>NC_072893.1:10000000-15765000 GCF_027943255.1 Anastrepha obliqua
ATAGGTATCCAAACTATACGGAAACCATCTTCAATACCTCCTTAACAATGTGTGTAAGTTTGGTTTAATTCGGTGCAAAGACACGGCGGATCCACGTTTTGGCATATATTTCGAGACCCTAGTCATCAATAGGTATGAAAATTACCCCGTATTAAAGCACTTATCAACAGCTTTCATTTGATACCCATATTGTACATACACAACCAAAGGTTACCCGGGTCCACGTTTTGACCTATATCTCGAGACCCCAGTCACGGAGCGGCATGAAAAATACTCTGTACTAAAGCATTCACCAACAGCTTCAATTTGATATCCATATTGTACAAACACATTCTAGGGTCCACGTTTTGGTCTCTATTTCGAAACCCTAGTCACGGAGCGGCATGAAAAATACTCTGAACTAACGCATTCACCAACAGCTTCCATTTGATACCCATATTGTACATACACGTCCGAAGATTACCCGGGTCCACGTTTTGACCTATATCTCGAGACCCTATCTACCAATAGGTATTCAAACTATACGGAAATCATCTTCAATACCTACTTAACAATGTGTGTAAGTTTGGTTTAATTCGGTGCAAAGACACGGCGGGTCCACGTTTTGGCATATATTTCGAGACCCTAGTCATCAATTGGTATGAAAATGACCCCGTATTAAAGCACTTATCAACAGCTTTCATTTGATATCCATATTGTACAAACACATTCTAGGGTCCACGTTTTGGTCTCTATCTCGAGACCCTAGTCACGAAGGTTACCCGGGTCCACGTTTTGACCTATATCTCGAGACCCTATCTACCAATAGGTATCCAAACTATACGGAAACCATCTTCAATACCTCCTTAACAATGTGTGTAAGTTTGGTTTAATTCGGTGCAAAGACACGGCGGGTCCACGTTTTGGCATATATTTCCAGACCCTAATCATCAATAGGTATGAAAATTACCCCGTATTAAAGCACTTATCAACAGCTTTCATTTGATATCCATATTGTACATACACAACCAAAGGTTACCCGGGTCCACGTTTTGACCTATATCTCGAGCCCTATCCACCAATAGGTATCCAAACTATACGGAAACCATCTTCAATACCTTCTTAACAATGTGTGTAAGTTTGGTTTAATTCGGTGCAGACACGGCCGGTTAGCGA
Source organism: Anastrepha obliqua (assembly GCF_027943255.1). Classification (NCBI taxonomy): domain Eukaryota; kingdom Metazoa; phylum Arthropoda; class Insecta; order Diptera; family Tephritidae; genus Anastrepha; species Anastrepha obliqua. The sequence goes on from NC_072893.1 coordinate 10,001,156, forward strand.
ACACACACAAAAAGTTGACTTTATTTTATATATAAGATTTTTTTCAGTTTGTGTCCGAAAAATCCAAATATCTTACGGAACCCTATTTTTTTCCAAAATAAAATGTAATCCATGTTACTCGTAGATAATGTAGTTTTCGAATGGTGAAAGAATTTTTAAAATCGGTCCAGTAGTTTTTGAGCCTATTCGTTACAAACAAACAAACAAACAAAGTTTTCCTCTTTATAATATTAGTATAGATAAATGAATAAACATTTGAATCAAATTGTCTAATTAGGTAGTGTTAAATTTTATTACTAATTCGAAAATATAAAAAAATGTGTTTCAGATTACATTTATAAATATTTCGAAACGTCGATGTGGTCGTAACCTCCCAAAGCCTACCCCTCTGCAGCTCCACCCATGTCCACATACACATACATAAATGTGTTAGGGGTATTCACACCAGTTTCATTACTTTTTAACTAATTTTTTTTTCTTTCCTTGTTCACTTCTCTCGGCAGCATAGAGCCTCGACAGACTCAGTCTTAGGTTGGTTTCGTTAATTTCTTTTTATTTCTGGCAGGGTAGGTGATTAGCCAGTCCTAAGTAGTGAGAATGCCCACCTGTCGTTGCTTAGGAACAACGCCTTCTTACAGATGACGCTCCTATCTATCTTTGACATTTTTCTGGCAGAAGGATTGCACAGATGGTTGAGGACTTCACTAAATTTGGTGTGTCTGCGCTATTACCGCAGTCGCCCGCTTCCTCTTGCTGGCGCCACTGACGCAATGCCCCTGATTTTGCTTGTTTTAGCAGTCACTGACTATTGTGCGGGAGTAGGGATCGGAAGGATATGTTTATGGGGTTGAGGAATGAATTTTGTTTTGTTTTTTGTTTTTTTTTTTTTTGTTTTTTAGCAAAAAGGAAAGTAGGTAAGTTTGGAGAAGTTCGGCGACCATGCTTTACGTGGGATTCGAACCCACAACCTTTGGGATAGCAGGCTAGTGCACTTACGCTAGACTACCGAGGCCGGTATTCGCCGATTTTTTAATTGTGTGCCCGTTTGGCAAATGGATTTTCACAACAGATAATTGGTACCTATTTTCGCATATCGATGTTTCTGCCCCCTGCTGTTTAAATATTTAAATTAAATAATAGAAAACTAAAATTAAACATATCTTCTTTGCGCATTCGTTTCGCTTTTTTGCTTGAATAAGCAGTAAATAATAAATAAAAACCAAATGCACACCAAAAATTATTGACTAGCGAATGAAAAGGAGGCAATGTTTGAAGCGTGAATACCCCCGCATATCGCAAATTATGATCGACTCACTACCGCCTCATGTCTGTTGTTTATGAATGAATCAGACTGGAAATATGCACAGACATTGTCGCAGCCATTCTAGTCGGCGGAGCGCTCTCTCTTTCCAATTTGCCGTTCTTCCGTTAAGGCAATGAATTTAGTTTAGTTGTGCTTTAGTTATTTTAGATATTTTAGTTGGCACGCTAGCTGGCCAAATACGTTTTTGATTTTTCACTTGCATTAGCAACTTGAACGGCCGCAGATGAATGGCTTTTAATAACTTTTGCATCATTTGTTAGTGCCTTGATTTTCTTTTCTGTTCGCGCTTGCCTACTCGCTCAGTGATGCTCATATATGTGTGTGTGTATGTATGTTTGAACAACAACAAATAATGAATTTTTAACCTAATTTTAATATAATATAAAGACGCTGTGTAAGTTAAGAAATTTTTTCTTCACGTTGCAACTTAAATAAAAATGAAGAAAATTGCTTACACTCACGATAATTATAACGTAATTTTATGCTTCGGCTGCTGCTGTTTGAATGTCTCTTTTTTTTTGAAGGTTAGCAGCAGCGCGCTCTCGCGCATAACTTGACTTGTATTTCCGAAAATAAACAACAACAATATGGTTTTATGCAGTTTTTCAAGCTGATAATGAACTCTCAATCAAGTTTGTCTCTTTTATTTTGCTGGCAGCTCAGGTTTCTGCGATAAATGATTAAGCCAATTTTAATTAATTTTGAAATTTCGAAATTTCTCTCTTGACTGCAGTTATTTGCAATAGCATACAGGCGGGTCAAAGCTGAACGCGGAAGCTCTAGCAGGCGTTACTAGGTTAGGTTAGCTTGAACTGGTTGACTTGCAGTCACGCATAGACCGACTCGATCCATAGCGATACCAAATGGAGTTCATTAGTTATGCGTTTTGAAATAGTCAACTTGCATGGTGCCTGTTTCTATTGTATTATAACTGCTGGGATGTCTTTCAATCCGTCAAAGTGTGGTTAAAAATAAATAAATAATTGGCGAGTGCACTTCTGTTACGTGTTTGGCCGAGCTCCTCCTCCTATTTGTGGTGTGCGTCTTGACTTTGTTCCAAAAATGGGTCTTCCACAGTTTGAAGCCGGATTCGAATGACAGATATTTTTTGTGAGGAGTTTTTTCAAGGCCGACATACACTCGGAGGTTTGCCATTGCCTGCCGAGAGGCGACATTTTCAAGTTTTTTGCACGGAGAATCGAAACACTTCGGAGTAGTCACGCACCGACATATTCGGCTAAGCGTGTTTTGAATAAGGCAAAACATCCGCAAGAGAGGTGCACTAAAAGCGCTTGAATCTAAAACACACGCGTCAAAAACAGTCTTAGAATGTTTTAAACTTCTAAATGACGTATCTAAGTGCTACAAAGTGCACCTTATTTGGGTGCTAGGCCACAGGAATATAACGGAACTGCAAGGCAGATTGACTTGCTCGAACCGGTACAACGCTCGATCTCCAACCGGATAAGACGCCAATACCTATGGCTATAGCCACTTGTAAACTACTTATAGATAGGGAAACCATCAAAAAGGTAAATACAAGTTGGCAAAACCGCACAACATGCGAACTAAGCAGACAGACATGGCCGAAATGGAACAGCGGTCGATCGAAAATCTTGTTAAGATTTAACAGAGAAGCTATAAGAGAAATGATAGGGGTATTAACTGGTCATTGTCTGATAGCCAGCCACGCTACAAGGTTAGGTCTCCCGTACTTCGATTTCTGTAGAAGCTGTCTTAATAAAGAAGAAAAGGAAACAGTCAGGCGCCTTATATGTGAGCGTGAAAGCTTAGCGACAAGGAGGGTCCGCACTCTTGACAAGGCATTTTTGATTGATGTAGCGGACATAGCGCATCTAAAACTAACGAAGCTCTGCTCGTTTATTAAAGCAACCGGATGGTTTGAAAAGGAACACGTAGAGTAAGGATAAGCTCCAATGGTTTCACAATGGACATACGAAAGGTCTAAGTGTGTCGTTGCGACAAGCACCCTATCTACCTACCTACGGTCTGATCTTGATTACCATGAGATTTATTGTTTTTTTTTTTTTGTAGTACGAGGGGTGCCTTTTATATGTCGGGATTAGAGAACAAAAAAAAGTTTTAATCATCGAAAATCACTTTATTGTTTTTCAAAATATTCTCCATGAAGATCTATACACTTTTGCAAGCGTTTGAACCAATTGTCGAAGCACTTTTGCCACTCTGAATGAGGTACCTCCAAAGCATGCATTCTGAATGCCGCAACCGCTTCTTCAGATGTCGAAAAACGTTGACCTCTCAGTTTGTTTTTTACGTACGGGAATAAAAAGAAGTCATTCGGTGCCAAGTCAGGACTATACGGCGGATGACCCATTAATTCGATGTTTTGGGTGCTCAAAAATGCAGTTGTTTGAGCCGATGTGTGAGAGCGAGCTCGCATTGTCCTGGTGAAGAGCTCGCATTGACCTTGGAAGACCACTGGCAAACAAATGGTTGTGTACCACTCAGAATTTACTGTTCTGCGTTGTTTAGTGGTACGGTTGCGACATGTCCAGTTTTTCTGAAAAAACAGGCGACCATTTGCTTGGAAGTGCTTCGTGCGCGAACAACATTTGTTGGATTTGGCTCATCTTGAAACACCCATACACTTTCGGGCTCATACGTGTAAATCCATGATTCATCACCTGTCACGATGTCATAGACGTGTTCCGAAGCCCCGCGATCGTATTTTTTGAGCATTTCCTTCGACCAATCGACACGAGCCTTTTTTTGAGGGATTGACAAATTGTGTGTGATCCAACGCGAACAAATTTTTTTTACAGTCAAATGTATATGCAATATTGAATGTATGCTGGTCCCACTAATGCCTAAGATTGTCTCAATCTCACGATAGGTCACATGACGATCTTGCAAAATCAGTTCGCGCACAGCATCAATGGTTTTCGGAACAACAACTGATTTTGGACGACCTTCACGAAATTCGTCTTGGAGTGAACTACGACCACCAATGAATTCAGCATACCATCGATAAACACTGGTCCTTGATGGAGCTTCATCGCCAAAAAATGAATTAAGTTCATGATTCACGATTTAATTCCATTTTTGGACCGAGATGAATCTTTTAAGTTACTGTAAACAACACAAATAGCGCTGGTATTTCAAAACGTTCTGAGTACGTAAAAACCAAAAAATGTTAAACTTTGCGATACAGCTGTCAGTTCCCAGATTGCAACACCAGAGTTGTCAAATCCCGACATATAAAAAGCACCCCTCGTATAACCTATATTTCTATAAAAAAATTTGAAAAAAAAAACGTTAGACTATTATTGTGGCCACCTCTGTACATTTGTAAACAATTCATTATTCGTAAACAAATACCAATGGCAACAATAATACCATTTGCACTGATATAATAATTCGCATTATCGGCAAAAAGCTCCAGTACTTGGCCATGGTGGAGACTAATCTAATCTAAATCATTTCAATCATAATAAATCTCATTTGGTTTGCTCGCTCAGCTGCTAAACAGTCACTGAACCAGGCCGAAAGTCTACAAAAATTTGAATGCAAATGTAGATGTATGCCTTTATTAAATATTTACACACATACATACATGCACACACTTCCTTTATATATATACATAAAAGCAAAACAATTACAATAGAATACTTAATATTTTATAGAACTAAAGAGGCGGTGCGTCTGCAACATACAGACGGCTGGCATAAAAAGCAGCAATAAATATACAAATATATCTACAATAGTACAATAGCAACTATGCATGGCCAATATTAGTGCGCTAGTCAATGGGATTTGCGTTCGGCACCATGACATTGATGATTCCCGACATTATCTCGCCTTGTATCGGTCCATAGTCCACGCGTTCGCCATCCACTGTTATAATACCTTCTTTGTCGGAGTTCGGTTCAATGCGAAACGCACGTACCGGCACAATTTCAATATACCGATTCGGTTGCTCTGGCAGGTGCGTGCCCGAACTCAAGCCCATCAGAAAATGCGCTAGCTGCGAACGTCCTACACCAGCACGTATTATGACCAAGTAGATGATGCCATCATTGAGACGTGAACTTGGAGCGAAGAAGCAGTCGGAGGAGATGTGGGTCGTGTAGGCAGCATGAACCATAACATATTCACCTTCTTCGGTGTGCCAAGTGTCGGTGGGCACTGGCTGATCGAGTGCTGGTATTGTGGACGGTGGTCGACGACTTTCATATTCCAAATTGATCGTTTCAAGGCGGCTTAGTACACTGCGACGTGAACGTAAACTTTGGTCGGGCAGAGAAAAGTATGCAGTGCGCTGCGAGGTAGCTGAATGCCAACTGTCGGCGTAGGAATGGGTGCTCACATGATCCAGTGAAATGGCTTCACCAAACTCCTCATCTGCCTCATCAGTATTGGCAACTGGTTGAAAATCGTCTTCTTTTGCGCCTTCCGGTAGGTTTGGTATGTCATGGAATTCCTGTACCTCCGGTGGTAGGGGACGTTCCTCATGGGATGCCGTAGCAACGAGATTTCCTACAGTTCTACGTCTACCCTTTTTATCACAACGCAGATACGATAGCTTGCCCGTATAGGTGCGCAGACCGATCAGCCGGCGTATGGACCAGAAGGTGAAGCGCGTGGCGCCAATCGAACGCAACGGTTCACTCTCGATATCAATGTCGGCTATGAAACCCCAACCGACGGATAGGAATGAATACAGCTCACTAGATTTACCCTCTTTGCCCGTATCGATGCGTACAATATCCATCGGCGCAATTTGGCCACGTACACACGTCAGCGTTGCATACAAAATCGGTTTCGGTTCATACGGTTCATTATAGAGATAGGCAATGCTACGCGCCAGCCCATTACCCGAACCGCACGGTATAATACCGAGCGGCAATGCACGTGTAATCGCACGCCAATCCTCGCGCACCATTATGCCATTGAGCACTTCGTAGAAGAGTCCATCGCCCGATGCAATTAATATGGCGCTGTAGCAACGCAACAAATCATTGTGTTTACGCACGAACTCGCGTGCATAGTTGCTGTGAGCGGTGACATGCAACTCGTACGGCATATCGGCCTCCTTCAGTACAGGTGCCACCTGTTTGTGGAACATCTCTCGTCCCTTACCCTTGCCGGATTTAGGATTTAGAAAAATTAGTATTTGCTTCTCACCCAAGCGATTCTTGGCGGCTGCCTGATTGATGCGTATGGCATGATGCCAACGTTCAGCCACCTTCAGGTTTTCCTCGTACGTTTCGAATGAGCGAAAGCGTAGAATGCGTACGGTGCGCTCGCGACGCATCGCGCCCTTCTCGTTCTTTATGTACGCATACATGTGCAAATAGGCGCTAGTATCCTTCTGTGTTGCATTCTCAACTTCCGAATCTTCGTTTATGCGCCGACAAGAGGCTAAGCTGCCGCGATGCGATTTCTTTAAACGCGGCCCACAGCTACTGCCAATTATATCCTCCATGCAAATGCGCTGTTCGCTGATTTCATTTTGTTCGCCAGTTTCGCGTCGTAAAAAAATGCCGTCACAATTTAAAATCACCTCGACCTTAATGGGATCTTTCTGCTTGCTATTGTTGATGTAGAAATGTTCAGACAACTCGATTAAGCCGCTAAGCGAAATTTTCGCTACGCTGGACGTTGGTGTTATAGAGCGTCCAACATCGCCGGCGGCGGTATCATCGTACACTTGGCTGATGTCCGGTGAAGCGAGTGGTAAATTCTGGCATGGATCCATAATAAAGGAAGAGCACAGGTTGCAGGATACTTTTTGTTTTTGCATATGTGGCAGGTGTCTGGTGGGGATGAGTTAGCTTTGCTGTTATTTTGGTGCTTCGTTCGAAGTGGGACAATTTGTTCAAAATGCAGGGTATTCAATTATGCCAAATGTTCAACGTTGGGTAGCACTTTTTGCACTTTGCACACCTTTGTCGCTTGATTGGAGCACCGCGAGTCACCGATTTCCATTTCATACTAACACCTGCGTTGAAAGGTTATTTGTTGAAAGTAGAGGAGGGTACAATTAAATATTTTTTTTTTTTGTACTTTTATTACAGCATACTTACGACATTTTTGATATTATTTTTCAAAATCTTATCGCATAAAACAGTTGTATGGAAGTATGTACGAGTGTGCGTGTGCCTTAGCGTATGGTAAATGCGAGTCATTTATCTACTCCGGCGCATTGAAGTTCGATAAGAGTTTGATTGCTATTTGCTTCGTTGGCGGACTGCTGATGTGCTCGTACATACAAATATGCATGTAGCTGTTTGGCCACAAAGAGTTCACTAGCGGTGTTTCACCGTTCTTTTTTGTTGTTGCTTTGATTAGCTGCTCTCTGTAATGGTCTTTTATTATTTATTTTTCAGTTTTTTTATGTTTTTGCACCATTTTTTTCGTTTACCATTACTCTTTCGTGTTTTTTTTTACTCATTTATTCTTTATTTTTTTTCTATTCCATTCCATTCCATTACTTCCTGGTGCGTCTGTTGTACGGTATATGCATTAGCCAGCTTGCGCTCGCGTCTTGGGTTGATCTCATACGGGAATATTTTCGGTACTGCGGAGTGTGCTTTTTCCAACGTGCGACTTGTCCAATGCCTCGCTCTAATATAAAGCTCGTCATTTTTTGTTATTAAGTTTTTGTTTGTCGCAAAGTAAATTCATTGTTCAGTCGCGTGTGCTCACACATATCTGGAGAGTGTATGTGCGCGTGTATTAGGGTGATCGATTGTTTGCCTGTCAATAAACCGGTTCTTGAATTATTCAAGAAATGGTAATTCGAAAAAAACTGGTAGCTAATTGTTAAAATGAAGAAGAAACCGGTTAATTTCAAAATATTCGATATAGAGTTATGCAAGAAATAAAAATCATAACTAAAGGGTATTTCAAAAGTGACGCCTAGATGTTAGTAGTGCATAATTCATAGACGGTAGCTTTGTTATAGCATGCCTGTAAAATTTCGAAAAAAAAAAACTGTTTTCATAAAATGTTAATATAATCCTTTAAGAATATGTCAAAAAATTATTAGAACGTAAATTTAAGAATTTCTTATATTGTAGATCGCCAATCATGATGACTCTATTCTTTGCGTTCGAGCGCTGGGAGAGGTATAGTTATGTTGTATTCAAACTTTAGACGCGTTTTTCTCAAAACTATATTTTTCGAATTGACGTAAACGATAACTGGAAAAGTTATTGTCCGATCTCCCCGAAAATTATGCACACATCGTTTTTATGATATTACTTTCTATGTTAATTCAAGTTTTCGAAAATTTTTCGAAAAAATAATTTTTTCGAAGCAAAAATAGTTGGAAAATTCGCCCCAAAATTCACTTGTTTTTTTTTAAGCATTTTATTCCGCCAATTTTTCCCCCATTTTCTTTAATTCATATAGAGATTATGACATTAATAAACAAAAACATTTTTGGAATAATTTAGTGTACATCCGCCATTTTAAATGATTAAAAAAAAAAAAAAAAAATTGTATATTATTTTAATGTATAAATAAACTCTATGCCAATTTTGAAAAAAACATATTGACTTCTTCATTTTAAATAATTTTAATGAAAATCAGGGGAAATATGGCCGTTTACAGGTATCTGTTCCCTTAATCGGGATTACCGGCGCCGTTAATTTTGACTAAAACTGTAGTGTGACAGACGGTTGTTACGCGGATTAATGAACAGCGTCTTGATTTATTGAATAGTTTTGCCAGTGAAAGATAGATCGCAGGCGACAAATACGGGTGTTAGCTGCCCTGATACTAAAAAATTTATTTATTTATTTTTTAATAATTTTATTTATTTAAAAAAATCTTAAATTGCAATTTCTCAACTGCTCCGAAATGTTTTGATATTAATGACATTTCAAACTAGCCCTCTCCAAATAATTTGCGCGTCTCCCCATTGTTCACTGGTCACTAGGTGATCGGTACTCATGCGGAGAAGCTTAGAATTCCGTACAACCCCAATTGCAGAAGCTGTGGGGATCCTGCAGAGAAAGAGACTGTGGAACACTTTCTCTGCAAATGTCCTGCTCTGGGAGCTAGGCGCTTGAGATTCCTTAGCGTGCCCTTTGGGGATGACTTGAAGAAATTCTCCAGCCTGGATCTCTTTTTTCTCCTTCACTACATCAACAGCACTGAATGGCTGTAGACGGTTTTTCTCTTCCCTAAATCTTTTCACAGATAGTGGACCACATTATGGTATCAAAACGGCACGTAAGTGCTACTTGAAGTGTACCTGGGGTACTCTTACCTACCTACTCTCCATTTGGTTGTGATCGCCTGCTTCTCCATCCAGATTGAACGTTTCTTTCTGCTTGCCAGCTGAAATTGGAAAAACGCATTTTAAAACTTAAAAATAAAACGAAAATGCTATAAAATACTTACTCCTTTAGTACTCATCATATTGTTCCAGAATTTTAATGATTTTTTTCGGTTTTCTTATTCTTCTCCTAAAAGTTTCATTATTTTTCATACCCAATAGATATTAACTGTCATTTTCGGCAATGTCACCATCGAAAATTCCAGGCTATTATATGTCATTTTGACATTTGACAAATGTACAATTTCACACGATAGAACAACGCGTTAAAATTATTGAAACTTATTTGGTTTGAAAATGATCCATCTTTTCGAAAAATTCTTAAATTTTTTAGGGAAATAATCGTCCGAATGAGTCGACAATTCAAAGGTTGATGAAAAAATTTCAACAAACTCGAGGATAGAACAAGGACTGGCAGACCAAAAAACTGTACGTTCTATTGAGAATATTACTGCCGTAGCGCAAAAGTGGGACTGAACAACCTTCAACATCGATACCTCGACGTCCTTAACAATTAGGCAATTATGAATCGACGAGGACATTTAAAAGGTTTAATTTTTCACATATAATTGTTAAGATACCGTATTTGGTATGGAAATAGTGAAACTGAAAGTATCTAAATTTGTTCATGTTTTATTTTGAAAACATAAACCTAGGTGCATCTTTTGAGGGACCTTTTACAAAGCAAATATTGTTAATAAGCATTAATTTAGAGAAGAGGAATTAAACGAATTAAAGTAATAGATTTTAAATGAAGAGTAAAAGATTTTTGTTTTTCGTTTTAAAGAAGAGTTGAAATCAACAGATGAGTATAATTTTATACCATTAAACAGTAGAGAATCTAGTTTACTCAGCATACTTACAGTGTTCAACAAATTTAAAGCACGACCTAAGGTAGTCATTTGCTTTATACCATTTTCGACCAGTAAGTAGTAGAAACAAACCTTTTTGAAATCAAATTATTTATTTTTATATAAATATAAAAAAAATGGCAAATTCCAAATTCCCAGAAATTTCAATTTCTAAAAACTCTGAGTATACAATTTTAAGGCCCTTTAAATTTTAGAGCAATAAAGAGCAAATTTGAGTGACTCGTGAAAAATCTCAAATCAAATCAAACACAGGCATAAACTTTTTTTCTTTCTTTTTATTAATTTTTTTTTTTTGCCGCTTACGCCCTTTAATGGGTGTTTGACCGAGCTCTTCCTATTTTTTGTGTGCGTCGTCTTGATTTTTTTCCTCAAATGAAGGGACGTCCGGCTTTAAGGCAACTCCGAACGGCAGATATTTATTTTTTATGAGGAGCTTTTTCATGGCCGAATTACACTCGGAGGTTTGCCATCGCCTGCCTAGGTGCGACCGCTTTTAGAAAAAATGCCATCATTTAGAATTTCGAATCTGGACACTACCAAATGGTAGTCCTGCAGCCGTTCGGCTATGGCGGCCTATAACTAAATAAAAATGGGTACCCGTGCAGGGACCTCGACCTTGAAAACAAATAAATGATTAATCGAATGAACGGGGAAAGGTTGCAGTTTTCTTTTTTTTTCGTTTTTTTAAAAACAAATTAGAGGATAGTCAGGGGTACAAATTGCATAATGCAGTACGTTTTGTTACTACAGCACAAGGACTTTGTCACAAGGTTTGACAATTAATAAAATGTAGTTTAAAATTTGTACGAAATTTATAAAAATTTTGCAAATTTCCATTCAATTTTCGCTTGCTAGAAATTTCTCAAAATTCTGAGTATTTATGACCCATTAAATTTTAATACAACAAAATCCAAGTTTGAAATGACTCGTAAAAAATCGCGTTGATTTTGTAATTTTTTTGTTATTTTTTTTTTATTATAGTAATGTGTTTTTTTAGTATTATTATTTTTTTAATTTTTTTAATTAAATTTTTATTTTATTTTTTTTTTAATAGGACTATGAATAAGTTCGTGCGGTTTTACAACAGATGGCGTAACTTGATTATTATTCCATCGATCCACATTTCCAAACATTCATTGGAGAGCTACTGTCGTAAGGCACAAACGTCAGTATAAGTTTTTTATTTGAAGCGTAAACAACAATATTTTTACCACACTTGAAAATGTCGAATTTCGTGCCAAATAATGTGTTTTTGCGGGGAATTTTTTAATATGAAGAAAAAGCAGCCGAAAGTCATCGTATCTTGGTGGAAGTTTATGGTGAGCATGCTCTAGCTGAGCGAACGTGCCAGAAGTGGTTTGCACGCTTTAAAAGTGGTGATTTTGGCTTGGAAGACGAAGAACGCGAGGGTGCGCCGCCAAAGTTCATGGATACCGAATTGGAGGAATTGCTCGATCAAGATCCGGCTCAAACGCAAGAAGAGGTTGCAAAAACTTTGGGAGTTGATCAATCAACCATTTCCAAACGTTTAAAAGCCATGGGAATGATCCGAAAGGTAGGCCATTGGGTGCCGTATGAATTGAAGCCAAGAGACGTTGAACGCCGTTTTATGGCATGCGAACAACTGCTTCAACGGCACAAAAGAAAGGGTTTTTTGCATCGAATTGTGACTGGCGATGAAAAGTGGGTCCATTACGACAATCCAAAACGTCGGGCAACGTATGGATACCCTGGCCATGCTTCAACATCGACGTCGGCGCAGAATATTCATGGCCTGAAGGTTATGCTGTGTATCTGGTGGGACCAGCTGGGTGTTGTGTATTATGAGCTACTGAAACCGAATGAAACGATTACGGGGGATGTCTACCGACGACAATTGATGCGTTTGAGCCGAGCACTGCGAGAAAAACGGCCGCAATACGCCGATAGACACGACAAAGTTATTTTGCAACATGACAATGCTCGGCCACATGTTGCACAAGTGGTCAAAACATACTTAGAAACGCTCAAATGGGATGTCCTACCCCACCCGCCGTATAGTCCAGACCTTGCGCCATCCGATTACTATCTCTTCCGATCGATGCAACATGGCCTGGCTGACCAGCACTTCCGTAATTACGATGAAGTCAAAAAATGGATCGATTCGTGGATTGCGGCAAAACCGACCGAATTTTTCACAAAGGGAATCCGTGAATTGCCAGAAAGATGGGAAAAAGTAGTAGTAAGCGATGGACAATACTTTGAATATTAAATTTGTAACTATTTTACGTCAATAAAGTTTCAAATTTCGAAAAAAAAACCGCACGAACTTATTCATAGTCCTATTATTAAAATTTTTTTTTTTAATTTAATTTTTTTTAATTTACTTTTTTTTTTTGTTTGCTAGCGTCCTTGTGCATTTTCTCTCATTTCCTCACTTTAAACTTGTCCTTGTACCTGCATACCCCAGTTTTCCAGTTCACACTATATTCGAAAAATCAAAATTTCACGAAAACAAACCTACATAAACTAAAGAAAATTAAAAAACCGGTTCGATCACCTTAGTATGTATGTTTGTATGTTTATGAGTATTAACTTTTGCTGCTTTTGCGCAGGTGGCTTTCTCTGACGAATCGACTTGAGTTTTGAGTTTGAGTTGAGGTGCCAGCGATCATCCAACGTCGTCAGCGTCATTGTTTATTATCTGTTTGTATTTGTATTTGTATTTGTAAACCGTGAGCACTTTTGAGTGTCACGATTGCTTTAAGCTGAAATAAAATTCGAGTGTCTGAGTGATTACTTTTACGGAGCGCTACTTCGAAACTAATAGGTGCTTTCGATTAAGGGACTTGGCAAATAAAGCTCACATTGGTCAATATTTAACATCGTTCAAGTTTATTTTTCTTCAGTAAAGTTATTGATTTACACTTATTGTCTAACATGGACTTTGTAGTGACTTTAAACTAAAGTTTTAAGTAAGCGGCGGCCGTCATATTACGTGCAATATTGCCAGTAGGCCCAGATTCATTCCTTACTAAGCACAAAAAATATCTTAAAGTTTCTTCTAATAATGTTTGACCCTCGGTATACGTGGGCACTCCCTTGAGTGTTCTTTTTCCATGAAAAGGCTTCTCGTAAGATATCAGGAGTCCCAGCGGCATAACACCACAAATTGGAGCAGCAGCCGGACATATGCGCCAATGTCACCATTTTTGGTTTGGATGTTTGGCCGAGCTCCTCCTCCTCCTATTTGTGGTGTGGGGTTTGATATTTTCCATAAATGGAGGGATCTACAGTTTTATATTGCCTTCCGAAGAGTGGTGAGGTGGTTTTTCATAGTAGTAATAACATACACTCGGAGGTTTGCCATAGCCTGCCGATAAGAGATCGCTGTTAAAAAAATAAAAAGTGCGTGTAGCGTAGTACACATAACAGAAGTCAAATTTTCAAGGCAGACAAAGAAAGAGGGAGAGACCCGAGGGACATTTGCAGAGAATACAAATAGACAAAATTTACAAAACACGGAGAAGGGAACCACAAGGAAAAACTCAGGAAAAATAGCCTCAAGTGTATCTAAGATATATATAAGGTATGGCTCTCTCTCTCTCTCTCCTTTTCCTCTACGTTATATCTTTTCTCTCTCTTTTTCTTGAAATTTTCCTCTCCATTCTCGCTCGTCCATCGACGCCTTAGAAGTTTCACTTCAAAAATGTTTCACCGTTTGGTGTTTCCCGTCCATGGTTTTGAACCCAAGCGCTAACTACTTACCCTATGATCAAAAAGTACCGGGAAGGTGATGTTGACTGTTTTGTTCGATTGCCAAGGCGTACCTTCCATCGGGCCAGACAGTCAATAAAGAATATTATTTATCCGTTTTGAGGCGTTTGAGAGATATTGTACGTCGCAAACGTCCGGAAATGTACGTCGCAAAACGGCCGGAAACAATTCTTGGATTTTGCATGATGATAACGCGCCATCGCACCGGGCCCAAATTGTGCTGAATTATTTGACCAAACACCAAGTAAGTGCCATCGTGCAAGCACCGTATTCACCTGATATGGCACCGTGCGACTTCTTTTTGTTTCCCAAGTTGAAGTTACCACTTCATGAAGGGAGATTTCAGTCGATTGGGGGGATCAAGGAGAATGCGACGAAGGAGCTGAAGGCTGGGTTAAACGTTGGCACATGTGTGCTGCTTCAGACGGGTCATATTTTGAAGGAGATAAAATAATTTTGCCTGAAGTTTAACTCTGTTTTTTTTTATTTAAACATTCGCGGTACTTTCTGATCATTGCATTTAGTAAGTATTCAAAAAAGTTTACACGTAAAAGCATCTATGCCTTATTTGAAAGCGTAAAGACTCACACTACTACTTTAGCTGGCTTCGCAGAAGCGAATTTTTCCAATTCCTTGTTCACGATTACTGACTCTGGATGGTGATTGTATACGATGCATAACATCGATGCTTAATGAAACATTAAAAGAAATGTCTACATTCTAAACAAATTGGCTAATTAAAATCAATTGATGGCTGATAACAAACCCTGCTGAAGCCAGTTTTAATATCCGAGTTTGTCGTAGGCGACCTCCAGGTCTCAAAACCATGTAAGGGAACCGATTTTCCTACGCTGGTATTGAAGATTTTAAGTGTTAAAAAACTGCATATTAAATATTAACATGCAAGGCAAGTTTGTAATTAAAAAGAAAAACAAGAAAATCCCGTTCGATAAGAAACACAATTTTATCGTTTGAAATGCACTTTAATATTCAGTATAGTCGCCCTGAGCATCAATACGCTTGCTCCAACGAGATTCCAATTTATGATTTCTATCCCTGAAGTGAGAATCGAGATGGGCTGTAAAATACGTTGTGACCTCATCATTTGCTGAAAAACAGTTTCCACGCATGACTTTTTTTAGATCTGGAAACAGATGGAAGTTGCTAGGGCCCAAATCGGTGGATGCTCCAACAATTCGAACTTTAATCCATGTGTTTTTCCCATTGTCAAAATGATCTTGTGACAAAGTGCTTTGCTGCGGTGATAAAAAGTTATTTTTTTCTTTTACAAATTGGGCCTTTTTTCACGAATTTTTTCCTGCAGCTGGTCTAAAAGGTCATGCTGGCTCATACCATAACAATGTCAGCCTTGAAATCCAACGTAGAATCTCTCTTGCCAACAAGTGCTACGTTGGACTAAGTATATTATGCCCGTCCAAACTTATGATGCGTAAAATTTTTGGACCTTTGCACGTTGGCAACGGCGAATATCGCAGGCGATGGAACGATGAGCTGTATGAGCCTTATGACGACATAGACATAGCGCAGCGAATAAAGATCCAGCGGCTACGCTGGCTGGGTCATGTCGTCCGAATAGATACAAACGCTCCGGCTCTGAAAGTATTCGATGCGGAACCAGCTGGTGCTGGCAGAGGAAGAGGAAGACCTCCTCTGCATTGGAAAGATCAGGTGGAGAAGGACTTGGTTTCACTTGGTGTGTCCAACTGGCGCCGGTTAGCACGAGAAAGAAACGACTGGCGCGCTTTGTTAAACTCGGCCAAAATCGCGTAAGCGGTTATCGCACCAATTAAGAAGAAGAAGGTCTAAAAGGTTACAAGAATTTACAGGATTTATCGTTTTACCAGCTTGCAAGTAATCCACAAACAAAACTACTTTCGCATCACAAAAAAACGGATGCAAACACCTTGACCGATTTTTGGACACGAACTCTTTTCGGAGCCGAAAAACTAGGTTAACACCATTCTTTAGCGTCTTGTTTTGATTTAGAATCATGGTGATAGACCCAAGTCCCCTCCATAGTGATGATCTACTTAATTCTTTCGAAAAAGCTCTAAATGTTGCCGAAAAAGTCGCGAAAGTCCCATTCGAATGTGCTTGTGTTCCATTGTCAGCGAATTTGGCACACAGCTTTCTGAAACCCAATACTTTAGTCAAAATACTGCTGCCCAATGAGATGCCTTGGACTTCTACTAAATCTCTTTGCGTCACGCGACGATTTTCCAATAGGATATCCTGTATTTTTCTACGATTTCTGGTGTTGTTGCTTGACGTGGATCGCCTTCAAGGCTTGCACGACCAGATTTAAGTTCAGCAACCCATCTTTCTACTATACTAATTGATGGCGAAAAGTCCTTATACACTTTCAACATTCGTTCATAAATTTCTTTTGCTTTTAAACCTTTCAAAAATAAAAATTCAATCACGCACTACAGATTGAAATGAAACTGGACAGGTTCACAGAGATTCAATTGTTAACACTTTCTCATTTATATGTTAAGCATATTAAGCAAAGCGCATTCATTGAAGGTGGTGGCACTAGACCAACAACAATGTACGTTTGATTGTCAAAGCAACGTATTGGGAAACTAGAAAACAACTAATGAATTCGCCTTGTTTCATTCTGCATTGACAGCCACATGGGTACGGCGAAAAAAAAAACAAATTGCTGATTTACCAACACCACCTTTAATAGATTCGCCTTGATGCTAAGCTCGGATAGTAGCGACACTGACATTAGGTCAATAATATTATAAATAATAATATATATAATAATCGATATAAATTACTCGGACACGAGACACCGAAACATCTTCTTCTTAATTGACGCAGAAATCATTGCAGCGTTTTTGAGTGAGTTCAAGGAAACACCAGGGTGTTTTTTGCACCCGTTAACTGGCGTCAATTAAAATCACAAGTGAAACCTGTTGGTTTCTTATTCTAAAAACTGTATACTGTTACTTATTCCCTGCTTTAAGTTTTATCATTCGCATCGCTGAGTTATCCAGACAGATTCAGAAGTCAGAACTAACAGCGCGGTTTTTGAGGCTGATGATGTCAATATTGTCGGTTGACGCCAGCAAACAAAAAAACTCCCGAGCGTATTTTTGCCATTAAAAAAACTATAAAGAGACCCACCCGACATTCGTGAGGGTAGGGAAATTAATTTGTTTGTACCTCGCACTTATATAATTTTTAAATATTGACACACAATGCATTTATATATACTAACATTGTAGGTATTTATTGCTTATTATACATGAACAAAGGAAACTCAGTCAGTCAAGGTGCTTTTCACGCCCAACTTCAATGTTTTATAAACAATTCTGCACTTTATTTGTTTGTGTAGATGGGCATAACTCTTCAAATTTCTGAATGAAATTTAAGTAGTTTACATTGAATAGGTATGCGCGATTGTGTGTGTATATATGTATATACGCAGCATTGTTGTTTCACGATTGAAATTATTTTAATTGCATATCCGGAGTAACTTGCGAACCGTAGAAGTCGTCTGATGTTAAGTCAACTTGCCGCTACAAAAATTGCATTTGGTTATTTTTCTAGCAACTGAAAGAGGATAGATTAAAAATAAATATAAAGTGAAGTAAACTCCGCATGAAAGTGCAATTAATGGTAATTTCTTTTCTGGTCATAATGGCGCATTTATTCTGCCCTTCACCAGAGCTGTGAAAATTTCGTTTTCAATGCTGAAACTGAGTGGCATTGAGTGGCATTTTCTACCCTCTACAAAAAGTGGGTGCCGATTTTTGTTTATCTGTTTACGAAAGTTCGTCCATGTTGTTGTACAAAAACTTTAATTGTTACAAAAAAATGTTATAAAAAATATATATTCTATTAACTAAATTATGAATAATTATTTAATTTGTGAAAGTGTTGGATCTTTCTTGTTCTATTCTCCTTTTTCTTATTCTCATTTTTTCTTGTTCTATTTTCATATGAAATCCGAAATTCTCATATGAAATTTTCACAGGGCGTATCATTTAGATTTATTGGAAAGAGTAGTCAAATATTGGGCTGATCGAGTGAACCATAAAACTCGTAGCCGTGGTCTTCCAAGCCGGATATTGTATTCAAAAATTAATCAAGAAATATTCAAAAAGCAATGAAATTATCTACCAGGTTATAATAAAAAAAATTCTTTCCAACAATATTTCTGTCTTAACTTATTGACACTAAATCAAACCTTACAAAGACTGTCAACGCAGATTTAATTATGCCATTAGGGCAGCAAAAACAGCGTCTTGGAGAGATTTCTGTCCAAAGATAGAAAGCACTTCTGAAACCAGCAGACTCAGGAAAGTCGTATCAATGAGTCCCATCAACTCTAGTTACCTCCTGATAGAGGACGGCAATTCGACAACGAATAGTGATGAAACACTAGAATTATTAATGCAGACACACTTTCCAGGTTGTCTATGCTATGAAGACAGTAGAACTCATCCTGTAGTTCTCAATGAAGGTCCCCCAATAGATTTTATAACGGGGGACAATATCAGATTTGCCATCGGCAGTTTCAAACCTTATAAATCACCGATACCAGATGGAATTATCCCCGCTGACCTGCAACACACAATAAGTATGATTGCACCTAGACTCGTCTCAATGTTTAAGGCAGCAGTACGACTTAATTATATCCCCAAGAAATCGGCTGAAGTAAAAGTGGTCTTCATTCCCAAAGCAGGAAAACCCCACATACGAAACCGAAGGTCTACAGGCTGATTAGCCTATCATCCTTCCTTTTAAAAACGTTAGAGCGATTGCTGGATGGGCACTTCAAAGGAAAGACTAGCAAGAAGCTATCACCTTCTCAACATGCATACAGCAAAGGCAAATCAGCAGAGACAGCGCTCCACTCGCTACTCGACACGATTGAGAATTCACTTCACTATAAGGAATACACTCTTGCTGTCTCTCTAGACATCGAGGGTGCTTTCAATAGCATATACCCGGAAGCAATTGCCAAATCGCTAACCGAATGGGAGACGAGCGCTCTGTTCTCGCTCATAGAACGAATGCTAGTCGGGCGGACAATACGCGCAGATTTGGGTGAAACATCCATTGAGAAATTTCCGATCAAGGGTACACCTCATGGTGGGGTAATTTCTCCACTTCTGTGGAACCTGACCGTCAATAATCTCGTTCAGGAACTGGAAAAAATGAGAGGTAGGATAATTTTATATGCCGATGGTATTGTAATAGCAATCTCTGGCAAACACATTCTAACACTGTATGATCTTCAACAAAGAGCTCTAAACAAACTATCACTATGGTGCCAAAGTCGAGGACTAGAAGTAAATCCGGAAAAACTGATACTGTTCAGCAGAAAACATAAAACACCTGCTCTTCAACAAATACTTTTAGGGGAAACAGAAAACGCTAAATATCTAAGAGTAGTATTGGATAGGAAGCTAAATTGGGGGCTCACAGTCGCAGATAGAGTACGCAAAGCTACGACGGCGCTATACTCCTGCTGAAGGCTCATTGGTAAAAAATGGGGTGTGAAACCCATAATGATACACTGGCTGTACACAGCAGTAATTAGTCCAATTCTCTATTACGGTATTGCAATATGGTTGAATGTCTTGGAGAAGGTGAACATTAGAAGATTTGACAGGGTCCAAAGGCTTGCATCTG
Source organism: Anastrepha obliqua (assembly GCF_027943255.1). Lineage (NCBI taxonomy): Eukaryota > Metazoa > Arthropoda > Insecta > Diptera > Tephritidae > Anastrepha > Anastrepha obliqua. The sequence goes on from NC_072893.1 coordinate 10,021,110, forward strand.
TTCTTATAACCGGTGCAATGTCAACCACACCCTCGAAAGCACTCTATGTGATATTAAATTTCCTTCCGGTAGACCTGCAGGCAAAGTATATTGCGCGCAGTACAGCAATAAGGCTGAGCACTTTAAGTAAGCGGTCAAACACAGACTATGGCCATAGTAAACTCCTGGATGGCACGTTGGAGCTTCCCGGACAGGTGGACTTTACAGTCCCGCCTATACTTGCCACTACAACGTTCGTGACCCTCCTAATATCAAGGGAAGTATGAGAACGGGACAGGGCGAGTCAATCCATCTATACACAGATGGCTCAAAGCTCGAGGGCAGGGTGGGCGGAGGTGTATATTCCAAGCATCTGGGGATCTCCTTCAGTTTTCGGCTTCCCGACAACAGTAGTAGCTTTCAGACTGAACTAATGGCAATAATGAAAGTCGCGACACTTCAACAGCGTGATGCGATACCTGGAGATGATATCTACATTTTCACTGATAGCCAGGCGGCGATAAAATCCCCCACAAAACAGTCGACAACCTCCAAGGTAGCTATGAAATACCGCCTATCTCTTAACGAGATGACTGTGTCATTTCACTTAATGATAGCATGGATTCGACATTGCGACATTGAGGGGAACTGCAGAGCCGATGGAAGTGTACAAATATTTTGGTGTAATTTTTACTATAATTGGAAAAGCGCAAATTGAAAATTTCGTGACGACGAATATTTAGTATTTTAATTAATTTGTGAACTCAGGATTTTATGCACGTTATTTTAGCGGAAAAGTGCACACTTTCATTATGGGGTTCACAAAAAGTCGATGTGCTTAATACTTATTACGACACCTCCTAGAAGTTTTCTATATTGAAAAAGGAAATATGCATATTTTTCGTGCACTTTTCAATGTTTTTCCTTTGACTTTTTGGGCAAATTTTATTTAAAAGGTATATGTTTCAATAAATAAGCGATATTTATGCTCAGAAATTATCAAACAACTATAAAATGTTTTCCTTATTTTTATTCGAACTTATTGATACTGCAAGTGAAAACTAACAAATAAGGGCATTTATGAGTTTACTTTAAGGGGCGTATAAAAAGTAGTAAATATAGATTTTTTAAATAAATAAATATCAAAATTTCATAATTTGCTCATTTTTGAAAAGAAATGTTTGCCTGCGCCTCGCCTTGTGAAAGCCGCTATTGACTTTTCAACTCTGAGTAGCGCCCACTGCCAAATCATCGCTCACCTGTTCCAAGTGATCGCTCTCAGCTATAGTAATACTCTTTATTGTTTTCAAAGTCATTCGCCTACACACACACTTACTGAAAAAAAGTCGCACACCACGCTTTAGTATTAGTGCAAATTACTCGTTTGCTGGCATTCAGACACACACACTTCGTAGAAGTAAATGGAGAGTAGTTTAATAACAACAATCAGCACAGTTAGCAACGACAACAAAGTTAACAATTAGCAAACAACAATAAAAGTGGCAATTTTCAAAACAACAAATAAACAATTGCACTAACAAAGAATCACCATCGTTTTCAAAATAACTCACTGCTGCTTCGCTTTGCTTTGTTTTCAGTTGAGATCATCCCTGCAGGGAAGTCCGCTAATACACTTTCAATGAATTTAAATAATAGAAATAACTTCTTTTTTCAATGATAAAAAATTTGAAATGAATTTGCGATGGAATTGTCCGCCGGTATGTGCCTTGTTCTGTAGTTAGAAAATAGTACTAAATTCGACGAGAGAAATCTAAGACGCTCTGTATTACACTTTCAATAGCTCCAACCAAAGCTGGGCGATAAGAATTATAATACATGACAATTGATTGTGTGTAGGATTGCGAGTATTTTAATCGCAAGCTCCACATTTTTCAAATTACCATTATTGTAGCTGTCAAACGGGCTAACATTAAATTTAAATTATAGTAGTCTGAATTTTTGAAAAATTCAGATTACAATTAGATTATTCGTAATTTTAAAGCTTTCGATAAGCGTTTTTGTTTTGCTTGTTTACTCCTCTCGGGAGCATAGGGCCTCGACAAAACTCTTCCATCGTACACAGTTCTGTGTTGTTGTTTTTGCACCGTCCAATGAGTTGTCGGCATCTGGTATTTCGCGCAGCATCGACCTTCTCCAAGTGTTTTTTGGTCGATCTCGACCTCTGCTCCCTTACGGGTTCCAGTCAAGTGCCATTATCGTGATGCTATCTGGTGATTTTCTCAATGTGTGACCTATCCATCGCCACTTTCTGCATTTGATTTGCCTAAGGATGGGTTCCTCGTTCGTTAATCTCCACAGTGCGTCGTTACTGATGGTGTTTGGCGGAATGCGGAGGATGCGGAGGAATTTGTTTACGAAAGATTGTAGCATTTGAGAGTTGGTGTTAGAGACCAGCCATGTTTCGCTTCCGTACAACAATACGGACTTCACGCATGAGCCGAATATTCGTAGTTTAGTGCGCCTGGAGATTTGGACACTCCCCATACTGTATGTATTCGCCCGAATGCCGTCCTTGCTTAGTTTAGCCTGCAGTTGACATCTTCATCTGCTCCACCAGCTGCCGTGATGATGCAGCCGAGCTTTCGACGAATTCCACCGGGCATCCGTCAACCAATATCTGCCTTGCGTTATTGTGATTAACTCTCATTGCCTTGGTCTTGGCGATGTTGACCTCCAGTGCGACAGTGCGTGCCAGCGCGACTAGGTTGTGCACTTTCGCTTGCATGTCAGAGAGTTTGTGAGAGAGGAGGCAGATGGCATCGGCGAACTCCATGTCCTCAAGATGTCTAGTGAAACTCCGCCTTTCTGTAGCACTGCCAGTTCGGAGTTCTTGTAGAGGGGTTTGATGAAGCGGATTATCTTCGCGAGAACTCCCTTTCTACTCAGTGCCAGCCATATTGCGTATCGTTTGATAGTGTTGAGCGCCTTCTTAAAGTCTACGAATAGCATGTAGAGCGAGGAGCGCCACTCAACTGCTTGTTCTACTACCCTCGCTTCGGCGAGGGCGAAAACCAGCTTGCACGTCTCTTAAGAGCTTTCGATATCTTTGAGCCTGTTTTGTATGATTACGGCTACCATTTTGTAGATGGTGCTAAGTAGGGTTATTCCTCGCCAGTTGCCGCAGTCATGCATGTTGCCTTTCCTGGTCAGCTTCACTATGATGCTTTTTGTCCAGGACGGAGGCAGCTTTTCATTGCTCCGGACGGCGGTGATGTGCAGATGCAGAATTTCTGCTGGTATTTGCGATAACCGATTAGCTACTTAAAAATGTGTAAATTCCAAACGTAAGACAAACAAGCTTAAGACAAATTCCAGACTTAAGACTTAAACTTCCTTAATTACAAATTTTTGACTAATGGTAAAGGCAGTAATTCGAGAAATACTCACAAGTAAAATGGGCAAAAGCTTACTAAAACTATTTAAAAAGTAAATATTGCATTTCTTGGAAAACTTCAACAAGTTTTTTCTATAATCGTTGAAATTATTATATTAAAAAAAAATTTTATGAATTTTGCAAATACAGTCAGTCTAATAGAAGCATGACCGCCATTATTTAGTAACTAATTGACCAATTCGATTCTTACAAACTGCATTGCATGGCTGTTATAATAAATTTTAAACGCAATATATTCAATAAAACCTAAAAATAGTCAACACTATTAGCTATAATGGCTTCACATGTTCAAGTCATACTTTGAGGAAACTTCTCCGCAACTTGTGCAGGTAATCGACGCCAAATCAGCCGTATTCCACTTGATGACTGTTTGACCGGTCATATTTGTTTTCCTTAGAGCTTTTGCTTAACTATTACCCAAACATTTTCGTTAAGGTTGACATTACTCGTTTATGAAGGGCTATTTATTTATGAACTGCTGCGGATTCACATGAAATTTTTGCACTCTTAGGTTGTGTTGGTCTAAATAAAAAAATACTAAATCGAAGAACTAAACTAACAAAAAACCTGATGAAACTGAAAAACTTTTGTTTTTCTATAAAATAGTGAGTTTGTTTAAAATTTTTTTTGTGCGGTTACAAAACTACGCCCAGTTGTTGGAACTTCTGCAAAAACTAGAAATGGCTAAAAAGGAAGAGCGCCTTGTTGCCATCCGTGCAAAAAATTATCGAGAAACCTTCTTCCTTCTAGCCTTCTTCCAAGTATCTTACATTTCGCCGATGATATTTAAGTTAGTTCCCAGCCACTCCATAATTTCTCTAGGAAAATTATCACATAAATTGAGCCAGAATTTTAACCTTCCCACGTCGCGTCGGCCGAATATTCACGCTGCGAAGGTTATGCCATGTATTTGGTGGGACCACGTTGGTGCTATTTATTATGAACTGTTAAAACAAAGCGAAACCATCACTGGTGATCAGTATCGACTTCAATTGATGCACTGCGCGAGAAGCGGCCGCAATACGCGGAGAGGCATGGAAAAGAGATTCTACAGCATGGCAACTCTCGGCCTCACGTTGCCAAACCCGTTAAATGGGAAATCCTACCCCACCCGCAATATTTTCCAGATATTGCGACGTCCGATTATAACCTGCTCCGATCGATGGCACATGGTCTAGCTGACCAGCAGTTCCATTCATATGAAGACATCAAAAATGATTTGAACCGTGAATAGCCTCAAAAGATGATCAGTTTTACCGCGACGGTATACGAGATCTATCAAAAAGATGGGAAAAGTAGTAGCCAGCGATGGGCAATATTTTCAATAATTCAATTGTAAGCATTTTTCCAGAATAAAATTGTATTTTCATCAAAAAAACAGCGATAACTTAGTTGCACACGTAGATTGAATCATCTTTTACTAACCTAGGAATATATTCCAATGTAACTTCAAGATTCTGTAGGGATGAAGATGAAACGGCAAACATCCGCTGGGACAATCACCTGGGCAAGCATAGGAGTATTTGCTCAGTGGAGGAAATAAAATTCATTAAAATAGCGCAAATTTATTGAGGAAGTTGGACTAAGAGAAATACTCTGAATCCATGAAGAGGGCAGAATAGATATTTTAGGTCGCAGTGCTTAATTCCCCTCATAATAATAATAATAAGAAGAAGAAGAAGAAGAAGAAAGAAAAATAGTAATAATAAAAATAATAATAATACCTCTCTTGGGATTGTTGCTTTTTATGCGTGGAACAGCAGATGCTTAGTGTTGTCAAAATATCTGTATAAGTAGATTCCGTTTTGACGTATGACGGCATGGGTGTTTATTTATGTATGTCGGTGTTTCTGTGAGTTTCGAAAATTGTTCAGTGATAACAGCCATGCTTTTGTTTGTCTTTCTTTCTTTCTCTATGATACGCTTAACTCTCTCTTCTCTGCAATACCCATTGAAGTGTATCTCTCTATTTTGTTATCTTCTTTCCTAATTTAGCTTCACTTTTAACTTTGTTCATCGAGTTTGTTGTTGTTAGAGTTTTCGTTTTCGTTTTTGTCGTTTTGGTCGTTTTGCTTTGTTGGCATTTACTTTAGCTGGCAGTCAGCTGCTCACACTTATGCATTCACATTACGGCCGTGTCCTATGTCTCCGCTACAATTGATTGATTGGCTAACCGACTGGTGGTTTGGCTTTTTGGTTGACTGCTTCGCTGCTTCGCTGTCTAGTTGGCTATTACTGGATTGACAGTCAGTTTGCAGTTACGATTTACTGCTATTTCCCAAAACTTAAATTTATCACCTTACTGACAAATTTTGATTAGCTCATCTCTGTGTTCGTATCCAAAATATAATAAAATGATAAAAGAAAGTCGAATAAAAAGTCAGCACTTCATAGTGCCCGTTTAGTGGTTTCATTAGACATGTGGCAATACTGCATTCAAGTGTTTGATTTTGTTTTGTTATTTGAAAAAAAAAATTTTATTTTCCTGTTTTGTTTTGTTTTTGTGGACTTGAATTGAAAAAAGTGACTACGTTGCATTTGCAAAAGTTTGTTGGTGTTGCTATTTATTTTTGTGTATTTTGTTTTGTTTTTGCTAATAAAGTGAATGGTGAAAGTATTTAGTCATAACTATACTCGCAAGTATTCGCAAAAATAAAAATAATAGCGAAAATGCCATCATTGTGTTTTAGTGTCCAGTTCGAGTTAAATTATAGTGCTTTGACCCAAAGTAAACAATAAATCAGAACCAGTTTTATGATCCATAATCGTTTTAATAACTGACAACAAACAACAAAGCGATTTATAAATAATAAAGTTTGTGAATGTAAGTAATTAAAGCAAGTCAAAAGTAGATTCCCTTACTGCGATCTTCCTTTCACATGCAAGTGTCTCACCTGAAAGTGAGAAAAGAAAGAGTACAGTTACGCGGTGCCCCCGATTAAGATCACCTATTTAGAAATTTAAAAGGAAAAGTCTGTTTATTTTGAAAATTTTGATGTTTTTCTTCACACCTATAGGTTAGGTTATATGGTTACCTCCAAGGATGAGAGCCCTAATTTAGATGAGAAACTATATTCATCCATTGTAATACTATTGCAAGGGAAAAGAGGGGGAATGGGAAGCAGGAGGGAGATATAGATATAGTAGAAAAATACCCAATTAGATTCGTGCTGCGTATGAGATTCAGCAGGCGGTTCATAACCAAACTTGCCATTTCCGCAGTCATATCAAAGTTGAGCAGTCTGAGCCAAGATGCCTAGAACTTAGTCTGCCGAGAAAAGTTGTCCTGCTTGGGCGAAACGAAGATCTAGGCATCTATGTTTTGATAATTCCAGACAGCTGCCGCAAAAGCGACTTGACAATGCTCGGATAGAACATCCACAACAATCAAGTGTTGAAACTTTGTTAGCGATAGACGTTTTCTTGGGCGCTTAGTGTTTCGTCCGACGCGTGGTGAGAGGTATTTGGTGACCTTATAAGCTGGTGTTGTGGAGTATTTGTACAGCACTCGCTGAATTAAGGCAAAACCCACCCAATCTGCTTCTTGTAGGGGTTGTGTATTGATGTTGTTTCAGAAATGGAAGGACCTACAGTTTTAAGCAGACTCCCGAGTGACAGATATTTTTTATGAGGAGCTTTTTCATGGCAGAAATGCACTCGGAGGTTTGCCATTGGCTGCCGCTATTAGAGAAACTTTTTCTTCATTAGTTCTTTCACCGAGATTCGAACCTACGTTCTCTCTGAATTCGGAAGGGTAGTCATGCACCAACCCGCCAGAATGGAATGGGCATGCAAAATAAAGAGTTCCATCGGAAAAAATCATTTTATTTTTATGTAGTAAAAAAGTTATTCAAACACAAAATTGGATGATTAATTTTGCGCCACCTTGTATTATCTTATGTTATGTTATTTAGTTATGTGTTTCTATGTTATGCTACGTATGATATGATGTAATGTATTATAGTATATTATTAACTGTTATGTTATCATATGTTTATTATGTTATGTTAAGTTTGCCATGTTGTGATAAGTTTTTAGTTTTTACATTAGACAAAATCATTTAATTTTTATTTGGTAAAAAAGATATTCAAAAACAAAATTGGATGCTTAATTTTGCGCCACTTTGTAATATATTATTGTTATGTTATGTTATGAAATGGACAAGCAAAATTCTGATATCTATCAGACAAAATGATTTCATTTTTATTTAGTAAAAAAGTTATTTTGAAAAACAAAATTAGATGATTAATTTTGCGCCACTTTTTATAATGCTATGCTATGTTGTTATGATCACGTTTGTTATGCTACGCATGGTATGATATAATCTGTTGTGTTATAGTATATTATTAATTGTTACGTTATCTCATGTTTATTATGTTATGTTATGGAATGGGCAAGCAAAATAAAGATTTTCATCACACGAAATCATTTTATTTTTATTTAGTAAAAAGTTATTCAACCATTCATACCATTCGGAATTCACAGAGAGATCGTTTGTTCGAATCTCGGTGAAAGCAAAATTAATAAAAACATTTTTCTAATAGCGGTCGCCCCTCGGCAGGCAATGGCAAACCTCTGAGTGTATTTCTGCCATGAAAAAGCTCCTCATAAAAATATCTGCCGTTCGGAGTCGGCTTGAAACTGTAGGTCCCTCCATTTGTGCAATAACATCAACACGCACCCCACAAATAGGAGGGGGCGCTCGGCCAAGCACCTAACAGAAGTGTACGCGCCTATTATTTATTTTTTTTTTTTAAGTTATTCAAAAACAAAATTGGATGATTAATTTTGCGCCAACTTGTATTGTCTTATGTTAGGTTATGTTATGCAATGCAATGTTATGTTGTAGAATGGAGCGGACACGCAAAGTAAAGATTTCCATTAGGCAAAATAATTTTATTTCAGTAAAAACGTTATTAAAAAAATTAATATTTATTGTTATGCTATGTTCTGTTGAGTCTGAGTGCATACTCCTCTGTTGGGCTACGTATAGTGTGATGTAAACTATTGTGTTTGTATTTATCCTTGTTATGTTATCTTATGTTTGTTATGTTATGCTATGTTCTGTTATGTTATTTATTATAGTACGTATGGTACGATATAAACTGTGTATTTTTATTTTTCATTGTTTTGTTATCTTATGTTATGCTAAATTTGGTATGCTATAATATGTTGTGCTATATTATTAATTGTTACGGTATCTTATGTTAATTATGTTATGTTAAGTTTACCATGTTATAGTATGTAGTGTTGTGAGTTTTTACTATGTTGTATTTCTTTATGCTATGTTAACATATTTATGTTACATTTATTTATGCTGTGTTTATGTTATGTTAAGTTTTCCATGTTTTGTTTGAGTTATTACCTTATGTTTTAGTAAGACCTTTCGCTATTCAAATTAAGTCCAAAATTCTCATGTTGCCAGCTTTCCACTTACTTCCTATTGATTATATTTGTTGCTATTAAGCCTTTACAACCCCTTCAAAATCTACAGCGCTACTAAGAAGTCAGTTAATTATTCCCCCTATACTCCAAAACGAATGTTCCTGACCTACAAAATACTATACTCGTGCAAACTCTATTAAGTAAATTTGCATATCGATTTGCGCTAAACAGCACCAGCCATTGAGACTGGCTAATTTGGCCCAATTCCTATCGCGCCATAAGCCTCCCAACATTTTTTTTCTATTCCTTTGAATGCCTTATTTTGTTGGTGCTTTGTTTTTATTTGCTTTCTTTCTTCTTATTTTGTTCTACAATAATAATCACTTATTTACGAATGCTCTTATTCTCCTTCTATTACTTCCTCATTTAATGCCAAATTCGTTAACTTTTTTTTTTGGTTTGTTGATTTTATCTATTATGGCCAAGGCTGGAATGCTTATTAAAAATAATTTATGTATTTCTATGTTTGTTCAACACACAAAAAATAAGGTCGCTCGGCTCAATTGAGGCAGGCAAGTGCCGTCAAGCGGCGCTAGATACCTGGATTGCCAAGCGAACATTGGAAATGAAGATTGTCAAACTATTTTAACGATTTGGGTCAAATGTTACTGATAAGGGGCTGAGTTATAGAAAAAATTGGTTTATTTATATGTTTCGGTTGGGGTAATTTAGAACAGTGTTTCTTTTGCTTTTTTTTTTTTTGGCGTGTTTTCAGAAATGGCGCAATTATTAGTTGAGTGCATCGAAACTCTTCTCATTCAGGCCTGCATGGCGCTAAATGAAAGAGTAATCAAATTGCTGGGGTTTCTTTTTATTTAAATGTTTAAACGTGAAGTGTAGAACTGCTAAGGGACAACAAATGCAATGTTTGCTGATTTAAGTTTTTGAGAGTAGGAATTTTAATTTTATTTCAATTAAAAGAAAATATTTGCAGAAAGTCCAGATGTTCTGTAATATCTTCGTTAAACCTGCATTGCCCTATAATTATTTTCAGTCAACTCAAATTTAATTACTGACGTACATTTATCTTCTTAATTTCAGAACTGCTTAATGTCCCAATCGACATTCATTCCATGCCAGTGAATTATAATTTGTCAACGCGAACTTAAAAGGAAAAGTCAGCAAAACGGCGTTAGACGCGCATGCACACTTCAATTTGGTGTTGTTGTTGTTGTTACACAACTTGAACAAATCAACTTGTGTCAAAGGTCCACAACGGCAACGGCAAAGCCTAAGCCAACGACAACTACAACTACAACAACAGCAGCGACTCTCAATTCTAGCATCATCAACACGGACGCCATTGTCGTCATCAGCGCCAGTAATCTACAAAAACGCTAATCATAATTACAGCCCTGGAAAGCTGAAAGAAGCCATTCACGAAATTTAAGTGGTAGCAGCTACTTTCGCTGAAGTTGATCGCAACAAAGGTTGGCGTTTGGTTGAAAGTAAACACCGCCATACCAAACTTCACCTACTGGTTTCTCATCATTACCATTTTCCAATAACGGTGTCCAACGGAGTGCAACATAGTGGCGGCGGCAATGACCCTTACCACTGCTACACAACAGGAGAGTAGCAAAAAAATGGATACTAAATGCGCCGCTGAAGAGAACTTGCCATCATCGGAAATGGATCTTTTGGCCAAATTAGAGGCGGCTAACAAGCTCATCGAGAGCGATGCGAAAAGCCTGAATTCACTGCATTCCACGCATAGCCGCAAGAATTCGGACACCAGTCAAATAAGTCTGAATTCAAGTAAGTGTAAGTAAAATTGGCAAAAATAAATATTCATAGGTGTAGGTAAATAAATGCTGTAATTTTTCGCTTTAGCTGGCAACTCGAATGCTGAGGAAGATATTTGGACGCAATGGGCGACTATACTGAGCGATTGGGAGGGTGCACTGAAGCGTAAAAATCCATGTGTACGCGATTTGGTGCGTCGTGGCATACCGCATCACTTCCGGTAAGCACAACACACATACACATATTTATATGTGCCATAGACCTTTCTATTAGCTAATTGTAATGGATGCTACTAATTGCAAATTCCTCTAACAACTTATGCCTAATCGTAGATACAGGCAGCGTCAAAAAAGTGTACACCACATATTGATAAGTTTTGACCACTTATTTACTTATTTTGTAATTTTAGTTAATTTTTTAGAAAAACATAGTTCCTACTGAAAAAAAAAACATATAAAGTAAAGTTTCGAACTTTGTATACAATTTGTAGGGTTAGGTTAGGTTAGTCTAGTTGGCAATAAGCCACGCATAGACCTTTTGGTCCCTAGCGATACCAGATGGAGAGCGACCTCTATGAATACTGAAAGTAGACATCATGTAGGATGTCAGCGCTTTTGGCGAATCTAAGCAGAGCTGGGAGATCCACTTTTGAGACGTTCTCCAAACCCTCAAACAATGGGGCTTCCAGGCATTTTAAGCGCGTTTTTAATAATGCACGACAAACGCACAGAAGGTGTTCTAAAGACTCCTTAACATCCTCTCTGCATTTCCTGCATTTGTTCATGCCAGCAATACCTATCTTGTACGCATGTGCAGCCAGTAGATTATGACCCCTTAGCATACCTATGATAGTTCTGCAGTCCTTTCGCGAGCGCGAAAGTACGAGTTGAGTCTGTTTTTTGTCGATAGTTCTACACATGACTTTTGCTGTTTTGGATGTGGTCAGATTAGTCCATCTAGCTTGCACTCGGTTTTTTATTCGGTATATACTGTATTTAGCGGTTTTTGTATGTCGTTCTCTTGTTCAAATGGTAGTCTAACAGCACTTTTTGCTATTTCATCTACTATTTGCGGCTAGCCTTTCTATGGCCTCCCTGCTCCGTTGAACATTTTTGGACTCAATACAATATGAGCTGCTTGCTTTTATTGCTGATTGACTGTCCACGTCTGTATTAATTATTGAGTTCTTTCTTATTCTTGTGTAGGCTAGCTCCGCGACTTTCCCCATAGCAAAACTTCTGCTTGGAAAGTACTGCTCTGGTCTGGCAGATTGTTAGGCTGCTTTATCCCTAGTTTTGAGCAGTAAATGCCCGCTCCCACTCCGTCTACAGTTTTAGAGCCGTTTGTGTAGATGTGAAAAGTCCTATGGCCAGGCTTCATGCCTTTATGCCATCCCTCCTCTTCAATTGTAGTACGAAACCTGTGCAACCTGAACTCCTCTTTCCTATCGAGCTGTGTTCGAAGGTTCTACAGGTGAATACTGAATTTGTAAAAATTCGACAAATTTTCATAAAAATGCATACTGCAACAATAATCACATAAAGCAAAATTTAAAATATCGGCAATTTTTCTTCAAAATTTCAAACTTTTTACTCAAAATTTTTAGAATTAAATTTTTTGGGTATGCAGTTTTATATCTCATTAAATTTTGGTTCATGCCAGTTTTATAGCTCATTAAATTTTGGTTTTGTAAAGTGCAAGTTTCAAGTAGATCAAAAGTCACACTGATTTTTAAGAATTTTTTTCGGACGCGGTCTTGTGTATTTTCTCCATTTAGCCTACTCCCACTTTTTTTATATGGCCAACACCGTCAGCAGAAAAAATTGTCAATAATCAATGCCGGTTTTGAACCTCTTGGAACTTGCACTTTATTACACAAAATTCAATAATGTACAGGGTGGGCGAAATAAGACCTACTAATGACTAAAGACTAGTGCCTAGCAGTATGCGCAGTTGTCCCATCTTATTGAAACCACAAATTAAGATACTGCTCCGCCATTGGCCGCAAAAAGTATTCAATCAATGTTCTGTAAGAAGCTCCTGAAATCGATTCCGGCGTTTTATCCTCATTTTAGATGGGTGCAACTGATGTTGGTGTGTTGCCCTTGGATTTTTCAGAGCCCCACATTCTACAGTTTTGTTTGTTGACATAACCATTTAAATGGAAATGCGCTGGAATTAAAATGTTGCCGATATTTACACTGCGTTAAAACAATTGATCGTTGACAAGAATAGAAAAACTCGATAAGTTTAACGCGTTGTGTTGTACTGTAGTGTTGCATAATAAATTTCCAACAATTCAATTATAAGCTACAAAAAGAGAAAAATAAATATGTCAAAAAATAAAAAATTTATTTGTGCTTAACATTAGTAGGTCTTACTTGGCTCACCCTGCATAAAACTGCATACCCGAAATTTTTCTAAAAATTCTTAATAAAAAGTTGATGAATCTGCTGATTTTTTACAAATTTTACACAAAACTCGAAACTTTGTTTTATATGGTGCTTGTTGTTGTATGAACTAATAAAGCGCTCGAGGAGCTAGGCGACTTGCTTGCTCTAAATCTGGTGGGAAAGCACGTGGCCGCCGCCTCAGCGCTCAGAATTAATAGTTTGGTGCTATGGAAGACCGGCGATTCGGCCCCGCCTTCGGCAGGCACTTTAAGACTAACATCCCGTTAAGAAGAGAATGACAAACTCAAAGATCATGAAGAAGGGGGGAAATAAATTTGTATACGGATGGATTCAAGCCAGAAAATAAAGTATGCTATTTGGTTTTTTTTAACAATTAAGATTACAATTATCTGTTCGACTTCCGTACTACTGTAACGTCTAGAAGTCTTAGCCCTAAATGAGGTAACTGTGTAACAAACACTACGATGAATATCTTCTCGCTCAGCCAGGCGGCTATCAAATCAATGGAGGCAGTTATACAATACTAAGATCAAAGGTTGCTCAGAAATGTCTGGCTGTTCTAAATGATATTCACACCGTCTTCAAGGCCAGTCTTATATGGGTTGCGGAACATAGAGATATTGGATAAGAGCCAAAAATTGGTTCCACGAAGAATAGTAAATGAGTGTTCCCTTGTTGCACAGTGTTATCACAGTTGATCTGTAAGGTCTAAGTGAGTTGATTGTACAGATCGATGGTGGTAGTCTAACCCAAAGTAACACTGATATCTCGCTTATTACTTTTGAATTCGGTATATCTAAACTTTTATTAGGACTTAAAAAATTCTTGGCAGAGAATAGAAAAATGCATATATTTTCTTCTGAATTTTATACCTGTTTGACGCATTTGCGCCTTAATTTTTTGCTGAATGCTCAAACGGATTTATATACGAGGGTTTCAAAGTGATGCACAATCGTGAGTTGTTATCTGCCAATACCTTCCACTGAGTGGAGTTCAGTATCATCAGGTAATAGATTAACTGCACCATCATTAGAAGATCTTTACCAAACCTCCAAAGAGTTAGAGCCGAAACGTACCGCATCTATTTTGTATATGCCCATATTCCTTATCTTTAGCGATGCACCTTAAAGTGATTTTTATTTTTATTAAATACGAAATATTTATTCTGGGTCTATATGTAATATATGATATCAGCTTTCTAAATAAAAATTAATCATTTTCATATTTGCTCTCTAATTAGTGCTATTGTTTGGCAACAACTGTGTGGCGCCTCTGATACGGATAAAAAACAATATGCCGACTACATCAAGGCCACCTCGGCCTGCGAGAAGGTCATTCGACGTGACATTGCACGCACCTATCCAGAGGTGGATTTTTTCAAAGAGAAAGACGGTCCCGGCCAGGAGGCGCTTTTCAATGTGATCAAAGCGTATTCGTTGCACGATCGTGAAGTGGGCTACTGTCAGGGTTCCGGCTTCATTGTAGGACTACTTTTGATGCAGGTGAGGAATGACAAAGGAATGATCGAATGCAGTTTTCAGCTCAAAATATATAGCTCGATTTTTTAAATTTGCATTTACATCAAAATATACAATATATATTTTCAGATGCCTGAAGAAGAGGCTTTCGCTGTGCTCGTGCAAATTATGCAGCAACATCGCATGCGTGACATGTTTAAACCTTCAATGTCGGAGTTGGGTTTGTGTATGTATCAACTGGAAAATTTGGTGCAAGAGCAAATACCCGAAATGCATATACACTTCCAGCAGCAGGTAGGCGACGCCTACAACTAAGTTTTTGCGAAATTTTTTAATTTATTCATGCAATTTTTTGTAGGGTTTCCAAACCACTATGTACGCTTCCAGCTGGTTCCTTACACTTTATACAACTACACTCAATCTCAATCTAAGCTGTCGCATAATGGATGTATTTCTTAGCGAAGGCATGGAGTTCATATTCAAGGTGGCGCTGGCGTTACTGCTGCTAGGCAAGGAGACATTGCTGTGCTTAGATATGGAGGCAATGCTGAAGGTAAATTAAGGAGTACAGCTTAAGTGGGCAAACTGTAGAATAATATGTTTAGGTGGTATATATAATAGTAAAAATTAAAAAAAGAGATGTTAAATAGCCAGGTTTTTACATGGCTTAAATTGACATTAAAACTAAATTTAATAATCAAGATATTAAGGTCCAATGAAACGAAGGCTATTCGACTCGGAGAGTATTATATAAACCGGCGCATTAAAACCAAATACAGTTTTGCTAGTGGCAACGTGAAACAGATCAAAATGACGCAAAACCTTGCAAGGCACATTCAAATTTTATCCAACAGAGAGGGGCAATCAATGCCTATATTAAATAAGAAGGAGAGTAATAAAAAATGCTGCTGTTATTATAGGCAAGCAAGTCCAAGTGAGATCGTAGGTTCGAATCTCGGTGAAACACCAAAATTAAGAAAAACATTTTTCTAATAGCGGTCGCCCCTCGGCAGGCAATGGCAAACCTCCGAGTGTATTCCTGACATGAAAAAGCTCCTTATAAAAATATCTGCCGTTCGGAATCGGCTTGAAACTGTAGATCCCTCCATTTGTGGAACAACATCAAGATGCACACCACAAATAGGAGGAGGAGCTCGGCCAAACACCCAAAAGGGTTCCACTTTCTGGGCAATCATTAAAACCTAACCTAACCTATAGGCAAGCAAAAGTTCTAAGAAATGTGGGAAGCGCAAAGCAAGCCGGATAAACGACTTCTATACAGATTCTAATCGATTTATATATGTAAATTTGGTTAAAAGGCCTCAAAGCATACTCTAATATTGAACGGACATAAGTCGTACGCAATGATCTTAGAGCATATGGATCTGAGAAAGAAAAACTATTACGTCATAGGAAACAGGCATTGCAGACTACTTAAAAATAGCATAATTAGTACGCGGCCGCCGTAGCCGAATGGGTTGGTGCGTGATTACCATTCGGAATTCACAGAGAGGTCGTTGGTTCGAATCTCGGTGAAACACCAAAATTAAGAAAAACATTTTTCTAATAGCGGTCGCCCCTCGGCAGGCAATGGCAAACCTCCGAGTGTATTTCTGCCATGAAAAAGCTCCTCATAAAAATATTTGCCGTTCGGAGTCGGCTTGAAACTGTAGGTCCCTCCATTTGTGGAACAACATCAAGACGCACACCACAAATAGGAGGAGGAGCTCGGCCAAACACCTAACAGAAGTGTACGCGCCAATTATTTATTTTATTTTAGTATGCATGACAAAACTAACCTTTGGAGAAAAAAATACCCCTGGGTCTCTCATCTCATACACCACATTTAAAAATGTAGACGAAATATGATATGAGTTACTTAATGGAATATGAAAATTAGGAAGGGAAAAATACCGAAATAACTCAAGGAATTATTTTTGAAAGGATATTCTTTAACGTCGGAAAATACAAATAGCTTATTTAGGCAAAAATTTGCTACGAGTTGCATGATTAGACATCAATAGAAGTACTAGTTCAGTAAGAAGAAGAAATTCGTCTGAATTTTACTCTTCAGTGGCCTATAAAAACTGCTTCTGCCAAACTGGTGCATTTTTCATTCGTTAGACAGGGTTACGCATAGTGCACTAAATAATTAATGGAATGGGCGGATAGTTAAAACACGGAAATCCCGAAGATTTACCTAAACAATTTGTGATACTGCAAAATGCCCAACCCTGTCGTCAGGTTTAAGTTGAAAAATAGCGGCAAAGTTGCACCAACCTATAAGAACTTCCTATAGGTAGGTAGGTAAGATGGCAAGAGTACCCCAGGTACACTTCAAGTAGCACCCACGTGCCGTTTTGATACCATAATGTGGTCCACTATCTGTGAAAAGATTTAGGGAAGAGAAAACCCGTCTACAGCCATTCAGTGCTGTTGATGTAGTGGAGGAGAAAACAGAGATCTAGGCTGGAGAATTTCTTCAAGTCATCCCCAAAGGGCACGCTAGGGAATTTCAAGGGCCTAGCTCCCAGAGCCGGACATTTGCAGAGAAAGTGTTCCACAGTCTCTTTCTCAGTAGGATCTCCACAGCTTCTGTGATAGGGGTTGTACGGAATTCCAAGCTTCTCCGCATGACTACCGATCACCCAGTGACCAATGAACTTCCTATAGTACGTTTTTAAATTTAAAATTGTTTTGTGTTTGGCTCAGTTGGCTTGCAATGAATTTACAAAATCATTTCTTTTGAATCAGCTATTCCGAAATTTTGTTTTTCCCAGTAAGGGACAAAATTTTATTATGACTTATTTTAGAAATTGCGATATGCATAATTATATATTTCGATTTTAATATATAAAATTACAACTTACGAGTTATTTTTTTATTTTTCCATAAAAAATTGTATAACCTAAAAATTATTTTCTGATTGCTATGATTTTCAATTTTCCTTTATCTGTTTTTTTTTCTTTTGTTTTTGTTTAGTATAGGCTCCCAGAAGTTTTAAAAACTTATGAAAAAGTTTTGTAAAAATATGTATGTATTTACAAGGTGGCGCAAAATTAATCACCCTATCAGAGGATTTACAGCTCATAACTTGTAAGCTAGGCAGCTTAGGTACAAAACAGGGCAAGCAATGAAGCGCATAAAGGGCAACATATTTTTTTTTAGTAAACAGTTTTTTAATAAAATTTAATAAAGTTTTTTTTAGCCCTTCGTTGGGCACCCAGGTCTGGCTAGACTGACTTTTCCGACTTTGGACGTGAATTTAACGTATTTCTATTATAGCTTACGACTTGAGCTGCCAGGTGGTTAAAATTAAATTTTCTATCGATTTATGGATATAACCTTTTAAAAAGGATTTTCGAACAAGACGAAAAAGGGCCAGACCCTGGTGTCCAACCGAAGGTTTTAAAAAATGTGTCCAAAGGAGAGTTAATAAAATTTCTTTAATAAAATTTTGTTTGATAAAATTTCTTGAATAAAAATTTGTTTGATAAAATTTCTTTATTTAGAAAAATGTTTCAATAAAATAAATATATTTTTATTAATTATTTTTTAATTAAATAAATGTTTTTAATACATAGAATTTTTTTTTTAGCAAGAAAGTTATTCAAAAATAGAATTGATGATTTATTTTGCGTCATTTAAGCTTTTTTTAATGCAATGTTTTTATTTAATGAACAATATTTTAATAAAATAAATAAAATTTTACTTAATTATTAAAAAAAATGCTTTTTTTTAATAAATTTTTTTATTTAAAAAAATATGTTTTTATTTGGTAGAAAATTTATTCAGAAACAAAATTCTTGATAAATGGTTCGCCATTTAGAATTTTTTTGTTTAGTAAAAAAATTTTTTTTAATAAATTAAATTTCTTTCTTAAATTGTTTTTAAATAAAATAAGTATACAAATTTAATTAAGAATTAATTTTATTTTTATCTTAAAGCTTAAAGATAAGGTTTACTTTTTTTGTAAACAATTGCGTTAATAATTATTTTTCGATTCTTACCATAACATTTTTTTTATTAAAATTTAAATATTATTTTCAAATTGCATTTATAAAAATTTAATTGAGAACTATTTTTATTTTTATCTTAAAAGTTAGAGATAGAACAAAAAATATTTTTCATTTTTATTCTGAAAGCTGTTTTTTTTTTGTAAACAATTGAGTATCGATTTTTGTCATAAAAATTACAGTTAAATAATTATTTCTAATTTTCATTTGTAAAAATTAAAATTGAAGATTATTTTTGATTTTGAGTCTGAAACGTAGAAAATAGTGTTATTTAAGATTTTTATTTCAAAAAATTAATTAAGAAGGACTTTCCCATACAGATAGACATTATATTAATTCTTTCTATAAAATTCTATAAATTCTTCTAATAAACTTAATAATTTTTGAATATTTAGAATGATTTTTTTTTCTTTTTTTTGGCGTACTAAACGTGCTCTTTGAAAAACCTGTATATCTTTTTATTTGATAATTAAGTTAATCCAGCAGGTAACTCATTTTTGAGTGAATTTCACATAAATACACCTTGCACTGAAGTCGACTCGGAAGTGAATTACAAAGCTGCTCGAACTGCTTTTATTTTCAGCTCTAATGAAAAATATATCACATATTTTCTCCAATATATAAAAATATTAAAAAAAACTTTAATTCCTTAATTAAAAAATTAAAATTAATAATTAAGAACAAAGCTTTAATTCCTTAATATTTTTCCATTCTTCTTTGATTTTTTTCAGTTCTTCCAAAAAGAGCTGCCCGGACGCGTTGAAGCCGATCCGGAGGCTTTCTTCAATTTAGCCTACTCCATTAAGATCAACACGAAACGCATGAAGAAAATGGAAAAGGAATATCAAGACTTGAAGAAAAAGGAACAGGAGGAAATGGTTGAGTTGCGTCGTTTACGGCGTGAAAATCGTCTGCTGAAACAGCGCAATGAGCTGCTAGAGGCTGAGAGCGCTGAACTTGCCGATCGTCTGGTGCGTGGGCAGGTCTCACGCGCCGAAGAGGAGGAAACAAGGTTTGCATTTGCGTTTCATATTTGTTTTCATATCTTTGAATATTATTTTTCCTTCATTTCAGTTATGCTATACAAACGGAGCTAATGCAGTTGCGTCGCTCCTATCTGGAAGTGTCACATCAGCTGGAAAATGCCAATGAGGAAGTGCGTGGCTTGAGTTTGCGTTTACAGGAAAATGTAAGTTTTTATATCCCGCCATTAATCATTCGTTTATTATATTGTGTCTAATCATGCAACTCGTTGCTAATCAACTGAAATTATTAAACAAATTTTTTTTCGATATTATTTTCTTTCTTCTTATTTCGGTATCTTGGTGTTTAACACAAAACAAATTCGACATTTATGTTTTAAATAAAAAAATCACCCATTAATAAAAATAAAAAAAATTAAAAAATTAAAAACAAATACGCAACATAACTTAACACACAATTCTTGCTTCCTCTAAACAGAATGTATCAATCGATAGTGTAAGTAATGCGCAGCCGCCGGTGAAGGAAACAAAGGTTAATGTTTTTTCTATCCCTCTTTCTTTCTGTTATTCGATTAAATGCATGGCTACTCTACTAGCGCTTAACAAATGTAGCAACTAACTTGATTTACACTAACAAAATGTTGATGGTAAACTACAACTATAGTAGGAATGAAATTTATCGTTACTAAAATGTAAAGAGTCTTTCAAAAGATGCGCCTGGATGTTGTTTTAAAAGAAAAAATATAAAAATTTAAATTATTTCAGGTGAAAAATTATATCATTTAAATGGCCACCATGACCACGCACGCCCAGTGGTAAAATCCGCCAAACAATCGGTTCATGAATGCTGAGAACAAATTGTTGAGAACGTTTATATAACGATGTTCTAGTTGGTTCAGCAACACTTTGCGCTACAGCAGCAATATTCTCAATAGAATGTTCAGTTTTTGGTCTGCCATTCCTTTTTCTATCCTCGACAGAATCAGTTTCTTGAAATTTGTTCTCCAACCTTTGAATTGTCGACTCATTCGCGCGATTATTTGCAGCAAAAAAATTACGAATTTTCGGATATATTTCCATAAGTTTCCATAGTTTCAATGAGTTGTTCTAAATATTATAAAATTTGTATATCTGTCTGCTTGAAAAATGTCAAAACTTACATTAAAAAAGGTAACATCTCGGAATTATTCACTATTGATATCTTGGCGTCACTGTTGAAAGACCTTTCACAAATGCCCTAACCAACATTTCTGATATTTTACTGTAAAACCAATAGAGCATAAAACTTGAACAAAGCAATATTGTATAGGGCTTTTGCTGTTAGCTATAAGTTCGTTAACTCGAATTAGTTTTGCAGGCTTTTCTTTTGTTTTTGAATTTTGGTAAAAATATGTTTGTATATGAGTAGGGTGGCGCAAAAATAATCACTCTAATGGAAGATTAGGGACGGAAAGGTAGGAATACAGTTTCTTTTTTATTCAATAAGCAATTTTGTTTGCTAAAATATTTTATTAACTTTTTTTAAAATAAATTTCTTTAATAACAATTTTTTTTTAATTTAATTTTATTTACTTATTTTTTTATAAAATATATATATTTTTCAATACTTTTTTAATTAGATATTATTTCTATTCAGTAAACACATTATTCAAATAGAAAATTGATGAATAATTTTGCGCTATTTATAATCTTTTAATACACTTTTTTTTATTTAGTAAACAAATTTTTTTAATAAAAAATTTTTTTATGAAAAAGGTAGTTTTTTATCTAATTATTTTTTAATAAAATACATTTTTTGTGTAGAAATTTTTTTTTTCAGTAGAAAAGTTATTTAAAAACCAAATTTATGATTATTTTGCGCCATTTATCATTTTTTATACATTTTTTTCTTGTTCAGAAAACAACTTTTAATTATTTTTCAATATTCAAAGAAATATTTTTTAAATAAATTGTTCTGATTATTTTCGCGCCATTTATATTTTTATATTTAGTGAAGCAATTTATTTATATATATATATTTTTTTTTATAAAATAAATATTTTTTATTTAATTATTTTTTAATAATTTTTTTTTATTTAGATTTGTTTTTATTAGTAAAAAAGTTATTCAAAAATAAGATTGGTGATTAATTTTACGCCACTTATAATTTTTTAAATACAATTTTTTTATTTAGTAAACAAATTTTTTTAATAAACTTTTTTCATGAAGTAGATAGTTTTTTATCCAATTATTTTTTTTTATTATTGAGTAAAAAAGTTATTCAAAAACCGAACTGATGATTATATTGCGCCACTTAACATTTTTTTTTATAAAATTTTTTTGGTTAGAAAACAATTTTTAATTATATTTCAATAAAATAAATATTTTTTTGATAAATTTTTCTGATTATTTTCGCGACATTTAATTAATAAAATATTTTTTTTATTTATTTAGTAAAACAATTTTTTTATAAAATAAATATATTTTTTTATTATATTTTAATAAAATAAATATTTTGCTATTTAATTATTTTTTAATAAAATAAATATTTTTGTTTTTATAAATTTTTAATTAGATAAATTTTTTTTATTAAATAAAAAAGTTATTCAAAAACAAAAATGATGATTAATTTAGCGCCATTTAAAATTTATTTTAGTATAATTCTTTTATTTATATTAGTAAAAAACAAATTATACTAAATTGAATTTCTTTGATAATTTTTTTTTTTAATAAAATATTATTTTAAATAATTTTTGTTTTTACTTAATGAAAAAGTTATTCAAAAACAAAATTAGTGATTAATTTTGCGCCTCCTCATATATGGAAGACTACGATAATTTCTCGCTGTTGCCCGATAGAGAGCAATTTTTTGTTGTTGTTTTTTTGACAGTAAATTTTATACAAACAAAATTTACGTAACGTTACAATTTAGTTCGTTCCTAGTTGGAACATAAAACGGAAGTCTCCGTGTCTCGGGCATATTGATCTTAAGGCTGGACTACAAGCCCTACACAACCCCGCGTACGCAGTGGGAACGCACTGGTAAATACATCTTAAGGCATCCAGTTCTATGTGTCATATGACATTTTTTATAGCGAGCCGCTTGCTCCAAGTACAGACACCCGCTTTCGACCTCATCTCTCAACCAAACATCGAGGAAAGTTAGTTTTTTAACGAAGTTTGCATGTCCGATCTGTGTGGTCCGCGGGAGGTATTTCATTATTCTCCTACCACCCATATCTGGGAGGCATGCCCCTATCCGCCACCTGGGGACGAGCCTCGAGAAATAACAGGCTCCCCCGATGGTGAGGGCAATAATCGTATCATATTAACTTCTGGGTGCCACGGTATATGCATCGAATTTCGCTTTTGAGAGGTTTTGAAAACAGCCATGCTCCTGTAAAGAATGTAATCAGAGCATGGAACGTTTTAAAAACTTATACGAGTATTCTTATTTGGAAGATAAAGAACGTCCTGAATCGCGAATATAATCTGAAGACGTATCGATGAAGTCAGAAGAAACGTGAACCTGAGAGTTATAAGAATTTCATCACAAAACAGATGACAAAGGTTTAAATGCATTAGGAAATATTTAAAAATTAGAAAGGTTGGAGAAGTCGAAGAAGAACTAAACAAACACGTTGTAGAAAAGTTTTTGCCTAAAGTCAAAGTTTTATTCTCAAATGAAAATGTAGAGATGGTCGGTCTCGGTCACAATGCTGGACAAAGTGTCTAATCGATTCATTCATGGAAGTTTTCAAATCGCGCCGAACGAGCAAAAAATACAAGAAAGTCGTCTTCGCTGGTATGGCCATAATCAGGGGAAGCCTGAATCAGATATGACAAAAAAAGCCACGGTGCCGAGGAAGCCAGGTTGACCACAACATACATGGACGAAGCAAATAGAAAGTGATATAAACCGTGCGAACTTAAAGACCGAGATGAGCCAGGATCGAATAATCTGGAGATTACGTACTAGGAGAGCTCATCCCTAGTGAAATAGAATAAAAGCAAAGAAGAAGAAGAAAATACTTCTTGCGCTATTCATTACTTGTGGTAAAAGGTGGGCGCTTTGCGATAGCCTAACAAAAAACTAAACAAAAGGCTGTGGCGCAATGCATCAACATCTAAAAAATATCGCAATTTTAAATTTATATTCCATATTTAGAGAGAAAAGCTAGTTGTTATACGACTACAACAGCCTCAAAAGAATTTAATTAGTTTTTCGAGAAAAAAAAAGATGAATCCTTTTGAATTGCTCTTGAATTTGCTCTACTTAAAAAAAAAATTATTTCGGGAAGTCTGACCAATGGCCGGAAAACGGTAGTTATTATGTTGTTGCAGTACTTTAAGTTAGCACTCTGAATCGGCTCTGAGCTTACAAAAAGGATTTCTTTGAGCATGATAACTCATTTCAGCTTGAAATATTTTATGGAAGGCTGATTAAAGCCACTGATTTTCATGCGCAGTTGTGCGACCTACCGGGAAGAGTTCCGACGTGAGGGCAGACACCAAACCAACTTATCCAAATTTCAACTAATAGCACAGGGGCTCTAATGGCTTAGATCTCTCAAATAAACAGCGATAATTTATTCAAGTCTTCACGATATATTTTTCAGCTTATTTAAACTTCTATAAAACAGGACAGATAAACTGGGCCCACAGGGTTGAATGATTTACTGGTCTTGCGAACATTTTGAAATAGCTCGAGAGTTCTTACAAGTGAATGCAATAGGAAATTTAATAAATTTTTAATCGTTTATTGTACAGTAAAATCATCAGTTTGCACATTTTTGTCTATGAATCCATGAATCCTTTCCTGTATAACCGTACCAAATATGTATTTATGTATTTAAGTGCAGATATGAAAATACAACTTTGAATATTTGAACCTTCCTCGTATGCCAATACTGCTTTAAAAAATGCATGCTTAGCCAATTATCTAAAACAAAACTATAAAAAAAAAGTAGTGTGAAGTATTGCGAATGCTGCATGTTTGTTTACTTACCTTCTTGACCTAATTTCACTTTGTTTAATCGTCAAAAAAATTCTCACCTCCTTCGTCATCCTATAGAATAATTCACGTCAGTCATCCATCGATGAGTTGTGCATGAAGGAGGAGGCGCTTAAGCAGCGCGATGAAATGGTGTCGTGCTTGCTCGAAGAGTTGGTCAAGGTGCGTCAAAGTCTTGCCGAGAGTGAGGATCAAATACGTAATCTCAAGTCGAAAATCGAAGAGCTCGAAGAGGATAAAAAGACATTACGTGAAACTACGCCTGACAATTCGGTGGCACACTTGCAAGATGAACTGATTGCCAGTAAATTGCGCGAAGCCGAGGCTAGTCTCTCGCTGAAGGATCTCAAGCAGCGCGTGCAAGAGTTGAGCACCCAATGGCAACGTCAGCTGCAAGAAAACAAAAATGATCACAGCCAGCAACCGGTGGATTCGACACCAAAAAAATTGCTAACAAATTTCTTTGACAATTCCAAGTCCAACGAGCATACGCAGCGATTGGAGGAGGAGTTGATGACAACGCGCATACGTGAAATGGAAACTCTCACCGAGCTGAAGGAGTTGCGCCTAAAGGTGAGTAATTTAGGTGAGTTTCATTTATGCTTCATTGTTTTTGTTTCGTGTTTAGGTTATGGAACTCGAGACGCAAGTGCAGGTTTCCACAAATCAACTGCGTCGTCAGGATGAAGAGAATAAGAAACTGCGCGAACAGCTGGAGCAGGCTGTCAGTCGCGAAAAGGAGATGGCCAACAAGGCACGCGAACAGCAGCACAGGTATGTATTGTGGCTATTGTTTTTGCTCTCTCTCTCTCTCCTTTGAATCTTTAACTAAATTTCAAATTGTTTTTAGATACTCCGATTTGGAATCGCGCATGAAAGATGAGCTGATGAATGTAAAGATTAAATTTACTGAGCAAAGTCAGACTGTGGCCGAGCTGAAACAGGAAATATCACGATTGGAAACGAAGGTAAATGATATTTGAAGAATAATTTGCACCACAAAACTTTGGGCTTACATTAGCAGTTGATCTTATATTCTGAATGATCCCAAAGAAGCCCCAAAGTACTTCACATAAGAATGGAAATCCACGATTTTTGTCCAAATTTTTTTATGTAGTGATACAAAAACTTTGTTTTGCTTTTTGCATAATTTCAGAAAAGTTCATATTAGTGACGTCAATCCCGTCATTACTTTGGAGTCCCGTCACGCGATATGTTTAAGTAAGGGAATACCGGCTTTTGTTGATAGGAGTCCCGAGATACTTTATTAATTTTTTCACTTATGAATATCAATCCCAATTTTTTTGCCAAGCTAAAAAATAGTTTACTCTAATCTGCAACATTTTCAATTCAAGAAGGTGTAATTTTGCAAAGTGTTGACAGTCTATAAGCACAAAAAATTTTAGACTTCGGTAGCCTGAACTTTAAATGAAATTGAAATTTGAAAAGTCGAGCCAAGAAGCACCTAGAGATTTGGTAACTCCTAAAACATACAGGCTAAAAAGGCCTTTGTATTTAAAGCTCTTGAAAGTAAAACGGTAGATAGTCAAAGAGGAAAGAAGTGGCAGTAGAAAACAGATAGGATAGAATAGGGAAATAGAGGTAATTAGTTAGACCTGTGAGAATTTTCCTGATTCTTTGGCAAATCTGAAAATATCCTCCACAATGAGAGCACGAATTTGACTCATTCTCATGACATCGGAACCCAAAATTCGCTCTAGCAAATGTTGGCCACTCACAGAGCAAATGCTCAGTGTCAATCGCCTCCTCTAAGCAAAACAGTAAAATCGGGTTCTCAACGTTTCCAATGGTGGTCATATGTTAATCCCATGGATTGTATCCTTTACTAATATCGCCCATCAATCGAACGACTTTCTACCAAGTTTTAGCAGAAAGTCCGACATTTTTCTGTTCGGGCTTGTCACAAAACACTTTGCAGTCCTGCAGCGTTCAAGACCGGACAATCGCTCTTCATGTAAATTGCGTACATAATCGCTGATTCACTTCTTGATTCCTGCAGAACTGATTCCGATTATTGGCTCTAGTACCTGTGGTGGAAACCGCTAATCCACAGTTCACGAATTAATCGGCAATTTCATTCCCTTAAATCCCGCAGTGTGCTGGAACCCTGGGCTTATTCTGTATTGAAACAGAATTGAGTTTATTCTGACATTCTTGAACAATCTTTGACCTGACTGTCCCTAAAGACTCCAATCTGTTTCCCGCTCCATCTCCTCTTCATTTTCTATTCTTCTACTTTCAGAATGGCAACAATTTCCGCTTGGAAAATAGTCGCTATTCCTCCCATAACGTAATGCTACTTATTACTCTCGTTTAAGTACCATCCGTCTCCAGAACCTATTTCATTCTTGGATCCATCCATAGGGAAAATATTCGTAAATTTCTTTGAATGCGCTCTGGATTACTCTAGGAATTTTACATCAGATTTCCTTTCAAATGAAACTATGGGCATAAGATCGTTCTTGGCTGCCAAAAGCAGTGGATACTACTCAGACAGCATCTTAAATATTTCGCTGTGTCCCAAAGTTTCGTCTTCGTGCCAGAAACCTTATTTATGGAGTCTGCACATTGCTTTTATTGATTCCTGTTTTATCTTAAAATCCAAATGGAGCAAACCAAGCATAGCATTTAGGTCATCGCCGGAGGTTGAGCTCATGCATAAACATACATTTCTTTGCAGTTTGTATAGTTCCTGACGTGCGGGCTTAACCATGGTCCGTCGCCACCAAACCAGAGAGGCGTAAGGGATGATTGGTCCACGATAGTCGGTTCTGTCACTCCAGCAGCATTCCCCGTATTCAAATATATACAGTAGAAGCCCGATAAGTGCAATACCGATAACTGCAATTTCGCGGAAAGTACAATTCGATTTTGAGTCCATAGAAAACTCGAAAAGAGCAATAAAAAATTGCAATTTTCGGGCGCAAAAGAATTCTTGTTCGAAGAAATTTTTTATTTAATACGGCAATCGTTCGGAGTTTGAATCATTTTTTTTTTGCTTTCATCAAATAAAATCATGGGAAAAGTGAAAAAGAATCTACATTTTCTTACATTGAAAGAAAGAGATGAGATTCTCCAAAAAATTGAAAAAGGCGTTAAACAACGAGATCTTGCATTCGAATACAAAGTTGATTGCGCAACGATTTGCCGAATAAAAAAACAATCCCGTTCATTAAAAGAAAATGCATACAATTCATTTTCACTTGGAAATAAACGGAAAACTTTGCGGTTTGGCAATCATCCAGAGCTCGAGAAGCGTTTGTACCAGTTTTTCATGAATCAGCGGGGACGAAATGCTCCTGTTTCTAGCTTGATATTGAAAAGCAAAGCATTAAAAATATTTGATGAAATAAAAAAGGATGGAGAACAATTCAATGCAAGTGATGGATGGTTTTCGCTATTCAAGAAACGCTTCGGACTTTGCTATTTGACTGTGACAGGTGAATCATTATCTTGTGATCCAGAAGCCATTGAGCCATTTAAGGAAAAATTGACGGCGAAAATTGCTGAAAAAGGATATGTAACATCACAAATATATAATGCTGATGAAACGGGGCTCTTTTGGAAACTTTTGCCAAATACCTACGTTTCGAAAGATGAAAAGAGTGCTCCAGGCAACAAAGTTTCAAAAGATCGAATCAGTGTTCTTTTGTGTGCAAATGGTGATGGCAGCCACAAAATAAAACCATTAACGATCGGCAAATCTATGAATCCGCGTTGTTTTAAAAATTTTCGTCTACCGGTGAATTATGCTAGCAACAAGACTGCTTGGATGACTCGGGATATTTTCAAAAAGTGGTTCTTTGATAATTTTGTCGAAGAAGTGAAAAAATTCGCCAAAGAAAATGATGTTCCAAGCATTACTCCTGCTGGATCAAGTTCCATCTCATCCGCCCGAAGAAGAATTAGTTTGTGGTGAGATCGAAGTGATGTATTTTCCGGCCAATTGCACAGCGATTTTACAGCCAATGGATCAAGGTGTTATTAACTTGACAAAAATTCAATACAAAACATTGCTAATGGAAACCATAATTAGTGAAAAAGATTCTTCATTACATAAACTATTGAAGAAAATTGATTTGAAAACCGCCGTGATCATGTTTATCCAAGCATGGGGAAAATTGGTCCCTGAAACGATCGCTAACTGCTGGAAAAGCGTATGGGGTACAAGCCCAACAGTTGACGCGATTATTGAATCTAATCCAGACGATATGCCATTGGATATCGAAATTGACGACCCCCTTCTTGTTGGAGGATTACAACGGTTAAATGAGATGGTCGAAAACTATGTGGGTGAAGCAGACACAGATGAAATCCACAATTGGGTTTTGGAACTAGGAATAGATGAAGGTGACAGTGAAGCCAATGAACCCGAAGATACTACTCAAGAAGAAACAACCGAAAAAGTCCAGCATGAATCGATTTTTGGCTGTGTCAATACAATTTTGAAATGGGGTGAACAGAATGATGTACTGTCATTCAATCAGATCGCTTGTTTGCATGATATCCGATCAAAAGCACTTGAAAAGTGTTACGAGAAAACGCAATCGAAAATAACAAAGTTTTTCCAAAAAAAATAATTGAATTTTGGAGCACACACTCATATGTCCTTCCGCATTGATCTCTTTGCATTAATTTCAATAAATAGGTGTTCATTTTTCTTGAATATCGACCTTTTGAGCTCATTAATTGCATTGAATAGAGTTAAAATATTTTTCCCTAGGTATTCCTCGATCCACAGGAGAAATTCGCAAAAGTGCAATTTTTCGCTAAGTGCAATCATTGCTGAAATTTTCCAATTGTACTTATCGGGCTTCTACTGTATTAGCAAACCCGCGAACTCCGTTTCGCTACCAGATGGCTTCGTTTTTTGTAAAATTTCCTTTAGGGATTAAAAGATGAAAAAAATTATTTTTTTTGTTTTATATTTCAAAAGGAAAAATTATATTTCATTTACCCGTTTCATTGAAGTGCTTTTGGTAAACCACATTTTTTGTTCTTTGGTATGACGTTAACACAAACAAAGCGGATGGTTTCCCAACTCGTGAACACGCAACGTATAGCTGCCCAGGTGAAAAGTCTGATGTTCTAATATCATAATAACTGAACCAACTTTGAGTTGCAAATTATATGGTGCAAATCCTGGTATTTCCAGAGAGTTCAAAAACTCTGTTGGATAATTTACTACATCATGGGGATTTGTTATGGAATCAACGAATTTGTATGCCACCAAATCGATATCGAATGGTGCATGGTGAAATTCAGTGTGTATACATCATTATTCTTTGCGGCGAGAATTGCTCGTTGACCAAGCATAATTCTGATAATTTTCACTAATGCTTGGAAAAACATTTTCAATAAGAGCTAATTGAGAGTCTACAAATCGGCAAAAGTTGTTGGTAAGAGTAATTAATCCAGCTGTCGCATCATCTGGGACTTTTCCATTTCCAACAGCTAACAATTGTTTGAAAAATTGTGGAGCACTTTGTTCATTTTGAAGTTGAACTCTCATATTAGTGGTAAGCGATAATGTTTTTACGTTATTCCACAAAGTTGATACCTTCAGGCAAGCATTCAATTCATTTGCAGGCGTTCCACGGGGAATTACTGGCAACGTCTGCCTGAAATCGTCTGCCAACAATATGATCAAGCCGCCAAAGGTGTTGTTATTTCACCGAAGATCCTTCAGTATGAAGTTAGGTGCTTCAAGGGATTTCTGCAATGCAAACGCTAGGATGCAAGCAGTAATCAGTGTTGCAATCATATCGAAACGCTGCTCGATTCAAATCAGCACTTGATAAGTCTCTTCTTGTGTGTCGAAAATGATCTACCGTTTCACGGACTGTCTCGCCTTGCTCTTGTGATTCAGAAGCACGAAGTCGCGCCATACGAACGCGGCGCTCTTCACGGGCAATTCCTTGTGCTTCTTCAGTCGTTTCATTCGCAACGTTTCGTATCCTTCTTGCATTACGGCTTAGTCGGGAAAAATTCGATCACCTTGGCCGCGGCATTGGTAATGATGATTCAAAGAGAATACAAATTACTGTGAATATATATTTCTGACAAAATTTATATTATCAAATTTTCTATTTAACCATAGACAAAATTACGTTTAGCTGTCATTTGTGCTTTGTTATACCATATCAGATGCGTTTTTGTTATACCACACTTTATAGTGACTAGACGGAAATGCGTTCGAATGAGATAAAAAGTATCCTATGTCCGTCTCCTGGTTCTGAGCTACCTCTCCACTAATTTTCAGCCAAATCGGATCAGCCGTTCTCGAGTTATAAATAGTGTAACTAACATGACTTTCTTTTATATATAATATATAGATATAAAATATTTTTATGCTGCTACAGCAACAACAACATGATTGGTCTGATAAGTGCTGTGTGTATCCACAGGACCACAGCAGGTTTCAGACCCCAAGTTTTACCAAAGTCTCTACGGCATTGTTGAAAAATCTTTAATGCGCGATCAACCTTCAGCGAAACATGTGTTTTCCAAGTCAGTTTCTCATCAAAGATTGTACATACATACATACATAATTGGCGCTTACACCTTTTTGGGCGTTTCGTCGAGCTTCTCCTCCTATTTGTGGCGTGCGCCTTGATATGGTTCCACAAATGGAGGAACCTACAGTTTTAAGCCGACTCCGAACGGCGGATATTTTTTATGCGGAGCCTTTCCATAGCAGAAATACACTCGGAGGTTTGTTATTACCTGCAAGGCATACACAAAGGTAATGGAAGATTGCTTCTTTTTTCTCAGTTTGTTTACAACTGTGACAGTATGTATTGTGAGAGTTATCCATTTTGGCTGCTTGTTCTCCGATAGACCAAAAGCCAGTTATGACTGCAGTTAGTCTCCAGGCGTCCCGTCGTTTCATGCTTATTAATGTCGACGATTGCTTGAGGTTGTAGGAGGGCCATAACGTTCTGCTAATTTTGCATTTCGTCGGGTATTTCCATCTACAATCCGCGTTTCGGAGGTATTTTAGGAAAATTACGTTCTTGACGTATAAGGGAATGTTGGGGAAAAAATGGGGTCTCCAACCAAAACTATCCAACTGGTCCTACACAGCCATTGTAAGGCCAATACTAACATATGCGGCACTAGTTTGGTGGCCTGCAACAGAAAGAAAATACGACAAAACTAAGCTGAACAAGATACAAAGAACAGCGTGTATCTTAATTACAGGAGCGCTTAGCACCAGTCCTACTGAAGCGCTCAATGTACTAACACATCTATTACTATTAGACTTACATCTAAAAAGAATCGCTACTTGCAGCGCAGTGAGACTCTGAGACATAGGAAGCTAGACAACAAAATCGTACGGTCGCAGCCAGATCCTCCTACAGGGACCCTCGCTGCTCAAAAACGGATCAGACTACACAGTTCCCGACCTCAACTTCAAGAAAGGCTTTACGGTACGTTTTCCACTGAGAACCGAGTGGAGCAAAGGAGAAGTGATTGGAAGACACGATATCGAAATTTATACCGATGGTTCTAAGATGAACTGTGGTGTGGGAGCTGGTTTCCACTCGGAGCCACTCAACCTATCTCAATCAATTCGTCTTCCTGATTATGCCACCGTGTTCCAGGCAGAACTTTTAGCGATCAGAGAAGCATGCAAATCCCTAGAACTCTACAAGGAAGTTGGTGCAAGAGTAGCTATCTTCTCAGACAGTCAAGCAGCTATTAAGGCCTTAGACTCCAACTACATTTCATCCAAACTGGTCCTACAGGGTAGAGAGGAGCTGAAACTGCTCAGCCACTGGCTTGAAATTACTCTGATATGGGTTCTCGGTCATAGGAACATACGGGGCAATGAGATAGCGGATGAGCTAGCAAGAAAGGGTTCGACACTAGACGTAGCAGAGGCGGTGGCAGTCTCCACCCCACTGTACACACTAAAAGCATCCATTGCTTCACACTATTATGCTTTAGCCGGAAGAAGATGGAATTAACTAACAACATGTATTACAACAAAAACACATGACCGTCGTACAAAATCCAAAGGATGAATCACATGTTAGGATGTTCTCGGCCAAACATTTCACGCATCACTGCAACTCTTACAGGACATTGGAAAGTAGGGGATCATGCAGCTAAACTCAATCTACCCTTCAATCCTATCTGTAGAAGCTGTCAAGCGGAAGGGGCGAAGGAAAGTCTTTTCCACTATTTATGTGAATGTCCGGGACTAGCCAGGGCACGACTCCGATCCTTCGGTAAGCCTTAAAAGATTTGCTGCTATACTTGGACCTCACTAAATGGATCTGACTTGGAAACAAAAAAAAAAAAAGATAGTGGTAGTAAAACGGTGCTGGTCACTAATTCGGAGCATTTCAGTTCGGAAATGTTCAATCACCTCAACAACAACAACACGTTCTTGACTGCACCTAATGGTTGACTGATTCTACAAGAGCGTTATTCATGGCAGATGCCCCTCTTGCGAGTTCATCCGCTTTTTCGTTACTTTCAATGTTTCGATGTCCCGGTAACTTTATGGTTTTCATTTAAGGTGATGAGGCTATTCCTACTTTGTTTCGCCACTTGAGAGGTTGTTGTAGCCGAACCCTGTGCCTCGATTGCAGCTTGGCTATCCGAAAGAATAGCGATATTGTCTTTGAAAGAGAAATCTGCGATTAGTAGGCTACAGTACTTCCGCCTGGAAGACATTTCTGGTATTAGGAAGACGCATAGATGTCTCAATTTAAGTCTGTGAGAATATATCCCAGCTCCAACACTACAGTCCATTTTACTGCCATCTGTATAGACTGTAGTGTCGAAGTGGTTTTGAGAGAATCCCTTATTCCGAGTGGCCAAATTCCTATTGAATGTTACCGTCGGGACGATGTAGTAAGTCCTCGCCGAGGTTAACTGAGTTTGTCGCAATAGTAGACTGGCATGACCTTAAGTTTTTTCTCTCCAGCGACCCGCTTCATTTAACCTTAAGGGGGAGCCTGGTTTATGAGGTCTAAAAATTGCATCTCTTTGCGAATTTTTTTTTAAGGAAAAAATTAATTTAGCACTGCAAAGTTTTTTCTATCTTTTAATGAACATTTAAAAAGTATAAAAAATTTTTGTACTGGTTAAAATAAGTTGAAAAAAATGTTTAACATAGAAAAGTAGAGCGCTGCAACGCTGGAGTTTCCAACTGGCGTACAAGATACAGCTCGTAATTATTATCTAAAGCAAAAAATTCAAATGGATTTCTAATTATCATGTTTTTTTATTCTAGATGAAAACTGAGAGAAATTCCAAAATTTCAACTTTTTGGAGGTTTTAAAGAAAAAAATGCCTTTCTATAAAAAAAAATTCACTTCAACTTGGTATAAAAATCTTGAAAATTTTTTTTTATCTATTTTGTTAGCTCAAATAGAAGAGAATTTAATACTGAAGGGAACAAGCTATGATTCATTTCAAAAGGTTCATTAGTTTTTTTTTTCATTTATGTACGCCAATTCAAAGAAATCATAAAAATGAAAAGTCGAGAAAAGAAGATAAAGTTTGTACTATAGCTGTCCGGTCACAGCGTAACTACCTAACGCTCGCCTACCTTTGGCTTTGTATCTACGGAAATATTGAGAATTAGGCTCTGTAACTTTGTGTGAATATTCTGAAATATATTAGGAATCGCTTAAAACGAAAAAAAAAATTGATTTTTTTGACCTTATAAACCAGGCTCCCCCCTTAATGCACTCATGGTTGCCGTCTTCTTCATATGTAGACCCCTTACTATACTTTCTTAGTTTATTTATATTATATTCTACTTAAAAACTAGACGATAAACAAAATTTCATAAATCTTTTTTTCAGAATTCTGAAATCCTGGCTGAGGGTGAACTACGTTCCAATTTGGATGAATCTGACAAGGTGCGCGACCTGCAGGATCGTCTGGCTGATCTTAAAGCAGAGGTAATTTTCCTTATAAACCCGCAATAAGCGTATCAAAAATGATAAGAATTCTTCTATTATTTGTCTTTTGATTTATTGAAAAATTCTGCTGTAAATAATTTAAAATATTAAAAAAAAAAAATTGGACAACAGCTCATAATTTCACTAATACCATTCACATAGCCGCGCGCTCATATACACAACCGTCGAATTCAGTTTTTTTTTTTTATTAAAAGCGGACATTTAAAAAAATATTATAAATTTTATGAAAAGGTGGATGGATGTTCACGCGCGATTTAAATTCACCACTGCCAAGTCCATTGGGCGCCGTTAGCTGTTGTTTGAATTCATTTTCCTTCAATATATTCTTTGTTTATTCTTTACACTACACAAAATACGCCACTTACATGCATCCACACATACTAGTACATGAAAAAAACAACAAAAACGCATACACACACACTTTGGTGCATTTGTTAACTGGCTTTGGGCGCCCGATGGTGGGAAGAAGAACCATTCCATTCCATTCAGTTAACCAACTAATAACATTTTGAACAGAAAACATGCACACAAATACTTACAAACTTATCTACTTTAATGCAAGCGCACATGTGTACATACATATGTATGTATGCTTGCCCGTTATTTGGCATGCAAATGCAATTTCCTAAAGAGCTTTGCCTTTATATGCTCGTACAATAATTTATGCATTTTCCTCCGCTACGTTTTTCCGCTTCGATGCGCGCTTTTATACAAATTTTTAATGGGATATAGAGGAAATTACTTGAATTTTGATTTTTTACCTGCATATTTTGTTTTAATAAATTAATTGCAATTTTTAATTTTTCATAGTATTTTTTTTATGTTTGTTTTGATTTTTTTCTGATGTACATAAACAAAATTGTAACAAAAACTCACATTTCAATATCAATTATTCACTGTGTATATTTTTTTTAGTATCCCACGCCAATAACAAGCCCCGATACTGAACCATGGAAGTGGATAAGCTAAATAAACAAAGAATGAAAAATATAAAAATCAGGTCATTACTAACCAACCAATCAACTTGATTCCAATTATAGCTCATTTTAAGAAATTTTGCTCAAATACTATACAGCTGCAGAACAACTAGTCATTAACCGCATACAAGTCAACAAAAAAAGTCATGAAAAAAAAAAATGCTATAATTATGGTAGTAAAAAATTTAAAATTTATAATATTTCGCTGCATGCCGTTTGTTCTGTTATCCAGCTAAAGGAGGCATATTTGCATGATAATAATTAAATGTAGAAAATTCATTGCTCATGTGCATATGATCATACATATATACAGTTGCGAACACGAAAATAGCAGTACCAAAAGAATATTAAGTTAAAACAAAAAAAATTAAGACACGAATCGCAAGCTGCCCTAATGTGACTTGCAGGTATTTTGGCCCACTCACGGAAACTTGCTTATTTTAGCGGCTCGAGACTGGTGAATCTTTTAGTTCGGACCCTACTCTCCAAAATGGCCCAAAGAGAATAATCCATCGGATTCGCGTCTGATGAATTTGAGAGCCATTGTGTGGCCGTTATGAAGTTCGGAACGTTGTTCTTTAGCCATTCTTGATTCAATCGCTCTTTGTGAGACGGTGCCGAGTCCTGTTGACACGTCCGTCGTCTGCCACCGAAATGTTTGTGTGCCCACGGCTTCAAAGCAACCTCCAGAATACTTTCATGATAATATTTCGTATTTACCTTGACGCCAGGCTGGATGAAAACTATTGGAGAGCGCCCATCTGCGGTTACGGCGGCCATTACAGCCATTACCTGTGGTGGGTGCTGCTTCCTGGTGACCAATCGATGACTCAAATTCTCGTGCGAACGGCCGATCAAATAAACGCCATCGTTTTGGGAATTTACGAATTGCTCAATTTCAAAAAACAACTCCATGGCTCTCTCAAGCCTGACTTGTTGCTGCTTTGGTGTGAGATCATGCGCCTTTGGGATCTTATGAGGCTTGATTTAAGATCATTTTCCAGTATACGGCGGTTGCCACGGTCAGATATTTCCAGTTCTTTCGCCATTTGATTGACCATTTGGTCGTCGAGGATTTCGCTCAAGTCGCTTCTTCACTTTTTGAACCACTTACGTGACGTTGCAGTCTTTTGATGACCACCTCCATGACGATTCGCGATGCTACCAGTATCATTGAAACGAGTAATGGTGCGATGAACAAAAACTTTATTTATTTTAAGGCGCTCTAGCTCACGAACAATCGCTGGTGGTGATTTTCCAGCCAAATATAATGCAATCACACTATTATGTTTGAAATCCATGACTGATTTTCTTTTGTCGCGTTTACTCCTGGCAGAAGGCTTCCGCACGCTTGTAAGCAATACTCTGTCATTTAGCTAACTAACAGACAGCTGATGCCCGTGCATCATCCGCCAATTGCGTCTTTCTATATTCGATGGAGGTCGGGGTACTGAGCTGGCCATTTCATTACCTCAATTTTATCTGCGCGAAACCAATCCTTGCCTTTCGACTCGTGTGTTGAGGATCATTATCCCGCTGGCATACCTGTTTTATTGGCATTTCTTCTCTGCAATACGGAAACATAACATTGTGTAATACTTCCACATAAATATTGGTGTCCATTATGTCATCAATTTTGTGTATGGAACCTGCGCCATATAATGAGAAACATCGCAAACAGTTATTTTTGAGGACGTCCCGCACCAGTGCCGCCATACCAAACTATTTTAGACTCATCAATCCATAAAATATTACGCCACATGTCAGCGGTCTTGCCAAAATGTTATCTTGCAAATTCCAAACGTTTTGCTTCATCTTTTGGTGCCAGGAGTGGTTTTTTTTCGTGGGCTGCGAGCTGCTTACCCACTTCCCGTAGGCTTGTTGACCTCTTTTTCAATTTGTATGGCTGACTGCATGGGATTCTCTTTGGAGCACCTTACAATTCTGCGATCATTTTGGGGCTTTGAAGTTTTTCGTCTTCCTCCTCTTTTTTCAGCTTTTCCACAAATTTGATTACATTTGAAGTAATCTTTGTTGAGCTTATTTTTAAATTCTGTGTGAGATGGAATCTACTATAAAAAAGTATAAATAAAGAACGTACTTTCATGTGTAACACTTTATTAATTATCATCTTGGCGTTACAGTCCGGGGTGGACCATTGCCTCCTCTACAATACGCCTCCATTCTTCTCAACAGTCCGCTTTCGCTCTATTTTGTGAGATTTTCATCTTTTCTATGTCGTCTTCTACGTCTTGCAACCATCGTCTCCTTGGGCGATCTCTCCTTCTGGCTCCTTCACAATTTGCTTCAAAAACTTTTTGGTCGCTCTTTCGCTGCTCATTCTTAGGACGTGTCCATACCACCGTCATCTTTGGGACTTTATAACCCGCGTTACATTTCGTCCCGCGATTAAAACACTGAGCTCGTGGTTATACCGTATACGTTATGTACCGTATTCTAATCGTATTGGACAGAATATTTTTTTGAGAATTTTTCTTTTAAATCGTATCAGTAAATTCACGACATTAACTTTAAGGGCCCATGTTTCACAGCCGTAAGTAAGAACCGGACTTATTATGGTTTTGTGCATCTAGAGTTTTTGTTCCTTTGATATCAATAAAGGCTTCATAAGTTTGATATGGCTAAAGTATGCTATGTTAGCCGCCCGAATACGGTCTTGGACGGATCCTTATTTATGCTGAGTACTACACCTGGGTATTTAAACTCTTGCATGAACTCAAAAATATAACTTCCGATTCTGATGTGACTATCATGAAAGGATCGTGTCATGCAGTTCGTCTTACAGTCTACCAGTCTTCGTTTATATTGAGGCCCGTTGGTACGATAGCTTGCACTAAGCGTTTGAAAACGTTCTGAAGGGCCTCCCTATTTCTCGCAAGAATCACAATGTCGTCAGCGTATGCACATATTTGTGTAAAACCGCATTTATAATCTCCTACGATCTCTTCTGCCGACATATTTAGCTTCTCATACAGTATCTTTGACAGAATTTTGTAGCTCACGTTGAGAAGGGCGACCCCTCTATAATTTACACAATTTAATTTGTCTCCGTTTTTATAACTTGGGTCTATTAAACCTGTATATCATTCAGGCATGTTTTCTGCTCTCCATATTTGACGTATTAGCTCATATCTGTCTGATCAACTCTTCTCCGCCATATTTTATGAGCTCTGCATTTATACAGTCTTCACCACCTGACTTGAAGTTAAATTTTATTAATACTCTTTCTTGTGAAACCTTTAAAAATTGCCGGCACTGCTATTTCAATGTTGCACTTAAACACGTAAAGAACCGTAGTTGCTAGATTTATTGATTTGTTCAAATGAACTTTACACTTCTGAAACATCTTAACCCTTCGTAGATATTTGGTACTGAAATTTTCTTTTGTATGATCTATAGGGGAAAAATAAATGACTATAAAATAATTTTTAAGGGTACTGTTATTTTCATGCTCAGCTGCATGCAAATGTACCATATACATATATATAAATTAGTATATTATTAAAATTCATACCAAATAAGCTGCATGAGACTGGAATTTTTTCGAATTTATATCTTTATATCCCTTTTTTGTGAAATTCACAAATCTCAGCTTTCATTTAATGTTGATAGCATGAATTTTTTTTACAATAATAATATTGTTTTTTTAGTGATCAAAATACTCTCTCATAAATCATTTTCATTTACCTTTACCACTTAAAGTGCGTTAAATAAATATAGTGCAGGGGCAAGTTTTGACACTTTATTTGTTTCTTATTTAAATTAAAAAAAAATGTTATGAAAATATAGTTCATTCGCTTACAAAATCCATATGACGCAAAAACTTTTTGAAAATTTAGGAAAAAAAAATTGAATTAAAATTATATTTTATTTTAAGCATATAAATATGCGAAAAATAACAGTATTAGCTCAAGTCAAAAATCAACGCGGTTTTTGAGCCACTTCAAACTAGAGTTTTATTCAAGGATGATAAATTTACTATCTGCTACTCCTCGCTAACCTTATGTGTATCCCTAAGGTCATCTATATCGCTCAAGAACGATGAGCCAGAGTATCTAAAGCTAGTGGCATGCCATGCAGGACAGTAACAGAGAAGATGTCTGATTACAGACTTTAACAAATTGACAGTGCGTTGATATTTCCCTACAAGATGAAGTCCAAAATAAACAAGGCTGGCGTCATAGAAATGTTTTTGATGGCGCC
This sequence comes from Anastrepha obliqua, assembly GCF_027943255.1. Lineage (NCBI taxonomy): Eukaryota > Metazoa > Arthropoda > Insecta > Diptera > Tephritidae > Anastrepha > Anastrepha obliqua. The sequence goes on from NC_072893.1 coordinate 10,060,748, forward strand.
ATCTGTTCAATGAGTCAGTGCGTTGGAAGTTACATCTCTAGCTGACTTCCAGCGAAAGCGTGGTGACATTCGGTTCAGTGAAACCAATGTCATTGCGTCTAAAGTGTCCGTATGTTTGTGTCATCGGTACAAAAATGAGTTTCAAGCAAAGAGCTAATATCAAATTTTGTTTTAAAATCGGTTAAACATTCACCGAAACATTTGAATTGATGAAAAAAGTTTATGGCAATGATTGATTATCTCGTACCAGAGTTCATGAGTAGTTTCAGAGATGGTTGTGAGGACATAAATGACAATGAATATACGGGCCGGGCCGCCCGAAATCAGTAATCACCGAAATCATCGAATTTGTTCGTAAATGTATCAAAAATGAACCGAAATCATCATTGAAATTCATGGAATCAGAGTTGAATATCTCCAAAACATCGATTTATCGCATTTTAACTGATCGTTCGGGCTTACAAAAGGTCTGTGCACGTTTCATTCCGCACAAGTTAACTGAGGACCACAAATTGCTTTGAATTCAACATTCGAAAGACCTCATTAAAGAGGTGGGAAAAGACGAGCACTTCCTTTACAACATTCTGACTGGTGATGAAACGTGGTGTTTCCAACATGAACCTCCAAGTAAACGTCAAAGTGCCGAATGGAAGGCCCCAGGCGAGCCACTACCCAAAAAATCGCGTTTGGAGAAGTCAAAAATCAAATCGATGCTAATTTTTTTACATTCCAAGAGAATTGTCCACAAGGAGTTCGACTATGCAATTTTCTATCTTGACGTTTTGAAGCGTTTGTTGCATCGCTTTCGTCGAATTTGCCCTGAATACCGCGAAAGCGGAAGTTGGCGCTTATTGCATGTAATGTACCATCTCATCGATCCACTCTTGTGACTGATTTTTTGACTATAAATCACATTTTAACCATCAATCACTCAGCGTATTCGTCTGATATGGCTCTCTGTGACTTCTATCTATTCGGAAAATTGCATTTGGCGATGAAAAGAAAATGTTTTGCTTCCGTAGAGGCTACCCAAAAGACTTGTACCGACATCCTCAAGGACATTCCGGTTAATGACCTGAAACACTCTTTCGAAAAGCTTTTAGAATGCGCAAAACAGTGTATCGAGGCCAGAGGGGACTATTTTGAATAAATAAACTCGAAGTTATCAGAACAAAGCTTCTCTTGTTTCTATTGTAGCTCAGTCTTGTTTACTGTGGACTTCACCTTGTACATATCTGAACATTGTACATTTTACATATATAATATTATATTTGGTTTAGTTCACCACAAAATATTTTTTCGAATCCATGCTTCGCCCCATAATCCTAAAAATGAATAAAATCCGTCTAGCCTTTCACACTCAATAACAACTACAGAAGTAAAATTCTATCCTAAAATTTATTAAAACTGTATTTGTAATAATTGTACGCATGCCATTAAATGTATATACACTGCATATGTGTATTGTGTCAAAGTAGTTCACATACATATGTACATACATATAGATACATACCTATACTAACCGCCCATATTCTCATTAATTTACAAATTTTCGCAATAATTTACAGCTAACCGCCATTCGGAGTCGTGGCAAATATCCAATCAACAAACTGCGAAGCGCCTCAATACAATCGATCGAATCCAACGAGATTGACTTTAATGAATTGAATTTGCGACGAGAGAGTGCCGAATTATCAACAACATAATACACAATGCGGCTGAGGAGAACTTCACTCTCTAAGAGACACCAACACACAGTTGGCGTACTGATATTTAATTGATATTAGGCGTGTATCCAAAATAACAACAAAACAACAAAAATGCAAACAAACGAGACAAAAAAAGCAAAGTAAACACAAATAGAGAACATAACTGCTATTGTTGAAGAGTAGAAAATTCCAAATTAACAATTAAATAAAATAATTTCTTTTTAGCCTTAAGTAAGTTTATGCATGAGAATTTTACGCTTTGCAGCGATTATGTTGTATCTCCTTTATTACATATTTCTATTTTGAATTTTTGCTTGCATCTTCCATACCAACAAGTATATGTATGTATAACTAATTTATTGTAGTTTGTTATAGCGACTATACCAATTGATTATTATTATTATTGTATTATTACTATTAATATAATTGTAAATTAAAAAGCAACATAATCGAAGTGTGCGTGTGTGTGTGGTGGCTTCGATGCGCTAACGCTAAATTTGTGGCGTAATGTAATGAAAAATTAAAAAAAAAAAATAAAATTAATAAAAATAATTTTAATAAGAGAACATATTTTTTAATAAAAATAATTTTAATAAAAATAAATTTTTTTTATAAAAATAATTTTAATAAAAAAGAGAAAAAAATGATTATAAAAATTATTTTAATAAAAGATTTTTTTTATAAAAATATTTTTAATAAAAAACTTCTTTTTTATAAAAATAATTTTAATAAAAAAAAATTTTTTTAATAAAAATAATTTTGATAACATTTTGTTTTTTGTTTTTTAATAAAAATAATTTTATTATAATAAAAAGTTTTTTTTTGTTTTTTAATAAAAATAATTTTAATAAAAAGTTTTTTTTTGTTTTTTAATAAAAATAATTTTAATAAAAAGTTTTTTTTGTTTTTTAATAAAAATAATTTTAATAAAAAATTTTTGTTTAAATAAAAATAATTTTAATAAACAATTTTTTTTTTATAAAAATAATTTTAATAAAAAAATTTTTTTTTATAAAAATAATTTGAATAAAAAAAATTTTTTGTTTTTATTTTTAAATAATTTAAAAAACATTTTTTTTCCATTTGTGTTTGTGTTTGCCTAAAAATATTCAACATCTCAAGCACAAATCATGCTTTTTGCACGCCTAAGAATTTTTAGCGTTGGAGATTTAGCGATGGCGCATCTGAGTTTACTGCACCAGTGTACACTTCCCAATTTACTGTATTCAAGTAAAACTTCTAGCCAGTAATTGTAATTACATATGTTTATGTTTAGGTAATATTTAAATTGTGAGTAAATGCGAATGAAAATGAAAAATCGAATTAAAGAGAGTTCAATAGTGGCGAGTTAGCTGATGATGATGACATAAGGGAGCAAGAACAAAAAATGTTGGCTTATAAATTAACATAAAATACAGGAATGATATGAAATGCTAAAATGCATGCATGAACATGTTTTTATATAAATTTTACATAAATATGTAGCATTAGTTTATACAAATATGTAAACACGTATTACAACAACAACAACAAACTATGTATGACCAAACTGCTGAAACGAAGCATTATGAGAATACTACGACTTAAACTTTAGACAAAACCTTTTGGCATAAATAATCGTTGTAGAAATGTCGATTACGAGTAGCGAAACTTAATCAGCACACACACATAAGCGTGCATACATAATTAACGGTTATTCACCGGTTATTTACTCACGAAATGTGTATCGAAATATAGCGAAAATTGTAGTAGAATAACAGAAAAGAGTATAACAGAGTTATTCAGGATTATGAAAGAATACCTCCTATGTGGTTGGAATACCTTTGGTTAATCATGAAAGGCTACAATGCAATTTTATTTCTTAGACATACACGCAAGCAAACTAAAACGTACGACTGTAATTTCATAGCTATGCAAATTTTCAGATAAAATAAATATTATATATACAGTTGATGGACCAAAAAAAAGTATTTTTGATGCTACCTCTTAAATTTTTTCTATGGAAATTCTGTTTCTATTATTATTATTTTTTATGCTAGCCCTTCAATTTGTTCTATAGAAACTTTTTTTATTTTTTTCTGTGGGAATTCTATTTTTTATTTATGTTGTTTTTTTTTTTAATTGAAAATTATCATTAAAGTCCCACGGCCACGGCCAACGCTTTGAAAATTACTATTAAAGTCCCAGGAGAAAAATGCATTTCTCCGTAAATTTGTTATAAAATATTTAGAGATCGATATTATTTACTATCCGCTTTATTAAAAAAACAAAATATTTATAGAGGCCCTGAAAAGCCGGGAAATTAAAAAAAAAATGTCTATTGATTTATTAAAAACAAATTATAATTTTTATAGGGACACTGAAAAGCCAAGAAAATTAAAAAAATATCCAATGCTTTACCAAAAAAAAAAAAAAATCTTCATAGGGACACTGAAAAGCCAAAAAAAATAAACAAAAAATTTAAAAAATCACGGAAAAATTTTAAATAGAAAAAATTAATAAAATTTGTTTGTTTGGCTATGGAATAAATTTAGGGGTTATATCAAGCTTAGGTTAGGTATATTTGGCTGATCTGAATAGATCTAAAGGGTCCGTAGTTTTACCAGTGTCGTTAGAGTCGTGATAAGCATAGTTCGTGATACATGTTTTGGGGAGTTTTAATAAACAGTTTAAACTTTCGTCAGCAATATCCTTCTGATACGAAAAATATATCAATCCCAGACAGTTGTAACGAGTTCTGCCTAGAGCAGGGCAGTGGCAAATGAGGTGTTCTAACGTACCCCTTTCTTCGCATAAGTTACATGCGTCCTTCTGGACCAATCCCATTTTAGCTGCGTGACATGGAGAGAGACAATATCCCGTCATTACTCCAACCAATATAAATATTCCTTACAAATATTTACATTCTAGGCAAGTGGGTGCCTGCCTAAGCAAGCAAGGACCAAGAAAAAAGCAATTAATTCCTTTTTAGGCATCCTTAATATTTAGCATACTTTGCTTTCGAACTCCAGAAAATTCATATAAAATATACGTACTTTGAAGCCTTAGATAAAGTTTCAAAAACTCCGCATATTTCGATACACATCTTAGTAGTGAATACCCCTATCAGCAGCATAATTAAGTAGTGTTCCAAATTAGCGTACATAAATAACGAATTACAAACATACATACATACATATTACAGGTATTTTTCTGAAAAGCATGTGGCCAACAATTGTAACTTCTGCTGAAAAAGTAGGAAAATTAGAAAACAGAAAAAAGTTAACCCAAGCAAAGAACAGATCTACTGAAGAGGAGTATGCAGTCTTTTCACAAGACTGTAAATGATATTAAAATGCAAACGTTTTCGGAAAATTTAATGGCGATTTTATGTACAACCTAGTCTTTATTATTTTTATGTAGAACCATTCATGACATTTATTTTTGAAGATAATCCCTTTTAAATATTGGCCGCAACTGCGCCGTAGTTCGGCCATCCGTAAACAACAATTTTGAATGAATCGCTGGAGGACTTTGGTCGGTATCTCGTGAATAACTTTAGTAATGTTGGCTTCCAATGTCTCAATTAAAGCTGGTTGATTCACAAAGTATTTAGACTTTATATACCCCCACAAATGAAAGTCCAAAGGTATGATATCACAGGATATTGGTGGCCAATCCACTCGTCTGAGACGAGAACTAAATTGCTCAACGAAACGACGACGGGCTGTTGTATGGCAAGTAGCGCCATCTTGTTGAAACGAAATGCTGTGGAGATCACGGGCTTTAATTTCTGGCATCCGGCATCAAAAAGTCGTTTATCAAGGCGTGATAGCGTTCGCTATTCACTGTTACATTGGCGCCAGCCTCGTCTATGAAGAAATATGGGACGATGGCTGCTGGCATCAAACGGTTGTTTTCAATGGATGTAATGGCTGTTGCATGGCTTCGGGTTACTCTTCAGCCCAAATACGGCAATTTTTCTTATTGACGTAACCATTAAGCCAAAAATTGGCCTCATCCCTAAACACCATAAGTTGGCCTGAGCGCGGGATGAATACTTTCCACAAAGCTTGGATTTTCGTAAAACAATTTTACGATTTGTAAACGTTGTTGAGGCGCAAGTCTTTCCATGATGAAATGTCAATAAATACTGAAAAAATTATGTATTTAGTTTGATAGTAGCCACGCGTGATCTGTCAAAAAACCCGTATTGGAAAAAGTTCCTCCAAACTGATCACGCTTTACAAGAAAAGTTTTATGCTGAAACATCAATAACGTATGTGCTGCTTAATTCCTATATCCGATTCCAAAACAAAGCATTCAATTATTTTTATTATTTTCGTATTTTCAGTCAAATGCCCTCAGTTATTTTACTATCATTCCTTTTCGCTCTTTGCATATAGTCTTTGACACAATTGCTGAAATGATTCACGTCACAAATATCCGATTTGAAAAACAAACAAAACATAGTTCATGCTTATTACAGTCAAGTGAAAAATAATTGCATTATAACTCAAATCTTCAAATTTAACAAAACCTTCTGTCAAAATATATGCGGAAAAACAAAAAAAATAATTGCAGCTACAGTTCATCTCCTAGTTGGCAAATATTACTAATTTTAATAAAATATTTTCTTTACATACGCAAATATTTAATATAGATTAAAGTGCAATATAGGCGTGACTGCGGCGAAAAACGCGTTTTAACGAATTTTTAAGTTTGATATATTATTATTTGGATATTAATTGTGTTATTGTAATTAGTTTAATTACAAAAAAATGTATAATAACTGCCACTTTTGGTCCTTTTTTTAATGAAAACACAGTTGACTGTAATTATTATAATTTTTTAAAACAAAACACAAAGCATATTAAGAAGCACTAGAAATACATTTTAAAAAGTTGGCAAGGCGGCCACGATAAGAAGACAATTTGCCAGCTTTGAAGCACAAATTATGAATATTTTATAATAATTATACTTGTATAGACGTACAATATTTACAATTGCATATGTAGGAAGTGTTAAGATTTTTCTTGTTTTTTGAAAACTGCATATAATAGTAGGTATATTATAGAAATTTAAATTTTTATTTTGATTTACGGTTTTTTTGTTTTTCTTTTCCCCATTTTTTTGTTCGTCTTTCCTGTTTTAATTTTTTTTTTTTACCTTTTCTTTTGTTTGTTTCTAATTTTGTTTTTCCTGTTTTTGTTTTCTTTCTTTTTGCTAAATTTTTTTTTAATACTTTTTTTTTTGATTTTTTTTCTTTTTTAATTTTTTTATTTGTTTTTGTTCTTGTTTTAATTTTTTTGGTGGTTTTTAAATTTTTTTTTTAATTTTTTTTCTTTTTTGTTTTTGTTCCCCTTTTCTTTTTTATTTTTTTATTTATTTTTTTGTTGACTTTCATTGTTTTTTGTTTCTTTATAACTTCTTGGTTTTTGGAAAAATATTGAAAAAAAGTTAAAAAAAAGAAAAAAACAAAATCCAAAAAAAAAATATATATAAAAAAGAAGAAAATAAAAAAAATTAAAACAAAAACCAAAAACAAATTTTTTTAACATATTTCGGTTTTGTTTTTTTATTTATTTTTTCTTCTTTCTTTATATATTTTTTTATGGATTTTGTTTCTTTTCTTTTTTTTAATTATTTTTCCTTTAATTTTTTTCTTTTGAAATGCGTGTTTTTCTTTTGTTTTTGTTCGTCATTCCTTTTTATTTTTGTTGACCTTTATTGTTTCTTTTTGTTTTTTATAATTTCTATTTTTTGAAAAAATATTGAAAAAAATTAAAAAAAAGAAAAAAACAAAATCCACAAAAATCTATACATATATAAATACAAGAAAACAAAGAAAATTAAAAAAAACAAAATGTATGAAAAAACTGTTTTTTTTTTATTTTTTTAATGTATTTGGTTTTTTCTTCTTTTTATATATATATTTTTTTTGTGGATTTTGTTTTTTTGTTTTTTTTAATTTTTTTTTAATATTTTTCCTTCAATTTTTTTTTTTAAATGCGTTGTTTTTCTTTGTTTTTTTTTTATTCGTCATTCCTTTTTTATTTGTTTCTTAACCATTCTATTTTTTGTTTTGTTCCTTTTTATTTTTTTTTTAGTTTTTTTTTGTAATTTTTTTTTAATATTTTTTGGTTTTGTTTTCCCCCTTTTTTTAATTTGGTGTTTTTTCTTTTTTAAATTTTTTTTGTGGATTTTTTTTCGTGTTTAATTGTTTTTTTTAATATTTTTTCTTTAGTTTCTTTTCTTTTTTCTTTTGAAATTCGTTTTTTTTTCTTTTTGTTCGTCTCTCCTCTTTTATTTGTTTTTAACATATATTTTTTTTTTGTTTTGTTTCTTTCTAATTTTTTTAATTTTCTTTTGTCGTTTTTTTTTATATTTTTTGGTTTTGATCTTTTTTTCTCCTTTTTTTAATTTTTTTAAGTTTTCTTCCTTTTTCATTTCAATATTTCTTGATGGTTTTTGTTTCTTCTAATTAATTATTTTTTTTTGTTTATTTTTTATTTTTCTTTGTTGTTTTCTTCTTGTAAAATACGTCCATCTCCCCAATTTTAATTGATTTTAGCGCTGTTTTTTAATTTAAATTGTAAACCCAACAAACTTTGTTACCATTTTTTTGTTAAGTACTGTACTTACACTTATTAAAAATTTTCACACGAAAACGTTACAAATGAAAAACGCTGGCACATATCTCAAAGCAAACAGCAAAAAAAAAAAACAAATGTGAAATGGCAAGTAAGCAAAGTATATAAATGCGTGGTGAATTTCCCTAATAACTGTATTTATAATAAAACATTTAAACATTCCTTATAGCAATTTAGAAATGTGAACGCTGTGAAAGGCTCGAATTCGATATTATTCCAAATTCGATATAATATTTTTTTTCTTTAAGTAATAAAATTAGCTTGGGGAAAAAGAAATCCACTATTTTCCCGGTAGTTGGCTGTAGTGATTGATATCTCCTAAAGTAGCGATCAAGCAATTTAAAATGTATGCGCGTTGTCAAGTTGGCATTGCACACTAGAAAAATTCGTTTGCTGCTTTTGTTTTTCGTTCCGAAAATAATGGATTTTTTTCCCCCCAAACAATATTTCAAATTCTATTTTTCTAATTTTACGCACAAATTTGTTAGTGTTGTGAATTGTTATAATTTTCCAAACAGCTACTATTTGGTACTCATTAAATTTTACGAAAGAAATGTTTTCTTTTTTTACTATTTTCCTAGTCTTTATTTACTTCCGATAAGTCATAGAGGTCATGGATACGTGGCCAATGAAAATGCCAAATTATCTCTCTCGTATTTAACTAAATATTCCGTAACAATAAAGTATCCCACAGTTCTTCAAAGAAAACCCACTACTTTTACGTGTAAGCATTTCCCGTGTTTAAGTACTACCGTAGGTAACTTAAAGATAAATAAAAACAACAAAAAAAAAATGTAATGGAAAATAACTTGTAAACCAAAATTACCAAAATTTAAATTAATTGACAACAAAAAAAAAAACAAAAAGCGAAGACATTTTTCCTTATTGTAAAGTGTTTTTAGCCAACGATTTTAAACGATACTATATTATCCAAAAACAATATTACGATACAAACATACAACGTACATACATACATATATCTAGCACATATTGAAAACCAAAAACCAATGCATATTATTTGTGTAATGCCAGTAAATGACAACAACAAAACTGCATTCAAAATTATTCAAATTTAGGAAAATAAGCCAGCGGGCAATTATGTTATTGCAGACAAAAACAAAATATACAACAAATACATTTGTATGAGTTTGTCAACTAGTGCAATGAAATGAATATAACTGTATTGTATTTTGACGAACTACAAAAAAAAAATAAAATAAAAAAATTACAAAAATTGCGAATAAAAATTCTTTAAATCAAAAACTTGTGTTTTCAATCCTCAGAACACAAAGGGCGATTAGGCGATTGGGTGTACTTTTTTCAATAAAGTGACTACAGTCAAAGAGATTCGATGGACGGGGCAAGGCAAGAAAACTATAGGACCTTGCGACGTCTACTACAGCTGCCATGTAATATCGGTGTCGGATTTGTTGTGGGAGAGAGACTTCGTCGCCAATCCGCATCAAAGCGCGAGTTTTTAACATCTCGCTCTTTTGCGCCCACGCCCCGATGGAAGATGCGACCAAAGATTCCTTCTATGAGCGCCTGGAACCCTTCTATGAGCGCTGCCCACGCCAAGACATAAAAATCGTGCTTGGCGACTTCAACGCCAGGGTGGGCAAGGAGGGAATTTTTGGTCCTAAATTGGTCGGAAAATTCAGCCTCCTCAACGAAACATCCGGTAACGGACAGAGGCTGATCGACTTTGCCGGGGCCCGAAACATGGTAGACTGCAGCACCAGATTCCAGCATAAGAAGATTCACCAAGCCACCTGGCTGTCTCCTGATCAGAAAACGTGAAACCAGATCGATCATGTTGGATGGAAGACACAAACATGGTGGCGAGGCGCTGGTAAGGTGCATGCATCAGCTTCTATGCAAAATATGGTCGGATGAAAGCATGCCTGCCGATTGGAATTTAAGTGTGCTCTGCCCTATTCATAAGAAAAGCGATCCTGTAATCTGTGCCAATTACCGCGGGATTAGTCTTCTAAATATCGCCTATAAGGTTCTAGCGAGCGTATTGTGTGAAAGACTGAAGCCCACCGTTAACCAACTGATTGGACCTTATCAGTGTGGCTTTAGACCTGTAAAGTCTACCATCGACCAAATATTCACAATACGCCAAATCTTGTAAAAGACCCATGAAAGGAGAATTGACACACGTCATCTTTTCGTCGACTTAAAAGCTGCATTCGACAGTACGAAAAGGAGTTTCCTGTATACCGCGATGTCTGAATTTGGTATCCCCACAAAACTAATACGGCTATGCAAGATGACGTTGCTGAACACCAGCAGCACCGTCTGAATTGGGAAGGACCTCTCCGAGCCGTTTGATACCAAACGAGGTTTCAGATAGGGCGACTCGCTGTCATGTGACTTCTTGTTGGAGAGAATCGTACGAGCCACAGCACTTAATCGCTCAGGCACAATTTTTTATAAGAGCGTACAATTATTGGCGTATGCTGATAATATTGACATCATTGGCCTTAACAATCGCGCTGTTAGTTCTGCCTTCTCCAAACTGGATAAAGAGGCAAAACGAATGGATTTGATCGTGAACGAGGACAAAACGAAGTACCTCCTGTCATGAAACAAACAGTCGGCGTACTCGCGGAAGAATCGATACAGCGCCGGTCTCAACAACTTGGCCTAAAGTATGGCAAAGAAGATACTAGGACGGTGACATTTAGTAACATGAATAGTAAAAGACAGTGCGATAGGTCATCAGGCGTAGTCAAAAGGGAATGCCCAATGTCTCGAACTTTAGTCTCACGAATGCAGCTCAAGTTAAGAAGAGTCGCTGATGTTATTTTGACTCATCAACCTCCAGACAGCCCCACCCCCAAAGGGAACCCGAGGTTATGTTGAAATTAACTGTACGAGGAGTATAGATACACATCGGAGTACCTGCTCAAATTACTTGAAGTAAGTAATGGAGAAGTTTGATGGGATTTGAGTTGGATCACTACCACCGGTTGTCGAAAAAAAGAGCACCCAATGGACTTAACCGTCTAGCAGCCAAACCCGGGCATTTACAGAGAAAGTGCTCAACAGTCTCCTCTGAAAGAGCCCCACAACTTCTGCAATTAGGATTAAATGTTAAAACTAGTTTTTTTGCGTGTGTATTGATCGTCCAACGACCGGTAAACACTGTTACGAGTTTGTAAGTTGAATGGTGTGGAGTTCCCAGAACTTTCAGATCCCTGTGTCTATTATACTGCGGTCAAAGGGTTTTCGAAATAGCACATGAAGAAATGGAGCTCCATCTTTTCTGCACTAAGCTGTGCAATTTCCCTTTAGCAACGAGAGCTGCAGCTCTGAAAATCTTTAGAGCACCTTTAAGCATTTTAGAAGATTTTTTAAGCGCACCCTATCATCACGCCGCCGTTTCGTCCTTTATTTCTCGACCTGCATTTTCGCTTACTCCTTCATCCATCCTCTGATTCTTTAATGCCTACAACTTTTTCCATTCAAAGGCTAGTAAATCCGTCAACAGCTGGCCCTGATACTGTGTGCGGTAGGCAGACGCAACTCTCTGAGCTACTCTTTGTTTTATCGATGATAGAATCTTACACCGATGACTTGCCTTTAGCGCATTCGCTCACAGTTCAGCTCCATATAAGAGAACGAAAAGCGTGGCAGCCATCATTATTTCCAGTTTCCTTTAGGTTGGCCCCCCTATGTTTGTCATCAGTCTATTGAATAGGGATACCATCTTAGCGGCTTTCTCTGCTTCATGCTTTATTTGAACCCCGGAAGAGCGTTGGGCTCAATCTTAGTATGCTTAGGTACTTCAGAACCTTTTTTGTAATTAGCATATTTGAATAAGTTGGCATGCGGGATGTGCTCCTTGGTTGAAATTATTAGCACCATTTTCTCTGTGGCTAATTTGAGGTCACGTAAATCTAGTCACGTTTGTTCCATATAATGACTTGGTTAAGTTTTCTATGAGCTTCTTCAGAGTTTCTTGCCTTGATAACTGCGGCGATATCGTGGACGTATCCGATTAGAAAGGTACTATCGGTCATTTATATAAGTTTATTGATGAGCTATTCACAGAAGACTTATCCACCAAACCTTCCTTTCATTTTGAAGTCATCAACGGGCAGATTCGTTGCACTTTCTCCAGGAAAAATTATTTACTCGTGACTTTCTATGCCTTTAGAATGCCTTTGTACTGTTAATATTTTACGTCCGCCATCGATTATAAGCAACGTCCGTATTCACCATTTGTTGGTATACTCCAATTTTTGTTAAGTAAAGCATTATTAATAGAAAAAAAACGAATCAAAACGATTTTGATGTGCAATTTAGTATTGGCAATAGTTTATTCGTTAATAGTTAATATTATAATGTTTGGTATTCGGTGTTTGGTATTCGTAATTAGTTTTTGTATTGTTGTACTATAGAGAGCAAATCTCGTTGCTTTCCATATGTGCGTCCCCAGATATACATCTTAATTGAGGAAATTTAAACAACCAATGACTTAATAGAGCTCAATTTACCATACAAAAACTCAATTATTAAATTTTATAAATGGTTTACTAATAACTGGTGTTATGAATGAATGAATTGTGCTATCGAGAGATGATTAACGATTTTTTATGGCCGGAATTGGATGGTGTTGATTTGGATAACGTTTATTTTCAACAAGACGGTGCTACGTGCCACACAAGCAACGAAACCATTGATCTTTTACGGGAAAAGTTTCCGTTTATCTCTCGAGGAGCTGATCACAATTGGCCACCGAGATCTTGTGATTTAACACCTTGTGACTTTTTTCTTTGGGGCCACGTGAAAGAGAAGGTCTACGCCAACAGCCCAGGGTAGATTTAAGACCTCAGAGATGAAAGTTGTTAGGCTATCGAGAACATAGGGCAGCCACTTTGCAATTCGGTTATGGAAATTTTCATGAAAAGGGTATTGTCCCGTAAGCGTGGTCGTGGTGGTAATTTGCCTGATGTTAATTTCCACTATTAACGGCATACCTTCCTCTTTATAATGAAATAAACATCCGATCATTTATATTAAAAAATAGCATTTTTCTTTGAATATCAAAATAACACCTCTTATTGGAAAACCCTTTATTTAGTACTAATTTCCATATAATTTGAGTTACATGCCCCATGCACCTCTTAGAAGTCTGTTAAGTGAAAAAATCAAAGACTCAAAATTATCGCCGTCGTCTATCCAGGCTATAATCAAGGCGAATCTACTCACGGGGATGTTGCATGTATTTTGTTTGTCCTTTTTGGGCTCAATTGTCAAAATGATTATTTCCAAGGCGAATTGGTTGAACAAAGAAAATCAATAATCAAAATAGTAATTTTACTTCTTTTTGTTTTTTATTTGCTTAGATTTAATTTAAATGACCGAAATGCTATTATTTACACTACGCATACGAATTTTCGCTTGAATAAAATAACGTTAATAACGAAATATAATATGTAAACGAAGCATGATCAATTATAATTTGAGCCAATATGAAAAATTTTTGCATCAGGTTCGGACTCAGCGGGAAAAAATACATCGAAATACACTACCGTAGGATCTGAAAAAAATGTTTATTTCTTTTTTCAGTTATTTTTTTTTCAGTTTTTTGAGATTATCTCAAAAACGGGAGCCAATTTGAGTATTCTGGCTTCGGATTCGGGTTCAGCGCGAAAAAATACATCGAAATACACTACCGTAGGATCTGAAAAAAAATTTTATTTCTTTTTTCAGTTTTTTAATTTTTTTTCAGTTTTTTGAGATTATCTCAAAAACGGGAGCCAATTTGAGTATTCTGGCTTCGGATTCGGATTCAGTGCGAAAAAATACGTCGGAATACACTAGTCTAATGTCTTGGACATGACACTTTTTTTTTTTTGTGTGCCTGTGTTATTTAAGGTTTGCTCACTAGTAACATTCCCTTACAAAAGCTTGTATTTAAGAAGGTGAATAAAGTGGAAAATATTAAATCCTTTTTGCTAAAAATGGTAGCAAAAAGTATTTTTTTACTTAAATGGAAAGAAACTGCGAACGGCTTAAAAAATAAATTTTAATTAATATTTGAATGTGAATAATGGTAGAAATAGAAGTTATTAGCGGAAATTGCCAAGTCTAATATTAAAACAACAAATTATTAGACTTAATCCAAGATTTAATTTTGTGAATTAATTTTTAATATTTTTGTTAAAAATAAATAAATAATTGGCACGTACAATTCGGTTAGGTGTTTGGCCGAGATCCTTCTCCTATTTGTAGCGCGTGTTCCCCAAATGGAAGGACCTACAGTTTTAAGCCAATTCCGGCAGATGGTTTTCTATGAGAAGCTTTTTCATGCTGGTACTGCTAAGGCATTTGCTAAGCCTCCTCTGGACACTTCATCCATCCATGGGAAGCTGGGCTCATTGGAAACAAGTTCCGTAAATCCCAACTTTTTTATAATGAGGTCTGAAATTTTATCGATCGCGTCGGGACTATCCAATTATTCTCCCTGCCGTAACTCTTTGGGAATTGCTAGCTCTTTGCAAAACATGACTTCCTTCTAAATCACCACATCATAAAAAATAAGGCTTTGTTAATTCTCCACTCATCGATCTCAGATTGCGTCAATTACTGTATCTTGTCCTGACTTAAGCGGTATGTATTTCATGTCATACTACCATAGTCCTGAACATACCGATGGAAACTCTTTAGCGAGTTGTTGCTCGTAAGCAGACCATTTTGAAAATGAAATGTTTTTTCTACAAATTTTACTTTTCCTCCACTTTTACTCAAAATTTCTAGAGCTAGCAACCCAATGTCTTGCTAAGGGAGCCGATTTGTCAAGAGGAAACGAAAAAGCTGTTTACTGAGCAAACCTTTTATCATTGAATCATGTAAACGAAGCATACTTTTTTGACATAAGGGGTTAGGAGTAGTCAGAATTTTCAAAAAATTCAATTTTTTTCGCTCTTTCCTAAGGTGTAATGTCTTGAAAATAGTGTGAGAAAATTTTAAGTGAATTCGTCAAATACCTTGCGAGTTATTCAACAATTGAGAAAGAGCGCTCGGGAGCTCCGGAGCCTAATTCTTATCGGTATGCTGAAAAAATGGATGCTGCACGTATGACAGCGGTAGAATGCTACGCAGGCAACAGCAAATCGATGTTTTGGAAGCTGCTATGACGGCTGAAGAACTATTATATGGCCCAGGAATAGATGACACTTTAAATAATTCGTATAACTCTACATTAATCGATAGCAAAACTTTAAATGTGTTTTTCTCAAAACAATGTTTTTTGAACTGGTGATCACTGTAACTTAAAAACCGCTTTGTAGGCTAGGTTAGGTTGGAATGGTTGCCCAAGGAATGAGCACACTTGGACGAAGATAAACGGATTCGTCCTTTGTGATACCATTTACTGGAGGTGAGGTGAAAGACAAAAACCTATGGGATGAAAGGAGAGAGCTTGGTAGATTTCTATCAAATTTATACTGCTTTTGAAAAACATAGAAAACTCGTGCCTGATCGAAGGACTTTTTTTACAAAAATTTCGATTTTTTTTAACAATTAATTGTCGGTTTTTTTTCTCCAAAGTCTGAAAAATATTTCCTGTGGCCGCCGATGAATTTTAAATTCCTAGATTTTTTCGATTTCTCTTGACCGATTGATTTTAGCTGAATCTCCAAGAACTTGTGATGATCACCGCAAGGAACTTCTGGAGAAACGGGCTCCACACAAACAGCGTTATCTTTTACAATTATTTTAAGCGACGGAACCAATCTCGGTACGTTGTTTCACTTAAAGCAGCCTCGCCATAAACTTTTTGTAGCTCTCGATGCGCTTTAGCCGCCGTTTTTTTTTTCGAATGAAAGAGGAAAATCAATGCTGCCCGCAAATGACGATTATTCGGCACAAAATCAGACATTTTCACAATACCAAAAGTATATGATACCAAAACAAAATCACTAATGTGTCGAAGCAGTTTGTTTACCATATGTCTAAGCTTGGTTCATGACGTTTAGGTTATGTTAGAATCGACTAGCGCACACTTCTGGTGGCATCTATTGAAAAACAGCGGGAACTTAGTTGCGCAATATTTTTTTGTTGTTGAAATTTTGCTAAAGTAAAGTCGAAATATGAAGTATTAATGCTATATTTTTAATTATTTATAAAAATTATTGAAAATCATCATTTTTCGGGCCTCTGGCTACCCCATAAGTGCCCAAGGCGAATTAATCAGCTGCTCTACTGGTATCACCATCCATAGATACGCCTTGGCTGTAATGCAGCCATATTTTCAAAGCCAATCTAGAATGAAATTCAACCAAACTAGCCAAAAAACTTACTACCTCTACATTTCTCAAATTCACAAACTTACAATCTAGCATTGATGGTAATTCAACTTAAAGCTTAATTGTCTCAATTGAGTTGCATATCTGAAAAAATAAATAAAATAAATGTCGAATAAAAATATATTCAACTATACTTTTTATTTTCACTAAAGATTTTTTTACGCTAAACATTTGTCTTTCATTCATTCTGCCTGCAGCGTTTGCTTTGCCTCAACAACAACAAAAATAAATATAATATAATATATACTTTTCACAATTAGTGGTGATCAACTATAAATTCAAAGGTCTTGCACGCCATTGTTTGGCTCTCCTATAAAATTTTCTGTTTCAGAAATTTATGTTTTTTTTTAATTTATGTATATCGAGTGTACATTTTTCTCTTAGTTACTTAGAACTTAATAAATATTTTATGTATTGTCAAGTTCATTCGCTGCCTTTGGTTTCGTTTCACTTTCTAGTATCTCAGCACATTAAACACCTTCAATAAACCCAACCATAGCCAACTGCATTCGAAAACTGTGAAGCAGCGCTCATTTTATTCATCCAAGCAAATTGTGCGCAGAATAGCCTCCACTACTGAGTAGGGATCACAATTGGAGCTGGGGCGACGATCCTCGAAATATCCCTTGCCATCATCGTTAACGCCACGCGGTATGCGTATAGAGCAACCGCGATTGGCAACACCGGCACTAAAATCATTAATTGAACTGGTCTCATTCTGACCAGTCAGACGACGTGCATTATCCTGACCTCCTTTGGGATCATAGGCGCGTATATGACGTTCATGATGCTTGGAGAGCTTCTCAACTGCACCTAAGATTTCTCTGTGTGGAAAAGAAGCAGTTATTTAAGTTTACTTACAAAAAAGTTAAACTCACTTTATGCCGCCATCACCGCGCATTTTCTTAGTTGAGACATTGGTGTGAGCGCCAGCGCCATTCCAATTGCCAGGCATAGGCTTGGGATCCAAAGTGGCAACAATCTAGTGCACGCACGCTTAAAAATAATTTTTCCTTTTCCCCATAAATTACACTTCTACTTACACCAAATTCCTCGGCAATGCGATGTAAGAGGAAGCGCGACATCCACAAATCATCGCCAATTGAAATGCCCACACAGGGTCCCACCTGGTATTCCCATTGTGCTGGCATGGCCTCAGCATTTGTGCCAGCTACTTTAATACCAGCATACAAACAGGCGCGATAATGCGAATCGATGACACCACGTGCATAAACCTGTTAACAGGGAGAGGTAGTAGATATCTTTCGTCTTAAATCCCATTGATGATATATTTAAGCGTACCTTATTGGCGCCTACGCCACAATAGTAGGGTCCTTGTGGTCCGGGAAAACCGTTCTTGGGCCAACCCAATGGATGCCCATCGAAATCAAGGAATGTATACTCTTGTTCAATGCCGAACCACGGTTCTTGATCCTTGCACTTATTCGCTACTTCTAGACAACTCTTGCGGTGGTTGGAGGCGGTGGGTTCGCCGTCAAAGCGGTAGGTGTCGCACATGACCAAAATATTATTGCCACGACGGAAGGGATCCTTGTAAATGGCCACCGGGTGGAGGTAGGTGTCCGAATTGGAGCCCTCCGCTTGGTAGCAGGAACTGCCATCGTAATTCCAAATTGGAAGTTCTGAAAAGGAGATTATAATTGTATAATAATAGAAATGAATTAAAAATACAGGCATACTTTCATGCTTTGATATCCACAAGAATTACTACCCTAGTAAAATGTAATAAAAATATCGGATAATAATATGGACCTTGAACGGACTTCGGCCTGGGGATGGGCCGAAAATAATAAAGCGCTAGTTTCAACTTCACTCTGTGGGTCAAATACTACAAATCGGTGACTATGGTTTCGAAGTAGTGAAGGAATTTAAATGTGATACCTTGGGGTAATAATTAATCATGACCACAAAATTCCTGCAGAAATCCTGTGGCCAACCGCTGCTATTTTTCACTGTGCCAACACTTAAAGAGTCACCTCCTAGACAGAAAAACAAATATTTCACTGTATTGCTCAATTATAATTTCCATCTTGCTATACGGTAGTGAAACGTGGACACTCAAAGATGCATATAAACAGAAACTACTGATTTTTGAAAAGAGAGTTCTGCGAAAATTTTTGGCGCGATATGCGATAAAGGCGAGTGGCGGAAAAGCTGCAATCATGAACTCGAAAAACTATATGCGCACCCATCTGTGATAACCACAATCATGATCAACAGATTGAGATGGGCACGTCACATATTGCGGGCTAACACGAATTACCCACCTCAACAAATACTAAATAAATGTAAAAATGCGTCCCATTTGGCAATGTTTTCCTTGAGATTTTTAGTCAAGACGAGGATTTAAGCATTTACCAAATCCTAACCTATGCACTTTCTCTGCTGTTTCCTAAAGCGAAATTTTTCTTGAAAGGAACACTATTTGAGCCCACTGGAGCAACAAACCAAGGTGCTGACAGAAAATGACTTCCAACAAGGATTCGAGCACAGGAAAACTCACACATAAAGTTGTAGGGCTAAAGAAGACATATATACAGGTACATAGGACATATATGAAATCAATGTACAGGGTCCGGAACTCGAAGTGTAACCAACCTCAGACCGTTCACGCAGCTGATGCACGGTCTATTAGTTGGCTAAATGACAGTCAAATCAAATGGCGAATACTGACCGTAACATCCCCCGCATACTGAAAAATGATCTCAAAGTCAAGCCTCACAAGATACAAAAGGCGCGCGATCTCACACCAAAGAAGCAACAAGTCAGACTTGAAAGAGCGAAAGAGGATCGAAAGCGGTCAATTTCCGAATATTGTGTTTTCTGACGAGAAACTTTTTCTAAGTGAGCAATTTGTAAACTCCTAAAACGACAGGTTTTATTTGACCCACCGTTCATACGAGAAATTGAGTCATCGATTGGCCACCATGAAGCAGCACCCGCCACAGGTAATGACTGTAATGGCCGCTTAACCGCAGATGGGCGCTCTCCAATCATCTTCATCGAGCCTGGCGTCAAGGTAAATGCGAAATATTATCGGGAAAGTATTCTGGACGTTGCTTTGTAGCCGTGCGCACACCAACATTTCGGTATGAGACCATGGATGTTTCAACAGGACGCGACACCGTCTCACAAAGCTCGAATGAACCAAGAATGGCTAAAAAAACAACGTTTCGAAGTTCATAACGTGCACACAACGACTCTCAAATTCACCAGATGCAAATCCGATGGATTATTCTCTTTGAGCCATTTTGGAGAGCAGGGTCCGAACTAAAAGTTGCACTAGTCTGAAAAAGCCATTGTCCGCGAGTGGGCCAAAATACCTGGAAGTCAAATTAGGGCAGTTTGGGATTCGTTTCTGGACCGTCTCAAGGCCATAGTCAAGGCAAAAGGTGGTCGTATCGAGCAAAAGTGAATTGCTTCTTAATTTTGTATTATTATATTTTCACACTTTTTTTTTTACTTTTGATCAATAAAAGTAATTTTCCAAACTAAATTTATGGCCTTTTTAATTGATGACACTTCGAGTGCCGGACCCTGTAAAATATTTTGCAGTGCCAAACTCATCTCCGGTCGTGTTTCCCAACATGGGGGAACACAGTTGTGTAAAAATTGACTAGTACATTTACGATTTGGTTCAATATTTTGCGGGCTTAAATCGACTTTTTTTTTCTTGAAAATATAGAAATCTAAATTTTGAGAATTTGATGAATTTTGGTAAGAAACCATGTAATGACTCTGAAGTGAGTGGTGAATTGGCACATGACCTCATCCAGGATGAATACGAATAAGAGCAGTGAGAGAAGATAGCGGGACCAACTTCAGCATTAGTTGAGAATGCGTCGCCATTATGGTGCCATTGTGCACTACTGCTAGTTCAGAACCCTCATACAGGGTTTTGGACAGGCGAATTATTTTCGATCGGATTTCACGTCTAAAGCTAACCAAATTGCGCTACACTAAATGCAATTTTGTAGCCTGCTCAATTTTAGTATGTCAAAGTATAAGTTTTAAGCCGCCTAAAAATCGCGTTGATTTTTCATAATTTTTTCGCATGCGATTTTGAGTGTTTTCTCCATAGTAAAGGCTTTTGAATATGCACTTCTTATTGAAGAAAAATTTCAAAAAAACAAAAAAAGAAATTATCAAAAGACAACTGAATTTTTCAACTACATAATTACTTCATAAGCATTTAGCTTGAAAAATATTGCTAATATTGTAAAGAGATCATCATCATCATCATCTGTCGACATTACAGCTCTTTGCGAGTTTTGGTCTGCTGCACGTGGAACCTCTATACTTCTCGATCGTTTGCGACTTTTCTCCAATTCCTTATCTCAAGTTCATTCATAACCTCCTCTAGTTCTTGCTCTAGTTCTTCCTCCAGCTCTAGTGTTGAATGCTCTGCCTTCTACAATTTTCCTCTGTGCCCTCGTACCGTCCATTCTTGTTATATGACCTAGCATCTTAACTGGTGAGCTTCGATAAAATGTATAACATTTTCGCCATTTATAAACTGTTCCACTTTACACGGCACTCGCCGTAATCTTTGATTGATCCAAAAAAAATTTCAGAGTATTGTTCGTTCGCGGGTTTGCACTTTTACTTTATCTCTTTCAATCCACGATTCACCTCCATAACATAAGACTGGTCTAAGGATGGTTTTGTACAGCATCGATTTGCATTGCCTGTTTAGTAGTTCCGATTTGAAGAATTTCGTTAGTGACGCGTACGATCTGTTAGCTGCTTGGATTCTCTTATCGATGGTGAGGCTTGTTGAATTGTCTCTACTCAGTTTGAAGCCTAAGTAGGTAAAAGATTCAACGATCTCAAAAGAAAAAGACGCCAATTTCAGTTTGTCTGAAGAAGATAAGTTGACTTAATTAAGTGACCACAACTGCATGTTCGCCCTGATTTTAATGCATGAATGACTTGTTGACTGCATTTCATGGGTATTTACGCGCACATAAGTTTGTATGTGCATACTTAGGTGCTATGGGTGTGATCTTCCAGTTGATTGTTGTTTCTTTTGCTTTGTTCATTTGATACTTGGAGCAGCCGACCGCGCCGAGCATTATTTATAACATCTTTGATAAATGCGCCACATGTAAAATGTTATGAGATTTCATTTGACTACAAAAACGTTTCCATTTATTCTGTAATTTTATCACCTTGCCAGTGATGTGATGTATTTTGCCGGTATTCATGAAAATTGTACAAAAATTTCCTACGTAGGAGTCTATGCAAAATGGAAACTGCGACAGCAAAAAATGTGCAGTTGCTAAAATTAGACCTAAGTATTCTTGGAGCTTTTCATATCGTTTACTTGAATTTGATAGAGAAGGTGTGGCTTAAATTGTGTTTTTCGGATAAGTAATTCGTTAGCTTCGTTATACTATACGTACGATTTATGTAATTAATTACGATGTTGTAGTGGATGGGAGAACAACGTACGAATGCGAATACGAAACTTATTTCAAGGCCAATAATTTGTGTCTCGGTGGTATATCCTAACCACCCAGGGCGCCCGATCTTACACCTATGGATTCTTTTTCTGTGAGGATACCTTATAAAAAATATCTGCCGTTCGGAGTCGCCTTGAAACTGTAGGTCCCTCCATTTGTGGAACAACATCAAGACGCACACCACAAATAGGAAGAACTCGGCCAAACACCCAAAGAGGGTGTATGCGCTAATTATATATTTATATATTATACCTCAAGAGTAAAGTCTATGAAACAAACCCAGTGACCATCTCAGCACTAAAAGAAAATACCGTTTGCGAGGTTAAGGCGACGAGATTCCAAGAGCGTACCTGACGTAGCGACCAACAATTAAAGAATGAGCCGATAGCATGATGCTTATCTAAAACCGGGGACCCTGGACGCAAGGAGAGTAGAAGAGGCAACTTTTATCAAAAAGCCTACTTGGATTTTCTCTGTCTTCGATGAAATGCTACCGTAGTTCCGGAGTAAAGAAAACATCCAGGAGAGGAAGAGGAGGGATTGTTTTAGTGGCACACCACTCGACGCTGTAAGTGTGAAGGCATTTTAAACCCCTACTCACCACCCAAAAAAAACATAAAATAAAAAAAAAATACTCCCATTATTTATGGAACTAGATTTCATTCATATGACTGCCCCGGCTGGCTTCACAGTAGCGCAGCCTGCTGCTCACGATACTCACCCTAAGGGCCTGGATCGTTAATGGATTGTTCGCATAAAATCGAACCTTCACGGTACGCCGCAAAACAAGTCGAACGGCGTCAAATTGTAGCTCCCAGGTAAACCCTTTAGTACGCCTAGACGGCTGATAAAACGAATATCGAGTTTGAATCGTAAAAGATCGATCCTTGCATGAGTTGTGTGGCATGGCACGCCATATGCTAATTCCAAAGGCCACAGAAAATCATTTATCATGCCTTTGTAACCGTTGACATGAAATAGCGTTTACAGCAGCGATTTCAAAGAAAAATGGCCTAAAGATGTCACCGTTCCAAAATCCGCACCAAATTGTCACTCCCAGTTGTAACTCCGAAGATATATCTAGTGTGGGTGTTCCGATCCCCAGATGCGACATTTTCGTTTCGTCCGAAAAGTTGGTTTATACTTCTTTTTAATACGCTTGAAGGATGATATATGATGAAAAAGAAAATTGTGAGGGGAACTTTGGCTGCCTCGTCACTTGGAAATTCGGCAGCCAAATTTTGCACGATCACTTTCCACGAATTCACACACTCGTCCCATCAATCGTTGTTCAGACGGCAACGAAGTGTCATTGGTTGATTTTTTTCATATATTATATCACCAACACATTCTCAGTTTCTTTGTAAACAAGCCTCAAGTGACGTCAGCCCATAAGCAGAATCATCAAACTCGCTTCATCATGAAAAGAATTCAAGAGGTGTAGACAAAATCAGACCGTTAACCGGCTCTCATTGAATTTGAAAGAATCAGGTGAATTGCTGACGTAAAAGGGAATGTGACAGCGGTTTGAGATTGTGTTGGTGGTATAAAAAAAATCAACACAGCAATTGGTTATGTTACTTCATTGCCATCTCAACAACGACTGATTTGGCGTGAGTAAAAATACATGTGAAATGAGCGGCAGAATTGTGCTGCCGAAGCCCGTATAACATGGCAGCCAAAGTTAGATAGGTAGGTGAAATGGTTGAAGTACCACTCTGGCACTCCCCAGGTAGCACTAAAGCGCCGTTTTAATACCTTTATGAGGCCACTAACTCGCAGTTATCTACACCTAGCCAGAGCTGTTATGGAGAAGGTTGATGGGATTTAAGTTGGCGCACTGCCGCAGGCTGTCGAAGAAAGGAGCACCAGTGACCTTAATCGTTTAACTGCCAAACCCGGACATTTACAAAGAAAGTGCTCAACAGTCTCTTTCTCCGAAAGGTCCGCACAGCTTTTGCAATGGGGGTTAACTGATAATCCTAGCTTTTCCGCGTATGTGCCGATCGTCCAATGACCGGAAAAAACACAGCTACGAGCTTGGAAATTCAATGGCGTAGAGTCCCCAGGACTTTCTAACTCCTCCGGTGGCCGAAGTTACTCTGATAATTTTGCTTCGGATAGTCAAACTTTGTAACCAAAATATTATCCTTTGCACGACATTGACTTTAGGACGAAATTTGCATAGCTCCCAGCTTTGTTCAAGCGTAAAACCATTCACTTCGCTTCAGGATATGATAATTTCCAGCGAGAAAGATCTCTTACTGTCGAAATATCAAATAAAAAAAAGAAAAACACTTCATGGATTACCCTAAACGCCCTAATAGGTTAATAAACTTTTGAATGGATTTCCACATACCTATATGATTGATAAGTAAAAACCATTTGACTATTCTAGTACGCAATATCTCACTAATGGCTGTGTTGTTGCCAACGATTGTGACATATTGAAATACTTTACTGCGATTTTATTTTGAATTTCTCATTTTTTTCTTCCTTCTTTTACAATTTCGTTTTCTTCCATGCACGGTGGCTTCATTCCTACAGTAGTTAGTCACACTCATTGCTTCAATTACTCATCCCTTGGATAAATTCAAATGCCTGGTGACTGCATAAATTGTTTATGATTGCATTTTGCAATTTTCCAATTTTATCAATTTACCAGTCACCTTAAAACACGCCTTGATCAAACGGATTTATTGGCGGAAATGATATGAAGTGCTAGGCGCGTTTTTCCCGGCTATGCGACCAACATTTTTATTATTCATAAATTGATAGCGCGTAATTTTGTTATTAAGTCTATTAGGTAAGTTAATACGAGTATGTATATATGCGTGGGGTAGATAAGTTAAAGTGCTTGGTAACAAAGTGGTTTTATTTCATTTTAAAATTCTTTAGTTACATTTATCCTTGTAAGAATTTGTTGAATATTCTGATGATTATAATTTTTTAATTTTTTTATTACTAATGAGAGGGTTAAGGGATTAAAAAAGTGGTCCGTGATAATGATAATGAAATGTTGTGTACTTAAGAGGTTAGGAGTAGTCAGAATTTTCAAAACATTGCATTTCGTTTTTGCATTTTCTTAAAGTATAGTATCTTAAAAATATTGTGTGAAAATTTGAAGTGAATCTGACAAATACTTTTCGAGTTATTCAACAATTAAAAAAAGGCGCTCGGGCGCTGCGGAATAGATAGCAAAACCTTAAAGGCGTTTTTCTCAAAACTATGTGTCTTGAACTGGTGATTACTGTAACTAAAAAACCGCTTGGTAGATTTCAGTAAAAATTTTACTATATTTGAAAAACATAAAAAACTCGTGCCTTTTCAAAAATTTCGATTTTTTTAAAACAATTAATTGTCGGTTTTTTTTTTCGAAAATCTGAAAAATATTTTCCGAGGCCGCCATATTATTAATTTTGAAAAAAAGCTTCGTTCAGGCACAAGATTATCTATTAACAAAACTAATTTGCCTTGTCCGATTGATTCGCCAAGGACTTGTGATCACCGCAAGGGAATTCTGGAAACGGGGTCCACACAAACAGCGATAACTTTTACAATTATTCATTTTTGTTTTGAAATTTTGCTAATGACAAGTCTAAACATGATGTATTAATGCTATGTTTTTATTTAAAATAAAGCAATTGACTTGCAAAAAAAAAATTTTTGAAAATCATAATTTTGTCGTGTCTCTGACTACCCCAAACCTCTTAATCCACTGATGCAATTTGGAAGTAAAGGAAAAAGGGACGTAAGTTTATTCCTTTTCTGAAATGAATGATGCTTTATGAATGGTGCTTAGTTACTTATATTTTTAACTTTACAATTCCCGTGGATTTGTCATCGTCTCTAGTTACCGCATTCTATATGTACTATTTATATATGTCATGGTATTTTTGTTTGTAAAGCCTTAATTTAGTAATGTTTGGCAGATTTGCTATTTCACAAGTCGTTCCTTAAGATGGGCTAATTCTTTTTCCAGTTGACAATACAACAGTACAACAATCAACATATGTATATGTATATGATATACAACATGAAGTCCAAAAAAAAAGACTGGCGTCATAAAAATGTTTTTGATGGCGCCATCTTTTTAATGAGTTAGTGCGATGGAACTTACATCCCTAACTGGCTTCCAGTGAAAGCTTGGTGACATTCGGTTCAGTGCACGCGAATTTGCGTCTAAAGAGTCAGTATGTTTGTGTCATCAGTACAAAAATGAGTTTCGAACAAAGAGCTGATATCAGATTTTGTTCTAAAATCGGTAAAACGTTTACCGAAACATTTGAATTGATGAAAAAAGTTTATGGCGATGACTGTTTATCTCGTGTCAGAGTTCATGAGAGGTTTACACGTTTCAGAGATGGTTATGAGTATCAGTAATCACCGAAAACTCCATCGAAATTGTTCGTAACTTCATCAAAAATGAACCGAAATTATCGTTGAAATTCATGGAATCGGAGTTCAATATATCCAAAACATCGATTTATCGCATTTTAACCGATCGTTCGGCCTTACAAACGGTCTATGCACGTTTCATTCCGCATCAGTTAACTGAGGACCAAAAATTGCTGAGAATTCAACATTCGAAAGACGTCATTAGAGAGGTGAGAAAAGACGAGAGAGAACTTCCTTTACAATATTTTCACTGGTGATGAAACGTGGTGTTTCCCACATGAAACAGAAACTAAGCGTCAAACTGCCGAATGGAAGGCCCCAGATGAACCACCCCAAAAAGTCGCATTTGTTTTTACGATTCCAAGGGAATTGTCCATAAGTATCATAGTTCGTGCCAACTGACTAAACCGTCAATGCAATTTTCTAACTTGGCGTTTTGAAGCGTTTGTTGCATCACATTAGTCGAATTCGCCCTGAATACCGCGAAGGAAGAAGCTAGTGCGTATTGCATGTAATGCACCAACTCATCGATTCACTCTTGTGACTGATTTTTTGACAGGAAATCGCATTTTAACCATCAATCACTCACCGTAGTCGCCTGATATGGCTCCCCGTGACTTCTGCCTATTCGGAAAATTGCATAGGGCTGTGAAATGGTAACCTTTTGCGCCTGTAAAGGCCATCCAAAAGGCTTGTACCGACATCCTGAAGTACATTCCGGATTTCTCTTCGAAAAGCTTTTAGATCGCGCAAAACAGTGAATCGGGGCCAGAGAGGACTATTTTGAATAAATAAAATCGAAGTTATCAGATCAAAGCTTCTCTCGTTTCTATTTTAGCTCAGACTTGTTTATTTTAGACTTCACTTTGTATACCGATAAATTCAAAAATATGTTCACTAACTTTCTGAATAAATCAGCTAATGAATTGTTGAAGTGAAGCTGTTTTGATTGAGTTCCTTTTTTTTGTCCACATTGCAGGCTCACTTCATGCCATTTTAATTTGTCTGATTAAAAAGCAAGTGCTTGGTTGCTTACGTACATAGTTGTCACGTGCTTAAAATGTTTGATAATTAGCTTCATACACACACACACACACACCCATACCACATAACAGCATAACCAGCGTCATACTCGATGTAATGGCGTCACTTTTATCATCATATTTTTCACTGACTTGCATTTATTTATATTTTCTTCATCACTCATGTCAAAAGTGACAGTTTTACGCCGATGCAATTTCTATAATACGCGTGCATGTGAAATATGAGATTTGTTGCCGATCACAGACACTTCCATCAAACTGAGCTCAACACTGCTAAGCAACAACACAACATTAGCGCATTTGCTAGTTGCATCCTCAGTGTAGCTGGTTGGATAAGATGTGAAGTGCCAGTAGGGCAGAAGTACAGGCGTGCAATGCTTGCAATGAAACTAAGCGGCTACTGTGCCAGAGTGCGGTCGGATAATGAGCTGTTACTGCGGTTGTTGTTGTCGTATTTAATTAAAATTTTAGTATTCGATTTCAATTGAAAAAATCGTCACGCAACTCGAAAATACTTATATAGTATGTCTGGAATTTGAATATAATTTTTTTTAATACTTATGTATTTTTTTAAATTTGCAATAATAAGTCAAGTGAATGAAATGAATGCGAAAACTAGATTTTATGAACAATTAATTAAAAAAATTTATGAAACAAGTCATGTGCTATCAGCCAGACGAGCGATTTAGAAAGGCATTGAATGATTGCGCAATAGGAACTCAAAACTACCTCAACATTTTTATATTCTGCGCAATTGACCGTCCATTCATCTATATACAGGGTTGGCCATATTAAACTGACCCATGTGATTATTAAAAAAATATGGAAAAAGAAACATTTTTTTGTGTTTCATTGTGAAAAACATTTAATTTAGTTCAAGGAGATTCGTTTACATCACTTTTTGAATATGATATCGCGCAAGTGGTCGCCCTTAGCTCGTATAGCGTAATGTGCCCGTTTTTCGGCGTTTTCCATAGTTTTGGCCAGCGTCTCGGCCGATATGGCGGCATTTCCCGTCGGATATTGGCCTTAAGTGCGCCTAGTGTCTTTGGCTTGTTAACGTAAACCTTACATTTCAAATAGCCCCAAAGAAAAAAGTCCGGTGGCGTCAAATCCGGTGATCGTGGCGGCCAGTCAAAATCGCCGCTTTTTGATATCAAACGGCCAGGGAACAAAGTCTTCAATAAGTTGACGGCTACTCGTGCTGTGTGTGGTGGTGCGCCATCTTGCTGAAACCAGAAGTGCTCCATACCATTTTCACGAACAATCGGCATCACAAAATCGGTTATCATGGCCCGATAACGCTCTTGATTGACGGTCAATGGTTGGTGTTGACCATTTTCAAAGAAGAACGGCCCAATGACCATATCAGCGCAAATGCCACACCAGACTGTAACTTTTTGGTCGTGGAGAGGTACCTCTTCAATAATTTGAGGGTTTTCAGTGGCGTAGAAACGGCAATTTTGCTTATTTACGGTTCCGTTCAAGGAGAAATGGGCCTCATCACTCATAATGATTTGATGCCAAAAATCCTCATCAGTTTGGGCCATTCGGACGACAAAATTGGCATATTCCAAGCGACGAGGCTTATCGGCCGGCAACAGTTGTTGATTTAGTTGTATTTTGTACGGGAATATCCCCAAATCCAAACGAATGATACGTCGTAGAGTGGTCCGAGAGATGTCCAACTGAGCAGAACGACGATTACCTGACGTTCGCGGCGATGACTCGATACTGGCTCGTACGGCCACGATATTTTCGTTAGATCGTCTTGGCCGCTTTTTATTTGGACGTCGGGTATTAGCCACAGTGCCGCAAGACAAAAATCTTTTGTGCATTTGCTTGATTGCGTTCTTTGACGGCGCACTTTTCACTTTATTTTTTTTTCTCCACGCACGTTGCGTTTTTACAATCGAGAAGGAATTTTGAATGTACAGCTGAACAATTTCAGCGCGTTCTATTGGGGTGTACTGTTTCATGGTATAAATCTCCTTCGACTGACGCTTCCAAACGCGGTATGTCATTAGCTGATCTGAAATTACAGTAAAAAGTTATAGGGTTACTCAATGGGTCAGTTTAATATGGCCAACCCTGTACATTAGGGTGCACCACACCTCGAGAGTTAATATTTTTCCATAGGAATTATAAAATGTAGTATATTGTAAAGCTTTCGTCAAAACACAGAGTGAACGATATGAAGTTTTACGAACTTCACACTGCTTGTATCTGTAAAACAGCTCATGACATCAACGTCAATATTGTTCTAATGACAGTTCAATATATTGTTTATAAGCCATCAAAAGCATTTGCGTCTCAGTTTTGTTGAATTTTTTTTTCTGTGATGAAATTCAAACGCAATAGTGTGATTGTGTTATATTGTATTTGGTTGGAACCAGCCATGGTTCGAGAGCTCCATCACCTCAAAGTGAATAAAATGTTTGTGTATCGCACTATAAAACGTTACAATGATACTGATAGCATTGCAAAATGCTATGGAGGTGGACCAAAAAACACCGCAACAACGCCAGAAATGGTTCGGAAAGTGAAGGCTCGACTTGAACGAAATCCACGTCGAAGTGGAAGAAAACAGGCCAAAGAACTGAAAATATCGCAAGACAGCATTCGACGCATATTGAAAAATGAGCTCAAGGTCAAGGCTTACAAGTTCCAAAAAGCACACGATCTTTCCCCCCAGCAAAAAAAAAGTTCGGTGCGAAAGAGCAAAGGATTGTTGCGCTTGCACGAACGTGGCGAATTTTCTAACATTGTGTTTTCTGATGAAAAAAAATTTCCCAATTGAGCAGTTCATAAACACTCAAAACGATCGCGTTTACCTGACCGAACGCTTATATGAGAATTTGAGCCCACGTATGGCCACTCGAAGCAATTTCCCATCGCAAGTAATGGTTTGGGCCGCAGTGACCGCTGATGGACGCTCTCCGATCGTTTTTATCGAGCCTGCTGTCAAAGTGAATGCGACTTATTATCGGGAATATGTTTTATAAGCTGTTTTAGAGCCGTGGCACATTTCGGTCGTAGACCATGGACGTTCCAACAGGACTCGGCACCGCCTCATAAAGCTCGTGTGAACCAAGAATGGTTAAAAAATCATGTTCCACACTTCATTTCGTCCACACAATGGCTTTCGAATTCGCGAGACGCAAATCCGATGGACTATTCCATTTGGTCCATTTTGGAGAGCAAGGTGAGGACCAAAAAATATGCCAGTATGAATGCGCTGAAAAAAGCGATTATACGAGAATGGTCCAAAATACCTCAAGATCACATTCGTGCAGCATGCAACTCATTTTTTGACCGTTTGAAGGCAAAAGGTGGTCATGTCGAGCTAAAGTAAATATATGTTAAAATTCTAATCATTTTTGAACAATTTTTTCTTTAAAAAAAATAGAAACTAATTTCACACAAAACAGTTATGGTCTTTTGAATAGGTAACACTTCATATTGTATGTATTATGTATCGTATGTACCTGTATTATATTTTGTACTAAAAAGGTCTGTGATTTGAATTAATGATTTCGTTGATACAACTTTTTTTAAATTTTCATGCAGTCCTTTCAAGTAGAAAGTCTCCTATCATCTGAGGTAATTTTTTGGAAAACATGTTTTTGAAAACTAATTTGTAAAAAACTCGATTTTTAGAAATATTGCACTTTCAAATCGATTTGGCTCACGTAAATAATAATTTTTTTTTTATATTTTGGCGGAAATGTTAAAATGAACTTAATTTCGGTAAGTCATCCTAATGTATGTACATACATGAGTATATTTCACAAGCAATTGCTTCCATTTACGCAAATTATTGTAATATTACTGAATTGGCCAATTTTCGGATAAGTGGTGATACTCATGCACTTGAAAATGCCAACGGTGGGTATGTTCACATGAGAAGCTATTTGTATGTATAGACTGTTACATACTCGTAAGTGCATGCAACTTTTTGCCACGACATACAGAATTTGTAGGTGTGACCAACATTAGGCCGTTAATCGGCTCTCAGCGATTTCGCAGTCATCAGCTGATTGGCTGGTGTAACCGGGGTCATGACAGCGGTTCATTAGTGAAAGAACTGATATTATGTTGGTCACATAAGAAAAAAAAAATTAACCAATGTTTCTTCGTTGGCGTATAAACAAGAACTGATTGGACGAGCGTAAGAGTACGTGTGAAGTGAGCGGGAGAATTCTGCTGCCGAATCTCTTATGACTTGACTGCCGAAGTTACTCTCACAATATTGCTCCGTATGGCCAAACCCGTTATCTATCATCTTTGACTTTCTGCTTTATTTTACGGTATGCGCCTTGATGTTCTTTTCTGCGTAGAGAACTTAACGCCTCACAACGGCACATGGTTTTTTCGGGAAGTTTTTTTACAGATGGTTCGTCACTACCTGTTCACACTTAGAGGAGATGTTTTGATATGCACACCTGGTGGATATCTGAAGCAGAGTTAAATGATACGACCTCGCTGGAAAGTGAATGTTGTCGCCATCATGCAAGCATATGAAGTCGTCGAGTTTCTTGTGCAACAAATTAAAATTTTCCCATGCATTATGAAAAAAAGCGTCGTCTTGTGGAAACTGCATGTTTGTGAAGCCCAGTCCATCCATCGCAGATTACTAAAATTGCATTACAATCGTCCGATATCGGTTGTCATTTATTGAGAGCGTAGCTTCTAGCGCATTTCCTAAAAACTAAGGCGAGATGATACTACTGCACCAAAATCGATACCAACCAGTAACATTTTTGGAGCATAGAGGCATTATATGAATCTTCTGTGGATTATCGTTGCTCCAAATCCGAAAATATTGCTTGCTTGTGACTTCAGATGATTTACTTCCAAAACGCTACCTGAACAGAGCACTCATTTTGCTAAACGCGTTCAATGCGTTGTTGAGTCGTGGCGCTT
This sequence comes from Anastrepha obliqua, assembly GCF_027943255.1. Classification (NCBI taxonomy): domain Eukaryota; kingdom Metazoa; phylum Arthropoda; class Insecta; order Diptera; family Tephritidae; genus Anastrepha; species Anastrepha obliqua. The sequence continues at coordinate 10,093,266 of NC_072893.1, forward strand.
TCAATGGTTAAATGCTCATACCCGTGAAATACCCGCCAAAGTGTGAGCACACCCTTTGAAAAACCCAGTACTACATTTGGTGTAACAGAGTATAAGTTTCGCTTGTGGTCAGGCATCAACAAGTTCCGGCATATTGACTGTATTTATTACCTACTACACCACACGAAAACGTTATAAGACCAACTAAATTTCTTATATTGTATATTTCTATTGTAAGTTTAGGGCTAAGAATTTATGCTTTTAATACTTAAACTTTTAATGATAAAAGTTTTAAAAATATCCGAAAAATAATCACACATTTCATGAAACTTATATTAATTATTAAGAAAACTAAAGTCTATGGAACGAAAAAAAGTGTTTATATTTCAGATAAACAAAGAGAATTCTAGGGTTTAGTTTATAATTTGGAGCTTAGTAATTTGTGTTCGATCCTCCTTCGATTTTAAATTGTTGAAGTTGTGGAGGCACTGATTTGATTAAGTTTCTTTTAATATTTTAATAAATGAGTGACTATTCAACTATCAAAACTATTCACCCTATCGAACTCTCTTCCATTTTTGAAAACCTATTGAGAAAGTTTTTCCCATACAATTTGTTTCTTTTTTTTCGGGACAGACTAGTACAGCACTCAGCCACAATTAAATCCATTGTACTGCACTCGGATTCCCTTTTTTAATTTTTTTTAAATCTACTCGACCTCCGAAGAAATCTGAGTAGATCTTGTGGTGACAAGGAGCCAAGGTGGTCGCTTCTTAACATGTCGGACATGACAAGTAACATCAGTTTGCCCATACATAAATTTTCGATTGGGTGGAGGTCAAGGCTGCAAATTAAGAGATTAATTTCAGCAGGGTTCTTTTGATTTATTTATAGCTAAGCGTTTGATTTCTCGAGCATCTCAAGCGTTAAGTTTTGGTTTTCTACCACTTCTCTTGGTACACCCGTTGTTTCAAATGAAAGTAATGTATAACCCCAGTTTTATTTCTTTTTAATTTTGAAGCAGTCCCTCGCATTGTAAGTCCTCTCCCTCTCTTTATGATAAGATTTGTCACTGCTCAAATTCAGATAAAACTTTTCCGCGCGGCATATTTTTTGTTTCTGAAGCGATCAACGATCAAACGATCAGCACTTATAACGTAATAATTTTAACGTAATAAATAATTTTATTATAGCATACAGCCTGAACTAATGACTGCCGACCCGCAAATATCAGCGGAAATTCTTCATCCCCACATCATCGCCATCTGGAACAACGAAAAGCTTTCTTCGGCTTCCTGCAAAAGGCATCATAGTGAAACTGACCAAGAAACGCGACCTGCGACCTGTGACCTGTGACTGCGGCAACTGGCGAGGAATAACCCTACTTAACACCATCTACAAAATTGTTGCCGTAATCATACAAAGCAGGCACAAAGATATGGAACGCTCTTTAAGAGACGAGTAAGCTAGTTTTCGCCCTCACCAAACCAACATACTTCGGATTATAGTAGAACAATCAGTTGAGTGGCGCTCCCCTCTCTACATGCTGTTCATAGACTTTAGGAAGGCGTTCGATACTATAAAACGAGACGCAATATGGCTGGCACTGAGTAGAAAGGGAGTTCCCGCCAGGATAATCCGCCTCATCAAACCCCTCTACGAGAACTCTGAACTGGCAGTGCTTCACAAAGGCGGTATCAGCCATCCATTCACTACCAACGCAGGCATAAGGCAAGGTTGTCCCCTGTCGCTCTTCTCTTCCCCATCGTACTTAATGACGTCATAAACCAACTGACCCTGCAAAAAAAGGCATCGTATGGAGTTTCACCAGACATCTTGAGGACCTAGACTTCGCCGATGAAATCTGCCTCCACTTTCACAAACTCTCTGGCATGCACGCGAAGGCGGGAAAACTAGTCGCGCTGGCACGCACTGTCGGACTGGAGGTCAACACTGCCAAGACCAAGGCAATGAGAGTTTACCACAATAGCGCAAGGCAGATATTGGTTGACGGATGCCCAGTGGAATTCGTTGAAAGCTTCTGCTACTTCGGCTGCATCATCACGGCAAATGGTGGAGCAAATGAAGATGCCAACTGCAGGCTAAACAAAGCAAAGGCGGCATTCGGGCGAATACATACAGTATGGGGGAGTTCGCAAATCTCCAGGCGCACTAAACTACGAATATTCGGTTCATGCGTAAAGGCAGTATTGTTGTACGGAAGTGAAGCATCTCTGGTCTCTAACATCATCACACAGATGCTACAATCTTTCGTCACCGTCGAGGCCGAACACCATCAGTAACGACGCACTGTGGAGATTAACGAACGAGGAACCCATCCTTAGGCAAATCAAATGCAGAAAGTGGCGATGGATAGGTCACACATTGAGAAAACCACCAGAAAACATCACGAGAATGGCACTGGACTGGAACCCGCAAGGGGCAGAGGTCGCGGTTGACTAAAAAATACTTGGAGAAGGTCGATGCTGCACGAACTAGCAGATGCCGACATCTCATGGGACGGTGCAAAAACAACAGCACAGAACCGAGTACGATGGAAGAGTCTTGTCGAGTGAAAAAGAAAAAAAAACTAGTTTTGTAATAACTTTTAAATTAAAAGTAAACGATTTTGATTTTATAATTAGAAGAATTATTATATTAATTAGAACAAGAATTTGTGTGTCACTAAAATACCAGCAATAAGCGCAAAATAATTTCCGTTATGAGATATTCTTTAAAACATATAATCAAGCAAATGATATTGCGACATATTTTTATTATTGTTGTAGTAGATATCATCATAACCATCTTGGTTTTATAATATTTTCGAGCAGTGTATACGTAGGTATACTGTTGAATGCAATTGAGGCTGAAGCCGATAGACTTACATATTTGTTATACAATTTCCATGTTAATAAATTTCCTTTTGCATGTTAATAAATTTGTCTCTTGAAAGTATTGAATAATTTATAAATTTAAGGCCCTCGCCTCATTTGAAATGGTGTTTTTTAGGTATTTATTTAAAAACGCGTGAAAGGGAAACTAAAAATTTTTTTATTTTGGTTTTCAGTATTTTATTTTGCGAACCATTGTTAAAAAACAAAATTATTTTTTGGCCATACGAGGTTCGTTCAAAAAGTTGTCAGCCTTCAAAAAATGGCCTTCCAAAAAACGGTATATCGCTGACGACACAGATTATGGCACTCCCATGTATCTGAAATAAAAAAAAAAAAAACAAAAAAGTTCTTGTTCAGTTTGAATGTCGTTGCCGTGTAAGCTACAATCTTTTAAAAAAAAAATTAAATTTGAGAAAATGGCGGACTTTCAAAGATGGAAGACCTTTTTATACTCTTTTTTTTTACTTTAAAGGTCCGAAAAAAATACTAAAAATTTGTTTCCCCGAATGATCGTAGTTCACACAATAACGACATCAATTCGACGTCATTTAAATTTTATTTCATAAAATCGGTTCAGTAAAACCGGCTATATCTTTGCCCATTGTCCATGTGAAGATCATTTTTTAAAGGCTGACAACTTTTTAAACGAACCTTGTATGGCTAAAACGAAATTTTTATTTTTTAACATTGGATCAAACAAAAATACAAAATCTTTTTTCATTTCCGTGCTTTTAAAGAAATACCCAAAAACACCATTTCAAATGAGCCGAGAGGACCTTAATTAAAATACGCAAACTACTTACTATCATTAAGGTAAAATGCGAGTTATTAGAATGTTGAAAAAATTATAGAAAATGGGAAAACTGCAAAATTTTCATACGCGAACCGTAAATTATTCCCTCACTTAGTGGAAGCAAAACAAGTTCAAATGCGCCAATCAGTTGCGCTCGCACTCAGAATTTACGAGGAGGAACACGACGATGTTCAATTAAAAGCGCGCGCATTTGCGAACGCCGATTCATACACACATACACACCTACATACATTTTTGTGCATAACTGCACTTAGTGGATACAGCAGACGCGGTTTTGGACGAATTTAATAGACGTTAATTCGTCAGGCACTTAAAATGTTTAAAGAGGCGCTGCATTGCATCGAATCGCGAGGCGGAAAGAGTGTTTAATTTTTGTCTATCGCCTCATAACTGTCATAATGGTTGCTAAATATTGTATCTGCTCTTGAAGTTCATATTTTACCACGCAGATAAACAGAAGTACACACATAAACAAATATTTGTGAAAAGCTTTAATTTGTGTCTGTGATAGGAAATGGAAATTCTCTTTAACACAACAACATGTGTGAGCGGTGATACCATATTTCTCACTCTCTTCATGGCATCCCTAAGAGGGTAAAACGCTGAAGAAAACCAACTGATATGCAGAGCCATGAATGCTACAACAAAAAATAATGCTACTTATAGAGCCATAGTTCCAGCAGATACAACGCGAGCTGGAGGATCGATTTAGCGTTAGATGAAAGATACACATAAGGCCGTCTTCTTTGGCAAAAGAATATGAAAAATACTGAAAAATATGACAATGAAAATAAAAAGCTAAGGTAATGCTAAATTCGACCCGGACCGATCTTTATATAGATACTCGCGCAAATTTGAGTGAAATTTAATTTGGCGTCGCAGCTAGTTTTTGAAACCAAACAAAAAAGTTATATAAGTAGCTTGTAACATTAGACGGATCATCCAAACACGAGGAATCAGTGTACACCCTTGCTTAGTCCAAGCGGAATATTCTCCAAACACACATTCCATCAAGGGAAGAGTGGACGAGATGTAATACTTAGAGACAGAACTTGGTGAACCTGTTTATGGATGGCTCGAAGTTGGACGGATGGATTGACGGAGGAGTATTCTGCGAAGAGCTCCCCATCAGACTCAAATTCAAGCTACCGGACCACTGCAGTGTACACTAAGCAAAGGTGGCCGTAACCCAAGAAGCAACTGATTGGCTACTCACTTGCGTAATAATTGGCAAGAAATTAAATATCTACTCCGATAGCCAAATGGCAATTGGGGCCCTGAGATCAATGACGGTACATTCGAAACTGGTCATTAAATACCTGGCTTCACTTTCGATCGCATCCGATTTCTTTGACATAAAACTCGTCTGGGGACCAGGTCATAGCGGCATTGGAGGAAACTAGGAAACGGATAGGCTGGTCAGACAAGGTACTTGTAAGATAGCTTCCCCGCGAAAGGAAACAATTAGGATTCTCTTGATCACCTGCGCACTACTCCTGGAATAATGGGCTTCGCGTCAACTCAGCGAGTACTGGGAAAGTAGACAAACTTTTAAGGTCACGAAGTCTTTCTAGTCACGTATGGAACGGAAGCGTTCGGGGGATCTTCTGAGGATGACAAAATCACCGTTCTCAAATTTCATGTGCATCCTCACCGGGCACTATCCGCGAGGTATACATGCCGTGAAGCTCGGATTTACTTCGAGTCTTTTTAGGGTCAGCTGTATGGAGGATGAGGTAGAATCATTTCAGCACCTTCTCCTTAACTGCCCTGCACACGCGGAATTAAGATTTAATCATCTTGGTTCTCACTTCTTTCCTACGCTGATATATCAGGACTTGATATCGAAAATCTCATGAACTTCATCAGCAGTATAAAGCGTTTAACACAACCGTAACTCAACCATCGTTCATAATCCCCTAATACTCAACCCCCTCCTTCCCCGCTGTGAATAATTTTGCAAGTAGCGCTATGGCCGATTCCCAGTTTTCTGCTACTACTCCAACTACAGAGAGCACTGAGCATTTTGTTTGACTAATACTCTGAGCTACTAGCAATAACGAGGCGTCGCTTGAGTCGAGTAAACCAATTGATTGTGCGCTTTGCGCTACCTGCTCCACTTAGAGTAGTAGCGAGAGGAAAAATTAAAACTAATAAGTATACCTTCTACTCAAATATGAACGAGACGGTATCAATAAAACGGTCCGCGGATGACATATGGCAAAAATACATTTTAAATACATAAGCTTACATGGCAAATTTCAGCGTGATATGTCACATAGTTTGTTTTCTGTGCTACTGTAAACAAGTCAAGCTCGAGTGTGTTCTTCGAATTCTCTTTTATGACTTCAATTGTCTCAAAATGTTTTCCACGGAGCGGCAACTTGAGCTTGGGAAACAGGAAAAAGTCACATGGAGCCATATCAGGCGAATACGGTGCTTGCGGAACGATATTAACATTATTTTTGTTCAAATAATCGCGAACAAGACGTGATGTGTGAGCTGGTGCATTATCGTGATGCAAGAACCATGACTTGTTGTCCCACAATTCCTTCCTTTTAAGACGAATGTTCTCGCGCAAACGCTTTAAAACGTCTAAATAATATTCAGCGTTAACCGATTTTGCGATTTGTGCGATTTTCAAGCACAATTTCCTTTACTTTTCCGATGTTTTCGTCGTTTACTGATGTTGCTGGACGACGTTCATGAGGCAAGTTTTCAACCGATGTACGGCCCTCTTTGAAAGATTTGTACCACTGGAAAACACGTGCACGCGATAGAGCAGAGTCCCCATAGGTTGTCTGCAACATTTTTAAGGCGTCTGAAGCCGAAATTTTTCAAGCCGACTCCGAATGATATTTTTATGATATTTTTATGAGGAGCTTTTTCATGGCAGAAATACACTCGGAGGTTTGCCATTGCCTGCCGCTATTAGTAAAATGTTTTTCTTAATTTTGATGTTTCACCGAGATTCGAACCAACGTTCTCTCTGTGAATTCCGAATGGTAATCACGCACCAACCCATTCGGCTACGGCGGCCTAATAAGTAGCGGAGGAATTTTAATCCCTGTAATAAACAATGAATCAGACCGCTCACTGCTTCTAATCAGGTTAGCGCAACCTCTGGTCAAACGAAGTCGGCACATTGGGGTATTAAGTCAAACTTCTTGTAATGTTAAAGCTTCCTATACTAACTCTTGTGGATAAATAAAACGGATGCGATCAAGAGAAGCAATAAATACAACTGTAACATAGACAAGTCTAGATAAACTGGAAAGATCATCTTGAATTCGATATGAAAAAAATAAATAAAATTTAAATAAAGCTCTAATACTCTAGACCTTCCTTTTTTTAGATCTCAATAATTATTATTATTTTTCTATAGATTTTATTTCCCTTTAAATTGGGTCCATAAGAACAAAGATTTATTTATACCAGCTCACTCATTTGTTACTCACCTTTCGGATCATATGGTATGAAATCTAGCGTACGATCCTTACAACGCAAATCTTGACCGGTGCCATCGATCCACACGTAGGTGGCTTGTACGATATTCTCCTTCAATGGTAAGCTGCGATAACGTTCCAAAATGGACTTATCGAGATGAGCATTTGGCGAATCCTCTAAAACACGAGACATACTAAAAAATATAGAGAACATAAATGTCAGTCATTATATTACTCGAAAACAAGCTTTACATTATAATTTTAGTCAAAGAAAACCAATAAAATTTCACAGATTCAAATTTCACAAAATTTAGTACGGAAATGTGGCGGCTGTTATAGCTCCGGCCTAAATTCCATCAAACTTCTCCATTACATCATCAGCTCTGATTGGCGGTAGATATCTGCTCATTGGAGGTCTCAGAATGATATCAGAACGTCGCTTTAGTACTACTTGGGAAGTGCCAGTCTGCTACAATACTTCAACCATTTCACCTACCTACCTAAGTTTTATAAGTACTTGAGTGGTTTCGTTAAGATCCGTTTTCAATAGTGAGGAACTAATATACTACTCAATTTCAATTATTTTGTTTGACATTTCATAAATCGAGTACGTGAATTTAAGCGTCAAATTTTCAAATTTACGTCGAAAGTCATTGTTAGCCAGAAAATTAACACAGTGCGCTTCGCCCAGTGTTCTGTGCTCAGAGATGAGTTGTCTTCTAACTTAGTGAATCATCGACATCATCTTCAATTCCTGTTTCTCCCATTGAAGCATAGGGCATCGATAAAATATCTCCATCTTATTCTGCACGGTGGATGGTTCTGTGTTAAAGGCCCTGACCGTCATTGGCTTGACAGTGGCCAGGTCGGTCTTTCTGCGTACGGCTCAAGCAGCTCACAATTTCCAGGCTTTGCACATCCTCTGCGTTGCTTCCGAACATCCATTCGAGGGATAGCTAGTGTAAAAAAACGAAGCAGCCCAGGATATCTAGTTGTGCGTAGAGTTTTGGACCCGCCACGCAAAAGACAATGGGTAATGGAGTGTTGCATTTGGTTTGGGTATGCAGTTACAGCCGGACTCCAATACTCAATTCCTGCTCTTATGTCCACGTCGCGCTCCCCGTGAAATGGGAACAACCTTAACGAAGATGCGGTATCCAAGTTGTGCGTAGAGTTTTGGACCCGCCACGCAAAAGACAATGGGTAATGGGGTGTTGCAATTGGTTTGGGTATGCAGTTACAGCCGGATTCCAATACTCAATTCCTGCTCTTATGTCCACGTCGCGCTCCCCGTGAAATGGGAACAACCTTAACGAAGATGCGGTATCCAACCCACATGAAACATAAGGTCACGGCTGAGAGAGTAGAGAGTCCTGGTGAGGCCATTCCAACGTATTTGGTCTAAGGACTCGCCAGGCTTCTTTTGCAGCGACATCCACCAGGCTAAGTGCGGCCGAAAAAGGGCGTCGGTTTTTTAGCAAACGGCTCGTCTAAACTAAAGAACTGTGTTAGTGGGAAAAGGATGGTAAATCCGTATGGAAATTACCAATAAATAGCAGTTAAGCAAACATGAATCAAAACGTCAGGAATCCAACTTAGTGAATAAGGGAAATTATTGTATTGCATTCATAGGTAACTTATTAATTACCGATTGGCACGAAAATATTATTATTTCATGCCTTTATTAGTCTAGAGGCTTAGTTGGCCATTACTCCTTAAAAAAAATAAGAAAATCGAGCTTTTACTAATAATGTCTAGCACTTTTTTATACCCAAGAGTACGCGAACATGAGCTGGAAGACTATTGGTTTCACGAAGGAGTAGCTACGTGCCATACCATCTGCTTAGTCAATGGTGATAAGAGAGTCTATTCGGCGATAAGATTATTTTCAGAAATTGCCTTGCACGCCGGGTCATGAAATTTACGCCTTTGAATTATTTATTGTGAAGCTTTTTGAAGGCATTTTTATACCCGATGCAATAGCATTGAAAACCAACAGCGACATGCGAGTATGGAAAGAAAAGTCGTAAATTATTCATGTAAAGTTCCAATCGCACTTTAAATGTTCCCATTGTTGTTATGCTAGTTGCTATATGCAATAATTTTCCATCATCAATGTCAAGAAATTATCTACAGATAACAAAAATTCTGCAATAATTTTGGAATTTAACTGATTGCCGTTGTTGTTTACACTTGATAATGCCTTATTACAAAATATTTTTAAAATTTGTAAATGATTACAAAACACAAAGAATGGAACAATATTTACACAAACGTATTAGCTCTCACCTCTCTCTCTTTCTCTCTAGAGCCTTTTAGGCACTAAGCTATTTTTTGTTTGTTTATGTTTTTCCTTTCAATATTTTTAAAATAATATGTTTTTAATAAACAATTTTTTTTAAATATTTTTTTTTTTTGCTCTCAAAGGTCATTTCAGCAAGGGCAAACATATTTTTGAAAATAATTTTTTATTTTCCTTCTACGCTAAGACAAAGCAGACTTCAAAGCTATTACTTTAGGTACTAAACTTTTTCACTTTGATTTGATAATCGGGAAATCGCACTACTAAAATTAAGATATGCGGATAAAAAAACTAGACTAGAATATATTCAAAAACAATTTTTCGTGTTTGCCTTAGTAATTTTGGATGAGACTCGCTATATGATCTTCATCCAAGCAGTAGTCCTCTAAAGTTCATTAGTCTGCCCACTCTTGCCAGTTGCAGAAAAATGCTATGAGTAAAATTTATTTATTTCAATAATAATAACAAAGACATAGATTGATTTGAGGTTTGCACTTCCACCTCATAGTCTTTTGTGCCCTCTACTCATCACAGTACCTCATCCAGACTCAGTTCTTTTATTAAACTCAAGATAGAACTGGATTGAGCTGCAAGTTGCCGAGATATCTCAATCTTCTTCGCGCTATAGCGCTGCATGCAAGAAGGAGTCTACAGTGGCCTGTGCGAATGCATTCTCAGTTTATCTTTAGGGAGGGTTGTGAGTGTTTAACATGTCTTTTGGTTATACGCTCCCACTAAGGATTTCGCCTGGCGTAGTCCCATAGTGAGCAGCTAGCTAACCCTTAGCCTTAGCTCTTCATTTCTAAGCTTTTCCTTGATGGTATGTTGTTCCTTAGCAAGGAAGGGTTCGAGTTTTTTAACTTCGTAGCTGTAGTCTCTACTGCAAATGCGTCCTCTACTTCGGTACCAGTTCTGCAGTTTATTTATTTACTCATTTATTTATTTTTATCTACTTTTTTCAGTCAAAAACATCAAATTTCTACTACTGACTTCGCGCTAATTCAAACTGTTCAAATTAATAAATAAAGGGAAGTTAAAAAATCAGACGAAATGGAATTCGAGATTGGGTGTTAGAGTTGGTGGGGGAGTATTCTGCGTGGAGCTTCTCATCAAGCTCAAATATTTGCTTCTGGATCACTTTAATGTTTTCCAAGCGGGGGTAGCCGCAATTAAAGAAGCAGTAGTTGCCAGGCGGATATTAGAGCTCTGGGCTCATTGTTTGTGCGTTTGGTTGGGAAATATATATATGATTTCTCTCTCGACTGCACCCGAATACTACGATATTAGGTTCGTTCGGGTTCCCGGTCACATTGGCATAGCATAAAACTGCTGGCCATATATTCACCTATATTGACACAAATTTTTATTAAAAAATTTTAAAAATTACAATTTTCATAAATATTAATGCAATGACGTAATAAAAAACTTATGCACCCTGGTGGACACGATACAGCGATGAAAAATCATCTGAAAGCAAAAAACCAAAAAACTTGTTAATCTATACATCAATGGCTATCATCGTACGTGGCGGATTTCTTTATTTTTTTTTTTTTTTTTTTTTTTGTTTTGAGAAAATGGTGCAGGTTTGAAAAATGAGTTTGTGTTTTTACCCGTTTTTTGTTTTCGAAAGGCTTGAAAAAATATTAATTTTTGGAATTTTTAAAAACGGCTATGTACAACTTTAGCCAATACATGTACAAAAATTAAAAAAAAAACAAATTAAAATCGGGTTAGAAGTTTTCGACAAAACCGAGGCCACCGCGTTCAGAAAAGTCGTTTTGAGAAAAATGCGTTTAGAGTTTTTATTGGCCATTGTGACTCACTGCCTGCACTTATTATATTGGATATAACTTCGTCAATTTTCACGATTTTAAGTTAAACTTGTTTTTACTTACTTTTGAATATATCTACTTTAAGAAAATGCAAAAAAATAGATTTGTTTGAAAAATCACAGTGGTACTCGATTTAACTTTCGTAGAAAGGAGGTTTATTTTTTTGTTTTTTTTTTCTTGTTCACTCCTCTCGGAAGCATAGGGCCTCGACAAGACTGAGTGTTGCATTGGTTTCGTTAATCTGTTTATTTTTTTATTTATTATTTGTTTATTTTTTTTTTTTATTTAATTGTTAAAGAAAATTGTTCATAAACAAATTCGGATGATAAAATCGTCGTAGAAAGCTCTCTTTTTAAGATTTGATATTTCACTAACTGGATGGCGGCGAATTTAAAACTGGGTACATAAATCCCTTGAAAGATTCAAATAAGTCCGCTCAACTTATAAAAACCAATAGTAAAAAAGAACAATTTAATTCTTGGAACATGTTTAACATTTTCGCTAAGCAATAAAGCTCCCCAATCACTGTATTAAGGAAATATGCACGGGTTGTGTACGAAATTCTTGTGGTCCAGTAGTCTGCATTAAAAATTCTGGGTGTTAAAATTCTATTTTCTAAAGTTCTACTTGATAAAATTTTCTAACGTGAAATGATAGGTATATTTTCAAAATTTTTTATTGCAAAATTCTTCGAAATAGTGCGCACTTTTTCTCATTATTGGCCTGGGTCTCAGAACTAGAGTTATATAAAATCAATATTATCTAAATTTTCTAGTACTAATTTGAATGAGAAAAACATTTTTCTAATAGCCGTCGCCCCTCGGCAGGCAATGGCAAACCTCCGATTGTATTTCTGCCATGAAAAAGCTCCTCATAAAAATATCTGCCGTTCGGAGTCGGCTTGAAACTGTAGGTCCCTCCATTTGTGGAACAACATCAAGACGCACACCACAAATAGGAGGAGCTCGGCCAAACACCCAAAAAGGGCTTACGTGCCAATTATATATACATATAAATTTATTATTTGATTGACCGCCGTAACTGGGCACGAAATAACAATTGATAGGAAAAGTCTTTTCTAATAGTGGTCGCCCTTCGGCAGGCAATGGCAAACTTTTTTTATTTTTCTGCCATGAAAAAGCTATTCATAAAAAACCATTGGCCGTCCGGAGGCTGCATAAAATTGTAGCTCCCTCTATTTATAAAAACATCAAGAAAAGTGAAGTTACTTTTTGTATTTTATCAGGCCTGAAAATAGGTACCTAGGCACTTGAGCAAAACTCACTTATCACTCATCACAAATTTCAAAAACACCAACCTGCTTTGGTTTTGTAAAAATTTTCAGGCTGACTAAACAAAGTCCCGTCAAATTCTATTTTTTTTATTGGAATGCACTGTGCGATATTAGCGACATTCAACGATCGTCGATAATGTTACGCGCAACCGGCACAGGATATAAGAACAGAATGTAAAGGATTTTTCTAGTATGTAAACGACACAAAAATTTAAACTTTTACGTTCTGATTTTATTTTTTTACTTTTTTTTTCAGAAATGAGCGCGAACGTTGCTAGAATGCAACTAAACTCAAATTCGCTATTTCAAGTCAATTTATATTAACAACAAACAAACTAAATTAATTTGCTCATTTACATGTGTTTACAAACGACGCTCGTATGTATGTAACGCTGCGTTACATTAACTCAATGAAAACAAAAACATAATATATATATACGCTTGTTAGTATGCCAGCAGCAAACGGTGATGGCTAGGAAATGAGTTCGTAATAAGCAAAATGAGGGCCTTACTACTGAATTTATCACTGAATTTTAGCGCAGCGATGCCTTAGGGAGTTCAGGACTAATCAACTCAATCAATACACGAAATCAGTATACAAATAATTCATAATTTCACGTTTTATATATTTAAGAGTATTTAAAAATTAAAATAAAATGTATAGAGAAACAAATAAATTGGAAACATCCGCACTCGTTAATTAAACAAATCGCTTTATACTCATTTTTAAACTTTTTTTTTAATTTTTATATATATTTTTTTTTAATTTTATTAATTACCTGAATAAGAGTAAAAGGAAATTTTTTAAACTTTTTTTAATTTTTGTATTGTTTTATTCTTTTCAAAAAATTCGCTTAGAGATATCTTTTTTTTCATTTTGAGAAGCTCCCGCTCATAATCGTTTCTATTGTAGCCACAATTAAAATATTTAATTTTTTTTTGTTAATTAAATTAAATGTTTTTCTTAATTTTTTAATATCCTAAGTAAGAGTAAAGTTTTATTTTTAATTTATATATTTTATTTTTTTAAAGACTTCGCTTTGAGGTATGGGTTTTCTGCCATTTTAAATGCTTCTTAAAGCTCCCCCTCATAATCAGTCTATTGTACCCAAAATAAAAAAAGTTTAAATTTTTTTTAATTTTTTTATTCTTTTCAAAGAATTCGCTTAGATATATCGGTTTTTTTTCAATTTGAGAAGCTCCCGCTCATAATCGTTTCAATTGTAGCCACTAAAAAAAATTTAATTTTTTAATAATCTGAATAAGAGTAAAATGAAATTTTCCAAGCTTTTTTTAATTTTTTATTTTTTGTTTTTTAAATAATTCGCTTTTTCCAATATTAAATGCTTCTTAAAGCTCGCGCTCATAATCCTTTCTATTGTTGCCAAAATAAAAAAAAATGAAAAATTATTTTTTATATACATTTTTTTTATATTTCTTAATTCGGTGAATAAGAAATATAAAAAATTAAGAAACTCTTTTTTATATTACAAATTTCTTTTTTAATTTTTTTAATTACGTGGATAAGAGTTAAATGTATTTCGCAAAATTTTTGAACTTCTTGTTTTTTTTTCAGAGAACTCGCTTTGAGGTACTGAATTTTTCAGTTTTAAATGCTTCTTAAGCTCCCGTTCATAATTTTTTCTAATAACAAAAATATGAAAAATTAAAATTTGAAAGACAATAAAAAATTTATTTAAATTTAAAATTTTTTTTAATTTTTTAATTTTTTTTTTTTTCAAAAAATTCGCTTTTTCCCATATTAAATGCTTTCTAAAGCTCCCGCTCCTAATCTTTTCTAATGCAGCCAAAATAAAAAAATTAAACAATTATTTTTTATATAAATTTTTTTTTTATATTTCTTAATTCGGTGAATAAGAGTAAAATTAAATTTTTTAAATGTTTTAAATTTTTGTATTTTTTGTTTTTTTGTTTTGGTTCAAAGAATTCGCTTTGGGGTATCGGATTATTCGTTTTAAATGCTTTTTAAACCTCCCGCCATAATCGTTTCTATTGCAGCCAAGAAAATAAAAATAAATTTTTTTTTATTTTACAAGTTTTTTTTTATATTTTTAATTACCTGATTAAGAGTAAAACTTAAATTATTGTATTTAATTTTTGTATACTTTTTTTTAAGAATTCGTTTTGAAGTATCGGATTTTCCCCACATTAAATGCTTTTTAGTTAAAGAGGGGAGCTCTTTTTTCTATTGTAGCTAAAATAAAAAAAAAAAATTTTTTCATTTTTTTAGTTACCTGAATAAGAGTACAATATAATTTTTAAAATTTTTTAATTCTTGTATTTTTCCAAAGAAATTACTTTGAAGTAGCCTTTAGCAGCCAAAATAAAAAAATTAAGTTTTTTTTAAATTTGTTTAATTACTTGAATAGGAGTAAAATTAATTTTTTTTAGACTTCTTTTTATTTATTTATTTATTTTTCTTGAAAGAATTCGCTCGGTTTTTCACCATTTTAAACCAAATTAATTTGTTTTTCTACATTAAAATTTTTTTTAATTACCTGAATAAGAGCAAAATTAAATTTTTTTTAATTGTTTTTTTTTTTTTTTGTTATTCAAAAACTCCGCTTTGACGTATCGGTTTTTTTTTCATTTTAAAACTCCCGCTCATAACTGCTTTTAGCAAAAATGTTCTTCGGTGTGTTTTTTCATAAAAAAAATACAAAAAATATGAAAATGGTAAAATAAAAGGTATATTCTGGGTTCAGGATTTTGTCTTTCAATTCATCATAATCGCTGATGTCATCAACATCCTCTGGCGGCATAATAAAAGCATTTGTTTTGCCTGTATGCCGACCAATATCCTCCTCGACTATCCAACTATCCACTTCTGCTTGCATTTTCTCACAAGTAAAAAATTTTATTTTATTTTATTAAGTTTTTCTGAAATAGGAAAAAGTGCATGCTTTCAACAGCTGATTCCAACTGTCTCTTAAAGCAAACAAAAAATTTCTATTGATAAACAATTTCACATTCACTAAAAACTCGAATTAGTCCATTGCGAATTTAAATCGCAGATCTCAGATATGACAAAAGTTGCAACTTTGAAATTTCTTAAGGCAACGTTCATGGTCTACATATATAAGCGTCTCTATAAATTGTCAGGCACTAATGGCTTAAAATCCACATTTCTTGACAATACCAGGAACGAATAATATTCCGATTTTAAATCAAAAGTTTCTTCTTTATTGCATCGCAACCCATTACCAATCGGTTACTTTTTCAGCGCTGAATTGCTTTGCTTGTAGGATATTTCACTCTGCTCGGGTGCAAAGACAAAAATGGGAAGTGCAAAAACAATAAAAGCATTTGAATGTATACAGAAATGTAGTAGCAACAACTAGAATGTGTTCATACACACATATGTGTACATATCTTTACATGATACTATAATATAATAACAACAATGAGAATTAACGAACTAAAGCAAATCGCTCATAAGCATAAAAGCGTTCACGACAGACCCATTGATAATAGTTTTTGTAGTTAGCAGTTTCTCCGTAGTACCTCAGTGATAACAAGAAACTAAATCAAGAATGAGAAAGCAAAACAAAACTAAAATTGATGCAACAACTAAAACAAATGGGAGGTTCTCTGTGGGAAGTGTTGTATAATGTGGAAATTGTGCTTGCGCGCGAGCGTTTGAGTGATTTTATTCAATTTTACAGGTGGCAATAATTTTCATTAAGCCATTACTGTAGTTACAGCGTATTAATGAAAGAAAATTTAGAAGACGTAAATATTTTTTTCTAATAGTGCCAAACCATGGCAGTTCTCCGAAGCCATTTCTAGGTTCACTACCATTCAAAGAAATACTTTTGGCGACCGCAGTCTCGTGTCGTGGCCAGTGCGGAACAGTGACAAAGGCATAACTGGAAACGGTGCAATAAATTTTAAACGCACTGGGCATTTCACTGACATTACTCATTTACTGGTGGTGACATTTGAGATGCATTACCACTTCCGTATTGTATCTTTAGTTCTAGGTAGTGTGCCCTATTTTTAAAACGGTCATTAACACTTTATGTATATAGAAAGTTCAATAGCAACTTCGGTTTTCTCGACTTTCTCGACTTTTGACCAGATCTGTCCAATCCCCTTTAAGTGGATGTCATGACGTCTTCGCTGTTTGCCACATAATGAAAATAATTTGAGTATACCCATACCTCGCTATACGGCCACTCGGCATTTCTTTATAACGGCCATATTTAATTATGAAACATTTTCGACTTACGGCCTAGGATGTTTCATTATACGGCTAATAACTTGGGGAGACAGAGGACATCTTTCAAACAGCAGCTGGTGAGAAGTCAGAACCTTCTTTATCCAGGCAACTAAGAATGAAAATGTTGTTAGTTGCACTTTCTTATTTAGAAAAGCGGATTAACATCGTTCCTCAAAATGTGTTCCGATGAAAAACGCGCAATAAGGTTTTCCGAGAAGCAAACTCAGCGCTAAACTGCTACAAAACATTGCAAAAAGAAGGAAAAAGGAGTGCAAATCAGACAAAGTTGGGCTAACATTTAAAGTCTAATAAATCAACAACACCGGAGGATAAACTAAACTAAGAATATTCACGGGCATTCTTACAGCCCATCGAAGAATGCGCGGTCAACTGCACAGGATATCTATCTTGTCGTTTCTGTTACCAATACCCGCAGACTCCTTAAATGTGGCGCTATGGCGCAGAAGGTTGAGACATCTCGGCCAGTTGCAGCCAGAAGAGAGGCATTTGCTCTCAGCCCTCGAATTTCAACTCGAAGATAGTTCTTAAACTGAAAAAGACGATGGTTGTGTCAAACGGGCTTCCACAAGGTAGTTGTCTATCCCCGTTGCTCGTCAATATTTCTTCGGGTCAACTACTTATGCATACAATTGCTGCTGAAAACACGCCCTACAAGACTTCTGAGTAGCGAAAAATAACCTACACATTAAAGTAAACGACTTCAAGACAGTGGCTACTTCGCTTAATCCGTTCTTCAATCTAGAAACATGTAGAATCATGCACAAGCTCATAGCACCAATATTTTGGTCAACAACAATTTCGACAACTGTTTGATTCCGCAGGTGAAGTATATAAGGTTCTAGGCAGAGCTATCATCTCGTCCTTGGCAGTAAGTGATCACTATGCTGATGTAATTGAATAGTCAAAACACAATTATAAAACTTTCAAATTGCTGACAACAATAAAATTTTAATATGTAAGAGTTTTGTTAGATCGAGAATTAAGTATTGTAGAACTACGACAACTTTAACAAGCAAAACAACAATTAAGACAATTACAAAACTTTTTTTCTTCGCTGAAGTTTGGGGTGTCCCCCCGTTAATTCCGGTCGCGCTGTTACATGTGCTGACGCACGAGCTTTCTGCACCTGAGAGAGGTATGTGGCTCACTGTCAAAGAAATCATGTGTATTTAAAACCATTTCAGACGTGTTTATATAAAGGGTGATTTTTAAGAGCTATAGGAAAGTTCTTCATAAAAACACACCTAAAATTCAGAAAAATTCATGAAATTTTTATTTAAATCGATAGTACAGTCCATATAATTTAATGTTTGAAGATTATTTCATGCAAATGATGACCGCGACTGCGCTTTAAATGGTCCATCCGCTTAGTCCAATTTTGGCATACTCTTTCCAATGTTTCGGCCGGTATTTCACATATAAATGCTTTAATGTTGTCTTCCAATGCGTTAATTGAAGCAGGCTTGTCTGAATAGACATGCGCTTTAACATAGCCCCACAAAAAATAATCTAAAGGCGTTATATTGCACGATCTGGGTGGCCAATGGACAGGTCCCGAACGTGAATAAAATGTTCACCGAACACGCCTCTCAACAAGTCCATTGTTACGCGTGCTGTGTGGCATGTGGCACCGTCTTGCTGAAACCACATGTCATGCAAGTCAAGTTCTTGCATTTTGGGCAAATAAAAGATGGATATCATTTCACGGTAGCGCTCGCCATTCATAGTTCAATGATATCTCCAACCCATAAACCGCACAAAACTGTGACCTTTTCTGGATACATTGGTAGCTCTTGCAATTCTTCTGGCTGATCTTCACTCCAAAATCGAAAAATCTGCTTATTTATGTACCCATTGATCCAAAATTGAGCTTCGTCGCTGAACACAATTTTTTGATTAAAAAGTGGATCTTCGGGAAACTTTCCAAGAGCCCATTCACCAAAAATTCTGCGTTGCAGTAGGTCCTTCGGCCCCAATTCTTGCACCAGCTGTATTTTGAAAGGCTTCACACCTAAATCCTTTTGCAAAATTTTCCACTTTGTTGAGTAACAGAGGCCCAAATGCTGCGAACGGCGACGAATCGATAATTGATGGTCATCATTAACACTCGCCGATACAGCTGCGATATTTTCTTCAGTTCGCATTCTACGTAAGCGTGTTGGTGGTTTGATGTCCAATAATGTAAATTTGGTTCTAAATTTAGTCATTTACTTGTCCAGCCGCATTGGTCTCGTTGGAGATTTATATTTCAAAATAAACAATTATTTGTCTGCTAGTTCTGTTTGGGCTAATGTTTGAATGTGTCAAAGTCATATGTCTCACCTACATATCGCACCCTTAATACATAAGGGTCACAACTCAAAATGTACCATTTGCTCAAATATGAACGAGACGGTATCAATAAAACGGTCCGCGGATGACATATGGCAAAAATAAATTTTTTGTTTTTTGGTAGGACTGTTATAAGCTTACATGGCAAATTTCAGCGTAATATGTCACACAGTTTGTTTTCTGTGCTACTGTAAACAAGTCAAGCTCGAGTGTGGAAAATTTTGAGTTGTGACCCTTTTGTATATAGGGTGCGATATATGTAATGGTGTGGGGTATGTTATGGGATTGGCTAATATGAGCATATCTCTGCCTGGCGAACAAAGAGAATGGGCTGCAGTATTAAAAACTATCTGTCTGCTAAGAATTGCATATTTATGTGCAAACTTACCATATTCAAGTTATCTGCCTATCTGTTAGAGAAGCTGATACCAGATTGAAGGGAAACTCACAGAGTCAGGTGATGCGCTATCAACAGTCATATTCAATTTGATGCTGCACTTTGTCGTAAGGGAAGTCAGCAAAGGTGGTACCTAGATAACTAAAACAACCCAAATATGTGCTTACGCAGATGACATCGCTATTCTCTCAAGAAATGGGAATGATTTAAAAGAAATTTTCCTAAAAATTTACAAAATTTCGAACGATATTGGCCCTCGAAACGAGGGCAAAACCAAATATCTGTTGAAATCGAGGTGGCCTGCACAGATGCAAAACTTCCATGTAGGAGCCTATACTTTTGAAACAGTGCAGCAGTTAGTAGTTATGTTCGCATATAGCGGTGATTCAACTTCCGCAGTCAGGGATCGCATCAACGCCGCCAACAAAGCGTGTTACGCCCACTTTAATTTGTGCAAGTCCCTACTTTTGCCTAAAGCTACAAAATTAACTATGTACACGACCCTTATTCGTCCAATCCTAACGTATGGTTGTGAGGTATGGGCTCTTAAGGTTGAAGACTGCGCGCTGATTGCTAACTTGGAAAGAAAAATTTTAAGAAAGATCTTTGGCCCAGTAAGAATGGATGATGATGGTACCTACAGAATTCGATTGAACTCTTATCTGAACGATCTAACTCAGAACGAGACAGCTGTGCGTTTTGTTAAAGCGCAGCGCATCAGATGGCTAGGTCATGTGATCCGTATGCCTGTTGACTGCTCCGTGAATAAAGCCTTGACTTCATTATTTGTCCAAGTGAGCCCTTTAGCTAGGGCAGCCACTTAACCTTAAACCTAACTTTCAAAACACTTAAATCTTACTCTGTACTACTGACATTAACAAAATAAAATGATATTTAAAAAAAATTTAACTGAATTTAAGCATTCCCTTATACACCAGTGACCTGACAGATGGTGGAATAAGCTGGTGTTTTGTGGAAAATTAAAAAAAAATTTAAAAAATTGTAAAACCCTATAAAAACGATTCTTTGTGCTTTACCCCTACTTTTTTCAAACAATCGACGTGATGCGCACTTTACGTACAATAATCGCATTCGCCGCTCAAAAGTTCACCCGAAATCTAGACTCATATAAAAAAAACTATCTAAACGTGTGTTGTCTGTAGCTGTACGCTATACATTTCGTTGAATAGTTAACAACTGGTGTTTTATGACAAAAATGTATATCACAAAGCCCCAAGCCATAGCTAGACAAGCATGCGCAGAATAACAATTAGAAACATTTTCCATTGTGCATATTAGTACTGCTAATAATTTATTTATCAATATTGGTATACTGTTTAGTATTCGGTATTCGTATTTAGTTTTTGTTATATTAAACTACAGAGAACAAATCTCTTTGCTATTACGTGCCTTAATTGTCTAATACTCGTACGATATATTCAACTACAATTTTTTCTTAATTTTTTTGCTTTTGTTTACTTTATCTAAAGCTTTTCTACCTTAAACATTTGTCTTTCTTTCGTTTTGTCTGCAACATTTGTCTTGTTTCATATATATTTATGTTTTATAATTAAAGAGCGATATATAGAATGACTAAACACTAACAACAATTATATACTCGTCTACGAATTCGGCAAACACACGCGATTGCGTTGCAGATAAAAGTGTTTCTGATATAAAATGCAAGCATCAGGTGGCTTCTTCAATGTTTAAATAATTATGCATGATTTCTCAATTATTCCACTGCTGATGGGTATTGTAGAAACGCAAGTGCACTCGTACCATTTCAGTTAACAATTTACGTCTATATGAGCATAACAAATATTTATTTTGCCGGAAAGCAATTAATAAATTCTCTTATGACAAGTGGAAAGTTCAAATAAAAAAATGTGCAACAAGTTTACAAAAAATTAACAAGAAATCCTTGGCGACTAACGTCAAATACAAGGGTTTCGCGCGCCATTTTTTGGCTCTCCTATAAAATTTTCTTTTTCAGAAATTATTCTTCTTTTTTTTAATACGTCGACATAATAATAAATCGAGTGTAAATTTTGCTCTTTGTTACTTAGTACTTAATGAATATTTTTGTTTGTATTGTCAAGTTCATTCGCTGCCTTTGGTTTCGTTTCACTTTTCTAGTATCTCAGCACACTAAACACCTTCAATAAACCCAACCATAGCCAACTGCATTCGACAACTGTGAAGCAGCGCTCATTTTATTCATCCAAGCAAATTGTGCGCAGAATAGCCTCTACCACTGAGTAGGGATCACAATTAGAGCTGGGGCGACGGTCCTCGAAATATCCCTTACCATCATCGTTCACGCCACGCGGTATGCGTATAGAGCAACCGCGATTGGCAACGCCGGCACTAAAATCATTAATTGAGCTGGTCTCATGGTGACCGGTTAGACGACGCGCATTGTCCTGTCCCTCTTTGGGATCGTAGGCGCGAATGTGACGTTGATGGTGTTTGGAAAGCTTCTCAACTGCAGCCAAGATGTCTCTGCGTGGAAAAGAAGGAGTTATTTAAGTTTCATTTTCTTCAGCAAATAAACAAGAAAAAATATAAACTCACTTAATGCCGCCATCTTCACGCATACTCTTGGTTGAAACATTGGTGTGAGCGCCAGCGCCATTCCAATCACCAGGCATTGGCTTGGGGTCCAAAGTGGCAACAATCTGTTGAATAAATACACAGACACACACAATAGAAGACCTCATTTCGTTGAACACTTCATTAAATTTCACTTCTACTTACACCAAATTCCTCGGCAATGCGATGCAAAAGGAAGCGCGACATCCACAAATCATCACCAATTGAAATGCCCACACAGGGTCCCACTTGGTATTCCCATTGGGCCGGCATCACCTCGGCATTTGTGCCAGACACTTTGACGCCCGCATACAAACAGGCGCGGTAGTGAGCATCGACAACATCGCGTGCATAAACCTGTTAGTGTGCGAAATATACAAAATAGGGTTAGTACTGAAGATATTTTCTCTAAATCTCATTGGCATTTTAGTTAGGCATACCTTATTGGCGCCTACACCACAGTAGTAGGGCCCCTGTGGTCCGGGAAAACCGTTCTTGGGCCAACCCAATGGATGCCCATCGAAATCAAGGAATGTATACTCTTGTTCAATACCGAACCACGGCTCCTGATCCTTGCACTTATTCGCTACTTCAAGACAACTCTTGCGGTGGTTGGAGGCGGTGGGTTCGCCGTCAAAGCGGTAGGTGTCGCACATGACCAAAATATTATTGCCACGACGGAAGGGATCCTTGTAAATGGCCACCGGGTAGAGGTAGGTGTCCGAATTGGAGCCCTCCGCTTGGTAGCAGGAACTGCCATCGTAATTCCAAATTGGTAATTCTGAAAAAAAAGAGAAAATGTTCGTATGAGTAAAGGGAATGAGTTAATACGCATAAGTTAATGCTCGTATATGTACTACTTAAGACCCCAAATAAACTACCAACAACATGTGCACACATCCAAAAATAATTTCCTTCAGGTGGAAGCTACAACACAACACGAAAAACTGGTTGGAAAAAAGTACTTTAGATGCGGCATATTTTAGATAAATTAGTGTTGAGCAAAAAGTTTGAATAAATTGTCAATTTATGTTTAATTAAAATGTTTTTAGAATTTAAAAATATTTAATAACTTAAAAATCAAGTCACACGCATGAGGAAATCAAGGATTTGACTTGACATTGACTGGGTAATGACTTGCGCTCTGTAGCTGAAGCCCATAATTTTTTGTGTGAAATAATTTTTTACTGATTTGAAAGCTAAATATCTATGAAAATCAGCAATCAAAAACAATATATATTTTCAAAATTTCAAATCAAAGAGTCGGTCGCAAAGAATTTGTCTATTTGTAACATTTTTATATAGCAAACAAGGCGTATTCATTAAAGGTGGTGGGGCTAAGTCAACAAGGAAATAACAAAAGAAAGTAGAAAAGAAAAAAAAGCACAAACTATCTTGCATAGCCGACATGAAGTGTTTTAAACAAATTAATTCCCAAATATACTGGCGCACAAAACTATAAAGAAGATTTACCTACATTCTTTGCAAAGGCGTTTCGTTAGATTAGGTCAGTGGTTGTCTTATGAAGGACCTAGGCCAAATGTAGGCCTATTATAATACCACCGGAAATTTATGAATATAGTTAATCTAGCTAAATTATATGTGCAGCATACGCGATGCTGTCCAGAAATGCTATACCGAGCATATTCAACCTTCTTCTACACAGAGCCATGCAGTAGCTTAGAAGGTGTCTCCTCTTCTTCTACATCCTAACAGACTATGCAAAATCAAAATATAATGCTACAATTCTACTGCCACACCTTCCTATAAGACAGAACTTTTACTAATTTATACAATTATACTAATTGTTTATAACATTCATCCACTGTTTTCGAAAAGTGTTTCCATGATTGAAGCGAGTTCAGAGCTGCCTGACTATCGGAATATATTTAAATATTTCTGGCTCCACTTGGGCCTTTATTTAGCGCTAAAAGACCTTCTTCAATAGTTAAAACTTCAGCTTCGAATACGCTGCAATGATCAGATAAGCGGAAAGGTATGCTGATGTTTATAGTAACCGAATACACACCGCCTGCCACTTGATCGTTGAGCTTAGAGCCACCATATGTATATAGACTGACACTGAACCAAATTCTTAATCTTGTATACATGGAATTTATATGGTATACAGGTCGCATACCATATATGTAAAAGGAGTAAGCCTACTGAGTCATAAAAAGTCAGTGGTGAACGGAATGCAAGGCAACAGCCTGAGAATACGCGAATGCCTCTTTTTTTTCTCAATCTTAGGTCCGCTTTAACGCCAGATTGTTTACAAAGCAGGTCAACCGACAATAAATGCAACATTACATTTAACGCTGATGTTGGTGGTGATCTCAGAATCCCGCCAATAAAGACTAGTTGCTCTTTGAATGCTGTCTAGCTGCTTGATCCAAGTTTTCTTCTCAAGAGTTGACCACCAGACCAGAACTCCGTAGGTCAAGATTGCTCTTACAATAGCTGTATACAGGCAGTAAACTAACTTGGGAGATAGATCCCACTTTAAGTATATTGTTTTTTTGCGGAGTAGAGTGCTGTAGCAGCCTTCGTGCAGCTTCCAAGAAATTTTCCTATCCAGGATTAAGCCAGGATATCTAGCACTTTCACCGACTAACAGAACCGTACCGTTCAATGTCGGGAGTTGGCAGGTAGGAATTTGATTTCTTTCATTCTTGCAAACAATACTAATTCTATTTGGATAGCACTAAGGCTTAAACTACATGTTTTAGCCCACGTATCTACGACATTTCGCTTAAAAATGCCATATCTGCGGAGTATTCGAACTCAGGCACTTCACTCGCAAACGAACTGCCAGTTTGCGCTCAATTTTAAATGATATGAGTATTTTAAATAGGTCTGAGAAAATGTTAATGACATGTTTCGCGCTGTTTTCACGCCGTAAACTTAGTTCTGCTTTGCCGTGTGATAGATATGAAATTTCATGCATATTTCACGGCAATGCAATTTGTATGGATTTCGGTAGCGGAATTCACGTGAAATGCGTACTTAGTACTATGCTTAACTGGCAAATAAGATTGTGAGTGTCAAAATAATAGATGGTTCCAGAGATGTCTGAATTTGGGCATACCTATACAGTTGAAAAGTTTATACTCATCGAATTCTTTCAACAAACGAAATTGAATAACTTTCTTAGATCTTCTTCTTCTTAATAGGTGCGGTAACAGCTTACGCCGAGTTTAACAAAGCGCGCCAGTCCTTTCTTTCTCGTGCTAACCGGCGTCAATTGGACACACCAAGTGAAGCCAAGTCCTTCTCCACCTAATCTTTCCAACGCAAATGAGGCCTTCCTCTTCCTCTGCTACTACCCACTGGTATCGTATCGAATACTTTTCGAGCCGCAGCGCTTGTATCCATTCGGACAACATGACTCAGCCAGCGTAGCCGCTGGATCTTTAACCGCTGCGCTATGTCTTTGTTAGATTGGCTCCAAAAAAAAGAAAGCAGCAGCAGCCGCTGTTGCCAGGGAACGACGCTGATCAAGGAATAAATTAGTGCAACATATACATGCCTGCATACGTATATATATATGTACGTGCATGGGTACCCCTGATTCACCTGTCAAGAAGATAAAGCTGAAGGTCATTGAGGTTGCCAATTTTCAAAGCGGAACCATATTTATGTAAAATTCTCCTTCCACAAACAATTACTTGCTCGCATTTTAATATAAATGCTTTTTCTACTAACCGCAATAGCCGGCCTCAGAAATAGCAACAGCGCCTTGCACAGTTGGTGCAATAATATGCAGGCATGTACGTCGTGATTAGAGTGCATGAATGACAGCCTGCATGTGTTGCTATACGGTGACTTATTCACTGTATGACTATTTACTTGGGCGCGCAATTAAATCGTATTGTGTTTGGTTTTTTTTGTTTTTGTTTTGTTTTGGTTTTGCGGAATGCTCGCTTGCTTGCAGTTTTTCCATCTTATAATTAAGCTAATTTGTTTGGCCATATAGAGATATTCACATACATATATTTTTGTTAATATATGAACTGACGCTAATTACATGCACACATACTCGTACATTATAAAGTGTGCTGTTGATTTGGTCTCTTTGTTTCTTCAAAAATTTTCTTTGCTTTTCATTTCATTGTTGATTCTTTTGTATTGCACATTTGATATTTGCTTACTTGCAACAGCTGACCGAGGCGTGAGTTATTTAACACCCTTTGATAAATGCGCCACACGTAAACTTTTCTGATATTTCATTTGACTACAGTACAAACTGATTATTCTTCTTCTTATTCTGTTGCTTCCTCACTGCTTGGTCGTTAAACGAAATTCATAGCTAGATAATAATGAAAATAAGCACTC
The DNA here is from genome assembly GCF_027943255.1 of Anastrepha obliqua. NCBI lineage: Eukaryota > Metazoa > Arthropoda > Insecta > Diptera > Tephritidae > Anastrepha > Anastrepha obliqua. Next base: position 10,119,752 of record NC_072893.1, read on the forward strand.
TGCTGGTGCTTACTGTGTTTTGACGGAATTCAGCAAAAATGACGAATCGCCAACGATGAGCTGTTTCCTTAACTCCCGGTAGTGTATATATGTATATAGTTTTCTGATGTCCTGAAGTTTGTAAAATGGTCAAGTTTTGATTATTTAGTTTTTTATATAATTTTTTTTTTTTTACCTTTTTGCAAATTTGCCCTACTGCAAGCTTGCGTAAAATGAAACATCCAAACTTGTTTACTAAATAAAGAAGTGGTTTTTAGTGGTGGAAATTTCTATTTTGATATTTACGCGCTCTATTGCGTGTCTGCCTTTATACTGCAGCTGCCTAATTCACAAGTGTCATATATGACAGACGTAAGACGCTATTTGCGCTATTATAAATCATTCGAAAGGCTGATTAATTTTGCGCCACATTGTGGAATAAAAACCGTATAACTTTGGTCGGTTGGTGCACATGACTGATCACCACCCAATACTCTGCTTCTCTGTGTTACCTATTGATTCGCCGGCGCTGCCATACCGGTAGGTTTACCATTCTTCACATGCATGTCATATAACTCATTTTCAGCCGAAAGCCTCTGCTGCTAGCGCTGCGTTTGCTTGAGTTTACTTATAATTTTATTATCATGTAAGCTTATAAAAAAAAAATAAAAAATCAGATTGACTCAATCAAAAACCTTCAAATTTATTTAAATAAAATCTCCGAATGGACCATTAAATGGCGCATAAAACTAAACGAAACAAAATCGGTTCATTTAGACTTCACACAGAAGAAAATCAAATATCTGCCACTACATATAAACGGCGTACAAATCCCGCATCACAACACCGCCAAATACTTAGGTATGACACTAGATACCAAGCTTAGATGGAATGCTCACGTTAAAAAGAAAAGAGAAGAGTTAGATATCAGATTTAGAAATATGTACTGGCTTATGGGCAACCAATCAGCCTTATCCCTATACAATAAAATTCTTTTATATAAGCAGGTGCTTAAACCAATTTGGACATATGGGATCCAGCTATGGGGCTGCTCAAGCTCAACCAACATAAAATCCATACAAAGATTCCAAAATAAAGTACTACGATGCGCTGTTAATGCACCTTGGTACGTCCGTAACACCGATATCGAACGCGACCTTGGCATCGAATCAGTTGCCACTTCGATCAACATCAACGCTAAGTCTCATATGGAAAGACTACGCCACCATGTAAATAGCGAAGCCTCAGCCCTAATTGACCCCGTTAAATGGAAAGAAAGGCTGAAACGAAAAAAACCGCACCAACTCACGCAGTAGCCCATTTCCCTGCAAGCCTGATGCAGAGTATTTTTAAATTTAGTTGTATTGTACAAAATTAAATCCAAATTGTTCGTTAGTTTATAATTTATTAACTAGTAAATGGTAAATGTAAATAATAATAAAAAAAAAAAAAAAAATTTAGAGCGCGGCGTAATTTAGATGTTTTCTCTATTGACTTTATGGAAACTCTTTATGCAAGGAAGGCATCCATCATAAGAGCTCGAGTTCAATACTATCTATAAATCTTTTGACTTCGCTTCTTCTAAGCAGGCGGTCATTAAACTTCTTAATTATGCTTATAAATAGTTTGATTTATTACATTTTTTTATATTTTCTTCAAGCGGATTAAGATTATTTTTATGCTACACAGATATTTTGTATTGCTCTGTAAGACGTTTTGTTTTTGTTGACTATTTTTTTTACTTCAACAAATAAATAAATCAGACGTGTACAGCGTGACAATCAAAGCCAACTTCTGTTTTTGAGATAAGTAAAGTGTCTTTCAAAAGACGCGCGCAGATGTTGTTTTAATATAAAATAAGTATTATATATTAATATATTTAGTATAAAATATATAAATAAAATAAAATATGCAATGTATTCTTTCACTATTTTCATTTAAAATTCGGGTCTTACTTCTTCTTGTATTTGGAAGATTGGCGACGAGAATATCGAGATTGTTAACGAGCATAAATATCTGGGCGTGCTGCTTATATACAAACTCTTTTATACAAAACACTTAAATATGAAGTTTGCTGGTTCTAAAAACGCTATCAATGCAACTTGGCTTAAATATATTAATACTTTTCGAATCTGCATTTCAAATAAAGTAAGAACTCATGATGCGTGCTCAAGGCCGACCATCTTTTATGGAGCACAAGTTTGTGGTGCCGACAGATACGATTCAGTTGAGATACTTCTACATTTTTTTTTATTAAAAAAATTATAGTTTTGCCACCAAATACTCCACATCGAAATAGTTTGTACTTTATTATCTATATTTTATTCTGTCAAGTCATAGGCTTCCGCGCATGCTTTTTGAGAAGACTGTACGCCTCGGCGCTCATTGGATAAAAACGTTGAAGGATATCTCACTATTGTTAAATGTGGAGTCTCTTCTGAATCCTTGCCTGTGTTCATACCATCGATTTTAGGCGATTTTAAGTATAAGAAACTTTCAGTTTTTCTAGACTCTGCTGTTAAATCAGAATCACACGATTTGCATGCTAACTTAACACTTTGAGGTGCTAAATATAATATTTCAGTGATGATTTTTCTCTCTACGCTTTGGTGAAAAGACGTTAGATTTATCAAATATTATACATAAAGATCTTTGTATAAATATTTTGAGTTTATTGAGTTTAAATAATAGTTTTTTGTGCGTACTGAATTTTTAGTTATTTTTGCATTTTATAACAAAACTTTTGCACCTGAATTCTTTGAATTAAAAATGAAGGAAAATGTGCCCTCATAGACTTATTTAGATATTGTTGTTGTTTTGAAGGGGCTGTAAGCTTGATTTTAACAAATATATTCAATAGGAAATAAGTCGAAAGCTGGCAACATAAGAATCTTGGATTTCAGTTGAATGGCGAAAGCTCTTACTAAAGCAGAGAGTAATAACTTAACATGACACAAAACACATAACATAACAAAAAACCAAAACTTAACATAACGTAAATAACATAGCATATTAAAAACTCATCACAACATTGCATAACTTGGCATGGTAGACTTACAATAGCATAACAAACATAAGGTAACATAACAATGAATAATATAACACGACGGCTTATATCACACTATACATAGCATAACATAGAAAAACATAACAGAGCATAACAAAAATAAACATAGCATAAACAAATTTTAACATAAATAAACATAGCATAACAAATCATAAATAAAATATTAAAAACTCAACACAACATTGCATAATATAACATCGCAAACTAAACATAGCATAACAAAAAAAGAATGAATAATATAACACGAGAGGTTAAATCACACTATACGTAGCATGTCGTAGAAAAACATAACAGAACATTGCATAGCATAACACATTTTTTTTCAATAACTTTTTTTCTAAATAAAAATAAAATGGTGTTGTCTGATGAAATCTTTATTTTGCTTGTCTATTCCATTACATAACATTGCATTGCATAACATAACAGAATAAAAGATGGCGCAAAATTAATGATCCACTTTCGTTTTCGAATAAAAACAAAAATAAACATAACATATTAAAAACTCATGACTACATTACATAGCATAACATGGCAAACTTAACATAACATAACAAACATAAGATAACATAACAATGAATAATATAACACGACAGCTTATATAACACTATACGTAGCATAACAAAGAAGAACATAACATAATGCAAAGTGGCGCAAAATTAGTCACGCTATTTTTTTTTTAAGAACTTTTTTTACTAAATAAAAAAAGATGTTTTGTGATGAAAATCTATATTTTGCTTGTTCATTCCCTAACATAATACAAGGTTGCGCCAAATGAATAATCCCAATTTATTTTTCAATAACATTTTTTCTAAATAAAAATAAAATGATGTTGTCTGATAGAAATCTTTTATTCTGTTTGTCTATTCCATAACATAACATTGCATTGCATAACATAACATAATACAAGGTGGCACCAAATCAATCATCCCAATTTGTTTTTCAATAACTTTTTTTCTTATTAAGAAAATTAAGATGACTTTGTCTGACGAGAACTTAATTCTGTTTGTCTATTCCATAACATAACATTGCATTGCATAATATAACACAATGCAAAGTGACACAAAGTTAATCATCCAGGCTGACCACTATTAGAGACAACTTTTTCCATCACTTGGTTATTCATGTACCGAGAATCGCTACTGTGCACTTCCGAATGTTAGTCATGCACCCACCCCACGGCGGCAGCCAATACAAAACATAAAAGTCAGAAGAAATCGAAAGTACGCGCCTTCAAATAAAGCTAATTATAAGCATTAAGTAAAAGGCTAAGAATAGCACTTCTGTTCGAAAAACACACATTATTTTTCATATATATGCAGCTATCTATCTGTATCCCAATAGAATTCTACCGCAAAAGAACATAAATCCAAATAAATAAATAAAAACCATATGACTATTATTGCATTACCTCACTTGTCACTAATGACTATGTTATTGACAATGATTTTGTCAGTTTTATTTGAGCAGCTCTACTGCGCTACAATTAGCATTCGTTATTGGCGTGCTTAAATTATTTCGTATTTTTTATTTTGCTTTTCTGCTTCTTTGTTTACTTTCCCTCACAGTGGTTAGCGTACCTACTGTTAGGCATGCCGATCGTCATTGCTTCAATTACTCATCCCTTGGATGGAAATGTGTATTAAAATGGCTGGTGGTTGCATAAATTGTTCATGATTGCATTTTTGCAATTTTCCAATTTTATCAATTTAGCAGTCACCTTATAACACCCCTGGATAAAAACACTTAACGGCTTTATTGGCGCAACTGATATGAAGTGCTATACGCGTTTTTCCCGGCTATGCGGCCAACATTTTTATTGTTCATAAATTGATAGCGCGTAATTTTGTTGTTAAGGGTATTAGATAAGTTAATATGTACATACATAAGTATGTATATAGCAGACAAGTTGAGCAGTTTTGTCACGAAGTGCTTTTTATAGTCATTAAAAATTCTTTAGTTACGTTTATCTTTAAAGAACTTGTTAAATATTCGCATACTTCTGAATTTTTATTAGCACTCAGTAGTAGTTCTTGAATGTAGGTAAGAGACCATAAAAAAAGTGTACAAAAAATGTAAACATAAGTGTTGCACAGAGGTGTCTGTATTTTATTTGTTTGTATTCTAATTTGTGACACTTAAAATTTATAATATTAGTTTTCAACGCAAAGAAGTATGGAGCATATGCTGAGAAGACTTAGTAAGAATTTATTTGATATTGTCTTAGCTAGCTGTAGCTGTAGTGTTCTACGCGACGTTAATTAGTTGTGAGTTGTTTTATAACGGCTAGGCCTATGCCTGTAATATGCATCACGCAAATTTTCTTTCTCAAAGCTCTAAAATTGGTCTGTATAAGATAAATACACTTAGTGCCACGCCAAGAGCAATGGTGCTAAGATTATGCCCGTCTGGTTCTAAATACCAGTGATCTGCATTTGATAGGGCTTGCTGCGTGCTCGACAGTAAAACTGTAGAATCAGATCTGTTGAATCAGAACTGTTGTGACACATTTAAGTATACAATATACAACAACGCAATCAAACGAACACCAAATGTATGTACAAAGAACTTTCTATCCCTAGGCGTATAAGTAACATAAAAATGGTATGAAATGAGAGATGATGAAAGACTCATTCATGAATTCCTTGGACTATAATTTGCTCCATATGCTCGCCTAAAATCAATCAAAGTGAAATATATTACTGTCCAAATGAAATTTTCTTTAATGCATAGATTTTGAGAAAAAAATATAAGCCTTTTCTCCACAGTCTCACATCAAGCGATTAATTGCGAAATTCAAATACCCAATTTTTTCTCAAATAACTGAAAAGTCTTGAGTTAGTTGACATATATATATACATAAAATTAACGCAAACCTAGTTTTAAATCAATGGTTTGCCATTTACCTTTTTATTTGTATTTTTTCATTAATTCTTAGCACTGCGAAATCCAATTTTTTTACGTCACAGTCACAGAGACTTAATGCTTTCGCGTGAATTTTGTGTGCTGAACGAATATCTGCAATCAAAACCTTTTCATCATTTAGTGTTTTCGAAATATAATTTATCGAAACCCTCAAAATTAGCGTTACTTCAATGCTATCATCAGAAATTGATGTTTGATTTTTACTAGTCAAAATTGCTGCAATCGGCCTGCACTGCGTATACGCAATAAAATGTGTGCTCCGCTGCAGTTGCATTTAAGGCTTGGATAATTTGAACAAAAGAAACCACAAGTTGTAAAAGATTTTTTCGAAATTTGTACGCAAAATATAAACTAGGTATAAAGTACGCCATTTAATATCGGGATCTATAATTCTGAGTACCGAGACTAGCGCGCTTTCGTTGTGCCCAAACTGCGGTCTACCTTAGTTCGCTCGTATCTCTGGTTAAGTAAAAACATGTTTATTTTAAAATAAATAAAATAAATCTTTTACGAATAAATCTTTATTTTAGCATTTAATTTTTTTATGCGCATTTAAAGTTTTTTATTAATTTTTTCCTGCACATTATTGCTTGTTATGTTTTTACTCATATCTGTATTAAAGTAAAAATGTTTGCAAGCAGAGAAAATATTACTAATTTGAAGATTTTTTAATTTACTTATTGTAGTTATGATATCCGAAATCTATTAGAAACACTTCGTGCAATAAGTCCCAATATGGTATTTTAACCGTTATATGCAGTTAGTGCCTAAGAATTCTAAGCGAAATAAGTTTTTTAGCTGGAATGGTAAGTCTCGAAAAATCCTGATACTTCAGGATCATAATTTTTAAATCCCGAAATTGTGAGATTCACTTTCAAACTGAAACAAGTTTTTTAGCTGATATGGTAAGTCCCGAAAAATCCCGATAATACGGGACCAACATTTTTAAATCCCGAAATTGTGAGATTCACATTCTAGCCGAAATAAGTTTGTTTAGCTGAGATGGTAAATCCCGAAAAGTACCGATATTACGGGACCAACATATTTAAATCCCGAAATTGTGAGATGCACAAAATGGTACTGGGTTTCATTCACTAACAACACGAATATTCGCAGATTCACAAACAAATTTTTATTCTGAAAAACATTATCAGTAAGATGAGTGGATAAAACTATTTCTTTCTACCGCAGCTTAAATTCTTGTACCTTTATAAGCACTTTACGAAACTCTACCCTCATTAGCATAGTACATAAATTCGTTATATTTCGTACAACTGACAGCATCTATACCCATCTTCTACTGACGCTCTTCTATTATATGTATATATCGAAAGTTGGCCGTAAGGCCTTCAAATGCTAACAGCGTCTCCAAGTGAAAACGAACAAGAGCCGCAAACAGCAGGTAATAGGCATACGGATCAGAAAATTGATATGCATTGTGAGAAATGAAGCCTAGAACAGAGTATGATTTTCAAAGTATAAAATTAATGTTACCCCTGAATTGAAAATTTCGTATCGAGTAACACTCCAAAATCCTTAAACTCTGTTACACTGAGTCCTTAACAGATGCGAGCAAGAAATTCGAAAAGAAAAACATTTTTTGCTTATTTGATTGATAAAAATGACATGAAGAAGTGGTCTTAAACTTCGTTTAACTTGAGCCTGTACTTTGCCTTCATCGCTTACTTTCGAATTAGTTGCAAGTTCAGAATGACATTAAGGGCATCACCAGATGTCGTACTCATAGCACCTGTGATACCCAAGCACACACTTCTCTATTTTGTGAGAATGTAGTAAAATGCAGTAATTTTGCGATTCTTATTGAATTTTTATGGCAACCCAGGCAATATATTTTTCTAATTTAATTAAATGTAATTACTTTGTTTTATTTTATTGTATTTTAGTTTATTTAATTAAAATGCTAGTGCTCGGTTGCTTACGTAAATGCCACGTGCTTCAAATGTTTGATAATTAGTTTTGCATTCACACAGACACACATACATACATATATATAATATTTCACACTCTCAGTCCCAGCAGCGGCAAACTCAATGCAGCCACATCACTTTCTATATTATTTTTCAATAACTTGCATTTATTTATATTTTCTTCATCATCACTCATGTCAAAAGTGACAGTTCTACGCCGATGCAGTTTCTATGATACGCCTCCATGTCGAATGACTGCATGTGAAATATGGGATTTGTTGCCGATCACAGACACTTCCATCTAACTAAGCTCAATACTGCTAAGCAACAACACAACATTAGCGCATTTGCTAGTTGCATCCTCAGTGCAGCTGGTTGGATAAGATGTGAAGTGCTAGTAGGGCAGGCGTTCAATACTTGCAATGAAACTAAGTGGCTACTGTGCCAGAGTGCGGTTGGATGATGAGCTGTTACTGCGGTTGTTGTTGTCGTATTTAATTAAAATATTAGTATTCAATTTCAAGTGAAAATGGCGTCACGCAACACAAAATACTTATTTGTGTGTAATTTTAATATAATATAATTTTTTTCAGTTTTTATTTTGTATTTTTTTCATGTATTTGAACTTAATTTACAATAATAAGTCAAATGAAATTCTATATTTTTTAAGCGAAAAGTGGAAGTCATGCAAACAAACAAATTGGGGAAACGTGTCATGTGCTATCAGTTAGACGAGCGAGTTAGAAAGGCATTGAATGATAGCACAATAGGAGGTCTATTCAAACATTTTCATAGTCAATTACATTAAAATGACACTGCAAATTATTGTTTACTCACTTGACCATCTACTAATCTATGTGCATTAGGGTGCAACACTGCTCATACAAAGGAAATTGGTACTTTTTTTCATTGCAATTATAAAATGTATCAAAATATATGCAAAACTTCTGTCAAAATATTTTTGACTCATGAATTAATGATTTCCTTGATGCAAAACTTTTAAATTTTTATTTATGAATTATAAATTAATGAATTCCTTAATTGAATTTTTTTTTTCAATCCTTGGAAATGCAAACTCTTCTATCATCTAAGGTAAGCATTTTTGAAAAGCATATTTTTGAAAACTAATTTGTAAGAACTCGATTTTTGGAAATGTTGCACTTTCAAATCGATTTGGCGCACGTAAATAATAAAATAAGTTTTCTATAATTTGGGAGAAATCTCGAAACGAACTAAATTTTGACGCGGCACCCTAATGTATGAGTATATTTTTTAAGCATTTGTTTCCGTTTACGCAAATTACTGTAGTTTTATTAAATTGAAAGGCTCATAAAACAATTTGCAAATAAGTGGGAATGCTTGCACAGATACTTGAAACTGACAACACTTGTAAGTAAATTTTGTTGAAGTATACATATTCATGCAGGTACAAGGTGGCGTAAAATTAATCACCCTATCGGAAGATTTACAATTTTTACAAAGGGCATCGCACGTCAATCATATTTGACGCTTGTGAACTAGACAGCTGCAGTAATCAAAACAGACAAGCAATGGAGGGCATAACGTTCCAACTAACTAACTTTATTATAAAAATTTCCATCATTTAAAATATTTTTTTTTACTTTAGTACAAAATTTATTCAAACACAAAATTGAATGATCTTAACTCCGGCACAAAATACAAATTTCCACCACTCAAAATATATTTTTTATTTAGTAAAAAATTCATTCAAAAACAGATGAATTGCTGGATAGTATTAAGTCTGGGTTGAGATCTTCAACCCTTGCATACGGCGAATGTTTTGGTCTATACCCGTATTGTTTATATGAGGCGCCACTTCATAATTAAATTTAAATTGCTTTATAATTTTTAAAATGCTAATGTAGTATTCTTTGAGACGCTCATTTTATTGTTATTGTTAATTTCTATTGTGCCGCCCTTTAAGTCTTTAGAGAGTGTCCGAGAGGAATTTGGTTTTCAAATAATAAATAATTTTTATTTACCCAAGAACTTGAGAAATAATAGCTGAATTATTCCCCTTTTCTGAGCCCTTCAATTTCCTCCTCCGAAGGTGTAACCTTTTAAATCATTCTTTACGTCCTGTTATAGAATTCTTTTTAAAAAGATATATCCACAAATCGATAGAGAACTAAATTTTCGGAAGCTATATTACCTGGAAGCTCAAGTCATTAGCTCTGATAGAAATCTGATAAATTCACGTCCAAAATCGAAAAACGTGTGGCCAGATCGGAGTGTCCAATCAATCAAAAGACAAAGTATCAGATAGCAGAGTATTTAAACAAAAGGCAAAATGAATTTCATCAACAGAATTTAGACTTCAAATTCATAAAATACGTCTACATATATTTTTTAAGAATGAAATCATTTTAAGTTGTACAGCAAATTTAAAGTTAAAAAATATTTCATAATACTCGCACTTGAATGCATAATGAAATACTTTTGAAACTTTCACTTATATATTTTGATTTGCTATTTCAACTCATCCAAAACTGGTGATTTTCGCACACAAATTGGACTAGACCTTTTTTGGGTACATTATGACTCATTAACTGGTATAAAGCGGACGTAGAGATTGATTAGTTCATTAACTGATATAGGTTTGATGCATGGGCTAACAACTGACTTATCGTAGGACATCGCCATATTAAAAATACCAGTTGCTTGCATTGCATAAAATATTGAAAGCGAACTGCACCAGCTACAAATAACCTGGTGATAAAACATTCCATTTGATGGCCGAGATTCTTAACCAAGGTACACCAAATATGTAGTATGCATGTTAAATAGATCGCTGATTCAAACAATGTTAATGGCAAAGGTAATGGCTGTGCGGATTAATGGTTATGTAAAATAGAACGCTGAGTGCGAAAATCCACATCCAAAATCCAACCGGTTATGATTGGAAGCTATGCGCCGACTTTAAGTGCATCTGCTGCTTGGAATTCTTTTCGAATGGCAGTAACTGAGTTTTTCGGCAATAAACGCGAATAAAAACACAAAGTACAAAAAGTATAAATAAAAAAATTTTGGATAAATATACGAAACTGGGTACAAATAAAAAAAATTTGGATAAATATTCAAAACTGGGTAACAATAAATGATTACTTTTTGAATATAAAATCAGTATCGTATGTTTTTTTTTTTTTTTTTTTTTTTTTTTTTTTTTTGTTGGAGTAAATATTTCTTTGTAGTGTACGCGCTAAATATTTATCTATTTAGTTTTAAACATTTCTTTAAAAATTCAATTTTTATCTTCGCATATGGATTTCTGCCCGGATAATCTCGCAACTGAGGTGATGAGCCTGAAGAAATATTCCACCAGCAAATGAAAGGAATAAGCAACGTTACAACAACAAAAGTAAAAATAAAAAAATTAGTTAATTTTTTTCTCTAACATAAGCAATGTTTGCATTAATACAACAGGTGGCGCAAAATTAATCACCCTATCGGAAGATGTACATATAATTTTTGCAAATGGGGGCGCTGGCGCATGACAGTGAGCATCTCACGTCAAGCATATTTGTGACTTGTCAACTAGACAGCTGCAGTAGGCAAACAAACAAACAATGGAGCACGCAAAAGTCTTTTAAAGATTTTTATAATTTTTATTTATTAACACAATTGAATTGAAACCTTGTATGTGTAGACTAAGTGGGAAGCGCGCATATCCTTGAAAGCTGTTTGGGCTCAGCTTTTACTTTCCATTTTTATAGCTTTAAACTTAAGAACTTTCAAAACAAGATGCTTCAAGCTGTAAGTGGGTGTATATGGTGGCTTTTTTGTATAGCACAAACAAGCTCGCAAGCTTTTTATTGCCTGTTCACGCTTACAAAACATATTTTGTTATTTGATGGCCGCAATGGAAATCGAATACACTGCATACTGGCTGTAAGCTACACACACAAATGCAGGCCAAGGCATCCGTCATTGCATGCGTGATTATACGAAATCCATGAAATGCGCTTTCCAGAATAATTTATATTGACGACCTCGCAATTAGTTTGCAATTTTCATGTTTATTAAGAACAACTTAGAAATTGGGTCAATTTGATATCGGATATTTTACGTTTTAACTAATAGTCGAGTCTAGTTTTGTATTAATAAAGGCCGCCTGCGCGATAACAGTATCAGATATCCACATGCATAAATATGCAAGTACATTGTTGTTGTATTGCATTTAAAACATTTTTCACATTCTAAGTTTCCCATCACCCAGAGTTGTGCTTGCTTTCCATGAGTTTCTAGAGTGTTTGTCCATACTGACACGAGTTGAAGTTTCACAAGTATAGAATTTTTTTATTTGCAGAGCCTGCCTATTCTAAGAGAGCACTTCAATATCACTCGCACGATATCAATTTCAACAGCTTAATGGTCTCGTGCTCTATTTTCATGGGAATGTGTTCAAGAATGTTATGACATTAGATTTATATACTTGCTAACCACATCAAGTTTATGAGATTAACATGCACTTTAAAATACTTTCAAATGAGGCCGAGTGCTTGGCAATTACCTTCTACTCAAATATGAACGAGACGGTATCAATATCAAAGTATCAAGTATCAAATTCGCCTGATATGACTCCATGTGACTTTTTCCCGTTTCCCAAGCTCAAGTTGCCGCTCCGTGGAAAACATTTGGAGACAATTGAAGTCATAAAAGAGAATTCGAAGAACACACTCGAGCTTGACTTGTTTACAGTAGCACAGAGAACAAACTATGTAACATATCACGCTGAAATTTGCCATGTAAGCTTATAACAGTCCTACCAAAAAACAAAAAATTTATTTTTGCCATATGTCATCCGCGGACCGTTTTATTGATACCGTCTCGTTCATATTTGAGTAGAAGGTATTACAAAGCCTTTCCATGCGTCAAATTTTTATTTTTTTTTTATATAATATATATATTGTTTAATTGATTTTTATTTATTTTATTTATTTTTTGCTTGTGTCTTACAGTAATTTATAAGTGACTTAAAACTAATTACATGTAACAACTTCAAAAACTAAGCAGCGGAATTCAAAAGGTTCAAATAAGTCAAAGCATTGATTAGCATTGAGATTTAGAACGAAATTAAATCAGGAAGAAAACATCTTTCTTTTCTCAATAAGGCAGCTTCATCTGCAGTCCAAATAGATTGAATAAGTTGAAGAGTTCACATATTTTGAAATTTGAAATTTGAAAAGTCAAGCCAAGAAGCATCGAGAGATTCGGCAACTCCTAAAACATTCTGGCTAAAAAATCCCATTGTATTTAAGCCTCTGGGAAGTGAAAGGGTAGAAACCAAGGAAAAAATAAGAAAAGTAACAGAAGGGAAAACGTTGCATAGAATAGACACATAGGGGCAGTTAGACCTGTGAGAATATTCCAGATTCTTTGGTAAATCTGAGTTTGAGAGAAGGAATTTTACTCATTCTCATGACATCGGAACCCAAAACTCGTAGCCTTGGTCTAGCAAAGGCAGGACACTCACAAGGAAAATGATCAGTGCCATCCACCTCCTTTAAGCAAGACAGGCAAATCGGGTCCTCAATAATTCCAATGATGATCATATGTTGACCACATGGATTGTGTCCTGTAATAATACCGACCATCAACCGAACGTCTTTTCTTCCAAGTTTTAGAGGAAAGTTCGAATTTTTTCTGTATGGTCTTGTCACAATATTACGTACATTGCATGCATAATCTCTGATGCACTTCATGATTCCTTCAGAACTGATTCCGATTATTGGCTCAGGTCTCTGTGGGGTAACCGCTGATCCGCAGTTGGCAAATTTTTCGGCAATTTCAGTCCCTTTTGGCCAATTCATCGGCAATTTCATTCCCTTTTTTTCGCACCGCAGTGCCCTGGAACCCATGTAAGTACAAGCTTATTCCGTCTTGCAACAGAATTGAGTTTCTTCTTACATTCTTGAAGAAAACTGGATAGCGAACGCTGAATTGCACAGAAGGTGCAATCAAATGACAATTGACATCGAAATCCGTAAGGGGAAGTGGGCATGGAGTGGGCACACCCTCAGAAAACCAAACCAAGAAACACCAACGGCGGCTTTGAAGTAGAACCTACAAGGTTATAGACGCAGAACCTGCATGACGAAATAGCCCGCAGCGATCTAACCTGGATTCGATTGAGGCAAAAAAAATGCAAGCGATAGAAATAAGTAGAGATCATTAACTTTGGCATTATGCGGCACATAATCGACGCTTAAGCAAACTATTGTAATAATTATAAATCAGCAGGAAGATATTGGGGAGCATTATTTCTTATTTATTGCAATAATTATGGACACTCAACTGCACAAATTATGATTTCATAAGTGAAGGAATGGCATAGGATTGACTTATGATTTTCAAGAGATTTAAAGTTTATGAGCATTGGCCGTAAAGATATATAGTACGGGTACACTTCAAGGAAAGTTCGGCTGCTATAAAGGCGGTTAACTCAGAATTCCAATTACAGAATTGGTAATGCAGAGTATATAAGGAACTCAACTCGCTCAATCAATGACTCGATATAACTCTAGTATGGAACATCGAGAAGAGGGACGACCTTCTTAGGCTGGAATCCCGTTTAAGCTCTACCGAAGCGAAACCAGAAAAGGTTAACTATAGCTAAGTTAAGGTGGAACTAGAGTCTCACTATAGGAACATCCACAATCGATTATTAACAATACGCGAAGTCTTAGAAAAGACCCAGGAAAGAGCATCGACACACACCATCTCTTTGTCGATTTTAAAGTTGCATTCAACAACACGAAAAGGAGTTACCTATATGGCGCGGTGTCTGAATTTGGTATCCTCTCAAACCTAATACGCCTATGCAAGATGACGTTACTCAATACTAGTAGCGCCGCCAGAATTGGGAAGGAAGTCTTCGAGCCGTTTGATACCAAATGAGGCTTCTCTCACCATGCCCGAGCAACCGTGTTGCGCAGAGGCTTGGACGATGACAACATCTGATGGTAGCAGTGGAAGAGAAAGGCCTGCTCTGCGTTGGAAAAATCAGATGGAAAAGGTCTTGGCCTCACTTGGTGTGTAGAATTGGCGCCGGTTACCACGAAAAAGAAACGATTGAGCCAAAAACTCCAATTAAGAAGAAGAGGAGTTTGACTATTAAAGCAATGCAAATAGACGACGGAGAAAACTACCAACCTGTGCCATATCCAGAAAGACATGGACTGACTATAATTTATCAAAGACCAAACCAATGCTGACGCACCGATGACTCAACATCTCAAAACTAATCGCGGTTCTCGCTGCACCCTGAAAGATAGAGAAACATGCGGCGGGGCTAAGCATATCACACAACAACAATCTGTATATATCGCGGTGGTAGTGAAGTGGGGAAGAAGGTGGCTTCTGTTCACTATCTCTACAATTGTCCGGGCTTATCAAAAGCAAGAGTACGAGCTTTCGGCAAACCATTCAACATTGACAAAATTCCGGGCTTGGAATTTAATTATCTCCTTGTCTTCCTAGACACCTTTAGGTGAAATAACTCAGCCATCTCTTTAACAGATGTGCGGCATTTCATGGCTACCTTTATAGAACCAAAATACAACTCATGGCTACCTTGGAGGCTGTAGACTGCTTAGTGAGGAATTTTATCGCCGCCTGGCTTTCTGTGGAAATGTAGATATCATTTCCAGGTATCCCATCACACTGTTGAAGTGTCGCGGCTTTCATTATTGCCATCAGTTCAGTCTGAAAAACACTGCAATAGTCGGGGGCGCCGAAAACTGAAGGAGATTTTTGGATGAATATACACATCTGTCCACCCTATCTTACATCGACCCGTTCTCACTCTTCCCTTATGACAAGTAGAAAGAATACTCGGTATGTGAGAGCTTTTCTCGGCGGTTATACCCCAAATAGTTGGCTATTTTTTGGTATTTAATGTAATACTGTTTATTATTATGCTTTTTTTTTTAATAAATTTAGCCCTAGGCGAGCACTTTTGAAGTAGAGGGCAACCAAATTAAACTGATTATTAATAAAATTCCCCTTTGAAAGTAATAAATAATTCAAACAAATAGTGTACAAATTATCCCTACCCATTATCATTCAGCTGAAGTGAAATAAGAAATAATAGTATTTTTGCTTTAATTTACGTACCACCACAAAGTATTTAATTCGCGTGCATCAAAAAAAAAATATTACATTTAAACAAATCATTAAAAATAAATTTCATCCCCCGATTGTGATTTATGAGGCATTTCATTGGAAAAGAAACAAATACATATGGACACATCTGGTAAATATATATATAAATATATGTGCACACACTTACTTTCCGCTACTTATTTTTACACGCCGTAAAAACTAAACAAAATTAAAATTCGCCAGTCACTCGCGCCCACACTTTGACTTTATGAGACAGAGGTGAACGCGAAGCGGTGCAATGAGAAGCGCGCGCATTTGCGACGGCTGATTCACATATACATATGTACATACACACTTATATACATTTTTGTGTATAACTGCACTTAGCAGATATAGCAGACACGACGTTGATTCGCCATAGACTTCAAATATATGGAAAGGCGCTGCATTGCATGGAATCGGAAATCGGAAAGCGGAAAAGGTGTTTTACTTGTATATATCACGAAATTCATATTTTACCACGTAGATATTTATGCACACAAACAAAGGGGAGGTTTTTTGGGTTCATATAAAAAAAATTTCATGCTCTTTTATATGGAGAAAACGCGCAACACCGCCACGAAAAAATTTATAAAAAATCAATGGGATTTTTTAGCAACTTTACACTTGCACTTTATTGAGCTAAAATTTATTAAGCCATGAAACTACGTACCAAAACTCTTTATAGGGACTTTAATTCAAAGCCATGGAGTTGGGTTGAAATGTATTTTTTATTTTTATATTTGAAAATTGGGCTAATAGGTTTTTGTTAGACAATCCTAGGTATGCTTTTATAAAGAAAAATAATGAACATTCAAAACAGCAAAGAAAAATAGTTTAGAATAGCAAAAATGTTTATGTGGTATCTTTTTGCCGCGAGGTATACTTATATATTTACACATACACGGTGGCGCAAAAGTAATCACCCTATTAAAGGATTCTACATTTTTGCAAGTGGTGTGAACAACTACCAAAAGAGGTTTCAGAAAGGGTGAATGTATGATGGCATACTTAAGCTAGATGTCTCAGTAGGAAGAACGCTCATAGGATACGCTGATGATAATAGCACTGGTAGAAGTGGCAAAACACCTAGATACGCTTCAGGCATTCCTGCGCCTTCAGGCATTGTGTAACGATGCTATCTCAAGAGCTCAACTATGGCAGAGAGAGGCAAAGGTCGAGTTTGCGGAACACAAAACCGAATCGGTCCTTCTGAGCACACTATGGATGTGTATGGAATTAATTATTACGATTGGTGAGCAAACACCACGTCTCAGCTGTATATAAAATACTTGAGAGCGCTCATCGATTCGCGTATGACATCCACGCATCACCTGCAATCAGTAAGTGACAAAGTTACACGAATAAATTGTGCGCTATGGAGGCTAATGCCCAACATCGGCGGTCCTCGATTAAGCATATAGCAACTCCTGTCAACCTGAAAACCTACCTGAAAGATGTCCAATCAACATACATAAGAAGCAACGTGAATGAGTCTGGTGGTGAACGAGGACAAAACGAAGTACCTCCTACCATCAAACAAACAAACAGTCAGCGCACTTGCCTATCGACACCCACGTTACTGTTGGTCACATGGAGTGTTTGAGAGAAAGATTCTGCGGAAAATTTTTGGACTATTGCACGTTGGTGACGGCGAGTATCGCCAGCGGTGGAACTATAAACTTTACGACGACATAAACATAGTCCATAAATCTAGCGGCTTCTTTGGCTCGGTCATGTCGTTTGAATGGATACAAACACTTAGGGTCTGAAAGTATTCGATGCCGTAACAGCTGGTGGTAGCAGAGAAAGAGAAAGGCTGCCTCTACCTTGGAAAGATCAGGTGGAAAAGGGCTTTGCTTCGGCTGATGTGTCTAATAGGCACAAGTTAGCAAAAGAAAGAAACGGCTGGTGCGCTCAGCGGTTATCTCGCCAATCAAGCAGAGGAAGAAGAAGCCAAAGTTTTATGGTCGTCAAATTTCCCAAGTTCGCTTACAAGTCCTCATGAATTGAACTCTGAACTCTGTCTGGTAGTCTCTTTGACTTACCACAGAAAGATGATAATCAGGATATTACCTCAAAGTCATATATAATAACTATCACTGTGTCCAAGGCAATTGGAAGATAGCTCAACTTAAACCCCTCAAAGTTATATACGCGACAGTATCATAATTTGTATTATGGACTTAGGCATCTTTGAATAACTAGTAAAACTTTCACTAATGATGACAGCCAATAATCGCAATTTTGTTGTATTTTTTGGCTGATAACGGCATCAGACATCCGAAAGATGACAAACGGTCATCGCAACAGATGGTGAAATACGTATACGGTGGGTTAAAGTTTACTTCCTTTATTAAAAATAAAATAAAATGAAATATTTATTACCTACTATAAACCCGAAATTATTTTCTTATCAGCCAAATATTTAGTATATATTGTACTCGTTATGTAACGGGCGTTGGTTTTAGAAGTATGGAAATTTCTTTCGTATAAAAACAAACAAATCAAGAACAAAATTTTGCCTCAATAGCTTGGAAATTGTATGGGATTTAGTGTTTATAGAAATTTTGGACCTATGGCTAACTTCACTGAGTCGAATAAATCCGCTTGGCTGCACTTTGTAGCACCTCTTTGAGCATTAGTGTTCTTAACTCGCTATCTATGCTACGAATGTAGGCTTCTAAGACGTATTATATGGCATCACGGATTGATTAGCATCCACCAATGACTAGACGAACCCCTAAGAGAGTAGTAAAAAGGGCCAGCCATATAAATAAAGTTGTTAATTACCAGGCCCATTTACGAGGGGTGCCTTTTATATTTCGGGATTTGGCAAGCCTGGTGTTGCAATCTGGCAACTGACAGCTGTATCGCAAAGTTTGACATTTTTTGGCTTTTACGTACTCAGAACGTTTTGAAATACCAGCGCTATTTGTGTTGTTTACAGTAACTTAAAAGATTCATCTATGTCCAAAAATGGAATTAAATCGTGAACATTTTCGTGCGATTATTTTTTACAACTTTCGACGTGGATTAACTCAGCAACATTGCATGGATTAACTTAATTCATTTTTTGGCGATGAAGCTTCATCAAGGACCAGTGTTTATCGATGGTATGGTGAATTCAATCGTGGTCGTAGTTCACTCCAAGACGAATTTCGTGAAGGTCGTCCAAAATCAGTTGTTGTTCCGAAAACCATTGATGCTGTGCGCGAACTGATATTGCAAGATCGTCATGTGACCTATCGTGAGATTGAGACAATCTTAGGCATTAGTGGGACCAGCATACATTCAATATTGCATAAATATTTGACTGTCAAAAACATTTGTTCGCGTTTGATCCCACACAATTTGTCAATCGCTCAAAACAAGGCTCGTGTCGATTGGTCGAAGGAAATGCTCAAAAAATACGATCGCGGAGCTTCGAAACACGTCTATGACATCGTGACAGGTGATGAATCATGGATTTACGCGTATGAGCCCAAAAGTAAACAGCAGTCGACTGTATGGGTGTTTCAAGATGAGCCAAATCCAACAAAAGTTGTTCGTGCACGAAGCACTTCCAAGCAAATGGTCGCCTGTTTTTTCGGAAAAACTGGACATGTCGCAACCGTACCACTAGAACAACGCAGAACAGTAAATTCTGAGTGGTACACAACCATTTGTTTGCCAGTTGTCTTCCAAGAAATTAGGAAAACCAATCGCCAAAGACGGATCACTCTTCACCAGGACAATGCGAGCTCTCACACATCGGCTCAAACAACTGCATTTTTGAGCACCCAAAACATCTAATTAATGGGTCATCCGCCGTATAGTCCTGACTTGGCACCGAATGACTTCTTTTTATTCCCGTACGTAAAAAAAAACTGAGAGGTCAACGTTTTTCGACACCTGAGGAAGCGGTTGCGGCATTCAGAATGCATGTTTTGGAGGTACCTCATTCAGAGTGGCAAAAGTGCTTCGACAATTGGTTCAAACGCATGCAAAAGTGTATAGGTCTTCATGGAGAATATTTTGAAAAACAATAAAGTGATTTTCGATGATTAAAATTTGTTTTTGTTCTCTAATCCCGACACATAAAAGGCACCCCTCGTATTACGATGATTCGTCTCCATAAAGTGCTGGTTTCCTGCGCCTTACGGCATGATGTACCATCTTGTTTGAACTATTTAGCACTAAGACGATTGGTAAAACAAAATATGGGATTGGCTCTGTCTTCAGTTTGAAAGAAATTCTGAGCACAGGATGGTTTTTAGAGGAAGTGGCACGATCTAGAAATATCCTGAAGATTACATACGTCATTGCCTATATCTTTTTCTAGGTATATGTCTATAAATGTGTCTGTGTCTATGTATTTTTCTTCGAAAGCCTATAGCCATTGTAGCAGCCAGTGTGGGACTTTAACACGAACTAAGACCTCCCATTGCTCTAACTGTTGCTTCTCCCGGAACCCTGCCGTTAAGTAGTATGTCGGGAAACCGTTATGAAGTATGTTAACTCAAATCAGTCAGCCTCTGTCAGTACGAGAATCTGTCCGGTGATCGTCTCGCAACGACTCTTAGCATTTCCATCAGCCTGGAGATCAAGTCTACATGCCTATATTTACATATGTATCATATATGTCTATGTCTATGGCCATGGATCTGCCTATTACTGTGTCTATATATAAATCTATATATATCTACTTATGTCTATGTCTACCGTAGTGACTGCTTGCAGCATAAGTCTAAAGATGGTGCGCCGAGGGTTCAAAGGTTACACAACGCTAATCTGGAGTTGGTGGCGCAAAAAACTGAGCTCTCCCGTATCTTTAATTCTAGGCGGAAGGAGAGCCGCACTATTTTGATTGAAGGGTATGATATCGAGTCCCAAGCATCGTTAAAGTGTCTTGGGATTCATACCCTTGAGAAGCTGATATTCAAGAAGCATCGAGAAGAAAATAAGCAGTTGCAAGGCAATGAGAGTAAATAGCACACTCACTCGCATGCTACCAAGCCATGGAGGACCATAAGGAGGTAAAAGAAAGACGCTTTCAACAATTACTGGCTCTATTCTCCTATACGCCGCACCAGTATGATCAGGAGGACGAACGAGACGCTCAAAAGAGCTGCAAGTTAAAAGACTTAGTGCGCTCTCTGAGCGTATGCAATACAGAAAAGTATCGGATGATGCAATCTGCGTTATAGCAAGTAAAGTTCCCTTTAATATACGAGCAGAGGAGCTTAAGCGACTGTATCACTCACGTGGACACAAATCGACGGTTGAAGAAAAGTTAACCGAACGCGCATGTTCTATAGCAAAGCAGCAAATCAGATGGCATTACTCTTCCAAAGGCCGCTGGGCATATAAGTTGATTCCCAAACTAGATGAATGGATAAAAAGAAAACATGGTGTAACAGATTTCTATCTAGCCTACATTCCTACCGGACATGGTAGCTTTCTTGCGTATGTCCGCCGTTGCAAATGATGCCCTCGAAAGAGAAATAGGAAGCAGTAAAAAATACTGCAGCAAGGATTTGTGGAACAACATTAAGACACACCCCACAAATAGGAGGAGGAGCTCGGCAAACATCCAAACAATTATATATATATATAGAGATTGTAATAAAACTCCGAAACATAGAAAGGAAGCGCATAGTGGAAACAAGGCGAATGTGACCGAGCTAGAACATCCAGTAGATGCGTCATCCAAAGAAGCCATGTTGAAGCATATCTCCTATGGGGATGACTGTATTTACGAGCAGCCGAACGCCTAAAGTAAGCCACAAAACAGGCCAACCAGACGACAAGTCGAAATCGAGCAACGATATTGCAGCTCTCCGATGCCGCATTATTCGCAAAGTCGTAATAGAGGCTATTGATAGCATACAACCCCGATACGAAACTAGGAGAAGAACTTGGATGCAGGTACTTAGAAAATCACAAACGCGTATCCACCTTGATTAAAAGCTTTTAGCAGTCCTAGGGGGGAATAAGCCAAGAGGGGAGAATATTATAGTATTACTGGGAGCATGCACCACATACCACTAGTGTGACGGCACCTTTGTTGATGTTTCTGATATTTTCGATTTTAACCTCCGCTGGAAAATAAAACAAACAAAAAATGTCTACAGCTATGTCTATGTATATCCCTATGTCTATGCCAATCTATTCCTATGTCTATGCTTACGTCTATGTCTATGTCTATTTCTAGCTCTATTCCTATATCTATTCCTATTTTTATTTCTATATCTATGCTCTAGATGTCCAATATTTTGTTCGACATGTGTTAAGAAGAATCACCCATTATTTAAGAAATTTAAATCTATGTATGGCGGCTCGATCATCAAAAAACTTCTGCGTAATCAGAAATGTGTTCTAAACTTATCTGCCGCTACATAACAAGCAGCCGAAACTAGTAACGTCACAGCTAACGTCGCTAATCTAAGGCGCAATAATATATTTTATGTCTCCTCTGCTCTGTCTACTTTGTCTAGATATGCCAATTAAATATTTGCACATAAAAATAAAACGGGAACCTAAATCTCAGACATGTTAAATGATTTCCTTTAATTTTAATGAAGCTGGATGCATGGTTTTAACATGTCAAAGCAAATATTGAGATAACTCGAAATCGAAATAAAAAAAAATTTAAATACAGCCAATTCACTAAAGTGTAAAGCCGCTAAAATATATGTCATACAAAGTACTGAAGCTGAGTGGTTTAATTATTTAATTAGAGGTGCGTTGATAATTTCTATTTCACAGATTAACCGGAATTATGCACGTGTTTGTATTTGCTTGTTAAATAAATATGTACGCAGACGTAAAGCGGATTTCAGAAAAATGTGTAGGAAATTTAGAAAATGCAAAAACAAAAATTCAATTTTACACGTCATTAAAAATATGTTAATTGAGTTCCACAAATATACAGAACACTACCGAAAGTTATAGTCTAAAGATAAATAAACAGAAACAGAGAAAGAAGGAAATGGATTGTGCGCTAAATTTGAAATGCGTCACATAAGAACTACGAGGAATGAAAGGAGCTAAAAGATTGCTGGAGTTTGCATGAGGAGAAGATACAGAAAAGTTACAGAAAATATAATAATTTGTTTACTTAAACTGCGTACACAGACACGATTCTTTGTTAGGTCTTTGACCGAGCTACTCCAACAAATTGTGATACCTATGTGCCTTTATGTTCGGAGGCTTTTTCATGGCAGAAATGCGCTAGAAGGTTTTTACTATCGAAAATCGAGTTAAGAAGGCCAGTATAGCTTTCTACTCCTGTAAATCTATCTTCGGCAAAATATGGGGTCTCAAACCACGTGCCGAACTTGGGATGTACAACTTAGTGGTTCTGCCAATTTTGACATATGGTTGCCTAATTTGTGGGGAGCTCTTCGGAAGAGCTATAATACCACTAAATTAGAGCGAGTGTAGAGAACTGCATGTACTAGCATCACTGTGGTGTGTAGTTCATGCCCACTATCGCCCTTAATGCCATTCTGCACTTATTTCCCGTTGATCTTCAAGTGAAATCCATTGCTGCTCAGAGCGCTATTATGTTGAAGAAGATTGGCCTCTGAAGGCAATCTCCTATAGGATATGAAGCATTTTGAGGCAGATTTCTTCTTCCTTCTCTGTACTTAGTACTTCGAGGGTTGTGCTAGGCCTATATTTCCACGCAGGCTGGATTGGAAAGAGGGAAGACTCTGCACGGACATAGATACCTCTGTTTTCACCGATGAAGTCTGGAGTTGGAGCGGGGTGTTTCTCTAAATCAGGCAATATTTCAGTCTTCGTCAAATTGCGGAAAAAACTAGTAGAGTTTTGCAAGCAGAGATCTTCGCGATTTTGTATACCTGCACGATACAAAATGCTTTGTGGTCGCTGTTAGGGTGGAAACTTTAATGCCTTTTCTGACAGTTAAGCTGCGATCAAGGCTCTGTCGTCGTCATGTTGCAGCTCTCTTCTGATCAACTCCTATAAGGAAGAGATAAAACTTCTCGAACGTATAGGAAATATTTTTCTTATCTGAGTTCCAGGGCATAGGAAGATAGAGGGAAATGAAATTGCTGATGAGTCTGCCAGAAAGGAGTCAACAGAACCGGCTCAGTGGTCCCCATCTCAGATATCGGTGTCACTGTTGTTAAAGCGAACATTTAGAAATTGAAATTTGAATTGGTCAAGCACCTAGAGATTTGTTGGCTCTAAAGCACTCAGCTGTGGAAAGAGGACAGATAGTCAAGGAGGGAAGGAGAAAAGTATCAGAAAAATAGATAGGTAAGAAAAGAGACAGAGACAAAGGTAGTTAGTCTTGTAAGAATTTTTCAGATTTCTGGTAAATCTGTAAATATCCTCCAGTTTTAGAGAACGAATATTACTCATTCTCATGACATCGGAACCCAAAACTCGTAGCCTTGCTCTAGCAAAGGCAGGACATTCACAGAGAAAGTGCTCAGTGCTAACCGCCTCCTCCAAGCATGACAGACACATAGGGTCCTCAATGATTCCGATGGTGGCCATATGTTGACCCTAAGGATTGTGTTCTGTAATAATACCGACCATCAACCGAACGTCTTTTCTTCCAAGTTTTAGTAGAAAGTTTGACAGTTTTCTGTTCGAACCTGTCACAAAACATTTTGTAGTTCTGCAGTGTTCCAGGCCGGACCATCGATCTTTATGTTAAAGAAAAACTATACAATTTCTTCCTTAAAATAGCGCAAAATAGATGGAGTTCTATTTTAGCGTGTGCTATCTCAAAAACTCTTTGGTCTCAGTACGACAGAAGCTGGAAGCTTAAAGTGCTGTAGCTACCCCGCCATTCACTTTCCAAACAAATAACGATGTTCACCAGTCACTAGGTTATTGGAACTCATGCAGAGAAGCTTGGAGTTCCGTACTGACACTTCCGTATCTATCTACATTGCAGAAGCTGTGGGGATACTGCAGAGAAAGAGACTGTTAAACACTTCCTTTGCAAATGTCCGGTTCTAGCAGCTCGAGGTTCCTTAGTGTGCCTTTTGGAGGTAGCCTGAGGCACTTCTCCTGTCTCGTTCGCTATTCTCCCCTCCAATACATCAACAGCACTGAGAACGCAATCAATGCAATCAGTTTCCAATGTCTACTATTTTTAGTTTAATTTTGCTTTCATGCTAGTGAAATCGCTGCGTGCATTGTACAATCAAATCGGATGTGTGTTGTCGGCCTTATACGTACACACATGTGCACACATACGTACATACTCAAAGGGTAATCAATTATAGTTCGCTATAAATCTATAAACAATTATTACTCTATTAAAATGTTAAACTGCAATAAAATTATTACAAATAGCCACTCGAACATTTTCAATTCACATTTCAGATAATGAAACTAATCGCAATCGAAATATGAATTACAGCTACACACGTACTAGTGTAAATCTGTAGGTATATACATAAAGGGCTGAATTTGAATAGACTAATCGAATACTTATATTTCGTTTTAAGGTAGAAAAAAAAATTACCCGTCGAAATTAGAAAAGTCGCACTCGTGCCCCGCAGTTAAGTTATGTAAAATTAATTATAAATTAATAATTGATGCTAACCGCAAGCATGCGGGGAAATTTTTTCAAATTGCACTCAAGTGCAACACTTTACTCGTTACGTATTTGCAAATGTATATTTATAATAATTTAATTTAATTTACATCTTGTTGAAGTGATAGCCCTCCACACGAATTATTTGTGCTATGTCTGTGCTTGTCTATGAAAACAAATCAGATACGTACTTATATATAAAATTAATTGAGAAAAAAGGGTTTGGAAATCAGACCTGTTCTGCATTTTTATTTAAAAATTTAAATTATGTCCGTTTTTCCGGTTCGCACAATTTTTTTTTTTAATCGGAATGAAGAAATCACTTCAATTCAATAGTTTTTGTCAAATTAATCCAACAAGCGTCCCTCCTCTCGACCACCTGCACCGAGAAGCTTATCCGATGAATGGACCAGCAGAATAGTCGATAAACCGGCGTGCATAAAACGCAGCAATGCGGACTTCGCTGTTGAAAAAATACTTATCATAGGCTGATATGGAAACTTTCTATTGGCTTACTCGGGATTGAAAAAGTCACCTCAAAAGGGGGTGTATGTATATTTTATAGTATGTATATTACCAGGTTGTTCATTCACATAAATTAGTACAGTAATAAAATGGGTTACTGAATTTAAGCATGGTCGTACACGCTTTGAAGATGATCCAGCAACAACACCAGAAATCGTGGAAAAAATACAGGATATTATATTGAAAAATCGTCAAGTGATGCAAAGAGATTTAGTAGAGGCCCTAGTATAAGCAATATTTTGATTAAAGTATTGGGTTTCAAAAAGCTGCATGCACAATGGGTGCCGCATTCGCTAACAATGGAACAAAAAGCACATTCGAATGCGACTTTCGCGACTTTCTCAGCAACACTTAGAGCCTTTTCGAAAGAATAAAGTGGATTTTGTGCATCAATTCATCACTATAGCAGAAACTTGGGTCTATCACCATGATCCTAAATCAAAACAGAAACCTAATGAGTGGTATGAGCCTGGTTCTTCGGCTCCAAAACGAGTTCGTGTCCAGAAATCGGCCAAGAAGGTGTTAGCATCAGTTCTTTGGGATGCGAAAGGAATTTTGTTTGTGAATTATAGTACTTGCAAGCCTGTGAAGCAATAAATTCTGAATATTATTATAACCTTTAAAACTAGCTGATGCAAATAATTCGTGAAAAGAGACCCAGTTTGGTCTGTTATAACTCGAAAACTACCAATCTTAACCGGTACATGGCCTAGAGATGGTGCTGTTATTTGTCGCGTATTTATATGCTTAAAATAAAATATAATTCTAATTCCATCAATTTTAAGCGGTTAGTCATTTTTATTTCGAATCAAGGGCTTGAAGCAATAAAAGGTGGAATTTTTTTAAAGCTCTTGTGTTAAAATTCTTTCGAGTGACTTTCTACAAGTATTTTCGAAAAATCTCAACAATTCCTACTCCTATTTGTGGTTTGCGCGTTTGATATTGTTCCACAAATAGAGGGACCTACAATTTACGCCCCCTTCCCACGGGAAATGGTTCTTAAGGAACTTTTCATGTCAAAACTACTCTCAGAGGCTTTCCATTGTCTGCCGAAGAACGACAGCTATTAGAAAAAAACTTTTTCTATCAAGTGGTGTTTCGTGTCCGGAGTAGGAAGAACAGAGAGACCAATAAACATTTTTACCAAAATGATCAGGACGAAGATCTCAGTCGATTTAGATATGTCCGTTTATCAGTCTCTTTGAACGCAAACTAATCTCTCACTTTTAGCCCTTTGCGGTTGTATTAAATTTGAAGATGGGGTCGTACTGATCGAAACTGATGTAAGATTATGACGGATAAACAAGACTTGTTAATTCTATTAATAAATACTGCATAAAATTAATGGGGTTTCTTGCTGTAGCGGCTGAGATTAGACATACGACCGCAAAGGGTTAAAGCTATTGGGCTGAAATTCGATAGACAAATGTATCTTTATAGTAAAGGGTGGTTACATTTCAAGGGCCGATGTTGAATGTGAACCACACCTAAACGTCAACGACGCCGTTGGACTTCTTTCTTTGGGATTATTTGAAAGAAAAGGTATACGTCGATAAGCCAGCAACAATTCAAGAGCTAAAGGATGAGATAATTCGGCACATTAAAGACATATAACCTCAATTATGCCTCAGCGTCGTCGAAAATTTGGACCATTGGATGGAGGTGTGCCGCCGAGGCCACGGCGGCCATATGACCGATATTTTGCTCCATATATAATTGAGCTATAGCAATATTATCATTATAAAGAAAAATATCAATAATGTAAAAAAAAAATTGTATTATGTTCAAAATCAACACCGGCCCTTTAAACTTAACCACCCGGTAGATAAGGAACTATTTGCATTTGGTGGTCTTTGGAGGTGTGCCGCCGAGGCCGCGGCAGCCGTTTGGCCCATATTTTGTTTTATATATAATTGAGCCATACCAATATTATCATAATAAAGAGAAGTGATAATAATTTCCTAAAAAGGATGTATTTTATTCAAAATTAATACCGGCCTCTAAAACTTAACCACCCTTTATAATACATTAATCGGAACTGAAAAGATCAGACCACTACAACATATATAGCAGTTCCCATATAATTGATTTTGCTGATGTGAGGTTTTGTGCTAAAACTTGTTCACTTAGACAGTCGTGAACGTGAAATTTTCTGAGCTGTTTACTTATCAATCAGCACCTACTAAGAAAATTATCGAGTTCGGTGCTCTATAAGATACAGATTGAAGCAAATTTCTCTTTATATTCCTAAGGCAGAAATGTATTCCAAAATAGCTAGTCCAACATTGAGACTATAACAATTTCCGCAAAAAGCTCAACGCTCTCAAAAAAATGAAACCGATGGAATCAGAGAACTAAGAAGCAAACTTCTTGTGATTGTGTCACAGGGAAGCTAAGAATGATAGATTAAAAATTAAGCTGCGTGAATAAATTTCAATAAAATGAGAAGTGCTTTGAGAGCAAGATTCCAATTTTTCGTCTTTTTTTTTTTGAAGATTTACATTTTTCTAAATTTTTTCAAGGCACCCTAGAAAAGAGTAAGTCCCAGCTATCATTTAAAATTTTCTCAAAAAGCTCAACACTCTCAAAAAAATGAAACCAATTGACTTAGAGAAACAAACACTTTGTGATTGTGTCACAGGAGAGTCAAGATAGTTAGACTAAAGATGGGTCATTATAAACTCTCTTAAGCCGAGTGCATAGATTTGATTAAATTGAAAACTGTTTTGAAAGCAAGATTACACTTTTTTCTTTTTTTTTTTTTTGAAGTTTTAAGTTTGTGAACCTTTTTTAAAAGAGGTTTACTATTCCCTGAACTCATTCAGAGTAACATCTATTGCTTACATTTTATACACTATTTTCTCACGTGTGACTCACCTTTTGGGTCATTTGGTATAAAATCTAGCGTACGATCCTTACAACGCAAATCTTGACCGGTACCATCGATCCACACGTAGGTGGCTTGTACGATATTCTCCTTCAATGGTAAGCTGCGATAGCGTTCCAAAATGGTCTTATCAAGATGGGCATTTGGTGAACCTTCTAAAACACGAGATGACATGCTAAAAATATAGAGAAAATAAATAATATGTAGTATTTATAAAAAAAAGTATACTTTTAATAAACTTCAACAAAAATAAATTATGAAAGCCAAAATGAAATACGAGTCACACAAATAACTTCGACATACGAGGTGACCCCTGAAGAAAACCCTCTGTATAGGATTATTATTAAAAATACCAAACTTTATGACGTCAATTGTCAGATTTCACTTATTCACTCAGCTGTTGCCATATCTCAAAACTTAAACGCTTAATGATTTTTAACGAAAAGTGCTCGCGTGCAGTGGACATACTTCAATGCCCTAGCCCAAGAGATGCTCATAGGTTTCTGGCATTTTTATTTTGCATAAGACATGTGAACAAATCGTGCTTGCCAATCGCTACTTGTCATTTATACCGGCTTCTGCATATGATTATGCATGCGCATGTTTTTAAAATTGACAGAAAGTCGCTTTTTGATGACAGTTACTGAAATGGAAAATAAAATTAGCCGTTCCTCCAAGCAAGACAATTCAGGGAAACGCATCCGAAGAGAGGAGAGTCGTTATAAGTGGTTTTTGGAGTTGGCTTATGTTTGGAGTAATATTTCTATATATACCCCTCAAAATCAAACTACTAAGTTTCATTAGATATTTTATTGATATTTTTATACTTAATATTTAAATATATTAATAAAATTATTTTTTGTTCTATTTTTAATTATTTTTATTTTTAAACAATATAAACTTTTTTAGTACTTTTTAATAATTTTTATTTCTATTATTTTACTTTCTCATATTTTTGGTAACATTTGTGTTACAAAAAACTCAAGCGTCAAGTGGTTATGTAACAACTCTCGCACTGTATGCTTGCGCAAAATTAATCACCAAATGGCCTCGCACATCAATCATATTTGACACTTGTGAAATAGACAGCTGCAGTAAACAAACAGAGACGTAATGGAGCACGTAAAGGTGAAAATAGAGATTTCCACCACTCAAAACCACTTTTTTTATTTAGTAAAAAAGGGATTCAAACACAAAATTCGATGATCGAAGCTCCGGCACTAGTACCATTATTTTGATAGGTTATGTTAGGTTATACTGGCTGCCCGAAGTCACGCGGAGACCATTTTGGTCCATAGCGATGTCGGATCAGATCATTCTATGTTAGGGAAAATATGCATCACTCAAGATGCGTGTACTGTTCGCAAGTTTTATGAGTCGCTTAAGCTGCAGTACAGGTATACATTCTAGTCTGTCAAAACTGAATGCAGCCAGGTAGCCATAGTTTTTGAGAGAGCCGGTCAGTAACATAGGAGATGCTCTGGGGTTTCTCTTGTACCCGACTCATTACATTACATTTCATTATTTTGATGAGTAACAATTGTTTTCATATCGTTTTCCCTTTACAACCGAGCAGCATTGAAAAATTTTCGAAATTTATTTCCGAAATCAGTTTAAAGACTAATTTCACAGCTGACCACTTAGATTTATCTTTCTCATGCCGATGAACTGTATCTTGCTGATAAAAAAAAATGTTAATTTAAAATTTTTTTCTCTCAAAAGCTTGTTAAACTCTTATAATGTTAGTTAAGGTGCTCTTAACCATTTGTGGTTAGGTTCAAAATGATGTGAAATTAATGAAAATTAATCCGCACTGCAAGTGGCGGATGGTTTAAATCACCGGCTTCCCTAGCCTCGGAAAAAGTTTAACATAGTAGCTGATTTTTTCTATTTATTAATTTTATTTTTTTGATTATGATTGATTGAAATCAGTTTTTTGTTTTTTTGTTTTGTGGATCTTACAAATCTGTCTTTGAAGAATCGAAATTTAATGCTAGGAAAATTTTTTTGGATCGGTTAGATAAGCTCACCAGATGTGAAAATTAGTAGATGAGAAAACGGCGATTAAATAAAAAATTGCGCAGAGTGCTTCACACAAAGTGAAAAAGTATCCATTTGGCATTTGCATATACCAAACTACATACATACATAAACAAACTAACTGCCGATTCACCTTGAAGAGTTCATTGTTTGGTATGGTTTTCCGACCGAAGGCTTAAATTTGTATGTAGAAAACAAAAAAATCGCACTGCATCTGTCAATAACGAACGATATAGAGCCAAGTCTAACGAAACACCTCTTTCGTCGAGGCAGGAAAAATTTGCTATGGGCAGACTAAACAAAAAAAAAATGCATGTTTGGATTTGATGAAAAACAATATGTTCCACGGTCCACAAGTTCAGCATCTGATCCCATATATACAAAAAAAAAACAGCAAAGCAAACCAATAATGGTGTGGCAATGTTCTGCGGAGGAAGAAATAAGTCGAATATTTTGCATAAAAGATAAAACGTGTGCGGTGGACTACGCGAGAATATGCAAGAGAAAATAGGTCCCTAATAGTTTAGACAGACGGCGGCGTTAATCGGGATTACCGGACGCAGTTAATTCTGATTAAAACTGTAGTGTGACAGACGGTTGCTACGCGGATTAGTAAACAACTGATTTGTTTATTTGATAGTTTTACCAGTGAAAGATAGACCGCAGGCCACAAATGCGGGTATTAGCTGCACTGATATTAAAAAATAATTATAATAATTATTCATTTGAGGAAAATCTTAAAATAAAATTTCTCAAACTGGTCCAAAATATCAAAACATGGAATGTAACTTCGAAAGTTTTAGTGCAAATTAGCATTGCATCCAGTCTTTCTTGTTCTTCTCTTTAAAAGTTTCATTAATTTTCATTCACAACGGCTAAGATCCAGGCATCTTCTTTGTTACGCCTACTGATATAAGTGCGCAAACGCAGCACAGTCATCGTTCGTAATCCACGCACTCTAAACCCTTACCATCCCAGCACTACCTCTCCCCGCCCTCTCCCTGCATCCCATCGGTCTTCCTCTTTTAGTTTAGTCATCTTTCTAGTTGTCAATCCGCACTAGTTGCACTTAATTCCTCAATTAATTCCAAATTATGATGGTAGTTACGACTAACGCCACCGTCTGTTTAAGCTATGAGATGGTAGTTTATGGAGGATAACGGTCCTAAGCATTCATTAAAATTGGCAAGGGATAGGTTTTAGAAAGAAAAAGTTAACGCTAAGAACGACTGCCGCAGTCTCCTGACTTAGACCCAATTGAGCATACTATTTGGGCAAAACTGAAAAATATATTCGGACCCTTCTAAGCCACAAATGGCGAAGAAATGCGGAACCAGTGTCAAATGCCTTGATACTCTATTTTCCGGATAAATGCCCAAAATTTGGTAAATTCAATGTTTCAAGGATATCAAGAAGCCATAAAATAAACAGGAGGTGCTACGAAATACTAAATTATTTCTGCATACGTAAAAAACACTGATTTTTTGTGGCAAAACTTTTTGCTGCTATAATTTTTTCCAGGTAACGTTTCTTAAACTCGTTAAAATTTATTCTGTAGAATATTTTGAAAATTGTCTTTTTATTTTCTTAATTTACATTAATTGTTATAATTTGTATGCCTTTTAAAGGTGTTTGCATTTGGGTGGCTCCCCAGAGGAAGAGGAGTAATTGTTTTAGTGGTCACACCACTCAACGTAGAAGACGACTGTCGCTAAGTACGAAGACATTTTGAACTCTACATCACCCACCAAAACAAAAAAAGTTAGTAGAACAAGAACCATATAAGGCAAAGTTTCGAACTTTGCATTAAATTTGTAAAAATGCGCATCCGAAGCAAGAGAGTCGTGGAAATTTCAAACTTTTTACTTAGAATTAAAAAAAAAATTCAGGCAGTCTTATAGTTCATTGAATTTTAGCATAACAAAGTGCAAGTTTTAGTTGGTTCAAAAATCGCATTGATTTCTGACAATTTTTTCTGTGTTGGGTGTTTTCT
This sequence comes from Anastrepha obliqua, assembly GCF_027943255.1. Classification (NCBI taxonomy): domain Eukaryota; kingdom Metazoa; phylum Arthropoda; class Insecta; order Diptera; family Tephritidae; genus Anastrepha; species Anastrepha obliqua. The sequence goes on from NC_072893.1 coordinate 10,152,824, forward strand.
TCCATGTAAAAAAATGTGGACTAGGCGCCAAATGGAGAAATTACACAGGACCGCGAACGAAAAAAATTCTGAAAAATTAGTGTGATTTTTGATCTACTTGAAATTTGCACTTTACTAAACCAAAATTTAATGAGCTATAAAATTGCATTTTTTTACAAGTTCCGAGTAAGAATTTTGAAATTAATGGAAATGGAAGGACCTACAGCAATTGACTTTTATAAGAAACTTTTCTTCGCAGAAAAAATCTTAGCTGTTTGCCATGGCCAACCGCTATTTGAAATAATTCTTTCAGCATCTGATGCTTCAAATCCACAGCCCAGCACCAACTGAACGGTAGTCACACACCAACTCATTCGGATGCTGCATTTTTTTATAGGACTTTAAAGCGAAAATGTAATATTTTTTTTAGTAAATAAAAAGTGTATTTATAGCTTTATCAGCTTATTTCTTCTCATTATTATTATTTTTATTTAAAAAAAAAATCCTGTTAAATCATAAAATTATTAATATTTTTTTATGCCAAAATTTCTAAACGCCAAATTTATATTTTTATTCTCACCAAGCAATAAACAAAATAGATTTTCAAAGAATGCAAAATCTCAAAATTTGACAGCTGCATAAAATAACGTATTTACGAAACTTCAAAAATATTCAAAAAACATCTCCAAAGCCTGTATGAATAAAATTTGCATTCTTCACAAACGAAGAAAAGGACACTTTTGCATAAATAACACAGATCACAAACTTTAACAAAAACACACCAACCTGCTGATTTTTTGAATAACCTTTCAAGTTGACTTCAAAAATCCTGTAATGTAATATTTTTTTATTTCTATTTTTTTAATGGAATGCACTGTGCGAGATTAGCGGCTTTCAACGATCGGCAATGATGTGACGCGTAACCGGAAGGGATTACAAACAAAGGCGCAGGATAAACGAGTAAAACAAGACGCGTATGTATGGGTGAATGTAATTTCAAGTGTATAAACGACACAAAATTTAAACGTTTGCGTTCTGATTTTATAATTTTTTTCAGTATTGAGCGCAAACGTTGCTAGAATGCAACTAAACTCAAATTCGCTATTTCAAGTCAATTTATAATAACAACAAACAAACTAAATTAATATGCGGATATACATAACGACAGGCGTATGTTTTTAGCGCTGCGGAACACTAACTCAATGAAAGTAAACATACGAACATATACGTGTTTGTATGTATATATGTGTGCGCTAATATGTAGTTTATTTCCCTCTCCTCTAGCGCAAAGACAAAAATGGCAAATGCAAAAACAATAAAGAAGCTTAAAATGAAATGACAAAAATGTAGTAGCAACAATTACAATGTATACACACACACATACCTATGTGTATATCTTTACATGTATAACGGTGGTACATAGCACTATAATACTTGTATAATAACAACAATAAGAATTAACAAACAAAAGCTAATCGCTGCTGAGCATAAAAGCGTTCACAACGGCAGGCGGATTGATAATGGTTTTTGTAGTTAAACGGTTTCTCCCTCACACAGCAGCGATAACAACAAACTAAATCAAGAATGAAAAAGCAAAACAAAACAAAACTAAATAGCTGCAACAACTAAAACAAAGGGGAAATACGGTAGAATGTGCAAATTGTGTTTGCGCACAAGCGATTGGAGCGCTTGGGGTGAGTGAGTGACTTTGCTCAATTTTGCAACTGGCAATCATTTTCATTAGCCATCACTGTAGTGACAGTGGCACTTAACGAATTTAATAATAATACATAGTAAAAATAGTAGAAAATCTAGAAAATATTAATAGTTTTCTAATAGTACCACGCAATGGCAATTCTCGAAGGCTATTTCTAGGTCTGCTGGACATTCAAATAAATACTTTTGTAGCCAGTAGTGTCGCATATTTTCCAAACCTAGACAGGGGCAGAGGTGATATGCTAAACTTCCACACCCGTCTCGCGCCCATCCTCTACATTGAAGAATAAAAGTTTCAAACCACATTTTTCACATGCTTCAAAAAGCGTAATCTATAATTTAAAAATGAATCGCAAAATGTGTTGGTAAGCGCATAACTCAACAACGCATGGACCAATCTTAACAATTATTTTTTTAAAATGTTCCTTGAAGTCCAAGGATGGTTTGTGCGGCGAAAAAAAATCGAATAATTTCCGAGAAAACTCTAAAACAGCCTTTTTCTTTTTCCCATACAAATATTTCGCGTTCGTGTGTGTGCGTGCTCGCGTTGGAGGATCTAATGCGTTCACACAAAAGTGATAATATCGTGGACCCGACCAAATTGAAAAGTAAAAAAATGTAAGTACTATAGATTTGATTGGCCTCGCAATATTCTTTCTTTTGTTTTAGTTTCAGAACTTTAACTCGTTCATTCACAAATAATAAATAAAAATAGGTAAATAAATTCCAAGAATAGTCATGCAGGGCTGAACAAAATCAAACATATTTTAAGAATACCAAAAGATAAACATATTTTAAGAAGAACAGAAGATAAACATAAGTTAAGAATAACGAAAGACAAACATTATTAATTAATCTGGAAAACCCATGTTTCTCACATGGTCAATTGTATGTTGCCTGTTCCAGTGTTGGAAAACCATCAGATTTGTTTGTAAATACATTGTATATCATAAAGCACTACAATAAAAATAAAACAGATTTTTGTTCATAATTATGATTCACTTGATTTACAATAAAGCGATTACTGAAAATACTTATATGCGTTTTATTTCATTATTCTTTATTATATCGGTTATTAACCCTATGTTAATAATAATAACCTGAAGTTTGAACCTGAAGTTTCCCTCTTAGTTGGAAGCCCTCTGGCAAAAAACATCCCTGTTGGGTTTTTAGTGGGTCCCAAAAGGGTGGCCAAAGTTCGAGGAAGCGAAGATACTTAGGTCACCCGAGCTGACCCTTTTCTTTAATTCTCCTGAACAGAACCGTCGCCATGATGATAGGGCGGTGTGTGAAGGTCAGCAGAATAAAAACGTCTGTCGACTCCACTAGTTGTGTATAAAAAAATTGTTTAAATTTCCATTATATACTCCTTTTATTTGGCGATATTCTATAATTTTTTGAATCTTGGCTCCTAATTTGAACTGTAAGATAATTTTTAAAAGAAGTGAATGAAGTGAAAAAGTGAAGAAGAATGAACTTGTTACTACTGAGATATGCTGTCGCATGCTTATCGATATACTAATTTTTTTCCTTTTTTTTTGGATTCCTGAGCTCAAAACGCATTTTTTTAATTTTTCCTGTGATAAAATATGTACATTTTTTTCCAACCCTGTTAACAATCTACAAAAGTTAGTGATGGACTTCCTTACGCGTAAAATCCAAGACAACCTGTCTTGCACACCACTGTATGCTGACGATGTAGCCCTACCCGCACGCGACAAGGCCATCCTCCAAGAAAATCTAAACCGGTAGGTCACCGTCCTTGAACCGAACGGGCTACGAGTAAGCCGCTCAAATACCGAAGCAATCGAGTTTCATTTTGTCACAGCGAGTGGCGTTAGTCCAGCTCTTACAATAAATAACGCAGCCCCCTCCTCAAAATCGTTAATAGCTTCAAATACTCGGGCTCGCATGTCAACGAAGATGGCACCTTCGACGAGAAATTGCACACCGAATTCTCTGTGAATGGGAAAGCTGGAGAGCAGCCTCTGGTGTCCTGTGCGACAAGAAAATTCCACAAAACTTAAAAGGTGAAATCTACAAAAGCATAATCGGGCTGTACCACGTAAACTAGAGCTGAAATGCGAATGGTGGGCCAGCGCCGTTACACTGCTGGAAAGATTCAAAACCCCTTTATACTTGGTAGCAATAAATTTGTTCCAATCAGCATTGAGCTGCAGGAAAATCGCCTGCGCTAGTACGGTAATGTTATGTACCGACCAGAGGTTTACGCAGTAAAGAAAGTATTGCAGATAGCGGTAGCGAAAAGAAGGCCAGGCGGACCATCAAAACACCATTGAAAACGACAAGCGATACAGAAGCATTAGCAAAGACACGAGTCAGAACCGCGTGACCTGGAGATTTCGCCCAAGGAGAGTGGATAAAGCTAGGTTAAAGAAGAAGCATCAAATTTCATTCTCTTATAGTTGAGCCTAATTTCAGCGTAATATGGGCACACAAACAGCTAAAAGAAGACTGAGTTTGTATTACAATTTTTTTCCCGTTACCGTTGCGTTTTTTCCGTTTGAATAATTCTCAGCTCTTTAACTCCACAAAGGGTAATTAAAAGCAATTCCATTAATAAGTAGTTCCCCTTCCATGCTTTTTAACAAACTACTCTCAAAAATGTGCACATCTTCGCGCTAAAAACCAAGCATCTTTGTTAAACAAACACAGCTGGGTTTCTCCAGAGAGGAGAAGTGTTTTGTTTTAGTGAAGCCCTTAAGTATAATACACATCATTAGTATTCATAATTTAACTGAATTTGCATTTTCGACACGTACCGCCTGAAATAAAGTGATTATAATGAATTGTTTTTATTACATCTTAATTGCACAAATATTGAACTCCGAATTTGCATTTCCGGCACTCGCTAATACTGACCAACTGACCAAATATGCAAGGTGGACAAAACGAAAGGTACGAGTATGCTTCAGTAATACCATTGCAGGAAATTCAAGTTTGTCCTAGTCTTAGTCTTTAAGTTGCAATCTAAAGATAGATTCGGCTAAGAACTCAAAAAAGTGAATTTTTTTTTAAATAAAAAAAAATTCCTTTATTTTTTATTTTTAATAAAACCTCGCTAAAAAGTGAGAAGCTGGTCTCATACTTTCAGTGTGCGCACTTATCTACCTGCTTTTTTATTTTTTAAGTCAATGGTAAATAAAAAACAACATTACCCAAGAGGCCAATAGGTCATGGGAAGACGAAGATACATGCGTAGCAGCCAGGCTACTATGGCCGCAAATAAACAAGTAAAGGACAAGGGAATTGCTTAGCCTCTCAAGAGAAGATATCTCGAAGGTCGAGGCTTGTGTCACCGGCCACTGGCTATTTGGAAAGCATTCCTTGACACTAGGAGTATTCTCCCATGAATATTGTAGAAGCTGTAGAGATGAGGAAGAGGAATAAACAGTTGTGCACTTCCTCTGCAATTGCCCAGCCTTAGCTAAAATCAGAGCAGGTTGTCTAGGTAAACACTTTTTCCATTATTTTACAGAACTATCTGGCGCGGGGATTAGACCAATCCTGCGCTTCATAAGAGCCTCAAAATGGTTTCATGAAAGTAAATAAACAAGGTTACCGCGTCGCACAATGGTCCTGTAAGGTCTAAGTGAGTTCGTCATACGGACCGACTACCACCATAACCTAACCTAACCTAAGCCAATGGTAACAACCTTACTGACTAGATTTACAAGGTAAATAAAGAAAAACTTCAGAACTGAAATTAAATAGATAGTTTGTTTGACAAAAAAATAAGACTCAATAAGTGACTTAAATAGAGGAATTGGAATTGGAGCCCTGAAATCCAACGTAGAATCCCTCTTGCCAACAAGTGCTACTTTGGACTAAGTAGGCAACTGAGCAATAAAGTCCTCTCTCGACGAACAAATCTAACACTCTACAAGACTCTCATGATGCCCGTCCTAACGCAAGGCGCAGAAGCTTGGACGATGAAAACATCCGATGAAGCAGCGCTTGGAGTGTTCGAGAGAAAGATTCTGCGCAAGATTTTTGGACCTTTGCACGTTGACAGCGGCGAATATCGCAGACGATGGAACGATGAGCTGTATGAACTTTACGACGACATAGACATAGCGCAGCGAATAAAGATCCAGCGGCTACGTTGGCTGGGTCATGTCGTCCGAATGGATACAAACGCTCCGGCTCTGAAAGTGTTCGATGCGGTACCAACTGGTGGTAGTAGAGGAGGGGGAAGACCTCCTCTGCGTTGGAAAGATCAGATGGAGAAGGACTTGGCTTCGCTTGGTGTGTCCAATTGGCGCCGGTTAGCACGAGAAAGAAAGGACTGGCGCGCTTTGTTAAACTCGGCCAAAATCGCGTAAGCGGTTCTCGCGCCAATTAAGAAGAAGAAGAAGATATGAACAGTCAATGGTACCAGATATTATATGGTATATGAACAGTAAGCTTTGAAGAAGTCGTCGGATCTCAAATGATAAAAAAATGATAAGCATGCAGCTAACAGTGCAGAATGGCAAGGGACTATTAAAGTATAAAGGTTAAAGAGCAAAGAGAGCTAAGAGAATGTGAGGAATAAATCGGATTCCAGATGACGGAGACATACTCCAATTTCGAACTGACTAAAGTGTATGGGTCTTTAAAATTACTATCATAGGGGATTCATAGACTTGGAAAACGTCATATGATAACACTTACTAGTATTAAGACATAGTTCAGAGCATTCAAGTATTTCTGTAATAACAGTGTATCCGATAGAGAGGAGATTCTACGAAGAAGTTTCAAATCGTCTGCACAGAGTAAATATTTCGAATACTTGAAACACCGACCAACGTCTTTAATAAAAAGTATAAACAAGACAGGACCACGAATGCTACCTTGTGGTACTCCAGTGTATTGGATTTAGTATCCCCAATTTAAACAAATGAGATCCTATTTGACAGGTAGGATTTCGGCCATAAGAGGTAAACCGAGTGGTAGCCTAGATTTTCAAGTTTCCATAGGAGGATTTTGTACACGCCCGTATCGAATGCTTTCAAAAAATCGGTGTATATGGTGAAACTTACTCTTAAACTCAGAGACGCAGAACTGAGAAAAGACAACTAAATTTGTAACAGTAGATCGTCCACCAACAGTAAATAGTCCAACAACAGCAAATGCTAGCTTGTCCTTTACCACTTTCTCAAAAAGTTTGGAACAAGTCGATAATTTAGATATAGGCCTTTAATTTCTTACTTCTTTCTTATTGCCGGTTTTGAAAATTGGCGTGATGGATGCCAACAGCCTTCAAAACCTTAAATAGCTTTACGCTCAATACAAAAGTCCTTATAGAATGTATAAAATGCACTCAATAGGTTGCCGACTCTCACTACGCTTTCGCTGATTTGGGTATTAGGACATGAGGACACAAAAAAAACAAGAAGACAGACTTTTACCTAAAACAGGAAACCAAAAAATTGACCCAAATAAAAACCAAGGAATACTTGAACGGCACAAATAGCTTAAATCACTCCAAAAAATTCCCGAACTCTAACACCAACAGAGCAAAATCTGCTCTAACGCTAGACAAAAAGGGTCTCAGATTAATCTGTGGAGCACTTACAGGTCACTTTGCCTGCAATAAACTTCTCAATACAACAGGACTATCTAGCACTAGTTTATGCAGGCTCTGCTGTGATGAAGAGGAGTCTATGGAGCACTTAATCACCAACTGTGAAGCAGAAAAGTATCAAGTTAGAAGCAGAATCCTGGGCTTGTACCTACTGGAGGATGAAGACTTACAAATGCTCCCTCCTAAAGAGCTGGTTCGATTCCTCGCAATACTAAACAATTAAAATTAAGCACTTAGGGGCGCACAATAGATCAATCTGATCGCAGTGCATAAAGGTCTTAGCCTAAAACGTACAACCATCCCCATTACCATTACCATTGCCATATATGATATGAATCACGATTGCTTGAAAATTGAAATTTGAAAAGGTCGAGCCAAGGAGCACCAGGAGATTTGGTGGATCCTAAAACACTCAGGCTAAAAAGCCCATTGTATTTAAAGCTCTGGAAAGGGGGTTGATAGTCAAGGAGGGAAGGAGAAAAGTATCAGAGAAAGAGATCGGAAAGAATAGAAACAGAGGTAGAGATAGTTAGTCCTGTGAGAATTTTCCAGATTCTTTGGCAAATCTGTAAATATGCTCCAGTTTTAGAGAACGAATATACTCATTCTCATGACATCGGAACCCAAAACTCGTAGCCGTGCTCTAGCAAAGGCAGGACACTCACAGAGAAAGTGCTCAGGGTTATCCGCCTCCTCCAAGCATGACACGCACACTGGGTCCTCGATGATTCCAATGATGGTCATATGCTGACCCCACGGGTTGTGTCCTGTAATGATACCGACCATCAACCGAAAGTCTTTCCTTCTATTGTAAGTTTTAGTAGAAAGTTTGACAGTTTTCTATTCGGTCTTGTCACAAAACACTTTGCAGTTCTTTATGCAGATTGCCTACATAATCGCTGATCCAATTCATGATTCCTGCGGAACTGATTCCGATGATTGACTCTGGCCCCTGTGGGGACACCGCTGATCCACGGTTGGCTAATTCGTCGGTGATTTCGTTTCCTTGAACACCGGAGTGTCCCGGAACCCATATAAGTACAAGCCTGTCTTGTCTTGCGACAGAATCATGATTGCTTTGAATGTAGGGTTGTTTGACCATCCATCCACTTTGAATGTAGGGTTCTTTGATCATCCATCCACCATATTCCAGCGAAGATATTATTTTATTTCTCTTACGGATAATCCAATCTCACCACATCAGGTGGCAGGCAATTATTGAATAAGTAATTTAAAGAGTGTTCAGATGGGAGGTAATACTTTTTCCAATAGGGTTTTTTTCGACAGATCACGCGTGACTACTGTCAAACTAAATACATAATTTTAGTATTCATTGACATTTCATCATGGAAAGACTTACGACTTACGACTACGTGAGGCAATGGATTTACTGCGTCGTCGTTTGGGTGAGCATTTCATCTCTCGTCTCGGACCTGTGGATTGGCCACCAAGATCCTGTAATATCTCACCTTTGGACTTTTATTTGTGGATATATGTGAAGTCTAAATGCTTTGTGGATAAACTCGCTTCGATTGAGCCAACAACATTGGCAGCCAACATTACTAAAGTTATTTACGAGATACCGACCGAAGTCCTCCAGCGAGTCACTCGAAATTGGTGTTTACGAATGGCCGAATTACGATGCAGTTGCGGCCACCATTTGAAAGGGAATATCTTTAAAAAATAAATGTCCTGAAGGGATCTACACAAAAATAATAAAGATTGCCCAATCAATTTGAATTTTCGTTGTTTTATTTCAATTTAAAATCCGATACCTCTAATTCCTGATCACCCTTACTGCGTGAACTGAAAATCCCAAGAGGATATTTACTGCAACCTACTAGTTAAAGATTAATATTTTAAAAAGAACTAATTCCAATACTTTGATACAATATTGCTACAAATACGATTGACTCAGACGTGGGTGAATAGAATTGGCCCTTTATGGATGCCGTTCTGGGCCCTCCCGAAGTAATATAGAAAGCAGTCCCTGGAAGGGTGTCTCCCAAGAAGGAGAGGAGGGATCGTTTTAGTGGACACACCACACGACGCAGTAGACGACGGTCGCTATGAGTGTGAAGGCACTACCTCGCCCACCAAAAAAAAATATTTGATACAATAACCTACACGTTTCTGATCTTCAAATCACATAAATAGTGGAGCCGAATAAAGCCTTGAAACCATCGTTATCCAATGTTTAAAACTTTTGCTGAATATTAATTTTTATTTAAATTAATACTATTTTAAATTAACTCAAATACTCTCATATCTGCCAGTTTTCATTGATTCATAGGCTCATTCAGCTACACTCGGACTTTAAGGATGTTATGCAATCATCCTTCTTCACTTACTTTCCACAACGCATGATGAGAAGTATATAAAAATTATTTCTTTACACAATTTACACTTTTTAAAAAATTCAAATTTAGTTAGATGAAAATACTTTTACTAGGCGAGCTTTGTCACACGTAATGAACACTTCCGCTTATCTTAACGAACGAATTGATAATTTTAGCAGCTGTAGACTCTTATCGACTTTTTATAGACGATCTTCCAGCTAAGCACTCACACTCTTACAGCGGCATATAAGAAATCACAACGAGAAATGCATCCGAACCCTGTAGCGAAAACCGTTAGCACCGAACTGGGACGCTTCTAGTGAATTTAGAACCATTATTGAGATGCACTCCTTCACTTTGCTTTAGGCCATAAAGGTAGTTAGGCGAATCTGGTGGCTGCCAACATGACACACTGGAACTTCTTCTTTACACTATGAGATCTCTTTTCAGCCATTCTGCGGCTTTTATAAACGAGCTTAACGCCTTTAGTTTAAGATGCGCTATATCCGTTACATCTGTTAAGCGTGTAAAGTCTTCTTTTAGCTAATCCTTCACACTCGCAAAGAAGGTGTCTAATAGTTTCCTCCTCTTCTGTATTATAGCAGCTTCTTCAATAAACATAGTATGGAGCTCCCAGCCTTTTAGTGAATGCTATCGCGCCATGATAAACGACTTTTTGATGGCGGAAATTGAAGTCCATGATATTTACAATGCACTCAGTACTAAAGTTATTCACAAGATACCGACCGAAGTCCTCCAGCGAGTCATTTAAAATTGGTGTTTACGAATAGCCGAATTACAGCGCATTTGCGGCCCACATTTTAAAAGGATAAATGTCATGATTTATTCTATACAAAAATAATAAAGATTGTCCTATCAATTCTAATTTTTTTTGTTTCATTTCAATTTAAAATCTGATACTTCTAAATTGATCGCCTTTCGAAAAAACTTTTTCTGTAATTTGGTGTTTCATGACCGGAAATTCCAACCTGTGTACCTCCGAATAGTAGTCACGCATCAACCTATTTGGCTAAAGCTATGGTGAAAAGATTACAAAGGTGAGCTCTTAAACAAACCTGTATTGTGCTCTGACCGAATTTGACAGAATCAGCTTGAGGTTTGTTTACAAAGAAACTGAGATTGTTTTGGTGATATACGAAAAAAATCAACCAATGGCACTTCGTTGTCGTCTGAACAACGACTGATTGGAAGAGTTTCTGAATATTTGTGAAATGATCGTGCGACTTCGGCTATCGAATCAAAAGTTCAACACACAATTTTCTTTTTCACCATAGCTAATTAGCAAGGCTGGTAATCTATCATGCTTGGGCTAAAGCTACTTGTTTACTATAATTAATCTCATTGCGCAGCAAGCAACGGCAACTAGGACGTGCGCTGCCTACTAACAGCTTAGATTCCCTAAGAATACTTCTTTTTTGTCCATTTACATGACATATGGCGCTCAAATCTATGCTCTAGTCGGAGCTCTGGATGATTAACAACCATATGAGCTTGCTCATTCGAATGGGCACCACTGCCATATGGTAATGGAAACGAATTACGCAATCTGGTCCTACGACCAGATTGATCTATTGTCCGCCTCTATGTGCTTAATTTTAATTGTTTAGTACTGCGAGGAATCGAACCAGCTCCTTAGGAGGAAGCATTTGTAAGTCTTCATCCTCGAGGAGGTGCGAGCCCAAGATTCTGTGTCTCCTGTGACCTTATATCACAGTTGCTGATTAAGTGTTCCATAGACTCCTCTTCATCACAGCAGAGCCTGCATAAACTAGTGCTAGATAGTCCTCTTGTACTGAAAAGTTTATTGCAGGCAAAGTGACCTGTAAATGCTCCACAGATTAATCTGAGACCCTTTTTGTCTAGGGTTATAGCAAATTTTACGCTATTGGTATTAAAATTCAGGAGCTTTTTGAAGTGATTAAGACTATTTGTGCCGTCCCAGTATTCCTTGCTTTTTATTTTGGTCCATTTTTTGGTTTTTCTGATTCAGAGCCGCCAGTTTGTTGAGTGCATTGTTACATTCTATAAGGACTTTTGAATTGAACGGAAAGCTATTTAAGACTTTGAAGACTGCTTGACTGTCTTCAAAGTATTTTAACTTTTACCTTTTCAAACCCTCTTTTGGATACGATTTCCACTGCTTCCACTGTGGCGAAAAGCTCCGCATGGAAAATTATGGTATCTGTGCTCAGTGCTAAATATTTGTGTGCTCTAAGCCCCACTATTACTGTTCCTACACCCCGGAGCGTTTTTGATCCATCTGTATACCACTTTTGTGAGTCATCATGTAGCCATATTAGGCTCGTGCTCCACTCTTCCCTAGACGAGTTAGTAAAATTGAGTATAGGTTCCGTGTGGTCATCCGTCTTGGTCATGCATGCTGCATGCTCATCACAGCCATATATTAACCTTCTAAATATTTTCTGCAACAATAATTCAATTGTGCAATTTTTTCTTTAATTTCTCTACCCACATCCACTTTCCAGTAGCTACATCTGGATCCCATTCATCTTATGTAAGCGGATGTGTTTTGGCATGCCGTGATGTCCTGCTGAAAACATAAATCGTCCACTCTCGAATCTCCACTTTCAGCCTACAAATGCTGACAATCCGGACTAAGTAGTCATAGTTCTGAATTTTTTAAAGGTAGCATACCAATTTTTAGCTAATGGGCTTCCCTGCTGGGGTGCATTATTTAATATTTGCCAACTTATTAGAAGAATTAACAAGTTTTATTGGCTACAGTTGCTGCTAATTGCATTTGTAAAAGCGGGAGAACAAAACGATATCTTTAAAGTAGTCACAAATAGTACCTAATAATAAAAGTAAAACTAAATAAAAATGAGCCAAAGTGCTCCTATCTTTTGTGGGCGAGTATGTGAAGGACGAAAGCTGGTCACCTCTAAGAAGTTGTGAATTGAAGTTCATTCGCATAGTAATGTGAACGGGATTCGCTAAATATACTTCCATACAATGCATGCTCGTATACAAATACTTGGCAGACAGCGAGCTGCGTCATTTTTCGAATTTTGCTAATTTATTTTTAAACAATTGCAGTGAACAACCTAATCACGCCAATTTATACCGTCGAATACGTACAAAACCTGTTTTATCGGGATACTGATTAGAACGTGTTTTACTTTCTTAATTTTTTATTGACCGCTAACAGTCTAGATGGGATGTGAAGATTTGCAATCATCTGTATGTACTTGAATGTACATTTAAGTTGAAGTATATCAGTGATCAAGTTGAGTAAAAAATTTTATTGCAATTTTTTTAACGCGTGTTCTCACTTTATTCGATGATGATATTGCACAGTGTACGCAAATGGCTACACGAACAATGACCAAAAATAATAAGCGTTTTGCAATCTCTATGAAATTTTCCACATATAACTGCCTGTGAATTAATGAAATATCCGAGAAAAGCACAAATAAATAATAAACTTTGGCAACACTGTATACATTTTTGAAAACTCATATATTATCGGAAGATATCTATAGCCAACCAGAGCTGTTGATATAATGAAGAAGATTGATGGGATTTAGGTTGGCGCACTGCACCAGGCTGTCGAAGATATTGACAGAGAAAGTGCTCTTTTAGTCCCCTTCTCTGAAAGGTCCCCACAAGAAAGAGTTGATAGAAATTCAACCACTCATTTTGGCTTCACTTGCAGTCTTTGGAAGTATTTTGTTTTAGCGGTGGGCCAAGAAAGTTGGCTAATCGCCGAGATCTAAAACTATTCAGCTACATAAAAGCGGAATAAAAATGTAAGGTGCACGAGAACTATCGTCAATAGGCCAGGTCGATTTGTGGGGAGGCAAAAAAATCGACCATTGCTCTGTGAAAATCATATTCTAGGGATCAAAATAAGAAACTTTGCCGAAGGAACCATACCTCTAAAACGAATTCTGATGTCCCCCAATTTGGGTCGAACTTTTTAGTTTCTTTTCATATGTAAAGGCCAAAAATGGTGATATTTTGAAATGATTGTATGGGGAACCCCCCAGAGAGTTCCAGGGGGTGTGCCACTGGCATGGGTGGATCGGCCGTCCAAAGTTAGTGGGGGTCGGTCATACATTTGGACTCGATTGGAGCACTCTAAATGGGTCAAAGTGGGATTTTTCGTTCGACCCAAAATGGGGGACATCAGAATTCGTTTTAGAGGTATGGTTCCTTCGGCAAAGTTTCTTATTTTGATCCCTAGAATACGATTTTCACAGAGCAATGAGCGATTTTTAAATAGACCCGCCTTAATCGTCAATCTTATATGAATTCAGAGAAGATGATATCATTTTCTTAGCGGTGTAAAGCGAAATGAGTATCGCTTGTTATTGTCTCGCCGTGTTTATGTGATATTTCTCTGTCGCGGGCGAGTCTCACGAGACATGAGAGGTCGCCCAAGCCATTCGCCACTAACAGTAACACTAAGTAAGTGTGTGGCTCCAATGAAGTCTACAATTTACTCATATGAAATATTAACACAATACAATAGTTATTAGTATATTCTAAGCTACTAGCCACAAGTTCTCGAAAACTTGTAGGGAAAACAGAAATTGTGTTAGCTGAACTGATACGTTTTGCTTTACAATATGTCAGGTTAGGTTACCAGTATAATGGTTGCCCTGGAAAATGGGCTCACCTAGACGAGAAATTTACCATTGCAAGGGAAAAGAGATGAAGGAAACCGATAGGATGAAAGAAGGGAGAGGAAAGGGTGGGGTAAGGAAGGGGTTGAGTATTTGAGGATTATAAAAGGCGGCTTAGTTACGCTTGTGTTAACTGCTTTATGCTGCTGATGAAGTTCATCAGATTTTTAATATCAAGGTCTGCTATATCAACAGACGTAGGAGAGAAGTGAGAACCAAGATCCCTACATCTTAGTCCCCCGAAGAGCAGGGCAGCTAAGGAGAAGGTGATAAGATGATTCCACCTCATCCTCCATACAGCTGACGCAAAATAATTCCAAGTCTCACGGCATGCATACCGCGCAGATATTGCCCCGTGAAGATACCCACGAGATTTGAGAGCTGAGGTTTTGTCTTTCTCAGAATATCCCTCGAACACTTCCGACCCACACGTGCCCAGAACGATTTCGCGACTTTACAAGTTTATGTACTTGCCCAGCGCTCGTTGAGTTGAGGTGAAGCCCATCGTTCCAGGAGTAGTTGTCAAGGGATCACGATTCTCCTTTCACGGGGAAACTACCTCACATATCCCTTTTCTGGCCAGTTCGTCCGCTTCGCAGTTTCCCGCAATATCGCTATGACTAGGTACCCAGATGAGGCTTATGTCAAAGAATTCTGATGCAATCGAAAGTAAAACCAGGTATTACCTGACCGGTTTCGAATGCACCATTATTGAGCCTAGGACCCTAATCGCCGCATGGCTATCAGAGAAAATATTTACTCTCTTAACAGTTATTACACAAGTAAGTAGCCAGTCAGCTGCTTCTTTAATTACCTCTCTGCTTGGAACACACTGCAGTGATCCGGTAACCTGAATTTGAGTCTGAAGGGGAGCTCTTCGCAGAATAATCCTCCGCTAACCTTTCCATCGGACTTCGAGCCATCCACGAACTGGTTCACCAAGCCCTGTCGCCAAGTTTTCCATGTGGAGAAAGTTCCGGTTGGAACGAGGGTATACACAGATCCCAAAATGTCTAAGGATAGTTGAGCGTCCGTAAGTGAGGTCGAGCCTGAAGTCCGAGCCTCTCAGCCTGATTACGGTACATGAAGCGGCAGTTTTGCCCGCGATGTCTACAGGTACTACATTTAACATTTTTGCCTCGCAATAACACACCAGCTCTCACTGCTGACAAAATGAAAGAGTTCATTACATTTTCAGGAATTATGATATTCACGTTGCACCACACGTAGAGTCGCACATATTTAAAAAAAAAACAAACCCAAAATTTTAAGCTATAATGAGGAGGTAATTAATGCCGAAAGATAATTAAACGGATTTGGCTCCTTCATTTGCGGGGCTAACAGTTCTCCACAATAGCGCCACAAGCACTTCATTTAGAACAACGACAGGGCTGCCCACTGTCGCCACATCTATTTGCGGTAACACTTGACGAAATAATGCAGAAAGTCGAAACCAAGACCCATGGCATCAGCTGAACGCTATCCTGCCAACCACATGACCTGAACTACGCGGACGATATTTGCCTGCTTTCAAACAGACATTCCGACACGCGGGCCAAAATTGATCTTCTAGTCATTGCTGCACTAAAATTCGGCCTGAAAATAAACAGCAAAAAAAGGTTATCAATGCGACTCAATAATACAAATCCCAACAATATTGCATATAATCGAACATTGTCAACAAACGGAGCAGCTGAAGAAGACGTCTGCGTACAGCTATGTAGGTCAGCCTTTGCACGGCCACAGCCAATTTGGAAAAGCCAACACAAATTTCACAGAAAACTCATATACAAATATTTATGTATGGTAGTGAGACGTGGTTTTGTTCGTCGAGAGAGGACTTTACTGCTCAATTGCCTACTTAGTCCAAAGTAGCACTTGTTGGCAAGAGAGATTCTACGTTGGATTTCAAGTCCTCTCTCGACGAACAAAACTAACACTCTACAAGACTCTCATCATGCCCGTCCTAACGTATGGCGCAGAAGCTTGGACGATGACAACATCCGATGAAGCGACGCTTGAAGTGTTCGAGAGAAATATTCTGCGCAAGATTTTTGGACCTTTGCACGTTGGCAACGGCGAATATCGCAGACGATGGAACGATGAGCTGTATGAGCTTTACGACGACATAGACATAGCGCAGCGAATAAAGATCCAGCGGCTTCGTTGGCTGGGTCATGTCGTCCGAATGGATACAAACGCTCCGGCTTTGAAAGTATTCGATGCGGTACCAGCTGGTGGTAGCAGAGGAAGAGGAAGGCCTCCTCTGCGTTGGAAAGATCAGGTGGAGAAGAACTTGGCTTCACTTGGTGTGTCCAATTGGCGCCGGTTAGCACGAGAAAGAAACGACTGGCGCGCTTTGTTAATCTCGGCCAAAATCGCGTAAGCGGTTATCGCGCCAATTAAGAAGAAGAAGAAGTGAGACGTGGTTGGTGTCGAGAAGCATTATACAGAAACTAGAAAGCTTCACAAATAAATGCCTTCAAATTATAAAAAAAAGTTTGGCCTAGCACACTCTCAGAAAGGACAGGGAAAGCATAAGCATAATAGCATTGGAATGGAATCCTCAAGGACACAGACGACTCGATCGTCTACGAAATACCTGGAGGCGTTCTAACCTTCTGCATTTAGAAGCAGTTAACCAAACATGGGATATCGCAAAGAGAACAGCAGTAAGTAGTAATAAGATATACATGTTTTGTTGAAGCTCTAATGTTCCCAAGTGGAATAACAAAGAAATAAAAAAACAAATTCAATTAAAAATCGATGGGTTTAGAGTTTAAGCGTGGCCATCCAAGCCTTCAAGATGGAATGAACATATTTAAATTTTTCAGGTGTACACTTGACATTTAAAATGTGCATCCTCCGAAATGTGGAACTTTGAAGGATAGTAAAAAGAATACAGGATGTACTATCACTAACATATTATCTATAGGTAAATGCAAAATGTTTGCATATTAAATTTTTTTTTGTATATCTTCCCGCATTTGTGCCACTGTGCGGAGTACAAACAGAGTATGCAAAGGGAAAAAGAACAAAAATTACCCGCACTCATTAGTAATTAGCTCACAAACGCTTAAACATGTTTAAGTACATAATGGGTGTCTCAGAATGGCCGAACGTGAAAATTGCGCAACATTCTTGTTGCTTGCCTTTTCAATAAATTTTTACTGACCTCAAAACTGATATCAATTAGGAACACCGCCCAATGCAGTACTTGATGCCAAGTGCTCTTCATGGAATTTCAAAGCTGACATGGTTTTGGGTCATAATCAGCATTCACAGATTATCAACTCAACGAGCTGAAGCAAAAGATTTGCCTCCTGATCGGTGACATGTTCCAAGCCGTATAGACGTCCTTCTCGCACTCAAAGCATATACAAGTAGTGCGTCTCTTTGAATATCTGTGAGTATATACGCCATTCAAAGTATATACGCCATTTTCAGTGTTTCTATATCCTTTTGCCCCGAGCGTTGTTTTCATTTCTACGAAAAAATTGTTCAATATTGCACTCAACCCTATAAACAGGTATGTTTTTTGCCTACTCAGAGCGCATAAAACACTGCGTGCATATATCTATCTTTGTCTGACCCACGCATTTCTTGACATTAACATTTTAAATGCAACCAACTCTCCTGACAAAGTTTCTCAAGGGAAAATGTTTGCCTCTTTGGCCTTCGTTGAGTGTAGCATCTTGGAAACGAACACAGAATTTCCTCGCCGGATTACACCTAAAATATAATCGAACACGAACAAGAAGAGGACAAAATTTGTTGGGAGAAGCGAAACCGTCACTATTCATGCTCAAATTCCCGATTACGCATTTAGAGTATAAAAAAACAACCATTCGCAGCCAACCATGTGACAGCCAATATAAAATGTGTAACGCCTACTAAGCCAATACTCATCTAGAAATGCGTTCCGCTCTTTTCTGTAAAGTAAAGTTTCTCGGTTGAAAGCACAGTTTTCTAGTAGTTGTAGGGTACTTATAATACTCGCATATGCCATCATACCAAATTCCAATAAAGTTCATTGGGGACTCTTTTTAAAACCTTGTGTTGTGTCCCTGGGTCTAGCCTTTTTTCGTCCTGTTCGAAGATCCTTTTTAAACTCTTATTTACATAAATCGATAGAAAATTAAATTTTAGGAAGCTACTGGAATCTCAAGACGGTAGCTCTAATAGAAATATACGTTCAAAGTCGAAAAAGCCAGTCTCACCAGAGCCGGGTGCACAACGGAGGGTTAACCGTACAAATTCGGAAGTTGACAGAAGGTATTAGTATTATTTTTTATTTCTGGTGCCACGCCACGTGCTCAATATATATTAATACTTTGCGCAGAAAAAAAGCTTCAAATCGAAATCCGCTTCATTAAAATTGAGTTAACGGAGGGTGCTAAAATGGCTCATTTTAATTTTGGGACATTTTAATTTACGGCACGATATACTACATACATATGAGCGCCCGCTGTAGCAGAATGGGCCGCCATCCGCAAGTAACTGATTCGAAATCCCGGGCAAGAAAAATCAAGTGACAGAAAACGTTTTTTTTAAAGCAGTGGCCTCTCGGCAAAAAATGGTAGAACTCCGTGTATATTTCTGCCATATAAAAGGTCCGCATAAAAAATGCATCTACCGTTCGGAGGCCGCAGTTATGGAAAGGCATCAAGATGCACACCATAAAGTCGAGGAGGACCTCGGCCAAGCACCCAACAAAAGGTGTAAGCGCCATTATATATATACATTTGTGATATATATCCGATACCGGAATTGAAAGCTTATCTTCAAAATGGAAATTGTTTTCATAAATAATCAGAAAAACATTCTAATTTCGAACAAAAAATCTTTATTTTAATTTTTTAATTATTTTTTCTAATATACAAATATTTTAATATTTTTATTTTCAAATATTTTTTTATACTTTTTAATCAAATTTCTCATTCTTGTCAATTACGAGTATAATCTGGGGATCTCCTTTAGTTTTCGACTTCCCGACTACTGCACTGTCTTTCAGACTGAACTGATGCAATAAAAAAAACCATAACACAGTGATGCGATACCTGGGGATGATACCCACAATTTTACTGATAGCCAGATGGCTATTAAGTCCCTAGGAAGCAATCGGCATCCTCTAAGGTACCCATGAAATGAGTGACATCTCTTAACAAGATGGCTGAGTCATTTCACCAAAAAGGTAACATGGGCTCCTCCTGGCTATTGTAACATTGAGGGTAACTGCAGAGCCGATAAACCAGCGAGACTTGACACCAAGTTGACTGACAAGTACACAGACTATGTATCACATATGCATTTGACGGTAGGAGGTTTAGTTCGGGGGTTAAAGTCCCACATGGAGGGGACTTAAGTTTTCGATAATTCCTCCTCGTAAAAAAAAAAAAACAAAAACAACCCTTGCAGACTTGTAAGCTACTTATCTTTAAAAACATTGTAAGAGCAGCGCATGAAATAATGTGTAATGTAACCACCTGCAGAATCGTTCGACAATTGTGATCGACTCTCCTCTGAATTCCAAACGCTCAGAATCTCTGCTAAGTCAAAATAAGCTCAGTCTTAACACACTGATTTCCATTATAACAAGGCACTGCCTAATAGGTAGACAAGCCCAGAGGATGGGCGTGGAAGCACACGTCTTCTGCAAAAGCTTTCTAAAGGAGAAAGAGGAGATCTCGCTTCTTCTATGCCATTGTTCTGCTCTATCCAAATGTAGATTTGCCATTTTAAGTAGACAATTTTTTAATGAATCGGAGAATTTCAGTACTATGGAAATGAGAGATCTTCTAAAATTTTTGAAAAGTGCACACTGGACTTAGAAGCGATAAGGACGAATTCCCCACGCGGTATCACAACAGGCTATGAGCCTGAGCGCGTTCCATAGTGGAGAACCGCCTTAACCTAACCTAACCTACGAGCATTGCTGCATCATGTGCGAAGGTAAGACAGCTACTTTTAGATATCTGTGTAAAGTACAGGGTTTGATTGAAAAGTAATGAGCCTTCCCGCGCGGAGCGTCTGCCAAGCGATCAACCGAATCGGCTGGTGGGGGAAAATGATCGTTGGACCTTCCCCTTCCACTAGAAACCGGTCCCAGCTCGCTGGCAACAGCGGTGCAGTCAACATCGCTCCCCGCGTGAAAGCTGTTTTAAAAGTGTGTTAGGATTTTGCAGTGGCGAAAATGCAGCGATCGTTGGAGCAACGTTACTAGATCAAATTGTGCGTAAAACTAAACAGTTTGTACCTCCAGGAAGCACTATAAAAGCGGCATTTTACAAAGAAGTGCTCCTTCGGCTGGAAAACCGCGTCGCCCGGGTTCGGCCCGACCTCGTCAACAATTGGACCCTTCATTCCGACAATGCGCCGGCGCACAACGCCTTCCTCTGCACCTCTGCATTGGCCACGATGGGGGTTCCGGTGCTTCCCCACCCTCCCTACAGCCCAGACCTGTCCCCTCCGGACTTCTTCTTGTTCCCGCGCCTGAAAAGGAATCTGAAGGGGAGGCGTTTCGACTCCATCGAGGCGATCCAAAAAATGTTTCCTGCAGTGTAAGGACTGCTACCAGCGGTGTACTGATGCTCAAGGGTCCTATTTTGAAGAATATTAGTTGTATAAGGCTCATTACTTTTCAATCAAACCCTGTATATTGCCTCTGATCCATCATAAAATTCCTTTCCTTAAATATGAAAAATATGGAAAGGAATTTTGTTTTTAATATTTCTTCACTTCTAAGTATGCAAACTTTTTAAAACTAACGAAGCTTTGCTCGTTTATAAAAGCTAAAGAATGGTTTAAAAAGTAACCCATAGCACAAGGAAAAGTTCCAGTGGAGTTACAATGGATCTACGACAAGTCTAAGTGTGTCATTACGGCAACCATCCTACCTACCTACCTGCCTAGGGATGGAAGCATGCAAAGTGGAGATTCTGATTGGAAGACATTACGCCAAATAGATTTTAAAAATATAATCTACATACATACATACATAATTAGCGCGTACACCCTTTTTTGGGTGTTTGGCCGAGCTCCTCCTCCTATTTGTGGTGTACGTCTTGATGTTGTTCCACCAACGGAGGGACCACAGTGTCAAGCCGACTCTGAACGGCAGATATTTTTTATGAGCAGTTTTTACACTTTGAGGCTTGCCATTGCCTGCCGAGAAGCGTCCGCTATTAGAAAAAATGTTTTCCACATTTTGGTCTTTCACCAAGATTCGAACCTACGTTCGAACCAACCTATTCCACTACGGCGGCCGTCAAAAAATATAGTCTAAATAAAAAATATAATCTAACTTTCAATATTTCTTCAGAACTGTTAAGCAACTTTTTACCACATTAAGGTTCTTTATTGCCACAAAAGTATGTTTAAAACTTAAATAATTTTGCTACCTAATTTTTATTTGATGTCATAGGAAATACATTTTTGGTGTAATAAATAAATTGCAATTTTTAATACTAAAATCTTTAAAGAAATTATTTGTAGTTAAAAATACTTTTTTTTCCAATCAGAGACACCCTTTATATCACGTTTTATATTCACGTTCGTACATAGTTACATATATTTTAAATTGCGTTAGAATCACTCATTAGCCGCATGATGGGTTGAAGAGCACAAAAAAAAAAATAGTCATAAAAGTAACTTACGTACGGAGATTAAAATACATTTGGCTACGTAGTTCGTAGGAATTAGCTTTTATTGGCAATAGAGTGCCAAATTCCATTTGCTGCTCGTACGCAACATCGCCTCAGTAGAGGTATTGATAAATTAAGCAAGCGCCATACTTTCATGATAATGCAATAAACTAAAAACTTTGGTGCTCATTTCCTTTTGTAGCAGGCCAATGCATACAACGTTGAGTATAAAGTTAAGGAATGTCTCGAATTCTGTTTTTTTATGATTTTTGCGGGATATCAGGGAAAGCCGAATATACTAAAAAATTTGCATGCTTAAAGATTATTATAAATATTTTGATTAGATTTAAAAAAAGGTGGTTAATTGTTTAGTGTCGCTCACGAATGAAATCAAGTAAATTTTTAAAATAAAGGGAAGAAGATATTTCCTTAAATTTTTGGCAGTGCTTGCATCCACCAATAAATAAGGGTATATTGTTTTTAAAATGGTGAAATTTAACTCCCTATCTTCCTCAATCGGATTCCTTGTGACGCCTAATATTCAGTAGTTTTACAATATATGTAATTTCAAGACGGCCCTCTCCGCCCTGAAAGGAAAGAGCTTATAGGAAACTATACTGGAACAGTAAGAGTGGACGATGCAATGCTTTCACTTAATATTAGTTTATTAATAAATCCATTATTTTTGCGTAAAATATTTGCGCAAATAGTTTAAAACTGTTTTATGGTCGCAGCAAAATAACAGCATCTTGCCCTAGTCTGGGACAATGAAAAGCTGCCTCCGTCCTGGACGAAAAGCATCGTCATGAAATTGCCCAAGAAATGCGATTTGCGTGCCTGCGGCAACTGACTCTAGCCACGATCGTGCAAGGTTCCTTAAGGGACGAACAAGCTGGATTTCGCCCTCACGCAAGCTGTGTCGACGAAGCCAACACCCTTCGCATCATAGTAGAAGCCTCATTTGAGCCCTTTACGAAAGCTCCGAACTGGCTTAAGGCAAGGTTGTCCCCTGTGGCCCCTTATCTTTGCCATAGTCCTAGATGGCGGTTTGAGCCAATTGACCCTGCAAAAAAGGCATCGTATAGAGTTTCACCAGACATCTTGAGGACCTGGACTTCGCTGAAAACACCTGCCTCCTCTGACAGACCTGGATTTTGCTGATAACCTCCCTCCTCCTAACATCTGGACAGACTAGTCACGCTGGTGCGCACTATTGGAGTGGTGGTCAACATCGCCAAGACAAAGGCTATGAGAATCAGTCACAACGAAGCAAGACCTATAATGGTGAAATACCTATGCGGTGGAATTTTTCGAAAGCTTCTGCTACCTCGTCTACACAGCTGCACGACGGCGGAGTAGTTGAAGATGTCAACTGCAGGCTAAACAAAGCATGAGCGAGTTCGCAAATCTACAAGCGCACTAAACTGCAAATATTCAGCTCATCTGTCAAGTCTGTATTGTTTTACGGAAGTGAAACATGGCTAGTCTCCAATACCATCACACAGAGGCTACAAACTTTTGTCAACAAATCCCTCCGCATCATCTGTAGAATATTCTGCCCGAACACCATAAGCAACGACGCGCTGTGGAGATCAACGAATGAGGAGCCCATCCTATGGCAAGAAAACAAGGCGATGGGTAGGTCAAACACTCAGAAAACTACCAGATAGCATCACGAGAATGATACTGGACTGTAATCCGCAAGAGAGCAGAGATCGCGGTCGGCTAAAGATCACTTGGCGAAGGTCGATGCTGTGTGAACTAGTAGATGTCGACATCGCATGGGACGGTGCAAAAAAACAGCCCAGAACCGTGTGCGATGAAAGAATCTTGTTGAGGCCCTATGCTCCCGAATGAAGTGAGCAAGGATATAAAACAAAATTTATGGCGAAAAGTCCTTCTACACCTTCAACAATTGTTCATAATATTCATTTGATTTGAAACCTTCCAAAAATAAAAATTCAATCACTGCACGATTCCTGATTTTTCCATTGTAGAAAATACTGTGACGCGTCGATGATAAATAGCCTGTAGAGATTTCCAAATGCTTAGCCTACATTATTGGAATCGGCACACCTTTAAGCATCGAGTTTCACCTAATTCCGACCACTTTGTTAGCTAGAAATAGAATATCTTTTATTTAAATTAACCTGAATTACGTGATTCTTAAAAGTATACCAAATAAGCTACAAAACACGCCATATTCAATTTGCTTATTTAAAGAGTTAACGAGTTCAGCATTACGTAAGAGACCCATTTGACCGAATTAAGAGCAATAAAGGTCAGGGAGTAGCGGTAATCAACTTGAGCATTTACACGAATAGGTGAACCAATCAGATGGATATTGCGTAATGAACTTGCACAATTTAATATTTGTGCAAAAATCACTAAATTTACTTTCAACCGTGGAAATATTTGCGAATTAAATAATAACGGCAATCAAAAACAATGAAATCCACTCATGGCGGCGAAGGTGAAACAAATGAAATGATTACGGGTACACTCCCTCTGGAAACACCCCCACGCAGACAGAGAAATTCCAAATCAAAATATTTGTGTGTATGTGTGGCAACACAAATACATATATGAACCTGCTGCTGTATCAAAGAGTACGTATGTAGAGCACATCAACTAGGGTACGCTGCTTCTTGTGGAAAGCTAACAAAATAATTTAATTTAATTTATTTACATATTAAGCCTAGGGTTGCAAAATCTTGCACTCTATGTTAGATGTAAAAATATTGACTTATACAAGGTGTGCCTTTTAAATAACGAGACTGATGCTGTAGGTAGGTAAGTAGAAGTGGTAGTCACTTGTGATACCACAGCAGCAGTTTGTCGCACGAAGAAAGGCACAAATAGCGCGCCATCGACCAAACTATAACGAGCGGCACGCAGAATATCGTACACGAAAATTTCACCTTAAGAAGGCAATTCGGAATAGCAAAAACAATTGCTTTAAGGAAATGCGAGACAGTGCAGACGACGATCCCTGGGCCATGGCATATAAAACTGTGATGCGAAACGTCAGAGGGCCAAGACCACCACAGCCAACGTGTCCGATTCTTTTAGAGCAAATATTAATGGCACTATTTCCCCACAAAGTAGTGATCAGGAATATGCTGTCAACACAAGCAGAAACGTTCCACCAGTATCAACAGACGTTATTTTACAAACGCTGAAACGCATAAAAGATTGCAAGGCTCCTGGTCCCGACGGCGTGCCAAATAATACACTAAAGGTAGCTATACGGGAAACCCGCAAATATTTGCGAACTTATATACCACATGCCTAGAAGAAGGAACCTTTCCAACCAGATGGAAGCTACAGCGCTTAGTTTTGCTAGTTAAGCCAGGAAAATAACCTGATCATGCATGTTGGACACAACAGGGAAAATATTAGAACGTATCATATGTGATCGGCTCCAGGAATACTTAGAAAGCCCTGCTGGTCTCTCCGATAACCAATTTGGTTTCCGACGTGCAAGATCAACCGTAGATGCGATCCGAATCGTAACAATCATACCCCGGGAAGCTATTAGCGGAGGACACACTGCTGTGAAGCTCTGCGCAGTCGTAACGCTGGATATAAAAAACGCGTTCAACTCGGCAAATTGGTGCAACATAGTGCTGTCTCTGGAAAATTTGAAGATACCAAGCTACCTACTGAGCATTATCCGAAGCTATTTCAACAAACGAGTTTTACGGTATGACCTGATGATGGCCCAAAAACATATGAAATCACAGGGGGAGTTCCACAAGGATCGGTTTTGGGGCCAACGCTTTGGAATATTATGTATGACGGGGTTCTGAAATTAAAACTTCCAGCAAAAACAACAATCGTAGGTTATGCGGACGACATTGCGCTAGTTGTAGTTGACAAGCGACTGGATCATCTAGAAGCAAAATGCAATGATGCGGCAACGAGAGTACAGCGTTGGCTCAGCAATGCAGGTCTAGAACTGGCAGCCCAAAAAACGGAGGCAGTGCTGATAAGTGCTCGGAAGAAAAAGGCGACCATGAAACTCTCAGTTGGTGGACACGAAATACTCTCAAAGGAGGCAATAAAATACCTAGGAGTAATGATCGACACGAGATTGAGCCTTAAGCAACATCTAGCAGCAGTTAATAACAAAGCAGCGGCGGTAATGGGCGCTCTCACAAAAATACTACCGAATATAGGTGGTCCACAAGGGGAAAAAAGGAAATTATTATCAACAGTCGTGGACGCAATCATACTCTACGCGGCACCGGTATGGGCAGAAGCAAAGAACATTCACATGCGTGAAGTGGTGCGCACACACAGGCGGAGTGCATTACGGGTTTCATGTGCATGTAGAACGGCATCAGACGATGCAATATGTGTTGTAGCCGGAAAATTGCCAGTTGATATTCATGCAATAGAGCTTCGCCGCCTCTATAGCGAGCAAGGAGCTAAACCAACGGCAACAGAAAAAGCCATCGAACGCGAGCGATCTATGTATAAGTGGCAAAGAAGATGGGAAGAGTCACTTAAAAGGCGCTGGACGTACAAGTTAATATCACATCTCGAGCAGTGGGTTGAAAGAAAGCATGTTGAAACTGATTATTACCTTACGCAGATACTCACCGGTCATGGCTGCTTTATGGCATATCACTTCTTCCATCGCTGACGTAAGATTTCCATACGTCCACAAGAGAAGGACCTGGACGCAGGTACCTGGTTGTGTCAATAGACGTTAACGCGGCTCCACCTTGATGAAATGTTTACAGCGGTCCCAGAGTGGAAATCAGCCGAGGAGGAGGAATGTTATAGTGTTAGTGGGAGCATGCCCCACATACCATTGGTGCGACGGCGCCTTTGATGATGTTTCTGACATTTTGATTTTGGCCTCCTACCTAAAAAAAAAACAAAAAGCAGCAGTTTGTCTGTTACTCCTCGCTAAACCACTTTTGTTTTAAGTGCCATTGATCTGGTTGACACTTACATAATTTTACATAAGGTCACCAGTATCATTTAGAAACGATGAGCCAAAGTATCTAAACATAGTCGCATGCCATGCGGAACAGTAACAGAGAAGGTGTCTAAACGAACTCTTCCTCCTCCTCATTCTTGCAACTTCTGCCAAACCGGTAGTTGAAATGAGGTGCATACAATCTTTGAGCATGTCGACCTATGAGACAGTGGCCTGTGATTAGTGCAACTAACAAATCCGGTCAGTCCATAAGTTCGTGCGCTTTTTAAAGGTGGTTTTAAAATTAATAAAAAAGATGTTTAAAGTATTTATTAATCAATAATATATTTTCCTTCATTATTTACAATGTCTTCCCAACGTTTGGACAAATTTTTAATTCTCTGCTCAAAAACTTGTTTGTTCTTGGAGCCAAAATACGCTCAGATATCCCTTTTTATAGCTTCTTTTGAGGAGTAGTTCTTGTTACTCATATGGGATTGAAGTTCACTGAAAATGTGATAATCACAAGGTGCAATATCCGGAGAGTATGCTCCCATCCGAGCTCGTTCAGCTTGCCTAATGTTTGCCTTGCGGTATGAGGTCTTGCGTTGTCGTGGTATAACAAAACTTTGCGTCTATTCACTAAAGACGGTCGATACGGTCGATTTTTTTTAAGTGCCTCATTCAGGTTTGATATCTGATGGGAATAATAATCAGCAGTTATCGTCTGGTTTGGTTCCAAAAGTTCATAATAAACAATACCGGCCATATCCCACCGAATAGAAAGGAGAATCTTCTTGGGGTGAAGGCTATCACTAGGGGTCGGTTCTGGTATTTCATCTGTATCTAACCATTGACGTTTGCAAACAGGATTATTTTAAAGGACCCATTTTTCATCACCAGTAACGATACGGTTCAAAAAACTTTCATTCTCAAGCCGTTGCAGCAGCTGAGAACACACATTCACTCTCTGCTGAAGGTTGGCGACGGAAAGTCTATGCGGAATCCATTTTCCCAGCTTTGAAACCTTTCCCAACTGTACCAGGTGCCTGTGAACTGTTCCATGCGATGAATTCAACCTCTGAGCTATCATATCGACTGTCAAATTTGACTCAGCTTCCACGAGTTTGCGCAAGTTCGGAGTTAAAGACTTCAGGATGACCATCGCGCGGGGCTTCGGAATTTCGAAAACCACTTTTGCGCAGTCCTTGCACTCACGGTATACTCTCCGTGAACAGTGTTTATTTATGCAGCAGCAGTTGTTGCTTTTTTACCAAAAAACAAAAAATATGCCTCTTATACGCGTTCGAATATTCCATTTTATTTTTTAACAACACGTGCTTCTATCCGCGATTAAAATCACTTGTGCATTCAATATATCAAAGAAAATATAAATAGTTCCGTTATATTCCGCGAATAATTTTTTGTATGCAAAAATCGTACAAAAGTAAAATTATGGGTAAAAAATGCACGAACTAATGGACTGACCTGATAAAAATGTTTTTTCTTAACCAATTAAGTAGCGCCTTGGAGCGACTGGCGGCCCTTTTGGCCATATTCTTTTTATAGCATTACATGTCAGACTATCAATCCATCTCGTGTTGACTGAAGTGGCAATGTTACTTGCACCACGCAGTTTGTAGGTTAAGAAGGGTTTACCTACAGAATCCATATCAAGAGGGAGGCGAGTGGTAGTGCCCTCTCTCGCTAATTTGTCTGATTGACAATTCCCTGGTGTGTCACATTGCCCTGGCATTTATATCAAATGAATGTGGAAATATTCCGCCATCTCGTTAAGAGACGCCCGGCATTTGCGAGCAATGATGGAATTAATGACAACCCCAGCAAGATATTTAATCGCTACTTAGCTATAGCAGTAAATATAGATTTCTCTGAAGGTAATCTTAATGCTGTAAAACATTTTATTTTTTTTAATATTTCGATTTCATACATACAAATGCCCTTATTATAACTTTCAATACGCAACTCTCTGCCTCTTCTGTCCCTACAACATTTCATGCGAATCTACCATTGTTCGAAAAAGGAATTTCAGCATACTCAGTCAGGTACTTCAGCATATTTGCCGCTTTTGCCCTCACAGCCTCACATCACAGACTCAAGTCCTATTCCTTTTAATGCGGATTTTACTGTAGAAAACAAATAGAAATATAGCATAAAATCCATTGAGTGGGTGGGATAGTTTCACACTGGGATGTTGTACTTTCTAATTGAGTACTGTGACAGAAAACACCTGATGAGCAAACGCATTGGAGAGCGCAGTTCTTCTCGCGATTCATGCCTTTTTTAATATTCCTTCACTGAGCTCAACAGGAACGTGAAATTAGTAGAGCTTCGCTTTATTCACACGTGAAACTCCGCATTAGCTTACTTTAACTAGGAAACGAGCGAACTTCGGTTTTGGCTCTGGCCATGTTCGACCACAAAGATTCAGTTCGGTCTTAACAAAAACAGAAAAGAGGAACTTTGCCTGTTTTAGTTTTTGAAACATACAGAGGATTGGCCATCATCAGGCAAACATAGGGGGGGCTACACAAAAGAAACTGGAAATAATGATGGCTGCCACGCTCTCCGTTCTCTTATACGGAGCTAAACTGTGAGCAAATGCGCTAAAGGCAAGTCATCCGTGTAAGATTCTAGCATCTATAAAACGAAGAGTAGCTCTGAGAGTTGCGTCTGCCTACCACACAGTATCAGCATAAATACCGACGGACTTACTAGCCTACGAAAGGAAAAAGTTGTGGGCATTAAAGAATGAAGGGAAGGAAGAAAGGGCACGAAACAAAAGACGAAATGAAATATAAACGAAAATAAGAAACGAAACACTTGGCAAATGGACGGCTACGCTAATCAGAGATGACGCTAACATACGAGGTGTGTTCAAAAAGTATCGCAAATTTTGTGTTTTTTAAAAAATTATTTATTTATTCATTAATATCTATTTTGTCCCCTTCAAAGTAATCCCCATGAGATATTATGCACTTGTGCCAACGTTTTTTCCAATCTTCGAAGCACTTCAAAAAATCATTTTTTTTTTTTTATCTTGTTCAGCTTCTCCTTCGATGCCGTCTTTATCGTCGTCGCTCGTCAATCGTAGCGACGTCTTTTCATGAGCCTCTTCAGTTTCGGGAAGAAGAAAAAGTCACAGGGGGCCAGATCTGGGGAATACTCGTACGGTGCGTACTTGGCGCTTTTCTTTCGGTCTTGGTTCGTGCGGCAGCTTCCTTTGAGATGAATGAGCTTTGGTTTCCACGTCATAACCACAAGCCCACGATTCGTCACCAGTTATAACCCTCTGGAGCAAATTAGGGTCGTCGCGGACAGAGTCCAACATCTCATTAGCAATGTTCATGCGATGCTGCTTTTGGTCGAAATTGAGCAGTTTTGGTACGAATTTTGCGGCAACCCGTCTCAAGCCCAAATCATTGAGAAAACTCGAATGGCACGAGCCAATCGATATGTCTAGGCCCTCAGCAATTTCTCTAACGGTGATTCGACAATTGGCCAATACCATTTTTTTCACTTCGTCAATTTTTTCGTCTGTTGTTGAAGTGCTCCGGCGTCCGGCACGCCGGCACGTTTTTCGTCGTTCACGTCTTCTCGGCCTTCTGAGAACATTTTGTACCACCGATAAACGTTGCTTTGGTCCAAAGTAGCTTCTCTGTATGGCACAGTCTACATTCGGAATGCATCCGCGCACTTAATTTCGTTTTTCACACAAAATTTTATACAGGCTCTTTGATCCATCTTTTTGAATAGGTAAAAATCGAAGACGAGCAGCTGTCAACTATTAACTGAATACTCAAAATGGCCGAACTCGTCGCCTTGAGTGAGAGACATGAGTACCAACATATCGCCACAAAAAATTCAAATATACGTCATCTGCGAAAATTCAAAATTCGCGATATTTTTTGAACACACCTCGTACATGCTCCAGCACGAACTTCGGTGAAGTAAATTTTTGTACAGCCCAAACTCTTTCGGAGCAAGTGAATTTATTTATTTATAAATTATGTATGAATGTTCGGTGATGCAGCCGATGACGACACTGAACTCACCTTTCTCCAATGGCCGCGTTGTAACAAGAACGTTGAACGTTGGAGAATGCAGTCAACCATATAACCACACGCCGCGAAAGCGGTTCTTGGATGGGCGATGGTTCCACACGAAGGGGAGTTTTTAGTCCCTGACCTACCACTGCTGCGATGGCAGCTTTGATGATGCATTAGGCATTATGAGGCTCCTCGTTCGCAAAAAAAAAAAATAATTAGTATTATTATTATTATTATTATCTTTTTATTGTTATTATCTTTGTTATATTAATTCTTTGCTACATGCATGAAAGAGGACACTGGCTGAACCTCAACCCGAATGTTGACTATCGATGAGGATACGAGTACTTTTCTGCTTGTTGCTAACCCAAAAGTAATTCTATGCAATCAAGATATGTGTATTTATCAACATACTATATACTTGTACTGTGTGTACTTCATACACATACACATACATAGAATGTGTTTACGTATGCAGATAATCACAAGCGATTGCCCTTATGCCGACTCAAATCAACAGCAACAATAACAATTCTAAAGGGTCGCATAAAAACACGACAAGGTAATGAGCAGATAGCGCATACAAAATACCTATAAAGTATGTACCTACATATGTATATATGTACGCGTGTGTGACTATTTTCAATTGTTTTATACACGCAATCCAATTGAAACAAATTTAGCGATTATATTTAAACTGTGACCATTTGCACATTAATAGCATATCGTAAAAATTTGTATAATTTTAAATAGTTATTACTCGTACACCCATTGGAAATTAAGGTAGGTATATAGGCATGGAGATATATCGTGGATATATTTTTGTATGTATCTATGAAGGTATGCATATTCGCATATTGGTCTGAGTTAATTACTGATTATTTCCTGGCACGCTTACTTTTCTTATCAATGCAATAAATTTAATTAGTACAATGCCGCGAAATGTCTTTAGCATGCATTCATTTTTTCTCTCTCTCTCTCTTTCTCAGAGCAAATAAAATTTTCATATTTTGGTAAGTGATAGCTTGGCTGATATTGCGTGCAACGTTTGTATATAAGTGACTGAAAGTAAAAGAGGTCCCTCCATAGCCTATCCTAACAGCGTGCAAAAAAATTCCCATTCCTTTGCAGCGACTATTTAAGAACGTCGCAATGCCAAGCTTGGAAGCATCTAATCTAAGGTGCGTTTCACCATTATAAGACACAGTCTTTCTAAATTATTTCTTAACTTACATAGTTACTAGTACTCCGTAATGGCAAACTTGTTGAATCCACCAAAGCAAGCATAAACAAAAATACAAAAACGAAACAAACTGCCAAGAAAGTGTTTTTACATATCTAAATAGTTCCGGCATTGCTTGCTAAGATCATTTGATATACCGTTATCGCACTGAGTTGTTAGACACGTGTTAGTCATTCATCATTCAAAAAGTGATCGTAAAAGTTATTTGTTGATCAAAATATCATATCGTACATAAATTATAAAGAATGCAAAGATGCCTGGAAAACGGACATCGTTTGAGCTGATTCAGTTTATCTATTATAATTATACAATAAGAAAAAGTGTGCAACAGATATCAGAAATGTTTTATTTAACCCGACAAACTATATATTTATAACATAATAAATCGTGCAAAAAATTTCAATAGGCTGGAGCCCAGTTGAGAAACTGCAAAAAATGCAGACTTCGACAAGAGATTTTGCCAGTTAACTTAGAGAAGTTCCTCCTGAAATAGTCCGCCAAGTTTTGCAAAAGCTCAATTATACTTTACGAGACGAGCTTAAAGTGGAACAGGCCGCTGAGTATTTGCAGAAGAGATCTAAGGGTGGCAGATGTAATATGACTATGTTCAAAAATGTATTCATGTTATCAGAAGCAGTAGTTTTGTAGATGCTCGGGTTAGTTCATCAAAGTATTGATTCACACTTAATTTTTAAAACACATAAATTAAAGCTCTTAACTGCGAATGTAAAAAGACTTTCTTGACAGCAGTTAAAATACCTGTATTTGTTACTCTTGCTTTATGAAATATTTTTTTATATTAGTCAAATAAAACCAAAAATTGAAAGAAAACCATGATAAAATACCTATTTTCCTGAGCAATATGTTTGAATTTCGCTAGATTAGTAGATGTTGAAACACTTCCTTCATACTGTATACACTTTTGAAAGGAAAAAGCTATGGTTAAATATCAATCATACGCCGTGTTCTTTGCTCAAATTTGCTAATGGCTGCATAGGTTAATCGATCGATAAAAAATGTGCGGACAAGAGGTTATAAATAGAACACATAATCTGTCCCTTAACTTATAGCGCCTTTTGATATTCTTTCTATTTGAAATTGTGGCATAGTGTCAGAGAAATTTCATCACAGGTTAAGGGGTTATAGCATTTCCTTTTGCTGGTTTTAATTTTTAAGATCTCCCAAATAGAAAATCCAGCTGCATGAAAGGTTAATATTGTAGCAAATTCCCTTTAAAATTTCGACTTCAACAATTACATTGTTTTGTGTTAAACGCAATTAAGGGCACCCATATTTCTAGCAGTGGCTCGTGGTGGCTGTATGGGAGTTAGACGAATGGAATCTCAGATCCACAAATCCGGTAATTCTGTGTTCTAGAACTGACGAGACTATTTCCTTAGATTCTTCTTGATTGCAGTCTCTACATCTATCGTTGTACGGACACCCTGCCATCTTCCTGGCATGGTCTTACAAAGACCAGTGGTCGGTTATTATTCGTACTACTGAATATGCCTGCTCCTGGTTTTCTTAACAACTCGTCAGTTCTGGATTTGTGAAGTTGAGCCACGTTTATTTAATTATTTATCTATCTAGGTAAATCTATCTGTTAACGGACTGTTTCTGGAAAAGCGAGAAGATCTCCCTTTTGCACACGCCTTGTGGACAGCCTATTTCTATCGCTTCGAATTCCTTACAGGACGCCCCTTCTCTCGCCCGATCATCAGCTTTCTCATTTCCTTCAATGTTGTTCCTACAGGCAGATACCCAGATAAGATTTCTTTGCATTATTGGTATTGGTGACTTTAAGCTAAGATGGCTGCTTGACTATCTGAAAAAATACGTGCTTCTGATAGTTATTTTGGATGATTTCTGATTATTCTGCAAGCTTCCCTTATCCTGAGAACCTCAGCATGAAAGATATTATTATTAAGTCTTTCAAATATACACCAGCTAAGATGCAGCAATCCATCATGGAGTTTAAAGTGTAGTTATATTTTCTTTGACCTCCCAGCATTCCAAAAACCACCTTATTTTATTCTGAAGGCCGTATTGCTGTTAGTCGTAGTTGCAAGTCTATTAGTAACAAGCAGGGCATGACATGCAGTGCCTCTGCTGCACACAATTTCATAGCTCCAGTTATTCCTCAGCAAGCAGCTAGTTTTACGCTTGTCAGCCACCTAACGATGTACTGTTTATTTAATGCAATCGGTACATGGCGGTGCGGGTCTGCAGCGCGGGCTTAGGCTTTAAACCCCAATTTCTACTGGTAACACTTTTGCAAGAGTAATGAGCTACATAAGCTTTTCCTACCCACTTTTCTACATTATGCACCCAGTGAAGCTTTGGATCTAGCACTACTCATAGATTTGTCGCTCTTTCGGTAAGCGGAAATTGAACCCCATTGATTGATGGTAATCTAAACTGAGTAATATTGCTTTTAGTTGTAAACAACATTTATTGCGCTTTGCTGGGGTTAACATTTAGGCCACTGCTTGCAATTCATCTACATAGTTTCCCCCAGAGCTCCTTCTAGTAGTTCGCTAATAGTAGAAGTAAATAAAAATGTTATTAGAATCACGACGTCATCTACGTACGTGACTACCTTAACTCTCCCTCTGTTTTATCGCAGTGAAATACTGTTTAGCGCTACGACCTATAAAAGTGGAGATAGGAACCACCCTGTTCAGGGTCCGGCATTTGAAGTGTATCCAACTTCGGTACGCTCGCGCAGTTGATGACCGGTAATCAGATGTCTGTTTGTTGGCTACTAAATGATAGTCCAGAGCATTGTTTACAAGCGCGTGGAAGCATTTTGCCGAGAGTAAACACGAAAAAAGAAGTTCAGTAATAGATTCTATATGTAATAATTATATTTGGCGGGAAAATCACAGCCAGCGATTGTTCGTGAGCTCGAGCTCCTTAAAGTAAATAAAGTTTTCATTTATCGCACCATTGCGAAACGTCAGAGAGGTGGTAATCAAAAGACTGCAACGTCACGTGAAATGTTTTAAAACGTGAAGAAGCGACTTGAGCGAAATCTCCGACGAAGTGCCAATCAAATGGCGAAAGAAATTAAAATATCTGTCCGTAGCATCCGCCGCATACTGAAAACTGATCTCATAGTCCAGCCTTACAATATCCAAAAGGCGCACGATCTCACACCAAAGCAGCAACAAGTCAGACTTGAGAGTGCGAAGGAGTTGTTTCACTTGGGCGAAAGCAGTCAATTTCCGAATATTGTGTTTTCTGAAGAGAAAATTTTTCCAAGTGAGCAATTCGTAAACTCTCAAAACGATAGGGTTTATGTGATCGACCATTCATACGAGAATTTGAGTCACCGATTGAGCACCAGGAAACAGCACTCGCCACAGGTAATCGTTTGGGCCGCTGTAAGCGCAGATGGGTGCTCTCGAATTGTTTTCAATGACCCCGGCGTCAAGGTAAATTCGCCCGCGGGCAAACATTTTGGTAACAGATCATGGACGTTTCAACAGGACTCGGTACCGTCTCACAAAGCTCGAGTGAATCAAGAATGGCTAAAAAACAACGTTCCGAACTTCATAACGTCCACACAATGGCTCTCAAATTCACCAGACGCGAATCCGGTGGATTATTCTCTTTGGGTCATTTAGGAAAGCTAAAAGTTTCACCAGTCTCGAGGCGCTAAAAAAAGACATTGTCCACGAGTGGACCAAAATACCTTCAAGTCACATTCGGGCAGCTTGTGATTCGTTTCTGTACCGTCTCAACGCCATAGTCAAGGCAAAAGGTGGTCAGTAAGTAAATTGATTCTAAATTGTGTATTATTTTCATACATATTTTACTTTGAATGGAATAAAAGTAATTTTCCAAACTAAATTTATGGCCTTTTTAATTGGTTACACTTCGTGTGACGGACCCTGTAGAATACATCTGCTTACAAATTGGGTAACCAATGCGTCTCCGTTTGATGCTTGAATTATTGTGTTCTGAGCATACATCGGATTGAGTTACTCACGCAGTCATTGACTCCGATAGTTACTAATGAATCGATCATGGTTTCTACTGATAAATTATTAAAGGCCCCTTCTGTGCTTAAAAAAGCTGCTATAGTAAATTGTTTCTGATCGTTACGACTTCTCAAGGTCATTACGACTTCTCAATGTGCCCAATTACTTCATGAACGTGTGTTTCCGCAGATTTACCTTTCATGTAGGTGTGCTGCGCTTCCGATAGTAGGAAACCAACTTATTACTAATTTATATAATTTTATTTTGGTAGTTGAACTGTTCGAAAAACCCATCGATTGGCACTGGTTTTTATCTTTTAGCCTATCAGTCCTGCTATTTTCCTCATTAAAACAAAACAAATTTCCGAGAAAAACTCCACTCCATCGGGCACGCTGCAAGCAATCAAGAATTTTAAGGTATGAAGCTGAGCATATTACACAAGGCATTTGGACCCAACCCGTCGAAACAATATATTGCATAGGCCTACCAATAGATAAGGTAGACGTTCGGTGACTACAGGTCTTGATGAATTGCTACGACAACAACGGTATAAAATGAGTACTGTTCGTAATTTCTTGCATATGCAAGCTCCATACCTAGATTGACCGCACTTATTCAGTGGAAGCCAGAGTTTACATACTACACAATATTTGAATTAGTATTTTTTATCTTTGAAAATACGAAATTTAAGATTTTCATTAATTTCATCAACTTTTTCATTTTTATTTAATTTTTTTTTTCATTTTTTATAAATAATTTCTAATTAATTACATGAATATTACACAAATATAATATTTATTCAATTCTATGCAAGTCCACTGCCAAGCAGTGGTTCTACAAGTGGTGTATCAAAATGGCATCTTTGTGGTAATTGGGTCTGGGCTGTGTGGCTCAGACAACACCTGCACCACCACCACCACCTCCATTGCCATATTACATTAACATGTACTCGGGAATCTTATAATTTGAGTAGACTCCTTGGAAGTTTATAACCCAGCCAGTGCCATCGTAGTTGAGCGTTTTATGGAAGCGTATGGAAAGTGTACTGCCTTCGCTTTTATACATTTTTGGATTATCCTGAATGATCAAAAAATATTTAAAAAAAATGTAAATACAAAAAAATCGAAAATTTAATTTACCTCGCCACAAAAGCGTCGCACAACCGATTCCGAGCCATCGCTACTGGGTTCAATAATTTCCAAATAATCTGAGTGGCAAGTGTTCTTGGTGCCAAGATCGAAAACTGTTTGAGAAGGGATGCAAATATATATGTATTTAATATTAAATGTAAATATAAATAGATATGCTTAATTAATTATTATATAGCGGAGTCACAGTTTTCACGCACACAAATATTTATCCATTTTTTTTATTGATTGGAAAAATACTAATAAAAAATCCAGTTTTCAACATAAACACTATAGTATTGGAAAGATAAAAGCTGATTTTTCGGATATCGAAGTAAACGAAACTAAATTTTTTCTTTCTTGCTAACAAATTAGAAGCACATATTCATGTGAAATTATGTTAATATTCATACAATGGTGAGCATAACTGAGCGCATGATGATTTTTATTATTATATTAAAAAAAATTAGATTACATTTTCTACGAGGTTTGCACATCGGCCTCATGGGTTTTTGTGCCCTCTACTCATCACAGTACCTCATCCAGATCCAGTTCCCTTATTAAACTTAAGACAGAGCTGGGTTGCACTGAGCCTTTTTGCCTTTCTTCCGGCTGCAAATGGCCATGATATCTCAAGCTTCCCGCGCTATAGCGCTGCGTTGGATGAGAAGCCGCATTGAAGTCTCCTGAAATCGGTCACAGACACGACAAAAGTCAGTAGACCATATCTCGATCGTGTGCAGAAGACTAGTGAGTCTGCAGTGGCCTCTGAGAATGCCCGTGAGCATTCCTAGTTTAACCTTGTGGAGGGTTATGAGTTTTCTAAACCTCTTTTGGTTGTACCTGTCCAGTAAAGA
Source organism: Anastrepha obliqua (assembly GCF_027943255.1). Classification (NCBI taxonomy): domain Eukaryota; kingdom Metazoa; phylum Arthropoda; class Insecta; order Diptera; family Tephritidae; genus Anastrepha; species Anastrepha obliqua. Next base: position 10,190,980 of record NC_072893.1, read on the forward strand.
TCTCGCCTGGCATAGCCCGATAGCTTGGTGCCAACTAACCTCCCTTGGCCGCCTTAGCCCTTCACTCCTAAGCTTCTCAACGATGATGTGCTGTGCCATAGCAAGGAAGGACTCAGGTCCTATTAATGACTAGGCCGCAACCTCTCTCACCAATGCGTCCGCTATTTCGTTCCCAATTATAACCGTGTGTCTTGGGACCCAGATTAGCCGTATGCGATGGTGCGTCCCTAACATATTCAGTTTCTTGATACGGACCAGTGAGAACTTAATCTCATACAGGACGATATAGCATTGAGTTCCGCCTGACTATCGCTCAGAATGGCAACTCGCTCATTCCGAAAATTCTTGTCTAAGTTGATGTCTTGTCATAGACAAATGACATACACCCCCGCTTGGAAGATACTTGAAAAACTACTCATCGGCACTGTACGCTTAGCTTTGGGCCTCATATTCCAGCGCCTGTCCCTTCTGTGGTATTCGAGCCATCTGTGTACCAGTGCAGGGTACACTTCTGGAGTTTCCTTTTAAATTCAGGTATACTCCAGTTTATCTTATCGTCCAGTTCAATTCTGTACTTCTTTTCGAATTTGAAGACTTTTGTGATATCATCTCTGGGTAGTTGGGTAAGTGGAACCTGCAACCTTAGCAATTCCAGGAGGGGTTATAAGACCCGCAACTCCTGCAAACACCCCTTACTTGTTTATAACTGGATAGTACTGTCGGCTGCTGCGGTTTCAGCTGTCTGCAGCAGGTACTCTATCCATCTGCAGATGGGTCTCTGCACGTTTCTCTTCTCTAGTGCGCTATATCGAGGAGGGCACAGAGAACTGTTTCCTCACAGTCAAAGGTACTCTGGATCTCCGTGCATAGCTCATGCAGCGTAGTATTCGTAGATCTTCCTGCCCTGTACGCATTCTGGTTTTGATGGAGAGGTTTTATACGAAGAGTGTTTGATCCGATTTCATTATCAATGATATTCTCCATTGCTTTCAATATAAAGGAGGTCTAAAGGACTTACCCAGTGAATAGTCCTTTTTTCCTACTTTTGGTATGAAACCCCATTATGCCCTTCTTCACACTGTTAGTAGGTATGACAGCGAAAAATTGTCTCGCATTATCCCACCTAGACGTGGTATGATTTACTCCCCGCCTTGCTGGATTTTGTAATATAAAATAGTATTTAATTATGACTCTAGTCTGGTAATGCACGTATGCCCCTACGAAAACCATATTAACCCAAATTTCTTTTCAAATTTTTTGGAATAAAAAAACTCACTGTCAATTTTTGGTAGAGTTAAGAATGAAAATTATGAAATGCATTTCAGTTATACAGATCGGAAATTAAATACATCGTTTAAACTATTGTATTAACCTGAATTAATTGGTCAATTAACATCTAAAAAGTGGTTTAGTGACTTAGATACATTACGTGAATTATTTTTCAGCAAATGCACACGCTAGATGGTGCTGCGGTCGAAATATTTCGAAATTAGGTTTTACATTTGGGTAGAGGCATTAGCGCATTTTAATACTGATATTCACACCACTTACGATATTTAAAAACGTAATTTTATTTATAAAACAAAAACACGATTTTTTAAAGCATTTTCGTATATGGGCACAGCTCAATAAAATCTCGAAGTTTTTCGAAATATTTTAGAGCGGAAGTCTTAAAATATAATAAATTATATATTTCCGATGGGGAAACAGTACCGATTGGCTTTTTTTTTTGTATGCACCCTAAGGTAAAGCCAAAATAAACAAGACTCATCAAAATGTTTTTGATGGCGCCATCTTTTTAATGAGTTAGTGCGTTGGAAGTTACAATACATCCCCAGCTAACTTCCAGTGAAAGCTTAGAGACATTCCGTTAGGTGGAAGCGAAGTTATTGCGTCTAAAGTGTCAGTATGTTTGAGTTATCGGTACAAAAATGAGTTTCGAACAAAGAGCTAATATCAAATTTTTTATTAAAATCGGTAAAACGTTCACCGAAACATTTGAACTGATAAAAAAAGTTTATGGCAATGATTTTCTATCTTTACACGTTTCAGAGATGGTTGTGAGGACATAAATGTCAATGAACATACGGGGCGGACCGGGAAATCAGTAATCACCGAAAACTCCATCGAAAATGTTCGTAGTTTTATCAAAAATGAACCGAAACCATCATTGAAATTTATGGAAAAAAAAACATCGATTTATCTCATTTTAATGATTTGGGATTACGAAAGATCTGTGCACGTTTCATTCCGCATAAGTTAACTGTGCACCAAAAATTGCTCAGAATCCAACATTCGAAAGATCTCATTAAAGAGGCGAGAAAAGACGAGAACTTCCTTTACAACATTGTAACTGGTGATGAAAGGTGGTGCTTCCTACATGAACCTGAAACTAAGCCTCAAAGGAAGGTCCGAATGGAAGGTCCCAGACGAGCCGCTACCCAAAAAATCGCATTTGGCGAAGTCAAAAATCAAGTCGATGCTAATTTTTTTTATGATTCCAAGGGAATTGTCCACAAGTAGTTCGTGCCAACTGGCCAAACCGTCAAAGCAATTTTCTGTCTTGGCGTTTTGAAGCGTTTGCGAATTGAAGCGTTTTGTCGAATTCGCCATGAATACCTCGAAGGAGGAGGCTGGCGCTTATTGCATGGCAATGCACCATCTCATCGATCCACTCTTGTGGCTGATTTTTTGACTAGAAATAGCATTTTAACCATCAATCACTCACCGTATTCCCCTGATATGGCTCTCTGTGACCTCTACCTATTCGGAAATTTGTATTTGGCCATGAAAAGAAAACGTCTTGCTTCCGTAGAGGCCATATAAAAGGCTTGTACCGACATCCTGAAGGACTTTCCGGCCAATGACCTGAAACACTCTTCCGAAAAGCTTTTAGATCGCGTCAAACAGTGTATCGAGGCCAAAGAGGACTCATTTGAATAAATTAACTCGAAGTTATCAGAACAAAGCTCCTTTCGTTTCTATTTTAGCTCAGTCTTGTTTATTTTGGACTTCACCTTGCATATGTATGTGCTGAAGCTCCCTCGTTCATGTTTACTAAAATTTATAAAATCTTACCTTCGAAGTGCAACAACACATACAAATTTCCTGGCACCCGTATATTCCAACGGCAATCCGAATTATTTCGCACATTATTCGGATAGAATGGATTAACGATGGTGCCACGATTATTGTATAAATTCCCACCACATCCAACACCATCACGGCTAGCCAAATAAGTAATATCGAATTTCGTATAGTAGCCACTCATTTTGAAATGCAAACGCAACTTGTTCGTGGTGGAGAAAAGCGCCTTATCATTGCCGGTGTACGAGCAAATCTTTTGCAACGAACTATTCGTATAGGCATTAAAAACTTCGATATATTCTTTTTCGCAGGCATAATCGGCAAATGTCACATCCGCATAATAAAGGCTAAGTGTGTAGTTTTGTGGCGCTTCGATGTAGACGTCACACTCGTCTTCTGTTTCGGAGATTTGAATGCGACCTTGAGTGCCGGTAAAGTTGCGGAAGCAGCCTTGACATGAAGAAAGAAAATAATAAATATAAATATAAAAGGAGTGATTGAAAGTGGACACACAGGAAAATCTTTTGAATGGCATACCTTCCACAGCAAAAGCGCTTATGCTGAAGCCGGTTTTTTCGATTTCATCGTCAGTCTGGAATTTAATAATTAATGTGTTGCCCGTAGAGAAGAAATCATCGGGCAAGTGATTGCCACAGTAAACGAAATCGATTGCAAAATTACTCCAATCAACGCTACCCCTTTGACCATTGAAAACGAACTCAGTGCCGTAGCCTTTTTCAATTTTATCGGCGTCCTATAGTTGGAAAAATTTCATTTGTATGATTAATTTTAAGTTGCGTAACATATTTTTTCAGTACTAATAGTCTATTTCCACCAAGAATTTAACAACAGTTAAGAGCATTGTTAGGTTTCAGAGATATCAAGCATTTCTAACGTTAACTTAGGCTCACAACGGACCCATTTCGTGGTCTAAGTGACGTCGTTGTTTCTATGTGCGATGCGGCTGCCAAACCTAACCTAACGTTAACTTAAACAGCTGATTTTTGTTTACCAACAACAGATGTCTACTAGAGCTCCAAATCGCATGTTTATGGTATATTTATGCTAAAAATTTAAGAAAAAATTATTTTTTTAAAAGAAATTCTGCCACATAAAACCTAATTAATAATTCCTATTTGGTCTGCATTATTACAGCTATCTGGCTACGTCTAAAAGCAGCTCGTAAACAAATTATTAATAATATAAAATTTTCCGTAAGGCCAGTAAAGTTCAGTTAACTCTATTTGAAAAGTCAGTTTTACACAGGCAACAACAGTTTCAAAGTAATTTGAGCATTTCAAATCGTTATTTGACTAGCACATGGACATAAAACTGTCAAACTTTCTACTAAAACTTGGAAGGAAAGACGTTCGGCTGATGATCGGTATTATTACAGGACACAACCCGTGGGGTCAGCATATAAGCACCATTGGAATCATTGAGGGCTCAGTGTGCCTGTCTTGCTTGGAGGAAACGGATAGCACTGAGCATTTTCATTGTGAGTGTTCTGCCTTTGATAGAGTAAGGCTACGAGTTTTGGGTTCCAATGTCGTGAAAATGAGTAATATTCGTTCTCTAAAATTGGAACATATTTTCAGATTTACCTAAGAATCTGGAAAATTCTCACAGGACTAACTACCTCTGTCTCTGTCTCTGTCTCTGTGTCTGTCTCTGTCTCTGTCTCTGTCTCTGTCTCTGTCTCTGTCTCTGTCTCTGTCTCTGTCTCTGTCTCTGTCTCTGTCTCTGTCTCTGTCTCTGTCTCTGTCTCTGTCCCTGTCTCTGTCTCTGTCTCTGTCTCTGTCTCTGTCTCTGTCTCTGTCTCTGTCTCTGTCTCTGCTTCTGCTTCTGCTTCTGCCTCTGCCTCTGCATCTGTCTCTGTCTCTGCCTCTGTCTCTGTGTCTGTCTCTGTCTCTGTCTCTGTCTCTGCCTCTGCCTCTGTCTCTGCCTCTGTCTCTGCCTCTGTGTCTGTCTCTGTCTCTGTCTCTGTCTCTGTCTCTGTCTCTGTCTCTGTCTCTGTCTCTGTCTCTGTCTCTGTCTCTGTCTCTGTCTCTGTCTCTGTCTCTGTCTCTGTCTCTGTCTCTGTCTCTGTCTCTGTCTCTGTCTCTGTCTCTGTCTCTGTCTCTGTCTCTGTCTCTGTCTCTGTCTCTGTCTCTGTCTCTGTCTCTGTCTCTGTCTCTGTCTCTGTCTCTGTCTCTGTCTCTGTCTCTGTCTCTGTCTCTGTCTCTGTCTCTGTCTCTGTCTCTGTCTCTGTCTCTGTCTCTGTCTCTGTCTCTGTCTCTGTCTCTGTCTCTGTCTCTGTCTCTGTCTCTGTCTCTGTCTCTGTCTCTGTCTCTGTCTCTGTCTCTGTCTCTGTCTCTGTCTCTGTCTCTGTCTCTGTCTCTGTCTCTGTCTCTGTCTCTGTCTCTGTCTCTGTCTCTGTCTCTGTCTCTGTCTCTGTCTCTGTCTCTGTCTCTGTCTCTGTCTCTGTCTCTGTCTCTGTCTCTGTCTCTGTCTCTGTCTCTGCCTCTGTCTCTGTCTCTGTCTCTGTCTCTGTCTCTGTCTCTGCTTCTGCCTCCGCCTCTGTATCTGCCTCTGTCTCTGTCTCTATTCTTTCTACCTCCTTCTCTGACACTTATCTCCTTTCCCCGTTAGGCTTTTTAGCCTGAGTGTTTTGGGAGCCATCAAATCTCTTGGTACTCCTTGGCTCGATCATTTCAAATTTCAATTATAACATATGGGCTGAAAAGTCCCGGGCCTAACACATACATTGATGGCAATAGTTTTATTGCATTCACCTCTTTTTCAATTAGTGCTAACCTTAAAGAAATTTCGTGATATTCATTAATCCGTGAGTTATTGTGCTGAGACTGACGCTACTTTTGTTATTTTCAAAACAATAGATCAAGAAGAATTTCGTATTTAAATTTTGCACTGCTTCTTGATTGGACAAAATATAGCACAAGTGAAGCAATGGCTTCAAAAATGTTATGCTGACTCCGCTCCATCAGAAACAAATATAAAACAATGGTTTGCTGACTTCAAACGCGATCGTAGAGAAGCCAAACACCGATGAGGCACAACGCAGTGGACGTCCAAACGAGGCGGTAACACCAGAAAAGATAAAAAAAAATCCACAAAATCGGTTGAAATGATCGAAAAGTGAAGTTGCATGAGTTAGCTGACATCGTAAAGATATCAAAAGAACGTCTTGGCTTTATATTGCATGAGAATTTGGCTATGAGAAAGCTTTGCTCAAAGTGGGTGCCGCGATTGTTCACTGTTTTTCAAAAACACGAACGTGTTGATGGTTCTGAGCAGTGTTTAGCCATGTTCAAACGTAATAAACCGGACTTTTTGCATCGATATGTGACAATTGATAAAACGATAATCCAACTGTACAACAATCGATATTTTGGGATGTAAGTGGCGTAATATTTATCGACTATCTTGAGTAGGGAAATACCATCAACAGTGAATATTATATAGCATTATTGCAGCGTTTGAAGGCCGAAAATGCAAATAAACGTCCGCATATGGCAAAGAAAAAAATTGTGTGTCATCATTAGACAACGCATCGGGTCACAAGTCAATCAAAACAATGACAAAACTACATGAATTGAACTTCGAATGGCTCCTACATCCACCGTATTCGCCAGATTTAGCTCTCACCCCCTACGAGTTGTTCGCAGATCTAAAAAAACTGCTCGCCTATATTGCGCTCGAGTAAAAAGGATATCGCCGAAACTGAGGCGTATTTTGAGGAAAAGGGTAAATTAAATAAAAATGAAAGTTCTACAAAAATGGCATTGAAATCCTAGAGCGGCGGTAAAATGATTGCGTTGCTCTTGATGGAACAAAAAGCGTGTTTTCTTTGTTAGGCCAGGGACTTTTCATCCCCATTTATAGTTAAGCATACACTGCAGTTAGGGCTCCGTGGATATAGACTATAACTTACTTCTTTGTTATAAATTCTCAATGTATCTCCACCGCATCTGCCTGTGGCGTTGGTGCCTTCCAAATCGAAGCGTTCAAACTTCAAATGTATTGTTTTTGCACTTTTGACTTTCCACAAGCAATTCAACTGCTTGCCATAAAGTTGATTTGGTTCATTCGGTGAACTTAAAACCAATTTCTGTCAAAAAAAAGTTTACATATTGAGTTTGCGCTACTAAAACAACACGCTCACACCCCACTCACCTCTTTGCCCTTGACCTCTAACTCCACATTGCCACATATCTTGGGTAAAGATGTTATTTTCGCGCTAAAGCCAGCACTTGCCCCCGACGAGTCACTAACGAAGCGCATAAATAATGTATTACCTGAAGACATAAGTCTATGTGGCTCCACATGACCGCAAAATGTACCAATCAAGTCCCCGAAAGGACCGCCACCATCGCGCACTTCTAAGAAATCATCCTGGCAATTCTCGCTTTCCTCGATATGAAAGCTATTGAAATCTACAAATAATTGTCTGCCATGTGTGGTTGTAAATATGTGCGCACAATCCAAGTTATTCGAGTAGCCGCTCGCGTATTTGTTGAGTTCGTAAGTCGAATTGTCTGCGCCCAGATAGACTTTCTCATCACAATTTGGCAGGAATGTGATGAGCGCTTTGAAGCCCATCGAGTCAATGCTCCGGTCTGTATAGGTATGTATTAATGCACGATTGCTGGCAATATGCAATGGTGGTATGAGGCCAGTAAGGTTGCCACAGAATTTGGCAATACGTTGGTCCTCGACTGGCAAAAGCGACTTGTACACCTCGACGCCGTCAAAGTCACACGATGCATCGCTCTCGTAGTCAAAATACTCAAACTTGATGAGTATCTTGTAATCATTTGGTGCAGTTAGATTCCAATTGCATTCACTGTTTGGTGGAAAAGTACCATCTTTATAATGACGGGGCGTCTCTATCACCGTCGAGTTATGAATTGTGTAGCCACATATATTATTACTGTAGGCGAACTTAAAACCCTTGGATGAAAATGAATGGTCCGTGCGTAAAATCACTGAAATTTTGTCACCACGGAACTCATGGGAACGTTTGGTACCACAAAGTATAGTCTCCTCTGGCGGCATATCTTCGTAGAACGTGGCGACTGTAACATTATCGAAGAGACAACGTGTAATTGGTGGTTCTTCCACCTCGAAGTCCAAGAACTGCATCATCACGCCGGTCTTAGTTTTCTGCTCCTGCACAATGGTATAATTGCACATCAAATTGTTTTCATAACGCCACGGATAGCCGGGACTGGTCATGTGCTGCGACTCACTTGTCGCATATAGAATACCACCACAATTGCGTTCGAAATTTGCCGTAAAGCCATCACCCACCGTCTCCGCATCTGTGCGGAAAATTAGGCGCATCTCCGTTGTTGTGCTATTCACTGATTGCGGCGGTTCACGCCCACAATATCTGCCCAGATCTTGCCAAGTGCCATTCACCGTCGTCCTCTGCTGCACCAACAAATAATCTTTGGTGCAATCCTTACTTGATTCAATAAAGAAACGTTCAGTAAAATAGAGTCCAATATGAAAACCAGGATCCGTTGTTAATTCCCACACGCATTCAATGTTATTCTTGTATTGATCACTAAACGATATGGGTCGATATGGATAAGTGAGTTTACCACCACAACCGCTGCCCTGTTTCATGGACAAATTGAACTTGGATTGGGTCTCATAGTTACGCGTGTAATACTCAATAAATACACCGCGCTCCACAACCATATTATCCATGGAGGATTGTGTGCAAAAGCGTCCCAAATGGGGGTAATTCTGATTCGGTCCACCATACACAATTAGATACTGCTCTTCACATGAGCCCTTGAAATCTGTTGACAACGAAACTTCGATCTGTATACCAGCAGCCCAGTAATCAAGATCTTCTGTGTCATCCACACTGAACTCGTGATCGGGCCACACTGCCCAAGCGCACTCCAATACGCCGGTATAAATGCCCATTTCCGGCTGTGTAATATTTAGATCGGTGTAAATCGAACGTATGCCACCGCATTTATAAACTTTGTACTTCAAATCCAAGTTGATGAGTCTGTTACGTCTGTTGCCCATCAATTTCATTGTAATCGGATAAGGTAGCCGAACAACGGCTTGGGTCTCATTTTTACATAAAAGATCAGGCACTATTTGTTGCGCGTTCAATTCCAACTTCAAAGGCGTCACAAAGCTGCAAAGCGATGAGTACAGAGATGAGTACAGAGGACTTGTAAAGTCCCTTTCGTAACGTTCCACTTGTAACGATAATGTTTCATTATCTTGCATTTTGAGTGCATAATTGCAGTAGATATCGGTATCGTTGTGGCGACTGAAACTCACTGCGCCTTCAACATCCATCAAATCGAAGTTATGACGGCACACCTGTGAGTCCTCATTCGAGGAGAAACGCAATCTGAAGCCACGATGTTGACTGAACGAAAGCAAAAATGCATCAATACCCATTGTGTTGTCCGTGGAGTAGATCACTGCTGGTGGGTTATTCGAGACGCGCGCAATAATCGATTGCATTTCGAAATCATTAGCGAAGCTAAGTCGTCCACGGAAGGAGCTCATATGGCCGAACGAGTTAGTTGTATTTAACGGCGCACCGGTGTCGAAATCGATGATTTCGACCTTGACGCGCTTACCTTTCGGTACGCGTATGTACCAGGAGCAATGTGTCGGCCGACTGACACCCTGCGGATAGCCCGGTGTATAGAGTGTGCCGCGATTCGCATTTATCGTCTCGCCGCAACGTGTGCCGATAGCAGAATATGTGAGCTTGAAAGTGTGTGGTGACGAATTAGCGCTCTGAATGTGATAACGCACAACCAATTTATTTGTTTCAACAATGTACGCTTTATCCTTGCGATTGCCACAAATGCGTAAAGTATCTGTAACGTTATCTGAACCATCGTACGTAACGATCTCTTGCAGCTCCAAGTGGCTGCCGTGCGCACACTCCTCCGTGTCGGGCAATTCCATATTTTCTACAATAAATTTAATTGTACTACCACCGTCCACTTCGATTGTGTATACACACTCGAAATCGTGAGCATTATTTAGTAGAGAAAAATCAGGTGAGTTTATTTCACCTTGATTCTCATAGTATGAACCGCCGCAACGGCCAATCGAAACTATGGCCTTAAAGCCCACATGTGGCTCTGAGATATCAGTGAAATATTTTACACGTAAAACATTACCACTCGTATACTTCATGTTCGGTTTCTTTTTGCCACAGAAAATGCCGATCAGAGGCATGAGCTCGGTCGCACCATCATTTAGCTGCACATATTCACGATCACAAGCCTCCGTCTGACTATCCGACGTTGCCAAATCGAATTCATCTTTAAACTCCACGGCGATTATATGATGCGCTGGCGCCTCCACCCGCCAAATGCATTCCGAATGCGGATTTGGTATGTTGGGATAATTGGGCGAATTTATGGTTTTCTCTTGATCCAAACGTGTGCCCTCTGTTAGAACCAACACATCCGAACACTCGTGACTTATCTCTTCATAATAGAAAGCGGCTCTGAAACGTGGGAAGGAGGTACGTGAAAATTTTATAAATGCACGATTCGAAGTGGTCTCCAATAGATCCGTGATATTATTCTCACAATATTTGCCCTTGCCGAGGAAGGGTGAGTCTTCTGCCAAGCCATTGCGTACCAAAAAGTAGGCGCGACATATATTCGATTGGCTGTCCGGCGCAAGATAAGACTCCACAAATCGTATGCGTATACGTCGACTTTGACGTACTTGTATTTTCCAGACGCAGTCCGTTTGGAAATTGTTTATGCCACTCACTAAATTTGTAATATTAACTAAAGCCTGTCTAGCAGTCATCTCTGAGCCGCAGCCAACTCTTGATCTTGCTGAGAAACCCGTCTTATTGACACTATTGTCGGTGATGAAGTTGAGCTTCAGATAAGGTGTGCCATGGTACTCTTTTTGCACGTTAACGGGTTTTTTACATAATCGGTCCAACTCCTGCCAACTTTGTAGATCATTACTAGCAGATACTGTGACGTAATCTGCAGCACATTCGGCCATATCTTCCAAATCGACCTTAGTCATTTGTAGCGTAACATGAGTGGCAGGATTCGTTGGCATTAGAAGCCAACTGCAGTTCAGGGAGCTGGCATAACCGTTAGGATAACCAGGCGAATTTACAAAAACCAATAAACCGGTATTTATAGAATAAATTTTCTTGCCGCAAATTGCAGCATTTTCTTCCAGGGTTTGATTATTTTTTAATTCCTCCTTCGAGAGTGTAGACCATTCGAATTTGAAGGGACCACGCGAAGCTTTGATGTACAGTATATTTGTACTTGAACGGACGAAATTCGTATTTGAATAATCGATCTGGAGTCCAATATCTGAATAACCGTCGAAGAACTGTTAAAAAAGAAAAATATTAACATCTACTGATAAGATTGGCAAATAAAATATAAAATAGTATATAAAAAGATTTAGAATTGGCAGTGCGGAACTCCAAAGTTTGATAATCCTTCGTATAGTTTCTCTCTTCTTTCCCTACGCCGTATTTTCATCGTATAACGTTTCCGCGAGTCATTATTAGGTTGGAACCAAACCCACGCGCTTTGAATTAATAGTCCAATTTTTTAGGCTGGCATACGAGTTTCATCTTAGCACAAACCTACAGCTTTAGTTCACCCTATTTTTGAGGTTATCTCAAAGCACTTATCACTACATATGAGGCCACCATTTATTACCAGGTGAACTATTCCCCAAGACAGCTAAGGAAGGTGTGAATAACTCCGCGAGATCCTCCAGACAGCTACGGCATAGATGCTTAACGGACAAAGTTCAGAAAGAACTCCCACAATACTCGGCAGCTTCGGCTTCGTTCATCTCAGAAGTTCCATGGAGCTCCTCCTATCCACGCTTGGCCGGCACGACCTCGCGAAAGTGGTGTCAAACGCTTGCTGAGTTCACACGAAGCTCACCTTTCCCGGAACACACCACCGGTAGTCAATAGAACCCCATTCTCACATTTTGGAGAGACCACCTCATTGGTATCATGTCTAGCTAGCTTATTAGTTGAGCATTTCCTACTACCGTGCCTTAATTTAGTTTCGTAACTTAATTTCCCTACTAGTTTCGAGCACACTCAGTACATTAATTACCAGGAATAAATGTTGAGTTTACCAACACTTGTTACACTAGTGAGTAGCTACTCGACTGCTTATTTGATAGCGGCTACCACCAGGCAATACGCATTAGAGGCTTGGTAGTCTGAACTTAAGCTTGAGCTCGCAGAATATTCCCACCCAACGTTTCAGCTTCGAGCAATGCGTGCACAAGTTCATCGAGCTCTGTCTGCAAGTCACTCTTATAGCTCGAGCCGCTAAGTCTGTGCTAGAGCAAAAGTAGTCTAAAGTGTCCTGCTGATTGAATAAGGGCAAACATTTGGACTATCCCCAGCCTCTTAAGCACCGTCGTGCTCTCCAGCGAGTTACACCAGACGATAACATAGTACGACGAAATTGATTTTGCAAAACGATTATAGAGCCAATAGATTACCCTAGGTGAAAGTCCACCTGTTTACCAAGTGGGGCCCTCAAGGCAACTGATATCTACTTTGTAGGGTGCTAAGTATACAATTGCCCTGAATACAGCGCCTTTTTGGCTGGGTCATATCGTCCTCATGCGTACAAACACTCCGGCTCTGAAAGTATTCGCTGCGGTATCAGCTAGTGGTAACAGAGGAGAAGGGCGCTGGAAAGATCAGGTGGGGAAGGGCATCGCTTCACTCCGTTAAACTCGGCCAAAATCGCGAAAGCGGTTATCGCGCCAATTAGAAGAAGTGGCAAGCCCTTATTCTCTAACACTCAAAAGGACAACGGACGACAACGGTACCAATTGACAGTGTGTCTAACCACCTTGGGGGGGTTCGAGGCCTATCTACAACTCCGCCGTACTATGGATCCGGCACCCGGTTGCAATGCACCTCCACATCGAGCCAAAAAGGCTCTACCCGCATTTTGATGTTAAACCACAACCACCATGCTACTTCACGATGGGCCGTCCTCAAGAACAGGTCAGAGCAATCTCCGAGGACTCCCGTTCCCCGAGGTACCAGATTTAAGTCTCCAATAAGACTTCGTAGCCAAGACTACTACTAATTGAGCTCTCATACAGCTTTGGACTGGTGCACATACCCCAAATCCCACAACAGCACACTCAAACCTCCAACTAATCAACTGAACGTCTAAAAATTCCTTCACCGTCTGAATACTTCACGCGCATACTGACCTAACAATTTGACATTCCGACGGGTGAAGACTACACACTCACATCATACCGTCCATCGGTCTAACTAATCCCCACACACATAAGATTCGTAATGTCTGAGTGCATCAGATACGGAGGAAACCCAAGCTAAGGGAAAATACCTTTAAGCAGCATTGCCACCGTTTTGTCCATCGATATGTCAACCCTCACATCTAACCCCCAATTGTGAGCAAGTGTAATAAGTTGCCCAACCAATCTTTCCAGATCCACAAATGACCGGCCCTCCGCCAAAATGAGAAGATCGTCCGCATACGCACAACATTTACAGAGAGGCTCTAACTGCCAAAGTAGGGAGTCCATCATTATGTTCTAAATAAATGGGACACAAAGGACCTCGAGTCACCCCAATCTCCACACTTCCACACATACCCACTATGAAGGTTTTCCTGCCCGAAAACTAACTCCATCACAGAGCAATTTCCGGACATCCAAGCTCCTCAGCGGAGGTAATCAAATGCCCCCTTGAAGTCAATAAACATGCCAAGGACGTATTTATTGACGTTTTCCCTAGCTACACTCAGAACATATTTTTTGTTGTACAGTACTAACCTTAATAAATGGTATATCCACATCTACGATATGATGTATTTGCACCACCAGCACATAGTCCTTGTGGACCGTTATACGCCAACTATAAGGGTCATCTGCATGGAATTTGGTAGGATAATGCGGCGACTCTATTGTGCCATTTGTGCCATTGATCTCATTGTGTGTTGCTAGCGAAACGGGAAGGATTTATTTATTTATATATAAATTAGATGCTTGCACTCTCATTAGAAGCCTACTTACCATAGTTATAAGATATCAAAAAACCATTGCCCACACCATCATTATCGCTGCCAAATTTCAACCACATTGATTGGGCACCAATTATGGGTGGTGGTATGTTCGTACTACAGAATAAACCAAGCAAACGACCACTTTCACTTGAGTCACGCACCTCCAGATAATCTTTATTGCAGCCCTCTGATTCTTCCAAATCGAGTGATTCAATTGTCAGTACAATCGAGTTGCCTTCACTCACTTCAATATTCCACTCGCAATTGATATTCACCGGATATGAGGAGGGATAGTAAGGTGAAGCAAATGTTCCTCTCAACGATGCATAATAACCACCGCACCAATTATCCATCAATAGGTAATAGCCCTCAAATTCTGTGGTAACATTCAGTGGCACCACGATGGTGAGGGCATTTCCATTAGAAATAATATTTGGTGGATGTGATCTGCAAAATCTGGCACGCAATGCACCAGTTTCGTCCGCGCCGTCATATATCTAACGTTTGTAAGGCAAGCATGGAGTTATTTACACGAAAATTACTGCATTCCTTCCATTTACCTTAACCCCTTGATTGATGCAATCCTCCTCTGTCGGCGCCGACATTGCTACCAGTGGACTCAGTTGCACATGTGTGGGTATGAATTGTATGTGTTTGCTAAGATCCTTTGCTATCAAATGCCATGCGCAAGTTTCATTTGTAACCGCATTGCGCCTGACTGCGATATAATCCATATCATCTTCACCAATTTCAATGCGTTGACCGCAATTCTATTTATAAACAGATGCATGTTTTCAAATAATTGAATGTACATTTACATAGGAATTGCGAATTACCTCCTTGAAGCTCAATTTGAAGCCCTTCGACTCTATGCTATCGTCGCTCTCAAAGCGCACTATCGCCGTATTGGTAGTGGTAACCCATTCATTCTGCGCTGTTTCCGACAAGTCACACTCCTTGAACAAGAGTTTACCCTCCTCTGCTGGTGTTTCGTCGTCACTGTTGGCACCCTCGTAAGCCTCTACAAAGTCCATTTCACATGAGAAATAGCTTTCCATTTCGATTTCTTCCAAAGTCAGGGTGATTGAATGATGTGGCGTTACTTCGATAGTCCATTCACACCTCGCCTCCGGTGGATAATTAAGCGGATAATTAGGTGATGTGATTACACCATTTCTGCTGCTCAGCACACCACCACATTCTGTGCAAATAATCAAAGTAGAGTTATTACGAAATGGATAAAATAAATGTATTGAATAAGGCAATTTGAGAGAGCTACGAAAAAAACGGAACACCCGCCAGATGATGCTCTGAGTCAACTGATTTGAGATCTGTTTTTTTTTTTGTTTTTTGTTAGGTTGCCATATCTATGATTAACATTCCTACCAAAATTGTATCGCCATCGCTCGAGATTTGTAAAAGTTACGCCGCCTTAAGTAAATCTACCTCTGCACGTGTTTTCTATTTTTACAGTTTTAAAAATGGATTCCGCACCATTGAAAACCTTAGAAATATTAACCGCTTCAAGCTGCTGATGAATTTCATAAGATTTGTGATATTTAAGGGGGTATTCTAGTCTAGAAATTTGAAAAAATCGAAAAAAATTTTTTTTCAAAATTTGATAGTTTAACTATTCAAAAATATCTCCCTAAAAGGATTTTTCAAAATTCGAATTATTTTCGAAGCTACAACTATTTTAGTGACGCGACAGCTTGACTGGTTTGAGCGGACGCAGAACTTCAAAAGTGTTTTTCTCGCCATTTTATGGAAAAAAATTTTTTTTCCGTTTTTTCTGGTTCATACGATAATGACATTCATATTAATTAAGAATTTGTATTTTTTTTTTTTTTCAGATGACCACAAGGGTAGAAATCGTGACGACGGGGACACTGCCTTTTTTCCCCCCCCATCCACTTCAAGGACACATAACTCCATGAAAATTCATTTTTTTTTGTTCAAATTTATTTTGTGTGCTAATATATGAATAAATAAATGATAAAAAAATGTATCGTAAAAATATCAATAGCTTTTTTTTATTCATCGTCAAAAAATGCTCGAAATTCGGGCCTCTAGACTAGAATACCCCCTTAAGTCCGCAATATCTGCGGGTGTAGCGAAAAAGTGTGAGCCAGATGTTTAAACCTTGGCCCGACGAGAGCAGGCAGCTGAGAAGAAAGTACTGAGATGATTCCACTTCATCCCCCAGACAGCTTCTGCAGAAAGGGCTTGACGAAATGCCAAGCCTCACCTAGCGGACAGTGTCCGGTGAGGATACCTACCAAATTCGATAGCTGTGGCTTTGTTGGCCTTAGAAGTTCCCGAAATGGATTATGGGACTGGATTGGCCATGTTCTTCGCAAAGGGAACGATGACTTAACAAAGGCCGCCATTGACTGGAACCCCCAAGGAAGCCACAGACGTGGAAGACCTGCGAATACCTGGAGACGACTGCTGGAAGGAAGTTAAACGCTTGGCGCAAAACAGACCCGAATGGAAAAAAATCGTTGTGGCCCTATGTTTCACACTAGAACTCTAGGAAATTATGAGGTTGATATAATTTTCTACAGCCTTCTACAAAAATAAGGTGGGAAGTAAAGCACTTTGCAATTATTTTTATGAGTATTACGTGTATAAGTAAGTGCGTGATTACCATTCGGAATTCACAGAGAGGTCGTTGACTCGAATCTCGGTGAAAGCAAAATTAATAAAAACATTTTTCTAATAGCGGTTGCCCCTCGGCAGGCAATGGCAAACCTCCGAGTATATTTCTGCCATGAAAAAGCTCCTCATAAAAATATCTGCCGTTCGGAGTCGGCTTGAAACTGTAGGTCCCTCCATTTGTGGAACAACATCAAGACGCACACCACAAATAGGAGGAGGAGCTCGGCCAAACACCTAACAGAAGTGTACGCGCCAATTATTTATTTTATTTTTTTATTATGTGTGACCAGTAGTCATTGAAGGGTTAAAGTCTCGGGCTGATATATTCAAAAAGCTGGTTCACGTGCTCTTTAAAATGTGAACTTGCTATAGATTTAAATGAAGTAAAGTTGTGTAAAATTAATTTCTGGGTAAGACTGCCTGAATAAAAAAAACCGGTTTTGCTCACCGGCATAGCCAGCCTTGAAAAGAGTTTAACAAACTTAATTCGTTAGGTGACAAGGCGAATCTATTACAGGTAGTATCGGTAAATCAGCTGATTTGAATGAAGCAAGGCGAATTCATTCTTTGTTTTCTACATTGCCAATACTTTTCTTTGACAATCAAACGTAGAAAATATTGTTGTTGGTCTAGTGCCACCACCTTTAATGGATGCGCCTTGGTTACGTGATAAAAAACTTACGTGACTTCAATATTTTGTAGGTCGCTTTGAAACCTTTTCCATTATGTTCCTTATTGCTGAAGAACCGCACGAACAGGATATGACTCGAACTGGTGATAACCAAATTGGTCTGACTCCCACAATGACGCTCCTTATAATTGTTGCTGTGAGAATGGCTGGATATCTAAAGACAATAAATATCGAGGTAGCACAACTCTATATTAGCTGGAATATTTTACTATACATTACCACTAGCGCATCATTGGTGCAATTAACTGTTTCTTCAATGTCCATATCCGATATCGTCAACTCAACGCCATGCCCCGGCGTTGTTCTTATTTCCCACATACATTCCACGTCGTTGGGATAGGGTAGGGGAGCATTTGGCGATTGGAATTCACCCGTTTCGCGGTGGAATATCTGAACACAGCCGAACATAACATATTCCAAGCGAAAATTCACCCGACTGCTATTCTGTATAATAGTTAGTATGTTTCCAGTTGTAGTAAAGTTATCATTTGGCGATAGTAGATGCATTATAGTTTCGTTCTTGCCGGGCTCTTTGAAGACTACATCCCGACCGCCGCCAAGTTTCTCATAATGTGAGAACTGTAGTACGATGCGATTACCCTTTGGCGCTTGAATAGTCCACGAACAGTTGATGGGATCATTGAAGTAGGGATTACCATAGTTGGGACTTTCGATTACACCACTAATATCGTTAATAGTTCGTGAGCAATTCGAATAGTAGGATAATAGAAAGCCACGTTCGCGCTGACTACCATCACTATGGAAACGTAGCATTGCCTCATTGCTCGTGGTGAAAAGCTGTTTGGATTCTTGGCTCTCCAGATGACACAATTTCGCCAATAGCGGATGAGAGGCGCTACGTCCATTATAGATTTCCAAATAATCATAATGACATTCGAACAATTCTTCAATCTCTAGATCTTCAATGGTAAAATGTATGGATGAGCCTTTTGCCACCTGGATATGCCACTCGCAAACACTATTGTGTGGATAAGCACTTGGGTAGCGCGGTGACGAGATTACACCAGCATCCGATATCAAATTACCACCGCAGCCATGACATACCAGTGTATTTGAAATCCACGCGCGCTGCGAAAACTATCACTATGGAAGTGCAACCGCAACTGATGAGTGAACGATGGTATTTGACGTGGTATTAAAGATCCACAATATTTGCCGATCAATGGAGATTGTGCCGAACCGCCATTACTAGAAGATAAATACGCACGTTAGTGCCAACAAACATTTCTACTAAGCTATTCATAAGGCTACACCTACCGGATCTCCAACCAGTCTTTGTCACAGTGTTCGCTCGATTGCAGCTCAAACATGAGAATATCCAGTTTGATTTGTGTATTCTCAGGAGTATTGATTACCCAAATACAGTCAATGATATCTGTGTAATTGGCTGGATAGGCGGGAGAAAAAATTCTTCCTGTGGAGGAGAATATTTCGCCACCACATTGCTTGGTAAGATCTATGAATTCGTAAGTGGCCTCGAAACCGCCAGCCGAATCAGAGCTATCTGATACGAATTTGAGTGTTAAGAGGCGTGAGTGACTTGAGAAAGAAGGAGGTGTGTCGCAGTACCTAAAATGGATGTAAATAACTCATTTATTGTTGATTAAAGTCTAAAGAAATTGGTTCAATTTATTAATGCTAAGTTTTTGAGTTGACAGGGTGGCGCAGTTCAGCAAGTAGAATATGTCTGCTTATTCGACAATCAGCAAATAAAACAAGACAGATAAAACTAGAGAGAAGGAAGCAAGAAAAAAAAAAAAAAAGGAAAGACACTTAATATGTAGTCCGGGAGCCAGGGGTCATTTTGACCTAATCATTTCATGCCAACTGATTTTAATACTAAAGGCAGACGCCATCCAATGGATGACGAAACCAATCGTCACCTGATCCAGTAGCGGTGGATACGTGCGTGGAATGCTGCGAAACGTGTCGAAAAAAAATTTTTAATAACTCATTTAATACCGGCTGAAATTTTTTTTGTGTATTGTTGACATTTAGTAGAATAAAAAAAAGTAGTCAGCTGCGCCGCAGAGGGGGGAAAATACGTCAGCTGAACAGGTGAACTTGTAAAAAACTTCGTATGTGGCGCTACAACCGAGTGTCGGTTTTGGCCGAATCCAAAATAGCGCGCCAGCTTTTTCTGTCCTGCGCTCGTTGGGGCCAGTTGGAAATCTCGATTGCTGACAGGTCCTGCAGCATTTGGTCCTTCCCACGAAGATGTGGTCTTCTTCTTCCACGTCTTCGTTTTTGGGGTACCGTGTCGTAAGTTCGCCTAGCTGGAGCGTCTTTTTTTATACGGGTGGCATGGCCAAGCCAGAGTAGCCGCTGTACTTTTATAGGCTTAACTAAGTTCATGTGCCTAAAAAAGCTCTTACAACGTGCTGTTCCACGCGAGTACTCCTCACTAACGTGGAGGGGGCCAAAGATCTGACGTAGAATTTTTCTCTCGAAAGCTCCCAAAACTTAATCATGTTGACATCGTCCATATTTTTGCGCCATATAGCAGGACGAGAATGATAAGCGTTTTGTAGAGTGTCAATTAGGTCGTTCAAGAGGCGGGGCTCTACTTTACAATTACCTATTGAGCCCATAGTAGCACCTGTTGGCAAGAGTTATTTTCCATTTGATCTCCAGACTGACGTCATTTATGCTGTTAATGCTGGTGCCAAGGTGATCAAAGTTCGTCACAACTGCGATTAGATGGTTATCAACACTGATATATTGTCCCAAATGCGAAGGCTCCTGTACGTTGGCAACAGCTACTTTATTTTACCCGCATTCGCAGTAAGAACCAAATTGCTCGCCTCTCGCTTAAAACTACAGTATGCCGAGCACACTGCGCTGTTACTGGTATAAGATAGTACCAATGCGGTTCAGCTCGGCAGCGCGAAAGATTTTTTCCAGCAATTTCCAACTTGTCTGAAACCTCGCTTGGTATCGAACGGGTACGAGAGGTTACTTCCAATTCCGATGGCGCTTGTGGTAAGACGCAACGTCATTCTACACAGCCGTATTAGTTTTGCGAGGGTACAAACTCAGACATAGCGGCAAACATATGATTTCTATCCATGCTATCAAAGGTGCGTTTGAAATTGAAGAAGAGATGGTGTGTGTCGAGTTGTTTTTCGTGCGTTTTTTCCAGGATTTGAAGTATTATGAAGCTCTGACCTATGATGTACTTACCAGGTCTGAAGCCGCACTGATAAGGCCCAACCAGTTTGTTGACAATGGGATTCATTCTCTCACACAATGTCCTCGACAGGACCTTGCTTGCGATATTAAGCAGGCTTATCTCGCGGTAGCTTTCGCAGATGGCAGGCTCATCCTTTTTATGTATGGGGCAAAGCACACTGAGATTCCAGTCTCTTTGCATGCTCTCTTCCGACCATATCTTGCAAAGGAGCTGATGTATGCGATTTGTCAGCTCTTCGCCTCAAGCTACGAATAGCTTGGCCGAAAGTACGTCTGCTCCAGTGGCTTTGTTGCTTGTGTGTGTCGCCTAATGGATGTGAAGTGCAAACATCTAGGTTCGGTGGTGTTACAACGATTCAGTCGTCAGCGACTCGGGTATCGGTGTATACTTCCCCATTTACGCTGCTACATTCAACATTAAGCAACTGAGATGTCCCAATGCTAGCATCGTGAAACCAGAGCTTGTGAGAAGATACTCGGGTCTATGCTAGTTAAATGGACCGCAATTTTAATCGGAGAATTAAAGAACTGCCAGCAACACGTCCCCAAAATGCATTTACAGCGATAATAATAGCGCCAGGTGCTAAGTAGCTTTGCTGCAGCAGAGATTTTCTTTAAGGCTAGATACAAATTTAATTTAAGTCTTACATAAACTTCTAGTACCCTGCAGTGGTGACAACTGCAACTAAGACTTAAGACCTCAGGTCGTTGGTGCCCTCGGAGGTCACTATCCGCGAGGTATACAAGCCGTGAGACTGGGAATTACTTTGAGTCCTCTGTACGGTCGATAAGGTGGAATGATCTCATCATCTTCTTCTTAACTACCCTGCTCTCGCGGGACTAAGATTTAGGTTCTCACTTCTTTCCTACGCCTGCTGATATCAAAAATTTGATGAGCTTCAGCAGCAGCATGAAGCGGTTAACACAACCGCAAATCAGTCATCGTTCGTAATACACTCAATTCAACTCAATGCCCTTATTTCCTTCCACCTTCTTCTCTCTCCCTTTCGTCCTATCTGTTTCCTTCAGCTTATTTCCTTTGCAGGCGTAATACAAAGGATGAACTTGATTTCTTCGACCAAATGAGCCCACTCTCTGGGCAACCATTATAACCTAACCTAATACAGCGCTCTACCTTGCCAGCGAATCAGCCGCCTTCCCAGTTGCACTATGACCTGGTACCTATATCAACCTTTTAGGTGCCGCCTTTGAGCACTGTTCCATCGTGAAATGTGCTACAATTTTATTTAAAAAAAAATGTTCCACTTTGGCATGGTAGTAAATTTTATAATAATTCGCTTAAATTTTTTCAACTCAACAGGTTAGCGCCTCTTTCCCCTTAACAACAAACACTTACCTGCCCAATGGTCGATCACTCTCCTCACGCCCCAAATTGTCATAGATCTCCACATAATCGTACATGCAATCCATTGTCTGTTCCATGCTAAACGACTGCCAATTGATCATAATTCCTTTACCTTCCGGCGCCATTATAACCCAGTAACATTCCTGATTGTTTAGATACGTATCATCTTCACCAGTCGGCAAACGTATTTTATAGCCCGGTTTGGTGAAGACGCCACCACAATCGGTTTTACCTATCGGTATGGAACGATATTCCAATTTAAATCCTCTACCAGAGGTAGTAACGGCAGTACGGAAAGTCAAAACCAACATATTCGTTTCGGAGACAAACTCCACAGGTGGTGTGTTATTGCCGCAGTAAGGCCCCATGATCTTCTGATTGAGACCGTCATTGATCTGGCAGGTGAAAAATAGTTAAAAGCTATGAAATCTACTTTTATAATTAAAAACAAAAATGGTATAGGTATATTTTCAAATAGCAAAAGTCTTACATATCATCGCACCTGACCTGAAATCGTTAGAGGGGAAATGTGAGCTCCTGTCTGCCTTGGGTATAAAGACAACCCTCATGGTCCTCCTCAAACTTGGTATATAGATAGGTGTTAACCAAAAGCATGACACCTCCGCAGGTTGTGGTTTGGGATTTTGGATACCTCAGCAGATTTCTGCAGTTGGGCAAGCATGATGTCATCGGGAGCAGGCGATTTGAAGGGCTTGAAGGTGTCAATGGCCCAAGCTAGGCGACGCTTATCTAATAACCAGCCATGGCTAAAATTTAAATTGGAATAGATCGAGCCTTAAATTGGAATAGATCGAGCATCAAGAGATTTGGTGGCGCCTAAAACATTAAGGCTAAAAAGCTCATTGTACTTAGAGCTCTGAAAAGGGCATAGATAGTCAAGGAGGGAAGGATAAAACTATCAGAGAAAGAGATAGGAAAGAATAGAGACAGAGATAGAGGTCGTTAGTCCTGTGAGAATATTCCAGATTCTTCCTCCTCCAGTTTTAGAGAACGAACTTGACTCATTCTCATGACATCGGAACCCAAAACTCGTAGCCGTGCTCTAGCAAAGGCAGGACACTCACAATGAAAGAGCTCAGTGCTATCCGCCTCTTCCAAGCAAGACAGGCACATTGGGTCCTCAATGCTTCCAATGGTGGTCATATGCTGACCCCACGGGTTGTGTCCTGTAATGATACCGACTATCAAACGAACGTCTTCCTTCCAAGTTTTGGTAGAAAGTTTGACAGTTTTCTATTCCGACATGTCACAAAACACTTAGCATTTCTGCAGCGTTCTAGACCGGACCATCGCTCTTTACGTAAATTGCATACATAATCGCTGATACAATTTATGATTCCTGCGGAACTGATTCCGATTATTGGTTCTGGACCTTGTGGGGAAACCGCTGATCCACGGTTGGCCAATTCATTGGTAAACCAGCCATGATTAGGAGTCGCGATTGAAACACTTCCCAGACTGGTGTTATAAGACGTTGGATTCATCGGAAAATGAGAAGTAACTTTAGTGACTCCTCGCCGAGCATCGCCCAACATTCCATTTATCCTTGGCAGAACTCGTCTAAACCTCGAGGGCTCATGGCATTCAGCTTTCCACGCTATCACAGGAGCTTCTCGAGAAGTCCCTTCTTAATTTTCCTATTTTCGCAGTTATAGATTCCTAGCCTCGGCCCATTCTGAGGGAGACTTAACTCTTTTAGTTCTATTAAATAGGCATTGGCACGAGACTCGAAGCTTAGAGAGCTCAGTTACCCATTAAAGTGGTTTTTACTTCTTAGGAAGCGTTTTAAGTGGGCAGGAGCTTTCAAAAGCTCTACTATATTACAAGCGAAAAAGAAGAAAACTCTACCAGCTCGTCAATCGCTATCTCCGAGAGATCTAGATTTTCCCTCGGTGCATCTTTTAGCCCTAGAAATAGGCATCGTCACGAGACTCTAATCTCAGAGAGCTCAGTTGCCCACTAAGGCGGTTTTTCCTTCTTAGAGAGCGTTCTAAGTGGACAGGAGCTTTCAAGAGCTCTACTACAAGCGAAAAAGGAAACACTCCACCAGCTCGGCGATCGCTACCTCCAAGAGATCTAGATTATCCCTTGGCGCATCGGCGAGTACGTTTAGCAGGTTGAGTTTTTATGGAATTAGACTATCAGACCCCACATAGAACATAGCATTTACTTACCCGAAGTGAACTAAAAGTGCAATCGTCTGCCTCCACACTACTATCGTCAAGATCGAAATCAATAAATTTAACCGAAATAACGGTGTTTGGTTCAGTTGTAATTTTATAATTGCAAAAACGGTCAATGTTATCCAACGCCGGATAGGCTGGTGAAAGTACTGCATCACTTTCGCTATCAAAATTGTAAGAGCAATCTGAAATGAAAGTAAATTAGTTACTAACCTACTTTCGCAGCAGTTCGCCGAAACTACAAATACTTACCAGCTGAATATTTCAACTCGAATTTGCCACCCTTTGCGAAGTATTTCATGCGTACTGCATTGTACAAAGAATGCAAGATTGCTGGCGGTACACCACCATAGCCGCCACAGTATTTGCCCTGCAGTATTAGCTCGTGCGTGCTGGGATGTATGTCGAAGAACTGGATAATAAGAGTAAGTAATTATTAAAAAGCTAAAATTGGTATGGCTTATTTGGCGGTTTTCAGCGCCATGTTTAAATTCTAACCTCCAGACAATCGTCCTGACCCATTTCGAATTTAGTAAATACAATTTTAATGGATTCACCCATTGGCACTTTTATATCATATTCGCAAGATATGGAATCATCTTGTAAATTCGGCGATACAATGACGTCCTCTTTGGTAGTGTAAGTACCCCCACAACCCGGCACGCGTTCTTCTGTTGAATAGTATATTTGAAAGCCTGCATCAGTTTCCACATTGTCCGAGTGGAAGTGTATGATGGCTTCGTTAGTGGGTAGCATCAGCGGCGGCGGTGAGGTCGAGTTGCAATATTTCACTATTAACGAGCTAGAAATTGCATCAGTGATCTGCAAAGAACAGGTATGTAGTCATCATATAGAAGGAGAAGAAAATATAGTTGGTATAACTGGAACCTAAAATGGGTTATGAATGAATGAATAAAATTTGAGGTTTCCACTTCGACTCCTAGTGTTTTGTGCACTCTACTCACCACATTACCTCACCCAAAACCAGTTAACTTATTAAACTAAAAATAAAGCTGAGTTGGGCTGAGTTTATATGACTTTTTTCTGGATGCATCTGGGTCGAGATGTCCGAACCTTCTCCGCGCCATAGCACCACATTCCAGAAGAAGGTATATCGGAGTCGAGTCTACGGGGACTGGCCGGAGAAACAACAAGAGTCAGCGTTAATATACCAATCCTGTGCAGATGACTGCGCAATCGGCAATGACCTGTGAGAGAACCCATGCGCATTCTCAGTTTACTCTTAGAAGGGTTTTGAGTTGAGTGAACTTCTTTTGAACACCAATAATGACTTCCCTTCGTATAGCCTTTCTTTCATGGCAGAAATACACTCGGAGGTTTGCCATTGCCTGCCGAGGGGTGACCGCTATTAGAAAAAACTTTTTCTTCGTTCAGGTCTTTCACCGAGAGTCGAATCTACAATCTCTCTGAACTCCGAATGGTAGTCACGCACCAACCCATTCGACTACGTGTTGCCAGCTTACGTCTCTTATATTTAGCTGTTCACTTCTAAGTTTCTCGTTGATGGGAAGTTTATCCCATATCCAGGAAGAGCTCGAGCCCTATTAATAACGAAACCGCAGCCCCTCTAGACAATGCATCAGCTACTTTATTTCCAGTTATAATACACCTATGGCTTGGGTACCCCATGAGCCGTATACGTTTGTGCGTTCCTAACAAGTTCAATTTCTCGATGCACTCAAGGGACAGTGAGGACTTAACCTCAGAAGATGAGTGCGGCCTGACTGTCCTTCAGTATGTCAATTCGCTCATTCTGGAAGTTTCTGTCTAAGTTGATCTCTGCACATAGACAGTTGGCATACACTTCCGCTTGGAAGCTGCTGGGCTATAGAAAACATATGCCATTCAACACTGCTTAGGGCAGGACAGGACACTCTGCTCAGCATCATCATCAGTTCCTGTTTCTCCCAGTGGATTATAGGACCTCGGAAGGCCGGAATGCTCGAAAACCATATACAATCCAAACCACTGGACCCAAACAAGAATTTTATTTAAATAATAATTATGGTGGTGCCCATAGTTTGAGTGTCTGTAGTAAGTGAGTGTAGAAAAACGCTTAGTGAGCAGGTCATTCATAAAATAAATTAACTCCAGAAAACAAAAAAAAAGTGCATAACTTCATTAAGAATAATAGAAAATATTGAAATGAAATTGAGGATGTGTCATACAGCTGTATATCACATTTCCACCAAGTTTTTATTAGCCCACGCTGACAGTCAAGCGAAAAATCGATCGTTGGATCGGTTTGGAGTTGTGGGTGAACTTCTGACAAAAGGGCAAAAACATTTCGCTCCACAATGAACCGTCCCCTGCGACTATTGTCTCTTCCCAGAACTGCATTTACAGATG
Source organism: Anastrepha obliqua (assembly GCF_027943255.1). Lineage (NCBI taxonomy): Eukaryota > Metazoa > Arthropoda > Insecta > Diptera > Tephritidae > Anastrepha > Anastrepha obliqua. The sequence continues at coordinate 10,217,647 of NC_072893.1, forward strand.
AAGAAAAGTATCATGAATCGATTGAAGCCATTCAAGCTTTTGTGCCCACCATTCTAAAGAACATTTCTGAAAGGAGTACGAAATTAAATATCAGAGCTGACGGCTGATAAATAAAAAAATGTTCACAGCTTTTTGCTATATGTAATATATCTGAAACATTCGATTTGCTTTGCTTTCTTTTGAATAAAGGATTGCCCTCAGTTCTTATCGCTCAAGCAGCTCATGCGAAGAATAATTATTTTGAATGCTCAGATATGACAGAGGAAAACTCCATAGCAGACAGTTTTGTAAGAAAAGCAATGACTGGATAAATAAGGCTTTGAGTTATTGTATATTCAGCAAAGAAGGAACTCCAACAAACCGATGGATGGTGGAATACTCGTACAAAGACTCGATATACCTTTACGCATAAGCTATAGAAGATTTTAAAATAATTTGGTATTTGTGCGCTCGGCATCACCAAAGCAAGAGCTGCAAATATTGGCCATTAAAACAAACAAATTTTTGTATATTGAGAGATATTAAGATGACTTCAGGTAATTAGAATTCGAAAACAAAATAAATTTGTAAAAACAAAACACGTCATCCGCTTCTTGGACAAACAAATGTACCCAAGGGGTTAATATCCAAGCTGAGTTTTCGTAACTAAACCAACCAGTCAGGGGGTCCCATTAACTAACATATAAGATGGGCATCTACATGACGAGTCCCATATGCGCCCTGTAAAGGAGCATAATAAACTGCTCAGCAAGCAGTTCCTGCTAGGGAGAGACCTGCGGTAACCTAACGCCTGCTTGAGCCTGAGCCTCCTCCCAGGCATGTCAGGAGGCCCTTCCTCAATTACGCGGACGAGATTCAGGACAAAACAGACCGACAATTACTGAATCGATCAGTGTATAGACAGACAATTAACGATATTCATCGAGAGACTCTGTCGAATGCCGTCATCAGAGTCCAACCTCCACCCATTGCAGACAAAGATATCGAACTTCCCCGAGAGTCCCACGTAACCTTGGCAAAATTATGTTCTGGACACTGTAGCAGTTTAAACTCCCACCTATCCAGAATTAACCCCGACATACTAAACATATGTCCCGCATGTGAAGGCACCCCGCACGACACTAACTATCTTTTCACATGCCCCATCAAACACACTCACCTAACACCCTTCTCCCTCTGAACCCAGCCTGGCGAAATAGCAAGTTTCCTGGGCCTACCATTAGATGAGCTAGAAAAAGACGACCGGTGATTACACTACACTGACAGGGCAAAGTTACTGCTACAAAAACAACAACAACATGGGCAAATGAGATTGTTGCCGCGAATATATAGCCTGTTCCTCCCGAATATCAGCCTCACCTTCACGTATTACCCCCTTTTTAAGAAAAACGGCACTCTGAAGACCAAGTAAAAGTGGGATAAACTTTCCATAAGCGAGAAGGAAATGTCTACGTCTTACCAGCCTCGAGACAAACCGGCAACCCCAGATCCAGGCTTGGATGCAGAATGTCAATCCTCTACTCATCTTAAATTAACAATGAACAGATTAGAAAAACCAAACTTAGCGTTGAATAAACCAAATTATAATTTGTTTATTGACGCCCTATGTTCCACCTAGGAACTATGAGAAAAAAGGAAAAAAATATATGTATGTATAAGTATATACCTATACAAATGGAGGAACCAAGAGTTTCATGCCGAAGGCTATTTTTGTGAGCAACTTTTTCTGCACAGAAATGTGACCAGAAATTTGCCACTTCCTTCCTTTCTTCCAAGAGCTGACCACTATTGGAAGAAACGTTTTCTATCATTGCATATTTTATATCCACAGTAAGTTTTGAACTCAGAGTAACCGAATAGTAAGAGCCCGCCCGGCTACGGCGACTGACAATGTTCCTCCAAATGTACTGCTTTTTAAAGCCTACTAAGTAATTGCGCTTCTCAGTATTGGAGCGATGCCACTCCGATCCGAAAATTCACTTAAAAACTCACTCTCCACCATCACCCTTCTCACTCACCTCTAAGTAATCAAAATTACAGCTGTCGTGTTTCTCAATTTGTAAATTGAAGAAAGTTAACTTAATGCGCTTATTATTTGGTGCCCTCAACTGCCAGCGACAATCGCGATTCTTCGGATAGTTGCCAGGCGAACCGGGCGATATGAGTGTGCCATGCGATTTAACATCTACGATACCGCCACATTGCGGCGGCACCGAATTCCATTCCAATTCGAAGCCTGCTTTTGCCGTCGAATTATCAGATCTGAACCACAAATACAAATCACTACTGCTGGATATAATGTTACCGCCCCTCGGTTTGTGTGCGCCACAAAAACGACCGATGATTTGTGAAGCTGCACTTCGGCCGTCATTAATCTGCAACCAATCGAAGCGACATTCGGTTGCATCTTCCAATTCGAAGGCGTTGAAAGTAACATTTAAAACGAGTGACTCGTTCGTACGTATAACCCAAGCGCATTGAGCCATGTGCTCATAAAGTGAACCTTCTGGGTACTTAAGATGGCCCGTCGTACCTGCGAGTATGCCGCCACAACGACTATACCGATTATCGCACAGGCGACCGCTGAAACCAGGTGGGCATTGGCATATGAATTGTGTGCCACCTGTGGCACGACAGCGTCCATTGTTGTGACAGGGATTCGGTGTGCAAGGGTTGGCGACGGGTGAGCATGTTGGACCGCGATATCCCATTGGGCAGACGCACATAAAGGTGTCGCCTGAATCGACGCAAGTACCGCCATTCTGTAAATGTAAAACGTGATATAAAAGCATTTTAATATAAGGCAGCACGCGCACGAGTCCCCTACCTGACATGGCAATGCAGCACAATTTTGTTGTGTGCCTTGCACGCAACCATTTAATCCCACACCGCTGCCTACCAAGCCAGCTGGACAAGAACACACCACAGTATTTGAGACTTCGGTACATTTAGCCAATGGATGGCAGTAGTTATTGAGCGCACAGCTAGTTGCAGTGGCACCATTGCTGTCAATGCTGCCGCCACGTCGCTCACAGGTACGTCCATCGCCGATCCAACCGAGTGGACAGTCGCCACAGTGATAGGAGCCCTACATAGAATATGGAATTATTTTTATTTGTTCACTTTACTTCTATACAAGTAAGTACTTACATAAGTATTAAGGCAGGCCACACGCGGGCTCAAACTACATCCACCATTCTGTAAAGCACACTCATCAATGTCACGGCAATTAACACCACTCCCTGTCAAGCCGGCAGGGCATGGCGCACATGTAAATGATCCTGGCAAATTTATACATTTCGTAGAGCACGGCGGATGCGATTCAGTGCATTCATCCACATCGACGGTACAAGATGGTGTTAGACCATTTGTTTTCCAGCCCGCATCGCAGATACACTTGTAGCCAAAATCGTCATTACTACTCACACAAGTGCCGTGGCCACAAAGCTCCCAGGTGGATGACTGCATGCAATCACCTTTTCGTGCGGTACAATGTATGCCGTACCAGCCAGCGCTGCATATACAATTGTAGCCGCCATGTTGGTTGACACACTGACCGCCATTCTGGCATCCCAAATCAGTGCCGGCATAGAGAGCACATTCATTGACGTCGTTCTGGCAAGTGGAACCCTAAAAAGAGATGGTCTCTAATGAAATAGCAGAGCGATGTACTATATGTGAGAATAATCGTTTGTGGATGGCTGGTACATCATCCATGCTGGGCGTTGAACTTATATGATATGACTCCCTGGAGATTCTAGGAGCTTGCTTAAGATTAGGTCATATATAAGTACAGGGAAGAAGACTTGAAGATATTTTATTAGACTGTCAAATCAGCACTGCTCATTGAATTATAACAATGTTTTTCGACGATTTATGGAAGTTAGAAGATACATAATCACCGTTAAACTTAACGGGCATCTATTCCTTTTACGACTTACGTGCATCTAGAAACGTTTGCGTGGAGACAAAGAAAATACGTGCTAAAGAAAGTTCGAATATACGAGTTTATGCCAGTTGTTCATTCCAAGTACCGACAGAGCCTTCTGCGTTTGAAAGTTGTAACGAATGCTTGATAAGCCATCTCAGATTTACTTGACTATTCGAACCAAAGAGTCTTTCGAAACGCCCCTCAAATTGAAGTTTCACTACATGGAAAATAGCAGTATTGAAATAAGGAAGTCTCAATTGCTCGTACAGACGATTCAATCGTTTTTAGAACGAGTTAAAAAAATATTATAAATAGCTGTAGATGACGAAGTAGCAAAAGCAGATAGAAAAAAAAATTTGTTTAGTTCTGATCTCCTCGATCTCCCATTTACTAACTTTCGCGGAATCTCTTCAACAAAGACGTGTTTTTCTTTACGCTCAAGGAGTGATCTTCCAACTAATTCGCTTAATATCTCAATTTGAATTGAATCTAACGGCTACGTTTGCTGGGTCATACCGTCCGAATGGAAACAAACGCTCCGGCTCTGAAAGTATTCGATGCGGTACCAGCTGGTGGTAGCAAAGGAAGAGGAAGGCCTCTTCTTGGTTTGACTTGGTGTTTCCAACCGGCGCCGGTGAATACAAGAAAGAAACGACTGGCTTCGTAAAACTCGGCTAAATTTCGCGTAAGCAGTTATCGCGCCAATCAAGAAGAAGAAGATATGATGATTCTGATAATAGAATAATGAAAGTCTGGCTTTTGGGACTAGGTAAGAATTTTATAAACGAAGAAACTTGGAACTACTAAAGCCTTAAAACTTTTCGCTTGTAGTCGAAACTATTGTACAAAGAACCTGAACGAACTGTATTTGGTTATATTTCTAGTAATATAAAATTTACGCAAATGCTTCTTCTGTTGAAGATCTTCTCGCGAACAGTAAAGTCCCCTCTCAAAGAGCGAAAACACCGCTTTGTGTGTCACAGATTTAATCTAATCTAATCTAATCTAATCTAATCTAATCTAATCTGATCTAATCTAATCTAATCTAATCTAATCACAGAGATGAGTCGATGTCGCATAAAGATTAGAAAATATTGAGATCATTTGAGAGAAGTCATCATCATACAGTCCGGAATGGACCATGGCCTCCCCTACAATACCCCTCCATTCTCCTCGATAGCGCGCTTTCGCTCTATATTGTGAGAATCTCATTTTTCGTATATCGTCTTCTACACCTTGCAACCATCGTCGCCTTGGGCGGCCTCTTTTTCTTGCTCCTTCAGGATTTGCTTCAAACATTTTTTGGTCAATCTTTTGTTGCTTATTCTTAGGGCGTGTCCATACCACCCTAATCTTTGAGACGTTATAAACTGCATTACATTTCGTCCCGTGATTAAAACACTCGTGGTTATATCGTATACGGTATGTACCGTCTTCTAATCGTGTAGGTCCGAATATTTTTCTGAGAATTATTCTCTCAAATCGCATCAATAAATTCACATCATTAACTTTAAAAACCCATCCTTCGAACAGCCAACGTAGGCAAGAACGTTCGCGAGCACAATGAAACAACCTTTCTGCACCTGGCGCGAAACAACTTCGTTAGGGCTAGATGCAGTGGGCGAAGTATTTTAATCACAGCTCACACCAACAAATGCTTTTTAGGCTCATTTAAGAAGATTTAGCCTCATTCTGTACTTACCTCGAAATTTTTCGTGCATTTACAAATGAAGCCACTGAAAATGTTTATACAAGTGCCACCATTCTCGCACGGATTACTCTTACAACTATCCAATTCGAGCCGATCCCACAAACTCTGCACCTTTCGCTCGACGCGCTGCAAACGAGTTTGGACACGTCGCAGTGACTGATTATTCCTGCGTGTCCTGCAATACAAAAAACGAAACGAGACGATTTAAATTTCTAAGAAAAAACGCCCCCAACAACTCCATTCGAAAACGAACCTATTCAACATCGTTTGCAGACGTCTATCCAAACCGTCGGCACCGAACACAAATGTGCGCAATGTGGATAACTCATTGGAGAGTTGCACTAAATTATCCGACTCGATGATATCCTTATGCATTTGCGAAGAGCGATTGTATTTTCCACTCACCAACAACAGATCCAGCAAATCGTACTCATCGTTGATATTTATGCGAGAAGCTCCATCCAGACGAAAGGTGATATTGCGATTCAGGCCAGACTCCACTATTAGATTGCCATCTTTCGTTATAATTTTGGGTCTGAAAGCGAAGGATGTTTGTTTACACAAAATGCACTTAAAGGGGGAGTATATAACACTTTATTTTCACATACGAATTAACAAATCCATCCACCGGATTTTCCAAATAAATTATGAACAGTATTATTTGTAGCAGCAGCGAGACACGGCAGGATAATTTTATCCTGTCAGATGACATTGTATTTTAGCATGCACGATTATCCTACATGAAATCACTTTTGATACATTTTTTTTTTTCAAGTCACGAAATTTATAAAATTCGTTGTTTCTGCACGCACTGCTGGAGCTAGATTGGCCGCCTAAGTGTCCAAGTACTTACAAAATAAATTCAGGGCGTTGCTTCTTATCGCTGGTCGTGTAACGCCCCTATTATTTGAAAATTTGCATTTTCTTATAAAGTAGAAATGCGATAGTTATTTATAAGATAAGTATGGTTCTTTTTTTCTTAATGATCTCGTACCAATTAGTTAAATGGCATGCGGCTCCATGGTTCAATGTAGTTATTAAATAGATTTGTGCAAACATAACGGACATATGCAAACGAGCCCCCTATTCTTGCCCTGATATACTAGGCTCCTCAGTTAATTTTGCGGTTCGATAAGAAAAGATATGAAGCTTCATATCACTTCATTTCTGGGTTATAAGCCATGATTCAATACTAAAAGGTTTGCTCAGTAAGCAGCTTTCTCATTTCCTCTTGACAAATCGGCTCCCTTAGCAAGACACTGGGTTGCTAACTCTAGAAATTTGTATCAAAAGTGGAAGAAAAGTAAAATTTGTAGTAAAAACATTATGCTTTCAAAAGTGTTTTTAAGCACAAGAACTTGCTCGGTATGTCCATAACCAAAACGACATGGAAAACATCCTGACATACAGCTTAAATCAGGATATGATAGCGCATCTTTTTGTCGCAATGAACGTGATAGAAGGACGTTTTGGCAATTTGAGTTCGATGCCTTTCAAATATGGGTTGGGAAAGTACTTACTAGGTTACTTTAAAAATACATAAATTACCAACAAGAGCTCATTTAGCAATATGTAATTAATCACAGATTCCGGATGGCAGATGATTTTTATGAGGAGCTTTTTTATGACAGAAATACATTCGGAGGTTTACCATTGCCCGCCGAAGAGCGACCGCTATTATAAACAACATTTCCTATCGTTTGGTGTTTCAGGCCCGGGGTTTTGAATGCTTGCACTTCCAAATGGTAGTCACGCACCAAGCTATTTGGCTACGGCAGCTGCCGTCGATATAATAATAATTAGTTTAAATAAGTGCAGGTAGTTTGTTAATTATTTATGAATGTAAGAATATTCTTGACTGGGTGATGAAAGCTCCTAACTTACGTGGACAAGGCATGGTTAAGTAAAGTGCCGTGAGTATGTTCAAAGTTTGTTTTTAGTCAACCAAATTCATGATGAGTTCACTTCTTCTATTAAAGAATTCAAGGTCGTAATACTAAGGTAACATAATAGCGCGATACTTCGTGATCAGTTTTGAATTTAAAAATTAGTTCACAAAATATAATTCTGACATTAAGTTAAACCATTTTTTTTAATATCATACTTGGCAGTTTCCGTTTATGCTATATATTTTTATAATTTAACTAAAAAAGGACTATTTTGCTACCATTTTAAGGAAAAAGTTATTTAATATTTCCATTTTCTTCATCCTTTTTAAATGCGACCTTTTGTAAGGGAGTGTCAGAATTCGAATGTCATAAATGAGCAAACCTTTAATAATTGAATCATGGTTACAAGCCATTTAGTATCGACTTGTAACATTATTTTCTACAATGGAAACAATTGAGTATCGTGCAGTGATTGAATTTTTATTTTTGGAAGGTTTAAAAGCAAAGGAAATTTATGAACGATTGTTGAAAGTGTAAGGCTTCCCAATAACAGGTGTTATTTTGAATAGCCAGCTTTTTCGGTAAATGTCACTTTTGAAGCCGTCATTTTTTAATATTTAACAAGTAGAAACTACGCCATTAATAAAAATGGAACGAGACACGCTTAAACAACGCATTGAAATTATAAAAATTCACCACGAAAATGGTGAAAATTTGGCAGAGACGGTTCGTAAAACTCGAACATTTTTGTTCGATACAGAAACTGGTGAAAAAATTCGAGCTGTTGGGACAAGTTACTGATGTGAAGAATAAAATCCATGCACGTCGCTCAAGAACAGCCGAAAATATTGCTGTTGTAGCCGAAAATGTTGATGAAAACACAGGTTTGTCCACTCCTTGTCGTTCTTTGGAATTATGCATTTCACAAACATCATTACGCCGTATTTTCCAAAAAGATTTGGGTCTTAAGGCTTATGAATCCAGTTAACACAAGAACTCAAGCCGGTGATTGGGGCTGATCTTTGCTGATTGGGGCGTTGAAATGCATGAAAATGATCCGGAATTACATCGAAAAATCATCTTGAGTGATGAGGCCCATTTCCATCTCGGTGGCTTCGTCAACAAGCAAAATTGTCGGATGTGAGGCTCAGAAAAGCGAAGAGTTATTGTTGAAAAGTCTCTCTATCCTCAACGTGTGACTGTTTGGTGCGTTTTATGGTCCGGCGGAGTCATGGCACCGACGCGACTTTTTCGACAACATTTACAGCGTTTTCGAAAGGATAAAATGGGCTTAGGGCTATCACAATGATCCTAAATCAAAAGAAGAGGCTAAAGAGTGGTGTGAACCTGGTTCTTCGGCTCCGAAACGAGTTCGTGTCCAGAAATCGGCCAAGAAGGTGTTGGCATCACTGTTACATTGTTGCTAGCCTCGTCTTTGAAGAAATATGGGCCATTGACTCCTCCAGCCCAATGCCTTCGGATTTCGAAAATTTAGCTCATTAAATTTTAATCACGCGTGATCTATCAAAAAGTCCTATTGGAAACATTACCTCCAATTTGATCACCCTTTACTATAAAAACAAAACCTCGCTCCTTGTCGAGGATAGGGCGGAAAGAGTGGCAGTTTTTGGCCGGATATAAATTCGAATCGTTCCGGTAACGTAGAACCGGCTGTCATGGGACCAAACCAAATTGTCCCCGGGGCGGTTGCAAATAGTGAAAAGTTGCTTTTATTAGACGGCTGGAAGCGGAGGCGATTATTCAATAGTTGCGTTTCGGCGAGTTGCTTATTGTTCGAAGCTCATTTAACAGAGCATTTGTTCATTGCAGCAGAGGTCGAATGGGGAAATTTTACGGCCGGGCAATTCAAGTTGATCTTTTTGTACGCATGATTGGAGTAAAGCCAAGGCAGGAGTCAACTTTTAATACTTTTCTGTTGCAAAAAGGCGATTTCGCGGGTAATTTCGTTACCAGTTAGGCTGACATGGCCTGGTAACCACATTAGTTTCACATTCTCGCCTAGCACGATTGAAATTGAAATTTGAATTGGTCGAGCCAAGGAGCACCAAGAGATTTGGTGGCTCCTAAAACACTCAGGCTAAAAAACCCATTGTACTTAGAGCTTTGGAAAGAGGGTAGATAGTACGATCAGCATTTGCTATATCGCCACTATGGGTTCACTGGGGTTGATAAGGTTTCTGACGCCTACATGGTCCGGCAAAGGCCATAAATTTAGTTTGGAAAATTACTTTTATTCAATTCAAAGTCAAAAATACATATGTGAAAATAACACAAAATTAAAAATCAATCTACTTTTGCTCGATATGACCACCTTTTGTCTTGACTATGCCCTTGAGACGGTCCACAAACGAATCGCAAGCTGCCCATATGTGATTTGCGGGTATTTTGACCCACTCGCGTACAATGGATTTTTTCCGCGCTTCGAGAGAGGTGAATCTTTTAGTTCGGACCTGGCCCTCCAAAATGGGCCAGAGAAAACAATCCTTCGGATTCGCGTCAGGTGAATTTGAGAGCCAATGTGTTGACGTTATGAAGTTTGGATCGTTGATTTTTAGCCATTCTTGGCTCACTCGAGCTTTGTGAGACGGTGCCGAGTCCTTTTTAAACGTCCATGGTTTGCCACCGAAACGTTTGTCTGCCCACGGCTTGAAAGCAACCTCCAGAATACTTTCCCGATAATATATCACATTTGTCTTGCGCCAGGGTCGATGAAAACGATTGGAGAGCGCCCATCTGCGGTTACAGCGATCGAAACCATTACCTGTGGCGGATGCTACCTCCTGGTGGCCAATCGATGACTCAAATTCTCGTATGAATGGTCAGTCAAATAAACCCTATTGTTTTGGGAGTTTACGAATTGCTCAATTTCGAAAATTTTCTCGTCAGAAAACACAAATTTGGAAATTAACCGCTTTCGGCGAAGTGAAGCAACTTCTTCGCTCTCTAAAGTCTGACTTGTTGCTGGTTTGGTGTGAGATCATGCGTCTTTTGAATCTTGTATAGCAGTGGTCGCCAACCTTTCCAATGTGTTGAGCTACTTTCAAGATTTTGAAATAAACAGCGAGCTACTTGCACAAGCCAACATAAATTAAATAATACACAGTTATATTCGACACACAATACATGTATTTATTTTACTAATATACGTTCTATATATAATAAACTTATGACTTATAGTGCTTATACTTATGCATAACTACATCCATGTTCACACCTATCAATCGTAATAAAATTTTTTGCAGTCATAATGGCAAATCACAAGCGACTTAAAAAAACAACAAAACAGTAATAGTACAGTATTATATAAATAAAATATGGGCAGATAAAAAGAGCATATTTAATGAGAAGGTTGACATTCTGACTCATCGATAATTTTTTTAATACATACTTGCAGTATAATTTGATACAGTCATTCGAATACAGTTATCCAAATGTATATCTGTAAGCCGATTGCGGTATTTATTTTTAACAAATTTCATATTGGAAAAAGAAGATTCACACAAATAAGTTGAACTGAATAACGCTTTCACTTTCAACGCAACACGACATAAAACTGAATACTTATCTTTACTTACTAAAGTCCATATACATTTTGTATTTGAACCTAAAGATTTTAAAGTCAAGTCACTTTGAAAAGCAATCAGCTCCATTTCTGTCACAGCAATGTCTTCGCCAAAGTTGTTCATAACACAAGTTGCAAACTGTTGTATATCAATGTCCATGAAGGGTGAAACAACAAACAACGCTAAAGCAATTTTGCTGAAATCCTTGAAACGATTTTTGAAGTTTTCCTTCAAGTTAGAAACTATTTCCATATGATATTTACTGTCATAGGGCTCTAATAGATTTTTGGATATCTTTTCGGAAAGAATAGGAAAATGCCTAGTATCGCGGTTTTTTAGGTTTTGTTCCCTGCCTTGAAGCTGCAAGTTAAGCTCATTTAATTTCTCTGTAATGTCCACAAGAAAACCAAAATCTCTGAGCCAAGTCGAATTTTCCAGTTCAGGAATCGGTTCATCGCGTTCTCTGAAAAATTGGAGTGTAGCAGACAGGACATCATTGAAACGTTTGAGCACTCGTCCTCTGCTTAACCATCGCACTTCAGAGTGAAGAAATAGCTCTCCGTATTGACAGTCAATTTCATCAGCCAAGGTTTTAAATAATCGTCTTTGTAACGCTTGAGCTCTAATCTTGTTCACAATTTTCACCACCAGTTTCATAACGTTGTTCAAGTTTAGAAAATTTCCACATAATGCTTGCTGATGTATAATACAGTGGTAACTAGGAAATTGTGGAAAACTTTCATCCTTATGACATAGCGCCACGAGCCCCTTATCACAACCCACCATAGCTGGAGCACCGTCAGTTGTCAGGCCTACCATTTTTGATATTGGAATTTTCTCAGAAGAGATGAGATTTTTTAAATGAGAAAACAGCTCTAGCCCAGTAGTATGTCCTTTGAGTGGAATAAACTTCAAAAGATCTTCTTTAATTGTAAAATCACTAAAAGCCATCCTGACAAATATGGCCATCTGTGAGGTGTCAACTACATCTGTTGATTCATCCAGTTGCAGTGAAAAATAAATACAGTTATCTAAGTCACTTCTTAACTGTAAAAAAATATCATTGCTCATTACTTCTACTCGCCTCATCACTGTATTAGCAGAAAGTTGCATAGATTTTATAGCAGACACTCTTTCGTCTTTATTTCTAAAGTTGGCGAATAAAGAATCTGCAGCTTCCAAAAATGCTTGTTTTATGATTTCCCCGTCTTCATAAGGTTTTTTCTTTTGTACAATTATCTGGGAAACACGATAAGATGCTTCAGTTGCAGCCTTATTTTTGTCGATTGTTTTCAAAAATATTGACTGTTGTCCAATTAACTGGATTTTTAAATGTTTCAGTTTTTCTTTTCTGGTGGCAGAATTTAACGGGAATACCTTCTCAAAACTCGAATGTACAGTTTTATGATGCCTCTCAATATTTCCTTTTTTAGGAACTGACACAGATGTATTACATAACAAACAAACACTTTTGCCTTTAACTTTTGTGAAGAAGTATTGTTCTTCCCATTCCGAATGGAAATGGTATGTCTTCGCCTTCTTACTACTGCTTGCCATAATGTTTCGAACTCTAACCCAACCGCTGCACGCAGAACGTTGATAATGCCGTTCAGTATTAAACTGAGCGCAATGTCGACGTGCATTGCGTATATTAAAGCCAAAAAATTCTCAAACACGCTAATCGGTTCCAGCCGATCCTAGAACGGAGACGCGACTTCGCGTCGTGTTTGTCGGCGCGAAATCGCTTACCGCAGTGTTGCCGCTGTTTATCTATTTATTATGAAAATTACTGAAATTTACTAATCCTGGTATGATTTTCAGACTTTTGGATTTTTTGCAACCTGAGCAGCGCGAGCTACCAGAATTGCCTTTGCGAGCTACCGGTAGCTCGCGATCGACGGGTTGGCGACCACTGCTCTATACACTTCTGAAAGGAAAAAGCTATGGTTAAATATTACTCATACGCCGTGTTCTTTGCTCATATTTGCTAAAGGTTGCATAGGTTATTTAATCGATCGATAAAAAAATGTGCACACAATAGGTTATAAATAGAACACTTAATCTGTCCCGTAAGTTACAGCATCTTTCGATCTTCTTTCTATTTTTGTGGCATAGTTTCAGCGCAATTTCATCAAAGGTTATTAGGTTATAGCATTTCCTTTCACTGGTTTTAACTTTTAAGATCTCCCAAACATGAAATCCAGCTGCATGAAAGTAGTAAGTAAAGTATTATTGTAGCAAATTCACATATTAGGTTGGCAACTAAATAATTGCGCATTTTGTTTAGAAAATCAAAGACAATTTTTTCACGGAACTAAATAATTTTATTCTGTAATGTATTGCCCATTTTGATCAATGATCTTTTGCCATTATTCAGGCAGCATCATAAGCCCACGTTCATAAAACTTCTGGTTTTTATTAGCAAAAAACTGAGTCAGGTACGATTTGACATCATCATCATTATTGAAATGTTTACCATTCAAGGAGTTTTGTAAAGATCGAAACAAAAAGTAATCAGATGGTGCAAGGGCAGGACTATATGGTGGATGTAGCAAAATATCCCAACCAAGCTCCAATAGTTTTTGCCGACTGACCAAAGATGTGTGTGGCCATGCATTATCATGATGGAATACAAAACTTTTTCGATTTGTCAATTCGGGCCGCTTTTCTTCAACTGCATTGTTTAATTTCGTAAGTTGGTCAATGTAGATATCAGAATTAATCGTTTGGTTAGCTGGTAGGAGTATAAAGTAGACAATTCATCTTTAAATCCCACCAAGCTGATAACAAAACCTTCTTTTGCTGAATATCAGCTTTTGATGTTGTTTGAGTTGGTTCACCTGGCCTGCTCTCCGATCTTTTCCGCTTGATATTGTTGAAAACAACCCATTTTTCATCGTCAGTTATCAGTCGTTTTAAAAATGGATCATTTTTATTACGTTTATTTAGCAAATCGTAGCTGTTAGTGCGTTGCGTTTCTTTCAGTTCGTGAGGAACCCATCTAACGAGTTTTTGAATATAGCCAAGTTGTTTTAAGTTATTTTCAATGCGCCGCCTATAGAGCCACGCTGTGATCGGGCGCAACGCGAGCCATGTGGGATCGCTACAGAGAGCTAAAAAACGAAGAGAGCCAAAATACGTGAGTGCGAGAAGCTTGAGTTGCTGGCCAACAGGAACAACGCCCGAAAATTCTATCAGAAAGTTCGGCGGCTTACAGAAGGTTTTAAGACCGGGACGTTTTCCTGTAAGAACAAAGACAGCGAACTGGTGACTGACGTACAGAGCAATCTTAAATTATGGAAGGAACACTTCTCGAACCTGTTAAACAGTGATAGCTGCGCATGTCACAGTGAATGTGAAGATCCCGATACCCCAATCGACGACGACGGAATTGACGTTCTGCTACCCGACCATGACGAGGTGAGAATAGCGATAACGCGGCTAAAGAACAACAAAGCCGCGGGCGCCGACGGACTGCCGGCTGAGCTATTCAAACATGGCGGCGAGGAGCTGGAAGGGTGCATGCATCAGCTCCTATGCAAAATATGGTCGGATGAAAGCATGCATGGCGAATTGGAATGGAATTGGAGTGTGCTCTGCCCAATCCATAAGAAGGGCGATCCTGCAATCTGTGCCAATTACCGCGAGATTAGTCTTCTAAATATCGCCTATAAGGTTCTAGCGAGCGTATTGTGTGAAAGACTGAAGTCCACCGTCAACCAACTGATTGGACCTTATCAGTGTGGCTTTAAACCTTTAAAGTCTACCATCGACCAAATATTTACAATACGCCAAATCTTGGAAAAGACCCACGAAAGGAGAACCGATATACACCATCTTTTCGTCGATTTCAAAGCTGCATTCAACAGTACGAAGAGGAGTTATCAGTATGCCGCGATGTCTGAATTTGGTATCCCCACAAAACTAATACGGTTTTGCAAGATGACGTTGCATAACACCAGCAGCGCCGTCAGAATTGGGAAGGACCTCTCCGAACCGTTTGATACCAAACGAGGTTTCAGACAGGTTGACTCGCTGTCGTGTGACTTCTTTAACCTGATGTTGGAGAGCATCGTACGAGCCGCAGAACTTAATCGCTCAGGCACAATATTTTATAAGAGCGTCCAATTGTTGGCGTATGCCGATGATATCGACATCATCGGCCTTAACAACCGCGCTGTTAGTTCTACCTTCTTAAAACTGGATAAGGAGGCAAAGCGAATGGGTCTGGCGGTGAACGAGGACAAAACGAAGTACCTCCTGTCTTCAAACAAACAGTCGGCGCACTCGCGTATCGGCACCCATGTCACTGTTGACAGTTATAATTTCGAGGTTGTAAAAGACTTCGTTTGTTTAGCAAACAGCATTAACACCGATAACAATGTCAGCCTTGAAATCCAACGTAGAATCTCTCTTTCCAACAAGTGCTACTTTGGACTAAGTAGGCAACTGAGCAGTAAAGTCCTCTCTCGACGAACAAATCTAACACTCTACAAGACTCTCATCATGACCGTCCTAACGTATGGCGCAGAAGCTTTGACGTTGACAACATCCGATGAAGCGACGCTTGGAGTGTTCGAGAGAAAGATTCTGCGCAAGATTTTTGGACCTTTGCACGTTGGCAACGGCGAATATCGCAGACGATGGAACGATGAGCTGTATGAGCTTTACGACGACATAGACATAGTGCAGCGAATAAAGATCCAGCGGCTACGTAGGCTGGGTCATGTCGTCCGAATGGATACAAACGCTCCGGCTTTGAAGGTATTCGATGCGGTACCAGCTGGTGGTAACAGAGGAAGAGGAAGGCCTCCTCTGCGTTGAAAAGATCAGGTGGAAAGGGAGTTGGCTTCACTTGATGTGTCCAACTGGCGCCGGTTAGCACGAGAAAGAAAGGACTGGCGCGCTTTTTTAAACTCGGCCAAAATCGCGCCAATTAAGAAAAAGAAGAAGAAGAAGTATGTGATACGTGAAGCTTCTCTGCAATCTCACGTTTTGCACTGTGACCATCCGAATCGATTATTGCTTTGATTAGAGAGTCATCAACTTCAACTGGACGACCAGAGCGTTTTTCATCTTTGAATGAAAAATCAACAGAACGAAATTAGGCAAACCAATTTTGACACTGCCGTTCTTTAAAGGCTTCGTTCCCATAAACAGCACATAATTTTTTTGAAGCTCGCATCGCAGGTTTTCCCTTTGCGGAAATAAAAAAACAAAATATGACGAAAATGTTCCTTTTGATTTTCCATTTTTCAACGAACGCCAAACGAAAACTACGCAACCGATCAAAACACGTTTATTTACTCATTGACAGCTGAATTGCCAACTATCAAATAACAAAATGTGTTCTACATTTGTACTACGTCTGCAAACCTAAAAATTCAACTGAAGTCATCTATATATGAGTGAAATCTGCAATTACTTAGTTGCCAACCCAATGCATGTAATTGCCCTTACAATTTCGACTTCAATAATTTCATCCCATGTCAATTCCCCATAGTGGCTTAATGTTACAATAAACGCAATTAAGGGCACCCATATAGTGGCTCGTGGTGGCTGCATGAGAATTTGAAGAATTACTCTTGGATTCTCAGTTCCACAATTTCGGTAGTTCTGGTCATTCTAGCCATCAAATTCTACGTAAGCAGTTTTGATAGTATTGCCTTGAGTGATAGCTGTCGTAATAATCGATGGCTCAAATCAAGTGCTAGCTAATTGCAATTTGAGACTTGCTTGTACTAATTTATAAAATTATATTTTGGTGATGGAAAAATTCAGAGAAAAATCCCTACCTATCTGGCACGCTGCAGCAAACAAGAATATCAAGGTATGAGGTTTAGCACATTACAAAGGGCATTTGGGCACAACCTGTCAAAAAAATATGTTGCATGGGTCTACCAATATACATATGTATAAGATAAACGTTGACGATCGGTGACTACAGGACTTGTTTTTGTTTGCATGAGATGAGTGCTGCTCGTTCTTGCATATGCTACCTCCATAGACTGACCGCACTTATTCAGTGGAAGCCAGAGTTTACATACTACACAATATTTTAATGAGTTTAATTTTTATATTTGAACATACGAATTTTAAGATTTTCATTTATTTTATCAACTTTTTCATTATTATTTATTTTTTTTTTCATTTTTTATAAATAATTTCTAATTAATTACATGACACAAATATAATATTTATTTAATTCTATGCAAGTCCACTGTCAAAGCAGTGGTGTATCAAAATGGCATCTTTGTGCTAATTCGATCTGGGCTGTGTCGCTCAGACAACACCTGCACACCCACCACCACCACCACCATTGCCACATTACATTAACATGTACTCGGGAATCTTATAATTTGAGTAGACTCCTTGGAAGTTTATAACCCAGCCAGTGCCATCGTAGTTGAGCGTTTTATGGAAGCGTATGGAAACTGTGCTGCCTTCGCTTTTATACATTTTAGGATTATCCTGAATGATCAAAGAATATTTAAAAAAATGTAAATAAAAAAAAATCGAAAATTTAATTTACCCCGCCACAAAAGCGTCGCACAACCGATTCCGAGCCATCGCTACTGGGTTCAATAATTTCCAAATAATCTGAGTGGCAAGTGTTCTTGGTGCCAAGATCGAAAACTGTTTTGAGAAGGGATGCAATATATATGTATTTAATATTAAATTTAAATATAAATAGATATGCTTAATTAATTATTATATAGCGGAGTCACCGTTTTAACGCAAATAAATATTTATCCATTTTTTTTTATTGATTGGAAAAATACTAATAAAAAATCCAGTATTCAACATAAACACTATAGTATTGGAAAGATAAAAGCTGATTTTTCGGATATCGAAGTAAACGAAACTAAATTTTTTCTTTCTTGCTAACAAATTAGAAGCACATATTCATGTGATATTATGTTAATGTTCATACAATGGTGAGCATAACTGAGCGCATTATGATTTTTATTATATATTAAAAAATATTAGATTAGATTTTCTACGAGGTTTGCACATCGGCCTCATGGGCTTTTGTGCCCTCTACTCATCACAGTACCTCATCCAGATCCAGTTCCCTTATTAAACTTAAGACAGAGCTGGGTTGCACTGAGCATTTTTGCCTTTCTTCCGGCTGCAAATGGCCATGATATCTCAAGCTTCCCGCGCTATAGCGCTGCATAGGAGGAGAAGGCGCATTGTAGTCTCCTGAAATCGGTCGCAGACACGACAAAAGTCAGTAGACCATATCTCTATCGTGTGCAGAAGACTAGTGAGTTTGCAGTGGCCTCTGAGAATGCCCGTGAGCATTCCTAGTTTAACCTTGTGGAGGGTTATGAGTTTTCTAAACCTCTTTCGGTTGTACCTGTCCAGTAAAGATTTCGCCTGGCATAGCCCGATAGCTTGGTGCGAATTAACCTCACTTGGCCGCCTTAGCCCTTCACTCCTAAGCTTCTCATCAATGATGTGTTGTGCCATAGCAAGGAAGGACTCAGCTCCTATTAATGACGAGGCCGCAACCTCTCTCACCAATGCGTCCGCTAGTTCGTTCCCAGTTATGTATACCCGTGTGTCTTGGGACCCAAATCAGCCGTATGCGATGGTGCGTCCCTAACATATTCAGTTTCTTGATACGGACCAGTGAGAACTTAATCTCATACAGGAGGATATAGCATTGAGTTCCGCCTGACTGTCGCTTAGAATGGCAACTCGCTCATTCCGGAAATTCTTGTCTAAGTTGATCGCTTGTCATAGACAAATGGTATACACCCCGCTTGGAAGATGCTTGGGAAACTACACTTCGGAACAGAACGCTTAGTTCTGGGGCCGCATATTCCAGCGCCTGTCCCTTCTGTGGTATTCGAGCCATCTGTGTACCAGTGCAGGGTACACTTCTGGAGTTTCCTTTCAAATACAGGTATACTCCAGTTTATCTTATCGTCCAGTTCAATTCTGTACTTCTTTACGAATTTGAAGACTTTTGTGATATCACCTATGGGTAGCTGGGTAAGTGGAAGCTTCAGCCTTAGCAATTCCAGGAGGGGTTATAAGATCCACAACTCCTGCAAACACCCCTTACTTGTTTATAGCTGGATAGTACTGTCGGCTGCTGCGGTTTCAGCTGTTCTTGTCTGCAGCAGGTACTCTATCTATCTGCAGATGGGTCTCTGCACGTTTCTCTTCTCTAGTGCGCGATAGCGAGGAGGGCACAGAGAACTGTTTCCTCACAGTCAAAGGTACTCTGGATCTCCGTGCATAGCTCATACAGCGTAGTATTCGTAGATCTTCCTGCCCTGTACGCATCCTGGTTTTGATGGAGAGGTATTATACAAAGAGTGTTTGATCCGATTTCATTATCAATAATCTTCTCCATTGCTTTCAATATAAAGGAGGTCTAAAGGACTTAGCCAATGAATAGTCCTTTTTTCCTACTTTTGTAATGAAACCCCATTATGCCCTTCTTCACACTGTTAGTAGGTATGACAGCGAAAAATTGTCTCGCATTATCCCAACTAGACGTGATTTACTCCCCGCCTTGCTGAATTTTGTAATATAAAATAGTATTTAATTATGACAATAGTCTGGTAACGCACATATGCCCCTACGAAAACCATATCAACCCAAGTTTCTTTTCAAATTTTTAGGAATAAAAAAAACTCACTGTCAATTTTTGGTGGAGTTAAGAATGAAAATTATGAAATGCATTTCAGTAATGCAGATCAGAAATTACAATAAATACAATGTTTAAAATATTAACCTGAATTAATTTGTCAATTAACCTCTAAGTGGTTTAGTGACTTAGACACATTACGTGAATTATTTTTCAGCAAATGCACACGCTAGATGGTGCTGCGGTCGAAATATTTCGAAATTAGGTTTTACATTTTGGTAGAGGCATTAGCGCATTTTAATACTGATATGCACACTACTTACTATATTTAAAAACGTAATTTTATTTATAAAACAAAAACACGATTTTTTAAAGCACTTTCGTATATGGGCACAGCTCAGTGAAATCTTGAAGTTTTTCGAAATATTTTAGAGCGGAAGTCTTAAAATATAATAAATTGTATATTTCCGATGGGGACACAGTACCGATTGGTTTTTCTTGCATGCACCCTAAGGCAAAGCCAAAATAAACAAGACTCATTCAAATGTTTTTGATGGCGCCATCTTTTTAATGAGTTAGTGCGTTGGAAGTTACATCCCCAGCTAACTTCCAGTGAAAGCTTAGAGACATTCCGTTAGGTGGAAGCGAAGTTATTGCGTCTAAAGTGTCAGTATATTTGAGTTATCGGTACAAAAATGAATTTCGAACAAAGAGCTAATATCAATTTTTTTATTAAAATCGGTAAAACGTTCACCGAAACATTTGAACTGATAAAAAAAGTTTATGGCAATGATTGTCTATCTTTACACGTTTCAGAGATGGTTGTGAGGACATAAATATCAATGAACATACGGGGCGGACCGGGAAATCAGTAATCACCGAAAACTCCATCGCAAATGTTCGTAGTTTTATCAAAAATGAACCGAAACCATCATTGAAATTTATGGAAAAAAAACATCGATTTATCTCATTTTAATGATGATTTGGGATTACGAAAGATCTGTGCACGTTTCATTCCGCATAAGTTAACTGTGCACCAAAAATTGCTCAGAATCCAACATTCGAAAGATCTCATTAAAGAGGCGAGAAAAGACGAGAACTTCCTTTACAACATTGTAACTGGTGATGAAATGTGGTGCTTCCTACATGAACCTGAAACTAAGCCTCAAAGGAAGGTCCGAATGGAAGGTCCCAGACGAGCCGCTACCCAAAAAATCGCATTTGGCGAAGTCAAAAATCAAGTCGATGCTAATTTTTTTTATGATTCCAAGGGAATTGTCCACAAGTAGTTCGTGCCAACTGGCCAAACCGTCAAAGCAATTTTCTATCTTGGCGTTTTGAAGCGTTTGCGAATTGAAGCGTTTTGTCGAATTCGCCATGAATACCTCGAAGGAGGAGGCTGGCGCTTATTGCATGGCAATGCACCATCTCATCGATCCACTCTTGTGGCTGATTTTTTGACTAGAAATAGCATTTTAACCATCAATCACTCACCGTATTCCCCTGATATGGCTCTCTGTGACCTCTACCTATTCGGAAATTTGTATTTGGCCATGAAAAGAAAACGTCTTGCTTCCGTAGAGGCCATATAAAAGGCTTGTACCGACATAATGAAGGACTTTCCGGCCAATGACCTGAAACACTCTTCCGAAAAGCTTTTAGATCGCGTCAAACAGTGTATCGAGGCCAAAGAGGACTCATTTGAATAAATTAACTCGAAGTGATCAGAACAAAGCTCCTTTCGTTCCCTTCTTGTTTATTTTGGACTTCACCTTGCATATGTATGTGCTGAAGCTCCCTCGTTCATGTTTACTAAAATTTATAAAATCTTACCTTCGAAGTGCAACAACACATGCAAATTTCCTGGCACCCGTATATTCCAACGGCAATCCGAATTATTTCGCACATTATTCGGATAGAATGGATTAACGATGGTGCCACGATTATTGTATAAATTCCCACCACATCCAACACCATCACGGCTAGCCAAATAAGTAATATCGAATTTCGTATAGTAGCCACTCATTTTGAAATGCAAACGCAACTTGTTCGTGGTGGAGAAAAGCGCCTTATCATTGCCGGTGTACGAGCAAATCTTTTGCAACGAACTATTCGTATAGGCATTAAAAACTTCGATATATTCTTTTTCACAGGCATAATCGGCAAATGTCACATCCGCATAATAAAGGCTAAGTGTGTAGTTTTGTGGCGCTTCGATGTAGACGTCACACTCGTCTTCTGTTTCGGCGATTTGAATGCGACCTTGAGTGCCGGTAAAGTTGCGGAAGCAGCCTTGACATGAAGGAAGAAAATAATAAATATAAATATAAAAGGAGTGATTGAAAGTGGACACACAGGAAAATTTTTTTGAATGGCATACCTTCCACAGCAAAAGCGCTTATGCTGAAGCCAGTTTTTTCGATTTCATCGTCAGTCTGGAATTTAATAATTAATGTGTTGCCCGTAGAGAAGAAATCATCGGGCAAGTGATTGCCACAGTAAACGAAATTAATAGCAAAGTTACTCCAATCAACGAAGCCCCTTTGACCATTGAAAACGAACTCAGTGCCGTAGCCTTTTTCAATTTTATCGGCGTCCTATAGTTGGAAAAATTTCATTTGTATGATTCATTTTAAGTTGCGTAACATATTTTTCAATACTAATAGTCTATTTCCACCAAGAACTTAACGGCAGTTGAGAGTACTATCAGGCTTCAGAAATATCAAGCGTTTCTAACGTTAACTTAAACAGCTGATTTTTGTTTACCATCAACAGATGTCTACTAGAGCTTCAAATCGCATGTTTATGGTTTGCTTTTTAGCATTTCTCTGCAAATTTGTACTCCATTTATTACAGAAAATATATGTTTCTACTAAAAATGAAAGAAAAATTTATTTTCTTAAGGAAATTCTACCACAAAAAACTTTGTTGATAATCCCTATTTGGTCTGCATTGTTACGGCTCTGCCTACGTCTAAAAGCAGCTCGTATAAACATTTTTGTATTAAAAATATAACATTTACCGTAAGGCCAGTAAAGTTAAGTTAACTCTATTTGAAAAGTCAGTTCTACACAGGCAACAACAATTGCAAAGTAATTTGAGTATTTCAATTCTTTAGTGTTTTAGTTAAACATGGGCTGAAAAGTCCCGGGCCTAGCACATACATACAGTTTTATTTCATTAACCTCTTTTCCAGTTAGTGCTAATCTTAAAACAACAGCTGTTGAAATTTCGTGATATTCTACTCATTAGTTCGTGAGTTATTGTGCTGAGCTTGACGCTAGGTAGGTAGGTAGGTTGGGTGGTTATCATAACGACACACTTGGACCTTTCGCAGGTCCATTGTGATACACTGGAGCTTATCCTTACCCTACGTGTTCTTGTTCAAACCATCCGGAAATCGAAGTAAGGGAGTCCTAACCTCCTAGCGGGGCTGCCTATTAAACAATGGCCAGTTAATACCCCTATCATTTTTCTTATAGCTTCTCTGTTAAGGCTTAACAAGATTTTCCATCGACCGCTGTTCCAGTTCGGCGATGTCTGTCTGCTTAGTTCGCATGTTGTGAGATTTTGCCAACTTGTATTTACCTTTTTGATGGTTTCCCTATCGATAAGCAGTTTAAAAGTCGCTATATATGTATATATATGTATCATTGGCGCGTACACCCTTTTTGGGTGTTTGACAGAGCTTCTCCTCCTATATGTCGTGTGCATCTTGATGTCGTTCCACAAATGGAGGGGCCTACAGTTTCAAGCCGACTCCGAACGGCAGATATTTTTATGAAGAGCTTTTTCATGGCAGAAATACTCTCGGAGGTTTGCCATTGCCTGCCGAGGAGCGACCGCTATTAGAAAAATGTTTTTCTTAATTTTGGCGTTTCGCCAACGTTCTCCCTGGCGAGTTGTTCGCAGACCTAAAAAAACTACTCGCCTATAAGAAATTGCGCTCGAGTAAAAGGGTTATCGCCGAAACTGAGCGTATTTTGAGAAAAAAGATAAATTAAATAAAAATGGAAGTTCTACAAAAACGGTATTTAAATCCTAGAGCGGCGGTGGAATGATTGCGTTGTTCTTGATGGAAATTGCGTTGATGAATAAAGCTAATTTTGAACAAAAAAGAAGTGATTTCTTTTTAGGCCCGGGATTTTTCAGCCCGTGTGTTATAGTTAAGCATACACTGCAGTTAAGGCTCCGTGGGAATAGACTATAACTTACTTCTTTGTTATAAATTCTCAGTGTGTCTCCGCCACATTTGCCTGTGGTGTTGGTGCCTTCCAAATCGAAGCGTTCAAACTTCAAATGTATTGTTTTTTCACTTTTGACTTTCCACAAGCAATTCAACTGCTTGCCATAAAGTTGATTTGCTTCATTCGGCGAATTTAAAACCAATTTCTGTCAAAAAAAAGTTTACATATTGAGTTTGCGCTACTAAAACAACACGCTCACACCCCACTCACCTCTTTGCCCTTGACCTCCAACTCCACATTGCCACATATCTTGGGTAAAGATGTTATTTTCGCGCTAAAGCCAGCACTTGCCCCCGACGAGTCACTAACGAAGCGCATAAATAATGTATTACCTGAAGACATAAGTCTATGTGGCTCCACATGACCGCAAAATGTACCAATCAAGTCCCCGAAAGGACCGCCACCATCGCGCACTTCTAAGAAATCATCCTGACAATTCTCGCTTTCCTCGATATGAAAGCTATTGAAATCTACAAATAATTGTCTGCCATGTGTGGTTGTAAATATGTGCGCACAATCCAAGTTATTCGAGTAGCCGCTCGCGTATTTGTTGAGTTCGTAAGTCGAATTGTCTGCGCCCAGATAGACTTTTTCATCACAATTTGGCAGGAATGTGATGAGCGCTTTGAAGCCCATCGAGTCAATGCTCCGGTCTGTATAGGTATGTATTAATGCACGATTGCTGGCAATATGCAATGGTGGTAAGAGGCCAGTAAGGTTGCCGCATAATTTGGCAATACGTTGGTCCTCGACAGGCAAAAGCGACTTGTACACCTCCACGCCGTCAAAGTCACACGATGCATCGCTCTCGTAGTCAAAATACTCAAACTTGATGAGTATCTTGTAATCATTTGGTGCAGTTAGATTCCAATTGCATTCACTGTTTGGTGGAAAAGTACCATCTTTATAATGACGGGGCGTCTCTATCATCGTCGAGTTATGAATTGTGTAGCCACATATATTATTACTGTAGGCGAACTTAAAACCCTTGGATGAAAATGAATGGTCCGTGCGTAAAATCACTGAAATTTTGTCACCACGGAACTCATGGGAACGTTTGGTGCCACAAAGTATAGTCTCCTCTGGCGGCATATCATCGTAGTACGTGGCGACTGTAACATTATCGAAGAGACAACGTGTAATTGGTGGTTCTTCCACCTCGAAGTCCAAGAACTGCATCATCACGCCGGTCTTAGTTTTCTGCTCCTGCACAATGGTATAATTGCACATCAAATTGTTTTCATAACGCCGCGGATAGCCGGGACTGGTCATGTGCTGCGACTCACTTGTCGCATATAGAATACCACCACAATTGCGTTCGAAATTTGCCGTAAAGCCATCACCCACCGTCTCCGCATCTGTGCGGAAAATTAGGCGCATCTCCGTTGTTGTGCTATTCACTGATTGCGGCGGTTCACGCCCACAATATCTGCCCAGATCTTGCCATGTGCCATTCACCGTCGTCCTCTGCTGTACCAACAAATAATCTTTTGTGCAATCCTTACTTGATTCAATAAAGAAACGTGCAGTGAAATAGAGTCCAATACGAAAACCAGGATCCGTTGTTAATTCCCACACGCATTCAATGTTATTCTTGTATTGATCACTAAACCATATGGGTCGATATGGATAAGTGAGTTTACCACCACAACCGCTGCCCTGTTTCATGGACAAATTGAAATTGGATTGGGTCTCATAGTTACGCGTGTAATACTCAATAAATACACCGCGCTCCACAACCATATTATCCATGGAGGATTGTGTGCAAAAGCGTCCCAAATGGGGGTAATTCTGATTCGGTCCACTATACACAATTAGATACTGCTCTTCACATGAGCCCTTGAAATCTGTTGACAACGAAACTTCGATCTGTACACCAGCAGCCCAGTAATCAAGATCTTCTGTGTCATCCACACTGAACTCGTGATAGGGCCACACTGCCCAAGCGCACTCCAATACACCGGTATAATTGCCCATTTCCGGCTGTGTAATATTTAGATCGGTATAAATCGAACGTATGCCACCGCATTTATAAACTTTGTACTTCAAATCCAAGTTGATGAGTCTGTTACGTCTGTTGCCTATCAATTTCATTGTAATCGGATAAGGTAGCCGAACAACGGCTTGGGTCTCATTTTTACATAAAAGATCAGGCACTATTTGTTGCGCGTTCAATTCCAACTTCAAAGGCGTCACAAAACTGCAAAACGATGAGTACAGAGATGAGAACGGACTTGTAAAGTTCCTTTCGTAACGTTCCACTTGTAACGATAATGTTTCATTATCTTGCATTTTGAGTGCATAATTGCAGTAGATATCGGTATCGTTGTGGCGACTGAAACTCACTGCGCCTTCAACATCCATCAAATCGAAGTTGTGACGGCACACCTGTGAGTCCTCATTCGAGGAGAAACGCAATCTGAAGCCACGATGTTGACTGAACGAAAGCAAAAATGCATCAATACCCATTGTGTTGTCCGTGGAGTAGATCACTGCTGGTGGGTTATTCGAGACGCGCGCAATAATCGATTGCATTTCGAAATCATTAGCGAAGCTAAGTCGTCCACGGAAGGAGCTCATATGGCCGAACGAGTTAGTTGTATTTAACGGCGCGCCGGTGTCGAAATCGATGATCTCGACCTTGACGCGCTTACCTTTCGGTACGCGTATGTACCAGGAGCAATGTGTCGGCCGACTGACACCCTGCGGATAGCCCGGTGTATAGAGTGTGCCGCGATTCGCATTTATCGTCTCGCCGCAACGTGTGCCGATAGCAGAATATGTGAGCTTGAAAGTGTGTGGTGACGAATTAGCGCTCTGAATGTGATAACGCACAACCAATTTATTTGTTTCAACAATGTACTCTTTATCCTTGCGATTGCCACAAATGCGTAAAGTATCTGTAACGTTATCTGAACCATCGTACGTAACGATCTCTTGCAGCTCCAAGTGGCTGCCGTGCGCACACTCATCCGTGTTGGGCAATTCCATATTTTCTACAATAAATTTAATTGTACTACCACCGTCCACTTCGATTGTGTATACACACTCGAAATCGTGAGCATTGTTTAGTAGAGAAAAATCAGGTGAGTTTATTTCACCTTGATTCTCATAGTATGAACCGCCGCAACGGCCAATCGAAACTATGGCCTTAAAGCCCACATGTGGCTCTGAGATATCGGTGAAATATTTTACACGTAAAACATTACCAGTCGTATACTTCATGTTCGGTTTCTTTTTGCCACAGAAGATGCCGATCAGAGGCATTAGCTCGGTCGCACCATCATTTAGCTGCACATATTCACGATCACAAGCCCCCATCTGACTATCCGACGTTGCCAAATCGAATTCATCTTTAAACTCCACGGCGATTATATGATGCGCTGGTGCCTCCACCCGCCAAATGCATTCCGAATGCGGATTTGGTATGTTGGGATAATTGGGCGAATTTATGGTTTTCTCTTGATCCAAACGTGTGCCCTCTGTTAGAACCAACACATCCGAACACTCGTGACTTATCTCTTCATAATAGAAAGCGGCTCTGAAACGTGGGAAGGAGGTAGGTGAAAATTTTATAAATGCACGATTCGAAGTGGTCTCCAATAGATCCGTGATATTATTCTCACAATATTTGCCCTTGCCGAGGAAGGGTGAGTCCTCTGCCAAGCCATTGCGTACCAAAAAGTAGGCGCGACATATATTCGTTTGGCTGTCCGGCGCAAGATAAGACTCCACAAATCGTATGCGTATACGTCGACTTTGACGTACTTGTATTTTCCAGACGCAGTCCGTTTGGAAATTGTTTATGCCACTCACTAAATTTGTAATATTAACTAAAGCCTGTCTAGCAGTCATCTCTGAGCCGCAGCCAACTCTTGATCTTGCTGAGAAACCCGTCTTATTGACAGTGAAGTCGGTGACGAAGTTGAGCTTCAGATAAGGTGTGCCATGGTACTCTTTTTGCACGTTATCGGGTTTTTTACATAATCGGTCCAACTCCTGCCAACTTTGTAGATCATTACTAGCAGATACTGTGACGTAATCTGCATTGCATTCGGCCATATCTTCCAAATCGACCTTAGTCATTTGTAGCGTAACATGAGTGGCAGGATTTGTTGGCATTAGAAGCCAACTGCAGTTCAGGGAGCTGGCATAACCGTTAGGATAACCAGGCGAATTTACAAAAACCAATAAATCGGTATTTATAGAATAAATGTTCTTGCCGCAAATTGCAGCATTTTCTTCCAGGGTTTGATTATTTTTTAATTCCTCCTTCGAGAGTGTAGACCATTCGAATTTGAAGGGACCACGCAAAGCTTTGATGTACAGTATATTTGTGCTTGAACGAACGAAATTCGTATTTGAATAATCGATCTGGAGTCCAATATCTGAATAACCGTCGAAGAACTGTTAAAAAAGAAAAATATTAACATCTACTGATAAGATTGGCGAATAATATATAAAATAGTATATAAAAAGATTTAGAATTGGCAGTGCGGAACTCGAAAGTTTGATAATCCTTCGTATAGTTTCTCTCTTCCTTCCCTACGCCGTATTTTCATCATATAACGTTTCCGCGAGTCATTATTAGGTTGGAACCAAACCCACGCGCTTTGAATTAATAGTCCAATTTTTTAGGCTGGCATACGAGTTTCATCTTAGCACAAACCTACAGCTTTAGTTCACCCTATTTTTGAGGTTATCTCAAAGCACTTATCACTACATGTGAGGCCACCATTTATTACCAGGTGAACTATTCCCCAAGACAGCTAAGGAAGGTGTGAATAACTCCGCGAGATCCTCCAGACAGCTACGGCATAGATGCTTAACGGACAAAGTTCAGAAAGAACTCCCACAATACTCGGCAGCTTCGGCTTTGTTCATCTCAGAAGTTCCATGGAGCACCTCCTATCCACGCTTGGCCGGCACGACCTCGCGAAAGTGGTGTCAAACGCTTGCTGAGTTGACACGAAGCTCACCTTTCCCGGAGCACACCACCGGTAGTCAATAGAACCCCATTCTCACATTTTGGAGAGACCACCTCATTGGTATCATGTCTAGCTAGCTTATTAGTTGAGCATTTCCTACTACCATGCCTTAATTTAGTTTCTTAACTTAATTTCAAAGTATCCTAATGCGGTCGAAAGAGAATTCTGGCATTCCCTACTAGTTTCGAGCACACTCAGTACATTAGTTATCACGAATAAATGTTAAGTTTACCAACACTTGTTACACTAGTGAGTAGCTACTCGACTGGTTATTTGATAGCGGCTACCACCAGGCAATACGCATTATAGGCTTGGTAGTCTGAACTTAAGCTTGAGCTCGCAGAATATTCCCACCCAACGTTTCAGCTTCGAGCAATGCGTGCACAAGTTCATCGAGCTCTGTCTGCAAGTCACTCTTATAGCTCGAGCCGCTAAGTCTGTGCTAGAGCAGAAGTAGTCTAAAGTGTCCTGCTGATTGAATAAGGGCAAACATTTGGACTATCCCCAGCCTCTTAAGCACCGTCGTGCTCTCCAGCGAGTTACACCAGACGATAACATAGTACGACGAAATTGATTTTGCAAAACGATTATAGAGCCAATAGATTACCCTAGGTGAAAGTCCACCTGTTTACCAAGTGGGGCCCTCAAGGCAACTGATATCTACTTTGTAGGGTACTAAGTATACAAACACCCTGAATGCAGCGCCTTTTTGGCTGGGTCATGTCGTCCTCATGCGTACAAACACTCCGTCTCTGAAAGTATTCACTGCGGTATCAGCTAGTGGTAACAGAGGAGAAGGGCGCTGGAAAGATCAGGTGGGGAAGGGCATCGCTTCACTCCGTTAAACTCGGCCAAAATCGCGAAAGCGGTTATCGCGCCAATTAGAAGAAGTGGCAAGCCCCTATTCTCTAACACTCAAAAGGACAACGAACGACAACGGTACCAATTGACAGTGTGTCTAACCACCTTGGGGGGGTTCGAGGCCTATCTACAACTCCGCCGTACTATGGATCCGGCACCCGGTTGCAATCTTTCCAGATCCAGATTTTGGCCCTGCGCCAAAATGAGAAAGTCATCCGCATACGCACAACATTTACAGAGAAGCTCTAACTTCCAAAGTGGGGAGTCCACCATTATGTTCTAAATAAATGAACCACAAAGGACCTCGAATCACCCCAATCTCCACACTTCCACACATACCCACTATGGAGGCTTTCCTGCCCGAAAACTAGCTCCATCACAGAGCAATTTCCGGACATCCAAGCTCCTCAGCGCAGGTAATCAAATGCCCCCTTGAAGTCAATAAACATGCCAAGGACGTATTTATTGACGTTTTCCCTAGCTACACTCAGAACATATTTTTTTCTCGTACAGTACTAACCTGAATAAATGGTATATCCACATCTACGATATCTTGTATTTGTACCACCAGCACATAGTCCTTATGGACCGTTATACGCCAACTATAAGGGTCATCTGCATGGAATTTGGTAGGGTAATGCGGCGACTCTATTGTGCCATTTGTGCCATTGATCTCATTGTGTGTTGCTAGTGAAACGGGAAGGATTTATTTATTTATATATAAATTAGATGCATGCACTCTCATTAGAAGTCTACTTACCATAATTATAAGATATCAAAAAACCATTGCCCACACCATCATTATCGCTGCCAAATTTCAACCACATTGATTGACCACCAATTATGGGTGGTGGTATGTTCGTACTACAGAATAAACCAAGCAAACGACCACTTTCACTTGAGTCACGCACCTCCAGATAATCTTTATTGCAGCCCTCTGATTCTTCCAAATCGAGTGATTCAATTGTCAGTACAATCGAGTTGCCTTCACGCACTTCAATATTCCATTCGCAATTGATATTCACCGGATATGAGGACGGATAGTAGGGTGAAGCAAATGTTCCTCTCAACGATGCGTAATAACCACCGCACCAATTATCCATCAATAGGTAATAGCCCTCAAATTCTGTGGTAACATTCAGTGGCACCACGATAGTGAGGGCATTTCCATTAGAAATAATATTTGGTGGATGTGATCTGCAAAATCTGGCACGCAATGCACCAGTTTCGTCCGCGCCGTCATATATCTAACGTTTGTATGGCAAGCACGGAGTTATTTACACGAAAATTACTGCATTCCTTCCATTTACCTTAACCCCTTGATCGATGCAATCCTCCTCTGTCGGCGCCGACATTGCTACCAGTGGACTCAGTTGCACATGTGTGGGTATGAATTGTATGTGTTTGCTAAGATCCTTTGCTATCAAATGCCATACGCAAGTTTCATTTCTAACCGCATTGCGAAAGACTGCGATATAATCCATATCATCTTCACCAATTTCAATGCGTTGACCGCAATTCTATTTATAAACAGATGCATGTTTTCAAATAATTGAATGTACATTTACATAGGAATTGCGAATTACCTCCTTGAAGCTCAATTTAAAGCCCTTCGACTCTACGCTATCATCGCTCTCAAAGCGCACTATCGCCGTATTGGTAGTGGTAACCCATTCATTCTGCGCTGTTTCCGACAAGTCACACTCCTTGAACAAGAGTTTACCCTCCTCTGCTGGTGTTTCGTCGTCACTGTTGGCCCCCTCGTAAGCCTCTACGAAGTCCATTTCACATGAGAAATAGCTTTCCATTTCGATTTCTTCCAAAGTCAGGGTGATTGAATGATGTCGCGTTACTTCGATAGTCCATTCACACCTCGACTCCGGTGGATAATTAAGCGGATAATTAGGTGATGTAATTACACCATTTCTGCTGCTCAGCACACCACCACATTCTGTGCAAATAATCAAAGTAGAGTTATTACGAAATGGATAAAATAAATGTATTGAATAAGGCAGTTTGAGAGAGCTACGAAAAAAACGGAACACCCGCCATATGATGCTCTGAGTCAACTGATTTGAGATCTGTTTTTTTTTTTTGTTTTTTGTTAGGTTGCCATATCTATGATTAACATTCCTACCAAAATTGTATCGCCATCGCTCGAGATTTGTAAAAGTTACGCCGCCTTAAGTAAATCTACCTCTGCACGTGTTTTCTATTTTTACAGTTTTAAAAATGGATTCCGCACCATTGAAAACCTTAGAAATATTGGTACTGATGCTTTAAAGAAAACAACCATTTAGGTACTAGTGATATTAACGTTTCAGAAGAGATCGTGAGTCCACCGACGACTTCAAAAACTAATGACAACATCAATAAAGTGAAAGAAAAGTTGGCCAACAACCGCAAATTAACAATTAGAGAACTGACAAAGGACTTAAACATTGCTTATGGATCCGTTCAGGACATTGTAGTTAATAATTTTGGTTTGCATCATATTGCCGTAGAGTTGGTCCCGAAGTATTGAATTTCATGCAAAAAATGGTACGGGTTGATATCGCCAAAGACATGATTTGCAAGGCTGAGTCCGACCCAACATTCATCAAACGCATCATTACTGGAGACGAGACGTGGATTCATGAGTACGACAGGCAGTCCAGACATCTGACGAGTGAGTAGAGAGCTACGATTGAACCCAGACCAAAAAACCACGTCGTTTTCAGTCAAAAAAGATAGCGTTGGATTCCCTGTTTGTATAGATCACAACGGTATTGTACGCACGAATTTTTGCCAGACGGTCAGACAGCTAATAAGGACTACGATTTGGGTGTTATGCGACATTTACGAGAAGCAATTTACCAAAAAAGAATGATTGGTGGGAAAACAACTTGTAAATTTTGCGCCATGATAACGCACCGTCACACAGTTCCATTATTATCCGTGACTTTTTGTCCCAGAACGAAACGAATATCTTTTAACAGCTATCGAATTCACCTGATATGGCTACCTACGATTTTTTTCTGTTTGATCAAGTCAAAAAACCACTACGGGGTACGCGTTTTAAGAGCCGAAAGGAAGTAATGGCAGAATCGAAGACGGCTCTAATGGCTATACCGAAATTAAAGGCATAGAAATGTTTCGAGAGCTGGATCAAATGCTGGCATAAGTGTGTTGGAGTTGAAGGCGATAATATCACCTTTGAGTAATAAAAATGGATTTTGAATTTTCAGAATATATTCCGTGAACTTTTTGATGAAGGTGGTAAGCATATAATTTGGACATTTGATGATGGTTTTTATAAGCTGCTTTTTGATCGCAGATTTGGCATTGCCCGCCGAGAGGCGACTG
The DNA here is from genome assembly GCF_027943255.1 of Anastrepha obliqua. NCBI lineage: Eukaryota > Metazoa > Arthropoda > Insecta > Diptera > Tephritidae > Anastrepha > Anastrepha obliqua. The sequence goes on from NC_072893.1 coordinate 10,250,811, forward strand.
CTATCAGAAAAATCATTTTTCATCATTTGATGTTTCATTCCTCCATTAGGTTTTGAGCCCCTACACTCCGACTAGGGCGGCCATTTAACCTGGGTAAAAGAGCAAAACGGTTGGCTCTGATGGTGAGCGACGACAAGACAAAGTACCTCCACGCCACAGTTATAGTTTTGAAGTAGTAAGGGGCTGCTTTTTATTAAAAATAAAATAAATAATTGGCGCGTACACTTCTGTTAGGTGTTTGGCCGAGCTCCTCCTCCTATTTGTGGTGTGCGTCTTGATGTTGTTCCACAAATGGAGGGACCTACAGTTTCAAGCCGATTCCGAACGGCAGATATTTTTATGAGGAGCTTTTTCATGGCAGAAATACACTCGGAGGTTTGCCATTGCCTGCCGAGGGGCGACCGCTATTAGAAAAATGTTTTTATTAATTTTGCTTTCACCGAGATTCGAACTAACGACCTCTCTGTGAATTCCGATTATCAATAATAATGGCAGCCTTGAAATCTAATGGGAAATCTTCCTTACCAATAAATGACTCTATGAATTAAGTAACAGGCAAGGTCGACAAACAAAAATCACAAAACTTTTGGACGGCGTAGAATCTTAAACGATGATAACAACCGATTAGGGGACCTTGAAGTGTGTGAGGGAAAGATTATACGAACGATTTATGAACACTACCTGTTCATTGACGACATAAACATAGCGCAGGAAATAAATATCCTGTGGCTCTGACAGATAGGTCATGTCATATGAATGACTACGAACTCTTCTGCTCTGAAAATATTTGATTCTGTTAGTGTTAGCAGAGAAAGAGGAATGCCTACTTTTTTTTTTTTAAGATAAATTTTCATTTTGTGTGTCCAACTGGCGTCGGTTAGCACGGGAAATAAAGGATTGGTGCGTTTCGTTAAACTTGGCCGAAATCGCGTATACGGTTGTTGAGCCATCACGGCGCCATTCGTAATGACCTCGTGTGCAAAGAGGCCCCATCGAAATTGATTCAGCTCATCGAGACACTTTACATGGACGCATGGTATTGGGTAATGCATGAAAAACTTCTGAGTGACAAGCTCAAAATATTAACAGGTGTACGACAAGGATGCGTTCTCTCGCCACTTCTCTTTAACCTTGTTTTGTGCGCTATCATGAAAAGCGCCCCGTCATCTGGAGGCGGTATTACTTGAGAACTGCAAGGGCGCCTAGCGGATCTTGACTATAAAGATAACATCTAACTTCTGTCCCACAACTATCTTGAGACGGCAGCGAAGATTCATCCATCTAAAAACAGGAAATACGCAAAATGTGTCAATTTTAGTATCGACCTCAAAGATTTACAATCTTTCTGCTAATTAGGCAGCATTGCGTCGGCCTCTGGAGGTGCGAGCGATGACATCAGAAGCCGAATAAAGAAAGCTATAATGGCATTTGGCGCTCTGCAAGCTATTTGGTTAGGTTAGATTAAATGACTGCCCTTGCGAAGGGCCCACTTGGACAAAAAATTAAAATTTGTCCGTTGTGATACTATTCAGGGGGAGAGGAGGGGAATAGGAAAGGGGGAGGAACCAGACAGAGTCCAAGGCTTAGATTAGAGGATTTGAGGATGACGACCAACGAGTGATGATTTACGTTTGTGTTAACCGCTTCAAGCTGCTAATGAATTTCATAAGATTTGTGATATTTAAGGGGGTATTCTAGTCTAGAAATTTGAAAAAATCGAAAAAAAAATTTTTTCAAAATTTGATAGTTTAACTATTCAAAAATATCGCCCTAAAAGGATTTTTCAAAATTCGAATTATTTTCGAAGCTACAACTATTTTAGTGACGCGACAGCTTGACTGGTTTGAGCGGACGCAGAACTTCAAAAGTGTTTTTCTCGAAACTACTTCGTTCGATACGGTCGGCACGATATCTCAAGTTATAATCAACCGATTTGCTTGAAATTTGTCATGAATATTCCTTAAATATATCTCTATCGTATGAAGCTCGAAAAACTGGAAATTTCAATTTTTTAATATGTGTAAACAATTCGAGAAAGCTTAAAAATAAGAGAAAAATCCACCTCAATTTTTTGAGTAGCCGCCATTTTATGGAAAAAAAATTTTTTCCCGTTTTTTCTGGTTCATACGATAATGACATTCATATTAATTAAGAATTTGTATTTTTTTTTTCAGATGACCACAAGGGTAGAAATCGTGACGACGGGGACACTGCCTTTTTTCCCCCCCTTCCACTTCAAGGACACATAACTCCATGAAAATTCATTTTTTTTTGTTCAAATTTATTTTGTGTGCTCCTAATATATGAATAAATAAATGATAAAAAAATGTATCGTAAAAATATCAATAGCTTTTTTTTTATTCATCGTCAAAAAATGCTCGAAATTCGGGCCTCTAGACTAGAATACCCCCTTAAGTCCGCAATATCTGCGGGTGTAGCGAAAAAGTGTGAGCCATATGTTTAAACCTTGGCCCGACGAGAGCAGGCAGCTGAGAAGAAAGTACTGAGATGATTCCACTTCATCCCCCAGACAGCTTCTGCAGAAAGGGCTTGACGAAATGCCAAGCCTCACCTAGCGGACAGTGTCCGGTAAGGATACCTACCAAATTCGATAGCTGTGGCTTTGGTAGCCTTAGAAGTTCCCTCGAGCACCCCCGATTTACCCGCGGCCAGAAGGACCTCGCGACTTTGCACATTTCCGCACTAGCCCAGCGCTCGCTGAGTTGACGCGAGGCCCATCGTTCCAGCAGCAAGCCACAGGTTCTTAAGGGAAGGGAAGGGAAGTCCAATCCACATTTCACGGCGCACAAAACTACGAAGTTTTAATTCCAACGTAAAAGCGACTTTACTTTATGTTTGTGAAACGAGGACATGCGACGTCAGCTGATATAAGCTCATTACAAGTTTTTGTATACAGATGCCTTCGAAAAATTCTCTAAATATTCTGGCCAAATATTATCCCAAATTCTGATTTATGAGCCAGAACCCAGCAGAAGCCAATACTATTAGAGATCCGAAATGGATTATGGGACTGGATTGGCCATGTTCTTCGCAAAGGGAACGATGACTTAACAAAGGCCGCCATTGACTGGAACCCCCAAGGAAGCCACAGACGTGGAAGACCTGCGAATACCTGGAGACGACTGCTGAAAGGAAGTTAAACGCTTGACGCAAAACAGACCCGAATGGAAAAAATTCGTTGTGGCCCTATGTTTCACACTAGAACTCTATGAAATTATGAGGTTGATATAATTTTCTACAGCCTTCTACAAAAATAAGGTGGGAAGTAAAGCACTTTGCAATTATTTTTATGAGTATTACGTGTATAAGTAAGTATATATTATAAGTATTACGGGCCGCCGTAGCCGAATGGGTTGGTGCGTGATTACCATTCGGAATTCACAGAGAGGTCGTTGACTCGAACCTCGGTGAAAGCAAAATTAATAAAAACATTTTTCTAATAGCGGTCGCCGCTCGGCAGGCAATGGCAAACCTCCGAGTATATTTCTGCCATGAAAAAGCTCCTCATAAAAATATCTGCCGTTCGGAGTCGGCTTGAAACTGTAGGTCCCTCCATTTGTGGAACAACATCAAGACGCACACCACAAATAGGAGGAGGAGCTCGGCCAAACACCTAACAGAAGTGTACGCGCCAATTATTTATTTTTTTTTTTTATTATGTGTGACCAGTAGTCATTGAAGGGTTAAAGTCTCGGGCTGATATATTCAAAAAGCTGGTTCACGTGCTCTTTAAAATGTGAACTTGCTATAGATTTAAATGAAGTAAAGTTGTGTAAAATTAATTTCTGTGTAAGACTGCCTGAATAAAAAAAAACCGGTTTTGCTCACCGGCATAGCCAGCCTTGAAAAGAGTTTAACAAACTTAATTCGTTAGGTGACAAGGCGAATCTATTACAGGTAGTATCGGTAAATCAGCTGATTTGAATGAAGCAAGCAGCTGCCCAGAATGAAGCAAGGCGAATTCATTCTTTGTTTTCTACATTGCCAATACTTTTCTTTGACAATCAAACGTAGAAAATATTGTTGTTGGTCTAGTGCCACCACCTTTAATGGATGCGCCTTGGTTACGTGATAAAAAACTTACGTGACTTCAATATTTTGTAGGTCGCTTTGAAACCGTTTCCATTATGTTCCTTATTGCTGAAGAACCGCACGAACAGGATATGACTGGAACTGGTGATGACCAAATCTGTCTGAATCCCACAATGGCGCTCCTTATAATTGTTGCTGTGAGAATGGCTGGATATCTAAAGACGACAAATATTGAAGATAACATAACTCTATATTAGCTGGAATATTTTATTATAATTACCACTAGCGCATCATTGGTGCAATTAACTGTGTCTTCAATATCCATGTCCGATATCGTCAACTCAACGCCATGCCCCGGCGTGGTACTTATTTCCCACATGCATTCCACGTCATTTGGATAGGGTAGGGGAGCATTTGGCGATTGGAACTCACCCGTTTGGCGGTGGAATGTCTGAACACAGCCGAACATAACATATTCCAAGCGAAAGTTCACCAAACTGCTATTCTGTATAATAGTCAGTATGTTTCCAGTTGTAGTAAAGTTGTCATTTGGCGATAGCAGATGCATTATAGTTTCGTTCTTGCCCGGCTCTTTGAAGACTACATCCCGACCGCCGTCACGTTTCTCATAATGTGAGAACTGTAGTACGATGCGATTACCCTTTGGCGCTTGAATAGTCCACGAACAGTTGATGGGATCATTGAAGTAGGGATTACCATAGTTGGGACTTTCGATTACACCACTAATATCGTTAATAGTTCGTGAGCAATTCGAATAGTAGGATAATAGAAAGCCACGTTCGCGCTGACTACCATCACTATGGAAACGTAGCATTGCCTCATTGCTCGTGGTGAAAAGCTGTTTGGATTCTTGGCTCTCCAGATGACACAATTTCGCCAATAGCGGATGAGAGGCGCTACGCCCATTATAGATTTCCAAATAATCGTAATGGCATTCGAACAATTCTTCAATCTCTAGATCTTCAATGGTAAAATGTATGGATGAGCCTTTTGGCACCTGGATGTGCCACTCGCAAACACTATTATGTGGATAAGCACTTGGGTAGCGCGGTGACGCGATTACACCAGCATCCGATTTCAAATTACCACCGCAGCCATTCGAGAAAACATACCAGTGTATTTGAAATCCACGCGCGCTGCGAAAACTATCACTATGGAAGTGCAACCGCAACTGATGAGTGAATGATGGTATTTGACGTGGTATTAAAGACCCACAATATTTGCCGATCAATGGTGATTGTGCCGAACCGCCATTACTAGAAGATAAATACGCATGTTAGTGCCAACAAACATTTCTACTAAGCTATTCATAAGGCTACACCTACCGGATCTCCAACCAGTCTTTGTCACAGTGTTCGCTCGATTGCAGCTCAAACATGAGAATATCCAGTTTGATTTGTGTATTCTCAGGAGTATTGATTACCCAAATACAGTCAATGATATCTGTGTAATTGGCTGGATAGGCGGGAGAAAAAATTCTTCCTGTGGAGGAGAATATTTCGCCACCACATTGCTTGGTAAGATCTATGAATTCGTAAGTGGCCTCGAAACCGCCAGCCGAATCAGAGCTATCTGACACGAATTTCAGTGTTAAGAGGCGTGAGTGACTTGAGAAAGAAGGTGGTGTGTCGCAGTACCTAAAATGGATGTAAATAACTGATTTATTGTTGATTAAAGTCTAAAGAAATTGGTTCAATTTATTAATGCTAAGTTTTTGAGTTGACAGGGTGGCGCAGTTCAGCAAGTAGAATATGTCTGCTTATTCGACAATCAGCAAATAAAACAAGACAGATAAAACTAGAGAGAAGGAAGCAAGAAAAAAAAAGAAAAGGAAAGACACTTAATATGTAGTCCGGTAGCAAGGGGTCATTTTGACCTCATCATTTCATGCCGACTGATTTTAATACTAAAGGCAGACGCCATCCAATAGATGACGAAACCAACCGTCACCTGGTCCAGTAGCGGTGGGTATGTGCGTGGAATGCTGCGAAACGTGTCGAAAAAAAATTTTTAACAACTATTTAATACCGGTATTGTTGACATTTAGTAGAATAAAACAAAAATAGTCAGCTGCGCCGTAGTGGGGGGAAATACGTCAGCTGAACAGGTGAACTTGTAAAGAACTTCGTATGTGGCGCTACAAGCGAGTGTCGGTTTTGGCCGAATCGAAAATAGCGCGCCAGCTTTTTCTGTCCTGCGCTCGTTGGGGCCAGTTGGAAATCTCGATTGCTGACAGGTCCTGCAGCATTTGGTCCTTCCCACGGAGATGTGGTCTTCTTCTTCCACGCCTTCGTTTTTGGGGTACCGTGTCGTAAATTCGCCTAGCTGGAGCGTCTTCTTTTATACGGGTGACATGGCCAAGCCAGCGTAGCCGCTGTACTTTTATAGGCTTAATTAAGTTCATGTGCCTAAAAAAGCTCTTACAACGTGCTGTTCCACGCGAGTACTCCTCACTAACGTGGAGGGGGCCAAAGATCTGACGTAGAATTTTTCTCTCGAAAGCTCCCAAAACTTAATCATGTTGCCATCGTCCATGTTTTTGCGCCATATAGCAGGACGTGAATGATTAGCGTTTTGTAGTGTCAATTTGGTCGTTCAAGAGGCGGAGCTCTTCTCTTCAATTTCCTACTGAGCCCATAGTAGCACCTGTTGGCAAGAGTTATTTTCCATTTGATCTCCAGACTGACGTCATTTATGCTGTTAATGCTGGTGCCAAGGTGATCAAAGTTCGTCACAACTGCGATTAGATGGTTGTCAACACTGATATATTGTCCCAAATGCGAAGGTTCCTTGTACGTTACGTTGACAGCAGGTACTTTATTTTACCCGCATTCGCAGTAAGAACCAAATTGCTCGCCTCTCGCTTAAAACTACAGTATGCCGAGCATACTGCGCTGTTACTGATAGCATAGTACTCTTATAAAAGATAGTACCAATGCGGTTCAGCTCGGCAACGCGAAAGATTTTTTCCAGCAATTTCCAATTTGTCTGAAACCTCGCTTGGTATCGAACGGGTACGAGAGGTTACTTCCAATCCCGATGGCGTTTGTGGTAAGACGCAACGTCATTCTACACAGCCGTATTAGTTTTGCGAGGGTACAAACTCAGACATAGCGGCAAACATATGATTTCTATCCATGCTATCAAAGGTGCCTTTGAAATTGACGAAGAGATGGTGTGTGTCGAGTTGTTTTTCGTGCGTTTTTTTCCAGGATTTGAAGTATTGTGAAGCTCTGGTCTATGATGTACTTACCAGGTCTGAAGCCGCACTAATAAGGCTCAATCAGTTTGTTGACAATGGGTTACATTCTCTCACACAATACGCTCGACAGGACCTTGCATGCGATATTAAGCAGGCTTATCTCGCGGTAGTTTGCGCAGATTGCAGGAGCATCCTTTTTATGTATTTCGCAAAGCACACTCCAGGTGCAGTCACTTGGCCTGCTCTCATCCGACCATATTTTGCAAAGGAGCTAATGCATGCGATTTGTCAGTTCTTCGCCTCCAGCTTTGAATATCTTGGCGGAAAGTCCGTCTGCTCCAGCGGCTTTGTTGTGTTTGTCGCCTAATGGATGTTCGCACCTCATCTAAGTCGGGTTGCGTTACAACGATTCATTCGTCAGCGACTAGGGTATCCGTATCCCCATCTACGCTGTTACATGCACCATTAAGCAACTGAGATGTTCGAATGCTGGCATCGTGAAATCAGAGGTTGTGAGAAGATATTCGTTCCCATGACTGTCGAGTCTATGCTAGCTAAACGGTCCGCAATTTTAGCAGGTCAAGAACTTTCCCTCCAGCAACATGTCCCCAAAATGCATTTACACGAAAACAACAGGAGATCAATTGGAAAGAGTATTTCAAATAGTTGTGCAACAGTAGGGACTAGATTTTCTTTTTTAAAGGCTTACAAAACGATTTAATTACTATATAAACTTATAGTACCACGCAGCGATAGAACGGGAGCTGCGGCTGAGGGCTCGTAATTATTTTGGCCCTTTGAACATGAATTGCTAGACATCGGTCAGTGCTTAGTAAGAGCCCCGCTGACAGCAAGCGTTCAAGCCTTTGAACCAATCGTAAACAGAAAGACCTTGCAAGATGAAATGTTAAACTGTTAGAAGGTAATCGAAAGGACACGCTCGAAAGGATTCACTGTGAGAACCCACCTTCAGGAGGCTGTATCTAGCCAGCTAATAGCCATAGTATTTTTGGCAGCCTCACTGTGACCTGGTACCCATATCAACTTTTTAGGTGCCGCCTTTCACATAAAATTTTCGACAGTCTCATTGTAACCTGTGACTTTTTAAGTGCTACCTTTGAAAACTGTTCCATCTTGAAACATATTTTTAAAACTCAAACTTCATAAGTGGAACAAATTGGTATATTAGTAACTTTTATAATAATTCGCTTAAATTTTTTCAACTCTTCATTATAATATCTACCAACTGTGGAAGCCTCTTTACCCTTAAACAAGCACTTACCTGCCCAACGGTCGATCGCTCCCCTCACGCCCCAAATTGTCATAGATCTCCACATAATCGTACATGCAATCCATTGTCTGTTCCATGCTAAACGACTGCCAATTGATCATAATTCCTTTACCTTCCGGCGCCATTATAACCCAGTAACATTCCTGGTTGTTCAGATACGCATCATCTTCGCCAGTCGGCAAACGTATTTTATAGCCCGGTTTAGTAAAGACCCCACCACAATCGGTTTTACCTATCGGTATGGAACGATATTCCAATTTGAATCCTCTACCAGAGGTAGAAACAGCAGTACGGAAAGTCAAAACCAACATATTCGTTTCGGAGACAAACTCCACAGGTGGTGTGTTATTGCCGCAGTAAGGCCCCATGATCTTCTGATTGAGACCGTCATTGATCTGGCAGGCGAAAAATAGTTAAAAGCTATGAAATCTACTTTTATAATTAAAAACAAAAATGGTATAGGTATATTTTCAAATAGCAAAAGTCTTACAAATCATCGCACCTGACCTGAAATCGCTACAGGGGAAATGTGAGCTCCTGTCTGCCTTGGGTATAAAGACAACTCTCATGGTCCTCCACAAATTTGGTATATAGATAGGTCTTAACCAGAAGCATGACACCTCCGCAGGTTGTGGTTTGGGATTTTGGATACCTCAGCAGATTTCTGCAGTTGGGGAAGCATGATGCCATCGGGAGCATGCGATTTGGGGCTTGAAGGTGTCAATGGCCCAAGCTAGGCGGCGCTTACCCAATAACCAGCCATGGTTAAAATTGAAATTTGAATAGGTCGAGCCAAGGAGCACCAAAAGATTTGGTGGCTCCTAAAACACTCAGGCTAAAAAGTCCATTGTATTTAGAGCTCTGGAAAGGGGGTTTATAGTCAAGAAGGGAAGGAGAAAAGTATCAGAGAAAGAGATCGGAAAGAATAGAGATAGAGACAGAGGTAGAGATAGTTAGTCCTGTGAGAATTTTCCAGATTCTTTGGCAAGTCTGTAAATATGCTCCAGTTTTAGAGAACGAATATTATACATTCTCACGACATCGGAACCCAAAACTCGTAGCCGTGCTCTAGCAAAGGCGGGCCACTCACAATGAAAGTGCTCCGTGCTATCCGCCTCCTTCAAGCAAGACAAGCACATTGGGACCTCAATGATTCCAATGGTGGTTATATACTGACCCCATGGGTTGTGTCCTATAATAATACCGACCATCAAGCGAACGTCTTTCCCTCCAAGTTTTAGTAGAAAGTTTGACAGTTTTCTATTCCGACATGTCACAAAACACTTTGCAGTTCTAGGCCGGACCATCGCTCTTCACGTAAATTGCATACATAATCGCTGATCCAATTTATGATTCTTGCGTAACTGATTCCGATTATTGGTTCTGGCCCTTGTGGGAAAACCGCTGATCCACGGTTGGCCTATTCATCGGTAAACCAGCCATGATTAGGAGTCGCGATTGAAACACTTCCCAGACTGGTATTACAAGACGTTGGATTCATCGGAAAATGAGAAGTAACTTTAGTGACTCCTCGCCGCTTATCGCCCAACATTCCATTTCTCCTTGATAGAACTCGTCTAAACCTCGAGAACTCATGGCACTCGGCCTTCCACGCTATCACAGGAGCTTCTCGAGAAGTCCCTTCTTAATTTTTCTATTTTCGGAGTTATAGATTCCTAGCCCCGCTTTATACAGTTCCCATCCTGAGGGAAACTTAATTATTTTAGTCCTATTAAATAGGCATTGTCACGAGACTCTAAGTTCAGGGAGCTCAGTTGCCCACTAAGGCGGTTTTTCCTTCTTAGGGAGCATTCTAAATGGGCAGGAGCTTTCAAGAGCTCTACTACAAGCGAATGAAGAAAAACTCCATTAGCTCGTCGATCGCTACCTCCGAGAGATCTAGATTTTCCCTCGGTGCATCGGGGAGTACGTTTAGCAGATTTAGTTTTTATGGAAATAGACTATCAGACCCCACACAGAACATATCATTTACTTACCCGAAGTGAACTAAAAGTGCAATCGTCTGCATCCACACTACTATCGTCAAGATCGAAGTCAATAAATTTAACCGAAATAACGGTGTTTGGTTCAGTTGCAATTTTATAATTGCAAAAACGGTCAATGTTATCCAACGCCGGATAGGCTGGTGAAAGTACTGCATCACTTTCGCTATCAAAATTGTAAGAGCAATCTGAAATGAAAGTAAATTAGTTGCTAACCTACTTTCGCAGCAGTTCGCCGAAACTACAAATACTTACCAGCTGAATATTTCAACTCGAATTTGCCACCCTTTGCGAAATATTTCATGCGTACTGCATTGTACAAAGAATGCAAGATTGCTGGCGGTACACCACCATAGCCGCCACAGTATTTGCCCTGCAGTATTAGCTCGTGCGTGCTGGGATGTATGTCGAAGAACTGGATAATAAGAGTAAGTAATTATTAAAAAGCTAAAATTGGTATGGCTTATTTGGCGGTTTTCAGCGCCATGTTTAAATTCTAACCTCCAGACAATCGTCCTGACCCATTTCGAATTTAGTAAATACAATTTTAATGGATTCACCCATTGGCACTTTTATATCATATTCGCAAGATATGGAATCATCTTGTAAATTCGGCGATACAATGACGTCCTCTTTGGTAGTGTAAGTACCCCCACAACCCGGCACGCGTTCTTCTGTTGAAAAGTATATTTGAAAGCCTGCATCAGTTTCCACATTGTCCGAGTGGAAGTGTATGATGGCTTCGTTAGTGGGTAGCATCAGCGGCGGCGGTGAGGTCGAGTTGCAATATTTCACTATTAACGAGCTAGAAATTGCATCAGTGATCTGCAAAGAAAAGGTATGTAGTCATCAAACAGAAGAAGAAGAAAATGTAGTTGGTACTCGTATAACTGAAACCTTAAAATAAATGGGTTATAAATGAATGAATAAAATTTGAGGTTTCCACTTCGACTCCTAGTGTTTTGTGTACCCTACTCATCACAACACCTCACCCAAAATCAGTCAACTTATTAAACTAAAAATAGAGCTGAGTTGGGCTGAGTTTGTATGACTTTTTTCTGGCTGCATCTTACCGAGATGTCTCAACCTTCTCTTTGCTATAGCATCACATTCAAGATAAGATGTATCGGAGCCGATTTTCCGGGGACTGGTCGCAGAAACAACAAGAGTCAGTGTTAATATCACAATACTATGCAGATGACTGCACAATCTGCAATGGCCTGTGAGAAACCCCATGCGCATTCTCAGTTTACCCTTAGAAGGGTTATGAGTTGAGTGAACCTCTTTTGAACACCAGTAAGGACTTCGCTTCGTATAGCCTTTCTTTCATGACAGAAATACACTCGGAGGTTTGCCATTGACTGCCGAGGGGTGACCGCTATTAGAAAAAACTTTTTCTTCGTTCAGGTCTTTCACCGAGAGTCGAACCAACGATCTCTCTGATTTCCGAATGGTAGTCACGCACCAACTCATTCGACTACGTTTCAGCTTACGTCTCTTATATTTAGCTGTTCACTTCTAAGCTTCTCGTTGATGGGAAGTTTATCCCATATCCAGGAAGAGCTCGAGCCCTATTAATAACGAAACCGCAGCCCCTCTAGACAATGCATCAGCTACTTTATTTCCAGTTATAATACACCTATGGCTTGGGTACCCCATGAGCCGTATACGTTTGTGCGTTCCTAACAAGTTCAATTTCTCGATGCACTCAAGGGACAGTGAGGACTTAACCTCAGAAGATGAGTGCGGCCTGACTGTCCCTCAGTATGTCAATTCGCTCATTCTGGAAGTTTCTGTCTAAGTTGATCTCTGCACATAGACAGTTGGCATACACTTCCGCTTGGAAGCTGCTGGGCTATAGAAAACATATGCCATTCAACACTGCTTAGGGCAGGACAGGACACTCTGCTCAGCATCATCATCAGTTCCTGTTTCTCCCAGTGGATTATAGGACCTCGGAAGGCCGGAATGCTCGAAAACCATATACAATCCAAACCACTGGACCCAAACAAGAATTTTATTTAAATAATAATTATGGTGGTGCCCATAGTTTGAGTGTCTGTAGTAAGTGAGTGTAGAAAAACGCTTAGTGACCAGGTCATTCATAAAATAAATTAACTCCAGAAAACAAAAAAAAAAGTGCATAACTTCATTAAGAATAATAGAAAATATTGAAATGAAATTGAGGATGCGTCAGACAGCTGTATATCACATTTCCACCAAGTTTTTATTAGCCCACGCTGACAGTCTAGCGAAAAATCGATCGTTCGATCGGTTTGGAGTTGTGGGTGAACTTCTGACAAAAGGGCAAAAACATTTCGCTCCACCATGAACCGTCCCCTGCGACTATTGTCTCTTCCCAGAACTGCATTTACAGATGAAGAAAAGTATCATGAATCGATTGAAGCCATTCAAGCTTTTGTGCCCACCATTCTAAAGAACATTTCTGAAAGGAGTACGAAATTAAATATCAGAGCTGATGGCTGATAAATAAAAAATATTTGTGACAAAATGTTCACAGCTTTTTGCTATATCTGAAACATTCGATTTGCTTTGCTTTCTTTTGAATAAAGGTTTGCCCTCAGTTCTTATCGCTCAAGCAGCTCATGCGAAGAATAATTATTTTGAATGCTCAGATATGACAGAGGAAAACTCCATAGCAGGCAGTTTCGTAAGAAAAGCAACGACTGGATAAATAAGGCTTTGAGTTATATTATATTCAGCAAAGAAGGAACTCCAACAAACCGATGGATGGTGGAATACTCGTACAAAGACTCGATATACCTTTATGCATAAGCTATAGAAGATTTTAAAATAATTTGGTATTTGTGCGCTCGGCATCATTGGCCATTAAAAGAAACAAATTTTTGTATATTGAGAGATATTAAGATGACTTCAGGTAATTAGAATTCGAAAACAAAATAAATTTGTAAAAACAAAACATGTCAACCGCTTCTAGGGCAAACAAATGTACCCAAGGAGTTAATATCCAAGCTAAGTATTCGTAACTAAACCAAAAAATCAGGGGGTCCCATTAACTAACATCTAAGATGGGCATCTACATGACGAGTCCCATATGCGCCCTGTGAAGGAGCATAATAAACTGCTCAGCAAGCAGTTCCTGCTAGGATGAGAACTGCGGTAACCTGACGCCTGCTTGAGCCTGAACCACCTCCCAGGCATGTCAGGAGGCATCTCCTTAGCTACGCGGACGAGATTCAGGACAAAACAGACCGACAATTACTGAATCGGACAGTGTACAGACAGACAATTAACGATATTCATCGGGAGACTCGCGAATCCCGAATGCCGTCACCAGAGCCCAACCTCCACCCATACTAAACATATGTCCGGCATGTGAAGGCACCCCGCACGACACTAACCACCTTTTCATATGCCCCATCAAACCCGCTCACCTAACACCCTTCTCCCTCTGGACCCAAGCTGGCGAAATAGCAAGTATCCTGGGCCTACCGTTAGATGAGCTAGACGAAGATTACGCTACACTGATTACGCTACACTGGTAGGGCAAAGGTACTGCTACAACAACAACAACATGGGCAAATGGGATTGTTGGCGCGAATATATAGCCTGTTCCTCCCAAATATCAGCCTCACCTTCACGTATTACCCCCTTTTTTAAGACAAACGGGGCTCTGAAGACCAAGTAAAAGTGGGATAGCCTTCCATAAGCGATTAGGAAATGTTTACGTCTTACCAGCCTCGAGACAAACCGGCAACCCCAGATTCAGGCTTGGATGCAGAATGACAATCCTCTAGTCATCTTAAACTAACAACGAACAGATTAGAGAAACCAAAACTTAGCGTTGAATAAACCAAATTGTAATTTGTTTATGCACGCCCTATGTTCCACCTAGGAACTATGAGAAAAAAGGAAAAAAAATATATGTATGTATAAGTATATACCTATACAAATGGAGGAACCAACAGTTTTATGAGGCAGGTTACTTTTATGAGAAACTTTTTCTGCACAGAAATGTGACCAGAAATTTGCCACATCCTCCTTTCTTCCAAGAGCTGACCACTATTGGAAAAAACGTTTTCTATCATTGCATATTTTATATCCACAGTAAGTTTTGAACTCAGAGTAACCGAATAGTAAGAGCCCGCCCGGCTACGGCGACTGACAATGTTCCTCCAAATGTACTGCTTTTTAAAGCCTACTAAGTAATTGAGCTTCTCAGTATTGGAGCGATGCCACTCCGATCCGAAAATTCACTTAAAAACTCACTCTCCACCATCACCCTTCTCACTCACCTCTAAGTAATCAAAATTACAGCTGTCGTGTTTCTCAATTTGTAAATTGAAGAAAGTTAACTTAATGCGCTTATTATTTGGTGCCCTCAACTGCCAGCGACAATCGCGATTCTTCGGATAGTTGCCAGGCGAACCGGGCGATATGAGTGTGCCATGCGATTTAACATCTACGATACCGCCACATTGCGGCGGCACCGAATTCCATTCCAATTCGAAGCCTGCTTTTGCCGTCGAATTATCAGATCTGAACCACAAATACAAATCACTACTGCTGGATATAATGTTACCGCCCCTCGGTTTGTGTGCGCCACAAAAACGACCGATGATTTGTGAAGCTGCACTTCGGCCGTCATTAATCTGCAACCAATCGAAGCGACATTCGGTTGCATCTTCCAATTCGAAGGCGTTGAAAGTAACATTTAAAACGAGTGACTCGTTCGTACGTATAACCCAAGCGCATTGAGCCATGTGCTCATAAAGTGAACCTTCTGGGTACTTAAGATGGCCCGTCGTACCTGCGAGTATGCCGCCACAACGACTATACCGATTATCGCACAGGCGACCGCTGAAACCAGGTGGGCATTGGCATATGAATTGTGTGCCACCTGTGGCACGACAGCGTCCATTGTTGTGACAGGGATTCGGTGTGCAAGGGTTGGCGACGGGTGAGCATGTTGGACCGCGATATCCCATTGGGCAGACGCACATAAAGGTGTCGCCTGAATCGACGCAAGTACCGCCATTCTGTAAATGTAAAACGTGATATAAAAGCATTTTAATATAAGGCAGCACGCGCACGAGTCCCCTACCTGACATGGCAATGCAGCACAATTTTGTTGTGTGCCTTGCACGCAACCATTTAATCCCACACCGCTGCCTACCAAGCCAGCTGGACAAGAACACACCACAGTATTTGAGACTTCGGTACATTTAGCCAATGGATGGCAGTAGTTATTGAGCGCACAGCTAGTTGCAGTGGCACCATTGCTGTCAATGCTGCCGCCACGTCGCTCACAGGTACGTCCATCGCCGATCCAACCGAGTGGACAGTCGCCACAGTGATAGGAGCCCTACATAGAATATGGAATTATTTTTATTTGTTCACTTTACTTCTATACAAGTAAGTACTTACATAAGTATTAAGGCAGGCCACACGCGGGCTCAAACTACATCCACCATTCTGTAAAGCACACTCATCAATGTCACGGCAATTAACACCACTCCCTGTCAAGCCGGCAGGGCATGGCGCACATGTAAATGATCCTGGCAAATTTATACATTTCGTAGAGCACGGCGGATGCGATTCAGTGCATTCATCCACATCGACGGTACAAGATGGTGTTAGACCATTTGTTTTCCAGCCCCCATCGCAGATACACTTGTAGCCAAAATCGTCATTACTACTCACACAAGTGCCGTGGCCACAAAGCTCCCAGGTGGATGACTGCATGCAATCACCTTTTCGTGCGGTACAATGTATGCCGTACCAGCCAGCGCTGCATATACAATTGTAGCCGCCATGTTGGTTGACACACTGACCGCCATTCTGGCATCCCAAATCAGTGCCGGCATAGAGAGCACATTCATTGACGTCGTTCTGGCAAGTGGAACCCTAAAAAGAGATGGTCTCTAATGAAATAGCAGAGCGATGTACTATATGTGAGAATAATCGTTTGTGGATGGCTGGTACATCATCCATGCTGGGCGTTGAACTTATATGATATGACTCCCTGGAGATTCTAGGAGCTTGCTTAAGATTAGGTCATATATAAGTACAGGGAAGAAGACTTGAAGATATTTTATTAGACTGTCAAATCAGCACTGCTCATTGAATTATAACAATGTTTTTCGACGATTTATGGAAGTTAGAAGATACATAATCACCGTTAAACTTAACGGGCATCTATTCCTTTTACGACTTACGTGCATCTAGAAACGTTTGCGTGGAGACAAAGAAAATACGTGCTAAAGAAAGTTCGAATATACGAGTTTATGCCAGTTGTTCATTCCAAGTACCGACAGAGCCTTCTGCGTTTGCGGGAGCCATTGATTTTGTTGTCCACCCATTGAATCTACTCTACAGAGTACCACCATCCATACATTCAACTTAACCAAGTCTTTGCTTTCATCTTTTCGTCCTCTTTGTAAAAGAAAAGTTGTAACGAATGCTTGATAAGCCATCTCAGATTTACTTGACTATTCGAACCAAAGAGTCTTTCGAAACGCCCCTCAAATTGAAGTTTCACTACATGGAAAATAGCAGTATTGAAATAAGGAAGTCTCAATTGCTCGTACAGACGATTCAATCGTTTTTAGAACGAGTTAAAAAAATACTATCAAAGCTGTAGATGTCGAAGTAGCAAAAGCAGTTAGAAAAAAAAATTTGGTTAGTTCTGATCTCCTCGATCTCCCATTTACTCACTTTCGCGGAATTTCTTCAACAAAGACGTGTTTTTCTTTACGCTCAAGTAGTGATCTTCCAACTAATTCGCTTAATATCTCAATTTGAATTGAATCTAACGGCTACGTTTGCTAGGTCATACCGTCCGAGTGGAAACAAACGCTCCGGCTCTGAAAGTATTCGATGCGGTACCAGCTGGTGGTAGCAAAGGAAGAGGAAGGCCTCCTCTTGGTTTGACTTGGTGTTTCCAACCGGCGCCAGTGAATACAAGAAAGAAACGACTGGCTTCGTAAAACTCGGCTAAATTTCGCCTAAGCAGTTATCGCGCCAATCAAGAAGAAGAAGATATGATGATTCTGATAATAGAATAATGAAAGTCTGGCTTTTGGGACTAGGTAAGAATTTTATAAACGAAGAAACTTGGAACTACTAAAGCCTTAAAACTTTTCGCTTGTAGTCGAAACTATTGTACAAAGAACTCGAACGAAACGTATTTGGTTATATTTCTAGTAATATAAAATTTACGTAAACGCTTCTTCTGTTGAAGATCTTCTCGTGAACAGTAAAGTCCCCTCTCAAAGAGCGAAAACACCGCTTTGTGTGTCACAGATTTAATCTAATCTAATTTGATCTAATCTAATCTAATCACAGAGATGAGTCGATGTCGCATAAAGATTAGAAAATATTGAGATCATTCGAGAGAAGTCATCATCATACAGTCCGGAATGGACCATTGCCTCCTCTACAATACCCCTCCATTCTCCTCGACAGCCCGCTTTCCCTCTATGTTGCGAGAATCTCATTTTTCGTATATCGTCTTCTACACCTTGCAACCATCGTCGCCTTGGGCGGCCTCTTTTTCTTGCTCCTTCAGGATTTGCTTCAAACATTTTTTGGTCACTCTTTTGCTGCTCATTCTTAGGGCGTGTCCATACCACCGTAATCTTTGAGACGTTATAAACTGCGTTACATTTCGTCCCGTGATTAAAACACTCGTGGTTATACCGTATACGGTATGTACCGTCTTCTAATCGGGTAGGTCCGAATATTTTTCTGAGAATTATTCTCTCAAATCGCATCAATAAATTCACATCATTAACTTTAAAAACCCATCCTTCGAACAGCCAACGTAGGCAAGAACGTTCGCGAGCACAATGAAACAACCTTTCTGCACCTGGCGCGAAACAACTTCGTTAGGGCGAGTTGCAGTGGGCGAAGTATTTTAATCACAGCTCACACCAACAAATGCTTTTTAGGCTCATTTAAGAAGATTTAGCCTCATTCTGTACTTACCTCGAAATTTTTCGTGCATTTACAAATGAAGCCACTGAAAATGTTTATACAAGTGCCACCATTCTCGCACGGATTACTCTTACAACTATCCAATTCGAGCCGATCCCACAAACTCTGCACCTTTCGCTCGACGCGCTGCAAACGAGTTTGGACACGTCGCAGTGACTGATTATTCCTGCGTGTCCTGCAATACAAAAAACGAAACGAGACGATTTAAATTTCTAAGCAAAAACGCCCCCAACAACTCCATTCGAAAACGAACCTATTCAACATCGTTTGCAGACGTCTATCCAAACCGTCGGCACCGAACACAAATGTGCGCAATGTGGATAACTCATTGGAGAGTTGCACTAAATTATCCGACTCGATGATATCCTTATGCATTTGCGAAGAGCGATTGTATTTTCCACTCACCAACAACAGATCCAGCAAATCGTACTCATCGTTGATATTTATGCGAGAAGTTCCATCCAGACGAAAGGTGATATTGCGATTCAGGCCAGACTCCACTATTAGATTGCCATCTTTCGTTATAATTTTGGGTCTGAAAGCGAAGGATGTTTGTTTACACAAAATGCACTTAAAGGGGGAGTATATAACACTTTATTTTCACATACGAATTAACAAATCCATCCACCGGATCTTCCAAATAAATTATGAACAGTATTATTTGTAGCAGCAGCGAGACACGGCAGGATAGTTTTATCCTGTCAGATGACATTGTATTTTAGCATGCACGATTGTCCTACATGAAATCACTTTTGATACATTTTTTTTTTTTCAAGTCACGAAATTTATAAAATTCGTTGTTTCTGCACGCACTGCTGGAGCTAGATTGGCCGCCTAAGTGTCCAAGTACTTACAAAATAAATTCAGGGCGTTGCTTCTTATCGCTGGTCGTGTAACGCCCCTATTACTTGAACATTTTCATTTGCTTATAAAGTAGAAATGCGATAGTTATTTATAAGATAAGTTTTTTTTTTAGCGATCTCGTACCAATTAGTTACATGGCTTTGATTTATCAGCAAGCAGCTCCGTGGCCACATGCAAACAAGCCCCCTATTCTTGACTTGATATACTGGGTTCTTCAGTAAGTTTTGCGGTTCAATAAGAGAAGATATGAAGCTTCATTTTAATTCATTTCTTGGTTACAAACCATTTAGTATCGCCGTGTCACATTATTTTCTACAATGGAACAAATTGAGTATCGTGCAAAAATTGAGTTTATGGACGAATGTTGAAAGTGTATAAGGACGCTTCGCTTTTCGCCATCAATTACAAAGAGAAATCCAAAATAAACAAGACTGGCGTCATAAAAATGGTTTCGCGCTATCTTTTTAATGAATTGTTGCATTGGAAGTTACATCCCTAGCTGACTTCCAGTGAAAGCTTGGTAATATTCGGTTCAGTGGAAGCGAAGTTATTGCGTCTAAAGTGTCAGTATGTTTGTGTCATCGGTACAAAAATGAGTTTCGAACAAAGAGCTAATGTCAAATTTTGTTGTAAAATCGGTAAAACCTTTACTGAAACTTTTCAATTGATGAAAAAAAATTGTGACAATGATTTTCTATCTCGGGCCAGAGTTCCTGAGTCGTACCAGAGTTACACGTTTTAGAGATGGTTGTGTGGACATAATGACAATGAACATACGGACCGGGCCGTCCAAAATCAGTAATCACCGAAAACTCCATCGAAAATGTTCGTCATTTTATCAAAAATGAACCGAAATCATCGTTGAAATTCTTGGATTCGGAGTTGAATATCTCCAAAACATCGATTTATCGCATTTTAACTGATCATTTGAGCTTGCGAAAGATGTGTGCACGTTTCATTCCGCACAAGTTAACTGAGGGCCGAAAATTGCTCAGAATTCCACATTTGAAATACCTTATTAAAGAGGCGAGAAAAGACGAGAGCTTCCTTTACAACATTGCAACTGGTGATTAAACGTGGTATTTCCAACATGAACTTGAAACTAATCGTCAAAGTGCCAAATGGAAAGCCCCAGACGACTCACCACCCAAAAAACCGCGTTTGGAGAAGTCAAAAATCAAGTCGATGTTCATGTATTTTTACGATTCCAAGGAAATTGTCCACAAGGAGTTCGTGCCAATGGACCAAGCCGTCAAAGCAATTTTCTATCTTGGCGTTTTGAAGCGTTTGCGATGCAACAATTCGTCGAATTCGCCATGAATACCGCGAAAGAGGAAGCTGGGGCTTATTGCATGATAATGCATCATCTCATCGATCCACTCTTGCGACTGATGTTTTGACTAAAAATTGCATTTTAACCATCAATCACTCATCGTATTTGCCTGATATGGCTCTCTGTGACTTCTACCTATTGGGAAAATTGCATTTGGTCATGAAAGAAAAACGTTTTGCGTCCGTACAACTAAACCAAAAGGCTTGCACCGACATCCTGACGGACATTCCAGTCAATAACTTGAAACACTCTTCCGAAAAGCTTTTAAATCACGCAAAAATACACTAGAGAGGACTATTTTGAATAAATAAACTCGAAGTTATCAGAACAAAGCTCCCGTCGTTTCTATTTTAGCTCAGTCTTGTTTATTTTGGACTTCACCTTGTATTTCAGTAGAAAGAAGGGTTACTGAACTTAAACGTGGTCGTACAAGCCTGGAAGACGTTCCACGTCAAGGTGGTCCAAAAACTGCAACCACACCAAAAATCGTAGAAAAAATATAGGAATTGGAAAATCGTCGAGTGGCTGAAAGAGATTTAGTAAAAGCCCTAGGCATCTCATTGGGCAGTATAAGCAATATTTGAACTGAATTATACCGAGTATGCCTAAACAAAAGTGGAATTACTCTTAAAACGCAAAAAATCGCAATTTGAAATAAATTGTCATTAACTCATTAAATAACTTTCCATCTATTTTTTTCTAATTTGAAAGAGGTCAAATGGGGTCAAAATTTTATAGGGCTTCCAGTAAGTCAATGTGGAGCATAACTTGTATAACTTCAAGGTTATGTAGGCTAATAAGTTATTTACAAATATAGATCATGTTCTGTTGTTTCTTGTACCTCTTTACAGAGTCTACAAAAAACTTGTTTTGCCGCACCAATTTTTTTCGTAGTGGTAATGGAATTTACAATGTCCTGTTCAGTGTAGAGTTTTATGTCTTTTCTACTGAGGTTTAGGATTGGCTCTACCTTTATACGTTCTGGATCAATGAGTCTTTTCGACTGCCGCATGCCCGTTTGGGATCTCAGATAGACGATAAGAGACTGCCAATCAAGATCCACACTACAATTACTACAGGATCGAAGGTGTGCAAAAGGTGTCTCTGAAATATGTACTAAGAGCAGTAAAATGTTCTGCTCCCATCCCATATTACACATTACGTTTGCTCTTGAACAACTTGAAGTCTTTAGAAAGTAGAAGACCGATTCTTGCCCTCTCTCGCTTGGCCATTTCTGCTTCAAAGTATAAATTTTCTTACTCCCTGTCTGATCCAGTAGTTATGTTCGGCCCTGGATTTCGTCAGTGTAGACAACCAAATTGTTGTTGTTGTAGCAGCATAAATATTCCGCATACATCTACGGAAGATGCTGCTGGAGTGGCAAACTTTCTTTTTTGTTTTTATTCCTTGAATTTTTAAAAACTAAGAGGTGTTCAATTTAGAGGTGTCGGATTTTAATTATTATTTTTGTGTAGAACCATTTGTGACATTTACTTTTTAAGATAATCCCTTTCAAATGTTATCCGTAAACACGAATTTTGAATGGATCGCTGGAGGACTTCGGTCGGTCGGTCGATATCTCGTGAATAACTTTAGTAATGTTGGCTTTCAATGCTTCAATCGACGCTGGTTTACCCCCAAAGCATTTAGACTTTACATACCCTCACAAATGAAAGTCCAAAGGTGTGAAATCACACAATCTCGGTGGCCAATTCACTGGTCCGATACGAGAGATATATTGCGCACCGAAACGATGACGCAGTAAATCCAAATGTTGTGGAGAGCACCTGCTCCAATTTCCGGCATCAAAAAATCGTTTATCAGGACGCAATAGCGCTAGCCATTCACTGCTACGTTGACGCCAGCATAGTGTTTGAATAAATATGGGCCCATGACTCCTACAACTCATAGACCGCACCAAAAAGTTGTTTTCAATGGAGGTAATGGCTGTTCTTGAATGGCTTCGGGTTGATCTTCAGCCCAACTCTGGGAATTTAGCTTCTTGACTTAAAAAATTTTGTTTTTAGTTTGACAGTAGACAAAAAACACCTATTGGAAAACTACCTAGAATTTTATCACCCTTTACTATACTCTATTATCGCTCCTTGTCGAGGATAGGGCGGAAAGAGTGGCAATTTTTGGGCGGATATAAATTCGAATCGTTCCGGTAACGTAGAACCGGCTGTCATGGGACCAAACCAAATTGTCCCCGGGGCGGTTGCAAATAGTGAAAAGTTGCTTTTATTAGACGGCTAGAAGCGGAGGCGATTATTCAATAGTTGCATTTTGGCGAGTTGCTTATTGTTCGAAGCTCATTTAACGGAGCATCTGCGGAAATTTTACGGCCGAGCAATTCAAGTTGATCTTTTTGTACGCATGATTGGAGTAAAGTCAAGGCAGGAGTCAACTTTTAATACTTTTCTGTTGCAAAAAGGCGATTTCGCGGGTAATTTCGTTACCAGTTAGGCTGACATGGCCTGGTAACCACATTAGTTTCACATTCTCGCCTAGCACGATTGAAATTGAAAATTGAAATTTGAATTGGTCGAGCCAAGGAGCACCAAGAGATTTGGTGGCTCCTAAAACACTCAGACTAAAAAGCCCATTGTACTTAGAGCTCTGGAAAGAGGGTAGATAGTACGTTTAGCATTTGCTATATTGCCACTATGGGTTCACTGGGGTTGGTAAGGTTTCTGAAGCCTACATGGTCCGGCAAAGGCCATAAATTTAGTTTGGAAAATTACTCTTATTCAATTCAAAGTCAAAAATACATATGTGAAAATAATACAAAATTAAAAATCAATTTACTTTTGCTCGATATGACCACCTTTTGTCTTGACTATGCCCTTGAGACGGTCCACAAACGAATCGCAAGCTGCCCATATGTGATTTGCGGGTATTTTGAGACACTCGCGGACAATGGATTTTTTCCGCGCTTCGAGACAGGTGAATCTTTTAGTTCGGACCTGGCTCTCCAAAATGGCCCAGAGAAAACAATCCTTCGGATTCGCGTCAGGTGAATTTGAGAGCCAATGTGTTGACGTTATGAAGTTTGGATCGTTGATTTTTAGCCATTCTTGGCTCACTCGAGCTTTGTGAGACGGTGCCGAGTCCTGTTGAAGCGTCCATGGTTTGCCACCGAAGCGTTTGTCTGCCCACGGCTTGAAAGCAGCCTCCAGAATACTTTCCCGATAATATATCACATTTGTCTTGCGCCAGGGTCGATGAAAACGATTGGAGAGCGCCCATCTGCGGTTACAGCGATCGAAACCATTACCTGTGGCGGGTGCTACCTCCTGGTGGCCAATCGATGACTCAAATTCTCTTATGAATGGTCAGTCAAATAAACCCTATTGTTGGGAGTTTACGAATTGCTCGATTTCAAAAATTTTCTCGTCAGAAAACACAATATTTGGAAATTAACCGCTTTCGGTCAAGCAAAGCAACTCATTCGCTCTCTCAAGTCTGACTTGTTGCTGATTTGTTGTGACATCATGCGCCTTTTGGACCTTGAAAGGCTTGACCTTGAGATAATTTTTCAGTATGCGGCGGCTGTTACGGTCAGATATTTTCAGTTCTTTCGCCATTTGATTGGCCATTTGATCGTCGGGGATTTCGCTCAAGTCGCTTCTTCACTTCTTGAACCTTTACACATGAGGTTGCAGTATTTTGATGACCACCTCCATGACGTTTCCCGATGCTTCCAGTATCATTTTAACGAGTAATGATGCGATTAACACAAACTTTATTTACTTTAAGGTGCTCGAGCTGGTTGTGGTTTTCCAGCCAAATATAATGCAATCCCACAATTCCGTTTGAAATCCATTACTGAATTTCTTTTTTCGCGTTTACTCTCGGTAAAATGCTTCCGCACGCTTGTAAACAATACTCTGGACTATCATTTAGTAGCCAACAAACAGACAGCTGATGACCGTGCATCGGCTGCGCGAGCGGTCTGAAGTTGGTTACACTTCGAGCGCCGGACCGGCTAGATTTGGCAAATAGAAGGGCTGCTAAAATCGCTTGCACTTCCGTGTCGAGTGCGCGTGCCGCTGGTGGAAGTAGGCCGTGTCTTCTAAATCTGTAAAAAAGGGGTTTAATTGCCCCAACTTTTTTTCAAAGTCCTACGAATGTACAGCAACAAGTTTTTTCTTACCTTGATATTGAAACAATGATGTGATTATTATTTTTTTTTTTACACATTTTATTCGTTTTCGTACGTTTACAACTCATACTAGAACTATAATATCAGTTACCTATTTGCAATAAATAGTATACCTACAAATCGTAAATTAGATAAAGTGCCGCGAGGACTTTAAATATACAATTCATATTTCATATTGGAACGCAATACTTGTAGGAAATAAGCTAACTTTATATCTGGCGAGAGTTTACAGTACCAATGGAAAAATAAAAAAGCTAACATAAAGAGAAGAAACAGTTGAAGTCAAAGTGCTTAATAAAAGGATTCAAAAAATTTACTTTCAAGGATTTAAAAAATTGAGTGCCTACGAAGCAAATAAAAATAAAAATTAATAATAGCTTCATAAGAAAAAACGTTTTTTTTTTGATTCGTTAAACTTAAGTACGCTTGCTGGTAGAAATTGTGGGCGATTTGAAATGTGTAAAGTGTGGGTGAGTGACGATGAAGCGCATTACCGATTGGTTTCTAATAACTTATACCACTTTTTAACTTTTTCACTTGACAGTTTTGCGAAGAGATCAGCATATCAGAATAATAGTAATATTACTAATATGCAGGCGTTGTGCAGTATGTACATACTCGTACATACATACATACATACATGAATGTACAGTGGCCGACAGAAGTCTACTTACACCCCTCCCTTTCATTGTTTACAAAGAACAACCACTTTGCTTAAAAATGTGTTTATGCAATTTCATTTGAAATCTTTTTCCAATCGACTTAACTAAAACAAATCTATTCTTTAATGTAAAGCAAAACAGTTATGATAAAAAAACGCAAAAACAGCGTGGACAAAAGTGTACATACAGAAGCGTTTTCCTAGCTTGCACTCTGATATCCTATGTTGTGATAACGGTAAAATACCGTTTGTCTATTTCTTTCCTTTTCTTGTATTTATTGTTTTGCTAATATTGATTTTAGTTACAATTTGAATACTTAAGCATCTACAATGGCTCCTCGAAAAGAAATATCAGTTGACGTTAGAAATTTGGTTATTCAGCACAGGAAAGAAAAAAAATCATGTGGCGAAATTTCAAAAATCTTAAACTTTGTCCAAACAGTCCAGACTATTGTAAAAAACTTTAAAAATAGTGGTTCCACCGAAAATTCGCCGCGCAGTGGCCGCCCGAGCAAACTATCTCGCAGAGACGTCAGCTTGATTCCAAAAGAAGTGGACAAAAATCCAAAAGTTTCTGCTCCGAAATTGGCCGAGAATATCGCAAGCTCAGCCAACAAGTGTGTTCATCCAAGAACAATTCAAAGAGCTCTGAACAAAAACGTTATAAACCATTTGAAGAAGCTTGGATTCAAAAAGAAGCTCGATGTATGGGTGCCACACGACTTGACGCAAAAAAACATTTTTGCCCGTATGGATGCATGCGAATCGCTTCTGAATCGCAACAAAATCGACTCGTTTTTGAAGCGGATGGTGACTGGCGATGAAAAGTGGGTCACTTACGACAACGTGAAGCGCAAACGGTCGTGGTCGTAAAGCGGTGAAGCTGCCCAGACGGTGGCCAAGCCTGGATTGACGGCCAGGAAGGTTCTTCTGTGTGTTTGGTGGGATTGGCAGGGAATCATCCACTATGAGCTGCTCCCCTATGGCCAAACGCTCAATTCGGACCTGTACTGCCAACAACTGGACCGCTTGAATGCAGCACTCATGCAGAAGAGGCCAACTTTGATCAACAGAGGCCATCTATGGTGACGCGCCAGAAGCTCCGGGAGCTCGGATGGGAGGTTCTTTTGTATTCACCGTATAGTCTGGATCTCGCACCAAGTGATTACCACCTATTTCTGTCCATGGCGAACGAGCTTGGTAGTCGGAAGTTGTCCACAAGAGAGTCCTGTGAAAATTGGCTCTCCGAGTTTTTTGACAATAGGGAAACGAGCTTCTATAAGAGGGGCATTATGAAGTTGGCATCTCGTTGGGAACTCGTCATCGAACAAAACGGCGCATATTTGACTTAAATCGCATTATTATAACCAATTTTATGAACAATTGAAAATTCAATAAAAATACCGCAAGACTTTTTGGCCAACCTTTCTATTTGACTTTTGTCAACGTTGGTTTTAGGTTTTTTTGCCATAGCTTTGCTATTTTATGTTAATGTAGGGATTTTTTTAAGTTTATAATGATTAGAAAAAGCTTTCAAATAAAACTGTGTAAACACATTTTTCAGTAATGTTTTTGAAATTTCAATCCAGTGGAAATGAGGGATGTATGTAGACTTTTGACGGTCACTGAATATTTATATTATATTAAAGTTAAGTGCTTGAATGTAGTGCTTGAATGTATACTTAATGGTTTTTTTTTTCTAGTATTCCTAGTAAATAATAAAAACAATAATCTGTTGTCGTGTGCCTACACACATACATATGTACATAAATATAGTATACCTTATTACATAATAAATTTGGCCAACTACAAATTACGCCTACATTTCTAAAACTTAGCACACATCGTAAGTATATTTTAATTATTAATAAAATTGACATTAAATATACTTAGTAAAGGAATAAATATCGTTTTAGTTTTATTTATTTTTCTTAAACTTGCATTACTTTTTGCCATCAATGCTGAATGCCACAGTATTTGAAAAAAACGAGCAAAAGTAGTTTGTATTTTTTTTCTTTCCAATCCAATGCCATTAAATGAGGGTATGCAATAATCTACTGAATCGCACATTGAGCACATTGAGGAAGGCTGACATTGTTACTGTTACTTTTAGGTGGCGTAGCTGGTGATAGTGATACAGAGTTGGGCTAATTTTTTTTTAAATAAGGGCGTCATGATCACTAAATCTGCAGTTTTTCAGTGTTTTAACTATCCGCTTATTGCACTGCTTATTTAAGGGTTTACATGGGTTTCGTCGGGCAAAAAAAGACCTATTTTCAATATTTTTTTTTCTATGTAAAAAATTATTTATTTAATTCAAACTTTTTTCTGTCTTATAGATACATATTTAAAGAATAATTTCTGAAATTTTCAAAAACAAAAAATTAAAACTCCTCCATTGTGACGTCATTTCCGGTGACCCCTCGAAAAAAAAGGTGTTGCATAACTCCTGACAGGCTCATCAAAGATGAAAAAACAAAAATAAGTGTTTTAGTTAAGACCATAAACTCGTGCTTGAACGAAGGAAAGAAAAAAAAGTAAAAATTGGAATTTTGGCAGACATTTTTCCAAAAAAATTGAAATTTCGGTCAAATTTGCTTGACATTTTGTTTTTTTTAAATATTTGTAATTGAAAAAAAAAAAAACAAAATCCTTCATTCAAGCACGAGTAAATTGTATTTCGAACACCTGTGTAAAATTTCATCAAGATCGGTTGAGTAGTTTTCGAGACCAAATTTGAAAACACGGTTCCGAGAAAAACGCGTTTAAAGTTTTGAGTAACAATAAAAGTGGCTTGGAGCGCACACATTCCAAAGGCTGTATCTCCGAATTTATTATTCGGATCGACTTGAAAATTTAGGATAATATTCCTGAGATATTGTAAAAATTAATAAGCAAAAAAAAAAAAAATAAATCGATTTTTTGAACCAACGAAACCCATGTAACCCCTTAATGCATTACCCCAACTCTGATTAATCCCCATCTCTAACGCTTTTGCTTCACTTCATAACCTCGATTTTCGATTTTCGTAAATTAGCGCAACATTTGCGTTGAGAATTTAAAACAACATTTTATTCTTATCAATTATCTCATGCCAAGCGTCA
Organism: Anastrepha obliqua; assembly: GCF_027943255.1. Classification (NCBI taxonomy): domain Eukaryota; kingdom Metazoa; phylum Arthropoda; class Insecta; order Diptera; family Tephritidae; genus Anastrepha; species Anastrepha obliqua. The sequence continues at coordinate 10,279,488 of NC_072893.1, forward strand.
AATTTAAACTAATGAAAACAAATAAATTTGTTATAAATATTGAATTTGCATTTTCTACGTCTTATTTTTTGTTGAAGTTATAATTTTACAATTATTAGAAATGCTTTACTTTTTACTTTGTCACTTTGCTGTTGTTGTTTTCATAAAGTTTTTAAACAATCGAAATTAAATGAATATAACTGTTGTTTTACCTATGCATGCGTTGTCGTATTTTGCTAATACCAAAATCCATTATCAATTTCAAGTTGCATCTCAATGCCGCATACACCACGACAGCTGGCACACACACACACACACGCGCACACATACACCCACAAATTGCATACAAGCGCTTAATTTTTCTTCATCGTGTTTTGTCCACTTTTTAATTGGTTTTCTTAACGTTGCCACCCGCTTGCGTTCTTCGTAGGTGTTCCTGTTTCTTATACAGAAATTTGTACTGTGGATGATCCTTGGTGTAGTGCTCGAAGTCACCTTTATATGGAAATGAGAAATAGCAGACAAAGCATTAAATATAACTTCATTAGCAAGCGGAAGTGTAAACTTACCAAACGCAATGCAGCCTTTATTCGTGTTATCGATTGCGAAAAACAATGCATCACACTTTTCCGGCGTCATTTTTCCCGTGTGCCTCAGGATGCGAGCGAAACTTTGGCGGGTAATACGTTGCGACGACTCGGCATACAGCTGGAGGATGAAGAGCAAAAAAATTGTATTATTTATTGGGTGTAAAAATCTATAAAAAAAGCACTAAACTACTATGCGCCCTATTAGCCCTGAATCATCTAATCATCTAATAGACTACGCACGTCTGTAGTTTTGCGAATTGGACAAATTCGAGTCACACACACAGGCAGAACTTTCATAAATAGTTAAATAAAAATAATATAATAATTCTTGTTTGAAATAATTAAAATGAGACATAAAAATATGCTTGTTTTTAATTTGTAGTCTGTGAGACATCATCGGTCATACCAAGCGGGGTATCGCCGCCGCTTTTAGGGCTATTGAAAAGGCGGCCGCACGATTGGGTCTGGCGGTAAACGAGGGCAAAACCAAGTTTATGCTGGTGTCCTGCAGGGAGTCAGTTGCGCCGTCTTGAAGCACAGATCGAAATTAACAACTATAAATTCGATGTGGTAAAGAACTTCATATACATATCTTGGTACCAGCAACAATGCTGTCAGCCTTGAAATCAAGCGAAGTGTAACTATGCTTTCGCGGAGCTAAGATTTAGGCATCTTGGCGCTTACTTCTTTGCTACGCCTGCTGACAGTAGGCCTTGGCATTAAAAATCGAATGAACTTCATCAGCAGCATAAAGCAATTGACGCAACCGCTATAGTCATCGTTAAAAATCCACACAAACTAAACGCATCCTCCTAACCACCCTACCCCTACCTCTCTTCGCCCTCTCCTTTCGTCCCATCGGTCTTCCTCCACTTTACTTCCTTCACAATGGTATCACAAAGAATGAATTCGTTTTCTTCGTCCAAGTGTGCCCATTCCTTAACTTCCCACCTAACCTAACCTAACTCTTGCCAACAGGTGCTACTTTGGGCTAAAGTAATTGAGTAGTAAAGTCCTCTCTCGATGAATGAAAACAACAACCTACAAAACGCTCATCATTCCGGTACTTCTTTATGAAGCTGAAGCCTTGGCAGTGAAACAACCAGTTTTGGAGTTTTCGAGAGCAAAGTACTTCACAAGATTTTTGGACCTCCTCGCGTATATGACGGTTACCGCATTCGAATGAACCACCAGCTGTATGAGCTTCATGGAGATATTTATATAGACAAACGAGTCACCCTGCAGCGACTAAGGCTGTGGCTGGGTCATGTCGTATGGAGGGAACTGCTCCGGCGAAGAAGCTGTTTGAGACAATAATTGGCGGTCGACGATGAAGAGAACGTCCTCGTGTCCGGTAGGAGAATCAAAATGAAAATGACGTGGCTTCTCTTGGCTTACGAAACTGGAAAAGACGTGCGGATAATACAGACACCTGGCGAGACATTATTTGACAGGCTGTAACTCGGTAGCGGGTCGTTACGGCCAATTAAGTAAGTAAGAGACGAACGATTAGAGGCAAAGTGGCCAAGTTTAGTGGTATAGGTTTAAAAGTAATAAGGTTGTTTTAGTGCACGAAATAAGTATTCCACCTCCAGAGCTTAATATTCCAGGCCGTCAACAGAGTCATCGACCAAACGTCGACCAGTGATTCATTCCCAGACTATGTAGTCCAGTACATCAAATCACATTCCCTAGATAGCTGAGTGCCCGATAGATTTCTATAAATAATTCTTGCCCATAGACGGTTTTAGAATAATTGCCAAAACAAGGGTGGTCCTAGCCATAGCAAAAGAATACCATGTAAGGTCGTCAAATTGATCCTTTGAAATTGCCATAGAAGAAAGGCGTCGTTCAATCGCACTATGGCAAGACCAGTATAAGAGATAACCTAAAGATAGATGGGTGTATGAGTGTATACCCATCCTTGCGAAGTAGTTAGAAAAGAACCATTGGGAAAAAAACTATCACCTAACTTAATTCCTTTCAGGGCGCGCGGTGTTTAGAAAAAAGCTCGAAACTGTCCAATATGCACAGAGAGGGAGAAGATGTTGATCACGTACTGTTCCAATGTCCACCCTATGCTCCCGAAACCTTTAAAATCTTAAACAGGAAAATATTGTAGATTTTATGCTGAAATCAGCTGAGAGCTGGAAGGGAATATGCGAGCATGTAGCACATATTCATAATGATTTAAGACGCGCGGAGTTTCGTAGGCTTCAACAATAACTACAGGTAGGAGCCTTTGAGCTAACGAGCCCTGTGAGATAATACCTTTTTGACAGTTCCGCGGGGAGAGGGGTAAATTGTGGAGAGATGTTTAATACGTAAATGTATCTGTGAGAGTTTCCTCTTAACGTCGAAATGGCAGCTAAAAGAGTTGGTTTAGCTGTGAACCAGCAGAAGACCAAATGCATGGTTCTTTCTAGAAAGGAAGAGAGAAGCCGGGAAGAGAATAGTGGAACAAGCCAAAGCCTACATGGAGTTGTGGCGTTAACTGATGATGATGATATGCCAATATTACGCACCTCACCCTAAAGCAACGCTCATGATAAACGACAATATATAAACGAATTGAAGTGTTTCTACCACAGCCTGACAAAGCAGACCATTTGCACAAAATTAAAACCTCCAGCTAAGCTTTCTAATAGTTTTTTCTCAGCAGGCAATGGCAAATCTCCGAGTGTATTTCTTCCATGGAAAAAAAGCTCCTAATAAAAACCATTTACCGTTCAGAGTCGGCTTAAAACTGTAGGTCCTTTTATTTGTGGAACTTCAAGAGGACCTCGACCGTGTAAGCGCCCATTAGAGGGTGAACGATATGAAGTGTTACCAACTTCACAGTGCTTGTATCTGTAAAACAGCTCATGACATCAAGGTCAAAATTGTTTTAATGACAGTTCAATATATTTTTTATAAGCCATCAAAAGCATTTGCGTCTCAGTTTTGTCGAATTTTTTTTTTTTGTGATGGAATTCAAACGTAATAGTGTGATTGCGTTATATTGTATTTGGTTGGAACCAGCCATTGTTCGAGAGCTCAATCACCTCAAAGTGAATAAAATGTTTGTGTATCGCACTATAAAACGTTACAATGATACTGGTAGCATTACAAAATGCTATGGAGGTGGACCAAAAAAAACCGCAAGAACGCCAGAAATGGTTCGGAAAGCTGAAGGCTCGACTTGAACGAAACCCATGTCGAAGTGGAAGAAAAATTGCCAAGGAACTGAAAATATTGCAAGACAGCATTCGACGCATATTGAAAAATGAGCTCAAGGTCAAGGCTTACAAGTTCCAAAAAGCACACGATCTTTCACCCCAGCAAAAACAAAGTTCGGTGCGAAAGAGCAAAGGAGTTGTTGCGCTTGCACGAACGTGCCGAATTTCCCAACATTGTGTTTTCTGATCAAATAATTTCCCAATTGAGCGGTTCATAAACACTCAAAACGATCGTGTTTACTTGACCGAACGCTAATACGAAAACTGGCCACTCGAAGCAATTTCCCATCGCAAGTAATGCTTTGGGCCGCAGTGACCGCTGATGGACGCTCTCCGTCTTTATCGAGCCTGGTGTTAAAGTGAATGCGACTTATTAGCGGGAAAATGTTTTAGAAGCTGCTTTAGAGACGTGGACACGCAAACATTTCGGTCGTAGACCATGGACGTTCCAACACGACTCGGCACCGTCTCAAAAAGCTCGTGTGAACCAAGAATTGTTAAAAAATCATGTTCCACACTTCATTTCGTCCACACAATGGCTTTTAAATTCGCCAGACGCAAATCCGATGGACTATTCCATCTGGTCCATTTTGGAGAGCAAGGTGAGGACTAAAAAATATGCCACTATGGATACGCTGAAATAAGCGATTATACAAGAATGTTCCAAAATACCTCAAAACGCCAGTGCTAACTCAGGTTAGTGTTGTTCGAAACTTTCCCGTAAACGCAACCAAACAAAAATGACTGAGAAGTACGCGAAACGTTTCGAGGCGGTATTTTTATGCCGCGGCTGCAAAGGTAATTAAAGATTGTTGTGATATGGAATCAGCGGTATAAGGTGTACAAAAATGTTGATGACTTTTCCGAGCGCGGCTTGAAGCGAGTGACGACAAAAAAGCAGGATAAAGTGATCGTCCAACTTTTTAAGCGGGACCCTTCTTTGTGACTACGTCAAGCCCGCACAATTCTTGCTAAAAAAGGAATAGATGTGAGTATCAACAGCATCAATCGACGACGACCATCGAAGGAGGCGAACATATCCTACCGTCCCACATCATCAAAACCACTGCTCTCAGAAAAAAAAAAACATTGAGAAACAACAAAACAAGAAAATGGCGTCACACTATTGGACTGGCCTTCCCAGTCCCCAGACACCAACCGCATAGAAAATGTGTCGGGAACTATGAAAACGCATCTTGCCGGAAGGCCAGTTCATGATTTAAAGCAACTCGTGCGTCAAGTTCGCAAAATCTAGTCCTGTTTGTTGACGAGCTACGCAGAAAACCTGGTTCAAAGCATGAAGAAGATACCAGACTATACTCGACAACAATGAAGACTACACGGCTTATTGAGTAATTGCGACTCGTAGTTTTGTACATACTTTCATGTAAACAAATTTTAAATATATGTACATATATCTTTTATATCATATTTCATGAATAATCGCGGTTCCTTTTTTCTGAAACAGACTGTATTCCGCCCACAGCACCGATATTTTCTGGCATAACAATTGATTTTGGACGCTGAAAGCACCAGAAGTGTCCAAATATAAATAGCAACACTCTTACTAATACTTTTACTAATGCGTCCCACAGGCAAAAATGATATGAAAGCATTTAGGACGACATTCAAAAACATTCGCTCGTAGTCACATTACTTTTCCATTTTACACTATTTATAATTTCAAACTGTATTCATAAATGAGATAAATAGAAATAAGAAACCATTTAACTTACATTTGTTATAGCACGCAGAAATACGATGATTTCTTCATTTTTCAATTTACAAAATTGTGAGCATAAGAGAAAACTCTTCAAGTTAATCGTGTAGTTGTGGTGCTGCAAAATGAAAGATGGATTAGATAAAATGCATACAATAATTGTCCCCCTAACCCTCTTACGTGATCTAAAAGTGCAAAAAGCTGGTGTAGATACGTATTTTTTACATCGATTTGCAGCAATTCAGCAAAGGTGAATATGTCTAAGTGGTCAGTATTGTTTAAGCTAAGGAAATCAGCGACTAACTCTTGGTCACGTGTGGAGTCCGGTAGGAAGCTGTAAAAAGGAAATAGGGATAAAGGATAAATAAATAATGGAACATCTTCAAATAAGTTGAAAACTGATAAAGTAAATCTGCAAATTATAAGGTAAATTATACAGATAAACCGTTAGTGCAAAGCAAGGAGCAAAAACCAAAAGAGCCGAAAACAAAGCAAGCATCCCGTTGAGTTTAGCTCGGTTGTCTGCACTCACTCACCTCAAACCGTAAAGCACCCTCTCGATTTCGATGATATCACCGGGGAAGGGTACGCGCATATCTTTGGCACGACTCATTGTAATCACATCTTCATATGAATATTCTGATGTTGGCACACCAAGCGCTCTATGGGAAATAAAGAAAAATATCCAAGATGTAATTTATGCATATACGAGTACACTTGTGCTCACATAAATAAGTCACTTAATATTTTTACAATATTCGCAAAATTTTTTAGGCAAATTTAAAAAAAAAAAAATTTTTTAATTTTTTTTTTTTGTAATTTTTTTCTTTTAATTTTAATTTTTTTTTTTTAATTTTTTTTTTAAATTTTTTTTTTGGTTTTTTTTACTTTTTTTAATTTTTTTCTTTTACCTTTTTTTATTTTAATTTTGTTTTTTTTTTTTATTTGTTTTTTTTTTGTTTTATTTGATTTTTTTATTTTATTTTTTTATTTTATTTTTTTATTTTATTTTTTTATTTTATTTTTTAATTTTTTTTTAAATATTTTTTTTTATTTTTTTAAATTTTTTTTTAATATTCTTTTTAAATTTTTTTTAATATTCTTTTTAATATTTTTTTTAATATTTTTTTAATTTTTTTTTTGCAATTTGTATAGTTCACTGTATAACAAAATCCTTATAAATTAAAGATTCAAACTTTGTACAAAATTCACATAAAATTAATTATGTACTCGGAGTAATTATCTTAAATTGCTTCTTTAGACTCCCAGCAGGGTGTAGCGTCTTCCAAGCTGAGATCTACGCTATAGGCAAAGCAGCAAAAACGATAAGACTGCAGATCTAACCTCCGGCAAACTTTTTTGATAGTCAAGCAGCAATCAAGGCACTGGCCTCAGTGTATAACAAAATCCTTATAGTTCACTGTATAACAAAATCCTTATAAATTAAAGATTCAAACTTTGTACAAAATTCACATAAAATTAATTATGTACTCGGAGTAATTATCTTAAATTGCTTCTTTAGACTCCCAGCAGGGTGTAGCGTCTTCCAAGCTGAGATCTACGCTATAGGCAAAGCAGCAAAAACGATAAGACTGCAGATCTAACCTCCGGCAAACTTTTTTGATAGTCAAGCAGCAATCAAGGCACTGGCCTCAACGCGCATCAATTCAAGATGTTTTAAAGAATGCAGGGGGTCGCTCTCGCCTATCCAACAACACAACACCACACTTTGTTGAGTTCCCGCCTCTGGAGTAGAGGGCAATGAAAGAGCGGATGATTGTGCAAGGAAAAGCTCTGAGCTTAACCTTCAGCGAGTGATAGAAGGCATAAGCATTTCTCTAAACGAACTGTACACTGCGACTGACTTGACGTAATCGCGGAAACCAATAGAAGGTGGTCTCTGACTACTAACTGCAGAGTCTAAAAAGCGCTCTGGGCAAAACTGAATCTTAAAAAAAATAATAATAATTGGCGCGTACACTTCAGTTAGATGTTGGACCGAGCTCCTCCTCCTATTTGTGGTGTGCGTCTTGATGTTGCACCACAAATGGAGGAATCTTAAAAAGACAAAATTTCTGCTTGGATTCAACTACCAACGTCCTCACAGGTGTTATGAAGGGGTCACTGCGCACACTGGTCGCAATGACTTCTGCAGCAGTGGTGGAGATGAAGAAAAAATTGAGTCGCAACAACACCTTCTCTTTGTGAATGTCCTGCACTTCAAAGAAGCCGTGCCAAATATCTTGGCGATTATTTCTTTGAAGACCTGGGAGATTTGCAAAACTTCTCAATGGAGGGACTAGTTAACTTCCTAAAATGATCCTAAAGTACTTGATGCAACTTAGTTACGGGATAGAAAACAAATGCAGGTATCCCAATAGGCCTTAGGGCGAGCGGGTGCCAACCTGGCTAACATAACCTTACCTAACCTAATCTAATCTAATCTGATCTAACCTAATCTAATTTAATCTAATCTAATCTAATCGAATTGAATTGAATCGAATCGAATTTAATCTGATATAATCTAACCTAACCTAACCTAATTATTATAATTATTATCAAGATTTTAAACTTTTTAATTAAAAAAAAATGGGTATGTAGTTTTATAACCCATTCATTTTTAGTAAAATAAAGTGAAAGTTTGAATACGCTAAAAATGGCATTGATTTTTGGTAATTTTTTATGGTTTTGTTTTTGCTTACGATGGTGAAAGTTTTCTTCCAGACGAAGAAAGGTTAAAAATGTTGATAATTTTTTGGAAATTTTGTTAAATTTTTGAGAATTGTGTACAAAGTTTAAAACTTTAACTTATAAGGTTATAAAGGGTCTTTCAAAAAACGCGCCTAGATGTTGGTTTAAAATAAAATATGTAAAAATTTATATTCTTTCATGTTTCACTATTTTCAAAAATATTCAAAATACGGCTCTTAGCAAATATATGTAATAAATGGCATCATTTAAGAGGTCCCGGTGGTCTAGAATTTCCAAAAATTGATTTTTTGATTTCGAAATTATAGGCTTTTAAAAATATACTGTCAAATTTTATCAAAACAAATTTTTTTTTTTATTCTAGTACGGGACATAGCCACGGTCATATTGATTAATATTTTTTTTTTGGTTTTTGTGTTTCAGATAAATAGAAGAGCCAAAACGGACAACACCCTCCAGGTCCAATTTTTCGGAAGGGTAAATTTCAGCGTCATTTTTTAAATTATTAAAATTAAAAAAATATATATTTTTTCCATTTTTGTATGTAAAAGAAGTTAAATAAAAAGCCTAACAAATTTAAATATCGTTTTTCATATTTTTTATTGTATTCCTAAAAATACCAAAAATTTTCGCGCTCTAGACCACCGAGACCCCTTAAATGTCCACCATGAGCACGGCCAGCGATAAAATCCGCCAAACATTCATTCATGAATGCCTAATTGTTGAGAACGTCGAGATATCGATTTTTAAAATTGCTCAGCAGCCCTTTGCGCTAGAGTAGCAATATTTATAGTCTGCCAGTCCTTTTTCTATTCTCGACAGAGCCAGTTTCTTGAAATTTTTTCAGCAACCTTTGAATTTTCGACTGATTCAGACGATTATTTCCATCAGAAAAATCACGAATTTTACGATATGCTGTTCTTAAAGATCGATCATTTCCCTAATAAGTTTCATCAAAATTAACGCGTTGTTTTATCGTGTAAAATTTTACATCTGTCCACTTGAAAAATTTCAATTTTGACATAAAAAAAGGTACAGTCTAGGAACTATTCACTACTTTCGTTACTTTTGAAAGACCCTTTACAATGAAATATTAAATATTTTTATAAAACAGTTAAATAATTTTATATTGCGAATACGCTTGAAAAATACTGTTATCTTGAGCACTTACTTGGCCATAACTTCGCGCACATTTTGCGCATATAAATTCGCGTCAACTTTTTCTTCTTCCGATGGCGTGTAGACAGGCAAAAATTCAATTTCGCAACGGTTGTAGAATTGTGCCATTGTAAACCACAACAACTTGAGACTAAGTAAAATATAAAAAAAGAATTTATAGAGTTATTTATTAAAGTAAAAAATCAATTATGTAAAAATATCTAAAATAATAACAGAGCAGTAAATACCGAACCTTAGATATTTTAATTGCCTGTTAATTTTTGGAATCAAACAAACACATGGACAATGAGAGTTATAGCTTTTTACATCAGACGGACCGACGGGAATTTAATTCCCACGACAGTCGATTCTACGTTACAGGAACGAACCGGATTTATATCAGGTCAACAGTAACAAAAAGCACATAAAAAGTGAGCGTAGTCTTTATTCCATCTCGTTAACATTTAAGTCGAATATAAATGGAGTGAAGGTGAATTACCACCGATTACAGTGTCAGTCTGGAAATCCAACGTAGAAGCTCCCTTGGCAACAAGTGCTATTTTGGACTAAGTAGGCAACTGAGCAGTAAAGTCCCCTCTCGACGAACAAAATTGACACTCTACATGGCTCTCATCATGCCCGTCCTATCGTATGGCGCAGAAACGTGGACGATGACAACATCTGATGAAGCGACGCTTGGAGTGTTCGAGAGAAAGATTCTGCGTAAGATTTTTGGACCTTTGCACGTTGGCAACGGCGAATATCGCAGGCGATGGAACGATGAGCTGTATGAGCTTTACGGCGACATAGGCATAGCGCGGCGAATAACGACAAAGCGACCACGTTGGCTGAGTCATGTCGTCCGAATCGATACAAAAGCTCCGGGTCTAAAAGTATTCGATGCGGTACCAGCCAGAACGGCTGACGTGCTTTGTTAAACTCAACCAAAATCGCGTAAGCAGTTATCGCGCCAATTAAGAAGAAGAACAAATGGGGTGAAGGGCAATAAGTATACCAAGTGTGGGCGAGTTTTATTATGTCGTTGAGGAATACAAGCATTTACCTAAAAAAAAGGCTGTTCAATAAGTTTTGCGGTTCGATAAGAAAATCACAACTTTATGGTTTGAAATATTTCATTATTATTCAGTATAGTCACCCTTAACATCAAAACACTTGTTCCAACGAGATTCGAATTAATGAATTCCATACCTGGAGTGGGAATCTGGAAGGACCGCAAATACAGCTATTATGGCCTCATCATTTGATGAAAAACGCTTTCCAAGCGTGAATTTTTTTAAGTTTGGAAACAGATGGAAATCGCCAGGAACCAAATCTGATGGATACACCAACAATACGAACTTTAATTTATGGATTTTAGCCATAGTCAAAATGCTCTGTGACACGCTTCATTGTTCCGATGAAAAATATTTTTTTTTTCTTTTGCAAACTGGGTCTTTTTCACAAATTTTTTCCTTTGTCTGGTTCAAAAGGTTACAAGAATTTTCAGAGTTTATTGTTTTACCAGTTTGCAAGTTATCCACAAACAAAATTCCTTTCGCATCCCAAAACAACACTTTTTTATCGATTTCTGGACACGAACTCTTTTGGAGCCGAAGAACCATGTTCACACCAGCCTATGTAACCTCTTGTTTTTATTTAAGAACTTTGTGATAGACACAAGTATCATCCATAGTGGTGATTTGACGCACAAAACCCACTTTATTCTTTCGGAAACGTTCTAGATGTTGCTGACAAAGTGACATTCCAATGTGTTTTTGTTCCATTGTTAGTGAATGCGGGGTCCATTGTGTACACAGCTTTCTGAAACCCAATACTTCAGTCCAAATATTGCCTACACTGTCCAATGAGATGCCTAGGGTTTCTACTAATTATTTTTCAGTCACGACGATTTTCCAATTTATAGCTGTTTTTGGACGTCCTTGGCGTGAATCGTCTTTAAGGCTTGTACGATCACGTTTAAATTGAGCAACCCATCTTTCTACTGTATTAATTGATGGCGAAAAGCGAAAAGTCCTTATACACTTTCAACATTCGTTCATAAATTTCCTTTGCTTTTAAACCTTCCAAAAATAAAAATTCCATCACTTTCATTGAAATGAAACTTCGCATACATTCGTATGAAAAGTGTGCCAATATAACAAAACAAAATTATGCTAGTAGCAACGACCTCTCTTATCAAACCGCAAACTTATTGAACAACCTAGTATCTATTTCCATTCCGTTAGGCCGCTAAACAGCCATTCATTGTAAAAAGCTATAATACTCTATTGAGTTGGTGCGCCCAAATCAATAAAATAAGGATATATTAAATAATTAACTCATAAAAGTCACTGGATTACTTACACGCCCGGACCATCCCACGTCCATGTGAATGTATCATATTTGTTAGGGTACTTCAACAGCACCGGCTGCACTGGCACCCCTGGGTAGAAAGCACCAGGCTTGAATTTAATCAATGCCTTGCGATTGGTGCAAGTGCCCTCGGCAAAAATTACCACCTGTGGCCATTCATCTTCCGAGTGTGCGCGCTGCACAATCTGCCTTATCGTATTCTGACGCGAATTCGGATCCTCGCGTTGTACATAAATGGGTTGGGCAAAGTTAATGATTTCTTTTAGAGAAAAAAGAGAGGGAAAAAAGAGAGGGAAAAAAGAGAGGGAAAAAAGAGAATAAATTCGCTTACAATAAATTCGTTTTCAAATAAATATTTCCACAAAATCAATACTTACTGCCCAGGAGAGGTATATCGGCTGTTTCGCGCTTTGCCACAATCGACGGCGGTCCAGTCGCTACAACAATAATCGAATCGACATACGACGAGTGTGGGGCTACCACCATAATAGGCGCTTGTTTAGGTGACGCACGCTGGCCAGTCAGCTTGACGTTGTAAAAGGTGCCAGACGCGAATAGCAAACGCATAGCACCAGACGTGACGCGCTGAAATTGTCTAAGCAATAGAGGAGAGTTAATAATTAAAAACAAACAAGAAAAAAACAGAAGCTTTTCTACACAACTTACTTTCGCCAGCCGCTTATTGGTTTTGCCATAAGATCATCAATGGACAGACCGTACAGGCCGATGCAGGCAAACATCCACGCGGATAGCAGGGAGAGAACGCAGCCGACTACGCGAAAGGGCAACAAAAGCGCTGTTAGCACATAAATCTGCAAAAAAATATAAACAAACAAATAGATAATTTAGTTAACGGTGCTCACTGCGCGATCGCAAATAAACAGCTGTTTACATTTTGTATTATTTAACACTTGCACCACTTGACGACTTTGATAAGTTATCAACTGTGAAGCTTTGGAGTGTCTTATAAATTTTTGAAACATTTGTCCCCTACAGATAAAAAAGCAGGTGGATTTTAGCGAGGCCATAAAATAACTGTTAAGATGAGAAATGTCACGCTGCAGAAGAAACAGAGTACGCTACCGCCAGGTTTACGCTGAGATCGGGGGAATAGTGATTTAATCGAGAAATGAGTTTCTTTACTGACATAAAAATATTCATACAACTGAAAATTAATTTAAAAATCGCTTTTTAAAACAATCTCAGCAATCATAACTTTTCACAATTGGAGAGGTATTGTACAAACACAAAACAATGTCATAGCCCACTAGCCAAGGTAGCCTACTACAGTGTCCGGCACTCGAAGTGTAATCAATTAAAAAGGCCATAAATTTAATTTGGAAAATTACTTTTATTCAATTCAAAGTAAAAAATGTGTGAAAATAATACAAAATTAAGAATCAATTTACTTTTGCTCGATATGGCCCCCTTTTGCCTTGACTATGGCCTTAAGACGCTCCAGAAACGAATCGCAAGCTGCCCGAATGTGACTTGCAGGTATTTTGGCCCACTCGCGGACAATGGATTTTTTCTGCGCCTTGAGACAGGTGAATCTTTTAGTTCGGACCTTGCTCTTCAAAATGGCCCAAAGAAAATAATCCATGAGATGCGCATCTGGTTCGCTTTGCGAGACAGTGCCGAGTCCTGTTGAAACGTCCATCGTCTGCCACCACAATTTTTTTCTGCCCACGGCTTCAAAGCAACCTCCAGAATACTTTCCCGATAATATTATATTTAGAATTTACTTTGACGCCAGGCTCGATGAAAACAATTGGAGAGCGTCCATCTGCGGTTACTGGTGCTACCTCCTGGTGGCCAATCGATGACTCAAATTCTCGTATGAATGGTCAGTCAAATAAACCCTACTGTTTTGGGAGTTTACGAATTGCTCAATTTCAAAAATGTTCTCGTCAGAAAACACAATATTTGGAAATTAACCGCTTTCGGTCAAGCAAAGCAACTCCTTCGCTCTGTCAAATCTGACTTGTTGCTGCTTTGATCTGAGATCATGCACCTTTTGGATCTTGTAAGGCTTGACTTTGAGATAATTTTTCAATATGCGACGGATACTAGGGTCAGATATTTTCAGTTCTTTCGACATTTCATTGGCACTTTGACCGGGATTTCGCTCAAGTCGCTTCTTCACTTTTTGATCCATTTCACGTGACGTTGCAGTCTTTTGTTGACCACCTCCATGACGTTTAGCGATGCTAGCAGTATCATTGTAACGAATAATGATGCGATAAACACAAACTTTATTTACTTTAAGGTGCTCGAGCTGGTTGTGATTTTCCAGCCAAATATAATTCAATCACACTATTGCGTTTGAAATCCATTACTGAGTTTCTTTTGTCGCGTTTACTCTCGGCTAAATGCTTCCGCGCGCTTGGTAACAACACTCTGGACAGTCATTTAGTCAATTAACAGACAGCTGATGACCGTGCATCAGCTGTGCGAGCGGTCTAAAGTTGGTTACACTTCGAATGCCGGACCCTGTATTTGTAAGCATGGTGAACAAAATTTTTTCGTTAACAGACCGCTATTCGACTCTGAGCGAATTTGACAGCATTTACAAAAAAACTGAGATTGTGTTGGTGATATATGAAAAAAATCAACCAATGACACTTCGTTCCCCTTTGAGCAACGACTTATTGGACGAGCTTCTGAATGATCGTGAAATGATCGTGTAGAATTCGGCTGCCGAATCCCCAAGTGACGTGGCAGCCGAAGTTCCCCTCACAATTTCCTTTTTCACCATAGCTAAATAGCAAACCTAGTAATCTTTCATCATTGAACTCTAAGGTAGTGGTTGGTTCTTGGCCGTTGGTTTCACCCTTTTTGTGGATTTGTTGTGGCAGAAATACACTCGGAGGTTTTCCATTGCCAGCCGAGGTTTGCAATTGTGCCTTCGTATTCTCTTTGTGGCACTCAAATAGTCGTAGATATTATTGATAACCAGATCACCATGGTGAGGTGAGAAACCGACGGACTGCCGGCTGAGCTATTCAAACATGGCAATGAGGAGCTGGTAAAGTACGTGCATCAGCTCCAATGCACAATATGGTCGGCTGAAAGCATGCATGGCGAATTGGAATGGAATTGAATTGTGCTCTGCCCAATCCATAAGAAGGGTGATTCCGAAATAAGGAAATATCTCGTATAAGGTTCTAGCAAGCGTATTATGTAAAGGGCTGGAACCCCGCATCAACCAACTGATTTGACGTTATCAATGTGGTTTTAAACATAGAAAATCGGCAATCGATCAGATATTCACAATACGCCAAGTCTTGGTAAAGAGCCATGAAAAAAGAATCGCCACACATCATCTTTTTATCGATATAAACCTGCATTGGAAAGCACGAATAGGAGTTGCCTATATGTCGCAATGTCTCAATGTCTCAATTTGTTATCCCCACAAAACTACGAAAGATGACGTTGCACCGTGAGAATTGGGAAGGACCTCTCCGCGCCGTTTGATACCAGGCTAGGTTTCAGAGCTGTATGAGCTTTATGACGACATAGACATAGCTCAGTGAATAAAGATCCAGCGGCTACGTTGGCTGGATCATGTTGTCCGAATTCATACAAACGCTCCGGCTCTGAAAATATTCGAAGTGGTACCAGCTGGAGGTAGCAGAGGAAGAGAAAGGCCTCCTCTGCGTTGGAAAGATCAGATGGAGAAGGACTTGGCTTCATTTGGTGTTTCCAACAGGCACCGGTTAGCACGAGAAAGAAACGACTCGGACAAAATCGCTTAAGCGGTTAACGCGCCAATCAAGAAAAAGTACCACCTAGCGGGTCAATGAGAATAAAGCGTATTCGAGCGGAGACACATTTCTGTCGTCGGTGTTGAGCTAAGGGTATACTTTCAACCACGGTAGACTACTAGCTGCTGCTACAACAACAAACCACAAGGTCTCGTATCTGTGTACAAATTCTGCATACATATGGAAAAACGTCCAACTTTTTTGTAAGGAATTTTTATTAAAAAAAAATTGCCCAGCAGAAAAACAGTCGACCAGACACAGCCAAGAGTTCCTGCAGATGATTTCTAATTGAGGTCAAAATATTTGCAAATAAATAATACCAATAATGACGAATATTCGTACAAAAAAGTTTTTCACTAAAAAGTAAAATTGTTTTTATTTCGTCACGCCCAAAAAGTTATAAATTAATTGCGAACTATTTTTGAACGGCGAAGCAACGTAGCATACAAAGTCTTTATCTACAAGCGCAGTTTGCACATTCCTTTGCAGTAATCGACAAACAAGAAAGTAAAGGCATAAAACACTAGAAAGCAAAGTAAATAGAAGAGCATTGCCAAGTTGCATCATATTTGGTTTGCACGAGCGCACACACACCCGAAAAACAAAACCTCAGCGAGAAAACTGCTAAGCTATAAACTGAGAAATGTATACATACTTATGATAAATACTGTAATTATTTAGCAATAAACGGCAATTAGGGGATTGGAGTCAACTGGTCAGGGAATGCATGAATTCCCTTTCGACCGCATCCGAATTCGGTGGCGAATTAGACTCATTTGGGTACCTGGTCACAGAATCATTGCGGAAACTGCTGGGCGGATGTGCTAGTTAGACAGGGGATCCGTGGAGTACTTTCTCCGCGAATGAGTTGATTGGCTTACTCTTGACTACCTGTGATGTGCTCCTAGAAGGGTGGGTTTCGCGTCAACTCAACGAGCGCTGGGCAAGTACGCCAACTTGAAAGAGCGCGAGATTTTTCTGGTCACGGATGAATCGCTCGAGAGAGTTTGTAAGGTTAACCAAGTCACAGCTCTTGAATTTTGTGGGTACCCTCACCGGATATTGTACACTGTATATGCATTCGGGGAGACTTGGCATTACTTGGAGCAGCTGTCTGTAGGAGGAGGTGAAACCATCTCAGTCAGTTGTCCTGCTCTCATTAGACTAAGATTTAGGTATTTTGGCCTTTTTTTTTACTATACCAGAAGATTTAGCGGACCTAGATATTAACCATCTAGTCTGACTCGCCCCTCTTTAACCCATTCACCTAAGCAAACCTCCCTTGGCCCTAGCTCTTCACTCTCCTCGATGGTGTGTTGTCCCATAGCAAGGAAGGGATCGGGTCCTATTAAAGACGAGCCGCAGCCTCTTTCGCCAATACGATCGCTATTTCGGTCCCAGTTGCTCTCCTGATCTCACAGGACGATAGGGTCTTGAGAGCCTTCTGACTGTCGCTCAGAATGGCAATTCGCTCATTCCGGAAGTTTTAGTCTAAGTTTATCTCGGCACATAAGCAGATGGCATACACTTCCGTTTGGAAAACCACCCCTAGGCACAGAGCGCTTGGTTCGGGGGCCGTTAATTCCAGCGCCTATGCCTTCTGGGGTCTTCGAGCCATCTGTGTACCAGTGCAGGGTACTCTCCCGGAATTTCCTTTCAAATATAGATATACTCCAGTTGAACTTATCGTCCAGTTCAATTTTGAACATCTTTTAAAATTTGATGACTTTTGTGATATCTTTTCTGGGTAGCTGGGTAAGTGGGAGCTACAGCCTCAGCACTTCGATGTTTTTAGATTACATCACTTTCCTCTCCCGAAGCCTTCCCTGGTAATATTCAAAAGGGAACGCTTGGCTATTTGCTGAATAACTATATGAAGCGGTGTCAGCTCAAGCATCACCTCAAACGCAGCTGTAGAGCAGGTCCGCATCGCCCCCGTGATGCACACGCTTGCTATGTGCTGAAGCCTAGTCAGCACTGCCAGCACTGTCGAGAGGGTGACTCTCGATGCCCAAGCGACCGGTCCATATGTCACCATTGGTCTCATTATCATAATGTACATCCATCTCAGAATTGTTGGACTATAAACCCAGGGTTTTCCTGCTAGACGTTTGCAGATCATGAGAGTCTTTGTTGCTATTTCGTTTCTTTTTTCCTTATTGGATAATTGTGGCATCATAGGCCAATTTATTTATTTATTTTTTTTTTTTTTAATTCGATCAACACTGGGGAGCGCTAGGAAGCTATCTCACAGCTAAGTAATGGATCTTATGCGATCAACGTTCGGAAATCGCATTTTCAGCCACCTCTCCGATGTGGATTGGCCACTTCAAAGTTGAGATTTTACCCGTTAGGACTGTTTAACCTGTTTTGTGTCGAATATCCTTAAAGATCAATAAAACAATACAGTAGCAGCATAAAGCCAAAAATCGGCAACAGTCTTGGAAAATTGCATTGAAAGAATTTGTTACTGCAGGGACAGCCGAGGGCATATTTCTTATTTCTGCTGAAGCCTTAATATACTGGATGAAATTGAGTTTTGGCCACTTTCAGGCCAGTTCGGAATTGAGATTCCGAAATATTTTTTTGAAATGGAAATTCTCGATTTATTAATTTTTAAGAGTGGGTAAGGCTTTGCACTTTCCAAAAACGATTTTTTTTTTTGTCTTTTGGAGTTATTGTCCAATTAGTCTTGCGTCTTAGCTCTGACAGGTGCACGAATACGCAAAATTGGAGGACAGCTGTCGCATGACAGGGCTGAGATTCAAGCTGTTCAGCAGAGCAAAGAAGCCAGGATCAAACGAAGACTGGAGAAAAAAGAGGCTGAAGACATCGAAGCTGCCGCAGGAAGTCTACTTTATGGAGCCTTATGGAGTAGGTAAAAAAAAAAAAAAAATCTTCACTTTTTTAGCTCTCAAACTTTTAAACGCGTTTTTCTCAAAACTACTTTTTGAAAGCCGGTGATCACTGCCATTTAAGGGGTTAGGTGGGTTTGAAAATTTAAAAAAATCGATTTCTTTTTTTTTGTCTTATTAAATAGTATAATATGTTTAAAATATTCTCCTAAAATTTCAAATTGATCCGAGTAAAATTCTACGAGATAGACCCTTGAGAAGTTCCGCCCATCAGGCCATGTCAGTGCAGCGTTTCGCAGGTATACGCGTTTATCTCAAAACTCGATTTTTTAAGTCGGTGGACACGATTTCTCGAAAAGTTATGAAGCGATTTTGTTCAAATTTTGCACACATCTTTGGAATAACATTATCAAGTTATTGAACGAAGGATTTTTTTTTATTTTTATTACAACTAATTTTTTCGAGCCAACACATGACGAAAATTTGACCAATAAATGTGTTTTTTTGTTCAAAGTCTGTCAAAAATTCAAATTAAATTTTATTTTTTTTTCCTTCGTCCAGTAACGAGATTTATCCATGTACTAACGAAATATTTTTGGTTTTTTGATTTTAAATGAATCAATAATGAGTTATGCTGTCCACGGCAAGAGCATTTTTTTGTGAGACGTTAAGGGAGATGAGGTACCAACGGCTGAGTTTTCGGAATTTTTAAATAAAAATTTCACAAAATACTGTTTAAATATGTATCTTTGATATGCTGAATTGTTTAAATAAAATATATGATTGTATATACTACTGTGTCCAAAAAATAAGGTGACATTTGATTTTAAACTGCGCGCTTTGAAGGATTAGGAGAATTCTTTTTTTTTTTAGGTTGGTAGTACTGTGAGTGACATCTATGTCAAATTTCATGTGAAATATTCATTTACTGTTTGAGATACGCGTCGTTTTGTGAGCTGCTAAAAGTGAGTTTCTCGTTTTTTGCAATGTCGAAATTTGTTGAGCAAAGAATTTGCATTAAATTTTGTTTGCGGAATCAATTTTCGGATACGTTGAGGATGGTGCAGAAAGCCTTTGGTGATGAGGCTATGTCTAAAAAAAATGTTTACAAGTGGTATAGTGAGTTCCAAGCCGGTCGTGAACGTGTCGAAGACGAAGAGCGTCCTGGGCGACCATCAACCTCAACTGACGAAGCTCACGTCCAACAAATCAAAGATTTGGTGTTGAAAAACCGTCGATTAACGATTAGAGACCTTGCTGATGATGTTGGCATATCGAAAGGCTCAGTCAATACCATTTTGAAGGATGTTTTGGGCCTCAAGCGCGTCAAATCTCGACTGGTACCGAAAACATTGAATTTTTTGGACTCGTAATTCGTGATCATTTCATCAAAAACTCAACCCATATCGTTCCGCAACCACCGTATTCACCTGATCTGGCACCGTGCGACTTCTGGCTGTTCAGCAGGCTCAAAAGACCGCTCCGGGGACACCGTTTTGACACGATAGAGGAGATTCAAGCCGCAACGAAGACGGAACTGAAGGCCATCCCGGAAAGTGACTACAACCAGTGTTTCGAAAATTGGAAAAAACGTTGGCATAAGTGCATTGTGTCGGGAGGGGATTACTTTGAAGGGGATGAAATTGATTTGGAAGAATAAATAAAGAATTTTCAAAATAAATACAATGTCACCTTATTTTTTGGACACAGTAGTATTAAAAAAAAATTAGTAAAAATACCCTTTTTTTGAACCTCTGTAACCCACCTAACCCCTTAAAAACTACTTGACCGATTCATTCCAAACTTGGCACATATTTTCTTCATATAAAATGCTTCCCCACAACGTTTAATTTATATATATTTTTTTTTTGACATGAAGGGGGTTCCCGCCCACAAAATGGCGGAAATTTTCGTTGAAAATAGAAGTTTTCACTTTAAACCGCCGCCAAAAATGTTTAATGTAATTATATTTTTGCTTTTTCAAGTGTTTCCTCTGCATATTTGCATTGAAAAGAATCGAATCGATGCTACTCAGTATTGAAAAATCCAACACGAAAGGGAAATGAAAAATATTGTTTCGGAATGTATTAATGCTTATTTAAAAAGCAACAAAAAACGATAGTTGTCGGTGTACCACTTGGCACGTTGGAGGCGTTGAACTTATAATATTTACGTAGTTGGTAGTAAACAGACAGTAACTATAAATAAATAGAAAATCGAATGTATCTATATTTGTATTGTATACAGTGATGCTCCACGAAATAGAGCTTCCCTACACATTTTCATATATATATATTTAGTATATTTACCAAAATTAAAAGAAAAAGAAAAACATTTTTCTAATAGCTGTCGCTCCTCGGCAGGCAATGGCAAACCTCCGAGTGTATTTCTGCCATGAAAAAGCTCCTCATAAAAAATGTCTGCCGTTCGGAGTCGGCTTGAAACTGTAGATCCCACCATTTGTGGAACAACATCAAGACGCACACCACAAATAGGAGGAGGAGCTTCGGCCAAACACACAAAAAGGGTGTACGCGCCAATTATATATATATAAATATATTTAGGAAGTTCAGTTACTTGTTAAGTTCGTTATAGATATGAAATTATAATACTTTTTTAATGAGGTTAGTTTTACTTAATCATGTAAATGTTAAAAAACCAAAAATGAATTTTCATTCGAAATGGTCACCATTTGCTTTCACACAAGCCTTCAAACGAGTAGGCCAGTGTGAGACTCTCCAAATTTCTGTGAGGTCTTTGACAGACCATATTCTCGAATTCTGACCACAAACTGTGACTGACCAGGCGGCTATGAACCCAGGAATTTTGTTTTTAGGCACTGTTGGACGGTTTTTGCCTTATGGGCTGGGGCGGAATCTTGTTGGAAGATCCAACGCTCTCCATTGCAGAGATAACTTCTCAATTGCTTCACCACGCCTTCTAAGACATCCTTCTGGTACCCGGTCTTAACCCCTTTTTTACAGAAATGAAGAGATAAGACCTTTATAAGACACTCCCAACCGAACCATTACGGAGGCTGGATGGTGGCCCAGCAGAACCCGTGGAACAACATTTTTTGCCTCTTTAGAAATTTTAACATAGATTTTTTTTTTGTTGTTGTTATAGCAGCATAAAATTTATCATACATATACGGAGAATGCTGCTGGCGACCTTCCTTAGTTGAATATAAATCTTGGTCGTTCCTGTTACGTAGAACCGACTATCTTGGAAACGCATAGATTTTTTCTTTTTGGTTATTAAGAGAGGGAAAAAAACTTCTGCAACTTCAACTTCTTTTGCTTATTTAAAACTTCTTCAACAATGAACATTTTCTAATCTATGAAAAAAATTTATCATGATCGTTGACCGCATGTCACCAAAGAAGCTGCTTGCATCTATCGAGCTTAATTTTCTTCAAGCGCATTGTCAAAAGATGACCAGTTAAGCGACGGAAGGCTTTCATGTGGAGACCATCTCTAATTAGACTTAAGATGGATCTTGTCAATACCTTAATTTTCCTGGACACGATTTTCCGCTTTTTAACGTGATTTTTGACAATTCTTTAAAAAGTATGTAAAAGTGAAGGTTGACGATCATGTAAAAAGATTGTAGAACCCAACCGAAATGACAAACCAAATAAGAGTCCTAAAGCACGTGCGGGAATATTATACAATCAAGACATCCATAAATATGGCTGTGTTCTTATAGATGATGAATACGTCAAAGTAGACTTTAAGCAGATTCGGGGGACCGAGTTTTGTACTGCAAGTAAGAGAGGAGAGGTCCTAGCTAAACCAAAAAAAGTTGGACCATCTGCCAATGTGGTGTAAAAAGCAAAGCGTTTATTACCACGGGTACTAGAAATTAAGAAATTTATTTAAAGGAGTGTTTGCAAAAACATTTGCTGTCATTCATAAACCTACATAAAGGCTCAGTTCTGATGTGGCTCGATTTAGCACCGCCTTGCCTTGACTGGTATGAAAATCACGTGGCAAATATTGTTCAAACTGTCCACAATTGCGACCCATTGAAAAATGCTGGGCAATTGTTGAAAACAAAAAAAGAAATTAAAAATGAGCAGCAGTTTAAAATGAATTGGCAGAGAGCAGCCAAAAACTGGTGTCCGTCACCATATCGCTTACAATAAAGAGAAATCAATTCTCTGAGTTATTAATAAGAAAAAAATATATAAATATAAAAAAATTAAATAAAAATTGTTTTGATAGTTCATATGAATTTGATGTAATCACGATTTTTGCCCGACTAATATTTTTCGTATCCATTCTTTATCTATTTCTATTTCGTATCTATTTTAATAATCAATTAATTAGTATTTATATTTTTTAAATTAATTTACGAAATAAAAACTACTGTGAGCGTCAAAATAAAGTGTACAAAGCATTTTGTTATAATATGAATTTTATTTCAGTCTTTTATAACAAATTAATATATTTTAATTTAATGTTTTCTTTAAATTAGTATTTGATTCTCTTCTTAATACTAGAAAACAACAAAAAATAAGCTACAACAACAAAAGTAGTTTTAAAACAAAAACAAAATATAGTTCATGTTTTACGCGTCAAAATAAAGTGTACAGAGATATATTTTACAAAAATGATATCAATTTAGTATTTTGTTGATTTCCCTTTTGCTTTGATGACGGACGACAGTCTTCGGGGCATCGACTCAACTAGTTTTTTTGTCACGCCAGATGAAATTTTATCCCACTCTTCCTTTATAACGAGTTTCAGCATATCCATATTGGTGATTGCCCTTTTCCGGATTTGGCGGTCTAAATGCTCCCACAAATGTTTAATAGGGTTTAAGTCCGGTGACTGTGGAGGATGATCCAATGTCTTAGGAGTTTTATCGCACTCCATTCTTTTACTTTTTTGTGTGCTTGGGATCATTATCTTGTCAAAAGATCCAAGATCCCTGCAAGTCTAATTTCTGCACACTGCTTAGTAAATTATTTTGTAAAATATTCAGATAATCTGTTTTGTTCATGGTACTTTCAATAAAAACCAAATTGCCAACTCCGCTTGTCGCCATACATCCCCAACCATCACCAAACCCCCACCGTGTTTAACTGTGGTTATCAAATTTTGGTCGGCATACTCACTATTTTTGGTTCTCCAGACTTTAGCCGGTTTTTTCTGCCCAAAGACCTCGAACTTACTTTCAGCGCTAAACAGGGTATTATTCCAGAAAGAAACATTCCGATTTTCGTATTTTTTTGCATAATCAAGAAGGTTTTGTTGATTAACTGTCGATATTAGCGGCTTTTTTCGTGGGAGACGACCATGCAGTTGAAACTTCTTGTGATATTTTGACCGCACTTTGAAAGAGATTTTTTTTTCACATCACGCACTAGAGGCCTTACTTCAGTCTCATTTAAAACTTTTGGACAGCCTGTACCTGGGCGATTTTCTACTTTGCCGAACTTTTTGTATTTGTCAACTATTTTTTTCACAGTATTACGGCTTCTGTCGACAATAGAGCCAATTTCACGAAAGGTTTTACCTTCATTGCGAAGCTTTAGTACCAGTTCTCTAACATCAGTCGAAGTTTGTTTACCCATTATTGAAAAAAATAAGTAATAGAATTTAATTTACTGTAGACAAAAACTTTTCACACTGCCGATCGCAACCAATTAAAATAAAATATGAAAAAAAGTTTCAATTCAACGAAAAAGGAAGTAAACAACCAAATATAACGGTATTTTTTACGGTACAACTACTAAAATGCTACTGATGTACGCTGTACACTTTATTTTAACGCTCACATTACAAACAATTGAACATCCACTCCATTTGAGGGGGTGTACCTATTTTAATGGCCATATGTGTATAAGTATGTTGGGCACATTTTTTCTAAAATTTTTCTTTGCAAAAAAAATTCAGTGGCATACATACATAAATCCACTCGTATACATAAATACACCCATAGATGAAAAAATAAAATAGATGGAAAAAATAGATGGAAAAATGAAATTAAAAAATTGGTATTTAGTCAAAAATAAAAAGTAATATTTGTGTGACGGTCAACAGCAGCAGAAGTAAATAAATCCACACATAAATAAACAGTGAGTTGTTATTGATCGTACCCACTTACACATAGTACATACAAATTCATATATAGATGCATACATACATACAATGTATATAAATGCTTGTGCTTGTGCTTTGACACCCTACTGCAACATCTGCCGGCACAAGCAAGTCGTACTATCGTGTGGGCCATGGCCAATTCGCATACACCAGCGCATCATCAATGTCGACATTGAAATCAGCAGCAAAAGGCGAAAGCAAAAATGAAAATGAAAAAAAAGCAAACAAACTTTTGAATCAACGACAACCAAAACCAAGCAAAAATGCCGAAGACTGTCAGAAAGGTAATCGGAGTAAGTAAACGAGCTACATTGTAATGGGGTTTCATAGTTGCCACGCGCTGACTATGGCGCTGAGTGCAGTCAAGTGCATATACAGAGAAAAAATAGCAAATATTTGCATGCGAGTAACTAAGTATTTTAAACCACAAAAAATGTGAACGCATCAAAGCAAATTTGACCTACATAGAAATGCATATGTATGGGTATGTATGTATGTATGTGGAGCCTATGAATAAAAGGCCCCAACTTTGCTTCATATTTACGCACTTAGAGAGAACTTAGCGCCCTCTGCCGGGTAAGAGCGTGAACTGCAAAATATCACGAACTCCCCCGATGCAGACAGCAGCTTTCGCTGGGATGACTTTTAAACCTACAACAATTAACACGTCTTGCTCTGTACAGCAAGTTATGTGACTGATATGTAGTGAACTGCTACAACAACAACAACTGAACAGCTGAAACCTGAGAAAATTTTGCTTATTTGTATGCCGCCGGAGCGAACGAAAATCGAGCAACGCCTATTTTTGACGCGTTTGCAGCAAAGCTTTCATCGCTCAAATCCATTCAAATTTTTTGCGACGAAGCTCCCTCCCGAATGATGCGTCAAAAGGAAGCTTTGAAACTTCAGAGATATCAGAGACATCAACGAGCAAGGGACTTCACTCTGACAGATCTCGCCATTGCCAAAAAACATCAGCAACCGCAAAGTAGGGAAGTCAGCAACACCCATAATAACTACCTCATCTTACAAGCTGCAATTGTAACAAAGCATCCAGCGTATCGAAGCAAGAAAAATACACAGAAAATAAGAAAGTAAAAGGTTCAAAGGAAGCTGTCCGGGTTAGAAATCAGAATAATTCTATACGTGATTCTAACGCCAGTTATTTTAGCAGAATCCATGTAAGAAGGTTTTACAGATTGCACTTTTTGTGAGAAAGCTTTGAAGAGCGATCCTAAATTGCCAAAACCAAATCAATGTTTGCAATTCAATACACTTAATCTTGCCATAAATTCAATGACAAATTTCACAATGCATACGGCAAGAACAAATTCGCGTTCCCACGACAGTCGGTTCTACGTAACCGGAACGACCCGGATTTATATCCGGCCAAGGACTGTCACTTTTATTTTTGCTTTTGTTCGTATGCATTGTCTACTCATAAATTATACTCAGTTTCGTGGAAGTGCAGCTATAAAAGCCGTTCGAGAAATAATTCGCAGAAATCCAGTTAGAAAGCAGAAAATCATGGCCAGGGAAGTGAATGTGTCGACCAGATTCATGTCAAGACTAGATGATCTCCACATACAAGCCCTCCGCCGCTCAACTGGTCACTTTTTGACAATGCGCTTGAAGAAAATTAGACTCGACAGATGCAAGCAACTTCTGCGGTGGCACGCGGTCAACGGCCATGAAAATATTCTTTTCACAGATGAAAAAATGTTCACTATTGTAGAAGTTTTTAATAAGCAAAACGACAAAATCTATGCTAAAACTTCTAAAGACGCAAAAATGTTGTTCCCAGGGTTCAGCATCCAGCCCCCCTAATGGTTCGATGGGAGTGTCTTATAAGGCGCTACCCCCCTTCATTTCTGTGAAAAAGGGGTTAAGACCGGTGCAAAAGTGTACCACGAGGATGTCTTAGAAGGCGTGGTGAAGCAGTTGAGCAGTAATCTCTGCAATGAAGAGCGTTAGATCTTCCAGCAAGATTCCGCCCCAGCAGATAAGGCAAAAACCACCCAGCAGTGGCCACAAAGCAATATTCTTGGGTTCATAGCCGCAGAAGACTGACCGTTTGAAAGATGATCTGAATCCATTGGACTACAGTTTGTGGTCAGAATTGGAGAAAACAGCCTGTCGAAGACCTCACAGAAATTTGGAGAGTCTCAAACAATCTTTGGTTCGAGCAGCGACGTCAATAGCCATAGAAACCGTGAGTGCGGCAATAGCTGAATGGCCTAATCGTTTGAAGGCTTATAGTATGTAAAAGCAAATGGTGACCATTTCGGATGGAAATTTTTTTTTTTTTAATATTTACATGATTAAGGTGCGCCATCTTTTATGTCGGTATGTAAACCCTGAATAACTTTGTCATTTACCAACCGATCAACTTCAACATACATGTTTTCGATTCGTCAATTCAGTACAATTTCAACCATGGATCGCTTTACACCGAAACAATGCGCTGAAATATTTATTTATTTATTTATTTATTCATCAATTAAAGTATAACTTAAATAGATTACTAATATTAAAGCTTAAATATAATATATAATAACAATACTGTGAGATACATTAGTCACAATTCAAAAAGTGTATCTCCAGATTAAGTCTTGATTTGAAAGTCTCTCGTGAGTTAGAGAATATATCCAAATGTTTGTATAATTGGTTAGACTGTCTTATACAACGTGCAAGCGGTTCATTTCGACTAAAATTGGTCTTGTGATAAGGTAAATAGAACATATTGTTGAGTCTTAGGTTACGAGTGGGACAATTAAAGAGTATTAGCTCCAGCAAGAAGTGACATTTGATATGATTCGTAACTATGTCTCTTATAAACATTACCGATGAAGTTTTTCTCCGCATTTCTAAAGTTGGCAATGCTAACAAAAGACATCTACTTTTGTATGCAGGCAAACTGCAACGCCAACGAAGTGACTGAATAGCAAATCGAGTGAAACGTTTTTGAACCTTCTCAATTCTTAAGGATGAACCCTTATAGAATGGATCCCAAATGATGCTGCAATATTCGAGGTTTGATCTCACAAGAGAAAAATACAAATTTTTCAGCGTAGAGATATCCTGGAACTCCCTTGAATTCCTTATTACAAATCCAAGCATAGACCTAGACTTGGCAATCATAAAGTCTATATGTTTGGAAAACGACATTCTCGATGTAAATATGACCCCCAGGTCTTTCTTTTCGTAAATTTTTGTTAGGGTGGTAGTGCCCAACTTGTAATCGAAATCAATCGGAACTTTTCGTCTACTGAATGACATGTGCTGGCATTTACCAGCATTAAGAGGTAAGGAGTTAACATCACACCAAGCTTCCAATCTGGCTAAGTCTTCCTCAAGTCTTATGCAGTCAGTTACGTTCTCTACCCGACTGTAAATTTTCAGGTCATCTGCATACATCAGACAACGTGATGTCTCGAAAACGTCTGGAATGTCATTAACAAACATTAAGAACAATAGTGGCCCAAGATGGCTACCTTGAGGTACACCTGAGGTAACTTTGATGGCATCAGATTTTATGTTATTTATACGAACGAATTGAGTTCTATCTGTTAGATAAGATGCAAGCCACTTGAGTAAGCTAGGATGAAGACCAAATGAACCCAGCTTTTTAAGTAGGATACTATGGCTGACTCGATCAAACGCATTCGAAAAATCGGTGAATATGACATCGCATTGTTGGCCTGTTTCAAATTGGTTTAAGACATAATTTGTAAATAACCCTAAATACTCTTAACAAAGCCGTGCTGATTAGGCGATATGAGATTTGAAATTTGGAAGAAAATCAAATCATAAACTAGCTTTTCAAAGAGTTTAGGTATGCAAGAGATTTTGCAGATAGGGCGATAATTTTGGACTTCCGACTTACTTCCAGACTTATGTATCGGTATGATAAACGATTTTTTCCAATTATGTAAAAACTCACCAGAAGCTAGTGATTTATTGAAGATAATTGTTAATGGTTTTGCTAGCGATGTAGCACAGTTTTTTAGTAATATAGGAGGGAAGCCATCTTCTCCAGGAGTTGGGTCATTTGCCAAGGCCGATAGGCTCCTGAGTACATCATTAGATGAGAGCTGGAAACCTTTATTTATTCGTGAGCTGTTAAAAGAGATATCTTCTTTTCCGGTGTCGGATTGACGAACATAAACAGATCGAAAAAAATCTGCAAAAAGATTACAAATTTTTTGAATGTCCGACAACGTTTCCCCCAAATAATGCATTTTTTCTGGAATTCCAGTGGTTTTCTTTTTACCGTTAATGAACTGCCAAAAAGATTTACAATTTTCTTTGATACCACTCTCTACTTTAGAAATGTAGTTCTGATATAAAAATTTGTTCAGAACATCGAATTCTTTTTGCAAACGACTGTACGCTTCATAAAGTTTTGCGTTATTTTTAGATTTGCGGTATAATTTGTATGTTTTGGTTTTTTTTTATTGTTAGTGACGCTATACATCGAAAATAGTCGTTATATTGTTCTAACTCAACGCGCATATCGCAAAAAGTATCGCGGCAAACAGGCACCGTCTGACAATACTATTCGTCGATTGGTGTCGAATTTTTTTAAGCATGGGACAGTAGGAGACCGTCAACATGGTGTTTATCAACGACCAAGACGTTCCAATGAACTTGTTGAAGTAATGAGGGAGAGCGTTGCCCAGGAGCCAACAGTGTCGTATCGTCGTCGCGCTCAGCATTTTGGCGTCAGTGAAACCACAATGCGGCGCATTTTAAAGGATGATTTAATTGACACAAAGAATATTTCCGACAGACCATTCACGTCGCTTGGAATACGGCCAAACAGTCGCTCGAATGGTTGACACTAAACCCAATTTTTGAAGCAAATTTTAATTACTCACGAGGCACATTTTAACCTCTCTGGCAGCGGGAATAAACAAAATTGCCGCATTTGGGGAACTGAGGTCCATGAAACGCCATGGCATGACCGGAAAGTCATTGTTTGGGCCGGCACTTGCGCCAAAACCATCATTGGGTCATATTTTTACCGAGAAAACGAAACAGTCGATGAAAACCGATATCGATGGATGTTGGCTCATTAGGTCTGCCCGCAAATTCGTCTAAACCGGTTACTGGTTTCAACAAGACGGTGCGCCATGCCACACTGCTAGTGCAACAATTGAATTTCTGCAACGAAAATTCCCGGAACGTCTAGTGTCAACATTTTTTTTTTTTTTCAAAGTTATTTAATGTTTTCATACCGACATAAAAGATGGCGCACCCTGTATAACAATGGATTTAGTTTTTGGAAACATTCAGAGGCTAAGTTAGATTGGCTGCAAGCCATCACATAGACCTATTGGTCCTTTACGTTTCTTTGTAGTAGACTTCTTGTAATAAGCCTGCGTTCTTTGCGAATCTAAGTAAGCCCTAGGCATTTCATTCGGGTTCTAGCTAATACAGGACATGACCAAAGAAGCTGCTCTAAAGTTTTCCTCTTTTCCAGTCCATTGCAATAATAATAGAGCAAATAGTTGCATATTATTTGGCCACCACTGTACGAGTATGGCGTTCTGAGTAAGAGAAAGTAAAAATCACGGGTCGCATTTGCGGAATGGAAATACAATAAGATGCTGCCGTTGAGGGAGGCAAAGAAGATAATAAAAAAAAAGAATAATTTTAATAATATTTTTTTTAATTTTATAAAATAAATATCTATTTTTTATTACTATTTTTTTACGAGTTTTATAAAAAAAACTTATTATTATATAATAATATATAAAAAAACATTATTTTATAAAAAAAAAATATTTTATAAAAAGATTATTATTATTATTTTATAAAAAAAATATATTATTTTATAAAAAAAAAATATATTATTTTATAAAAAAAAAATATATTTTTTAATAAAAAAATATATTATTTTATAAAATAAAAATATTTCATAAAAAAAAATTTTATAAAAACATTATTAAAAATCTTTATTTTTTTTAATTGTATAACCCAAAAAATGCAAGTTAAAATTTTACTCTTCAGAGATTCTTTCGCACAGAAAATGCGTGGAAATCCGTCTAGATTTGCAATTATTTCCACCAAGCAAAGCAAATCGGTCTATTCTAGCAATTTTTCTAACGCCCAATTGAGTAATTTCATGCGTATGGAAAATCTCATAGCCACATTGTAAATACAAACTCATATCCGGCACATACTGCTGACTCCACATCAATGTGTGTTTACTTATTTAAACGAATAAATTTACTGCGTAGCTCTTCCTCTGCTCATTTTCTCATGCCAGCGATGTTGGGATGCTCCCAGCTGAATATTTTTTTTTTTTTTTTGGTTTTACTCTTTTTTTAATAGACTGAAGGTTGCAGTAACGTAATAAACAAAAGCGAAAGCACAAATCGTATGATTCTTTTATCTAATTTAAATATATTAGCGATATTATGAGTAACTCGCATGAGAGTAAAGAACAAATATGAGTGGTGATAAGTAGCAAATGCAAATCAGTGACTTTATCGGTGAGTGAAAATTCGCGACAAGAAACCTGAAAGTGAATAACTGATGCCAGTGATTCATCTAGACAAGCAAATAAAAAGATGTCGAGAATATTTACATATTAGCAGCAATGGAATTAGTAGCAATGTAAGAAAAGTTGCAGGCAACGAAGAGAAATTTTAGTATTGTGGAGACGCCACGATATGATTTTATACCACCGTTAGTTTTGTTGTGCGTAAAAAGACAATTTGAACCCCAATTCATAGGAATCGGAGTGTACAAATATTTCCATTAAGTTGATTTTTCATTACCACAATCGAAATGAATTGAGTTTCAGCCGGCCAAGAAGAGTTATTTCAGCCGTTATCACGACAGTCGGTTCTACCTAACCGGAACGACCTGGATTTATATCCGGCCAAGGACTGTCAAATCAGCAGCATTCCCCGTGCATGTATGGGGAATGTTTATGCTGCTACAACAACAACAACAAGTTATTTCAGCCAGACCTGAACTGGGGTCGATGAACCTCATTCCCTCGACACTATCTTCTACGTTATCGGATCGACCCGGCTTTATTGTGAAGATTCCGTGCAACATAAAAGAAGAAGTTCGAGAGTAAAAGCGTATTTTCGACCTCAAACATAGCCAAGTCAAAAGCTGCAAAATCACACGTGTTGACTTTATGGGCCATAACTTCTACAATTTTTCGACGATTCAGACAAACTTAGGCTTAAAATATAGGTGACAAAATTATCTTTCAGAAAACCTATCTTATGTCGATATAAACAAAATCTTTGTTTCAGAAAAAAGTTAATAAACTTTGATAATTTAGTAAAAAACGTGAAAATGCCTTTTTTTTAACTTTCAACAGCTGTTTTGCGAAAACTACGACTTCCATTGACACGAATTATATATTGTCATGTAGGTTATATGTGTGCTTTTCGAAATTTATGTACTTCAAAGAAATGGCGCGCACTGTTTCCGAGATTGCAGGTAATAACTGCACTATTGCCCAAAAACAGGTTTTTTGGGAATACCTCGGAAACCGTTCTTTGAAAAAAAAAAAAAAAATTCATTTTTGGTTTCAGCGACCTGAAATTAGTTTAAAAAACGCCTTTTGGTCGAGGACCATTTTTGGTGTAAACTAGTGTTATTTATATATTAGATTCTTTATGAGATTTGCACTTCGACCTCATCATCTTTTGTGCTCTCTACTCATCACAGTACCCCATCCAGACTCAGTTTCCTTATGAAACTCAGGATGGAGCTGAGTTGGATTGAGCGTATATGCTTTTGTTCTGGCTGCAGTTGGTCAAGATGTCGTAGCCTTCTTCGCGCTAAAGGAGGAGATGCATTAAAGTCTCCTGAGATCAGTTTTAAGATTCGTATCGTTAAGGCGCCTGCCGTAGCAGGAGATTATTTATATGCAGTAAATGTATAACACAAACTTACCTTCGCCAAATCGACGTTATTGTCAATCTGCAACCGGTGCACAAATGGATTGATGTAATAATAACCGGTGGATGACCAACTGTCTTCTTCGGAATCCGTTTTTTCTATTGTGTGATCAAGATTTGCAGCATTCGCTTCATTAGCAATGCGACCATCAGCTTCCGCATCACTATGCGATGCGTTGTTACGCTGATTTTTAAATGCCGATGTTGTCATTTTTTTGTGGTGGGGTCACAGGCGGGGGGGGACTGGGCGTTGTTTTCACCGGAACACAGTTTCCTGTCACTTTATTAATTTGCTTATTCCAAAATGTTATACACAAATGCTTAAGCCTCGCACTGCCACGCTATGAAAACTGATATGCAAATACAAAATGCTTGCAGAATTAATTGAATTGAGATAAATTTCGTTTCGGGTTTTCTACTTTTTTTGTTTTAGTAAATTTTTTCGTTCCACGTGTCAGCACATATCACTTCACGGCATTCCCTGCTGAGTTAGTAAGTTACTTACTATCTTTTTCTCAGAAATTTGTTCAAATAGACGGTCAGCAAAAGTTGTGCTGGTGAAGCCAAGCACTAAAATAAAATAAAACTAAACCAGCTGCACTGCCACAGCGTGCGTTTCAACGGCGTGGACACACCGGCCGACTCTTGGATACTGACTGTTAATTTGTGACGGCGCCAATTGGTTCCAAAAATCGTATGCTTTGCGAGTGAGCGTTGAGTTGAGAGAACACTGGCTACCGCGATGGCACTTGCGCGCTCAGCACAACATTTGATCGGCTGGCCAGCTGATTGTGTGCTTTGAATGCTCACCAATGTAGTGCTAGCCGACTGCTCATTTGCTCCAATGTATTAGCACTTTAATTATTTTTATTTTTTTTTTTTGCATTAATTCTTTTGCCCAATTTTATTTATTTATTTAAGAGGCAGCCAAGTAGTTAATGCAGACAGCATCTGGAATGCATAGAAGAAATCGAATTAAATTCTTAGAATAAATAAAGAAATCAAATATGTACATTTTTAAGAAAAT
This sequence comes from Anastrepha obliqua, assembly GCF_027943255.1. Taxonomy (NCBI): domain Eukaryota; kingdom Metazoa; phylum Arthropoda; class Insecta; order Diptera; family Tephritidae; genus Anastrepha; species Anastrepha obliqua. The sequence continues at coordinate 10,312,928 of NC_072893.1, forward strand.
TTTGCGAAATGGTGTTTCAATCCTTTAGTTTGAGTGCCAAAACTGCATATTTTCGAAAGAAAAATATATGAAGCCAAATGAAAACTGGTGTTAATAGAATAGAATTTAGTTCTGCTGTTTACATATTAAAAAAATTCGAAAATACAAGTGTTTAAAAATATATTTGACTTTCATGAAATGTGTTGGCTTTGACATTTTTAATTGAAGTCAAAAAAATATACGAAAATCGATTATTGTAGCAGAAAAGGTATAGGATAATCGGTGTTAATTTACCATCAAAATTTGTAACTGACTTTTCGAAGTCAAGTGTTAAGATCCGACAACTGTGTGATCCCTTCTATGGCTTTATTTATATTGATTTTAAGACCACCGCCTTATTTGGTGTGCCCCCAAGTAGTGGTACTTTTTTCTTTGTGGTAAAAGTATTGGGCGATAAATGCGTCACGGAACACTGAACCGCGTGACAGTTGGGCGGCGAAACTCATTCCATCAATAGGCAAATGGATCGGGAAAGGAATTTCGGGGAAGTGAACTACTTTTTAACTCAGTTCCTCTCGGGCCACGGATCGGATACTTCCGCAGATACCTATACCGCATGGGCAAAGTAAGCGATCCCAAGTGCATATACTGCGAAGCGCCGAGCGATGGCACTGATCACACGATTTTGGTTGTGACAGATGGCTCACGGAAAGAGATAATCTGAGGAAGCAGATTGTCCTCGAACACAAGGACAGACTGGACAACTGGAACGCGGTAAAGAGATACAACGGATGACGGAAAAACAAAGATAGGTCTCGACACAGTGCAACAAAGCAAAGCCTCGCAGACACGAAACATAACAAGACGAGGCTAACACCCTTCTCCCTCTGTACTCAACCTGTCGAAACAGCGAGGATCAGGAAGCCTACCGTTAAATGAGCTAGACGAAGACGACCGGTAACTACATTGCACTGACTTTAGTAAGCTGCTACTATAACAACAACGACAACGGGGCAATAGCATGAAAACTGGCTAGAAATGCGGTGGACCAGGAAGCCTACCGTTGGGTTAATAGAATTGCTACTTTATGGATGCCATTCTGAGCCCTCCCGAAGTTATAAAGAAAGTAGTCCCTGGAAAGGTGTCTCCCCAGAAGGAGTGGAGAAATTGTTGTAGTGGCCGCAACACCCAACACAGTAGACGACGGTTCCCACGACAGGCGGTTCTACGTAGTCGGAACCGCCGGATTTATCTGACCAAAGACTGCATTTTGAACCCTACCTCACCCACCAAAACAAACAAAACTACAAAAAAATACAGAAAAAAGCAAACAAAAAATACAAAAACAAAAAACAAAAAACATAAAAAAAATAAATAAATATAAATAAAAAAATAAATAAATATAAATAAAAAAATAAATAAATAAATATAAATAAATAAATTTAAAAAAATTAAATGAAAATAAGTTAATAAAAAAATAAAAAATAAAAATAAAAAAATTAATAAAAAAATAAATACATAAATAAAAATAAATAAATTAAAATAAATAAATTAAAAAAAAATTAAATGAAAATAAATTAATATAAAAAAAGATCGATCGACCCTTTTCTCCTTGATGACTTAAAAGGACTATAAATGTATAGCTTCCTTGGAAGCGCTGTACTATTAAATCCTACAGCATCGCGTATTGCGTTCATAAACACTCTGAAAATTCTTTCTGATTCGTCAAGTCGCCTTTAAATCGCCGTCTTACGATTCCTGGTGGACTTGCTCTAGCCACTATTTATTTGTAACCTACGATTTCTCCGCATATTCTAGGTATGCAGTTTTATAGCACATTGAATTTTGGTATAACAAAGTGGCAGTTTCAAGTGACTACAAAATAGCATTGGTTTTTGACAATTTTTTTTTGTTGCGTATTTTTTCCATATAATGCACTTTGAATGGAAGAAAAAGCATGACAGCACCGTGACAACGCTTTTTCCACAGTTCAAACATACATACATTCATATATATGTATCTACCCTACAAAAACAGTGACGGGCACTTGACCGGTGATATGGTGGTCACTGCTGATAAAAATATTCGGCAATGCTCAAAGTAGAGTTGCTATCAGATTCCTAACCTAACATCTCAGCACTAAATTTTTGATGTTTTTGATGTTTTCTTATTATATTTTATAATAAATACATTCTGTCAAAAAAATATCGGGAATTGTTCATTTAAAAAGCGCGCGTTACACATATGTCTAAATTTTTTTTTACTGGAATGTTGGTACATCTGTCCTCTATAGTGTCGCAGAGTGTCGTCTGTCAATTAGCTTGTTTTTGGCATTTAATTATGTCAGTCAACCCCAGGTGTGCTCTGCGATTTTCACTATGGATAAAAATATCGAACAAAGAATTTCTCTTAAATTTTGTGTTTTGCACGGGATTTCGTGTGCCGAATCATTGAAAATGTCGCAGAAAGTCTATGGCGCGAATGCCTTTTCAAAAACACAGGTCTACGAGTGGTATAAGGCGTTTACAGAAGGCCGAGAAGTCGTGGAAGATTTGCCCCGATCTGGCCGCCCATCAACGCCTTCAACAGACGAAAACGTCGGCAAAGTCAAGGGAATGGTGCTGAAATGGTGATCCCTCATTTAAGTTTGAGGCATGTAGCTCGTGACCTTAGCGTGTCTCACGAATCAATTTACAACATTTTACACCATCAATTGGGCATGAAACGCGTGGCTGCTCGATTCGTTCCAAGAGAGTTGAATTTCTTGCAAAAAATGGATCGGAAGAAGGTGGCTGAAGTCATGCTTGAGCAAGTGAATTCGGAGCCAACGTTTATCCAGCGCATCATAACAGGTGATGAGACGTTTGACATGCAAACCAGTCAACAGGCGGCTGAATGGCGCTAACCACATGAACCGAAACGGAAAAAACCAAGTCAAAGTCGGACAAAAGTGAAAGTCATGTTACTCGTTTTCTTTGATTTTCATAGTGTTGTGCAATCGGAATCTCGGAATTCGTTCCAAATGGTTCTACGGTAAATAAAGAATATTATTTGGAAGTTATGCGACGTTTGAGAGAGAATGTGCGTAGGAAACGGCCCAATTTGTGGAAAGAAAGCTCATGGATCTCAAAGCTCATATTGTTAACACTTTTTCGACCAAAACCTCGACAAATATCATCGAATAACCACCGTATTCACCAGATTTTGCCCCCTGTGACTTTTGCCTTTCCCCAAAACTTAAATTGCCACTCCGCGGACGCCACTTCGAGTCGATAGGGGCCATTAAGGAGAATGCGCTGAAGAAGATCTCATCAAACGCGTTTAAAAGGTGCTTTGATGACTGGACTAATCGTTGGCCTATGTGTATTGTTTCGAAAGGAGCCTATTTTGAAGGCGAAAAAATAAATTTTAATGATTAAACAATTATTTTGCGTTTTATTGACCAATTCGCGGTACTTTTTTGACAGAATGTAATATATATTGATTTCCATCATCCAATTCTTGTAGGGTACTTTGTCGACGGACCCGAAATTGTTACTTCCTAAAACCCAAAAATGTGAAGGCGATACAACAACAATTATTTTATTGCTAACATTTTCATATAACTAAAAACATTCATTGCTTTGAGATGCGCACATATTTTTAATCATTTTTTGAGTACGTAATAGCTTTGAACTTAAAGAAGGGAACTTTGTACCGACTCATAAGCAGTTCCTAAGCCGGCTCGCCGGTGATGAAATTAAACTCTCTGGTTTAATATGGGAAAATATATGAAACTGATAAGGAAATAATAGAAATATAAAAAATGAGTTGCAAATTGAAAATAAATCCAAAACTGTGAAGCGTGCTAAAATTGACTACAGCTCAAAATAGCAAAATAGATGCGCTTGTTTTGTTTACTATTTAGTTTTAGTAATTTGTTGAATCACCTTCATGTATGTATGTGTTCGTATGTACATATGAATGCAAAATGCAAGTCAATGAGAGCCTGTGATACAAAAGTTTACTGCGAAATTCCCCCAGTATAGACTAATCGGGTTCTCAGACAGCGTAGTTGCTGTTTTTGTATCAGTTTATCAGTAGCCCTCGTACTACACGGTGCTCTAGAAGGGGGCTTAAATAAAAATGAGTTGGCACTTCGAAATTCCTTTTGATTATGATTCTTGGGTTAGTAGGGAATGTTTTAATATAGAATTTAAAATCAGTTCACGTGGCCGATTTTAAATAATTTGAGTTTGAAATTAGAAATAGCGCTATTATTACTATATTATATTTTATTCAATACTTTTTCGAAATCTCAAAACTGTTTTGAAAATTGGGATCGAAAGCCCTCGTTGTCTTCTATTTTATGCAATTTATTTGAAAAGAATCCGATCATAAATGGCAAAGTTATTCGCATTTGAATGTCCACCACAAGCGCACATTGTTCATTGCTTCAAATTGCTTGCTTTTAATGCGTATTGGAATTGATTTAATGCATAAATGTAATCATAAAGAAACAAAATAATGTTCATGAAATATTTTATTAAACTAATTTTATTCAATATAAATTAAAACTAATACATATAATATACTGCTCACAAAGCTATATATGTGTACTATTGTAGCTACGTACAGCTCGAAGTAGTTTTGCAAAGTAATTTTCATTAATTTTTGCTACCTTAAAGTTTTTCCACTTTTCGTTCAAATCGTGATGTACCGATTCTGTGGCTTGTTCTGCAAAAAATCCTAGACCTTTCTGAAATTTTGAGCAAAACTGTGGAACGTGGTTATAAATTGTGTGAACTTTTGGTGTTACCGAAATTCCTAAAAGTTCATAACTTTTCTGAAATTCGGTAACATGTTGTTGAAGCTTTGGCCGTAATTTAAAAGAAAAACAATCGTCAACAACTGTTTTAAACTTTCTAAAAGTATCTACGTACGCAATGCAACCTGATAGACCACCAAAATTAACTTCGCATAACCGTTGAAGTTTGTCAACATTATTAAGTAAGATCTTACAAGCATTCCCTTCAAACGAAAAATTGCCACCATTTGTACAACTTTTTTGAACATGACATTCCTGCGCCCACTTTTCTGCAATATTAGGATGTAGTTTAAGCATGCTACTGTAAAGAGTGTTAACACATCCTAACAATAGATGCAGTTCAGGAGGAGGGATCACATCCAAAATTAATTGATCCTTATCTGAGCAAAACAAAGGTGGATGTATGCAATTTTTGAAATCCTTCACTTTATTTTTCACACTTCCTTGATGACACCAATTATTGTAATTAGACAGGCAGCTTGCAGTTGTCCTTAAAGTACCACAGGAACTTAAATCAGATTTTGTGACGTCACACCAAATGCATGGGCAAAAACTTGCGTTACTTGTCAAACCCGTAATAATATTTGCAAGTTTCAAGTCCGTCGTTACTGTTCCAGGATATTCAATCAAACATTTATTTATTTCCAATTTTGACCACAGAAGTTTAACATTATTGTAATTTTCTTGGGTATCTGGGGCAAGAGCAATGATAAATATTTTTTTCACTCCAGTATCCTTCCATTTTTCACTGTTTTTTTTTAGTTTTCTGGTTTAAATCATCATTTTCTTGACTTGATTGTATAGACAAGGTGAATTTCAGGGAACCTCCGCCACCGTCGAGACCAAAATTTAAGTGAAAATCAAAAATTTCCCGTTTATCAATAATGTGCCTTACAAAGAGCATCAAGTCAACACAAACAGCAGCAAAGTTTGTAGCTTTTGTCATTACGTCTTTTTTTGTTGTTTCAAAATCAAATGACTGCACTTCAAAAAAATCATCCAAGTTGTGGGACGTAAAAACAAATTTTTCTTGAGCATAAGGTTCAATAATATCTCTTGTACTCGTTTTTTTTCTTATGAATTTAGAAACATTCTTTACCTGACGATTCGATAAATTTAGATCTGTTTGTAACTCACATAAATCATTAGATGATATCTGACGTACTACTTTTTTCGGATTTGCATTAATGAGTAAATCTAATTAGCTAAGGGTTTACCATGCTGCTGCGATAGGGGTGCTGGAATGGTTGTGCTTCCTTCTTTGACATTTAATTTGTCTTTAAGTATGTTCTTTTTTAACAGTCCAGATAATAATTGTTCGGCTTGCTTTGGCGATTGGACGCATTCATGAATATTTGTCAACGTTGAAGTTGCATTACATTTATGACTAACACCTTTAGCAATTAAAGTAAGACACTTTGAGCAGCGCCTACTATTAGTAGTAGTAGTCTTTAAAGATTTAGATTTTTTTTTAGCATTTACGGCATCCAAATTTCCTTGTCTTGATCTAATTTCGTTGCACAAAGTACACTCACATTCTTTTTCTGACACTGATGTACGGGTTTTTATTTTAAAATGGTATTTTGAGTAATCTGGCATTTGAAGGGAACCTTTCAAACTTGGATTTGCACTAGCTCTTATAATTTTGTGCCTACAAGCACAACAAACCACATCAGGAAGCCTTGAATCCTTTTCATTAAAATCAGGAAATAGTAGTTTGATTTGAGCTCCAATTGCGCCTGTAGTTTTAAAATACTGTTTCTGCGGCTTCCTTTTGCAAATCAAACACATACTATGACGATTTTGTTCATGATTTTTGGAAGATTTACCTTGTGACTGCATGTCTAATGATTGCTATTTAAAAATGAATAATAATAATAATATAATAGATTAAATAAACACTTTGCGTCAATAGTTAAAGTTTAAAATTTCGAAAAATTGACTTACCTAATCTAATTAATTTTTACAAATAATGAACATAATTATTCTCTGTTCTTGCTCTACTGCGCATTTTATTTTAGTGACTATAGGCTCCTGTGTAAAACTACGACGCAATTATTTTTCTACTATGACTATGACTCTGACTCCGATTGTTGCGCAGTTAGATTCGTGAAATATATGTAATTATTTTGATGTTTACCGTTATAATTTCGCATTGGAATGTGATGCCGCAAGGGTCGTCCACCAGTACAAATCCTATACGTCCTATACAATGAACAATGTGCGCTTGTGGTGGACATTCAAATGCGAATAACTTTGCCATTTATGATCGGATTCTTTTCAAATAAATTGCATAAAATAGAAGACAACGAGGGCTTTCGATCCCAATTTTCAAAACAGTTTGAGATTTCGAAAAAGTATTGAATAAAATATAATATAGTAATAATAGCGCTATTTCTAATTTCAAACTCAAATTATTTAAAATCGGCCACGTGAACTGATTTTAAATTCTATATTAAAACATTCCCTACTAACCCAAGAATCATAATCAAAAGGAATTTCGAAGTGCCAACTCATTTTTATTTAAGCCCCCTTCTAGAGCACCGTGACTACACTGCTTCATTGCTATTTCAGCTTAACATTCCGTGAACTATCTAACGCACCCGCCAACTATCGCCCTACCGTCCATCCTACCAATCACGCAGACCGTTTCAATGCGACTTACAAAACAGCATCGATTAGTTGCACACAAAGTCATTTTGCGAATCACCTGATTTCTGCGTTGGCACTCATTACTCAGTCCGCTCAGAGGGTGCTCCCTTCATACAAAACGCTGAGGAGGGGGGAGGAATGGAAATAATTGAATGACAAATACGTACCGACAGTGATAAGTGGTTCATGGTAAATAGTATCGGACCGAATGATTAACAAAAGTGGACGATCTACTGGGCCAGTGGTCATTTATGTACATGGATAGTGTCATAACTCGAGAAACGAAAATGTCGGGGGAAAAGAGGCCTTCAAAATACTCAATTTACTATGCCTCTCTAAGTAAAAATAACTGAGATAATGTTAGAATTTTTTACACAGCATAAAAAAACAGTTTGTGGTCATTTCTGCACTTATCTAAAAAAAAAATGAATTATGACACTATTGAAGTAAATAAGCGCTACGTAAAAAACAAGATTTTAAATCGAGTACCGATTTTTCAACGTGCTCAATCAGAATTTCGTGTTCCACTATATTTATGCGTGTACAAATTGGTTAATTCCTATACAATTTAAATAGCTATTACATCGTTTGAAAAAATAAGTAATGCGCTGGGGCATTGCGGCTGAAATTAATTTGTTTTCGCCAAATCGACAAAAAAAATCAAAACACACTGTAGATATGTACTTACATATGTATGTACTTACTTATGCACGTAAATTTGTGCGAATGTAGAAGCTTGCAATTATGACGTTAAGCATTAAATATGCAACACAAATGTTGTATTTCCACAATGGATTAGTTTATGCTCGCAAATTGTAATAAATTTATTTAGTTCTCTGCTCTTTTTTAGACCTACATAGATACATATGTATGTATGTGAATATATATTTTCACCATTCTATTTGCACATCAATGCGGCGTCACCATCGCAGTCGTAGCGTCGCCACAGAAAGTCAGCAGTTCCAAAGATAAATTATGTTTTTGCACCTTTCTATATTCATCCATTTATTGCTATTCACTTTAATGATTTACTTACCAAATATTTGAAATTCTTCCGGTTTGATTACAATGTTTTTTTGTTTCACAATTATCTGCGTTGCTTACAAATTGAATACAAATTTGCGACATTACAATTTCGCTGCCATTTCTCTCACTCTTCCTCTTTCTCTCAAACACAGCAAAAAGATAGGTTGCCACAGCGCATATTGCAATTGAGGGATTTCGTACGTGTGAGTGGACAGATTTTCAAATCGTTAATTATTATATCCAGAACGTGGTGTCGTGTAGCATTTAAAAAATACTGTAAGTGAAAATAAAAAGTTTATTTTTAGCTTAATAATTTGCCAAAATAAATTGTTTTTTCTTATGTGCATATATTTTGTGAGTTATTAAATGTAAATCGAAGTCCAGGTTTTAAATTTCAGTAACTTATAAAATTACGTAGTGTATTAGACCACGTGTATAGACAAGTGTATTAGGAAACGTACGTTTCCACGATAGTCGGTTCTACGTACGGAAGGACCCGGATTTATATACGGCCAAGGACTGTCACTTCAGCAGCATTCCCTGTATATGTATGGGAAATATTTATGCTGCCACAACAACAACGTCAAGGCGTGCCTATTAGAAGTTGGTGTGATTAGGATTTCTCTACTTCCATTCACCTTTCATTTAGAAGTGCCAGTGAAACGTAATGACGTAAAGTTGTTGTTGTGTTGTAAATACACGACATACTAATTTTATCTATCTGTCATTCATTCCATTCTTCTATTCTCTTTACCTTGACAGTTCTAATTTAAAAAATATTGTTTCTGGTCGAATGCTACCACCTTGAACTGATTCGCCTTGAGACAAAGGGGAATAAGTATTTGACGTACGCTTATGGAAATAAATATTTGGTTATTTGTGTATGTTAAACCTTTTTTGTGTTTCCCCTCTCTTTTAATTATTCTTCTTTATTTGCCATGCGTAATCAAATTTAAGCGATTATACAATTTAAAAGTGATATAATTTTTTTTTTAATTTATTATTTATTTTTTTATTTTTTTTGGTTCCCCACACTTTGTATATCGCACCACTGCCTTATGATCCTCAACAAAGAAAACTGCTTACGCCCGATACCTCTTTTTCCTTCAATCTTGCCCTCCAATATGACTTGCAACAGTTCATTCAATATGCCCTAAATGTGAAGTTTTTCGTCATTTGATGCCCTTGTTTAGTTGTGTGCCGCCGTGAACTCTTCGCAGCACTTTTTCATTAGAAACGTGGTCGGTCCATGACATCTTGAGCAATCTCCGGAGAAGCCACATTTCTATTCATGTCAGAAAGCTTTATTAGCCCCTGGTCATCATCCAGCATGCTTGACTGCGCTTTGTATGTGTTAGTGCAGTCGGGTGGCGTCGTGACACACGTATTTGTTGTCGGCTACACGTACGATGCTTGATGAAAATCAAAAATTTTTGATATTTTCGTTTGACGCTTACTTTTTTGATCGTGTCGGAGTCTGATGGACAAAACAGCAGGGTTGTATTTAGCATTGAGGTTAGTATTTAGTGTGCGGTTGCCCAATAGTATATTACTCGTAAACACCTACATATACTAAAAATAAGCAAAATCCGTATGAAATATGTACATAAATAAGCAAAAAATTTAAAAATTTATATGTAAATGAAATCATTTAAAACGAATATACATAAGTAATTTAATAATAATGAAGTTATGAACCCGAAAAACATAAGTTATAATTAAAAACATGACTTATTGCGATTTTTTAATATAACACAAAAAGTGGGTAACAAAAAAAATTCTCAAACAACGAACAGAATAAGTTAAAGTAGATTACCTTTAATTTTTGTAAAATATCCCAAACTCAAATTTAATTCCCTTACTTACGCTTTTCAGCCGTAGAATAATTACGTATATACAAATTTACATAAATAAAAATTCATCATCCGATGACGACATATTTACTTCTAAATACATACAACTGTGGATTGATCGCTTTTTGTTTTGAACGTTACCGGGCAAACGACAAGCACCCGACACGTACACATATAAAGTGCTTGACAAGCAATGCTGGACCATAACCAGAGGCTATATGGTCCATATTTCCATGCCATATGGCCTCGGGAGACGGTCCAGCATGCTTGACTGAGCTTTGTGTGTGTTAGTGCAGTCGGGTGTCGTCGTGTCACACATACTTGTTGTCGGCTTTTGAATGATGAAAATCAAAAATTTTAGATATTAGCGTCAATCAGCCGACACGCACACATATAAAGTTCTTGTCAAACAATGCTTGCCCGTCACCAGAGGCCAATATAGCAAGGCGAATTTATTATAATAAATCCACCTTGCCATATAGCAAAACTGACCATACATAGCATTTTATAAAGCGCATTTTTGTTGAAGATTGAAGTCGCGACATTTTAGGACCTTACCATATTTAAGAAATGCGGATCGTGCCATTTCGATGCGATATCTTATTTTTATTGAGGCATCCCAGTTTTCGTTACGAAGGCAGCCAAGTTATCTGAATTTATTTACTATTTCTACAGGAGCATTGTTGATTGTTAAATAATCTTTTACAACTCGTTTTAATTATTTCAACAAGTGTTCGGGATTATTTTGATGATTTTTTATTTTTTTCTTAAAGATTATGTTCGTTTTAAATTATATTATTTTTCAATTGCAATATGGAATTTTTTTATTAAAAAACAATATAAAGAAAGCGCTAGTCCATAAGTCAATAACAACATACATGCCCAAGAAGCAGACAGAAACATTATACGTCATATATTTTATTTCATTTTATTTAGTGTATTTTGCAAAATTATACCTACATAATTCTATCGAAACACAATGCAATGCCATCAATAACTTCCTCAAAGCAATTCAAACTAAAACCCAAAGTAAAACAATTCACACGATTGGAGTTGGCGTTTTAGCTTTCAAGCTGGCCAAATAAATCTTCAATCTGTCCGCAGAAGCAACCTTAAATAAAAATAATAATAATAAACAAAAAAGAAAAATTATGTAAACATTATTTCATACAACTGTTTAACTTTATTTAAAATAAAATACTTTTTGGTGCATGAGTACGTTCCACCATTTGTGCGTGAAAATGCAACTCTGCATTACGAAGAACTACCGAACAAAATGTGAACGGAAAAAAGGCAGTATTGGCAGAATTGTCAGCTGGAGGTGTATAAAAATAGTTAAACGAGTGCTGGTGCAAATTGTGTAAAATTTAGCAATTTAAGGAAAAGTTTTCAACTTTAAAAGTAGTGATCTGATATTGAGTATACAACTAAAACAATAAACTATCGACGAATGCTGTGCAACAATCTGGACTCCAAAGAGAGAGCCTAAAGAATACGACCAAATGAAAAGTGCGTAAAAAAAACTGTAAAAGAATTAAACACTTAAGAAATTAAATACGTATATATGTAGGTATTTAAATAAGAGTAAATCGATGCAATTTTCTAAGAGATTTTACGAAAATTTTGTGCAAAGAACACGCCTAATTAACAATTCAGCAAAAATTATCAATTGTGCAAGTGAGTATTACCAAATAGTCACAATTTCATACTCCTTCCACTTTGTGTATCCGATAACTGCTCTTGGCGAATATGCCTCCCAACTACGTCATGGTTATAAGTGGTTAAAGAAAGAAGGTCGCTAGCCTAACCCCTTATCGATTGACTTTGCAGTCATTGGTTGCGGATTATCTAAGCTAATTTGGGTTTGCTTGACAAAGTCATAACTTTTAGAGTTAAAGCGTTGACCTCAAAATTGAAGTAGCAATAAAATGTGACGTGTTGATAATTATAAATGGTATTAAATTGATGTTAACATGTAAACGCAGTACCAACAAATTGAAATTGTCGCTTTGTTCCAAACAGCAGCAGCACTGCGCAGTTAGATGCTAGCTATGTATCTACGACGCACAAACTATGTTCAATCCCCAAATAAGTCACGCACTTTGAGTTGCTAAACGCATCTGCTATGACCATTTCGATAGGGTAGCGAGGCCCAATGTCTCGTTAGCTTTCTACGCAGTTAAGTTCATAAATCCGTGTGATTATTAAAATTATCATTTCATTATACAATGCTTCTTATTTGTTTGTATTTGCTTTCAAATTTCATACGATTACGAACTAGAAACAAAAACAACAATACAGAAGTAAGCAAAACTAAAATGAGTAAAAGCAAATCAGATATATTTTCATCATTCCGTTTTTTGGTATTTTTCGTTTGTTATTAAACTATTCAGTGTGGTAGCTGCGCTTGCTTGTATTTTTACTCCCTTTTTTCTTTGGTCCCTTTTTTAGCTTTCAATTATCACATTTCTCTGCATAATCAGCATATTGGCTGATTTGTTTGGTTCCCCTTTTGTGTTGTTGCTTTGTACTGCATTTTCACAATGTATTCACAGAGAGTGAGAGAATTTATTTTGAAGTACGTTATTTACTCTTTTTGTTATTAGATTGAGCTGTAAATGAATTTATTTTAATTAATGGAATATTGAATCAATGTACTCTTAGTTTAATGAAACATACCGTCTAGTATGTAATTTGTTCTACATTGTTAATCTCATAGCGTGAAATAATTGAAATCAAATCTCAATGGACTTGTGAATGTTTAAATAGTGAACGCACTACACCAGCACTTCAGCTGATTTGGTGTAAAATATTCGCTGCGTCACTAAATGCACTAATGGTCGCAAAACGACTTCGAACAACATTTTTTAATACAATAGCTTCTATTGATTTAACAGACATAGAGAAAACGGTCTAAACACTTAAGCTGGCCACAAACAGCGCACAATTCCCAGCGATTTGGTGCAGCTGGAAGAAAATCGTACGGCAAAGTGCGGGCGCAAATCCCAAGCAATTGAAAATTTTAATTTACCTTGGCTTTGTTGCTAGTTTGTAGCCGAGTTTGTGGATTTTCTCATTTTTTACTGACCGTAGTCGAGATAAGAGTAATCGGTAAAATGACAATTATTAATAAATGATATTTGCTGACAACTTAATATGAGAACGATTGCTCCTATTTTGCAACCATTTTTGAAGTGCAACTTCTAAGCCGTCGATGGACGAGCGAGAGTGGAGAGCTAAATTTCAAGGCCATGCAACGTTTCGGGCATTTTTGTTCCGCGAGAGAGCAAAAAGATATAACGTAGAGGAAAAGGAGAGAGAGAGAGAGCTATACCTTATATATCTTAAGCTAAATACACACCAGGCAACCGTTGAAGCAACGGTTGCAGCAACGTGTTGCCTTTGTTTAAGAAACACGTTGCGACCGTTGCTTCAATCTCAGTATTGTGTATAACTGTGGTGCAGGAAAGGTACAAGCGGAAGATACGTAAAATTAAATTTTTTAAATGATCGACGAAATGCGTAAAATTACTTCTCTTATTATAATTGACGAACTTTTGTACGAAAATGAGGAAGAAGAGATGCAACACAAGAAGAGAAAAAAAATCTGATCCAAAAATTGGCTATTAAAAAAATCGAATTTTCGAACGAGAGGCTGCTGAAAGAACTGAAGGAAAATGAGCCAGCGGACTATAAAAATTACATGAGGATGGACGAAGCTCCGTTTAGAAAATTGTTGGACTTCGTAAAGGCCAAAATAACGAAACAAGATACCATAATGAGAGAGGCAATATCAGCAGAAATTAGACTGACAATAACTTTGCGGTATCTTGCAACAGGAAGCGCTTTTGCGGACTTGAAATTTTTATCAATTTTATTGTATTCATTTTTTAATTGTTCGTATGCTTTTTTTCTAAAATTTTTATTTTTATATTTTTCACTACTCAAATTTTTATATTCGTTAATAAAATTGACATAATTTTCATTATTTTCAATTGCCATTTTTTCCTTTTTCATTTTATTTTACTCCTCACGAACCTTCTTCTTTGCTTGTGTTCAACGAACTGAACGAGTAAAAGCAGTAAACAATGATACACACGAAGCAACGGTTGCAGCAACCTATCCCAAAAATCAAATTTATTTGATATTTCAGGCAACGGTTGCAGCAACACGAAAATCATTTGGCAACACAGCTACACACGAGGCAACGGTTGCTTCAACATGGCCGAGTTGCTGCAACGGTTGCCTGGTGTGTATTTAGCTTTAGATACACTTTAGGCCATTTTTCATGAGTTTTTTCCCTGTAGTTGCTAATTTATAGTGAGAAATAACACTGCCTACTTTTTGGCGCTTGTTTGTTGGCGCAAACTTGTAGGAAATATATTTTTGGTGCCTACTGTTTGGGGCGTTTTTTGTTCCGCATTTTTTGGAGTTTTTTTTTGTGCCTACTTTTTGGTGCTTATTTCCGTTTCCTGGCTAGTGCTTGTGCGTACTATAAAGTGCTCTCACCTCCGGCGTCGGATTTATTGGCATTGCCTTGCGGTAATTTGTGCCGTTGCTGCGGTCCTGGAATCGATGCGTTTGTGCGGGTGATAAACGCTCAGAGTAGTGCGCGTTTTGCCACTGTTTGTGTCCGGCGTTTATCTACACCGGTCGACCCTTTTCCTTTTTTTGTAAATTTTGTCTATTTGTATTCTCTGCAAATGTTGTGAATTTATTTAGATATATATTCTTTCTCTCTCGGATCTCTCCCTCTTTCTTTGTCTGCCTTGAAAGTTTCATTTCTGTTATGTGTACTACGCTACACGCACTTTTTTTTCATCTAAATTCGCTTTTTTTCGCCTTTTTTCTAATGCACAAGTAAATAATTGTATTGACCAATCGTGTCATGGGTTTTTTGTTTCACATGTTAACAGTACGACGATCGCAACGAAATGTTGGTTTTTGGATTTGTGTACAGTGTGCGTGCTATGGACTAGGCACACATCGCTGGAAACTGTGCTCTGTTCGTGGCCCGCTTAATGCTCGCAAAACGACTTCAAACAACATTTCCGTTTAATACAATAGCTACTATTGATGGCTGTCAGGTTTAGGTTGGGGCAACGAATTTGACTGAGAGCAAAATATGTAGATTATGTCTATTTGAGTCTAGGGCGCCACCGTTCATGGACTAACATATAATCACACATAACATATCTATGTATTTTCCTTTCAATAAAATTCGTTACCGCAATTGACTCATTGTGACAGGCCTATTAGAGAAAACGATCTAAGAATTTCGGAAAATGTATTGAGGTTAGAATTAAAGTTAGGTATTAGAGGTGTAAAGATGGAACGGGTATAACTAATTTATTTCATTTTTTTTTTATTTTATCTTATTTTTATTTTGTTTAGCCAATAAACAATAAAAATTCTTAAAGGCAAAAGGCAGAAAAAATAAAATACTTACGAAAAGAATTCGAAGAATACGTAAAGCGATATTTTGAAAATGGCAACTCAATATAAAAAAATATTTATAAATTCTGTTGAGCTCACTTAAGGATCTTGCAATGAAAAAATAGAAAAAAACACCACATGGAAAAACTCTGAGCATCGGTGAGGTCTGGCAGTCATAAAGAAAATCCTCTTAAAGAGTACGAAACAGCCTATAAATCCACAAACTAAATCCAAATTCAGCACTTCTGTAATTGTCCAGCATTAGCTAGAAGTTAGGAAGTTATTTTCACTCTTACAGAATTATCTGGTGTTGGGATGAAAGCTATCCTACGCTTCATAAAAGCATCTAAATGGTTCCAAGAAAAATAAACACTAAGGTTCCCGAGTTACACAGTGGTACCATAATGGACCTACATGGTGGAAGTAAGTTGGCTATTCTAAACCGACTGCCACAAAAATCTTACCTGAGCCAAATCGAAAATGAAAAACAAAGCCAAAATTATCCTACCAGGTTTTTAAGTTTTCAGCAAGCATTTTGATTTCTAGGCATAGAGGTATCTTGATATATACATATGTAGAAAACCTTCAACCTTAAAATCGCAATATTCACCAAGCTATTCGCTGAATCTTCACATCAAAGTAACTTGTAAACAAAGGTTTGTTTATTTGCTGGACTGACGTCTTCGGCTGTAAAAGTCGCGAAAAATAGAGTAGCAAATAAATAAAGCAAATTTATAAATTTCACTTATGAAGTTTTATTAGTTTTTTTTAATCTGAAACAGATTTGAAAATTGCTGAAAATTTGAGTTTCTCAAATTTAGCACAAGTACACGCGCCCCTTACATTATAATAATGAATTAAGTGTGTAAAGCACCACTTCGCTGTTAAATTTGTCTAAACCCATGGAACTTGAAGTACTTTTATCATTTTCTCATGGCAGCCCTGTAGAACCAGCTGCTTGATTGTTTATTGCAACGATTCTGCGCATTGAGCGCACTCCTTCTCTTCTATTAACATTCGTGTTTACATTGGCGCTGAGTACATATAAATACATACACAATAACACTTCCCCTATTACACCTCCAGCTGGTTTCTCAGTTCTATATATGTATGTATGTATTTTTTGTGTCTGCACACACGAACGAACAGAAGTATACAGCTATGCATGTTTGTGTATGTGTGTACTCTTTGCTATTGTATTTTTTGTGTTTATTGAGCACTGTTTTGCTTTTGCGTTTGTTTTTCAACTTTACAAGATTGTCCTTGGCTATTTGCTTTTCCGTCATTTCCCCAGGTTCCATGTGCTGTTGCTGTTTTCATCTGTTTTGTTGTTATTTCTATTATGTTTACTTTTTCCCATACGCATTTATAAAAAGGCAATATACATATCTACACATTATCGCATACAATCATGCAATCTTATGTATGTACTACAATATGCATATACCCTGTAGGAAATATAACTAGTTTCGAATTGGTGTTCACATCGTGTACTCACACGATTTTTTCTTGTCACACCAATTGGTAAATTTTTCACTGCATTGTATTGCGTATGTTCGATTTTTCCACTTCGCCTTCATGTTGTGAAATTTTGAAACTGAGACTTAAGCCTCTGCCAGGTGCATCAAAACATTTATAAATAAAAGAACCTGTGCATGTATTTTTATTACTACAATTTGTATAGGGTGGGCCATGTCAAATTTGCTTTTTGAATCGGCTATAAAAAAAAAACTAATCAATATTTTTTCAAACTTTTTTTTTTTTTATTTTGAAGATTGAAGATTGTCATTTATGAATGGAAAATAATATCGTTCAAATGACTGCCACGGTTGGGCTCCAATTTCATGAATGGCAACTTCGATTTCGTGTTTTAAAGCATCAATCGTCTCTGGATGGTTTGCATAGCATTTGTCCTTATTGGCTGCCCACAAAAAATAGTCCAACGGTCTTAAATCACAGGTCCGAGGCGGGCAATTGATATCGGAATTTCGGCTAATTATTCGGTTTTCAAAACGGTAGCCAAAAGTTCGAGTGTAACTTCAGCAGTGTGACAAGTTGCACCGTCCGGTTGAAACCAAATGTCGTCCATGTCATCCTTTTCAATTTTTGGAAACAACTCGTTGAGCATGTCACAATAACGCTCGCCATTTACTGTAACCGCGGCTCCTCGCTCATTTTCGAAAAAAATGGCCCGATGATGCCGCCAGACCAAAAACCGCACCAAACAGTGACTCGTTGTGGATGCATTTGCTTCTCTACAGTAATGTGTGGATTTTCTGAGCCCCAAATCCGACAATTTTGCTTATTGACTTAGCCACCGATGTGAAAATCAGAAAAGAAGAAGACGACTCACCACTTTGGAAATAGGTTTTCAATATTTCCCAATTTTGTTCAAGCGTATAGCGTCCCATTTCGTAAATGTCAAACCTTAAAGTAAATTATGAACACATTTGACATGTCATTTGTGTTACCATTCTCAAAAACAAGCATACACCCATTATCATCATCTTTTTCATCTTATATGAATTCGTTTTCAATAAAATTTCAGATTATGCTCCTGGCAAATAACTAACAGAACCCTTTAAGCTGTCCACTGTCGTAGTTATTGAATCTGCAAATATAAAATAATGTTGTCAAAATAATTGTGTCGTCATATGAGCATTAGTTTTGAACAAAAAAATCGTTCCTCTAATTTAGGTTTTTAGCTGGTACCGACAGGGTATGTTTGGGCATGCCTCTGACGTTCGTGTGGGTATACAAATGCACTTACAAATATACATACACACATATTTACAAACAAAGAGGGGTTTTGGCATACACAAACATTCAGCTGCTCAACACTGCATAGCAAAGTTCAGTTCAGTGTTTACCGTGCATCGTAACCGAGTCGAGGTGAGCGCTGCGATTCCGAGACGGCGGATTTAGTCCAGTTTGTGTACTCGAATTTTAAGTATCCGCAGAATTAAACTACCTTTTTTTTTGGTGTTTTTTGTCTCTGCTCAATTGCAAAGAAACGACGTGTTGTGCCAAGAAAGAGGAAAAACGCTAAAAATTAAAAATAAAACATAAAGGTAAAAAACAATAACAAATAGTAATATTATGGCACATCCGAAATGATGAAAAAATCGAATCCATTAATAAGCGAGTGTGAAATTGCATTTTTAAATTGCTGGGAATTGAATTTTGTGAAATTTAGTTTTATTTCTGCTGACGTTTGCGTTGCTGATGTTATTTTGTGTTTCATAAGTAAGCAAGCGAGCGAGCAAACTGAATAGCGAATGTCTCACATTTTGTTGTTTGTTTGTTTGTAATATACACACATACATACATACGTATGTAGTGCTCCTGCCTCGCATGGCATGTCTACCTAAACCACATCTATGCAGGTATGTGCATACATACCTGCTCGTACTTGAGGCAGTGTTTTTTTTTTCATTTTTTTAAATTTATTTTTTTGTTTCTGCTAAGTGCTGCACTGTGGTGTTGCTTCATACCTTTGTATATTTTTGAATAAATATTCAATAAGTGCCCGTATCTTTAAACAATATTTGTTTTCCACGCTTTATTTGTATTATTACATTTTCACCCTAACTCGTAAGTTCTGCTCCCTTTTATGGTGATATTTCTGTAAATTTATTTTAGGCCAATGTCATCGTTAAATTTGAAGAATTGTTTAATTGCTTTGTCATAATCAGCTGCAGCAAATACAATTGTAGCAACAACAAAAGCAAGCAAATACAAAAAGAACGAAACGGGGAAAACAAAAACAGAAACACAAAAAAAAAAAAATAAACGCGAGCGAAGACAGAAATCAAAAAGTAAGGAGACGAGCTGACCAACCCAACAAACGGGCAAAGATCAGAGCTGCCAATATTAAAAAAATTTATATGTAAATATATCAGCGCAAAGCCTGCTTGCTTAGATTTTGGAGTTTTGAAAAGAGATTACACCATTTTTTACTGATGATACAATTCGATAATGAGCTCTGGTAAATTTGATGAGCAGGACGAAAAAACAATAAATTTCAAAACTATGTGCGATGTTGGTATGAAGGGAAAAAGGAAAACAATATATCTATCACTCATCTAACACCCCTCTCCCTGTGGACCCAACCTGTCGAAACAGCTAGTTTCCTGGGTCTACCGTTAGATGAGCTAGACGAAGATGACCGGGGTTATACTCGACACTGACGGGGCTTCTATTACTGCTACAATAACAACAACCCTTTTTCGGGCGTTCTTGGAGGGTAATCGAAATGGCAAGTGTGGAGGAGGGCATGTTGATTTTGATGTGATGGAATTCAAAAAGCAAGAACGAAATACACGTTCATATGTTTTTACTAATATGCATGGGCTCGATCATAAGACAGTCGCCAAGGAATGTACCTTCTGTACGTTCCTCAAAAATGTACGGGGAATTTTATACGCTGTTTCAACAACAGTTTCAATGTGTAATCGATCCCCACTTTGTATACAAAATATCAAAAAGTCTTCAAACAGTTGTTGGACACTCGAGTCTGGAAAGACATTTTCGACTTTGGACGTGAGTTCAACATATTTCTATTATAGCTAATGACTTTAGCTTCCAAAAATTCCAATTTTCTATCGACTCATGGATATAATCTTTTAAAAGCGATCCTCGAATAGGTTAAAAAAGGCCAGACACGGGTGCCCAACCGAAGGTTTAAAAAAAGGTGTCACGAAAGGTTAAATATGTAGCGTTTTCATTTACAATTTATTTTGTAGTTCTCTTGTTCGGTTTTGTGAGCTACAGATATTTTTTAGATTCCGCAAGGATTTCGCCTAAAAAGATTTTGCTTATTTCGCTCATCTAGCGATTGTTATAACGAGAATAAATTTAAACGAAATAAACGAAACTTTGTAGTTTCTTGAAAGTATATGGGGAACAAACCTACAAATATACCAAAACACGAATTTTCTAAGTTCTACGCACTCTGTAAAAATACTATTTCTTGAGGGGTTAGGGGTAGTCAGAATTCTTATGTTTGCATATTCTTAAAATATAATACCTTAAAATATAATACCTTAAAAATATTGTGTGAAAATGTGCAGTGAATCCGACAAATACTTTTCGAGTTATTCAACAATTAACAAAGGGCGCTCCGGAGCGTTCCGGGCCATAAAAAAACGTACTACTATTATAGATATAAAAAAAAAAAACAAGAAAAAAAACATCGCTTCCTCTTACATAAATCATATAAATTGTCTAAATATATAAAATATAAATTTTTTTTGAAATATGTCACCCCACCGTCGCTTAGAAAATAAAAACAGATAGTAAATCTTCCCTTCGGGTGAATGCTATAAAAGAACGTATTATATAAACTACAAACGAATTTTCAGGTTTAGGAATTTAGAAAGATGTAGATAGAATTTATTTTATAGATAGTAAATTAAACTATCTTATAGTAGTGTGACAGACGGCTGTTTAGTGAACAGCTGCTTGGTTTATTGGTTAGTTTTGTCAGTAAAAGATGGGTCGCAGTAAAAGAAATCCGAAATATTAAAAAATTAAAATAATTTCGAACGTGTTAGTGCAAATTATCATTGCATCCATACTGTCTCAGGAAAGAGAATAAGAAAGTTGGAGTAAGTTTGATATTAAACAATTTATAGGGTTGTAATTAGGGGTGGGATTATTTTCGAATAATATTCTAATAAACATTATTCGAATAAAACGAATAATACTATTCGTTTCAAATAATTCGAATACCTTACTATTCGAATACCTCACTATTCGAATAGTTTACTATCGAATACCTCACTATTCGAATACCTTACTATTCGAATACCTCACTATATATTCATTTACATCAGGGAGAAAATGCTTTTAAAAATATAAAAATTACATTGGCCCTTCTCATGGTGCATGCACTTGTACATAAACCGATTAGTAGTCCGCTAATCTAAATAAATATTTACCAAAAATATTCGAATAGTGAAGTATTCGAATAGTGATGTATTCGAATAGTAAGGTATTCGAATAGTAAGGTATTCGAATAGTGAGGTATTCGAATAGTGAGGTATTCGAATAGCATTATTCGAATAAACGAATAAAAAATTCGAATAAATATTATTCGAATTACGAATACCTCTCGAATAAAAGATTTTATTATTCGAATAATTTTTATTCGAATAGTCCCACCCCTAGTTGTAATTCATACTATACATATATTAAGTATAGCAGTTGATGCGGATTAATTGCACTTAATTCCTGAGATAATTCCGAATAAAGTTCTTAATCCCGATTCACGCCGCCGTCTGTCTATGCTATAACAGTTATAATACGAACTAAATGATCCCGTGACAGTCGATTCTAGGAAACCGGAACCCGGCCACTGTCACTTCAGCATCATTCCCGTTTAAGTATGAGGAATGTTTATGCTGTTACAATAACAACAACAACATATTATATTATCATTAGTGCTGAAATTTCCATACCAAATAGAATAGATTTCAAAACCAGATACTTTAACTGTAGTCATGGCAACACTAAAAGCTAATCAAACACAAAGTAAAGTCATCTACTACAGATTCTGAATAGTGTTTGTGTTTTTTTTTTCTTGCTATTGCTGCAGCGCATGAGTGTGTGCACTTTTAATTTTGTTGCCTACATTTTTGTTCCCTGCAGGAAATTTAGAAACGTAGAGAATTTTGAATTTCGGATGTCGGTGAAATACCATTTTTTCTTATAGCGGTCGCCCCTCGGTAGTCAATGGCAAACCTGCGAGTGCATTTCTGCCATGAAAAAGCTACTTATAAAAATATCGGAGTCGGCTGGAAATTGTATATTAGATCGCTCTATTTGTGGAACAACATCAAGACGCACACCACAAGTAGAAAGAAAAGCTCGGCCAAACGCCCAAAAAGAGTGTGCGCGCAAATTATTTATATTTATAATTGGCAGCGAGAATTATAAGATGGAATCATTTCGGAAAAATTTAAGTAGCGCATAGCAAAACGTAAGAATATTTTCTGCACTCTCTCGAATCGATTTATATGAATACGGTCTCCAGATAACAACTGCGTATTCCAATTTAGACCGAACAACTGAAGAGTATAGAATCTTGAGTGTGTAAGCGCCAGGGAATTGCGAATAATGACGTCTAACAAATGTCAGCATAGCAAGTGACTTTGAAGTAACATAATTTATATGTATAGTAAAATTTAACTTTGAATCAAAAAACACTTCTAAGTCCTTATATTCGTCGACAGATTGAAGAGTGATATTAGCTCAATGGTACGATGTAATAGGTGGTCTGAGCAACTTAGAAAAAGTTATTTTGCGAAATTTGTTGATGTTATGGGAAAGGCGATTCATTATACATTTATTAAGTTCTGACTATTCGATAAAAACTTATTAAATATTAATGTAAGTGCAGTCTCAAAAGACGCACAATTTTTAAGTAAAATTACCGAGCGACCATCCAAATCAGTCAGAGAAGATTTTTTAATTTTTTAACACCTCCATAATGTCATCATTCGTAAGTATGAGAGAACCAAAGTCGAAAACTGAAAATAATATCGTTCCTACGACAGTCAGTTTTACGTAACCGGAACGTAACCTCTGAAGTTTTTAAACGAGTGAGTTGGCGTGTGGGTAAACTTTTATACGCGTACAACATTTGCATGAAATAATCTTCAAACATTAAATTATATAGACTGTACTATCGATTTAAATAAAAATTTGATGCATTTTTGTGAATTTTACGTGAGTTTTTTTTGAAAAACTTTCCTATAGCTCTTAAAAATCTTCTTCACAAAATCAAAAAGCTCTTATTTGCAAACGAAACTAACCATATTAGCGAAAATTTACGGAAAATTTAGAGCTTTCGTCACTGAGCTAAGCATCTTCAACCGGAAAGTGGTCTTAAACCACTTCTGAACAGAATACGGAATATTCCTGTCGTTTTATAGACAAGCTGACATACCCCTCCACAAATATTCTATATAACTCGCTCGCCACTGCTAAAAAGTGAGCCGCATGAAAAAACTTTCAGCAAATTCCATTCTCTATCTACTGCTAGAATGTTCGAAATTCATCTTATTAAAAATCAGTTAAAAAGACAAATTCACCTACCCTGGAAACTAACTGATATCTTATTCATTAACGCTTTGACTAAACTAAAAAAACAAGAAACTACTGCATCGTCCCACACCCAACACTTTTTGGAAGCAACACAACCTTTTAAAAATAAAAGTTGGAGTTGTATGTATATACCCGCATCCAAATCCAAAGATAATGTCACTTCCGCGATTGTAGATGAAAATTGCAACACGATTTCAATGCAAACGCAAAGGCTATGCTCTGTGCATTAAATCAATGCCATAACCCGAGGCAAAATCAAATTAATGTCCATAAAAGATAAACTTAATGCGAAAAATTCTAAAATCAATCTTATGTGTACTCTTGAACACGAAACTATACATGGAAATGAGAACGCCGATCGAGCAGCCAAATCCTTATCAATTATCCAATTATCAGCAATCCATCCTCATAAATTATTAAACTCGAAAAAAAAAACACCAACTTTCAGTCTCATGCGATTCAGTCAGTTACTGCATTAGCAGCCGTATTCATCGCACGACACCACGTTCGTGGAGCATATTTGGCAAAATGCAATTGGCAAAATGTTATTTGTTCAAAACAGAAAATGGCTTCATTAGTTGAAGTTTTTCCTGCTGGGTTTAGTGTTATAATACACTTGTGCATACACATACAGATGCTTGTTATTCGTGTTTTCATCTTGATATTCCAGTGAGGGGTATTCGGGGAATAAAATCGAAGATAGAAGGCAATTAAAATAAAATAATAAAATATAGAAAAAGACAAAACTCAATTTCCAAAACTTTTAAAAATAGGAAAGCAATGTACTGAAAATGCAACAAACAAAATGCGCTCATACTCGCTGTCGCCGAAAATAGGTGCGAGGCAGAAATAGAAGAACTAGAAAGAGAGCACGCGTTGAGAAAGTGAAATACTTGATTGAACAGCTGAGCGGAGGATTAATGAAATTAAAATAACAATAAAAATAGAATTGCGATATAAAATAGAAATATTTGGTGGAACGCAAAAACAATGCAATGTAATGGCAAAAGTGTGTATTTCTCCTCTGTCATATACTCGAAGTGTACCTAAATGCACACATACATATATAGCCATAGGAACCCACATCATCCAGCCTCTCCATCTTGAACTGCGACCGCTCGATTTGCTCGCTACGAATCTGTATGGGCGCGTGGGATGGTGGATCTGTCTTTTCAGCCATATAAATCATGCGTTATTTAATTTTGCAATTAAATTATTAAATTACTTTTATGATGAACATGAACTTCTCACTCAGCATGAGCAAGAATACACACAGATGAGAAGGTGACAAATAAAAAAACAAGATGAATGATGGTTACTGTTTACGGAAATTGTTTAAGTTTTGTACAAGTTTTCAGATAGTCGCACAAATTTATAATTATTAGATGTGCATTTGTATCTGCATTTATATAGATGTGAAAATGTATTTTTTTTTATATGTATACACACACACACACACACACACACACACACACACACACACACACACACACACACACACACACACACCAATCTACTATATACCATATGCATGTAGCTGTCTGACAACTCTTCTTCCTTTATCTTGGTCAATTTGGTTCTTTGTTCACTACTCCACTCCAATGCTCCACTCTCCGCTTGCAACAACAAACTCCAACTGCTGTTTGTTGCGCATATGTTTGTATTGTTTTTTGTGTTGTTTTTTTTTTTGTTTTTCTTCAGTTTTATTATTTTTGTTCTTTTTGTCTGTATTGTTGTTTTTGTTTATCTGCGCCTTGGCAGCGGTGTGCGATGGAGCATATAAAAATGGGTGAGTTCAATCACTTTGGCCCACTCCACTGTCGGAGCAGTGCCTGAACAAGCAAGCACATGCATGCACGCATACACACATTCATACATACAGTGCTATTCGCTTATAGAGACAGAGGCGTGCTGTTGGTAAAAGTGTGTGTGTGTGCGTGTGTGGATAATCAAGTTGAATGCCCAGTGGCGTTGCACTTTGAGAACGCCGTGAAAATTGGTGTACTCGTAGATTTTCGCACAATTTGGTTCCACCAAAAAAAAAAAAAATTAAAATTGTAAAATGTTTCTCAAATCATAAACTGTCGCTATTGAGACTAAGTTAGCGTGCCACACTGAAATTTTTTTACTACAGACGTATGTATTTCATTTTTGACCAAAATCTGCACTCGTCAAATTTGAATGTGTGTTTTCTTTAATCGACTTTATTGAATTCAATAACTTGAGACTAATTAAATTAAACAGAAGTCTCAACCACTAATTCATATTTGTAGAATATTCTTCTTTCCATCCTTTGAATTGTCGACTCATTCGCACGAGTATTTCCACAAAAAAAATCACGAGTTTTGGAATGCACCTAATTCTCTTTTTACACGAGTTCAATTTAAAATGATTTAAAAAGAAAAAAAAATTATTTATTTATACGAATGGTTTTGTTTCAACACGGTTTTTAATATTTTATGATTTTTTCTTGAATCTAATAGAGCAAATGGAGTGAGATTTTTCGACGCATGTACAAAGCATTTAAATTAGGCTAGGAAAAGTCTCTGAGACTCGGTTGATTTTGCTCTCCCCGTTTAATAATTTATTTCTTATAATATACTAGCTTTAACCCGCGGCCCAGCTCGCGTAGTAGTAGTTTTGAGAGATTTAGGATATGTACATATGTATATAAAAGAATTACAAACAATAATTTCATAGAAAATAATTTTTTATTAATAACCATAATATTACAATACCCGGCATCCGTTGCTATGCCTCGTTGAATAAAATCAAAACAACGAATCAGAAAAATATCAAGCAAAATTATTTTTATTAATTTTCTATCTCAAACCGTTTTTGAACTTTGCATTTGGGTCATAGTTGAGCAGCTTATGCGGATTATGAAGTCTAGAGTGTGATATAAATAGTGGGAAATAGGAAAAACTAAGATTTTTTAGATTAAATTTAAGCAAATATTCGATTATTAGTGACGAAAGAGAGTGGTGGCGCGGCCTGGGGGCTGTGGGAAGGGAATTCCATCTTAAAAACATGCCTATAACCTTCATTGGGTGAAAATATGAATGTATAAAAATGTTTACGTCATTTGGTGTTGTCGTTTCGTAGTGATGCGCGGACAACGCACAGACATTCACCTTTATAGTATAGATTTAATGAATTAAAATGTGTGTAAGCACGAAATAAATTGTTAAGTAAACTCTAAAAAAAATTTTAAAATATTGCTTTCACCTAATTGTCTTACACGACAATGTATGTTGTTCTAAAAGTTCGACCATTTTTATAATAAGTTTTCTTTAATGTAAACGTGTTGTTCCATCGTAAAAAATTGTTTAGCCAGATGACAAATGTCAAAGATGGCATAAGAAAAGGTACCGCCTAAGAATTTTTCACTACTGCCATCTAACCATTACTTTTGAAATACCCTTTACAATCATTCTTATATGGCATAATTATTCTCCTGCAAACCATGTGCTGTGTAGTTGCCATATATTTTGGCAAACATTAAAAAAAAATTCTCAAAAATTCGTATCAGGTGAGTCTGCGACGCATCCTACAGCTAAAAAATGAATAATCAAATTCTCAGAGATGAGAGTTCGAGAGCTCGGTGACGAAAGGTTTTTTTTTTTTTTTTGAAAGCAATTATATGCAATGCCGCAAAATTAATCATCCAATTTTGTTTTTGAAAAAATGATTTGAAATGATGGAAATCTTTATTTTGACCTCTACACGCTCCATTGTTCATCTCTTTGTATGCTGTAGTTGTCTAGTTCACAAGTGTCAAATAAGATTGACGTACGACGTCATTTGCAAAAGTTATAAATGTTCCGATAAAGAGTGATTAATTGTGCGCCACCTTGTATTAATGAAAATTTTTGAGTTGGCTTTAGTATAATTAAAGTAAAAATATGAATAAAAATGAAGTATTTCAGTTCAATGTTAATGATGGCGATGGAGGTTATTGCGCTTGTGTGTAGTAAACATGCATATGAAATTCTAATTTTTGGTTCAATGGTTTTAACGTGGAAAGGAGTTCTACTCAAAAATACTAGAATTAGCGTAGCCGGAGTTAGACTGATGAGGATTATTATTTTTTATTTTGCTGATAGTAGTTCTATGCAAAAAACCCACAAGGACTCCTACGTTTCCACGACAGTCGGTTCTACGTTACCGAAACGACCCGGATTTATATCCGGCCAAGGACTGTCACTCCAGCAGCATTCCCCGTATGTAAGTATGGGGAATGTTTATGTTGCTACAACAACAACAACAAGGACCCCTTTGTAAAGATTATCGAAGCCCTACAATACACTTATAAACCGAGACCGGTTTGGCTCTTAATAACTTTATTATTTTTTGTGATACCTTTTATATCATTCTTTTCAAGTTTCGATGAGTTATGGTACGTGTATAGCATAATTTTTTCTACGACGCTTTTTTCCATAAAACACAGAGTTTATATTTTCAAAAATGTTTCTTATTCTAAACTTAAGCAACACATACTCCATTTTTAAAAACATCCTTCCAGTGAACGTCTTTGCATACTACATATATATTTGGGTTTTCCCCAAGGGCGGTTTGAAATGGAATAAAATCAGGCCTGTGTGTGTAGGGTGCGTGTATTAACGAAGCTCAGTCTTTTATTTATTTATTTATTTATATATATATATTTTTTTTATTTATTTATTTATGTACAATTATTGATCTTAAGAATAGTTTACATAATTATGCCCTAGATAAAAGAGTAAACAATAAAATTAAAATTATTTATATTTTTTTTTAATTTTTAATTTTTAATTCCAATTTACGGCACTCCCAACGACTTTTGTGTTATCGTTCCCATGACAGTCGGTTCTACGTTACCGAAACGACCCGGATTTATATCCGGCCAAGGACTGTCACTTCAGCCACATTTCTCAAAAATGAATGGGGAAGGTTTTATGCTGTTAAAACAACAACATATTCGTAATAAATTTGTAACATTCCAGAGTGCTACTCAATCGTTTAATTTCCCATGGGGATTTGATTTTTTTATCTTTTTAACTTCGAGTTTTTTGCGACTTTTTTTGTAGAATTGGTTGTATAAAATTATTATCCAAGAAGCTGCAAGAAGTCCGCTAAAGCACATAAGTATACTTGGTATTTTTAAATTTTACATTTTTAGTACCTGGCCCGGCCTTTACTGGGCTAAACACAGTTTGCCTCTTCGAGCCTTTTCCCAATTTGGTCACTGTGTCATCTTTTCCTGGGCCATATAACAGTTCTTCACTCGTCATAGCAGCTTCCAAAATATCGATTTGCCCACGTAGCATTCTTGACGTTGTTCCACAAGTGGAAGAACCTACAGCTTTAAGCCGACTCCAAACGGCAAATATTTTTTATGAAGAGCTTTTTCATGGCAGGAGCTTAAATCTATTAATAATCTATATAAATATCTGTTTAAAATTCACAATTTTCTTCGTATTTTCCTGTTCATGTAGCCACTTATCTTGGCCTTAGCCTTCACTTCCTTTCGATTAAAAACCAGGCACTTCTTTGCTCAATAAGACCAGATATATTTTCGGTCTAT
This sequence comes from Anastrepha obliqua, assembly GCF_027943255.1. Taxonomy (NCBI): domain Eukaryota; kingdom Metazoa; phylum Arthropoda; class Insecta; order Diptera; family Tephritidae; genus Anastrepha; species Anastrepha obliqua. Next base: position 10,342,356 of record NC_072893.1, read on the forward strand.
CCTCAACCTCTTTGATAGTTTTTCTTAAAGGTTACTGAGATTGCTTTTGAAAAACTTTAAAACATTATTTTCTCACAATTTCAGTTCGATTTTTCGCCATTATTAAGGCCATCCGCACTGTACACTGTGTTATTTGTCGGCTAATCATTGTTGCCTGATCGTTTCGCCCTTAAATTCTGTGCCGAGCAAATCGGCTCGTCATTGGCTATTCATAGAATATTCAAAAACGGATGAACACAACATTGCCGACCACTAAACGTTGTGCACGCGTTTTTTATTTAAATACTTCCGTGAAAGAAGAAGAAAAATTTAAAAATGTGCGATTCAACAGTGAAATTTGTTGAAATGATAGAATCATACCCATGCTTGTATAATAATACCCTGCAGGAATATTCTCGAAAGGATATTGCCGAGAAAACATGGTCAAAAATATCTCAACAAATGCAATTGCCAGGTATGTATGTCAATTAAATTGTTGAATAAACCAAACGAGTGGTAATGCGAACAGTGGCGAAGGCACATTTGAACATTTGGTGATTAGAAATAAAATGCCAAATAATTTCTCAAAGATTCGAAGATTGCGTATTAGTGCTTTTTTCGGATGCTGGTATAATACATCATCCCTCTGGCGCATAAAAGTGTTCAAACCCGAAAGCGAATTCGTGTCAAAAAAATTTGTAATTTTTAATGTTTATGCCAAATATGCACTCGTTATTGTAGTGAGCTCTACTCAATCTATAATTGAATATGCGCCCAAATTTCGTTCCGCATACGGTCGCATAATACATATTTTTCTTCAAATCGGAAACCCTGCGTTTGCTACGAAGTAGTGTTTAAATTTGGGCGACTGTATTTCAGTGCTTCTTTCCAACCCAAGTTGGAGTTCAGAAATCCGAAAAATTCCTCTATCGCCGTTTCGCCCTGCGAGCCTACTCTCTATCCAACCGCATCACAGTAGCCCGACAATATTGCCGAATGATAATTTTTTTAATTATAATTCACCGATCCAAAATTTAAGAATTTTTGGTTAACTGCCTACAAGTCGTTGATCTTCCGTCTTTCGCGGCTTGTCATTTTCATTTCACCTGCACCTACACCATACATGTTTTTCTTATTTTATACATTTTTTTTAAATACATTTTTTTTATATTTTTTTATAAATAAATTTATTTATAAATGTTTGTTCCTATTTTTATATAATTTTTATTATTTTTTTTATAATTTTTATTATATTTTTTTATAATTTTTATTATTTTGTTTCTATATTTTTTTATATTATTTATTATTTTTTATGTTTTTTTTTAATTATTTCATGAACTTTTTTTTTATTTTTTATACATTTTGTTTTTTATATCTTTTTAATGCATTTATTTAATTTTTTATAATTTTTTTTTATTTTTTTATAAAATTGAATTTTTTATCTGTTTGTTTTTATAAGTTTTAGATTATTTTTTTTTATTTTTATTTTATTATTTTTTTATAAATTTTAATTTTGAAAATATTACCGAGTGATAATTTTTTAATTATAATTCACCGATCCAAAATTTAGGAATTTTCGGTTAACTGATCTTCCGTCTGTCGCGACTTTTCATTTTATCATAATAATTTCTGTTTTTACTCATCATTTTATCATATTATTATAATTTTTTATTTTATTTTTTTATAATTTTTTTATTTTTATTTTTTTATAGTTTTTGTTTTTTATTTCTTTTTAATTTTTTTATATTTTTTATTCTTTAATACATTTTTTTTTATCTTTTTATACTTTTTTATTTCTCTTTAATTTTTTTATATTTTTTTATTCTTTAATACATTTTTTTATTTTATATTTTTTTTACTTTTTTAAAAATTTTAATTTTTTATTTGTTTGTTTTTATATTAGGAGGTTGAATTAGTTTTAAAGGTGACACACAGATGGCGCTATTTATCACTTTATCGCGTTGGCAATACTGAATATATATTCATGACAAAGCCTCATCCCTAGGCTTTGTTTATCAGTATCTGTCATTTCGCTGAAGTATAAACAACGCAGTGTTTTCGTGCTCCGAGTATGTCAACTTTCGTGCCGTCGAAACGCAATTTGCGGGAAGCTTTGCTTTTCTGCTTCAATTTGAAAAAAAAATACAGCCCAAGCCCGTGAATTGCTGCAGGAGGCCTACCCAGACCATACTCCGTCGATTTCAACATGTGAGTACTGGATTCGTCGATTCAAAAGTGGTGATTTTCACACCGAAGACAAGGAGCGTCTTGGCCAGCCCAAAAAGTTCGAGGACGCGGATTTGGGCCAATTGGTAAACGAGGACTCGTGCCAAACCCAAGAAGAGCTTGCTGAATCATTGGGCGTTGATAAATCAACCGTTTGCAAGCGTCTAAAAGCGATGGGAATGATCCAAAAGCAAGGACATTGGGTCCCGTACGAGTTGAAGCTGCGCGACGTCGAACGGCGATTTTTTACGTGCGAATTGCTGATCGAGCGACAAAATCGGAAGGGTTTTTTGCATCGGGTGGTGACTGGCGACGAAAAATGGATCCACTACGATAACCCAAAACGCAAAAAATCATGGGGTTTGCCCGACCACGCATCAACGTCGACGACCAAGCAGAATATTCACGGCAAGAAAATCATGCTCTGCATTTGGTGGGATCAGGTCGGCGTCGGGGGATCGTTACCGACTGCAATTGATGCGTTTAAGCCGGGCATTGAAAGAAAAACGGCCGGAAAAAGGCACGACAAGGTTATTTTGCAACATGACAACGCTCGGCCGCATGTTGCTCAACCTGTCAAAAAATACCTTGGAACGCTTGGCTGGGAAGTGTTACCCCACCCGCCGTATAGTCCAGACATAGCTCCCTCCGATTATCATTTGTTCCGGCATATGAGTCTCGATTTGGCGGACCAGCGGTTCTCCTCGTACGAGGCTACCAAAATATGGGTTGAGTCATGGATAGCCAAGCAGCGGCCAGAATTTTGGAGAAACGGCATCCGGAAATTGCCCGAAAGATGGGCGAAAGTTGTAGCTAGCGATGGCCAATACTTCGAATACAATATTTTGTACCGTTTTTTCACAATAAAGCCCCAAATCTTCGAAAAAAAACCTTTAAAACTAATTCAACCTCCCAATAATTTTTAGATTTTATTTTTTTAATGTTTATTTGTTTATAAATTTTAATTTTTAATTTTTTTAAAATATTAAAATATTGTTTATACTACACTTAAAGCTTCAAATGTTCTACAACATTAAAAAAAGACTCAAAAAATGTCTATAAAAATTTCAAAGCTCTTGATTATTTTTAACAAAATTTCTAAAACTCGTAATGTGCATAATCTCGGCAATGAAAAAAATTATCAAAATCAACGCGCATTTTAAGCCACTTTAAACTAGCACTGTATTGTATTGAATGGGTTACAAAACTACATTTCTAAAATAATTTTTTTAAAAAATTTCAGGAAAAGGTTTGAAATTTTAATGAAAAGTTTTCAAATTTTTTTTAATTTTGTACACGTTTGGAACTCTGAATTAAGTTTTTGTTGTAGAACGAACTATATTTTTATAAAACAAAATGTTGATGATGTTGTTGTAGCAGCATGCACATTCCCCATAAATATTTGGGTAATGCTGCTGGACTTGGCCGGTTATACATAAATCGGGATCGTTCCGACACCTTAGAACCAACTTTCGTGGAAACGGTCAAAGCTTTGTAATAAGTCGCGCTGCTATTTCTGTGAACTCAGGTGTATGTAGATTCTTGCAGCCCAAATTGCCACCGCCGTTTCTTCAACAATTAGGACACCGATTGTGCACTCGTAAATAAACTGATTTTCTATTTTTACCTCATTATTTTACAGTTTCTGAATGCAAAGAAAAGTGGAGAAATATTCGAAATAATTTTGTGCGGAGTTTAAAATCATCGAAGGCAAAAAAGAAATATTATTTGCATGATCGTTTGCAATTCGTAAGGGAATATATAAAACCAGTAAAACGTTCAGGTTCAGCAGCGAATGGCGGTAATATAAAACTAGACGACGGGGATCATTTACGAGAAGATGTAGAAGTGGCCGTACACACTGAAGAAAATTCGCATGATTCGGTTGGCGAAGCACAGAAGGTGAAAAAAAGAAAGAGAGGCGCTACGGAAGATGGAGATATTACCAAAGAAACTTTAGTGCAGTTAGTTAAATCGAGAGAAAACGGGAGAGCGCTGGATGATGGTCGGCGGATGTTTCTGTTGAGTCTTTTGTCAGATGTGGAAAAACTAAGTTACGAAAACTACACGCAGTTTCGCATAAACACCCTTGTCAGCCTTCAAAGGTTTATGACGGAGCAAGTAAAATCGACAAATCAGAATTTTCATTCAGAAGAGTCACAGATGATGCACATTCCATCTTGCAGCATCTCTAGGGTCAGCTCTACTGCTATTTCGTCAAATGATGCGTGAACCCCTGCAACATAAACTGCCTGCAATAGGCGACAGAATAGGAGTCAATAAGGTGGACATATTTTACTAAGAAAATTGGTTCATTCATAAGGTGTTCTTTTTTGTGTTTTTTTTGTTTTTTTTTTTGTTTTTTTTTGTTTAATGTTATCCAATAAGTTATATATATACCGTCACTCGCATTACATCAGCTTTCAACTAAACTTTCGAGTAATTTTCGGAAAGTTCTTCTGTACCAATGAAAAACTGCTTTCAAATCTTATCTAATCTAATTTTATCCAACATCTTCGGCTCTCAATTTGCTGACTTCGAAGATGAACACATACAAGCATTTACTCGAAAAAGCTACTATGATTAGCCAATAAATATGCAGGAGGCCTAACTTTTAATTGATTACCATATAATGGGTACATTCGGAGAGTTTCCGAAATTTGCTGTTGGATACAACCTTTTTTAAAGGCTACAGTAAAAGTATTGTACTTTACTTACTTTACTTCACTTTACGAAAGTAGATAGTGCAGATTATTACTATTTTTTATTTATTTATTATTCATTAGCTCATATCAAATTTAACACTCCTTGATGGTGGGCTTCACCCCACATGTCTGAGTTATCAGGGTCACTGTTGTGGAAAATTCCGTTTCGAGAAAAACAACAAAGGAGCAAAACTTATTTTAAAGATCTCTAAGGAAATGTAGGGTTTTCCAATAAGAAGTGTTGTTTTGATATTCAAAGAAAAATGCTATTTTTTAATATAAATGATCGGATGTTTATTTCATTGTAAAGAGGAAAGTATGCCGTTAATAGTGGAAAATAACATCAGACAAATAACCACCACGACCACGCTTACAGGACAATATCCTTTTCATGAAATTTCTCATAACCGAATTGCAAAGTGGCTGCCCTATGTCCTCGATAGCCTCACGAATTCCATCTTTAAGGTCTTCAATCGACCCTGGTCTGTTGGCGTAGACCTTCTCTTTCACGTGGCTCCAAAGAAAAAAGTTCCAAGGTGCTAAATCACAAGATCTTGGTGGCCAATTATGATCACCTCTTCGAGAGATAACCAACGCGGTCTGGAAACTTTTCCCGTAAAAGATCAATGGTTTCGTTGCTTGTGTGGCAGGTAGCGCCGTCTTGTTGAAAATAAACGTTGTCCAGATCAGTACCGTCCAATTCCGGCCATAAAAAACCGTTAATCATCTCTAGATAGCGCAATCCTATTCAAAATAGCACCTGTTATTGGAAAACCCTTTACTTCAGAATTAAGCAAAAAAAATTGAGTTTTGGAACAGTTGATGTAGAAATGTAAATTAAAATCTACCAAAATTAAATTAAAAATGTACTAAAACAATTTAAAACCATATAAAAATCAATTAAATCCACTAAACTAGAAAGTTTTGGAGCTGTGAAAATAAATTGTGAAATTTTGAAAGATTGTGAATTATTTCGGATGTTGTTGGTATTTTTATTGTTTCTTTTTTTTGATTGTTGTTGGTATTTTTATTGTTGTTGTTGTTATTTTTTATTGTTGTTGCTGTTCTATTATTATTGTTGTTGTTGTAACAGCATAAAATGTTCCCCAGAAATGTTTGTGTTATTGGTAAATGGATTGTGCGATCGAGAGATGATTAACAATTTTTTATGGCCGGAATTGGATGGGATTGATCTGAGCAACGTTTATTTTCAACAAGACGGTGCTACGTGGTTTCGAGGCACCATTGATCTTTTACGGGAAAAGTTTCCGCACCATGGTGGTCATTTGCCTGATATTATTTTCCACTATTAACGGCATACCTTCCTCTTTGTAATGAAATAAACATCCGATCATTTATAATAATATTAAAAACTAGCATTTTTCTTTGAATATCAAAATAACACAACACCTCTGTTTGGAAAACCCTATACTAAGCAAAAAACAGCAGTAGTAGAAACTCGAACTTGAAAGCCCCTCTATGTACATATGCGTTTAACACAGCAAACAAAGAAATTAGTTGCAAGTCATTATCACTTCTTTGTTTTCATAGGAAAATACGCTGTTAAAAGGATTAGCCAACTAACACCACCGAAAGAGTGATTGGGCTTGTAAACTCGTGTTGCTGTCGCTGCCGCTGTCAATGAATCACATTTCACATAATTGTCGGCTGATATTACTTGTTATTTATGCCCATGCATATGTATGTGGGCAAATTATTGTAATTAATAAAACAAAATAATGGTAAATCAGTATTAGCTACTTAAAGCAGTTTTACACTGTGCTCGCACATCCATACATACATACATATGCATGTATATATGTAAAGTGAGTTAGAATGCGGTTAAACGTATAGACACTGAAAGCAAGCAGAACTATTCATAATGCATACATATATATTACATACAAAAGATGTATGTATGTATTTATGCAATGTGGCGCAAAATTAATCATCCTATCGGAAGATTTATAATTTTTGTAAATGCCGTCGTACGCCAATCATATTTGACACTTGAGAACTAGACAGCTGCCGTTTATAAACAAAGCGCGTAAAGGTCAAAGATTTCCATCACCCCAAATGGTTTTTGTTCTTTTTTTAGTAAAAAAATTATTCCAATTCTAAACTAGATGATTAATTGTGCACCATATTTATATGAGTGTGCCTGCATAGAATTAGCTAAGCAACACAAAGCAAATACTCGTACTTGTTTTTTTATTACTCAGAATAAAATAAATCACGTAAGTTGCGAAAAAGGCTAGAAAAATGTCAGAAAGAGAGAACTAAAACTCCGAGAGTAGATAACTAAGACTAAAAATGCTTAATAAAGTATGAAAATGGTAGTCTGGTTGCAGCAATGTAACGTTATGAAAATCAGCTCTCGACCTTGTGCCGTGTAATTTCTGTTTGTTTCAAAATATAAATGGACTGATTACTGAAACAAGCAGCTTGTCACTGACTCAAGTGAGTAGTGTGAGCGACTTCTTTCTTTCATCTGTAGGGGTTTATGTTCGTGCGCGTTAATACAATGTTTGCCGAATACTTTAACTCTCTAACTGGTTTTTTACGATCTTCGCTGAAATTTATTTAGCAAACAAGCCAAAATACCCATGCTAGTAGAAGCTTGGGGTTAAAATGTTCTACATAAAAATTGTGCACTGAATTTGATCTGATTTATGTCTCTGAACGCAGACATTTTATATGTAAATAATTTATAGATGATATTTGAAGTAAATTAGTGAACTTTTTGAACTAACTAAAATAAATTTTGGAATTAGTTTGCTAAAAGCCCTTCGTAATTAAGGCCGTTAACGTCAAAGTTGCAAAGCTCGAGCAAGTCGATTTTATGAAATGTTTTTTCGAATTGGATGTGACTGCTTCAAAAATTCACTTCTTTTTTATAATTTTGTTCTTTTTTTTTGTATTTTTTTTTATATGCATTTTTTTCCTTTTATAAATTTGTTATCTTATATTTTTTTGAGGTTTTTTTTTATATTTTTATATAATTTTTATATTTTTTTACAGTTTTGTTTTATTTATTTACACTGATTTTTTTAATCAGCTAGAAAAGTTTGTCCCTCATTTAAATATTTTGTTTGTATGTGTTCGGGAAACTCGATTTTAAGAACTGTTTTTCAAATTGAATGTAAATGCTTCAAAAATTCAATTTTCTTTTATTATTACTTTCTTTTTTTTATAAAATTTTGTTTCTTTTTTTTTATATATTTTTTTCTTTTTTTTTAAATTTCGTTTTTTTTATATTTCTTTTTTTTATAAATTTTTTCTTATATTTTTTTATTTTTATTTCTTTTATATAATTTTTAAATTTTTTTATACTTTTGTTTTATTTATTTGTCCGATTTTTTTAATCAGCTAGGAATAGTTTGTCCCTCATTTAAATATTTTCTTTTTGGTATGTGTTTTATTTGTATGTACGTACACCTGTGTTAACATTAATAGCAGTTCGACATATTATGCAATAGCAAGGTTGTGACTATTTTAAAATTTTTTTTTTAATTCTTATTTTATTATTAGTTTTTATTTATTTATTTTTTATTAATTCTAAGGTGAGGTTAGGTTGACTTGGCTGGCTGAAAGTCCTCAAATAGAACTATTGGTCCTTAGTGGTACCAGATGGAGCTTGACCCTTACGTTTCCTTGTAGTATTCTTCTTGTAATAAGCCTGCGTCTTTTGCGAATGTAAATAATCTCTGAAGCTCTAACCCCGAGAGACTTTCTAACCTCTCTCAATCCTAAACATTTATTTTCTATTTAAATATTAATTTTAGTTTTTTATAATTTTTTGTTTTTAATTATCATTTTATTTTATTTTTTTATATAATTTAATTATTTTTTGTTTCTTAACTTTTATTTGTTTTATTTTAGTTTTAATTTTATTTATTTGTTTTTAGTTGATAATTTTTTTTAATATACTTCCAGTTTCACAATAGATCAACTCTGGTCGCAGTGCGTAATGGCCTTCTAATAATAAATACATACATACAGGGTTGCCCATATTCGACGGACCCATGTGTTTTTTGGGCCCATTCCAATCGACGAGGCTTGTCCGCAGGCAACAATATTTGCGTGAATTGACTCTTATATGGGAATAAATGCAAATCAATGCGGATAATTCGTTGTAAAGTGGTTCGAGCAATGCCCTACTGCTGAGAACGGCGATTCTGGGATGTCCTTGGCGACGTCTCAACACTGGCCCGTACAAGAGCAATATTCTCAGCCGATCGCCTTGGTCGGTTTTGATTTGGCCTCTTTAGATTAGAAAGAGCATCACCAGTGGAAAACCTTTCGTAAAAACGTTTAATGGTGTTCTTAGAAGGCGCACTTTTCAAATTATTTAATTTTTTATACGCACGTTGAGTTTTCACAATTGACTTCTTTTGTTGAATGTCAATTTCAACAATTTGGGAGCGCTCGCGTGGCGTGTACTGTTCCATGGTAAAAATCTGCTTGGACTCACGCTTCCAACGCGGTATGTCTTTAAGCGATCTGTCTCTGTCAAAAGATACAAAGTTGCCAGATGGGTCCGTCGAATATTGGCTACCCTGTATATACTTATATAAAATTTCAAAATTTTGAATTTGAAAAATATGCAGTTTTGTAAACCATTAAATTTTGGGATAATATTGTAACGGTTTAAAGTGGCTGAAAACTAGCGATGATTTTTGATAATTTTATTTATTTATGTGTTTTTTCAGAGATCACCACGATTTTTGAGCCGCTTGAAACTTGCCCTTTCTCTCGTGTACAAAATACTTAAACTGCTATAAAACTGCATATTCAAAATCTTTCTAAAAATTCTGGTTAGAAAAATTGAAGTTTTAATGAAGATTTGATGAATTGTATTTAAATATTATTATTAAAAGGTCTAACAAAAAAAAATGTATAAAAAAAAATTTTACACATAAAAAAAAAATTATCAAACAAAAAATTTATTAAAAAACAAAAATTATAAAAAACAAAACAAAAAAATTATTAAAAATAAAAACAGGTTTATAAAAATTAAAAAAAAAATATTAAAAAAATTTATAAGAAATGAAAAAAAATTTTTTTTTTAAATGTTTTAAAAAAAGTTATAAAAAAAAATATTAAAAAATTATATATAAAAAAAAATAAAAAAAAAAATTATATATAAAAAAAATATAAAAAAATTATAAAAAATTAAAAAAAAAAATATATAAAAAATTAAAAAAAAAAATATATATAAAAAAATTGCAAAAGAAATTATTAAAAAAAGTTATTCAAAATTATAAAAAAAATTATCAAAAAAAATTAATAGTCCAAGCCTTGCAATAAGTTGCTTTGCTAGTGAACGCAGGTGTATGGCGCATGTGTGTATACATTTACTGCGCATGTTTTTATTTGTTTTAATTCGTTTTTGTGTTTGTTTTCATTTTGCTTTTCTGACATATGTATGTGGTTATTTATTTTTTGTTTTTGCTGGCGATATTCTTAGACACGGCGTCACCGCGTGATTCACATTGGCCAACATGAACATGGTTAACTTATAACTCCACGCGAATGTTGAGAAATGTGAACTCACACTTGTCGTGAATGATTTAAATTACAATGAAAAATTCAAATTTAAATAAAAAAAAAAATTTATAAAATTTGTAAGGCAAAAGGAAAAGGACCCGTAAACAATTTTTTTTTCTTTTTTTTTAAATTTTTTTTAGATTTTTTTTTTAATTTTTATTCAAAAATGTTTTTAATTTTTGTTTTTGCTTGTTTTTTTTTTTTTTGGTTTTTGCTTGTTTTTTTTTTTGTTTCATGTAGTAAGTGTAAACAAAGAAATGTATATCTGCACATACATACATACATATTTTCTTACTTACATATTTCATCCTTAAGTGACTCAAATTTATTAATATATACCTAAATTAAAAATAAAATAAGTAGTTGTTTAAGGGGGAAAAACCGCCATACAAATCCATCAGCCTATAAATATACTTTTATTTTGTGCGCTTTCTCAATAAATTACGGTTAACTGCGTAACAACTGCACCAGTGTGGCTCGCAAAGCCAAGTGTCACAGCGTATGGGGTGTGTATACTCGCACGCATGTGTATGTGTAGTTGTTGATTGCTGCATTTGGCTTTTACCTGCACACACATGTGCATGTTACTCACATATGTATGCAGGCAGACATTTTTATTTTCACATGAATGCTGCAGAGTTGGCCTCGTTTTGCGTTTGTTGGTGTTGTCCTCATTTTGTCTTGACCTCATTTCGAAGTGGATGGCATCTGCTTGCGCACGTGTGTGTGTGTTCGATATTTGATGCAGCATTTGCCTTAACTGTGTTGATGTTTATGTTAATATATATATATATTTTTTTTAATAAAAAAAGGACTTGAGCATTTAATTTTTTTTTCTTGTATTCGTATATTTTCGTATAAAAGCAGTTATTTGCTTTCGAACACTAAATATTTTATAAAAATATCATCTTCACTTGCATTTACGAAACTTTGTATAAATATCTCAAAAATAATTTTCATCAAAGGCGTTAATTTAATATTTTCAATTAATAATTTAATTTAATTAATAAAGTTAAAGTGCGATTTTAATATCGGCATTATATTTGTATACGACAGTTAGGGTGCGTTTTTGCTCATTTCCGCCGAGCAAGTGTAATTTGTGTAGACACATGTGGTTATTGCGGGGTTGCTACTCCAGTCCTTTTCTAATTTTTAAGAGGTTTTTGAAGCGGTCCTTTAAGCAAATTCTACGATTAAAACCATCTGTTCGGGGAGATGTCTTTCTTCTAGTACCAGTTTTACTTTGACGCTCCAAACGATCATCGTGGCTCCTTTTTTTTGAGTAAATTTATTACTGTTGGATGACTACATCTAGCTTTTGCGTATATTAAGCGCACATTTTTTAAGGGGTTAGGGGTAGTCATAGGGCCGAAAAAAGATGATTTTCAACAATTATTTTTTGCTAGTCAATTGCTTTATTTTACAAAAATAGCATTAATACATCATGTTTCGACTTGACTTAAGCAAAATTTCAAAAATAAAAATTAATAATTGTAAAAGTTATCTCTGTTTGTGTGGAGCCCATTTCTCCAGAAATCCCTTGCGGTGATCATCACAAGTGCTTGGAGATTCATCTAAAATCAATTGGAGAAGAGAAATAAGTTTTAATAATAGATAATCTTGAGCCTGATCGAAGGTTTTTTTTGTTTTCAAAACTAACAGTTTTGCGGCCTCAGCAAATGTTTTTCAGATTTTTGAGAAAATAATCGACAATTGTTAAAAAAAACGAAATTTTTGAAAGAAAAAATCTTTGACCAGGCACGAGTCCTTTATGTTTTTCAGAAATAGTATACATTTTATTGAAATCTACCAAGCGATTTTTAAGTTACAGTTATTACCAATTCCAAAAACATAGTTTTGAGAAAAACGCATTCAAAGTTTTGCTACTTGCTCTCGAACGCTCCGTAGCGCCCGAGCGGCCTTCGTTAATTGTTGAGTAACTCGACGGTCAGACTCACTTCAAATTGTCACACAATACTTTTAAGATATTATACTTAATGAAAATGCAAAAAAAAATCAAATTTTTTGAAAATTCTGACTAACCCCTTAATAGCCGCTTGACTATCACTGAAAATGTTTGTCCGAGTATTAAGAGGAGTTAATTCCAGAGCTAATTCCGCTGCTTTTGGTGCGACATAGATTTGGTTTAAGAAATAGACAAGGGTTAAGGTATGGGCCTTTGGCACTGCGACCATATTGATCAATTGTGCACCCTATGCTGTCTATTGACTTTTAAGTATGCTTATGAATTGTACCAGCTCCTTCTGAGGGAGTGATTGTAGTTCTTCATCTATAAGCTTGAACTTGTTTAAAAACTTTTTCCTTCTATGCGTCAACCCCGGACATTCGATGATGAGATGTTCTATAGACTCCTCATCTTCGCAGCAAAATCTGCAGGTGCTGGTGTTAGTTATGCCTAATTTATGTAAATGTTTGTTGCAGGTGAAGTGACCCGTGAGGGCGCCTGTGAGAGTGCGAATGCTCTTTTTGTTTAACGTGATGGTCATGTTAGCTCTTTTAGTATTGAAACTTAAGAACGTTTTGGAGTGTCTAAGACCCTCTACGTTGTTCCAATGCTGATTTATTAGAGTTTTGGCCCAGTATTTTACTTTTTGTTTTAGGCTGTTTTTGTTAAATCCAAACATGGGACTAGGTCCGATGAAATTTACATCTGCCCCTTTTTTGGCTTGAAAGTCTGTATTTTCGTTGCCGCCATATCCCTCATGTCCTGGTACCCAAATTAATGAGACATTGTTTTTGGATGCCGGGTTATTGAGTGTCTTGTGGCATTCTAAGAGAGTTTTTGAGCTGTAGGTATAGCTATCTAAAGCTTTTAGAACTGATTGGCTGTCCGAGAGTATTCTAATTTAACAAATAGTGTGTAATTTTATTTTATTTTATTTTATTTGTTACAAAAGCTGTTATTTTACCGAAATCTTTCGTACTCGAGCGTATCAAGTCGCCAAAGAATTTCTGCTTCATTCCAACGCTCGTTTTATTTCGCTCAATTCGTTTTCGAAATGTTCCAAGGTTTTCAAGCAATTCCATTTTTGTTTGCTCTCCTTCCCTCTTCCTACTGTATTTTTTAAATATTTTCGGAATTTCTTTTGACAAAAGTTGAGCAATTGTTTTTGTTTTTTATTCAATCATCTACAATATACAAATCTTCTTATGTTTCGTTGCAGTTTCAACACCAACAATAAGAAGAATTGGCAGAACTTATACGAGAAAACACCTCCTGAGAAATCGGTCGCTGTAGCTGTTGTTTTGTCGGGGTCACCAATACATCGCACCGATTTCTCATTGTAGTTGCGAACGTCAACAGCGGTATTGCATAGTAACATAACGGCAACAAGGGGCAAAACAGAGAGGTGTGCACGCTGTCTGTCATCCTTTTCCTCGGCACATCTGCCCACGCTCTACGCCGACAGAACGAACACTTGACTGCATAAATCAGCAGGGCTTAACATTCGGTGTAGAAGAGGATTAAACTGAATAAGGCAGTAAGATGTCATCCCCCAGTGCTGGCAAGCGACGCATGGACAATGACGTTATTAAACTAATCGAATCCAAACACGAAGTAACCATATTGGGTGGCCTAAATGAGTTTCATGTGAAATTCTTCGGACCGCATGGGACACCGTACGAGGGTGGCGTATGGAAGGTGCGAGTCTACCTGCCAGACAATTATCCCTTCAAATCGCCAAGCATAGGGTTCGTGAATAAAATCTACCATCCGAACATCGACGAATCATCGGGCACGGTTTGTTTGGATGTAATCAATCAGGCCTGGACAGCGCTGTATGATCTCTCGAATATTTTCGAATCGTTTCTACCACAATTGCTGACATATCCGAATCCAGTGGATCCGCTGAATCGGGACGCAGCGGCGCTGTACTTACATGAACCGGAGGAGTATCATCGCAAAGTGGCCGATTATGTGCAACGCTATGCCACCGAGGAGGCGCTGCGTGCGGCGCAACAAGAGCGAGAGAGCAGCGATAGCGAGTCGAGCATGTCGGACTATAGTGAAGACGAGGCCCGAGATATGGAGTTATAATATCGGTTTATGGTTAAGCTAATTATATGAATTTGAATTACATTTAAATACACAAATTACATATACACGCTCACACACATACTACCTACTACGTAATCTTAAACGTGCATACAACAAGCATACATAAAAACACACACACACACATGCATACTACAATCCTACCTAATAAAAGGGAAGCAAAGCAAAGAAGTAAAAGAATACAAAAATAGTGGATTATGAAGGGAAGAAGAGAAATGGAGAACTCGAAGACGACAGTTAAACGATACGATAAAGCAAAAAGTAAGCGCAAGTCATGTGTATATGTGACTACACATACATACATATAAATATATATATATATATAATTAAGCAAGATTGCGACGCGACGCCGCCATACGGGCAACTTGCATTGCTGCATAGCGACAACAACAATAACAACAACAACAGCAGCAACAGCACGTCATTGCAACACTCAATGTTGTTGCCACATACATACATGCACACATACATATAAACAAATAAACAGAAGACAGCACTAGAATGCCTCGCCAGTCAGAGGAAGGCCAATGCCAATGTCAGGCTGGATGGCAACAAGAACAATAACAACAGCAGAAGCAGCAGCTGCAGCTGCAAAATGTCAAAATCAAAACTAAGCAGTGCAGTGCCCAAAATAGAGCAGTGCAGCAAACGAAGTGGAAATGCTGCTACAACAACAACAACAACAACAACAACAACAACAACAAGTGGAAATGCAGCGATGCAGCGCATGATCCTTTTCATGGCCAACAGCAAAAGGAAAGGCAAGCCATTTCTACCACCCAACAACAATAACTATAGCAACAACAACAACAGCTTCAACATTTATTCACCACAGCCGCAAGTTATTTGTGCAATAAACCAACAAACGAGCGCAACGGCGAACAGAGAGCAGCAACAGTAACAGCAGCAACAAAAGCAACAGCAGCAGCAGATGCAGAAGCTAACTGTCGCCACCAATATCACCAATAGCAGTAAATGCAGCAGCAGCAGCAGCACAGAAAGCGCCGCTGCCACACAACTATCTACCATCACATGACGCACACGGCGAAAAATATGATTTATGTAAAATTTTTATTCAATTCATTTGTGGTAAATTTAAGCGCATTTGGAATATTGGCAAATTTTTTAATTTTAAGCTCTGATCTTTTGTAGCTTTTAAGTCGCCATTCAAAACATTCATATTAATATTTTTTTTTTTGTAATTTAGTAAATTTTTGCATATTCAATTTGGTCAATGTTTGTAAAAGCAGCTTGAAAAAAAGAATAACAACAAATTTTAACCAAATATATGCATACGTTTATTCTAGGTCTTTTTGAAATAGACAAACAAAAAAATTAAAAAGAAAATTAAACAAAATAGCATCAATTCGTTTTGCGTTTATTTATGATTTTTTTTTTATAATTTTTTATCTGCTATGCAGGAGTGTTCAAATTCTGTCGCAGTGGAATTGTGCAATGCTTCTATATTGAAAAAATGAGCGCCAAAACATTGAAAGTATGATAGCGAACAGGCAAACTCTTGAGACTCTTAGTGCACGCAATTTGAAGGTCAAATTTTTTGTAATAAAATTTGATAAATTTGGATTGATTTAAGGTTTTGAAATTTAGATTTCTTTGGTGGACAAGCTTTTTAAAATGTTTATTTTCTTAGTATTTCGCTTATTCATTTGATATCAATTCTGTGTTGCGAATTAAAAAAAGTTTCAAAAAAAAAAAAACAACTCAAATCTCTAAAAAGAGGTAAAGTATTGCTTAACCACTCGCAAGTGCGTAGGTTCGAAGCGCCAATTCTTCATTTTTATTGCTTAAATAAGTATGTACGTGTGTACATAGGTATTTATTTTGTAAAATGCAATCCATTTCAAAAATATTGGGGTGCTGAAAAACAAAAAAAATTTTGCTGGACGTGAATATTTAGAGGCGCACAATTCACGTATATATTTCTTACAACTACGAGTTTCAGTACAGCAATTAGAGTTCTCTTTTTTTCAAATAAAGGGTGATCAATTTAGAGGCAACGGATTTTAAATTAAAATAAAACAACGAAAATTCAAATTGATTGGGCAATCTTTATTACTTTTGTGTAAACTATTCATGACATTTATTGTTTGGAGGTAATCCCTTTCAAATGTTGACCGCAATTGCGCCGTAATTCGGCCATACGTAAACACCAAATTTGAATGACTCGCTGGAGGACTTCGGACGGTCGGTCGATATCTCGTGAATAACTTTAGTAATGTTGGCTTCCAATCCCTCAATCGAAGCTGGTTTATTCAGAAAGCATTTGGACTTTACATACCCCCACACATAGAAGTCCGAAAGTGTGATATCACACGATCTTGGTGGTCAATCCACTGGTGCGAGCCGAAACGATGACGCAGTAAATCCATTGTTTGCCGGGCTACATAGTAAGTAGTGCCATCTTGTTGGAACCAGGAGATTGTGGAGATCACAGGTCTCAATTTGCAGCATAAAAACGTCGATTATCATGGCGCGATAGCGTTCGTCATTCACTGTTACATTGGCCCCAGCTTCGTCTGTGAAGAAATATAGGCCGATGATTCCTCCAGCTCATAGGCCGCACCAAACGGTTGTTTTTAATGGATGTAATGACAGTTCTTGATTGGCTACGGGTTGCTCTTCAGCCCAAATGTGGCGATTGTGCTTACTGACGTAGCCATTTATCCAAAAATGGACCTCATCGCTAAACAAAATTTGAGTACCAAAATTCGGATTTGAGGGGAGTTTTTCAAGAGCCTAACGACTGAAATTATGACACTTTGGAAGATCGGTCGGCTTCAAATCTTAAATTAACTCTATTTTGTACGCTTTCAAACAAAGATCTTTGCGTAAAATCGCCCAAGTAGTGCCATAAGATAGACCAAGTGGTTGAGATTGGCGCCGAATCTATTCTTTCATGTCTTCGGCAAAACTCTCATTTAACAGCCGCAATATTCTCTTCATGCGCGCTGTACGTGGTCTAATCGGTCGAGTATCATCCAATAATGTAAAATTATTCTCCATTTTGCTGATGGTTTGCCGGTTATGTACACCATAAGTCTCAGAGCGTCAGTTTTCGTAACACAATTTTACGGTTTGTAAACGTTGTTGAGGCGTTAGTCTTTCCATGATGAAATGTCTATGAACAGGGCCGTAGAGAGTATATCCGGGCCCCGGGGGAAAATTGCAAATGCGGACCCTTACCAATTATGTCTAATTCATATAATTCGAATTACTCTCGAGTCCGGGCCCATTTAATAATATTAAATATTTGTATACGTGGTTTTGCTATTCATAAAATTTGTTTCCTGTCTGAGAACATCTAAAGTATCAGCTTCAATTTCCGGCTCGCTTCAGTACTAAAACTCAAAAGAAATAAAATTGGAGCAAATTGTTTCCTGGAGAAGGGAAGGAATATCGCGCGCTAGTTTTGTTAGAGAATTTGATTTGTGAGTGCAGCTTCTCCTTGTTTTTAACGATATCTGATGTTGTATTCGTCGAAAACTGTTAAATGAGAAAATATCGCGCTCGAAAATATGTTACACAAACCTTAGGTAAGCAATATGCTCTTGTCGTATAAATAATGCTTGATTTGCATGGGCATCTTTTAGGCGCAACACATACACAGCCATTTAGGTAATACTTCTATGTTGGCAATACCAAAAAAAACAGTCAGCAAACATTCTGTTGTCACATATATTCACAGTTGCTAATACATGAAGAATCTGCGCATGCGTAAAATATATATTTTTATAATATCTAAACTAAACACCTTTGATTGCTGAATCCAAAATGTACCAAATTTTCTCTTTGTTGACTTCCTCTGCTTATACCCTGTACCTCAAAACTGATTGGAATAAACAAAAAATAGCAAACGAATTTTTCTCGTGTGAGATGTCAACTTGGCAACGAAAAGAAACTTTAAATTATTTGATCGGTACTTTACGAGATATCAGTCACTTCAGCCATCTGCCGAGAAAATAATGGATTAATTTTGTCCAAACTAATATTTTAGTTTCAGCGAAGTTAAAAAAAACTGGTTAAAAAAAGCATGCCACCTTTTAGCTTTAGCCTCAGGATTCAAAGAAATATAACTAAATATTTATAAAAAAATAATATAATAAAATAAAATAAATTGGGAATCGCCAAATTGTTAGGAAAGGTATACATCTTTGCATAGTAAATAAAAGTACTGCTAGTGCTGCGTTTGCTTCAGCTTACCTAATAATTATTCAGATGTGCCCATAATTATGAAAGTGGTCTAAGTCAAAATTTCAAAAAACTGAGTTTATCACTTATTTCATATCCAAATTATATTAATCTAAATGTATTTTATGTATTTTTCACGATATTGTCCAAAATGAGCCTTTAGATAGTGGATGTAACATCAACTTTAAAGGGAATTCATTTAGTGTTAATTATGAAAGTCGAAAATTAGAAGAAATTACATATTAACATAACTTGAATTATGATGAATTGATAGAAAAGTGTAGAAGGAAAAACACATTTTCGCTAAAACGAATGTCGTCGCTGCCGCATTTTATTTCGACGAAGTCACTAAAAGAATCAATAACAAAAAGAATAAAAAATACCGCGAGCGGATCTGTCTTTTGACTGAAAATTCAATGGAAGCATTTGTTGAAAAATGAACCTTATAAAATGTTCTACAAAACTTCTTTAGATGGTTCTAAATTCCACGGATGCTTTCCATTTCAATTCAACCGGGCTATTCGGGTCATGTTCTTCGATTTCGATGTAACTCAAATATGTTGCTCTCTGGTCAAAATAATGAGACACGTATTTTTTTTTCGCCCGAAAAACATTTTTTTCAAGAGTTATCGGCAATTTTGTTTTTCGGCTCAAATTCGATTTTTTTTAAGTATGTTAGAAAAATTTTTTTTTAAATGCCCATAACTTAGTCAAAAATGAACCGATTTTAATAATTCTGGGTTCAAAATGATCGTAATTACTTACACGAGCGACTTCATGTAGAAACAATTGCAAAAAAGTAGTTAAAAATTTTTTATTTAGCAAAAAAGAAAAAAAATTTAAATTTTTTCGAAATTCAATATTTCAAAAAGTGTATTTTTGTTTTTTTTATAACTTTTTTTAAATCAAAAGGACATCTCAAACTTTAACTGAGCTGAATGCCTAGTAGCTAAAATGCGTTGTTTTTGAGTAATGAATTTTTGAGTAAAAACCCTGTTTCGCACTTTTTGTTTTTTGCAAAATAAAACATTTTCAACTTCTTTATTGCAATTGTTTCTGCATGAAGTCGCTTGTGTAAGTAATTACGATTATTTTGAACTCAGAATCATTCAAATCGGCTTATTTTTGACTAAGTTATGAGTAATTAAAAAAAAATTTCTTATATAGATTCTTTCCATTTCAATTCAAAAGGGCTATTCGGGACATGTTCTTCGATTTCGATGTAACTCAAATATGTTGCTCTCTGGTCAAAATAATGAGACACGTATTTTTTTGTTCGCCCGAAAAATTTTTTTTTCAAGCTTTATTGGCAATTTTGTTTTTCGGCTCAAAATCGATTTTTTTTAATAATATAAGAAAATTTATTTTTTAAATGCTCATAACTTAGTCAAAAATGAACCGATTTTAATAATTTTGGGTTCAAAATGATCGCCATTACTTATACGAGCGATTTCATGTAGAAACAGTTGCATAAAGGTAGTTGAAAATTTTTTATTTTGCAAAAAACAAAAAGGGCGAAACAGGTTTTTTACTCAAAAATTCATTACTCAAAAACAACGCATTTTAGCTACTAGGCATTCAGCTCAATTAAAGTTTGAGATGTCCTTTTGATTTAAAAAAAGTTATAAAAAAAACAAAAATACACTTTTTGAAATATTGAATTTCGAAAAAATTTAAATTTTTTTTCTTTTTTGCTAAATAAAAAATTTTCAACTACTTTTAAGTAATTACGATCATTTTGAACCCAGAATTATTAAAATCGGTTCATTTTTGACTAAGTTATGGGCATTTAAAAAAAAAATTTTCTTACATAATTAAAAAAAATCGAATTTGAGCCGAAAAACAAAATTGCCGATAACTCTTGAAAAAAATGTTTTTCGGGCGAAAAAAAAATACGTGTCTCATTATTTTGACCAGAGAGCAACATATTTGAGTTACATCGAAATCGAAGAACATGACCCGAATAGCCCGGTTGAATTGAAATGGAAAGCATCCACGTTTCTTTCACCTAAAAGATGAAGACCAAAAATATACGAAAATACTAAACTACTTCCATCATGCATCACTCTAAACCAGTAGCGGAAGAAACAAATAATGCGTTTACTACCATACATCGTACCATGAACATTTTAAGAATCTGAAAAACTAGAAAAAATTATAAAAATGGATTACTTTTTAAAAATAATTAATAAATGTTCACGAATTATTTCATTAAAGTGAAAATGGCCTAAATTAGAGCTTTAAAAACAACATTTTCGTATGAAATTCACACTAAATTTCATATTGATAATAAATTTCCATTAATCAAGACTAAGAAAATTATAAATAAAAATGTCGCATAATAAAAAAATATTTTTTAACTCGTTGAAATGCAATTCATTAAATATCTCGAAACAAGAAATATATGACTTAGACCACTTTCATAATTATGGGCTCATATAAGCTTTTTAAAATATAAAATAAAATAAATAAAAGTAAAATGTGGATTTTAAAAACACACAAATTTTTAGTTTTCCGCAAAAACTTTTAAAATACTTTTTTTGTGAGGGCTTAATTCAATAAAAAAATATTTAATATTTCTTCAGCTTACAATAAACCACAAATTCAAATTCATTCGAATCAGGGTTGATGTTTCTATTTGGCCACCAGCACTTCAGAGATAGAGACTTTATGAGGTTTGCACTTCGACGTCATGGATTTTTGTGCCCAACTTTTTAGAGTTATTACATCTTGGACTTTTGTGCCCAATTTTTTAGAGTTATTACAATTTTTTTTTATCAAAAAACTGTTTTTTTTTTTTTTCATTTAAAAATTTTTTTTTATGTCTTAAATTTTTTTTTTATATTTTGTTTTAAAGAAAAAAAATTTAATTTTTTTTAATTTTTGTTTTAATTTTTATATTTTTTCTAATACTCGTTTTTTTATATTTTTAAGTTTTAAAAAATTTTTTTGTTTATTTAAAATTTTTTTTTTTAATTTTTATATATTTTTTTTAATTTTTATATATTTTTTTTTTAATTTCTATATTTTTTTTTTTGTTTTTTAGTTTTTATATATTTTTTAAATTTTTATATTTTTTTTTAATTTTTGATATTTTTTTTTTTAATTTCTATATATTTTTTTTTTAATTTCTATATATTTTTTTTTTTTAATTTTTATATATTTTTTATATTAATACTCGTATAAACTTACAGTTCTGCCAACTCAACTTTTTTCGAACTCGTTTTCATATGCGCGTATAATAAAAATTAGCAATAGCAAGAAATTGCTTTTCTTAATTTTTTATGTGCCAACTTGAAATGCAAATTGTGGTTGAAAATCTACATAATTTCATTAATGGAGTTTAGGCTTTTCGCACCATGAATGAACTACTATTACGCTACGCTCGCCACAAATTTATTTTTTTATTTCATATATTATATTTTTTATAATTTTTTTATTATTATTTTATTTTATGTATTTTTTATATTTTTTTTTTAATAATTTTTTCTTTTTATAATTTTTTTTTTGTTTAAATTTGAAGACGCACGCCACAAATTTATTTATTTAGTTCATATATTATATTTTTTTAATTTTTTTGTATTATTATTTTTTTAATGTATTTTTTTATAATTTTTGTTTTGCAATTTTTTTGTAATTTTTTTTATTATTATTATTTTATATATATTTTTTTAATGTTTTTTTTATAATTTTTCTTAAAGTTTTTGTTTTGCAATTTTTTTATGATGTTTTTTTATAATTTTTTTTAATAATTTTTTCTTTTTATAATTAAAAAAAGAATTGTTTTTATAATTTTTTATTTATTTCTAAACAGTTCCACACGTCCACCACACGCAAAAGCAGCAGCCACACCCACCAAACAACGAGTCAATGTAAAATATGTAATTAGTAAAAGTAAAAATGTTAAAAAAATCAGCTGCCCAACTCCAAAATTTGCGCTTGTAATTTAAAAAAGTAAAGTATTTTTTCAAAGTTTTAGAATATTTTTTTATTATTTCAACATTTCTTACATATCTACACACAAAAGCTATGCAATAATGTTGCTGTCACTTAGTTACACGAAAAACAAAAACAAGAGAACACGACAAACAAAACTGGCAGACAGCAAAAAAAAAAATACAAAAAAATGGCGATGAAGGTGTCTCCTTTAGCGTCAAGCGATTTATTATAAGAATTTTATTATTAACAATACTATTATTAAATACTTATATATAAATTGTATACTTATTTTAATTAAATTGAATTAATATTACTGTAATGAGACATAAACAAGCATAAATAATTATGTATTTACATCTGTAAGCGTAAGGAACTTAAGCAACGTTATAAAATGCCGAAAAATCGTTTGAAAACAGAACAACCAAGAAAGGAGTATTTTTATTTATGTAACACAAATCAAACAACAAAAGCAAAAAAAAAAACCAATAAAAAAAAAAAATTTACTTAACAAAATCTTTAAATAAACCAGTTATTTACAGTTGGTCAAGCCGCGAATTTTGTTAAAGCGGAACATTTCAATTGCATCAGCATTCAAATAGAGAGTGAAAAATATAAATATGAAAATAGTGAAAAAATAGTGATTGCATTAACTTTCAACTTTATTGACGATTCATTGTGTATTGCATGTAGGTATTACAAATACAGCCAACCACAAATACAAAGAGACAGCAGCCACGAAAACGAAAAAAAACCACAATAATAAATAACAAAACAACAAAAATACACAGGAACACAACAAAGCGTAACAGCAAAAGAAGGAGAAAAACACAAATGCAGATGAAAATAAATTTACAAATTAAGTACTATTGGAATATAGAAACAACAACAACATTATTAGAAGTGTAATAAAGAAGCAGACAAAAAATATATATACACACATATATAAATACATATATATGTATATATATATATATATTTAGATGTTAACTAACAGTTTTAGCAATTATTAATAACAACAATAAAAAATAAAAAGAAAACACACTCACATACACAGAACCAATAAGAGCAAATGAGGATTGATGAAGGAAAATACATAAAAAGCATTGAAGCGAAAAAATAGTTGTAAACTGATAATAAAAAAATTAATAACAATCCAACTGTGAAACATGCAATTACATGAACGAAAATGGTAATGAAAATTTGAAGATTACAAACAGACTTTCAAAAAATATAATTGAATAAAAATTGCAAAATACAAAAAATAAAAATGGTTTTTCTTTTGTGTTTACGGGATCCAAATACAGTCCTACTCGGTTTATAAGGACTGGAGGACTCATCGGCCCATATTTCTTCAAAGACGAAGCAGGCGTCAATGTAACAATAAATGGCGAACGATATCGAGCCATGATAAACGAAGTTTTGATGCCAGAAATTGAAGCCTGTGGTCTCCACAATCACCTGGTTCCAACAAGATGACACTACTTACTATGTAGCCCGTGAAACAATGGATTTACTACGTCATCGTTTGGGTATGTAAAGTCTAAATGCTTTATGGATAAACCTAAGCTAAAGTTGTTCGTGAGATACCGACCAAAGTCCTCCAGCGAGTCATTCAAATTTGGTGTTTATGGATGGCCGAATTACGGCGCAATTGCGGTCAACATTTGAAAGAGATTATCTTTAAAAAATAAATATCATGAATGGTTCTACACAAAATTAATAAAGGTTGCCCAATTAATTTGAATTTTTTGTTGTTGTGATTCAATTTGAAATCCGATACCGCAGTAAGATTATTATAGGCTGCTACCACAAGTATCAATCCTGCAGACAAACTTCGACAATAATGACGAGATTCAGGATCAGACACGACTACAACTAGTGGATCGGACAGTTTACAGACAGAGAGTAAGGGACATTCATCGGAGTCTATACCACGTGCCCTCTTAAACTCACTCAATTAAAACCACTCTCTCTTTGGACCCAAAAGAGGTGAGATAGATAATGACGATAGTTGACTACACTAATCATAGCAGAGCAGGCAATTACAGATAAAACATGATTTTCACACTTAAAGCGGAAGTCCCCAGGTCACGTATTTTGAAATGATGGGGTTCCTATGCAGATGAAATAGCTTTGATAGTCCTACATTCAATGTCTACCTCGGAGCTTGCTTCGGGGGTGACCATGCAGCCAAGGTAGCACAACTTCTCTACACTTTCATTTTGTTGTGCGTCCACTGCAATCGGCTCTGATGTGACCTTATTGAGATGCAGCCCTTTCGTTTTTATAGCGCGGATTTTGAGGCTGGCACATTGACGCTTTTCCTGCTTGGCTTAAATAAGCAGTTTCAGGTCGCAAAACTTATAAGTAAGTAGGCAGAGATCTCGGACTTTTTAGTCAGAATGGGCTCTGAGGCCAATTTCCTTGGCCTTCGCTCAAATCAGGCTTGTGGTCTTTGGCACTGATGTGTTAAGAAACGATCACCTTGGCTCCTTGGCACCACAAGATCTATTCAGATTTCTTCGGAGGTTCAGTAGATTTAAAGAAAATTAAAAAGCGAATCCGAGAGCAGTACAATAGACTTAATTGTGTCTGGGTGTTGTACTTGCTAATCTGTACCAACCAAAAAAAAAAAAAGAAAAGCAGATATCATCCACGTGTGTCAGGTACCTGAGAAATAAAGGATCTATTTCTCTGCCACTGAATGCCTTTATTCATGCTGATTTTCATTACTGAAAGAATGTTGACTGTTATGATTTCGAGGTTGTACGAGACTTCGTTTATTTAGGAACCAGCATTAACACCGATAACAATGTCAGCCTTGAAATCCAACGTAGAATCTCTCTTATCAACAAGTGCTACTTTGGACTAAGTAGGCAATTGAGTAGTAAAGTCCTCTCTCGACGAACAAAACTAACACTCTACAAGACTCTCATCATGCCCGTCCTAACGTATGGCGCAGAAGCTTGGACGATGACAACATCCGATGAAGCGACGCTTGGAGTGTTCGAGAGAAAGATTCTGCGTAAGATTTTTGGATCTTTGCATGTTGGCAACGGCGTATATCGCAGGCGATGGAACGATGAGCTGTATGAGCTTTACGACGACATAGACATAGGGCAGCGAATAAAGATCCAGCGGCTACGTTGGCTGGGTCATGTCGTCCGAATGGATACAAACGCTCCGGCTTTGAAAGTATTCGATTCCAATTAAGAAGAAGAAGAAAAGAATCCACTGCGAAATTCGACCTGGTAGGAGCTTATAGATGCTTCCAGAAGGATTTTCAGCCGGTTGAGCATTATGGGAGCTATCAATTTAGCAATCACGGGCAGCACGCAGGTGTCCCTCTAGTTGTAGCAGTCCCTGAGATCTTTGAGATCGTTGTCTGGGTAATAGTAATCAGTTATAATCAGTTACTTCCCAGGAGCAAGAGCCTAATTTCACTAATCTGGTGTATTAAATAGTTTTTGGAGCCTTAACGCAAGCACGAAAAAGATAAAATAACTCACACATGCTCAGAATCATAAATATTAACTTCTCTTCTTCTTTGCGGTAAGAAAGGCTGCAGAAATAGCACTAGCAAGGACATGGAGCAATTCCAACATAAATATATTCGTTGAAAGTCAAGCGGCAATAAAGGCAATAAACTCATATGAAATTTCATCTAAAAATGTTTTTAGGATCAGGGAAGCCATAGAGAGACTAGCCGCAGACAGACGGTTACACATCTATTGGGAGCCCTGGACATAGGGGCATTGCAGCAAACGAAATTGTAGATAAGATTGCCAAAAGCGCTGTTTACATCAATTCGAACAAGAAAACGGCAAACTGAAACCTTTAAATACGGTATACAATGACATCACAGCGGGCATGTAACGCGGATAAGAAGTGGGATTATCTAGCCACTTGCAAAACCGCGAAAATCATGTCTACATAGAATGCAGACAAATACGCCAGATTCCTCCAGAAAGGAAAGCAGAACTATTGTAGGTATACTGCAGGCCACAATTTGTTAGCGACACACGCATACAATATGGGAATTGCAAAGAATGATAGCTGCAGATTTTGTAATGAATTAGAAGAGAGGGAAACCTTTGAACACCTTCTATGTTCTTGCCCTGCATTAGCAAGAATTCGAATGAATTGTTTAGGAGCTCTACAATATGGGAGTTTAGAATGTCTCTCACGGTTAGAGCTTCAGAGCTTACTTAGATTCGCAAAAGGCGCACTCTTATTACAAGAAGCCCACTACAAGGAAACGTAAAGGTCAAGCTCCATCTGGTACCACTAAGGACCAATAGTTCTATTTGAGGGCTTTCAGCCAGCCAGGCCAACATAACCTAACCTAACATCTCTGCCTCATTTTCCCTAAGCTAAATAAAGAAGAGTGAAAAGAATTTTTAAACCAGTGAATAAGAGTGAATTATGAAAGAAAAAAATTGTGTGCCTCTAAAGAAACGCTCACAAATCAATAAAATACCCTACAATTGGTTGCCGCTAAATTCACTTCAATCAATAGTACGTGGGGTCTTGGTGGTGCTATGAAGTTATTGTAGTACTTTTCTTTCAATTTGCGATGGAAGCATTCGTTTTGTCAATAAAACATGTTTTCGTTGCCCTGCACCACTTCGCAGGCTATTGTCCTGTTGGCAGTTTCGGTAAACAGGCATCGACTTGCTGTCCTACCTTAACTCATTCAATTGCATACTCAGTACTTTCAAAGGGAAAATTTGTCCTACTTACTTAACTTGGTTTTTGGTATTGATTTGTTGTTGCTAATTATTATGTAGCGGAATTCCATGGAAACTATTCAACTTTGTTTATTTTGCAGCAAAAGCAAGTTGTCGCTTTGGCATATTCGAATGTGGAGGAATTTTAGTAAAATATTTTCATTATCTACAGAAAAATGGGTAAGTTTTTGAATTTTATTGTGAAAAAAAAATTATTTTGATTTTTTTGTCGTTTTCCAACATTAGTTTTAATGTGTATGTGAATGCTTTGTGCTGAAGCTTTGATTTTAGTATTTTTGTTTTTTGTGGTGGCATAGTGAAGTGAATAGTTATATATAACTTTAAGTGGGACGAGTATAAAAAACTAAATTTTGAGATAATTTCAAAGTTCGCTTTGTAAAATATTAGTTACTCATCGTCAAGTTGATGGATCACAAAATCGAAATTTTTTTTCTTCACTCATCTTATAGTAAATCATTTCAAGAATGTTGTGTCAAAATTTTAAGTGGATCGGAGCAGAACTCTCAAAGTTATAGCCTTTGTAGGCACTCTACCTCGAATGCGGAGCATAGATAATTTTTCAGAGTCATTTCTTAAAAGTCGGTGCCAATCACAACTCCGAAACTATTCAACCGATTCTTTTCAAATTTGGCAGACGTTTTCTAAATCAAAAAAACCTCCCCCCCACACTGTTTTTTTTTTTTGTTTTTTTTTAAGGTTGTTTTTCACTTACAAATATGGCGAAATTTTTCGCCAAAAATGCTCGTTTTACGTTTTTTTGCCACCAAAACTACAAAAATGAAAAAAAAAAATTTTATTCATGTGGGGGGGAGCATTACGTCATACTTTAACTGAAAAATTCGACTTTTTTGGTTTCAGATGATTCTACGACGAATGCCGATTGGCACCGCAGAGCACCTCTCGAAAAACATATCTCCAAAAAAACTCTGTCATGGGCTTATTTGTCAATATTTTATTATTAATATTTTTTAAAAACTTATTGAAAAGATGTACAATAACATGCAACTGATTTTATTAAAGTATCTTAAGCCATATTTCTGTAGAAAATTCAAAAAAAAGTGTTTTTTTTAGCGCTAAACCCTACCACCCCCTTAAATGAACAATTCCCAATATTTTTTTGACAGAATGCATTTGGAAAATTATAAATGCTTTAGAAAGAGAATGGGTATTTGGGTGCTGTGACATAAAATACTTTTATTGGTGCTTTGATTAAAGCGAAATTTATTTTTTGGTGCTACTGGTTTTATTCTTCTACGGCAATTCAAGGGCTCCAGCGGTGATCAGCGAGCATAGTTGGCTGTCATCTCATTTGGTTACGTTTTACGAATGCAGTGATATATCGATTACTTAGAAAACAGTAGCTTAACACAACCCATATTTTCAGGAAAAATACTAAAGTTTGAGTGAAAAATATATTTTATTGGTATGAAACAGTCCATACTATTTTATAATAATGTCATAGGTTAATATACGTAGTCCAGTTTTTGCATATTAAACGATTCATACTGACAAATCCACTGAAATCTCTTCTGAGGTCTTAAAATGAATAAAAGAAAAGAAATTGGAGCAGATTTAATGTGCGGTCCGTTTTTGTTTTTCATAAAAACATAGCTGCAGAGGAAACACGAAAATTTTGAACGAATAAGTAAATTTTTAAAATTTTTGAAAAATTTTAGTTGGATTTTGTATTCAATGCTTCACTGATTAAAATGCTGCTTGATTTAGCCCTTTATTACTCGGCTGGGTCCAGAACCTGAAAGAAACTTTATTCCCACATCGATATCAGTTGCTTTTGAACTCTGTAACTTCGTCACTTTGTTTGTTTCTATGTCTCCTGTAATATTCTAATAATGTGTATGATTATTTTTTTTTATATAGTAACTGGTACTGCCAACATAAATTCATAAGGTGATGCTGGTTTTTCATTTTGTTCTTTTTGTTTTTGTACGGTAAACAAAGAGTTAAGATGATTTCAATTCTTCCGGCACCAATTGGACACACCAAGTGAAGCCAAGTCCTTCTCCACTTGATCTTTCCAACGCTACTACCAGCTGGTACCGCTTCGAATACTTTCAAAGCCGGAGCGTGTGTATCCATTCGGACGATATGATCCAGCCAACGTAGCCGCTGGATCTTTATTCGCTGCATTATGTCTATGTCGTCGTAAAGTTCATACAGCTCATCGTTCCATCGTCTGCGATATTCGCCGTTGCCAACATGCAAAGGTCCAAAAATCTTACGCAGAATCTTTCTCTCAAACACTCCAAGCGTCGCTTGATCGGATGTTGCGCCATACGTTAGGACGGGCATGATGAGAGTCTTGTAGAGTGTTAGTTTTGTTTGTCGAGAGAGGACTTTACTACTCAACTGCCTACTTAGTCCAAAGTAGCACTTGTTGGTAAGAGAGATTCTCCGTTGGATTTCAAGGCTGACATTGTTATCGGTGTTAATGCTGGTTCTTAAATAAACGAAGTCTCGTACAACCTCGAAATTATAACTGTCAACAGTGACGTGGGTGCCGATACGCGAGAGCGCCGACTGTTTATTTGATGACAGGAGGTACTTCGTTTTGTCCTCGTTCACCACCAGACCCATTCGCTTTGCCTCTTTATCCAGTTTGGAGAACGCAGAACTAACAACGCGGTTGTTAAGGCCGATCATGTCAATACCATCGGCATACGCCAACAATTGTACGCACCTATAAATATTGTGCCTGAGCTTGATGATTTCAATTGCGCGAATTTAATTTACGGGTAGTTACGCCTGTAGTTACGGTAGATTGCAAGAGTGAACTTTTTTTTTTTAATTTTTGCTACGTCAATTAATGTAAATCCATCGTAAAAAGTTTTAAATGAAGGATTGTTTTGGTTGGTGATTCATCTAGAATCTAACCATGTTGTTGTCACATCCTCGCTATCAACTTGTTTAACAGTTATTTGCAGCATGACTATATCCAGTCTGTGCGATTGAGAAACCTTATAAGGCTGTTTACGTCTATACCAGCCAGCTCTCCGAGGTTTTCAAAAAGCAGTTTGCCAAGAATTGACATTCTCTCCTTGCAGTGGATTCACAAAGGAAATATATAGAAGATTGTTTCCTTTTTCTCTGATTGTTTTCAACTGTGAAAAAAGGATGTTGTGTTGTGATTGATTCCCATTTTGGCTGCTTTCTCGCCGATAGAGCAGAAACCAGTAATCACCGCCGTGAGTTTGCAGGTATCGCTTTGTTTCATATTTGCTAATATTGACGTTGGCTTGTGATGGCTTGTAGATGGGACATAACATTCTGCTAACTTTGCATGTCGTCTGGTCTCTTCAGCTGCATTCCGCGATATGTAGGTATTTTAAGGAAATTACATTTTTGATTGCACCCAGTGGGGTGAATATTGATTCTGCAAGAATGTTGTTTATAGCAGATCCCTCTCTTATCAGTTCCTCCGCTTTATCGTTTCCTTCAATATTCCGATGTCCCGGGACCCATATTAAAGTAACTTTATGGTTTGCATTCAAAGTCGTAAGCCTTTTTCTGGTTTGTTCCTCTAGATTAGAGGTTTTTGTAGTCGAATACAGTGCTTGGTTTGCAGCTTGGCTATCCGAAAGAATAGCGATATTGCACTCAAAAGAATAGTCTGCGATTAGTAGCCTAGAAGTTTCCTCGATTGCCAGTACTTCCGCCTGGAAGACACCGCAAGTATTGAGAAGACGCACCGATTTTTCATTCTACATCCATGAGAAAATATATCAGCTTCAACACCACAGTCCATTTTTTCTTAGTTCCACAGCAAAAATTCATAAAATAAACCAATAAAAAAGAGCCTTCACGCGAGTTGACCTCCTTAAAGGCTTTCACTTTAAGACTTTCAAAATGTATTTATACAACTTCATTTAATTTTATCTTCACTAATTCTAAAACTTTGCTAATTAAATCACACTCCTAAGCAAGTTGCACAACACCATTTACAAAAACAAAAGAAAAAAAAGTACAATACCACTTCCGACTGCTGTTCACACTTCAAACGCAATGGCGAAGAACCTTTGATGGAACTACAAGGACTTATACATACAGAGTGGAAATTAGTCACACAAAGGCAGTCTGTAAATAAAGCACAAACGTAAAAGTTTCTCTGGCCGAGTGTTGTGCGTAGCAAAAGGCGCTGGTGTTAATGCTACTAGCAAAGTTTTCAAACTGTGGCGATATAAAACCAAACACTTAAACATATTGTGGCAAGTGGCAATGGGCATGCGAGTATAAAGGGAGGGGAGGCACACTGGCAGAAACCATTTTGGTGCGAGTATAGTTGGAATCTGAGCTATTAGAGTAGAGTAGATTGCTGAACTGCGGCTGGGTACGCCCAGAAATTAGTGAAATATGCACAGTACGAATTTCTGATATTCCTGAAATGCGGTGGCTGTTAAGTTGGAAGTTGATGTGTTTGCATTAAGGTGCGCCAACTTTTTCGAAAATAAAATTGCAAGAATACAAAAAGGATAAATGACCAGCTACAGTGCAAATAGAGTCGTAAGCATTCATATGGAAGTATGTTTAAGTTGAGGTGGCCAAAACTCCATAGGATAGGGATTTATCCACCAAGAACATTTGGCGAATTTTATTACCACAAAGAGCTTCGTTCTTCCGTTATACTCCCTGGATGTTGAAATACCGTGCGCATTTTTTATTGCTAGTCGAAAGTAGTGGCGTTGCATTTTAACCAGCACATTTTGCGTCTGCTGTTGTGACGGATACCTGAATGCCTGAAATCTGCGCAGCCCATTTGTTCGAAAATTCGGTACCTTTTCTTCTAGCTTATCAACGGCATTGTTTTCAGGAATATCTGTTTGAAAAGAAATCCAAATTATGCTTATGGGATAGCTGAAATTTTACGAACCCTTATAACCAGAAACTGTTATTTACTGTATTCGTACGCACAAGGTTGGAATATGCCGCGTTTATTTGGACGCTATGCCATACATTTTTAATCAACAAGATCGAAGGTGCGCAAAAGGTGTCTCTGAAATATGTACTAAGATCAGAAAAGATTTCTAATCTTATCCCACCTTACACATCACGTTTGATATTGTTCAACTTGAAGTAGAAGATCGCTTCTTCCTCTCTCTCTCTTGTTTCAATGTCATTAATGATGATATTGATTGCCCATTTTTAATCTAAAGTATTAGTTTCCTTACACCCCACCAGAATTCTTCGTAACGCTCTTCCTTTCTACTTCAGTAAGTTCAATGCACATTATGCTCGTAATTGAAGGGGCTCTTATAAGATCTTGAATTTTAATTTCCAGATTTCTCAGTTTCAAAAACAGAATTTTCTGTGCTACTGAATTAGACGTAAGTTTATAATCTAATTAAGTGTATATTTTCATTATTACTTAGTTTTAGTCAGTTTGAAGTATATTTTACTCACTTCTTCCAATAAATAATTCTGCTGAATTCGATTCTTGCACGTAATGAAAACCGGGCTCGGTGCAAGCTTCGAGGTTTCGCAAGTACTGAAGTTTTTTAATCTACACAAATTTAAATAGTTTTTTACTGATAGTAATCCAAGTTTATTTGTGTTTTTAATATTAATTAAATGCTCTTTCAAGCGATAAGTATCATTTCAAATTAAATAAATTTTCGATGTTGTTTTTTTACTGTTTCTGAGCATCTGCAGCGTCATAACAAGAGAAATAAATATAGAAAAATTTTATTCATTATTTATTAGTACTTAAACTTTATGAAAAATTTACTTTAATTTTTCTTTACAAAAATTAGTATATAAAAAATCACGTGACCGAAGTACAATGAAAAAAAGTTGTTCAACGGTAGAAGATAAAAAAATTCTTGTAAAATAAAGTTGTAGTTATAGTCTGTCGAGCCGGATTTTTGAAATTCGACAAGTTTTGCAAATTATGGTATTTAAAAAAAAAATGGTATGCCTTTTACGTCGTAAGGGCAACACAAAAATCCAGCTCGACAATATAGAGAAAACATTTCCGAATATTTTAAAAAAACCGCATCAAAACATATTAAAAACTGTAAAAGTTATCATGCAGACTATGCCTAAAAAAGTAGTTTCGAGAAAAACGAATTTTAACGGCCAGCTGCCTCAAACGAAGGAAAGCTACCTGTGCGCATCAAACTCTCGTCGGGCAGCTAAATTTGCTACCATAACATTGTATCTATGGGGAATTTTTACAATCGACTTCCGCAGAAATATGCCTGAAACTATAAAAAATAATAATCTGTAAAAACAAAAAGCGGTGTTCTGAAAATTCTGAACGTATGTAACTCCTTAAACAAGCATTGGTTTACTCTGCCCAACCCAAGCGTACATATATTTAGTGCTGATATTTCCTTCTCCGGTGTAATTTTATTCGTGTTTAGCATCACGTCGTTAGTTCCTTTATCGATTGTTTCGTCGCCTTCATTACAGTATTCTTCATTTAAAGCCGTGGGTTCCGAATGAGGAACAACAATTCATTGCTTGATCACAGATTGGGAGACTTGCTGCAATGGTTCTACTTCCCGAAACAAAGTTGCAACATCAGCTATCTGTAATCGTAACTCCGAAAGAGGAATGATATCGTCACAACAGACGCTTTTTCAAACACTTTTTGAAACGATGACTGAATTGAAGTTGCAGTGAAAAAAACATATTGCATTGTTTAAGCCGACATTTCGCAGTGACTCATCGACAGTTTCTCCACAAGCAACAATGTGACTTAAGAGGCATTTTTTGTAGTTCAATTTAGTAAGCCTTACAACGATTCCATTATATCCATGGGCTGTATTAGAGCCGTGCAGCTTGAAGAAAAGCACATTAAAGATATTTGGCCGTCGTACAGAGCCGGAGCGTTTGTATCCATTCGGACGACATGACCCAGCTAGCGTAGCCGCTGGATCTTTATTCGCTGCGCTATGTCTATGTCGTCGTAAAGCTCATACAGCTTATCGTTCCATCGCCTGCGATATTCG
The DNA here is from genome assembly GCF_027943255.1 of Anastrepha obliqua. NCBI lineage: Eukaryota > Metazoa > Arthropoda > Insecta > Diptera > Tephritidae > Anastrepha > Anastrepha obliqua. Next base: position 10,376,761 of record NC_072893.1, read on the forward strand.
CCGTTGCTAAAGTGCAAAGGTTCAAAAATCTTGCGCAGAATCTTTCTCTCAAAGACTCCAGGGTCGCTTCATCGGATGTTGTCATCGTCCACGCTTTGTCGCCATACATTAGGACGGGCATAATGAGAACTTTATAGGGTGTTAGTTTTGTTCGTTGAGAGACTTTACTATTCATTTGCCTACTTAGTCCAAAGTAGCACTTGTTGGCAAGAGAGATTCTCCGTTGGATTTCCAGGCTGACATTAACGGTATTAATGCTGGTTCCTGAATAAACGAAGTCTTTTACAACAGGATTCTTTGCTTGGCCAAAAAATGAACATACCTCTGGAATAAATATTCTGTGAAACCATTCTTCAATTAAAGCTGAGGTCATCCAAGCACACTATTTATATTTCAGACAACAGGCATAACAGTAAAAATTTATTTTAATGATTCGGATTCGCCGATTTCTTAGTAATTATTATTTTTTTTGATTTTCAGCAGCACTTGTACAGGCAAGCAACGTTATTCTCTCCTTACGGATCTTATGGCCGCCTTAAGGTTTATTTAGAGCGGGCAAGAGTTTTATCGGAAAAGAGTTTCCAAAACAAATCAGACTCATTGGCATTGTACATCTGCTCTTTTATCTAACTTAAATCTGAAATTTTTTTTGTTAAATTTGTACAAAAATGGGTTGATGAAGTCATTCCGTATTTGATCATTTTTCTCCACAAATTTGTAGCCATCGTATTCCATGTTTTTTTTAATGTTTGCAACCACACCATTGGTAACGTGGAAGCCTCCAGAGTTTTCCTGCATTTTGGCATGCAATAACTTGGTTTTCTCTTTTAGCATATCACTTGTAGTTGGTAAGATTTTGGCCCTTTGATCCCCAAAACCCTGTGATTCTTTTTACCTGAAACGCCTTCAGACCGCTTAACAAACTTTTTTATGGAGTGTTCATTTTTTTTAATATGAGTTATTGTTGCTCTATGCACTGCGAAAGTTTTTAGCTAATGAATTAGTAGAAATTCCCGCAACTAATCTATTCTTTTTCTTTTATTGTAAGGAGCGTAAGTTTTTTCTTTGCCATTATGTGACCACAGCATGCAAAAGTCAACGCGAAACTGTCATTTCGTCAGCAAATCGACTAGACGTAATTCCCCTAAATTCATTCAGCTGATTCAATTCAAAAAATATCTTTACCATAATGACATCAACAGTACTTCCCTGAGCTTTATTCTCAAAAATACAACGACAACAGAGCAAAAGAGAAAGGCAAAACAAAACATGTTCCAAGTCTAGAGGCAAAAGTTTTCTAATATCGCAATTACTGAGTACGCAATAAAAAAAAGTTGTGTCGCAAGTATCGAGTAAGAGCACAAATCGAGTTTCTACTGTAAATAAATATATTAATATTAACTTGGCACCTAAAAATTAAAAAATTCTCCTTCAAAGTCTGACCACCCTAATGTGCACAAAGTACATTGTATGCTCAAATTCATATGTAAAAATATTCAAACATGCATACTTTCAAACCTTATAAATGTATGTTCTGCACGTAGGATAAGTATTTTTTGTTTATAACAACAGAGTTGGCAACCTCATATGTGTGGATATATTTCCATGTATGCATTGGCTAAGTGAATGCTGATGTGTGTGCGAGTATGTGCATAAATCGAGTGTGTAGTTGCGTGATGGAATCAACAAATTAATAGTATTATTCAAACATTGTGATTGCATACTTTTAGGCAGCAGTTAGCCAATGTCTTCTCAGCGGGTTGGTGGAGAGGTGTTAGAACAAGCTAATAAAATCATTTACCTTCGCTGCCATTCATTCGTCACGCTACCCGAATGTCTTCATATGAAATACTAGCATGCGATTTAAAAAAGAAGAAATGCAGCTAAACGTAGCAAGCATATTAAATGCTTAGACAAACGACATGTCGACGGGCAGACAGGTAGTTAGTATGTTCACTAGGCGACCAGGCGGGAGTTCTAAGGCTGCCGCGACTCGATTCTAAAGGAAGTTAGATATCAATCAAGCGCAAATAACGAAACAACCAAATGAAGTCGAAATGTTTACGATTAGAAGTAAGAATGTAGAGACGCCGGCATATGAGCACACACTCATACATGCTTGCATATTTACCCTATGATCAAAAAGTACCGGGAAGGTGATGTTGACTCTTTTCTTCGATTGCCAAGGCGTAGTGCACCAAGAGTACCTTCCATCGGGCTAGACAGTCAATAAAGAATATTATTTATCCGTATTGAAGCGTTTGAGAGATGCTGTACGTCGCAAACGGCCGGAAATGTGGGCAAACAATTCTTAGATTTTGCATGGTGATAACGCGCAATCGCACCAAATTGTGCTGGATTATTTGACCAAATACCAAGTAAATACGATCGTGCAAGCACCGTTGTTAGTTGAAGTTACCACTTCGTGGAAGGAGATTTCAGTCGATGGAGGAGATCAAAGAGAATGCGACGAAGGAGCTGAAGGCCATCCCTTCGTCGCCCTACCAGGAGTGCATGGAGGACTGGGTTAAACATTGGCACATGTGTGTTGCTTCCGACGGGTCATATTTTGCAGGAGATCAAATAAATTTTCCTGAACCGGTACTTTCTGATCATAGGGTATGCAGGACTTACAGCTACTCTGTTCTTCGCTGCCTGTTGTCATTATTGCATGATTGACGTGCATTTAGCTGACTGCTGCTATTGTTGCTGTACGTTAACTTCATTCAATTGCCAACATTTTTTCCCCTATTTCATTTGCATATGTATTGCACACACATATGTGTATTTTATGTTTTCCTTTAATACGAATATCTTTCCTATTTATTTCCCTTTCCCTTCCCTTTTTTTATTCTTGTTGTATTTCACCCTCTGAGTGGTAACACAAACAGCTTCAAGTGTGAACGCGACAGATGTTGGCGTCAATGGGAACGGTGGTGTACGGCGCACACCTACCGGTGAGCAGTCTAACGAACCGTCTAAGGGCAGGCCGACTGGCTCCGCTTCTGGTGGTAAGGAAAAGTCAACTTTTCTAACCAATAAATGCATACTGAGGACCGTAACCGCATTCCTGGCAAGCAGCAAACGCAATTCTTACAATGCACAGGAGCGCGCCAAACAGACGAATAAGCGGCGTCGACAGCGCAAGATGGACGAATTGAGCGGTAAAATTAATCCAAAAATGTTGGAGAACTTACGTAAAAAGACAAAGTTTAGCAAGTGAGTTGAAGTGTACAAAATGTTGATGGTAAATGTTTCTCATACGCCAGGGTGGTACTAATACTATAGTTGTAGGGAAGAAGTGAAAAAAAAGAAATAATTTTTGAAAGTTGAAACAATAACTGTAGTTCTCAAGAATGTGAAAAAGTTACTTTGTTGAATTTATTGTATGTATTAAGTGCCTACAGGGCATGTCGTATGAGTGATTTTGAGGAAGTGAATGCAAGTGCATGTAACGTATACGCCGTGTTGAATTGTTTTACAGCAGATAATCATGGATTTATTTTAGCAGAAGCTGGTAATAACATTAAACAACAGTTGCTTTATATATATATACCCTTTTTGGGTGTTTGGCCGAGCTCCTCCTCCTATTTGTGGTGTGCGTCTTGATGTTGTTCCACAAATGGAGGGACCTACAGTTTCAAGCCGGCTCCGAACAGCAGATGGTTCTTTATGAAAAACTGTTTCAAGGTAGAAATATACTCGAAGATTTGCCATTGTCTGCCGAATGGCACCCACTTTACGTTACAGGAAATTCAAATTTATGTCTGGCCAAGAACTTTCATTCCAGCAGAATTCTCCAAAATTTCAGGAGAAAACTTTATGCAGTTGCAGCAACAAATACCAACCTTTATTATATAGGAGCTCAATTTAAAGTAAGATGTAATTTTATTTCCGAAAATTTCTTTGAATTTCTTTTGGTAACGAAAAACGCACGTATTTTGATGGCTTTAAGTGCCCCACATTGTCGTATGAGCAACGTTTTACGCGATCAGTAACGCTTAAGTAACAGATTAACGGAAGAAAAGAACAGTTTTGTTACTAATTTCCAAACTTCTTACAGCAAAAGCTTGTGTGGTGGAGTTCGAGTGTATATTTCAGCACCTATAGTACATGGCGTATGAGTAACTTTTAGATTCTCAATGTAGACTCTTTTAAAATATTCGTACTAGACAATGCAATTTATATTAAAAAAGTATATCCATTATTTCATTCCAGAGATGAGTTGGATGCCCTATGTCGAATTTATCGAAAACTCATATCAAATTGTCAATATGCCGCAAAAACGTTGGCTGCCGGCGGTTCGAGTGCGGCAATAGTAAAGCCGCATGCTGCAGTGGAGGTAATTATTTCATATAAATTTGGATATACGTTATTTGAATAAATATAAAATCTGATTATTAGCGATAATTGCTGATCATATTGAGATTGTCTCAATTGGCTTAACAAAATCAAAAAATATTGTATGAAATTAAATAAGAATATATGTAGTTAGAATCATCAAAGGGACTCTAATAGGGCACTGCCAGATTAAAGAACCATCTTACTATTTAACATGGGTATATACTCCAATGAAGCTGAAGTAGGGATAAAAATGCACCGGCCATACATTTGCTGGCATCGTTCCCAGCACTGATGCATAAGCGGCACAAACACCTGTGTAAACATATTTTACCAGAGACGGAAATAAAGATTAATAAAATAGGGCAAATACTAAACAGAAATTGGGCTCAGAAAAATTCTCTGGAACCATAAGAGGGCTCACCCATGTTGATCACGGAATTTCGGGATATTTTTAATCTAGTCCCAAAACACAGTGAATTGTTGCAGGATAGGTAATAATTTCTTTAAAAGTCGTATAAATCCAAATTTTAAACATTGTGAAAATTAAAAGCACGTTCAAACATACATGCATGTATGTGCGAGCACAGCGCTCCCTTCTTGCTTCCGTGCACTTTTGTCTTCCACCAGTCGATATTCTGAATATTGCAGTTACAAAAACAAAATAAAATGATTGACGCGCAACGCGAAGGCCGCTTTGGCACCACGCATTCCAAAATGTTCTAGAACACAAAAAAACACAGCGCATTCTCTTCATGCCTCAATATGCGTATGTCGTCCAAGCCCAAAATCTAAGCCGAGTGACTACAAAAACAAAATACTACTGTGGGCAAAAAGTAAGGGGAATTTGGTTGTAAAATGAAAAATCTTTATTTATTCTTGTAAATCAATTTCATCCCCTTCAAAACAATCCTCTCTCGATGAAACACAGTTATGCCAACGATTTTTCCAATCCCCGAAACATGCCAAATAGTCCATTTCCGGTATAGCCATCAGCACCTTCTTCGATTCAGCTTTTATCTCCTCAATCGACTCGAAACACGTTCCCCGGAGTGGTCTCTTGAGTTTTGGGAATAGCCAGAAGTCACACGGAGCCAAATCAGGCGAATATGGTGGTTGCGGAACGATATGCGAGGAATTTTTGGCGAAATGGTCACGAAGAACGAGTGCAGTGTGAGACGGTGCATTATCGTGATGCAAAAAAGAAGAGTTGTTGGCCCATAATTCTGGTCTTTTTAGACGAATTGCTTCACGTAAACGACGCATAACGCGCAAATAATATAATAAGGAAACAGTTTGGCCAGGTGGAAGGAATTCATATTGCATCACACCACGAAAATCAAAAAAAACTGTCATCATGACCTTTATTTTTGAACGACTTTGACGTGCTCTTTTCGGTCTGGCCTCGCCTTTAGCACGATATTCGCTTGATTGGTCGGTTGTTTCAGGGTCGTAAGCATAAATCCAAGTCTCATCTCCCGTAATGATGTATTTGAGCTTGTCCTGATAGTCTGAAAGCATTGTTTCACACACATCAGCGCGACTACTTTTTTCCAAGAAATTGAGAGTTTTCGGTACCAAACGAGATTTGACTTTTCGTAGGTCCAAATGGTCTTTCAAAATGGTTTTCACAGATCCTTCTGATATTTCGGTCATATCAGTAAGGTCTTTAACAGTCAACCGACGATTTTTGAGCACTAACTCCTTCACTTTATTGACGTGTTGGTCATCTGTTGACGTCGATGCTCGTCCGGACCGCTCCAAGTCATTAACACGTTCTCGACCCTCTTTGAAGTCTTTGTACCACTTATAAATATTTTTCTGCGACATGTTCGAATCCCCAAATGCCTTCTGCATGCTAAACGTTTCCGCAGCCGAAATTTCATTCCGCAAACAAAATTTGATGGCACTTCTCTGCTCAATCAAATCGCACATTGTAAAAATCGAAAAATGCACTCTTGGTCGTTTGGTAAACAAAAGCGTAAATATATTACTGATAATGACATTCACATGAAAGTTGGCCCAGATGTTATTAACAGTGCTGCCAACCAGGCCCGACGAGAGGGGAACTTTTTCCCCCGGGCCCGGAGTTTTCGAGAGTAATTCGAATTATATGAATTAGACATAATTTGAAGGGGCCCGCATCTGAAGTTTCCCCCGGGGCCCGAATACTCTCTCCACGGCCCTTTGTGCCAACTCATGAAAAAAATAACTAGAGCGAAATTTTAATCCCGCGAAGTTTGACAAATAAATTCACCTTACTTTTTGCCCACAGTAGTACATTCGTAGACGCCGTCACAGCGGTCATGATTCTTTTAGTCAGGACGGCGCTGAATAATTTAGAATATTATATGGTCCAAAAACAAGAAAAGGTATACGTGAATATATAAGGTAAAGCTCTCTCTCTCTCCTTTTCCTCTACGTTAAATCTTCTAGCGGAACGAAAATGTCCAAAACGTTGCATGGCCTTGGAATTTTACTCTCCATTCTCGTGCCTAAAAAGTTTCATTTCAAAAATATTTCCATAAAAATTTCAAACTCTAAGTTTTTTAGAAAATAATTTTGAGTAAAGAATTTTAAAGCAGTTTTTATATATAAAGTACAAATTTAAAGTGGCTCAAAATGTGCATTACTTTTTGATAATTTGTTTTTTTTTGTACTGACAGTCTTGTGCATTTTATGAACACAACGAATGGTCGACATTCTTTTTGACATGTAAGAAAATACTCAACATAATGAGCAAAAAATTGTCAAAAATCAAATCAACTTTTTAGCCCTATGAAACTTATTGAAATTACTTTTTTCGAAGCTTGCGACAATAGGTCTTCACTCCACGTTTTTGTTGTAAATCAAGTCATATTTATCCAATAGACACTGCGTTACTGCTTTTGATAATGTGACACTACGTTCATTTATTGCGTCCTCTCGTTTCCCGTAGGGAAGTATTTTAGAACCCCTTTTATTTATTCTCTTTATTAATGATATTGGTTCATGCATTTCGTTTGCTGAGCAAGTCTTGTATGCTGATGATCATAAAATATTTAGAATCATTAACAAGGCTCGTGACTCTGAAAAGCTGCAATCTGACATACACAATGTCCAGAATTGGTTTTATTGATCGCTAATGATAAGCAATTGCTTCCACACAAAATTTGCTGATTTTTTTTGTTTTTTTTTTTGTTTTTGCATACTTCGTATAATATTAAACACTTGGTCATTATTTTTAATTCTGAGTTGAATTCCACTAGCCGGTCGCCTAGTATTCGGTCGCCGAAATTGTTCTGTAAATACTAACTCACACATTCTCAAAACATTGCATTGTGCTTTTCTCTGGAGACCGTATCAAATAGGTATCTCTAATCGGGCTGATTGATTGACATAAATCGTATTAGCATTATTACTGGAACTATTGATTGTCCTACAATTCTGAGTAAAATTCAATTTAAAGTTGCTAATAAGAATCTTCGATAGTATAAAAAGTAGAGAATTGGCTTCTCGAGAACCAATTATACGGTGAATGCTTCGATTTTTAGGGCATGTGCGGATTTAAATTTGTTTTTCAATTCTTCTGGTGATGACTTCTCACGGCCTTATGACAGCTTCCTACACCATCTTAAATCGGGTTTTTTAGTAAATATTAAGCCGTTCAACATAGTTTGTAAGAATATAGCCATTCAAAGACTTTATAGACAACTAACTTGCACATAATTATACCAAAATTCAATGGGTTATAACCCTACATACACAAAATATTTCTAAAGATTCTGATTAAAGAGTTTGAAATTTGAATGAAAGTTTGTTGAATTTTTTTTTAGCTTGAAACTTGGATTTATATGACTTTTGGGGAAAAATGCGCAATATTTTCATAAAAAAATATTAAAATTATATTAGAAACAAATAAACAGAACAAGCCGCGATTGGCAATCTTATACTGTTTTTTATTTTTTATTTTTTTGATGGTAGGAAAGGAAATTTTGTAATTTCTATTAATTTGAGATTTTTTCAATAAGATTTAATTTAAATTTTCCCGTTCTGACTTATCTCCTGGCAGACAATATATCAACGGGATATTAGCACACTTTTTACACCGACGGATCTAAAACCAGTAATGGTAGCGGATCTGGATGGGACATAGACGAAGGACAGATGGCCACGGTATTCTTTACGGAAGTCTATGCCATCTTGCACGTGACATACTGGCTAATTGAGGAAAAGTGGCGGGGCAACAGTATTGGGATTTATAGTGACAATCAAGCTGCGCTGAAAGCCCTTGCTAACCCACGCTGCTCTTCGAAGTTCGTCGGTGAATGTAAGACAAAACTGAACAGTTTTGCAAAACACAACAAAGTTAGTCTTATTTGGGTACCTGGACATTGTGGTATTGCAGGTAGCGAGTTGGCTGATAAACTGGCAAATGAAGGCTCTGAAAGTATGCCATTAGGCCTGAACCCTTTTTAGGTGTCAATTTCGCAACGATTCAACTATGGATTGACGACTTCATGAGTTCTACACATAGAGGTTGTTGGTCTGGGTTGAACTAGTGCAGAGTTGAAAAGTCCTTTGTGAAAGAACCAAACAGGAAAATAGCCACCTTTCGCCTAAAACTCAGCAGGGGCCTGTGGTCAGTATATTGCTGCCATGGAGGTCGTCGACAGTCCGATATGCCTATCCTGTCTGGAGGATGACGACACTGCAGATCATTTTCTCTGTAGCTGACCGGCGTTTTTCAGAATCAGACTTAGGATATTGGGTTGTGATATACTACTCAAACTAATCTTTCCGCCTTACCACCCACATTTTATCTTTCCTATCTCTCTATTCTTTCTATTGAAATCTATCCGTGTGTAGTACAATGGTCTCGTGACTTAGTGCTCGGACTTACCCAACCCCCCACAAATCTAATCTAACCTAAAGCTCATTCAAATCTTGGACGTCCAACTTAGAGCAAAAGGGAACACTTAATGGACACGACAAGCCAAGATTTTTAGTCCCTCTATATATTAGTCAAACTGATCAAAAATTTAGCTATCTCGACGAATACTTCAAAGAAAAGTTAGTCTCAATATGAAGACTCTATGCAAATGTAATTTTTGAAATAACAGGGTATTTTATATTTGCGCAACCAATAACGAACAACGTTTTTATGTTAGTATAAGAGATGACATTATGCTATTCCTTGAACAATTTCGGAAACCCGTTATATAAGTGCATACAAAGCTCAATTCCGCCTGAAATTAGACACTACTTCGATTCTCTTTCTCAATTTACTCCACAGGGCGTCGATCGCATCGTCTTTCGTGAGTTGCTGCACAGCACCTTTGATATTGTAACGGAAGAAATACTTATGGAACGCATATTTTGTTGTTGGGACCGTGCACACGAGGGTCTTCCACTGCGTTTGGATGGTTGGCTGACGGGTTTGTCGATATTCTTACGTGGCTCGCTAGCCGAACGCGCTAACTTTTGCTTCCGCGTTTACGACTTGAATGGTGATGGGTTCATAACGAAGGATGAAATGTTTACGCTGCTACGCAACTGTCTTATCAAACAGCCCCAGGACGAGGATCCCGATGAGGGTGTCAAGGATTTGGTAGAGATTGTGTTGAAGAAGTTCGATTTGGATAAAGATGGCAAGGTAAAAGGGGGAAGTTGTTTCTTTCGCTGATTCTAATTTCTATGTATGATTTTTTTTTTGTGTTAAAGACTCTTGTCATTTTTTTCCATTTTTATTTTTTAATTATAATGTAAATAATTAACAATTTTACTAATTGCGATTGCCTTTTTAGGTATCGATCGAAGACTTTATGGACACAGTTGAAGCAGAGCCATTGCTACTGCAAGCCTTTGGCCAATGCTTGCCATCCGAAACGGCTACAGTTTCATTCTTTTCAACGCTACAGATTTAAAATAAATTAGCAAAGTAAAGTTTAAAAAGCAAAACTCGATGTAGGAAAAAAGTTTGGAAAAATAATTTCGAAATAGCACGCAATTATAGAGTAACAAAAAATATATATACAGTTATGCATATCGCTATTCAGAATATCAAGCGTCACTAAAAGTAATCAAAACGTAGAAATTTTCAAAAATAGTCGAAATATTAAATATAAAATAATATTAAAAAAAATCTTGAAAATAAATTTTCACGCATTTCCCAAGGCGAATTCATTCAATTTGATGGCATTACAGCAACAACAATATTTCCATGTATTTTTTTTTATAATTTAGTATTTCGAGTGGGAAAATTTCAATCAGAATGTAAACAAACAAGCAAAACAACAACAAAGAACCATTTCACTTTGGCATTTCGTATACCAACTCGCAAGAATAAAAATACCATTCAGCTACTCGACTGAGATCTTCTTGCATTAATGTAATTTTGTTACGGTGAATTCATATATGTAAGTTGATAGCAGTTGTACAATAACAAAATTTGTATGTATTCTGTTTTTGCTTTTTGCGCCACCGTTGATGAAACTAAGCAACAATCAAAACAATGGATTTCTCCCGGTGAATCTGCTCCAAACAAGGCAAAGAGAGTCCCATCGGCCGGAAAGGTCAGGGCGACGGTTTTTTGGGGTGCGGACGGCGTCATCTTTATGGAGTTTTTAGAAAAAAAGAATGATTACTAGACAATACTACCGTGAGTTATTGGACCACTTCACTATGGAAAATAGTAGAACAACGGCTTATCAAAAATGATTTTAACAAATGCGGCTATTGTCATCTTTTTTATTTGTTTCCCATAGTTTTAGGATTGAATTAAACTATCGTAAAAAAATATTAATAAATTATATGAATTATATTAATTTTTTATCATTCGGCAATCTTTGTTATTTTTGGAAACGTCCAGGTGAAGCCACTTTACCTCATTACATTTAAAGTGATTTTAAGGTCATACTTTGTAGATGTAAATATAAAGTATTATATATTTTCGGAAAGCTTATTTTTTACAGATTAAAAAAAAATAATATGTCTTCAAATTTGTTTTGAAATTAGTACAAAAAACAGTTTCAAATAACATAAGTTAAAAAAAAGGTTTTTTAAGTTTATCGAAACTTTCAACAGTTACCCACGCCTCCCCCGCGAGAGCTGGGCAGCTAAGGAACAAGTGCTGAGATGATTCCACCTCATCCTCCATACAGCTGACGCAAAAAGGGCTCGAAGTAAATCCGAGCTTCACGGCATGTATACCCCGCGGATAGTGCCCCGTGAGGATGCCCACGAAATTTGAGAGATGAGAATATCCCTCGAACGCCTCTTATCCAAACGTGGCCAGAAGGACTTCGCGACCTTACACGTTCGTGTACTTGCCCAGCGCTCGCTGAGTTGGTGCAAAGTCCATCCTTCCAGGAGTAGAGCGCAGGTTGTCAAGGGGATCCCGATTCTCTCCTTTCGCGGGCACACTACCTCACAAGTCCTTTGTCTTGCTAGCTCGTCGGCTTCGCAGTTTCCAGCAATGTCACTGTGACCACGTACCCAAATTATCTTTGTGTCGAAGAATTCTGATGCAATCGAGAGAGAGAGATCAGGCATTCCCTGACCAGTTTCGAATGCACCATAATAGAGACTAGGGCCCTAATTGCCGCTTGGCTATCGGAATAAATATTTACCTTCTTAACAGTTATTACACAAGTAAGTAGCCAGTCAGCTGCTTCTTTAATTGCCTCTCTGCTTGGAACACACTGCAGTGATCCGGTAGCCTGAATTTGAGTTTGATGGGGAGCTCTTTGCAGAATACTTCCCTCCAAACCTACCGTCCAGCTTCGAGCCATCCGTGAACGGGTTAACCAGGCCCTGTCCCCAAGTGTTGCCCCCGGTCCACTCATCCGTTGGTGGAATATGGGTGGAGAAAGTTCCGCTTAGACTACGCGAGGGCACACATATATGACTAATTAATTATAAATGGTATTACATGCCATCTTCGGTCCACAAAATTTTAATACATGGAGAAAGTATTATAAAACATTTTGCAGTGCTTCCTATTAGGCAACTTTCTAAAGACGCATAAGAGTCCCGTAATAAGGATTAAAAAAAAATTCGTTTACATCATGCTCGGAAATGCTCTTGATCAGCTACAAATGAGGACGTATTCCACATTCTTCTTTATACATCTGATCCATTTACAACAAGTTTAAGAAAACCCTATACAAGAATTGTAAAGGAACTTTAAGAGGAAACCCTTGATTTACTAAACATTAATTAATTTGTTTTTAATGCTTATTTTCCGTAAGTATATAAGTAATTAAAATACATTTTGTAAATACATTTACAAAAAATAACTTTTATATTGTTTATCATTTCTATTGCTTTAATACGTATTGTAATGTTCTACTTCTTCTTACTGATTTTTATACAGTGTGTTTTTTTTAGAGGTTAGGTTTTCAAGTTGGCACTACTTTTTTCGTAGATGGTCTTTTTGACAGCTGTCACTTGATTTATGCTCAGTTTGGTTTGCCATTTCATAATGAATAGACTTACACCTGAACAACGTTTGCAAATCGTGCGAATTTATTACGAAAATAATGGTTCGGTTCGCGCGACGCATTGCGCGCTGCGTCCAATATTCGGCCGACGTAATCGTCCATCAGAGTCACTAATTCGATTAACCATGGATCGGTTTCGCACCACGTTTGCTCTAGTGGATAATACGCATCCTCAGAGACGTCGTACAGTGCGCACCGAAGACGCTATTGCTGCTGTGGAGGATCTTGGTTTGCGGGCTTACAAAATCCAACTCGTGCAAGAATTGAAGCCGAACGACCATCAAGCGCGTCGCACGTTCGGTGAATGGGCCCAAAACGAGATGGCCACGATCCCGATTTTCACAAGAAAATTTTGTTCAGCGATGAAGCTCACTTTTGGTTGAATGGGTATGTCAATAAGCAAAATTGTCGCATTTGGAGTGAATATAATCCACAAGCCATTGCTGAGACGCCGTTACATCCTCAAAAAGGCACTGTTTGGTGTGCTCTATGGGCAGAGGGAATCATTGGTCCATATTTCTTTAAAAATGAAGCCGGCCATAATGTTACAGTCAATGGAGAGCGCTATAGAGCCATGATTAATGACTTTTTCGTGCCTGAATTGGACGATGTTGATGTGGACGACCTTTGGTTCCAACAAGACGGCGCTACATGCCATACAGCCAACGCAACAATCGATTTATTGAAGGAAACTTTTGGTGAGCGCATTATCTCGCGCCGTGGACCTGTGGCGTGGCCTCCAAGATCGTGCGATATAACACCGCTGGACTATTTCTTGTGGGGCTATGTGAAGTCGCTTGTCTACGCAGATAAGCCCGAGACGATTGACGTCTTGGAGGAGAATATTCGGCGCGTTTTGCTGACATACGGCCCCAATTGCTGCAAAAAGTGGTCGAAAATTGGGCCTCTCGGCTGGAATTTATTCGAGCCAGCCGCGGAGGCCACTTGCCCGAAATCATTTTTAAAACATAATGGCAAACCCTTATCTTTATAATAAAGCTAAATTCTTGGCCATAACATTAAATTATATACGTTTTATTTCATCTTGAAAACCTAACCTCTAAAAAAAACACCCTTTACTTGCTTTACTTAATTGTTTGACAATAATTTAAATATTTTGTTTTGTTAAAAGTTATGAGTTATAAGTTTGTTTTTACATATTTTAAGAAGTTTAGCTATTTAAAATGGAATAAAATAATTTTAAATTTGATCATTTTTAAGTTTAACTTTTTTTCACACGGTATTTAAAAATAAATGATATAAAAATATATTTTATTTAAATCTTTACACATTTTTTTGTATTTGTGCAAATTTTCGCAACTTAATCTTTAGAAATAGTAACAATTATCGATTTTTGGTCCGTAACCTTCCTCGATTTTCTATAGTGCGTGTTGAATTGCTGCCGCACCCCCGTATTTACCCGATCTGGCTCACTGTGACTTTTTCTTGTTCCTTAGCATGAAGTAAGGCTCGCGGGAAAAAAATTTAGTTCAAATGAGCAAGTCATCGCCGAGACAGAGGCGTATTTTGAAGAGTTCGACAGATTTTTTGGTGAAGGGTATCTTTCTAAAAGGGGACTTTGTTGAAAATAAAAAAATTAAAATTTTGAAAAAATGGTGTCTTCATTTCTAACACGAGTACTTATTGAACCCCCTCGTATATATATGTATATAACTAACTGACTTGCTATGACAGGGTGAAAGAAATGTTCGACAGTCGTTGAGGAATTAATGATGACTGAAATTCAGAGTTGCGTATCGAAAAGTAATTTCTCAATTTTCACAGATTGGCGAATTTAAGCGTTCTTTTTTTATTTTGAAGTCCGGGAAGAGTATTTAAAATCACTAAGAAAATATGTATGCAAATATTTTTATCAAATATCAACATATATCTTTCTGGGTGGTTCGGGTACGAGTTTGAAATTTTTAACAAAACAGCCGCTGGAATACGCTTGCCTCATTTTCTTTTGAGGTTCATATTATTTGATTCTATACACTTTTGCACGCAAATTACTCAAATAGATTTTTTTATAATATTCATTGAGAACAAATTTGGGACTTTTTTAATGTTATAAAAAACTTTGTATTTTCTATTGTTCCTTGGTAATCCAATATGTTTTTGTTTTTAAATGATAACAGTTAATGTTATAATAAGCGAGTTTTTTCTTTTCTCGAACAAAAATTTTTATTATTGCCAGAACTGGCACCCCATTTCCACTCAATAGTCTGTTCGCCTCCTTTTTACATAAAATAAGGAGCATAAAAATAAGAGGATGCGGAAAGCATCGTGTCGAGTAATAAAAGCAACCAATGATGGCCTTGCTCGCAAACACACAGATTAAACACTCAATATAAACTGTGGGTACAAATGGATGCATTTTGATAAAAATTTGGGCTAGTTTACGCTGAAACTTTGATATTCGGGTTTGTTTTTTTTTTTGTTTGGTTTTTCATAGCTTTTATATTTTCGATGAAATTAAGTTAACAATGAGGGTTAAAAATTCTTTTTTTCTGAAGCATTTCAGCAATTCAAATACCCAAAATACAAGGGAAAAAAGTTGCTCCACGGTCTGCATCATTTCCCCTTGAAATGTCGATGAATCTGTAAAAAGTAAAAAGATTCTTGTAAAATACAGTTGTAGTTATAGTCTGTCGAACCGGATTTTTGATTTTACAATTTACGGCATTTTAAAAAAAAGTATGCGTTTTACGTCATAAATGTCACACTTTAATTAAAATTGTTTAATAAAAATATCAAAAATCCGGCTCGACAGACTATAGAGAAAACATTTTCAAATATTAAAAAAAAAAACGCATCAAAAAATATTAAAAACTGTATGAGTTATCATGCAGATCGTGCCGGAAAAAGTATTTTCAAGTTTAAACTTTCAAGTGCATTTCGCTCGAGGTTGCGCGCATTTAAAGCAAGAACTTAAAATGATTTTTTTAATTTATTTTGTTAACTTACGTCTAATCTCCCATTCCAGCTTATCGACTCTACACATACTCTCATAACGTTTTATAGATGTCTCTATACATACTTTAGAATAACAAAAGAACCGACAGCTTGAAGGCTCCGAAAGTAACGGCCAGCTGCTTCAAACGAAGGGCAGTTACCTGTGCGCATTAAACACTCGTCGGCCAGTTACATTTTCTACCATAACTTTGTATCTATCTCTCTCTCTTAGCTTCACAGTCTGTGGTGGACCATAGTTTAGTCAACAATCCTCCTCCAATTCAGTCTCTCTCTGCCTCATTTCTCCAATTACGAACGTTCATCGCTTTTAAGTCTGCTTCTACGTCATCTAGCCATCTCTTTCTTGGTCGGCCTCTCTTTCTTTCTCCAATTGGTCGCGAAGTAAACACCCTTTTTTGGAGTCTTTCGTTGGTCATTCTTATGATGCGGCCAATCCATCTAATCCATTGCGCTTTAATAAAACGTATTACATTTTCAGCACCAATAAGTTTTTCAATTTCGTTGTTGTAACGGATGCGATACGTGCGGTTTCAAACCGAATAAGACCGTAGATTTTTCTCATTATGGATCTTCAGTGTCAGATCATCAGTGTCCAGATTTCAGCACCATAAGTAAGAACATCTTGATTTTCTGTATTCGTGATAAAAACTTTGATCTGAACAATTTTATATTTACACTAGCGAAAACCCGCCCGTTCCGCTGGTCGTCTTTAAAAAAATCTAGATTAATTAATTAAATTAAGCCGAAAAATCCTGTGTGTTTTTTATAAAAATTTTCGCGCATGAATAGTAATGAAAGAAGTTTTAAATAGTAGTAGCAATTAAAAAACGTGATGTGATTTACTTTATTACTTTTTTTATTGTAATGCTCTTTGGTATACAATATTCTTCGTTTTTCCATGCGTTGTTGAATAAATGAACAATACCTTTGGCCTTGTGACTTATTAATAGTAATTGCGAATGCAAGGCGAACAGGAAATTGAAGACGTTTGAATTCAAACGGCATATCCGATGGCATCATTGGTATTCGCGGTATTAAAACATCTTCACTAGAGTATTTTCCATTCAAAATTGTTGCTTCAATGACGTTATTCATCAATCTCTTAACTGTTAATCGAGTGCCATTACGTAGTCGTGGTTGATTTATGTTTCTCAACATAATAATCGGTGCTCCTATTTTCAAGATTAGCATGTGTGGCGGTAATCCAGGTAAATCAAGGGAATTCAAAAATTCAGTGGGATAATTTACAATATCATCTTGATTTGTAACAGTGTCAACGGATTGATATGTTTGTTCTGGATGTTAGCCAAAATAGCCGCATTCATTTCATTCACATCATTATTTTTGCCAGCCATGATGGCTCGTTCACTAAGTCAATCATGATTTTTGTAATTTTGAGGCAAATTTGGGAAAATACTTTGAATCAACTGTTCTTTCGTTTGACTTACTTGACAAAAGTTTGGTTGTAAAGTTATTAAGCCAGTTAAATTATCGACAGGAACTTTGCCATTTCCAATATCCAATAATTGCTGTGAAAATTCAGCAGCTGATGGATCATTTTGCATAAGAACACGTACATTTGTAGTTAGTTTGAGTGTTTGAACATGTTTCCACAAATATGATGATTTCAAACATGCAACCAATTCATCTGCTACAGTTGCTCGAGGAATAACAGGCAGTATTTGTCTAAAATCACCTGCCAGCAGCACTAAGGCGCGACGAAACATTTCATTTTTACTACGTAAATCTCGTAATGTCCTATCAAGCGCTTCCAGTGCCTTCTTATGTGCCATCGTGCACTCATCCCATACAATTACGTGTGTGAAAAAGCGGGGACGGAGAAGAGAACTGTTCTATATACATATATTTGCTTCAACCGTATATTTGTGAGTACACAGGTAATACGTAAATATATGAATGATATAGGTAATATCTCATATTAGTATAACCTTTCTGCAAAAAATTAAGGAAACGATCACCAATCACGCCGGCAATGATACAATCAATGAATTTTTCATTATAACTGATTTCACATTAACGTTTATATAATAAGCGTATATGTAACATTTTACAATTTTTTTAGAATTTTTTTTTTAATTTTTAATAAGTGGTCTTCCTCTTCCTCTTCCTGTAGCTATTCCTTTTCCTCTTCCATCTCCAGCTGCATCTCCTTTCTTTATCCCGGAAACGGGCAGTAAAAATTAATTCACTTAAAAGCCTTGGTCCACCTTTTCGGCTATATCTCGAGACCCTGGTCACTCAGAGATCTAAAAAATACTCTGTATTAAAGCACTCATCAGTAGCTTTGATTTGATACCCACAATGTAAAAACACATCCTAGGGTCGTTTTGGCCTTCGGCAGCGCCACCTGGTGGTGAGTGGAATCAATAAACATATTATACTAACCTTTACCGTGGAAAAATATATATATATACCAAATTTCATAATAATCGGTCCAGACACACACGACCAAAATGTGTTCAATTCTAATGAATGCTATGTGCGGTACAAAAAATACGTGCGGCAAATAGCAAAAACACACTGACTTAACCGACGCACCGTACAGGCATTATCGGATTTCAACCAAACCTCACAGAAACCTTTGCCAAAGCAACACCAACAATGTGTGAAACTTTCATTGTTTTCCTTACACGCGTTGCTGAGATTACCCCGAACAAACGCACACTTTTTTTCGGCTTAATTTTTATATATTTACATAGTACGTCTTATTAGCAGATTTAATTCTTTCATCTATTGCAATTGATGTGTCTATACTCGCTGATAGAACGAATCCTTAGTATGATATTTGAATTTATTTACACTTTCAAAAACAAAATCATCCATGGCTAGATTGATGACATCCATTTTGCGTGCTGAGCGAAGCATAAACTTAGTTTTTTCGGCGTTGGCGTTCAGTCCTATATTTTTTGCTTTTGTTTCTACCAGCTTGAATATGCGAATTAGTTTGTTTTTGTTTTTGGCCATGATGAGAACGTCGTCAGCATAAGCCCATGTATTATCTATGGGGAATTTTTACAATCGACTTCCACAGAAATACGCCTAAAACTATAAATCGTTTTTTTTTTTTTTTATTCTGGAACTACTCGCACAAAACCCATTGAAATTTTTTATCAACTTTATGGAAGTTATTTGCTCTCAAATGCCGCCCTCAATGATTTCAGCAAACATACTGGCATAATCTACACTTTGACAAATGTTTACTAATGCATTTTACAATGTTCATACTTAAAAAAACTATTTTTTTCTCACTACCCTAATGTCGGTATGTTTGCATCTGAGGCAATCGATTATTATCTTAAGTGCCACAATTAACTGTTAATTGCTCTCTTATACGATTACTGACTCTAATCGGCTTTAACTTAGTAGTGCATTAGTTAGTTTCTGATATTTTATCATAATAATCAACCTTCGTTTTAAATAAATGCTTGCAACCCTTATTAACTCGTTTTAATAATGAAAGCAAAAATGATAGAAATTAAAAATTATACAATAGTAACACATAAATACATGAATAGGTGTGTGGATAGAATTCAAGTTAAGAATAAAGAAACACATAATGATGAAATTAAAAAAAAACTACTTCCTCATACTCGTATTTGAGTTGAAACGTAACTTCTGCTCAAATATGAACGAGACGGTATCAATAAAACGGTCCGCGGATGACATATGGCAAAAATAAATTTTTTGTTTTTTGGTAGGACTGTTATAAGCTTACATGGTAAATTTCAGCGTGATATGTCACATAGTTTGTTTTCTGTGCTACTGGAAACAAGTCAAGCTCGAATGTGTTCTTCGAATTTAACGATGGAAATTCAAGTTGAACAAAGAATTTGTTTGAAATTTTGTTATTCCAACAAAATTTCGGCTTCAGACGCCTCAAAAATGTTGCAGACAACCTAAGGGGACTCTGCTCTATCGCGTGCATGTGTTTTCCAGTGGTACAAGTCCTTCAAAGAGGGCCGTACATCGGTTGAAAACTTGCCTTATGAACGTCGTCCAGCAACATCAGTAAACAACGAAAACATCGGAAAAGTAAAGGAAATTGTGCTTGAAAATCGCACAAATCGCAAAATCGGTTAACGATGAATATTATTTAGACGTTTTAAAGCGTTTGCGCGAGAACATTCGTCTTAAAAGGAAGGAATTGTGGGACAACAAGTCATGGTTCTTGCATCACGATAATGCACCAGCTCATACATCACGTCTTGTTCGCGATTATTTGAACAAAAATAATGTTAATATCGTTCTGCAAGCACCGTATTCGCCGGATATGGCTCCATGTGACTTTTTCCCGTTTCCCAAGCTCAAGTTGCCGCTCCGTGGAAAACATTTTGAGACAATTGAAGTCATAAAAGAGAATTCGAAGAACACACTCGAGCTTGACTTGTTTACAGTAGCACAGAAAACAAACTATGTGACATATTACGCTGAAATTTGCCATGTAAGCTTATAACAGTCCTACAAAAAAACAAAAAATTCATTTTTGCCATATGTCATCCGCGGACCGTTTTATTGATACCGTCTCGTTCATATTTGAGCAGAAGGTAATATACATTCGGTATGGGCATAAGTTTCCGCCCTTGTAAAAGGGCTGGGTTCGCTTTCGTAATATACTGGTGATTTGAAGGTGTATATGTGAGGTCTCGATTGCAGTAGTTAACATTCGTTTGAAGCGTAAAGATACTTTTTCATCTGACGTCAGAAATGTCTACGTTCTTCCCGAAAAAACAGCATTTGTGGGAAGTCATGCTTCATTATTACCTTTTAAAGAAAAGTGCAGCTAAAAAGTGTCGTATATTGATCAATATTTACGGTAACCACACTCCATCAAATGCAACTTGTAAAGAGTGGTTTCGATGCTTCCAAAGTGGCAATTTCAACGTGAGTGATAAAGATCGTGAAGGGGCACCGAAAAACTTCGAAGAGACTCAGACGCTTGTCGAACTTTTGATAATATGTCTAAAGAGTTGGATGTTGACAGATCAATCGAGGGTATACGTTTGCACGCGATGGGAATGGTCCAGAAATCAGTTAACTGGGTGCCACATCAATTGAAGGACATAGATATCAAGAGACGTTTGGTGACGTGTGTCGGATGCTTCTTGAACGGCAGAAAAGAAAAGGTTTTCTGCATCGCATCGTCACTGGTGATGAAAAATTGATCTATTATGATAACTGGTAACCTGGTGAACGAGGTCCATCGACAGTAAAAAAAATGATTCATGCTTCAAAGGTTATGTTGTGCATCTGGTGGGATCAGAAGGGTGTCATCTTTCTGAACTCCTTAAACCGTCTGAAACCATCACTGACGATCATTACCGACTACAGCTCATGCGTTCGAATCGAGCTCTCAAAGAAAAGCGATCGTAATGGGACGTTAGACATGACAAACTGATTTTGCTGCATGACATCGTCAGGACACATGTTGCTAAATCCTTCTAGAAATATTTAGAGGAACTGCCGTATTTCCCAAACATTGCACCTTCGTATTACCATCTGATTGGAGAGCGATTCACTTCTTACGTGAGCATCGCAAACTGCCGGAATGGATTAAGTCAAAAGAACTCAAATTTTTCGTCAGAGGAATTCGTTTGCTGCCTGAAAAACGGAGCAAAGTTGTAGCTTCCAATGGCACATACTTCAAATACTATCATGTATTATTTAATTGTTTAAATTATTCAAAATTTGGCTAGGAAAGGACGGAAACTTATTTACATACCCAATAGAAAACAGCATAGCTGGCTGGGCAGATTCCTTAGACTAGTTTAAGGTAGCTGCCGCTCTTCTTGGTGTGCAGAGATAATGATCGACGCTCTCTGCGCGCTTCGCATCTCTACAGTTGCAATAACAGCCAACTAATCATTCACAGTATCGTAAGTATAATCAGAACTACAGGTTGGTTGAAAAGTATTGCAAGCGACACCTATTAACCAGGAAAGAAATCAAAATGTATGCCTCATTTTGCTATTTCATCTTTTATTTGATTACACAAAAAATTTCAGTTCAATCTGTCAATTTATTCTTTGTTCGCGAACAGGGAACAGTGCAATTTTCTTAACTGAAAAGAACCGAAGTAATAAAATCCTTTGTTTAGTCTGGTTTATCAGCAACAGAAATTTATGTAAAAGAGGATGAAAGTGTTAAGGGAATCTGCTTCTTCATTTTTAGCTGTACATCGATGCATTTTCGAGTTTAAAGCAGATCTTAGTGAACGTCCTAAGCAAGCAACAACATGAAATTATTAGGTTGGAGAATAAGTTCATAGAGTTTTTATATTTTCTTTTATTTTACAACGATTTTTTTGCTGTTTGGTGAAGGGTATATACTCATTCGATAGAACTCTTTCTGCTCTACAAGACTATTATAAGTTAATTGTGTTTGTCAGGTATTTAATTTTGTACTAGTTTTAAGGCCTAGAAATGGAATACCCAGAAGGCAAAAATCAGCATTTTCGACACCTGCACTTCTTTGCTTATCATCGAGGTCAAAAAGCTGCCGAACTTGCCCGGAACATTTACGATGTGCATGGAGAAGCTGTCATAGGTAAGTCTACAGTTCGGAAATGGTTTTTCAAAAATGGCGACTTTGACGTCGATGACATGTCTAGCAACGGAAATCCCTCTGATTTCGATATAGAACGCCTCAAATTACTTTTGAAGGAGAACGGTCGCCAAGCCAGTCGTGAATTGACGGCAAAAATGAACTGCAGTCATAAAACGATTCTCAATCACCTTCAATCAATGGGATTTACCGAAAAATTGGGAGCCTGGGTGCCTTACAAACTCAACGAAAAAAACAAGGAAAGTCTACTTCAAAATGCTTCTCAGCATCTCGCGCGCCATCGAGCAACACGCGGTTAAAAACAGTGCTTTTTGTACCGAATCGTCATGGGAGATGAGAAATGGTGCCTATACATCAATATGAAGCAAAGAAAGGAGTTGGTGGCTCCAGGAGATACACGAAAGCCGAGAGTCAAGCCGTATCTTCATTCAAAGAAGATCATGATTTTTGTTTGGTGGAACTGAGAGGGCATGGTGCACTTGGGAATGCTCGTAAAGAATGGCTCGGTCAACAAGGAGCTAAACCCAGGAGCTTGTCCAGCTATGCCGCGTGTGTGAGGCTATTCTCCTGAAAAGACCTGATCGACATGGACAAACCATAATCCTTTACAAAAACACCCAACCCGGATGTTGTACAAGTCCTCAAATCAGCACTCCAAGAGCTCGAATGGAAGGTCCTCCAACATCAGCCGTATTCTCGGAACCTTGCACGGACCATTTACCATCTTTTTCGCTCCCCGTCAAACCATATGAAGAGCGTTACCTTCGATAACAAAGAGGTGCTTAAAAACTGGATCAACAACTTCTGTGACACCAGGCCAGGCAGTTTTTGGCGAAACGGCATCAACAAATTGGTCGAGATGTGGGAAGAGGTTCTAAACAGCAACGGCGAATATATACTTGATTAACTTATTTATATAATTGATGTTTTTTGATTAAATAAAAATCTTCGGTAAAAAAACTACGAACTTATTCTCCACCCAATAGTTTGGGAGAAAAGAAATCCATTATTTTCTAGGTAAATGGCTGTAGTGAACGATATCTCGTTAAGTATCGATCAAACAATTTAAAGTTAATGCTCGTTGTCAAAGAGGCATTTCAAAGTAAAAAAATTCTTTGCTGTTTTTTGTTTGCTTCATCCAGTTGAGAGTCACAGGGTGTTAATGATGAATGGAAGGCAACAAAGAGGAAATTCGGTACATTTTACAGTTCTTCTTTGATAAAGGCGTAAATACATGCGAGATTGCTGAATGATGCCGATACTGTAACAGCTAAACTACGTGCAATTTTGGTTTGATATTGAAGAAATTATCGATAAAAACATAGAAATAATCAAAGTTGACCATAATGTTAGTAGTCGTAGCATCGCCAAGGAGGTAAAGATCACCCATAAAATAGTATTCAACCATTTCAGCAAAAAATTTACGCAAAAATAATGGATTTATTTTTCCCCAAAAATATATAAGGCTCCACCCTTTCATCCTCGATATGTAACGCTTCGCCGGTAGCTGCTCTATTCTGCACTTCACTTCATTTATCGACTCGCCCTCTTCTTTCAATCACAAAAACTCCAATGATCCCAAGACTACTTTGCGATAATAATTTATCAGACGCCATTTACTTTTCATAGCCACTTTTTATATTTTGCTTTTCCTGTTTTTTTTAGCTTTCCATGTTTTTGCTTTCCATAATATCAAAATTGTTTGTGTAACAAATACTTTTCCTACTACAAAGTGCACTACCATTGTTTCACACAAACAATGCATCATTGCCTAACAAATCTATACGGCTTCCGACATATATGTAAATATGTAGTTACTTAGTGACAAGCCTCGAAAGTAGGAATGTAGGCATGCTTATAGAAAATGTGAGCAAGCGAAGTGAGTTTCAACTTTGAACAAACCACTTTTTAATAACGGTAAATGATATACAGCGCTATTATATTAATTGAAATGCATCTCTTTTGTAATTGATTTCACACACACAATGCCTACTCACACACATATGTGCACATACATACTCAGACACAAATATATTGCATATACCAACTGATGCTTTTTTTCTACTATTTTCACACCTAACTATTTTATTAATTGAATCTGGTTTAATGCAGCAGAAAATGTTTATGAGTTTTTATTTTTTATTTTTTTTGTACTCTTTGCTTGGCTGCTGATGAGCAAAAAACAATTGACCATTAATCCAAGTGAACAAAGTCCCTGCTGTTGCTCATACAAGGAACACATTAATTCCGAAACAAATTGACGTGACGCTTGTTTTGATTGGATTGATGATGATGACAATGATGATGAACAACAACAGCAACAACAGTAAGTGTACAGTAGAAAAGTTTACTTTCTCAGCTGCCGACACCTCAAGCTAAGCTTAGGTTAAGTGCATAAATTTGTGCAAAACGTGTGTGGGTTTGTATGTAAGAATGTGTTAAGGTACAAGATTTGTGGGTACGAACCCATATGGATGTATGTAAACACGTGAAATTATTGTTGAAAATATTTGTAAATCTTGAATTTCAATTTCAATTTTCATTTACATTTAAATTTTAATAAAGGCATAAAAAAGAAATAAAAACAAATAAGCGGCAAGTCTACCGGCATATTGCGCTCATGTACATAAATTACACCCTGACGTGTTGATCTGCGAACTGCTGATCTCCATGAACGCCTTACATTGTGCTTGCAATGTAAGCCTACATATGTATGTGCATGTATGTGTGTGTTGGGTGTTATTGCTGTTGCTGCTGCTGCAGCTGTGCGTTGTGGCCCAGCTTAGAAGTCTACTCACAATTACCTTGAATGACGCATGCGGCAATGCCGCCTTGGTTGAGGCTTATGGGCTATGCGCCGCTGGCATGGGTGGACCAGTTGTGGTGACACCGATGAACTTTTGGCACTGGATAAGGTGTTTTAGTGTAGTTTGAAGGCATGTTTTTTATGTGATCACATTTGACCCAAAACTAGTGTAGCTACTTTTCGTGTATTATATTTTGTTGTGGCAGCAGCCTATTTTGTGTGCACTTTGTCCGGAAATGGTTCTGAGAAAGTAAAGTAACTTTTGTTTAAAAAAGTACGCGCAAGATAATTTGTTTTTTTTTTTTTCGAAATTACCTTTTAAAAATATGTCAGATTCAAGGGTGTAGGCGAACTTTTATTTTTCGGTACGGTGTAATGTGCATGTTTTTGACGCATGTGGTATTTCTTTCATTAGCCGTTTGGACTTTTTCCTCAATTTGTGGCAGCTGTCCCACCAATTAAATATAAATATAAAGTGAATCGAAAAAGAATTTTCAGCTGTTAATTTCAAAAACATCCATAGATTACTCTCTATGCTCCAATCCATAGAATTACTCTCTATGCTTAACCTATGGGCTTCGACCGACTTTCATTGAGCTGGAAAATGGATGATAGGCTATGATATTATTTCACATTTTATAGCATTTCTTTAATGATTTCCCTGAAGCGCTACAAACTAGAGATCCGCAGCTTTTTGTTGAATTGCTAACGAATGCGGCTCTAACTTTCCCCATAGTTTTTCCCTATGGATCTTCAGAAATAATAGCATGCGCCTGCTCAATGAGTTCTGGTGTTGTTGCACTTTTAGAAAAATTACGCTGAGATCTTCAATGCTTTAAACTCGAAAGCCCATCGATGTGAAGCTGGGCTCTCACTTGCTATATTTTTTAGCTACGGTTAAGGCAATGTATTTAGTTACTTTCGATTTTCGTTTTGTTTTCTCCCTCTATTTTTCCTCTGTATGACACCACAATGGACGAATTTGATTGCTCAAGAGAGCCCCGATTGGGCAGCCATTTATCCTAACCTAATATAAAGTTGGAAATGAAGAAGCAGATTGACTTAACGCTTTCACCCTGTTTTTCGCGAATTTTTGTTACTGATAAGCCAGCCAAAACAAAGAAATTTTTTTTTTTTATTTTATCTTCGCGTTTAAAAAAAATACACGGACCCATCAAGTTCAAATCGTTTACGAACAAAGAATGCGTTCGAACTGAAATTTTTTGTTTAATCAAATAAAAGATAAGATACCAAAATAGGTTAATAGGTGTCACTTGCAATACTTTTCAACCAACCTGTAGTTGAGATTATACTAACGATGCTGTGAATATTGAGTTTCCTTCCAAATTACTTTTGTTGCAGCTGCAGAGATGCAAAGCACGCAGAGAGCATCGACCATTACTCCTGCACACCATGAAGAGCGGCAGCTACCTTTACCTAACCACTTAACCTAAGGAATCTGTTATATACTCAGTCATATCACAACGACATTTCGTCAAGTTTTAACTATTTATTTATTTATTTAAAAGAAAATTTTTTAAGAAAATATAGCTCACACTACAATAAAAAACCATATAATCAAATTTTCATACTTTGTAAAAAATTTAAAAATGTCCTTAAATAAATCAAATTTTTAGTTAGAATTTTTGAAAATTCATCAGCTCGAGGCTTGGTTCTTCGTAGTCTTCTTGTGTATATGGCTTCTCTAAGGGCTGAAGCTTCCGTCCTTTTTTCATGTCTTTTAGCAAAGATAGGTGTAATGTTGACAATCTTTCCCACCGACAGATCGTTGTGCAGATCGGCATTATTTATATACGAAGAGGATTGAATATGCCTCTGAGCAGCTTGTTTTGTTGGTGTTGCATGATTTCGATGTTCGAAGCAGCGGTATATCCCTACAATTGAGCGCCGTATATCCATACGTAAACTTTTTTAATTTTATGTCAATTTCGATAGATTTTATTTTGACAGTTTCCTTCCATTTTAGCCTCGTGTCCAATGTCGTTTTCAAATATTTAGCAGTATTACTATATGGCACTGTAATGGAGGATATTTCCACCGGGATATAAGCAGAGGCGTACCTGGAGGACGTAGTACCCATGGCAGCGAAAAAATTCGAAGTTCTCGAAGCTTTGTAAAAATTACAGTTCTACTTTTCTTGCTTTTTTTGACGCGAATTCATTGATAATACCATCAAAATCAGTTTTTTCAGTTTCATCCCTTTCTATACCTAATAACGCCAAATCGCACAATCTTTCTTCACCCCTTGTAGCTCTTAAATGAGATAGTATAAGTTTTAACTTGCTGACGGATCTCTCGCAGCTAGCAATGGAAACTGCTATTGTTAGTAGAATTTGAATAGCGACGCGAAGATTCGAGAACACACTCCCATCTCCGAACTGAACAATGAATTCGAGGAGTGTTTCTGGACTTGAAATGGTGTTTTCTCGGCTCGTGAGCAACATCCTGCAGTCAATAATTTCTTCGTAAAGTTCATTTCCTTCAATATCACTCACGTAGAATTGACCGAACTCGTTGCACTTTTTTTTGAGTTCGTATTCTTTTTCCTGATAAATAAGACCTTTGACATAGAGAAGGAATCCAAATTTTTCATCGATTTCATTCAACCGTACGAATCTTCCGTTTATTTCTTGAAATAGTCGATCAGCTGTTTCTTTCAAGACCCTTTCCATTTCTTCGATGGCACTCAAACCTACATCAATCGAAATCTCACCATCCATTTTTTTTGTTCTTCTTCGGCGTCTTTCAGTTGCATCGTCCCATTTTTGACATAAAATTATCCCTTTCTCGAGTGAACTATCAACGATGGCCTCTCTATCATTTTCGAAATAATTTTAAAGAGCCTTCAAATCTTCAGTAGCATTGGGAAAATTCATCGTGGGATCTTGCAGCCTCTTTTGCTTTGCAGCTTTGTCACTTTGCTTCCCCCCTAGAGTGGCGCCCATGGCACGTGCCCGGCTTGCCATACCCTAGTTACGCCACTGGATATAAGTAATCTTCTTGCTATTGAAGTCAAAGTATACAGATTTGCTCTCGTTTAGTTTAATATTCCATGTTTCTTCCATACAAAAAAAAAATTCAACATTCGTTGTATATGAAACATTTTTACTCGCTTTGGTGAGATGGTTGAAATAACACCGTTTTTTAAATAGTCCTAAGGACCGCAAAAATTATATTCGAAAAGTTTCATTTGCCTAGAAAAAAATTCGAAGCAACCGATTTGCGAATTTGAGCCATTCCTTAGACCGATGGGTGCGCAGTAGGCATCTTTTGGGACTATGAACGGGTGCAGAATGCATGCAGGGAGGTTTGACGGATATTTTCTTTACCGATGGGTCCAAGAATGAAATAGGGTCTGGAGCCGGATAGTACTTAAACGATAGTAATAAGTATCACTATGCTATGGGGGAAATGGCAACTGTTTTCCGAACAGAAGTTTTTGCCATCCTGAAAGTTGCCGAATGTATAATCGAGAGGAGATGGAGCGGGAAACAGATTGGAGTCTTCAGTGACAGTCAGGCTGCACTGAAGGCCCTGGAGAACGCGAAGCAAACCTCAAAGATTGTTCAAGAATGTAAGAAGAAGCTTGATTCTGTCGCAAGGCAAAACAAGCTTGTACTTATATGGGTTCCGGGACACTCCGGTGTTCAAGGTAACGAAATTGCCGACGAATTGGCCAACCGAGGATCAGCGGTGCCCCCACAGGGGCCAGAGTCAATCATCGGAATTAATTCCGAACAGAAAAGTTTCTACTAAAACTTAGAAGGAAAGACATTCGGTTGATGGTCGGCATCATTGCAGGACACCACCCATGGGGTCAGCATATGACCACCATTGGAATCATCGAGGACCGGTATTCGTTCTCTAAAACTGGAGCATATTTACAGATTTGCCAAAGAATCTGGAAAATTCTCACAGGACTAACTATCTCTACCTCTGTCTCTATTCTTTCCGATCTCTTTCTCTGATACTTTTCTCCTTCCCTCCTTGACTATCAACCCCCTTTCCAGAGCTTTAAATACAATGGGCGTTTTAGCCTGAGTGTTTTAGGAGCCACCAAAACTCCTGGTGCTCCTTGGCTCGACCTTTTTAAATTTCAATTTCAATTTCAATGAACGGGTTTATCTCAAAACAAAACTTCAACAATTTTCTATCGATTCAATTGGAATTTAACCAGCACTTCAAATTTTAAAAAATTCTAAATTGAAAACATTGTAAATATAATAATAAAAAACAAAACATCATGCACTCAGCTACTCCTGTATATGTATCTACGCATGTGTAAGTGCGCGAAATTCTAATAATACACCATTGCCGCCTTACTTTATCATATCGCTGCATCGATGACCCATAACGCAGGCGATCGATCTATACACAAAGGCATAGCTACTCGTATTGTAAACGTTGCATGTGCATGTGTGTATATGCACTGGTTTCATACTGATGACTTTGTAGCGAACTTAGAAGAATTTCGATTTCGAATTCTTCTTTTTCCTTTGTGAAGTCCATTGACAACTCTTTATTAGAGCTGATAGAGCATTATGCCGCTTCTATGATTAGTTGCTTGCGGTGCTTTCGGTGCAACTAATCTGGAGACAATTAGTGATTTTGTTTTTATTTGAATACCCCAATTCCAGCGTAGTCAAATGAGTGAAACTACTTAGTGACATTCGATAAATCTGTTACTTGCCACCTTAAAAGAAAGTACCTGCCGATCGTGCTTTTTCTTAAGGAAGCTGTCGTCTTAATGAGAGCTGTGGTCGGTTCTGTTATTGGGAGTCCCTCCGGTGCAGTGTACCTACATACATATGCACGTAGTGGCCAATTTCTCAATATCATCATGAATTCCTAAAGTTCCAGTGTGAAACATTGGGTCACAACGAATTTCTTTCATTCGGCTCTGTTTTGCGCCAATCTCTTAACTTCATTCCAGCTAAGCTGCATAGCGCGGGTTTCAGATTCCAGCAGTCGTCCCCAGGTATTCGCTGGTCTTTCCCGTCTGCCGTTTCCTTGAAGGTTCCAGTCAGGCCCTTGTTAAGCCACCATTCCCTTTGCGTAGAACATTCCAATCCAGCCCCATAATTCCTTGCGGATCTCTAATAGTTTTGGCTTCTGCTGGGTTCTGGCCCATAAGATAGCATTCGAGATAATATTTGGCCTGAATATTTTGAGAATTATTCGAAGGCATCTGTTTACAAAACCTTGTAATGAGCTGGTGCCAGTTGACGTCGTATTCCACGCTTCACAACCATAAAGTAAAGCCGCCTTGGAGTTGGAATTAAAACTTCGTAGTGTGCCGTGAAATGTGTGGTGCGTTCCGAATTGCTTGCAGAGAGCCAAATGCCGCCACAGCTTTCTTCATTCTGCTTCTGATATTATCACTCGCACCTCCAGAGACCGATATAGCGCTGCGTAAACAGTAGAAAGATTGTACATCTTCGACATCAATACTATCAATTCAGAAATTTTGCGTATTTCCTGTGTTTATACGCATGAATTTGATTTTCTGAATTTTGATTTTCAGGCTGACTTTCTCAGTGGCTACTCGCACTGCTTGAATCTTCGTTGTCATGTCAAAATATTTGTGGGATAGAAGACAGATGTCATCTGCATAGTCACGATCCGCTAGTCGCTCTTGCAGTTCCCAGGTAATACTGCCTCCAGATGACGGGGCGCTTTCCAAAACGATGTTAAAGAGAAGTGGCGAGAGAACACATCCTTGTCGTACACCTGCTAATATTTTTAGTGTGTCGTGTAAAGTGCCTCGGCGAGTTTAATCAATTTTGATGGCACCCCTTTGTACTCGACGTTATTACGAATAGTGCCGTGATGTTAAGTATCGAACGCTTTTTAGAAGTCTATAAAGACGAGATAAAGCGGAGACCTCCATTCAACTGATTATTCAACAATAACTCGGAGACTGTTGACGTGGTCGATGGATGAGCGGTTCGCTATGAAGCCCGCCTGTTCCTGTCTGAGTTCTGGTTGCAGTATCGTTGAAAGTCTTTTGTTTATGATATGTGCGTTTGTTTTGTGAAGCACAGTGAGCAAGGTAATGCCCCTCCATTTCTTACATTCCGTAAGATTGCCTTTCTTTGAGATTTTCACGATCAAACCTTGCTTCAGTTCATCAGTCAAGTTGCATGTTGCCCAGAATTTCAAAATGAGTGGGTGTATTAAGATCTGCTTTCAACAATGTTTCTCAATATGGTTGTTACAATTCTAAATACGTCCTCCCTTGGTTTATTTAACAATTAAATATTTATTTACTTATTCATCAATTAAAGTACAACTCAAATAGATTACTAATACTTAAACTTAACTTAACTCATCGCAGATACATTAGTCATAATTCAAAAAGTGTATCTCCAGATTAAGTTTGTACTTTAAAGCCTCTCGTGAGTTAGAATGCCCTATACAACGTGTAAGCGGCCCATTATGGCTAAAATTGGTCTTGTAATTGGGTAAATGGAACATATTGCGGAGTCTAAGGTTACGAGTGGGACAATTAAAAAGTATCAGCTCCAGTATGGCATTTGTCCCTTATAAACATTACCGATGAAATTTTTCTTCGCATTTCTAATGTTGGTAATGCTAACAAACGGCATCTACTTTTATATATAGGCAAACTACAAGGCCAACAAAGGTAATGAATGGCAAATCTAGGGGGCGAACCCATATAGAATGGATTCAAGATAACGCTGCAATATTCGAGGTTTAATTGAACAAGGAAAAAATACAAATCCTTGAGCAGAGAAAAATCCTGGAACTTCTTTGAAGTTCTTACTACAAAGCCAAGCATAGATCTAGAGAGACGAACCTGAGAGCATGCCTCCCACACATACCACTGGTATGATGGCACTGAGACGTTAGAAGACGAGCCTATAGCATGGAGCTGGCTACAAATATGGTGGACCCAGACGTGGGTGAATAGTATTGGTCCATTCAATGGACACCGTTTTGGCCCTTGCCGAATAAATGCAAGGTAGTTCCGGGAAGGGAGTCTCCCCAGATGAGGAGGAGGGATTCTTTTAGTGGCTACACCATTCGACGCAGTTGACGACGGTCGCTGTAAGTGCGAAGGCATTTTAAACCCTCGAAAATGGCAAATGCTGGCATTTACCAGCATTAAGAAGTAAGGAATTATTATACGGCGGCCGCCGTAGCCGAATGGGTTGGTGCGTGATCACCATTCGGAATTCACTGAGAGGTCGTTAGTTCGAATCTCGGTGAAAGCAAAATTAATAAAAACATTTTTCTAAAAGCGGTCGCCGCTCGGCAGGCAATGGCAAACCTCCGAGTGTATTTCTGCCATGAAAAAGCTCCTCATAAAAATATCTGCCGTTCGGAGTCGGCTTGAAACTGTAGGTCCCTCCATTTGTGGAACAACATCAAGACGCACACCACAAATAGGAGGAGGAGCTCGGCCAAACACCTAACAGAAGTGTACGCGCCAATTATTTATTTTTTTTTTAAGAAGTAAGGAATTATCATCATCACCAAGCTCGCAATCTTCTTAAGTCCTCTTGGAGTATTATGCAGTCAGCTACCTCCTCTATACGGCTATAAATTTCCAAGTCATCTGCATACACCAGACAACGCGATGTCACAAAACCGTTTGGAAAACATTAACAAAGATTAAGAACAATAGTGGTAGCTTTGATGACATCAGATTTTATATTAATAATTTTTTTCCTTGGGCCCCAACAAGACTCTTCCATCGTACACGGTTCTGTGCTGTTGTTTTTGCACCGCCGCCCATGAGATATCGGCATCTGCTAGCTCGCACAGCATCGACCTTCTCTAAGTATTTTTTGGTCGACCACGATCTCTGCTCACTTGCGGGTTCCAGTCCAGTGCCATTCTCGTGATGCTATCTGGTGGTTTTCTCAATGTGTGACTTATCCATTGCCACTTTCTGCGTTTGATATGCCTAAGGATGGGCTCCTCGTTCGTTAATCTCCATAGTGTGTCGTTACTGATGCAGTTTAGCCAGAATATTCTGCAGATGATGCGGAGGCATTTGTTGATGAAGAATCGTAGCCTCTGTGAGATGGTGTTAGAGACCAGCCATGTTTCGCTCCCGTACAACAATACGGACTTCACGCATGAGCCGAATGTTCGTTTAGTGCGCCCGGAGATTTGCGATCTTCCTCATACTTTATATTAATCATACGAACAAATTGAGTTCTATCTATGAAATAAGATGCAAACCACTTATGTAAGTAAGCTAGAATGAAGACCAACTGAACCCAGCTTTTAAAGTAAAACACTATGGCTGACTCTATCGAACGCTTTCGAAAACAACAGTTAGGACAACGCTTGGATATCTAACACCCTTCTGTTCGATAGGCAAAGAACGTGCAATTTCAGTTTTCATTAGATTAGACATGCCTACTCGGTCCAATATCCAATGTCTACTCATAATTTTTCTGAAAATAAAAGAAAACTATTTCTTAAAAAAGTGCCTATCTACTTACTTATATATAATTTCGTTGCATCAATGATACGTGCCATTTTGTACTCTATTCAAATAAGCAGTAAACAAAACTCTGATCAGCACCAAACAAAGGGGCAACATTTATTTATGGCTACATATAGCGTGAAGCTCAAAGGCACTCTAAAATATTGTACGAAATATTTTTATTTCTAAAAATGCTTGTTTCACATTTCATCTTATCTCCAAGTATACAAAACTATGTATGCGTTCATTGTGATCACGAATCAACCACAGCATCGCTTGCACTTCTTTCCTTAACATTCGAGTGTATTTCTGTACAGTATGTAGGCATGTCTATATATACATATGCATATACACACGACTATCAATGGAGGTATCCCTATCGCACTACCACCGCCTTTATCAGCAACTAATAACATGTGCGTCCCGATTAGAGAACGCCGTGAAAAGGAAAGCAAACAATAAAAATATCAACTGTGAAAACAAAATAATAGTTCTAAACATGTAAAAGAGAGAAGCGTTTAGGCCAAACTTATGTTGCAATTGTTGAGTGCGCGGATTGAGAGAGGGATCTATGGTTTTCTGCCACATATCACTGCCTCGACGACGCCTTTGAAGATGTTGCTGACACTGTGATTTTAACCTCCTATCAAAAAAAAATCAGCCGTTGTTCAGATCATGGTAGGATGGTTCAGACGGCAATAAAGTAATATAAGTAATGGTTGCGATGACGCACACAATTCCGACCCAGTAGAAGATGCCCCGATACCGCCAATCGACGATAATTTGGACGTTCCACCACCTAGTCATGCCGAAGTCAGAGTTGCCATTCAGCGGCTCAAGAATAACAAAGCGGCTGGCGCTGACGGCTTGCCCGCTGAATTGTTCAAGACTGGCGGCGATGTGCTGATAGGGAGCATGCATCAGCTCATCTGCAAAATATGGCTAGCAGAAAGCATGCCCGACGATTGGAATCTCAGTGTCCTTTGTCCTGTACTGAAGAAGGGTGACCCGACGATCTGCACCAACTACCGGGGCATCAGTCTTCTAACCATCGCCTACAAGGTCCTGTCTAGCGTCCTATGTGGAAGACTTAAGCCGTTTGCCAACACACTGATCGGGCCTTATCAGTGCGGCTTCAGAAGTGGTAAGTCCACCATCGACCAGATTTTCACATTACGCCAAATCCTGGAAAAGACCCATGAAAAGCAAGTCGACACCCATCATCTCTTTGTCGACTATAAAGCTGCGTTCAATAGCCCGATAAGGGATTGCCTGTACGCCACCATGTCTGAGTTCGGTATACCAGCGAAGCTCATACGGCTTTGCAGAATGACGTTGAGCAACACAACCAGCTCCGTCAAGGTAGGAAATAACCTCTCCGAGCCATTCAGTACCGTTCGAGGTTTCAGACAAGGCGATCCACTGTCATGCAACCTCTTCAACTTCGTGATGGAAGGGGTGCTCCGAAAAGCAGGTGTGCATCGTAATGGCACTATTTTTTACAAATGTGTCCAGCTCCTTGCGTACGCCGATGACATTGACATTATCGGCCGCTGTAAGCGAGATGTCACGGCTGCGTTTTCTGCTATCGAGAAGGAATCATCACGAGTGGGTCTGGCAGTGAACGAGGGTAAAACGAAGTATATGTTGTCTACAACGCGGAACACACGGCGTGTAGGAACGCACGTCATTGCGGACAACTATACTTTCGAAGTTGTGCCAGAGTTTGTTTATCTTGGCACCGCCGTTAACAGCAACAACGATATCAGCCTGGAGATCAAACGGAGAATCACTCTTGCTAATAGGTGTTACTAAGTAAGCAATTGAGTAGTCGAGCCCTCTCTCGCATGACCAAACTAACACTTTACAAGACGCTCATCATACCCGTGTTGCTTTATGGCGCAGAGGCATGGGTAGTGTCACAAAGCGATGCAGCCGCTCTTGGGGTGTTCGAGAGAAAAGTTCTTCGTAAGATCTTCGGTCCTGTGCGCGTTGGCGAAGACTACCGTTCAAGAATGAACCACGAGCTGTATGAGCTCTACGCCGACATTGACGTAGTTCAACGCATCGCCATCCAACGCCTGCGTTGGCTAGGGCATGTCGTGCGTATGGATGAAGAAGCTCCAGCAAGGAAGGTGTTTGAGGGCGAAGTCCAAGGGAGCCGACGAAGAGGAAGACCATTGCTCCGGTGGAAAGACCAAGTGGAGGAAACCCTATGCTCGCTTGGTATACAGAATTGGAGAAGGCGCGCGCGGAGCAGAGGCGCCTGGAGAGAGCTAGTGAGGTCGGCCGTAACTCGGTAACGGGTTGTTATGGCCACCTAAGTAAGTAAATGGTTGCTCCGATTTTTTCTCATATCAATAACGCAATCTCAATTTGGCCGTAAATAAACTGTCGTCCAATGTCCTTTTACGTCAACAAATCAGCTGATTCCTTCAAAATCGCTGAGAACCGTTTAGTAGTCTGATATTGGTCACATCTTCTGAAATATTTTCACCATGTCCACTTTGTATACAAAAAAAAAATAGAAAAAATAAAAAATAAAAAATAAGTACAGCAGCAATCGAACTGTAGACCTAGCATCGCTATGCCACGCACAAACACACTGCGGACGCTTGTTTGCTGTCCACAGCGGCGATCGGGCGCACTGAAAACTAAATAGTACACAAATATCTGCGTACATATGTATGCACGTACATTTAATGTTATATTCTATGTTGCTCTTTGTTTTGTTTTTCTAATCAACGTTCGGATCACGCCGACAGCACTGCTTCGCTACATCTGCTGCAGCACTCAACAACTAACAACTACTAACAAATGCATGTACGCCGGCTGGCAATGAGACGCACACACATTCGTACACGACGTCAATGTACCGAGAGTCGGAATTCGGTATTCTAGCCAGTTTTGTATTAGATGTTGTTGTTGTTGTAGAACGTTACTGTCGCCACAGAGAAGGGTGCTGTTAACGCCAGCAACGCAGTACGACTGTGTGTGTGTATGTGTGTATGTTGCTTTGCGGTCAATTGCCGGCGTATTAGTATTAAGCCGCTTGGCGCTTGACGCTGGTTCGCCTTAATTTAGTGTGAGTAAGCGGTGTGCGCGCAATTTTTAGATTTTCAGTTTGAATTCTGAATCGGTCTGTTACGGTTTATTGTAGCTCTTAACTATATTTAGCCGCATAGAGCATCAGCGTTTGCTGTCCTTAAGGAAGTACAAAAAGGACACGCACTGTAATATCCGATACGTCTGTGTTGTTTGGGCGCGTTCGAGAAATACAATTTCTAAATAAAATCTAAAAATGGTTGAACAAACTAATACTGCGAGGTGAGTGAGTGTGGCTATGTACTTATTTGTATGTACTCGGTTGGTGTGTGGTAAGACTTCCAAGGCGTATGAGTGTTGCCTTTGCTTAGCTGGCTGGTGGAAAATCTAACAGGTGCGAACAATTAAACGCTTTTGTTTAGGCAAATATACCTGCCTACATATACATATGTACATATGTGTAAATATTAATTAGAGCAAAAAATGTGGCTTTTGAAAGTGGGGTTTATTAGTAAATAAAAAATTATAATTGATATTGATTTTTAATTGTATGTTTTTTAGACTTTTCTTTGAGAATTATTGATAATTTTCCTTTAATAATTAAACTAAAAAGAGAGAAAAATTTGTAAGTCCTAAATTTTTGTTATTAGAACATATATATGTATATACATATGTATATATTGTATATATTGGCGCGTACAGTTTTTTTGTGGTGTGCGTCTTGATGTGGTTTCACAAATGCATGGACTTACAGTTTCAAGTGGACTCCAAACGACAAATATTTTTAATGAGAAGCTATTTCATGGCAGAAATACACTCGGAGATTTGCCATTGCCTGCCGAGGGGAGACTGCTATTAGAAAATTTGTTTTTTGTTTATTTTGGTCTTTCCCCGAGATTCCAACCTACATTCTCTCTGGATTCCGAGTGGTAGTCACGCACCAACCCACTCCGCTACGGCGGCCGAAAGCTTATTAGAAAGCTTCCTACAAAAGTTCAAACTCGAATCGAGGCGAGCGCTATTAACCCTCCGTTGGATACCCGGGTCTGCCCAGACTTTTCTGGCCAGAATTTTTCGGTATTGGACGTGCATTTAATATCTTTCTAGTATTGCTAATGACTTGAGCTTGCATATAACTTCCTAAAAATTAATTTTCTATCGATTTGTGGATACAACCTTTTAAAATGGATCCTCGAATAGGACGATAAAAAGCTACAGCCGCGTGCTCAACCGAAGGTTTTAAAAACGGGGTCCAACGAAGGGTTAAAAAAATTTAGCTAATGTTTGGCTCAGCAACTATTTAACTACTTTAAAACTTGATAGGTAATGTAGTTCATGACCTAGGTTAGTTAAGATCAGGTTGGGAAGTCTGAAATTTATAATATGATTTAATTTATGTTAGGACAGGTGGTTAGGACGTACTGCTGTAGGTTTTTAATATCTAGATCTGCTATATCAGCAGGCGTAGCAAAGAGATGAGAACCAAGATACTTCAATCTTAACCACACAAAAGTAGCGCAGCTTAGGATAAGGTGCTGAGATGATTCCACTTAATCATCCTTACAAGTGACGCAAATAATACAATGTTTTGTAAAGGCACCTATTTACTAAATTTGAGAGCTCAGGTTTTGATCCCTCGAGCGCCTCCGATCCACTCGGGGTCAGAAAGAGTTTACCACCTTACAAGTTTGTGTACTTGCCCAGCGCTCGCTGAGTTGACGAGAAGCCCATCTAACCAGCAGCAGACCGCAGATAGTCAACGAGATCCCAATCCTTTCATTTCGTGGCGAAACTACCTCACAGGGTCCCTGTCTGCCCAGCTCATCCATCTCGCAGTTTCCTGCACTGTCGCTATGATCAGCTACCCAGATGACCCTTATCTCTAAGAATGCGAATGCGCTAGAAAGGGAAGTCAGGCATCCCCAACCAGTTTCGAGTCCACTATCATCGAGCCCATGACTATGATTGCCGCTTGGCTGCCGGGGTAGATATAAACCTCCGTGACAGTTATTACAGAATATTGAAATGTTGCTTATGGGACTACCCTTTAGTTTGAGCAATTTATGTATATATATATATATATACATATATAATTTGGGTATTTGGCCGAGCTCCTCCTCTTATTTGTGGCGTGCGTCTTGATGTTATTCCACAATTTGAGCAACAGAACTTGAAAATCCGCACACTAGTTTTGGTTTTATAAGAAAAATCGTAAGAATGTTGCTATTTCTATAGATAAAATTGTACTATTTAAAAAAAAAAATTGTTTTTTCCTTTTATTGTAGTGGGTATAAGTGAAAAAGAATTTCGCTTCACTTGAGGCTTCTAACAGGCGTCAGTTAAATATTGCAGTAGAAAGAAAAACCAAGCTCGATTAGGCGGTACAATTCTAATTTTATAATTTGGATTTTAGCATTTTTTAGAATATTTTTTAAGGTAAAAAAATTAAAATTGTTCATGTTTTTATTATAAATATATCTATATATAAGTGTATTTGTATGTATTGAACAGATTTTTGATAAAATGTGCAGTGGCGGGTTTTAGTTCGTTTGCTATTTTAAATTCTTATTCTACTCTCACATTCAAATCGTATGCTTCACAAAATATTCAAACCATGTCCTCAAAACTCACCACTTTCTTAATGAATTCTCCCATGGGGAAAAGTTTTTAGAGGTGTGCTCTTAGCAGACCGTTATTCGTCTCTGAGTGAATTCGACAGAATCACCTTACGGGATGACGTCACTCGGGATGTGTTTACAAAAAGACTTAGATTGTGTTGGTGATATACGAGAAAAGTCAACAAATGACACTTCGATGCCGTATGTACAACGACTGTTTGGATGAGTGTGTGAATATGTGTAAAATGATCGTGCAGAAATCGGCTACCGAATCCCCAAGTAACGTGGCAGCCGAAGTTCCTCTCAGAATTTCTTTTTCACCCAAGAATGATAGAAAGAGATTGCGCCCATCAAGAGTGCGTGACATCACGTTTGCCGAGTTGTGCAGTATTGCCAACCAAAAATTTTTAAGTTTCGTGTTTGTTTCTTTTTTTTAATTTAAAGCGGTTTAAAGGTCACTCTGAGAAGATTTTAGTGCTAATGAAAATTTTTTTACTCTTATATAGTAAAATTTGATAATTTGAAAGTGCAAATTTAATTTTTGGCTCCATTTAAGGTTATGCAAGAATATTAAATCTTTTTCTCTCAACTCTTCAACTTTTTACACATTTTAAAAAGCCTTTGAATTTATTGAATGCGAATTAAAACCATAGAGGTGTAATCGTTTCTTCCGGTCATCAATCCTTAGTGAGACATAGGACATTAAGAGTTGTATTCATTGTAAAAATAAGCAACAAAATACCAGAAAATACTAAAGAAACCATACTGACATTTTTACAAAAAGAGTACCTTATCTAGTTACATAATTTCAAATATAGTAAACAAGTTGTTTCCTTAACAAAAGAGTCTCGCTTAACAAAAAAAAAACTCATAAATTAAATTGTACATAAGCATAACGCACTTATTTAAAAAAGACAATTTGTCACGCATACAAAGTTCTTTAAGTGATTCAATAAAAATTTGTTGGGCTATTTTCTTTGAATGGGCATTTTAGTGCGTTTTTATAACCAAAGCTAGGCAACACTGCAGTAGCGAGAGAGAGATTTGACTGCTGAAAGCAGAAGAACACCAACAACACCTGCAATCGCGGGCAATGCCACCAGATGTTAAAAAAAAGTAAAGCTAAATAAAACTGGGTGAATTATTTAAATGATTATTAAAAAATGTATTGTTTATTTTACAAAATTATAAACATTACATTTTAATTAGAACAGCTAGAAAAATGTCACGAAGAAAGAACTAAAACTCCGAGACTAAATAAAAAAAAAAATGCCAAATCAAGTTACGAAAATGGTAATCTGGCCATACGGGAGCTAAAATCACGTAACTAGTTGTCAAATTCGCTGAGAGCAAAGTAACGGGACCACGAAAGGCGCCATCGTGTTTTTCACCATAATTAAAGAGCAAATGTGGTAAATCTATCATCCTGAAATTCTCCCAATTGTTATGCTTCAATGTTCACGCATTACAGCTGTTAAACAGTATCGATGTACGATTGACTCATGAAAAATAGCGCCAAATTCAATAGTCAGCCTTAATGGCACACCCATTATTTGAATAAATCTTTAATATTTAACTAATTTAAACGAAAATATTATTTTATTATTCGTATACTAGTATACAATTTCTCAAACAAGTGCAATCTATGCTTTCCAGATACAAAAAAATAACTCACATCGGTTCATTGATTGATTGAAAATACTCAAACTAACCAAACAAAGTAATAAATGTGTGTGCAAGTTGTTAATTCATTTCTTATCTTTGAGCAAATATGCACTTAAAATATCAAAACAAATAATTAAACTCGCCAATAGGCGTAAGATCAGAGGTCAATAGTTCTGAGCTTATTTAAGGGAGTACTTTTATAAAAATTCCTAGGAATTAAGAGGGGGTAATTACTACATTTATAATTTTGAATAAAAACGTTTTTAATTTGAATTTTTGCAATGTATGAATGCACATACACACATACACGCATACAAACATACATATCTACATACAGAATAGAAATTGCTCAGACTGACGAAAGGAATCAACTTAGCCAAATTTACTTCACCACCTGCCTTGCAGTCATCATTCCAGGACAACTTAAGTTTCATCAAACAAACGATAAATACCTGTTTCTATGTCATAGTCTACTATAAATGACCTAACTAAATTTTTTTGACTCATACATTTCATTTTATTTCAGCAATTTTGTTCGCTTTGTACTTTGTTCGCTTGGTACTTTTTATGAATGTAAAGTTCAGCCCCACCCCAGGTGAAATAATCAGATGTCAAGTGATTTAAACAAGTGACACATGGGCTGAAAAGTCACGGGCCTAACAAAGAAAACACGTTTCTTGTTTGTTCAAAATTAGCTTTATTCATCAACGTAATTTCCATCAAGAACAGCGTAATCATTCCAGCGCCGCTCTAACATTTCTATACCACTTTTGTGGAACGATTTATCTTGTGCCTCAAAATAGGCTTCAGTTTCAGCGATAATTTCTTCATTAGAGCGAAATTTTTCGTAGGTCTGCGAACGACCAGTAGTTGCAGTCGGAACCAAATCTAGCGAATACGGTGGATGTGGGAGCAATTCGAAGTTCAATTCATGTAGTTCTGCCATTGTTTTGATTGACTTGTGACACGGTGCGTTGTCTTGATGAAACAAAACAGTGAGCAAACGCCGTACACCGTTTGAGCAGAGCTTTCTGATAGTCAAATGCCCATGCAATATAAAGCCAAGACGTTCTTTTGATATCTTTACGACGTCAGCTAAGTCAAGTAATTTCATTTTTCGATCATTCAAAACGATTTTGTGGATTTTTTTGAGTGTTACCGTCTCATTTTGACGTCCACTGCGTTGTGCATCATCGCATCATCGGTGTCTCTACGACCACGTTTGAAGTCAGCAAACCATCGTTCTATTGTTGCTTCAGATGGAGCGAAGTCCCCATAATACTTTTTAAGCCATTGCTTCGCTTGAACGGTATTTTTTCCATCACAAAGCAGTGTAAACACGAAATTCTTTTTGATCCATTGTTTTGAAAATAACAAAAGTAGCGTCTCTCTTAGCGCAATAACTCACGAACTAAGAATAGAATATCACGAAATTTTTACAGCTGTCTTTTTAAGGTTCGTTTTTTTTTAATATTTTTTTTTTTTTATTTATTTTTTTGTCGGGACAGACTAGCAATTACAGCACTCAGACACAATTAAGTCCATTGTACTGCACTCGGGTTCCCTTTTTAATTTTCTTTAAATCTACTCGACCTCCCTCCGAAGATATCTGAGTAGATCATGCGATGCTAAGGAGTCAAGATGGTCGCTTTTTAACACATCAGGGCCAAAGACCTCAAGCCTGATTCGAGTGAAGGCGGGGCAGACGCACAGAAAGTGGTTCGCCGTCTCATTCTCCTCTCCACATACTGAGCAAGGTGCACTGTCTGAGATGCCCCCTTTTCCATGTGCTTTGCACATAGAAAGTGGCCTATCATCAATCGAACCAGCCGCCTACAGTTCCCTCTGCTCAGTGACAAGAGGAACTGCGACAGTCAGTAGGACATGACAGATAACATTAGTTTTGTCCATCTGCAGCTGTTCTCAGCTTGTCAAGATCGCTTGTGGGTTAGAGTAACCCGTTTGCTAGCCGTGGCTTTGATGGTTGCAGAAGGGAGTGGCAGAACGGATTCCGGCCAAGGAAGTGGACCTCAGCGCCCATTCTGGGTAAAGAGTCAGAGATCTCGTTACCCGCGATACCCACGTGTCCCGGGACCCATGTTAGGTAGTATCAGGCTATTATGTCTACCGACATAGTACAGCCTGAATTGAGGTTAGTACTAACTGCAACAGAGGTAAATGAAAATAAATTGGCCCATCTAAGTGTTAGGCCTGGGGCTTATCAGCCTATGTATTATTTTTATTTTATTTATTCGGTTTTTTTCCACCACCAACTGGAACAAGTCCTCAACTATTTCTTTAAACGTATACACGCATACATACACGAATATGTTTATGGAGGCAATACTTTTCTTTTCTGTTTATGTACTGATAATACGCGATACTGGGCAGTATTGATAACAATTGCTGGTGCATACATATGTTTGTTTATAGCCTATCTTATCAATGAAATTTCAGTCGTTAACTGCAAATCATGCATAAGAGTGTACATATGTGCGTGTGTGCGTACGGGTGTGTATGGGCGAAAAAAAACAACCCGCACCGTAACAACGATAGAATGCAAGATAACAGGCAAGATTGAAGTCCAAAAATCATCGTAACTTTACT
This sequence comes from Anastrepha obliqua, assembly GCF_027943255.1. Lineage (NCBI taxonomy): Eukaryota > Metazoa > Arthropoda > Insecta > Diptera > Tephritidae > Anastrepha > Anastrepha obliqua. The sequence continues at coordinate 10,420,369 of NC_072893.1, forward strand.
TTGAGGTAATTGCAGATTGAGTTGATTGAGAGAGGGAGAAAACTAAGAAGAGAGTATGAAAATATTGGCTTTTGTAAACATACATTAAGTGTAAACAAATAATATGAAAGAAAATAGAAAGTAGTAGAGAATAAAAAAAAATATTAACAAAAAACATAAACAAAAGTATGAAACTAAGTCAGCTATACAGCTGATTTCTTTAAATTCCCTGAGCGGGAAGTAGCGGACCGCGAAGTGCACAACTTCTGTATTCTCTCAACTGTGACTAGATTTAGATTAGAGCTAATTTTTTAAATTGTAGTACATAATCCGATAATCCATAGGCTTCTTTTGTTCGCCATTTCCCCGCTCGCTATCTCTATGCTCGATCAACTTAAGGGGTTAGGTTTAGTCAGAGACCCGAAAAAAATACAATATGATTTTCAACAACTTTTTTTACTAGTCATTTGCTTTATTTTACAAAAATTTGCTTTATTTTACATTTCGCCAGAACTCCCTTGCGGTGATCATCACAAGTCCTTGGAGATTCATCTAAAATCAATCGGACAAGAGAAATTAGTTTTATTAATAGACAATCTTGAGCCTGATCGAAGTTTTTTTTCAAAATTAACAATAAGGTGGCCTCAGGAAATATTTTTCAGATTTTCGAGAAAAAAAACCGACAATTAATTGTTAAAAAAGATTGTTTTTCAAAAGCAGTATAAAGTTTATGGAAATCTACCAAACGGTTTTAAGTTGCAGTGATTACCAGTTCAAAAAACACAAAAAACCTGAGGTATAGGAGCGCGCGAACCGCTCTCTACCTAGTTAATAGGCTGTAGAAGCTATAATATTGGAAATTTCCGCATGAAAAAATCACAGTATATTCTTAAGATAGGTCGGCAGGTGAAATGGTTGAAGTGCCAGTCTGGCACTTCTCAAGTAGCACTGAAGCGCCGTTTCGATACCATTATGAGACCAGCAACAGGCAGATATCTACAGCCAGCCAAAGCTGTTGATATAATGGAGGAGATTGATGGGATGTAGGCTGGCGCACTGTCCGAGGCTGTCAAAGAAAGGAGCGCTCAGTGATCTTAATCGTCTAGCCGCCAAACCCGGGCATTTACAGATAAAGTACTCAACAGTCTCCTTCTCTGAAAGGTCCTCACAGCTTCTGCAATGGGAGTTAAATGGTAAATCTAGCGTTTCTGCGTGTATACCGATCGTCCAGTAACCGGTAAATACAGCTACGAGTTTGGAAATTTAATAGAATGGAGTCCGCAAGACTTTCTGAGTCATCCATGTATTGTACTGGGGCCACAGAGTTCTCGAAATTGCACATGCAGGAATGGAGCTCTATCTTTTCTGCGCTTTTCTAAGAAATAATTTGTGCAGTACCCCTTTGACAACTGTCAGGGGGATGCCGATGACCGCGTAGGAGGTCTCTGAGGCCAATTCGTCCCCTTCCAGGCAAGCTCATCAGCAATTGCATTTCCCTCTATCTTCCTATGTCTTGGAACCCAGATCAGAGAAATGGTACCTGCACACCCAAGAGATTTGATCTCCTCCTTACAGGAGTTTACTAATTTCGTTCTGCACCATGGCGTCGTCAGAGCCTTGATCGTGGCTTGACTATCGGAAAAATGTTAATATCTTCCTCGCTGCCACGTTCCCTAAGCATTCTGCATGCCTGCAGGACCGCAAAGATTTCTGCTTGAAAAATACTAGCAGTCTTCGGCAGTTTAAAGGAGATAGATAAATTGGCTGATTTTAAATATCGAAAAACAAAAAATTGATTTTTTGAAAATTCTGGACGTATGTAACCCCTTAATGGTATTAATGGTAGTCACGCTCAAGCCCACTCGGCTAATTATATGCTGTCTCTTTCATATTTTCCTAAATCTTAAAGGGTCACCTACATTTTTTTATAATTTTTAGTTAAACTATTACTTTCACAGCTTGCCATTACTGCAAACTCAATCACTCCCAGAGTAGTTTACAATGTAGGAAAAACATGAGTTCAGGTCTAAAACTTTGTTTCACTACTGCAGATTTTCTTGTGTTTACCACTTATAAGTATGTACAGGGTTGGCCATCTTAAACTGACCCATGTGATTATTAAAAAAATATGGAAAAAGAAACATTTTTTTGTGTTTCATTGTGAAAAACATTTAATTTAGTTCAAGGAGATTCGTTTACATCACTTTTTGAATATGATATCGCGCAAGTGGCCGCCCTTAGCTCGTATAGCGTAATGTGCCCGTTTTTCGGCGTTTTCCATAGTTTTGGCCAGCGTCTCGGCCGATATGGCGGCTATTTCCCGTCGGATATTGGCCTTAAGTGCGCCTAGTGTCTTTGGCTTGTTGACGTAAACCTTAGATTTCAAATTACAGTAAAAAGTTATAGGGTTACTCAATGGGTCAGTTTAATATGGCCAACCCTGTATATGCGTGTGCTTCAGTGATTTTATATTTACGCATTTATGTACTTATATAAGTTAAGAACTTGTAAAATATAAGTTTTAAAAAAATAAATTTTTTTATTACCGGTCCAACTGACCGCACTTTATTCACTAACTTCCAAAACCAAAAAGCCGCTTAAACAAGTAAACTACTTAATTTATATTAATAAAAATTGTGGAGTGACTTAATTCTAGGAACTTAAATAAGCAACTTTATAATACTTGCATTATTGCAGAAATCAATATGGAAATTGAGTAAGCAATCTTATTAAAAAGAATATAAGAAGCAAAGAGTTCGTTAACTTGGTTTGGGTTAACTTATACAATGGTGTATCGACTACTTTCACGTACGCTTTTTTTTAATTTGGCGTATACAAACCAAGGCCATATTTGTCATCATTCATTCGCCGGTAATAGAAAAAATAATCTATAACAAACTAAAACCAAGTACTGAAAAACGCCACTAAGAAGCAGCATAAAAAGAACACGAATTTGGTCTAAATGCAGCTATTATTGGCTTTGAGGCAAAGAAAGATATAACGAAAAATGGGTACAAAGGTCATACTACATATGTGTGTATGTATGTACGTATGCACTTTTAGTTACGGTAAATTTAAAATAGCATTTTGGAATGTGCAATTACATTTGATTGACGTGCTGCTGTATACAAATAACAGAGTGACTTTACTCGTAAATTTTCCTCTCCATATTTGATCTATCAAATCAATTCCGTTTCCTTGAAATTAATCGCATTCTAATAACTTTTTTTCTCAAACTATCCGAAAATGTTGTTAAACTCAGTTTCTGAAATGGTATTCAGTTCTCGCAGTGATTTACGTTCAATCTGTTTCACGGACTTAAAATGGTTTCGCGGAAGTATCATTAATTAGCCACAAATCTAACTGAGCTAAATCAGCCTAAGACTGCGTTTGTTGCACTATGAAGAGTACAGTATAGGTAAATGGTGACGAACAATGAATCAGTGAGAAACGTTGCATTATCTTTATACAAAAACCATATCTAATCAATTTTTTTTTTTTTGCGAAAAGTTTAACGAAATCGACCCACTTAATTCACTTCCGAGTGATTTTCATAGAAATTTTCTGGTAACTTCATTGAAACTCACATGAATGTGAATTACAGAACCTATCCGAATATTACTTGTTAATTACGAGTGAAGCTAAATCTTAGTGCACCACCACAGTGTAATCGAAAAAATCTCTTTATATACATTGAAATTTGGGGCGTTTTCGATATTTGTTCATTTTTGGTACGGTCTTCCCCCGTTTTCACAGTGGATGTTTTCATAGATCTATCTGGATTTAACTTAAAAAATCTACAAATGAGAAGATTTTGTGCTAAAAATTCGTATTCGAGTCGTTTGATCAACGGCTAATCACTACATTAAATTTGAATAAAACCGGCGGAACAAATCATGTAAATACTTGCCTTAATCATTATTAATCTCCGAAGCAAAATTATAAAAAGATGACTTATATTTTTATTACAACGAAACAAATATCATAAAACTCAAAATTCAAAATATCATCAAAAACTTTCAAATGTTTACCCAGAAATTTTAGAATTTTTCTGAGTATGCAGCTTTATAGCCCAATGCAAGTTTCAAGTGAGTACAAAGCACCTTTAATTTTTTTCGCTGACGTATCATACCAGATAATCAATATGTAATACAAGATGAAGTCCAAAAGAAAAAGACTGAGCTAAAGTAGAAGCGATAACTGATAATTCGCGTTTATTCATTCAAAATAGTCCCCTCTGGCCTCAATACACTGTTTTACGCGATCTAAAAGCTTTTGTGTTTCAGGTCATTGACCGGAATGTCCTTCAGGATGTCGGTACAAGCCTTTGGATGGCCTCTACGGACGTAAAATGTTTTCCTCTCATGAAGTCAGGTATCAGGTATTAGACGAATACGGTGAGTGATTGAAGGTTAAAATGCGATTTTTAGTCAAAAAATCAGTCACAAGAGTGGATCGATGAGATGGTGCATTATCATGCAATAAGCGCCAGCCTCCTCCTTCGAGGTATTCAGGGCGAATTTCGATGCAACAAACGCTTCAAAATCCAAGATATAAAATTGCATTGACATTTTGGCCCGTTGTCACGAACTCCTTGTGGACTATTCCGGGCAATTGGAATCGTTAAAAACAAATGAGCATCGACTTTATTTTTGACTTCTCCAAACGCGATTTTTTGGTGGTGGCTCGTCCATTCTTCTTTAATGAGGTCTTTCAAGCGTTCTGAGCAATTTTTGGCCCGGAATGAAACGTGCAAATGATCAGTTAAAATGTGAATAGAGATATTCAACTCCGATTCTATTGTATGAATTTCAACGATGATTTCGGTTCATTTTTGATAAATTAAAGAACAATTTCGATGGAGTTTTCGGTGATTACTGATTTGGGCGGCTCGGATGTTCATTGTCATTTATGTCCTCACAACCATTTCTGAAACGTGTAAATCACTCATGAAGTTTGGCACGAGATAGGCAATCATCGCCATCAACTTTTTTCATCAAATCAAATGTTCCGGTGAACGTTTTACCGATTTTAAAACAAAATTTGATATTAACTCTTTGTTCGAAACTCATTTTTGTGCCGATGACACAAACATACTGACACTTTAGACGCAATAACTTCGCTTCCACTGAACCGAATGTCACCAAACTTTCACAGGAAGTCAGCTAGGGATGTAACTTCCAACGCACTAAGTCATTAAAAAAAGTTTCTAGATAGAGTTTTTTTGTCTTTGGGTTGGCTATAGTAATGCCTTGAGTAGTGAAAACCGTTCATAGCAACGTCCTGTACCCTAAGTATCCTCTGTATTTTCAGTCGCAACGTGGCCTTCGTTTGAGCATCGTATTACTGTCGATGAATAGTGAAAGTTGTACACATTTGAAAGATTTTGTAATGGAGTAAATTGAACAAAACCAAATGAAATCATCTTCGGAAGGTTAGTAAAATACGAGAAATCTTTAGTACATATTAATACCTCGACACAAAATTTTTAGCTGCAGCAATACGTAGATACATTTTTTGCAATTTTTTTTATAAAATTTGAGTTTTCAAACTGTATAGTAATACAACGCCGTCATACTTTGAAACCTATTAAAGGTTACTCAAAAAAGTAATGGTTACTGAATAAAACAAGATTCAGCTGCTACCACTTGCTACCTTGCGACCCCGAAAACATATAAATTTACATGCATCTTGATTATGTTCTAGAATATACGCTATTTTACGTGAGGGGGTGGCCAATAGGGGTGGAAGGGGGTGGATTTTCAAAAGTAAGAGTAAGAAATGTTGAATTAATTACTTAATTTTTTGAGTTTTGGCCAGCTTTTATGACGCCAGTCTTGTTTATTTTGGACTTCACCTTGCACATGCTCGAATTTTTTTATGTGAAAGAATTATTCCTAACACGAATGAATGATTGCATTATGAAAAGGAAATTTGGTATCGGAAAACCTACCCCTAAAAATTAAATGCATAAAAGAGAACTTGCGCTTGAGACATGAATTTCTTAGTTATAGGCCTGTCACAATAGCTCCGTTGCGGCAACGAATTTGACTGAGAGCAAGATAGATTTAATTTTATTGTAATCTAGGATTTAGATATGTAAGCTATTCTTAAGGTCAATCAATGTAAAAATAAGCTATGATTGTATGTTTCACTTAAATAAAATAAATAAATAAAACTACATCTAGATCAGGTACCTCAGTAAACGAATTCAACTAAGAGTCACCAATATAATAGCAAGTATGGATAGGAGAAGAATGCTAACAAGAAGCATTTTTTTATTATTTAGCTGACTTACGATTCTTACTACACCAATCTGCTGGATCCGATTGAAGTCTTATATAATCAGAAAGACTCGTATAAGTCATAAGAATGCTAGCTTGCGAAACACCAAATGGTGTTGTAAAGAGCGTGGGCAAATACGATCCATAAAAACAATTAAACGCTGTTCCGTCATCATTAACAATTCTATTACAAGTATTTCATTCTGCTTCTATATTATAAGATTAAATCCTGTTCTTCAACAATTTTTGTACAAAAGATACAATTTGTTTGGATTAAATTGCATGTACAAAATATTAGGAAAAGGAAATAAAAGAAAGAGAGACGTATTATCAGACAGAAAAAACGAGAGGCCGAAATACGTGAGTAGGAGGAGCTTGAGATGCTGGCCAATGGGAACAACGTCCGAAAATTCTACTAGAAATTTCGGCGGCTTACAGAAGGTTTTAAGACCGGGGCATTTTTCTGTAAGAACAAAGACGGCGATCTAGTGACTGACATCCAAAACATACTTTAATTATAGAGGGAACACTTCTCGAACGTATTAAATAGTGACAGCTGCGCATGTCACAGAAAATGTGAAGATGTCGCTCCGCTACCCTACCATGACGAGGTGAGAATTTTATCAAGTAGAGTCTTATACGAGTAATACAGAATTTTAGCAGCCAACATTTTGAATAGAAAATATGCAATATACATATTTTGTACCCAACCCATTTTTCCGATACACTCGCGCGGCTTCAATTGATCTCACACAATTATATGCATACATACGTATGTATATAGGTAGCAGTGTGCTTATGCGCAACATATACTCGTATAGAGGAACTGGATTTGATCAACACTGCAGATACTAAAAATCAATAAAACATTTCGCCCCTCGCCAGACAATAACAAACTTCCGATCTCATTTCTGCCAAGAAAGGGGGACTCAAAACAACCAACTGTCTTTTAGAGGTGACATAAAATTATTGATCTCTTCACTAGCAGGACAATGCGATGTCGCACACGCCAAACAACTTGAATAGAAGCTTGGCCTAAATACCTTTCAAAGATCTGTGAGCCAGTTTATTAGCAGCATACACGCACGTATGTATGTACGTAGACACATATAATTGAATTCAGGTCATGCCTGAGCGACGATAAGAACACTGAATGTAACATATTCTGAAACAAGCATATGTACATATTTACATACGTATTTTATGCACACAAAAAATATAATATTTAAATACGTACTATACTGTATGTTTATATGTATAAATACAAGGTGGCGCAGGTGCCACTGTCCGCACTGTCTGAGGTGCAGCAATTTTCGTGATCAGCGGGCAAATACCCGTCGACCTCATGGTCCGGGAACGAATGGAAGCGTGGTACTCCAAGAAGAAACACGTCATCACTAGCTTCTCACAACGGAGATGCCAAACCATGTTGCGGTGGCAAAGCTGATAGGACACTGAACCGAGTGGCAGATGGACGGCGAAACTTATTCCATCAATTGACAAATGGGTCCAAAGGAACTTCGGGGAAGTGAACTACTTCTTAACTCAGTTCCTATCGGGCCACGAATACTTCCGGCGATATCTACACTGCATGGGCAAGGTAACCGATTCCAAGTGCATATACTGCGAAGCGCTGAGCGATGACGCTGAACACACATTTTTTAGTTGTAATAGATGGCTCGCGGAAAGAAATGCTCTGAGGGAGCAGTTTGCGACATCACACCGAGCAACATAATTAGCAAAATGCTCGAATGCGAGGACAGCTGAAACGTGGTAAAGAAAAAAAAGATCGACCTCGACACAGTGCAGCAAAGTGAAGCCGCACAGATAGAGACACAAGAAGACGAGCCTATAGCATGAAAGCTGGCTACAAATAAGGTGGACCCAGACGTGGGTGAATAGAATTGGTCCTTTATGGATGCCATTCTGGGCCCTCCCGAAGTAATATAGAAAGCAGTTCCGGGAAGGGTGTCTCCCCAGAAGGAGAGGAGGGATCGTTTTAGTGGCCACGCCACACGACGCAGTAGACGACGGTCGCTGTAAGTGCGAAGGCATTTTGAACCCTACCTCAACCACCAAAAAAAAAAAAAAACAAAAAAGGTGGTGCAGAATTAATTAGCTAATTTTGTTTTTGAATGACTTTTCCACTAAATAAAATAAAAATACTTTGAGTGATGGAAGTATTTATTTTTAGCTTTACCCGCTCCATTGCTTGTCTGTTTGTAAACTGCAGCTGTTTAGTTACCAAGTGATTAACGTACGAGACCATAAATTAAGAATCTTCCGATTGGGTGATTAATTTTGCGCCACCTTGTATATGGTTTTGTTATATTTTCTGGTTCACAATAATTTTACTTCTATTTAAATACATACATATATTTGTATGTACTGTATAAACATTTTCATATCACGTAATTAGAAGAGCACGCACAACCTTCGACTACCGGGTCGAATGGTTCCAGTTACATACAAACATATCTAGAAATAATTCAAGTTCAATGCAATTTTTAGCGCTAATACCAGTTATCCATCAAATAACTAATCAATAATTAGATGTTTGACATTGGAATCCCCTTCCAAGTCGGAGTTTTCCTCGTTTTATTCGTTTCAGTCTTGGTTTTTTATTTCTGCTAATAATTCGTAACAAAATTACCTACGGCTTGCTGGACCAGAGCAATTGTACTTGCAAATGCGCGCAACACATGCACATACATATATACAAATTACATATATAATTACAAATTAATTGAAAAGTAGTATAAATGATTGTTAATTCTGTTTTTTAAATAAATCTAATATTTCCTTCTATGTGCATACATTTATTTATATGTATTCCGTATGTAGGCATGTAAGGTGCACTTGATTGATTTATATTTAGGTTGAAAAAGCGCACACTATTTATATAGAGATAAACGTTTGCACAGAAAAGCCGCTCATGTCCCTGTAGGAAAAAATACTAGTGACGAACTGGAATACTACCAGTAGTGCAATTCACTAACTTTAAACGATTCGACAATTGTTATTTTTGTCTACAACACTCAACAGCTGTGTTTTTATATTTATTCAAACCGATAGAGAGTGACATCTCTCTCAAATTAAATATCAAATTGAGTGAATAACACAAAATCGACTAAAATATGTATGAGTGTTTTCTTCAATTACCTCTAACATATGTCCACTAAGCATTGAGACGAACTTCAGACATGTATTTGAGTGCATAAAGAAACCCACAGTTGTAGTTCCCTGCACTTGTCGTGCCCAAGTAAGCTTATACTTAACTGTCAAACTCATATTATGCGAAAAGTCCAGCCTTGGTTCAGCATTTTTCTCTGAGCTCTGAGCACAGAGATATTGCGGGAACAGCAAATCGGCAAAGTTTGCGAAACTCTGCAAGTCAGACAGAAAAGCAATAAAAAGAGACTGTTATTGGCAGCGAAAAATAAGGGCACCCCTATTGAAAAGTCCGTTAAATATGCAAGTGAAATAATTGCAATGAAAACTAATAATTTCTATTTTATACTGCTACTGTTTAGCTACTAACTTACAATCTTGAATATGTGTACCCTTTGTCATTTAATATTGCAGTTATGAAAATTTACAACCGACAGATAAACTTTAATAAAGCTGGTATTATTAAGTATTTATGACGTTTATGTGAATTTTAATCAACTCTTAATACGTATTTACGGCTTTCTAATCTCGTGGTGTTTAAATTAATAATACACTTTTACATATAAAAATCACCACAATCATTTTGAAAAATACCAGTGACTTGGCACATTTGCTCTATTTTCTTTTAAACACATAAAAATAAATACATATACGAGGGCCGCCTCAAAAGAAGAATATGAAGGGCGAGACGTATTCATTTGCAATAATAAAATATTGTTAGGTAGGGTATTGGAAATGGTAAAGAAAGTTCTATAATGGTGCTAAACAAACCAAAATGTACCATCACTTGCAAAAACCAGTAGAAGAAACGATATCATTGGCATTTTTTAAAAATGTTTATGTTGTCTAAAACAATTACCATAAATACAGGGTAGGCCATTTAAAGCGGGCCCATTTGTTTCTGAAAAAAAACATTGAAAAAAACATTTTTTTTTGTGTTGATATGAAAAATCATTTATTTTGATTCAAGGAGATTTGTTCCAGCTAGTTTTTGAAAATGATATCCTTCAAATGTTTGCCTCTGGCCTTGATGGCCAAATGTGTCCTTTTTTCGGCGTTTTCCATCGTTTTGGCCAATATTTCGGCCGGTATGGCGGCGATTTCGCGTCGGATATTGTTTTTAAGTTGAGTTAGAGTCCTTGGCTTGTTGATGTATACCTTGGATTTCAGATAACCCCACAAATAAAAGTCCGGTGGCGTCAAATCTGGTGATCTCGGTGGCCACGGAAAATCACCATTTTTCGAAATCAACCTTCCAGGGAACAATGGCTTCAAAAAATCGATTGTACCGGGTTTAATTTTTGTGCCATTTGAATTTTGTACGGAAACATTTTCAAATCGATGCGAATTATGCGCCTGAGTGTTGTCCTGGCGATGCCTAATTCCTGAGAACGACGATAACTCGATGTTCGCGGAGCCTCCTCAACACTGGCTCGTACAGCCTCGATATTTTCAGCAGAACGTCGTGTACGTTGTCTGGATGCGTGGCTGGTATTGCTGAGACTACCGTGGTTAATAAATTTTGCGTATAAACGCTGTAAAGTGCTTTTGGATGGCGCACTTTTAACTTTATTTTTTTTTTTAAACGCACGTTGAGTTTTCACAATTGAGAAGTTATTTTGGATGTAAAGCTGAATTATTTCAGCGCGTTCTTTTGGAGTGTACTGCTCCATGGTAAAAATTGTCTTGGACTGACGCTTCCAACGCGCTATGTCATTAGTCGATCTGACGTTCCTGTCAAAAGTTATAGGGTTGCCAGATGGGCCCGCTTTAAATGGCCTACCCTGTATTATATACTTCAAATACTCATGTTTTTTTCGTTGTTATTTAAATTTTCCATTTTGTCGTCTCTGACTGTAAACGTTATGCTTCAGGCCGGCACAAGGTAAAACCTGGTAAATCTATCATCTTTGTAAAATTTCTGCAGCACAAGGTAAATGTCTCTCTTGCATCAAAACTCTCTAATTTTTTTCTGATGGATAATTTTTGATGCTAACGAACGCCTACCTGCAAATATTATATATATATGATTGTTTTTGGGCAATATGGTTTTTTTCATTTCAAAGCACAATCCTTACGGTTAATTATAGAGCACTATTAAATTAGCTGCAAGAACTGGCCTTCCGGTAGCGTCAAATCGAGGTCTTCGTTCAAAATTCGACTCAAAGTTGAGTGTGAGAACGACGATTAGTTAATGGGTTTGGCTGTTCTCGCATACTTTCAGCAATAGCAGCATTTTTTTCGACTGTGTGCTCTGTATAAGCATGAGAACGTTTTGTTGTATCCAATAGAGACCCAGTTTCAAGTTCAGTTTCAGTTTTCGCAAATTGCACGGCAGGCGATTCTCTGCCACTACATTTAAGACGTAAGTTTCGAGTAGTTTAGAGAGTGATTCACAACTCTGCAAGTAGACTTGGGAGACACACGTTTCACTGAAGGTGAATCGCTCATTAAGGATTTTTCAGCAATGCCGCAGAGCGTTTGGTAAAACCTGGGGTCTGAAACCTGCTGCACTTATCAGACCAATCATCACTTATACTTCTGTGGTCTGATGGCGGCGGAGCATGGTTAAGTCCATAATCCGGGAACTATACACGGTATTACGGGTGCCATGAGTGCAACCTCTGGTGATGCCCTAAATGCTATGCTTGATTTGATCCCCTTGGATCTTAAGATACAACAGGAAGCAAAAAAGCAATGTAAATATGGTTTCTGGCACGAAGACGGAACTTCGGGACACAGAGAAATCTAAACAACGTTAAATAATTATAGCACAAGGGCTTATTGACAAGTTGTCCCAACGACTTGATTTCTAATTTAATTGTAATATATTAATTTTATAAACTTATAGTACATTCACTTACAAAAACGATATAATTTCAATCTCAAACTTTGTGCAAACTTAAAAATAAAATTCAATAGGTTTTCTCACTTTTTAAGTAGAGACTTTGGATATGCAGTTTTATTGCCCATTGAATTTTGATATAATAAAGGTGCTCAATTTTTTTTTATTTGGGTGTACGTGACAATTATATATATACCTATAACTATGAAAAGGGATTAAATGTATTTTTTTATGTATGAATCGAACTGAAACCTGTCACTTTTGCTCTTAGAATATTAAACAAAATTATATAGGAACATATAACTTGACTTTTAGCGTCACCTGGTGTTTTTTTTTATAAAAAAAAATATATCAAAAATATATTCTTGGTACCAAAAAGTATGTATTCTGTAACGAAAAGCCTCCTATACATTTTGGACCGCCCTAATGAGCATATCTTATTGACACGCGTGATGTGTAATGTCTAAATATATATAAACATGCCTAAAATATTTCTGAGTGTGCGTTCATATATGCATTTAAATATGTTTAGGAGATTGGATTATTGCTTTCGATTTTTTGTGTGTTTCAAAAGCTTAGGATGAAATGCTCTAAGGTCCAAACTTCAGAGTTACGCTATTAAAATAATATTGTATGTATAATTAAAGTTTGAAAAACTGATGAAACAATAATAGTGTTTTTTTGCATACATCCTCACTTTTCATACATACATTCTCCATCAGTTGACCTTGGAGCAAAATTGGTTCGGAAAAGAGAAAAATGATCTTTCGAGTGTGTTTGCTAATCACAAAATACCATTTTAGTTCCGATTTGACGAACGCGGAAGCCTGCCTAATTGAATTCAGTGCAAATTTTGATGGAATATTTTGCACTTAAATTCCGACATTGGCTATCTAATCATTTTATAAAGAAAATAGGTATCTTTACTTCCGTATGAGGCATTGGGATGCAAGTTATTTTTTAGCTACTTAGTAATAAAACAATGAAGTTAAGTAATATTATATTAGTATTAAAAACAGCGGAAGTTGTGATACTTTTCGAAATGCATTAATCCGTGACTTACATAAATTCAACTTCGTTAATAAACATACCACGGCTTATGAATACAAACAAGTGGCTACCCTGTAGTAAAATGAACCAGTTGTAAACCACCTCACAACTATATTAATTAGTATGTATGAGTCACATAGACCCAACTAGTCAGGTAACCTTTTTCCATACTGCCTTTTTACATGGCGTCCTACGAAATGTCAATTATCAAATTTAGACCAGAAATGTACTAGGTTCATAGTGGTTAAAAATAGGGACAAAAAAGACTAGTCAAATTATAGAACAAAATTACCAATTCAAACTATGGGTCGACGTTTGCTCTGAGATGTGCATGATTCTTTCCATTTGGCTGCAGGGTGGGTAAAAACACTATTCTGATTAACTCCAGACTTGGCTGAAGACCTAATTTCTCAGCTTGACAGTCTACTTAGGGGATCCAGAATAACAGAGATTTCGACTGAAAAACAGGTAAATCTTGTAATCTTCAGGCTTATTAAATTCTAAATTCAGATTTTATAATATTATTTTCTGGCCGCGTTGCAACTGGACGTCCGTGAAATCAACGGTCCTTAGGTGAGCAATAGAAAACATCCATGAGCTAATGGTGCGTGAGGTGAGGTGTCCTATGTTCTAAGTAGAGCGGCAAACTGTAAAATACATTTTTGATTGAGTTGCTCCGCGGTGCCGCGGCTTATTGAAGGAACTGGTGATGCCATCCTAAATTAATGCACAAAAAGTATAAGGGCACATTCATTCATCGTATTCAAACAAATAGATATTTTATTTCACTTAACACATGGACTGAAAAGTCCCGGGCCCAACAAAGAAATTACGTTTTTTTTTGTTCAAAATTAGCTTTATTCATCAACGTAATTTCCATCAAGAACAACGCAACCATTCCAGCGCCGCAATAACATTTCAATTCTACTTTTGTAGAATGAATTATATTTTGCCTCAAAATAGGCTTCAGTTTCAGCGATAACTTCTTCATTCGAGCGAAATTTCTTGCCGGCGAGGATTTTTTTAGGTCTGCCAGTAGTTGCTAGGAGCTAAATCTGGGGAATGCGGTAGATGTGGGTGAAATTCGAAGTTCAATTCAAATAGTTTTGTCACTGCTCAGAATCATCAATACGTTCCTGGTTTTGGTCTAGAATAAGCAAACACTTTGAACAGATCTTTCTCATATTCAAATTCTCATGCAATATAAAACCAAGACGTTCTTTGATATCTTTACAACGCCAGCTAACTCACGCAACTTCACTTTTCGATCATTCAAACGATTTTGTGGGTTTTTTTGAGGTTTCATGGTGTTACCGCCTCCTTTGGAAGTCCACTGCGTTGTGCATCACCAGCCTCCCTACGACCACAAATGTACAAAAACATTCAAATATAGGGTCTTCTACACCATCCGCCGTATTCGCTGGGCATTATACATTTTGTATGATATATGATAAAGAATCCTAAAAGGGACGAAATTAATCTGAAAATGGGCGAAGATCAGTTCCGCCTTAGAGGTGATGAATACTTAAAACCAAACTTCGGCTTCGGCAACAAAAAAATGCAAGTTTGTCCGACATTTTTTAAAATTTTTTTGTTCAAAAATTTTGTAAGGCTGCCAAAATAAAGAATTTTATAAATGAACGATATTCAGTTATTTCCATTGTAAAATAATGCTCTGGCTCATCAACTCCTAATAATTAAAAAAAATAATGAGTTGAGAGATCGAAATAAAAATTGTTGTATGTACCTATATTCAAATGAAAGATGAGAAATTTTAATGGTATATAAATTTTAATTACTCTAATAGTTTATATCTCTAGTACCTCTATTTTCACCGACGAATATTAGATGGAATCTGGAGTTAGTGCGGAGGTTTTCTCTAGAGCAGCCAATATTTCAGACTTCTTTAAAGTGCCGAAAACTAGCTGTTTTTTCAAGCAGAGGTCTTCGTGATCCTGCAGGCATGCAAAATGCTGAGGAATCGTTGTTGGATAGGAGACATAAATATTTTTTCCGATAGACAAGCTGCGATCAAGGCCATGTTGTTGCTCTCTTCTAGTCAACACAAAGAGGAGATCAAACGTCCCGAATGTGCAGGAAACATTTCTCGTATCTGGTTTCTAGGGCATATGAACATAGAGGGAAATGAAATTGCCGATGAGCTTGTCAGGAAAAGGTCGACAGAACCGATTTCAGATATTGGCGTTTCCTTGATGGTTGTGAAAGGGAAACTGCTCAATTTCTTTCTTAAAAAAGCGGAAGACAGATTGAGTTCTATCTTATCGGGTGCGATCTCAAAAACACTTTAACTCTAGAGCGATGGAAGCAGGACGCTCCAAACTCTGAGGATCCCAGCCATTCGATTTCAAAACTCACCGACCACTGGGTGATTGAAACCCATGCGGAGAAGCTTGGACTGCCTTACAACCCCCATTGCAGAAGCTGTAGGGATCCGGCAGAGAAAGAGATTGTCGAACACTTTCTTTGCAAACGTCCAGCTTTTGCAGCCAATTGAATGAAATAGTGATCCATAATTTACAATAAGGATTGTGCTTTCAAATGAAAAACCCCATATTGCCCAAAAACAATCATATATGAAAATTTGTAATAATGGGTGATTTTTTAAGAGCCATGGGAAAGTTTTTAAAAAAAAACACACGTAAAATTCAGAAAAATCCATGAAATTTTTATTTAAATCGATAGTACAGTTCATATAATTTAATATTTGAAGATTATTTCATGCAAACGTTGACCGCGACTGCGCTTCAAACGCTCCATCCGCTTAGTCCAATTTTGGCATACTCATTCCAATGTTTCGGCCGGTATCTCACATATAAATTAAATGTTGTCTTCCAATGCGTTAATTGAAGCAGGCTTGTCTGAATAGACATGCGCTTTAACATAGCCCCACAAAAAATAATCTAAAGGCGTTATATCGCACGATCTGGGTGGCCAATTGACAGGTCCCGAACGTGAAATAAAATGTTCACCGAACTCGCCTCTCAACAAGTCCATTGTTACGCGTGCTGTGTGGCATGTGGCACCGTCTTGCTGAAACCACATGTCATGCAAGTCAAGCTCTTGCATTTTGGGCAAAAAAAAGTTGGATATCATTTCACGGTAGCGCTCGCCATTCATAGTTCAATGATATCTCCAGCTCATAAACCGCACAAAACTGTGACCTTTTCTGGATACATTGGTAGCTCTTGCAATTCTTCTGGCTGATCTTCACTCCAAAATCGACAATTCTGCTTATTTACGTACCCATTGATCAAAAAATGAGCTTCGTCGCTGAACACAATTTTTCGATAAAAAAGTGGATCTTAAACTTTCTTAACAGAACACGCATTTTTTTTAATAAAATTCAATGATTTGCAAGCGTTGTTCGTTTGTAAGACGATTCATGGTTAAATTTCAGACCAAACTGAAGATGTTTGACAGTGAAACAAAACACGAAACGTGCGTCAGCTGTTTAAACCAACTTTTTAAAAAGATAATAGCTAAAAAATCACCCGTTAGTTATTACTAATTTTTGCAAGTACGCGTTCGTTAGCACCAAAAATTGTAAATCACAAAAAAATTAGAGAGCAAAGTTTTGATGCAAGAAAGACACTCATTTTGTGCTGCAGAAATTTTACAAGGATGATTGATTGACCAGGTTTGGCCATCAGCTATGGAGAAAAACAAAATTGCAAACGTCCGGGTCTGGCGGCTAAGCGCTTGAAGCTCCTAGTGTGCTTTTCGGAGATATCCTGAGGCAGTGCTCCAGCCTAGATCCCGTTTTTCTCTTTCGCCAAAAGTAATAAATGGCCTTAGGTAGTTTTTCTTCCTTTATGCTTTGAAATCTTTCGCAAGATATCTTTAGACAAAACGGCACTCTAGTACTACTTGTAGCGGTCCCGTGGTACACTTGCCTTCTAACTTACCTACCTACTTATTGTTAATACGTGTCGCTTTTAATACTTTTCAACCAACCTGTAGTAAAACCTCCTATACATAGGCGCATACGAGTAGATATGCAATTTGTCGGAATGTATTGAAGTATAAACGCGTTTAAAGAATTGCTAATTAAATTGCAACAGAAGCAATAACTGTCTCAAACTACAATATAATAACATATTCAATTTATTTTTTTTTTTTTGTATTTGTGAGACTATAAATAACACCCTTGCGTGCGTGTAATTGTTAATGAATTCTATCATTATTCTACATCTAATTCCGGTTTTTTTAACATTGCAATAAATTTTTTTTTTCTTTCACTTAGTTCTAATGACTCCAGCAATAACAACAATGTGGACATTTACAATATTGCCACTGTAGTGGTTGATGTGGTGCTGCTGATAGTCAAGTTCTGGATTGCTATAGTGCAATCGATCATCAAATCATTTGCGCCACACAAGATCGATGTCAAAGGTCAAACGGTATTGATCACCGGTACCGGACATGGTATTGGCAAGGAACTTGCCTTACAGTACAGTGCACTCGGTGCCAAACTTATTTGCTGGGATGTGAATGAGGAAGCCAACCAGCAGACAGTGAAGGAAATCAAGGCTTACGGTGGTGAAGCCCACGCCTACACGTAAGTGAGAAGGAGGCCTTATTTTGAGCTACATAAACGCAAAATTACATAACTAGAAATATATTTTATGCATTGAATTTTTTTATATTTACTTCTCACAAAGGTGTAATGTTATCAAACGTGAGGAGATTAACGCACTGGCCGAGCAGAACAAGAAGGAGCATGGCTTTATCAACATTATTGTGAATAATGCAGGTATTATGCCATGCCATCCAATACTGGAACACACCGAGACGGAGATAAGGAATATGTTCGATATTAATGTTTTAGCGCACCTTTGGGTGAGTGAGCGATTTCTATGAAGATTGTTTTATAGGAATTTATTTTTTAGCCTGAAGCTATAGGCATATGTTTAACTACAAATACTATAGAGAGCTCTAGTAAGGATTTTCAACAACTTTTCCTTTCCTTTCCTTTCCTTTCCTTTCCTTTCCTTTCCTTTCCTTTCCTTTCCTTTCCTTTCCTTTCCTTTCCTTTCCTTTCCTTTCCCTTCCTTTCCTTTCCTTTCCTTTCCTTTCCTTTCCTTTCCTTTCCTTTCCTTTCCTTTCCTTTCCTTTCCTTTCCTTTCCTTTCCTTTCCTTTCCTTTCCTTTCCTTTCCTTTCCTTTCCTTTCCTTGCCTTTCCTTGCCTTTCCTTACCTTTCCCTTCCCTTCCCTTCCCTTCCCTTCCCTTCCCTTCCCTTCCTTTCCTTTCCTTTCCTTTCCTTTCCGGAGAGTAGACTTCTGCGAATATTCGAAGAGCTGCCGCTAGGCATTCAAATAAGTACTTTTAAAGAGACCTTTTATCTTGCCTTGGTAGGTAGGTAGGTGAAATGATTCAAGTACCACTCTGGCACTCCCACTAAAGCTTCGTTTTGACACCATTATGCGACCTCCAACAGACAAATATCCACAGCCAGCCAGAGCTGTTGATATAATGGAGAAGATTGATGGGATCTAGTTTGATGCACTGCCCGTGTGAGTCGTGAAAAGGAGCACCCAGTGACCTTAATCATCTAGCTGCCAAACCCGGACATTTACAGAGAAAGTGATCAACAGTCTCCTTCTCTGTGAGGTCCCCACAGCTTTTGCGATGGGAGTTAAATGGTGAACCTAGCTTTTCCAGGACTTTCTGAGTCTTCTCTCTATTGTACTGGGACCACAGAGTTTTTGAAATAGCACATAAAGAAATGGAGCTCAGTCTTTTCTGCGCTTTCCCGAAAAATAAGTTGTGCGATTCTCCTTTAACAACAGTCAGGCGGATGCCAATGACCGGGTAGGAGGTCTCTGAGACCAATTCAATCCCTTTCCTGGCAGGCTCATCGACAATTTCATTTCCCTCTATCTTCCTATGTCCTGGAACCCAGATCAGAGAAATGCACTTGCACACCCAAGCGATTTGATCTCCATTGACTAGTTTAGATTAGATATATGTTAAGGGGGGAAACCAGTTTAGAATTATCTAAAAATCGACTTTTTTTTAATGCATAAACTGTTAGTATAACTACTCAAGAATATGTGGCAAAAGTTTTAAAGCAAAATTCCCATTATTCCCGATTGTATGAGCACTTCAGTGACTGCCCGTCGGTTCCGCACCGTAGCGCGCGTTAGTTAGAACGACGTTTTTCTCGAAACTACTTTTTTTCAACTGGTGGGCACTCTAGCTCAAAAAGTTATCAACCAATCGTTATACATTTTTTTCGGAGTATTCTTTATTCAATCCTAATTCAATATGAACCTAATTCTGGGGTTATATTTCTATTAAAATTTTTTTAAGCAAAATAGATGAAAAAATTCGTCCATGGACAACACGCTCTAACGCCACTATTTCCGGCGGAAATGGCTTGAAAGAATTTTAAAGTGTACTTAAAAATATGAGTTTAATACCCTCCAAGTTTAAACAATTTCTGATTATTCCTCCCTTATTCAAAAAATTCACGAAGAACACCAAAATGTCGGCCTCCTAAACCGGTTTCCTCCCTTAATATTTCCATCGCTCTCACGTTCCATAAACATTTTGCATGCCTGCAGGATCGCAAGGATCTATGCCTGAAAAACACTAGCAGCATTCTGATTTAGTGAAAACCCCTGCTTCAGTTGCCGCTTCAATCAGTGAACACAGAGATACCAGCTTTTGTGCAGATTTAAGTCAGCGTGGAAATTTATGGAACAAACCTAGATCACCGCCCTGTTGTTGTTGTTGTTGTTGTAGCAGCATAAATATTCCCCATACTTACATACGGGGAATGCTGCTGAAGTGACAGTCCTTGGCCGGATATAAATCCAGGTCGTTTCGGTAACGTAGAACCGACTGTCGTGAAACGATTTAGCCGTTGTCAGAATGGCCTTGTAAATGTGCAAGATTGCCAGTTAGTAACTTAAAAACTATTTACTTAACTCATATTTAGCACAATTCCCAGCGCAAAGCTACGGCCGTGGAAAAAAAGACCCTTCGAATGTTATTCCGATTACTTAAGAATGATTTATCGTTGAATAAACTTAACTCCCTTTTTCATCTAGCGAAGAATGTATCAGTAGATATAGCAACAAGTTCCCCACATCTGAGTAGAGATTAATAAATTTTGTAGATTTAATTTGGGAAAGGTTAGTCGTTCTAAGGCAACTCAGAAAACGTGGCTCTTTTAAATATTTCATGACATTGCAATATTAATAAATGTAATTGGATAAAAACAAAACTGTTTATTTTCTTTAAAGATCATCCAAGCCTTCCTGCCCGATATGATCGCACGCAATGAAGGACACATCGTCGCTTTGTCATCATGCGCCGGTTTTTTCGGTTTGCCCAATTTGGTGCCTTACTGTAGTACTAAATTCGCTGTGCGTGGCCTAATGGAAGTAAGTAGAACATATGGACTAATTTGATTAATAATAAGGTTGTTCAATAAACTTTGTGGTTCGATAAGAAAAACACAACTTTATGGTTTAAAATGCACTTCATTATTCAGTATAGTCTCTCTGAACATCAATATACTTGTTCCAACGAAATTCCAATTTATGGATTCCTTTCCTGAAGTGAGAATCTGGTAGCGCTGCAAAATGCGCTTCCGCAGCTGTTATGACCTCATCATTTGATGAAAAACGCTTTCCACGCATGATTTTTTTAGGGTCTATAAACAAATGAAAGTTGTAAGGGCCAAATCTGGTGAATCCACCGATGATAAAACAATTCGAACTTTAATTCATGGATTTTAGCTATTTTCAAAATGGTCTTGCGACACGGTGCATCGTCCTGATGAAAAATAAGTTTTTTTCTTTTGCAAACTGGGTCTTTTTTCTGGAATTTTTTCCTTCAGCTGGTCTAAAAGATTATAAAAGTATTCAGAATTTATTGTTTTACCAGTTTGCAAGTAATCCACAAACAAAATTCCTTTCGCATCCCAAAAAACTATGCGAAAAATAACACCTCTTAGCCGATTTCTGGGCACGAACTCTTTTCGAAAACGATGAACCAGTTTCATACCACTCTTAAGCCTCTTATTTTGATTTCGGATTATGAAGATAGATAGATCCATAGTGACGAATCGATGCACAATATTCACTTTATCCTTTCGAAAACATTCTAGAGAGAGTTTCTTTCTGAGAAAGTCGCATTTTTAATCTGTTTTTGTTCCATTGTTAACGAATGCGGCACACAGCTTTCTGATACCCACTACTTTAGTCAAAATATTGCTTACACTGCCCAATGAGATGCCTAGGGCTTCTACTAAATCTCTTTCATTCACTCAACAATTTTCAATACCATATCCTTTTCTATGATTTCTGGTGTTGTTGCTGTTTTTTCGCGTCCTTGCCGTGGATCGTCTTCAGATGCTCTTATCGAACCTCAAAACTTTTTGAACAACCTAGTATTAAAAAAATAAACTACTAACAGCACTTTTTTTTAATAATTACATACTTTTAGGCGCTGAGCGAGGAATTGCGACAAAAGTATCCACAGAATAAGGTAAGTAGTATTTTCGATTTGCTAGTTCTTGCTGATCGAATTCACAAATTTGTGAATTTCTCAAAGCATTATTTGATAAAAATTCATAGCGCAATGCTTTTGTTGTTGTTGTTGCTATCGTAGCAGCATAAACATTCCCCCATACATATACGGGGAATGCTGCTGAATGAACAATCCTTGGCCGGATAAAGGGGCGGATCCAAGGGGGGAAATAGGGGAATTAAAGGTGGTGGCACGAGACCAACAACAATGTTTGGTGCGTTTGATTGTCACGGCAAAGTATTGGAAAAGTAGAAAACATAAAATTAATTCGCCTTGTTTTATTCTGTGCTGACAGGCACATGAACACAGCGAAAAAAAAAAATCAGCATTTACCAACACCATCTTTAAGGGGACAGATACCTGTAAACGACCATATTTTCCTTGATTTTCATTAAAATTATTTAAAGGGGAAGAAGTCAAAAATTTTTTCAAAATTGGCATACAGTTTTTCTATACATTAAAATAACATAATTTTTTTTTTTATTTTAATCATTTAAAATGGCGGATGTACATTGAATTCTTCCAAGAAGGTCGCAGCGGGGCTTCTCAGTCGGCGGGCATTGTAGCATCGGCGTCAATGACCTGAATACAAAAAACCAAATTTTTTTTTGTTTTTTAATGTCATACTTTCTATATGAATTCGCGGAATAAAATGCTTAAAAAAAAAAATTAATTTTCGGGCGAATTTTCCTACTATTTTTGCTTCGAAAAAATTATATTTTCGAAAAATTTTCGAAAACTTGTAAATTCACATAGAAAGTAATATGGTAAAAAATGTGTGTGCAAAATTGCAGGGAGATCGATCAATAACTTTTCGAGTTATCGTGTACGCCAATTCGAAAAATATAGTTTTGAGAAAAACGCGTCCAAAGTTTGAATACAACGTAACTATACCTCTCCCAGCGCTCGAACGCAAAAGAATAGAGTCGTCACGGTTGACGATCTATAATATTATATAAGAAATACTTAAATTTACGTTCTAAATTTTTTTTTCGAAATTTTTTCAGGTATCTGTCCCCTTAATAGATTCGCCTTGATTTCATTCAAGACGTACAAGTTGCTACCAAAAGTTCAAAAATTATTTCACTTTACATTTTTCCCTACTCATTTTACACCTTTCTTCTTTTTTCAATTTCAATTTCAGATCAAACTGACCACCATCTACCCATACATGGTGGACACTGGTCTCTGCAAGCGCCCACATTTCCGTTTCCCTGCCCTATTCAAACTGGTTAAACCCAAAGACGCGGCGGCTGGCATCATTAGGGCACAACGCACTAGCGTGGAGCATGTCAGTATCCCACGTGAATTTATGTACGTAGAGAAATTCTCACGTATAGTACCACGGAATGCCATGCGTCTAGTTAGCGATTTCCTCGATGCAGGCGTGCATTCAGATAAATGAGAGCAAAAGCGAGCGAGAAGTGAACTCGATGAAAGTAAAAAACAAAAAAATGTATTAAACATTTAAAGAGCAGTAACAACGAGATGCCGCATTTGTATGCCGTTATTTTTTACGAAACCAAATTACCAAATATATATATATTAAGTAACTCTTGTAATTCGCAATGTACAAATTTTTCTAACTGTGTTTTCTAATTATTTGTATGATATTCAAGTACAGCGAAATAAGTGACAAATAAAACAATTTATCATTTCGTAAAAGTTTACATAAATGTCCATCATTTATTCATTAATTACAGAATATATAATATTTACCTTGACCTGTTCAACATGTAGATGCATACATATAAGTATATAGTGTGAAGAAACATACATATATGTACATATATATTTCTCAATTATTGTTTTGTGTACATACATTTATAAGTATGTATGTATGTGTATTTGTGGCATACTGTTTCATGTGAGAATAACAAACACTCTTTGTTTTGGATCTATTTTGTTCTTCTTTTTAGGTTCTTCTTTACGGTAATTGGTTGGTTAACTTTACGTTCAATTTGCTTTTTTTTCTTTTTTGTTCATTTTCGAGAAGGTGGCTACGTTCAGAAACTGGCGTACATACAAATATATATGTAAATATATATCTCAAAAACTACTTTAATATTTGTAGTTCCGTGTGTGGTTGTTTGTAAAAGAGACTTCTTGAAATCACATCATATCTATGCAGTTTTTAACAAAATCACTTATATAATTATTACACTATTTAACATTAATGTTCCTTTGCTACAATTCACTAATTTTAATGCTTATCTGATGTACTGTATACTCGATTAATGCAGTTGCAATTTAATGCTTATTTTTGAACCAAAACATTTCATAACATAAACTTTATAAATATATTGAATTTTACATACACACATAAATATCTTTGGAATGCCTTTGTTTTTTGCTTATTTAATATATAATTTTCAATTAATTTTCCAATAGAAAAACCAAAAATTCGAAAATAATACTTGTCATTCAACATATAATATATTCATGATTTTATTGATAAAAAAAAATAAAACATTTAAAACAATTTTTAAAAACAAAATATCATAAACAGAATAGGCAACACACTTGAAAATGAAATTAAATCATCCCATTTAAAAGTAAGCTCAATAAAAAATAATATCTTCGTACAGAAACTTGTCATATTTCATAGAAATTGTATATTACCCACTAAAAAATGGTATTCGCAAATAACAAATTTCAAAACACATATAAACATATAAACATACAAACTATAGTGGTTTTAAAAATGAGATTAACATAAATGAGCACAGTTACGGTAAAACGAGCATAACGTTTTGCATAATCACATTTTCTTAACATTACCAACTAAATTTTCAAAGGCGTTGTTCAGTTAATACATACATAAATATAATGCCCTAAAGTGTTATACTTTCCATATGTAAAATTGTTCTTGTCGCTTTGGTGCTAAATTTTTAGTAGCTCATCCTAACCTAACTATTTGCCATTACTTGCAAAGTGATGCTGTTGAAATTGTAGAGGTTGTGGTTTTTCGTATGGCTGGTGTGTTGTTGTGTTCTGATTGCTGTTATTGCTATTACCACTGACTGCTGCAGCAGCTGCTGCCATTGTAGTCGATGTGACCAGTGATGTGGCGGCATTGCTGTAGTTTGTTGTGCCAACTGTCGACGTTGTCGGGTGATGCGTTGAAGATTTCACACCAGGCAACTTCAGCTGGCGTATTTCGGGGAAAAATTCAATCATTAAAATTTCGAGCAGCTCCTGTGAAGAGAGAAAAATTATTGTACTCAAACGCAATAGTAAATGAGGCAAATTTCATGAGAAGTGAAATTGATTTTTTTATGCCGTCGAAAAAAAAATTATTTCATTAATAAAATATGCCAGCGTAAAAAGTTCTATACAACATAAGGTCTGTACATGAAGCAATTAATTTATACCAAACTGTCGAGTTTTGGTGTACATATATCCAAAAAACAATTGCAAAGTAGGGGAGAGTGAGGGAGCAAAATGACATTTCATTTTGAGGAGAAGTTTCAAGTTTTTATTGGATACGTTTTTATCGGTCCCCCATCCAAGTACTAACCGCCGCTGACGCTGCTTAATTTCGGTGCTGGGACGAGAACCGATGTTTCATCGTGGTACGGTCTTTGACTGGATATGTTTTTGCTAGTAAGAATTTGCATTGAATTGAATTAAAATTTGCGAATTGAGTCAAAGTTCTAAATTTAAATAAAATTGTGATTGAAAATGAGTGTAAGTAACATTATTTTAGAAAAAAATTATAAAGTTATAATTATTAAAATATTTTATATAATAGGAATAATAGGAATCGGGCAATAATATTGAGGTATGTACTTCTGACCGCTAATATTTTTCTAATAGTGGTCGCCCCTCGGCAGGCAAGGGCAAACCTCCTAGTGCAACCTCCTAGAGGAGCTCGGCCAAACTCATTTGGCAATATACGTACATACATACACATATGCATAGACGGAAGCAAGGAAAATATGAAGAAAGATGTGATTGCCACAATCGCTAATGGTATGTTCTTCATCTGACAGCGATGTTGAAATGGAACAAATTACTGTGCACAAAATAAAATCAAGTGATGTTAAGCTCGTTATTTTGCATTTTATTAGCTTTATTGTTTTTTTTTTTTTTTCATTTATACGAAATAGCTCAACTGAAATTTTTTTTATTTTTGTGATTTTTCGCGCCTCGTAAAACTTGCAAATTGTTACTGGTTTTTTGTTCATGTACTCCTTTTGATATTTTTCTCTGTGAGAGCGTATTGTCGGAAGTTAGGTTACTGACAAGTTACTGGGTAATTTTTACATGAACAGACCTAACTATAGACATTGCAAATACGTACATATGTTTGATCTTGTTGAATAGGTTAGCTTAAGTAGGCTACAGTCGACGAACACGAGCGCGAGCCCAACGTCTATGGGCATGTTGGCGAGCATGAAAATTTTGATTTTCAGCGAGCGGCTCGCACACATATTCACGTTTGTGGTGTGGTGCGCGAACATTACATTGAAAACAAAAACAACTATCTCATTTTGTGTTGATGCTTGGAGTATGCATATCGGCGGAAAAAAATGAGCTTGAGCTTGAAATTAATAGTGAAGTTGAGTGTCTAAAAAGCGAGCTAGCATTTATATTCATAATATTACAAAAAAAAAATTAAAATTAAATATTCAAAAAAATTAATTAAAAATTAAAAAAATATAATTAATAAAAAAAATCAGAGCATGGAACAAGATTAAATGGCTTTAATGCGGAAATAATTGCTGAACTTCTTTCAACTACTACTAAGCCGTTGCACTGAAGCGAAATATTTGTCAAGAATTTCAAGTCTTCGTTGCTTTGTCCTGAGTCAAGCAATCTTAACGGAGCGAATAATCTCTCTATTGGCGTAATCGCGTCTAGCATTATTGTATTTTTTAATAATTACAGGCGCTACCAATTCGATAATGTTGTCTTAAGTCCTCACCTCCATAGGTAAATAATTTTTATAATTTCTACAATCCGACAATTCAAGACGATTTAAGAGCTTTACATAGTATCTTTCTTCTTCTTCTATTAGCCAATCATTTACCCATACTTTTCTTTGATTTACATTTTGTTTTTGGTCGTTTTGCCTTTTTCATATTAAATAGGCATAAATAACAAACAATGTAAGCGCATCATACGCGCTCGCCGTCTGTGGCCCACTTTAGGTATAAAGTAGTTATGATAAACATTTGTATGCTCAATGAAAAAAAATACTTTCGACCAACTCACATAAAATAATTGCTTGTTATAAGTTGGATTCTGCATGGCTTCGAAAACTTTTAGCACTCCATGTTTAGCCGTTTGTGCACCTACTAAATTGCACAGCACCTCAGGTATATTGTCCATCAGCAAATCTTTTGCAGCGTTGCGCGTCATCTCTTTAATATCGTCAGAACGTACGGGATATGAAGAAGCCAGCAATCCGCCGGGCCAAAACGATTTCAAAATTGCAGAGAAGTAATAGTGCAACATCGATTCCTCAAACAAATAGGCTACGGACTCACGAATTTGCCTGCGAAAAAAAAATATTTTGATAATTGTTGAGTAAAAAAATAAGTGTAATTTTGGGTTATGTTATGTTATCTTATGTTGTGTTTGTTATGTTATGTTATGTTATGATCTGTTATGTTAAGTTTTATTCTTGTTATATTATGTTTTTATGTTTATATTATTTTATAGCCTAGACAGACGTCGGCGTTAATCGGGTTTACCGGTACAGTTAAGGGGTTATATCCACTTGTGATTTTCAAAAAATCGAATTTTTTTTTTTTTCATTTTTTGAATGTACATATATTTAAGAATATTCTCTGAAAATTTCAAATCGATCCGACAATTAGTTTCGAAGATATGAGCGTATTAGTAAGAACGTCTCCGAGCGTTCGAAAGTAGGCGGAGCACGAGCCGGAGTAGCACCTGGTTCTGCTAGCCGCTATACTTTTGTTCTCCACTTATATTGTGTTTGGGACCCTAAGATAATAATACAAAGGTCTAGTTTATACCTGAAACCTATGTTGAGGAATTTTAAGTTAAAAATATGTGAACTCATCAGTTAAAAGTGATCTTCCACGTGGACAAGTTGTGTTTCTGCTCAGTTTGTGTATTTCTCAGTGTGTATAGTTTAATTAATTAAAGTAAAAAATGCCTCGCAAAATTAGCAGAGAAACTCGTAGAACTTCCAAAGCACAGTTGTCTCGAAGAAATAAACGGAAGAACGTTTTTAATCCGAAAACCGTGGAATATGATGAGAGCAGTTTCAGCGCCTCAGCAAAAAAATTTAAAGCGCAAGAGGAAATATATGTAACTCGCGATACGTCAGTTGAATATAGAATTTTAAATTTTATAACTGTGTTTACGGCTATTAGTGAGTATGTATTGTGTAAAACTTGCCGTGAGCCAGTAAAATTTGAAACAGCCTCAGAACGTGGACTTGGTTTCAAAATTGTTATCTTATGTGATAAATGTAATCCTCGTAGTGTAAACTCTTGTAACTATGTCAAACACTCGTATGAAATAAATCGACGATTTATATTTGTGATGAGAACCCTTGGGTTAGGTTTGAAAGGTGCTACTCAATTTTGTGGGCTAATGGACATGCCAGCTTTTTTGCTCCAAACTTCATATGATATGATCGTTAAAAATATCCACGAATGTGTCTCAGTAGTCACAGATAAACTTTTAAAAAAAGCTTGTGTTGAGGAAATGAATGCCACGGCTGAACAGCAAGGTGATGAACATAAGAGTGATTTAACAGTCTCGGGAGATGGAACTTGGAAAAAAAGAGGATTTACTTCTCTATTTGGAGTTACATCTCTAATTGGATACTACAGTGGAAAAATAATTGATCTTTTAGTTAAAAGCTCTTACTGTAAGCAATGCGAGCCTTGGAAATCTCACAAGGATACGACTGAATATCAGGAATGGTGGGAAGAGCACAAAGACGTATGCTCAGCTAACCACAAGGGGTCATCAGGAAAAATGGAAGTTGATGCTGTTATTACCATGTTCAAACGTTCATTGGAAAAGTTTCAAGTTCGTTTTATAAACTACATCGGTGATGGTGACTCTAAAACTTATTCGGGGATTTTGAAGGCTGCTCCTTATGGTGAGACAGAAGTAACGAAGAAAGAATGTATTGGGCATGTTCAAAAAAGAATGGGCAAACGGCTAAGAGACATAGTAAATAATACAGTAGAAGAAATGAAAGATAAGAATGGAAAAACAAAAAAAAAAAAGTTACTTGGTGGCAAAGGTAAATTGACTGGGAAACTTATTGATAAATTAACTGTTTACTATGGTTTAGCGATTAGGAGACACTGTGATTCTGTTGACAGTATGTATAAAGCCATTTGGGCATCTTATTTCCACAACTGCTCTACAGATAAAAACCCTCAGCATGATA
This sequence comes from Anastrepha obliqua, assembly GCF_027943255.1. NCBI lineage: Eukaryota > Metazoa > Arthropoda > Insecta > Diptera > Tephritidae > Anastrepha > Anastrepha obliqua. Next base: position 10,449,651 of record NC_072893.1, read on the forward strand.
ATTGCCCTATAGGAGAAAACTCGTGGTGTTCGTGGCAAAAAGCGCGAGCCTTGGGAACTTGGCCCAGCTATAAACATGATTATGAGGCCTTACCACCTGATGTTGCATCAGCTATTTTTCCAATTTACGAAGATCTAAGTAACAAAAAATTATTGGAACGATGCGTTGGTGGTTTTACCCAGAACAATAATGAAAGTTATAATCAGCTGATATGGAAAATAACTCCAAAAATTATTCCAGCTGGCTCTAAAATTATTGAAATAGCTGCAAACATTGCAGCCGGGGTCTTTAATGAAGGTAAAACATCTCTTCTTTATTATATGAGTGCTATGGGATTATCACTTGGACCCAATGCTCATTCCTACGTGAGCAAAGAGGACGCAGAGCGCATCTCAATTTCGGACGCAAGAGCGCAAGGGTCGACGCGCGAGGGGAGAATGGCTCGTAGACAACAACAACTAAACATTTTGGACGCAAACGACGAAGCAGAGGGTTCCTCTTATGGTGCTGGAATAGATGACACGATGTAAGTTGAAAAAAAAAATTTTTAATTTAGTGTAAATCGTTCCCGAAACTTTAAACGCGTTTATCTCAAAACCGTGTTTTCAGAGTCGGTGAGCAAAATTTCTCCGAAACCGCTAAACCGATCGGTTTGAAATTTTCACACGACTTACTCAGATATATTTTTCAGGTAATGATCGAAGGAATAAGGTTTTGGACAATAATTTCGATTTTTTAAGCCACTTTGAAGTGAAAAATTTTCATGAAAAACTGAATTTTTTTTTTGAACAGCCGCCATTTTGTCAAAAATCAAAATTTTGACTAGACCTTCGATCATTACCTGTATTTATTTATTACTAAACTAAATATTTTTGGTTTTTGGTTTTCAGATAATTTGGACCAGAGATATCTTGCTCACCGCCAAGCACTTTTTTTTGGAGGTCTTTCCGCAGATCATCTACAGGAGCTAGGGGATCCAATATTTTTTAAAATAAACCACTGATTGTTAAAGTACATTAAATTCTGTTTAATTACATTTTGTTCATTAATGTATAAAATAAAATGCCTCTTTGGAAAAAATTCACAAAAAAACGCGTTTTTTCTGCCTCGCAAGTGGATATAACCCCTTAATGCTGATTAAAATTGTAGTGTGACAGACGGTGGTTACGCGGATTAGTGAACAGCTGATTTGCTTATTGGGTAGTTTTTTCAGTAAAAGTTGAGCCGCATTCAACAAATACGGCTATAGGCGGCACTGATACTAAAAAATAATTATTTATTTAAAAACAATTTAAATTACAATTTCTCAAATTGCTCCGAATACCAAAACAATTAATGTAATTTCGAACGTGTTAGTGCAAACTGGCTAGATAGGGAACCCCGGAGACGGTTTTATCGTAAAATGATAAGATTGAGGTTCCCTTGAGATCCTGTGGTCTGCTAATGGATAGGTGGGCCTCGCGTCAACTCAGCGGGTGCTGGGCTAGTACGCAAACGTGTATAGTCGCGAGGTCATTCTGGCCACGTGTAAATCGGGGGTGCTCGAGGGAACTTCTCGTCCCTGGAGGACGAGGTGGAATCAACTCAGTACTTTCTTCACATCTGCCCAGCTCTCGTCGGGCAAAAGTTCAGACATCTAGGCTCTCATTTTTTCGCTACACCTGCGGATATTGCGGGTTTAAATATCACACATCTGCTGAAATTCATCAGTAGCTTGTTAATGCGAACATAAATCGCCACTGTTGGTTGTCATCCCCTAATCCAAATCCTCTTCTTCCTTTTTTCCACCTGTTTGGTTCCCTCCCTCCTTCGTTTTCTTTCTCCTCCACCATTTACCCTAATCTAGTGCAAACTAGCTTTGAATCCAATCTTTCTTGTTATTCTCTTTAAAAGTTTCATTACTTTTCATTCGCAATAGATATTAGCTGTCATTTTCTGGCAATGCTGCCATCGAAAATTCCCCTTATCCGCTTAACTTATGAGAATTAAGCCTAGTTATCCATCCGCATTATTTGCACTTAATTCTTGAGATATTACCGAATTAAGTCGTTAATCCCGATTAAAGCCACGGTCTGTCTAGGCTATTAGTTATGTTACATTATGCTATGTTAAGTTATATTATGCTATGTTATGTTACATTATGCTATGTTAGGATATGCTATGTTATGTTATGTTACATTATGCTATGTTATGTAATATTATGCTATGTAATGTTATGTTACATTATGCTATGTTAAGTTATATTATGCTATGTTATGTTACATTATGCTATGTTAGGATATGCTATGTTATGTTATGTTACATTATGCTATGTTAGGATATGCTATGTTATGTTATGTTACATTATGCTATGTTATTTTATTTTTTTTTTAATTTGTTCTTTTCTTTCACTCATACCTGTTTATTGTCCTGCCATAAGTGATCTGCACAAATGATATCAAACTCTTCCGCAGCCACTTGAAAACACCGCCCATATCGAAAATCTCACCGAGCAACGCATACAAAGGCTCCGCTATTGAATCTTTGCTATCCAGATCGGCTAAAAGCTTTGAGTCCACACCCGTTTCTCCTTCCAAATAAGTTGAAATATCCTCATCATCACGATGTAAGCCCCAAAAGGGATCGTTAGCTTTACCCATATCTCCACCTTTCGCAGCATCACTTTTGAATAAAGTGGATAGTGAGAATTTGGACTTCTTCGGTGAAGGCAATGTCTGTTTCAGGTGATCTGAACTGGGACTGAGAAAACTGTAAATAGCTTCGCTGCCATTCAAATGATCATCTTCTAGTATGAACTATGATTTAGAAGAATGAAATATATTTGATAAGGAATAAAATTCCAAATTTATTTAGTTTTTTGTTTGTTTTCCACTTACATTTAAAAATTTCTGTATTTGTCCTTTGGCTTTTTCGAGCGCTTGGCGATCGTTTTTCAGAAAGAAAAATTTAAAGTTCGTCGGCAGATCGAGTGATTTTATGTTTGAGTTGACATATCGCAGTTTACGTTGCAGATCCTGCATAAATTTCAATGTAAAATATAAATAAATATATATTTTATAACCAACTACTCACATGCACGTGATTCAGCGATCGCATCACCACCCAACCACTTGATATTGCACCGGGCCGCACCTGTAAGCCACCGGGCTTATCTGAACTTTTGCTGCTACTGGCTGTACGTGGCGCATTTATATCCTCGTCCACATGCACGAGAATCATGAATTGCAGTGACTCCTTTTCATCAGAAATCTGCAAATTAAATATTTATCATTTCCAGGTAAACATAAAAGAGCAGAGCTGAGATCTAAAAACTCAATTAATTGAACTAAAAAAGAAAATATACCCCTGCACGCACCTCCACGCTCTGCAACGTCGCCTTCCACTTGCCCAGATGCTCTGTCCACGCATCGGTGCGCCTGAGATGCGTCTCTGTTTGTCGTTTCTCGTTTTTCAACCACTCCATTTCCTTCTCCAATATCTGCAACACTTTCGATTCGGGTTTCACCGAACATTTCAGCGCATCCAACGCTTGACTCTTCTTATCGATGCGTTCCTGTAATTGTTCCAGCTTGCGACGCGCATACGATGTATGCGCCGCCACATCCAATGTGGTATTAGCACCATCACCGCCTTCCAGGGCCGAGCTTGAGTCATCTGATGAAGCATCGCTGCCATTGATTGTGCGTAGCAATAAGGTGGGATCTTTAAAGTCATCTGAATTTAGCGCGTCACGTAATTGCCGATACTGTTCGCTCAGCACAAATGAGGCATAATACTTTTCTTCAAGCGTTTTTAGGATATTTTTCTGAATGTCATATAGTATATCGGGGCCTGTGTCGCCCAACAGAAATGTTTCTATAAGTTTGCGTTCATGTTTATCGATTTGTATCTCCGGCTTTGGCACACGTATGTAAGTGTAGAAAATTTCAGTACCCAACTGATGCCATGAAGACTTGTGCGAATGCTTCAATTCCTCAACAGCCAAATAGAAGCCAACCAAGGCACTAGCCTTTAGCGGCTCCAAGAAAATGGTCAAGTATCGACGTCCCACTGCAGTACTCAGAACTTCGATGAGCGTTAAATCCTAGTGAAAACAAAAATCTTTGAATACTAAAATTGTGTCAACGTAAAAAAGTTAGCCATTTTACCACATCACTGGTATAATTGCCGTTCCAGCCGTACTTTCCTAAATTTTTCTCGCACTGCGCTTTGGCAAACGTCAGCTGTTGTACGTAACGTTTCAGACGCACTGCAGCATTCATTTCCGATTTTGACAGACTATGATCGTCGGTATCGGGATCAAGACCTAGATATAAAGATTTAGTTTATTCATTTCTTACCCCATAATTTCTTATCAACGCACCTTTGGCACGTTGCAGATTCTGCATTGTAGTCGCATGCATCAAGTCATTCACAATGCTTTTGCGTATCAGCGACAGCTCCTCCAAATTGCCTGAATTGTTTATGATTTTCAAGAAATCTTCAAAGCTGGCTGCATACTCGTAGCTGCGTTTACTAATGGCAGCCGCCGCCAAACGTGACTCAATATTTTGCACAACTTTCTGATTGATATAGTCCGGTGATGTGAGCATTTTTATCAATGGAAAAAAGACTAAAAAGAGTCGTGAGTTAGAGGCAGAATTTCATTTAAGTAATAAATAATGGAATACAAACTTTTATAAGAGAGTATCTCGCTAAGCAGCACTTTTAACGGTGGAAGCGAGTAGCCACGTGGCAGTAAAAGAATTATCATAATTTCACTAAGTCGGCGCAAAAACTTCAATTCCGTTTCCTCATCCACCAGATAAGAATTGGTGGAGAACACAGGTGGATTGCCTATTTCAGCGCTGTTAGAAATAAGGAGAAAATTGTAAAACTCGTTTACACGTTTATTATTATTATTATTTATTTGTTATCTATAATTAAAATTACAAAATAACTTTTTAGCACAAGCTACCAAGGCTATCGGCGTTTAATTCAATAAAATTACAAGTAGTAAATTTAATACAAATTGCAAAGATGATTTTCAAATTCAATGAAATACGATGATTTATCTTGCAATGAGAGGGAGACGGAGAGGGGTGTTAGATGCGTTGGTTTTATAGGGCATGTGAAAAGGTGGTTGGTATCGTGCGGGGTGCCTTCACATGCCAGACATCAATTCTCAATAGATAGGAGTTTAACCTGCTACAGTTTTCAGAACGCGAGTGTGCTAAAGTTACGCGGATCTTTCTGAGTACCTGGAGCTCTTCATCTGCTGTTCGGCATGCGGGGGTCGGGAGCTTAAGAAGGTGGTAAGTGTCTCCCGATGAATGTCGTTGAGTGTACCCTATGATCAAAAAGTACCGGGAATGTTTAAATAAGAAAAAAAACAGAGTTACATTTCAGGCAAATTTATTTTATCTCCCTTCAAAATATGACCCGTCTGAAGCAACACACATTTGCCAACGTTTAACCCAGTTTTCCATACACCCCTGGTAGGCCGACGAAGGGATGGCCTTGAGCTCCTTCATCGCAGTCTCTTTGAACACCTGTATCTCCTTCCACGAAGTAGTAACTTCAACTAACTACGTTGCTTGCACGATGGTATTTACTTGGTGTTTGGTCAAATAATCCAGCACAATTTGGGCTCGTTGCGATTGCGCTTTATCATTATGCAAAATCCAAGAATTATTTGCCCATATATCCGGAAGTTTGCGACGTACAGCATCTCTCAAACACTTCAAAACGGATAAATAGTGGCAGATGTGTGTCTTACAGTCCTAACAACATAAGAAAAAAATATGGACCGATTCCCAAGTGCGCGGTTCGTTTAAATTAAACATTCCCGGTACTTTTTGATCATAGGGTATGTCTAAACACTGTCCGGGTCAGTAGTTGTTGGTTAGTTTTGTCTTGGATCTCGTCGGAGTAGTTGAAGAGATGCCTCCTGACGTGCTCGGGAAGCGGCTCTGCTTCAAGAAGGTGTCTGCATGGGTGGGACCTACGATATCACCCGAGTAAGAACTGTTTGCTGAGCAGTTTGTTGTGTCCTTTGGCAGATAACATCTGTGCCTCATTATGTTGGTGTTGAAGGGGGGACATCAAGAGGCATCTTATATATATATATACCCGTTTTGGGTGTTTAGCCGAGCTCCTCCTTCTCCTATTTGTGGTGTGCGTCTTGATGTTGCTCCACAAATGCAGGGATTTACAGTGTCAAGCCGACTCCAAACGACAGATATTTTTTAAGAGGGGCTTTTTCATGACAGAAACACACTCGGAGGTATGCCGTTGCCTGCCGAGGAGCGACCGCTATTAGAAAAAATTTTTTCTTAATTTTGGTGTTTCACCGAAATGCGAACCTACGTGCTCTCTGAATTCCGAATGCTAGTCACACACTAACCCACTCGACTTCTGCGGCCCGTAGCTGTCATAATAGCAGTATTTTGGCATATCTGGAGCTTTTTCCACTGCGTATCACTAGTTCCAGGCGACCAGACAAATGCAGCGTAATTTAGAACCCGCCGGCCAATTGTCTTAAATGTCGCCAGCAACATTACATTGTCTTTGCCCCAAGTACTGCCGGCTGTTTTCCAGTATTTTAACTATCCGCTTATTGCACTAATTTTTTAATGCACTATGCCCCACCTTGGATATCATTAAGTGATCATGTGATTACATGATATGATCATGTGATTGCATGATATGATCATGTGATTGCATGATAAGATCATGTGATTGCATGATGTGATCAATTAAAAATAAGCTTCACCTAACAAAACTTACGCTCTAGCTTCAGCTATGCGAATCTTCTCCAAATGTACTGTGACACGATTCACCATATCCACAGCTATGATTTTAGCGGCATCGATTTTCACACCTCTATCGTGAATTTTTTGTATGGCGTTCCAAAGGTCTTCGCGCACAATATCATTCATCAATTTCGGTTGAGTAACCACGTGCCTAAAAGATGACAACTGTTAACGTATTGTATATACGTTTTTACACAACAAAATTTTAATGAGTAATAAGCAAAATTTGATCCAGACTATTTACAAATCGAGCCATCAGAAATATTTTGTACGAGCTTATACTTAAAACGAGTTTCAAGTGCACAAATTTACTTTTGAAGTATCTTATTTCATAAACGCAGTAGACGAAAGACTCAGTATAAGCGCATCTAGGTTAAATGCGTCATACTTACATTATTATTTTTTGTTTATTATTACTTGAGCACTTACCCCAGCCAGTGGGTCATGAAGTCGCGTAGCACATATTCAATAATCTGCTGCAGCTGCAAATCAACCGTTTTACCAAAGATAAGCGGCAAATTCGATGCATTCTTAATGGGTTTGGGCAGTTCGAAAATGCTGCTTCTATAGAAGAAAAAACAATAAATCAATTACTTTTTGCAATAGGAAAATCTCTTTGAAATCACAAACTCACTTTGTCGCATTGTAAAGAATATTTATTGGTTGACGTTTCGGTAGTTGTGGCTCTGGGCAGGTAAAGATATAGTGAACATATACTGTGCCCGCCACAGCTGAAAATTAATTAAAAAATATTACATAAATAATTTAAATTGTTTTCTTGCGATAGCAACAAATGGCTGGCAACAGTACGCGACTTTACTTCAGTCATTAATTTAATTTAAAAAACAAGACATTTATGATTTCAGCACAAATAATTATGACCCACACAAGGACGATAATGGAAAGTCTGCGCCTGATAAGCGCGGCCGAGCTTATACAAAATAAATGCAAAAGGCAAACAAACAAATAAAGATCCGCACGTCGCTTGCACTAGCGGGGCGTTGATGCACAAAAGCGCTGATTGTAAATTCTCATCAAACTCACCTGTTAATACCAGAAATAGTGAGTAAACGACAAATATGAAGAAAAAGAAAAATGCCGGGTAGTACCAAACGATAGCCAAGAGCGTCAGAAGAGCTGCGGAAGTGATTACCTTCCAATTTAGTTGCAGCAGACGCAGCGCGCGTGTAGCCAAAAGGAATGCACTGTAACTTGTTAGTTTGCCGCTAGTTATCAAGTGCCACGATGACGCCGACGACGACGCTGTCGCAGCGGACGCAGGCAGCGAATCGATGGGAAACAACGGTCGATCAAGGGTCATTTTAAGGCGGCGTAGTCCCCGTTGATATCTGACGTGGTCTGTTGTGCACCAGAGGCTTAGCAGTTGGGCGTTTGCCTTGTAGTATGTAATTTGCTACTTTGAGCTTCTTAACTCTTTAATATTTGATAACGTTGATTGCACGCATTGTATAGACGACCTTGTTTTATGGCTTGTTGTTGTCAATTGCGAATGACGGCAGGTGCTGCGTCACACATACGCCTACATGCCTCCCCATACACCAGCGACATGTCACCGTTGCTTCTTTCACTGCGGCAGGTAAATTTTATTCGTGGTTTACACAGAATTTGACCTCATTTCCAGTTTAGAGTTGTTTATTTAGTCAAGCTTTGAAATATTTTTAACGTCGGATCCACACAGTAGAGGGCAACAAGTTGAATCAATTGGCAACAGCGCGCACCGAAAGAACGATTTGTGGGCGTCGACGCTGACAGCTGCTGTCGATTGTATCAACCTCGAGATGTGTTCAAGTACAAGTAGTGAAGTTCTCAATTCACAGCCAAATATTTTTACTTCACTAATAAATATATATACATATACATATGAATATATGTGTGCGTTGATATTATGCTTCCTTGCAAAGAATCTTGAAACCCGGAACAGTAAATATCATACGGAACCAGCCTTATCCACTTTCACGTCCGTCCATAGCTTTACTTTTGCGTTGCTTATTAAACTTATCAATTACTTCCGTTTCCGATTGCTTATTTATCCATTGTTAGTCACAAGTCGATTATTTTCACTTTTTTTGCGTTGCACTTAGATAACAAATTAAGAATGAATGAATCACTTATCAATGCCAGCTTTTCATTTGTACTCCATTACTCTCATAAATTTAATTATGCGTACTTTTCATTCCGTGGGAACTCACAATATGACTACTTCACTGATTTTTGTCACTACTCTCACTACTTTGATTTCAAGAATGATTCAAAAAGAAGACTGAATGATTAATTTTTATGTCAAGTATTTTAAGAAAACTGTAGAAGCTAACAGTATGAACAGAATAAAATCGCTGAGCGAACTTTGTCGGGCGGAGCGATGTCGTTGGCGGATATTCGTCGCAACATTGCGCCCAGTTAAACAGTACCAAAACGAAAGACGGATCTCATAAGCGAAAAGGCGAATCGCCAATTTTTACAAGCAATTCAAGTTATCAAAGCTTTAAATATCATGTTTACAATAGCAAAACATTTTCGGCAAGTGAGGCAAGGCAAATATATTATATTACAGGTGGTGTTGGTAAATCAATTAATTTGTTTTTGTTTCGCTGTGTCCATGTCAATTCACAAGAAACGGTAGCCGCCGTAGCCAATAATTAGTGCGTGACTACCATTCGGGAGTACGTAGGTTCGAATCTCTGTGCATGAACATCAAATAATAGAAGCATTCCCTTCCAGTACGCAGACTTGGCAGTTCAAAAGTATTTTTTCTTTACTCTGCCTTGATTCTGTCCAAGGCGAACCTATTCAAGAATGAAATGAGACGGATTCAGTTTTTGTTTTCTATTTTGCCAATACTTTTCTTTGACAACCAAACGTACAAAACATAGGCCCTTATTATGAGCAACATTCGATCTTCGACTGTAGTCGAAAGTGCTGATCGAACGAATTTTCATTTGGTATTATGGTGCTCATTCGTTGAAGAATAGGACTATTGTGAATTTCGATCGCTCGACGCATTTACAATAGATATTTTTTTCTCAGCTGATACAGCAAATCAAAATAAAAGAAAAACCGATTGTGTTGAAATTCTTTGCTAACAACATTTTTAAAAGTTAAAAAAAGTAGTTTTTGTGAAAATGAGTACAACGGAGTTGTGGTTCGACGATTTATCGGACGATGAAAGATTAGCGGAACTAGCTAGAAGTAGAAAACAGTTGAGGGGCGCATCCAACCCCCTAGAAATGTCTTCTACTGAGTACGTTTAGAAGTTTCAAAATGTGTTGACGTACTTAATATTACAGAAATTTCCTTACAGATTTTTAAAGAACTTTAGATTATCTAAAGAGGCTTTTATGAACCTACTGTCCAGTACAGAAAACCAGTTGCAGCAGTGCACCCGAGCCAAATCCATTCCAAGTATTTTAAAGCTAGCCACAGTTCTGCGATTTTATGATCAGGGATCGTACCAATTGAGTATTGGTAATGAAGGTATGCTAGGACTTGCTCAACCCACTGTGTCTGTTGTGCTATCGGAAATAATAGATGTCCTGGAAAATTATATTTGCCAAAGATGGATACAATTTAGTAGTACAGAGGCTGATCTACAACAAAGAAAAGCACATTTTTATAGCAAATACAGCATAAGAGATGAAATCTCTTGAATATTATAGAAAAATCTAAAAAGTATTAAATAGAAACCTTTACGCCACAGTTTCTGTTTTATTTTTGTTATAAATTTTCTTTATTCAATTATTCGTCATTCGAAAAAAATACGTATTTCAGTTCCTCTACGTATTTCTGCCCATACCTGCCAAGGGAAAATAAAAATGTATTTCTATAAACATCACAAAAAAAAACCATTATTAACCTTAATCCATTTTGCTGCCGTTCTAACTGGTGGTCCCAAGCAATTCAGCTCCGTTGTAAATTCCTCCCATTTTTTTGCTGCTTGAAATTTGGTGCAAATCCCTTTTGCGAATTGTGGATTCTCTTCCATTAATGAAACTAACCTTTCTAATTGCTGTTTGATACTCACGACCTTCGACCTGCATAAAATTAACAAAATTAGTATATATTTATTATTTGGTTACTATAAAACCATAAATAATCGCAAACAACTTACATTTTAACAAGTTTACCCACAATACGCAACACAATCGAAAGCAAAATTGCATTCGACTCTAAATTCGGTATTCAACGAAAATTTCGACAGGGCTGCACCGCTCATAATACCAAATTGACATTCGATTTTCGATCTTCGACAACCAACGAATATCGAAGATCGAATCTAACTCATAATAGGGGCCATAGTTGTTGCTCTAGTGCTACCATCTTTAATAAATGAGCCTTGATTCCGTCTCATCTTTTAAAATATATTTTCAAAAACGTACATACTATATATAAGAAAACTTCAAATAAGCGTACATCAAACTGGCTGGCATACTTGTATATACTGCAGTGCACAAGACGAATCTTTACACTCCTTGGCAGTGCGTTTTATTTTGCCAGCGATTTTGCGCCCGACGAAATCCGCTCAGCTATTTGATTCTGTTTATACCATTAGGTTGAAAATTGCGAAAATTTGTCTAATAAGAAAATGTCAAATAGCGAATTAGTGCAGAAAACGGAGACGCCGTGTTTTTGTACACATTTTCTTTGCAATCGAATTCTTTATTTTGGCGCAATTTTTTGTATTCTCCATTCTTTTGCTTCAGATGTCGCTGCTGCTTTTGTTAATTTGCTTTCCAAATCTTCGTAAACAACAAGCAATGTATTGGTCTGTTCCCGAACAGACAATTTATTAACCAGGGAAGGTCTGAGCCATAGAAAGTGCAAGAAAACCTTTTCATACCAACTGGGGAAAAAATGTCAGTATAAAATTAACGGAGTTGAGGGTATATTTATAGTATTTCTGTAAACGAATTTCTTATATTCAAATACTGAATATTCAAAATTTTTAACATAAAATTGTGTGATAGGTTCGCCATCCTCCTCAAACCACAAATTTTTAAGTTCATATTTTTAATTTCAGCACACAAAAATTCGATGTTCATAGAATCTATCTTCCAAACATTCCAAGGGTTACCAAATCGGATTGTGTTATTAGCAAAGTTTTTTGCGCCATACAATATGTAAAGGATACAGGCATGACGAGACTTATGAAGGATTGCGAGTCCGCTGATCGTTTGTTTCTCGACAGTAGGTTTTTTGTCTGGCTCTTGTTCGGCAACGGACCCATTCGCTACACCTTTTTTATCCAGTTTAGAAATACCAAAAATTATGGCACGGTTTTTGAGACCTGTGAGACCGACCAATGACGTCGTCATACGTCAGCTATAGACTTTTTTTAGCAAAAAATGGTGACTGAGCGTAATATTACACTTTAATCTATACAATTGCAAGTGCGTAGAATCGAATCTCCGTGCATGAAACACCAAAATGATAGAACAAGTTTTTTCTAATAGTACTCGCCCATCGTAGTATATTTCTGCCATGAAAAAGTTCGTTTTAAAAAATATCTGCCGTTCGAAGTCGGCTTTGAACTGTAGGTCTCTCCATTTGTGGAACAACATCAAGACGCACACCACAAATAGGAGGAGGAGCTCGGCCAAACACCCAAAAAGTGTGTACGCGCCAATTATATATATATGTATATGTAAACAGTTAAAATCGAATTTAACCCGAAGTTACATTATTTTTGGCAAAATATATCTTACTTAGTCCTAATTACTATTTTATAAATTTTTAATTTATTACATTTCTGCGCCTGTTTGTAAATATATGCATATTCACCAAGTAATTGTGAAAAAATTAACCATACAATCCATTAAGTTACAAAACTTAACGCTCACTAAGGGTTAATATGCAAACACATATTGCGAAAAACAAATTGAACAGAACTGCGAAAATTTAACATTTTTAACAATTACCGCTTGCCGGAAAATAAAAAAGAAAAAGCAACAAACAGTTTAAAACAACACAACTTTGCGGCATTTTCACCAGGATTTTCTGCGTGAAACACAAAAGGAGTCTAAAATTTATTTAATCCATTACAAACTGGAAATTTTGCAAATCTGGATGAAACTAGCGAAGTTATGATTGCCGCCTCTGAACCTTTGGTAAGTAGGCTCAACTGAAGTCAAAATAAAGTAAATTAAATAGTGATATCGTTTCTCTCCGTAGGCGTTCATTCCTCGAGGTCGTCAAGCGGTTGAGGAGCACCCAGGTCCCACCGACGTAAAACAACAGAATCACTTACCCACAGAACATGTGCTGCTGCAGCGCATGCAAAATGTGAATATTTCAGCGTCGGATGAGCCCAATGAATTCTGGTGTGTTCGTGAAATTTTCGAGGATTTGGATGAAGATCTTAACAGAGTGCGAGCTAATCAATGCAACGAAGAAAAGGATACAAATAAAAAGAAACCTGAAGATGGAAAGGCAAGCAGGAAGGATGGCAGTCGTATTTCCGAACATTTATTGTGGCAACAACGTGCGGCATATACAGATGTTGATTATATGTGCGAGTATTTGGTCAATTCAGAAGAGGAATTATATGTAAAGAAGCATACAGCAGTGTGGTCAAAAGGTAATTGTGGTGTGGTTAATACAATCTTACCATTAATAAATGGATTCCTATTAACAGGTCTGCTAGATGAAAACAGTATAATGCCACGTCTGTGCTTCACCTGCGAGACACCAATTAAATTTGCTTTCTTCTGTAATAAGTCCTTTGTAACTAGCAAACGAAATAGTCGGGCTAAAAATATAAGCGATAAAAGAAAATCATATTCAGAAGAGGAGGAAGACTTTAGTGCAATTTGTCTGATTGGTAAGAAACACTCAAATTTTACCTGCAACAATCATTGATATTTATTAAATTATACAGATCAAGTTGCGCTGCGTATCTACTGCAGCAACGGTGAGGACTTTCTTTGTAATCTCGAGTTTCCTGTATCGCATGTATGGCCTACATCGTACGGCATTCTATTGGAGAAGGTGCCATCAAATGCCGTTATTCAGAATCATGCCATTTCAATGCCGCGGCTTTTTTCGCTCGCACACCCATTAGATGAAATTTGTCCGGTGCTCTGCAAAACGGAAACAAATTCCATTAGTTATCTTGTAGAGTCCGATTATAATATAATATTCACTTCCGAAAATTCAGAGCTGGTTCTTCTGTATGATAACAAAACAGGAAAACAATTCATTTCGCGGCTGCGTAAGGCAACTGAAGAAGAAATACAATATGTAGGCGCACAAAATGAGTCTGCGTATACTGGCACCGCAGGCGGGCTGCCACATCACTCCATAAATCGAGGATCTGGTGGTGGTATTGGAGCAATAGGTGCGTATGGCATCTGAAAGGTAATTTTTTTTTTACATATTTTTCCCATACTTTTTAGGCACGCCAAAACACAGCACAGCACATTTGGGACGCTCCGGCTTAGCCAATCCAAATTATTCAGCACATATTGGGAGATTTTTGTCGAGTGCACACTCTTTGAGCGGAGCATTCGGGAATTCAAAGTAAGTATTGAATCTTTGAAATATGAGTTAAAGTGGAATATTTTTGTAACCACAGCGAAAAGAATAATGAAACAAATAATTTAAAAACTATACAGCTGTGATATGTTAGGCCAACACATATGCTGCGTGGAGCAAATCTTTTTTAAGCTCTTGTAACTCTAGTGTAATCTTGGTGTGGCCAGCTGGCGCCGGATAGCACGAGAAATAAACGACAGTCGGTTCTACGTAACGGGATTTATATCCGGCCATGGACTGTCACTTCAGCAGCACTCCTCGTATATGCACGGGGAATGTTTATGCTGCTAAAAAAACAATAGAAATAAACGACTGGCGGACTTTGTTCAACTCGGGCAAAATCGCGTAAGCGGTTATCGCGCCAATTAAGAAGAAGAACACTAGTGGAATGCAATTTTGCAGGGAATAACAATTTTTAGTTTTGTTTACTACTTTACCGTTTAAGGATACGCGTGCGCAATAAATAGTAGAAAAAGCCTTCATGTTTTAATTTTTCCTTACATAAATGTTGAATTCGTGAAATTTATGTACGTCCTTTCAGTTAAACGTTGATTTTCATTTGTTTTAAGGCAATATTTAATTATTTAATTATTTAATTATACAAACGCCAAACGGCAATATACTACATAGATTTAATTTATTCAAAAAAGGGAATAATTTATAATAATATAATAATATAATAATATAGAGGGGGTATTTATTAGTTTGAGATAACAGTAAGACTAATATGTTAATAAATTGAGCAAACAAATTATGTTAGGTGCCGTTTAACAGCTGCAACAAATGCACCAATGGATCCGCCATAGAATTCCACGTCATTATTGAGTGTATTGACTAGATTCGCAATACGATTATGTGGGCCACCAATTACGTAATTTTTGCTTGACTTGACAGTTTTTAATAGGCGACGACGCCTCAGATGTAGGTTAGCCGGCGCAAATTCAAAGCAGGCTGCTGCGTCTGGAGCATCTATCAGGCCATTGAGTACTTTGTAAAAGAAAACTAAGTCTGTCACCTGTCGACGTCTTTGCAGTTCCTCGATTCCGTAATGAATGTAGATGTCATCAGTTGAGGTGCAGCCTTGAGGCTTATACCGGTGTGCTAAAGTCCTGCAGAACTTCCTTTGGACTGACTCGATGCGTTTGATCTGGTAATCTGTATATGGAGACCATATGACAGATCCGTATTCCAGGATCGGTCGTACGAGAGTGTTGAAGAGAGATATCAGCGTGTGCGGATTGGTGAAATCTTTGCTGGTCCTTGTTATGAAACCCAGAACTTTATTGGCTTGAAGCGTGATCTTATCTATGTGTTTACTAAAAGATAGCTTCCTATCCACAATGATGCCTAGGTCCTTGATATCCTCGGTTTCATGGATGTCATCATCATTTAACGTATACATTGCGGCTTCACGGGTGTGTGACCTTGAATACGAGACCACAGCACACTTTTTGATATTTAAATCAAGCTTGTTCTTGGTACACCAATCAGCCAATGTGTTGATATCTTGCTGTAGTAGATTCGTGTCCTCGTAACGATTGATTCTTCTGTAGATTTTTAGATCATCAGCGTACAACAGGTAGTCTGAGTGAAGATTGTTTCCAATGTCATTAATAAAGATGTTGAAAAGTATGGGACCCAGGTGTGATCCTTGCGGAACACCTGATTTGACATCGTATTTCGTCGAAAGGTGCCCATCTATTCTGACTTGGAGCTTCCTGTCAATCAGATACGATTGAATCCAACTTAGTGCCCTGCCTTGGATGCCATAACTACTTAGTTTCATTACCAATATCTCGTGGTTGACTCTGTCAAAGGCTTTGCTAAAGTCCGTGTAAATGGAATGTACTTTGGCGTTATCGTTCAAGGCATCGATTAAATAGTTGGTGTAAGTAAATAGGTTGGACGCAGTGGATCTTCCGCCCACAAAGCCATGTTGTCTATTCGAGATGATATCAGTAAAGTGCCACGTAAGTTGAGGCACAATGAGTTTTTCAAACAGTTTAGCTAGCGCTGATTGTATGCAGATTGGTCTGTAGTTGGCAGCATCAGATCTGGGACCGTCCTTATGAATGGGGCTGACAAACGAGAGCTTCCAGACAGATGGGAAGGTACCTGATTCCAGCGAGGTGCTAAAAATATCCGTTAGTGGCTCACAGAGACCGATTGCGCAGTTTGCAAGGAATATGTTCGGCAGGCCATCTGGGCCAGCGCCTTTTCTTGGGTTTAAATTTGTTAGAAGCTTAAAAACTAGATCTTGGCTAACTTCAAATTCACTCAAGGCATTAAACATAGCGTTAGGGTTGCAGACAGACGCAGTGTTATCACGTTGCATATTTGAGGAATAGACACTTTCGAAAAAAGACGCAAATAGGTCGCAGGTCTCAACACCAGTGTTGGCCGACTTATTATTCCAATATATTGAGGAGGGTATATCGCAATTGTTCCTTTTTTTATTCTTGACGAATTTCCAAAACTCATGCGGGTCAGACAACACCTTCAGTTCCATGTTGGAGACGTAATTTTTGTAGCACAAGTTACTCAAATTCTTGCATACACGACGAAGATTACTGAATTTAAAGTAGTTTTCTCTGGTGGGCCTTTTTTTATACGTTGAATGAGCTGATTTTTTTTGTATTATTTTGAATTTTAAGTCGTTAGAGAACCAACAAGGGAAGTCACTAGTTTTTCTGCTGTATACTGGAACGTAGTGAGATATACCTAATTCCACAATGTTGTAGAGGATGCTGATCTTCTCATCGACGTTGTTAGTTGAATATAGATTAGACCAGTCAGTGTTGGTGAAGAAGGCGTTCAGGTTGGTGTAATCGGCATTCTTGAAGGCCCTGTAGGTTGATTTGGCGGATTTTAGGTTAGGCTGTAATTCGACCTCAATAGCAAGCGCCGGGTGGAAGGAATCCATCTTGGTTAGTTCTTGAGTGCTTGTAACTCTTGCTTCAATATTACTGAAGCAGAGATCTAGCAGATTATTATTGTTATACAGTATGGCGTTATATTGTGTACATTCAAGTGAGGAGAAGCCTTCGTATAGCAGATATTCACAGTCAGAGCGAGGAGTGCTACTCGGAAGATTGTAGTCTCCTGTTATCAGGAGTCTGGCGTTAGGGTATTTTTCTTTCAGAAAGAAGAGAGTGTCTATGTGTATTTGGTATGATACAGGGGTTGATCTTGGTGGTAGGTAGGCACAGCCGACGATGAGATCCGCATTATTACACTTTATCCTGATGAACACTTGTTCAACGGTTGTGTCCGCAGTTGCTATGCGATCTGCTTGGATAGAGCGCTTAGTAGCAACAAGCACGCCTCCACCTCGTTCACACCCACTAGTAGATAAATCCCTGTCTCTCCTGAAGATAGTGAATGTATCATCCATGATTTCGCCATCAAGGATGGCTGGGTGAAGCCAGGACTCCGTTATACAGATGACATCAGTGTTACTGATCGCCGTAGCGGTCAGAAATCTGGTTAATTTTGTCCTCAGGCCTCTGACGTTCTGATACAACACTCTTATTGCTGAGGGTTTTGCGATCTTTGCTGAGCGAGCGAAAATTCTTGTTGACTATTTTAGGGGTGCCGTTTATGTATTTAATAGTCTTATTAGTGTCACCATTTTTCTCTAATGTGTCCAACTGAGTGCGCAGGTTCTTGAGATGAAGTAGTTGAGCAGGAGTAAGGTCCGATTTGAAAGCTATCTGGGTTCCATCAACTGTAGTAGGAGGCTTAGATTTTAGAATAGTTAAGGCAATAGTTGGGGACGGAGTTTCAATTAGCAAAGGACGCGAACGTCCAGCTATGGGGCGACCAAGCCTGCGTAGCTTTAGGTTGTCGATGCTAGTTGATAGGTTAGGTGGCAGGATGGCAGATATCTGTGTCCTGTCTTCATCAAGCCTGTCGTTCCCAGAGGCTTTCTTCGACTCCATGACGTTGAGCACTACGACGTTTGATTCACGCCGCTTGCGTTCGTTGAACTCAGCAAATACTTCCTCGGGAGACGTGGAGTTAACGGTGTAGGATGTGAGTTTATTTTCGACTGTGGTTAGCCTATTGTTGAGACGGGCACAAGTATCAGTTAAAGAGGTGTTTTGTTTAGCGATTTTAGTTACATCGTTTCTGAGATCGGCTATGTTGTCCTCGATGGCAGCTTTGAATCTGTCAATCTTTGCTTCTAGTTTCTGAGATAGACGGTTAAACTGATTGTTAAACAATTGCTCCAGTTTGTCCATAGTGACTGTGTCGTCGGCATCATCTGACATCAGGTCTTCTTGGGTGATGACACTAACCTCAAATTTGCAAGTAGCGCATTTCCAGATCACACCATCCTTTTTAATGCTCCTAGCCAATATTTTGTATTCATCAGGGGTAAGTCCCGTGCATTTTGAGTGAATCCATGTACGGCATCCAGAGCATAGAATGCTGGGCTCCATTCTTTCATTAATAATAGTTGAGCAAATACCACATGTGTAGTGATGCTGGTGAGAGCCAAGTTTTTTTGGAGGCATATTTGATGTTTAAGGGTATGATAGCGTTGAGATATATGCAGAGTATCAGCAAAATTATACTTGAATACTTGAGAGTACACTAATTTGATTTATTTATTAATAACTTAAATATCGGATAAAAAAAAAGACAAGCGATAAATCACAGCACTACAGTTACGCGCCCTCTTTTCAAAAAAAAAAAAAAAAAAAATATTGAAGGCTTTAATATTATGCTGTTCACTAGACAGGGCTAGACAGAGGAATCTTATCGTCCGATAACTCTCCTTTCCCCAGTAGTGAAGACACTTGAAGCCCTCCTACTCCCACTCTTCACGAAACACCTGGCCCCAGCTCCACATCAGTACGGCTTCCGACGAGTGCATAGCACCACCACTGCACTCACCGCCATAAACGCCCAAATAAACCGCGGGCTTAACCAAAACCGCCCCTGCGAGAGGACTGTCCTAGTAGCGTTCGACCTGAAGAAGGCTTTCGACACAGTCAGCCATTCCACGCTACTAGATGATATTTATCAGTCGACACTCCCGCCACGGCTGAAGAGGTGGTGCAGAGGGAATGTTTACGCTGCTACAACAACAACATTGGCCATCTGGAAGTCCAGATCTGATTCCATTGGAATACAGTTAGTGGCCAGAATTGGCGAATTAAAGGAATTTTGGGCAGTCTCAAACAATCTTTGGTACGCGCAGCGACGTCAATAGCCAAGGAAACCGTGCGTGCTGCAATAGCTGAATGGCCTAATCGTTTGAAAGCTTGTGTGAACATTTCGAAAATAAAAATTTTGTTTTTAATATTTACTGATTCTATAAAATTAACTTCATTAAAAAAAGTATTGTAATTTCATATCTATAACGGACTTATCTTGTAACATAACTTATGGCAGGTCTAAGTATAATACTAATTGTAACTTCTTTTTTTCAAAATTGCCTTTCCTTTTTGTATAAAGTCGCACTGCTTCACCGTTGAATCATCTGCAGTCCACCATCGGTCAGCACTCAATATCAACGCAAGACATACGAAAATTGGGGCAGGCTCAGCCTTCCAAGCCCATAGTGCCAGAGCTGTGTTTAGAGCACATTTGGACTGAAAATGCGTGTGGCAAGTACGTCAAATTCAATCCATAATACAAATTATGAAACTTAGTTTTTAACCTAACTTTTTTTTCTTATATTGACAACTTACCCATTTAATAGCAACCGAGAATTCGGCGAAATCTCCACCCGTGCTTTCATGCATACCGATTTAGTAGGTCAAACTTACCTCTGCTACTTGTTGCCCTTTTCGTGCAAGCTGCATCTGATCCGCTTGCTCAACTATGGCACAGCGGATTTACAAATATCAAGCAAACATTTATCTATACCAGCCAAGGATGCGGTTGCTTTGGAGGTATCTATGATGAGCGCTAAAATTAAAATATCTTAACTTAAATAATTTGTATGCCTGTAGCGCCTGCGCATGATCGCCGTATTGGACCCATCTGGAAGTTTGATATTATATACCGGCGCAGTTTTGGTCTCTAAAGTGCACGTAGCTGCGGCAATGGGCAGTACCAGCGTAAGTGCAGGTGCAGGCAATGTGACACCAACACCCGCAACAACGAAAACGCTCGCAGCAAATTCGCCCAACTCTCCCTTTCCACGGTATGCAGAATGAAAGATTTACATTTTTTTTAAGTTTATATGCACATATTTTTACCAACTTAAAGGCGAAGCAGCCTTTTACCCACAATACAGAAGCCCACCGATACCACCTTCGATGAAGAATTGCATCTTTTGTCGCCTGTGCATCCACTACAACCGCAATTTCCAAATCGGTAATACTGAAAATTCCATTTGATATCTTTCAGCGATCTTTTGTAAACTTGTTTACTCCTTACAGCAACACTAGCAACATTTGCTTAAGCTTGCGTGATCCTGCTGGTAATCGGCTCACATTGGTTTATCCTTTCGGCAAAATGTATCGCATTGAATTGCCACAATTCAATGAAACAAAATTCATTTCACGCTGCATTGGTACACTACGACGCATCTTAAACAAAGAACAATTCGTGCAGCTAATCACTCGTTGGTATGGAGCGCGTAATCCGCCTGGATCACGTGATTATAGTATTGAACAGGAGTGGCATATTTTTCGAAACGTGCTGACTGGTTTAATGGGCTGCGGCGCAGCTACGCATGAAACCACTACCAATGCATCGATGTCTAGCAATGCAGAGGAGCCGAAGAAGCGACGTAAGAACGATGAAATCACTGAAGGTACCGATGAGGATTGGGAATTCATGTTAGCCGTACTCAATGAAGATGGTAGTGGTGGTTGCATGCGTGATAACATGAAAATGGAAACAGAGCATGGGACCGCAGCGGCGGGTAACGTCGACGCGAATGCTTGTTTATTTAATAGCATACCGGCTATCTTTTATGGCCTGCATTTGTTATATGAAGATTTTAAGTTAGACGAAACGATGCACGATTGTCTGCCGTATTTGGCGAAGGTTTGCATTGGTAAAAAATGTTGTTAAAAATGTATGTACTTATGTGTGTACTTTTGCAGTTCCTGCAACAATTCGCTGTGGATATGCAACTAACAACGTACATATTTCATTATACGCTGGATTTTCCGTATTTAGTACACTGTACAACCAAATTGTGTCAACTTACAGAGGAGCATGCAGCGCGAATGGCCCATAAAGAGTTGCTACAAGTACCTGCGCCAAGCGTTTACAGGCAGTTGGAACATATTTTGAAAGGCAAAGATGCGTTACAGTATACTTTTGTAGAGGGGCTTAACGACATGAGTCGAAATGTGCTGCAGGTGAGTGGGAAAGATATTAAAAAAAAAAACATTTTATGTATGTTAAAAAAAATTTTTACTAAAAAAATTGCATATTCAAAAAAATTGTATATTAAAAATTATTATATTAAAAAATATATATTTAAAAGTAATTATTATATTGAAAAATAATTATTGTTTAAAAAATATATATGTATATATAAAAAAAAAATATATATAAAACAAATTATTATAAGTACCTGCTAAGAAAAAAATTACATTAAACAAGTATTATATTAAAAAAAGAATTATATTAAAAAATTATTATATTAAAAAAAAAAGTATTATTTCAAAAAAATTATTATATTATATATGAAAAAATATTATATTTAAAAAAAAACAAATATATTAAAAAAAATTATTATATTCGAAAAAAGGTTTACATTACATTGTATTAAAAACAAATTACATTAAAAAAATGATTATATTAAAAAAATAATTATATGTGTATAAAAAAAACATTATATTTGAAAAAACAAATAGTATATTAAAAAAATGATAATATTCGAAAAAATGTATTATATTAAAAAAAATATTGTATTAAAAAAACTATTATATTAAAAAAATTGTTATATTAAAAAAATATTATATTAAAAAAAATTATTATAATAAAAAATAATATATTATAATATATTAAAAAAAAAGTATCATATTAAAAAGTTATTATGTTTTAAAAAAGAAAAATTAGCATAGTTAAAATAAAAATTGTTATTAAAAAAATATATATATAAAACAAAATTACTCTATCAAAACAATGCATATTAAAAAAAATTATTATATTGTATATTAAAAAATTATTTTATTTAAAGAAAATTTAGCGTAGCAAAAAAAAATTATAAGCATAGTTAAAGAACTATTGTATTTAAAAACAAACTATTATATTAAAAAAAATGAATATCTATAAAAACATTATGTATATTAAAAAAAAAAATATTATATAAAAAAAATTATTATATTATAAAAAGTATTATATTAATAAATTTTTATATTTAAAAAATATTATCTTAAAAAAAGTATTGTATATTATAATAAAATTATTTTATTAAAAAAAATTTATATTGAAAAGAAAAATTATATTTAAAAAAATTATACTAAAAAAAATTTTGCAGGTCGTCTCACTTATCATGCATGGTACGGAGAAAATCAAAGATTGGATCAAACCTCTGGAATTCGCCAACTCAGTTCAATCGTATTATCCTAAACGGCCCAAACGCTTTATATCAACGATTGTACCGCGTGCGGAGCAAGTAATACAAATGCTAATCAATATGGGTAAGCATAGAAGTTTTATTTTCAATAAGTACAGAAATTAGGTCTGTTCATGAAGCAAAAAACTGTTATAAATTATCATGTTTCGGTGTTCTTGTATAAAAAAAAAACTTGCAAAGTAGGTTAAAGAGAGAGAGCAAAATGACATTAAATTTTAGGAGAAGTTGCAAATTTTTACTGGATACGTTTTTATTGTTATTATTATTATTAAATATAATAACAAGTTATGCAAATATAAGGAATCAGCATTAGCATCATAGGCCATCGGCTGAAAAATGTCAACAACACGCGGTGTTTCCAAGCGGTCTCCCATCCAAGTACTAACCGCGCCCGATGCCGCTTAATTTCGGTGATCGGACGAGAACCGATGTTTTTAGCGGTTTACGGTCGTTGACCAATACATTTTTATCAGTAAGAATTTGCACGTCAGGGTTTTGCGGTCATTTACTTTTTTTGATATTTTTCTCTTTGATAGCGAATTGTTGGAAATTAAGTGACTGGACAATTTTTGCATGAACAGACCTATTGTCTGCCAAATATTATTATATAATAATCTATGCCATAAAAGCACTAAATCAGTTATCACACATTTTACTGTTCACTGTTTTCTAATATCAATGCTAACCTATTGTCATCTCCAGAAATTACTCGCGCCGATATTGCACGCCTACCCGTTGCGCTGCACCTCATCATCGCTGAGTGCCTGGAGCATGCACGCCTGACGCCTCCCATCGGTTGTTCAGCCGCCACATATGAGTTGATATTGCGCACTGAGTTGGTGGCGCATGCGCTTTTGCAGGACGACTCACCAACGAGTGCAATGAGTAGACAGAAACAAAAGGCGCACGTAAATGCAGAAGATTCATTGTCGGCTCGTTGCCCACCCGCCACCAATGGCATCTCTCACATGGAAGCAGCACTTGACGATGGCATGGACAATATCGATACGAAGTTATTGAATCTACGCTTTCCGGATGATATGCGTATCGCCGAAGTACGTCGCCTACTCACCTCGTCAGAGCCCGTGCTGATTGATATCGTGCAGAAACCTGGCATGACGGATCATCGTTTCATTGAGGAACAAGAACGACAATTGTTTGCATTGTGCAAACGCACTATGGCGCTACCGCTGGGGCGCGGCATGTTTACATTGCGCACCTCTATACCAACACCTACTGAATTGATGCCTATACCTAAATTGTGTCTGTCGGGCAAGGAGCCAGTCAAGGGTGCCACCATTGAAATGCAACAAATCGAGTTGCCGCCGAATATGAGTCTTTGGCCTTCATTCCACAATGGTGTCGCTGCAGGTTTGAAAATTTCACCACATGCACGCGATGTAGATTCCACCTGGATTGTTTATAATAAACCAAAGGGCCAAGAAGAAATTTCTACGGAGCATGCTGGCTTTCTTATGGCTCTCGGACTCAATGGCCACCTCAAAACACTGTCTTTTATGAGTGTTTATGAATATTTGGTGAAGTGTGATGAGATGACTAGCGTCGGTTTACTATTGGGCATTTCCGCAACCCATCGTGGTACTATGGATAATACAACAACCAAGTTGCTGAGCGTGCACATAGAAGCGCTGTTGCCAACCACCGCGTTGGAATTGGATATACCACAGAATATACAGGTAGCTTCGTTAATGGGCATCGGTTTGTTGTATCAGGGCTCCGCTAAACGACATATTGCCGAGGTGTTGCTTCAGGAAGTAGGTGAGTGGATATGAAACGAGGATATTTGCTAATTTTAAATTTAAATAATCCATTCTTAAGTCACTAATTTGTTGTTGACAAATCGCCAAAAGGTAAAGTGAAAATAATAAAGCGTCTTTCAAAAATGACGTCTCGATGTCAGTACTGAATAATTCCTAGACGTTACCTTTTTCTATGTCATCTTTGAGATTTAAAAATAGAAAAATGGTTTACAATTTTTGAAATTTTTATAGAAATGGTCCATCTTCTAGAACAACACATAGCAAAATGCGTAATTTTTTTGGTAAAAATAATCGGCCGAATCAGTCGACAATTCAAAGGTTGGTGAAAAAATTTCAAGAAACAGGTCTCTGTCGTGGATAGAAAAAGGACTGGAAGACCAAACGCATTTTACTTTCTCAAGCGAGTGGGTTCAGGTGACCATCAAGAAGGCAAAAGCTTTTAAAACCATTGGCCTAGATGGATTAAACATGCTGATGATGAAAAACCTAGGTTCATTGGGAGTAGGATATCTCAAGGATAAGGGTATTAAACTTGTCCATGGCCGCTCTTATAATGTCTGAGAAGTGAAAAGCAGGCAGAGTGGTCCCACTACTGAAACCTGGGAAATCCGCCAATTAAGGAGAGTCTTATCGCCAGATAACCCTCCTTTCCCCAGTAGTAAAGACTCTTTAGGCCCTCCCACTCTACACGAAACACCTGGCCCCAGCCACACATCAGCATGGATTCCGCCGAGTGCACAGTCCCACCACAGCACTCACCGCCATTAATACGCAGATTAACCGCGGGCTTAACGAAAACCGCCCCTGCGACAGGACTGTTGAGTAACGTTGGACTTAAAGAAGTCTAGATGATATGTAGTCGAGCCTCCCGCCGGGATTTAAGAGGTGGTCCGCGAACTATTTGAGTGGTCGGCATGCGTCAGTCATTTTCGAGACCAAAACTCAAAACAGAGGTAGATAAAGCACGGTATTCCGCAGCGTGGTGTCATTTCACCCTTGCTTTCCAACTTCTATGTATCGAAGCTCCCCCCAACTGCCAGAGGGAGTTTCCTTAATCTCCTCTGCTGACGAGTGTTCGATAATGGCGACGGGCAATGACATCGATGGCTTGTGTTCCAAAGTAAACGATTATATCCACCGACTTTCTCGCTTTTTCACTGCGAGGAATCTCCAATCTGCAACACCTACCCAATGAGGCATCAGGTAGTTAAGGAGCACAACAAAATGCTCAGGAAACAGTTTCTGCTTAGGTGCTATCTGCAGACATTTGCTTGAGCCCGAGCCACCTCCCAGGCACGTCAGGAGACATTTCCTTAACTACACTGAGGAGATCAAGAACAAAATACATTTACCAACTACTGGACCGGACAGTATACAGACAAACATTAAACGACAGTCAACCTTCCTAAAATCCCTACTCTCGAATGCTGTTATCGGAGTCTAATCACTACCCATTGCAGACGAAGAGCTTAAGCTTTATCGCGAGACCCGCGTAACTTAGGCCCAACTGTATTCTTGAATTTGTAGCAGGTTAAACTCCTACCTATCCAGAAACGACCCCGACATACCCAATATATGTCCACCATGTGACAGACCGCACGATACTAACCATCTCTTCATATGCCCTATTAAACATACTCTCCTAACGCCCCTCTCCCTCTAAACCCAGCCTGTCGAAACAGCACGTTTCTTTACTAAAAAATAAAATATTTTGTTATATTAAATTTTGCGATCCTTAGTGAGAGTGCTGAACGCGCCCCTCGATAGTTACCAAGCGCGTCATAAATCCAGAATTCAAATTTCCCACATCCTGCCTCGTGCCGGAGTTTTTACATATTTTTAGGCTTACTAATTTCGACATTTCACGAAACGAATTTCAGCTTAGGACGATTGAAAGTCTAATATGTAATTTGTGTAGTTGCAGAGTTCGTAACTGATTACTAAATCCAAGTGGCAGCTAACATTTAAAACTTTCAGTTTTGTCTTCGTTAATTCAAACATGTATTTGCTTGCTAAACCTTTTTTTCAACTTTCTACATATCTTTTACAGGTCGTCCTCCAGGTCCGGAAATGGAGAATAGCATCGAACGCGAGTCGTATGCTCTGACCGCCGGCCTTGCCTTAGGCTTGGTCACTTTGGGATTGGGTGAATCGCCAGCCGGTTTGCTAGATCTTCAAATCCCCGACACTCTTCACTATTACATGGTGGGCGGCAATAAGCGTCAACTCACCGGATCACAAAAGGAAAAATATAAATTACCTTCGTTTCAAGTGCGCGAAGGTGACAACGTCAACATCGATGTAACTGCACCCGGAGCGACCCTAGCACTTGGCCTTATGTTCTTCAATACGAATAATCGTGCCGTCGCCGAATGGATGAATCCACCGAACACGCATTATCTGCTCGATTTGGTGCGTCCCGACTTGCTTATGTTGCGCACCATTGCACGCGGCTTGATTCTCTGGTCCGACATAAAGCCAGACGCTGAGTGGCTATTCGGCCAGTTCCCGTCAAATTTCAAAATTGATCTGGAGCGCCCCTACTATTGGGGCGACAAGTATGAGACTAGTGTGGATTACGAGTCCGAAGCGTGAGTGCAATGCGTTTATATATATAAAAAAAAGATTATTAAAAATGTAACCTCTCTGGTTTTCTTTGCAGTCAAGCCTGGTGCAATGTCATTGCTGGTGCCTCCTTTTGTATGGGACTTAAATATGCAGGCAGCGAAAATCAAGAAGCTTTCAAAACCTTGCACAAGGCGCTTAAAAAGTTCATCGGCTTCCAGAGCAAACATGTTTTCGAGTTCGCCGGCTACACGACGGTGGAATGCTGTCTTATGGTTATTTTGATTGCTATATCGCTGGTATTCGCCGGCTCAGGTGATCTGGAAATATTGCGCATCATTCGCTATTTGCGTTCACGCATCAGTTTTCGTGATCGTTGCCGCGTCAATTACAATCCCAATGTTACATTCGGCTCGCAAATGGCCATACACATGTCGCTGGGTTTACTATTTTTGGGTGCTGGTCGCTATACCATTGCAAATACACCAGAGGCGGTCGCCGCGCTGATTTGTGCCTTCTTTCCCAAGTTTCCGAACCACAGTAATGATAACAGGTGAGTGAATGTATGGTGTGAAATGCATAAAATATTTTATATTCAATTTTGCATACTTTAATCGCATACTTTTTTTCACACAGATATCATTTACAAGCCTTCCGCCACTTGTATGTGCTGGCTGTGGAGCCACGCCTCTTTTTGCCACGTGACATCGATACGAAGAAGTTATGCCTTTGCCAAATATCAGTGCTGGAAATAGGCAGCAAAGAACTGCGCCGACTGCCCATGGCGCCGTGCATGCTGCCACCACTAAACACTTTGCAGAAAGTGATTGTAGACGATGCCAATTATTGGCCGGTTTGTTTTGAGAAAGAGCGCAATTGGTCCCAGTTGATGTAGGTGCAATTATTTATATTAAATATTAGAAATATATCTCACTACTGCTTTCTTACTCATTCTTACAGCAAGGCACTGCAGAGTTCCGCTTGTATTGATATAAAAAAACGTTCCGGCTGTCTGTCGCACTTGGAAGATCCCGATCGACTAAAGAGTCTTTTTGCACAAACACTCACAACCGAACAGTATACATGTTGGCATGTAAATGCCACTGCATTGGAGCGTTTCTCAAACGATCCATTCGTTACGAGCTTCACCGATCGGTTTTTACACATCGATTCCGAGGTTATTACACCAGATGAATTACTCAAGATACAACAGCTAACAATGCTCTTCTATAATGCTGTGATCAAGGACAAAATGCATGTGCTGCCCATTTATCTAACGACTTTCAATGTGAGTGAGGAATCAGACTATTTTTTTATATACTTAGTTTTGCCATAAATTCTGTGACAAATTTTATAATGCGAGCGAGAACAAATTTGCTGAAAAAAGTTCCGTGCATTGTCTACTCATAATTAGGTTTTTCACTCAGTTTCGCGGCAAATTTCGCTTGTCAACAATGGAGTGGGGAGCTCAGTAAAATCGCATTGCACTGATTGCAGTACAAAATTTTGGTAATAGTGCAAGTGAGATTTTACGAATTGCTGAAAAAATCTGAATATTTCGGAAATGTTTGTTTACTGTACGATCGAACTTTTCCCCAAATGTCCGAAGTGACAGACAGAAAAAGAGGTGGTCGTCTTCGCGTGGTTCCAACCAGTGCAGCCATAAAAGCCGTTCGAGTACGAAGTCGCAGAAACCCGATTATAAAGCAAAAAATCATGTTCAGCGAAATGAATGTATCGACCAGATCCATGTCAAGACTAATTACAGATGATCTCCACATGAAAGCCTTCCGTTGCTCAACCCGTAATCTTTTGACAACAAGCTTGAAGAAAATTAGACTCGACAGATGCAAGCAGCTACTTCGGTGGCACGCGGTCAACGGTCATGAAAAACGACAAAATCTATGGTAAAACTTATAAAGACGCAAAAAATGTTGTTCCAAGGGTTCAGCGCGGCCACCTTCCGGCTTCCATATTGGTTTGGTGGTGAGTGTCTTGTAAAGGCGTTACATCTTCTAATTTCTGCGAAAAAGGGGTTAAGATCGGTGCAAAAGTGTACCAGGAGGATATCTTAGAAGGCGTGGTGAAGCCGTTGAACAGTACTCTCTTCAATGGAGAGCGTTGGATCTTCCATCAAGAAGGCAAAAACCACCCAGCAGTGGCTAACCGCAGAAGATTGGCCGTCTCGTAGTACTGATATCTGAATCCATCGTAATACAGTTTGTGGTCTGAATTGAAGAACGTTGAAGAGCTCACAGAAATTTTACCGCATCAAATACTTTCAGAGCTGGAGCATTTGTATCGGACGACATAACCCAGCCAGCTGAGCCGCTGGATCTTTATTCGCTGGGCTATGTCTATGTCGTCGTAAAGCTCATACAGCTCATCGTTCCATCGCCTACGACACTTCATCGGATATTGTTATCGTCCACGCTTCTGCGCCATTCGTTAGGACGAGCATGATGAGAGCCTTATAGAGAGTTCGTTTTGTTCGTCGAGGGAGGACTAGAACTTGTTGGCAAGAGAGATTCTCCGTTCGATTTTAATGCTGGCTCCTAAATAAACGAAATCTCTTACAACCTCGAAATCATAACTGTTAAAAGTGACGTGGGTGCTGATATGCGAGTGCGCCGACTGTTTTTTTGAATGAAGTACCTATTTTGTCCTCGTTCACCACCAGACCCATTCGCTTTCCTTCTTTATCCAGTTTGGAAAAGGTGGAACTAACAGCGCGTTTGTGAAGGCCGATCAAGTCAATATCATCGACATACGCCATACGCTAAATATTTACATGATTAAATAAAACTAACTTCATTAAAAAAAATATTATAATTTCATATCTAAAAGGTTTTCCAACAACAGGTACTATTTTGAATAGCTCGCTGTTTCGGTAGATGTTACTTTTGGAGCTGTCATTTTTTCATATTTGACAAGTAGAAATTACGCCATTGATAAAAATGGAACGATACACGCTTAAACAATGCATTCAAATTATTAAAATTCACTATAAAAATGGTGAAAATTTGGCAGAGACGGTTCGTAAAACTCGAACATTTTTTGGTCATCGTGAGGCACCTTGTGGGACCGCAATACAGAAAATGGTGAAAAAATTCGAGCTGTTGGGACAAGTTACTGATATGAAGGATAAAACCCGTGCACGTCGCTCAAGAACAGCTCATATTGCTGTTGTAGCCGAAAGTGTTGAAGAAACCCCAGATTTGTCCATTCCTCGTCTTTCTTTGGAATTAGGCATTCCATAAACGTCATTACGCCGTATTTTGCATAAAGATTGGGGTCTTAAGACTTATAAAGTCCAGTTAATACAAGAACTCAAGCCGGCCGATCATCAACAACGTCGTGTCTTTGCTAATTGAAATGCTTGAAAATGATTCGGAATTCCATCGAAAAATCATCTTGAGTGATGTGACCCATTTCCATCTCGGTGGCTTCGTCAATAAGCAAAATTTTCAGATCTGGGGCTCAGAAAATCGAAGAGTTATTATTGAAAAGCCTCTCTATCCTCAGCGTGTGAATGTTTGGTGTAGTTTATGATCCGGCGGAGTCAATGGACTTTACTTTTTTCGAATATGAAGCTCGAGCAACAGTTACGAT
Organism: Anastrepha obliqua; assembly: GCF_027943255.1. Taxonomy (NCBI): domain Eukaryota; kingdom Metazoa; phylum Arthropoda; class Insecta; order Diptera; family Tephritidae; genus Anastrepha; species Anastrepha obliqua. Next base: position 10,480,508 of record NC_072893.1, read on the forward strand.
GAATGGATTGCGCACGTTCCCACGACAGTCGGTTCTACGTAACCGGAACGACTCGGATTTATATCCGGCCAAGGACTGTCACTTCAGCAGCATTCCCTGTATATGTATGGGAAATGTTTATGCTGCCACAACATGGATTGCGCTATCGAGAGATGATTAACGATTTTTGAAGTGAAAACTTCTTTAGAATCGTTGGGAGTGATTTGAGAAAAAGTGAAACGAAAAAAGCGACCCTCTTGGCTACGAAGCGTTATATTATATATTGATATAAACGTAGCGACGAACTAAATAACTTTTATTTTTTCTTGTGAAGAAAAAAATTTTTTTTATACAGTTATTTTATTTTATTTTATAATATGTTTATGAGGAGCTTTTTTTCATGACAGAAATACACTCGGTGTTTTGCCATTGCCTGCTGAGGGGTGAGCGCTATTAGAAAAATAGTTTTCCTTAATTTTGGTGTTTTCACCAAGATTCGAACTGACGTTCTCTCTGTGAATTCTGAATAGTAGTCACGCACCAACCCATTCGGCTACGGCGTTTGTTTAATTTTACTGATGCAAAAATGAGGGAAAATATTTGAATAAAATTAGCTTACTGTTTACACATTTTCCAAAGGTGACGGAGAACCAAAAAAAAAGTCGATTTTCAAACAAGTACGAGTGCATATGTGTAATTGTGTTAGAGTTTCGGTCACGCCCCAGCAAAACCTGCGTGCATATGTGTTTGTAACATTCAAAAAAATGTAATTGTGTTAGAGTTTCGGTCACGCAGGTTTTGCTGGGGACGCTCATAATAGCAACCGCGTGTGTATTTTTATATTCGTAAATATTTTCATTTTTAAATATTTACCGCAATCATGCCGAAAAATAATGCAGAAAAGTGTCGTGAATATCGACAGAAAAAAAAATCAATAAATAGCATCACGGAATTCATTCACGAAAATTTAATAAAGTATACACCAGAAGTATCGCGGATACTTAGAAAAGATTACAATAAAGTTCCAATGATTTTAAGTGGCGATTTTAACGTAAATTTTGCATTGCACACAGCGGTTCCTTTAATTGACGTTCTCAATACAACATTCAATTTAAAAATGTGTAACAATCGCACTGAATCGACAACACGATCAAAAACAACATTTGACGCAGTATTTCAAAGATATGTTGACAACATCGAAACCAAAGCATTTGTATCATATTTTAGCTATCATAAGCCACTCGTATCATTTGTTGAAATTGAAAACATTGAGGATGAATAATAATAAAATGAAGAAAATAAAATATGAACTTTATAGCAATATTATAATGAACCTATAATTATCCCGCTCCTAATGCTGCTTTCGTCTCATTCTCTCTCAGCTTGTTTTACGGAAGGTTTCACTTCTATCGCGTCTAACCGTTAGACTGGTATTTTTTTTATGGCCGGAATTGGACGTTTATTTTCAACACGACGGCGCAACGTGCCACACAAGCTACGAAACCATTAATCTTTTATCAAAATAACACCTCTTATTGGAAAACCCTTTATAAAGAAATTAACTTGTAACAGAACTTATGGCAGGACTAAGTAGATTCATTAGCTAGACTGTCAAAATATGACACATTTTCTAAAGCAGAAGAGCAACTACGCTTTTCTCTAGGCTCTCGAAGATCAGAGGTATAAACAACCGCCTCATTTTGGATTATTAAATAATAACTGATTGTTAAAGTTTCTTTCAAACTACAGTTGGATTACTATTCAAATTTTGTAGTTGTTTTAGCGGAATAAAAATCTTTCCTTAAAATATTTTTATACTATTTTCACGTCAAATATTTTCCCCCTACTCTTGCAGCTCATTCAACGTTTGCAACGCAATCCGCAGTGCAATGACGTCTGGCAAATTAAACTGATTGATTTGTATATGGAAAAATATGAGCAGCCGCATATTTTATTGACCAGCGAATTGATGCGCGCACAATTGGAGAAATTCAAAATGTTCATCGAGAATACACGCCGCACGATGTCGACCACCTTGCGGCATTTCATTAGCGCCAGCAGCTTTGAGCCGAGCATTATTACTGACTTTTCGGCGGAGGAGGTGGCACGCCTACTCGCCGTGGTGAATTATTATAATTTAACGCCAAACTTATTGAATTTGGTCGATCTTAGCGGTACAGTTAACTACATAAGGTATTTATACGAGTTTAAGAAGCTCAACCTAGACATGCAGACTATGAACTGTATGATTAAAATTTTACTGCAAACAAGGGACGAGGAGGCGGCATAAAAAATAGTAATTTGCTGCTAGAGGAACACGAAAATGTTGACTTTACAAATAAATTTAGCTTGTTAAGAGTTAGAAGTTGGTACTTTTTTGTATTGAAATAAAACAAATTTATTGCACAACATTTTGTGTATAAATAACTGCATAATTAAAAAAAAAATACATTTCTTACATATATAAATTGCAGGAATATTTCACGCTTAGCGCGCGAGGAGGCGAGGGTAAAAACTAAACTTTGTTTGCGCCAGTATTACCTAACAATAAGACACTAATTTTTAAAGCTTTTGTTATTGTTGTCGCACTTTCAACAGGTCTCCGCGATATGCGCTAGTGCCTAATTTTCTATGACTTTTTTCGAATTTTTAACTTTCCTAAAATCGCAAACAACAATGGAATATCTAAGATGTGATGTGTACCGCTTTCAGTCTGACTTGCACGATTCCGCTAATTTCTATGCGTTGGCGTAACACTTTGAGTGTCCAGTTGCCCCTCCACAATGCCACGTTCGGCGCAGCGCTTGTAGATGTACAGGCCAAGTAGTGGAATGGGTGTTAATATGGCCACGGAGACAGGTATGACTGTGGTTAGATCGGCTTCCGGTTGTGGCAAACTGAAACGCAATAGGAATATCGCAATGCCGGTGTTTTGTATGCCCGTCTCAATGGCAATTGTTAGCGCATCGACGGCGTTACGCCTCAAAGCTTTGGCCGCGCACCAGGCTAATATGTAGCCCATCCAAGGCAGTGCCAAACCGGCAAGTATAATCTGCGGATCAATTAAATCAATATCAAAAGAATGTATAAATTGGACTAAAATTAACTTACCTGCCATGAGAACAACTCAAACAAGTAGAGATTGGTGATGATGGCAAATACAATAATGAAAAGTATCAGACAAGTGGAAATTGGCCTGAGTAAGCGCACCAGCACACGCGTGAGGCGTGGTGACCAACGTTGTATGGCCAAGCCAATGGCGAGCGGCACTACCAGCGCCACTGCAAATGTTGCGATATTTTCGTAAGGCACCGTAATATTGGCACGATCGAAGATTAGCCTGCCCAGCGTGAAAATCCACAATGGCATCATGCCAAAGGCGGCGAAATTGCTGATTGTGGTCATCAGCACGGAGAGATTTATGTTGCCACCTAATATGACAGCCCAGATATTCGATGCGCCACCACTTGGCGAGACCCCCGTAAAAAAGAGGCCCAGCTGCAATTCTGGTGAATCGGGAAAGCATAGCACACCCAGCCCATAGCCGAGCAGTGGCATTATAATGAATTGTGTCAGAAAGCCAATGATGGGCGCGACAGGTCGTGCCAGTAAGCTGCGCAGCACCGTCACATCCAAGGCAGCGCCAAAGTTGATATACAGCAGGGAGACGAGCAACGCCACGGAGCCAGTGAAGACATGATCGATGATACGCGTTTGTCGTATGATCGTTAGAGTGAGTGTGCCTTCGGCGCTTTCGGTGGTATTGACGCGATGCACATAGATCTTGGTGGAGCCAAGGAAGATAGCATCGACTGTGATGTTGCCGCGCCAGACAAGTGTTGCGGGATTAATCACATCGGCGGGAATGAGGTACTCTACACATGCCAGTTTCGGGTTTTCGCTCAGTACTTCAAATGCGGAGTCCAGTGGCAAATCTGTTAATGTGGAGGAATATTAGAGAAAACTGTAACAAATAAATAAGTAAATAACAAGAACAATTGGATTACGTACATACATACACTTAGGCACAAAATAATGTAATCGCGATATTTCAAACAGTTTTGTCTCTTTTTTTTTTGCTTTTAATTTTTTTTTTATAAAAATATAGCTCATTCAACAAATATATGAACAACAGTTTCAAACCTTTTTTTTATTTTATTGTCTTTTTTATTTTTTTTTATTTTCCTTTTATTTTAACCAGTTTTGTCTAGTTTTTTCATTCTTTTTTTAATTTACATTTTTTTAAATAAAAATATAGCTCATCCGACAACAAATATCATAAAAATCAAAGTTTCCGACTTTTTTTATTTTATTGTATTTTTTTATGTTTTATTAACTTAATTATCTAATTTTATTGATTTTTTTAATTTAAATTTTTTATTTTTCTTTAATTATGGATAAGTTCGTGCGGTTTTACAACAGATGGCGTAACTTGATTATTATTCCATCGATCCACATTTCCAAACATTCATTGGAGAGCTACTGTCGTAAGGCACAAACGTCAGTATAAGTTTTTTATTTGAAGCGTAAACAACAATATTTTTACCACACTTGAAAATGTCGAATTTCGTGCCAAATAATGTGTTTTTGCGGGGAATTCTTTAATATGAAGAAAAAAGCAGCCGAAAGTCATCGTATCTTGGTGGAAGTTTATGGTGAGCATGCTCTAGCTGAGCGAACGTGCCAGAAGTGGTTTGCACGCTTTAAAAGTGGTGATTTTGGCCGCGCCGCCAAAGTTCATGGATACCGAATTGGAGGAATTGCTCGATCAAGATCCGGCTCAAACCCAAGAAGAGGTTGCAAAAACTTTGGGAGTTGATCAATCAACCATTTCCAAACGTTTAAAAGCCATGGGAATGATCCGAAATTCAAATTTCGAAAAAAAAACAGCACGAACTTATTCATAGACCTATTATTTTTTTTTTTTTTTTTTACTTTTTTATTTATTATTTTTTTATTTTGTTTTAATTTTAACCAGTTCTGTCTAGTTTTTTTTTAACTCTAATTAATTTTTTTTTAATAAAAATATAGCTCATACCAATATCATATAAATCAACATTTCCGACTTTTTTTATTTTATTGTATTTTTTTAATTATTTTTTATGCTTTATTAATTATTTTTTTACTTGTCTTTTCTCTATTTATTTTTTATTTTCCTTTGATTAATTTTTTTTTTACTTTTTTTATTTATTATATTAATTTTTTATTTTGGTTTAATCTTAACCAGTTTTGTCTATTTTTTGAAGTTAAACTTCTTAGGCGTCGATGGACGAGCGAGAATGAAAGTAAAATTTCAAAGCCATGCAACGTTTTGGGCATTTTCGTTCCGCGAGAGAAAAAAAAGATGAAACGTAGAGGAAAAGGAGAGAGAGAGAGAGCTATACCTTATATACATATATCTTAGATACACTTTATGCTATTTTTCCTGAGTTCTTCCTTGTGGTTTCTAATTTCTAGTGAGAAATAACACTGCCTATTTTGGCGCTTGTTTATTGGTGCAAACTTGTAGGAAATATATTTTTGGTGCCTACTTATTGGCCTTATATTTCCTTGGTGCCTACTGTTTGGGGCGTTTTTTGGTTCCAATTTTTTGGCGTTTTTTTTTTGTGCCTACTTTTTGGTGCTTATTTCCGCTATCCATTCCGGCGTCGGATTTATTGGTATTATCTTGCGGTAATTTGTGCCGTTGCTGCGATCCTGGAATCGCTGCGTTTGTGCGGGTGATAAACGCTCGGAGTAGTGCGCGTTGTTGCCACGGTTTGTTTTCGACCCTTCTCCGTTTTTGATAAATTTTGTCCATTTGTATTCTCTGCAAATGTTGTGAATTTATTTAGATATATATTCTTTCTCTCACTCTCTTATTCTCTCTCGGGTCTCTCCCTCTTTCTTTTCCTTAATTAACATTTTTTTTTAATAAAAACAGTTTCCGACCTTTTTTACTTTATTTTGTTTTTTTTATGTTTTATTAATTATTTTTTTAATTGTCTTTCGTCTATTTATTTTTAGTTTCTTTAATTAATTTTTTTTTTTTTTTACTTTTTTTATTTATTAATTTTTTATTTTAGTTTCATTTTTACCAGTTTTTTCTATTTTAATTTATTTATTTTTTTATAAAAATATATCTCATTCAATAAAATTTTCATTTTTTTTTTATTTTTATTTTATTATAATTATTTTTTCAATTTCCTTTATTAATTTTTTTTCTTTTTTTTCTTTTATTTATTCATTTTTTATTTTGATTTTATTTAACCAGTTTTTTCAAGCTTTTTTTAATTTGTATTTATTTCTTTAGAAAAATATAGCTTTTTTCATTTCATTTTTTTGTTCAATTTAATTCTTAAAATTATTTTCTTAAATTTCGTTTTTGTTTCATTTTTATGTTTTATTTTAAGTTTTTTTGTTTTTAATGTTTTTATTTATTTTTATATTTTAGTTTTCTTATTTTTAATTTTTGTTTTTGTTTTTTACGTTTTTTTATTATTATAATTTATTATTTAATTATTACTTTTTTGCTAAATATGGTTGTATCTGTAAGACTCAGTCTTTTAAGGCATTTCAACACACCTTAAACTAATATACAAAATTAAAAATCAAGTTCTTAAATCTAACGTAAAAAATATTATAAAAATTAAAAAAATGTTCAACAAAATTTCAAACTTTTTAATCAGAATAAAGAATAATAACGCATCAAATTTTAGTACAATAAAGCCCGTTTGAAGGGGCTCGAAATTCTCGTTACTTTTTGATAATTTTTCTCCCAGACGATATCGCACATTTTCTCCATCTAACGAATGGCCGTCATTTTTTCATAATGGAGAAATTAACGAAATTAAAATAATTGCGAAAGACCGTATGCGATGGAAACGTTTTGTGGTGAACATAGGGTCTCCATTCGGGAAAAGGAATGCAATTTGCTTTGAATTTTTATAAATATTTTATACAAATTTAAACTTTGATTTATGTAAATCTATAAAAAAATTATGAAAAAATAAACAAAATAAGAAAAGTAGTCAGAAGTGGTCAAAATATCGCGATTATATTATTTTGTTCGTAAGTGTATAACTACGTACATACATATGTATTTGAGAAAACAACAGATCTGGAGGTAACAGTTTTTAAGGTAATTAATCTTAAGAGTTTAAATATTCTTATGGTTTCTTAAGAAGTGGAAAAAATAACTCAGTAGAAATATGTTTTGTGAAAAATACAAAAATGTGAATGCATGCGAGTACATGCATGCATAGATATGTATCTAATATAAAGGGTGCTCAGTTTGGAGGTACCTTTTCCAATAGGGGTTTTTGACAGATCACGCGTGATTACTCTCAAACTAAATACATAATTTTTTTTCAGTATTCAGTGACATTTCATCATGGAAATACTTCCTCTCACGTTTACAAATCGTAAAATTGTATTACGAAAATTTACGCTCTGTAAAAAGTATGAATGAACAATGAATGACGAACGATATCGCGCCATGATAAATGACTTTTTGATGCTGGAAATTGAAGCGCGTCAACTTCACAACATTTGTTTCCAACAAGACGGCGCTTGCCATACAGCCCGTGAAACAATGGAATTAATGAGTCATCGTTTCTGTGAGCGATTTATCTCTCGTCTTGGACAAATGAATTGGCCACCAAGATCGTGTGATATCTCATCTTTTGACTTTTATTTGTGGGGGTATGTAAAGTCTAAATGCTTTGTGGGTAAACCAGCGTCGATTGAGGCGTTGAAAGCCAACATTATTGAAGTTATATTCACGAGATATCGACCGACCGACCGAAGTCCTCCAGCGAGTCATTCAAAATTCGTGTTTACGGATGGCCGAACTACCGCGTAGTTGTGGCCAACATTTGAAAGGGATTATCTTTAAAAAATAAATGTCATGAATGGTTCTACACAAAAGTAATAAAGATTGTCCAATCAATTTGAATTTTCATTGTTTTTATTCAATTTAAAATCCAATACTTCTAAATTGATCACCCTTTATATTGAATTAACACATCAAGAGTGTAAGCAAGTGTTTCTTTCTAATTTTCCAAAACTTATTCAAGATGGTTATATTTACAGACTCTCTTGCATATACTCGTAAAGAAGTTGCAAATGGCTTCCCGCCCTTCTCTCGCATACTCGTATATTTGCAAAAACAATTGCCTTCCTATTAATTTATCCAGTGAGTGACGATAACAGAATCAAATTACCCTCTGTTATTTACTCTCTCTACGTTTTTGCACAATTTACCTGTAAGCTCCAGCAACACTTCAGCACTGGTGCTCATATGCATTTCCAACTGTTGGGGTGTGAATTTCGCATGCCAGTTGGGGGCAGCTATACGTGCCGCCCGCTTACTGTTCGCGCCCGTTGTGTTGTATGCTGCAACCTGTTGCTGCGCTGTCGTTGTTAAAGCCGACACTGCGGCAAAGAAAACGCCGCAAAATATTATTGCACAATTGCTGTTACACGGATTCATTGTGGATACGCGGCTTAATACAGTTTATTTAGATATAGGTACACACATACATACATATATATATTTACTTCACTGTATGTGAACTATAACAAATAAAATTAACAAGTCATTACCGAAAGTACATTTTGTTTTTATACACTTAAAATTCGGTTATGTGCTGTAGAGTACGTGGATTTCTCCTACTCTCATACGTGCTGCTTATCAGATGCAGGTGTGAAGTGGATGTGGATGGCTTCTTACATACTTAAGTGCCTTTTTTTTAAATTTCAATACAATTGCTCACACTTGACGCATGTATATGTATTATTATATTAAGTAATAATATTAAGAAATGGAAATTAAATCACAACAAAATAAACCAAAAATACACGAAATGCGACGAAAAGGTGGAAAAACACCGAGACCAACACGAAGTCGCGACACAAATAAATCGGCAAAACAAATGCTGAGCGACCACAGCACAATAATTGGATAGTAGCCCCCAATCCACAACACTCAAAGCGCCAATGTTGGATGTTTAGTGTGCGGCTCTCCGAAAAAGTCACTCAACAATTCAACTGGAGTCTGTCTTTGTGTGTACGCGGTTCCGCTCATTTACGCATTCATCCACAACTGTTTCGATCATTTTCGTGTAAAAAACAGAAGCAGTAAAAAGTGAATGATTACTAGCGGCAACGCGCGGCAGTTTTAGCACAGCTTATTTTTAAAAAAGTTGATATATTTTTGGAACCCAGGGAAATTTTTCTCTTTAACCGATAATCCCACAACAAAAATCTGCCCAACAACGTTTACCGCATACCTCTACTCACTCACTAAACTTTAATAGCGACTTGTTGAGCGTCAGGCTGTTATTTGTTAGTACGATGTACTTGTTTTGCACCTCCACATACAAACAAGAGCCAAGATGCTCGTCAAGTAACTTTGATAAATTATCATTCGTTTGCTACTCTTGTATTTATTATCTACGATAACAATAAGTAGGTGTGATGGTTGTGAGGTGTGCAAGTATATGTATGTGTTGTCTTTAAAAATGATCTAGAGATAACATTTTTATCTTTTTTCTTATGAAAGACCAGTAAATGGAGTTTTTTTTCTTGACAATAGTTGGAATAATATGGAATAAATGTGTAAAAATGATAAACTAGGAAATTATGATTATTGGAGAAATTAAAAAATAATTATATAAGTAAATGAGCAATTTTATAAGGAGTAATTTAATTTAAGTGTGAGAATAGAAACACATTTTCTACCTTAGGAATAACGAGCAAATGCCCGACATCCGCATGCTCTATTAGATACAAGAAGACACAATTACTCATCCAGTTCACAAGTGCCAAATATGATTGGCGTACGACGTCATTTTCAAAAATTATAAATCTTCCGACAGATTAATTAATTTTGCGCTACCTTGAATTTTAATTTTAACACCTTAGGATATACTAACCATTTTTTCGCCTACCAGCAAGCGATATATAAACTGATTGTAATGAGGAAGCCGGCCAGTTCTACATGATCGAAACGACTCGGATTTATGATCGGCCGAAGACTGTCACTCCATCAGTATTCCTCAACATTTTTTGGGAATGCATGTATATGCTGTTACAAAATCCTTTACAACAACAATGGGTTGGTGCACGACTATCATTCAGATATGCATAGATTTAAAACTACGGGCCCGAAACACTAATTGATAGTAACGATTTTTCTAACAGCGACCGCCTCTCGGCAGGCAATGGCAAACCTCCAAATGTGCAGCCATGGACAGATAAATAGCACAAATGTGAACCTTTGAGTTTGTGAGTTAAGTTTTTACTAAGAACTCTGATTTGATCAAATTAATTTGTTTGTTTACATTTATTACCGTTATTAAGCTTACATTTATGCGAGGAATTTGCGGCCTTTTTTCAATGGAACTTTTTGCGCTCTATTTTACTTTATTTATGCTTGTTTGCTGTTTTGAAGTGGACACAAATTTGGCACATTTTAACTTGTGCAGCGGAGAGTAAAACTTTAATATTGTTTCAGCGACTTTTAGTATACTTTTTTGTTTCTTAAATAAAATTTTAAAGTAATTACTAAAAATGGGACGTGGAAAACATTGCACGCAGGAGAAAAGAGCTCTTATATGCCGTCAAAACGGAAAAAGCTATGCAGAAATAGCTGAAATGGTGATGTGCTCTCGGAAAATGGTTTATAATGCTCTTAATTTAGTTAAGAAAGATTCATCCTATCCAGGGCCGTGCGCACGGGGGGTTTTGGGGGACGAAACGCAGCAAACAAAAGGTATGCGATCATCAGAAAGATTTGATGAAGTTACTTTTGATTACAAAATATTTTTAATGTATATTAATCTAATATATTCTTGTATAAAACAGAACAGAAAAAATATTTTATTTCTTTTTACATGTAATCCCTGCACACGATCCTTAAACACTCAACAAAAAGGCAATTTTTCTTTACTAACTCTTTAAACGTATATAAAGAGAGGTTGATCGCATTTATCAAATATTATTTGTGAATGAAATTTCAATCCCCAATCCCAGCTGTTTGGCCGCATAAGCAGAAAAAAACCACTCCTCTCAAAAAGACATATCAAACACCGACTTCCCTTTGCAAAAGCCCACAAAGACAAATCTATTCAGTTTTGGAAAAACGTACTTTGGACCGACGAAACCAAAATAAATGGATGGGACCAGATGGGAAAACTATTATACCACGTCCAAAAAATCAACCGCTTAATCCTAAGTTCACAAAAAAGACGATTAAATACGGCGGCGGAAATATCATGGTTTGGGGAGCTTTTTCCTGGCATGGTGTTGGGCCGATTGTTCGCGTGGTTGGTAAAATGGATAGATTTTAGTATTTGGATATACTCCAAAATAAAATGGAGCCATTTGAGTTTGAGTCTATGCCATTAAATTGGACATTTATGCAGGACAATGCTCCAAAGTATACTGCAAAGACAGTGAAGCAATGGCTGAGCCCTGATCTCAATCCAACAGAAAATTTGTGGAATGACGTTAAGGTCAAAATCGCTAACAAAAATTTTAAAAATTTTGATGATTTGTGGGCCGCAGCTAAGGAGGCTTGGTACTCGATTCCAAAGGAAGGATGCCACAAGCTTTTAGAAAGCATGAAACGACGGCTTGAAGAAGTAATCAAAAACAGTGGATATAGTACAAAATACTAATCTGGTAAAACAATATTATTACTTAACTATCTGATTTGTTTTACTATTTTTGCTTTTATTTGGAATTTTTTAGGATGTGCTATTTATGTTTCCAGGAGGTTTCGTGAGTTATCAACATTCTCGTAAATTATAATAAATCAGAACTGAAAATCTTTTTGACCATGTTTTCTTTAAAAGAGGTAGTAAACATTTTTTTTATTTTTTATGTTGCTTTTTTCCCAAAAAAAAACAAAAAAATTATTTAAAAACAGTTCAACTCTTTGCTTTCAAAGTCTAAATATGCTATTTATATGACCATGGCTGTATTTCTATCATGAAAAAGTTGCTCACAAAAAACCATCTGCCATAATTAAGAGGAGGTGAAACGTCCATCTCTCTTATATCCGTACCCCCATCCGTTCTTATATCGAATTGATTTCTGGCTTTTAAAATTTTTTTTTTTGCTGGTGGTCTTGTGCAATTTCTCCGTTATATGGAAGAAGCCAACAAACAAAACAAAAAATATCGGAAAATCAACGCGAATTTTCAGCCAATTTAAACATGCAAAATGTTGTATCAAAATTAAATGGGCTACAAATTTATCCAAAAAGTCTGATTAAAAAGTTTGAAATTTTTTGAATTTCGGATAAAGTTTGAATCATTGAGTTATATGGTGTTGAATGATATGCACTTCGACCCACAGTCACTTGTGTCCTCTACTCATCACGTTATCTCATCAAAACACAGCGCACTTTATAAACCTGAGCTGGAGCTGGATTGGGCCGAGCGTATGCGGCTTTCTTCCGGCCGGGATATCCAATCTAAGGTGTGCTGGAGTTTCCGGTGATTGGTCACAAAAAGGGCATGAATCAGTCATATGATCTTTGTGTTAGTATGAATTATATTTTTATAAAAAAACTATAAATGAATAAACAACAAAAACATTACAATACAACGCTTTCACTTTATTGTGAACACGGGAGTGCATATGTACATACAAATGGATGATACTGTTATGAATGCGGAAAGCGGATTGTTAACTATCCTATTTATATGGGGCTCTCATTAGTTTCATCGTGTCAGCTTACACGGGCCTGCGCTTATGTTGGTGACTGTAAACACCATTCCACTCTCACCTACGATATGATTGCCTACCTCTTTGCTCTACATAGACTAAGGTCAAGCTGGGTCGCAGTCGTACCAAAGTGCAGACCAACAAAAGATCTCAAGTCGCTAGACCGGCACCATTTGGAACAAAGACAACTTACAAGGCGACATTAGTTAATTACTTATTTCGAATTATTTGTCTACTCTCCTCTTGCCTAATACAAATTATGTTGTTTTTGTTGCTTTTTATGTGAATTTCTTTCTCTTCAAACACTTAGGACATGTAAAAATATTTTCTCTAAAACACAAAAAAAATATAAGCAAGATTATATTGTGAGTTTATAATTATGCAATGGGTTGTTGTTGTTGTAGTAGCAGCCTAAACATTCCTCATACATATTTGGGGAATTCTGCTGGAATGGCCGGCCTTGGTCGGATATATAGTAAATCCGGGTCGTTCCGGTTACATAGAATCGACTGCCGTGGAAACGGGTGTAGTTTCATTAACTTAATTGATAAGAAAAATATATTGGTCCAGCGGTGTGATTCATTTGTGCCAAGTCACGCATAAGTCTACGCTCATTTATAATTTTCTTGCTTATCTCGTTTTGCATATGAATACATTTTTATATACTATATACATATATTTTTTTAAGCAAAAAATTTTACCAAAACACTCTTATCAAATACGTGACTTTCGCTATTTATAGTATTCCATTCACTTTATTACAATTTTTTTATATATGTATGTATAAACTTTATTAATGCAAATTACAACAAAACCAATTGGTATTAGAAAAAAAAAAATCTCAATAATAGTATGTTTACCTTTGCAAGAGCTTGAGCCAGAGATGGGCTCTTAGTATCTGTAGTGATCTGGCTTGAAGGGGCCAGTCTGTGGCACATCCAAGTATTTGGATTGCTCGGCGGTCAATTTCGTCAATTTTACACCTAATTTCTCCAAATGTAGACTGGCCACTTCTTCGTCGAGGATTTTTGGTAACATATGCACATCGACGTTGTATTTATCCGCCTTGGTCCACAATTCAATTTGTGCCAAAACTTGATTACTGAACGAGTTTGACATCACAAAGCTAGGATGCCCATGCGCACAGCCCAAATTCACCAAACGTCCTTCGGCCAGTAAAATAATATGTTTGCCATTGGCGAGGGTGTAGCGATCTACTTGAGGTTTAACATTTATCTTGTCCTTCGCATTCGCATTCAGCCATGCAACGTCAATTTCGCAATCGAAATGACCAATGTTGCAAACGATTGCATCGTCGGACATGTGCAGGAAATGCGCTCCAGTAATGATGTCCTTGCAACCGGTGGTGGTCACAAAGATAGTGGCTTCTTTGCATGCTTCTTCCATTGTGGTAACTTCGTACCCTTCCATGGCAGCCTGCAGCGCATTGATGGGATCGATTTCAGTGATAATAACTCGTCCGCCGAAACCACGCAGCGCCTGTGAGCAACCTTTGCCTACATCACCATAACCGGCGACGCAACACACTTTTCCAGCAATCATGACGTCGGTGGCGCGCTTAATGCCATCAATTAACGATTCACGGCAACCATACAGGTTATCGAATTTGCTCTGGAATTATGAAAGAAAAAAATTGTGAATTTGTTGTATTTTAGGTAGTTGATATGTACGGCAAGCAAACCTTTGTAACTGAGTCATTAACATTGATCGCAGGCACGCTCAGGCGACCCTCCTTCATCATTTTGTACAAATTATGTACACCGGTTGTGGTTTCTTCACTCAATCCTTTTATGCCTTTTAAGTACTGTGGGAACTTCTCGTGCACCAAATTAGTCAAGTCACCGCCATCATCAAGTATCAAATTCAAGGGCTGACCATCGGGGAATACCAACGTCTGTTCGATGCACCTAAATTTGAAATAATTTAATTTAAAAGTCATTCAAATATTGTTGTTGTTGTAGCAGCATAAACATTCCCCATACATGTAAAGATTTGCCAATAACAGGTGTTACAGGTGAATGGATTGCGCTATCGAGAGATGATTAACGATTTTTAATGGCCGGAATTGGATGGTATTGATCTGGACAAGTTTTTTTTCAACAAGACGACGCTACGTGCCACATAAGCAACGAAACCATTGATCTTTTACGGGAAAAGTTTCCGGACCATGTTATCTCTCGAAGAGGTGATCACAGTTGGCTACCGAGATCTTGTGATTTAACACCTTGTGACTTTTTTCTTTGGGCCACATGAAAGAGAAGGTATACGCCAACAGCTCAGGGTCGATTCAAGACCTCAAAGATGGAATTCGTGAGGCTATCGAGGACATAGGGCAGTCACTTTGCAATACGGTTACGGAAAATTTCATGAAAGGGAATATTGTCCTGTAAGCGTGGTCGTGGTGGTGAATTGATTGATGTTATTTTTCACTATTAACGGCATACCTTCCTCTTTATTATGAAATAAACATCCCATCATTTATATTAAAAAATAGCATTTTCCTTTGAATATCAAAATAACACCTCTTATTGGAAAACCCTTTATATGGGGAACGCTGCTGAAGTCACAGTCCTTGGCCGAATATAATAGCTCTTGGTGACGCTCAAGCATGCATGTCCAGCAGGCTTATATGTGTGTGTGTCGGGTGACACTCGTACTTTCTTCGCGTCACACATACTTGTTGTCGGCCTTTGAATGATGAAAATCAAAAAATTTAGATATTAGCGTCAAGCACCCGACACGCACACATATAAGCTGCAGAACATGCATGCTTGAGCGTCACCAGGAGCTATAAAACCATGTCGTTCCGGTTACGTAGAATCGACTGTTGTCTAAATATACTTCGAACATAAGCCAACTATTACGGAAGTAATTTCCAAATACAAAAAAAAAAAACAAAAAAGGAAAACAAAAAAATTTAAATGTCTTATTTGCGACTTACCACAAGTATTCCTCATCGGTCTCGCCCTTCCATGCGTAGACTGGTACACCAGTCTTGGCTATAGCTGCAGCTGCATGATCTTGTGTACTAAATATATTACAGCTTGACCACTGAACCTGAAAACAAAAGAAAGAATAGTTCCAAAACTTAAAAACTTTATCTACTCTTTTATTATTGCTAAGCGAAAAGGTTACTAATGTTATCGCTGTAGCATCGCTTTGAACTATTAGCCCTCTAAAATTATCTATAATAGCTTGCTCAGCGGCACATAATTACGTACGTGGAATACGTGTGTTATGAATAATGAATGAACGTCATGAACTCGCATACGTTCTAAACAAAAACAAAGGAGATAAGCAGTTTTAAGAATTTACGGCCTTGGGCCGCCTCTCTGTACAGCACCATTATTTCAATAGCGTCATTACAAAAACAAATTTTAGAGTAGGCAGAAATGACCACAAGCACTGATTGTATATGCTGTGTAAAAAAAATCATGGCGATATCTTTAAACAGCACCTCATTAGATGAAAATATTTAACGGCATACCTCCCTCCAGCTTCCCCGAGAGTCCCGCGTAACTTTGGCACAATTACGTTCTGGATACTGTAGCAGGTTAAACTCCTACTTATCCAGAATCGTCGCCGACGTATTAAACATACATATGTCCAGCATGTTAAGGCACCCCGCACGACACTAACCACCTTTTCAAATGCCCCACCAAACCCACTCATCTAACACCTCTCTCCCTCTGGACCCAACCCGACGAAACAGCGAGTTCCCTGGGCCTACCGTTAGATGAGCTAGACGAAGACGACCGGCAACTACACTACACTGACGGGGCGAAGATACTGCTACAACAACAACAACAACATGAAAATATTTACTTTTACAGGAGTCTTAGCAAATCAAAAACTTTGCAGCCGCTTTTCTAGACTTTTTGGTTTTTAGTGTTTTTAAGTAAATTAACAATATGTTTTACTCACTTCTGCACCCAACTCGACGAGGGTTTCTATCAATACGGCCGTTTGTACGGTCATATGAAGGCATCCAGCAATACGTGCGCCCTTTAGTACTTTCTGTGGTCCATACTTCTGGCGAATTGCCATTAGACCAGGCATCTCATTCTCCGCGATTATGATGGCCTTACGGCCATACTCAGCGAGACTGATATCAGCTGAAAACGTTAAAAATTATTAATAATTTTACAGAAGACTGCAACTAATGAGGATAATAATCCCAGGTGTTTTCAGCGAAATGGGCTAACCTCATTTTTATACTCACCAACTTTGTATTGTGGACTCATTTTATTTTATGTATAATTTTCACTTAGGATCTGTAAAATAACAGAGACTACACTATTTATGGTTAGTCGTTTGAAATAAGTTGGAATAATTTTGCGGGAAGCGATCACTTACCCACAACCGGCTCGAATAATGATAAAGGAAAAAGTAAACTTAAAACCAGGCGTGCGTTTGGCAAGAAGATAGATTCGCCGCGGAAAAGAAGCATGCCAAGGCGAATTCATGCAAGGTGGCAGCATTAGTAAAAAAAGTTTTATAGATAGATTGTTTATGCAATTGGTGGTAAATTTCAATCAGAATGCAAACATTTTGACATTCCAATTACCAAAATTAACGTAAGAACAAATCAGCTGATCTACTACCAACACCAAAGAATGTCAAAATACATAGTACCGAATTTGCTATGTCGTTAGAGCCCATGAATAAGGAAAAGAAATTACTTGTTTGTGACGAGGAAGAGAAGGCAAAAGCAGTGAAACACACACATTTTCTTGCAATGAAAATGCGAAAAACTTCGTTCGAAGGCTTTATATTAATTTGCGTTTTCACAATTTAACACGCGGGGCTTTGTTTTAATTAAGTTGTTTAGCTTAAATCTCACAAATTACAATATTACCAAACTATTTCCTGCATTTTCACAAACATGTGATGTCTCCTCCTTATGTTTATTTTGTTCCTTAGTTTTGCATTGACGTCAGACTTCTCAACATCGCGAAAAATAAAGTAACTGTTTTGGGAAGACGCCACCTATAGTACTTAATTCGCCTTGAACAGCACCTAGTACGAATTTGTTTTTGCTGGATGCCCTAAAATTATATATACAGGGTTAAATGCGCTTGAACGGTACACTAAATATTTGGCACACCGAAACTCGATTTTGTTAGAATATATTGGTTTCCTTCTTATTTTCAATATCAAAAAGGATTTAATTTAGAGGCAATAAATAGAAAACGCGCTTCACTTCTGCATTTAAGTATGGCGATGCCAAGAGCCAGATTAGCAAATTTTCACCTTCAAATGAAATTCTACCAGCTGAATCTTTAAAAAACGCACGCTAGGTACTATTTTTTTTTTAACGTTTTAATTTCCAATAAGCACTAAATCTACACAGCACCGCTTTTTTTACAACAGAGACCGGCAAAAGCTAAGATTGTATTGGTGACATAAGAAAAAATCGACGCAACCACTGCTTACGTTGCTTCGTTGCCGCTTAAAAAACGATTGATTGGAGGAGTGTAGATTTTTGTTATTGTTTTTTTTTTACAACCTTGGTTTTATCGTAAACAAACCGCCGTCATATCGCCTGTAACGTCAGCAAATCAGCTGATTCCCTAAAATTCATTTAAATGATCTGATATTGGCCATATCCTCTGAATTCATTTTAATATGTAGCATAAGAATACGTGTGAAATTAGCGAGCATAATCTTGATGCCTAATTTGAAATTCACCAAATGGCACAATGCCTTAATTGGTAGCACGAATTTTGTGGCATGAAATAAATTGTATGAAATAATTCCATTGTATAAAATAATTCAATTTATTTCGTTCCCTTGTAACGAAAATCTTGAAAAACATGATGCATTTTATATTTGTAAAGGCATTTTGGTTGTTAATGCCATGAAACAAAAATACAAGTTCGGGACACAATGACAAGACAATAAAAAAACTTAATATAATAACAATTTATTGCTTATTAAATATATAATATTTGTAAGAAGCAACATTGAAAATAAAGCAGTGAATCTTGACATAATTTACAGTTAGGCGTTGTCCTGTATACAATTTCTCTTTGGGAACATAACTATTGTCATATAAGAGAATATTAATGGCAATGGATTGGATTGGAAAAAATATTTTCGATATGGCAGCACACTAAATTGAATAAGTGGATCTTATTGGAGTCTACAAAAACAGAAATGTGGTGAATTGATACAGGGTTGCAGTTTATTTTCTTTTTCAAAATAATTGACGTACATTTCGATATGTTGACTTGACTTTGACTTGATTTATTGGATTTCATTATTGCTTTTTTTGTAAAATATTATATTAAAATGGCATTAAGTTATTTTTGTATTATTTTATTTAGTTAAAAAAAAACAATAATAACTTTATGTGAACGCACTACCTTGATTTCAGTATTGCCAATGAGCGCAAATAATACTTTTTTTCGAATAGGCATCCAATTGGAAATTTTGTGAACACAATTTGCTCATCCCTGTTTCGTCTGTTTCGCAGTTGTGCGCGAGAAGCCGAATTGATGAGACGCGAGTGTAATTTGTGCTGGCTGAGCTGCTTTAATGAAATTTCTGTCAGTAGTGGTAAATTGGTAACTTTTTTTCTTGAGTGTACTTACATTTTTCAGCAAGTTTAATTGAACACAAATGAATTAAAGTGAATTGGAATATAAATACAAAAAATACTATATTTCAAAACAAATGTGTCAACCACCGAAGTGAGAAGCTGTGAAAATAACAATAAATAAAATACAACAGTTTTGTGTGTATCTTCACTGCTGAAAAAGAAAGCTTTCGTTTTAGCCCGAAAAAAAGAGTAAAATGACTGCAAAGGATATGCGAGAAACCGTCAATATTTGATGAATACAAGTTCTTTTCGGGTAAATAAGCTTAAATAATTTTTATTTATATTTAATAAGTGTAAGAAATGTGTTAAGTTTATAAATGCGCGTAGTCGTGTTGGCCAGAAGCGAGAAAAAAGAAGGCTTCGTCGAAAACGTCGACGCTTCCGATTGTTTTCTAAATATGGATGTGTGTGTGTGTGAACTTAGTTGCTTTGTTGCGCTTATTCTCAAATATAAAATATGCTGACTCGCAACAGCAAACAAATGCAATAAAAACAAGAACAAAAATTATGGCAACAATAAACTCGAATTTCATAACAAAATGAATTGTTCGCTTAGAGAAACAATTTAGAGCTGCAATACTGCACCCTGTTGGCTGCTACTCATTGCTGTTGGCGGTGGTTGTGGCAGCAGCAAGTCATTTGTTAGATATAAAAATAAAAAAAAGCTATAGTAACAGCAACAACGGTGACTATTCGACGACTCGTAAAGGCAACGACGCTAGCGTCGCATAAGCAACAACAAATAGGCACATACGTGCGAAAACAGTATACGACGTAAAGCAACGAAAACAAAAACAGGTTTCTACATGCACGGCGACGACGTCAGCGCTACTGCTGCCGCGGTTGTACGTTGAAAAGGTGGGGCAGAACGCCACCAGTGTTGCCAAGGCGGCCCCTTTCCGGTTGCGCGCGCGCTCACTTCAAATGTTAATTTTTGTTGGTCAAATTTCGAAATGTTATGATTTGAAATTCAAAGAAGCACGAAAAGGCGTGAAAGAGAATGCGTGTATGTGTGTAAAAGAAAAAGGTTGATAAATAAGTTTGACAAGGCAGAGTAGTGAAAATGTTGGGTTTTGGAGGTCAGCGGCAGATCAAACCAGAAAAGAGAATCGTGTTTCATTTAATAAAATGATGACGTCAATTTTGGACTAATTCTACTTAAGGGGGTGGTAGGGTTTAGCGCTAAAAAAAAAACACTTTTTTTTAATTTTTTACAGAAATATGGCTTAAGATACTTTAATAAAATCAGTTGCATGTTATTGTACATCTTTTCAATAAGTTTTTAAAGAATATTAATAATAAAATTTTGACAAATAAGCCCATGACAGAGTTTTTTTGGAGATATGTTTTTCGAGAGGTGCTCTGCGGTGCCAATCGGCATTCGTCGTAGAATCATCTGAAACTAAAAAAGTCGAATTTTTCAGTTAAAGTATGACGTAATGCTCCCCCCCCATTAATAAATTTTTTTTTTTTTCATTTTTGTAGTTTTGGTGGCAAAAAAACGTAAAATGAGCATTTTTGGCGAAAAATTTCGCCATATTTGTAAGTGAAAAACAACCTTAAAAAAAAAAAAAATAAAAAAAAACAGTGGGGGGGGGGGGGGGGGGGAGGAGGTATTTTTGATTTAGAAAACGTGTGCCAAATTTGAAAAGAATCGGTTGAATAGTTTCGGAGTTGTGATTGGCACTGACTTTTAAGAAGTCGTTTCGGGAAAAACGCGTTTGAAAAAATGACTCTGAAAAATTATCGATGCTCCGCATTCGAGGTAGAGTGCCTACAAAGGCTATAACTTTGAGAGTTCTGCTCCGATCCACTTAAAATTTTAACACAACATTCTTGAAATGATTTACTATAAGATGAGTGAAGAAAAAAAATTTCGATTTTGTGACCCTAGCCCCCCCCCTTAAGCAACTAATTTTTTTAGACATTTTGTTATTAAACGCCATATAAAGAACCAAATATTTTTAATCGTTGAGTGGGGTGTGGTGTGTCGTAATGTTGCAAATGCCAGAAGACTGCACAATTTGGAAAACATTCAGTCATTTGCTCTCTTCAGTGGGTTGGTGGTCTTCGGAAACGCAAAGGTCTTGTTGTTGTAGCAGCATAAACATTCCCCATACTTACATACAGGGAATGCTGCTGGAGTGACAGTCCTTGGCCTTATATAAATCCGGGTCGTTTCGGTAACGTAGAACCGACTGTCGTGGAAACGATCTTTTAGTTCTATTCTACTCTATTCTAACCGCACGCGGACAAAGGTCTCCAAAACTGTTGGTTCAAACAAGTCCATCTCACCTCCATACTTGTCGTTTATTTGCTGCAAGAGCCATTATACAAAAAAACAAAACCCAGAGAAACAGTTCGAAAGTTTTCAATTTACTACGCCTGCCTAAGAAGAACTAAATTCACATTTTCATCTGATGAGAAGCTGGTGCTAGATATCCGCATAAATTTTGTAGGCAGCATAAAAGAAGAGTTGGATGTAATTTTATTACCATTATTACATATTTTTTTATTGACACTCTCTCAGCAAATGACTGATATGACCTCAACCTTAGGCTGCCACTCTAACGAACTTTAACCCACAGTCGGTGAATATTGGTATGAGACACTCGAGTCGTTTTCAAATGCGTACTGTTGCAATGATGCCTCAAAAAAATTTTTACGTAAACGTATTCATATTTGTTCTTTTTTTTAATTTTCATTCAAAAAAAATATTAACGTGAAAAGAAAAATAATTTGATTTTAGTTGCGCATATAAGTACATTTATTTTTTTTTCTGGTGCGACCCACCCACGACTCGGATTTATATCAGCCCAAGGACTGTCCCTCCAGCAGCATTCCTCGTACATGAATGGGGAATTTTTATCCTGTTCCAACAACAACAATAGGCTTATGCACCATGAGCACAAGTAATATTAAACAAGCAAGTTGGTCGAAATTATAAAAAAAAAATTAAATAAATACTAACAGTCCCGGCGCAATTTGCCCCGCCCGAATTGATTTAAAATTAATGGATTACTTATTGAATTCTGTTGTCAATGCATTCTATTTAGGCGGAATGTGAAGAAGTTGAGGGATTGACGTGTCAAATTAAATTAATGCTTCGTGGCAAATTACTTTGTTTTTTAGCATTTCAAGACTCAAAAATGTGAGATTTAATTCGGGACATATTCAGAGTACGACCATAATTATTGACTCAAATTTTAATGTAATCGAATTAAAATACAAGTTCTCATATAAAATCTATCGAATATCTATTTTTCGGGGAATTTTAAAAATTTTTTCGCTGTAAAATTTTTCCTTGGGCCGCAACCCAAAAATAAACAAAAATCACCACATAAATAGGATGCTCAGATCACAAAAGTTATTGAAGCCTAAATGCAAAACTTTTCTTAGAACGAATCACAGAATGCAGAGGTGTGGTCAATAACAGATTGTTAACCGGCTCTCAGCGATTTTGAAGGAAACAGCTGATTCGTTGCCCTAAATGGGGCCATGACTTCGCTTTGTTTACGACAAAACTGAGATTGTGTTATTGATATACAAAAAAAAAAACCAACACAGTCTTCGACTATACTCGTATAACTTCGTTGTCGTCTGAACAACAACGGATTGGACGACTGTGTGAGTACGAGTGAAATGAGCGAGCACAATTCTGCTGTCGAATCCCCAATGGCGTGGCATCTGAAGTTGCTCTCACAATTTTGATTCAGATGTCCAAACATTGTAATCCATTATCTTTTCTCTTTTAGTTCTATTATACTCTATTCTAACTGGAGGCGGACACTCTTTTTCACACCATTTGATCGAAAATCTTATAAATTTACAGAATTCAAAAAAATATAAAAAAATAATTTTGATCCCGGAGGTGGCATTCCAATGGTAATTTATGCTAAATTCCAGGAAGGACTTGATTGGGTGATTGATTTCGACGGTTTTCTTCAAATTGATAGAAATGTCTGTATTTTGAAGAACAAAGCAATGTCATAGATACACGGGAGCGTGTCATTATTCTGTATTACAAAATTCTGGGAGACACAATTCTGTAAATTGCAAAAAAATTCTGCTTTTTAAAATTCTGCTTTCTAAAATTCTGCTTTTTCAAAATTCTGCATGTTTAATGCGAAAAATTCTGCTTTATTCAAGTTTTGTGATTTTCGTCATACAAGAAGTAACAAAACAAACATTTATTCCATAAATATACATATATGTATATGTTTAAGCGATAATAATATTTTAGTTTAGTCAATTACATTTAGTGTGACTTAATTCATTTCTTTTCTTAATAATCCTTCGCAGCGGTTTGTTTTTTAGAAGAGTTCTACGCAAAAATACTGTGGATTGCGTAGCCGGAGTTGGACTGATGAGGGTTATTTTTTTGAAGCGCGGCCGAAGGCCGCCCACGCGAAAAGAAGTTCTACGCATAAATACTGTGGATTCTATCGAAACTGAAGAAAAAATTATTATTATTATTATTTTTTATTGAATATCTCGAATAATAATAAAAAATAATAATAATAATAAATTAAATTATTACATTACCTCTTTAACATTGTTAACAATATATTTCAATACAGAATTTTGTAATACAGAATTTTGAAAGCAGAATTTTAGAAAGCAGAATTTTAAAAAAGCAGAATTTT
Source organism: Anastrepha obliqua (assembly GCF_027943255.1). Lineage (NCBI taxonomy): Eukaryota > Metazoa > Arthropoda > Insecta > Diptera > Tephritidae > Anastrepha > Anastrepha obliqua. Next base: position 10,504,475 of record NC_072893.1, read on the forward strand.
AAAAAAGCAGAATTTTAAAAAAGCAGAATTTTAAAAAGCAGAATTTTGTTTTTAAAATTTTGTACATACAGAATTTCGACACCAACCCTAGATACACATAAGTGATTCAGATGACGAATCTAATGAAAGAATAAGTCAGCCCATAACATCGTACGGTGAGGCGTTACAACTTTTAGCGAGTTTAAAACAAATTGCCAAAAACAACTTTCTAGTTTTTCGATACATCAAAAAATCGAGAGTCATTTTGAAAATGAGCGTTTTTCAATCAAAGCGGTATTTTACAATGTACTTTATTTATCTACACAATTGTTCACAATAATAGCAGCGCGACATATGGCAAAGTTTCGACTATTTTTTTAAATACATTTTTTTATAAAAATATATTTCATACAACAAAATCGGAGTAAAACTGAAAGAGTCAAACTTAAAAAAAAAACAAATTCAAAAAAGTTAAACAAATTTTTGAAAACTTTGTATAAAATTAAAAAAAGTTAATAAATTTCTTCAAAATTTTGAGTTAGCATTTTAGAAAAATTCTAATAAAAATTTAAATTCTTATAAAAATACGTATATTGCATACAAAAAAATCGCAACAAAACTGGAAGTTTCAAACTTTGTATAAAATAAGAAAAAAATTATTTTTTATTTAAAAAAAATTTTTAGTCAGCATTTTTAGTAATATTCTGTTAGCCCATTTTTAGTATAATAATATAGTAAATTGATAATAATAACATCTAATCATAGTAATATTTCTCTCTGTGGAGATCGCTTTGGTGCGTGACTAGCATTCGGAAGTGCGTAGGTTCGAATCTCCGTGCATGAAACACCAAAATGATAGAAATAATTTTTCTAATAGCTTTCGCCCCTCGGCAGTCGCTGGCAAACTTCCGAGTTTATTTTTGCTATGAAAAAGCTCCTCATAAAAAATATCTGTCGTTCGGAGTCGGCTTAAAGTGTAGTTCCCTCCATTTCTGGAACAACATCTAGACTTTTCCCTGTGGAAGTTTCACTTTAGTGAATAATTTTTAGTTTTACTTTTGCTTTTGCTTTTACTTTTACTTTTAAAAGTCACCAAATCATATGCGCAGTGCCTCAAATTAATTCTCATTTGTTTTCCAATTCAATAATTAAAAAAGATATTCCACCATCTAATTGCGCCATTAATTGCGAAAGGCAATAAATAAATCGAAATTAGTATAACGGGCGTGTGCTGGCTGCGCTCGCGTTGCTGACCTGCCGAACACAGTGGCACAATTTGCATGATATCACCAGTGAATTATGTGCTTATTTACCTACATGCATTCATATAATACGTATACATATATACATAGAATACATACATATATACCTATAAAACTTACATATACACATGCCGATTCACCATGCGTTGTTGTTCTACCTCACAGAACTATTGTCAGCGAATATTTCTATGTTTGCTTTTGCGCATTCGTTTGACAGTCGATTATTTTCGAGTGAACTACTTATTTGTTTGTCAATTTCAAATATTGAGTTTGCTCTGAGTTGTTTTGTTTCCTACCCTACATCATCATTGCAAAAACAATGCGATTTGACAGTTGTCTATCAATGCACATGCATACATACATATGTACATGCAGTCCTTTATCTGTCGTCGACTTCTAGCATCTGCCACCCTCCCCGCTATTATATTTCGAGAATACGCATTCAGTGGATTTACGCTTGGAAAAGTGATTTCCTTGCTCTTACCTACATATTTCTATAAAATAAAAAAGTATATATGTGTTCGTATGTTTGCATGGACATATAGTACATACCTACATCGCCATTTCCATTTGGATTTTTCAAATCTATTAAATTTATCCGTCTATCCGCGCGTAACCTGTATGAAAAAAAAAAGAAAATCATATTTCGATGCACACATCTTTATACATATGTGTGTATGTATGTATGTAGGTGTGCATATACTCCCCATGATATGCTCAAAAGATTCTTGATCCATACACTTCTTTGCAGACTTATTTATTCGCCACTTTATTTTATTTTTATACTCTTATTTTAATATATCGTGTGTGTGTGTGCGTGTGTTTGTCAATTTTAATACTATTTATTTTGCGCCATTTGTGTGCTCTTTGCCTTGGATTTAGGAACATTTTTTTTTATTACTTTGATTGTCTCCTGTTGGTATTCTCTTTTTCCATTTGTCTCTTGTGATGTTATTTTCGTTAGGTTGTTCTTGTTGTTTTTTGATGTGTCTCATTTCTTTAGTTTTAGTTTTTTTTTTTTTGTGTTTTGTTGTTGTGCAGCGTTATTCATTCTCAGAGTTTTGGGATTTTGCATTTGTTTCGTGCCGCAACTTTTATTTTTTCGGCAGCTATCATCATCACGTATTGGTCGGCGCTTTACCAAGCTCGTTCAACGCCCGCGTGCGAACGTGTGTGTTTGCGTTGGAGGCATTGGCGGATTACGTCATTTTGCTAAACAATTTTCAGTTAGTTGGTAGTCACTGGCTCGCTTACTCAATAACGCGCAGCTATGTATGTATGTATGTATTGTGTTCTGAGTTGAACGAAGTGGTCTTTCAAAAGGCGAGGAGTCAGTTGAGTTCAGTATTTGTAGTCACCTTGATTTGTAATTTATGATTTTACATGTGTCTGATTTCGAAAATAAATTCTTCGATTTATTAAACGGTCTAGTTAAACAGAGAATACAAAGCTTTCCAAAGTCTATCGTTTCAGTCATCTAGTCACATTATTTCTTTTTAATTAGTTATTGTTATTAAAAAGAACAGAAAAGGAATAAATGTAATGCTCTGCTTTTCTTTTTAATAACGCAGTTCAACAGCATTTTTCGTACAGAAAGGCGGTTACAGAACTTGAAAGTTCATCATGAGTAGGCCAGTTTTGTTAAATATAGTTATAATTCAGCCAGTCTCAGGTTATTTTTTACAGTGCGTCAAAGTTTTCAAATTTTGGATATTACGTTTCAAAAGTATTATAAATCAATTTCTGACTTAATTAAAATGATATAATTGCAGCGAACATTTTTTTAGTTGTTGGGCCGAACTCCTCCTTCAATTTGTGGGGTGACTCTTTATATGGTCCTACAAATAAAGGAACCTAAAGTTTTATGCCGCCTCCGAATGGCAAATGGGTTTTTATGAGTAGCTTTTCCCGATTTTATCTTGGAACCATGGCAGAAACACACTCAGAGGATTGACATTGCCTACCAAGGGCCGACCGTTATTAGAAAAAATCTTTTCTATCATTTCAGTGCTTCATCCGCATAGTTGGTTTCGAATGGTAGTCGCGCACAAAAGCTTTCGCCTGAGTCGGTCGCCATTCATCCTGTAGCCAAAAATATGTTGGTACGCTGATTTGCTAGAGTAGTCCGGTACATAGAGCCTTTCGTTTTTTATTATTTCAATACTGTCTAATCTTAGATAGAGATTGATTTCAGGAAGATTTTTAGCCCTATTGAATCATAGGTAGGTCGATGAAATGGCTGAAGTGCCACTCTGGCACTCCCCAAGTAGCACTAGAGCCCTGTTTTGATACCATTATGACACTTCCAATAGGCAGATACCTACAACTAGCCAGAGCGCTGATGTTATGGAGAAGATTGGTTACAGAAAAAGTGCGCAACAGTTTCCTTCTCTGAAAGGTCCCCCCATCTTCTGCAAGGGGGGTTAAATGGTAACCCTAGCTTTTCCGCGCGTGTGCCGCTCGTCCAATGATCGATAAATGCAGCTACGAGTTTGGAAATTAAATGATTGGAGTCCCCAGGACTTTCTGACTCATCCGTTTATTGTATTAGGGACGAAGGGTTTTCGAAATAGCACGTGAAGAAATGTAGCTCCATTTTTTCTGCGCTATCCTGAGAAATAAGTTGTGCAATCTCCCTTTAACATTTCATTTCCCTCTGTATTGTTATGTCCTGGAACCCAGATCAGAAAAATAGTACCTACACACTCAAGAGATTTGATATCTTCCTTACAGGAATCGTCAGAGCCTTGATCGCGGCTTGACTATAGCAAATAATGTTAATATCTCTCCCGCTCCCGCATTCCCTAAGCATTTTGCATGCCTGCAGAATCGCAAAGACTTCTGCTTGAAAAACACTAGCAGTATTCGGCTGTTTAAAGGAGATAGATAAATTGGCTGATTTAGAAAAAACCCCTGCTTCGACTCCCGATTTCATCTTGGAACCGTCAATGAATACAGAGGTGCTAGATTCGGTTCAGATACTCCCCTCATTCCGGTCCTGCTTACTTGCAAAGATTGTACGGGTATGACCCTCATACTCCTGTGGCTGGATTCCCCATTTTTTGCAGATCATAGATTCGCAGCTGTAAAAAGCTATACTGGCCTTCTTTATACGATTTTCAATGTGTGGCTTCCAATGGAGTTTGGAGTCAAGTACACTCTGTCGTATAGAGAAGATCCTATACTCCAAGTGTCACTAATACTTGACTCCAAACTCCATTGGAAGCCACAAATTGAAAAGCGGGTAAAGATGAAAGCGGAAGAACGTGGTTAAAACTTATTATTTACGAAACTAAATTAAATATATCGCTTTGCCCCCTCGCAAAAAGCGGTCCGCGCCCCTGCACTTGCTGTGTACCTTCCATATACAACTCTTTGACTTCCTGCAGCTAGATTTTACTTCAAAAATTAAACCATTTCCAAATTACCATTAATTATTAAAGTTGATGTTTTTCAAAACCGCAGTATTTTACCGCGAAAACCACAGCTTCTAAGAGAACCACATCTGCTTCAAAGACCAGCACTGCGGTGAAGGTTTCTTGATGACAGTGAACCAAAAACAAAACCATGACGCTATTCGTGATGATGTTGATATTGTTGGTGGTGATGTAGTGGTAACCAGCATGGGCTACATCATCGTTAGCGTCATCCAGAACCAGTTAGCAAAGTATAAAGCGGCGTATAAAGATAAATAGAAACATAAGTAATATAAAATACGAGGAAAATGAATAAAAATGTAATAATAAAATCCAAGCAGAAAAATCTGAGCTGTACAGCAAGAAATAATACATGTTACATATATATTATGTTTATAAATGTATGTATGTATGTACCAGTGTGTGTAATAAAAAGCTTAAGCTTGACTTTTGAGCGCAATTCACTCGAAGTATCTGCATTTTCTAAATTTGCACCAACCAACCAAGCGGCAACCAACAAACTGGCAGACAGACTGTGGAGCCACATTTTATTCTGTAATGCCTCTAATTGAATTCAATTCGCATAAGTGTATATACAAACATACAAACCATAGTACTTATAAAAATGGCGAAGAAGAATAAATTTATTAAAGGTAGAGTAGAGCGCACAGAACTTGTTGGATAGCAAAAATGTATGTACGTAGGAGAAATAATAAGCAGCAATAATGATAAAACTAACACTAAAACTCAGAAATACATACACATATATATAAGAGCTGAAGCACATATGTATGTACAGATGTTCATATGCGTGTATATGTCTCTATGTATGTATAAGCTTACTTGAAGATTGAATGAAGCCAATGAGATACGAGTACCTTGCCTCCATCAGTGGATAAAGAGGTGATGACCGATGACAAAGGTGATACGAGTAAATGATAGAAATGCTCAGTTCACGTTCATTATGTCGTGCTGACTGTGAGGAGAAACTTTGTTGCAATGCATAATAATACAGAAGTAATATTTATGCAATAGACAGTGAATGAATAAATTAATACAACTTTCATTTGATAAATATTAAAAAGCACCAAGAAATAAAAAAAAAAAATAGATAAATTGTAGAAAAAAAAAACATTTAAAAAATATTGCAAAAATATCAAAAATGAAATGTTAAACGGGTTTAAGTTTAAAGTTAGCAGATTTTGAGACAGCTAAATATTAAGAAATTTTTCTTGGCTCGAGTCATAGCGGTACACGCATATTGACGTTTCTCCAACAGGCGGCTGTACAGCCCAGTACAGTAATTTCAGTAGCACTCCCCAAGTATTTATGGGGAATGTTTATGCTGCTACAACAACAACAACACGATACCGGTACGACACAGTTTTATATCCGGCCAAAGACTGTCATTTCAGCAGCATTCTCCAAACATTTATGGGGAATGTTTTATACTTTTTATACTGTTGAGCAACAACAACTAGCAGTGTGGCGTAGTATGACGGTTTGGTACATTTTTTTGTCTTTTAAGACTAACCAAAGTTGGAAGGCTGTTTTTTTAACTACATATCAAAACTTGAGTGTAGAGCTGATCAATTAAAAAGCGAGTCGTTTTCAATGCAAGTGAATGTGGTTGCAAATTCGACTATGATGGCAATGCGGTATTTTCCGAAATGCTAGATTTCACTATGGTATTGTCAGATATTTTTTTTAGACTGCGAATTCAGAAAACAGGATGTAATTTCAGACTCAGGCAATCAAAATTTGTCTAAAATGATAGCTGCCCAACTTTCATTAAAACAAATAAGTTTTCCAGCTCGAATCATTTTTTGCATTCTTTAGCTAAAATTTTTTAAAAGAGGAGCTTTCACTTGATGAAGTTTTTTGTTCAAAAACTGCTTCACTCATAATAACATTTGTGATTTTTTTCAGTCTTTGAAATGGATATTTTATTAATTTTTCCATTTGTACTTTTTTAATTTCTCATTTTTTTAAATTTGTAAATATAAATTTTTTTATTTATAATTTTTCTTTATCTGTAATTTTGTTTTTTCAATTTATAATTTTTTCTCTTAGTTTCAAAATTTTTTAACTAAATTTTTTTATTTGTAATTTAATTTATTTATTTTTTGAATGTTTTGAATATGCAATTTTTTGAATTTGTATGTTTTTTTAATTTGTGAAGTTTATTTTGATATTAACTTTTATTTTTAATTTAACTTTTTGATTTAATTTCTCTTAGTACTTTTTATATATTTTATTTGTTATGTTTTTAATTCGTTTTTTTTTTTATAATTACTTTTTTAAATCAACTTTTTGTTAATTAAAATTTTTTTTCATTTTTTTTGTTTTAATTTTACATTTTTTTTTTTAATTTGCATTTTTTTTTAATTTCGTCTTGAAAACTATTCTTTAAATTCTTGTTTTTTGTAACTTTTAATGTCCTAAAATCAATTTTTAAATATGTTTTAATTTGAAAATTTTGTTTTTAATTCGTAATCCTTTGTTTAAAATTTTTAATTTCTTTTATTTAAAATTTTTCAATTGGCAAAATTTTTTTAATAAGATTTGTAATTTTTTTATTTGAATTGTTTTTTATTTGTAATTTTTCTTTATTTGTAATTGTTTTTTGAATTTATATATTTTTTTTTGGATTTGTATTTTTTTAATTTCTGAAATTTGTAATATACGTGTTATTATATTTTTTTTATTCAATTTGTAACTTTTTTTAATTAGTAATATTTGTTAATTTTTAACTTTTTTTTAATTTTTAACTTTTTTTAAATTTTTTTTTTTTATTTTTTAAATTTGTTTTTAATTTTTTTGGTTAACATTTTTTGTTTAATATTTTTGGTTTATATTTTTTTAAATTTCTTTTTTAATTTTTTTGGTTTACATATTTGTTTTTTAACTTTTTTGGTTAACATATTTTTTTTAATTTTTTTGGTTTACATTTTTTTTTAATTTTTTAGGTTTACATTTAAAAAAAATTTTTTTTTTTTAGATTTTTGTTTTAAATGTTTTTTTTTTTTTTTAATTTTTGTTTTAAATGTTTTTTTTTTGGTTTACATTTTTTTACATTTTTTTTTTAATTTTTTTTTTAATTTTTTTTTTAATTTTTTTTTAAATTTTTGGATATCATTTTGTTTCTAATTTTTTTTTGGTTTACATTTGTTTTTAATTTTTTCTTTAAAACTACAACCATTTTCCAGTTCGCTCCTATGACATGTTGTCAAGGCTACTCAGAATATTTTTTGAGTACAGAATATATTTTTGGAAACATTTTTTGAGTCTTTTTGAGGACTTATATCGAGTTGAAGATTTTAGCGGCATTTAGACAATTTCCTCACTTGAATACGTAAATTTTAAAGTATTATAACATCTTTTTTGAAATGTCTACAGTGACTTAACCCCTTCATTAGATTTGAGTACCATACAATTCTTGTTTCATGTGTCGATGGTCTGCTTAGCTGGTTTTACTAGCGAAAAAAAACCTAACACAAAGTTTGTATTTAAATATTTTATTCCGATATGTTCACCTCCTTCAAGCATAGAAGAGAAAATTATGTCGGCAAGGAGTGGCACACTTAAAAAATTCATATATTTATGGTATACAAAAGCTGTGAATGTACCATCGATTCACTATAGCCAAAGCAAACTAAAATTACAGAACGAAATAAATACAATTTTATTGAAATCAATGCTAATTCAAAAATCAGCCACCCAAGCACACAACTAAGCTATTTATAATATTTTTATTAGCTAAAAGTTGGTAGATCAAAAAGAAGAGGGGAAAAGAGGCAGAAAATGAAGAACAGAACAGCAACGGACAAACTGTAGAAGTGGGTGGCGAAAGGCGGATTGAGTGGGTGAACTAAGAATGATGTCACTTTCTACACGCAGAAAATCCACTTGTATACGCACATACATGCAAACAAACATTGATTCGAATGCCGGTGTGGTGTCAAAGGCGCCAGGGCGGCATTGAGAACGCAAACAAAGTGTAGATTTCATGCAATGCACAGTTGAAGTATTCGTAATCGCATACTCTACGCAACAGACCACGATGCTAATGTACTTTTTCGAGCAAGCAGGCGGCAGGGCGTGACCTGGCGCCTACTTTTGCCTTGAGCGAAGGGCAAGGAGCGTGTGGATAGCAGTGCCACAGGAAAGAAAATTACAAAAAAAAGAAAAATAATAATAATTGCATGGGAAATAGTAACCGGCAGCTATGTGGAGTAGCTGTAAAAATCAATATTTTCCATGAGTAATACGTACCCTTTTCTGCAGAACGCCACTCGACGGTGCCAACCACTGACAGAGCAAAGACGTCAAACGGAATTTAATTTGTTTTTTTATTTTATTTCTATTATTTGCTTATTTTTTCTTTGTTCGCTTATGTTTTCTACTAAATCTTGTACTCTCTGCCTTGCCCGGAAATCGCGTTTACAAAAAGTTTGTGGTTTGCAAAGTTGAAAATGTTCATATGGGCATATCTACATACACACACACATTCATACATGTACATGAAAGATTTCCCCTTCGATAACAACAAAAAAAATACTCTCATTTGGGGGTACATAAAAATATTCAAGGACAATATTTTGCAGCTGCTCATGGCTTTTGTAATTGTACCGTATTTACGATTTAGCTCTCCAAAGGAATTTCGTGTTTGTGTACGAGTATTTGCTATGTGCACATATACATACATACCTATACTTATGCTCGGTTAGCTTCAAGCGCTCGCGTAATTGCGAAGGAGTTGCCTTCCATTTCGCACAATTCAATTCCACATTTTGCAAAGTACTTGATGACTACCGTTGTGTGCTCACTGCTCTTCGTATTTATTCGTGTATATAAAAACAACTTTCGATTTTCATATCGGAACATTTTCTTGTGCACTTAATTTGCAAATTAATTTGTAAGCGCGCGTCTTCCTTTAATTTGTTTGTTCGATTGCGTGATTAAAATCTTAATGGCGGTAATGCAACAGCAGCGCACGTCAGTGCAATGATTACAACAGTGGCAAATTCTTCATAGGGGGAAAAAATAAATCTTAGAATGCTAACCGTGTCGTGGCTGAGCGCCAGAGGGTTGCTTACATGAAAACAGAAATTATTTTCACTTTCACTTATTTTATTTGCTAGCCAAAGTTAATGACTAATAACTAGAAGCTGGCGCACAATGCCCTCACGTTTTAGCTTTGTGTGCGAAGTTGTTGGAAGAGGGTGGATTGTAAGTGCAAGAAATGAGTCATTTTGCAAGCCAAGTGGACATGAAGTGGTTGCAATTAGCGTTAAATCAGCACTGATTACCCGTCTTAAACTCAGCTTAGAAGTTAATCATCCCATTAATTTTTATATTTTATTTTTTCAATTGCACGTAGAATGGCATCATGCATCGCAGATGATTTGTTTGTTCTAAAAAAATTCTGACAAGTTCATAGTTTGCAGGATTCTACTGCTTTCAAAGTTCAACAGCAAAGTTCTCTCCCTGAGAGGGCTACGATTTATTTCAAATGAGAATGGTTTTCTTTTTATCAAGTAATACAAAAATATCAATGATAGCGTATTTTCCCAAAAAAATTTTTATTGAGACAATATTTTTTTGAAAACGTATGTAAATATAAATTAAGGCCCTCGCCCCAAATAGTGTTTTTTGGATGTTTCTTTAAAAGCGTGTAAAACGGAAACGTTTGTTTTTAGCATTTTATTTTTTGATCCATTGTTAGAAAACAATTTTTTTTTTGCCATACAAGGTTCGTTCAATAAGTTGTCAGTCTTTAAAAAATGGTCTTCTAAAACAAGGTATGTCGCTGGCGACGGATTCCGCGACTCACAGTTTTTTGAACTCAAAAAGACAGAACTACGATGCAAAAAACAAAAAAATTGACAAAATGGCGGACTTTCAAATATGAAAAATATTTGTTTTTTTACTTTTTTGTGTAAAATTTAATCTACTGGAACAAAAAGCGTCTCAGAACATTGCCATGCCGAATTCGCTAAACCACTTATGCGGGAGAGCAATATGGGGAGAGAAGGCTTTAAAGTACCGCTCTTCCTGAAAGCTTCATTTCGATTGGCCGTTAATGAATAAAGCAAAATCGTCTTGTATTTATAATTGCAAAGCCGGTCTTTTGCTCTTTCGTTAGGAGACCTACAAAAGGCCACAATACCACAATGTACTTAAACAGGAAGATTCCCATATAATGGTGTTGCTCATCGTAGTGTTATTATTTTTATCGCCACTGTATATAATTTTATTTTTTATTATTTATATTTATTTGATTCTTTTGTTTTTGATATTTGTTTTACTCTTTGATACTTTTTTCATCAAACTTGGTATAATTTTATCTTATTTGATATATTAAATTTAATTTTTTTTTTTATTTCTTCTTTTTATTCTAAATTATTTTGTTTCATTGTATTTAATTTTTTTCTTATCTTTTATCTTATATTAGATTTTAATTTTTTCTTATATATATATTTTAATTTGTTTTTTAATTGCATTTTATTTATGTTTTATTTAAATTATTTTATTTTTTCATTTTATGTTAATTCATTGCATTTTGTTTTTTCGTTTATTGAACTTATGTTTTTATTTACTTTGTGTTTTATTTTATCGTTTCACTTAATTATTTTAATGTATGTATTTTTTTTCATGTGCTAATTTCATTTTTTTTATCTCCATTAATTAAGTTTTTATATTTGAATATATTTCGTAAATGCATTTTATTTATTTTTTTGTTCTTTATTTTAGTTTTTTTTAATTTATTTAATTTGTTTATTTTTCTTAAAATTTTTTTAATGTGTTTAATTGTTTTGTATTTGAATATATTTTGTAATTGCACTTTGTTTATGTATTTAATTTTTTTGTTTTTATTTTATTTTATTTAGTTTTTTATTTTTATTTATTGTTTTTTATTTTATTTATTGTTTTTTATTTTATTTATTGTTTTTTATTTCATTTTTTTTATTTTGTTTTTTTTTTTTTCAATTGTATTTTATTACATTTTTTTAACTAATTTTTTTGTTTTAATTTTTTTGCCCCTTTTTTAAGTTATTTTACATTGCATTTTATTTTAGTTTATTTAAATTAATTTTATTGAATTTGCTTAAATTTAAATTAATTTAGCTTGTTATTTATTTTATTTACTTATTTTAATATAATATATTTTATTTGTTCATCCATTATTTAATTGAAATTTTTTGAATTTAATTCATTTGATTGTTTATTTAATTTTACTTCACTTAATACATTTTATTTTACATGACTTAGTTTTATTTTACTTTACCTTATTTTATTCTCTATTTTATTATATTCATATTTATTCAAAATTTATTTCACTGCACATCATATCATCCCTTTAATATTTCCCCTCCAAATCCACTCGTGTTGCGTATACGCCCAGCCGCACAAGTACATTTGTATTTGAGGTCGGTCACCACTTGCTAAAGCTGTTCTATGACTTAGCAAATGACAAAAATTCGCGCAAGCAACACAGTAAATAAAGCTACGAATAACTATGCACCGGCACGCCCACTTTATTGCACCAGCGCTCATCAGCGTTTCCCAGCTTAATACTTGCACACACCCCCATCTCTTTGTTGAGCTTCAGGTGGTTTATTGCACCATAAGCTTTTTTTTGAGCGCATACAAATACAGAAGGTAAAAATTTGAATAATTTATTTGCTCTTGTTGTTGTTGTTGGCGCAACCCTCCAAAAAACCGCAATGCTACACATTTTCTATGCCTCGCTGCGCTGTTTCGCGCGCGCTCATTCGCTCTTAAGTGAGTGCATTGCACTTTTAAGTGCCGGCCGGTTTGTGCAACTAGCAGCAGGTTAGTAAACGAGCTTTGGCGCGTTGATAATTACGTTTGTAAGCCTCTTGCACCCCGATACAGCGTGGCGCCACACTAAGAGCACTTCATTTCCTCACTACTACTACTAACAGCAGATGCGCTTACAACAGTGCTACTAGTTGTAGGTAATACAGTGCAACATTACGTGGCATACTATTACAAGTACTATAACTTTTTTTTTACATTTTATATTTTCGCACTTTTCTAGTTGACTGCATTTGCTCGTTTTTGCTCGGCTGTATCAGTTTGCTTGTTGTGTGGCGTGTAATTTTATTACAATATATTTATTTTTTACTTCTCTCTTTCTATCAAAAAGTAGGTTAGAAGTTTCTGTGCACTCACATGCAAATTCAGTATTCTGCTTTGTTATTATTCACCCCCCATCCTTGCCTTCTCTTCTTCGCTTGAAAGTTGTGACTTACTATTTTGCCGCCATCAAAGTACACTTTTGTGGGTCTGAATTGAATCACTTAGTGCAATGAAGCAGCTTACAACAAAAATTATTGTATTACTTTTCATATTCCATAGGTTTTAAAAATACTTAGCCTTAATGTTTAGCTGAGATGTGAGCTTTTGTTTCAAGTGCTGTGCAATGTAGAGGGTGTTGAAATTGTTAACGTTCTGTAAAACTTTTTCCCTCTTTGCACTTTGCACTTTGTTGATGAAGTTTAGAGCTGTGGGAGCAAAGTTGTTCTTATTTCGAGAACATTTTTTGTTTCATAAATAATTGTCTTTTATGATTTATTTGGGATTTTTACGATTCTTTAATAGTAGCTACTAAACACTTATTTATTTAAGTCAGTAATTGATAGATTACCCATTCGCGGGTGTTAGGCTATCCATTACATCATTACATTTTTTTCTATGTCTTAATTTTTTTATTTACTATTTGGTTTATTTATTAATTTTTGGTTTATTTATTAATTGTTTTATATATATTTACCAATTTCTTTTACTTATTAATTTTTTTATGTATTTTTTTGTTTCATTTTGTTATTTTTTTATTTTTTTATTTATTTATTTTTTATTTATTTTTTTATTTATTTATTTATTTATTTTTTTATTTATTTTTTTTTATTTATTAATTTCTTTTACTCAATTATTTTTTATTTCCAATTTTTTTATTAAATATTTTTTTTTATTTATTAATTTTTTTATTTATATTATTTTTATTAATATTTTTTTTTATTTATATAATAATTTTTTTTATTCATTAATTCTTTGTGGTACCAGTTGGTGAAAATAGAGGAAGGAAAGAGGTATCCTCGCGTTAGAAAGTCCAAATGAGGAAAAGTAGCTGGCTTCTTTCGCTTGTTTTTTTTGCAACAACACAGAAATATCACCAAACTGTTCTGGTATGCTAGACCCGACTGTGTTGATGGCCGCTTAACATTAAAAACGGGTGATAATATCGAGAAAACTAATAATCTAGTTTGATCTGTGCCCTCTTACTTGTTTCTTCGGACTGGAATTGTGCAAGGAAAAGTCATGGCCCCTTCACCAAGGCAATGTGTAGGCTCATGCCATATAGTCCATCAAGAGGTTTCTAGCTACATAAGTGCAGCATACAATTGTTTCGACAGTGTTATGCACCTTATTCGTCAGATTTGCGCCAAAAGGTGAAATCTGCAATAGAAGAAACAATATTTGTGGCTATTGAAACTGTTTAACCGTTTGAGTGCTAAGCGATTTTCTTTAATACATACGAAAATTGCGAAGCAAAATTTGGTCTAAGAAAACTGAAATATGATGGCTTTACAAATATAAGCATAGAGAACACAAAAAATTACATATTTCAATAATTTTATTTTTATTTTGTAGACTAAACTATTAGTTATGATTATAAGAAAAACTTATTTACATTTTTTTAATATCATCTTTTTTTTTTTTACAACAAGTTCCGGCATTATTATTCAAATTTTGGCACATTTGTGGTTCCCCACACATGTACCATGCACACCTTTTTTGCAAATGTTGCATATTAGCCGGGAACGCTTTGGATTTTTAGATCCTTTTACACTACATACTACACATTTGCGCAATTTATTTTCAAAATATCGATATTGAACGAAAAATAAAAATTGTTTTTAACGGTCTCAACTAATTTATACTTTTATATGACATAAATTTTTGATAAATATCGCAAAATAATATTCAACACGTTCCTAGCCGAACGCCAAATGCACAGTGATGCAATCGTCGCTATAGCGACGCGCCGCAAATTTGGAGTAATTAGTTATCGTCGCTATATCGACGAATCGCACTCAAACGGTTAAGAAAAAGCGATACGCGCCTTAAAGATAAAACTGACAGCAGAAATCTTACAATACTGCTGCGAAAAACAGTTTTTATAGGAATGAGGAGGGCTATGTGTTCGAAACAAAATAAAATTTTGTTGTTGTTTTTGTAGCAGCGGAAGCATTCCCCATTCATGTACGAGGAATGCTGCTGGGGTAACAGTCCTAGGACGGATATAAAATCCGCATCGTTCCGGTAACGTAGAACCGACTTTTGTGGGCGCAAAAAAAAAAGGTTTGACATCGTCAGCTTTATTATTTAAACGCCAGATCTCATAATCCTTCTGATTGTCAGTGAGCACACGAAAGTAACCTATGACGCTATTGAGCCGCAGTGAAGACTTGAAGAATTCACACTTTCACGCTTTACATTTTATTTGCCTTGGCCATATTTACGATTTCAGAAATCCATCTGTTATCAACAATGTTGGAGTTGTAATTGTAGATGGAGTGGCATAACCTCATTTTCATAGTCATTTTACCATTGTTACATACATACATTGTACATATGTATGTGTGTATAAGCATTCAAGCGAGCGTTGCATGCCAGTAGCGTCAGTTTGGATGTAAATTTATGTTTCTAGTTATACGATGTGGGTTTATGACGACAAACGGTAATGTTTACCTCACTAATTACAGTTAGTTACCGTATGAGTGGAAAATTATTATAAATGTGGCCATAATATGAAACACATTAATATTAACGACTTTAAAATTACGCAGTTGTGTGCGTATGTATACATATATGTATGTATGTATGTATGTATGTATGTATGTATGTAGGTATGCATGAACATAGTTGCTGCAATTAAAAGACAGCACTTAGCTAGAGAAGAAGAAGAAGAAGAAGAAAGAGCACATCAAAAACAATAATAACGGTACTGAGCACACACAATTCGCTTTGACAGCTCAACTATTCTCAACCCAATGATTGGGGAAAATGTGGAAAATATGTACAGTGGTGTTGAAAATAATAGCAGCGCGACTTATTAGCTATTTGTTTTATTTTTCTTATAATACTTTTTTGGCCCGACTTTTTCGACTTTGCACGTGAATTTATCATATTTCTATTATAACTAACGACTTGAGCTTCCAGTTAGCGTAATAAAATTTAATTATCTATCGATTTATGGATATAACCTTTTAAAATGGACGGCTTGTTGCTAAACTTCGACAATTTTTTTAGTTTTTTCTAAGTTTTGCTTTCCTTTTTATTTTTAGTTTTGCTTTATGTTTTATTTTTTTTTTCTTAGTTTTATTCTTCTTTTTAGTTGTATTTTTCTTTTTTTTTTTTTAATTTTATTTTTTTTAATTTTTTTTTTAATTTTTTTAAAATTTTTTTTATTTTTCTTCTTATTTTTATTTTTAGTTGTATTTTTATTTTTATTTCTAGTTGTATTTTTTTTTTAATTTTTCTTTTTATTTTCCTTTTTTTTTTCTTTTTATTTTTTATAATTTCTTTTTTCTTGTCTTTCTTTTTTCGTACTACAACAAAAACAATATAACTCAAAGTTTCGCACTTTATAACAATTTAAACAAATTCAATAATTTTCATCAAAATTTTATACTACAAGGTGAGGCAAAATTATTCACCCTATTCGAACACTATAAGTTTTGTAAATAGCGTAGTACGCCCATGGTATTTTGAATATTTTTATATGACACTTGCGAAGAACACATCTGCAGTATATAAACAGGCAAGCAATGGAGCGTGAAATGGTCCAAATAAAGGTTTCCAACACTCAAAATAATTTTTTTTGTTTAATAAAAAAGTGTGTTCAAAAACATAATTGGATGATTAATTTTGTGCCACCTTGTATTTAATCGGGATTTTTTGGAGCAAACGAGTTATAGAGTTTTGTGGTACATTTAATTTTAGGGTAATTTTGTGTGAGTTTAATTGCTTAGATTTTTGCTGACGGTGTGGCACACTTTCCTCCGTATTAAACAAAAATTTAGAGCAGTCTTATATGGAATAAAATGCATAATACTGTTAATAAAAATTCTGGCTAAAAATATTAATGAACATTTTTTGAACTTTTTAAAAATTTTGTCTAACAAAAATTCTGAATAAAAAAGTTTGAAATATTGATGAACATTTTTCGAAATTTTGAAAAATGTTTCGAACTTTTTCAAAAAAATTCCAACTTTTTTTAAAATATTGTAGTATAAACTAAATTTTTATAAAAAAAAAATAAGAAAAATGATGCATTCAGACGAATAAGGTTAAGATATTTCTGCCAGAACGAAGGCGCATACGCTCAGCCTAACCCAGCTCTATCTTATATTATCAAGGGAACTGGGTTTGGATGAGGTACTGTGCAGAGTAGAGGACACAAAAGATCGCGAGGTAGAAGTGCAGACCTCATTTTCAATCACTCATTCATTAAAATTTTTATAAAAAATTATAAGAAAATTAAATAAAAACAAAACTTTGCATATCGCGCTGCTATTATTTTGATACCCACTGTATTTTTTTTTCGTATGCAAGCATGTACAAAAAACATCAATCACACACATACATACGCATATATTAAATTAGAAAACGTGCTCGCAACCGACTCGTCGCTTAGCTTAAAGCAGTTGATGAAGAAATGAGCAGTAAAAGAAGCAACAACAGGCATTGAATTCTCAGGGCGTAGCCGCCGAACAACTGGCCAACATTTACACACACACATACACATACGTATTCAAAGAGTCTCGTGGATAGTTTGCGGGTGCCGCGTTTAGAGAAGTAAAGCAACAAGCTCCGAACTGCCTCTGTCGTCCGGTGGTTGTGCTATTACTTCTGGCCGTCCAGCAAACTTGAATGATTACTGCTGGCGCGCCGCGGCTTGGCTTGGCTAGAAAAATATGCTACGTGAAATTACTCATACTTTTCTTTTTGCGCTCAATTGAGAATTACTTAGCGCGGTTCGCTGAGCGCTTCGTCTATAAACCGACTTAACTAACGTTTTGGCAAAGCGCATCGCGCCAAGGCGTGTTTGATTCTGTCATTTTTAATTTTTATAAATTTCTTGTGTGCTTTTTTCTCATTTTTTCGCTTAATGTTTCTTTGTTTAACTGCCGCATATGAATAAATGTGCGAGTAGAATTATTTTTGTTGTTTTTGTTTTTTGAATTTCTTATAGTAATGCTATCGAAAATTCAGAATTAACAGCAAAAATTGTTTAAGCACGTTTGGCGTAGCAATTTAAAAATCCTCATGAAATGAATTAATCATACAGCAGAGTCCCCTTCGAACAGGGGCGTGTGGTAGATTCATGTTTTTTTCTCGCACCGCATAACAATTGCTATTAAGTGTTTTATTATTGAAAATATAAATTGAAGAATTTCTAACATGAAAAGTACATTTTTTAGGTTCATGAGTCATAAAAGTATTAAATTTTTTCTCCTAACCTCAAAGCAACGTCCGTGAGTAAAAGTTCAATTAGCAATACGAGGGTTTTTGTGACTTTTAGAATCGTTGTTGTTGTTGTAGCAGTTATTCAGGCCCTGCCAGCTCGTTATAGTCACCGGCCGTCATCATCAAAGAATGTGGTTTGAAGGAAAGATGTATTTGTTCCAAGTAAGCGGTTCCTTGACTACCTTCCAGTTGTGCGTGGGAAGTTTGGGGTTGCAATAACGGAGGATTTCCTCCATATCTTCTGGAGCAGAAGGCTCAGACGGGAGCCAGCACCGGGCACGCGGACGAAGAGGCAGGTCCTTTTTGTCCACAGCTTCCAGCTTGTCTCCCTTGCAGACCTCCCGCACCAGAGCTACTGCCGCCCTGTATATTGCGACCGACCGCTCATCGGCGCACACAATGCACTTAAAACTACCATGGTGCCACCCGGCACTCTCGCAGCATGGTGGAGGTCCAGGGTTTTCCCTTACTATTTTCATAAAGACCGTGGAGATGGCGCACGCCACT
Source organism: Anastrepha obliqua (assembly GCF_027943255.1). NCBI lineage: Eukaryota > Metazoa > Arthropoda > Insecta > Diptera > Tephritidae > Anastrepha > Anastrepha obliqua. Next base: position 10,523,202 of record NC_072893.1, read on the forward strand.
ATTTTCCACTCATCCCTGGAAATGGCACCATCTTCCCTGCCGCTGTCGACAACCCCCAAAGTGATGAATCCCGCCCGCTTAGCGACTTCGCTAAAAGATTTCGGCGGTCCCCACTAGTCTTCGGCGTCTTCAATAGGTGAACTTCTTTCTCTTGAGAGCGTTGCCGCTTCACTGCCGATTACAATGGCGGTGCTCTCGCACTCTCCCTTTCCGCGCAGCCTTTCTACCCGTGATGCTCTTGTACCCGTGATGCTCTTTAGCCGCCGCAGCGGTTCCTTAGTAGTTCGTGTTTCTGTACGGTTTTGGATTAAATTATTATTATGGTTATTATAATTGACGTGTACAAATCTGTTAGGTGTCTGCCGAGCTCCTCCTCCTATTTGTGGCGTGCGTCTTGATGTTCTACAAATGGAGGGACCTACAATTTTAAGCCGATACCGAACGGCAAATGGTCTTTTACGAGGAGCTTTTTCATGGCAGAAATACACTCGGAAGCTTATCATTGCCTGCCTAGGGTCCACTGCTATTAGAAAAAATCATTTCTATGATTTTGGTGTTTCATATATCAAACCATTCGGCTTCGACGGCCGTCGTAGAGAATAAGATTTATAATCTAACAATTCACAGGTAAATTTCTAGTCTATTTCTTCCGACGGATGTTAACTTTAACGCTTCTTCTCGAGTATCAGGCACTTTAGGCTTCTTTTAAACCCGTTTAAAGCAAATTACGGCTTCAATGAATTATTTCGCTTCTCATGGCAAGATTTTAAATCTCATTCCTGTACTTTTGGTATATCGAACTCGCCTTTTACTGTCAAGAAAGTTATACTTTCCTCTCATTAAATGACTACCGATGGGTATCCCAAAACTCAAACCTTTTATTCAGCTGATGAATTTTTTGAGTAGCTGGACAATTTAAGATCTCTTAGATCTTTCGATACCTTGCAAACTCTTGCCTTTCTTTGGCCGGCGTTAAAAAAAAAGTATTGGTATGCGTCGTGGGGCTGACTGCGCCTCTCGTGTCGTTTGGGCGGGAGGAGGATAGCTGGTTTTTATTTATGGTATTTATGGTATGGTGGTGGTATCAAGGTGGCACAAAATTCATCACCCTAACGGAAGATTTATAATTTCGGCAAATGGGATCGTACGTTTATCATATTAGACACTTGTGACCCAGGCAGTTGCAGTATAAAGGCAGACAAGCAATGAATAAAGATTTCCATCGCTCAAAATTATTCTTTTTTGATTGAGTAAAAAGGTTTGCTCAAACCAAAATTGGATAATTAATTTTGCGCCACCTAGTATTTTATTAAGTTAAGTAGCATTTACTCTTGTGAGGCAGCTGGAAGTAACCAGGTTTTCTTCTCAGCTCCTTTCAAATCAGCTTATATTTAAAGGCGCAGAATAAATGGAGCTCCATTTCTTCCTGTGCTATTTCGAAAATCCTGCGGCCCCAATACAGGAAAGAGAACTCAGAAAGCTCTGGGAAATCCCCGCCAATCAATTTCCAAACTCGTAGCTGTGTTTATCGGACGATCGGCACACACGCGGAAAAGCTAGGGTTACCATTTAACCTCCATTGCAGAAGCTGAGGGTCCCCTGTTGCTGTTGAGCATTTTCTCTGTAAATGTCCGGGTTTGGCAGCTAGACGATTAAGGTCCCTGGGCTTTCTTGACAGTCTGGGACAGTGCCCCAACCTAAATCTATCAACTTTCCCCATTACATCAAAAGCCCTGGCTGGCTGTGAATATTTGCCTGTTGGAGGTCTCATAATAGTATCAAAACGGTGCTTTAGTGCTACATGGGAAGTGCCAGAGTGGTACTTCTACCATTTTACCTACCTACCTACCTCATTTCAAAGTCCACAGGTAGGACTCGATTTTGCAGTCCTAAATAAATCTAAAGGTACAGGTTCTGAACTCTTACAGCTATGGTACTGTTTTAGTTGATCTCTTCCTACCATTTATATGGTCTTAGGATTTATTGATTTATTTCGAAAAAATAGCAACTGGTGTAAAAAACGTGGTCAATAACTAATTTTAATAAATAACTAATAAAATAACTACAGTGCACTCGCGGTAACTCGAATAGCCGCTAAGTCGAACGACGTGCTAACTCGAACACATTTTTTTCCCTATTGACTAGTTTGTAACTCGAACAATATTAAAGCGCTATAACTCGAACAAAAAAACAAATTTATTTGTACACACATTCTTTTCAAACATGTACATTTTGTACATACATACATATGTAATAGTATATGTATATAAATTATATGTATACTAGTGTATTGTCCATATGTCTGGGAACAACATCTTGCATTGACCAAATTGGTTTAAATTTGTCATATCAGTGCAGGTGAGTAATGGATCGTAAAAGGTTGAAGTGTTTAACATTAAAAGAGAGGGCTGAAGTCCTTAACAAAATTAAACGTGGATGTAGTGTTACTTCTCTAGCGAAGGAATATGGGGTAGCCAAGTCCACCATAAGTCTTATAAAAAAGAAAGACAAGGCAATTTTAAAAGCAGTAAACAACACGATTTTGGGTCCTGGGAAGAGGAGAACTTTAAAAGCTTCTGAGTTTCCTAAAATGAAAGCCGCTTTATACAAATGGTTTCTGTCCCAAAGAAAAAAGAATTACCCAATAAGTGGACTCATCTTGAAAGAACATAACATGAAAAACATAATTTACAGGTCGAATTTACGCTTTATGATGTTAACAAATGGAATGATGGTGCCGAATTTACCGACACAGAAGTAATAATTGAAACTAGTGATTCTGAGTCTGAGTTTAACAACACAACTGAGACATGTGAGCGGATATCATCTGAGGGGGCAGTTAGCTCTATCAATAAGGTAATTCAGTGGGCCACAACTGAACTTAGACGCAAACCCAACAAAACACGCTTTAAATTAGACGCAAACCCACAAAACACGCTTTGAAAGTGAGTTTAGGTATGGAGTTGTGTTTTAATTTTGTATGGGATTTGACAGGAGTTTTGTTTCGTGTTTGCGCTAAGAACACGATAGCGGCAGAGAACACGCTAGCGGCTGCGGTGGAAACTTACTATTAAAGCCCCGCAAAGGTTAACACTCTTCAACATTGCTGCAGGCAAGAAAAGACAAACACACATTACAACTTTCTTTTCGGCCTAACTTTTCTGTTAAAGCTGACTTTTTTTGTGTAACTGACACAAAGACTGCCAAATATTTGATGAAAAATATTGAAACGAATTAATTATTTTAAACATATTCATGTTCATATCCATATGTAAATAAATAAATAAATTTAATTGAAAAAAATAGATATCGATGACTGTTTTTTTAACATAGCACACTCAATTGATAAGTCGAACAAATTCGATAAATCGAACAGCGCCTGTTTTAATTAGTTCGAGTTATCGCGAGTGCACTGTATTATAATTTCAATAAAAAATATTACGTTCGCACTACGTGGGTTTTCAATGCAAAGTTTATCGGTATACAGGTAAAAAATATTATTTTTTTGTTAATTCTGAAGCAAAGTTGAAAAGATTTAATACCGCATGTATAATAACCAGGTTGTCAATAATAACAAGAACACAGAATAGAGCAGCACTGGGGCTCGTATGTAAATAACAAATTCCAAGAGTTCAGCAGTAAGGGTAAAAACATTATAAAATTGCAAGATTCTTTTGCTGTTGCTCGAAAGTAAAAAAGGGCGAGCGCAATCAAGTAAAAACACAGACAGAAGTCAGGAGAGAAAAACAGCAATACAAATTAAGTACAAATACAGCAATTTGTTGTTGACCTTTTGTAGCGTTAATTGCCAATTGACAACTGACGTAGTCGAGTAGAAAAAACGAAAATAAAATTTTAGATGAAAATGTGTGAATACGAGTATATCTGTATTTATGTATATGTACATATATATGTATGTGCGCAAACATGAAGTAGTGTAGACCATTTTCAAAGAGCTACTATTCTACGTACATATGTGAACAGGCGAGGCAGGCAATGATATGTTGGACGTTGTGAGCGATGAAACACATTCTTCTGTTTTGGGTGATGCCGTTGACATTAGCGCCGAACACATTTTCATCACACGGTTCATACATACCCAGCAGGGTAAGCTGAGCAAAATTATTTACAAATGTTCACAGCTTACCACGAATATAATGAATTGAAGGAGATATCACCTAGGTTAGGTTAGACGGCCTGCTTTGAGAAGGAGCTCACTCGGTGACTACGGAGGTCAATTATAGTATCCAGGAATGATTTCCTCGGTTGTAGTATTAGCAAATACTTTTTTTTTTGTGATAAATTCTCTAGTGAGACTGCGCTTACTCTATTCAGAATCTCGCTGAAGTGGTGTCTCACAAATGAGAAGAGTATTCTTCGAAATAAGAAACATTCGCCTCGGAGTTTCTTGATGGACTCTACTTGTTTCATAGCTATACAGCTACTACAGAAACCATAATGCAGGGCTCTGAAATTGGCGGTCATTTGGCCATTAGTACAATATTCCGTGAGATAATTCATGGACTCCTTTCTGAGTGACTAAGTTGGTATGTTGGGCACCGTACTCGATTAGTTGGTGGTTTCAAATACTAAATCATAGAAAAAGTTTTTCTTGTAATAGCGCCCGCCCTTTGGCAGGCAATGCCAAATCTCCGAGTGTATTTTTGCCATGAAAAAGCTCCTCATAAAAAGCATTTCCGTTCGGAGGTGGCATAAAACTGTAGGTCCCTCCGTTTGTGGAAAAACATTTAGACGCACCCACAAATAGACCAAACAATGAACAAAGGGTGTTGGAGAGGTGAGACCGTTATTCGGCTCTCAGTGAATTTGACAGAGTCAGCTGATGGCATGACGTAGCCGGGGCTATGAATCGGTTTTTTTTACGAAAAATCTAAGAATGTTTAGTGATAGAGGAAAAAATCAACACATTGTCATTTCGTTGTCATCTGAACAACGACTAATTGAGCGAGTATGCGAATACATGTGAAAAGATTGTGCAGAACTTGACTGCCAAATCCCCCCTGATGGGCAGCCGAGCCTTATAAATCTAACATCCTTGTGTTGGCTAAAATGAAAGTGATACTCTGCAGGCGCCTTGACAAGCCTTTCTATTAGGTTTATCCACAACTTGTGAAAATAGGATACCCAGCTGGATTGGAGAGCTTACGAAATGGAACCAAAACAGAAACTCCAAAATGAGCAAAGCCAAAACTTTCGTATTGCTATTCGCATGCATTCAGAACGACAGTATCCCGAAATTGGTATTGGAGGCAGTGTTTACTAATTTACAAAGAGAGTACATCACTTTTCGTAAGCCCCTGAGCTTCCCAGCCTCGAAGTTTTGCTTGTGTCGGTTAAAGGTGGATCGCTAACTTTTAGTGAACTTCTACTCAGATATTTTCACAGGTGCTAACCTCTCAGCAAAAATATAGGTTGGTAAACTGCGTTTGAATGACCGAAATACTTCATTCCTACGATGGATTGTTTCACACTACCCGAATTACCCGTATCCATGTGCAAGTATATCCAAGTACTGTTCGTTCAGCACCATCCCTCAAAAACTTATAGGGAATATTTTACAGAATTACTGAACTTCGCTTGATAGATCAATGTTAGCCTCGTAGATTTTCTAATTTGACTCTGATGTAGCAAATTCGAAATCCGTTACAATATCTACGGAATATTAGAACCGTTTTGGATTGGATTGGATTGGATTATTTCTCTTCAATTCTCATGCTAGACAGCCAATGGCGCGAGTATAGATAGAAATTTATTCATTTAATAAAATTAAGGTTTGAAAAAGAAGGAGGCCGCCATGTGGTTTGTAGGCAATTATTTATCTAAAAATTGGTGGGTTCGATTTCAACCTCTCAAACATGAAATATCACCAGGTTAAATATTACCGGTTAAATGAATTATTAGAGGGCTTGTAACCACGACGAACTATTTTTTCGACTGTGTGCAAGTTCATAATTAAACGGCACATTCCAAACCTCCTTTGTAACCGTTTAAAGTTTACGAAATAAAACAATGCAACATTTACGACACCCCAATTAGCTTATAGTTATTAAAAATGCCTGATTCATGTACTTTGAGGCATAAAAGAGCTGACGTGGCTCTTTCAAAAAACACTGAAATAGTTCTCGGCACACCAGAAGTTTGTTACCTGATTCCTTACTGGGTATTTTATTAAAAGTGCATCTGGGTGTATAATAGCCTCCATGGGCTGTGGGGTGGTCTGAATGCTTGTATGTATGTAAGTATGCATCCTAAGTGTGAAAATGAAAAGTCTGATGCTGTCAGAGGTTGTCAAAGTTTTGAGCTTCGTTTTGTTAATTGAAGTGTAGCCAAGTTAGTTTTTGAGCCTTTGAATATTAGTTTTATTTCTATTAAATGCACACTACGTTTTATGCTTTTAACTTTTACTGAGGCGCTGATTAGTATTTATGTATGTAGGTATATTTGTATGTATAGGCGTGGTGACAATAATAGCACATCGACTATTTATATACTATATTTCATTTTATTTTGTTTTTCATAAAAAAGTGGGTTATACTTAAGCATGTCAGCATTTTTGACTGAAAACTGCAGGAAAACCACACTACGGCTAACAATTTTGCGGGATAACGGAATGAAAAAAAAGGTATTAATAAAAGGATATCAAATCGCGAAAATTTTCCTGATGTTAATACCTAAATATTATTATTTTAATTGATATACATATAAAAATTGAGAGCACAATATGATGATTTTTTAAGAAATACCGCGCGACCAGACTGCGCATTTGATAACTAAGGAAGACCTTAAGCTTTAGGCTTACAAGAAAAAAAAAAAAGAAATCATGGACATACTCAGTTACAGCAGAAAAACGATGGGAAAGGATGCAAAATGGCACACAGAACCAGAATTCGTCTTTTCTGACGGAAAGCTCTTTTTGTTATGGCAACCTCACAACCCTCAAAATGATCGTGTCTATGTATGCAGCTGCAATGACCGACATTGCTAAGGCTAAGAAATAAATAATGCATTTTATGTAAAAAAATCCTTTAAAATATCATTTGAAACCGCAGGCAATGGAGATGTTTGGAAAAAGTTTCCAACGAGATTCTGCTCGTGCATACAAAGCTAGAATTTTGCAAAAAAACTGGTTCGGCCGAGGATAAAAAAGGACTGGCAGAAGACTGGAAGTTCTGTTGATTGAGTATTGTTATTGTAGCGCAAACCGTCGCTGAATAACCTCCAAAATCAATATCTCGATGTTCTCAACAATTAGGCATTCATGCATGAACTGTTTGGCGGATTTTAACTAGACGTGATGATAGTAGGCATTTAAATGATGCCAGTTTCCACATATAAATGTTAAGAACCGTATTTTGAATATTTTTGGAAAATAGTGAAACCAGAAAACATATAAATTTGGACATGTTTTATTAAAATATTGATGTGCATACTTGTAAAAATGAATTAAATTTTTTTATTAATATTAAAATAAATAAATACGAATTTCCCATAATTTTTTTTTTTTCTAAAACATTTCGCAATATATTGAGAAAGTACTTCCGTGCTTCTTCTATGCGCAGTTTGATATGAAGTTAAAATTTGTAGTCAATCGGTCAAGATTTGTTCGAGTTTCTCGAAAAATGTGGTTTCGAGAAAAGGTGGGTTGTGTTAAAATTCAAATTTCAAATATTTCAACAGCTCTTCCACCGTAATGTTTTAAATCTGCCTTGTTTAAGATATTGGAGCACTTTTTAAGCAAAAACAAAAAAAATTGAGTTTTTGAAGTTTCTACGATGGCTCAACCCCTTAATGAACCACGAAGAATATTTGATTAAACTTTTTGAATGAAAAAGTGTGTGTCGGCAATTAAATTTTATAATTTTATTTTAATATTCCAAGGTTAAACGAAATCGACCAGAAATTCTAAATTGTGTTCATTGCAAAATATATGTAAATAAATACTAATACAGGGTAGACCATTTAAAGCGGGCCCATCGGGCAACCCTATAACTTTTGACAGGAACGTCAGATCGACTAATGACATAGCGCGTTGGAAGCGTCAGTCCAAGACAATTTTTACCATGGAGCAGTACACTCCAAAAGAACGCGCTGAAATAATTCAGCTTTACATCCAAAATAACTTCTCAATTGTGAAAACTCAACGTGCGTTTAAAAAAAAAAATAAAGTTAAAAGTGCGCCATCCAAAAGCACTTTACAGCGTTTATACGCAAAATTTATTAACCACGGTAGTCTCAGCAATACCAGCCACGCATCCAGACAACGTACACGACGTTCTGCTGAAAATATCGAGGCTGTACGAGCCAGTGTTGAGGAGGCTCCGCGAACATCGAGTTATCGTCGTTCTCAGGAATTAGGCATCGCCAGGACAACACTCAGGCGCATAATTCGCATCGATTTGAAAATGTTTCCGTACAAAATTCAAATGGCACAAAAATTAAAAATTAAAATTGAAGCCATTGTTCCCTGGAAGGTTGATTTCGAAAAATGGTGATTTTCCGTGGCCACCGAGATCACCAGATTTGACGCCACCGGACTTTTATTTGTGGGGTTATCTGAAATCCAAGGTATACATCAACAAGCCAAGGACTCTAACTCAACTTAAAAACAATATCCGACGCGAAATCGCCGCCATACCGGCCGAAATATTGGACAAAACGATGGAAAACGCCGAAAAAAGGACACATTTGGCCATCAAGGCCAGAGGCAAACATTTGAAGGATATCATTTTCAAAAACTAGCTGGAACAAATCTCCTTGAATCAAAATAAATGATTTTTCATATCAACACAAAAAAAAATGTTTTTTTCAATGTTTTTTTTTCAGAAACAAATGGGCCCGCTTTAAATGGCCTACCCTGTATATTTTGTGTGGGTTTCCAGCATATATTTAATTAACAAATACTGCAAAAAATATCCAAACAATTTGCAATTTTTCGCTCACATTCATTCACGTTCTAAAAGTGATATCACTTTTGCTTTCGATTCTAAAAAAATATTCTCCATTGTTTTGCTATGCCCGCCGATAAATGTGTTTATTAGTTTTATGCCTGTATGTTTGCATGCATGTATGTATGTGTGTATGTGTGACATTGATTGTAAATGCGCTTCATTGAAATTCCAGCCCTCACATCGCCTTTGTGGCTAACTAATTGCGGCATCTCTCGTCCTGAGCTCAGTTGAGCTCAATTGATATGCAAAGCAGCCAGATCTAGATAAATTAGGACCAAAATGGTAAACAAATGCAGTCGCACAGACTTGATTATTTCGTGGGTTGAAATATTCAGTGAGTTGTTAAAAATAAAATAAAATAAATAAAGGAGTACAATTTTAGGTAGAATTATTTTAAAAATAAATTTAATGAAACTATTTCAGCAAAAAGCTAATGTTTTATCTAATTTTTTGGTCTCACACTGCATGGAATCAAAAAGAAATTTGGTTAAAATTGGTTGATTTTGCGCTACTTTGTAGAAATGGTTTGATGGAGGCAGAACCAATCTGAGTCGGTATTCCTCCCACTAGAATAAAGTAATAAAAAATGTTCTTAGTGTTACCCGAAAGGAAAAGTAATTTCGAGAATGAAGTAATTCTGAAAGTTACTGAAGCAGATCGTACCGACAAACTATGCAATGAAGTTGTGGATGACTGGAATTTTCCAAGTACTTAGGCCGTATTGGTCATTACACTTAAGGCTCAAAGAGAGTATTTAAAGGATTGCAGTCACGGTGGTGTGGTGATTCATTGCTCATCTGCAAACTTCCTAGACTCTTTTACGAGTCTTAGCAGTTTGGAGTAGATGAAGAAAGAGATGTAGCTTGTCCATTCGCATTACAGTCGACCCAAAAATGCACCATCTAAGTCTGGTGAAACCCGGACAGCTGCAAAAAATTTGCTCTGTACTATTTTTATCCTCCAAACAAGAAGCACATAGTAGAAAATCGATGATGTCTATGGTGACTACCATAGATGTCGTCCCCATTGATTGTGCCCTGCAATCAGTTCTATCAGCGCTCGTAGCTCTCTCTCTCTCTGTCTGAGAATTTTGCCACCAATCCAACAGGTATTTTCGGGAAACAACTGGTTGTTTTCTAATAGCGGTCGCCCCTCGGCAGGCAATGGCAAACCTCCAAGTGTATTTCTGCCATGAAAAAGCTCCTCATAAAAATATCTGCCGTTCGGAGTCGGCTTGAAACTGTAGGTCCCTCCATTTGTGGAACAACATGAAGACGCACGCCACAAATAGGAGGAGGAGCTCGACCAAACACCCAAAAAAGGGTTATATATTTATAATTGGTTGTTTTGTCGGTGCACGAAGGGCTCTTATGAGTTTTATTAATGAAATACAGTTCGCCAATTCATCAGTCAGTTCGTGGCCTTGAACACAACAGTGTTCCGGCACCCATACAAGTTCAGGCTACTTTCACCTTACATTGGAGTTCAGCCTCAATTTAGTAAATTCCTGAACTAATTTTGAAAAGATGTAAGCGGTTCTAGGGCCTTTATCTCAGCTTGGACGTCACTGCAGACACTGAATTTAAGTCCAGAATTATATAGTTTTCTTATTGTCCTTTTTATACATTTTATACACATTAGGGTGGGTCAATTTGTATGGAACGATTTTTCTCGACATCGCTCGCAGCAGATTCGGATTTTATATAATATAACATTTTAAGAAAGAAAGTCGATTGGAGCATAACTCTAAAGTTAATCACGAGTCGCCCCTAATTTTTTAAAGAAAACACATTTCTTGAATTAATACGAAAACCGAGCTGGAGTTCGAGTCAGAGAGCGTCTAAAACTCGTTCTACGCGACGTTCTCTGGTTTTTCGAGAACTAACATTCTAAGATCTGATTTTCTTTCCCTGAATGTTGAGTTGAATAATTTTTCTATATATTCCTTTCAACTCTTTTTTTTTAGTGTAGGATTCAGAAACTTTGCCTTTTCAATGTAGTGTAATCACCGGTCATCTTCGTCTAGCTCATCTAACGGTAGGCCCAGAAAACTAGCTGTTTCGACAGATTGAGTCCAGAGGGAGAGGGGTGTTAGATGAGTGGGTTTGATGGGGCATGTGAAAAGGTGGTTAGTGTCGTGCGGGGTGCCTTCACATGCTGGACATATGTTTAATACGTCGGCGACGATTCTGGATAAGTAGGAGTTTAACCTGCTACAGTATCCAGAACGTAATTGTGCCAAGGTTCCGCGGGACTCTCGGGGAAGTTGGAGCTCTTCGTCTGCAATGGGTTGTGGTTGGACATACAATGCTACAAAAATAATTTGGCTAAAATGGGACGTCAGGCGCTACGTCAAAGTGCTACTTAATCCAGGAAAAAAAGTCTCTATGTTAGTTACTTGATCACAGGTCACTGTCTCATAGGTCGACATGCTCAAAGATTGAATGCTTTTAAGATTTGCCGTACTAAGAGACTTATATATATAATTTCCCATAGTTCCTAGGTGAAACGTAGGGCTTCAATAAACAAGATATAATTTCGTTTGTATAGAGCTAGATGTTTAATTTGACTCCACGAACGGCCTGCTCTGTCTGCCTCTACTGCTACTTGTCGCCTCTATGTGTTGGCTGGTCTCCCGCACCTACGGCTTCCGTGGGGATTCTAGTCTAGCGCTGTTCTTGCGATGCCATCCCGTGGTTTGCGCAATGTGTGTCCGATCCATTTCCACTTGCGACGCACAATTTCTATGTGAACTGGTATTTGCCCGGTAGACGCCCAAAGATCATCGTTGCTTATAATAACAGGCCAGAATATCCGCATTATCTTTCGTAGGTAACGGTTTAGGAAGGATTGTAATATATATACTTGCTGTTAAGTTCCATGTTTCACATCCATACAGAACTACCGACTTCACGTTGGAATCAAATATTTTCAATTTTGTGTGCCTGGAGATATAGGTTGATCTCTATACCTTGTCTAGCATGCCAAATGCAACGCGTCCCTTAGATACTCGGTTGCGTATGTCAGTTGTTGATGCGGCGTGTTTTGAAATTATGCTCCCAAGGTAGCAAAATTCATCTACATCTTCAAGCGGCGTGTCGGCAATTTGAACGGCGTGCGTTTTGGTGGTGTTAATCTGCATTACATTGGTCTTTGCTATGTTCATTTTTAGACCTGTTGTGCTACTGCCGCTTGTAGTTTAGCTGATGCATCTGAGTATTTGCGCGATAGTAAACAAATGTCGTCCGCATAGTCTAGGTTTTCAAGCCGGCCGCATAAACCATAGGAAATGCCCCTGCTAATCGCTTGTTGCGATGCTTGTCGCATTGTTAGGTCCATGACTAGGTTGAACAAGAGTGGGGATAATACATATCCTTGCCTAACACCGGTTTGAACTTCGATACTACCACTTGGAGCATTTTCGTGTTTCACGCGGCATGAAACGCCCGAGTACAATTCTTTTATGATGGTGACAATTTTCTCAGGCACTCCTTTGCATTCAACAGCTTCGAAGATTGTTTCATGATTGAGAGTGTCGAACGCTTTTTCGAAGTCGACGCAGCAGAGGTAAAGAGGCGAGCGCCACTCAACCGACTGCTCCACGATTATTCTCAAGGAGTTTACATGATCGACGCAAAAGCAGTGGGGACGAAAGCCTGCTTGTTCTTTGCGTAGTCTTATGGTAGAATTTTGTGGCAAATTATTTGTGGCACATTTTAACCCGTTATATTGCTGTGATGTTGCTAGATGTACTCATCTATTGAGGAGTTTTCGGGGCGTAAAATGTACGACAAAAATGCTCCTCGTTGTTTTTTTTTTAAGAACTACTGAACACATCACTTATCGAAAATGATCATAAGGATAAGGATCACATGGATTCCTATGTCGATTTATCATAAGAATGCGCAAACGGTGGGACCTTTGACCACCGCTAAAAAACACTTCAGACGCAAACTTTCCAATCGCCCTTTGTCCCTTCTACCAGAATCCATTTCCGAAACTTCGTTATTTTGAAAAAAAGGTGTTTGTTGTACAGTGTTATTTCATTATTTTTTTTTTAGATGTTTTCCAACTCGTCTAAAATTACGTGTCTCTCTTGTTCTCTTCAGATTAGTCACACAAAAGAATTGTAAATTACATACATATAAGTATGCTTGAGACGTTCTTGTCTTTCCCCAACACCATCGGGGGTTTAAATAAACCAAGATTATTTTTTTATTCATAAGATTTTCTGTACTTTGTCCCAACTTCAAGTCAAAAATACTATATATTTATATATACAAATACATGACACATTCAAACATAAATACCTAAGTGCATACATTCAAATATGAAGCTACCGAAGCGAGACCGCAAAATGGGTTCTTTTTCTTATTGAGCCATGACTCCGATAGCAAAAGGAATTTAAAGTACAAAAAAAAAAACGGGTATGAACAAAAGGCGCAGGAGTCATTGCAAGACCTGGTTGTACTTGGTTGGCTGATTACTTGACTTGGAAGTTAGTGAAGCGCAGCAAGAGCGCCTAAGAAAATGATTGCCACTACAAAGCTTGCAATCATTTTCCAACCATACCTACGATAGACTTTTCTCATACTCTTTCGCTTTCGCAAAAATTATGGGAACCACATCGCAATGGCGAAACGTAAATACCAACGACTCGTTGCAGCGCGAAAACTGGCACTCCTTCAGTTGCATTGTAAAAACAATAAAAAAATAATAAAAAAAATCAAATAATAAGTAACAAAAAGTAAGTGCAGGCGATGACCAAAAAAGTTGATAGCGAAAATGTTTCCGACATCATAACGGCGAATTTGATTTTTTTTTGCTTCTTAGGAAATGTCATACAAATGACTAGAAGAAAAGTCGCACAACCAACCCTTTAAAGTCTTCACAATGCAAACGGTTAGAATCTAAGCTCACTTTTTCATTTGTAGTTTGCTGTCAACAAATGCTGTCACCAGGAAATTAATGCAAAAATTGAAAAAGTAACTAAAAATAAAAATACTTCGAGGTGCCACTTCGCAGCTCAACAAAACTCACCTTCCATAATCTACAACACGACCAATGCTCGCAGCATTCACTCACTTGTGATGATTGTGCAGTCTAAGAAAATTAAAAAAGCAAAAAAATCGAAAACAATCAATGCAGTCTACAATTAAGTAAGCAAGAAAAGCAAAATTACATACCTACACTTAAATGCTCCTTTTAATTGATTGCATTTCCCACAATATTTACTTGTGACTGCGATCATCAGCACACCGTCACCTTATTCAACGACATGCAATGGACAACATCTACAAATAAGGCATAAATCACATTCGCAATCAACTATAAAATGACAGCAATGCAGTCACTTTGATTAATTAGTCAAGTGGCAGTGATAAAAATAAAATACAAAAAATGAAATTTACAATCTCAGCGTGGCGATCGAGCTAGAATATCGAACACTTGGGTGTACAAAATCAAAGGACTGAGACTTCAATTAAGCTTCAAGTGTGCAAAGCTACTAGGCAATAGCCCCATAAGGCGTTTAAAGAAATTCATAACTGGCGATCAGACTGCATTTAAGCGAGTTGCGCAATAAGCTTATTAGTGTATTTCATTGACCTTGTCCACATATCTGTAGTTCCCCACCTGATCTTTCCAACGCAGAGCCGGCCTTCCTCTTCTCTACCACCTCATCTTCTCGGACAGCACGTCGGCCATCAAATCAATCGAGGTAGTTTTACTAAGATCAAAGGTTGCTCAGGAATGCTTGGCTGCTCTAAATGCTATTAGCACCAAGGCCAGGCTTATATGGGTTCCGAGACATAGAGATATTGAATGAAATTACAAGACCGATGAGCTAGCCAATCGTTCACTGCTTGAAAACAGAGGCAACTTGCAAATTAAGGATAAAAAATAATATTCTCCAGGAGGCCAATAGGTCATGCAGAGAAGAAAATACGTGTGTTACAGCCAGTCTAATTTGATCGCAAATAGATAAGAAAATATCAGGAGAATTACTTAACCTTTCAGGAGAGAACATCGCGAAGGTCGTGGCTTGTGTCACATAGGAATATTTTAGCATAAATAATGCAGGAATTGTAGAGACGAGCAAGAAACAGTAGAACAGTTCTTTTGTAATTGTCCAGACTTAGCTAGGAGTGGAGTAAGTTTGTTCGGAAAATACCAGTTTGATTCCTTACGGAACTATCCGGTGTTGAGATAAAACCTATCCTATGGTTCATAAGATAGTCTAACCGTTTCCAAGAAAAAAGGAACAGTAAGGTTTCCCGTGACACACAGTGGGACCACAACGGACATACATGTTCTAAGTGAGTTGGCTACTCTAAGCCGACTGCCACAAAAACTTAACCTAACATAACCTTTGCTACCACCAACAGTTACCTCATCGAATACTTTCAGAACCGGAGCGAACCATTCGGACATCATGATCCAGCCGACGAAGCGGCTAGATTTTTATTCGCTGCGCTATGTCTAAGGTCCAAAAATTTTCCGCAGAATCTTACTCTCAAAGACTCGAAGGGAATCATCATCACCTCAATGTAATTACTCAAGGGTTTGGGACGATGCGGAGAGCTACAAGACGGAAAATTCCAGCAGTTCTAAAGATCTAATTAGATTTAGCTGATGTTGAAAAGTTGTTTTTTTGTGACTCGCAGTAAGCAAGTAACAAAATTCTTTGGTTAGATGACAGGATAGCTAGTACTTATTGTACAAATTTCAGAGTAGGAGGCTTCACATCCCTCAATTACTGATAGTGAACAAAGTTCTTCTGTAATCAAATGTAGATTCTTTGCTTTGTGTCTCTGCAAATCTCGTTCAGTAAGCAACATTCTAGGCTGGCTAAAAGTAGATGGCGAAAGGTTTTTGCTGATTTTGTTTCGACTAGAAAAGAGCGTTTTATATTTTGCCAAACAGCTGAGCATCTGCCATGGCTTCTCAGCCATATTGTTCACCTGCGGGTGAGGCTGTTGAGAAACTTGAATAATGGTTGAGAAACTTAAACCCAAAAACTTATCGAGTTTCTCATTTTAAAGTATTGAAATCGTTCTGGAAAGCCTGCTCGACTCGGATGTGCTACTTTTCATGACTGGAATCGCATTTCATAACAAATAAAAAGGCTGTCAATTATTAAAAAAGCGCAAACTAAACAAAATATTAAAGCATATTTTTTTTGTTTTAATCAGTGCATGGCATTCGCTTTAAAACCAAATCGTCTATTAATAATTACAAATCGCCCTTATCGCACGATCTTTAATCATCACTGCCGCATGACCTTGTCGTCAATTTTCTGCCTTGTTTGCATTGAATTATCCTTCGAGTGCACACCACGAATGCCAATCGCATGCTGCAGCGTGTTAGCCTTGACCTGTGTTGCAGCCATAGCTGCTGCAACAAGCATAGATACTCATGCCACCATCTAACGGTTTGCCAACAACAGGCCGCTTTTGTTTTTGCTTTTGCTTTTGTTTTTGTTTCCCCTCTTACAGCAGTATTTTTAATAATTTTATCGCAAACTTTAAATCCAATCATAAATACGAAGTTGCATGCTTCGTTCGGCATCTCTTAGCTATAAGTAGAATATACCCGATATTGGCCTTGAAAGTTCCGTGCGGGTGTGCCACGTGTCTCCGCATTGTTGTTGTTCACGCACATAGTATTGTTCTACAAGTATTTCGTGGCATTTGAATTTTGCCACTTACATATATGTACATTAGGGTGGTCCAAAAAAAAATTTGTATGCTGCCGCCCCCCATAATGGTAAAGAGCGAAAAATAAAAAGACCCGTATTTTTTTTTTTTAATCAGACCATATTTAATGGTGCCGCCGGGGCTTTGAAATATCCCATGTATTTTGCATGGGAAAAAAATACTTTTTCGTAGATTTCATGTAAAAACCTGGAAAATGAATATATTTTAACCGGATAACTCAGTTTCTCTTCTTAATTGGTCAGGGAATAACAACCAATTATGAAATAATTAATTTTTTTTGTATTAACTATTTTCATAAAAGTAATATAAAATATTGTTTTTCGATTTTTTCTTAGATTTTCGTTTTATGGGGGCTTTTTGGGGTTCTATAAAAAATAGTTAATACAAAAAAATTAATTATTTCATAATTGGTTGTTATTCCCTGACCAATTATGAAGAGAAACTGAGTTATCCGGTTAAAATATATTCATTTTCCAGGTTTTTACATGAAATCTACGAAAAAGTATTTTTTTCCCATGCAAAATACATGGGATATTTCAAAGCCCCGGCGGCACCATTAAATATGGTCTGATTAAAAAAAAAAAAAATACGGGTCTTTTTATTTTTCATTCTTTACCATTATGGGGGGCGGCAGCATAAGAATTTTAATATAAATTTTTCCCATGCATTTTTGGACCACCCTAATGTACATACTTACATATCTACATACATAAAGCGCCTCAGGGATCTTGTCGACGCGTCGGTTCATTGTTGCAAACAAATAAAAATAACTCTCGCTCTTATCTTGAGTAGGCTACTTCAATGTTTCTTTAAACCACATTTCTTGTGCTTTCGGTTACTACCAAACAGAAAGGGCAAGAATGAGCTTCCGTATGCGCAATCAGCAGGATATTCTATGCAACAATGTCGCTCGCATACCATACATAGGTTCAGAATCTTCCGTGCATGAAGCTTCGCAATCAATTGATCTATTGATTTTGATTTTATGGGGTTGGGGTTGCAGCTGAGTTTTCTTATATGTAGCAGGGCATTTTCTTAATTTAAATGATTTTTTAATCCTTCAAAAATATCAAAAAATATGGCACAACTTAAAACCGTAGTTTTTTATATTATAAATTTAGACTTTCAATTAGAAGAAAAAAATCAAAAGCTAAAGAATTTGAGAAGGAATTCAATTTTCTTAAATCTCTATGAATTGCAGCATTTATAGCATAACAACTTCTAACTTTTTTCAAGAAAAGAAGCTCAGTATTTCAAGGACAGCGTTGCGGGATGTGAAAATTAATGCATTCTAGAAGAAATTGGCGGTCAATTATCCCATTAATAGTATCTAAGAGAAGTGTGAAGGAGATAATAGTTTTCCTGCAGTTTACGGACTATACGCTGATCAGCACTATCCGGAACTTTACGATAGGATTGGGCGCACAAAATTCAAAGATCATAGGACCAAGCGAAGAAACATTTCTAATATGGCAATCAAAATAAGATCTACAAATGCAAATCGCTTATTCAAGTTTGCATCAAGCTAGGAACGAACGGACTTCAATAGCTTCAAAACATACTTGGAAACATTTATTTACATTAAGTTGCAGATACCACAAAACAACGGTATTAATATCAGTTGGGATCTTAATCGAATCGGACGGACTATTAATGGTAAAATAGATTGTAAAGTCACTCGCGAATAAAAGTTAATTTAGTATGCAAATGGTATGTAAAAATAATAAACAAAAAAGTGAGGGGCTCAAAATACAATCTTGGGAAACACTAGACGAAGCTACAAAAGAATATGAGGACAACGACTACTCAATAATGAAGGGAGAGGTACGATGTTATTTAAGATAAAAAAGAAATTGAATGAAAACCCAGGCGAGCTAGTTTGGACACCAATTATTAGTGACTAACTTTGTCAAACGCTTAAAAGTCTATTATCTGTATAGTCATCTGTGTCAATTTTCAGATGATCATTCATATGATTTATAAAACTACTGCATTATATTAAGTGTTCTCAAGAAGGCGGAGTTATAGGGCATACCAAAAAGTTCGCGTTCAATATATTTTTCCTAATACACTTCTCAGAACTTGTACCATATAAAAAATGAGGAATTATGTTTGATTTACTTGAAACTTGCACTTTGTTATACCGATTTTCAATGATCTACAAAACTGCATTCTCGAAATTTTTGTAAAGATTTCTGAGTAAAATGTTTGAAAATTTGTATAAAAAGTGCGAAACGTCGGTTTTTGTTGTAGTAGGAACTATCTTATCAATATGTGATGTACATTTTTTTTTGGATTTGACTGTACATATATATGTATATATATATATATGTTTAAAATATGTATGCATTATATATTTAGATATTTATTTTTATATGTAGTTATTTTACTCTTTACAACAAAAAATAATTTAAATATTTTCCTTACTTTCAGGTATGCATTTTGATTGAGTACTTTAAGGGCAAAGTGTGACATTTGCTAAAATTATGTATCAGATGGACGTATGTATATATTTTTAATACAGTTTAAGTTAATAAAGAGTAATATAAAAGATGGCGCACATTTAATCATCCTATGGAAAATTTTATAATTATTGCAAATTATTTAAAATTATTTTAAATTAGACCTTCTCTTGCAAGTTGATCAGCCCTATAGTTCCCTGGTATAGCTCTGTGGCCTGGAACCCAGCATAAGATGATACCATATTATTTGGTCATCACATTAAGAGATTGGCGGCATTGTGAGACACTCCCTGATGTGCTTTGGAATGCATTCAGGGCCCGTAGGGCAGCTTGGCCGTCTGATAGAATGCAGATATCTGTTGATGATATTTTGTTTATCTGTAACCATTTTAAGGTTTCATGAATAGCGTTTATTTCCGCTTGAAAAACACTACAGCGATTCGGTAGTTTAAAGGATTCACTGATAGAAAGGTCTACGTAATATAATCCTGATCCTACACCAGCGTCCATTTTAGATCCGTCCGTGTAGATCTTAACGGGTGTATTGGGAGAAGATCCATCACTCAAGCCATTCTAGTCTAGAAGGGATTTCCATTAAGAAATTCCTTTTGAAGTAGAGAATGGGAGGGTGATAATAACAATCACTGGATATGTCCGTATAGAAGTCTAAGGTGGTTGAATGCCCATGTGTGACAGTCTTCCATTGTGAGCTCGCTATTTGTAGAAGAGATCTAGGGGTGATAGATGTAATATGATATCCCAAGCCACGGATGGCGTGGTTTTCATGACACCACATATTGCTAATTCCGCTGATCTCTGCACCTTATTCAATAAACTGTAATAGGTTTTTTTCTGCATACCACACCAACAGGCAACTTTTCTATATAGAAGAATGCGCCTGACAACTGCAGTAAAAGGCCAATGAGCAGCCTTAGGTTTAATTCCTCAGGTCTTACCTAAAGCACTCTTACTAATGCTCTTAAACTAATGTTTAATGTGCATATTTTTAAACTAATTTCTTTCAAGAATTGATTACTTTATTGACACTGATATTGCATTTATTAATGAATATTTTGAAAGTAAAAAGTTCACGCCGGTTATGAAATATGTATATTGTTTTTAGTTTTTTGTTTATCCTGGATCATAGCTACCAAAAATTGTTTTCAAGTGCTTTTGATTTGATCAATGCTCCTGTTCAGACTTTCTAATCGAAAATGTACGTGCAAACCTTTGTAAGAATGTTATTATTATTATTATAATATAGCAGTCCTAAGGTGTTACAATTAATAACTTCACTTCCTCTTTCACAAGCATTGTACGATACTATTTTTTAACTTTTCTCCCCTTAGAAACAAAGAGTTTACTTAAGTACTACTTAGCACATATTTTACTGAATTTGAACAAAAGGAAAAGCTGGATTTGTTGAACACTAAGGTTCCCCATCCCGTTGGCTGGCATTAAGAGATTAGAAGTTTCTTTGAGGCGACTGCTTAACGGCTTCTAAGGGGTTGCAATCAGAAATCAAAGCTAAATGTCAGCCTTTTCCATGTGCAAGTACATTCACAATTTCTTGCTTTTGTGTTGAGCAAATCAAGTTCAACCTGACGCATTCGTCAACACTCACCCACAAAGGCAATATCACACCCTTCACCTCGTACTACACAACCGAAAAGTGAGCTTGACTAATTTAAAAAGAGCCAACGCTACTAGCAATAAGAGGGTGTTCAATGGCAAGCTTCCTTCGGGGGCGAAATGGATGAGGTGATGTACTACTACCGGTGGCACTTTGAAATCACAATCGCTTTTGTCACACGCGGCGGGTAGTCTCAATGGCAATTTTGTGGTTTCTTAGACCAAATCGCCGGTTGCTAGGCAGGCTCTTGGTGTCATTACGCCAATTGCACGTGTAGTCAGGCCGTTATTTAGAAGTATTAGAATAGAAAAGTCGAATTAAGATTCATTTTCTTGATGGTGCTTGTGGTGCGGCGTTGCTGGGGTGCCAGAGAAATACCTTTGTTTGTGTCGGTATCTGTGGATGTGGGTCGGAGCGGCGGATGCGAATACGAATGTGCTTAAATTAACTTGTAAAGTAGTAGGCTTTGTTTTTTTTCGTCTTTTGATTTTCTCCCCAGCTCTCGTTTGACAGGGGGTGGCATACTGGCTGCCATGTCGGAATTACCCGTCTATTCATGAAATTGCAAGCGAAAATGGTTGTTTTCGGCTTTTGGTGTCAATTTGATGGGATGTGTGGGTAGATGGGCGGCCGGCTGGTAGGTCTGATGCGTCGCGTCGCGTCGCTTGCCACCAATTTGTAATCTGTAAAGTGTAATTGTTATTGCTTTGCCCACACCCGTGCAGCAGCCAAGACTTAGCCGACGAGCAGAGTGTCGAGACAGATGGTTTTTTCCAACCGTTTGTGCTGACGTTTGCACATTTTTCAGCATGGCTTGTACATACAATCATTGGTCTTTTTTAATGGATTTTCGTCTGTTGCAGCAACAGGAAAACAAAAGTAAACAGGCAGCGGATGGGTGAATCGATGGTTGCTTGGATGAATGGCGGAAGAGTGAATAAATGTATTGGCTATCGTCACAATACAGCCGGAAGAGATTTTTTCATAAACAGCCGCCTGATGGCTTTGTTAATTGAGGGCATAAAACATATTGATTGCCATTATATACTCATATTTATAACCGTAAATAAAATGGCATAGCAGACGTGTGATTGGCAGCCGTTTGTAAATTTAATTAAATGCGAAATTTATGCAATTCATATGAATAAGTTTGATTTCACTTCGATCTGGCATGATTGGAAATATTTGCTTTATATTAGCAGACGATTTTAGTTTGCTTTTGCGACGATAGTACAATCCGAGTTGGCCGAGTTCCTCCTCCTACTATTTGTGTTGTGCGTTTTGATGTTTTCCACAAATGGAGGGACCTAAAGTTTCAGGAGCTTTTCCAAGGCAGAAATACACTCAGAGGTTTGTCATTGCCTGCTGAGGGGTGACCGCTATTAGAAAAAAAATCGATCTATCATTTTGTGTTTATGCCCGGGGTTACAATCCAGGGCACCTCCCAATGGTAGTCACGCTCCGACACATTGAATGCTTACTGAAAACTTAAAAGCAAATTGAAAGGGATTCAGTATCTAAAATGCTTCAGAAGTATTTTTATATCTGCCGGTTAACACATTGACTGCCATGTGAGACCACTTTAGTCTCCACAGTAGGCCTATGAAAAATTTTTTTTGTTGAATATCTCAACATATCTGATCTATAAGTGGGAGACTAATGTGTCACCATAACGCCTTTTATGAAAAAATATATGGTTGTTTTTGTTTTTGTAGCAGTTTATTAAGCCCTACCAGTGCAGTGTAGTCATCGATCGTCATCGTTTATCTCGTCTAACGGTAGGACAAGGAAACATGCTGTTTCGGTAAGTTGAGTTCACTTTCCTTGCTGCAAACTTTTTACTGCTTCCCATTTCTCTTTCGAGTTCAATATTTGCTTTACAAGGTTAATTGGTGTAGCGACGGCGCCGAGGACGTTTGCGAGCTCGAAGCGCTCTTCATAAAATCTGTTTTCACGCGTTCTGTACTCTCATCTTCGCTGTGGCACTCAGGCCAGGTGGAATTATCTGTTGGGTTGGGTTCAACTGGAGATGGCTGTTAGATGCGTGGGTCTTCTCTAATAAAGTTTTGTCTATCTTCATTGCTTAGGAATTGAAGATTAGTCTCAAAACTGTTTGGAATCACTTGCAAATGGTTAAGTTCATCGTCGAAATAAAGCCACGTCATATTTTTTTAAATATGGCAGATACTTTTTTGGAGTTGAAATATTTTGTGGCAGCTGAACAAAAATAATGAAGGTTGCAGAAATTTTATGTTTTTTCCTGGTTCAAAGTTCCCTAAAACAGTTGCAAACGTTAGCTTTATTTCATTTTCACTAGTACAGGCTGCGTCAAAACACTGATTTCAAAGAGTAAACGTCTATAACTCCCAGGTTAGGTTAGGTACATATGGCTGGTCTGAACGAATATCACATAGTCCATAACGGTCCGTAATGTTACCAATGTTGTTGGAGTCGTCTTAAACATAATTCGTGATACATGTCTTGGCGAGCTTTAATAAACAATTTAAATTTTTGTCAGCAATACCCGTCAGAGATCAAAAGTATACCGATTCCAGGCAGTTGTAACGAGTTCTGTTTAGAGCAGAACAGTGGCGAAGGAAATGCGCTAACGCACGCTTTTCTTCTTCGCATAAGTTACATGTGTCTTTCTGGATCAATCCACTTTTAGCTGCGTGATATGGAGTGGGACAATGTCCTGTACTCGAACCAATATTTTACATTCCTTCTTTGGAAGTGATTCCATAAAGTTGGTTGTTTTCGTGTTGTAAGTTCGTAGCATTATTTTGGCAATCGTGTGGGAGATCGAGGCTTCCCATATAACCTGTGTTTCTACAGTTACATCCTCGACTAGTTCCGTCTGAGAGTGAGGGTTATACACATGTTCGACGTACTCGTCCTAGGCAAGCGGCCGCCTGCTTTAGCAAGCTTGTCAACTCTCTCATTTCCCTCCATTCCCTTCTGCTCTGGTACTCAGTAAATTGTGACCTATTTTCGCAGAGCTCGTCCATTTTGGATCTACATTGTTGCACGCATTCCGAGCTAGTCATTACAGCCATTATTGCTTTAATATCATCTTGACTATCTATGAAGATATTTGTGCGAGTGTCGAGGGGAGTAAATTCCAACTCTAATTCAGTTGCTTTGAGTACAGCATAAATCTCAGCTTGAAATATGCCGCAGTGATTAGTAAAGAAGAAAAACTTGGACATCAAACAACGGACAGAAGAAAGCCGCTCTCACTCCTTCCGTCATTTCGTATTCATCACTAAAGAAATTGTATGCGTGGTTATCCGATTCTAAACCCTTCTGCTAGCCATTCTGTTCTATTACAAAACCAAGCCTCTTGGCAAATTTTACTTGTGGAATAACGTAGTCTGATCTTCCGTCTATGTCCTGTATGTTACTGTGACCAAAAAGTCGTCGTGAGAATTGTCCAGTCATCCTCATTCTTTTGGCTGAGTTTCTTATTACCAATTTGATTGGATGCCAGTCGAGAAGTCTTTCTATTGCCGGAGTTTATAACAGTTTACTATCTGCGATAACCTCTAGGTATTTAGTCGATGTTTTAAGTGTTAATTCAACTCCTTCAAGTGTCGGTAGCGACCAGTTGGGAATATTGTACCCTCTTGTAAACGATTTTCACCTATTCTCAAACTTTAAATGGGTAAGAACCTCACCTTTCTTGATATGAAGGTTGAGGTTATGATATAATGTGGCCAGTGGTCCAGTTTTGGTAAGCAGAACTGGCGCTGTGGGATGATCCAAACGTAATTTTACGCTGCCTAAATTGGTTACTAAGTCCATCTTATCTGAATTTACTTCGAGTCCTGCCGATTCCGCCCACTTGTAGATTTCTCTGAGGATCCTTGTGAGTATTTCACTCATCGTTTGAGGACACCTGCCTGAGATGATAACGGCCAAATTGTCAGCATATGCCGTCAGTTGTGGTCCGCTATCCCCAAGTTTGATGAGAATTTGATTCATCACTAGATTCCATAGAAAAGGGGAGAGCACTCTTCCCTGTGGAGCTCCTCTATAACTCCTAAGCTAATTATTATTTTCGAGTGAAATTTTGTTTGGTGGACTAATTAATAACTAAACTAAAGGTGAAGTCCAAAATAAACAAGACTGGCGTTATAAAAATGTTTTTGATGACGCTATATTTTTAATGAGTTAGTGCGTTGGAAGTTACATCCCTCGCTGACTTCCTGTGAAAGTTTGGTGACATTCGGTTCAGTGGAAGCGAAGTTATTGCGTTTAAAGTGTCAGTATGTTTGTGTCATCGGTACAAAAATGAGTTTCGAACAAAGAACTGATATCAAATTTTATTTAAAATCGATAAAACGTTTCCCGAAACATTTTAATTGATGAAACAAGTGTATGGTGATGATTGTCTATCTCGTGCCAGAGTTCATAAGTGGTTCCCACGTTTCAAAGATGGTTGTGAGGACATAAATGATAAAGAACATACGGGCCACCCAAAATCAGTAATCACCGAAAACTCCATCGAAAATGTTCGTAAATTTATCAAAAATGAACCGAAATCATCGTGGAAATACATGGAATCGGAAAACAAAACCTCGATTTATCGCATTTTAACTGATCATTTGGGCTTACGAAAGATCTGTGCACGTTTGCACGAAAAATGCTCAGAATTCAACATTCGAAAGTCCTCTTTAAAGAGGCGAGAAAAGACCAGAACTTCCTTTACAACATTGTAACAGGTGATGAAACGTGGTGTTTCCAGCATGAACCTGAAACTAAGTGTCAAAGTGTCGGATGGAAGGCCCCAGACGAGCCATCCATCCGTAGAGGCCATCCAAAAGGTTTGTACCGACAATCTGTAGGACATTCCGGTCAGTGGCCTTAAACACTTTTAAATCGCCAAAACAGTGTATCAAGGTCAGAGGGGATTGTTTCGAATAAAGAAACTCGAAGTTATCAGAACAAAAGTCCTGCCGTTTTTATTTTAGCTCAGTCTTGTTTATTTTGGACTTCCCCTTGTACTTCAAAGAAAAAGCCAGTTCATGAGATTCACAGTTCTTTGCGAAGTCTTTGAATTAGTTCAACTTTATTGGAAGTATGTAGAAACTTTTGCAGCTTTCTGCTGCACTTTAAGTTGATATATGAACCTGTCATCTTGGTAAGAAATAGTAGAAAAGGTAGAAATGGAAAGGAAACATTTTATTTAATTATAACAAATATATATAAAAAAAATCTCATCGTCTTTAATCCATTTATCGATTTTCAATCTAAATTTGTTTTTCAATTTAAATAGTATTTTACTAGACTGCCAACAAATATGTGTCACCCGATTTTCAAGCTGGCACTTATCCAACCGAAACTTTTCGCCTTTCAAATGTGAACATTGCAATTTTCCGGCCGTTAGTTTGATAGCTGACATTCTTCTGTTGAATAACAACAATTCAGAGCTCTTGAGTTCAGTGCACTCATTTCGTACAACAAAATTGTGTAATGTTAGTTTTTTTTCTTAGGGTAATTCTCTCCATTAATTCTCTTTCATAAACTTGCTTATTGTAATTGAAGAACTTTCTATTCACAAACATTTATTTGTAGGCGTCACACGACGATGTCGTCCAACTAATTATCTGCCTATTCTGTGCTTATTCTGTGATGAAGTGACAGATTGTGTGCTGAAAAACCAAGAAATCCTACGCTTACTTAATAAACGCATTAAATAAACGTCACTAATTGTATGAGTAATTAAGTGCTTTTGAGTGGTGAAATTAAGTGAAGCTAATGAAGTTGAAACCACTTCGAATTGAAGTTATTTGGAAAATGAGTACTAAAACTGGGCTCTAACTCAATTTGTTCTCTTAATTTAGTACAGTTGTTGAGTGCGTAATCAATTTTATATTCTAAGTAATTTTATATAATTAAACGCTGATATTCGGCGCTTAGGCTTAACGAAGCTTTTACGAATTGATAATTTTATTAATGCAAGTTATTTATATGAGAAAATTGTTAGATGCTTAGAAATTAGTTTTCAAATTTAATCTGAACCCAGTCTGCAGGCGCTTAAAATTTCAAGGAAAACATAATAAAGATAAATGCAACAGAAATTCGGTTTCTTAGTCACCACCACGGCCAAGGTAGTAAAGTTCGAAAATTTGTAGCAGCCGACAAAAAAAATTATTGTTTGTTGATCCAATACGGCATCGCATGCCACAGTAAAGCGCAAAGCGGTAATCCAATGACTCCGAACTGGTAGGCCAAATATTGAATTGAAGATAAATAATAAATAAGGAAATGAAGATTAGTTATAAAACTGTTGAAAATAAGAGCTAATAACTGTCAATTCTGTGGTCAAAATAAACGGACAATTGTTGTGAACATTTAATATATTCACTACACACAACGCGCCAAAATGGTGGCACCATAACATTTAGACCCATTTTGACAATTTTTATTTAGTTTTTTAGTATTCATTATTTTTGTATAAAAATACTGCTCATTGTTTAAAATAAAACCATATAAATTCAATTTTAAAATTTTAAGCAAAAATGGAAAAAATTCCACAAACTTTTCAGCCTTTTCCACGGTTTTTAATTTGAATTTCTGAAAAGATTTTAACCCCTTGCCGTGCTTTAACGAATCTGACTCGATACAAATTTTGGTCCAAACGTAAATATGTCGAGCCAGGCTCGTGAATAGATCGTCGGGTCAAACGTAAATATCACAAGCCAAGGCCGTGTACAGATAGTCGGATCAAACATAAACATAACGAGCCTGGGTCGTGATTGAAAGTTAGTTTCTATTTGTACGCCACCAGAGCTAGTCACGAGTCTCATGATTGCTTTTACAAAGTAATTTATATTCTTCTGATCTGTTTACCACGCGTTGACGCGTAACACTTGGGACCGAGTTTCGTCGAGCTAAATAGCACGGCAAGGGGTTAAAGCAATTTTATAGCTTATAGCTATCTTATCACCTTCAAACCCGGATCCCAGATATGGTACACTGATGAATCGAAATTAGAAGATGTTAGAACAGGGGCGGGAATCAATTGGCCCAAATTTAAAAAAATCGATTCCAATGGGTCTCTTCTAACCAATTATCTTCCAGGCAGAAATACATGCCATTGAGATATGTGTAAGGGAATGATGAGAGGAACTGACATTTACATACTTTCAGATGGGCAGGCGGCTTTGAAACCCCTGCTATCAACTACAATCACCTCAAAAATGGTATTTGACTGCCTGAACCTTACTTATATGCTAGATAACTTCAACGCATTATTATTGGGTTGGGTTCCTGGACACGAAGGACATGAAGGAAACGAAATAGCGGACCAACTAGCAAAAAAATTGGGCAAGCATGCCCCTAATTGCTCCTGAACCTTTCTGTGGACTTACAAAGGGCCACATCAACGAAATTCTCAGGAGGTGGGAAGTGAAGCCGTTCGTTGAACACTGGCGAAAATCTATCGGCTCGCGACAAGCGAAACAATTCCTAACGCCGGACAGAGGAATTTCTGATCCTACTACTTTCACTTGGCAGAGTGGACTTAAAACTTTTAATTGGTTGCCTCACAGGCCACTGTAGCCTGAGATATCACTTAAATCTGCCGAATCTGCCGTTTCTGTGAAATGGACATTGAAAATTCAGAACACATTCTTTGTAAATGTCCTGCACTAGGCAGAAAACAGCTATAGCATCTTGGTGGTATTGCTGTACCACCATATAAACTATGGAACAATAAACCCCAGAATGTGCTAAAATTTTTAAAAAGCCTAAAACTATAGGGTACCTCAGTAGGCTTTGCACAATAGATCTAATAATAGCTTATTAAATTTTAGTACAGTAAAGCAAAAGTTTTTCAGCTGCAGCAAATTCCCGTTGATTTTTTATATTGGGTTGGCAACTAAGTAATTACGGAATTCACTCATAGATGGCTTAAGTTGAATTTTTAGGGTTGCAGACGTAGTACAAATGTAAAACACATTTTGTTATTTGTTAGTTGGTAATTCAGCTGTCAATCAGTAAACAAAGTTTTTTGATCAGTTCCGTAGTTTTCGTTTGGCGTTCGTTGAAAAAATGGAAAATCAAAATGAACATTTTTTTCATATTTTGCTTTTTTATTTCCGCAAAGGGAAAACCGCCTCGCAAGCTCATAAAAAGTTATGTGCTGTTTATGACGAAGCCGGTTTGGTTTGCCGAAATTGGTTTGCCAAATTTCGTTCAGGTGATTTTTCCCTCAAATATGAAAAACGCTCTGGTCGTCAAGTTGAAGTTGATGACGCCCTAATCAAAGCAATAATCGATTCGGATCGTCACAGTACAATACGTGAGATTGAGAGAAGCTTCACGTATCACATACACGCATTGAAAATCACTTAAAACAACTTGGCCATATTCAAAAACTCGATAGATGGGTTCCTAACGAACTGAAAGAAACGCAACGCACTAACAACTGCGATTTGCTAAAGAAACGTAATGAAAATGATCAATTTTTAAAACGACTGATAACTGGCTATGAAAAATGGGTGGTTTACAACAATATCAAGCGGAAAAGATCGTGGAGCAGGCCAGGTGTACCAACTCAAACAGCATCAAAAGCTGATATTCATCAAAAGAAAGTTGTGTTATCAGTTTGGTGGGAACAAAGGAGTTGTCTACTTTGTACTCTTACCAGCCAGCCGATCCATCAATTCTGATATCAACATTTAACAACTAACGGAATTAAACAATGCAGTTGAAGAAAAGCGGCCCGAATTGACAAATCGAAAAAATTCGAAAAAATTATTGGAGCTTCGTAGGGATGCTTTGCCTCATCCACCATATAGTCCTGACCTTGCACCATCTGATTACTTTTTGTTTCGATCTTTACAAAACTCCTTGAATAGTAAAAATTTCAATAATGATGATGATGGCAAATCGTACCTGATTCAGTTTTTTGCTAATAAAAACCAGAAGTTTTATGAACGTGGGATTATGATCCTGCTTGAAAGATGGCAGCAGGTCATTGATCAAAATGGTCATTGATCAAAATGAGCAATACATTACTGAATAAAGTTACTTAGTTCCATAAAAAAATTGTGTTTGATTTTCTAAAAAAATCCACAATTACTTAGTTGCCATCTAAATATTTTCCCTTTTATGATTCTCTCCATACGACAATTTTTTTTTGTGTATGGAGAAAATGCAAAACACTGTCAGGTTCATTGGATACTTGGCTGTGAAGTGTTGCCTTTAGTTTGCCATTAGTTTGTGGGAGTGATATGAATATATGCGATATAGAGTGCAGTATGCTTAGGGTCATTGTCTTGATGGAATACCCAACCTTGCCCAAGACCCAAACATTCTATTGATTGATGGCTTCAAATGTGGGTCCAACATAAGGATACTAAAACATAGGTTGGGTTGTTTAGGTTTAAGCGGTTGTCCATGGCCCATTATGATGCCACTAGCCATTATCCCTCCTAAAACTAATGTGTACTTTTCAAAAATTTTGTAAGATCCTTAATTTCGACAGAGCCGAGATCTTTCAATTCATTAAAGAATTGTCTACGTCTGGATAGAGCAGGACAGTGACACAGCAGGTGCGGGATCGTCTCTTCCTCTACCTCTTCCTTGCACACCCATTCTCTGGGCCTGCCTACCGATTAGGAAGTGCCCCGTAATAACTGAAATCAGTGTGTTAAGACTGTGCTTATCTTTTCTTAGTAGAATTTCCGTGCGTTTAGGATTGAGAGTCGGCCACAACTGTCGGGTGATTTTGCAAGTGGCTTCATTACGCCATCTTTCATTCGCTACTTTTACAATTTCTTCGAGGATACGTAGTTTACATGTTTGCAAGGGTATACCTACATCATTGTCTATGCACTCATCAGTCAATTTGGTACCGATTTTCGCTAGTTCTTCGGCTCTGCAGTTCCCCTCAATGTCACAATGGTCAGGAACCCATGTTATCATTAGTGGCATTGACTCAGCCATCTCGTTAAGAGATGCGCGGCATTTCATGGCTTGTCGACTGTTTTGTAAACTAAAACATAAGAAATTTTTAATTTGCACATACAAGCAACAATGCAAAATACTTTTGAAAGCCACTGTACATATATACATACATATATGGTAATTATTTAAAGCATCCTTTACATTTTCTTATTTCTTTCTTCTCATTCAATCCGGAATATTGTTGCTACCCATATATCCCACAATTTATGAAATTGCCTTGAACCCAATCGAATATTTATTAATTGCAAATCTTTATTTGTTCATGCGCTCAAATATTTCATGGTATTGTCATTTATTAGCATTAATTTTCTTATCTCCTGCGTGTGAGCCTTTCGCAAATAATCTCATTTATGTAAGTATATATATTTGTATGTGTGTAGGCAAACAAAAGAACATCTGCTTTTCAGTGCCCATCTGGGCGTTCACCTTAAACAATTCTATGCTGTTCAATTCAATATCCTGTTGATAGCTCTAATTTTTAACGCTATTGACTGGTTGAGAATATGAGGACATAGCTGACTGTCTCAGTGCTCTTTTCCAATGCTCATTTCATTTTTCTCTGCCACAACCACTTCTCCCCCTCTACTTTTCCTATTCGTAATTAGGCAGCAGCCGTGAAAAGGTAGGCAAATGCATTCCTTGCGCTGAGTAAATCGCGGAGTTTCAAATTTTCATTACTGCAATCGACTGTGATATGTGCGGTGTGTTTGGCTTTATACGGCAGTGCATAAGCAGTAGTCGTTAGTAAAAGGTAATGATGTTTGCTTATGGTGGTGCTGTTTGAGGCCAGCTGGCTGCGCGCTACCCTCCGACCGGCGACTGCCGTATGTTAGTTGTTACCGCTGCACCCTTGCGTTTGTATATCCTGCACATATCCCGTGCGTTCCCTATTTTGCACTGAAATGTGACAACATCGCATGAATCATACTTTGCTTGAGCATTTGCTGGCTCGCGAGAGTGCGCCAACAACGATATTCCCATGAGTTTGGCTGCATGCAGCAGGGCAAAGCGAATAATTCGCTGATATGAAATGTTATTTACGAAATTTCATTATATTTATTTATTTTATTTCTTCGAATCAACGAAACGTGAATGAATGAAGTTGTGTGCAACATGCAATGCCACACCGGTTGGCAAACAGACAGCTGGAGAAGCAAACAAAGACGACGTAAAAACAATAACATCGGCAAAGTGGAGAAAAACAAAGTAGGGGATAAACATTGCAAGGGCTTGTTGTTGCGGTAGCAAACGAAAGAAAAATCAGTGAGTATAACCAAAAATCAAACTGAAAAAGGGGCCCGGGCACCAAGTTTGCTAGATGAGCGGAGCAAAGCAGGCGCGCATGGAGACGTCAATCCTGTAATGTACTCTTAAACTTAGTTTCTTTTATTTTATTTAACTTTTGGCTAAATAATGGCACGAGCTAAACTATTGTGTGGCCATGACCGAACCAGTCGAAGTTGAGTGACAATTTTGTCTTGTGATTGTTTCGAATTTCACCGCTGTAATGAATTTGCTCACTTAAGCACACATTTCTTTGTGTAACTGTAACATTTTGCTTATAAGGTTTTAAGTTACCGGCAAAGTGTCCATTCCTTAATGTTTTTAAGGTTTCAAGTTTCAAATTATAGATACGAGTATACTTTGTTTTATAATTGAGTAGCCCCTGTTTGTTTGGTTGAGATTTTATAGGAAAATTTGTAAGTCGTCAATTGGAGATAGCCAGCGGCTTTGTTGTATAAATCTAAATAGTAACCATGACTGAGCAATGTTAGTCACTTCGTCTATTATTACTCTCTTCTTTATAATTAATTATACAAATAAAACAAGAAAAAACACTATTTTTTTATGAATTTTAATTCACATCAAAATAAAAACTAGTTTCATAATCAAGCATTTTCAGTACTTCTAGCGTCACAAAACCTTCAAATACGACGTTTAAAATTGTCTCAGTCGAACTGACTACCATTGGCCGTAACGTTTAAAAATTTTTATTAGTTACTTATTTTATTAAATTTTACATTAAAAGTGCCCGGTGGCTTAACCCCCTAAAGTTAATGGATTTTTAGGATTTTTTTAAGGTAAAAAAATGTTCAACGATATAGTCCGGTCAATTTAGACATTCGAAGCTACTAAAATTCATAACAAGCTGAAAATGGATGAAATTGTTCAAAACATATGTAAAAACAAAATTTTAAAGCTCCCAATCGATCCAGCCGGGGGGAAAAAATTGACTCGAAGTCAAAGGTTAAAAAAATTGGTTTTTCGTGAATTTCTCGAAAACGATCAGTTTTATCGCAAATTAACTCAGACAAAAATTGTAGATCATAAAATTATCTACAAAAAAGGGATCAATGATTTTTTCCCTAAATACCACCTTTTTTAAGCAGTTTTATTAAACCTTTTGGCTTATACCACTAATATTCTTCAAAATAGGACCCCTGAGCGTCAATACACCGTTGGTAGCGGTCCTTCCACTGCAGGAAACATTTTTTAAACTCATCCGCTGGAATCGCGTTCAATTCGGCTGTCACAGTTTCTTGGATCGCCTCGATGGAGTCGAAACTCCTCCCCTTCAGCTTTCTTTTCAGGCGCGGGAACAAGAAGAAGTCCGGAGGGGACAGGTCTGGGCTGTAGGGGAGGTGGGGAAGCACCGGAACCCTCATCTTGACCAGTGCGGAGGTGCAGAGGAAGGCGGTGTACGCCGGCGCATTGTCGTGATGAAGGGTCCAATTGTTGAGGACGTCGGGCCGAACCCGGGCCACGCGGTTTTTCAGCCGAAGGAGCACTTCTTTGTAAAATGCCGCGATTACAGTGCTTCCTGGAGGTACAAACTGTTTAGCTTTACGCAAAATTTGATCGAGTAACGTTGCTCCAACGATCGCTGCATTTTCGCCACTGCAAAATCCTAACACACTTTTAAAAGAGCTTTTACGCGCGGAGCGATGTTGACTGCACCGCTGTTGCCAGTGAACTGGGACCGGTTTCTAGTGGAAGGGGAAGGTCCAACGATCATTTTCCTCCACCAGCTGATTCGGTTGATCGCTTGGCAGACGCTCCGCGCGGGAAGGCTCATTACTTTTCAATCGAACCCTGTATAACGAAGTAAAGAGTTGCAACTGATTTTCGACGACCTTCACTGAATTCGTCGGTTTGTATGGTGTGAAAAGAAGTGGTGGTATAATAATTTTAGTTTATCGATGAGTACTTGCCTTATTAATCAACGTCGAAAGTCGTAAAAAATAATCCCGCGAAATTGTTCTCGTTTAAATTCCATTTGTTTTGTCGACATGAATATTTAAAACCACTGCAGACAACTCGAATATGGCTCACATAATAAAACATTCTGAGTGGCTTTATGGTGAAATATGTCAAATATGCAATGAAAACGTTAGATGGCGCCCTAGTAACATTAGCAGTGTTCAAAGCAAGAAATTTATGGCAACTCACGTAAAATTTTTCTTGAAATTCGAGGAATCGAATTTTGTTTTTTTACTTTGACAACGCTTACTTTACTTGAAACAACATCCGAAATCTATCAAAAATTTAATTTACGCTTAGATATTTACAAAACGGACCGCATTTCGCTCGAACAAAGTAGGGAAGTATGGAAAATATGCGATATTTTTCGAAAATTTAATAATCAGCCGCAACGGTGGTGTCAATTTGCCGCTTAGAAGGTACGTCTGACTCCATTTAATTATTATTTGGGGGCGCCGTTCAGTTTAAATTTTACGCCAACCAAAATTCAAGAAATTTAAATGTTACGCCAACCAGAGACAAATCGAGAAATCGCCATTCATGGGATAAATATGTGCCGACACTTGTGAAAAATGGGACTGAAGGAATGCACCGCTGTGGAAGTCATTCTATGCCATTTTCTCCGATTTCATCATCATAATTAGCATATTTTTTTAAGGTTTTTGAAATATTTGAGATTTTCACTTGAATTCATTTTAGGGTAAATTAATAAGAAAGTAAGCTTTGAAAACATTGCACATAGTAATTTAGAGTTGATACTCCCTGTATCGGGTGTTTTTTAGCTGCTTGAGAACATTCGATATTGATAAATATGGTTTGATAGCTGATTGTGATGACATTTGTGTTCAGTAAGGATTGCCAAGTCTACATGAATTGTTTAACACCAGAACAAGGCTTACAAATTGTGGAAATTTATATTACACACTGGTATCATCATCGATCCTTATTTCTTTGGAAATTAGGAAGAAGATACCGTTACGGTGAATGGTGAGCGCTTTCGAGCTATGTTGACTGAATTTTTGTTTCTGAAAATCAAACAGCTAAACGTGAACGACATTTGGCTCCAACAAGACGGCACAACTTGCTTTACAGCGCGCTTAACAATCGATTTGTTGCAATATTCAAGCCATCATTGATGCTATACGGCAACATTTATTTGAAAAAGTAGTTAAAAATTGGATAAAAAAATGCATTCCAACAATTTTTCTGTTCTGTAGTATTTTAAGTTCTCAAGCTCTTAAAAAAGTATTCCATATAAGCACGATCCGATTAATCACTAGTAAAGTGTACGCCCAAGGGCCTGTCTAAAAAAAATTAAAAAAAAAACAAAAATTAAAAAAAATAAAAAAAAAATAAATAAAAAATAAAAATTTTTTTTTTATTTAAAAATAACAATTTTTTTTATTTAAAAATAACACGAATTTAAAGGCATTATAATTCGAATTTAATTTCTGTCAACAAAAAAAAAAATTAGAAAATAAAAGGAGTCTTAAGTCCAAAGGCCTGTCTAAAGGCCTGTCATTGACACATAAATTTTCTTATCGAAAAATGAAAAAATTTAGAAACAATACAAAAATTACGTGTCTTTAAAAACCTCTTCTTAAGCGCTTTTCGGCTGAATATAGTCGTACTTTTTTTTGTGACAAGTGTAAGCAGCTGACAAACTTACTACTTATGCGCGTTAACTGTACAAAATTCGTTGTAAACGACTCATATGAGGTCAGAATATGCGCATACGTGCTTTTTTTATCGCACGCCTGTCCAGTTGTCCGTTTATTAATTAACATAAATTAACAATTAAAAGCATGATACACTCATGAGGCGCAATCAAACACACTTACGTGGATGTAAATTTTCACAAACGCTTACTCATTCACCTATTTACTCATTCGAGTTGTTAGTGGGTGCCTGCCCACTGACTCGCCGCAACATGGCGATCCTGCACTTAGTTCAGTACAAGCAAGAGTACATGCATACATGCATGCCTACCTATCTATGTTCATATACCTAAATGTGTGAAATACAGGCCTGGTAAATACATTTTGCCGCACTTCCGTGGCTGACAGTCATAAAAGGCAATCAACCCCTGAATTTAGGCGTCAGCTGCCCGGTGGCGCATGCGCGGGTAGTTCCAACAGCAACAAACTCATTCACTTTATTTAATTTCCTTATCCTTTGCACTAAGCGTAAATTCTTATTTATAAACTTCAGTCAACTAAAAGCCAACAAATATTACATCAATCACTGTATCGATTTCACTTTGTTTTTCAAAGTTAAGGGTAGAGTATCATCAAAAAAGTATTATAGTTTTATTAATTAAATTGAAAACATGTTGCGATCGTTTAAAATGCAAAGGAAAACAAAAACAATCAATTTTTTCCAGTGCCCTCCTACTGTGACTCCGTTGCAGTTAAAAGCCTGCATAATTAGGGGCGAAAATATCTGCCCTCTCATCTCTATGCTTGAGCGTTACGCATATTTCCTCACTTCATATCGTTTCGCGCTGTTACTCCTCCTGGCCTGCCAATCAGCAAAACATCCCTTTGGTCCAATTTTTCATGTTCACTTCCACGCGCGCTTAATCAATTCTTCCGTTTCTGTGCCAAAATTCCTTTTTTTTCTTCATGTAATGGTGTAAATTTAATTTGTGGTTTATTTAATGCAGCCACTGGGGTAAACCAGTACCCATTCACGGAGGCGCATTAGCTGTCTAAATAGCGCGTGGTATTTGAGTAACTGTTAAACTAGCGGTAATTGTGTTGCAAATGGATTATCTTGCGATTATCGACAGCTGCGTTCTGACCTCTGATTACGCCATTAACAACACGTTTGTTGAAATAAACAATTTTTTTATCCAAAAGTAAAATTTTGTATATCTCAGATGCACCACTGCAGTGTTGTTTCTGGTTCTGGCTAAGTACACGACAAAAAGGATTTTGCGCCGTGGATGATGAATTCTTTTTTCAATCTGAAAGCAGTGACTATTTACTCTGACTATTTATAAAAAAAGTTTTTTTTTCTAATTCAGTTAAATTTTTTCATGAAAATAAGCATCAAGCAAAGTAAATCAACAATGCATGCCACATTGAAACAGTCCGCAATGTTCTTGTCAAAGTGCAATTCACGCACACCAGCGGCCGAACACGCACCCCAGACCATCACTAGACTGCATCTCCTTATTGGGTCCTTTTCAAATGTTTACTCTCCCATCTAACCCAACATTTGTTGTATTATCTTTCGTCCGCGAATATCACGTCCTCTCAGAATGACACATCTTTCCCAATGTCACTGCGAGCAAACTGCAGTCGCAGGTTTTTAATTCTCTTGTTATCCAAGGGCTTCTTTCGTGTCATTCTACCATGTCGGCCAAGGACTCTTCGAATGGCAGATATTTTTTTATGAGGAGTCTTCATGGCCGAAATAAACT
Source organism: Anastrepha obliqua (assembly GCF_027943255.1). Classification (NCBI taxonomy): domain Eukaryota; kingdom Metazoa; phylum Arthropoda; class Insecta; order Diptera; family Tephritidae; genus Anastrepha; species Anastrepha obliqua. Next base: position 10,560,650 of record NC_072893.1, read on the forward strand.
CTGAGGTTTGCCATTGTCTGCCGAGGTGCGATCGCTGTTAGAAAAAACGTTCTCTTCGTTTTCGTGTGTTACGGAGATTCGAACCTACGTACTCCGCATGGTAGTCACGCACCAACCGATTCGGCTACGGCGGTCGCAGAGATACGTTTGTAAAAAAGCTTCCGCAGCGGCCGGATTGCCATTCTAAGTCCCAGGCAGACTGCACTCTGGGCTCTATCTTCCTTTCAGGTTGAATCCTCAATCCTCGGCGTCAAGTATATATATATATGTAGGTTCCACGTCACAAGTGTATAAATATGGAGGAGACAGCGGATGGAAGAAGCTAAAAAGACTGCGACATCAAAGTAAATAGGACCTGAGCCCTTGCCGGCGAGAGCGGGACAAACACCTACTCCTCAAATCCTTAATGAGTATATGGCAGTGGGATTTCCGGCAAAGGACTAGAAAATCGAAAGCAATCGGAACGATCTTTGTCACTAAGTGAGGATACGATGACTCTTAATCAATACTTCTTTGAGTGCCTGGTGGGTCTTACTTTTGTTTTTTGTCGAGTCAAACTAGCAAGCTCAGCACTCAGACAACATTAAGTTCATTGTACTGCACTCGGGTTTTTTAATTCATTTTCGTTAAATCTACCCGACCTCCAAAACAATGCAAATAAATCTTTTGGTGTCAAGGAGCCCAAGTGGTCGCTTCTTAACAGCGAAGGTCGGGCAGACGCACAAAAAGTGGTCCGCAGTCTCATCCTCCTCTCCACATAATGCCTACCTTTGCTGACAGTCCCTTCTAGGCATTAAGAGAAACTGCGACAGTCGATCGGACATGACAGGTAACATCAGCTTTGTTCATCTGCAGCCTTTCTCAGCCTGACAAGCTTGCTTGTGGGTTGATGTAACCCGTTTGCTAACCGTGGCTTTGATGGCTGCTGGAGAGGGTGGCAGAACGGGCTCCGGGCCAAAGAAGTTGGCCTCAGAGCCCATCTTAGCTTAAGTGTCAGAGATATCGTTACCCGCGAAACCCACATGTCCCGGGACCCGTGGTAGCATCAGGCTATTATGTCTACTGAAATAGTTCAGCCTGAATTTACTGGACTCAACTACCCTTGAAGTGGTTGGATGGCTGTCTAAAACCTTGAGCCCAGCTTTGCTGTCGCTGCAGACACATACGAGTATAGATCTGCCTCTCTATCTGTTTTCCACAACACAGTTCATTGCTTCTCGAATAGCAAACACCTCCGCTTGAAACATAGATGCGTATATTCCAAGAGCAAAGTGTTTAAGTTCTTTAGAACCAGTTTAATTAACCCCCGTAAACTTATAAGCTGGGAGCAACCCTGGTTGGCTCTTCGCCTGCTGTAGCATATGCCTCCAATTGTCTCGGTTTCGTACCTGTGACCTCTATATCCGAAATCTCAATAGACCTGCGTCTTTCACTACATCGTCTATCCATCTAAGCGGCGGGCTGGGAGGATGGCATTCATTAAAGTCTAACTTAATTCGAACCATACTTCAAATCTTTTAGGGGAAAAGGTAAGCAGGTAGTGTTGGCTTCGTCCTCAGTTTTTGAATAGTGTGGACCAATACAGCCTCAAGTATAAACACCACGTTGATCAGTGCCTTTTACAGTACGCATTTTGACCCGTGAGATACTTGGCAGAACGGTTGCTATCCGAAATATGATAATTTGGCTTACTAGTTCACGTACCCTTTTCTCCAAAAATTGAACTCTTCGTGATAATTGATTTTGCGGTAACAAACCTCCTTCATCTGCCGTTGGATTTTCAGTCGATTCCACTCAGTACATTCACCAATGACGCAGATATGGGTCCAAGGGTTCAAATACCTGCAGCAATTGGATCTTCAATGAGTGTAGCCCAAGAACTTCCCAAAATATCGATGAATTGAAATAATGTTGAATTGACGAATATTAACCGATCAGCCGCAGATGGGCACTCCTCTCTACAAATTATTATCTTCATTTTATTCCTTTCAGTTGAAGACATGGCTTTAAAATAGTTTTAGAAGGTTTCAATTCGTCGTTAAATTATATTTGTTACATGAAATATTATACGTTGAACTCTACACCTGATACATCACTCTTGAAAGACATTTCCTTACATACATAAAATAAGATACTCGTACACTATGATTCCATCCTATTCACCAATTTATTTATCTCAAATCTCCACTACGTAACGACTGCTGCCTGTCGAACTTATCGAATAGTAACTGTTTTCTAGAAGAAAAAAATCTAATTAAAATATTTGCAAAGTTCCCTTACATACGTAAAGCTCCACACTTACCATCGTCACTATCGAACGATAAGAATTTGTCATCGTCTCGTGTCATTGAACGTCGATTGCGCTCAACATTTCTCGTATTGCTGCTGTCCTGCGGTCTGCGTTCCGGTATGGGCGTAGTCTCGGTTGATCCAATCAAGCTTGAGGGATACTCTAGCGGCGAGCCATACTCGGAGCTCGCACGACTCAAACTCAAATTGGAATTGTTGTCGAAGTTTAGTGTTATTCTCGGTATTTCATGGCATACTTTGGTTTGATTACCATTTCTCTTCGCGTTACGATTCATTATAACCGTGTCTTCTTCTTCTAAAAGCACGCGTTTCTGCTTTGTTACCACATGTTTTGAGATCGCCCCTAAGCTCTCCGTGTCGGATTCCAGTGAATAAGTTCTCGGTGTATTCGTTGGTGTAATATCACGCTCGGTGTTTGCATTAAATGTGTCCAAATTCTGTTCACTATCGTCATTCTCTTCTAAATCATCTTCGTCGTCGGAGTATTCCTCGGACTCGTCGCGCGTTAGTCGTCTTTGTATAATGCGCGGTCGTTGTACCACATTGGATTGTGGAGTTTCGAAGCGCGAAATTAGCTTATTGACCTTGCCTACGTCAGAAGGTTTCACCTGCTCGTTGTATGCCAGGCGCAGAGATGAAGTCTTTACTAGCGGCTTGGCGATACGGTTCATTGATGGTGTGCGATCGGGTATGCGTGGTGGTTGCGTTGGTTTGGTCGGTGGCATTGGTGGCTTCATAATAGGGAGAGGCGGTGATTCTTCGATCGATTTTGATGTGATTAAAACTGATTTTCTTAATGGCAGCGGTGGCGGTGGTGGTGACATCGATGGAGGTGGTGATGGTGCCGCAGACGGTGGTCTATCGTCATCATCATAATCCTTACTCTCGTCGTCGTCGTCGTCTTCATTTTCATTTAATTTGTTACCCTCATTTTCATCTAAGTTGGCAATAAGACTTTCGTTGCTATTGAAAAATTGTCGCCCTGCCACTTGTGGTAGTTTAATTTCCTCCTTTTCATCGACATTCTCCTGCACTTCCTCACATTCTTCGCGTATGACACTCACTAAAATCTTTGTTATGCGCGAGGAGTTGTCGTCGTCGGCGGCAAATGGCTCTTCACTGCTATCCTTCTCAAACGAGGAATCAATGTGTCTTTGGGGTACTCTTAATACTGGTTCATCGCGCAACTCATCCTCGAAGTCATCGAATGCTGCATTAGCTCCGCCTTTACGAACGCTAGCCTCGAATATATCGATGCTCTTTGCTTTATAGAGCTTTTCCTCGCAAAGTGTATGATGCACCTTCCACGGCTCTTCGTTCTCGTCGATGCTATTGAGTATTACCGCTGATGCGCCTTCCACTGAACCTTCTTTGTTCTGCTGACCGAGGTGTTTGGTGCGCGCGGAGGTATCTGGTATCCAAGAATCCGAGTCGGAATTGGAATCCATTGACATTTTGCGTGCGTGCCCACGTGGTGCAGGTAGTATGGCTTCTGCGGATAGGCGTCGCTTACTTGGTGGTGTTATCTCTAGAAAAGTGGAAATGATTTCATTGTTTGGTATCCATTCAGCGCGACTGCTGCCCGGACTTGGGGTGCGACTGGCTCGTGGTGGCTTCTTTGGCATATCATCGTGTATTTCCTCTATAATGGGTGTCGTTGGTGTTGGTGGCGCTGGTCGTGTCACTGCAATAATTAGTGTTGATTCAAATTGATCCGAGTGATCTTGGTGAATAAGTACGCGTGGATACTCGGTGTCTATTTCAGAATCCAATGACTCAGTGAGTAGATTCTTGGTAGTCCAAATTGCGCGTGTATGCTCTATTTGGGTGCCGTCGATTTCATGTTGAATATTCTTAGTTTCCTCCACACGCTCATCTCTTTCTGGTTGTTCCTCTTCTTCTTCAGAATCGCTAGGTGTATCGTGCGCCGCAGCGCGCCTTGCAGCAGTACGTGGACGCACATAGACTGTGCACTCATCATCTGACTGCTCTTCGTCTTCCTTTGCGGATTGTTTGCCAGCATCCCGCTTGATTGCGCCACTTTCCTTTTCGATATTCTCCTGTGACTTGTGGAAAAACTTAATATTTTGCATTTTCTCATTCACCTTCTTGAGTGTGCGTTGACGCGCCTGCTCAAAACGCTCTTCGAAGTTCACAGTCTTGCGTGAGTTGCCATCTTTTGATTTGCCCGTGGGCGTGTTGTAGGCCTCGTCTTCCGTGCCATCGAGATCATCTGTCGAAGTGGCATGTTTGCGTTGCCGCATATTGCGTAGTTTCTTCATAAGATTGTCCGAGCGCTTCTCCTTATCTCCTTCACGCTCGGGCGACGTTTCTTCACCGGTTTGCGCATCGGCCTCACTTGGTTTTCGTTTGAAACTCTTCTTCCACGTTTGCAATTTATTTGTGATAACGGCGCGTATGGGCGAGCGTTGTTCTTCGGTTTTTTTGGGCGATGCTTCATCGAGATTCTCAGTGGACGCATCGCGCGAAGCAAATTTGCGTAAGCGCGCAGTTAATTTTTCCCTGCGACTAATTTGTTTTGTCTCTGTTTTAGGTGTGCCTTCACCCTCGGTTTCATCTGCGGCGTTTTCTGCGGTGTTACCACCCTCTGCTTCGTGTGTACGCCTTATAGATTTCGAGAAACGTTTGATGTTCTGTTTTAAGACACTAAGCGGATTATCATTTTCCGCAGCAACTGTTGTTTCTGGTTTCTCCTCGGATTGCTGTGGTGATAGTGGCGCACGACGTTTCTTCTCACCCAACTTTTCTGGCGTTTCCTCGCTGCGTTTGCCCAGGCTACGCAATTTGGCAAGCGCCTTAACGCGTTTACTCTCTGGCTCTTTCGGTGCGCTCTCCGGCGAACTTTGTACAATTGCCTGTTTCTGCTGGTTGCCCCTATGCACCGTTGGCATTTCTTCGTCCTCATCCAATTCATTGTTGCTTTCATCGGAAATGTACTGCTCGAGTGGTGGATTGCGTACTCTGGCGAAACGCGTCGAAGCGATGCCTGGTTTGCGCGGTGGTGGCGTAACATCCATTCCGCTCTCGTCTTCGCTGTGCTCACGTGCGTGCTTGCCTTGTTCGTTTGCCTCCTGTTTGGGCGAATCATTCGAGCTCATGCTGCGCTTACTGTTGTCTGTATCCTGTCGCGAGAGTTTGAAGTTAAAGCTGTAATTGTCAGCAATTTTACGATCACGTCGTTCCTGCTCGGCAAGCTCGCGTTCACGGTCCTCGTTGAAGCGCTCCACATACTGATCCACCTGAATGATATCCTTGCGCACCACAGTCTTCTTGGCGAATATGTGACTCAGCCGGAATTCGGTGATATCTTTATAGCCTTTCTGCAACTTCTCGGCTAGCGACATTTTCGCAACAGTTGCCTCAGCATCGCGTTCACTCGTTACACCATTAATGGGTGTTTGCGTGGGACTTAAAGGACGCGACAAATGACCAGATGACTGAAATTGACGTGGTGATGGATAATCATCATCAACGCTGCATGCGCTGCGATAGGTGCCACGTTGCGAGTCGCCACGCGTTTCTTGATGCATTAGCGACGAAATGGTCGATATGCGACGCGGTGAATGATTTATAAAATCAGCAGGCGGTATGGACGGCCGCGTCGTCAACTGGTGGGATGGTGACTGCTGTTGCGGTTGTTGTTCCTTTGTGGACCCTTTGCTGCGACTAAGGTCCTCGCGCGACCGACTGAATATGCGACGCGGGCGCAATTTCGGTAATGACTTTGGCAATTTAATTTGTGGCATTGCTGGCATAGCAGGCATTGAGGGAATTCGTGCTGAAAAGTGGTAAAAGAGAATTAATGAGCGAATAAATAATTTAATTGATGGATTTGTGTATGAGTGTGTGTGTGTGTGGGTGTGTGTGGTTGCGTGTTGGTGAAAGAGGAATCGCCACAAATGGCTGACGTTTGCGAAAAAAATGCAAATTGATGAAGTATTGATTTTCAGTGGCATTGAATGTTGCAATAATCGACCCATAAGCGCAGAGACATGCACGACAGGGGTGCGGTGTAAGTGGGCGGCTGCACTAAAGTGCATGTGTATAAGTATGCATTTATGTATGTATTAGTAGTACGTACCCCGCAAGCTGCTTACATCGATATTCTGGCACAAGTTTTTGAAATCCATGTTGGCAATTCGAACTGCAATTAAAAGTCTAATTAATCCTTTAACTAAACATTTGTTAAATTTTTTCACTTACTTTTGGGTGCCACGCTCTTTACTATGAACCCTACTGACTACCGCACACACTTCAAATCACTAATGACAGCAAATACGTTTGGTTTTTTTTTTGTTGCCAATATTATTTTATTGTTAATATTTAACCACAAATTATTATTAATGCCATTTTTTTTGTTGCAATTTTTATCTAATTCCAATTTTCCAGCAACACTTTTGTGTGCTGCGTAGGTCTTTGCTGCCGTTCTGATTCGTTTCTGTGAGTATTTTGGCCGTCGTTTGACCGAGGTTTCATGCTAAAGCTTTCAAAGCGCATGTTTGTTTGCAACCCTTTACTTTCAGCGCTCAGCCGCTTTTGCCTAGGCTGTTTTCCACTTGTCTACTTTGTGCTAATTTAATTAACGTGTGCGTTTTTCTTCACATTATGTGCTTGAATTCTTCGTTCAAATGCATTTTCGCTTCTTTCATTCGCTTTCAGTTTCTTTTTATAGCTCGTAAGTCCATAAATAGGCAATTCTCTTCTTATGCCTTTAATTCTTTCACTGCTATATTTCAGCTGCATTCTATGCATTTCTCCTTCTGCTGATTTTTCATGCCGCCTTTTCATAAAAAAGTTGCCAACAACTACTTACCTACTTAGACAACATTTTTAATTATTTGCTTTCATAGTAATTCTATGGAGGCTTGACTTGCGCTGATGAGTAGGTTCAGTAACTTCTTTATTACACTGGAGTGCAGTTGTTGTTGCTGTTGTTCGAAAGACTTTGTGAAGGCGTGCAGTTTCTGTGTTGAAAATTTAAAGTAAGTGCTGACAAAAATGTGACGGGAATTGGGCCATAAAACACAAAATATTTATTATTCTAAGAAAATTGTCGTATTGCCCTGAAGCAACACGCCGTAGCCCAAAGGGTTGGTGCGTGACTACCAATCGGAAGTGCGTAGGTTTGAATCTTCATGCATGAAAGACGAAAGTGATAGAAAAAGTTTTTTAATGGCGGTCGCTCCTCGGAAGGCAATGGCAAACCTCCGAGTGTATTTCTGGCATGAAAAAGCTCCTCATAAAAATATCTGTCGTTCGGAGTCGGCTTGAAACTGTAGGTCTCTCCATTTGTGGAACAACATCAAGACGCCCACCACAAATAGGAAGAGGAGCTCGGCCAAACACCCAAAAAAGGTGTAAGTGTCAATTATACAAGTATATGAGACCTCCAACAGGCTGCTATCTACAGCGAGCCAGAGCTGTTGATGTGATAGGGAAGATTGATGGGATTTTGGTTGGTGCACTGCCCGAGGCTCTCGTAGAAAAGAGCACCCTTAATCGTCATTTAATCGACTAGCTCCAAACCCAGACTTTTACTGTGAAAGTGCTCAACATTCTGCTTCTCTGAAAGATTGGGGATCTTTCAGCTTCTGCAATGGCGGTTAAATGATAAGCCCAGCTTTTCCGCGTGTATTCTGACCGCTCAATGACCGGTAATTACAGCTACGAGTTTGGAAATTGATTGGCGTGGAGTCCTCCTTTCTGAGTTCTCCGTCTATTGTACTGGTGCTAAAGGGTTTTCGAAATAGTGGATGAACATATGGAGCTCCATCTTTTCTGCGCCTTCCTGAGAAATAAGTTGCGCAACTCTCCTTTAACAACAGTCAGGGGGATGCCCATGACCGGGTAGGAGTTCACTGAGACCATTTGAGTACCCTTCCTTGCAAGCTCTTCAGCAATTGCCTGGAACCCAGATCAGAAAAAAGTTACCTGCACACCCAAGAGATTTGACCTCTTTCTTACAAAAAATTACAAAAATAATAATTCACTGTGCAAAATTTTTTTTGGCTGACTGTATGCCAAATTAAAGTAACAGGCTTACAAAAAAGTCTCAATTTTTTTTTTTTTTTTTTTTTTTGTTTTTTTTTTTTTCAATATATAGTCTGTGTCAGAAGACAAGAACCGGTTTTTTTTTTGTTTGTAACTTCAAGATAGATTTCGTTCTGCTTTTTGCTGTGTAATAACCCCACTCAAGGGCTACTCTGGTTAGTGTCGCCCGAAACTTTCTCGTAAACGCAACCAAACAAAAATGAGTGAGAAGTACGCGAAGCGTTTTGAGGCGGTATTTTATGCACGTATCCGAAAGGGCCGAAATTTCCTTACACCGCGGCTACAAAAGTGATAAAAAATCAAAAAAGGTTGTTGTGATGTGGAATCAGTGATGAGTTGATGACTTTTCCGAGCGCGGCTTGAAGCGAGTGACGACAAAAATACAGGATAACGTATTCGTCCAACTTTTTAAGCGGGACCCTTCCTTGTGACTACGCCAAGCACAATCATTTCCTGCTAAAAAGGGAATAGATGTGAGTATCAACACCATCGAACGTCGACTGAAGGAGGCGAACATATCCTACCGTCCTATATCATCAAAACCACTGCTTTGAGAAAAACACATTGAGAAAGAACAAAACAACAAAATGGCGTCACAGTTTTGGACTGACCTTCCTAGTCCCCAGACGCCAACCCCATTGAAAATGTGTGGGGAACTATGAAAACGCATCTTGCCGGAAGGGCCAGTCCATGATTTAAAGCAACTGGTTCGTTAAGTTCGCAAAATCTAGTCCTGTTTGTCGACGAGTTACGCCAAAAAGCTGGTTCAAAGCATGAAGAAGACGCCAAGCTATACTTGACAACGATAATAATATACATAATATGTACATACTTGAATGTAAAAATTTTTTAAATATGCTATATCTTTTATACTTCATGAATAATCGCGCTTCCTTTTTTCTGACACGATTGTACATAATTTTTCAATTTACTTATTTTTTTCGTGCTTCTATGAGTAAAGCCTTCTACAAAAATATAAACCTGTGTGGAAAATATTACGTCCTTATTTGAACAAGTGATCATTAAAGGGTTAAAATATGAACGGAATAATTTCCAACTATTCTGATTTATATAATATAATATATATATATCAAAATACTAAAAATATATATGTACACATACATACAATTAGAACTATTACCACAATTCGCAATAAAAAAAAATATTTTTCTTCTCATTCCAGCTTGCACGCGAACATTACGACTCCATACATACCTTCCATACTAACAACACAGACCGAATGCTCTTGTGTTTCGTGCTTAAGTGAATTTTCTAAGCATTCCATTTCATATTTTATATTTCATTCTTTTCAATTTAGGTTTAATTTTCAAATTTATTAAAATTGCATAAGTGTAAAGCTATTCCCAAGGACGCTCATTTAGTGCCTAAAGCACTCAGACGAATTGAATTAGATTCGTATATGTAATAGGAGTATTCGTATGTACGTATGTACACACCAATGTTCATGCCCCTCACGTAATCACATATTTGCATAGACTGAACATTCCAGACAACGCTCTCTCGCAGGAGAGAAAAGAGATAAAAAACCACAACTACAAACCAGGGATATCAACAGCAACCTCCGCCTGCTCCAAGTGCGCGCGGGGCTAAATTACAGACACATACCGACACACCAGACACATTCAGGATGGGGCGGCTGTCACAAACGCTCGCCATCCTGCTGCTGGTGGCCGCTTTAGGCTCCATAACTGCAGAGAGTAAGTACATATAATAAATATTAGAGTAAATGTAAGGTATGTAAATTACATAAGTAAGATATGAAGTGAAGTTTGTTGTTTACGGAATAGGTTGTTAGGTGGGAGTAGTGCATGAATGTGTAGATGCCCTGTGGGAACATTGTGTTGGCGCTTTTTAGCTTGCATCACTAAGTATTTCCGACAGGTCTTTTGGGTGGTAGAGTGCTTACAATTGAGCGTTCGCTACTATTATTAATTGTGATCTATAGGTATTTACCATCCGCTTTCTAGATCAGCCTAGGAAACTTCTTACAGGGTTAATTCGGTGGCAAAAGCCATGCTTTGAAATTTCTTTTCAGCCATACAGGTAGGTATAAATGTTCATGCAATGGAGGAACATTTTAACAATATTTTTCTAAGTTTTCATGGCACAATTCCGAGTGACAGGGAATCTCTGAAGGCGCCTCGAAAAAAAGTTGTTAGGCGGTGTACATCTTAAGTCGCAACAGAATCGTCTGAAGCAAAATCAAAATGCATTTTTTCAAGGACTTCCTTCTCAAAGCATCCTTGGGAGAATTTGTTTTTTACATTTTCGGCAATACTTGGAGTCCAAAAAACTGATTTTCGCTAAAATGCTATGCTTATTTCTTATTGTAAGACTAATAGTTATTGTAAAAAAATCGAAAAAGCTCCCTGAGATACCTTGTGAATTATGTGTAAAAGTACTGCGCAAAATTTCCAGACAATTGGTCCAGTAGATTTCCAGTTGGGATGTACGCGCTAATGCTTTTTAATTCATTGTGATTGTAATTCATTACTTTTCCAATTTTCAAATAAAAAAAAAAAAGAAATAGAATTTTTCAGAAAAATGATTTTAAGTTTTGCAGGTAAAGAAACCCGACCTGGAGCCACAGACGCTCAAATACTGATAAGTGCGTCAAATATGCTCCAATCCTCGTTTTATCAATAAAATTCTGAACAAATTGAGTTAACAGTAAAATTTTATTAAATAAGCTTATAAAGTTAACCCGTTAATAAGCGCCTTAGTTATAACCTCCCCTTGATCGGAATACTTTTTTTCGTCTACCGTTACCTACTTTTCTCTAACCACTGCTGACTTTGTTTACGGGCCTCGCCATGATGTTCAATTATCCAGGTCTCATCTCCAATGACTACCCGACTCATCCAATCTTGGCGTGACTTCGGTTTCACTAAAAATTGAATCGCTATACGTTGCTTACACTGTGAGTCACTCTTTTTCACGACGCCGCTTAGAAGAATACTTTGAAAAATAAGAAAAGTATGCGCTTAAAACAAAACAACTCTCAACGACTTCAAAATTATACTGCAACCAAAGTAAGATCTTTTCTTTCCAGACCAGAGACACGAAAGTGTAACAGCTGCAGCAGAACTTATGCTTCCCTCATAAATTACTTTTATAACCGCAAATAGTGGATCTTCTGCGTGCCCAATCAACATCTATTAACGTTGCAGCCCGGAGTAGGCTTTAGTCCCAGCAATCTTCCTCTATTCAACACGATCCAGCGCAAGAGATTTCTAGTTTTTGACGCGTTGATGTTTTGCGACTTACAATATCTTCGCCATTGCAGAGTCTTAGATTGTACCTGATTCTGTACTCGCCATCTTCTTCGCGTATTGGACCAAATACTTTACGGAATATTTCGCACTCAAATATTCTTAGGCGCTCCTCGTTTGCAAGAGTCAGGCTCCAAATTTCTGCGCCGTAGGTCAGCACGTGCCGAATGAGCGATTTATAAATACCAAGTTTGCACCTACGTGAGAGAGATCTTGATTTCGGGAGTTTTATGTTAGCGTATATTTGGTTTTGCCTTTGTTTATTACCAGTCCTACCAATCTCGCATTTTTTTCTATCGCTGGAAAGATGTAATCTAGGTAACGTCAATGGCTACATCGTCCGCGTAATTTATAGTCAGTGTGGTCCTGGAGAATAGGTGCCCCGATCTGCGTGCTCAATACATTCGCAAAAATTGCATACATTTCGTTGAGCATAGCTGTTCCAGCCTTACATATATGACGCCACAGTGCTATCAGTTCCCGAGTAGTGGCTGAATTACTAGAACTTATGATCATACCTCGCATTCCACACCTCTCATAACCCTCCAGATACTGAGCAGACTAATTAATAATTCGTTTTGGTTGCTATGGATCAGATTTATCGGATTCTACTAAAAAAATTTTCACTTAGAGTTTTTGCACCACGGTGACACTCCGATGTAAAAAATTTCCATGTTGCCTTTCAGCCAAGGCCAAACTGAAGCTAGTGCAGGAGGATACATACACAATATGTAACGAAATTAACGCGAGGGGAACTCTGGAACACCTAATGTGCCACTGTCCTGCACTTAGCACAACATGAGTAAACTGCTTAGGTTTCGCATCGTTTTCAACTTTAGAAAGTGTGGCACATCAAAAAATTAGCAGCCTACTTAAATTCAAAGCCTACAAAATCTAAAGTTCTTAAACTCTCCATACAAACACTTGGTATCACTATGGATCAATTTCTGGTCTATGTGCGATCTGTAGGATGAACCAGGTCTAACCTAACCTAACCTTTCAGCCAATTAAAGTTTGACCCAATTGTCTTTGAATCACATCTAATAATGTTCTGCCCATTCTTTTTTTAGTGTTTGACAGTGATCTTGTAGTTGCGTAAACTCCGCTTCTGGATACTTTTTCTACTGTTCCATCTGATCATTACATCGAAATCATTACTTTGAAGCGTCCGAACCAAACCTCTGGTTATAGTAATTACTTTTAAACTTGACTGGACATCCAATATTTTATTATTGACATGTTCCAATAATACAATACACATCGGAATTTAAAACTTAGTTAAGACTTCTTCGCGGTTTGCACTTCTATCTCATGGTCTTTTGCGCCCTAAGAAAAGATTTCCACAAATAATGGTTTCTTGCCACATATTAAGGTTCGTTAAAAGATTTGCTGATCTCCTTGATACACCTTCCCCAAAACAATTTAGGTTTGCTCCTATTTTTAGCGCCTTGTGGAGATCACTGCAAAGCTGAATGAGCTATTTTGTGTGGGGGGTTTTTTTTTTCGAAACGTGTGTTCGATCCATGTGTGCTTTCTACGCATAATTTCCTTTTCAATTGGTTTTTGTTTGGTTAATTGCCTCAGAAGTTGCTTAGAAATAGCCGATATTAGAAAAAACTTTTTCTATCATTTCGCTGCTTCATGAAAGGAGATTCTAATTTACGTACTACCGAATGGTAGTCACGCATCAACCCATTCGGCTACCGCCACCGCCTACTTGTAGTGATATTCATAAATTTTAATTATGTTTTACGAATTCTCGTTGTAGACGTATGCCTATTGTAAAGGGTGTTTGTTTTTAGAGGCGGATAAGATTAAATGAATTGAAGCAAGGAAAAATATTTTAATATTCATGAATTTGATTTTATTTGACATATCATTTTATGGTAGTAATGCTTGGATACAGTATCGGGCATGTGACTTCCGTAAAATTTTTATCCTTTCTTTATATATAGTATCAGACCTCTGGAGCAGCTCGAGTAGCTCTATGTTGGCAGGAATTTTGTTCACTGATCAGATGTTTGCTTGAAAATTTTGAGCTTTGAACAATTTGAGCAGCTAAACGAAAATTATAATTTTTATTTTTCGATATTCCTTTAGCTTACGAATGGCGTTAGCACTGTGCATGAATGATTTATAAAATTTAAAACAAAAGGTGCTAACAAAAGGGTCAAATAATACAAATTAGGATCGCTTAAATTACGCGAAACAACTCGATCTCGAACTTTTTTATAATAATGAACATTGAACTTGAACATTGAGATGTGCATGTGCGCGCAAAATAGAGAGCTCTACCTCCAGAGATTCAATTGTTTCTGGCTATCGGTCTGTGAGTTTTCATAACGTCAGAGAAAATTGGAGTAAAATCTTACGAACAAGGTGACCAGTGGTTCCTCAGTGGTTGTGGAAATGCAAAATCAACTTGGTGTCGAAATAACTGTCAAATGTGGTGTGAGACAAGACTTCATTTATCACCATTACTTCTCAATATTGTGTTGCTTAAGGTAACCAAGGAAAAACGAGGCATTCCATGGGTCCTAACCGGAAGGCTCGAGCATGTAGACTACGCTGATGACATCTGCCTTTTAAGCAGCACCGCTGCAGACATGAAAAGGACGTTTGAATTGATGGTTAATTTTGCAATGGAAGTAGGACTGCGGATAAACGTTCACAAAACTAAAGCTCTCCGAATTAACACCGAATGTAACGAGTACTTTTTCATCTACAATAAGTCGTTGAAAAACGCAGACAGTTTTTGTTACTTAGGATCCATCCTTGACAAATGTGACGGCAGATGTCGTTAATCGGCTTGCAAAAGCTAGGCAAGCTTTCGGCGCTCTAGGCTCAGTGTGGAATTCACGTGTCATTTCCTGCCGTACAAAACTAAAAATTTTCGAATCGAACGTAAAATCAACGGATGTCGTACGGATGCGAAACGTGGAATGCAGCATCAAAAGATATACAGAAAGTACAAGTGTTTGTCAATAAGTGCCTTCGCCAAATCATTAAAATCTTCTTGCCCAATACAATAACAAATGACAGCCTGTGGCGCTTGACACAACAGCAACCGAAATTGTAAAACGTAAGTGGAATTGGATTGGCCATACGCTACGCAAATCACTGAACGAAATCGCTAAACGAGCCATTACATCGAACCCACAATACAGCAAACGTAGAGGAAGACCACCTCATGTCTGGAGAAGGCAGCTGGAAATTGAAATGGAGAATCTTCAGCTGAGTTTGGATGAGCTCAAAACTCATGCAAACGACAGAACAGCTTGGAAAAAACTTGTTAAGTCCAGTTATTCCTTAACGGAACGATACATATACAAGGTGAAGTCCAAAATAAACAAGAGCGATCTAAAATTGAAACGACAGGAGCTTTGTTCTGATAACTTCGATTTTTAATTATTCAAAATAGTCCCCTCTGACCTCGATATACTGTTTTGCGTGATCTAAAAGCTTTTCAAAAGAGTGTTTCAGGTCATTGACCGGAATGTCCGTCAGGATGTCGGTACCAGCCTTTTGAATGACCTCTTCGGACGCAAAACGTTTTCCTTTCATGACCAAATGCAATTTTCCGAATAGGTTGAAGCCACAGGGGACCATATCAGGCGAATATAGTGAGTGATTGATGGTTAAAATGCGATTTCCAGTCAAAAAATCAATCACACGACCGCCAGCTTCTTCGCGGTATTCAGGGCGAATTCGACGAATGCAATACAACAAACGCTTCAAAACGCCAAGATAGAAAATTGCATTGACGGTTTGGCCTGTTGGCACGAACTCCTTGTGGACAATTCCTTTGGAATCGTAAAACCAAATGAGAATCGACTTGATTTTGACTTCTCCGAACGCAATTTTTTGGGTGGTGGCTTGTCTGGGGCTTTCCATTCGGCACTTTGATGCTTTGTTTTAGGTTCATGTTGGAAACACCACGTTTCATCACCAGTCTCGTTCTTGTCTTTTCTCGCCTCTTTAAAGAATGATAATCTTTATATAAATAAGGGTTGTCGACTATCTTCCCGAACCGAGCCTTTTTGAACAATTTGCAAGCGTTATTCTATTAATAAGCTAAATTAGCTACAAATAAACCGTGAACTATCAAATCGGCTGGCGCAGAAAGCAGCGTTGATAAATTAAAATTCACTAGCTCTAAAAAAACACCCTCTATTAGTAAAACTGTAAATACTGTGTTACGCTTTGAGGTAAATTATTTAAATTTTTTTATCTAATTTCTTTCCAGCAGTGAAAGTTAGTCATAAATCACTACACTTCTTCTCATCCACTGCGTGACGTTTCAATGTGAAATTTCAATGTATTTAACAAAAATGTTAGTTATGCTAAACTTCATTGTAACTCTGCGTCAATTCCACGCTTGCCAGCTCTCCACACCAATCCAATCCATTCGATAATCGTGTAAACCACATTCGTTGCATTTGTTGTATTCAATCATTAAGGTCTCTTTCACCATTTCACCAGCGGGAACTTCAAGTTTTCATGTTACCCATCTGCTTGGCTCGACATCACATTCTACGCTCTCTCCCATCGTGTCGCTATCAGTCGTCAGACAGAGCACGTCAAAGCCAAACATGCAGCAGCCCGCCTATTTCATGCTTCATTCATTCCGCCGCCGACATATGTTTCGTTCCCCCTCCCCCCGTCTAAAACAAACAATTGTCCACGATTTTCTTGTAATTTGTGGCATGACGCCATTTCGATAGACCTGTGCCTGTTTACACATACTAACGAACTTTTACTATATGCATACATACGTATGTATATATGTATGTGAGTTTGTATATATGCACAATAAATAGTTATGGGTGAGGATATGCAACCATTTCTCCACTTCAAAATACTCATCTTTTCATCTCTGCCCGCCTCTCCAGTCCATGCGGCTATGCAAAGTGTGTGTAAAATTAATCTATTGTACTTCAAATTGTGTACAATACATGTTATGATTATTGTTGTTGTTGGTTTTCAATGTTATTTTCAATTGAATCGTGTATTGGACACGTTGACTTGCTAGCTGTTGTCTCGTGCCTTATCTTCGCCCCGAGTTTGGCATTCAAATTGCAGATTGTTTACAACAAAACTAATTTATTGCTATTCATGTGCTTGATTTTGAATTGAGAATGTCCAGAGGAAATCTGCTTACTTTTACCCTCATTATGGTGTCATGAGATATCTAATTAGTTTATGGTTTCGTGAGCCTCTCAATTTGCTTGTTACCTTTCCACAGCAGCCACAATTTGGTCGCAGTTGGTTTGTTCAAACAGGTAATTAATTTAATTTAGTAAATGGAAATATTGGCATACCCATCTTTGTTACGCAAAGTTTGGAGCACCGTCAATAATGGGTGTTTTTTTTACATAGGAATAACTTTCACCTTTGAACCTTTGACATTTCTATGCATGCAAAGAGATTTTGCTCGGGTGTCTACAAAACCAAACTAACACATTAGAAGGCTCCCATCACGCCTGTCCTATCGCATGACGCAGGAGTTTGTACGATCACGACAAGCGATGATGTGTTCCTTGGAGTGTGGAGCGAGAGAAGGATTCTGCGGTAGATTTTTGGACCTTTGCACGTTAGCGATGCCGAGTATCGCAAGCGATGGAACAATGAGCTGCATGGTCTTTGCGACGACATAGACATCTTGCAGTGAATAAAGATCCAGCGGCTTCGTTAGCTGGATCATGTCGTCCGAATGGATACAAACGCGTCGGCTCTGAAAGTATTCGATGCGGTAGTAGGGGAAGAAGATGCGGACCTCCTCTACCTTGGCAAGATCAGGTGGCGAAGGACTTGGCTTCGTTCAATTGGCGCCGTTTAGCACGAGAAAGAAACGACTGACCCGCTTTGTTAAACTCGGCCAAAATCGCGCAAGTGGTTATCGCGCCAATCAAGAAGAAGAAAATACTACAACCTTAAAATATATTGTGATGCCTCGTGCAATAATTCAAATATCCTTTAATGCCCTTTAATCTTGCTTACGAAATTTCCAAATTTTAGTATGGATCCTATATTCATGGAATTCATCGTGGCGTCTACTGTATGTAATTTACAGTTTCCTTCACACGAAGGAGTTCTCAGCTCAGTCAAGGAATATTCAACTTTTCCAAACTATCAGAACAAAGCTCCTGTCGTTTCTGTGCTTAAAAATTGGGTTGATCGAATGGCCTACTGTAAAGCCAGTCGTGGCAGTCAGAGGACCGATATTATTTTTCATTCATAAATGACAATGTTTAATCTTCAAAATAAAAAAAAAAGTTTGAAAAAATATTGATTAGTTTTTTTTTTTTTTTTATAGCCGATTCAAAAAGCAAATTTTACATGGCCCACCATATAGCTACCAGTCAAATAATGCGCGAAAGTTACGCTCCTCACTGCAATACCAATCGTGGTCCTCAATTTCTTTTGATGCCGACTCCATAACACAGAAATGTTGGTTAAGTTTTTCATCCGTTCTGCTTGGGCTTGTATTCGCAAACTTTCTACAGCCTTTCAAATCTTTTGGCGTTGAGTTCTGGTTAGATTACCCATTCATCATCGCCATTATTTGGCGCTAAGCTCCTTGTGAGTGTTAGCTTGCAGGACAAGTTTTCATTATTCTTGACGGCCATGTGCCGTTTTAGAAGCTCCTGTGCCACTTTGTTTTTCCACCGTAGTTTAGGCCACACCAGGCGGAATTATTGGCAAGAGGGGAAGTGTGTAGGCTATTAATGGCAGACTTCTCGTTTAAGGGCAATATCGCTATTATTTCGGATAGCCAAGCTGTAATTCAGGCACTGGAGCCGGGTACAATAACTTCTGAATTGGTGGAACAAAGCAAAAATAACCTTACGACTTTGAGCGTTAACCATAAAGTTACCTCAATCTGGGTCCCGAGACATCGGAATATTGAAGAAAAGGAAAATGCGGACGAACTGGCAAGAGGGGGATCTGCCATGAATAACATTTTTGCAGAGTTGGTATTCACACCACTGAGTGCAATCCAGATTGAGGCATCGGCAATCTGTAAAGCCAGCAGAACGTTATGGCCCACCTACAACCACAAACAAATGTCAACATTGACAAATATGAGACGAAGGGATCCCTGTAGACTCACGGCATTGATAACTGGCTTCTGCCCCATAGGAGAGAAAGCAGCCAAATTGGGCATTCCTTACAATATAAGCTGCCATAGTTGTAATCAGCCGGAGAAAAATAAATTATCTTCCACTTCCTCTTTGAGGAAGATCTCGTTTTTTGAAAACCTCGAAGAGCTGGCCGGCATAGACGTTAACAATTTTATGAGGTTTCTCAACTGCACAGACTGGATATTGTCGTGAAAGAATAACCCGTGCAACTTTTTGGTAGCGAGGACTCATTGTGAATCACCACTTCAACCAACCAAGAGCGGTCGCAAACATAAACAATCCTTTAATGCTTTTCCTTACAGCATCGATATTTTCCATTTAATTGCCAAGACGAACGTGCACTAGTTTTCTTGCGTTTCGGTCTGAGCCAGTGGATTTAAATTTTTTGAAACAGAGTGGAAACTCTTCAGTGTGGCAAAAACTTTAAGGCGAACGCGAGAAATAAAACCTCATGCAAAAGGGAAACTACTGTAACTTATAAAAATGCATGGTCGCTTTTGAAGGTGCAGCCATATGGAATGTACATATTAATATGCAAGCATACTGTTTTGGCGGCGAGAAAAACTTCTTTCTCTAATTCAAAAGCTTGAACTCTGCCACATGACTTAGTTAGTTGGCCTACTTTTCTTGAGTAAATAATTATGGACACACAGTTCAAATTCATTTAATGCCACACTTTCTTGCCAATATTTTAAAATAGATGTTTACTACTGCGGTATTGCGGGTACGTCTACATATTTCAATGTGAGCAATGGCCGCATTTTAAGCTGACGTGCCTGTCTGTCTCTCGTTTGTATTGAATGTGCAAGTTCTATTTCGAAGACAGACAGACAGGCAAATCGTATATCTGTCTGCGAGCTGGCGTATTCACACCTTACACAAAGCCGCAACGCAGCAACGTAAACGCACGCTGATATTTTTAGACACCTGTTGTGTGAGCAGTGGAAGGCCCAGTGGAGTCGCCTGCCATGTACACCCTGTAGGGAAATCAACTGGGTGCAGATTTTGCAAAATGTGCAAATATTAGTGGCTTCCTGTTTCTGGTGAACGTAGACTTTTACTTTGTTTCAATACATCTTTCAAAAAGGTTGAAGGGAGCAAGATCAGGAAAATTGGTCTTAATTTGTATTGTTAAACGCTTAAAATATTTCCCGTTATCAGTATCATGTGAAATTACGGGTTGTTGTAAGCTCAAGTTTATTTTTAAAATTAAACACTGAAATATATGTCGAAATTAATTTCAGAGTCTACAAGTCATAAGTGGTAAATGATCTTTTTAAAATGTCCATTTTTCTTTGGTATAATAAAATTTTCTATGACATTTAGATGTACATGGGACTCTACTCGGCAATTTTGCGCCAAATTTTATCTTTCAAAATTTTAATTGGTTCTTGTTTATGTATTCACTCATACCCTGTTTTTGAGACGGCTTCACAGAAAATAGACGAAATGCGTTGGCGGCTAAATTGCTGCAAAATTTCGTGATATTATTTTCCTCTGGACTATCGTTTGCAATTAATTGATTGCTTCGTCGGCTGTGTGGTAAGTCGCACCATTTTATTGTATACATCCGTTGATTTGGGAGAAAATTTTTTATCTTTAATTCTTTTCCTTACAGCATCAATATTTTCTATTAAATTGCCGGTACGAACGTCCAGTAGGTTTTTTGTGGCTTGGTACGAGCCAGTCGATTCAAATTTTTCGATTAACATTTTTTCTTCCGAGCTTCAATTGGCGATTAATACGAGGAAAAAAATATAAAATTTTTCTAAATCTAGTCTCATAGATACACAATTTCGTGGCGGATTTTAATTATTTTTAAATGGTTCTCGAAAATCACTCTTGTATTCGAACTAATTTTCGCAAATTGAAGATTTTCCTCCTCTCTTCCTGTCTAAAGAAATGTCATCGCACTATTACAGTTGCTAAACCATAGCAATGCCAAAAAAGGAACTGTAACTTTTTTTTTTTTTTTTTTGTCGGGACAACTAGCAAGTGCAGCACTCAGACATTAATTGAGTCCATTGTACTACACTTGGATTCCCTTTTAATTTTCTTTAAATCTACCCGATCTCCGAAGAAATCTGAGTAGATCTTGTGGTGCCAAGGAGCCAAGATGGTCGCTTCTTAACACATCAGTGCCAAAGACCTCAAACCTGATTCGGGCGAAGGCGGGGCAGACACACAGGAAGTGATCCGCCGTCTCATCCTCCTCTTCACAAGCTGGGCAGAGTACACTGTCTGAGATGCCCAACCTTTCCATGTGCTTTGCCCACAGAAAGTGGCCCGTCATTAGTCCAACCAGCCGTCTGCACTCCCCTCTGCCTAATGACAGAAGGGTTTGCGACAGTCGATCGGACATGACAGGTAACATCAGTTTTGCCCATCTGCAGCCTCTCTCAGCCTGCCAAGCTCGCTTGTGGGTAGTAGTTACCCATTTGCTAACCGTGGCCGTGATGGCCGCAGAGGGGAGTGGCAAAGCGGGCTCTGGGCCAAAGAAATTGGCCTCAGAGCCCATCTTAGCTAAGGAGTCAGAGGTCTCGTTACCCGCGATACCCACGTGTCCCGGGACCCATGTTAGCATCAGGCTGTTATGTCTGCCGACATAGTTCAGCCTGGATTTACAGGACTTCACTACCCCTGATGTGGTTTGAGGGCTGTCTAAGGCCATAAGCGCAGCTTGGCTGTCGCTGCAGACACATATAGATCTGCCTCTCCATCGTTTTTCCACAACAAAGTTCATCGCTTCTTGAACTGCATACACCTCCGCTTGAAACACAGATGCATGCATTCCAAGAGCAAAGTGCAGTTTTGTCCCGCTGGATTCCACGTAGACCCCAGAGCCGGAGCCATGCTCGGTCCTGGAGCCATCCGTAAAAATGCGAAAACAGTGTTTGCCGGGCTCATTTTCTGAGTCTCCCCACAACTGAGCCTCTGGTAGCACTACACTGTATCTCTTTTCAAGTACGACTCTTGATGGCATTGAGTCAAGGGGCATGGAGAGAATCGTTGGATCGATGTCCATACCTTCTCTGTGTTCCAATGCCGGACAAGGGCCGTACCAGTTCCCACTGTGTTTCAGTCTGCAGATGGCCTTCAGGGCCTCTCCTCGGATGAAAGCATCAAGTGGTGGTAAACCAATCAGAGCATCTAGTGCCGGGCCTGAAGTAGTCGGAAAAGCTCCGGTGCAACAGATGGCCACAGTGCGTTGTAGTCTCGATAAGGTCCTCCTGACTTCCACTAGGGATAGTCTACTCATCCAGACCACTGATGCATAGGTGATAATGGGTCTTATCATAGCTGTGTAGATCCATAGGACCTTGCTAGGAGAGAGACCCCACGTTTTCCCAAAGACACCTTTGCACTGCCAGAAAGCTGTCAGCGCTTTGGATGCCTTTGTCTCAACGTGTGATTTCCATAGGAGCTTACTATCGAGGATTACTCCTAGATATTTAATTTCCTTGGATAGCTGGATTGTGACTCCTTTTAGCTTTGGCAGAACGATTCCGTCAAGCTTCCTCCTTCTGGTAAAGAGGACAATACCAGTCTTGGCGGGATTTGCCGACAGCCCGTTCGCACAGCACCAAGTGTCAATCCGATCCAGAGTTTTCTGCACTTTCCTGCAGATGTTCATAAGCGAAGAGCCTGTTACCAAACAAGCAACGTCGTCCGCATATGCTTGTGCGTAGACTCCCGAATCGTTTAAGGTGGTGAGTAGAGGATCGATTACCATGCACCAGAGCAACGGAGACAGCACACCGCCTTGGGGGCAGCCTCTGTTAACCCCAGATGACACCAGCAGATCTTCCTCTGCTCGCACCGAAACGATTCTTTGGGCCAGCATCGAACGAATCCAATTTACTAGCACCCGGTCTACGCCGTGCCTACTAGCAGAGTTACACATACTATCAAAAGTGGCATTATCAAACGCCCCCTCTATGTCTAAAAAGATACCCATAGCGTAGTCCCTCCTGTCGATGGCCAGCTCTATCCTTGCAACAAGGTTTTGCAGTGCCGACTCGCAGGATTTTCCACTCTGATAGGCATGCTGAAATAGAGACAGAGGGTGAGCCTTCAGCGACTTCTGACGTATGCGCAGTTCCACTAGTCGTTCGAGACTTTTCAGCATGAAAGAGGTCATGCTGATTGGTCTAAAGCTTTTGGGGCTGGTGTAGTCGTCTTTTCCAACCTTTGGGATGAAAGCGACCCTCACCATCCTCCAAGAGCGTGGTATGTAAGCCAGTGCCAGGCATGCCGAGAAGATTTTCTTCAGGGCTGCTGTCACGAACTCTGCACCCTCCTTCAGCATGGCAGGAAATATGCCATCTGGTCCGGGCGACTTGTAGTCGCCAAAAGATTTGATGGCAAATCGAATGGCGGCCACATTCACCACAGATCTGGCAACGAACCAGTCATGCCGAGAAGGTGTAGCAGCTCTGACAACTGCCTCTATCAATAAGGGCTGTTGCCGGCTGATGCTTATCTGATTACCAGGAAAGTGAGACTCCATCAGCAAGCTGAGTGTCTCACTTTTCCGCTCCGTGAAGGAGCCATCAGATTTCCTAAGTGACCCCAGCTTTGCCGTTGGGTCCCTTTTCAGGATCCTAACCAACTTCGCCGTGTCACTCAGAGATTCAATACCGCTGCAGAATTCCCTATATGAGGCTTTTTTCGATTCCCGAATAAGCCTCTTGTAGTTCTTCTGAACATCACGGTATCGCTCCCAGTCCTCTGCAAGGTTAGTCTTGAGGGCCCGGTTTAGGAGTTTTCTCGACTCACGCCTCAACATCTGGAGCTCTTGGTTCCACCAAGGAACGGGAGTCCGGCTCGGGAGAGGTCGAGTTGGACAGGCTGACTCAAAACAGTCGGTTAGGGCAGCGTTGAGTTTCTCAACAGCCGCCTCAATGGCCTGTTCTTTTCGAAGTCTTGGTGGCGCAACGTCAAGGTCCCGCAACGCCTCCCTAAACTTCTGCCAGTCTGTTTTTCTTGGGTTTCTAGAGGGCAATGGCATTTGTGCCTCCTCGCCACACTGAAACTCAATGTACCTGTGGTCCGAGCACGAATCTTCGGCAAGGACTCTCCAGTTCTTGATTGACCACCCAAGTTTTGAGTTTGATAGGGTTAGATCAATCACCTCCTGTCTTCTAGACGTTACAAACGTTGGCTGTGAGCCCTTGTTTTGTATGTCTAGGCAGGAGGACGCGATAAATTCGAATAGTCGAGAGCCCCGTCCATTGCACTTGCTGCTGCCCCAGATTGTATGCTGGGCATTAGCATCGCAACATAGGATGAGGCCCAGACTGCGCCGCTCACAGAACCTCACGAGACTAGTGGCCTTCCCGGGTGGTGGCCCTTCCAGAGCATCGTAAGGAAAGTAAGCAGATGCAATCACAAACTTCGACCATCCGCGTCTACCTCTATAACACACCTCAGCCGCTACCAGGTCTTGGCAACAGAATTGCTCAAGACCCGTCACAGTGAGATGGGATGATACTATAAGACCGGTCCTAGGTCTGCTAGAACTCCTGTCATATAGTAACGTGGCCCCTTTCAGCGCACTTAAGCCACAGAGACGGCCCCTAAAGACCCAGGGCTCTTGCACTGCTGTTATGTGGGGTAATGTGTGCAGCTGGGAAAGCCTTCTACTTAGTAGTGCAGTAGCGGCTTTGGAATGCTGCAAGTTAATTTGCGTCACCGTCAAGGGACGATAGCTACAGGAATCGTCCGAGTCAATCATTTGGGAAAGACATGAAAGCTGGCCGTCCCAAGGAAGAGACTCAGACGGTTCCCGTACCGTGAGCCCATGACATCAACACTGGCCTCGTCCACTCGCACCACAAGAGTAGCACCTTCCTTCCCGTCCCGGTTTTTACTCTTGGTGTACGAGACGACTCGCCAAAGCCTCGTGTTGATGCCCGGATTCTGGGCACGTAGACAGGATAGGACATCCGCCGTAGACAGGTCTGGATCCGGAATCCAGCAGATGGCCTTCCTGAGGGGTACACTCTCCTCGCTGTAGACTGCGAAGCGAGTGGTCCCCATGGGGGGCACGTTATTGACCGCGGTCCTGATCCACTCGAAGTTGGCCAGAGACGCGCACGTCACCTTTATGGTGCCGTCCTTTGTCTCATAGCCCTTCGCGTTGGCTTCCGGACCGGAGGCAATAACCCGACGCATCAGCTGGCTTTTGCAGTATTTGATTTCTGCATCCGTCAGCTGATGGTCGGGCCCCAGTTTTCCAACCACAGCCACAGGTCGTGGGCCAGCAGCCTTCTCGCTATAGGATGGCTTGGCCGCACCCTTGGATGTGCTTGGGCGAAGGTCCAGCTCCCGATCCTCCACTGACGAAGATTTCGCCGGGCAGACAGCTGTGCTGGACTTTTTGTCGAGGCGCCGATAGAGACGTGGCTCAGCAGAACCTTTTCCCGCCACATTGACTGGCGCCAAGACCGCGCTCGTACCTTGGGGGGTCGTGGCTCGGTCATTGGCGGCAACCGCAGGGCAGGGAGGTGTGCTGCTTTCAGCCGCCGTCTTTCTCCGCTTGCCTCGAGAGCGAGACAACTTGGGAGTGCCTGTGCCCACCGAAGACTCGGTAGCTTCCGTGGGTGTCACTTCCGCTGACCGAGGTCGTTTGGAAGACACAGACACAGAAGGGCCGGCAGAGCCACATGAGGATTTCTCCCGCATGAGCTCTGCCCGCCGCTTTCTTCTCTTCCTCCTTGCCGCGCTCTTCGATTTCCCAGCTTCTTTGGGAGGTCGTGCAGCCACCGAAGAGACCTCACAACTCAGGCCCTCAGAAGCAGGGAAACGTTTTTCAGACTCTGAAGGAGAGGAGATTGCGATAGCAACCCCCGTCTCCTCCAGGATGCGCTCTCGCTCGTAGAGCTGAGAGACTTGGGTAATGGTTGGGGCCTCCAGAATCCATGCCCCTGCCGCCGAAGCGGGTGGATTGCCACTTGTGTGGATTCCACCTGGAGTAATAGATCCTTTGTTTTCCATTACCTTTTTTTGGTTTTTTTCGGGACTCCTCCCTAGCCAGTTTGGTTCGCGGATGGCACCCTGATTCTATGCCACCTTTGAGTCATCACACGAGTGTTGAACCCACCCCAACAGGGAAGGCCACTCTTGTGATGCCAGGGCTCCCTATCCACCACCTGGGACGCGCCCGATGGGAGATCAGGCAACTCCACACGGATAACTCCACACTGTAACTTGGGAGACCTTGTAATTGGTATTCACAGAGAATTATTGACCTACTCCTTTAGAAGATCAAATGAACCCAACCACAATTGGAACACCTCGATCATTTGGAGTGACGAAACTTCTTCGATTGGGCTTTGCAGAGGCTATAATGTTTTTTAATAAGAAAAAAAATATTTACGTTTTAGTTTTTTTTTTGTATTCTCTATTTTTTGGTTTTTGTGTGCAATATCAATTTGCAACCAAAGCCATATAACGCAAAGTTTCTATCCTATAAAACTTTACAGCGCAGCATACTCGTATGCCCAGTTTTGATTATTTTCTGTTTTTTTATTTTTTATATAGTTTTTGTATTAATATTTATTTTAATTGTTTTGTTTTAATATTTGTTTTATTTTTTTTTTTTCTATTGTAATATGTATTTTTAATGTTTATTTTTATTTATTTTAATATTTATTTATTCTTTTAATATTTATTTCTTTTTTGGTTTGTTTTACAATTTATTTCAATTTTTTTGTTAAAATAATATTTTCAACACTTATTTAATTTTTACTATTTTGTTATATATATTTTTAAATATTTTTTTTTATATTTATTAATATTTTTTGTAAATAAATATATTTTTTATTTATTAAATATTTTTTTTAATATTTATTTTTTTATATTTATTTATTTTTATTGTTTTGCTTTAATAGTTATGTTTTTTTAATAGTTATATTTTTATTTTGTTTTACCATTTATTTAAATGTTTTTGTTATAATATATATTTTTTTGTAATATTATTTAATTTTTTTTAATATTATTAAATTTTTTTTTTTAATATTTTTTTACTTTTTACCGTTTTATTTTGTTTTTAATATTTTGTATAAGTTTTTTTTTTAATATTTATTTTTATTTTTTGTAAGTATATATATATTGTTTTTATTTATTTATTTATTTTTAGATTAATTTTATTTTTTATTGAGTCTTTATATTTTTAATATTTGTTTTATTAGGTTTATTCTTTATTTTGTTTATATTTTTCTATTTATTTTTTTTTTAATACTTTTTTTACATGTTTGCAAATTTGTAGCCCATTCAATTTGGTATTAATATTATGCAGGTCAAATCGGCTCAAATTCGCGTTGATTTTTGAATTTTTGTTTTTGCTGAGGTGTTGTACATTTTCTTCCATATTATTCATATTTGGTTATTTTCATATGATTTCATATTTTGATTATTTTCTTATTAACCCTCCGTTGGGCACCCGTGTCAGACTTTTCGACTTTGGACGTGAAAAATTTTATTTTTTATCGATTTATGGACATAACCTTTTAAAAACGATCCTTGAACAGGACGAAAAAGGCTAAACCCGGGTGCCAAACCGAAGGTTTTTAGAAAGGTGGGTTAAACGGAGAGTTAAAGTTTTTTAATTTTAATTTTTTTTATTTATATTTTTTTTATAATTTTTTTTTTAATAATTTATTATTTTTAATTTTTGATTTTAAGGGGACAGATACCTGTAAATGGCCATATTTTCCCTGATTTTCATTAAAATTATTTAAAATGAAGAAGTCAATATATTTTTTTCAAAATTGGCATACAGTTTATTTACACATTAAAATAATATAAATTTTTTTGTTTATTTTAATCATTTAAAATGACGGATGTACATTCAATTCTTCCAGGAAGGTCGCAGCGGGGCTTCTCAATCCGCGGGCATTGTAGCATCGGCGTCAGTGTCCTGAATTTTGTTTTTTGTGTATTAATGCCATTATTTCAATATGAATTAAACAAAAATGGGAGAAAAAAATTCGCGGAATCATCAAATGCTTCAAAAAAAAAAAATGAATTTTGGGGCGAATTTTCCTACTAGTTTTGCTTCGAAAAAATTATTTTTTTAAAGATGTGTTCAAAATTTCAGGGAGATCGGTCTATAAATTTTCACTTATCGCGTACGCGAAAAATTAGTTTTGAGAAAAACGCGTCTAAAGTCTAACCTATGTATGTATACCTTTCCCAGTGCTCGAGCGCAAATAATAGAGTCGTCGCGGTTGACGATCTATAATATAAGAAATACTTAAATTTATGTTCTAAAATTTTTCTGCCATATTCTTAAAGGATTATATTAACATTTTATGAAAAAAAAAACAATTTTATGAAAAAAAAAAAACAATTTTTTTTCGAAATTTTACCGGCATATGTCCGCTTAAATTTTTTTTTTAATTTTTTTATATAATTTGTTTCTTTTATTAAACAATTTTCGTTTTATTCTTTATTTAATATATATTTTTTTTATAAAAATATAGTTTATACTACTAAATAACCATGTATATTAAAGTTTTGAAAAATCTTGATAGAAATTTAAAATTTTTTGAATCCGATTTCTGCCGATTTATATCCCTTTATATCTCTGAATTTGGGTTATTAAGAGTAAGCTTTAAGTGGCTCAAAACTCGCTTTTTTTGAGAATGTTGTTTTTTGTAGGCGATTTTGATTCTTTATATGGAATAAAATGCATGAAAAAAAATTATCAAAAAATCCACTCCACTCCAATTTCGAACTTAAACTTTCACAAAATTCTAATTAAAAGGTTTGATGAAGATATATAAATTTTTTTTAAATTTAAACGTTGAGTCACATAGTTTTTGTTGTAGTAGCAGCTATTTTTTTTAAAAAAAAAGGTCAAAACTTTGCAATATGTCGCGCCGCTATTATTGGGAACATAGATGATTATGTTAATTCTCCCTGTAGGGTATCTGTCCCCCATGTCACGTATTGTGCATTTAACGCACACTTTCTATTTCAAAATATTTAAGAATTTATATTTTTGTATTTTATGTGTTTTTCACCTTCTTACTCACCAGCTCGCTTTTGGTATCGTTCAACGTTCAATGCTTTATGTTCAACGCCAAAGTGCACTCATGCATTTTTACTATAAATTTGAAATGGCTCATTCATGAGTTATTTTGCTATCTGACTAACGATTTTATTCAAATTTTTATATTGAGTGCCATGCATTTACAACCCGATTTTGTAGTATTGGGAAATCACTGCAGATCACAGGTGGAGAATTTTAATTTGTCTATAGATTAGGACTTCATTTCACTTTTTGATTGCTTGCGCCGAAGCTTTTCGGAGAATTTTTCTGAACGCTCCGTGTATGTAAATTTATTTTTCACATTACAAAATGCAGGCGGCAGCTTCTGGAAGAACTGTGTATTTTTAGTAATTTAGTAATAAATATTAATTAAGCTGAAAAGTGATTTCATGTTAGAGTGCATTATAATAAATTTGAATTTATTTGTAGCAACAAATGTGACATTTTTATTGCCTTCCAATTTTACTCATCAATCTTGTTTCGTTCTTGCAGTAAACTCACCGCCTCGTATTATCAAACAGCCGCCAACAGATGAACTGCTTTTCAAAGTCGCGGTACAAAGTAAGGAAAGTGATAAACCATTCATCATCGAGTGTGAAGCTGAAGGAAAACCAGATCCAAGGTAAGCGATCGTATACTCCAAATAAAACACAAGAAAAACAAATACTTAAAAAAAATGGGCTTATGTATATGAAAAATGTTTGTAATTACATTTCAATTAACTGCATAAATAAATATTTTAGCTGGGCACCCATTCGACTTGATATTTGCAAAGCAAATATTTTTCGAGCTCTTAAGTGAAACAATGAAAACTATTTAATCGAATTTCCGCATAACTCACAAAGTGCTTCGAAGCAGCGGCGTTAGTTAGGTCAGTGGGTAGCTCACCGCTGGTGGTCGTCTAATAGTTAAGGTGAGAGGGAGGGAGGGAGGTAAACTGTAGTGCGCCAAGAATTGTCGAATTAAATAGCAATTAGCACAGCAGGAATTCAGATGCTCGCATTTTTCACGTAAGAGAGGCGGTGAAATTAAATAAAAGAGATTAAAAACAAAAAGTAGAAAAGTGAAAGGAATTTCACGCGCCCCAAAACAAATTCTTCAAAGAAACATTGAATGGCATCGTATAACATTTTCACACATTTTTTTTTAATGCTTTTTGAATCTTTTCATTTTTATTTTTATTCTCCTTTTTTTTAATTCATTGCTTGCGTTCCCGCTGTGGCATGTGTATTGAAGTAAAAAAAAAATTGATTTAGTAACAATGCTGGGCATCGAGAAAATATGTTGTTGTGGCGACACGTTTTATTTTTAGTTTAGAGGCTGAAAGCATTTTCGCTTGGGGGAGAAATATGCCTCCTCTAAAAACTGAAGAAATCATCTAAAATAAACTTAGTATTATTTAAAGCTATGGCAGCTTTTGCCGTATTTTATTTACTTAACAAATTTTGTTTATTTTTTATTCACTTGCAACATGTGTTGTTTTTTCGCAGCAAAGAAGTCAAAATGATTTTGAGGATTTTCGGAAAAAAATAAAAACATCTGGAAGCAAAATTTCAGATTTGTATAGTAGCTGGAAGTAATAAATGTGAACTGGAATTGCTGTCAATAGAAGGATGATAGATTTACCAGGTTTGGTCATTAGCTGTGGCAAAAACAAAATTGTGTGGGCAACTTCGGTTGTCACGTCACCGGGTACTCGACAGCCAATTTCTGCGCGTTCGTTTCACACTCCTCCAATCAATCAGGCGTGGTTCAGACGGCAACGTTGATTGTTGATTTTTGAAGTGAAACTTCTTAGGCGTCGATGGACTAGCGAGAATGAAGAGTAAAATTTCAAGGCTCTGCAACGTTTTGGGCATTTTCGTTCCGCGAGAGAGAAAAAAAATATAACGTAGAGGAAAAGGAGAGAGAGAGCTATACCTTATATATATCTTAGATACACTTTAGGCTATTTTTCCTGAGTTCTTCCTTGTGGTTTCTAATTTCTAGTGAGAAAAGACAGTGTCTATTTTGGCGCTTGTTTGGTGGTGCAAACTTGTAGGAAATATATTTTTGGTGCCTACTTTTTGGCGTTATATTCCCTTGGTGCCTACTGTTTGGGGCGTTTTTTGTCCCAATTTTTTTGGAATTCTTTTTATGCCTACTTCTTGGCGCTTATTTCCGTTTCCTGGCTCGGATTTATTGGTATTGCTTTGCGGTAATTTGTGCCGTTGCTGCGGTCCTGGAATCGCTACGTTTGTGCGGGTGATAAACGCACGGAGTGCGCGTTGTTGCCACGGTTTGTGTCCGGCGTTTACCTACACCGGTCAAACCTTCTCCGTTTTTTGTAAATTTTGTCTATTTGTATTCTCTGCAAATGTTATGAATTTATTTAGCTACTAGCGGACTCGACAGACTTCGTTCTGTCAAATAGATTTTGAACGTGGCAGTTTATATTTCGACCTTAAGACGTTTTTACTCTTCTGACCCTCACACACCGCCCTATCATCATAGTGAGAATTAAAGAAAAGGGTCAGCTCGGCTGACCTAAGTATCTTCGCTTCCACGAACTTTGGCCACCCTTTTTTATTTTTTATTTTGTGTATTTTTTATTAAAAAAATTTTTTTTTTTATTTTTAGTTTTTATTTTTTTATATGTAATGTTTATTTATATTTTTATTTTATATTTTTATTTTATTATTATATTTAATTTTTATGTTTTAATAAGTATATATCTTTTTTCTTTTCATTTGTTTCTTATTTTATTTTTTTCGTTCAGTTCGTAATGTTTGTTTTTATTTATTTGTTTTATTAGAGGTTCTTTTATATTAAATTTTCATTTCGTACTTTTTTTTTGGTTTTTGTTTATGTTTGAGTTTTCTTATTATACATCATAGAAAAATCTGCCTACCACTGCTGATTCATAGGGGCTCGAAAGCAGCGTGCGAAAATTTTAATAAACTCTCTGAATCTTCAGCATTTATCTCGCCCACATAATTTGTGCTTATGCATTAAATAAATAATATTATAAATAAATCAAAATTCATAGGCATTCAACGTATTTGAAAGTGTTTTTCAGTTCAATAGACAAACAAATTTCTTTGTAAAATTCTGCTTGGAAATCAAAATGAGGTCATGTGCTGTTAATATTTATATGATTGTCTAATATTTATGATTGGCTATGAAGTTGCTGCTCAGATTTACTATTTCTCATATCTTAAGTGCCTTTTTTTTGTTTTTTTCTCTTTTAGAATTTGAATAAATATTTAGTTTTTAATGTATTTCTACAAATTCTTAAAATATTTTAATCATATTTTCATTAAAACTTAATACGTGTGTATGTGTGTATGCATGCTCTGTTGAAATAACCCAAATAATTCAAGTATATTGGGGAAAATAGTCCCAACCATGCTATGCGGAGAGTTTATCTATGGCCATAAGAGGAATGCAGGTTGGTTAGAGTTGGTTAGTTATGACGTGAAAACCCTTCTATTGCCTAAACTTGAGTCTACATAACAGTTTTTACAAATTTTCTTGGCTTCATTCCGCCATCTTTCGTTTGCTTTCCTTACAATTTCCCCAAGGATGAGGTAAGGTTATCCCTATGTCATTGTCTATGTACTCATCGGTCAATTTGGTGCCGAGTCTCGCTAGTTCATCTGCTCTACAGTTACCCTCAATGTCGCGATGGCCAGGAACCCATATTACCTTTAGGTGAAATGACTCAGCCATCTCGTTAAAAGATGAGCGGTATTTCATGGCTACCCTGGAAGTTGTCGACTGTTTTGTGAGGGATTTTATCGCCGCTTCGCTATTAGTGAAAATGTAGATATCATTTCCGGATATCGCATCACACTGTATCAGTGTCGTGGCTTTCATTATTGCCATCAGTTGTGCCTGAAAGACACTACAGTAGTCGGGGAGCCGAAAACTGAACGAGATCCCCAAATGCCCCCGAGCTTTGAGCCGTCTGTGCACGGACCTTGTCTTACATAGAAAAGCACTAAAAAACATAAATAATTAAAAAACAAAACTAAAAAACAAATAACAATAATTCAACAAACATGGAATAATTTAATTTATTATTAGGGAATTAATATATTTTCCGCAAGTTACCCAAATTGGGTCCAGAACCACCCAGAGCTTCCCAACAAACTTGTAAACCCTCCTCATCACCATCACTGGAGATAGGAACATACCGAACAAGAAACTTTTACCTTAAAGTCGTGTTTTTTAAGTGTAAAAGTTATTTACATAACTCGTTCTCAAAAATGTTCCTAAGTGAGTTCGAACTTTGTCATTGAAATCAAATTTATATGATTAACAAGGCATAAAGCACTACAAAATGCAAGCCAATTGAGTCTGAGCTGAAGCTTACTTTGTATGTACAAGAGTTTTCTAAGCCTAAATTACTTAACCTCGTTTCTTGCGTAGATGAATGAGTTGGTGCGTGACTACCATTTCGGAAGTGCGTAGGTTCGAATCTCCGTGCATGAAACATCAAAATTATAGAAAATGTTTTTTCTCATAGCGGTTACCCCTCGGCAGACAATGGCAAACCTCCGAGTGTATTTTTGGCATGAAAAAGCGCCACATAAAAACCATTTGCCGTTCGGAGTCGCCAAAACTGTAGGTCCCTCCATTTGGGGAAAAGCAACAAGACGCACGCCACAAAAACAGTAGTGTACTCGCCAATTATTTATTTATTTTTATTTCTTGTTAGAGTCCCACTTTACAGTAATCTCAAATGCTAAAAAAATGATACCTACATTTCTTTACACATTTGACGCCCAATTCTCGCTCCCAATCAACTTCGTCGTCCATTTCCCACGCACTTCTTTCACCACTTAATAATCACTTTAGCCCCATTAATATATTTATTCGCTTATCTGTGTCACATTAGTAAATTATTAATAGACCCCGTCACATTTCCCATTCCTGTCACATTTACATGGTGCACTCCTCAAGTGCTTACAACTTTTCAAGCCACCAAAACAAAAAAAAAAACAAATTTTTTTCAATTTCTAATTCACGGTCATAAAAATTGTATTACATTAATATTTGCACAACGTCTGGCATAATTTGTTGTTGGTTTACCTCTAAAATCATCGCACTTGCACGGCACGCTGTGTGGGATAGGAGGAGGAGCTACATACTCGTCTAGTTGTGCTCCTTGTGCTCCATGTGCTCGGTGTGTGGATTCAAGGCGCACAAATTTCGATTAATCGCCACCGACAAGTTGCACATTGTTGGCGATGTGGTAGTTGTTGCTGATGCTGCTGATGATGTGCGCCATCAAGTTGTTGGCAGCGATGGCAACACCAGCGTGGGTACTTGAGAGTGCAACGTCAGCAACAAAAACAACAAGTGCAGCAAACTGGCAGCCTTCTATGAGAAATCAGATTTGTTCAAGTGTTGCTGCTGCTGTTACATTTTGCGCTGGTAATTTCGTTTTGTTGTTGTTGTTGTTGCATTTGCAGTTGCTTGCTGCTGATTATTATTTTATTGCACTTGTGATTAAGTCAAGTGGCAGCAGCAACAACATCAGCAGACAGCTGCAACAACACTGCACCAAGCAGCACAGTCGCTGAAGTGTGTAAGTACAGCCGATTTGTTAGCGATGATATATCAAGTTGTATATATGTGTGTATGTATGTACGCATGTGTGTGTGTATGTAGGCACTTGCATTTATCTGAAATCGTGCTATGGCTGTTACTGCCATGAAACAAGTGGCAGTTGCGGCTGGCTTTTGCAATTCTGTGCCTTACACAGGCGCGAAAAAGTGACGTACGGATGTGTGTGTGTGTGTGTGTGTGTAGGTATGTCTATTGCAAAATATAGTATTTAGCAGAGACTTTTACAAATTGACAGCTCAACAAGAAAATTGCACTAAGTTAGCGCACGTATGAGGAAAAGTTTCCGGACGTATGTCTTTGTAAATTTGTGCATTTCACTGGTGATGATTTTCTTCTTGGCTGCTTTATCAGATAAAGTTCTCGAAAATTTAAAATCAAATGCAAGGTTTAAGCTACTGGAAAATTTTGTGTCAAATTCTTTTCTATGGGAAATTGGCTGATAGTCGGGAACGAATGGTTCATTAACATTCGTATGTTTCAGAACAGGGAAGAGAAAAACAATAAAAAAAAAAATCGAAAAGAAAAAAAAATGTTTTTATTTTATTAATTTGATTTACGATTACGATAATTTTTTTGGCTTACGAATTTTTTTTTTATTTTTTTTTTTTTTTTAATTGTTTTTTTTATAAACTTTTTATTTTACAATTTTTTTTTTGTTTTTTTTTTATTAAACGTTTTTTTTACAAAATTTCCCTTAAAAGAGTTTTTTAAGTTTTTCATCTCTAGTATAGTAATGGTATGGGAAACTGGCTGATAGTCGCGACTGTATAGTTCGCAACATTAAGCTGTGTTGCAGAACGAAGAACAAAAAATCAATAAAAAAATGTAAAAGCAAAGAAAACAATTTTTTTAAATTGTAAAAAAAAAAAATTTAAACAAAAACTAATAAAAAAGATATTTTGGTAAAACAAAAAAAATTTACAATTGTAAATTTTAAATTGTAAACAATTTTTTCCCCCAATTTTTTTGTACAATTTTTTTATCAATTTTTGTTTTTAATTCTTTTTTACAATTTTAAACAAGTTTTTTTCCTTTTACAGTTTTTTTTCTTTTTAAAATTTTTTTCCATTTTTTTTTTAATTGTAAAAATTTTTTTTTCCAATTTTTTGGTACAATTTTTTTTACCAAAGTTGTTTTCCATCAATTTTTGTTTTTAATTTTTTTTTACCAATGTTTGTTTTTATATATTTGATACATTTTTTTTTACAAAATTTCCCCTAAAATTTTTTTCCAAGTTTTTCCATCTGTAGTACAGTAAGTAGATCGTCAGCGTTGCCGTTACAAGAGCTAATGGCACAACGTCCCCTTACAACTACAAATCCTTAGATCAACACCAACGGCAGCAGTAGTTGCTTTCGATTTCTTATTATTGGCTGCACTGTATTATTTTCATTTTGTCTGTTATGCAATTCCATTGCTTTTGAAACTATCCCGCCTGAATGTATGCAAAGCATACTAAAAAAAATATTCCTGCTTATACTTGGAAGCACTGGCTAAAAACAAAGTCGCTTGAAAATCGCTAAACAGTTGTTGCTTTCACATAACAATTTTCGCTTAGTGAGCAGAGAAGTGATGAATCGAAAGGAGTTAATGTAAACTCGCCTGGTTACACTTTTTCTGATTAACTCGCTAAATGGCACTGGTCACTGGATCGGTTAGCTTTTTGGACAAATTTTTGCGAATTTATTTCTTACCATATAACTAATATAAATTCCGACTATGAATCAAATCGGATCACAAATAAGACTTTTCTAAATATCTCGACTACAGTGCCTCCTGGCAGGTCAGATTCTAGCTTATATTCAAACCTGATGTCTAAGATATAAAATGAACAAATTTCATTGAAATTAGTTCAGTAATTTATGAGCCATTTACTTGTCCTGAAAAGGAATTCGTACATATGTATAAATACTTGGAAAGGGGGTTACAATAGCGACATAACAAATTTGTATATAAATTTATATTTGACCAGTTCTCAACTTTCCAAATTTGTTATTCATTGTGATGTATTTATGCTGTCTGCTCTGCCTTCAACGCAACCTTCAGTTGCACTTAGTTTGGATATCGTCTCGGCAAATAAATTCATTTCTATTGCTCCAAAATTCTTCTAATAGTACTTACAACACGCTGTTGCCATTACTTTCCCCACAAACGAGTTTTATATAATAGCTTCATCTGACCTGAAATTCGCACATATTTACTTCTATATCTCTATTGTACAGTATGTCGCCAAAAAATAGGTTAGTCATACTTTCTGATTTCGTGTTTTTAGTTGCAAGCAAATCTAAGTAGATGTGACTTATTGCTTTTCTCTCACATTAATAAATAATCAAGTTCACCTCTTGCATTTCTTGTTGATTTCATCATGTCTGGTGTAGTGTGAATTGGGAACGCTGGGAACCTTATACTCTGTTCAGATATCCAGCTTAATCACGAAAATTAAGTTTTAAACTGAGTTATCGACTGTTCACACACATTCAATTAAGATTGCTCAATTAGAATTTGACAGCTCAAATTTTCTTTTTGACATTTGTGGTTGTGAGTTTGGAAATATGGGAAAAAATTCAGCTTTAATTGATATTTTGCTAGGTTGTCTGGAAATATTGAACCCTTTCAGTCATTGCAATCGAGTTTTGATCGTGGACTGGCTTTAAAAATGTATCTGAATTTACTCGCCTTTTTACTTTTCTTTTTAATTTTCATGACATTTCGTTTTTTCATTCAACATTCTTTGCTCTTCTCATTGAATTGACTTCACGGGACTGTATGGGGTGTCTGACTTACGTGCAGTCGAATATTAATCACCTAATTTATTCATTGAATTCTTGTAATTGTTAGTTTCCATGGGAGTTCAATTCAGATTTCAACTCTCTGCAATCATAAAGCGCCAAATTTACTTTAGTTTCTCGAGATTTTAATTTTTCTGCTACAATTTTCCTTCTTTAAAAATTTTACTATTTTCTTTGCTTTTATTTGATAAGTAAAAAAGACTACTATTTTTTTATAAACCGTCTACGACAAATATTTAAAAAAAACATTGCTAACCTAAATTTTTGTTGCCATACTGTATATTTTAGATATCCCCAATAGATTACAATAGTGTAGCAATTTTCAAAGTCACGGTAAATTGTTTGCCGGTCAACATCAGCCAGCTTATACCAGCGGGTTTTATGTACAAAGTCATCGTTATGGCCGTCGAATGGTCGCTAATTTACCGACCAATCAACTTAAAAACAAACGTGCCCAGCTAGTGTCAATACGAATATTCGGTTTCGGTAGAGGTTGCAAGGAGCCGAATATTAACGCAAATGGTGGCCATAAATGATAAATGAGGTTTTTTAATTTTAGCAATTTTTGTTTTTTTTTTACTATACTCAATAGAGTTTGTTAAGGTTATGTTTTGGGTCGTTTTTACCACGAAGCCATTACCTTTTTCAAGGTCATCGATGTGAGTGACACCACGCGAAATTGAAAAATCGGACGCCATTACCATGGCCTTGTTTGCCAACAGACGTACTCCGTCTTCGTCAGCTCCGATTTACCACAGCCTGATCATTGTGCCTTGGTCTCTGCTGTTTTGCGATTAGTCCCTGTTTTATTTCTGAATAAGAAACAGCGTACGAACTCAATTCGTCTGGACTGCAATTGAACATCGGCAAACTCGTGTTTGAAGTTATCAGACGATTACACATTTTGCCAGTTGAGTTACCCACCTAGAGAATACTTTTTCGTATCGTAATATTAAAGGGAAAACTGAAATCGCTGATCCATAAGATAAGTCCGTAACTTCTTCACATCTACGCAGCTTCGTCAAATTATCGTCTAATATTATTTAGTGGGTTTGATCGACCATTTGATCTGATCGACCATCCAAACCGTTCGGCTTCACTTGCGATGGTGCGACCACATAGAAGTTGAGTAAACAAGAAGTTGATGGTTCAATTCAATGGTTGGAGATTCCTAAAACACGTCGCAAGTTTTTATTTGGTTTTACTTGTTGGCTTTTGAGCTCAAGAAATTCCATTTTTATTTTATATTCATTCCTACGAAAAGGCTGATGAGCGTTTGCTCGGCAACAGCTCGGACAGAAAAGTAGAGTTGAACTGCGTTTTTAGGTGCTGCTTTCCACGCAATATTTTTAATATGAGGTGACAACGTCATCCGTACTAGTTTTAGGCAATTTATTGATTCACGCTCTTCTTCTTCTTAGCATTACAGTCCTTGGTGAACCATTGCTTCATTCACAACTTTGCGCGATTTGTCTCGATCTAAGGCTACCTCCTTCAACCGCCGCACGTTTCGCTTTTTAAGGTCGGATTCCACGTCTTAGAACCATGTCTTTCTGGAGTGTCGTCTTCTTCGGTCTCCAACATAACAGGGCGTAAATCAACTGCCTTTCGAGTTGTTTTCTCCTTGG
The DNA here is from genome assembly GCF_027943255.1 of Anastrepha obliqua. Lineage (NCBI taxonomy): Eukaryota > Metazoa > Arthropoda > Insecta > Diptera > Tephritidae > Anastrepha > Anastrepha obliqua. The sequence continues at coordinate 10,599,563 of NC_072893.1, forward strand.
GCATGCTAAACACGTGTCCGGGCCATCTTATCCTCTGGGATGTTATCACGCTCTTATGGCTTAAATATTCAAAGCTGATTTTGAGAGTACCTGCAGGGTCCAGGGAGAGTTTAAGTGTTCTGAAGAAAAAAGGGATTTTATTTTAATGTAAATAAATAAATGAGAAAAATAAATAATTGAGAAAGCTCCAGTACGATCAATTTAGCAAATGGTGATGTTAGGTTAGGTTAGGTTGAAGCGGTTGCCGACTAGAGAACACACTCAGGCTCATAGCCCATTGTGATGCCGCATGGGGAGTTAAGAGTGATGTAAGGTTTGAAGACACATTTATTCGCCTTACTAGGGTGCATATTTCTGCATACAAAAAGAGCCGGTATTGTTTCCATCGGAATTATTAAATTTATTATATTCTAAGACTTTCGCCAACATACTTTGAACATAAGCAAATGTACTTTCCCGAAAATATTTTGGAAATTACAATAAGATTTTTTAATTGAGATCCAAAGATTCCAAAAATCGTATCATTTTGATGCCGTTGATAAAATTTTAAAAATTTTTATGCACATCTTTCAAGCATAACTTTTTTTATCATCTGAGGGGATTTTTTTAAAAAAATATTTTTAAAAACTTTTTTTTTTTGCTAAAAAAAAAACTTGAGTTTTGTGGGTCTGGTCCAACCAACTTTGAATAATAAATATAATAAAATATAATAAATTTTACAATTAGATTTTTTAGCAAAAAAAGCTGGAGGTCTGATCCAACCAACTCACGTAAACTCGGAATTTTCCGAGACATTTTGGCGGAAGTTCTAAAATATAGTAAATTTTCTAAAAAAAAATAAAAGAAAATCAAAATTACTGGAACTGATTGAAGTGGCTAGTGAATTGGTCCCAGAAATCTCTAAAAAATTAAAACGAAATGAAAATTATTAGAATTGATTGAATAGGAAAGCGAATTTATTTAGCGAAAAGTCAAAATACTCAGTTCGTCTTACATTTGGGTAAAAAATATCGGTTTCGTTCGCACACTGAATAATAGTTCCACTAAGCTTCAGCTCAATAAAAGATGAACAAAAAACAAAAAAAAAAGAACCAAAACCAAAAAACGAAAAACGAAAAACGCTTGTAAACTCCACATGGAACTGTGAATCGGCACACGAGGCGCATCAACTGGTAAAACCAGCTCATGTCATCATCAGCTATTCATGCCAGAGTCACCATGGCGGCGGAGGTGCTTGCAGGTGGTGAGGATAGTGAGTGATGGCAGTGGCAGTGGCAGAGACACAGATGATAGTGGAAGGTACCACTTTGCTGCTTTGACAGACCCGCCAGAGTCGATGCTCTGCACAGCTACAACAGTGTCGGGCGAGTTCGCTAGAACGACTTGTCTACTCTTGAATATTTTATTAACGACAAAACTGTTTTTCGCTTTATGTTCAGCCAATAAAAACACAAACGCATAAAAAAGTGAACAGAAACAAACACTAAAAGTAATAAAAACGGAAACAAGCATACAAAAACAAAACATGCAAACAACGTAGCCAATGAACGCCGCCGCCCAGAATGAAGTCAGAAGTACAAGAAAGTTACGTAATTTTTTTAGTGTTTATACCTGGTCGATGTGAGCGCAAACATTTCCTTGAACGAGTTAGCCTTTGCAAGCGTAACAGTAACAGTGCGGCCAACGTACGCGTCTAGTTTTTCGTGGTTATACACGGGATGCCATACATACAAACGTACAACAGTTTTTTGTTGCGAAATGATTGTCAATTACATAAAATGCAGTAGCAGTTATTTTACTATCCCATAGAAATACATATCGCTCGCTACCTGGTAGAACGTCATAACCGCAAACAAATTTTTTCGATAAGTATGAAGCAATGACCACCGGCTCTTCCTTTATGGTGTGCAAAAAACGCATGGCGGTATTGATTAACTGCACCCATTAGCTGACTACCTCTACTTAGGGGAGGCAAAGTGAATTCAAAACTTAGAAGCCGTTTATTTCATTTCTTGAGTTATGACATTTTTCAAGCAAATAAGTGCGATATATGTATGTATGGCTTTATACGCATGTGCGCTTAACATTCACTTATTTAGATTGCCTGCCACCGAATGACGGTGACCACAAAAACCGCTGCATAGCGGTCGAAAGGCCGTACGGCTAACTGGAGTGTCAACTACTACGAGTAGCAGCTATGGAGCTCATCTGTGGTACGCGAGAAACCTGAAACTGAGCTTTTCCTTTTTCTTCACCTTCTAACTCGCCTGTCGTCTACTAAATGCAGTTTATGGAAAATCGAATGTTGCAATTTGTGTGCGTATGTGTGTATGTGGTAGAATGTGGGTATGTGACCACAATCTAACTGCCGTGAAACGTCAAATATTAGCAGTCACAGCCACAGTTACGGCAAAAGATTAATTTCCCAATTTACGACAACGTGAGGTTCTGAGAATATAAACCTGCGTGGCTTGCATGTACTTGTATGTTGTACATGTACATACATATATACAATACATATGTATGTTTGTGTTCATAATAGCAGCAGCGAGATATATTGCAAAGTTTTGACTATTTAATAATTTTTTTTATTTTTTTAAATTTTTTTTATTTGTTTTGTTAATGTGATTTTTATTTAAATTGTTTGAATTTGTTTTTGAATTTATTAAAAAAATGTTTATTGTTTTATTTTTATTTTATTTATTTTTTAACTTTTTAACAAGAACCATATGAGTAAATGCATATTGCGAAGTCAAAATAGTTAATTATTATTATTTTTTGAATTATTTTTTTTAAATTTTTTTTATTATTTTCTTGTTAATAGAATTTTGATTGAAATTTTGTGTTTACATTTAAACATTTTTGTTTTTATTACTTCAATTATTACTACTTTTTTAAATTTTTTTGAACTGTTTTTGTTTTTTTAATTTTTTTATTATTTTTTTATTTTTAATAAAATTTTGATTTACATTTTGTTTACATTTAAATTTTTGTTACATTTAAAGATTTTTTTTTTGTATTTTTGAAATTTTTATTTTTTTTTCACACTACAACAGAGCCAAAGATATATTGCAAAATTTTGACTATTTGTTATATTTGTTTTTAATGTTTTTGTTTTAAGTTTTTAGTTAATTAAATTTTTCGTTCTTTTTTGTTAGTTTAATTAAAGTATTTTTTGTTTTTGTTATTTGTATTGTTTTTGAAGTGTTAGTTAATTTATTTTGTTTTTATTTAATATTTTTTGCATTTTTTGTAACTTTTGGGGTTTTGCTTAAATATTTCGCGTTTTTTAATATTTTGTTAATTTAATTTTAATTTCTTAATACATTTTTTATTTGATTTTTGTGTTGATTTTGTTTTAAATAAAAAAAAAATTTATTATGATATAAACAAAATCAATGTTTTAAATAAAAAAAAATTTAATTATTTTTATTGATTTATGTTTTTAGTTGTTGTTTGTAATATTTTGTTTTAATTGTTAAGTATTTAATTTAATTTTTATTCTTATTATTAATTTAAAAGTGAAATTTTTTCATATTGTTTTTTTAATTTTTTAATATTTTTTTTTTTAAATTTTTTAATATTTTTTTTTTTAATTTTTTAAGTGTTAATATTTTTTTTATTATTTGGTTCATGCTACAGCAAAAACCATATGACTAAAAGTTAAAAAAAAAAAATGCAAGTTTCAAATTGGAAAAATTCTTGGTATATAGGTATGTAGCCCACTCAGAGCTGGTATAGAGTTTTGTTTTAGTCGCCTGGGAACTAACGATATCGACTGTTGCTAATAAATCCGTTCGCGAATTTCAAAGAGTACTGGCGGCGTCATCGGTTCTTATTTCTTGCTTCCTTTCGGTCCTTACTTCTTTCGTGTTTCTATAGAGCCATACTCATTGCATTTTTTTCTTCCAAAAATTGATCAGCTAAACATCGACGACATTTGGCCACAACAAGACGGCACAACTTGCCTTTTAGCGCGCTTAGCAATCGATTTATTGGAATATTGAACCCAATATTGACGCTGTACAGCCCGATTTATGGTAAGAAAAAGTCCAAAATTGGACTGAATGAATGGACCATGCAAGTCGTAGCCGCGGCGGACATACGCCAGATAAAATTAAAAAAACAAAAAAATTAAATGCCATGAAATTATTAAATTTCGGTTAGGTTAATGGTTGCTCTTGCGAGGGATCACTTGGACAAGAATTTAAAATTTGTTCGTTGGAAAAGGGGAAGAGAAGGAACCAGACAGGTGAAAGAAAAGGAAGAAGGGGCTTTGGATTAGAGGATGGCGGCCAAAAGTGGCGATTTGCGTTTATATTAACGGTTTCAACCAAATTTAAAGTCCCTTAAATTCGCGTGGACTATCTGTATTTTTGTTTTATTTGTTGACGGTGTTATGCATTTTCTGTCATATTATATAACGAATACTCCATTTTTTTATATAAAGAAATTGCACAAGACAGCCCGCAAAAAAATTTGTCAAAAATCAGCCCGAGTTTTGAGCCGCATCGAACTTGCACTTTATTTTGCCAAAATTCAATGGGATATAAAACTGCGTAGTAGAATTTTGTTTTGTTTAATTTTGCTTAAAAAATTTGAAAAATTGGAGAAATTAAAAAGAAAAATTTGTAAGTGTGTACAAAGCTTAAACGTTTTTGGTTTTTTGTTGTAGAGTGAACTATATTTTTAGAGGAAAAAAAAAAATGAAATAAAAATAAATACATCGTCAAAATTTTGCATTATGTCACGCTGCTATTATTGCGAACACAGTTGTATATCTGGCTGGAGGTGCGCTCTGCTATAAACTGTGAATGCTAGTACTAAAAACCCATTAGCCAGCTTGGTGTACTGGTTTACTTGCTAGGTTATTAACAAATGCCAATCTACACGGATGTTTGTGGCCGCAGGATGCGGCGGAGAATTCGCCAATCAACAACGCAAATTGCGGCATGTTCTGTTTTTTTTTGTTTGCATTTCTCATATCATTTTACTTCAAATAAAATTTCTTTCTGTTTTATTTTTCGATTCAACCAAAAATGTCTCATCCATAACATTTTCCATTAGTCAACGTCAACACTGCTGCGAATTTTGCTGCTTTTTGGGCGACGCTTCTCTGTATATGCGGATATTTTTTGAGATTTATGGTTTGGAATTTTCAGTGAATTCTATACTGCGTGCACCTATTGGTGGTTTTCGCCTGCTAAATATTAAAGTGCACTCGAGCCGATAAACTATTTCTTCCTTTAAATTCATTTTTAACTTTCCTCTTCAGGCGTTTGAAAACATGGATCTCGAATTTTATTTTTGAGAAATCAGTAGGTTCGAAGTCAGGGCTATAAGGCGGATGACCCAGTAATTTGGTAGTTTTGGAACTCAAAAACTCTTTTGTGTGAGCCAATACTTGAGAACTCTTGCTGAAGGATGATTCGTTTTCGGCGGTTGGCTTACCTTAATTCTTCGTAAACTTCTGGCAAATAATTGCCTGTCTACTACTCAGAATTGAATGTTTTAAGTTTTTCTGGTAGTACAGTTGCGACATGAGCAGATTTTCCGAATAACAGGGGACCATTTGATTGGACCTGCTTCTTCGGCGAACAACTTTTGTTGGCTTAAGCTCGCCTTTGGAACACTCATACTGTCGATTGCTGCTTTGTTTCCAGCTCATATGCATAGATCTACGACTCGCCACCTGTTACGTTGTTATAGACGTGCTTTGAACCAGCTGACTATCTTCAACATTCTTTTTCACAAATCGACAATAGTCCTTTTTTTGGGGAATTGTAAAGTTATGCGGAATCCAACGAGAACAAATCTTCTTGATGCCGAAATATTCATGTAATATTGATGTGTGCTGGCCCTACTAGTGCCCAAGTATGCCTCTATCTCGCGTTATGTATCATGGGCGTCATAACGGCCACGTTAGAATTCATTATACGATATATATCAGGGCTTCACAGTGACTAACTGTGGTGCTTCGATGCCAAAAGTCGAATGCATTCCTCTCTCGATAATCCTTGTCGAAAATCGTAATAAATCGTAGCACAAAAATGTGCACGAGTTAATTCCATCTTTTACGACGGAATTACGACGCGTCTAGCGTAAGTGCACTCGTCTGCCATCCCAGAGGTTGTGGGTTGGAATCCCACGCAAAGCACTTTTCCAAACTTAACTACTTTCCCAGTTTCTTTCTAAAAAAAATCATTCCTCAACCCCAAAAACCTTATCGTTTCAATATTTACTCCCGCACAAAAGTCAGCGAATTACTTTCATTGTGGCTGCTAAAACAAGCAAAAAAAAAAACAAAGGAAGAGGAAGCTGGCGATCGCGGTAATAGCGCAGACACACCAAATTTAGCGAAGTCCTCAACCATCTGTGTGATCCTTCTGGCAGAAACATGTGAAACACAGATGGCGCTCTAAACAGTTAGAAGGCATTGTTTCTAAGCAACGGCAGGTGGGCATTCCCACTATTTAGGACTGGTAGCGGCAGGCTAATTTCCTACCCTGCCAGAAAGTAAAATAGATTAACTGAGTCTTGTCGAGGCCTTATGCTCCCGAGTGTAGTGAACATGGAAAATAAAATTAAAAAAATTGGCGAGATGAATTTTTCAACTCACTGAAAAAAGAACAAATAAAGCTCGTATGTGAAAACGTTAAACGTAAGTTTATGCTAAGAAATACCAAACTTTGCGATACAAATATCGAATTGAAGCTCTTCCCGTGCAAAATATAATATTCTTCGACGAATAAAGACTATTTCACATGCCCTGAGTGCAGCCTATGATTTTGCCGACCACTACATTAAGCTAGTATGGTTTCCGTGCCCTATGTGAACCATTTCTGAATATGGATATGAAATATCTTTCCAAGGCAGTGACACTTCAGGTTCTCTTATTTCCTAGTTCTATCCCGATGATTCTTTCAAGTTTTGTCATTCAGTGATCACCTCGGAGGGAGTTAATAGATTATATACTTTATTTGACCTAGCCTACTTCAAGCCTTCCATAGCTACAAATGTGTAAAAAACCTGGATCACTTTTATATTAGGTTCGCAACTTAAAAAATGGTTACAAGTGAATCATTAAAAGTATTGCCCATCACTGGCTACTACTTTTTCCCATCTTTCTGGTAGATCTCGTATACCGTCGCGGTAAATCTGTTCATCTTTTGAGGCTATCCACGGATCAAGTCATTTTAATGATTTTGATGTCTTCATATGAATGGAACTGCTGGTCAGCTAGACCAAGTGCCATCGATCGGAACAGGTGATAATCGGACGGCGCAATATCTGGAGAATATGGCGGGTGGGGAAGGATTTCCCATTTCAGTGTTTCCAGGTAGGTTTTAACGGGTTTGGCAACGTGAGGCCGGGCGTTGTCATGCTGTAGAATCATTTTTTCATGCCTCTCCGCGTATTGCGGCCAATTCTCGCGCAGCGCTCGGCTCCATCGCATCAATTGAAGTCGATACCGATCCCCAATGATGGTTTCGCTTGGTTTTAACAGTTCTTAATAAATAACACCAACTTGGTCCCACCAAATACATAGCATAACCTTTGCAGCGTGAATATTCGGACGAGGCGACGACGTAGAAACATGACTAGGCAGACCCCATGATTTTCTTTTCTCATTTTTCATCACCCATCACGATGCGATGAAGAAAACCCTTCAGTTTTTGCCGCTGGAACAGTTGTTCACAGGCAAAAAAACGACGTTCAACATCCCTTGGTTTTAACTCAAAAGGAACCCAAGTCCCCTGTTTCTGAATCATTCTCAAAGCATGCAATCGCTTGGAAATGGATTGGCGGGTAACTCCTAATACTGAAGCAAGCGTTTCTTGCGTTTGACACGGATCTTCATTGAGCAATGCCTCCAATTCAGCATCTTCGAAGGTTTTTGGCCTTCCTTCCCGCGGGCGGTCGTCAACATTAAAATCAACGTCTTTGAAGCGACGGAACTAATCTCGGCACGTTGTCTCACTTAAAGCTGGATCTCCATAAACTTTTTGTAGCTCTCGATGCGCTTCAGCCGCTGTTTTTTTCGAATGAAAGAGGAAAATCAACACTTCCCGACGATTATTCGGCACAAAATCAGACATTTTCACGAAACCAGAGGTATATGATACCAAAAAACAATCACTAATGTGTCGAAGCAGTTTTTTTACAATATGTCTAAGCTTGGTTTATGACGTTTAAGTTATGTTAGAATCGACCAGCACACACTGCTGGCGGCATCTATTGACAAACAGCGGGAACTTAGTTGCGCACCTAAAAGTTTCAGCAATTTTTTCAAATTAAATGGTTTACCTATATTTTAAGTACAAATATTTCCGTACGAAAACTACTTTTAATCAGGAGCAAAGTTCTCTTTTCATAGCAATAAATTTATTTAGCGCCGCTTTTAACCCACTGACAAATAACTATTTGCACATAATTCCTTGCATGCAAGTGGCAACACGCCAAATGAATATAACTTTTTAATCCACAACTACAGAAATGTGAATTTTCACAACCATTCAGAATTATGCAAACCACTGGAGTGGAGTAGCTCTTATTCCTCTATAAACTGGTGCAAACGCATTCAAATTCGTTCTCGCGTAAATGTAAACGAACTCCCACAGTCAAGAGAAGTATTATGAAAAAAAAAATAAAATATAAAAAAACAAGAAAAGGTAGAAATATTGTGAGCGCAACATAAAAACAGCAAATCCTACTTTATGAGCACAACCACCTTTGCTGCTGCTGCCCTGCAGCACAACAAAAATAAATAAATGTGTGTAGCAATGATTTTCAAAGGATTTCAGTTGCACTCTCGAAATGCATACATACATACATGCATATGGAACATATATATAAGTATATATATGTATGTATGTAAATAGAGTTGTAACATTTCCCACCTGCTTGCTAGGCCATGGGGGTCGTTGTGTATGTCTACAAAACCACTGACTCAGCGGCGTGCAAAATTGTAAGCAACTAACAACTCCCCAACGTTACTGCGTGGAATTCGCAAAAGAGGAAGAATATCCTAGAGCGAAAAGCACATGGCACCGGGGAGTTGGCGTACCGTTATTTGCTTTTAAAATTCTACACATTTGTGTGGCTCTATTTTTTTCTTTACTTTTTACTTATTCTATGCCGTTTAGTATTATTTGTATTTGTTTTTCGTAGTTTCTTTTTTTTTGTTGGTTCTTTTTTCCCATATTCACATTTGTTGTTATTTGATTGCAATTTGTGACTCTGCGCTCGCAATTCCCAGCGTTTAGAGATTGTAGTTTTAGAATTTTTTCCCATGTAACCTCTTTTGTTTTGGGGTTTCTACCCAATTCCATTAGTATAACAGCGCTTTTATGTCGCTGTACTCGTTACTTACTGTCGGTTGTCGTTGATTCGTGTAACCGCAGTGTATGTGAGGGGAAATGTTTGCATGCACCTGTACAATGGAAATGCAATTCGCTGGAACTCAGCGAAGATTGACACATTTTTTGTGTGCATTTTTTTCTGTGCCTCCAGACTAGAAACTGTTAATTTTTTGTCAGAATTTTTTTTGCACTGTACACTCATACAACATTATACACTCTTGTGTGCTGCTTAAAATAAAGTGTGTGTTTTCAATTGAGAAAAAAGTTAGAAAAGCTTTCACAAAAGCAAATGTTCTTGTTCGGTCAGACATTGCGTCAAACCGGGTTTTCGTTTTTTTGTTGTTGTTCTTATTTTTAGTTAAAATTATTTGTTGTTGTTGCTATTTTTGTTTTATTGTTATTTTTAGTTTGTTGTTATTTTTAGTTTTTTCTGGTTATTTTTAGTTTTTTGTTGTTATTTTTAGTTTTTTGTTGCTGTTTTTTGGTGTTTTATTTTTGCACCAGCGTTTTCATCAACGATATCTGGCAAAGAGAGGGTATCACTTTGGTGACGCATGACTGACGTTTGGTGTCATCCAACGTGCACCATCGCAGCAGAGTAAAGCGCCAGAAAAATTTCCTCTACACTGCAAAAGGCGTAGTCTAGTTTTTCAACTTCCCCTTTCCACCTTTATAACAACAAATATACATTACCATTCCTTCAATAAACTATGCCCAAGTCTAGTCAATGTTCTAGTACTCTTAATCAGCTCGGAAACTAACCCGTTGGTTGAATCAAAAGTAAAATTTGCTACTGAAATTCCCGCTTTGCAAGGAAATGCACAATTCGAAGGTGACGCAAAACTAAACATCAAATTTTGTTTTTGAATAACTTTTTTACTAAATAAAAAAAAAATATTTTAAGTGATGGAGATCTTAGTGAAGCGCTTCATTGCATTTCTATTTGTATATTGCAGCTGTCTAGTTTACAATTATTTAATTTTGCGCCACCTTGTATTTTCTAAAAACCTTCACAATTTGTCTACAAACTGTCCAAAAGCCACAAAATCCTGAAAAATACTGCATATTTTAGCCTGTGTGTTTTTACAGAATAGCGTAGCAAATTATCACACGAAAATTGTAGCACTCCGAAATAGATTAGAGTAGCAGTCAGACGCCCAGTACCAACGCCGTCAGGTTGCTAACCAAAAAAACGCCAACACAAAAACATTACATTACAAAATAAAAAAGCTTGAGCCAAAAATCGACCGAATAGCGATGGCGAAGTTAGAGTTTTTATGTTTTTTTACAACAACAGTTGCGGACATTGAAATGAGAACATCTAAAAAATAATGGACTATTTTTGTGGTTTTTATTTCTAAAAATGTTGTACAAAAACAAACCATCATTGGCGAAGTACAGGTCCTCAAGATGTCTGGTGGAACTTCACAAGTTGCCTGTTTTATGCTGGGTCAATTGGCTCATAACGTCGTCTAGGACGATGGCGAAGAGAAGGTGCGCCACGGGGGGTCGCTAATGTTGCCTTTGTGTAGCATAGCGTTACCGGTTTCATTTTGGAAGTAGTATTGTCCAATGACCTCGTCAGCTCAGAAACTGCATCAAACAGGGACTTGTTTTGGGTGATTCGATTTTTCTTGAATGCCATGTGAATTTTCAGTATTTTAATTCATTCCAAAAGATGAGTTTTTCCAATCAAATTGAGTCTAATTTTTGCTTTACTTTGCCACCAGCAGGTGAAATTTGAAAAGGTCGAGCCAAGGAGGACCAGGAGATTTGGTGGCTCCTAAAACACTCAGGCTAAAAAGTCCATTGTATTTAGAGCTCTGGAAAGAGGGTAGATAGTCAAAGAGGGAAAGATAAAATTATCAGAGAAAGAGATAGGAAAGAATAGAGATAGAGATAGTTAGTCCTGTGAGAACTTTCCAGATTCTTTGGCAAATCTGTAAATATCCTCCAGTTTTAGAGAACGAATATTGCTCAGTCTCACGGCATCGGAACGCAAAACTCCTAGCTATGCTCTAGCAAAGACACGACACTCATAGAGAAAGTGCTCAAAGCTATCCACCTCCTCCAAGCACAGCAGTCATATTAGGTCCCCAATGATTCCAATGGTGTTCATATGCTGACCTCATGGGTTGTGTCCTGTAATAATAATTATAAGCTGAAAATAAGCTAAGGATCTTCCCTTGTACAGTTATTTTTACAACTTCTGGGCTTGTTTGCTCTTTAACAGAACTGCATCTGTTGACGGGTAATCCTCTTCCGTCGGAAAATTCGGTCGATTAAACACAGTTGCGACGGCAACGGAAACCTTTATTGCGACGGGACGGTTTTCAGCTGACATTTTGTGATTACAATAAAATTAATTTTGTAGTGAAATATTTGCTCAATTTGTGAAGCAACTCGTAAAAGCTCATTGTGACAAAAAACAATTTATTTCTAAATAATTGATATTTTGCGGGCTTTCTGGTGCAAATCGAGTAAATATTATTTTCTTGTTATTTGCCTGCTTTTGCGTGCTAAGAAACAAATCGTCATCAAATCATACGAAAAGCAACCATGAGTCTTCCACCCGTCGGAGAAAATCGAAATAAATCTCATTATTTTGTCGCCGTATAAATAACCGACGGCAAGAAATCCGTCCCCGCCGGAATTTTTTGCTATTAAATATGTTCTAATTTTGACAGCGGGCACCCGTCAACCCACTGTCCGCTGCAGTTCTGTTCAGTGGGTAAGAGTCCTGTTTCACTTTTTAGTTTCCCAAAAGTTTCTTATGACGATTTGCTGAATCGAACTTTTGCAGTGGTTTTTCGTATGCTCACTCTTTCTTTGCGCGGTATCAGCTAAGGAACTTCATTAACTCATCCTCACTTGCACTTGCACATCTATATAGCCTGCGGTTCCATTTGTTTCTTAAGCGACCTGGACCTGGTCATTTCTAAAACAATTTCATTCACGCAATTTTCCTTGCAATCGGCGTATCTCAACTTTCGTTACACTTTTGAAGCTACTTGCCAGGAAGAATAAATAAATAATGATATTTTCCAGGCTAATCATCTCACCTGCGTACATAATTTAGTGACCCCAACTGTACATATTATACCTACTTAGCAGCAAGCGTCAAAAATATGTATGTATGATGTCATTGAATATCGTTGCCACCATCGCTTCACCGCCTGTTGTCATTGTTTGTCTGTCATTAACGGCAAAACAAGTTTACTAGTGCATATTTGTTTTTGTTGCCACAATTTAATGCATACGAACAAGAATTGTTTTTATAAGTGCTTAGTGGCTTTTTGTGTTTTTTGTGGTGGTGTATACTCGTAAATTAACGCACGCTCAAGCAAAAACAACACGAAAAAAATGCGTGAAATGGAAGAGGCAAAAAAGCCGGCTAACAAAATTATGACACAATCAGCAAGTGAAACATATTTAAATATTTATTTCTGGTGATTTGTGATTTCCTTTAATTTTGCTTTTAGCGTATTTCTCTTGCTTTTTTGGTTTGACTAATAAGTGTTGACTTAAATAAATTATAATAAACCCGTTTTTATGTGCAACGCATTGAAATAAATAAATTTTAAAACATTTTTACTGTGTGCTTATGCTTTTAGGTGGTTAGTTTGGTATTTAAATTTTTGACTATTATTAATTTTAAGCGTTTTTTTATTTTATTTTTTTTTATTAATTTGAAACTTTTTTATTTTATTTTTATTTTTTTAATATTGTTATTTAAAATTTTTTTTTTATAGTTTTTCGACATACATATATTGTAACTGTTTTTTTTTGCTTTTATTTTTTCATATTTTTTATATTTTGTTCATATTTTTATTTTTTTATATTGTTTTTATATTTTTTTAATATATTTTGTATTTCTTTTTATATTTTTTATATTTATTTTATATTTTTTTATATTTATTTTTATATTTGTTTATATTTATTTTTATATTTTTTTCATATTTTTTATAGCTTTTCATATCTCGTTTTTATTATTATTTTGTTTTTGTTTTGTTTTTTTTTGTTTTTTTTTTTGTTTTTTTTTTTTCTTTTTTTTTTTTTGCCTGCCAACAAAGCTGGTGTGACTGCTTTTAAGTCGTGCAAAGCGAACAAGTTAAATATTGAATTGAGAGAAAAAATAACCAAATCTATCAATAAAATAATCATCTTATATATTTACTTGATTACATTTTTTTTCGTTTGTTGTGTTCATGTATGTATGTATATACAAACATAAATATGTGCGAATTAATAATGAAAATAAAAGAAAGAATGCTATTGAATGAATTCTATGAAATACATCTACGTTCTTAAAATATTCCAATGACTCACAAAGTCATATTCAATTTCTACTTAATAAGAATGTTATTTCAATAGCATCAGAAGCGTCAGCACAAGAATCATCTCGTAAAGCAATGATTCACTCTAAAAATTTGCGCTATTGAAAGGCTATGAAATGCCACAAAAAAAGATATTATTTCATAGCAAAAATCTTGCGTACATATAGGGTGTTTTCATAAGTTATTTTATGTGAAACCTTAAAGAACTACCATTCGGGAGTACGTGGGTTCGAATATCCGTGCATGAAACAACAAAATGATTGAAAAAGTTGTTTCCAATAGCCCAAAGCTCCGAGTGTATTTCTGCAATGAAAAAGTTCCTCATAAAAACTACCTGCCATTCGGAGTTGGCCTAAAACTGTTAGTCCCTCAATTTTATTTATTTATTTAATCAACAAACAAGAGGTAAAGAAGACTATTACATAGGTAGATACAGATTAAGACCTAATGACAAGATTCAGCACCGAATTCCTGAAATGAAATGAAAGTATCGCCACATAAAAGATATATGCAATTCGGAGGCGGGTTAGATAGAAGATCACCAAGACGAACATTACGAGGGCAGGGTGGAAAGTTTTTGTCCTGATAATGAAAAAAAATTTTTGGGGAATTTTTTAAATTTTATTTTTCATTAAAATTTCAATACAATCAATACACTTCTGATAACAGGATTCCAATGCAGTAATATGCATTTACAGCTTTGATGACTTCTTCGTTGTCCTAATTTATTTTACTTCCTAGCACTGAACTTCTCCATACTAGATTTATTGGAAGCTCGCACTTCGACCTCATTGTATTTTGTGCCCAACTTCTTCATATGGAAATGTTGTAAAATATTGCGTGGACGTTCAGTTGACTAACACCTCAGACTACTGGAACTGCAGCTATCGCACTCACATTCACATTCTGTCCTCTAGCACGATTTTATGAACTTTTTCGATCATTCGGCAGTTGTGATCAGATTTTTTAGATTAAGAAATTTCTAATCCGCGAAAAGACTGTTTGACTCTTTCAGAATAATTTCTGCTTTGATTTGAAGTGGTGCTCGGCTTTTCAAATAAAAGGATTTTATAACTGTTCGTTACTCTGATTTTTCCTTTTTTACGTAAGCAACCGATTTCTCTTCTTCAATAGCTTATCGAACGTGTACCAACAGAGTAATCGACAAGGAAAATTGGTGTGCAAGTCAGTAAAAAAAAATCAGAATTGTTAGAACGGCCACTTCTGGATTGGGCCGGTAATTTTGCAATCCATCCTTGTATGTAATACTGTTGTATTATTGTAAATGAAGGGGAAAACTCCACTGAAATGTAAACTCATGGTCGTATGATCCAGAAGTCAAGGAAACATATTTTTTAGAAATCGTCAGGCCCGAAAACTTCACACTGAAACTCGACTGTTTTACGGCTTGTGTGACTTGTAACCACCGGCATTTTTCAATCAGAAGTTAATTATGACCAAAATCCAAAAAACTATATCAGACTTATTTATTTCTCATTAGATTTTAGAGTATCGCTTGCTAAAGTTTTGTCCCATAACTCTGAATGATTTTCTCGAACAAACCGAAGCCGTGTTCTTGGAGTTTTTCATGCGCTGAACAAAAGTACGACGTGCTGCTTAGTCTCCCTGCTCTATTAAGACACTATTTAGTAAAATTTTAATTGCATTAAAATATTTTAAAACGATTGAACAAAAAATGTCTTCATTTCCATACTTATACAGTTACTCAAATGCCAAGAAATCACAGCTCTAACTTTTGCACATGGAAAATTAAGCACAATTAAAAACGAAGCTTCGCACGTATATATGTATGTATGTGTGTAGAAATTTGTTTCATGGCGAAAATGCATTATTCTAGTGACAAATATGGCTTATTAAGAACAAAAATGGCAGTAAGTGCTATACAAGTACAAAAAAAGCAAAAATAACAAAACAACTCCACCGCTTAATAGAGAAAAATATGAAGTCATAAAGTCAAGAGACCGACTGCACATGATGTCATTTGAATACTAATGTATGAATGTATGTATGTATGCATGTGTGTATGTGTGTGTTTGTGTATATATATATATACATAAACACACATGTACTTATTTATATGTTATTATATCATGCATTTTAGTTGAAGTTTAACAAAGAAAAAGTGCAAAAAAGGCATTGAGAAAAACTGAAGTCGTAATGTACATATCTAGAATAGATGTTTAGAATTACGTTCAGAGGTGTATTTAGAAGCGGTGCGATAGCTAAGTGCAATTTGTGCGTTCTAAAAACAAACAAAAAAATAATAATTTATGGTACAGAATGAAATGTTTCTGAAGAATTACGCTTTGTTCGATATGAAGCCAGCAAATGTTGGAGTGGTCTCCATATCGAAAGCAAGCAGGGAGGGACTTGCTTGCAAAGCTCCATGGCTTAATTGCAATTGAAATGATAACCCAAATGCACGAAATTGTATTTTTGTTTTGTTTTATATGAAGTAAATACGCAACACCTTCAGGGGAAAAAAATAAAAAAAAATCAGCGGGACTTTTCAGGAAGCTCAAACTTGCACTTCATTGCACTAAAATTTAATAAGCTTTAAAAATATATGCCAACAAATTTTTAAGAAATTCTTTTTAAAACCCATGGAGTGGTGATGAAAAGTTTGTGGAATTGTTCTCATTTTTGTGTACGATTTTACGTTATTATTTGAATGACAAAAATGTCATGTCACATGTTAGCTTATGAAGAATGAGCTATACTTTTATACAGCAAAAAAAAAAAAAAAAAAAACTAGGAAAATTCTCAAAACTGGTTCAAGCGGTTGAGCTTGGTCGGTTTTTTAGGTACTGTACAAATATTATATTTTAGATACACACGCTGAATTCAGCAGCTGCACAGATCTCTCAGGTTAGGTTAGGTTGAACTTGGCTGATCCTGTAAATCGCAAATAGACCAGAAATTGATTCATAGTCATACCAAGTGTTTGTATGAAGAGTTCAAGTACTTTATATTTTGTCTTTAATACCTACACAGTTTAGATAATTTATGTAAACAGGCTGTGTATTCGTGTCTTGCTTCGTGTATGGCAGTGTAGGTGTTCCAGAGTTCCTCTCGCGTTGACTGCATTACCTTCAATTGCCTTCTGTCCAGGAACGCAGTGGATTATGGCTTGTTTCTCAGTTTCTAGCTCATTCATCATGTTCCGGCATTTCGTACGCAGTGTGAGTTTGACATTACCGCTGCTATTGCTTTGATGACTGCTAGGCTGCCAGTGTGAAAGTTCGGAGAGAGTCCGGAGGAGTCTTCTTTATGGCTAAGCCTGCTACTGCACTTCACACGTATTCACACAATCGTCCAAGCAGTCGTTATTCGGAAGACAACGAAGTAACATGAGGGAGGACTGAGTTGATTTTTTCCGTATATCACCAACACAACCTCAGTTTTTTCGTAAATAAATGGCTGTTCAGTAAACAATAAGATGATTCCTTCAAAATCGGCTAGAACCGGTTAATGGTCTGATGTTGGCCACACACAGACCCCCCTCCTCCTATTTGTGGCATGCGTCTTGATGTTGTTCCATAAATGGAGATACTTGCAGTTTTAAGCCGATTCCGAACAGCAAATGGTTTTTATGAGGAGCTTTTTCATGGCAGAAATACACTCGGAGGTTTGCTGCCGAGAGGCGACCCCACCAACAATTTTTGTTTTACAATTTGTTATTACAAAACTCAGCTAAGGGATTAAAACAGGAATTGAAGGCAGGAGGGCAGGACGTTCCCACGATAATCGGATGTCAGACACACAAGATGGCGCAAAATTAATCACCCTGTCGGAAGATTTAAAATGTTTTTAAATGGCGTCGTACGTCAATCACATTTGACACTTGTGAACTAAACAGTTGCGGTATACAAATAGAAAAGCAGTGGAGCGCGAAATGGCCCAAATAAGGATTTCCATCACTCAAAATAATTTCTTGTTTTTATTTAGTAAAAACAAAATGGGGTGAATAATTTTGCGCCTTGCACAAAGACTGTCACTTCTGTAATCAGTGCATGGCGAATGTTATATTTTGACAACAACAACAACAACAGAGGTTGTAGGTTTTTATTTGTCTAGTTTTAAACCAATTTTTTTTTCTGTAAGTAAAATTTTAGTCCTCAATAAAACTAGAATTGGAATTCCAAACAAATGCATGCCTTCGCACAGCAAACCTCTCAATGCGCGCTATTTTTCGTAAGCATCTCAGAATTTTCTTAATTCCCATGTCCAGTAGGTCAACATTTCCGCGATAAAAGCACATTCAATTGCTTTAATTAGTACGCGCAGACACCCGCCACAACCCGCTCATGCAGCATACAGCCTGAGCGCGCATAGATGAGGCGACTGCAAACGGAGCTACTTAGTCACCCTTTGCGAACTGGCGAATTGACGTAAAGCAGGTCTGACACACTTTCAGCAATGCCAAAACTGATTGAACCGCAAAGTTTACTGTTTTTTTGTTTTTAGTTTCAATCCATAAAGAACTCTGAGTTTCCATTTGTAAATAGCGAATAAGTGCAGTAATCCGCGTCATAAAAATCATAAAAAAGCTGAAGTATTGAAAGAATGTTTGCAACGTGTGTAATAATATTGCATGCAACACTGGCGATGGCGAAAGGCATAGCGAAATAGGAAAAAAAAAAACATTTCATATCGCGTAAAAAATCTTTTTTGTTTTTTTTTTTAACTATTTATATTGCACAACTCACAGCACGAGCACTTTTATGTGGAGGAAATATTTAGCGGAGATTGAAAGTAAACGCAAATAAATTTTATTTGAAAATAGTTGCACGAAAGAAACGCGCCACAAATTGTGTCATCATCATCATCGTCGGCATATTCATACATTGCGTACCGCGGCACGGCCACTGGTGGTGAGTTGTAAGTGAGCCACCCGCCAGCGGTAGGGCAACGGTGCGTCGAACTAATGCAGTCAATTGTAATCAACACCGCCACTGTTTTTGGAGCACTGCGCTCACACATAGTTGTTGTTGGTGTGGCTGTCGTCGCCATTCACGCTTCAGTGCCAAAGTTATTTGCTTTCGAATCTCCTACCCGGCTACCAGCGCTCGGCCACCAGGCAGACGGCAAGTAGTGCACCTTTTTCTCTAATAAATAATTTCGTTTTTGATTTCTGCTGCTTATGAATAAATATATGTAAGTCTATTTACATAGTTATTGTAAATAAATATTTTTAGTTAATTAGCCCATGGCCGCGTTGCAATGCTCTGCCGCCTGCCTGCCTGCCTCTCTGACATACTGTGTATTATTTCAAGTTCTCTGTTTTGTTTTCATGTATCAATATAATATTACAAAAATAGCAAAAACAATTTTTACATATAAAGGGGTTTTCGATAGGGCCATATATAATTTTCTATTGAAATGCAAATTCGCCCTCGAAGTTGTTTTGTGAACTGGCGATGCCAACATGAAAATTATTAAAACTTACTACCGAAATTTTGAGTTATTGGTAGAAATTTGAAGAGGGCTTACTCTATAATTTTCGGTCGTTATATTCGTCTCGTCTTTCTATTTGTGGAACATCATCAAGATGCTCACCACAAATAGGAGAAGCTCGGTCAAACACCTAGCTGAAGTGTACGCGCCAATTATTTATTTATTGATTTATATTCGTCTCACCAGTCTCTATTGATTGTCTCTGTGACAGTGCAACAAAGCATTAGCCGAGGTACTGAAAATATCAGTCCATTCTACGGCATTGACAGAAATTGCATGTCTCGCACTCCCTATTGTGGCGCTAATTTTTTTTCCTTATTCACTCCTCTCGGGTGCATAGGCCTCGACAAAACTTGTCTTGTGTTGGTTTCTTTCATCTATTTGATTTCTGGCAGGGTAGGTGATTAGCCCTGGCGCTCATATTTGCTGTAAAATGTTGCCTGAGATCCTTACAAGACTCAACTAATTCCTTAGTTGAATTTTTCTTTGGATCATTTGAAGTATTAAAATTCCTCTGACAGTGCGCTACAAAATTCTAAATTTCAACGAAAGCTCATCTTCAGTTATCAAGCTCATTTTTGATTTCATGGCTTTGCCTAAAGCAAAATAGGCATTCCTGAACAGTGCTAAAGTTCCACTTATGCTTCAAAAGCCCCCATTGCGTCCAGAAGAAGTGAGCACATGCAGTATGGGTTGCATGTCAGAAATTGTATTGGATAGTACTTTATTGAAAATATTTTTATCAGACCTTTAACCGGGTCTCAGCGTCCAGAATCAGCTGATTGGCTGAGGTAATCACAGCGGTTTGTTTACAAAAAAACTGAGATTGGGTTGGTGATATTAGAAATATATCAACATAGTCCCCGTTCATGTTA
Organism: Anastrepha obliqua; assembly: GCF_027943255.1. Taxonomy (NCBI): domain Eukaryota; kingdom Metazoa; phylum Arthropoda; class Insecta; order Diptera; family Tephritidae; genus Anastrepha; species Anastrepha obliqua. The sequence continues at coordinate 10,619,615 of NC_072893.1, forward strand.
CTTCATTGCAGTCTGAACAACTACTGATTGGACGAGTGTGTGAATACATGTGAAATGTGCAGGCTGCCGAGTTGCTTGCATAATTTTGGTTTTCATCTTAGTTAATGGGCACCTGGTGCACGTTTCGAGACTCTTTGTTTTTGCGTGGTCCCATGTGAGCCATGACGGGAGCTGCTAGTTCGCGCAACATCGACCTTCTCCAAGTGATCTTTGGCCGACCGCGACCTCTGCTCCCTTGCGGGTTCCAGTCCAGTGTCATTCTAGTGTTGCTATCTGATGGTTTTCAAAGCGTGTGATCTATCGATCGCCAATTTCTACTTTTTATTTGTCATAAGATGTATTCCTCATTCCTTGATCTCCACAATGCGTCGTTGCTGATGGTGTTTGGCCAGAATATTCGACAGATGATGCGGAGGCATTTGTTGACGAATGATTGTAGCCTTTGTGTGATGGTGTTAGGGGCAAGGCATGTTTCACTTCTGTACAACAATACAGACTTCACACATGAGCTGAATATTCGCAGTTTAGAGCGCCTGGAGATTTGCGAAATCTCCCATACTGTATGTATTCGTCCGTGCGCCGCCCTAGCTTTGCTTAGCCTGCAGTTGACATCTTCATCTGCGCCGCCGTCTGGCGTGATAGTCCAACCGAGTAAGTAGAAGCTTTCGACAAATTCCACCGGGCACTAATCAACCATTATATGTCTTGCTTTATTGTGGTTGACTCTCATAGCCTTAATCTGGCATGTCAATGAGTTTGTGGGAGAGGAGGCAGATGTCATCGGCGAAATCCAGGTCCTCAAAATGTCTGGTGAAACTCCATACGATGCTTCTTTTGTGCAGGGTCAATTAGTTCATAACGTCGTCTAGGACTATAGCGAAGAGAAGAGGCGACAGGGGACAGCCTTGCCTTACGCCTGCGTTGGTGATGAATGGGTCGCTAATGTTGCCGTTGTAAAGCACTGCCACTTCGTAGTTCTCCCAAAGGGCTCTGATGAGTCGGATTATCTTAGCGGGAACTCCCTGTCTACTCAACGCCAGCGGCAACGCCAGTTGTGTTTTCCAGTAACAGGTGTTACAGGTTGATTGATGATGAGAGATGATTAACGATTTTTTATGGGTGTTACAGTGTTTATAAATATCAGCTGTTTACGGCTAAGGAACCAGTAATAGACGACACTAAATAACGTTATGATTAAGACCACGGTTAAGGTTATGGATTTATGACACCTCTAATTTAACCTTAAGAGTGCAAGAGTGATAAAAATTACTTTAAAAAATCGATAATTGTCTTTGTCATATGGCCGATGGCGAATTCTATAATTAAATTTCCGTTATTCAGTATTTCATTGAAATACAAAATTGTTATGCCCCTATCGAAAATCCCTACATATGATGAATGTCAGAGAATATGCATTTTAAACTTTTCACTGTTCATATTTGTCAGCATTTCTGCGTCGCAACTACTGCTATTGATCTCTCAATGATCCCGCCACAGTGTGTGTGTGTTTGTGTTTGCGCCAAATGCGGCAATTCAACTGATCATCGCATCGATCGGTTGGCAGCACACACCACACAGTAGCAAATTCAGTTGTTGTAAAATATGCGCAAGCTAATCGCTGTATTGCTCATCTTGCACTCCCCACCAAAAACCGTTTTCAATCATTATCTTATTTAGTCAGCATCAGACGATTCCCTAACGACAACAATCAACCGGCGGCGGTTTGCTATGCACAAACAATGTTTTTTTTTGTTTGTGTGTGTGGAGAGAAATGCAATGAGTACACGATGAGTACTAATCGCTTTCCAACTCTCCGTCGTGTTTGTATTTCGGTATGTGCGCTCGTCGATCTGTGTCGTCATAATATTTGATTGGGGCGTTGGCCCAGTTTACCGGCATTGGTGTGGCGAATCGTCGTTGTGTTTACTTACAATATACGAGTACTTATACTTATATGTTACTTACAATACATCGACATTTTGGAACGATGAGTGATTTGGCCTTGTTTGAAACGTAGGTGACTTATGGACACGCATTGTTTGAGTTTGAGCAACGTTTTTGTTAGTTTTTAGTATTTACTTAATTAAGTACAAATATTTGTAATAATTAGTAATTAGCATTTAGAAGTTTTCATAATTGACTTTTAATTGATTGCGGGCCGTACTTGAATTAGTATTTCACTAACGGTTTAATTACGATTGGGGACAAAGAATTAGAGAATTTGATATGTTTTCTTAGTGAATTAAACAACAACAAAAAAACCGGAAAAAAGCAAAAACAAAAACCAAAATCAATATGACATGACCTACTTACATATTATAAAACTCCTTAGAATGTAGTCGCATATTTGGCTTTGTAAACAACATTAAAGAGCTCGAGAAAAGACTTGAATTTCACTTCATAGAGTTGTTTTAAAACATATTGCATAAAACAAATATAAAAAAAAAATTAAGTTCCCAGCTTTAAACTCTCAAATATATAACATAAAAAATCTTAATTATATATTATTAAAATAAGAAAATGCATTAAAAATTTGACATATCAAGAACAATTATTGGTATTGGTAAATTTATACATATATGTATATATTTTTATTAGAAATAGATTAAATATTATTCAGTTAAATTTTTTATACCTTTTTGCCCTTCTCCATTTCATTGCTTTCATAGGAGACGTGTCTCATGGACTTAATCGTGATTACAAATCTCTCGCAGCCATGTGTACGTTTCGACCTTCATTCAACTCAATTACAGCAAATCAATTTTTTTTTTAGGTTTTTTGTTTTTGTATTCAAAAATGCTCAATCAGCATTTGGACAATTGGCGTACTAGCTATAAGTAGTACACTATGTGTAAAAAGTATTCGGAATTGTAAAAAAACACCAAAGTAGCTATTATTTATTCGTCAAAATGATATACGGGTGCGTACGGTATTTGAGGACAACTTGAAAGTGAAACTAATTAGCTTTTATTTTGAACAAAATCTAATGAAACTTCAGGAATTACACAATATTAACTTATTATGTATCTGCTTACATATATAAAATCAGAACCGGTTTCAGTTGTCCCCTTCTCTCTTGAAGAAATTCTCCAGCCTAGATCCCTTTTCTCTTCTTCACTACATCAACAGCACTGGATGGCTGTAGACGGTTTTTTCTTCACTAAATTTTCCACATTATGGTATCAAAACGGCTCGTAAGTACTACTTGTAGTGTATCTGGGGTACTCAATAAAATTTCCATTAACTGCAATAGCCCTCTTCGATCCGGTTCCGGAAACGAAGAATGCCTATTGGTTTAACGCTCAACTACGTCCCATACGTAGTAATCCAGGGCATTAAAGTCTGTAAAGTTAGGCGGCCATAAGTGTAGAGTTTTTTTAGGCGCTTCAAACTGTTTAATTTTGTTTAGAAGGCGCTTTGATCGGATAACTCGCTGTTTTTGGGTTTGCTCCGACATAAATTGTCTTCTGCGCATAGCGTAGGATTTCTACTGAAGATCTTCAGAGACAACGCGACGGATGAGATCCTCAGCAAAATTTAGCTCCCTCGCAAGGGCCTTTATTGATTTTGAAGGATCCTCGTCAATGATCGCTTCGATTTGTTGGATAAATTCTGCAGATCGAACAGTGTTAGAACGTTCCTCATGTTTTTTACGCTTTGCAACAGATTCTGCATCGTCGCCTAATGCTTCCAATTCACGGCGAACCTTGCGAATGGATGAAAACGACGATAACTGCATGTCTTTCATTTCTTGAGCTGAGTTGTAGTCTTATATGCATGTCTTTAAATACCGTACGCACCCTGTACTTTGTTGTCGCACACAAAGTAGCCAAGTAGCCAGTTTACTCAGACCTCCTTACAATTTTTGTATTTCTCCATGAGACTGTAACAATTTTACTACTTTAGCTAAGCTTCTGCATAAGACTGTAAAATTTGCACTCTGTTGCTTTAGCTGAGCTTCAACTCAGAGTTTAGACTCGTTTTTCTTCATGAGACCCTTTCCAGTATTTATCAGCCTCTTTATTTTGTCAATGTCGCTGCCCCTTAAATTCGTTTCGCACTAGCCACATCTACTATCACTTCCCACGCTTCTTTGAATTCTTTAGCGCAAGATAATATTGCATTTTTGAAATGTGCATGGCTTGCAATCTGTATTATTTCCAATGGGACCATAAAGTAAAATCCGTTTGAATCTAAAACATAAATTCTTTGTTCAATTTATTATTCACCTACTGGCCATTTAGAGAAAAAAAATTATTTTCCACCACAGTCCATGTTTGAATAACGATTTATTCAAGAATACTTGTGCTTGTAGATATTCAATGCTCTGTTTGTTTTTCGAACTTGCTCAATGGACTCATTCCATACCCAATGTTTATTATTAAATGTTTTATGCTCCTATTTTATGCATTTGACCCTCAAATGAAATTTTCTCTGTAGTCGCTGCAATGGAAGAACATAAACTGTTGAGCTTAGTATGAATTTATTTACAAAAAATGTTGTATTTACTTTACTTAATACACCTAAAATGGACACTGCGTGTATACATTCACCTTGTCCACATATAAATGTGTGTACATTAGGCCGGTTCGATTTGTGGGGAGGCAAAAAAAAACGCCCATTGCTCTGTGGAAATCATATTCTAGGCATCAAAATAAGAAACTTTGCCGAAGGAACCATACCTCAAAAACGAATTCCGATGTCCCCCAATTTGGGTCGAACTTTTTAGTTTCTTTTCTATAACTCACTTAAATTAATTTTTTCATTTACATATGTTCTGACTAAATAAATTTCTTAAGAGAAAAAATAGATATTATTATAAATAAATAATAAATATTATTATAAATAAATAAAAATAAAGAAAAAACATAGCCATTTAGCTGATTTTGTGATGTAAAGGCCAAAAATGGTGATATTTTGAAATGATGGTATGGGGAACCCCCCAGGGGAGTTCCAGGGGGTGTGCCACTGGCATGGGTGGATCGGCCGTCCAAAGTTAGTGGGGGTCGGTCACAAATTTGGACTCGATTGGAGCACTCTAAATGGGTCAAAGTGGGATTTTTCAAAATTTGCCCCTACCCAAAAGTTCGACCCAAATTCGTTTTAGAGGTATGGTTCCTTCGGCAAAGTTTCTTATTTTGATCCCTAGAATTCGATTTTCACAGAGCAATGAGCGATTTTTAAATCGACCCGCCCTAATATATATATATATATATATACATATAATTGGCGAGTACACCGTTTTTGGCTGTTTGGCCGAGCTCCTCCTCCTATTTGTGGTGTGCGTCTTGATGTTGTTCCACAAACGGAGGGACCTACAGTTTTAAGCCGACTCCGAACGGCAAATATTTTTATGAGGAGCTTTTTCATGGCAGAAATACACTTGGAGGTTTGCCATTGCCTGCCGAGGGGCGACCGCTATTAGAAAAATGTTTTTCTTAATTTTGGTGTTCCATCGAGATTCGAACCGACGTTTTGTCTGTGAATTGCGTATGAATGAATATGCATTATATATTTAAATATTTATTTTTATGTGTAGATATTTTACTCTTTGCAACAAAAAATAATTTAAATATTTTCTTTACTTTCAGGTATGCATTTTGATTGGGCAAAGTGTGACATTTGCTAAAATTATATATCAGATGGACGTATGTATATATTTTTAATACAGTTTAAGTTAATAGAAAGTAATATAAAAGATGGCGCACATTTCATTATCCTATGGAAAATTTTATAATTATTGCAAATTATTTAAAATTATTTTGAATTAGACCTTCTCTTGCAAGTTGATCAGCTCTATAGTTCTCTGGTATAGCTCTGTGTCCTGGAACTCAGCATAAGATGATACGATATTATTTGGACATCTCATTAAGAGATTGGCGGGAATGTAAGACACTCCCTGATGTTATTTGGAATGCATCCAGGGCCCGTCGGGCAGCTTGGCTGTCTGATAGAATGCAGATATCTGTTGATGATATTCTGTTTATCTGTAACCATTTTAAGATTTCATGAATAGTGTTTATTTCCGCTTGAAAAACACTACAGCGATCCGGTAGTTTAAAGGATTCACTGATAGAAAGGTTTACGCAATATAACCCTGATCCTACACCAGCGCCCATTTTACATCCGTCCGTGTAGATCTTAACGGGTGTATTGGGAGAAGATCCATCACCCAAGCCTTTCTAGTCTAGAAGGGATTTTCAATAAGAAATTCGTTTTGAAGCAGTGATTGGGAGGGTGATAATAACAATCACTGGATATATCCGTATAGGAGTCTAAGATGGTTGAATGCCCATGTGTGACAGTTTTCCATTGTGAGCTCGCTCTGAGCATTAAAGCGGAACAGGCTGCTGAGTACACTGTTCATATATTAGGGATGCCAATATTAGCGGAGAATTTTGATGTCGGGATTTCGGGATATTTTCAAAGTAATCCACTGAATACCAGCATTCACATTGAGGCAAAACTTTTTTAATAAGAGTAGAAATTCGGTAACTGTAATTAAACAGTAAGATAAACGCATTTTCAAAATCACAGAGGCATCTTAAAGTAATAAGAATGTAAATACCAGGTGTTTTTGAAGGTAACACTTAATATAAAAAAGTTAAACAAAAATATACAAAAACAAAATCTCTCTTATAATACTCCATAAAATAAACAGATAAACATTTTCACGAAAATATCAACCACGACTGAAAAACAAAAAGAAAAGAAAAAATATCAACCGCGACGGTTAACAAGAGAAGTGCGGTAAAGTTGTATTATGTAGTGGTATCTGCAGATTATGTTCCTTGAGGTGATTAATTTTCGTCACAAATATCTCGCTTTTAACTTTTACTTGGAATCACCTGCGACAGATAAAGTAAAGGCTCATACATTAAAGGTGGTGGCACTAGACCAACAAGTTTTGTACATTAGAAATGTCACGCCAAAAAAAAGTAGAAGAGGAAAAAAGGACGAACTTTTTGCACAGCCGTCATGAAGTTGGAGCTAGAAGCATACGACGATGGTGCGAATAGAACGGCTTTTCATTATTTCATTTTATACTAACATCCGAATGTACACGGTAAAAGAAAAGCACAAATCAGCTGGTCTACCGATACCACCTTTTATAGATTCGCCTTGGATAAAATACAAAAGACGTAGAAAATTTTACAGTCTCATGGAGAAAAATGAGCCTAAGCTCTGATTTAAAGCTCAGCTAAAGCAACAGAACTATTTTTAATTGAAATTCTTTCTGTTTTCACTTTCGCAAAACTCTTAAGAAAAGATGCATGAACTTTACCACAACGATATGAGAACTTTTGCACCACAAAACGTCAGGTTATAACTCCCCTTCTCTTGACAAATGTTACTAAAAATTTCATCCGATATAAAGCGAGGTATGTATATAAAATGCGAAGAAACAAAGAGTAAATGTTATGAAAAATCATGTCTTTGTGACACTGGAATACTATCCATGGGGAAGGAAAAAAATTGCCTCTGGACCACATCAACTCTCTTTCCTCATGTTTCTAGCTCATTGTTGTTGTTAAGTTAATTTTAAAGTACTATACACTTACAATTGTAGGGGTAGTATGTAGTAGCAATTGAGCAGTAGCGCAAAAACCACAAGAGCTGTGTGTATTATTTTTGCTTTGTTTGCTCTCGAAAACTTGAATTTTATAACCACAGATTGACAATTTATTGTAATTTAATGCAAAACTTGCTAATTTAGAGATCAAAACGAGATAATGGCAAAACAACTGTTGTTCAATGTGCCTTGATTCACCTAAATCTTTTTCCAATTTGACATAAAAAAAGTTGTATAAGCGTTCAAAGCTCGTCACGTACGATATTGTAAGCACTACAAATGTAACCAAAGGTATCAGAGTCCACTTCATAGGTATTTCAAATTCAAATTTCCTATTTAGCTGGCTAAGTAGCTATCAGACTGCATTGAAGTGGAGATAGAAATAGTTGAGAAAGGACGTAGAAAACTTAAGGAAGTACCGAAAAAAGGGTTTGAAGGCAGCGCATTTATCGGACCCATTCCGAAGTATTTTGATATGGAAGAAAATTGTCAACATTGCATAAAAAAACAATTAAAATCTCAACGTGAATTTTGAGCTAAATCAAACTTACACTAATACAAACTAAAACTGAATGGGCTATAAAACTGCATATCAAGAAGTTTCTAAAGATTCTGAAGAAAAATTGAATATTTTAATGAGAATTTTTTCAAAATTGCTGAATTTTTATAGATTTTGTGGAGGTTTTACAATGCACTTTCTTTCTATATAAAAATTGCGAAAAAAAAATTAAAAAAATATGTATTGTAACATAAAAAAACATTTATGTGAGCACATGCGTATATTTAATTCCGTAAGAATATTATATTATAAGAGAAAAATCTGTAGCTTATATTTCGTCAAGTGCGATATTAAATTTTATACGGTATAAAATCAACCAGCGATGCTTTTTGATTTAAATATGCTGGATTATAAAGGAAAAATATTTAGTTTAGTGTAAGAAATGGGGGGAAAAAACTAACACTTCGCATGATTCGCAGCTCTTCATATAATTTGCGAACTTACTTAATTAGCCGTGACAACCCGTTACCTTATAGCCATCCGAATAATGTCTCTGAAAAGGTTCTCTGTTTTTCGCATACCTTTTCCAGTTTCTTAAGCCAAGAGAAGGTCTTTCGATTAGATACGAGGACGTCGCCTTCGACCGCCAATTACTGTCTCAAACCCTTTCTGCGCCCTTTCTGCAGTTCCTCCAATACGGACGACATCACCCAGCCACCTGGTTCGCTACAGGGTGGCTCGTTTGACTATGTCAATATCTCCGTAAAGCTCATACAGCTCGTGGATCATTCAACCACCATCTACGCGAGCAAGGCCAAATATCTTCCGCAATACTTTCCTCTCGAAAACTCCAAGAGTAGATGCATTTGATTGTTTGACTGTCCAGGCTTTAGCGCCATAGAGAAACACCGGAATGATGAAGAGCGTCTTGTAGGTTTGTATCTACTCAATTGCGCTCTTAGCTCAAAGTACTATAGCACCTGTTGGTAAGAGTTATCCTTCGTTTGATTTGAAGTTGATCGTTGTTGCTGGTAATAGCGGAACCAAGACATACATATGAAGTCCTTAACCACAGTGAATGTATAGTTATATTATTAACTTCGATCTGTGGTTTAATACGCCGCAACTGCTTGGAGGACGCCGGCATATACTTGATTTTGTCCTCGTTTACCACCAGACCCAATCGTGCGGACGCCTTTTCAATAGCCATAAAACCGGCAGCGACATCCCGCTTGGTATGAGCGATGATGTCGGTGTCTTCAGCATACGCAAGGAGCTGGACACTTTTATAGAAAAAAGTTTCGTTTCGTTCTACCCCCGAACCGCGAATCACACTCTTCATAACAAAGTTGAAGAGATCGCATGACATTTGGGCGTTCACCTTGTCTGAAATCTCGAAGGGTATCAAAAGGTCCGAAGAGGTCTTTTCCTCTTCGCGTAAGAACAGCGAGGGATTTAAACTAGAGTTTTCTAAACCTGAGCTGAGCCTCTAATCTCCGAACTTAATCTCTTCGCTGAACACTCAAAAGGTAGTCATAAGCCATTTGCGCGTAATTACACCTATCTCCACCCCACCTCCACCATTCCTCAATATTTCAACTTCTTTTGTCATTTGATATTTTAAAACTTTCGGGAACCCGGGATTACAACAAGCTAATCCCGGTATTAACGAGATCTGATTAGCATCTCTAATGTATATTCATACATATATACATACATACATACATATGCACTTACATATCTTCGCCCATTAATCTTTTTTTGTCTATCAAGAAGTTTGTGCTTTCAACTATTCCTACTCCGCATGAGGATTCTGTGTCTGTGCCACGCGTATTAGCCAATTACCAGCTACTCACGAAAATACACCAGCACAATTTATTTTTATTCAAACACAGGCATACAAATATACACACAAATTTACTAAATAGCTACATAGGAAATTCTGAATGGAAATGGAATCATGCCCGGTGGCGGGTGCTTTCAAATAATTAATTGAACAAAAAGTAGCACAATTTGCATAGCAGCACCGAAAGTATCGCGCGATACCGAAACTAGAAACTATAGACACAATTGGAAATGTTAATTGTGTGCCCCCCAATTTCGAAATTTGGTTTTCTAAAAATAAAATCCACAAAGCTTGCACTTGAAATTTAAAGATTTGAATGTCTTACAAAGATAACAATAACAAATCTTGTATTAGTGCTATTTACAAAAAGGGATCAATTGTGTACATCACTGTACGAGTACCTATTTCCGTTGCCAAGCGCAAGAGGGAGAGAAGTAGAGCGGCGAAATTGAATTAATTTAATTTTCTCGTTTTTAATTATGCCCAAGTGGCGATCTCAAATGTTGAATTCGGAATTGCGTGGGATATTCAATGCAATTGAAATATTGGAAAAACGTGTACATATGTATGTGTGTATGTATGCATGTACATATATGTATGCATATGTGTGGCTTGGTACAATGATGAGCCATTGAAATAATGAACAAAAAATATTTTACAAATTAAAATTAAGCCCACAATTGAACTTGCAGAAGAAAAGTGACTTCAAGTGGGCCTTGAAAGAGACGCTGATTGTAAAAGTTTTTCAAGGCATTTTTATTTAGAAATTTCTATTATCATAAGTTGTTCGTAATTTGTGATTCATGAAACCCTATTCATGCGGCGTTCAAACCGTAGAAAACCGTTGTATGTTTTTCTGTACGTTTTGATGCTTTATTGGGAACAAATCCTTATACACCAACTCTTAAAAGTATACGCCATCAGTAGTCACAATTTTTTACACCTTTTTGATGGCGCACAGATTCAGCATCAATAAATTTCTTTCATCCTCTGACGCGATTCACAAATCGATCAGCTTTAAAGCCTTTTGGTGAGTATGAAAATGATATTCACAGGCAGGCTCAGAGCCATCGATCGGAGCAGGTGGAAATCAAGGGAAGTAGTATCTGAACTGTGCTATCAATTCAGTGTTACCTTTAAATGCTATATATATATATTTACGTATAGAATTATATACATATAGAATTGGTGCGTACACCCTTTTTTTGGGTGTTTGGCCAAGCCCCTCCTCCTATTTGCAGCGTGCATCCTGATGTTGTTCCAAAAATTGAGGGACCTACAGTTTCAAGCCGACTCCGAACGGCAGAAATACACTCGGAGTTTCCCACTGCCTGCCGAGGGACGACCGCTATTGAAAAAAATTTTTTCTTCATTTTGGTGTTTCAAGGAGATTCGAACCAACGTTCTCCGAATTCCGAATAGTACTCACGCACCAACCCATTCGGTTACGGCGGTCGAAATGCTATACAAAATACTACATTTCCATTCGCTTTGAAGTTACCATTCGCATTGCATAACAGAGTAGACGCCTTGGTTACGATAATTCGTGAGACCTAGATTATTATTATCTTTTTTTCGTCTGTTCTTTAATTTCTCGTTCGACGGCACCCAATCTCCTTGTTCTTATATAATTTCCAGGTCCGTCCAGTAATGGGGAAAAGGATTACTGAATCATATCTAACACACCAGGAGATCGCAAGGTCCACAAATGTATTGATATGGAGTTGTTTGCTGCTGCTTAGACTTACCATTTCATGTTTTTAAACTGTTGACAGGCATTTACTTAAACACCAAGATGCTTAGAATTCTTTCAGCAGCACAGTTTTAAACCGCTGGGTCTCGGCACACAAGGGACTTCCTGAGGGAAGTGTGTGAGGAAAGGTTATAAGGCAGGGTTTGGGTAATCGAATTCAATCTCAAACACCTCATTGAGTTTCCTGTTGCCACAAGTTGACGGCAAGCTAGATCAGCTACTAAGCGCAGATGGACTTAGTGGAACAGCTACACAGTATTGCATGAATTTTGGTCAACAATCTATGAACGAGGCGCGCTTAACGTGTATACAACCTCTCTCCAGCTCCGAGGTGCTAATGGACCTTGTACTGTTGACCATATGCCGGTCGGTTTCTGTGGAGATGAGGAAGAAGTAGAGTCCATTCAAGACTATTAGTGTGTATGCCCCGCACTTCGAAGAATGCATTTCAGATTTCGGGGGGAATCACTTTTTCGAGGTTGTGGGCAGTTTAATAGCAGTTTTGTTGAATGGGATTCGTCAAGAGATGAGGTTGTTTTAAGAACATGTACGAGTAGGACTGAAAATACCTTTTTCGAGAACAATAAGGAACCTCTGCAGCCATCGAGTAAAGTATTTTTAATATCAGTCCAATACCAGTCTAATTTAACCGGTGGGTAAGTAGGTAAAAGTGGCAGCCACTGTCTAAACCAACTCACTTAGACCTTTGCCGACCCATTGGGATACCACAGTAGCAGCTTATCTGCTACTCCTCCTTAAACCACTTCGTTTTAAGTGCAAGTCGATTGATCTGGCTGACACTTATATACCTAAGGTCATCAGTATCATTCAAGAACAACGAGCCAAAGTATCTAAAGCTAGTGGCATGCCACGTGGGACAGTAAGAGAGAAGGTGTCTAAACGGGACTTTCCCTCCTCCTCATTCTTGCAGCGTCTGCAATAGTCGAAATGAGGTAGTACATTTAATCATTGAGCAGGTCGACCTATGAGACAGTGACCTGTAATCAGAGCAACTAACATAGAGGCGTTTTTCCTTGAGTGATTAAGTAGCACCTTTGAGCGCCTGACGTCCCTTTTGGGTCTAATTTTTTTCGTAGTATTACATACATGTCAGACTATCAATCCATATTGTGTTGGCTGAAGTGTCAATGCCATTTGCACCACGCAGTTTGTAGGTTGAGAGGGAGGCGAGTAGTAGTGCCTAGTGTTCTTATAAATGAAATATAGAAATGAGTTGATTTTCTTAGTAAAAAAAATATTATGGTAATAAAGGGCGTTTTTGGGTGTTTGACCGAACTCCTTCACAGATTTGTGGTGTGCGTGTTTATATTGTTCCACAATTTGAGGGACCTTCAATTTTAAAAAGATTCTGAACTGCCAATGGTTTTTATGAGGAGATTTTCTCATGGCTGAAATACACTCGGAAATTTGCCATTGTGGCAGGCAGAAGTTGCGACTGCTCTGCATTATTTTATCATAAATATTGGTGTCCATTATGCCCACAATTTTGTGTATGGGGCCTGCGCCATAATGTGAGAAACATCGCCATACCACTATTCTTGATTCGCCATGTTTAATGGTTTTAAGAGTCTATTGTGGCTTATTTGCGGTGGCAGCTGAACGTCTAAGTTACTGTCGGAAATATTATGCGACATGATGTCAGCTGTCCAACTAGCATATTTTCTTGCAAATTCCAAATATTTTGCCTTATGTTTTGGTGTGAGGACTGGCTGTTTTCGTGGGTTGGGTACTACAAATCCAGGTTCCCGTAGTCTTCTACGTAAAGTCGTGTCAGAAACATTTAAGTTCACATCTTTTTTAAAATGCTGGGATACTTCATGTGACTCTCTTTCGAGCACCTTGCATTTCTGCGATCGTTTTGCAAGGAAGTTTTTCGTTTTTTATTCCTCTTTTTTCCGGCTTTTCCACAAATTTAATTGCATTTGAAACCATTTTTGTTGAACATGAAAGAATATTTGGTATTACAGTTTAAGATCTTCGGCTCTCAATTTCAGAATCTGCTTGCGTTGTTCACTGCGGTGCAGTGTTTCGCTCGACCCACTATAGAAATAAACAATTTTCTTTTTTAATTTTAATTTAATAAAAATAACTTTAATGTAATAAAAATAACTTTAATGTAATAAAAATAATTAATTTAATATTTTATTTTAATAAAACTAATCTTTTCGTCTAAGTCTGTGCAAAATTTTATTAATATTTCTTGTAGAACCTTAAGCAATTGAAGGCACTGTCATTTCAATGTTGTTCTTAAAAACGTAACGACGCCAATAAAGAACCGTTATTTATGTAGTTGCCAGATTTATTTAGATAAACTCTACACAACTGAAATCCCTTAACCTTTCGTAGATATTTGGATTGAAATTTTTCTTGTATGATTTATAGAGGAAAGAAATAAATGACTTCAAAATAATTTTTTAAGAGTACTGCTATTTTCATGTTCCCAGCTGTATGCAACTCGAAGTTTACTCTCTCTCACGAAAATCGCATTATCCACTTAATAGAAAGTAAACTGTTTCTTTATACTCCGGCATTATTTCCACTCGAAGCTTACTTTTTCAGAGATTTTTCATTCTCCACCAAGCAGAAAGTAACCACTTCTGTCTATGCTCGCGCATTATTTCCACCACTTGAACCCGTCTTTTGCCGCTAAGTAAACAATTGATTTTACATCATTAATCTTCATTTCATAATTGGCCTAAAATTAGTCTTCATTAATTTCGAAATGCTCAAATGCATTATTCACAAAAAAAAAAAAGAAAAAAAAAGCACCTACATGAATGTAACCGCAGTTACATTGCATTGGTTGCATTCAAACAGCATCGAAATAACAATGCGTTAGTAGTGAGTGATGAATTTAGTTGAGATAAAACTGGAAAACTATTTGTATGCATTTATGGGGACCTAAGCTAAAACTTGAAAGTTGAATAACAAAAAACTCGAACAATAAAACCAGTAACGGCAGTTATATGCCCTTGGCAGCTACATATTTTGTTGAAGTAAGCGAAATAACTTATTTGGTAATGAATAAAACCAAAAACGGCATATGTTGGGAAAGCACTTTTACAGAAAAAGTACGAAAAGTAGCTTAATCTTAAATCTTTGTCTTTTATTTTTCAATTTAAGCAACGATCAATGCCGTATCAAAATTGCCTCTTTTAAATTTAGGGAAATTTTTGTTTGCCTTAGTGTTCTTGTTTGACAGCTCAAGCCATGGGTGATCATTGAAATTTAAGTCGTGGATAATTAAACAGATGTTCAACGAGTGAAATTTGTAGAGTTTTTGCGAAGTCCAATAGTTGTGTTATCTTCTCGCCAGGGCTTTGATAATAGGCCAAAGTCAAAGGATTTGACACCTTTCGATGTATTTATACCCAGGGCATATTGAACAGGTAGCAGCAGGAGCAGCTGGTTTGATTTTTTTAAAGTCCCGCTTCACATGTCTTTCCGTATCCTGAAGAAGCCAGTAAACAACTCTAAACACGAGCAGTCGTGCAAAATTATTTTGGAATGTCTTCCAGACTACAGTTTTAGGTTTCATAAAGTTTGTGGAGGTCGGACGTACCTCTAAGATGAGGTGCCCTCATATTTAGTGATAGCCGAGCCGCTTTAAGAAACCTTCATTCAATTCTAAACTACGTTGGAGTGTTGCAGATCTCTACAGAATATAGCTAAACATAACAGAATTCGTCTCACTAGGATCCCAAGTCAAAGAGTACAAGTTTATGGAGCATAGATCGGAACTGCATGCCAGATGAACTCGAAAGGCAAGATGAAGAACACACTCGAGCTTGACTTGTTTACAGTAGCACAGAAAACAAACTATGTGACATATCACGCTGAAATTTGCCATGTACGCTTATAACAGTCCTAGCAAAAAACAAAAAATTTATTTTTGCCATATGTCAACCGCGGACCGTTTTATTGATACCGTCTCGTTCATATTTGAGTAGAAGGTTTATAATTAATATTACATGTTTGGTCGGGATCCTCCTCATATTTTCACTGTGCGTTTTTAGAGGCTTTTCAACAAATAGAGGAACCCACAGTTTTTACGCCGCCTCTGAACGGTTTTTTTCATAGCAGAAATACACTCGACGGTTTGCCATTGCCTGCTGAGGGGTGACCACTATTAGAAACATCTTTTTCTATTATTTGTTGGTTTAATGGCCAAGGTGTTGAATCTGTGCACTACCGAAATGTATTAACGTTCCAGTCCGTTCGGCTATGGCGGCCGCCATATTTGTAATACCTTAGATGTTTTTACGGGGCGTTGCTGAATAAAAAAGTATGCAGGAAGGCTATGTATGGGAAAGAAAAGTATGAGAAATCGGTCTTATCTTCATCCTACTTGGATAGCGTAAACATTTTTCCATTGTTATCCAAGAAGGTTGAGGATAAGAACGATTTCTCATCTCCTCTAAAGCGGGGCACCCGGGGAGAAGCTAAACTGTGGTATCATGAGAGAAAATGTTTGATAGAGATGAAGCTCTCCCCTTCCTTCTGTAAACTTAACTCTTAATTTCGCAAACCACTTAGTTTGAATGGGGAAATAAAATGGAGGAAAATATTATATTATTCTTCTTGTATTTTTTTTTGTTGTTTTCGTTGTTGTTTTTTGTGGTTGTTGTTTTTGTTGCTGTAATTTTTTTTTGTTTTTTTGTCTTTTATTTGCTTTTTTTTTGTTTTTTTTGTGTTTTATTTGGTTTTTTTTTTGTTTGTTTTTATTTTTTTATTATTTTTTTTTTGTTTTTTTTTTTATTGTAATTTTTTTTTTTTGGGTTTTTGTTTGGTTTTTTTTTGTTTTTTTTTTAATTGCTTTCGTTGATGGTTTTTGTGGGTGTTGTTGTTTTTTTGCTGTATTTTTTTTTTTGAAATATAAATGAAATGAGTTAAGATCGTTGAGCAGGTGTGGGTATTTCACAGCTTACAGCTGGGTTTAAGTGTCTGACGTTCTTTAGTATCCAATACTTCATTTTTGGCCCAAGGGATGCGGCTCTTTTCGATGGCAGCCACTTCAAAAGAACTTAACCTGATTGAGAAAACCTTCCGAATTTCGAAATATACTCCATTACATAAAAATATCTGATGGAAACTACTCACTACACACCTGCTTCTACCGACCGGCGGAGGAGGTGCTTGATAACTATTTAAATAAAGCATTTGTGAACTTAATTGCATCCAAAATAAACTAAGTCAATAACAAATTTCGTGTATACCGCCTTCGATTTTATATTTATCCTTCTCTCTTTTTGTGGGTCATTTACTTATTTCATTGAAAGAGAGAGAGAGAAAGGCGCGATGAGCAACGTCTGCGTGCCAACTTATGAATTGTTTAGAATTGAAAATCAGCCACTTACTAAGAGTATCAGACCACTTTGTTTGCTTGATAGCAACTCATAATGTTGCCACTAGCAGATGGCAACAGCTGTTGGAATTCCCTAGCCAACACCCCCAAAACACAAAGTAGCACAACCTCGCCTACCAACTTCGTTTTTAGTTTATTGCACTTATAGATGTTTTCGTGATAGGAAATGAAAAATAGTTTTCCGCTTTGTTTTGACATTTGTTTATTATTATGGTCTACTCTTTTCGATAAACACTTTTCAAAATTAACATTCGTTCTATTTTCATTCTTTCAATGTGTGTGTAGGTATGGATGTATGTATGTTTGTAGAGTAAAGGAAAATGTCACTCGTGTCATCATGTTAATGACTTCCTTTCATGGCATTTCAGAGGCATAAGCGCCCGCTCACGAGAAGCGACTGGAAGCAGAAATGTAACAGTTGGGAGTAGAAAATTTTCTTCTTTCCTGTCCAAAAAAGGACCCCTCAAAACACTCATTGACATGTTACTTCCCCTGCTGTTTTATTTCTTGAAGGTTACCAATTAATTTCCTTTTCGGATGAGTCATGCCGAGGCGTTGTGTGTCCTTTACTACAATAGTTTTAACCCTTAATTTCGGGAAGAATAAATGTATGTATGCATTAAATGGTAAAGTAAAGTGAAATGTATGGCAAAGTTATGGAAATTTTACTGCAAACTCAGCTGATGCATATCTAATACGAAATGGACAAAGAGTTGCTAACAAAATTTATTCATGCAGAAATGCAAAATTTGCGATAAAATAAATATAGTAAAAAATGGCGTATTTTGCGCGTAGCAAAATTAAATGAGCATAAGAAACAAATGCACAGTGAGTTACAAAAGTGTTCGCAATAAAAGCAAGTTTTTATTTAGAATTTTTTTTTCGTATGAGGAATACAGTAGCGGACACCTGGACCAAAAAAAATAATATAAAAAGGAAAAAATAAAATATAAAGGAAAGGGTCTTTCAAAAGTTACTTCTAGAAGTCAGTATTGAATAATGCCTAGACGGTACCTTTTTTTATGTCATCTTTATACATTTTGCCAAGTAAACGGCCGAATGAGTCAACAACTCAAAGGTTGGTGAAAATATTTGAAGAAACTGGCTCTGTCGAGAATAGAAAAAGGACTGGCAGACCAAAAAATGGCCGTTCTATTGAGAATATTGCTGCTGTAGCGCAAAGTGGAATAACCCTCAAATCGATTCCTCGACTTTCTCAACAACCAATAATTAGGCTGTCATAAATCCACATTTTACCGGATTTTATTATTTGTAGACGTGCTCATGGTAAACATTTAAATGGTGCCATTTTTTACATATAATTGTTTAGAACCGTATTTTGAATATTTTTGAAAAATTGTGAAACCTGAAAGAATGTAAATTTTTACATGGTTTATTTTAAAACAACATCTAGGCACACCTTTTACTCTAGCACACATAAAATCTGCGACAAAATTCACTTCAGTGTGCCTTAGCTAGAGGTGGCGCCTTCCGCAAACCGCTACTTTGTTCTTTGGAAATTTCACATTTGAGTGACGCCGGCCCACTTTGTGTGTAAATTTATTATTTCATTAAATATTTTAATTTTTAAATTGAATAAAATAGTAAAAATTAAGTGCAACATGTTAAATTGTGAAGCTACGAATGATAAAAACAGTATCTAAATGTAAATCTGCTTCCTTGCTTTCGCTTATTCTTCCTCTTATTTTCGTTTGTTTATTTACTTTACCGACGTCACGGCCTGATTTCGCGCAGTCTCTTCTTCACTCTTGGTTACAGTCTCACGCCTCTGGACTAATATTTCTTTTAGTCTACAAAATTCTGGAATAAAATGGAATATAGCTGCATTAGATGGAGGCCCGTAAAATGCACCTGAGCTCAGAAAAGTCGACATTTTTTTATATTTTTTGCAGTTTTTTTTTTTTTTTCAAAAAGTTGAAGACCCAGGTCTGGCCAGAATGGCTTTTCGACTTTGGACGTGAATTTAACATATTTATCTTTTGCAGCTATCGACTTACTAAAGTTTAATTTTCTATCGATTTATGGATATAACCTTTTAAAACAGATCCTCGAACAGGATGAAAAAAAAACCAGACGCGGAAATCCAACCGAAGATTGTAAAAAGGTGTCCAACGGAAGGTTAAATCAACTCAATTTCTATTAGTAGTACTTTCGCTCCTTCCAATTTACATAGCCAACGCCAGACAATTAAAAAAAAATTTAAAAAATGAATAAAAAAAAGTTAAAAGAAAAAATTAAAAAAAAAATATAAAAAAATGTATAAAAAAAATTAATAAAAAAAAATGTATAAAAAAAAACAGTTT
Organism: Anastrepha obliqua; assembly: GCF_027943255.1. Taxonomy (NCBI): domain Eukaryota; kingdom Metazoa; phylum Arthropoda; class Insecta; order Diptera; family Tephritidae; genus Anastrepha; species Anastrepha obliqua. The sequence continues at coordinate 10,638,996 of NC_072893.1, forward strand.
TGCCATAACTCTAAAACTATATCCTACCATTAATCGCAGCAATTGCAAGGAAAATTTCTACTCACTTTAGTTGAATATTTTCTTAGATCACTGTTTGCCTTTCTTACATTCTCAAAACTTTACTGCGAATCTTTGCCGAAAATAATAAGAAAGCATATCTGCACCCTTGTTGTTGTATATCAGTTTAGTCAAGCGCTGCGGTGTCTAGTTTGAAGCCTCCGTCCTGCGCGCGAAATTCAACAACTTCCGCCTTGAGGCGCTTTTCTCATGTTAAATAATCACTTGGGCGGAAATAATGCAACTTGTCATCGATTGAATCTTCTTCTGCCACCCCCAACGACTACAGATACCAAAGCTGTAAATTCGGTTAAAGCAATGGGGGATACTGCGTCATAACGCTCACTGTGTCTGTTCGCCAATTCAAGCGCACTTGTCGACCTTTTTCCTGTACTTATGCACATTCATACTTTCCTTCACATATTTTTCTTTCTCGCATATTTTACTTTTACGATAAAAGTTGTCTGCAAAGTTGTCTACTTGTAGATGATGAAAAAAGGGGGATGCCCGAATTCGTAAGCGCAAAATTTTGACGAGACATTAAATTTCACTCACAATTGATGTGGTGCTGCTGCCCATTTGAATCAATCAAAATTTCGGTGCATACGAAATTCACCAACATTCACATTAGCAAATGGGGAGGTTGTTGTTTGCTTTGACGAATGCACGATAGCGTTAACGTTAAATAAACCAAGGAATAATAACAAGCAAAATATTTGCGGGGAAACCACCCCGAATACTCGTAATGCACCACTTTCTGATGACTCATTTGCTGTGGAAATTTGCGCTACTCAAATTTCAATCATTTTTATTTTCTTTTACTTGCTCCTTAAGGCTTTATAAAGCACATAACGCTAGATAAGCTTTAATAAAAATCAATTTTCTCACATTCGAATACATTTCTGGGAATAATAATGCACAAAAAATCAATTTTTGTCATACTTCCGCCCATTTGCTACCTGCTTTGCCTCCTTGTTAAGTTTCGTGTTTGAACTTGCCGCCCACCTGCTTTTCTTGCCGCCGCTCTATGTCACCGGAAGCGACACCAAATTGGCAATCCGACACGTTCGCACCCTTTGTATGCGTCGCAACGACGACATGAATGCCTCAATTTCATTGTTTATGTTGCATATGAGCCATACGCCATTCAATGCGTTATTGTACACGTACTTATGACAGCACCTGTCTGCTCTTTGCTCGCTTGCCGTTCCACATGTTCAGTTGCCCGCATACATACACACGCATGTTCACATTGCAAGCCACTTCACCATTTGACCGTTTGAAAAGCGTGTTAGTGGTGCTGGTGGTATCGCATTGCTGCTCGGCTTAAATCAATATTGGTCTGCTTATTTGTTTTTTTTTTTTTTTGTTTTTTTTGCAAAACTGCTACTCGAGAGTTTTTCAGTTTATTTGTTCTTTTTCGTGTAGTATTTACTGCACTGTTTCTTTACTTGCGTTTTCTCCAATTATTGTATGTGCATTTTTTGTTATTGTAGACTTGCCCTCTTATTTACATTGTCCATTCATTTGCCCCTTTCAAACCAATTTCTACTCTGCACTTTGTATATAAAAGTTGAAAATATTTCTTGTCTCGTATTTTAGTTCACCTTCCCAGCTGGAAATTTCAGTTAACGGTAATTTTTGTCCGTAAAATTTTTGTTTAACCTCTGCACGAGTGGTGGCCAAAAAGTTCGCATAATGAAGAGGAAGGAACCTCAAAGTAAATATGAAATTGTTTTAAAAAATAAAAAAATATTTACTTCAAAATAAATAAACATTAGAGAACGACCGAATTTGATCTTCCGACCAGGTTTGGCCACAAATTTTCAGTTCGGTTCAGCTTGGGTCATAGAAGATTCTTCTTTAAAGATTGAAATTATTATTCATTCTTTTTGCCTTTTTATTAAAAAAAAATACTGAATTGTTAAAAATCATTGCTGTTTATTACTTTCACCCTTTAAACTGTGCGTTTCGCTTTCAGTTCGACTTCGGCTGAAGTTGGTTACGTTCGGCCTTAAAAATGGACGCTCAGTTGTTGTCTAGTAAGCAAAGTTCTTGTTGTTGTTGTAACAGCATTAAAATTAACCTTCAATATTTCTGTCAGATATAAATCCGGGTCGTTGCGTTAACGTAGAACCGGCTGTCGTGGGAACCGTCAGAAATAGTTGACTTCACTTCATTATCGTCAGTAAATTTTTCCCGTCGAAGTTCTGTTTTCATTATCGGAAAAAATAATATTCAGGAGAGCCTAAATCTGCCCAATAGGGGGGGAGATGGCGCAAAATTAATTATCCAATTTCGTTTTTGAATATTTTTTTACTAAAAAAACAAAAATTGTTTTGAGCGACAGAATTCTGTATTTTAACCTTTACGCGCTCCATTGCTTGCCTGCTTACAGCTGCAGGCAGCTGTCTAGTGCACAGATATCAAATGTGATTGAGGTACGACGCCATTTGCCAAAATTTAAATCTTCCGATATGGTGATTAATTTTGCGCCACCTTGTAAAAGGATTACGAATAACAGGTGTTACAGGTGAATCGATTGCGCTATCGAGAGATGATTAACGATTTTTTATGGCCGGAATTGGATGGTATTGACAACGTTTATTTTCAACAAGACGGCGCGCTACGTGCCACACAAGCAACGAAACTATTGATCTTTTACGGGAAAAGTTTCCGGACCGTATTATCTCTCGAAGAGGTGTTAACAGTTGGCCACCGAGATCTGGTGATTTAACACCTTGTGACTTTTTTCTTTGGGGCCACGTGAAAGAGAAGGTCTACGCCAAAAGCCCAGGGTCGATTCAAGACCTCAAAGATGGAATTCGAGAGGCTATCGAAAACATAGAGCAGCCATTTGAATTTCATGAAAAGGATATTGTCCTGTAAGCGTAATCGTGGTGGTCATTTGCCTGATGTTATTTTCCACTACGGTATACCATCCTCTTTATAATGGAATAAACATCCGATTATTTATATTAAAAAATATCATTTTTCTTTGAATATCAAAATAACACCTTTTATTGGAAATCCTTTATTAAGAATTTTCAAACAGTTAGGAAATAGTTGATTGTGGTCTCCAGTTTTCTAACCATTTATTTGACCGCTAAAATATTTGTGACATAAGACAATACGACACTTACGACACCTTGTAAACCACCTAATAATTTCACTTTCTTGCTGTTATATAGGGTGGTTAAATTTCAAGGCCCGATCGGGGGGAATGTGAACTACACCTAAACGTCAACGACACCGTTGGACTTCTTTCTTTGGGGGTATTTGAAAGGAAAGGTGTACGTCGATAAGCCAGCAACAATTCAAGAGCTAAAGCGTCGTCGAAAATTTGGCCCATCGGTTGGAGGCCGATATTTTGTTCCATATGTAATTGAGCCATACCAATATTATCATAATAAAGAGAAATGACAATAATTTCCTAAAAAAATTATATTTTATTCAAAATCAACACCGGCTCTTGAAACTTAACCACCCTTAAAAAGCATAAAATATTGTTTTTTTTTTAATTTAAATTTTTTTTATTTATTTTAACAATCGTTTTTTAATTAATTTTACATTTTTTTAATTAAAAATATTTTTTTTTTAATTTTTGAATTAATTTTTTTTTTTTAATTTTTGAATTAAATTTTTTTTTTTTGAATTTTTGAATTAAAATTTTTTTTTTATTAAATTTTTTTTTTTAATAAATTATTTTTAATTAAACTTTTTTTGTATTAAATTTTTTTAATTAATTGTTTTTTTAATGTTTTTTTCTTTTAAATTTTTGTTTTTTATTTTATAAATTTTGTTTGTGTTTTATTTAATATTTTTTTTCATACATTTTTTTGTTTTTTTTTACATTTTTTTTTATTTCTTTTTTAATTTTTTTGTCCACATATCTACATAAATGCCATTCTTATGCACCCAACTGCCTAGCTGAAATACCACCAAATGGGTCACTTGTGAATTAACTTAACATACAGGGTGGCTGATGAATTTTGCTACATTAAGAAACTCAAATAACTTTTTTTTAGTGTATGGAATTCATTTATTTTTTTTTTCAAGTTGAAGGTCATTAAATTTTATTAAATGTAGCTTAACTAGTTTTAAAAATAATTGAATTTAAATGCCCCCCATGCTCGTTGACACAAGTGCGGCATCTTAGTAAAAAGTTGTTCATTGCTGCTTTGAGAGTTGCGACAGGAATAGCCGCAATTGTTGCCCGAATGGATTGTTTTAGTTCATCCAAATTTGTTGGCTTTGTTTTATAAACTTCTTGTTTACATAAACCCCACAATAAAAAGTCAGGTGCAGTAAGGTCAGGCGACCTGGGGGGCCAACGAAATTCGGAGTTTCTTGAAATCAGTTTATTGGGAAATTTTCATCGCAACTCTGTCATAACAGTCTGGGCTATGTGAGACGTTGCCCCATCTTGTTGAAACCACACAGAGTTGAAAGGAATTCTCTTTCGGCGTAGTTCTGGATAGAAAAATTCTTTCAGCATTTTCAAATAACGGTCTCCAGTAACCGTAACGGTGTGACCATTTTCTTCAAAAAAATAAGGCCCGACAATACAGCGTGAAGAAACCGCACACCACACTGTCACGTGAAGAGGATGCAATTCCGTCTCGTGGAGTATCTGTGGGTTAGAAGTACTCCATATTCGCCAATTTTGTTTGTTCACATTGCCGTTTAAATCGAAATGGGCCTCATCAGACATGAAAAGGTAGTTTAACATGTTTTGGTTTTCTTCCACCATTTGCAGGATCTTCTGGCAAAATTCCAAGCGAATCGGCAAGTCTGCTGCATTCAGTTTGTTAACCATTTGAATTTTGTAGGGAAATAAGTCTAAATCTTTGTGCATTATTGTTTGCAAAGACTGTCGGCTGACACCAAGTTGAGCAGATAAGCTTCTTGTTGAAACCCTTGGATTGCTTTGTATAGCTGCAGCTACAGCAGCTACAGCAGCGATCGTTTCCTCCGTCCGAACTGGTGGGTTTCGATGATAAGGCCTTCTTGCGACTGTCCTTGCTCAGCAAAATTATTCACCAGTCTCATTATGGTCCATCTGCTCGGGGGATCGCCTCCAAACATCCGCCTGTACTCTCTCTGTACCAAAACTACGGACTCCAGTGCGTGATAGCGGGGGACTATCCAAATTCTTATTTGCGTGTCCCAGTTATCCATTTTAATAAATTTTAAAGATCAATCTGCAAATTAAAACAAAAATGGAACAGATAACTTAAAAAGAAAAAAAGTTATTCAATTTTTTTTGGTAGCGGCTTTCATCAGCCACCCTGTATTTAAATACCATAATTCCATTGTCTTTATACTTTTTTGCCATACTACGTTCACGGAGAGAATTCGTAGAGTATTGTAGCTGGCTTTACTGTGGACATGCTAAAAGCCTAACTTGAGATCCACTGGTCTGTTTTTATTTTCAAAATTTGACCATACTCTTTCTCACTACATTCAAAATTTGTTCAAGCCTGTCTAAGTCGATGCTCTTTTGTTACTCACGCCTGCTCAATTACTTATTTATTTCCCCACTGCTTTGAATGTGTGCCAATTTGTATATTTTACGTTAACTTTTCAACCTAATGACTTAACGGTTCTGTAACTTTTTCAACTATTAAACATTAACTGTGCCCACTTTCACTTCAAAAACTAGTGAACTCTGCACATTTTAGATTTGTGAGAATGTTTTCATATACTTTTTTACGTTTGTGCTTTTCTATGCTGAAAGAAAATAGATGCATTGTATTTTCTCGATTTCTACTTCACAACATTTCTGTATTTCTTGTCTTTTTATGCAACCTATTTATATAAATTTTTTTTTTAATTTATTTACATACATATTTATGTATGTATGCAGTATTCCTATTCATTTTCTTTGCTCGCCTTTTTGCCGTTTCTTCATTGATGGTTTTTGCTGCATTTCAAGTTCTCAACGCACTTCACTTTGTTCAATGCAATTGATCACCATTTGCGGCATCAGTTTTGATTCATAAGTTTTCATGCATTAGAGTTAACTAAATATTACTGGGTGATTAGTAATGCATCGTAGGGGTTATTTAAAAAGTATTGTAATATTAAATATAATGAGCGAAATTTAAAATCTCATTTCAATATTCAGGGTGGTTCAGTTTGCTTGAGAGACTCATCTAGGTAACTATGTATATAGAATAAAATTGATTAAGAATAAGATTTTTAAGACCTCTGCAATAAATACCTAAAATATCGTCCAAAGAACGCTCTCCTAAGTTTTCAATTTTTCATCAGCTGCAGCCCAGCGAATGGGAAGATATTCTGCAACTAGTTAGACAGACTAGATTAATTTGAGGTTTGCAGTTCGACCTCATGGTGTTTTGTGCGCTCTACTCATCACAGTACCTCGAGATTTTGGGTGCGAAATGACAAACCGTACTTTAAGTGTTGTAGGAAATTCAGTAAAATCTGTAAATTTATTCAACTTTTGTTTAAAAATTCTTTATAATTCATAGGTTAACAATTTAAATTGAATTGAACCGTTTCAGAAATGGATTAGGTTAGAGCGTAACAACGTTTTGACAGCGTAGGGGAAATTGGTAGAAAGAGAATACCGGTAGAGCGAAGAACGGCAGTGCTCTGCTACATCAAAGCGGATAAAAGGCGGCGGTATACTTTTAACGGCGCGCAACACTGACGCTCTTTTCTGCTCCAAAAGCTTGAATGCCACTCCTATGAGAATAGGAGTCGCCTTATGTTGTTCAAAGCCATTTTCATCTCAACAGCTTCGCAGTGTTCGATTAGCGATTTTTTTGAAATTTGATCACTTCATCATCAGCTGGGGCAGCCAGCCTAGCCTCAAACCGTATTTCGTAAATAATGGCAATGATTCTTATAATATAAAATAAATTGATTTTTTGAGTATTCCATATATGGAAGAAAATGCATAGCACCGTCAACAAAAATTAATGCGAATTTGAAGCGACTTTAAACCGGCACAATATTATGTCGACATTGAATGGGCTACAAAACTACATATATATACAGAGTTTTTTTTATAAATTTTGACTAAAAACTTTGAAATTTTGATAAAAATTTGTTGAATTTTTTTTTTTTTTTAATTTTGTACAAAGTTTGAAGCTTTAAGTTATATGGCTTCTGTGGACGTGTGAACTACATTTTTATAAACAAGATAATATAAAAAATAAATACTCAAAGCACAACTACTTACCCAAATTTTTTTTTAAATCTGACTAAAAAGTTTGAAATTTTAATAGACATTTGTTGAATTTTTTTCTTAAATTTGTATAAAATGTGAAACTTTGAGTTATATGGTTTTTGTTGCAGCTTGAACTATATTTTTATAAAAAAATAACACATCCAGATTTTTTCTAAAAATTCTATCTAATAAGTTTTAACTTATACATTTTTATAAAAAAACAAATAAAAAATAAATACTCAAAACTTTGCATTATGTCGCGCTGCTATTATTGTGCACACAGGTGTACATATTTATCTTTAAAAACTAAGAGCTTAGGTTCATCTTTCAATTCCCACGTGCATCACGATTATCATAATCCCGCTACTTACAAGTGCTAACAGCGTTCAACCCGTTTGTCTGCCTACACATATTCGTGCAACAGCTGTTGTTTTTGTGTGTGTTTCTGCACAACTTTGTTCAACTTTGCCAAGTTATGACCTCTTTTTTTTGGCTGGATGAATAATATATTTCTTGCTTAAGAAAGTCTGCTGCAAGTTTTACTCACACACACATTTTTTTACAAATTGTAATATGAACTTTACGTTTTTTATGTTGTACGTAATCTCATTTTAAATATGAAAAGTTTTGCATGAGACAGACGATGCATTATTGCTGTTGTAAAGAAGGCAGAAACTTGTGTTCTACCGATATGAGGTTTTAAAGTAAATAAAATAAATAAAAAATACTATGTGATATATATATGGATGTATGTATATGTATGTATACATGTATCTATGTTACTTAACTACAGTTTAAGCTTAAGGCGGATATGGAGTTATACATAACATTTAAGTGCGCAAATCCTAATCAATTGTTGTTATAATAAACCTGCTGCACTCTCTTTTAGAACGAAGTTGACTCAGCATGGCTTAACTAACAGAACATGATAATGTGCTAACAGTGTTAGCGGTATTTCAAATGTAAACATTCTTGTGCAAGATGCTTTCAGGCGCAGCCAGAGCTGTAAATGAACGAAACAAAGCGAGTATATTAATTAAGTTTTATATTATTGATATTTGCTAATTTTAATATAAATTGAAATCAGATAAATTTTTGCTGAGATTGTTGTCTTTGATTCAAGAATAATGTTCAATAATAGTGAAAAGTGTAAAATATTAAAAAATGGTAGAAATATTTTATGCAGAAAATTCCTTTTTCCCCTCATTTTTAGCATAAATAAATATGTATGTATATATTTTTTCTGGTTTTGGAATAACAGATGCTAAGAAAAGAAACTAAAAACATGAGTCTTGCCAATGATGCTCTTTACATAGAGATACATACAGCTCTGTAACAGTCTGTAGTGACCAAGCCTCATATGTAAACAAACATTTTCGGCTATGTACTCTTTGATATAATATTTCCGAACCTTAGAATAATCCTTAATTGCAGCAAAATTGCTGGTGGAAATAGAGGCTAAATTATTAAGATAAATAAAAATTATGGTAAAAAAGACTATTAAAATATAAGCACGAATGGCTTGTCCGATTTTTAATTTGCAGCTTAGGACAATGAGGTATTTATTTCCAACCTGAAATCATATTTTCACTGTTACAAAATTTGGGGGTGTGTATTCTTCATTTATTTTCTGCCGATTATATGAAATAAATAAAATAAAATTAAATTAAATTAAAAAAATTAAATTAAAATTAGAAAAATTAAATTAGAATTAAAAAAATTAAATTTAAATTAGAATAAAAAAAAAAATTAAAAAAGAAAGCAGTTTTTCAAAATAATCTGTAAATTTTCGGGTAGCATGTAATCATTTATTTATCGATTTGTAGCCTACCTATAATTTTTTTATTGTGCTTTATTTTGTTTAAAGATTGCTGACGTCATAAATTGATTTTAGTAATTTCTGTTATTAGTTATTACAGAAAAATATACATTTATTTTATTATAGTGCACCTGTTTGTCAACAAATACTTAGAAACCCTTCAACCAGCGACTTTGTTTCTTATGCCTATACACTTATACTCATACATATCTGTGTTTACCTGTTAAGGGAACTAACAAAACAGGGGTTTCAATATACAAATAATAACTCCAAAATTACAATCAAATGCGGAAGCATTGAAAAAAGGCAAAATATTATAAAGTAATTATGGCAAATCATACCAACGAACCCCAAAATAAAGCAATGAATAGTGGGGAAATGATGGAATGGCCCTGATAAGCGTAAATGTATACATAGATTTACAATGTTTGCCAAGCATTCAACTACTTATGTGCATACAAGAATGTAAATAAAAAATTTTGATTGAAAATGATAGCCAATAACGAAGCATAAACCCGCCAATTATAATTGGAGTGGCGCACGGGCGCATGGGCGCTGCTTGCATGCATAGTTACATGCGTATGTACGCGTATGTATGTGTGATTTATGAGGTCTTTTCGCTACAGGAAGTGCTTAAAATCAAAATTTTTGTGTCACCTATTATATGGGCGCCGTTTTGATAGCCGCTAAAGTCGCTAAAATGTATGGAAGAGTAAAAAAAATACGCACTTTTCATACATTTGTACTTATATAAGTACAGTATTGTGCAAAAGCTGAGTTACTTTCTGCCATATTGCATGATACAATTAACTTGAAATGTTTTTAATTTTCGATTGATTAGTTATTTAAATTCCAAACATTTTCTTTTTCTCTGGACCTATCACATTAGTTATGGTCTTTAATGGGGGAAACTGGTTTAGAAGGCCGAAATTTTGGTGTTGCACTTTAAAATTCTTTGAAGCCATTTCCGCCGGAAATGTCCTGAATCCTGAAAAATCCTGAAGTTGCAATTTTTCTCCGTAATAAACAACAAAATTTTTTTTTTTTCGTTAACAACATGTTTCCTAAGAATATGAACCTAATTGTGATAAAATAATATTGAAAATTGCATATCTTTGAGGCGCTTGAACACAATGTAATTTTTTCATACCATATTTTTTCATCTATTTTGCTTAAAAAATATATATTTTTAATGATAATATAATCCCAGAATTAGGTTCATATGAGTGAGAATTGAATAAAGAATACTCCGAAAAACGATTGGTCGATAACTTTTTGAGCTAGAGTGCCCACCAGTTCAAAAAAAGGCGTTTCGAGAAAAACGCGTTTGAAATAGAGCATTGCATCGTAAGCGCTACGGTGCCGCACCGACGGGCGGTCATTTAAGTGAACATAGAATCGGGAACAATTCGAATTTTGCTTTAAAATTTTTACCACATTTTCTTGAGTAGTTATACTAACAATTTATGCAATAAAAAACACTGGATTTTTTTATCAGTCTAAACTGGTTTCCCCCTCCATTTCGACGTAAACAAAAATAACAAAATTTCTTTACTACTCGCTAAAAACTTACTTTATTAAATGGGAAACACAAAAAAAAGATGTTTATTTTATTTTATTAATAATACCATTCTCAAATGGGAATACTGAGTTCAAATGTCATAATTCAGAGAGCGCAAGCGATCTTTTTTTGGATAGAGAAATACAGCAATAGATTTTAAGAGCTGATTGCGTTCATGTGCAAAGAAAAGCTTAACAACAATAGGACAATTGTTGCTGCTTTTTTGCCTTTTGCGTTACGCATCCGAAAAGCATCACGCAAAGGCGGAGGCTTGTACTGAGCTGCACCGCAAAGAATTTTGGCAAACTCTCATCAACTGATGGAGGGATCCCGTTAATTATTACATCTGCTGAAACTGCACTGCATTCAAAAGCACTAAGCAGAGTTTAGTTCACTGCGAAGTGCTAAAACATCTGTGAATCCGCTCTCAACAGCATTCACTCTTTTCTCAGTTCCCGTTATCGTCAGCTTTGAATTTGCCGTTTCAGCAGCCAGCTCGCCAGTTCTCTGCATTACCCTCTCTTTTGATCATTACTGCAGTTAATTTTTGAATGATTGAATCTCTCAGCTCTTCCATTTTTATCTCCATTCTCTCCAATATAGCTGATGCAGGCGTGAGAGGAGTTTTCAAGGCGGATGCAGGTTTTCTTGTTGGAGTTTTTCTATGCACCTTTTAAAATGTCCGTGTCAAAAAAGCGCTGATTCAGGCGAATCAACATGTATTATAGATATTATATATGAGCAACAGGAACAACCAGGAGAACACGCACACACGGCGGATCAGCAACACTTGGGAAATTTCGCGAAAAAAAACACTTTAAAGCACAAATAAAAACACGTCTTACTCAGCTGCTTGCATGTGGCTACAAAAAAGTAGACAAATTCTAGACACATCTTGTAAGAAAATGAGCACACAACTTATGGAAAAAAATGGCAAATAAAAGAAATGTTTTTGTTTATTACTTACCAGAAAAAGTGTTTTAAAAGCACTATTGAAATATTTCTTAACATTTCTTCTCTTTTAATCCTTAGATACATTATTTATCTTCACATTAGTGTAGTTGAAATTAACGTAAACGTACACTCATCTTGAAAAAGGCGCTTCCAAATTCAATGCGAGTTCATACATACATATATGGAAACAAAAAATAGGGCTGGTCGTAATTCGAAAACCGACCAAATTAAGCGAAACTTTGTGTATGAGATGTCAGAGTATACTTTTTCAAAGGCTTTTGGCGTATTAAATCCAAGTAGAAAATGGTCATAATTGCTCTGGTTTCCGAGATATTTTAACCTTAAAAAAAAAAAGAAAATAAAAACCTTAACCGAAAAATAATCCCAATGATTTGAGTGAAATAGAAGCTAATTTTAGTTATCAAAAAAAAGTAGCTTATGATATGCACAACACTGTACTTATGTATGTAGGTCTGTATGCAAGCATGCATGCGACGCCATTAAAACCGCACAAGTACAACTGCACTCGGTATCTAATAATTTTATCGATTTGTTTTAGCCTAAACAACCACACTCGTACATGCTAATCCAAGCACATATTTACATATAAAACATATTCTACAATACACTTACATATGTGCATAACGATGTAAAAAAGTAAACCGACCGTCATTACTGAACACACAATATACTATAAATATGTGTATATGTATACAACACCACCTTTCATACACCTGTACTCCATGGGAGAACTAATCACCGCAGAGTCGACTCGTGCGCGCTCATAATATCCCTTCAGTTATAAAATATGCATATTTGTATGCGAATCAGTACAGGTGCATAGTATTTATGTATGCTAAAGATTGGCAGGAGAGCGACCCGCAGTGAGCGGTGGGAATTCTGCCAACCCAATTTGTGGTGTACGACTTGTCGCTGTGACCAACAAGCAAATGTTTGTTTTCAATATGCAAATTTGTATGTATGTGTGTATATGTGGATGTGGATGTGAGTGTCACAAATTCCTATATGCCACGTTTGTTACGTGCCACAATAGCAACAACAACAACAACATTAACTTTGACAACAGTATCACCTCTTAAAAAAGTTAAAAAGCTAAAGCTACAAGCAAAGTGAGAATTCCTAACAAATTCCTTTGCTGTATACATGCAAACATGCTTTTTTTATATTTTGCTGTACCGTTGTTGTTTTTTTAAATATAACCGATATGTTTTTGTGCACATTACGTGTAGACTAATGTACTTACATATATGTGTATATATTAATTTCGATGGCGTTTTCTCGCGCTCAGTTAACAGAGAGAGAGGAAATTGTATACAAACATTTGCGTATTTGTGGTAGACAGCCGAATGAATGAATGAATGAATGAGTTGTTATTCCATGTTTGTGGCTAACCGAAATTGCGAAACAGCGGCGGCTTTTAGTTTTAGAATAGTTAGTATGATTTATGAGTGGTAAATTTTTTTCTAGGATTGAAAAAATTTAAAAAGCATTTTTATAGATTTCGGTAAAAAAAAAATTAAAAAAAAATAAGTACAAAAAAATTTGTATGTTACTCGTATACCTGTGAATGCATATTGGTTTTGTGAATGTCACGAAAAAAATAACTCATAAAAAATGGAAAATTAAACACGGAGATATTTATGAGCCAAGAAGTAGGGAAGTGTTCTTGATTTGAGTTTTTGAATAAATTGAACCTATTGAATAAACAATTAAACAATTTTTATTTTTGTTTAAATTTTGTATTTCTGTCACAATTTTGTTATATTTTTTTGTTTATAATTTTTGTTTTTTTGTTTTCTTTTTTTAATATTCTTATTTTTTTTAATGTTTTTTAATATGCTTTTTATTCTTTTAATTTGTTATTTTTTAATAATTTTTTGTAATATATAACATTAACATTAACATTAACATTAACATTAACATTATTAACATTTTTATTTGTGTTTAAAATTTGTATATTTCTTTATTTAAGTTTTTTGTTACATTTTTTTTTAAGTTTTTAATTGTTTTGCATTTTTTTTTTTTGTAATATTTTTTTGTTTTAATATTTTTTTAATGCATATTGTTTTTTAATACATAGTTTTTTAATATTTTAAACAATTAAATTTTTATTTTTGAAATTTGTTTTTTTTTTTTAATTTGTTTTTTGCTTGTTTTATTTTTTTACATTGTTTTGTATAAAAAAAATTTTTTTGTTTGTTTAATATTTTTATTTATTTTTTGTTTTTTAATATGGTTTTTAATTTTTTTAAATTGTTATTTTTTAATAAATTTTTGTAATATATTTTTTTTTCTTCTGTTGTTCATTTAACATTTTTATTTCTGTTTAAAATTTTTATATTTTTTTATTTAAGTTTTTGGTTTTTTTTGTTACATTTTTTTTCTCATGTTTTTAATTTTTTGGAATATGTTTTTTTTGAATATTTTTTTATTTAAATATTTTTTTGATAGATATATTTGTTTTAATATATATTTTTTTAAATATATTTGCTTTTTTTAAATGTTTTATTTTATATATATTCTTTTTTGTTATAAATTTTTTATTTATTTATTTAATGCTTTTTTTAATTTTTAATCTTATTTTTTTTTTTTTATTTTTTGATTTTTGTATTTTTATTTTTATTCTTTTTTCTAAATTTTTTTAATTCTTTCTTTTTAAGAAAAGTTTTAAGCTTTTGTTTTACCAAAGACTGACTATTTCTATTATTTTGTCCCACACAGTGTAAAACTCGATCTAGTGAAAGTTATCTTGAGATTATAAAGATAAGGGTTTCCCATTATGTTTTAAAAATGATTTCGGGCAAGTGGCTGCCGCGGCTGGCTCGAATAAATTCCAGCCAAGAGGCCCAATTTTCGACCACTTTTTGCAGCAATTGGGGCCGTATGTCAGCAATAACGCGCCGAATATTCTCTTCCAAGACGTCAATCGTCTCGGGCTTATCTGCGTAGACAAGCGACTTCACATAGCCCCACAAGAAATAGTCCAGCGGTGTTATATCGCACGATCTTGGAGGCCACGCCACAGGTCCACGGCGCGAGATAATGCACTCACCAAAAGTTTCCTTCAATAAATCGATTGTTGCGTTGGCTGTATGGCATGTAGCGCCGTCTTGTTGGAACCAAAGGTCGTCCACATCAACATCGTCCAATTCAGGCACGGAAAAGTCATTAATCATGGCTCTCTCTTAATTAATCAGCGCTCTCCATTGACTGTAACATTATGGCCGGCTTCATTTTTAAAGAAATATGGACCAATGATTCCCTCTGCCCATAGAGCACACCAAACAGTGACTTTTTGAGGATGTAACGGCGTCTCAGCAATCGCTTGTGGATTATGTTCACTCCAAATGCGACAATTTTGCTTATTGACATACCCATTCAACCAAAAGTGAGCTTCATCGCTGAACAAAATTTTCTTCGATGCGTCGCGCGAACCGAACCATTATTTTCGTAATAAATTTGCACAATTTGCAAACGTTGTTCAGGTGTAAGTCTATTCATTATGAAATGGCAAACCAAACTGAGCATAAATCAAGTGACAGCTGTCAAAAAGACCATCTACGAAAAAAGTAGTGCCAACTTGAAAACCTAACCTCTAAAAAAAACACCCTTTATTAACTAATTGGAGGTATTTATTTTTTAGAGGTCTATAGGAACATCCAAACAAGCACCATTTGCATTGATAAAGCATACCGTAAATATGAATTGAAACATGTTGACTCCAGCGCCACCACAGCGAGTATATCTATTGGGGAGTTTCTGTAGTTAACATTCGAGTGAATTTCAATACACTTGCTAAAAAAATTCCGATGAATATCACTCGGAATTGAACTACAGAACCTGTCCGTATAAACTGAATATGAACAAAAACTAATTATACATACGATTTTTGCAAAAAGTCTTAATCCCATCCTGTGGCTCTGTGCTACGATTCAAATGTTTAGCGGACAACAAATAAAAAAATTTTTATGTAAAATGTAACTTTATTTACTTTTTCAGATTCATATTTACATCTATATTTTTTTGGTTAAATATTTATATATTTTTCTTCCTCTATAATTCTTACCCTTTGAAGTGAACGCATTTAACTTCTCTGTAGTTTCCCATTAATCCTTAAACGTTGTCGAGCATAAATTTATACACACAAATGCAGCGAAAAAGTAGAAAGAAAGCATGCAAAAGAAAACATCCCACAACTCTACGTCGCGTAATCGTCCATAAATCACAGACAGCAGCATTTACTTTCAAAGCCAATTCACTCCATCCTTCCCATCTTCCACCCACTTTTTCGTTCTTAATACTCATCACAACCTATGATCCAAACAGCAGAACCCTGGCGTTGCATCACCACACAGTCTGGAGCTCTCGCAAACACGGGGAAAAAAAGAAAACAAATCGTCCTTGGTACGCGCCTGCGTATGCTTGTCTCGAGTCAGCAACCCTGAAATCCTGTTGCTGCGTACCTGCACTGAAAATTTCCTGCGGTTGCTGTGTACCTCAACATTGCATCACACTGCAATTTCCTTTTTTCCCACATAAATTTTTGCTCATTCATTTACGTTTTGTTGCGCGACGTAAAAAGCCGAGGAGGATTGGCACAATGGAGGTTCTTTAAGTATTTGGAGGACGTAAGCAGTACGGCTGACGCATGAAATGCATGAACGACCAACAGCAAAGACGGCGGCAATGGCAAAAGCAGCATCTGCACACAAGACTCATTTTAACTGTGCAACCCTGTTGTGTGGTGGCCATCGTCATCGTCAACGCCAGCGTCGTTACATTTGCTAGTCAGTGGCGCGCCTTTGACATACCGTCACAATTCTACACTTTGCCTCAATAACGCAACTCATTGCGCCTTCACTCTGCCTTTCGCCTTCCCTACGTGTTCTGTCTTTGTTGATTTTGCTTTACCTTGACTGACTCCGGGCACTTGACTTCGAATCAGCTTCAAAGTGAATTCCCTGCCAATTCAACATTCCACATTACTGCCGCCACAGCCGCCGCCAGTTTGCTCTACGGAGTTGAAGGTCTTTTGGCTTTCTAGTTGCTGGTTGACTGCAGTGGGTTGGGTTACTATGAGGTTGCAAAAGGTCAGCAATGGGTTAGGTATTCGATGTCTTCATTTGTGCGCTGTTGTTTTGGCTTCAAATATTCGGCTCTTGGAAGCTTGATGGCGCTATAATTAATCAAGTTAAACGAGATGCGAAGTTGAGCCGGTGTACTGATACTCGTACGTTGAGAAGCACTAATAAATGGGTTAGGTGGAAATGAATAAAGAAGTTCTTAAACCAATTTTTTTAAATAGTAAACACTTTCGTATGATTATAGCGACCGTAGCCTTAGTAAGTTGGCAAAGTAGAAGAAATACGGAAGAGCTCGTATAGTTAGATCTCACATTGAAGTTATACGTAAGCTCTACTGATTTCTTGTGTATCTTCGCTGCAAAACTTCCGAAAGAGACGGGTAGGTTCTGTAGTTCACTTCCGAGTAAATTTCAATGAAATTTCCAGAAAATGAAATTCTTTTTAAGTTTATTTTTTGTGTGCTAAAAATTTAACATTACGAAAAACAAGACATCTCCTTCTCTTGCAGCATTCACGGTGGGCTGAAACATGAGATAGGTTTGACAAAAATGTCACACAAAACGGCCAGCGGGAATTTGTTACAGGCTACTCATATAAGCAAAAATCACTTTAGATTGAAATTTTACGTACATCTAAACTTAAAATATCTCAATTTTTGTGTGGAAAAACCCGAAAAACCCGAAAATACCGAATATTTAATATTATTATTTTTTACTACACCTCTGCTGAAATTGGTCATATTTTTCATGAGGTTTGATGATGTGTGAACGCTCACTCGGAAGTTATCTAATCCTTTAGCTATGAACTGAATTGGGCCCGAATTTTTTGGGTTCAAACCTGCCCTCAAATTTAGTTCATAATTTTCATTTTCTTTTCAAAGTAGTGGTTATGACTTGATCTTGCTGCTTTTCTGGTAGTTTCTCTAATAATTTGACCACATTTTTAGAACTATTTAATAAATTGTGACGAATGGTACGGGTTGTTGAATACCTCTGCCTATTTTTTGAAAGCACACAAATCTGCATTTTTTTCTCTCGGAAGTGGCGAATCTGGTGACATGGCATATAGATGGTTTGTGGTATCAAATACAGAAGATTGATGGCGCACGTTTCCTCTTGCTTTGTCCACTTGAGGGTAATTGCTGGATTGGCCTGTTCGACATTTTTTAGCAATTGCACACACGAATTCGTTCGTAGTTTGGCACAGTCTGTAAATGTCTCGACCGAGAAAAGACAGAAAACTCGATCGAGAAGAGTTAGTCGACAATATCCACATATACCCAATGGGAATCGGGAATTTCTCATACAAAAATATATTATATATTGATAAACTCCTTAACCAGCTTTTCACATTAGTCAGTGATAATAAATTCCGATTTTTGTTTGCTAAACTTAATTTTTCTGCCACACAGAACGCACACTTTTAATCTATTCGCGTCGTGATCACATTTATGCGTTACGTGACTCACTGTCGGTTGAATTTTCTGCACGTACTGATGCTGTAATTGTTCATTAATTGAAATAATGATGATAAAATGGCTCATGATAAGCGTAAACTAATTTTTATTCTTTTAAAATTATGTCAGTATAAACTATTTTTAAGTTCGGGCAGTATTAAATATTTTCGGAGTACTGCGATATTTTCGGAGTTTTCACAAAAATTGAGATATTTTGAATTTAGAAGCGCATAGAATTTAAAACTAAATGGATTTTTACATATATGAGTAGCCAGTAACAAATCCCTGTTGTATGATATTTTTGTCAACCATATCTCATGTTCAAGACCACCGTACATTGCCTTCACGTAATCATATTTTCTTTAGTTAATAGGGTATTTTTATCGAAAATGTTTTAAGACTTTCCTAAGTATATAGATTTTAAAATGAATCACATAAAAAAAAATATTTAAAAAAAAATAAAAATTAAAAAAATTTTTTTTGTTTTTAATTAAAAAAAAATATTTAACAAGAAATTTTTTTTGTTTTTAATTTAAAAATAAAAATATTAAAAAAAAATATTAAAAAAAATATTTTACAAAAAATGTTTTTTTTTTAATTTTAAAGTCTATAAAAACTTAGGAGAATCTTAGATTTTAAAATTAAGAACATAAATGTCTTTTTTTAATTTGAACAAAAAAAAAAAAAAATACTTGTTTTTGAATATTTTGGAAAAAATTTTTTTTGTGCTTAATTTTAAATATACTTGGGGAAATCTGAAAACGTTTTCTATAATTTTTTTTTTCTCAAATTTTTTTTTTTTTTTTAATTTCCAACTAATTTTATCGCTTAATCACAATAACGGAATACCAAATACAGGGTGGCTGATGAAAGCCGCTACCAAAAAAAAATTGAATAACTTTTTTTCTTTTTAAGTTATCTGTTCCATTTTTATTTTAATTTGCAGATTGATCTTTAAAATTTATTAAAATGGATAACTGGGACACGCAAACAAGAATTTGGATAGTCCCCCGCTATCACGCACTGGAGTCCGTAGTTTTGGTACAGAGAGAGTACAGGCGGATGTTTGGCGGGGATCCCCCGAGCAGATGGACTGGTGAATAATTTTGCTGAGCAAGGAACAGTCGCAAGAAGGCCTTATCATCGAAACCCACCAGTTCGGACGGAGGAAACGATCGCTGCTGTAGCTGCTGTAGCTGCAGCTATACAAAGCAATCCAAGCTTATCTGCTCAACTTGGTGTCAGCCGACAGTCTTTGCAAACAATAATGCACAAAGATTTAGACTTATTTCCCTACAAAATTCAAATGGTTAACAAACTGAATGCAGCAGACTTGCCGATTCGCTTGGAATTTTGCCAGAAGATCCTGCAAATGGTGGAAGAAGACCAAAACATGTTAAACTACCTTTTCATGTCTGATGAGGCCCATTTCGATTTAAACGGCAATGTGAACAAACAAAATTGTCGAATATGGAGTACTTCTAACCCACAGATACTCCACGAGACGGAATTGCATCTTCTTCGCGTGACAGTGTGGTGTGCGGTTTCTTCACGCTGTATTGTCGGGCCTTATTTTTTTGAAGAAAATGGTCACACCGTTACGGTTACTGGAGACCGTTATTTGAAAATGCTGAAAGAATTTTTCTATCCAGAACTACGCCGAAAGAGAATTCCTTTCAACTCTGTGTGGTTTCAACAAGATGGGGCAACGTCTCACATAGCCCAGACTGTTATGACAGAGTTGCGACGAAAATTTCCCAATAAACTGATTTCAAGAAACTCCGAATTTCGTTGGCCCCCCAGGTCGCCTGACCTTACTGCACCTGACTTTTTCTTGTGGGGTTTATGTAAACAAGAAGTTTATAAAACAAAGCCAACAAATTTGGATGAACTAAAACAATCCATTCGGGCAACAATTGCGGCTATTCTTGTCGCAACTCTCAAAGCAGCAATGAACAACTTTTTACCAAGATGCCGCACTTGTATCAACGAGCATGGGGGGCATTTAAATTCAATTATTTTTAAAACTAGTTATGCTACATTTAATAAAATTTAATGACCTTCAACTTGAAAAAAAAAATAAATGAATTCCATACACTAAAAAAAAAGTTATTTGAGTTTCTTAATGTAGCAAAATTCATCAGCCACCCTGTACTTTCTATTGAATAGATTTCTGGTTTTCGCTAAATATATCGACTATTCATAGAATTTTGAATACCAAATATATCTTATATATATTATAGCTTATCTTAAAATTCGAAATTAAATTAAATTAAAAATTGAAATATAATTTTCAAGCAAGAAATAATTGGCTGAATAAAATGCTTAGCCCATTTCAAGCTAATTTAGTAATTTACTAATTATTTTCCGTTCTCTCTTCTCTTTCTATCTTTCTAGGTAAGTGCGACTGTGGCTGAAATGATTCGCGACCCAAAAACTGTGCTTACATAACCATATGGTTGTTATTGCTGTAATAGGCAAGTGATTACGAAGTATAATTTCCGAAAAACAAAAGGTAACTGGTATAAAAAAATTTTCAAAAGAATCAAATGAAAAAATTACATTTACCGGCTCGAATTTTACGTAGCTTTTCTCGTCATTTGTATGCGCACTTGGCGCTGCATTAGCACCGTTAAAACGACGTAGTTAAAATAGCTGAAATATAGGTATATGGATTTGTTGTTGCATACATATATAGTTGAAGAATAATATGCACAAAAAAGTCGCTTTATTACCCGCCTATACCTACTTATTTATCCATAATAGACTGGCTATGCTAGGCGCACTTCCGTTTGGCCAGTATGTGTGTATGTGTGTGTACATAAATAGCAGCAATTGCCATTCTCTTGGCCACTTGCCGACCACACTACTCTTCTATTGATAATAATGTTGGCCTGAATGCGTACAAAAATAGAATGAAAGAAGAAAAGTTCAAAGAATTGTCTGCGGAAATAAGAAAATCGTATGCAAAACATACACACACACACATACACAGCGGGCGACCGTGCACCAAGAAACTACTGCGCTGGGATATGCCAACACATATGCATGTATATGTGTGTGCATATGCACGAGTGTTGGTATTGTATTACTAGACGTAGAAACGTGGATTCATAATGAATGCACAGCTCACGATGCACCCCCCAAATGTTGAAGACCAATAGTCAAATTGGGTGGTCATAGTGCCACAGGTGCCCTTTTCGGAATAAGTCTATTCATTGCATTTTCATTGTAATAGCGCTTAGGAGGAATATTGCGACGGATTATTTTATGCATTCATGTGGGTAGTATATATGTACGTGTGTACATGGCAGAGCAATTGTGGTGCTTCCTTAACAATTATGTATTTGGATGGGTGGACAAGTTTTGAATGAATTCTCCCATGCGCAATTTCGATGCGCACTTTTTTTTAAGGTTTCCAAAGGATTCAGTTCCTTTGCAGAGTGAATCAACAAAATTAATAAAATATTTATTATTTTCATGCTCTCCACACGATTCTGAATATATAATATAAATCTGTGCAACCAAATTTGTTCATACAATACAGTTATTGCCAACTTATGAGGTACGAGGGCTGTTGAAATTTGAAATTGAAATTTGAATTGGTCAAGCCAAGGAGCACCAAGAGATTTGGTGGCTCCTATAACACTCAGGCTAAAAAGCCTATTATATTTAGAGCTCTGGAAAGAGGATAGATAGTCAAGGAGGAAAGGAGAAAAGTATCAGAGAAAGAGATAGGAAAGAATAGAGATAGAGACAGAGGTAGTTAGTCCTGTGAGAACTTTCCAAATTCTTTGGCAAATCTGTAAATATCCTCCAGTTTAAAGGAACGAATATGTATACTCATTCTCTCGACATCGGGTCCCAAAACTCGTAGCCTTGCTCTAGCAAAGGCACGACACGCACAGAGAAAGTGCTCAGTGCAATCCGCCTCCTTCAAGCAAGGCAGGCACATTGGGTCTTCAATGATTCCAATCGTGGTCATATGCTGACCCCATGGGTTGTGTCCTGTAATTATACCAACCATCAACCGAACGTCTTTCCCTCCCAGTTTTAGTAGAAAGTTTGACAGTTTTCTGTTCGGACTTGTCACAAAACACTTTGCATTTCTGCATCGTTCTAGACCCGACCATCGCTCTTTATGTAAATTGCATACATAATCGCTGATCCAATTCATGATTCCTGCGGAACTGATTCCGATTATTGGCTCTGGCTCTTGTGCGGGAACCGCTGATCCACGGTTGGCCAATTCATCGTCAATTTCGTTTCCTTGGAACACCGGAGCGTCCTGAAACCCATATAAGTACAAGCCTGTTCTGTCTTTGTGAAAGAATTGTGGTAGGTCAAAGGTTCTAGGTAGTCAAATGGTATTTACAAAACCTTTGAGCCGGCTGATTACGCATTTTCTGATGAGGTTTTTAGTTCAGTAGTTTGAATATTGGCCTTACTTGTGGAATCTTGTGTCATACGACTTATATCGGCTTCTAGAGGTGAAGTCTGTATTTTAAAAAACAAAATTTGAGTTCTTTGACGTTGTGAAAAAGAAAGTGACAGGCGTCCTGAAGAAGCTGATAGAGATACACTGACCGCACTGTTTCGAGCAATGAAAGATTCCCATGAAACGTTGAGGGGATCGGACAGGCGTGTATTTTTAAGGTGGCACTACGTAAAGTAAAATGCTTCACAGCTTCAGTTTTGTTACTTAATAGACACACCTCGCGCAGTTCTAAAAAAAGAACAACTTTCTATTTACCAACAAAATGCTAAAATTCTTTACTCACTGTTTTGCATTGAATTTTCCCATCCCATTTTCAATAGTGTAAGAAACAATTTCAAACCATTAATAAACAATTCAACAATGCAACTCCAATAGAAATCTGAGCAACCCAGCTGCGACTCTGTAATTTAGGCGCAGCCTATATTGGCCGGTAGTTTTCTTCATTTTCTCAAGCAACGCTGACGCCTCGCTTTACCAGCTGCGCCAGAAAATGCAGCCTATTAAGATATCTATACTTAATTAGAGAGAGAGAGATGCCAAGCTCTGCAGCCGTTTCAAATGGACGATTGAAAGTCGAATCGACAGCCTGCCAACCACTCGATAAAATGCACTAAGAGTTATAAAGATGGTAATTGTTCAATTACGTAAATTGTGGAGAATGTTGTAGAGAAGAAAACAAAGAAAAAAATACTACGGACTGGCATGAATTTTGTATTATAATTTGCAAGCGTTACTGCAACTCTAAACTACTTGCAAATCAAAGCTGGACAGCAAATCAAAGACAAACAGCAACTAATGGCAAAAAAGGAAAGGATTGGTTTTCAAATTAATATGCACAGAAAAAGTCACTGGCTATTAATGCAATGCAAGTAGTGCTAGTGCCCCTGCAGGGAAAACTTGAACTAGTGGAATGCATTTCCGGTGGAGGACTAGTGCAATACAGACCAGTACGGACACGAGTGCAAATATTAGTACGACTTTTGTAGAAGCTGAAAAAACGAAGTAGAGTAAAATTGTAAGATACTTTATAAGTGAATGCGACGCACATTAGAGAAGGAATAGAAAGGCCATGGGCTCGAAGTTGTTAGATGATCTGAGGAGATGTGGTAACTGCTCATTTTCCTCGATGGAAAATGTTGGTTTGAATAGGAAGAGGTATTAACTCTGTGTGCATGAGCACAAGTCAAGAGCTTAGGTGTGATCAAGTGATAGTGATCAACCGGCAACGTCTTCAAGCTAACTTAATCTAAGGCGCTTCGCCTGCCTTATTGCGAGCAGCGACATCTGCCTTCAGATATTCAGAGGAAGACAGTGTTGAAGCTGAAAAGCAAAGAACAACATTCAGAGTTTGATGATGTAAATTGCTGGTTCGAGTCCTGTAATTTATTGTTTAATTATTTAATTAAAATAGACTTTTAAATTATTAAATTTATACATTGAAGTATTTTTAATCGCTTAAGGGGTAACACCACTGTAGAAATTTCAAAAAATTGATTTTTTTTTTTATAAGCTTAAAAAATTCTTTGAACCTTTTAAAATACGGAACAAAAAGTTGTATACGTTACCGAAGTCTATTTCATAAATATTTTAAGCTTTTAACTAAGCGTTAGTGACTGCTACCTAACGACTTCTCCAAATTTCCAAACTGCTCTTCCAAACTGCACTTCCAAACTGCTTATCAAAACACGTTTTCTGAAATTGGCACGCAGCATAACTCAAACAATTTTAAATATTTTTAATCAGGTTTTTCACTACATCTGTATAATAACCTTCTTAAGAGAAGAGCGTAGGGGATTTTCGATAGATTAATTTAAACGCTTGTTATAATTATTTAAGTGCCGTTTTTTTAGTCCAAAATAGAGTTTTTTCTTTCAAATGCTTGCTAATTCCACAAAAATAAATATTTTTTAAATCCCCTACGTGTTTCTCTAGCTATTCTTATCTAGATTGAGAAAAAAAATGTTTCTTTGTTCCAGATTAAAATTTGCACCCTCTGTGCTGCGTGCCGCGGAGCTCCTTCAAGAGAAACCACATTACAAAAATGTCTACAATGCCGCCATTTTGTAAAATTTTTCGATCAAACTTTGTAGTTTTGTACTTTAATATATGTGTATAAGTATGTGATTATTTCCCCTTTCCTTCTATACAAAAAAATTCTTTAAAAATCGTGTTTATTTTACGCGTGTACAGTGGTGTTACCCCTTAAGGAAAAATCAAAAAGCGGAACATTTTTGCTGCACAAGGAATGGAACATAGGACCTCCTGAAATGTAAAACAATGCTCTATTATATTCGCTAAAGCGGCGTCGGTAGCAGTGCAGGCTAGGTTTTAAAGTAGTTTATTGCTCAGATACACTGATGATCCAAATATACGATAGTTCACCAGTTCTAACTACTTTTCTTTAGTTATTTTTTAATTTCCATACATTTTTTATAAAAGCATAGTTCATTCTACAACATCACCATCACAAATATAGCATCACAGTTCGTGGTGAACCATTCTTTCCGTTACAATTTGCCTCCACGTCGCTCGATCATCAGCTTTTCGTTTGATATCAGATATGCTCATAGCTTCAAAGTCGCCTTCAAAGTAATCTCCTCATCGTTTTCACGGTCGGTCTCTTCTTCTGTCTTCTCGTGGATTTGTTTCGAATATCTTTTTTACAGCTTTATCGTTGCTCATTCGTAGAATGTAACCATACCATCGAATCCTTTGCGCTTTGATGTACCTGGCTACATTTGCACCCCTGATAAGTGTGTCTAACTCGTCGTTATACCGATTGCGGTAAGTACCGTCTTCACGTCGTACAGGTCGATATACTTTTCGTAGAATCTTTCTTTCAACCCTCGGGTTCATAAATTTAAACTTCAAAACAATTTAACGGATCGATTTCATTGGATTTCAGCACCAAGACTTCGTTCGCATCCGTATGTGGGTGTAGATCTTATGACGGTTTTGTATATTCGTATATATTTCTGATTTCTAGAAAGTAATCTCGTCTTCATAAATTTTGTTTGCGCAAAGTAAGATTTGTTTGCAGCTCGTATTCTGTCTTACATGGCAATATATGTATCTTTCTGTGCGCTCAACAACTTCAAATCTATCTAAATTCATTGACTATTTCAAAGCTATATCTGCCGATTTGTAAGTTATATGTTGCATTGCGTACTGCTCCTTCCCTTCCATATATTTAGTTTTTTCTTCGTTGATGATAAGTTCTACCATCCTAGCAGATGATTCTAGACGCATAAATGTTTCTTGCAGAGCCTGTCTGTTCTGGCTATAATTAAGATGTCATCCGCATAGGCACAAATTTCTAAATTCTACAACAAATATCGTATAAATCAAAGTTTACAACTTTGCACAAGATTTATAAAAATTCGAAAATTTCTTATAAAAAATAATTCACTAGTTACATGGAAAATATGCACAACACCGTCAGCGAAAAAAAATTATCAAAAATCAACGAGAATTTGGAGCCACTTGAAACTCGCACTATTTTATGCTAAAATTTAATGAGCCATAAGAATGCGTACCCAAAATTTTAGTTATAAATTCAGACTAAAAAATTTGATACATTGAAGAAAATTTGTCGATGATTTGGAACCTTCGAAAAAAGCATGCAAGCGCAATGTTAGCTATTCTCATCTGTCGAATTGAATACTACTTCTGAGCGATGGAAAAAATATGCAGTGGGGGCAATTTACACACCTCAAAATAAAGTCCTGTAAAATTCACCAGTTCATTGAAAAAAAGTAATTCGAACTGGTAATGTAGTAGTTCCACATTGACTAGAAAAGCACCAGTTCGATATCGACGTATAGTATACTCCTACAAGGTTTGAATAGTTGGCGTACAAATAAATAAATTTACAATAAAAATATAACTGTATGTAACAAATATTAATGTATGTGTATGTATACACAAATACATGCATATACGCTCGTACTGCCATGGCCGTTGATCCAGACATTTGATAACCATTTGTCGTGCGAGTTACTGCCAAGTCAATAAATGGGAAGCTGATGAAC
This sequence comes from Anastrepha obliqua, assembly GCF_027943255.1. Lineage (NCBI taxonomy): Eukaryota > Metazoa > Arthropoda > Insecta > Diptera > Tephritidae > Anastrepha > Anastrepha obliqua. The sequence continues at coordinate 10,665,678 of NC_072893.1, forward strand.
TTTGCTGTGGCTAATGAAGTGAATGTGCCAACAGTTTAGTGTGACAATAATGGCAGGAAAAGTTTTTTAGGGGACCATTTATATGTGTGTTGAACTGTGAGTTTTTTGACATCGGATATGCAATGTTTTTGAATAATTAAGAGGAAATTATGACGGAAAACGACCAGCACAGAAGCTTCGTTCGTAATCATTTAATTCAATTATGCGAATTAATTTTATGAATGGCTGGGAAATGATCACTTTTGATTCAAAATTATGTACGAGGAGTATGACTATGTTGAGGGGAATTCGTGAATCATTAATGAATTAAATAAAGTGACGGTTATAGGGCAGAGCAAACTATTAATAAAACGATAATTTCAAAGGTTACTGAACTTTGGCAGAGGTTCAAAATGATATAAGGAAAAGAAAAGACAAGCATGATAAAGAATATGCTTTCAAAATGAAAATATGAAAAAAAATTGTTGATTAAGAAGTTTGAAAACTCAGTCAATTCAAGATAAAAATAAATTTTTGTAAAAACTTGTTTACGGGAATTTCTTTACATTAATCAAAAAAAAAAAATTATTTTTTAGATTATGACACTTTTGTAGCAAATGAGCGCGATTTGTAGTATTAAAACATTACGAGGGTTGCTAGTTCAGTTTTGAGATATGGCAACACGAATGCGTAAATAAGCGCACTAAGAAGTACTAAAAATATTACGAGGGTAGCTAAAAATAAATTTTTTTAGAAATTTGTTGACGGTCATTTCTTCACATTAACTGAAAATTAAAAATTATTTTTTAGAGTATGACACTCTTGCATCAAATGAGCGCGATATGAATACTAAAAACCTTACGAGGGTTGCTACTTTAGTTTTGAGATATGGCAACTTTAGTGTAAATATTTTTAATTTTCATTCGAAATGATCACCATTTGCCTTTACACAAGCCTTCCCAAGATTAGGCCATTCAGCTATTGCAGCACGCGGGATTTCCATGGCTTTGACATCGCTGCTCGAGCCAAATATTGTTTGAGACTCTCCAAATTTCTGTGAAGTCTTCGACAGACCATCTTCTTTGACCACAAACTGTAGTCCAATGGATTCAGATCTTGACTTCCAGACGGTCATTCTTCTGCGTCTATAAACCCAGAAATATTGTTTTTTAGCCACTGCTCGGTGGTTTTTGCCTTATGGGCTGGAGCGGAATCTTGTTGGAAAATCCAACGCTCTCCGAGGAAGAGAGCACTGCTCAAGTGCTTCACCACGCCTTCTAAAACAACGTCCTGGTACACTTTTGCTCCGGTCTTAACCATTTTTTCACAGAACTGAAGAAATGTAGCGCCTTTCAAGACACTTCCCACCCAACCATTACGGATGATGGCCACACTGAACCCTTGGAACAACATTTTTTGTGTCTTTAGAAGTTTTAGCATAGATTTTATCGTTTTGCTTATTAAAAACTTCTTCAACAGTGAAAATTTTCACATCTGTGGAAAGAATATTGTTGACCGCGTGCCACCGAGGAAGCTGTTTGCATCTGTCGAGTCTAATTTTCTTCAAGCGCGTAGTCAAAAGATGACAAGTTGAGCGACGGAAGGCTTTCATGTGGAGATCATCTCTGATTAGTCTTGACATGGATCTGGTCGATATATTCATTTCCCTAGATATGATTTTCTGCTTTCTAAGGGGGTTTCTGCGAATTTTTTCTCCAACGGCTTTTATGGCTGCTCTGGTTCGAACCACGCCTTAACGACTACTTCATTTTTTGTTTGTCACTTCAGATGTTTGGGGAAAACGACTGATCGTGCGGTAAACAAACATTCTCGAAATATTAAGTTTTGTCAGCAATTCGTAAATCTCACTCGCACTTGCATTTGCACTTGCAAGACTAAGTAAAACCGGAGTGCAATGGTGGCACCAAATAGCGGATATCAAAATTTATAAATTCATTCATCTATTCACAAATTCATTTCTTTCATAAGGGCCACACAGACATCAAATCGTCGATTAGTATTTTATTACAACAAAAAAAACACAAAAAAAATATTGGCGCACATTCAGTGACTTTCGATGGTTTAAATTTTTATCGGACTGTGCTATTTTATGTATTGTCAGCTTTTTGTTGTTCAAGCCTGAGAATTTTTGGGATCAATTTTTGCACGATTTGCTCGATTTATTTCTTTATTTATTTATTTATATTAATATATCTATACTATTAATAGTCTATAAAATGCAGTATTTCGTACAGACTATGAAAACAGATTAATCTTAAAAAATTAATCAAAGTAAAATTAAACTTAAAGTGAAAGAAAAAGATACAATAACATTTTCTTATACCATAATTTACAGAGCAAATTATTAGATAATACTAAGAATTTAGTTCAACAATTCATTTAGTACCAATTTGAACTGGTTCTTTTTGGAAGAAAAATCCAGGCCAGTATGAATTGAAAGCGAATTAAAATCTCCCAGAGTTCTAGAAATCGGAGCATTGGAAGCATAATTAGTTCTTACCATCTCTAAACCATGATGCCGTAAACTTCGCTGAGGAATATTGAAATTGATTCTCTCGAGTAACAATGGGGAGTCAATAACCCCATTTATTAAATCGAAAAGAAAAGTTCGACCCTATTAAGCAAGCATAATTATCCAAATAAAGACGGCACATATTAACCAGTTTGCGGCGAAAATTAATTCTAATTTAAACGAAGGTTGCTATGCGTTGATTTAAAAATGCTTGCACATATTTATTTGTCTCAGTGACTCTTAAATCAATAACTTCGTTGCCAGCGAAGAGAAGAAATGCGTCCAACCAAGAAATACCCGTTGAAATACTTTGCATGCCTGATCTTCCAGTGAATGCGAAGAACTTCCGGTGCGAAATAAAATCAATCCAAATGTCACTGCAGTTCAAATCGCTTTTGAAAGATCTACTGTGTCTGAAAGGCTTTTTACTACGAGTTCGCCTTCATCTATATCCCAATCGTCTTCATTATTACCAATATCAATATAATACCAATACTTCAAGACCAATATTAACATCAGTAAAGTCAGTATCCGAATTATCTGGCAGCCAGTTCTCATAAAACAAAGCGTCATCGCTCGAAAAATCGGCATCCCTCCTTTCCAAAAGTTGAAATATTTCACTTTCTTTAAAGTTCCGTTTCGCCATTTTTCACTTACAATTACAAATAAATCTGGCTTACTACTGCAAGAGGAAAGGCTTTACACTAAACAGCTGAGAGTCGCTGGTGTTGGCGCTCGCGTACTTTTTCTAAAGCAGCGAGAGTGTCGTTTTTATGAGTTGGCTTATCTTTAACGTTAATTATTTCATATTTTGCGATTTAATTGATAGATAATCGATGGTGTGTCGAAGGCTATCGTTTATAATCGGTAATGTCCACTATTGATAGCTTCAGGCTTCTACCTCCACTTACGATTATCACAAAGTGAAAAGATCGTCATTTAATCAAGGGTGATGAGCGCTTGATGGTGAGAGGGATATATTGTAGTTTAGGGATATCTTCCGCGTGTGTTAAGCCATTCTATGATCGCTTGCCCTCAGTGGTGAATGTATGGATTGTCAATTTTAGTATTCGTTTTAATAGAAATTCCAGATTTTAATACGAGTACTTCAGCAATAAATGATAAAACTTGTAAAATTTCCAAAAATACCCAAATATGATTAGCTGGAAATGCTGTGTTAAAGTCTACATATTTCATTTCGAGAAATAAACGTCACTTATAACTTTACGTTCCCATAATATGTTACTGTTATTTCAATTATTGCCTTTCTAGCAATTTAATGGCGAAGCATAGAGAGTGAGATGAATGTACTTGAATGCATAGACGGCGGCTTGTTGCCATCAACTTTCACTGCCCTCTTGGCTATTTAATTAATTCATGACTCTCTCATTACTGTCGCATACAAAGTACAGGGTACCAAACATGAGTGAAGAGTCGCAGTACATACCAAAGCCATCGTAGATGATGTAAGTGTGTGAGTGTTACAATTAAAAGGAAGAATACGAAGTGGCTGGAAATAATGCAAACATTAGTACACCTCATAAAATATTAATAAATGAAATTGTAAACAAGCTGGAAAAAGTATAAAAGAAAAGATGCTGGCAGAGCGACATAGGCGATGCTGTTGGTTGGTGTAAGTTGGTGTGGTTTTGGCAATGGGCTGCGTACCACTCCAAGTGCCTCGATTTGTGTATGAATGTGCTACAATTAAAGACATTTTTTGTTCCGAAATGAGTAAGCTAACGAAAACAAAAAACACTTACTTTTAATTTCATGTCATACGCGTCGCATACTAAATAACAAAAAAAAAAACGAACCAAGTAAGGGAGGCTAAAATCGGTTCGGACGGAACTTTACTTGCCAGCGCAGATTTTAGTAAAAGTTAAGATTTAAATTGAGCTGGCTGTTAATTTTTGAAGTCAAACAAACTCATATACAATCGAAGTTATAGGTTGTGGCATCAGAGAATCGGACAGAAATCTATTTTGAAAAAGTGGCTGTAGCTTTTATTTGATCACAATGATATTTAAGTCTGATCTAAATGAGGTGAGGAGCAATAAGAGCACAAATTTTCGGTGAGTTTGATTGCATCGTTAACGAGATGCACGTATTTACTAAAATGTGGGCATGGCACCACTAGTTTTCTTAAATTTTACTTGTGTCGCATTTTTTTCTTTTGCTCCGCCATTTATACCAAATTTGAGTAGGTTAGGTTAGCCAGGTTGCTTGTCTAAGACAAGACCCTCGGCGGCCCATTGTGATACCTGCCTTTGATTTCCATCTCAGCTTGGACGACGCTACACCGGATCCAGTGCCATTGTCCATCTTTGAACCGTCAGTATAAATATAGTGGACACTACCGACTGATATGACTTTGGTCTTCCAATCCGTATTTTATAGTCTTTGTGCAGTTCTATCTTGGGAACCAGATAGTCTGTTTTCGATATGTCTTTCTAGTGTTCCACTGATGCATGGCCGTGTGTGTTTTCTTTTAGCATGTCCTGCTGCCTTAATCCTGGAACCAGTTTTGGTCGCTATACCAATGGTTGGAATTTGTAGCATCAATTCCAGCGCCGTATGAGGCGTACACACAAGCTAATCGTTGGTCTTTTTATGAGATTCTTTAAGTCGGATTGTGTCTGCATCGCCTCACACCACAAGCCTCATAAGTCAAAATGGGTCTGATGATTGTATTGTACGCCCAGTGGTTGATATACGTTTTCAGACACCGTTTTTTTGCAAAATGGCCTCTTACAGATAAGGAGGGCATTGCCCGCTTTCTTCATCCTTTCCTCGATGTTCCTTTTTCAAGAAACTTGCCTTCGTTCGATAGGGTTAGTGTTTCTCCATCTATAGACGGTAACTGAAAACTCAGTATCTTATATCTTCTAGTGAACAGAACTAGTTCGATCTTGGCTGGGTTAACCATTAGACCGTTTGAGGCCGCCCACGTAGTGAGAGAGGTCGCTCACTTAGAGGGAGAGGCCACCCACTTAAAGGGAGAAGTCGTCCACTTCGAGGGAGAGACCGCTCGCTTAGAGAGGGAGGCCGCCACAATCCCTTAAGGGGGTCTTCTACCGTCGCGCCTTAATCTCGGGCCTATTTTTGGGAATTAATTACAAAGCAACCACTTGAGATAATGAAATCAGATTTTTTTTATTTAATTTGCACAAGTTTGCACTATTTAAAAATATATTTTTCAAATCGAATTCTTTGGCCCTGTGTCCTTGAACCGTCCTCGAGGTTGCCCTTGTAAAAATGTCCTAGGCGACTTTGTGGCACGCGATCGACCATTTTACTTATCTGAAATCAAAAAAAATTTTTTTTTTATCATAAAGTGTAGCGTTGGCTATGTTTTCCCAGTGGCGATTTTAAATATTTTGAAATTTGTAAAAAATGCGTGATTTTAAAAAAAAGTTTGAAAATTTCCTCTTTTTTTTACACTTTAGAGGCCCGCAAAATTAAACTAATCAAAAATTGAAAAAAGTGGTCTGGGAAAACATAGCGAGATGTTCACTGAATAACTGGAAAAAAGATGGAATGAATTCGACAAATATTTATAGTAGATGTGTGAAAGTTGAAAGTTGAAAAAAGTCAACTTTCGGGAAAAGGCGTTTAAAGATAAAGAAACGCTCGAAAATGCCACGCGCATGCATGTATTCTCCCCGAAATGCTCATGAAGGAACATGTTTTTCATAAAACCCTCTTTATAGCATACTCTTAACATTAGTAGCTTTTAAAAAATCTAACAAAAAAAAATCGATTTTTTCAAACCGTGACGGTAGAAGACCCCCTTAACGCTGATTGCATGCGCCCGCTGATAGTCGGAATAGATCAGGATGACTACGTCGTCCGTATAAACAACTATCTTCAACCTTTTCTTGCTCATCGTAATAAGGAATTCATTTAAGGCTATGAAATTTGAGTAATTTTGCATCATTTCTAAAAGAGATATCACGTTCTTTGCTTTTTTGAAAATTACCGTTATATCTTCTGCAGCCAGACTATGTTGGATAAAGATATGTACCGAGTTTCATTGAAATTTTTGCTCGATTGATCTCGCGCACAGATGAACAGAAAAGCTTGGCTAAATCGGCTTCTCACATCATCCTGAGTACTTTCACATTTATTTATATCCTTGGTCACTCCGCTCGGAAGCATGGGGACTCGACAAGGCTCGTCCATCGTACACGGTTCTGGGCTGTTGTGTTTGCACCGCCCTATGTGATGTTCTCCAAGTGATCTTTGGCCGGCCGCGACCTCTGCTCCCTTGCGGATTTCATTCCAGTATCATTCTCGTGGTGCTATCTGTTAATTTTCTAAGCGTGTGACCTATTTATCGCCACTTTCTGCGTTTGATTTTGCCATAGGATATGCTCCTCATTCGTTGATCTCCACAGCGCGTCGTTGCTGATGGTGTTCGGGCAGAATATTCTACAGATGATGCGGAGGTATTTGTTGACGAAAGATTGTAGTATCTGTGAGATGATGTTAGCAACCAGCGATGTTTAACTTCACACCTGAGCTGAATATTCGTAGTTTGGAGCGCCTGGAGATTCGCGAAATCGCCCATACTGTATGTATTCGCCCGAACGCCGCCCTTGCTTTGTTTAGCCTGCAGTTGACATCTTCATCTGCGCCGCCGTCCGGCGTGATAGTCCAACCGAGGTTGCAGAAGTTTTCAACAAATTCCACGTGGCTCTCGTCAACCATTAAATGTCGTGCTTTATTGTGGTTGACTCTCATAGCCTGCACCTTTTCGATGTTGACTCTAGTCCGACAGTGCGTGCCAGCGTGACTAATCTGTCCGCCTTCGCTTGCTTGTTGTAGAGGAGGCAGATGTCATCCAGTCCAGGTTCTCAAGATGTCTGGTGAAACTCCATACGATGGTTCTTTTGTGCAGGGTCAATTGGTTCATAACGTCATCTAGGACGATGGCGAAGAGAAGGGCCGACAGGCGACAACCTTGCCTTACGACTGCGTTGGTGGTGAATGTGTCGCTGATGTTGCGGTTGTGGACTTTGATAAACACTAGGCTACGTCTTTCTCGATTTCTTTACGCTGCTGCGTACAAGCGTTACGTAGCCAAAATTATAATACCCCGCACAAATGCGCGGGTATAAAAGCTGCCAAAAAGGTGAGGAGCTTTCCGAGGGCTGCAGACCAAATACACAAAGCATTTCATGCATATTTTTTTACATTACTTTTCTTTCTTTCTGCTCTCCGGCAGCAATATGCCTCGGGAAGAATTCAGTGGCATTGGAGACACGCGTTTGCAATTTGTTTAAGCAGATTCTACTTTTCTTTTATTCAAATTTCGTTTTTGTTTTCCTCCTTTGCCGCAAAAATTTATATTTCATACACCACTCCATGTGAACAGAAAATGTTTGAGAAGCACCGAAAGGAATTTCGCTACTTGCGCCACAGACATTTTGAGTGAGTGCTGCTTGTCCCTTTGTATGCCTCTTATTTGCACACAACTGAATTATTAATTTGACTGCTGTTTCAGGTCTTGTTTGGCAAAGTAAGTACATAAGTACATACATAAATAGCAAGGCAAAAACAAGTCTCGTTTGCTTTTCTGTTTTTCTTATTCTCTTTTGACATGACGTCAGTCAATGAAATCAGCTGGCACTGAATGTGGATTGCTTCCGAGCTGCTTGTGCTGTCAGACGAAAATTCCAAAACACTCAGTAGCAGTCATTCATGAGGCATTCGGCAAAACATACTTGTAGTATGTATTCTCGGAAATTCCTTAGAGACAATTATGAATATGGCAAAAATACTTGACAGCAATGCTGGTGAAAATGACTGCAAGAACTGTCGAAGTGACGCCTAGCAATGAATCGTACTTGTATGAGTGAATATGTGTACGTGTGTATGGGGAGAAAGGCTTGCTGCATAGCAAATTTATATTTGAGTTGAGCTACTCGTCTATTTCAGCATGCCATCTGCAAGCAATATTTTCATATTGAAATGTGTCTAAATTTGTATTTTGCAGCCGAAAGCAAGCATGCACATTGGGGTGAATCACTCTTCATACCAAAAAAATCGATACTACTTTTCCATTGGAATGTTAAAATTTATTATACATATTTTAATATCATATATCCGCTAGGTTAGGTTAGGTTAGGTTGAAGCGGTTGTCTTGTGGGACACACTCAGGCTCATAGCCCATTGTGATGCCGCGTGGGGGAGCTTTCCCTATTTCTCCTAAAACCATTGTGCGCTTTTCAAAAATTGTAGAAGATCTCCTATTTCTGTGGAACTGAGATCTTCCAATTCGTTAAAAAATTGTTTGCCTAGAATAGCAAATCTCCGTCTGGATAGAGCAGGACAATGGCACAGAAGGTGAAAGATTGTCTCCTCCTCTTCCTCATCAAGACAACTTCTACAGAAGTCGTGTGCTTGCACACCCATCCTTTGGGCGTGCCTACCTATTAGGCAATGTCCCGTTATGACTGAAATCAGTGTGCTAAGATTGTGTTTATTTTGGCTTAGCAAAGATTCTGTGCGTTTAGCACTAAGAGTCGGCCACAGTTGATGGGCGATTTTGCAGGTGGCTTCATTACGTCATCTTGCGTTTGCTTTCCTTACGATTTCTTCAAGGATAAGTAGCTTACATGTTTGTAAGGGAATGCCTATGTCATTGTCTATGCACTCATCGGTCAACTTGGTGCCGAGTCTCGCTAGTTCATCGGCTCTACAGTTACCCTCAATGTCGCGATGGCCAGGAACCCATATTATCCTTAGGCGAAATGACTCAGCCATCTCGTTAAGAGATGTGCGGCATTTCATGGCTACCCTGGAGGTTGTCGACTGTTTTGTGAGGGATTTTATCGCCGCCTGGCTGTCAATGAAAATGTAGATGTCATTTCCGGATATCGCATCACACTGTACCAGTGTCGCGGCTTTCGTTATTGCCATCAGTTCGGCTTGAAAGACACTACAGTAGTCGGGGAGCCGAAAACTGAAGGAGATCCCCAGATGCTCGGAGTATACACCTCCACCCACCCTTCCCTCGAGCTTTGAGCCATCTGTGTATACATGGATAGACTCGCCCTGTCTTACATCGTCCCGTTCCCACTCTTCCCTTGAGGGTAGGAGGGTCGTGAACGATGTAATGACAAGTGTGGGCGGGAGTGCATAGTCCACCAATCCGGGAATCTCCGAAGTGCCAGCCAGGATTTTGCCGTGACCATAGCCCTTATTTGACCATTTGCTTAGAGTGTTCAGCCTTATTGCCGTGCTGCGCGCGATATATTTTGCCTGCAGATCCGGTAAAATATATTTTGGAAATATTTTAAGATGTACGTAAGTTGGAGCGATTTGAATGTATATACATTTAAACATCAATTTTTTTTATATAGAAAAACTTGTTTTCAAAAATATTTTTCCCAAAAAATCATCTCAAATGATAAAAGAGTTTAAGCTTAAAAGTTCTGAAAATATTAGATTTTTCATAACAAAAAAAAAACAAATCGTGAAGAAATATTGGGCTGGGGGAATAAGTTCGTAGATTTACTAAGACTTTTATGTAAACAAAAAACAATAATTGTATCAATAAGTTAATCAACTATATATCCGTCGTTGCTGTTTACAAACTCTTCCGACCTCTCGACTAATTTGTTGGTGCCGTTCCGCCAAAAATCGCTTGGTCTGGTGTCAAACACGTTGTTAAGCCCGTTTTTAAGGACCTCTTTGTTATCGAAGGTTTTGCCCTTCATATGGTTTGAGAGGGAAAGTGGACAAGATGATAATCGGTTTGTGCAAGGTCCAAAGAATACGGCGGATGCTGAAGGACCTCGCCTTCGATCTCTTGGCACCATGGGAAGGCAGATCATGATTGTATCCGGCTTGACTCTCCGCTTTAGCGTTTCTCCTGGAGCCACTCACTTCTTTCTTTGCTTCATATTGATGTATAAGCACCATTTCTCGTCTAACGTAACGATTCGCTGCTTATGACCGCGTGTTGCTCGATGGCGGGCAACATGCTGAGAAGCATTTCAAGGCGACTTTCTTCGTTTTTTACGTTGAGCTGAGAATCGTCATTGACTTGGTGTTGAGTTTTCCAAGCTGAGATCTACGTTTTTTTCGTTGAGCTCGTGAGGCAGCCAGGCTCCCAATTTTTCGGTAAATTCCGTTGAATGAAAGTGATTAAGAATCGTTTCATGATCGTAGTTCATGTTTTCTGCCATTTGGCGACCGTCTCCTTCAAAAGTGATTTGAGACGTTCTTCATCGAACTTAGAAGGCCTTTCACTGCGGCACATGTCTTCGACGTCAAAGTCGCCATTTTTGAACTTTGCAAACCATTTCTGTGCTGTAGACTCGCCTATGACAACTTCACACAAAACATATTTCACTTTGATTGCCCACTTCTACTTAAAAAAAAAGTAAATAAATTATTTCATTTGAAACTCAGATTATGTGTATTTTAATAATAAATATTCAATGTTTTATAACAAAAAAAAAAATTGAATAAATCCCTTTTTTGCTCTCAAGCGCAATCTTCAAAACAAGACTTGCTGGAAATGTTTTTTTAACGCCTTCTATGCGAGTATTTAATATTATATTTTTATCTACAAGAATCGTCATTGACTTGGTGTAGCGTTGAAATCTACGCTTTAGACAGAGCAACAAAAACGGTAATACAAATCTTACCATTTCGGCCTCAACGCGTATTCAATTCAGGATGTGTTAAAGAATGCGGGAGGTCACTCTTGCTTATCCAAGAACACAACATCACCCACTTTGTTAGGTCCCAAGTCACTCTGGAGTGGAGAGATATCAAAGAGCGGATGAGTGTGCAAGGAAAGGATCTGAGCTTAATCTTCAGTGTAGAGTGGTAGAGGACATAAGCATTCCTCTAAACTTGGACTATACACTGATTGACTTGAGTGTAATCGCGGAAACCAATAGAAGTTGGTCTCTGACCACTAACTCCAGGGTCTCCAAAGTGCTCTTACCAAAACTGAAACTTTAAAGTATAAACTGTCTCCTTGTATTCAACATATTAACTACAAGCGTCCACGCAGGTCATTGCGCTATTGGCACCCTAACCAGCAGAATGGATGTACCTCACAATCACTTCTGCAGGAGCTATGGAGATGAAGAAGAAATTGAGTCGGTACATCACGTCCTCTGTGAATGTCCTGCACTTCAAAAAAGCCGTGCCAAATATCTTGGCGATTATTTCTTTGAAGACCTGGAAAATTTGCGAAATGTCTCACTGGAGGGACTAGTTACCTTCTTAAAAAGTGGTTTAAGCAACTTAGTTAGGAGATGGAGATCAAATGCAGGTATCAAAATGGGTTTTAGGGCCACCGAATGTCTTGTCTGAGACAAACAACTTGGTTAACCTCCTAAGCTAACCTATCGTCATTGATTTCTCTATGATAAACCAAGCTTTTTCGAATATTCTCCACACTACTTTGCTAGTCTGTAGTCTGCTAGTCTGTAAAAATTATTGTTCTTCGACTACAATAAATGAATAAAAGTTATCCCTTTGAGTACCAAATACAACTCCCTCGAATTGTACCCATTACAGCACTAGATTTCATGACGTAACCGAAAACATTTTTTTATCCAAATTAAGCTAATCTTACCACAGCGTGGCGGCGAACAATGATTGACTTGCATGGACGTCAAGAGTCATGCAAACATATCATAAATTATTGAAATTCCTTAATTACAATGCATAGGCGTTCAAATACAATATAACGACATAGCGCAATAATTTAACACTGAAAATTGAGGGTTGCTAGAAGTTCTGAAGTGTCTTCAATGAAAGGAGCCACAATATGTTGCAAAGTCAAAATATTTTCACTAACTTTTTACTGTTCGTATTTTTATTACATATTACAGTTTTCCTCTTCAACCATTTTATTTCACTAATAAATGTGAGTGTCGGCCAACGCTCAGTCACGTGACTGGGATTGACAGCATTACGACTTGGCAAAATTTATTACTTTTCAAATTTGATACGAAAATATACGAAGCGAATGTATATGCATTTATGTATGTGTGAATGTGTGTGTGTGAGTGCTCAGCATATTCCGTGTTGCAACATTTTATTGACCGCCATTGACTGCGACTCATTCGACCCATTCGGCCCATTCGAAAGGGTAATAAAATAAAGCATACAATTTGAGATAGGAATAACCAAAAGAAAGGGAAATTCAGTGTAACTAACTAAAGCTGAATACAAAGCAAAAAAACAAGAAAAATAAAACGTTAGGACTTCATTGCCATATTCGAAAACCAGCAACTTTTGACATATTTATCTGGCTCTCATTATCTTTCATACATCGCACACAGACCGAGTGTGACTTGCAATTAAATATGTATGTATGTATGTATATATGTGTGTGTGCATGTACGTAATAGAATAGGCACTGGAACTTGCCACCATTATTACAGCCAGTGGCGTGTGGCAATATGGTGGCTGCTGCCACTGCGGCTACGACAATGTGGTTAACAGCAGCCAACTGGAAATTCCTCAGAGTACATGCGAGGAGCTCCTCCATCAACACTCAGACATTTTATGTGTCTATACGAGTAACCACCAACAAATTCATTTCATTTCATCAACAACATTATTTAAGCCACAGTCCGTCCAACAATGGGCGCGCGCCATGCGTCACTTAATCCGTGAACCATGAAGCTTTCGCTTGCAAAACGCTTCTTTGCTACCTAATTGGGAAGTGTTGGGAATATGGCCATGTACTGCATGCTATGTATTGTTCTATTTTGCCTGCTTCATGTACGTCGCTATGTACATGTGTATGTGCGGTACTGGCGTCCGTTTGCTGGCTGCGTTAATCTCATTATGCACGCAACAAAATTAAGCTAAACCAAACGTAGTTCATTCAAGGGCGCAGATAGAGCGTCCGTCAGATTGTCACCTTAGTGGACTGTTGCTTTTACTATATATATACCTACATACATATACATATATAATTGTGTAATGGTAGTGGGTGCCCTATTAAGTTCACCTATTTTGAATTTAGCACCATTTTTCTGTTTTCTTTTTATCAGTCGTAGAGTGAGAATTTTGAGAAGAGCACTTAAGATTACCTGATTTCAAACAATGAGTATCGCATTTGAAAAATATAATACCGCATTCAAAATGCAATAAACAGTTTTAGAATACAACCAGTTGAAAGAATCCCTCCAATAATAAGAATATTGGGTTGGCGAATAAGTTCGTAGCGTTTTTACCGAAAACTTTTATTTATTGGTGCCCTTCCGCCAAAAATCGCTTGCTCTGATGTCAAATAAGTTGTTGAGCCAGTTTTTAAGAACATCGACGGTAACGCCCTTCATATGGTTTGACAGGGAAAGTGGAAAAGATGATAATCGGTCTGTGCAAGGTCCGAATATGGCGTGTGGCTGGGCAATGTAGAGCTCCTTGTGGATGGTGGCATTCTTGTCGAGCATTTCCCAAGGCACCGTGGGAGGGCATGTCATGATTTTCTTTTGCTGACTCTCGGCTTTGGCGTATTTCCTGGACCCATCCACTCCTTTCTTTGTTTCATATTGATGTATAGGCACCATTTCTCATCTTCCGTACTCGGTACAAAAAGCGCTGTTTATGGCCGCGTGTTGCCTGATGGCGGGCGAGATGTGAGAAGCAATTTGAAGGAGACTTTCTTTGTTTTTTCGTTGAGCTCGTGAGGCACCTAAGCAAAGAAGAGCAGATGTCGAAAATGTTGATTTTTGCCTCCTGAGTATTCCATTTCTAAGCTTAAAAACGAATAGAAAATTAAATAACTCAAAAATACAATTAACATAGTTTTGTGAAGTAAAAAGAGTTCTATCGATTGAACAGCAAACTAATCGTAAAATAAAAGAAAATTTAAAAGCGCTATGAAATTATTCCCAAATAAATAAATAGTAATATAATTCAGACGTGAGGCCGAGCTGCGCCTCCGATTTGAGATGTGCGTTTTGATGTTTGTCCCCAAATGGAGGGATCTGTGTAAAGTTTTTATACCGTCTCCCAATAGTAGGTGGTTTTTATGAGGAAGATTGTCATTGTCTGCCGAGGGGCGAGCGGTATTAGAAAAAAGGTTTTTTATGATTCATGCCCACAATGGGTTTCGTATCTACTCACGCACAAACTCATTTGGCTACGCATGTTTTATACCCTGTAAAAATTTGGTAAATATATCTTATTTGAAAGGTTGCATAACTTCCATGTGTAAACTTTATTACAAAATCTAACTATATTAGAAAAAATGAAAGAAGTGCTATTTTTTTATTTTCGAATTTGAAAATAGGACGTCATAATGGGACACCCCATATATATGTGCGATTATGTTAATGCATAAAATTTGTGTGCGAAAGTAGTACCATTGTTCATTCTTGATATTTTTTTTTATTGGTTTTACTTTTATTTTAGTGTTGCTCGAGTTTATTTTTTTTATTCCACTCCATTACTAGCATTTCATTGGTGGTGTGCAGCAACGCGTGTCTGGTGTCAATTTGCATTTATTTTCTGTTTGCTCTTTATACCCTACTTATTCGCCCTTTGCCGCCATTGTTCTTTTCTATAGTTAAACTTGAACCTTTATGGCTGTGGATATTGAAAGCTTTCCGAACTCTTCTTACAATTTGTTTTTTTTTTTTTGTTAGCAACCAGTCTATTTTATGTCATTCGAAATGCGAATAATTTGAAAAACTGAAGGACTGATGTCCGTATGTTGTGCGTCCAATTGTCCAATGAGAGAAAGATTCTGAAGAAGAAGAAGAATTGTCCAATAAATACAATTTATTCAAGGATAAAATCTTGAGCAGTAGAAATATTCGCGGAGGTTCTAAATTGTTCACAAAGAAGCGATGGCTAATAGAATGGATCTTTGTGATAAGCCGAAAATAATGGCGAAAGTAAGTGTTTCTAAAAAAGAAAAAAAAAAGATATGTCGAAATAAAGCAATGACCCGTAAAATTTTAAATTGAGTAACGTTTGAGCAAAAAAGGGTTTTGTTTTATTACTTTTTACATCTCAATTCTATACATTAGACAAATTAAAAAATAATAAAGTAGTTGTCCAAAAGGGTAAGAAGTGGTGTTATTTGGCTGACTATGGAACTCCCTCGGGACGGACTTACTTTCTGCACGACGATTTCAAGAAAACAGGGCTCCACCAAAGTAAATGATTTAAATCTTAAATCTGGACGCTCTCAGTTTTGAAAGTCTAGAATGTATCCCTGAACTGGAGCTTGAGCGAATCCTAAAATTTGTGAACAGTACGCGCATCTTGAGTGATGCATATTTTCGCTAAAAGAGGACTCTGATCTGGTCTCTTTATGGACCAAAATGGTATCTGCGTAGTTTCGGCCAGCCAGTATAGCCTAACCTAACATAGCACCTTGTACCGTTATGATGTTATCCGGGTTGTTCTATGAAAGTGGCCCGGCAGCAAATCAGTACTCTAAAAGCAGGGATATGAAGAGATTTGTTTTCTTATCGCAGCTGTAGCATATCCTCATAATAAACAAGTCGCCCTGGTTTGGAACCGTCGCTCACCCTGGAATCGCTATCCCATTACTTAAGAGTGGCGTTCCATCTTCCTCAGGTATTTTTGGAAATACCTGCGCCCCGAAGGTACTTGGGTTGTATAAAAATGACTTCGCCCCCCTCCCCCCCATGTTGTGCTATGAAGAGTTTTATACCACCTCCGAGCAGATGGGTTTTTGAGAAGCTTTTTCATGACAAATATACCATACACTCAGATGTTTTTTTTAGATCTTCTTAGAAATACTTTTCTATCATTTAATCTTTCGTACCCACAATGGATTTCGAACCCGAGTTCTACCGTATGGTAAGCACGCACAAATCCACTCGACTACGGGGACCACTGTAGAATGCTCTTCAGATTTATGGGGAAACATTGCTAGGCGGACCTGGGCAGTCTTAATTTCATTGCTTGGGAAAGGCACACTGTCACTGGCTTCCCAAAAAGATCGAATCCTTTCAAAGATAAGGAGTAGTATTATTATAGTCTTTTCGAGGCACCTCAATGCCAGTTTCCTCATTGGGGCTAAACGCCTCGCTCTTAAAGAGGTTTTGAATTGGTCATTCGCTTTTCTAATATAATATTAAAATCAGTTATTTTTTACATAGGGAAATACGTTTTTGTTCAGTTGTTCGAGCTTTCTTTCTCGTTTATTTGTTTTAAATTCTGTCTAGCCTAAGTACTTAGTACTCCAGTTTTTTTGTCGTCCGATTCTACTGACATTTGGAATGTCCAAAGATCGCTACAATCACCGCACTTTACACCGATGGTCCCCAGATGGATTGCGGCGTCGGTGCGGAAAGGCCAGTCCTTTCGCCTGGGAAATGGGAATAGTTTCTTTCAAGCAGAGGTTCTTGGGATAAGGGAAGCTTGCAGGATAATCAGAAATCATCCACAACAACTATCAGAACCACGTATAGCTATACTCGTAAAGTCACCAACAACCAATTCAAAAATCGTCAGACAATGCAAAGAAGAATTAAATGCATTAGCATGCACTACGGACATCACTCTCATCTGTGTACCTGGTCACCTGGCCATAGGAACATAGAAGGAAATGAGAGTATCCGAAGCGTCTACAAAAGGGAGATTTCCTTGCAACTCCAGAAGCAGACCGTTGACAGATGAACCAATCCGATACCCGCGAAATAGCGAAGGAAACGTGTCCAGAATACAACAATTCCAGAACTGACGAGCTGTTAAGAAAGCCAAGAGCAGGCGTCTTCAGAATTACGTCAACAATAACCGACCATTGGCCTATTGGAGATCACGCTAGCAAGATAGGGTGGTTATATAACGATAGATGTAAATCTGCAATCAAGAAGAATCTAAGCAAACAGTCTTTCACAATCAGTGTGAGTGCCTAAGCTGGGTGCTCCACCACATAGCATGCTGGAGGAATTCTCGTTGAACAACGTGGTATTTAGAAATTGCAGGAAAGAAAATAGATTACATAGGCAGATTTATAGAGAAATCAAGATGATTTGACTAAATAACGGCAGTGGTTTTACTAGTGGTGTACCAAGATCGCACCTTTTGTGCTAATTGAGTCTGGGATGTATCACTCAGACAGCACCACTACCAACCAACCATAGCCGAAGTTTCCAACAAAATATTTTGGTCCAGGAAGTGTCGGAAGAAGAAGAATTACAGCATTCATAGTGGGTATAAACTAGAAAATGAGCTTTCACTGTTTTTAGGACTAACTTCACAAAAAAAATACAAAATTGGGAATTGCTCTATGGCAACTACGAATGATTTCTGTTTTTTCTCAAGTAGGTACTCCATTGGGTCTATGAACTCCCTTCGATATTTCGTACATAGAATTCAATTTAGTATCACCTAAAGCTGAGCCAACGGTGACTGAACCGTTCTAATATCATCCCAAGAGTTCACTTCGTTACGGATAACGTTTCTTTCAGCTAACTTTCAGCTACCAATACCCACCTTTCCTACCTAAATTTTCATGTGCCCCGTACGCGTTTTCTTCAGGTGTGGTCTTGAGTCATAAATACCAAAGTATTATAAATTTTACTGCACTAACTTCACTACCTACTCACACACACGCGTATATTTCTTATATAGACGAAATGTTCCAAGACGTAGCACCATTTTATGATGCTTTTAAAACTTAGTGCAGCAATTTTTTATGCATTTTTCCGTTCCGTTGCATGCTACAGATATTTAAGTTTCGTTGACCTATCACCCCAAGGGCCATTGAGCTACACGCAACTGTAGCATTTTCACAAAAACAAATAAACAAACAAACGTCATCCTCGCCTTTCCCCAGAACTCTATATAAAACCCACTCAATGGCGTTGAGCGTCATGATGATTCATAGCCACGAAATCCAAGCCATTGAAATGTGGGCAAATAGTGAAGTTTGCATAAGAGAGAGAGAGAGAGAGAGAGAGGGATGGGAGAAGATGGGATGTGGGATGAGGTAAGTAAAAAGCGGTAAGCTTTTCAAGCTGTCATATACATCTGTGTGTGTGCGAATGTGTGCGATCAAGTACAGCTATACTCACATACGTATGTAGGTGTGTGCTTCCGTAACGGCGTGGAGATGGTGAAGCATCAACAGCAATGCAATGCAACGTTTGCCTGCAATGTCCTTTATTGCCTTGGAAAAACATATTGACGTAGTTTACGAACAACTTTGTATTACAATGCAGTAATAGCTGAGGTAAAAACGATGGTGACAATGTTTGCTCTATGTGTGTATGTATGCGTGCGTGTGTGTGGTTGAAGAAAAATTGTTTCAAATTTCAATGACTTTTCGGTTGTTGTTGTTGTTGACGTTGCTCTTCTTCTAGCCACTGTATTGTTTGCACTTATCGCCCACTTCGCAGCTCCCTTTTTTCCCCTCTTCCAGACTTCCTAGTTTAATAGAGGTAAACTAATAGAAAATAAAAAGACAATGAGAAAATTTTATAGAGATTCATAGAATATGAGAAAAAGAAATTTAAGCACTAAGCCAACAAAAGGAAGACAACTTATGACAATAATGGGGGCCATGACTGCGCGCCAGTCGACAAAAGCGGTAATGGAAAAGTTACATAAAACCAACTTGCACATGAGTGTGAACTTTTCTTTGGCAGATGGTAGTTGTTGGAAATTTAAAATTTAAACTTCGAAATGACATCACGTGCTTTAGCAACGTCATTGTTTCTTGACTTCCATCAAAATACCCATAAAATAGGCTGCCAGGACCTAAAATAAGTGAATGCAGTATAAGCAAATATTTTTAATACTGAAGCCCAAATGCTTTTATGGAAGGAATTGTCATAGCTGATTGTATTTTGATTGGTTTCCTAAAGGTGTAAACAAAAAATATTAAGGTTCATATATATTTTTATTTATTTTAATGCAACGAACGAGACGGTTCTTCGAAAAAAGTGATGCTTGGTTGTAAACAATTTTATAGACCAGTTTTCCTGGTAGCAAAAAAATATAAAGTATAATAAAGGAAAAGAAAAAAATTCTTTATACTATTTCTTTAACACGTTGAGTGCCTCTCGATTTATAATATGAGATTTTTAAATTAAAGCTGCAACTGTCAACTTTGATGCAAATATTGTATTAATTTGGAGGAAAAAAATATTTTTTCGGTAGATGGCTGTTGGGATCGATATCTCGTAAAGTATCGATCAAACAATTTACAATTGATGCTCGTTGTCAAGGTGATATTTCACTATTAAAAAATATTTTGCTATCTTTTGTTTGTTCCATCCCATACAGCATCAAGTACTGAAAGCGCTTTGATTATGTTGAAATTTATTATCAAAACCAGTGCTCTGTTCGTCAAACACTTCGTGCGCTGCCTAAAATTATAATCTTCCGTGATGAGGCTCATTTTTGGTTAAATGACTTCATAAACAAAAAAATTATCTGATTTGAAGCGAGGAAAATTCACGGCAAATTCATCAGATGCCGAAATGTAACTGTTTGGTGTGAATTTCGGTTCGTCGGTATCATTAACTCATATTTCTCCGAAGGTACTATATCAGGCTATAATTACAAATTAAAAGTGACCTTAGATTTTTTTGTTTTTTGTTTTTTTTTTGGTTGAGGTTGGGCTCAAAATGTCTTGGCACCTCCCGCAACTGTCTTCTACTGCGTTGATTGGTGTGACAATCCAATCTCTCCTCTTCTTTCTGCATTACTTCGGGTGGGCCCTGAACGGCATCCATGAAGGATCAATTCTATTCATCCACGTATGGGTCCACCGTATTTGTAGCCAGCTTTCATGCTATATGCGCGGCTTCATGTGTCTCTGTTCGTGAGGCTTCGCTTTGTTGCACCGTGTCGAGGTCTTATCTTTTTTTCCGTATTGCGTCCTCCGCGTTCCAGCTGCGCTTACGTTCGGCCATTTTGGTGATTATGTCGTTCAGCGCGATGTCGCCAATCTGCTCCCCCAGAGCAGCTCTTTCCGCGAGCCATCTGTCGCAACTAAAAAACGTGCGTTCAGCGTCATCGCTCGGCGCTTCGCAGTATGCATATGCTCTTGGGATAGCTTACCTATTTTTCGACTATTTTCCGACTATTTTCTGTGGGTTTTTTGTAAAATCTCTAGTTTCCGCAGGCAAACTGGAGACGATTGCCGCTCTGGCTCGCGTTCTTTATGAAATTTTTTGTTTTGTTTTTTTGTCTTCTTTTAATTTTAAAGTTCGTGCGCTGTAAATGGATAACCCTATACGCGCAATTACTTTTCCCCAGGTACCATTATTTCAATTCCCACATCTTCGATTAGAGGTGTTTTGCCGAGCGTTTTGAAGTTGTACCACAAATGAAGTGACCTACCGTTTTATGTTAACTCCGCAAAGGTTTTTAAGCGAAGGTCTTCCATAATAAAAATGCACTCGCGGCAAACCTGCGACTCTTGAGGAGGCGACTACTATGTTATTAGAAAAACCGTTGCTATAATTTAATGGGGCACAATGGCACATCGAAACAGAACTCACCGAATGGGGGTCACGCACTAGGATGTGACTGCAATTATTTATAAACTGCAAATTTTAGTTTTGATTATTCTTTATAAAGGTTTTTCCAATAACAGGTGTTATTTTGATATTCAAAGAAAAATGCTAATATATTTTTTAATATTATATAAATGATCGGATATTTATTCCATTATAAAGAGGAAGGTATGCCGCTAATGGTGGAAAATAACATCAGACAAATTACCACCACGATCATGCTTATTGGATATTGTCCTGCCTTTTCATGAAATTTTGTATAACCGAATTGCAAAATGGCTGCCCTATGTCCTCGAATAGTTTCACGAATTCCATCTTTGATGTCTTGAATCGACCCTGGGTTGTTGGCGTAGACCTTCTCTTTCACGTGGCCCCAAAGAAAAAAGTCACGAGGGGCCGTTCAAGTATTACGTAAGCAGATTTATTACAATTATTTACCCCCCCCCCCCCCCCCCCCCCCCCATCCCCCTTGTCAGCAAAAGTAAGCAAAGCTTTTACCCCCTCCCCCCATGCTTACGTAAACATTTTTCAATTAAAAATGTATTTTTTTATATTATAATTAATATATAATGTTATAATTATAATTTTAAAAATAAGAAAATAGATTTAGAATAGAGATTAGATTTTACTGATGCAGTAGAATCTTACGAACATAACAAGCTTATTTAAAATTTTTGGTACACATATTAAATTCAAATTGACAGTTTTCAGTCCATGAAACCCGAATCCATGATTCTAAGTTTTCGATGACATTGGATTGCTTCGATTGCTGCTCCGTGTTGTGAGTCTGCTCACTTTCCTCCGATTTTGGAATGTCTACGTCGTTCTCATCGATCCATTCAACATCATGTTGCTCTAAATTTTGAATAATGC
Organism: Anastrepha obliqua; assembly: GCF_027943255.1. Lineage (NCBI taxonomy): Eukaryota > Metazoa > Arthropoda > Insecta > Diptera > Tephritidae > Anastrepha > Anastrepha obliqua. The sequence goes on from NC_072893.1 coordinate 10,687,563, forward strand.
ACATCAGTTCATTAGCACGACGAGCAGAGACTCTTACAGGTCTAACTTTCCTATCAGTGTGCGTGTTTACTTTTTTATGGATCTTCTCGATGTGACGATTTAGTGACTTGATGGAAGCATGATAAAGACCACACGTTTTGCATGTTCGACTTGATAGCCTCAATTTTACCATGACAAAAATAATCGTAGGACATTTGCAGGAAATCTTTGAGTGAAGCACTTAAGCGTAGAGCTAAATTGACTGGAAGATCAAAAAATTGCTCTCTTTCATCCAAAACCAAGTCATCAACTGTTTGTTTTACTTTTACAGGTGGTGGAAGAAACCTGTTATCTAGTAATCTGAATAGGCCACTTCTTGGACGACAGCATTCTGTATTTCTACATTTCACAATTTGAAGCAAGTATTGGCTTTCACGCAGATGTTCTGAATACCATTTAATGTCTGGAAAATCAGGAACATCTTGTTGACCTGCCCCAACATATTTTGCAGTAACATTATAGCCATTAATTTCCATTGAACTCCATACTTCAGCAAATACATTTCCTGCAAATTCGAAATTAGATCTTTCTAAATGTTCATCAATTGTAACCCCACGTTCATCCAAATGAGACCCAAAATGGTCATGAGGCAATATTAAACCAGCCAGTTCCCGACTAAGAGGAGCCATTCTGCGCTCTACTCTGTTGTACGCACTTCTTCCAGGAGCATTGGTAGCTAAAAACAATGCATCGAGATCATATCGCTTAAAGTGTTGTATAGCAAACCCTATGACTTTTTCATAACGCGGATTTTCATCTGGCCCTCCATCAACCGTCATGATTACCACTGGTTTTACTAGTCCATGGTCAGTTTTAGCTAATGGTCGAAACTCTTCAACTTCGAGAAGCGTCTCGAAATCCTGAGCATGAGTATTAGCAGTAGATGAACTATGCTTTTCACTTCGAATAGCGATGTATGTTGGTCCAGAATATCCAACGGCTTCCGGTTGTCCTAGCATACTGGAAGTGATTTTGATAACAGCATAAGCAGATGGTATTAATTTATGACGCTCAGCGATTACCCAATCGTGGTCAGATAATGTGCATTAGAAGAGGTGCTTGCTTATTTGCCGCAGTTACGCCAATAGGGACTCGAGCTTTATCATCTTGGGTGTCTAGGGTGTCTGTCTGTTCCGGATAAAGAAATCATTTCATCGCGCCTAGGGCCTGCAATCCCGGATTCGATAGTCTCGCTCGGTCGCCAGCTTGATTTCTTGATTTAACGTATTACCGGTTTCTCGGAGACTCTATTATTATCGGACCCAGTCAAAAATTTTGGCTATATCACCCGATTATAAAAAACGAAAAGTCCAAATAAAAAAAAAATTGTTGTCACAACAGCCAGATTCACCTGGCTCATTATGTACGGCTACCAGTACGTGTACTGCAGTATACTGCAGTGTCGACAACCTGGCTCACTATAAACGTACCCTAAAGCGAGTGCCTAAACGTATGCGTGTATATTTGCGGGAATCCCCGAAAATGCGGTTCGTTTTCAAGCATAGACAATGTGAGGGTTGCCATTCGTGTAAAAAAGTAAATAACTACCGATGACGTAATCATCATCTAGACTCCCCTACCCCCCATGTCATCCAAAATAAGCAAAACAAAGACCCCCCCACCCCCGCATAATGCTTACGTAATACTTGAACGGCCCCAAGGTGTTAAATAACAAGATCTCGGTGGCCAATTGTGATCACCTCTTCAAGAGATAACACGGTCCGGAACCTTTTCCCGTAAAAGATCAATGGTTTCGTTGCTTGTGTGGCACGTAGCGCCGTCTTGTTGAAAATATACGTTGTCCAGATCAATACCATCCGCTTCCGGCCATAAAAAATGCATCAATCATCTCTCGATAGCGCAATTCATTCACCAATAACACCTGTTATTGGAAAACCCTTTATTTAAAAGAAGTCCCACGATAGAAAAAAATTCAAAACTATGATTAAATTATTCTACTTGGTGCCACAAATACACATAAAAACTGTTCCAGTGTTACTGCATATGCATTTTTGCTACTCATTTTCTTCGAATCACCCCCAACCGAACTGGCAATGCACTCGAAGCCAGAGTGTGCACTCAACCTCAACGCACACAACGACACAACCGTTGCATGTTTACTTGCAGTTCGTGTCAATGACGTCGCTTCCGTAGTAGTATCATTGCTGTTTTTGTCTGTTGCGCCGTGTTTCAACGGCTAGAGGGCGCCCTTGCACATTTCATGCTTCGTCTAGCCATTTTGGCAGTTGTTTGCTTGGTGCTTTTTTTTATTTTGGCTGTGCTTTTCTGTTATATGTATGTATGCATATTAAGTGTGCTCCAGTGTGTGTATGTATGCGTGTTTTATCGTGCCAGCTCCTTACGTTGTACTTGTCGGTCGGTATGCTGTTGCATGCCACAAATGTCATTTCACATGAATGTTTCATAAGTTTTCATTTTATGTTGAAACTTTTTTTCGGTGCATTGTCCTTTTCAATGCGGATAGCTGTTTATTTTTTTGTTGGTTTTTTTTAAGTATTTCCTTTCAGCAATATTCGATCGAAGGCTTATGGAAAATTTTGCGTGCTACTTGGTCTTTAAGAAAGTGGAGCTAATAAATAAATGAATTAGAAATAAGGGTGAAATATATTTGTTAAAAATACCTAGATAAATATGTATGTATGTTTGTAAGCATTTCCTATCCCTTGTGCACTTTTTTTCTGATAAATTATCCACTATTGGGTAATTTATGTTCGTTGCTTTAAAAATTGCCATAAACATTCAAAGAGTTTCACTTTTTTTCAACTCTAAAGTCCAAAATGTATTATCTGCAAGAGAGTATCAATGTAGTGGTGAAGCACTTAACTGTGTTGCGCTGTGTTATATTTATTTTCGCCCACCTAATCTGCTAACAATGCAATGGCTGAGTGGCTGGGTGTGTTTGCGATTTTTCTTCTGTCCACACTTATCTGACGACTGCCTAACCCAAATTTCCCAAAAGTCGAGTAAATGGATGTGCTCGTATTCATTTTAGTCACATTTTTGTCTTAATTTTCCATTCATTTTCACTACAAAGGTTCTTCACCTTTTGATTATAATGAACCACTGTGGGGAAATGACATCATTTAAGGCAAACCATAATGACAGTCACTCGCCCAGTCAGCAGCACCAGCAGCAGCAGTCCTGTCAATCCTTCTCAGCGCAATTGTTGACGACGGTCGTTTTTAAGTTTGCGTGTCGGCGAAGAAAATTATGCAAATGTACGGCAAATGCACTAAACCATCCGCCTAGACTTCAGTTATCGCCTCATATGCACTGCTGCTATGCTTCTTGTGCTCACAATTTCCAGGAAGCGCCGCCAGTCGGTGATTTTTACTACTAAAAAGGACTGGCAATATTTGCACAAGCTGAAGAATGGCTGTAAGTTAGCGAGTTGAAGCTTGTGCAAACATTTGCTACTGAAACGAGGCAATTTGGGTGTGTTCGGCGCCAGCTAAGAGAATATGTTTTACTCCTGACAGAAGCAAGGCAAGGTGTAACTAATGGCAAGTGACAAATAAGGGCGGACCATTGGCAAGGGTGAGAAAAGTGTTGACGATCTATTAGAGAGAGAAAAGTGGAAAAACGTTTATTGTGTGGCACACTTTACGGCAGCACAATACCGTACTATTATCCATAAATGTCTGTATGTATGTAAGTATGTATGTATGTGTGTACTTTGTATTTTGATATCGCAGCTGTTAGTGCACTAAGTGCAATTTAGTCTGTTGTGGCACGTATTTATTATTATTGTTGTTGAGAAGGGTGGTAATAATTTCTGTGCTATATCCTTAATTTCATTGAAGTAATGTTTAAATTGTTGTTAAAATCCTCATTTACAATTTAATGGATGTTGTTGTGGTGCGCTTGCTTTGTTGTGGGTCCCAACGTTGGTTTGGTCGCTGTAGAATTGCAATTTGTACAATGAATTACACACTCCGAAATTATGTTAAAGGTACCACGTACTGAGAAGTTTTAATTATTTAAATTAATTTTGTAATTATTTAATTATTATTTTTTTTTTTTTTTTGTATTTAAATAATGTTTTTTATAAAAATTTTGTATATAAAGTTTTTTTATACAATTTGAAGAAAAAAATTTTTTTTATAGAATTTATAGAAAATTTTTAGAAATTTTTTTTAGCAATTTGTTTATAGAAAAAATTTTTTTATAAAACTAATTTTTTTATAAAAATAATTTTTTTATAAAATTAATGTTTCTTATTAAATATTTTATTTTTATGAAACTTTTTTTATAAAAATATATTTCATTCTATAGGAAATATCACTTTATACAACATAATATAATTTTGTACAGGATTTATTAAAATCCGACATATTTATTAATTGAATTATTTACTTATTGTTTATTTTTTTATTAAAATAATATTTTTTAGAGAAATTTTTTTATAGAATTTATAGAAAAAAATGTTTCTTATAGAATTTAAAGAAAAAATTATTTATAGAATTTATAGAAAATTTTTTTACAGAATTTTTTTTTAGAAATAATTTTTTATAAAACAATTTTTTTTATAAAACAATTTTTTTTATAAAACAATTTTTTTTATAAAATAAATTTTTTTCATAAAGTATTTTTTTTTTTATGAAACGTTTTTTATAAAAATATATCTCATTCTATAACAAATATCACTTTATACGATATAATATAATTTTGTACAAGATTTATTAAAATCTAACAAATTTTCATCAAAATTTCAAAAATTTTAATCAGATTTTGTTGTGAAACAAAGTGGGTACGCAATTTCATGGCCCTTTAAATTTTAGTACAACAAAGTACAAGTTCGTAGTAGTTTAAAATTTTCATTGCCTTTTGGTAATTTTTTCCACTGACGGTGTTGCGTAATTTCTCCACAGAAACAATGTCGCGCATGCGTTTTTTGGTATACTTTATTTATTGCTTTTGAAATTCTACTGTAATAAAAAGCAAGTTTGAAGTTGCTAAAAAATCCCGTTGATTTTTTTTGAGCCTTGTCGGAGGAGTGAACAAGGCAAACAAAAAAAATTGAACACTGTAAAATAATAATGAAAATGACTTTATTGTTTTTCAAAATATTCTCCTTGGAAGTGAATACACCTCTACATTCGCTTGAACCAATTTTCAAAACATTTTTCCCACTCGAAGTGAATACCTCAAAACTGAGCTGTTGAAAGGCTTCAACATGAACCTTGAAAATTTTTTTTGCGATGTTCGGCAACTCAGAATTGACTGTTGTAAGTTTCTCTGGTGGTACAGTAGCGACAAGGCCAGCTTTTCCGAAAAAACCGACGCCCATTTGCCTTACCATATCAAGTGACGCGCAGCGTCGATTGTTTTTGGCACAAGAACCGTTTTTGGCCTTCATGAAATTCACCCAGAAGGAGCGACGGCGACCACGTTGAAACTCGATAAAGCAACGATTCACAGTGACTAAATGTGGTGCTTCAACGCCAAAGGTCGAAGTAAGTTGACCCATGTACTTCTGTCTCAATAATTCTCGTTGAAAATCGTTATAAATCGTCGTTTCGCGAGTTAATTCCATCTTTTTGGCGAGACGAATTTTTCAGTTCACTGAAAAAAGAACGATTAAGGCTCGTAAGTGAAATTTTTATATATAAATGTATGCTAAAAATACCAAATTTTAGACCAAAATATCGATTACAGGTCATTACTCGTAGCGTTGCAAAAGTGATACTGTTAAATGACAATCCTCGTGTTTGTGTTTTATATCAGAACGAACCTACTTTGAAGGCGATACAACTTGAGCTTGAATGAATAGTAAATATGTATGTTATTGAGCCACTCCCATAACTTTTTAACATGTAAATATGTAGTAGCTCCCGTAGCTAGGAGGTTTTTGCGTAACTACCCCTTCGAAGCCCACTGTGGACATGAAATTTCAAATTATAGAAAATGTTTTTCCAGCAGCAATGGCAAGTCTCCGAGTGCATTTCTGCCATAGACAATTTTCTTATAAAAAAACCATATACTCGTACCTTTTGGAAGTGGCATACAACTGTTTGCTCCTGAATTTATTGAACAATTTTCAAACGCTCATCATGAATTGAAGGAGGAACTCGATCCAACCACAAGCAAAGTAGTGGAGTGTCTGGAGCGTTAAAAACGTTAAAACCTAGGATGTCTTAGGGACTAGATGAAATTAAATTATCTTTGCGAAAATGTGTTGTGAATAACATAAATAATAATCTCTACCTATTTAAAAGTTGTGCATTTGATTTTTAAATAGCAAAAATTTATGATTGCAATAACTTATGTGCTATAATGCAAATAACGTTGTAGAATTTATTGTTTTTGTAACAGAAGTGGAAGCAAATGAAAAAATAAATAGATTATGGATAATTAAATGTAAAAAAAAAAAAAATATTATGTAAACTTTCGTTTATTTAAATAATTAGCATACAAAAAAAAAATAAAAAATTGTTTTCTGTTATTATAGCATAAAAGTAAAATCGAATTAATTATTAAAAACAAAAAAATTATGACTATTTAAAAGAAAAAAATGAATTAACAAAAAAATTTGTCTATTGAAAAATTTACATTTTTTCAAATATCATCTTCAATTTCACTGATGTTAATTATAGGCGCTACATTTAGACAGCTGTCGTCGTTGCACTGTAGGCATGCTACACTGCAGTATAATCCACTTTTTCGGCATCCGCATGCAGCTCCACATCCTTTTTTGCAATTGCAAAATAACATTTTTAATAAATTTTCCGGAGCAGGTAATTGATTCGTAAATATTGGATGATAGGTATTATTGGAATAGTTCCATCCCCAATTTTCGATGATTAAATCATTCCCTAACCACATCTGAATTTGTAGGTAAACCCGTTTTAAGTGTTCAAATGCTGCATCAGATGTGGGAGGTAACGAAGATAAAAGAACACTTGTGTCTTTGCCAGTTGCTTTGATGAAGGAATCGAACCTGAATGTATTCAAATCTGCCATTTTTGCCGAAGCACCATACAGTCCCAAAATACATGTAATACCAGCTTGAAATATATTATTTGCATCTTCATGTACATTTTTAAATACTGCTGCTGAGTCATGTAGATCATTCCGCTTCTCAAAATTTTTGATAAACTTAATTTTTCCTTTGTTGTAAAACGCAGAAGTAGTATCACAGCCCGTGAAAGCATGTAAAAATAGAACATGTTCTTTACATGCTGGTAGAGATTTTTCTAAACTTTTCGATGAAAATATTTGTTGGTTAACTTTGCCTCGGGATGGTTTTAAAAAATATATTTCACAATCAGTAGGCGCCAATGCCGTTAACACAACCAAGACGTCAATGTCTTCAGAAATTACAACAGTATTTTATATATTTTATCTTGAGCGATTTTTAACGGCATATTTTCATCAAATTCAATATCTGTACTTATATTTTTTAGTGCGCGACGATTCCTTTCAGCAGATTTAATACCGTCCTTCTTATATCCATCAAATACCACGTATGCGTTATTATAATTATTCCTCAAATATCTTACGTAATGTTCGCATATCATTTTGAATGTTTCATTTAATTGCCATTTGCAACGATACATGCCTCCATCAATAACATAATGAACATTTTCTAAGCTTTTCAAATTAATCTGAATTTCTGGGAATAATTCGTAGAAAGTTGATTTTTTTGTCTTTCGCATTTGGCCATCTTCAAACAGAGCAAGTGGATATAGTGCCAGTTCATAATTCATATAAGTTTTTAGTTCATCATCTGTTTTTTTCAACACACAAATACGTTGAAACAGCAACAATGGATCAACAGGAATAACATTGCTATGAAATTTTATTTTATTATTTTTAGCCAATAGAGAATTTATTTTATCTTTCCTTAAAAACTTCAATTCGCGTACATTTTTCCCCTTCGATTTTCTTCATAACTTTTAAACCGTCTTCAAAAGCATTGTAACAATTTATACTTTTATCACCGGTAATTCCAGTGGCAATTGACATAATTGCATCTGTATCAGGAAAAGGACTGTGTTCTTTGAAAAAGTCTACCAATCTTTTTACATCGATACCATCTCTTTCTATTCTAGCATCTGTAGAGTCACTGTGTTGATGACTTTTATTGAAAGATATGTCACAAAAATTTTCTATGCTTTGAATAATATCTTTACAATAAATAACTCCTCTGATCCATTTATAAACTACACTTTCAGTGGCACCTCGTTTAAAAGGACCCCCTTCGACGCTCATTCCTTTCATTAAAGTCTGCTCAATAGTCTGATCACTTGCAATACCAGAAAAAAAATATCTGATCGCCTAGATGTGAAATATCCTGTTGTATATTTTTCGAACTCTGCTGGATCCATTATATACTGTAATTCCTTCATATCTTGCAGATAAATTTGTGCAGCCTTCGCATAGGGAAAATGTCCTGATGCGTGGAATAGTGGAATCATCAGCTCAATACTATGTAGATGTAAATTCCAATCCCCCATACGGTCGGCAGCAATGAAGTCTTTCAATATTGTTACCATTCGAAAATACGTAATCCATAGTTTTGATGTTTTATTTTTATTTTCAAGCTCAACTAACTTATCTTCAAAAATTCTACTTAGCATTTGAAATCCTTGGTTTTCTGTAATTTCATTGTAATTGAACATTTCAAAAAACATCGATATTTGTTCGTCATTCAATACGCATTCCGCATTATTCTCCTTAAGATCTTCAAAAATTATTTGTGCTAAAGCTTGTTGCAATAAGGTATGAGCACGTACTGTTCTAGCATAGGCACGTCCTGACGTTATGTGATCAATCGTATTTTCTGCATAAATGGTAGAAAGAACTTCTTTTATCCCACTTCCAGCCATACTATAGCCAATAGATCCCATGTAAAACATTAGAGTATGAAACGAGCCTAATCTGACTACAACTAATATTTCATCTGATAAACACACAGCAGAAGCTGCCCTCTTCCACTCGGTAAAAAAAACAATTGTTCGTCAGAAATATGCGAGGTTTTCAAGTTGCTCCGATAACTAAACACTTTTGCAAAATTTTGGAAGTTTTAAATAAAATCCCAAAATTTTCACTATTACGTATTCACAACATTCGCTCAACACGTGTCACTTATAACTGATTTAGCCAGAACAAATTCATAGTACGCCGCAGCTGCCGTTCCCCTCTTCAAGTTTGACTACCTGCTCAAGGTCTCTTCGACCCGTCAAATAAAATGGAACGTTGGGAAGATGTTTGTCTTTATCTATTTAAGTAAAATTTAACGTAGAACTAAAAAAAAATTTTTCCAACTCAATATTATGCTCCAATATATTAATTTTTCATATTTTTTTGTTTAAACAATGAAAAAATTAATTGCACAATATAATATTGGTAGAAGTTACAATTTAGAGCATACAAAAGAAAATCCTGTTGGTTACATGGCAATTCATTCAGTCCCTACGAGATCCGAGGTCAAAACCCCTGGGCACTCCACTAAAGGATTCTCACGCCAATTATATAAATAAATATGTGAATGTATGTAATATAATATATGTGTGTATATACGAATGTATGTGTGTATACAGCTATGTATGTTTGTTTAAAAAGTTGTAGCAAAAGCAAATTCCGCGCTCGCTAAGCGCCAGCTGGGAAAGAAGGTGTGGCAGCTTGTCATAGTTGCACTGGCGCAATCGCTTTTAATTAATTCATTTAAATGAAGACTTCAACTACATTAACTAAACGCTAATGGCAACATTCAGACAACAACAGCAACAAGAGCATTATGAGTAAGGTTTCCTGTGTGTTGTGAGTTGTTGTAGAATTTTTGCATAATCATAAAAAGTTATGGCAGCTCCAGAAAAACAATTTATTAATGCAAGAGTTTACGTGTGTGTGTGTGTATGCACGTTCCGGTTTTATGTTATACGCTGCCTGTCATACTAGTCGGACTTGCACATCTCTTTTGATTTTTGAATTTATTTTACTTCTTGATTTTTATAGTTTGCTGTTTATTTTATTTCTTTTTGTTCTGCAACTTTTGTTGGTTGTGAGTTGTCTGCGCAATTAATAAAATAAGTAGAATCTTTAGTCGGAGCTCATTTGTCTGATTGCCTTCATAACTACCGAGTAGTTTATTTATACTTAACTGTTGCTTACCTCTTTTTATTTTCCCCTTTTTTTCCTTTTCACTTCAATCTGTCTGACGGGTCATTAATTTAGTCAAATAAGGAAGATTTATTTAAAGCCTCACTTGAACTCGCATTAATTTTTTGATTGGCGGGTTGCGCCGACTGATGAGCAACTATCCCAGGGAATTAGGAAAAGTTGAAGTGATGTGATGAATGCGAAATAAATCCAAATAAATAACTAAGAAGGGATTTACAAAAAAACTTAGTTTAGTCAGTTGTGTTTATTGACATTCGTGTCTTATTTTTGTTTTTTTCTTTGTTTTTGATGATTGCTTACACTAAATTTTCTCCTAATTCACTGAAAGCCCTTACACGTATTTAATTTAGTGGCAGTGAGCTCCCAATTTACATGGCGCATTTTCTATTCGTATAAATTATGTAAAGTTCTAAAAGTCAATTACAAAAGTAAATATCTGTATGCGTATAACCCTGCAGGAAAAATCTGTACTGGTAAAGGGTTTTCCAATAACAGGTGTTAGGTGTTAAACAGGAGAGATGATTAACGATTTTTAATGGCCGGAATTGAATGGTATTGATCTGGACAACGTTTATTTTCAACAAGACGGCGCTACGTGCCACACAAGCAACGAAACCACCGGGGAAAAGTTTCCGGACCGTGTTATCTCTCGAAGAGGTGATCACAATTGGCCACCGAGATCTTGTAATTTAACACCCTGTGACTTTTTTCTTTGGGGCCACGTGAAAGAGAAGGTCTACGCCAATAGCCCAGGGTCGATTCAAGACCTCAAAGATGGAATTCGTGAGGCTATCCAATAGGAGGACATAGGACAGCCACTTTGCAATTCGGTTATGGAAAATTTCATGAAAAGGATATTGTCCTGTAAACGTGGCCGTGGTGGTCATTTGCCTGATGTTATTTTCCACTCTAAACGCCATACCTTCCTCTTTATAATGAAATAAACATCCGATCATTTATATTAAAAAATAGCGTTTGGCTTTGAATATCAAAATAACACCTCTTATTAAATAACCCTTTAAAACAAACATTTGGTCCAGGTCCAATAATAACGACGTAGAAATTTTCTACAATTTTACTGTTAAGTTACTCTTAGAGCGAGAAATGAGAAGCAAGAAAGTGTCAAATTAGTAAACTTCTGCTCACTACAATGTTCTTCTTCTTCGTTTTTGGTGCGACAGGCTTTTAAGCGATTTTGGCCCAATTTAACAATATTCGCCAGTCGTTTCGATCTCGTGCTAACCGGCGCCAGTTAGACACACCAAGTGAAGCCAAGTCCTTCTCTGTCTGATCTATCCAACGCAGAGGAGATCTTTCTCCTTCTCTGCTGCCACCAGCTGGTACCGCATCGAATACTTTTTTCGCTACACGATGTCTATGTAGTCTATAAAGCTCATACAGCTCCATCGCCTACGACACTCGCCGTCGCCAACGTGCTGAGGTTCCAAATTGAGCCGCAGAACATTTCTCTCAAATACTCCATGGGACGCTTCATCGGATATTGTCATTATCCAAGCTTCTGCTCCATGCAATAGGAATGGCATGATGAGAGGCTCATAAAGTGTTAGTTTTGTTCGTCGAGAGAAGGCTTTTTTTGCGGATGAGAGAATTTAAAATGCCTAATACATCATCAAAGCTTGCGACGGCAGCAATGGTATTCCCGGAGACTAAAAAACTCCCCCTCCTTTGGAACCGTCGGCCGCCCTAGAACCGCTTTCCCCATTCAATAAGAGTGGCGTTCCATCTTTTACAAGATCTATGCTTGTGTGCCTGTGTCCAGGTCCCACTTTTTCATCTGCAGCTTTCCCACGATTCCTCGTTGCTTAACATCTTGTCGATTACATTTACAAAATACCGACGGTATTTTCCAGCGTTCGGTGTCCGAAAGCATTTGGGTTGTATAAAAATTGACTTCACCAAATCTTCTGCCATACCATGTGGCGACGTCTTTTATTAGCCTAACCGTCCATCTGCCGCGTGTTTCGTTTCTCCAGCGGTATTGCCATAGCCTTAGCGTTTCGTTCTTTATTTCGCGCAATGGAGAGCGTGGTAGCCATCATTGTTTCTCATTTCATTTGGGTTGGTCTCCCTATATTTGTCATGAGTCTACTGAGTAGAGATGCCATTTCCACGGCTTTCTCGAGAGGAGGTAGTAAGAAAAGTTAGGTTATTTTAGTATAAACATTTAAAATTCGAAACATTTTTTTTAATAATGCAAACTGTTTGAACCGAATTTATGAACCATTAAATTTTATAAAATAAAATTTCGAATAAACTCAAAATTCACGTTGATTTTTAATACTTTTCCCCTTTTCTACATTAAAAAAAATGTCGTGCATTCGTGTATTGAGTATTGCGGCAGTGATAATGGGCCAAGTTAGAACACAATTATATTTCTCATGAATATAACTTTTCGAATTCTATATTTGTTCTCTCGAATTTAAGCTGGAATTCTTAGCCAAAATTTTCAAGCTTTGCAAGCTAACGGAGCGTTTCTTACATCTCCAAAGATAAATTAGTGCGATCGTGTGAAAACTGCTCCACAAGCAAAGTTCGAAGAGTTTAGAAAACCTGAAAGTAATCAAATGTGCGACAATTCTCATTCATTACTAGTGGATTTTCCTGCGGGGTGTGCATTGCAACGTTCCTCTGCCGTTTTCTCCACATAACCTTTGTGCATTTATATGTGTGCTTTCTCAGCCCTTTGCTGACCTTTTAGACCAGCCTTGCGCGTCCGCATTGTTTTCAATTATAGCAGCGAATTTCAATATGTACACACACACACACATACAAAGTTAAATACATTTAATTGCACACTCAAATAACAATGTAATTCAAGGGGCACAGTAAATAACCCTTTACAACTACAAACACACTTTTGGCATTTGCATATATACGAGTTTATTTAAGAGTATACAGGTGGCGCAAAATTAAGCATCCAATTTTGTTTTTGGAAAAACTTTTTACTAAATAAATAAAAATCATTTTGAGTAACGGAAATCTTTATTTTGATCTTTACGCGCTCCATTGCTTGTCTGTTTGCATACTGCAGCTGTCTGTTTCACGAGTGTCGAATATGATTGACGCACGACGCCATTTGCAAAAATTATAATTCTTCCGCTAGGGTGATTAATTTTGCGCCACCCTGTATTTACACTTTTGTCGAATACACTGCTTCCAAACTGGTACCCTTTCAGGTGATTCAAAGTTATAACTATTTTTGTTTTTTTTTTGTAATCTTTTTCATATGAAAATGTATTTGTATGAAGCAGAGCTATACATTATACGAGGGTTGCTATGTATTTATATTTCTTGAAAACGATTATATCTTTTTTCCAAATAATCTCCATGTGGATCTATGCACTTTTGCATTCACTTAAATCAATTTTCGAAGCACTTTGTCCAGTCGCTTTTCCAGCGCGTTTTTATATTCCATGGGATCCAATCTTATTGAAGCTCGTCATGCTAACGAACCCAATCCCACGGTATGTGATGTGGCGATCTTGCTCACGCATTTCGCTTACAACAGCGAGATTTTTTGGCAAAACAACCGATTTTGGACGACCTTCCCTACCGGTTTTTTGCAGGAACAAGGGTCCTCATGATCTGCAAACGTCTAGCAGGAAAATCCTGGGTCTGTAGCCTAAGAATCCTGAGACGGATGTGTATCATGATAATAAGACCAATGATAATATATGGAGCGGTTGCTTGGGTGTTGGAATCCGCTCTCTCAACAGTGCGGGCAGCACTAAAACAGCTTCAGCGCTTAGCATGTGTTTGCATCACGGGAGCGAATCGGGCCTGCTCTACAGCTGCAATGGAGATGATACTTGAGCTGACACCGCTCAAACGTACCCTGTTGAATATAACTAGGGAAGTTTTCGACAAAGGAAATGTGATCTCATCTAAAAACATCGATTGCTGAATCTGCGGCTCCCAGTTGCCCAGCTACTTAGGGAAGATATAGCTCAGTATTGAACTGAACAATAGGTTAAACTGGAGTGCATCTGCATTAGAAAATAAACTCCAAAGGTGTACCGTGCACTGGTACACGGATGGCTCAAAGATACCGGAAGGTATAGGCGCTGGTCCCAGAACCAAGCGTTCTGTGCCGATTGGTAGTTTTTCAAGCATCGTCCCAGCGGACGTGTATACCATCTGTCTATGTGCAGAGATCAACTTAGACAAGAATTTCAGAAATAAGTGACAGTCAGGTGGCACTCCGAGTTCTGTTATCCTGTGAGATTAAGTACTCACTAATGCTTGAGTGTATCGGGGAATTGAATATGTTATGGACGCACATTCGTACAGAGATATAACTGAGAACGAAGTAGCGGACGCATTGGCATGACGGGCTGCGGTCTCATTACCGTTGAAGGTTATAGCGGCGAGAAGGTTAAGGTATCTCCGCCAATTGTAGACAGAAGCAGGGCCTCTACGCTCAGCCCACCCCAGCTCTATCTTAAGTTTAATAAGGGAACTGAGCTTGGATGAGATACTGTGATGAGTAGAGTGCACAAAAGACCTTGAGGTCGAATGCAAACCCGAAAACACATCTATCTATCTACAGTTTTCTTGACTAGAACCCGATGAGATGACTAAATATTATAGGCAGTCCTAAAGTAAAGTACTTACAGTTGACACCTGCGACCTTTCTACTCCTCGGAGTATACCTATCAAAGGCCTTCAATTTTATCAAGGAATACTGATGGTGTGTGAAAGATTTACTAGATCTCACTGTCTCTTTAGCTGAAATCACAAAAAGCTTCCTGATTTAGTCGTGCATGCCTATCAGTATCGTCACCACATTTCCACTCTACTACACAGTTTAAGAGAGCCCTGATCCGCTTCACAATATTAAACTTCAAACTGTTTTTCAACCATATACATTTCAATAATTGCTCCAATATAAGTTTCTTATCAACTCTCTCTCTCTCATTACTCACTAATTTTTCTTTCTTCTTGCAGTTACCGATGGATCAAGAACGGCAAGAAATTCGATTGGCAAGCTTACGACAATCGTATGCTTCAGCAACCCGGTCGTGGTACGCTCGTAATCACATCACCCAAAGACGAGGATATGGGTCAGTATCAGTGTTTTGCAGAAAACGAATTCGGTACGGCCACCTCGAATTCCGTGTTTGTGCGCAAAGCCGAACTGAATGCATTCAAAGATGAAGTGGCGAAAACAATTGAAACAAATGAAGGTGAACCCTTCTCGTTGAGTTGCGAGGCACCTGACGGTTGGCCCAAGCCCATTGTGAACTGGTTGATACAGCATTCTTTGGATGGCACCATTAAATCGATTAACGATTCACGCATGACACTCGATCCCGAAGGCACACTCTGGTTTTCGAACGTAACACGTGGAGACGCTTCTGATGATTTCTTCTATGCCTGTTCGGCTACCTCGGTATTCCGTAATGAATACAAAATTGGTAATAAGGTATTGTTGGATGTGAAACAGACCGGCATTAGCGCCGCACAGAACAAACAACCACCAAAGAGGCAATATGTTACGCGTAAGAACGAAGTAGCGTTACGTGGCAAACGCGTAGAGCTATATTGTATTTTTGGTGGAACACCACTGCCGCAAACAGTGTGGTCGAAAAATGGCGCACCCATAAAATGGAGTGATCGAGTAACACAAGGTCATTATGGTAAATCGTTGGTCATCAGGCAGGCAAGTTTCGACGACGAAGGCTCCTATACGTGTGATGTTTCGAATGGTGTTGGCAATGCGCAATCGTATTCAATCAATCTTAAGATTTTGGCCACACCCTACTTCACGAAAGAACCAGAGATCCAGAATGCCGCCGAAGATGAAACGGTCGAGTTTGAGTGCGCAGCTGCTGGTAATCCAGAGCCGACAATTCAATGGATCCACAATGGCAAACCAATTGCACAATCACCACCCAATCCACGTCGTACTGTCCAGAGTAATCGCATTATCTTGCGCGATCTCGTTAAAGCCGATACTGGTAATTATGGCTGTAACGCTACCAATTCGCTTGGTTATGTCTACAAGGATGTGTATCTAAATGTGTTGGCACTACCGCCAGAGATCCAGGAAGCGCCACGCAAAGAAGCAACAGTCGACGGCAAAAATGTGACGTTACGTTGCCGCGTCTTTGGTGCGCCAAAGCCACAAGTGAAATGGATACATAATCACCAAGAATTGACCGGCGGACGCTACAACACCTTACCCTCAGGTGATCTGGAGATCCAAGAAGTTGCATTTAGTGATGAAGGCGACTACACTTGCTTTGCCTCCAACAAGTTCGGCAGTAAATCCGCAAATGGAACGTTGACAGTAATGAAGAGAACGAGTATAATACATGAACCGCAGAATTACGAGGTGGCTGCTGGCAAATCGGCGACATTCCGTTGCAATGAGGAGCATGATGACAAGCTCGATCTGGAGATTGAATGGTGGAAAGATGGGCAGCCCATTGATTTCGAATCGGAGGCACGTTTCATGAAGACCAATGACAATTCGCTGACCATACCCAAGACTGTTGAATTGGATTCGGGCGAGTATACATGCGTAGCACGCACGCAGTTGGACGAAGCTTCGGCCAAGGCTAACCTCATAGTGCAGGACGTACCGAATGCGCCGCGATTGGTTGGCATCGTTTGTATGACCAATAGGATAAGGGTGACCTGGGAACCGCAAGGTGACAATCGTTCACCCATTCTTTACTACACCATTGAATTCAATACTTCCTTTACACCCGACTCTTGGGATGTCTCATACGAGAAGGTACCCTCCACTGAAGTCGCATTCGTTGTTGACTTAACCCCCTGGGCTAATTACACCTTCCGCGTAAAAGCGTTCAATAAAATCGGGCCATCACCGCCATCAGAAAACAGTGAAGTGTGCACAACACCGTCAGATGTGCCCTACAAGCACCCCGAAAATGTACAAGGCATGGGTACAGAGCCCAACAATCTAGTAATTTCGTGGACGCCAATGCCAGAAATTGATCACAATGCGCCAGACTTCCATTACCGCGTATCTTGGAAACGCGATATACCGGCTGCCTCTTGGGAGAGTAGAGATATCTATGATTGGCATCAAAACAATTTGGTAATCCCAGACCAACCAACCTATGTACCGTACCTCATTAAAGTGGTGGCTATAAACGAGCGAGGCGAGGCAAATGAGGCGCCTACAGAAGTCATCGGCTATTCTGGCGAAGATCGTAAGTAGTAGACATATTTGTTGGAAGCTTCATAATACCTATGTATAATTTTTTTAATTCGAAGGCCCATTGGAAGCTCCCACCAACTTCAGCATGGTTCAAGTTACCGCCGCCACCACGGCTATGTTACGCTGGAATCACGTTAGCCCCGAATCGGTACGTGGACGCTTCAAGGGTTATAAAATCCAAACATGGACTGAGAAGGAAGGTGAGGAAGGTTTGCGTGAGATACATGTCGATGCGATCTCCGACCAGGCGCTCGTAACACAATTCAAACCCGACTCGAAGAATTTCGCGCGTGTGCTCGCTTACAATGGACGTTTCAATGGGCCACCCAGTGTTGTCATTGATTTTGATACGCCCGAGGGCGTACCGTCACCGGTACAGTCGTTAGATGCATACCCGCTGGGTTCATCCGCCTTCTGGTTGACTTGGAAGAAACCATTGCAACCAAATGGTAAATTAACCGGCTACAAAATCTACTATGAAGAGGTGAAAGGTAGCTATGTAAGCGAGCGACGTGAACTCGAACCACATATTACCGATCCACTACAGATGAGCACGAAAATGGCTGGTTTGCATGCAAATACTAAATACAGAATTTCGATAACAGCGACCACGAAAATGGGCGAGGGATCTGAGTGAGTTTGATACAAAAAAAGTATTTAAAGTTTTTGCACTGGAATTACGTTTGCATTTTGCTTATTCACAGACACTTCATTGAGAAACGCACTTTGCCAGAGGACTCACAGAAGCCGGCGGTACCTGCGTTCGCCTGGGAGCAATTGCCATCTGATAATGGGCTCGCAAAATACCGCATCAACTGGCATCCCAGCACAGAGGGACATGCGGGCACACATTTCTACACTCAATACAGGTGAGCGAGCGGAAATAATGAAAAATAGCGCCCTTTTGCTTAGAAATTATATTTATTTAGTTGTATGAACATTTTTGAGTAATTTTTTGTTTGTTTAATTTCAATGCCAATTTTCCAAAAACGCATTACCTGCATCTTTATTTTTCCAACTCAGAATTAAAGGTCAATCAGACTTCGAAAAAGTTGATCCTGAGTTCACCAAAGATTTCCAGGAGGTCGCCGGTCTTGATCCAGATAATGTTTATGAATTCCGCGTGGTTGCAGTCGATGGGCTGCACGAGACACCCAGTGAAATAAGAGAAATCGTTGTTGACGGACCCACTAAGGTGCCCAATCAAAATGTGGCGAATGCTGGCTGGTTCATCGGTATGATGCTGGCGTTGGCTTTCATCATTATACTCTTCATTATTATTTGTATAATACGACGCAATCGCGGTGGCAAATATGATGTGCACGATCGTGAATTGGCGAATGGCCGCCGTGACTATCCCGACGAAGGTGGATTCCATGAATACTCGCAGCCGTAAGTTGCCTAACAATAAGACTGAAATCAAACATTACACACATTTTTAAAATTATGTTTGTTTCAGTTTGGATAATAAGAGCGCTGGTCGCCAATCGGTTAGTTCGGCGAACAAGCCCGGTGTGGAGAGTGACACCGACTCGATGGCCGAATATGGTGATGGTGATACAGGTGAGTCAAAATCAAGTAGATAATAAATAGTGCAACGTCGAATTGTCCGTGAAAATCTGCGATGGCATAGCTGTATAAACCTATGAAGCTTCGCAAAATATGCATATGTATGTATGCACATCTGTGTATGTATGTATGTATGTGCATCGAGAATGGTGCTCACCATTAGTGTTTCTCCACTTGTTCTCTGTAAATTTTATTTACTTATTTATTCCATATTATTTTATATATTTTCTTTCTTTTCTATGTATTTATTGTTTTTTTTTGTTTTTTCCCAAATTTGTATAAAATGCGTGTGATTTTGAAAATGAGCGCCGCAGCTGTTGCAATAAAAGGCGTTGCAAATAATTTACCCACAGTGGCCGAACGACAAGACGAGGCTGCCGCCGCAGCAGCACGCATACTTAAACATTAGCCTTGAAACACTGTTACAAATTGCAAATATAGTAAATTCATTTTAAAATATGCAAAGGTAAAGAAGAATTTCGCAGCCGCGAGTTTTAAATTTACTAATGCATGGGATACCTTTTTTGATTTTCGTGTGTTCCTTAACTCATACATTTTTGAAATTTGCGGCGGAAGCCATTAATATTTGAAAAATTATTTTTAGTATTTGTTGCTAACAATTTTTAATATTTTCAAGTTTTCTGGCAAACTAATAAATTCGGCAATTCATGCTTAAAGATACAAGAAAAAATAAACAGTGAAAGAAATTATTTTCCTACTGGCTAAAACATGAAAAATATAGCTGGGGGGAAATATTTGGTTGGTCTTATTTATTTTACAAATTTAATGCCTTGTTTTAATATTTAATTGCATAATTCAAAATTTAGTGGATGTAGCAATAACACAAATTGTATGGTAAAATATTTTTCTTTCATATACATAAATATTTCGAATATTGAGTTAACTTGGAAGTTCAGCAAAAGTTTAAGTTTGAAGAAAATCGTAAAACTTTATTTGATTTATAATTTTTTGAAAAGAAAAAAATTTAAGTTTATTTTTTATTTTTTCCTTAAACATTTAGAGGTGGAAAAATAAATTTTTTGTTTAAAAAATAACTAATAATAAATTTTTCGGAAATTGAAAATAATGTCAAAAATAATCAAGAAACAATAAATATTTCTAAAATTGAGTCAACTTAAAAATTCTGAAAAAAATTTAATTAAAAAAAGTTAAAAAATATTTTTTTAAGACATGATTAAAAATATTTTTTTTGTTTAAAATTTAGCTAATAAATAATAAATATTTCGGTAATTGAGAAAAAAAAAATTAAAAGTCAAGAAATGGTTATAAAAATAACCAATAAATAATAAATATTTCAAAGGATGCGTTCAGAAAAAAAAAATAAAAATTAATTAAAAAAAGCTTAAACATTTTTTTAAGATAAAATAATTTTGTTTGCTTAATAATTAACTAATAAACAATACATATTTGGAAAGATGAATTAACTTGAAAATCAAAAACAAAAACTCATTTAAAAAAAAGGTTGACTTTTTTTAAGCTATGGTTAAAAATAATTTTGTTTGTTACAAAAAAAACTAATAAATAATAAATATTTCGAAAAATGAATTAACTTAAAGATTTCTTTCAGAAAAGTTTAAAACTTGTTTTTTTAAGATTTATTTAAAAATAACTAATAAATAACAAATATTTGAAAATTGATTTGATTCAAAAATTCAGAAAAAAATTTATTTTAAGAAAAGTTTACATCTTTTTTTAGCAAGAAATAGTTATAAAAATATTTCTTTAAGAATAACCAATAAATAATAAATATTCACAAAATTAAGTTAATATTTTTTAATAAGTTTTTTTTTTAATAATTAATGGAAAATTGAGTTAATTCGAAAATAAGGAAAAAAAAGTTTTATTCAAAAAAAGTTTAAATTTTTTTAAGCTATTAAAAAATTTCTAAAAAAATGTAATTTTAAGAAACGTTTAAACTCTTTTTTTGCAAGAAAAGGTTATACAAATGTTTGTTTAAAAATAACCAAATGTTTGTTAAATAATAACCTCGAAAATTTAGTTAACTTAAATATTCAGAAAAAATTGGATTTTGATAAAAGCGTAATTTTTTTAAGACATTGTTAAAAAATGATTTTAAAATTACTACAATAATAAATAATAGATATTTCGGTAATTGATTTAATTTAAAATAAAAAAAAAGACTTAACGTTTTTTTTAAGATGTAGTGAAAAAAATTTTTTTGTTTAAAAAATTACAGTACCCGAAAAAATTCATGCTTACGAATTCCTGATTACCGACTTTAAAAGTTTCAGAAACTGATGCGGTATAATTTTTAGATCTCGAATTGTGGTACAGTATTTAATGTTTTTTTTTTGTCAAAATTATTATTTTTTTTATTGTCAAAAAATGTATATTTTTTTTGTTTTTGTCAAAAAATGTTTTTTTTGTTGCATTTTTTTTTAATGCATTTTAAATAAAGTACGTGGAGATCACAATTTATATAAAATAAAATTATCAAAAGTTTCAAATGTGAACGACCTAATCAATTATGTCAAGATTTTATTCCAACTTGAAATATTAAAATATCCTTTAAGCTGTTCAGTTTGATTGCTAACCTTTACTTTGTGCCAATTTGCTTTGGACAATTTTTAATTTGAATACTAAGCAAGGTTAATTCAAAATTATTAAAATAAAGTTAAATGAAGGCCCTGAAGAAGAGGGTAACAACGTCAAACTCCGAAAAAGATTGAAGCGAAATCGGCCAATCAGTTATTGTGCGCGCAAAAAATTACAAATACGCTAAAGGGTTATGTTTTTTATTCAAATGGAGAAAAACCTTTAGAAGAACGAATCGCTCAATCGCCCGGCAGACAAGATGGGGCATTAATAACATAATGGAAATATCAATCGGATAAGACTTTATCTAAAATAAACTCTGGGAAAGTTTGAACTTCCATGAGCAACCCAAAAATACGCAAAAAATAATTCCAAACGCTTTTACGTACCTTTCTCGAATTCCATTATTATTCTTAATGAATCCATCTTTGACCTGTTTACACCTGTTATCAAATGCTATGTGCAATGCTCTACAAATAAGTAGTTGGATTCAAGGTACATTGAAGCGTAGCGGCAGAAGTATTTTATGACTTGATATGGAGCAGTTTTGAGCCCACAAACTAAGTTGTCATACCACAAGTCGAGTTTACCACCGATTTAGAGATCATAAATTATGTTAATATTTCAAGTTTTAACAAGGTTTTAAAGATAAGGTCGGTCAATTTATTCCAATTTTTCTATTAAAAAATAGTTAATTCGGAAAAATAATTTACTAAGCCTCAAACTGAAAGAAAATTTTTTTTAGATCACCACTAAATTTGGTTAAAACAGGGCAATTAATATCATATTAAGTACAAGAATTGTATCATCTTACATTGATTTCCATTCAAAAACTTGTATGAAATGTTTTCAAGTTTCAAGTTATTATACAGATGTATATAATGTGTATGTACGAAGGGACTGATGAAAGTGCGCTTAGTTGATTGCCTCCCTTAGAAGCTGAAATAAAACTTTAGATGCCTTATTTCTGGCACAACATCACGACACACACACCATAAATTGTAGAAAAAGCTCGACCAAACACCTATACACGCCCCTTATTAAATAGTCGCATTCTTAAGTAATCAAACCCTAGGTTAGCTTTGGATTCTCATCACTCCCCAATGCCGCAACTACGTCATTAATCCAAGATATTGCGCAAGTTTCATGAGAGTTGCTTTCCACAGAAACATTTTTGGTTTAGAATTTCCAAAACGACTTGGAGATAATCACAAGCGATAGTGCATTCTCTCCATATGCTATTTTAAATATATTTCCACTGGTTGAGGTTACGTTACGTTACGTTGAAATCCATACAGAAACTATTTCTGAGATGTCCTGTAGAGATGATGAGTGATGGCCTTCCCAATATCTTTGCTTTTTGTGCCTCTCTGCTGACTGTTTTTTAGTGAAACTCCAAACGCCTTCAATGTCAGCAGACTATTGTATGTCGAAAAGCCAAGCCGTTCTATTCTACTACTACCATTGTACAAAAATACAAGTAAAAGCACTCTTCTTCTTCCTATTTTTTATCAGGCATCCTTGGTGTGAATTTGACAGGCAGTCAAGTGTGTGACGGTGTGAGTGCTTGGTATTTTTGCTTAAGCGTATTAACGGGGTTGCTATTCCAAATTCGATTTTTTATGGTAGCGTTAAAAGCAATAGAATATAGACAAAAAAAATATAAAATAATATCTTTGACTTGGAAAATTCACAATAAGATATATGTTTAATATATTTCTTAGCTATAATAATGCTTTTTATTGGGAAATATCTGAATTTTTATTTTTTATTTATTTATTTTTATTTATTTATTTATTTTTTTTTTGTTTTGTTTTGTGTTTTAGACTTTTTAATACGATTTTCTATGAAATTTAATCATTTTTATACAACTATGTTATATAAAAGAGCGTTTTGGAATCAGGTGATCTAAGGTGTGGGCATTTTTTGACAACCAGCTGAGAGTGTTTTTTCTTATGGATCAGTACAATGACAGTTACTCTACTCTCTTTTGTAGTGACATTCTGATACACAAAATGTTGTTTTTGGTCTAGAGTCACCGCCTCGTATAAATGCGCTTGCTATGCCAAATCATCCAACATGTTTTTAGTTTTTTTTTTTAATTTTACAAGAAATATTTTCAGTGTTGTCAACTAAGCAGACGTTTGCCAGTCCCTCTGTACATGTCTTTGCATCACAAATATCATTTGAGTAAAATGGCCAGTAGTCGCTTTGGGATCTACTTACATATACATATTCGAGTACAATTTATTTATTCTTGTTAGCAGCTCATTTTCATCATCATATGCAAATGTTCGAAATAAAATTAATTTTGAACGGCGCAGAGATAAATTTCAAACTATAAATTATCTGACCACAAATAAGTTATTGACTACAAGCGAAAATATCAAAAATACAAAAATATCAAAAATACAAAAATAATAATAAATACATACAATACTCAAAACTCATATTCCCATTAAATGGGCTCACGCTTCTTAGCTGCATATCATATTTCTGATCGAAATTCAATTGTACTCATTGCTATACATATCGCTCGTTTGCTTCGATAGTGACATAATTCAAAAAAAATTGATTTTTTATAAGTATGAAAAAGTATGCTGTATGCTGTGTAAAAAAAGCATGGTGATATCTTTGAATGGCATCTAATTAAAAAATGGACACGAAAAATATTGGTCGGGCGAAAATCATTATATCACAAAATTTGTATAAGGGGTTGGGGGTAGTCATTGCCCCGAAAAAATGATGATTTTCAATAATTTTTTTTTTTTTCTAGTCAATTGCTTTATTTTACAAAAATAAAAACATAGCACTAATACATCATGTTTCGACTTGATTTTAGCAAATTTTCAAAAAAAAAAAAGTAATAATTGTAAAATTTATCGCTGTTTGTGAGTCCGTTTCTCTATAAGTCCCTTGCGATCATCACAAGTCCTTGGAAATTCATCTAAAATCAATCGGACAAGAGAAATTAGTTTTATTAATAGATAATCTTGTGCCTGATCGAAGGTTTTTTCTTTCAAAATTAACAATATGGCGGACTCAAGAAATATTTTTTAGATTTTCGATAAAAAAAACCGACAGTTAATTGTTTAAAAAATGTCGAAATCTTTGAAAAAAATATCCTTCAATCAGGCACGAGTTTCTCACGTTTTTCAAAAGCAGTATAAATTTTACTGAAATTTACCAGGCAGTTTTTATGTTACAGTGTTCACCAGTTCAAAAAGCATAGTTTTGAGAAGAACGCATTTAAAGTTTTGCTATCGAATCGAAGCGCCCGAGCGCCATTTGTTAATTGTTGACTAACTCGAAAAGTATTTCACGGATTCACTTCGAATTTTCACACCAAATTTTTGAGATATTAATTATACTTTAAGAAAATGCAAAAAACCTAACCCTATAAGCTATCATGTTAAATAAACAACTCATATAAATTCTCTTTGTTATAAACAAAATGGCGCAATTTAGATTTGGCTCCTCTCCTCATTAGGAGATGGACATTTTGTTACGGTATCTGCCGCTCCTGCCAATTCATTTTAAACTGCTGCTCATTTCTAATTTATTTTTATTGTTTGTTTTTTAGCAATTTTCTTTTAACAATTGCCCAATATTTTTCAATGGATCGCAGTTCTGCAAAGTTTAGTGGGTTGTGGTGCTTTTGAACTTTTGATTTACTCCGAAGTTTTCATACCAGTTCATAGCAAAACGACTATAATCACACGATGGTAAATCGAGCCAAAACAGAACTTAATCTGTATGTTGTTTTACGGATGTCAGCAAACGTTTTTGCCAACACTCCTTCATATAAATTTCCTGATTTTTAGTGCCTGTGGTAATGAACGTTTTGCTTTTCATACCACACTGGCAGATGGCTTAGCAAACTAAACATTTTTTTAGGGCACTTATCTAACATTTTTAGCTTAAAGGCATCTGGGACGCCCACTCTTTTCGTTGCAGTATAAAACTCAGAGCCCTGAATCTGTTTAAAGTCTACGTTGACATATGTTTGATCGTCCATAACCACACAGACGCATTTATGGATGCCTTGAATGAATAATTTTCACGCACGTATTTTAGCAGACTTATTTTGTTTATTATGCCATTTTGGTGTTACGGTCTTTTTATATGATCGTAAACCTTCAATTTTGCGCACTTCTTGGACGTAAACTTTCGCCATATGGACTTGTTTTGCAGCATCTTGAAGTGAAAAGCACGGTTTTTTTTTCCTTTTTTTGGAAATAATGGCAACACTTCTTTGGCTTTTGACAGCGACAGAAATCGTTTCTTTCCTCCACTTTCAGTTCTTCCACCGGCAAGGTTTTATTTAACTTTTTTAACACATATGTTACCGTACTTTTCGGACTTTTTAAAGTTTTTGGTATGGCGTTGTGAGACTAATGAGTATTTTCTTGTCTTTAGCGGACAATTTTCTCCTCAAGCTCAGACTTAACCGAGCACATTTTGAAGAATACGTAGAAGTTGCAAAAAGTGAATACGTCAAATTAAGGAGTTATATACAGTTAGAGGGCCGAAAAAAACGAATTTTCCAGAATTTTTTCTGAGAAAACTTTTAAATTTATTCATCTAAAAATGTGTACACAAAATGTGGTTATCTTTTAACTGTATTTGAAGGCTTAGTATTAGTAAAAATATTTATTTGGAAAGGAGCTACAGCTGACCTCCGGGACCTCCGGGACCTCCTCTCAAGAAAGACGACTTTTATTTCTGAATTGGATCCTCTGAAATTAAAAAACCAAACAGATTTCATTAAAGTAAAATTAAATCTAGTAATTATTCGAAGGAATAAACGAAATAAATTTTTTTGACAAAATGGCGGTTTCTCAAAAAAAAAATCGATTTTTGACCAAAATTACGGTTGTTAAAATTGTTTATAAAAAAAAAAAATCTCGGTGAGAAAAAATCTTCGATCAATTACTAAAAAATATATTTAAGAAGCTCGAGTTAAAATTTGAGACTAATCGGTTTAGCCGTTTTCGAGTAATGTTGGTCACCGACTTTGAAAACACCATTTTGGGGAAAAATGCGCTGCCGCTCCGGCCTTGTACTTTCAAGCTCTCTAAAACACATTTTCAATTTGCGTGTAACTTCGAAAATATTCACCGGAACGATATTAAATTTTCTGTGTGTCTTCTGTGTATATATGTACATTAAGAAAAAACGATAAAGAAAAATCGATTTTTTGAAAATTCTAACTGTATAATAACCCTTTAATAATGACAACAAACCCTATGAATATGTGTACTAATTTTTTTATTTACAGTTATTTTTACGCAAGTTGTGAGCAAACACTAGTTTTTTTTGTGTCCATTCTTTAGATGAAAATATGCCTTTTCTTTTACTTAGATAGTCACAGAAAATGAAAAACTTTGAAACATTTTTTTTTAATATAGTTATGACACTATTAAAGTACTAAGTAAGCGCTATAATATTTTCTCTCATTTTTCGCTGCTTCGTTGGAGCATCGAAGGGCGCTCGCATTACACCATTTTGTGATTGTTTGTTTGTGTGCTTTTCTGTACTCGCACTTTTATAACAACAAAAGCGAAAAGCATTTGCACTATTATTTTGTGTTTACCATTTTTATATTTACATCTACATAAATTGTTTGTGTATTTCGTTGTGTTGTGTTGTTACGTACATTTTTATATTATACATATACAGTTATTATTTGTATACACACTTACATAAATATTTTATAGCATTTCAATTGCATTTTTTGCTAATTTCATTTTTCGTTTATTAAACATTTTTTTATGATTAAACTTTTCTTTTATTTTGACCAACACCGATCAACGACGACGCTGACGCATAAAACAAACCACAACTACAAAATATATACTCGTGCATACATACATACAATAGGTTTAAATGAAGACGGCTCATTCATTGGCCAATATGGACGCAAGGGACTTTGATTGCAATCAGAGTTGTAAACTTTTTCTATATTCATATCCGTCGGCAATCCACTTGATGATGAGAGCAAGTGTCAGCAGCAGTCACGGCTAAAATAACAACAACAACAAGAACAATTACAGCAAAATTTCTAACCGCACCCGTGTTTTGAATACTGCCAAAAAGTAACCAGTTAATAGTAAAATAAAATAGAAACCTGTGAAACCATTTAACGACGATGCAGCTCAGATGAAAGAATGAAAAAAAGCAAATTGAACTAAACAAAAACCATAAAAAGCAATATTCACTACCATCGCACAAAGCTGGCAATAGCAATTTTGTATTATACTAAATCATCCAAATTACAAAAACAAAAAAAAACGATAAGTTGTTAACTTTTATAGCAACCTGTATGTATGTTTTAATCTCATACACCGCCCACACATACACACAGCCGCGCACACTGTGCGCCAATATACAGCAACCAAGCAAGCACCGAGAGATAAACCGTGCGCATGCGCGCATACATACATATTTACAGCTCTCTCTTTGTATTTTTTTTTTTTTAATTATATGTAGCTTAAAATGTGTTTTATAAAAGGAAATAATCTGTAAAATCATGTGTTTATGTTCGCTTTTATACTGTTTGTACTACTCTATAATTTATTTTTTATGTTTTTTAAATTTTTAAATTTTATTTTTATAATAATGCATTTTTGTAATGTCGTTTATGTTTTTTGAATCTTTTTATGATCTTTATTTTTGGTTTTGTTTAGTATTAGTTACCACCTTCATTTATGTTTTGCTCTCTCTTTTCATAGAAAGTTAGTGTTTTTAATGGATAATTTTTAGCAATAATGTTAAAGTATATTAAAAAAACAAAAACAATCGAATCGTTTTGTAATATTAATGTAAATTAAACGACAGCAACAATAAGAAGAGTAAAAACCATATACATTAAAAGTAAGCTATTTGTGTACCTACCATTTTCGTATAAAAAACAAACACTTAAAATGAATGAATTTAAAAAGAATTAATTAAAAACGAAAATGTTTGATACAACAATAATAAAAAGCAAATGTTTTTATTATACGCTGCGATATGGTTCAAGCGGCGGTGGACAAAAATGGGAATGGTTGGTGGTGTTATAAATTCTAGTGAAGAGGCAATTACGGCTGAACAATTCGTTGAGAATTTATTTAATCGCCTTTTTTTGGCTCTAAATTAAAAAAAAAAACTTTTTTTCTAGAACAAAAAATGTATAGAAATTCAATTCTACAAAGAGGGTGTATTATTATTTAACCCTCCGTTGGACACCTTTTTCAAAACCTTCGGTTGGGCACCCGGGTTCGGTCGGACCCCCAAGTATATACTACATGCATTTGAATGGGAATATATGGCAATGCACCGTATTTATAATTAATTTTTAAGTATCACAGGTATACAAGGTGAAGTCCAAAATAGATAAGACTGAGCTAAAATAGGAACGACAGGAGCTTTGTTCTGATAACTTCGAGTCTATTTATTCAAAATAGTCCCCTCTGGCCTCGATACACTGTTTTGCGCGATATTTTCGAAAGAGCGTTCCAGGTCATTGATCGGAATGTCCTTAAGGATGTCGGTACAAGGCTTTTAGACGGTCTCTACGGGGGCAAACGTTTTCCTTTCATGGTCAAATGAAATTTTTCGAATAGGTGGAAGTCACAGGGAGCCATATCAAGCGAATACGGTGAGTGTTTGATAGTTAAAATGCGAATTCTAGTCAAAAAATCAGTCACAAGAGGGGATCGATGAGATGGTGCATTATCGTTAATTTAGTTCTTGTATTTTTCCCCCTTAAATGTAATTTTAAAACAATCTATTTTTAGCTAATTACTTTCGTTTTGCTGATTATACTTAATTTAATTTTTTCTATGCATATATTTTTGTTTTAAAGATATTGACGAACATAAATAAGGTAAGCATTTTGAATTGTGTTATTTATTTTTTAGTTAATCTGTAGTTTAGAAAATATGCATGGCTTGATTTTTTGCAAATTCTTTTAGCAAATACATATTTGTGGGCTTTTGATAAAATAACCTATTTGAACGACTTTATGTAGGCCTTACTTTTAGATCAACAAAATCACGGCCTTCGGAGAAAAAAAGTATTATTTTTTTAAATTATTTTTTTATATTTAATCCTGGCACTGGCACTAGATCAACAACAATGTCCTGTGTACATTTGATTGTCAAAACAAAGTATTGGGAAACTAAAAAACAAATAATGAATTCGCCTTTTGTTTCTTTCTGAGATGGCAGCCACATGGACACGGCGAAAGAAATAAACAAATCAGCTGATTTACCAACATCACCTTGAATAGATTCGCCTTGATTAGAGCCCAGCAATTCGGTGATTAGCTGGGCTAGAAAATACTAAGGCGATTTAAAGTTGTTTTATCAAAAGTCTGCAGATATGGATGTATTAGTAGTGTATTTACTTAATAAATTCTGCTTTCATAATAAAAAAAATTCGTTTGTTTTTTTTTATACATATATATGTACATATATTTTTTTTAATTTAAATTTTTTTTCAAATTTTCAATTTTATTTTACAATATAGTTTTTTTACCTACTTATTTTTGTTTCATTTTATTTTTTTTTTTTTTAATTTTTTACTTAATAAATTCTTTTTTCCTAATAAAAAAATGTCTTTATGTTTTTTATTTCATATGTACATATGTATATATATATTTTTTTTTTAATTTAAAATTTTTTTAATTTTATTTTACAATATTTTTTTTTCTAATTTTTTTTACAATATTTTTTTTTTAATTTTTTTTTTACTTATTTATTTTTATTTTTTATTTTTTTTTTTTAATTTTTTACTTTATTAATTCTGTTTTCATAATAAAAAAATGTCCTAATGTTTTTTTTATTTCATATGTATATATATTTTTTTAAATTTAAAATTATTTCTATTTTTTTAATTTTATTTTACAATATTTTTCTTTTTTTAATTTTTTACATATTTTTTGTTTTTTTTTTAGTTTTTTTACTTAATAAATTCTGTTTTCAAAATAAACAAATTTCTTTGTTTTTCATTTTTTATACATAATTTTTTTTAAATTTAATTTTTTTTTTTAATCTTTTTAATTTTATTTTACAATATATATATTTTATTTTTTTATTTTATATTTTTTTATTTTTTACTTCATAATATTTTATTTATTTATTTTTTACTTCATTTTAATATGAAAAGCTTCTGTGTGTTTTTTATTTTATATATATTTTTTTTTAATTTAAATTTTTTTTAATTTTTTAATTTTATTTTACAATATTTTTTTTGTTTTTAATTTTTTTACATATTTATTTTTATTTTATATACATATTTTTTTTACTTAATACATTCGGTTTTTATAATAAAATAACTTCTTTGTTTTTTATTTTATATTATACATGCATTTTTTTTAATTTTTTAATTTTATTTTATTTACAATATATTTTTTTATTTTTTACTTCATAATATTTTATTTATTTATTTTTTGCTTCATTTTAATATGAAAAGCTTCTGTATGTTTTTTATTTTATGTATATATATTTTTAATTAAAATTTTTTTTTAATTTTTTAATTTTGTTTTACAATATTTTTTTGTTTTTAATTTTTTTACATATTTATTTTTATTTTATATTTTTATTTTTTACTTAATAAATTCGGTTTTCATAATAAACAAATTTCTTTGTTTTTTATATTATATTATACATACATTTTTTTTATTTAAATTTTTTTTTAATTTTTTAATTTTATTTTACAATATATTTTTTATTTTTTTACTTATTTTTTTATTTAGTATATTGTTTAATTTTTTTCTTCTTTTCTAATAAAAAGATTTCTTTATATTTTTTTATTTTATATATATATTTTTTAAATTTAAATTTTTTTCAATTTTTTAATTTTATTTTACAATATATTTTTTTAATATTTTTACTTTTTTTTTAATTTTATTGTTTGTTTTTATATATTATTTTTTAATGTATGTTTTCTTTTTATGTTTTTTTCTTCTTACTTACCATTTATATAACACGTTTGCGGAGAAAAAGTTTCAGAGACTTGCAAAAATAGATAAGCAATTTTTTTAATTTAATATTTTAATAGCCGATTTCCACCAAACGCTTAAGAGGTCGCGGTGGTCTAGAGCTCGAAATTTTAGGGTATTTTTAGTAATTTTTTTGCAATAAGAAAATAAAAAACGATATTTAGAATTTTAGGCTTTTTATTTAACTTCTTTTACATAGAAAAATGAAAACATTTTTTTTTTTATTTTTAATAATTTAAAAAATGGCGCTGAAGTTAGTTGACCTTCCCGAAAAATTGGACCTGGACGGTATTGTCCATTTTGGCTCTTCTACATATTTATCAGAAACACAAAAATCAAAAATTGATTAATCAGTATGACTGTAACTATGTTCCGTACTAGAATAGGTAGGTAGGTAAGTTAGATGGCAAGAGTACCACAGGTATACTTCAAGTAGCACTTACGTCCCGTTTTGATACCATAATGTGAACTACTATCTGCGAAAAAGTTAGGGAAGAGAAAACCATCTATGAATAATTTTTTTTTTGTGATAACACCAAACCAAAAAAAGTCGTTTCGAAATAAATTAGTTTAAAGTTTTGAGAGTGAATATTTTCCATTGATTCCACCGCGCGACGAATCTGACTCTACCTGCTGAAATGGCTCTATTATCGAAAATACTGGGAATAGCCTTCCAAAAACTTGACAGTATATTCTTAAAAGCCTATACTTTCGAAATATCTAAAAAAATCGATTTTTTGAGAATTCTAGGCCACCGAGACCGCTTAACTAAAGTTGAGAGAGAGCTCTGTTAAGTTTCAGAAATGTGTAGCATTTCTACCGGGATACAGTTAACTCAAGCAGCTCAGTCTTGTTTACATTTGAAGCTCGCTGATAACAGACAACTATCAGAGTTGTGTTTATTTTCATATAAATAACTTCACCTGTTAAAGTCGTACATTTGATTTGCTTTTTTATCATTGTAATTTCAAATAAAGGAGGTATTTACTCCATTCATTACATTTTTTATGCTAAAAATAGGGTAAAAAAAAACATGTATTTACAAAAATTCTGCCACGCTCCAAATGTTTACATTTGAAATGCCACTAAATCTGTTAGCATAACATTTCCCCGTAGGTGTATTCCGTTCTGAAAAATTTTACGAGCTTGGATGCAACAACAATCGCACGGAATATAGAAATTCAAATGCGATGTTTAACTAACTGTATGTAGTTAAGCAAAAACTGCAGCTAAAGCTCTGAGGAAATGTTATACAATCGAATCGAATGGCTTTTTAACAGCCTTTTCAACCACATGACGTGATTGCTGTAGCAATCATACCAAGAATAAAAGAGATAGACATTTTTTTATTTGTTTAAGGGTTTTTAAAATTATTTCTTTGTTCAGGAAATTCTAAATATGGTGGATGTATAGGTGGTCCAGTAGTTCATAGTTCAATATTATCAGTTTAAAAGCTTCCAATAGAATTCAATAAGAATGCACTAAAAAATCAAAAAAAAAAGACTAATAAAAATGTTCAAATCGGCACTGCTGCAAATTAAATGTTTTAACAAAATACACAACACCAATACATACAAAGGTGTAATAATATTATAATAAATAACCAAAATAATATCTTTTAAATCACAATTGTTATAACATACCTACCCAGAGGCCATAAATATGTATGACTACATATATTGACGCCCTTTTACAAAAAAAAAAAAAACACATTCCGGTTCTTGGTCAACTAAATCTCACCGGTGAATGTATAATACCACAACTTCATCATATCCCAACTATAAATTAACACTCCCTTTCTCTTAATTTTCTACTCGCATACAAATATTTCCACAAACTAATCACCAATGCAATTATTCTCTCACTTTGCAGCTCAATTCACCGAGGATGGTTCCTTTATCGGTCAATATGTGCCAGGTAAACTACAGCCGCCCGTTAGTCCACAGCCCATCAACAATACGCCAGCAGCGCATCAGTCGCCAACAGCGCCGCCAGCGCCAACTCAAGCTGCCGCCACCACCTCGAATACAGCTGCAGTGGCCACATACGTTTAGGTAGCAGCAGAAACAAATCTACAATAACAACAGTAGCAATAGGAGCAGCAGCAGCAGCAGCAGCAGCCTAACATACAAACAAACTGAGCCTGAAGTGGGAGTGTGGGGAAAAGCTGCGAATTGGTGAATATGGCATGGAAGAGGCTAGCCAAGGCGAGGCAAAGTGTAATTTGTAGCGATTTCAATTAGATTATATTGTAAAGAAAAGCGAGCATTGGAAGCAACAGCGGGAATAGAGAGAGAAATTATTTGATAAAAATGTGAAACTTATCAAATGTAGATTTCCCTAAAATTTGTTGTAAGAATGGCACTTACGAATATTTGACGGTGTTTAGCGATGCATAAATAGGTAAGAGGAAAGCAAAAATTCGTGGTGTAAAAGGAAAAACAAAAACTTATAAACGAAAAAGTAAACATTTAAATAAAAAATGTATTTGAATTAAAAAATGCAAAAACTGCTTATGCAAGATCGCAAAAAATTTTTATAGTACGAATAATTGAAAAAAATAATTAACAGTTATGAATTTAATGAACTTGAATTTAATTTTGCTTTGCTTAAATGGTTGATGAGAGAAAAGCTAGTAGTGCCGTAGGCGAGGTCTTGTTTTGGACATTTCTTCACAGTAATGAAAAATAAAAGAAGAAAGTTGTAACAGTTTTCAAATATTTGAATAAAATTAAACATTTTATAGCATTGAGGGCCGTTTTATCAACTAACCTCTAAAATTAAACCTCATTTAATCATGCCGCTATAATATTTTTGTTCTCTCAAAAGATTATTGAACGCTCGAACTTTTATGCAAGGTGGCGCAAAATGAATCACCTTATCAGAAGATTAGCACTTTTTGCGTTCATATTTGACACTTGTGAACTAGACAGCTGCAGTTAACCAAGGAATAACAGATTTATAAGGTTTGCCTTTTAACTATGGTGAAAACAGAAATTTGTGAGGGGAACTTCACTTGGCACGATGAAGAGATTTCTATAACCCTTGGTCACTTGGGAGATTTGGCTGCCGAATTCTACACAATCATTTCACACACTCCTCCAATCTGTCGCTGTCCAGGCGGCAACAAAGTGTCATTGGTTGATTTTTTTCGTATGCCGCCAACACAATCTCAGTCACATCCCAAGTGACGTCAGCCCATTCGCTGATTCTGTCAAATTCGCTCAGAGCCGATTAACGGTCTGTTAAAGAGCAGAGCGCGTAAACGTCAAAATAAGGATTTCCCAATCTAAAAAAATTTATTTTATTTAGTAAAAAAGTTATTCAAAAACAAAATTGGATGATTAATTTTGCGCCATTTTGCATTTAGCATTTGCGGTTATGGAGTTAGTTTAATTTTAAAATTTTTGTGTCTTGTGTTGTAGTGCATTTTTTAAGCAGCAAATCTTCCTTCTATCGCTTCTATCTTATCATGTGTGGCATGATAATGGGATATTATTTAATTTTTCTTAAAAGTTTATTTTTATTATTTTTTTTACAAATCTTGGACCAACTATAATAATCAGAAAAAACTGTTTGTGCTTTTATGGTAAGCAATTCTTGGAATCTGTGTCACTCAGAGGGTTTAAAGCAAATTTAAAAGTAGGATTAGTTCAATTGCTCCGTTAGTAAATTCACTCTATTGCTTAGATGAAAAAGCTGCCCTATTTTCTTATTAATGTTAATATTGCACAACACGCAGATCAGATATCACATAACAGGCACCCGGGTACAGGAAAATATTTTTATATACAGTGAAACCTCGATATAATGAACATTTAATGCAACAAAAATGTTGCTGATTTCTCTGAAAAAAACTTGTTGCTACGAAAATTGCTATAAACAAATGCACCCCAGATAAAACGAAAAAATGTTGAGCAAGAAATTGGACTGATCGAATAGACGATGTTACTCGTAGCCGCGGCGGGCATATTATATGTATGTCGGATATCAAATTCAAACAATAAATGCCATGAAATTATCTACCAAATTATAATAAAAAAATTAGTTGCAATACTATTTATGTTTTTTCTTATCATTTTAAATTCACAAACTCTTAAAAAACACCTGAGGTACCAAATTTTTTCAAAAATTTTACATTTTATGTTGTATCAAAGTTTTTATACACATTCTATGAATGTAACGAAAGTATAGGTATAGCGAATCCAACCCGATTCGAGTTTTCACTGTGTAATATAAAAAAACGATTACTTTTTATATTGACATAGTAAAAATAGTCAGATTCTTGCACCATTACCAGCTATTAGCTGGAATTTAAACTTTTTCTGTTATTTGAGCTATAATATTTCATATACCCTATGATCAAAAAGTACCAGTAATGTTTAATTTAAACAAACCGTGCACGTGAGAACAGGTCCAAATTTTTTTCTTATGTTGATAGGACTGTAAGACACACATCTGTCACTTTTTAGCGCCAACGGATCATTAGTGTCTGCCTGGCCGGCCGGAAATGTGGGCAAACAATTCTTGGATTTTGCATGATGATAACGCGCCATCGCACCGAGCCCAAATTGTGCTGGATTATTTGACCAAACACCAGGTAAATGCCATCGTGCAATCACCGTATTCAGCTGATATGGCCCCGAGCGACTTCATTTTGCTTCCCAAGTTGAAGTTACCACTTCGTGGAAGGAGATTTCAGTCGATAGAGGAGATCAAAGAGAATGCGACGAAGGAGCTGAAGGCCATCCTTTCGTCGCCCGCCTAATAGTGCATGGAGGACTGGGTTAAACATTGGCACATCTGTGTTTCTTCAGACGGGTCATATTTTGAAGAAGATAATATAAATTTGCCTGAAATTTAACTCTGTTTTGTTTTATTTAAACATTCCCGGTACTTTCTGATCATAGGGTATGTATGTATAACAAGTAGTCTCTATGAAAATGTGCTCTTCCAAGATGCTTTTGAATTTGCAACCCACTTGAGGTCTGCCACGATTACAATCTGACGACGGTAGTTATGACGTAGCCTGTCAGCCAATTCACTTTAGTATATTGAGGTAAAGTAAAGATAAAGTTATTGAAGATCCAAAACGTTAAAATAAAGAAAAAAACCCAAGTTACATTAAACAGGCGACACAGATGCGTTTAGAAGGTGTACCTAATTTCGATTTAAAATCTAGTCGAATATCAACTAATGCTTTAGCAAAGGTAGCGAAATGTATGTGAAGACTTCTAACGGCATTTTACATCGTTTAAAGTGCAAATTTTACCATTTCATAATTCTTCATCACAATTGCATTTATTCAAGATAACATTAAGCTGCGTTTAGAGCTAAAGAAACCTTTGGATTTTTCATAGATACTATCCGGAATTAAATTCTTGAACCTGATATTACTGACACAGCTTTATTCTGCCTTTTATCATACTTTTTTGGGGAAAAACTTCAAGACGCACGCCACAAGTTGGAGAGGTAGCTCTGCCAAACACCTAACAGAAGTGTGCGGGTCAATTACTTATTTTTTTATTATTCTTCTTCTCAATTTCCGACACCCTCGGGACGCGACATAGGGCCTCAGAGCTTTCAATTGTAGGGCTAATTCTATTTCCGTTTGAATATGAATTTTGCACCTCCAAATCCGATGTGCACACTGCTGAAGCTGGTTATTTCCCACAAAAAAGTGGGCACAACTTGCAGATTGGTTTCCATTCGGGTTTTTTTTTTCTAAAATTTCAATGAGCTCGAAAAAGACGGAGTACTTCGATAAGTTAGAAGCTTAAGGAAGATCTGATAAGCTCCTGCTACAAAATAAGCAGATAATAATAAAGTGTGTTTTTTTTTAATTTTTTTTTTTAATTTCCTATGAAAAAGTTGTTAAAGTATTCCATTTTGAAAAAGTCCACTTAAGTTTTTTTTTTCAAGACCAGCACTACTTGAATATTATATTCGCTATAAAAGCAGCAAGCCCAAATGCAACATACGCCTTTTTTTCTAAAAAACAAAAAAAACGCAATTAACCTATACCAAGCTAAATAAAATCTACTATTAATTATTAAATGTATTTGTAGCGTGAATAAGCTGATAATTGTGTTATGTTGTTGTTATTAAAAAAGCAGCTACAGGGTAAAACAAAAATGAACCAAAAAAAGTTTCAGTTTACTGCTAGTGTAAAAATATTAAAGAAAGAAAAAAACACCTCCTGTGAAGTGCATGAAAAATTGCAAAATTTTAAGCGCCATTTATTATGCAGTTCGAAGCCAAGTTACTAAATTTTGCATTATAAAGGAAAAAAAAATTATATATTATAAAAAATATATATTATATGAAACCCACAATGAGCTGCAAAAATTTAAATTTCTTTGGCGAGCCTTATACGTTGAGCTTACAAAACAAAAACAAAAACACTAATGAATAATTATTTGATTTTTTGTTTGCTTCTTGCAAGCCTTCTAAATGTAACGTGAACAAGTATGTAAGTGTGTGTGTGCATTGTTACATACCAGACGAATCTCAATGTATGTATGGTAAAAAAGAAAAAAAAATTATATGACAAAAAAAAATTATGAGAATATCTAACACCTAAAAATATTTTTTAAACCCTACTCCTCCACCAACTTTAACTTTTTCCAACTCCAAGATAATAAAAACAAAAAAAAAGCAAAGAAATTAGTTAAATCAGAAGTAAATAAAATGAATTTCAAAAGCTTATTGTGAATATCATTTGCGCTGCCAGTGTGTGCGAAACTATTATGAAACACATTATCAAGAAAACAAAAAAAAAAAAACAACAATGAACGTAGCTGCATATACACATGTTTATACATACATACACATGTATTTAATTGTGTGTTAAAAGAAAAAAATAAATGTAAAAAATTTTTATATGTGTAAAATAAAACAATTTACTTTTTACACAGCGGAAGCTAAACAAAAATATATAATAATTATTAAAATATCGAATTGCTGTTCACAAGTAAATAAATTTAGTTTAGCAATATTTTAGCACTTTTAGTTGAGTAATTTGACATTCAATAAGATATTTGTAAACAATAGTAAACAACAAATGAGAAGGAAAACACGAAACTGCAACTTAATATTTATATGTACGTAGTTATTTAAAGGCTTGAAAGCACATGAATTAAAAATAAGCAACAACAATAAACAAATTGCAAAATATTTCAATTATTAAAAAAAGAAAACAAAACCATTTAATTCACTTTCCACTCTTGAGCTCAGTTTAATGAAAGCCACAATATGCGCCTAAAACTATGCACGCCAATATGCTATGGTAGGATTTTCAAATTCATTTGCGCTAAATCTCTATCGCTAATTTTCACACCCTCTAACACCACGAGCCATCTTCTTGCACCCAAGGATGATAGATACCAGTTGTTTTTGTAGCAGCATAAACATTTCCCATACTTACATACGGGGAATGTTGCTGGATTGACAACCCTTGGCCGGATATAAATCCGGGTCGTTTCGGTAACATAGAACCGACTGTCGTGGAAACGATACCAGGTTTGCTCGTTAGGTATGTCGAAAAAATAATTGTTTAGTGGAACTTTGAATTCTACGCCATTCGTTTTTTGTTTCACTAAGCTAAAGCTAAACAAAACGAATGACGTCGGCATATCTGTCAAATTCGCTCAGAGCCGAATAAGGGTCTGCTAGGTAGTACACCTCTAAAAATCTTTTCACCATGTAATTTTCACACCCACTAACACTGCGAGGCATCTTCTCGCACCATTGCGTGATAGATATTTAGGAAGGAAACAATATTTTTTTTATTTTTGAAGTGAAACTTCTTAGGCGTCGATGGACGAGCGAGAATGGAGAGTAAAATTTCAAGACCATGCAACGTTTTGGGTATTTTCGTTCCGCGAGAGAGAAAAAAGATATAACGTAGAGGAAAAGGAGAGAGAGAGCCATACCTTATATATATCTTAGATACACTTAACGCTATTTTTCCTGAGTTTTTCCTTGTGGTTGCTAATTTCTAGTGAGAAATAACACTGCCTACTTTTTGACGCTTGTTTGTTGGTGTAAACTTGTAGGAAATATATTTTTGGTGCCTAGTTTTCGGCGTTATATTTCCCTGGTGCCTACTGTTTAGGCCGTTTTTTGGTCCCAATTTTGGTGTTTTTTTTTTTGGTCCCTACTTTTTGGCGCTTATTTCCGTTTCCTGGCTAGTGCTTGTGCGTACTCTAAAGTGTTATCCATTCCGGCGTCGGATTTATTGGTATTGCCTTGCGGTAATTTGTGCCGTTGTTGTGGTCCTGGAATCGTTGCGTTTGTGCGGGTGATAAATGCTCGGAGTATTGCGCGTTGTTGCCACGGTTTGTGTCCGGCGTTTACCTACACCGGTCGACCCTTCTCCGTTTTCTGAAAATTTTGTCTATTTGTATTCTCTGCAAATGTTGTGAATTTATTTAGATATACATATATTCTTTATCTCTCTCTCTCTCTCTCTCTCATTCTCTCTCGAGTCCCTCCCTCTGTCTTTGTCTGCCTTGAAAGTTATGTGTACTACGCTACACGCACTTTTTTTATTTTATTTTTTTATTTATTAATTTCAGTCTACAGCAGTATCTTTCGCTCGAATGTCCCAAGAACGGCTGCAACAGTCTGCGACACTACCCAAGCTTCAGCGCCATAGAGTCGTATTATTAGAAAGGTTAAGTAAACGATTAACCCTTAATAACTCCTTGCAATCGATATTACCATTAATGATATTAAAGACAAAGATTATTGAGAAATACCACTTTCTCACCATATCAAAATACTTTGAGATGAGATGAGAAAAATGACGACGTCCAATAGGTATGATAGATTTACAAGGTTTACTCATTAACCATGTCGAAAAAAAAAATATTGTGAGGGGAACTTCGGCAGCCACTTCACAGGGGATTCGGCAACCGATTTCTGCACGATCATTTCACATGTATTCACACACTCGTCCAATCAGTCGTTGTTGAGACAGCAACGAAGTGTGATTGTTTTGCTTCTTTTTAGTATTATCACTAACACAATCTCAGATATTTTGTAAAGATAATTCTGATTCGCCCAGAGCCGATTAACGGTCTCTTGTTGAGCACATGTTCTCATATCTTTTCAACATGGTTTCTAAGCATAACAAAACAGCTTGAGATGAGATGAGATAGACGATGGCTTCACTGCACTGAGCAGGGCTTTGTAAACTGGTACAACAACAATGCACTATTTTTTCAACATATGGTTAAGCAATGAATTCCCCAATTGTACGGTGTTTGTTAAAATTAAAACCAAACTTAATCATTATTTCTCCTCACTAAAAATAACAATAAGCAAATTAATTATATTATGATTTTCAGAGGACGGGGATTTAGCTGCAATTTGAATGAGTTTCAGTATCCTATCAGCAAGCGAAAAAATTATTAAAAAATAATTGCTTAAAATATTAAACAAATTAACACTGATTTCAAAAGCATTTTTACAAGAAATTTAAAACACACAAACATATATTTTTCCTCTCGCAATCTCGAAACTAATCTTGGAAAAAATATTTATTGGAATTGGAAAAATTACATTTTATAAATATTTCGACGTTTCTATACATTGTGCAAATACTTTTATTTGCTTTTCATATCTTTTTTTTTTATTCACCTGAGTAATGCACCCCTGCATTTTTGCCTTGCGCATATACATACGTATGTAAGTATGTAAGTAAAAGAATAAGTATGCATTTATTTATATTAACAAATGATTTGAAGCTGTAAGTCAAGAAGGTTGATGCAATTTAAATTTAAATAAATAATGGTAATTATATTTAATTTTTTTTTTGTAAAACGTCCATAGTTTGTAAACATGAATTAACAATTAAATACAGCTCCTCTCTTTGAATAAGTAGATATTTATGTAAAATATTACATCATCTTAATTTCCAAGTAATATTACTCTGGCTGAAAAACGCATTAGCTGTTGTTTGACTGGTGCAAGGTGGTGCAAAATTAATCACCCTATCAAATTAATAGCGTTCGTCCCTCGTCAGGCAATGGCAAACCTCCGCGTGTATTTCTGCCATGAAAAAGCTCATCATCAAAACCATTTACAATTCGAAG
Source organism: Anastrepha obliqua (assembly GCF_027943255.1). Taxonomy (NCBI): domain Eukaryota; kingdom Metazoa; phylum Arthropoda; class Insecta; order Diptera; family Tephritidae; genus Anastrepha; species Anastrepha obliqua. Next base: position 10,729,195 of record NC_072893.1, read on the forward strand.
GCCGCATAAAACTTGAGGTTCCTCCATTTGCAGGACAATATCAAGCAGCACGCCACAAATAGGAAAAGAAACTCGGCCAAACTCCTAACAGAAGTGTACGCGCCAATTATTTATTTATTACATTTATCGAAAGATGTGTAATTTTCGCAAATGGCGTCGTACGCCCATCACAAAATAAAGATTTCCGTCTCTCAAAATAATTTTTTTCTTAGTAATAGAGTTATTTAAAAACTAAATTGGATGATTAATTTGGTGTCACCTTGCAAATGAGCAAAAATTCAGTGATTTCCATATACGCAAACAGCAACAGCAACAGCATTACATACATAGTAGCAACTCAATTTCACAATGCACAACTACATTAAATGCCGTAAAGTGGGTACGTGAGAATACGCGTACATTTGGTCACCAAACTATTAGCAGACAGTGTACTCATCTAGTACATACTAATATAAAATATCTACATAGCAGTTAGTTGTGCTATAAAGTAATTAATTTTAATAAAATATGTAGTTCGATTTTTACAAAACAAAAATTTACATGTACAATAAAAGAAAATGACAATTTTATAACAATTTTTCTAACTAACAAATTTTAATTTTAATGTACGTATGTACAATATGTATTTATAAGTATAATATAACTAAGTAGAATTTTAATTTTTTTAGTTTTCATGACGTCAACCCATCCAACTGATTTTGTTAAATTCAGTTCTGTCCACTTAACCTAATTGATTTAATGTTAAATTTATACAATTATTATATACATACATATATATATAATTGATACTTACTAGGTACTGCAATGAGTAATGAAATATTTAATAATAAAACCAATACAAAAATAAACAAAGAAAAAAATTTGATTTTGTTTTTTATTTAAATTTTTCACGTTTTGTTTTAGCGGTCGATTGGTTCATTTTTTAGCTCATTTTTCATGCGAGCCACTAGTCACTTATATTAGTTGTTCTTGCATTTGCAAAACAGAGAGAGAACTACTAAGTAGTAACTGACGTTAAGTCACTTGAAATTTCCTAATTTATTTCAAAAGAAAATGCATAATCATTTATTTTTATTTAGATGTGTTGCTCTGATATCTTCATAACACAAAATCATGGCACACGTGAACGATTAAAGCATCTGAATAAGTAATAATCACTCAATTTTTGGCAAACGGGCGTATTGATGCGGTCGGTCGGGTGAAAAGAAGAGAGTTTACCCGCGTAGTTTACTCTTGGCGTCGTTTACTCTTTGCGTATATGAGCAAAGCCATCATTGGTCGCATTTATATGTAACTCGACACGATGATTTGTACCTACATATATCCTGTTATTTTCTTTACAAAATGGAGGCGTACAACATATTTGAGTAGCCAGTTCTGGCACCCGACATACACAATAATTCTTCTTCGAGGTTATGACTCTATAAGTGCTGCCCCAATGCAGGTGGGTTTTGCTTGCTTGGTTGCAATAACTGTTAAAAAATGAATAGAATAATATTGAAATATATGAAATGAGACCAAATAGCAGCTTAGCTTGAAGCGCTTGAAATATGGCCAATTTTCAAATAGCACAATGTTCTATTTGCAGCGTTTTTGACATTAAGAACTGAGCACCACTGTATTTCATTTAATTTGATTTGGTTTATCTTCATTTGTGAATTTTATGTTGCGCACCCAAAACTTTCGTCGTTGATATTGGCGTCTTATCTTGTACATTTTTACTATATTATTAAAAGAAAAATTCGCAATATTTTTTCCCAGCTTCCTGTTAACATCATCATTCACAAATATATTATGTATTATTGCCAGGGCCGTAGAGAGCATATCCGGGCCCCGGGGGAAATGCAAATGCGGGCCCTGTTTTCAGCTTTCATAAAAATTTTCGGAATTACTCTCGAGTCCGGGCCCCTCTGAGAACTCCGGGTCCGGCTCATACTCAAAGGTGTGTCATTGTTTATCGGCAACTACCGTTTTCTTGTTTTATAAAGGGTGGTTAAGTTTTAAGGGCCGGTGTTGATTTTGAATAAAATACAATTTTTTTAAGAAATTATTATCATTTCTCTTTATTATGATATTATTGGTATGGCTCAATTACGTATGGAATAAAACCTCGGCGGCACACCTCCATCCGATGGCCCAAATTTTCGATGACACTGAGGCATAATTGAGGTTCTATGCCGTTAATGTACCGAATTATCTCATCCTTTAGCTCTTGAATTGTTGCTGGCATATCAACGTACACCTTTTCTTTCAAATAACCTCAAAGAAAGAAGTCCAACGGTGTCAAATCACATGATCTTCGCGGCCAATTGACATCGCCGCGACGTGGTTTTTCGGCAATCACTCTTGGATTATCATTCGCCCAAATGCGGCAATTCTGCTTATTGACGAATCCACTGAGGAGAAAAAGTGCCTCATGACTGTTGATGATTTTCTTCGAAAATTGGTCATTCACTGTTGCCATTTCCTGCCACCATTCTAACCATTGACGACGCTTGAAATGGTCAAAAGGCTTTAGTTCTTGAGTCAATTTCACCTTGTAAGCGTGTAAATGCAAGTCTTTATGCATAATGTTCATCAACGACGAGCGTGAGAGGTGCAATTGTTGGACACGACGACGAGTTGAGGTGGACGGCTCTTCAACCACACTATCATGAACAGCAGCAATATTTTCTGCAGTACGAGCTGTACGAGCATGCACTGGTGTTTTTACACCGATTGTACGAACATTTGGACGATTAAGTTGACCGATATGCATTTTGATTTCAACGCCCTCTTTCATAATAAGCCTGAATAACTTTAACGCGTTGCTTGATTGTGTATCTTTCCATGGTTCAAATTGAGTTAGTCTGAAATTGAAAAATGTCAAATGAAATGCAGCAAAAACTTGGCGTTTAGGTGTGGTTTATATTCAATATTGGCCCTTGCAGTTTAACCACCCTTTATATACTCTCTCTTAAGCGGGCACTTTTCTCTCAGAGAGTATAACCTGTATATAAAGGGTGGTTAAATTGCAAGAGCCGATGTTGAATGTAAACCACACCTAAACGTCAAGTTTTTGCTGCATTTCATTTGGCATTTATCAACCCATACGAATACGGCGGCTGCTTGTTTTATATTTATTTTACATTTACTTTTAGTAGCCCTAAAAGTGGTTTTTTGATCTATGTAGCTCCAGTATGCCTTCCAAGAGACCGAATTTTCTAATGCCTGTTTGACTTATTTCATCACAAATGAGTGATGTTCAAAAATTAATTCAAGAATTTGATCATTATTTTATACGTATAATTTTATTTTCTAAAGATACCTACTAAGTAACGTCAAAAAAGACGTTTTGCGATGACACTGGCCGGTTCCTCTGAAACCAAAAAACCCAAACAGATTTTCTTAAATCTAGTAATTAATCGAAGGAATAAACAAAATAAATCTTTTTGAAAAAATAGCGGTTTCTAAACAAAAAATTGATTTTTGACCAAATTTCGGCCTTAAATTGTTTCTCAAAAACAAAACATTTCTCGGTGAGAAAAAATCTTCGATCAATTACTAAAAAATATATTTAAGAAGCTCGTGTTAAAATTTGAGACTAATCGGTTTAGCCGTTTTCGAGTAAAAGTCGGTGACCAGGACTTTAAAAATACCATTTTGAGAAAAAACGCGTTTAAAGTTTGAGTTATACATTCAAGCACCCTGAAACGCCTTTTCAAATTTGCGTGTAACTTCGAAAATATTCAGCGGAACGATATTAAATTTTCTGTGTGTATTCTTAAATATATGTACATTAAAAAAAAATAAAATAAAATCGATTTTTTTTTAATTCTTACTGTATATAACCACTTAAGTTACTATTCAATTTTGTCAAATTTATTTACAATAGCAAAAAATAATAGATACACGAAATTTTAATTGTTTAAGTTTTTCATGGAAAATTGCATTAATAGCATTAAATGCGCCACTGTCTTCGGCGGGAGCCACTGTAGCCTGTTCAAATTACAATTAAAGCCCACACCATTCCATAGTAAAAATTAAAGAAAATTAAAAAAACTATATTAAACAATAAATCAAACAAGCAAATAAAAAAAGTGAGAACACATTAAATGAATCAGTACACCTGCACCCTTGCACCTGCATATCCCATCGAGAAGAGAGTACGCAAACAATTTATAAAAAATCTACTAAAACTAAGGGCATACATACATACATACATACATACTAGATACTGTGACTGCATGTGAATAAAATATATCCATATTTCCGCTAGCTATACATAAATTCACTTGTAAGCACAAATAGATTAAATAAAAATTATAAATAAAAAACTTTTTCCGCTTTGAGTGTGACAAGTCTTATTTACATACGTAAGTAATCATATATGAACAAAAAAAATTTTAACCGAAAATATTTAAGAAAATCATGTCCCAAACTGTGAAAATAGCCATACGTTATATGAATGGGTCATACGAATCTACATTACAGCCACATACATAAATATATGTATATGCATACATTATTCCATACAAATATTTAAATTCCGATTTGAAAAATGTTTGCAGTAAAAATCCACAACGATTAATATGAGTATCTTGAAAAAAAAAAATATTATGCAGTAGTTTTTGATAAACAACAACAAGATATTGAAATTATAGTATTTTTTATAATATTTTATAATCAACTTGGAAACGAAATTTAACTTGAATAATATTCGGATGTACAAAGTAGTTGGATTGAACTTGAAATTGCATGAAAAGAATTTCTAACACTGCCGATTTCCGCACCGTAAAGTTTTAGAATAGATAATATATTAAAAAAAAAGAGGTTGTCTGTAAAGTCGGTTTATTGGCGATAATTTAACGTGATAACGTCATAAGAAAATACTGATTGAATGGTTGCATTTTTCAAAAGAAAATTTTAATTTTATTTGTTTGATAGATATTTTGTATGGATATAGAGAATGAGTTAACATTAACATAACATAACATAACATAACATAACATAACATAACATAACATAACATAACATAACATAACATAACATAACATAACATAACATAACATAACATAACATAACACCGCAATCATCTCAACCAACGTGCCCACGGCTATTACAACAAGTGGTTGTAACGCTCTTTCCGCCGCAGAAAGACAGTGATAACTCAGCGGACAATTACGAGTTAGAGCCGAATATACCTTCAGTAACAACAAATGAAGTGCTAGGTACACTGAACCGCATTAAAGACAGAAAGGCCCCAGGACCAGATGGTATACCTAATGCTGCCTTTAAGACAGCTGTACAGACGAAACCACACCTTTTTGCGAGCTTGTACGAAAGTTGTCTTAGAGAGGGAACTTTCCCAAATAGATGGAAGATTCAACGACTTGTGCTGCTCCTCAAACCAGGAAAGCAACCTGATGAACCATCAGCGTACAGACCGCTGTGCATGCTCGATACGGTAGGAAAAGTATTCGAACGTATCATATGCGACCGACTACAAGCCTATCTCGAATGCCCATCTGGTCTATCGGACAATCAGTATGGTTTTCGAAGGGCGAGGTCAACGGTAGATGCAATCAGGACAGTGACAGACATTGCGCACGAAGCAATCAGCGGTGGGCACTTGCATATGAAGTACTGCGCTATCATCACATTGGACATCAAAAACGCGTTCAACTCTGCAAAGTGGAGCAATATTTTAATGTCTCTCAAAGAATTAAGAGTACCGGGTTATCTACTGTGCATAATCCGTAGCTACTTCACCAACAGAATTCTGCAATACGATACAGACGGTGGCCAAAAAACATATCAAATCACTGGCGGGGTCCCCCAAGGATCTGTCCTTGGTCCAACACTATGGAATGTCATGTACGACGGGGTCCTCAAACTAAAACTACCAGACGGTGCTACTATCGTAGGCTATGCAGATGATATTGCGCTTGTAGTTACGGATAGAAATATAGACCACCTGGAAGCAAAAAGCAATGACGCAGCAGCAAGGGTAAGGCTATGGTTGGCAAAATCCGGATTGGAATTGGCAGCCCAAAAAACCGAGGCGGTACTCATCAGTGGGCGGAGAAAAAAGGAGGAAATAAAAGTACGTATCGGCACCCATGAAATATCCTCTAAGGCGTCGATAAAGTATCTTGGCGTGATAATAGACAGGCGACTTAGCTACAAGCAGCACCTATCTGCAGTAAGCGCAAGAGCTGATGCCATCAATGGAGCGCTAACACGAATGTTGCCTAATATTGGTGGCCCGCAAGGCAGCAGAAGGCGTGTCTTATCGACAGTGGTAGACTCCGTACTCTTTTACGCTGCCCCGATATGGGCAGGAGCTAAATCGTCCAGCATACATTATGCAGCACAGGTACTTCGCCGAAGTGCAATAAGGGTAGCTTGTGGCTACAGAACGGTCTCGAGAGACGCGATAGGCGTAATCGCGAGCAAACTACCAGCTGACATTCAGGCAAAGGAATTGAGCCGTCTCTATGGCAGGCGACGGGCTAAGCCGTCATTAGAAGAAAAAGCTGAAGAGAGACTTCATTCGATAGAAGAATGGCAAATCAGATGGGATTCGTCAACTAACGGACGTTGGACTCATAGGCTTATCTCAAATATTAGCCAATGGGTGACCAGGAAACACGGAGACGTTGACTATTATCTCACTCAAATACTGAGTGGCCACGGTTGTTTTTTGGAGTACCTCCATCGGTTTAATCTGGAGGACACCCCATTCTGCCCAAACTGCAACAACGCGATAGAAAATGCGGAACACGTATTCTTCTACTGCGATCGTTTCAGAGAGGAGCGCCTAACGCTTGAAGCATTTCTGGGTGGACAGCTGTGCCCGGAAAATCTGATCACCAAGATGCTCGCATCAAATGCTTGGTGGAATGCAGTGACAAATTTTGCAACAATGATAGGGCTATATCTTCAACGCGCAGAGTGGCAACGCAACATGCAGCGAAGAATTCACCAGCAGCTTTTGACCGGAGGTAGACTGCCTACGAACTGACGACAAATCACAGACGCCTGTGCTTAGTGCTCAAGACGGTATCAGACTACGACATGTCGGTAATACTTACGACACCTTTTCCGATGTTCCATTTGCTGCAGCACCACTTGTGATGTGAAAGCAATGGATATTATCGATAGCGTATAACCTCCATACGCCCATGAAAGAGGAACCTGGACGCAGGTACCTGTTGTGTCAATAGACATACACGCGGCTCCACCTTGACGTAATGTTACCACGGTCCCAGGGTGGAACTCAGCCGATAAGGAGGGTTGTTATAGTGTTAGTGGGAGCATGCCCCACATACCACTGGTGCGACGGCACCTGTGATGATGTTTCTGACATTTTGATTTTAACCTCCCTAAAAAAAAAAAAAAAAAAAAAAAAAAACATAACATAACATAACATAACATAACATAACATAACATAACATAACATAACATAACATAACATAACATAACATAACATAACATAACATAACATAACATAACATAACATAACATAACATAACATAACATAACATAACATAACATAACATAACATTACTTAACATAACATAACATAACATAACATAACATAACATAACATAACATAACATAACATAACATAACATAACATAACATAACATTACTTAACATAACATAACATAACATAACATAACATAACATAACATAACATAACATAACATAACATAACATAACATAACATAACATAACATAACATAACATAACATAACATAACATAACATAACATAACATAACATAACATAACATAACATAACATAACATAACATAACATAACATAACATAACATAACATAACATAACATAACATAACATAACATAACATAACATAACATAACATAACATAACATAACATAACATAACATAACATAACATAACACAACATAACATAACATAACATAACATAACATAACATAACATAACATAACATAACATAACATAACATAACATAACATAACATAACATAACATAACATAACATAATATAACATAACATAACATAACATAACATAACATAACATGGCATAACATAACATAACATAACATAACATAACATAATATAACATAACATAACATAACATAACATAACATAACATAACATAACATAACATAACATAACATAACATAACATAACATAACATGCTGTTCAAGCAAGGTAACGTCATGAACAAGATAACGACGCATTTTTTGGTGCGTGCAGCCGGCTACATAGAATTATAAGACGTTATCACGTCAAAAAATAATAATAACATTAAAACAACAGGTATTATTAACAAACTTGGTTTTATTTTAAATTCTTCAGGTAAATCAAATTAATAATAATCAATAAGAAGGCATATGCAAATACAAATACAATACGTGACTTTATATATGTACATATGCGCATATACATACACATATACGCTCACTTAAGTAGGAGAGAGCAAGATGCCGAACGTTGCCGTTCGTTTGCTTTGTTTGCTTTGTCGTTCGTTCCGCGCTTTCGCTTGCAGATCATTCAAGGTAACACTAATGAGCAAGGTAACGACACATTTTTTCGTGCGTGCAGCCTCTTAAATCGATTTATAAGACGTTATCACGTCAAAAGTATGTCGCCACGAACACTTTTTTAAGGACGACAGGTACGAGGTCATTATAATTTTCTGAGTTCAATGAAGCACGCCAATCATTTCTTCTTTCTCCTCCTAACTGACGCTAAAAACAAACGTAGAGGAGATTTTTGCTTCCTCGTGCGAAGAACTTTATCTGAAATACATACCTTCACAGGAGTTACGACCTGAGACCTTCTGTTCTGTCACATCCCCATGCCAGACAGTTCTGTTCAGTCGGCTGCCCATTAGCGGCTACGAGTATTGCGCCTCAATGTGATCCATACTTCAAGCAAAGTTGCCTTGGTTAGGGATCAAAGAAGTAGAGAGTGAGTGTATCTACAAATCTTCCTGATTCTTTAATAAACTATCAAGTGTTAGAAATTTTCATTTATCCCTTCTCAACACATTTGATCGGAAAATAACCTGGTTACGTTAGGGAGGTAGTCGGCCCACTCATTTAGACCTTAAAGGTCCGTTGTGATACCACTGTGCTACCAGGGAAAGTCATTTACTTTTCTTCGTGGAACCATTTTGTGACGCTTATAAAGCGCAGGATTGTTCCCATCCCCATGCCAGACAGTTCTGTAAGAGTATTGAAAAAGTGTCTACCTAGAAAACCTGCTCTGATTTTAGCTAAGGATGGACAATTGGAAAGAAAGTGCTCAACTGCTCAACAATTTGTAGTGACAGTCAAGCTGCACTGAAATCCCTTGCTCGCTGCTCTTCGAAGTTAGTCGGTGAATGTAAGACAAAACTTAACAGTGTTGCAAAACACAACAAAGTTAGTCTTATTTGGGTACCTGGAAATTTTGGTATTACAGGGAACGAATTAGCTGATAAACTGGCTAATGAAGGCTCTGCAAGTATGCCACTAGGCCCTGAACCTTTTCTAGGTGTCAATTCCACATCGATTCAACTATGGTTTGACAACTTACTGAGGTCTACCCATAGAGGACGTTGGTCTTGGTTGAACTCGTGCAGAGTAGCCAAGTGCTTTGTGAAAGAACCAAGCAGGAAAATAGCGACATTTCTCCTAAAACTCAGCAGAAAGGACCTGAGAGTACTGGTGCGTGTAATCACAGAGCACAACGCCTATGGTCCGTATATGGCTGCCATGGGGGTCGTAGACAGCCTGATATGCCTATCCTGTCTTGAGACAGAGCATTTTCTCTGTAGCTGGCAGGCGTTTTCAAGAATCAGACTTAGGATATTGGGTTGCGATATACTGAGTATGGATAAAGTTCATACTCTTCCTCTTCCGGATCTCTTAAGATTCATCAATGAATCTAAGAGATTTGTGGAAGAGTGACCTAAAAACTAATTTTTCCGTCTTACCACCCATATTTATTTTTCCTATCTCTCTATTCTTTCTACTGAAATCTATACGGGTGTAGTGTAATGGTCTCCTGACTGAGTGCTTGTATTTGTCCAACCCCCCACAAATCTAATCTAATCTAAGGGCTCAACTGTTTCTTCCTCTTCCTCACTTTCCTTTCATCACTGAGTTGTTGAAGAGCGGTACCTTTCCTGGCCTGGTTATCCGGAAAATAACCTAACTGAACCTAAACTTAAAATATTCCAATTGATAAAATTTAGTGCTGCATCTTTTTCTTATATGGCCGTTAGAAAATTTTCCCAAAGCTCGCCCAAAGAAAAAGTTCGGGCATTCTTGAGCATGTCTCAGTGCCACTCTCAATTGCCTGAAATTGAAAAAAAAAAAACAGATTTCGGTTAATTTTAACTGACTGCGGGCATCCCGGGCAACAAAGGAAAGAACGACTCTAGTTGTAGCTCTTGCAATCTTAATTTTCAAAGAAGTTTCACCATTTCCCTTCCAAATTTTTTGTTAAAACCCTTTGTATCGTGGTATCTAAATAAGTCTGAACTTATTCCATTTTTCAACAGAGTACAACATTCCAAAACTTTTAACATAGTTTGACTATCGCTACAGTTCCTACTATCCTGTGTCACAGATAATCCTCCAAAAGATTTAATTCGATAGAACAGACGCCCCTTCTTCTCCCCGATGTAGAAGACTCAGGTACTTCAGGTAAATTCTTCTCCCTCTCGCACATTCACCATCACGCCTAGGTCTATATTATATCTGTAGAATCTTTCTCGTCAGCGCCATACAATAGAGTGGGCATAATGAGAGACTTATAAGCCTCGATGTGTGTACGTCGCAAAAGGGAAGACTTTACTTTTCAATTGCCTAATTAGTTTAAAGAAGTACTCTTTACTGGATTTCAAGGCTGTCCTTGTGATACGACTTCTTCTTCTTGATTGGCGCGATAACCACTTATGCGATTTTGGCCGAGTTTAACAAAGCGCGCCAGTCGTTTCTTTCTCGCGCTAACCGGCGCCAGTTAGACACACCAAGTGAAGCCAAGTGCTTCTCTATCTGATCTTTATAACGCAGAGGAGGCTTTCTCTTTCCTCTGCTACCACCAGCTGGTACCGCAACGAATACTTTCAGAGCCGGAGCGCTTGTATCTATATGGATGACATGACTCAGCCAACGTACCCGCTAAATCTTGAATCGCTGCGCTATGTGATACCAATGTGAGGATGAAAAGGGAGAAATACAGGAAAGAAAGGTTAGAGGAGAAAGAATTAAGAAGAAGTTATGAGGATTTACACTACTGATGCAATTCATCAAATGTGTGTTATCTTAACCTATTATATCCGCCAGTGTAGCAAAAAAGTGAAAGCCGCAATGTCTGAATCTCAGCGCGGAGACAGCAGGACAACTGAGGAGAGGATGCTGCTATAACTCCATCTCATTCTACACCTGCTGCAGAAAGGGCTCGAAGCAATACAAGGATACCTAGCAAACAATGTGCAGAAAAGATACCCCCAAAATTCGAGAGCTGTAGTTTTGTTAACCTTACAAGCTCCTTTTAGCGCCTTTGATCTACCCGTAGCCAGAAGGATCTCGCGACGTTACACGTTTGAACGCTAGCGCAGCGCTCGCCGAATCGACACGAAGCTCTCCTTTCTGGGAGCAGATCACAGATTTTTAAGAGAATCCCAATCCGCTTGTTTTGCGAGGAAGCCATTTCGAAGATCCCATGTCTAAATAACTCGTCCGCCTAGCAGTCGTCCGCAATGTCCCTGTGATAAGAAACCCAAATTAAAATATGTAATATCGAAGTATTCGGCTGCAGTCAAGAGAAAACTGAGGCATTTCCCGACTAATTTCAAGGGCATCAGCAACGAGCCCAGGTCCCTAATGGCCGCTTGACTGACAAAGTAATATTTACCTTCCTGAAAGCTGGCATTTTTATCGGTGTTAATGTCAATGAATGAATGATGTGCTCTCTACATCGTGGGTATTAATGTTAGTTCCCAAATAAGCGTAGTCCCTTACTGCTCCAAAATTATAACTGGCAACAGTCACGTGCACTCGTATGCCGCGAACCGAATGCACTGACGGTTTGTTTAATGGCAGAGGTATTTTCGATCTATGCTCACTACCCATTAAACCCAGAAATAAAAGGTGCACACTTAAAAAACTAGAACCGCTACTTTTTAGAAATGACGAGTTGCTTTCAAACTAAATTATTTAGAAAAGGAACTACTATGTTACTTCAAAAAACTGAAAAACGAATATGGATTTGAAAAAAAATTCTAAAAGGTTGCAAACGCTTTTTTCTTTATTTCAAAAATTTGCGAAAAAAGAATGGTTTTTACAAAAAATAAATATGTAAATAGGATTTAACTATTTAAAAATCCTGTTTGGTTGTTCTAGAGATATAAAAACTATTCTGGGATAAATCTTTAAGAAAAGAAAACAAAAATTTCTATTAAAAAATAAAAAATTCATAGCTGAAACCAATAAATGATTGTAAGAAGAAAATTTAGAAAATTCAAATGTGTTAAAATTAATTTTCTAGATACAACAAAACACTTAATGCAATTATAAACGATTAAATGGATTTTAACTCAGTGTGTAAAATTTAGTAAGAGTATACACATACAAATATACACAGATATAATAATACTACTAATACAAAAAAATTATTTTTTGTGAAAATACATAAATTTATATACATACTTGCATATTTCAAACTTATAATATTATAAATATTTATATAATAATATTTATAAGTGAAAATTCAATATTGTTGGGAATTATGTAAAATAATTTTAAAAAATATGCCACTGGTAAAGAAGAAACGTATAAGATTTATATAATCAAAATTATAAATGATATAAACAATAAACTAAAAGGACAAAATTTTAGCAAATCAAATATTTATAAAATTAGAAAATATGTAATAACATTTATATAATATAATATATGCACAGATGTATGCGTAGTGGTTGAGGTATGTGTAAGGAAATCGTTTGAGCTGAGATTTCATTAGTATTTGTGTGATGTTAATACGGCCGGATTAATAAATAAAGCGTAAAGTATATATTATTTAACTGAATATCAAATGGTTTAATTTTAAAGGAAAATATTGCGTTGGGGAGTAAGTTCGTAGACTTACTAAGACTTTTATTTAAGGTTAAGCCCTTCATATGGCTTGACAGGGTGCGGATAAGATGGCAAGCGGTCGGTGTAAGGTCCGGAGAATACGGCGGAATCTGAAGGACCTCCCATTCGAGCTTCTGGAAAGCGGCTTTGACGATTTGTGTAACATGGGGCCTGGCGTTGTCATGAAGGAGTATGGTTTGACCATGTCGATCAAGTATTTTTCATCGAATAGCCCTTACTCACGCGGTGTAGCTGGGCAATGTAGAGGTCCATGTTGACTTTGACATTCTTTTCGAGCATTTCACAGTGCACCATGCCCTCCCAGTCCAACCAAACACATATCATAACCTTCTTTGGATGAAAATTTAAAAACGCTATGAACTTATTCCCCAACGCAATATAAATATAATAAACGAGTATAATTACAGTTGCGTTCAAAATAATAGTAGTGCTAGGACTGAACAAAATTTACTATTTTTATTTTTTCTCTTTGTCTTCTTTAACCTGTCTTTTCAATGAAAAAAGTACCGTTATAATTGTATACCTTAGCACTTGGTGTCGTAATTTCATTTATTTTCAAGTGTATTGGTTAATGAGTAGATAGTGAAAAAATTTAAATTTTTATTTGTGTAAAAAAAAAAAATTTATTTGTGTAAAAAACTTACAAAAAGGTAAGAGGTCGGTCTCTATCTGGTATCGCTAGGGACCAAAAGTTCTATGCGTGGCTTATTGCCAACCAGGCTAACCTAACCTAACCTAAGTACTGTATTTCCTGATGTATATCCAAGAATTAAGTAACTGGCGCCACCTAAGGCACTCAATTCGCCTTGATGTATTTCCATATAATTTTGCGAAAATAGGATCGAAAATTTTTTCAGCTATCGGACGAGGTAAGCACTGCACCGCTGAACAGCGCAAGCTTATCAAAAAACTAATTTGGAAAGGAAAGACTTACAAAGAAGTTGAAGATATTGCGGGCTGTTCACCGACAATGATTTGCAACGTATTAAAATATAAGTCCTAACCTTTCGTACCTACTAAACTACTACTAAAATTAAAAGTGAACTGGAGATGTAGGTAAACATGGAAACTATTCATAAGCATTTGCGAGAACAGATTTTGGCACCTAATAGCCCAAGAAAAGTGCCTTTACTAACTGAAAGGCAGTGGCACAAAAGCTAAAGCATTGCAAACGAGTACTTCGATTGGTCCACCGAGAAATGGAGAAATATTTTGTGGACAGATGAATCCAAAATCGTGCAGTATGGTACAAAAGAATCTCGTTAATACGTTAGACAACTTGCTAACTATGAGTGCAACCCGATATACACAACCAAAACTGTTAAACTGGAGAATCAAGTATTATGATTTGGGCATGTTTTTCATTTTACTGGATAAAGGAAATCATGGATCGTACTGTTTATGGAGGAAATCATGCTACCACACGTTCACGAAGAAATGCCACTGCTTTAGATCTTAGAACAGGACAATGACTCAAAGCATGCAAGCAATTTGGCTCAGCAGTGGTTTCACAGAAATAGGGTTGAGGTTATGAAATAGCCTGCACAGTCTCCAGGCCTCAATCCAATAGAAAATTTGTGGTTACAACGTGAAGAAGGCAATTGCTGGTGCTCATCCAACAAATAACAATCAGTTTTGAGAAACAGTAGAGCAGGCATGGAAATCTAGACCTAAGGAACGATGTGAAAATCTCGTTAATTTGATTCATCGGCGATGTGTTGTGGTAATAATTATTATTATGATTATTTAAGTATTATTTTTGCTTTGAATCTGATGAAAAGACAGATTTATTTTAAATGTTTTTTATTCAAAAAAGTCATACTACAATTTTTTGAGCGTCCATATCCAAAAGTTCGTATGAAATTTAATTTTTATGATTTTATTGTTAACATTCATAATTCCTTAAAATAAAAATATCAAAAATATTTAACACAAAAAAATTTTCTTTTTTTTTCATTTATTTCCCACTGTGTGGGTACTACTATTATTTTTATCACAGCTGTACGTTTGGTGCAGCGTCATACAAGCGTATCCGGCGTTAAAACATATGAGTGCATATCTCTCCTGAAAACTTCCAATAAAGAGCTAATTTTCGAATGCGGCATAAAACTGCAGGGCATACCATTTTGTGTGACAACATCAAGACCCATTAAACATATTTCAGGTAAAGTTAGAACTTAAAGTGGGTCGCTATAACCGAGTGGATTAGTGCATGACTGGCATGCCCGAACTGCCCAGGCTCGAAGCCCCATGAAGCATCAAAATGTTGTCTGATTGTGGTCACCCCTTGGCAGGCAACGGCAAACCTCCGAGTGTACTTCGTTGTTCAATAAGTTTTGTGATACGATAAGAGAAGACGTTACTACTAGCCTAATTTTTTGTTTCGGTTTTTTTTTTGTTATGTTGGTACACCTTTCATATGAACGTATGTGAAGTTTAATTTCAATCTGTCAATTCATACTTCGTTTGCAAGTATCGTGCAGTGATTGAATTTATATTTTTGGAAGGTTTAAAAGCGAGGGAAATTTATGAACGAATGTTGAAAGTGTATAAGGACTTTTCGCCATCAATTAGTACAGTAGGAAGATGGTTTGCTGAAGCCTTGAAGACGTCCCACAAGCCTTTTCACGTCAAGGACGTCCAAAAACAGCAACAACACCACAAAAATTATAGAAAAAATAGAGGATATCGTATTGGAAAATCGTCGAGTGACTTAAAGAGATTTAGTAGAAGCCCTGGGCATCTTATCGGGCAGTGTAAGCTATATTTTGACTGAAGTATTTCGGCTGCAGAAAGCTGTGTGCCGCATTCGCCACATTCGAATGCGACTTTCTCAGCAACATTTAGAGCGTTCGTTTGAAAGGATAAAGTGGATTTTGTGCGTTGATTTATCACTATGGATGAGACTTGGATCTATCACCATGATCCTAAATCTAAACAAGAGGCTAAAGAGTGGTGTGAACCTGGTTCTTCTACTCCAAAACGAGTTCGTGTCCAGAAATTGACCAAGAAGGTTTTAGCATCAGTTTTATGGGATGCGAGAGAAATTTTGTTAGTCGATTACTTGCAAACAGGTGTAACCATAAATTCTGTATATTATAGTAACCGCTTAGACCAGCTGAAGGAAAAAATTTGTGAAAAATACCCAAATTATTTTGCATCAGGACGAGCATTTTGACAATGGCTAAAATCCATGAATTAAAGCTCGAATTGTTGGAGCAACTACTGAATCACCAGATTTTGCACCTAGCACCTTCCATCGGTTTCCATCAAATGTTTTTCATCAAATTATGCGGTCATAAGAGCTATGAAAGCGTATTTTGCAGGCCTTCCAGATTCTCACTTTAGGGACGGAATTCATAAATTGGAATCTTGTTGGAACAAGTGTATTGATGTTCAGGGAGAGTATAGTGAATAATAGTGTGTTTCGGACCGGAAAACTTATTGAACAACCTAGTATTTCTGCCATAAAAAATTTCCTCATAAAAAACCAACGTCCATTCTTTTTCTGCCTTTTGTGTCCCTAAATCCTTTCAATGACAAATGCGCCATTCGTATTATCCTTGTTAGGAAAAATATACATATTTACTTATGCAACTGATTTTATTATAAAAAAAATATCGCAAGTAACAGCATTTTTGCACTTCATTGGTGATTTTTTTACTTTATTCTTCACTTTTCAGCACTCTTTTCACTTCACCGTACCTAAACACTGCAACCCTAAATTGAACGAAACGTAATTTTTATTCGTTAAGTGCCAATGACAGTCATGTGATGACTTATGACGTTTTGTCAAAGTAGTGGTGGTTGATAAGTCGAATACTGTAAAATATACAGAAAAATTGATTTGCTGTCGGAAATTCTCTTGCATTTGGGAGCCCTTTTACGTGCCACACACAGCAACTACAGGCGTTAGAATATCCCAAATTCATACAACTTCATTGCAAATTGCTTTTTAGTATCAACATCAAATCTTCTTTGGAAACTTTTTCAAAACAAAGAAAAGAAAAATGAGTGAAGGTTGCATGTTCAATATCGATGGAGGCTACTTGGAGGGTCTCTGCCGTGGTTTCAAGTGTGGCATATTGAAGCAATCGGACTACCTAAATCTGGTGCAATGTGAAACTTTGGAAGGTGAGTGGCACGAAAAGTGCATGGTGCTGGCTGTGTGCAATGTAAAACATTGAAGATTGCATTTTACAATTCGCTTATAGTAGCAGTTGTTAGGGGGTGGTAGTGATCATGTGACACACCATTAAACCTAGCATATGCATGTGTGCGTAAATTTGCAAAGTGAAAATAAAGTGTTGGAGAGAAAGGTGGGGCTATTGCTGTGCCATAGCCAAATGTCAAACCCATGCGAGCTGTCTTGTGATTTGTTTTTATTTATTTGTGTTTTACTAATTTCATTTTTTTCGTTTTTTTTAGATTTAAAGTTGCACTTGCAGAGTACCGATTATGGCAGCTTCTTAGCCAATGAGCCATCTCCACTTTCCGTGTCGGTGATTGATGACAAATTGCGCGAGAAACTCGTCATCGAATTCCAGCATCTACGTAACCATGCTGTAGAACCACTGGCCAGCTTCCTGGACTTTATCACTTATGGCTACATGATTGATAACATAATCTTGCTTATCACTGGTACTCTCCATCAGCGTCCGATTTCCGAATTGATTCCTAAATGTCATCCATTGGGAAGTTTTGAGCAGATGGAAGCCATTCATGTTGCTGCCACACCAGCTGAATTGTACAATGCTGTGTTGGTCGATACACCATTGGCACCATTCTTTGTTGATTGTATTTCCGAACAAGATTTGGATGAAATGAATATTGAGATCATACGTAACACCTTGTACAAGGCCTACCTAGAGGCTTTCTATGAGTTCTGCAAGAACTTGGGTGGCACCACTGCCGATGTCATGTGCGAAATATTGGCTGTAAGCATCCCTGATTAACTTGCCTTATGAATAAATTGAAATTAATTAAATTTTTTTTTTGCAGTTTGAGGCCGATCGCCGTGCCATAATCATTACTATCAACTCCTTCGGCACTGAATTGTCCAAGGATGATCGTGCTAAGTTGTACCCTCGTTGCGGTAAAATGCACCCAGACGGCTTGGCTGCTTTAGCACGTGCCGATGACTACGAACAAGTGAAGACCGTAGCCGAGTATTATGCAGAATATGCAGCACTTTTTGATGGCTCGGGCACCAATCCTGGCGATAAGACACTTGAGGATAAATTCTTTGAGCACGAAGTAAAACTGAATGTTTACGCTTTTATGCAACAATTCCACTTCGGTGTCTTCTATGCGTACTTGAAGTTGAAGGAGCAAGAGTGTCGCAACATTGTGTGGATTTCAGAATGTGTGGCACAGAAGCATCGCGCGAAGATCGACAATTACATACCCATATTCTAAATTATTGCAATATATTTTGTTGTTTTCGGATTGTTGCTGTCCCTCTCGTATATGTTTTGCATTTTGGTCGATCAAAATAAAAAATTAGTGTTCTGTTTTGTTCGATCGAAATCACCTGGTTAAAACAACACGAGTATTTGAATTGTGAACAGTATCCTTTTGTGTATATAGTATTTGCTTGTACTGTGATACGAGTAGTATGCATTAAAAGCAAAATTTCCTAAATTTTCGTTTCATTATAAACTATTTACTGATTATTATTTCTTGTGCATATTTACATAAAAGTATACATAATATAAATAGGTAAATTCACGTGCATATATTAAAGAAATATTTAAATAATATGCGGAAAAAAACCATTAAATACCCTATTGTGCAAATAAATATTAATATCGTTGATATATGAATGTAAATTACCTAACAGAAATGAATAAAATTTGTTTCCGAACATTCCTTAAATCAGAAATAACTCATTCACGGTTCATGTATTATGAATTAGCTTTAACCCGCGGCCCCGCTCGCGTAGGAGTAGTTTTGAGGGATTTAGGACATGTATAATATATAAAAGAATTACAAACAATAATTTCATAGAAAATAATTTTTTATCCATAACCATAATATTACAATACCCGGCATCCGTTGCTATGTCTCGTTGAATAAAATCAAAACAACCAATCAGAATAATTTTTTTTAAATTTTTTATTAATTTTCTATCTCAAACCGTTTTTGAACTTTGCATTTGGGTCATAGTTGAACAGCTTATGCGCATTATGAAGTCTAGAGTGTGCTATAAATAGTGG
The DNA here is from genome assembly GCF_027943255.1 of Anastrepha obliqua. NCBI lineage: Eukaryota > Metazoa > Arthropoda > Insecta > Diptera > Tephritidae > Anastrepha > Anastrepha obliqua. Next base: position 10,748,536 of record NC_072893.1, read on the forward strand.
GAAATAGGAAAAAGAGTGGTGGCGCGGCCTGGGGGCTGTGGGAAGAGAGTTCCACCATAAAAACATGCCTATAACCTTCATTGGGTGAAAATATGAATGCATAAAAATTTTTACGCCATTTGGTGTTGTCGTTTCGTAGTGATGAGCGGACAACGTACAGACATTCACCTTTATAGTATAAAAGATATACGCAAAAACTTTTCTAAAGTAAATGGGATTTTTGAAATTGAAATTTATATGGTTGGAATATATCAGATTATTATAAACGTTGATCGAAACAATCGAAATTATTGTATGTAGGGACACCCCGTTTGCCCCTTGGGAAAAATGCAATGGTAAAGTCAAAGCCTCAATATCCACGAAACAATCTAAGAAACGTGAACTGACACTTAAAAGAGCATCCCGTGACATGCATAAAGCATTCCCCATAAATTTTTAGTTAGTAAGATTCGTTGTAATGAGGGGATTATACGAGTATCGCATTAAATACATCAATGGTGCTCAAAAAAAAAAATTCAATGTTATTGTTGCTGTTGTAGCAGCATAAGTACTTCCCATAAGCATACAGGGAATCCTGCTGAGGTGACAGTCCTTGACCGGATATAAATCCGGATCGTTCGGGTTATGTAAAACCGACTGCCATGGGTACGATAAATATTCAATATCGTGTTATGGTTCATTAACCAACTTTTAGCGAGCCTTTTATGGTACTACAACAAATCGTAAAAATTAATAAAATGCACGAATCGGAATTTTATGGACTCTTCTCCCTATAACCAACATTTTATGACAAAATTCGGTAAATAAATAGTATAAAATCGTACTCACCGTTCATTGAATTTGTTATACATTTTGTGTAAGTTTAAGGTGACTTCTTAATACTTCTTAAAATAAAATAAAGATGATTATTTGACCCCACCCCGAGAGTTAAAATACCATAACTAATTCAGTGAAATTCCACTCTTGATGTAATGCTTTTTCATTTTATTTTTATGCTACTTTTATTTGTGTCAAACTTTTTTTTATTTTAAACTGATATGAAGTAATAAGTAACACCATTTTTTTTAAAGTGAAAATTTCTTTAGAATCGTTGGGAGTGATTTGAGAAAAAGTGAAACGAAAAAAGCGACACTCTTGGCTACGAATATTACATATACACGTAGCGACGAACTAAATAACTTTTAGGCCAGCGCCGACAGCATGGCGCGATAGCCGAGCGGCTAGCAATGTGAGCTTCCGATCCAAAATCCTTAGTTCGAATCACAAGAAAAAAAATTTTTTTATACAGTTATTTTATTTTATTTTATGATATGTTTATGAGGAGCTTTTTTTCATGGCAGAAATACACTCGGTGTTTTGCCATTGCCTGCTGAGGGGTGAGCGCTATTAGAAAAATAGTTTTCCTTAATTTTGGTGTTTTCACCGAGATTCGAACTGACGTTCTCTCTGTGAATTCTGAATAGTAGGTACGCACCAACCCATTCGGCTACGGCGTTTGTTTAATTTTACTGATGCAAAAATGAGGAAAAATATATGAATAAAGTTTGCTTACTGTTTACACATTTTCCAAAGGTGACGGAGAACCAAAAAAAAAAGTCGATTTTCAAACAAATGCGAGTGCATATGTGTAATTGTGTTAGAGTTTCGGTCACGCCCCAGCAAAACCTGCGTGCATATGTGTTTGTAACATTCAAAAAAATGTAATTGTGTTAGAATTTCGGTCACGCAGGTTTTGCTGGGGACGCTCATAATAGCAACCGCGTGTGTATTTTTATATTCGTAAATATTTTCATTTTTAAATATTTACCGCAATTATGCCGAAAAATAATGCAGAAAAGTGTCGTGAATATCGACAGACAAAAAAATCAATAAATAGCATCACGGAATTCATTCACGAAAATTTAATAAAGTATACACCAGAAGTATCGCGGATACTTAGAAAAGATTACAATAAAGTTCCAATGATTTTAAGTGGCGATTTTAACGTAAATTTTGCATTGGACACAGCGGTTCCTTTAATTGACGTTCTCAATACAACAATCAATTTAAAAATGTGTAACAATCGCACTGAATCGACAACACGATCAAAAACAACCATTGACGCGGTATTTCAAAGATATGTTGACAACATCGAAACCAAAGCATTTGTATCATATTTTAGCTATCATAAGCCACTCGTATCATTTGTTGAAATTGAAAACATTGAGGATGAATAATAATAAAATGAAGAAAATAAAATATGAACTTTATAGCAATATTATAATGAACCTATAATTATCCCGCTCCTAATGCTGCTTTCGTCTTATTCACTCTCAGTTTGTTTTACGGAAGGTTTCACTTCTATCGCGTCTAACCGTTAGACTGGTGTTTTTTTTAACTAGCGTATGTTTAACAGTTACTGCCTTGTCAGAAATTTATTTTATTAACTGTAAAATTAAAATGTATTTTTGGTCATAAACTTTTAAAATTTGTGGTTGTACGCTAAATTTAATTTTCAGTTGTTATTTTTGTAGCAGAATAAATATTCCCCATACATGTACGGGGAATGCTGCTGGAGTGACAGTCCTTGGCCGGATATAAGATCGTTCCGGTACCGCAAAACCGACTGCCGTGGGAACAGTCTTATTGCCCTGCTGGGATTATGTGTTGTCGTTACTTTGTTGATGCTGCTAGCGATACACAGTATATCGCCCATGCCGAAAGATTCCGGCAACCCAATGCAGGAAAATATTACTGAAGTGCTGGTAAGTGGTTAATTTTCTACCTCAATAATAAACACTGTGTCGTTCGACTTGATAATGTATGGTTTTATTCTTTTATTGCTTCGTCTGGTGTTCCTCAAGGTAGTTCCCTAGGTCCGCTACTATTTATCCTCTTAATTAACAATATTTCTTCCTGTTGTTCATTGTGTAATTTTCTTCTACATATACGTGGATGATCTAAAAATCTATTATGAAAGGAAATGTGCAAAAGATTCATCCATTCTCCCGTGTGAGTTGAATACCTTATATAGTTGGTGTGCGCGTAATCGTTTGTTCCTAAATATTAGTAAATGGACTACACTTCGTATGCGAAAGTTTTTAATGTTGTTCCAACAGCTTACTAGTTACATCTCGAACTCACCGCTAAAGTCAATTAGTGAATTGAAGGACCTGGGTGTTTATTTTGACTCAAAGCTGAACTTCACCACCCACATAAACTTTATTATTTCTAAATCGTAAGCAATGTTAGCCTTTATTCGTTGAAATAGTTTTTCGTTTTCTAATGCCTATACTCTCAAACTAGTGTACTCGTCCTTAGTTCGGTCCAGGTTAGAATACGCGGTATTTGCTTGGAAACCGTTACATGCAGTCTATATTAATAGTTTAGAGTCTGTTCAGGTAGCTTTTGTGCGTTTTGCTTTGCGCTCGATGAAATTCGTTGATCCCGTCCCGTCTTATCGGATCTAATGTCCTTAGTGTTTAGGCGTGTTCTGTTGTCGACGTGTTTTGTCTTCGATATTTGTGCTCAATAATTGTCCGTATCTTCTCAATAAAATTAATTTTAATGTTCCCTCACGCATTTTACTTTGTAATGAACTGTTTTTTGTGGGTATTGCTAAAACTGTTTATGGAATGAATGCTCCTTTCTGCTTTAGAAGGACGCTAGCTCAATTTAATGCTTATTCTTCGTCTTTAGTCTTTGATTTCTCTTACTCTAAGTTTACTTTTAAGAAGTTACTTATAACAATCTTGTCATAGGATCTTAACTTGTATATCCCTATGTAATAGTCTGTAAGCCTCTTGTTTGTTGATTACATAAAAATAAATAAATTCAAAAACTAATTCAGATATAAAATGCGTAGAGAATTTACTTTACTTTAAATAAAAAATTCGCGTATTTGGGTTTTAAATATTAGGATTGGCGAAGTGGCGCACCCACTTTATGCGTATGAACCCATGTATATGTAATAAAAAATAGTTTAAAAAAACTAAAAAACACGCTTTTATTGCCAATCGAACTAAAAAGTATAAAATAAATTTTAATGACAAAGAGACCTATAATGAAGTAATAGCACTTGAACGATCAGTCATAGTCAACTACCTCAGAACAGAATTATAACAAAAATTAAGATACAAATAGAATAATTCAAATTACTCCATTGGCCAGTTTTTTTCGATTTTCGTGGTGTGGTGCACTATGAATTCCTTCCACCTGGCCAAACTGTTAATAAGGAATATTATTTGAGCGTTATGCGTCGTTTACGTGAAGCAATTCATCTAAAAAGACCAGAATTATGGGCCAACAACTCTTGGTTTTTGCATCACGATAATGCACCGTCTCACACTGCACTCGTTCTTCGTGACCATTTCGCCAAAAATTCCACGCATATCGTTCCGCAACCACCGTATTCGCCTGATTTGGTTCCGTGTAACTTCTGGCCATTCCCAAAACTCAAGAGACCACTCCAGGGAACGCGTTTCGAGTCGATTGAGGAGATAAAAGCTGTATCGAAGAAGGTGCTGATGGCTATACCGGAAATGGACTATTTGGCATGTTTCGGGGATTGGAAAAATCGTTGGCATAAGTGTATTTCATCGAGAGGGGATTGTTTTGAAGGGGATGAAATTGATTTACAAGAATAAATAAAGATTTTTCATTTTACAACCAAATTCACCTTACTTTTTGCCCACAGGTAAAAAAAGAAAATATTAATCCTGGCAATCCTAATATGGATAATGGAAAACTTTTATCAAATTATTGCATTGTCATCGGTCCTTGATAGGTGTGCAAAATTCCAAGTCGATCAGATTTTTAGAAGCCAGTGAAAATTAAGCTCAAAGATTCCGTTACATACATACATACATACATACAACCCGACCTAATAAAAGTGTGTTAAAAATAGGTATGCTCGGAAGAGCTGAGAAAAATTATAAAGTGAAAAAAGAAATTTTTTTGAATTCTTGAATTTTATTGTTGTATATTAGAATTAGTAGTAAATTGTTGTGCAGTTTAATTTGTGGCTTAATGAAAAACTACTGTTCTTTCTTTCTTCTTCCGCTTCCGCTTTTCAAACACACAGGTAAACTTAATAATTCAAATCCTTGACAAAAATTTAAATGATAGGGAGCGCAACACACTTTAGTAATTTTTTTCAATTTCATATTTACAAAAAATATGCTAACTCATAGTTCCACTCTATTTTAACGAAGTTATTCACAAATATTTACGATTTTTTACTCTTAACTCATTATTTTCCCGTTTATTTTGTTTTGGTAGAATTATTACCGGGTTGATAATTTTTTTTATTTAGTACCCATACTGCAATTTACTAATCGCAGCTTTTTTAATTTGAATATTCGCACTAGAAAAATTTTAATATAAGGCTAAGTGCAATTTTAATTTAATTTTCTATTATTTATACCTATTTTTTTGTTGAAAGGGAACGGAAAGTTGAAGGCAAAAATAAAGTACATATCAAAGCTGTCAATTCATAGGTTTTTGACAAGCTTATGTGTCAGCAAATTGAAAATCAAAACTTTAACGTGTGCAGGCACAGTAAAAAGAGACAAAGCTTCGCAGAAATTCCTCTTTTTATAAAAATTTCCAACTATCGTTATTTATTGTTTACCACTTTCACGTTTACAGGTGGCAGCACTCATGGTGCACTGACGAATCGCAACGCAAATTCGTTTTTCGTTGGTTTTCTTCGTGGATGATCGAAGAGGTGGAAAAAGTTTTACTCATCGTGCGTAGAAAATCACAAAGAAAAGTTTTATACAATTTCACTAATGAATATTGGAATAAAGACAAATTAAGTGCTCGAATTGTAATCTGAGGCTAGAAAATCGTGCGCGTGCAAAACCATAGTAACGAAAAAATTGCTTATTACTACGGTGTGGTATAAGTAAAGTGAAGCAGCAGCAGCAGTATAGAAAACGGCAAAAAAATCCTATTGGACTTGAAACCAGATAGAAAAGCAAAAGACAAGTCGTCGTCATATGCGAAGAGCGTCACAAAGAGTGAAGAAACAAGTAGAAAGCAAGAAGCAAAAAAGTGGAAGTTAAAGAGCAGTAGTAAGAGTGGGAGCGTTAAATAAAAAAAAAAAAATTGACAGTTCACAGCAAATGTTGGAAAAGTTTCCATCTCCAATTGTTCATCTGTCCATAGGGTCATCACTGTGGTAGACCACTTAAAAGGCCTAGCGAATGGTTGGAAAACAAAGATCAGCAGAGTGAAAAATCACCGGAAAGAAAGAAGCTTAGTCCAGCTTAACCCCTTCTCCATATTGCTACTGTTGTTGCTGGTCTTTGTCGTAAATTTTTAGACTATGCGACTTTGCGCAAGTTTGACTGACGAGTCTTACGCTCTATAGTGTTATTGCCTGCGCCCTATACGTTCCGGAATACTCATACTGATCAATACATCCACCGCCAACAATAGCGCCGCTACCAACGTTAAAGTAAAGTTGGTGACCACTGCTACTCTAGTTCAAATCGTGACTTGTTCTTGTGGCTAAAGCCGAAGAAGCTAGAAGTGTTATACGTTGCTGTGGTTGTGCGTACATTGCTGGCAAACTACGCTACTGTCTTGCTGAATTAAGCTTTATACAACTATTTCATTTTGTTAAACGCAATAAATAAGAGGAAAAAAAAACCGCACACTACAAGCCGTCGCTGTGAGGATTCTATTGCGAGCATCAATATGGCGCTTGATATGGGAATACCTGTAAACGGCACCAATGCGCTGACATCATCCTTCACGGCGAAGAAAAAGGATGCGTCTACTTCAGCCGAAGAGAATTTATGGTAAGAAAAAATATTTGAATGAAAATATAAATAGTTTGTGGGTGGAGTAAAATATGTGCCCCATACGTTTTCTGGGCAAGAAAATGGTGACAGGACATAAACATCCATGAGCGCAATGAATGACACAAGTTTTTTAATATGAGTTATACGTATGAATGTGTGAAAAATTACCGAAATGTTGCGGCATAAGAAAATATGAAGGTGAAGGATATTTTTAGTTTACCAATGAAGGCCACATATGTTTGTGGTGTAGTGTAGTATGTGGGTGTGGATAAGAAAAAGTTGTTGCTACAAAAGTTTCAAGGTTTATAATATTAGTTTTTCATTATGGATTATTGCGCTAAACTGTGCAATATGGAAATGGTCTAAATTTGTGACACAAACTATCTTCATTTGCTTTGGTTATTCGCCGTGATAATCGCTGTTTTCGCGAATATGTTTCTTATGTAGCTTTATAATTTCTACTTTATTTCAAATGCTTTCAAATTGCTTGTTACAATGTAAAAAGTAAAAATTTAAAGCCGTAATTAGTGTAGTGCACTTGTTCAGAGTTCATATATTTTCGAAATGGATTTATAAATGACAACATTCGTTGCTATGTACCTATATCTCCGCTACTCACCCAGTCTAGGGTAATGTGTCAGCACCACACACTCTTAGGCTACTGTAGACGTCATTCTATTGAAAGCAAGTACAGGTGTATATATTCGTATGTGCGACAAACCTGATCGCAAGCACTTAACGCCCTTGTATAAAAACAGATTTGCTATTTTTAATTATTCTCATAACAAAGCTATGAGTTGGATGTATGTGTCATCTAAGCTGAAACACATTCTCGGTCCTATAATTTTCACCTTTCACAGCACACGTTTATTTATGTGCCACTCATTTCTGCAGTATCCCTTGGAAGCTCTCCAGTTCGTTAAATGGATGCCGACACAAGTATCATTATGTCATTTTAACACTCCTGTTTACGATGTCAGCGTGCAAATATTTCTGTGTACATCTATGCTACATATCCGCCGCTTATATACCTATAAAATTTGAATCCCATCGCCATCGCATGCCTACCCAAGTTCACATACATTGCAATTTAATGGGTCTGATTTCTCTCCTTGTGCTTGCATCTGTAGAGCATTAAAATAATTTAGCTTTTTATTTGTTTCTTTTCTTCTAGTTTACTCTCTCGCATTGCTGCACTTTGTATTCGTGTCATTTTTTCATGGATTTCTACTTCTCCCACTCTTTTCAATTTAGGCAAGTAGACTTCCAACGCTCTTGTTAGTTGCTCAGCTGACTGATTAGGAAAGCGAAAAATTGCAAATGCAAATATCTGCTTCTCACATATTAATGTGTGTGCGTGTGTTTGTGAATTTAAGCACACATTTTCTAAATTTATTTGTTTCACATTTTTGCTTTTTACGTTTAACAGCGCGTGAACATTTTGGCTGATTAGTTAACACCAACGCCATTATAGCCGCCGCTGCCAGCAACAACAACATCGTTATCATTCGCTTCCTTTTTTTATTTTATTACTTTAGCCGTAACTGAGAATTTTTGCAAATTCAAAGCGCAACAATTATTTTACCTTGAATCAATTTATCATCGTCGAACTATTAGCCAAATAGTCGTTCATCAGTTGGCCATTATCAAGAAGTTTTATTATCAGTTCTCGTAATAATTCACATCTGAATAATGTATAAATAAATTCAAAGGTTTCAGTTATACTTGCATACATCAAATGAGAAAAGAAATTCGGAATTGAACTGAACCATAAGCTAAACTGACGTACACATGCATTTGAAAGGAAACTCTCTGCAATGGTACACAGATGGCTCGAAGACACCAGAAAGCATAGGCGCTGGAATATATGGTCCCAGAACCAAGCGTTCTGTGCCTGCCGATGGGTAGTTTTCCAAGCAGCTCTCAAGGGGAGCGGTGTATACTATCTGTCTGTGGGCAGAGCGACAGTCACGCGGCGCTTGACTGTGAGATTAAGTACGCACTGGTCCTTCAATGTATCGAGTAACTGAAACTGCTAGGGAACGAAGTAGCGGACGTATTGGCAAACGAGGCTGCTGACTCGTTGTTAATAGGACCAGAGCCTTTCCTTGCTGTTGGGCAACACACCATCAATGAGAAGCTTAGGAGTGAAGATCTAAGGCCAAGGGAGGTTAGCTGCCATCAAACTATGGGGCTACGCCAGGAAATCCTTACTGGGGTGGTACAACCAAAAGGGGGATACCTTCCCAAGGGTAAACTGAGAATGCTCACGGGTATTCATACAGGTCATTGTAGGCTGCGCAGTCATCTGCACATGATTGGGATATGGTCCACTGATTCTTGTCGTTTCTGCGACCAATCCCAGGAGACTCCAATGCACCTTCTCTTTGAATGCATCGCTGTAGCGCGGAGAAGGTTGACACATCTCGGTCAAATGCAGCCGGAAGAAAGGCAAAACAGCTCTAACTTGAGTTTTTTTGGGAACTGTGTCTGGATGAGGTACTGTGATGAGTAGAGGGCACAAAAGACCATGAGTTCGAAATGAAAACCCCAAATTAATCTACTCTAATTTATACTTCTAGGTGCATATTCATACATACATACATACATGAATACTCCAATTTTGAATACTTTTGTTTTGGTTTTGAATTACCGTTAGTTTTAAAAAGTATCGTTCATTCGTTACATGGACAAATTAGCAGCACCGTCAGGAAAACATTTATTAAAAATCAAGAGAATTCTGAGCCACTTCAAACTTGTACTTTATTATAGATACTAAAATTTAATGAGCTATAAAATTGCGCACCTAAATTTTTGTTTTTAATTCTGAATGAAAAGTTTGAAATTTTGAGTTTGAAGCTTTGATTTATAAGATATTTTTTGTAGGATCAGCTATAAAAACGATAATGAAAATTTGAAGTATAATATTTTGTTCATAGACTCTCTCGCTTCTTCACTGCGAGAAACCGCCAACTTTCTCCCACTAAATCCACGGCTACCCTATTCACCACCTGGATGAAAGAGGTCAAACACACCAGTAACGAATGCTAACAAATTTGTTGATAGTTTGTTCTTCTTCTCGGCGCATATAACCGGTCCGAAACCGCAAGCAAGGTCCGCAAATCGCTAGTCGGTTTCGCTTGGGCCAAAGACAAATAAATGTTGCTGACTTTAAATATCGCCGTTTTTGAATTATACAGCGTCCATCTGGTCGCCTGGTAGTTGTGACACGCAGTGGAAGAAGCTGCAAGCCCGTCTAAATACTACCATCAGGACAGCAACGGGATGCCTTCTGATGTCTTTCTTGCAACATCTTCACAGCGAGGCTACTATGCTATCAGCTAAGAAACGTAGTAGGATGCTCTGCAACACCTACCTACCAGTTTACAGGCAGACTATATACGACATTCATCGGGAGTCTCTTACTACCTTTTTAAACTCGCGCTAACTGCTTAAGATTTTCGTGTTATCGAACACAAATTTTACTGATACTCATTAAGTGTTTTCAAATAATTGTCACTTTTCCAATGCTGCCCGGATATGTTTATTTATGCCAGTTGTCATCTATTCGTCAACGCATGGCGAATCGAAGACGGCTATATTATTTTTTAGCGGACAAAATTATTTACTTTCTTTGTTGCTTCTTTGCCTTGAGAAATAAGTCTTATTTTTGGAATAGGTGTCTCAGTGTCTTAGTTATTGAATTTTCAAAGGTTCCTCAATACCTGTGTGACCCTATAGATCAGTCGCAAACTATTACATATTAAAACCTCGAGATGCTTCACTGAGACTTGAATATTGTGGTACCTCTTTATTTAGAATATGTATAGTCCTTTTAGTATATGTACATATATTGTAGTATATATACAGTGTCGGACAAAACATATTGAACTCATTCATACTTCGACGTAATGATATTTTCCTAACGTGAAATGTCATTTCAAATATAAATTAAACACCCAGAAATTAAGACGAACTATTTATTTCTTGAATGCATAAACAAAATTAACAAATAGTTTGCTTCATAAAATTATATGCGTAAAAAACAAAATACATGCGATATTCAGAGCGACAAAACATATTGGAATAACAATAATTAACTAATATTTTATAGCATAACCATTATTTTTTATAACTTCACTACATTTTTTTGACTTGGAAGCTATTAGATTGTTGATAACGTCGACTGGAATATCCAACCAGGCTAGTTTGGCTTCTTCAAAAAGCTTCTTTTTGTCCCCATTTACTCCTTGCCTGTCTATCCTCCTATTGAGTATCTCCCAAAGGTTCTCAATTGGATTGAGGTCCGGAGATTGTGCTGGCCACTCGAGCACATTGCTTTTTTCCGATGCGATCCAATTTGATACCAACTTCGAGGTGTGCTTTGGGTCGTTATCTTGTTGGAACCATCACGAAAGTGACATATTCCACTCAGTATGGGGAAGCATCACGCTCTTTAGTATATTTCGGTATATAAACCTATCCATAATTCCATCTATTAAATGGAAAGGTCCAACACCAACCCAGAAAAACAACCACACACCATAATACCACCTCCGCCATGCCTAACCGTACCTCTGCAGTATCGAGGACCTAAAGCTTATTTTTTGGCCGGCGAACTCTTCTCATTCCGTCTGAGTATTTAAAGTTGAATTTTAATTCATCAGAAAAAAGTATAGTTCTCCATCGTTTCACTGACCAGTTAATGTGCCCCCGAGCAAATTTCAACCGCTTAAGCCGATTTTTTTTGGAAATAAATGGTTATTTTGCTTCTCTATAACTGTTCTTTAACTATACTTGCTGCCGACTTCTCTGGATCTTTCTTCAATTCTATCAATATTTTCGTGTCTTCGAGCTGTGTAGTACCTTTGGGTCGTGCTCCACGGTGAAGAGTTTCAACACTTCCAGTTTTTCGGAATTTTTTTATAATGAAACTAACTGTTGATTGCGAACTTTTGACAAATATCCTTTTGCAATAAACCGAGCTTGTAGTCGTTTATATTTAGTTTTTTCAATTGAACTGAATGTTTTTTCCCGCCATTAGCACGTTTTTTAATAAAAGTACAGAATTCTAGAATTTTCAATAGGAAACTACTATTGACTCATATTCCACCGCTCACATTGACCACATTAAAAAAAAATATCTTAGTACACATGGCTTGTACAGTAGCAAAAAAAATAACAAAATTCGCCTACTTCGATAAACTGAGACGAGTCCAATATGTTCCTTATCTTAGAAAATATTTTTTATGTTTTCATATAACAACTGGTTGCTTTTTATTTCTGTGATATTTTTTCTTATTTAAAATAATATTTGCAAGAGTAAAAAGAAATAGCTCCATTAATAGGTATCAGTCCAATATGTTTTGTCCGACACTGTAGTAGTATGTAGGCCACGCTCCTCTTTCGATTTTTGTTGTGCGTCTTGATGTTCCGCAATGAAGGGATTTACAGCCATTCGGCTACAGCGGTCGCCCTAAAAATAATTATTTCTATGATTTTTGTGATAACCACTGTTAGAGGCACAGATCTATTCGAAATTTAAAAATTATAATTACCTCCAGCCGAAAAACAAAAGCCGAAAACGAAAAGTATTGTCTGCTTCCGGATGATTTATATATCAGGAGCTTCAAATAGTAATAAAACATCTTTATTTTTATTTGGTTGTGAGACTTATGTGTTTTGATCAAAACCATATTTGCATACATAAATGCTAATGTATCTGCATATGTATGTATGTATGCAAATAACCGTTAATGTGAAATGTTATATTCATATTTGTAGGATGAGGTCATTGCTTTAACCCCCTAACGCGCATGCTTTAACCACTGCAAATAGAGATTCGAAAATTTAAAATTTTTTTCTGAGCAACTTTGGCACGAGAAACACAAATCTAAAGTCGAGTTTGCGAAATACAGACTAACATACATTATGTTGTAGCTTAAATGTTACGTGAAATTATCTGAAGTATATCTGTGCAGTTAGGCCGCATAATTAATTTTTTTATTATATTTTAATACAAAGTTATTTACAATAATTTATTTTTTATTTTAATAAAAATTTATTTTATTTATTTTTTATTTATTGAATTATAACAGTTTACAATTATATTGAAGCTATGCGCTCGATTCGAATACTACAAATATTTTTTTTAACTTCCGCGAAAAGAGAAACCATTCACTTAGTGATTTTTCTGGAGTTTCCGCTGACTAACACTCTGCTAACTACAGCTTCGTAATTTGCCGTCATAATTAATTTAAATTGATGTTGGTTTGTTGCATGAAATGTGCTTGAGAGCTGTCAACATCAAGCGCTATGAAAAAAAAAATTAGCACAGCTAAAATCGTTAACTTTGAAAATGAGAGCTCTGTAACTGCACTGTGCATTAGAGGGTTAAAACGCTACTGCCAACAAATACTTAAATCGGATTTAGGTAGTTAAGAAAACCTTTTCAAAATAGATAATTATCGCACTAGCTGCCTATCGCTTAAGCGTTTATTGCGCCAATCAAGAAGAAGAAGAAGTCTGTAACACTGCCCGACTTGTTGATTTTAGCCTTCATGCTTTCAAAAATTTTGCTGAATTGCAGACGATTTTTTTCTTTAATCCGGCTAATACCGTCGAAGTCTCTATACAAATTATTCAGTTATATAACTTTGGTGAACTATGATCTCCAAGTGGCAAATATTCGTAACACCCAAAAAAAACAGTTAGTATTATTTACTTCATAATCTTCTAATGTTTGATATTTGATTTCATTTGCAATCACGCACACTCACACATACACTGAAATGACATCCAGCACTTTATTCAGCACCAATGATTCACTGCTACCTTCGCAGCCCATAAAAAATTGAGTTTAGTTGCTATTGGCGGTGCAGTCATCAGCGAGGTTCGCTTGCTCGTCGACGTCGGTAACCAAAAATGAGATGCCACTGAAGTGGAGCCAGGGGCCTCATTGGTGGTATTGATCGTGGCATGCTGAGGTACACTCATTTTTGGTTGGGTTGGCAAATTGAAATTCCGTTGGCGTTTTCAATACGCCGATGCGGCTTAAAAAAAAGATAATATAAAACCAAAACGCAAATGGAATTGTATCTCCACACTCAAGTTCGCCTTGTCGGCGATGCGAATATTTTCGTTTACTTTTGAGACACGTTTTGTTGTTGTCCGTTGCTATTGTTTGGCAGTGAATGTTTCACGCTTTTATTTGTGCTATTGCTGAGGATTTGTTTTTATTTTTTTATTTTGTTTTCATTCTTCTTTCATAAGCTTTTGTGTATTTTGTTTTTGCTATTTTCGACACACAGGGGATGGTTTACAGAAATATTGGAATAACGAATAACGCACTTGTAAGTTTGGCCATTCAGGCATGACTCACACAAGAGCAGCAAACCAGTTGCGTGAATGTTATTTTCTACCATCATTAGCAAAAACCAAAAGCAACTGAAATTAAAAGAGAGTAGGAAATGATAAACTTAGCTAAATAGTCGTTATAAAGCGGTCGATGCCGTCACCACTTGCATGTGTTAAAATCTAATAAAAGGAGCAGAGCGAAGTGGCAGCCGAACTGATGAAGATAATTGAGTGTGTGAAATATGGAGCTGCCGACGGTCGTTGGTTGGCTAATGCATGTGTGCATGTGTGTGTGTTAAGCATTTCCCTGTTACATTTCCCCAGCACTACCCGTGAGAGAACTGTCACAAAACAATGAGTAAATTACTTTTTTGTTTTTATTTTATTTTGTTATTTTAATTTCATTTTTATTTCTCAGTTTTCTCTGCTGTTTGCTACCAATTTGTCGCTCTTGTTTTTTATTCATATAACTTGACCGCATTTAAATCATTTCAACTTTTACATTTCTTCAATGTAAACATCATCATCGTCCACCCCTTCGCCATGTTCATGGTCTTTATCATTTCTCGTACAAATTTGCTGCTGCTTCTGTTTTTGTTTTTCCGCCTCGGCCTCAGCCTCTGCCTCTTCCTGCTCTTGTTTATCATAGCTTGCCTGTATGCGTTCCAGCAAATCGGTGGCTACAACCGCGAATCCCTCCCACACCGCATCGGGTCGTGTGCTGTGCTCAAATAGACGTTCTTCATCCAAATAGTCGACCAACAAATCGCAAACATCATCTAACACTTGCTCCTGACATACATCTGCTACATCACTCGCGTCTATTAGTAGATTCCATAGTGCTTGACAAATGATCGTAGACAAGAACCAATCTTCCTCCTGCAATGCCGCACCCAACAGTGTGTAGAGTAGTTCAGTGCCTTTATGTTGCATGAATGGTGCACGATTCTCGGCATCACCCAGTAAATTAACTAGCACACCAATGGCACAAGCCTTGAAATCGTATGCCTGATTGGCATTTGTCGCGGACAGCTGTTGTACCAGCAGTGTTAGCCCACCGTTTCGGCAGAAGTAGCGACGTGCCTTGTCGTTGCGTGTCAAATTGCCCAATACGCGCGCCGTCTCCACCTGAGATGCTTCATCGCGACACGTTTTCAATGCATAGAACAGCGCTGTGGCTAAATCGCCAAGCACACATTGCAGTGAACCTTTGGCGATCATCACTTGTGCCGGTGTACTGTTCTGCTCCTGATAGAAACACAGATTATGCAGCGCGCCTAGTGTGGCATGCAACAGTTCCTGCAGGTCGCTCTTCTGCAACACAAACACAATTTTATTTATGAAATTTCCTATAGTTTTGATCTGTCAGCTAGCGACTTACCAATTGTATGGCCTTCATGTGCGTAATGGCATTCAATAGATTCAGCATAATGACGCCCAGATTGTGCATATTCCCCAAACCGATGCCCACTTCGCCGTTTACGGTCATATTCGCGACGACGCGTATCATTTTGACGAGCACGTCGATCACCGTATCGCCGAGTGAGTTGTGTAGTGTCAACGGTTCTTTGGAGTAGAGTTCCAGTACGCGCAGCAAATACTGCATAGCCACGTCGTTGTGATAGAACTGTGCAACCAAATAAAGGGTTTGAAGAAGCGTATTAGTGTGATATGATGTATTAAAATCAGCTAAATATATAAGTTAAGTGGTGGCAGCTTTACAATCACAAAATTAGAATATTGTGCTTGGGCAGTTTTGATTTCATACAATATTTCCTTGTGATAAATTACTTAGATAAGATGCCACTAATCCTGTATATTTTTTGTTGTTAAACAAAATTTCCTAAGTAACCCCGCTAACATTTTTTGTGATATTTCTAGCTCACTTCAAATAAATATAATATATATGAATTCTTTCTAAACAACCGTTTAAGGCCGAGCGATGAAAGATACAAGCTGAAAGATTTAGCATAGATTTTTTTCTAAAAAAAAAGTTAGGTATAAGAGAAACTTATTCAGCCATGTCTATCTGTATGTCTGTCCATCTGCGCTTACCATCACTTGGTTGAAAATTAACATATCTAAAGTAATCTAAGTATCTCATAAAATTGAAATTTAAGTTTATAATATTTGAAGAGTGCCCTTATCCTTCAAGGGAAACTCGAGCCATCTGGTCGAAAGCAAGCGAAGGCATAAGCGCTGGAATGTATGGGCACAAAACAAAGCTGTCTGTGCAAATGAATAGTTTTCCTAGCACAATCCAAGCAAATGTTTATGTCACCTGTCTATGGGCCGAAATCAATTTAGAAAGAAACCTTCGGAATGAAAAATTTTCCACACTGAGCAATAGTCAGACTGTACTTAAGGAAGTTAGCTCCTCACTAGTTCTTGAGTGCATCGAGAAATGGAATTTGCTAGGTATGCACAATCGCATCCGGCCGCATATGGGTCCCAGAACGTAGAAGTATACCTGGGAACGAAGTAGAGGATGCATTCGCTTGAGAAGCTGCGGTCTCGTTACTAAAAGGACGCGAGCTCTTCCTGGTCTTAGACTAACATACCATCAAGAAAATGCTTGGAAGCTACAAGGAAAAATATGTTTTATAAAGTATATGAAGATTCTATCAACCGAAACTTAATTAATGAATATCTGTCCCTTGTTCGTTTCGTTACAACTCTGACTGCGTCTACAAGAATTCACATTGATGTTATAAGTGTGGCTCTCCACTATTAGACCGGGAAAATTGTTTAAAACGTTTTGATGCACATAAATGCGCTAAAGCTTGGTGAAAATACTTTAATTGATTTTTTAAATTTTTTCTAAGGGTCATTTAAATTATTTTGCACATATTCGAAATAGGAACTAAAGTTATTCAGTGAAAATTTCACTCCTGCCCAGCCGCAATTAAATTCTTACCAATTTGTCATAGCTCAGACCAAAGTTTTTTGGAATTCCACTAAGCGACATATCAAAGTTTTCATTTATACTTAATACTCGTACTTGTGGTAAAACATTTTTTTTTTTTTTGTATTTTTTACATCTCTGATTACTCACCTGCACTCGTGCGTTGTCGTATTTCGCCATAATATTGCCGAGTATGTAACCAAGTCTACTGAATAGTGACAGCAATTTTTCAGAAGCATTATCAAAGATCTCGCAACACGGACCCAGAAGCATGCCAATGCGTGCCGTAAAGTTGACCAACACATGACAACAATCGCTATCCTCAGATAGCACACTGCAATAAGACCGAGTTTCATGTTAAAATTTTCAAACCCCCGACTTGCTCGCCATCTCTTCGTACTCACCTTAGCGTGCGCACAATATTCGCCTGCACTTCCAGTTCGCCAGTGGCCACCTCTGCTGCACGCACCAAATGTGGGCAAGCCAGTTCCAATTGTATGCTCTGCTGTTGCATAGCACCCGCATCTTGTATTGGCATGTCCGCACGCTCTGATGCATTCAAATCCTTTTCCATAGAGTGCGTCGTTTGTCGTACATCCGACAACGCACGCAAAGCGGCAGACAATTGATACAGTGAATGCAACGGTGGTCCACTCAACTTCTGTGTTGCACCTGCCTCATTTAGTATTTGTAAATGCAGCACCATAAGCTCCACAGCGCCGTGACGTGCCAAACGCTCTACAAGTGAATTTTGCTTGCTCAGCTTTTGGTAGCGATCGTGTTGTAATTGTTCCAGTGCCTGCTTGATGTCGGTGCCGGGTGCAGGCGCTGTGGCTGGTTTGCGTGGCAACTCCAAACATTCTGCCCAATTGCGATTTTTATCTTTGGTAGGCATTACCTCTGCACCCCTCTCCTGGCCGGTGCTGCTGGTGAGAAAACGTATGGAACCGTAGCCGTAAATGCACGCCTCTGGATCGTCTAACGGACTGGCGCGTCCCAAACCGTCGATGAGCAAATCAAGTAAGTCATTATCGTGGAAAAGTTGGTCGTTTAGTTCGTTACGCGCCACTTTGAAGATAAGTTTGCAGGCGCCAGTCAAATTACTGCCGGTGACGCGTAGCTATGAAGTGAAGATAGAAAATGGAAAGTGCTGTTAAGAGCTGTTAAGAGCAACCAAGCAACGCTTTAGACTACTTACCGCTAGTACTACGCGTGCAACGCCCAATAGTATTTTTGGCGAAGAACACTCCACTAAGCCGTAAAGGCCGCCTAGAATGAAGCCTCGTTTGTAATGTTTCTCATTCTTGCGCACCCGCATGTAGAGCTCAACAAGGATCTGTAAAAAGGAAAGATTAGATAAAACTATGCCTAAACAGTAAATCTCTGCGCACACCGAATATAAACATTTTATTTTGAATAAGATTTTACTCTTAAAGAAGACAGGTCTTCAAGGGGACTCACAAAGTGAGCCAACACACAGCTATTTGTGAATCGCCGATTTTACGTACAGGAATGACCGGGGGTGAGAGGGTAATGGTTTCCCAACCAAAGGCTGTTATTATCAGCGATCTATCCCTTTGGCCACCGTAGCCGAATGGGTTGGTGCGTGACTACCTTCCCTAGTGCCCAGGTTCGAATGTCTGGGTATAAAACACCAAATGATAGGAAAAGTTTTTTCTAATAGCGATCACCGCCCGGCAGGCAATGGCAAACCTCTGAGTGTATTTATGCCATGAAAAAGCTCCTCATAGAAAGCCATCTGCGGCACAAAGGGACCTACAGCCGCCATTTATGAAACAACATCAAGGCGCACATTGCAATTTGGAGGGGGAGCTCGGATGTAAGGCTATACAGACAGCTTTTCATGTTCACCAATGAACTGCATTTCGATTTTATCTCAAATTTTCTAATTACGTGGAGCAGTAATTCACAAATTAATACATTCAAATTTTTGCCACTCATTTGCGATTGGTCACGCAATGTTTTGCGCTCTTTGTCTCTCTGATAGCAAATGTATATGAGTGGAAAAATGCTCAATGAGCCAAGTGGTGACAGTGACTGGCAAGACTATAGAAAAATAATTATTGGCGCATGCACTTCTGTTAGGTGTTTGGGCAAGCTTGTCCTCCTATTTGTGTTGGGCGTCTTCATTTTGTGTCCGTATGACAGATATTTTTTATGAGGAACTTTTTCATAGCAGAAATACACTCGGAGGTTTGCCATTGCCTGCCGAGCGGCGACCGCTATTAGAAATAACTTTTCTTCATTTTGGTTTTTCTTACACGCAGATTCGAGCCTACGTAGTCCGAATGGTAGTCACGAACCAATTCATTCGGCTACGGCGGCTGCGAGATCATACTTTATAGGGTCTCATATTCGAAGACAGATTATGGGGTATCTTAATATAGAATTCTCTAGTATTAAATGCTGTTACTTTTAAACCAGGTGGTGCCAGTGGTTTTATCTGTTTACCAGCTGTATACTTTCTCAATATATTGTTCGCTCGCAAATAAATAAAAGAAACATACAAACATACCGAATTAATGTGATTCGCTGTCTCCTCAGTGCATTCCTTGAGGCCGGCATGCTCCTTCAAAAGCCCGATCAACTTCTCAGTGGGTGACTGTGCCAGCAAATGGCTATTGCGTTGCTGAAATTTACGTGTGCTTAGAATATTGATCGCCTTATTCGAGCCACTCAAATCCAAAGAACTGTTCTCTCTGCTAGTTTTAAAGCGTTCCCTATTTGTTGCGCCATCGGCGCATTGCTTAGCTGTAGAAAATATGAAAATTGAAATTAAGACCTGGTAATGGACATTGGGAACTCAAGCACCCTACGCATTTTCTTCATTCCACTTACCCTCTAACGATAAACTCTTTATCTCCAATGCAGGCAACTTCCTTGGAATTTGCTTTGCTTGACCAACCCCTCCGCCAGTACCAATACCAACAGCTACAACACCACCACCACCACGACCAGCTTCGCCGCCTGAATCTATTTCATTGCAATCGCAACGCGCGTCCCACGAATTCGAACGTCTTCCGGTACGCCGTTTCATTTGTTGTTGTTCAAAGTCGTTTGCATTTGGTTCAATGACTTCTTGTGGTTGGTGAACCGTTATCGGTTCCAACGAAGGTGTCATAGGCGTAATTCGTTGATTTTCGTTTTGCAAGTAACGCAAACTACAACGAGAGGACGATAGTAGAGGAGAGGGAAGGCGGACAAAGAAAAGTCATACCAAATTAGAAAGAAAACTAAATTCGTATAATAAGAGTAGAGCAGCTGAAGGTAAGCTAGTTCCAACAAAATACTTACGAAAATGCGCTGGGTGGTCTACCCGCCAAGGCGACCTTGCCATAGAGCGCGCGTCCAGGTTCACGTGGCGTGATGGGACGGCGCGTGCTGACCACTCGCACGCCACCAACTACGCGGAAGGCGTAAAAGAAGAAGAAAAAAAAAGAAAACGGACAACGTTAAACTATGAAGGACATCAGCCAAATGAATTTATTTTTATTCAGCGGAAACGCGCTTGTGAAGTTTAAGGACAATGCGTTCCACTGGCTTCCCTAACTTTTCACTTACTTGCGATGCGATTGCTGCCGTTACCACCACCATCACTGCTGCTATGCATTACGTTTGTCGAAATCTCCGCCAACATTGATTTGGCTTCGCTAATCATTTCTGCTGATGTTTTTCGCCGCTCCAAAGTATTTGTCGTATCGCCAAATGCAAAATTTTGTATGATATGTTTTTGTTGTTCTTGATTTTTTTGCTGCTGCTTCAATCTGCCTCTGTAATGTCCATCACTATCGGTGTGGTGATTATTGAACGGTTGCGCGTACTTTTGGTTTTGTTCCACTTTTCGACTTTCACTTTGTGATCGCCTTTTCTTCAGAAGTATCATTATAAAATGGATTTAAGCACTAAAATTTTCACTATAGAAGCTCAATTTTTTGTTAATTTTTAAGCGCGCATTTTCACAACTTTTCTCTTTTTTTTTTGCGTTTTTATTTTTTACACTACATTGGCCTTTTTGAGACTTTTGCGCATTCAACGTTTGAAATAGAGAAAAAATTAATTCATATCCTGTCTGTGTTACGGCTAAATTGAAAATAACTGCTAGACGGTGGTAATAGTGCACGGTGTAGTGAAAAATATTTTTCGTTTGGGCTTTCGTGCACCATGCCAACGCGGACGGGTGTTGCATGCGCCCATTGTAGTTGTTGTTTTCCTGATACATACTCCTTTGCCCGGCGTCAATTGTGTGCTATGCGTACAATAGACACGTTGGTGTAAACATGCTAGGCTATAGGTACATATCTACATATGTAGTAGTGGATGGCACAGTAGCGAGTGATATAACAGAAGTCTGGTATTTCACAAGATTTTGCTCTTGCCTGTCGTTCCACGGCGATCTATAACTGTGATCCTACTGTAGCCCAATTTCGAAAGAATTTAGGCTTAATGACGCTGATGATATCGACATTGTGGGCATTAGTCAGCGGGAAGTTGGTGCAACTTTCTCCAGTCTTGAAAAAGAATCCCGTCGAGACAAGACAAGACAAGACAAAGTATTTTGTGTCAACAACTAAAAAGTCTACGCGTATTGGAGAGCAGGTTGCGATTAACAATTACGAGTTCGGCGTAATCAAGGACTTTTGTCTTCCTACGATCTAGTATTAACACCAACAGCAACGTCAGCCAAGAGATTCAGGAAAGAAAAACTCTTGCCAACAGGTGCTACAGCCCAAAGTAGACAATTAAAAAGCACATAACTCATCTTCCCGGTATTATCGGATGACGCTGAGTCCTGGACATTGACGAATACCGATGGGCGGTTATTAGGAGCTTTCGAGAGAAAAATTCTTCACTAGATCTGTGATCCGATTCGCGTGAATGATGCATATCGAATAAGATGGAATCACGAGTTATATGAGCTGTATGCCGACATCGACGTCGTGAAGCGCAATAAAACTCAGCAGCTGCGCAGACTAGGTCACGTTGAGCGAATGGATAATAACGCTCCAGCAAAGAGGGTGCTCTGTTCGAAATTCAATGACGGAACTCTCAAAAAAAGACATCCTCATCTACGTTGGGAAGCCCAATTCGACGAGGACCTGACCGCTCTTGGTGCTTCTAACTGGCGTCAACGCGCGCAATGCAGAAGCAATTGGTACAACATTTTGGTAGCGACCAAGACCGACCCGACCATCGGTTGTAGTTGCCAACTACTTTTCTTGTAAGATGAAGAGGCTGTGCGGAAGTTCATGTACGACTGGCTCTTCCGGATGATCAATGTATTGATGTATTCTTTCAGGCAGTGTTGTGATTATTCATTTCAGAACTCCGTGTCGTTGGTGTGCTTGCTCATCCTCCTGTCTACGGATCAATATACACTCTCGCTTAGTCCAACCGAAACTTTATCCACTTACATTCCATCAAGGAATGAGTGGAAGGGGGGCTACACTTGGAGACATGGCATGGTGAACTTGTTCACGGATGGATCGAAGTTGGAAGGAACGGTTGGCTGAGTAGTATATTGCGAGGAGCTCTCCATCAGACTCAAATTCAGGTTACCGGACCACTGCAGTGTATTCCAAGCAGAGGTAGCCGCAATCAAAGAAGCAGCTACTCACATGCGTACTAACAGTCAAGAAAGTAAGTATTTACTCCGACAGCCAAGCGGCAATTAGGGCCCTCGGGTCAATGATGGTACATTCGAAACTGGTCAAGGAATGCCTGTCTTCACTTTCGATTGTATCCGAATTCCTTGGCCATAAGGCTCATCTGAGTTCCTGGTCACAGCAACATTGCAGGAATCTGTGAAGCTAGACAAGGGACATGTGAGGTGATTTCCCCGCGAAGGGAGAGAATTTGGATCCCTTTGACCACCTGCGGTCTGCTCCTGGGAAAAATGGGGTTCGCGCCAACTCAGCGAGCTCTGGGCACGTACACAAACTTGTAAGGTCGCGAAATTCTTCTGCCCACGTGTGGAGCGGAGGCGCTCCAGCGAGCTTCTGATGTTGTTAAAATGTCAGCTCTCGAACTTCGTGGGTTTTCTCACAGGACACTACCCGCTAGGTGTGCATACTGTGAGACTTGAAATAACCTCGAGTCTTTTTATGTCGGATGTATGGAGGATGTGGTGGAATCATCTCAGAGCTTACTTCCTTACTACGCCTGCTGATATAGTAGGTCTTGACATTAAAAATTATTGTCAGGGCTATTTCGGGGCTTGCTGTTTATATTTCTCGCCTTGGGCACAACTAGTATTGTCAGGTGCCATCTGAAGTTTCTATTGTTATTAGAGCAGTTTACAGTAGTTATAAAAAAATCATCTCGGCGGTGTGTTGATCATCATGGAGAGTATTTTGAAAAGCAATAAAACCGTTTTCAGCCTCTAATGCTTATTTTTTCATCGTTAGGCCAGAAATAAAAACAGCAACCCTCGTATAACATCCTTGTAGGTAGACCCCGTTGACGTGTTAACTTTCTCAATTACAAACCAACGACGGATGACTACGCATAGGTAGTTAGTTGCCTTCCGTTTATTTTCATGTCACTTGCAGCTATTTTTTCAATCACGAATGTACTTTTAATTCAACTGAAAATATCCGTGCAAATTGACAAAAATTCCAAGTGGTGTTAAGAACACAAAACAGTGGCGCAACGAGCTTTTTATTGAAAATAATTATTATTGGAGCCACTTTGACAACTTGAACAATAGTAAATACTATGCAAAATAGACGCCACTGCCCGCACTGGCGAAAGGCTCTAACAACACGAGTGAGTGCGAGTGCAGGTACTAGAGAGTCATGCTCGCTCGTGTTGCTCTAAAGTTACATGGAAACACCTTTAAAAAATCAATAGACGGCGAATTGAATTGAAATGTAATGCAACGGGCAAATGAAACAATAGTTGGAATAAAATAAATATACTAAATATGTGCAAGAGTGGAGTAGAATAAATCATAGAAAATTGTTTGCATTGTAAGTGGGTGGACATAGCAGTTAGCTCGGCGTAGGCATTGACTCGCAAGTGCGCTGTAAGTGAATGAGTAATCACGAGTGCGGAAAGCTGTGAAGAGGTGCAACTCTTGTGGAGCTCGTGTTTGTGTACGTAAAGGAGAACCAACTGCGCGTTAAAATAGATGGACGGGCGGTATTTTCGTGTTGTGTCATTTGCATGTCAAAAGATTTATCGGCCGCTGGTGTGGTGCTAAATTTTGCTTAAGTGAATGTATTGAGTTAAAGATAAAAAAAGGAATTGCGAAAAGAGTCAAACAATTTGTGATGTTAATAAATTCTAAAAAATTCATAAAAGTAATAAAAGTCTCAAACTATTCTAAATGATTGTCTATTTTAACGTGCATTAATTGAATTGGGTCACAATACAGTAATTAAATTAAAGCCATTTGAAGAGTAATATAATATAAAAAGTTTTCGATCTAGACATGCGATTAAGACACTGTTCCCTATTCGAAGAAATTGGTGTTGCCGTCACAGGCACAGAGCAGCTGCTGACCACTGAGTAAGTTGAGTAGTAAGGCGGCGTAAATAATGTATGTTAATTTTTAATATTGCACTAGCAACAGGGTGATCGAATGAACTGTATAGATATCGGGTGTTTTTTTTTTTAGCTGCATGAAAACTACCGATATTGACAACTATGGTTTGACAGTTGAGAACGGCAAACTGTGTCGGTATTTTTGTTCAGTAAGGTTTGGCAAGTCATAATGAATCGTTTAACGCCAGAACAACAGTTCCAAATTGTGGAAATTTACTTAGATTTAGATTTGTGGGTTTCGTGGGTTTTCTCACAGGTCACGAAGAATGCGCGAGGAATGCATGCTGTGAGGCTTGGAATTACCTCAAGTCCCTTTGGCGATGGATGTATGGAGGATGAGGTGGAATCATCTCAACACCTTCTCCTTAGCTGCCCTACTCTGGCGGGGCTAAGATCCAGACATCTTGTCTCTTACTTCTTTGCTGCGCCTGCTGATATAGCTGGCGTTGACATTAAAAATCTGATGAGTTTCATCAGTAGCACAAAGCGGTTGACGCAAATGCAGCACAGTTATCGTTCGTAATCCACACACTCTAAACCCACCATCCTAACCATTCCAGCACCACCTCTCCCCGCCCTCTCCCCGCATCCCATTGGTCTTCCTCTCTCACCTCACCTCCTTCATAATGGTACCACAAAGGACGAAACCGTTTTTTCTTAGTCCCAGTGTGCTCATTCCTTGGGCAACCATATTAACCTAATCTAACCTAGATTCGTTGGTGTTTAATACTTCGACTTCAAGGTCTTTTGTGCCCTCTACTCATCACAGGGAAATTTACTTAAAAATAAATAAATCATAGAGTTCACGGAGCACTGGCGGCATCATGGCTCCTTATTTCTTTCAAAATGAGGAAGAAGCTGCCGTTATGTTGAATGGCGAGCGCAATCACGCCATCCTTATTGAATATTTCTTTCCAAAAATTAATAAGCTAAACATCGACGACATTTGGCCTCTACAAGACGGCGCAACTTACCATACAGTCCGCTTAACAATCAAGCTGCTATTGACGCCATACGGCTAGATTGCTAGATTTATTGGAAAAATTAGTCAAATATGGGACTAATCGAATGGACCATGTAACTCGTAGACGCGGCGGATATATAAAAAAATAAATGCCATGAAATTATCTACCAGATTATATTGGCTATGGGAATAAGTTTCCGCACTCGTAAAAGAGGTGTCGCTGCTGATACTATTTTTGTGTTCGCTCTAGTGATATACTGGTGATTTGAAGGAGTATATGTGAGGTCTCGATCGTAGTAGTTGACATTCATTTGAAGCGTAAAGATACTTTTTTCTCTGACGTCAAAAATGTCTAGGTTCGTCCCGAAAAAATAGCATTTGCGGGAAGTCATGCTTCATTATGACCTTTCAAAGAAAAGTGCAGCTGAAACGTGTCTTATATTGATCAATATTTACAGTTGTCACGCTCCGTCAAATACAACTTGTAAAGAGTGGTTTTGGCGCTTTCAAAGGGGCAATTTGGACGTGAGTGATGAAGATCGCGAAGGGGCACCGAAAAAATTCGAAAATATTCAACTACAACAATTATTTGATAATATGTCTAAGGAGTTGGATGTTGACAGATCAACCGTCGGTAAACGTTTGCACGCGATGGGAATAATCCAGAAAGCAGAACTGGGTGCCACAACAATTGAAAGAAAGGGATATCGAAAGACGTTTGGTGACGAGTGAGATGCTTCTTGAACGGCAGAAAAGAAAATGTTTTCTGCATCGTACCGTCACTGGTGATGAAAAAGGGATCTATTATGATTACCCTAAGCATCGAAAATGTTAGAGCCTGCCAGGTGAACCAAGTCCATCGACAGCGAAAAAAAATATTCATGCATATTGTGGATGTCATCAGAAGGGTGTAATGTATTATGAACTCCTTAAACCATCTGAAACCATCACTGGCGATCGTTACCGACTGCAGCCAATGGGTTTGAATCGAGCTCTCAAAGAAAAGCGGCCAGAATGGGACGGTAGACTTGACAAACTGATTTTGCTGCATGACAATGCCAGGTCACACGTTGCTAAATCGGTCCAGAAATATTTAGAAGGACTGAATTGGGAAATCTTGCCCCACTCGCCATATAAAGGACGGAAACTTATTCCCATACCCAATAAAACAAAAAATAAAAAAATTTAGAAAAATTGGTATTGAATATCCCAATATTGCTATTCCGCGAATTTCACTGTTTCGCGCGTCATCGAGTTTAAAGTAAATTTAACGAATTAGCTGTCAAACCTTGAATTTGATAGCTCATGGCATACGATCAAAAGTACATGATATATCTTGCTTGGTGTATGGTATACTTTTTGCCATCAACAGTCGACACAGCCGATATATCTCTTACGATATTAGATTCACTTCCGTGCAGCGCGATATTCTGTTTGTCAGCCAATACAGAGTCAAAGTTCGCTCGTACGACGGTAATCTTAGAAATTCGAATTTACTTGTTTTCCAATACTTTTTTCTTTGGACTCGAAAATATTTAGTCTTAGAAGGTGTAGTCCAAAATAAACAAGACAGAGTTAAAATAGAAACAACACGATTTTTTTTTTTATAACTTCGAGTTTATTTATTCAAAATAGTCCCCTCTGGTCTCGATACACTGTTTTGCACGATCTTTTCGAAAGAGTGTTTCAGGTCATTGACCGGAATGTCCTTCAGGATGTCGGTACAAACCTTTTGGTTGGCGTCTACAAACGTTTTCCTTTCATGGTCAAAAGCAATTTTTCGAATAGGGGGGAGCCATATCAAGCGAATACGGTAAGTGTTTGATAGTTAAAATGCGATTTCTGTTCAAAAAATCAGTCACAAAAGTGGATTGATGTGATGGTGCATTATCATGCAACAAGCGCCAGCTTCATCCTTCGCGGTATTCAGGGCGAATTCGACGAATGCGTTGCAACAAACGCTTCAAAACGCCAAGATAGAAAATTACATTGACGGTTTGGCCCGTTGGCACGAACCCCTTCTGGACAATTCCCTTGGAATCGTAAAAATGAATGAGCATCGACTTGATTTTTGACTTCTCCAAACGCGATTTTTTTGGGTGGTGGCTCGTTTGGGGCCTTCCATTCGGCATTTGACGCTTAGTTTTAGGTTCACGTTTGAATCACCACGTTTTTAAGCAAGTTCTCGTCTTTCGAATGTTGAATTCTGAGCAATTTTTGGTCCTCAGTTAACTTGTGCGGAATAAAACGTGCGCAGACTTTTCGTAAGCCCAAATGATCGGTTGAAATATGATAAATCGATGTTTTGGAGATATTAAACTCCGATTTTTGATAAATTTATGAACAATTTCGATGGAGTTTTCGGTGATTACTAATTTTGGGCGGCCCGGCCTACACTGCTGGTCTTAGGTTAGACGCACGTTTAGTTGCATACAACTTTGCTTCATATTTATTTATTAAAGGACGATAGAAAAGAAGTTGATATGCAAAAACATTTCTCATTTATTGATACTTTAAATATAATATTCAAATGATTATACATATTTGTGTTATTTATGTTTTTCAAACATTTTCTTAAAGCTACTCAAAATAAGGCGAATTTTTCTTGGTAATTAGAATAGGCTTTTTAATTTTTATAAGAAAAGTATTTGGATTTTAATTTAAATTACTATTTGATTTATTTGAAATAAAAAAAAAATAATTTCAGTAATGAGTACTGCCTCCTTTGTTAGTAATAACTTCATAAATCCGGTCCTTCATAGAATGATACAAGGAATCTATGTAGTTCAAGGAAATCTCGCTCCAAGCACGTTTAATATCTGCAGTTAATGTTTCCTTATCTTCGTATTGCTTTCCTCCTTCGTATACCTTCCGTGTTAGCCAGCCCCAAACATTTTCAATTACGTTAAGATCTGGAGAATATGGTGGCCAGGTCATGATATTAACGTGTTGACTGGAAATAAAAGATTTTACTACTCGAGAGTTATGAATAGGAGCATTGTCTTGTTGAAAAATCCAAAGAATTGGTCCAAAGAGATCTTTTAATTTTGGAAATACGGACTCCAACAATGTTTTGAAGCGATCGCCGTTCATCTTTTGATCGATAAAAATCAAGTCAATTGTTCCATAAAACGTGATAGCACCCCACACCATTATTCCCCCTTCTCGGCTATGGTGACGACTTAAATATAGCTCATCTTTCCGCAAATCGTGATAATAATATTGAAATCCATCAGGGCCATCTAAATTAAAACGTTTTTCATCAGTAAATACAAATACAACGCCAATCATTTAGTCGAGTGTCAGATTGGACAGTCCATGTCATGTATTCTTTCGCTTCAGACGCTTCAGGTGTTCTGCATTTCTGATCGTACGCTGAACAGTTGATAGGCTTGCTTTTACTCCGGCCAATTCCTTGATCTTAGCAGCAGATTTAGTCGAATTCGAAGCAATTCTAACAATTTGGCGTACTGCTTGTTTTGATAGTGCCTTTTTCCCCTTTGAAGTTATTTCCATATGCCTCTGGATCCTTCAAATATCTGTAAACAGTTCTGAAGCTGCGATTTATTTGTTTGGCAATGTTCCGATTGGACAGTCCTTGCGAGTGAAGTAAGTCTACTTTTTGACGTTCCAATAAGCTCATAACAGCAGCTTTTCCCATTTTTTCTTCAAATGTAGCTCGAAAACACTTTATTTGTTTATTTTTGATATTTTTTCAATACGAAAGTTTACACTTGTCCACGCAATACGAAGAAATTTAAGCTGCGTCTAATTCAATGACCAACCGAAAACACGTGTGATTGCCATAGAAATTTCTATAATCTCCGAATGTACAGTTATTTTTTCGCAAATCAACCAGCTGTCAGCATTTTTTTTCGTACAAGATTCGCACTTTGATAAGAAAAACATTTTGGACAATTAGAACAAGCACGATAATAAATAATAAATAAATTTGTTTAAAAAGAACGATGGTGCGTCTAACCTAAGACCAGCAGTGTATATGTTTATTGACATCTATGTCCTCTCAACCATCTTTGAAACGTGTAATCCGCTCATGAACTTTGGCACGAGATAGACAATAATCGTCATAAACTTTTTTCATCAATATAAATGTTTCGGTGAGCGATTTGCCGATTTTAAAACAAAATTTGATATTAGCTCTTTGTTTGAAACTTATTTTTGTACCGATGACACAAAAATACTGACACTTTAGACGCAATAACTTCGCTTCCACTGAACCGAATATCACCAAGCTTTCACTGGAAGTCAGCTAGAGATGTAACTTCCAACGCACTAACTTATTAAAAAGATGTCGCCATCAAAAACATTTTTACGACGCCAGTCTTGCTTATTTTAGACTTCAACTTGTATATTTGATTTCATTTGTTTCCCAACATTTTTTATTATTATTTTTTTTAATATTTTATTTCATTGTTTTCCAATATTTTTTTGAAGTGAAAACTTCTTTAGAATCGTTGGGAGTGATTTGAGGAAAAGTGAAACGAAAAAGCGACCCTCTTGGCTACGAAGCGTTATATTATATGTTGATATAAACGTAGCGACGAACTAAATAAAAATAACTTTTATTTTTTCTTGTGATTCGAACCAAGGATTTTGGATCGGAAGCTCACATTGCTAGTCGCTCGGCTACCGCGCCATGCTGTCGTCGCTGGCCTAAAAGTTATTTAGTTACGAAGCGTTATATTATATGTTGATATAAATAATTTTTGTGAGCGTGTAATTCTCAAAAGGTTTATTAGAAAATCTATTGACTAGGTAGTGTGGTATCTGTTCTTATCAGCTTAACATCTGATATATCCTCCGTCGGAGGACAATAAATGTTAAACTGATTTTTGGGAATGGGCGGAGTGTTTTAGGGGCTTGCTCCACCTCTGCCACGGGTTGGCCCGGTATTGCAGTACCGCCGGGATTTCGGCCTTGAATAAATACAAGAAGAAATATACTAATACATTTCGCTTAGGTGGGAAGAGACATAAATTTTTATATGAATACAAGTAGACGAAAATGGAAGAAATTTGTAAGTCTGTTTCTTCGATCCGTTTGGGTATTTTTTTTTGACAACATCGAAACCAAAGCATTTGTATCATATTTTAGCTATCATAAGCCACTCGTATCATTTGTTGAAATTGAAAACATTGAGGATGAATAAAATAAAATGAAGAAAATAAAATAT
This sequence comes from Anastrepha obliqua, assembly GCF_027943255.1. Taxonomy (NCBI): domain Eukaryota; kingdom Metazoa; phylum Arthropoda; class Insecta; order Diptera; family Tephritidae; genus Anastrepha; species Anastrepha obliqua. Next base: position 10,779,312 of record NC_072893.1, read on the forward strand.
GAACTTTAGAGCAATATTATAATGAACCTATAATTATCCCGCTCCTAATGCTGCTTTCGTCTTATTCTCTCTCAGTTTGTTTTACGGAAGGTTTCACTTCTATCCCGTCTAACCGTTAGACTGGTATTTTTTTTTGTAAATATTTTATTCCATTTGTTTTCCAATATATTTTATTTTTTTTCCAAAAATTTTTTTTTTTTTTCAAAATAATTTTTTTTTTGTTTTAAAAATATTTTATTTCATTGTTTCTCAAAAAATTTTTTTTTTTTTTTTGTAAATATTTTATTTCATTTGTTTTCCAACATTTTTTTTTTTGTTTTGTCAAAAATATTTTATTTCACTGTTTTCCAAAATTTGGTTCTGTAAATATTTTATTTCATTGTTTTCAAAAATATTTTATTTCATTTTTTTCGAACATTTTTTTTTTTTTTTTTTTCAAAAATATTTTATTTCTTTATTTCAAATAATTAAAAAACATAGATTTCTTAACAACTGCATTTCAATGGAGCACCCTGTAAAGTTGAAAATTTTAGTGCTCCTAATAATTTGAGTTGGTCATCAGCGTAATTGGATTTGGGAATATTATTTATTTGTCAATACAGCCCTTGCAATTTCTCCAGCAGGTAAATGTGCTTCAAAACAAAAAACAAAAAAAAAAACAGTTACTGAATTATTTAGGCGGCAACTATGTCCGATCTGTGTCAGCTTTGTTAGCTGTGCAATCACTTTTTAACTCCACTATTTATTTACTTTTTTTTTGTGCGGTCTCATGCTAGTTCCAAATTAGCCGCTTACTTAGACAGTTCGCTGCACAAAATTGCCTCATTGACCATATCCGCACTGACCCACACATACACGTACTCGCTCGTACATACTTATGCATGTGTGTTAGTGCATTTTTAAGCACATATGCACTTTTTTTTCTATCCATACATAATAATAATAATGGGCGACTTAATGGATTCAACGTCGACGCATAGTGGTGACTGCTGCTATATCTGGTGGGTGGTGCGCTCATTTGTAGGTCAATTGCGAAAAACAGCTGTACAGTTATACTTATCGGCTAATGGGCCACACGAACCCTCAGCCACTACCTGCCAATTATTTTCTATAATCATCATTTATAATTTGTCATTCGTCACTTTAAATATTTATTGGCGTATCTGACTTTTCGCTTATCTCTGTCATCTTTTGTTGCAGGTCTGCAATTTTGAGTGAAGTACAAAAACAAGGCAGCACAAAACTTCCATCAAACAAATCAGTACTAGTATTAGGCGATAATGCCACCGGCAAAACGACTCTCATTGCGAAACTGCAAGGAGTCGAAGATCCGAAAAAGGGCTCAGGTCTGGAGTACGCGTACATCGATGTGAAAGATGAGTACAGAGATGGTAAGTGTGCATGCACATTTTTTTTGTAATTACTTTTACTTACATGCCTTTCCTATTCTCTGTTGCATAGACACAACCCGATTAGGTGTTTGGATTCTGGATGGTGATCCAGGTCATACAAATCTGCTGCGTTATGCCTTGAACGAAACGAACTTCGAACATACCCTCGTCATACTCACAGTCTCAATGACGGAGCCATGGGCATGGCTAGAGCAGTTAAATCATTGGATTAAAGTGCTGTCCAATCACATTGAGAGCTTGAAGCTGGAGCCACAAGAGAAACAAGAAGCCCGACAACGGCTGATCAATACGTGGCAGAGTTATTGTGAAGTGGGTGACGATTTGGATCCCGGCTCGCCAGTGAAACGTACGATGAGAAATAATTCGATTGATGACGATGATCTGCTGCCACTCACCGAGGGCGCGTTAACCACAAATCTCGGCTTGGATATTGTTGTAGTGGTCACAAAGGTACGCACACGATAACTAGAAACTATAAATTGACAGGCTTTCTACTTTACATTCAGACGGACTACATGACAACGCTGGAGAAAGAGTACGATTATCGAGATGAACACTTTGATTTCATACAACAGTGGATACGACGCTTTTGCTTGCAGCATGGCACATCACTTTTTTACACAAGCGTTAAAGAAGACAAAAACTGTGATCTCCTATATAAATATTTGACACATCGAATTTACGGCTTACCATTCCGAACGCCTGCGCTATTCGTCGAGAAGGATGCTGTTTTAATGTATATATACAATATATAAACACCTATACGTAACTGTGGACTTTTGATAAAGCAACTCAACATTTTAAAATTTTGGAAAACCGCACACTGGTTTTAGGAGAGATAGGGACAAGCTCCTCACGCGGCATCACAATGGGCTATGAGCCTGAGTGTGTCCCACAGGACAACCGCTTCAACCTAACCTAACTCATCTGATTATAATGGGTTTTGATGAAAAAAATTTGAAAAATTTTAGAACTCTAAGTAGACGAATCCATAAGAATTCTTAAGTTGAGACTAACTAAGAATACTTAATAGTTTAACCCCTTGCCGTGCTTTAAAGAGTCTGACACGTGATGAAAATTTTGGCCCAAGCATGAATATGACGAGCCAGGCTCGTGAATAGATCGTCGGGCCAAGCGTAAATATCACGAGCCGAGGTCGTGAATAAGTAGTCGGATCAAACATAAACATAAGGAGCCTGGCTCGTGATTGAAAGTTAGTTTATATCTGTACGCCACCAGAATTAGTCACGAGTCTCATAATTGCTGTTACATTTTCTCGCCTATCAGTCTGATCTGTTTACCACGCGTTGATGCGTAACACCTGGACCCGAGTTTCGTCGAGCTTAATGGCACGGCAAGTGGTTAAATATTGCATTAGCAGCCAGGAATGATGTGCTTGAAGCTAACTCTCCATTTGGCAGCCGCGACTGGCCAGACTTTTTCGACTTTGGACCCAACCTGTCGAAACAGCAAGTTTCCTGGGCCTACCGTTAGATGAGCTAGACGAAGACGACCGGTGATTACACTATGCAAAGTTACTGCTACAACAACAACAACAGATTTTTTCGACTTTGGACGTGAATTTAACAGATTTCTATTATATCTAACGACTTGCGATTCCAGTTAGCTTCCTAAAATTTAAATTCCTATCGATTTATGGAAATAATTTTTTTAAAAGGATGCGCAAAAAGCACGAAAAAAGGCCAGACTCGTGTGCCTAACCGATGGTTTTTAAAAAAGATGTCCAATGGAGGGTTAAATCGACTTAAGTTGTTTTGGCAAAAGTCCACAGACACTTTTATTTAGAAACTGTTTGTATTCCATTAATTTACTTCTATTTACTTTACAAAACAGTCCTGCCGGTTGGGATAGCTTGAAGAAAATAAGTATTTTGTACGAGAATATGCAATCGTGTAAGGCCGAGGACTACTACACAGACATCATCTCGCCGCCACAATCTAGAAAAGTAAGTGTTTGCAATTTAATTTCCAATCTAATTATAATCAAAACACCAATTTCGTAACCATAGACGGTGGCAAATCGTGAAATCGAAGTGCAAACAGAGGACGAACAGACATTCTTATCGCGGCAGCAAGAGATACTCAAGCAAGGCGGCCAAATGCGTGGCGATTCACCATTGCGTTCGCAAGGCAGCGCCAACAAGAGCATGCAACCACGCACACCCGGCACCGGCGGTCAGGGTTCACCTATCAAGGTAAATGTGAAGCCAACACCAGCTACACCGGGCAACGAAGGTGTGCTCGCCAACTTCTTCAACTCGCTATTGCACAAAAAATCCGGTTCACCCGCCACACCTGCCACCCCGACCAATACGCCCAACGCGAGCAGTACACCACGCACCAATGGCACCGATGGTACCATCGATAAGTTGGCGATGCGCTCTGATGCAGCAGCCGAACTGGATCGTCTAACGAGGAGTGCGAAAAAAGAAATGGATTATTCACAAAGCGAATGTTAAACAAAGCGAAGTTGGCGAATTTGTATTAAAGACTAGCGAAGAAGAGACACAAGAACAAGAACAACACCACAGTGCGCTTTTTAACAACAATCGAAGGCATGAAGAATGAGCAACAAAAACAAGATAAATATAAGTGAAATGAAATGAGTGAAACTTATGTGTATGTAAGCGGTAATAACCGAGTGTAATGAAAAGTAATCCCAAAGGGAGTATATTTATACATACTTGCCCTAGCGCCCCTTAACACTCCATATACGAACGAAAAATTAACGGATTCATTAAAGGATCACATCCCTCAGCTATTGAGAAACTCTCATGTGGATGGTTAAAAATGATATATTTGCAAATTTCAAAGCAAACAAAAAAATGTATAATGCAAGCAAAAAGGCAAACGTATATAAACTTAACACAACAACAAAAGAAAACAAAATAAGAAAAAAACATATGTATTTCCATTGTCGTCTTGCTTTAAGTTCAAACATGTGTGACGCCTACTTTAGTTACTTTTATTGCTTCCTAACATGCTGCAGATTTATAGCAATTATTTTAAATACCTTTTAAATAATTCAATAAATGCAATTGTTTATAATAAGCGCTGAAGTTGCTGTAAATGAAAAAGAAAATAAATTATTAATTATTGAAGGAAAGCAAAGAAGCAGCAAAGGGAAAATAAAATAGTAAAATTTGTTTTGTGTCAGCACAAGTTTAGCACGTGCCTGACGCGCTGCATAGGTAGAGGAATATTGTGTTTTAATGCTGCACACAAAATACACATAAAATTTAGCCAGCGCGTTAAAGCGATTTAGCGATTTAATCGGCGTATGCATGTGTTTTTAAGCAATTTTAGAGACGTTCTTTGTGTTCCAAGTAAACGATTTTGCTTTAGCGCAACTACAAATAAGAGCTTGGCAATATTGGCAAATTGCCATTCTTTATTTTTATATGCTAATTTTTATAATTTTTGCTCAAAGCTTAAAGTATACTATAATTTTATACATTAAATTTAACTTAAACCACGATAATTTCAATTCTAAACTGTGCATAAATAAGCAAAAACAAAAAAAAAACGAAGTATAGCTATTTGTAAAATGTGGAAATTCTAAAAGAAGAAAATAAAGTAGCTATGAATACGTAAAGTGATTGAAATCAATGAAAAGTATGGGAATAGCAGGAAAGTTAACTACAGACTGCAGTACTAAATGGAACTTAGGAAAGCCAAATTCCCCATTGAGTATGAAATTTGCAGCTAAAAATTTATTATAGAAAATGCTTGGATTGGGTTTCATAATTCATAAAGGTGGATCTTACAATTTTCGAAAAGATTTTATACCCTTGGATATCTCGCATGCGCATTGTGTCTACAAGTTGAAAGTTGTTATGATAACAAAACAAAAAAGAAAAACAAAAACTATAAAGATGCTTCTAAGCTACCAAATGAGATATTAGAGCAATATGTGTGTATGTATATACATATATGCCATTTTCTTACTTAAAACAATGGCTAACTGCTTAGTAGACGGGGTCTACATGCACTCATATTTGCGCATTTGAAGTTGTAAACAGAGAAACAGAGCGGGAAAGAGTTTTTAAACACGAGCTGTTTTTTATGCTCATGAAAAACGAGCGCAACTGAGGCGGCTATATTTCTGTAAAATCTAAGGTTAGGTGAGGTGGTGCTGGCTGATCTGTAAAAAGATCTCACTTACACCCCTAGGGACCATTGTGTTGCCAGTGCTATGTATCTAGTGTTGAAGATATCATTTAAAAATAAATCGTAAAATCCAAAAATGTAATATATTAAAAAAAATTTAAATCTACTAAAAGTTGAAATGTCGAATGAAATTTTTATGCGCGCGCGAAAATAACAAAAGTAGCATAGCAAATTTGGAGTGATATACGAAGATACGTGATTCAAACAGGTTATAGGAGCCCTAAAGATTGGTTTAACTAGCTTTAAAAGGTAAAAATAAAAAAAGTTTGAAGAGCTTGAAAGGATATCTTAAAGCGCTTTTCAAAAACGCAATCCAATCGTTTACATTAAAATTAAAAAAGTAAATAATTGCCGCGTATACTTCTGTTAGGTGTTTGGTCGAGCTTCTCCCCCTCCACCTCCTCTTTGTGGCGTGCGTCTTGATGTTGTTTCACAAATCGTTTATATTAAAATGTTGAAATTAGTGCACCAGCCGATTGGTGAATACATGAGAACTAACCCTCCGTTGAACGCCTTTTTTAAATCCTTTGGTTGGGCACCAACCAGCGTCTGGCCTGTTTTCGTACTGTTCGAGTATCCTTTTTAAAAGGTTATATGCATAAATCGGTAGAAAATTAAATTTAAGGAAGCTAACTGGAAGTGCAAGTCGTTAGCTATAATAGAAATCTGTTAAATTCACGTCCAAAGCGGAGAAAGTCTGATGCAAAAATTTGCGATTTTTCGTTAATTTATTTCATTTTAACGTTAGCGATCTGAACTTATTTAGCGGTCAGCGATATAAACTTATTTCGTTAATTCTGCCTTGAGACGCGTCACAATTCTTTTATAAAGTTGCTTTTACTCGTTAACGAAATCGATTCATTTTGTCTGTTGAGCATCTCTAAATAAATGTCCAAGAAACTCCATCATTTAAACGTGAAAACCGAGAAATTTTGTACTTCCAAGATAATTTTTGAATCGGTAATTGTAACATTTTTGGTTTTTATTTTGAAATACAACGCGATATAGCACAGACTCCAACAACAATAAATTGTATTTTAATTTCCATAAGAATTCAGAAAAATATATTATAATTTTTTTTTTTTTAATTTAGCAAAGCTTTTTATTCTAAAATAAGCATTAATTTTTGATGTATTGAATGTTTTTTTTTTTTTTTTTTTTCAAAAACACCAAACCTGAAAAGGAATGCTATTTTTGAAAATAATGTCCTTCTTTTTTTATAACGGTTTTGTTGTTGTATCGTAGCAACAAAAACATTCCCCACACATGTACGGGGAGTGCTGCTAGAGTTCCCCGTCAGTCGATTCTACGTTACCAGAACGACCCGGATTTACTATATATCCGTCCAAAGACTATCGGTTTTCGTTCTAGCGTTTGGTTGTTTTTCAACTTCTTCTTGGTTTCTTCTTGATTAGCGCCTTAAAAGGAACTACGTAGCGTTTTGTGCTCGTAAAAAGCACACGAGTGATTATAATAATTTGAATCCTGGCGAAAGTTTTAACTTTCAAAACTTTCACTTTTATAAATTAAATTGTCAACTAAACTAATTCACCTTGCAAATCAAATAAAATGTGATAAAACTTGCTGCAAATTCTGTATTCGCGTGGGATTTGTGCTATTTCATAGCTCAGTTAGCAAGCAGTCACTTAACTGCAAAACAAAAATTCGACTCAAATTCCTTTGGTTTCACCGGCAAATGTGTTTAGCAGCGAAATCTCGTAATGAGTTCTACAAAATTCAATTCAAGAACGCCAAAATATTATTGATTAGAGCTAAATCAGCGCATAAATATTCTATATGTAAATGCAAAAACAATAAAATGATACACACACGTACATACATATTTAGACTTAGCAAAAATGGAAGTGAATTTGGCTTTTGTGGCTTGCAGAATTTTACACACACACGGCTTGAATACGTTTTTCCGAGTGCTGTTGTATTTTTGTTGCTTATAAGTAAAAGTTATTGAATGAAAATCAATAAAATTCAAGAGAAATGTTAGTATTTTTCACTGATTTATTTTTAATAAAATACAAAAAAATATTCACATAACACTAAAATAGCTTATATGTATGTAATTATGTAAAACTTTTTGAACTGAACATTTTTAAACGAAAGAAAAAATACTTAAGGATACGAAAATAACAACAAACACTGCTGTCATCCTTTTTTATTACATATTTTTATTTTCTGTAATCAAAGTAAGTCTAATTATCGCTAAATTTTAGTTTATTTTCATTTGCAAAACTTTAAGATATTTAAGTAATTATTTATATACAAACGACATGCGCACCATTTAAAGGTGTGGTGCGGTAGCTTGTTCCATTTTTCTTCGAGGAAAAATCGCAATCTCAAGCTTAGACCTCTGTATTGTATAAAGTAAAAGCAAAGCACGTAAAGATCAGTCTAACGTTCGTTCATAGGTAGCATAAAAGTGAAATCCGGGAGCAGTATATTAATGTATGTAGGAATATTGGAGGACAGTACTAAAATTTAGGGCATTTTACGACTGAACCTGTGTCATCATTTGCATTTGCGAACTTTTATTGTGCATTTTGTTTTTGCTACTAGCAAAAAGGAAAAGCTGCTCTGCAGAAAACACAGTGCCTGATAAAATTGAGCTACTTCGAATAGCGACGACTACGAGTTCGGTCTAAAATCTCCCTAATTGTGTATTTATATTCAATTTTATAACTAAGTGTGAAATAAAAAATTCAAGAGCCTAAGAAAACTCTTCAAACTCCTGCTAAACACAAAATTTTCTTTACAATGAAAAAAAGTAAAATAATAATAGTAAAACACAATAGTGATTATTTGTTCTTAAAGAAATCATGCAAATAATGCAAAAATGCTACTACAAACAACAACAACATTAAATTATAATAATAAAAATTACTAATCATTTGAAAATAAAAGTATATGCAGACAATTAAAGTGAAAAAAATACAAAAACAAAACGAAAAAATATGTTGTTTACTTTATTCTGAATTTTGCCAATTGCAGCAGCGAAACTGCGGGATAGTTTGTTGCACGTTGCAGAGAATATGCGCGAAGTAGGTGGCGCCTTCCGAAAACACGGTACTATTATATATACACCCAACTCTGTTTTTACACGGTAGATACGTTCCTTAGATGCATACAAAAAAATCGTGTAAAAAAATATATGCGACATATGGTAAATTTGTCAACTTAAAAAAAAAACGTGTGAGATGAGGAAACTTTAAATATTTTCCCGAAAAAATTGGCAAAAGAAATAGTAAAGAAATCTATATTAAAACAAAAGCTATTAATTTTTATAACAAAAATAAAAAAAGTGCGGGCAGACAAAGAAAGAGGGAAAGTCCCGAGAGAGAATGAGAGAGAGAGAGAGAGAAAGAATATATATCTTAATAAATTCACAACATTTGCATAGAATACAAATAGACAAAATTTATAAAAAACGGAGTCGGGTCGACCGGTATAGGTAAACGCCGGACACAAACCGTGGCAACAACGCCCACTACTCCGAGCGTTTATCACCCGCCCAAACGCAGCGATTCCAGGACCACAGCAACGGCACAAATTACCGCAAGATAATACCAATAAATCCGACGCCGGAATGGATAGCACTTTATAGTACGCACAAGCACTAGCCAGGAAACGGAAATAAGCACCAAAAAGTAGGCACCAAAATAACAAAACGCCAAGAAAATTGGGACCAAAAAACGCCCCAAGCCGTAGGCACCAAGGAAATATAACGCCAAAATGTAGGCACCAAAAATATATTTCCTACTAGTTTGCACCATTTACTCTCTATTCTCGCTCGTCCATCGACGCCTAAGAAGTTTCACTTCAAAAAACGTGTGAGATGGGAAAACTTGAAATATTTTCCCAAAAAAATTTACGTTCAACATCCCTTGATTTTAACTCCCCTGTTTCTGAATCATTCGCGAAGCATGCAATCGCTTGGAAATGGATTGGCGGGCAACTCCTAATACTGAAGCAAGCTCTTCTTGCGTTTGACACGGATCCTCATTGAGCAATGCCTCCAATTCAGCGTCTTCGAAGGTTTTTTAACCTTCCTTCACGCGGACGGTCGTCAACATTAAAATCACCGTCTTTGAACCGGCGGAACCAATCTCGGCACGTTGTTTCTGTTTCACTTAAAGCAGCATCTCCATAAACTTTTTGTAGTTCTCGATGCGCTTCAGTCGTCGTTTTTTTGAATGAAAGAGGAAAATCGCAAAACCGCAAGTGACGATTATTCGGCACAAAATCAGACATTTTCACAAAACCAAGAGTATATGATACCAAAACAAAATCACTAATGTGTCGAAGCAGTTTGTTTGCCACATGTCTAAGCTTGGTTTATGACGTTTAGGATATGTTAGAATCGACTAGCACACACTGCTGGCGGCATCTTTTGACAAACAGCGGGAACCTAGTTGCGCACCAATATTAAACGGCGAGAGCAAAATCTATCGAGTCTATTTCGTACAAGCGTCGTAAAATTTCACTCTATTTGCTCTATGACATTCAGGAAAAATTCATGAAATACTGAAAATCGTGTTAAAACAAACCAATTCATGTAAAATACGTGTTTTTTTTTTAACTCGTGTAGAAAGAGAATTTTATAAAACTAGCTGTGTTGACAGGTTGGGTCCAGAAGAAGAGGGGTGTTAGATGAGTGGGTTTGATGGGGCATGTGAAAAGGTGGTTAGTGTCGTGCGGGGTGCCTTCACATGCCGGACATATGTTTAGTATGTCAGGGTCGATTCTGGATAAGTATGAGTTCATCGACTTTTACCTTGAGTTGCAGCTTGACCTCCTTTGTCCAGGTAGTAAAGAGGGTCGCCGTGGACTTAATGGGGGAAAGTTAGAGATTCCTCGCAGTGAAAAAGCGAGAAATGTCGGTGAGGTAGTAGTTCACTTTAGAGCACAGGTCATCATTGTCATTGCCCGACGCCATTATCGTGCAGCCGTTAGCGTATGTGACCAGGAAGACTCCCTCTGGTGGCTGGGGGAGTTTCGAGATGTAGAAGTTGAACAGCAAGGGTGAAAGAACACCACCCTGCGGAACACCTTGCTTAATCTTCCTCTGTTTAGATGTATGGTCACGAAAAATCACTGAAGAGTGACGACCGAATTTCCAATGCGTATTGCTGCCATAATTTTTTGAAACCTCAGTAAACGTCGTTTACGGAGTTCCTCCAACTGTTTATTATTAGCAACCAATTGAGCAATTAAATTAGCCATTCCTTCTCCTTGTATTTGATTCATATCGTTGATAATATAATAATTAAACAAAACCAAAACGCCGAAATATTTCACCAAAATAATTTCTATGAAGAAAAACCTCTCAAAGTAGTATTGACAGCTGATTGTCAATTTTGCAGATAATCTGCCATATGTGAACGGGTAGATTAATTTGGTGGATTTATTGGTATGTACGTACTTTTAAGTGTACTTTATTTTCGATGAATTCGACAACTGCATGTCTTCAGTAACGAAAATAAACTACCCTTTGCGTGCAAATGGGTGCACGTGCAGATGTACATACATATGTGCGACCCAGGGTGAAAAGAAATCTATCACCCTTGTGTGCGCCCGATTTATGGTATATTCTTAGCTCTGCACTCACTTTCACTTATTCTTCCTCTTCTTTTTGTTTGTTTATTCCCCTTTTCGATGTCACGGCACTTGGGACGCCGCCACCTTGTATTCTATCATTTTTGTCCAAGGATGGGACAATAAACTTTATTACCCTTAATCTACAATGTATGACGTTTACGATACCATAGTTTTAGTTTTATTATTATTTATAGGGGATATATACAATATAACCCTAACTAAATTAGCATACTGGCTGCTAAGTTTTTTTTAAGTTTTATTTTAATATAATCGCACACATACATACATATGTATTTGTGTAGCTCTTTACAGCTACGACCATCATCTATTACTAATATATAAACTTAAATTTACTCTAATATGAAAAATAACAAGTGCAATGTTTAAGAACTATCCGTCGTTTCAGGTTCCATTTTTAATTTCATTACCAATTCGGTTACCTTTAACATTGCAATTGCCTGCTTTCGTTCACTCATACCGCAAATAGTTTCGACAATCATTTTGCCGAAACCAAGAACTGCAGGATTATGTGGGTCTGTTTTTGCACGTTTTCTGCTGTTTGTGTCTCCACATATAGAGCTCGAAGCAGATAAATGGTCTATTTCATTTGAGTGCCGCCTCTTACGATAAGATGCGGGTGATGATGTATCAGTAGCTTCTTGCTCCGATTCCTGCTCCGTCACATGAGATTCGGCAAATTTATATTGGAATGGATCCGTAACACACTCATATTCCATATCATCTTCATGATCTGCAGTTAACGGTTCGTTACTGACTTGTGTTTGCTGTTGTTCACTCTTAAGCGAGGGACTATCGAAGTCATATTTTCTAAAAAAAAAGAAGATAAATATATTGTCAAATGAATTAGGAGATAAACTGAATATTCTTCACTACTTGCGCGCGATTATGTGCGGTCTTAAAAACTCCAGTTCCTTATATAGTGACCACGGATTCGATGGTGTTATTCCGTTTACAGCAAGTGCAATAATACGCCGTCCTTCCTTTGGATATCGTTCACGTAGTCTTGTCCAACGACGAATGCATTCCGCTTCTAAAATAGAGAAGTGTAAAATTACTAAGCAACCATAGCATTCGTATTATCTTCGCTGGCATCACCATTAGTTCCAAGCTCACGAGCTATCCGTTGCCAAGTGGCGTTTTTCTTTGCAACATTTTTATAATCCTTATCATATTTGTTGTAGAGATGTTCGTTTGGCTTCACCAGTCTTATAAGTGCTGCATCACCCATGGCGTTCTCTGGTCCATGTTTATAAATATTTATACTTATTTTAAATGAAGTACATAGTGAAATTTCAAATGTTTACAATATTATAGTTTGAGTTTAGATTTAGTTATGGTGCAGTTAGTAATCATATAGACTTACAGAACTCCTTAAGAAAATGTTGCTTAAATAAAACAAACGCTGACGCGGTCCGTAAACTCACCTTGCCGTAAACGTAGAAATATGCGACTCGGGGCGAATCAATTTAATGCAAGGCGAATTGAGTGCCATAGGTGGCGTCTTGCTAAAACAGTTACTTTATTTTTCGGGATTTTGTCAAGTCTGACGTTAGTTCGCTTTCCAACGCAAAACAAACAAAAGCAGGAGAAATTACATGTTTGTGAAAATTCAGTGAATGTCTTGGTAGTATTGTTATTAGTGAGATTTGGGGTGTGTTTAATTATGAAAGCGCAAATTAATACAAAAGCCCCCAAATGCAGTTCGTTTGCGTTTTTATGTGGACGACGCCGTGGGTAGAAAGTATGTGAGTGTGCGTATCATTTCTTGCGTTTGGTTGTTTCCATTGCTTTCGCCTACTCTTCACAAACGAGTTGTACCCCTTCCTATTGTATGTTTACACATGGAGCTTGACAACACGGCGAATTCGGAAGGCGCAACCTTGTGGAATACAAGGGTTCACTAATTACTCCCATTCAAAGCGAATTCATATAAGGTGAATTCGGTGAAGCAACAAAAGCATTTCTATGTATTTTGTTTTTGCAATTTGGTATTTTAAATGTGAACATTTCAATCTGGAAGGCAACAAACAAGGTGGATTTAATAAGGTGACAGCATTCACCCAGCTGAATTTTTCGCCGTAGGTATGGCTTACGTCAAAATGATATGCTTTGTTTGTATGTATTGGTATGTTTACATTCGTATGTTTACATTTGCTTGCTGATTTTGACATGATGCTTGCACCAAACGCAACAACAAATACATGTAGGGTTTTACTTATATGTGTTTGCTGTCACCTGTAATAAATTCGCCTTGGCAACAAACAAATAAGGCAACAACAGAGATGCAGGGCACTTTAACATAGAAAATGCCAAAACGCAAAAAAATAAACAAATCAAGTGCCCTCCCGAAGTCACCTTGCTATTTTCTAGGCAAGGTTGCAAGTTTGAACTTATTGAAAATACACAAAATATATTTGTTACAAATTTTCATATAACAAATATTTATTGTTTAAATTTCGCTGATTCGCCGCATATAAAATGGTAACTGAAAAGGTATATTATATATATGTAAAAGTGTGTGTACCTGGAAACATATAAATGGCAGCGCTATTACGAAAGTAAGTGAACAGAAAAAAATAGTTACAACAAAAGTGACATCAAATAGTGACTAATTATTGTTCCCACGACAGTCGGTTCTACGTAACCGGAACGACCCGGATCTACATTTGGTCAAGGACTGTCACTTCAGCAACATTCCCCATACATATATATGGGGAAGTTACATATATATGGGGAATGTTTATGATATTACAACAACAACAACAATATTGACTAATTACGCTGATATAAGTCAAATATGATAGACTACAAGATTGAACTTTCCCAATCTGTCGTGACGTTAGTGCTACAAGTAAACATACAAGAAAAAGAAGAAAAGTAAACGAATGTTATGCAAACAGCCATACACAAGTAATTATACACGCACACATACTGTCTTGCCACGAATAAATAGCGTCATCGGCATAAAAACGCATAATTCGTGTTTTCACAATTTAAAACGCGCAACTTCAGTTTTATGAGTTCTTTTAATTTAAAAATCACATATGTACATATAATTATGAATATTCAGAAGTATGTAACTTCTCTTCCTTTCGCTTGTTTGCCAGCGGTGCTGACGTCAGCCGGTTTGTCAAAACCGTGAAAAATAAAGCAGCGGGTTTAAAAAGGCGCCTTCTCCTATATTCTGTACAAGCAATAAAAACATCATTTGAAGAGAGTAGTGAAATATAAATTTTACAAAAAACAACGGCAATTTCAAGGCGAATCTATTAGAGGTGGTATCAGTAAATCAGCTGATATGTTTTTTTCTTACGCCGTGCCCATGTGGCTGTCAGCTCAGAATGAAACAAGGCGAATCCATTCTTTGTTTTCTACTTTGCCAATACTTTGCTTTGACAATTGGCTGCGATATAACACCGCTGGACTATTTCTTGTGGGGCTATGTGAAGTCGCTTGTCTACGCAGATAAGCCCGAGACGATTGACGTCTTGGAAGAGAATATTCGGCGCGTTATTGCTGACATACGGCCCCAATTGCTGCAAAAAGTGGTCGAAAATTGGGCCTATCCGCTGGAATTTATTCGAGCCAGCCGCGGCGGCCACTTGCCCGAAATCATTTTTAAAACATAATGGCAAACCCTTATCTTTATAATAAAGCTAAATTCTTGGCCATAACATTAAATTATATACGTTTTATTTCATCTTGAAAACCTAACCTCTAAAAAAACACCCTTTATTTTATACATAATCGCGTAGGTAAACTTTTGACGCTTGATTATATTAAATTTGTTAAGTCATTTAGTGATAACTTTTACGAAAAACGAAGCACTTGAAAACAGATTCGGATTGTAAAAAGGCGCATTAGAATATGACCTTAACTCACTTTTGACTTAAGCTTTTTTAGAATATTGCCACAGATATATACATACAATGTATTATATTTTTACTAGACTCCATCATTTAATATTATAAACTTATATATACATATTAAAATTAAATAAAAAAATAAAACAATCTCCAATCACTTTTTCTCTACATGCTTTCCGGCTCCATTTTTAAGTTCATCACCAATTCGGTTACCTTTTGCATGGCTATTGTCTGCTTTCGTTCACTCATCCCACAAATTGTTTCGACAATCATTTCACCAAAACCATGCACTGCAGGATTTCGGTGGCGTGCTTTTGTTCCATTACACACTTCCTCGAACATTTTTAAAGCAGTATTTAGTTTCTTTTCAACTTCACACTTATGGTGTTGCGGCTGGTCATGGTTTCTATTACTTGTATGTTGATTTATCGACTTTGCCGCAGATAAATGGAAAACCTTTGGCTCGTCTATTTGAGCCGAGTTCGGTCTTTTAAGATGCGGTGCAGATAATGATAATGTGTCTGTTGGCAGGAATGCATCCATTTCTTCGCGCTCAGTCTCCTGCTCAGACGCATGTGATGCTGAATCTTTGAACTGAAATGGCTCCGTAACTTGTTCATATTCTGTAGCATCCTCTTGATCTGTAATAAACGAATCAGGCTGTTCTTTAACTTTCACTGAAAAGGACGAGTTTCCTTGTTCATATTCTGTAGCATCCTCTTGATCTGTAATAAACGAATCAGGCTGTTCTTTAACTTTCACTGAAAAGGACGAGTTTCCCATAAAAGACCGACTAAAAAAAGAAAGCAAACAATTACTAAAATAATTGAGTGATAATAAAGTAAATATACAGCATTACTTTCGCGGAATTACAAATGGTTTTAAAAACTCCATTTCCTCGAATAGTGGCCATATGTGTGATGTTGTCATTCCATTATTAACAAGAGCAGTCAAACGGCGGCTTTCCTTCGAGTATCGTTCACGCATACATGTCCAACGGCGTATACAAATCGTTTCTAAAATTGAAAAGTGTAAAATCACTAAGAAACCATTCGAGTTATATTTTCTTCGCAGGCATTACCATTAATCCCAAGCTCACGGGCTATCCGTTGCCAAGTGGCCTTTTTCTTTTCAACAGATTTATAATATTTATTATATTTATTGTACAGGTGTTCATTACTTTTCACCATTCGTATAAGCGTCGTATCATCCATGTTCATAAATATTTATGTATATTTACTTAAAAACAAAATCAGTCAAATGAAGTAACGCGAAGCAAACGTGAAATTAAGCGTAGCAATAAATCGTTGAAATTGAAAACACTTAAAAAATAATCCTTTGAATTAAGTCTTAATTATGGTGCAGTTAGTGGCTACGTAAACTTGTTGACACAAAAATCTTATGAAAATGCCACTTTAATGAAAACTCACCAAAGTAACGCCACCGTAAACATAGAAATCTGCGGCCAGCTGAATTTTTTTACCTGATAATTTTCTACTAGACAAGGTTGCCAGTCTGCACTTATTGAGAATGAAAAAAAAAAACGAAGTTCAAATAAATCCACCATAAATTCTTGTCTTTTAAATAATAAGATCATATAAATTTTTCAAATTTACTTGAAAAATCAAATTTAATTGAAAAATTAACTTTCTTATAGGCAAGGTTGCCAGTTTGCACTTACTGAAAATGAAAAAAAAAAAACAAAAACGAAATGCAAATAAACCAATCATACATTGTTTGTTTTTATAAATAACAGAATCATATACATAAATGTTTCAAATTTGCTTGAAAAATCAAATTTAATTGAAAAATTAATTAAAAAATTAAATTTGATTTTTCATGTAAATTCGGTAAATGTATAAGATCTTATTATTTACAAGAAAACATACAATTTATAATTGGTTTATTTGCATTTCGTTGAATTTTTCTATGAATACGCCCATTATCCCCCTTAAAAATCGCGTTAAGTTATTCATTGCCAGATCAATGTGAAGCTGCAATTAGTGGCGCCGTAGCCATAACACTGTAGCTATAACCATAACCATCGCCACAATACTAGTACCTGTGTCGATTAGTTATGCCGTAACCATAAACAGCTGATATTGAAATAGAATTTATGACAAAATTTGCATTTTGTCGTAAAAATACGAGTAATTTTCCATTAGGTTAAGTTTGGCAGCCGCATCACACATAGAGACAGCGATGCCACTTAGACCACGAAATGGGTCCGTTGTGAGTCATTTTTTCCACTAAGTCAATTAATTTTTCGTTGTTCATTTCGTATATTCAAATTTTTATCCAAATATTAATTATTATTTTTATCCTAATGGAAAACCAAAATTCAATAGATTCATATGGCTACGACGCTATAGTGCGGCACCTATAATCGTCTACAGTAATGCCCATATACATATCTGATTGATATTTTAGAAATAATTTTGGTATTAATTTTTTCTTATTAAGCCCGGATTTATATTCGGCCAAGGACTGTCACTTCAGCAGCATTCCCCGTTTATGCGTCAAAAACAACAACATTGCTATGGTTACGGCAAAGCGAATTTATTACTAAATCCACCTTGGGTTACGGTTATAGTTGAGGTACGGCGCCAGTAATCGCAACTTGAAACTGATAACCAGCTGTGAAATTAATTTTTTTGCATTTTGCTGATGATTGTCTGGTATTTTTGATGCTTTTACGCGTAAATAATTATTTTGCTGATAAAGGAATGGGAGCGAAACAAAAAAGGGCTAGTAATAAACAGTTGAAAAATAAGCAATATAAATAAATTTCGATTCAATTTTTTGTTGGACGAAGAGAAGTAATCGAAATAATATGATATTATCTCAAAATTACTAACTAACGGGAGAGAAATCCTATATGATTGATCTTCTGCTTCAATTACAGATTTGAGAGTTAAGCTGGAAAATGGGGATCATCTACTCCTATGTAAACTTATTAATATTCAATTAAGCCAAAATTTAAAAATTAATACAACAGAATCGACGCAAAAGAGCGGCTGATTTCGCGGGTACAAAATGGGCGCACTTCAAGGACACTGCGTACTTCTTATACCATTAGTCTAAATTTAATTTAGCGTTGAAAATTTCACTAATCACTAAATAGCGAAGCGCTCATTTGTGCGAGTCTGTTGTCGGCCAGCACTCCCCGCACATGTATGGGGAATGATTTTACCGCTACAACAACAACTCTCTTGAAAGGTTCACTTATTGATGAAGCAAAAGAGTATCGCTACACACCGTTAAAAGTATGAAGCAAGAATTAGAGGTTATGAGAGGGTTTTTGCATCCGAGGCCTAATTGTGAGGTAACTGTGGCTGCTACGACTAGGGAACCGCTATTCTAAATAAACCACTGCCATATTCCTTATGTTACCAAAACAGTTGATTCCTTCGTTCCCCTGACAGTCGGTTCTACGTTAGCGGAACGACCCGGATTTTTTATATATATCCGGCCAAGGACTGCCGCTCCAGTAGCACTCCCGTACAATAGTATAATTGTTAAAAAAAAAACATTTAAGCCGTTGTTGTTGTAGCAACAAAAACATTCACCATACATGTACGGGGAGTGCTGCTGGAATGACAGTCCTTAGCCGGATATATAGTAAATTCGGGTCGCTCCGGCAACGTAGAATCACTAAAATGGCATCGGCCATGTAAAATCAGCATCAGACGAATTGAAAAACATTTAAATCCACACCTGCCCTAGAAATCGTAGTATTCATGCTATGAATTAAAAATAATGCACAGTTCTTTAATTTCTTCAACGGATTTGCAAGTGTTAGCCAGCAATACTATACGAAGTAGGCAAAGTAATACATTTTGCGTCGAAGTTTTTCCTCATGCTTAGCGAAAACGATTTAGATAAGGCAATTGTTCATATTGTATGAGACGAATTGCAACTTTTAAGGGGTTGAGAGTAGTCAGAATTTTCAAAAAAAATTTTGCATTTCCGTAAAGTATAGGGTTATCTAATAAGATAAGATATTTTTAATACATATAAATGATCGGATGTTTATTTCATTATAAAGAGGAAGGTATGCTGTTAATAGTGGAAATTAACGTCAGACAAATGACCACCACGACCACGCTTGCAGGACAATATCCTTTTCATGAAATTTTCCATAACCGAATTGCAAAGTGGCTGCCCTATGTCCTTGATAGCCTCACGAATTCCATCTTTGAGCTCTTGAATCGACCCAGGACTGTTGGCGTAGACCTTCTCTTTCACGTGGTTTCAAAGAAAAGTCACAAGGTGTTATATTACAAGATTTCGGTGGGCAATTGTGATCACCCCTTCCAGAGATAACACGGTCCGGAAACTTTTCCCGTAAAAGACCAATGGTTTCGTTGCTTGTGTGGCACGTAGCGCCGTTTTGTTGAACCTTGTCCAGATCAATACCATCTAATTCCGGCCATAAAAACTCGTTAATCATCTCTAATCTAATCTAAATAACACTTGTTGTTGTTGTTGTTGTAGCAGCATAAACATTCCCCATACTTACATACGGGTAATGCTGCTGGAGTGACAGTCCTTGGCCGGATATAAATCCGGGTCGTTTCGGTAACGTAGAACCGACTATCGTGGAAACGAATAACACCTGTTATTGGAAAACCCTATATAATATCTTAAAAATATTGTGTGAAAAATTGAAGTGAGTCCGACAAATAATTTTCGAGTTATTCAACAATTAACAAAGTGCCCTCGGGCGCTCCGGAGCTCGATAGCAAAACTCAAACTGTTTGTCTCAAAACTATGTTTTTTGATCATGGTGATCACTGTAACTTAAAAATCGCTTCGTAGATTTCAATAAAATTTATATTGCTTTTGAAAAACATTTTTTTTTTATCATAAATTTCGATTTTTTTTAAACAATTAATTGTCGGTTGTTCTGAAAAAAAATTAAACTAATTTCTCTTGTCCGATTGATTTTAGATGAATCTCCAAGGACTTGTGATGATTACCGTAAGGGACTTCTGGAGAAACGGGCTTCACACAAACAGCGATAACTTTTACAGTTATTAATTTTTTTTTTTTGAAATTTTGCTGAAGTCAAGTCGAAACATGATGAATTAATGCTATATTTTTATTTTTGTTAAAAAAAGCAATTGACTAGCAAAAAAAAAAAATATTGAAAATCATAATTTTTTCGTGCCTCTGACTACTCCTAACACCTTAAGAGTCGAATATTTTAATTAAGATCATCAGCACACAGGGAGTGATCCGCAAACGAAAAGCATGCACCAATTTCATATGCTTGTACTTACAAATATGTATGTATTATATTTTTACTAGACTCCTACATTTAATATTATATACTACATATTATTTATACATTAAAATTAAATAAAAATAAACCAAACTTTTTCTCTACAAGGCTTACGGCTCTATTTTTAATTTCATCACCACTTCAGTCACCTTTTGCATGGCTATTGTCTGCTTTCGTTCACTCATCCCACAAATTGTTTCGACAATCATTTGACCAAAACCATGAATTGCAGGATTTTCGTGGCGTGCTTTTGCCGCACCACACACTTGTTTAAACATTTTTAAAGCGGAACTTAGCTCCTGTTCAATGTCGGACTCATGGTGCCGCTTTCTGCTACTTTTACGCTGATTCTTAGATTTCGTCACAGGTAAGTGTAAAGCCTTTGTTGGTTCGTCTCTCGGACTTTTGGGATAAAGTGCAGAAGGTGACAATGTGTCTGTGGGCAGCAATGCATCAATCTCCTCCTCATCTTCTTTCTCTTGTAGAGACGCATTTGATGCTGAATTCATAAACTGGAATGGCTCTGTAACTTCCTCATATTCTTTAGTATCTTCCAGATCTGTAGTAAACGAATCAGCATTGAACGATGATGGCAGTGTTGTAAATGGCCGTGACAAAGACGGATCTCCAATCCTAATACTAAATAAAAGAGCAACGAATTATTGAAATAATTTATACTAAGCATATTTTGTTACCATCGCGGCACTATATGTGGTTTTAAAAACTCCATTTCTTTGAATAGAGGCGGCACCTCCGTTTCTATTCCATCTTTAGCAAGAGCAGCCAAACGGCGGATTCCTCTCGCGTACCGATCACGTAAATTCGACCAACGGCGTAAACAAATCGTTTCTAAAATTGAAAAGTGTAAAATCACTAAGAAACCATTGGAGTTATATTTTCTTCACAGGCATTACCATTAATCCCAAGCTCACAAGCTATCTTTTCCCAAGCGGCCTTTCTCAAATCATAAAGTTTATAATGCTTATGATATCTGTCGTAGAGGTGTTCATTTTTCTTTATCAATCTTATAAGTGCTGAATCGTCCTCGGTTACGAATCCTTGCATTTTTTTTAAATAAACACGGTAAACCAAAGTAATGCGGAGTAAAGTTGAAGCAAAGTGTAATAGCGAATACTTTGACGTTAGTATTATCGAAAACGTATACGCTTCAGTTATGGTGCCCGCAGTCACCGACGTTATCGTAGTCCCTGTCTGTTGGCCTTTATGATGCCCGCACTCAGCGACGTTATTGTGGTCACTGTCTGTTGCCCGTGATATACACAAAATCGGGCAAAACTTGAGCCCGTAGAAAACAACCGCTTTCGTTTGATTACATATTTACACAATACATCGATTTGTGTGGGTTTGTGTTTGGTTGTATCGACACAATATTGCCGTTCATATTTTTGCATACATACTTTTTCACACATCCGCATTATCAATTACAATTTTTCATTGTATAATAAACGAAAGCCAAAACACCAACAAATGCAAATAGTTCATTTATCTATAATTAACTTTATGCAACATTGCTTTTAAGTTATTTTAATACAAATTAAATTTTTCTAAGTTTATTTTGTAAATGGCATCGAACTGTACTGTTTGGCAGCACTGTGTGGTGAGAGAGCCATCTGCTGACATGTTTTTACGGAACAATCCAGAATTTCTTGTACGTTTACCCACGTACAAAATCCACGATATCTACATAACTGAACGGTGACACTTCATTTACATGGGGCTGTCATTAGTTTATTCGTGTAAGCTGACGAAACGTACGTTTACGTTGGTGAGTGTGAGCACCATGAGCACTATACGATGCACAAATCTACATGGTTGCATCAAGGCTGCCACTAAATCATTTTCTAATTTTTTCTCCAAAATAAATCGGGACCAATCAAAATTTAAATGAGTTGTCGGTATAAAATTTTAAGCTAGAAATATGTTTATATTTACATATGCATGAGTTAAGCTCTGCGCAGTCTTTACATAAATAACTTGAGTTCATTAATGCAATCAAAAAGCTACATCAAAATGAAAAGAGCAGATTTAAGAATTTTCGTTCGTAAAAAGAAATATGCCAAAACGGGATCAAAGAAGCAAAACTTGCAAATTGGAGAAGGTAAAAATGCAAGATGGTGATCAATGCTTTGTTCTGTGTATACTGTGAGCGTCAAAATAAAGTGTACAAAGCATTTTGTTATAATATGGATTTTCTTTCAGCATTTTATAACAAAACAATATATTTTAATGTCATGTTTTTTAAATTAGTATTTGATTCTCTACTAATTACTAGAAAACAACAAAAAAATAAATTACAACAACAAAAGTTGTAAGACAAAAACAAAATTTAGTGCATATTTTACGTGTCAAAATAAAGTGTACAGCGTACATCAGTAGCATTTTAGCAATGTTGTACGGTAAAAAATACCGTTATATTTGGTTGTTTACTTCCTTTTTCGATGCATTGAAGCTTTTTTCATATTGTATTTTAATTGGTTGCGATCGGCAGAGTGAAAAGTTTTTGTCTACAGTAAATTAAATTCTATTATTTATTTTTTTTTAATAATGGGTAAACAAACTTTGACTGATGTTAGAGAACTGGTACTAAAGCTTCGCAATGAAGGTAAAACCTTTCGTGAAATTGGCTCTATTGTCAACAGAAGCCATAATACTGTGCAAAAAATAGTTGGCAAATACAAACACTTCGGTAAAGTAGAAAATCGCCCAGGCCGTCCAAAAATTTTAAATGAGACTGAAGTAAGGTCTATAGTGCGTGATGTGAAGAAAAATCCCTTTAAAAGTGCGGCCAAAATATCACAAGAAGTTTCAACTGCATCAGATACTAGCGTAAGTGCCAGTACAATACGTCGAGCGTTGCACGCAAATGGGTTACATGGTTGTCTCCCACGAAAAAAGCCGCTAATATCGACAATTAATAAAAAAAATCGCCTTGATTATGCAAAAAAATACGAAAATCGGGATGTTTATTTCTTGAATAATGCCCTATTTAGCGATGAAAGTTAGTTCGAGGTATTTGGGCAGAAAAAACCGGTTAAAGTCTGGAGAACCAAAAATAAAGAGTATGTCGACCAAAATTTGATAACCACAGTTAAGCACGATGGGGGTTCGGTTATGGTGTGGGGATGTATGGCGGCAAGCGGAGTTGGCAATTTGGTTTTTATTGAAAGTACCATGAACAAAACAGATTATCTGAATATTTTACAAAATAATTTACTAACCAGTGTGCAGAAATTATACTTGTAGCGATCTTGGATCTTTCAACAAGACAATGATCCCAAGCACACAGCAAAAATAGTAAAAGAATGGCTGCTTTATCGTACTCCTAAGACATTGGATCATCCTCCATAGTCACCGGACTTCAACCCTATTGAACATTTGTAGGAGTATTTAGACCACCAAATCGGGAAAAGGACAATCACCAATATGGATATGCTGAAACTCGGTATAAAAGAAGAGTGGGATAAAATTTCATCTGACGTGACAAAAAAACTAGTTCAGTCGATGCCCCGAAGACTGTCTTCCGTTATCAAAGCAAAAGGGAAATCAACAAAATACTAAATCGATATAATTTTTGTAAAATATATCTCTGTATACTTTATTTTGTCGCGTAAAATATGCACTAAATTTTGTTTTTGTCTTACAACTTTTGTTGTTGTAATTTATTTTTTTGTGGTTTTCTAGTATTTAGTAGTGTTTTTTAAATTAGTATTTGATAATTTAAAAAACATAAAATTAAAATATATTGTTTTGTTATAAAAGACTGAAATAAAATCCATATTATAACAAAATGCTTTGTACACTTTATTTTGACGCTCACAGTAGTTATTAATTCTCTCTGTAATTCCAGCTTTTGTTTATCATTACATTTTCAAAGCGTAAGGGAAATTACTTGTTTGTGAAGAAGAAGAGTAGCGAAAGAAATAGAAGCTCCCAAATGCATTGTACAGATTCATATAGCCTCTGGTGGCGCTCCAGCATGCTTGTCCAGCAGGCTTATATGTGTGCGTGTCGGGTGCCTGACGCTAATATCTAAAATTTTTGATTTTCATCATGCACAAGCCGACAACAAGTATGTGTGACACGAAGCAAGTACGAGTGTCACCCGACACGCACACATATAAGCCTGCTGGACAAGCATGCTGGAGCGTCACCAGAGGCTAATAAGTAAAAACACTCGCAGCTGGTCGTCAAAAAAAGTCAGAGCTGAGATCACCTGATTTCAAAACACTCTTTTATGTGCCATGGTTGCATAAAAAATTATTAATTTTCGTAGAAAATCCTATCAAAGAGTTTAAAAAAATTCGTGCAAACTTAGATATTTCTCAATAAAAAAGTACTATTATAGCTAAGAAATATAATTAAAATATTTGTAATTGTAATTTTTCCAAGTCAAAAATATTATTTCGTTTTTTGAAGTGAAAACTTCTTTAGAATCGTTGGGAGTGATTTGAGACTCGATGAAACGAAAAAGCGACACCAAAAAGAAGAAGAAAAAAGATATACGTATATATATGTATGTATAGAAAATGCTTCATTACCAGGCACACAGAAGGATGGCATAAGCAAATTTAAATTTGTGAATTTATATATGTATGTATATATGCGGATATATGTATATACGTTGTGTGTATGCACATATGTGCCTCGCCACAGCAAAACATACGGTAAAATTTCTCAAGAAATCCAGCGCGCATTCATAGGCACAGCGCACATTCATAGGCACAGCATTGCATGTACAGTAGGGCGGGTCGATTTAAAAATCGCTCATTGCTCTATGAAAATCGTATTCTAGGGATCAAAATAAGAAACTTTGGAACCATACCTCTAAAACGAATTTTGATGTCCCCCAATTTCAAAATATCACCATTTTTGGCCTTTACATGAAAAAATCAGCTAAATGGCTATGTTTTTTCTTTATTTTTATTTATTTAATATAATATTATCTATTTTTTCTCTTAAGAAATTTAATTAGTCAGAACATATGTAAATGAATGAATGTGAGTTATAGAAAAGAAACTAAAAAGTTCGACCCATATTGGGGGACATCAGAAATCGTTTTAGAGGTATGGTTCCTTCGGCAAAATTTCTTATTCTGATCCCTAGAATATGATTTTCACAGAGCAATGGGCGGTTTTTTTTGCCTTCCCACAAATCGACCCGGCCTAATGTACAGTAACCTTGAACAGGCAGCTGCGGTTGTCGAGCATTTAGAAACATATATTTACATACATATATGGGTGCAAACATATTTACGGAGCCGCGGGCACTCGACTTGACAAAAATTGAATATTGGCAAATAATTCTACGCGAAATATTCCAATATTGACTATTTTCGAATTGTCGAGAAAATTAGCATATGGGCGGCTCGTTTTATGAATGAAAGTACTTGCTCTTAGAACTATGAGCTCGAATTTATAAATCAATTTTTTGATGATGAGTTTTTGTTGCACAGTACAATAGTTGAAACTGTTCGGCGCCGCCGTGACTGTTCAGCGCTATGGCAACTAGGATGATGGCCGCTACGCCTGCGCCTTTTAATTAGGGGTGGGACTATTCGAATAAAAATTATTCGAATAATAAAATCTTTTATTCGAGAGGTATTCGTAATTCGAATAATATTTATTCGAATTTTTTATTCGTTTATTCGAATAATGCTATTCGAATAGTTCATTATTCGAATACCTTACTATTCGAATACCTCACTATTCGAATAGTTTACTATTCGAATACCTCACTATTCGAATACCTCACTATTCGAATACCTTACTATTCGAATACCTTACTATTCGAATACCTCACTATTCGAATACCTTACTATTCGAATACCTCACTATTCGAATACCTTACTATTTGAATACTTCACTATTCGAATATTTTTGGTAAATATTTACTTAGATAAGCGGACTACTAATCGGTTTCTGTACAAGTGCATGTACCTATGTATGCAAATTCAAAAACCACGCAAAGGCTTATATTAACACGTTCCCTGTCCCAATACAAAAATGCAAAATTGACCGTCAAGTCCAACAGGGTTTTTTGAAAAATTTGTTTTTTTGTAGTCATAGGATAGCTTTAGTAATAATAATAACTAAACAAAAAAAACGGATGCAGGGTATTTCTACCTGAAACACATATGGTCCATTTTTGCTTCTGCATGTTCATGAAACACATGTGGTTCAGGGAACTTTTTCTATGCTGACACACATATGGCTCAGGAACGTATCAGTGCTTATCAGGCGCACGTTTACTGAACCATATGTGGCTAAGCGTACAGGGAACGTGTTAAATGAAAATACTACCTACTTTTTATTGTGTCGGCGCTTTGTTTTTGTTTCATATTTTGGTAAATATTTACTTAGATTAGCGGACTACTCTTGCTTGAGGCATGAAATTATTTTCTTTTAGGTTTTTTGCTTTTCGCAGTACTATTATATGCACATACATACATATACCCATATACTCTACCTGCTACTGACTGACCTAAGCCCGATAAACGAGTGCAGACAGTCCTACGACCATGCTTACGCTTAGGTAACTGGCGATGAGAATTATATATGTATGTATGTATATGGACATTTCAGGCAATAAACTGCATGTGACACTGAAATACGTAATCTATTTCAGACTTCTTTTTAAGAGAAATAAAAAATATATATTTTATTATCGAATTAAAAAAAATTGTTTACTTTAAAAGGAAGAGCGTTAGCAAAAGCATACGTACATAAATACTTCAAAAACCATTTACTATGATAATTATTTATCACAAATAGTGTCTTATAACTAAATATACAAAGAAATATCTACCTACTATTGACCACTCAGCAGGGTAGGTACATGTACATATACATACATATGTCATGTATGTATCTGTTGTTGTTGTCATGTATCTGTTGTACACACATTAACAACAAAAAGTAAGTGATATTTTTATTTAATTTCTTCTATTGCGTAATTTTTTGAAATTACATACATACATAGATACATACACACATGCATTTGCGCATCAATCCAATTTCAAAGCAATCTGCATGTGTACATAAATAAGTACATATATAATTATATCCTATTATTGGCCTTGAATAACTTCTAAATCTGTAGATTAAGCAAAAGAAGATTTTAAGGCTCCATATTTATCGTTTGAGAGAAAACCATTATTTCGATCCGTTACCGAGAATGTTAAAACCGATGCGGACATAGAAAATGTGAAATCATATTTCTCCATAGAATTTATATGGGAAATTGAAAAGTGCGGTGCGGGCCACCCTAATATTAATATTAAGGCGTCTAAACACAAGAATTGTTACGAGGGAAAACCAAATATTTTTTTAGAAACGCTCTGATGTTTTTATGCACATTTAGTTATGCACATACATATAAGTATGTATACCTGCCGATGTTTTATCAAGAACAATACCAAAGAAATATTATCATATTAGCTAATTGAAACATGAAGCGGTCAAATCAAAAAGTCACAATGTTCAAAATTCGAGAAAAACTGATTACCACCATGAGAAGGGCCAATGTAATTTTTATATTTTTAAAAGCATTTTCTCCCTGATATAAATGAATATATAGTGAGGTATTCGAATAGTAAGGTATTCGAATAGTGAGGTATTCGAATAGTAAAGTATTCGAATAGTGAGGTATTCGAATAGTGAGGTATTCGAATAGTAAGGTATTCGAATAGTGAGGTATTCGAATAGTAAGGTATTCGAATAGTGAGGTATTCGAATAGTAAGGTATTCGAATAGTAAGGTATTCGAATAGTGAGGTATTCGAATAGTAAGGTATTCGAATAATGAACTATTCGAATTATTTGAAACGAATAGTATTATTCGTTTTATTCGAATAATGTTTATTCGAATATTATTCGAAAATAATCCCACCCTTACTTTTAATGCATTTTGTTCTTGTAGTCGCTAGGCATAGAATTTTAGCTTTGGACGACATACGCATTTACAGGAATAAAGTGAGTGGCCTGTGTGTGCGGTTGTATGTAGATGCATATGTGTATATTAATAAGCATTGTTTTGCTGGAAGTTCAGAACACAAATATGTATGTACGTACATAGGCTAGGCCATAGTATAGCATACATACATATGTATAAAAAATTCAAACCAAGCGTCCTACGAATGTTTGCTTGTATGTTAGTACGTCTGTGTATTATACGCGTTACGACGCTAATAATAGCAAACGCGTGTGCTGTATTGCGTCCGATGGAAATTTTTGCACTCTATTTTATTTATTTATATTTATTGCTGTTCTGAAGTGGACACAAAAATGGCACATTTTAACTTGTGCAGCTGAGAGTAAAACTTGAATATTGTTTCAGCGATTTTTAGTATAATTTTTTTTTCTTAAATAAAATTTTAAAGCAATTATTAAAAATTAAAACTTTGCACGCCGGAGAAAAGAACTCTTATGATACGTTCACATATAAGTAGATGATCTACTTTTTCGCGCTTTACTCAAAATTCGTAATTAAAAAAACCGATTTCCCATACAAAATTTCTCTCCCAAAATCTGAGATTATAAAATAATCCTAGATAATAACGATGCTTTTGACATTCAACCCTGTGTTTTCTGTGTTATCGATAATTATTATTACGAATGTAAGGAGAAACATCAAAATAAAAACCGGATGAAATGGATGCCGGCAAAGAAAACAGGTCTGTAAACATAATTCTAATAAAATTTTTGTTAAATATTATTAATTAGGGATTCCTTTTACAGAAAAAAGCGTATGTCCATAAACATTTTGTCCTCCTTTAACTTATTATAACATGTAATATAGAATTTCCTATGCGTATTGCTGCCATAATTTTTTGCAACCTCAGTAAACGTCGCATACGGATTTCCCCAACTGTTTATTATTAGCAGTCAATTAAATTAGCTATTCCTTCTCCTTGTATTTTCTTCATATCGTTAGTAATAATTAAGGAAACTAAAAACACCGAAATATTCCACCAAAATAATTTCTATGAAGAAAAACCTCTCAAAGCAGTATTGACAGCTGAGTGTCAATTTTGCGGGGAATCTGGCGTATGTGAACAGGTAGTTTAATTTGGTGCATTTATTGGTAATTAACACATATGTGAACGTATTATTAGTTCTTTTTTCATGACATTTTTCTAGCCTGTTCTAATCAAAAAATTTTGTAAAATATACATTTCTTTTAAATTAGTCCAATAATTCACTCAGTTTAAATAAAACTTTACTTTGCCTTATTTGTTTTTAACATCTGGTCGCATTGCCCCATGATTCAATTATGAATTCTATAATTTAATCTTGGCATTGCCCGCGATTGCAGTTGTTGTTGGTGTTCTTTTGCTTTCAGCAGTCAAATCTCTCTCTCGCTACTGCAGTGTTGCCTAGCTTTGAATATAAAAACGCACTAAAATGCACATTTAAAGAAAATAAAACACCAAACTTTTATTGAATTACATAAAGAACTTTGTATGCGTGACAAATTGTCTTTTAAATGTGCGTTTTTTTTTAATAAATGTGTTATGGTTATGAACAATTTAATTTATGACCTTTTTGTTAAGAGAAATTCTCTTGTTAAGGGAACGACTTTTTTTGCTATATTTGAGTTATGCACCAAGATAAGGCATTCTTTTTGTAAAAATATTGTTATGGTTTCATCAGTATTTTCTGGTATTTTGTTGCTTATTTTAACTATGAATATAGCTCTGGGTGCCCTATGTCCCACGAAGGACTTATGACCGGAAGAAACACCACTATGGTTTTAATTCGCATTCAGTAAATTCAAACGCTTTTTAAAATGTGTAAAAACGTTTTCAATGTTAAGAAGAGTTGAGAGAGGGACATTTGATATTCTTAACCTTAAAAGGAGCAAAAAATTTAATTTACGCTTTCATAATATCAAATTTTATAAGAACCAACAAATTTTCATGAACACTAAAATCTTCTCAGAGTGACCTATTTTAACATTCTTTTGTTTAATAAAAAAGGTTTTTTTTCTTAAATTTATAGTTTCGTTAGCTTTAAATTAAAAATAAGTAACAAATGCCAACTTAAAAATTTTCGCATTTTGATGTATAAAAAAGCACTAAATTTATTGCGAAGAGCAAATGGTTGGCGGCCGCCGTAGCCAAATGGATTGGTGCGTGATTACCATTCGGAATTCACAAACAAACGTTGGTTCGAATCTCGGTGAAACACCAAAATTAAGAAAAACATATTTCTAATAGCGGTCGCCCCTCGGCAGGCAATGGCAAACCTCCGAGTGTATTTCTGCCATGAAAAAGCTCCTCATAAAAATATCTGCCCTTCGGAGTCGGCTTGAAACTGTAGGTCCCTCCATTTGTGGAACAACATCAAGACGCACACCACAAATAGGAGGAGGGGCTCGGCCAAACACCCAAAGAGGGTGTATGCGCCAATTATATATATAAATGGTTGGCAACACTGCACAAACTTGGCAAAAGTAACGTTACGCACTCTCTGATGAGCGCAATCTTGTTTATGTTTCTATTAGCCCCTGGTTACCATCCAGCATGCTTGACTGCGCTTTGTATGTGTTAGTGCAGTCGGGTGGCGTCGTGACACACGTATTTGTTGTCGGCTACACGTACGATGCTTGATGAAAATCAAAAATTTTTGATATTTTCAATTGACGCTTACTTTTTTGATCGTGTCGGAGTCTGATGGACAAAACAGCAGGGTTGTATTTAGCATTGAAGTTAGTATTTAGTGTGCGGTTGCCCAATAGTATATTACTCGTAAACACCTACATATACTAAAAATAAGCACAATCCGTATGAAATATGTACATAAATAAGCAAAAAATTAAAAAAAAATATATGTAAATGAAATTATTTAAAACTGACATACATAAGTAATTTAATAATAATAAAGTTATGAACCCGAAAAACATAAGTTATAATTAAAAACATGACTTATTGCGATTTTTTAATATAACACAAAAGGGGGTAACAAAAAAATTCTCAAACAAAGAACAGAATAAGTTAAAGCAGATTACCTTTAATTTTTGTAAAATATCCCAAACTCAAATTTATTTCCCTTACTTAGGCTTTTCATCCACACTTTTTTTTATCTATTTTTTTCTTTTTTTTAACGAAACTGCAATAGTTGCAAGTAATAAAAATTCATCATCCGATGACGACATATTTACTTCTAAATACAACTGTGGATTGATCGCTTTTGTTTTGAACGTTACCGGGCATACGACAAGCACCCGACACACACACATATAAAGTGCTTGACAAGCAATGCTGGACCGTAGCAGAGGCTATATCATTCTTGAAATTAAACGTTATTTTTCTCTCTCATTTTCCCCTACTTTGCAAGTTTTTTGGATACATGAAAACCAAAACTTGATAATTTGTAACAATTGTAACAATTGTTACAAATTATCTGCTTCATGAACAAACATATTCTCTCTATTGTGGGCCTGATATACATATATTGTTGAATTTTAATAATTTATTGAATACATCTAAAAAATTTTCGTGCTGTTCCCTAAACTAACTAATGCAGCCACGTAAGAAACCCGGTCCAAAGTCGCGCAAAGCCATTAATTCTGCAAATAAAAAAGTTACAGATGCCAGCAAGCTACCATTTGCCGATTTGGGCGAGACGGACACCAGCTGCTCTGAGGGAAGTTTAGTAGCGTCAGATGATCGCGAGTTTCACTCGCCGTCCCGTAATAATGCTGATACTGATTATGGTTTGGAATTTACAGCTAGCGGTAGTGGGTATTTTCCGAATGTGTCTAAACAACAACGTCCAGATGGAATTGCCTCAAATTTGGGCAAGAAAAATGAGAACTGCTCAGGGGCAATTACTCAACGAGAAGAATCATCAACTACACAAGTTGCTCCTACTCCACGAAAGCCGCTAGAGGGACCAGAAAATCTGCTTGGTGCCCAAACTACGTCTGTATCCCGTAAAAAGACGACTCGTAAAAGCAAGAGCCAGTTTAAGGCCTTGAAAGATTACCAAAAGTTAGCATTACGCGTGGATTTTATGATACCTCGTGCAGCGTTTGCGCGCGTTGTACGCGAAATTATGATGAGCATAGATACTGATGTGAGATACATAACAGCAACTGCGTTAGAGGCTCTGCAAGTCGCCACCGAAGCTTACGTTGAAGGGCGCTTGGAGGATGCAAATCTACTGGCTTTGCATTCACGTAGAGTTACGTTAATGGCGAAAGATATGGAGCTTGTAAACTTTTTACGAAATAATATTCGATAGGAGGGCAAATTTTGTTGAGCGTTTTTTTTTTTTGTATAATTAAGCTAATTTTAAAATTTGTTTCATGCCTGTTATCATTTTTAGAAAAATATAGATTATACATTTATGTGCAACTATTAAAACCTTAAATTTGAAACTTGTGGATATTTGCATTGAGGTGCCGGTATTGGTCGATTAAAAATCCTGGTCGTAAGATGCACCTACTGACATCAGATTTAGCTATTGCCAGTCGAGATGTATTCGAATATTCCAACCACAAGCGTTTGGGTAATCTTGATTTTTTCTCTATAAAACATCTAACGTGTGAAACTATTCAAGCATTTATTCTGATACATTGCAGCCACAGGTGTCATGAATGATTAAATGGTGAAATCAACAATCGAATCAGAGCTTACGACTTAAAAAATGTCGTTTCCACGACAGTCGGTTCTACGTAACCGGAACGACACGGATTTATATCCGGCCAAGGACTGTCTGTTCAGTAGCATTCGCCGTATGTAAGTATGGAGGATGTTTATGTTGCTAAAACAACAACTTCAAAAATGTACTATTTTTTCCTTTTTCTCTACCAAGGTGAATGCCTATTATGTGTAGGCAAAATTAAAAAATTAAGTGTTTTTTTATAGAAACGGTAAACCACCGTTCATTGTTGTTCTCTGATCATAGTGCTCTTTTTGTGCTTTCTTTCTGCACTCGAATGCGGACATTGAGAATTTTCTGCTTGTCACTCCTTTCAACACATAAAAAGCGGATTAAAAATAGAAAATTGTTTTGACAGTTAGGACATAACTGATGTAAATTGCCACATCCAAAGTAAACATGTGAAGCTAATTTTATTACTTGTTGAAATTTATCAAAAAATACATTTTGGAAATAATTTGTATATAATTTGTAGATTTTAAATATACAAGTATAGGGGCTCATTTAGAGAATCGTTGTGAACCAATAAATTTTGTGTTATTGAATTATATGATACACCCAAGTTTATTCATTTGATTTAAAAAGATGTGCTTTTCTCTAACTTTTGGTGCTTTTAGAATTTTAAAGGTAGGCAGCATCGACTGAACGCTCGCAAAAAGCTGATTTCTTATATCGTAGAAATTTGCTGTGTTTAATTGTCACAGCACGCTTTGTAGCCTTTAACCCACCACTCTCTCGTATTCATTAAATGGACTTGAATGGCACAGGGTCGTATGGATTTTTATATGTATTTTTGAGCGCTACGCACGATTCTGGGTGAGGTGGGGTAATTACACACGAAAACGTATTGTTTTTGTTTACTTTTTTCAACACGACAAGCTATACGCTTAAACTTATACTCAAATTGAAGCTTGAATCTTACAAAGCCATAAATTACTGAAAGCTCCAAAAAAACAGTTTTAAACAAAATGGTCAGTTTTAACTTAAGTATATACAGTGGTGGAAAAAAATAGACTCTTAGCCTTGAAATGCATTTGATCGTTCATATCCCCAATATTGTTGCACAATTGCTTAATAATTTTGTACACGTTTCTTCGTTCAAATCTAGTGCTCTCAACGACAACAAAAATATTAACCTTTCCATTAAAAAATAAGAGAAAACACGACTCTTGCTCATAGAGTACCTAAACAGGCTGGCAAAAAAAATAGACTTTTTTTCATTTTATTTCAAATTTTTTTCAAATAACAGCTATTTCACTAAAAAAAGGATACAAAACTTTAAATACTCATTAATAATTAATGGTTGAACCTCGATTTTGGACTACAGCAGCGCACCTTCGGGGCATCGAGTCCACGAGCCGCTCACACTGTTCCTTTGGAATTGTTTGCCAAATCTGTAACACTTTTCTCCATAGATCCATTTTATTCGTAGCTTTTGGCATTTTAGAGAGCTCTCGCTTCACTATTCCCCATAAATTTTCAATTGGGTTGAGATCTGGGCTCTGCGAGGGCCATTCCAGTACCCGAATACCTTCATTACGCAGCCAAGTTTTTGTTACAGTTGCAGAGTGCTTCGGATCATTGTCTTGTTGAAAGCGCCAACTTATCGGCATCTCCTCTGAAGCATAAGGCATCATAACATTTTGTAAAATATCCAAGTATTTTGCCGAATCCATTATACCATCGATTCGGTACAATGGCCCAACACCATAGTATGAGAAACAGCCCCATACCATTATACTTCCGCCTCCGTGTTTCACCGTTTTTTTTGTATACCGTGCTGTCAGTTCTTTGCCTGGAGGTCTGTGGACATAAGTGCGACCATCGCTGCTAAAAAGATTCATTTTGCTTTCATCAGACCATAGTATATTTCTCCAATTTTTGCTAGGCTCATTTAAATGCTCTTTGGCAAAAGACATTCTCTTTTGGATATTGTTTTTACTTAAAAACGGAACATTTTTCGCTATGCGCCCGGGTAAATTTGCTAATTCCAAACGATAACAAACGGTTCGCGAACTGATAGGCAGGTTCAAAGTGTTTTTAACACTAGAACTACGAAGATTTACCATATACCTATTTCAACTAACCGGTCATTTTGACCGGTTTTTTTGTTTAACTACACAAATCAGTAGAAATTTAGAAATAAAACTAAAAATTCATAAGATAATTAAATTTTCAAGCAAAAGAAACATATTTTATTCATTTATTGTATATAGTTCCATTAGCAATTTCAGTTTGCTGATCTTCACTCTCATCGGAATAGGACGGAAATCTTACACTTTCTCTTTTACATACCTTGAGTATGTTCTCTTCACTATCACTGGATACATAGACTTTCTCTTTATCAAACTGGACCGCTGAAATATTTGTTGATTTGCAGACAACTTCGGATATATCTTCGCATATATTTGTTATATCTTCAAGAAATTTTGTTTTTTTAGAATGTGACGCCATTTTCAGGGTAATAACTTCTAACTGAAAACTATAATTTTATTTCCCTTTCTAATAATGAAAAAAATATTCAATCAGAAACCACTTACAATGTATGCAAGAATAATGTGAGATTATAAACAAATATAAAAAATATTCAATTTATTGTCATTTGCAACTACTAAATTGAAATGTTTATATGCTACGATTTATGATAACTTATCAGTATAGGGGTTACAGACTGACTGTAGAAATTGTATTCATATTACGGATTTAGTATAACTGTATATACCATATTACAGTTATACAAATTTTCGCATAATATATGGAAAACGCAAAATCTTTGAATTCCGGGAATTTTCCATATTCAAAAAGAATATTTCAAGAATATACAAAAAGTATTCATGCTATTTTTATGACCGATCAAAATGACCGGTTCGTATATTTAGGTATAACACATAGTTAACTCTGAAAATTGGAAGCGTAAGAACAAAATAATCTATAATATTATTCTATACAAAAATTTAATAAAAATCATGACATTATCGAAAAAAATGTAATTGGAATATTTAAGAGGAAATGGGAAATAAATGTTCCAACCGGTCATTTTGACCGGTTAGTTCTAGTGTTAATTGCATTGGATGTGGCAAAGGGCTGCGACTTCGATATTTGGATCATAGCGCGGTCTTCTAGTATGGTCGTCTTCCGTGGTCTTCCCCGTTTTTCGTCGGTTCTATTTTTGCTTTTAAGCGCATTTCTCACTAAATGATCGGATCTTTTAACAATTTCGGCAATATTTTTGATGGTATAATCTTTTTTCCGAAGATTTTCTATGATTTTTTTTCACTTTCGGTACAATGAACGCGGCGACCCATTTTACAAACTTTCAATTCAAAAGCACGTTAGTGAATAATTATTCATCACAATACAATACTGGACTAGCTGATTTCTTTGATTTGAAAAATTTTAAGTGGAAATTAACGGAGCTTTTCCCATTTAAACTGTTATGAGTCTATTTTATTTGCCAACCTATTTAGGTACTCTAAGAGCATGTATGGTGTTTTCTCTTTTTTTAAGATGGGAAGGTAAATAATTTTGTTGTTGTTGAGAGCAGTATATTGAAACAAACAAACTTGTGCAAGATCGGTATTTAATACTGCAATAATATTTAAGATATGAACGATCAAATGCATATCAAAGGTAAGAGTCTATTTTTTTTTCCACCACTGTATATATATAATTGGCACGTACACCCTTTTTGGGTGTTTGGCCGAGCTCCTCCTCTTATTTGTGGCGTGCGTCTTGATTTTATTCTACAAATGGAGGGACCTTCAGTTTGAAGGCGACTCCGAACGGCAGATATTTTTATGAGGAGCTTTTTCATGGCAGAAATACACTCGGAGGTTTGCCATTGCCTGCCGAAAAGCGACCGCTTTAGAAAAATGTTTTTCTTAATTTTGGTGTTTCACAGAGATTCGAACCGACGTTCTCTCTGTGAATTCCGAATGGTAGTCGCGCACCAACCCATTCGGCTACGGCGGCCGCCATTATTATTAGCAGCCAATTAAATAAGCTATTCCTTCTCCTTGTATTTTCTTCAAATCGTTAATAACAATTAAAGAAACCAGAAACACCGAATATTCCACCAAAATAATTTCTATTAAGAAAAACCTCTCAGAGTAGTATTGGCCGCTGATTGTTAATTTTTCAGGTAATCTGTCATATGTGAACGGGTAGATTAATTTGATGGATTTATATGTGATTAATGCACATGTGAACGTATTATTACCCATTGTTACGGGCCTATACATAGGGGCAGAAACTTATGGTGCTCACACTCACCACAAAATTTAGCACATTTCTGTGTTAACGTGAACAACGTTTTGCCATGAAAGCATCTTGCAGTCTCTGCTCGGCTTACTTGACGAAAAATGTGCATGTGAAAGCAACAACAAAGCTATCGAGCAAGATTTGCCGTTAGCGAGTATGGTTATACCTCATAAAACTGGTATAACTCACGATTTTACAAAGAAAGGCAATTTTAGTCTGTGTCAGAAAAAAGGAACCGCGATTTTTCATGAAGTACGAAAGATATATATTTAAATTTTTTTTATATGAAAGTATGTACAAAACTACGAGTCGCAATTACTCAATAAACCGTGTCTTTGTCTTCATCGTTGTCGAGTATAGCCTGACATCTTCTCGGCATGCTTTGTAACAGCTTTTCTGTGTAGCTCGTCGATAAAGAGGACAAGATTTAGCGAACTTGACGGACGAGTTGCTTTAAATCATGGACATGGGGACATAATTCCCCACACATTTTCAATGGGGTTGACGTCTGGGGACTGGGAAGCCTAGTCTATTACTGTGATGCTATTTTGTGGTTTCCAGGTCTTTAAATTTTGGGCGAAGAGTTCCGCTCGGAGAAGCAATCCTAAATATTCTCTTTCACCGGGTGTTTAACAGTGCGATTTTAGTATGGCTCGTAGACCAAGCTCGCTTAAGTGGAACCCAAACCCAGAAAGTTGCTTCACCTTACTCCAATCGCGTTCCATGTTTTCGAAAGCCCAAGCCTTACGTTTCTCAATGTGTTTTTCTGGTTTTGTTGATGTGGGACGGTAGGATATGTTTGCCTCCTTCAGTCGACGTTCGATGGTGTTGATACTCACATCTATTCCCTTTTTAGCAAGAACTGATTGTGCTTGGCGTAGTCACAAAGAAGGGTCCCGCTTAAAAAGTTGGACAATCACTTTATCATGCTTTTTTGTCGTCCCGCTGATTCCACATCACAACAAATTTTTTTGATTTTTTAATTACTTTTGCAGTTGCGGCGTAAGAAAATTTCGGCCTTTTCGAATGCGTGCAAAAAAATACCGCCTTGAAAAGCTTCGCGTACTTCTCACTCATTTATGTTTGGTTGCGTTTACGGGAAAGATTCGAACGACACTAACCTGAGTTAGCACTGGCGTCGTAGTCCTTGAGTGGGACTATTACGCCCACGACAGTCGGTCCTACGTAACGTCCAAGGACTGTCACTTCAGCAGCATGCCTCGTATATGCACGGGAAACGTTTATGCTGCTACAACAACAACAATATCAACTATTACGCCGCAAAAAGCACAACGAAATATGTATATCGTCAAGTTACAAGAAAAATACCGGTTCTTTTCTAGTGACACATACTGTAGGTTCATTTGTACCAATTGCTTCATCTATTCGCCACTTGCTAAGGTTTGGCGAAAAGAAGAGGTCTCTAATATTGGGTATCGGATCTTTTATTATTTCTTTTTTCGCCAGAGATAATGGGATACCTGTAGATCCTTACTTACATCTTAAATTCTTTGCATTTGTGTCATACGGCCACTTCTCCCCTTCTGCAACAGTTAGTTTTTCTCGTCATAGCAATTATGTTTTTGGATTGTTGAAAAAGAAGCAGTTTATAGCGAAGAAGGTCCGAATACAGCGGAATATATGCTTCTATTTCTTATCTATTTATATCGGTTGGATTTATGAGAGCCAGAAGAGTCAGGAGTTTGTTAGAATGTGCAGCCTTTCAACATCTTGTCTATGTTTTCGGATTCAATAGCAAAGTTGAAGTGTTAGATCCTCACATCGTGGATATGTCTAAAGCACTGAAACACTGATCAGTCTGATACTACAAATTTCCATGCTTGGGACCGCTAAAAGTCGACTAAAGTCTATCTTTGCTCATGAATACTGACTTTTCCAACATTGAACTAAAGAATCCTTACTCAGTGAGCATCACGCATGTGAGTGAGCTCCATGAAATCAATTTATTTTTTTTATTGCGTGATGCCTGATTCCTGTCGGGATGGACATAAATTAGCGAATAGGGCGACACCGAATCAGGGCTCTATTATATCCAGTTGCATATGTTATGTTATGTGCTACATTCTTGCTCCGGTCAATAGATATCTATTCTGGATTATGGTGGTGGAAGCCATGTATTTATAGAGATTGTCAACATCCAAACCCTTGACATCAGCAGCGAGATTAAGCGAATACGAGCACGGTCCTGACACTAAACTGCCCATCCGTGATTAGGCTCTGAGTGAATTTGACAGAATCAACTGATGGGCTGACGCCACTTGGGATGCGTTTACAAAAAAACTGAGATTGTGTTGGGGAACTACGAAAAAAATTAACAAATGATATTTCGTTGCTCTCTAAATGACGACTGATTGGACGAGTTTGTGAAATGATCGAGCAGGATTCGGCTGCCGAATCTCCCAAGTAAAATGACAGCCGAAGTTCCCCTCATAATTTTATTTTTCACCATAGTTGAAGAGCAAACCTTATAAATCTGTAATCCTTGTTTCTATCCTGATAAGCAAATGTTCTACTGCGTTACGGGCTAAGTTACTAGTAGTCTCGACTTGCGCTAGGTTAAAACTTGATAAAGGTTTAAAAAGTTATCAAGACCGCTGCGGTACTGAAGGCAGTATGAGGAGCAATAGCGGAATCGTTCTTTGGACTGTTAATTTTCAAGATTTACAATCACTAAAAAAACATGTTTCACTCGGACGCCGTTTGGTGCACAGGAAGGATTTCCTCAATGCTATTCTCACATATCGAAACCAGTTCTTTTGGCGAATCCAGGCAGCTACTGTAAACCAATTGCGAGGAAAACAAGTGGCTTCCCAGAAACCTGAAGTGCGGGATATTAGCTTAGAAACCGCTAAATCGCTTTCACGTCTTTCTCAATTCGACTGACCCTACAGAAATCGTTATGTGGCACTCTAGTCTAGCGGTCATATGCTCAGTAGTCTAGTGCCTGTTCTTGAAAAGTCGTATACCCGTTTTTAGAAGTCTCTGTAAGCTCTCTGTATTTCTTTCATCGAGTGTTATTCAAAGCGAATGCGATACCTTACGGGTGCCAAGATTAGTTCACCTACGTGCTCTAGACCTTTTTTGCAAACAGCGGGAATGGGAAAGCCAGCGGAGTTCGTACGCTTGGATTTGATTACTTAAGTCCAGACTTAAGCTGTTTCTTCCCACACTTGTCTGATTCGCCATTTTCCTATTGTAGTCATCCGCGACATTTTGAAATACATTGCGATTTGGTCGTTAGCAACCCAATTCTGTTGGCTTCTTTCAATGAAAATTGTTGCAGAAAACGATGGAACCGCAATCGCTTAGGACGATATCACATTCTCAGACACTTCTGACGGGAAAGTGAACAGTGAAGTTGTGGGAGTAGGCTAAGTACTCAAACAGGCAAGGCTATTTATGTAGGTACCTACCGTTCGATATAACCGATTGAGCTCATATTGTAGGTAGAGCCGACGCAGGACTGCTCACTGGTTGCACAATCAGGCATAATCGAATGAATTTTACTTGCACCGATTAGTTCTGTTTATTGTGAAAGATAGCCAGATGTTTTGGGGTTGATATGAGAGGTTCGAAGACACTAAGTACTCCTACGCTACAGGACAAATGGCTACGGTAACGGAAGCCTATGCCATCTTGAATGTTGCATACTGGCTAATTGAGAAAAAGTGGCGTGGTAGCAGTATTGGAATTTGTAGTGACAGACAAGCTGCACTGAGAGCCCTTGCTTGCCCTACGTTGCTCTTCGAAATTAGTCGGTGAATGTAAGACAAAACTTAATAGTGACATAAAAACACAACAAAGTTTGTCTTATTTGGGTGCTTGGACACTGCGGTATTACATGGAACGAGTTGGCTGAAAAACTGGCTAATGAAGGGTATGCAAGCACACCACTGGGCTCTGAACCCTTCCTAGGGGTCAATTCTGCATCGGTTCAACTATGGATTGACGACTTC
This sequence comes from Anastrepha obliqua, assembly GCF_027943255.1. Taxonomy (NCBI): domain Eukaryota; kingdom Metazoa; phylum Arthropoda; class Insecta; order Diptera; family Tephritidae; genus Anastrepha; species Anastrepha obliqua. The sequence goes on from NC_072893.1 coordinate 10,820,620, forward strand.
ATGAGGTCTACCTATAAAAGAACTGGACGGTAGGTAAAATCGCAGGGCATAACGCCTGTGGTCAGCAAATGACTACTCTGGGAATCATTAACGACCTCTAAATATGCCTCTCCTTTCGTGTGAGTGAAAACACTGCAGAGCATGTTCTCTGTAGCTGACCGGAGTTTTCCAAAATAAGACTTAGCCATTTGGGGTGCGATGTACTGAGCATGGATAAAGTTCATAGTCTTCCTCTTCCGGATCTCTTAAGACATATCAATGAATACAAAAGATTCGCGAAAGAGTGACCTCAAGCCAATTTTTCCGTGTTACCCTTCATATTTTATTTATCCTGTCTCTCTATTCTTTCCACTGTAACCTATACGGGTGTAGTACAATGGTCGTCCTGACTGAGCGCTTGGACTTGTCCAACCCGCCTTAAAATCTAATCTATTTTTCTGTAAATTTCTGGAATCATAACTTCTGTATAGTCGAATCGCGTTAAGAATTGGTCTATCCGAGGATTTCTTGGCCTTCGGTAGGGAGGCTGATGGTTTGTTGCCCTGCAGTTTGCTGCAATCATTATTCTATTCATCTATATATTTAACTATCTATCCATATACACATTTGTAGGTACATACATATGAGTACATACTTATTAAAAAAAAAACCGCCCATTCGCAATTAAAAGTACGTACGCAAAGTTCTCATACGTCTAAGTTGGATCAAAATAACTTTTGTTTCGTGTAGCGTAAAAGTAAGAGTAGATAAGTGTAAATAAAAACAGCAAACACAAAAATCGAAAAAAACGCAAATAAATTATTAAAAACTTGCTCAGCAAACTATGTATGTATATCGAAGAGCGCGGCACCCAATAGTCAACGAAGTGAGCCACAATTGCCGCTGCCGCTGCCGCTATTCGATTCAGAGAGTTTGGCCAAACTCAGAAACAGCGTGAGCGACTTGCCAGCGTCGTCAACGCAATCAAATAGTCAGTTGCAAAAACGCGTTCAAACGGCTAAGATCAGTTCGGTTCGGTTCGGAACGGTGAGTCTAGAAAAGCGGTAAAAGTGTACAGAAAAACAACAGCTACACACACACACATCTGTATGTGTTAACCAACGAGTAGCCAACTCGAGTTCTAAGCAGCCCAGTAGTGGGGGGAAAAATAGTGTTAGAAGTACTGATCAGCGTTTAAAAAATTGCTCAGTAGAACTGTTGACAAGAAGTCCAAAGCAGAAGGAATACCACAAAACCGTAAAAATAAACTACTGAGAATATAAGAGAAAATAATTACATGCGAGTCTATGTAAAATGCACACATGTATGTTTGTATGTGTAAGCACACATGTATGCATGCGCGTAGTAAATGCACGTTTATTTTGGTTTTTGGAATTCTTTCCGCCTTGGCTTGAATGCTTACATATTTGAACGCGAAAGTTGGCTTGCTGGTTCAGTCATTCTAATTTAGTTACCGCCTGGCAAACTAGTTAGTGCGTGTGTGTCTCCTTGATCGTCCGGTTTGTTGTTGTTGATGTTGTTTTTTTTTCTCTTTTCTTGTTTTAACCAACGATCACTCCACTCCAGTGAAGCTTACAGACTAAGTCTAACTTAAGGGTTAACTAAGACCAATACATACCGTTAGTTATAACTGAGCACTGTTACTTTACGGTTATTAGTTACACGCGTTAAACCATATGCTGGTAATCGTTTTTGAATGAGCGAAAGTTGAGGTGTTGCAGTTAGTGAACCTAAGCCATATTAACTAAAAACCAAAAACAAAACAGGAAAAAAAAATAAACAAAAAAAAAAAAATTATAATAAAAAAAAATAAAAAAAAAACAAAAAAAAAAAAACCAATAAAAAAATCGTGTCGCGTCTAATAACTCCTTTTTCTTTTTTTTCTGTGCCATTATTTTCTAGTTAACTCAATCAATTCTGGTTTAAAAACAAATCTCATTTAAAAACAAAAGAAAAAACAAACTCGTTAAAAATGGTGGAAACAGTAGTTACCGTTGAACGCAACACTACCACACAAACATCTACGCCCGTTGGCGGCGGTGGACTCAGCGCATTAAAAATCAATATCGGCTATTTTCAGACACCGCCTGGCATATTGAAACTCGTGCAGTTCGTAAGTAGCAACACTTGTAACTTGTACTTCTATATGTATGTATGTATGTGTGTGTGTAGATATGCATGCAGTTTCCAATATTTTACTATACTAAATAAGTGATTGCCTTATTGCTTTAAAAAGTCAAAAGTTAACACTTACAGTCCGGAAGGGCTATTTATTGGACCAACCCCATTTTTCGGCTTTAACAAAAATAATAAAAAGCAGGAAACCAAAAAATGGCTCCAAACTAAAATCAGGGAACACTGGAACGGCGCAAGCGGCCTTAATCACACCAAAAAATCTGCTCCTAACCCTAGATAAAAAGAGCCTCAGATTACTCTGTGGAGCACTTACAGGTCACTTTGCCTGTAATAAACACTTTAACACAATCGGATTATCCAGCAAAGGGTGGATAAGTTTCAAGGGCCGGTGTTGATTTCGAATAAAATACAATTTTTTTAGGAAATTATTGTCACTTCTCTTTATTATGATAATACTGGTATGGTTCAATTACGTATGAAACAAAATATCGCCCAAATGGCAACAGCGGCTTCGGCGACATATCTCCAAAGACCATCAAATGCAAATAGTTCCTTATCTAAAGTGTGGTTAAGTTATAAAGGCCGGTGTTGATTTTGAATAAAATAAAATTTTTTTAGGTAATTATTGCCATTTCTCTTTATTATGATAATATTGGTCCAAATTTTCGATGACGCTGAGTCAAATTGAGGTTCTATGCCGTTAATATGCCGAATTATCTCATCCTTTAGCTCTTGAATTGTTGCTGGCTTATTGACGTACACCTTTTTCTTTCATATAACCCCAAAGAAAGAAGTCCAACGGTGTCGTTGACGTTTAGGTGTGGTTCACATTCAATATCGGCCCTTGAAATTTAACCACCCTTTACAAGATTATGCAGGTTCTGCTGTGAGACACGGAATCCTGGGCTCATTCCTACTAGATGAGGAAGACCTACAATTGCTCCCTCCTAAGGAGCTGGTTCGATTCCTCGGTATACCAAATAATTATAATTAAGTAATTAGGGGCGCAAAATAGAACAATCTGGTCGCAGTGCATAAAGGCCTTAGCCTAACCCGTACAACCATTACCATTACCATTACAATCCGGTTTCTTTTTATTAGAGGCAATAATTTAAATGGAATAAAATGCTTATTAAGGTTTTCTGATAATTCAAGTGAAGACTGCACTTTGCTCGAAAAAAAATTTTTTAAATATTCCATTTAACGGTATTTCGCAGCAGTAAAACTGCAGCAGCTGAAATACTGTGCTTGATTTATTGGTTCACTTGAATAAAGGCACTTCAAACGAATATCAACTACTGCGATCGGGGCCTCACATATGCACCTTCAAATCACCAGTATATCACTATCACACAAAAATAACAAATCAGCAGCGACACCTCTTTTACTAGGGCGGAAAGTTATTTCCATACCTAATAAAAATACTTCATATACAAGGTGAAGTCCAAAATAAAAAAGACTGACCTAAAATAGAAACGATAGGAGATTTGTTCTGATAATTTCTGGCCTCGATACACTGTTTTGCGCGATCTAAAAGCTTTTCGAAAGAGCGTTTCAGGTTATTGATCGGAGTGTCCTTCAGGATGTCGGTACAAGCCTTTTAGACGGTCTCTACGGGGGCAAACGTTTTCCTTTCATGGCCAAATGCTATTTTCCGATTAGGTAGAAGTCACAGGGAGCCATATCAGGCGGAAACGATGAGGGATTGATGGTTAAAAAGCGATTTCTAGTCAAAAAATCATTCACAAGAGTGGATCGATGAGATAGCGCCTCCTTCGCGGTATTCAGGGCGAATTCGACGAATGCGATGCAACAAACGTTTCAAAACGCCAAGATAAGAAAATCGCATTGACGGTTTGGCCCGTTGCCATGAACTCCTTGTGGACAATTACCTTGGAATCGTAAAACAAATGAGCACCGACTTGATTTTTGACTTCTCCAAACCTCCATTTTTTGGGTGGTGGCTCGTTGGGGCTTTCCATTCGGTTCTTTGACGTTTACTTGGAGGTTCATGTTGGAAACACCACGTTTCATCACCAGTTACAATGTTGTAAAGGCAGTTTTCGTCTTTTCACGCGTCCTTAATGAGGTCTTTCGAATTTTGAGTTCTGAGCAATTTTTGGTCTTCAGTTAACTTGCGCGGAATGAAACGTGCACAGACTTTTCGTAAGCCCAAATGATCAGTTAAAATGCTATAAATCGATGTTTTGGAGATATTCAACTCCGATTCCATGAATTTCAACGATGATTTCGGTTCAGTTTTGATAAATTTACGAACAATTTCGATGGAGTTTCCGGTGATTACTGATTTTGGGCCCGTGCCTTCATTGCCATTTATGTCCGCACAACCATCACTGAAAAGTGTAAGCCACTCACGAACTCTGGCACGAGATAGACAATCATCGCCATAAACTTTTTTCATAAATTCAAATGTTTCGGTAAATGTTTTGCCGATTTTAAAACAAAATTTGATATTGGCTCTTTGTTCGAAACTTATTTTTGGACACAAACATACGGACACTTAGACGCAATAACTTCGCTTCCACTGAACCGAATGTCACCAAGCTTTCACTGGAAGTCAGCGAGGGAATTAGCTTCCGTTGCATTAACTCATTAAAAAGATGGCACCATCAAAAACATTTTTATCACGCCAGTCTTGTTTATTTTGGATATCATCTAGAATTGGAAAAAAATTTAGAATTTAACATAAACATGTCCCAGAAGTTTTTTAAATTCTGATTACTTCACTAGCAAAAATCATCCCGTATTTCCCAAGCAGCGCTCTGATGTTTGTCATCGTTGATTTCTGCCATTTGCCATTTGAAAATCAACACAGAACTCAGAACTTTCTCCCACAAATGAAGAAAACGAATGAAACAACTGTCAAAAATTGTTTTGTATCCAACTTTAAGCTTGAGAATACGATTAAGAAGCACAAAGGGTTTTACCAGTTTTTTTTCCTTGTGTACTCCTCTCGGCATCGGCAAGACTCTTTCATCGTACACGGTTCTGCGTTGTTGTTTTTGCACCGTCCCATGGGATGTCGGCATCTGCTAGTTCGCGCAGCATCGACAGGTCTCCAAGTGTTTTTTGATCGACTGCGATCTCTGCTCCCTGGGGGGTTCCACTCCAGTGCCATTCTCGTGATCCTATCTGGTGGTTGATGGATAGCTAGTGTGACCTATCCATCGCCACTTTCTGCATATGATGGGCTCCTCGTTCGTTAATCTCCACAGTGCGTCGTTGCTGGTGGTGTTTGGCCAGAATATTCTGCAGATGATGTGGAGGCATTTGTTGATGAAGGATTGTAGTCTCTGTGTGATGGTGTTAGAGACCAGCTATGTTTCACTTCGTAGTTTAGTGCGCCTGGAGTGTCCTCCTTCGTTTGCATGTCAGAGAGCTTCTGAGAGGAGGCAGATGTCATCGGCGAAGTCCAGGTCTGGTGAAACTCTATACGATGTCTTTTCTGGCTCATGACGTCATCAAGGACGATGACAAAGGGAAGGGATGATAGGGAACAACCTTGTCTTATGTCTGCGTTGGTAGTGAATGGATCGCTGATAGCGCCTTTGCGAAGCACTGCCAGTTCGGAGTTCTCGAAGAGGGCTTTGATGAGGCGGTTTATCTTGGCGGGAACTCACTTTTTACTCAGTACCAGAAATATTGTGTCTAGTTTAATTGTGTCGAACGTCTATGAACAGCAGTCTATGAACAGCAGGGAGCGCCACTCAACTGATTGTTCTATTATAATCCGAAGTCTGTTGGCTTGGTCAACACAGCTTCGGTGAGGGCGAAGGCCAGCTTGCTCGTCTCTTAAAGACGGAGGCAGCTTTTCATTGCTCCAGACGGCGGTGATGTGGGGATGAAGAATTTCCGCTGATATTGGCGGGTCGGCAGTCATTAATTCAGGTTGTATACCATCTTCGCCCGCAGCTTTGTTGAGCTTTAGCTTCTTAATTGCATCCTTACTCTCCGCTAGACGGGGGCAGGGCGTGTCATCAGTATGGGAAACCAAAACCCCCCTCTCTCTTCGCCGTCCGTCCTTTTTCCACGAACAAAATGTTTCCCTTCCAAATGTTTCCCTGTGTAAATGGGCACTTATTTTAACTTTTTAAAATCACGTTCTCTTCATTTGAAAGTTAAAAGTCTGTTTTTGTTGTAATATGCATTTTAAATTGACTATGACAAAGGTAAATGGTTTTTATTATCATTTCAAGCATTAAACACTTTTTTTTTAACTTATCTGTAACTACGCGCCTATAAGTATGAGTCATTATAAGTAAGTTTCTCTTAGATTAATGCCATATTTACACTGAGTGAATTTTACAAAAAAAAATTTCTTAAATGTATTAAAGTCCCTCGCCGAATGCGAATATTTGGAACGTTTTTACGTTTTTTTTTTTTAATTTTTAGTATTGTGTTACATTTCTATCCTATATTTGACATGCATGCGTGTGTGTGTTATATACGAGTATAATGAAATAATAAAAATAATTGAAATAATAAAATTAAAAAAAATAAATAAAATTAAATGAATGAAAAAAGTTTATGAAATGACAGGTAAACTTTTCTAAAGAAAAATATTCCCTACAACAACTTATTCACCACCCTAAAATGCACATTCAAAAATGTACTTAAGGCAGTAGTCTGCTTTAGAAGCCGAAAAAAAGCGTTTTTTTAGCAATTTTTTTTGAAAGGGAAGGAAATGATTGCGGTAAACGGAATTTTAAGACGATAGTGTACTATATTTAAGGTTTAAAAAACAATATTTATTTTTAAAAAATATTGAAATTTTTTAAAGTTGTAAGTATTTTTCTGGAGCGCCTAGAGTCTGCACTTGTAAATCGGTGCCGGTGATGGAGGTCGTGCGATGCATCTGAAACAGTCGAACCAAATTTTTTTTTAATTTTTATAAGTTTCTTTTCTTTATGAACTAAAAAAATACCGAAGAAGTTATAAAATTCCAAATTTTTTTGAAGTTTGAAAAAAAAATTCACTTTTTTAAGAAAAAAAATTGACTTTAAGTTGCAAAACAAGTAGTTTAAATAATACTTTTGTCCAACTTTTTTAGTTCAAATAGAAGATAATTTAATACTGAAGCTAGATCACTTTGGTTTTTTTCGATCGGACATATATTCTTTTTGCTATCGCCGGCACCGTTTTCTAACACTTGTGAAAATGAAAACTCGAGAAAACGCGCTTTAAAGTTCTGCCTGAGCATTCGCACCTGCTCGACGCTCGGCCACCAAAACTGCTCTAGCTTCGAAAATATGTTGAATTGGCCTCTGGAATTTTAAAGACATATTCTTGGATAGTTTTGGAAGAGATTTAAAACAAAAAAAAAAAAATCGATTTTTTGAAGCCTGTAAAGCAGAGTACTGCCTTAATTTTATCTAGAAGTGCAAATCTCAACCATGTGCCGTCCCCTATTATGTGACTAAGTGTTAACTGTGCAGATAAAAACTTCAATTTACTTATAGGTATGTATGAGTGTGTGTGTACTTTACACATTTGCATGCATGACACATAAACCTATATATATTTTTTTAAGTTCATTTGAAAGTAGCTTTGTTAGAAATTGGTTAATTGGCCTCTCTCTAGTAAATAAGAATATAAGGTTTATTGGGTAATAAGAAATGGCAGTAATCACAACCATAAAAACTATGAGTAGCTTTTAGCTGTACGAAGAACAAGCAAATTGAGCTGTATGAAGAATAAGCACGGGGATAAAGAACGTGTGTGGCGCGCTTGCCAGCGGCCGAGTTTCTTTGTGTGCCATAATTTTAAATGGACCTGCTTTATTTTGTATGATTTTGTTGATTAGGGTTGTTGTTGTGGCAGCATAAACATTCCCTGTGCATATACGAGGAATGCTGCTGTAGTGACAGTCCTTGGCCGCATATAAATCCGGGTCGTTCCGGTTACGTAGAACCGACTGTCGTGGGAACGATTAGGGTCGACAGTGTTGATTGAGTTTCGAATTATCTGCTGTTTGCTAAAAATAAAGAATCAAAAGATATTATAATTTTTAGTTTTATAGTTTTCTCCTGTCTAAAGGCTAAAAACGCTCTGACGTAATATAGCTACCAGGTGAATTCGTTCCAAATGCTTTGTTCTTAGTAAAATTGCGAAACAATGGCAAAAGGAAATTTTTGTTGACTATTTTGGCTGCCATTAACTGCCGCTTTTTGTTTTGGTTAGCATCTAACCGGCAACTAATCTTTGGACTAATTTTATTAGAAATTTTACGGACAGATGGTAACTAACCAGACACTGAGAGGTCTCCTATCGATTAGCCACCTACTGATTATATTCTCACTAAGCGCTGACATTGAGAAAAAATATATGTGTATATCCACCATTCGTCAAATTGTAAATATAATTGAATAAATCAGTACTTGTCAACTGCGAAAATCAGAAAAAACAGAAATTTAAAAACCCTTAAATTCCCTCCATAGCCCCCAATTCTCTGTTATTATGTGGAAAACAAAGCTAAAGATTCATCGGCTTCAAATGAATAGCGCTTCATACTCGCAAGCAGGGCTCTATTAACCCTTTTGACCTTTGCATGCGTATACTCGTATGTAAACATTTACATATGTACATTAGGCTGGGTTGCAGTAGAAAGCTGTAAAATCTAAAATTTACTTTGTGAGAGTTTTAATCTCCCGAAAATGTTCGCCCTAAACTTCATGCTCGTTGTCTAGGTGACATTTCATACTAAACAAATTGTTAGCTATTTTTTGTTTGTTCTATTCAGTTGTGAGTTACAGGATGTTGACAATGGAAATCAACAAAGAGAAAATTCGGTACAATTTACAGGCATTTTTGATGGTACAGAAAATGTCAATAAAATCACAGAATCGAAGTTGACCGGCAAGTTAGTAAACGTAGCATCGCTAAAGATTGACCATAAAATAGTTTTAAACCATTTGCGCGAAATAAAAATAAATTTCCCCAACCTAATAAATAATGGCGTTTACATTCTTATTGGGTGTTTGGTCGAGCTCCTCCTCCTATTTGTGGTGAGCGTCTTGATATTGTCCACAAATGGAAAGACCTACAACTTTACGCCGTTTCCGAATGGCTGGTGTTATTTACGAGGAGGGTTTTTATGGTAGAAATACACTCAGAGATTTGCCATTGCCTGCCGAGGGTGATCGCTATTAGAAACACCTTTTTCTATATTTTATGCTTCATATTTTGGGTCTCGAACCTGTTCACTTTCAAATGGTGGTTGCTCACCAATCCTTTCTGCTATGGCAGTCGCCAACGATACTTTTCACTAAACAATTTTGTTTTAAGACACAGTTTGGCTATTTTAGAACGTGGCCGCAATTGAGAGAATGCTGGACGCTGCAAAGGCTTTCAGTGCATTTGGCACAATCAGTTATTTATCTATATTGTGTTTTTAAATTAAATTTTTTTAGTTTTAATTTTTTAGTAACATTTTTCTTTTAAAATATTCTTCCTTTTTTATTATATTTTTGGTTTGGTAATGCTAATGGTAAAGAAAGTCATGCGGACTGCCCGGTCATGCTTCTACGTCGTAGCCTCGGCCGAATATTCACGCTGCGAAGGTTATGCTATGTATTTGGTGGGACCAAGTTGATTTATGAACTGTTAAAACCAATCGAAACCATCACTGGGGATCGGTATCGACTTCAATTGATGCGATTGAGGCGAGCACTGCGCGAAAAGCGGCCGCAATACGCGGAGAGGCATGAAAAAGTGATTCTGCAGCATGACAACGTTCGGCCTCACGTTGCCAAACCCGTTCAAACCTACCTGGAAACACTGAAATGGGAAATCCTACCCCACGCGCCATATTCTCCAGATATTGCGCCGTCCGATTATCACCTGCTCCAATCGATGGCACATAGTCTAGCTGACCAGCAGTTCCATTCATATGAAGACATAAAAAAATGGCTTAATCAGTGGATAGCCTCAAAAGTTGAACAGTTTTACCGCGACGGTATACGAGATCTACCAGAAAGATGGGAAAAAGTAGTAGCCAGTGATGGGCAATACTTTCAATGATTCACTTGTAACCATTTTTTCAGAATAAACTTGTATTTTCATCAAACAAACAGCGAGAACTAAGCTGCGCACCTAATATTATATGTTTGCTAACTATTTTACTACTCTCTTCTTAGTTCTCTCACACTTTTCATCTACAATTACGTCACTCGAAAACTATGCTCATTTTCTTTTTCTATCTGTTTAATCTTGTATTCTGTCATTTTTGGCACCTGGTTAGGACGGATATTTTTGTAACTATAAAGTCTTCTAGAAGAAAGCTTTTAAACTAGGGGGTTTTAAAATTTTTTTTTTTGCACGTTGACCGACCCAGTCTAATCTACATATGTAATAAGAAAAAAATCTCCACACGCTTTTAAAGCGTAGATCGAATTCAGTATTGAATTACTACACTTAGCCTTCTAATTTGTGCGCAATGTGCACAGTATTTGACTAAGCGATTTATTTACCTAAACACAGTCATACACACATATATTCGTTAATGTTATTTTAAGAAAACAAAAATAAATATGAGCGCATACATTTACTACACCTACATATGTATATACGCACACAAACGTGTGTATATGTTAATGTGTCATTGAAAATGAAAACAATAAAATATTTCATTTTAAAAACGCCACAAAAGTCACAGCTGTTAGATGCTCTTTTAGAACTGACATTAGCAACATTTATTTGTATTATACTAAACAAATACTAAGTTACTAAATATGCACGACTGTAGTAAAATACGCGTAACAACAAAACAATAGCACAAATGACACGAAAAGTATTATCGATATGAAAATTGGAAAATAATAAAACAAGAATTCAAATTTTAAAATAAGCAAAAGTTACAAAAAATATATATTTTTTTATTTCTTTTTCAACTATTTGCTTGGAATGCGCTTCATTATTGTCTAAAATGAGATACAATGAATATGCAAATGAATTTAGTTTTTGTTTGATCGGACAAAATGACAAAATTTACGACCTCTGCATGGCTTCATTTACATTTCGCAGGCGTTAGAGATAAATTTGTTCGTTTATTTATTTATTCGATTAGAAGATGAGTTTTTGAGCTCATACATACAAACACATACGTATGTACATATGTGCATGTCCATACTCGCAAAGTTAACTGTCGACTTCGGACAGGTGGAGTCATGGTCAGCGCTGGTAAGTGAGCAACTGCTTTCTCAATATTATGTATGCATGTAAAGGCATATCGTCTCTCAACATACCTATGTATGTAAAGGCGTTTCGTGCCTTGGCGCACTTCGGTGCTGCTGAACAAATGTGTATAATTAAATTTTGGTCTCTTTGGCAACAAACATAAATGAGCGAAAGCAGGGGGAAAAAGTAGTGTGGAAAAAAGTAAAAAATTAAGAAAACGAAATTCGGGTGTGTTTTAAATTTGTGTTAACTTTTAATTTGTGTAATATTTTATTTTACTTCAGCGCGTGGGTAGTCCGCGGGATGGTAGACTAATAAATGATATGAATAGAGTGGTTTTGAAATACTATGACAACAAAGCGATGAATGAAATAATGTTGCACAAAAAATTGAAATTTTCTATAAACCTTGTGGGGTTTCTGAATTTACGCGTTTAATATTCCACTTGTTGAGCGCGAAAGTGTAGGCGATGCTCTGTACACTAGAAATTCTTTAGAATTTTTGAATTAAAAGTAAGATCAAGCAGGTCATTTAAATGGTGAAATTGAGTGTCACTTCAAATTTGAAGTGCTTTGAATCTATTTCTTTTTACTTTGATAGCTAAAATATCTAAGTATCGGCGGTTTTTTTAGCTGCACGAGTATACCAATATCGATAGCTATGCTTTGACAGCGGAGAATGGCAAACTAAGTTGACATTTCTGCTCAGTAAGGTTTTGGAGAGCGTAGGTACGAATTTCCGTGTAGGAGACATCAAAATTATATAAACAAATTTTCTGATAGAGTTTTTTTACGGTTTTGTGAACCCTTATGACCGCCACAACAATGGCACCACAAATTGTGGAAACTTACTTTGAAACAAAAAATAAAATAAAGATAAAAAAGCAGAAGACGCCGATGTGTCAATTCGTCGTCGTTCTCAATTTATTGGCCTTTGTCCTTTGACTATCTAAAACATTTTTTTTAGCACCGTTTACGTGATTTTGGCCGAGTTTAACAATGTGCGCTAGCCGTTTCTTTCTCGTGCTAACCGCCGCCGTGTGAAAACACTAAGTGAGTCCCAGTACTTCTAGACCTAATCTTTCCAATGCAGAGGAGACCTTCCTCTTCCTATGCCTAATCCTACTACCAGCTGATACCACATCGAATAATTTCAGAGAGCCAACGAAATCGGATCTTTATTTGCTGTGTTGTGTCTATGTCGTCGCCAAGCTCGTACAGCTCATTGCTCCATCATTTGAGATACTCGACGTCACCAACGTGCAAAGGCCACAAAATTTTCAACAGAATCTTTCTCTCAAGCACTACAAGGCACGCCTCATCGGATATTGGCACCGTCCAAGCTTCTGCGCCATACGTTAGGACGGGCTTGATGAGAGTCTTGTAGAGTGTTAGTTTTGTTCGTCGGGAGAGGACTTTACTACTCAATTGCCTACTTAGTCCAAAGTAGCACTTGTTGGCAAGAGGGATTCTTCGTTGGATTTCAAGGCTGACATTATTATCAGTTTTAAAACTAGTTCCTGAATAAACGAAGTCTCTTAAAAAATAAAAAAAAAATAAATAATTGGCGCGTACACTTCTGTTAGGTGTTTGGCCGAGCTGCTCCTCCTATTTGTGGTGTGCGTCTTGGTGCTGTTCCACAAATGGAGGGACCTACAGTTTCAAGCCGACTCCGAACGGCAGATATTTTTATGAGGAGCTTTTTCATGGCAGAAATACACTCGGAGGTTTGCCATTGCCTGCCGAGGGGCGACCGCTATTAGAAAAATGTTTTTATTAATTTTGCTTTCACCGAGATTCGAACCAACGACCTCTCAGTGAATTCCGAATGGTGATCACGCACCAACCCATTCGGCTACGGCGGCCGCCGAAGTCTCTTACAACCTCAAAATCATAACTATCAACAGTTAAGTGGGTGCCGATAGTCGAGTGCGTCGACTGTTTGTTTGATAAAAGATGGTACGTCGTTTTACCCTCGCTCACCACCAGACCTATTCGCTTTGCTTCTTTATCCAGTTTGGAAAAGGCAAAAATTAAAAGCGTGGCTGTTAAGGCCGATGATGTCAATATCATACGCAAATGTACGCCTTTATAAAAGATTGTCTCTGGGGGATTCAGTTCTGCAGCTCGCACGATCTTTTCCAACGTCAGGCTAAAAAAGACACACGACATCCGGTGACCCTGTCTGCAAGCTGGTTTGGTATCGAACGGCTGGGAGAGGGCCTTCCCAATTTTGATGGCGCTGCTAGTATTGCGCAACGTTTTGGCTTACGTGCCTATAAAATACAGCCCGTGCCAGAATTGAAGTCAAATTAACATCGTTTGGACCAGATTTATTGGAAAAGGTAGCCAAGAATTAGACTGATCGAAAGAACCATGTAACTTGTAGCCGCGGCGGACTTATGCCGGATATCATATTAAAAAAAAAAAAAGCAAATGACATGATCCGGAGATATTCATATTCAACTTGACGAATAAGACTCTCCCTCGCAAGGGCGCTCATTGGTTTTGAGTGGTCCTCGTCAATGAACGTTTGCACTTGTTCAATAAATTCTGCAGTGTTAGAACGTTTTTGTGACAGATTCTGCATCGCCACCTGATGCTTTCAATTCACGGCGAACCTTATGAACGAATAAATGGACGCATTTAAAAAATTACATATTTCTAAATCTATGTAATTTGCACGTGAAGCGACGATAACTGCATGTCTTTTCATTTCTTGAGTCAAGTTGTAGTCCCCCATGTCTTATCTGAAAAAGAGCAAAAAGAAAAATAATGAATGCATGTAATATAATGATTAATATCCATTCTAGGGAGTATTCTCGGGCTATATTCAGGCTAATATTCCATATAAATTTTATTGCATACGAATATTTTACTTAAGTTAGAAAATATCATTTGCCGAATAAATGAAGCTCCTGGATCAATAATATACGTATTTTCCGGTCATTTATTGAGCAGAAGGTATGCACAGAATAAAAGCTAGAAGCCATTAACTATAATTGCATACAATTACTAACCTCTCGAAAGCATTTTTTCATACCATATAGAAGTATGTAGTATAAGTTGAGACTTAAATACAAATTTTACATGCACATTTCCATATGGCATAACACATGCCAGCACACGGTTGACCATTGAATTTGCACACAAATTCTATGAACTAATTCTCCGTGCGGACTAATTTCTGTATGTAGATGTGGGTACTTATGTGTCTACCACATGAGCCTGCAGGGAAATCCATTATTTTTACACGGAGCGCTTCTAGTGAAATTAGAATTGTGATTAGTAGGTGTCTATGTATTATCATATTACTTCGATACGAGGTGTGGCAATTAAGTTTCGTGAAGTTAGTTATAAGTTATAACTTAGAGAAGAGGGAGCCTTCCTTTGGCTCCAGTTGAAGTTCGCCGTCGATACTACATGCAATTGGTGGATATTTCAGTATAATCTCGGAACCCGTAAACTGCAAACAAAGTCAGCAGTGGGTCGAAGAGTAGCCAAGAAAAGCGAAAGTCTGCAAGTCGTGACTGAAGGTAATAGTGATTTTTTTGTATTCGCTATCTGCGGCATTCATTGCTCATATAGATATTTCTGCCGGACACCTACAAGTGATGGGAGAGTTCTATGTTGGAGAGTTCTATAGATTGTTCGATGGCGTCCTGAAGCGGTTACGCATTTTCCGTGTACATCCCGAGCTAGCCGAGAAAAGCTGCATTTTGTACCCCAACCAAGTCCACTCTTCCTTCATTGTGAAAGTGTCAAAAAAAAGACATACCGCACCCGTCCTATAGCTTTGCTATCGCCCCCTGGAACTTCTTTTATTCCCCAATTTGAAGTTAAGGTGGGAGGTTAAGGAAGTTGTGACCGCGGTGCTGAATGTGTTAACTTCGAAGTACTACAATGGGTTCTTTCAATCCTGGGGGCAACGTTGTAGTTTTTGAGTAGACTTCTAAGTCTAGGCAGACTTTTGTGTAGGTAGGTGTTGTCGGCTAGGTATAGTGGTTGACGGTTGACACACCTAGGCCTGCTGTAGGCCCATTGTGATACCACCAGGGCTGTCCCCTCTCCTCACTCTACATTGTCCTCATTGACTTTTGCGTAAGTCGATAATGAAATTTTGCTGATGTTGTTGTAGCAGCATAAACATTCCCCGTACATATACGAGGAATGCTGCTGAAGTGACAGTCCTTGGCCGGTTACAAATCCCGTTCGTTCCGGTTACGTAGAACCGACTGTCGTGGGAACGCCACATTCCCGGCTTTTAATGGCCACACCTCCTGTATGTGAGGCGGCGATGTATTAGAGGTATGAATTGTTTCACATTTGGTCTCATTCTCCATAGTTTCTAACCAGGTCCATACTCCTATACATAAAATTATGTTGAAAGGAAAAAGAGTTAAAAGTATTTACAGAAAATAATCGATGAAACAAGGAGGAAACTGCCGGAGCGAAGTACTCGCTACTTACTCGTACCTACAACCACAAACAAACACCAATACTGAAAGATATGAAACGAATGGCAGAGTCTGCAGACTCACGGTAGTGTAACTGGCTTCTGGTTTATCGGGAAACAAGCACCCAAAATGGACATCCCTCACAAAACACACTGTCACAGTTGTAAACGACCAGAGAAAAAGGAAATTATCTTCCACTTCCTCAGTGAATGCCCTGCCCTATGAAAGAACAGAATGTTAACCCTGGGCAAACCACAGCTCGAGAGTCGCGAACAATTGTCTGGCTTAGACGTCAAGAACCTAATAAGGTTCTTAAACCGCACAGACTGGATATAGTCATGCCGTAAATAACCGTTAAACAAGTTGATGGCGAGGACATAGCAACAAAATGGTGCAGAAGCGCTAGATGTATTCTGGATGGAGCACCACTTTAACCAAGTAACTAACCAACTCTTGTCGGACTCATTCTAAAATTCTTAAAGAGAGATTTCTCTGCCATTTTACAAAGGATTAGAAATAAAATTTTAAGAGTTTCCCTTTATTCTGGCGATTTAACCTTTAAAACCGGAATGGTGCCGCTATATAAAGAGTCTTTCAAAAGACGCGCCTAGATGTTGTTTTAAAATACTCGTAAAATATGTACAAATTTAGATTCCTTCAGGCTTCACTATTTTTCCAATGTATTCAAAATACGGGTATCAACAATTTTATGTGACCTCATTTAAATGCCCACCATGAGCACGTCTGCAGGTAAAAGTCGCGAAACAGTCGATTCATGAATGCCTATGTATATATGTATTTTCCCGTGATTCCTAGAAGGTACATAGGACCTCAACAAAAAAGTTAAAGATAGGTTTATTCAGTTCTAGATTTGTCTCCAATCGTCCAATCGTCTCCACCTGTTGGATGGTCTCCTGCGACTGCGACTTCCTTGTGGGCACTAGTCTAAGGCTGCTTTCGAAAAATCTCCATGAGTCTTACGTAGTGTATGTCCAATCCATTTCAAGTCGTAGCCGAATATTGAGATAAACAAGAACATTCCTCGTCAAACTCCAAAGATCAGAGATCCATCAAATGGTATTTGGCCAGAAAACGCGCACATTCTTCCGGAGGCAACGATTGATGAATGCTTGCAAAGCTTGTACATCGCACATTGTCGTATTCCATGTTTCGCAGCTATACAAAACGACAGACCACACGTTTGATTCGAAGGTCTTTAAATTCGTAGGTCTGGATACATATGAAGATCTCCAAACTTTGTTTAACATGTCAAATACAGTCCGACCTTTTGTTATTCGATTGCGTATGTCAGCTGCTTCTGACCCGCGATTTCTGTTAATGGTGCTTCCGAGATAGCAGAATTTGTCCACTTCTTCGATGCTAATATCGCTTATGTGGAAGATTCGAGGTTCAGTGGTGTTGAGGTACATCACGAGATGCTACCATTAACAACTGAAGCTTGCTGCATTATTAAGTCGAGCACTAGGTTGAAAGAAGCGGGGAAAACACGCATCCCTACCTTACTCCTGTTTTTACTTGGATACCATTACTCAGGACGTTTTCATGTCTAATTGAAATTCGTTCACCAACCTTTGAATTGTCGACTGATTCGGATGATTATTTCCACAAAAAAAATCACAAATTTTTCGATGTGTTACTCTTCAAGATCCACCATTTTCTTAATAAGTTAGGTTAGTTGAAGTGGCTGTTATTCGACGCACCCGGGGCCAGTTAGAGGCTCCTTGTGATACCACCGGAACTATCCTTACCCTACTTGGTCCTCTTTAAACCATTGTGTGGTCTTACAAAAACTGGTTACATAACTTGTTTGAGATTCGCAACATCCGCAATGTTGCCCAGTAAGCGAGATGGATCAATCTCTACCGCCTTCAACACAGAGCCATGAACCCACATGGACTGTCTCTTCCTCTTCTATATCCTGACAGCTTCTGCAATAGTCATTGGATGGTACCCCTACTGTCTTTAGACAGTGCTCAGACAGGACACATACTACGATTCTTAAGCCTTTCCTACTAAATTTAAGTAGACTCGTAGTGCGACCCATGTTACATTCCACAGACGGAGGATCTAGAAAATCCTGGTCACTCCACGCCATTCAATTTCCAAACTCGTAGCTGTATTTACCGGCCACTGAATGATCGGCACACACGCGGATGAGTTGGGTTTATCATTTAACCCCCATTGCAGAAGCTGTGAGGCCCGTTCAGAGAAGGAGACTGTTGATCACTTTCTTTGTAAATGTCCGGGCTTGGCAGTTAGATGATTGAGATCACTGGATGTTCCTTTCTTCAACAGCGCTGGCTGCCTGAAGATATCTGCATTTTGGAGGTCTCATAATGGCGTCAAAAAGGCATTTTAGTGCTACTTGGGGAGTGCCAGAGTGGTACTTCACCATTTCACCTACCTGCCTATGTTGGAATCTAGGGTCCAAAATTGTAGTTATAGGAATGGTACTACGGAAATCTATAATATGATTTTTAGAATTCCGAAGTAGAAGAATTGCTAAACTACAAAACAAAAATTCTTGAAGGAAAACCAAGTAAATACTTTAATCCTGTACCCGATATCCACCTGAGTCTTGCATGAAGGAGTCGAGTACAAAAGGCACTCAGTAGTTAAATAAAGAACTAATGAGGTCGGCCGTAACTCGGTAACGGGTTGTTATGGCCACCTAAGTAAGTAAGTAAGTTAAATAAAATATCGAGTATTTACTCGTCCTTTAAACTCGTATTGGTGCAACACTACGAGCAGCTTGTGCTAGTCCGGTTGTAATCTTCGTGGAAGTCAATTTGAAGTTTTACTTTGCTATTAAATACTAAATTTTAATATTTTTCTGCATTAGCGCTGCTACACCTTGCAGATACGCGCGCAATGACGAGTATTTAACAGGAAATTTTCTTCAGTAGTAGAAGTTTTCTCTGCTGGGGGCGTCTACCCTTGTCAGTATACAGTTAGAAAACACAAATGACGGACACGCACAGTAATTTTTTGAAATCAAAAACCAAATACAGAATATCCTTACAACGAATAGGTTGAAGTTCATTCATAATTCAAGTAAAGCAATATGAATATTGATTAATTTACATACGTACCTACTTACGGTGAAGTGGGGACAAGGTATGCCTTTACATGCATACATACATACATCCGTTATAATGTAATGGATATTCAGATACAAGTAATAGACAGCAAAATAGTACAATTTAGAAGTTGTTACAATAAATTTGTGTGAGAAGCGATTTATGGAAACAGTAAAACTGTACGTGTACATACATATGTAGGTATATATACATATATTTTTTTTTCTTTTTTATGGAGGTGGCAAAAAGCATTGAAAACCGAAAAGTGTGAGACTTGTCTTTCGACTCACCCACTAAAAACCCACCCCAACTCCGTTTCCCTCCCGCGGGACGAGCGTTAGGTACTGCTTCACGGGAGGGGGTGCGGCCTATTGCCTCTACGTAAAAATCTGCGCTGTTGTTCAGTACGACGCAGCTGGGTAATTACTGTTCTTGCCATGTTACTGACAGCGGATCAATGTTCTTCTGAGTCAAGCATGATATCTACTAGGCTGCTAACCATTATTGGCTTCCCCACCCTATCACTCAAATCTACTCTTTCCAGCTCAAAACGAGGGCAGACAAAGAAAACATGTTCAACTAGACTGTCGCAAAAGGTGCAGTACGTGTCATCTTCGTGGTTAAATCTATGCAGATAAGCCTTAGAGCATCCATGCCCACTAAGTACTTGGGTCAGATAGAAATCTATCTGACCGTGCTTTCGATTTATCCATCTTGTGATATTCGGGATCACTCGATATGTTCATGGAGTTCATCCATTCTTCCTGCCAAATACGGATGCTTCGCTCCCGTTCAGTCCTTCGGTTAGTCAGCTGTGCTGGATCCGCTCGATGTTTTGATAGCATACCCGCGAAGACTAATACAGGATCTTCCGATACTGTGCGGAATGCGCAGCACACCCTGAGGGCACATAACCGGTATACCGATTTAATGCCTTTCATGTATGTGCTGCAGTTAGTTGCTTCGACCCAGGCTGGTACCGCATATAGCAAGATAGATGATACCACACTGCTAAGCAACTTCCTAGAAGCCTGCCTAGGTCCTCTCGTATTCATCATAATACGTGTCACTGACCCCTGTGATACTCCTCCGGTTACTATGTACCTTTTCATTCCTTCGTCGGTGTTGTATTGCAGCACTCGGTTAGTGAAGTAGCTTGCAACGATTCTCCGAATGTAAACTGGGACTCGGAAATTCTCCATCGCACTTAGGATTTTGCACCAGTTTGTTGTATTAAATGCATTTTTTACATATAACGTAGTGACTAGGCAATACTCTTTATCTCCGTAGAGCCAGCGAGAACCTTCGATCGCTTTGGGAGCGATGCGCTTAACCGCTATAACAGCATCTGTGGTAGAGCGTGTTTTACGGAAGCCATGTTGGTGCGGCGATAACCCTCCGGCACTATCGATGGCAGATTCCAGGCGATTTACAATTAGCCTCTCTAATATTTTCCCTGCCGTGTCCAGTAAGCATAGTGAGCATGAACATTTTCTGGAAAATATATTTACCTTTAATTTCATACCTTTTCCCCTTCGACTGTACTTTTCCGATTCTCCATAATTAAGCTTAAGTGAACTTATTATATAACTTTCTCGCCTTCTCTGCTTTTCTCCTTCGTATATCACTGTTGAAAACATAATTAATAATTTAAATATGCTTTGGTTCTCACTCATTTGTCAATCGTTTTCATGCTTACTTCAATTTTGTCCTGGCTTGAAATGTTTTTACTCGAACTTTTCTGGCTCACTTCTGTCTTTTCGTTTCTGGCCTTTATCACTGCTGTTCAACTTACAATAACCTTCCAAACAGAGAGAGAGAGAGAGAAGGAGGGACAGAGAGAGGGATGGAGGGATAAAGGGGGACAGAAAGAGAGAAAGAGAGAGATACAGATAGAAATGTTATTACATCTCGCCGATACCAGGAGCCGATTTTGGACTAACGAATCATCCACCACTTGGCATGAACCGGTAGTCCCAACCTAAGCTACTCAAAATGCTTTCGTTAAAAGTGTTTGACCTCTGCATGCCTTAGGAAGTGAGGTCATTACCATGGCAGCTTTACAATACAGATACAATGGTAATGGCTGTAAGGATTAGGTTAAGGCTTTTATGCACTAAGTGCTTAATTTTAATTATTTAGTATTGCGAAGAGTCGAACCAGTTTCTTAGTAGGGCGCATTTGTAAGTGTTCATCCTCTGGTAGGTACGAGCCCAAAATTCTGTGTCTTCTGTGACCTAATGATTCACAGTTGATGATTACGTGTTCCATGGACTCTTCTTCATCACAGCAGAACCTGCATAAAGTGCACTAGGCTAGATAGTCCTATTGTGTTGAAATGTTCTCCACAGAGTAATCTGAGGTCCTTTTTATCTAGGTTTAGAGTAGATTTTGCTCTCTTGGTATTAAAGTTCAGGAACTTTTTGGAGTGATTAAGGCTTGTTTTAGATTGTTTTTGTTAAAGCCGAAAAATGGGGCATAAAAGTCTGCCTTCTCGTTTCCTTAGTGCACCTCATGTCCGGGTACCCAAATCAGGGAAACCTGATTGAGAGTCGCCAGTTTGTTGAATGCATTGTTACACTCTATAAGGACTCTTAAATTGAACGTAAAGTTATTTAAGGCTTTGAGGACTGATTGAATGTCCAAAACTATTTTAATTTTTACTTTTTCGAACCTTCTTTTGGATACGATTTCCACTGTTTCCATTATGGCGAAAAGCTCCGCATGGAGACACTAAATGCATGGGGAAATGTTGTTGTTGTTTTTGTTGTTGCAGCAGTTTACTAAGCAGTGAGAAGGGTTGAGTCCGGAGCGAGAGAGGTGTCAGGTGAGTAGGTTTGACTAGGCATGTGAAAAGGTGGTTAGTGTCGTGCGGTGTACCTTCACATGCTGAACATATATTGGATATGTCAGGGTCGGTTCTGGATAGTTAGGAGTTTAGTTTACTACGGTATCTACAACGTAATTGGGCCAAAGCGAGGCAGCTGAAGTTCTTTGTCTGCAATGGGTGGTGGTTGGATTCCGATGACGGTATTCAGAGGTCGGGAGTTTAGGAAGGTGGTAAGTGTCTCCCGATGAATGTCGTTCAATGTCTGTCTATATACTGCCCGACCCAGTAGTTGCAGTCGTGCTTTGTCCTGGATCTCGTCAGTGTAGTTGAACAGGAGCCTCCTGACATGCTTAGGAAGTGGCTCAGACATTTCCATGGCAGCTGGTTCTACGTTACCAGAATGACTCGGGTTTTTAACGAGTGAACTAGTCCTGTCTAGTGCATCGTACCTCACCTCATGCATGGGGCAATCGCCAACACTGCTTTACACTTCGCCTGTCTCTTGTCAGTCCTTTCGCAGATAGCTAAATACGTGCATGGCGACAGCAACTAGGAGCCTTTAAGAGTGGAACATGCTTAAATTATATAAATCCACATTTCACTAATTTTTCTATTTCAAAATAAAATACATATTTTGTTTTTTAGAAATTCTTTGAGAATCTCTTTTTTTGACGGGGCTAATACAAAAAAATTATTATGTGCAAGTAGTAAAGCTGCTGTTATCATAGTTTTCTTCTTGGGTCATTGTATATGAAAAATTTCTATACTAAATACTTTTTGATGTGGGTATATGGAGGGACTTACATTTGTATGCCACTTTCATCATGCGCGCCGGCAGTCGCTGTTTTATGAGGAGCTTTTTTATCACAAAAATATACACAAAGGTATGCCATTATCTGCCGGGGAGTGACCACTATTAGAAAAAAACTTTTTCTATCATTCGGGGTTTCGTGCCCGGGATTTGAAATCCATGAACTTCCGAATGCTAGTGACGCACTAACCCATTCGGCTACGTCGGCCGACCGATTCTCTAAACTTACCTTTATTTTTTTCGAATTTATATTGGGTCGTAAAAGATAAAATTCCTTCGTTATTTTTAGAGAGTTCTAAAGTAAAATGATGAGATTTTAATAAAAACTGATGCAGTTGAAAAAAGCAGGATCTTGCTGGCTTCACATGTATTTCTTACATACTCGTAGAATAAAAAAGGATTTTTAAAGTAATTTTTTGTCGAATTACAATTTTTTTTGCTATTACACTGCGCAACACCAAAGAAAAAATATAACAAGGTTCTGGCAACAAAAAAGGTAAAAGAGTCAAAGAATGCCACATTTCAAGGGACCCAACCCTTCGAAGCAGCACGTTTCCTGGGCCTCTGTATGCCTGCTTTATGAGCTCTTGGTTTAATTAGCTTGAAAGGGCCATACAAGACCCTTTTGATGAGGATGCTCACATAAAATTCCTAAGCATATTTTTTATTTCTAGTGTAAGAATCTTGTGGCCCTCTTTACCAACACATTTCGTTAGCGGAATCTGGTTATTTTGAAAAAGTTAGATTTTGTTGGGCAGTGTTAGTTGTAAAGCAAATAGCCTTGCGTTGACAATACTGTGACGGTGTTGTTGGTTTTTCTTTTTTCACACACTTCAAGGCACTTTCACTGCGTTACTAAGTGTTTTTACTAGTATGGAAACATGTGTAGAGTGCAAAAACAAATAAAAACAAAATGAAAAATCGAATATTGATTGTAGTTTGTGGAGGAAAGCCTTAATCGTAATAAACCAATAAATCCACATAGAGATTATACATCAATATATTTACATATATTAAAATGTGTATGTGTGAGTGTTTAAATCATTCATTTGATATACATACATACATATTTATATACTTTACATGTATTTGTGTGTATGAGCACAAAGGCAGCTCAGCATTTTTGCTTAGCAAATAGAAATGCAGAAAATATGAGAAGTGACAGCTGTCAAGGCTTTGGTGACAAAATGTGGACGCATAAATAAGAAATATGTTTGCAATTAAGTGTAATGATGGTAGTGACAGTCAAAAGGTTAATTAACCCGCGAGTTCAGCACCTCGCATGGCGGTCAATTTGCTTCGAGTTAGAAAGAGTTTTATAACTAATAACTAAGAAAATGCAAGTATGTATGTATGTGTGCATTTAAATTATGTTGGAGTGCCAGATAATAATCGCACTTGCAATTAAATGGCATAAGGCCCTAGTTTTAATAGAATAGACGGGATCTTACGAGGGTTGGCTTTCATATGCTGCGCCCAATAATGAAAACACAGTAAAATAATAATGAAAATGGCTTTATGTTTTTCAAGATATTCTACTCTAAAGTCAAAACACTTCTGCATTCGCTTTAACTAATTTCCAAACCACTTCTGCCACTCCGAAGTGGATACCTCCAAAACGCACCTTTAAACAGCTTCAATAGCTCCTTCAGGCGTTGAAAAACATTTACCCCGCATTTTATTTGTGATGTTTGGGAACAAAATAAAAATCATTGGCTGCCAAATAAGGAAGATGACCTATTAATTTGATTTTTTGAAATGAAAGTCTACTTCAACCGATCTTTCTCGCTTTTTCACTGCGAGGAGTCTCTAATTTTCCCACAAAGTCCACGGCGATCCTCTTTACTACCTGGACAAAGGAGGTCAAGGTAAAAGTCGATGACACACCAAAATTTTGGGTGTAACCTTCGACAGTTTGCTCTCCTTCTCTGCGCACACAACCGCAATTACCACTAAAGTCCAAAATCGCAACAAGGTGCTCAAAGCGCTTACCGGAAGCACTTGGGGCAAAGACAAAGAACTGTTGCTACCGACATTTAAGGCAATTGGTCGTCCGGTTCTGCACTATGCAGCGCCTGTCTGGTCGTCTGGAACTAGTGACACGCAGTGGATAAAGCTCCAGACTTCCCAAAACACTGCTATTCGGACAGCGACGGGCTGCCTCCTGATGTACCTTCTTCAACACCTTCACAACGAGGCACAGATGCTCCCAGTAAAAGAGGACAATAAACTACTCAGCAAACAGTTCCTGCTTGGGTGCTACCATAGTTTTCACCCTTGCATACACCTGATCGAGACAGATACGCCTCGCCGAGGAGACAGGACAAAACGAACACACATCTACTGGGCCAGACTGTGTTTAGACATACAATAAACGACATTCATCGGGAGACCATCACTACTTTCTTAAGCTCTCCACCACCGAATGCCGTAGTCATAGTCAACCCTCACCTACAGCAGTTGAATACGAGTAGCACCAGATTCCCCGTGAGACCCGCGTAACACAGGCATAATAACGTTCTGGATATTGTGGCAGGTTAAACTTCTACTTATCCAGAATTGCCCGACATACTAAAGATACATATATCCTGCATGTGAAGGCACCCCGCACGACACTAACCACCTTTTCACATGCCCCACTAAATCCATTCATCTAACACCCCTCTCCTTCTGGGCCCAACCTGTCGACACAGTTAGTTTCCTGGGCCTACTGTAAGATGAGCTAGGCGAAGACGACCGGTGATACACACTACACTGATAGGGCTTAGTATTGCTGCTACAACAATAACAACAACAACAACAACAACAAGCTCAAGCTGTAAGATGATTCGACTTCGGCGGGTGGTTTTCCTGACTTCTCCGGGAATTCCTACTTTTCCTTATTAGCTCTACTAAAATTCCTCTCTTTCACCTGTGTCGCAAATGTGGATATCTGTACAGTCTCGCACCACGGAACGGGCCAGTAGCGGCATGCTAAATGCTAATCAAAAACCAGATTAACGAAACCAACGCAAGACTGAGTCTTGTCGAGGCTCTATGCTCCTGAGAGGAGTGATCAAGAAAAAAAAAGTGGCTCAAAAAACTTCTCAATGTTAGTACGTGAATTGTTTTTACAAAATTATGTTAAAGGTACGGATTGGCCAAGGCAGTCACCTGACGTAAGCCCTATTGCAAATCTTTGGGGAGCTTCAAAGAAGCGAATATAGAGGGAAACATTCAAAATTAAGAAGGATTTATGGCAAAAATTACAGAACTATGGTAATCCCTTTCCACAGTAACCTGCCGTTAGTTTACGTGGCGTTACAACCGAGTGTCGGCTTTGGCCAAATCCAATCCAGCTGTTTCTGTCCTGCGCTCGTTGGTGCCTGTTGGAAATCTCAAGTGAAAACAGGTCCTTCGACACTTGGTCTTGCCAACGGAGATGTTGTCTTCCTCTTCCACGCCTTCTTTTTTGGGGTACCGTGTCGTGAATTCGCCTTGCTGGAGCGTATTTTTTCATACGGGTGACATGTCCAAGCCAACTTAGCTGCTGTATTTTTACACGCTTAATTATGTCCATGTCCCTATATAGCTCATACAACTCACAGTTCTACTATACGGTGATACTTCTCACTAATGCGGAGGTGGCCAAAGATCTTACGAAGAATTTTTCTCTCGAAGGCTCCCAAAACTTTTTCATCCGCTGCTGACATCGTCCATGCTTCTGCGCCATATATTAGGACGGGAATGATGAGCGTTTTGTAGAGTGGCAGTTTAGTCCTTCGAGAGAGAGCTCAACTACTCAGTTGCCTACTGAGCCCAAAGTAACACTTGTTGGCAAGAGTTATACTCCGTTTGATTTCCAGGCTGACGTCATTTTTGTTATTAATACTGGTCCCAAGGTAGACACAGTCCTTCACAACTTCGAATTGTTGGTTGTCAACATTGACATATTGTCCAAGATGCGGAGACTCCCTGTGTGTTGACAGCAGGTAGTTTATCTTACCCTTATTCACCGCTAGACCGAGTATACAGCGCGGTTGGTGTCGCCGTGGTCGCATGGTCGCATGTCACTCTATGAAAGATAGTACCAGTGCGGTTCAGCTCGGCAGCGTGAAAGATTTTCCCCAGCAAGAGGTTGAAAAAGTCACAAGATAGAGAATCGCCTTGTCTGAAACCTCGCTTGGCATTGAACGGCGCGGAGAGGTTACTTCCAATTCTGACAGCGCTTGTGGTAGCGCGCAACGTCTTCTTACACGGCCGCATTAGTTTTGTACGTATGTAACGGGTAATTTTTTAGCTACTATCTTTTTAAACAGTTGGTTTAAACAGCTGACGCACGTTTCGTATTTTGTTTCACTGTCAAACATTGTCAGTTTGGTCTATAATTTAACCATGAATCGTCTTACAAACGAACAACGCTTGCAAATCATTGAATTTTATTATAAAAATGCGTGTTCTGTTAAGAAAGTTTAAAGTCGAAAAATTGTGTTCAGTTACGAAGCTCATTTTTGGATCAATGGGTGCGTAAATAAGCAGAATTGTCGATTTTGCAGTGAATATCAGCCAGAAGAATTGTAAGAGCTACCAATGTATCCAGAAAAGGTCACAGTTTGGTGCGGTTTATGGGCTGGAGGTATTATTGGACCGTACTTCTTCAAAGATGCTGCGAATCGTAACGTAACTGTGAATGGTGAGCGCTACCGTGAAATGATATCCAACTTTTTTTTGCCCAAAATGCAAAGCTTGACTTGCATGACATGTGGTTTCAGCAAGACAGATTGGCCACCCAGATCGTGCGATATAACGCCTTTAGATTATGTTTTGTGGGGTTATGTTAAAGCTCATGTCTATTCAGACAAGCCTGCTTCAATTAACGCATTGCAAGACAACATTAGAGCTTTTATATGTGAGATACCGGGCGAAACATTGGTAAGAGTATGCCAAAATTAGACTAAGCGGATGGACCAGTCGTGGTCAACATTTGCGTGAAATAATCATCAAACATTAAATTATATGGACTGTACTATCGATTTAAATAAAAATTTCATGGCTTTTTCTGAATTTTACGTGTGTTTTCTTGAAAAACTTTCCTATAGCTCTTAAAAAATCACCCTTTTTGTATCTATGCAATTAAAAGACGTTATAGCATTATGTCAGTCAAATAGCGGATCATGGGAAATATAAATAATTACAACAACATAAGAAACTAAGCAACAAAACGCGTGCTTATACTCGTATCTATGTACATATGTTTGTCGTTTTTCGCTTTAATGAATGAGGTAATGCAAAAATGGAGAAAAAAAATTAATGCGAAAAAGTAAAATTTCATTGCATATGCATTTTTCTTAAAGTCATACAATGAAAACAACTTTTATTTTCATGCAATTATGCAGTTGTTCACTTGATTGTATACATATACATACATACATACATATGCTAATGTGTACTTTTTTGCTACGCATTCGTGCATATTTCTATCCACATACATCTAATACAATGACAGCTCGTACTCGTATATGGCTCGAAATTATCGTTTTAGACAATGCAAAAGCAATTATTTATGTGCATTTGTATATCTTAGGGATGCCAGTCCCGAAAATCCGTTATCTCTGAGTTGTGTGGGTGTCGAAAATGCCGTAAGAACTTAGTGCAGGAAGAATTTGGATATAATTTCATTTGAAAGAAAATTTACATTTATCCAAATGGCGAATTTTTTCCTTTGTGAGGGGCAAACAAATTGTGGAGGTATGGCACATTGTCAATTTGGGAACAGATGTCACTTATACTTGTGAAACGGTGCTTTCGCCGACAATATAATAAGGTTACATTACGTACGGATAGAAAACTCAGCTGCTATTCCTGCGATCATATTTTAAATCCATTTCTTTAACTAATTAATTCATCATCGTCCTCATCATCATCAGCGTTACAGCTCTGTGCGAGCTTTGGCCTGCATTTGATCCGTACCTTGGCTGCTTCTTTTCAGTTGTTGATCTTAAGTCTCCTCATGTCGTCTTCTAGTTCGTCAATCCATCTTGATTTTGGTCTACCTCTTGCCCTAGTTGTAAATGTTTATTCTCATGGTATGGCCTAGCCATGTTAACTTTTGATCTTTGATGACTTTTCTCCTCTTATAAGTTGGTACAATTCATGGTTACTTTTAATACGCCCGGAGATTTTTCAATATTACTATATATTTTTCTCTGAAATCTTTGGTGTTTGTTTTCGTCCAGAAAAGAACTGGTCGGACTATAGTGTCAAGATTGAGCACGCCGGACATATACCGGTCAATTTCCTTTCTAAAAACGGAACTGAATGACGAGCTCCGGAAACGCAGTCGATATGGGAATACTCAACTTCGCATAAAACTGCCATAATTATGCTAAGGACTTGGAATATGAAAACTACAAACTTTATTTTATCACTCTCTAGAAAAGATTGAAAAATATTGGTTGGATTACCGACGGACAACGTCTTACCACACGTCACGCAACCAAAAGAGGCTAGGTCCAGAGCGATGCGTCTAACAAAGCGAATGCTAGGGGTACTTTGGAACACCTACTTTGAAACCGCTCTGCTCTTTGTGGGATTCGACAAATATGCCCAGGATCAACATATTTTTCATCATTTGGGGGTATTGCTGACAAAAGGCTTGTTAAAACTCGCGAAGATGTGCCTCACGTGATGGCTTTTCCAATAAGAGGTGTTATTCCCTTAAAATATCAATGGTTTCGTTGCTTGTGTGGCAGGTAGCGGCGTCTTGTTGAAAAGAAATGTTATCCATATCCATTATCCCGGCCATATAAAATCGTTAATCATCTCTCGATAGCGCAATCCATTCACCGTAACTGTTGCTCCAACTTCATTTTCGAAAAAGTAAGGTCCAATGACTCCGCCGGACCATAAATCGCACAAAACAGTCACACGGTGAGTATAGAGAGGCTTTTCAACAATACTCTTTGATTTTCTGAGCCCCAGATCCGACAATTTTGTTTGTTGACGAAGTCACCGAAGTGGAAATGGGCCTCATCACTTAAGATGATTTTTCGATGGAATTCCGGATCATTTTCATGAATTTCAACGACCCAATCAGCAAAGGCACGACGTTGTTGATGATCGGCCGGCTTGAGTTCTTGTGGTAACTGAACTTAACCAGCCTTAAGACCCAAATCTTTATGCAAAATACGGTGTAATGACGTTTGTGGAATGCCTAATTCCAAAGAACGACCAGGAATGGGCAAACCTGGGTTTTCTTCAACACTTTCGGCTACAACAGCAATATTTTCAATTTTCGGCTGTCCTTGAGTGACGTGTGTGGATTTTATTCTTCACATCACTAACTTGTCCCAACAGCTCGAATTTTTCACCAATTTCTGCATTGCGGTCCGACAAGGTGCTTCACGATGACCCAAAAATGTTCCAGTTTTACGAACCGTCTCTGCCAAATTTTCACCATTTTTATAGTGAATTTTAATGATTGCAATGCATTGTTTAGGTGTGAATCGTTCCATTTTTATTAATGGCGTAGTTTCTACTAGTCAAATATCAAAAAGTGACATCTACCGAAATAGCGGACAATTTAAAATAACACCTGTTATTGGAAAACCCTTTACATAAAATAATATCATTGACTCCAAATATTATATATAGTACTGGGAACACAATGGACCCCAAAGATCTATGTGTGATCTTTTTTCAGATCAGCCAGCGCTACCTATCCTAACCTTTACTGAATTTGAAAAAGTTTTTTGCCCGGCACGAGTCTCGAAAAAATCCCGGAATTCCGGTATCCATAAGTATCGCAAATATGGACATCTCCAGTACGCGCGCACATGCACCAGTTCACAGTTCACATTAGCGAAAGTGTGTACACTTTGTTAATAGCAAAAATTGTGGCATAAAATTGTGATAATTACTAGAAATTATCTTTTTATGAATGAACTCAAAGGTGAAGATCTCAAAAATATTTTATTATTGCATTCAGGCCACTTGAAAAACTCTCAAGATTCACTATGCCTCTTAAGCCATGTAGAATATATGTAATGGGTGTTTTTGTGAGACGTGAACAACTAAATTTAGTCAATATACTCATGCACGTTCATGCCTCTCGCCGTTCAACTCGAAAGGCACTTTTTGCAAGACTGGCACGAAAGCATCCTTTAACAACTTCAGCTCAACGAAGTAAACCAGAATCAACTGGCTACATAGGTACATATGTATGTGGAAATTTGTGCAGCGATATGAAAAATCCAAGAGCGATATCAAACGCTGAAAGTGTAGTTGGTCTTCTTCTCGGTGTCGCGGTACTACTTCTTGAGGGAAAGTGAACTGGTCTGCCGTTACGTGAACGAATTTTCAGCAGTTCACTATTTCAGTTTTCGAATTGTACCTAACAGAGTGCTCGTAAAGCGTCTAGAGTGCAGTTTGGCTGTTTCAGTAAATACAGGGTGGCTGATGAATTTTGCTACATTAAGAAACTCAAATAAATTTTTTTTAGTGTATGGAATTCATTTTTTTTTTTTCAAGTTGAAGGTCATTAAATTTTATTAAATGTAGCTTAACTACAATAGTTTTAAAAATAATTGAATTTAAATGCCCCCCATGCTCGTTGACACAAGTGCGGCATCTTAGTAAAAAGTTGTTCATTGCTGCTTTGAGAGTTGCGACAGGAATAGCCGCAATTGTTACCCGAATGGATTGTTTTAGTTCATCCAAATTTGTTGGCTTTGTTTTATAAACTTCTTGTTTACATAAACCCCACAAGAAAAAGTCAGGTGCAGTAAGGTCAGGCGACCTGGGGGGCCAACGAAATTCGGAGTTTCTTGAAATCAGTTTATTGGGAAATTTTCGTCGCAACTCTGTCATAACAGTCTGGGCTATGTGAGACGTTGCCCCATCTTGTTGAAACCACACAGAGTTGAAAGGAATTCTCTTTCGGCGTAGTTCTGGATAGAAAAATTCTTTCAGCATTTTCAAATAACGGTCTCCAGTAACCGTAACGGTGTGACCATTTTCTTCAAAAAAATAAGGCCCGACAATACAGCGTGAAGAAACCGCACACCACACTGTCACGCGAAGAGGATGCAATTCCGTCTCGTGGAGTATCTGTGGGTTAGAAGTACTCCATATTCGACAATTTTGTTTGTTCACATTGCCGTTTAAATCGCAATGGGCCTCATCAGACATGAAAAGGCAGTTTAACATGTTTTGGTCTTCTTCCACCATTTGCAGGATCTTCTGGCAAAATTCCAAGCGAATCGGCAAGTCTGCTGCATTCAGTTTGTTAACCATTTGAATTTTGTAGGGAAATAAGTCTAAATCTTTGTGCATTATTGTTTGCAAAGACCGTCGGCTGACACCAAGTTGAGCAGATAAGCTTCTTGTTGAAACCCTTGGATTGCTTTGTATAGCTGCAGCTACAGCAGCGATCGGTTCCTCCGTCCGAACTGGTGGGTTTCGATGATAAGGCCTTCTTGCGACTGTTCCTTGCTCAGCAAAATTATTCACCAGTCTCATTATGGTCTATCTGCTCGGGGGATCGCCGCCAAACATCCGCCTGTACTCTCTCTGTACCAAAACTACGGACTCCAGTGCGTGATAGCGGCGGACTATCCAAATTCTTGCTTGCGTATCCCAGTTATCCATTTTAATAAATTTTAAAGATCAATCTGCAAATTAAAACAAAAATGGAACAGATAACTTAAAAAGAAAAAAGTTATTCAATTTTTTTTTGGTAGCGGCTTTCATCAGCCACCCTGTGTATTTAACTTTTATTTGTTGTGACAGGCGTTAGTTTAAGGCTGAAAGCACGTTGTGTAGAATGTAGATGTGTGTCCAATATCCGACCGTTGAGTGGCTCTCAGCGACTTTGAAGGAATCAGCTGGTTTGTTGACGTAACCGGACTAATGACAGCCGACAACGAAAAAACTTAGATTGTGTTGGTGATACATGAAAAAACCAACTCAGTCTTCGTTGCCGTCTAAAAATGGCTGATTGGACGAGTGCGTTAGTACGTGTCAAATGAGCTGGAAGAATTTCGCTGCCAAATCTCCGATGCCGTGGCAGCCAAAGTTACTCTCGCAAGTTTGCTTCGGTTAGCTCAACCTGGTAATCTATCAGCTATCTAATAGGCCAAATCTGCTTTCAGGCTTAAATTAGCCGGCATGCTTAAAGAAAACACACACGGTCAAGCATCAGTTCTACTATCTGTGGAACACTTGCAAGACGCATCGAAAACAGACTATCTGGCTCCCAAGATACATCTGAACAGAGACTATAAAATACGAATACCCGACAAAAAGAATTGGCAGACCGAAGTCATATCAGATGATGGTGGCCACCATATTTATACTGACGGCTCAAAGATGGACAATGGCACATCCAGTGCCTTGAGTAACAATTATCCCTAAATTGCTTCTTTAGACTCCCAGACTGGTGCTGGAAGATCTACGCTATAGACAAAGCAGCAAAAACGATAAAACTAATGGACTTACCTCCAGCAAACCTTACCATTTTTGTTGATCGTCATTGACCGATTGTGCTTCAGCGCACCAATTCAAAATGTGTTACCGAATGCAGGAGGTCGCTCTCGTTTATCCAACAACACTATGGAAGGAAATGAAAGAGCAGAAGAGTGTGCAAGGAGAGGAGCTGAGCTTGATATTCAGTGAGTTGTGGAGGACATTAGCATTCCTCACACTGCGATGGACTTGACCGTAATCGCGGAACCCAATAGAAGGTCGTCTCTGACTACTAACTGCAGAGTCTCTCAAGCACTCTGGCCAAAACTGAATCTTAAAAGAACAAAATGTCTGCTTGGATTCAACAGATCAACTACCAGCGTCTTCATATGTGTTACAACAGGTCATTGCGCTATTGGCACCCTAGCCAGTAGAGTAGTGTGACTTTTGCAGGAGTTCTGGAGATGAACTTGAGTTGGTACAACACGCCATCTGTGAATGCCCTGCTCTTCAAAGAAGCTGTGCCAAATATATTGGCGATTATTTCTTTGAAGACCTGAGAAATTACTAAATGTCTCACTGGAGGAGGGACTAGTTACCTTCTTAAAAAGATTCAAGTGGTTTAAGCAACTTAGTTCGGGGATGAAGATCAAATGCAGGCATTACAATGGATCACCGAGTGTCTTGTCTTAGACCGGCTAACCTAACCTAACCTAACCTAACTTACGTGTTTATCTGCCGATGTCGATCTTACCTCACGGTGCTGAAGAGCACTGCGGATCAAATTAATGCGTTGATCAGCGCTGCGAATGTTAATGTTTTTGGGTAATTTTGCTGTTTTTGTAGCAGTATATTTAACCCTGTCAGTGTTATTTAGATCACCGGTCGTCTTCGCCTAGCTCATCTAATGGTAGGTCCAGGAAACCCGCTGTTTCGACGGGTTAGTTCCATAGGGAAGGGGTATGAGAGGAGTGGCTTTGATGGGGCATGTGAAAAGGTGTTTAGTCTCGTGCGGGGTGCCTTCACATGCCGGACATATGCTTCGTTAGCTCTGGATAAGTAGGAGTTTAACCTGCTACAGTGTCCAGAACGTAATTGTGCCAAGGTTACGCGGGACTCTCGGGGAAGTTGGAGCTCTTCGTCTGCGATGGGTGGTGGTTGGACTCCGATAACGGCATTCGGGGGCCGGGAGCTAAAGAAGGTAGTAAGTGTCTCTCGATGAATGTGGTTTGTAGTCTGTCTGTATACTGTCCGGTAATTTTTTCTCTACATAGTCGGTCCGAAATACATTGCAGTCGTCTGGAAGACGAATTGTTGCAAGCTTGGTCAGCGTAGACGTTATCGCTGGGCTTTGCTCTTTAGTTTGGATTAATCAGAGTGAAATCGAATGGACTTGTCGAATCTCGGCACTTCTTTGATCTATTTTGTGCTCCACTTGCGATCGTCCGACTTGGCTTCCTATGATTTTTTTTCTGTTCCTCAATAAGAATATACTCACTCGTACATACAATATGCATGCATGTATCGTATCATAGTATGTAGGGGAGTAAATTAAGGGGGATGAGCTTTTTAAAGTTATATTTTTTTTGGAGAGCTTAAAAAATACTGAATTCGGTAGAAAAAGTGCACTGCCAGAGAAATTGAAAAATATGCATCTTCATTCCTATTCTGAACACTCACCGGTCGACCCCCGCAAGTTGTATGTATGTATGTATGTATGTACGTGTAAGTTGTATAAGTATGAAATGGATGCGCCTCATAAATTTCAGAGCGTATTAAGTTCAATGACAAATCTAACGAGCACACGAGTGGGTGACTACGGGTACTGATTTACATACATACACACATACCCATGCACAATGCACATATCAAAATGCGTATAAGCACTGGTAAGCACAACAAATCAACAGATGCACAGTGCCTGCTTACAGATTCAAGCATTTGTGGCGAATGCTTGTGGGATGGTGTCATCTTACTTGCTATTTCATTACTGCACTTTAGTACTTATATATGACAGTTCATAAGCAAACATATTTGTATATAAATAATTGTTTATAAACAATATTAAATGTTTGTATTCATGTATGTATGTGTGTGCATGTATGTACGTACGTAGATCGCATGATGCCAACTGATTCTGACTGAAATAACAAGCAAACTCAAGCAAAGCACAGTGTGTCATATGTTAGAATATTCGCAGTGATATAATATGTGAAAATGAAATTTAATTTTGACACGACGTGAGTGAATGAGCTCATCTGTGCGAATATACAGGCAAATGCAAATCTTAAATATAGTAAATTATCATCAGAAAATGATTTATAATTTAATCAAACATTGCAAGCATTGCCTGAAATCAAGCATACATAACTTTCGGTAACCTTGAATGGGTGCATGACGCATCGCTGACAGCTTGCGGGTGTTTGACATGTTTGCCAAAAACAAAAATGTAATGTGTGGTAATAAAAATGCTATAAAAGCAGCATTTTCGTATTAGTCGATATGAAATGAAGAAAAGCTCTTAATACTTATGAGAGAAAAAAAGGCGCAATAAAGTAAAAGTAAATCATAACAAGTGACTTTTTAATAAGAAAAAAAAAAACAAACCATTGATGAAACAAATAACATTTCCTATAAGTGTTTATGTGCGCAGATAAAAAAATAAAAATAAAAAAACAAAAAAAAGAAAAATTAAAAAAATAAATGTAAATGTAAAAAGTACGTAATTTTATGTGAAATTATATTCTATATTCTTTTTAATTTTTATTTTGCCATTTAAATAAAAAAATAATAATACAAAAAAATGTAGGTAAAATACGTAATTTTATGTAAAATTATGCATATTCTATATTCTATATTCTATATTCTACAATATATTCTATATTCGATATTCTATAATCTTTTTCATTTTTATTTCCCCTTTTAAATGCCCTAATAATGCGCTTTATTCAAAGTTCGAACGCTAAAATTGGTCTCAGTCTCAGTCAACAGTCTCAAGTTGAATCAGTACTGCCACTCAGGTTCTTTCACACACACACTGCTTCCCCTTATTTACTATTTATATACAAGTAGATGCTGATTACTATGGCTGGATATTGCAATTGCCGCGTTAACAGGTTTGAAAGTGTTAATAAATAGACGCTGCTGTTGTGGCTGTGATTTTGCACGACACAGATGCGGTGCGCGGCCGGAAGCGGCAGGCAGCGTAAATGCCGTCAATAGCAACTAGTAGGCAAACATGAGAAAAAAATGCAAAAAAAAGCAAAAAACATGCAAAAATGAAAATAAAAACAAAAACAAAAACAAAATTAAAGATAAAAATCAAAAACAAAATTGAAAATGAAAATGAAAACACAAACAAATAATAAACGAATGTTGTTTTTAAGCATCATCGGGCTAAATTCGATTCAGATGATGACAGGTGCAGTGGTAGTAGTAGGTTATAAAAACAAACAGTGCAGCGCTCAAATAATTCATCACTTACTATAGTAATTTATGATTCTTATGGAATTATTATCGTGAAACAAAGTTGAAAGAAATCATATTTTGAATTTAAGGTTCACCAAACATTCGTTCATCAATTTCGCTCACTGAAGCAAAGAGGAGAGTCGCAGCATAACAGTTGATAGCAGATGAAGTTTCAAAAGGTGTATAGGAATATTGTATTTAGCGCTTTTGTATCATTCGACGGAATAATCCGTGAACAAAAAGTCTCTCTTATCACCAAGAAAGGAGTTATCCGGAATAAACGATTTTTTTGTTAAAGTTTGAGGAAAATAAATAATTTCGGAATCCTGCAACATTCGTTTTCATTGAAATAAACAGTAAAGTCTTGATGACGTGAGATATTTTAAGTACATCGCACATCTCGAGCGGTGATGCAAAAGGGTTAATACGAGGTTTGTTAAAAAAATTTGGTCTAATTTTGCAGTCTAAATACTTTCGATTATCGATTTTTATCCAACATTTGTTGAAATTATCAGTAATTTTGCATTTTTCATTTGTTTGTGATTAACAAAAAATTGGCCGTGTTTCGGTGCGCTCAGCAATTTTTGCTTTTGGAAAAATGGAACAAGCAATCGTGTTTTGTGGCCAAAGGTGTCTCCGTAGTCATATCCTAGCCCCCGTATGCACTCAACTTGGTCCCATGAGATATTTTTCTGTTTGCAAAACTGAAAAGATCCATTCCCGGTTCTATGCCAAGTGATCCAAGTATTTTGGTCACTGTTGTAAATTCTTCTAAAAATAGGTTAACTTGAAGGGTTGAGTATAATAAGCAGTAAAATGAAAACATTTTGAAAAAAAATCACAAAATTTATAATTTTGAATTTTTTTTGTTGTGGAAGATTTAAGTCAAGTATCTTCGGTTATTTTTGACATTTTTGTTTTTTTCAAATTTTTTGAGAAAAAAATATAATTAAAAAAAATATTGGGGAAAAATGTAAA
Organism: Anastrepha obliqua; assembly: GCF_027943255.1. Classification (NCBI taxonomy): domain Eukaryota; kingdom Metazoa; phylum Arthropoda; class Insecta; order Diptera; family Tephritidae; genus Anastrepha; species Anastrepha obliqua. Next base: position 10,858,038 of record NC_072893.1, read on the forward strand.
TTTTTTTTCAAAATTTTAATTTTAATATTAAATTTCAATTTTTAAATTTTAAATTTTAAATTTTACATTTTAAATTTTAAATTTTAAATTTTAAATTTTAAAAATTTTAAATTTTAAATTTTAAATTTTAAAAATTTTAAATTTTAAATTTTAAATTTTAATTTTCAATTTTTAATTTTAATTTATTAAAAAAAACAAATAACGTTGCAGTACCTTTAAGTGGCCGTGGATTTAAAGATTGACTGTTAAGAGGTGCGCCCTCCCCTTACTTAGACATCCTAAATGTGGCGGCGTCTGTAAATTGAGCAGCTAGAATTTGATGTTGATCGCTTCTAATCATGCAAAGGCTTGATAGGTGAGAATGCTTCTTACGCCGGTTGTCTTTTATCAATTTGTAATCTGTAGTTGCTGTTCTTAAAGCCTCCCAAGTAAAATTTTTAGTGAGCAGCCTCTCGGTACTGTTTCTTATTTATCTTAATTTGTTTGCTTCATTTGATTAGCAGTTACTGGGGATATAAAAAATAGTTGTGCAAACTGCGAGAGCAAACATGATTTGCAGGAGAATTAACTGTGACACAGATGGCTTGTATTGTTGATTTTCAAGTTTTTTTTTGTACCGAGAATTTACTGCCAAACGTTTCCAGAAGTTTTTGCAGCTGCTCTCATATGTTATTTTATTTTATTTTAAAAACATTTTAGCAAAAAAGTCAGCAAGTGGGCAGTGGGTGTTGCTCTCAGAGCTCGTTAGCATTCGCTCTTTCTCTTCTAATTCATTTTTAGATGACATTTTTTTTGTATTTTTAATTTTTTTTTTATTTGTGTCTATTGCACGTCATGCAGGCGCATGTGGGTGACCATACCAGCCGTGCAAACAGTGGGAGAAGCTGTTTCGGGTGTGTTTCTGTGTGTGTGTGAGTTTGTGTGGGAGACCGCACAATTGGACTTATTTATTTTTATTACTGCAGTGCAACGAAATAATTTTGAAGGCATACACAAGTGTTTTGAAATTATGAATTTCTATTTGCCTTTTAAGCTTTGTGATTTTATTTTTGTTTGTTTTGTCAAATAACACTAACATGCGTATAAACGTAAATTGTTTTTAATGAACGTTTGTTAGTGGCGGTAGGTCAATGCGAGTTTAATGGGTTGCATTTTTATGTTGGCGTTGTGCAAGTGATGGAAATTAAAACATTAAAAGTTTATATGAGTTTTTTATGAGTTTTCATAATTGTCAATTTGTGTGGCTTAATAATTTTTTTGAAACTACATTTTTAAAATATGAAATATGCTCCTCATTAAGCCAATATATAAGTAAAGCTCTTCACTTTTTTAATTTATTGTTCATAAGGCTAATTTCATGACTATATAGATATGAACAAGAGAACATTGGAATAAAGTATAACAGCAGGATGGCATAGGATAATACGGGATGAGGTACGATGAAATAGGACAGGATATAGAAAATGTTGTATAACGTGTGGTAGCATAGGATACGATGTGATGTACGATGTGATTTATTCTATGCCGACTCTTCCTTACAAAATAACCAAATATAGATAAAAAAAGCATCACACTACTGAATTTAGTAGTCGCATTTTAAAGTAAAGAGTTTTAAATTATTTTTGCAAATGAAGCATATAAAGCGTAAGTACAATACAAATGGTGGGGTTACTTTATATTACGGCTAAATATGCTTTAGATGTAAGCTAATAGAAAGGCAGAGTTGCCATTCACCGGCTCAAGAATAACAAAGCGGCTGGCGCTGACGGCTTGCCCGCTGAATTATTTAAGACTGGCGGCGATGTGCTGATAGGGAGGACTGATGTTGAAGACTTAAGCCGTTTGCCAACACACTGATCGGGCCTTATCAGTGCGGCCTCAGATGTGGTAAGTCCACCATCGACCAGATCTTCACATTACGCCAAATCCTGGAAAAACCCCATGAAAAGCAAGTCGACACCCATCATCTCTTTGTCGACTATAAAGCTGCGTTCGATAGCCCGATAAGGGATTGCCTGTACGCCACCATGTCTGAGTTCGGTATACCAGCGAAGCTCATACGGCTTTGCAGAATGACGTTGAGCAATACAACCAGCTCCGTCAAGGTAGGAAATAACCTCTCCGAGCCATTCAATACCGTTCGAGGTTTCAGACAAGGCGATCCACTGTCATGCAACCTCTTCAACTTCGTGATGGAAGGGGTGCTCCGAAAAGCAGGTGCTCATCGTAATGGCACTATTTTCTACAAATGTGTCCAGCTCCTTGCATACGCCGATGATATTGACATTATCGGCCGCGCTGTAAGCGAGATGCTACCGCTGGGTGGGTCTGGCGGTGAACGAGGGTAAAACGAAGTATACATATGCTGTCTGCAACGCGGACGGCGTGTAGGAACGCATGTCATTGCGGTCAACTATACCTTCGAAGTTGTGCCAGAATTTATTTATCTTGGCACCGCCGTTAACAGCAACAACGATATCAGCCTGGAGATCAAACGGACAATCACTCTTGTTAATAGGTGTTACTATGGGCTAAGTAAGCAATTGAGTAGTCGAGCCCTCTCTCACATGACCAAACTGACGCTTTACAAGACGCTCATCATACCCGTGTTGCTTTATGGCGCAGAGCAAGGCGAATTTATTACAGGTGACAGCAAACACATATAAATAAAACCCTACATGTATTTGTTGTTGCGTTTGGTCCAACCATCACGTCAAAATCAGCAAGCAAATGTAAACATACGAATGTAAACATACCAATCCATACAAACAAAGCATATCATTTTGACGTAAGCCATACCTACGGTGAAAAATTCAGCTGGGTGAATGCTGTCACCTTAATAAATCCACCTTGGTGCAGAGGCATGGGTAGTGTCACAAAGCGATGCAGCAGCTGTTGGGGTGTTCGAGAGAAAAGTTCTTCGTAAGATCTTCGGTCCTGTGCGCGTTGGCGAAGACTACGGTTGAAGAATGAGCCACGAGCTGTATGAGCTCCACGCCGACATTGACGTAGTTCAACGCATCGCCATCCAACGTCTGCGTTGGCTAGGGCATGTCGTGCGTATGGATGAAGAAGCTCCAGCAAAGAAGGTGTTCAAGGGCGAAGTCGAGGGAGCCGACGCAGAGGAAGACCATTGCTCCGGTGGAAAGACCAGACGGAGGAAACCCTATGCTCGCTTGGTGTAAAGAATTGGAGAAGGCGCGCACGGAGCAGAGGCGCCTGGAGAGCTAGTGAAGTCGGCCGTAACTCGGTAACGGGTTGTTATGGCCACCTAATTGGAAAAAAATTGTAAGCTACAATAATAGAAATTTTTTTAGAAAAATTTGCAAGTGTCTTCAAATTTTCAGTAGTGCTGATTGAGTAATGATTTTTTATAAAATTTCCCTTCATATAGTCACATACCTATGCTTCCACTACCAACAATATACATACACTTCCATACTCATTCTCTCTTTACCTCTCTCACTTACATATATTCTCACATCTCTTCTTCACGTTTCCCAATTTGCGCCCTTACTTACTGATCTTTTCTTCAAGGGGTCAGATACCTGTAAACGGCCATATTTTCCGTGATTTTCATTAAAATTATTTAAAAGCAAGAAATCAATATATATCTTTCAACATTGGCATACAGTTTATTTATACATTAAAATAATATAATTTTTTTTTTTATTTTAATCATTTAAAATGGCGAATGTACACTCAATTCTTCCAGGAAGGTCGCAACGGGGCTTCTCAAGCGGCGGGAATTGTAGCGTCGCTGTCAGTGACCTGAATACAAAAAAATCATTGTTTATTAATGTCATAATTTCTATATAAATTAAAAAAAAAAATTCGCGGAATAAAATGCTTCTAAAAAAAAAATAAATTTCGCGGCGAATTTTCCTACCATTTTTGCTTCGAAAAAATTATTTTTTTTTTTTAATTTTCGAATTCAAAATTCACATAGAAAGTAATATCATAAAAAAGATGTCTGCAAAATTTCAGGGAGGATCGCTCAATAACTTTTCGAGTTATCGTATTGAGAAAAACGCGTCTAAAGTCGGCAACGTAACTATACCTCTCCCAGCGATCGAACGCAGAGTTGTCACGTCAAACATTTTTTTTTTCGAAATTTTACAAGTATCTGCCCCCTTAATGACATAATCCAAACTAATATATTTCTCCTGTTACATAACAAAAACAACAATTTACATTTTGACTCTCACTATTAGTTTTTATGCTCATATTTCTAAGCTTAGTTTTAAGAATTATATATGTAACTTTGGCGTTGATGAATAAAACTTCATACCTTTGAAAGGAACGGATTATTATTACATATAACTTTAGTCGACTAATATTCAAAACTGAATAAATATTTATTTATTTTTTTATTTGAAAAATATTTCCTCTCACGACGTTGTAGTAGTTGCAATTAACGTTAGGCGCATCCGCTCTGAGATAGCATCGGCATCAGTAGGGCTGATTAAAATTGCGAAATGTAGCAGCAAAGGTGATCTAATATTTCTTCTAATACTCTCACTGTTAAGCTAACAGCAGCAGGCCTACGTGTGTCAAACGACAACCACTATACCTACCTACCTACCTAACAGCAGCTACGTACATAACATACATACATATAAGTATAGGTATAAATTCTGTAGCGAAATCTCTGCGTAAAATTCTTCTTCTTTCACCACCTCTCTGGACAGTTATAATAATATTAAAAATTGCGGCAATTCACTAACTTCAATTTACTTTCACCATTTTTTTTTAATTTTACCTAATAACACTTAATTTATAACTACAAAATTATTATATACTTACTTTTTCTAAGTTAATTTATTATGTCATAAAATTACGAGTATATTCACAAAAGGCACCAACAGCAATTCTACAATTTCCCCTAACCTTAAACTTGAGAGGGAACTTACCTCTTCGGACTATTCAACTTCGGCTTCGGTTTAAGTTTACCAACACCAAAAGCAAATTATTTAAATTTTAAATATTTCCTCTAAATCGAATTATTCAATATTTCAGAAAAGAAAGTGCTAAGCCGAAAAAAATTATTTTGTCAAATAGCCGTGCACACACACACAATGGTACATACATACATATGTATGTATATTTTTCAAAATAACGACAACAACAATGCCGGCGCTGTGCATATTTAATCTACATTTCTACACGCGCACGCACACCTCCACACGCCCAAAAACTTTTTTGTAGGCGAAAGTTGAATGCAGAGGGAATTCGTATGAAAGTTGTGGATGATGGCATGGTAGTGTTTTCCATACTTTTTCCCCCATTTAGTACATTTATGAACATATTTTTTAAATGTACGTGCATGTAATTTGCATATTAATTGGGAAAACTAGTTTCTATTTTAATGTCTGCGTATGCGCTTGCTGAGCGAAGGCGGTACTTTTGTGTGTGGCATTCGGCTGGGCGGGGCGGTATAGATAGACAATGGGTGCCATAAAAGAGGCATTTTTACCCATACATATGCGGGTTCATTTTAAATGCATGTACGTAAATACAAATGTGTAAGTAGTAGGGGTCATTGACGCTGTGTCATGAAAGGGGTATCTCTGGGAAATTACAATAAACTATGTTGAAGTCGAATAAATACATTTTTTGTGCATATTAAAAGTTTAATTAAGCTGTGACTGAGACATTTTAAAATCATTAGATGCTAATGGCTGCCTACCATTCGTTAGGTACCGCGTTCGATGCATATTGTGGGCATGAAATGCCCTCTTGATGAAAAAAGAAAAGTTTTTTTTTTAAGTTGAGTTTGAGTTTCGGTTTCTTTTGATTGTGGTTGCGCCTCGGCGCACAATATTCGAGCGCATTCCTGCCATGTAAGAGCTTCGTATAAAAATTATCTGCCGTATGGAGGGGGCATAAAATTGTAGGGCCATCAAGTCGCATTTTGAAATACGAAATTTTCTCATTTTAGCTCTTTGATAGTCCAAGCCATTTTTCGGAATTGTAAATTTTTCCTAAGCCGCAGTTAAATACGCATTTAAAAGGTATGCGGCACTTCTTAGTAATTCTTTGAGATGCTAATACTTAGTACAGGGTTGGCCAAATAAGGCCTACTAATGTTAAGCACAAATAACTTTTTTATTTTTTGACATATTTATTTTTCCCCTTTTGTAGGTTATAATTGAATTGTTGGAAATTTATTATGGAAGCCTACAGAACAACACAACACGTTAAAATTATCGAGTTTTTCTATTCTTACACAATTAGCCACACAAATTGATTTTTTAAATAATGTTTTGATGTCGGATGAAGCGCATTTCCATTTAAATGGTTATGTCAACAAACAAAACTGTAGATTGTGGGGCTCTAAAAATCCAAGGGCAACACACCAACATCAGTTGCACCCATCTAAATGTACTGTTTGGTGCGGTGTTACGGCCACTAGAGTTATCGGTCCATATTTCTTCGAAAATGAGAATGAAACGCCGCGATCGATTTCAGGAGCTTCTTACAGAACATTGGTTGAAAACTTTTTGCGGCCAATGGCGGAGCAGTATCCTAATTTGTGGTTTCAACAAGATGGAGCAACTGCGCATACTGCTAGGCAGTAGTCTTTAGTCATTAGTAGCTCTTATTTGGCCCATCCTATACTAATACTAACCTGTGTTTGGATTTCGCGAATTTTAAAGTGGAATAAAATATTGAAATAATTCAACATGGAGCCCTTTTTAATTCAGTATACTTCGATTCTTGTGCAAATTTCCAAAATTCAGTAATCGACGTCGACTTAGCAGTCCAGTGATCGAAATCAGAGGAGTTATTGTGAGACATTTTTTGGATAGAAATGTAGCAAATTCGTAATAGCAAAAAAGTGAAAAGGGAACTCGGCTAAATTTATCGAGAGCCACAAATAATCCTTCGAAGAGCCGCATGTGGCGCGCGAGTCGCAGGTTGACTCCCCCTTAATATTGTAGCTCGTGTGACCTCTTAGCGCACAGCAACGTGATGTGGCTACCTGTCTGTTTTCGCAGTTCGAAATCCATGCCAAATTTCCCCTGGAACATCTTCTGTGTCACTACTAAGCATTTCATAGCCTGTAAAGATTTTTAAAAGAGTACTACGTATCACACCGTTATTCGGCTCTGAACGAATTTGAGAGATGAGGTGATCTTACTTGGGATGTGTTTCACAAAATTTAGCTTGTGATAGTGCGCTTAACATTTTTTTCACCATAACGAATGAGCAAACCTGGTAATCTATCATTCTTGATTTTATAGAACGAATTTTAGCTGTACTGACGAAAACCTTCACCTCTCTACAATCGCGTGTCAACACTGGGGACTAACTCGGGGGACTTTCGTAAACAGTCGCTCTCATAAAGAGTCTCTCTCGCAAAATTGCACTCGCTTTAATGGGAAATCGCTTAGTGCAATGCTGTAGTGCACGATTTCTTTTTACCATTTCCTAAGACATTTGAGAGTTGCAGAGATTTCCCACACATGTGAAATGATAAACAAGAAACCCCAGAAAGCCCTAGGCGAGCAAATTTTTATTTTTTGGAATTCTATTTTTTTCTAATTTTTGATTTAAGTATCCCATTAAACCAATAAGTTCTATTAATTTTACATTAATCTTGCATTAAAAGCATATAAAAAATGTTGCGTCAGGATTTTGCCCTTCAGCCGAAATAGAAAAAAATTGACGTAATTAAAATATTCTAAGTTCTTTCTTTTTAAGTTCTAAGGCCTTCACTTTTACGTTCTAGTTAGTAAATCCCTTCGTTGGCTTTGTCGCTTCAAAGCAAATCCATTTTTATTGTTGTTTTAATTTAAGCAATTGGAACATACAGACACTGGCTTCGATACATTTTTTACGCCTCGTGTCGTTGCCACAATGGATGTTTTTTCACCATTTATTAATAGGATTTTGGCAGGCGGCCAGAAGTAGCGGCAACTTTATCTATGAAATTCACAAAAAAAAAGAAAAAAAAGATGTACACTTTCCTTGAGGTTCTTTTTGCTGTAAAAAAGTAAACAACGAAAAATTAAAAAAAATCTAAAAATTTTCATTGCATGTAAAGAAAATGGATTCAAAAATTCTAATAAAATTGAACACTGTGGGCAATTTATTTAATATTCTGTGTTTGCATATAAATTTCCTTTTTATTAAAATATAATATTTTGTGATCTTCAAATTTAGCTACTCATAAATCACCAAAAATTAGCTAATGAAAATGTGTTTGCCCCAAAAGAAAGTTGAAAAAACGGAATGAGTAATCTGCCTATAAAAATTGTTTTCTGGGCTGGTCACTGCTCACTGAGCATAAATAATACTTACATACGGACATATCTACATAAGCTTTCTTGTGTGTTTCGCTTGAACTAAACTTTTGATCTATGCTCCTCTTTTCTGCTCCACTAGCGTTTAATTTATATCGTCCATACGTTTTTTACAATCTAAATATAATATTTGCTTCGATACAATCACGCCCATATAATTAGAAACGATTGTGGTGAAAGATATGTCTTTTAGTTCGAACTTTTTGCGATAATTATTGGCAAATGAAAACAAAACTTACTTTTAAGGAACAACAAAGTATTTTAGTTTTTAGATTTGTATTACTCTTCTAATTCTTCCGTAACTTCATTTAACAAAATCGGCAGTTGATGGTATCAGAGCGACCAATTTTGTTCAAGTGGCACCTCAGGCTACAGTGACCTCTAAAGTTAGCAGTGAGTAGTCTTAAATCTACTCTGCTGAGTGAAAGTAGCTTATCAGAAATTCCTTTGTCCGGCGTTAGGAATTGTTTCACTTGTCGCTGATCGATGGAATTTCGTCAGCGTTCTACGAACTTCTTCTCCTCCCACCTCCTGAAAAGTTCGTTGATGTGGCCCTTTGTAAGTCCATTGCAAGGCTCAGGACCAATTAGATCATACTTGTCCTTGCTGCATAGATAGTCCGGGTTCTTCGTGTCCAGGAATCCAACCTATTAATAATGTGATGAAGTTCCAAAAAAGGGTGTTTACTTTGTGTCCAATTGGAGAAAGAAAGAGAAACCGACCAAGAAAGAGATGGCTTGATGACGTCGAAGCAGACTTAAAAGCGATGAACGTTCGTAATTGGAGAAATGAGGCAAGATAGAGACTGAATTGGAGGAGGATTGTTGATAAAGCTATGGTCCACCACAGACTGTGAAGCTAAGAGAGAGAGAAGAGTTCCCTAACGTGTTGAGAAGGTTCAGGAAGTCATGTACAATTTTTTAGGCGACTGTTATTGATAGGAGGGCTTTCAAGGCCGTCTGACTATCTGAAAGTATGTAAATGTGAGTTCCTCTCAATTTTCTGCGGAAACATGACCCTATGATCTGAAAGTACCGAGAATGATTAAATAAAACAAAACAGAGTTAAATTTCAAGCAAATTTATTTTATCTCCCTCAAAATATGACCCGTCCGAAGCAACACGTCTGTGTCAACGTTTAACCCAGCCTTTCATGCACTCCTGGTAGGCCGACGAAGGGATGGCCTTCAGCTCCTTCGTCGCATTCTCTTTGATCTCCTCTATCGACTTAAATTTTCTTGCACGAGAGTGGTAGCTTCAACTTGAGAAACAAGAAGAAGTCGCTCGGGGGCATATCAGACATATCATAATTCTGCCGCCCAATACCTGATGACGTGGCAGCCGAAGTTACTTTTACTACATTAACTTCGATGGCTACAACTTCTTCACATAAGGCTCTAAAATGACTGAGGAAGTGGAAACCTCTACAGTCTATTCGAATCTTATTCCACGCATCTTCACTTTTCCAGATTCCTACAACATTTTCCTAGCCGAGTTCTATGCTACACGCAAAGCAATTCAGTTGGCAGCTGAACTGAGCTCCTTTAATTCTAAAGTGAATATATGCTTTGAAAGCCTGACATTGTCGTAAAAGCTGCATTGGAGCCAAGGAGTCAAAATATTTAGATGAATTTTCCGCTTAGACGAGAATTAGGGTTTGAAATTGAAACTTGAATTGGTCGAGCCAAAGAGCACCAAGAGGCTAAACAGCCCATTATATTTAGAGCTCTGGAAAGTGGATAGAAAGGAAAAGAGATTGGTAAGAATAAATACAGAGATAGAGATAGTTAGTCCTGTGAGAATTTTCCAGATTCTTTGGTAAATTTGTAAATATCCTCTAGTTTTAGGGAGAATGTTACTCATTCTCACCGGAACCCAAAATTCGTAGCCGTGCTCTAGCAAAGCCACTCACAAAAAAAATGCTCAGTGCTCTCCGCCTCCTCCAAGCAAGGCAAGCACATTGGCTCCTCAATGATTCCAATGGTAGTCATATGCTGTCCGCATGGGTTGTGTCCTGTAATGATGCCGACCATCAACCGAACGTCTTTCCTTCCAAGTTTCAGTACAAAGTTTGCAAGATTTCTGTTCGGACTTGTCACAACACTTTGCAGTTCTGCAGCGTTCTAGACCGGACCATCGCTCTTTATGTAGATTGCCTACATAATCGCTGATCCAATTCATGATTCCTGTGGAACTGATTCCGATTATTGGCTCTGGCCCTTGTGGGGGAACCGCTGATCCACGGTTGGCCAGTTCATCGGTAATTTCGTTTCCTACCAAATAAGTACAAGACTGTTTTGCCTTGCGACAGAATTAAGCTTCTTCTTACATTCTTGAACAATCTTTGAGGTTTGCTTCGCGTTCTCCAGGGCCTTCAGTGCAGCCTGCCTGCCACTGAAAACTCCAATCTGTTGCCTGCTCCATCTCCTCTCGATTATCCATTCGGCTACTTTCGGGGTGGTAAAAATTTCCGTTTGGACAACAGTTGCCCTTTCCCCCATATCATAGTGATACTAATTACTATCATTTAAGTACCATCCGGCCCAGACCCTATTTCATTCTTGGACCCATCGGTAAATAAAATATCTGTCAAACCTTGCTGAATGCTTTCTGGAATGCTCCATTGCTCACGCAATTGAGTTCTGACATCGACAATGGAAATCTGACATGACCCAACGTTTAGTATATAAATATATATAATTGACGACTTCACCATTTTGGGTGGGTGTTTGTCCGCGCTCCTTCTCCTATTTGTGATGTTTTTCCACAAATGGAGGGAAAACAGTTTCTAAGCCGACTTCGAAGAGCAGATGGTCTTTTATGAAGAGTTTTTTCATGGCAGAAATACGCTCGGAGGTTTGCCCTTGACTGCTGCGGGGCAGCCGATATTAGAAAAAGCTTGCACGCACGGAGATTCAAACCTGAGCACTTCGGCTATGGCGGCCAACGAATAGTAGTAACGGCTAAAACCACTTGGTTACTGCGCTTTATGCGGCACACGAATTAAAAACAAATTTTTTCAAATAAGAAATAATTCGCTACTGAATTGAAAATTTTAGACTTTAGAAATAATTTCTAATTGGCTGCACGGAGTTATACGTTGGTATGCATTTATGTTTGCAACAGTCCTTATGCTTGTAAATATGTACTGTTGTTTTGTGTCTTAACTTTACCGTTGTACATTTTTTAATGCGATTTTTGCTGACCTCCCTCCGATTGTATTTATTTATATAAATAATATTTTCATTTGCTAAATCAAGGCACCGTATCAAATTACGGGCAAATAGCCGCCTCCATAAGTATTTGCGCTTCTAATATAAGCTGTATGTATGTATGTATGTGCGCATGTGTGCGTATATATGTACGAGTATGGGCGCGTTCATGTGATATAAATAAATTGCTTGAGTAGTAGACCAAAACGTCAGTAAATAGAATAAACAGAAAAATTATGCACAAAGTAACCGCTCAAATTCACCTACTTACACACACACATGTACATATACATAGATCTATATGAAGATGTGTATAATAATTACCATCCTACTTGCAAGCACACACACACGCACACACATTCATCTGTCCATAAGCTGTAAAGACTCCACAAGTAAGTGAGTCAAATGAGCTGTTGTTTTTGTTGTGCGAAGAAACTAATATAGCTTTACCTTTTACAACAAAATTCGTATTTGTAGAAAATGGTAAGCTTTTCAAAGCGGTCGTGCGACTTTGAAAATTTATTGCATTGCATTTAAATCTCTTTTTAATTCACTGTCACGATCGCTTCGCTGAGCAACGGTTGTTGACAAATCCATACATACATACATTTACACATATTACCGCCTGTAATGTGGCTCGATCGATCAATCGACAAATACCAGTAATTATACCAGTAAGCAAGCAGGAAATTGGACTGTCGCAAGAGTATTAATAGAACTAGTTCACTTTGAGTGGGTACCAGTCCTCCGGCAGGGCGATGCCATTGGCAGTGCATAGCAGTTGTGAGCAGAGTTGCCACTCAAAAAAATATATATAATTCCACCAAAACTGAAAAATGTTTTATAGTACAAGAACTTTTAGAAATGTTGGATAAATTAGTTTTTAGAAAATTTAAGTTTGAGAGGTATCGGATTATACCTAAATTGAAAGAATGCAACGAAAATTCAAAATTAAAATTCAATCTTTACTATATTTTTGTAAAACCATTCATGGCATTTATTTTTAAAAGATAATCTCTTTTAAATGTTGACCGCAACTGCACCGTGATTCGGCCATCCATAAACACCAATTTCAAATCAATCGCTGGAGGACTTCGGGGGGTCGGTCGATATCTCGTGAATAACTTTAGTAATCTTGGCTTCCAATGCCTCAATCGAAGCTGATTGACCTACAAAGCATTTAGACTTTACATACCCCCACAAATAAAAGTCCAAAGGTGTGATCTTGGTGGTCTATACGCTGGTCCGAAAAAGGAGATAAATTGCTCACTGAAATGACGACGCAGTAAATATATTGTTTCGAGGGCTGATTGACAAGTAGTGCCGTCTTGTTGGAACCAAGTATTTTTGGAACGAAATGTTGCGGAGATCAAGAGCTTCAATTTCCGGCATCAAAAAGTCATTTATCATGGCGCGATGGCTTTCACCATTCACTGTTACATTAGCAACAGCCTCGTTTTTGAATTAATATGAGTCGATGATTCCTCCAGCCAATAGGCCGCACTAAACGATTGTTTGTAATGGATGTAATGCTATTCTTGAATGCCTTTGGTTGCTCTTCAGCCCAAATACGGCAATTTCGCTCATTGACGTAACCATTAAGCCAAAAATGGGACTCATGGCTGAACAAAATTCGAGTCTCAAAATGCAGATCTTTGGCGAGTTCTTCAAGAGCCCAACTACTGAAATGATGATTCTTTGGTAGAACGGGCGGCTTCAAATCTTGGGTTAGCTGTATTTTATATACTTTGAAACTATGTTCTTTGCATAAAATCGCCTCAGTAGTACCATAAGATAAGCGAAGTTGCTCAGATCGGCGCCGAACCGATTCTTCTGGGTCTTCGGCAAAACTCTCACTTACCGCTCTCAGCCGCAATGTTCTCTTCACTTCGAGCTGTAAGTGATCTAATCGGTCGAGTGTCATCAAATAATGTAAAATTATTCTCAATTTTGCCGATGGTTTGCCGAATAGTGCGTTCGGTAGGACGGTTATGCACACCATCAGTTAGCCTGAGCGCGCAATAAAGTCTTTTCACAGAGCGTTAATTTTCCTAATACAATTTTACGATTTGTGAATGTTGTAGAGGCGAAGTCTTTCCATGATGAAATATCAATGAAAACTGAATAAAATATTGTACTTAGTTTAACAGTAGTCACGCGTGATCTGTCATAAGAATCGTATTGGAAAAAGCACCTCCAATCTGATTAACATTTTTAACTTCTGTGTATAGAAAACGACATAACTTTGCCAGCATCGTAAATTGCAACCACTCAGCACCCGATATGCAGAAAGTATCACGAGACAACTAGTATGTGACTACTCTTAAGGTGAGAACGTCCAAAACTTTATCGAAGGGTGTTCATTTTTACTGCAGACCGATGTCACGCCTGCATGCGTGCCTGACGTGGTCTTAGGCTGCTATATTCTGCCATGAACTTAGCTGAATTAATGACGTGTGACTATGCGTATGTTTTTACTACTAATTTTACATTTATTTTGTGCTTAGAATTTAAAGTTTGGCAGAAGCAGTGGAAGGAAAAATAAAGCAGACCATTCGTTCAAGAGGAGGTAACAAAATATGAGACATTTTATTCAGCACAGAATGGAGGTTGGATTTTTATTTAACGTGGGTTTAGATGGACATCGGAAGTGACTCGACGTACTCCCGCGAGAATTAGTCGATAAGAATCAAATTGCACGTCCAAGGCGCCCAAATAACAACCTCTTTCTTGGCATAATTTCAAAGTTCATGCCTTGTCTGGTAGTCATGATTGAGGGCAAGATTGCCGTCATCTTCATTTTGGAGGCAGTATGAAGCAATGATGGCTCCAACATGCAAACCACGTAAAATAGTGGTCTTTTCTTGATGTTAAAGATTTTGAGTACGATCGCATTCAACTTTCAGGTAATTTAACGATCCTTCAGCGAGCGTCGACGGAAACGATAGCTCAGTATACTAAAATCTTTCCTCAAACCTTCACATCATGGTTGGATATAGACCGAATAGCTGATAAACACATCAAAGCGACAACTTTTGATCTTCGGCTACATTTTCATTTCAACAGAACGATGACTTCTTAGTTATTGAAAAGAGCACCTTGAATTCGATTGAAGTCGCTCAACGCACCGTAGTGTTCTGCTAGGGAGTCCTCAAAAACATATGTATACATATATATAATTGGCGGGTACTCCCTTATTGAGCGTTTGGCCGAGCTCCTCCTCCTATTTGTGGCGGGCGTCTTGATGTTGTTCCACAAATGGAGGGACCTACAATTTTAAGCCGACTCCGAACGGCAGATTTTTTTTATGACGAGCTTTTTCATGGCAGAAATATAATCGGAGGTTTGCCATTGACTGTCGAGGGGCCATCATTATTTGATGATATTTGATATGATATTTCGTGTCCAGTATGGGTTTTGAGCTCGAGCTCACGCACAATCCTATTCGGAAAGAGCGTCCACCCGAGAGTATGATGAACAGATGAAACAGATTGAAAAATTTCTCTTTACTTGAACCGCTCGCTTGCCAGAAATCGCCACCAAACGTTCTGCATAGTCGATAAAACGAAGTATTTTTTGTATGATGCAGTTGTGGAGGTTCTTCGTGAAAATGAACACGAAAATCTCTAGTATTGCGTACGAGTATAGCGTGACACGGATTGGGGTGTGAAGAAAATCGCTGACGGCAGAGATTTTTTTATATTTAAAAAAAATTAATAAATTTGTTATTTATTTTGTATTTAAAATTATTTATGGAGTTTTTAATGTGAAGTATCTTAGATTATTTTCAACTTTTACTTTCGTACCAAGTTTTGTGTTCAACAGTTTAGACAGTTTGATGGAAGTGGCGGTCGGTCTTGAAACCAACTTTAGTTGATCCATTAATCCTTACCGATTCAATCCTTACCGAACAATTGTGCTACCACAGTACCAGTTAATCTGCTACTCCTCGTTAAACCATTTTGTTGCAAGTGCAGAACCATTGATCGGGTTGAAACTTATATCCATAAATTTATCAGCATCATTCAAGAACGATGAGCCAAATTATCTAAACCTACTGGAATACCACACAGGCTAGTGACAAAGAAACTGTCTTACTGGCTCTTTCCCCTTCCCTCATGCTTGCAGTTCTGCTATAGTTGTAATGAGGTTAATTCAATCTTTGAGCATGCCGATCTAGAAGACAACGGCCTGTGATCAGAACAAATAACACAGAGACGTTTTTGCTTGCCGAATTCTTTCATTCAGACTATCTACTCATCTCGTGTTGGCTGAAGTGATAATGCTACTTGCATCACACAATTTGTAGGTAGGTTGAGAGGAGTATATCTACAATCATCCTATCAAAAGGCCTAATTCGGCTGTCTTAAAATGCCTTGTATGTCACTATGTCCTAGCACTCATATCCCAGGCACCCATGCGGAAATATTCCATCATCTCGTTAAGAGATGCCCGGCATTTGCGAGAAATGAGGGAATTATTGAAAGCCCCGCCCTTGAAGTGGATGCGGAAATGTTCCTCCATCCCGTGTTAGTGACGACCCCACCAAGGCTTTTAGCTTAGGCGCCGCTTAGCCATCAAAGTACATATAGATTTCTCGAAACGAAGTCATATTTTTGCCTAATCAGACCTTATTAATGTCCATAATTCCAACCTGAAATACGTTACAGTGCATAGGAGGACGCACCGAAGCGCTTACTTTGATGCATGGAATCGCACAGCCGCATTATAAAATTTACAAATACGAACGAGTATTTAGTCAAATCTAAAAGCAACTTTTATAAGTTTATTTTTAGAAGATGTGCGTTTTGTTTATATACTTAATAGGATTAAAACGACTTACAATTCAAGCGAATTCTTGCCAAACTTCTTTAGTTTTTAGTCACTCTATGTAAATTACCACAAAAAACAAACTGTGTCATATCCGACTTACGTCATATCTCATATCCAAGTGATATATGAAATTTATTTTTTATCGCTCGCTTTTTGTTAGAAAACTTGTTCGCTCACTCAATGTGTCACTCATTCATTTAATTATATAAATACCTGCTGGCTTAATAGTAATTATTTTTATTGCAAAATTCGCCTGTTTTGGTAAGAACACCTGAGCACAACACTTGGAAGTGGGCAATTAATTCTCAAGCATTTGACCAACATTTATCAGTCGGCCATTAGGGAGGGGAAAAATGCAGTTTGGGAGAAAAATTGGTTGCGAAATAAAAGACTATAAAACAAAAGGAAAAATGAAATGAGTGCATTAATTATAGAGCGTATGGCAATATTAGTAAATATGTAGGTATTTGAAAGAATAAACATTTATATACATACCTAGGTATGTAGAAACATGTCGTATATACTTAGGCTTGCCGTAAATTCTGTGACAAATTTTACAATGTATACGGCGTGAACAAATTCGCAGAAATTTTTTATTTTTGCTTTTGTTCCTATGCATTCGCAGAAATCCCCTTAGAAAGCAGAAAGTCATGTCAGAAATGGATGTATCGACCAGATCCATGTCGTTCCCATGACAGTCGGTTCTACGTAACTGGAACGATCCGGATTTATATCCGGTCCAGGACTGTCATTTCAGCAGCATATGTTATGTATGAGGAATGTTTATGCTGATACAACAACAACAACAACCAGATCCATATCCAGACTAATTAGAGAGGATTCTCACTTGAAAGCCTTCCGTCGTTTACTGGTTATCTTTTGCCAACTCACTTGAAGAAGATTAGACCCGACGGATGCAAGCAGCTTTTTCGGTGGCACGTCGTCAACAGCTATGAAAATATTTTTTTCACAGGTGAGAAAATGTTCACTGTTGAATAAGTTTTTAATAATTAAAACGACAAAATCTATGCTAAAACTTATAAACACGCAAAAAGTGTTGTTTCAAGAGTTCAGAGTGGCCACCATCCAGCCTCCAGTGTGAAGTGTCTTGTAAAGGCTCTCTTCAATGGAGAGTGTTGAATCTTCTAATACATATAGCGAATCAATACAAAATATCATGTCAAAAAAATACTAAAACAGCCAGAGGGTGTGTTTTCTCAAATTACAAAAAAAAATATTTTCAATCAAAAATTTTAAATAAAAATTAAAGTATATTTTATCCTATACAAAACGAAAAAAAAGGTTTTCAATAAAAAAAAAATTTTTAAAGTACATTTTTGTATTAGTATTTTCCTAACAAAAAAAAAGTTGTCAAAATGTTAAACAGAGTTGAAGATAGTTAACTTAAAAAAAAATTTTTCAATCAAATTTTTGAATAAAAAAAGGAAAATTGAATGAAAAAAATATTTTCTATAAAATGTTCGCTAAAATTGAATGAAAAAAAAAATAAAATTTAAAATATTTTGGGAAATTTTTGTTGAAAATGTTTTTTTAATTTTATTTTATCCTATAGAAAACCAAAAACTGTCGAGACTCTAAACAGAATTCAAGATATTTAACACTAAAAAAATTCAAACTTGAATCTGCCAGCAAGATTCCGCTCCAGCTCATAAGGCAAAAACCACCCAGCCCACCCAACAGTGGCTAAAAAACAAATTTTCCTGGCTTCATAGCCGCAGAAGATTGGCCGTTTGGAAGTCCAAATCTGAATCCATTGGATTACAATTTGTGACCAGAATTGGAGCAAATGGCCTATCGTAGATCGCACAGAATGGAAACACGCGGTTTGCATTTCTGCGGTAGCTGAATTGCCTAATCGAAGACTTGAAGACTTGTGTAGAAGCAAATGGTGACCATTTCGAATGAAAATATATATTTGTTTTTAGTATTTACGTGATTAAATGACACTAAAAAAATAAAACTTAAAAAAAGTATTATAATTTCACATCTATAACGGACTTAACTTGTAACAGAACTTATGGCAAGGCCAAGTACATAATTTTAGTTAGATATTTTAACACCCTAGTTTCCGTTTTTAGCTAATTTTAACACTTTTTTTAAGAAAAGTTCAGAAGTGCTCTTAACATGACTTTTACGGATCAAAATGTCTTACGAAAATATTTGCCATGAAAAAATAGTCAAAATAAATGTTTACTCGTAATTGACGGAAATACTTTTCTAACGCTGTTTTTTTTTTAATTTCCCATAATTCTCTAGTTACACTTAACCAATCAAGTGAAATTTACTAATCGAGCCGATAAACTGTTCCTAACTTTAAAGTACCCTTTAACTTTTTTCCTTTTTCTTAATTATCTGGCAAAAATAAATGTCCCAAACTAAGGCAAGTCCATTTTGTCTTCAAAGCTTACCCGTCTTAAGTGGTTAGACCTGTGTAGCGGCGGGAAAAATTAACATATTTTGGGAACTTTTTCAGCACTTTGAGTTAAGCTAACTTGAGCTAATTTTGTCTCTAGAAAAATTACTCTAGACGTTTTTCCAATCTTAATCTTACAAGGTGAAGTCCAAAATAAACAAGACTGAGCTAAAATAGATTCTGATAACTTCGAGTTTATTTATTCAAAATAGTCTCCTCTGGCCGCGATACACTGTTTTGCGCGATCTAAAAGCTTTTCGAAAGAGTGTTTCAGGTCATTGACAGGAATGTCCTTCAGGATGTCGGTACAAGCTTTTTGGATGGCCTCTACGGGGGCAAAACGTTTTCCTTTCATGGCCAAATGCAATTTTCCGAATAGGTGGAAGTCACAGGGAGCCATATCAAGCGAATACGGTGAGTGTTTGATAGTTAAAATGCGATTTCTAGTCAAAAATCAGTTACAAGAGTGGATCGATGAGATGGTGCATTATCATCAATAAGCGCCAGCTTCCTCCTTCGCGGTATTGAGGGCAAATTCGACGAATGCAATGCAACAAACGCTTCAAAATGCCAAGATAGAAAATTGCATTGACGGTTTGGCCCGAACTCGATGTTTGGAGATATTCAACTCCGATTCCATGAGTTTCAATGATGATTTCGGTGCATTTTTCATAAATTCACGAACAATTTTGATGAAGTTTTCGGTGATTACTGATTTTGGGCGGCCCGTATGTTCATTGACATTTATGTCCTCACAACCATCTCTGAAATGTGTAAATCACTCATGAACTCTGACACGAGATAGACAATCATAGCCATAAACTTTTTTCATCAATTCAATTGTTTCGATAAAAGTTTTACCGATTTTAAATAAAATTTGATATCAGTTCTTTGTTCGAAACTCATTTTTGTACCGATGACATAAACATATTGACATTTTAGACGCGAAAACTTCGCTTCCACTGAACCAAATGTCACCAAGCTTTCACTGGAAGTCAGCGAGGGAATTAGCTTCCGTTGCATTAACTCATTAAAAAGATGGCACCATTAAGAACATTTTTATGACGCCAGTCTTGTTTATTTTGTACTTCACCTTGTATAAGTATGTATATTCAAGGTATTAAGGCAAGGTATTAACTTAAGCCCTTTATTGATTTCACTTCATTTTACTACAAAATTTAAAAGATTAACTCACTTCTATATGTGGCGGAACGACAGCTTGACAAGCATTTGAGAGAATGAGAGAACGAAAGTGTATTTGTTGGTATGATAAAGTGAGTTGTAATGTTACAGATTAGTTGGGGAAAGTACCTTTAGAGCAATAACAAGACTATAAAGCATATGCATATTTACCATACCACTACTTACTTATACATACATATACTATATATAAGTACACCACATATAGAGGACACCACAATTGGAGGAGAAATTCGTCCAAATACCTAACCAAGTATTAGAACATACACAAATACACAGTATACGAGTATGTGAATACTTACATATGCACTTATAGACTCTGTGCATTTTTCATTATGGGAAGTAAAATATGTCGATAGTTTTGCGAAGTTTAGCTGTATTTAAGAAAATTTTCAGAAGATAAATGTCAATACAAGGTGGCGCAAAATTAATTATCGAATTTTGTTTTCTAATTACTTTTTTACTAAAAAACAAAAAAAAAAAATTTTGGGGAAGCGAATTTGTATTTTGACCTTTCCGCGCTTCACTGCTTCTGTTTGTATACTGCAGCTGTTTACTCCACAAATGTCAAATATGATTAAAAAAAATATAAATTTTCCGATTGAAAAATTATAAATCTTCCGATAGAGTGATTCATTTTGCGCCACATTGCACTTACATGTATGCATTATCCCATACAACTAAATATACACCAATGCTGCAGTTACAGCTCAAATACAGCTCATCGCTTGCTTACCTATGTATACCTCCATGTAGGATTATGTATGCATGTATTCCCACGCGATTAGTGACTGCCATGAAACCGCGCCTCTTTCTGACTTTGCACTGAAATGAAAAATTTTTCGAAACGAAATTAAATTAATAAATAAATTCTCATTATACTCAAACGTTATCGTAAATAAATATTCATTCACAGGGACATAAGGAGCTAGAGGTATACACATATATGCATGCATACATGCATACATCCACACGTACATATATTGCGGGACTTAAGTAAAGCTCACTTATTTAGATGTTAGCATTTAAATTTTGTATAAATATAATTTTTTTTACTTTGCTAATTCAGTATTTTTTCAGAATAATTTTAACCGCAGTCGTATAGAGCTTTAGAACTTACAGTTGCGAACATAAAAAGTCGAAGATACATATAATAAACTATTTTTTTTTTTGTAATGCGGGCCTTTTTAAATCATAAAATATTTCTGCATTGTGAATATTCACTGAATATTAAAACTAAGTTAAAAAGGATTATTTGGCAAAATATTTTTTTTTTTTTAGAATTATAAGCGGTCAATTTTTGTGTATAGAAGAACCGATTCAGGAAGCAGCAAAGGCTAGCCCAAGGAAGGAAACATCATTGACTGAATTGCATGCGTTTGCAAATTGGATTCAAAACTGGCGAGTTCATAAAAATTACTTTAAAAAATCACTTTTCAAAACAACTTTAACCCATAGCATCTAACTCTTCGTCGAAGTTTTGTGTGTAAACAG
The DNA here is from genome assembly GCF_027943255.1 of Anastrepha obliqua. Taxonomy (NCBI): domain Eukaryota; kingdom Metazoa; phylum Arthropoda; class Insecta; order Diptera; family Tephritidae; genus Anastrepha; species Anastrepha obliqua. The sequence goes on from NC_072893.1 coordinate 10,879,519, forward strand.
TTCGCCGGAGAGTTAGATGCTGGTTTAACCCTTCCCTAGTTGTTTTGAAAAGTCACGAAAAAGCCATCTTTGGAAACGAAAATGCATTCAAAATAGTTGCAACGCCAAAATTGGACTTCAATTAGTTGCTGAAGAGCGATTTTCTCAAAAAAGTACAGATTTAACCTTTACAATCTCTGTGCAAAAAAAAAACGGTGAATGCTACGGCATTCATGCGCGTATTCTATGAATCCTTAGACATGGACGTAGACAAGTGGTGCTTGTTTCTATTAACTTCTAATAGATGCAAATTTACCTTCACGTCGAATACTTGAGGCAAATTAGCTGGCAAAAATTGAAGAGCCTATTCACAGATAAATGGCCTGTACAGCTTTTTATTTTTTATTAAAAAAAAAATTGGTAGAATCCAAATCTGACAGCTAATAATTGAGATTCCGACTACAAGAACTTGTATTGCAGATATTGCGCCTTCTCAAAGCAAGTGCTGACAGACGATTTTGTTTGCTTATCGCTTGAGTCTGAACAGACTAATTTAATGGCTGTTGTGTAGAAAAAATATTTCAGATAATTTCATAAATTGGCGGTTGGGTTTCCTTTGCATGCAAAAAAATACTAATTACAAGTACGCATTTGTACACGAACTGGTACTGGCACGACCTTTGAGGCCTGACATGGAGTCCGTCAAGTGATCCATGTATTTTTGGCATGAAATTGAATTTTTCTGAAAATTGGTTTATTTCTAGGATTTAGTGCATTAAACTGAATAATTAAAAAAAAAATTAGTAATTTTGAGATTTATTTAATGTTGAATTTTTATCATAGAATTTTTTGAACAAATATCTTCAGTTTTGGGAAATAAATATTTTTTTTTAATTTGTGAAAAATACCTCTATGAGTTAATTTCTGAATGTTACATAGTGGAATTCTATAAACTTTCTAACCTTTCTAATATGTACAGCGAATCAATATAAAATATCCTGTAAAAAAAAATCTGAAACAGGGTGTGTTTTCACAAATTGCAAAAAAAAATTTCAGTGAAAAATTTGAAACAAACATTGAAGTAGGTATATTTTATCCTATACAAAAAAAAAAAAGGATTTTCAATAAAAACAATTTTTCTTAAAGTACATTTTTCTATTAGTATTTTCCTAACAGAAAAAAAATGTCAAAATGCTAATCCGAATTGAAGACATTTAACTCTAAAAAACTTCATACCAAAATTTTCAAATTGAGTAAAATTGAATAAAAAAGGTTTTCAATAAAAAAAAAACTTTTTTAGAGAATATAGTATTGCGTAAAATTGAATGAAAAAAAAAACAATATAAAAAAATTTTGGAAAATTTTTATTGAAAATATTTGTTTATAATAATTATATTTTATCATATAGAAAAAAAAATGTTGAAGTGCTAAACAGAACTGAAGACATTTAAGTCTAAAAAACTTTCTACTAAAATTTTCAAATTGAGTAAAATTAAATAAAAAGAGATTTTCAATAAAAATTTTCGATAAAAAAGTAAAATTGAATGAAATAAAATTTTATATAAAATTTTCACTAAAATTGAATGAAAAAAAAGTAAAATTATAAAAATTTTGGAAAATTTTTATTGAAAATATTTTTTGATTTACATTTTATCATACCGAAAAAAAATTGTCAAAATGCTAAACAGAATTGAAGATATTATATTTAACTTTAAAAAATTTTCACTCAAATTTAATGAAAAAAAAAAATAAAAAAAGCTTTAAAAATCTTCACTAAAATTGAATGAAACAAAAATAAAATTAAAAAAAGTTTGAAAAATTTTTATTGGAAATATTTTTTTAATTATATTTTAACATATAGAAAAAAATTGTCAAAATGCTAAACGGAATTGAAGATATTTAACTTTAAAAAACTTCTTACCTAAATTTGAAAATTGAGTAAAATTGTAAAAAAGAGATTGCAATAAAAATTTTCGATAAAAAAGTAAAATTGATTGAAAAAAATATTTTCAATAAAAATTTACACTAAAATTTAATGAAAGAAAAATTAAATTTAAAAAAGTTTGGAAAATTTTTATTGAAACTATTTTTTCAATTATATTTTATCATATAGAAAAAAAAATTGTCAAAATACTAAAGAGAACTGAAGATAATTAACTTTATAGAATTTCATACCAAAATTTTTAACATTGAATAAAAATTAATAAAAGAAAATGATTTTCAATAAAATCTGTTCTTTAAGCATATTTTCTTATTAGTATTTTCATAAACTATAATATAATCCAATTTTCAGAATATATGAAATCAATGCCCAAAGTATTTGAATCACTTGACATGACAACGCTCCTTTGTCACACCTTTAAGCTACAGGTCAAAAAAAAGGAAAGCCAAGGCTTTTTCCAATTCGGAAGATATCCTTGAAAATGTTTTCTACATATAACAGAAATCAAGAAGGAAAAATTTGAGTTACTCAATGCCAGAGTGCTTAAAACCTTTACTACAATTATGGGAGCCCTCGCAAATACTAATGCAATTTGACCTCACAGGAAAAGTTATGAGGATGAAAACGCAAACTATATGAAATCTTCAAATTTCTTAACCTAACTTACATATTTACACTGACGTATGTATGTATCTTGATATATATTATTAATTTTTAAATCATCTGTTTTAATAAGCTACTATACATAGCTATTATTTAAAAGTGGAAAAGTATCAAAAAATTGTGCGCATGAAATTTCGCATAGCAAAAAACTGCAGTATTTCTGCCGCTCAAATTGTTTTGTCCTCCACTGTGAGTTTGTTCTCGTAATTGAATGATTTTCCCATATAAGCATAATCCCAAGATTATTTTGATTACAACAACAAATAACGCTGAAAGCTAACTTTTCGATTAAAAACCAGTTTCGAGAAATTTATATTTTTTTTAACTCATATTTCTTCCACTTTGTCAAACAAATCATTGCGTCACCGTGGTTTGTTCATTGAATGATTTTGTTTAAGAATAATTTTATTTTTGGAATTTACTATTAGAATTTTTTGCTTAACCGCCTGGCCTAGAAACCACAACACTTGTTCGAAGACAACTTGCGGTTTGTGTGATAAATTTGTTGTGGTCGTTTAAACGTTTCACATTCTTAAACCCACACACACACCTACATAAATGTATGTAAAAAGTAAAAACAAAAAACAAGAAGAAAAAAGTTTCCGCCCGCTTACACAACATTCATTCTATGTATGTATGTAAGTATGTATGTATGTAAGTAAGTGATATATACATATATGAGAGTCTATGTAGTGTCCATGCGGGTTTTGAGGAAAGCGCGGTGGTATGTCTGCGGTGACACAACAGGTTTTTTACACAGGCGTGAACGCAAGTGCCTTTAGAGCTGTTGTTGGACACAAATTAGCACCAACTTGTTAGTGAAGTTGAAATATATTAAAAGAAATACACAAAAAAATCATTGAAATATTTTTTCACATATACATACAACATTTTTTCCCACATTTCTGTGGTTTTCTGAAAGAGTTAGTCGGTTTAGGAAAAATTAAAAATCATAATTAAAAATAAAAATAAAAAATTTTGCACTAGCATGCATCCATTTGGGGTTATGCACTTATGTATGTATGTGTGTAGATGAACAGAAAAGGGACTATGTAATCTTGGAGGTAAAACAAACTCATATTGTATTTAAGGGCTCCCGGGTCCCTCGAAAATTTAGGGTATTTTCAGGAATTTTTTTACGATAAAAAATGAAAACCGATTTTAAAATTTTTTAGGCTTTTTATTTAACTTCTTTTACATACAAAAATAAAAAAATAAATTTTTTTTAAATTTTAATAATTTTAAAAATGGCTCTGAAGTTGACCCTCCCGAAAAATTGGATTTGGACGGTCTTGTTTATTTTGGCTCTTCTATTCATCTGAAACACAAAAACCAAAAGAATTATTAATCAGTCTGACTGTAGCTATGTTCCGCACTAGAAAAAAAGAAATTTGACAAAATGGCGTGGTTTTGAATTTGACACTCTAAAAATACGTTTTTTTCAGTTTTTTAATATAAAAATACGAAATAATTGAAATAATTATATGATTTTAGTACGGGCGATAGCCATTGATGTTGTGAACAACCTATTAAAATTTCAGACGATTCAGTTGAATAGTTTTTTTTTGACAACACCAGGCCGAAAAAAGGAGTTTCGGGATAAATGATTTTAAGTTTGAGGTACAGGAGCGCGCGGATCGCCCTCTACCTAGTTAATGGGCTGTAGAAACTATAATATTGGGAATTTCCGCATGAAGATTTCACAGTACATTTTTAAGATACCATATTTTCGAAATATCGAAAAAATAAAACATCCCTTTTTTTTAAATTTCTAGACCACCGGCTCCCCTTAAGCGCGCCTAATTTTTTTTACGGTGGGTCAAAGTTTACAAATTTTATTTCGAAAGAATTTCAATTTCAAAGTTTCCAAGCAAAGTCTCTAAATTTTATTTATTATTCAATAAAATATTTATAATATTTTTATTCATATTTGTATTATCCGTTAAAAATGTTAAGAGTCGATTTCTGATAGAAATATTAGCTCCTTTCGATTCACCCACCACTTAGCGATTAGGGAATATAAGAAAAAATCAATATTGCATATGATTTGGCAGCACTGCATTATTCACATTTTGATAAACGGTATATAATAGCATTGTTTTTCAAAGCGTCCCACCTAAAGTATGCAAAATTGTTTAATTACGTCGTGGGACTGTCAAAAGTCAAGCGTCCTGCTCTTCACCGAATGTCGCTCAAACTGTTAAGTAATTCTATTAACTTTCAAAGCATCCCACCAAAAGTAACGAAAATATAATAGGCGCCTTCAATTCGCCACTTCTCTGCTGGGTATGTTTGGGATCTGCTTTTCTTCTTCTTGATAAAGCGCGCCAGTCGTTTTTTTTTCTCGTGCTAATCCGCGCCAGTTGGACAAACAAAGTGAAGCCAAGTCCTTCTGCACCTGATCTTTCCAACGCAGAAGAGGCCTTCCTCTTTCTCTGCTACCACCAACTGGCGCCGTATCGAGTACTTTCAGAGCCTGAGTGTTTGTATCCATTCGGTCGACATAACCCAGCCAACGAAGCCGCTGGATCTTTATGCGTATTATGCTTATATGACACTGGCCATTGTATTTTCACGCAGCCAGACTGGACTGGATCACAACACTTTTTGCTGCAGCTGTAACTTGCCAGGGGCAAAAGGAGTGGTAAAAAATTTCCTCTGCAGTTACTTAGTATTTATTGTGTGGGATTAGAATATGAGGACGGGGTAAATTTCACTTTGACAGTATAACCGAGCTCTTTGAATTTACTTTGATCTTTAATGGGCATGCGAAAGATTTGGTACTGATAATTTTATTTTTAATTTTCTATTCTTTTCAGTTTGAATAGTCAGTTGTGGTAAAAACCCGGTACCCTTTTTACTTCCATTACACTCTCCATCAACCGGAAAAGCAACTATATCCATATGATTTTAGTAATATCGGTTCAAAAACTAGTTTGCCAAAGTCATAAGGCTGAAGGTAGGTTAGGTTATTTTACGGTGGTAGTCGATCTGTACGACCAACTCACTTAGACCTTACAGGTCCGTTGTGATAACACTGTGCGACACGTGAACCTCATTCATTTCCTTCGAGGAACCATTTTGCGGATCTTATGAAGCACAGGACTTGTCCCATCCCCACGACAGACAGTTCAGTAATATAACTGAAAAAATATTTACCTAGAAAATTTTATCTGATTATAGCTAAGGCTGGGCAATTGTAAAGGAAGTGCTCAACTGTTTCTTCCTCTTCCTGGGAGAAAACTCCGAGTCTCAAGGAATGCCTGCTGAATAGCCAAATACCGGTTATGCAATCCACGACTTTCGAGAGAGCTAAATTTTATTACATAGAACAAAAATCGTCAAAATGCTACACAGAATTGAAGATATTTAACTTTAAAAAACTTCTTCCAAAAATTTTCATCATTGAGTAAAAGAAATTAAAAAAAAAATTTCGATAAAAAAGCAAAATTGAATGAAAAAAATATTTTCAATAAAAATTTTCACTGAAATTTAATGAAAAAAAAAATTAAAAAAGTTTTAAAAATTTTCACTAAAATTTAATAAAAAAAATTAAATTAAAAATAGTTTGGAAAATTTTTATTGAAAAAAATTTTTTTTTTTAATTATATTTTATCATATAGAAAAAAATTGTCAAAATGCCAAACAGAATTGAAGAAATTTAACTCTAAAAGACTTCTTACCAAATTTTCATCATTGAGTAAAAAAAATGTCTATAAAAATTTTCGATAAAAAAGTAAAATTAAATGAAAAAAATATTTTCAATTAAAATTTTCACTGAAATTTAATGAAAAAAAAACAAAAAGTTTTAAGAATTTTCACCACAATTTAATAAAAAACAAATTTAATTAAAAAAAATTTGGAAATCTTTTTATTGAAAGATATTTAACTTTAAAAAACTTCTTACCAAAATTTTCATCATTCAGTAAAATTTAGTAAAAAAATTTCAATAAAAATTTTCGATAAAAAAGTACAATTCATTGAAGAAAATATTTTGAATAAACAATTTAACTAAAATTGAATGAAAAAAAAAATTAAAAAGTTTTACAAATTTTCTCTAAAATTGAATGAAACAAAAATAAAATTAAAAAAAATTTGAACAATTTTTATTGAAAATATTTTTTTAATTATATTTTATCATATAGAAAAAAAAATTTGTCAAAATGCTAAACAGAATTGAAGATATTTAACTTTTAAAAACTTCTTACCAAATTTTCATCATTGAGTAAAAAAATTTCAATAAAAATTTTCGACAAAAAAGTAAAATTTAATGAAAAAAAAATGTTTCAACAAAAATTTTCACTGAAATTTAATGAAAAAAATATTAAAAAAGTTTTAAAAGTTTTTTAAAGTTTATTTTCACTAAAATTAAATGAAAAAAAAATAAAATTAAAAAAGTTTGAAAAATTTTTATTGAAAATATTTTTTAATTATATTTTATCATATAGAAAAAAAATTGTCAAAATGCTAAACAGAACTGAAGAAATTTAGCTCTGAAAGACTTCATACCAACATTTTGATCATTGAGTGAAATTGAATAACGTTCGAGATATCCTCTCTTGAAGGGCTAAGCGATTCCTTTGTCTTATTCTTATTTATTTTTAAGTGAAGCTAAGTGAGTTGGCAACTGCAGAGCGGAAGGTGCAGCCCCGGCTAGGCGAGTTTGTGTTGTTTGAACAGGCCGATACTGCACCTTTTCTATTTTAGACGTTCTCTGGCCTCACTAAACATTTCGCACTTCCATTTTAAATAGAACAAAAAAAAAAGAAGGAACTTACACCAATCAGTCATTCTTACAGTTTTTATTAATGCGTGCGTCGCCTTTTCTCTTTCGAAATTTCTGCTCATATAAGTTGGCCGAGATACTTGAGGCACGCATCGGCAACAACCTGTTAACCAGAATATACTTATTGTGTATGTATATGTATGTACCTATGTATGTGAGTATATATGTATGTATGCATGTATGTTTGTGGGCATGTACCGTACTTTTGTTTTGTAAAACAAATTCAACAACCTGTTGAGGTGCGCAAATAAATCGCTTTTATTTTAACACCTCGTTTTGTTGCGTATAAAATACGAATGTGGGCGCGCCAAGTGACCCGCTGATCTGTTGTTGTTAGTTTCTTTAGTTTTTGTGTGTTTATTGTGCAAACAATAGCAAATGCTGACAATTTACAATACATGTTACTTTGGGTATTTGTTTTTGCTTTTATGTTTCCTAGTATTATCAATACTGGCACTATAACCTACAGTATTTGCCTGAGCTCTCGGAATATTTACTTTTAGTCATGCAGATAGCCAATGTTTTGCCTTAGCGGGAGTCCGCAGATTTTAAATTATACGATGATTCAGAGTTCCTAAGAATCAATAAAGACGCCATTGTCTAAAAATTTCTGGCATAGCATGCTCAAGGGTCAAGGGTCAAGAGTCAAGGGAGTCGAACCAATCTCCGACTCAAAGCAATATTTGCGAAAGGGTTTTATACAAGTATGAGAGGCGTGCCAGCTTGTCCCAAAGGTGTATTCAGTGTAAAGCACGTGTAGGCCAGTTGGGTTAGACTCCGACAAAGAGAGCAAAATGCAAAAATGAAGCAGCTCCTAATGTCGTTTCGAGTACTTTTTTTCATATCAGCCGGTACGAAGTGTAGGAGAACCGCGTAAAATAAACATATCTCGAAAAGTGTTGAAGTCTATATAAAATAGCCCTTTAGCTTAAATGCAATTTGAAATAATAATTGCTTATTAAAGTTCCAAAAATTTGCCCACAATAACTAAATATTATATATATTATATTAAGGAAGGAACACTTCTCGAACCTGTTAAATAGGGATAGCTGCGCATGTCACAGAGAATGTGAAGATCCCGTTACCCCAATAGTTGATGACGGAATTGTCGTTCAGCTACACGACCATGACGAGGTGAGAATAGCGATAACGCGGCTAAAGAACAACAAATTCGCGGGAGCCGACGGACTGCCGGCTGAGCTATTCAAACATGGCGGTGAGGTGCTGGTAAAGCATGCCTACCGATGCCTACCGGATCCATAAGAAGGGTGATCTTGCAATCTGTGCTAATTACCGCGGGATTAGTCTTCTAAATATCGCCTATAAAGTTCTAGCGAGCGTATTGTGTGAAAGGCTGAAGCCCACCGTCAACCAACTGATTGGACCTTATCAATGTGGCTATAGACCTGGAAAATTAATATATATTACGACAAATCTTGGAAAAAATACATGAAAGGTGAATCGACACACACTATCTTTTCGTCGATTTCAAAGCTGCATTCGACAGTACGAAGAGGAGTTATTTGTATGCCGCGATGTCTGAATTTGGTATCCCCGCAAAACTATATTAATACGGCTATGCAAGATGACGTTGCTCAATACCAGCATCGAGATCAGAATTGGGAAAGATTTCTCCGAGCCGTTTGATACTAAACGAGGCTCCAGACAGGGTGACTCGCTGTAGCGTGATTTTTTTAACCTGATGTTAAAAGAAGAACTTAATCGTTCAGGCCCAATAATTTATAAGAGCGTAAAATGTTTGGTGTATCCCGGTGATATTGACATCACTGCAACCACACTGTTAGTTCTACCTTTTCCAAACTGAATTGAGAAGCAAAGCGAATGGGTCTTGTGGTGGACGAGGAAAAAACGAAGTACCTCCTGTTATCAATCGGCGCAATCGCGTATCGGCACCGTCGACAGTTCTGATTGCGAGGTTATAAAAGACTTCGTTTATTTAGGAACTATAATAACGCCGATAATATTGTCAGCCCTGAAATCCAATGTAGAATCTCTCTTACCAAGAATACTTTGATACTTTGGACTAAGTAGGCAATTGAGTAGTAAAGTTCTCTCCCGACGAACAAAACTAACACTTTACAAGACTATCATCTCTCATTGGCTCGGTCATGCCGTCCGAATGGATACAAACGCTCCGGCTCTGAAAGTATTCGATGAGGTACCAGGTGGTGGTAGCGGGGGAAAAGGAAGGCCTTCTCTGCGTAGGAAAGATCAGGTGGAGAAGGATTTGACTTCACTTGGTGTGTCCAACTGGCGCCGTTTGGATATTAAACAATATTTTGATAAAATTAAAAATATCGTCCACCTTGAACGATTGAAATCACTTGCACTACTCTTTCGCGGAGAAAAAGTTTTCACAACATGCCAATATTTGATGTGTTTCGGTAACAAACCGGGACCGTCATCATTATGATTTTGTTTTTTTTTAATTATATATAACGACTTTGAAATATAAGATAAATAATAATATAAATTTTTGAGTTTTAACAGAAATAAAACAAATTTTTCGAATGTTGCTTTTTTCGCTCAGATATTCAAATTGTTTTTGAGTTTTATTCGTATACGAATTCGAAAGTTATTTTTATTTTTATTTTTATTTTTATTTATTTTTAAAAAGTTTGGGTTTTTGGAATAGCGGGTTTACACGCACATACATGTGCCTATAATTATGAAAGCGGTATAAGTCATATATTTCTTTTTTCGAGATATTTAATGAATTGCGTTTGAACGAGTTAAAAAATATTTTCACATTGTGCGACATTTTAATTTATAATTTTCTTAGTTTTAATGAATGGAAATTTATTATCAATATGAAATTTTGTATGAATTTCATACGAAAATGTTGTTTGGAAAGCTCTAATTGACTTAGACCATTTTCAAAATTAATTGAATGTCCCATAAATGACTTAATACAATAAAGAACTTTGAGTTTTATTTGAAGCAATAACTTTAATTAAATAATTCGTGAACATTTATTAATTATTTTTAAAAAGTAATTCATTTTTATCATTTTTCTCTAGTTTTTACGATTCTTAAAATGTTCATGGTGTTCTTCCGTTACTGGTTTAGGGGCGGTGTATGAATATTTTTGTTATTCCTCTTTTAGGTGAAAGATCCAAAACGTGGAGTTTAGAATCATCTAAAGAAGTTTTGTAGAACACTTTATAAGGTTAACTTTTGAAGAAACGCATCCATTGAGTTTTTAGCCAAGAGATAGATTCATCCGCTGTGTTTTTTACTCTTTTTGTTTGATTCTTCTAGTGACTTCGTCGCAATAAGATCCGGCTGCGTTTAACCTAAAATGGCTTTTTCCTTCTACACTTTTCTATCAATTCATAATAATTTTTTTTTTTGTCGGAACAACTAGCAAGTGCAGCGCCCAGATATTTTTAAGTCCATTGTACTACACTTGGATTCCCTTTTAATTTTCTTTAATTTTCTTGTGTTGCCAAGGAGCGAAGATGGTCGCTTCTTAACACATCAGTGCCAAAGACCTCAAACCTGATTCGAGCGAAGGCGGGGCTGACGCACAAGAAGTGGTCCGCTCTCATCCTCCTCTTCACAAGCTGGGCAGAGTACACTGCCTGTCGGCCGGCCATGACAGGTAACATCATTTTAGTCCATCTGCAGTCTCTCTCAGCCTGCCAAGCTCGCTTGTGAGTTGTAGTTACGCATTTGCTAAGCGTGGCTTTGATGGCCTCAGAGCCCATCTTAGCTAAGGAACCAGAGGTCTCGTTACCCACGATACCCACGTGTCCCGGGACCCATGTTAGCATCAGGCTATTATGCCTACCGACATAGTTCAGCCTGGATTTACAGGACTCGACTTCCCAAGATGTGGTTGGGGGGCTGTCTAAGGCCATAAGCGCAGTTTCGCTGTAACTGCAGACACATAGAGATCTGCCTCTCCATCGGTTTTCCACAACAAAGTTTATCGCTTCTTGAACTGCATCCACCTCCGCTTGAAACGCAGATGTATGCATCCCAGGAGCAAAGTACAGTTTTGTCCTGCTGGATTCCACGTAGACCCCAGAGCCGGAGCCATGCTCGGTCCTGGAGCCATCCGTAAAAATGCGAAACAGTGTTTGCCTAGCTCTTTTTCTGAGTTTGACCACAACTGAGCCTCTGGCAACACTACACTGTATCTCTTTTCAAGTATGACTCTTGATGGCATGGAAAGAATCGTTCGATCGAAGTTCGTGCCTTCTCTGTTTTCCTATGCCGGACAGGGGCCGTACCAGTTCCCATTGTGTTTCAGCCTGCAGATGGCCTTCAAGGCCTCTCCTTGGATGAAATCATCAAGTGGTGGTAAACCAATCAGAGCATCTAATGCCGGGACCTGAAGTAGTCGGAAAAGCTCCGGTGCAACAGATGGCCACAGTGCTTTGTAGTCTCGATAAGGTCCTCCTGATTCCCACGAGAGAGAGTCTACTCATCCAGACCACTAATACATAGGTGATAATGGGTCTTATCATAGCCGTGTAGATCCATAGGACCTAGCAGGAGAAAGATTTCCAGAGGAGCTTACTATCGAGGTTTACTCCAAGATATTTAATTTCCTTGGATAGCTGGATGGTGACTCCTTTTAGCTTTGGCAGAACGAGTCCATCAAGCTTTCTCCTTCTGGTGAAGAGAACAATATCAGTCTTGGTGGGGTTTGCCGATAGCCAATTCGCACAGCACCAAGTGTCAATCACACCCAGTGTTTTCTGTACTTTTCTACAGATGTTCATAAGCGAAGGGCCCGTTATCAAACAGGCAACGTCGTCCGCATATGCTTCCAGCACCATTTAAGGTGGTGAGTAGAGAATCGATCATGCACCAGAGCAATGGAGACAGCACTCAAAATAATGCTCAGGGTTGTATAAGTAAGTTGCTCTTTTTATTTTCATTTCTATCAAACCAAAATCACGGTCATTCGATACGGTTATCCGATACCAAAAATTTGTGGTCTACGGTTTCAATACTATTATTATTTTTTTCTGAGCAATTTTCATCCATTTGGCCTGAACATCGCATCACTGTAAACTACTACCTGTTTTTGAGTAGTTATAATATCCACCATATGCACTAAAATGCTTGATGCTACTTCCTGTGCACCTCTTCATGCTGTAGTTTCATCCCATACATACATCTTGACATTGCCATTATGGAAATTATGGAAGCCCAAGTTATAAACGTGCATATTTCACTTATAATAGACTAACGAAACAGACAGTTTAGGCTATGGAAGTGCTTTTTATAAATCAAACGAGAATCCATAGTATTCGCTGGACTTTCTATGGCTTTTTTTGGTCCTCTGCGAGACAGTTCTTAGCTCTTTTGGCATTTTGTAAATGTACATCATGACTTTCTTTAAGATGTAATTTCTCTTCCTCATTATTGCTTGCTTGGATTTTTCCATTCAGTAAATATAAATTATAAGTCAAATTTGAAAGTCAAAATGAATTCCATGTAAAGTTCAAATTACATCCACTATCTATAGATTCCTTTTTGACGATATCGTGAAAATTATATTCAATACCTATAGTTCAAGATAATATGGATGTGAAATACTTGATAAACTCATTTTTTTGAAATTTTCACTCAGACCACTTTCATAATTATGGGTATACATAATATACATTCCCTTTGTTTTCTATTGTAGCAAACACTTTTACTTTTGTGACTTCTAGTCGATAACCAGAATTCGAGGTTGTTTTTGTTTTATAACCTCAGAAACAGCTGCAATAGCAGTGACTTCGTTATTTCCAATAAGCACTTTCGATTTCGTACCTCACTTTTATAATCATATAATAACATTTATAATCTTATCTTATCAACAGACAACCTCAATTGACTCTATGTGCACATACATACATACGGGTATTGCTCACCTATTGTTAAGCGATATGCAATATTTTCTATTTCATATGGGCCCCTCTTTTATACAGTTCTTTGCATGCAACCCAGCAATGCCATTGGAATTTTATGATATTTCCTAGAAGTATATACACATATGCATACTTATTTATATACATATGAAAATATATACATATGTATGTGTGCATGTATGAATCAGCTGACACCTTACCTCTATTTGCACATAAATCCTATGTATGCCCATCAGGGCGGTTCTTCATTATTTCATATGAGTGTTGCGTGCAGGCAACCTCTTAACTTTCACTTTGCTTGGTCCATCTGAGGCCGAGGTACTTTTTTGTTTATTTGAAAGAACTCTGCCTATCCGAGGAGTCCAATTTTCAATGATTCTGCCGCAGTCCAGCAAAATTAAATCGTTCGTCGGTAGCCAATTTACGGCATCTTTGTTCAATCCTGTAACTGCCTTTGATATCAGTGCGATTTGGTATCACAGTTGCTGTTATCGATCATCGGCTGATACTGAAAGTGATTTACACATTTACAATCTCGTGCCTTCAGTGACTCACGATAATTGCATCGCAGGTGACAAATATCCATATAAGCCACTTGTAAGGTATTGAATCGCTTATGTGAGTGATTCATTATATGTTTTCTTCTTGTATATTAAATAAATTTAAATTTTTTTCCCGTCCATTGTTTAATAATTTGGTTCTTTCTTTCATTTGCAGGTGTTCGGCATAATTTGTATGGCCCTTGCTTCACCTGCCTACATCGCCGCCACGTCATTCTTCCTATTCGTGGTTGTAATCTCGTTCATTGCGACAATTTTGTGGATTTTCGCTTATCTGCTGGGCATACGTGAAGCTCTCAATGTGGCCGTCAATTGGATTTTCACAGTAAGTAAAAAACAAAAATAATAGATGTACAAATATTTTTCGACGTATTTTTTAAGAGGTATTTTCACTTCAAAATTTCAAATTGTCTCAAGCCCCACAATTGATGTTTATAACAAAACGTAAATATTGTGAGAAAAAATGTCATGTCTCAAAAATATCGCATGGAATATTCTACGCCTACTCCTAATGCCTGCAGCGCTTGTAAGGCCTGAACAACTTCGAAAGCCAAGAAGAATGGATAGAGCGTTTGCTCTAAGCTTTGCCGAATATTTCCATGAATCGGTCAAATGACTGTTACTGTTTTTGTAGCACTGGCTGATACGAAAAAGAAGTGAAACTACTTTCTAAAAATTATTATATCGTGGTGTACACCACATGCTGACAAGTTTTGACAATTTATTTTTTAACCTTTTATTTTTTTTTTATATTTTTTATTCTAGACAATTATATATATATTTATTTTTTTTATTCTATTTATATTTTTAATTTTTATTTATTATTCCTTTTTTATTTGATTCTATTTTTTTATTTTTTTATATATTATATTTTTCATATACTTTTTATATAGTTTTGAAGTAAAACTTTTTAGGCGTCGATGGACGAGCGAGAATGGAGAGTAAAATTTCAAGGCCATGCAACGTTTCGGGCATTTTCGTTCCGCGAGAGAGAAAAAAGATGTAACGTAGAGGAAGAGAGAGAGCTATACCTTATATGTACCTTAGATACACTTTAGGGTATTTTTCCTTCCTTCTCCTTCTGGTTGCTAGTTTCTAGCGAGAAATAACACTGCCTGCTTTTTGGTGCTTGTTTGTTGGTGCAAACTTATAGGAAATATATTTTTGGTGCCTACTTTTTGGCGTTATATTTCCTTGGTGCCTACTGTTTGGGGCGTTTTTTGGTCCCAATTTTTTTGCCATTTTTTGGTGCCTACTTTTTGGCGCTTATTTCCGTTTCCTGGCTAGTGCTTGTGCGTACTAAAAAGTGCTATCCATTCCGGCGTCGGATTTATTGGTATTGCCTTGCAGTAACTTGTGCCGTTATTACCACGGTTTGTGTCCGGCGTTTACCTACACCGGTCGACCCGACTCCGTTTTTTGTAAATTTTGTCTATTTGTATTCTCTGTAAATATTGTGAATTTATTTAGATATATATTGGGTCTCCCCCTCTTTCTTTGTATGCCTTGAAAGTTTCACTTCTGTTATGTGTGCTACGCTACACGCAATTTTTTATTTTTTTTTTAATATTTTTATTTTTATTAACTTTTTTATATATTTTTCATATGCTTTTTATATATTTTTATTTAGCTTTATATTTTTTACTTATTTTTATTTCTTGTTATTTTTGTATTTTTTATACATTTAATATAGTTTTTATTTAGAAACAATAAAATTTCTACATTTTTCATTTAATTTTAATTTTTTTCGAAATAATTTGTATTTATTTCATTCTTTTTATATTTTTATTTACTTTTATTTTTTATTTATTTTTATTCTTGTTATTTATTTTTAACTTTTATTCCTGTTTTATTTTATATATCTTTCATATTTTTTATATATTTTTTTATTATTTTTATATTTTTTATTTATTTGCAATTACTATTTTTTGTTTCATTTTAATGTTTGTAGTTTTTCACATATTTACTTTTAATTTTTAGTTTTTATTCCTGTTTTATTTTATATTATATTTATTTATTATTTTTTTATCCTTTTTATATATTTACTTATTCTTTATTTTTTTATTTACATTTTTAATTTATTTGTATTTATTTTAATTGTTTCATTCGTTTTATAATCTTCATTTATTTTTTTCTTATTTTTTTTCATTTGAAATTATTATTTTTTATTGATTTTTTATTTTTTTGTATGTATTTTTTGTAGGTATTTTTCATGTTTTTTATTTTTATTTTTTATTCCTTATTTATATTATATATATTTTTTATATATTTTTTACTAATTTTTATTTTTTATTTATAACTATTTTTGTATGCTTTTTATATTTTTTAATTTTTCTCTATTTTTTCCCTTTTTATTTTATTTTTATATATTTTTTCATTCTTTTCATATTTTCATTTATTTATAATTTTTATTTTTTAGTGCTATTTTACTTTATTTTTTTATTATTTTTTATAGTTTTTATATTCTTTTTATTTTTAATGTTTATATTTTATTCATTTCTTATTTTATATAGTTTTTATACTTTTTATAAATTTATTTTTAGTTTTCATTCTTATTAAATTTATTTTATTATTTATTTATTATTTATTATATATTTATTTTATTTTAATGTTTCTAGTTTTTCATATTTTTGGTTTTTAATTTTTAGTTTTTATTCCTTTTTTATTTTATAGTTTTTATATATAGTATTTTCGATATATATTTATAGTTCTTATTTATTGTTATTTATTTATTTAATTTTATTCTTGTTATATATTTTCATATATTGTTATTTTTTTATTTACCTTAATTTATGTATTTTTTCATTCTTTTTATACTCTTCGTTTATTTTTATTTTTATTTTTCAGTATTTTCATATTTTTTATTAATTTCAAATTATTATTTTTTATGGATTTTTTTTTATGTTTTTGTATGTATTTTTTCATGTTTTTATATATTTTTATCTTTTTTTTGTATTCTTTTTTTATTTTATATTGTATATTTAATATTTTTATTTATTTTTATTTTTGTATTCTTTTTATATTTTTTAATTTTTTTTTTATTCTTTCCCTTTTTATTTTATTTGTATATATTTTTTCATTCTCTTCGTATTTTTATTTATTTATAATTTTTATTTTTTATTGCTGCTTATTATTTTTTTTTTTTCATTTTTCTTTATTTATTGAATCTTTCTTGTATAAGAAACTAACAATAAGTTTACAAATCTTATATACTAGAGTAATATGTTTCCTTGCCATTGCTAAGAAACGAATTATTTGCTCAAATGAACATATATTTACATATATGATTAAATCGGTTGTGAATCTCCAATTCTTCATAGTTTGGAGCTGAAAAGGACGGGTTTCCAGTCTCCGATTCTTCGTAGCTGGGGGCCGGAAAGGCCTAGTTTCCAGTCTCCCTTAGAGCTTCCGTTGTCTCTCATGTAGATTGTGAAAATGATGTTGTTTTTTTGTTTTTGTTTCGAATGTGATAGATGTGGTTGGAGGAAGTTGTGGACGGACTCTCGCGTGAGATGAGATCATTAAGATACTGCAGACTTGAAGATGTCTCTTTTTTCAATCTTGTGTGACCTTCATCTAAAAGTAGTTGGGAGCTGAAAAGGACGGGTTTCCAGTCTCCGATTCTTCGTAGCTGGGAGCCGGAAAGGCCTAGTTTCCAGTCTCCCTTAGAGCTTCCGTTGTCTCTCATGTCGATTGTGAAAATGATGTTGTTTTTTTGTTTTTGTTTCGAATGTGATAGATGTGGTTGGAGGAAGTTGTGGACGGACTCTCGCGTGAGATGAGATCATTAAGATACTGCAGACTTGAAGATGTCTCTTTTTTTCAATCTTGTGTGACCTTCATCTAAAACTAGATTTCGCGCTAGTTTATTGGGATGATCTTCTAGCTTTTGTAGGTATTTTTTGCTCAACCGTACTATTTCATCGGCTACACGAGGTATGCAAATATCTCTGTGAATGTTAACGTTCTTTATATACCATGGCGCTCCCGTGATTATCCGCAAGGCTTTAGATTGCACTCTCTGAAGTTTTTCGATATTTTAGGGCGTAGCCGTTCCCCACATTTCTATACCATATGTCCATATTGGTTTTAGCATGGCTTTATATAGTAGCACTTTGTACTCTAGAGGTAATGCTGATTTCGAATTAAGCATCCAATATAGACTTTTCATTTTAAGCTTGATATGCGACACTTTCTTTTCAATATGATTCCGCCATGTGAGTCTTCTATCTAAGTGAATTCCAAGATATTTTATTTCGTTTTGCTGTGGTATATTCTGACCATTTATTGAAACTGCAGGGCAAGTTTCTTTTCTTAGAGTAAAAGTAATATGCACGCACTTGGTTTCATTAACCTTTATTCTCCAGTTTTTAAGCCATACTTCTGTTTCAAGTATATGCCTTTGTAATATAGACGTTGCTACTTTTGGGTCTATGTGAGTGCATAGTATTGCAGTATCATCGGCAAATGTTGATGTCATTGTTTGGCTCGTCGTTGGCATATCAGATGTGTATAATACATATAAAATAGGGCCCAAAACGCTGCCTTGTGGAACTCCAGCGTCTATTCTACAATGCCGAGAGAAAAAATCTTTTTGCTTTACAACAAATTCTCTATTAGTGATATAGTTTTGCAGCAAGAGGTGTACATTCGTAGGCAGTAAACTAGTAATTTTGTGAATTAGGCCGCGGTGCCATACCTTATCGAATGCTTGTGCTACGTCTAAGAACAGTGCAGTGCTGTACTGATTTTTCTCAAAGGACTTTCGTATAAATGACACAATGCGATGAACTTGCTCAGTTGTACTATGTTTTGCTCTAAATCCAAATTGGTGTTGAGGAATAATATTGTTATCTTGAATAAAGGGCATTATTTTCTGCAAGAGCAACTTTTCAAATAGCTTTGAAAGTATGGACAATAGACTAATTGGCCGATATGAGGATGCTTGGCTTAAGTCTTTCCCAGGTTTACCAATCATAATGATTTGAGATAATTTCCAAGCTTTTGGGTAGTAGGCAGTACGAGAGATGGCGTTAAATATGTGCCTGATATGAAGAACGGCAATATTGGGAAGCTCTTTTAGCATTTTTGGGGTGATTTTGTCGTAACCTGGTGCTTTTTTAGGTTTAAGTTGATTAATAACTGAGACTATGTTATTTTTTTTAAACTTTATTGGCTTTTTTGGTGGTTGCAATATGTCTAGTGGTAAGCAAGTAGTTGCAGAAGACTGATTGAGAGTGAAGACAGATTGCAGATGTTCAGCAAATACACACCCTTTTTCAGAATAAGTACGTGCCCAATTACCATTTCCTAGCCGAATTGGTGATTCGTACTGTATGGGCCGATTTATATTTTTTGTGGCTTTCCACAATGCGTAATCTGTTTGGTCCGTCGGAGTAAGATTAGAAAGGAAATCATGAAGATGCCTCTCCTTTTCTTTTTTAAGGGCGCAACGCAACTTAACTGTGTATTCATACAATAGTTTCTTGTATTTTGGAGAACGATATTGTTGCCAAGACCTTCTCAGCTCTCGTTTCTTTTTAACTAAATCTTCTATAGTCTCATCAATGTTTCGCTGAGAGTTAACACGACTTTTATTATTTGTGGCCACTGCTGCCCTAGTAGCTCCATGCATTAGTTCAGTCAATGTATATATCTGCCTATCGATATCAATATTATTCTTTAAAGGAACATTAGTTTTTATATGGGTGCTAATGTATTTCTTATATTTAAGCCAGTTTATGAGATTGTTTAAATTTTTTCATAGTTTTTATATCCTTTTTATTTTCAATGCTTATATTTTATTCATTTTTTATTTTATATATTTTGTATACTTTTTATAAATTTATTTTAATTTTTTTCATATTTTTTATTTATATGTGATTTTTATTTTTTATTAATTTTTTTATATTTTTCATATCTTTTTTTTTATTTTTTATTATTATTTCTTATTCCTCTTTTATCCTATTTTTTTTTATTTGCAGTTTTTATACATTTTTTTATATTTTGAACTTAATTTTATATTCCTTTTTTATATTTTTATTATTTTTGTATTTTTGTATTTCTTATTTCTTATTTTATTTTTATTTTTTATGCCCTTTTATTTTATTCGTTTTTAATACTTTTTCATACCTATATGTTTGTATGTTTTATTATTATATTATTTCTTATTTCTCTTTTATTTTATATTTTTTATTTTAGGTTTTTACACATTTTTTCATATTTTGAATTTAATTTTATTTATTTTTATTTTTTTATTATTTTTGTATTTCTTATTTAATTTTTGTTTTCTGTTCCATTTCATTTTATTTATTTTTTAATACTTTTTCATATTTTTTATATGATTTTTTTTATTTCAAATTTTAATTTTTTATTCCTCTTTTATTTTTATTTATTTTTTATTCCTTTTTATTTTATTTTTTTATACTTTTCCATATAGTTTTTATTTCTAATTTTCTGTAATTTATTTATTTTACTCCTTTTTAATTTTATAATATTTTTTTTATATTTTATATTTATTTTTATTTTTTATTTATTCTTCTTTTTTTTATTTTTACATTTTTGTTCTATATTTTTACATATTTTTTTTATATTTTTACATATTGTTCTGCACTGCACAAATCTAACACAATTTTTTACCTATTCCCCTTCTCTTCCATTCATT
The DNA here is from genome assembly GCF_027943255.1 of Anastrepha obliqua. Classification (NCBI taxonomy): domain Eukaryota; kingdom Metazoa; phylum Arthropoda; class Insecta; order Diptera; family Tephritidae; genus Anastrepha; species Anastrepha obliqua. Next base: position 10,900,007 of record NC_072893.1, read on the forward strand.
GTTTTTTCTTTTTTTATATAATATTTGTTTTGTTTTTATATTCTTTTTATTTTTTTTTTTTATATTTTTTATATACTTTTTATACATTTTTTTTAATAATTTTATTTTTTAATTTTTTTTGTTTTTGTGTATTTTGTTTATATTTTTTATTTATTTTTATTTGTTCTTACTGTTTTATTCCTTTTTCCTTAGTCGCAGTTATTATAATATGCTTATTATCCTTTCTTTCCCCTCTCTTCCATTCCAGGAATTGATCAACACTGCGATCTGCACTCTTTTGTACTTTATTTCGTTCGTAGTGCAATTGGCCAAGTGGTCCGGCTATCCAAGTTCTTGGGGCTATGGCTCGAATATTGCGGCCGGAGTCTTTGGTTGCTTCAACTTTTTGGCCTACGCTGCTGGCACATATTTCTTGTATTTGACGCACAGGAGCGGTGCAAGTTATTAGACAAATCAAAAGAACAAAATTAAGGAAACAAAGAAAATAATTAACAATAATAATACAAATATAATTATAAAATTTGCAAAGCAGAAAAAAAACAAAAACAATACTAGTAGCTCACCTCATAAACTTATATGTATGCATACCACCAAAAGCACTGAGCACAATACTTCATAGCAACAACAACAACAGCTGAATATTCATAATGTGACAACACCATTGATGTTATGCGTGTAAAGTATATACTTGTATGTGTATATGTAAGTGAAGCTCATTGCTGTAATTAGTCAAAAACGAAATGTTATACAAAAAAAAAAAAAAGAAACTAAAAAATATAGTAGTTTTAAAGAGTTTTATTGGTAGTCTACTTCAACTTGATGTTCAGCAAAAATTTCATTTTAGTAATAGAAAAGAAATAAGAAAACATAAAAGAACAACTTTATATGTGTAATTTTAAATATATATATACATTTGTACATGTTAATCGTTTTTAAAGATTATTAACTGCGCTGCCTTAAACAAACTTTCCGCATTCTTGTAATTAATTAAAAAAATTTCAGAAATTATTTACACACAAACTACAAACTGAATTTTCGACTGTTTACAAACTTCAATATTTCTACTTTTATATAAAACACACATGCATATATACATATATGTGTGTGTATGTATGCATGAGAACTTCAATTTGCTCAGCAATCAAAATATTTTGTATTAATATTTGTTATTTAATCGTATATGGACCCCAGTTATTGCTAGTAAAATATATATGTGCGTGTGTGTATGCATGCACATATACATATACATACATATATGAGTCGAAGAAGGTACGAAATGGGCAAATATTACGTATTTTTAAGTACGATTATTTTAACTCTGTTTAATTGTTAATTTTTAAAGTTAAAATGAAGAAATGTTGATTTTTTACAACAACAACTACTGTGTGCGGTAAATTTGTAATTATGCAAATTTTTACAATTGAAAAAAAAAAAAAAAATTACATGTAAGAACAAAACTTCTGTAATGTTTTTAATGAATAAAGTTATGTTTTAATAAAAAACAAAAACAATTAAAGGGTGTTTATTTTTGAGGACAGAAATTAATAATATAAAAAAATAAAAATTCTTAAATTTATGACTTTAAGTGAAATTTTACAAGTAAAATCAAAATCAAACTATGAGAAGAAAATAAATAAATATTCGTATCTACAGGGTGAACGATATGAAGTGTTACCAACTTAAAACTACTTGTATCTGTAAAACAGCTCATGATATCAACGTCAAAATTGTTCTAATGAGAGTTCAATATATTGTTTATAAGCCATCGAAAGCATTTGCGTCTCAGTTTTGTTGAATTTTTTTTTTCCTGTGATGGAATTCAAACGTAATTGCGTTATATTTGGCTGGAAAATCACAACCAGCCATTGTTCGTCAGCTCAGTCACCTCAAAGTGAATATAATGTTTGTGTATCGCACTATAAAACATTACAATGATACTGGTAGCATTGCAAAACGCTATGGAGCTGGACCAAAGAAAACCGCAGCAACGCCAGAAATCGTTCGGAAAGTGAAGGCTCGACTTGAACGAAATCCACGTCGAAGTGGAAGAAAAATGGCCAAAGAACTGAAAATATCGCAAGACAGCATTCGACGCATATTGAAAAATGAGCTCAAGGTCAAGGCTTACAAGTTCCAAAAAGCACACGATCTTTCACCCCAGCAAAAAAAAGTTCGGTACGGAAGAGCAAAGGAGTTGTTGCGCTTGCACGAACGTGGCGAATTTTCTAAAATTGTGTTCTCTGATGAAAAAAATTTCCCAATTGAGCAGTTCATAAACACTCAAAACGATTGTGGTTACTTGACCGAACGCGCATACGAGAATTTGAGCCTACGTTTGGCCACTTGAAGCAATTTCCCATCGCAAGTAATGGTTTGGGCCGCAGTGACCGCTGATGGACGCTCTCCAATCGTTTTTATCGAGCCTGGTGCCAAAGTGAATGCGACTTATTACCGCGAAAATGTTTTGGAAGCTGCTTTAGAGCCATGGACACGCAAACATTTCGGTTGTAGACCATGGACGTTCCAACGGGACTCGGCACCGTCTCATAAGGCTCGTGTGAACCGAGAATGGTAAAAAAATCATGTTCCACACTTCATTTCGTCCACACAATGGCTTTCGAATTCGTCAGACGCAAATCCGTTAGATTATTCCATCAGGTCCATTTTGGAGAGCAAGGTGAGGACTAAAAAATATGCCAGTATGGATGCGCTGAAAAAAGCGATTACACGAGAATGGGCCAAAATACCTCAAGATCACATTCGTGCAACTTGCAACTCATTTTTTGACCGTTTGAAGGCTATAGTCAAGGCAAAAGGTGGTCATATCGAGCTAAAGTGAATATATGTTAAAGTTGTAATCATTTTTGAACAATTTTGTCTTTGAAATCAATAAAAACTAGTTTCACACAAAAAAGTTATGGTGTTTTGAATAGGTAACACTTCATATCACCCTGTAAAGCGGACAACCGACACGAATTGTGCGCGATCGTCCCGTAATAGTTGCTATAAACCCGTAATACAATTTTTAAATTTGTACGGTAAAATTGGTTATTGAAGAAAGTCTGAATTTACGTGCAAATTCACTATTCATTCTCTCATTATTGTTATTTCTCTCAGCGAGTGCGAACCAGAGGAAGCCATTTTTATGTAAGGATGATAGATTTACGAGGTTTGGTTGTTGTTGTTGTTGTTTTAGCAGCATAAACATTCCCCATACATATATGGGGAATGCTGCTGAAATGAGAGTCCCTGGCCGAATATAAATCCGGGTCGTTTCGGTAACGCAGAACCGACTGTCGTGGGAAGGCTATGCTGAAAAAAGAAAATTGTGAGGGGAACTTCGGCTGACACGTCGCAGGGGATTCGCCAGCCGAATTGTGCTCATTTCACATGTATTCACACAGTCGTCCAATCAGTATTGTTCAATAGCAACGAAGCAACATCGGCGGGATTGTGTTGATTTTTTTCGCATATCACTAACACATTCTTAGTTTTTTCGTAAACAAACGGATTCATTACCCCTGCTATGTCAGCTCATCAAATTCGCTTTCATGCTCTCATAGTCCGGGAACCAAGGGTCGATTTTGGACTTTGTTTTTATACCGTTAAATTCTTGACTATATTTGTGACTTAGCTTTCATGAATAACGAAAGTGAACGTCAGCTGGCGCACTCGCGGTGGGTGTGATTGTGGAAAGGTACGAAACGTGTCGAAAAAAAATTTCTACCAACTAATTTTATACCGGCTGAAATTTTTTCATGTATTGTTGACATTTAGTAGAATAAAAGAAAAATAGTCAGCTGCGCGGTATAGGGGGGAAAACATGCCAGCTGAACAAGTGAACTTGTAAAAAAAATTGAAAAGTAAAACTACTTTATGCCGATTGACATTTTTTTACATAGTTTGGGACACATATGAAAATATTATAATGATAGTCAGCTGCGTTTATAGCGGTTCGAAGACCATCAGCCGAAGCAAGAATGTATCATTGCGTTCAGCTGACATATTTTTCCCCCTCTACGCTGCAGCTGACTATTTTTTTTCTAATAAATGTCAACAATACACAAAAAAAATTTCAGCCGGCATTAAATGAGTTGGTAGAAATTTTTTTTCGACACGCAGCATCCCACGCACGTACCCACCGCTACTGGACCAGGTGACCATTGGTTTTGTCATCCATTTCCATTGCATGAAATGATGAGGTCAAAATGACCCCTGGCTCCCGGACTACAATATTTTTATTTCTCTCAAAGAGTGCGAGTCAGAGCAGGAAACCCTTTTCATGAATTTTGTTCAAATATCACTTTCGAGGGTTAACAATTGCTTGAATATTTTCTACAGCAATGCTTTGTCTTTGCTTTAGCCGTGAAAAGAAAATAGCGGCAGCACCAGCACAAGCATTCCTCTGCAGCACGACAGTCAGCTATTGCTTTGACTTTGAACAAAACGAATAGTAGAAGCGACAACATATGGCAAGGCTGCTGCAGAGCTTGAATGTTGTAGTTAGCACTTTGAAAAAAAAAAAAAAAAAAAACAGATGCTCGTAGCAAACAGTCACTTGCGCTGCACAGCAAATAACAGCAAATGATATTTGAATGCATTTATTATTTGGTAAAAAAAAAATTGAATATAAAAAATCACAATTAAGAACACTATTTGTTTTTGTTTGCATTTGTTCTATTAAAAATGTGTTTTTGTGTGCCATTTGACCGCTTTGGAATTTTCATTGTCAGGAAACGAAGATGGAATTTTATTTCAAATCATAAGTCAAACAAAAAATATTCCTTTAAATTGTTGATGCATTTAAACAAAAGCGGAAACTAAATTTGTATAGCATCAACGTTTTTTTGTATTTGCTTTAATTTCGAGCTCCCAGCAAAAGATGGCGCCCTTGTTGCGCGACTGGGTGCATATCTTTGCTACTCAAGCAACAAATGCTGCAAAGCTCAATGTTGCAAAGAAAGGGCAACAAATGTCGATATACATAGGTATAAATGTTGCTGGGCATATGTAGACGAGCAAACCAAAAACCCGATGTTGCGTTGAGAATATTGTTGCTATAGCGCAAAGTGTTGCCGAACAACCTGCAACATCGATATCTCGACGTTCTCAACAATTAGGCATTCATGAATCGACTGTTTGGCGGATTTTATCTGCAGGCGTGCACATTTAATTTATGAAATTTTTCACTTATAATTTTAAAACGCGTATTTTAAATAAAAATAGTGAACACTGAAAAAATCTTTATTTTATCCGTCCTTTCAAAGACCCTACAATAACGAACCAGATCAAAAATTTCAGCTAGAATGAGTTTGTCTCGAAATTTCACAGGGTCCCGAGATGACCATTTTAAAAACACGAAAATTCGGGGTTTCCAAAATGGTCCGGAACCGAGTGTCTTAATTTATTCTACAGTCACTTAAACCGAACTTTAATATTAGGTGCGCAACTAAGTTCTCGCTGGTTTTTTTTTTGATGAAAATACAACTTTATTCTGAAAAAATGGTTACAAGTGAATCATTGAAACTATTGCCCATCGCTAGCTATTACTTTTTCCCATCTTTCTGGTAGATCTCACATACCGTTGCGGTAAAACTGTTCATCTTTTGAGGCTATCCACGGATCAAGCCATTTCTTTATGTCTTCATATGAATGGAACTGCTGGTCAGCTAGACCATGTGCCATCGATCGGAACAGGTGATAATCGGACGGCTCAATATCTCAAGAATATGGCGGGTGGGGTAGGATTTCCCATTTTAGTGCTTCCAGGTAGGTTTTAACGGGTTTGGCAACGTGAGGCCGATCGTTGTCATGCTTTAGGATCACTTTTTCATGCCTCTACGCATATTGCTTCCGCTTCTCGGGCAGTGATCGGCTCAATCGCATCAATTGAAGTCCATAAGTTGATACCGAACCCCAGTGATGGTTTCACTTGGTTTTAACAGTTCATAATAAATAACACCAACTTGGTCCCACCATATACATAGCATAACCTTCGCAGCGTGAATATTCGGCCGAGGCGACGACGTAGAAGCATGCCCGGGCAGTCCCTATGACTTTCTTTTCCTTCGATTGCTGTAATGAATCCATTTTTCATCACCCGTCACAATGCAATGAGGAAAATACTTCCTTTTTTGCCGGTGGAACAGTTGTTCACAGGCGAAAAAACGACGTTCAACATCCCTTGTTTTTAACTCATAAGAAACCCAAATCCCCTGTTTCTGAATCATTCCCAAAGCATGCCATCGCTTGGAAATGGATTGGCGGGTAACTCCTAATACTGAAGCAAGCTCTTCTTGCGTTGGACACGGATGCTCATTGAGCAATGCCTCAAATTCAGCGCCTTCGAAGGTTTTTGGCCTTCCTTCAGCTTGTACGGCATCGAATACTTTCAGATCCGAGTGTTTAGCGGATGGTTCCGTGTGTAGAAGTCCACGTAAGTGGGAAAAGTCTCTGATTGACATAAAGTTGAGAGTGGGCAGGGCGTTTCTTCTGCACACGGTGAAAGCAACTCACAGCGTCCTCAAGTATCCTCTTGGTAGCTCTCTAAACATCGTTTTGAGAGCGAGCTAATGTGAGACGGCGAAGCAACCCAGGATATCAGGTTGTGCGCTGGGTTTGAAACCTGCCAGGTAAAAATCCCTCCGAATGAAAAACAACATAAAGCCTGGGATGGGAACTGCTTACTCTGATGACGACCAGTACTCAAATTCATTAGAAGCCTCTAATTATAGGCAAGCCTTTCTTTAGCTCAGTTTTGTAGTTATCATCAAGAAAATTTCGCACACTAAAGACACTAGTGGAAAATGGTCAGAACTTTTAAAATTAAGTGAATATTTCTGACTACGCACCAACCCAGCAAACATTAATTACGGAATTAAGTTGCTAGGCTAAGTTGTAGCGGTTGTCCATTATGAGACCCTCTCGGGCACATAACTCATTGTGATCTGTCGTGGCAAACTTGTCCTGATCTCCCTAACACCAATGTGAATTTCGCAAAAACTTTAGAAGAATCTTGATTCACGCAGTGCTCAGATCTTCTAACTCATTAAAAAATTGTCTATCTAAAGAGGTGAATCTTTGTCTGGATAGAGCAGCACAGTGGCACAGAAGGTGCAAGTTCGTCTACCCTCTTATTAATTTAGAAAACTTCTGCAGAACTCATGTATTTGCATGGCCACCCTCTAAGCATGTCTGTCTGTAAGACAGTCCCCTATTAAAACGAAAAACTGTGTACCAGGTCTACGTTTATTTTGGCTAAGCTGGGATTCTCTGCATTAAGCATTGAGAGTCAGCGAAATCTGTTGCCCTGTTGGTTCGTTACGCCATATCTCGTTCGCTATCCTTATAAATTTCTCAAAAATAAGTAGCTTACAACTCTGCAAAGGTATGTTTATGTAATTTTCTATGTTCTCGCTGCAATGTGTGGTGCCGAGTCTCGTTAGTTCATCGGCCTTACAGTTCCTATCGATGCCGCAATGGTCAGGAATCCAAGTTGCATTTGGGCGAAGTGACTTATTCATCTGGTTAAGAGATGTGCGGTTGTTCTTGTTGTTGTAGCAGTGAGAGAAGCTCGTCAGTGTAGAGTATATCACCGGTCGTCTTCGTCAGGCTCATTTAAAGGTAGGCTCAGGAAACATGCTGTTCCGACAGGTTGGGTCCAGAGGGAGAGGGGTTTTAGATGGCAGCCGGTTCTCCGTAACATTCCTATGGTAGCCGGTTCTACGTTACCGGAATGACTCAGGTTTTTCTCGACCAAGGGCTGTCACCTCAGTAAACTAGCCATGTCGAGTGAACAGATATGTAAGGTATTTGACGGCTACCTTGGAGGTTAGCGACTCGTTAGTATATTGTATGTTAGGTAAGTAGGTTGCTAGCCTTCCTAACCAAGCTTGGTGATAGATGAACTATTCGCACCCCCAGACAGGTGCTTGATTGTTTTGGTCCCCGATTAGTATTTTACTCCCCATTTTCCCTGCGTAATGTTGATTATTCACCGATCCATCGCCTGGGAACGCGTCCGATGGGAGACAGACAACAACTCCGCAAAGACGCCTTATGCTACAAGTAGGAGGTAAAGGATCCTATGTATCGGGTGTTTTTTTAACTGAATGAGAACTGTCGATATAGATAACTAGGGTGTGATAGCTGAGAATGGCAAACTGTGTTGAGTCGTTTAACGCCAGAACAGCGCTTCCAAATTGTGAAAATTTACTTTGAAAAAAAAAAAAAAAAATTAATAAATCTGTTTGTGAAGTTCATAGGGCAATGGCGGCATCATCGATCCTTAATTCTTTCGAAATGAAGAAAGAGCTGTCGTTACGATAAATGGCAGTGAAAAGGTAGATATTACTTACCGATATTGCATAACACTCTACCAGTGTTACGGACTGAACTTTTATTGCTTAATGGAAAACTAAAGAAGACCCCCCGCATGCTGGGAATATACACCTTCACTAATCTTGCCCTTGAGCTTTGAGCTGTCCCGAAAAGAATAATCCATCGGATTCACGTCTGGTGAACTTGAGAGCCATTGTGTGACCGTGATGAAGTTCGGAACGTTGTTTTTTAACCTTTCTTGGTTGCCTCGAGTTTTGTGAGACGGTGCCGAGACCTGTTGAAACGTCCATGATCTGCCACCGCAATGTCTGTCTGCCCACGCCTTCAAAGCAACCTCCAGAATACTTTCCCGATAATATTTCGCATTTACCTTGACGCCAGTCTCGATGAAAACGATTGGAGAGGGTCCATTAGCAGTCACTGCGGCTCAAACCATTACCTGTGGCGGGTGCTGCTTCCTGGTGGCCAATTTTCTTTTTTCGTGTTTACTCCCGACAAAATGTTTCCACGCGTTTGTAAACAATACTCTGGACTGTCATTTAGCCAACTAACAGACAGCTGATGCCTGTGCAAGAGCTGCGGGAGCGGTCTGAAGTTGGTTACACTTCGAGTGCCGAACCCTGTATAGTCTACCATTCCGGGAAGCTCCAAAATATCGTCCAGGATTTTATCGTGACCGTAACTAATTTTTGATCACTTACCTAAAATATCATTTTGTTTTATTGTCCCGCTACTGGCGGCATTTTTTGGTGGCAGTTCTAGTGAAAAGAAGTTCAGTGTCGCATATAACACTTTCGATGGCGTGGCTGATATCCAGAATCAACTCTAAATAAGTTTAACAAGCGCACATAAACGTATAAAGTAGTAAAAAAAATATTTTTCATAATATTCCACATCCTATCCTCACCCATGATCTCACTCATGATCTTTCATTTCACATTCGGCAGATCGATCAAACACTTCTACCATTTCGATTATTTTTTCAATTATTCGAGTGGTCGCAGAGGAAGACGAAGGTCTTTTTTGTGTTGGAAAGATCAAGTGGAGAAGGACTTGGCTCTACTTGACGCCGGTTAGCACGAGAAAGAAACGGCTGGCTCGCTTTGTTAAACTCGGCCAAAATCGCGTAAGCGGTCCACTACCTTGGAAAAATTTTACAATTTGATAGAAGAAAACCCATCTACAGCCATCCATTGTTGTGGATAATGCCGGTAACCACCGCTATGAGGTAGGAAATTGAATGGTAGGGAATCTTTAAGCGTTGTTTTTCAGCCGTACAGAGGCCAACGTGTTTTTGAGATAACACACAATTTGAGAAAAATCTATCTGCATTGCCCTTTTTTAAGAAAGAGATTGACGGTCGGAGGACACCGAAGTCTGAGATGCCGCTTCTGTAGGCTGTTTGTCCGTTTGGCAAAACCAAAGCTTGAACTTTCTAAAATCCCCAAAATTTGTTTCTGTGGGGAAAAAAATGTTGGATGGTCACGAACCAGTTGCCAGAAGATCGACACCATCACGTTTGAGTTCATCGACACCTTTTCTAGCTGGGAAGTATCATAATTTGATAGTCTTGTCTTTTAAACACTGGAATCACACGAGGCTTGGTATTTTTGTTCAAGACCTTATCAGGCCTGACAGAAGAATGTTTGGAAATTGCACCCTTCTTGACAATTGAACTGTACTTTTGATCGAGGAACGATTTATGATTTCATTAGAGTCGATCATGTTGTCGTTCTCAACCAGTATTGGGAATTCCGTATCTTCGACATCTAAGCCGACGAAGCGGTTGTTGTTTTCGGAAAAAGGTAACTTTTTAACTGTTTTCAGTTTGTTTATCTCATTCTCCTTCTTCCACACAGGACACTTCTCTCTATCAGAGTATTTATGGTCCTTAGCTTTGCATAGAATACACTGACTTATATTGCAGGGAGGCACACAGACTTCTGTACTACCACAGAGCAAGCAGCTTTTACTACTTTTGCAGCTTTTTGCGTATGTTCCAATCTCCGGATCACGTATAAGGAAACGTTGTACGAAGTTTACCTTGCTAGTAGACTTTATCTCTTTCAGGATTTCTTCATTTGAAAGGTAAAGCGCAACTCCTCCTCAAAGATTCATTGTTAGCGCAAATTTCCACAAAATCCTCTGCTGAGCACGATTCTGAAGACGTTGAGGACGCCATCGCATCACCTCTTTTGCGGCTTACCGCAGGCCCTTTCTACGTTCACTTTTTAGGTAGAAATTCCAGGAAATAAAAAACCACGTGGTTTTCACAGACAAAACTATTTCACCGATATACACCGAATTCTGCAAAAAAAAAAAATGTCACTATCTATTCTATCTTTTCTTCACGACGCCTTTTCTTTTTGTTAAATGAACCTGAGCACTCAAAAAACACACCGACCACAGCTGTGTCACGAATGCTTTTCCAAATATTTGTCCTTTTGCACTTAAACATAGATCAATTGATTGTGATTTTGCTCTTCAGATCCGATCATTCAATGAAATAATAAAAATCCTTCTCCATGCGTAAATTTGCCCAATATTTCCTAGAGCACCTAAATTGACCTAAATTGCCTGTGCGCCGTGCGTTGAGGTACTTGACAGCGTGACCCATTTTTGTTTTACGAATGTGTATTTCTTATTACAGTTATAAGAAACTTCTCAATAACATTTTAAACTAAATAATGAAATATCAGTGAATTGTTTTAGCACAGCTGTTTCTAGAATTTATTCATTGTGAAGTGTGACTTATATTTTTAATAAATTTAGTAAATAGTTGAAAAATTTAACACTGATTTAAAGTTTGTTTAGAGGTCCGGACGTCTTGAAAGAAAATGTGCAATTTAAAGTTTTTATTCGCTTTTTTGTTTTTGTATGGAATTGTCACTGTATGTGTAGAAGGTGAGTCGTACATTTTGATTTCTACCAGAAATAATAATTAAAATTGGAATTGAGATTTCCCAAAAGCACCAAAAAATGCACTTTTCCAAACTAATATTTATGGCATAACATTTTTTACTATTTTTTTTGTATGTTCTTCAGCTCAGCCACCCTGTCAGTCTCGCATATACCCCGTTCAGCCTGGACAAAGGTTTTGTGAGCGCCAATGCCTAACGGGTCCAAACAACCCAGGGGTTCTACGCTGCGCTGTGGCACGCATTGCCACTACCGTAAGACTTTGCCCACCCAATTGTTGCCGTTTGGGTTCTCTCTGCCAGTGGTTGATTAGAGTTTAAATTTTTAAAAATGTGTGGTCACAATATAAAAGTAATAAATGAGTGTGAATAAAGTTCAACGATTTTGACTAAAATGCATTCGAATAATCGGTTTATTTTGTAACAAAATTGGGCCAGGTTGCGTCGAGCGAGTGAATACAGAGACTTCAGGCCTGAATTATTGCTAGTGGTAGAGAGGAATTCCAAGTGCTTCTCTGTGTTGTAAATATCAAAAGGGAAAGAACCTCACTTTGCTTGATGTGCTCAAATAGCGTCTGTTTGCATGAGGAGGAAACGACTGACACGCTTTGTTGGACTCGGATAAAACCACTTAGGCATTTAACGCGACAGTAAAAAAAAGAAGAATACTGAGCTCTTGAAGCAAATTTATTTATTTAGTTTATTTAAAATAGAATCTTCCGCTGAAACCATTTTTCTTAAGTTCGTTCGTATTCTGCTTGGTGAGCAACCGAACCGGCGCATAACGCCAGAATGCTGAGTATTGCCCACTGCCGAAGCGGTTGTTCTTTAAATTTAGTGGACTGCATGAGGGGTGTACGATGACAATGTCCGTACGTCATTTGGACTGTTTGAGAGAAAGATTCTGCGGAAGAACTTTGCATGGTGGCGACGGCGAATATCGCAAGCGATGGTACATTGAGCTGAATGACCTTTAAGACGACATAAGGATAGGGTAGTGAATACAGATCCAGCGGATACGTTGGCTGGCTCATGTCGTCCGAATGGGTGCAAGCACTCCGGCTCTGAAAGTACGAGAAAGAAATGACTGGCGCGCGTTTTTATACTTGGCTAAAATCTCGAAAGCGCTTATCACGCCAATCAAGAAGAAAAAGAAGAAGAAGAAGAGAAAGAACACGAAGAAGAAGATGGAGAGTGTGTTAATCAAGCTGAAGTGATCTATTGAAAGTATGGAGCCTCTCACCTACTGAGCTTGTATTTGGGTTGGATGGGTTCGAGCGCTCAGACATGGAAGCCCAATGAAAATATGCACTTAAAATCTTAACAAAGAAAATCAAGACATATGGATAAGGAAAGCCTGGAGAGATGGAAGATATTACACTGAAATTTTCTCTTCAAACTTCCCTTACTCCGTGATGGATCTAGGAAATTTATTGTGAATTGAATGATGTAGCTCATCCCTTTACAAAACAACTGATGACGTGCGCAATATGGATTTTTTTCCGACGGGGAAAGGGGTTGCTTTTGTATATAATGTCCTCAATTTCTAAAAAGGAATCAGTAAAAAAATGTTCAATATAAATGACAATGGAACAAATGAAGTTATTTAGAAGCATGAAAAAATATAAATATATTTAATTTGATTCGAATTGCCGTTTGTTTTCAGCAAATATTCTTAAAAATTTTTCCACCGCCGGAGTTTTAATCTCCACAGATAAAAAAGCTGTGTTACTCCGCAAAACTGCATCACCTTAGTCTAGCGAATGTTGGGCAAAAAGATGAGAAGCGCCCCGAATTGACATCCTCTTCCCAACAAAAGACCTTGTCGGGTTGACTTTGATGCCTACCTGTGACTATGACAGGCTGACCCCTCAGGGTTACATCCTGTGATCAATACAATCAGCTATCGTAGATTATTCCTTCTCAGCTCGATGAGAAATTCCGCTATTGCCCTGTTCGTGCTTGGTTGAAGCACTTAGTTGACGCGCAGATATTGGGGTTGTACTACTAGTGCTTGTGTCATTTTGAGGTCTTAGAATCACCTAACAGTTCCTGTAAAGTCTGAACCGATAATTGGCTCTGGCGTCCGATAACTTGCAAATCTATTAGCCAGTTACCCTCAACACCATAATGTTCAGGTACTTTCAGAAGCTCCAGTCGTTTTCTCTTCGCAATGAAAATTGTTCTTAGTTTACATTGTTCGATAATTTTTCAGCAGTTATCAACGTTTTCTAGTACCTATTGGTAGCATGGCTGCCATTGCAGGCTCTGATCCGGTATCCGCACCATCTTTTCTCAATCATCTTTCGTTGCATTAAGTATTGAGAAACACTGCGTTTTTCCCAGATGCCATCCAGCACCAACTTCCGTGATTAAATCTTTAGCCAAATTTCTGATTATCTTCATTCTATTGAAGTATGCACATTGACGCTATATTTCCGTTTAAAGGCTGCTTCTGTCTCTAGTATATCATTTGTGTCCAGTAGTAAACTAATTGTTCCCACGTATTTTTACATAATGTCCTGTGTTCGGAAGTACGGTCTTTGTGTCCTCGCTTTTAGCAATGCGCCGGCATATCTGCTCCATCTTTATCTTTAGATTTGGGAGAATGAACTTGATGAGATTTGAGCAACGAACGAGACCAGTGGCTACAGCACCAAGATTTGGCGAATAGTAATAAACTTTATAAAGGATTTTGGGGCAAGCATAGGAGGAGCAACTATCGTTGGACTTCAATGTGTGGAAAGGTTAGGTTAGGTTATATTGGCTGGTTAGATTGAATTGACCGTGCCATTCCCAGTAATGGAGCTATGTGCGAAAGTTTTAGAGATAAGCTGTTCGGTTGCTTGTACTCGTAGCTGCACAGCTGAGTTTGCAGCCCGATTTTCCGCATAGAGATCAATCGGTGTTAAGTTGAGGATAACCTCGATAGCTGCCGTTGGAGTTGATTTTATAGCTTCCGTAATTACCAATGGCTTGTTTTTTGTTTTCTTCCTAACCACATTCTACGATCCCTATATGCAATACAGTAATTTAGGTCCAACAACTGTATTGTAACACCAGTTCATAAGAGCGGGTGAGAGGCCCCATGTGTGAAAAGCATACCAAATAATACAAATGGCTAAGTGTAGCTGAGTTGTTTACTTTTATTATTATTTTTATTTGCTTAATTAGTTAATTAGGTTTGAATGTTTTTTCAAGCTCTTTGTTTAAGATGACAAGAAGTACCCATCCGACAGCAATAATTTGGACACAACAAAATGGTTTGGCCAGCTCTTGCGGTAGCACAAACAACAGTTTGACCCCTGATCGGTACACAAGCCGTTTGGCACACTCTTCGAGTTACGCTGATTTTGACAGACCTCATTCGACAGGGCTGAGATTGCGCTGAAAGAAACAAAGAAATATGTAAAGTTTAGAGTGAAAATCAAAATATGTGTATGTAACAGTTTACCAAAAGGTATTGAGGCTATGCAAAGTAGAAGGATGTAAGCGTAGAACTTCATTTTTATATTTAACTCGCTCACCAAATCTGATTTTTGCACTATTAAAGTAGAATAATTTATGTTTAAAATATTCAGTTGCTTACCGCGTATTTATAGGGAAAGTCGGTTCAGCTGGGACTCATTTTCAACTGAATGAGGAAATAAAGCCTTTTATAAAGGTTTTGTGTTTTGGAATGATGCATACGAGTACATACAGTGGTGGCCACAATAATAGTAGAGTGACATAATATATTAAAAAGTTTTGACTATTAAATTTTGATTATATTATTTATATATTTATTTCTATTTTTGTTTAAGTATGGTTCGAATTATAATTTCAATCTTTGTACAAAAATCAAAAAAAAAAATTAACAACAGATTTCCTTAAATATTTCAAATTTTTTAATTAGAATCTTTAGTAACTCAAATTATTCTAATTAGTAACTCAAATTATTCTAAAAACTTTCAAAACTTTTTAATATGTCACTCTACTATTATTGTGGCCACCACTGTATGTACTCGTATGCATCATTCCAAAACACAAAACCTTTATAAAAGGCTTTATTTCCTCATTCAGTTGAAAATGAATCCCAGCTGAACCGACTTTCCCTATAAATACGCGGTAAGCAACTGAATATTTTAAACATAAATTATTCTACTTAATAGTGCAAAAATCAGATTTGGTGAGCAAGTTAAATATAAAAATGAAGTTCTACGCTTACATCCTTCTACTTTGCATAGCCTCAATACCATTTGGTAAACTGTTACATACACATATTTTAATTTTCATTCGAATACTTTACATATTTCTTTGTTTCTTTCAGCGCAATCTCAGCCCTGTCGAATGAGGTCTGTCAAAATCAGCGTAACTCAAAGAGTGTGCCAAAGGGCTTGCGTACCGATCAGGGGTCAAACTGTAGTTTGTGGTACCGCAAGAGCTGGCCAAACCATTCTGTTGTGTCCAAATTATTGCTGTCGGATGGGTACTTCTTGTCATCTTACACAAAGAGCTTAAAAAAACATTCAAACCTAATTAATTCATTAAGTAAATAAAAAAATAAATAAAAATAAGCAGTTCAGCTGCACTTAGCCATTTGTATTATTTGGTATACTTTTCACACATGGGGCCTCTCACCCGCTCTTATGCACTGGTGTTACTCTGGAGTTGTTGGACATAAATTACTGTATTGCATATAGGGGTGGTAGAATGTGGTTAGGAAGAAAACATATCTCAAGCCGTTGGTAAAAGTTCAACGTCTGCCCGCGCTTTATATTGCGGGAGCTATAAAATCAACTCCAACGGCAGCTAACGAGGCTTTCCTCAACGTAACGCCGAGTGATCTCTATGCGGAAATGCCACGGTCAATTTAGGCTACATGGTTCCAGTTACGAGTTTTGGCAACCCGCTAAAGACCGTTATCGAAGACGATGGATGGCGCAAAGGCTTGGTTCAGAGGAGTTACACCATCAATGCCTTTACCAGTGGATCAAAAATGAAAGAGTGGGGATGATGCTGGCATATATTGTGCGACATTTAGCATCAAAAAGTCATTTAAACCCCCTAACTACTGTGCTTCAAACTGAGATATTTGCTGTGACGAAAGCAAAAGAGGGTCTCTCGAAAATTAGACTATGCTCCCTGGATACTCTCAGTTTTAAAAGACTAGAATGTGTCCCTGAACTGGAGCTTGAGTGACGCCTAAGGTACGCGAATAGTACGCATCACTCAAGCATATTTTCGCTAAGAAAGAACTCTGATCTGGTATCGCTATGGACCAAAATGGTATCTGCGTCGCTTTAGCCAGCCAGTGTAACCTAACTTAACCTTTTCACACATTGAAGTCCAACAGTAGTCGCTCCTCAAATGCTTGCCCCAAAATCCTTTATAAAGTTTATTACTATTCGCCAAATCTTGGTGCTGTAGCCGCTGGTCTCGTTCGCTGTTCAAATCTCATCAAGTTCTCAGGGAATTCAGAAGATGAAGAAACTAAAAGCATTCGAACTTCAATTCTGCGAGGCTTGAACTTCTAAAGGTACTAGCACATTGTGGTGTTTAGGGTAACGAACTGGCTAATAGATTGGACGCCAGAGAGCCAATTATCGGACGGCAGAGCTAATTATCGCTTCAGACTTTACAGGAACTGTTAGGTGAATCTGAGACCTCAAAAACACACAAGCACTGGTAGTACAGCATTAATATTTGCGTGTCACCATGGCGTAGTCATATGTAGGCATCAATGAGAAACCAAAATATGTGTCTTCTTTCCTGAGGAGGAGCACTTCTCATATTTTTGTCCGACATTCGCAAGACGGGGAGACACATTTTTGGGTCAGTTGCATGCGCGCAGCCAGTTTTGACGGCTCTGAAACGAAGTTTGACACAAAAACAGAATTAACGCCAATTATAAATATATTTTGGAGTATGGGAAGTTTGAAGAGAAATTATCAGTGTAATATCTTCTAATGACTTGGCTGTTATCAGCTCGGGTAGGTGTGCACAAATGACGAAGTATTTCACTCACAAGGACGCTTAGACAAATCTATAAGTAGACTTAATTGGTCCGACTGGAAATAAATCCAGATAAGTCGGACTTAGTAACTTTCACAGAAAAGTACATGATTCCCAACTGGTCACCGCCGATACTTGGGCATCGACTGCATCGACTAAATACCTAGAGGTTTTTAGGGGTAGATAGTAAAATGCCATGGAGATTAAATAATAAAGAAAGAGCAAAGAAATACCCAAATGTCTTATACGCATGCAAAAAAATGCTCGGTAAGACTTGGGGCCAATCTCCTCACCTCACACATTGGATATGCATGGCGGTCATTAGACCAATAATGCTCTATGGTTCGCTAGTATTGTGGGCGGTGCGCGATAAAGTGACTTACGTTAAAAGATTGGAGAGCGTGCAAAGAATTGCAGGAATATGTGTAACCAGCGCTATGCGCAACAACTCCAACAGCGGGAATAGAAAGACTTCTCGACTGGCATTCAATCAAACTAATAGTAATAAACTCAACCAAACGACCAGCTCAAAGACTGAAGATGTCAGGACAATTCTCACAGAGGTTTTCTGGTCACAGCAACATTCTGGATTCAAACGGAAGGTCAGACTACGTTATTCCACAAGTAAACTTTGGCAAGAGGCCTGGTTTTGTAATAGAGCAAAATGATTGGCTGAGGGAATCCAATTACTACGCATACAATTTCTTTACAGTGGATCCAAAATGACGGAAGGAGTAGGAGCGGCTGTCTTCTGCACGCAGTTTGATCTCCAAAAGTGTTTCAGGCTCCCTAATCACTGCAGCATATTTCAAACTGAGATCTCTGTTGAAATCAAAGCAGCTTAATTCGCGTTGGATTTTACTCCCCTCGGCACGTGCACAAACATCTTCGTCGATAGTCAACCTGCTATTAAAGCAATAATGGCTGTAATGACTAACTCGGAATGCGTGCAACACTGTAGATTCAAAATGGAGGAACACTGCTAGAGTAGACAAGTCACAATTTACTGGTTACCAGGGCATAAGGGAATGGAGGGAAAAGAGAGAGTTGACGAGGTTCCTAAGGCAGGCACCCGCACGTCGAACATATAACCTCCATTCTCAGTTTTGAAGACGGAACGAGACGAGGAAATTGAAAAAATTGAAATTTGAAAAGGTCGAGCCAAGAAGCACCTGGAGATTTGGGGGCTCCTAAAACACAGTTACTAAAGAAATTTGAAGGTACGGCATCGAAACTAGTACTCGTAGCATATGCAGATGACATATTCATAGTAGTGACAGGCAAATACCTGTAAAAACCGTGAGTGACATAGTGAATAATACACTCGCAGCAGTGCACCAATGGACAACACAGGCAGGCCTAGGGTTAAATGCTGATAAAACGGATATGATGCTTTTTACTAGAAGGCACAAGATCCCCTGTTGGCAACCCCCGAAGCTAAACGACGTGGAACTAATTCTTAACAACTACACAAAGTACCTTGGAGTAATTTTGGATAGTAAGCTATCATGGAAGTACAATATATTAGAGAGGAAGAAAAAGGCCAGCAACGCACTAAACGCATGTAAAACGATGCTGGGAGTTACATGGGGTCTATCTCCTGCTATAATGTATTGGTGCTACTCGGCTATAGTACAGCCAATATTACTATACGGCGCTCTGGTGTGGTGGACTGCGCTAAGAAAACCGACATATAAAAAGCCTATGGAAAGTATTCAACGTCTTGGCGCACTTTGCACAAGAGGTGCATTGAAAACTATTCCAACGGCAGCGCTTGAAAGAATACTCAACTTGTCACCGATTGATATTGCGGCGGAATGTCTAGCAGCTACATACGCCGTAAAACTCAGCGCGACAGGCGAATTTACCTGTAAAACATTTGGAATCAGCTCAATAGGCATTAGTTATAGGGTCTAAACGGACTATATGACTCCGAAATGCAATTGGGTGAAGAAATTCCGAACAACAATAGAAGAAGAGGGATGAAAAAAAGGAATGAAACCTAACCCAAATATTCTTAATATATTTACCGATGGCTCGAAAATGGTAGACGGAGTAAGGGCACGGATCTATTGCGCAGAGCTAGGCATTAGGCAGCCATTTAAGCTTCCTGGCCACTGTAGTATCTTTCAAGCAGAAGTCTTTGCGGTAGGAAAGGCTGCAGAAATAGCAATCGCAAAGACATCAAGCAACTCCAAAATAAATATATACGTTGTATACAGCTAAGCTGCGATATGAAATTTCATCTAAAAATGTTCTAAAAAGCAGGGAAGCAATAGAGAGATTAGCCGCAGACAGACGGTTGCATATCTATTGGGTACCCGGACATACATAAGTGCATTGCAGGAAACGAAATTGTAGACGAGATTGCCAAAAGCGCGGTTTACAGACAATTCGAACAAGAAACGGACATACTGAAACCTTTAAATACGGCATACAAAGACAGCGCTGCGGACATGAAAATAGAGATAGATAGGAGTGGGAATAATCTAGCCACTTGCAGAACTGCGAAAATCATGTGTACGCAGAGTGCAGATAAATACGTCCGATTCGTACTAGCTCTGTCTAGAAAAGAAAGCAGAACTATCGTAGGTATGCTGACAGGCCACAATTTGCTAGCGGGGCACGCATACAAGATGGGAATTGCAAACAATGACAGCTGTAGATATTGCAATTGACTAGAGGCGAGGGAAACTTTTGAACATCTTCTATGTTCTTGCCCTGCCTTAGCTAGAACCCGAATGAAATGTTTAGGAGCTCTGCAATATGAGAGGTTAGAATGTCTCTCGGGGTTAGAGCTTCAGAGCTTACTTAGATTCGCAAAAGGCGCAGGCTTATTACAAGAAGCCTACTACAAGGAAATATAGGGGCCAAGCTCCATCTAGTACCGCTAAGTACCAATAGATCCATACGATGGCTTTTAGCCAGCCAAGTCAACCTAACCTAACCTAACCTTTAGAATAATTTGGGATATGCAGTTTTGTAGCCTATTAAATTTTTGCCCAATATTATGCAAATTTAAAGTGGCTCAAAATTTGCGTTGAATTTTGATAATTTTTTTTGTTGACGATGTTGTGCATTCTCTTCTATATAAAGAATGCTCGGAATAAAAAATTAAAAAAAAAAAAAAAATTAATACAAAACAAATAAATAGTCGAAACCTTTCAATGTCGCGTTACTATTATTGCGACCTCCACTGTACATTTAAAAGACATGCACATCTTTAGTAATAAATATTGCTATTGTTTTAATATTCTTTTATTAAATGGTTTAAATACAATGAAATAAGCCACTTAAATTCTAAAAGAATTTTATTATGAGGAAGAATTGTATATATTTGGATTTATTTCATAACTGCTCAACATACAAATACATGTATACACATAGCGGGTGTTTTTTTAGGATAAAAGAACTTATTATCTTCCTCTTCTTCGTCCTCTCCATGATTCCTTTAGTTGGGGTCGGCCCTCCCCGTACGCAATCTCCAGGTTACTAAGTCCTGAGTTTGTTGCTTTGTTGACTTCGCTTCGCTGCATATCATTTTTAATCGGGTTTAGCCAGGATTTAAAGGGTTTGCCACGTCTCACTGATGGTAGCGGCGGTGTTACCAATTTCTTTGTTGCATGCTCTTCCGGTCTTCTCATAATGTGCCCATACCAGCGCAAGTGATTTTCTGTAAATTTCTCAATTATTGGAGCCACGTGACAGCTACCTCTGTTGTATTTAGTGCTTATCTTGCCCAATTTCGTTACGCCCGATGCCCATCGCTGCATTCTCATCTCCGCCACATAGATTCTTTGCTCCTGTTTAGCAGATAGCGCCAGCATTCTGAGGCAAGCGCCATTGCAGGTCTGACCACAGCTTTATAAATTTTGCATTTTAACTTTATTGGCATTTTTTTGTCACCCAAGATTCCTGACACTGCGCGCCAACTTAACCAGCCGGCTTGTATGCGGTTCGTCACTTCGCGGTCTAGTGAGCAATCATCGCTTAAAATGAAGCCAAGATAGTTGAAATTCCCAGACATGGATACCGTTTCAGCAGCGCTTTGAAATTTTGGAATCTGGTCACTATCAATAAAAGCGAAAGTGATGTGCTCTGTTTTCTGTCTGCTTATGCGTGAGCCATTTGTTTCCAAGACTCCACTGTGACAATTTATTTTGTAAAGCATCAGCAGTCTCAGATAGTGGGGCAACATCATCGATGTACAACAGCGTCCAAGGCAATGCGTCTTGTAGTTTGCGTGTTAGAGTATCCATAACCATGTTGAAAATAAGGGGACTGAGGGTCGTGCCTTGGTGCGCCTCTACGTTCATGGAGAACTTCTAAGATACGCCGCTGGCATATAAGACTTGTGATTTCCCATGTGAGTACATAGAACTTACCCTATACAGTGCTTTCGGGAATATATTTTTCTCTAACTCGTTGATTTTATTAGCTTGCAAAATCCATGGCTCGCAGTCTATAAATAATTTAGAGTTAATAAATCTACTGTTTTTTTCGAAGACAATTCGGTCGGTTCCATTGTTTCCAGTATATCTCGCAAACAACGCCCAAAATGTTTACTTCCAATTCTTAGCTGGTTTATCGGCATAGATCAGCAACTTGAAATTACCCACCCAAAAATAGTTCAGAGGAGTCAAACCAAATGACTTAGGCGACCAACTGACAGGTGCATTTCTTAAGCAGATCCAGTCACCGAAAGTTGGTCCTAATGTAAGTGACGATGCACTTGCCTTAACCATTATTAATTTGTACATCTACGATTTCTTCTCATATATACCCTGCTCCCAAAACATAAACACACCACTTTTTTTTGTAAAAAACATAGTTCAAAATTTTTTAATTTTTTAAATACAATTTTTATGATTTTTCTGGATAAGCAGTTCCATTTCCTTTTAAATTCTAATATAAAAAGTGTAAGTTTCAGGTAATTATAAAATTCTTTTGATTTTTCAAAACTATTTTTGTTGACGCTACTAGGGTTCCATATAAAAAAATACGATCATGTACTTTGTATGGAAAAAATGGAAAAGGGAAGTGAAATCTCAGCGAAAAGAAGCAATATTTTATAGACCCTTGAGACTTACACTTTGTGATACTAAAATTGAATGGGCCTAAACTGCATACCCAGAATTTTTATAGAAATTTGTTTTTTAATTTTGTTTTAAAATTTCATCAAAACTTTACATTTCAACCACAATTTTTATAAAAAAATTTTTTTTTTTTACTTTTAACCAAGTATTTCCGCGCAGAGAAAGAAAAAGTCGTGTCGATGCAATTCACGTTTTTATTCTAACTGCCGTTTTACATTTTTTGTCATCGCCTACTATCTAACGTATAACTGTACAAGTATAAAGTTCCATGTAAGTGAAGTATAAGAGAGTAGGATTGGTTTGCAGAGTTGTATTTAGAATTCAACAAACGCCCCTTCAAACCAAGCCTGTACATTTAAAAATTCAAGTTTACATTTCAATATTCATTAAGTTACAATTCTCAATATGCTTCTGCTTCCCCAATGCTTTGGTAAGTATGTCGGCTGCATTCTCATTTGTCGGAACATACTCGACCTCAATTTGTCCGCATTCGTGTTTCTCTCGTATATAATGGTATCGAATGTCGATGTGTTTGCTTCGTTTCTGCACCATGGGATTTTTCACCATAAATTGCGCACTCTGGTTGTCACACAAAATCAAAGTAGGGCCTCTTGTATATTCCAGGTAACCCAACTCATTCAACAGACCACGAAGAAAAACTATTTCTTTAGTACCTTGGCATAATGCTATGTACTCAGCTTCCATAGAACTTAACGCAACCACAGACTGCTTTCGCGACTCCCAAGCAATTGCTCCACCAGCCATTGTAACAAAATAACCTGTATAGGACTTCCTGTCCAAGCTGTCGCTACCCCAGTCAGCGTCTGTGAAACATACAAAATTCTCAAAATTAGCAGAAAATGTTAATTTACCATAAGGGGTTTTCTTCAAATATCGAAGAACGTATTTTGCCGCCTGCATGTGCTCTGTATGCGGATGTGAGTTATATTGAGATAACTTTGACACCACATGCGCGATATCCGGACGAGATATGACAGCCAGATACATCAGCCCACCAATAAGACTTTGGTAGTCCTTCGCCTTCAAGTCATTGCACTGCTTGTCACATTTATGAAGCACCGTGCCTGGAGCCCATGGAGTTGCCGCTGGTTTACAATCTTCCATGCCCCATTGTTGAAGAAGTTGCTCGACATATCGCTTCTGATGTATAGTAATGTCACCTCGATCACCATCCCGTTCAACTTCCATCCCCAAATAAAATGATATCTGCCCGCGATCGACCGCCTCAATGTATTGATTCAACGCGTCTATTATACTCCGCATCTCATGCTTGTTTGAGCATGCCAAGATCATATCGTCTACGTAGAGAGCAATAATGCTAACATTCGCATTACCACGACGAATATAAACCGATGGGTCCGACTTGCACCTTACGAATCCTATCTTCAGCAATATTTGCGTAACTTTCCGGTTCCATTCTCGACCGGCTTGCTTCAGGCCATATAAAGCCTTTTTAAGTCTGCATACCTTATTAGCATTTTTCGAATCTCCAAACATGGGTGGTTGACACATATAAACCGTCTCCTCCAAATCGCCGTTCAAGTATGCAGCAACAATGTCTATGTGATTAACCAGCAATTTGTGTTTCGCTGCCAATGCCAAAATTAGGCGAATTGTTGAATGACGTACCACCGGAGCAAATGTTTCGCAGTAATCCACGTTGTATTTTTGTGCGCAACCCATCGCAACTAGCCTCGCCTTAAACTTCTCAATTGAGCCATCCGGATTACGTTTTATTGCGAAAACCCATTTACAGCCGATAACATTTTTATGAGCTGGTCGATCCACCAAGTCCCATGTTGCATTCCGCACCAACGATTCATACTCTACTTTCATTGCCTCTTTCCACCTGTCAGCATCTTTAGAGTTTAGCGCCTCACTGACCGTGTTCGGATTTTCAATAACAGAGTTCAGCATCTCCGGACCAGCCTCTGTACAATAGACTTTTCTAGGCCTTCCTACACCTCCTGTACGCACCATTTTTGGCCTTCCTCGCTTCCTCTTGTTATTGTTTACAGCAACAGCCTCCTCGTAATCAGACTCAGTCTCAGCTCTTTCATGTTCTTCATGCTCGCTGCCTTCGTCTTCCCGCTCGTCACGTCTGTCTTCGCTTACTAACACTTCTTCAGCGCTACTCGGTTTTGCTTGAAGTTCAACAAAAAATGTTTCTTCGTTGACATCACTGTCCCTTAAATTTAATTCAAATGAATTTTCGAAGAATATGACATCACGTGCAATTGTGATTTGATTCGTTTGTAAGTTAATTAATCTATAACCTTTCGTAGTTGGGTGATAGCCAACAAACTTTAGCTTAACCCCTTTCGGCAAAAACTTACTACCGCGTGGTCTTGGCCCCTTTTGCAGAACCACTGCATCACAACCAAACGTACGGAAATGTGCAACCGATGGTTTCCGCCCATGCCATTTCTCGTAAGGTGTAACTGCACCTAAAACTTTCGTAGGACACCTGTTTCTAATATATACCGCCGTGCTTACCGCTTCAGCCCACAATGATTGTGGCATTTTAGAAGAGCTTAATAAGCATCGCGCCATTTCCCCCAAAGTTCTGTTGGCTCTTTCAGCCACACCGTTTTGCTGAGGGCTGTACGGCACAGTGGTTTGATGCCGAATGCCTTTTTCTCGTAACCAATTTTTAAACTGAGAGTTGACGAATTCTCTCCCATTGTCACTACGAATTGTTTTTATTTTGCGGCCAGTCTGCTTCTCCGCGGTCGCAGCAAAAATTTTGAACATTTCGAATGCTTCGGACTTTCTTTTTAAAAAATACACTGCATTATATCGCGAGTAATCATCTATGAATGATATAAAATACGATGCACCGCCAACCGAATTCACACCCATAGGCCCGCACAAGTCCGTATGTACAAGTTCTAATACACTTTTTGTATAAATGCCGCTATATTTCACATAAGGCTTACTATGGATTTTGCATACCGCGCACGTAAAGCATTCAATGTTTTTTGAAATTTTAAAGTTCAAACCATTTACCATCTTCATTCTTGAAAGTTTATTTAAATCATTTGTATTTATGTGACCAAACCGCTTATGCCAATCACTCGCGTCATCACTAACCCCATTTACACAGTCCGCACTTTTGCTCACTATAACGTTAGCAACATATATGCCATTTTCCAATGCACCAGTAAGAATTGTTTTTTTGTTTTTGTTTTGCATTATGGCATTATTTTCAGTAAATGTGATGACATTTCCACTCTCTGCAGCTTTAGCGATTGAAAAAAAATTGGAATGTAGATCAGGTACATACCAAACGTCTCTCAAATTAACAGTTGTGTACTTTGTTTTCATATTAACCGTGCCCTTTCCGCGTGCATAAACGCAAGCACCTGAAGCTAAAACTATTCTATGTTTCACACAAACAAGAGAACTAAACAATTTTGCATCTTTGCACATGTGAGACGTTGCGCCACTGTCGATTATCCAAGTCTCGCTCAAATTCTCCTCTTTCTCTACTAACGACCAAGCTTTTTCATCTACGAGTGAATTATTTGATTGAAAACTGCACTGAGAACGTATATGACCTCTCCGTCCACACTTAAAGCACTTTATATTGTTGTTGTTGTACCTGCTGGAAGTTGTGCTTTCGTTCGCTGTTTCATTTTCCTTTTGTCTTGTTCTGCTGCTGTTACCGCTGCCAGCGCCTCTGCCGCTACCTACACTAACCTCACTTCTTACGCCTCTGCCGACGCTGCTTTTATTTCGAAAAATTCCAACGCGCCTTTTCGATTCGTTTGCCGAAAAAGCCGTTTCTGCGCTACTGCATTTGTCGCCGTGCCTTTGCTCCTCTTCCAGAATCTTCGCGACGAGATTATCCAATTTCGGCAATGCGTCCCTGCTCTCGATTGCCACCACAAAATTCTCCATTTCGTCTGGTAATGAACAAAGCAACAAAATTGATAAAAAGTCGTCCTCCATGGACATGCCAACTTCTTTTAAGTCATCTACAATACAGCAAAACTCCTTCAATTGAGCTGAAAACTTCTCGTTGCTTCTGAATTGAAATCGGACCAGTTTTTTAAATAGGTTAACTTTCCTACACGCTGTATCTGCCTTGTAGAGCGCGTTCAACGTGTCCCATGCACTTTTTGCTGTGGTACAGTTTTTAATATGTATCAGCTCACTTGGCTTGACGCTCAACGTTATAGTAGCGAGAGCCTTCCTGTCGCATACTATCCAGATGGTCTTTCCAGGCTCCTCCTCCGGACACTTATCAACGACTGCACTCCACAAATCTAGAGTAATCAGTAAACTCTTTAACTGAATACACCAAGTGGTATAATTTTCCCCACTTAATTTTTCGATGTTGGCTAAAGCGTTAGCCATTTTACCGCGACTATTGCTTTTAACACCGGATAAGCAAATCAACCGAATTATTACAACTTCTATTTATGTATGTTGACCGTGACTTTAGAAACCCAAGTCGATACCTGGGCCCATAACCATTTGAAGCAGTATTTCCGCGCAGAGAAAGAAAAAGTCGTGTCGATGCAATTCACGTTTTTATTCTAACTGCCGTTTTACATTTTTTGTCATCGCCTACTATCTAACGTATAACTGTACAAGTATAAAGTTCCATGTAAGTGAAGTATAAGAGAGTAGGATTGGTTTGCAGAGTTGTATTTAGAATTCAACACATTTTTTATAACATTTTTTTTTTTAATTTTGTTTTAAAATTTCATCAAAACTTTTAATTTTCAATCTGAATTTTTATAAAACAAAATGTTTTTAATTTTTAACCAAAATTTTTATAAAAAAAACAATTTTTAACCAAAATTTTTAATTTTTAACCAACATTTGATTAAAAATTTTTTTTTCTTTTACCCAAAATTTTTGTTTAAAAAAAAGATTTTGCATACAAATATGGAGATGATTTATTTTTACATTAAGCATTTTTAATTATATTTTTTTATTTCATATTTTTTAAATTTTATTGTTTTTATATAATTTTTTTTTAATATTATTTTTTATGAATTTTTTTTTCTAATTTTTTTAACTTTTAACTAGAATTTGTAACCAGAATTTGTATACAAAATTTTAAAAAATTGAAAGTTTTGCTGACATTTTAAAACATATTTCAAGACTTTGCATAACTTTGAACCTTTGCGTTATAACACCTTGATCAAAAAGTTCCCGGCTAAATTCACGGATAAACTCACAAATAAAAGTTTATTTTTCAAAAGTGATATTATCGCCTACAAAGTAATTTCCATCAACTACAACGCACATATTCCTGCGTTTGATCCAGCTCTCAAAACATTTCTGGAGCTCTATGATCGGTATAGCCATCAGAGCCGTCTTCGATTTTTCTATAACTTCCCTTTGGCTGTTAATACGCATTCCCCGCAATGGTTCTTTGACTCAATTAAACAGAAAAAGATCGCAGGGAACCATATCAGGTGCACTTGATGGCTGTTGGATGGTATTCGTTTCGTTCTTGTTCAGAAGCCCACGAGTAATGATGGGAATGTGCGACGGTGTGTTATCGTGTTGCAAGATACACGAGTTGTTTGCCCACAAATCTTTTCTTTTTTGGTGAATCGCTTCATGTAAATGTCTCAAATAATAGTCCTTATTAACCATCTGACCTTCTGGCAAGAATTCGAGGTGTACAATACTGTTGTAATCCATAAAAACCGTGAGTATCGCTTTTTGACTGAAAACGTCGTAGTTTTTTGGGCTAGGTCCATTCGGAACTCTCTCGTCTGATGTCTGGATTGCATGTCGTACTCATAAACCCACGTCTCTTCTCCAGTAATGATGCGTTTGATGAATGTTGGGTCGGATTCAGCCTTGGGAAATAATGCTTTTAACATTCCGTTTTTGCATGAAATTCAGGTCCTTTGGGATCAATTTTACAGCAACACGGCGCGAACCGAAATAATGAAAATTTGGCAGAGACAGTTCGTAAAACTCGAACATTTTTGGGTTATACTGAAACACCTTGTCGGACCGCAATACAGAAATTGGTGAAAAAATTCGAGCTGTTGGGCAAGTTGGGGGCAGTGATGTGAAGAATAAAGCCCGTGCACGTCGCTCAAGAACAGCCGAAAATATCGCTGTTGTAGCCAAAAGTGTTGAAGAAAACCCAGGTTTGTCCATTCCTCGTCGTTCTTTGGAATTAAGCATTCCACAAACGTCATTACACCGTATTTTGCATAAAGATTTGGGTCTTAAGGCTGGTTAAGTTCAGTTCACACAAGAACTTAAGCCGGCCTATCATCAAAAACGTTGTACCTTTGCTGTTTGGGCCGTCGAAATGCATGAAAATGATCCGGAATTCCATCGAAAAATCATCTTGAGTGATGAAGCCCATTTCCACCTCGGTGGCTTCGTCAACAAGCAAAATTTTCGGATCTGGGGCTCAGAAGAGTTATTGTTGAAAACCCGCTCTATCCTCGACGTGTGACTGATTGGTGCGGTTTATGGTCCGGCGGAGCTAATGGATCTTACTTTTTCGAAAATAAAGCTGGAGCAACAGTTACGGTGAGAGATGATTAACGATTTTTTATGGCCGGAATTGGATAGTATTGATCTGAAACTGTAAAACATCGAAAACACATGCAGAGGTAAATTTACTCCAGATGGCGTAACTTTTGCAAATCGATCGAATCAAGCAATGGCGATAAAATTTTGATATAAATCAGTTGACTTAGAGAGTCGTCTGGTGGTTGTACCAGGAACTTTTTGATTAAGGAGTGCGATTTTTCTTGCAGCATCAACTATATTTTTTTATAAAACAATGGTGGGGGTGTATGTGAGAAGAAATCGCAGGGGTACGAATTAATCGCAGTTAGAGCAAGCATAATGCCGCGTACAATTTTCGGGAACTATTTGGATTAAAAGCGATTGGCATTGGCATTGGTACAATAGTGAGAAATACCCTATGATTAGAAAGTACTGGGAATGTTTAAATAATAAGTCGTATTTAATTGGTGTTTGGTCAAATGATTCAGCATAAAAAAATCCCAGAACTGTTTGCCCACATTTCCGGCCGCTTGCGAGGTACAGCATCTCTCCAACGCTTCAAAACGAATAAATAATATCCTTTTTTGACGGTCTGGCCCGATGGAAGATACTCATGGTGTACTACGCCCTGGCAATCGAAGAAAACAGTCAACATCACCTTCCCAGAAGTTTGCAATCATAGGGTACCTCTGGATATTTTGATTGCCACGTGAATTCTAATCGCCTTAACAGCCGGTGATTGGTGCCTATAGAAATCACAGAAAATAATGACTTTTTACTTTTTAGTAAGTACTTACAGTAGTTTCGAGAGCTTCAACAGGATTATTGTCATCCGAAAACTGCTAATATTCCTTATTCAAATATCCTAATATACCCATTAATGATTGAACTTGACTTAATTTTACCGTAAAATTGCGGTTCTACTTCCAGTTGGTTTGCAGTCCAATTACGCGATATATGACTTATAAGATCTTAAGATAAGATTTATAGATCTTAAGATCTTATACGGACGCAAGCTTCCATCACTTCTCAACAGTTTGCATTTTGTGAAACCGCAGAGCCCAACTTGCTAAGAACTGCATCGATTGATAAATTTTGGGTCTCAATTTTATTAATACTCACTACATAAGCTCATAATGGATGCATCTTACCCCATGGAAGTTGAGGCACATTTTCTTAATGGAACCATATTTAATCAGGCTCATTACTGGCTTAGTGCGTATAGGAATACGAAAAATATCCAAAAGAAGCCAAACCTAAATGCTCTTGAACGTGAATTGAAAAAACCGGTTGAAATATATGAAATTTTTATTTCTATAAAATTTTATTAATATCATTTTTATATTAATTTATAATTTTACTATTTTTATTTTTATAATAATTTTTGATACTGTTTCAACCCCTTTGAGCAAGACGACAAGAATTGCCCAAACGACAGCAAGGACGCGGGCAAAACGAAATTATTTGACCAGCTCTCGCCGTCACACAAATCTCCAATCGACCTCTGAGCGGAATGCAAGATATTTGGCACACTCTTTGAGTCACACTGACTCTGATAGACCTCATTTGACAAAACTGAGATTGCGCTGAAAAAAATAAATACGAAAATATTCGACACGAAAATCAGAAAGTTTGTATGTAAAATTTTACCAAAAGGTGTAGCTACTATGCAAAGTAGAAGGATGTAAGCAGGGAACCTCATGTTGATATTTATTTCGTTAGTGAAACCTGATTGTAGCACCGTTAATAGTTTAAGTTAAAAATACCGCCGGTATTTATAGGTAAACCCGCTTAAGCTTGGGCGGTTCATCTACTGAATGAGAAAAGTAATTTTTTTATAAATTCTTTGTGGTTTTTAATAATAGGATATGTTAAATTTATTTACTTTAATAATAAAAAAATATTTTTAATAATAACTGCTTATTATAGCACTTTTATTAAATGGGTAAATTACAATAAAAAAATAGTCTTTACTTTTCAAAGAATTGCAGACTTTGTTTGCCTTTTATAAGCCGTGGAAATGTATGCACTTATATATACATATACATATATATACACATACAGTCAACCTCAAACTAAAGTGTACACCACGTATTGATAAGTTTTGACTGTTTATTTATTTGTTTTGTAATTTCAATTCCTCTTTTATAAAAACACAGTTTATACTACAGCAAAAGGCATATAAAGCAAAGTTTCGTATTTTGTACAATATAAAATTTCTTAAAATTCGAATATTTTACTAATACAAGGTGAAGTACAAAATAAACAAGACTGAGCTAAAATAGGAACGACAGGATCTTTTTTCTGATAACCTCGAGTTTATTTATTCAATATAATCCCCTCGGGCCTCGATGCACTATTTTGCGCGATTTAAAAGTCTCTTAGATGGCCTCTACGGAAGCAAAACTTTTTTTTCATGGCCAAATGCAATTTTCCGAATAGGTAGAAGTCAAAGGGAGCCATATCATGCGAATACGGTGAGTGATTGATGGTTAAAATGCGATTTCTAGTCAAAAAATCCGTCACAAGAGAGGATCGATGAGATGGTGCATTATCATGCAATAAGCGCCAGTTTTCTCCTTCGCGATATTCAGAATTCGACGAATGCGATGCAACAAACGCTTCAAAGCGCCAAAACGGTTTGGATGTAGCCATGAACTCCTTGTGGACAGTTGCCTTGGAATAGTAAAAGCAAATGAGCATCGGCCTGATTTTTTACTTCTCCAAACGCGATTTTTTGGGTGGTGGCTCATTTGGGACCTTCCATTCGGCACTTTGACACTTAGTTTCAGGTTCATGTTGGAAACGCCACATTTCATCACCAGTTACAATTTTGTAAAGGAAGTTTTCATCTTTTATCGCCTTTTTAATGAGGTCTTTCGAATGTTGAGTTCTGAGCAATTTTTGGCCCTCAGTTAACTTGTGCGGAATGAAATGTGCACAGACTTTTTGTAAGACCAAATGATCAGTTAAAATGGGATAAATTGATGTTTTGGAGATATTCAACTCTAATTTCATGAATTTCAACGATGATTTCGGTGCAGTTTTGATAAATTTACAACCAATTTCGCTGGAGCTTTCGACTATTACTGATTTTGGGCGGCCCGTATAGATAATATATTTTACATACATTTACATTATATCGTGTGGCTTTCCATATATCTAAAAAACACCCGTTACATAAAGTATCAACACATTTTCTCAAGTTCTCTTCTTATATAGGTTGATTTTCTGTTGAAAGTTTAATTCTATTATTCTTTTATTTTAATCGAAATTTCTACATATTAAAAAAACACCCGTTGCAGAAAGTTTCAAAACATTATCCTAAATTTGTTTCTTATGTATGCTGGGATTTCTTCAAAAGTATAATTCGATTATTCTTATATCCTAATCGAAATTTTCATACACTTGAAAAAAAAACACCTGTTTATAAAACATAAATTCATTGTCTGGAATTGTTTTATATAAAGGGTGGTTATGTTTCAAGGGCCGGTGTTGAATTTGAAATTATTGTTATTTCTCTTTATTATGATAATACTAGTACAGCTCAATTACGTATGAAATAAAATATTGGGCAAATGGCCGCTGCGGCCTCGTCGGCACACCTCCATCCGATGGTCCAAATTTTCGATGACGCTGAGGCATAATTGACTTTCTATGCCGTTAATGTGTCCTGTTATCTCATTCTTTAGCTCTTGAATTGTTGCTGGCTTATCGACGTACATCTTTTCTTTCAAATAACCCCAAAGAAAGAAGTCCAACGGTGTCAAATCACATGCTCTTGACAGCCAATTGACATCGCCGCGACGTGAGATTATTCGGCCATCAAATTTTTCGCGCAAAAGAGTCATTGTTTCGTTAGCTGTGTGACAAGTGGCGCCGTTCTGTTGAAACTACATATCGTTCACATTCATATCTTCCAATTCGGGCCATAAAAAGTTCGTTATCATCTCACGATAGCGAACACTATTCACAGTAACTGCCTGACTGGCCTCATTTTGGAAAAAATACGGCCCAATGATGCCGCCGGCCCATAAACCGCACCAAGCAGTCACTCTTTGTGGGTGCATTGGTTTTTCGGCAATCACTCTTGGAGTATCATTCGCCCAAATGCGGCAATTCTGCTTATTGACGAATCCATTGAGGTGAAAATGTGCCTCATCAATCACGAGGTGCGCGATATGCATTTTGATTTGAACGCCCGTTTTCATAATTAGCCTGAATAACTTTGACGCGTTGCTCGATTGTGTATATTTCCATGATTCAAATTGAGTTAATCTGAAATTGAAAAATGTCAAAGCAAATGCAGAAAAAACTTGACATTTAGGTGTGATTTACATTCAACATCGGCCCTTGAAATTTACCACCCTTTATTTTATACATTCTGCTTTTCTCATATTTGCTTATTTTTCCACACATTAAAAAAACACCCGTTACACTAATTATTAAAACATTTTTTTAAAGTTCTTTTCTTATGTTGTGTGAATTTTATTCAAAAGTTGAATCGAAATTTCATACACTTGAAAAAACATCCGTTACATTGCGTATCAGTACATTGTCTTAAGCTCTTTTTTTACAATGAATTAATTGTTTTTTAAAGTATAATTAAACTGCTGTGATCTCTGCAATTTGGTTGCTTCTCTTAAGGCACTTGCAAGCCAGCGTAGACGAAGCTTTGAATATTAATGGATTATTGTTTCTCGTATAATAATTGACCAGCTGTGGCTGTAAGACAATAAATAAAAGTTTCTTTTAATTAATCTGCAGGTATGTAACAATCATACAGTATGACATACTAACGAACCTGGAATATGCGGAAAAAACAATGCATCGCATAAAAAAGATTCTTTGCAAGGACGCAATTTGCTTTCGAATGTCCTTTTGATTAACCTTTGCCTACAATAAAATATAATTTAGCTGTAAAAGCGTAAATCCCTTTACACTCTCTTCTGCTTAGTTAGTTATGCCCGAAATGTAAGAATCTGGCACTTGATGGATTAATTGGGAAAGTACTAAAAGAAGCCACACTTACGTTCTTCCTGTGAGCAAAACCTTATTAAAATATTATTTATTGAAAAAAGTCTAGCAAAATATTTATTCATTTTAGATATAAAACATTTTTATTGGCATTAATTTTTGAAGGTTTCTCATCCTCTTTGTGGCCGTTGGCAAGTGTTGCCCAACCGACAGCAAGGACGCGGACAATGCGAAATTATTCGACCAGCCCGCACGAACTCACAAGTCACAGTTTGACCTCTGAATGGTATGCACGACTGTTGGCACACTCTTTGATTTTGTCTTAATCTGAGAGTCATTATTCGACAGGGCTGCGATTGCACTAAAAAAATAAATATGTAAATATTGGATATGGAAATCAGAATGTATGTATGTATGTAAAATTATACCAAAAGGTGTGACTGCTATGCAAAGTAGAAGGATGCAAGCAAGGAACTTCATTTTTGGGCTGAATGTGAAACCTGATTATAGCAGCGTTCGGAAGTAATTCGGTAATTATTTAGCTTAAAATAGTGAATTATATACGCGTATTTATAGGTAAATTCAATTATGCTGGTATATTCAACTGATTGAGGAAATGAAGCCTTTTGTGTTGTTGTTTTTTCTTTGGATATGAAATAAAGTAAATAAAAAAAGTTTAATAATAAATTGAATGATATTCTTTTATTAGAGATGAAATACAATAAGAATTTTGGAATAAGGAAGTCTTTTAAGTCTTGCTAGTCTTTTATAAGCTTTAAATATTGAATTTATATGTAATGGGTGATATCTTTGTTTTTTTGAAGGTACAGAATTTATTTTAAATATTGCGCGCCTTAATAAGAACTAAGCGTTTCTGTAAGTCCGAAATATAGAACTTGAAGGGGGTTTATAAACAGAATAGAAATGTAGAAAGCACGAGGCTACCTGAACTGCTGATTTGGCTGATTTTCCTAACGAAACTTCAACACGGGGAAAAAACGCCCATTACGAGATAATTTCTTTGATTTAGCTAATCTACCTAAACTCAGTGTGTAAGTAATATATGAAGGGTGATCAATTTATATAGACTCGACTTATATGGACTGCATGATAAGGTATCCAAATAAAAGCAGCATAATCTAATTTGGAACGAACAAACGCAGAGTATAATATCTTAAGAGTATATGGGTCAGTGAAGTGCGATGACTGCAATATCGCGTTTATTACCGCTTTTGAAAATAGGAGTAACTGAGGTCAGCTTCCAATCATCGATAAATATTCCTTCAGCTAAGGATTTGTTAAAAATTGTTTTAAGTGGTTGCACCAAAGAGCGACAATTTTTAAACAAAGTTACAGAAAGCCCGTCTACATCCGAACGAACAGAGTTTTTAATCTTTAACAATCCCTCAATCACATCATCATCTGATAGAACAAGTGAACCGAAGTCAACGGAAGAAGACACTTTC
Source organism: Anastrepha obliqua (assembly GCF_027943255.1). Lineage (NCBI taxonomy): Eukaryota > Metazoa > Arthropoda > Insecta > Diptera > Tephritidae > Anastrepha > Anastrepha obliqua. The sequence goes on from NC_072893.1 coordinate 10,935,323, forward strand.
CCCAAGAAATTATGGCGAATGGCTGCCAAATGTTCTTCCTGAATAACTGTATCAGACACGAAGTTAGATGAAAAGCAACCGGCAATAGATTCGCTGCATCACTGACAGAACAGGCAGTTACGTCCCTATAAAAAACTGTGAAGGGTGGTTAAATTTCAAAGGCCGATGCTGAATGTAAATCACACCTAAACGTCAACTTTTTTTCTACATTTCATTTGATATTTTTTAATTTCAAACTAACTCAATTTGAATCATGGAAAGATACATAATCGAGCAACGCGTTAAAGTGGTGGTAGGAAATGGCAACAGTGAATGACCAATTTTCGAAGAAAATCATCTTCAGTAATGAGGCACGTTTTAACCTCAGTGGATTCGTCAATAAGCAAAATTCCTGCATTTGGGCGAATGACAATCCAAGAGTGATTGCCGAAAAACCAATGCAATGCAGAGTGACTGTTTGGGGCGGTTTATGGGCCGGTGACATTATTGGGCTGTATTTTTCCCAAATTGAGGCCGGTCAGGCAGTTACTGTGAATAGTGTTCGCTATGGTGAGATGATAACGAGCTTTTTATGGCCCGAATTGGAAGATATGGATGTGAACGATATGTGGTTTCAACAGGACGGTGCCACTTGTCGCACAGCTAACGAAACAATGGCTCTTTTGCGCGAAAAATTTGATGGTCGAATAATCTCACGTCGCGGCGATGTCAATTGGCCGCCAAGATCATGTGATTTGACAGCGTTGCACTTCTTTCTTTGGAATTATTTGAAAGAAAAGATGTACGCCGATAAGCCAGCAACAATTCAAGAGCTAAAGGATGATATAATTCGGCACATTAACGGCATAGAACCTCAATTATACCTCAGCGTCATCGAAAATTTGGACCATCGGATGGAGGTGTGCCGCACAGGCTGCGACGGCCCTATCTTGTTTCACACGTAATTGAGCCATACCAATATTATCAATATAAAGAGAAATAACAATATTTTCTTAAAAAATTGTATTTTATTCAAAATCAACACCGGCGCTTAAAACTTAACCACCATTTATTAGGAATAGAAGAGGCTTTTTTAATCGATTTAATGTATCGCCGGCAGCCGTAGCCGAATGGGTTGGTGCGTGACTATCATTCGGAATTCACAGAGAGAACGTTGGTTCGAATCTCGGTGAAAGAACCAAAATTAAGAAAAACATTTTTCTAAAGCGGCAGGCAATGGCAAACCTCCGAGTGTATTTCTGCCATGAAAAAGCTCCTCATAAAAATATCTGCCGTTCGGAGTCGGCTTGAAACTGTAGGGCCCTCCATTTATGGAACAACATCAAGATGCACACCACAAATACGAGGAGGAGCTCGGCCAAATACCCAAAAAGGGTGTACGCGCCAATTATATATATATATATAATATATCGCTAAAAATTCTTCGGATTACTTTTTATATTAAGCTCAAATTTGTAAATGTATTCTTTATATAAAAACTTATTTAAAGTACGAAACTTATTCTTGTGGAAGGTAAAACAATCATAATATATCATATATCGGATTTAAATAGAAAGAAAACAGTGCAAATTCAAATTGATTGGGCAATTTTTTATTATTTCTGTGTGGAATCATTTATGAAATTTAAGTTTTAAAGATAATCCTTTTTAAAATTTTGACCGCAACTGCGCCGTAATTCGGTCATGCGTAAATACCAATTTTGAGTGAATAACTTTATGAACGGTAACTCGCGAATAACTTGAGAAATATTGACTTCCCATGCCTCAATCCAAGCTGGTTTATCCCCAAAGCCATCAGACTTTACATACCTTCACAAATAAGAGCCCAAAGGTGTGATAGCACACGATTTTGGTGCCGAACTCACTGGTCCGAGACGAGACCTAAACTCCTCCCTGAAACGGCGACGCAGTAAATCCATTGTTTCACGTGCTGTATGGCAAGTAGCGCCGTATTTTTGGAACCAAGCGCCGCCCTATTGTGAAGATCACGGCATTCAATTTCCGGCATCAAAAAGTCGTTTATCATGGCGCGATAGCCGATTTCCTTCGCCATTCACCGCTCTAGTGGCGCCAGCCTCATCTTTGAATAAATATGGGCCGATGATTCCACCAGTCCATAGGACACCAAACGGTTGTTTTCAATGGATGTAATGGCTGTTCTTTAAAGGCTTCGGGTTGGTCTTCAGCTCAAATACGGCAATTTCACTTATTGACGTAGCTATTAAGCCAAAAATGGGCCTCATCGCTGTACACCATAAATTGGCCTGAGCGAGCGAGGAACATTTTTCCAGAGTGTCGATTTTCATACTACAGTGGGACGATTTTTAAATGCTGTTGAGGCATATGTTGAAATGTCAAAGAATACTGAAAAAAATTATGTATTTAGTTTGACAGTAGTCACGCGTGATTTGGCAAAAAAACTCTATTGGAAAAAGTACCTCTAGTCACCTTCTAGAACTTGTGTAAATAACTTGACTTTTACAAGGTAAAGTCCAAAATAAACAAGACTGGCGTCATAAAAATGTTACAGCTGACTTTCAGTGATCATTACTCACCGAAAATTCCATCGAAATTGTTGGTAAATTTATCAAAAATGAACCGAAATCATCGTTGAAATTCATGGAATCGGAGTTGAATATGTCGAAAACATCAATTTATCGAAATATAACTAATCATTTGAGCTTACGAATGTCTGTGCACGTTTCATTCCGCACAAGTTAACTGAGAACCAAAAATTGCTCAGAATTCCACATTCGAAAGACCTCATTAAAGAGGCGATAAAAGTCGAAAACTTCCTTTAAAAAATTGTGAATGGTGCCGAATGGAAGGCCCCAGACGAACCACCATCCAAAAACTCACGCTTGGAGAAGTGAAAATCAAGGTAATGCTCATTTATTTTTACGATTCCAAGGTAATTGTTCACAAGGAGTTCGTGCCAATGGGCCAAACCATGAATTCAATTTTCTATCTTGGCGTTTTGAAGCGTTTGTTGCATCGCATTCGTCGAACTCGTCCTGAATACCGCGAAGGATGAAGCTGGCGCTTATAGCATAATAATGCACCATCTCATCGATCCACTTTTGTGACTGATTTTTTGACTATAAATCGCATTTTAACCATAAATCACTCACCATATTCGCCTGAAATGGCGCCCTGTGACTTCTACCTATTCGGAAAATTGCATTTGGCCATGAAAGGAAAAGGTTTTGCGTCCATAGAGGCTATCCAAAAGTCTTGTACTGACATCCTGAAAGACATTCCGGTCAATGACCTGAAACAGTCTTTCGAAAAGCTTTTAGATCGCGCAAAACAGTTAATTGAGGACAGAGGAGACTAGTTTGAATAAATAAACTCGAAGTTACCAGAACAAAGCTCGTGTCTTTTCTATTTTAGCTCAGTCTTGTTTATTTTGGACTTCACTTTTTATGAATTAACCTGCATTTATTGATCGTTAAACATGCAATGAGGAAGAGAATTTCAAAAGTTTTTGATTTGGCATTGCTATTGAATGCCAACAAAGGAGAATTTACTTCGTTTTGTAAAGCTTCCATGCAATGGCTTTGGCTGAAATAGCCTTAAGGTATATAAACTCACACAGTTCTTTACTAAATGGCATAAGCTAATATAGTACGCGGCCTACCCAGATCTCCAATTTTGTTTTTAAGTAAGATGACGAAAGTTTATAGCTCAATATTTATTGTTCTGCTTCTTGTCTTTGCTACGGGAGAAGGTTGGTTTGGTTAAAATAAATTTGCATCAAATGTATTCTGTTTCATTATTTTTTATTTATTATAATAATAAACCTTTTTCATTTTTGTTTTTTATTTAGCACAACATCGCTTATGTTACAAGGTGCCGGTGAGAGCTTCTCAAGGTCAAAGGCTATGTGAGAAACAATGCCCACCCACTATAACCCCACTAAAATGCGCTACTGTACGGCTGCCATTAACGATACATATATGCCCACCCAATTGCTGTCGAATTGGCAATGGTTGTCGCAGACTTTAATTGTAATAATTCGGGAAAAATGCTGGAGTAATAATAACAAGAATAAAGTTTATTAAATCTATAGTTAATCAATTCAATTGGAGAGTGGATAAGAAGTTATTACACTAACAAACTCGCACTTCTAACCAAAGTTTGCTAAAATTTTATATTTATTTATTTAAGGAAGAGAATAAAAAATTTGAGTTATTACTGGGTGACAAAAAATAACTGTATAGAAACTTCTCTGTGCAATTAGATGAATGTAAATTTTTTTTAGCAAATGCTCTTACTTTGTGATTGTTGTGTGTGTTCTGAAGTAAAAAAAAAGTATTCGTTTCTGTTCCAGCTCTTTTTAAATACTTTGTGTAACGATGTTAAGTAGTCGCTCAGCTATTATAGCTCTGCATCAGCTAGGAGCACGCAACTGCGAGATAGCACGGAAGCTTGGAATTGCACGTTCATTGGTTTCTCGTGCAATAAAACGATTTAAGGAGCTTGGTAATGAAGGTGACCGTCCTGGAAGAGGAAGAAAACGAACTGTGAACACTTCCAACAACCGAGAAATAATCAAAAAAGAGCTCAACGAAATTCTATGGTCTCGATGAGGAAAATTGCTCGTGAGACAGGCATCAATCGTGAATCAGTTCGCCTTATAGCAAAAAAAGAACTTGGACTTAAGCCTTATAAACTACAAAAATGCCAGCTGCTCACGGATGAAAACAAGAAAGTAAGACTCAAAAGATGTCGCTCGCTCCAACATCGGGCCGCAGGTACGGGCTGGGAAAAAATCCTCTTTACGGATGAGAAGCTGTTTGCCGTTGAACAAGCTCACAACCATCAAAACGACAGAAATTGGTCTACAGAAGCCCCTGGATGAGTGGACGTTTCAACAGGACTCGGCATCAGCCCACAGAGCAAAAACAACCCAAGAGTGGTGCAAAGCCAATTTCCCCTCTTTCATTACTTCCCAAGAATGGCCACCCTACTCACCGGATCTGAATCCGCTAGATTACAGCGTATGGTCGATTTTGAAAGCAAGGGCCTGTGCAAAACGCCACAAAACTTTGGAGTCCCTGAAGCAAGCGTTGCATCGAGAGTGAGATCGCATAACGGTAGACCAACCACAATTTGTTTTGAGCTACTATCAACACTTAGTTTTTGTCACCCTGTATTACAAATGGCTATATTGTGCAGAAATAAATCCCGAAATTGCTGAAGGTTTAATTTCTACCCGGAGGTTTGGATCTACATATAACCCCGCTTCTCACATAATTTAGTCTGCATCGTCCTGTTAGTTGTGGAGAGTACATTCTGGCTAACGCCAAATGGTCTGCGGGATTAACGGCCTTCTAAACATCAACGATGACGGCCCTGCCTTCTTTTTGACTATTCTCTGATAACCCAAATTTGATTAATGATCCCTGAGGTGGTGGTTGCGGAATTCTGCCACCTGAGTATGCTGGGATGAAACTCAGCTGAAATGGCTGGTTGGCTATTGCCAGGACTGGCCCCGTCCCGTTAAAACAATCGGAGTACGTTCCAAATCCATCGCCATTGGGTTGGTAGTGTCGGTGAGGTTGAGATGACTCCCGCTTTGCATCCGATCTGGATCTGAACGCATGCCTGATAAGAGCATGTGTCAACCCTCGCATGGCCTTCCTGCCTTGGCACAGATAACCATGGGATCATTTAGGGACGATTACACTTTCGGGTGTTGGATAGCAGCTCCGATTGGTGATCCTTTCTATTATGAATACAAATACAAATAATAAAACCACCACAAAAAGAAATCCAAAAACCTTAGTCGGCAGCGCGGACTCATAGCCGAACCGCAGAGCCTCTTATGGAAAGTGCGGCGGAATCGCCTTCTCTATCTGGCTCAATTCGAGAGGCAACAAGTGTAGGGACAAAATAGCGTCAGAGTCGACGTTTGAAGCTTTATCTGGGCGGGACTCTGGGGGGAAGTCGGAGGTGACTTCGAGCATTGTCTCAAAGGATATGTGGGGGAATCCGCTTCACGTAGCACGTAGCCGAGATAGAAAATCTACAGCGACGAATACGTACAATGAATAAAAACAATGCACATCATTCAAGAAGCCCTGTCTTCCGACTGACGAACAAAGTGGGGGGCGGAGGAGAGATTGTTGTTAGATGCCGCCATGACAAACTAATCTTAAACATTAGGGGATATTTTCAACAAAAGTGTTCCCAATCCGAACTGCACATGGCTGTTATATCTGCGGATGATAATTATACCCCGCTTCGAATGCGTCAATTCTACGAAATCTGGAATATCACATCAACAGATAAAAAGCTTCAAAGATGATCTGAAATGGATGTTAATGGCGTTTATCGAAAAGACATTTTGAGGCCACAAGTCGACCAAAAATTGCCGCAACTTTGATCAATACCAACAGGCCGAAATGGAGGATGCCATTCTCGCCACACAAGATGGAGGGATCCCAACAAGAAACTGTTTTCGCATTTTCCGGAAGGGAATCCAGCGGAACAAAACTACACTTTGCTCTTGGAATGTACGCATTTGAATTTCAAGCGAAGGTGCATGCTGTTCAAGAAGCAATGAACTTTGTTGTGGAAAACGGATGGAGAAGCAGATCTGTATGCGTCTTCAGCAACAGCAAAGCTGCGCTCATGGCCTTCAACAGCCCTCCAACCACTTCAAAGGTAGTTGAGTCCTCTAAATCCAGGCTGAACTATGACGGTGGACATAATATCCTGATGCAAACAAGGGTCCCGGGGCAGGTGATATAGTTGGTAACGAGACCTCTAACTCCTTAGCTAGGATGGGCTTTGAGCCCAACTTCTCTAGCCTGGATCCCGTTCTGCCAATCCCTTCTGTAGCCATCAAAGCCATGGCAACCGTAGCAATCATAGCAACCGGTTACTTCAACCCACAAACGAGTTTGGCAGGCTGAGAGAGGTTGCAGATGGACAAAACTGAGATAAGCTGCCACGTCTGACCTATTGTCGCAGATCCTCCCGTCAATAAGCAGAAGGGACTGTAGGAGGAGGATAAGACGGCGGACCACTTTCTGGTCGTCTGCCCAGCCTTTGCTCGAATCAGCCTTGATGTCTTTGGCACTGATGGGTTGAGAAGCAACCACCTTGGCTCCTTGGTTCCACAAGATCTCCTCAGATTTCTTCGGAGGTTGAGTAGATTTAACGAAAATGCAAAAGAGAACCCGAGTGCAGTACAATGGGCTTAATGTTGTCTTTCGGATAGGTGTCGAAGATGCAATTGCCGTAGTGAAATTTTGGGCTAGCAGGGATGCAACATGTAGACAATCCCAACGTATCTGAAACGCCACAGCGACATTGCGAAAACAATCCATTTGAAACCAGCACAAATATGTAACTTTAACCGGAGCAAAATACCGAACCATCAAAATAAGGACCTTTCGTCGTAAACTAGTCCAATAGAAACATGGGTTATTGAATTTAAACGTGGTTGTACAAACCTTGAAGACGATCCACGTCAAGGACGTCCAAAAACGGCAACAGCACCAGAAATCGGAAAAAAATACAGAATATCGTATTGGAAAATCGTCGAGTGCCTAAAAGAGATTTGGGAGTTTGTTCATCGATTCATTACTATGGATGATACTTGGGTCTATCACCATGATCCTAAATCAAAACAAGAGGTTAAAGAGTAATGTGAACCTGGTTTTTCGACGCCAAAAATCGCCCAAGAAGATTAGCGTCAGTTTTTTGGGATGCGAAAGGAATTTTGTTTGTGAATTACTGGCAAACTGGTAAAGCAATAAACTCGGAATATTATTGTAACCTTTTAGATCAACTGAAAGAAAAAAATTGTGTAAAAGGACTCAGTTTGCAAAAGAAAAAAAAGATATATTCCATGAGGACAATGCACCGAGCATTTTGATAATGACTAAAATCCATGAATTAAAGTTTGAATTGTTGGAGCATCCCCTGCATTCACCAGATTTGGCCACTAGCAACGTCCATCTGTTTCCACACCTAAAAAAATGCATGCGTAGAAAGAGTTTTTCATCAAATGATGAGGTCATAACCGCCGCGAAAACGTATTTTGCAGCCCTGCCATATTCTCACTTCAGGGATGGAATTCATAAATTGGAATCTCGTTGGAACACAAAGTGTTTTGTTGTTCAGGAAGACTATACTGAACAATAAAGTGTATTTCAAGTCATAAATTTGTGTTTTTCTTATCGAACCGCAAGGCTTATTGAAGAACCTAGTAAATAGGCCGACTTCTCTAAGGCCTTTGATCGGTTTCCCATATAATACTAATAAAAAAATTAGCCTGCATTAGCTTCCACTCAGCCCTCTGAAGTTGCTCGTCATCGACAACGTTAGGTCTCTTCCCTTTGTTGCTTGCTCTGGGGTTCCGCAAGGCAGTATTCTGGGCCCGCTTCTTTTTTTCTGTTTATCAACGATATTTACACTTGCTTTTCGTCAGGAAGATACCTGCTTTATGTAGACGACGTTAAGATTTATTTGACGATTACTAGCTCCCTCGACTCTGAATTGATGCAAATTTATTTAGATAACTGGTGTACGAGGTGTGTTCAAAAAATATCGCGAATTTTGAATTTTCGCAGGTTACTCATGTCTCTCACTCATGCCGACGAGTTCGGCCATTTTGAATGCTCAGTTAATTCTTCGTCTTCGATTTTTACCTATTCAAAAAGATGGATCTATGAAATCTTGTGTGAAAAACGAAATTAAGTGCGCTGATGCATTCCGAATGTTTACTGTGTCATACGGAGAAGTTACTTTGGACCAAAGCAACATTTATCGGTGGTACAAAATGTTCTCAGAAGGCCGAGAAGATGTGAACGACGAAAAGCGTGCCGGACGCCCGAGCTTTTCAACAACAGACGAAAAAATTGATGAAGTAAAGAAAATCATCGAATCACCGTTAGAGAAGTTGCTGAGGACCTAGACATATCAAATTCGTACCATTTTCGACCAAAAGCAGAATCGCATGAACATTGCTAATGAGATGTTGGACTCTGTCCGCGAGCCACGATGACTCAAATCTGCTCCAGAGGGTCATAACTGGTGGCGAATCGTAGGCTTATGGTTATGACGTGGAAACCAAAGCTCAATCATTTCAATGGAAGCTGCCACACGAACCAAGACCGAAAGAAGCGCGCCAAGTTCGGTCGAATGTAAAAGTAGTTTTGCTTACCGTTTTCTTCGATTGCAGGAGCGTTGTGCACCATCAGTTCTTCGCACAGGGTTAAACGGCCAATAAGGAATATTACCTGCAAGTTATGCGCAACTTGTGCGAAGCAATCTCCCAAAAACGCCTGGATTTGAGGAAGAACAAAAATTGGATCTTGCATCACGATAACGCGCCTGCTCACACATCGTTGCTTGTGCGTGACTTTTTGGCCAAAAACAACACACTAATGATGCCACAGCCACCGTGTTCCCCAGATCTTGCCCCCTGTTCACCTGACGTTTTCTTGTTCCCGAAACTGAAGAGGCCAATGAAAGGACGACGCTCCGGTACGATTGATGAGATAAAGGCAGCATCGAAGGAGAGGCTGAACAAGATAAAAAAAATGATTTTTTAAAGTGCTTCGAAGATTAGAAAAAACGCTGGCAAAAGTGCATAATATCTCATGGGGATTACTTTGAAGGAGACAAAATAAATATTAATGAATAAATAGATAATTTAAAAAAAAAACAACAAAATTCGCGATACTTTTTGAGCACACCTCGTATCAGTAATCGTCTATCGCTCAACATAAATAAGTGTTTTCAAAGAACCTTTTCCAAGCGCGCCACTGTTACTGACTCCTCTTATCACATTTCGAAAACACCCCTGCCACGTGTATGCTATTCGTCATAGCTCCGACTCTATACGCTGAAGCTTTTGTATACGGCGTTTGTCGATTCCAAACTGGAGTATGCATCTTTCATTTGGTCTCCGTATTATTCGTGCCATGCTGCTAGAATTGAACGAATCCAGAAAGTATTCTTACATTTCGCGTTGCGTTATTTATGCTTTTCGGATCTTATCCCTACATATGAAGCGCGATGCTTATTGATCAACTTAAAATCAATGCAACGCAGGAGAATAATCCTATCTTTATCTTTCATTTTCGACTTAATCGGTGAGGCTGTTGACTGTCCGATGCTTCTTCAGAGGATTTTTTTTTAATACTCCGGCCAGAGCTCTGCGTAGGTCGGAGTTCTTCTATGCTGGTTTTTCAAAATCCCTTTATGTTCAGAATGCTCCTATTTCTTTTTTTCTAGAACCTTAATTGAGTTTAATAAGATCTCTAAGTTTGTTGAGATAGATTTTTCATTTTCAAAAGATCACCTATTAAAATCTTTGAATATGTATTATAAAAAGTTTAATTGTCATTTTTTTCTTTGCCTATTAACCTTAAAATATGTCCACTTAGTCTATAAGAATCTACTAACGGGTGATTTTTTAATTATTATCTTTTAATATGGTTTAAATAGCTGACGCACGTTTCGTGTTCTGTTTCACTACCAAACATCTTCAGTTTGGTCTATAATTTAACCATGAATCGTCTTACAAACGAACAACGCTTGCAAATCATTGAACTTTATTATAAAAATACGTGTTCTGTTAAGAAAGTTTAAAGTCGAAAAATTGTGTTCAGCGACGAAGCTCATTTTTGGATCAATGGGTACGTAAATAAGCAGAATTGTTGATGTTGGAGTGAAGATCAGCCAGAAGAATTGCAAGAGCAACCGATGTATCCAGAAAAGGTCACAGTTTGGTGCGGTTTATGGGCTGGAGGTATCATTGGACCGTACTTCTTCAAAGATGCTGCGAATCGTAACGTAACTGTGAATGGTGAGCGCTACCGTGAAATGATATCCAACTTTTTTTTGCCCAAAATGCAAGAGCTTGACTTGCATGACATGTGGTTTCAGCAAGACGGTGCCACATGCCACACATCACGCGTAACAATGGACTTGTTGAGAGGCGAGTTCGGTGAACATTTTATTTCACGTTCGGGACCTGTCAATTGGCCACCCAGATCGTGCGATATAACGCCTTTTAATTATTTTTTGTGGGGCTATGTTAAAGCCCATGTCTATTCAGACAAGCCTGCTTCAATTAACGCATTGGAAGACAACATTAAAGCATTTATATGTGAGATACCGGCCGAAACATTGGAAAGAGTATGCCAAAATTAGACTAAGCGGATGGACCATTTGAAGCGTAGTCGTGGTCAACATTATATGGACTGCACTATCGATTTAAATAAAAATTTCATGAATTTTTCTGAATTTTACATGTGGTTTTTTTAAAAATTTTCCTATAGCTCTTAAAAAATCACCCATTCATTGGTTTAATAAATAAATAACAATAATAAGTATTGAAGTTTTGAGTGCTTATATTGCATACAAAAATTAATTTCATTTAAAAATTCACAATTTCTTTTCTGTTTTCGTACTTTTCCAACAGCCTGTATAAAAGTAATTACATAATGAATCAATTGTGGGTTAACCAATTGCGCAAACATCATGTGAAGTCGAACAGTTGATTAAACATTTTTTTTTTGGTTTTTGTTTTTTTTTTGTTTTTAATTTTATGTTAAGATTGAATTTGTTGTGCTATTGTTGGCCCATGCAATAATAAGTGCAGGCAAAAGGAAGTGTTGGCAGCGGAAATGTAGAATTGATTAAAAAATATACAAAGCCTTGATGAACCAAAAAAATGGCAACTATAAAAGGAATTCTTCATTACTGGTAGGAGCAGTACCCGAAAAAGCAGAAAACATGCGTCCAATGAGTTTGATTTTAATTGTTTATGCTCTGCTTATATTTTTTGCCAATACAGAAGGTATTTCATTATTTAAACATTTTATTTAAAATAACTAACCTGTTATTTAATTAAATTAAATAATTTTTTTTATTTATTTCAATAATTTTATGAATTTAAAAAATTTTTTTGTTTATTTTCAGCACGACAGCCTGTTTGCCGCTGGGAGCGACGCGCTGTTAAGGTGGGGGATAAGGTTTGCGAACGCCATTGTCGAAGGAGAATTCGCGGATCACCGGTTAGCTGTTACACATCCAAGTCGGCGAGCGAAGTGACGACGTGTTCCTTGGATTGCTGCCGCAGATACAATGGCTGCATTAAGGTATAGGGGCACCAGTTGTGGGTACTGATTGTTTTTGTAGCCTTACACTGCTGTAGGAAGGGGAAAACACTGGAAATATTGTAATTAATGCAAAGCTAAACAATACCTTTTAAATTTTAAATAAAAGTAAGGGAAATGATTAATAAATGTTTTAAGTTTTTTTTAAATAAAAGTAAAGAACAATAAACGTTTTTAAAAGGTTTTAAATGGAATAAAGGAATATGCATAATAAATGGTTTTACAATTTTTTTTTAATAAAAAAAAAATTAAAATAAAAATAAAAATAAATTAACAATACAATTTTTGCTCCTACATCATTGCGTGACAATAAATCCACATACATATCTGCATTTTTCGTTCCATCAAGTTCCACTTTTTCATATAAAAATCGGCGAAGTGGCTTCAGTGTCAGCTAGTCGCTTCAAGGCACACGCCGCATGCTTACCGCCAATATGTGGAAAATGTCGAAATATTTTCTCATTGCCGTAATTTTAGCCATCTTCTACGTTGCTGGCATTCAAGGTAACTTGTTTCATACATAAAAACGCATTAATTAAGAGAATAATTTATATATTTCCTACATTTATTTTTTAGCGCAAACCCCAAATTGCACGCCTAGAATTACGTCGTTACGCCGAGGCCAACGCGTTTGTCAAAGGAATTGCCCACCGAGAGTACCTCCGTATCTTTGCGTAACAGCTACTAAAGACATTCGTATACCCGTCTGTCCAGCTGGTTGCTGTCGGGCTGGTAATATATGCGTCCCTATTAAAAGGCCTGGATAATTTCAATGATAATGAAAAATGATTTTGAATATTCCAAATAATAAAGCATTTTGCCAACAGTAAAGATTTTAAGTTCTTTTCTTAAACAAACTGAGTAATGGCCATGCATTTGGCTCGCACGAGCCCATTTTAGTCAAGCTGCAGTTGTGGTGGATGGGGTGAGAATACTTAAGTAGACTTGAAATTTATTCATGGAGTACTACACGATTTAACAACGCATTGCAATTGTCCAAATTTATTTTAAAAACCTGTGTTCGGTTCGCCAAATATTCGGGAAGAAAATTTTTTTAGGTTATAAAGGCAGTGTTAGTCTGCACGACCAACTCACTTAAAGCTTACAGGTCGGTTGTGATATCACTGTGGGCCACGGGAACCTCAGTTATTTTTCTAATATACGTGAAACCATTTGTGGCTCCTATGAAGCGCAGAATTGGGCCAATCCTCACGCCGGATAGTTCCGTAAGAGAATTGATAAGTGTCTACCTAGAAAACCTGCTCTGATTTTTTGCTAAGGCGGGACAATTGTAAAGAAAGCGCTCAACTGTTCCTTCCTCATCCTCATCTCTACAATATTCATGGCAGAAAACTCCTAATCTCAGGGAATGCCTGCCAAATAGCCAATGACCGGTTATACAAGCCACGATCTTCGATATAGCCTCTCTTCTAAGATTAAGATGTTCCTTTGTTTTTTTCTTATTTATTCGCGGCCTAGCCTAGCTTTTAAATAAAAAATTTTCAACTTTTTTTTTGCAATTGTTTCTACATGAAGTCGCTCGTGTAAGTAATGACGATCATTTTGAACCCAGAATTATTAAAATCGGTTCATTTTTGACTAAGTTATGGGCATTTAAAAAAAATTTTTCTTATATAATTAAAAAAATTGATTTTGAGCTGAAAAACAAAATTGCCGATAACTCTTGAAAAAGATTTTTTTCGGGCGAACAAAAAAATACGTGTCTCATTATTTTGACCAGAGAGCAACATATTTGGGTTACATCGAAATCGAAGAACATGACCCGAATAGCCCGGTTGAATTGAAATGGAAAGCATCAACTTTCGTGTTCCACTCCGACTCTTTCTAAGATGGAGGCTAAGCCTATTAGACACCCTAAGTCTTTGGACTCTACTTGCAGTACAGCTTTCATCATGAATGGCTTCAGCGACAACTTACATATAGATAAGCTCTGTCTTAAACCAGAACAAAGTGAGTACGGCGCATTTCTTCTCCACTCTATTTCGACATTTTACGATTTGTGAGACTTTTTGAAATTACCATATTACAATTTTTTATAGGGCGATTAGTTTGGTTTGGTCTTAGAGGGATACACCTCCCGGTCGCTTCTTTTCGTCTACTTCGGCATTTATAAGTACGTACCTACAAAACGAGGTACACAAAACATATTTCAAGACTAAAGGCAAAAAGGTTAATGTGTGATGAGTGAATAGAACATTAGACGGTCAGACATCTGGGTCATGAGCCGAGTATCTGACCTGCGCAGAGTAGGGACGCAAATCTCTTATAAACTTATACATGAATAACCAGATATCTTTAAAGGCATAACTTTTCATCCAGAAATGCCTTTTATGGCAGGAAAATATAATATGTAGTTTGGCCATCAATAGAATTTGCATATTTATTGAAGGACCTGGCCGCAAAGAAAGCGAAGTGTCAAATGGGATTACTCCCCCCGTATCAGTCAATAATAGGTTGCGAGTGCTGGACAATGGCAAGCAAAAAAGGAATGAAACTAAGAGTCTTTGACGGAGATGGTGATATAATATTTTTTCTGATAGCCAAGCCGTGATCAAGGCTCTGGAAAACTCCATAGTACAGATCCAAATTAGTCAACTCTTGTAAGGAAGAGATCCAATATCTGGGGTGTGCAGGTTACATTTACCTGAACTGGGCTCCGACATAGGAACATAGAGGGAAATGGAATTACTGATGAGACTGCTAATTCAGTTCCTTGTTCGCAGTTGGTCTCAGAGGCCTTCTACCTGGTCATCAGCGTCCCCTTGACTGTTGTTAAAGGGGAATTCCACAAGTTATTTCTCAGAAAAACATAGAAAAGATGTAGCTCCATTTCTTCATGTGCTATTTCGAAAACCCTTTGGCCGTAATGTAATAGGCCCTCGCTAACGGCCCGGGCAGGAGGACGTCCAAGGTTAACCGGGCTTGACCAAGCCATAACTGAGCTGAAGAAGTTTTGAGTTAGGAGCTGTACTGCTATGAATCATACAAAATGAAAGAAGATTGTGGCTGAAGCTAAAGCTCATCCTGAGCTGCAATCGCTTCTTGATGATGATTGGAAATTTGTGCTTGTTCACACGCTCGCGAAAATATATATACATTTACCTTTGTTCCTAGGTGGAGCATGGGGCCTCAACAAACATATTATAATTTGGTTTACTTGAAGCTAGAAATTTTATTTATCTCTACGAACTGCCCGTTTTCTGCGCTTCTGCATCCACCTGTGGGCTCCGGGTGTTGGCTGGCCTTCTGCGTCTGCGACTCACTTGGGGGCTCCAATCAAACGCAGCTCTTGATGTAGTGCAGGGCTTTACGCAGTGTATGACCGATCCACTTCCAATTTCGATGTCGTAGTTTAAGGAGAAAAAGACTAAATAAATATGTATTACTGGCGAAATATGCGAAGATGTGTAGTGAGCAAGAAGTAAAGGAGCAATTCTTCCGTTTATGTCCTGCACCGTCAAAAATGCGACTGACGTACGTGGGGACTTCTGAACGTGAGATTGCAGATGCTAACTCAAAAGTATAACTGAAAATATTGCTGCAAATCCCGAATGGTGTTGATAGCCAAAATGAGGGCCACACAATCTGATTTCATTAGGTGATCAAAATGCTAATATACGTATGGTTTCAAGTGAGCTAGACTAACCTAACCTAACTTATATTCATATTTGGGAATTGAAAATTTGTATTACAGTTGGTAAGAAGGCCTTCGGCAGACTTCGTTGGCTGGGTCATGCCATCCGAATGTCTGAAAGTATTCGATGCGGTACAAGCTGGTGGTAGCAGAGGAAGAGAAAGGCTTCCTCTGCGTTAGAAAGTTCAGGTGTTAAACTCGGTCAACATCGCGTAAGCGGTTATCGCGCCAATCAAGAAGCTTTTTCTTCTTCTTGTCTTTCATTTTGCATCCATATTATAAAACTTGATTTGAATTTTTGATAACTTAAACAATAAACGAAAAGATCTATAGTACAAAATTAGTAAAAATATCCGAATCATAAAAATGTTCGTTCAAGTTATTTAAAGTCTGCCAAAGTGTCAAAAGGAAATAAAGAATCGTTACTTTATCTGTTTTAACATATTTTTATAAGTAAACTAGCGAAAACCCGCCCGTTCCGCTGGTCGTCTTTAAAAAAATTAAGATTAATTAATTAAATTAAGCCGAAAAATACTGTGTGTATTTTATAAAAATTCTCGCGCATGAATAGTAATGAAAGAAGTTTTAAATAGTAGTAGCAATTAAAAAACGTTTGATGTGATTTACTTTATTACTTTTTTTATTGTAATGCTCTTTGGTATACAATATTCTTCGTTTTTCCATGCGTTGTTGAATAAATGAACAATACCGATGGCTTACCAACTCTTGAGCATGAAAAATAAAGTTGGCCATGAGAAAAACATGGGTATTCTAAATCAATACCACAAATTGATAAAGTTTGGCCTTGTGACTTATTAATAGTAATCGCGAATGCAAGGCGAACAGGAAATTGAAGACGTTTGAATTCAAACGGCATATCCGATGGTATCATTGGTATTCGCGGTATTAAAACGTCTTCACCAGAGTATTTTTCATTCAAAATTGTTGCTTCAATGACGTTATTTATCAATCTCTTAACTGTTAATCGAGTGCCATTATATAATCGTGGTTGATTTATGTTTCTCAACATAATAATCGGTGCTCCTATTTTCAAGTTTAGCATGTGTGGCGGTAATCCAGGTAAATCAAGGGAATTCAAAAATTCAGTGGGATAATTTACAATATCATCTTGATTTGTAACAGTGTCAACGGATCGATATGTTTGTTCTGGACTTGGTATGTTAGCCAAAATAGCCGCATTCATTTTATTCACATCTTTATTTTTGCCAGCCATGATGGCTCGTTCACTAAGCCAATCATGTCTTTTGTAAATTTGAGAGATTTTGGGAAAATAATTTGAATTAACTGTTCTTTCGTTTGACTTATTTGACAAAAGTTTGGTTGTAAAGTTATTAAGCCAGTTAAATTATCGACAGGAACTTTGCCATTTCCAATATCCAATAATTGCTGTGAAAATTCAGCAGCTGATGGATCATTTTGCATTAGAACATGTACATTTGTAGTTAGTTTGAGTGTTTGAACATTTCTCCACAAATATGATGATTTCAAACATGCAACCAATTCATCTGCTATAGTTGCTCGAGGAATAACAGGCAGTGTTTGTCTAAAATCACCTGCCAGCAGCACTAAGGCACGACCAAACATTTCATTTTTACTACGTAAATCTCGTTATGTCCTATCAACCGCTTCCAGTGACTTTTTATGTGCCATCGTGTACTCATCCCATACAAGTACGTGTGCGAAAAAGCGGAGAAGGAGAAGAGAACTGTTCTATTCCCCCCGCTTTAACCCAGCTATGTGTTCAGGTGCAAATGGCTTTTTTGCGTGAAGTCTGATATAAAATAAGTTCTATTTACTCTTCTTAAATTTATATAAACTTTTCCAGGCGAAGTATATTAAAAAAACTGACATATATTTGCTTCAACCGTATATTTGTGAGTACACAGGTAATACGTAAATATATGAATGATATAGGTAATATCTCATATTAGCATAACCTTTCTGCAAAAAAATTAAGGAAACGATCACCAATCACGCCGGCAATGATACAATGAATTTTTCACTATAACTGACTTCAGATTAACGTTTATATTATATAATAAGCGTATATGTAACATTTTAAAATTTTTTTAGAATTTTTTTTTTAATTTTTAATAATAAGTGGTCTTCCTCTTTCTCTTCCATCTCCAGCTCCATCTCTTTTCTTTATCCCGGAAACGGGCAGTAAAAATTACTTCACTTAAAAGCTTTCATCAAAAGCGTCCATCTGATACCCATATTGTACAAACACATCCAAGGGTACCTTGGTCCACCTTTTCGGCTATATCTCGAGACCCTGGTCACTCAGAGATCTAAAAAATACTCTGCATTAAAGCACTCATCAGTAGCTTTGATTTGATACCCACAATGTATAAACACATCCTAGGGTTACCCAGGTCCTCGTTTCGGCCTTCGGCAGCGCCACCTGGGGGCGAGTGGAATCAATAAGCATATTATACTAACCTTCACCGTGGAAAAATATATATATATACCAAATTTCATAATAATCGGCCCAGACACACACGACCAAAATGTATTCAATTCTAATGAATGCTATGTGCGGTACAAAAAATACGTGCGGCAAATAGCAAAAACACACTCACTTAACCGACGCACCGTACACACACGCGTTATCGGATTTCAACCAAACTTCACAAAAACCTTTGCCAAAGCAACACCAACAATGTGTGAAACTTTCATTGTTTTCCTTACACGCGTTGCTGAGGTTACCGGAGACAAATGCACACTTTTTTTCGGCTTAATTTTTATATACAGGGTTGGCCATATTAAACTGACCCATTGAGTAACCCTATAACTTTTTACTGTAATTTGAAATCTAAGGTTTACGTCAACAAGCCAAAGACACTAGGCGCACTTAAGGCCAATATCCGACGGGAAATAGCCGCCATATCGGCCGAGACGCTGGCCAAAACTATGGAAAACGCCGAAAAACGGGCACATTACGCTATACGAGCTAAGGGCGACCACTTGCGCGATATCATATTCAAAAAGTGATGTAAACGAATCTCCTTGAACTAAATTAAATGTTTTTCACAATGAAACACAAAAAAATGTTTCTTTTTCCATATTTTTTTAATAATCACATGGGTCAATTTAATATGGCCAACCCTGTATATAGATATGCATTGTGTATACACATAAAAGCATTCTTAGTGGAAGATAAAGTTCATGAACCAGGAACAGGATTCAAAGAAAAGTTAGTAAGAGGAGTTATAAAATATTAAGAAAATATTATATATCAAAAAGGTTACAAAAAATTATGGAACAATTATATTGTACAATAAAGCAAGATTATTGTTCAAAGAATAAATAAGTAAATAAATAAAGAAAAATACCGGCTTTGTAAAATTTGTTTTAAATAAAAAAATGGATTCATATTTATATTTCCGCGGTATGTCACTACCGCCTTTCACCACATATATAAATTTATACACGAAGAGCCTACAGACCAGTAATTCAGTTCAAAATCAGCTTTCAAGTCAACCACACCCGTTATAATAATATAGAACATGAAGAAGTTCTTTTACGCCATTGTCGTTCTATTAGTACTGGGTGTTGCCCTGATTCAAGGTAAGGAATCTCTTAATACTCTACAACTGAAGTTCTAGACATAATCGTCCTTCATGAATTTTGTTATATTTAGGTCAACCCCAAAAATGTTCCCGACATAAACTGGCTTTTTTGCGTCCTGGTACTCGTTACTGCATACCGCATTGTCCACCCCGAGGAAATAAATGCTTCACCGCTGTTCGGCCTATGCAAATACGATCATGTCCGGAGGGTTGTTGTCTTTCAGCTACAGGCTGCATCGTCCTTAGGCGGGGATAGTATGAAGAGTGAACATTTTCAAGAAATGCGTAACATTTATAAATAAAACAAATAAAAAAATTGTCATACGATGAAAAAAAAATGGTAAAAATTGGTATTTATTTAAATAAATAAATTAAATAAAATTTATTTAAGGAACTGTTTTCTATAAATGGTGGTATATTTCTGAGAAGTTGAATAATTCTGTAGTATCTGAATTTGAGAATAGACGATAAGCGATTCGATTCAAAATTTAGTTTTTGTAGCCTCCTGCTGATGAGAAGTTGATCTTAACTTAAGCAGCAAAAGCCCTGGTTGAGCATTGACAGCAAAGTGGATCTTTCATGGGCCTCTTTAGTTTCGGAAACAAGAAAAAGTCACAGGGGGCCAGATCTGGGGAATACGGTGGCTGTGGCCAAAAAGTCGCGCACAAGCAACGATGTGTGAATAGGGGCAGGGGCGTTGTCGTGATGCAAGAGCCAATTTTTGTTCTTCCACAAATTTGGGCGTTTCTGGCGGATTGCCTCGCGCAAATTGCGCATAACTTACAGGTAATATTCCTTTTTGACCGTGTTACCCTGCGGCAAGAAATCATGATGCACAACGCTCCTGCAGTCGAAGAAAACGGTAAGCAAAACTTTTACATTCGACTGAACTTGGCGCGCTTGTTTCGGTCTTGGTTCGTGCGGCAGCTTCCATTGAGATGATTGAGCTTTGGTTTCTAGTTCACAACCATAAACCCACGATTCGTCACCAGTTATGACCCTCTGGAGCAAATTTGGGTCGTCGCGGACAGAGTCCAACATCTCATTAGCAATGTTCATGCGATGCTGCTTTTGGTCGAAATTGAGCAGTTTTGGTAGGAATTTGCGGCGACCCGTCTCATGCCCAAATCATTGAAAAAAAGAGGTTGTCTGTAAAGTCGGTTTACTGACGATAGTTTAACGTGATAACGTCATAAGAAAATACTGATTGAATGGTTGCATTTTTCAAAAGAAAATTTTAATTTTATTTGTTTGATAGATATTTTGTATGGATATAGAGAATGAGTTAACATTAACATAACATAATATACTTTAACATAACATAACATAACATAACATAACATAACATAACATAACATAACATAACATAACATAACATACGCTCACGAGTAAGTAGGAGAGAGCAAGATGTCGAACGTTGCCGTTCGTTTGCTTTGTCGTTCGTTCCGCGCTTTCGCTTGCAGTTCATTCAAGGTAACGGCAATGAGCAAGGTAACGACAAATGAGCAAGGTAACACTAATGAGCAAGGTAACGACACATTTTTTCGTGTGTGCAGCCTGTTAAATCGAATTATAAGACGTTATCACGTCAAAATCGAATGCACGAGCCAATCGAAAAGCCTAGGTCCTCAGCAACCTCTCTAACGGTAATTCGACGATTGGCCAATACCATTTTCTTCACTTCATCAATTTTTTCGTCTGTTGTTGAAGTGCTCGGGCGTCCAGCATGCTTTTCGTCGTTCACATCTTCTCGGCCCATTTTGTACCACCGATAAACGTTGCTTTGCTCCAAAGTAGCTTCTTCGTATGACACAAAATTTGATACAGGTTCTTTGATCCATCTTTTTGAATGGGTAAAAATCGAAGACGAGCCGAAACACCTGCAAGCAAAGCAGCTGTCGACAATTAACTGAACATTCAAAATGACCGAACTCGTCGGAATGAGTGAGAGACGGAAGTACCAACATATCGCCACAAAAAATCGAAATTCGAATATACGTAACCTGGGAAAATTTAAAATTCGCGATACTTTTTGAACACATCTCGTACAGCTTACCCAAGATTTGAAGTCGGCCGATCTACCAAAGAGCCATAATTTCAGTTGTTGGGCTCTTCAAGAACTTGCCGAAGATTTGCCTTTTGGGTCCCGAATTTTGTTCAGCCATTTCTGGTTCAATAGCAAAATTTCCGTATTTGGGCTTAAGAGCAACCCGAAGGCATTCAAGAACAGCATTACATCTATTGAAAACAACCGTTTGGGGTGGCCTATGGGCTGGAGGAATCATCGGCCCATATTTCTTCAAAGACGAAGCTGGTGCCAATGTAACAGTGAATGGGAAACGCTATCGGCTATCGCACCTTGATGAACGACTTTTTGATGCTGGAAAGTGAAGCCCTTGATCTTCGCAACATTTGGTTCCAACAAGACGGCGCTACTGCCTAATAGCCCGTGAAACAATGGATTTACTGCGTCGTCGTATCGGTGAGCAACTTATCTCTTGTCCCGGACCACTGGATTGGCCACCAAGATCGTGTGATATTACACCTTTGGACTTTTATTTTTGTGGGTATGTAAAGTCTAAATGCTTTGTGGGTCAACCAGCTTCGAATGAGGCCTGGAAGCCGAGATTACTAAAGGTATTAACGACATACCGGCCGAAGTCATCCAGCGAGTCATCCAAAATTGGTGTTTACAGATGGTCAAATTATGACGCAGTTGGGGCCAACATTTGAAAGGTTAGGTTAGGTTAAATGGCTGCCCTAGCTTAGGGCACACCTCGACAAATATTGAACACTGGTCCGTTGTGATGTGATACAGGGGAGAGAAGAGAGGAGAAGGGAAGGAAGAAGGAGCCTTGGGATTAGAGACGATGATGACGCCGACGGTGGTTGATTTGCGTTCGTAATTAACCGCAACAAGCTACTGATGAACTTCACCAAATTTGTGATATTTAGACCAGCTATATCCGCAGGCGTAGCGAACAAATGAGAGCTCAGATGTCTAAATATTTGCCAGACGAGAGCAGGGCAGCTGAGAAGAAGGTGTTGAGATGATTCCACCTCGTCCTCAAGACAGCTTCTGCAGAACGGACTAAAGGCAATCCCAAGTCTCACCGCATGAGCACCTAACGGTCAATGTCCGGTAAGGATACCCACCAAACTCGAGAGCTGTGGCTTTGTTAGCCTTAGGAGTTCCCTCGAGCGTCCCCGATCTACCCGTGGCCAGAAGGATCTCGCGCACTTGCACGTTTGCGCACTAGCCCAGCGCTGGCTGAGTTGACTTGAGGCCCATCTTTCCAGGAGCAGACCACAGGTTCTTAAGGGACTCCAATCTTCTCATTTCGCGACGAAACCGTCTCCAAAGTTCCCTGTCTAGCCAGCTCATCAACCCAGCAGTTTCCCTCTATGCAGCTGTAACCGGGAGCCCAAGTGAGCCTGATGTCGAAGTATATACTCGGATGCAATCGAGAGAGAAGCTAGACATGCCACGACCAATCTCGAACGCACAACCAACGAGCCCAAGGCCCTAATTGCTGCTTGGCTATTGGAGTAAATATTTACTTCCTTAACGGTAATTACCGAGGTAAACAACCAATCCACTGCTTCCTTATTTGCGGATACCTCCGGTTGGAAAACACTACAGTGGTCCGGAAGCCTGAATTTAAGTGAAAGGGACTATCTTTAACAAATAAATGTCATGAATGGTTCTACAACAACAACAATAAAGATAACCCAATCAATTTGAATTTTCGTTATTTATTTTCAATTAAAATTTCGATACCTCTAAATTGATCACCCTTTACTGCCAGGAAATAAAGCAGTGTTATTTTATCTGTTACTGTTCGTGTTTAAACATATTTTTATAAGTAAATGTGCGTTGTGTATACACACAAAAGCATTCTTAGTGGAAGATAAAGTTCATGAACCAGGAATAAAATTTAAAGAAAAATTAGTAAGAAGAATTTTTAAATTATTAAATATTAAA
The DNA here is from genome assembly GCF_027943255.1 of Anastrepha obliqua. Taxonomy (NCBI): domain Eukaryota; kingdom Metazoa; phylum Arthropoda; class Insecta; order Diptera; family Tephritidae; genus Anastrepha; species Anastrepha obliqua. The sequence continues at coordinate 10,958,701 of NC_072893.1, forward strand.
GAAATATTATATATCAAAAAAGCTTAACAAAATTATGGAATAATGTTACAATAAAGCAAGCGTATTGTTGAAAGAATAAATAAGTAAATAAATAAAGAAAAATACCGACTTTGTAAAATTTGTTTTCCCCGTAAAAGAATAAAAAAATGTATTCACATATATATTTCCGCGCTATATCACTACCGCCTTTCACCACATATATAAATTTATACACGGAGAGCCTACAGACCAGTAATTCAGTTCAAAATCAGCTTTCAAGTCAACCACAACTTTCAGAATAATAGAGAACATGACGAAGTTCTTTTACGCCATTGTAGTCCTATTAGTGCTGGGTGTTGCTCTGATTCAAGGTAAGGAAAATCTTAATACTCTACAACTGAAGTTCTAGACATAATCGTCCTTCATGAATTTTGTTATATTTAGGTCAAGTCCAAAAATGTTCCCTACACAGATTGGTTTTATTGCGTCCTGGTAATCGTTACTGCATACCCCATTGCCCACCACAAAGAAATAAATGCATCACCGCTGTTCGGCCTATGCAAATACGATCATGTCCGGAGGGTTGTTGTCTTTCACCTACAGGCTGCATCGTCCTTAGGCGAGGATAGTATGAAAAGTGAAAATTTTCAAGAAATGCGTAACATTTCTAAATAAATAAATAAGTAAAAGAAATGTCATTCGATGAAAAAATGGTAAAAATTCAATAAATAGATAAATGAAATAAAATTTATTTAAGGAATTATTTTCTATAAATAGAGGCACATTTTTGAGAAGTTGACAAATTCAGTAGTATCTTAATCTGAGAACAGATGATAAGCCATTCGATTTAAAATTTACTTTTTGTAGTCTCCTGCTGATGAGGAGTTGATCTCAACTTAATCAGCAAAAGCCCTGATTGAGCATTGACAGCAAAGTGGATTTTTGTTGCAACGCAAATGCTTTTAACACTGCAAGAGGAAGGTGTAAACCAAGGAAGGTATGAAAAAAAAAATGTATATATGTAATTGGCGCCTACACTTCTATTAAGTGTTTGGCCGAGCTTCTTCTCTTTATTGTGGTATTCGTCTTGATGTTGTTCCACAAATGAAGGGACCTACAGTTTTAAGCAGGCTTCGAACGCAAATGGTTTTTAAAAGGAACAGAATATACTTTGGAGTTTGCCATTGCTTGCCTAGAGGCAGCCTATATTAGAGAAAACTTTTTCTTAATTTTGGTGTTTCATGCACGGATATTCGAACCGATGTACTCCGAGCAGTAGTCATGCACCAACTCACTGCGGTAGCCGCCCCATTCGGAGTATTACAAATTGATCCCTCTGATGTGAAAGTTCTTAGAGGGAAAGTTGTAGATCTGCATATAAAGTGCCAAAAGATGTCGTTAACTGTCACAAACTGGCAATTTTCGGGGTTGCTATCAATCAGTCTGTTTGTTTGTCTCGTTGTTTTCCTGATATCGCCTGCGAGTGGCTGAAACTGTAAACTTTGTGTTTATTTTGTGGGTTCTAGGGAAGTTGAAAGCCATTTTTAGTGAAGTTTGTGAACTGTTACGTATAAAAAGAAGCGGAACTAAAAATAACAACAGAAAACAACAAATGATTTTGAAATGAGTTTCGGGCTAGAAATGATGTTTTTTGTGTGTTCCAGTGCTTTTGGGCTGTTTACGCTCTATTGAGATGGCATTTCGATCTTACAAAAATATTTTTCCGAAACTTGCTCGCAAATGGGGAAAATAGCCCTAATGTCGGCTCATATGCATATTGAGTTTGAGACGGACAACTAGGAAACGTGCAGACCATTTAAAGGCTCAGATCCTTTTTGTGGCCTAAGAAAGTGTAGCTTTTTCTCTCTTATTCAAGAAATAGAGGAAAGACAAAGAGACTATACGGGAACAATCTACTGAGTTTATCGCAATCTAAATCAATGATAGGTAACTTTAATCTAACAAATTTAAAGATGGAATTAAATATGGGTAATATTAGAACCTAGAAATCTACTCGAATGGAACTTGTATGTTCCGTAGGGAAGGAGATCAAGATGTACATAATCAAACTTTACGAGTTCAACGAACTTATCCTGCAGATCAAGTAAGAAAAATATAACTTTTGAGCTTTTTATAGCCTCTTTTGGGCTTCCATAAGGGAGAATATTAGGGCCTTTGATTTTTATACTGAAGTCTAAAATAAACAAGACTGAGCTTAAATAGAAAAAACGACATAGGCATAGCGCAGCGAATAAAGATCCAGCGGTTACGTTGGCTGGGCCATGTCGTCCGAATGGATACAAACGCTTCGGCTCTGAAAGTATTCGATGCGGTGCCAGCTGGTGGTAGCAGAGGAAGAGATCAGATGGAGAAGGACTTGGCTTCACTTGGTGTGTCCAATTGGTGCCTGTTAGCAGGAGAGAGAAACGACTGGCGCGCTTTGTTAAACTCAGCCAAAATCATGTAAGCGGTTATCGCGCCAATTAAGAAGAAGAGAAGAGCTCAAATAGAAACGACAGTAGCTGTGGTCTGGTAACTTCGACATTATGTATTCAAAATAGTCCCCTCTGGCCTCGATACACTGTTTTGCGCGATCTAAAAACTTTTCGATAGAGCGTTTCAGGTCATTGACCGGAATGTTCTTCAGGATGTCGGTGCAAGCCTTTTGAATGGCCAAATGCAATTTTCCGAATAGGTAGAAGTCACAGTAAGTTATATCAGGCGAATACGGTGAGTGATTGACGCTTCAAATGCGATTTATAGTCAAGAAATCAGTCACAAAAGTGAATCGATGAGATGGTGCATTATCATGCAACAAGCGTCAGCTTCCTCCTTCGCGGGCGAATTCGAAGAATGCGATGCAATAAACGTTTCAAAACGCCAAGATTGGAAACTCCATTGACAGTTTGGCCCATTGGCACGAACTTCTTGTGGACAATTCCCTTGGAATCGTAAAAACAAATGAGCATCGACTTGATTTTTGACTTCTCCAAACGCGATTTTTTGTGTGGTTGCTCTCTGGAGCCTTCCATTCGGCACTTTGACGCTTAGTTTCAGGTTCATGTTGGAAACATCACATTTCCATCACCCGTTGCAATGTTGTAAAGGAAGTTCTCGTCTTTCTCGCCTCTTTTATGAGGTCTGCCCAATGTTGAATTCAGAGCAATTTTTGGTTCTCACTTAACTTGAGACAGAGGGCGGAGCAACAAAAGTTCGCTAAGTTTAATTAAAAGAGGAGCACGTTAAAATTACTTGTCATTTCAGCAATGATTTTTATATTTTTAAGTACACTTTTGAGGCATCGTATCCAAAAAGCTAAACTACCCTGAAAAAGCCAGATGGAAGCTACACAAGGAATCCAGAGGAAACCAGTCAACTTCTGCTGGACATCCACTTCCCTGGATCACTTGTGCTAAACGAGATCTCTGTACCGGCAGAAACTACTACATCTGAGAGTGCTGAGAACTTAAAACTAGCAAACAAGCTATTCCATGAAAAACGGGTAAAATGGGCGATATCAACATTCAGCCCATACAAATCTCCTGGTCCTGATGGGATATTCCCCTGTCTTTTACAGCAGGGTGCACACCATATTATCCCTAATTTGACCAGACTATACAAAGCAAGCTTACTGCTATGATATTTGCCTACAAAATGGGCTGAGGTTAAGGTTGTATTTATTCCAAAGGTAGGGGAAAAAACCCGAACAATTGCCTAAATCATACAGACCAATTAGTCTCAGCTCATTTTTCCTTAAAACAATGGAAAAGATAGTTCATCAGTATATTAGGGAAAACAATCTAGCTCACTTCCCACTGCATCGACTTCAATTTGCCTATCAACAGGGAAAATCCACTGAGACTGCAATACACAGCCTGGTAACAGTTGTTGAAAAGGCCATTGAGTCCAAACAGATAGCTCTATGTGAATTTATTGACATATCAGGGGCTTTTGATGAGGCAATCTATAATGCCCTATATCTAAAGGAGGTACTTGAACCCATCACTAGATGGACAATATTCATGCTGAAATCTAGGAGGATCAGCACCGAACTAGGAGGAACAATCAAATCTATCAAAGCCACAAGAGGTTGCCCCCAAGAAGGGGTACTCTCTCCTCTTTTGTGGACTCTAGTCATATAGGAACTTCTCTACAAACTGACCAACCTAGGTTTTCACACTCAGGGTTACGCTGATGACCTTGTAGTTTATGTATTAGGCTGGCATGAGAAAACCATTTCGAATCGCATGCAGCAAGCCCTTACAATAATAAACAAATGGTGCACGGAAAAAGGGCTCTCCATTAACCCATCCAAAACAGCACTTGTACCGTTTACTAGGAGAAGGAACATAAATCTCAAATGTCCGACCCTTAATGGAACAACACTGCAACTCTCGACAGAAGCAAACTATCTTGGCGTCAGTCTTGACAAAACGCTTACGTGGAATTCCCATATTGAGAGAGTTACTTCAAAAGCCACAAGGGCATTCTTTGCCTGCCCAAGGCTTTTTGGTAAGACATGGGGACTAAACCCTAGAATGACCTTCTGGACATTCACCACAGTTGTGAAACCCATAGTCACTTATGCATCCTTAGCATGGTGGCCCAAGGTCAAGCAAAGAAAAGCAGTAAACGAATTAAACAAACTGCATCGCCTGATATGTGTTGGTATTACAGGGGCTATGAAGACATGTCCCACGGATACATTGGGTGTGGGAAGGGAAGCTCGCTCGAGTGCCTTAAGATTAAAAGGTATATCTGAACTTAAAAGTGGGAATATGAAAGGACAATTAAAGATGTTAGAAGACTTCCTACATAGTCCCATTCTTCGAAGGGATGAAATACTATCACCCAAACCAATACTCTTCAGGAACTTCTAAGTTATAAATAATGAACACACAGACTGGAGAACTAATTCTATCACTTTCAAACCTGGCTCTCAGCTATGGTTTACTGATGTGTCCAAATTGGAAAATGGTAGAACAGGGGCAGGAATCAATGGGCCTAAATTCAAAAAATCGATTCCGATGGGATTCTACCCAACAATACTTCAAGCAGAAATACATGCCATCGAAATATTTGTGAGAGAATGCTTTAGCAGGAAAATGAGAGGTACTCACATCTACATACAAAAAGCCCTTCTATCAACAACTATCACCTCTAAATTGGTAAATGATTGCCTAAACCTTCTCAACACGTCAGGAAACCTCAACATAGTAACACAAGGCTGGATTCCGGGACATGAAGGACATGAGGAAAATGAAATGGCTGATGGCCTTGCTAAACAAGGAGCAAATATGCAACTTACTGGTCCTTAGCCTTTCTGTGGACTCACAAAAAGCCACATTAATGAATTTCTTAAGAAATGGGAAGAAAGGAAATTCGCTGCACACTGCCTAAATTCTGCCGGTCAGCGTCAAGCCAAACTATTCCTAAGTCCCAACAAAGGAATATCTGACAAGCTTCTCCCACTAAGCAGAATAGATCTGCGTCTTTTAACAGGATATCTTACAGGTCACTGCAGCCGAGGTATCAACTAAATAATATTGGTCTATCTGAGACCAATGTCTGCCGCTTTTGCGAAATGGACATAGAAAGATCAGAACATGTGATTTGTGAATTTCCAGCGTTGGGCAGACAGAGACTTTATCACCTTGGTAGTATCGTAGTATCTCCATGCAATCTTTGGAACAACAAACCTAAAATTGTGCTAAAATTTTTAAAAAGCCTAAAACTCTAGAGTTACAAAAATAGGCCCTTCACAATAGATCAGCTCTGGTCGCAGTGCGTAATGGCTTTCTAATAATAATAATAATCACTTTTGTTATTGTCTTTTGTACATAAAAATCCAAGCCTTGCTGTAAGGTTGCTGGACTCTCCGTTTTCGAATCAACTTAAAAAATGTTGAGCAACATTTACCTGGCGTCTTTTTAACTCTCATTCAAAATTCGTGTAATCCATAGAGCAAACTTTTAGACTCATTCCAAATCATTATGCAATATTCAAGTTAATAGAAGCCAATTTAAGCCCAGTTCTGTGTCATTCGTGGAACCACCACCAGGACCATATTCATCTAGTCGTTCGAAAATTTTGGTTGTTCTTCTCGAGGTTCGTTCTCCAGAGAAAATTAATGGATTGCCCATTTTATATGCAGTGTGAATCTCAATGTATTGAGTAACAAATTTCCCTACTGCCATTGCAACATTATATTTCTTTGATAAAATCGTAAAAAATAAATAAAAAGTCGTTCCCTTGAACTAAAGTTTAAAAAAAATTAATAGCAAAGCAAACAAAAATTATTGTATTATTCAAAAAATCTTTAAAATCGAATATCTCGACATTTAATAAGTTTAGGTCCTCATGGCATGTAACCGAATTATTCAGAAATGACCAAAAACCCTCAGGTATCTATAACGGCTTTTTCGGTAACCCAGCATACTTCGTTCGTTCGGTCAAATTTGGTGTAAGTTGTACTTATTAGGAGACTGGCGGCTGCCGTAGCTGAATGACTTGGTGTGTGACCATCATTCCTGAAGTGTGTAGGTTCGAGTCACCGTGCAAGATAGAACACAATGGTGGAAAAAGGGGTTTCTAATAGCAGTCGCTCAGCGGCAGGCAATGACAAACTTCTGAGTGTTCTTCTGCAATGGAAAAGCGTCATAAAACCGTCTGCCGTTCGGAGTCGGCTTGAAATTGTAATATAGGTCCCTGCATTTGGTGGAGCTCGGTATATATGTACATACATGTAAATAAATAAAATAAAGAAAGTTTATAAAATTTATAAGGAGTTCCACCACACTTTTTGAGCACAGTAAACTTCTAGCCATTGCGATAACTTTGACAATTGAAATGGTTTTTAATAAAACACAATTGCAGTATACAAAATGGATTACTTTACACTTGAAAAAAAAAACAATGAATATTGTAAGAATTATTTAAAAATGTCTTCATTGTACCATTGCAGTAGCGATTCCAGTATAAATAGTCTGCTATATTTTATCTCAAGCCAGTACTTATCATATTTTCCAATCAGCCTGATTTGTAATTAGTTGCGAAAATGGCGCAAATATTTCACTTAACTGTAATTCTACTGCTATTGAGCGTTGCTCTAATCCATGGTAAGGAGGGTTCTAATTATTCATTTACTAAAAATATTCATCCAATCTTTTTCTCTCTCTAAATTGTCATGCCCCGTTATAGCACAAAGTTGCCGCACTATAGTCAGACATCTGAGCCCTGGCCAACGTGTCTGTGTGCCCAATTGCCCACAAGGAACCACTTGCATTACGGCTTTACGAAAAATGACAGTACCAACGTGTTCATCTGGCTGCTGTCGCTTTGCTGGAAGATGTATTCCCTTGAAAAAGCAGGGCTAGTGTTGAGGGCAGGGAAAGGCAAACTAAGGCAGTTGCTCTGTTAGAAAAAAAAGTATTTCGAATAATGAAGATTGTAAATAAATTTATATTGTAAAAGTAAAACAAAAATTTTGTTGTGTACAAGTTTTTATCTCCTTTAAACTAAATTTACTTTTTTAACAGAGGTGTCAGAGGTTAAGTTGCGTTCGACTTTGATAGTTGCTCTTTAATTTTAGATCGTTTTTAGAATTCATTAAGCTTTGCCATCATTGTGACCTCCGCAGCGGTTATCATTTAGCAGGCTGGTGAACTACTCTCTCCTTAGTTTACGCCCACTCTTGAAATCGCCTTGGTCTTAAGATCCTCTGCAAATAATTTTTCCTGTATTCTAACATCTTTTCTTCAAGCTTACGTATTTCGGAATATCTCTGCTTCCTGCGAATAATACGTTTCTCTTGATTTCACATTTCCTGCTTAGCATTCCATACTGGTTGTCACTGCCACGTGGTAACATTTTTAGGCAATTAAAACCGTATTTCTTTGAACTTCGGACATATCTGTCTATCCGTAAACTGGTGTTTGAGGTTCGTGCCAGGACAATCTTTCCAAGTAGGCAGGATTCGAAGGACGGGAAAATCAGTAACGAAGCTGGGATCTCTGTCTTCCCTGATGGCTCCAAGATGGAATCGGGCTAATTTATAAGTCTTTGCAATCCTACAGGCATGCAAAATCCTTAAGAACGTGTGATAGTCAAGCCGCGATCAATGCTCTGACGATGCTATAGTGCGAAATTAGTCAACTTCTATAAGGAGGTGGTTAAATATCTTGTGCGCGCAGGTAACAGTTCTCTGATCTGGGTTCCAGAATATAAGAGCATAGAGGGAAATGGAATTACTGATGAGATTGCCAGGAAGGGGACAGCTGAAGTGGTCTCAGAGACCTTCTATTCGGTTATCGGCATCCACCTGACTGTTGTCAACGGAGAACTGCGCAACTTATTTCTCAGCGAAGCGCAGAAGAGATGGAGCAGTTTGGCCTTTGAAAGCACACAATCTTCAGAATATCGTTCTCCGGCTCTTCTGCGAACAAAATTTGCTGTTTTTGTGACCGCTTCCAATCGGCATTCATCGCTGAAGATGTTCTGTAAGAAGAAAAACACAACCACAAAAAAGTGTGAATATTCACATCTTCTCACTACTGCTATTTGACAAAGGAAAAAAATGTTTCTTTTAAACTTACTTTTTTCCGCGTCGAAGTCTCTGTGAAGTCGTGCCCAAAGTTACCGCCGATTTCGCATACAGGGTGTCAGTTTTGGCTTTTTTGCTGGTCGTCTGCAAAAAAGTCCGTATAAGCGTCGTCGTACCGTTCTTTCCGAAATATTTACTCCAGATTCCTAAACCTCTCTTAAAATCATACGACTTGAAGCATTTCTGTTTGAGAGAACTGTTTGGACGATTCTGCAATCCTACCAGGTTGAGGTGATGCGTTCTCGGCGACAATTTTGGCGATTGTTTGAAGTTAGCGCTAAAACGTTGTTGGTATTTTTCCACTTTTTGGCAACATTTACCAAAGACGCCTTGGATATTCCAACGGTTCTTGCTATGTCTGCATAGCTCAGGTTCTTAGCTTTCAAAGGAACTGCTATTTGTTGCATTTGCTCGATGTCCAATCCGAATTTCGGCACATTTTCTAAAAAAAATGGTTAAATTGAAAAAAAAAGGATAATCCACGTGACAAATTCAAAAGATATGTAAATTTTGTAGGTACTTACTGTTGTTATATTTTAGATATATGAATATTCCCTTTCAATTCTTTCTCTTTTCAGAGGATCTCAATTAGTTTTTTTATGCTCCTCACACAAGATCGAATTAATTCGCACAGGCGCTTGCACACTTAACTTTTCACTTATAAGCAAAAAAACTGATCCTTTTCTAATCGTCGCAGGCCAATTGACCGGAAATTCTTAAAAACATCAAAGAACAGGTTAAAACCCCTTAATACCCTTTTTTATTTGGAAAAGCCCAAATTAGGTTCAACATTTTACCTGATATTTGAAGTTTTCAGAAAAAATGTCATCGGTCATAACTCAATGGCCAGGTACTGTATGCTAATATGTACTTCTAAACACGCAAGAAATGGTGTTGCAGTGGTTCAGCGTGGCCACCAACCAGCCTCCGTAATGGTTTGGTGCGGAGCGTCTTGTAAAGGCGTCGCAACCTATCCGCCTATCACTGCTATTTAGGGGCTTCAGAGTTGTTCATCTGCATGTAGGTAAATTCACACAAGCAGGGTCATAAATGAAATATCCTGTTTTGTGATAAAAATTAAATAAATAAAATCAAACAATAAGAAGGTAATAATAAAAATTCATTGTACTCATATCAATTAATACAAATTTATTTCATATTTATTTCAACGCAAAAGTAAATATCACTTAAAAAGATTTACTACTGATACAAAAGAAATTGTCCATTTGTTGCTGAAAGCTGTTTTAAAATAAAATAAAAATAATATTGACTCAGTGGAATGAGTGTATAAAAGGCCGAAGAGTCAGTCAGCAGAAAATAGTAAATAAACATCAACGTAAAATATGGTTTATAAAACTTCTTTCTTATCCATTTTCTTCTTCTTCATATTGCCGCTACTGTTTGGTTAGCTGATTCAACCGTTTTTAATTACTGTTTAACTTTTCTCAGCTCTTTTCTATTTTCGTTAAATTTCTTATGCAGCTTTAGCTTCAGCAAATGCCTGTTTGATTCACATACGCCTAACGAGACCCGGCCAGCGTATTTGTGAACTGCATTGCCGACCGCGGAGCCAAATGCCATCTACTGAATGTTACACACCAACGCGTGTTTACCGAGCCGTTGTTTGCCCCAGTCATTGCTGTCGGTTGGAGGGTGCGCGATGCAGAGCACTCTGAGAGTGAATAAATAAATATAAAAATAAAATAAATAAATAAAATGCACTTGTTTAAATGAAAAAAAAGAATCTTGACTAAGTTTTTTACGCTTTCAATTTCAGTAGAAAAATGTTTTGATATTTTTTTAATATTTTTATTATAATTTTATTTGTGAATAAATATACTTTAGCAAGACGCAGCTGAATAACCGCATGTGTGCAAAGGGGTTTTCATTAGGGGCTTAACATAATTTTAGCACTGAAAATGATCAGAAGGGTCCACTTCTTGATTAAATTTGATGTTGTACGAGTGTAGGCCAAGAATGTGAAAAAAATTAACTCTTTGCCCCGAGTTTTGACCAATTGCTGAAATTTCTAATTTTAAAGGAAGTGATGTGTCAAATAATGTACACGATGATAAAATAACTAAATTGTCTTGAATGACTTTCTTTGTTTCAGACAACTTTTATGACCAATTGAAACACATTTTTGGAATAGTGTAAAAAATCTACCTAAAAATGCTGAAAGCACATAGAGAATTGTTAGATTAGAAATGTTTAAAAAATTTTGCCATAATTTTTATGTTGCAGCAATAAAATTTTGTTCCTTTACCCAATAATTATTAAACTCAAAGTTACAGTGGTCCCATTTAAAGTTACAGTGGTCACACTATTTATTCGTACACTCACTGTTTATAAACAAATACACCTGATACTTAGTACGATTTATCCAAAAGAACAAAATTTGAATATATTTGTAAATAATAAAAATTTTATTCAATATTTAAGGACCAAGGGCTTCCAAATTCATTTCTGGAATTAGAGAACTTAAGGCAATTATGAAATAAGGTACAATTTTATGCAAAAATATTATTCGCACATAGCCATGTAGAGAATATTTTATTAAAAAAATTATTTAAAAAAAAAACGAGTATTTAGTATTTTATTGGGCTGCCTTTAGCTTTAATAACTGCTTCCAAACGCTGCAATTTTCTCTCACACAACACTTAGAGCTGTCTTTAATGACACCTTTGATGCTATTTTGTGCTTTCTGATTATCCTTTCTAAGAGCTCCTAGACATGCCCAATTGGAACAAAAATCTTCTAGCATTCAGTCCAAGTTTAATGGCACTATCATGCAAATTATTCTTCAAAATGTTTAAGTACAGATGTACTCCAGATACAACTATGCACCTCAAACTATTGCATTTCCTTTTCCTTGCTTAACGCTGGGAATATGATTTTTTTCATTATGTTCTGTATTTTCTTTTCGCCAAACTTTTGAAGACTCATCTGATCCGGAAATATTAAATTTCGACTTATCACTGAAAATGAAGTTTTCCTGAAAAGAATCTGGCTCATTTATACAGCGTATGGCGAACTCCAATCTCTTCTTTCTGTTAATATCTGAAATGTAGGGCTTGCGGCGTGAGACTCTGCTATGATAACCAGCGTTAAGCAAAAAATTAAGGACTGTTTGTGGGCTTACTTCTTTGTGAAAAGACTCTTGAATATTTCGTCATAATATCGTGGAAGTTGTTTTTAGATTTTGCGAGACTGATGCTACTTTGTTGCCTTCCATAAGTGGAGTCAATATTTAAAAAAAACTAGGATAAAAACTAAAAAAAAGGAATCTAATTTCGTTTTCAGCAATATTAGTAAAAACACAAACGATTTTTACTGTTGCTTTTGCAGCAACAATATCATAAGCTGAAAGTGTCCGAATAAATATTTTGCAGCAATTTGCTACATCTGCCTGCTTTCCTTGCAACTCTTTAGTGGGAGTTGAAATAATGGGAGTTTTGTTTGCGGCAATTCATAAGGAATGTAACATTCGTACATTGACCCAAAAATAAATATATTGTTGCAGCAAATATTTTGCGCAAAGCTAAAGTTATTTACGTACTACGAGGGTGTACGAATAAATTGTGTGACCACTGTATGTGGTTTTTGTTGCAGCGGAAACTACATTTTTATAAAAACATGAACAAAAATTAGTATGGCAAGAAATAAATAGTCAAAGCTTTGTAATGTGCAGTGCGACTATTATTGTGAGCACAGGTGTATTTCATATAAAATAAAATGCAGTGAAGGCAACGACCAAAACCAAGATACCAGATTTTAATCTTTCAAAATTAAACGGAGTTAGTTCTTACGATAACCCAACAAACAAATTACTTAGGTGTCATCTTTCATTCCAAACTCAGCTGGAAACCTAATGTAGAATACATGGTGAAGAAACTTATTAAATCACTTTACACGTGTAAGAGGATGTTGGGTAATAAATGGGGTCTTCAACCAAAGTTATTCAATTGCCATACACATCCATAGTAAGTAAGAGCGATAGTAACATATGAGGCACTAGTCTGGTGGCCCATAATAAAAAAGAAATACAACCAAACCGAGACAAACAAGATACAAAGATCAACATGTATCTTAACCACAGGAGCGCTTAGCACCAGTCCTACTGAAGCGCTTAACGTGCTAACACATCTGTTACTATTAGACCAAGAAATAAAAACATTTGCCATATGCAGCGTGGTGAGACTCAGAGATATAGGTGCTGAACAACAAGATTGTATGGTCGCAGCAAGATCCTCCTATAGGGACCCTCACTGCTCAAAAACAAATCAGACTTCATAATCCCCGACATCAACTTCAAGAAAGTCTTTGCGGTACGTTTTCCATCGAGAGCCGAATGGGGCAAAGGGAAGGTGATAGGAAGATACGGCATCGAAATCTATACCGTTGGTTCTAAAATGAAATGTGGTGTGGGAGCTGGCTTCCATTCGGAGCCGTTCAACCTATTCAAATCAATTGGACTTCCTGACTATGCGAGCGTGTTCCAGGCTCAATTACTAGTAATCAGGGAAGCTTTCAAATCATTAAAATACTACTACAAAGAAATTGGTGCAGGGGTAGCTAGCCTTTCAGACAGTCAAGCAGCTATCAAGGTCTTAGCATCCAATTCATTTCAACAAAACTAGTCTTACAGTGTAGAGCGGAACTAGAATTGCTTGGTTATTGACTACTCTGATATGGGTTCCCGGATACGGGAATATAGAAGGTAATTAGATAGCAGACGAGCTGGTAAGAAAAGGTTCGACACTCGACTTAACCGAGGCGGTGTCAGTTGCTACCCCGTCAAATACAACAAAAACATCCATTGCTTCACACTACTATGCTTTAGCCGAAAGAAGATGGAAGTATCAACTGTATGCACTACAATAAGAAAAACATGGCTGTGGTATAACATCTAGAAGGCGAACTATGTGTTAGGATGCTCCCGCACAAACATTTCACGTATCACTGCAACCCTTACCGGTCACTGGAAGGTAGGGAATCATGCAGCCGGACATAACCTTGTCTTCAATCCCATCTGCAGAAGCTGTCAGGTGGAGGGGGTGAAAGAAATTCTTTTCCATTATTAATGCGAATATCCAGGTTTATCCAGAACAAAACTTCGGTCTTTCGGTGAGCTTTCCTACAGCAAATTACTGGAATCTGAGACATAGATATAAAAAATTTGCTGTTATATCTGGATCTCACGAAAGCGATAACATACAACAACTAAACTCGAAAACTCTCCCTTGGTAACAAAAAAATAAAAATAAAAGAAAATCGAGAATAAATAAAATATTTTTTTTATTTGATCAGCGGTCCCACTTTTTCAATCTCGAAAATTCAAGTAACAGTGATTAAAAGAGTCCCAAAAAACAAATTAAATTCAAGAAACCGCATTTTCATTGAATTATTAGTTTCCTATATATAATTCTCCGGGCTGTCGCGGCCGAATGGGTTGCTGCGTGACAATCATTCGGAAGTGCGTGGGCTTCAGTCTCCTTGCGTGAAACAGCAAAATAGTAGAAGTAGTTCGTCTCTCGGCATGGCAAATGAAGACAAGCAAACCTCCGAATGTATTTCTGCCATGAAAAAGCTCCTCTTAAAAAATATCTACCATTCGGATTCGGTTTAAAACAGTAGGTCGCTCTATTGTGGAACAGACGTCAAGACGCACGCCACAAATAGGAGGAGGAGCTCGGCCAAACACCTTAAAGAAGTGTACGCGCAAATTACACTGTGGTACAAAAAAAAAAGTTGCAAAAAAACTTTGGATCGGACATGATGAGGGTTGTAGCTTATGAAAAACTGAAAATAATGGTATAGTTGAAATTTCCAATACACCCCCAAAATCTCATTTTATGGCCATAAAACCGTTTTTCAGTAGGTTGATATGAACAATCACTCCTAACTTCGCCATTTTCCATCCGATTTCGAATTTGCTTTTTTAGTTCGAAAGAACAAAAACAAGCCTTTTTGACAGTGTGTTAACATTTTTTCTGAAATGACAACTGACGAGACTGTAGACGGAAGTATTTGGAATTTTTTTATTTTTTCTCTATTTTTTCGACTTTGACATAATTTTTACGATATTATCCGATATTGAGGATTTTTTTTAGTACACTACTGTTATAGTAAATTTAATTTTGCGTCAAATGAGCTATATTTGACTGTAATTGAATTAAAATTAATAGAGTTGTGCGAGTTTTAAGATTTTTTGTTTTTTTTTTTTTACTAATTTGGAATGTTGGTATAGCTTACGCTAAATGGGAATAAGGACGTGTTTTGATGCGTTATTATAGATACGTAATATTTATTGGAGTATATATGAATACATAAGAGTACACTGTACTGCATACAACAGAACTGGTTAGAACTTACGAAAATATCTGACATATTAAAGCACATTTTTTTCAATAGAAATATGGAAAAGCTCCCAAGTGTGCCAAAGTTCACACTGTACATTGATTAACAAAAGAAGTTTGTTATTATAATTTAACCTTATTAAAACGTCAAAGTTTTATTGTTTGTTTCATTGAAATTCAAAAGATATAAATCAAAACGTTGCCAGAAAAGTCAAATTTCTCAATATTCTCCGATGATATGGCATCATCAGCCTTATCATAAACCAGATGATTGTTATTTTTGTAAAACGGACGTAAACGGTCATCATTATAAAACTCGAAAGCACATAAAGTATGCTGATGTTGCAACTGTTAAGAACCCCGTAGTCTTGGACGATATGATTGACTCAACTGCAGGTCATGAACTGAAGGAAGTTCAACTCATTGCTGATGATGATCAAACTGATAACAATAAACCTGATGATGAAGAGTACTTTCCGTCTGGTTCTAAGTTTTCAGAACGAGACATTGTATCAAATTCAGATTTTCAGGATCTTTCTCGTGATTTACTTCTATCGGGAAGACAATCTGAAACGCTCGCTTCTCGATTTAAACAATGGAATTTAGTTGATGACGACTTCAGATGAATGATGATGATCGAATTTCTTACAGAGAAGTATTCAAAACTGATGAAGAAATGACAAATGTACCGTACCATACTAAACTCCAAAGGGCCGTTTCCAATGCATTTTTAAGTTTGGAACCAGTGCCGTTGTGTACTGCACCGTACCATACCGTACAGTGCTGCACTGCACAATACTCCAATAAATATTATGCGTTTATAATGACACTTGTTATTATTTTCATGCTTCGAAACGCATACCAAATCTCGTAGTAAAAAAAGAAAAAATCTTAAAACCCACACAACTCTATTAATTTTAATTCAATTACAGTCAAATATAGCTCATTCGACGCAAAATTAAATTTACTATAACAGTAGTGTACTAAAAAAAATCCTCAATATCGGATAATATCGTAAAAATTATGTCAAAGTCGAAAAAATAGAGAAAAAATAAAAAAATTCCAAATACTTCCGTCTACAGTCTCGTCAGTTGTCATTTCAGAAAAAATGTTAACACACTGTCAAAAAGGCTTGTTTTTGTTCTTTCGAACTAAAAAAGCAAATTCGAAATCGGATGGAAATTGGCGAAGTTAGGAGTGATTGTTCATATCAACCTACTGAAAAACGGTTTTATGGCCATAAAATGAGATTTTGGGGGTGTATTGGAAATTTCAACTATACCATTATTTTCAGTTTTTCATAAGCTACAACCCTCACCATGTCCGATCCAAAGTTTTTTTGCAACTTTTTTTTTTGTACCACAGTGTTATTTATTTAGTTTTTATATTTATTTCTCAAATATCAGTATTTCAAAACTCCATCTGAGGTATAGGGTAAGGAGTAGTCAGAGGTCCGAAAAAATTATGATTTTCAATAATTTTTTTTTGCTAGTCAATTGCTTTATTTTACAAAAATGAAAACATGGCATTAATACACTATGTTCCGACTTGACTTTAGCCAAATTTCAAAAAAAAAAAATTAAAATTAATAATTGTAAAAGTTATCCCTGTTTTTGTGAAGTCCTTTTCTGTAGAAGTCCCTTGCGGTTTTCATCAAAAGTCCTTGAAGATTCATCTAAAATCAGTCAGACAAGAGAAATTAGTTGTATTAATAGATAATTTTGTGCCTGATCGAAGCTTTTTTTCAAAAGGCCGCCATCTCAGGAAATATTTTTCGATTTTCGAGAGAAAAACCAACAACTAGTTGTTTAAAAAACTCGAAGTTTATGGAAAAAAAATCCTTCGATCAGGCACGAGTTTTTTATGTTTTTCAAAAACAGTATAAATTTTATTGAAATCTCCCAAGCGGTTTTTAAGTTACAGCGATCATCAGCTCAAAAGACATAGTTTTGAGAAAAACACATTTAAAGTTTTGCTATCGATTTTTGTAGAGTTATACGAATTATTTAATTACTTACACTGAGCCATCTATTCCTGGGCCATATAATAGTTCTTCAGCCGTCATAGCAGCTTCCAAAATATCGATTAGCATTCTACCTTCTTGAACCACTTCCATACGTCCAGAATCCAGCTACTTGCTCTCGAACGCTCCGGAGCGCCCTTTGCTAATTGTTGAATAACCCGAAAAGGATTTGTTAGATTCACTTCAAATTTTCACACAATATTTCTAAGATGTTATACTTTAAGAACATGTAAAAAAAATTCAATTGTTTTTAAATTCTGACTACCCCTAACTCCTTAAGTGCTTTTGAAGTTACTACGACTCCAAGTTTTGGTAAAAATGGTAATATATTCAAAGTTCCTTATTCGTGAACTTTATGGTGATAAATATATATGCAAATTTTTAATAGCGGTACATTCCCAAAATATTATTCTTTATACATTTAAATAAAAATTTAACCATGCAGGAACACACAATAAATCTGTCAATTCGCAGTGCTAAATCCCATTCATAATAAAATAAAAAAAACATGTTGCGCCTCTATTTAATAACCCTATACGTATGCATGTGAGTTCGTCATTTTTAATATTTTTTTAAATGAAGCTCATATTTTGTTGTATAAATTTGCAGCCAACAGCCAAAGCGAAATTCATTTCTACTTCAACTCAGTCAAAGCACACACATCCTCTGAGGCTTAGTGTAAAATCAGTTTTTTTTTGTCTAAAAATGTTTAACGTAAAATTCTTGCTTGCTGTGGGTTGTACGCTGAATTTGTTTATGTTGGGTAAGTTTTTAATAACAATAATTTTTAATGATTACGAATTTTTCCAAAATTTTTCAAATTTTACCTTTTCTTTTCAAATTTTACCTTTTCTTTTCAAAATTTACCTTTTCTTCACAAAATAGTTTATTCCACTGCCTGTTCGAAACGGAGTCGTATTGTTGTGCGCGGCGAGATAATTTGCGAAAAGACCTGCTCCCGGGCACCCAATCCAAAGGCCAAGTGTCGACGTGTTTTTACTAGGCAACGGGTGGCGCTTTGTCCGCTAAAGTGCTGTCGCAGTGGCCTCAGTTGTTTAAAACTTTGAGGGGAGCGGACAAACACGCATTAATTTTAATATTTATTTTATTATATGTGTATGTATGTATATTTTTTTATGTATTTTTTTAATACTTATAGATATGGCATATTTCCTATAAGACAAATTTCAATCAGTTGAGGAGTGCATTGGTGTTGTTAAATAGAAACAAACTACAACATTGTGAAAGAATATTAGAATAGGCTAAGGCGGCACCCACTTTTCATGACCAAATAGTCCATTGTAATGTAATTTGAACTGGCTTTAATACCTTTCTTAGAATGTTCTAAAAATTAAGAATGAATTCTAAACCCAAAAGTGAGTATAAAAGAGTCTAAATTCAAACGAAACTCGACATTTTGCTCTCCTAAAATAAGACACGCGGTGGCCCTAAGACCCATTGTGATGCCTGCATTTGATTTCCATCCCCCAACTAAGAAGCTTAAATCACTTAGATCTTTTCAAGAAGGTAACTAGTCCCTCCAGTGAGACATTTAGCAAATTTCCCAGGTCCTCAAAGAAATAATCGTCAAGATATTTGAGTGCATGAGGAGGTGTTATAAAGTAACCAATTTCTTCTTCATCTTCACAGCTCCTACAGAAGTCATTATGACATACACCAATTCTACTGGCTAGGGTGCCAATAGCGCAGTGACCCGTTATAATACATACCTGTGAGGATGCTGATAGTTCATCTGTTGAATCCAAGCAGACATTTTGTGCTTTTAAGATTCAATTTTGGTCAGAGTGCTTAAAAGACCACGTAGTTAGTAGTCAGAGACGACCTTCTATTGGTTTCCGCGAATACGCTCAAGTCCATCGCAATGTAAGGAATGCTAATGTCCTCTACCACTTACGAAAGGTCAAGCTCAGAGCCTTTTCTTGCCCACATATCCGCTCTTTTATTGCCATCCACTCGAGAGTGGTCGGGGATCGAACAAAGTGTGGTGATGTGTTGTTGGATAAGCGACGCTCTTGCACTCCTGCACTCTTTAACACATCTTGCATTGATGCGCGTTTAGGCCAGTGCTTTGATCGCTGCTTGACAATCAACAAAAATGGTAAGATTTGCCGGAGGTAAGTTCATTGGTCTCATAGTTTTTTCTGCTCTTTCCATAGCATAGAACTTAGCTTGGAAGACGCTACACCAGTTTGGGAGACTAAAGACGCAATTTAGGGATAATTGTTACTCAAGGCACTGGATGAGCCATTGTTCATCTTTGAGCCGTCAGTATAAATATGGTGACCATCATCATCTGATATGACTCAGGTCTGCTAATCGTTTCTGTCGGGCATTTGTATTTTATAGTTTCTGTTCAGATCTGTCTTGGGAGCCAGGTAGTCTGTTTTTGGGACGTCTTGCAAGTGTTCCACAGATAGTAGAACTGACGCATGGCCGTGCGCGTTTTCTTTTAGCTTTAATCCTGGTAGCAGATTTGCCCGCTGTACTTTTAACACATAAATCAATGGTTGAAATATGTAGGATCACTTCCACCACCACCTAAGGCATCGAAGAGCACTTGTAGCTAAGCACAGGGTTGCCAAGTGCTTTGTGAAGGAGCGAAACAGGGACTAGGATTAGCGACCTTTCCCCAAAAACTTAGCAGAAAGGACCTGAGAGCACTGGTGGGTGTAATCACAGGGCACAACGCCTGTGATCAGCATATGGCGGCCATGGGAGTCGCCGGCAGATTCATCAATGAATTCAAAAGATTTGTGGAAGAGTGACCTCAAACTAGTTTTTCCGTCTTACCACCCACATTTTATCTTTCCTATCTCTCCATTCTTTCCACGGAAATCTATCCGGGTGTAGTACAATGGTCTTCTGGCTGAGTGCTTGGACTTGTCCAACTTCCCACAAATCTAATCTAATCTAATCTGATCTAAACTCCATCGATAGACGGTAACTGAAAACTCAGAATCTTATATTTTCTAGTGAACAAAACTAGTTCCGTTTTGGCTGGGTTAACAATTAGAGAGTTCCTTTAATGCTGATTGCATGAGCCCACTATAATCGCGTGAAACTTGCCTGTCATCAGGATGACTACTGTGCCCACATAAAAAACTATGTTGATCAATTTCTCGCTCATGGTAATAAGCGATTAATTTAAGACTAGGTTCCATAGTAACGGCGAAATAGCCCCCTCCTGAGGGTGTGATTTTTCTTAAGTCTTAAATGAATCATATTTCATATCTTCTTTGTTAAGGTCAAATTCATTCAGATCACATTCAGAATCAGATAGTCACGGGCGCTGATATTGCACTCCAAACTAGTCGAGGAATGCCATGAGCGAGTGCAAAAACATAAATTTGTAAAGTCGCAAGATCCTTCCGGACCCGTACAACTCGGAGGCCATTGAGATAGTTTCTAAGGCTAACGTAACCTCAGCTCTCTAATTTTAGACTGAGACCCGCTATTACTTCGATTCTGTTTTGCGCCAGCTGTATGAAGGATGAAATGGCATCATAAACTTTTCTCGTTGACCTGTTCTCGAAGTGCTAAGATTCAGGCATCTTGGCTCTTACTTCTTTGCAACTTCTGTTAGTGCATAGTAGCTGACCTAGAATTAGCCATCCGATGAGTTTCATCAGCAGCATGAAGCGCTAAACAGAAAAATTATGGAAATGTGCATAAGTTCTAATTTAAGCAGCTTACAACTACTACTTAATTGAAAAAATAACTTTGAAAGCCTGCCAAAAAGTGTTGGCTTGTGTGATGCAAGAGAATTATTTATTGCTTACCGAAAGCTTCCCAAAGTGCCTTATAAATTTTTAAAATACAACCCTTTTACTTCCTGCACTTTTGAAACATTCTACCGATGCATAAATTTACGTGTGTGTGTGTGAGGTATGTATAAAGATGAGTATGTGTGTGTGGGCTCCTAAAGTATGCGCTTGATTTCAATTTAAATTTCAAACAAACAATTTTTTGCGGCCACCGTAGCCTGGTGGGTTGATGTGTGACTACTATTCAGAAGTGTACGGGTTTGAAACTTCGAGAACGAAACATAAAATGATAGAAAATATTTTTTCTAAAAGGTAGTTTGGTGAACAATTCTAAGGAGAGATCACAATATCAGATTACTTGGCAGAATACAAAGATCAGCCTGTGCAATAACGTTCGTTGCAATCAGATCATGTCTTAGGGAGGCTCTTACACATCTGACTCCGATAGATCTGCATATCAAAAAAATGGTAACCATGAGTGCATTTAGATTAAATGAAGCGGGTAGCTGAAAGGAGAGGACTGATTACATCTTCACGACGGAATCATTCAATAGAAATTTTTCCACTCTCATTCCATTTTGGGTGGAATGGAGTAAGGGATTCTCACTAAACAACTGAAACATTACAGATGGCTCTAAAATTTATTTTTGTATTGGAGCTGAAGTTGGTGTATATCCCCATTGACTCTGAACGAAAAAATCTGCGAGTCCTTCTAATGCTTGCAGTGTCTTTCAGGCGGAAGTACTGGAAATTGGGGAAGCTCGTAAGGTATTAGTAGCAGATTTCTCCTTTAAGGGCAATATCGCTATTATTTTGGATAGCCAAGCCACAATCCAGGCACAACAACTGGCAACTTCTAAGCTGGTGGAATGAAGTAGGAATAGCCTGACCACCTTGAGCGAGAACAATAACATTACCATAATCTGGGTCCCGGGACATCGGAGCATTAAAGGTGACGAAAAAGCAGATGAACTGGCAAGAGAGGGATCTGCCATGAGTAACATACTTGCAGAATCGTCCTTCACATCACTGGGTGCAATTAAGAATGCAATTTCCTTGCAATACCTCTAAATCGCGGATTGTAGATGTCGTCTGTTCTACATCAAAAATTAGCAAAATGTTATGGCCCATCTTGGAGATCAAAACTCTTGATTATGCAGGTAATATTTCTCTAATCTGGGTTCTAGGACAAATTATTTCTCAGGAAAGCAGAGAAAAGATGAAGCTCCATTTTTTTATGTGCTATTTCGATATACGAAGGACTCAGAAAGTCTATTGGACACCTCGCCATTCAATTTACAAACTAGTTATTAGTTTACATGCTTACATGTCACTGGACGATCAGCACACACCCGAAAAAGCTAGGGTTATCATTCAACTCTCATTGCAGAAGCTGTGGGGACCTTTCAGAGAAGGAGACTGTTGAGCACTTTATCTGTAAATGTCCGGGCTTGGCAGCTAGACGATTAAGATCCCTGGGTGCTCCTTTCTTCGACAGCCTGGGACCCAAATTGGGGGACATCAGAATTCGTTTTAGAGGTATGGTTCCTTCGGCAAAGTTTCTTATTTTGATCCTTAGAATATGATTTTCACAGAGCAATGGGCGATTTTTTTGCCTCCCCACAAATCGACCTGGCCTAATATATATATATATGGGGCATTCTTCGCCAACCGGACACCCCCATCTGCCCAGAACAGTTTTTATAAAAAAAATTTTTCCCTATGCCGAAATAAAAGCTTATGTCATGTACTTTAATTTGTCATGTGGCACTGTTTAAATACTAAAAAGCCATTCCTTCCAAATCTCAAACAAAAAGGAAGTGATTATTAAAAGATTTTCCAATTCTCCAGAAGAAAAAAGTTTTACTGTAAAAAAAATCCTGTATTATGAAAAAAAATTCCAATTTCAGCAATTTCCTTCAATATTTATATTCAGCAGCGAACCCAGAAACCCCCGAGCATCATGTTTGAGGAGAATTCACAGTAAAACTTTTTTTCTTCTGGAGAATTGGAAAATCTTTTAATAATCACTTCCTTTTTGTTTGAGATTTGGAAGGAATGGCTTTTTAGTATTTAAAAAGTGCCACATGACAAATTAAAGTACATGACATAAGCTTTTATTTCGGCATAGGGAAAATTTTTTTTTATAAAAACTGTTCTGGGCAGATGGAGGTGTCCGGTTGGCGAAGAATGCCCCATATGTATTCTTACTGGATTGGACCATAAATTCCGTTATTTCTGTGTTAATTTGCTGTGGCATTTGTTAGCGTCATAATAGAAAGCTCAATTAGCTTTAGCGGGATGTTTATTTTTATTATTGATTGACTGTTTGTGCACTGTTACCTGAAGAGATGTATTGTGCAGCCATATAACCTACTTAAACAGTTTTTGGCTGTTAATAAGTCCTAAAACTGATGTAGGCTTAATTTCTACCAGGAGGCTTGGATCTACATACAGCCCCATTTCCCAAGTAATTTAGTCTGCTTCGTGCCAGTGCTTGGCAGTCGCATAGAATATGTTCTGCTATTTCTTGTGCACCTCGCACCTATCTTTTTCCTGTGATAATTAAGTTTACAGTGTCCTGCTAGTAGTTCAGTGTAAAGGTTTATGCCCTTTCTGCTTAGGTTAAGGAATGCTTCTGGCTTTATCCGTTCTGGATCTATGACTCTTTTCGATTGCCGCATGCCTAATTGGGCTCCCCAGTAATCGATTAGACCTCGTTGTTCCTGCTCACGCAGAAAGGCACTTTTGAAGCTGTTATTTACCCCGCGGAAAGGTTCAGGACCTATGAAGGGAGTGTGCCCTTCGTGCCCTTCATATCCCGGAACACACATCCAGGTAACAAAGTTTCTTAATGCTAGGGTGTTGAGGATTTTAAAACATCTCCAGATCAATCTTGATTGGAATGAGAAGCTATCCAGCGATTTTAGAGCTGCTTGACTGTCAGAGAGAATGCTAATATTGGAACCGCGCGTGCCTCTCCATTGATATTCTTTGGCACACAGCTCTCCGCCTGGAAAATGGAAGTGGTTTTTCCCTTTTTCTTTCCTAACGACACCTTCCTCAATAGAGCTGAAAGAAGCATTGTCGAATGCCCCCGTTATGTCAACCGATGTACAGAGAGCAATTTCCTTACCAGCCAACACCTTTTCGATCTTGGTCGTAAGGTAAGACCTGTCTGATTAGGAAGAGTATTGCTCAACATGCAAAGGCGAATCCCTAAGATAAGATAAGCGTCTCTATTATATTGATAAATTATTTTTTCCATGGCTTTGGGCAGGAAAGAAGTTAAGCTTATGGGTCGAAAGGCTTTTGGCGTGTGGCCCGCCTTTTTGCCTGCTTTCTGAGAGAAAGGTACCTCTGGCTTTACTCCAATTTTTAGACATATGCTTAATTCCAGGCTTATTCTGAAAATTTTTGTCAAAACCGGTGCTAATACATTCACGCCCCGCTGTAGTAGACACCTGGTGATTTAAATGAACTGAAGGTGGAGATCGCCCATTTAGTTTTGTTCACTGTAAAAATTCCACGGCCAAGGGAGAGTTCCCTGCTCATACACATAAAGAACCAGATGTCCCCAAGATGCCTATAACCATATATCTATGCTGTCGAACGAGTAGACATCACTATCATATTCGTTTAGCTTCTTGAAAGTTTGTGTCACTATGAAACCTTGTTCTATTGTAAACCAGTTGGCTATGAAACCTGTTTGGTAATCATCCAAAATTTGTTCGCCGTATACGCGGTTTTTCCTAGAGAGTAATAAAATAAAGTTTGTAGTTGTCGTACTCCAAGTCCTTAGCATAATTTTGACAGTCTTGTACGAGGTTGAGTGTTCCATATCGACGGCGTTTCATTGGGCACTGATAGGAAAATGAAGCCTTATTTTTAGTCAGCAAATAGTTTGTGAATCGTAACACGGATGAAAGAGCGGAAGTGCTGGTGAAGCCATTGAACAATACTTTTGTCTTTGTTTTGGAGGTGATGGAAGAGAAGCCTGAAACAAGCAATGGGATGCCTTAGGTTTTGATGCTCTTAAATAGCTTAAGACTGGGTTTAGATTTGAATCACATCAGGAGAAGATATCTCTTGGCCCTGAAATTGCAACTGAATTAAAAGTTCGCAACTGAATTCTCTAGTCAACTTCAATACATACCATATTGTGTGATATATATTTACGCACTGTAAGCAATCCTCTTCCCCCTTGGCGTGTCTTCGTGCATCACAAATCATGCAAAGAGCTGCTGGCTTAAAAAATCAAGTAAAATTAATAGGAGAAGCAAAGTGTCGAAAAAAAGATGAATCACAGCAAAGCATTGAATGCATTAAAAATCACAATGAGCGGAATGTAAAATAACTTTGTTTTGACGACACAGTGTCGTGCTCTGCCAAACTCAGCCATGCCACATCATTCTAAATAATGTAAGTATTTATATAAATCTTTTTTCGCTCACAAATAAAAGTAGAAAACAAAATCAACAATGTCTTCTGCGAGCAATATTTCATACACAAAAAAGTGAAATTCTGCGCTCAGAGCCGTTCCAACAATGCCAACCAATACATTCGCCTACTTTGTCAGCTCTTCGCATGTGTGTGTGTGTGTGTGCTTATCATTGGCTTTGGCGTCTGGCTATGTTAGATATTTTAAATCTCAGCATGTGACTGCCGCCAAATAGCGCGCAACACAACACAAAGCACAAAGCACAAAAAATGATTGAAGAAAAGAAATAAAAACAGTTGAACAGAAGACTGCAGAAAAACCAAGAAGGCACAAGGTTAAGAAAAACATTTGCACGAAAATTGTTCAGACGTCGCACAGGTAGGTGGGTACAGCGCAATAAGAAGGTAACCAAGGCAAAGGCAAGATGATTTATTTATCTGGAAATGCTTTCTTGTCTGCCCTGAAATATATATACCCAGCACACCGGCGGCAACAACTTGACCTACTCCGCAAACCACTAAAAATTTAACGCTTGAACATTTTTCGGCATAACAACAAAATGAAGCTACGTATTTGAGTAAAGTTAATTATTCATGTGCGCTGTCAGTGTGAAGGAATGAAACGATTTATCTTAATAGCGGGGGGAAGCGTACGACTATATGCACCCCGTTTCGAAATGTGTAAGAGGTGGGAAGACAATATCGAAGGCACTTTTAAAAATAAATACAAATCTTGGGGCAATTTACTCGTATGTACGTGCCTTTTATTTAAACTCCCGCACACGGTAAAGCGTTCAAGAATATTTGCGATTAGCGGCGTTGTGGGCTATGGAGTGAGTAACGAGAAATACAAATACAAAAAACAAAAGGCGGCACACAACGCGGAATTGTATCATGGCGAATAAGGGAGAAAACCATGCACATACACACTTACTCATCATACATATATTGAAGAAATGTGAGACAGCCACGCAATACGAGTACTGCCACGGCGTATGATTAACTTTTGATTGCTGTCAAGTGATTTTGTGAAGCTAAAGAAGTGGGCTTTGACATTTTTGAAGTGCGAAGCCCGAGGTGTCGGGTATAATTACATTGTTTTTGTTTTTTTTTTTTTTGATATTATTAGAAAGTGATGGATTGTTCATGTGTGCAAGTGAATCCGAATTATGCGTAATTGACTGAGCTCGCCCGTGAACCGGGCTAGAGTAAGCGCTTTAGAGAATCCACTGTTGCTGTTGTGTAATTTTTGCACAATTTGAAGGCTATGAAACTTCTAAAACATGATGAATTGCGTATAAGTGCGCCATTTAAGGGGTCTCACTCCATCTCTTTTCACTCAATGCAATGGAAAGGCAGAGCAGCCTCACTTTTTACTAGGCGGTATGCCAATCCATACAAAAAAGTGCCAACTTAATTTTGGGCTTTGCTTATATGAAGCAAATTTTTTGTGCAATGAAAGACAACTTTGAAATACAGCTAATTTTTTGTGTAATGAAAGAAAGGAATTACAACTTTCTGTGACTTCATAGGCTTACATTCCCCGAACAATAGGAAATATTTTAATGAGCATTAATCATCTTTTATAACAAAGATAATATCAACATAGGAATAAAATGAGAATGTTTTCTTCAATATTTACTAATAAGTGACACTTTTTCCTCTTGCCATAAATCACAGCATAAATCGCGCTCTGCTGGATCCCTTTATTTTTATGAGAAAGAAGTGAAAATGAGGACGTTCAGATATTTTTGAGTGTTGAGCCCTTGATTGAAACGAATGTGCATATCTCAACCAAACCTTGAAAAGTAAAGCGTTTTAAAATAAAAAAAAAACAGAAGATTTTTTGAGGTGAAACTTCTTAGGCGTCGATGGGCGAGCGAGAATGGGGAGTAAAATATCAAGGCCATGCAACGGGCATTTTTGTTCCGCGAGAGAGAAAAAAGATATATCGTAGAGGAAAAGGAGAGAGATAGCTATACCTTAGATATTTTGTAGTAATTTACCATCATAAATCCATCCATTTTCGGTTGATTATTTGCTGTTTACCGTCTGATATTTCACAGTTTATATTTTGTATTATTTTATTACGGGTATCAGTCACAACACAACGTAGGGTCCTAACCACTAGACGATCACGGCCATCACTGGCGGCCGCCGTAGCCGAATGGGTTGGTGCGTGATCACCATTCGGAATTCACTGAGAGGTCGTTGGTTCGAATCTCGGTGAAAGCAAAATTAAAAAAAAACATTTTTCTAATAGCGGTCGCCCCTCGGCAGGCAATGGCAAACCTGCGAGTGTATGGTATTTCTGCCATGAAAAAGCTCCTCATAAAAATATCTGCCATTCGGAGTCGTTTGTGGAACAACATCAAGACGCACACCACAAATAGGAGGAGGAGCTCGGCCAAACACCTAACAGAAGTGTACGCGCCAATTATTTATTTTTTTTTTTTATCAGTCACAACACTCTGTTTAAATATCGACTTATTTAAGGTTTTTCGCTATGTTAATCTTTTACGTGTGTTTTCCGAATTGTTGCTGCAATGAATGAAAAGCGTTAACCAAGAGATTTCAGATTGCTCAGACTTGAACACGGGGAAATATATTTCGACATACTTACAATTTCTTAACTGTTGATGGTCGAGTAATCTTTTTGGTTTTAATTATTTCGTCCAAACTCAGATCCATAGTCGTTGCGTACCGTACCTCCTGGATAACTAACTTTTTTAACTAATTTACCTTCAAATATTACGAAAAAGAAACAAATTTGTCCCCGTGTACGTCTGTAAAAAAAAGCCGATTGATGTTTAGTGCAAAGTTGGATGCGCTTACTCTATTGTGAATAGTATGTAAGCAGTGCTATTAAGTAAAAGCAAGAAACTTATGCCGAAGCAAATTTTATTTCAACATCGCTGCTAGGCAGTTTCAATTTGAAGAATGTTTAGGTATTAACGCAGTTAGGGCCTCCGAACCCGAGTCGTATCGTCAGTGGCTTGTCCGCACACAATGCAACTGCAGGGTGGGGCAAACTCGATTCCCTAATGTAAACTGGCCATAATTTTTGACGTAGACGTAAATGCGGCTTAAAGTATGACATTTTAAAAAGTAGACGTCAGTAGAATTCTAACCATGTCGCAGTATACACCTGTCGAACGTTCTGAAATCGTCGAACTTTACATTAAGAATCAGAACTCAATTATTCTGACTCAACGCGCGTTTCGTGCAAAATTTCCTCGGAAAAAAGCACCTGATCCTAAGACAATTCGTGCATTATATGCTAAATTTAAATCTACTGGTATTCTCAGTAATGTGCCACGTCCAATTATACACCGCAGAGCTAGATCAAACATCAATATCACCATTGCACAGGAGCTTTTTTTCCAAGTCGATTAGTGTCAAAAAAAGGTGATTTTGACTGGCCGCCGCGTTCACCTGACTTAACTGCTCCCGACTTTTTTCTGTGGGGATATTTGAAGGGAAAGGTTTACACTAACCAGCCGAAGACACTTACAGTTTTAAAAGAAAATATTCGACAAGAAATTGCAGCCATAGGACCAGATACATTAAAAAAAGTCATGGAAAATGCAAAAAAACGAGCTCAACTTTGCGTTAAAGAAAAAGGCAAACATTTGCGTGACATCATATTTCACACATAGTGCAATCGAATTCTATCGATTAACATTAGTTAACAAAACCGATTAAACTTAAATCTGTTGTATATTTTTCACATAATATGAAAAAAGAAATAGGGAATGGAGTTTGCCCCTCACTGTATCTATCGTAAAAGTACGAGTTGTCAATATGTCGAGCGATGAAGGGGAATTTATTTGTAAATTTTGTCTATTTGTATTCTCTGCAAATGTTGTAAATTTATTTATCTTATCTATCTTTCTCACTCTCTCTCTCTTATTCTCACTCGGGTCTCTGCCTCTGTTTTTGTCTGCCTTGAAAGTTACACGCACCTTTTTTTATATTTTATTAGAAGGGAATAGACAAAAAATAATGGTTTTCAGATACCGTAATCATTTATAGTTGAATCATAAAACGGGTCAAAGGTCAGATTTTTCAAAAATTATAAATTAAAATAGAATTACTAATGATAAAAACCTATTTCAGTAGTTATTATAAAGAAGATTTTATTGTTTAAAAAATATTTCCTCTAAATGTTCACCATTACGTCGGATACACGCTTGCAATCTGACCTCCGTACTCCGTGCCATTCGCTGGAAAAGAGTTGCTATTAACCTCACGAACGATACTTTATTTTAGTGGGTTTATTTTTTAGACGTAACTTTTGAGGTATACCCACAGTAAAAGTCTAGAGGGATAAAATCGGGCAACCTGGGTGGACAAGATACTTGTATGTCGCCGAGACGGCTTATCAGTTTGTTTCGGAAGAAATCTCTCAGTATCGTAATGGTTTTTTTATAGAAGTTGCAAAACGTATTAAAAGCTGAAAAGTGTGAGACTGGTCTTGCGACTCACCAACTAAAAATCCACTCCAACTCTGCTTCCCTCCCGCTGGACCACCGTTAAGTATTCCTTCACAGGAGGGAGAGCAGCCTATTGCCACTTCATGAAGATCTGCGCGGTTGTTCAGCGTGGCGTACTTTGGTGATTACTATTTCGCAATGGTCTCTCTGGCCGTGTGCGGCATTTTGTTTTGCTTTGACTATCGAAAGAGAAATCTTTCATAGATACCGTCACATAGACGGCATACATGATTCATACTTCTTGCTAAAGGTACACCTCAATCGGGACCACGCCCAGTTAGTAAATACGAGGGCGGTTCAATAACTACCCGTGTTTGATGACAAAAGGCATTCCTGAGGGAAGTTGGTACTAGCATCGTGTGCAACGTGGGCGAACATTCGTTTTTGATGAGCGACCAAGATGCCCGGCAGACGTGGTTACCAAGGAAACCATTGAAAAAGTCCACAACATGATTCTCGCTGATCACCGAAGGAAAGTGCGCGAAGTAAAAGAGGCCATAGGTGTGTCGACCGGAACGGCAATTAATATTTTAACATTTAAATGGCGATTAAAAAATTGTCAGCCCGATGGGTGCCGTGTTTGCTTACAAGCAACAACAAGCGAATGCCGCTGTTAACTTCGAAACAGTGTTTGGAGCAATTTAAGCGAGATCCGAAGGAATTTTTGCGTCGAGTTGTTACCGTTGAAAACCTGGGTTCATAATTGCACACAAGAAACTAAGCAACAATCAAAATAATGGAATTTCTAGTTCAAACGAGGAAGTCATCGCCAAGACAGAGGCGTATTTTAGAGGATTCGACAAATATTTTTTGGAGGGATTACAAAAATGACCGGAGCGTTGGGAGAAGTTTATCTTTCTAAAAGGGTTAAAGGGGACTATGTTGGAAAAAAAATTAAAAAAAAAGAAAATAATGTCTTCATACCTAGCACAGGTTCTTATCTTACTGTACTGGACTTACAAAACAGTACACCTACGCACTAAACCCTGAGCTCCGTCTCCTCCTCTTCAACGTATTACTTCGCAGGTCTGTAGCTTCGTCAATATGTAACCATTATGGTTTCTCGCCTACTCAATGTACTAGTATCATAGCTCTGTTTGTGCTCTTGTAACGAATGTAGCTACTTTCTCCCACCTTTCTTCCGATTTCATCATATAGCCAACTATGTCGGTTGTATTCGGAAGTCCACTTTCTGCTGTGGAGAGTGGAAACTGCGCACCTTCTTCAGCGTTGGTGCACACGGGGCATTACGGGATATCGTCGTGCTCAAATCTATACGGGTATTTTGTAAAAGCTTCGTATCCAGAAAATAAACTGTGTCACGTGATATATAGGTCGCATCATACAAAACTGTGGCCAAGCTATGGTCGTAAGTCAGGAACCAGTGTCTAGGTCCATCACCTGGCGTGGAGCCATTTTGCGGCAATTATGTGTGTGTACTGAAGGAAGAATGTTATGTCATTATTAGAAGGAAATAATCGTTTAGCAAGCGCCCATAAGAGACTACGACTGCAACGAACTATCAAACTTCTATAGCCTCAATATAATCCCTAAACATCCAATTCAAAGGCTTCAAACTGGGCTATGCAAAAGGCTATAAGCAAAGTTCAGTACTGACGTTACTGAACTCGTCCCATTATTGTGTTAGTGCTGAGACGGTAGAGCTGAAAATTAATAGGAGATTGTGGTGAACTTTCTGCGCTTTGCTTTGTTCAGCAAACAGAGACACATTCTTAGGGCTTTTAAGTGGAATTCTCAAAAAAAAAAGGGCGTGTAGCTTAGTACACATAACCTTCAAGGCAGGCAAAGAAAGAGGGAGAGAGCCGAGAGAGAGTGAGAGTGAGAAGGAGTATATATCTAAATAAATTCACAACATTTGCAGAGAATACAAATAGAAAAAATTTACAAAAAACGGAGATGGGTCGACGGGGGTAGGTAAACGCCGAACATAAACCGTGGCAACAACGCGCACTACTCCGAGCGTTTATCACCCGCACAAGCGCAGCGATTCCAGGAGCGCAGCAACGGCACAAATTAGCGCAAGGCAATACCAATAAATCCGACGCCGAAATGGATAACACTTTATAGTACGCACAAGCTCTAATGGAAATAAGGGCCAAAAAGTAGGGACAAAAAAACACCAAAAAAATGGGACCAAAAAATCCCCCAAACAGTAGGCATCAAGGAAATATAACGCCAAAAAGTAGGCACCAAAAATATATTTCCCACAAGTTTGCACCAACAAACAAGCGCCAATAAGTAGGCAGTGTTATTTCTTACTCGAAGTTAGCAACCATAAGGATAAACTCAGGAAAAATAGCCTAAATATATATAAGATATATATAAGGTATAGCTCTCTCTCTCCTTTTTCTCTACGTTATATCTTTTTCGCGGAACGAAAGTGCCCGAAACGTTGCATAGCCTTGAAATTTTACTCTCCATTCTCGCTCGTCCATCGACGCCTAAGAAGTTTCACTTCAAAAAAAGAAATTTCCAACTCTTGCCTTCCTTTCCAACTCAAGCTTTTCAACTGCCGAGGCTGCTATTATCCATCTCATCCAGGTAAATGATTTCCAACCATCACTTACTTACCATTGGGACGTCAACACTAAGCCTCTTCGTTACCACCTTAACCTCGCGACTACAAGCCGAGCAACTCAATTAGAAATATTATACCTATAATTGAAATTCTAAACATGAAAAACGATGAGGAAATTAGTTCCACTAATTTTCACTAATATTTTGAAGCGCATTAAATGCTCTTGAGTGCGTGTGAAATGGAGAGGAATGTTGACATAAAAGATTTTACGACTGCACTTGAAAGATGCTTTTAAGAAGAAACTCAAGCGCTTAAATAAACAAACAAACACGAAATGAACACGCCACGAAGCGAAGTATGTAATGAATACTGAAATTCAGGAAAAAGTGGCGGCAAAAATAAATCTCTCTAATACAATAGCGGACACTCAAGCTATGAAGAGGAAACAAAATACTAAAAGTTTGCGTGCCGCGAAAGTGTCACAGTGTTGAGGCAACAAACTGGACTGTCGGGGGTAATGGTCACAGCGTAATGGGGAGAAGTGAGCTGTGGGCTGAAGTGCGATGTAAAATGAAATCAAAGATAACGACTCATCAACAACGTCATAAAAACGTGACACCAATTTTATTGCTACTGACATAACAGCGGCAAAAGCGGACGTGCGGACTGAATAGTTAGATTATCAATAGGGATTAGTGTGAAGTTTAGGCTAAATCACACCCCAAAAATATGCTGTCAAAGCTCGGTTATACGCCCGAATTGTTAGCGCTGTTGCTTTGCGAACGCAAACAGCAAAAAAGTCATATAAATGTTGTTGTGAAACTTGATCGAAAATACGCGTATACGTCAATATGTACGTAGCAAATAAAATTAGAAAAAATTAATATAATATTTGCGTAGACAACAACAAATTTGGTGGTAATAGCATGACAAAAGTGGTGCTGCCGTAGCTTAGCAACAATGCCAGGTTTGGTCATTGACGCATTTTAGTGAAGAAACGAAAAATTCGAAGACGAAGAAGATGAACAGTGCTTAATTTGATGGACTCTTTAACCCTTGAATGCGCGTTGTTGTTTATATGCATAACGAATTGAAAGCTCGCTTTTACAACCACTTAGTTTAGTTTTCTTCTCTTTTAGTGCACACAAATCTAGGTTTGAAATATTAGGAACAGTTGTTCGCCCATCTGTTGTGGCTATCGCAAAAAAAAAAAAGAATCAAACAATTTCAAGTTTATGCTCGTTGTCAAGGTGACATTACACACTAAACATTCTTTTTGCTGATTTTTGTTTATCCCATTCAGTCAGTGGGTTATAGGGTGTTCACAATGGCAGTCAATAAGGACACAATTCGGTATATTTTACAGTTTTTCTTCGATACTGTAACAATAAATTACGTGCAAATTTGGTTTTATTTTTTTCTGGCATTTTTGATGTTAAAGAAAATGTCGATAATGTCGATAAAATCACAGAAACAATCGAAGTTGACTGGAATGTATCCGCGCACTTAATTTCGTTTTTCACACAAAATTTGATACAGGTTCTTTGATCCATCTTTTTGAATAGGTAAAAATCGAAGACGAGCTGAAACACGTGCAAGCAAAGCAGCTGTCAACAATTAACTGAATATTCAGAATGGCCGAACTCGTCGGCATGAGTGAGAGACATGAGTGCCAACATACCGCCACAAAAAAATTGAAATTCGAATATACGTAACCTATGAAACTACAAAATTCGCGAAGTGTCGCGTGCAGTTAAGGATAGCATATACTGAAGAATTCAGAAAAAAAAGTTCAAAAAATCAACGCAGATTTGCACTTCATCTTGCCAGAATTCGATAGGCTGTACGACTGCATACTCGAAATTTTTTCTAATAATTCAGATTAAAAGTTTGAAATTTCAATGAAAATTTTGTTGAGCTTTTATTTAAATTTGTCCTAGGTTTCAAACTTATTTTTATGTGTGGTCTTTGTAGTAAAATCAATTGTATTTTTTGCATAAAAAATGAATAAAAATGCTTAAGGAACAATTAACTGTCTAAACTTGCCAATGAGCCCCAGTGCTTTATTTAAGTACCATAACTCACTGAAGGTATGAAACTGGGCTAAGTTGAGTGAGTAAAACGTGAATGTTGTGGCCTAATGAAGAGACTGATGGAGTCGAACCTATCGGAAGCTGCCCTGAGTACGATGAATATATTATTCCACTTGACAAGCAAATAAACAAAATAAACCTTTAAAAATAGGAAGAGTCTGTAGGAAGAGTCTCAGCTTGAGGTACATACCTGGAAATTCGTCGAGGTTGCCATGATGTAAGACCAAAGCCTGGCATATCACCCAGCAAAGTGCCCACTTCGGGCCAACAATAGCAAAACCTTTTGAAAGAATACTTTTAAAACGCCTACAGTTAGCCATTGAAAATAATCGTCTGTTTCCCATTGACCAATTTGGTTTCAGAAAACATCATTCAACGCTCGATCAAATACAAAAAGTCGTAATCAGCATAGGAAGTGCCACGAAAAAGTGTGTTCAGCTGGTTTCGTCGATGTAACGCAAGCTTTCGACAAAGTATGGTACGAAGAGTTCAGCCCGAAACTCAAGTCCATACTGTCAACACAATATTGCGAAGTTCGCTCATCATATCTTAATGATACGTACTTTTGCGTAAAATAAGAAAATGCATAATCGTCTCTAAAATATATAAACGCATGCGCTCCACAAGGCAGCATTTTGGATCCTCTGCTATATCTCCTCTATACCCACGACCAACCACCAATAAAGCTGAACAAAAGCAAGTGAGCACATAAAATGTTTTCCCTAAAAAATACTGCCTACAAGTCAATCTTCATCGATGCGTCAATAATCCCAAACCTCAACAAGACCAAATATCTGGGCATAAGACTTGATGTCAAAGAGCGTTGAAAAGTTCATGTCAAGAAAAGTGAGAAGAGGTTGACTTGAAATAAAATAAGCTATATTACTCCAACTTATCAATTCGCGACAAATAACTTATTTAAATACAAACACAAATACCGGTTTGGACTTATGCTATACAATTTTGGAGATGCGCTAATCAAAAGCAAATCCCCTCTATCCAAATCTGCAAACCAGAATCCTGCGGAGTATAGTAAACGTGCCATAGTTTATAAGGAATAGCGACCTTCATAGTGATCTTGGCATACCACCTATGACTTAAGAAACGAAGCAATTTTCCATAGCCCACAAAAAGTGGTTTAAAATGCTTCTTAAAACAAATTAAAATATCAAATCAAAATTGCTTCCTAGTAGCCTTTTATATGTACAGGGTGAACAATATGAAGTGTTACCAACTTCACACTGCTTGTATCTGTAAAAAAACTCATGACATCAACGTCAAAATTGTTCTAATGACAGTTTAATATATTGTTTATAAGCCATCAAAAGCATTTGTTGATTTTTTTTTTCAGTGATGGAATTCAAACGTAATAGAGTGATTGCGTTATATTTGGCTGGAAAATCACAACCAGCCATTGTTAGTCAGCTCAGTCACCTCAAAGTGAATAAAATGTTTGTGTATCGCACTATAAAACATTACAATGATACTGGTAGCATTGCAAAACGCTATGGAGGTGGATCAAAAAAAACCACAACAACGCCAGAAATGCTTCGGAAACTGAAGGCTCGACTTGAACGAAATCCACGTCGAAGTGGAAGAAAAATGGCCAAAGAACTAAAAATATCGCAAGACAGCATTCGACGCATATTGAAAAATGAGCTCAAGGTCAAGGCTTACAAGTTCCAAAAAGCACACGATCTTTCACCCCAGCAAAAAAAAAAGTTCGGTGCGAAAAAGCAAAGGAGTTGTTGCGCTT
Source organism: Anastrepha obliqua (assembly GCF_027943255.1). Taxonomy (NCBI): domain Eukaryota; kingdom Metazoa; phylum Arthropoda; class Insecta; order Diptera; family Tephritidae; genus Anastrepha; species Anastrepha obliqua. The sequence continues at coordinate 10,994,773 of NC_072893.1, forward strand.
GCACAAACGTGGCGAATTTCCTAACACTGTGTTTTCGGATGAAAAAAATTTCCCAATTGAGCAGTTCATAAACCCTCAAAATTATCAGGTTTACTTGACCGAACGCTCATACGAGAATTTGATCCTACGTATGGCCACTCGAAGCAATTTCCAATCGCAAGTAATGGTTTGGGCCGCAGTGACCGCTGGTGGATGCTCTTCAATCGTTTTTATCGAGCCTGGTGTCAAAGTGAATGCGACTTATTATCGGGAAAATGTGTTACAAGCTGCTTTGGGGCCGGGGACCCGCAAACATTTCGGTCGTAGACCATTGACGTTCCAACAGGACTCGGCACCGTCTCATGAAGCTCGTGTGAGCCAAGAATGGTTAAAAAATCATGTTCCACACTTCATTTCGTCCACACAGTGGCTTTCGAATTCGCCAGATGCAAATCCGATGGACTATTCCATCTGTTCCATTTTGAAGAGCAAGGTGAGGACTAAAAAATATGCCAGTATGGATGCGCTGATAAAAGCGATTATACGACAATGGGCCAAAATACCTCAAGATCACATTCGTGCAGCATGCAACTCATTTTTTTGACCGTTTGAAGGCTATAGTCAAGGCAGAAGGTGGTCATATCGAGCTAAAGTGAATTTATGTTAAAATTGTAATCATTTTTGAACAATTTTGTCTTTGAAAACAAATAAAACCTAATTTCACACAAAAAAGTTATAGTGTTTTGAATAGGTAACACTTCATATCGTTCACTCTGTATATAAGAATATAACATAGGTTATCATTTAGCATATTTTTTTTACTGAATTTTCAGTATCCCATTGCAATGTTTTTCAACCAAGTTGCTTCATTTGAACTATTGTAGTTCTGCACTGCAAAACGCATACCACATTCCTTAATGGGTTAAGGGAGCTGATACTTGCACGAGTTTACGCTTATAAAAATAAAACTTCGGCTAATCTATGTTCAAGTATATGCGAGGGTGTATCAATAAATCTCTCAAAAATCAAATCAAATTAAAATGGAGGTCAGATGCCATGCGTATCTGCGGAAAGTACTGCGCTGACTTTGCTCGACTAGTTCCAGCATATCTTTCATATACAACAGGGTAGGTCACTAAATTCCTCTGAATAAGAACATATGACATTTCCACTTCAAATTTAATACACAGCGGTCAGACATTTTGAGCGATTTATTGATGTCTCAAGAAATCTTATCATTTCAAAGGCCTAAAAAATTGTAGAAACGTGGGATGAAGTGCAGATTTTTATTTTTTTTAAACAAAAAGTTCCTTTTCAATACTTACGAACATACTAAGCCACCCTCGTATGGTGTAGAGTTTGAAGAACTTGCAAGTGCGTGACGCGTACGCTATTTTTATAACTTTTACTTACATTTACTGCTATAAATGCTGTTGTTGTGAATTTATCCTTGAGCCGCAGAAGCGTAAAGCAAATATCGACCCTTTAATCTAAGGTCATACAGAAACACTTCGCTTACGCACACGAACGCATAGTTACAGTGAATTTCGAAAGAAAACTAGAGCAGAGAGAGCAAAGTTGAAAACAAAGAAAAGGATACACTTCAAATGTGCATGTGTGTGTGTGTAAGTACACGCTTGAATAAATCGTGATTGTGTATTTTTACAGCGACGTAAAGTAAGAACAGATAAATTAAGACAAAGAAAATTATCAGGCTTTTGTATCCTCAATTTGGATAAAATTACAACTTCGTGGGCACTTAAACAGACCGCCTGCTAAGGGATAATCTAAGTCATTGTTTAGAAATTACTCATAACTTATTATTATAATGAAAGGACTCAAGGAAGGTGGGGATTGTTGAAAAAGTGGAGGGACCTACAGTTTTAAGCCGACTCCGAATGGCAGAAATTTTTTAAAATTTTTTATGAGGAACATTTGCATGGCAGAAATACATCCGCGACATCGTTGGTAAATAGTACAAAAATTAAAGGCTCTAATATCCTCCCTATAAAGGCTATAAAAGTCTCAAAAGTTACACATTCTACGCATATTTTGTTATTTAAGATGCGGGGCAAGTTCCTCGAGCTCGTAAGGATTGATGGCGTTAATTAGCGTGGTGCCGCTAATCTCCTTTTGATAGAGGTGGGTAGCTAGGCTCTTGTTGAGAGGAGCTCCTTGGTGCGACGCTTTGATGCGTCATTATGAGGGGATTTAACACTGGGACCTGGAAGATGAAAGGTGCTTCTTTCATGGATTCAGATTATTTCTCTAACCCCATCTTTCCCAATAGATTTATTAGGTTTTGTTTCCAACTCTGGTAAGATATGTTTACCCAGGTGATTGTGCCGCTTAGGTATCAGCGCTGGCCTTGATGATAGCACATGTTTGAGTGTTTTATCTTTCTCCTTACAGAACCTGCAGACTCCATGGGAATACTTTCTGTGGTTAGTAACCACCTTCTGTGGTTACAATGCCCTGTTAGAATTCCTGTGAAGATTCTAAAAGTATTCATATTTAATTCCATATATTCTTTAAATTGGTTGGGTTAAAGCTGCATTTATTGGCTTTGATTGCGATAACCCTGGTGAATTGTTCCAGTATGATCATCTCACAATGGATCGGCAATGGTCTAAGTGAGCTGGTCTGGTGAGTCTTGACCATCATTGTCTCTCCTCTATTTTCTGAATAAGAGAGAAAAAGTCACCCTTTCCTAGCCCAAAAATGTTTCTGGATAGTTAACAAAGACATTTCAGCTCCAGTTTTGATGTATCCTGGAGAGAGATGAGATCCTTGAATCCTGCCATCAGTAAGGATACCTAAGTTCTGTTGTTATCGTTGCGTTCCAGGTTCAAATGAGCACATCTTTCTATTGCGTATACTTTCTCTTGAAATATATTTGTATTAATGCCTAACGCTTTCAGGTATCTTTTCACCTGCACCTGCCCCTTCCACGGTGAGAAATCTTACCGTGTACCATGTTATCCTATTCTGATGCACCTTGCTGGGTTTAGATAATCCTTCTCAGGCCTTTTTATTACGCAGTTCGCGTCCCATGGCATCAGGAGTTAGTTCAGCAAGAATATCAAACTTCCTGCGATTTTGTTGAACCCTGAGCCAATGATAGCTTTGATAGATTTTTAGATAGTCCTTCTCGCTAAGCACTGGTTATGAATGCAAAGAGGTGTGGGTTCATGTACGCATGAAAAGCTTATGCTTGAGTCATAATCTTATCCAACTAAAGGTAGGCCTAAGAGTTTATCTAACCTTTTAAAGCCAACGGCACCCATGAAGCAGGTTTTTCTTAATTCTTATGAAAACTGACGGTCACTTTATTGCTATGAAATGCATTGGATGCAAAGTTTGCTACTCGCTTATTGTAGTCAATCTGCGTAATATTATTATTGTTACTATGTTACTACTCCCCCCTGCAACTTAAACAGTTTTCGAAATAAGATCCTACGGCTGTCAGAGACGAAAACCTACAGCCCGTTCCTCCAGTGGGTTCAATTTTGCCAAAAAAATATCTTAATTTGCAAAGTTATCAGTACGGGAACCGCTTAAGTTCCTGGAGTACCCCTATGGCTTTCCCAGAAGGAGTCGTCAATGTCATTGGTTGCATTCTGAAACTTCCTAGCCCTTTTAATATTTTTGCAGCAAAAGCCTTGCTGCAAAGTAACGCTTTGCGAAACTCTCGGTTCTTTCTTTCCCTACCTTTCATGTCTCTGAACCCTCCAAATAGTTACTTTATTAAGGGTTGCCCACTGGTTCAGTAGAGATTTGCAATTGTACACAAGCCTCGGTGCTGGTTTATGTAGCTTAATGAGTTTGCGTAGCATGACACCAATTTGGTTGGGTCCGGGTTGGAAGTCCATTGTGGGTATAATACACCCAATGATAAAAACGTTTTTTTTTCTAATAGCTGTAACCGCTCGGTATTCAAAGACAAGTCTACAAGAGTATGAAAAAACCAAACTCCCAAGGCTTAATTTTTGCGTTATTCTAAATTTTAAGATGTTCTTCTAGACAAGAAGCTGAACTGGAATTGGACTATAGCGCAGCTTCTCTGTTTGTTTGTTTATTTGGCGCTACAACCATGTGTCGGTTTTGACCGAATCCAAAATAGCGTGCCAGTTGTTTCTGCCCTGCGGTCGTTAGTACCTGCAGGTCCTGCAGCACTTGGCCTTTTCAACGGAGATGAGGTCTTTTACTCCACCCTTTTTGGGGTACCGTGTCGCAAATTCGCCTTACTGGAGCGTCTTTTTTCATACGGGTGACATGGCCAAGCCAGTGTAGCCGCTGTATTTTTATACGCTTAATTATGTCTATGTTCCTATATAGCTCATACAACACACTGTTCCATTGTACGGGGTACTCCTCACTAATGCGCAGAATTTTTCTCTCAAAGGCTCTCAAAACTTTTTCATCCGCTGTTGACATCGTCCATGCTTCTGCGCCATATATTAGGACGGGAATGATGAGCGTTTTGTAAAGTGCCTGTTTAGTCCTTCGAGAGAGAGCTCTACTTCTCTGTTGGCTACTGAGCCGAAAGTAACATCTGTTGGCAAGAGTTATTCTCCGTTTGATTTCCAGGCTGATGTCATTTCTGTTATTAATTATACAGGTCGCAAGGTAGATAAAGTCCTTCACAACTTCGAACTGTCGGTTGTCAACACTGATATATTGTCCAAGATGCGAAGACTCCCTGTGTGTTGACAGCAAGTACTTTGTCTTACCCTCATTCACCGCTAGACCCACATTGCACGCCTCTCTCTTTAAACTGGAGTATGCCGAGCATACAGCGCAGCTTCTCTGTATTTATAAAAGTATCAGAGGAAGAAAGAGGTGATTAAGTCCCAACATCTGTCACTAGATTTATACAGTAGTCACTCCGCATCTATTGAATTTATGGAAGTTATCCTTTATTAACGCCGTAAAACTTAGTAAAGTGTAAATGCTCAGAAAAATTTGCACAAGTTGAGCGCTCATATCTACTTAAGTGGTGTTCGGAAAATGAATTAAAATATCCTAGTCGGGAAGGCAGTAGATTGACAGGGAGTTTAACAAAGCGAGTGGCGCCGTTTTTTTCACGTGTTAAGCTGCGCCAGTTGAACATACCAAGTGAAGCCTAGTCCTTTTTCCCCTGATCTTTTGAATGTAGATGAAACCTTCCTATTCTTGAATATTTCAGAGCCGAAGCGTTTGTATCCACTCGGATGACATCATTCAGCCAACGTAGCTGCGAACAAGGTTCTGACAACCACAGGTGCAGATTCTAATTAGTCAACTCCTGTAAAGAGGAGATCGAATCTTTTGGGTACGTAACATTTCATTGATCTGGGTTCGAGGACATGTAAACATAGAGGTGAACGAAATTGCAGATGAGCTTGCCAGGAAAGTGACGAGATTGGTGTCAGACACCTCCTACCCAGTCATCGGCATCCTTCTGACTGTTGTTAAAGGGCACTGCACAAATTATTTCTCAGAAAAGCGCAGTAAAGATGGAGCTCCATTTCTTTATGGGCTATTTTAAAAACCCTTTAACTCCAGTACAATAGACGTAGGATTTAGAAAATTCTGGGGACTCCACGCCATTCAATTTCCAAATTCCTAGCTGTGTTTACCGGTAATTGGACGATCAGCCCACAAACGGAAACACTAGATTTACCATTTAACCCCCATTACAGAAGCTTTGGGGACCATTTAAGGAAGGAAACTGTTGAGCACTTTCGCTGTGAATTTCCACTTGTCTTATTGTACATCTAACATATCAGGATTATCTAGGAAATGTAAACTTTCAAATCGCCGATACACGTATTCTTTTTTCTCGAATTTTCTACGATAACTCATTTCTGAAATCTGAGGGAAACCTGATACGAGGGGTGCCTTTTATATTTCGGGATTAGAACAAAAACAAATTTTAATCATCGAAAATCACTTTATTGTTTTTCAAAATATTCTCCATGAAGATCTATACACTTTTGCATGCGTTTGAACCAATTGTCGAAGCACTTTTGCCACTCTGAATGAGGTACCTCCAAAACATGCATTCTGAATGCCGCAACCGCTTCTTCAGGTGTCGAAAAACGTTGACCTCTCAGTTTGTTTTTTACGTACGGGAATAAAAAGAAGTCATTCGGTGCCAAGTCAGGACAACGAGTATACGGCGGATGACCCATTAATTCGATGTTTTGGGTGCTCAAAAATGCAGTTGTTTGAGCCGATGTGTGAGAGCTCGCATTGTCCTGGTGAAGAGTGATCCGTCTTTGGCGATTGGTTTTCCTAATTTCTTGGAAGACAACTGGCAAAGAAATGGTTGTGTACCACTTAGAATTTACTGTTCTGCGTTGTTCTAGTGGTACGGTTGCAACATGTCCAGTTTTTCCGAACAAACAGGCGACCATTTGCTTGGAAGTGCTTCGTGCGCGAACAACTTTTGTTGGATTTGGCTCATCTTGAAACACCCATACAGTCGACTGCTGTTTACTTTCGGGCTCATACGCGTAAATCCATGATTCATCACCTGTCACGATGCCATAGACGTGTTTCGAAGCCCCGCGATCGTATTATTTATTTTTGAGTGATTGACAAATTGTGTGGGATCCAACGCGAACAAATTTTTTTGACAGTCAAATGTTTTTGCAATATTGAATGTATGCTGGTCCCACTAATGCCTAAGATTGTCTCAATCTCACGATAGGTCACATGACGATCTTGCAATATCAGTTCGCGCACAGCATCAATGGTTTTAGGAACAACAACTGATTTTGGACGATCTTCACGAAATTCGTCTTGGAGTGAACTACGACCACGATTGAATTCACCATACCATCGATAAGCACTGGTCATTGATGGAGTTTCATCGCCAAAAAATGAATTAAGTTCATCCATGCAATGTTGCTGAGTTAATCCACGTCGAAAGTTGTAAAAAATAATCGCACGAAAATGTTCACGATTTAATTCCATTTTTGGACCGAGATGAATCTTTTACGTTACTGTAAACAACACAAATAGCGCTGGTATTTCAAAACATTTTGAGTACGCAAAAGCCAAAAAATGTCAAACTTTGCGATACAGCTGTCAGTTGCCAGATTACAACACCAGGGTTGCCAAATCTCGACATATAAAAGGCACCCCTCGTAGTTTGGAAAAAGATTTATTTTGTTTAGGAGTGTACATAGTTTTCAAATACTTCTAGAAATCGTGTGACATGCATTTTCTTATATTTTTGACAACTTTTAGCTATCGATTTGCTACAACAGTTGGTGATATTAAAAACCAATTCTGGCTACTCGCACGCAGAACCAAACAAAAACAACAGCTCTCACTTCCCGTTACTCTTCCCAGCCGGTTTTTCGTGAGTGATAGCGATACATATTAACCAACCAATTCGACGTGAGACGAAAACAAACATAAATCCTTCGAAATGTTAGTGAAAATGTGTAAGCAAGTTGCTTCTTCCTCCTGCTTCCCCTAGTTCTCGTTCAATGAAAGGTAACTGCTGTAGATTTGTGAAAATAGTCAAAAATATATGTTGCGAAATAAAATTTGTATTGGAATTTATTTTTATTTTTGCCCGTCTAAATGGCGCCCAAAGTGTCACGATGAGTTGGAAAATCGCTTGCTTTACGACTGCTATTTGGATGGCAGTGGCTGCGACAGAAATAGGGGCAATATGTGCGTGTGTATGAGTGAATGAGTTGTCAATGGTAGCAATGGCCACATTGATGATGATGGAAACGATGGGGATGATTGGAATACAGCGATAGAATTTTTTGTGACATTAATACAATGGCAGAGGCAGTCAGCAAGAAATGATAGATGATTGGATTGTAAAAGATTAGAAATTTGTTACTGGGGCTTGATTTAATATATTATAGATTTTTTATGAGAGAGATAAATGAAGATGGACTATGAAAAGATTTTAAGAAAGATTTTAAAATTTAAAAAAGATTTTAGGATTTACATTTATAAAGAGATTTTAAAAAGAGAGAAGAGATTTTAAGGAAATAAAAAAACAAAACCTAGGGCCTGGTACAATAATCACAAATTTTAAAGTTGACACCAAAAAACAAAAAAAAAAACAAAGTGCGTGTGGCGTAGTACACATAACAGAAGTGAAACTTTCAAGGCAGACAAAGAAGGAGGGATAGACCCGAGAGAGACTGAGAGAGAGAGAGAGAGAGAGAGAGAGAAAGAATATATATCTAAATAAGTTTACAATATTTGCAGAGAATACAAATAGACAAAATTTACAAAACACGGAGAAGGGTCGACCGGTGTAGCCAAGCGCCGGACACAAACCGTGGCAAGAACGCGGAGTACTCCGACCGTTTATCACCCGCACAAACGCAGCGATTCCAGGACCGCAGCAACGGCACAAATTACCGCAAGACAATACCAATAAATTCGACGCCGGAATGGATAGCACTTTATAGTACGCACAAGCACTAGCCAGGAAACGCAAATAAGCGCCAAAAAGTAGGCATAAAAAAAAGCCAAAAAATTGGACCAAAAAACGCCGCAAACAGTAGGCACCGAGGATACATAACGCCAAAAGGTAGGCACCAAAAATATATTTTCTACAAACAAGCGTCAAAAAGTAGGTAGTGTTCTTTCTCAGTAGGTAGTGGTTCTCACTTTCTCAGCAACCACAAGGAAAAACTCAGGAAAAATAGCTTAAGATATATATAAAGTATAGCTCTTTCTCTCGCCTTTTCCCTCTACGTTATATCTTTTATCTCCCTCGCGGAACGAAAATGCCCAAAACGTTGCATGGCCTTAAAATTTTACTCTCCATTCTCGCTCGTCCATCGACGCCTAAAAACTTTTACTTAAAAAAAAAGGCTAAGTGACGAAGAATTTTTGGTATTAAAAAATGTGGGGAGTATAAATGTTGCAAGAACGCGGTTATTATTAACTTCTTGTCAAGTGGATAAAATAGTGAGGCCGAGAAAAGATATATCTTCTGATTTAGGAAAATTGGTAAGCACAAAAGAAAAATATATCTCGAAATTACAAAACTAGAAAATTTATGTCGAGCAATGGTACACATTTCTAAAAACTCGCAAGAAAATAAAAAGCGAGCCCGCCGCCCAAAGAAGCTGTCCAGAAAATATTTAACTCTATTTTAAGGTGATATATTTGGAAGTGGTGGCCAGGTTGAAAATGGTGGAGAAATGGAAATGCGTATATGGAAATGAAGAACTTGATACCTACTTTCAAGTACAGCGGCAGGCTTTAGAAGCTACAGCTGCATGTGGCGTTGAAAAGAGACATCTTTATTGAAGGCATTATGGACCGATATAAATATAAAAATATATTGGAATAATATTTGAGGATATCTGTAGAGCCTTGGCCAAAGTTGGGTGCTCCAAGAAGACAATGACCTTAACCCTAGAATCGTAAGGTAGTTTTACCCTACGTTAATGCTAATATACGTAAATTTTACGTACAACACAAAAATTTAAAATAAATGTTCAACAAAAACTTATATATCTTCTGTTTTGATTTTATTTATTGAAAATACAAAGTTTTATGTTTCTTAAAGTGAATTATAAAAAAATGGATATGGACCTAGTTTATGTTTTATTTTAATAACAGTGTTTAAAAACATCCGCTTTTAATAATATTTACCTGGTCGAATATAAACAACATTCATAGCCATTGTTCTTCCGCTACTACGATACATTGGATTGCTACTCCAAACAGGACCATTCCTTCCCAAAAGTGAATTAGAACTGGATACATCTTCAATGTCATTTAGTTGTAGGTGCACAGTTGGTGCTGACTTCTGATTTTTTGCCGAGAGACCTTTATTTTTTTTTTTCAGATGCCATATTTTGAGCGGACTCCACGGCTTTCATCAGTTCCTCTTCAAAAGTATTTTCCTGGAATTCAGGAGAGTAGTCTGGATCCTCCAAACTATCGTCACTGTCAAAATCAACTTCCTCTTCAAGGTTGTCCTCAGTAAAGCTTACATCGCTGTCAATACTGTCCAGGAGGGCTTCTATTTCTGCATCCGCAAGGCAACGACTTGAGTTTTCCATTATTTTCTTTTATTTCTCCTGAAAACCGCACGGAACATAAATTTCATTTACAAATATTTATACGCTAATAGCGCCAAAAGGTAAAGTGTAACTGACTTTTTTTTGCGACATACACGTAAAATTTAGGTATATTACGATTCTAGGGTTAAGCATACTGTACTAAGTGACAACGAATGGATCTTTTATTACGCATCTAGGCAAATAAATAACTGCCCCTAAGTCCGGTTTCAAATCTTATAGAGCATGTTGGGGAGCTTTTAGAGAGGCGATGTATTGTTACTGACGCAAAATCGCTAAAGAAAGATTTGATGGAGGCATGGATCCAAATAACGCTGGTAGAGCTTACCCAAGTAGTTGGATCAATGCCATGACACCTTCAGGCAGTGATTGATAACGGTGGAAGGTCCACCGTTCCACTAATTACTACTATAAAAGTATTCAAAAAAGCTAGTTTGAAAATGAATATATATTTTTCTTTTTTTAAGCTAATTGAACTGTACTGGGTTGCCCATATTCGACGGACCCATGTGTTTTTTTTTTTTAATCAAAGAAAAACACAATTTTTTTGATGTTGACGATAACAATCATTTTATTTGGTTCAAGCAGATTTGTTGACATCACTTTTTGAATATGATATCTCTCAGATGGCCGCCTTGAGTCTGTACGGCGTATTGTGTCCGTTTTGCAGCATTTTCCATAGTTTTAGATAACTTTTCGGCTGGAATAGCGGCTATTTCACTTGAGCTCTTGAGTTGTTCTTGAGCTCTTCTATGGTCTTTGGCTTATTAATATAAGCCTTTGATTTTAAATATCCCCACAAAAAGAAGTCAGGTGGCGTTAAATCGGGCGAATGCGGTGGCCAGTCAAAATCGCCATTTTCCGACATCAAACGACGAGGAAACAATTTCTTCAAAAAATCGATTGTGGTGCGAGCTGTGTGTGGTGGAGCGCCGTCTTGTGGAAACCAGAACTGCCTCATACGCTTTCGACGAATAATTGGCATCACAAAAGTGGTTATCATATCGCGATAACGCTCCTGATTGACAGTAACAGCTTGACCATCTTCATTTTCGAAGAAAAACGGCCCAATAATCGTTTTCGCACTAACACCGCACCAAATAGTGACTTTTTCGTCGTAAAGAGGTACCTCTTGAACTTCGTGAGGACTTTCAGTGGCGTAAATACGGCAATTTTGCTTTGTTCCACGGTAAAAATCTGCTTGGATTGACGTTTCCAATGCGGTATGTCATTAAGCGATCTGACGTCTCTGTCAAAAGATACAGGGTTGCCAGATGGATCCGTCGAATATGGGCAGCCCAGTATGTATACTTTTTTATTAATTTTCAATTGTTGTATATCTTCTGGGAAATAAAAAAATATGTTGCTGTATAACAATTCAGCTGTATAGTGTTTTTGCCTCCGTACGTGTTTCACTAAAAAAAAAAATAACCAAAAAACCAATTATACTAATCGATCAACTTTGGCTTTCCTAACCACAATATTTTTGCATTCAACACCTTTCTGGCGGCCTCCTAAAACTTAATTAAATATCTGCTTTATTCTGTATATTTTCTTTGATAGATTTAAAACTTTGTTGAAAAAAAATGTTTTTCTTAAATATTCGCTTTTCAACGTTTTTCAAATTTTTTTGGACATAAAAAGCTTTTTCGTCACTTTTGGCATTTCAAGGTTTTTAAATTTTTTTTCAACTTATCGTACGGATACCTAGTCACAGTCTTCCTGCTATAAAATGTAAAGTTTGCAATGTTGAGTCCAGTAGTTGTTTTTGGCACAAATCTAAATATGAGAGGTGTACATACATAATTAATTCCAAGGATTGTTAATACGTATAAGGTGATACAGAGTACATAAGGTGATACAGAGGACAGATACACTCACTGCGATAGTAAAGTATCATGAAGAAGTGACCAGCTGTCGATATCTCCATAGTCAACCAATTAATCGTTATTCAAGACCTGAAAGACTTTGTAAGAATGCATCACACGGTTGCCCAAGAAATTCTCAATTCCGTTTAAATGCTTGACAGGCATTTTCTGAATAGTTTTGATAAAATCACGCACTTTTTCAATGTTTTCTGAAGATAATCCACTTTGTGGTGTCGTAATATTTTTATATATAAACAAATTCGGCGGGAACAGAAGTGTATGTTAACAAGATATGAACTTACAGGTATGTAACGGAAACTGGTATTTTAACTGTGGCGGTTTAGTAAGCAAACAGACTGAATAACCTGATGGCGGCACTTCGATCGAAGACTTGGTAATACTTATACTTTCCACATAGATTAAAAAATTTGGCAGCACGGATCTGTCATTATTGTAAAATTCTCTTCCTCTTTCTCTTTTTCCTGACCCTTCCAAACAAAGCGGGAGGTTGTATGAGAAGAAAATCCAAAATAATAAAGACAATCATTAGGCCTGGCCTAACCTAAACTAAATAACTAAAGAAACTGTTTCTAAGGCATTGAAAAATCCTTTGATTTCAGTTAAGTTTGTCAGTCCCTTTGAACAGCAGCTATCTTCTCCGTTAAAATAATGAACTGCATGCGCAGAAAATGACTCTAAGACTACCTCTATCCTCTATTGTAAGTTATCCAAGTTGATCATAATGTTTTGTGTTCTGATATTCGTAACTCCAAATTTTTTATAAAAAAGTATGGAAGTCATAAACAGAAGAAGTTTTTCGCATCTTATTACCGTCAAAGCCTACAAGGGTAAACAGAGTTTTAATATTGGATGACTTCGTTTAGCCATGCCTTAGCGAGTGTCGTATAGATGAAGAAACTAGGATAAATAAACATTCGTTGGCAGCACTGATAAAGAGCGTTCAGACACGACTAATCGAGTTGGTTTTGATGCTTTTGTTTTTAGTCAACAGTCACCCTCAACACGAAAAAGAACCAGCACAAATAATGATGTCCGAACACGAGCAACTCGGGAACATTCTGCCTACCACGTCGACCTCTCTATCTAAAGTTAGAAGATGCGATAACAAAAGTCTAATGAGACAGCGTTATCGGCGAATCTTACTCGACAACTTTGTTTTTGTTTTCACATGCAAATTTTTCGTCAAGCGAGCAGAGTCTAAAGGCTCCTGATTTTTTTTTAATTTTTCTAAATTTTGTGTAAAGTTTGAAAACTTGATTTATATGGTATTAGTTAAATCATGAACAATATTACAACAACAAAAAAAACAAAGAAATCTTAAGTCGAAAAACATTGTAAGTATTATAAATAAAATCAACGTCGATCTACTTAAGCGTGCCAGTGTATGTAGCGAAATAAATCATTTGAAATTCAATTTATCATGAGCTCAGCAAGCCTATTGTTGTTGCTACGTCATAAAATATTCCCTATAAATCGAGTAATACCACTAATAGTCCGCAGTAGGATATAAACGCGCGTTAATCCGCTAAAGTAGGACCGACCGTCGTCGAAATGGCCAATAACGTCCATGAGAGTGGCAAGTTGGTGAAAGATGAACCTACCACCTTTCGGACAAAGTGTTTGGTGAAGGTGTTAGATTTAAAAGTTCTCGGAATATATTCAGGAAATTCAAAATACGACTTTATTCCTCAAAAGTGTTATTATCGCCTTCAAAGAACTCCCCATCAACTGCAAAACCCTTATGCCTGCGTTTGATCCTCCTTTCAAAATATTTCTGGAACTCTTTTCTAGGTATAGCCATCAGAGTCGTCTTACATTTTTTCATGGCGTCCATTCGCTTGTTTATCAAAACGGCGCTTTAGTGCTACTTGAGGAGTGCTAGACTGGCACTTCAACCATTTCACCTTCGCTTGTTAAAATGCGTTCCCAGCGTTGGTTTTTTGTCTCAATCACAGAGAAAAAATCGCAGCGAGCCATATCATGTGTATTTGAAGGCTCTTGGATGGCATTCATTTCGTTTTTGATCAGTCATTCATGGTGACAGGGTTTGATTGAAAAGTAATGAGTCTTATTTTTTTTAAGCAGTTTTATTAAACCTTTTGGCTTATATAACTAATATTCTCCAAAATAGGACCCTTGAGCGTCAATACACCGCTAGTAGCGGTCCTTCCACTGCAGAAAACATTTTTTAAACTCATCCGCCGGAATCGCGTTCAATTCGGCTGTCACAGTTTTTTGGATCGCCTCGATGGAGTCGACCCGCCTCCCCTTCAGCTTTCTTTTCTCTCTCTTGCCCTCAGGATCGTACTCAAAGCAGCAGGTTTCATCTCCTGTGATACAATTGTCTAGAGTATTATCCTTTTCGTCATTTTCCAATACTTCACGACTCTTTTCCACACGCAATTGCTTTTGTTCATCAGTCAAAACCTTCCAGATCGCTTTTCGTCTTCGACGTCCTCCCGGCCTTCCTTGAACGACTTGTGCCACAGTTTTACCTGGGCACTGGACAGTGATTGGTCCCCGTAAGCCTCCTTGAGTAGCCCAATGGTTTCGGTACTCGTTTTGTTAAGCTTTACGCAAAATTTGATCGAGTAACGTTGCTCCAACGATCGTTGCATTTTCTCCACTGCAAAATCTTGACATACTTTTAAAACAGCTTTCACGCGCGGAGCGATGTTGACTGCACCGCTGTTGCCAGCGAACTGGGACTGGTTTTTAGTGGAAGGGGAAGGTCCAACGATCATTTTCCCCCACCAGCCGATTCGGTTGATCACTTGACAGACGCTCCGCGCGGGAAGGCTCATTACTTTTCAATCAAACCCTGTATTGATGGCACAGTGGGACCATTCGTTATCAGGGTGCAAAGTCTACGAGTTGTTTTTCTACATATACTCTCGTTTTTGGCGAATCGCTTCACGTGAAGGTCTCATAATGCCCAAATAATAGTCCTTATTAACCATCCGACCCCCTGACAAAAAATCAGGGTGTAAATACCGTTGTATTCAATCCATAGAAATCGTGGGCATCGCTTTCTTTTTTGGCTGAAAACGTTGTGGTTTTAACGGTCTTGGTTCACTCGGAGCTCTGCACTCCATCGCCTGATGTCTGGATTTCATGTCGCACTCATAAACCCACGTCACGTCTCCAGCTTTGATGCCTTTGATGAATTTTTGGTTCAATTCAGCATTGGAAATCATGCTTTTGGTGACACCGACGCGACCCCATTTCGCATAAAATTTCTGAGGTCCTTCAGGAGCAACTTTGGAGCAATATACCGCAAACCCAAATTATTAACTACAATGCCCTAAATGGATCCATAAGCAATGTTCAACTCATCTGACAGCTCTCTGATGGTTAATTTGCGGTTATTGATCAACTGCTCTAGGTTCTTTATTGCTTTCTACGGCTCCTATTTGCTCTACATAAATCCATGCGTATCTTAGTTGTATTCATCTACTTTTTTATTTCGCCGTTAATTCTGATTTATTTGAATTCATTAAATGCAAAGCTTTCCTTGAAATGATGGAGCTTCTAAGAGAGACACATGATAACACTACCACGCTGCATATTTTTTCCATTTGGGGCCTCGAAATCGATAAACCCAAGACGATTGAAAGCGAATACATTTTTAGAAAAAATTTGAAACAATAAATTTGGTGGGTTAGCCTTGCTGCTGATAGCGAAACATGCACACCCAAGAATACGATAATTTCAAACATAGCAACAACAACAACACAGTTAGTACCCACGGCAACAAAATCATCATCAGTCAAGTGCCAAGAAGGAAGCAGTGGTAAATTTAAAATGTCGAGCTCATTTCTCAGTCTCCGTAATCTGACGAAAAGTAGCAAAAGGACGAATGATAATCAAGAGAATGGAATGTGCAAAAAATGTACAACAAAAGACAGTGACAAGTGAGGAGCAAAGTGGAAGGAAGTATCATTTTTTTTGCGAACAATACCACCAATGCAATGAAGTATTCGTGGGAATGATGATTCATTGACTCGTCGCGCGCGAATGCTCATCTTATTGTTGCTGGCTGCTTCTGAAGCGCTCCGATAGCTCATCACATTCGTTAAGCCTGAGGTTTGGTGTACACCACTAAACCATTAACACCATCCAATCACTGCTCACTCGCTGCGCTGGAACACTTTGCGTAGCTGAAATGCTGGAGTGGTCGGGTAAGCATCTGTTGCACTTAGCTGAAATGGCGGAGCAGCATTGGACGCATGTGGCAGTATCATTAGGTTTTGCTGATTGAAATGCAGTGTAATGGCAAAAATCAATTTGTTGCGGATGTGTGTGCACTACTTTTATTGTTTGGCCATAATGTCGGGCAATGATCTCATAACTCGCCTTGGATTTGCGAAAGCGATTGTGAAGCAAATCTCCTTGGCGCAGATTTGTTAGAGCAGTGATTTGGAGTTGCGATAAAATGGGTTTGAATTAAATGGACACCTAATTGGACATTGTAAGATAAGCCATAACATGTATGATATAAAAATGTTTAAGACTTTCGAAGATTTAGCTCTACAAGTTTTATTGATGTTTTCAATCTAATTCAATTTTGCCAAAGTTTGAAATATAATTTAGCATTACATGAAAAATAAATTAAGTAGTCATGAAGAATATTATTAAACACTATAAATGGACCGAAGCGCGGCGTCCTCTCGCCTCTCCTTTGGCTAGTAGCTATTGATGAAGCTTTAACTCGCTTAAACAGGGGTGGACTAAAGGTGGTAGCATATGGCTATGACTTGATCCTAATGGTCTCAGGACCCTTCCCATCAGTAATGGCTGAAATTTTGGAAGGTGCACTGGCTACACTCAGTAGTTGGGCTGCCAGTTGCGGTCTCAGAGTCAACTCTGACTAAACGGAGTTGATGCTATTCACCAGGAAATACAAGCCTTCACCTTTTAAGTTTTCAAGACTAAACAACCAGGGTCTTACATTCTCATCGGAAGACAAGTATCTTGGCGTAATACTTGATCCCAAGCTCCAATGGAAGCCGCACATAGAAAATCCAGTTAAGAAGGCAAGTATAGCCTTTTACGCTTGTAAATCTATGTTCGGCAAAAAATGGGGTCTCAAGCCACGTGTCGTACTTTGGATGTACAACTTAGTGGTTCTGCCAATTTTGAAATATGGTTGTCTAGTTTGGTGGGTAGCTCTTCAGAAGGGCTACAATACCACTAAACTAGAGAGAGTGCAGAGAACTGCGTGTATGGGCATTACTGGTGCTTGTAGAAAATGTCCCACTGCTACCCTCAAAGCAGAATCATTTATTTCCCGTGGATCTGCAAGTTAAGTCCATTGCTGCTCAGAGCGCTATAAGGTTGACAGATTGGCCTCTGGAGGCAACTTGCTGTAGGACATAGTAGTATCTTGAAGCAGATCTTCCTTTCCTTCTCTGTACTTCGCACTGATCTCTCCATACGCAAACTGGGTTTTGAGGGTTGTGCTAGAGCTATCTTTCCGGGGAGGCAGGATTGGAAAGAGGGGAGAGTCGCCACGGATATAGGTAGCTCTGTTTTCACTGACGGATCTGAGATGGAGTCTGGAGTGGGAGCGGGGGCTTACTCTAAATCAGCCAGCATTTCGGTCTCCTTTAAACTGCCGGAAACAAGCAGGCTTTTTCAAGCAGATGTCTTCGCGATCCGGCAGGCATGCAAAATGCTTCGGGATCGCTGTTGGGAGGGAGACATTAATATTTTTTCCGATAGTCAAGTTGCGATCAAGGCACTGTCGTTGCTGTATTGCAGCTCTCTTC
This sequence comes from Anastrepha obliqua, assembly GCF_027943255.1. Taxonomy (NCBI): domain Eukaryota; kingdom Metazoa; phylum Arthropoda; class Insecta; order Diptera; family Tephritidae; genus Anastrepha; species Anastrepha obliqua. The sequence goes on from NC_072893.1 coordinate 11,012,476, forward strand.
TCGTAAGCTCCTGCAAGGAGGAACTCAAACGTCTCGAACGTGCAGAAAATATTTCCCTTAATTGGCTTCCTGGGCACTGGTATATAGATGGAAATGAAATTGCCGATAAGCTTGCCAGGAAGAGGTCGACAGAACCGGTTTCAGTTGTCCCTTTGTCTGACATCGGTATCCCCTTGACCGTTGTTAAAGGGAAACTACACAATTTCTTTCTAAAAAAGCGCAAGACAGATGGAGGTCTGTCTCATCGTGTGCTATTTCGAAAACACTATTGCCTCAATACGATATAAACAGAACGCTAATGGGAATCCCCCGCCATTCAATTTAAAAACTCATTGCGGTGTTCACTGGTCACTGGGTGATCGGTACTCATGCGGAGAGGCTTGGACAACTCCTATTGCAGAAACTGTGAGGAGCCTGCAGAGAAAGAGACTGTGGAAGACTTTCTCTGCAAATGTCCGGCTCTGGCGGCTAGGCGCTTGAGATTCCTTAGCGTGCCATTTGGGGATGACTTTAAGAAATTCTCCAGCCTAGATCCCTTTTCTCTGCTCCACTACATCAACAGCACTGCACACTGGTTGCGCTTATATGGGGCTGGTGGCCAAAAATACTTCCCGTAAAGATAGAGAGCTGAAATTTTTTTCTGGGTATTAGAGATGAATTTAGATAGCATACAGTAAATATTTGTGAAAGAGAAACTCCCCGACCCCCCCCTGCGCTCCAGCAATAAATAATTTAAAAAATTCGTGATTCCATTTTTTCAATCATATATAACAGCAAATATTATTTAATTATAAGATAATAAAAAAGATGAAAATTAAAATTAAATAATAAACAAGGTTAACATACGTCATCCAATAAATCATATGTAGATGATAAAAAAGTGGATTTCTGATTCTTTGGCAGATTTCTTTGACCTGTTATAAAAGGGTCTGATTTCAAAAGAAGCATTTTAATTAAATCTGTATTTGTCAGTATACGAGACATCTTCCTAGTATGCTGCAGCCGGCACTTTTTTATTTCTTTATTGTTTGACTCTGCAGCTTCCTTTGAGAGCTCTCCAATCGAAACCAAAGCGTGCTCTATAACCTTTGGTGCATGAATTAAAATTTTATGCACTGTTGCTGGAAGGTAGTACCATGGATACATTTCAATTAATTTATTCGCTGTATCTAGTGCGAATTTTTCGAATTTTTTTATATTTATTTTGTATCCTGATGCTAAGGCTTGCAGTATCGTAGCGCATCGGGCAATAACTTCTTCATCAATGCCTGTAATCTGAGATGCTAAGCTTGGGTTACTGAAAAATTTCCTGGCAGTATTGCCATCGTTGGAGTTTCCTCTACCTCCATCCTTTGGCGTATCGACCAGTAACCCCATTTTCTCTCGAAACTCCGCTTGAATTTGATGTTTTTTCTTTAATACAATAGACTTGAGTTCTCCCGATCGTACTTGCCAAAGCTTTACATCCAGCTTGTACGAAATGTGCAAGAAATATTCGAAGAACCGGATATATGAATGAAGTGGTGATAGCCCGAATTCAAAATACTTTTCTTGCACATCTCTTCCAACACATTCTTCAATATTATTCATTTCTGTACGCTTTGCTCCACATATAAAGCATTTCATCGAGGACGTGTTGCTTAACGCGTTGCAAACTTTACCATCCACCATGGTTAATTGAAGGGCGTGCTTTATAGAAAATGTTGTATTGCAAATTTTGTACTCTGTTAGCTATTTTCTCCTTGAAGTAGAGCTCTTCTTCGACGGAAAGTGCGGCGGTTTCCTTTTTAAATTGAAGCCTGAGTGGCCTACAATATCGGGTAGACGATGGCCTGGGATTTTTCCGTATTACTTTAGAGTCGGTTACAAGCTGAAGTGGGACATACTATGTGACAAATAAACTTTTCTCGTCATTAATACAATTGGAAAACTTTTGTTTATATTCGCTGTGGCCAGTGCTGCCATCGAATCCCCATTTTCCAATTAATGTTAGAGTTTTTTCAGTTTCATCCAAACGTTCTTCAATTAAACTCTTTTGAAGCTCTAAAATACTTGAAGCCGTGTTGTCTAAAAGACTTTGTAGTTCCACTTCTGCATGTGTTTCGTCTACAACAATATTATTTGGATATCTCAATGTTTTGAACTTAAGAATTTTTTCGTATCTTGGCAATAAGTTATAGGAAACTTCTGAATTTATAAATGATCTAATGACCAAGTATTGGTGTTTGGACAACCCAATGTCGACGACAAGCGACAAGACCTTTTCAATATTTATTTCAGTTGCATTAAGGCTTGACTGAGAATCAGATGAGCGCAAAACAGAAGCTGCAGACTCATCATGCTTTTGTAGTAGGGCTATTCGGCGACGTTTCGTCCTTTTTGAGGACTCAACAAAATCCATTTTGGGCCGTCCACGACTAGAACTCAGATCAATTTGTTGAGCACTACCAGTAGGCTTCAGGACAATAAATTCTTTAGTTTTTAGCCATTCAGATTGGTATTGTACAACTAAACTTCTAATTCTTTTGTACTGAATCCAGAAGGCAACTATCTTTTTGCAAATGTACTGAATACATTTCTTAAGGTCAATCGTATTGACTTCGTAGCCTTTGCTTTTTATGTTTAGTGCCAGTAAATTATTTATGCCTTGCATTTTTTCGGCATTCGTGCCTTTTTCTTTGCACCAAAGATCAAAAATGTGGATGCGTGAAAACACACAGTTATAAGATGCTCCTATACAAAGAAAATAAAATGTGCAAAGCAAACATAAATTAGTACAGTAAATTTAATGTAAGAAAAGGTACAAAATAAACGACGAAAACGAAAACGAAACCAACAACACAAAGATCAACTGATAACGGTGGATATTTGTCCCATGAAAATAAATAAGACCACTTTAGTTTATTTATGAATATAAGGTAATTAGCAACTTTTAGCAACTAAACTTTTCATGATTATTACCTTAAAACATTGACAAATACAGTGATGGCACTCTCAATGGGGGCATCCGGGGACAACACAACTAAAACTTTTAGTAAACATAAAAAAGACGTACACAAAATGCACAAAAAAGGTTAAGACGTTCAAAATCACACAAAAATGTTTGAATTGATCAAATTAACCTTTAAATAAACATTTATTAAAGTTAATACCTTCAATTACAAAATCCATTTTAAATTATTAATATCGGACCACTTTGTCAAACGTTTGATCACTTTGAAGTACGAATTTGCAATGACAAAGTACAAACAAAGCTCAGACGGGCTGCAAAAATGTACACAAGTTCATTCTTTCAATGCTATTTTTAAAAAGTTCCGTTAGATTTGCGGAAAAACCGGTTTGGCATTTTGAAGATTGAATATTTTAGTGTCAATTTGTGTTCGTTTTGTCCAAGTATTTTGTAATGAAATTTTTGATTTTTGGCCTATGGACGCAACCAGTGTGCACTGGAAGGCTGTAGACGGTTTTCTCTTCCCTAAATTGTTCTTTTCACAGGTAGTGGTCACCATTATAGTAGTGTACGGTTGCCATCTAACCTACTTACCTTAAACGGATGGGGTAGCAAACTCGTTAAGCGGTGAAGAGAAAGAAAGGCCACACAATGGGGATTTTTCGAGAAATTTTGTTCATAAGTCCTAGAGAAGGCAATTATTGACCGATTTTAATAATTCTTTCTTGAAATGCTCGTAAATTATTGTGAATGAGATTGCCTAGGCCCCAATTTCAAAGTTTGTTTTTTATTATATCAAAACACGCCCTTCTTTGTGGAAAATTCAGAAAAACCTAAAACTTAAAAAACTGAATGTATTCAAATTCGGTTCGAGTTTTTTTATTGTAATTCTAAACGACGGTTACATCCCGGTAAGTACGCAAATTTCCAGCTCACTTAAGAGGTGAAAACATCCTTACATATGCTTTTGGGACTGCTGAGTCCGAATTCAATGTCAGATTTTCCATCCGGGATCAAATTCAAGGTAAGTCGGTAGGAACATCGGGGGGAATGAAAGCTTGCCAAAAAGACCTCAGAGACTTCCTACCCGATTATCGGCATCCCGCTGACTGTTTTTGAAGGCGAATCGCAAAACTTAGAAGAGATGGAGCTCCATTTCTCCATGTATAGCCGTAGGATTCAGAAAGTCCTGGGTACTCCAACTATTCAATTTCCAAACTCGTAGCTGTGTTTACCGGTTATTGGATGATCAGTACACACTCGGAAAAGCTGAGTTTACCATTTAACCCCAATTTCAGAAGCTGTGGGCATCTTTCAGATATGGAGACTGTTGAGAGCTTTCTCTGTAAATGTCCGGTCTTGGCAGTTAGACGATTAATAATCCTTGGTGCTCCTTTCTTCGATAGCCTGGGACAATGCGCTAATCTAAATCCCATCAATCTTCTTTATTACCTCAACAACTCTGGCTGGCTGTAGATATATATATATATGCCTGTTGGAAGCCTCATAATAGTACCAAAACGGTCCTATAGTGCTACTTTGCGAGTTCCAACTATTTCACCTACCTACCTATGAAGTCACTGGAGTGATAATTCATCCTTCGCTTCCTCATTTTGATTCATGAGGTTCTGAGGTACATTGATACCTCTCTCGACGTATTTTGATAAATTCTTCCATGGGCCCCATAAACTGAATAAAGGAAAATTTTTTATTAAAGTCCTCTGCAGTCACCGACTACACTATCCGCGGAATTTTTGCGTAAGACACCTTCTCGCATATGAGCGTCATGGATGAGCTCGCAATTGAGCAATTGTCTAAGTGCTCGAGATTTTGGGGTTGTTCTTACTATCAAAGTGACAAAAATTAAATTTGTAGTCACTCTTGGGTTCGATCACTTAAGCGCTCTCAACTTTCTACACGGGAAAAATAATAACCCCTCTATGAGCATTCGAGTTTTTACGCATAAGAAAATATTTATAAACCTATGAAAGAGAACCTTAGTTAAGTTATTGATTGAATGTGTCTAAAGCAGAGGAATACATTCTGTCATTTCCTTTTTATTTGAGTTACTCGAAGTAACTGCCAACAACGATGTGACAGGTGTGCACTAGGATGTGCCAAAAACACACACATAATTTCGTTTATTGATTTTTTTACCTAAATTATTTAATTTCTTCTCGTATTTACGAGGAGCTCGGAGTAGGCTTTTCCTTTTTTATGAGAAAACTCATGGAAAAGCTTTATGAAAGCTCATGGAACCATCAATTTTAAAAGGTTAGTCAGTTAGTAGACAAGGCTTTAGAAAAATTGTGTAAATGTGATTGATGTACACGAGAACCGTATTTGTACTATCTGTAGTGAGAGATGGGTTGGTTGGTTGAAGTGGTGATTCTTCCAGAATCCAACTAGCGCTTTCGAGCCATTTTGTTGCCACATCCGCGTTACCAACTTGTTAACGGTTATTTACAGCATAGCTATATCCAGTCTGTGCGGTTAAGGAAGTTTATTAGGTTGTTAACGTATAAGCCAGATAGTTGTTCGAGATTCTCGAGCAGCGGTTAGCCCAGGGTTAACATTCTGTCCTTCCATAGGGCAGGGCATTCACAGAGGAAATGGAAGATTGTCTCCTTTTTCTCCGGTTGTTTACAACTGTGACAGTATGTATTGTGAGGGATACCCATTTTGCCTGCTTGTTCTCCGATAGACCAAAAGCCTGTTATGACTGCCGTTAGTCTCCAGGCGTCCAGTTGTTTCATTCTTATTAATGCCGACGATTGCTTGAGGTTGTAGTTGGGCCATAACGTTCTGCTAATTTTGCATTTCGTCTGCACTTTCCCCCTACAGCCCGCGATTCGGAGGTATTTTTGGGAAATTGTACTCTTGACTGCACCTAATGGTGTGAGTACCGATTCTGCAAGAGCGTTACTCATGGCAGATCCCCCTCTTGCCAGTTCATCTGCTTTTTCATTACCTTCAATGTTTCGATGTCCCGGGATCCAGATTAAGGTAACTTTATGGTTTTCACTCAAGATGGTGAGGCTATTCCTACTTTGTTCCACCACTTTAGAGGTTGTTGTAGCCGAAACCAGTGTCTGGATTGCAGCTTGGCTATCCGAGAGAATAGCGATATTACCCTTAAAAGAGAAATCTGCGATTAGTAGCCTACAGGCTTCCCCAATTGCCAGTACTTCCGCCTGGAAGACACTGCTGGCATTAGGGAGCGGCACAGATGTTTTTTAGAGAAAAACTTTTTAATTCTCAAAAATTCTTTTGCGATTAATTTATTAAATATTTTCTTTGATAAACTAAGCACTGAATTCCAGTTGCATTCCCGTTAGTTGATTTGTGTCATATTGTAATTTGCAAGTAGCAGACGACAAGAAAAACTATAAAAAAAATTTTAAATTCATTGTCCATGTAGTTTTTCACTAACCTTTTGAGTGTCCATTTAACTTGGTTACTTTCTTATTGAAATTTAGTGCACTATTAAACCGAATAGCGGAATAAAGAAGGCTGTTGGTAATAAAAAAAGAGATAAAAATAACAATTCAGATAAGTGAATGAAAGTTGAAATTCCAAGCGACTACAAGCACTTATCAAATCTCCGATAATTTGAGATTTTATGGTAGTGGCAAAATAAAAAATAAAAATTATATGTGTAGAAGTGAAGAAGAGACTAAATTGTTTAAGCCGAGTGGTTGGTTACATCATCTCTTTAGAGCGAGTTTTATTTCTGAATTGAAATAGGAGTTGAATAGGGGCTCATCATAGACATATGTAGTTGGTGAAGTGGTTGAGCACTAAAGGGTCGTTTTGATACCATTATGAGACCGCCAACAAGCCGATAACTGTTCATGCCCTTGGCTATCAAAGAAAGGAGCACCCAGTGCCATTAATCGTCTGCCAATCCCTGACATTCATAGAGGAAGTTCTCATAGTCTCCTTCTCTTAAAGATCCCCACAGATTCTGCAATGAGGGTTGAATGGTAAACTCTCCAATGATTTACCGGATTTACGTGCTTGGAAATTGAATGGCGTGGTGTCCTGTGTCTATTGTACTGTAGCCAAGGGGTTTTCGAAATAGAAGAAGAAGAGAAACTGAAGGCATTCATATAAGAAATGTTAATTTTTATTAAGAATCTTTAAGTTACAGTATATTACATGAAAAACGATGTAATAGTCCGTAACATTTTCTTATCGCTTGTCGTTCGTTGGACAGCTACTGTAGGCTTAATGCTGCTATAAATATTACGCATACGCCGTGTACATGTAGGCGGTAGGTCAGGTCGTTCGGGATACAACAGCGTTTCTTTTGTTTTATTAATTCACCCTTATTGAAAGCTTGTATAAATAGTATCCCGGAAGAAAATGAACAGTTTTTGGAACACTATAAAAAGTATATTAGCTTTATTTAAATCTTTTTTTTTACCACCTTAAGAACCGCCATTATGAATTTTTTATAATATCTGTGGCATTTGATGCACGACAACTTTAATAGCCTCTTCATTTTGCTCCTTAATGGATGAAAAGGTATATAAATACATATTTCTAAGCTTAGGAAGTGCTAATCTTGGGAAATAATTTCATTTTTCTTTGAGGGCATCGATGTTTTGACAACAAAAACAAAAATACATTTTGGATGCTTAAATCTGAGTATGTGATAAACCTTAAACGAAAATATAGCAATTTTCGATATATCTGCAAATGCAAAAGATATAAACAATTTCAATTTCGATGGTTGTTAGAGTGGTCCTAAAAACATTTTTTTCTTCGTCTAAATTTTGTTTCGAAGCTTACGTAGAGGGTTTAATTATGATCTTAATTGAGAACTTTAATGGCTTAATTTAATTATGAGGATTTTGGTTTATAAAAGAAATCCATTTAGGGGGTATAACTCTGAGAACAAGGCTTCACTAGTGAAAAGTACCAATGAGGGAAATACAATAATTTTTGAGATGTCAGCCACACTATATGGCTTTTACAAATTGACAGTAAAACAAAAGTTATACAAATCACCATTTCGATGGTTGTTAGGGTGGCGTCAAAAGGTTTTTTTGAAGAGAAACTTCTTAGGCGTCGATGGACGAGCGAGAATGGATAGTAAAATTTCAAGGCCATGCAACGTTTTGGGCTTTTTCGTTCCGCAAGAGAGAAAAAAGATATAACATAGAGGAAAAGGAGAGATGGAGCTATATCTTTTATAAGTTAACACCTGCAGCCCAAGGGCAGCTGTAACATCTGCAGTAGGCGAATCTATCTTTAAGCTGGCGATCAATGTTACAAATTCACTAGCGGCCTGCCAACATTAGCTGATTACGGCGAATCTGTAATACGACACCAACATGCAGCTGCACGATGGTTTCGTATTAGAGTTTGGCAAACGTGCCAACTCCCACGAATCGTGGGAATAAACTTATCCAAATATTGCTTTTTGGCGTTATATTTCCTTGGTGTCTACTGTTTGGGGCATTTTTGGTCCCAATTTTTTTGGCGTTTTTTTTATGCCTACTTTTTGGTGCTTATTTCCGTTTCCCGATTAGTGTTTGTGCGTATTATTAAGTGCTATCCATTCCGGCGTCTAATTTATTGGTATTGCCTTGCGGTAATTTGTGCCGTTGCTGCGGTCCTGGAATCGCTGCGTTTGTACGGGTGATAAACGCTCGGAGTAGTGCGCGTTGTTACCACGGTTTATGTCCGGTGTAGGTAGGTCGACCCCCTTCGTTTTTTGTAAATTTTATCTATTTGTATTCTCTGCAAATGTTGCGAATTTATTTAGATATATATTCTTTTTCTCTCTCACTCTCTCTCGCATTCTCTCTCTGGTCTCTCCCGTTTTCTTTGTCTGCCTTGAAAGTTTCACGCACTTTTTCCTTCGTCTAACATTTTTTAAAGCTTACGAAGCCAATTGACGTCAAATGTAAAAGTTATAAAAAATTTCAATTTCGATGGTTGTTAGGGTGGTCCCAATTTTTTTTCCTTCATATAACTTTTTTTAATGCTACCGCAGAGGATTTCTGTATGATCGGTTTTGAAAAAAAATTCATTTTTTTTAAGTTTAAGTGGAAAGTATCTCGAAGCAAAATGAAAATTTGTTGATGATCACCCCGAAAACGCCATGTTGGATTTTGTGTTTTGTTTTTTGGGTTGGGTTAAAAATACGTTCGCACCATACAGTAACCGTCGCTATTAAACGTATGGTGATTCCACTAAAAACAACTAAAACACCGGGACTGCTTCCTCATTGCTTTGAGGTAGAGGTCCATTCATTTACTTACCCTGCGTTCCGGTTCGCCTGTTTTGAAACACGTAAGGCTTATTGTTCTTCAGTATAACTTTCAATTGTACGCCTCGTTTTCGGATAATATCTGGAACAAAATTTGTGACGGCATTTCATTTTTCTTCACCTTACATCATTTTCTCGAATATTTCTTCAGGTGCACACACACCAATCTGTATCTCCAGAAATGCAATTTCGTAGGTTCACCCCTTCCATTCCCCACAAATTCTTTCGAGAAGACTCGTGTCCGGACAAAAACTGTGTGAGGTAATGGTTAAATTCATCCTGCTTTCTTTCTACTCACTTTTTTATATCGCTGTCCAGCTATTGTACCATTGAGAGTTCCATTGCGCCTCGCAAAATGTGAGAGTTTGAATTCGAATGTCGGAGAAGAATGGTCCTGATTTTTCTGATGTTTTCAACTTCAATCTCCGTTTGCGGTCTTGTGCCAGAAGATCTGTATGGATGATAACTAAACCCGCTAAGTTGCTGTAAATTTTTATTTGTTGAAGTAATAATTGCTTTGGATGTACAACGTAGTAGTTCTGCCAACTTTATCGTATTGATCCCTGGTTTGGTGGGAAGCTGTTCGGGCTATACTGTCACTAAACCCGGGGGTGTGTAAAGGACTGTGTGTATTGTCATCACCGGGGCATGTAGAACGTGCCCATGTGCTGCTGAATGTCATTTTGTACTTACTTACCATCGATGTTTACGTTCTTTCCATCGCAGCTCAAAGTGCAATCAGGTTAAAGGAAGTTGGCCTATGGAGGCAATCTCTCAAGGACATAATGGCGGAGCTTTCTCCACTCATATTCCAGTGGACCGGGAGCAACACTTGGGGACAGGGTCTAGTTAACCTGTTCACGGATGGCTCGAAGCTGGATGGTAGGGTTGGACGGGGAGTAATCTGCAAAGAGCTCCCAATCAAACTCAAATTCAGGCTACCGGATCACTGCAGTGTGTTCCAAGCAGAGGTGGCCGCAATTAAGAAGCAGCTGACTGGCTACTTACTTGCGTAATAACTGTTGAGAAGGTACACATTTACTCCGATAGCCAAGCGGCAATTCGGGCCCTAGGCTCTATTATGGTGCATTCGAAACTGGTCAGGGAATGCCTGGTCTATGTCTCGACTGCATCAGAATTCTTCAATATAAACATAATTTGGGTACCTGGTCACACAGGCATTGCTGGAAACTGCGAAGCCGACGAGCTGGCCAAACAAGGGGCCGGTGAGGTAGTGTGCCCTCAAAAGGAGACTAAGATTCAAGCATCTTGGTTCTCACTTCTTTTCTGCGCTTGCTGATATAGCAGGTATTGAAAACAATAATCTGATAAACTTCATCAGCAGCATAAAGAGGTTAACACAACTGTAGACTAGTCACCGCTCATAGTCCACAAACACTCAAACCTCCCTTCCGTTTCGTCCGTTTTCCTTCACCTGTTTTTTCCCTCTTGCAATGGTATCACAAAAGATGAACCAAACTTATTTCGTCCAAGTGGGCCCACTCTCTGGGCAACCATCACCTAACCTAACCTATCATTTTTGGGCAGTTAACATCGCATTTTTTTAAACTTCGGACATCTCTTTCTGTTCACAAACTGGAGTTTAAGGGTCGTGCTAAGGCCATCCTGCGTACTTGGAATGAGCGAAGAATCTGCACCGAAGCTGGTATTTCTGTCTTCCCTGACGGTTCTAAGATGGAATCGGGAATCGGAGCTGAGGTTTTCCCTAAATGAGTAAATTTATCTAGTTATTTCCTATTACCGTGTGTTTTCAGGCAGAAGCTTATGCGATCCTACAGGCATACAAAATCTTTAGCGAACGAGGAGGTAAGGGGGATATTAACATTTTTTCTGGTATTCAAGCCGCGTTCAAGGCTCTAACGACGCCATGGTGCAGTTCCAAACTAGTCAACTCCTGTAAGGCGTTGATCAAATCTGTTGAGTGTGCAGATAACATTACCCTGATCTGAGTTCCAGGACATAGGAGCATAGAGGAAAACGAAATTGCTGACGAGCTTGCCACAAAGGGGACTGAATTGGTCTTAGAAACCTTTTACCTGGTCATCTGCATCCCCGTAACTGTTACTAAAAGAGAATTGGACAAATTATTTTTAAGGAAAGGGCAGAAGTGATGTAAATCCATTTCTTCTTATTCTATTTCGAAAACTTAGAAAGACTCAGAATGTCCTGAGGACTCCACGCCAATCAATTTTCGCCCGTTGCAAAAGCTGTAGGGATCTTTCAGTGTTGGACACTTTCCCCATAAATATCCGGAATTGTCAGCCAGACGCCTTTCCATTACGTCATTACATCAACAACTCTGGCATTTTCTTTAAGGTGGTCTAATTCTCAGAACAAGACTTCACTTTGCAAATGCATTGTGTGTTTTGTAATTTTTTTTTTTTGTTTCGAGATAAGCTCCACATCAACTTTCAAACTTGTTCGATCTGCTCTAGTAAGCATGCAAGGCAATTATGTACTTATTTTTTCTGTTGTCCAATGAAATGCTTGTAGGTAAGAGTACACAAAAAAATCCGCACCGCGTCGCTTTTTTACCCCTACATATGTGGGTGCCACCGTCGTTTGAGTGGCAACGCAGGATTTAATGTGTTTACACGAAATTGTGCTCGCTTGAAGCTCTAAAGTAAATTTGTTTGCTCGATGCGGGTCATTAGAATACAAAAGCAGCACAAACACGGCGCCAGTGGTAAAATGGCTGAATGGTTATGTAAAAGCTTTGCCACACAGCTTCAGAAAAAACCAATATTGAATATGTATGTGTGCATGTGTGTGATATGCATGTGCGAGTGTGTGCAAGGATTAAGCAGCTGGAATGTCTGGCTATAAAACGTTTTAAAGTTTTGTTTTTTATTGACTCTACTGGCAGATTGCACTGCAGTTCATTGAGCGTCTGGTGTGGATTAAACCAAGAAAAATATTTATGTTATTCACTTTTCTCACATACGAGTACACCTATATTTTTATTAACTTTTGAGGCGCACAATCAATGGTAAGGCATAATCAATGACCAAACTTTACGTGTGTGTGTGTGCGTCTATTTTCTCTTGGGGTCTGAGCTGTGCTTAATGTTTGCGGCTAGGCAACTGTCTGTGCGCAATGTCCTTCAACTTGACGGTGTGTGTGTAGGCGTGCACATTCATAGCTTTGTAATCAACTTTGTGTGCGTGTGCTGGTGTGGGTAGCGTCTACACCGAAAATATGTTGCACATTACGTGCAGTGACTTCCAAATGACTCAGAGTATATGTTTGTCTGCTATTTAATATATTTATGTACGTCATTAGCTGCTATGCTGAACTTTTCCAAAGTCATGTCAGCAGGCTGCCAACAGGCTTGAGATAATGGCACAGCTTTCAGCTGCATGTCATTTATGTTTGCCCTGGTTGCGGAGAAACTTTTTTTATCACGTTTATTTTTAAATAAAAATGTTCGTGCTTTTTTTCAAGCCAACGATTAACTGTGAAGTTCTAGGCAAACTTTGAAAAAATTTAAAATAACTTTTTGATATGAATACTATCGCTTGGTGTTTATCGCAATAGTTTTTATTGGCATGCTTTGGTTAGAAGCCACCATAGCCGAAAGGGTTGGTGTGTAACTAACTTTCGGGAGGGCGTCGGTTCGAATCCCCGTGCATGAATCATCAAATGATAGAAAAAGTGGTCACTCCTGGGTAGATAATGGCAAAACTTCCAACTGTATTTCTGCCATAAAACTGTGGGTCCTTCCATTTATGGAATAACATCAAGACGCACGCCACAAATAGAAGGAGGAGCTTGGACAAGCCCTTAACAGAATTGTATGCTCCAATTATTTATTGGGACTACAACTAGAAGAATTATTGGATAAAGACGCATGTCGAACCCTGATGATATGTCTGAAGAGTTGGATGTTAAGAGATCAACCGTCGATAAGCGTGGTCCGTCGTGAGAATGGTCCAGAAAGCTGAACTGGGTGCCACATTAATTGAAAGAAAGGGATATCGATAGACGCTTGGTGATGTGTGAGAAGGTGCTTCTTGAACGGCATAAAGGAAACGGTTTTCTGCATCGCATCGCCACTGGAATGTATGTGAATGAATGTATTATGATAATCCTAAGAGTCGAAAAAGTTGGAGCCTACCAGGGGAATCAGGTCCACCGACAGCGAAAAAAAATATTCATGTTTCAAAAGTTATTTTGGGCATCTGATGGAGTCAGAAAGGTGTCATCTATTATGAACTCCTTAAACCGTCACTGGCGGTCGTTACTGACTGCAGCTAATGCGTTTGAATCGAGTTCTTAAAGAAAAGTGGCCGGAATAGGACGGTAAATGGGACGGTAGACATGAGCCACTGATTTTGCTGCATGACAACCAGGCCACAAGTTGCTAAATCGGTCCAGAAATATTAAGAGGGACTGAATTGGGAAATCTTGCCCTACCCGCCGTATTCCCCAGACATAGCATCTTCGAATTACCATCTGTTCCGATCAATGCAGTCAGCGAGAGCATCGCAAACTCACTCAATGAATAGATCAAGTCAAAAGAACTCGAATTTTTCGTCAGAGGAATCCGTATGCTGCCTGAAAGATGGAGTAAAATTGTAGCTTCCAATAGCACATATCTAATTTATTTACTTACTTATTTACTTGTTTAAATAATTTGTAACTTTGGCGTACTTGGTGTACTTATACTAGAAATTCCTTCTAAAATGAAAGTCATTCGTTTCGTGATAAAGGCGAAAATGCAATCCAGGTGAAGTGCTGCCTTCTTTTACCCCCAATGTTACTTCAAACTTACATTTTAGAACACAATTTTAAAAGTCTGCGTACCCGAATTTTTTAAAATTCTGTTTAGAGTGTTTGCAAATTTGTCGGTTTTTTATAAATCTTGTACAAAGTTTATAATTTTAGTTTATGTGATTTCTGTTATAGCAAATAGTTGTGTATAAAATATGTTTTTGGGAAAATTAAAAAAATATTTGCAAAGTAGTTAAAACTGCTCAAAATGTTGTGGTACTACAGTATATATACGGGCCGTATATAAGTGTTAAGCAAATTTTAAATAAAGGTCCTTTCAAAAGTGAACCTTAGATTTCTGTAATTAATAACTCCTAGACGATACCGTTTTTATGTCGTTTTTGATATTTGTCAAGCACAAAAATGTAAAATTTCACATGATAGAACGACGGGTTTTGAAATTGTTCCCACTTTTTATGAAATTTGCAGACCTTTAAAAACAACATATCGCAAAATTCGTGAGTTTTTTGGAAAAACAATCCCCTGATGAGTCAATAATTCAAATATTGATAAAAAAACCTTCAAGAAACTGGTTCTGTCGAGGGTGGAAAAGGGACTGGCAGAGCAAATACTGAACGTTCTGTTGAGAATATTGCTGCTGTAGAGAAAAGTGTTGCTGAACAACCTTCAGCATCGATGCCCTACAGGTATATCTCGACATTTTGAACAGTTCTTGAATCGGTTGTTTGGCGTCTGGTAGATGTTACCTGCTCATGGTGTATATTTAAATGATGCCATTTTTCACATATAATTGTTTGGTGTTAAAAATAGTTATACCTGAAAGAATCACACTTTTTACATGTTTTGAATGCATTTTTGATTCAAGTACGTATTATCAAATATATGTATATATGGACATTAGGCCGGGTCGATTTGTGGGGAGGCAAAAAAATCGCCCATTGCTCTGTGAAAATCATATTCTAGGGATCAAAATAAGAAACTTTGCCGAAGGAACCATACTTCTAAAAGAATTCTGATGTTCCCCAATTTGGGTCGAACTTTTTAATTTCGTTTCTCATGTAAAGGCCAAAAATGGTGATATTTTGAAATGATTGTATGGGAAACCCCCCAGGGGAGTTCCAGGGGGTGTGCCACTGGCATGGGTGGATCGGCCGTCCAAAGTTAGGGAGGGTGGGTCATACATTTGGACTCGATTGGAGCACTCTAAATGGGTCAAAGTGGGATTTTTCGTTCGACCCAAATTGGGGGACATCAGAATTCGTTTTAGAAGTATGGCTCCTTCAGCAAAGTTTCTTATTCTGATCCCTAGAATACGATTTTTACAGAGCAATGAGCGATTTTTAAATCGACCCGCCCTAATGGACATGTATGAGTATATTTGTATATAAGTATATACCTATAGGTAAACGACGAAAAGTGTTTAAAAAGCATTTGAAGACAACCTTTTCTGAAGAGCATTGTCACCTGAATCTTAATATAAAAATATAAATTAATGACAAAACTGAGTTGAATATTGTTTGAAGTGAAAAATGTTTAAGGTAAGTTAGGTTATGTTAACCCGGCAGGCATTAAGCCACGCATAGACCTTTTGGTTCCTAGTGATACCAGACGGAGATTGATCTTTATTAAGATTTAAAGTACATACGTAGGATGTCTAAGCAGCTCAGAAGTATCTATTTTTGAGATATCCTCCAGGCCCTCTAATTGCGGGGCTCCCTGGCATTTCGAGCGCGTTTTTGATAACTCCGGACAAAAGAACAGAATGTGTGAGGTAGCTTTGATAGAAAACTATATTCTAATGACGTTTCCATCTAATTTTTACTGGGCAAAAAATATGTTAATGCTATAAATAATAAGAAGTAGACATGAAATAAAAGATATATAAAAAAATAACATAGACAAATATTTTCAAATGGCGTTGCCACCTAATTTGAGCAAAAATTATAATTAATAGCAAATACTAGAATGTACGTAGGACGAAAGGTATGTGAAAGACCGGAAGAGAAACTTATTTTCCAACGGTGTTGCCACCTAATTTGTAATGTGAGAATTAAAAAAAAAATTAATTACCAAATCACATCAAAAAGTAGAATATAAGTATCTAAAGAGAAGTATTTAAGAACATTAGATTTTATCATGTATATATTTTTGAGTGGCGTTGCCACTTAATTTTTTAGATACATTTTAAATAAATTAGTAACAAATATTAAAATAC
This sequence comes from Anastrepha obliqua, assembly GCF_027943255.1. Taxonomy (NCBI): domain Eukaryota; kingdom Metazoa; phylum Arthropoda; class Insecta; order Diptera; family Tephritidae; genus Anastrepha; species Anastrepha obliqua. Next base: position 11,028,679 of record NC_072893.1, read on the forward strand.
GACTGCAATACGACAGCTGTTTAAACATTTTTTTTATGAAAACATATGCTCGAATGGAGTTGCCATCTTATTTGTAATGAAGAAATTATTTTATTCGAATTGCATTGAATATGAAATTGAAAATGAAAGTTATGGATAAACAACGCAAGGTTTAAAAAAAGTCTAAATAACAAAATATTTTTCAGAGGTGGTGTCACTTGAGATTTAAAATCAGCACTAAATAATCTAAATATTTATATGTGATATAAAAAAGCGTGTTTTTAGGTGGTGTTCTGAAAAATCTATTACGTTACCATAAAAGTTCCACAATTCAAATATAAGTTTCTGCAGTTAAATTTATTAGAGTAAAGATATAAAAAAAAATGAAAAAAGAAATTTAAATGGCGTTGCCACCTAACTCTAACAAACATTATAAATTAATAACAAATACTAGAATATATGTAGAACGACAAGTATGTGAAAGACCTGAAGAGAAAAAAAATTTCCAACAGCGTTGCCACCTAATATATAATGTGATGATTGACAAAAAAAATATTTTTACTGAATCACATCAAAAAGTAGAATATGGGTATCTAAAGAGAAGCATAAAAAAAAATTATATAAAAATAACTATATTATGTTTTAGAGTGGCGCTGCCATCTAATTTTTTGAGAAAAAAATTAGTTAGAAACAAATATTAAAATGTACCATGAATGTGCCTGATGAGACATAGGGCCTCCACAAAACGCTACCAACGGTCACGATCCTTCGCGATGACCTCGACTTCTTTGAAAGATTTCGATGCAGCCTTAAGTTCTTTTTCGAGAGTTCTCTTCCAAGTGCACCAAGAGAGGGTCCGTTTTTTCTAGTGCCTTGTGTGTTCTCGAGTGCTTGTCTGCTTATTTCTTTGGAATTATGGTCTTCGAGAAGTATGACTAATCCACCTCCATTTCCTTTGCTTTATTTAAGTCTGGATGGATGGTTCCCTGCCATTCGCCCAAAACTCTCTGCTGTTGACTGTTCCGGGCCACCAAATCCGCAATAAACGTCTTAAACATTTGTTGACAAAAACTTGCAGCTTATTTGCGAGCCAATCTGTCATGAGCCAGGTCTCAGAGCCATACAAAAGAATCGATTTTACATTTGAGTTGAAAATACGCAGCTTTGAATGTGTGGAAATCGATGTAGAATTCCATATTTTGTTCAGCTAGGCAAACGCGCTACGAGCTGAATCGCAGCTTTGTATGTCGTCTGCTGCACCTACGTCCGTAGAAATTACACTACCCAGGTAGGTTAGATAGCCTCATGGAAAATTCTATGCATTCACCGGCTCTTAAAGCGAGCTACTTGAGCAACCAAATTTTCCAAATAATACACCGGCTTAGTGAAATGTCGACTTGCGCATGTGCCATTGGCGACATATAGCTATTTTGAGCAGCCACCAGTGCTTCCGCAAGCAGCTACAACTGCAGCTGTATCCATATATCAATAATCCACTGATGCTCCGACCACTCAGAGGACACCAAGGGCAAAAGGCAGAGGGCAAGGCGCTATTTCGCATGCACCTCTTTCCGCCTCTACGAAATGCTCCCTATTTATGCAGCAGTGAAGTGAGAAAATAGCTCTGCCACATCTTAATATGCTCCCACAAGTTTATAAGGCTTTGATTTATGGTTATACCCACAGGATATTATGTTATCCTCAATTAAGACTGGTGAAACCACACAAGTTGCCCCAATGCGAGCACAAGGCCTTAAGGAAAGCAAAATGAAGTTTTGCATGTACATATGTGTGAATGCATGTGTGCATGTATGCACCTCGATAGCAGATAGTGTAAGTAGCACAAGGCGAAATGAGTGGCTATGAATTTTGTTGCCTACGGCAATGATTGGCGGCTTTCATGTGAGATTATGTTTATGTGCCGAAACTTTGTTGGCTCCTATTGCAGGACTAATGCATGTACGTGCATATGTATAAGCATTAATACATTTTAATATTACATAAAAGAGAACTATGTGTACATGTTTGAATAAAAGAATCCTTTGTATTGCTTAGATTATTTACGATTCTGCTGATTTGGTAATTTCGTTTGGTGCCAAAAGCAATCAGTATCGAGCTTTTGTTCGAAAGAGGTATGCAGCAGATTACAAAAGGTTAGAAAGGAACAAAATCCCAAAAAAAAGAAGAAAACAACAAAAAGCGGGATTACTGGCATACGATTTCAGTGCCCTTTTTGTCATTCCCTTGCTAAACTAATGAACTAAGTAATAAAAGTCGTCGCACTGCTTTGTTGCTTCTATTACAATAAATTGGCTATTTAAAAAGCTTAGTGTTGTTGATTAAGTAAGCAGGGCTCTAATGCTTAAGCAGCTTAGTGTAGTTAGCATTATGTTTTTCTTCTTCGCAGCGCTTAGTTACTTTAAGTTGCTTCCGCAGTGCGCGTTGGGGCCAAAGTGTTAAACTGAACCATTTCCGAGTGCAGTTTGTTTGTTCGAAAGTTAATGCGTTAATTATGTGCACAATTACGCAGAAGATGCTCGGGCTGCTTCCATATTTCTATATAAATGCATAACCTGCAGTGAAAAGACAAAGTTCTGAGCAAATTTTCTAGTGCATGAGCTGGTATTTGATAGAAGGCGTACTAGTTCGAGAGTGACTACAATTTTACTAGTTTGTAACAGGTGCATGCAAAAATAAAGATGAGGAGAATTGGAATCGGAATGAAGAAACGTGTGGCCAAAATACGTGATTACGAGGAGCTTGAGATGGTGGCCAATAGAGAAAACGCCCTAAATTCTACCAAGAAAGTTCGGTGGCTTACAGAAAGTTTCAAGACCGGGCGATTTTTGTACAACCAAAGACGGGAATCTGGTGATTGGCCCTCAGAGCGTCATTAAATTATTGAGGAAACACTTCTCAAACCTGCTAAATAGTGACAACTACGCCTATTACACAGAATGTGAAGACCGATACATCAATCGCGGACGAATCACGGTCGTTCAGCTACCCGACCATGACGAGGTGATAATCGCGATAACGCGGCTGAAGAACAACAAAGCCGCGGGCGCCGACGGACTGCCGGCTGAGCTATTCAAACACGGTGGCGAGGAGCTGGTAATGTGCCTGCATCAGCTTCTATGCAAAGTATGGTCGAATGAAAGCATGCCTACCGATTGGAATTTAAGTGTGCGCTGCCTAATCCATAAGAAGGGTGATTCTGCAATCTGTGCCAATTATCGCGGGATTAGTCTTCTAAATATCCCCTATAAGATTCTAGCGAGTGTATTGTGTGAAAGGCTGAAGCCTACCGTCAACCAACTGATTGGACCTTATCAGTGTGGCTTTCGACCTGGAAAGTCTACCATCGACCAAATATTCACAATACGCCAAGTCGTGGAAAATATCTATAAAAGGACAATTAACACACTTTTTGTCTATTTCAAAGCTGCATTCGACAGTACGAAAACAAGGTGCCTATATGCTGCGTTGTCTGAATTTGGTATCCCCGCAAAACTAATACGGCTATGCAAAATGACGTTGCTAAATACCAGTTCCACCATCAGAGTTGGCGGCGCAGAAGCTTGGACGAAGACAACATCGGATGAGGCATCCCATGGAGTCTTTGAGCGAAAGATTCTGCGGAAGATTTTTTGACCTTTGCACGTTGGTGACGGAGAGTATCGCAGGCGATGGAACGATGACGATGCTTTACGACGTCATATAATATACATAGCGCAGCGAATAAAGATCCAGCGGTTTCGTTGGCTGGGTCATGTCGTCCGAATGGATACAAACGCTCCGGTTTTGAAAGCATTCGATGCGGTACCAGCTGGTGGTAGCAGAGGAAGAGGAAGATCTCCTATGCGTTGCAAAGATCAGGTGGAGAAGGACTTGGCTTCACTTGGTGTGTTCAACTGGCGCCAGTAAGCACGACAAAGAAACGACTGGTGTGCTTTTTTAAACTCGGCCAAAATCGCTTAAGCGGTTAACACGCAATTAAGAAGAAGAAGAAAAGCAAGAAGAAGAAGAAGGAGCAGAAGAAGAAGAAAAGGAAGAAGAAGAAGAAGGAGCAGAAGAAGAAGAAGAACAATGAGAAGAAGAATAATTAGGCTATAAATGGAATATAAATGTTGAGGGAGTCAATCTTCTGCAAAGTGATGAAACCATCCTTAATTTAGCGATTGTTAGTGCCGTAAATCGAAGGGCAAACTAACAAATAATTTAATTGAAATACAAAATGTGATTGAATAACAAAAATTAAATTTAAATTTCATGATCCCAGCGTTTTAGTGCAAAAAATAGTTTGAAACATCCATCAAATTTGAAAATAATAAAAAAAAATTATGTAATGAAGGTAACCTTTGGGGCTCTAATAAATAAAAAAAATTTTAACAATAAAATCTTCTCGAAACTTTAAGGTGTGATAGGTTCAAAAAATCGATTTTTTTTACATTTTTCGGAAGAAAAACATCTTAAAAATATACTATACAAATTTCAGGCAGAAATTTTAATTATTTTTAAAGTTATAGCTAAATTAAGAGAGCGCGCCGTAGTGTGTATGAAAGCGTGTGACACGCCAGCAGCAGCTGTTGTCGAAACTTTAAACGCGTTTTTCTGAAAACCATGTTTTCGAAATTTCGGGGAATCACTGGCTCAAAAATATTCAACCGATTTTTCTAAAAATTTAACCCGGTATTCTAGACACACATATCTAGATCCCGGACCTTTAAAACATTAAATTTTTTAATAATAAACTATTTAATTTAAACAATTTATGAAGAAAAAAAATTAGATTTTGAGAACTTTTTTCACAAGTCCGACATTTTGTTTTGGTTTTTTTATTTTTATGTATATTTTAGGTTCGGGACCTAAAATAAAGTCTACAGAATAATTTTTTATTTCAGATGACTTTGGAAGGCTGTGTTTTTCCCCGAACCAACTCATCTTTTTTTTAAGGACTCCACTTTCAAATTTCAAAAATTTTAAACAAATTAATATAAAATTGACTTTAAACAATTTTTTTATATACTTCAAAACACCAATAAAAACATGTAAAAACTCTAAAACGATCGCATTTTATTTTCTTTTTAAAAATGATTCATGAAAAAACGTCGAAATTTCGGTCGTTACACCGGACTACTACCATAATTAATCAATTTTTTTTCAATTTTTTCAATTCATCGAAACTAGTGATTTTCGTCACAAATTGGACCAGTGGTTATGTGTCTATTATGAACCAGTGCTTTCACTGGTATAACACAGACAATGTAAGTTCAGCATTATTAGGTTTGACTGCAGGGTAGCTACTGCTCGGGGTCAGTTGCTAGCTGCAGTGCGCTGAAAAGTATGCAATGCGCGAAAAACTTGCTTGCCCACCAGAGGCAAACAAACTTTTGAGAAGTGAGATAAAGTTTTGCATATAATTCTGTATGAATTTAAATATGTATGTCTGTATGCATGTATAAATGTACTTAGCTCAACTGGCAGGTTCATAAAGTTTATAAAGTTTTACCGCGCTATTGCAACAATGAATTTAATACCTACTCGTTGTTGTACTTTGTGTTGAAATTCTTGCAGCTTTAAAAAGTATATTAACTTTCCCTTGGTGCATTTTTAAATGTAGCTAATAAAATGCCAGGAAATGGGGTGTGCACAAGCACAGCAATAGCAACAACTATAAAAAAATCTACTCTCGACATATTAAACACTTCATAAAAGTCACTCATTTTAGTAGTTTACAGCCATTGCAAATGCGAGCTTATTGACATTTATTTGATGCAATTTTCATGCATCTTTTCGGTAAGTAGGTACTTGGCACTTGGCAGCTCCTCATGGTTTTGTGAATTTTGATTTTTTACTTTTCCGCATTGCAAATGCGAATACATACATACATGCGAGGACACTGGTGGTGATGAAGCTTCCATTATGCAAATCAGTATTGTATTTGATGTGTGCAGATGGCTCACTTCGTAGTCACTCAAGCTTACACAGCCACTGACTGGCCATCTGCTGTCTGTTACTATTGACAGTTTCTTACTGAATTACAGGCGTTTAAAGGTGAAGCCATTCGGTTCAATTGAATAGGGAGTTGGAAGGGAATGGCATGCAAATCTGCAGCAAATATTTTGAGCATTTGCAGGGATGTAAATTTTTCGTCGAAATATCGTTTGGCTGGAAAATTCAAAATCGGTGGGGTGAGATATCGGAAGCTGTTTTTATGCATGGGTTTTAAGTACAAATACCATAATAAAATGTACAAATTTGCTTCCAAATGGCATCACTCAAAGGCAACTAAGTCGATTATAATATTTTTATTTTATTTGAACAGCATTTTTAGCAGAGTATTGCCACTTATTTGTGATAGAAAAAAAGTAAAAATAATTAAAAAAAGAAAATAATAAAAATAATAAAATAAAGTAATGAAATAAATAATAAACAATAATAAATAAATAAGTAAATAAGAAGTTAAATAAAAACTAAAAATAAATGCACGAAATGACGAAAAGAGTTTAAGAAACACTTGAACACAACCTTTTTAAAGAGCATTGCCACCTGATTTTTTATAGAAAAATATGAATTAATTATATTACATAACTGAGTAGAGTATTGTTTAAATGAAAAATGTGTAAAGTATCACAATACACCTTTAGTTCAAAACTATATTTCAAGGATGCTGCCACCTGATTTTTACTGAAAAAAAGCTAATACTGTAAATAATAATATATAGGTATCAAATCAAATATATAAAAAAACTAAAAATTTAATCAACTAATATTTTTAAATGGCGTTGCCACCTTAACTAACTAACTGACTCTAAATATAAATTAATAGCAAGTATGGAATACAAATAGAGCGAAAGGTATGTGCGAGTTTGAAAAGAAAAATATTTTCCAACGGCGTTGCCACCTAATATGTAATGTGATAATTCAAAAAAATTAATTACCAAATGACACCAAAAAGAACATGGGTATCGAAAAAAAAGTATGTAACAAAAATTTGGATTTAAATACGTATACATTTCAGAGCGGCGATGCCATCTAATTCTGATTAAAAATATAAATTAATGGCAAATATACTGCTAGAATATACCTAGAATGAAAGGTGTGTGAAAGACCTGAACAGGAAAATATTTTCCCATAGCGTTGCCACCTAATAGTTTTTGTGTAAAAAGAAATTGATTAACAAATCATATGAAACACTAGAAATGTATATCGAAAGAAAAGTATTTAAAAAAAATTAAGATTTAAAAATGTACATATATTAGAGCGGCGTTGCCACTTAATTTTTCGCGCGAAAAATAATTTATAAACAACTATTAAAATATGAATATAAAATGTCAGCTGTTGATAAATTTTTTTATAAAAATATTTGTTTTTATATAAGATCGGCGTTGCCATCTTATTTTTATTAGAAAGATATATTACATGTTTTGAAAAATGAATTGAAAATTTATATATGGGTATTTAACGACTGGTATGTATAAGAAACGGCATACAAAAATAATTTTGAGTGGTGTTGCCACTTCAATTTTAATTTAGGGAGCATTATCCTCTAAAGACTTTAAACGAGACTATAAAGTAGGAAAATAATGTAGGAACAATATTAAAATATGACTACAAAACGACAGCTGTTAAAAGTTTGGATTACATATGTAAAGGGTGTTTTTTTTAGAGGTTAGGTTTTCAAGATGATTTAATGTTATGACCAAGAATTTAACTTTATTATAAAGATAAGGGTTTGCCATTATGTTTTAAAAATGATTTCGGGCAAGTGGCCGCCGCGGCTGGCACGAATAAATTGCAGCCGAGAGGCCCAATTTTCGACCACTTTTTGCAGCAATTGGGGCCGTATGTCAGCAATAACGCGCCGAATATTCTCTTCCAAGACGTCAATCGTCTCGGGCTTATCTGCGTAGACAAGTGACTTCACATAGCCCCACAAGAAATAGTCCAACGGTGTTATATCGCACGATCTTGGAGGCCACGCTACAGGTCCACGGCGCGAGATAATGCGCTCACCAAAAGTTTCCTTCAATAAATCGATTGTTGCGTTGACTGTATGGCATGTAGCGCCGTCTTGTTGGAACCAAAGGTAGTCCACATCAACATCGTCCAATTCAGGCACGAAAAAGTCATTAATCATGGCTCTATAGCGCTCTCCATTGACTGTAACATTATGGCCGGCTTCATTTTTAAAGAAATATGGACCAATGATTCCCTCTGCCCATAGAGCACACCAAACAGGGACTTTTTGAGGATGTAACGGCGTCTCAGCAATGGCTTGTGGATTATGTTCACTCCAAATGCGACAATTTTGCTTATTGACATACCCATTCAACCAAAAGTGAGCTTCATCGCTGGACAAAATTTTCTTCGATGCGTCGCGCGAACCGAACCATTATTTTCGTAATAAATTTGCACGATTTGCAAACGTTGTTCAGGTGTAAGTCTATTCATTATGAAATGTCAAACCAAACTGAGCATAAATAAAGTGACAGCTGTCAAAAAGACCATCTACGAAAAAAGTAGTGCCAACTTGAAAACCTAACCTCTAAAAAAACACCCTTTACATATATATTGTAATATTTAAGAGCGGCGATGCCACCTAATTTGTGAGAGAAAAATAATATATTGTTGAAACAACTATTAAAATATGAATATGAAACGACAACTGTTAAAAATTTGGATTTAAATATGCATAATATTTTACACTGGCGTTGCCACCTAATTTTTGAGAGAAAAATAATGTGAAAGCAACTATTAAAATTTGAATATAAAACGACAGCTGCTAAAAATTTGGATTACATATGTATATAAGTAACTTATGTTCGAACGGTGTTGCCATATACTTTTATTAATTATCTTTGGTAAATGTTTTCCATTGAACATTCGTGTATGGATACATAATGACTGGTATTTAAAAGAAACTGCACAAAAAAACATATTTTTGAGGGGTGTTGCCACCTAATTTTTCATTTAGAGCATATTGCCACCTAATGGTATTAAACTAAAATATAAAATAGGAAATGTTTTATATTCATTAGAGCAGTCACTTCTCACCTGACGGATCACTGGTTTTTTTTTAAAGCTGAGCCCGCAGCAATGAGATAAATTTTGTTCAAAAAATACAGTTCACTCTGATAACAATTCTTAGTCTGGAAAGTGGGTTTATTTTTAGGAAGTTGGCATGACCGTAATTGAGCTTCAAAAGTGGTCTTACAAAAATTCAACACTTCATAAATTTATCACAATTTTATATTTGCTTTTATAGCTCCCGAAAGGTGGTCGTATAACGCAACCTAACCTAACCCACGTAGATGGGCAAGGTGGTAATAAAACGGCTATGAATTTTATCGATACGTCACATCAATTCCACTCATGAACACTTCCATCTCGTCGGGGCATTTTTGAGTGAATCGATGCCTCATTTGCATTCCCATTTGTTAGTGCAGTGAAACTCTACTGGTCATATTTGATCATACTACATACTCGTATATGTTTGTACTTCTATGCCCACTAAATGCTTCTATTGCTAACCAAATTTTCAAATCTCTGCTTCGATTAACTATTCAATTGAAACCCTGAATAGCTCACAATTCCACAGTTAGTAAGGTTTCCTTTCTTCAGTAGGGTTGCCAATACGAATACTAGCAATTATTGCTATTTGCGTCCTTTGTCCTCTCAGCTGTCATCTGTATTGCATTTGCAATTATCTGGGCAAAATTTACGTGAGGGTTGGCTATGCATATTTAGTAGCTAAGGAAGCTGTAGCAATTTGCAAAACAAGATACGATACACTGCCAAGCGTACATTCACATAACTGTTTTATTAGAGAAGCATTTGTCGTGGATATGTTTGGCTGTGTGGTAGTGCTCGTATGTGTTTGTGTAAGGATTGTTTTTCAAAGAAATGCAAACTTCAATTATTCTCTGATTTTCTGTTTATTACGCTTTGAATTTGCAATGAATTTTGCCAACTACTTTGACAAGGCAACTGATTGAGTGCCAGTGGCAAGTGAAGGTAAATTCAGACAATTTTTTTTTGTGACTGAAGATCAGTTAAAGTTGGGCAAATGGTAGTACAAGCAAATTTGTAAGAAAAAAAGTGGTGTGGTTATTTACTGGCTGTCATTTTAGTGGAAAGTTATTGAAGGAAAATTCTGCATTGTTTTGAGTATTTAAAGTCTATTATTTCGGTGAGTATTCCGGAGTTACTACAGCTAATCGAATTACTGCAAAAGATGGAAACAATTTGCGCTTGCTTTTGATTAACAAAAGAGAGAAAGTTGCTATTGCCAATTTTGAAATTGAAATTGAAATTTGAAAATGTCGAGCCAAGGAGCACCAGGAGATTTGGTGGCTCCTAAAACACTCAGGCCATTGTATTTAAAGCTCTGGAAGGGGGTAGATAATCAAGGAGGGAGGAGAAAAGTATCAGAGAAAGAGATAGGAAAGAATAGAGACAGACAGAGAGATAGTTAGTCCTGTGAGAATTTTCCTGATTCTTTGGCAAATCTGTAAATATCCTCCAGTTTTAGAGAATGAATATTACTCATTCTCTCGACATCGGAACCCAAAACTCGTAGCTGTACTCTAGCAAAGGCAGAACACTCACAGAGAAAGTGCTCAGTGCTATCCACCTCCTCCATTCATGACAGGCCCATTGGGTCCTCAATGATTCCAATGGTGGTCATATGCTGACCCCATGGGTTGTGTCATGTAATGCTACCGACCATCAACCGGACGTCTTCCTTCTAAGTTTTAGTAGAAAGTTTAACAGTTTTCTGTTCGGACTTGTCACAAAACAGTTTGCAGTTCTGCAGCGTTCTAGACCGGCTATTGCCAATACTTCGATATCAAATACGGTAGGTCTGGTTCAGTTAATGCTAAATCCACATGACATCACAGGTGGTTTAAAATATATCGCCTTGAATCATTCAGTGCCCCTGATGAATCTCATCTGCCGATATCCGCCATCAGAATCATGAGTGGCTCAGAAATAGTGCCCCAAGATTCCCAGAATGCCTGTTTTTGGGCAGTATGAGACAGTAACAGAAGGGGGGAGATACTGTCTATTCCTCCTCACCGTTTTTATAGCTCCTAGAGTACCTATGGATAGGGAGCTTTTCCGCATGCTTTTTTATTAAGCAGCGTCGAGTGATTACTTCGGTGACAATAGAAATACCTTCTATTTTCACAATGACCGTCATACCCGGACTTTTATGGTAACCAGCGTAAGAAAAAAAGTTTTTGGTATACATTTATTGAACTATTCAATTTACATCGTTCCGACTATGAATTTAAAAAATAACAAACTACATATTTTAAATTAAAAAGCCATGAAAAATACTTTCTTCAAGACCGAAGTTCTGCTACCCTAGACCCAATGGGATAGGATTCCCATCGCAGATAGGCAGTGGAGTTTACTCAAGAAAGATGAAAACAAGATTGCGCCTATCAGAGAGTACGTGACGTCACATTAGCGTTGTTGTAAGTGTTCCCAACCCTTTGCTCTTCAAAATAAATTTAGTGTCTTTTATATCCAAAATGTGAACATTTTTGAGTTTAGGTTTGGGTTTGTTTTCAGTTTAAATCCGAAATTCTAAGTTAAAAATTAATTGTAAGTTAAATAAGGTTGAAAAAGGCAATTCTTGCATTTAAAGCTTTTGCAGAGAAAGTTTCAGTGCGCCAACCTAAATCCCATCAATCTTTTCCATTATATCAACAATTCTCGCTGCCTGTAGATATCTGCCTGTTGGAGGTCTAATGATGGTATAAAAACGGCGCTTCAGAGCTACTTGAGGAGTGCCAGACTGACACTTCAACTATTTCACATACCTACCTACCTATAAAATTTGACACTATGAAATGGAAATCTCGTTTTTTGCTCCCTTTAAGGTTATGCAAAAATATTAGATATTCTTCTTCCAACTCTAGTTAAAATTTCTATAGATTTTAAAAGGCCTTTAAGCTAATGAATACGAATTAAATCCATAGCAGTTTATTCATAGCGAAAATATACAAAAAATTGCAAATAATACTGAAGAAACCAAAGCGATCTCTTGGAAAAAGTATTACCTCATCTTGTTGCATAACCTCGAATGTAGCAAACAAGTTTTTTTCGGCCCTTTTTTAAAGATACTCTCTTAGCATAAGTTTTATATAAAGAGTTGGATTTTTTAAACTCTATGTTTTCCATACAGTCTATTGTACATAGCCGTAACACATTTATTTTAAAAAACGCAAACAGTATGGACAATTTGTGGTGCATATAAAGTTCTTTTAGTAATTCGATAAAAATTTGGTATTTTCTTTTCTTTAAATGGGTATTTTAGTGCTTTTTTATATCCAAAACTAGGCAAAATTGAAGTTCCGAGAGAGAGAGATTTGCCTGCTCGAAGGAGAAGAAGAAGAACAACCTTGGAAAAAAATATAAAAAAAGCAAAGAAAAGAAAAAAAGATAATCTGGTCACGATTAGATATTGGAAATTTCGCTGAGAGCAAAGTAATGGGACGGCGATAGGCGCCACTTCATTATTTTATCCATCGTACCTACTACCTAGTAGGACAGCTTTTAGTACCACACCGGGGGGAGTCGTTAAGGTGCTGTTTTCTCCCTTGAGAGTCCTACTTTAAGAAACGTGCTAAAGCAAGACTTCGCTCTTTTGGTAAGACTTTCTTGCAGCAAATCAATGACATTTCAGACATAGAGATAAACAATTTGCTGCTATACTTGGATCTCACGAAATGCATCTGACTTAAACAAATAAAAATAAAACGCAGACATCACAAAAGAACAGAGGTAGCTAAATGGCGCTAGTCGCTAATTGGTATTATTTCAATAGAAATATTCCACCCCTTAAACAACAACAACTTATGTAATCTTTGTATTGAAAAGCTAAATTTTCTCTCATAAGCATCAAAGAAGTTTGACGATCGCAAAGGCTTAATATTTAGAAATTCCGGACAAAATCGATGACTGGTGCATAAGACAGGATCTTTCCGTTAATCCGAACAAAACCACCACAGTCTTGTTCACGAGAAAACGGTAATTGGAAGGACTCAGTCTTCCAACACTGAAAGGTGTGACACTTGGTCTTTCCGATGAAGCTGACTTGGGAGACACACGTTTCACTGAAGGTGAATCGCTCATTAAGGATTTTTCAGCAATGCCGCAGAGTCTTTGGTAAATCCTGGGGTTTGAAACCTGTTGTGGTCCAATGGATTTACACAGCACTTATCAGACCAATCATCCTTACGCCTCTGTGGCCTGGTGGCGAAGGACCATGGTCAAGTCCTCACTCCGAGAACTATACAGGCGGCAAAGAAGTGTATGTTTATGCATTACGGGTGCCATCAATACAACCTCCGGCGATGCTCTAAATGCTATGCTTGATTTGATTCCCTTGGATCTTAAGATACCACAGAAAGCAATAAAAGCAATGTGTAGACTCCATAAATATGGTTTCTGGCACGAAGACGGAATTTCGGGACACAAATAAATCGTTAAGTTGCTATCTGAGCAGTATCCACTGTTTTTGGCACCTAAAGACGACTTGATACCCACAGTTTCATTTGGAAGGAATTTGATGTCAGATTCCCATTGCGTGAGCAATGGAGCAATCCAGAATGCATTCAGGGAGGTTTGACGGATATTTTCTTTACCGATGGGGCCAATAATGAAATAGGGTCTGGAGCCGGATGGTTCCTAAACGATAGTAATAAGTATCACTATGCTATGGGGGAAATGTCAACTGTTTTCCAAACGGAAGTTTTTGCCATGCTGAAAGTAGCCGAATGGATAATCGAGAGGAGATGGAGCGGGAAACAGATTGGAGTTTTCAGTGACAGTCAGGTTGCAATCAAAGATTGTTCAAGAATGTAAGAAGAAGATTAATTCTGTCGCAAGACATAACAGGCTTGTACTTAAATGAAACACTCCGGTGTTCAAGGAAACGAAAATGCCGATGAATTGTCCAACCGTGGATCAGCCAGAGCCAATAATCGGAATCAGTACCGCAGGAATCATGAATTGGATCAGCGATTATGTAGGCAATCTACATAAAGAGCGAGGGTCCGGTCTAGAACGCTGCAGAACAGCAAAGTGTTTTGTGACAAGTCCGAACAGAAAACTGTCAAACTTTCTACTAAAACTTGGAAGGAAAGCATATGACCACCATTGGAATCATTGAGGACCCAATGTGCCTGTCGTGCTTGGAGGAGGCGGATATCACTGAGCACTGTCTCTCTGAGTATCCGGCCTTTGCTAAAGCAAGACTACAAGTTTTGGGTTCCGATGTGGTGAGAATGAATAATGTACGTTCTCTAAAACTGGAGGATATTTACAGATTTGACAAAAGAATCTGGAAAATTCGCACAGGTCTAATTACTTCTGTCTCTGTCTCTACCCTCTTTTCAGAGGTCTAAATACAATGGGCTTTTTAGCCTGAGTGTTTTAGGAGCCACCAAATTTCTTGGTGCTTCTTGGCTCGACCTATTCAAATTTCAATTTCAAACAATATCAGTAAAATGCGTTCTATTACAGTTATTCATGCAATTTATTCGGTATTTTAAAAGAAATATTTAGAAAAAACTGAAAGATCTCTTATAACTAAATTGAAACTTGTTGGATTCTCTTGTCAACACGCAGCAAAATAAAAATATTCAACTCCAATGTAAAATCAGTACACCCGTGCGGGTGTGAGTCGGGAAACATGGCTGCCAGCGAAATTAAAATGCAACGACTATGGAAGATAACAGACAGACTATTCTAGATAACGCCACAAGATATCAATAACGTTGCAGTTAAGTGGTTTGGCCCGAAAACATGATGAGTTTCAATAATTTTTGTTTGCTAGTCAGTTGCTTTATTTTACAAATATAAAAATATAGCATTAATACATCATGTTTCATAAATTAAAATTAATAATTGCAAAAGTTATCGCTGTTTGTGTGGAGCCCGTTTCTCCAGAAGTCTCTTGCGGTGATCATCAAAAGTCCTTTGAGATTCAACTAAAATCAATCGGACAAGAGAAATTAGTTTTATTAATAGATAGTCTTGTGCCTGATCGAACGTTTTTTTTTTCAAAAACAACAATATGGTGGCCTCAGGAAATATTTTTCAGATTTTCGAGAAAAAACCGACAATTAATTAAAAAAAAAAATCGGAATTTTTGACAAAAACAAAAAAAAAATCCTTCGATCAGGCACGAGTTTTTTTTTTGTTTTTCAAAAGCAGTAAAAATTTTATTGAAATCTTCTTCGAAACTGTTCAAGATGATAACACATCACGGATGTTATTTGGCTGTCAAAGTCGAAAGAACCTATAGTTCAAATTACTTCCGTTAGACTCTATATAAACAGAAATTTCAAATACAAATGAAATGTATTTACTTTTCAAAATATTGATAACACTGTATTAAAAAATAAGCGAAATTTAAAACTACTAAGCTAGATTTGTCTTGAATCGTCACTCAGTATCGCTTCCACTATCAAATTCCGCCTCGTTTTCAAACTCGGCTCCTGCATTATCGTTCTCCTTCGATTAAATTACGAATATTTCAGCGTCATATTCAGCTTTAGCACTATCATTTTGCTGTTCGGTTGATTTTTTCTCAATAGAGTTTTTTATTATTAGAATTTAAAATCGGATAATTTTGTTAAAATCTTACCGATTTTCACGTAATCAGAAAACAAAATATGAACGATTGAGAAAAAAAGAAATGGTACAAATAAATAAGTGTTTCTAATGAATTTTTATTACGCAAAAGTTCACGTTTTACTACCATCATAACTGAAAACTTAAGAGTGAGCAACATTATTTATCAATTAAGAAGCCGATTTTGTATGCCCGAGCGAGAAAGCTGCTTGAATAAAGAACCTTTTTGAATCATGGGCAAATTGTATGCCTTTTGCCGGTCCAAAAAATAACAAATAAACATCTCAAAGTCTTTATCCTTTTCTGACAAGCTTTTTTTGTGTAAAAATTGTGTCTCTCAGCCGCTGCCTCATATCTTAGAGCAGTTAAAGTTCATTGACTCAACTGAGCGGAACATCTTTTACTTAACCTTTGATTACCGAAGCAATAACCTTCCTGTGAAAAATGCACAAAATTTTCTAATAAGTAAAATAGACAGTTGTGACATTTTAAACATTTCAACTTGATCCCTAAATATTTAAAATCTCAAAGACTTTCTGTTAATTAACATTTTTCAATTATACTAATTTTTAAACAATTTTTGCTTTTACCCCTAGCAGCCTGCCCTTGGCCAACACCTAACTTCAATTTCTCTAATGCTTTATAAAATAATTTAGTTGTGCACTCTCAAATAAATTAAACCCATTTCCATTTCACAAGAGCGGGGGCGCCTTAACTGCGAAAAGTTTGATTGTGAAATTACTCATCCGCCCTGTAGAACCAGATAATTTACATATACGGTTTGTAGCCAAGAAATGTGTTTGGGTGTATGTAATTGTCTCAGTCAAACACGCGCGCTCTTAAACTCTAATTAGTGTAAAATGCACTGACTTCTAATTTCGTGGCGGTGTGTGATAAAGAAGAGGAAAACAAGAGGACAGATGAAAAATATGGAAATAAATTGCGAGACTCTTAGCTGTAATTTTTTGCTTGCAACAAAGTACGTACCTATATTTTCCTAGATGTTTTTCTCTGTTTTTCATTCTTTATTCATTGCTCGTTTACTGCTGAGCTAACGCTTTTGCTTTTAATTATTCTTCGCTCTGCTTTTTTGGCATTGTCACGCTTCCTATTGTCAAGTTTGTTTTATCTTTGTTTTTCTTGTTTTTTGTTTGAATGCGTGGGGGTACTCAGTGCTTTGGGAATGAGCAGGTGATTATTAGAACGGAAAGAGGAAAGGGGAAAGGGTTTAAAAATAGTATTCACTATAGGCGAAAAAATAAAAATGATGAAGCAAAATTATTTGCATTACAAATAAATTTTGAGAAAGAAAGTGAAAAATGAGGTTTAGTAGACAAGAAATATATAGAGCAAAAAATTATCACGAGAACTTTTTCGAATTTTTAAATTATGACAGATATTAACTATGTTTCGTTCGACTACTTGCTGGGTCAATTAAATTTCATCTTTGTTAGAATATTTTAGAATAAATTCCATTTTTCAACATTTTTTTTAAATGATGGGAAGTTTGATATACTTAGTGAAAAATTGAAAATGTAAAACTTTTTCGAATATCCATATTAACTTTCACTATGTGAGTTACCTAGCAACAGATCAAAATCGGGCTCTTGAACTAGTATATAAGTGAATGTAGATTTATAAAAGGTATTTTCCTTTTTCAATAATCCTTAAAAATGAATATCTCGAAAATGGCTAAACTTTGGACGTTTTATTTAGTTATACGCCATGCTAAATTAACCTAACGAACAATTGTATATCCTTTTCGAGTTGCTTGGTTTTCACGGATGACTTAAAAATTATCTCATCTGTTAAAGACTCAGTGGATGTTTAACTCGACTTGAACAGTAATCATCGATTGCGCATAAAGTCTCGTCTGTCTTTGAATATTAAACAATTCTTTCATTTAACATTTTCGGGACGCCAATGCATTTTTAAAGCATTCTCTACCATTTTCAATAATATACTATGAACTGTAACAGATTTTAAGGATCTTGGAGTTTTATTCGATACGAAATTTTCGTTCAGTGGTCATATTAATTTTATTCTTTTAAAATCGTAGTATGTTCTAGGCTTCATTAAAAAATATTTCTTAAGCAGGCATTACGTTCCCTACTCTTTGAGGCCCTATAATTCATTATCCAATTACAGTCTGCTTGCTCTAATTTTGCTTGATATTGTCTTTATATGCATTGATTGCTAATATCTTAGTTGCCAAATTTGGGTGGTTTTTATTTACATTTTTGTTTAGTCTGTAATGTAATTTGTACTAAATAATAATCTTTAAAATAAAATAAAATAAAATAAAATAAAATAAGGCAGAAACAATACACGGTGCCTAACCCCATGATCTCGAAATGGAATGTATAGACGCATAATCATCCAATTTATGGTTGAAAAGAGGAAATCTATTTTCTGACAGAAGGGTTCGCAATAGCTATCCAGGGCCGAGTTATTCCAACAAGAAATTTCCGAAAGGTCGAGGTCGAGGTCGAAATTGCCGAGGCAATAGAAGATAGGTGCCGAAGGTGCGGCATTTACTGTGAAACAATCGACCATGTAATTGCTGGATGTAGCGTACTTGCCCCCCCGCGAATATGTCATGAGACATAACAATATAGCAAAGATCCTCCACCAACAACTTGCGATAAAACATGGTCTCTTACAAGCAGAAGTCTTTTATTTTAAATATGAACCAAAGGCAATATTGGAAAATGCAAATTTTTAACTGTACTGGGACAGATTTATTTCCACAGATCAAACCGCAGCTGCCAACAAACCTGACATCATCTTGTTCGACAGATTAAATAAAACAATCGAAGTAATCGATATACCGTTGCCCCTTAATCGCAACACCCAAAGCACATACTCCACAAAAATTTGGAAGTATGCAGCTTTGGCCATAGAACTAAAACGGATATAGGATATACAAAGTGAAGGAAGTGAATATAATTCGCATAATTATAAAAAATTTGAAAAGAAGTATGACTGCAAACACCTTTTAGAAGACATGCAGGAGTCGATCATACTGGACACATGTGCAATAGTTCATAAGTTTTTAAATATAAAAGCAATAGCACTCGCATGGGCGTAGAACTTGGACTACGCTCCACCAAAGCACAATCCCTTGAACATTTTATCCGGGATGTGTAATCTTCGGCAATATCCGAGATGAATTAAGCTCAGAAATCAAAAAAAAAATAAATAAATAAAATAAAATAAATAATAAGAAATTACCTAAATAATAAGTACTAAGACCGCTTTTCCGGTAACTCTGTATAAAGGCATTTAGTTCTCCTCTGTTTAAATGGATCTCCTCTGTATTTGAACAGACTGTAGCTCTAGGTAACAATTGCCAAAGATGCAAGTCCTTTGAAAATAAGCCTCTGGAGTTTTCTAGTCGCTATTCTGGGGCAAAATCAAATGACACACCATTTTTAGGGATAGCATTTGCTGATGACCTTTGCTCTGCCGTTAGTGAAAAGAGTTTGGAAATATTATTGTTTTATATAGGGCTGCCATAGCTGAATTGGTGCGTGACTACCATTCGGAATTCAGAGAGAATGAAGGTTCGAATCTCGATGAAACACAGGCAGGTAATGGAAAACCTCCGAGCATGAAAAGAGCTCCTATTAAAAACTATCTGCCGTTCGGGGCGGCTTGAAACTGTAGATGGGAAAAACACCAAGACGCACGCTACAAATAGGAGGTTGAGCTCGGCCAAATACCCAGAAACGTGTACGCGGCAATTATATATGTATATAAAGCGTTTTTCAGTAAGAGCGCTTTAACTTTTGTTTTTAATAAAACACAAACGGTTTGACTTTTTTAACTAATTTCTTTTTTATTATCGAGCTTGAACATATACATTTAAGTATGAAATTCGATTTCTTTTGCATGACCACCGCGTGCACGTTTTACGAAGTCCAATCGTTGAACCCAATTTTCGACCACTCTTTTGCATAAATCGGCCGAAATTCCAGCAATTTCGCGTTCAATATTGGCTCTGAGCTCACAAATCGTCGCCGGCTTGTTACTGTAGACCAATGACTTCACATAACCCCAAAGAAAATAGTCTAGAGGCGTCAAATCACACGAGCGCGGCGGTCATTCGACCGGTCCATTTCTGGAAATAATGCGCGCATCGAACTTACTCTTCAACAAATCAATTGTAGCGTGTGCTGTGTGGCTTGTGGCCCCGTCCTGTTGAAACCACATGTCGTCTAAGTCCATACCATTCAATTGCGGCCAAAAATAATCGTTTATCATGTCGCGGTATCGATTTCCATTCACAGTAACGTAGCGATCGTTCTCATCAACGAAAAAATATGGGCCAATTACGCCGCCGGCATGTAAACCGCACCAAACAGTGATTTTTTCGGGATGCAACGGTGCCTCATGAATCACGTGTGGATTGCTTTCTGCCCAGTAACGCATATTTTGCTCGTTGACAAAGCCATTGAGCCAAAAGTGAGCTTCATCACTGAAGATGATTTTTTGGAAAAACAGCAACAGCAACAGAACGATTATTTTCATAAAAAATTTGCACGATTTGTAATCGTTGCTCAAGTGTGTAGCGTTCCATGATGAAATGTATACTAATGAAGTTTACAAATGGCAAGCGAAAAATAAAAAATATTGCATCGTTCGCCCTCCCTATCGGCAAAAAGTTGAAGTGCACCTATTGAAAAACGCTTTATATAGAGACTCGACAAGACTCTGCCATTGTACATGGTTTGGGACTGTTGTGCTTGCGCTGTCCCATGCTCGCGTATTATCGATCTTCTCCATGTAATATTTGACCAATTGCGACCTCTGCTCCCTTGCAGGTTCCAGCTCAGTGCCATTCTCGTGATGCTATCTGGTGATTTTCTAAGCGTGTGACCTATCCATCGCCACTTTCTGCATTTTATTTGCCATAAGATAGGTTCTTCATTCGTTGATCTCAATAGCGTGTCGTTTTTTCTCATAATGGCTCAACGAACAGCATGTTAAGTGAAGAGCTTCACTCAATTGATTGTTCCACTATGATGCGAAGAGTGTTGGCTTGGTCAAAACAGTGTCGATGAGATCGAAATCCAGCTTGTTCCTCTCTTAAGGAGCATAATATTATTGGCTTTGAATGGAACTATTAGTAAATAAATAAATTGTACATCCAAAGTTATCCGTCTTTTTTAGACACTCCTTCATAGTCAGGCAAGATTAACACAAAAATGGCTGTCATTCATAGGAGTTCGAGTTAGACCGACACTTTTAAATATTTTTCGGTTTGAAATTAAACGTAGGTAGGTGGGGTGGCTGTCGCAATGACACACTTAGACCTTTCATAGGTCCATTGTGATACCACTGGAACTTATCCTTACCCTATGGGTTCCTTTACAAACCATCCAGTAGCTTTAGTTAACGAGCAAAGCTTCGTTAATTTTATATGCGCTATGTATGATGCAGCGGAACATTTAAAAATGTCCTGTCAAGAGTGCGAAGCCTCCTTGTCGCGAAGCTTTCACACTCTCATAAAAGGTGGCTGACTGTCTCCTCTTCTTTTGTATTAAGACAGCTTCTACAGAAATCGAAGTACGGCCATCTTCTAGTCTTATCCACTTGGAGGTCGAACCGTACTCGGTCTTAAAGTCTTTTTAGTCGGTAACAAAACACCCTCTACGGAAATGCCTTAACTCAGAAGGAAAAAACTTAATTCAAATATACATAGTTTCTATGGTAATGCAATATTTTCTTTAATGAAGGCGTCATTAGAGGTTATATTAAACTTAGTTAAAAATTTAAAAAACTAAAAAATACGGAGCTTAATATATAATAGAATTTATATTAAAGTAGGGCAAAATTCGTGAACTATCGGAAGATATATAATTTTTGCAAGCGGCGTCGTACGCCAACAGTTTTATGGAGCAAGCAATGGAGCGCGTAGAGTTCAAAATAAATATCTCCAAGACTCAAAATAATTTTAGTAAATTGAGAAAAATAGTTATTCAAAAACCGTTATTTTAAATTTTGAAAAAGGTTTATTTCAATGACCTCAGGAGCTTATTTTAATCGGGATCGGGATTGGAATCCAAACTGTGTTTGAATATTTTATTTCGTAACCATTTAAAATTTCCCTACCTTTCACTTGCCTCAGGCCAGTCGTGCCATGCGTTGCCAATCGCGAGACGCCTACGCGTGCATGTTTTTCACTTTCTGCAGAAATGAATAAATAATTTATGATGCTGCTAATTTTTGAGTGGTGAGCAGTGGATGTAAGAGATTCGATTTTTGGTAAAAGTGCTGGTGTAAATTATCATAAATTATAGCTTTATAGGTATTTTTGATAATTGCGATTTGTGCTGCGTTAATGTGTGGGTGGTGGCTGTGAGAGTGTGTGTATAATCTTTACTTTTTTATAAAGCTGATTAGGCAAATAAATTACGTAATTAAAAATGGGAATAAATATTATTCGTAACAGCCTAATTTAAAGTGGTCTTACTTTTTTACAATTTTTTTTACAGTTTTTTTAATTGCAATTTTTTAGTCATATTTTAAATACAAATTTTTGTATATTTGGAATTTTTATATTTTTATACCACTTTTATTTAAAACTTAGAGCTTTTCAAACTTTTTTAATAATAAACCATTTTAATAATCACTGCAGAACGCACCATTCAGAAATCCTTCAACTTCAAGTTCCTTCAATCGCATCAATTTTTGTTAAACATTTCATTGCAAATAAGTTTTCGCAAAGCTCTGGAAAAAAATTTGAACTGTTTGGCAGACCAGAAAATTAAAAAAAGTATAAAACTGCATCTTGTCAACAAGCAACTAACTATTTCATGCCCAGCTCCGAACGCACAATCACAAACTTGTTAACAGCGAAGCAAGCAGTGGTATCCGTTAGTCGTCGCTCAACCGAGGGTGCCCACACTTTGTCAACGTACAAACCAACTAACCAACGTGCAAGCCAGCGTCGCATCAACCACAAGCAGCACTTCGATTGACAGTCTTGACTGGTTTGTTGCCTGGATAGTTGGAGTGGAGGTAAACTTTCCCATTCACAACATAAATCATGCACAATTTGGGTCAGCCGCTGCCGAGAATGCGGTCTTTTCTCTTCTACTTGTTTTCTTTGCTATTTCTATTCTTAATTTTTTCTATTTTTGGCTTCACTTGATTTTGTGGAATGCTGCGCAAACACGAACGCTTTTCGTTCATTTCCGCCACTTCGGGTGCCAACTATTTAGCCACAGTCACGCATCAGTTCGCTGCAATGGAGAATAATATGAAAAAGTCCAGCAAACAGAATTGGAGGAGGAGTGGGCGGTGCCTGCTCTTCTTTAAACTACTTTTCTATATCACTTTTGGCTTCAAGTTGGCACGACTTATTTGTCGCCGGACGATTAAATTTTTCTTCAATAAAATATGTTTGTAAGTGTGCAAATAAAGCATAAAGTGTTTATTTCTTATGCAAACTGGAAATGCAGTTTAGTAATTCAGTTTAAATTGAAATGCAAGGGTCTCTTCAATGCTTGCCAAATAAGGCACGTCACGATGATTTAGTGGATTTTTTGTTTTAAAGTGAAATGGGGCAAGCCTGAGGGCAATGGCCTGCGCGGTACGATTTGTATGCTGTTTTTATTGCTGATAAAGAGGAAGGGAGTTCATAGGCTTGCAGCTTAGTAGAATGACACCTGAGATGTTAAGACGTGAGACGGGCGGACTCCTCAAGTGGCCTAACTAAAATGAACAAGGAAAAGCATAACTTAAAAATTTTTTTAAAAATAATTTCTAGAATGTTGCAAGGATATATAATCTTTGAAACCCATAGTTAGGCGCGTTAAATTTCTGAGAAATCTCAAAATCATAAAGCTGGAAACATAATACATACAGTAAGTAAAAAGCTGCGCGACTTGCGTGTGAGAAGTGAAACTTTTGAAGTTTTTCTGGCTCACATTTCAGGCAATCTGAACTATTACCGAGTCATGAGTTCTATGTGAATGCTAAAATCAAGAACAAGTAGTCAAATTGTATAAACAGATGGTTTCCAAACGGATCAGAACAACATAGACCTCGTTCTATTAAGAAATAGTCGTACCTCTATTACGAAGAAACCCGTGAAATTGAATGAATGCAGCCATCATAATCACTATCATTAGCACTAACGTCTTGTGTAGACCATTGCGTCCACAAAGTCAATGGCTGGACTTGTACTAAGAGATTTACTCCGATATTTTGTAGGAATTATTTTTTTAGTATAATAAACTAAACTAGAATAAATAAAAAGTGACAGAACTGAATTTTTTATGATTGGCGCATGCTTTGACAATGTTCAGAATAAGTTAGGTTAGGTAAGCCTGGTTGGCATTAAGCCACGCACAGAACTTTTGGTCCCTAGCGATACCAGATGAAAATAAAGGTTCAGAATAGTTATAATATTTTTTTGTCAAAGTTCCAGTTGTTGTCGTACTCATAGTCTTATTCATAGACAAAGTCACAGTTATAGTCACGGCCATATTTATAGTCCAGGAAACACGGAGACGCTGACTACTATCTCACTCAAATACTGAGTGGCCACGGTTGTTTTTTGGAGTACTTCTATCGGATTAATCTGGAGGAGAACCCCTTCTGCCCAAACTGCAACCACGCGGTAGAAAGTTTAGAACAAGTATTCTTTTACTGCGATCGTTTTATAGCGGAGCGTCTAATGCTTGAAGCAATTCTGGGTGGACAGCTGTGTCCGGAAAACCTAATCCCCAAGATGATTGCATCAAATACTTACTGGAATGCGGCAAAAAAAATTGCAACCATGATAGGGCTATATCTTCAACGAGCAGAGTGGCAACGCAACATGCAGCGAATAAATCAAAAATGTCTGGAGGTGGACTGCCTACGAACTGACGATAAATCAGCCGCCTGAGTCTAGTGGACACGACGGTATCAGACTACGACATGTCGGTAATACTTACGACGCCTCGATGTTCCACTTGCTGCAGAACCTCTTATGAAGTGGAAGCAATGGATACTATCGATAGCGTATAACCTCCATATGCCCATGTGAGAGGAATCTGTAGGCAGGTGTCAATAGAGGTTGTGTCAATAGACATAAGCGCGGCTGCACTTTGACGAAATCTTATCACGCTCCCAGGATGGAATTTAGCCGATGAGGAGGGTTTTTATAGTGTTCGTGGGAGCATACCCCAAATACCACTGGTGCGACGTCCCCCTTGATGAAGTTTCTGATATTTTGATTTTAACCTCCTTAAAAAAAGGCCAGTGATAGTTAGTAATAGCTAGAGGCTTAGGTATAGTCATAATCGCATTTATAATCACATTCATAGTCATAGTTATATTCTTCTCCATATCCATGGCAATGTTCGTACTAAAAGTCATAATCATATTTATATCCGCAGTTACAGATATCCATAGTCATATTCAGTTGTAGTTACAGCTATTATCTGACGAGTGTTATTACAACAAATTTTTCTGCCATTTGGTGTTTCATCCGCATACTATGCTTCGCAACTGAGGCGGACTAAAGGATAGTTGCACATGAAATGCAATTCACTACGCACGGTGCTGTAAAAATAAAATTGCCAACTACTTTTATTTTCATACCGGTTGATATTGAACGAAAACCTGCTATTAACTAAAGTGTCCATAATTTGCTTATCCTTTTGCTAGAAAGACTTCATACTGCGATTCTGAGGTGTTACTGTAATATTTTTTTAAATGTAATGAAATGAAAAAAGAACACCAAAATAAGTAAGTGAAAATATTTAATATTAATAAAATATATAGGCATATATAAATACATAAGTATTTATCTATTATACATTGCATTCTTTGAATTTCACTGACCCAATTCTATCCTTTAAAAATGGTTGCTTGCTCATTAATCTGAAAACACTAAATATTAGAAGAACTTTTCTCTCCCTCACTCCTTTTCGATTTGTTAAGTGGGGCGATTGAGTCCTAATCGCTACTCGAGAAAATTTATTTCATTATCTCCCAGCGAAGAAGAATCTTTGACTATCCTGGTGAATAATCACTTTGCGGAAAATTCCATTACCCCAAGTGACATTGCCGACACGAGTTGACAGGTAGGTTTACTCGATGTTTCCCTGGAATCTATCCTGTCAGTTGATAGAATCACATGGGCAATATATAATTTCTGTCCTTTTAAATCTCCTGGTTCTGACAAAACACAGGCAAGATGTGTTGCTTCAGAAAACAAGTACCTCGGTGCTTCCTGTCATGTCTATCTGCTTCCTGTCATGCAAGAAATCAACTTGGAGTGTTTCGCTCTTAATCACGTCCCCACCAACTGGAAGAAAACGAGTGTTGTTTTCATACCCAAAGCAGGGAGGAGGGGTCACGACTCGTCCAAGGACTTAAGGCCTATAAGTCTTACCTCATTTATTCTAAAAGTGTTTGAAATTTTGATTGATTATCATATCCGAGAGTACATCGAATCCAAATTATCTTCAGCGCAAAACGCTCAACTGAAAGGGAAATCCACGGAGTCAGCCTTACTCGAGGTACACGAGGTCATACAGACTGTGGAAAAATATCTAGAAGACAAACAATATACAAGGTGCTTTTAATAACATCAGGGCGTAGTCAATTATCACTGTGCTAGATAGACTAGAGGTGAAAAGACCTATCTGTATCTGGATCTCGTCCCTGCTTGGCTGCAGGGAAGTTAATGCGGTCGCAAGAGGGGCGAAAGCCACTAGATTCGTTCACAGGGTGACGCCGCAGATTGGTGCCCCATTCGCTCGTACTTTGGCTAGTTGCTATTGACGAAGTTCTGATAATGCTAAATAAGGGTGAGGTTAAAGTAGTAGCATACGCCGATGACTTGGTCCTGATGGTATCGGGACCGTTTCCTTCAGTCATGGCTCAGATTTTGGAAAGGTCACTCACTAGCTGTACTCAGTCGTTGGGCTGTCAGAAGGTTACAGGAGATTGGCCTCTGGCGGCAATCTCTCAAGGGACATGGTAGCAGTTAACACCGTATTTCTCCGAAGTTCGAACAGATCTCTTTATCCGCAAACTATAGTTTGAGAATCGTGCTAGGGCAATCCTTCCAAATAGGCAGGCTTGGATCGAGGGGAAAATCTGCAACGAAGTTTTTACCTCTACCTTCACTGACGGTTCCAAGATGGAATCGGGAATCGGAGCAGAGGTTTTCTCTAAATCAGCTAATTTATCTGTCTCCTGTAAACTGCCGAACACTGCTCGTATTTTTCAAGCAGAAGTCTTTGCGATCCGGCAGGCATGCAGAATGCTTAGGGAGCGCGGGAGCAAGAGAGATATTAACATATTCTCCGGTAGTCAACCCGCGATCAAGGCTCTGACGACGCCATGGTGCAGAACAAAATTAGTAAACTCCTGTAACAAGGAGATCAAATCTCTTGGGTGTGCAGGTAATATTTCACTGATCTGAGTTCCAGGACATAGGAACATAGAGGGAAATGAAATTGCTGATGAGGTTGACAGGAAGGGAACTGAATTGGCCTCAGAAACCTCCCACCTGGTCTTCAGCATTCACCTGACAGTTGCTAAAGGGGAACTGCACAAATTATTTCTCAGGAAAGCGCAGAAAAGATGGAGTTCCATTTCTTCATGTCCTATTTCGAAAACCCTTTGACCCCAGTACAATATACGAAGGACTCAAAAAGTCTCCTCACCATTCAATTTCCAAACTCGTAGCTATGTTTACCGGTTACTGGACGATCGGCACACAAAGCTAGGATAACTATTTAATTCCCATTGCAGAAGCTGTGAGGACCTTTCAGAGAAGGAGACCGTTGAGCACTTTATCTGTAAATGTCCAGGTTTGGCAGTTAGGCGACTAAGGTCGCTGAAGGCTCTTTCCCTCGACAGTCTGGGGCAGTGCGCCAACCTAAATCCAATAAATTTCCTCCATTATATCAACAGCTCTGGCTGGCTGTATGGATATATAAATATATAAATAAAGGGTGGTTAAGTTTTAAGGGCCGGTCTTGATTTTAAATAAAATTCCACTTTTTGAAAAAGTTTTTATTATTTCTCTTTATTGTGATAATATTAGTATAGCTCAATTACGTGTAAAGCCAAATATTGGCCAAATGGCCACCGCGGCCTCAGCGGCACACCTCCAAAGACCACCAAATGCAAATAGTTCCTTATCTTAACGGTGGTTAGGTTTTAAGGGCCGGTGTTGATTTTTAATAAAATAGAATTTTTTTTTAAATTGTTATCATTTCTCTTTATTGTGATAATATTGGTATAGCTCAACTACGAATAGATCAAAATATTGGCCAAATAGCCGCCGCGGCCTCGGCGGCACACCTCCATCCGATGGTCCAAATTTTCTATGACGCTGAGGCATAATTGAGGTTTTATGCCGTTAATGTGCCGAATTATCTCATCCTTTAGCTCTTGAATTGTTGCCGGCTTATCAACGTACACCTCTTTTTTCATATAACCCCAAAGAAAGAAGTCCAATGGTGTCAAATCACATGATCTTGGCGGCCATTGGCATCGCCGCGACGTGAGATTATTCGGCAATCAAATTTTTTGCGCAAAAGAGCCATTGTTTCGTTAGCTGTGTGACAAGTGACACCGTTCTGTTGAAACCACACATCGTCTACATCCATATCTTCCAATTCGGGTCATAAAAAGTTCGTTAACATCTCACGATAGTGAACACTATTCATAGTAACTGCCTGACCGGCCTCATTTTGGAAAAAATACGGCCCAATGATGCCGCCGGCCCATAAACCGCACCAAACAGTCACTCTTTGTAGGTGCATTGGTTTTTCGACATCCCTTCGCCCAAATGCGGCAATTCTGCTTATTGACGAATCCACTGAGGTGAAAATGTGCCTCTTCACTGAAGATTAAGTGCGCAATATGCATTTTGATTTGAACGCACGTTTTCATAATAAGACTGAATAACTTTAACGTGGTGTTTGATTATGTATTGATTAAAATGATGATTAAAATTGAGTGTGTCTGATATTGAAAAATGTGAAATGGAATGCAGAAAAAACTTGATGTTTAAGTGTGGTTTACACTCAACATCGGCCTTTAAAATTTAGCCAGCCTTTATTACAGTTAATTTGGGAAAATGTCATACTAATAAT
This sequence comes from Anastrepha obliqua, assembly GCF_027943255.1. Classification (NCBI taxonomy): domain Eukaryota; kingdom Metazoa; phylum Arthropoda; class Insecta; order Diptera; family Tephritidae; genus Anastrepha; species Anastrepha obliqua. The sequence goes on from NC_072893.1 coordinate 11,057,432, forward strand.
TTATTACGTTTCCGAACAGTGTATAAGTAATCCTTAAACTACGTATTACGAATTAAGCAAAGAAATACACAAAGATCGAATGCTGCTTCCATAAAAACTTACGGAAATATATACAAAAATGTTGGATGTACTTTTATTACTAAACGCATTGGAGCATCACTGCGTTTATAATTTCTGAAACTCATTTACACAAGAATATTCTTTCTAATTTTCGCTCCATATATTCGTCTTTATTACAGTCGTATATTTACTTTTGGGTATACGCATAGATTTCCACTACGAAATCGCCCACTCATTCTCAACCCAAAACTGACCGGCCGGCCCAGAGGCCAATGTTGGCGTTGAAAAGAATTTATTTGCTGTGAACGTAAATCGGTCGTAGGAGCTCCATAAATTGCTAAGGTGATAAAGCAAAAATATACAAAAATATAGAAAAATATATATACAAGAATTATGCCAGCGCAACAACACAACAACAAAATGCTGCGAAAACCATTGTGCAAATCGAATCTATTTCGAAGGGAAAAGGAAAATGAAATATTAACACAAAAAAAAAAATAAGAAAACAAAAAATTACGATGAGAATGAGAAAATTCTCTAACTTCACTGCTTTACTTTAACTTCCAAACTTCGGTTGCTATATCATTGCGACATTCACTTTTATGACTTTGTGTGTTTTTGTTAAAGCCAGCCGCCTATACAATCAAAGTAAATTATGTTCATTGGCCTTTTTATGACCCCCCATTATGCGCATCATCGTGTCGCCACCACCATCAAATAGATTTACTTCTCTACTAACTATAACCATTCAAGCGATTAAGCTCCTCTGTCTTGTAGAAAATTATATTCAAAATCAAATATTGGCTACAAGAATGTCAGCCAACAACCAGTGTTGCCAGATTGAGTTTCGTTTATGAAATGACTTAGTGCCACAAATCGCATCAAAGTTGGAAACAAAAATATGACGGGTATGGAAAAATTACTTTGTATAGTGTGGAATTTTACGTAACCTCCTTTTTTTTATTTAACTTTACTAAACAAAAATTTAAAAAATAGGTTACGGTTAGTTAGTGAGGTTAGGTTTGGCAGCCGCATCGCACATAGGAACAGCGATGGCACTCAGACCACGAAATGGATCCTTCCAGATTGAACCATCCTGAGCTTTGGACAAAGCGTAAAAGGCTGTTCATACCTAAAGCGTATAGATCATCCATATTCACCAAGATGCAGGACTTCAAATATTGCTTTCTGCTTCTGGCTATAGCCAGGCCTGTGAAAAAAAGTTGTTGAATCGCTTCCAACTCCTCTTCTTTCCTACAGCTACGACAGAAATCATGCAAGTAAACGCCTAACTTTCTTGCGTGATTCCCTATGAGATAATGTTCTGTGAGGCCCCCTACTCAGGTCCTAATTTGAAGTCTACTCAATTTAATATTATTCTTGGATAGACGTAAATTTAGCCTTGGTCATGATGGGCTGGCAATTTCATAGGAATTGGCACTCATTCATCTTTAATTTACAAAACTAATTAGTGCGTCCATAACAAGAAGCTTAAAAGTTGCGAGAGGCTGATTATGTTTGGCATACAGGTACCTTCTTTTGCAAGTTGGTCAGCCCTACAGTTCCCTGGTATATTTCTGTGGTCTGGAACCCAGCATAAAATAATACGATACTGTTTAGCGATCTCATAAGAGATTGCCGATAATGTATATTAAGACAATTCTTGAAGTTATTTGGAAAGCATCCAGAACCCGAGGGGCAGCCTTTTGATGATATTCTCTATGATATTATGTTTATCTCTAACCATCTTAAGGCTTCATGAATAGCTTTTATTTCTGCTTGAAAAACACTATAGCGGTTCGGTAGTCTCTCTTACCAACAAGTGCTACTTTGGACTAAGTAGGCAATTGAGCAGTAAAGTCCTCTCTCGACGAACAAAATTAACACTCTACAAGACTCTCATCATGCCCGTCCTAACGTATGGCGCAGAAGCGTGGACGATAACAACATCCGATGAAGTGAGACTTGGAGAGTTTGAGAGAAAGATTCTGCTCAAGATTTTTGGACCTTTGCACGTTGGCGAGAGCGAATGTCGCAGGCGATGGAACGATGAGCTTTATGAGCTTTACGACGACATAGACATAGCGCAGTGGATAATTCGATGGAATAGGAAGGCCTCCTCTGCGTTGGAAAGATCAGGTGGCGAAGAACTTGGCTTCATTTACTGTTTCCAATTGGCGCCGGTTAGCTCGAGAAAGAAAATTTTGGCCCGCTTTGTTGAACTCTTCCGTAATCGCGTAAACAGTTTAGTTCAAAAGAAGAAGAAGATCTGATAGTTTAAAATAGTCACTGATAAAAAGCTCTTCGTAATATAACAATGATCCTACACCGGTGTCCATTTTAGATCCCTCCGTGTAGATGAAAGGATGTCTTGGGTCATGGATCTTCCTAAACTCATATCAGTCTAGAATGGATTTTCACTGAGAAATTCCTGAGCAGGAAATCGGAGGATGATAATCACAATAACTGAGTATATGCACATAGGAGTCTAAGATGGTTGAATGTCCTTGTGTGACAGTCTTCCATTGTGAGCTCGCTCAGGGCCATAAAGTGGAACGGGCCGCTGAGTGTTTGTAGAAGAGATCCAGGGATGACAGATGTTAAATGATGCCCAAAGGCTTGGATGGTGTGTTTTTCATAACACCACATGTTGCTAATTCCGCAGAGCTGTGCGACCTTACTCAATAAATTAGAATAGGTCTTTTTCTGCATAGCACGCCACCAGGTAACATTTTCTTATAGAAGAATTGACGTGCCAACTGCAGTACAAAGCCAATGAGCTACCTTAGGTTTAATTCTCCAGGCCCCTCTGGCCTAAATCGCTCTTACAAGCATAACGAGCTAGGCTAGCTTTCCTAACTCTTTCTGAGATGTTTGACTTCCAAGTTAATTTCCTATCTATGGTTAGTCCAAAGTACTAGGTTTCTTCTGAAATCAGAAGGGGAAGCATAATTGAACTTAGCTGAGGGATTGTATGTTTTGTAGTGAACAATATGAGTTGTGTGTTTTGTGTACATCTACTCACTAATCTCCTGAGTACCTATTCTTTTATTGGGTTGGCGCTTATCGCCATCATAGCGTTTTTATATTTTCTTTTATTTTGCAACGAAACAGCTCGGGTTCTTAGCGGTGTGTATGCAGAAGTTATCATAGGCAAGCCTATCGTACGAAAATGGTTTGCAAAGTTCAAAAATGGTGACTTTGACGTCGATGACGCGTCCCACAGTGGAAGGCCTTCTGAATTCGATGAAGAAAATCTCAAATCACTTTTGAAGGAGAGCGGTCGCCAAACAATTCGAGAATTGGCGGAAAAAATGAACTGCGATCATAAAACGATTCTCAATCATCTTCATTAAATGGGATTTACCGAAAAATTGGGAGCCTGGGGGTCTCACGAGCTCAACAAAAAAAAACAAAGAAAGTTGCCCTGAAATTGCTTCTCAGCGTCGCGCACCCCATCGAGCAACACGCAGTCTAAAGAGCGCTTTTTGTGCCGAATTGTCGCGGGAGACGAGAAATGGTGCCTATACATTAATATGAAGCAAAAAAAGAAGTGGGTGACTCCAGTAGGTATCCCAAAGCAGAGAGTCAAGCCGGATCTGCACCCAAAGAAGGTCATGATGTGTGTTTTTTGGGACTGGGAGGGCATGGTGCATTGGGAAATGTTCCAAAAGAATGCCACGGTTAGCAAGGAGGTGCGCAAGTCGTCAAAGCCGCACTCCAAAAGCTCGAATGGGAGGTTCCTCAGCATCCGCCTTATTCTCCTTTGCATCATTGCATCGACTGATTACCATATTTTCTGCGCCCTGTCAAACCATATGAAGGGCTTTACCTTCGACAACAAAGAGGTCCTTAAAAATTGAATCAACAACTTCTTTCAGACCAGACCAGGTGGTTTTGGCGGAACGGCATTAATAAATTGGTCCAGAGGGGGAAATAGGTTGTAAACAGCAATGGCGAATACATAACTGATTAACTTATAAATATAATTATTGTTTTTTGTGGACGTAAAAGTCTTCGGTCAAAACACCACGAACCGATCCCCTAACCCAATAGATTCGCATCAATGACTCTGCTACGTTTTATAGGTTTATATTTCAATAAATATTTCACTGTATGACAACTGCCTTTATTTACTTTTCATTTAACCAACCGTGCGTTCTCAATTTTCCGCTCGCTTTTTTCTGTTGCCGCTTACAACTCCAGCCCTGAGGTGACCCAAATGTGGTCGATGTCCTTTTGCGGCTAGCAACTGTATGGCATCAATTTGCAACATTGCCAGACGCGGTAATGTAATTTACATACAAATAAATTTGCCTCTGCGGTTTTTGGCCTTCAACATTTTAAAATGTGCTGGGGTCGTTTTTGGAACTAATTAACACCGACACAAGCGGGTGATCGGCGGCGAGTGTACCTTAAGCAAAAAGCAAAAGTAAGTAAAAATATATAAAAGCCAAATCCGGAAAAAAGTAAAAAAAAAAAAAAATAGAAAATTAAAAATATTTTTTTTCTGAAAAAATACTGTAAAACGAGTGAATATTGTAATGTACCACAAAAATGCTGGCTAATTAATTAGATTAGTTGACCGTGCGAACAACACGAAAGAGGCGCAAAGTGACAGCAGAGAGCAGAGAGCACAGAGCGGAGCGTATGAAAGCAAATGTTAGTTAGGGCAGAAAAAGTGAATTTTAAGCGAAATTTAAATGAAGCTTATGCGCCACTTAGCCGGCATCTGCGGCACATGATTAGGTACATATGTAGGTGTATATATACGTATACACATCTACAGTGGAAACACGATACTTGCGACACAATTTGTTTCATTGCGTACTCAGTACTTGTGACATTAGCACATTTTTACCGCAATACTTGCAACAATTTAGGTTTTGTCTTTCTTTTTTGCTCTTCTTACGTTTTTGCTCTTCTTCTGTCTAATTCAGTGCTAAAAATATCAAGCCTAATTCGAGCGAAGGCTGGGCAGACGCACAGAAAGTGGTCCGTAATCTCATACTCCACTCCACATCCATCTGTTTCCCCCTTAGAAAGTGGCCCGTCATCAGTCCAATCAGCTGCCTACAGCCCCTTCTGCTTATTGACAGGGGGATCTGCGACAATCGATTGGGCATGACAGGTAACATCAGTTTTGTTCATTTGCAACCTCTCGCAGCTCGCTTGTGGGTTAAAGTTAGCTAACCGTGGCTTTGATGGCTTCAGAAGGGAATACAAGAACAGGCCGAAGAAGTTGGCCTCTGAGTTTATCCTAGCTGAAGAGTCAGAGGTCTCATTACCCACGTTACACGCGACACCCACGTGTCCCGGGATCTATGTTAGCATCAGGATTTTATGTCTACCGACATAGCTGGATCATCTATCCGACATCCAGCCTGGATTTATAGTACTTTTGACTCATGAAGTGGTTGTAGGGCAGTCTAGGAGCATGAGCGCAGCATTGCTGTTGTTGCAGACACATACAGATTTGCTTCTCTTCCCGTTTTCTAACAGGTGGCGCTAAAGTAATCCTCCTATCAGAAAATGCTATAAATTTTGCGATTGGCCCCTATTGTCAGTTCTGTTTTGACATTTGTGTAGAAAACACATGCGAAATACACGTTAATAAACAATGTTACGCTACACTGCTCCAGAAAGCGGAATATTGCTGACTATTTATTGTATTTGACCAATAATCGGTCGGTGACTTTGGCACAACGTTAATTTCGTCGCAGATTTCCTCGCCGTCCAACGGCTACTGGTGAAACACTGCGACGTTTAGCCGCTCGCCTGGTAGAGACTGGCACAACACGAGATGCTGCCAGGCGTGGCAGATCCCGGAGTAGCCGTTCTGCAGAGAATATTGCTGCTGTAGCCGAGGATGTCATGGAAGCGCCGTCGACATCGACCAGACGACGTGCCACGCAAATGGGTATCAGTCGACGGTCGTTACAGCGAATTTTGGTACAAGATTTGAAGATGTTTCCGTACAAAGTCCAGACGGTGCATCAGCTGTTAGCTGCTGACCGCCAATCGCGTCTAACATACGCTCAAGCCATCCTTAATCACCACCAAGAGGAAGATGATTTTTCATCAAAAATAATCATGAGTGGTGAGGCCCATTTCCATCTTAGCGGCTACGTAAATAAGCAAAATTTACACTTATGGGGTACTGAAAATCCGCGTGCAACCCACGAAGAGCCATTTTCGCTGGAGGAGTCATCGGACCTTTTTTCTTCGAAGACGTCGCGGGCCAAACGGTTACTGTGAATGGTGAGCGCTACAGAGCAATGATAAACGAGTTCTTTTTGCCGCAACTTGATGAATTGGGATTGGAAAACATGTGGTTCCAACAGGATGATGCAACGGCACACACTGCACGTGCCACAACCGATATGCTGAAGGATGCATTTCCCGGGCGCCTAATCTCCCGTTTTGACGATTTGCACTGGCCAGCAAGATCGCCTGATTTGACCGCTCCAGACTTCTTTTTGTGGGGCTTTTTGAAGTCGCGGGTTTATGTCAACAAGCCTCAGACTTTTGCAGCTCTTATAGACAATATACGTCAAGAATGTGAGGACCTATCGCCGGAAGTTTTGGCCAAAGTGATGGAAAATACCATAAAAAGGGCTCAAATGGCAATCAACTGTGGCGGCGGCAATTTACATGACATCATACTCTTGACTTGATGTAAAAAAAATTAGAAGAACAAATAAAAATAATCCACAAGAAGAATCAAAGTTTGTCATTTTTTTTTTCAATTACAGCCAAAAAACATCGCAAGGTTACTTTTGCGCCACCTGTACAATAAAGTTCATCGCTTCTTGAACAGCATACACCTCCGCTTGAATGACAGATGCATATATTATAAGAGGAAAGTGTAGTTTGTTCCCGCTGGATTCCATGTAAATATCAGAGCCGAAATTATGCTCGGTCCTGGAGCCATCGTGGAAATGCGGAAACAGTATTTGCCGGGTTCATTTTCAGAGTTTCACCAGAATTGAGCCTCTGGCCGCACCACTCTGAAATGGGATGCCCATACTGCAACTTCAACTCAGTCATCGTTTTAAAAGCTGTTTGAAAAAGCGTCTGACTGGAATTGGGGCGATATCGTTTCTCTTTCGGAGTAACGATTACAGATAGCTGATGATGCATCTAACATTCAATTTATTGCAGCTTTGCTTCGGGCAGTAGAACCATTGCCGCAGGTCTCTGAATCTGAAATCGACCGATGTATTGTTGAACTTCATTCGATACCTCCAGCTTTAAATGAAGAATTAGAAAGAAAGAAGAAGAATAAAAGAGGAAGCTAACGACGTGATGCTAAATACGAATAAAATTACATGGAAGGAGTCAATGTCAGTATTCAATATATGCTTGGATTGGGCAAAACAATGTTTGCTTACAAAAAATACCAAAATCGAGAAGTTCTTTAATTTCAAATGAAACATATCGCTTTAAAGTATATTTACTTTATGTAATAAAAACTAAATAAAATTTTAAATTGTATGAAAAAAAAACACTTCAGTACTTGCGACAAGATCGAAACTTGCATCCAAAACTAGGATTCCTATAAACAAATTTTTAATTTGTATGAAATTAAAAAATAATATATATCTCAGTACTTGCGACAACCTCGAAACTTTCACCCAGCCCAGTTTTCATTACGTGCACGAATCGAATTTCTACTGTACTTGTACCAATATACATATACCTGTGTGCAAACTCTAATTAAATTCTCCTAAAACCGACCAGTGGCCAGCATATTTGATTCCTTTGCAAAATTCAATTAAAATTTAATCTTCGTAGCAATATTTGTATGAGCTTTGTTTTTGTTAATTTATGTCAATACCATTAGTGTCCACGCAGTAACTCAATAAATAAAGTTCACTTAATGGCACTTCAAAATCCATATCTACTCATCCCCATCACCTTTTCATCCCTAATACCAGCTGTAGCAAAAAGTGAGGATACATATTCACAGATACATTCACGCACCACAGCCATTCATTATGAATAAAATAATTAGTGTGCGTGATGGCCAGTGTTGCGTATTTTGGTTATTCTGCGGTCTTAGTTCGCACATTTGCCACTTTAATGAGCTCATTACTGTGTCGCATAATCGATTGAAATATTTATGTGACTATTTTTCAATGGCATTTGGCATACAATGCATTGTTGTTGTTTTGTTACTTTCATTACTCGAATTCGGCGGTTGTTCGTTGGTCGTTAATCTGATTGTTGCAATGAAATTATGCCGGTGGTGGTTATTAAAAGTTGTTTATGCTAACTTAATTTGTTGCTTTAATTGAGTGAATTTTCGTTGGCCATTTTGTAGCTTATAACACTTTTGTAATTTGAAAGTTACACGTGTTTTTCGATAATTAACTGTTAGTTGTGGAAAATGAAATTTTGTTTATTTGCAAAGCTGGTAGATATATTCTCATTAGTTGGACATGGCGTATGAGTGATGTGAGTTAGTTCGTGTTTCTCCGGTAAGGGTGGCTGCCGTAGTTAAGTGTGTTTTGTACATGAATACTACACGATGTGCCGGTGCGTACAGCTTACATGAAACAAAAAATAATAAAAATAGTTTTTTGACTAAGCTGATGATGCGAATTCATCCATCAGAAGTAGCTTCCGAATGGAGACGTATATGAAATAAATGAAGATGCACATCATAAATTGGATAGAATGTTATATCTATTTTTTAGTGATAATTTGAACAATATATTTCTGAATGTTTTTCTCCTACAGCGTTTTGTGATAGGCATTTCGGTCGTTTGAGCTTAAATAATGAATTTTATCAGTTTCCCTCATCGGCTCCAGGTGAAATAATATTTATTTATTTTATTTATATCAGTAGTACAGAGTAAGATTTAGGCCCTTTAATAGTAGTTCATATTATTGTATGTAACTATAATGATTTTAACATGCAATTTTTTTAAACTAATTTTTTACAAGTGTTACATTACAAATCAATATCAAGTGAGTCCGTAAGTTCGTGCGTTTCTAAATGTGGTTTTAAAATTAATAAAAAAGATGTTTAAAGTAATCAATAATATATTTTCCTCCATTATTTACAATGTCTTCCCACGTTTAGTCAAATTTTTAATTCCCTGCTCAAAAAATTTTTTGTCCTTGGATCCAAAATACGCTTCGATATCCCTTTTTATAGCTTCTTTTGAGGAGTAGTTCTTGTTACTCATAAGGGATTGAAGTCCACGGAGTATCGGAGAGTATGGTGGATGCGGCATTAGCTCCAGCTCGTTCAGCTTGCCTAATGTTTGCCTTGCGGTATGAGGTCTTGCGTTGTCGTGGTGAAACAAAAATTTGCGTCTATTCACTAAACTAGGTCGATTTTTTTTAAGTGCCTCATTCAGGTTTGACCATGTTCCACCAAATAAACAAGAACATCTTCTTGGGGTGAAGACCATCTCTAGGGGTCGGATCCATTTTTCATCACCAGTAACGATACCGTTCAAAAAACTTTCATTTTTAAGCCGTTGCAGCAGCTGAGAACACACATTCACTCTCTGCTGAAGGCTGGCGACGAAAAGTCTATATGGAACCCATTTTCCCAGCTTTGAAACCTTTCCCAACTGAACCAGGTGCCTGTGAACTGTTCCATGCGATGAATTTAACCTCTGAGCTATCATATCGATTGTCAAATTTGGCTCAGCTTCCACGAGTTCGAGCAAGGCGTCGGAGTTAAAGACTTCAGGACGACCACCGCGCCGGGCATCCTCCTCGTCGTTTATTTCTGCAGCAGCGTTTGTTGCATTTTTACCACTTTTATAAAAAAAATACAAAATACGCCTCTTATACGCGTTCGAAGATTCCATTTCATTTCTTAACATTACATGCTTCTATCCGCCATTAAAATCACTTGTTGAATGCACAATATAACAAAGAAAATATAAATAGTTCCGTTATTTTCCGCGAATAATTTTTTGTATGCAAAAATCGTACAAAAGTGAAATTATGGGTAAAATACGCACGAACTTATGGACTGACCTGATACAATACTTTTTCGGTTTGACAATTCGCGTTGCTTTTCTTCAACTGCATTGTTTAAATTCATTAGTTGTTCAATGAAGACATCAGAACTGATCGTTCGAATGGGTTGGGTTCCTTTGTAATCCCACCAAACTGATAACAAAACCTTCTTTTGATGAATATCAGCTTTTCATGTCGTTTGAGTTTGTTCGCCTGGCCTGCTCTACGATCTTTCCGCTTGACATTGTTGGAAAAAACCCATGTTTCATCGCCAGTTATCTGTGGTTTTAAAAATGGATCATTTTCACTACGTTTCTTTAGCAAATCACAGCTGTTAATATATATAAAGGGTTTTTCAATAAGGGCGGGTAGATGTTGAAATGGAATAAATGGCGTTTGCTGTGTGGCACGTAGCGCCATCCTGCGCCATATGGTTCAATATGGGCCATAAGATATTGAAAGAGTCACCACGTCTACCAAAAATGGGCGCAATGCGCGCAACCTTTGCGTTAATGAACGCTCATTTTGATAATAAAGTTTTATCATTTGAACGTCCTGTTCAATCGTGTAACTTGCAATGATGATTTGGCATAAACAACCGAATAATAAACAAAAGATTTGACAGATGTCACCAAAACAAAATGGCTGCCACAGGGCGCCAAAATCGACCCGCGCCAATTGAAAAACCCTATATATAATTGCCGCGTACACCCCTTTTGGGTGTTTGGCCGAGTTCCTCCCCCTGTTTGTGGTGTGATGTTGTTCCACAAATGAAGGGACCTACAGTTTCAAGCCGGCTCCGAACGGCAGATATTTTTATGAGGAGCTTTTTTATGGCAGAAATACACTCGGAGGTTTGCCATTGCCTGCCGAAGAGCGACCGCTTTAGAAAAATGTTTTTCTTAATTTTGGTGTTCCACAGAGATTCAAACTTACGTTCACTCTGTGAATTCCGAATGGTAATCAAGTACCGGCCAATTCGGCTACGGCGGCCGCTGTTAATGCGTTTCTTTCAGTTCGTGAGGAATCCATGTATCGTGTTTTTGAACACAGACAAGTTGTGGTAAGTTATTTCCAATGCATTTATGTGATACTTGAGGTTTCTGTGCAATCTCACGTGTTGTACTGTGACGATCCGAATCGATTATTGCTTTGATTGGGGCGTCATCAACTTCAATTAGACGACCAGAGCGTTTTTCATCTTTGAGTGAAAAATCAGTAGAACGAAGTTTGGCAAACTAATTTTGACACTGCCGTAGTTTTAAGGCTTCGTCACCATAAACAGCACATAAAAAGTTAGAGCTTGCGATGCGGTTTTCCCTTTGTGGAAATAAAAAACCAAAATATGACAAAAATGTTCCTTTTGATCTTCCATTTTTCAAGGAACACTAAACGAAAACTACGCAACCGGTCAAAAAACTTTTTTTACTGATTGACAGCTGAATTGCCAACTATCAAATAACAAAATGTGTTTTACATTTGTACTACGTCTGCAAACCTAAAAATGCAACTGAAGTCATCTATGTGTAAAATCCACAATTACTTAGTTGCCAACCCAATAATATGAACTATATTTGTATAAATAAAAATAATGTAGGCTTATAATTTTGCGCACGTTGCGTATATGAGAAGAAATTGTAGGGGTACGAATCAAACGAAAAAAAAATAATAATAAAATACATAGTTTATTCTAAGCTCGAATATGCGCATTTGGTATGGAATCCAGTTTATACCGCTCATTAAAATATAATTAAAAGCGCACAACTCTGCAACGTTTTCAATTCTCTGGCCCCCTACCATCCTACAGTGCTCGGTGCAATGAAATAGCGGTTGGAGCTCAGGCGATTCAGGTGACTCAGAATAATGAAAAATCAAATTTGTCCTAAAATTTCGGCACCCACCTTGTTTTTATTAGAGATATTTCAGAAATAATTGAATGCTATTATAAATCAATGTAAATAAAATATAACTGTTTTTGCAGAGTGCCTCCTCAATTTGCCAGCCATCATACCATCATACCTGTGCGCAACTATCAATCGCTGATTTAACTTATCTCCCTTAGTCATTTCATCCGCTATTTATTCGCTGAAAGCATTTTTCTTACACCGAAATTAATTCCGAATAAGAAAAACCTAAAACGATTTATTTTGCTTTACTGAATTACATTGCGAAACTATCTTTGCTATACCAGCAATAACAAGTCGAATGGCTGCCGCCAAAGCGCGAAGTGGCGAAGACAAAAAACGCCATTGTCACCAGCTAAGAAGAAGAGATGTCACGGCGGCAGTAGAGGCCAAGAACAGAAAATACTCGTTTATTTGTATGTAGATTTGAGCAAAAGCGGCAGAATGTTTTCGTTTTGCTGGCAATTTCGTATGCAGGTCGACACAATGGCTGGCGAACCCTACCATTACGAAGCATTTTCAATTTCAGAAATTATTCATTATGATGGTGGCGACGACAGCAAAGCTAAGCAACAACAACAACAACAACAAAGCAGGCTGCCGAGATGACAGTGGTAACGGTAATTGGAATGCTGATGCTGATGTTGTTGCTAATGCTGATGCTGATGATGGTGGTCAGCGATATGAAAACGAGATGAACCAAAAACAAAAAAAAAAAACAACGGAGCAACAAAAGTCAGTTACAACAACAACAATCTTGCAATAACAGCAACCCAACATTGTTGTATTTGTAGCCCAGCCTAACCAGTAATGGCTTAGCGCGCCACCAACGCACTGACTATGATGAATAGCCGTCAGAGCTGCTTGGATAAACGATAACACGACCGTCCATGTTCTACACCCTGGTACCAAAAACAAAAACAAAGTTACAAAAACCAGCAAGCTGCGCGCAATGCCAGTTAGTGGGGCAAGAATAATTGCGGCTAAGCTGCCTCCGTCAAGGGATGCAGGTCAGCAAAAGACTAAGTTGCGGGAACGAGTTGCTGTTTTTTGGACGAAGGACATTTACATTTAAGCTGATTAGCGTATCCATTTGCTGCTATCTGGTTGACTGCTATTGGCGAGGCTAAGTGGCCTAAGGCAAGTGCGTGCCATTTCCGCAAGTGAAGCGTACGATTTGTGTGGGAATGTGCGTGCGCATGAGTTCACTTACAAGTAGAGAAATTTGCCATGAAAAAGCCATGAAAGAGCCATGCACAGGTGAAAGTGCATTGTGGGTGGAATTCTTAAAGTATTGCGGTAAGTGCACATAAATGGCCAGCAAAGTGCACGAGGAAATGGAAAGTGAATACATAAAAGGGGATCTCCAAAGTAAGGCGGACTTTTATTATTTATTTATTTTATTATTTATTAGGGAAGTTTAAAGTAAATAAGGTAAAGTAAAAAAGTAAGTAAAGTAAAACACAGTCAAATTGCGCGTACCTCTTCAAAAATAGGCCCCTAGTGTAAGTTGAAGTCCAAGTAACATAATCACCTCAGCCAACACGAAATAGGGTGATAGTCGCAAGTAACGCTGCAAACAGAATTTGACCGAAATGGGACGTCGGCCGCTAAAAGGCGCGGTCAAGGAAAAACAGGTCACTGCAAGGATGAGTAGGAGGAAGAGTATGGAAGAAATGGACAAAACTGATGTTACCTGTCATGTCTGACTGACTATCCTAAATACCCCGGTCACTAAGCAAAAGAGAATGTAGGCAGCTGGTTGGACTGATGACGGGAAACTTAATATGGGCGAAGCACATGGCAAATGTAGGATCTTAGACAATGTACTCTGCCCAGCTTGTAGAGTGGAGGATGAGATAACGGACCACTTTCTGTGCACTTGCCCGGCCTTCGCTCGAATCAGCCTTGCGGTATTTGACACTGGTATGTTAGGAAGCGACCACATAATGGTTCTTTGGCACCAAAAGATCTACTCAGATTTCTTCGGAGGTCGGGTAGATTTAAAGGAAATTAAAAAGCGAACCCGAGTGCGGTACAATGGAATCAATTTTGTCTGTTAAAAAATTGTTAATAGTCTCGACAAAAAAAAAATAAAAGAAAAACGAGTCATTCAGACATCTTCTCTGTCACTGCGTGGGATGCCACTTGGTTTAGATATTTTGGTGACATCACCAAACCAGCTGATTTGTTTTTTTTGTCTTTCGCGGTGTACAAGTTTATGTAGTCAATAAACTACCAACAATATGTGCGCACATCCTCAAACAATTTTTCTCACGTGAAAGCTACAACACGGCCTCGATAGTGATAGGTAAGAACCAAACCTGAAAAACTGGTTAGAGAAAGCACTTAGGCTATAGCTGTTTTCAAATAAATTCGGAAAAGTAGATTTAAAAAAAACTCAGAAAAAAATTAAGTGGCGAACAAAAAGTTTGAATAAAATGTGAATTAAAAAACTAGTTTTTTGGTGATTTAAAAATCAAGCCCTAAGCACAGGAAGAGGAAGGATTTGACTTGATATTGACTTACATTAGGATGCCAGCATTAAATGGAATGACGAAGGACCAATCCATTTGCACTATCGCTGTTTGCTTCTAATTTGCTTAATGAAATAAATGTCCATAAGCCTATCTCACTGCATGGTTTCTTTGATCTAATCATTTTTTTGGCTACTAGAGTACGCCTCATCTTCGAAGTCTATGATACCTGAAAGTAACGACATAAATACTATAGTACATATTTTAGAGATTTTTGACTTAAGTGTTAGTTTTACTGAAAAATATGAAGAACTTTTTCGTACTCATCGTGAGGTATGAATTACTGAAGGCGAAAGCGGCCTGAACTTGTTGAATAGCAAAAGTTCTTTAGGAGAACTTTTTCCTTGGAACTATTTAAAGAAGAAGAGCATAATTAATTAATGCCCTGGATATAAATCAGACTTGGTAATATTGAAGTAGAAAAATGTAAAAAATGCGTTTATTGATCTGAAATCATGTCGAATAGAGTATATTTTACTTCTAGTTGTCGGGAGAATTCACTTCTGTTTCTCCTGGGTAGCTTCAGAATATTAGATTAGTTTCATATTTTATTCCACTAACTACCATTGGGAAGTGCGTAGGTTCGAGTCTCCGTTCGTAAAACACTAAAATGATAGAAAGAGTTTTTTCTAACAGCGGCCGCCTATCTAAACAAGCAGAATACACTTCCGAGTGAATTTCTGCCATGTAACAGCTCCTCATAAAAACCTATTGCCGCCCGGAGTCGGTTGAAAACTGTTGGCCCCTCCATTTGCGGAACAACATCAAGACACACGCTACAAATAGGAGGAGTAGCTCGTCCAAACGCCAAATGGAAGTGTACGTGCCAATGATTTATTTTTTCTGTTGTTATGTTTCAAAAGTTTCCCTTACTTTGGAAAGCGCCTTTGTAAAGAGTGCGTTTCGTTTTTCGTGATACAGTTTCCATTTGCTGCTGCTGTCCCAAAGACACATAAATTTTATGCCCTAATGCATTTGAAAACAAGCAAAGGACTGAAGTTGGGGCAATGGTTACAAAACACAAAAAGTTTTTAATTGTAATAATTATTTCATGCAGCAAAGACAGTTTAAAAAATGCATACGGTGAAGCAGCTTTCGCATCAGGGACTAACTAAATATTGCCAGATAACTGAACTGTAATTTATCACAATTTTAAAACTGCTACGCAATAAAACTAAAAGGAACTACCACTAAATAAATTTCTGAAGGTTAAAATAATCGCAGCAGCCAGTGATATTGTTAGTGATTGATTGCTTGTAGTGGCGAGTAATTACAACTCCAATATAAGTGGAAAACGTAGCATTTTAACACCTCAAGTTGCGATTTAAACTGAAAGTAATAGCCGCAATAAAAGTTCAGTGAAATACATACTGCGAACAAACTATTTTTGTTGTTTGCTTTTTATTCCTTAATGCATATTATTATATTATATCGCTCCTAGTCGGAACAGAGAGCGGAAACAAATGTTCTCCAATGATTTCTGTCAGCTGTAATGTGTCGGATTTAGTTCCAAGTGTTGGTGGAAGGGCTCTGGGTGGGAGATTGTGCGCATCTACGTTTGATGTGGGCGACCTCTGCGTCGACTTCCTTGCGGATTCCATTGAAAAGCCATTTTTTCTACATTATCATCTTCTCTGTGGAGAGTATATTTAATCCAATTCCACTTTCGTCCTTTTTTTCGGAGTCAATTGGGCATTTTTTAGTAAGCAGAAGAAGTTTGTGCTCGGCATATAATTCAGAGGCATCTGTTGACAAATCCTTGAAGAGGTCGATTTATGTAGTCAGATACAAGCCAGGTTTCCGAACCATACTGATTTCACGCTGGTATTACAGATTTTAAGTTTTGTTTTTAGTGACAGAATGCGGGATTGTCACAGTCTGCCAAGCTTATCAAACGCACTTCGAGCTGCCGCACAAATACGAGCTGCCACATTTGCAACTGCGCCACCATCTTTTGGGATTTGGTTACCGAGGTAGTGAAACTCATCCAGGTTTCCGATAATGATGTCGTTTTCGTTGGTAGTAAGCTCAAGAGGAGATGTGTTTGATATTTGTATTCTCATAAGTTTAGTTCTTTTTTTAAGACCTTCCTTTTCTAGTTGCAGAACAAACTATTGCATCTCTATATTTTACTATTAATTAATGAGCTACTTTTTTTATAAAAAATGAGTGTAAATTATGAGCTTTACGACGACATAAATATAGCGTAGTGAACAAAGATCCAGAGGCTACGCTGGAGCAACAAAAGTAACAAAAAGACGAAGATTTCAATGCAGAAGACGAAGTGATCTTCTGGAATTGGTTGTGAAAAACAAAGAGGGGAATGTGAATAAGAAGTCAAGAAGTACTGCAGGTCAGTAGAACAAGTGCGTTGAGGTCCGCATGCACTTGTAGGCCGATATTAGACGATACCCTTTGCGTCATAACTTGCAAAAGACCTATAAACATCCGGGCAAATTAACAGAAGAGTTGTACTGCTCGCAAGGTTCCAAGCTAACAGAGGAACTCAAACAAGTAGAACGTTTCACCTCGATAGCTCGCCTACCCCTGCTTAGGACACACTGCAGTGGTTCGGTAACCTGAATTTAGGCCTGATGAGGAACTCCTCGGCCAAACCTTCCTTTTAACTTCGAGCCATCCGTGCATAGGTTCACCAGGCAAACGAAATGGGACCAGTCACCAAAAGGCCGGTGGTCGCATAAATTCATTCTACGGATTAACGAGAAGATCTGTCGAAAACAGGGACACCTTGATTTTTTTCTGACGCATCTTTTAAGCGGACATGGATGTTTCCAAAAATATCTGCATCACCTCGACACAAATGGTTGAATTGGATGAAAAGTGAAGGGCAGTACAAGCTTTTGCAACTCGAATGATCGTACAACTTCGCAACATTGATTGTAGGCGAAGGAATGATGCCAAACGAACGCAGCTGTGATAAATAATAAAATGCAGCAAAACGTACAACAAACGAATGTAACTGACGATTGCGCTTATTGCTCACGATGGCCTCCAGACGTACTTTCGAAATCGGTATCCCTGTAGGAGGGATAGTCGGACTTGCGTTGGTTTTAGTGGCGTTAAAGTCCCTCACTGCCAAATGCTTTCATGCTTCCTAAACGAAAAAAAAAATTATTAGACAAGACAGCAAAGAAAAACCTCGCTCGAATTACTCTATTGAGTTTAGACTTTTGTTGGCGGTCGCATAACTGAATGCATTCGCATAAGTCAATTCACAGGAAGCATAAATCAACTCAAGCAGGAAATAATGGAGCAAAAAAATGGGTTTTTAAAAAGATGGTACGTACGATACGATTCAATGCTAGTTCCACCTCTTTTGCAAATCCGCTCAAAACTTATTTGCATTTACATGCACGCCCCATATACGGATGGTAATCAGTCGTTTGCAATTAACATTTTTGCTGCGGGTTTCCGTCCTCTTTTGAGTCTCTCATCGCTTCCTATTTGCCAAAGTAGCTGTCTTAAATGAAAATTAACTTAAACGTTTCTGAACTTTATTGCCATCAGTATGAAATTTACGATCGCTACTACTTTAAGGGCCAATTATTATAAAAAAAAAAGTGAAAAAAAGTATTGAAAATGAGTGTCGAACAAAATGTTGCATGTAAACCGTTGGTTTTATAATCCAAGTGTAAAACGCAACTAACGCAGCCATAACGCACACACATATGCGATTGCTCGAGGGAAAGTGCAACGAAAGAATGCATTTTGTGTTGTACGCGTAGAACATAAAAAATTGACTCGTGAAGAAAGTTTGTGTTGATGGCTGGTCATAAAATTAACAACATGTTGAGCTGTTAGTGCACAAAGGCGAAAAACGAGGAACAAGAAGAATATTAAAAGAGAATAAACTAAGTATATGAGGCATTAAATAATATGGAGAGGAGCGCATAAATTGTTAGGAACAATTTCATGTAGACCAAAAAAGTGCATGTTGACTTTCGCCCGTTTAGCAAGAAAAAATAAGAAAAACTAAAAAAAAGGCGAGATGCCTGAAAATCTTTATGATAGCGTAAAAATGCAAAATGTTATTGTTGTTTCTGCTTCTTCTTCTTCTTCCACGGAAGCACCATAAAATTGATAGAATCGCTGTGATTCGATGGAATGCAGTAAGCGTTCTACTCAAGTGCTTAAGTGCTTGCGCTGGCGAGAGCGAAAGCAAAGAAAAAAATGTATAAAAATATTAAGATTTTAATATAAATGGAAATTTTGGTGCTTCGGACGCCCCATTCAGTTGGCGGTGGCAGGCGTTGATCTGCTGCCGCATTTGCAACACTTAACTAGCAGCACCACCAGCCAGTCCATGCGCCACTACGCTACTTTCTATCGCCCTATTACTGCTTGTCTGTAAGCTGTTGTACGTATTAAAATTCGCTGCTGCTGATTTGCTTTATCGAAAATAGTAAATTAAAAATTTAATTTCAGTTTTACTCATTAAAATCGCGGCGTACCATTCTGCTTCTTCTTTTTCGCTATTATTGCCGCAAGCGCGTTGAGGGCAATTTTTGTTGGTTGCCATAAAATCAGTAACTTTTGGACGCACTGCCTGCTGCTAAGAGCTGTGGTGTGCATGTCGGCGTGTTTGTGTGCGTGTGTGCATTCGGGTTTCTCTTTAAGGAACTGTTAATTTTTCACTAAACCACAAGGACGACGCATTGGCAATTGCTTTGGTTGTTTGTTTTTGTTGTATGATTAAATATTCCAAGTATTGTAATTTATGCGTCGCTTAGACTAGCAATTCGCTTATTCTGGGAATTCCTGTGCAAGTTGATCTCTGTATATAGACAGATGTCACGCACCTCCCCTTGGAAGATGCTTGAGAAAACTGCACATCGACATAGATCGCTTGGTCCTGGGGCCATATATTCCTGCGCCTTTATGCCGTATTCGAGCCATATGTGTACCAGTGTATTTTTACAATCGCACATTTTATAGGAGCGTGGAAGAAGGCTGCCATTTTTACAGTTCCAAGAATAATGCCTCTAATCTCAGCGAGTATACATATATGATTATTTTCTAAAGTATGTGAGCTTCTGCTGGCATTACAAATTTCATCACCATGGGGTTTTGAAAGTAATTGACGACACTAGGATACAATTTGGTAATGATAATCGAACACTCCTCTGCCTTCTGGATTTTTCTAAAGCGATATCGATTTTCGAGGTAGGACTTAATAAATATGTAATCATTTATTGGAAGAGTGTCTTTTATTGCTATAGAGTAAGCCATCATGCCAAAGCCATGCAGTCAAAGGCTTGAGTTACAAGTTGTGTTCAAAAAGTATCGCGAATTTTGAATTTTCCCAGGTGACGTATATTCGAATTTCGATTTTTTTGTGGCGATATGTTGGTACTCATGTCTCTCACTCATTCCGACGAGTTCGGCCATTTTGAATGTTCAGTTAATTGTCGACAGCTGCTTTGCTTGCACGTGTTTCGGCTCGTCTTCGATTTGTACCTATTCAAAAAGATGGATCAAAGAACCTGTATCAAATTTTGTGTCATACGGAGAAGCTACTTTGGACCAAAGCAACGTTTATCGTTTAGAGAAGTTACTGAGGACCTAGACATATCGATTGGCTCGTGCCATTCGAGTTCTTGCCACAGGGTAACACGGTCAATAAGGAATACTACCTGCAAGTTATGCGCAATTTGCGCTAAGCAATCTGACAGAAACGCCCGGATTTATGGAAGAACAAAAATTGGCTCTTGCACCACGATAACGTCCCTGCTCACACATCGTTGCTTGTGCGTGACTTTTTGGCCAAAAACAACACACTTATGATGCCACAGCCACAGACACCGTATTTCCCAGATCTGGCGCCCTGTGACTTTTTCTTGCTCCCGAAACTAAAGAGGCCCGTGAAAGGACGACGCTGCGCTACGATTGACGAGATGAAGACGGCATCGAAGGAGGAGCTGAAGAAAATAAAAAGAATGAGTTTTTGAAGTGCTTCGATGATTGGAAAAAACGTTGGCACAAGTGCATAATAACTCATGGGGATTACTTTGAAGGGGATTACTTTGAGTGGAGGAGTGAAATAAATAAATAATTTTTGAAAAACAGCAAAATTCGCGACACTTTTTGAACACAGAAAAAAGCCATTGTGCTATATTTTTTTATGCAGTTATGAGTTTACAGGGTCCGGCACTCGAAATGTAATCAACTTCAGCCCGCCTGCGCAGCTGCTGCACGACCAATAGCTCTTTGTTAGTTGGCTGAACGACAATCCAGTGTATTGTTTGCAAACACGCGGAAGCATTTGGCCGAGAGTAAACGCGAAACAAGAAAATCAGTAATGGATTTCAAGTGTAATAGTGTGATTGAATTATATTTGGCTGGAAAATCACAACCAGCGATTGCTCGTGAGCTCGAGCATCTTAAGTTTAAAAAGTGTTTATTTATCGCACCATTACTCGTTACAATGATACTGTTAGCATCGCGAAACGCCATGGAGGTGGTCATCAAAAGACTGCAACGTCACGGTGGTTGAATGGTTTAAAAAGTGAAGAAGCGACCTGAGCGAAATCCCCGACGAAGTGCCAATCACTGAACTGAAAAAATCTGACCTTAGCATTCGCCGCATACTGAAAAATTATCTTAAAAAAAAGTACCAAAAGATCCAAAAGGCGCATGGTCTCCCATCAAAGCAGCAACAAGTCAGACTCGAGAGAGCGAAAGAGTTGGTTCGCTTGGCTGAAAGCAATCAATTTCCAAACATTGTGTCTTCTGACGAGAAAATTTTTCAAATTGAGCATTTCGCAAACTCCCAAAACGATAAGGTTTATTTGACCACCAGAAGACAGCACTCGCCACAGGCAATGGTAAGGACCGCTGATGGGCGCTCTCTAGTCATTTTCATTGAGCCTGGCGTCAAGGTAAATGTGAAATATTATAGAAAGAAAGTGTTTTGAAGATTCCTTTGAAGTCGTGGGCATTTCTGTGGTAGACCATGGATGCTTCAATAGGACTCAGCACCGTCTCACAAAGCTCGAGTGAACCAAGAGTGGCTAAAAAACAACGTTCCGAACTTTATAACGTCCACACAATGGATTTCAGAATCACCAGACGCAAATCCGATGGATTATTCTCTTTGAGCCATTTTGGAGAGCAAGGCTCGAACTAAAAGATTTACCAGTCTCGAGACGCTGAAAAAATTGTCTGCGAGTGGGCCAAAATACCTGCAAGTCACATTCGGGCTGCTTGCGATTCCTTTCTGCACCGTCTCAAGACCATATTCAAGTCAAAAGGGGGTCATATTGTTTCTTAATTTTGTATTATTTTCACACAATTTTTCCTTTGAATTGAATAAAAGTAATCTTCCAAACCAAATTTATGGCCTTTTTAATTGCTTTCGCTTCGAATGCCGGACTCTGTGGGTAATTGTGGTGACTATAATTGAGGGAATTTAGCACCACAAATTCAACAAAAAATATTTCATGACAAATTTAAAACTTTCTCGCGCAGAAGAGTTGAGAGTGGAGCAATAAAATTTTCCATTGGTGAACTTCCAAGATGTACATATTAACAATTTCTTGGAAGTTGACTAGTTCAATACAATGAAATAAATTTTCTTATATTTATTCTTTGCTATCCTCACTTACCTCTTTTCTAAGGGTCAAGTATAATGAGAAATTTAGCTTTTAAAAAATTAATTCAATTTTTCCTGTCTCACCCAATGCAGTACAGTCGTACGAAAAAAATACAAACGCCGAGCTTTCAGTAACATTCAGTTTCCAATTTTAACTAATCACAAATTGCGTGAGTGCGTACAAAGGGCGCTTTGTTCAAATTTAAGACCTGATCGCATGCAATTTTTCACCAAACCACAAAAATTTAAAAAGTATCCTTACACGTTTTTCAATAGCAAAGATTTAGAAAATATATGACGATATATTTTTTCATTAACTCTTTGAATACTTCTGCTATTCCCGTACCAAAATTATACCCAAAATAATGCAATAGTGCCCTTTAGGTAATTGTGTTAAGTCATTTCGCCACAATGGAAAATCCTCCTCTAAAAACCAATTTTAGTGCAAAATATCTTTATTTTTACCCAATTACAATTTAAGTATTTTCTTTGCCTCCGTTTTGCCTTTTTGCCGCTCAAACTTTTTGTGGTTTGTACTTTTTTCTAGACTATACCACATCGCAGTCAAACGTTGGGGCCAATTAACATTTGCCATTTTGGTAAATAGTTCCCCATTTGCTGTGTTTTGAGTGTAATCGCTTGCTATTGACCCTGTCGATTGATATGAATGCTGTGAGTATGTCAATTTTCGAAGTGCACATGTGTGTGTGTGGAAGCATACCCTAAACTCAGCTCAAACTATTCGAACTATTTTCCCTTGCACATACCACATGTGGCTTGTTTGACGGCGCACCGCAGTCCAACAGCTTTTTTGGCAACCTGATGGTGCAACGTGGCGTATGAGTGATGCGACCAATACGAAACAATTCTCGTACTTAGTAGGGATAATAATATTTTCTGCACTATTGATCCCGGAAATTCGGGATATTTTTAGTTCAATCCCGAAACTTTCGGAACTCATGCCGGTATTTAACTTTTTAAATTCAGTCGATAAGAAGAATGTTTCTGCAGGTAGAAGAATGCTTCTGCAGGTAGAGTGTAATAAATAAATTTCAAGCGGTCGCCGTAGTCGAATAGGTTGGTGCGCAACTTGGAAGTGGTCGGGTTCGAAAACACGGACACGAAATACCAAATGATAGAAAAATTCTTTTCTAATAGCAGTCGCTTTTCGGCAGACAACGTCAAACCTCCGCGCGTATTTCTACTAATTCGCTTTAAAGTAATTCCTTTCAACTAATCCCGAGATTTCCCTTGCGCCTTGCGGATCATATCTTCAGGATGGGTTTCGTCCAGAGCTCCTATAAGAATGCGGTCTTTTGCAACCTCCGCAAATGATTTTCTGGGAGTCACGCTAATTGTTTAGTGCCTTTTCGCGTTAGGCTTATTTTCTTCCAAGGACCGTTGTCGTTTTGGAGCAGATTGTACTGATTTAAAGTCGGGATTGAAATTAGGAATGATCGCTTTCGCTCTTCCAATCGTTTCTTTCAACTCCTGTGCCAGTTCGCTTTCATTTGGGGGAGTTTCGTACACCCTTCTTAGGAGCCTTGCGGCGTAGCTCGCTTTCGCTGGGTCTACCACCCTCACGAGCGGCCATCCTTCGGCACCGGAGCTAGCAGTAGCTGTGCTTCCACAGTTGACTGCCGGGCTAGTGTACCTTTAATTGTGCTTGGATCTGTGTCCAGTATTGCTGATTGTGTAGTTACTGGCCTCGCTTTCACTGTGGCTGTCACTATTTGCTTACGTCGACTTATTAAGCCGATCCCGGCACACAATTGTTTAAATAATAGATCAATTTTTCTGAAAACTTAAGAGGCTGTTTTCGGAATCAGGAAACATCAACTCGCACTCTACAAATAGCAGGAGGAGCTCGGCCAAACACCCAAAAAGGGTGTACGCGTCAATTATATTTATATATAATTTCTTAGACCAGCCATGAAATATTACACAGTACTTCTTCAAATAAGGTAATCTTCACCAGGTAACCTTGGAAGCCTTTTTATTTCTCCCAGTATTATTTTTAATACTAATCTTACAATAACTTTTTTTTTGGGCGCAAATTCGTTTTGTTTTGCTACAGGCGCTATGAAATATTTAAAAATCGAAAAGAGAACAATCCCAGGAAGACCTCGAGAAATATCTTACTTACTTACTTACTTGGCCGTAATAATCGGTTAGGGAGTTGCAGTCTGGCGAATAATGTCCAGTTGTTTCTGTTTTCCGCACAACTATTACAGTTTCTTAAGCCAAGAGAAGCCAGGTTATCTTCAATTAGGTCTTTCGACACGACAACGTCCTCTTTGCCGTGAACCACCAACTACCGCCTCAAGCACCTTCCTCGCCGATGCAGTTCCTTCCTTACGGACGGGATGACCTATCCATCTTAGTCGCTGTAGTGTGGCGCATTTAACTATGTCAATATCCCCGCAAAACTCATACAGCTCATAGTTCATTCGAATGCGGTAACTTTCATCTACGCGGGCAGGACCAAAAATCTTGTGAAGTACTTTCTCCTCGAAAACTGCAAGAGCGGCTGCATCTGATTGTTTGACGATCCAGGTTTCAACGCTTCTCTATGGCAACAGGACGATGAAGGTAGCGCACTCGATAGCGCACTTAGCTCAAAGTAACATCTGCTGGTAAGAGTTATCCTTCGTTTGATTTCATGGCTGATATCGTTGTTGCTGGTAATAGCGGAATCAAGATAGATCAAGTCCTTCACCACATCGAATTTATAGTTGTTAACTTCGATCTGTGATTCAAGTCGCCACGGCTCCCTGCAGGACATCAGCATATACTTGGCGGGAGATATCTACTTTACCAAACACTTATAAATTTTAAATATTTCGCTTCAGGTGGTTCTGCTGCGAGTACTCCTGAAAATATAAACTGGCTCACATTTGAAATCGTATGTATAGCACTCTAATCAACTTATCCCGAAATTTTTGGCATCCCACATTATAGCTATCACGGGATTTCATACCTAACACATACATACTTCCTCTGGCTATCGGTTCCACAAAGGCTACAATTTACTACTCAACCGCACGTTAAGCTATTCACTTGCATCTAACGTCATACGATTTTCAAACATTTTTGGTGGTTTCTACAAATTTGTTCCCAATGAACGCAGTCTGTTGGCCGATTGAGAAAATGTCGAAAATGTTGCTGCAAGTCAAGTGAAGATTTGCTTCAATGAACCGTCGCCTCCAACTTGGCCTTTTCATTTCGTCTAATGTAAAACTTTTCATTCAGCTTCGCATTTGTATCACTTGTTTTTACACTACCGTCTGACATTTTTATCGTTCCATTTGTGTGCGTTTCTCTTGTGTCCACATTTACGTTTTTGTTCGTTTTCTTAACCGTGCGCTTTGTGGAAATTTTTGCCGTCATCTTTGTGACTGGTGTGTTTTACTGTTGGCCATCAGCTATCAGCCGCCGAATGCGGCGCCACAAAGACACAATAGAAACTGCCTTGCTGACAAAATTGAGTAGAAACCAAAAAAGAAGAAGAAGAAAATAAAGAAATAAAATTTACAGAAAATTAAAAAAAACATGAAAAAGGCAAAATCACCGCTAAAATTGCCCAACGGTGTTGTTTTGAATGTAAGGAAAAGTGATTTTAACTTTTTCAAATGTTGGCGTGAATTGATTTTGACTGGAAAATGTTGAAAGCCTGTGCTTTATGTGCAATGATTTAAATAATTTTCGTTTTTATTTCGCTTTAGAAAAAGAGAAACTTAAAAAAAATTCTACGTGGACAATAGAAATTTTAGGGCCTTGCATGCTGCGCAGCATTTCTATGTCGCAGCCATAAATCTTACAAAAAAATCTTATACAATTCTTAATTGTCAAAAAAGGAAATCGTAAAAAACTTGTTTGTCGCTTTACTGTCAGTTTGCTAAGGAGTTGTTAATAAATGATAATGAAAATCAGTTTCTTTGCTTCACATTATTCAAGGCAAGAATTGCTTTGCATTCATTAAAATGTAAGCTTTTTCTTATGCTAGCATTTCAGATATACACTGCGCGAAAAAATTGCATGAAGCAACAAAAATAAATTGCATCGTAAGTCTGAGCGATGTTTTGGAAAACCATTTATTGTTATTTGAGTTACAGTTATCTATTCTCTTTCAAGGAACATTTGCTCCGAGGGTTTTGGTTTGCTTGCAGTCGTTTTTTGGCATTAAGAATGGCTAGTACATCTCCTCCGTACATTGGTTGACCTTTCGGGGGTATTCGACAATACTTCTTTATGCTCTATTGAGGAAGGTATGGTTAGGAAGGAGATATGGTAGACTAATTATAAGGTCGGTTCTCAATATGCTGAGGAATAGAAGGACAATCTTTGAAACTGGGCCAAAAAGATTATGTGGCAAATCAACCAAAGGATGTCACCAAGGAGGCGTTTTGTCACCGCTGCTTTAGCTATTGATCATGACGATGTAGTCATCATGGTTAGAGATGAATTTCACTCTTCTATAACTGATTGCATGCAACTAACTCTCGACATTACGCAAAACTGGTGTCGAGGGAAAAGACGTTCGTTAAATTCGAACAAAACATGAGTGGGAGTAAACCTTGATAAAACCTTGACTTGGAAAAATCAGTTATCGTACATGACAAATAAAGTCTTGAGAGCAATAAACGTATGCCAAAGATTTCACAGTAAAACATGGGGTCTGCATCCAAAGATGATGGCATGGTCTTATAAGGCAATAATAGTGCCAATGATAACCTATGCCTCTCTGGTATGGAGGCCAAACGTAGACCAAACTAAGTAATGGGAGCAATGCGAACCGGCCCGGACCAGCGGCTTTAGGAATAGTAATCTATTCCATCTCAAAGAAGGCAATCTTATAGGACATGTAAGGATTCTGGGTTCAATCCTGACCTTACCGTGCTTGACAGTTCACGACATGATGGAAAGGCAGCTAGAATTCTCCAAGAAGTTCATCGTGGTCATTAGAGACCGCGCAGTGTGGAGAAACAATGCAATATTCTTAAAACAGGACCCACAGGTGTGGTTTACTAATAGGTCCAAAATGGAAGACGGTAGTACTGGGGCTGGAATTGTCGGACCACATTTCAAAAATGAGAAAAACCACTTCTGCTTATACAGAAAAGTTATGTGAAGAATGCGAGTTTCTCCGTTAAAACAAATCTTTCTTACCGATTTTCTTTGATCCCCCTGTCGACGGATCAATGCACACCCTCGTTTAGTCCAACTGGAACATTCTCCACTCACATTCCAACAAGACAGAAGTGGACGGTTCGAAGTAAGGTTTGTGGAGGAGTATTCAGCGAGGTACATCACACTAAAATTCGGACTACCGATCGCAACCGAATTCTTTGACATAAGACTCATCTGGGTACCTGATCCCAGCGACGTTGCTGGAAATTGCAAAGTGGACGAGCTGACCAGACAAGGGAGATGATTTTCCAGCGAAGGGAGAGGATTGGGATCACCTTGACCACCTGTGGTCTGCTCGTGGAAAGATAGTCTTCGCGCCAACTGAGCGAGCAATGGGTAAGTACATAAACTTGTAGGGTCGCGAAATCCTTCTGGTCACGTGTGTATCGGAGGCGTTCGAGGGATATTCTGAGGATGACAAAACCTCAGCTCTCAAATTTCGTGAGTGCCCTCAAGGGGCACTGTCCGCGAGGTGTACATGGCGTGAGATTTGGAATTACCTCGAATCCTTTTTGCGTCAGCTGTATGGAGGATTAGGTGGAATGAGGTAACAGGTGATAGAGTATAGAGTAGATAGGGTATCCTGCTTATACATTCTAACATGCCACGTAGCTGCATTCAGTCACGTTATTTCTGATCGAGGAGGACAGGTTGGTGGGAAGCCGCGACGGCTTACTCTTAGTTTTTTCTATGCGGTCATCATTATCACTTCTTCTTCTTAATTGGCCCTATAACCGCTTACGCGATTTTGGGCCGAGTTTAACAAAGCGCGCCAGTCGTTTCTTTCTCATGCTAACCAGCGCCAGTTGGACACACCAAGTGAAGTCAAGTCCTTCTCCACCGGATCTTTCCAACGCAGAGGAGGCCTTCCTCTTCCTCTGCTACCACCAGCTGGTACCGCATCGAATACTTTCAAAGCCGGAGCGTTTGTATCCATTCGGACGACATGACCCAGCTAACGTATCCGCTGGATCTTTATTCGCTGCGCTATGTCTATGTCGTCGTAAAGCCCATACAGCTCATCGTTCCATCGTCTGCGATATTCGCTGTTGCCAACGTGCAAAGGTCCAAAAATCTTACGCAGAATCTTTCTCTCGAACACTCCAAGCGTCGCTTCATCGGATGTTGTCATCATCCAAGCTTCTGCGCCATACGTTAGGACGGGCATGATGAGAGTCTTGTAGAGTGTTAGTTTTGTTCGTCGAGAGAGGACTTTACTACTCAATTGCCTACTTAGTCCAAAGTAGCACTTGTTGGCAAGAGAGATACTACGTTGGATTTCAAGGCTGACATTGTTATCGGTGTTAATTCTGGTTCCTACATAGACGAAGTCTTTTACAACCTCGAAATTATAACTGTCTACAGTGACGTGGGTGCCGATACGCGAGTGCGCCGACTATTTGTTTGAAGACAGGAGGTACTTCGTTTTGTCCTCGTTCACCACCAGACCCATTCGCTTTGCCTATTTATCCAGTTTGGAGAAGACAGAACTAACAGCGCGGTTGTTAAGGCCGATGATGTCAATATCATCGGCATACGCCAGCAATTGTACGCTCTTATAAAAAATTGTGCCTGAGCGATTAAGTTCTGCGGCTCGTACGATGCTCTCCAACATCAGGTTAAAGAAGTCACACGACAGCGAGTCACCCTGTCTGAAACCTCGTTTGGTATCAAACGGCTCGGAGAGGTCCTTCCCAATTCTGACGGCGCTGCTGGTGTTGAGCAACGTCATCTTACATAGCCGTATTAGTTTTGCGGGGATACCAAATACAGACATCGCGGCATACAGGTAACTCCTTTCCGTACTGTCGAATGCAGCTTTGAAGTCGACGAAAAGATGGTGTGTGTCGATTCTCCTTTCATGGGTCTTTTCCAAGATTTGGCGTATTGAGAATATTCTTATCTTTATTCTTTATCACTAATCTCATAAAATAAAATTCCAAACATGGATGTATGTATGCTAATAACGTTGCGTAGAATTCTTCGATTGCGACAGGATTTTTGGTATTTCGAAGGTAATCTCACCAGGAAAGATTTTTCTTAAATAAGTTGAGTGAGATAAAAAACAAAGATCCCCAAAAAGTCAAAATGTGCTAGAAATTATTATAAAATTAGTTTTCAAACTGTGCAAATCACAAATTACTCAACTTATTGGAGTGCTGTTTTTTGCTATAGAATTTCGAAATATTTACTACTACTCTCCAACAATCAAATTTTTCAATTATTTCCTATTACTATTAAAATTTCGAGACCAAAAGGAAGATTTTTTTCAAAAATTGCTATGTGAACCAAATTCCACTAAGCGGGATAAGCAGAAATAAGTAGACAAATCAAGAATGAAATATGAGTCCACTGTGATTTCCATATCTGCTGATTTTTTGTTGTGTGCTCAATGTACTTTCGTATGTACTTTGCCTTAACGATAGAGCAGCGCACGCAAAATGGCAGAATTCGGGTAGAAGAGTGGATTTTATTAAAAATTCGTTGCGATTCAGCCAAATTGCCGTAATCCCTACAAGGTGGGACTAATCACCAGGATAAAGGATAGTCAGAGTCACCCAAAGTGAAGGAACCGTTTGGAAATAAATTTTGTGGCTCCGATTGCACCTTACGAAACAGATCTGATCTTCGAAGCACTCTGCTGTCATATAGTGTTCCAGGCTCATCACAATTTTTGTCAGTAAATCTTTTTTCAGCACCTACTACTGCTTCAAACACTAAGCTACGGCTGTGCTTCCGATCAAAATAGCTTTTCTTATTGTTTTAGGGAACTTTGATGTGGATAAGTGTGCAGTCAATACTTCCAATAACGCCCATTACGCACTCTTTTCTTGAAAATTCCTCCTCATATCCGCTGCTTCTGTACTTTGTGGTCATTTTATGTACTCGTGGTAAATTGATATCATCCATGATGAAACATTGTTTACTAACTACATACCAAGCAGTTGACTGAGATACTCCAAATAGGTTGCCAAGCTGTCGAAACGTTAGGGTGCTGCTGATGTACCGAATATACATCAACACTTGTTTCCATGGTGGCACGTTTTCTCTCCCGCCGGAATTGGTTTTTGGTTTGGATGATATTTAGGCAAAATTAGTCATCCAATTTTGTATGGCAATAACCTCTTTTTACTGAATAAAAAAAGGAATGATTTTGAGTGATGTAAATCTTTACTTTGACCTTTACGCGCTCCATTGCTTGCTTGCCTATGTATCGCAGCTGTCTAATTAACAAATGTCAAATACGATTGACGCACGCTGCCATTTGCAAAAATTATAAATCTTTCGATAAGGCGATTAATTTTGCGCCAACTTGTATATGTAAGAATTGATAAGGGGGCGTCCATAAATTACGTGAGATGTTTAAGGGGGGAGGGGGTCGAGTCAAATCTCATCTAATCTTACGTTGGAGAGAGGGGGGTCTCGGAAAATATCACGCAATTTTTTTTCTGATTGAAACAAAAAAAAAATTATACTATTTTGGTCCAAATTTGTATGCGTGCCTATTTTATTTTTTTTTAGTTTTTTAACGAGCGCGAATGTCAACAAATTGTTATTAAGAGTTGCAAAGGGAAATTGTTTTTAATTTTTTTTTAGGTTGTGAAATGCGAAGACCAGAAGTGCTGCAGCCCACGCCGGAGTGATCTGCATATGATTCTTCACGACCGTTTTCTGCCACCTCCATACCCTATCACTCAGGTTGATGGACGTTTGACAATTCCGGACTTTAAAGAACATGACGGAAAGTCATTTGCTCCATTTCAAATACGCCTACCGATTCAACCGCTGAATGCCTTCATCAGCACGCCTTATGATCTCTATTGCCCAAGTATACGTGATGATTTAGAGAAAAGATGCTGCAGTACATGCGGTATTTACTTCGCATCTATCACAAGAGCTGCAGAGCACAGGCGAGCAGCTCACATTGCACCAGCTAAGCAAGCGCGTATGTTCCGCAAAGTGCGACCCTCACGGATTGTCACAAGACGAGCTAATGAGTTACTGTGCGCAAGCGTCAACGGCTTAGAATGGCTAGATCAGAACGAAGTTGAAGGAGCAGATGATTTTACTGAAAATCATATGGACATGTTGGTCCCAATAGTCTCTCTGGAAACCGCGCATGATTCTCCATGGACTGAGTAGAGATAGACATAGTAGACATAGTAGATATTCTTTTTTTAATCGCAGTAGTTACGATTTAAGTCTTCTATTGTTAACTTTTTATTACACTTATAACTCTCAGCAATATTGATTACTAGTCTTAACTAGTCGTAAATAAAAGCACGAAGCAAATTTTTTTTCTTTTTACAAAAACAATCCAACGCGTTTACATAAGAAACCCACATTTTGAAAAATCTCACGTGAGATTGGGGGATGGGGGAGGGGGTTGAATAAAATCTCACGACATCTCACCAGGGGGGGAGGGGGGTACAGAAAATTAAAAAAAACACCTCACGTAATTTATGGACGCCCCCTAACTTCAAGTAATACAATAAAATTTCATTGAACACCTGCCTAGTTGGAGTAAGCGCGCAATAATCGAAATTGTTGAAGGAATTAAAAGCAATGCCATTCTTTTCTAATTTGAACTCTAATGACGCACTTGTATCAGATAACAAATTAAAAAATAAATACCAAGTATTCTTTAACTCAATTAAGTCAGACAAATGATTCAGTTAATGTAAGAAAGGTGTCCGTTCACCAATTAACTCAAACAAACAACCAGAGGGGCGCATACAAAAACAAACAAAGAAAAAAACACCAACTCCGGCACATTACTGCAATACATATTTGCATATCTTTAGATACTCCCTTAGAATGGCGTGTTTGTAAGAGGGAGGGTGTGAAAACTCGCGTACTAAAGATGCGTAGCTCGAAGCTCACATCTTACAGCAAACATAGAGATAAGCAACAAAGGAATGGAACGCAAGTGAAAACACAAAAAAGAAGTGAAAATGTGGAAACAAAGCATTGAATGAAATGAGTATATAGAAGTGCATGGTTTGGGATGCGAGAATATATGTTATACATTAAGGTAGGTACAGTTTTTGTTTTCGGTATGGGTATTAGTATCTTCAGATTTTACATAAAATTATAAGAAAAAAGGTCACTAGAGCATAATTCTAAAGTCACTTTGAATGGATGCACCTCACAATGATTTTTGCAAGAGTTGTGAAGATGAAGCAGAAATTGAGATGGTACAACACCTTCTCTGTGAATCTCCTGCACTTCAAAGAAGCCATGGCAAATATCTTGGCGATTATTTCTTTGAGGACCTGGGAAATTGACAAAATGCCTCACTAGAAGGTCTAGGCATCAAAATGGGCCTTAGGGCCACCGAGTGTCTTGCCTTAGACAAGCAACCTGGCTAACCTAACCTAACCTAATGTGAAGATTATTATTTCCTTAAGTGCAATGAATATCTTTTACGCGGACGAAATAGCCTTAATTAATGAGGACCTCGCTTGCCAGGAGAGAAAATCGAACACTTGGAATAATACATATATTGACAAACAACAGAACGCGGATAAATGTGAAGAAAACAGAATACCTGCACCTACCTTTTGCACCATGAACCCAGGAATATTGTTTTTTAACCACAGCTGGGTGGTTTTCGCTTTATGGACTGGAGGAAAATCTTACTGGAAGATCCAAGAGATGAAGAGAGTACTGCTCAACTGCTTTATCACGCCCTTTAACCCTCTACCGCATATAACGCCAAATATGGTTTTTACCATTGATTGTGTTGTATTTTTATAAAAACGGGACTTAATCAAAAGAGAATAATAATTATCACATTCTATGCTTTGTTTTCTTCTCATACGCAGAACTAAATATTGTCAACAAGTGTTTTAGCTACCTTTTCCGTTATCTTTTTTTGAGTGCTTCAAGTGTGAGAACAAAAGCAAATTTTGAAGTGATTTATGTGCACTATTGCATAAAAAATAAAAGCAAGACTACAGCAAAAAAAATATATTTGTATAGAAAGTGAAGTTATTTTTTGAATTCAAATATAATTTATATGAAAAGTAAGTATCTTGTGTTTGATTTTATGTAAAAACTGACGAAGCCATATATGGCGTTTCATGCACTAAGGTAAATAATGAACTAACATATGTGTATACATATTTCTGTTTTGTTTTTGATAAATCGCAATGGAATTTCCTAGAAATACCAACGATCATTTTATGGTAACTTAAAGTATGTTTATGAAGTTAATAGAGGTGATCAAAGTGATGATGACTACATATCTGATACCGACGAAGAAGACTTTGTAAGTAAACCGCCAGAACAGGAGCATATTTATGTACCAGAGACTGATGATACCGATGACTCAGATGACTATAACAAGCCTTCTACATCGAATGCAAAATCTGCTAACAAGCCTAGACCTCCAATTTGGAAAGAAATTTGTTTGCCTCCTTATTCCAGTGAAAATTTTCCATTTCAAGGAGACTCAAACCTTCCTGACTTTATTGAGGAACTGGAGACACCAGCAGATATGTTTCATTTTATTTTCAATGACGATTTGATGAACTTTATTGTAGAGCAATCGAATTTAATTGCATTACAAATGGATATAAATAAACCTGCCAATATTACTCGGAACGAGATTGATCAGTTTATAGGTGAGTTCAAGTAAAAAAGTTAAAAAAATCACTTATAAAAATTATTTCAGGCATAACAATATACATGTCTTTGATAAGACTACCATCATCCAGACATTATTGGAACACATTCATTGGCCAAGAATTTGTACGTAACGCAATGACATGTAACAGATGGGAAAACATCAAACGATTTTTACACTTCAATAATAATGAAAATATAAGATCACCAGGTGAACTCGGGTTTGATAAGCTCTTTAAGATTCGACCATTGTTAGACAAAATTCGTGCTCGATTGTTGCTTGTACCCAAAGAAGAACATTTAGTGGTTGATGAACAAATAATTCCCACAAAGTGCCGCCATCATCTCAAACAGTATAATCCAGCTAAACCCCACAAATGGGGATTCAAAAATTTTGTCTTGAGCGGAGTTTCAAGTTTTAGTTACGATTTTGATATATTTGCCGGAGCTCAAAGCAATACATTCCCGGAAGGAGCACCAAATATAGGAGTAAGTGGAAATGTTGTAACGAGACTAGCAGCTACAATACCAAAAGGAAAAAACTTTCAACTATTTTTTGATAATTGGTTTAACAGTCCGAAGCTTCAGGTGTATCTAATGAAAAATGGTATATTACCTTTAGGCACAGTAAGATTAAATCGTGTAACAAATTGTAAGATGCCAACCGGAAAAGAAATGAAAAAGTTAGGCCGTGGAAGTATGGTTGAAAAAGTAGCAGATATTGATGGAGTTGAACTTGGTCTGGTCACTTGGTTTGACAACAAAGTGGTAAATATTCTTTCAACCTATGTCGGATGTCAACCTATGTCAACGAAAAAACGGTACTGTAAAAGAGAGAAGAAGTATATTGAAATCAATTCTCCTAGGGCAGTTGATGTATATAATTATTATATGGGTGGCGTTGATTTACTGGATTCTTTACTAGGCCTTTATAGAATACAACTGAGGACAAAAAAGTGGTATAAAAAGATTTTTTTTCATATGATTGATATGTGCGTTGTCAATGCTTGGATTTTGTGGCGTCGAAAGTCGAAGGAATGTATGCCGTTGTTTGACTTCAAGCTTGCAATAGCTGAACATCTTTGCAAAGTTGGTAAATTGAAAAAACGAGGACGACCTATACCCACACCCTCAAACTCGCCATCGGCAAGTAGAGAAAATATACCTACCAGCAGTAAAAGAAGAAAGCGACAGGATTTCCCCTTGAGTTCTGTGCGGACGGACGGAATAGGCCATTTCCCGAAATGGATGAAAAACCGACAACTTTGTCAAAATGATTGCTCTTTTCGCTCATACACCTTTTGCGAAAAGTGCAACGTGTTCTTGTGCTACAACGACAAAACGAACTGTTTTACAAGTTTCCACACCCAATAAATTTTTTCCCAAAAATAACCCTAAACGCATATAAGGCCATATATGGCTTCATTTTTTTTCTTCCAAACCGCCAAGTGAATTTTTTTATTTTTGTTAAATACGCAATAAATTACCCTCAATCAACATAAATTTACGGTGTTTTATTTATTTTTATTATTTTAAACACTTCCATGCAGTAGAGGGTTAAGACATCCATCTCGTACACTTTTGCCCCGGTATTAATCCCTTTTTCGCCGAAATGAAGAGATGTAGTGCTTTTACAGGAGACTCTCCACCAAACCATTACAGAGGTTGGAGGGTGACCACGCTGAACCCTTGAAACCACATTTTTTGAGTCTCCAGAAGTTTTAGCAAAGTTTTTCGCGTTTTGCTTATTAAAAACTTCTTCAACAGTGAACATTTTCTCATCTGTAAAAAGAATATTTTCATGGCCATTTACCGCGTGCTATCGAAAAATCTTCTTGCATCTGACGAGTCTAATTTTCTTCAAGCGCGTTATCAAGAAGAGAATCATCTCTAATTAGTCTTGACATGGATCTGATCGATACATTCATTTCCCTATCTACGATTTTTCTTTCGAACGACGTTTACGACTGCATTGGTTCGAACCACGCGAGGACGGCCACTTCTTTTTCTGTCTATGCCTTCCGACATTTGGAAAAAACGATTGATCTTACCGCACGACAAACATTCTGGAAATATTAAGTTCTTTCAGCAATTCGTAAATACCACTTGCACTTTTACTGCCTTTATGGAATGCAATCACTTCAATGCGATTTTCTTTAACTCCCCACTTCATTGTTAACAAGCGAAATTTGCCTCGAATTGAGTATAATTTATGAGTAGACAGTGCATACGAACAAAAGTAAATATAACGGAACTTTTTTTTCTCACCGTATGCATTATGCAAAATTTGTCACAGAATTTATGGCAAGACTAAGTTGTTAAAAACAAAAGTTCTAAAATCAACGCGATTTTTAAGGGGGGAGCCTGCTGTAGAGGCTTCAAAAAATCGATTTTTTTGCATAAATGTCTTTCCAAACTATCCAAGAATGTGTCCTCAAAATTTCAGAAGCAAATTCAAAATATTTTCGAAGTTACAGAAGAAATTGTGAGCAAGCGTCGAGCAGGTATATGAGCGGCCGGATCGCCCTAAAGGCGATTTCTCGGTTTTTTATTTTCTAATTGGCGGGAAAGATAGGGAAAAAGTTAAACTTCCTATCGAAACGAGATAACATTGATTGTATTCGGAACTAAATTCTCTTCCAGTTGAACCTACAAAGCCTTAAGAAAGTTATGATTAACCCACTTTTTAAACAATCTAAAGTGAATTTGTTTTTCCAAAAAATAAAAAAAATAAAAATAAAAATTGTTGAATTTCCCACTTTTTGTTTAATTTCCTTGGTTTAACTAGAAGCTATACTATACTAGAATAAACATTTTTTTCGGTTTTCGGTTTCAGATGAAAATTACGACCTGTACCTTTCCCGTCCCACGACACATGCACCTTTAAGGCGCCTCGGCAAAATGCTTGCACCAGGCAAAATATGACATATGTTTTAATGAAAAAATTTGAGAATACTGTTTAACAAGAACACCTGAAAGTTTCGTTTCAATCGAATATTTCTTTCCTTCCCAAAAAAATCCACGAAAAATCGATTTTTTGAAGGCTCTAAAGTAGGCACCCCCTTAAGAGACTTAAAGTTTGCACTAAATTCCAAAGGACTATAAAATTGCATACCCAGAAACTTTCTAAGAATTCTGATTAAACTTTTTAAAATGTTGTTGATAATATTTGGAAATTTGTTAAAGTTTTGGTAATTTTGTGTAAAGTTTGAAGCTTTCATTTATACGGTTTTGTTATGCATGAATCATACTTTTATCCGGCAAAACAATGACAGTTCAATATATTGTTTAGAAGCCATCGAAAGCATTTGCGTCTCAGTTTTGTTGATTTTTTTTTTCTGTGTGATTGCATTACATTTGGCTGGGAAATAACAACCAGCCATTGTTCGTGAGCTCAGTCACCTCAAGGTGAATAAAATGTTTGTGTATCGCACTATAAAACGTTACAATGATACTGGTAGCACTGCAAAATGCTATGGAGGTGGACCAAAAAAAACCGCAACAACGCCAGAAATCGTTCGGAAAGTGAAGGCTCGACTTGAACGAAATCCACGGCGAAGTGGAAGAAAAATAGCCAAAGAACTGAAAATATCGCAAGACAGCATTTGACGCATATTGAAAAATGAGCTCAAGGTCAAGGCTTACAAGTTACAAAAAGCACACGATTTTTCGACCAAGCAAAACAAAATTCGGTGCGCAAGAGCAAAGGAGTTGTGGCGCTTGCACGAACGTGGCGAATTTTCTAAAATTGTGTTTTCTGATGCAAAAAATTTCCCAATTGAGCAGTTCATAAACATTCAAAACGATCGTGTTTACTTGACCGAACGCTCATATGAGAATTTGAGCAATTTTCCATCGCAAGTAATCATTTTGGCCGCAGTGACCGCTGATGGACGCTCGCCAATCGTTTTTATCGAGCCTCGTGTCAAAGTGAATGCGACTTATTATCGGGAAAATGTTTTAGAAGCTGCTTTAAAGCCGTGAATACGCAAAGATTTAGGTCGTAGACCACGGACGTTCTAACAGGACTCGGCACCGTCTCATGAAACTCGTGTGAGTCAAGAATGGTTAAAAAATCATGTTCCACATTTCATTTCGTCCACACAATGGCCCATTTTGGAGAGCAAGGTGGGGACTAAAAAATATGTCAGTTGGATGCGCTGAAAAACGCGATTGGGCGAGAATACCTCACCATCACATTCGTGCAGCATGCAACTCATTTTTTGACCGTTTGAAGGCTATAGTCAAGGCAAAAGGTGGTCATATCGAGCTAAAGTGAATATATGTTAAAATTGTAATTTTTTTGAACAATTTTGTCTTTGAAGTCAATAAAAACTAATTTCACACAAAAAAGTTATGGTGTTTTGAATATCGTTCAATCGTTCATATCGTTCACCCTGCATGTAGTGATTTAATTATGTGAGTACAAGTGTAGCCTCTTTTAAATTTGAAGGCTCGCAATTCACATTGAAGCTGCCCTCCATTGAAGGTTTTTTCTTAAATTTTCATGTAGAATCCCAATCTGCTAGGACGGATCTCGGAAAAATAGGGCCAGGCAAGTTGACCTGCCCTAATATACAATTCTTGAAATACATAAATACTCAATCATATAAATTTATAAGAGTAACTTACATTTTCCGCGCAGTATTAGGCCGAATTTCGCCTTGAATTTCTTGTGTACGTTTCGTTGCACCTTTACAAATACTGAGCTCTGAAATAATATGCCGCCTCCGAGCGGCAAAAGACTTTTTTTTCAAAGCTTTTTCAT
The DNA here is from genome assembly GCF_027943255.1 of Anastrepha obliqua. Lineage (NCBI taxonomy): Eukaryota > Metazoa > Arthropoda > Insecta > Diptera > Tephritidae > Anastrepha > Anastrepha obliqua. Next base: position 11,096,120 of record NC_072893.1, read on the forward strand.
GGCAAAAATGCCTGTCGGAGGCGACTGCCATGAAGCAACTTCTTCTTCCATTCGCAGTTTCATTTCTCCAACGGGTATCGAACGCACAACCTACCGAAGTGTTACCAAGCACAAATCCACTCTGCTGCGTCCGCCACAATGCACAAAAATATGGAAAAAATTGAGCCCGCAGCGCTGTTAAGTTTGATAAAATGTTTGTGCGTAAATATTATGTGCAAGTGGGTGTAACAGTAAAACGCTGCATACTTATAAGCAAATTAGGCCATTATGCTGATGATGCTCGAGCATTTTCGGGTTTTTGAGCGGCAGCAAACAAAAGTTTCGAGTACCAGGCATACTTTAACTTTTTTGTTTTCGGTTTTTGTAAACTCCATTAAAGTGTAATTTTTACCTCCAAAGTGAAAGGTAGAGCAAAGTGCATGTCTGCGTGTGTGTGTGCATGGGTGTGTGAGAATGAGTATTATGTAAAACATATGCGTATAAATTGCTTTTTTACGAACCACCACCACTCACGGAGAGTGCCTCTGCCTCTTCACTGTGCACCATTTAAAAATGTAGGTAAAAAGTTAAATGTGCGTGGGCAGAAGGAAAACTCGGCTGGAAATTTTATTTTCAAAACGTGCACAGCTATGAAACACAATACGCGCAATGTAGCGCTAAATGTTTATTCGACCGCGACAGCGTAGCAATGGCGAAACTTAGGCGAGTACATAGCAGTACATAGCCCATACATACATAGGCATAGTAGTGATGGTGGGCAGCGAGCTACGACAAGTGCCAGGCAGAAGTTGGTACAGACAGAAAGTTTACTATTTCTATTGAGAAAGTTCTTGTTATTGTGGTTGTTGTTGTTGGCTCTCATTGTTTTAGTTGAATTCTCACTTTCGATAGCCTTGAGCGGACACGGAAATCAGGCCGGAAAAGTTATACAATTTGTGCGCTATTTCATTTTGTATAGCGCCTGTTGTTGTTGTTGTTTCTGTTAAGTATAACTAGCAGGATATACGAGTGCATGTGTTCTTGTTGTTTTTGTTTTTTATTCTTGCTTGAAAAGCGCCTCCATTCGTCCATAACCGCTTGCTTGTACAAAAAAAAAAACTTTGTAACACTGAATTTTGCAAAACTTTTAAACAAACCAAGTTTTATACGGCGGATTTCCTCGAATAGAATTTTTTTCTTGCCAGGAAAGGATAACTATAAACGCGCCGATAGTTCTTAAAGTAGCTTATGCTAAGTAAAATAGTAAAAGCAACACATTTTCGGACGTAATTTTAAGAATTATTACCAGTGTTGCGCGAAAACTTAAAAAAACTGTTCTACTAAGTTGTGCATGTAAATTCTAAGATATGTAACAGATATATTTCACAAGCAAATTTGGCGTAACTTCCTATCCTAAATTTAAAAGTTAAAAATACATTCGAGTCAATCAATTACAAATCAGTCACGCCGAGCTGATCGAAAATTTGTTTGAAGTAATCATCATATTTTGGCGCTACAACTCTTTGTGAGCTGCACGTATATAAAAAGTATAAAGTTTGATAAACACATCTTTCGAATTATAAATCTTGTACAAAGTTTGATTTACATGACAACTAATAGAATGAACCATATATTTATAAAAAATGGGCGAAAATTAAAACATACAAAAAATATAGCAAAAATAGGCAAAACTGGTAAAAGTGCTGTGCCACTAAAGTTTTCTCGCTGCCTATAGTCATATGCATCGATTTTTAATTTTATCTACTTTTCTTCAAAGCTGCCCATAACTTAGGTTGACGTCCAAAATGTAAAATTAATAGTTAAGTTAAAGTAAAACTATTCATTTTCTGATACAAACTCAAAAATGGTGACGAATGGTATAAAAAGATTTCTCTAAATTTGAATGTTATCAGCCAAGCACGCTGGGAGAGTGTCACCATTTAATTGTAATACAAAAAAGTATTAAAAACGGAAACAATTTTTGATTTTCATATGTTAGGAATTTCAGAAAAATTTGATGTAAAAAATGACTTTATATTACACTGCGTTACAAAAACGAACTTTTTTTCTGTCCTATGAACCAAATATACTTTTTCGGAAAGGGGCGATTTTTATGTACACGTCAGAATTTTTTTTTTATGTATAAAATATAGAGCTCGTAGTCCGCCTGTGTGAAAAACTTTTGATAAATTTTTAACCCTTTTTCCGAGATCCAATCGCGCTGAATTTCTGCAGGCAGACTCGTGGAAATGTTTTTATTATGTAAAATTAAAAAAAAAAATTATCAATTCTCAGATTTTCTTGAATTTCTAAATTTTCGGCATAACTTGAAGGGACTCCAAATTTTTAAACAACTTATTAACCTTTAATTTATTGTTTCATACAACACATTCTGTGCCGTTTGTGTGTTTGTTACAGTTCCGGAAGTTCCGATCATCTGACAGTTGCGCTACTAGGAGACGTATACTTTGACAATTGTTTTACGTTCTGTTGCGCGAAAACGTCTTTCTGTATATTTCATCTTACGAAAAATGCAGTGCCCGACTCGAAATAACTTTTGTTACGTTTGTGGCTTATTCGCACCAATTAAAAATTTTAAAAATATTACGAAAACAGTGGTTAATTCGTTTCAGAAAATATTCAAGACTGCTTATGTTCCTTACTTGTGGTATACTCCGGAAGTCGTGTGCGACTATTGCTATAGAAATTTATGCAAGTTTACTGATGGAAGGTCAACAATAAAGTATTCTGTACCAACAATTTGGCTACCACGAACGGAGCACTGCAGTGAACTGTGCTGCTTTTGCGTAACTTTTACTCAAACTAAAGGGTACCAATACTTTCGCCGCAACAAAATTCGCTACGTTAATGTAGAATCGGATATTCCTGCGGTTCTGTACTCACCAGAAGAACGTATAGCGGCTTCAATGGAGATTTTTGATGATGTTCCCGAATTAAGGGATGAGATGCGGCATATCTCATGCAATTTTTTTTTAATTTCGAACAGGTGGCAACGCTGTGAAACATTGTCAGTGGCAAAATCTAGGTGAAAAGTCTAGAAATGTGATACACTATCTGTGTGCCCAATTTCATTCAAATCCGTTAAGCTAATCCTGAGATCGTGTGGCTATACAGATATGCATACAAGAATTGCTCGTTTAAAGTTATAAAATACAAAAAAAAAAAATTGTGACTTGTACATAAAAATCGCCGATACACGTGTATTTTTATTTTTTATCCCCTTTCCGAAAAAGTATATTTGGTTCATAGGACAGAATGTGTGTAACGCGGTGTTATTGAAGCTGATCTCTGATGAAATGTTTTTTCAGCATAAAGTTACATAAAGTAATATCAAAATTAACCCAACCTATTGGAGTATTGTTGTATTGACATAAAACTTTGCTATTACCTTGTATTAATCAAATTAATCAATTTGAAATTATTTTCGAAATTTTTTTAAACTACTCTGTGATCGATGTGTACCAAATACAATCAAAAACGCACAGCAACGACAAAAATTCTCGCTCTTCGAAATCTACACATATCTAGTGTATGCATGCTTGTTATTGCCTTGCTTACCACTCTTTCTATACAATGTTACCGGAAAAGTCATCCTAGACAACTAAGGACATTATTATTTATTTAGGATATTTCTGATTAATATTTTTGTTGTTTGGTTGCACTTTCACATTTTTTGAAATGGTAGTTGAAGGAAAACATTTATTTTCTGTTTTTAGTTAAGGGGTATGGCAATAAATAATAAAAATCATCAATAAGCCGGGCTCGACGACGATGTGGACATAGTTAAGCGCATCAATACTCAGTACTTGCGCTGGCTGGGCCATGTCAAGCTTATGGATGCAGAAGCTCTAGTAAAGAAGATGTTCAAATGGAAAGTTAGAGGGCAACGACGTAGGGGATGACCTCCGATGGAAGGATCAAGTCGAGGGAACCCTATGATGGAATTGGCCTTAACTCGGTAGCGGCTCGTGATGCTTAATCAGGCCATAAAAGTAAGTAAATGAGATAGTTAAAAAAGGGGATCGGATAAATTCTTGAATTAACGGCTCTTCACAAAGTTTCTTTACTTCACATCAAAAACAAAAAAGAAATGTGTTAGAACTATTCTGCAAATTATTTTAAAAGCTCTGGGTCTGAAATTTGATTTAAACATTTAACGTTTACAAGTAAAACAACTAAACACGATTTCGGCAAGTATTCAACTTGAAGGAATTTTGATAAAGCAAATATTTGAATGCTCGATGTTAGCAATTTTATAATATTTTGATTTGCAATTCAATTCATAATGAAAAAGCGGTTTACTTAAAAAAAGTGAACACTTCAAACAGTTAAGCTTTTCCTCCCATTTTGGTTTCAACTTCTATATGCTACCTTGACTTGAGCGACTTTTCTATATAGAAAGAGATTATCTTCAAGTCCTAGCTTAAAAATATTAATTTATCAAACAGTTAATAGGTATCTTCGATTCACCAAGTAGCAAATAGATAAAGAAAAAGAGCTTGGTAAGAGAAAGTACGAGTATCAGTAAGACCGTTTACATATAGGGAAATATTTTGTTTATTATTTCATTATTTTTGCATAATTTAGTTTTTGTTTTTAAACAATTTTAGTTTCTTTAGCTTTATGCCATTTTATTAGGTTAGGTTAGGTTAGGTGAAGTGGCTGTCCTACGACGCACCTAGGCCAGTTAGAGGCCCCTTGTGATACCACCGGAACTGTCCTATCCTACTCAACTTGGTCCTCTCTAAACCATTGTGTGGCCTTTAAAAAGCTAGCTATACTAGATAGTTTGAGATTTGCAACCTCTGCAATGCTGTCCAGAAAAGGGAAACCGAGCAATCTCCACCGCCTACTACACAGAGCCATGCACCCGCATAGTAGGTGTTCGATTGACTCTACCTCCTCTATATCCTGACAGCTTCTACAGTAGTCATTAGATGGTGCCCCTAATCTACTGGCATGTCTTCCTATTAGACAGTGCCCAGATAGGACACCTACTACAATCCTTAGATCCCTCCTGCCTAACTTAAGTAGACTCTTAGTGCGACCCATGTTCCATTCGGGCCACGCTAGCCTACTTATAGCGCAGGTGTTTAACTGCCTCCAGTTGGAGTTAGCAGCACTGATGGTGTATCTGTCTATCAAAAGTTTACATGTTGCCAAGGGCATAGGTATGTCAAGCCTGTCCTGACTAATTTGGAGCGAGGAGCCTAATCTGGCTAACTCATCTGCCTTGCAGTTACCTGTAATGTTACTGTGTCCCGGCACCCAGAGTAGATTAATAGAAAAGTACTGTGCAAGTGTTGTTAATAATTTGTAACACTCCTTTACTGTCTTAGACGAGTGTTTGCTTGATAGAAGCGATTTCAGAGCTGCCTGACTATCGGAATAAATGAAGATATCTCTAACAGTGACTACACTTTTATTTAGCATTAAAAGGCTTTCTGAGATTGCCAGGATTTCGGCCTGGAATACGCTACAATGATCAGGCAAGCGAAAGGATAAATTGGCGAAAATAGTTTCCGAATAAACACCACCTCCCACTTGATCATTGAGTTTTGAGCCGTCCGTATATATACTAACCCCGCTTTCGTTGTTTGTTAACCCATTCACCCAGTCGTCTCTGGATGGAAAATGGACTGTATAAGGCCTGTCTAGGTATGTATTCACCGAGTCACAAAAGTCGGTGGTATTAGGAATACCTGGGAACATCCCAAGTATGCGCGAGTGTCCCCAATTGTTTGTCTTGAGCATCGATGATTCCCTCAATCTTAGGGCCGCTTTGGCGGCCAGTTGTCTACAATATAGGTCAATTGGTAGTAGATGCAACATAACGCTTAGAGCCGAAGTTGGCGTTGTTTTGAGCGCCCCAGTAATACTGAGGCTTGCCGCCCTCTGAATACTATCTAGTTGCTTAATGGAAGTTTTCTTATCCAGGGATGGCCACCAGACCAGGACTCCGTAGGTCATAATTGGTCTGACAATGGCCGTATATAGCCAGTGAACTATTTTGGGGGCTAATCCCCATTTTAAGCCTACAGTTCTCTTACAGGAATAAAGCGCCGTAGCAGCCTTCTTTATTCTTTCCTGAACATTCAGCTTCCATGAAAGTTTCCTGTCAAGGGTTAAACCTAAGTACCTGGCCTTTTCACCGACCAGCAAAAGAGTTCCGTTGAGTGTCAGAGGCCGACAGTCGGGAATTTTATATTTCCTTGTAAACAACACTAGTTCTGTTTTGGCCGCATTCAGGCTCAAACCACATGTTTTGGCCCAAGTATCCACATATTTTAAGGTTCTTTGCATTAGACTGCAGAGGGTGTCTGGAAACTTCCCCCTTATTAATATAGCAACATCGTCCGCGTAGGCCACAACCTTAATTCTCCTCTCCTCCAGATCCAACAACAACTTGTTCATTGCTAGATTCCACAGAAGAGGAGAAAGTACCCCGCCTTGAGGAGTACCTCTACAGACAGATCTGCGCATCACCGAAGAGCCCAACGTCGAATTCACGAACCTGCTTGTAAGCAACTGCTCAATTAAATTCACAAAGGTTCCGGAAATGCGCAGGTCTGACAGCGTGTTCGTTATGACCCTAGGCAGGATATTGTTAAAAGCTCCTTCGATATCTAAAAAGGCTGCCAGTGAATAATCTTTAACTTCAAATGAGCTTTCAATTGATGTGACCAGTGAGTTTAGGGCCGTCTCTGTAGATTTTCCTTTACAGTAGGCATGCTGGGATTGGGACATACGTGATTGGGGTATGCTGTTCCTGATGACCGAGTCAATCAGCTTTTCTAATGTTTTCAGTAGAAAAGATGATAGACTAATCGGTCTGAAGTCCTTAGGTTTGGTATGCGAGCTTCTACCTGCCTTCGGGATAAAGATGACCTTAACCTCCCTCCATGCCGAGGGAATGTGATTTAACTGAAGAGTACTTTTGAAAATGGTAACTAACCACCTTGTGATATGAGCCAGAGGCTGCTGAAGTTGTGCCGGTATTATCCCATCAGGGCCTGGCGATTTATACGGCTTAAAATTTCCTATAGCCCAAGTAATATTAGTTTCATTGATTATGTCTGAGATATCTGAGCTGATCTCAAATTCTGATACTCTGGGGTTGCAAGTTCGGGTAGGACCCGAGTTATAGACTTCAGAGCTCCCCGGAAAGTGGGTATCTAGTAGTAAACTTAGCGACTCCTTGGTAGAAGTCGTCCAGCCGTTGTCTGGCTTCTGTAAAAAGCCAATAGATGTCGTTGATCTGGCCAAGACCTTTCTTAAGCGAGAAGCTTCCGCTGTAGTTTCTATATCCTCACAGAACGACCTCCATGAAGATCTTTTTGCTTTCCTCAGCTCTTTTTTATAGACTTTGAGTTGCTCATAATAGAAGTCCCAATCATCTTCCGACTTAGAGTATTTCGCCTTATTAAATAGTGTTCTACATACAGTCTTATGAAGGCTAAGTTCTGAGGACCACCATGGGGGTTTTGTCTTCCCCTTGTGCCTGACAAGAGGGCAAGACTTATTTAGCGCTTTACAACATGTTCCGGCAAACAAATTGACTAGCTTATCTAATTCTTCCTCGTTTTCTGGATAATAAGGGGGAATTTCAGGAAGATTACTCTCCAACTCGTAATTATACAGCTGCCAGTTGGTCCTCCTGTAGTTCCTAAAACTAGTTGGTTGAGGGATTTCTTCTTCTAATATTAATTCAATGTAGCGATGGTCTGAGAAGGAGTGCTTCTCTAATACTCGCCATTGAACCACCTTATCTATTAAACAATCTGAGACTAGGGTGATGTCAAGAACTTCCTGACGATTCCTGATTATAAAAGTAGGATCGTTCCCACGATTACATAACAGCAATTTAGTACATAAAATGTAATTGAAAAGTAACTCACCACGTTCGTTGATATCCGAGCTTCCCCATACTGTGTGGTGTGCATTCACGTCACCACCCAGTATTACTCTGCTTTTGGAGGCTTCGCTGTCCGATATCAAATCCACTAACAGTTGTGGTGGTACGGGCTCTTCGTGGGCCAAGTACATCGATGCCATACGAAATTCGATGTCACCTGCTTCCCAGCTTACCGTCGTGAAGTCTTCATTGCTATATTTTGGGATTAAGAAAACGTTAAGTTTAGATTTAGCTAATACGCATGTCCTACTTTTACCTGTACAGCTGGCAGCGTAAAGCTTATAGTGCGGAGCCCTCAATCCGCATATGCGCCCTTGTCTCACCCATGGCTCCTGAATGAGGACAATATCAGGATCTTCCGCCGCCATTAGTTCAACAAGGGCTGCTGTAGCTGCTTTACTGTGGTGCAGATTTATTTGAAGGAGCCTCATTGGTTACATCTGCGTCTACCTCACCCAAGAGCTCTTTCTCCGACAATAGGTTGGCAAAGTCTTCTGTCAAATCCGCCCCAGAAGAAGCGTGTCCAATACTGTCGACATCGCCTATAGATTCCTTTTCGTGAACGTCCATCTCGCTAGACGAATCTTCATCGTCAGCAAGCTGGCCTAACGTGTCGCTTCTGTATGTCCTTATTCTAATCTTACCGAAGCCATAATTGACTTCGCCATCGCTCTTCGCCAATGGCTCTAGTGAGTCCTCAGTCAGCAGTAACATGACTTGCATAGTGGCTCTTTTCGACTCCACCTCGGTGGTTGACTTCTCCTCAAAAGACTTGACAAATTTCCATTTGTCAGCTGGAAGGTTAGGATTGCATGCCCTTAACAGCTGCATGATATCCTCAGGCTCTGATGGAGTAGTTGGTAACCAAACTCTTGCTCTTGGACGAGACGGAATATCCTTCTTCTCGACCACCGCCAGCTTGGCACCGGGATATACTTCGCCAACTTTGGAGATGGCAATCTTGTAAAGCTGCACCGACCTTTCGTCGTCGCAAGCAACTATCTTTATTTGACCCTGATACCACCCTGCATCTGTACAGGAAGGAGGAGGCCCAGGGTTGCTGGTCATAACCTCCATCGCTACTTTCGTCAGCGCAGCATTCACCCATTTCCACTGGTTCTTGGGGATTTTTCCTTCAGGGTCGTTTTCGTCTACAACGCCTATTATGATGCGGTTTTTTGCAACCTCCGCAAAAGACTTGTGTGGCGTGACATTGTGCAACCTTATTTTCTTTGCCTGCGAGCTGTCCCCCTCGGCTGACCTCTGACGCTTAGATATGTCCGGATGCACCGGACGCTCAATTTGGAAATTGGGTAGTACCGCCTTCGCCCAATCGATCGCCTCTTGCAACTCCTTAGTGAGTTCTTCCCCAGCTGGTGGCGTTGAGTGTACCCTAGTGAGTAACCTGGCCGCATTGCGCCTTTCCTGGTACCCAGCTTTTGACGGGTCGGAAATTTTTATTGTTGGCCATTTCTGGACCTGAGAACTGCTTTTAGCGCTGACTGAGGTCGCAGTCACCTCAGCTTGACGACCAACTTTCGGCTGTCGCAACAATTGTTTGTTTGGCTGGACCAAATTACCAGCCGTAGATTTGTTAGCCACCGAGTTTTGACTAGGCTTGGCCTCAGTCGCAACTGGGGCTGAAGAGAGGCTCGTCAAGGACGCTGCCCTTTTTGCAGAGCTGGAAGCTCCTTCCGGTCCTTTAGCGGAGGAACCGGTCTCCATAAGATTTTTATTTTTAAAATTGCCAATATTCATTTTGGACCCACGAGTGTTGGAGAAGGAGAAGTCCGCCTACGCATAGCTCCAGGTACGTAGGTAAGGCTAGCTATTACGGAGGGCGCCAGGTATCCGTAAGCTCCGTTTACGACTGAGTTATTTTTGAAAAGGGCCCCCAGCCTGACAGATCCTCGGCACGGGTCGCATTACACCTTGATCCAGCCCTTTACCCCCGACCATGCTAAAGATACTCCGAATGATGTTGTACTATTGAGGAGTAGCGAACACCAAACTTTGTATAATTAGCTTAGCTAGGTACCTCCTATTTCAGGACTACTGTGGTACCTATTACCAGCCGGCACCCTCTGGGCGGGTTCAGTGGAGGATTTTTGCCAGCCTGCCATTTTATTTAATTTAATTGCATTTATTCGCCTTTTAGTTACAATTTCCTGCATTAATTTTATGAGCTAGGTTTAAAAATTGTATCAATGTCAATGCCTAACAGCACGCAAGAGAGAGAGAGAGAGAGAGTGTTCCGTTGCCCTTTTGGCTGCTGGTTATGAATCTACCTGACGTGAGAGGTGAGTAGAGTGGTGAGTACCCAGCATTAAGCTGAGTACGTTGATCAGCTAAATGTCTTATGTCCTCAACATATTTGTTGCTTCAACTCGTTACTTGTGATGCTCGCGACCTGTCAATACCGTTTCTGTTCTCGTTATTCTCATTATTGTTGTTGACTTTAGACTAAAAACTAACAATTGCAAGATGTGTGAACAAAACGGGAGAATCAAATGAGAATACGAAATGTTGAAGCAACAAGAGTCTCCCTGTTTCCCAAAATCTTGAAAACAAAATGTCTTCTTTAGCTGTTTAAATTTATAGGTATCAAATATTTTTTCAGCTAAATAATTCCGCTTTTTCTGTCAGTACCCTGTTTTTATTCGTAAAACGTGCATTATCTAATTTAAAAGTTAAATATAAAAAAATGAATCTACGCTGATTCATCATAAATTCATTAAGTTTCAGTTGGTTGAGCCACGACGACTAGGTGGTACTACATAGGAGATGAATTGATTCTTAGTTGGTTCTCTGCTAGCTCTTTTAATACTCGTATATAATTTGTTTGTTCAGCTGCCTTTCACAGCTTTCAATCTTTTTAGATTTGTGGATCTTTATTGAACTCCTCACTCGAATTGTCTTTTTCAAAAGTATTTCATATTGTTACTTTAATTGGCTGCTTATTCTTGATTGTTGTTAAAATTACTGGATTTTGGTTCGGATTTGGTGCAAATTTAGTTTCATGTGTGTGACATTCATAAAGTATTAATCAAATCGCATCCTCATTCAATAAATTCTTATGTATTCTACTTCTAGTCCATTCCACTTGAAAATCTCTGTCATTCTAATTCCATTTAAAATACAATAACGAGCTCATTTACTAATACATATAAACATTCATTTATATATTTCTTTGCTGCTTTATATGGACATCTTTGCACTTGAGAACATTTTTAAATTACTCTCTAACTTCAGCATTACCATTTGCACATTTCTATTTAAATCAGTACAGAAACTTTGTCAATAAACGTGGAACTCCATTAGTGCTGCTACATAAAATAAAATGAAACGCTTATGAAGAACAAATGAGAAAATGAGAGAGATTGTGATCGTCGTGAGAAGTGGGATAAGCCAACCAACCAACTATAGTCGATGAGTATAAATAGCAACAAAATGCACTTAAATATTTAATTTGCATATTCTATAGAAAGAGAAGGTAAGCATAAAGAACTTAAGGCAAGTTGAGGCAGGGCATGGAGTTGAATAGGTTTATAACCATCCGATTGGAAATATTGTTTCAACAAATTTCAAGATAGCTGCCGACTTATTATAGATAGCTGCTGACTAATTTATAATAAGCAAATCCATAATTTTTGTATGCAATTGAAGACTTTATTAAAAGAAGTCTGAAAGTCGAAGTTAAATGGCTTGTGTGAGGCTTCCATGAGGTAGTGACCGAGTTCAAGTCTTCAGGCATGAAACACCAAACACAGGTAATGGCAATCCTCGAAGTGTTTTTCTCCATGAAAAAAGGTGCTACAAAAAATATTTGCCGTTCACAGGCGGCATAAAACTGTAGGCCTCTCCAATTGCGGAAAAATATCAAAACGCACGCCCCAAATAGGAGGAGGAGCTCGGCCAAACACCTAACAGAAGGGTAGGCGTCAGTTATTATTTTTTTAAGTGCCCAAAGAAAGGTATTTAAAATAACAAATTTCTCATGGGGTTGCCACATATAATTTTTTTACTTATTAAATGAGTAATAAGGGCGAAAATACATACAGTGTATTATACTTTCTCCTAACGCACACCTCTCTTAAGCGAACCCCTCCCATAACCGGGAACTTCTTTCAGTACATACCGCAAATCCCTAAGAATTAAAAAAAAAATTATTTCTCTTGCGTGGACAACCCTCCCATAACACGTTAGCCCTCCCATTCCATATTAAGAACTTTTTTTACACTTTTCTCATAAGCGGACAAATTTTTTAGTCCCTCAGGTGTCCGTTTAAGAGAGAGTAAAATTAAAAATGTTTTGAAAAAAAAAAAATTACATTGAAAACATTTTTTTTCTATATCAGAAGAAACATTTTTGAAATATCAGAAATATTTTTTAGTAGGGTTGCCACATGTCTGAAAGTGAAATGCTACTAGATATTTAATAAGTAAAAAAAAATTACAAGATTGGGACTTCATGTAAGCTATTAAGGAATAATACCTATTTCTAAAGGCATGTTTAATATGGTTGCCACCTAACCGAAAAATTAAATTAAATACGTAATAAGATAAAAAACACTGAACTCAAAAATATCTTAAGTATATAAAAATAATGACTTTTCTTAAAATATTTTTTAGTAGGGCTGCCACCCCGCTGAAAGGAAAATCCAACTAAATACTTAATAAGTCAACAAAAAATATTAAAAGATTAGCAGTACATGTAAGCTATTTGAAAATAATACCTTTTGAAGAAATATATTTCATATGGTTGCCATCTGTCGGAAAAATTTAATTAAATTAAATATGTAGCACATTAAATGAAACATTACAAGAATGAATTTAAATGAGAGGTGAATTAGTCTTAATCCAAAAATATTTCAATGATTCCAAAATAATGGTTTTTCTTGTGATATTTTTTAGTAAGGTTGCCATCTCTGTGAAAGGGAAATGTAACTAAATATTTATTATGGCAAAACAAATATTACAAGATTGGGACAATACGTAAGCTATTTAAGAAAATTCACTTTTCTATGAATAAGTTCGTGCGGTTTTTTTCGAAATTTGAAACTTTATTGACGTAAAATGGTTACAAATTTAATATTCAAAGTATTGTCCATCGCTTACTACTACTTTTTCCCATCTTTCTGGCAATTCACGGATTCCCTTTGTGAAAAATTCGGTCGGTTTTGCCGCAATCCACGAATCGATCCATTTTTTGACTTCATCGTAATTACGGAAGTGCTGGTCAGCCAGGCCATGTTGCATCGATCGGAAGAGATAGTAATCGGATGGCGCAAGGTCTGGACTATACGGCGGGTGGGGTAGGACATCCCATTTGAGCGTTTCTAAGTATGTTTTGACCACTTGTGCAACATGTGGCCGAGCATTGTCATGTTGCAAAATAACTTTGTCGTGTCTATCGGCGTATTGCGGCCGTTTTTCTCGCAGTGCTCGGCTCAAACGCATCAATTGTCGTCGGTAGACATCCCCCGTAATCGTTTCATTCGGTTTCAGTAGCTCATAATACACAACACCCAGCTGGTCCCACCAGATACACAGCATAACCTTCAGGCCATGAATATTCTGCGCCGACGTCGATGTTGAAGCATGGCCAGGGTATCCATACGTTGCCCGACGTTTTGGATTGTCGTAATGGACCCACTTTTCATCGCCAGTCACAATTCGATGCAAAAAACCCTTTCTTTTGTGCCGTTGAAGCAGTTGTTCGCATGCCATAAAACGGCGTTCAACGTCTCTTGGCTTCAATTCATACGGCACCCAATGGCCTACCTTTCGGATCATTCCCATGGCTTTTAAACGTTTGGAAATGGTTGATTGATCAACTCCCAAAGTTTTTGCAACCTCTTCTTGCGTTTGAGCCGGATCTTGATCGAGCAATTCCTCCAATTCGGTATCCATGAACTTTGGCGGCGCACCCTCGCGTTCTTCGTCTTCCAAGCCAAAATCACCACTTTTAAAGCGTGCAAACCACTTCTGGCACGTTCGCTCAGCTAGAGCATGCTCACCATAAACTTCCACCAAGATACGATGACTTTCGGCTGCTTTTTTCTTCATATTAAAATAATGAAGAAGAATTCCCCGCAAAAACACATTATTTGGCACGAAATTCGACATTTTCAAGTGTGGTAAAAATATTGTTGTTTACGCTTCAAATAAAAAACTTATACTGACGTTTGTGCCTTACGACAGTAGCTCTCCAATGAATGTTTGGAAATGTGGATCGATGGAATAATAATCAAGTTACGCCATCTGTTGTAAAACCGCACGAACTTATTCACTTTTACTAGCGGACCCTCTGCCTGCTTCGCTAGGCATATCAAAATTAGAAATGAATAAAGAACACTCGATTTAAATTCACTCTATGTGTATTTATTCTTTTTTTACAATATAAAATTAATGTTAATTTTAAACTTAAACTAACGCAAAGCCTTTTCGTAAACTACATTTTTTGTTTTGCCCTAAGTTGTGGTATAAATAAATAGAACTGATGGCTTTCCTACACGTGAACATGATACATATAATTGTCCGTGGGAAAAGCATGGATATTCTAAGTTAATTCCGCATAATTCCAGCGATTGTCCTTGTGCTTTGTTTATTGTCATTGCAAATGCAAGACGTATTGGAAATTGCAATCTTTTGAAGTCAAAAGCTAAATCTGGTGGAATCAGCGGAATACGCAGAATCAATACGTCTTCACCTTCGAATTTTCCTTTTAAAGTTGTTGCTTCAATAAGATTATTCATGACCTTTTTGACTGCCAATCTTGTTCCGTTACACAATCGTAGCTGATTCAAATTTCTAAGTAAAATAATTGGTGCACCAACTTTCAATTGTAAGCAATGAGTCCGGGTAAATCCAAGGAATTTAAAAATCCTGTTGGATAATTTACAGCGTCATCTTGATATTTAACTGTATCAATTGATTTAAATGTTACAATCTCACCAGGCACATCATTTAAAATATTCGCATTCAATTGACCAACATCCTTATTTTTCGCAGCCAGTATTGCTCTTTCAGCTAACCAATTGTGATTTTGATAATTTTGCGCAATATTTGGAAAAACACTTCAAACTAATTCTTGTTTTGTGTGTGCGAAATTACAAAAATTATCTGGCAAAGTGATTAAGCCAGAAGCAGCATAAATAGGAATTTGTCTAATTCCTATCTTCAGAAGTTGTCTTGAAAATTCGTGCTTTTAATTCATCTGCTGGTGTTGAACGGGGAATTACTGGCAAAGTTTTACGAGAATCATCAGACAGTAATATTAAAGCGCCACCAAATATTTCTTGATTATTACGTAAATCTTTCAAAGTTCTATCCAATGCTTCCACTGATTTTTTATGTGCCATTGTACATACATCTCACACAATTAATTTGCATTGTTGCAAAACTCTTCCCATTCCAGAATTTTTTGAAATGTTACATGTTGGATTTTCATTAATTTGCATATTCAATGGTGATTTAAGTGCGGAATGCGCTGTACGGCCACCATCTAATAATGTAGCAGCTTTCCCAGACGATGCAAGCGCTAATGCTATATTGTTTTGTGATCTTAGCCTTTCACCACAAAAAAATTACGCAAACCCATGAACAAAGTTATATTAATAGAAACCTTAATCTTAATACTCGAGCTACCATCAAATTAACACATTTTATTTTTTAAAAGAACATTTATGGCGACTGTCGATCCATATTGATGGATTTCAAAAAATGTATGGATTCAACCGCTGAATAATTTCGTATATTCGTATGTTTCAAGGATTTGAAAATAATGATTTTTCTTGAAATATTTTTTAGTAAGGTTGCCACCTCTTTGTAAGTGAAATTATGTGAAATATTGAATAAGTAAAGAAAAATATTACAAGATTACGACTACAAGTAAGCTATTTAAGAATAAAAACTTTTTCCAGAAATATATTAAATATGGTTGCCACCTGTCGGAAAAATTAAATTTAATTAAATATGTATTAAGTTAGAGAAACCATTACAGACTGAATTGAAAGGAAAAAAATGTATTAAGTTAACCATTACAAGATTGGATTTGAATGAAATCTAAATAAGTCTTAATCCAAAAATAGTTTGGGGTAGAGTTACCATCTATAAAATTTAAGGGCTGCGCTCTGTATAAAAAATGATTGAAATAAATAAGTTAGCTAAAATATAGTAATATGAGTAACAAGAGAAGGCTCTAACTCAGACATATTTTCTAATAGTATTGCCATCCATTCAAAAAAAAAAAAAAATTGATCTAACTAGAAAAATCACTTTCAAATATCTAAATGTAACTGCATGTATTTTATTAAAAGTATTTAATACATTTTCTTAATCTCCAATTAAAATTTATCTAAAAATTCTTTGTTAAACTCTGCTAAAAATTAAGTTTCTAGTTTGCTGGAATTTAAATAAAGGTTCTGAATGAGACTTAAAAATGCCTGGAAGTTATGAAATCTATTGAATCACAACGATAAAAATATAAAATATTCAAAAGCAATCTCAGCTGCTCAAGTATATATGTATGTATGTATGCCTGTATGTAGGTATGTATGTATGTATGTGAGCAAAAATATTCGACAAGGATAAACTAAGTTCACAACAGCATATGCTTGCATGTGTGGGTGTGCAGCAATGGCTAGTACAAAAACTAAGCGTCAAAGAAAAAAAATGCTCAAAAGAAAATAAATCTTTGTATGATAGAGTCCAACAACAATGGCAAAGCTGCAGCGCACTTACGTGTGGGCCATATTTCGATGTTAGCAGTCATGTAGACAAAGCACAGCTGGTATTTCGGTTACGCAAACAGACGAAGACCCACATACACAAACACAAACGTACACATACGTGTATGCTGCTGGAGCGTAAATGTGCAACCGATATTTATTATATTCCACCAGGAAAACAGCTTTTACCAATGCATACAGTTTCCACCAACAAAAACTGCAAAATGACTGCAATTCATATCTAAACAACAAACAACAGCTGCAACACCTCGTCTTTGTGTTCACACACACACATACATGCAGCCCAATAGCTTTTTATTTCCACATTTTGCATAAATTTTCACATAGATTATCCGCTAGCATTCGATTGCTTATGCTGGCAGCTCAATTTAAATTCCTTGAATGTGCATTTGGAGCGCGGACCAACCCAAAAAAAAAGCTTAGCCACTGGGAGTGTGTGGGGAGTCTTGAATTTGTGAAGCGGAAGCCGAAGATTTGCAAGGAAGCGTTTGTAGCGACAATGTATTATATGAGGGTGTGTGTGTAGAAGCGAGTGCACATAGAGTGTTAAGCCATCTTGAGCTGTTATTTGATGGAAGAAGTGATACTAGTTCTAGAGTCACTACTATTGTACTAGTTGCGAAGTGACCAATGAGAGATTGAATTCAAAATAAATATCCGCTGTTAAAAAATAAATAAATAATTGGCGCCTACACTTCTATTAGGTGTTTGGCCGAGCTGCTCTTCCTATTTGTGGCGTGCGTCTTGATGTTTTTTTCACAATTGGAATGACTTAAAATTTTAAGGCCACCTCGAACGGCAAATGATTTTTATGGGAAGGAGGTTTGCGGACGGGCGACCGCTATTAGGAAAAACTTTTGCTATCATTTTGGTATTTCATGCACCGAGATTCGAACCTACGCACTTTCAAATAGTAGTTAAGCACCAAGTTTGATGGATACAAATAGGGAAAGAGGGAATCAATTGCTTTTTTTGTCATTTATAACTACATCATTAACTGCCATAATACTGATGCAAATGCTGATTAGTTTGCAGGGGCTGAAAATTGACATTTCGTAGGAAAAAGTGCCAGTTGCTAGCACCGAAAAAAAAAATTCACTACTTGAACTGCAAAGCAAACGGGAACCATAGTAGTTCAGAACTAGTAGGCTTGACTGTAGGGTTGTATTTTATGTTTACATGTATGCATCCTATAATTTGCTTCATAAGCTTATTGTTACTTTGTATGAGCGTCCCAAACAGGGCGCACTCAAGTGCATTTTAAGGTATAGCTTAACTCAAAATCTTCGTTGCATACTCATGAAAATTGTTAGTGTTGTAAAGCAATGCTTTAGTTAATGCTACGAAAATGTAAGCAGCTGGTTGTAATGGATTAAAAATAGATAGTATTTTCATATTGTGCTAAGCGAGCCGCATTATATGCTTTGTTGCTTTCCTTAAACACACGCCGGCAATTCTCAACAGGCAGGTTAAGTTAGGTTTTTGTGGCAGTTGGCTTAGAATAGCCAACTCACTTAGACCATGTAAATTCGTTTGGTACCCCTGTGTAACTCAGGAATCTTACTGTTTATTTATCATGGAATTATTTAGACTCTCTTATGAATCGTATACTAAGTTTTATCCCAAAAACGGCCACTTCCATTAGAGAGTCAAAATGGTATTTTCCCAACAGTCTTGCTCTACTCCTAGCTAAGGCTGGACAATTACAGAGGAAGTGTTCTACTGTTTCTTTCTTGTCTCTAAAACTTCTACAGTACTCATGAGAAAATATTCCTAGCCTAGAAGACTGCCTACCTAACAGCCAATGACCGGTGACACAAGCCACGACCCACGACCTTCGAGTTGTTCTCTCTTGAGAAGTTGAGCAATTTTTTTAACCTTTTCTTATCTATTTGCGGCCAAATTAGCCTGATAGTAACAAAACCAGTTTCTTCTATCCATGACCTATTGGCCTTCTGCAGAATATTGTTTTTCATCTTCAATTTGCAAGTTGCCATAGGAATTCTAATATTGCCTCTGTTTTCAAACAGTGGAAGATTAGTACGCTTTCTGGGTAACTCATCGGTCTTGCAATTTTCTTCAATATATCTATGTCCCGCAACCCATATGATGCTGATTGTGAAGTCTGTGGAAATATCATTTAGAGCTGCTAGGCATTTCTAAGCAACCTTTGATCTTAGTTTCTCAACAGGTACGTAAATATTCTTTATACATAAAATAATCAAAATTGTATTTCTACAAGGGGTAAAATCGTTTTAGATATTTCCTGATACAGATAAATTGTGGCGCGTACATAATCTTAGGATCTACAGCTTTAAGCCGACTTCGGATGGCAGATGGTGTTTTATGAGCAACTTTTTCATGGCAGAAATATAAGTACTCTCAGGGGTTTGCCATTGCCTGCCAAGGAGTGACAGTCGTTAGAAAAATTTGTTTTCATTAAATTTTCGAACCTGTGCACTTATGCATGGTAGTCACGCACCGAACCAGTTGACTTCTCTAGCCGCCTACAATTTTCTATATGAATGTTTTAACAACAGCTGTTTGTTAGATGTTTGCCATTTTATAGCAATTATTTTCAAGTTTCCATAGATATAAAAGGTGTGCAAATTGTGTTAATTTAGAGCTGTCTTATTTTTTTGAGATTCAATGAATTTAATTTTCTACTATACACCGTCGACTATAGAACCATAGACCTTAAAAGTTAGTACTCATATCTTTCGCAATTAATTTTAGTATTCTATATAAAAGGCTTTATATGACTCAATCTGTGCAAAAAAGGCAGTCTTTCGACCGGGCATTGACCACCTTACGCTACGAATTATCATAGAGCAGAGAGCGGATTATACTCGTAACACAGACTCACATGTGGTATTTATTGATTTTATAAAAGCTTTCGATAGTGTAAAGCGCGATTTCATCTGGGCGGCTTTACGACGAAGAAATATGCCTGATAAAATTATATCTTTAGTAAGACCAACATCGCAGTTCAAAATGCAATCAGGTTAAAAGAGGTAGCATTTTAAGGCACATTACTCCTAACTTCGCACGGTCTCTCGCTCCGCAAACGGGAGTTGGAGAGCCGTGGCAGGGCCATCTTTCCAAGTAGGCAAGATTGGGGCGAGGGGAAAATATATGCCGACGCTAGTACCCCTGTCTTCATTGACGGCTTCAAAATGGAATCGGTAGTCGGAGCAGGTCTTTTCTCTAAATCGTCCAATTTATCTAAACCTTAAAACTGCCTAACACTGCTAGTGTTTTTCAAGCAGGAGTCTTTGCTATCCTGCATACATGCAAAGTGCTTAGGGAACGTGGAGTGAGGGAGATATTAGTCAACTTCTGTAAGAAGGAGATCAAATCTCTTGGGTGTGCAAGTAACATTTTTCCGACCATGGTTCCAGGACATAGGAACATAGAGACAAAGAAATTGCTGTTGAGCTTGCCAGGAAGAGGACTGAATTGGTCTCAGAGACCTCCTACCCGGTCATCGGTATCCCCCTGTTACACGTACTGGCAGTTGTTAAAGAGGAAGTGCACAAATTATTTGTCAAAAAAGCACAGAAAAGACGGAGCTCCATTTCTTCATGTCCTATTTCGAAAACCCTTTGGCCCAATATACGAAGGACTCAGAAAGTCCTTTAGACTCCTCGCCATTCAATTTCCAAACTCCTAGTTGTATTTACCGGTCACTGGACGATCGGCACACACGCGGAAAAGCTAGGGTTACGGGGGTTAAATTGCAGAAGCTGTGAGGATCTTTCATAGAAGAAGACTGTTGAGGACTTTCTCTATAATTGCCCAGGCTGGGCAGCTAGACGATTACAGTCACTGGGTGCTCCTTTCTTCAACAGCCTGGGGCAGTGCGCCAACCTAAGTCCCATCAACCTCCTCCATTACATCAGCAGCTCATCAACATCTCGATGATGCTGACGACGTTTGCTTCCTGGCACAGAAAATACCACAATTAGTGAAAAGGGCAATCACCGCAGGTATTAAATACGGAAAAAAATTTTAAATTAATCCAGGAGTTCAAAAGCAACTGAAAATATTTCGAATGCTCCAGTGGAAAGTGGTTAGCAATTTAAAATGGAATATTTCGAGAACGATTAAGTTTTGGACATCAAGTCAGAAATAACCTAAATAATAATACCCTTAGGAATCTAGGACGATTTATCCTGTTAGTTAGGTGATTGGTTGATTGGCTAATTGGAAATGGTGATTCACCAAGAATCCAATTAGTGCTTCCACACCATTTTCTTGCCACACCCTCGCTACAAACATGCTTAGGGGTAATTTTACAGCATGACTATACCCAGTTTGTGCGATTGAAAAACCTTATAAGGTTTTTGACGTCAATAACGATCAGCTCTTCGAGGTTGTCGAAACGCAGTTTGCCTCACATAGGACAGGGAATTCACAGAGGAAGTGGAATATTCGTATAGTTTTTGTTGCTCCGGTTGATTATAACTATGACAGTATGAATTGTAAGGGATACACATTTTGACTGCTTGCAGCCCTATGGGCCAGAAGCCAGTTATCACTGCCGTGAGCCGTCAGGCATCCCTTCCTTTTATATTTGTCATTGTTGACTTTTATTTGTGGTTGTAGGAGGGCCATAATGTTCTGCTGACTTTGTAGGTTGTCTGAACCCTCCATCTACAATGCGCGATTCATAGACAATTTGAAGAGATTTCATTCGTGATTGCACCCAGTTCTGTGAACATAAATTCTGTAAAAATGTTACTCATGACACTGCGTCCGCTTTTCCATTTCCTTCAATGTTTCTATGTTCTGAACGTTATGGCGTACGCTCAAGTCGGTAAGGCAATTTCTGCTTTGCTCCGCCAGTTTAGAAGTTGTCAATTTTATTGCGTGGATTGCAGCTTGGCTATCCGAGAGGCTAGCGATATTGCCTTTGAAAGAGAAGTCTGCGATTAGTAGCCTACAAGCTGAAGTGAGTGAAAGAAAAAGTTGTTGTTGTAGTGGCATGAATACTGCCCACTTGGACGGATTTAACCCTAAGCATTGCGGTAACGTAGAACCAGCTGCCGTAGGCACGTGAAAAAAGTTTTACATATTTTTTTCATTTTCTATGCAGCTTAACTGGTTTTCCAGAGGGTTTTTTAAACACCTTTTTCAAGTTAGTGCTATAAAAAAACAAAAACTTTCCCAAATTCCCCATCCACTATTTGCATATAAATACAAACTGCCTATACACCTATTCACAGTCATGTTTCTATGCGTAGTCATGTGTAAGTGATGCCTGCCAGATGTCCATAACGTGGAGCCAGAATCCAGTTGGGCGGGGAGAGCCGAATAAAAGATAGACGGCAAGATGAAGCGTGACTTCTACGAAATTGATACGCATCTCTGCGTGTGAAAACACTTTAAAAGCTTTTATGCAATAGGCAGCAGGTGGCAGACGCACAACAACAACAAAACAACTTTCACGGAAACTTTCAACCGACATTGCCACAGCAGGTGATAAGTGTTGAGAATCCTACGTTTTAGTGGATTTCGGTTCGCACACAAAATTAAATAGCCGTGAATGGCAAGACCGACTAGGAAAAGCAACATAGAATCAGCATAGAAACTACTTAATGGGCTAAATAAGAGATATTTTTTCATTTCCATTCTGTGTTCGCACCTCGCACCATCAGCATTGTTACGAAATTAAAAAACACACCCTTTTAACCGTTTACCACAGCCACTACATTATGTGGATGTGTATGTGAAAAAGGTGATTTGAAAGCTGCGGAAATGTTGGGGTGTGCGCGTGGGAACGCATTTGAATGAGCGCACATACATTCACATTCGCTTATCTGCACTCTCATAGTTTTTTATTGTCTAATTTTTTACATTATTACATTTTATTTTTACGACCATTTTGAAGCTGGAAACTCGTTTCAAATGGTTTAAAACATTTTAGGTTTAAAGGTTTTATTATTTTTTAAAAGAACATAGTTTTTATGAGGGTTCGTATAGCGATTGTCAAGGAGCCCATCAACTCAACTGAATTTGGATAAAAACCAAATGGAAGTGCAGTAAGGCTATGCAAAATATTAAAAATATAAATACAACTTTAGAGAGAGCAAAAACTTTGGTTACAAACTGAATGAATTGAAGTTGACTGTTGGGAGGTACGAATGAGAACTTGGCTGATAGTTTTGTTTTATTTCGAAACTGTGAAATCCGAAAAGAATGAAATTAGTATCAGCATAATCTCACTTCGAACTTCTTTAAGTATTTGTCAATAAGTGAAGAAATATTTAATAAATTATCAAAAAGTAAGGGAAAATGTGGGTTCATCTATTAGGATTTTTTTTTGGATTCATAACACTAGTATACTGGTTAAATTTTAAGGGCCGATGATGAATGTAAGCCACACCTAAACGTCAAGTTTTTTTCTGTATTTTATTTGACATTTTTCTGTTTCAGATATACTCAATTTGAATCACGGAAAGATACATAATAGAACAACGCGTTAAAGTTATTTAGGCTTATTATGAAAACGGGCGTTCAAATCAAAATGCATATCGCTTACAATCGGAAAAATTGTGCAGAAAATATTGCTACTGTTCGCGATAGTGTGGTTGAAGAGCCGTCCACCTCAACTCGTCGTCGTGCCCAACAGTTGCACCTCTCTCGCTCGTCGGTGATGAACATTATGCACAAATACTTGCATTTACACGCTTACAAGGTGCAACTGACTCAAGAACTAAAGCCTCTTGACCATTTCAAGCGTCGTCAATGGTCAGAATGGTGGCAGGAAAAGGCAACAGTGAATGATCAATTTTCGAAGAAAATCGTATTTGGGCGAATGATAATTCAAGAGTGATTGCCAAAGAACCAATGCACCCACAAAGAGTGACTGTTTGGTGCGGTTTATGGGCCGACGGCATCATTGGGCCGTATTTTTTCCAAAATGAGGCCGGTCAGGCAGTTACTGTGAATAGTGTTCGCTATCGTGAGATGATAACGAACTTTTTATGGCCCGAATTGGAAGATATGGATGTGGACGATATGTGGTTTCAACAGGACGGTGCCACTTGTCACACAGCTAACGAAACAATGGGTCTTTTGCGCGAACAATTTGATGACCGAATAATCTCATGTCGCGGCGATGGGAATTGGCCGCCAAGATCATGTGATTTGACACCGTTGGACTTCTTTCTTTGGGGTTATTTGAAAGGTGTACGTTGATAAGCCAGTAACAATTCCAGAGCTAAAGGATGACATAATTCTGCACATTAACGGCATAGAACCTCAATTATGCCTCAGCGTCATCGAAAATTTGGATTATCGGATGGATGGGTTGTGCTGCCGAGGACGTGGCGGGCATTTGGCCGATAGTTTGTTCTATACGTAATTGAGCTATACCAGTATTATCATAATAAAGAGAAATGATAATAATTTTCGAAAAAAATTGTATTTTTCACCCTTTAGTTGAATAAAATTTTTTGTCAAAGTTTCATAAATTTTGGTTCAGAAATTCGTACCGTTTTTATCGAAAACTTTTATTTAAACAAAAAACAATAATTATATAAATAAGTTATTGAATTATATATTCGTCGTTGCTGCTTACAAGACCTTCCCATTTCTCGACCAATTTGTTGATGCCATTCTGGAAAAAAATCGCCTGGTCTGGTAACAAAGAAGTTGTTGAGCCAGTTTTTAAAGACCTCTGTGTTAAAGTAACAATTCACGCCCTTCATATGATTTGGCAGGGGGCGGAAAAGACGGTAATCGGTTGGTGTAAGGTCCGGAGAATACGCCGGATGCTGAAGGATCTTTCATTCGAGCTCCTGGGGTCCCACCAAACACATATCATAATTTGCTTTGGATGAAGATCCGGCTTGACTCTCGGTTTTGGCGCATCTCCCACTTCCTTTTTTGCTTCATATTGATGTATATACACCATTTCTCATCTCCCGTTACGATTCGGTACAAAAAGCGCTGTTTATGGCCGCGTGTTGCTCGAAGGTGGCCAGATCTTGAGAAGCAATTTGTTTCTGTTGTGGAGTGTATCGTTTGCCAGTTGTAAATTAAAAAAAATAATAATTGGCGTGTACACTTCTGTTAAGTGTTTGACCGAGCTCCTCGGTCTCGATGTTATTCGAAAAATGGATGGACCTACTTTTTCTATCATTCTGCTGTTTCATACACGGTGATTCGAGCTTACGTTCTCTCGAATGGTAGTCACGCACCAACCCAATTGGTTACGGCGGCCGCCAGCTGTTAATTAGTTTAGTGAATATTATGACTCGTTAGCGGCCGTCGCGTCAATCAAGAAGAATAAGATAATTACGACATTCTTATCGATCACGATTTTTAATAAAACTTCCCCACAACTTTTTCTCTTCAGTCAATCTGATGGTTGGATCAATTTGATGATTAGGGCGATCTATAGGCTTTTAATGTAGGAATGTTGGATTTTTCGTCCCAGTTAATCGCTTGTCGTGTATCACTACGGTGTAGTTATTATAAAATAGAACTACTAGGCTTCAGAAAACTTGTAACGGTATATTACATTAACACATATCACCCATGTCTTTCTGTGCTACCGTAGTTCCGGGGCTGAGGAAACATCCATTAGAGGAATAGGCGGAATAGCTATATGGGCACTATATATAGCTATTCCGCCACAATATAAAGAAAGGGGGGAAAAATATCACAAAATGGTAAATATTAGAGCGCATTAATAAATTAGATATTTGCTTATCTGAAAATGGTGATATATTACAAACTGACCAAGAAATCTTAGAGAGATGGCGACACCATTTTGACAATCTTCTAAATAATAAGCATCAAGAAGAGCATTCACCTTGGGAGCCCATAGCTACAGCTGAAAACATCATCCCTCCACCAGAATTTGACGAAATTATCGTGGCCCTTAAAAAGCTTCGAAATGGAAAGGCAAGCGACGAAGACTCTATATCGGCTGAACTCCTGAAAGAAGGTGGTGAGGGGTAACATAAGTGCCTCCATCATTTAATAATAGACGTATGGGAAAAAGAATCCATATGTGATAATTATCGTGGTATCTCACTGCCTAACACGGCCTACAAGCTTTTTACAAATGTTCTCTATGAACGAATCAACGAATATGCTGAAAGAATAATTGAAGACTACCAATGCGGATTTCGTAGAAGCAAGTCTACAATCGACCAATGTTTTGTTCTTAGCCAAATGTTTGAAAAACACTATGAATACGCGCTAGATGTTCACTGCCTGTTCATTGATTTCAAACAGCCTTCGGCAGTGTTAAAAGAGATAGGAGATAGAGAGAATATTGCTTATTCTTGGAATACCTGCCAAACTAATAAGGCTCGTTAGCGCAACGCTCACAAATACACAAGCAAAAGTGATCGATCAAGGGAAGCTCACAGAGTCGTTCCCTATTGAAACAGGTGTAAAACAAGGTGATGCCCTATCAACAGTCATAATCAATTTGATGCTGCACTTTGTAGTAAGGGAAGTCAACAAAGGTGGTACCTTGATAACTAAAACAACCCAAATATGTGCTTATACAGATGACATCGCTATTCTCTCAAGAAATAGGAATGACTTAAAAGAAATCTTCGTGGCGGCCTGCACAGATGCCAAATTTTCATTTGGGAGCCTATACTTTTGAAGCAGTGCAGCATTTTAAGTACCTAGGAGTTATGTTCGCATGTAGCGGTGATTCAACATCCGCCGTCAGGGATCGCATCAACGCCGCCAACAAAGCGTATTACGCCCACCTTAACTTGTTCAAGTCCCGACTTTTGTCTAAATCTACAAAGTTCACTATGTACAAGACCCTTATTCGACCAATCCTAACATGTGGTTGTGAGGTATGGACTCTTAAGGTTGATGATTGTGCTCAGATTGCTCGCATGTAACGAAAAATTTTAAGAAAGATCTTTGGCCTAATAAGAATGGATGGTACCTAAAGAATCCGATTGAACTCTGAATTGTAGCTCGTTCAGATCACTTAGAACGAGACAGCTGTGCGTTTTATGGAAGCGCAGCGCATAAGATGGCTAGGTCATGTGATCCGTATGCCTGTTGACTGTACCGTGAAGAAAGCCTTGACAGGAAAGCTAATGGGCGTGAAGGCCAAAGGCAGACCGAGGAACCGTTGGATAGACGCAGTGGAACACGATCTTAAGAAGCAGGAAATACGTAACTACGAAGCAACAGCTCAAAATAGACCGCTTTGGAGGAGCATTTTGAAGGAAGCTTTGACGCACCCCGCGTTGTAACGCTATGAAAGAAGAAGAAAGAATAAATTAGGTCGTATAAAGTTAAAGTAGTTCGCACATTCAAATTTAATAAAAGTTAAATAAGTCAATAATAAATTCTCATTCTTATGTAATATTTGTTTTCAAGCTGGTGTTAAAAGTTGATTATGAAATATGCTAAAAAGCTGAAAAAAAACTTTATCTTCTTTGCGCTTTGTGTATATGGCTAACTTTTTTTATCCACTGTATTTCCAAAAAATGTAATTAAATGAAAAACAAATGAATTGTGAAAGCTTGTCTATAAGTCCCTGTGCTATAGTTTTCTAGGGAGTGCATTTGATAATTTTTTTTTAATTTGTATCAAAAGGGCCACCCTAATATAAATAACCCCACGTATTCATGTATTTACTTTTCCTTAAAGTAAATATTAATAATTGTCGCCGGCGCCATTATTACCAATTAACACAGATTTTTTGTTCTCCCATGGCTCCGTTCGCTACATACAAATATACCTACTTGTTTACCTAAACCTTCCACAACAAATATACAATTATACATGCAAAATGTAATTACACACACACACACCCACCAACCACAGTATGTGAGTTTACTTTTTCTCGAAGCAAAAGCAGCTACCAGCAGCATTCCCTTTAGCTTCGTTCACATTTTATATTAACGCTCCCACAGATTTGCTGCTCTGATGCAGCTGTGCCTCGCAACATTGTTAAATAATGACACCCATAAGCTGCAAGTGGCGTCTGTTGTTACCATTGAAGTAAATTAATTAACACGCATGTTGAATGTGTCCCACAGGCGGTGCGTGGAAGCCGGCGCAGCTAATTAAATGCATGAATAAAAATGGGTTGAACTCAACTCTGCATGAAAACGTAACAACAGACGCAGCCATCGAAGCGGCAGAATGCGGACAAATGGGAAAGCTCCTTCAAAAACAAAGAATGGGATAATAAAGAAAAAAAAAATAATAATAATAATAACAAGAATAATAATACACAACAACAACTAAGTGGGACAGGAAGTAATGGCTATCGGTCGTGGTGTTGAAAAAAGCGCACACATGAAAACAAATAAAAGTGCATTGAAGTAAAGTAATCACGCCCGGATGACTGCCTGTCTGGCGTCTGGCACGGATTGCTTAAATGCAAAACCTTTGTGGTTTCGTCTGCTGACGGACTGACTGGCGGACTTGTTAAAGTACAGGACAGATTTGCATGCGCGTTCGTAGGTCCTGAGAGTTCAAAAGCGTTGTGCGGTGTTTTGCTTGGCTGGAAAGTTTGGCCATTGGTTCAGCGCACGTAACTTTGCCGCCTTCTGTGCTGGCATTTAATCAAGTCACATAATGAGTCTATCAGGTAATTAACAGCGACTGTTTGTGGAAACTACCTACCTTGTAGCAGCTATTCGTGTATGCTCAATGGCTGTGCGCGGGTGCCAGTTGCGCTGTCATATTTTACATTACATTTCGTATTACATTGTTAATTGCGCTACATTTGTTTAGTGTCATGACAAAGGAGTTGGAGGAGGAAGTGTGGCAGAGAGAAAAATAAGGAATAATGTGCTGAATAACGGGTTTATACACGTACATATGTTTGCATGTTAGGGTGTATCAAAAAAGTCGAATTTATTAATATTTGTTGGGATATCTGCTGGAATTGGTTTACATTGAAAATAGAAAAGACACGTATTCGGGTAAAAGCGAAGCTTTCTTCCATAGCGTTCTTCTTTAAGAGTGTCAATAAAAGTACGTTAGAAATGATAGGTCCGTTTCGAAGCTATCGACTACTTCCAAAATTTTTGAGCAATCGGTCAATGCAATACTGAGATTTGTGGTTAAATTTTTAATTTGCGCAAATCGGCATTGTTGCCATCATATCTTCAGTATCTAGTCTGGCGGTTTTTAGAGAATACTGCATTGATTCTTTCTCGGCTAGTTTCCAGGTGGACCGTATTTAAGACCACTGTGTGTGACTCTCTGACAAGTCTTTACATAACTCCTGAAAGACACGTGATAATTCGTGATATAACCGATACTAACCGATACTATTTAAGACACATTTTTGATATGCAATTTTATAGCTGGTTGAATTTCGGTACAAGAAATTGCAATTTTCAACTGGTTCAAAATTTGTGTTGATTTTGTAAATTTTTTCTACTGACGGTTTTGGGATTTCACTTCCAAATAAAAAAATGGAATCGAATACTTTCAAAGCCGGGGCTATCCATGACTCAACATTTTTCTCTTAAACACTTCAAGCTTCGCTTCATCTTCGTTTTGTCCTCGTTCAATTCGTTTTGTTTCTTTATCCAGCTTGGATACTATTAGGAGGTTGAATTAGTTTTAAAGGTGACACACAGATGGCGCTATTTATCACTTTATCGCGTTGGCAATACTGAATATATATTCATGACAAAGCCTCATCCCTAAGCTTTGTTTATCAGTATCTGTCATTTCGCTGAACTATAAACAACGCAGTGTTTTCGTGCTCCGAGTATGTCAACTTTCGTGCCGTCGAAACGCAATTTGCGGGAAGCTTTGCTTTTCTGCTTCAATTTGAAAAAAAAAAATACAGCCCAAGCCCGTGAATTGCTGCAGGAGGCCTACCCAGACCATACTCCGTCGATTTCAACATGTGTGTACTGGTTTCGACGATTCAAAAGTGGTGATTTTCACACCGAAGACAAGGAGCGTCTTGGCCAGCCCAAAAAGTTCGAGGACGCGGAATTGGGGGAATTGGTAAACGAGGACTCGTGCCAAACCCAAGAAGAGCTTGCTGAATCATTGGGCGTTGATAAATCAACCGTTTGCAAGCGTCTAAAAGCGATGGGAATGATCCAAAAGCAAGGACATTGGGTCCCGTACGAGTTGAAGCTGCGCGACGTCGAACGGCGATTTTTTACGTGCGAATTGCTGATCGAGCGACAAAATCGGAAGGGTTTTTTGCATCGGGTGGTGACTGGCGACGAAAAATGGATCCGCTACGATAACCCAAAACGCAAAAAATCATGGGGTTTGCCCGGCCACGCATCAACGTCGACGGCCAAGCAGAATATTCACGGCAAGAAAATCATGCTCTGCATTTGGTGGGATCAGGTCGGCGTCGTATATTTATAATAATAATAGCGCGGTTTTTAAGGCCGATAATGTCGATATCATCAGCATCCGCCAACAATTGTGGAGTCTTATACAAAATTGTGCCTGATCGACTAAACACTGCGGCTCGGACGATCTTTTCCACCAACAGGTTAAAGAAGACATACGACAAGGAGTCACCCCGAGTTCTTGCCAGAGTTCGTGAGTGGCTTACACGTTTCGAAGAGCATACGGGCCTCCCAAAATCCATAGTCACCGAAAACTCCATCATTTGTTTTTACGATTCCAGGAGAATTGTCAACAAGGAGTTCATGCCAACGGACCAAATCATCAATGAAATTTTCTTGGCATTTTGAAGCTTTTGTTGCATCGCATTCGTCGAATTTGCCCTGAATACCGCGAAGGAGGAAGCTGGCGCTTGTTGCATGATAATGCACCATCTCATCGATCCACTCTTGTGACTGATTATTTGACTATAAATCGCATTTAACCATCAATCACTCACCGTATTCGTCGTTTTACGTCCGTAGAGGCCACCCAAAAGGCTTGCACCGACATCCTGAAGGACATTCCGCTCAATAACCTGAAACACTCTTTCGGAAAGCTTTTAGATCGCGCAAAGCACTATAGCGAGGTTAGAGGGGACTATTTTGAAAAAATAAACTCGAAGTTATCAGAGCAAAGCTACTGTCGTTTCTATTTGAGCTCAGTCTTGCTTATTTTGGTCTTCTCCGTGTATTAAATATGAGTACCAAAAGTGGTTCTAGTCCGGGATCCCGAAACTACCGGACCCCGTAACTTTTCAGGTCCCTGGAATTTTTGGATTAGCTTGCATTATTCTTAAGATCCCGAGATTAGTTAAAAAATATCCTAAAATCTCGAGATGCCGGGATCGCGGTATTTTTTAGCTCCCGAAAGTTTTAGAATTAGCTTGCATTAAAATTAGCCCGAAATATATCTTTTTATAATGTGAGGCTGCAGGTGTTTTTTCTTCAGTGCTCGACTCAAACACAATGATAGCATGCGATACCGGTGCCATTTGGTAGTTCACTTGGTTTTAAAAAATTCACAGTATAGCTATAATACCGGGTTTGTTTTACCAAATATAGAGCATAACTTTGACGCATTATAGTCTAGACAGATGGTGGCGTTTATTGGGATTAACGGCTTAAGGGGTAACACCACTGTAGAAATTTCAAAAAATTGATTTTTTTTATAAGCTTAAAAAATTCTTTGAACCTTTTAAAATACAGAATAAAAAGATTTATACGTTACCGAAGTCTAATTCATAAATATTTTAAGCTTTTAACCAAGCGTTAGTGACTGTTTCCTAACGACTTCTCCAAATTTCCAAACTTTAAACGCGTTTTTCTCCAAACACGTTTTCTGAAATTGTCACGCAGCATAACTCAAACAATTTTAAATATTTTTAATCAGGTTTTTCACTACGTCTGTATAATAACCTTCTTAAGAGAAGAGCGTAGGGGATTTTCGATAGATTAATTTAAACGATTGTTATAATTATTTAAGTGCCGTTTTTTTAGTCCAAAATAGAGTTTTTTCCTTCAAATGCTTGCTAATTCCACAAAAATAAATATTTTTTAAATCCCCTACGTGTTTCTCTAGCTATTCTTATCTAGATTAAGAAAAAAAATGTTTCTTTGTTCCAGATTAAAATTTGCACCCTCTGTGCTGCGTGCCGCGGAGCTCCTTCAAGAGAAACCACATTACAAAAATGTCTCCAATGCCGCCATTTTGTAAAATTTTTCGATCAAACTTTGTAGTTTTGTATTTTAGTATATAAGTAATAACTTCCCAAATCAGAGTGATTGTTTCCCCTTTCCTTTTATACAAAAAAATTCTTTAAAAATCGTGTTTATTTTACGCTTGTACAGTGGTGTTACCCCTTAATTCAGAATTATCTTAGGAATTAAGTACAACTATTGGGGATGGACAACTATACTAAATTCTCAAAATTTAAGCAGATTAGGCGAATTTTCGATGGCAACATTGCCGAAAAATGACAGTTAATGTCTATTGTGAATGAAAAATATTGAATCTTTTAAAGAGAAGAACAAGAAAGACCGGCTGTAATGCTAGTTTTAACTAATTCCAAATTACATTAATTGTTTTGGTATTTCGAAGCAGTTTGAGAAATAGCAATTTAAGATTTTTTTAAAATAAATAATCATTTCTTATTATCAGGGCAGTTAATACCTGTATTTGTTGCCTGGGGTCCATCTTTTACTGACAAAACTATCCAATAAGCAAATCAGTTGCGCACTTATCCGCATAACAATCGTCTGTCGCACTAGAATTTTAATCAGGATCAACTGCTCCGGTAATCTCGATTAACGCCGCTGTCTATCTAGGCTATAAGTTCCTACATACACACACAAAATTGTAGAGCACCGTTAGTGCGAGAAGCCCTCGAGCTTATAATCAAATATATTAAAAAATTTCGGGCAACAAACAGCTCCACACTGTTTTCCCTTCATGTGTTTGAGAATCCATACCTTTCACATATTTTAAGCTACTAAAAATTATTTACCACCATCCGGCAGCGGCCGAGATTGACAGTGAGAGTAGATGAGCAAAAATCTTCGAAAAAATAAGGGCGGATGAAATGTTTGCTGAACCATTATCCACAAGAAAGGGTAGGTTTTTTGAAAGTCGAGTTGTAGCTGGTTAATTTCCTGTAGATTTTTGTCTGCTTATTTTTTTTACGAAACTTTTTAAAAAATACGAACCTCAACACTGAAGCTGATGCTTCTCCCGTAGTCAGGAACTGCGTACGGAACGTTTGACGAACAGAGTAATGATGAGTATACTATCTTTAAGCAATTTATTGAGTTGTATCCTTTGTTGTATACCTTTGTTAAATTTCAAGACAAAATAAGTTTTTATTCCAACTTTGATGGCCGTAGCTTTACCAATGTGGTGGCTTTACATTGAAGATAACTACTTTTATATCTATTCTTCACGTTTATAGACATACACAAAGCGAGATAAGGAGAAATACGTGTATGTAAGTGTGTATATAATACAACAACAGCAACAATATACTGTACAGACTTCAAATTTAGCACATTTTGGGTTTGCGACAAAAGTCATAAAAAGTGCATTTAAAGCCATTAAGCCAGATTTTATGTTCATACTTATGTGGTTTTCTTTATTTATTGCAGACACAGCAACAAAATATTTGTGAAGGCATATACATATATACGTGTGTATATCAGATGATTTGCATGAGAACATACTCACAAAGAAACAGTCACAATGTATAAAAGAAAAAAAATACAAGACTGGCTGACATTTATTTAGAAAAATTATGTGAAAAAATTGAACCAAAAGCGGGCAATACACTTTCTCACGCCTAAAGAAAAATCCTATCATGTACTCCGTTGCTGGCAAATGCACACAAAAACACAAAATAATTTTAAAATTAGTACCATATGACGTGGGAGAGAAGTTTAGTGTCCAGGCTGAGTTAGATGGTATATTTATTTTTACTCTTAACCTCAATTAACATTCATACTGCGCTGCTTGGCTTAAGGTAACAACAATTTCAACAAGTCTGTTACTTTATATTTACATATGTATTGCACTTGTATTATACACAAACACGAGAGAACTGCAGTAAATTTGACTGTATTCAAAACTCACTTATTTTGGAGAGGTAACACAGTGTCACAAATTTCAATTTTGGTTTTTTTATCAGACATGACAAAATCACGATTTATGTGATAGTGTCATATCATACGGCGTTGGGAAGGTGACATTTTAGGTTTCATTTAACCAAAAAAAAATTAAATTCGGAGAAGTTGAAAAAAAGTTATAGCTGGTCAAAAATTAGTGAAAATAATGAAGGAATTCGCTATATTTTGAAATTTTTGTATAAAAAAGGGAAGAATGCCACGCAAGCCACCAATGAAATTTGTGAAGTTTACGGAGACGATGCTGTACTCGTATCAGTTCGTGTAGAACAACAATGGTTCGCTCGCTTCCGTTCTGGAAATTTCGATGTGAAAGATGCACCTCGCTCCGGACGACCTATCGTTGAAAAAGTCGGTGAAATTATAGAAAAGATTGACCAGGAGCGTCACATAAGCTGCCATGACATCGCCAAGGCACTAAACATTCATCATCAAACGGTTTTGAACCATTTAAAAAAGGCTGGTTACAAAAAGAAGCTCGATGTTTGGGTACCACATGAATTGTCTGTGAAAAATTTTATGGACCGAATTAACATCTGCAATTCTTTGCTGATACGAAATGAAATCGAACCATTTCTGAAGCGAATGGTAACAGGAGACGAAAGGTGGATCAAATACGAAAATAATGTGCGACAAAGATCATGGTGCAAGGGTGGTGAAGCTCAACAAATGGCCGCAAAGCCAGGATTGACGCCTCGAAAGGTTATTCTGTGTGTTTGGTGGGATTGGAAAGGAATCATTCACTATGAGCTGCTCCAGCCTGCTCGAACAATTGATTCTACACTTTACTGCCAACAACTGATGAGATTGGAGCAAGCAATCGAAAAAAAACGGCCAGAACTGATCAGCAGAAAGGGCGTCGTTTTCCATCAGGACAACGCTACGCCACACACATCTTTGATGACTCGGCAAAAACTGGGAGAGCTTGGCTGGGAAGTTTTGATGCATCCACCATATAGCCCTGACCTTGCACCATCGGACTACCATTTGCTTCGGTCAATATAGAACTCCCTTAAGGGGTTATATACCTTGTGGTCCGGTGAAATAAGCGAAAGTTGGGGTTTTTTTAAAGATATGTAGCAATAATTTTATTGTATAAAAGTTTTTATTATTGGATATTACAATGTTTAAAGAAAAAAAAGGCTTTGTTTGTGTAAAAATGTTTAAAAATGGCGGAGTTATGGCGTTTTCCCCCAAGACCCTTTTTTTGGAAGAGGCTTGCGGTGGACGCGATTCAAGTCCGCCAAGTCAACTGAAATCAAAAAATCGAAAAGATTTCATTAGTATAGGGTTATATCTTCTTAGTGAACGATCAATATATTAAATATTTTGATTTTTGTGAAAATAGGAACATGTTTTTAAAAAACTCCACTTCTACAGTCCTAAAATTGGCATTAAAAAATTCATATCTGCAAAATAAAAATGTATACATAAAAAGTTGATCGTTCACTAAGAGGCGACATCAATTACGAACAATTTAAAAAAAAGACTATAAAAATCGGTTGAATATTTTTTTTGCAATCGCGTCCACCGCAAAAGCATTTTTGGAAAAACACGTTTTTGAGATAATCGCGTTTAAAGTTTCAAGCGCCGCATGAGGCCGTACGCTCAGGACGTGACGACGCACAATTTAAAACGCTGCAACTTTCGATCTATTGCTCAGATCTCTATGAAATTTTTGGAAAATGTTCTCAAGGGATTGTACTTTACGATAAAGAAATAAAATTTATTTTGATTTTTTTGAAAAACACAAGGTATATAACCCCTTAATGGAATAAAGTTAGCTTCAAGAGAAGCCTGTGAAAATTACTTGTCGCAGTTTTTCGCCGAGAAACCACAAAAGTTTTACACTGATGGAATAATGTCTCTAGAAGAAAAATGGCAAAAGGGGGTCGACCAAAATGATGTACCATTTGGTTTAATAAAGTTCATTATAAATATAAAAAAAAAATGAGTTGAAGTTTGATTAGAGATACGAAAAGACTTTTTCGACTACCCGAAATATGAGCCGCTCAATGCACACATCGATTAACTCCACTTTTTGAAAAATCTTAAATTTAAGTGTCAAAGCCCTTGGTATAGTCATAACCTTTTATATTTATAATAAATTTCGATTAACTTCATACTTTAATATAAATCGTTTCAGTAACGCCGTATCTGTTCTGGCCGCGCATCGACGCTTACTTGTTTTTAAACAGCTGAGGATGCTCTCTGCCTCTCAACAATGTTTGTAACAAAATCGCATCGCTAAACAGATAAAAAGAAGCACAATGCAATCAGTAGTTAGTATAGCAGTGATCTCGCACGCTAAATGTTACTGTGTACTCTTAGTCTTTTCAACATTACTTCTAGATTTTTTTGACGTGATAACGTCTTATAATTCGATGTAGCCGGCTGCACACACCAAAAAATGCGTCGTTATCTTGCTCAATCGTCGTTATTTCGCTCATGCGTCGTTACCTTCCTCGAACTGCAAGCGAGCGCGCGAAACGAATGGCAAAGAGGCACTATCGGCCCCCCTCTTTTTTTAATTGAATTTCAAATCACTCTTCCTCTACGGCGCTTGGCAATTGACCAACGCACAGTAGTTAGAAGATCTAAATTTATGGCATACAACTTGCTTTAGTTGGCTTAGGGATAAATAAATTTCCTGCGAATTACTTTTTGGACAAATCGTAATGCACATACATACATACATGTATGTGTGTTGATATTAAGATAAGCAAATATGTGACTACTAAATGAATTTCGTAGACAGAGTAGTATGGGACTAGCCTTTCTGTACAAGTGGCTTTATTTTAATGTTAACCTTTTTATTTGTGTATGCCCATAAGTATGCTTGTTTACGACCTTGCTGCCAAACCGACTAACCGCAGAGCCATGAAGAGTGAGAATACACGAGCAGTTCAGGCCCCAGAAGCAGGAGTTGCGTATAAACCAAACCACAAAATGTTGCCATTAAAATTTTTGTTGCTAACGATTTTTGTTTTATATTTCACGCGCTAAGTTTATTTTTATTTTTTTATTTCGGCTCAAAACTTATGCAGTGACTAATAATTTTCAATGTTGCGTTTTCTTGAGAGCAAAATTTCTTGGTAGTAAATTTTATTGGCAGATAAATTTAATTGTTTGTGTTTTTTGTGTCAGTAGGTTGGTTTGTACATAAAACTTTGTGTATTTGTAAATATTAATGCATATACAAATTGTGACTCCGATCACTGTATGGTTTTGCGCGTGTGCGCCAAAGAATAATATCGCGAATAAAAATATAATTTAAAAAGAAACACTGGAACTTTGAAGAAGTCATAGCGAATGAATCTACAAGAAAAAAGTATCAAGAAAAGGGTAAACGTAAACTAGGTAATTTCAAAGAAGTTTTAATAGAAGCAGATATAACATCAAAATGACAAAGTCTTGAGGAAGCCATTCTTAGCACTGCAAATGAAACCATTGGCCAAAAAGCTGTTATTACTAACGAATGCTATGACGCAGAACGTTGGGAGCTCAATAAAGCAAAAAATGAAGCAAAAAAGCCTGCCTCGAAAACAGTACTCGAAGAAACCTACAAAAAAAAAAATAAAGAAAGAGAAAAGGGTCAATAAAAATATAAAAAAAAAATTATATGAAAAGGGAACTAGAAATAATAGACTAGAAATAATAAACAAACAGGATCTATGCGCCGCAGGATAGAGAAACACACGAGCCAATTCCAGCTGAGATTGAAGGCTTGCAAGAACAAGAAAAAAATGGTGCTTTAGTGAGTGACATCGTTGATTTTCTGTTACAAATTGAAGAAAAACGCTTCTCAAGCTCATCAAATGCTTAGGGAAGCTTATGGTGGACATGTTCTAAGCAGAGCACAGTGCTTCAGGTGGTTTGAAAAATTTCGAAATGGTGATTTTAGCGTGGAGAACGAGAACCCTGGCCGGCTACCGAAAAAGATTGAGGACGCCGAATTGCAAGCAGTGTTGAATGAAGATGATGGTCAAGTGCAAGAAATGATGGCAGAGCAGTTGGGAGTGACCCAAACCAAACGAACCATTTACAAACATTTGAAAGACATGGGTATGATTTTAAAGGTCGGAAGATGGGTGCCGCATAAACTGACTGAAAGGCAGCAAGTGAACCGAAAAACCACTTGTGAAATGCTGCTCTTCCGGTTCAAAAGGAAGTCTTTTTTGCATCGGGTGATGAAAAATGGGTGTATTTCTCCAATGCCAAGCGGTTTTCTGGGATCAGCGTGGTATGATTTGGTACGAGCTATTAAAACCAGGTAAACGTTGGTGCACGCTACCAACGACAATTGGCCGATTTGAACAGCGCTTTGCACCGAAAACGCCCAGAATATGCCGATCGGCGTCACAAACTAAGTTTTCTTGATGACAATGCACCGCCACATCGAACAAGAGCGACTGGGGAATTGGTGGAGACGTACGATTGGGAACCGCTGGTGAATGCGGCTTACTCACCAGACTTGCCGCCTTCCGATTATCATTTGTTTGCATCGATGGGCTACGCACTTTCCGAGCAGCGCTTCAATTCTCACGAAGAAGCCAAAAAATGGCTCGATGATTGGTTTGCGGCCAAAGACGGCCGAACAAATTGCCTGAGAGATGGGAAAAATGTGTCACTAGCGATTATTATTATTGTGAAGATTAAATGTGTAACCATTTTTTGTTAATAAAAGCTTGAAATTGAAAAAAAGTGTCATTTCATAGGTATGCAGTAAATGGTAAATGCAGAGCTCATAAAAATTGGCGGAGAAGAGTTGAAAAACATGCCTGAAGAATGCTATACAAGCCTAAGAGTATCAATTTATAAAAATGGGGCCAAATTAAATTGTGTAAACTATAGAGGGATAGCTCTTCTCAACGTGAGCTATGAAATTCAATAAAACATAATGTATGAGAAACTAAATGCGTGTGGAGAAGACATCGTGCGAGATTATCAATGCGGTTTTAAAATCGAACGTTCGACAGCAGATTAGTGCTTTATCATGCCGCAGATATTCGAAAAATATTATGAGTTCAACATTGATCTACTCTATCTCTTTATAGATAACTATGATAAACTCAACAGAAAATATATCGACCATCACCTAAAGGTACTGGGTATACCACAAAAATACTTAAATTTGATCAATATGACTCTTATACACTCAAACGTGAATGGCGAAATATCTGACGAATTCGAAATGAGGTCCGGCGTGAGGCAAGGTGACTCACTATGAATGATTTTATAAACGAAATAGCTCAAGGTGGCACAATATTTTATAAATCGGCACAAATATGCGCATACGCTGACGATATTGTGATTCTTGCGAGAAATAGGGAGGCTATTCAGAACGTTTTCCTGTGCTTAGTGCAAACTACAAGACCAACAGGCCTCAATATAAATGAAGAAAAGACGAAGTACATGTCATGATCTTTTCATGATAGTCAAATCAGAATCGGAAGTTATGTTATTGAGTTCATGCAACAGTTTAAATACTTGGGCGTAGTACTCAACATAAATAAGGATATGCCCCTATCTATACAAGACCGTTTTCAGGCAGTTAACGGACCATATGGTAGCCACATCAAAGTTATGAAGCCTTCATTGACATCAAAGGAAAAAAGACTACAGATGTACGAAAGTATAATAAGGCCAGTTCTCACCTACGGCTGTAAAACATGGGTCCTTAAAGTTAATGACGTGAATTTACTGATGCGGGTTGAAAGAAAAATTCTTAGAAAAATATTTGCCGTATACGATTAGAAGACAGTACATGCCGTGTACGGTATAACTACGAGCTCAATGTTTTAATCGCGAGAGGAAACTCAAAGCGGTTTATAAAGTCTCAAAGGTTACGGTGATATGAACACTTTTTTAAAAAGGGCAGCGAAAGAACGACCAAAAAAGTTTTTGAAACAAACCCTGAAGGAGCAAGAAGGAGAGGCCGGCCAAGAAGATGATGGTTCCCAGGCGTAGAAAAAGATATACGAAAGATGGAAATCTCACAGGATAGAGCGAAAGCGGACTGTCGAGAAGAATGGAGGCGTATTGTAGAGGAGGCAATTGTCCATCCGGGACTGCTACGCAAAGCTGATGATGACTAGGCTGTTCAATAAGCTTGTTCGATAAGAAAAACACAATGTTATGGCTTTATTATTCAGATTAGAGACTCCCTGAACATCAATACACTTTTTCAAAGAGATTCTAATTTATGAATTCCATCCCACAGCTGTTATGAACACATCATTTGATGAAAAATGCTTTCTGCTCTCTACTCTTTTCTTAGGTCTGGAAATTGGTGGAAGTCGCTAGGGGCCAAATCTGGTGAAAGTGGGAGATGTGTCAACAATGCGAACTTTAATTCATGGATTTTAGCCATTGTCAAAATGCCATTGTGGCGCGGTGCATTGTCCTGCTGGAATATATTTTTTTTGTTTTTTGCAAACTGTGTATTTTTTCATGATTTTATTCCTTCAGCTGGTCTGAAAAGTTACAATAATATTCAGAGTTTATTTTGCTACCAGTTTGCAAGTAATCCATAAACAAAATTCGTTTCGCATCTTAAGAAACTGATGCTTCCTCTCCTTCTTGACCGATTTCGTGATACGAACTCGTTTCGGAGCCGAAGAACCGGGATGACACCACTCTTTAACCTTTTGCTCTGATTTAGGATCAAGGTGATAGACCCAAGCCTCATCCTTAGTGTTGAATCGATGGTCGAAATCCACTATGTCCTTACGAAAATGCTCTAAATATTGCAGAGAAAGTCACACTCAAATGTGTTTTCGTTCCATTGGTAGCGAATGCGGCACCCTTTGAGCACACAGCTTTCTGAAATCCTATTTTTTTGTTTTTGTTTCCTTGTTCACTCCTCTCGGGAGCATAGGGCCTCGAAAAGTCTCAGTATTGTGATTATCTATTTAATTTTTGATTCAGGGTAGGTGATTAGCCTGCCACTACTTCTGAAACCTAATATTTCAGTCAAAGTATTGCTTACATTGCCCAATGAGATGCCTAGGGCTTTTACTACATCTCGACATGATCGCGTAAGTTTAAATTGGATATTCATCTTTGTTCCTGGCATAATATACTTACACATATATAAGTAATATACATACATTTATTCATAAAATCAGTCCCACACAGCCAGATAAATCTTTGCTCAGCCAAAGGTACTCAAAAGTACTTTGTGAGTATTCACGCTTCCCTTTTTTGATGCAAATGTGTTGGTGAAAAAATCTAATCCAACTCCACTCAGAACATACAAAATAACACATAATTCTAACATATTTACGCACATACATATAATCACTAAAATGTTGGCAAGTATAACTGTTTGTTGGCTTATTCGTAGATTCAATAAAATAAAAATTGCAACTACAGTGATTTTATGAATAAAATTCAGCACGTGTGCGCCATCCTTTAGCTCTCTTGCTGAAGCATAAATTTGTATGTATCTCTATAAATACAGATACATATATCTATGTATGTTTGTATATTTTTATTACATAATTTTTGTACACTCACAAGATGAAAGATACAAAGAATTCCAAAATCAGCAGCCAACTGGCTCCGGCTTTTTGTATCGTTCACGTGGGATGATAAGCAAGTCGAGGTGAGGCTTGAAAACATGCGAAAATAAATGTTTGTGTGTGCGTAACTCTGACTATCGTACAATCAGGGACGAAGGTGAAAGGTCAATGTACGGTGCAAAGCACTTTAAACTGGGCCACTAAGGTTGGAGGGCAAACAAAAACACGAAAAGGTATCACTTTATTGGAATCAATTTTCAAGTGAAGGAAAACCTGTAATATTTATTTTAATTTGAATATTTCAATAGAGATAAGTTAAATGGTGGAAGTTGTGAATGTAGTGAATAAAAGTTTGCAATTAACTCTAAAGCAAGCCGATTACTGGTAGAAAATTTGTTTATAATTGAATTACGGCTTAAGAACCGGTAGTTCACATAAAAAGCTGGAGAGGGTCGTGTGGTGGTTTCGCATTTTTGTTGTTGTATTTGTTATCTTTATTTCCATATTTCTTTATTTAAGTCAATGGTAATAGACTTAGTCAGTAATGAGTAAAATAACAAAAAACTTAAGAGCTAAAATTAAATAATATAGGTATTTTATTTGATAAATATTAAGACTCAATTAGTGGCTTAAATGGAGGCCTTAGCATAACAAAATCAAGATCAAGACTTCTAGGAAGCCGATTGAGCTCTTCAAGTCCTCTTGTGAGAGGGGCGAAATTGATTTGAAAACTTTAACATAAGATTATAAGGGCGAAATTCCATATTAGGCACATTGAAACTTGTTTGGCAGAGTAGATCTGAAGAGTCAATAGTACCGGATATTAAGGGGACAGCTACCTGTAAACGGCCATATTTTCCTTGATTTTCACTAAAATTATTTAAAATGAAGAAGTCAATATATTGTTTTTCCAAATTGGCACACAGTTTATTTATACATTAAAATAATATAATATACAATAGAATTTTTTTTTTTTTATAATCATTTAAAATGGGGGATGTACACTCAATTCCTCCAGGAAGGTCGCAGCGGGGCTTCTTAATCGGCGGGCATTGTGGCATCGGCGTCAGTGACCTGAATACAAAAAACCAAACATTTTTTTGTTTATTAATGTCATAATTTCTATATGAATTAAGAAAAATGGGAGAAAAAAAATTCGCAATGTTTATTTCTGCAGCAGCAGTTGTTGCATTTTTACCACTTTTATAAAAAAAATACAAAATATGCCTCTTATACGCTTTCGAAGATTCCATTTCATTTTTTAACAACACGTGTAATTTTTTGAATGCAAAAATCGTACAAAAGTGAAATTATGGGTAAAGTACGCACGAACTTATGGACTGACCTGTACTCATATATAAATATGCATGTGCAGCCAATTAGCGCCTGACACCTGAATAAATAAAAAAAAACAAAAAATCAAACAAATTCACTCCAGAGCCCACACTGCCAGGTTCATAAATTTTAAGTGCGTGTGCACCTGCCATAAACAGAAATAATAAATATATCAAGCCATTACAAACGATAAACGCTCACGTAGGCATAGAAACACACACACATACCTACCAAGTAACCATTGCTCACAAGCGTACACAAATACATAGATAAGTCTTATGAAGCATATTTCGTCCCAAGCTACCAATTATTTACCCTTTTTCGTCATCCAGGGAACTAGCCGCAAACTCATACTCGTATTTTGCTGCAACTCTTTGATTGCTGATATTTCAGCAGATAAGCGAATAATGGCACTTATTTGAATGTCAATATTTTTACTCTGTTTTTGGTTTTAACAGCGATGACCGAGTGCAGATGGCCTTGTTTATTTTCAATTGTATTATTATTTATTTTTATTGTAATATAAATACTACAAATACTTGAGCAAAGCGCATTACCTACCAGGGCCTTGAGTGCAAGTTTACAATTAAACAAAATTCATACAATAAATTTAGCCAAGAAGTATTAAGATTAGTTATTTTCGTCGTAAAAGAACAAAAAATTCGTAGTATTAATACGCACTTACTCACGCAGGGTGTGTAAATTGCGCCGCACTACTTAAAATATTGTTTTACACTTTTACCTAATTGTGTTTAGGCCACACCGGTTCCAACAGCTGAGTGTTGTGAACGATTTTTTCAGATTATTTCACTTGATTCTTTAAGGAGACAGATACCTGTGAAACTTTTTTTGGCGTGATAACGTCTTATAATTCGATGCAGCCGGCTGCACGCACCAAAAAATGGGGCGATACCTTGCTTGAACTGCAAGCGAGAGCGCGGAACGAACTACAAAGAGGCAAAATCGGCCCCCACGTTCGGCAACGTTCGACATCTTGCTCTCTCCTATTTGAGTGAGCATATATACATATGTATGTATATGCGCATATGTATACAAATTCACA
Source organism: Anastrepha obliqua (assembly GCF_027943255.1). Classification (NCBI taxonomy): domain Eukaryota; kingdom Metazoa; phylum Arthropoda; class Insecta; order Diptera; family Tephritidae; genus Anastrepha; species Anastrepha obliqua. The sequence continues at coordinate 11,139,762 of NC_072893.1, forward strand.
TATTTGTATTTTCATAGGCCTTCTTCCTGTGTGCATGGTAATGAACCATTTCTCTGTTGAGAATAGAACGATGATAGGAAAACTAGGAAATGAAAGGGGGTGTTTCGAGTGTAAAGTGTCTTGAAGAAGGCAAATCGATGATGGTGCCTCTTAGTGTTGTTGACTTATTAACGTCTGATGCACAATCGAAATTGAACATATCTTAAAAAATAAATAATTGGCGCGTACACTTCTGTTAGGTGTTTGGCCGAGCTCCTCCTCCTATTTGTGGTGTGCGTCTTGGTGTTGTTCCACAAATGGAGGGACCTACAGTTTCAAGCCGACTCCGAACGGCAGATATTTTTATGAGGAGCTTTTTCATGGCAGAAATACACTCGGAGGTTTGCCATTGCCTGCCGAGGGGCGACCGCTATTAGAAAAATGTTTTTTATTAATTTTGCTTTCACAGAGATTCGAACCAACGACCTCTCAGTGAATTCCGAATGGTGATCACGCACCAACCCAGTCGGCTACGGCGGCCGCAATTCCGATTCCATTACCTTCTTCTTTATATCCATACAAAATATCTATCAAACAAATAAAATAATATTTTCTTTTGAAAAATGTAACCATTCCGTGAGTACTTTCTGATGACGTTGTCACGTTAAAATATCGTCAGTAAACCGACTTTACAGACAACCTCTTTTTTTCGTAAAATGTTAATATAATCCTTTTAGAATGTGTCAAAAAAATTTTAGAACGTAAATTTAAGTACTTCTTATATTGTAGATCGTCAACCGTGACGACTCTATTCTTTGCGTTTCCACGACAGTCGATTCTACGTTACCGAAACGACCCGGATTTATATCCGACCAAGGACTGTCACTCCAGTAGCAATCCCCGTATGTAAATATGGGGAATGTTTATGCTGGTACAACAACAACAACTCTATTCTTTGCGTTCAAGCGCTAGGAGAGGTATAGTTACGTCAAACTTTAGACGCGTTTTTTCTTAAAACTATATTTTGCGAATTGACGTACACGATAACTTGAAATTTTGCACACATCTTTTTTATGATATTACTTTCTATTTGAATTTACAATTCGAAAATTTTTCCAAAAAATTATTTTAAGGATCTATACACCAGAAAAATTTACTTAATGCCACATTTCGCCCCAAAACTCATTTTTTTCAAGCGTTTTATTCCGTAAGCAAATGTAAGCTTGTGATTTTATGGTCCATTAAGTTTAAGTGTAATAAAGTGTAAGTTTGAAGTCGCTCAAAATTTGTATTGATTGTTACCAACTTTTTTCCCTGAATGTGTTGTACATTTCCTTCCTATAACGAATTCATTTTCTTAATACCAATATTTTTCTTTTCGTTAGGCCTTTATAAAAATATACTTCGTACAACAAAAGCAGCGCATTTTAGATTTTCCAACTTTATGCGAGAGGACTGGCGAAATTTCCATAAATTGATACATTTTTAAAATTTTTTATTTTTAATCTTCATTATTATTTGTCTTCTCCCCGTAATCCCCATTAATTTTAATACATTTTATTTTTAATTATTATTTATTATTTATCTGTAAATTCGTTGTTGAAAACAGTCTTAAAAATCGCGTTTTGTAGCTTCTTAAGTTTAGCATTTACCGCATTTGTTATCTCTTCATTGCTACCAAAGACTTTTACTCTAAATTTTTTTTTTCAATTTTTGGAAAAAAAAAAACAAAAATCATACGGCGCCAGATCCGGAGAATATGGCGACGGAAGCATTTTTTTAGTGCAAGAAAGCACAATGAAGTTACTTGTCATTTCAGTAGGGTGACCTAGCAGTGTAAGAAGTAGTGGCGCAGATTATTGTTTTTTCTATTTTCAAGTTCAAGTTTTTGAACATTTTTGGAAGCAGTTTTCAGTACACCATTTTGCAGTTACTGTATGAGAAGAATCTAATGGAATAGCAGCAACAATTTTTGCTCTGGTGTAGAAAACCGAGATCGTCGCTTTTATTGCTAACTTTTGCTGCCTGGCTTTCACAGCCGGTTTTGCTACATTCGGGCTCCATACCATGGACTGATGTTTGGTTTCCGGATCATACTTAAAAAACCAAGCTTCGTTACCAGTTACGATCATACTAAAGTTGCTCTTCGTTTTCGAATTTTCTGAACAAATATTGAGCAAAATTTACTTTGGCTTCGTTTTGGCTCTGATTCAAAATTTGTGGAACCCATTAAGCATATTTCTTTGTATATTGCAAATCATTATGCTATATACTGCGGTACTGTTAAAGCATTGAAGCCCAATTCACTGCCTGTGTCACTCGTAGGTTAGGTTAGGTTTGGCAGCCGCATCGCACATAGAGACAACGATGCCACTTAGACCACGAAATGGGTCCGCTGTGATCCGCGGGGGCTGGGCTACATTTCCCTCTCAACATTGAACCATCCTGAGCTTTTGACAAAGCGTAAAAAGTTGTTGATACCTAAAGTGTATAGACCATCCATATCCATTAAGAAGTAGGATCTTAAATATCGGTTCCTGCTTCTGGCATGTGCAAAAAAAGGTGATGAATTGTTTCCAACTGCAGCTACGACAGAAATCATGCGTGTAAACGCCTAATCTCCTTGCACGATTTCCTATGAGACAATGTCCTGTGAAGGCCCCTACTAAGGTCCTGATTTGAAGTCTACTCAGTTTAATAATACTCTTGGATAAACGTAGATTTACCCTTGGCCATGTTTGCCTAGCAATTTCACAGGTGTTAGCGCTAATCCATCTTTGATTTGCAGAATTGGTTAGTGCGTCCTTAATGAGAAGCTTACAAGTTGCGAGAGGTATCTCCATAAAATTACTTATGTCTGGCATACAGGTACCTTCTCCTGCAAGTTGGTCTGCCCTACAGTACCCTGGTATATCTCTGTGGCCTGGGACCCAGCATAAGATTATACGAGAGAGATTAGCGACAACGTAAGACACTCCTTGATGTTGCTTGGAATGCATCCAGGGCTCGTAGGGCAGCTTGGCTGTCTGATAGAATGCAGATATCCGTTGATGATATTGTTGACGATATTCCGTTTATCTTTAACCATTTTAAGGCTTCATGAATAGCGTTTATTTCTGCTTGAAAAAACGCTACAGTGACCCGGTAGTTTAAAGGATTCACTAATATAAAGCTCTTCGCAAAATAACCCTGATCCTACACCGGTGTCCATTTTGGATCCGTCCGTGTAGATCTTAACGGGTGTGTTGGGTGTTGGATTTTCTTCAAGCCATTCCAGTCTAGAAGGGGAGAATGGGAGGGTGAGAATCACAATCACTGGGTATATCCGTGTAGGAGTCTAAAATGGTTGAATGCCCATGTGTGACAGTTCTCCATTGTGAGCTCGTTTTGAGCCTTAAAGCGGAGCAGGCCGCTGACTATTTGCCACTCGTATGTTTTCGTAAATTTTTCGCTTCGCCAGGCAGAGCTACATTTATCTCGTCGGTCTACGATTTTGGCCATCCATCACTCATCGCACTCATCTTCCACAGTAAGACGGCCTGTTTGGAATCTGCTACCACCAGTTGGTACCGCATCGAACACCTTAAGAGCCGGAATGTTTGTATCCATTCGGGTGGCATGACGCATCCAACAAAGCTAATAGGTCTTTATTCGCTGCGCTATAGCTATGACGCCTTCTTATTACAGGAAATGCCGAAGATTGCTCAAATAATAAATATTTATATAAATAAAAATTATTCAGGCCGATATGATTTCTTTATCAAAACTTGAAGCTAAACATAACTTCCAATTGACTATGTGTTATTATTACTGTTGTAGGACTACTAAAACAACCAACATGAAATACAATACATTATTGGCTTACGTCATTTTACTTCGCCTCCACTATCGAAGTATTGGGCAACGTGAAATCCTTAAAAACATTTTGTACACGCAATAAAATTCAGTTGTTGGGATGTTTGCGACTACGATAAATTTCCATTGATAAAAATTTCTACAGCAATGTATTGCAACAACACCAAAATGTTCGGTAGCGATATAATAAAAAAGAAAATTCATATAAAATGGTTGAAATGGAAGCAGAGCTACTAGAGCCAGCGGCAATAGGGCAATAATAAATAAAAGCTGCAGCAAGAAAAACATACGACATATAAATTTGCTACCCCTCAAGGCACTGATAAAAAACAAATAACGCAACACAAGGCCTTATGAGTACTTCAGTCTACGCTATGCACACGCGCGTCTGTGTGCTCTGAAACATGAGCTGCTTTGGCCAGACTGGCAACCGCAAGAGCAGAAGTTGCTTGCACGCAACAAAACGCCCACAACAAACGCAAATGTGAAACTCAGTGGCAACAACAGCGGCAAGCAGCAAAAAACTCACCGTCGAAGTTGATTATTTTTTCACATTTTTACTTGGGTTGAGTTTGCATTCGATACGCGCGGCATAGTTCGATTTTCATAGAGGCAGAAGTGTAAGTAAGAAAGCCAGTGAGTCGAGCAGCCATCGACGGCCGGCATGTTTGTCAGCCAGTTGAGGCAGCCGCTCTATTAATTGAGTTACTGTTGCTATTTTAAGCAGCTAAGCACACCGAACTTTGTCTTTGTAGTCTTTTGTATTGTATTTGTATTTGTTGAGTTTTATTAGGTTAGCGCGTGCTGGTCTTTAAGATGTTTTATGCGTTAACAGAGATTTACAATATACGTATGTGTGTGCGTGTGTAGTTTTAAAGGGCATTTAACACGCACACACTAACATTGTGACTAAGTTAACACACATACATGCCCAACTCACTCAAACTGTTGGCCATTAATTTCGCTGTGTAGCTGAAATTGTGATAACAGCGCATCAACAGTTAGTTAACAGCTGCGTTTGATGTTCGTAATAACAGTGACTTCCCACTCGCAATTAACGAAGCAGTCGCGGCGAGTCTGCTCAACGAATGTTTAATGAGTTTTAGTTTTTCTTCTCAGCTCTTGCGCTCAAAGAGTTTGGAATAGTTGCGAAAGCTAATTTTTTTTGAGCGAGCTTTCAATTTGAATTCGCAAGGATATCTTTGGGGATTCTGTTCCTATGATTGGCCTTGTTGTTAGCATCTAAGTAAAAGTGGATATGTAACGGCCAATGCTTGTAGTCATTCATCTAGTAGCATGTGATTTGAACGAAATTTGCATATCATATCAATTTCTTTATCAATGGTGGCGCTGATGAGCTTTGAATATGCAAGAATTGGATTTGGAGTGTTAAGTTACTCATACGCAATGTAGGGCGGGCTTCTGGTATAAGAATGACATTCGGCCATGGCATATTTTATTGAATTGAATAGTTGTCTATATACTTTGGGACAAGAATTAAGTTCAAGTCCGAAAACTATGAATTATCAGGTTAATAGCATCTACGTGTATCCCGAACAAGCTGGGATTTCAACATAAGCCTGCGTATTAAATTGTCCTGTGAATGGCTGTTGATTTTTTAATTCATAGAAAATCGTTTTGCAGCAGCTAATCACTGATCACTGATCTAAAGCTGACTTTGTGAATTTAAAATTAAAAAAAAAAAAAACACACACACCTGCGAGCTGCCTGACACTTAGGTTTTGAGGTATGAAAAAAACTGCATCCTCCACACTTTTTATAACTTTATTATTCATTGAAAATTTACAGCTTAACGACTCATCAAAAGTTTTAATTTCAATTCTATATTTCCCAACGTTCTAAAATTAACTCTAGAATAGTCTCATTGTTGTATTTAGTGATGCTTCTTTGGCTGCCGTACTCAGCATATTCCATGCTTAGTATCGTCATTATTTCGGTTAGCTGGGAAAGCTCAAATTACACTTTTATTTAAATTTCTTTTGAAAGAGTTTTATTTTACATATAATTAGTTTTCAAATATTAATATAGTTTAGGGAAAAAGTAATCCATTCTTTTCACAGTAGATGGTTGTAGCGATCGGTAAGCTTACGCTCGTAGTCAAGGTGACATTTTACACTAAATATTTTTTTTGTTGCTGTTTTTTGTTTCATTACCATTTCAGTTTCGGCATGCAAGACTTTTATCTAACCACAGTAGTGTGAAATTTGTACTCATTTCTTATACTATGCAACAATTTTATGGGAACTCAGCTTTGTTAATATTTTATGAGATCCGTGCTTTTCTAGGAATTTTCACGTCAGTCTATGAGGGGTTTGCCTGAGAAGATTATAATGACAATTTTCCGAGGAAAACTTTTGTACAAGGGTTAAGTTCTCTAACGATTTTTTAAATTCGTCTTTTGACAGGTTTCTTGGAGTAAGGTTCAAAGTGACTCTTTTAGATGGAAGCTAATGGGTTAAAATATTATACAAAAGTATTTTCCATTAAATTTTGTTTCACATGCTTTACCCTTTCATTTCGCTTAGCCATTTTTTTACCATTTCTTCCACTGTTTTGAAAACAGCTTAGGTCGGGACATCCAAATTTTAGTGGGGCGTGAAAAAAATTATAGGCGACTTTTGCAAATTCATCCAGCGTTTTATTATTGGATAGCCACCCTTTTAGAAATTACTAACAAAGGGCGGACTAATTTCGGTTGCGGTACATTGGTATAAAATTTATAATTTACTGTCACATTCTTAGCTACGGCCTTTAGCGAAAAAGCAATGACTGTGCCGAGGGTCTGAAGAAGTTAATTAAACACTTAAAAAAAATTATGAATATGAATAGTGAATAAATAAATAAACAAATAAATAAATAAATGAATAAATAAATAAACAAATAAATAAATAAATAAATAAATAAATAAATAAATAAATAAATAAATAAATAAATAAATAAATAAATAAATAAATAAATAAATAAATAAATAAATGAATAAATAAATAAATAAATAAATAAATAAATAAATAAATAAATAAATGAATAAATAAATAATTAAAAAAAATAAATAAATGAATAAACAAATAAATAAATAAATAAATTAAAAAAAAATAAATAAATATATAAAAAATAAATAAAATAAAACAGAAATAATATTAAAAAAAAATTTTATTATATAATTTAATTCAATGCATTGACAGCAAGCTCCAACGTTTATCACAAATACCAAAGCTCTTATATCCGTTTTTCTCTGATAAAGCAAAAACGCATTAAACCGTTTTTGTACTTTGTGAATTAAATAAAACTCGCATGCCTTTTAGTGAAAACTTTTATTGTATAGGGCCCGCCATCTATCGTTACGGATTTGAACTAGGTATTATTTGAAGAATGGTAACACTTAGCTGTCATCTGATTTGACAGAAAATTAGTTTTATTCTTCCTGGAACGCTGGAAAATATTGCGACATTACTTTGAAAATCGTGGTAATGTTGCAGAATGCATACGAAAATTACGTACTGCAATGGGAAGAAGAAAAGCACCGAATTAAGCGTATGTGCGTTACTTTGCGAAAAAAGTAAGAGAAACTGGGTTGCTTATTGACAAACCAACGCGTGACTGACCAAAAACCGTGCGTACACCCGAAAATATTGCTGCTGTGGCCGAGAGTGTTTGTGAATCACCAGGAACATTAACTCACCGCCGTTCTCAACAATTGGACATTTCGGAGACATCATTGAGACGAATTTTGCGTAAAGACCTTGGTATGGCTAGCCGAGGCATCCATATGAATGAAGTTGTGTTCCGTCATTAACCGGATGGATTGCACTTCAAAATAAAAAAACACAGTTTGGAAAAGTATTGAGTAGCTTCCATTTTATAGCATTTTTAATTCCGTAAACTTATATGGCGGACCCTATATATGAGTTTCAAGGCTATTTTTAGGAAACTTAGCATTCAGACGTTCTTTTAGAAATGATTAATTATGAATGAAGTGGATTTATGGTTTAAACATTACCTTCTTTAAATTGTTTCTTCTGTTTCTATAAAATATGGTTCTTTAACACTATCATCATTTCCAGAGTCACTATTTCATCACCCAGTAAGCAGATGCGCTATCGCTAAAACTTCCTCGCCGACAATATTTAGTAAATTATTTTTATTTAATTTTAGTGATTTTTTGGTTTTTGCTGAAACTCTAAAAATCTCCATATTTGGGTAATTTTTTTCACATATTGTGGCAATGAATTAATTGCACCGATTAATATATGCCAGCTATTTTTGACTGGTCATATAGCTAAACCTCTGATTCTAGCATATTTTGTGATAAAAAAAAACCAAAATAGCATTAATGAAAAATCGCCTTAAGGACGGATAATTTCTAATGTTTCAAAGTTTGTTTATTTTACAACTCACTTATATCTAACGCCCTTCACCTGGCACAAGCCGCTATTATTTCACTAAAATAAAAAATTCAAAAAATTTAAAAGGCATAAATTCACCTGTCTTCAAGCTACGTTATTAAAATAAGTAAAAAATACTTACATGAACTACTTACTCGCTGTGGTAAATTTCAATCAACCACTTCGTTTAATCTGAATAAACTGGAAGTTCACCACTTATTGCAGTGATTGGATGCAGAAAAATAGCACATGTAAAGGTACACTTCGAGTAGTTAGAAATTTGTCTTATAGAGTTTAAGAATATTTTTGCTTCTCTTTAAATAAGCATTCTTATTTTTATTGATTCCTTAGATTATATTAGATTAGATTTGTGGAGGGACAAGTCCAAGCACTCGGTTAGTAGCCCATTGTACTACACCCGGATAGATTTCAGTAGAAAGAATAGAGATAGGAAAGATAAAGAGTGGCTGGTAAGACGGGTAAATTTGTTTGAGGTCACTCTTCCACAAATCTCTTGGATTTATTGATGCATTTTAAGAGATCCGGTAGAGGAAGAGTATGAACTTTATCCATATATATCGCAACCCAATATCCTAGGTCTGATTCTGAAAAATGTAGGACAGCTACAGAGAAAATGCTCTGCAGTGGCGTCATTCTCAAGACAGGATAGACATATCGGGTTGTCTATGACCCTCATTGCAGCCATATGCTGATCACAGACGTTGTGCCCAGTGATTACACCCACCAGTAATCTCAGGTTCTTTCTGATGAGTTTTAGGAGAAAGGTCGCTATTTTCCTGCTTGGTTCTTTCACAAAGCACTTGGCTACTCTGAACGAGTTCAACTCAGACCAACTTCTTCTATGGGTAGACCTCATGAAGTCCTCAATCCAATGTTGAAGCGATGCGGAATTGAAACCTAGGAAGGGTTCACGGCCTAGTGGCATACTTGCAGAACCTTCATTTACCAATTTATCAGCTAACTCGTTTCCTGTAATACCGCAGTGTCCAGACACCCAAATAAGACTAACTTTGTTGTGTTTTGCAGCACTGTTCAGCTTTGTCTTACATTCGCCGACTAACTTCGAAGAGCAGCGTAGGTTAGCAAGGGCTTTCAGTGCAGCTTGACTCTCACTACACTCTTGATTTCTTACATGCAAATAATTTTTTTTGATTGAGAGTTAGCCAAAGAACATCACAAGCCGTGATTTTTATCTGTTGCTACCTTTCTTGTGTCCGCTACACAGTATAGATTTTGAACTTATACTCCTCGACAAGACATCTTCATCTGCTCCGTTGTCTGTCGTTATAGTGCAGTCGAGGTAGCTTTCGACAAATTACACCGTACACCCGTCAACCCCATTATAGGTTTTGCTTTATTCTGGTTGATTCTCATAGCCTTAGTTTTGGCGATGTTGACTTTCAGTCCGACAGTGAGAAGGAACATAAAATAAATTAATTTTTTTGTTTCTATTTGTTTTTTTGCAAAACATTTTAGAAAGCATAAAAATTTCTTTGCCATGAATATGAAGGCCACATGCTGTTAAGTACTCTTGTTTGCTGCTTTTCAACAAAATTTGCATTTTTTATGATTATTACGTAGATATTACTCAATTTATATCTATGTGTGTACATCTGTGTTCAAAATATTAGGAGCGCGAGGAACTGCGAATTTTTAAAGTTTTGTTTGTATATACATATATATATTTGTTTTTTAGAAAATCATTGAAAAAAAGTATGGTGGCAAAAAAAAAAAAAAAAAACAAAAAATCTCCAAAGTTTGTACAAAATTCACAAAAAAAAAAAATTAAAAAAAAAAAATGTCATTCAAATTTTTTAAATACTTTTTAATCAGAATCTTTAGAAAAGTTCAAAGTATGCACTATTATGATCCGCTCAATTTTAGTATCATGAACTGTAAGTTTGAAGTCGTTCATAAATCGCGCTGATTTTTCACAATTCTATCCCATGTTGAGAGTTCTCTTCCATAGGTAGCACATGCGGGAAGTTTTTTATATAGAAAAAAATGCTCATAACCTTAGTAAAAAAAGGCAAAAATATACGAGAGCTTGGAGCTGCTTAAGACTTGCACAAAAATCACATGGCTCAGAACTTCAAGTTTTGTATAAAATTCGGAAAAATTTCTCAAATTAAAAAAAAAGTCATTAAAATCTTCCAATTTTCTACTTTTTAATCAGAATCTTTTAATAATTTCAATGTATGCAATTTTATAGTCTATTCAGTTTTATCATAGTATCATAAAGCACAATATGAGTGGGAGGCCGTTAAAAAATTAAGCTGATTTTTGGTATATTTTTTGCATGAAATGTTGAGAGTTTTCTTCCATTTAAAGGACATATCGGAAGTCTTTTATATGGAAGAAAAAGGAAATGCACACCAATTCAGCGAAGAAAAGATATAAAAAATTAACGATAATTGAAACTTGCACTTTCTTAATATAAACTAATGGCTAAAAAACTGCGCTCTCAGAATTTTTGAAGAAACTCTCGAAAAAAAATACAGATATATACTTGTAGTTTGATATATATTTTTTATATTTTTATTTATATTTAACGAGAATTTAGAGCTACTTTAAACTCGTACTTTGTAAGCCTAATGCTAAGTGGGCTTAAAACTCCTTACTCAGAATTTTGAATTTTGAAAATATTCCCAACCTCATCAAAAAAAAAAAGTCAAAAATCAACGCGAATATTCAGCTACTTGAAATTTGCATTTCTTTAAACTAATATTAGATGGCTAAAAAAATTGCTTACTTAGAATTTTGGCAGAAACTATTGAAAAAAAAAATACAGATATATACTTGAAGTTTTGATATACAATATTTTTTTATATTTTTATTTATATAACCAGAGTTCAGAGCTACTTTAAACTTGCACTTTGTTAGCCTAGTGTTAAATGGATATAAAACTGCGGAATCGGAATTTTGATAGAAATTCTCAACAAATAGGAAAAAAAAATGGTTGGAAGCCTTTTGTGTGAAAGAAAATATTCATAACCTCATCGAAAAAAAAAAAAAATGTTAAAAATCAACGACAATTTTCAGCTATTTGAAACTTAGACTTCTTTAAATTAATATTGGATGGCTAAAAAACTGCGTACTCAGAAGTTTGGCATAGACTCTGAAAAAAAAAAAAATTTATATAAATATATATTGGAAGTTTTAATACATTTTTTTTTAAATTTAGTGAATGAAACAATTTGAATTTTATACCAATCAAGTTGGGAACTCTGCGTTATATGATTTGTTTTGTAGAATATGCTAAACTTTTATAGAAAGTAAAAAAAAAATCAAAACTGGAATAAAATTGACATAGTTCAAACTGTGTACTTCTTCGCAATCCTATTATTTTGAGCGATGGTGCCTTTTTTTTAAGAAATTAATAATAGAATTCATACGCAAGCATTTTATCAATTGGTAAAAATCCAATAAACAAAATAAAAATACGTGTAATAAAACAGAAAAGGTGTGAAAAAGTTGTATATTTACGAATAAAAATTAATTGTTAAATAACCACACACAAAAATTTGTAGCTTCTTTAGCACAGAATCAGAAATCATAAGATAAATTGTTGAAAACTTAAGAAAATTAATGTTTTGTAGTGTGCGAATGAATGCTTGCTGTCTTGGCTATTGCTCATGGCAATTGCTTCGAGGTGAGCACGTTTCACCACACTCATGAATTTCCAACACACACGCGGACACACAGGCATAGCGTGTGCAGACATGGTGAGTTTCGCAAACGCGGCCAGCTGGCGCCTAGAAGTATACTAATATACAATGAGGGAAACTACATATTTGTAAGGGCATACACCGCAATTGATATACAGGCACACATGCATAGGTGCACACACACATATAAACATATATATATAAGCACATTTTTGTGCATGTGTGCCTTACCTACAGGGCACAGCTGCTTACTAAAAGCAGCCTCAAGAACAACTCAAACTTGTAATTGACTCAAGAAATTTGCCCTTGCTTGTAGTTGTGCGAACTCAACACGCTTTTAATGGTTGTTGAGCTACTTCCACGCTAGTTGTTATTACCAATTTCTCTAACACGCACATACTTACCTAAGCGAAAGGTGCGAGCATGCGGCTTTGAGAAGAATTTCACTCAAAATGCCGACTCCTGCTGCTGTCGGCATGCTGCTTTTGAGTGTGTAAGTGCAGGCGTGTGAGCCTGCTCATTGTTGCGAAGCTTTTCACTGTCGTTTGCTTGTTCATCGTTCAGTCGTATTTTCAAACGCCAAACAACACAACGCAGCGCGGCAAAGTCGTACTTGCATAAACGGGTTACTCTGACACTTTTGCAGCGAGCAAGCAAAAGGACATAAGGGCAGATAGACTGACAGTTAGTGGAAAAAAAACACAAAAAAAAATCAAAAAAATTGAAATTTAGGAAGTGAGATAAGAGTGCTGTGCTGGCGGTGAGCTGTAAGAGCATTACATAGCAGAAAATTTGTGAATGAATAACTAAAAGAAACGGAAAAAATAGAAACGAATATTAAAATATTTCGAAGTGAAACGAAGTGAGCTGAGTTGGCATGCAAGAAGGTGTGCGAAGCGCGGCTTTTGAGGACATGCCTACTTATTTCTGAATATATGTGAATGTAAATGTGTTTGGCGGAACATGTGCGGCTGTTCGCAGACTGACAGGCAGACAATTATAAACGTAAATTATATTTAGCCTGAAGTATTTTCGTGTGCTTTTTTTTCAAAACTTGAGGGCGCACATTTCATGGCTCACAGCAGGATATGCTTTTGACGCTTGTTGAGGGTATGCGTTTTTATTGTTTTTGTAGCCAACAGTTTGGATTGCTTTCAGCTGCAGACAACGAGCGAGTTGCCTTCAAGTTGGCAATGCAGCTGGTGCATGTTTCGTTTTCGCCCTTTAGTGAGCCGCACGTCTGACTTGCGTGTATTTGCACTTATAAGTGGAGTTGTATTGAAGACGCTGAATTGCACATTTAATGTATTACTAATATTTTTATTTCCTGTTTGTTAACCCGCTGTGCCAAAAAAATAATAAAAAAAGTAAAAAACAGTTAAAGCCATGGCTCCAACATTCTGCCTAAATCGTACATTCTAACGCGCCATGTGATTTTAAGCACACGCACGCTATCATTCATGCTGACATGTTTGCGTGTGTGCGTATGCCCACAGATTTGTAGTATTTGCGGGTCATAAGTTACAGCCCACTGTGTGGAAAATACGACTCTTTCGAAGCGCGTGAAAGCGCACGGATAAATGAAATTTTTGGCCTTGCGGGCTGATGCCCTTTTCTTTACTTTGTTTTTGTACTTTTGATTTCATTTTCGTTTTTCCACTTGAATTGTGAGTAGCGCAGGCAATCTATGAAAACGGACCCAAACTTTCTATGTCATTTGCCCTTTTTACGATTTATGTCCTATTTTGAGGTAGTGTTGGCTCTTCCCCCACTAAATTAGTGTTTTTGTGTGCGTGTGTGTGAACCACTTTGGAAATTAGTAAAAGTAAACGTTCGCAAATACTTGGCGTAGAAATTATTTACATTAAAAAGGTGAAAAAATAAAAATTATTTTGAAAAAAGCTAAAAAATGTTAAAGCGAAAATAGCAAAATCCAAAGGATTAACGGAGCGAAAAAATTAAGCGCCAATGCAAATAGAGCCTAAAGTGAAGTGACATAAAAAATCAAGCAAATTTCGTGAAAGCATTGGACTATGAATAGCAAAATGAAAGAATAACAAACCGTAGAACAACAAATCCTTGGCAGCGAAACGTTAACAGTGTCGGAGGACCTTCTGCCTCAACTGAACTGCGCCGCATACAAATGTCACAGGGATTATGTAAACAAATGTAAATTTGTTTTTGCCTTGTTCGGCATATTTACACCAACTAGGGTATTTGCTTGTCCCCAACCAGCTATACGCGCCGCCATTCAAGTGTACACTATTACAGAAACACATACATACACACACACAGACATACAAAGTGTTGGCACGGCTTCGTAGTCAGTCGTGCGCTTGGTCTGCAGCCTCCAGGCTCTTCACTCAGCAAATATAGTAGTAAAAAAAAATAATAAAAAAAAGACAAGGCAAAAATAAACAAACAAAAAAAGTGAAAAGAAAGAATACAAAACCAAGAATTTATTTTATTATTTATCCTTTTTTTCAGTGTAAAAGCCAGCAACTGTGTGTGATTTTCCGCAGCTCGAAGCTGTTGTGTTTTGTTTAAAATAAAAAGTAATCCTCTCTCATGCAAATTAAACACAGGTTACAAGCTTAAAGGCTTATGAGCCGCTTCTGAAAAGAGTTTAAGTGAAAAAATTGTTGTTATTATTATACATTTTTGCAAATTTTGGCACTAAAAAGCGCACAAGTCGGAATACATTTTTCATGGATTTGCTATGAACAACATGTCGACATGGTGAGTATTTTTATATATAGAACTAAAAAAAAGAAATAAAAAATTTTAATAAAAAAAATTTAGGAGTAGAATGGAGCGCAAATAGAGGTAAATGAACAAAAATTTAGCTAAATTAAAATTTGAATTGATTTAACTTTATTAAATGCACAAAAGGATGTCTCTATGATTTTCTCAGATACTGAGAGAGCAAAGAGGAAGAAGTCGATCAAGTTTTACTTTTAAAAGTAACCTTATATCAAGTTTTTACTAACTTGATGCTCTAATTCATAGTAAATTTTCCAAGCGATTTGACACCACTTATCAAATATTCAGATTTAGCATAAGGGAGTGACCCGAAATGAAAGTTTGAAAATTTTTAATTTTAAAACAAAAACCAACGAAATTAAAAGAAAACTAATTAAAAATCAAAAATAAAAAAAAAAATTTTTTTAAATATTATATTAAAAAAAAAATTAAAAAATTAAAAAAAAAAAATTAGAAAAAAAAGTTAATAAAGTGTGGTTAAGTTTTAAGGGCCGGTCCTGATTTTAAATAAAATACAATTTTTTTAGGAAATTATTCTCATTTCTCTTTACTATGATAATATTGGTATGCATCAATTATGTGTGGAATAAAATATTGGCCAAACGGCCGCCGCGGCCTCGGCGACACACCTCCATCCGATGGTCAAAATTTTCGATGACGCTGAGGCATAATTGAGGTTCTATGCCGTTAATGTGCTGAACTCATCCTTTAGCTCTTGAATTATTGCTGGCTTATCTACGTACACCTTTTCTTTCAAATAACCCCAAAGAAAGAACGGCAACGGTGTCGTTGACGTTTAGGTGTGGTTCACATTCAACATCGGTCCTTGAAATTGCACTACCACGTATCTAAAAACTACTTTGATTTCTCGATGATTCTCCTTAGGTTAATCGGGAATATTTTGAAAATCTTCATTTGCTTTCGTTTTAAGAAAGTACTTAGGATCTAATATTTATTGTGTGTCAAGCCAGGATGGTTAAATGTGTGTGGAATGCCAGAAATTCTTCATCCTCTCATTCAATATTGCCAATTGTATTAAAGGCCTAAATAGATTATTTGAAATATAAGGAGAGACTGATGGGATGGGAATTCACTGATCTTCCACAAACTTCCATTAATTTTTTAGCAGTTTGTTGAAGGAAAGATGCAATGAATGTACCTGGACAATTTTCAATTAATCCGATAAAAAAATCTGCTATGTAAACCTGGCGAAAGCAGAACAGACGTAAAGAAAACGCTCTGTTTTATCTTCAACTTGCAAATAAAAAGTACGCAGTGGATCTTTATAGTACGAATGCCGTTGTTCCGATGAGTTGTGTCACATAATTCGTTCTATCAGGGTTCATGCCCCACTCTTACTCTATTTAAGAAGGAATTTTGCAGCCACCATGTCCTCCTTTGTTAGTTGTTTTGGCGGAGCTTTTCTGCGTTTTGATATTTTTCCCATAAATGAAGTAACCTACACTAGGAGGTTTGCCATTGTTTGCCGATTAAAAAATTTTATTTCTAACCCTTGGTGTTTCATGCCTCTGCATTAAACTCTTGGTTATTTTTCAGATGTCAGGATGCTCCCAAGAATCACAGTTCGCTACTTAATCAGTCACTTTATTGCTCTGAGTGTTCCGACAGCCACATAAGTTCAAGCTTTTAACGGAGTATGCCCTGAGTTTACATTTCGGGACTAATTTTCAATAAGTGCAAGTAGTTAGTAATTAGTTTGTCTCTACAGCAGTAATATTACGATCATTTGGAATATATCGATCCTAGCGCCACCTATCTGGCGTAAAAATACTAAAGAACTCTACAGATAGCCTCGTAAGCACAAGCAAATGTTTTCATCAAAATCCGTCAGCTCGTGTAGGAGAAGAAGAGTTACAAACACAGGCGTATAGGAATTTTATTTATAAATATAATATGTTAAGTAAAATGTTCTACTCCTGAGCTGGAGCTTGAGCTCTGATCTGGTATCGCTCTGGACCAAACTGGTCTCTGTGTGGCCTCGGCCAACCAGTATAATCTTCTAACCTTTCGAAGTTGTGCTTCATATTCTACTATACATCCAAACTACCAGAATGGAATAGTCGTAATCACAAATTTGCTATTGCATTCTTTACTGTAAAAGGACCTTTAGCAGCATACATCCTTTTGACCGCCTGCTCCTATTGTTTACCTTTGTGATATTAATATTGAGAAATTTATAGAAATTATGAATTTTTTATCTTTACTTGGCAAGCTTATAACAAACATAACTGACCAGTGCAAAATGAAATCTTTGCACCAATGTATACATCGATGGTATGCATGCATTGTGAGATATGTGCATTTATCTGAAATAAAGTTATTCTGACCATGGGTAGATTGAAGCTGTTTCGACCTTCAGATTACCAAAGTGATCTGTTTTTGTAGGAGTGTGTAGAGCAAATGACTTTCTTCTATAGTCTTTAGAATTTTTAAATTCAGCGTTATCTCGACTCTTTTGAAATGGTTGTATGTAAGAGAGTAAGGTGGAATTACCTCAGCAACTACTTTTTTGCTGTCCTGCTCTCGTGTGTCTGAAATTCAGTCATTTTAGGACTTACTTTTTGATAAAATCGAGGAACTATCAGTTTTGGATATCTTTAAACGGAATTTCATTAACATCCCGCGAGATTTTTCCAATCTATCCTTTCTTTTTTCCTTTCTTGAGTTTTTACTCAGTAATAACACAAAGCCGGCTTCTGTGCTCCACTGCCTAAGTACTTGAAGTGGATGAAATATTTGATACTAAAGGACTGATTTAAAGAATAAAAGTTTCTAAATTTATTTAAAATAACTGACAAGTCTTTTTTGGTTATTAGTACAACTACTAACAAAGAAAGGCGCTTAAACATTCACAAACAGTTATCTTTGTCGGTGTTGAGATTTTAACGTGAGTAGTAAAAAAAAAAATATAGCATCCAATATAAAATAACTAGTAGCCAGATAGTTTTCTTCTTTTGTGTTTTTTTGGAAACATTGAAGAGCATTTCTCTTAAAAAATTAAAAGAAATGCTATTGCTAACTGTTTTTTCCCAAAAATAAGCAAACATTTTCATGAACTCGTTGCTTTTTTGAATTTAATAAGAAACTATTTTATTTAAAGTAAAGAAAAAGTTACCAAAGTTTACTAATTATTTTCAGCAGATATATAATATAACTTTTGAATAAATTAACAAAAAAAAATGTTCTGTAAATGAAAGTTTTTTCCAAACCGGACAAATTTGGGCAAGAATAGCCATCAAATGTTCGATTTATCTGAATGCTTTTTGCCAATTCTACAGGTGAACGATATGAACTGTTACCAACTTCACACTGTTTGTATCTGTAAAACAGCTCATGATATCAACGTCAAATTTTTTTTTCTGTAATGGAATTCAGACGTAATAGTGTGGTTGCGTTATATTTGGCTGGAAAATCACAACCAGCCATTGTTCGAGCTCAGTCACCTCAAAGTGCATAAAATGTTTGTGCATCGCACTATAAAACGTTACAATGATACTGGTAGCATTGCAAAACGCTATGGAGGTGGACCAAAAAAAACCACAACAACGCCAGAAATGCTTCGGAAACTGAAGGCTCGACTTGAACGAGATCTACGTCGAAGTGGAAGAAAAATGGCCAAAGAACTGAAAATATCGCAAGACAGCATTCGACGCATGTTGAAAAATGAGCTCAAGGTCAAGGCATACAAGTTCCAAAAAGCACACGATCTTTCACCCCAGCAAAAAAAAGTTCGGTGTAAAAGAGCAAAGGAGTTGTTGCGCTTGCACGAACGTGGCGAATTTCCTAACATTGTGTTTTTTGATGAAAAGAATTTCCCAATTGAGCAGTTCATAAACACTCAAAACGTTCGTGTTTACTTGACCGAACGCTCATATGAGAATTTGAGCAATTTCTCATCGCAAATAATCATTTTGGCCGCAGTGACCGCTGATGAACGCTCTCCAATCGTTTTTATCTAGCCTGGTGTCAAAGTGAATGCGACTTATTATCGGGAAAATGTTTAAGAAGCTGCTTTAGAGCCGTGGACACGCAAACATTTCGGTCGTAGACCATGGACGTTCCAACGGGACTCGGCACCGTCTCATAAAGCTCGTGTGAACCAAGAATGGTTAAAAAATCATGTTCCACACTTCATTTCGTCCACACAATGGCTTTCGAATTCGTCAGACGCAAATCCGTTAGACTATTCCATCAGGTCCATTTTGGAGAGCAAGGTGAGGACTAAAAAATATGCCAGTATGGATGCGCTGAAAAACGCGATTGGGCGAGAATGGGCCAAAATACCTCAAGATCACATTCGTGCAGCATGCAACTCATTTTTTTACCGTTTGAAGGCTATCGGCAAGGAAAAAGGTGATCATATCGAGCTAAAGTGAATATATATTAGAATTGTAATAATTTTTGAACAATTTTGTCTTTGAAATCAATAAAAAGTAAAAGTTATGGTGTTTTGAATAGGTAACACATGAAGTGTTCGTTCACCCTGTATATCGAAAAATATATATATAAAAATTCAAAGACTTCTTAATTTTTTTTTGTGAAAATACAAAAAATTCGTGATTTTAGGCATGAAGAATTATGTGTAAAGATACGACTCTGTTATATTGGAACTACTTTTTTATTCCGTTTTAAAGTTAGAAAAAAGGGTTAAGAAAGGAAATCAAAAAATAATAAAATAATTAATAATTAAAATAATTTTAATTATAAATAAAATACAATTAAAATGTTGAAATGGATTTGTAAAAATGTTTCCCAGTCAGCTTTTAGTATAATCGAATATCGATTAAAAAGCGTTTTCGAATTACTTAGTAAATAAAGTAGATAGTCACGAATCATACCGGCTACTGCTCCCATCTGAAATTTCTAAGTGGATTTTAATCAGAAGAAAAGGAAGAAGTTTCTACCTCCAAGAGAGCTGAAATAATGAATTTTTGAAATTAAAATTTGAAAAAAAATGAATAAATCAAGAACAAAAAAAAAACAAAAAAAAAAAAAAACCGAACACCCATTATTTTCGTTATCCATAAAATGAGCTCAAAACATGAAACCAGAAATAAAAAACACAATAAACCTCTATTACCTAGAAATTGTGCACAAAGTCGATGCTTTACATTTTAAGATCCCTTTTTTTATTTTATTTTATAAAAGCTTAAATAAAAATTTTATTATGATATGAAAACAACACAGCGCACAGAAATATTTTTCTCTAAGTAAAAACCAGCGGTTTGACTTACTCGACTGCAAACTAAGCCCGCTACTGTATTTTGCTCACTTTTTAGAATTTGAATTGGTTTTTATACAAATATTTTGAAATCTAATCAATTACAAAAATGTTTCGCATCTTTTAGAGCAGAAGCGAATTAAACTTCACTACAGTAATCTAAAATTCTTGCCACATTTTATAAATTTCCTTAAGTTTTAACAAAAACTATTAATTAGAAGGCAATTTGATTTAGAATTATTGGGGGTTTGCACTTAAACTTCATGGTATTTTGTGCCTTTAGAAGGCAATTAGCACAACTATTCTTCTTAGCTCACATCGAACTCGTACTGCTTTGAGATACCTGGCATTCATCCATTCGGCCTGGGTATCGCCTTGACTTTCTCTCTTATAATATATTGCTCGATCTTTTTTTCACTTTGTTTTTTTTTTTTTTCATTTTAAATTTTTACATTAAACAGATTTGTTTATTATTCTTACGATTTGGTATGAATTATGAAGTTTTCCTTTTGCGTCTTGTGTAAAAATAAATAAATTGTTTGTGTGGAGTGCTGATCGCATTTACAGCAGACTTCTAGTAATCGGCGTTGTGCCTTGTTTATTGCTTTGGAGCAAGCCAGGTGGAAGACGGGAAATCTATAGTAATTGACTTGCATGTGGAAATTAGTGTAATTCTTGGAATCGAAACACTCTCTCTTTCCATTACAAGTGGCCACTTTGATAACTCAGGGCTGTCTTTTGTTGGATAGTGACTTTGGTTCCTTTACGTGGCAGAGGTCGCCATACAGTGGGTAACTCTTATAATGTGGTCCTAAATTTGAATTATTCTTAAATAAAATTTGAAAAAGCATTATTGCAATAGATTTTGAAAATACTTAAAAAAAAAATTGAATTGCCATAAACAAAATAGGGCAAGAAGACACAAAAGAGTCAACAATTCATACATCATTAATACTCGGTTTTTCAATACGGTAACAAAATAATTTTACAAAAGCACTTGAAATTAACAAAATTAATCTTCAGTGCTAAATTCGTTATTTCTCCCCGCTCCAACTCATTCCACAAGGTTTCTGCAGGTCTCCCAAGCTATAATCACAACCACATTATTCTTCGTCTCCTGAAATCAGAGGGTTATAATGGCCTAGGGGCAATATAGGCGACACCCCTACCTTTGTAACAGCTACTAGGAGGGAAGTTCTGGACATTCCATGTGTCAACGAATGGGGGGCACAAATTATAAAAGATTGGAGAGTGTCTAAAGACAACTCCTTCTCAGACCACAGGTACTTAACGTAGAGCATTGTATTACCAACTAAACTGTGCAAACTGGTCGTGAATCGCAGACGCACAAACTGGGGAATGTTTAAAAACATAGTAGTCAGCAACCTCTCTGGCATGACATACCAAATTAACTCCGAGCTACAACTCAACTCTACTGTTGATGAACTGACTTCAGCATTTCAACATGCCGTGAAAGTAGCATGTCTTCCGAGGACGAAAAGAGGAAAACCGAAACCTCCATGGTGGTAGCATACGTAAGAAGGGAATGCAGAACTATGTATAATGAAGATTCAAAGGCTGTCAACGCAGATTTAAGTATGCCATTAGGGCTGCAAAAACAGCGTCTTGGAGAGATTTCTGTCAAAAGATAAAAAGCACTTCTGAGCTCAGACTCAGGAAAGACGTATCAATGAGCCCCAACAACCCCAGTTATGTTGTCGTATAGTTGTAGGTTGTCTATGTTCGTAGGTTGTCTATGCAATGAAGACAATAAAACTCATCCTATAGTTCACAATGGAGGTTCTCACAATGGATTTTATAACGGAGGACAACATAAAATTTGCCATTGCCAGCTTCAAACCCTATAAAACACTGAGACCAGATGGAATCATCCCCGCTGACCTGCAACACACAATTGGTATGATTGCATCTAGACTTGCCTCAATTTTTGGGGCAGCAGTATGACTTAATTATATCCCGGAAGGGATATAATGGAATGGGAAGGCTCATTGGGAAAACATGGGTGCTAAAGTAGTGCTAAACGCACAGAACTTCTACTAAGAACAGATAAGCATAGTTTTAACAAACTGATTTCAGTTATTACGAGGCAATGCCTAATCGGTAGGCATGCCCAGAGAATGGGTGTTCAAACACATGACTTCTGCAGAAGTTGTCTAGACGAGGAAGAGATGATACCGCACCTTTTGTGTTACTGTCCTGCTCTATTCAGACGTAGACTCGCCATTTTGGGCGAACATTTCTTTAAAAAATTAGAAGACCTCGGCTCTGTCGAAGTTAAAGATCTTGCGAAATTTTTAGATAGTGCACATTGGATTCAGGAGCGATAAGGGCTAGTTCCCCACGCGGCATCACAATGGGCCATGAGCCTGAGTGTGTCCTACAATGTATAACCGCTTCAACCTAACCTAACCTAATGGCCGAGGATACGTGACTGTTAGGTTGTGTGTCATCGTATGTGGTGGCAATTTTGGTAAATGCCAGAAACTTAAAAATGTGAACGGACAGTGTAGAATTTCGTCAATACTTAGCGAAGAATTTATTGTTAACAATCGTCTGCAGTTTATATTCCCGTTGCATTGGTTATTAAATTGAAGTTATTATTTCATTTTTTTATATTAACATTTGGATAACTGCGCATACGTCAAGCGACGTATAGACCATACTAAGACCAAAGCTTAGCACAGCAATGCCGGGCAGCCCTAAACGATATTAGCGTCGTATTGAAGGTACTCTTATTTGGATTCCGGGGCACAGATACGTTGAGAGAAATTGCAAATTCGATGAGCTAGCCCGGAAAGGTACTACTCTTCAACTGTTCAGTGATATATGTACCATTAGAATACTTATGGCCAAGAGCAAATGAGTAAGCAAAAACAACAAACAGTATTGAAATTTCTGTTCAGTTGGCAAGTTATTATGAATCGGTCAACGCTTCCAAATTCTGGAAATTTACTTTGAAAAAATAAATCTGTTCGGAAAGTTCTCGCGGCATCAACGGTCCTTATTTCTTCTTCTCGCCATCCATGTGGAATGAGTTGCCATTACGGTGAATGCGCTATCTATCCATGCTGACTGAATTATTGTTTACAAAAATAAATTCGCTTAACATCAGCGACATTTGGTTCCAACAATTCTAACAAGGCGTATCAACGAGGCACATTTTTTTAGAAGATAGACACAAATACCACCAATGTCAGAATTAATGCCCAGAATTAAGCCATCAGAGATAAGACTTAAGGGGGGAAATCGGTTTAGGAGGCCAAAATTTTGGTGTTTTTCGAGAATTTTTTGAACAAAGAAGGAATAATCAGAAATTGTTTAAGTTTAGAGGATATTTTATTTATATTTTTAGGTACACTTTTAAATTTTTTTGAAGCTGTTTCCACGGGAGATAGTGGCGTTAGAGCGTGCTGTCAATGGACGATCGCCGTCCGAGTGTCTTGCTGGTCTCAATTCCTGAAGTTGCAATTTTTCTCTGAAATCAATAGTCAATCAAGTTTTTTTTATTAACAACATATTTCCTAAGATTATAAACCTAATTATGATAAAAAAATATTGAAAGCTGCATGCTTTTGAGGCGCTGGAACACAAAGTAGTTTTTTATACCATATTTTTTCATCTATGTTGCTTAAAAAACCATATTTTAAATAATAATATAATCCCAGAATTAGGTACATATAGATTCGAATTGAATAAAGAAAAAATCCCGAAAAATTTTATAACGATTGGTAGATAACTTTTTAAGCTAGAATTCCCACCAGTTGAAAAAAGTAGTTTCGAAAAAACGTCGTTCTAACTAACGCGCGCTACGGTGCGGAACCGACGGGCAGTCACTTAAGTGCTCATAGAATGGGGAATAATGCGAATTTCGCTTTAAAATTTTTACCACATATTCTTGAGTAGTTATGCTAACTGTTTATACTAACTACGGTTTGAGTAGTTATACTAACGGTTATACTAATCGGTTTTTTGATCGATCTAAACCGGTTTTCCCCCTTAAGGGGTAACACCACTGTACACGCGTAAAATAAACACGATTTTTAAAGAATTTTTTTGTATAGAAGGAAAGGGGAAACAATCACTCTGATTTGGGAAGTTATTACTTATATACTAAAATACAAAACTACAAAGTTTGATCGAAAAATTTTACAAAATGGCGGCATTGGAGACATTTTTGTAATGTGGTTTCTCTTGAAGGAGCTCCGCGGCACGCAGCACAGAGGGTGCAAATTTTAATCTGGAACAAAGAAACATTTTTTTTCTTAATCTAGATAAGAATAGCTAGAGAAACACGTAGGGGATTTAAAGAATATTTATTTTTGTGGAATTAGCAAGCATTTGAAGGAAAAAACTCTATTTTGGACTAAAAAAACGGCACTTAAATAATTATAACAATCGTTTAAATTAATCTATCGAAAACCCCCTACGCTCTTCTCTTAAGAAGGTTATTATACAGACGTAGTGAAAAACCTGATTAAAAATATTTAAAATTGTTTGAGTTATGCTGCGTGCCAATTTCAGAAAACGTGTTTTGAGAAAAACGCGTTTAAAGTTTGGAAATTTGGAGAAGTCGTTAGGTAGCAGTCACTAACGCTTGGTTAAAAGCTTAAAATATTTATGAAATAGACTTCGGTAACGTATACAACTTTTTGTTCTGTATTTTAAAAGTTTCAAAGAATTTTTTAAGCTCATAAAAAGAAAATCAATTTTTTGATATTTCTACAGTGGTGTTACCCCTTAAGGAGCCAAAATTTAGTGCTGAAGGTTGATTATTGTGAAAAGAATATTGTGACTAGAAAAATCCGATTTGAAAAAGAAGCGAATAAATAGTCAGCTTCTAAATGTGGGCTCTTTGCCGGAATAAGTAATTGGATTTGATATTTTTCTGGGAGCCCTCGGTTCATCAGCATCCCTCGGTTGTCAAACTCCTTTCATATTTCGTTCACTCCTTTCTTTTCTCGAATAATTTGAAGTTGTACTTTTATTTTAATGGTATGCTATTTTAATGTAGTATCTTTAGCCCAGCAGACAATTAATTGTAGAATTTTGTTTAAAAAAACTTACCGAAAAGCCTGTTTGGCTGTTAACAAGGTGAAGTCGAAAGCTGTTGGGCATTGCCAGATGAGTGACACGTACAAATTTTTCTCACTTATGACGTCTACAAAATAAATCGTAATCCTGGTAAATAGTTTGGAAATTAATAATATAGTTTTATTTAGACTTTCAATCTCCATATTATTTATGTTTATAAAAAAAAAATTCGGTGAAAAATTGTTGTGATTTGTACTTCAATTATTTCTATGATACTTGTTTTCAAGAATAATAATAATTTCTTCCAAGGTTAATCTAATTTCAAAGCAAGTTGCTGTGTCTTTGATTTCCTCTTTAACCGTCGGTATATTTTAAGATCTCTATGGACTTTGGCATTGGAGACATACCAATGAGAATTTATTAAAATCCTGAGTACTTTAGACTGAAATCTTTGCAGTATTTCGATATTTGAGTAAGCGGCATTACCCCAAAGCTGGATGCTGTATGTCCAAATGGGTTGGAGAATGGGCTTATATAAGAGAATTTTGTTAAGTATGGACAATTTTGGGTTTTTGTTTAATAGCCAGCAGAGAGAAGTGAGTTTTACACCCAAAGCTTTTCG
The DNA here is from genome assembly GCF_027943255.1 of Anastrepha obliqua. NCBI lineage: Eukaryota > Metazoa > Arthropoda > Insecta > Diptera > Tephritidae > Anastrepha > Anastrepha obliqua. The sequence continues at coordinate 11,165,367 of NC_072893.1, forward strand.
TTTGGTGAAGATGTGAGTTTTGAGTTCATATGAATACCTAAATACTTAGTTTCGTTGGATTGTGGTGTCTCGATGCCATTGAGCTTTACTGAGGGACAATGGCATCGATACAGTTTTCACGTCTATAAACGAGTATTAAGAATTCCATTCTCAAAAATCCATTATTAGTTTTATTCATAACTGCTAAGTTTCATGAGCTCGGCTGACAGAAATTAAGAGAAAGTCATAATATACTATATTTTTTTTAATACTTAAACGAATTTTGTGCTAAATGCAATAATTAGTGAACGGAACTTTAGTAAATAGTTTCTTCTTAAGTGTGAAACTTCCTCTGTTTTTATTAATTTTTTTGCAATTCTTTATTTTTATAATACTACCACCGCTTTGTTTTGTTGGCTATCAAACGTTGAAACTTTCAAACTTTATGCTATTCTACCTGTTGTGGTCATCGACTACACTTAAATAAAAATTTTATTCCGCAGTTTTTCATCGATCTGATCACTTAAGCCATAGAGTGGTTTTTTAAGTTGTTTCCTCCTTTTCTGCTGATATCGAAGAATATTAACTTTTTCGTTTTTATTTTATGTGCTTGAATTTATTTTCTACCAACTACTTTTTTAGTAGCGCTGGAGTTCTCCTTTTAATTCAAGTAGTTGAAGCAGTTTACTGCCAGTTGCCAGCGATTCTGATATCATTGCGAAATGAAATTTTTATTGACCAAGCAAAGTGAGAGTTTATTTCAAGTAGTTGTGTTTGAAGTAAAGATGGTTGTAAATGTTGGGAATTTGAGAAAAAAATGTAAATCTTCGGACTTTCTATCCTACATATACACACGCGCATATTTATGTGCTCCTACGCACACAAATATAGTTGGGTTGCATTGAATTCTAATTGAATTTTATTAATAATGACAGGCAATAGCACGCAAAATATGCTATTTGTTTTCATTTTGCTTACTAATGCTAAGACCCATTCATATAAATTTGAATTGTGTTCATAAACAATACCCGAAGGCCTCCTGTGGCGCACAGCGGGGTGTATAAGTAATGTGCAGCAACGAATAATGAGCGAAAACAATATCATACACGCGCGCATGCACATACACACACACACACATACTTTTGGACATTCAAATGTGTTTTTAACGGAACTATTCATGTAGATAAATCTTTGTGGTGGTATATAAAATTATTCTTTTAAATACAAACATAAAATGAATCAAGAGCAAATGGCCCACTTTTGTTAATTTTTCTTACAACACAAATTTTCTGATATTTTGAAATAATTAATTTGCTTGTTATGAAATTTAGCACAAAGAGTGCAGATACAATTTTAAGTCCCCAAGATGGGCATCATGGACTCTAAAAAAAAGTCACTTGAGAGCAAATATGGGAATATTGGTATAAAATTTGCGAGAAATTTTGGTTTGATGTGCACATTTAGCATTTTATACAATTATTGAAAAATTGAAGGATGGCCAGTTTTCGTATTTGTGGAGCCCTTAGAACTACACCTACAAATGCATTAAATATTGTGTTCAACTCACTACCAATCGAACTATTCACTCAGCAAGTTGCTGCCAAATCAGCTCTCAGATTAAGTTGGTCTATTTCAAAAAATTGATTTTTTATTTTTTCGATATTTTGAAAGTATGGTACTTTAAGATTATGCTGCGAAATTTTCATGCGGAAATTCCCAATATTATAGCTTCTACAGCCCATTAACTAGGTAACTTTAAACTCAAACGAAACGACTTTTTTCGGCCTGGTGTTGTCAAACGGAAAAAAACAAACTATTCCCCCGAATCGTCTGAAATTTTAATATGTTGTTCACAACATCACTGGCTACCATTCGTATTAGAATCATATTATTATTTCAATTATTTCGCATTGTTTTGATTAAAAAACTGAAGGAAAACCCTATTTTTAAAGTCACGCCATTTTGGCAAATTCTTGTTTTTATTTTAGTAGCGAGACATAGCTACAGCCATACTAATTAATAAGTTTTTTAATTTGTGTTTCAGATGAATAGAAGAGCCAAAATGGCCAACACCGTCCAAGTCCAATTTTTCGGGTGGGTCAACTTCGGCGCCTTTTTTGAAATTATTAAAATTAAATTTTTTGTTGTAATTTTTGTATGTAAAAGAAGTTAAAAAAACCTAAAAAATTTAAATAACGTTTTTCATTTGTTTTTTATTGTGAAAAAAAATCCTGAAAATACCTTAGATTTTCGAGCTCTAGACCACCGGGACCTCTTAAGGGAAATAAACTCATTCAGATCGACTCATAAAGGTCATTCGACCATGTTAGAGAAATCCAAGGACATTAATTTAAATAAATCCTTCAATACAATGTTTCCTTTGAAAGATAAATACAAGATTATTATCCACTAGGAATATCGTAGTTTATTCAGACAACCAGGCAGCAATAAAAGAGCTAAAGTGGTCGTTCAAAATGCTTGCTAAAACTCAACAGAGAGGATACAAGATCTTCGATGGGTTTATTAGGCGGTCATTGTCTAATAGGTAACCATGCTAAAATGTTGGGAGTTCCAGGTATAACTGTGTCATATTGGCAGCCTTCAGACCTACCTACCATAAATCGAAATCGATGACTTTAACATTTCATGTTGTAAGTCTTCAATATTAAAGTAAGTGAATTCATTCATAGTTAGTTCTTTATACTAAAAGCAATTACAAGTGTATTTATAAAAAACAAAATACTTATTTCCTCTCAAGACATTTTACACCTGCGGTAGATCCATAACTTTCTCACCCCGATTATTTGAATAAATAGTATACACACCGATAAAATGGAGTGTATCTTCTTCTTCTTCTTAATTGGCGCGATAACCGCTTACGCGATTTTGGCCGAGTTTAACAAAGCGCGCCAGTCGTTTCTTTCTCGTGCTAACCGGCGCCAATTGGACACACCAAGTGAAGCCAAGGCCTTCTCCACCTCATCTTTCCAACGCAGAGAAGGCCTTCGTCTTCCTCTACTACCACCAGCTGGTACCGCATCGAATATGGTTCTTTCAGAGCCGGGGCATTTGTATCTGTTCGGACGACATGACCCAGACAACGTAGCCGCTGGATCTTTATTCGGTGCGCTATGTCTATGTCGTCGTAAAGCTCATACAGCTCATCGTTCCATCGCCTACGATACTCGCCGTTGCCAACGTGCAAGGGTCCAAAAATCTTGCGCAGAATCTTTCTCTCGAACACTCCAAGCGTCGCTTCATCGGATGTTGTCATCGTCCAAGCTTCTGCGCCATACGTTAGGACGGGCATGATGTGAGTCTTGTAGAGTGTTAGTTTTGTTCGTCGAGAGAGCACTTTACTACTCAATTGCCTACTTAGTCCAAAGTAGCACTTGTTTGCAAGAGAGATTCTACGTTGGATTTCAAGGCTGACATTGTTATTGGTGTTAATATCGGCTCCTAAGTATACGAAGTCATTTACAACCTCAAAATCATAGCTGTCAACAGTGACGTGGGTGCCGATACGCGAGTGCGCCGACTGTTTCTTTGATGACAGGTGGTGCTTCGTTTTGTCCTCGTTCGCCACCAGACCCATTCGCTGTGCCTCTTTATCCAGTTTGGAGAAGGAACTAACAGCGTGGTTGTTAAGACCGATGATGCCGATATTATCGGCCTACAATTTTACGCTCTTATAAAAAATTGTGCCTGAGCGAATAAGTTCTGCGGCTCGTACGATGCTCTCCAACATCAGGTTAAAGAAGTCACACGACAGCGAGTCACCCTCTCTGAAACCTCATTTGGTATCAAACAGTTCGGAGAGGTCCTTCCCAATTCTGACGGCGCTGCTGGTGTTGAGCAACGTCATCTTGCATAGCCGTATTAGTTTTGCGGGGATACCAAATACAGACATCGCGGCATACAGGTAACTCCTTTCCGTACTGTTAAATGCAGCTTTGAAGTCGATGAAAAGATGGTTTGTGTCGATTCTCCTTTCATAGGTCTTTTCCAATATTTGGCGTATTGTGAATATTTGGTCGATGGTAGACTTTCCAGGTCTAAAGCCATACTGATAAGGTCCAATCAGTTGGTTGACGGTGGGCTTTAGCCTTTCACACAATACACTCGCTATAACCTTATAGGCGATATTAGGAAGACTAATCCCGCGATAATTGTCACAGATTGCAGAATCACCCTTTTTATGGATTGGGCAGCGCACGCTTAAATTCCAATCGATAGGCATGCTTTCATCCGACCATATTTTGCATAGAAGCTGATGCATGCACCTTACCAGCTCCTCGCCCCCATGTTTGAATAGCTCAGCTGGCAGTCCGTCGGCGCCCGCGGCTTTGTTGTTCTTTAGTCGCGTTATCACTATTCTCACCTCGTAATGGTCGGGTAGCGGAACGACAATTCCGTCGTCAACGATTGGGGTATCGGGATCTTGACATTCTCTGTGACATGCGCAGCTTGCATTATTTAATAGGTTCGAGAAGTGCACAACCAGCTATCCTGGAATGCTTCACCTTCTCACGTTAGCTCACTCCCGAAAGGGTGTTCGGAAGCTACCCAGAGGATACGTGGGCTAATCCCGGACGCTGTGAGTTGCTTGAACCATATTCAGAAGAATCGTCCTGGCAACTCCCAAGTGAATGGCGGTCAATAACTTTCCCCACTTGCGTGAGCTTCTACACATTGAACCATCCTTCTGACTGAAGTGTATTATATTTTTCATAGGCTGAATTATATTTTATTTTTAGTATGTTTTAAATTTAGTTGGCAGCCATATTTAAAAATACTGCTGAATTATGCGACGATTTATTTATTTTTTTGTATTTGTATATTATGTGGCTACCCCAAACGAATAATCTCACGAATAAAGGCAATTTAAATAAAACTAGACAGAAAAAAATGCATTTCGCGCTAAAAAGCCGAACGAGCTAAAAACTTAAATAAATAAATGCCCTCCCCTTTATCTTCGACCACCTCACCTTTCTAAGCCAATCTGCGTTAAAACCAATTTTCCCCCGTACAAAGAGTTTAAAAAACTTTCAGCAGTTGGGGCCTTGCAATGCAGGTCTCACAAACTAAGCACGCTATGTATGCACGTAACGGTATTAGTTTACAAATATTTTTGGCAGACAATTTTTCAAACCTAAGCAGGCCACGGCACTTTTGCGTAAATATAAATGGCTGGAAAAGGGATACTTAGTGAAAAGCTGGTGTTTTGATAAAGCGGAGCAACGTTTTTAGTCACTTTTAGCCAGCTGACAAAGAAGTTGGAAGAAAAATTAGAAAAGTTTATTTTATTGAAAATCGCGTGGATCTAGAAAGAGGTAAGGGAAATGCGTTTTGCGCACGAACAAGAAGAGGAACAGGATTTGTTGCAAGTTGCGAAAAGTTTCAGTGAAAAAGCTGTGATGTGGAAAGTTGAAGCGAAAGGTAACACAGAGGTGTAGGAACAGAAAGTAGAAACAGAAACTGGAAGTAACTGCAGAAGGTAGGAAAGGAAATATTATGTATGAGTAGGAGAAGAGTTGATAAGCGAGGAAGAGCGTGAGTTGAAAAGTATAAAAATAACGTACGAAACGAAGAAAAGAGTGGAGAAAATGGCAGTGCAACATTTACGCGGAAGAAATTGAGCTAAGCTAAGAAGAAACAAGTTGAGAAGTTGCATGAATATTTTTACAACCCAGCTCTTTCGGCAAAGTTAAATAGAGGAAATTGTAACTGCAATTCAGCAAACATACACAAGCACATCTGTGAGTCAGATGCACATATACATACATACATATACGGTATATCTGTGCTAGTGCGCCTGGCTGCACTCTACAGAAGGAAGTTGCGTGCCCAGAAAGTGCAAATGCGTGCTCTCCAAAGGATAGCGCTGAACTGTGCGCCACTGGAGAAATATGCAGTGAACATAATGAGATATATATGCAACAAATACAAAGCAGATGCAACTCGTAGTGCAACAGTGAATGTAACATGCATAAATGCATGCGTAAATCGGCAGTGGAGGCCGCATGCCACATTGAGTTGTAAATTTTATGTGCTCGCATCCAATGTTACCTTTGTGGCATGGTTGGTAGTTGGTTAGTTGGATGGTGGGCGTACGCCTGCTTGTGGCGTTTGATAATGAGTACCGTTATGTTTATTTACTCCAATTTCCATGTAGGTATGCATGTGGCCATACATCGAGATACGCGTTTTTTCCTTTGAACGCACTTGTAATGCAAACATTTAGGCCAGTATTTGAGCGGCATTCAAGCGTTCTACGCCGTAGGATGTACTCAAAAATTTAAAGCTCATAGGATGTAGAGAAAACATAGAAGAATAAAAGAAAAAAAAAACTAGAGAAGTTGAAAGGCGAAAAAGTGCTGAGTGCGCAGGGTTTAGTAAGCGCATGCTGCAATGAATTTTAAATCAAAGTGAAATGCTGTTAGTATTAACAAAAAAAAAACACACACACAGCTGCATGCAGGCGCATAAAAACAGTGAATTGGGGTGGTGTGGTAAATGAAAGTCTCCATATGCGCCTAAGGGGTGTCGTGAAAAATTGCTTTTCAACATTTGAGTTTCACTTTTTTGCACAAAATACGAGCATTTGCTCAATAATTACGCTAGCAGCATCGACTGTTTGGCTGCGGCAATGCGGGTTACGTATACGCCCCGCACTGTTTTATGTTTGCACAACTATGAATGCAGTACGTAAAAATAGCGAATGATCGTAAATTGTAAGCACTCGCTCATTGACAACGACAAATACGCCAAGCGTGCTTGACACACACACACACATACGTAATTTGCTTTATAGCATACACAACATACGCACACACATACACACATTTGGGTGGAACACTGGCGAGCCTTTGGGTTGATGGCATGAATTTTCACGAATATTTTCCATCATATGCCGAATTTGGTAGCCACTCATTATGTGCTTTAAGGTCGCTCACTTTAATCATGTTGATTTTGATAAAATCTGTAGGGGGTGTTGTTTTTTGGACATATTTGACATACGATAATTAGAACTCAACTTCTCATGAAGCCACAGTTTTTAAAAATATGTTATGTAGAGCTCCCGAGGATAATTTTCTTCTCACCTATTGACCTTTTACCATTATCACTCTGCTCTTTAGAGGAAAGCCAAAAAAAAAAACGCATGCAATCAAGTTGTATGAAAGCTTAGAATAACTGTAGCACGAAAATCGATAATGAACTTATATTTATGATTTACTTAATTTTACAATTGCTTCTACTTGTGTATCTTGATGATCGCTTGTATAGCTCATAATAAATGTGGTGTGACACCTCGTAAGGCCACTCTAGCCACTATACAGTGTGCGCTATCTAAAAGCTTTTCGAAAGAGATTTTCAGGTCATTCACCGGAATCCGAAATGTCTTTCAGGATGTCGGTACTGGCCTTTTAGATGACCTTTACGGACGCAAAACGTTTTCCTTTCATGGCCAAATGCAGTTTTCCTAGGTAGACGTTACAGGGAGCCATATCAGACGAAAATGGTGAGTGATTGATGGTTAAAATGCGATTTCGAGTCAAAAAATCAGTCATAAGAGTGGATCGATGAGATGGTGCATTATCATGCAATAAGCGCCAGCTTCCTCCTTCGCGATAGTCAGGGCGAATTCGACGAATGCGATGCAAGAAACGCTTCAAAGCGCCAAGATAGAAAATTGCATTGATGGTTTGGTCCGTTGGCGCGAACTCCTTGTGGACAATTCCCTTGGAATCATAAAGACAAATGAGCATCGATTTGATTTTTGACTTCTCCAAACGCGATTTTTGGGGTGGTGGCTCGTCTGGGGTCTTCCATTCGGCACTTTGACGCTTAGTCTCAGGTTCACGTTAGAAGAGCCACATTTCATCACCAGTTACAATGTTGTGAAAGAAGTTTTCATCTTTTCTCGCCTCTTTAATGAGGTCTTCGAATGTTTAATTCTGAGCAATTTTTGGTGATCAGTTAACTTGTGCGGAATGAAACGTGCACAGACCTTTCGAAACCCAAATTCAGTTAAAATGCGATAAATCAATGGTTTTGGTGATATTCAATCCCGATTCCTTGAGCTTTAGGGATGATTTCGGTTCATTTTTGATAAATTTACGAATAATTTCGATGAAGTTTTCGGTGATTACTGATTTTGGGTGGCCCGTATATTCATTCCCATTTATGTCCTCACAACCATCTCTGAAACATGTAAACCATTCAAAAACTCTGGCACGAGATAGACAATTATCGCCATACACTTTTTTCATCAATTCAAATGTTTCGGTTAATGTTTTACCGATTCTAAATAAAACAAAATTTGATATCAGCTCTTTGTTCAAAACTCATTTTTGTACCGATGACACAAACATACTGACACTTTCGACGCAATGACTTCGCTTGCACTCAACCGAATGTCACCAAGCTTTCACTGGAAGTCAACTCGAGATGCAACTTCCAACGCACCAACTCATTAAACAAATGGCGTCATCAAAAACATTTTTATGGCGACAGTCTTCTTTATTTTGTACTTCACCTTGCATAATAAAAATCATATAACTTAAGCTTCAAACACTTAAACAAATTTTGAAAAATTCATACAAGTTTTTATCAAACCTTTTAATCTTTTAGTTAGAATTTTAAAAGGTACTGGACATGCAGTTTTGAAGCCCATTTAATTGTGGTGTAATAAATTGCACGCTTTAAGTGGCTCAAAATTCACGTTGCTTTTGGAAAAAAGTTTTGCCGATGTTCGAATTTTTTTCATATGGAGAAAATGCAAAAAGTTGGGAGCAGAAAAAAAAAGAAAAATAAAAAATCAACGCTAGTTCTGAACCGCTTCAAACTTGCAATTTGGAATACCAAAATGTAATGGGTTATATGGGCTGTGTAGTGGAAGTTTTTCTAAAAACTTTGAAGAAATAATTTATAATATTTTATTTTATTATTCATATTAAAAAATGCTTTCATGCCATGGTTTTTCAATTGGCGCGGGTCGATTTTGGCGCCCTGTGGTAGCCATTTTGTTTTGGTGACATCTGCCAAATCTTTTGTTTATTATTCAGTTGTTTATTCCAAATCATCATGGCAAGTTACACGATTGAACAGCACGTTCAAATGATAAAACTTTATTATCAAAATGAGCGTTCATTAACGCAAACGTTGCGCTCATTGCGCCCATTTTTTGGTAGACGTGGTGGCCCTTAAAAGTCGACTCTTCAACGTTTGGTGGCCAAATTTGAGACGACCGGGTCAGTAAAAAATCAGCCAACACCCGTACGTTGAAGGAACGGAAGATCAGCCGAGAACATTGCCGTGGTCCGTGAAAGTGTATAGCAGAACCCTAGGCAGTCTATTCCTCGCCGTGCACAAGAACTTGGCCTTTCGCAGACTTCAACTTGGCGAATTTTGCGTCGGGGCTTGGGCCTACATCCGTACAAGATCCAACTGACCCAGGAGCTCAAAGTTGATGACCATAGACAACGCCGTTTGTTCGCTGACTGGGCTTCGAATCGTTTGGAAGCGAACCCCAGTTTTGGGCGAAAAATCATCTTTAGTGACGAGGCGCATTTTTGGATGAATGGCTGTGTTAACAAACAAAATTGCCGTATATGGGACGACACCAATCCACACGAGGTTCACCAGATGATAATGCATCCTCAAAAAGTTACCGTTTGGTGTGGATTTTGGGCCGGTGGCGTCATTGGTCCGTACTTTTTTGAAAACGACGTTGGTGAGACGGTTACCGTCAACAGCGAGCGCTACACAACGATGATAATCAATTTCTTATGGTCCATATTGAACCATATGGACCTAGACGGCATGTGGTTCCAGCAGGACGGCGCTACGTGCCACACAGCAAACGCCACGATTGACATTCTGCATGAACGATTTGAGGGTAAGGTTATCTCTCGCAGGGGTGATGTGGGGTTTCTTGAAGTCTCAGGTCTATGCAAATAAACCACAATCGTCCGATGCTCTAAAGGTGAACATAACACAGGCCATCGCTCAAATTCAGCCGAATCTATGCGGAAGAGTCATTGAAAATTGGACCACTCGGATCCGTTCTACCGTAAGAAGCCGAGGCGGGCATTTGAATGATGTCATATTCCACACTTAATGGCATATATGCGCCTTTGAAATAAAAAAATAATTTTGTCAATAACTCACACACAGCTTGTTTTATTCTATTTCAACATCTACCCGCCCTTATTGAAAAAACCCTTTACTCAAAATCACGTTTTATTTATGAAAGCTCCTAAAGTATGGCTAGACATGTTCTGCAGACTGTTGATCACATAAAAGACCTGGATGTTATTTTTGATACAAAATTTGCATTCCTTAATCACATTACCTTTTTTTTCTTGTTCGATGCCAATGTGCGCCAGTTGTTTCTTTTTCGTGCTAACCGAAGACAACCTTCCTCTGCCTCTGCTACCACCAGCTGGTACCGCATAGAATACTTTCGGAGCCATTCAGCCGACATGACCCAGCTAACGTTTTGCTCGTTTGCCTCTTTTAAATCTCAAACCTCTAGAAAGTAAAAGATCTGTTCTCTCCTTAACTTTTGTATGCAGCCAAATAAAGGGAGATTTTGATTGTGCAGGTCTTATGGAAAAAATTTACTTTCATGTCCCAAGAAGGGAACTTCGAAATGCATGCCCTTTTTATAGAACTAATAACAAATCTTCTTGCATGAAATACAAAAATGGAGAAAAAGTTTTTCTAATAGCGGTCGCCCCTCGGCAGGCAATGGCAAACCTACGGGTGTATTTCTGCCATGAAAAAGCTCATCACAAAAACTATCTGCGTTCGGAGTCGGCTTAAAACTGTAGGTCCCTTCATTTGTGGAACAACATCAAGGCGCGTACTATAAATAGGACATGAAGCTTGTCCAAGCATCTAAAAGAAGGTTTCGATCTAATTATTTAGTTTTATTTTTATTTATTTTTTAATAAGAAAACAAATTATGACCGAAATGCGACAATTGCGCGCACTTTTAAAGAATTCACCCGGATCTCATCTCTTATCGAGCTTAATTTTTATTTGTCAAATGGTGTTTTCATTAACCTTCTTCTTACTACAATTGAAGAGGAGGGATGGCACAAAGGCATGAAGCCTGGCCATAGGACTTTTCACATCTACACAGACGGCTGTAAAACTTTGGCCGGAGTGGGAGCGGGCATTTGCTGCTGAAAACTAGGGATAAGGCAGCCTATCAAACTGCCAGACCAGAGCAGTAATTTACAACCGAAAGTTTTTGCTGCGGGGAAAGCCGTGGAGCTAGCCTACATAAAAACAAGAAATAACTCAATAATTAATATAACTGGATAACTATATGAAAAAGCGAGTGAAAGCTAGGTATACTAATCTGATCACATGCGAAACAGCAAAAGTTTTGTGTAGAACTAAAGACAAAAAACTGACTCAATTCGTACTTTCGCTCTCACGAAAGGACTGCAGAGGTATTATGGTATGCTAAAAGGTCACAATATATTGGCTGCACATGCGTACAAGATAGCGATTGCTAACACGGACGAATGCAGGAAATGCAAAGAGGATGTTGCCTTTGTCCGGCATTATCAAAAACGCGTTTAAAATGTCTGGGAACCCTATTGTTTGAGGGTGTGGAGTACGTCTCCAAAGCGGATCTTAGATTCGCCAAAACGCTGATATCCTAGAAGATGTCTACTTTCGGTATTCATAGAGGTCGGTCTCCAACTGGTATCGCTAGGGAGCAAAAAGTCTATGTGTGACTTAATGCCAACCAGGCTAACCTAACCTTCTGTACTTTTTTATACGCATAATCTTATTGAATTTGTGTTAGTAGCCTGATTGAACTTTTTGCTCATACACTTTATATATTTAAAAAAATATTTTTACTAAAATTTAGCGAAATAAAATTTGGCCTGAAAAATATTTTAAAAACCTAAAAAGTCTTAATTATATGAGCGGAAGTGTAAGCATAAAAAAGATTCATTTTTAACTACTCTCTTACTGAATTTTTGAATTTAAGGCACGCACACACCCACACACACACTTGCATGCAGCTTCGCCATAACTTTTATGCTTTAACTGCTTGCGCCATTCGACAGCGATTTACAGTTTGTTTACAAGCAAATACATTTCTGGGTCAAATATACGAACGCAGTTCCAGGAAAATGCTACCGTATATACATAGCTAAACACAGAGTGGCAACTGGCATGCGTTCATAAAAACATACAAACTTTGCTATGGGCAATTGCAAGCTTCAGCATCCCTCCCGCTCACACAAACGTAGGTGGCTTGCCTATATTCCGCCAAGGTGTTCAGTTGCAAGTATAGTCGCAAATAAATTCACGCAAACCTACAGCAATTCTCAAACACGAGCGAGTGATATATATACATACATACAGCCATACTTCCACGTGCATTTTGGTACGTTTGATGCCCATGTGCACTTTCGCTCTATCAAAGCACACGCCACTAGTCGCGTGTGATTAAGGCGTGTTGGCTCTGCTGCACGTATGCTTCTCACGCGTAGTCTCTTCAGCTGGGTTGTTGTTGTTGTACTGGAACTACCACTACTACTTACTACACTACTTGAGCTCATGTAGAGCTTAAGTACACACTCATTTAAATATATATTTATATATAGAGATGCATGGAGAGATGTACGCAACTGTTTACTTATCATTTTACATGGCGTGCAGGTGTGTGTTTAAATATTCTTTGGTATATTTCAACTTTTCCCACAGCGCCACTTAAACACTATTTACAAGTGCCAGTCACATTTCGTTGAAAATGAAGGCATTACATACATACTTAAATATATGTAAATATGTATGTACTTTACAATGACGATTCCGTTTAATTTGAAATATAATCAGTCTTTAGTTCAGAATTTTATTGATACAGCTTTTTTATTTTTTATTTTAAGTTCCTTGAAGTAATTTGTATACTTTAGAATGCATGAGTGCCCCAAGTAAAAGAAATATTGTGGGGAATCCTACAGAAGCTCTAATATGTCACCAGAGTTCCTAAATGATTTTGAAAGAAAAAGTTTTTCATAATAAATGAATACTTATATATACCGTACACCCTTTTTGTGTGTTAGGCCGAGCTCCTCCTCCTATTTGTGGTATGCGACATGATCCTCTAATGTAGGGACCTACAGTTTCAAGCCGACTCCGAACGGCAGATATTTTTTTTAGGAGGATCTTTTTCATGGCAGAAATGCACTCGTAGGTTTGCCATTGTTTACCGAGGGCCGACCGCTTTTTCTTCATTTTGGTGTTTCACCGAGACTCGAACCTACTTTCTCTCTGAATCCCGAATGGTGGTCACGCATCAACCCATTCGACAACGGTAGCCATCAAATGAATACTTGGGGAGCTCAAAATTAGTGAGAATTTTAAAGGAAATATTATTCACTCGCTTTACTTCACTTCTGTTATACATACGGTGGTCAGCATAGCCGATTGGGTGTGTGAAGGACTACCATTCGGTAGGACCTGAGCTTTGTGTTTTCTAGCGCTGCAGGCAATGGCAAGCCACCATGTGTAACATTGTGGTCCTCTTATTTGTGGAGCTCGGCTAACCACCTCACAAACAATGTACGCACCAATTACTTACGTGGATATTGGGTTTGGTTAGGTTGACCGGGTTGGCAGAAAGCCATCACATAGACCTATAGGTCCTTGGTGGTACCAAATGGAGCTTGACCCTTACGCTTCCTTGTAGTAGGCTTCTGATAATAAGTCTGCGCCTTTTGCGAATTTAAGTGACCTCTGAAGCTCTAACCCCGCGAGACATTATAACCCTTCCTATTGTAGAGCTCCTAACAATTTCATTCGGGCTCTAGCTAATGCAGGAACATAGAAGGTGTTAAAGAGTTCCCTTCTCTTCTAGTTAAATGCAAAATCTACAGCTGTCAGTTTTTGCAATTCCCATCTTTTATGCGTGCGCCGCTAACAAATTGTGACCTGTTAGTATACCTACGATAGTTCTGCTTATCTTTCTAGACAGGGCTAGTACGAATCTGGCGTATTTATCTACATTCTGTGCACACATGATTTTCACGGTTTTGCAAGTGGCTAGATTATTCCAACTCCTGTCTATCTGTGGTGTTATGTTCGCAGCGATGCCATTGTGCACCGTATTTTAAGGTTTCAGTATATCGTTTTCTTGTTCGAATTGTATGTAAACAAAGCTTTTGGCTCTCAATGCCTTCATCTACAATTTGGTTTCCTACATTTATTGAAAAAATTAATTTTTTTTTTTCACATAAAAGTTAATATATTAAAGTTTTTTGTGTGATTAACTTTTTTATTTAAAAATAAGAATTTTTTATATTTATACATTTAGTATTTTTTTTTTTTTTAATTTTTCGTCTGATTAATTTTTTCTGCAACCAGCAACGCACTTAAAATTTTTTGGTTTTAAATACTGTTTTTACTTCCCACCTTCTTTGTCATAACTCCCTGTCTTATGTCCAATGAATCTGGAAAATTCTCACACGACTAACTACCTCTGTCACTGTCTCTATTCTTTCCTATCTCTTTCTCTGATACTTTTCTCCTTTCCTCCTTGACTATCTACCCTCTTTACAGAGCTCTAAATACAATAAGTTTTTTAGCCTGTGTGCTTTAGCTGCCAAAACTCTTGGTGGTTCTTGGCTCGACCTATTTCCATTTCAATTTCAAACCCATTTAAATATCTACCATAAGCACGTCTACAGGTAAAGTCTGCCAAACGCCAAGAAATTAACTCTTGAAAATCAAATTGTTGAGAATGGTGAGATATCGATGTTGTAAGTTGCGCTACAGCGGCAATATTCTCAACAGAGCGTCCTAGGTTTGGTCTGCCAGTCCTTTTTCTAACCTCGACAGAACCAGTTTTTTTAATTTTTTCACTAAACTTTGGATTGCCGACTCAATTGGATAAGTGTTTCTACAATGAGGAACATTATTACATGTTGTTCTTAAAGATCGACCACTTTCATAATTAGCTTGAACAATTGTACCGCATTGTATCCATGAATAAAATTGTATATCTGTCTACTTGGATAATGTCAAGAATGATATAAAAACCGGTACCGTCTAGGAATTATTCACGACGGACATTTGGGTGTCACTTTTCAAAGACCCCTTATAAATATACGGATAAATATTTATAAATATTATATATACACTGACCGATGTATTAAGATATCCGGGTACCTAATGAGTAATGTAAGAAATGAATACATTTGTTAATACTTTTTATGGAAGTTTGTAGTTCAAGTAACTTATACTTTTGTATAAGAAAGCGTGAAGCAATTTTTTTTTATAAATATTATTTATTAACTTTATTATTGGTACTGGTCTTCTAACTTATTTTAATCCAAAATTTTTCCATTTATTTGGATGAAAATATATATGAATTAAATCGATATAAGTAAATTGGCTCGAATTAGTAATTCTTTTAACAACAAAAAAAAAAGAAAAGAAACATTTCTGGGCTGAGGATGTGCTAAATTCTGTCGGGACCGAACTTATATATACTTGGTCACATATTATATATTATATATGATTCGAGTATACTCCCTTTAGTTGGTGTTGGCAGAGCTCTTTCTTCTAACTATTTGTAGTGTGTGTTGCGATATTTTTCCAAAAAGGGAGATTCCTACGATTTCGTCACAGCTTCGTCGTCGGCAGATTGGTTTTTATGAGAAGCTATTTTCTTTTCAGAAACACACTTGGAGGTTTCCCATTATCTGCCGAGACCCAACCGCTATTGGAAAAACAGTTTTTAATATTTAGTGTTTGATTAGCATTAGGAATTCCAGTATTTTTTGCTTATATCATATTTTAGCGTTAACAGCCATACCTTAGCGTCAGGAACATTATTTATTTTACCACCTTTTACTCCTTGCAATGCTATTCTATTAAGAAAAAAATATGATAGCTTAGCAATTTTATGAATCTCAAAACTGCATCCTGAAAATAAAATATGTTTACTGAAAATACCCTGCCTTCCATTGCTAAGCCTGAGGTTGCCACAGCCACGACATTGCCTCTAAATGTACGCTTTAAAGAATTCTACTTCTCACCGCCTATTGCCTCTTATTTCACTACTTGTGCCCGCATCACAATAACAGGCCTTGTAGTTTTTTAAGCGACGATGGCGTTGACAATGACAATGCAAGTGTCAAGCATTTGGCCCTTCCCATGAGTCATCTAAAACATCTTAAATGCTGAGCACTTTGGCTGTTGCCATTGGCATGCAACAAAACGAAAACAAGATGAGGAAAAGCGAAATGCGAGAGAGAAAAAAATGAATAAATAAAAAAATTCGAAGGCGTTGAAAGGAAATGCGAATACAAAAGCGAGGAACTTGAAGTGCAGCTGTTGGCGACACAAATGAACATAAACACTAACACTTACACGCAAACGTATGGGTGCAACTTGTTATGTGTACGCATATGAAGGCGAACACACACATGCGAATGGAGTGAAGTGCCCCGAAGGAAAAAGGCTGAACAAGTGAAATGAATGTTAGGTTTAATACTCGATCTTACTAATTGCGAACCGGTTTGGAAATCTAGCTGTGAGTATCAAACGATAGCTCCTCCTGCACATTAGAATCATGGCTTCCTATGATGACTACGGTTTGCAATCAGCTGGGATTCTGCTGGGCTGATTCTAACCGGGCCAGAAAGACATTTTTCCTTGTCGAGTTCAAAATTTATTAATATTTAATGAAATATTTAAAAAAAAAGAAAGTAAAGTACATGTTTTGTTGCTTCCTCCTCTTTGATATGTCGTTGTTCCACTGTAATTGCTGGACTAGCAGCAGCGTAGTTTAGAACACAGTTTTAGTTCAGAGATATAATATTTTGACCGTAGCACCGCTTTAGAAGTATCAAGAAGGGGTTACAGAGTCTACTAGATGCCTTCTGCCGAATTTAGTACTTGTTCCGGACTATCGATAAAGTAATGTAGAGAGAGATGTAACTCTTCTGTTCAATTTAGTACTAGTTCCGACTATGGAAAAAGGAATACAGTATCACTAGACCTCATCTGTCAGATTTACTAGTAGTTCCGAACTTTCAAAATGGAATGCAGGGCATTTCCGTTGTCATAAGACGAATTTAGTACTAGTTCTGGACTGTTGAAAAAGATGTGTAGAAAGGACTAGACCGCTTTTGTTGAATTTAGTATAAGTTCCGAACTATTGAAAAAGGAGGACAGGGGCACTAAACCTCATGGGTTAGATTTAGTACCAGTTCCGAACTATATAAAAAGAAATTCATGAGCCACTAGACCTCATCTGAAAGATTTAGTAGTAGTACTGAACCATTGAAATGGAATGCGGAGCATTTCCGAT
Organism: Anastrepha obliqua; assembly: GCF_027943255.1. Lineage (NCBI taxonomy): Eukaryota > Metazoa > Arthropoda > Insecta > Diptera > Tephritidae > Anastrepha > Anastrepha obliqua. The sequence goes on from NC_072893.1 coordinate 11,182,699, forward strand.
CTTATTAGGCGAATTAAGTATTAGTTCTGGACTATTGACAACCTCTTTTGTTGAATTTAGTACTAGCTCCAAACTATTGAAAAAGGAGCGCATGGGCACTAGACCTCATCTGTCAGATTTAGTAGTAGTTCCGAGCAACGAAATGGCATACAGAGCATTCGAAATCTCATTTGCTGAATTTAGTACTAGTTTCAAACTATTGAAAAAGGAGCGCATGGGCACTAGACCTTATCTGTCAGATTTAGTAGTAGTTCCGAGCAAAGAAATGGCATACAGAGCACTCGAAATCTCATTTACTGAATTTAGTACTAGTTCCAGATTATCGAAAAAAGAGATGCCGAGAGCTTTAATTTTTCTTGAGTAGTACCTATTATCGAGTTTAGTACTTTCTCCAAATTATCGAAAATGTGTTGCCGATAAAATCTAGATCCGTCGAGGAATAATGCAAAGCGTACCAAGTGCCATCTGTCGAGTTTATCTATCAATAAAAATTATGAAGTGTGTACTAAATCTCATTTGTGGAACTTGACACTAACTTTGAATTATATTTCTGGAAGAAAAGAGCGTTTTAGATTCCAACTGCTAAATTTAGTACTTTTTTTTAACTATCGAAAAAGTGTTGAAGAGCGTACTGGACCTTATCTGTCCAACCTAGTGGTAGTTTCGCACTATCAAAAAAGTGCTGAGTGTGTACTAAATTTCCTTTGTCGATTTAAGTAAAATTTTTTGAGCTATTTAACAAAAAAGTGTGATGAGTGTTCGTAATCCAGTTTACCGAATTTAGTACTAACTCAAAATGATCAAAAATGTTCTACGGGTAAATATGTGGATCTCTCGACTTTAGTACCAATTGCGAATAAACAACTGATGTGTATTATTCAAAGTGTCACCAGTCAAATTTAGTACTACTTAAGTACTAATTTAGTACTACTTCTGAGTGCTGGTAAGCCAGGGTATTGAATTTAGTACTAACTTAAAGTTATCGAAAATGTGGTACAGGTAAAAATCTGGATCTGTCGATTTTAGTACCATTTGCGAAATATTAAAAAAAACTGTTGTGCATTATTCCAAATGTTATTATTCAAATTTAGTACTATTTTGGTACCAATTTAGTACTACTGACGGGTGCTAGTAATCCAATTTATCCAATTTAGTACTAGCTTAAAATGATCGAAAATTTGGTACAAGATCTGACGATTTTAGTACCAATTCCAAAATGTCACAAAAAAAATGATGCACGTCATTCTAGATGTCATCAGTCGAATTTAGTACTACTTCCAAACCATCAAACAATAAAAAATCAGAGCGCAAAAAATCTTATTTGTGGCACTTAGTATTTGTTATGAACTACCGAAAAGGTAGTATGAGCATTTTAGATCTCAGCTGCTAAATTTAGTACTTGCCCCAAACTATAGAAAAAGGTTTTCAAAGTGTATCAGATCTCATCTGCCAAGTTTCGTACTAGTACCGAACTACCAAGTTGACAGTGAATAACTAACGTTTGTTTTCCTGAACGTTGCTTTATAAAACTCACCAGTTTCTTATATAAATACGAATAAATAGAAGAATCCCGTACCATTTCGCTACAAGTGGATTTTCCTGCAAGGTATTTGTGTATGTGTGTGTGTGTGATAAATGTGTCTGAATTCTGTGTTGAGGTAAGTTCATATACTTGGTCGCTGTATTAGCCAAATTAAAGTGCACTGTAAACTGCTCACAGTTAAAGTGAATGGAAGAATAAGAATACGCAAGGCGATAGCAAGAATGGGAACAAATTTAGCAGTAAGAAAGCACAAAATAACAGTGAATTGGAGATAAAGGTGAAGGTGACGATTATGAATACGAAAACCAACGATAACAAAGAGCAACAAAACTAAAATCTTGTGGCGAAATTTCGAAGATGTTTTTATGTATACCGGCAGGACACGTATGGACATATATCGGGTGTTTTGTTAGCTGCATGAGAACTATGAACATCGATAACTAGGGTTTGGCAGCTGAGAGTGGCAAACTGTTTGACATTTCTGTTTAGGGAGGTTTGGGAAGTTATGAGAAATCGTTTAACGACAGAACAACGTCAACGCCATATGGCTAGATTTATTGGAAGAAGTAGTCAAAAACTGGTCTGATCGAATGGACATATACCGGATGTCATATTAAAAAAAAATTAGTGCTATGAAGGTAAGGCAAGGTTAGGTTAAAATGGTTGGAAGGAAGATAAGGTTAAAATGGTGGCCGCAGGAGTGGAAACATTTGGTCTAAGAAATCGAATTAGTCCTTAGTGACATCATGCTGAAGGATGAAGTTACTGATGAAGTTCATCAGATTTTTAATGTCAAAGCCTGCTTTATCAGCAGGAGTAGCAAAGAAGTAAGAGCCAAGATGCCCAGATCTTAACCCCTCCAGAGCAGGACAGCTAAAGAGAAGGTGCTGAGATGATTCTACTTCATCTTCCAAACAGTTGATGCAAAAAGGACTTGAGGTATTTCCAAGTCTCACAGCATGCACATCTTGCGTATAGAGTCCCGTGAGAATAACTACAAAGTTCGCTCTACCAGATCTACCAATGAAAAAATTCATTTCATCCATATTTTTGATTCGTATTATCATTTCAAGTTCACAAGCTCTTATAAAGAACCCGATATATAATATATACCCATAAAAGTGTAGGAATATGTGCTATTATTCGGCAAGCTTGTATCAAGGAGTACGCTCAAGTACGAATGTAGTCATTCGTGTACTCATAGCGGGTGTCTAGAAATGAGCTTCGAGCATTCAAAGGATGTTAAAAATTATTTGTTAACTATTATCTACAAGTCATGCACTGAAAAAACTAATATCTGAAGACAGGATGACAATGGAAAAAAACATTTTTTTAATAAATAATCGCGGATCCAAAACCGAAATTGAAGCAGACTTCACTCCAGTTTTTGCATCTCACACTATTCAAATTCTCCAACCCTTTTCAACACCCTTTGCAAAAATAAAGATTGTATTACATGAAAATCCATGTGTGCATACTCATGTGAGCTCGCCATTACATCCGCCAGGGACGACTGTGTTAAACAAAGCGCGCATAAAGACGGCGCCGTGCTCGTCATTTTCGCTTATCGTGTCGATTGTGTGAAGTGTGTGCAAAGTACGAGGACTCGAATGTAATTGCAAGTGTGTTAAGTAGTGTTGGTATGCATTTATATATTGTGTATTGAGCATGCAACGTCTGCAAAGTCAACACTTGTATTGGAAAGTGTATCCATAAAAGTAATTTCGTGAAGAGGAAAATGATGTGTTAATTATTTTTAGTGCAAATACTGGAAATCAGACAATCGCAATGGGAAAATAGAAAATAAATTTGTGCTATTTTAAGCAAGGTCAACAATTGTTATTCGAAATGCATTTTATTCATGGCAAATTTAAGTTTTTTTTTTATTTTCTTAAGAAATTTACAGCAGTAGCTGAGATCTTCAACAGTTGTACGTTGGACAAATAATACTAGTCACACCATCATTTTTTTAGTGTTACCTTGAAATCTGAAAGGATTAATCGCCCAGACACGCGTCATGGGTATTTGTCGATTTTTACGGTCACGGACATTGACAAGTAATTCTTTCTGAAAATATATAAGCAGTAAATGGGTTTTAAATATAACCTTATCATAAACATATCTTATAGAGCAACTGAAGGTATGTCGCATAAAGCTCTGCGCAAAAAAAAAAAATTAAAATCGAAAAGGTGTCTTCCGACTTCGTGTACTGTAATTTCAACTTGAACATATAAACTCAGAACTTAATTTTTTGATCTGTGTCTACATAAATTTTATTATTTTTATTAAATGTTATTTTATATTAAACATAAACTCAATGGTTGCTTTGGATTCTTGAGTTTAGAAATGTTCATTATTTGGAAAACTAAGATTTGATCTTACTATTTTGAATATGGCGGCCGCCGTAGCCGAATGGATTGGTGTGTGACTATAATTCAGGAGTGCGTAAGTTCGAATCTCTGTGCATGAATATCAAATAATCGAAAAAGTTTTTTCTAATAGCGGTCGGCCCTCGGCAACCAATGGCAAACCTTCGAGTGTATTTCAGTCATAGAAAAGCTCTTCATAAAAAACCTTTACCTTTTCGAGGCGGTATCAAACAGTAAGTCTCCCCATTTGAGGATTAATACCATTATTACTTTTTATTATTAGAAGGCCACTACGCACTGCGACCAGAGCTGATCTATTGTAAAAGGCCTATTTTTGTAACCCTAGAGTTTTAGGATTTTTAAAAATTTTAGCACAATTTTGGGGTTGTTGTTCCAAACATTGCATGGAGATACTACGATACCACCAAGGTGATGAAGTCTCTGTCTGCCCAACGCAGGACATTCACAAAGCACATGTTCTGAGTTTTTTATGTCCATTTCGCAAAAGCGGCATACATTGGTCTCAGATAGACCAATATTATTTAGATAATACCTCAGCCTGCAGTGAGCTGTAAGATATCCTGGTAAAAGACGCAGATCTACTCTGCTTAGTGGGAGAAGCTTGTCAGATATTCCTTTGTTGGGACTTAGGAATAGTTTGGCTTGGCCCCCAAATTGGGGGACATCAGAATTCGTTTTAGAGGTATGGTTCCTTCGGCAAAGTTTCTTATTCTGATCCCTAGAATACGATTTTCACAGAGCAATGAGCGATTTTTAAATCGACCCGCCCTATTGTACACAGATTACGGTATCTTTTAGCTATATTTTAGGACTTAGTGTTAGTAAATATATTTATTTGGGAAGGAGCTAAAGCTGATCTCCGGGAGCTCCACACAAAAAAGATGTTTTGCGGTGGCCACTATATCTCTGAACTGGATCCTCTGAAATTAAAAAACCAAACACATTTCGTTAAAGTGATGTTAAACCTAGTCATTAATTGAAGGAATAAGCAAAATACATTTTTTGACAAATTGGCGGTTCCTCACAAGAAAAACCGATTTTTGACCAAAATTTCGGCTTATGTTGTTATTAAAAAAAGATTTATCGGTAGCAAAAAATTTTGAAATAATTACTAAAAAATATATTTAAGAAGCTCGTGTGAAAATTTGAGACTAATCGGTTTCTTTTTTTTCGAGTAATGTTGGTCGCCGACATTGAAAACACCCTTTTGAGACAAACGCGTTTAAACTTTGAAAAGCACTTTCAAGCACTCGGAAGCACCTTTTCAATTTTAACTGTATATAACCCCTTAATGAAAATTGGTATACATCAGCCGAAATAAGAACTAGAATTGAAATGGCTAGGTCTACATTCTGTAAGTTTAGAAATATCTTAAGCTGCCATTACTTCGATATAAATCTTAAAGTTTGTTTTGTGAAATGTTTTGTTTGGTCTATGCTCATACATATATGGCATGGAATGTTGGACACTCAAAGTTATTGACGTGAACATACTCGGGGCCTTCGAAATCTAAATTTTTAGGCGCACATTGAAAATTCCGTGGACCGTTCTGGTTTCTAACATAGAGTTTCTATGAGGAGTTAATCGAGGCCGTTACAAACAATGAAACGTCGCAAGACAGCTGATTTTGGACACATAATGGGAGAACCAAATGCCACTTATTACAGCTAATACTGGAAGAAAAAAGTGAAGGGAAATAATGCGTTGACCGGAAGTATGTTAGTTATTATGGGTCCGAATTATGAGGAACAAAAAAACAACAAACAAAAACAAAAAGATATAAGGTAGTAGTCCGGTGTAACGACCGAAATTTCGACGTTTTGTCATAAATCTTTTTTAAAAAGAAAATAAAATGCGATCGTTTTAAAGTTTTTACATGTTCTTATTGGTGTTTTGAAGTATATATAAACACATTTTTATATTCAAAGAGATTATTATTCTGAAGACTTTATTTTAGGTCCCGAACCTAAAATATACATAAAAAACAAAATAAAAAAAAACATTGCGGCCTTGTCAAAAAAGTTCTCAAAAACTTCTTATTAGAAAATTAAATGTTTCCGGTATCTAGATAGGTGTGTCTAGAATAAGATTAAATTTTTATCCAAATAGAATAGTTTTGAGTCAGTGATTCCCCGACATTTCGAAAACATGGTTTTGAGAAAAAGATGTTTAAAGTTTCGACAACAGATTTTTTATAAACATTTTCAGCAGCTTTTAGCGCCCTACGTAAAGTTCTAGTCTCTTTAAAGTTGGCTTTTGCAGTTTTCTCTGCCCTCAAAATCCGTGCATTGTCAACATCGTCAGTGTAGTCCCTGGCTGTTTGCCCTAATGTAACGCCCATTGTCTCCACAACTTTGAGTACAGGTAGAAAACCCTCATTAAAGATGCAAGCGGCGGTATAAGTAGCAATTTCCAGAACGTTTTTCCCAGTAAAAGTATGCTTGGGAGCAAAATGCCATACACAGTGATTAAAACTTTCGTTGTTTTTTTGGGTGTTCCCGTCCAAGCATCTTTTCAATAAATCGTCGGATGCTAAAGTCTCGTACACTGGTTTTATGAGATTTATAACTTGCTCTCTTGATTTTCCGCTTTGAGCTGTTGATACTTGCACCAAGAATCTGAGCAGTAAGAGTGCTGAGGGTTTCCGTTTGTTGATGTCATGTGGTACCTGGGTTATACCTGGGTATACGTATTGTATACCGTATAATAAAAGAGGGGATGGTCAGAGTAGCTGCTGCTGGTGTGTCACACGCTTTCTTACACACTACGGCGCGCTCTCTTATTTTAGCTATAACTTTAAAAATAATTAAAGTTTCTGTCTGAAATTTTTATAGTATGATTTTAAGATGTTTTTCTGCCGAAAAATGTAAAAAAAAAAATCGTCACACCGGGCTACTACCATAAACGAATAAGCAATTACAGAAAATGCAGTTTGATATACAACGAACACGCACCCAAAGAGCAGTTTTTTGAAAAAATGTCCCTTTCATTTATAAGTAAAAAATACTAATAGTTATAGGAAATAGCTGATACCTTCAATTACTCCGGGGTGATAGTAAATACTTCATGGTTTTAAAGCAAGAAGCAGTAATCCAATCGGTTCAGAAATTTTCGATTTGTTGCAGTTTGAAAATTACTTTTATGACTTTTTAACACATTTTGGCTTAGGGTTAAGTTTTTTTTTCAATAAATTCGTGGAATATATGAAGGAAGAACCCTTCATAAGAGATCAGCTGAAAAAGAAAGAAAACCCTGTACAAATCGTTAAATTCTGGGCGTAGTTATTAGCGTACATACAAATATATTTTGAGCCTTTATTTTATAATTACCCAAAATTTAAATCTAAAAAATATATTTAATAATCAATTCCTTAATTTTTATTATCTTTCAGATCTCCAGCCATTGCAATGCTTAAGATGTTCACGCAATTATGACAAACGTTACATAAAAATTTTAAAATCTACAACTCCCTTAGTCTCCTCCCTAATTGAATATTTCAAATTAAAAATATTAATTTATCGCTAAGAAGCAACGAAGGTATATAAAAAGTAACGACAAAAGTACCAAGTTGCAAGATATATACATCTATTTATATATAGAGATATAAATATATATAAATAATCCCTTATAAGTCTTAAGAAAAAAATTTAATAAAAATCTACGTGAAATATCAACGAATATTGAGTTGTGAATTCCAAGCGTTAATTGCACCGTCATCACAATGGGCAAAAAGAGTTCAAAATTGAAACAGGATACCATCGATCGTCTGACGACTGATACATATTGTGAGTATAAGACATTTCATGTTGTAAAAAAACGAAAGTGTTTATGAAATTTTAATTTAATTTTAAATGGGGTAGTCTAGTAGAGAATTTTCAATTAAAATGTGAGCAACTATTATTTTTGATTTATTTTAACGGCTTTTAATAAACCCCAGATTTGCACACAATTTTAACCAAAAAATGTATAGAGACAAAAAGATGGCAATTCCAGACCGTCTTTAAAAAAAATAATAATAATAATTGGATAAGATATTCACTACAAAAAAAAGTATGTATATAAAACCATTTATCATCAAACCCATTTTTCGTGGTCAAATATTTTATCAGAATTTTGTTAGAGCAATGAACCGCAGTTTCTTGTTTTATAGTCCCTATACAACAGATAAAAAATCTCACCACACAAGAATCCAATCGGAGACATTTATGTTCAATTTAGCAACAAATGGATACATTTTTCAAACAAAATCGTTACTCGTGTGTGAATCGTGAAAAAATCGAATGAGTCACAGAAAGGACATAGGTTTTTTCCTCAAAACACCTCTGGTTTCGTGGGTATCTGAAAGCCAGGTGGTCTTTTATGAGACGATCTTTTCACGGCAGGATCACATTTGCAGGTTTGTAATTGCTTACTAAGAGGCGACGGCCATTAGAAACAGATATTTCTATTATTTAATCTTTTATGCTCACAGTGGGGGTTAAATACCCGACCAAGCACAGATTCATTTCATCGCGGCGGCTGCCAAATTGTTACTAAATAATTTAAGATACGCAATCAATTTTAGCTTCATTTCGTTGGTAATAAACATAAAGTCTGAAACTGTAAAATGAAATGAAGTGCATAATAATTTTCAAGATTTAATTTAGTTGAAAATTGCCGGTGAGCATTTCAGTAATTGTTTGCTGAAAATTTAAATGAAATTGGGAAAATTAAGCATTACCACAGCATTGCTTTGTGGTTTTAATGCAACCACTTAACGCCATGTCAAACGTTCAGTCGCTATTAATTACAGCTTATTTTATTGTAATTTACCATCAGGTGGATATAGGGATTTTGTAATTAAATAAAAATACAGCAGCAGTTGACCTGCATGTGAATAAATGTATGTACATAACATATGTACTTTAGGGTGCCTCATCAAAACAAGTGTGGAAGTTCCGACAGAAATATAAAATGTAATATATTTTGAGACTGGCGTCAAAGTATTTCGGAAAAATGATAAGATTTACGTAAATTTTCATTAAAAGTTTTTATTTTTCTATAAATATAAACACAAATTTTTGAAATTATTTTTTCTAAAAATAACCAAATATGAAGAAATAAAATAAACAATGAGAGATGAGTTAAAGATTTTAAGCTTAAAAAATTTGCATAGAAATGGTTAAAAATTCTGAATAACGAAATTAAGAGAATGAGATTTGCTATTTCTAATTCTCCAAGTAAAACCTCTTAGGCGTTGATGGACGAGCGAGAATGGAGAGTAAAATTTCAAGGCCATGCAACGTTTTGGGCATTTTCGTTCCGCGAGAGAGAAAAAAGATATAACGTAGAGGAAAAGGAGAGAGAGAGCTATACCTTATATATATCTTAGATACACTTTAAGGTATTTTTCCTGAGCTTTTCCTTGTGGTTGCTAATTTCTAGTGAGAAATAACACTGCCTACTTTTTGGCACTTGTTTGTTGGTGCAAACTTGTAGGAAATATGTTTTTGGTGCCTCCTTTTTGGCGTTATATTTCCTTGGAGCCTACTATTTGGGGCCTTTTTTAGATCCAAATTTTTTTGGCGTTTTTTTCGTGTCTACTTTTTGGCTCTTATTTCCGTTTCCTGGTTAGAAATCCGGCGTTGGATTTATTGGTATTGCCGTGCGGTAATTTGTGTCGTTGCTGCAGGCCTGGAATCGCTATGTATGTGCTGGTGACAAACGCTCCGAGTAGTGCTCGTTGTTGCCATGGTTTGTGCCCGGCGTTTACCTACACCGGTCGACCCGACTCCGTTTTTTGTAAATTTTGTCTATTTGTATTCTATGCAAATGTTGTGAATTTATTTAGATATATATTCTATCTCTCTCTCTCTCTCTCTCTCTCTCTCTCATTTTCTCTCGAGTCTCTCCCTCTTTCTTTGTCTGCCTTGAAAGTTTCACTTCTCTTCTGTGTACTACGCTACACGCACTTTTTTTTTAATAATTTTTTTTGTTTTTCAAAAGCAGACTTAAAGAAAACTTGAATATGCTACCAAATCCTGACTAATGAAGGCAATTAAGGTATCACTTGAAAGGAATTTTCTCAATTGTTCATTTTTTGGAACTTTTTTACGCTCAAATTTTGTTATTGTGTTTGCAAATATCATTATTTTTATTCCGTTGATACAATTTTGAGCATTTTTAGGCAAGTCTTTCAAGCGTTAAACTTTTCTATTATCTGTGGTTACTTAAAAAAAAAAATTGATAAATATTTTTTAAAATCATTTAAATAAAAACCAAAATTTTTTTTAATTATTTTTTTTTTTTTATTTAAAAAAATTGATTTTGGAGCTACTATCAAATTCATCTAGCTCACGTAATTCCCAATATATTTTCCCAATATGGTTTTGCGAAATGCCTAAAAATATTAAAAGATTTTTTAACCCCTATGAAAATATAGTCCCAATTTTTTTGCTGGTTTTGTATGGTGAGTGATGCATCCTAATGTCTATTTGCACAGGACATCTGCGACTGTTTGTTTTTGAACAGATTACATATGTTGATAATTTCTGTCATACTGCGATAGCAAAGAGTTTATTTAAAATCAATTTAAATGTAAAAATAATTATTTCGCTATTTCGTCGTAAAAACTGTCACAAAATGTTAAATAACCGAAAAACAAAAAAAAAAAAATAAGAAAAAACTTAAATGGAAATTCCCTAAAGTAATGCAGCGCAATTAGTGTGCAAGTGCTCTGATTACGTAAAGTGACTGTGTGTGTGCATCTCTGTATGTGTGCACAAATATATAAAATAAATACTGGTTATCATGGCAGTGGAGCTAATTGCATGAACTACCAAAAAAAAGTTCTTAATTTATGCTGCTATTTTTTACAATTTTTTTGTAGCCAAAATTAAGTGCAGGAAATGCTAAATGCAACTGTGCTTAACTGCAGCTGAAAAAAGTGCCATCGAAATTACTGCATAAATAAAAACAAATTAATTCCATCTCACTACTACCTTCAAATGCAATTATTTATGCAACAGACTCTTTTATGGCCAATGCCATTTGCAGCAGCCACTGCCAGCCAACGCCTGGTATTGAGCCGATGTGTCGAGCATACCACCACGTCAGTGCCTTCCGACAATCAATGGTGTGGAAGAAATTAGTGCAGTATAATTTGTATACCCGCGGCGCGCCGAATCGATAGAACGGAGCTACGCGCCAACTAGCAAGCGTACACACACACACACACTTACGAGTCTGCTCATAGTAATATTTCCCAAAATGTTGCAACATTTAAGTGCTACAACGCCCGAGCGAGCGCCACATTCCCTTTTTTCCAATTCACTTGCGGGCATTCGCTCGCATGTAATAATAATAATTTTCAATGACTTGTCAAGGCGCCCTTGAACGTGGCGGCGATGTTCAAAAATTGTTGAATTTCTTTTTCAATGCCATGAAAATATTCATATAAGTGCGCATTCATAAGTACTTATGCAAATGCACATTCTCGGCTCGAGTGCATAGGCATGCATGCATATGTTGTGTGTGTGTGTGTGGGTGCGCGTGGAAATGGCACTCATAATCGGCAAGTTCATTTAGAGGGCACGTTTCTTTGTTATTTTGAATTATATTTCACAAATAAAAAAAATATGCTCTGCATGGTGTAAGGAGGTGCTTGCGGATGTGTTACAACTAAGTAAATTTCTATGTTCAAGAAGAGTGTTGTTTGCGAACGCTTAGTTGGCACAGCGGGGCGTATACGTGACATTGGTGGTTGTAAATTGGAAAGAAAATAAATTGATTTGATAACAAAAGGAGGTGATTTTTCGATATAGGGGACATGTTATGCGGTGATTTAGGTTCAATATTTCATTTTGAAGCTTAAATTTTAGAAATATCGCTATAATAGTAAATATTTGTAACACAGACGCGGCGACTGAGTAGGGAGGCGTATATGTGTTAACGTTTTACTTGGTAAATGAGTTCTTCATTGAATATGTCTTTATTTTTCTTCTTTCAATTTATTCCATTAACTTATGCTCATTAGAATTACGCGGATAATAAAAAATGTTATATATCGTGTGCAAATGCTGAAAAAATGCTGAAACAAAATGTATTAAAATAAATAGATTAAATAAATAACAAAATAAAATAATAGAACTATTTCAAATATTCAAAAAAAAAAAAAAACAGAAAAGGAAAAAAATGAGATAAATAAATGAAATAAATAATAAAAGAACATAATGGAGCTATTTAAAAATTTCCAAGAAAAGAAAAGTTATTGAAGTAAATAAATTAAATAAATAATAAAAAAATAAATCCAAAAAATTCCAAAAAAAAAAATTATTAAATTAAATACAATAATTTAATTAAATAATAAATGAATAACAGAACTACTTGAAAAATTCTAAACAGAAAATCATTAAATTAAATAAAATAAGTAAACTGTAAAAAGCAATAAAACCATTTAAAAAATTTCAATAACAAAAACTATTAAATTAAATAAATAATAAAAAAATAATATAACTACTTGAAAAATACCACAAAAAACAAATTAAATTAAGTAAAGAACACTACAAAAATAATAAAACGATTGAAAAAATTCCAAAAAAATTTACTAAATTAAATAAATAATAAAAAAGAAAAAATAATAGAGCTATTTAGAAGATTCTAAAAAAAATATTAAATTAAAAAAATAGTAAAAATATAATAGAACTATTTAAAAAAATCAAAACAAAATTTTAAAATTTATTAAACTAAATAAATAATAAAAAATAATGGAACTATTAAAAAAATTCCAAAAAAAGTATTTAAAACTTATTAAATCAAATAAGTGAAATAAGAAATGAAAGGAAATGATAGAACTATTTAAAAGATTCCTAAAGTATATATTGTATTGTATATAACATTAAATAAATTATTAAAGAAAATAATCGAACTATTTAAAAATTCCAAATCAAAAACTTATTGAATTAAATAAATTAAATAAATAATAAAAAAGTAAAACAACAATATAAAAAATTCAAAAATAAATTTTTTATTTATTCTAATATTAAATTTAATAAATATTAAAAAAATTAGTAAAAAATTATTTTAATTTAAAATTATTTTATGTCAAGTGTTTGTAAAGGATAAAAACGCAAAAAAATCATATAAAAACTGTTTAATATACATATTAAAGTTCTTCCCTTGGCAATCGATATACGCAGCACTTATGATAAGTTCGCGAACTAAGATAGCTAATGAATGAAATTAAAGTACCTATTGTTTTATATGCATGGCGTTAATAACTATAGTAAAGCGGCTTATTGACAAGATTTGGCAACTTACTTGATTCTTATCTAAATTTAAAAGTTTTTTTTAGAGAAAATGTATTTCCTTCTCATAAAAATCCATCAAATCTAAGTTTCAACTTTTATACAAATTAGGGAAAAACAGAAAAGTCTCTTGAAAATTTCAAATTTTTTATTTAGAATTAAAACAATTTCGAGCAAGTGGTTTTATAGCATTTTTTTCTTTCATTTTGGTAATGCTACTAGGTTGTTCTATAAAATGCGGTTTGATAAGAAAATCACAATTTTATGGTTTGAAATACACTTTAGTATTCAGTATGGTCTCTCTGATCATCAAGGCACTTTGTGTTCCAAGGAGATTTTATTTTATGAATTCCATTTCCGAAGTGAAAATCTAGAAGGGTCGGAAAATATGCTTCCACAGCTGTTATGACCTCATCATTTGATGAAATTTACGCGTGACATTTTTTAGGTCTGGAAATAAATGGAAGTCGCAAGGGGTCAAATCCGGTGAATACGGTGGATGCTCTAACAATTTGAACTTTGATTCATGGATTTTAGCCATGGGAAAATGCTCAGTGACATGTTAAAAAATATTGTTCTTCTTTCAATAGCTGTGCCTTTTTTCATGCATTTTTTTTCCTTCAGCTGGTGTAATAGGTTACAATAGTATCCAGAATATATTGTTTTACCAGATTGCAAGTAGGTAGGTAGGTAGGTAAAATGGCAAGAGTACCACAGGCACACTTCAAATAGCACTTACGTGCCGTTTTGATACCATAATGTGGACCACTATCTGTGCAAAGAAAAAAACGTTTGGGAAGAGAAACCTTTTACAGCCATCCAGTGCTGTTGATGTAGTGGAGGAGAGAAAAGGGATCTAGGCTGAAGAATTTCCTCAAGTCATCCCCAAAGGACACACTAAGGAATCTCAAGCGCCTAGTCGCCAGAGCCGGACATTTTCAGATAAAGTGTTCAACAGTCTCTTTCTCTGCAAGATCCCCACAGCTTCTGCAATAGGGATTGTACGGAGTTCCAAGGTTCTCCGCATGAGTACCGATCGCTCAGTGGCCAGTGACCAGTTTGCAAGTAATCCACAAACGAAACTCTTTTCACATCCCAAAAAACTGATCCTGAACATCCTGGGCCATTTCTGGACACGAACTCGTTTCGGAGCCGCCTCTTCGGTTTAACACCACTCTCTAGCCCTCTGTTTTGATTTAGGATTGTGCTGATAGAACCAAGTCTCATCCATAGTGATGAATGGATGCACAACATCCACCTTATCCGTTTGAAAAAGCTCCAAAGTTGCTGAGAAAGTTGCGTCCGAAAGTAAAACACCTTGTTCCATTATTGGTGTATGCGGCACCCATTGGGCACACAGCTTTTGGAAACCCAATACTTCAGTCGGTTGGCATGAGAAAGAAACGACTAACGCGCTTTGTTAAACTCAGCCAAAATCGCGTAAGCGGTTATCGCTCCAATTAAAAAGAAGAAGAAGAATACTTCAGTCAAAATATTACTTGGCTAGTGTACCAATGAGTTGCCTCGGACTTCTACTAAGTCTTTTTCATTCAGTCAACGATTTTCCAACAAGATATCGTGTATTTTTTCTACGATTTCTGGTGTTTTCGCTGTCTTTGGATGTCCTTGACGTGGCTCGTCCTTAAAGATTATATGAGCCCATTTAAATTCAGCAGCCCATTTTTCTGCTGTACTAATTGATGACAAAAAGTCTTTATATACTTTCAACATTCGTTCATAAATTGTTTGCTTTTAAAACTTCCAAAAGTAAAAATTCTATCACCTGCATGATACTTGATTTTTTCCATTATAGAAAATATTGAGACACGTCGATACTAAATGACTGGTATGCAAAGAATTGACACATTGAAAAGAAACTTCACATTAGTTCATATGAAAACAGGAACAACATAGCAATGGCCCTTTTCGTCCCTTTTGAGGAAAAGATAATAAATAGTTAAACCAGAGGTATTTAAGGGATTGAAATGCAACACAAAAATATTTGCCAAAAAAATTACTCACAAGTGTCTTAAGGCACCAAATCTAAAACTCAACTTAAACGCCAAAAATAACACGTAATAGAAAATAGCGGTAACATAGGTACAATGGAATTGTATGACACAAATTTCTTCATTATACACTATACTCCATTTTTCAAAATATTTTCCGTACAAACCGTTTCCCCCCAACCAGAATTTAGTGCAATGAAAGCGCGGATAGATGAGCCATTGAAGGTGCTTTCTTTACGGTTCGTAGTTGAAGTCTAAGTCTGAACTCTGTTCTTAGTTTTTTCGTTGTAGTTGTAGTTGGGGTTTTTTCGTTTTTCTATTTCTCCTAAGCTCAAATTTTGATACTATCTCCAGTTTCACGTTCTTTATCTTAATCAATCTGGTCTAAAGCCGCTAAATTACTTTAAATTGAATTAAATAAGTTTCAAGCACTCAACTGCCAGTCACGCCACATGCTGGATGTGTATGCGTGACTTTCAGCCTAGAAACACCTGACCTCCTGCAAGTTGATTTAATTTAAGTGCTTAGCGCAATTATTTGAGTTGCAACACGCAAACCTGTAGAAATCTAAAAGAGGAGTGTTAAAACTAATTTAGTTTTGTTCATACATCATATCGCAAACATGGCGAGCTACAGCGAGAACATGCTAGGGAGCTAAAAACACGTGAGGTGCATTGCGTGAGCCTATGCATTTATGAACAAAAAGTGGTGTGGACATGCAAACGCAGCTATGATTACATACTTTCAAAAAAGGTAATATAAAGCAAGCGGAATTATAACTGAAACCAAATGAGTAGTAGATTATCATTGTTTTAGGACGCAGGCTTATCGATGGAAATTTACTTGCATTCTTATATGCAATTAATAAAATAAACACTTTTTGATTTTTTTGAATTAAATAAAAAAAATGCCTTTATAATTGTTTAGAAAGTGGAAACAATTTTAAAAATAATTTCAATTTAAATATTAGCTTGGTGAAAAAGAAATTCTTTATTTATGCGTAAATGGCTTAAAACTGTTTTACGGCTCCGGGGCGATGCTACGACTACGAACATTTCGGTCAACTTTATATTAATTATTTCTGTGATTTTATCGACATTACCCTACCATCAAAAATGCCTCAATGAAGTTGATGCAACCAAAATTGCATGAATTGGCTATTATAGTATCGGCAGCATAAACACCATTCACAATTTCAGCGGCCTGACTTTCATTTTTGATTTTACCAAAGAAAAACTGTAAGATGTACCGAATTTTCGCTTTGTGGACTTCCATTGCCGACACCCTGTATCCCAGAACTGATCGAAAAAAGAACGGAAAAAGAGGGAAATAATTTTTTTTAGTGTGAAATGGCACCTTGACAACAAGCATAAACTATAAGTTTGCATATCTATATTTTACGAGATATCGATCACTACAGCCATCTACCCAGAAAATAAGGGATTTTTTCCCCCAAACTAATATATACATATACATACATACTCGGTTGAAGAATAATGTCAGCGAAAGATCACTTTTTATTTATTAAAATATTAACTGTACAAGATTAACTATATAATTAATTTTTTTATTATGAAAATATAGTTCATTCTTTAACAAATACCACATAAATCCAAGTTCCAAACTTTGTTCTCAGAAATTCTCATCAGAATTTCAAAAGTACAAGTTTTTAGTCAGAAATCGAAAAGAGTTGGTTCGCAGGTTTATATCCCACTAAATTTTAGTATAACAAAGTGTGGGTTGGTAAATTTCTCGAAATTCTTCTTGATTTTTCATAATTTGTTCCCCTCACGATGTTGAGTATTCTTCAGATACAAAATAAAAATGGGGTTCACTCGTTGTAATTGAGATTAATTTGGAAATATGGTCAAAACGGAACAATATGTGGTTTCCTTACCCCTAAACCCACACACTTTATGATACAATAACACAGACATTTTGATACTTAGTGTTCGGCACAACATGGCGTATACGTAATATTTGGTATTCGCAAATGCAACAAACAGAAATGCATAATTGCAAAACTAACGAAGTAAACTACGCCACTGCAGACATGATATTATTATCTTTTACAAATCTTGTTTATTTCTTCTATTTAAAAGCTTCTCACAAAAACCATTTGCCGTTCGGAGTCAGCTTAAAACTGTATATATCATATATATAATTGGCGCGTACACCCTTTTTGGGTGTTTGACCAGTTCCTTCTCCTATTTGTGGTGTGCGTCTTGATGTTGTTCCACAAATGGAGGGACCTACAGTTTTAATCCGATTCCGAACGGCAGATATTTTTTATGAGGAGCTTTTTCATGACAGAAATACTCTCGGAAGTTTGCCATTGCCTGCCGAGGGGCGCCCGCTATTAGAAAAATGTTTTTCTTAATTTTGGTGTTTCACCGAGATTCGAACCTACGTTCTCTCTGAATTCCGAATGGTAATCACGCATCAACCCATTCGTCTACGGCGGCCGCAGCTTAAAACTGTAGGTCCCTTTATTTGTGGAACAACATCAAGACGCACATCACAAATACCGTCTTTTTTCGAAAATAAGACACTGTCTTACTTTCTGTTTAGTCCAAAATACGCGCTAGTGCTTATTTTCGGGAGAGGGGAAAAAATTATGTTTATTTATATATTTGTATTTAATATTTATTTTACACAGAATACGGAAATTTAAATTTATTCAATTACAGTCATGTCACCTTCTTCTAGAACATCGTCATAAATGTTCTGAATTATATTCTGACTTGCTTCCAAATGCTTTTCCTTTTGAATCCTTGGGCCGAATCTCTCATGTCTTGCGATATAGCTGTCGTTAAATGAACACCTCTTGTCTAAGTAGCCTGTTCGTAGTGCATTGGAAACATCACTATCAGTTATTTTTTCCCATGAATTTTTTACCCAATTCACAATTTCTTGTAAGCCTGGTTTTACAAAATTACCTCGATTTCTCAAGATTCTATTTTCAATATATTTATTGACTTCCATCCGCAAATGCTACTTGAATGACTTGTTTATTGCAATGTCAAGTATCTCGATGTAACCAGTAATTCCTGTCGGAATCATTATTTGATCAATCTTCCTCTCAACAAGAAGGTCTTTCGTGTCTTTAACGCGGTGAGTACTGGCTAAGTCCCAAACTAGTAAACCTCTATTATGACCAGTCAACAGCGGTGGCAGCAATCCACTAAATCAAACCAACTCTCTTTCTTCTAATTGCTTGGGTGCACCAGGCTTTTTCACTTTCAATCATATAAATTCCTGAAACACGTTGAATCCGGTAATTTTTACCTTTAGTGACTAAAAATGGCGATATTTTCTTGCCATCTATACGAATCACCAAAATGCAGGTAAACTGGCATTTTCGTAACCGGTAGAATGAACGCAAAGTGACGAAGAAGTCTTGTGCCGAACTGGAGCGCCTTGGGCTAGAAATACCGCGGCCTCATCCACAGCAATCATGTTGGAGAGTTGGTATTTCAAAAAATCGATGCCATCAACAAAAAGCTTAAACGCATGTGCACGTTTAACAACTTCATTGTCTTTCAGCTTAAACAATGTTGTTGTTCTCCTTAGAGACAGTTCATATCGTTTAAGGAAGTTGTCCAACCAGTGTGACGATGATTTAAATTCGTCTGTGGATATATAAATGCGATTGCTGTTTCAAGGGCAATATTTTGAATATTAGCCCTGCGCACAACCAAAGCCATTGCTCTATGTTTGCAATCCTTTCCCAGATGCAATCTTCCAACTCAGAAAATGACGGCTGCCGGCCTGATCCAACTCTTGGTTTTTTCTCATTTTTTTGGTTCACCAGTTGATACAGGTAATCGTAGTCTATGCACCATTTACGATCCGTACGGAGATCCAGCATCTTCTATTTACAGAATGTTACCAGATTTACACGCCGGGAGTCTTCCCCGATTTCCTTTTTGTACTCGACGGAATAGTTTCTTTTCTTTTGGTTTGCACTCATTTTAACTGAGCTTAAAAATTATTCACTTTATTTTGAAATAAAATTACGTATGAGGAAATAATGATACTTACAAGACTGAAATGAGTGAGCGATGTATATCTGCACTGTCGCTCAATATAGACTGCTGCCTTATGTTATATTTTGAAGATAAATTCCAAGAATTAATTTGAAACGAACTGTAGAGGTAAAGAATTAATTTCTCAGAATATTTTGTTTCATTCGTTTCTCTAAAATACCAGTATTATGAAAACTAAAGGTATTATTGCTTATACTTAATAAATAAAAAACATTTTTAACGAATTATTTTTGCCTCCTCATTTTAACTAGAGCTTAGTTTCGGAGGATGTCTTACTTTCGGCTAATTTTTATTTACTTTAAATAGATAGAAAATGAAAGCCTCCCCCAAGCGCCAAGAATAGGGCAGACCAACAGAGTTCTTTGAATGAAAACAAATTTATGAAAAACACACAAATTCACTAACATAGAATTGTAGTTATGTTCGCAGCTGTTCAAGCTTGCTGTGCAATATTTTTTTATCAGCCATCTATCGAAAATGGTAGCAGCAAAGTAGTACACTGAGTTCTTTCTCACAATTCCAGTACAAAAAAAAAATTGTCATACATTTAACATGAAATTCAATTTAATGTGAAGAAACCTGCAAAAACGGTTTTATGTCTTCATTTATTTTATGTTCCGTACAAATTGTTGCTCATTATTTTTTAATACTTAAGCGTAAGTTGCACAATTTATTTCATTAGAAAGCAGTAAGTAAATGTTATTTAATATAAATAGAAGTACGTAACTCCATATGCGGCCACCGCAGCTAAATGTGTTGGTGAGTGATTACCATGGGGCAAGAATAAAAAAAAAAATGTTTCTAAAGCAATCAATTGTCGGAAGTAGTTGCAAGCCGTTGAGTATTTTTCTGCCATAAAAAGTTCCTCTTAGAAAAAGCCATCTGCCATTCGGGGGCGGTATAAGAGTGTAGGGCCATCCACATGTGAAAAAATATTAATAGTCCCAAGTAGTAAGAGGATCATGGCCAAATACCCAACATTTAAACCAGTCTTTTTATTTTTAGATTTTACACTAAACTCTTAACTCAATACAAGCTCATTACGAGGGACATATTCAGTATTTATTAAATTCCAAGCATTTGTGGCTGTCATGTTGATTGTTGTGGAAGCTGATTGAGGTAATCGCTAGATTAAGTCTTTTTGGACATTCACATTCGTATGATATTTGCATTGAATGTTCTTTCGCTTTTGTCAACTGACAATGTTCTTTGAATTGTTTTCTGCATTTGTTATAATCAGCATTTGAAGCTAAGCCAAGCCGAAAAACCCTTTTGCTGAACATCTATTCCATATCCCGTTTTTGCGATTTGTTAAGATTGACGAGTCTCTGTATTTGAGCATTACATAAATGACTGTCCATATATTTATAATAGTAATGCGGCGAAAGTAGAGGGCGTTTCAAGAGGAATGTGCATTAAAAAGAATAAAGAAGAAAAATATTGTTGAAATAACGAAAAATTAAAAAAAAAAAATTTTTTTATAATTTTTTTAATAATTTTTTTTTTACTTTGTGTCGTTAATTATGACACAACATAAAACTAGTTATGAAATAAACAGATTTGAATTTTGACACTGCTTATTGGCGTACATTCGGGATATCTAATTTTTTTCTTTGTCGCATAAATTTTCTTACAGTTGTTCCATATTGTTGAAACCACAAATTAGGATACTGCTCCGCCATTGGCCACAAACAGTTTTCAATCAATGTTCTGTAAGAAGCTCCTGAAATCCTTTGTTCAAAGTTTATAATAGGAAAATATCAAAAATTGATCTTTATTGTAGCCCTCCAAAAAAGGGTTCGTAAAAATCATGTTTGTTTTTTACTAAGCTTTTATTAGATTTTGCGAGCTGTTCGCGGCGTTCGGTCAAAGCTTGAATTTGCAGATTTTATGTGTATCGCGATTTCTATATGAAATAGCTTCAATGTGTTAAAGAGCCCTTTTTCGTTTTGTTATAATTTTTTTGAAGCTCGAAGTTCCGATTCTCTCGTAAAACGCTAGATGATTACAAATAGTTTAGTAGAATTCAGAAGGCGCTGAATATTATAGTATGACCTCGATGGCCATATTCGTAATGACTATTAAAAGAGATAACTTTTTTCTCAAATTGTAAAATTCATTGTTAGATGTTTTGTGTGCCATGTGGCATAGGTCTTCTGTAACCACATACCGCCGGTATCTAAATATTTTAATCAGTTTAGGCAAGAACAATTTAATGATCAGTTAGGTGTTATGGCGGCGTAGACCGGGTGCTAGTGAATTGGATTCGTTCGATGTTGGTGCTGTGCGAATGCGCTATGGGTAAACCCCACCAAGACTGGCATTGTGTCCTTCACCAGAAGGAGGAAGCTTGACTCTCGTTCTGCCTAAGCTAAAAAAAGTTACAATCCAGCTATCCAGAGAAATTAAATATCTTGTAGTAATCCTCGATAGTAAACTCCTTTGGAAGTCACACGTTGAAACAAAGACATTCAAAGCACTGACAGCCTTCTGGCAGTGCAAAGGTCCTATGGATCTACACGGCTATGATAAGACCTATTATCAGCTATGCATCAGTGGTCTGGATGAGTAGACTCCCTCTCGTTGGAGTCAGGAGGACCTTGGGAATTGGTACGGCCTCTGTTCGGCATTGGACAATAGGGTAGGCATGGACTTTGATCCAACTATCCTCGCGATGACCCTTGACTTCATGCCATCCAGAGTCGTGCTTGACAAGAGATACAGTGTGGTGCTGCCAGAGGCTCAACTGTGGTCAAATTCAGAAAATCAGCCTAACACACATTGTTTTCGCATTTTCACGGATGTCTCTTTGGTCTTTGTGTTAAGAAGAGACCATCTTGGCTCCTTAGCATCACAAGATCTACTCAGATTTCTTCGAAAGTCGGGGGTATTTAAAGGAAATTAAAAGGGATATCCGAGTGCAGTTCAATGGACTTAATTGTGTCTGAGTGCTATACTTACTAGTCTGTCGTGATCACGGTAATGTTAAGCTCATTTCCAACTGAGTACGATTCCTCTAGTACAAAAATCTTTACATAAAGTGATTGTCTTCGAATTTCATGTTCGTTAATTTGAGAGAGTATATACTTTATGTTTTTATCCAAAGACGGTACATCGAAAATCGTACACTTTGCGAGAAAATGTGATGAAAAATTCGAAAATTTGGTTTATCAATTGTGAAGTCAAACTCTTTCTTCATCTGTAACATCTATCATTTTGTATACAAACTTCTTAATTTCAATTTCGATCGCCAAGTTCGTAAGCTGGTCTAAATTATGGGAATAAAAAAACTGGTTATTGAACTACTTCTATCATTAATATTGCCTTTAAGAGTCCTTAATAAAATATAAATGGCAGATATTTTTGTGTAACATTTTAACTCAATATCTCTTACCATATTTTTAAAAATCTTCAACATATTATTTTCGAAGTATCGAAAAGGGGTTAAAATGTGTCAACAAAAATGTTTTTTAGAAAATTTCAGTGGAGGTCTTCTCAGAACAATGTGCGAAAACGGACGCTGCTCTGAAAAAATTAGCAGCCTCCGGGGATTACTTTAGGTAGCGTTGGAACAAAGGATATAAAGGAAAGATAGAAATGAGGAGGTATCTACTAGAGTTGAGCTTAGGCCCACATAAGTTATAGACCTATGAATACTAAACTCGGGGTTCCAAATAAGATATCGAATGCTTACTTATGGGCTTGAAGGTTTGAAGGAAAAAATTCGGTCTAATAGCCGCATAGCAAATAAACGTCCAAGGAAGCCGTAGACGAACAGCGAGCATCTGAAGACGGCTGCTAGAGTCAGAAACCCATGCACGTTAGCAGGAATGAAGTGAAGAGATTAGCGCAAGACAGACGCGAATAGAAGAAATTCGTCTGGCTCTATTTTGTGACTATAACTCTAAGAATTTGTGATGTTGATGCAGGAAAGTCCGTTTTAGATCTTCAGCCAGTTTAGATACTAAATATTCACCAAGACCAGGGGGTTAGGGGAATAAACTAGCGTTTGACAACGATAAATTCAGACGAATGGAAAAATCTAGGCAACAGAGAACAATAGCATTAAGAAAAACACTGAATATAATAGGACACAGGATTGAGTCTTAAGCAACCCCAGCAAAGATTTTATTGCTACCTGACAATTTATGTACCCACAGCACTTCACAGCTGATAAGTATAGGGAGCTCTCCAAAAATTTAGCTGATATTAAATCAAATTATGGGCTTAGAAATAAATGAAGCCAAAACTAAAGCGTTTTTTTCAACTTCTTCGGACTTTGTCAACCACAATGTGGGCTATATGCTCAAAATCGGTGATTGTATAATAGTTTTAAAGTAGTGAAGGAATTTAAGTTATTACGAATAAACATTGATTAAAATAAATAATTGGCGCTTACACTTTTGTTAGGTGTTTGGCCAAGCTCCTCTTCCTATTTGTGGTGCGCGTCTTGATGTTGTTCCACAAATGGAGGGACCTACAGTTTTAAGCCGACTCCAAATGGAAAATGGTTTTAATGAGTAACTTCGAAAGGAAAGTTTTGCTAAAAATTTGTGATGCTTTATGTGGTAAAGACTAATGGCGGAAACGCTACAACAATAAACTCGAAAAACTGTATGTGCATCCATCTGTAATGGCCACAATAATAATGAACAGGCCAAAATGGTCATGGCTCCATGTCTGACGGGCGAATACCGACTACCCACTCCAACAAATACTTTTTGGAAAGTGCCAAACTTATGGAAGAAGGGATCGCCCAGCGCTCAGATAGATTGACGGTGTGGATGAAGCAGATGAAGATGTAGAACGAAAACTACGAAACCGAGACGATTGGAGGCATATGCTTCAGCAGGGGAAGATACGACCAGGGGTGTCCAGCCAACAAAGATGATGATAAATCAAAATTTAAATAACGCTTAATGGAACGTTAGAAAACGTGAAAGAGTACATGGGAGTATTATCTTTTGAAGAGTACGCAACATTTTTACTTTTCTCATTCTTTTAAAAGACTGAACTTTCTTTCATGACTTACTTGGACTAAGTGCGGAATCCATAGAAATTTCATGGATATTAGTTTAATAAAATAGCAGTTAAAAGCTGGGAGCTCCCTTTGAGGCACCCTTTTTCAGCCTCAATCTGCACTACATAGAGTTTGTCATGCCAGTAAGCACATACACATACACTCACAAACATATTCGAAATATGTCAAACTATTTGGTCCAATGTGTTGAATGTCTTTTGTGCAGACATGAAATAAATTGGAAAATGTCTTAGAAGCAAACTTGCAGACAAATCGTGCTTTTCGCAGCCTTAAGCGCACTTGCACATCGAAATGACTGTGTGTCTCTCAATATTTTTGATAAATTCTTTCGCCAAAGTGCTGACATGCAACCACCCTAGTCGTAGATATACTCGTGCATCTTCTTTAATTTTATTTCACAGATAAATATAATTGCATGTCGCTTAAAAGTGTACCACTGCGGCAAAGACTTGCGAGCGTTTGGCATTTCGAAAGACTGCAACTGCAGTAAACGGGGGAAGAGAAATTATTTATGGGGCAAGATAAGGAGTAAGAAATATGGCAATCATATGAAGTGGATTACGGATTATGAACGTTACTTGGATAATAGTGATAATATTGCATGTGCACTAAGTAAATGTTGTTGGAAGAGAAATACATTTTATTTGAGTGGTTTGTGAACGTTATGATATTAAAGGAAGAATAGTGAGTGCTGTGCCACCTACTAAAGTTGTAAAAATCTGAAGTGAATTAGGGTATTTGAAATTTATTATTTCTAACTAAAAAAACCGCAACGCGTATAAAAATATTGATGTAAGCTTCATAATTAGTTGCATAAAAATCAGCGAAAGTTTGATATTCTTGCTGAATTAACTCCTAAGGTCTCAATGGGACTTGACGCTACTGATGTTCAGGTTTGTCAAACGTTTCAACACTGAACTGAACAATAAAACACTTGGAGAGAGTTATCCAAAAATCAACACGATAAACCGGAATCTTATAAATGGTAAATGGACGAATCCCTCACCGAGGAAGGTGCAGGAGCAAGTGTCTGCGGATCTGCATAAAAGATACTCGGAAGCGCTAGGCAAGAATACAAATATACTTTAAGCGGGAACCTACGCAATAGCCCGAGTTGCTCACTTTAACAATGAACGCAACTATAACTACAGAAGCATATCTACCTCAACCGGTAGCCAGGCAGCAATCAAGGCTCTCAACTCCCTCCAGGTTACATCAAACCTGAAGCTGAGACGTTTTGATCAGTTGAATATCTTAGTCCAGGACAACCAGATACGTATCCTCTGGGATTTAGGACACATAAAAATTACTGGGAACGAAATGGTAGGTAAATTAGCCAAAAAAGAGGCGGTTTTCCTATTTATAAGTTCAGGGTCATTTGTGTCCTAGAAAAGGGTAACTTCTTCTCTATTATTCAGAAAGTAGAGGAAAGACAAAGAAGGTCATTTTGGTACAATATACCGGGTTTATCGTAAGTAGTGGTAGGTAGCTTTAACCTAAACTGATTTAAGAAAATATTGCTTGGAGTTAAATGAAAATAATTTAATAACCATCACAGGAATTCTCAAGAGGCATTATGGAGTTATCAACTCACTAACTTGAGAATATACTCCAACTTAGTTTGCAGTGGCTGTGTAGAAATGATTGACGGAACGAAAATGAGGCTAGCAATTTGACCCCTTGTAGGTTCCGTAGGAAGGAAGACGAAACCGCTAAAAATGTGCCCAGCACTGATATCTAAGCGGCGCAAGCACTTGGGTAAACATATTTTACCAGTGTCGAAAATAAAACTCAATGAAAGAGGATAAATACTAAAATTTTTTGCGGAAGTTGGGCTGAGAGAAATACTCTGAATCTATGAAAACGGCACAATAGATCTTTCTGGTCGTAGCGCTAGCCCCTCAAAATAATAAAAATAGTATACTTCGTATTGATCATTCGAGATCTTTCCTGATGCCGCGATATTAGAAGAAAATTCGATAATAAATTTATGTAGGGTGAACAAAAAATCAATCAAATATTTTTGCAAGGGATAACTTTAGATATCTTCGCCTTACGTTATGCGTATATGTAAGTGCGATATGGGTTGTGCTAGATAGTGCTGGAAAGGTAATATTTCTTATTCAAAAGATTTTCTGACGCGGTTTTTTATTTGCTTGACTTAGTGTTGTTGGAGCGCTTGTTAAATTTTGTACTCTAGCGTAGAAAAAAAACGCCACATTTTACAATTTTTTTTTTCGATGAAGCTCAAAGTGCAATACAGCCGGCGGAAAATGTGAATAGTGTACATAGTTCTGCCACTGTAAGAGCAAATCATGCCCAATTTTGTACTCCATTCCGGGAAGGAAAGAAGCAAACTCTCAAAAATGGCTAACTTTGGCCACTAGTAGGTAGGTAGGTAGGCGTAGTGATTGTCAATTGACACGCTTAGGCCTGCTGTAGGCCCATTGTGATACCACCAGGGCTGTCCCGCCTCCTCGCTCTACATTGTCCTCATTGAACCAACCTGTGGCTTTAATATAAAGGGTTCGCCATATAACTTTACGGAATTAAAAATGCTATAAAAAGAAAGTACTCAATATTTTTCCAAACTGTTTTTTTATTTTGAAGTACAATCCTTCCGGTTAATGATGGAACACAACTTCATTCATATGGCTGCCTCGGCTAGCCATGCACCATCCCATACGATCGGCCCAATTTTTCAACACATATGACATCGCGTATGTTGGTCTTCAGTGCATCATTTTTGTTGCTTGTTTTTTGGCATAACTCTGGTCTTTGACGGCATCCCAAAGATAATAATCCAACGGCGCCAAATCGCAGCTCCGAGGCGGCCAAACGATATCAGAATTTCGGCTGATAATGCGATCTTCGAAGGCAGTGCGCAAAAGATTGATCGTAGCATTCGCTGTGTGGCAAGTAGCGCCATATTGTGGGAACCAAATGCCACCAATATCCTTCTCTTCAATTTCTCGGAACAAAAATTCGTTCAACATGGCCCGGTAACGCTCTCCATTGACGGTTACGGCCACTCCTCGCTCATTTTCGAAGACAAATGTACCAATGATGCCTCTCGACCAAAATCCGCACCAAACATTGACTCGTTGTGAATGCATCGGCTTTTCTTCGAGTGCGTGCGGGTTTCCTGAGCCCCAAATGGGGCAATTTTGGTTGTTAACATACCCGCCGAGATGGAAATGAGCTTCATCCGAAAAGATGATTTTTCGGTAAAAGTCTTCATCTTCTTCAAGTCGATCCCAAGCCCATGAAGCGAAGCGAAAACGCATTGGGTGGTCGGTCCTTTGAGCGTATACACAACCATTTTCGTTCAGCGGAAGAATAAAACTAATTTTTTGTCCAATCAGATGACAGCTAAGTGTTACCATTCTTCAAGTAATACCCAGTTCAAATCCGTAACGATAGATGGCGGGCCCTGTATCTAACAAGGCTTGTTATTTTTAAATCGGCTGCTTATGCCAAGTTATTCAAGGAACTTCTTCCTAAAATATTGAACCTTCTTCTATTCAGAGCCATCATCTATCACAGAAAGTCTTCTATAGCCTCTTCTTCTTCAATTCGTTACAGCTTTTGAAATAATATAACGGTGCTCCCAATCTACTGGCATGCCAGCCAATCAGGCAATGCCCTGTTAGGTCCTCAAGAATATTTCTCATGTCCTTCCTGTTCAGTTTCAACAGTCAGCTTGTTCAGCCCATGTTCCATTCTGGCCACATCATTCTATTTAATTGTTGCACATCATGGATTGGCCACTAGTAAAATAATTGTGCGTGATGATGAATCACCAGTCTAGGCCACAGGCATAAAGATAGTAACTCGTCTGAAGCTGCGGAACTGGCAACAAGTGTTTATCACTTGTTATTGTCTGTGGTGATTGATTTTGCTGATGAAAAATCCTGGTCGAGTGAAACTTGTGAGAATTAAGTCATATGAAGAATTAATAGCCATATGAGAGTAGGTGCATTACTCCCAAAGTTAGTCTTACAGTTTTCTCCGTAAATAGGGTAAACATTGCGAAGACTTCATTGTAGAAAACTAAAGCTTATCCGGTCAAGTAGAACTGGACAGTCAGCGATGCCATTAATAGCATTGAAAAGAAACGAAATGGAAAGGACTGTTCTTCTCTTTTCTATAGATTCTAAATTAATTAGCTTTAGCCGAGAATTATAGGATGGAACAGGGGACTCAAATCGTAGGGAAATTAATGCCTGCTTAAGAAATATTTTTTGAATGCGCTCAGTTCTATTTATCGAGAGTTGGTCGTAGGGTCTCCAAATAGAGTATCAGAGTACTCTAAGTGAGAACGATCAAGAGCCGTAAACAGCAGTTTATCGATGTACGGATCAGAAAATTCAGATGTATTGCAACAAATGAAGCCTAGAGCCGAATACGAATTTCAAAGAATAAAATTAATGTGCCCACTGAAATTTCGTATCTAATAAAACTCCAAGATACTTAAACTCAGTCACACTTTGTAGTGCATTATTAAAAATAGCATAGAATGTGTTAAAAATGTATTAGCGCTTCGGAAATGAGACACGGCTTAATACACCATTAATGAAGATCGTTCAATCTGAGCATCCACTGAGTCCTTAACAGATGAGAGAGTTTTTAAATCATCCGCGAAGAGCAAGAAATTAGAGCAAGCAAATCATTTGCTTATGTCAATGATGAAAACCACAAAAATAAGTGGCCCTAAGATGTTCCTTTGAGGGACGCCTGAAGTAACAACAAAGTGGTTGGATGAAACAATTTTCACCGCGCACCATTTGTCTGTAAAATGTGACTTTAGCCATTGCAGAAAGGTGAAGTGAATACACAAACAAGCTAGCTCGCCGTGCGTTAAGGAGTCTGACTCGTGATGAATTCCAAACATGAATATGACGAGCCAGGTTCGTAATAGATCGTGGGACCAAACATAAACATTACGAGCCTGGGTCGTGAGTGAATGTTAGTTCTTACCTGTAGGCCACCACATTTTGTCACGAGTCTCATAGTTGCTGTTACAAGTAGTTTAAATTATTCTGATCTGTTTACTACGCGTTGACGCCTAACACTTGGTCCCGAGTTTCGTCGAGCTAAATGGCACGGCAAGGGGTTAATAGAGTCTAGTATGATAACTTAGAGTCCTTTGGAAAACGATAACATACCGAAAACCACCCAGATTAGAGCTGCCTAGTAGCCAGTTATAGAACCATGTTGATTTGCGGTAATCAAAGACTTAACTGCGAAATCAATTTTATCCTTTACAATCCACTCGAACAGATTAGGGATGTCTGATAGCTTGGCCCATAGCTGCGAACATCATTTTTTCTTCTGCTTTTAAAAAAAGGTTTTACTCGTATGATTGTATGAAAATTTCCATGCATTTAAAAAAGTGCCCTTTAAGAGGAATTACCAAGGCTGGATAATTCTTGAACAAAAGTGTTGAAAGACCGTCAGCATCTGTATATGAAAATGACAAATGAAACTAATCATTCCGATCCTTATTCTAAGATTTTTACTCTCTTTATATTAACTGTGCATATCATTACATATCGGACTACTGTTTCAGCGTTAATGAAAGTAGAGAAAAGAAGAGTATAGTTATGCATTGTTATGCCTTTGATTAATTGGCCATTAGCTTCTTTCCCCAGTTCAGACCAGTTCTTACTGGCTGTGGACCTGGCTAATGTTGACGTTGAGAGCATCGATCGTTTTCAGTTTATTGACACAGACCTGCGGAATCAGAAAGCTACACAAAAAAAAAGAGTCAACCGAGCTCAAATCGCATGGGCTTGCTGGCCAAATCATGTTCCCTTTGCGAGAGAGAGTCGCACCCTAAAATCGCTCATAAAAAAGTTTTTAAATTTTCTGTGGTGACTTTTTAGCAGCGCTTAAATAATGGATGGCGTTGAAACAAAATGGCCACCAAAATCGTTGGCCCCTTCCAGTTTTCTAACTGATATTTGAATATGCGTAACATAAACACATAAATAACTTACATAACATAACAGAACTTTATCGGACATTTTTTGTTTATTAAATATTCACACCTTTTATTTCTCCCCTTTGTCAATAGAATGTTGAAACTTCAAATACACTAAGGGATTGATACGTACACATTAGGGTGCATCACTCTCCATACAACAAAAAAAAAAAATAAAAAAAAAATAAATAAATAAAAAAAAAAGTAAAAAATATAAAATCAAACCTTTTTCTGCATCGCAATCATAAAATTTATTACTTTTTATTTAAAAACTTGCGCCAAAATATAATATTTAACCATTGAACTGCCGGGTATACTCGTCAGAGCGAAACGAATATTTTTTCTCATATCGGTAAATTACAAAAATCATCGTGAAGACAAAAAATCGCATTTGTGTTATTAATCAACGAATAAACTGTAACTTTTTCACTGGAAAAGGGCAAATAAAGATCTTTTAGGGGATTAAAGGTAGTCAGAGGCCCAAAAAAATAATGATATTCATTAATTTTTTTTGCTAGTCAATATTTTTCAGATTTTCGGGGAAAAAACCGACAATTGTATAAAAAAATCGAAATTAAAAAAAAAATCCTTCGATCAGGCACGAGATATACAGGGTAAACGATATGAAGTGTTTTTTAAGTTACAGTTATCATCAGTCCAAGAACATAGTTTTGAGAAAAACTTTGTTAATATTTGAATAACTCGAAAAGTATTTGTTGCATTCACTTCAAATTTTCGCACAATATTTTTAAGATTTAATACTTTAAGAAAATACAAAAAAAAAAAAATATCAAATTCTTTGAAAATTTTGTCCACACCTAACCCCTTAAAAAATTTGCACTTTAGAATTTTCATTAATCTGTCAACCTTTTATATTTTTATATATAATAGCTTGCATTAAGCTGAAATAGCAAATTCTAGGGAAGTACCGTTACAAGTCTATTTTTTCAAACAGCAAAGCATTTCGTATGCATATCTCAGGATTGTGAGATTCCATAGCTGAAAGTTTGGTGGATTTTATTCACAGGAAAAGTAATAGTAAGTTCTTGTATACCTTTGAGGAATAAAATTTGGAAATACATAGTTTTAATTATCTCTACCAGAATGAATGAATTATTGTGGTAGATATGAAGATATGTGCTTAAACAGGAAAATAATGGCAATTCTTTTATTGCCTTAATCCGTTTTATGGCTTCTTCTTTTCGTTCCTAGAATGCCTCAGATTTATCTTATTCTGATATATTTTCTTTCAATGAAATACATTTTGGATAAAAATATATATTTTCTAAAAAACCAATACGCAGCGTTTGAGTTTTAGTCACAATTGAGTACTTTTACAGGAAGAAATATTTCACTCTGTGTATGCCAAATATTCTCGTCTTCGCTGGAAAATAATTCAGTAGGTAAAAAAAGTGTCAAACGCAAGAAGAACATGCTTCAGTATTAGGAGTTACCCGCTAATCGATTTCCAAGCCATTGCATGCTTTGGGAATGATTCAGAAACAGGGGACTTGGGTTCCTTATGAGTTAAAACCAAGGGATTATGAACATCGTTTTTACACCTGTGAACAACTGCTCCAGCGGCGAAAAAGGAAGTATTCTCTTCATCGCATCGTGATGGGTGATGAAAAATGGATTCATTACAACAATCCAAAGAAAAAAAAGTCATCACATCTAGTCAAGCCAAGTCAAGACTGTCTAGTCATGCTTCTCTGTCGTCGCCTCGGCCGAATATTCTCGCTGCGAAGGTTATGCTATGTATTTGGTGGAACCAAGTTGGTGTTATTTATTATGAACTGTTAAAACCAAGCGAAACCAACGCTGGGGATCGGTATCGACTTCAATTGATGCGCGAGAGGCGGCCGCAATAAGCGGAGAGGCATGAAAGAGTGATTCTACGCTCGGCCTCACTTTGCAAAATCCGTTAAAACCTACCTGGAAACACTGAAATAGGAAATCCCACCCCACCCGCCATATTCTCAAGGTATTGCGCTGACATGGTCTAGCACATGGTCTAGCTGACTCACTAGATAGCCTCAAAAGATGAACAGTTTTACCGCGACGGCATACGAGATATACCAGAAAGATGGGGAAAAAGTAGTAGCCAGTGATGGGCAATACTTTCAATGATTTACTTGTAACCATTTTTTTTTTCATCAAAAAAATTTTAGCAGAAGTCTTCGTCTGCAATGGAAAATAATTAAGCAGATAAAAAGAAAATGTCTCGAAACAAAATTA
The DNA here is from genome assembly GCF_027943255.1 of Anastrepha obliqua. Taxonomy (NCBI): domain Eukaryota; kingdom Metazoa; phylum Arthropoda; class Insecta; order Diptera; family Tephritidae; genus Anastrepha; species Anastrepha obliqua. The sequence continues at coordinate 11,215,239 of NC_072893.1, forward strand.
AATAGTTAAAGGGTTAAAAACTACGAGAATTTACGTGAGCTGGACCGTAAAGTTTTCTAAATTTTTAGCTCAGCCTTGTAAGTATAGGGACCCCACCCGCTTTAGTGACTTTTTGAAAAAAGACAATTTTTTTAACTGATTTGGTTCATATCAACTTGATTTTTGAAGGTATTTTCAAATCGGTTGAGCTCACGTAAATTTTAATATATTATTTTTCCGAAATATTTTGGCAGAAGTCTTAAAATTCAGAAAGCTTCATAGTTCTGATGAAAAGCTACTACATTTTTCCAGATGCACCCTAATATACATTTACATACAATTTTTATAAAACTCCTTTGGGTGTTGAGCTGCACAACTTTCTACTCAAACCATCAAACTTACCTGCCCCTGAACTAATTTTTATTGAAAGTCATATTGTAATAAAATATTGAGTTTGGCAAACTTCTGAATTATGCAATCCAGTCGAATATGAAAATAAAAACAAAACCAACATGTTTGCAGAGCAAGTCACTAAAAAATATAAAACTAACGAAGCAAGTGAGGGAATCGAGTTTTTTCCTTTGCTTCATTTCCTTGCATTTTTTATGTTGTAGAAGAGCTTAAGGCGTAAATATCACCCCAAGGCATTGCTGGTGGCATTTTGTCGCTAGATATACTGCCTTTAAGTGAATACATACCGATGTATGTATGTGATAGTGCAGACATACAGATATAAATAGGTATATAAATAAGCAGCTTGTGACACCAAGCCGCAAAATCTTTTTGCAAAGAAGTTAACCCTCGGGGAAGTTGATGAGTAATCGAGATCGTAATAATTTAAGACACTTGTGGAAAGAGTTAAGTGATGTATGTTTAAGTAATTGATAACGAGGCAAGCAACAGTTTAGGTGGTGTGCAGATGGTGGGTGGAGGCGTAAAGAAATATGGGCATTTTCTTGTCATCAGAATGCCGTAATGCCAATAGTTGCTTAAGGTGTTGTTTGATTTAAATGGGGGGAAAGTGGGTAAATTACTGAATTTGTCAAAAAAAAATGTCATTATTGAAATAAAATATACATATTAATTCAAATTCTTGTTCCAATGAAGTCTTCTGCTATTACGTGCAAAAAAGTAGACACCAATAAAATACAAGATGCACAAAGTTTTAGCTTCGTTTGAGGTTACTTACATGAACGTATATTACTATTATTTTTAAAAGGCATTAGCAGGGAGTACAATCTAAAGTCTTGCGGATAGTTTCGGGAGCTTCATGGCATACGAATATGAAGAACGGCAACATTCACAGAGATATTTGCATAACTGGTGCAGCCGATGATATAGCGCGCCTGAGCAAAAAATACCTAAAGAAGCTAGAATAGAGATGGTTTATAAACTAGCCCGAAATCTATTGGTAAATGATGGTCACACACCATTGAGAAAAAAAGATGTGTTCAAGTCTGCTCTATATTAATTAGCTCATCACGCACGAGGGTCCGTCCACGAAGGCGACGGAATCTCGGCCATTCCAGCTTTCAGTACGGTCTCATCATCCAGAGAGGTAAAAGAAGCTTTAAGGCAGACTTTTCGGCTTCCTCCATCCAATTCCATTAAGTCAAAAAAAAATTAAATTCACACGCAATTGTCGTGAGCAATAACGGAAGCTTTAAGGAAACGGAGGCTTCGAAAAATCGGAGACTGGAAGCGCATCCTTTCTAGCTCCCTCCACTCATTCCATCATATCACATTCACATCCAATATAATCATATATGCACGTATATATATGTATTTTATTTGAACAAAGAACTGGCAGCACTGGCAAAGAAGCATAATAATTAAGCACATAAGACTTGAAAACTTTCTGTTAGTGTCCAATAATAGATGTTATTTTGGTATTCAAAGAAAAATTCTACTTTTTAATATAAATGATCGGATGTTCACTTCATTATAAAGAGGAAGGTATACCGCTAATGGTGGAAAATAACATGAGGCAAATGACCACCACGATCATGCTTATTGCCTTTTCATGAAATTTTGTATAACCGAATTGCAAAATGGCTGCCCTATGTCCTCCTATTGGATAGCATCACGAATTCCATCCAAATTGGAAATTTTTTTTACAGAAGAAAATCAATTAAGTCGCTAGCAAGTGATACTTAAACCTAAGATATAAAAAAAATTTTCGAATCTGATTTGCATAAATGTGGTATCCTTGAGAGCGTCAGAAGTCAGGCAGCATTTCAGTTTGATTATTTTCTTAATTTTTCCCAAATAAAATGTTTCTTAATATGCTCGATTTTTTAATTTTCAGTATTTCCTTGCATATTTCAAACACTTTTCAACTAAATATAATGAAAATACTGAAAAATTTCTTTATAAACAAGACATTTTTTGGGATAGAGTCTCAAAGGCTTCAGAAGTCATGACTGTTTGAGGTCACTGATGGGTAGATACCAGGACGCGTCAGCAGCGGACCGCAAGACTTTATTTTGGAACCTATGGATTTGATGTATGTTGCTGGTGTTGAAGCAACTCCATAGTTGGATCCAATATTATTATCAACTTCTAGGAATACACTAATCAAATATTTGTAGTGATTAAATCCTTCCATGGCTGTTACTTGCGTAGGAAAACGAAAACTTTATTTCGGATGTCATGCACAGCAGGTCAAATGCATTTCACTTTTCCAATTGAGGTTTGTTTGATATATAAATTTCAACCTTCAGCTTAAATTAATATCGAATTTTCTTTCCACTTTTCGTATGCATGTCCGACGGTAATATTTCCAAATGTCAGAAGTAATTAGTGCTTAGTCGCATTCAAAATACTTCATTAAATAAATCTGTCGTAAAATGGAAGTGTTTGATTTGGAAGTGAGTGGGAGGTGCAAAGTAAATTCCGAGAAGCACGTAATTTCACTAACACACATTCATATATTACAAACACATACATACGTATAATCCATATACACGCAAGTATAGTACATTGAGTGGCATGTTTGGAATAATAGAAATTTTAACCAAGATGATTTTGTCACGTAGATTTTGGTTTTTTTATGTTCGCTTGTTACATAAGCACAGGGGGATGAAAGTACTAAAGTTGTGAATTGACGAGACTTTTACATAAACTATATAAAATGCATACTTATCTGTGTATATGAAGAGTATATGAAAATTAAAAAATAACACTTAAAATCAAAATTAATTAAAATTGTGAAGAAGGCGAGCGTGCAGGCTTACATATGCAGAAGAACAACGGCTCAATTAAGGGTTTCAAGCTAACACCAGCCCAAGCAGTCAAATACTGATGACAGTCGTGAGTCTTGTATGAAATATTTATGCTCCCAAAGCGGCAATTTTGCGTGCCGGCGCGGCAAAGATGTAAAATAAGCCTCATTGGCCATCAGAAGTACCATAGCTAATCGATTATCAAAGTGAAATAACTTTATTTCTTTGTACATCGACACAAACATATTTTTGAATTAGAATATACAATTTTTTTAAATAAATTTCATTTGGAAAATGGTTAATCAAGAATTAAGTGGTTACATACGTCCAGTAGTGCCAAAAATGCGCTAAAAAAATTATTTTACAAGGAATAACAATAGAAATGAATATAAAACAATTTTATACGCTGTTTATTAGAACTTAAACTTTATAAAAAATTAATTTAAATTTTTCTTTACAAAATTTAGTATTTAAAAAATCACGTGACCCAAAGTACAATGAAAAAAAGTTGCTTCATGGCCTACATCATTTCTCCTTGAAATGTTGATGGATTTGTAAAAATAAAAACAAAAATATAAAATAAAGTTGTGATTATAGTCTGTCATTACAGATGTTTAAATTTCGAACAATTTTGCAATTTACGGCATTAAAAAAAAAAAAAATGTCTTTTACGTCATAAATGTCACACTTTAATTATGTTTATAACGCTTTTTAATAAAAATATCAAAAATCCGGCTAGACAAACTATAGGGGAAACACTTTCGAATATTAAAAAAAAAAAAACGCATCAAAAAATATTAAAAACTGTATGAGTTATCATGACCGTGCCGGAAAAAGTAGTTTCGAGAAAAAACGAGTTTAAAATTTCAAGTGCATTTCGTAACGGCCACTTGCCTCAAACGACGGGCAGCTATCTGTGCGCATCAAACTGTCGCCGGGCAGCTACATTTTCTAACATAACTTTGTATCTGGGGGGAATTTTTACAATCGACGTCTACAGAATTACGCCTAAGACTATAAAGAATAGCATTCCCTTAAAAAAAGATGGATTTTTTGAAAATTCTGGGCGAATGTAACTTAAAATATTTTCTTAAAATTCATTCTTTCGTTTTTGTTTTAATGGAGGATGAGATGGCAGCGCCATTCAAAATATATTTGGAATTCTTAAATACATTTCCGTTGATACCAATATTCTAATATTTAACTCCGTTTCACAATTGATAAGTATAAATTTTTTTATCAGATAATGGGTGGTAACACCATTATATTGTTCTAATTTTTTTCACTTTATTCTTATAGGTAATCTAATAATAAATTCAATTTTTCAATTGGTTCATTCACATTTTTTTATAAAAAATTATATGACATTTTTTTTTATAACAGTTTTTGGAAATAAATTTCCCTTAGTATACATAGTGCAAACTTTATTTTAGTTTTAGAACTTAGTTCACTTATTTTCATGGCAACTCATGGCAACTCAAACATTTTGTTTTATTGAAACAGTCTTGCTTTAGCACACATCCCGCTTAGTAAATAATTTATATTTGTTATCAAAATTTTTTTCTAAACGCGTTTAATTTGATAGAGATATTCTGGTATTTAATTTATTTTGGAATCGGTACATATTTTTAATAAAAAATTAGGTGGCAAGGCCGTTAATAATTTATTTTGGATTACAATTTTTTTAAATACTATTCCCTTGGTTCCCTTGTAATAATATTTTTTTTCAGTTTTGTAATTGGTTTATATTAATTCATTAAAAATTAGGTGGCAAGGCCATTCATTTTTTTTAACTAAAAAATTAACATTACGCAGCGTTGCTGTACCCAAAATATGTTTTTAGTTAAGCTTCTTTTACACGACTTTTTATTTAAGACTCCTATTCTATGTAGTATTTAGTCCTGCTTCATATTTAATACTTATCCTTTAAGGGGCCTGACGATCTAGAAATTTCAAGAAATCGGTTTTTTGTTTTAAGAATACACAAACTTTAAACTCATTTATCTCGAAATGACTTTTTTCGGCCTGATGTTGTCAAAAAAACAAAACTTTTCCACCGAATCATCTGAAATTTTAATATGTTGTTTACAACATCAATGGCTATCGCCTATACTAGAATCACATTAGTATTTCCATTATTTCGAATTTATTTGATTAAAAATTGAAAAAGAGAGTCAAATCCAAAACCGCGCCATTTCGTCAATTTTGTTTTTTTTTTTAATCTAGTATGGGACATAGCTACAGTCATACTAATTAATATTTTTTTTTGGTTTCTGTATTTCAGATAAATAGAAGATAAAATGGACAACACCATACAGGTCCAATTTTTCGGAAGGGGCAATTTCAGCTCCATTTTTTAAATTATTAAAATAAAAAAAATTTGTTTGTAAAAAGCCTAAAAAATGTAAATATCGTTTTGCAGTTTTTTTATTGTAAAATAAAATTCCTGAAAATACCCCAAATTTTAGAACTCTAGACCACCGGACCCCTTAATTAAAATATTATTTCTTATCAAAAATTGGATGGCAACATCTCTTAAAACTGTTTTTTATTTAAGCTTTTTGACAGGCTCATATTTGTTCATAAAAAATTCGGCGGCAACACCACCCAAAATAATTTATATTGAAGTTTTTGTTTTAATCGCCTTTCTTTAAATACTTATATTTCAGTATTTTACTACGCTTTGCACTTATTTCTATTAGAAAATAAAAATAAATAAATTTTTGGCGTTGTTGGGTGTTTGGCCGAGCTCTTCCGCCTATTTGTGGCGTGCGTCTTAATGCTGTTTGATTTTTATTAATCCTTAAACATTAGGTTTGAACTAAGTTGATTTCAAATATCGTGCTTTTGCCACCCATATTACAGTACTGCACATTGCGTTGTTATTAACTTTTATTTATTATCAAAAATTGGTTGGCAACGCCATTCAAAAAAATTAATTATTATACATATTTTTAAACTACATTTTATTTGTTAGCCTATTCTTAATTTAGATTTTTAATAAAAATTATTTGGCAACGTTGATCAAAATACATTATATATAAGTATAATATTACAGTTTCTGCTTCAAACACCTTTCGTTAACTACTCTAATTTCAATGTGAGAGGTTACCAAGGCGAATCTATTAAAGGTGATGCTTATAAATCAGCTTAGTTGTTTTTTTTCTTTCGCCGTGTCCACGTGGCTGTCAGCTCAGATTGAAAGAAGGCGAATTCATTATATGTTTTCTAGTTTCTCAGTACTTTGCTTTGACAATCGGTGTTGTTGGTCTAGTGCCACCACCTTTAATGAATGCGCCAAGGAGGTTACTCTAAATTTTTATTGATATGACATCATTAACGTTCTCTCAGTGTGCTTGAAAAAGAAAAACGCTAAAGCTTCTTCAAAATTTATAATTTAAAGCTTTCCAAATCATGCAATTGAGCACAGCTCTTATTAAAAATACCAAGAGACATTTACGCAGCAGCAGTATAGCATCAATTACTTTGAATCTGGATGTATTGAATCCAATCGCACGTCATGGTTTCGCCAGTAAAACTGGAACTTAATTTCTTAAACTGCCATAAACCTTTTTTTCATAAAAAGGCTTTTCAGCCTTTGGGATGCGGCTTAAATTCGAAATACCATGAAGACATCAGCACATACATACTTGCCCATATAAGAGGAGCGCACCGGTAGTTTCAAAGTTATAACTGTCAACAATGATGTGGGTAAAATGAGGCGGGTGCGCAGTCTACTTATTTGATGCCTGTGGTGAGCTTTCTTTATTTTTTTTTATTACCGCCATAAAATTTCGCTCATCAATCTTTACTGGCTCGTTAGCAACAACTGATTGAAGCATATTGGTAGCGGGAAACGATGTAGAGAATACAGAAGGTGGCGTCTTCCGAAAATCGATACTTTATTTTTGAAGAATTTTGATGTTTGAGTGACTTCAGTACAGAAAATATATTATATTTAATATAACATTTAGAAGTTGCTTGGTCTGCGTAAATTGAGTGGGTATTTTTGTGAGCATTGTGATTTGAGGATTTATGATTTTTAAATAAAAAAAATTATAAAAAAATGCCGCAAAATCTTGTTTTGCCTTTCCTTCCGATGACGCGCAGTGTCAAGAACGTGAGTAGAGTTTTGCGGGCAAGATAAGCCATGTAACCTAAGCTCGATGATGGGTTATATGAAGTACGCGTTGCTCAACGGTCAGAATATCACAATATTCTCCAATATAAGCACTTTTTACAATACTGAATTCAATAAAGCTTTAATGAAAAATTAAAAACATTAAAAATTACTTAAACATGGTTTCCCTAAGAACTTATAACTGTGAGAAATGAGATTCAGGTTGTTTTTATTGAAACAATTAACATTATCTTTTACTTTGAGATTTTTTGCAAACTTATTGGCATGCTTCCGTTTCATCTATTTCTCCAGAAATATCAGCACTTTTCTTGCTTCAATAAACCAACAGCATATGGAAATATACGCAGGGTCGGAAAAATTCTAGCATCCTGCGCATGGTGCGTTCTGCATATCCTGGAGGCTTAAATATATTTATCCTTCGTGAAGCCGAAGCTCAACGGACATTACGAGATAGTTATGAAGTAGTAAACGTTGATACTTTTAGAAAGAATATTAGGTAGTTAATGCCAAGGCCAAAGACACGAATCTAGTGCCGTTATGCTGGTTCGTAAAGAAAGTGGTGCCTGAGAAGTTTGGTATGCAGCTCGAGCCTACTTCTGAAACCACTCCGTCTGAAAACTCGTGAAGGAGCTCGAAGTGGTCACTCTACCTGGTTTTGAATATACGTTGATAGATTTCAAAGGTTTTTAAGTCAAACTAATTGAACTTATAATAGCGGCCACCACAGCCGAATGGGTTGGTGCGTGACTACCATTCGGAATTCACAGAAAGAACGTAGGTTGGAATCTCGGTGAAACACCAAAATTAAGGAAACAATTTTTCTAATAGCGGTCGCCCGTCTGCAGGAAATGGCAAACTTTCGTGAGTATTTTTGTCAAGAAAAAGTGCCTTATACAAAACAAACTGCCATTTCAAGGGGGTATAAAAATGGAGATATTTTTAGTTGTGGGAAAACATCAAAACGCAAACCACAAATTGGAGAAGGAGCTAGCCTAACACCCAATGAAGGGTCAATACGTAATTCATTGTCTATTTTGAAAGTAATTTGATATTTCCGTGCTTGAAGAAGTCGTAAAGAAAAAAAAAATTACTGTTTGATTTTCATTAACCTCTTTAGATAGCGGCCTTGGTAGTCTAGCGTAAGTTCACTAGCTTGCCATCCCAGAGGTTCTGGGTTCGAATCCCATGTAAAGCATGGTTCTTGCACTTTTCCAAACTGACCTAGTTGGTTTGGTTGGTTTAAGTGGTGATTCTTCCAGAATCCAACTAGCGCTTCCGCACCATTTTGTTGCCACATCTGACCTACTTTCCTAGTTTCTAAAACAAAACAAAATTCATTCCTTATTCCAATCTTTACTCTCGCACAAAAAAAGATAGCGCATTATTTGCATCGTGGTTGCTAAAACAAGCAAAAAACAAAAAAGCACAAAAAAAAATTTCATTCCTTAACCCCAAACACCTTATCCTTCCAATCCTTAATCCCAGACAAAAGTCGGCGAAAAAGACACAGAGGAAGCGGGCGACCGCGGTAATAGCGCAGACACACAAAAATTAGCGCAATCCTTAACCATCTGTGCGATCTTTCTGCCAGAAAAATGTGACACACAGATGGCGCTCCAAGCAGTAAGAAGGCGTTGTTCCTAAGCAACGACAGGTCGGCATTCCCACGTCTTAGGACTGATAGCGGCAGGTTAATCACCTACCCTGCCAGAAATCAAAATAGATTAACGAAACTAACGCAAGACTGAATCTTGTCGAGGCACTATGCTCCCGAGAGGAGTGATAGTTTCGAACAATCGAGAAACATTTGAAAACACTTAAAACACCGGCCCAACAAGGTTTATATTATGCAACGGATATGATATAAGCTACTATTTGGGCTCTCGGCGCTTCTGGCGCCTCATTAAGAACTCGCATAGCCTGGCGGTGCTTGAGTGAAAACAAGACTTATTTTATTCACTAATTTTGAGTGTTCGTGGTCTGACGTCTGCTTTAATCTGGTAATTTGTTAAGAGTAAATCTCTAAAGAAAGCAACTCATAGCTGGTAGACGCCTTCCAATCCCATCAACCAGGGAAATCTTCTTCGCCGTTAATTAGTGCCTTACGATCGTTTGGGCTGAATTACCGCAATTTTGTCGCGATCTATTTCGGTTGCTATTTTTGCATGTGGCGTATTTTGGTTTTTGCTAAACGGGCAGACTTTGTTAAGTTTCAGCAGATTGGTTGGTTGGTTGGTTGGTTAAAGTGGTGATTCTTCCACAATCCAACTAGCGCTTCCGCACCATTTTGTTGCCATATCCTCGTTATCAACTTGTTTACCAGTTATTTACGGCAAGACTATATCCAGTCTGTGCGGCTTGAGAACCTTATTAGGTTGTTGACGCCTAAGCCAGACAGTTATTCGAGATCTCGAACAGCGGTTGTCCCAAGGTTAACAAGATTGTCTCCTTTTTCTCCGGTTGTTTGCAACTGTGACAGTATGTATTGTGAGGGATACCCATTTTGGCTGCTTGTTCTCTGATAGACCAAAAGCCAGTTATTACTGCCGTCAGTCTTCAACGTCTCGTCGTTTCATGCTTATTAATGTCGACGATTGTTTGAGGTTGTAGGTAGGCCATAACATTCTGTTAATTTTGCATTTCGTCTGGTCTTTCCATCTACAATCCGCGATTCGGAGGTATTTTTGGGAAATTGCATTCTTGACAGCACCTAATGGAGCGATATTAATGGCAGATACCCTTCTTGCCAGTTCATCTGCTTTCTCTTTACCTTCAATGTTCCGATATCCCGGGATTCAGATTAAGATCTAAGAATCGTAGACGTAATTTATTTCCAAAAGGTTTTCTCTCGTGAGACACCCATACATTGACCTTCTTCTTGATAAAAGGTGTCGCAAAATTAATCGCTCTATCGGGAGACTTATAATTTTTGCAAACGACGTCGTAGGTCAGTCACATTTGACACTTGTAAACTGGACAGTTTCATTATAGAAAAAAAAAACATAAGTAATGGAGAGCGCAAAGATCCAAATGATGCCCATCACGCAATATAATTTTTTTTAAAAACTTTTCATCTAATCTTGTAGTCTTAATTATCTATTTTATTACATAAAATTTATTAAAAAAAAAAAAAAAATTTTTTTATTAATATAAATAAAATTTATTAAAAAAAATATTTTTCAATAAAGGGTGAATGTTAATAAAAACAAAAAAAAAATTATTTTTTAATAAAAAAAATTGTTTTATAAAATTAAAAAAAAAAATTTACTAATTTATAAAAAACATGTTCTTATTATATTAAATAATTAAATTAAATTTGCTAAAAAAATATTTTTCAATAAAGGGTGTTAATTAATAAAAAAAATTGTTAAATAAAAAAAAATTTTTTATATTATTTTATTAAAAAAAATTCACTAATTTACAAAAAATTTTTTCTTAGTTTATTAAATAAAATTTACTAAAAAAAAATTATTTTGTTTCTTTATTAATAAAAATTACTAAAACAAATATTTATTTTTTTATTATTTCATTAAATAAAATTTACTAAAAAATTGTTTTCAATAAGGGGTGAATATTAATAAAAAAACATTATTTTTTAATAAAAAAAATTGTTTAGTAAAAACTTTTTTTTTAATTTTATTAAAAAAATTTACTAATTTATAAAAAAATTTTCTTATCATATTAAATAAAATTAATTAAAAAAAATTATTTTGTTTCTTTATTAATAAAAATTACTAAAGGAGATATTTATTGTTTTTATTTTATTAAATAAAAGTTACTAAAAAAAATTAGATGATTATTAGTAAAAAAAAATTGAAGCATAATTTTGGGCTACTATTCAGTTTCTGGTCAAAAGCATGAGTACTTACGCGCCAGCCAAGATCCCCGATTTCTATGAATTTATTGACAATCTCCATGGTTGGCTTACCAAAGCGTGCTTTATCTGGGCATTGAAAACCATACGGCTGCGGTGCCGTGATATGTACCACATTCCTCAAAAAAAATGCAAAAAGTAAAATACCAATTCATACATTTCTCCTTTACATTTCACATAGTCACAAAGGCCAATCAGCGGTCATTCATTAACGTCCACCTATTTATGTCAACCCTTTTCAAATATAAATTTGTCAAAATTTGTTTACCATCTTTATGTGAGGCATTCATTTGCCAACGAAACAAGCACAGAATTGGAGAAATGTCTTGGCTTTGAAACTTAACCTTTCCTTTGTGCTTTAAATAAATTCTAAATTTCTACGAAAATTCCGCATAACAGCTGCCAAATACAAAATTTCAGTTGGGTTGCCCATACTTGTACCAGTATATTGGGTGAATAGTCCTATAAATAGGCAGTACGTACGTATGTGCATGTGTGTTAAAGTATGCCAAAAGTATGCTTGGTATTTCAATTAGACAATAGAGCTTTAAGAGTCCCCTTTTTGTTAAATATAAGTACGGCAATTCATTTTAAATTCTACATTGCGCGTTCAAAAATCGTATTTATGTATGCATTGAAAGTAATTTTCTGCGCTTGTATGTATTTATGTGTTCCTCCTCCATCCAGCTATATTTAGCACAACCATTGTTAGTTACTTTCATCGAATTGTGCCACTGCTTCCAACCCCATTTTATGGCCTTCACTCCACTATAAGTATAACAAATCAATTAGCCATGCCAATCTTGTTTTTGACTGCTGCAAAAACAAAAACAATTACTAAGCGAATTGCCTGACTGTTGGAACTGGAAACTGTAAGGTTAAATAACATTCACGGGTTGTTAAGCAGGATTGATGGCGCTTACCTACATTTTGTAAATGTATGTGTGTGCAGGTGTATGGGTGTGGGATGGTGCGGCTGGCAGACACACCTGCCACTCAAATTAATTGCATGGATCATTTTTGTTAAGCCTTTGAATTATTTAATGCTATAAAGTTGAGATTTATTATATGCTTAGACCGAAAGTATTTTGGGGATTTGCGGCTCATCTCCAATTAAATGCTGATAATATTTGCTTAAGCAGCTATGGAGCCAATCAAGAAGATGAAGAATATAAAATAAAATAAAAGGGAAGATTTTAAGATAACGGCGCTCCCACTCATGGTATACCCGCTATGAAATACAATTTTCAATGCTTCGCCTGCTTGCTTGTACTAATTTCCGAAGGCACTAAAACGGCTTTAATGAAAATCAGTGTCACTGTATATAAAATATAAGTTATATATGTAATAATAAGTTACGGTGTTGGAAGAATTTTGTTCCATGAAGGTTATGTGAACTCTTCTGCGTATATGCAAATTATTATATTAAATAAAAGTGTTTTACCAATTTCTGTTTATTTAAACCAATGTCTTTCGACGAAATGAGATTAAGGCAATAAAAGCCTCTTTATAGGTAAGTTAAGGGGTTAGGGCTAGTTAGAGGCCTGAAAAAATTATGATTTTCAATAATTTTTTTTCTAGTTAATTGCTTTATTTTACCAAAACAAAAACATAGCATTAATACTTCCTGGTTTGGCTTGACTCCAGCAAAATTAAAAAAAAAAAAAAAATATTCGTAAAAGTTTTCGCGGTTTGAGTGGGGCCCGCTCCTCCAGAAGTCCCCTGTGGTGATAATCACAAGTCCTTGGAGATTCATATAAAATCAATCGGACAAGAGAAATTAGTTTTATTAATTGATAGTCTTGTGCCTGGCCGAAGGTTTTTTTTTTTCAAAATTAACAATATGGCGACCTCAGGATATATTTTTCAGATTTTCGAGAAAAAAAAACCGACAATTACTTGTTAAAAAAAATCGAAATTAAAAAAAAAAAATAACAAAAATCCTTCGGTCAGGCACGAATTTTTGGTTTTGAGAAAAACGTATTTAAAGTTTCGTTATCAATTTATGCAAGTTATATGAATTATTTAATAGCTTACACTGTGTCATTTATTCCTGTGCTATATAAGAGTTATTCGGCAGTCATAGTAGCTTCCAAAATATCGATTTGCTGTTGTTGCTTACGTAGCATTCTACCTTCTCGAGCGTTATTGTTAGCACGCTTATCTGCCACGGTCATACGTGCAGCATCCATTTTTTCAGCAAACCGATGAGAATTAAGCCCACAATTCTCATCCCAGTGTATGAATATACAAGTAGCTATGTATGCAGCAATTTGCACGATAGTATAACTAGTATTTATCGTTTTTGGGTTGATTTAAGCTTTCATTATTAAACTTATTGAATCCATCTACACATCTTGGAAGTAAATTTTCATTACTGAGATCTTCGTAAGTAAATTTGATAGCCTTTAAAACATCAGGAGGTAAGGGAGAATAATCGTGTGTATACCTAAGTAGCAAGCTCTCCTCTTGCTTCAGCGCGGTGGTAAGAGCACCAAAAATCTTTGCCTTTTGGACACATATAATGGCTTTTCATTGCTCGAGCCGCAGTGATAAAAAGTTGCTATTATAGCAGCTTTCAGATCTTCAATAGAATCACAATGCTGGGGTATTGGTAAACCATAGTACACAGTTAATTTTTCTATTACTTTTCCGCCAGCACCTTTTTGTTTAGTTTTCAGTGCGCGCAAACGAGTTCCTACCCACTTTTGGACATGTAAATATATATGTAGTAGGGTATATGTAGGGAATATATATATTTAGGTATACTTATAATATATATACATCAAAATGGACATTCATAATAATAGTAATAATAATAATAAAACCCGAGAAGTCGGTTGCCTACAGCAGCTGCAGCTACTTGCTCTCGAAAGTTCCGGAGCACCCGAGCGCCCTTTGTTAATTGTTGAATAACTCGAAAAGTATTTGTCGGATTCACTTCAAATTTTTACACAATATTTTTAAGATATTATACTTTAAGAAAATGTAAAAAACCATCTAATTTTTTGAAAATTCTTACTTGTCATAACCTCTAAACGCAGTGGAATGGAAACTTATTTTATATACTAGAAATATCACTTCAATTGGTGAACCTCAAATCGTCTTTTTTTACCTTAAGTGTCAGTACTATTTTTTTATTTGAAATCGATAAGAATAGGACCTATGAGTGAGTCCATATCAAGTGGGCCAAGTATTTTGAGTGTTGATGTAAATATTTGGGCAACTGGTTTATTTGCAGACTTATGATATGATTAAGATATTTCAACCTACTGAAAAAATTAAAAAAAAAAAGTTAATAATTTTGGATTTTATTCAATGTTGAAAATTTTGGTCTATGTGTAGTTTTTTAAGGGAAGTAGCTTCGGTTATTTTTACATTTAAAAAATAAATAACATACATTTTTTAGAATAAAATATATTAAAAAAAAAAAAATTTTGGAAAAAAAATTCAGATTTTCTTATAAATATCTGAGACGAAGCTCAGTAATATACGAAATAATGTTTCGGAAAAAGAATTTAGTGTTTTCGAACAATATTTTTGGGAGAGTTTTCAAATTTATTTGTTTTATTTTTTTATTAATATCTAAGACAATGCCCTATAATACCTAAAAGTTCAATGGTGGGTTCCCATAACCTTTCGAGTTATATTCAAACAGGGTAAATGTCTCATGTAATGGCATACCGTTTTAGTGCATCTTCTATACATAATTCGACAAGGTAGCAAGAAATATTCTCGCTCAATTTAGATAGCTAAGTAGGTGCTCCGTGGGTTTGAGGTCTGGTGATTATTGGGGACAGTCGAGCGCTTTGATATGATTTTCTTGAAATCAAATTTCTGGTTCTCTGGTGCTGTGCTGTGTTAAAAAAGTAGTGTTTTCGTGAATATACAAAAATTATTCAAGCTAGCTAACAAACAATTCAAGCTGTCGAACACCACCTGAATGTCCAACATTTATGTTTTATGTGAAGTAGCATAATATAAAACAGTTTATGTCGGTTACCAGTGGAACTATCACAGTAGACTACTTTTGCAAGCTCAGCCACCGCGCCGTCACGTCAGAAGCCGCATACGTAAGTATATATAATTGGCGCTTATATCCTTTATTGGGCATTTGATTGAGTTCCTGCTCCTATTTGTGGTGTGCGTCTTGATGTTGTTACATAAATGGAGGGCCGTACAGTTTCAGGCCGCCTCCGAATGGCAGATAGTTTTTTATGAAGAGATTTTCCTCGCAGAAATACACTCAGAGGGTTGCCATTACCTGTCGCGGGGTGATCGCTAATAAAGAACATTTTTATTGAATGATGTATCATATCCGGAGCTTCGAGCCTGGGCACTTCCGAATCGTAGTCATGCACCAATCTATTCGGCTACGGAGACCGTATACTTGAGCTAAAAAATATTATTCCGAAATACTTAAGCTAACCGATTCACCCGACAGACTTTTGTTAAGCAATCAACGGAATTTATCGAAATACAATCGACATCTAATAACGTTCGATTCAACTTTTTTGTTATCCTTGCAAAAGAGAAGCTGTTGGTTTTCTCTAGTAATGCTGCGTATTCAGACTTTTATTTTCGTGTCAATTTATTTTTTTTTTTAAAGAATCTGAAAGTTCCAAAGGGTAAATGCACCTTTGCGTATCCTTTTTTTCATAGGAGAAAAAGCCGGCTATTTTCTACGCTTTTGTAAAACAGAAATCGATGTTGAATGTTTTTTAACATTTTTACCAAAAAAATTACGGATTTTGCGATATGTTGTTCTTAAAGATCTACAATTTTCATAATAAGTTTCCATAATTCTAACGCTTTATTCTTTCGTGTAAAATTGTGCCTCTGTCTACTTGACAAACGCCAATGATGTCATAATAAAGGTTCCATCTAAGAGCTATTCACTACCTACATCTATTCATCTTTCGAAGACCCGTTATTTTAAAAAAAATAAAGGAAATTGGGATCTTAAAGGCTATATTTTTCAAAAGACATTATACAATATTTGTCTTGACAAAAAGTAAAAAATTTAAGCCGGGTATACACTCTTTTGTTCGAAATCCATATTACTATCATAGGTAAGTATAAGTTTAATATTTAAAACCATTTGTTTTTAATTTAGTTCTTTGACAATTTTAATCCTTTAAACAAATTTAGTAGAAGAAGGAAATGAAAAACTGTAGCATAACTATCTGGTGATTTTTAAGAGCTTTTACTCACTCACCCAGAACTATCGTCAACATATCAGTTGTGTTTCTAATATATCACAGACTCTCAATATACTCGTTTCACATGGCTATTCAAAACTTGTCCTACACTCATTCTGTCTGCACTGTATTCTCACAATGTTACAAGAACAACTTCAGTAACGTTTACGAAGTCTAAAATTGAATACTTCTACCTGTACGAAAGCCAGTAATGCCTATTAATTTTTAAATATTTGCAAAATGCCTTCTAACGAAATACCAAATCCTTCTAACGAATTAAAAATCTTATGAAGGGATTCAAAACGTAATCAAGGGAGTACGGGATTTGTGACAGCCAAAGTGAATGAGATTTTATTGTATGATTCCTGAATTTCACATTTTAATTGAAATACCAAAAGTCAAGCGCTCCAAAATTGTGAAGTTCCATTTAAAATTGTTTGCCATTGAATTCTCATACATAATTAAGCTCTTCAAATTTACTGTATTACTGAGAAATTTCCTAAGCCAAGTACTGGTAAGTGAATAACTGCACACGAGGCATATACGAAAAATGTGTGAATGTGTAAGTCAATTGTAATTGCATTCTTTCTACAACAATAAGACAATGAAGCTCACACATTAATTTCAATTTGAAGCCTAAAATTCAACTTGACTCAGTTGGATTTGGGCCAAAATTGAAATGCGTAAAACCGCAAGTGCATAAGTAGGCAAAAAAGCACACAAAAAAAGCGATAACATGAAGAATAAAATTTGAAAATGGAAATGGATTTTTGCCATGTCAAGTCAGAGAAGAAAATGCAAAGTACTCGCTTGAAACTAGAGAATCACACACACACATAGGTATATGCAAATAGAAAGGATATTAAATTTTATAGATATTTTTTACATATATGTATATGTTCGCGTGCATTAGGATAAGCACTCAGACTCTATGCGTGTGTGAGTAGCTTTGCATAGGCACGCAAATATGAAGCAGCTAGCGCCTGAATAACCTCAGTGTGCGTGTGAGCATCGCCTCTGCGAAACCTTGGCAATGACGAAAAAGCATTAGCAGCAAGAACAATATGGGAAAATTCGTAAGTGAAAACGGGCCGTAAACGCCACCGTGTGTATGTGTGCATGTGGATGAGCGTAAGTATGCGCACATTTTCATGTGAAAAGTAATGCTTTGCCACAATTTTGCGGTTTACGCGCTCACTTGCATAACTACCTAGTGGAAGCGTTCATATGTACATACAAGCACACGCACTCGTACGTTTGTACAAAAGTACGCAAAAAAAGTTCGGCTACAATAAAATCAAAAGTTGAAGAACAAAAGTTGGCGAAAAAATCGGCAGCGCGATATTTGTTAGTGCGAGAGCTCTTTTGCGAATTTTCGAATGCCAAATGAATTTATTGATTTGATGTTCATGCTCGGGGGAAGGGGGCAATCACTTTGGTATATACCAGTATATATAAGCAAACATGTGTGCAAATTCATTGGTGTTCATGGTAATCGAAACTTGAATGAGTCAGCGCAACTCCTAGAAAGCGTGGTGAGACCTTGCTTCAAATTAGAGTGGCATTGGTGTAACCTATGGCTTGAAAAAATACCTACGGCTTTTCAATATATGTATCTGTGGACTTTTAAAGAAACCTTTAACTGACATTAGAAGGTTTTGCTTTTGGACTATTAAATTGTGACCTTTTTATTCAATTTTTATTCAAATTTACTCAAACTGATTTTTAAGCTGATGCGACGAATGACTCATAGTTTAAATAGTGCACTGTAACTAACTCACAGTGAAACGAGAGGATTGGGATCCTATTGAATGCGTGCGATCTACTCCTGGAGGGGTGGGCTTCGCGTCAACTCAGCGAGCGCTGGGCAAGTACACAAACTTTTAAGATCGCGAAATCTTTCTGGCCATGAGTGGATCGGAGGCGCTCGAGGGATCTCCTGCGGGTAAAAAAATCTCAATCTTAAATCTGGTGGGTGCCCTTACAGAACATTGGCCGTGTAGTATACAGTCTGTGAGACTCGTCATTACTTTTAGTCCTCTTTGCGTCAGTTGCATGGAAGATGAGGTGGAATCATCTCAGCACTTTCTCCTTAACTATCCTGCTTTCGTAGTGCTAAGCTTTAAGCATCTTAACTCTCATCTCTTTGCCACGCCTGCTGATATAGGAGACATTGATAAATTTCATCAGCTGTACGAAGCAAATCAGTCATCACTCGGTTGTCTTCAACAAATACAAATCCACTCCTCCTCCTACTTCCGTTCTTCTCAGCCTCCTTGTGTCCCCTACCTCCTTCCGTTCTTCCCAGCGTCCTTATGCCCCCTACAATGACCTCTTTATCTGCAACCTAACCTAAATACTGCACTAAAATTCAGCCACTTCACGTTCAATAAGGGGAAAGTGCGAAGTGAACTCAATAAATTAAGCCACTGAAAAAAAAAGAAATTTGCATATTTTGGGACTTTTTTTCTGTGGGACTACAAAAATAATCAAAATTCTGAAAAGAAGTCCTTGAACTGAATATGTCATAAATAGTAAAGTATTTTTCGCAAAGTTGTATAAAAGAAAAGGGCTCTCTGAACGAGCGGTCGCAACAACTGAAAATTCATATCTTACGGCGAACGAAAATTTCTTTGGATTACATTTACATGTGAATAGCTCTAGAAGCAGAGAAGAACTTTTTGACGAATTGAAAAAAAATTCTACATTTTTAAAGCCAAAAAACAAAAAATAATATAATACTTTCCTGACAATTTTTTGGTGGAAAAATATGGGTTATAATAAGATCCGCGCAAATTATTTGTAGAAAACATTTTGTTTATAAAAAAATACCGTCAAATTCGGACAAAAAATCGAATTTTTAAAAATATCCACGTAATATATCGAAAAAATTCATTCACATCAGCATTTCAATGCAGAATGTAATTGTAAATATACGGCAGAAATTTCCAGTCAATCGGTAAATATTTCTTCGATGAGTTCAGCTGATTTTAAAATAATTCAATAAAAGTTTGGTTAGAGTATTCAGCTGGGTACTAATCGAACTTTGAAGGGTTGTGCCAATTTCAAAATGAAAGTACCCACAATTAGTTTTTATTTGTTTAATGCAGAAAATTATAAGGAATTTAAGAATTGCCGTGATCGAAGCTTTGAAGCATAATTTACTGCTACCAACAAATAGACATCAATGATTTGGAATTGAAATTTGAAACTTCTAGGGATACCATATTCTTAGTTTGCTTGTTTAGCTTAAAATCTGCATTCTTGCAGCCTTTGCAAACATTTGGTAAAAATATTGTTAGCCTTTTTTTCCCAAAGTAACGTATTTGTCATTTAATTAACAATTATACTTTTTATAAGAGCTTTTATGGGTTGGTTTATATAATATTATTTATACAACTATCAATAAAATTCGTTGTATCATAGAATTACATTATACATAGATACTGGATCGATTTCTTTTACAACTACGTGATATTTCTAAGATTGTAATCTATATAAGGTCGATTGGTCGTTTGCGTTGGATTGGACGGGCTCGCATGAGTTCTTGCGTAGGAAGTAAATTTACTTCGTTGTTGCAGTGTGTTTCTATCGTTGCCTGGTACTTTCTGCTGACCTTTGTTATTTCTTCTTTAATTGTGATAATGTCCAGTTCCCTGTGTAAGTCGTGATTGGAGATATATCAGGGTGCATTAGTTATTGTTCTTAGAATTTTTGATTGCTGTCTTTGTATAATATTAGTATTCGATTTTTTGGCTTTGTAATTGTTTTGTAGTAGAGTTTTTTGAATCTATTTTTGATTTGGTCTGTCTTATTTTTAATGTGATGCTTCCATAGTAGTTTGCTGTCCAGATGTATACCTAGGCATTTCGCAGATAAGAATGTAGGAATAGGTGCTCCATTTATGGTGACGTTTCTTGGTATGAAGTTCCTTTTTGTTGTGTATATAACCTGCTGCGTTTTCAGAGCATTTATTTAAATATTCCAAAAGTCGAACCATTCCTTGGTTTTGTTAAATATTTGTTGCATCTTCTTCGTAGCTTTCGCTAATCTTGTATGTCCGTAAAGTAAAACTGTGTCATCTGCGAATGCAGCCAATATTGCATTTACGTTAGTGGGCAATGGTATGTCAGCAGTGTATAGATTGTAAAGCAGTGGTTCGAGAACGTCACTCTATGGAATTCCTGCTTTATTTTTTTTTAGAGTGATGAGGTATTGTGGTTAAATTTAACGTAGAAATGTCGATCCCTTATGTAACTTTCCAGTAGTTTGCATATATTGTTATTTAGCCCTTTTCGAACGGGAAATTGCTCTGATGGGAGTAGCAGCTAGGAGGAGCATATTTAGCTTTTCGGAGTTATTTAGGGAATTCGAAAGTTAGTTAAAGTAATGCGTGCGACACGCAGAATGGCTAGCTTTCTACTGATCCCGGAAATCTTTCCTTTCCTCGCCAGACCGGCGACCGACTTTTCCGACGACATGACGGCATCGATTGCAAACGGTTAATATGTAGTTTGATTCATGATTCAAATTTATTATGCTAAGGAATTTATTACGAGAAAAATCAACTAATGATATCGACTAACAAAAATTGATGCTATGTTAGCCACGTCTTAAACTTTACTTAAGTAAAAAACTTTCCTTAACTTTAACGAAGTAGTTTTATTCTCATCTGAATAAATTTAATATATATTGGAGGATTTTTTCAACACTTATATCTTAAATTTTCTCTATATATGCTAGGCTTAGGAACTGTAGAGCTTGGTGAAGAGGGCGAAAGAGCTGATTCGAACAGCGGTGACGAAGAAGTTTGCCTTGAACCAGTACTCGATCGATTCAGAGATGCTTACTGGTGTAAGGCCGGCGTTTAACAAAAATGATCTTCTCGCTGATGACACCGAGGGGAGGAGTTCGTTGGAGGAGACGTCGGCCTCACCACGATGGCGGCTAAATGTAGAGATTCAAATGAAACTGCACCAAATAAACCTCCACCATTCTGGCTCGCACCAGAGAACCTTTCTGCCCGCTGAGCTGTCGGTGGACGTAATATAGCCCTCATCCAAGAGTCGTGGATCAATGACAACACAATGCTATTTAAATTTATTGCCAGCCAGCATATGGATAAGACACGTGCTTGTATACTAGCAAAAGATAATATAAACTATCCGGGGATAAAACCTATAGTACGTTTCATAAAAGAGTAGAAATGGTTCCATGATAAATAAATACAATGGTACCACAACGAACCTGCATGTCTATGTTGGCTATTCTAAACTGACTGCTATAAAAACCTAACCTAACCTAACCTATATGTAGGAAATTAGTAAAACAAAAAAATTCGAAAATCGCATTCTTTGATATTTCTTAGAATGTAAATCGAGAACTTTTATGTTTTGGTACACAAAGCAAAATACAATTTTTTTTACCTGTGATAACTTTAACTTGGATATGAGGAATTTTAATGATCTACCTCTTTTGTTTGAATTAAAACCCGTTATTCGAGAACTCTTTTTTTTTGTTTTATATCCTTGTGGACTCCCTTCGGGAGCATAGGGCCTCGACAAGACTCTTTCATCGCACACTGCTTTTCTTTCGCCGTCCCGTATGATGTTGACATCTGCTAGTTGGCGCAACATCGACCTTTTTCAAGTACATATTCTTCGGCTGACCGCGACCTTTGCTTCCTAGCGAGTTTCAGTCTAGTGCCATTCTCGAGATGTGAACTATATGCGACTACTTCAATATAGAAATGGAACGTTCTGGTTCTTGGGTAAAAAAAAAATATTAAGGATTTGTATACTCTTCTTATCAGTGGTATGAAATTCAATCAGCAGGTAGTGGTACTACTAAAATAATAATTCGCATCCATGAGCTTTATTTACTGCCCATCTATCACCAATTTTTGTTCTTCCACAAATCCGGCCGTTTCTGGCGGATTGCTTCGCGCAAATTGCGCATAACTCGCAGGTAATATTCCTGATTGACCGTTTTGCCCTGTGGCAAGAACTCATGATGCACAACGCCCCTACAATCAAAGAAAACGGTAAGCAAAACTTTTACATTCGACCAAACTTGGAGCGCTTTTTTCGGTCTAGGTTCGTGCGGCAGCTTCCATTGAGATGATTGAGCTTTGGTTTCCACGTCATAACCATAAACCCACGATTCGTTATCAGTTATGACCCTCTGGAACAAATTTGGGTCGTCGCGGACATCTCATTAGCAACGTTCATGCGATGCTGCTTTTGGTCGATATTGAGCAGTTTTGGTACGAATTTTGCGGCGACCCGTCTCATGCCCAAATCATTGAAAAAAAAACGAAAGGCACGAGCCAATCGATATGTCTAGGTCCTCAGCAACTTCTCTAACGGTGATTCGACGATTGGGCAATACCATTTTCTTCACTTCATCAATGTCTTCGTGTGTTGTTGAAGTGCTCGGGTGTCCGGCACGCCGGTGCGCTTTTCGTCGTTCAAATCTTCTCGGCCTTCTGAGAACATTTTGTACCACCGATAAACGTTGCTTTGGTCCAAAGTAGCTTCTTCGTATGACACAGTCAACATTCGAAATGCATCTGCGCACTTAATTTCGTTTTTCACACAAAACTTGATACAGGTTCTTTGATCCATCTTTTTGAATAAGTAAAAATTGAGGACGAGCCAAAACACGTGCAAGCAAAGCAGCTGTCAGAAATTAAATGAACATTCCAAATGGCAGAACTCGTTGGCATGAGTAAGAGACATCGCCACAAAAAAATTAAAATTCGAATATACGTAACTTGCGAAAATTCAAAATTCGCGATATTTTTTGAACACACCTTGTAACTCGAAACTTTTTACAGTAAACGCTTTATTCTTTATTAATTGCCAATTATTTAATATTTCTAAGTGCAATATTAGTTATAACTTACGCACCAGTTATATACTATTGGCTTGCAGCTAAGCTTTTCTTCTTCTTTTTAACGTCACAGTCCTTGGTGAACCGTTGCTTCCTTCACAGCTTCTTGCCATCGTTTTCGATTTACAGCTACTTCCCTCCAACATTGTGCGCCCATTTTCCTAAAATCAGCTTCCACATCTTCTAGCCACTTTTTCCTCGGGCGTC
This sequence comes from Anastrepha obliqua, assembly GCF_027943255.1. NCBI lineage: Eukaryota > Metazoa > Arthropoda > Insecta > Diptera > Tephritidae > Anastrepha > Anastrepha obliqua. Next base: position 11,238,759 of record NC_072893.1, read on the forward strand.
CCAGTTTTCTTTCTCCAATTAGGCGAAGATCTAGCGCTTTTCTCGTTGAACGCTCCCTTGGAATTCTCAGCCATCTAAGTCATTGAAATTTGATAAATCTTATTATCGTTTCTTTCTTAACTGTGTCTTCCAGTTCAGCATTGTGCCTAATGCGATAAGTGCCATCTGCCAGTCCAAGCGGACCATAGATCTTTCGGAGGACTCTTCTTTCAAAGCACATTAGCCGTTTCGTCTCGTTAGCTTTCAGCGTCCATAGTTCACAGCCATATGTAAGCACAAGCTCAGCTAAGCTATCGCCATTTAATGTTAATTACTATTCTTTGGGATGCAAAAAAAGAAAAAAAAATGTAGTAATAAGATATATAAATATTAAATTTTAATAATACTGAATGTTGAATTAAGACAGATTGCATTTAATAAATGGAGTTATAAAAAAAAATCTAAAAGGTCTATTTGGACCATTCTACCTAGTTCCACCCACCGTCATTATTTAACACTTTCCACTCAGGTCCGTGCATTTGCTTATTTAAATTGCATTTTCTACGTTTGCTCTCTTTTGATGATTTTCACAAATTTCATGCCTTTTCTTTATCAGCAACGTCACCTTTTTCACTCTACTCTTTACTCACTAATTTCCTAACCAAATTACACTCACCACCATTTATGTTCATATTCGATTTGGAAGTCATTTTCCTTCTTTTCACGGTAACTTCTACTCTCTGTTGCTGATTGCTTTTTTCTCCAACTCTTTTAAATAAAAAATTCAGTATTTTGTGTTGCTTCTCACGTACTTCTATTTATGCTTGTAACATTGGCCTTTTGTTATTTCAGTTTTTCAGAATTCAAGAAAAGAAAAACGAAAAATTAAAATGCGTCTAGCAAAAACAAAGTGACAATCTCTGTTGTCTCGCCCATAAAAAGAGATATTAATTTCGTGTTCATTTTAAACTTTTGCAACACTTTTCGTTCTTTATGTCGAAACTGCGCTGTAGGTGGAGATTAGTCTGCTGATAAATATTTGCTGGGTCATAGTTTAATTAATTGCGTGATCTTGTTAATGTTGTTGCTGTAATTTCAATGCTAAATTTATTCTAGAGGGTTGGTATACGCCTAACTGTTCCTCTTCTTATTGTTCAGAAATGACGTTAAGCGACTTTTACAGAGCGCACCAGTTGTCTTTTCACGGTCTCAAACTCGATTTCCAATAAAGTATCATACAATATAACACACAAAAGCGGGACTTCAATGATGCCCTTGTAATATAATAGTATAGACGTCGAAGTTGAGGGTCCTTCAGGTAGGTAAACTTTCAAAAATATCGCCAAATCATAGAACTCCTGCAATAGGACAGGTATCCGAGCAGTTATTCGATTGTCAAGGTATTGAAAATTAGGTAAGGTTAGATTAAGTGGCTCCCATCCGACACACTTAAGTCTAAATAGCCACATTGTGTTACCATTGGACCTCTTGCTTTACACTTCGCAGTCTTATCTGAACCAACCTGTGGATTTAATGAATTTCATTAATTTCGGCAGTCCTATTTGAGAGACCTCAATGCTGTCAAGAAAAGCGAATCCGAGCGTGGAAAGTCTTTCTCTGTACATAGAAATGCATGCACAATAGGCCGGGTCGATTTGTGGGGAGGCAAAAAAATCGCCCATTGCTCTGTGAAAATCATTTTCTAGGGATCAAAATAAGAAACTTTGCCGAAGGAACCATACCTCTAAAACGAATTCTGATGTCCCCCAATTTGGGTCGAACTTTTTAGTTTCTTTTCTCATGTAAAGGCCAAAAATGGTGATATTTTGAAATGATTGTATGGGGAACCCCCCAGGGGAGTTCCAGGGGGTGTGCCACTGGCATGGGTGGATCGGCCGTCCAAAGTTAGTGGCGGTCGGTCATACATTTGGACTGGATTGGAGCACTCTAAATGGGTCAAAGTGGGATTTTTCGTTCGACCCAAATTGGGGGACATCAGAATTCGTTTTAGAGGTATGGTTCCTTCGTCAAAGTTTCTTATCTTGATCCGTAGAATACGATTTTCACAGAGCAATGAGCGATTTTTAAATCGACCCGCCCTAATGCACAAGGAGGTGTTCCACGGTTTTTTCTTCTTCAATATCTTAACAGCTCCGACAAAAGTCATTTTTAGGTACTCGACACAATGCCCTGTTAGTACCTTTATCGTGTTTCTCATATCCTGTCTCTTAAGATTCAGCAGCGATTTTGTGCGGCCGTGGTTCTATTCTGGTCAAGTTTGCCTGCTTATTTATCAAAAAGCTGATTGCCTCCAAAGGGTATGAGCAGCGTTGATGGAGTATCTGTCTATTAATAATCTGCACGTAGCTAAGGGAATCGGTATTAGCAGATTATCGGGGTGGAGATTTAGTGTTGTACCTTTCCTGGAAAGCAGATTCCAATTACCTTCCATATTTCTAGAGCGTTGCAACCAGATCAGGTATATTTTAAAATATTGCGATACTTCAAATAATAATAATTTGTGTTACTTAACTACCGGTTGTGATGAGGGTTTTATTGACTCTCACCAGCTGCCTGAATATCCGAGTAGATAGATATACGAGTATACGTACTTCTTCTCTTCTTTAAATGTAATAATCCTTCTCTTATTGCGACAACTTCTGCCTAGAAGACACTACAGTGATTAGGCAATCGAAAGGATGCGCTGATGCTTAGCTTTTCAGAGTAAACTCCTCCTTTCGTATTCCCTCAACGGAAGAGTGGGCGAGATGTAACATTTGGAAGCAGGGCTCGAAGCTGGGCGGAAGAATTGGTGGAGGAGTATTCTGCGAGGAGCTCCCCATCAAGCTCAAATAGGCTTCCAGGCCACTGTAATGTTTTCAAGCGGAAGAAGCCGCAACTAAGGAAACAGTGTATTGGTTGCTTGTTTCGGTAATTACTGTAAAGGATACAAATATCTACTCCGACAGCCAAGCGGTAATTAGAGCCTTGGGCTCGTTGTTTGTGCATTCGACATTAGGTAAGGGATTGTCTGACTTCTCTCCCGACTTCATTCGAATACTTCGATATTGAGCTCATTTGGGTTTCCGGTCACAGTGACATAGAGGGAAACTGCTGGGCTAATGAGCTGGCTAGAGAAGGGACCCCGGAAGCCGTTTCAGCGGAAAATGAGAGAGTTGTGGTTCCCTTGAGATCCTCTGGTCTGTTACTGCAAAGATGATCCCCACGTCAACTCAGCGAGTGCTGGGCTAGTGCGCAAACAAGCAAAATCGCGAGATTCTTCTGGGCACGCGTAGATCGGGGACGCTCGAGGGAACTTCTAAGGCTAATAAAGATGCAGCTCTTGAATTGATACCTACCTTATGGGACGACATTGTCCGTTAGGTGCCCATGCAGCGTGACTTGAGATTGCTTCAAGTCCTCTCTGCGGAAGCTGTCTGGAGGACGAGGTGAAATTAGTTCACCACTTTTTTTTCAGCTGTCTTGCTCTCGTCGGGCTAAGATTTAAACATCTGGGCTCTCACTTTTTCGCAGATTTTGCGGGTTTAAATATCGCCATCTGGTAAAATGCATCCAGAGATAAACGGTTCACTAGACATGGCTAGTTTACTGGGGCGGCAGCCCTTAGTAGAGGAAACCGCAAGTGATTCCGATAACGTAGAACCGGCTACCATGGGAATGAAATTCATCCAGTAGCTCGAAACGGTTAATACGGACGTAATGAGCCACTGTTGGTCGTCATCTTCTAATCCAAAGCCACGTCTTCTTCTTTTCTTTCACCCCTCTGATTCCTTCCTTTCTCCTTTTAACCTACCCTCCACCCTGTATTATACTGAAATGGACAAATTTTCAATTTTTGTCCAAGTGGGCCCGTCGAAAGAGGAGCCATTTTCCTTCACTTAACCAAAACCTCCTAAACTGAGAGTACTGCACAGATTTCTGGGCTGATAATTCGATTGAGACGGAGATGATTTTATTACTTAATTTTTTTTAGCAAAACACTTTGATACAGATAATCCACTGATTTGAAGTTTTAAAATCCTTTTTTTATCAAGTCTACTTGCTTTTAGTAAATCAAGCCTTCTCTGCTCTGGACTGGCCTCACCCAGTATAACTGCAGTCATTTTTTTAATCTTAAAATGCTTCTTTTCTCATATTCACACTTCAGAGCTTTCAAGCGCCTACTGCTGTACTTTAGCCATAAGTAATCACAGAATATATAAATATTTGATGTCTGATGTTTATGCATTTTTAGTTGCATTGTAAACACTGTAATCGGCTTTAAAAGCAAAACCCATAACAATCGCATTTTCACATAATTGCGAATAAAAGCATAATCGTACACAAACGATTGCAGACAGCGTAATTTATCCATTTCATTGTGGTAATCATCATTAGAGCTAACTATTGACAAGCAAACGATAAAGCCGAAGAAAAGTAGGCACACCGCTGCCAGCTGTTGTAAACGCATACGCTTTTGTGGTGCTATTATCCGGCGAATTATTCTGCAAGCCAACAAACTCATCGTTAACAGCTGTGTTCTGTAACGCAAGACACTTATAAAAAATACATAAACAATAAAGGCCCATGCAGCGACGGCAGTAGCCGAGTGATCTTGTGTAGGACTACCCAGACATTCAGCATGGGTTCAATGCTCGCTGTGGGTGTGAAATATCAAATGATGGCGAACGATTTTGCAGCTCAGTGTGCAATAGCAAATTTTGAGAGAATTTTTTTTCATGAAAAAACATTCCCGAAAAATCAAGCTGTCATTGGAACGCTATATTTAAGGCGGCGTATAACAGAATGCATGAAAAGCTTGGCCAAACTGCTAATAAAATGCCCGAGCCTTATACTTTGCCAATTCTAAGGCGATATTTGCGAGATTTCATAGCGACGTTAGCGAATGGAATAAACAATGGAAATGTGATTGTAATTGTGAAATGCGAATTGGAACAGCCAATGAGGAGGCAAGCAAGATTAAATGACAAGGAGAAAGTGCGCTCTGCATGGGAGGACACACATATACATTTGCATGCGCGTGCAAATGTGGGTACGAGTGGTAACAATAGCCTGGTGAAGGCATTTTAATTGCACATTCATTTGGCCATTGAAACTGAATTGCTCGGCGGAAACAAAACGAAATGGGCACAGCAGATTATGCACATACATACATGCATATGCTTGCTGATGTTGTATGTGTGCGTGGCGTATGCATGAAAATCTTGGAATTTCATTGTGGCAATTAAAGACGAACGAATGCTGGCGGCATTTTGAACAGGCCGAAATGGAAATCAACCCAGCACTGGGCTGGTGGCTAGTTGCTTGCTGAGTGGCGGAAAATCACGTTTAAACTTACATTAAAATAATAACAACAACAAAAAGAAAACAACGCTAACAGCAAGGACATCAGCAGCTTCTGTGTACAGTGGTGGACAGCCTCTGTGCACTGTGGACAGATCACAACGAATGCAGATGGTTGGTTGGTTGGTTGACAGGCTACCGCACGTGCCACATGACCAATATTAAATATCTGCATGCCTCAAGGCAGCATGAGCGAAGGAATTAAATTTCCGTGCAGGATAAATGCCACAGTCAGTGGAGTGTGTGTGTTTGTGTGTCAGCTGAGTATAAGAGGAGAAAGGAGTAATTTGAAGTGAGTGGAGAAGGCAAGTGACGTTAAGCATACAAGACGCGGTGCAGCTTAAAATCAACTGAGGAAATATTGATTACGAGTAGGCAGGCACGCAGGCAGGCATCCAGGGAGGCAAGTAGGCAAGCAAGCAGCGGGCAGAATATGGGGAATTGCAGTAAAAGAGCAGGCCACGTAGTTGCAAACATGCATATATCGGGTGTTTAAATAGGTGTTATCACATTAGAACTGCGTTTAACGACGACCGTTGCCGAATGCGTTGGTGCGTAACTACCATTCGGAAGTGTACAGGCCTGAATCTTCGTGCATGTAACACCAAATGATAGACCAAGTTTTTTCTAAAGCGGTTGTTCCTCGGCAGGCAATCTCCAATTCTCGAGTAAATTTCTGCTATGAAAAAGTTCCTCATAAAATAGCTCGGTTTAATAAGCAATCGCGCTCATAGCGGTAATTTTGGTAAAGCTAAAGTTGTCAAATATTCGGTTTTTCCCACTTTACTAGTATTGCTTTATTATTATTTCATAAGTCATCATCATCTTCAAGTAGCGTGAACAGCTGAGGATGAACTTTAGCTGCGTCTACAATCCGCATCCAATTTGCACGGTTCATAGCAATAGACTTTCAGCTCCTCACTCGTAGCCTTTTCAGGTTGGCTATGACTTGGTCAACCGATATTAACCTAGGACGTCCTCGGGCCTGAGTAGTTAGAGAGTTTGTTGGTAAAAAGGATTTTTGAGGGCGGCTGACCTCCATGCGCACAGTGTGTCTTAACCATTAAAGCCTTTGGGAGTTAATGTGTTTAATGACATCTTCTTTTACAACTACCTTATGATCAGAAAGTACCAGGAATGTTTAAATAAAACAAAACAGAGTTAAATCTGAGGCAAATTTATTTTATCTCCTTCAAGACCCGTCTGAAGCAACACACATGTGCCAACGTTTCACCCAGTTCTCCATGCACCCCTGGTAGGCCGACGAAGGGATGACCTTTAGCTCCTTCGTCGCATTGCCTTTGATCTCCTCTATCGACTGAAATCTCCTTCCACGAAGTGGTAACTTCTACTTGGGTAACAAAAATAAGTCGCTCGGGGCCATATCAGGTGAATACGGTGCTTCCACGTTGGTATTTACTTGGTGTTTGGCAAATAATCCAGCACAATTTAGTCTCGGTGCGATGTCGCGTTAACATCATGCAAAATCGAAGAATGGTTTGCCCACATTTCCTGCCGTTTTGACGTATATCATCTCTCAAACTACTTAAAACGGATAAATAATATTATTTTTTGACTGTCTGGCCCGATGAAAGGTATTCATGGTCCACTACGCCTTGGCAATCAAATAAACCAGTCAACCCGGTACTTTTTGATTATAGGGCATTACTTTCAAATACTTTGTCTTGATATTTAACAACTGAAGTGTAACTCGCTTCAACAACTCATTGAAATTTCTGAAATGGACTATCATAAATAAGTAAAAGACGTGATTTGATTCGACGAAATTCTAAGAGAGATTCATCAGCTGCCTTCACACTCAGAAAAAGCCACTATTTGATGTCGATGCTGATCCGATGGTATCGTCGGCTCTTCTATCATCTAAATTCTATTTTTTGTTTTGTTAGTTGGAACAGTCAATGCACCTACACAATAATCAATTTTAAATATTTTGCAGAAAATACAACAATGATAGTAGCGACTTGGGTAGTTTACGTAAGATCACTAGCTTGCTATCCCAGAGGTTGTGGGTGCGAGTCCCCCGCAACCGCGGTAATAGCGCAGGCACACCAACGAAGCCCTCAACCATCTGTGCGATCCTTTTGGTAGAAAAATTGGAAAAAAAACACAGATCGTACTCCAAGCAGTAAGAAGGCGCTGTTCCTAAGTTAAGGACTGGTAGCAGCAAGCTAATCACCTACCCTGTCAGAAATGAAATATATTTACGTAACCAACGCAAGAATAATGTCTTGTTAAAGCCCTATGCTCCCGAGAGGAGTGAACAAAGAAAAAAAACTTGAGTGTAACGCATGGACTGAAAAGTCCCACGATTTTTTTTTATCAAAATTAGCTTCTTTTACCAACGTAATTTCCATCCAGTTCAACGCAATCATTCCAGCGCCGCTCTAATATTTCAGTACCACTTTCGTAAAAAGATTTATCGTTTGCCTCAAAATGACCTTCACGCATCAAGTGGAAGAGAAGATGCCTAAATCCATCCCACCTAAAGCACGGTCCTCGCACTTGTCCAAACTTACCTACTTTCCTAGTTTCTAAAAACAAAGAAAAAAAATCTCATTCTTCAACCCCAAAAAACTTATCTTTCTGATCCTTACTCCCACACAATGGTCAGCGCATTATTTGCGTTATGGCTGCTAAACCAAGCAAAGAAAAAACAGCTACACAATGCATCAGTGGCGCCAGAAAGAGGAAGCGGGCAATAGAGCAGACACACCAAATTAAGTGAAGTCCTCAACCATCTGCGTGATTCTTCAGGCAGAAAACTGTGAAACACAGATGGCGCTCTAAGTAGTTAGAAGACGTTGTTCCTCAGCAATGACAGTTGGGTATTCCCACTATTTAACCAACGCAAGACTGAGTCTTGTCGAGGCCCTAAACTCCCGGTTGGAGCGAACAAGGAAAAAAAAAATGTGAAGATGTTATTCAAAAGTGCGCCACTAGCAGGCGCCTCCTACCGTGGGGGCATATCATCCTTCACACTCTACAACAAATGCTTATGAAAATCAAAAGGCAACCTAGCCGCAATTACTTAAGCTGTTTATTTAAGTCATTTCAGCACCACCACTCTTAATGATAAACCCTTTATTTATATGTAAAAGTGTACTTTTATGCAATGCAGCTGCTATTGGCCATTCTTGTTTGCTCTGCGGCACTTAATTCTGTCTCTGTTGCTTGTCATTCCCATAATCGAGCCACGCGTTTGGCGTTTAAAAATGCAAAGGACATTTAAATGCCATTTCAAGTAAAGTGCGCCACGCTGTCCACCGGAATGGTGTAAGAACCTGAATTGTGCAAGCAGCGTTACAGGTAACAGCTGCCGGTGGAAATGGAAAATTAAATTTTATTTATATAATTTTATTTTACAATTTTTATCTGAGCTTTCGCTTTTCTTTTGCTCTCATAGTCACTGCATGTGATTCCGAGAAGAAATTACAAAAACGAAAAAGCAAGGATATAGTAATAACTTAAATCGCATGGAAGTGGCAAATATCTCTCGAGCTATAATAGTTTAATAATTGCAGTTAGACTGCAACGTGAAATCGGTTTATAAGCAATTGAGGTAAGCACTGCGGATATGGGAGCTGTCATTGCATTGTAGGCCATTTAGAATGCATAACATGAGTGACGTGCATTTTATTTGGTGTGACAGGTTTTCTGTAGCAGCCGACTAAACAGAAGTTGTTAAAATCAGATAGAATTTCAGATGAAATACCATAGTTTTCTTTAATGTTCGGTGCTCCGATTTCTTAGTAAAATGATTACCAAACTTTACTTTATTTTTTTATTTATTTTATTTGAGTATTTTAATAATTAATACTAGATTTACGGTTGTTGATTACCCATTTTTACTGAAGAGCGCCAATTTGACTCATACAACAAAATTTCAGTTTCTTGCAAAAATAAACCTTACAACTGAATTGCAATAAACGATTTATGATTAAAAACTTCATGAAGAACAAGTTTTACATATAAAATCAGTTTTGGAAATTCATGTTCCGCAAACATTTTTTATTGCACTTAGCACAAAGGCTCTAAAATCTATTTCTCTTACATAATGACAATTCGTTCGCAAGTCAACATCATGAACTTTCGGCATGAGAACGGAAGTGTTCTCGACATCGTCGTTATTCAAGACTCTACGAGCTTCAAATTCGGTGCATGATTTTATATCTGCTAACGTGCGTGCCTTCGTCAGTAATCAGTTTGAAAGCACTACTTACCGATCTTTTAGCATAGACGGTTGGCTTCAAGAACTCTTTGAATACGGTATAACCTGCTATTCTACCTCCATCCCTTTTTCTTCTTCTCTATTGGTGCGATAACCGCTTACGCGAATATGGCCAAGTATAACAAAGTGCGTGAGTCGTTTTTTTCTCATGCTAATCGGCGCCGGTTGCAAATACCAAGTGAAGCCAAGTCCATCTCTACCTGATCTTTCCAACGCAGAGGAGTCGGAACGTTTCTTTCCATTCGGATGACATGACCAGCCAGCGTAGCCGCTGAATCTCTATTCGCTGCGCTATGTCTATGTCGTCATAAAGCTCATACAGCTCATCGTTCCACCGCCGGCGGTACTCGCCGTTGCTAACGTTCAAAGGTCCAAAAATCTTCCGCAGAATCTTTCTCTCAAACCCTCCAAGGGATAGAGCGGAATGATGCCATCGTCCAAGATTTTGCGCCATATATCTCTACCTTTTTTCCATATTTTCCATCAAGTCCCAACAGCAGCTTTTTCGGTGGGAATTTCTTTACTGTAAGATATATCAATAGCATCTAACTCATTTTCGATTTTGCTCTTATTTTGTTAGGAGTGAAGTTCCTCTTCTTGACCACTTGAAAATTCAGTGCAGACTTCCTCCTCCATTTCACTTTCGTTAAAGCATAGTTCTATATCAGTTACATCTGATTCATTATCTGAAAGCTCTTTCCTTATTTTGTTTAGTTTTTTATTATTATAAATATAATAATATAAAATATTATAAAAGACAATTTTTCTGATTTTTTCCTATATCTCCCAATAGCAAGCCTAAAACACATTTGTGAACCAAGTTTTTCTTGCCAAAAATTGATTTGATAAAAAAATCACCAAATGAAATATTATTTTATAAAATCATATTTTTTTTGCCAAAGAAGTTCTGTCCACTCGAAGTATAATGACGAAAGAGTTGAGTAATATAGTTGGGTATACCTTCTACTCAAATATGAACGAGACGGTATCAATAAAACGGTCCGCGGATGACATGTGGCAAAAATAATTTTTTTGTTTTTTTGGTAGGACTGTTATAAGCTTACATGACAAATTTCAGCGTGATATGTCGCATGGTTTGTTTTCTGTGCTACTGTAAACAAGTCAAGCTCGAGTGTGTTCTTCGAATTCTCTTTTATGATGGTAGGTATACCACATTCGAATATGCGAAATGAGGGAGTGGGCGGAGGGGAGTATTCTATGTTTCATTACGTTAGTAAAGCCCGACATATGTATTTAAAAAATAATATTTCAGTGTTATATATATATATAGCTATATAAATTAACCCTCTGTTGGGCACTCTTTGTGTGGCCAGACTGGCTTCCAGGACTTTGGACGTGAATTCAATATATTTCTGTTATAGCGAATGACTTGAGATTTCAGGTAGCTTGCTAAAATTCAATTTTCTATGGATTTATGTAAATAACCTTTTAAAAAGAATCCTCGAGAAGGCCAGACCCGAGTGCTCAACTGAAGGTTTTAAAAAAGTTGACCAGCGGAGGGTTAAATGAGGCAAATTGGCTCAGTTTGAAAATCTGGGGCTAATAATATTGCATAATATATCACAAAACTGGCATCACCTGTATTATACTAAATGTCAATTATGTCAATTCATTGAATCACACATTGTTTCACTTCCTGTTTAACCGAATAAACGAGAAGACGTTTCAGCAAGACTCTGATTTTCAATACAAATTTTCAATAGGTAATGGGCCCAGACTGATCAGTCAAAAACTTCGTGCCAATCTTAAAGTGATGTTGGTTTCATGTTGGCGATCGCTGTAAATTTAAGGGATTCTTCAACAGATACACAGATAATACAGATTGTCTTTTCGCTCTACAACGAAGATTCTTGCGTCTGTTGAAGCATTTTTTACAATAGCTTTGTGTTCGGTAAATGTTACTTCAAGACTCTGCTGAGTCATTTTTGGCACTGACAACAAATTTGCTCGGAGGTCCGGTACATACAACGTTTCGTTAAGTGTAACATTACAGCCGGTATTCGATTTGATTTACACTATTCCACACCCTTCTACTTTTGTAAAGCTATCATTCGCTAACGCTAACATTTTGCCATCTAAGGTTTCAAAATATCGAAATTTTTCACGCAACGCACACATGTGCGATGATGCCCCTGAATCTAGACACCATCTGCCATTCATATTTACGCTGCGTGCACCTAAAACAATCTCTTCAACTTTGCACGACGAATGGTTTTGTTCTTGCCTCTGTTGTGACTTTGTGTGCTTGAAATTTTTGGATTTACAATCCCTCGCTTTGTGGCCTATCTATCCGCATGTGGGACAAACGTATTTGAAAGATTGTTTCTGTTGATCTTCCCTTGCTGTGTTTGGTGGTCGACCTTCGCTTTTATTTAAGTTATGTCTATTCGCATGCAATACGTCTTCGGGAAAAATAATACAATAATAATATTTTTGTTTTGTTTGTTGTTCCGATAATCGCAACTAGTTGACACTAGAATAATTTGAAAGATTTTTTTCAGAGCTAATTTTTTTCTACATTTTTTCTGCAACTTTTTTTTCTGTATCCTTATCAAAATGATACACAGAAACTAATTTTTTCGAAATTGTTTACATTCACATTATGCAAATTTAAAGCTGATTTTATACCATATCCAAACAAGCACACAAATTGCGGCAATTCAGTTTTTAATTGAGTTATCGGCTTTGGTGTTCACACAAACTCAATTGAACTGACTCAGTTAATGTTTTATTTTTGTTTGTGAGAAAAGGAAAATGAAGGATAATTCAGCTTTACAAAAAAATGTAGACAGGTTATAAACTGGGTGGGCCATATAGCGTTTGCTTTTTGAACCACCTATTTTTTTGAGAATGGTAACACAAATGACATGTAAAATGTGTTCATAATTTACTTAAAGGTTTGACATTTACGAAATGGGACGCTATACGATTGAACAAAATTGGGAAATATTGAAAACCTATTTCCAAAGTGGGAGTCTTCTTCTTCTTTTCTTATTTTCACATCGGTGGCTACATCAATAAGCAAAATTGTCGGATTTGGGACTCAGAAAATCCACACGTTACTGTAGAGAAGCAAATGGATCCACAACGAGTCAATGTTTGGTGAGAAAGTTTGAAAAAATATTGATTAGTGTTTTTCTATAGTCGATTCAAAAAGCAAATTTTACATGGCCCACCCTGTACATCTGTGTTTTTTCCGTTGGCTGCAGAGTTTCACCACTATCAAATCTAGGATAACTGACGCACTATGCTTATTACGCTCCAGCCTCGTCCATTTTGGTGTTGTGGAACTTTTTATTTTTTAATTAAATTGTTAGTAATCTGGAAGAGCAGTATTTCTTACTATTTCAATTCAATTCAATTGACTACACATAAAATGAACGAACTGGTGAAAACTTACTCCAATTGCTTATTCCGCATAGAAGTAGCGAACTGTGGAGCTGCATGAAACTCGTGAATTCTGTATTCACTGTATTCTGGTTATAGTTTCGCTTAAATGATTGTCTCAAAAAAAAAAAAAAAGTCGTCTAACTTGGACGTGAATTTGGATTTGTTCTTTATAGAACCAGGTATCTTTTCGAATTGATCTCAGTGCGACGAAGTTTCTGTCATGGGTTCAAATTTTGCTTACTGAATCTCTACCTGTATTAGATAAGTATATTAAAACATAGTACACTAATACATACACTAATGCATACACTAACGTATATATATGTGCACTAACATGTTATTGCATTATCGTCACATATCGGCAATTGACAATTGACATGCAACACGCCATGACAATATTTGCTTTATGCTCTTGACGTAGTGTGTAATGACGTGTGCTTGATTGACATGATTGACTTCAGCTCAATTGGCAGCAATGCTGCTCAATTGAGTAGTGACCATAGAAAAGTGTAACATAACACATAATTCACCATATACAGTTACAGAGTGAAGGTGGTTTGGTATTAGGAACGCTAGTGGCTGTGTCATTGAACTTACATTTTTCTAGTTTAAGCGCGCTGAAAACATTGAATAGCTTTGTATAAGTGAGGTATTTTTATTTGGTTTGGTTATTTACAATTTATTAAAGCTTTTTTGAAATAAAATATCAATCAAGTGGCCACCCTTATTAGCAATCATAAACTGCGATCTTTTTCCTGCGTCAAGCATTTCGGGTTTTATAGCGTCGAAATGTATAGCGTTAAAATGTGCCTCGTTAGTCATTAAAATTTGCTTCCAAAAATTGGGTTCAGTGCAAACCATTCGATCGACGGTTTGGCCGTATTCCCAGCGACGTGAATGGTCTGTCGGCAATATTCTTTATGTCAATTGCTCTTTATATGGAAACCAATTTAAATCAGCCTTTAAAATACGCCGCATTATGACGCCAAAATACTGAGCGTGACGACGATATGACACTGTTGGCTCCTGGGCAACGCTTTCCCTCACTGCTTCAACAAGTTCATTGGAACGTCTTGGTCCTTGATGAACGGCATGTTGACGATCTTCTATCGTCCCGTGCTTAAAAAAATTGACACCAAACGACGAATAGTATTGAGGGTGCCTGTTTGCCGCGATACTTTTTGCGATATGCGTGTTGAGTTAGGTCAATAGAACGACTATTTCCGATGTATAGCGTCACTATTTCAGTGCGTTGTTTCAGTGTAAAGCGATTCATGATCGAAATTGTACTGAACTGGCGTATCGAAAACATGTGTGTTGAAGTTTATCGGTTGCTAAATGACAAAGTTATTCAGCGTTTACATATCGACGTGAAAGATGAAGCACGCTGTACACAGATAATCAATGCATTCAGAATAGGCCTTTGTAAACATATGTTACTACATGCAAAGGTTTGACCTCCAAACGTATAAAACGTGGATTCTCTAAACCTTTTTTTATTAGCCTACTTCTTCTTAGCATTTTATACTTATAGCTTCAATCTTTTTACAGAGAGAGTAGCAGAGATGATATTTTATAAAGTGTCTGAAATATACGAAATTATGTTATTATAAAAGTATATGTTTTGATATTTAATTTTCCCCTCTTATAAATTCAAGTTAGGTGTTTTCCAACTACTGTATCAATTTAATTCGTTAATGTTTTGATACACCTTTTATTGTAAGAAATTTTATTACTATTTAATAAAGAAAGAACAGGAATGTATTCTGACAGCCAGGCTGCTGTTCTAGTTAATTAATATTCTAGAACTAAATCTTAGCTGGTGCGGTCATGAACAATGAAATTGTGCTCAATTTCTCAGTCAGTAGTCATACGCCCTATATCGATTGCCAAACGCAAGCTTATCTGTGAAAATGAAACGGTCGGCAAAAATACGGCATTTCTTAATGAAAACATAGCGATTGTACTACAATACACCCTATATATTTAGCACAATCTTCACAGAGTATCACCTACAAGAAAATCTGTTGCAGTTATATCCAGGTAGGCAGGTGTCTAACATTTTCTGTGCGAATGTCGAAGCCCCACATCTATTCGTTGTTGTGTTTGTTAGCTACATGAGAACTATCGATGTTGATAACTATGGTTTGACAGCTGAGAAAGGCAAAATATATTGAAGTTTCTGTTCACTAAAGTTTAGCAAGTCATCATGAATCGTTTAACGCCAGAACAACGCTCCCGAATTGTGGTAAATTACTTTGAAAAAAAAAAAAAAATTATTCGTGAAGTTAATAGAGCGAAGTATTGAAGAAGACGCCGAAATGGCGATTCTCCTCTCTCTCAACTTTTTGGAATTTGTCCTTCGACTACGTGAAATATTTTGCATAAGAATCCTTGATTATGTGCCTATAGAATACAGCTCGGACATGAATTCAATCCAGTTGGGCTTTGAAATAATTGCGTTGATTTATATTTATTATTCAGATTTATTGAAAAAAGTATGTAGAAAATGATGGACCATGTAACTTATAGCCGCGGTGGACATATGTCGGATATTATATTCGAAATATATCAGAAATCTAGCTCAATCATTTGGTCAGACAATAATATATCCGAACAATTTGGAACATCTTCTGGGGTTAAACAAGGTAGCCTATTGTCTCCAATGCTCTATGACCTGTATGAAGAGTTAGGAGGTGGCCTGTTAATTGATAATTAAAATATAAGATTTTTACTTTAGGTGGATGATATAGAGCTTCTTTCAGACGATATACAGATATTACGAAAAATGGTACAAAATTTAGAAAGAAAAATTGCGAGAAATGGAATATGGAGAATATGGCAAAATTGGCGATAATATTTCTCAGACACGGCGGAAAGTTAGGAAAAGAAGAAAAATGGCAGTAAATGGGAAAAGAAGCAATAATCGTTAATGAGTGTTGCAACTTACGAGTGTTACTTACACCCAAAATATTCTTTAAAAATTTCCTTTAAAAAACATTTGGAAAAAAGAACGCTGCTGGAGCTGATATAGTTAGCTTATGGAATAGTTTGTTTAGGAAAAAGAACATAGCTTGAAGTGGTAAGTGGAAGATGTTGCAGGCCGGTTGTCGAGCTATTCAAAGTTGTGCTGCTCAAGTGTGGAGACATGGATTATTTGAAGATGTGGATAAATTATATTTGCATTTTATAAAACAGATTTTCAGGATTAGTATAAGGACACATTTATACTGTATCACAACACTTGAAATTTATATTTATATAGTTTTATTCAAATAAAAGAATGAAAGACTCCCTGATAGTCTGTTAAATTCGGTTTTAAAACGAAATATCTTCTGGGTTAGAGAAGTCAACAAAATATGAAATGCTTATGCCTAAGATGGGATGATATGGAAAATGAGACAAGAAATTGGAATGCGGAATGCTAATATTTAATAGCATTAAAATAGTCAACAAAGAAAAAATGTGGCAATGTGCAACGAACAGTACTGGCAGGATGTATAAGGTTTTAGATCATATAGGCAGTATAAAAATTTTGCTGATTTTTAAACTCAAGAGTTGGTGCATTATGTTAAACGGACTGTATAAGAAAAACTACTCCATCTGTAACTTAAATGAGTATGAAACAATCAAGAATTTTCTAAAAAGATGACCCATATTAAAATTTTATCGACACGCAGCTTTTGAGAAACACTTTCTAGTCCAATCTGAAATTGTACAAATTGTGAATGCTACCGATGATCCGAATAGGAGAAATCTTATGAGTTTTGTTATTAATGCCCGTATCCCCATTTGAAATGTAATATTATATGTTTTTTGCAATTTATTTTTATAAGTTATATAATTACTTCGGCCACCGTAGCCAAATGGGGCGGTGCATGACTACCATTCGGAGAACGTAGGTTCAAAAAATGAAGAAAAAGTTTTTCTAATACCTCGATAGGCAACGGCAAACCTCCGAGTGTATTTCTGCCATGAAAAAGTTCCTCATGAAAATACCTGCCGTTCGGAATCGAGTTGAAACTGTAGGTTCCTAACATCAAGACGCACGTCGTAAATAGAAGGTTGTAAGCGCCAATTATATACATATATATATATTTTTATATTGCAATAGTCGTGTAATTAACAAATACCCAAGTTTGTATATATCTTATATGCAATTAGAGTTGAAATAAAGCTTTAAAGTGTTATACATTTTTGGTTGAGCCTCAATGACACTAAAATCTATCAATATCTTTAATATTTCCATCCCCATACTACAACCCTAATGAGTATCTGCCTACATATATATATTGACAGAGTATCCTGCGTAATCGCGACGATGACAAAAATTATTAGAGGCGTGAAAACACGTGTAGTTAGGCGTGAGTATACGTGGAATTTCATGCATGCCTTCACTTGCGTTATAAATACTTGTCAATATTAACACACATATACGTAAGCATATCAAGGTAATACTAGAACATTCACAATATGCATATGTAGAGCTGTAACTGCACACCACAAAGCTATCAATCGCCGTCAACTTCTCCGACCGCTGTTGCTTGTGCTGTATCCTATCACGCGCACCACTACAGCATGTAATTAATGAAATCAATTATGAAGCAACGCTGCACAAACAAATATTTGCTGTCAAGCCTGCGTTTGTTAACTTAAATGCTCTGACATATGTATGCATATATGTATATACATACATGACCTACACGTGCGTTGGTATGGTGTGCGGTGCGTATACGTAACATTTGAACTGAAAGCGAATGCCACAATAAATGAAATGAAGTAAGAAGGCTTCGAAGTCACTTAAACATTGCTGTTAATAAAACGTACATAATTAATGTGTTTTAAGTTAATATTACATGGAAATCATAAATTGCTTGAGTAATTTTCTGCGAATATTTTAGTGAAATTTAAGTGCAATCAGTTGTTTATAAGCCTTGGAAAAGTGTTTTAGAAACGTAAATTCGTTTAAGCTAGCTGATGTCACGACGCATGTCGGTAGTATGCCAATCAACTCGACCACTCCTTAAATGCCTTCCGTGTTTATGTAGGCATTGCGGTTTGCTGCGAGAAAACTTTTCAATCAAGCATTCAATGGAATGTGAGGTTTGTGCCTGAGAGTTGTATCACAATGACAATTTAGTTAATTGTGCAAAAGCGCTTTGGCTGAAGGTCAAAACAAGATTAGCGAAAGTTAAAAATAAAATAGTCAACTAAAAGTTGGTGGTTCCCATACGGAAGCTAATAGTGAAACTCTTTTATATTTTGTATGTAGCATTCGTATTCGTTTCTTCATTTTGTTGTGCTGAGTGGTTTGAGTCATAAAATATTTTGGTGGTGGTGGAGGTGTTGTCTGAGTGACACAGCATAGACCTGATTAACATAAAGATGCCATTTTGATACACTACTTTTAGAATCATATTGGGTAGTCAAAAAAGTCTTTTCGTATTTTGTCAATAGAAGTCGTTGGAGTCATCTATCTCCAGTGCTACCAATCACATTGTGTCATGTCATATGGTGTTAAAAAGGTGACATTTTAAGCTTCATTTAAGCAAAAAAAATTAAATTCGGAGAAGTGGAAAAAAAGTTATAGTTATACAAAAATTAATGAAAATAATGAAGAAATTTGCTATATTTTGAAATTTTTGTATAAAAAGGGAAGAATGCCACGCAAACCACCAATGAAATTTGTGAAGTTTACGGAGACGATGCTGTATCAGTTCGTGTAGTACAACAATGGTTCGCTCGCTTCCGTTCTGGAAATTTCGATGTGAAAGATGCACCTCGCTCCGGTCGACCTATCGTTGAAAAAGTCGGTGAAATTATGAAAAAGACTGACCAGGACCGTCACATAAGCTGCCATGACATCGCCAAGGTACTAAACATTCATCATGAAATGGTTTTGAACCATTTAAAAAAGGCTTGTCACAAAAAGAAGCTCGATCTTTGGGTACCACATGAATTGTCTGTGAAAAATTTAATGGACCGAATTAACATCTGCGATTCTTTGCTGATACGAAATGAAATCGAACCATTTCTGAAGCGAATGGTAACAGGAGACGAAAAGTGGATCAAATACGACAATAATGTGCGAAAAAGATCATGGTGGAAGGGTGGTGAAGCTCAGCAAATGGTCGCAAAGCCAGGATTGACGCCTCGAAAGGTTATGCTGTGTGTTTGGTGGGATTGGAAAGGAATCATCCACTATGAGCTGCTCCAGCCTGCTCGAACGATTGATTCTACACTTTACTGTCAACAACTGATGAGATTGAAGGAAGCAATCGAAAAAAAAACGGCCAGAACTGATTAGCAGAAAGGGCGTCGTCGCTAGGCCATACACATCTTTGATGACTCAGCAAAAACTGGGAGAGCTTGGCTGGGAAGTTTTGATGCATCCACCATATAGCCCTGACCTTGCACCATCGGACTACCATTTGTTTTGGTCAATGCAGAACTCCCCTAATGGAGTAAAGTTAGCTTCAAGAGAAGCCTGCGAAAATTACTTGTCACAGTTTTCGCCGAGAAACCACAAAAGTTTTACACTGATGGAATAATGTCTCTAGAAGAAAAATGGCAAAAGATGGTCGACCAAAATGGTAAATATTTGGTTTAATAAAGTTCATTATAGATATTAAAAAAAAATGAGTTGAAGTTTGATTAGAAATACGAAAAGACTTTTTCGACTACCCAATATATATATATATAATTGGCGCTTTCACCCTTTTCGGGTGTTTGGCCTCTGTGGCGTGCGTCTTGATATTGTACCGCAAATGGAGGGACCTACAGTTTCATGCCGGCTCCGAACGGCAGATATTTTTATGAGCAGCTTTTTCATGGCAGAAGTACACTCGAAGGTTTGCCATTGATTAATTTTGGTGATTTTTCCGAGATTAGAACCTACTTTTAGAGTTACTGTTTTTTATTAGTCGAAACATCTTGATTTGACTGTGAATCTGTCTATGTCGTCTATTTTTTTTTATGCAATTTCTTTCAAGTGAAATACTGTTTCCTTAGATTCTTGTTGATTCCAGCTTTTACAGCTATCGATGTACGGCCACCCCAAAGGCCAATTACTGGTTATTGTTGACGTAATTCGGAATATGTCTGCTCGTGGCTTTTTTAACAATTGGGCCAAATTTGTTTAGTTATATTCTAGGTATCAGTGTTATTCCATCTGTTAATGACCTGCTTCGGGAATAGCGAGAAGATTTCACTTTTGCGGGCTTCTTGGGAACAGCCCATTTGTACTGCTTCGGACTCGTTAACATTCGAAACCCCCATTAAAATATTCCACCTACAATCTTTTACTGCTTTAAAGTAGAATATGCACTTAAATATCTGTAAGAAGTTTGTATTTTTGTAGTTTAAATTTATATGAAAAAATGGAATAAACTGAAAACTGAATAAATGGTTTGATCAGAAAATGGTTGTTGGTGTAATATTTTATGGCTCAAATAATGGCTGGCTACATATCTCTTGAAATAGTAAAATTAAGCAAAAATAACTTTGCTGAATATTACTTCACTAAACTGTGAGCTGTTATGTCGAAAATTATCATAGTCATCAACCGAAAGAAAATTCCAACTGTTGATGTGAGCTGCACAATAGCCAGTAATTCATGCGAAAATGTAAGAAAACCAAAATGCATTCAAAGCAAATAAATGCCTTTACTTATCTAAATTAAAATTTAAAAAAATTCCGCATATATAGCTTTTGTGGTCCTCTATCTTTATCTCTAACTGAGGCAACACTGCGTATGAGCAACCAACTTCGAATCAAACAAATGCGAATGATTTATGAATTCAACAAGTTTTTGCAACTGCTGAATATTTGTTTGCATTTAAAATGCAATCACAATAAATGTGAAATAAATGCAAAACTAAAGCGAATAAAACAATGAAATCACCAACAACAAGTGAACGCCATTATGTGAGCAAACAAAATGCAAAATTCATTTAGTTTCAACAAATTTTGTATCTTTAAAGATGCCATGCATTTCTCATGACAAAGCAACAAGCTAAGCTCAAGTTTTAGTTGTTGTTGTTGTTGCTGCTGTTACACACAAGCATATAAGTACACTTGCAGGCATTTAATATTCAATGAAGGTAGCTGTTTCTCCATTCTTGTCATTGCCCTTCATATTTTTCAAACAAGTTATATTGACTGAAAATCAAATCAGTATGCACAGCAACAGCAACAGCAACAACAGCAGCAGGAACGAAAGCAACAGCATGGCTTGCATCGCTCATATGTGTGGCTCATGCAGGAGCTGAGGCATGTGGCGCCTAAGCAAATGCCACAAATAAATGCATATGCACGCCACGCCACGTCGGGAGGGCGAATTACACGCATACCCACATACACATGCAAGAGGGGTTTCTGCACATATACATACATACAAGAGAGTAAACAAATTCTAAATATAAATACAAGTATGTGCGCTTACCTTGACGATCTGCATGCAGGAGCATAAGTACAGTTGTGGCTGGACTAGGTTTTTATTTTTATTTAACTTTGGTTGCATACAAATATATCCCATCTGTGGCTGTGTGTGTAGCAGTGTGTAAGCGACGCCATGGTGCAATCAAAATACTTTTGTTAGTCAACCGAGTCAACATCGTGTTCATGACGTTCTCCTATGCACACACATTGACATGTTGCAACTTTAATATGACAAAAACAACGCAAGCATCAACAACAGCAGCAGTGGAAGCCAGCAGCTGCTGCTTCTTGTTCTCGGTGCAATTGTTATAGTATTTACACTGAAAAATAAAAAGTAGTGAAGTGAAAAGAATGAAATGAACATAGTTGTGCATATCGAGGTGAAGCGGAAAGGTGGTGCTGGCAAGCAATGCAAACAGCATAGAGGGCGAGCAAAGAAAAAAAGGAAGAAAGAAAGAGAGAAAAAAAAAACACTGAAATAGGAGATGAATACACAAGTCTTGGAAAAGTGCAAGGGTAAGTCAAGCTTCGTGGTGGTTAATTTTGTAAAGAGTAAACAATAGCTCATAAGAACTGGAGAAAATTGGGTTAGGCCAAATACACTCAGAAAATGTTATTCTGGTTTGCACTTTTTTTCTTATTCGATTTTTTATTTCATTTTTATTATGTAAACTTCGTATTAATTTTCAGAGTAAGAGTAAATATTATAAACTTGTTTACTTAACTCATTTAAGATATGAGGATTGAGGCAGCATCGAATGCCTTTACATCGCCAGTGTAGAACTTTAACCCGAACTAAACCTTCTACCGTTACCACTGTTAAGAGTAAATCATTGGGTGTTGGTCGAGCACTAGGCTCTACGGCAGCTGCATTTCACATGCAGTCCGTCAAAAGCTGCATGCACTTTAATTTTCCCCTAGTTTTGTTTATTTACGAAGGAAACCACCTCAGTTGGGCATGTATGCGTATCGCTGATTGCTAACGAATTTTTAACCGATGCAAACTTTGCAGGCGTCATAGTGCTGTCTATTTTCCTGGTACTATTGGATCTTCGATAATGCAGTTAAATTATCTCTGGTAGTCGCAAATCGTGGGCATACAAAAAAACACATGCCTTGCATACTGGTAATAAAGGCGAGTCACGTATCTGAAGGCGATGTACTTCTGGTAGCTACCATAACCTTTCAGAAATTGAATTAGGTGGAAGTTAAGCTCACCGTAGCTGCGATATAGCCATTTTTCGATACGAACACCTTCGCTTTGTGAAGTTTTCCCAACGCTCCCGCCATTTTAATAAGTCAAGGGTTTTCCTATAAGAGGTATTACTTTGATATTCAAAGAAAAATGCTATTTTTTAATTTAAATGATCGGATGTTTGTTTCATTCTAACGAGGAAGGTATGCAGTTAATAGTGGAAAATAACATCATGCTCAGGGCCCTATCCTTTTCATGAAATTTCCCATAACCGAATTGCAAAGTGGCTGCCCTATGTCTTCGATAGCCTCACGAATTCCATTTTTGAGGTATTGCATCGACCCTGGGCTGTTGGTGTAGACCTTCTCTTTCACGTGGCCTCAAAGAAAAAAGTCACAAAGGGTTAAATCACAAGATCTCGGTGGCCAATTGTGATCATCTCTTCGAGAGATAACACGGTCCGGAAACTTTTCCCGAAAAGATCAATTCGTTTCGTTGCTTGTGTGGCACATAGCGCCGTCTTGTTGAAAATAAACGTTGTCGAGATCAATACCATCCAATTCCGGCAACAAAAAAATCATTAATCATCTCTCATACGTAACACCTGTTATTGGAAAACCCTTACATAGACTTCTATTTTTTCATGATCGCTGCTATGTTTGTCTGAACCTGTTCTTTTAACACGTAATCTCTTGTTCGCTCTTCCGCCAATGTGCTTGAGACCGCCATTGCAGCCGTCAGTGCGCAAAGCCTGTGCAACGCCTCATATGGTCTTATATATGGCCTTACTGCGAAGGATTTTGCCTATATTAAAGGTGCTTATAGCAGAGTGGATGTGATGTTGCTAGTTAGCAGCCGGAACCAAACGTCAGTTATAACACCCGGATATTTAAGCCGACGATTTAAACTCATGTGTACCTTTACTGCAAGAGGCTGTCTCTGGTTTCTTCCGAGTACTTAAGCAAACGTAAAGGGGAAAGTGTGCAGAATTATGTTCAAACTCATACTAATTACAACTTCCGCAGACACAATAACTGAAATAATATTTCGGAAACCTCAGCAAAATTTTGACACCTATTATCTCTGTTCTGAGGTGGGTAATTTATACAACTAGACGAAAGAAATAAATGCGTTCATTTTCTATGAAACAGTTATTTTGACCAAAAAGATCTTTTCTCGCCTGGAATGATGCTCAGAAAACTAGAAGGTCGCTCAATAAAGCAGCCTTATTATTATGAGCTCAAGTACATATATAGATGCACATATACATGCATATAATAATCACTGTGTTTAAATATTATTTTAAAATAATCTTTTTGTTCTAACAATTTCTAAACTACAACTTAAAAAATGTTTTTATATTTGAAACTTCAGCTTCATGCAAAATTCTTTCCGCTGTCTCTGACAGCAGCGTCTCTTCAACAGTTTTGCCACCCATCTTAGCGGGAGCAGCATCTGTCATACAACTAATGTCAGAAACAGTGCTCAGCAGTAGTAGCAGCTACAGTTGGATGATTTGAATGGGAAATTTAATAAAAATATTTTTTACATTTGTACGAGTATGGGCTGTCATGCACGAACTGCATTCAACAATAATTGTGACAAGCCCACAACACTGACAAAGAATTCAGACACATAGATGAGCCTGCAGGGAAAATATGAAGAGCGAGAAAAATTTATATTTCATAACTTAGCAAACTTTCAACAAATTCGCACTTATCTTCCTGTTGGTTGCTCTCGTTTGATGCCGCGTATATAAAAAAGAAAATTAATACTGGTTCTTATTTATAGTATCTCATTATTAAATTACCTTTAGTTTTACTTAGGGAGGAGTAGTAAACTGAAAATAACCGAAGGCAATTTCTTTGACATTTATGGTTTTTGGAAGCTCCGCGCGTTAAAAATTGTACTTGAGGCAACTTTTGTGTCTTTCGATCCAATACCTTTGAAGCAGCGTGTTTCCAGAGTCTACTGTTTGATGATCTGTTATGAAAATAATCAGGGTAAGACGTTAAATGGACTAATAGGACAACTAAAGTTTAACCCCACCACCACCTACATTTTTCGGATTGTTGGTACAGAGGGAATCCAAGAATTAAGTTTATGGAGGAAAATTATTGATCGGGTGTGTAATACTATTTTTGCCTTAGTAGCAGTTGAATATGACGAATGACACTTAATCGCATATTGGCCTCCTGGAGAATATTATTTTTCAACTTTAATTTGCAAGTTGCCATAGGAATTCCAGTTCTGCCTCTGTTTTCAAGCATTGGAAGAATAGTACCCTTTCTGGCTAGCTCATCGTGCAATTTCCTTCAATGTCTCTACATCCCGGAACCCATATAAGGCTGACCTTGAAGACAGTGCTAATATCAGTTAGAGCTACTATTCATTCCTGGGCAACCTTTGTTGTTATTATAACTGCCTCCACTGATTTGATGGCGGTCGAGCTGTCCGATAAGATATTTATCGTAGTTCTTTTTAAGGCTTGTGCGTTCAGGTACTCAGTTACCTTCTTTATGGCTAAGACTTCTACCTGCTAAAAGTAGTTTGGAAGTCAGACTGATAATTCTAATCCCAATTCTTTTAAAAAAACTTGGTGAAAAATAAAAATAAATAATTGGCGCGTACACCCTTTTTGGGTGTTTGGCTGAGCTCCTCCTCCTATTTGTGGCGTGTGTCTTAATGTTGTTCCACAAATGGAGGGACCTACAGTTTCAAGCCGACTCCAAACGACTCTCAATATTAGATTTCCACTTAAGTTTCCTGTATAATATGAGTTTTCAATATTTAATATTCTCTTTCAAAGACATCTCCACACCCTTGAAAATTAGCGAGGAGGCTGTGGGCAGTCTATGTTTCCTTGTAAAGAGAATTACTTCAGTTTTAATAATTATTCAGAGTCCCCTACTCTCTGTCCAGTTACAAAGCGTGGCCATGTTAGAGCGCAGAACACCCATGCGCGTGTTGGAATACTTGCCTTTCATCGCGATTGCGGTATCGTTAGCGTAAGCTTTGGCAAGGCAATCCAGAGGAGGAAACCCCTTGTTTTTAGGGTCAGCAGCAAGGAACTCACTGCCGAGACCTCCTGCCTCCTTGAGCAGTACCTCTGCAGATCTGCCTGCTTAATATTGTGTTGCCTAATCTTGCAGTTACCTTCCTTCTGACAAGTATATTCTCGATTAGAGTAGCAACATTAGGTTCGACTCCAAAATCTTCTAGCATTAAATACTGCTAAATGCTTCTTCAATGTCTACAAAAATTACCAAAGTAAATTCATTTTTCTGCCAGGCTCCACGAACCCAACGATCGCTTATAAAGCAGTTTCTGTAGATGTACCTTTTATGTAGGTGTGTTGTGCTGTGGAGAACCTGCTGATTGCTGGCACGCCCCGTAGATACTCATCGATAATCCTTTCTAGGAAACATGTGCGATTGATAGGTCTGAAGCCTTTAGGGTTAGTGTGTAAGGACCTGCCTACTTTAGGTGTATGGGGGACGAAAGTATGCAATTTGGCGGAATGTAGCCCCTATTGAGGCAGCTTCTAGAAATGAACAAAGAACTCACACTTTATAGAGCTCCTTTATTGGTAGTATGGAAGAGGAAGAATTCGGGTCAGTCAAGGTCCCAAATTCAACAAACAAGGTCGATTTTTGAACGGCATGGATTTTATTTCAATGACAAAAGCGCATATTTCTAAGACCATGCACGTATTTCTGCAAATTCCTTCCTTCTTTACATCCACGCTGCTTGGTAGAAAAATTTACAGCCATAGCTCTTTAAAGCTTTGATGGTGTTGATGAGGAATGTTATGCTTGTTTGTTCGACTGAGTTCCTTACTCTACTTGTTTGGCTTCCTATTTAGCTAACCAAGGCTGCTAGGGCTCACAAACTGACAAGCTTGCAGACTAAGAGACGAACAAACTCACTGACTGTTTGAGGAGTTGGTTATTTAGTTGACTGGTTGAGTGGTTGCCTGGTTGATTGCCTCAATGTAGCATTTTATTCGCATTTGTCATTGATGGTGTTATTGTATATGATTTAGCTGTTGCTGCGGCAGTTATACTCAGTCTTTTTCATCTTCCTAGTTTCTGCAGCCAATGTCACTGCAACAGCTATTGTTATTATTGCGGCTAATGGTATGCCCTTTGTTGATTGTGCTGGCTGCCATTGGCATTTCTCGCTTAGCGAATTCCTTTGACCACTTCCACTAGACTTCATTAGCCGCACTTTATTTTGTTGCTTCGAATATTTGTTGTTGTTGAAGGTCAATTGTGTCTCTCTGCGTCTTTCGCTTTTTTTCCTCCTGCAGTTGGTTTTAACCGGTGAAAATATGTTTGTTGCTCCAATGTATACTCCCTTACATCCTCTTGTATGTCCTTATCAACGTTAATGGAGTGCAATCAGCACAAAGTCAATATTTCTGCAGTGTCCTTAATAAATAAGTATTTATTCAGTATGAATGAAAATTGTGTTAGGTATTGTTATTATTACAAATGTTCACTGAGCAGTGACTAGTCAAAAGACAAATGAACTGTGTACAGTGGTGTGGAAATCATTTCGATAAACTGGAAATTCATTTAAAGCGTGATATGTTCAGCTTGCGAGGAAGAAGCAGGTAGTTCAATTTTACAATTTTTTTGAGAGACTTTCCTATTAAACATTGTATGTGTAATAATATCACAAAAAATTGCACGTTGCTAATAATTTATTGTAAAATTTAACTAATCGCAGAGAAACTGACTCTTTTATTTCAGTTTTTTGTCTTTCACACTTCTAAACTGAACCTGGAATCAAAGTCCTTCACGACTTTGTTGCTTATTTGTATTGCTAAGACAAGAGCTTCAAAAGTTAACGCTGTATTATGGTATATAATAAATTAATTTTTATGAAAGCTTTTATAAAATGTATACAATAAAATAAAAAACATTAAAAAATAAATAAATTTATTTAATTGTTTGTCTAATAACACTTTGGACAAACTAAAAAAAAGTTTACGCTTTTAGTTTTTTCACTAAAGTTTGAATTTTTTAAAAGACTTTAAAATTTTATGGATGAAAGCGGCTTAAAAAAATCCTATGAAAATAAAATTCAATGTCGAATTGAGGGAAGCCAATGTGGAAAGACGGTGCATAAAATCCTAAGAAGTCGATGCATAATTACATACGCATTCAAGCATAGAGCTCAAATATACATAACTTACGCTTCTAGTTTTCTCGTGGAATGTTGGTAGTTTTGTTTAAAGAACTTTGAAGTTTGAACAAGGATAGTGGTTTTGAAAAAAAGGTTACATTTAATATTATACAACGTATGGAAATATGAGTGTGAAATGAAAGACAGTGCGATGAATGCTAAGAATTCATTTATTTATATTATTTATTTATTACACCGTACTACAAAATCGAACTACTTTTGCCACACATGAGGAAATGAATATACGAGCGAAACTAACGCTA
Source organism: Anastrepha obliqua (assembly GCF_027943255.1). Taxonomy (NCBI): domain Eukaryota; kingdom Metazoa; phylum Arthropoda; class Insecta; order Diptera; family Tephritidae; genus Anastrepha; species Anastrepha obliqua. The sequence goes on from NC_072893.1 coordinate 11,266,852, forward strand.
AAATATTTCTTTATTTATTTAGCTTAATCAAACAACAACAGGACATTTTTCAGTGTTAGATACAAATTACAAGATGACTTAAAAAGTATTAAAACACATAAAATAAGAATTGAATCTAAAATGTATTAAATTATTCGAAAAGGGAAAGATTGAAGAGAAAAACAAAAATTTACAAAATGTAACGAAGTAGAGTTTAGCTCACTGACGCATGTCTAGCAGTTAAAAATTAGCTTTTACTCAGCAGACTAACGCCGTTTTAAAGCAATGCTGGGCACAAAGCATTAAGAAATAAAAGCAATAAGCATTTCACTACCACTACTTCTTCAGTGGTAGTTAAAACACGAATTTCATTATCACTGAAAATTAATTGATAGTAAAAAAAAATGAGGTACAAGTGGAAGTCTAAAATAAACAAGACTGGCGTCATAAAAATATCTTTGATGGCGCCATCTTTGTGAAGAGTTTGTGCGTTGAAAGTTACATCCCTAGCTGACTTCCAGTAAAAGCTTGGTGACATTCGGTTCAGTAGAAGTGAAGTTATTGCGTCTAAAGCGTCAGTATGACACAAACATACATCGGTACAAAAATGAGTCTCGAAAAAAGAAGTAATATCAAATTTTGTTTTAAAATCGGTAAAACGTTTACCGAAGCATTTTAACAGATGAAAAAAGTTTATGGCTATGATTGTCTATCTCGTTCAAGAGTTCATGAGTGGTTTACACTGTTCAGAGATGGTTGTGAGGACATAACTGACAATGAACATACGGACCGATCAAATTCAGTAAAATAATAAGACAAAGAAATAAGGTTGTAAAATGTATTTTGTTTTCGTCGTCATTCTGAGGTAAATCATTTCAAAAATGTCACTTAAGGTTGTTAACCCTGAATAGCTTTCATAATTTTCATTCAAATTCCAAATACCAAAAGTCATCTTTTATTTCATACTCATATTTCTACACCATAGAGTATTTTTTAAACTACTATCTTTATTGGAACCACAAGTATTGTGCAAAAAATAAATTTCGGACGTTTTGTGATATTTGATATTGGCACATTCTTTAAAAGGTTTTAAAGTGAGTTTCTTGAAAGGGTTCTATGCAGTCTTCAGCAGTGATGACCCTTTTAAGTAAATCTGGATCATCGTTGACGTCACTCAACAATTCCTGAGCGATACTCATGTGTCGTTGTTTTTGGTCAAAATTCAGCAATTTTGTAACGAGCTTCGCTGCCATACGCTTCATGCCCAAAACTTTCAAAAAGATTGCATGACATGAACCAACCGATATGCCGACATTCCCGGCAACATCTCTGATTGTGAGTAGACGATTCTTCATAACAATTTTCTTCACTTTCTCAACATTTTCATCGGTTGTTGATGTGCTGTGGCGCATAGAGCAGGTGCCGCCATTTCGCCGCCAGCTTCTCGACCTTTTGTGAAAAGCTTGTGCCACTTGTAAGCATTTTTTTGACTCAGGGTATTCTCATCGTATGCCATTGTCAACATTTCAAGTGTTTTTGATTTTATGCAACTTCTTTGATACATTTTTTTCGATAGCAGAAAATCGCCGAACTTGCAAAACACTTATGCCTCTCACAAACAAGCTAAACAGGTTATATTGCTAAAACCGTGAACATACCTGGGAGGCGAGAGTACCAACATAAAAACAAAAAAATAATAATCGAAAGTCAAATGTACGCAACCCGCGTATTTGGTAGGTAGGTAAGTAAAATGGCAAGAGTGCCACCGGCATACTTCAAGTAGCACATTTGCACAGAAAGTGTTCCACAGCCTCTCTCTCTGCAGGAGTACCGCTTTTCCGCATGAGTACCAAGCTTTTCCGCATGAGTACCGATCACCTAGTGACCAGTGAACCCCGCAATGAGTTTGGAAATTGAATGGCGGGGGATTCCTATTAAGCGTTCTGATTCTATCGTATTGGGGCCATTCAAAATTCACCCAATTTTTTTAACACACCTCGCACAGACGAAATGGTGTAAGATTACTAACTTTTATATCTAAAACCTATTCAGCGTTAATGCACCATGCACCGATGGTATAGATGTGTATTAATTTTTTTCCGATTTGGTTCCACTTCTTGGAAAATATTCCAAAAAATTGCAAGCTATGATAATTTTGCTTTTTGGTATCCCGTATGCTCACAAATATGTTTGACTAATTCTTTTCCTTTTTCACTTTCAGTTACAGAAAAAGAAATTCGACAGTGGTAAGTTATACTTAATTTGCTTCTCTCAAGTTAAAAGAATTTTGTACATGTTTTTTGTAATTTTCTTGCAAAATAGGCACAAAGGATTCCTGAAAGACTGTCCCAATGGCTTACTCACAGAGCAAGTAAGTGATTCGTGGTCATGAAAATAAAATGTTTATAGATATGTTTTTTTCAAATGTTTGTAAATATTTTATTTTATAAGATATTATTTTAAAAGGTTTTTTTTTGTTTTTGAGAAAATAAGGTAGCACTATATAGTCAATAGTCAAAGAAATTGTTTATCAAAATCTGATCTGGGCTTAAGTACTGATGTATTTAGAAATAAAACGGCCAAAAATTCGAAAAATTTCCGTTGCACTTTTCATAGTCAAGAGTGCAGCTCTTGTAGAAGCTCAAGCCCATACCAGAGACTAAGAAAATGTGATTATTAAGTGTCGAATGAAGATTTTACGACTAAATTTTCAATTTCTGTTATTTCTTATTCTTACTTACTGGAAGAAAACACACTCGGCTGGATTTCAAAGCTAAAGTTCTCTACTACTTTAACTTAAAAGCTACAACCGTCAGAAGCTACTTGGATGGTACAAGTGTGCTGGTTATTTGTTTGATAACAGTAGATACTTCGTTTTCCCACATTCACTGCCAGTATCTTTCGATTTACTTCTTTCTTTCTTTCACTTCTTTCCCAAGTTTAGTTAAGAAAGTAGTAATGAGATTAAGGCTAGTAAAAGATTGCAGTTAAACAATGCAGTTTGAGTTTTCCCTTGATTTTAAACTGCTCGGAGGCATCTCTAAGGTACTGGCAGCAATTCTTGCATAGTCGAGCGAATGCGTGTCTGCTGATTGGAGTTTAAATGTGATTTGCTCATCCCCAAGGAGGGTAAACTGATCAGATATGTAGTCAGTATCCTATACACCGCATACAAAGCTTTATAAAGAATGTTTCACGAAACGAACTGATTGCACCTTATCTATTTGGACATATTAGTCTTGGGAAAGACACTTGCCAACTACTACTTGTCACCACGGAAAGAAGTGGCCAATGTGCCGCAACATCTGCTTTTGGTATCCCTGCAAAGTAAATATGTCTGTATTAAATGACCATCTCCTTCAGAATCGATGAGCAAATCACATTTAAACTCCAATCAGCAGACACGCATTCGCTCGACTATGCAAGAATTGCTGCCAGTACCTTACCAACTCCTTGCCCCCATTATGATCCGATCCATTCTTCCACCTCCCGTAACATGTCCGATTTGGTTTCAAAACTTTTGAGCAAGAAACTGTTACGTACCTTGATAAATCTTCTTATACTGAAATATGACGCTGTATACTACCATAAGCCGGACCTCGGCGTAGTTGATCAGCCTCAGTCTATTAACGGATCTTATGTCACATAGGACTAATTGTACAACTGTGGGTCCGATGATTCTTTCCACACTCACTCTGATGCTGAAGTTTCAAGCTTGGTCTTTAGATTGTAAGTGCGATCCCGACACTCAAAGAAGCAGTCTTTGGTCATTTCGGATGAATTATGCCAATAAACGAGTCTAACATAGTGAATGAAGTTACTTGACCGAAATTTCTCTACAACCATCTCAGACACAGAATTTACATGACTACCATTGTAGAATTTCTAATAATCGAATGTATTTTAATCATTTTTTGATTCATAATTTCTTGGATGACGATGACATCTACAACTGTTGTTACAAGAACACAACCAGCTGAACAGAGACACTTTCTTCATCGTAGTTTGTGTACCTTATCCGCCTTTGGACCTCTTTTTATATGAAATGGTCCTTGATATCTAAGCCCAGAACATAACACCAACGTTGCTCATATATTTATATAGCCTTGACTGCAGACAGGGAGTTCCTGGACCGAATATGAAGGAGGGGACCTTACAAGGGTTCGCCTTCTCATTTTAGCTCTCTAGAAAATGGGTGCATGTAAGCTATCAGCAAGATATTTCTACCCTCTTTCAAAAGTTGTGAGCTACTTGAAACGTTTGTAAAATAATAATTTTTTACCGAGACTGATGAATGGTAGTCCAAAAACTTTCCTCGCATATTTAGATTCTACACAAAAACATCCGCTACATTTTTGTCTTTAATTAAAATATTTACCAATGTTTTAGAAATTTCATATATTACTAAATTTCTCTTTTTCTTTTCTCTTTTTACACAAAAAACGAATAATATTAATTGAAAAACAACCGGCAACTTGGAAAAAACAAACAATTAAACGGTGTTAATTGTCACAACCCTACCACCCATCATTACTCACTACACAAAACTTGCAACTTGGCGTTCTATGGGAATTACGCTGTGATAAACAACTGGAATAAACGGAAAATGAAATTAATGACACTTTTATGTGCCGGATTGACAATTGTTTGCGTGCGTGAAAAACCAACAAAAATAAAACGCGATTAAATAAATACAATTAAAATGCCACAATTTTCGATGCGCCCTCTTGGCTGGGTGTGCATATGTCCATGAATGGCTCTTACGCCTATTGCTTAAACATATAAAACAACAAAATAAACATTTTACAACTGCACGCGATTTTTATGATTGACTGACTGACGTAATGTCTGGCTTATTTGCTGGTATTCATGTTGCCATCTCAACCTTAAACTCGTCTTCAATATTAAACAATGCCTTAACCACAACTATAATCACCATTCTTTATCTCCACTTGGACTTCAACTTCAACCTTGACTTTGACCTAAACCTCAACTTCATGCTCAATTTTCACTTCAATCACTTCCTTAATCCCCACCTTTATATGAACCTCCACCTCAACCTAAATTGCCATCTCCACCTAATTTCAACCTGACCTCAATCCCCATCTGCATCTTCTTTTTTACCTTAACCATCAACCCCAACCTCAATTTCAAACACAACCTGAACCTCAATTTCAACTACACTTCACTTTCATTTCAATCACAATCTCACCTCAACCTCAACGTCAATTTCAACCTCAACTTCAACCTCAACCTCATCCTCAACGTCAACCCCAACCTCAACTTCAACCTCAACCTCAACTTCAACCTCAATCTCAACCCAAATCTCAACATAAATCACCTTAATCTCAACTTTAAACTCAATCTTAACCTCAACCCAAACCTCAACCTAAATCTCTACTTTACCCACTACTTTTATCTCCACCTGCATCATCTCCTCATCTTAACCTTAATCTCAATCTTAACGTCAACCTTAATCTCAACCTCAACCTCAACCTCAACCTCAACCTCAACCTCAACCTCAACCTCAACCTCAACCTCAACCTCAACCTCAACCTCAACCTCAACCTCAACCTCAACCTAAACCCCAACCTCAACCTCAACTTTAAACTCAATCTCAACCCAAACCTCAACCAAAATCACTACCTTAATAACTACTTTTATCTCCACTTGCATCACCTCCTCATCTTAACCTTAATCTCAATCTTAATGTCAACTTTAATTTCGACCTCAATGTCAACCTCAACTTCAACCTCAACTTTAACCTCAACCTCAACCTCAACCTCAACCTCAACCTCAACCTCAACCTCAACCTCAACCTCAACCTCAACCTCAACCTCAACCTCAACCTCAACCTCAACCTCAACCTCAACCTAAACCCCAACCTCAACCTCAACTTTAAACTCAATCTCAACCCAAACCTCAACCAAAATCACTACCTTAATAACTACTTTTATCTCCACTTGCATCACCTCCTCATCTTAACCTTAATCTCAATCTTAATGTCAACTTTAATTTCGACCTCAATGTCAACCTCAACTTCAACCTCAACTTTAACCTCAACCTCAACCTCAACCTCAACACCTGAACCTCGACCTCAACCTCAACCTAAATCACTATCTTAACCATCACTTTTATCTCCACCTGCATCACCTCCTCATCTTAACCTTCATCTCAATCTTAATGTCAACCTTAATCTCAACCGTAATCTCAATTTTAAACTCAATCTCATCCTCAACCTTAATTACAACTTCAACTACTACTTTAACCACGACTTTTATATTCACCTTTATATTCCCTTCCCCCTCTACCCCAATCTCAATCTCAACCTCAATCTCCATATTCACCTCCAATCTTAATCTCAATTTCAACTCCTTCCTCACCCTTCACTTCAACCCGAACTTCTATCACCACCTTAACTTCCATCTCCACCTCAACTTCCATCTCTATCACTGCCGACGCACAAAATATTATCATCGCCTCTGCTGTTGTATGATTTCTGTTGACGTTGCACTACTGTTGCTTCTATCACCGTTTGAATGCAACAAACTCCATTTTTTTCGCTTACGCAAAAATTCTTGTGAACTAATACGAAATTACACGCAACGTGCATTCCAACGCGCTCCAATTTAACAACATTTCTCTGCGCAATAAAATATGCAATATTGAAACACAAACAACTGGTCTATAAAACGTTGACACTATCACTAAAAACAACATGAACGGTATCAACAAAAACTATAACGAACGATGTTGCTGCGCGCTGGAAAATTATATGTCCGTCATTCGCCTTCAAATGAATTGTCGGCTTTGCTGTTGCTGTCGCTGTGGATACACTGCCATCGCTGTGGACGCCATCATCATCAACATCACCACCACCATTACTGTCACTGCCACACTGCCACTCTGCTGATTTCCTTATCACTCCGTGCTTCTGCTCGGTATCGTGTGCCGTCGCCTTTGGCGTGTTTGCGCCGCGCTTGAAAAACATTTTAACATTCTTGAACGCCTTCACGTACGGTGTATCACATATACACGCATACACGCTTTATAAAACATATTGCCACTATATGTGAAACGCATACATACATACACAATGCATACTATCGCTTGCTTTCATTTGTGTCGCATCTTATATGATTGCGCTTTGCATCTGTGCGCTCCACGGCGTATACGCAACATTTAATATTTGCGCTTAACTCACTTACTCGCCACAAAACTGTGACTTATACAAATGCGTGCACGAACAACAACTATGATTACTACAAAAACCACTTACATTTGTTATGCTCTCACATGCACACACCCACACTGGCATACATATACCATACATACGCTGCAATAGGGTTTTATTAAAATCTACAAACAATTCTTCCCACAAGGAGATCCCAGTAAATTTGCTTCACTGGTGTTTCGAGTTTTCGACGAGAATAATGTAAGTATCAAAATAAATCCACTTCACAGACATCTACGTATATCACTTATATTCTTTATACAAAACACAATTTGCGTGTGTGTGTGAGTGTGCGAGTGCTAGTGCAAAAAACTTGCATAGTGAATGACTGATGTTGATAAATGAAATAACTTGATGCAATGAAATTTTGTTAAGTCCTGCGTTGAGCGTCAAGCATCCTATGCTACCGCGCGCAGCATCCACTCGGCGGTAAACTTGCGGTCGAAGGGTTTAGTATATGTTTACATGCAATCAGGAGTAGACAAGAAACAAGCGAAAATAAATGTTTTAAGCAAAATAAAAGCGAAAAGCTTAACTTCGCGACCCGGATATGATTTGAGTGGATTTGTTACTCAAGTTACAGAAGTGGGTGTGACTTACTTTGATAAAATACGTAAGATTGAGTTAGAGTGGCGGTAAGCTACTGGCGTGATTAGGTGGTGGAAGTACACTGTTAGTTTAGCGCGAATTTTATTTTGCTGTGGAATTCAGGCAAACAAAAGAAAAAGACTGCGAAATGTGTGATTACTTGTCTTTTTCGTTATTTTTCTTTCGTTCACGGTATTGTAAGCAGGTACTCTAGAAATTAATTTGAAATTTTTTAGCGCTCACAGATGTTTGCAATAAATTGGTGTAAGTTGCAGTTGTGTAGTTTTAAATAAAATTTATTAAATGAGTGCTGATACTTAAGTTTTGCAATACACAATTTAAAATATGTAAATGTTTATACTCGTATATAGAAATAATATAAAATACTTAAGTAATACCTATAATAAAATATTTAAATAACATAGGCAAAAATAACTTTTTTATTAAAAATATCATCTATGAGGAGCAATACACTTTTTTTGCACATTTAAACCTAAGCGGCTGAAGTACTTACTCCACTCCAATTGAATAATTTCAAAACACACGACCTTGAAGTGCTTTTGGTGCCGTCAAGCAACATTGACCTCGCGTTCGATTTATGAAAAACTGTCTGAATACTTAAAAGGAAAGTCTAGTCTTGAAGATGACTACTAATCTAGCGACTAGTGGTAGGAAGGGCTGCCTGGGGAGCCTAGCTTGAATATTTTTTACCTTATAAACAGGTTTATAGTCCGGTTGAAACACATCTCTTCGACCGAAAAACTTTGGCAATGTCTTTAATTGTATTGCTGAACCACTCATCAATCTCCTTAAGACCCTAAACGGTTCAGTATTGCATAATTTTTGTCCTATTTTCGATTAATCGTTGAACAGGTACCTATATCACACTTTACTGATAATCAGGAATTAATGCACCAAATATATGGACCTCAGTTGTATAGTAGCTATTGTAACTACTAGCCTAATAACACTGTTCCGGGACTACCTAAAAATTTGTCGCATTTATCTCGACTGCTCGGTTTACGTTGAGCTGATATTTTTATTTATTTTCTGTGCCTTTGGTCTATATTTTTTGACAAAAAAAAACCTACACGAGAAGGAAGCTGGGAGTTTGGTTAGGTTAACTTGTAATTTTTGTCGACTATAGGACACACTCACTCTTATAGCCCATTGCGATGCCGCGTGCGGAACTTGTCCTGATTTCCCTAGCTCCAAAGTGAAGCTCACGGGGATTAGCGCCCCGTTGATTTCCACCGAGCTTGTTCTTCTTCTTTATTGGCCCGATAACCATTAACCAATTTTAAGAGAGTTTAACAAAGCGCACCAGTTGTTTCTTCCTCGTGCTAACTGATTTTAGTTGGAAACACTGGAGTTAATACTGGTTCCTAGATAAACGAAGCCTTTTACAACCTCCAAATCATAACTGCCAACAGTGACGCGAATTTGAATTCACTGAAAATTTGTCTACCTAAAATAGAAAATAGGAGTCTGAATAGAGCAGGACAGTGGCACAGAGAGTCAGCACCGTCCCTACTTCTTCCTCTAGACAGTGTTTGCAGAAGTCATGTGCTTTGCACGCCTAGCCTGTTGGCGTGTCTGCTTATGAGACAGTGCTCCATTATACCGGAAGTCTGTGTGCTAAGACTATGCGTATTTTGACTTTGCAGAGATTTTGCGCATTTAGTATTGAGAGTAGGCCACAATGGTCAGGTGATTCTGCAGGTGGATTCATAACAACATCTCGCCTGCGATGTTCATACATTTTTTTTTCAAAAATGAGTAGCTTATATGCAATTTTTTATGTACTCATCAGTCTGTTTGGTGACGAGGTTTATTTGTTCATCTGCTCCTTACTTGACTAAGTCATCTCCTTATGAGATATACGGCTACTTCCTGGCTTCCTTAGAGGTTATCGACAGCTTTGTGAGGCATTTTATTACCGCCTGTCTTTTGTGATAGCTTGAGATAATATTTACATTTTGCCTGGTTGATATCATCTCAAGCTATCACATCAAATTTTGTCATTGTCACTAGTTTTGTCATACCTTCAGCCAGACACTGCAGTAGTCCGAGTGTCGAAAGCTTTCGCCCAATCTACATTCGAGCTTTCGGTCATCCGTGTACACATGGATGGATTAGCACCATCGTGAACGTTGTGGTGTTTATAGAGAGTGCATAGTTTACCAGTTTGGGAAGCTCGGAAAAGCCGGTTAGGATCTTATCGTGGTCGTAACCCTTGATTCGACTTTTCTAAGGTAGCCATTTTTGTTGCCGCACTGCTAGCTATATATTGAGTAGTTTTAGGAGTATTTAGAGTAGATGGCAAGACCGCACAAATAATTTGTATGCTCATTTCGATAGCAGGCTGACATGGATACCAAAGCTCTTGGGAGCTTTGGTTATTTAAGGTTTTATATACACTTTTAGGCTGAAAACTCACGTTTTTTTGAGAATTTTTTACAAAGAACGATTTTATTAAACAAACACAATTTTTCATTATTCAAATAATGTCTACTTTAAAGTTAATTATAGCAGGTAAAGTTAGTGAAAATATTGAAGTGCACGGCTCCTGCAGATGATCTCCCAGAACATCTCCGGTTTGGATTATCTGAAATCAAAAAACCAATTAGATTCTTTGTGTGGATATATAAAGTCAGGTATTAACGATGGAAGTGTCAAATTTTTTATTTTTGATAAAATGGCGGATATAGGAAAAAAATCGAATTTTCTACAAAAGTTTTCGCGAAAAATTGCATAAAAAATATAAAAAATCATCAGAATTCTTATTCCTTCGACTAATACCTGGATAATATGTATATCTGAGAAGGTTCAGCCGTTTTTGAGAAATCGTGTCCACCGACTTCGAAAACACGGTTTTGAGAAAAACGCGTTTAAAGTTTCAATAGCACTTTACATAGGGTAAAAATTCTCTGAAACGCCTTTTCAAATTTGCGCGTAACTTCGAAAATATTCACCGGAAGGATATTCAATTTTCTTTGCGCATTCTTGAATATATGTACATTAAGAAAATCAAATAAAAACAAAATCGATTTTTACAAAATTCTGACTATATATAACCCCTTAATCGAAATTCTCATGTTTCTTCCAAAAGAAAGCTCTTATTCTCAGATAGCTTAAAACCAATATGCACCTCCGGCATACGGCTCGTGGACACTGCAGCTAACTCTGGAGTACTCCAAAGATTGCAGTCAAGAACCCTATAAGTGATTACAAGTGCACCGTATTGTATCAAAAATCCTCAAATCCATTGTGATCTCTAAATTGTTTTTTGTGATTTGCTAAATTGTTTTCTACAAATATGATTTCCTTTTTTTTTGCTATCTATCGAGATTTCGTTGTCACTATTTAATAACCTTTTAATTTCCTTTAACTTCGGTGAGATTTAGTTTATAGTACTGTGTTTAGGCGACATCAGTCACAGCCGCTGCGTGGTTGTAGGTATGACCTCAGCGAGTGATCTGAAAGTTTGATATCGACTTTAGCAGTTTCTAAAAAATTCTAAACTTAATTCTTAAATTCAATGAAATATAATCTCTATTTAATAGGGCTCATTACTTATCATTTTATTTTATTTTTTTATTACTAATATTTTTTATTTCATACTCATTGTGGCTAATTGCTTTAATCTCTTTACATTTTGCTTAAATCAATACTGCCTTGAACAAAACTAGCTATTCATACCTCCTGGCGTATTACATTATTCTTTTATGACAAATTTCCCTTCTCCGCACAACTCCCACTCGATTCTAACATTAATTAATATTATACATATCGAGGCACATCGTTCATTTTGACACTTTGCCTTTTATTTCAATTTCGCTATCTGTTGCGATGCGAAGTGGTTTTCTGGTTGCTACAATTATTTAATTAACTAATTCCATACCAATTGCGGGTTTAACGCCACAAACCACAAATATATAAGACATGCAAACACACACATACACACATACATAGATATGTATGAATGCCACTCTTGTTGGCAAAGACATATCGATGAAATGGCGGGAATGAATGCCTGGGCTGGAAAAACGCCAATATCTATAATTAAGAAGGAACGGAAAAACGAAGGCGGAAATAATTAGAGTATAAACGAAATGAAAGAAAACGATTCCAAGAGGGAATAAAAATGCGATAAGTTGAAAGTAATTGATGAGCAATTGTTTTGTTAGGGACACGTGCGGAGCACAAATATTTATGCTAAAAATATAAAAATAAAAAAAATAAAAAAACATTGGAATTACACCAAAAAAAAAAAAAATTAAAAAAATAAAAATAAATTAAACAATTAATGATCCTATCGGAAGATTCTTAACTTTTGCAAATGGTGTCATATTTTACACTAGGGATGTAGAAAGCTGCAGTATACAAACAGACAAGCAATGGAGCGCGCAAAGGTCAAAACAAAGATAGATTTCCAGCACTCAGAATATTATTTTTATCTAGCAAAAAATTATTCAAAAACAAAACTGTTGATTAATTTTGGGCCAGATTATTTACGCAAATAGTTAATGTATTATGTTTCAAAAAGAAAACCGATTTATTTTCCCATCTCTAAACTACTTAGGCTCAGTGAGTGTACAGAAACTAAGGCAGAAATTGGATAATCTTCCACACATTGTTCTTAGTTAAACTAATATTTCAATTAAGGCAAAATTACTTCTCTGTAAGTAAAAATATAGTTTTATTCAAAGAAAAAAACTCAAACATTCTTCAACAGCATCTATTAGTCAAACCTAGTCAAGTCAAGTCGTCGTCTATTTGTTTTTATTTCTATTTGGAAATTATCCGTTTCATTGAAGTGCTCTTTGGTAAACCACATTTTTTGTTCTTTGGTCTGACGTTAACACAAACAAATTCAAATTACGCAATATCATTATAACTGAACCAACTTTGAGTTGCAAGCTATGTGGTGGAAATCCTGGTAACTGCGGAGAGTTCTAAAACTCCGTTGGATAATTTACTGCATCAGCGGGATTTGATATGGAATCAACGGATTTGTATGTCACCAAATCGCCCTCGATTTTTGATTGAGTGGTGAAATTCAGTGCGTGTACATCATTATTCTTTGCGGCGAGAATTGCTCCTTGACTTAACCAAGCATAATTCTGATAATTCTCACTAATGTTTGGGAAAACATTTTCAATAAAAGCTAATTGAGAGTCTACAAATCGGCAAAAGTCGTTGGCAAGAGTAACTAATCCAGCTGTCGGCTTTTCCATTTCCAACAGCTAACAATTGTTTGGAAAATTGTGCAGCACTTTGATCATTTTGAAGTTGAACTCTCATATTAGTGGTTAGCGATAATGTTTTTACGTTATTCCACAAAGGTGATGCCTTCAGGCCAGCATTCAATTCATCTTCCTTCAGTGTGAAGTTAAGTGCTTCAAGTGATTGCTTATGTGCCATTGTGCACTCATCCCAAACAATGAGCTTGCATTGCATCAACAATTTTCCCATTGCACTGGATCGGGAAATATTCCATGTTGCACAGAATGTGCAGTTCGACCGCCATGTAGAAGAGTCGCCGCAATTCCAGATGATGCTAACGCCAAAACTATGTCACATCTTGATCGAATAGTGGCCAAAATCAATGAAATGCAAATGTTTTCCCGGTTCCTCCAGGTGCGTTCAAGAAGAATAGGCTACCAGTATTATTGTCCACCGCTTGCATTAATGTTTTGTATACTTGCTTTTGCTGTTCATTCAGCAGCGGCACATCAGTTCGAACGAATTCCTGCAATGTATCAACATTCTATTGCAGCTCTCGATTTAATTTTAGGTTGAATGCATCGTGCATCGAGCGATTTGGCGCAATCATTCCTACTTCAATCAGTAGCTTGTTTGTAACAGTCAAGCATTGATCCTCAATCAGAATCAATCCTTCATTGTATGTAGATTTCATCGGTTATTTGCATGTCGGGATTATCCGTTCGAATGCGCAAGCGATGCAAGATATCTTCACATATGTCGTCTTTGTATTTGTTCCATAATTGAATTGGCTGTGAAGGGAACATGTGGTGATGACTGATGAATTTAACATCAATTGCACGATCCACATAATTTCCACAATTCAACTTACCACTTTAAGGACAAATGCCTGCTGTTGAAGTTGGAAAAAAAATTCCACAATACGCGTGATTGATTTGATGGTTTCCAAATGAGCTGTTAGGAAACGAATTACTTTAACCTCAATTTCACAATTTCACAGTGAACACAATACCGGTTTGAAGTTAGCGTGTGAAAGAACGTGCGCATAATAAATGTCACATGAAATGAACTGAGCAGAGGGCATGCTATACACCTCATGGAGCCCGAGACCTTTCCAACGAATGGAAAACCGTGGAAATCGGTTCGTTCGTTCTGGAGTTATAGCGTCAGGAAGAAAAACTCGACCTATTTTTATATTATAGATTTTTTTATTGAAAAAATTATTAATTGAAAAAGATGATTTTTTTAGGTATTTTTAGCACTAAGATGAATAAATATTGAAATATAGAACAAAATAAAAATGGTAGCATTTTTCTTTACCATATCTAATATTGATATTCCTAGAACCAATAAAAAGAATTGGATTTTTAAAGCTACTCGTTATAAACTTGTAAGGAGTGGGTTAATTTTATATTTAATTTTAAATTTATTTTAATATTTCGTGTGGGGCAATTTTTTGCGTCTCACAACTAATAGTGTACACAAAAAAATGCCATGTTTGCTCAGTATGAATTTAAGTATGTCCGTAAATATTATAAGTTATAAGCACCACTCACTTGTTTACCCACAACTTGCGACCCTCCATATGGCTACCTGGATTAAGTGCGCTCAGGGTAGCTTGGCTGTTGCTGATCTTACTTTATTCCATGCGAGTGTCTGCTGCAGCCACAGTGTCTAGGGACAGTCTGTTGATTTATGGATTAATTTCGGTCAGCAGAGCTAATTATGTAACTTTCTATGTGGCCCGCAGCTACTTTGGCGCTACCACACTGTGAACTCTATGCACATAAATATGTACACACACATACATTCATGGAGTTCCCCGTAGAAAAATGCGTTGTGATGTTGTGTGAATGAGTAATGTTGTTACTGTTGTTGTGTTGGTCAGCGTGTCAGTGTGTGCCCAATCCGTTTCGTTCTCATTATGCCACGCGCTGGCATTTCACAAATATGATGTATTATTTCTCATTTCATATTTTGTCTCATTTTATCTCTCTTCCTGTGTTTCTTTGTTCACTCCTTCCTATTTTTTCTATTCACATTTGCTTATCTATCGATGCCTGCCACTGCTTCTGGACTATGTGAAAATTGCTGCTATTTGGACACAACACAGGATGGTTCAATAGAATTTGAGGAATTCATACGAGCCCTATCCGTGACATCGAAGGGAAACTTGGATGAAAAATTACAATGTAAGTTTATTGCTCCCTTTTTGTTGTATTCGCAACTTTATATTGATTCCATATAAATTATAGTATATATTTTTTCATACATACATATAAATATAAGTGAATATGCAGTGGGTGGACGAATTATTATACTCATACGTATTTTTTTTTTCAAATATGTATCGGATGTCTTGACAAAAATACAAGAAGATAACCATCTTGCACTAATCTGTAAGTCCTCAGATCTCAATTAGATTGACAATGTGGAGTAGCGGAGTAGAAAGTTGCACTGATTCTGGTAGAGAGGATACAAAAAGTTAACTTAGTTACAACCGAAATTTCGACGTTTTTCCATGAATCTTTTTTAAAAAGAAAATAAAATGCGAGCGTTTTAAAGTTTTTACATGTTTTTATTGGTGTTTTGAAGTATAAAAAAAAAAAAATTTAAAGTTAATTTCATATTAATTTGCTTAAAATTTTTGACGTCACTGGTAAGTGGAGTCCTTAAAAAAAAAGATGAGTTGGTTCGTGGAAAAACACAGCCTTCCAAAGTCATCTGAAATAAAAAATTCAAAGAGGTTATTATTTTGCAGAATTTTTTTTAGGTCCCGAACCTAAAATATACATAAAAATAAAAAAACAAAAATAAAATGGCGGACTTGTGAAAAAAGTTCTCAAAATCTAATTTTTTTCTTTATAAATTGTTTAAATTAAATAGTTTATTATTAAAAAATTAAATGTTTTAAAGGTCCGGGATCTAGATATGTGTGTCTAGAATAACGGGCTAAATTTTTAGCCAAATCGGTTGAATAGTTTTGAGTCAGTAATTTCCCGAAATTTCGAAAACATCATTCTGAGAAAAACGTGTTTAAAGACGGTCAGAGCAGCTGCTGCTGGCGTGCCACACGCTTTCATACAGATTACGGCACGCTCTCTTATTTTAGCTATAACTTTAAAAATAATTAAAATTTCTGTCTGAAATTCTTATAGTATATTTTTAAGAGATTTTTCTTCCGAAAAATGTAAAAAAATTTGATTTTTTGAACCCGTCACACCGGGCTACTACCTTATATCGGCAAATAGAAAGTTTACATTAGAATTTTAGGGGAATCAACTTTTTCACCCTTTAGCTCTTCTTATGGAAAATCGGCACGGGAAACTATGGGATCTATACATTTTAGGTAACTGATGTGTTCCACAAGTGTATTTAAAAAATAACCGAAAGCATTTTTTTGGAACATTTAACCCTCCAACTCTTCCATGTATGGGTGTTTATTTTTTTATTTATTTATTTATAACAATTTATACAATAATAAATTACAGTACAAATTATACTTGTATAAGCGACACCAGCTACGGGGCTTTCAGTCGTCTTTTATTACATTATTTTTTTTTTTTTATTTGAGTTCAGTAATATTAAAAGGTAAAATAAACATTGTTAACCGTCCGTTGTGTGAAAGTTTTATATTCTTTCGTTGTTTAAAATGGCCTGGCTAGGCCACCTATGAGAACACGTGCTTTATTTATAGGCTGGTAGGAAAATTATGTCTGCAATCAATTTAAGTGTAATACCGATTATAAAAAAACAGATTGATTAGTGTTAAAAGAAATTTATTTATCAAGGTTCATCCTTCTTATTGTTTTTTTTTTATTGTTGCTTATGAAGTTGACGTAGTTACTGCAGCTAGACATATGCTGCAAGTGTAGGCTTTGGTTTCTAAACCGTGAGCTAAGCACATTGTATCTTTGCAAATGTGGCAAGTAAATCGGGTTTTTCTTTTAAACTTATCCAGTTTGATACATAACTTGCACAATGGCCGGTGCTGTGAGCTTACGGGCTTTGATGCAGTTTTTTGTGCTGGGGCCGTCGAAGTTGATGGTGGATCCTGTGAAAGATACATTATTTAAATTAATTATATATTTCAGTACCAATTCGGATGTTTGTATAAATACTTACATAAAATACATTGAACTTTTGCATTGTTATTTTAATTCCTGGTCTACCATATACCCTGGCATTTGCTGCACGTGTTTCATAAGGGGGATTGTCAGTTGTTCAGCCAATTCTAATATAAAATCTCTTCGTTGGTCTGACTTCTTGCTTGGTCGCAAATACTTGTGTACAATATAAGAAGCCAAGCCAGTAATGTCAAGCATATTAAAAAAAATGGCCAATGGCCACCGGTTTGTTGCGCGTTTGCAACTGTAGCCAGAAAGCATTTTGTCCATTGCATCAACCCCAGACTTATTTTCACTGTAGTCTAAGACAGCTGCAGGTTTATATTTGTTTGAAGTTTCTGTGGCTTGCATGTAATGTTGTGTCGACAATACTAGCACATATTTGTCTACTTTGGCAACGTATGATAACATAGATACATTTTCATCCAGGAAAGCAAACAAAGTCTGATATAGAGGTCGAAACTTTTTATACGGCCTTGTCTTTTTGTTCAGCGGAAAGCATAGAGGAACAAATTTTCTATTTGGGCGCACTGTGCCTACGACAGCTAATCCCTTCTGCATAAGAGACTTGGCCAATTCGAGTGATGTGAACAAGTTATCGCAATACACCGTTTGGCCGGAATTACGATACCTCTCTGCCAAATCCAGTACCACTCTTTCACCTTGGTTAATTTCTCGTTCTTCATTTGGTCGTTTTCCTGTGTAAATCTGTCCCTTGAGAGGGTAGTTTGTTGAAGAATCGCAGACCCACCAAATTTTTATTCCGTACTTTACCGGCTTAGACGGAATATACTGCGTAAACCTAGTTCGCCCACGGTACGGAAATAGTTGCTCATCTACTGTTATTGCTGCATTTGGTGGAGTATATGCTTCTTGCAGATTGTGATTCATCATAGTCCAAATGTCGTCGATTGGTGCAGATTTACTTAACAGCATACGTTCAGAATGAGTATTAGCTCCATCAAAACGAACAAACCGAAGCAACATTTTGAATAGATCGAACGACATTGTTGCATTATAAATATCAAAATACCGAGAATGCCATAAATCCTTTGCTTGCATATTATTACAGTGGAACACACCGGAAAATAATAGCAATCCAAACCAAGCATACATTTCCATTTCGTCTGTGAGCTTCCACTCTTTTGGTTTACATGCTGGACTAGCCTCGTTCCAGGCCTTGATCATTTCTCCTGCTTTCCGATTCGTCTGACGAACAATTATATCGACTATTTCAGGTGACATTATGTCACGAAAAATAGACACTGGATTTGACAGAAATCGATGAGCAGGTCCCACTGGTCTGGCGCTGGTACTGGTAAATCGGTTCCAATGGCGTGCTCTAGGTGCTGGCGGTTCCTTTTTCCAAAACATATTGTCAATCTTGCACTCGTAACATTGCTCTTTTTCACCTAGTAATCGATTCACTCCACTGGCAAGATTTGAGACACTAGGCTTTAGTTCGATTACTTCATCCCATTCAACTTCATAAATTTCTTCGTTTTCAGGCAATTCTTCTTCAACCTCAAGCTCATTCTCAATATCAGACACTTCTCCGTCATCAACAGGAACATAATTCTCATCATTATCGAATGTCGGTGACAAACGGATCATCTTCCTCATCCTCCACTGCAATAAATTTGCTCAATACTTCCTCGTGATGGCGCATTTGCTCACTTGATAGACGATTATTTCTTCTACCGATAGCTAATAGAGCCCTAACTACTTCGTTTGAAAGTGACATTTCTGTTCCGGCACAAAACACTTTATGAGTAATACAGATCACTATTTCAATTGTTAATAAATACTTACTTTTCTCCACTCAAACAAAAATGATTGCAAAAAGCAAAATCAATCATACACAATAAAATGTGCACCTGTAATAAATAGAACCAAATTCAATTCTAACGGCATATATCTGGCGCCTGTTCTCGTGTTTTTTTTTTTACTAAAACTAGTAAAACTGTTGAAAATGCGCTGAGAGCGAGAGAGCGACTAAAGTTTCAACTTCTGAGTGAGAGAGAACCGTATTCACTCTTTCTTGTACTCTAATTAGTCAGAAGACCAAGTACGGTACATGACTATACTAAAATACCCTAACATATGAAGTTTTTGTGTAAAATGTATTTTTTTTTTCATAATCACTTCGCTGGAAATGGTTATAAAATTTTCAGAAGATTCATCTAACAGACCTGTATGGTATATTTTCGCCGTTTTTTGAAAACTTAACAAAACAAAAAGATATACCCCTCTAAAATTCGGAATGACCTGCGTAGGCCACATCTCACAACGGACGGTTAATATAAAAACAAATTACAAATGTTGAATTCTGATTGAAAAATTAAGTTTGGCGTATTTTGCTTAGACCGACTGAGTAAGGCGTCTTCGAATGATTTCGCGTTGATGTGCCAAGGGGGAAAGCGTTATGAAATTTTTCTTGGCGAAAGTGATAGCTCTTATTTGGGTGTTTGTTTTGTCCCTTTGTTAGGAAACTGCAAAAAATACTTACAGCGGGTGATATAAAGGGCTTAAATGTGCCACAAAAATATTTATCGCAAAATTTTACTAAAATTTCCTTAATACACCAAAGTTCAAAATTTGACTGAACCACTATAAATAAGACAAAATTGGACCAGTACCAGAAAATACAAAAAAAAAGTGAATTGCCAGAACACCACAGAGTTTACATTAGATGATTTCACAAGAAGAAGGATTCAATGAAAAATATTACATTAATCGTATTTTTTAAGTGCTCCTGCCCTTTGCGCTAATACGGGTTTTCTAATAACAGGGATTATTGGTGAATCGATTGCGCTATTGAGAGATTATTAACGATTTTTTATGGCCGGAATTGGATGGTATTGATCTGGAAAACGTTTATTTGCAACAAGACGGCGCTACGTGCCACACAAGCAACGAAACCATTGATCATTTACGGGAAAAGTTTCCGGAACGTTTTATCTCTCGAAGAGGTGATCACAATTGGCCACCGAGATCGTGTGATTCAACACCACGAATACAATGGGCTTTTTAGCCTGAGTGTTTTAGGAGTTACCATTCTCTCGGTTCTTCTTGGATCGCCTTTTTCATATTTCAATTTCAATTTCATCTAAAAGTGTATATTATAAAAAACAAAATTTAATAATTCGTAACATTTTTTCTGTATTAAATTACGTTTCATTTGTTTCTTTCTAAGCAAATAAGATAACAAGTGAAATGATCCAATATACTAGTGGAAATTTGTTATCAAATGAGTATAATAATATGGTCGCCTACTGTACATGCATACCTAATATAAATGTTATTGAAATCTTGACATTGAATAATGACTATGCGAAGGTGGAGGATCTATTTATTGCTTATTTATGCCTACCTATAGATTTTCTCATCGAATGTATTTATGCGCATATCCATACATGCATACATACATACACACATACATATATATATACATAAATTATAATAATAATATCAATGTGCACATACATCTCCTTTGTTTTTATTTTTTCTTTTGCATATCCGTTTTAGCATTAATTTCTTGCCAAATCCGCGCTTCTCTTCTATTGTTACCGCTATCACAATACATCTGTACCACTCTTTACCCAGTTCATGATTTATGATTCACTCGTTATTGTATAATTTTTGAATGTTCGCGCAACCGTACAATTGGCATTTTATTGCTGCCACATTACAGATGACTTATGTCTGTTTTGCTATGCATAAATTTGAGCGGTTTTAAGGGGGTGTAGAAGAACTTCTAGTTGACTGAGATTTATGATGCCACCGTTACCGTTATTATCTAATTAAATCGCAAAACTATAACCCGCGAAAGTTCTCACGATTCTGGTGTAAGTAGCCAGCTGCTTTTGCTTTGTTGAATGAGAGCAGTAAGGGATATATTTACGATATGTGTGCACTTACTTTAAAAGCTCCAAAATCCTATTTTTTAATTCCAAATGACATAAAAAAACTACAAAGTATTGTCTTTTATTTAAGTCATAGTTGAGTGATAGACATTTTCATGTTCAACAACAAAACGAAGCGTCCTCAATAAAAACTATCAATGCTGGAGTTCCGCAAGGAAGTGTTTTGGGGGTCCGGTACTGTATGCTGTATTCGCTGCGACATCCCTGAGTCAAACAATATTAATTTGACAACATATGTCGATATACGGCTATTATTACAACCAACAGTTTCCCGGCAGAAACCTTACAACATCTACAATCAGAGTTCGACTTTACCGGAACGTGACTATTGAAATGGAAAACTCGAGTCAATTCGCAAAAATTAATTCAAACTACTTTTGCATTGAGACAGGGACACTGCCCGAAAGTATCACTTAATGATACCGAAATCCCCTAAAGCAATACTCTTAAATATCTCGGAGTTCACCATGATCGATGATTAACCTGCAAAGTCCATATCAAAGTTAAGCAGAAGCAACTTAAAATTAAAACCAAAAAATTTATTGGCTTTTGAGTCGAGATTACCAAGTCAATCTTGAAAACAATGTGCACCTATAAAACAATATTAAAGTCTGTCTTGACTTCTGCTACTAGGCTTTACTGTTTGAAGGCTCAGTATTTCATCTCGAATATTTTACTTCAACTGTTTAATAGTCTCTGGTTTATTAAGATACACTTTGTCTTTTAAATATCCCCATAAAATGGAGTCAAATCTGACGAACGAGGTGGCCAAGAGAAATCTGAATTTTTGAAAATCAGACGTTCGCCAAAAATTTGATGCAGCAGGTCCATAGTTTGCCTAGCAGTATGCGCAGTTGCTCCATCTTGTTGAAACCACAAATTAGGATACTCTTCGCCATTGGCCGCAAAAAGTTTTCAATCAAGGTTCTGTAAGAAGCTCCTGAAATCGATTCCGGCGTTTCAGTGCGAATATTTCGATGGGCACCTCGTCCAGGACGGTCGGCCACTGAACCCAGTTCCTCAAAACGACCGACCAAACTCCTAATCACGAAGGCGATGGGAGGAATTAAAGTGTTGCCGATATTTACGCTGTGTTTAAACTATTGATCGTTGACAAGAATAGAAAAACTCGATAATTTTAACGCGTTGTGTTGTACTGTAGGGTTCCATAATAAATTTCCAGCAATTCAATTATAACCCACAGAAAGAGAAAAATAAATATGTCAAAAAATAAAAAAGTGATTTGGGTGTTTGGCCGAGCTCCTCCTCCTATTTGTGGTGTGCGTCTTGATGTTGTTCCACAAATGGAGGGGCGTACAGTTTTAAGCCGATTCCGAGCGGCAGATACAATATTTTTATTAGGAGCCTTTTCATGGCAGAAATACATTCGCTATTTGAAAAATGTTTTTCTTAATTTTGGTGTTTCACCGAGATTCGAACCAACGTTCTCTCTGTGAATTGCGAATGGTAATCACGCAAGTCTTATTTGGCCCAGCAGAAGGCCTGCTAAAGTCGGTGAAGAACGTCTAAAATCACTTTTAAACGATAACGTCGACAATCCAGTCATCAATTGGCAGAAAAAATGAGCTGCGATCATAAAACGATTCTCAATCATGTTCATTCAATGGGATTTATTGAAAAACTGGGAGCCTGGGAGCCTCAGGAGCTCAACGAAAAAAAAAAACAAAGAAAGTCGCCTGATGCTTGTCGCCCGCTATCGAGCAGAACGCAATCGTAAACAGCGCTTTTTGTACCCAATCGTCACGGGAGTTGAAAAATGGTGCCCATACATCAATATGAAGGAAAGAAAGGAGTGAGTGGCTTCAGGAGATACGTCAACGCCGAGAGTCGAGCCGGATCTTCATCCAAAGAAAATCATGCTATGGGTTTTGTGGGGCTAGGAAGGCATGGTGCGCTGGGAAATGCTCGAAAAGAGTGCCACGGTCAACAAAGAGCTCTATATTATTCAGCTATATCACGTAAATGAAGCTATTCGACTGAAAGGACCTCATCGACATGGTCAAACCATACCTCTTCACGACAACGCCAGGCCCCATGCTGCACAAGTCGTCATAGCCGCACTCCAAGAGCTCGAATGGGAGACCCTTCAGCATTCGCCGTTTTCTTCGTACCTTGCACTGTACATTTACCATCTTTTCCGTTCCCCGTCAAACCATATGAAGGGCGTGAATTGTTACCTTCGATAACACAGAGGTCCTTAGAAACTGGTTCAACAACTTCTTTGACACTAGTCCAAGCGATTTGTATCCGAACGGTATCAACAAATTGGTCGAGAGGTGGGAAGAGGTTGTAAACAGCAACGGTGAATATATAACTGATTAACTTATTGATATATCCAATGATCGAAAGGTACCGGGAATGTTTAATTTAAACGAACCGCGCACTTGGGAACCGGACCTATGTTGGTAGGACTGTAAGACACACATCTGTCACTTTTTAGGACGGATCATTAGTGACTGTCTGGCCGCCGAAAATGTGGGTAAACAATTCTCGGATTTTGCATGATGATAACGCGCCATCGCACCGAGCCCAAATTGTGCCGGATTATTTTACTGAACACCAAGCAAATATGTACCTCGTGCAAGCACCGTATTCACCTGATATGGCCCCATGCGACTTCTTTTTGTTTCATAAGTTGAAGTTACCACTTCCTGGAAGGAGATTTCAGCCGATAGAGGAGATCAAAGAAAATGCGACGAAGGAGCAGAAGGCCATCCATTCGTCGGCCTACCAGGGGTGCATGGAGGACTGCGTTAAACGTTGGCACGCGTGTCTTGCTTCATCCGGGTCATATTTTGAAGGAGAAAAAATAAATTTACCTGAAATTTAACTCTGTTTAGTTTTATTATTCCCGGTATTTTCTGGTCATAGGTAGTTATTGTTTTTTGTTTAAATAAAAGTCTTCGGTAAAAACGCTTCGAACTTAACCAACCCAATACATTGGGGTGCATCACCCTTCCTAGAAAAATGTTACTATTTTTCAATCGGAATTACACAATCTATTATGTTCTAAATTTTTCGCTAAAATACTTATTTTTGTATCTACTGGAAAAGTACCGCCTATAAAAATATTTTTTCCAAAAATTAACCTCAGATGATCAAAACAAATAGATTTTTCTTGCCATTTGTGGAGTTGAAAAATGGGCGCAATCATATTTTAAATGATGAAAGATATTTTTCTAATGATATTTCAGAGGTCAAAATCGGTTACGATTTTCTTCTTCTTCTTCTTAATTGGCGCGATAACTGCTTATGCGATTTTGGCCGAGTTTAACAAAGCGCGCCTGTCGTTTCTTTCTCGTGCTAACCGGCGCCAGTTGGACACACCAAGTGAAGGAGGCCTTCCTCTTCCTCTGCTACCACCAGCTGGTATCGAATATTTTCAGAGCCAGAGCGTTTGTATCCGTTCGGATGACATGACCCAGCCAACGTAGCCGCTGGATCTTTATTCGCTGCGGTATGTCTATGTCGTCGTAAAGCTCATACAGCTCATCGTTCCGTCGCTTGCGATATTCGCCGTTGCCAACGTGCAAAGGTCCAAAAATCTTACGCAGAATCTTTCTCTCGAACACTCCAAGCGTCGCTTCATCGGATGTTGTCATCGTCCAAGCTTCTGCGCCATACGTTAGGACGGGCATTATGAGAGCTTCGTAGAATGTTAGTTCTGTCCGTCGAGAGAGGACTTTACTGCTCAATTGCCTACTTAGTCCAAAGTAGAACTTGTTGGCAAGAGAGATTCTACGTTCGATTTCAAGGCTGACATTGTTATCGGTGTCAATGCTGCGGTTACGATTTTACTGAGTTATTTTGACGCGTCAGTTTAACTCCATAGTTTTCATGATTTTTCGACATTCCCGACTAAGAGTCTACCAGAGCGTGGCTTAACTACAGAGCAAGCTTTAGCGAATACAAAACGGACGAACTTTTTTTTGCAAGCGTAAAATCACGTCTGATTTCTATGTCGTCATATTATTAAGTTGGACAACTACTGATTGGAAAACTGTACTCCACTAACCTCACGTAACACATTTTGCTTGCATTTCATTCACCTCTCTTTCAGTCAATTCCCTGTGACATAACAGCCAAAGTTGTTCATCGGATGACAAATTTTGCTTCGGATGTTCAAACCTTGTAACCTAACATCCTTGAGTTTATCATTTGTACAAAAAAATAAGCGATATCACAACTCACAAAATGAGATAAATTCCACCTAAGATCCATGGAATCTCCCACTGTGCGCTGCGTAAAATGCTCCACAGCAATAATTGTTTGCCACCATATAAGTATTACAGTTATGTTTTATGCCATCAATTAAAAACTGCCAACTTTTTTGCCTGCCAACTACTTTTTCCATGACATTTATGTCTTTTTATCTCATGCGATTGCGCTCGCTTAATCCGTTTAATGACAGCTAACAATTTTGCAAATGCGGCGGTGTATTTATTTATTTATGCCATAGGTGGGTCTGGTGGAAAAAATTTATTTACATATTGGTTTAATAAATATTTATAAATAAATAAATATTAAATAAAAGTTTTTTCATATATACATATGTTTTTTTTTCATACACATGAATGTATGTATGTATGTACGTATGTGTAGCAATATGCAGCTCATTCATTTATAAAGAAATATAAAAATTTATTTACGTGTACGCATGAAATATTTAGCGCAATTTATATGTAAATTTCTTCCTGTGCTGCTGCTGTTGTTGTTTATTTATTTGAACTATTTTATTTTTATTTGCCGCATTTCAGGGGCTTTCCGGTTGTATGATGTGGACAATGACGGTTATATAACACGCGAGGAAATGTACAATATTGTGGATGCCATATATCAGATGGTGGTAAGTTGCATGGCAATAGAATTAAAAAAAAAAATAAAAAAAAATATGCGAAAGTAAATAGAATTAATATGTTTACTTGAGTATATGCGAATATACTTCTATTTAACCGCCGGTGTGTTTAAAGTTGGTTAAAAAAGAGCTGCAGTAATCCTAATAGAAATTGGTAATAGGGATGCTGCTATCAAATTTAGCAATTAGGAAGCACTGCTTAAAAGATACCCTAAAATATGATACAAGCATCAGATGGATCTACCCATAAAAAAATTCTCTAAAAATGAAGTTAAAGAAGTGATGAAAACACTTAAATAAAGAAGGCCTCTGATATGTCCTTATAACAGGAGAGTTACTGAAACAACTTTCAGAAGAAGGACTCACTCTTCTTACGTACAAATATAATTCTACTAAATTATCTGGTTTTGTTGCAACTCAATGGAAAGTAGCTCAAGTAAAATGATCCTTGAATGACATCAACCCATCTGCCTATTGTCTATTGCCTCTAAAGAAATGAAATCCCTTTTCCTCAAAAGAGTGCTGCCCATAATTGAAGACCGAAAATTAATGCCAAATAACCAATTCGGTTTCAGGAAAACACTCACATAATTGGCGCGTACACCCTTTTTGGGTGTTTGGCCGAGCTTCTCCTCCTATTTGTGGTGTGCGTCTTGATGTTGTTCCACAAATGGAGGGGCGTACAGTTTCAAGCCGACTCCGAACGGCAAATATTTTTATGGAGGTTTCGGAGGCTTGCCATTGCCTGCCGAGGGGCGACCGCTATTAGAAAAATCGTTTTCTTTATTTTGCTTTTTCACCGAGATTCGAGCCTACTTTCTCTCTGTAGCACAAAGCATTTGAACACAGAAAATATTGCACATCGACTTTTCTCGATATTTCTCAAACCCTTGACCGCATTTGGCATTATGGCTCACTCTACAAAATAAAAGACACTCATTCCATAAATTATTACATGTTTATTAAGTCCTGCCTCGAAAATGGAGGTGGAAGAACGGTCTGAACTCTATGCAAGTTCAGCTGGTGTACTCCAAGGGAGTATTATGGATGAGGCCCATAATATATACTTTATATACTATACTTGCTATACACATACGATCTACCAGCTTCTGAAAAAACAATAATCGGAACGTTTGCGGACGACACTGCAGTACTCACAATTGACTCCTACCCCCATGTGGCCCCCCAAAAACTACAGGAGGGACTTGATAAAATAACTCATTGGTTGAAGGACTGGCGCATTAAGCGAAATGAAGAAAAATCTTCCCATGTCACTTTTACATTAAATCGAAAAACTTGCCCACCCGTTAAGCTCAATAAAATAATCATTCCCCAAACCAACGTCACAAAATATCTCGGCATGTATTTTGATAGAAAACTTACATGGAAAACCCATGTTTCACCAAACAAAAGAATCCAGGAATAAAACTTAGAAACCTATACGAGGTGTGTTCAAAAAGTATCGCGAATTTTGAATTTTCGCAGGTTACGTATATTCGAATTTCGATTTTTTTGTGGCGAAACTGAAGAGGCCCATGAAAGGACGACGCTACGCTACGATTGACGAGATAAATACAGCATCGAAGGATGAGCTGATCAAGATAAAAAAAAAATGATTTTTTGAAGTGCTTCGAAGATTGGAAAAAACGTTGGCGCAAGTGCATAATAACTCATGGGCATTACTTTGAAGGGCACAAAATAGAATTATTGCATAAATAAATAATTTTTGAAAAAACACAAAATTCGCGATACTTTTTGAACACACCTCGTATTGCGCTAAATAGAAATGCTCATGTTTCTCTCGAAAGTAAGCTCACACTTTACTCAGCTATGTTGAAACCAGTAAGGAACTACGGCATACAGCTCTGGGCCAGTGCAGCTAAGTCCAACATCGAAATACTTCAAATATTCCAATCGAAAACCCTCAGAATGATTTCAAATGCCGTTTATTATATCAGGAATGAAAGATTAGCCCTGATGTGTTAATAAATTCATCTAAATTATTATTTATTTATTATAAAATTAGTAAATGGTTGCTCTACTGCCTGTATTCCATAATTGCTGTCTTTCTCTTAAATGAATTAAATAGCTTTAAGGGGGGGAGGCGGGGGTGGGGTAAGGGATAAAAATCTATTTTTTTTTGCATGTTATTGTAGTAAAACATTTCAAAAATACCGTGTTAAAATTTTAAGTCAATCCGAGCAAAACTTTTTAAGTTATAGAGCATAAAGCCGAGCCGCCTCAAACATCTGCCGAGACGCAGCAGGTGCGCGCGTAGTCCGTTACAAACTTTAAACGCGGTTTTCTCGAACCTTTTTTTTTAAGTGCGTAGTCATTGGCATTTGAAAACTACTCAACCGATCCTTTTGAAATTTTGCACACATATTTTACATATAAAAAACCTCCCTCCAACGTTTTTTTTTCGCCATTTTTTTTATATTAAGGTGGTTTTACACCTACAAAATGGCGGCATTTTTTCGTCAAAAATCACTTTTTACTTCAAACGACTACCAAATGGCTGAAAATGAAAATAAATCGTCAAAATAAACGTTGGGGGGAAGTTTAACTCATATTTTAACTAAATTATTCAATTTTTTTGATTTCAGATGATTCTACGCTGAGATATGCTGGCTACTGCAAAATGTATTTTTGAAAAGACGTCTACGTAAATGTGCTCTCATTCGCTCATTTTGCAATATTTTTACATGAAAATTTTATCAAATATTCTTGAAATGTTACTTTATAATATGCAACAACTTTTAATAAACTGACTTGAACCGTTTCGCTACAATAAATTCATGAAAAAAGTGTTTTTTTTAGCGTTTATCCCTTACCCCCCCTTAAGTAAAAATATTGCTTAATGTCTAAAAAATCAATCGCAATAATAAATTTATTAAAAAAAAAATAAAAAATTATCCACCGTCTCCAAACTTTGTGAGTGCATATCCCGAAAAGCTCGAATTGCCTAACCTAGCATGACTTTATTAGAGTCAGATTAACAATAACCAATCTTGAATCAATAAAGTCTGTCCCACAGACTTCCAATAAGCGTTTGAGGAGGATTTGGCAGATTGGCTCGCAAAGCTTTGGTACAAAATTTAGATTATCTAGGATTCCATTCCACTTTTCTTGACTTACTTAAATCTTATCTTTACCGCAGACAATGTGTGGTTGCTTTTGATCTTGACTCTTTATGGCCTTTGTAGGCTCGCCAGGTGTTTTTAAGGAAGCTTTCTTAGGCCCTTCAATCTGAATTGGATACTTTCTTATAATATTGTTGAATGTAAGTAAGTGCTCTCATTGTACTTGCAGAAGCTAGCCCAATCTCCTTTCAACGCGTTACCATATATCTGTTTCCGAACGTAAATTCATACCAGAGAGGTTTCTTCATTTTCTGCGAGGAGCTTCCCATCAAACTGAAATTTAGGCTTTCGTACCACTGTAGGTTTCTTATTTCTGTAGTTACTGAAAAAGACGTAAATATCTACTCCAAGGATATGCGATTGATGTGTGAATACTAATTTCAGACTACAACGCACTGTGGTTATCTTTTGCACCGGAGCTTTTCCGACTACTTCAGGCCCGGCACTAGATGCTCTGATTGGTTTACCACCACTTGATGCTTTCATCCAAGGAGAGGCCTTGAAGGCCATCTGTAGACTGAAACGCAGTGGGAACTGGTACGGCCCTTGTCCGGCATTGGAACACCGAGAAGGCATGGACATCGATCCAAGTCGTACTTGAAAAGAGATACAGTGTAGTGCTACCAGAGGCTCAGTTGTGGGGAGACTCAGAAAATGAGCCCGGCAAACACTGTTTTCGCATTTTTACGGATGGCTCCAGGACCGAGCATGGCTCCGACTCTGGGGTCTACGTGGAATCCAGCGGGACAAAACTGCACTTTGCTTTTGGAATGCATGCATCTGTGTTTCAAGCGGAGGTGTATGCAGTTCAAGAAGCGATGAACTTTGTTGTGGAAAAGCGATGGAGAGGCAGATCTATATGTGTCTGCAGCGACAGCCAAGCTGCGCTTATGGCCTTAGACAGCCCTCCAACCACATCAGGGGTAGTGAAGTCCTGTAAATCCAGGCTGAACTATATCGGTAGACATAATAGCCTGATGCTAACATGGGTCCCGGGACACGTGGGTATCGCGGGTAACGAGACCTCTGATTCCTTAGCTAAGATGAGCTCTGAGGCCAACTTCCTTGGCCCAGAGCCCGTTTTGCTACTCCCTTCTGCGGCCATTACGACCACGGTTAGCAAATGGGTAACTACCACCCACAAGCGAGTTTGGCAGGCTGAGAGAGGCTGCAGATGGACAAAACTGATGTTACCTGTCATGTCCGATCGACTGCCGCAAACCCTTCTGTCATTAAGCAGAGGGGAGTGCAGACGGCTGGTTGGACTGATGACGGGCCACTTTCTGTGGGCAAAGCACATGGAAAGGATGGGCATCTCAGACAGTGTACTCTGCCCAGCTTGTGAAGAGGAGGATGAGACGGCGGACCACTTCCTGTGTGTCTGCCCCGCCTTCGCTCGAATCAGGTGTGAGGTCTTTGGCACTGATGTGTTAAGAAGCGACCATCTTGGCTCCTTGGCACCACAAGATCTACTCAGATTTCTTCGGAGAACGGGTAGATTTAAAGAAAATTAAAAGGGAATCCAAGTGTAGTACAATGGACTCAATTAATGTCTGAGCGCTTGCTAGTTGTTCCGACAAAAGAAAAAAAAAAAACTAATTTCAGGACGGTCACTAGAAGCTATATGCTATAAAATGCAGCTATCTCTAAATGAGATTGATCATTAGTGCAAATTACATGGTCTATCGGTGAATCCCATAAAAAGTACCTTGGTACTTTAACCTAGGAAACGCAATATGGAAGGCTTGTTGTTACCCACCTTTAAAGGGATACCACTGCTACCGTCTACTACTGTAAAATGCTTAGGGGTAATCCTAGATTGTAAGATGACCTGGAAGAGGCACGTTGAGCAGAAGGTCTCTCGAGCACTAGAAGTCTTCTGGGAGTGTAAGAGAACCTTTTGCAAGACATGGGGTCTAAGACCGGCCATAGTACACTGGTTGTAAATCACCCTGAATAGACGCATTAGCACATACGCCTCTGTAGTTTGGTGGAGTGGCTTATATAGTTAGCTCCAGAGTAAAACCCCCACCCAGGCTATAGAGAAATGTGTGAGTATCATAAGCGCTGTAAGTACGATACTCTTTATGCCATCCTGAACTTGCAACCTCTTAATCTTCAAATGCAGAAGGCAGCAATGAAGGCGGTGTATAGACTCAAGTCAAACGGAGTCTGAGGAAACGAAGAAAACACGGGCCACTTTCAGAATTGTCACCAGTTGCAATTGAGCGGTGTACCCTGTTCTCGATGCCAGCGGACAATCGGGTGAATTACGCTAGCTTCGGTAGGAAGTATGATGTTTTGATCACATATAGAGATCAATGGTTAAGTCCAGAGAACCTATTAACGAGATATCAGCACATTTTATACACCATCGGAGCCAAACCAGCGATGGAAGCGGATCTGGATAGTACTTAGACGAAAACATTAAGTACTTCTATGCCACAAGGCATATGGCCACGGTATTCTTTACGGAAGACTATGCCATCTTGAATGTATTATACAAGCTAATTGAGAAAAAGTGGCGGAGTAGATAGATTGGAATTTTTGCTGACAGCCAAGCTGCACTAAAAACCCTTGCTAACCCACGCAGCTCTTCGAAGTTAGTCGGTGAATGTAAGACAAAACTGAACAGTGTTGCAAAACACAACAAAGTTAGTCTTATTTGGATGCCTGGATTGACGACTTCATGAGGTTAGTCCATAGAAGGCGCTGGTCTAGATTGGGCTCCTGCAGAATAGCTAAGTGCTTTGTGAAAGAATCAAAGATTAAATTGTCGACCTTCTTCCCAAAACTTAGTAGAAAGTACCTGAGAGTACTAGTAGGTGTAATCACAGGGCATAACGCCTGTGGTCAGCATAGGGCTCCCATGGGAATCATTGACCGCCCAATATGCCTATATTATCGTGAAAATAAGGGCACTGCAGGGAACTTTCTCTGTAGCTGTCCGGCGTTCTGTAGAATTAGACTTAGGCTGTTGGGGTGCGATGTTCTTAGCACGGATAAAGTTCGTATTCCGCCTCTTTCAGATCTCTTAAGATTCATCAATGAACCCTAGAGATTTGTGGAAGAGTGACCTGAAACCGATTTCTCCGTCTTACTATCCTTTCTGGATCTATCCTGTCTCTCTATTCCTTTCACTGTAATCTATCCAAGGGTAGTGCAATGGTCTTCCTGACTGAGTGCTTGGACTTGTCCAACCCACGGCAAATCTCATCGAATCTAAGGTAAGTTGGTACTGGGCTGCGCGTATGCACATTTCTTCCTGTCGTACCAGACCAAGTTGTTTACTTTTTATTCTCGACGTGGGTTCGTATTTGGGTAGTATGTTTGATGATGACTCTGAAGACAGGCCAAAAATTGGCAGTAATCACTAGACTATATCCCGATACTGTGCATATGACCCCGCAGTCTGCAGTGACTAGTAAAGATGCCTGTAAGCTTTCTTAACTTTTTAATAGAGATTTATGAGATGAACGATTCCATGACTAATATTGCGACTATTTTGGACATATCTGCAAATATTTTTGGGGAATTCGAGAATTTTTGGACTTGAGTATAATAAGAAGTACATCCACTGAAAAAGTTTTGAATAAAATGAAAAACAAAAAAGTTTCATTTTTTAAATTCAGAAATTTATTGAATCTTGAGAATTTTAGTATGGAATATTTTAAAGCCAAATATCTTTTATCAAACATTCATAGCTCAAATTTTTAACACTGATGAAACCACCTTCTTTGCATGACTTGAATCTTTTTACTTCCCTTGAATTTTCTAACATATCTTTCTTTCTTTTTTTCCATGTTTCTCCTTGCACAGGGTCAACAACCGCAATCGGAGGATGAGAATACGCCGCAGAAACGCGTCGATAAAATATTCGATCAAATGGATAAAAATCATGATGGTAAATTAACATTAGAAGAATTTCGTGAGGGTAGTAAAGCTGATCCACGTATAGTTCAGGCGTTAAGTTTAGGTGGTGGTTAAGACGGCCAAGCAAACAAAACGAACGAACGAAAAAAAGCGAACAGTAAACTTTAATAAAATTTTATGATATTCAAAAAAGTAAGTGTAGGTTGACGGACGGTAGCGCTGAAGGATGTTTATATAATACAAGAATCTTTAATAAATATCCAGCACAGTAGTTTGGTATAAAATTAAAGCAGTAGGGGGTTTTTTATAGCAAAGCAAAGCTGGTTGGAGGGCAAGAAATTTTTAATCTGTTGAGTGAGTAAAAACTATTTCTTCACGACCCAAGCTACTTTTATTCTATAAATATTTCACCATTCAAAAGAAATTTATTTCTTAATTTCTTGCTTTTCTTGCTCCGAATTACTTGCAAATTTTCGAACGAGGTTATAAAATCTTTTATTATTCCAAAGAAAAAAAAAAAATAAAAACAATTATGCAACAGCAAAATGAGAAATTAGTAATTTTTATCGACAAATATATGAGATAATAATTTTTTTGCAATTAAATTTTAATAGTACTAAGAAAATAATTGACAAAAATATATATATATAAATACATATATAGAAATTACATGAAAAACAAAATTAAAAAAAAAAAAAATTATTGTGAAACAAACAAATGCGTTCATTAGTATATATATACATTATACACATTAATTGGGCAGCGAAGTAAAAATTAATAGATTAGCAATACAAAGCGAATACACCAACTAGTAGGTTATTAGAAACAAAAGAAAAAAAAGGAAGAAAAAAATCTTACAACTGATAACAAAACATTGTTTATATGCAAACGAAAGTGTTTAGTGGAACAAAACTCATAAAACAAGCCTTCATTATATTTATAAAAAATAAAAAATTAATACGTAAAAACCAATTATTAAAAATAATAAAAAATGCAAGTTTTAACATTAGCAATTAGCCTTATTGCATATTAGCATGGCCTTACGGCTTTCACAGTTGAAGATGGCTATGAAGATGGCGAAAACATTACATATAGGCGGTAGAATAATTAGTGGCAAATGGAAGGGAATGAAACGTATAAATATTTACTTAGGCAAGTTGACTAAGTAGAAGTGATTGTTGAAGGCGTTTGTTCCAGTGCAGCGAAGAAAAATTTATTTGTTTTAATTTTTTTTTTACAATATTTTTTTTTTTAATTTGTTTGTTTTGTTTTCTAGTTTTTTTTTTTTGGTTAATTTTTTTGTATTTTTTTTTTTAATTTTTTTTACAATGTTTTTCCTTAATTTTTTTCTTTTAATTTAATTAATTTATTTTTTTTTTTTAATTATAATTTTATTATTTTTGCTTTAATTCTTTTATTTTTTTTTTCATATTTGGTTTTCTAATTTTTTTTTTGTTTAATTTTTTTTTTAATTTTTTTTTAATTTTTTTTATTTTTTTTAATTTTTTGTTTTTTATTTATTTAAATTTTAATTTTTTTATGTTTGCTTTAGTTTTTTTATTTATTTAAATTTATTTTCTTAAATAATAATGTCAACTAAATACCCATCCCAAGCAGCTTCAATTAAGTTGCAGGTACTTAGCTCAATAGACAGAAGAACTTTCGTCTAGCAAAATTCGTTGCATACCTTCCGGGCGAAAATTGAAAGATCTTTTATTGAGAATTGCGAAAATCCCAGTTTTATTGTGAGCGGCATTATCGAGTACGATATTAACTAATTTGATTTCTATTTGCGCAAATATTTCATTTGACGTGGTGAATTCCACTCGCGAGTTTCAGTATGGAAGCTAACAAAGAGTTGTAGTAGAGAACTTCTACAACAGAGAAAAAAATTATACAGGTGTACTAAAATAGTACAGATGTGCTAAAAATCGCCAACTAAATTCATAATGGCAAAATCCTATTAACTGCAATTTGTTTTCTATTTCCCAAATTAGGTGCTTTGGCGTGGTGAATTCCATTCGCGAGTTTTAGTATGAAAATTCAAAGAGAGTAGCGGTAGAAGAAGTCTAAAGCAGTGAAAGAACAAATAAAATTAGTACAGGTGTACTCAAGAATGATAGATAACAGGTTTGCTCGTTAGATGCGGTGAAAAAAATTTGTTTGAGGGAACTTTAGATTCTACGACATTCGTTTTGTGTTTCACTAAGCTAAAGCTAAATTTTGTGAAACAAAAACGAATGACGTCAACATATCGGTCAAATTTGCTCAGACCCGAGCAAATGAGGTGCACTAAAAATCGCTAACTAAATTCACCATGTAAAAAACCTATTAGCTCCAATTTGATTCCTATTTCAACTATTGGCTCTTTTGGCATTGTAAATATAATTTACGATCATGCAGTTCCAGTTTTTCTAATATAGTAAAGCTAAGAATGCACTGAGACGAGCAGCTCTAAAGGGATATTAAGTGCATTCTAAATGATACCTATTGGGTTCCTTTGTGTGATGAAATATTCAGCTCGCATTTCGTCTTCATACTTTCTTTGGTATAAAATCTAAGGTTGCAGACAGAGTGGAAGCGAAGCCGAACATGAAGATAAAGGCTCCCAGACACGTCAGCAGGCACCTATTCAATTACTCCGACGAAATCCAGGACAAAACAAATCGACAAATACTGAAGGCTTCAGTGTTTAGACAGACAATTAACGACATTCATCAGGATACACTTATCACCTTATTAAGCTCTCGACCTCCGAATGCCGTAATCGGAGACCAACTACCACCCATAGCAGATGAAGAGCTCCAGCTACCCGAGAAACCCGGGTAACCTTTGCACATTTACGTTCTGAATACTGTAGCAGGTTTAACTCCTACCTATCTAGAATTGACCCCGACATACTTAACATATATCCAGCATGTTAAGGTATCCCACACGACACTAACCACCTTTTCACATGCCCCATTAAACCCACTCTTCTAACACCCCTCTCCCTCTGGACCCAACCTGTCGAAACAGCAAGTTTTCTGAGATTACCATTAGGTGAGCTAGACGAAGACAGGATTAAGTATAATGCTACAACAACAACAGCAACGAAGATAAAGAAGAAGTCGAAGTCGAATTGCTCACGTTGCGGTCAAGCTGGCGAGTGTTTCAAGTGGTAAAGGAAAGAGATGTAACAACAGTTCAAATTCATTTGTGCTTAGAGCCATTCTTTCTAAATGAAAACCTTTTGTTTTGAAGGTATACTTAAATTAAAAAATCAATTCACGAAATATATTTAAACAGCGTAGAATACATCTGCTTGCTTCTAAATAAAACCCCTTTTTTAAAGGTAAAATAAATTAAATAAATAAAAAAATAAATTTGTCTAGAGAACTTCACCACTTGTATGAAAAGTTGCGGCCAATTAATATATTTGAACAGTCCAGCTCAGTTTTAAGCTGACCGGTTGCGTCTTCATCTTTGTCATCGCTTGCCTGCGATCACTTTCATATGTTTACAACTGCACTGATTTTCTCCTTCGGCTACATCTTTGGCTTCATCTCCGGCTTCGTCTTCATTTTCACTCTGTCTCTAACCTTAGTAAAGTAGTATTGCGTGTTTTTATACTTAGACAAAATGTCAGTTGAGCAGAGAACGAATAAATACACGAAGGCATTTCGCTAAGCAGTCTCGGACACAGACACGAATTGGTTCTAAGTCCTTGTCGTGGACCGATTTTTTCATGCTAGTTCAACTGTGATGAGTTTTTCAATTCAATTTGTGATGAAACTGAGTTTTAGTCTGCAAAATTGGGCGTTTCAATTTGGTTTAACGTGAAAGTAGCACTAAAAATATGGCCCTAAGGTTCAAATTGGTTTTAGTGCCCAACAATTTTTTACTAGCGTCTTCCCAGAAGAACGAACCTTGTCCAAAGAGTCGGTTCACGCCACTCTTTAAAATTCATCGTCGCCGCACCTGCACTTCCAATTGTGGTTACAACTATCACGCTGTCTCATCACTGCAGTTGTTGTTGTCGTCGCTATTGTTTTCGTTGGAGCTCCCATTACTTACTTCCACTATCTTCGCATTTTCCTTTATGCATTGTTTTTGACCAACAACTAACAGCATAAGCATAAGTTTGTCGGATCATTTTCCCTTATTGTATTTTTACCTGCTATTTCAGAAGATCTATAGGTTTCCTTCACATTGTTTAAGGTGAAATAGCAGGACCTTTTCAATACATTGTAAGCGTCTTATAGCTCCTGATGACGCTCAAGCATGCTTATGCATATAAAGGGTGGTTAAGTTTTAAGGGCCAGTGTTGATTTTGAATAAAATACAATGGTTTTAGAAAATTATTGTTATTTCTCTTTATTATGATAATATTGGTATGACGCAATTACACATGGAACAAAATATCGGCCAAATGACCGCCGCGGTCTCGGCGGCACACCTCCATCCAATGGTCCAAATTTTCGATGACACTGAGGCATAATTGAGGTTCTATGCCGTTAATGTGCCGAATTATATCATCCTTAAGCTCTTGAATTGTTGCTGGCTTATCGACGTACACCTTTTTTTTCAAATAAACCCAAAGAAGGAAGTCCAACGGTGTCAAATCACATGCCATAATCAAGAGCCATTGTTTCCTTAACAACACACAACATTTTTGTTTTTTTCTGAAATGCTTGTTTTTATTTTTTTTTGTTCTTTTTGTGTGGAGACGACTAGTAAGTCCAACTCTTAGACACCATTACGTCCATTGTATTGCACTGGAATTCCCTTTTTGATTTTCTTTAAATCTACTCGACCTCCCTCCGAAGATATCTGAGTAGATCATGCGATGCTAAGGAGCCAAGGTGGTCGCTTCTTAACACATCAGTGCCAAAGACCTCAAGCCTGATTCGAGCGAAGGCTGGGCAGACGCACAGAAAGTCGTTCGCCACCTCATCCTCCTCTCCACACGCTTTTCCGTGTGCCTCGCCAATAGAAAGTGGGCTGCCTAGAGTCTTCTCTGCTTAATGACAGGAGGGTTTGCGACAGTCGGTCGGACATAACAGGTAACATCAATTTTGTCTTCTCTCAGCCTGCCAAGTTCGCTTGTGGGTTGAAGTAACCGGTTTGCTAATAGTGGCTTTGATGGCTGCTGAAGGGAGTGGCAGAACGGGCAGCGGGACAAAGAAGTTAGCTTCGGAGTTCAATAGTCAGAGGTCTCGTTACCTACGTTATCCACGTGCCCCGGGACCTATGTAAGCAACAGGATATTACATCAACCGACACCTTTTAGCTTGGATTTACAGGACTCAACTAACCTTGAAGTGGTTGGTGGGCTGTCTAAGGCCATAGGCGCAGCATTGCTGTCGCTGCAGTTACATACAGATCTGCCTTACGACCTGTTTTCCACAACAAAGTTCATTGCTTTTTGAACAAAATATGAAATGCTTACCACCATAACATCTTTTTTCTAACTTTTCCAATACATAACTTTTTCGTTTCGGTATAATTAACAGATATTTGCTGTGATTTTCACGCAAGTATGGTTTTTGACCTAGGCGGTTATTGATTATGACTCAGAAATGAGGAGAAGTCAACAAGGAAAAAATTGTAACTCTGCAATAAAAAACAACGAGTCGCTCCAATACAACCACATCTCATGCAGTACTCATGGCATGTGATCTTATTACCATGCAATCACTCCACATATCCTAGTATTTCAAACGATCTAAAACTTACCTATCGTTATAAGTAGTATTTAGAGATTTTCAACCTCATTTCGTTAAAAATATTATTTAAATTTGTTTACTTTTTTATTTTGTTATTTTATTTATTTTGTTGTAAAATTGTGAGAAACTAAATACTCAATCAGAGCACTTGAGAGAGAGGGAGCCAATACAGCTCTCGTAATATTCAGCAGAATCTAAGGAAAAAACTTGATACGCTCTGTACTCTATCACAGGGTGCACAGCATTTGAAGCAACAATTTGTGTGCTAGTTATGTACTATATGTATGAATGTTGTATTAGGATTTTGCCTACGCTCCTGTGCGAATTTTCTAATTGACTCTTATTGACATGCACGCAGACAGAACTCTGACTAATACTAATCCATCATACTAAGTTAATTTCTATTCTATGTGCGGTTCAGCTTTATTATTGTTTCAGCCAACTATGAAGAGGGAAAATTTCAATTTAAATAAAAGCAAAACAGTCTTAATTAAAACCAGCTGTAAAGTCACATTAAAATAAAGCAAAACACAAAAAAACAAACTGTGCTTAAACAGTCTTATATTACAAACTGTAAGAAAAACACCGAATAACTATAAAAAGTTGTGAAGCAGACCTACCTATAAATATTTGGATCAAACACAAGAGAAAAAAGGAAGAATAAAAATTTAAATAAAAATAAAATCTTTATTATCTAAAATCACACAACTACATCAAAGCTTTTCGAAAAACTACTATGTATTTGCTATAAAAACAAATAAATAAATTTATAGTTAAAATAAAACCTCACCGAAATTCTTCAGAATACCAATGCAAAAAGAGTCTGTAAAAAACAAAATAAAAATAAAAAATGGAAAACAAAAAATAAGTTAAATACCAACAACAATGCAAGGAAATATGTAAAATATATTTTAGTAAATTTATAAAACTAGAATTAATGCTGTTAAAAACAATACTTACAGCGAATAGTGTCGAAGTGTAAAAAGCAGTTTATCTAAGCGGGAATCTGTATTTAAAGGCCAGCTCACGCAAATTTATTGGCAAGCAAAAACTGTTAAAAAAATGCACGAAATTAACTTAGTTCTCTAAAAAGCTATGTAAATATTTGAAAATACTTAAATAACGAATACCACCATTGTACTTCATGCACATGAAATACATACAAAGTAATTTTCGAAAGTTTTAATTCAAAAAAGGGGAGTTAAAAAACACAAAAACCAAGGCATCAAATCATTTGAAAAATGAAAAGCAATTTCTAGATGGCTCAATTTAGCACAAAACCAACTATAGAGGGAGTAAAAAATTATACTTCGTAAGAAATTTTATTCAAGAGAATCAGTGAACTTATATAGGAGCCGCGATTTTTTTTTTAATATTCCTCCAAGTATCAGGTCAGCCCATAAGTTCGTGCATTTTTTAAAGGTGGTTTTAAAATTAATAAAAAAGATGTTTAAAGTATTTATTAATCAATAATATATTTTTCTTCATTATCTACAATGTCTTCCCAACGTATAGGCAAATTTTTAATTCCCTGCTCAAAAAAATTTTTTATAGCGTCTTTTGAGGAGTAGTTCTTGATACTCATATGGGATGGAAGCCCCCGGAAAAGGTGATAATCACAAGGTGAAATATCCCATCCGAGCTCGTTCAGCTTGTCTAATATTTGCCTTGCGGTATGAGGTCTCGCGTTGTCGTGGTGAAACAAAACTTTGCGTCTATTCACTAAAGATGGTCGATTTTTTTTAAGTCCCTCAAAAAACATTCTTTCATGCCCTAATCAAAATCACAGAAATGAAGCTCTCAAAAATGTAAACCAAATTCACAAAAATTCAACAAATTTCCATCTAAATTTTTAAGTGTTTAATCTAAACCGGGAAGCATAACTAAGTGTTGAGTGATTTTTTTAGAGTAAATTTAAGCTTTTTTTACTTATTTTTTTGCAAAAAAATTCTTTCACGCCTTCATCGAAATGAATGTAAACAAAACTAAAAAAAATCTACACCAAATTCACAGATATTCAACGAATTTTTACCCAAATTTTGAATATTTTTACCTGAACTTTTAAAAAATGTTTGTAAAATAAAAAATCTTACAAATACAAGCAAATATTAAGGTTGACTTTGCATAGTTTTTTTTTTTTGTTACTGATAATTTTTGCACTTTAGTCTGTATAAAAATGAATTTATTTTGAAAGAAAATGCGCAAGACCGCTTTAAATTTTTTTTGAAATCTATGCTAGTTTTTATAAATTGCATTTCTTGCACTGCAAACAAAAAAAAACTTTTACTTCTTAAATGAAATCTTTAAATTTTATATAAAATTTGATTCTATAAATCTTAGATATTATTAAAAAAAAAATAATATTAAAAAAATTTGGTAAAAAAAGATAACTTAAAACTAAACAAATTATATAAAAAAAAAATATAAAAAAAAAATTCCCATGCACTCAGTTATGTTCGCCACTGTACTTTGTGAACAGCTTTTGAGCGAGTTTCTCTACTATTTTGTGGTATGTGTCTTGAAGTGATCATGCGAATGAAATGTCCTATGTTTTTTAAGGGAAGTTTTTGCAGAGCCAAACTACAAACACGCGCGGAAGCTTATAGTCTGCCGCGGAGTGACCGCTTTTAGACATTTTTTTGGGCAAGCACACAAATTTATAAGGTAGCGAAATCTTTCTGGCCACCTATAGGTCGGAGGCGTTCGAAGTATCTTCCGTGGATGACAAAATCTCAGCTTTCTAACTTCGTGGGCATCCTCACAGATCAGTAGCTATGCATGCCGTCAGACTTCAAGTGCTTATTGTGTCAACTGAATGGAGGATGCGGTGGAATCATCTCAGCCCCTTCTTGTTAGCTGCTTTCCTCTCGCGGGGCTAAGATTTAGGCATCTTGGTTCTTGCTTCTTTTCGACGTGTGCCTATATAGCAGGCCTTGATATCAAAAATCTGATGAACTTCATCAGCAGCATAAAGCCGTTAACGCAACCACAAATCAGTCATGGTTCGTAATCCACAAATACTCAATTCCTCTCTTTCCCCACTTTCTCTCCTCTGAATCTTCTCTCTCCTTTCGTCCTATCGGTTTCCTTTACCTCTTTTCCCTTGCAATGGTATCACAAAGAATGAACTAAATTTCTTCGTCCAAGTGGGCCCACTCTCTGGGCAACATTATAACTTAGCCTAGGCTGCACAAAACAATTATTTATTTTGTGTACTGATATTATCGGTTTTTGAATGCAAAAAAAGAACCGTACAGTTTCTTTTGCGTTGGTTTGTTGGTTGGTTGGTTGGTTTGAGTGGTGATTCTTCCAGAATACAACTAGCGCTTCCGCACCATTTTGTTGCTACTCGCCACCAATTTGTTTAGCGGGGATTTACAGCATGACTATATTCAGTCTGTGCGGCTTAAGAACCTTATTACGTTGTTGACATCTAAGCCATACAGTTGTTCGAGACTCTCGAACAGCGGCCTGCCCAGGGTTAACATTCTGTCCCTCTATAGGGCAGGGCATTCACAGAGGAAATGGAATATGGTTTCCGGTTGGTTCACATTCTTAGTAAAAATATTGCAGGTAATTGAATATGTATTAGTACAAAAATTTTGTATGCATTAGTTTCCATCATCCAATTCTTATAGAGATCATTAAATGGATTATTTTTTTTTTGAAAAATTTCAAAATTTTTTTTCAAATTCATATTAAGAGGTTTCCAATTTTTATTAAAATGTATTAAATTTTTCTAAATTGTTTATAAAGTTTGCAGTTTTTTTTAATATGATTTTGGTTAAATCAAAAATAAATTTTTGTTTGAAAAATAATAAAAAAAAATTTATTTAGAAAACATTCTAAGTATGTCTGAAAATTACCATGAACTGGATGCCTGCTAGTGTATAAGAAATATCCACTACAGCTTAGCACGATGGCACCCAATTGAAAGATATAAATCTTCTATGACACTATCGCATAGATCCGGCTGTATTTCAGCAATGACCACTCTTATGTTTGCTTTGAGCACTTCGGTCCATTGAAGCTTTTTGGCTCATCTCTGGGAATTCAAAAAACCCTATAAAGAAGGCCTCTCACGACTTACGATAGCCACACCCTCCATTCGTTCATGATGAAATTTTATAGTTTGCTTGGTGGTACCTAATCGTATAACTGGCAATGATTACTTGGCAGCCGTGATTGAGTAAGAAACATAAGATTTAACAGACGCTGCCAGCACAACCTGGCTGTAGCAGTCGAGCCAATATTGACCCGTTCCCACGACAGACGGTTCTACGTAACCGGAACGACTAGGATTTATATACAGCCAAGGACTGTCGCTTCAGCAGCATTCTTCGTATACGTATGAGGAATGCTTATGCTGCCACAACTGCAACAACAACCCGCTCCTATTAGAAAATGTCATATTTGAATCTCCCTTTGTGTTATAAGTTCGCTGATTTTCGTAGACTTAAAATACTCGTACAACAAAAATTCGATCAACTGGTTACGAATGAATAAAATATGTCATAAAGAAATTTGTATAAAACTAAAATAAATTCAGATTCTTCACCAATCATATACACACAAAATTTCATTAAAAATTCACATAATATTGTGATAAAGTTGCTTTTTTATTAAAACTTATATGCAGTAATCTTCAAAAATTAACTAAAATAATATTGAAATGAGCGAAATCATGAAAAGTGTCTGCCTTGGAAATAAATTATTACTTCTACAAGAAAAAAAAGTTTAGCAACAATTTCCAACACCATTCAAGTGGTTGCGACGATGCAAAAGCTCCAAGACGAAAGGTCTAAGCATTACCTTATTTTCTAAGCAAAAGCAAAAGCTAAAGTCAATTCTAATATTTAATACGCTATGCTAAAAAAATATTAAAAAATTTGAAAAAATCACCAAAATACACCAACACTATTTAGTATATGAAAAATTAAAAAAAAAACAACAAGGCACATACAACAACAATTTTCATTACTAGAAAACTATAGTATA
Organism: Anastrepha obliqua; assembly: GCF_027943255.1. Lineage (NCBI taxonomy): Eukaryota > Metazoa > Arthropoda > Insecta > Diptera > Tephritidae > Anastrepha > Anastrepha obliqua. The sequence goes on from NC_072893.1 coordinate 11,310,533, forward strand.
TGTAAATTACGTTACTTATATACATACATGCATACATATAATTATATTTAGTGATGAACTAAAAAGAAAGTATCCTTAAAAGCAATATTTTAAATTCGACTAATGTATACAGAATAAAGGAAATTAATAACATATTATAAATTACGAAAAATATAAATATTTAAAAATAATTAAGCAAAAATTAGTAGAAAAAATTGAACAAAAAGCATTCAGTTGGCGGCGCATTGCAAGCATTATTTGCAATAGAACAAGAAAAATGCAATTTAGAAACTACAGAAATTTTTTCAATTAAATGCCATTAATAAGCGGTGATTATGGGTTAATAAAATTTTCAAAAATAGAAACAGAAATTAAAAACAAAAAAAGAAGTCAGATGCAAACAAGTGAAAGTAATTAATATAAAATAATAAAAAGTTGCATGAAAAGATGAATGCAATATTCAAAAAAAAAAGAGTAAATAATACTAAGGCAGCAGGATAGCAAAAACAAAAAGCAAAGTTGATAAAAAACAAAAATATGTACATTTAAAAAATAAAAAAAAAATAATAATAAAAACAAAATTATAAAAAAATAATGCAAACTATGTCAGAAAACACAAATGCATATAAATATTTGCAAGCGCAACAAATTAATACAAGAAAAAAAAAATAAATAAAAATAAAAATATTTATTATATTAAAACTTATATACATACATACATTTTAATAGGAATGTATACAAAAACACAAAATATTTTTCTTAATTTTTAATGATTTTCGAATTTTTTTGTTTTATTTATAATAACTTATTTTATTGTTAATATTTATAATACAAATTATAGTAAAATACCAAAGTAACTGTGTGGGGCGAAATTATTCCGAAATAAAAATTGAAGCAAAAAATATAACGACATGGAGTATTATTTAAAAGTTGCTGATTGTTCATCGAAAGGTAAGTGATTATCCGAGTAAGCAAATGAAAAGGTGCGTGTAGCGTAGTACACATAACAGAGGTGACACCTTCAAGGCAGACAAAGAAGAGGGAGAGACCCGCAAGAGAATGAGAGAGAGAGAGCAAGAATTATATATGTATTCTTGATCCCTGTCTCATTCTCTTTCAGGTATCTCCCTCTTTCTTTGTCTCAACATTTGCAGAGAATACAAATAGACAAAATTTCCAAATAAATTCCCCTTCATAGCTCGACATATTGACACCTCGTACTTTTACGATAGATAGTTGCATTGTATGCGGACAAGCCACTGACTATACGACCCGTGTGCGGAAGCCCTAACTGCGTTAATTCGAAATTTTCATCAAATTGAGTCTGCCTTGTGAATACCTAGCAGCGACGTTGAAATAAAATTTGCTTCGGCATAAGTGTCTTGCTTTTACCTAATAGCACTGCTTACATACTATTCACAATAGAGCAAGCGCATCCAACTTTGCACTAAACATCAATCGGCTTTTTTTTACAGACGTACACGGGGACAAATTTGTTTCTTTTTTGTAATATTTGAAAGTAAATTAGTTAAAAAATTCTTAATTTACCAATTATTGAGGAAAAAAAAGAAATACGGTTCGCAACGACTATGGATCTGAGCTTCGACTATGGATCTGAGCTTGGACGAAATAATGGAAACCAAAAAGATTGCTCGGCCATCAGCAGTTAAGAAATTGTAAGTATGTCGAAATATATTTCCCTTTGTTCAAGACTGAGCAATCTGAAATCTTTTGGTTAACGCTTTTCATTCATTGCAGCAAAAATTCGGAAAACCCAATTCGGAAAATATACAAGGTATAGCTCTCTCTCTCCTTTTCCTCTACGTTATATCTTTTTTCTCTCTCGCGGAACGAAAATGCCCAAAACGTTGCATGGCCTTGAAATTTTACTCTCCATTCTCGCTCGTTCATCGACGCCTAAGAAGTTTCACTTCACTCAAGTGTCTTCCAAGGGACGCACTTAGAGGTTCTTTTAAAACGAAAAAAAAGGTTTTACTATTTTTATTCCATTATTATATGTGAAAATTAGATCATTTAAATGTCCACCAGCAATACTTTGCGCCACAGCAGCAATATTCTCAACAGAATGTGAAAGTTTTTCCTTTTTCTATCCTCAACACAACCAGTTTCTTGAAATTTTTTCACCAACCTTTGAATAGTCCACTTAAATGCACGATTGTTTCACACTAAAAAATCACGAATTTTGCGATATGGTAAGCTGAAAGATCGGTTATTTTCATAATAATAATAAGTTTTGAATCATCTTAACGCGTTGTTCTATCTTTGTACATCTGTGTAGTTGTGAAATGTCAAAGATGACATAAGAGAAGGTACCATTTAAGAATTATTCACACAAGAAAATAATTTTCCTGGTCTTGCTTAATATAAACTTTGGTAAAAGAGAGGCGGTGGGAAAGTAGCCTTGGGACTATAACCCTCCTCAATATAAGTTAAAATAATTAATTGATGAAGCTAAAATAAAGACCATTTTACCTGAAGGTTGTTCAAATATCGAGTTGCCAACACCACACCCGGTGAAAAAGGACCAAATGAACTTCATTATACTTATGTGGACGCAGTGGGTGCACCAGTCATTACGCTGTATAACAAAAATATTCCAGAAAACAATTTTGTAAATTTGAATTTAAAATTTATATTTTTCGAAGTTTACTTGTTGGAAAAACTGCTTTTGGTAGTTGCTTTCCTCTTTAATACCTTCATCATTGCATTTCTATATGTCTTGATTTCTCCATTCATAAAAATTAAAAATCTTTCTTAGTTAAAATTTAATATTAAAGAAAATATGAACTTACTTAAGTGAGTGTACCTTTTTTGAATTTACATTCGTATTTTCGTCAATAAGTACACAAATGCAAATTAAAAAAAAGTACACTAACACCCAGTAGGAAACTATACCTTTTAAACATTTCGATCAGTTCTGAAAACTTTTTTGTTTTTTTTACAATGGCGGTTCAATAAGCACCCGTGTTTGATGACAGAGGGAAGTTGGTATTAGCATCGTATGCCGCCATCTAAGAAAAGACGGCAAAACAAATTTCTGACTGATTGATAGGTTAGTTTGGATTTGGCAGCTATTCGACTAAGACGTGTTTCGTGATTTTCGCTAAGATGGAAAAATAACAGAAAAGATGCGAGGAGACAAAAGTAAAGTTGGATGCTGTCTATGGGAACGCTTCGCCATCTATGAGATAGATATTGGTTCAACGAATCTAAATGTGGGCGAACATCCGTTTCTGATGAAGAGCGACCAGGACGCCCGGCAGACGTGGTTACCGAGGAAATCGTTCAAAAAGTCCACGACATGATTCTTGCTGATCAACGAACGAAAGTGCGCGAAGCAACAGAGGTCATAGGTGTGTCGACTGGAACGGTAATTAATATTTTGCAACCAAAAATAAGCGGATGAGGTTTTTAACATAGAAACAGTCTGTAGAGCAATTTAAGTGAGATCTGAAGGAATTTTTGCGTCGAGTTGTCATCGTTAATGAAACCTGCATTCCTTATCACACAACAGAAACTAATCAACAATCAAAACAATGGATTTTTTCCGGTGAATCTGCTACAAAGAAGGCGGAGACAGTCCCATAAAATGGTGTTATCCTCATGGATTTTTCAGAAAAAAGAATAAAGGTCTCTATACAATACTACAGTGAGTTATTGGACCTCCTTCACAAAAACTTGAAGGAGACACAGCCGCATTTGGTGAAAAAGAAGGTGTTGTTTTACCACGATTACGCACCAACACTTTCGCCCGGAGTTCTCCCCGCCTGATGAAAAAAAAAAAATGGTGTCGTCATTTTTAATACAGGTACTTATTGAACCCCGCTCATAATACAATTCTAGTTTTTTGCCGACAACATTTTGCAGCAGTAATCACTAGTTTCGACCGCCGTGGCCGAATTGGCTGGTGTATGATTACCATTCAGTTGTGCCCGAGATCGAATATTCAGGGAGCAAACACCACTCGGAAGGCAATGGCAAAACTCAAACCTCAGAGTGTATTTCTGCCATGAAAAAGCTACTCATAAACTTCATCTACCGTTCGGAGGCAGCGCAAAACTTCAAGTCCCTCCATTTGCAGAAAACATCAATACGCACATCCCAAATATGAGGAGTACCTCGTCCAAACACCCAAAAAGGGTTTATTATTTTATATACTCGTAGTTGTAGTCGTATAGTCACTAGTTGCTCCAAGTAGGAAATTTACATTTTTATTTCTCTCACTTTAATTTGAACTCTGTAATTTTTCATTATTTTCCCACCTACAACAAAATTTTAATTTCTTCGTTTTGCTTGTGATGTGTGTTTGTTTTAATGGCATATAAAGCACAAATTAAAGGCTGCTATGCGATAGCTGAAACAACTCAAAAAGCTGTTAGAATTTGCAACTACAAAAACAAGAATAGCTAAACAGGCAACAAACACACTTTTTATGGTGGCATAGAAATTAAAAAGAATGCAAAAACAAAAAAGAAAACCAATCGTCAGCACGAATATGCATTTTATATGAGCTATGACTGCAAGCCTGCCCAGCGATAACAACAGCAATAACGCCGCCAGCATTGCGCTTCCCATGTGTTGGTCGGAAATGAGACACCAACGCCGCCGTCGACTAAGCAAACCAAAAAAAGACCGCTTGTGTGGGAAAAAGGAGGTTTTTTTGTAGGTGGGAATAGTTCCTTCACATCCATACGCAAACACATAAGCACACACATATACATAAAACATATTTATGCATCCACTGAATGCACACGGGACTGAAAAGTTGTATTGGTCAGTTGGCTCAGCTGTGGGCTGCGGGCTGTGTTTTGGGTATTAGTGTCCCGTTACCTGGCGCCACTTTCCATTTGTGTTTTCAGTAAAATTTTCATTTGCAAAGCAGGAAGTTAAACTCGCACAGAGGTGTGTGTGGTACGCAAAAGAGAACTAAGTTTAACGGAAACAAAGAAAAACCGGAAAAAGTAACAATAATGGAGAAATTGAAAGGTATGCACATGCACGTCCAAGATATATGCACACAGAGAAATCCATTACTAGGGTGTGGTGCCTCTAGTGAATTTTGAGCCGTGACTAGTTTGCATTCTTCCTTTTCTTCTATATAAGAAACTGGTGAATTTTATATGGAAATATTCAAAGGAGTGTTAGCTACTTTGAGTTGCATCTAAGATCTTCTTTCCAAATATATTCCATTGAGTTAAGTAAGGACATGAAATCCGGAAAAATCATCTCATAAGGTTACTGATAGCTCAGCGACCTACTCGTAAATATATTCAAAATATAATTTTTATATCACAGAAGGCGAGTGGCAAGGCAACACGTTGACAAGGCTTAGGCAAGAACTACTTACATTCTGTCAAAAAAATATCGGGAATTGTTCATTTAAAAGCGCGCGTTCCACATATGTTTAAATTTTTTTCTGGAATGTTGGTACGACTGTTCTCTAAAGTGTCGCAGAGTTTGCGCGTGATCTGTAAATTATCTTCTTTTCGTTATTCAATTATATCAGTCAACCGCAGGTGTGCTCTTCCATTTTCACTATGGATAAAAATATGGAACAAAGAATTTGTCTCCAATTTTGTGCTTTGAACGGGATTTCGTGTGCCGAATCACCGAAAATATTTCAGAAAGCCTATTTCGAGTATGCTTTATCCAAAACACGGGTCTACGAGTGGTATAAGGCTTTTGCAAAGGATCGAGAATTGGTGGACAATTTGCCCCATCTGGTTGCCCATCAACGTCTTCAACGGATGCAAGCGTCGACAAAGTCAAGGAAATGGTGCTAAGAAACCATCACTTAAGTTTGAGGAAGGTAGCGTGTCACACGAATCAACTCGCAACATTTTACACCATAAATTGGGCATGCGACGCGTGGCTGCTCGACTCATTCCAAGAGATTTGAATTTCTTTCAAAAAATTCATCGGAAGCAGATGGCTGAAGACATGCTTGAGCAAGTGAATTGAGACCCAATGTTTATCCAGCGCATCATAACAGGTGATGAGACGTGGGTATATGAATTTAGCATGCAAATCAGACATGCAACCAGGCGGCTGAATAACGTTATCAACATGCGAAGAAAACCCAAAAACCACGTCAAAGTCGGTCAAAAGTGAAAGTCAGGATACTCGTTTTCTTTGATTATCGTGGTGTTGTGCACTCGAAATTCATTCCTAATGGTTCTGCGGTAAATAAAGAACACTATTTGGAAGTTATGCAACGTGTGAGATAGAAAGTGCGTAGGAGACGGCCCCATTTGTGGAAACACAATGCATGGATCTTGCACCATGATAACGCACTGTCCTATAAGGCTCATATTGTGAACACTTTTTTTACCAAAAACGCGCAAAATATCTTCTTTCAACCACAGTATTCACTGGATTAAGCACCCTGTGACTTTTTTCTTTTCGCAAAACTTAAACTTAAAAGTCCACTCCGCGGCCGCCGCTTTGCGTCGATAGAGGTCATTAAGGGAGGAAACCGGTTTAGGAGGCCAAAATTTTGGTGTTATTTGTGAATTTTTTGAACAAAGAAGGAATAATCAGAAATTGTTTCAACTTAGAGGGTATTTTACTCATATTTTTAAGTACACATTAAAATTCTATCAAGCCATTTCCGCCGGAAATAGTGGCGTTAGAGCGTCAATCGCCATCCAATTATCTTGCAGGTGGGCATTCCTGAAGTTGGAATTTTTCTCCGTAATCAACAACAATTTTTTTTTTCGTTAACAACGTGTTTCCTAAGAATATGAACCTAATTTTGATAAAATAGTATTCAAAATTGCATATCTTTGAGGCGCTTGAACACAATGTAATTTTTTCATACCATATTTTCTCATCTATTTTGCTTAAAAAAAAAATATTTTTAATGATAATATAATATAATCCCAAAATTAGGTTCATATGATTAAGGATTGAATAAAGAATACTCCAAAACAAAATTTATAACGATTGGTCTATAACTTTTTGAGCTAGAGTGCCCACCAGTTGAAAAAAAGTAGTTTCGAGAAAAACCTCGTTCTAACTAACGCGCGCTACGGTGCGGAACCGACAGCAAGTCACTGAAGTGCTCAAAGAATCGGGAATAATGCGAATTTCGCTTTAAAATTTGTATCACATATTCTTGAGGAGTTATACTAACAATTTATGCAATAAAAAAGAGTCGATTCTTTGATAGGTCTAAACTGGTTTCCCCCCTTAAAGAAAGTTTGCTGAAGGTGCTGAAGAAGATCACTTCAAACGGGTTTAAAAGGTGCTTCAATGACTGGACTACTCGTTGGAATTTGTGTATTGCTTCGAATGGAACCCATCTTGAAGGGGTCAAAATAAATTTTGATGATTAAACAATTATTTTGCGTTTTATTGAACAATTCCCGGTACTTTTTGACAGAATGTATAATATATAACTGAGATAATGAGTCGTCAGTGGAGTCCACTTATTTCTTACTTGATTTTGATACCTTTTTTTTGAAAATATATTGCATTTCCAACAAATACCACATATATATATATAAGATTCCAATTTTTTGCAAACTAAAAAAAAAAACTAAAGAAATTTTCATAAAAGTTTCATTTTTATTTTTATTATTTTTTTATATTATTATTAATTTTTTTTATTTAGAGTAAATATTTTTATTGCCCATTAAATTTTAATATAACAAAGTGCAAGTTTTAAGTAGGGCTGCTGTAGTCGAATGGGTTGATGCGTGACTACCATTCAGAAGAAGGCGGTCGCCCCTCGGCAGGCAATTTCAAACCTTCGAGTGTATTTCTGCCACGAAAAAACTCCTCATAACAGACGCACGCCACAATTAGGCGGAGAAGCTCGGCCAAAAATACACAAAAAGAGTGAAAGCTCACTCAGAATTGGCTGTGTCTAGTTGTGACTTGACTAGAATTTCCGAAAACACAAGCAACCACTTGCTTTGACGTGCTTTTTCCGTGAACAATTTTTTTTTATTAAGCTCGTCTTGGAATATCTCTTCTGCTTACTGCTGTTTTCTTTCCGTCTTTTTGCATGGATCCAAGATTCGTGACCTATTACGATACCATATACTTGCTTTCAACTACTGCGACTTAATTTCTTCATCTTTTCTTTACACCAAACGACACATTTCTTTTTTTTTTGGGCAATTGTCAAATTATGCGGAATCCAACGAAAAAAAAAATCTTCTTGACAACCAAATGTGCACCCAATATTTAACATTTGCTAGTCTTACTAATCCCCAAAGTAGTTTATAAGTTTCGAATTTATTTTAAAACATAATGAAAATGTGATAAAATAAATTCCAAAAACCCACATCAACTTCTAGACCATCTTTATACAGCATATCAATGCCTGAGAAGCCGTGACCAGCATACGATTCCATGGCCGTATAATGCTAGAAGGGCTGATACTGTCAAATGATGAGTGATACCTTCCACTTGATGGTGCCCACTTGACTAAATCGTACTACTTATGAAGTAGAGATATGTTTCACTAGCACAGGTCTTCCTCTGTCGGGTAAGCGTATGTATGTAGCTATGTAAATGCATTGTGTTCTGATACGAAATGTTTTGATAATAAGAAAGAATATTGTGACTTTTTTCCATTACTATATATGCAAGTCGACGCTGAGCAACATTACTACTATTAACGGGTATTTTTTATGACCTATAGAAATTTCAAAGCAGCTGTTCAAGTAAATATCTGTTTTTGACTTTTTTATTTGGTATACCAGCGATAATTACTATGTAAGGACGTCGAAATTGAAATGTGTTTGATATATTCCATAGCAAATATATCTATTGATTTTATTTGACGTATTTAAATTGACCGAAAATCTCTTATTTTGGAATAATTAGACTCAATAGAAAATTGGCAGGGATCATGCGATGTAGTCATTTGATGAGATCATGTGATGCGATCATTGCTGAGATCATATGATGGCACAAATTTTTCATAGGTATATGAAAATTTTTCTTATTTCTTAGAAAAAAAACCGTGTTTGCATTTTCACATCATATGATGTGATTATGTGATGTGACCATGTGATGTGATCATTTGGTGGGATCATGTGATGGCACAAATTTTTCTTATATGAAAATGTTTCTTATTTCTTAGAAACAAAAACCGTGGTTGTGTTTCAGTTACATTGCACTTCTTTGGTAGGTATGTTCACCGAAAACCGCAAAAAAGTAAATTTTCAGGATGGTGTATTTATCCAATCCAAAATGGTGAAATATATTGCATGAAATGAAAAGGCCTTAATTTCTGGTGTGGCCGAGAAGCTAAATAAGTTCGATTAAATTAAATAAATTCCAACTATTCTCAACAACTTTCGAAGTGAATGTTGTGCGGCAAGGTTGGATTCTGTCTCCATTTCTGTTTCTTCTTGCCATCGAAGACGACCTGAATGCGAAATTCAGCAACGATCAACAAACAGACATTCAGTAACAGATAAATAATACCTTTCTCACGCACTTGGCGTACCTGTACGTCGATGGCATAGAAGCTTTGCGACCTGAAGATACTAACTCAAGCCATGCAGGAGAAGTCACTTTAACCGACCTTAAGTAAATGTTGAGAAAACCAAATCACTGTTCCTAAATGACAGTGTATCGCAGCTGTATGAAAGCATTGAAAAATTTTACTACCTTGGCTGCATGGTCACTACAGACGCTGGTTCTGAAGGGGATGCTGAATGCAGAATCAGGTCTTCGGCATCCAATGTGGCCAAATAGTAACATCTCCAGTGTTAAGTCAGGAAAGTAGCTGCGACGATCACGAAATGACTGCAACCTTTAATAACGGCTGTCCTCTGCGCATCATGCGAATTTTCTGGCCGCAAACAAAAAACAATGCCGATTTGTTGAGAAAAGCCTCACAGGTAAACGTAATAACCGAAATAAGGCAAAGTAAATGGCAGTGGATCGGCCACTCGCTAGGAAAGTGCGACGACAACGTTGCTAAACAGGCCCAGCGCTGAAATACTTTTTAGCAACCGGTCGAGGAATTGGCGGACCGCGTACCACCTGGGCACGCTTTACAGACGCAAAAATTGAATCTGTCGGGTTGATATGGAACGCATTGAGATCGCTAGCACATAACAGTGTTCAGTGGCAAAGAGGAGCAGTTGATGCCCTATGCTCCAGATAAGAGTTGAAGGAACCTATATACATACTTAGTCTTGCCATAAATTCTGTGACAATTGCAACAATGCATACAGCGAGAAGAAATACGCAGAAAAAGTTCCGTTATGTCCGTTTATTCATGAATCATACTCAATTTCGTGGCAAATTTCGCTTGTTAATAATGGAGTGGGGAGCTAACGAAAATTACATTGAAGTGATTGCATTAAAAAAATGTGTTAAAAATGCAAGTGAGATTTACGAATTGCTGAAAAACTTAATATTTCGAAAATGTTTGTTTACCGCACGGTCAATCGTTGTTCCAAAACGTCTGAAGTGACAGACGGAAAAAGAAGTGGTCGTCCTCGCGTGGTTCGAATCAGTGCCGCACTAAAAGCCGTTCGAGAAAGAATTCGCAGAAATCCGCTTATAAAGCAGAAAATCATGTCCAGAGAAATGAATGTATTGACCATATCCATGTCAAGACTAATAGAGATAATCTCCATATGAAAGACTTCCGTCGCTCAACTGGTAATCTTTTGCCAACGCGCTTGAAGAAAATTAGGCTCGATAGATGCAACCAGCTTCTTCGGTGGCACTCGGTCAACGGCTATGAAAATTTGCTTTCCACAGATGAGAAAACTTTCACTGTTGAAGAAGTTTCTAATAAGCAAAATGGCAAAATCTAATCTGTCTTGTAAAGATGCTACATCTCTACATTTCTGCGAAAAAGGGGTTAATATCGGGGTAAAAGTGTTCCATGAGAATGTCTTAGAAGGCGTGGTGAAGCAGATGAGTAGTATTCTTTTCAATAGAGAGCGTTGGATCTTCCAGCAAGATTCCGCCCCAGCCCATAAGGCAAAAACCACCCAGCAGTAGCTAAAAAACAATATTCCTGGGTTCATAGTCGCAGAAGCTTGGTCATCTGGAAGTCCAGATCTGAATCCATTGGACTACAATTTGTACAGTTTGTGGTCAGAATTGGAGAACTCGGCCTGTCGATGACCTCACAGAAATTTGGAGAGTCAATATCCTTGGAAACCGTGCGTGCTGCAATAACTGAATGGCCTTATCCTTTGAAGGTTTGTTCAAAAGCAAATGGTTCGAATGGAAATTAAATTTTTTTTAATATGTAAATAACATTTTATTTAGTCATCTATAGGAAATGAAACTGACTTCATTAAAAAAAGTTTTATATTATAATTTCATATTTCATCTAAAATCAATCGGACAAGAGAAATTATTTTTATTAATAGGTAATCTTGTGCCTGATCAAAGCTTTTTTTTCAAAATTAACAATATTACGGCCTCTGGAAATATTTTTCAGATTTTCAGGAAAAAACTGAAATCTATCAAGCTGTTTTGAATTACAGTGATCACCAGTTCTATAAACATAGTTTAGAGAAAAACGTATTTAAAGTTTTACGAACGCTCCGGAACGCCCGAGCGCCCTTTGCTAATTGTTGAATTATTCGAAAAGTATTTCTCGGATTCACTTCAAATTTTCACCCAATATTTCTAAAAGATTACGCTTTAAGAAAATGCACAAAAAGAATCCAATATTTCAAAAATTCTGTCTACCTCTAATTCCTTAAAAGTTTATTCGTTTCGTTGTAAGAAAAAAGTATACAAGACTGCTGCAAAAAGGAATGCCTAAAATATGATTTTTGATCCATTTGAAACTTTGCACTTCCATATTAGAATCCATTGAATACTGCATACCCAATTTTTATATATTTTTATTTAAAGTGTAAATTTTTGATAAAAATTTATTGTATTGTTTTAAATTTACACAAAGTTCTATTTTTGTGGTTTGCTGTTATTTTGGTTAAAAAAAATTAAGATTGTAATAGTATATAAACTCAAAAATAGCCGTTTGGCCGTTGGTCTTTATACTCACATGTACCAGAGCCAAAGAACCCGCCAAGAACCCCTTCACTTCAGTGCACATTTTACTATCAAAGGTATTCGGAAAATTATACTAAAATCTCTTCAAGAAACGTACAATTGTCAATGGATTAATTACCAACTCTACTACAAAAAGTACACTCCTACTGGCATCGAGCCCATATACGAGTATCCTACACACATGTCTTCTCAGAACCTCTAGATATTTACACGTCTTCGAATCAGTCACTCTATAGCCACCCATGTTCACATCCTAAACAGCACAGTCAAACCAGACTGCCCTTTTGCAATTCAAACGACTACACGACTACAAACCTCCTCAATACCTGCCCAGGATTTGAATACACTAGAAATGCAATTCATTATAACCTTGAACTTTCGAATCTACTCAGCAACACAGATGAGAATAGCATTAACTTAATTTGTAAATTTATTAAACTAACTAAATTAAAACTTTAACGGTTTGCGAAAAGTATGTATAAAATTGTACTCCACTCAAACTCACACTACCCACTAATTTTCTAACACTTCCTCAACTACTCTCTCCCATTCTCTTGTATAGTTACTTATCTATATTATTACTTTATTTAAAGTACCATAAGCCGAAGGCCCTGGTAGCCAGGGCTTATTTCGTAAATGGAATAGCTATTAATAATTGTTACTCTTTTAAATAAATAAAAATAATAAAGTATACTTACATGCGTTATGCGCGAAATTTATAAACAACTGATTCCATAAAAAATTGGCACAAACCAACTCCTTATCGATTTTGAAGGTTGCTTTTGCTATCCTACATAGAATATGTGAAGCGTTGTTTGAATTTAGTATCCCCGCTAAACTAAAACGTCTGAGCAAAATGACGTCGAGTGGTAAAATCAGCTCCAACAGTATTCGAAAGGAGCTAACCAAGTCGTCAATCAATGGGCACTGCCTGTCGTACAATTTCTTTAATCGCACCTTGGATAACAATAATTGACCAAATAAGCAAGGGGAGAAATGCCATTAAATATGTAAGCTATGAAAGTCAAGTTATAGACCCGTTCAAAACTTTTATTAAAAAAAAGAAGTATTTTACACCTTAAAAAAACACCTGCAGCTGTAACTATTGTTTACCTGTGGATATTATACTGCATACATATAACTTTTTAGCGCAAGAAGTCACCACTACACACATTTTCTCCCACTTTTATCAACCACTTCGCATGTTTTCTTTAACACTTTCTCTACATTTTATGTTTTTACGGTGGCTATCAGTTTAAGTTGTTCCATTCTGGTTGAAAGCATAAAAAAGCAGCCGTAAAAAAGTTCAGTGCTGCTACTCAATGTGTGTGAGTATGTGTGCATGTGTGTGTATGTATGTGCTTGTGTATATGTTGGCTAAAGTGCGCAGGTGGATTGCACGGAAGGAAATTAAAGTCAACATCGCAGGTGTTAAAAGAGGATTGCTCTAAATTTTAATAATAACAGTAAGCAAGTGTAGCAAAAGCAACAACAACAAAAAATTCATAAAGCGGAATAGGAGAGAGAATATACGCACTCAATTAATTTTGTTTTTCGTGAAATTCACATTAATCTTAATAGACTGGTGTCCACTGGTGTCCACATGCGCTTAGATACTTACACGTTTACCAATTTGTGGTAGTCCACTAACATACATTTATTACATTTAGCTATAAAAATTTGCAACCAACCACAAAAATGTATAATACAATAGTATTTTATTATTCACAGCTCTTTGAATCTACCATAGCCGATCGCATGCATATAGCTCTCGACATTGCGGAAGACTGGTGTTAAGAGAAAGGACTCTCGATGAATCCGAACAAAACATGTTCCTCGAAGAAGGAATCTAGGCTTAGGAACCATAAGACTAGGGCAGGAAAACTTAACTCTATCCGAGGATATGAAATTTCTGGGAGTCATCCTTGATAAAACCTTGACTTGGAAAAATCATTTATCGTACATCAAAAAAATTAGGTTTTGAGAGCAAAGATGATGTCATGTGATTATAAGACAATAATAGGGCCAATGATCAGCTACACCTCTTTGGTAGACCAAATTAAGACTCAGATGAGACTTAAAAAGGAATACAGAATAGCCTGTTTGAGCGTAACGAGAGCAATGCGAACTTGCCCCACAGTGACTTTGGGAATGGTCACTGGAGTCATTCCAGTCCTAAAGCTTCCTTATTTATTTCATCTTAGAAAAAAACAATCTTACAGGACATGTAAGAATTCTGGGTTCAATGTTGAACTCTCCGTGCGTGACGGTCTGTGACAAGACGGAAAGAAAACTAGAATTCTCCAAAAATTTCAAGGTGGTCATCAGTGATCGCTCAGTAGGGAGAAACGATGAAATATCTTTAATACAAGGCGCACAGGTGTGGTTTATTCATGAGTCCAAAATGGAAAACGGAAGTGCTGGCGCTGGAATTGTCGGAAAAATTGGAAAAACGACTTCCATTTTTTAGGCGGAGGCCCACGCCTTAGAGCCATGTGCCAGGGAATGAATGTCTTCTTAGAGGTACGCGTGGTGTCAATATCAACATTCGCTCTGACAGCCAAGCAGCTCAAAACTCGCTAGATAGCTTCTCATTTCAATCAAGGTTGATCTGGGAATGTTTTAAAATTCTCGAAACTCTAGCATCAAGAAACTTTGTCACTTGTTACTTTGATGTGGATACACGGACATAAGGGGCACGAAGGGAATTAAATTGCCGACACTTTAGGATGTCTCATCGGATTCTGGTCAGGCATGAGGAGAAACTTATTAAGTTAATTTTGTTTGTCGAGAGAGGACTTTACTGCTCAGTTGCCTACTTAGTCCAAAGTAACACTTGTTGGCAAGATAGATTCTGTGTTAGTTCTCAAGGCTGACATTGTTATCGGTGTTAATACTGGTTCCTAAATACAGGAAGTCTTTTACAACCTCGACTATTTTTTGATCACAGGAGGTACATCGTTTTGACTTTGTTCACCACCAGATGTATAACTAATATACGTTCTTACAAAAATTGTGTCTGAGCAATAAAGTTCAGCGGCTCGTATGGTCTTTTCTACCATCTAATTAAAGATGTCACGTGATAGCGAGTAACCTTGTCTGAAACCTCGATTGGCGTCAAACGTCTTGGGGAGATCCTTCCCAATTCTGACGCATCTGCTGGTATTGTGCAGCCTGATTTTATATAGCCGTATTAGTAAAGCCAAATTCAAATATCGCCGCGTTAAGGCAACTCCTTTTCGTGCTTTAAATTGACAAGAAGATGGTTTATGTCGATTCTTCTTTCATGGGTCTCCCCAAAGACTTGGTGTATTGGGAATACCTGCAGTTTTCCAGTCTAAGGCCACACTGATAGGGTTGTTGTTGTAGTTGTTGTTTTAACAGTAATAGAAGCCCCGTCAGTGTAGGGTATATCACCGGTCGTCTTCGCCTGGCTCATCTAAGGATAGGCCCAGGAAACAAGCTGTTTCGACGGGTTGGGTCCAGAGGGAGAGGGGTGTTAGATGAGTAGGTTTAAGGGGGCATGTGAGAAGGTGGTTAGTGTCGTGCGGAGTATCTTTACATGCCGAAAATATGTTTGGTATGTCGGGGTCAATTCTGCATAAGTAGGAGTTTAACCTGTTACAGTATCCAGAACGTAGTTGTGCCAGTGTTACGCGTGTCGCACGGGGTAGCTGGAGCTCTTCATCTGCAATAGGTGGTGGTTGGTCTTCTATGACGGCGTTCACAGGGCGTGAGCTTAAGACATGGTGACGGTCTCCTGGTGAATGTAGTTTATTGACTGTCTAAATACTGTCTGGTCCAGTAGATTTCTGTCAGTTTTGTTGGTATAAGTTAAAAGGTGTCTCCTGACGCGCCTACGATGCGGCTCTGGCTCAAGCAGGTGTCTGCAAGGGTAAAACCTGCGGTAGCACCCCAGCAGGAACTGGTCGCTGCGCAGTTTATTGTGCTCCGTTACAGGTAGCATATGGTCCTCGACATGTAGATACTGTATTGGGGACATTAGAAGATTTCCTGTCGCATTCCTTATGGCAGCGTTTTGGAAGGTCTGTAGCTTTATCCACTGCGTGTCACTAGTTCCAGGTGACCAGACAGGCGCAGCATAGTTTAGAACCGGCCGGCCGACCAATTGCCTTAAATGTCGATAGCAACTGTTCTTTGTCTTTGCCCCAAGTGCTGCTGGCAAGCAACTTGAGGACCTTGTTGCGATTTTGGACCTTAGTGGCAATTGCGATTGTATGCGCTGAGAAGGAGAGTAAACTGTCAAAGGTCATACATAAAATTTTGGGATTGCTTACCGTCGGAATTGGTGTGTCATCGACTTTTACCCTGAGAGGCAGTTTGACCTCCTTTGTCGAGGTGGTAAAGAGGGTCGCCGTAGATTTAGTGGGGGAAAGTTGGAGATTCATCGCAGTGAAAAAGCGAGAAAGGTCGGTGAGGTAGCTGTTCACTTTAGAGCACACACCATTGATGCCATTGGCCGACGCCATTATCGTGCAGTCGTCAGCGTATGAGACCAGGGAGACTCCCTCTGGGGGTTGGGGAGCTTCGAGATGTAGAAGTTGAACAGCAAGGGTGAAAGGACACCAATCTTCCTCTGCTTTGATATTTGGTCTCGAAAAATCACTGACGAGTGACGACCGCTCAGGTAGCTTGCGTACCACCTCTTTAGCCCTGGCGGGAGCAGCGACTGATAAATATCATCTGGTAGCGTGGAATGGCTGACTGTATCGAAAGCTTTCTTCAGGTCCAACGCTACTAGGACAGTCCGCTTGCAGGGGCGGTTTTGGTTAAGCACGCGGTTTATGGCGGTGAAAGCAGTGGTGGTACTATGCACTGGTCGGAAACCGTGCTGATGTGGGCCTAGAGCCAGGTGTTTCGTAAAGAGTGGGAGTAGGAGGGCTTCAAGTGTCTTCACTACTGGGGAAAGGAGAGTTCTCGGACGATAATATTCCCCTTGGTTGGCGGGTTTCCCACGTTTGAGTAGTGATACCACTCTCCCTGTTTTCCATTTGTCAGGGATGATGAGAGTGGTAGTCTCCAATCAGTTGGTTTATGGTGGGATTCATTTCCGTAGTCAACGATTAGGGTATCGGGATCTTCTCATTCTCTGTGAGATTCCCAGGTGTCACTAAATATTTAACAAGCTCGAAGTAAGAAGAGTTCCTTTCATAATTTAAGCACGCTCTGGATGTCAGACCCCTAACGCCGGTCTTTGTCCTTATAGGAATAAAGATGTGTCTTTTAAAATGGAGATTCTACTCCACTGAGAATGAGAAAGAGTCAGCTTCTTTACGGACAGCAACTTCAAAACTATCTGAGTTTCATTTTCGTACATGGGTAGGTGGTATAAAAATGTTCAAAAAATACTGGCAGTTTCATATATATTTTTTCCTAATAAGTAAATGAGAAAAATTTTCTTCATTAAAATAAATGATAAAATATCAAAAAGCTATTATTACTGAGTATTTCAGCATATCGATTAATTAAAGATATTCAAATTTTTAATACAACTTTTTCATTTCAGCCAGCAGATTTTATATTGAATATAATTTATTAATTTTACTTTTTCATACCTTCCATTTTTGTTGTTTTTTTTGTGTTTGGCTACCTACAAACTGCTTTGTGCACAAACTTTTGCGCTCACACTCTGAAGCTGCTTATTTTCCCATATTATTTATTATTATTTGTTTGCATTTTCATTACTCTTTCACAGAGAAGTTTTGATTGTTTTTGTGATTTTACACGTTCATCCACTTCAGTTGAAGTCAACTCGGAGGGGTTACACATTGATGGTCGAGTAATTAATTGCAGTCGTATATAATACCTCGTCGCTTGTTGACAGTTGCTGAGGAGAGGGTGGAGAATGCTGGAAATTCCCAAACGAGCAGGGATGTGCTCAGTTTTAAGTTTGTGGAGAAAATGTATAAGTATGTGTATATTTGTTTTGGTTGCTACTTTGTAATTAATAAAATGAAAATCCTTGAGTATCGCAACAACAAAGTTTGCAGTAGTGATCGTTGAAGTGAACACTTTGGTTGACAGTGGAAGTGGTCGTTCAGAGTTTTGTGACAAACATAAATACTTTCGCTGCTGTTGCTAGCATTACACTGTTGCATGCAACAATGAAATTGCATATTTTGAAGCGAGAAAGGAGACACTTTTTGTAGTTATGCAACATTGAAGTGAAATCGCTCATTTAAATCTGTTGTAGTTTTAAATTCATTACTTCATTTTGAGGGAAGAAAATGGGAAAACAAATTTAAGCGATTATATATTTGCATATGCTTGAGTTTCAGGTGGAAGTCAGCTGAAGTGAATTAAAAAGTAAAGTAGAAAAGTGAAATTCGAGGAAAATGTGACGTTTATTAATTTGAAGAGTGGCAGTAGTTGGCTGGAAATGTGATATTCTGTATTACACAATGGCACAAAGCAAACAATATGAAAAGAAATATTTCATCTCGTAATGCGACTACTTTGATCTTTACAAGTCTACACCTTAACACCATGGAAAAATAAAAAATAAAATAAGATTTAGAGTGGTAACATTTTTTCTTTAATTTAGAGAACATTTCCTTCTGAACTTTTTAAGGAGATTGTTCTTATAATATCTTTTCATTGGAGGGGGATTTTTAAGTGGCGGGTCCCAAACCCAGCGCACAACCAGCTATCCTGGATTGCTTCGCCTTCTCACGTTAGCTCACTCCCGAACGGGTGTTGGGAAGCTACCCAGAGGATACGTGGGCTAATCCCGGACGCTGTGAGTTGCTTGAACCATATTCAGAAGAATCGTCCTGGCCACTCCCAAGTGAATGGCGATCAGTAACTTTCCCCACTTGCGTGGACCTCTACATATGGAACCATCTTGCATTTGAAAGTATGTGATGCGGTACCAGTTGGTCGTAGCAGAGGAAGAGGAAGGTCTCCTCTGCGTTGGAAAGATCAGGTGGAGAAGGACTTGGCCTCACTTAGTGTATCCAACTGGCGCCGGTTAGTTAAACTGGGCCAAAATCGCGTAAGCGGTTATTCCGCCAATTAAGAAGAAGAAGTCCTTATAATAACGGGTGATCAATCATGAGGTGCTTTTTTCAATAGTTAAAAAAAAAACAAAAATGTAAATTATGTTCAAAACCTTTATTTATCATTTGAAAGGACATTCTTTGACATTTACTTTTTGAATATGACTTCATTCAAATGTTGGCCGCCACTACGCTTAAGGTGGTCCATTCTGAAGGTCTAATTTTCAATCACTCGTTCGAGAATTTCGACTGGTATGTCGTGAATAACACGCGTAATGTTGGCTTCCAGAGCTTCAATCGTAGCTGGTTTATCAGCATAGACCTTGGACTTCACGAATCCCCAAAGAAAAAAGTCCAAAGGTGTGATATCACAAGATCTTGGTGGCCAACTCACAGGTCCTAAACGTGAAATCAGCTGCTCTCCGAAATGACTTCTCAATAAAGTCATTGTTTCACGAGCTGTATGGCAAGTGGCTCCGTCTTGTTGAAACCAAATGTCGTAGAGATCATTAGATTCAATTTCAGGTAGCAAAAAGTCCGATATCATGGTACGGTAGCGAGCACCATTCACAGTTGCGTTGCGGCCATCATCATTTTTGAAAAAATATGGACCGATGATTCCACCAGCCCATAAACCACACCAGACCGTTGTTTTCTCTGGGTGTAAAGGTAGCTCTTGAACCTGTTCTGGTTGCTCTTCATCCCAAATACGGCAATTTTGCTTATTGACGTAACCATTGAGCCAGAAATGCGCCTCATCGCTGAACAAAATTTTGCTCGAAAACAGCGGATCTTCTTCAATCTTTTCAAGAGCCCAATCAGCAAAACGGTGACGTGCAGGAAGGTCATTTGGCTTTAGTTCTTGTACGAGCTGTATTTTGTATGCTTTTAAATGAAGATCCTTCCGTAAAATTGACCAAGTTGTTCCATACGACAGTCCAAGTTGCTGAGAACGGTGCCGAATCGATTCATCGCGGTTTTCACGTACACTCTCTGCTACTGCCGCTATATTCTCAATGCTTCTTGCTGGACGTGGTCTATTCGGTCGAGAATTAGCCACCAATGAATATTCGGATTCAAATTTGTTGATGGTATGTCGAATAGTGTTTAAGGCAGGCCGATTATGTTGACCATAATGCGGTCTAAGCGCACGAAAAACATTTGTCACGAAAACATTTGTCACAGTGAGTCTTTCCATGATGAAATGCCAAACGCTGTTCAACAAATCCACGATGACAGTTTGCCACAACTCGCGCGCGATCTGTAAAAAAAACGCAAATGAAAAAAACTCCTCTTAATTGATCACCCGTTATATATCTCTGCTTAACTATCTATGATGACCCACATGTAAATGGACAGGCATTCCACCCTTTTTGTGTGTTTGGCCGTGCTCTTTCTTGATGTTGTTCCACAAATGGAGGAACCTACAGTTTTAAGCTGACTCCAAATGGTAGATATTTTTTATGAGAAACTTTCTCATGGCAGAAATGCACTCGGAGGCTTGCCATTGTCTGCCCTATTTGAAAAACCTTTTTCTCCAATTATATGTTTCAAGAAGATTCGAACGTACATACGTCTTCCGAATGATAGTCACGCAACAACCCATTGGGCTACGGTGGCACATTCCTTAAACACATTTGCCCCACAGAAGACAGAATTTTGACGAATTTCAACAATTTTTTATTATTAAAATTCTCGGCAAAAAAAAAAAAGAACTAAAAGTAAAAATGCGCCTTTGTCTATGTAAAGTAAATATTTTACACCAATTATTGTCATAAAAAAAACCATAGACTGACGACGGCCTCAATGTAATAAGGGGGAAGTTCTGTTACTGGTTGCGAAAATCCTGGTCTTTAGTTTTCTGACGGGTAGCCTTGCTGGAAAAATAGTGTTGTTCCAGATTTTTTTTAAAGTAAAGCTGGTCATAGCCCATTTTGTATAATAAGCGATTACCTTTAAGTAGCCTGGCATTCAGAAGTCATTATGAGCTAAACATACAACACTCCTGATTGTGCCAATATTGTGACTCATATTGCCAAACCAGGTTTGTAAAGGGCCAAAACAGGTTTGTACAGGGCAACAAAAGTTGCGCCAGTCGCGAATGGCAGTAGTGTAAGGCACCGTCTACTGTTTTTTAGGCCATCTTTTACAATTGTTAAGTAGACAAATGTACAATTTTACACAATAGAAAAAAATGGTCGATCCTAAGAACAACATTTCGCAAAATTTTCAAACTATTTTGCTGGTAATAATCGTCCGAATCGACAATTAAAAGGTTGGTCAAAAAATGTCAAGCAACTGGTTCTGTTGAGGATAGAAAAAGAACTGGCAGACCAAAAATTGTATTTTCTCTCGAGAATATTGCTGCTGTAGCGCAAAATGTTGCCGAACCACCTTCAACATCGATACCTCGACTTTATGAATAATTAGACATTCATGAATCGACTGTTTGGCGAATTTTATCTGTAGACCTGCTCGTGGTGGAGACATAAGTGATCGCATTTTTCACATATAATTGATAAGAGCCGTATTTTGAAAAAAAAATTGAAGCCTGAAAGACTCTAATTTTTTACATCTTTTATTTTAAAGCAACATCTTGGCGCGTCTTTTGAAAGTCCCGTTGGTATTTAGAGGGTAGTCCAACGACTTGATTGAAATGTAAATGTCATTGCAGATGCATCAATTCCACTCCTCTGTCTGTATTAGTTTAGCGGATACCATGACTTAAAATACCGAAACCAGCAAAAAAGCTACAGATTCTAGCATACTACCTTGATCAAAAAGCTTCCGGAACAAGCAGCAGGCAACGCTTTAAGTCAAATAATTTAAGTTCTGTTTTGTTTTTGTTAGATTCCCACATCTACGATTAACATTTCCACCAAAGTTGTACCCAAATTGTTTTGTAAAGTTATGCCGTCTTGAGTAAATCTACCTCTGTTTTCTCTCTGTTTTTGATTTTATACAGTATTAAAAATAGTTTTAAATTTGCAAAAGTTTGTCTTAAATTTTGGGTTAACCATGGATTCAATGTTGCGAAAACCTTAGAAATGTTGGAAAACTGTTTCGGAAATTCTCAAGAAAGAAAAAAAGCAGTCATTTAGCTGTGACATGAACGTTTCAGGAGAGATGGTGAGTACATCGAGGATGACGAACGTAGTGGCAGACCAGCGACAACGGAAACTGATGCAAATAAGTGAACGCACATAAAGTGAAAAGAAAGTTCATTAATAACCACAAATTAACAATCCAAGAGCTGGCAGAGCACTTGCGCATTCCTTAAGAAGTCGTTCAGGTTAATGTATTTAACAATTTAAGTTTGCGTCCTGTTGCTTCAAAGTTAGTGCCAAAAGGTCTGAAGTTCACGCAAAAACGGGACTGCATTGATATCGCCAAAGACATGACTTCCAAGTCTAAATTCGACCCAACATTCATCAAACGCATAATTATCTCAGAAGAGATACGGGTTAATGAGTACAACACCCAATTCAGACATCCGGTGAGTTAGAATAGAGTTCCGAGTGAACCAAGACCAAAAGAACCACGTCGTTTTCAGTCAAAAAAGAAAGCGATGCTCACGGTTTTTATGGACTACAAAGGTATTGTACACCATGAATTTTTGCTGGAAATTCAGGCAGTTAACAAGGACTATTATTTGAGCATTCTGAGACGTTAATGCGAAGTAATTTGCCAAAAGCAAAAGGATTTGAGTGAAAAGAACTCGTGAATTTTACACCATGATAACGCAGCATCGCACAGTGCCATCATTATCAGTGAATCTTGAAGCAAGAACGAAAAGAGTACCCTCCAACAGCCATATTAATATTTTTCTATTTCATCGGGTCAAAAAATCCGGAAACGCGCTTTAACAGCCGAAAGGATGATAGAAAGATCTAAGGCGGTTCTGATGACTATAACGAAAATAGAGTTCCAAAAATGTTTCGAGAGCTGGATCTGGGCTCTGTACGAGATAAAATGTTGGGGGAATTCTCGATGGTCAACTTGAAAGAAATTGCAGAAAAGAAAGTGGAAGACATAGACAGATTTTGATTTCACTATTTATGATGGTTCGACTAATAAAAAGCAGTGGTGCTTCAAGTGTGCATCAAAATGGCATCTTTTGAGCTAATTACATAAGTATAGGCTTTGTCGCTCAGACTACACGGAAAAGATTATGAAAAAAGAAAACAAGAGGCAGAAAATAGTACCTATCACTGCGTAAAACGCTTCCGAAGCTCATTTAACAGTTTCTAAGAAAAAATTCATGAAATATTTAGGAAAAGGCGTTTGACCATCTAAATGCCTCTAAGGAAAAAATTGGATAAATATATACCAAAATTAAATTACTAATAGTTTTAGTGACAGAAAGCCGAACATTTGTTTTACTTTTCTATTAAATTCGTTTTTTTTTTTGTTTTTTGGTTTTTTGTGTAACGAACCACTTTTTTTGCTCCGCATGATTTCACTAGGACGAAATTCATCCGTATATGTGCAGCGTAAAGAGTTGGCTTGACTGTTTTTGCCAGCACCTCTGAACAAAGTCTTAACTGTGGCCTGTTATTTGCGATAAGTTTTTATAAACTTTTGTTACACAAAAGAATTTACGCCACAAACAACAAGGCAAAGTGAAAAAAAAAGTTTGCGAAAGTTTGTGGCAGCACAACGCTTGGGTCAGTTGGACGAACAACAACGAAAGCTGTGCACATACATACACATACGTGTGTAAGTAGAAAAACAGGCTAGTAAATATACAATTAGCCATGCAGAAGCTTTTACACTCACTCACGCAAGCATTAACACTCGCTTACTTGCTAATTTAGAAATACCAAAACTTGAGTAAAATTTCTCAGAATAATTAGTGAGGGTTTGCAAATACTTTGTCCTGGCAATTCGTCAATAAATTCTACGAAATCTTCGCTTAAGGACAAGAAATTTGCTTCCTTATTTAAAATGCTTTTGATTCGCCCGGAGAAAGTGACACCAAAAATAAATTGTACAAGTGGCCACAAGATGTCAACTGTTTTTGGGGCACTGCCTTTTACACTTGGAAAGTTGGGGCATAAACGATGGGATCTCATTCCGAACAAAAAGAGGCAGCCAGTCAATTCTTTTTGGTGGAATGGAGCAACGGAAATGTACCAGATGCGATTGTAGAGTTGCAGGCATTTCACCCTAAGCGAATCTGCCCATTTTTCGCACCCATATAGAAGAATCGAGTTTATCGTGTCTATTAAAAGTTGCTTGGTTGGCTGAACCATCAATATTTGCCATGAGCTTACTAAACATGCCCAGTAAATTAATCTGGCTTTTAGTTGCACTCTTAGGAATTTGACTACTCCTTTTGTCGATAAAGTGGCAGCGAGTACTTGCATATCTTCTTCTAATAGGACATGTCTCTCGGTAAGAAGGATTAGCTTTGTTTTTTCTGTGGCCAGTTCCTCGCGATCCTCTAGCCGTGTCTGTATTCAGATCAGCATTTAATTTAAATTCTTTTTGGCTCGTCAGCATTTCGAGCAGTTATTGCAGCTGCAATGCCATCTGCGTATCCAACTAGATGCACATCCTCAGGCATCTAGATGAATAATTTCATCGAAGCTTATGTATGAGAATAACTTTCCGTCCTTTCTTAGCCAAAGTTTCGAATTATACAAACAATTAAATCTTCTTCTTCTTCTTAATTGGTGCGATAACCGCTTACGCGATTTTGGCCGAGATTAACAAAGCGCGCCAGTCGTTTCTTTCTCGTGCTAACTGGCGCCAATTGGACACACCAAGTGAAGCCAAGTCCTTCTCCATCTGATCTTTCCAACGCAGAGGAAGCCTTCCTCTTCCTCTGCTACCACCAGCTGGTAACGCATCGAATACTTTCAAAGCCGGAGCGTTTGTATCCATTCGGACGACATGACCCAGCCAACGAAGCCGCTGGATCTTTATTCGCTGCGCTATGTCTATGTCGTCGTAAAGCTCATACAGCTCATCGTTCCATCGTCTACGATATTCGCCGTTGCCAACGTGCAAAGGTCCAAAAATCTTACGCAGAATCTTTCTCTCGAACACTCCAAGCGTCGCTTCATCGGATGTTGTCATCGTCCAAGCTTCTGCGCCATACGTTAGGACGGGCATGATGAGAGTTTTGTAGAGTGTTAGTTTTGTTCAACGAGAGAGGACTTTACTGCTCAATTGCCTACTTAGTCCAAAGTAGCACTTGTTGGCAAGAGAGATTCTACGTTGGATTTCAAGGTTGACATTGTTATCGGTGTTAATGCTGGTTCCTAAATACACGAAGTCTTTTACAACCTCAAAATTATAACTGTCTACAGTGACGTGGGTGCCGATACGCGTGTGCGCCGACTGTTTGTTTGAAGACAGGAGGTACTTCGTTTTGTCCTCGTTCACCACCAGACCCATTCGCTTTGCCTCTTTATCCAGTTTGGAGAAGGCAGAACTAACAGCGCGGTTGTTAAGGCCGATGATATCGATATCATCGGCATACGCCAACAATTGTACGCTCTTTAAAATATTGTGCCTGAGCGATTAAGTTCTGCGGCTCGTACGATGCTCTCCAACATCAGGTTAAAGAAGTCACACGACAGCGAGTCACCCTGTCTGAAACCTCGTTTGGTATCAAACGGCTCGGAGAGGTCCTTCCCAATTCTGACGGCGCTGCTGGTGTTGAGCAACGTCATCTTACATAGCCGTATTAGTTTTGCGGGGATACCAAATTCAGACATCGCGGCATACAGGTAACTCCTTTCCGTACTGTCGAATGCAGCTTTGAAGTCGACGAAAAGATGGTGTGTGTCGATTCTCCTTTCATGGGTCTTTTCCAAGATTTGGCGTATTGTGAATATTTGGTCGATGGTAGACTTTCCAGGTCTGAAGCCACACTGATAAGGTCCAATCAGTTGGTTGACGGTGAGCTTCAGCCTTTCACACAATACGCTCGCTAGGACACTTTAGACGATATTTAGAAGACTAATCCCGCGGTAATTGGCACAAATTGCAGGATCGCCCTTCTTATGGATTGGGCAGAGCACACTTAAATTCCAATCGGCAGGCATGCTTTCATCCGACCATATTTTGCATAGGAGCTGATGCATGCACCTTACCAGCTCCTCGCCGCCATGTTTGAATAGCTCAGCCGGCAGTCCGTCGGCGCCCGCGGCTTTGTTGTTCTTTAGCCGCGTTATCGCTATTCTCACCTCGTCATGATCGGGTAGCGGAACGACAATTCCGTCGTCAACGATTGGGGTATCGGGATCTTCACTTTCTCGGTGACATGCGCAGCTGTCACTGTTTAATAGGTTCGAGAAGTGTTCCCTCCATAATCTAAGATTGCTCTGTACGTCAGTCACCAGTTCGCCGTCTTTGTTCTTACAGGAAAACGCCCCGGTCTTGAAACCTTCTGTAAGCCGCCGAACTTTCTGGTAGAATTTTCGGGCGTTGTTCCTGTTGGCCAGCATCTCAAGCTCTTCGCACTCACGTATTTCGGCCTCTCGTTTCTTCTTTCGGATAATACGTCTCTCTTCCTTTTTCAGCTCTCTGTAGCGATTCCACATGGCTCGCGTTGCGCCCGATCGCAGCGTGGCTCTATAGGCGGCATCCTTTCTTTCTGCGGCAGCATGACATTCCTCGTCGTACCAATTGTTTTTTCGGGCTCGCCGGAATCCGATTTCTTCTTCGGCGGCGGTACGTAGGGAACGAGAAATGTTGCTCCATTGCTCGCGCATGCCGGGTTGTTGGGCAGTGCTCTCCGAGAGCAGGAGTGAAAGTCGAGTGGCGAATCTTCTGGCTGTCTGTTGTGATTGCAGCTTTTCGATGTCGAACATTCTTTGCGTAGGTAGATGTACGTTTTTTGCTGCACAGAGGCGGGTGCGCAGTTTGGCTGCAACAAGGTAATGATCCGAGTCGATGTTGGGTCCTCGGATCGTACGTACATCTAATACACTAGAAGCGTGTCTTCCATCTATCACAACATGATCGATCTGGTTTCGCGTTTTTCGATCAGGAGACAGCCAGGTGGCTTGGTGAATCTTCTTATGCTGGAATCTGGTGCTGCAGACTACCATGTTTCGGGCCCCGGCGAAGTCGATCAGCCTCTGTCCGTTACCGGATGTTTCGTTGTGCAGGCTGAATTTTCCGACTGTGGGACCAAAAATTCCCTCCTTGCCCACCCTGGCGTTGAAGTCGCCAAGCACGATTTTTATGTCGTGGCGGGGGCAGCGCTCATAGGAACGTTCCAGGCGCTCATAGAAGGAATCTTTGGTCGCATCGTCCTTCTCTTCCGTCGGGGCGTGGGCGCAAATTAGCGATATGTTGAAGAAACGGGCTTTGATGCGGATTGTTGCGAGACGCTCGTCCACCGGAGTGAACGACAGTACTTGGCGACGAAGTCTCTCTCCCACAACAAATCCGACACCGAATTTGCGCTCCTTTACATGGCAGCTGTAGTAGACGTCGCAAGGTCCCATGGTTTTCTTTCCTTGCCCCGTCCATCGCATCTCTTGGATGGCAGTGATGTCAGCCTTTACTCTCACGAGGACATCAACCAGCCGGGCAGAGGCACCTTCCCCATTAAGGGACCGGACATTCCAGGTGCATGCCCTCAAATCATAATCCTTAGTTCGTTTGCAGGGGTCGTCATCAGTATAGGGAGGTCTCATCCGAGGCTTTTTAAAACTTTTCATTGGGGGCGATTTTTAAGTGGCGGGTCCCAAACCCAACGCACAACCAGCTATCGGCGGCGGTACGTAGGGAACGAGAAATGTTGCTCCATTGCTCGCGCATGCCGGTTTCTTGGGCAGTGCTCTCCGAGAGCAGGAGTGAGAGCCGAGTGGCGAATCTTCTGGCTGTCTGGCTTTAAATATTTCTGGACCGATTTAACAAAGTGCGGCCTGGTGTTGTCATACAGCAAAATCAGTTTGTCATGTCTATCGTTCCATTCCGGCCGCTTTTCTTTGAGAGCTCAATTCAAAGGCATTCGATGCAGTCGGTAACGATCGCCAGTGATGGTTTGAGATGATTTAAGGAGTTCATAATAGATGACACCCTTCTGATCCCACCAGATGCACTACATAGCCTTTGAAGCATGCATATTTTTTTTCGCTATCGATGGACCTCGTTCACCTGATTCATACTAGATTGATTTGGACGATTCAGTGACGATGCGATGTAGAAAAACTTTTCTTTTCTGTCATTCAAGAAGCATCTTACACATCATCCCTCTCCTTCAATTGATGTGGCACCCAGTTGCCTGCTTTCTGGACCATTCCCATCACGTGCAAATGTTTATCGACGGTTGATTTGTCAACATCCAACTCTTTAGACATATCATCGAGGGTTCGAAATGCGTCTTCATCCAATAATTGTTGTAGTTGAGGATCTTCGAATTTTTTCGGTGCCCTTTCGCGATCTTTATCACTCACGTCGAAATTGCCACATTGGAAGCGTCGAAACCTCTTCTTACAAGTTGTGTTTGATGGAGCGTGATTACTATTAATTTTGGTCAATATACGATACGTTTCAGCTGCACTTTTCTTTGGAAGATAATAATGAAGCATGACTTTCCGCAAATGCTGTTTTTTCAGGACGAACGTAGATAGTTTTGACGCCAGGTAAGAAAGAATCTATAAGCTTCAAACGAATGTCAACTACTGCGAATGTCAACAACCAGTATATTACTAGAGCGAACACAAAAATAGTATCATCAGCGACACCTCTTTTACGAGGGCGGAAACTTATTCCCATATCTAATAGCTTACATGCACCAGAAGCTATCTTTCTGACATTAGTGTTTTATATTTCGTATGTAGAAGCGAGAAGTTTACGGTACTCAATTCACTTTTATTTTTTTCACTTGCATATCTTGAAGTGAAATCTCTGCAATTAATTTTTTGCTAGTCGGCAGTTCTTTTGCCATTTGCGAACTTATCAACCGCCGCTCGTACATGCATGACTCACTCACATGCACTCAATACTAAGCTGTGTGGCACATGTATATAGTTTTAAGTGTACATACATATAAATAATATCGTTTTGTATATTCCAGATTTGGTAGCTAATAACCATAAATTGTTGAAAATCCGTGGGTTCTCTAATTGCTGGCAATTCAGTTTTATTCATCATAAATGCGAGATAATCTGTATTTGAAATAAACAAATAAGCCCTAAAATACACAGATTTTAAAAAGTGTGCAATTTTTATTAGAATATCTTTAGTATCTGAAAAAAAATAGAAGTAAAAAAAGCAGAGCTATTTCCATTGCATTTGACTAAAGAATTAACTAAGCAAATATTTCCCTTTGCATATATACACACACGCATACATATAGACAAATAAAATATACATACCCACCTCTTCATGTTTATGAAATAATTGCGAATGATTGCCGAAGTGCCGAAACTTTGGATGGAATTCGTTTTTTTTCTTTTTTTGGTTTTTTGATTCAATTTTCACCAGAATAAATCGAAGTATTTCAACTGTAAAATAATACAAACATTGAAAAATTGTTTCTAAGTAGAATAATTTAAACAAAATTTAGAAAATCCGAAGCAAAAAATTAGAATCGCGCGCAATCCCTAAGTACTGCAAAATCAGCGCGCGGAGGCGAAAGCAAAAGTGAATGATAACCAACGAAAGCAATGATTTTGGAATGAAATATCAATTTTGTAGAATTTTTATTACTTCTTCCAATGGTTTTACTTGTTAAGTGAATACAAAAGTAGGCAATTAAACAAACATTTTATTTTTAGCGATTTGTTTGTATATATGTATATGTGTGTATGTACGTGTATGGTATATTTAAGTACGCCATGCATGTGAAGCATGACCTTTGCTCGACAAGGCGGCGAAGTGTGAGCTGGTTGCCGTGAGTACTGCACAAAAGTACAGTGGAATGTAGTTAAAATGTGTAATGTATGTAGGTTGCATGAATGAAAATTTTAGTCAAAAGCGCCCAAAGATGAAATAAACCTAAAACATGTTTTCATTAAAAGATGTAATAGCAATGATTTAGGCACTGAAAAACATAGCACTTTAAAGTTATAATAAAAAGTTGAAGTGAATGATGGTGGGCATAAATCAAAACTCAAAAAATCGTGGAAAGGTTCAATGATAACGTCTGTAGAACAAATGAAGATACAAACAAATGCGAGAAATTCAGGTGTATTAATGATTTAAAAACCTTAAAAAAACTGTTCGAAAAAGTTGTCAAAAAACAGCTGGAACAATATATGGAAAAAATAACCTTTTTTCAAAATTTCTATCTGGGTTCAGAAAGAAGTATTCATGGGAAACTGCAGTAGACTAAACAACAAACGAATGGAAAGGTATTGAAGGAAACTAAAATTATGGCTGTATATTTAAACTTCAAAATAACAGGAAGGGAGTTACTAACAGAGGGATAAGGGATAATGAATTAAAATGGCTCCATTCTTATCTAATTGAAGGGACAAAAAGAACCAAGGTAAATGGATGTGGAACACCTACTACAAGGGTCCATCCATTTCTAGAAATTCAAATTAAAAACGATGGAGTTACAATGAAAGTTTTGTGGATTTTTTTTTTTTTAATTTTTTATAAAGTTTGAAATCTAGATTCAATGAAAGTTTTTTCGATATTTTTTTTTAAATTTTTTATAAAGTTTGAAATCTAGATTTATATGGTTTTTGTTAGCCGATGAACCCTGCTTTTATAAAAAAATAAACAAAAATTTATATTATACAGAACATATTCAAAACTGGTCCAACAGTGGATGTGCGACCTTTTGTCGCCTTGTGCCTCGTTTACAAAGACTAATAGACTAAGTATTTCTGGATGAGTAGTCATCGGCTCTGAAAGTATTTGATGCGGTACCAGCTGGTACGATGCGGTTCCTCTGTATTGGAAACATCAAGTGGAGAAGGACTTAGCTTCACTTGATGTGCCGAGCTAACATCGGTTAGCACGACTGCGCGATTTCTTAAAAATAAAAAAAGAACCAAGAAGAACTAAGAAAAAATAAATAAATAAGAATATGCGCATTTAATATTTCGCGTATATGGATTTGAAACTTTTGTTTTGAATTCACTCTTAATTTAATTTTTGTAAAGGAATTTGTCATTGTAATTTGTTTAACTTTGTCAAAATCGCGTAAATGGTTACCGCAGCGATCAAGAAGAAGAAGAAATCATCAAGGCTAATAGATTACCAAATTTGTTCAATCTACTTTGGTGAAACTCAAAATTGTGCCGGCTCATTTTACACGTATTCCTACAATCAGTCCTGTCAGTCGTTGTTCAACATAGGCGGAGAATGTGTTAACTCGTATATCACCAGCAAAATCGCAGATTTTTCGTAAAAAACCCCCTGTCATAGCCCCGGTGACGTCAGCCAATCAGTTAATTCTTTAAAATTCGTTCAGACCGGGCTAACGGTCTGATCTTGGCCATACCTTCTGACTTCTTTTCACCATGACAGTCCTAATCTCTAAGCTGTTAAGAAAACTAAAAGGGTCTCGCCTGAATGGCATACAGTGCCCTCTCGGGTAGGATGAGAAAGAAGGAAAGTGAAACTTACGAGATTATGAAATGCTTACTCCTTGGCAGTTCAGCAGAAACACCGAAAGGATTTGGTGTGGTTTTAAGCATGACTTTTTTTTAAACGGAGAAAATGCGAAAGTATCTAAAATAAACGAAAATTTCGAGCGATTTGAAACCTGCACTTTGTTATACTAAAATTTTAAGGACTCTAAGGCTGCGTATACACATTTCTTTTCGTAACTTCTAATTAAACAATTTGAAATTAAAAAAAAATATTAAAATAAAATTTAAAAATCTTGTATCAGGTTTGGAACTAGGGGCAGGGGACCAGCCCATGCTATATAATGAATTATATATTAAAAATAATAATTTCAATTAAAAAAGGAGTAAGTAAATATGTAGTCAAAACCTTTGGCTATTGTGTTGCTTTTATGATACTTCTGTGGCGAATTATTATATTATTACTACATCGTGATATCTTCTAAAACTTATATTCTTCTATATAACTAACACTTAAGTTGAAAAGCAGCTGTGTAGACCTCTTCTAAGGGTTTCGCAGTTTTATTTCCCCGGAAAATCTGGTATGAAAGGTTCTCCAATTAATTGATGGCAAGTGATGCCTTGTCTTAACACCCGATTCTAAGATGACGAAACTTGCTGAGGAGTCCATTTCGGTAACGGGTGTTTTTCTAGCTGCATGAGAACTATGCACAGCGATAACTATGGCTGAACAGCCGAGAATGGCAAACTATGTTGACATTTCTGTTCAGTAAAATTTAGCAAATCATCATGAATCCGTTTAATGCCAGAAAAACGCTTCCGAATTGTGGAAATTTACTTTGAAAAAAAAAAAAGATTCTGTTAGAGAAGTTGGCGGTTACGTTAGGCATATCAGGCTGATCTGAATAGATCTCACATAGACCACAAGGGTCTGTAGTGTTACCAGTGTTGTTTGAGTCGTGTCAAACGTAGTTCGTGACACATTTCTTGGTGAGTTTTAATATACAGTTTAAACTTTTTATTAGGAATATCGTTCAGAGATGAAAAGTATGCCGATCTCAGGCAGTTGTAACGAGTTCTGTTTAGAGCAGAGCAGTGGCAAAGGAGGTGTTCTAACGTACTCCTTTCTTTTTCGCATAAGTTACACGCATCCTGTCGAGAGTGACTAGTCTCATTTTGGCTGCGTGACATGGAGTGAGACGATGCTCCGACAGTACTCCAATTATGATATTATATCCTTCATTGTGATAAAATAAAGTTGGTTGTATTTGTGTTGCAAGTTCGTAGCATTATTTTGCCCATCCTATGCGAGGTTGAGGCTTCTTATATAGACTGTGCTTCCAGAGTTAGTTCGTCGTCTAGTGCCGTCTTCAAACTGAGAGTGAGGGATATATGTTCGACGTACTCAGTCTAAGCAAACTCGTCAAATCTCTCATTTCAGTAAATTTCCTTGTGCCCTGGTTCCTAGTAAATTGTGACCTGTATATTCTCGCACAGGTTGTCCATTTTGTGTCCACAGTATTTCACGCATTCCGAGCTAGTAATTACATCCATTATTGCTTTAATAGCGATAGCTTCACTATCAGCCTCTCCTACTTCTTCCATCATTTTGGATTCATCTGCAAAGAAATATATAACGTAGACTGACTTTCCGTTAAAGTCTCGTATGTTGCTATGACCAAAAAGACTTTGTGATAATTGCCCAGTCATCCGAGTCTTAGTGCAGATCTTTTGGCTGAGTTTCTTACTACTAATTTGAAAGAATATCAGTCAACAGGTCTTTATATTGCCACTGTTGAAGTTGTGCTGCGGTTACATATACTTTTTGTGAATAGTAATAAGTCCGTCATAACTTGATTTACTTCCAGTCCGACCAATTCAGTCCACTATAAGCGTCCTTGTGAGTATTTCACTCACCCTTTGTGGACACTTACCTGAGATGATAATAGCCAAGTAGTCAGCATACAGGTACCTGTATGATGGTAGTTATGGTCCGCTATGCCCAAGTTTGAAAAGAATCTAATTCTTCGGAAGATTCCATAGAACTGGGAAAAGCTCTTCCTTGTGAGGTCCCTCTGTTTGGCTTTTTTGAAATTGTACTGGACCCCCAATCGACCATCACTATCCCACAATTAAATATACTGCATATCCAGTGTCGAGTAGCAGGTTCAACATTAGTTGACTTTAGGCTTCCCATCAAAGTTTCCATAGTCCCACCTGGTTCAGTTGGGAAAGTTTTCAAAGCTGGGAAAATGGGTTTCGCATAGACTTTCAGTCGCCAACCTTCAGCAGAGAGTGAACGTGTGTTCTCAGCTGCTTCAACGGCTTGAAAATGAAAGTTCTTTGAACCGTATTGTTACTGGTGATGAAAAATGGGTTCTTTACAATAATCCTTTTCGCAAACGCTAATGGTTAGATAAAGATGAAACACCAGAACCGACCCCTGGAGATGGTCTTCACCCCAAGAAGATTCTCTTGTCTATTTGGTGGGATATGACCGGTTGTGTTTATTATGAACTTCTGGAACCAAACCAGACGATAACTGCTAATTATTATTCCCATCAGCTATCAAACCTCAATGAGGCACTTAGTGAATAGACAGAAAGTTTTGTTTCACCAAGACCTCATACCGCAAGGCAAACATTAGACAAGCTGAACGAGCTCGGATGGGAGCTAATGCCGCATCCACCATACTCTCCGGATATTTCACCTTGTGATTATCACCTTTTCCGTAGACTTCGCTCCTATATGAGTAACAAGAACTACTCCTCAAAAGAAGTTATAAAAAGAGATACCGAAGCGTATTTTGGCTCTAAGGCCAAACAAATTTTTGAGCAGGGAATTAAAAATTTCCCTAAACGTTGGGAAGACATTGTAGATAATGAAGAAAAATGTATTATTGATTAATAAATACTTTAAACATCTTTTTTATTCATTTTAAACAACCTTAAAAAAGCACGATCTTATGGTTCTTATGACTCTAGGCTTCCCATCAAAGCCTCCGTAGATACATTCTTAAAGACTTCAGATATATCAAGAAAGACTCCCATCGTAGTATTATTCTATAAAGATCTGTTTCAGTGGACTTCCTCTTCGTGTACGCAAGCTGATTTGGCGACAGTAGGTTAGATTAGGTCCTTTCCTTAATGTACGAATTAAGCAGTTTCTCTAACAATTTCAAACGAATGATGTGAGACTAATTGGCATGTAGTCTATGGGATACAAGTGTTGCTTTTAGCCGGTTAAGGTATAAAAACAATCTTAGCTTATCTCCGGCTGCAAGGACTTTAGGTTCAGACTGTTTAGAAATATATCTTGCAACCTCGGTATTAGTACAGAGCTACCTTTCTGTAAAAGCGCTGGGAAGATACCATCCTGACCCGGCGATTTAAATGGATCAAGTGACCTCAGCGCTAAATCTAAACTATCTACCGCTCTCGAAACTATCTACCAGATTATAATAAAACGAAAAATTCATTCTACGAATATTTCTTTTTTGTATTATCATTTTAATTTATCAAGCTTTTAAAAAAAAGCCATTATAAGAGTTGGCACTTTTTAGAAAATCGATTTGCTTTAAATTTACTTTGGTATGGCAACAACCCTATTGTACGAAGAAAATTGTTGAGATCATATTAGTGAACTTGAGAATATATTTTCAAATCATCACTATTACTGATTAGTATGGACTTACTGTGATTTTAACACCTACTGTGATTTTAACACATAATTTTCAAGTCAAAAAGTATACTTGGCACGCACCTTAAACCTGCTGTCTTTGCTGGGCTGAATGTGTGCCCTCAAAGAAAGCTATGTACTCGTATACAGTTTCCAATTGGGCTGCCTGCAAAATCAGTGTTTATAATTTTTCGCTCTGACTACATACAAAAATGTGTTTGTGCGTGCAAACACAGGCACCAGTGGTTGTTGCTGATCTTATGGGATGCTTTCGCTCGTTCACCATACAACGTGTTGGATACTTTTCTGCTGCTGTTGTTGCGGCTGCCGGTGAGTTCGCCTGTACCAAGCCGAATTGCTCATGCTGCGTATGCAATATCGCGGTCGATACCGCTGAGTCGGCAATTCAGCATGGATGTTTGCCTACTGGTTCAGTTGGCAATTTGTTGGCGCTCTAAAATGGTGTGAGGCGCACAGCGATTTTTCGTGGCAGAGCAAATTAAGCAAATTAATTAATCACGTGTAATTTTGAAAAGCAAACATTTTTATTAAATCCATCGGTGAATATAATAACAGAAATACTGTGAAGTGAATATAAATATTAGATGTGCACGAATTCATATAAACATAGACACGTCATATCGAGTGATTAGTGAATGAACGTAAGGAGAGCACTTATTCGGAACGATTGGTGGTAGGCTACACATTTTGTGAGATTAAGAAAAAATAAACAAACAAGAATATGCGAATTTCATATTTCAACTATTTTTTTTTTTTTTGAAAATTTTGCTCCGAAATCAATGTTAATTTTGGTTTACTTGGATTTTCTGTGAGGCACCTTTTACTACTGTCTTTGTATTAATCAAACATACAACAAAGTTTGTTTAATGCGCTTGAAATCATTATTAGATACCCTATGTGGTGTTTGGCTAAGCGTCTCCTCCGATATTTGAGCCATTTCTTTGAAAGCTGTGTAGGTGTATTTTATTTTATAAGTAGAAATTTAAGGTTTTGCATTTCATTAATTTGAAAAATATGGATACTTGTTAGTACATAAGTTTTATATTTTTTTAACATTGAATTGATTCAAATTTAAAATGTAATCATATTTTTAATAACACATATTTAATATGAATAACAAAATTGTACACTTTTAATCAATCGCTAGGGACCAAAAGGTCTATGCGTGGCTTATTGCCAACCAGGCTAACCTAATAACTTCAAAGGACCTTAACCATTTTCAAACTCAGCAAAAAGTAAAATTTTTCCAAAGTATTAACCACGGGATGAAATAGAAGAAAGGAAAGCTGATTAATAGATTTTCTACTGAAATCTACCCTGACCGTTCCAGGATGATCTGTGGTGTGTGAGGTGGCTTCTGCTCGGAGCCATTTGAATTAACCAAATCAATTCGACTTTCTGACTATGCCAGCATGTTGTAGGCAGAACTATTAGCAATCAGAGAAGCATGCAAATCCCTAAAAGACTACAAAGAAATTAGTGCAAGAGTAGCTATCTTTTCAGGCAGTCAAGCAGCTATCAAGGCCTTAGATTCCAATTTCATTTCATCCAAACTAGTCTTACAGTATAGATACGATCTAGGCAGTTGCCACCCATTCAACACAATAAAAACATCCATTGCTTCACTCTTCCATGCTTTAGCCAGAAGAAGGGGGAAGCAATTAACTACATGCACCACAACAAGAAAAACATGGCCATCGTATAAGATCCAGAGGACGAAATTCCTTTTAGAACACTTTCGCCCAAGCATCTTACGCATCACTGCAACTTTTACAGGTCAGTGGAAGGTAGGGGATTATGTAGCCAGACAATCCCATCAGGCGGAGGCGGAGAAAGAAAGTATTTTCCACAATTTATGCGAATGTTCAGCTTTAGCCAGAACAAGACTTATCTCTTTCGGTAAGCCTTCCTTCCACAAAAATTAATGAAATCGCAGATATAGAGATAAAAGTTTGTGGTTATACTTAAAAAAAAAACAAAAACCAAAATACATCACACGAGAAGAGTTTTAGTAAAACGGCGTTAGTCGCTTATTAGGACTATTTCAGTAGAAATACTCAACCCAAATAGAAACAAATCAATTATTTTATGTATTTTTTTAACCCTTTCGCTACATCTTTTTATTGCGCCATCCAAAAAATCCAAATTTTTGTCTGAGTATTTATTTTAGACCAATAACAATACAAATATTTTTTTTTTTTTTTTTGTTTGTTAAGTGCTTTTTTTAATGTTGCCATATGGCAACAAATGTTTTGTATTCGTTTCAATCGCAAATAAACTTCTTCTGCAATCTAATGCAAGTTAACACCTTACGAGAAATTTGTTGCCATATGGCAACAAACTTAGTTTTAAAAATTAGCACAGCTTTTTAAGCTGCGAGCGAAAAAATATTTATATGCCAAATAACAGATTGAACATTTTTCTATATACTTCATTCAAAAATTGTTGAAAACATTTGCCCAAAATGCCTCAAAAATCTAAAAATGCAAAATACAAATTTCAGAGTGAATGCCAGAAGGCTTTCTTTAAAAATGTTGTATTAACGATATATAGTGGGCGGTTATTATTTATTTTATTTCTGTTTAACCATTAAACTTCAGTTTTGAAAATATGATAATAAACCAATTATATCTGTAAATTTTTCGAATCTGATGGGTCTGGAATGATTATATAAACGTGTTGGTCTTATATTTCTCCAACCTGTATCTTCACCGACGGCTCCAACATGGAATCGGGAGTTCGAGCAGAGGTTTTCTCTAAATCAAATAATTTATATATTTCCTTAAAATTGCCAAATATTGAGAGTATTTTTCATTCACAAGTCTTTGCAATCCTGCAGGCATGCAAAATGCTTATAGAACCTGGGAGCGAGGGAAATATTAACATTTTTTCTGATAGTCAAGCCGCAATCAAGACTCTGACGACGCCACGGTGCAGAATGAAATAAGTAAACTCCTGTAAGGAGGAGATTAAATCTCTTGGATGTGCAGGTACCATTTCTCTGATCTGTGTTCCAAGACATAGGAAGATAGAGGGTAATGAAATTGCTGATGAGCTTGCCAGAAAGGGGGCTGAATTGGCCTCAGAGACCTCCTACGCGCTCATCGGAATCCCCTTGACTGTTGTTAAAGGGGAATCGCAGAAATTATTTCCCAGGAAAGTGCAGAAAAGATGGAGCTCCATTCGTTTGTGTACCATTTCGAAAAACCTTTAGCGCCAGAATAATGGATGTAAGACGCAGAAAGTCATGCCATTGAATTTTCAAACTCGTAGCTGTGTTTACCGGTCACTGGACGATCGGCACTCGCGCAGGAAAACTAGCTTTGCCAGTTAACCCCCATTGCAGAACTTGTAGGTACCTACCTTTCAGGAGAGAAGACTGACACTTTCCCTGTAAATGTCCGATTAGGCAGCCTGCGACAGTGCGCTAACTATATCGACCATAAATCCCATCAATCTTCTCCATTACATCAAGAGTTCTGGTTGGCTGTAAATATTTGCCCGTTGAAGGTTTCAAAATGGTATCAAAATAGAGCCATTTCCTCTGCCTACTATATTTCCAAAGTTCTGTGGTCTTCCCCGTGGAGCAATAAATGTAGTGATTTAAAATCTTTGTTCTCACTAAATCAAGTTTTCTCTAAAATTTTATATGGTTTGTTTTGTAAAACCTCTTATCCAACATAACTCGAACCAATTACCTTCTTCAGCAATGTTATTTTTGCGCCTTCTTAGAACCGCATCTTCTAAGGATTTTGTAGAAAAAAAATCCGCTTATTTCATTTCATGCAAAATAATTTTTTATATTTTCAGCATAGTTTTATGATAGAAATAATAGTCTTTAGGGACACAAAATAAATCATTTTTTCTATAGTACTCTCGATACTTCCAAAATCGGCATCATTTGGTAGACAAAAGTTCTCAGAATATAAAAAGTTTTTGGTCGGTAATTTATACGCGTTCTTGGGGGACTGAACAACTTCGAGCCAAAAGGCTATTTCAAATTTTTATTTCGTCCAGCGCATATATCACTGCATGTAATAGCCTGTCGTTGCATGGTTACATTTTCTAAATACTTCAAGGAAGAAGAAGCAATTTCTTGAGCACCGCTAAATGACATTATCTTCTACGATAGACAGGGAAAGCCCGAAATTCCGGGAAACTACAAAGCAAAAAAATAAACCAAAGAAATTATGTAGCACAATTTTTAACGAACCAATAAGTACGTATGAGTTTGAGCAAAATCGACTTACACCACTTTCAAAGTAATTAAAAATAAAATAAATAAATATAATATTTGCCGCGTACACTTCGCTTAGGTCTTTGGCCAAGCTCCTTCTATAATAAAATATTGGTTATTCATTAACTTCGAAAAATTGTAATGATAAAATTATATATTATGTTCATAATAATTTGTATTCATTTATATCATTAACTAATTTTTTGTGAAAATGGATCTCCACCATTCTAAATAAAGCGGCTTATTCAATAGGCTATATTGAGGCTTTATCGATTTTATACACTTTTAGAGCCAACCTAAAATTCATGGTGGTTCAAAAATTCATCCAACCAAATGTTCTGCAATTTTTTTAAATGTGTCTAGTGTTACACATTTAAAAAAATTGCAGAACATTTGGTTGAAGGCTGGCATTTTCTGGAGCTAATTTTATAATTTAAAAGTCCAAAATTTTGAAAAAACCACTTCGAAGGTTTCAATTTACTATGCCTCCTTAATTAAAAGTAAAAAAATATTTTCATCTAATGAGACAATGATAATAAAGAGTGAATTTAGGGGTATCGGATTTTGAGTTCGAATAAAGCGATGAAAATTCAAATTGATTGGCAAATCTTTATTATTTTTGTGCTTTAAAATGTTGGTCATAATTGTGTCGTAATTCGGTCATCCGTAAACATCAATTTTGAATGACTCACTGGATGACTTCGGTCAGTATCTCGTGAATAACTTCAGTGATGTGGGCTTTACAATGCCTCATTCGGAGCTGGCTTGTCCACAAAGCATTTAGACTTTACATACCCACACAAATAGAACTCCAAAGGTGTGATATAACACGATCTTGGTGGCTTGGATGCCAATCCACTGGTTCAAGATGAGAACTGAATTGCTCACCAAAACGACGAGGCAGTAAATCCATTGTTTCACGGGCTGTATGGCAGTTGTGCCGTCTTGTTGGAAACAAGTGGAATATTGAATATCACCCAAGTGATAGCAATTAAATGATTTTCCTGCTGTGCTTGTATGGAAAACACAGGCATCAACTTTCTACATGTAAAACTAATAATGCGATAGCCGCTAGCGTTCGCCATTCACTATTGCATTGGCGCGCACCTTGTCTTTGAAGAAATATGGGCCGATGATTCCTCCAGCCCATTGGCCGCAACAAACTGTTGTTTTCAATGGATGTAATGGCTGTTCTTCAAAGGCATCGGGTTGCTCCTCAGCCCAAATATGGCAATTTTGCTTATTGACATAGCCATTTGGGCAAAAATGGGCCTCATCCTTTAACAACAGAAGTTGGCATGAGTGTGCGATGAACACTTTTCACAGAGCGTCGATTTTCGTAATGGAATTGTACGATTTGTAAACATTGTTGAGGCGTAAGTCTTGGCATGATGAAATGCCTATGAATACTCCAAAAAAGAAAATAAAGTATTTAGTTTGACAGTAGTCGCACGTGAAATGTTAAAAAACCCTATTGGAAAACGTACCTTCAATCTGATCACCCTTTAGTACTTCTTATGTGTAATATAAAGGTATCTATGACTGAAATTTGCAGAATTTTACCTTCTTTGAAAACACGATACTTACTGAATTATAACTAAGTTCAAAGAAATGGAATTTTAATGACAAATTTTCATATGATAGGCGCATTTTTGCGTTCCAATCAAAAATCTAAATTTATTGCACTTTGTTTTTTTTTTTTGAAGAAAGCATTTGTATATATATGTATATATGTATAATTGACGCGCACTCCCTTTTAGGGCTCCTCCTCTTATTTGCGGCGTGTGTCTTGATGTTATTTTACAAATGGAGGGACCTACAGTTTCAAGCCGACTCCGAACGGCAGATATTTTTTATGAGGAGCTTTTTCATGGCAGAAATACTCTCGGAGGTTTGCCATTGCCTGCCAAGGAGCGACCGCTATTAGAAAAATGTTTTCTTAATTTTGGTGTTTCACCGAGGTTCGAACCAACGTTCTCTCTGTGAATTCCGAATGGTAGTCACGCACCAACCCATTCGGTTGTATATGGCTTAATATAATTTCACAAAATATTTCAAGAATCAGTGGGTTCTATAGCTCGGCGTTAGACATTTTTCACTACCACTAAATTGCATAATCACTAATTTTGTAGTGGTAGTTAAAAAAGGCTTTCATTAGCACTAAGATTTAAGTTCTTCAGTGTTTTAAATATCGACTTATTGCATTAATTATTTAGTGCACTGTGCCCAACCATGCCATAGCTACTTCGTAGTGCAGTAAATTCAAAGCCA
This sequence comes from Anastrepha obliqua, assembly GCF_027943255.1. NCBI lineage: Eukaryota > Metazoa > Arthropoda > Insecta > Diptera > Tephritidae > Anastrepha > Anastrepha obliqua. The sequence continues at coordinate 11,352,286 of NC_072893.1, forward strand.
GTAATTAAATGTTAGTACTCGGCGAGCCTACTCAGCTATGGCAGCTATAAAAAAAAAAATGTGATAAAAGCTAGTCATCTGACTTTCCGAAGCTCATAAAAGTGCAGGAACCGCCATTTGTAGAACAAACCAAGACGCAAATCACAAATTGGGGGTGAAGCTCGGCCCAAGGACTGCCGGTGCTGCATGCATGCGCTGGTCTATTATGAAAATTTTCCATTATTACTGCACATAAAAAATTATCTCTTAATATTTACATTTTCCATTACCCATTTCTGTGCCTATAACCTATAAATGCCTGAATAATTAATACTTTTAAAAGTAAAAACTAAAATTAAAAAAAAAAAAACATCAAAAAAATATCAAACAACCTAATCCCCGATGTGTTCATCGATGAAAATGAAAATATACGTTTAACATGAATAAAAGAAGTTGTTTACAGGTAACTTCAATAAAAATAGAAACTAGCACAGATACACCAACAGCCGAGTGCGCAAGTGTGTGAGTGAGCACGCGGATGTAAACAACTCGTATCTGCTATAGTAACATTGGAAAATCGTGCTTTTCACGCATTGTTTATCGTTTGCATTTGCTGAACGTACAAGAACATCAACAACAACAGCAGCAGCAACAACAACGCCATCGGTATAAAAATAAAATCAATCGAGGTGAGTTTCATGCGAAATCAGATTTTCCGAATTTTAGCCCATTTTACTGCCAACAGTGGCGGCTACACTTGCGGCTGCCGTATCATAGCCACATTTCGCATTTGTTTGTACTTTTTTCGCTCTAAAACTGCTTATGTTTACTTTATAATAGATGCATTTAGTAGCTTATTGTATAGTACACTTATATGTGCCTGATGTATGTATGTGCATACGAAGGTTTATATGCAAAAGCGTCTGCTATTGCCTGTGCGCTAATATTACACTCAGATGACGAATGCAATCCCGGGGTCTCATTGCCGGTCTCTTAGGCTGCTTGTGTTTTTTTGGGTAGCTATTTTGATAAAGTAAATATGTATATGCATATACACATACATAGGTACATACATACATAAGCGCACATGTTTTCATACCTACAAAAAAACTCAGTGCAAGCGTCTGTTCGCCAGCCTTGCTGGTTGCACTGCTTTAATTAATTTCACTTTGTTTTGGGATTTACTGCAATTTCTTAATTAAAGGCGAATTTGCTTATGCGAATTTATTGCCGCTATTTGATTTTTAAGTATTTGCATCTTTAGATGTTTTAATAACACTAAAGTCTATTTAAAATGACTGGGACTTTTGTGTACTTCGGAGCGATGCTTCGATTAGTGGGCATTTAAATGCGCCGAAATACGTGGTGTGGCTATTATATAGCGAATATGATTTCTGCACCAAAGCCCACATAAAGGAATTTGTCTAAGACTGGGAGGATAGGACATTCGCACGGCATTGCATGGACAACGGCAGGCTTAACAGTTTATCCTTCACTCGAGTAGAGCATCACAAAGGCTTCTGAACCTGGAAAATGGGGGCCAATGAACTCTCGCTGGATACTTAAGGGTGTCCAGATTGGAGGTACTTTTTCCAATAGGGTTTTTTTCACAGATCACGCGCTACTACTGCCAGACTAAATGTATATATTTCTCATCATAGAAAGACTTATGCCTCAACAACTTTTACGTGGGTGTTTGGCGGAGCTCCTCTTCATGTTTGTGGTGTGCGTCTTGATATTGTTACTCGACTTTAGAGACAGACAGTTTTAAGCCGACTCCGAACGGCGCATATTTTTTTATGAGGAGCTTTCTCATAGCAGAAATACACTCAGAGGTTTGCCATTGCCTGTCGAGGGGCAATCGCTAATAGAAAAAACGTTTTCTTTATTTTGGTGTTTCACCGAGATTCTCGGCTACGGTGACCGAATGGTATTACGAAAATCCACGCTGTGTGGAAAGTGTTCATCGTGCGCTCAGGCCAACTTGTGGTGTTCAACAATTAGGCCCATTTGTTGCCTTAATGGCTACGTTAATAAGCAAAATTACTATATTTGGGCTAAAGAGCAACCCGAGGCCATTCTAGAACATCCTTTATAACCATTGAAAACAACTGATTGGTGTGTCCCATGAGCTGGAGGAATCATCGGTCCATATTTCTTCAAAGACGAGGCTGACACCAATATAACAGAGAATGGCAAACGCTGCTGGCTATAGCGTCATCATAAATGACTTTTTGATGATGAAAGTTTAAGTCCCTAATTTCTACAACATTTGGTTCCAACAAGACGGCGCTACTTGCCATAAAGCCCGTGAAACAATGGGTTTACTGCGTCGTCGTTTCGGTGACCCATTTATCTCTCGTCTTGGACCAGTGGATTGGCCACTAAGATCGTGTGATATCACACCTTTTAACTTTTTTTTGTTGAGCTATGAAAAGTCTAAATGCTTTGTGGGTAAACCAGCTTCGATTGAGGTGTGGTAATTCAGTATTACTAAAATTATTCACGAAATACCGACCGAAGTCTTCCAGTGAGTAATTGATGATTGGTGTTAGGGATGGCCGAATTACGGCGCAGTTGCGACTAACATATGAAACGGATTATCTTTAAAAATTAAAACTCATAAATGGTTCTAAAGAAGAATAATAAAGATTACCCAATCAATTCGAATATTCGTCGTTTTATTTAAATTTAAAGTGCGATACCTCTGAACTGATCACCCTTCATATGAGCCACTGTAGGCTTCGTTATGACTTCGGCGAACTATAATTAACAGGAAGAAGCGGCTGTTATTTTTGCGAGCTGGGCGATGAAACTTAAGAGCATATACCTATCTGTGAATGGGCAGCTCTCACAGCTCTCGTTCACCTATACAGTGTGACTCTAAATTTTTTATTGGAACAAAATGCTCGAGGAGGTACTCAAATTTATTCCAATTTTAAACTTGTCGACAAACACAATGGACCACATTAGAGGCGTAGTATATTATAACCCACTCATTGCCATCTTCAGTACAGCCCCTTACTATATCAATACAACATCGCATGCGCATGCTCCACTATTCCAAACAGTACCAAAAGTTTTTCGCTAAAACACTTACCAGTTCGCATTCCATCCACACCACACATGTACGACTTTTTTCATGACATGGAGAAAATTCGCAACATCCTTGAAGCTTGCATTTCATGCTACTAAAATTAGGGGTCTATAACTCCCACTTCATCTAAAGTTTTAGAGCCGTCTGTATAGATGTGAAAAGTACTATAGCCAGGCTTCATGCCTTTGTGCCATCCCTCCTCTTCAATTGTAGGGCTCTCTTTTCTCCAAATTAAAGTACGGCGTCATGTAGTCCGTGCAACCTGAGCTCCACTTTTCTATTAAGCTGTGACCGAAGGTTCTGCAGGTGAATACCCTCGCAGCCACTAGCCTCCTCGCGGATTTCGCTGCCAGGTTTTCCGCTGTAGGGTCAATAGGTGGCATGCTGAGTGTCATTTCCAGCGCTGCCGTTGGAGTGGCTTTCATCGCTCCTGTTATGCACAGAGCAGCGAGTCGTTGAATCCTTTGCAGTGGCATTAAGTATGTCAGTTTTCTTGAGGCAGTCCACTATACTAAGGCCCCATATAGCAATATCGGTCTAACTACTGCCGTGTAGCACCAATGCATCAGAGAGGGTGATAGACCCCAAGTAACGCCCAGCATTGTTTCACATGCGTACAACGCATTACTGGCCTTTTTCACCCTTTCCTCAACATTTTCCTTTTATATAAAAATAACTTAAAAATAATAATAATTAAAACTGGTCAAAATATTGATGTGCTACCGTTGCGGGGAGTCATATGATCATAGATCTCACCTTCAACAGATTATAATGACGTGCAAGAGTTTACTTTTCCACTTAGAAAGTTACTTGGATAAGCTAAATTCTATGAGGCGAATCTAGAGGAAGTAAATAAAAAAAATGTCATCGTCCCTTTGATATTCTCACGAGTCAACTAGAAACAATTTACATACTATTCTTGGTTCTTCCTAATATGATTTCCAACATATGGTAACTTTAGCTTTAAGTTTGGGATTACAATACTAGGTTGTTCAATAAGTTTTGCGGTACGGTAAGATAAACAAAATTGTATGGCTTGAAATACACTTTATTATTCTGTATAGACTCCCTGATCATCCATGCTCTTTGTGCTCCAACAAGATCCTAATTTATGAATTCCTTCCCTAAAGTGAGAATCTGGAAGGGCTGCAAAATATGTTTCCGCAGCTGTTATGACCTCGTCATTTGATGAAAAATTCTTCCCACGCATGATTAGCTTTGGGTTTGGAAGTCGCTAGGGGCCAAATCAGGTGAATGCGGGGAATGCATCAACAATTCGAACTTTAATTTATAGATTTTAGGCATTGTCAAAATGCTCTCATGATACGGTGCATTGTCGTGATGAAAAATAATTTTTTCGATTGCAAACTGGGTCTTTTTCACGAATTGTTTCCTTCAGCCGGTCTAAATGGTTAAAATAATATTCAGAATATATTGTTTTACCCGTTTGTAAGTAATCCGTAAATTGATGCTAACACCTTTTTGGTCGATTTCTGTACACGACCACTCTTTAGTCTCTTGTTTTGATTTAAGATTACGGTGACAGACCATTTTCTCATGCATAGTTCCCTCTAAATGTTGCTGAGAAAGTCGCATTCGAATGTGTTTTTGTTCCTCTGTTAGTGAATGCGGCACCCTTTGCGTAAACAGCTTCCTGAAACCTGCTCAATACTTCAGTCCAAATCTTGCTTACACTGCCAAATGAGATGCTTTGGACTTCTACTAAATCTTTTTCAGCTACTTGACGATTTTCCAAGACGATATGGAAAATAGTCGAGTAGCTGAAAAAGATTTAGTAGAAGTCCAAAGTATCTCATTTGGTATTGTATATTTGTATTTTTTTCTGTCTCCTGTTGCTGTTTTTAGAAGTCCTTGATGTGGATAGTCTTCAAGCTTTGCCTTTATGTACTTTCAATATTTGTTGATAAATCTCCTTTGCTTTTAAGCCTTCCAAAAATTAAAATTCAATCACTGCACGATACTTAATTTTTTCATTGTGGAAAATATTGCGACACGTCGATACTAAATGGCTTGTAAGGAAATAATGAATTGACGAATTGAAATGAAACTTCACCTACATTCATATGAAAAGTGTACCAACATAACAAAAATAATTTAGGCTAGTGGCTTCTTATCGAGCCGAAAAACTTGGGGAAGGATGATGACTGCATAGTACTTGCCTTTTATTTCCTTTATCGACTGTATTGACACACCCTGTCTTTTCTTTTCGAGTGGTCAGTAAGTGAGCTAATAAGTGTATGGGCAACTGACATCTCAATAAAAAAGTAGGACAATCAGAAATAAGAGTACAAGAGAATAAGAATACTTTATGTCATCAACGTCGAGTTAGATTTGATTTGCAGTCCAGCGGCAGTCAATTATACAGGTGTATCGGCTCACGTTGGCATTCGAACTATGGACATTCAGACCGTCATGCAGCTGAAAGCCGGAGAAGATGACCATCTCCAGTCTATTGGAATAATATAAAATGAAGTGCGGACATATGGCGGTAATCGTTAACCGAGCCACTTTCTCTTTATTGAGGTACAGAAAGACGTCGAAAGATAAATAGCTATCCGTCATACTATTTCCATGGAATTTGGGACACCCTTCATATACACACACATGTACATTATGTCCACATAGCAGTAGATATCCGATACAACTTCAAAAAGGCCAAATGAGCCAGAGTCTAGTAGTCATTGTGCGTAAATTGAGCGCAAACAAAGGGTAACAAAACCAACATCACCGAAGCCGAACATAATAGCCAAGAAAGCTGTGGATACAAGGAAATGTTGCCAGCAAATCTTACAAGGAAGTGACACATGCTTTCGTACTTGTGTAATATGTGCTTGTAGGCATGTTTGCATGTGTGCGTCTGTAATCTGCATGTCGCTGCTAAACAAAGCCATTATTAGGCTGTGTTAGGTTAGAAGGCTGCCACTAAGGAGATGGGCTCACTTGGACGTGACTATTAATTTGGCCATTGTGGCACAATTGCAAGGCGAAAGGGGGGCGGCTAAAGAGAGAGTTGAAGGCAATATTTGTGTGGTGACTACTTACGCGTGTGAGAGATGCAAATGGGCTGATGATAAAATAAATTCCAGACGGCTTGTATCTAATTATGATAAGTTAGCAGAAGTTATTGAAATTAAGAGCGAAGATTCCTGAAACTTGGCCCTGTCAAAATAGTGTAGTCGAGGAATGGATACTGAGATGATTCCACTTTACGCTCCAGACAGCTGCCGCAAAAGTGATTCGGAGATAAATTATGTCTCATCCATGAATACCTTCGACTTACGGATTTTAGATGTTGATGCTATTGACCAGATCTCGCTTAGTTCAATTTAGCCCAGCTTCCAAGAGCATACCACAGGTTGACTAGGATACCTTTACCCTAAAATAAAAAAATTCCATATATTCGATATGATCTATGAATGCTCGTTAAAGCTCAGGTAATTTCTTCTTCTTTTTTTCGCATGAAAATCGAGTTGTAATAAGCATACAAGCTGACAAACATTAATTGCCTATTTTAAAAATGATTCTGTAAATATTCGCACACATACACTTATGAATATGTGTGCATGCCCTGCGGTGAAACCCAAACTACACTCAGCAAGCATTCCAGTCCATAAACTCATATCTGCTCAAAGAAATTATACTAGTTCAAGAGTGACTAGAATTGTATTGGTTTCAAATTGACCAATTAGAGTTGTATGCAAAATAAATGCTGTTCAATTATTTTTGGTTTTGAAGTGAAAACTTCTTTAGAATCGTTGGAAGTGATTTGAGGAAAAGTGAAACGAAAAAAGCGACCAACTTGGCTACGAAGCGTTATATTATATGTTGATATAAAAGTAGCGACGAACTAAATAAAAATAACTTTTATTTTTTCTTGTGATTTGAACCAAGGATTTTGGATCGGAAGCTCACATTGCTAGTCGCTCGGCTACCGCGCCATGCTGTCGTCGCTGGCCTAAAAGTTATTTAGTTACGAAGCGTTATATTATATGTTGATATAAATAATTTTTGTGAGCGTGTAATTCTCAAAAGTTTTATTAGGTTTATTATTTAAAATGTATTGACTAGGTAGTGTGGTTATCAGCTTAACATCTGATAGATCCTCCATCGGAGGACAACAAATGTTAAACTGATTTTTGGAAATGGGCGGAGTGTTTTAGGGGCTTGCTCCTTCTCTGCCACGGGTTGACCCGGTATTGCAGTACCGCCGGGATTTCGGCTTTGAATAAATACAAGAAAAAATATACAAATACATTTAGCTTTGGTGGGAAGAGACATAAATTTTTAAATGAATACAAGTAGACGAAAATGGAAGAAATTTGTAAGTCTGTTTCTTGGGTCCGTTTGGGTATTTTTTTTGACAACATCGAAACCAAAGCATTTGTATCATATTTTATCTATCATAAGCCACTCGTATCATTTGTTGAAATTGAAAACATTGAGGATGAATAATGATAAAATGAAGAAAATAAAATATGAACTTTATAGCAATATTATAATGCACCTATAATTATCTTGCTCCTAATGCTGCTTTCGTCTTATTCTCTCTCAGTTTGTTTTACGGAAGGTTTCACTTCTATCGCGTCTAACCGTTAGACTGGTATTTTTTTTTTTTGTTTGTTGGTCTGTTTTGAAATAAAAGTATACATACTGTTTTTATTAAAATGTTAATAGTACTTAAGTATATGCCATTCCATTATACCTAGTTTACACTACCAAGTAACATTTTTCTATTAAATGCAACAGTATTCACTTAAAATTCATATATAATTGGACGACAACTCACAGAAATTTACATTTGTTTGTCAGCCGTTGGAATTTCTGTAATAAGATCATTTGGTATCTTTCGTTTAAGTCTCCGGCATTTCTTATCTGAATTGACAAGTGACCGAGCCTCCGGGTTGAAATACTTGGTTATACAATAAATTAAAAGTTTGTTTTGTATAGAAAGAGGCGAACTTTTTCCAGTAAGCCAGTTTAATTTTTGCTTTTTGAGATTTAATTCCATATGATTTATTTTACGTGCTCTTTGGCACCAAGCGCCATTCCCAAGTACTTCGCAGTATTGGAGCAAAGAATTTGTGTGCCTGATATGTACCAGTATATATAGTAGAAGGATATTGAATTTTCTTATTCGTAAAATCTACATGAAGTGATTTCGCTTCGTTAAATTTATTATAATACGGCACTTTGTAGTCCATTCGGTGATTTTGTTAACATATTCCAGAAGTTTAGGAGTGGACTGTGTCTCATCGTCTTCGATTGCTAAAATGCATGTATTATCAGCAAAGGTTGCTGTAGTGCTAGTCTTGGAGATCGGTGGATCAGTTGTGAAGGAACCCTGGCTTTAATTTGCTTCAGGTTTGAATAAAAGCTATCGCACCTGATACTGAAATATCTGTTATTTAGATACGAAGTAAACATGACCGAAAACTCTCTTCGAAGCAAAGTTTTATGCTTATAGAGTATTATGACTGGTATGCCATACTTTGTCAAAGAAAAATACAGAAAATATGGAAGAGCACACTTTCTTCTTTTTGATTGCTTCCTCTATCACGTTTTTGATCCTATGCTCTTGTTTAATTTTGGAGTGGTTGCTTGAAATCCGAGCTGGTGGTTAGGAATAAGGCGTATATTCTCAATCAAAATCTTTAACCGCTGCAGAATTTTTTCAAGTAGTTTGGACATTACAGGTAGCAAGGAGATCGGACGGTACGATGGCACTTCATGGGAACTTCTTGCAGGTTTTGGTATCATTACTACTTATGACACTTTAAAGTGTTGCTGGCACATATTTTAGCATAAGGTATGCGTATCGCGGCCGCCGTAGCCGAATGGTTTGGTGCGTGATTACCATTCGGAATTCACAGAGAGGTCGTTGGTTCGAATCTCGGTGAAGGCAAAATTAATAAAAAACATTTTTATAATAGCGGTCGCCCCTCGGCAGGCAATGGCAAACCTCCGAGTGTATTTCTGCCATGAAAAAGCTCCTCATAAAAATATCTGCCGTTCGGAGTCGGCTTGAAACTGTAGGTCCCTCCATTTGTGGAACAACATCAAGACGCACACCACAAATAGGAGGAGGAGCTCGGCCAAACACCTAACAGAAGTGTACGCGCCAATTATTTATTTTTGTTTTTATGCCTTTATAATTCTTGTTAGCTTAATTCAAGTTTTTTGAGAAATATTTTTTAAGTTTTCTGCGGTGATAAGATCGAAGGCGGGTGCTTTTTAGATTTAAGGAGATTTATTTCCCACTTTATCCCTGCAGGTGAAGACAAAGAGAACTGGTTTTCACCTTGATGAATATCTGTTAGCAGTGGTGCATAATGTGTTTCATGTGGCTTTAAACGCTTTTTATAAATCATCAGCAAGTACTCCCATTTCCTCAGTATCGCTCTTAGTCGATAAGTCATTGGGTTTTTTGATTGAAGAATTTTGGGCAGTTGGTCTATTTAGGTATTTTGTATATTTCCATAGAGAGTAGTCAGTACGTTTTCCGCTGTTAGTTCTAGTATATAGTGATTGAAGGATGTATTTTTAGTTTATTCAATTCTTTTCTTAAATGTTGTAACATTTTATTTAATAAAGTTTTTAGCGATGGATAGTAATATTTAAAAAAAAATATTTTAAGTTGTTCTCATTAAGTTTCAAAATAAATAAATGTTATTTTGAAAATAAAACCATATTTAGTTAAAGAATGGTTTTAAAAATAAGAAGGAAATTGAACAACACATTAATTAAAAAATTTTTTTTTATTATTTGTTTTTTTTCATTCACCTAGTTTTATTTACTTATTTTTAACTCCTCTGAAACTAGTGATTTTTGTCGCAAATTGAGCTTTAACTTTTTGAGGGGGATTTCAATATATTCCTATATTTGGTATGATTCTTATTCTAGCCCATTTTGCTATATGGAAAACTTGTGTGGTGGCCATCAACTCAAAAGGCAAGGTATACGAAATTTATGAGCAATGCCTAAAGAACCGGCGCCGATGAGGCGCTTTAAGGACTGATCCAAATAAAGCGTTGAAGGTGCTAGTCAACTTTTCTGATCTTAATCTGGTAGAAAAACACGTGCCCGCCGCTTCAGCGCTTAGTATGACGCTATGGAAGACCGCAGTTGCCGAGGGGGTTAGCGCGTGACTACTATTCAGAATTCACAGAGAGAACGTAGGTTCGAATCTCAGTGAAACACCAAAATTAAGAAAATTTTTCTAATAGCGGTCGCCCCTCGGCAGGCAATGGCAAACCTCCCAATGTATTTCTGCCAGGAAAAAGCTCCTCATAAAAAATATCTGCCGTTCGGAGTCGACTTGAAACTGTAGGTCCCTCTATTTTGTGGAACAACATCAAGACGCACACCACAAATAGGAGGAGGAGCTCGGCCAAACACCCATAAAGGCTGTACGTGCCAATTATATATATATTTATATATACATATAAATATGGAAGACCCGGCAATTCGGCTACGCTTTTATGAGTAGTTATAATCAAGAAATGGACTACTCTTTCGCTAAACCCACCTACGCTGGGCTCATAAAGACTAGCATAGCGCCAAGAATTGAGTAACAAACTCAAAGACCATGGAGAAGAGGGGAAATAAATTTCTGCACGGATGGATCTAAGCTAGAAAATAAAGCAGACTATGGAGGTTTTTCAAAAGAATTAGAATGACAGCTCTAACTGATATTACCACCGACTTCAAGGTCAGCCTTATATGGGTTCCGGAACATAGAGATATTGAAGGAAATGGCACGATGAGCTAGCCAGAAGGGATACTAATCTTCCACTGCTTGAAAACAGAAGCAATACTGGAATTCCTATGGTAGCTTGCAAATTAGAAATAAAAAATAATATTCTCCAGAAGGTTAATAAGTCATGGAGAGCAGAAAATGCTTCTGTTACAACCAGGCTAATTTGGCCGCAAGTAGATCAGAAAAGGTCGTGGATCGTGGCTTGTGTCACCGGTCATTGGCTGTTAGATAGGCACTCTTTTAGGCTAGTAGTATTTTCTCATGAATACTGAAGAAGTTGTAGATACGAGGAACAGGAAGAAACAATAGAACACTCTCTCTGTAATCTGTCCAGCCTTATCTAAGGTAGATAAAGAGGCAAAGCGAATGGGTCTGGTGGTGAGCGAGGACAAAACGAAGTCCTTCTGCCTCCAAACAAACAGTCGGCGCACACGCATATCGGCACCCACGTCACTGTAGACAGTTATAATTTCGAGGTTGTAAAAGACTTCGTCTATTTAGGAACCAGCATTAACACCGAAAATAATGTCAGCCTTGAAATCCAACGCAGAATCTCTCCTGCCAACAAGTGCTACTTTGGACTAAGTAGGCAACTGAGCAGTAAAGTCGTCTATTGACGAACGAAACTAACACTCTACAAGACCTTCATCATGCCCGTCCTAACGTATGACGCAGAAGCTTGGAGTGCTCGAGAGAGTGTTTCTGCGCAAGATGTTTAGACCTTTGCACGTTAGCAACGGCGAATATCGCAGGCGTTGGAACGATTAGCTGTATGAGCTTTACGATGACATAGACATAGAATAAGGATCTAGCGGCTACGTTGGCTGGGTCATGTCGTCCGAATGGATACAAACGCTCCAGCTTTGAAAGTATTCGATGCGGTACCAGCTGGTGGTTGTAGAGGATGAGGAAGGCCTCCTTTACGTTGGAAAGATCAGATGGAGAAGGACTTGGCTTCACTTGGTGTGTCCAACTGGCGCCGGTTAGCACGAGAAAGAAACGTCGCGCTTATAGCGCCAATTAAGAAGAAGAAGAAGACCTAAGGTAGAGTGAGATTGTAGGAAACGTACCACTTTGACTCTTCTAAGGAACTGTTCGTTTTTGGGATAAAACCTATCCTATTCTACATTAGGGAGTCTAAATGTTCCAATGATAAATAAAAACTAAAGTTCCCGTGTTACACAGTGGTACCACAACGAATCTACACAGTCTAAGTGACTTGGCTACTCTAAACCGACTGCCGCAAAAACCAAACCTAACCTAACCTAGCCTATTCCCATCCAATATTTGGTAAGAATCGTAAGTTGCTAACGCAGAGGCTGATAAATGAAATTTCATGGGGCATCACCAAGTTAAGAATGCCAGTCGCTAACTTTAAAGTGGATATGGAGATGAACTATTTGAGCTGCAAAGCAAACTGGTAATACTTGAGTAGTTCAGAAGCGGTGGCTTGGGCAACAGGGTACTACCACTTATTTATTAGGGTACAAGTGTACTTCATACACATACATACTCGTTTGTAAATATATCTGCTGTGCTGTTCATGCTTGACTTCATTCAACTTGAGCTCTTTGTAAGCAATATTGACGGTTATGGCCAATCGTCCAACACTGCAACTGAACAACAAAGCAACGTAGTGATGGCGACGGTAATATTGATACGAACTCTGCTGGTGATAAGACTTAAAGTATCATGGCTTAGCAGGTCTCAGACTTAAGCGAAATATCGCTAGCTATCTGGCAAGTTGCCGAATTACTTTATAAGCGATTATCTTAGCTTCCAGCCAACATTCATACACACATACATACCTGTTCGTACATAATCATACATACATACACATCCACATTTACTTGTACATAGGAATCCATTCATATTACGTAAGTACAGGGCGCGTACTGTAATTGAGGACAACTTGTGAGTAAAATTTATAAGCTTCTATTTTGAACAAAATTTAATGAAACTTCACGAATTTTTTACACAACAAGAATTTATTATATTTATATCTATAAAATCGTTCAAGAAAAGTTCAATAAACCTCCTCGATCCATATACGGAAACGATTGCATACCCGAATCAAATGCTTCTTATTCTTATTGACCATGACGGTATTAATTGTGGCCTTCAGAGAAGAAGTGGTGTTATGAGGTGCTTATTGGTTTCACCCGCATTTAAAACCCATACAGACTAATCGAAGGGATTAAGTTGGTAGGAGTTAGGCGGACATATGTAAATTCGGTGTTATGGTGTTGTTTATGAAAATTTTCAGCCATCCAACCGTGTTGGTTCTTTCATGGGCGTTGTGGTAGCGCGCTATTCTCAAGTGGCCCACCGAAACCAGTAAAACCTGTTTTTCGTTGAATTCCGCTCCCTACAGGACTGCCGCCAAGCACTAATTCGTAGGGAGAAAGACTTTTATGTAGTTGCCGCTGCCTCGCATAAGTCTTTCCAGCGTCCTCAGCCTCTTCATCGTGTCGACTATCACGGCGCTTACCAAATTCCAATTTTCACTGCTTTCCAGCATACTTTGAACGATTGATTCGGGGGTACCAATTTCTCCAATCGTGTAACACTGCCGCTTTGTGTAAAGGAACAGAGTCTTACTGCAAAATGTATGGGATGCCACCGCGTATACTATCAATCCAACACTACTGTCTCTAGAACCTCGATATATGCAGTAGAAGTCACTAGAAATCCTTGAGTAGTAGAGAAGTGCAGTGGCGTGACATATCTTTCGCTGCTCACAACATTTAAAACGTTTGGAGATCTTCATGGAGACAACTGGACGGACAAGATCCTCAGAAACATAAATCTCCTTCGCAAGGATCCTCATTGACTTTGGGGGCGTCCTTGTCAATGATCGCTTGCACTTATTGAATAAATTATGCAGATCGGACAGTACCAGAACGTTCCTATTGTCTTTTGCGTTTTGTAGCAGATTCTGCAACGCCGTCTGATGCATCCAATTCACGTCAAACCGCATGAGCGAGTAAATGGGCGCTCTTAAGAAAATTAGAGATTTTCAATTGGTGTGATTTGGCCATAGAGCGAAGATAACTACGTGTCTCTTCATGTCCGGAGTTCAGCTGTAGTTATTTATGTCTTATCTGAAAAAGAGCAAGAAGAAAAATAATTTTTTCAGGAAGTTAGAGCCACATACGAGTATTTGCATGCCCTCCACTAACGTATGCACCCTGTATAAAGTCGCAATCTCACAACAGCTGCGCCGCATGTATTGAATATATTTTTATATGTATGCATCTCATATATATATATGTATGTGTGTGTAAGTAGATTTCATACAGTTATCTATATACAGTGACTCACAGTTTAAGTGTAAGGCAGTCAAATTTTTAAACCAAATAATGTGATTAACTGGAAATAAAAAAAAATTGATATGCCAATTTGTAACACAAAAAGTTTTTATTTAAAATCTACAAAATAAATTATTTTTCATATTAACGATATATTTTATAGTACAAAAAGCATAGGAAAAACTAAAAAAACTCGCACTGCCTTTGATACTCGCCGTCATCTTCCACAGAATTTTTCTCTCGAACACTTCAACGTCGGAGTCAATTGTCACTGCGTTAGATAGACTAGAGGTGGAAAGACCTATCTGTCTCTGGATCTGCTTGGCTGCATGGAAGTTGATGCGGTGGCAAGAGGGGCTAAGGTCTGTAAAGTCTTTCACAGGGAGACGCCGCAGGGAGGTGTCTTTTCGCCCCTACTTTGGCTGGTAGCTACTGACGAAGTTCTGATAACACTAAATAAAGGTGGGGTTAAGGTAGTAGCATATGCCAATGACTTGGTCCTGATGGTATCGGGACCATTTTCCTCAGTCATGGCTGAGATTTTGGAAAGGTCACTGGCTGTACTCAGTCGCTGGGCTGCCACTTGCGGCCTCCGAGTCAACTCTGATAAAACGGAGCTGGTGCTATTTACCAGAAAATATAAACGTCCACCCTTTCGACATCGGAAGTTAGTTATCTTGGAGTGATACTTCACTCCAAACTCTATTGGAAGCCACACAAAGAAAATCGGGCAAAGAAGACCAGAATAGCCTTCTACTGCTGGGGACTCAACCCACAGGTCGTGCTGTGGATGTACAACGCAGTCGATTTGCAAATTTTAACGTATGGATGCCTGGTTTGGTCGGAAGGGCTATAATATCACTAAAATGTGGAGGGTGCAAAGGACTGCATGCATTGGCATCACCGTAGCATGTACAACTTGCCCCAGTGCTGCCCTGAATGTCGTTTCGCACTTACTTCCCATCGACTTTTCCGTCATTTCCATCGCAGTTCAAAGTGCAACCAGGTTAAAGGAGGTTGGCCTCTGGAGGCAATCTCTCAAGCGACATGTTATCAATTTTCGGGCAGTTAACACCGTATTTCTCCGAACCTCGAACAGATCTCTCTATCCGCAAACCAGACTTTGAGGGTCGTGCTAGGGTAATCTTTCTAAAGAGGCAGAATTGGATCGAGGGGAAAATATACTCCGAAGTTTGCACCTCTGTCTTCACTGGCGGTTCCAAGATGGAATCGGGAGTCGGAGCAGGGGTTTTCTCAGGGCCAGCCAATTTATCTATCTCCTTTAAACTGCCCAATACTGCTAGTGTATTTCAAGCAGAAGTCTTGGCGATCTTGCAGGCATGCAAACTGCTTAGGGAACGCAGAAGCGAGGGAGCAATTAACATTTTCTCCGATAGTCAAGCCGTGATTAAGACTCTGACGACGCCATGATGCAGAACGAACTAATAAACTCCTGTAAGAAGGAGATCAAATCTCTTAGGTGTGCAGGTAACATTTCTCTGATCTGGGTTCCGGGACATAGGAACATAGAGGGAAATGAAATTGCTTATGAGGAAGGAAGGGGACTGAATTGTCCTCAGAGACCTCTTACCCGGTCAGCGGCATCCCCCTGATAGTTGTTATAGGGAACTGCATAATTTATTTCTCAGGAACGCGCAGAAAAGATAGAGCCCCATTTCTTCGTGTGCTATTTTGCAAACCATTTGTCCTCAGTACATTATACGAGGGACTCAGAAAGTCGTTTGGACTCCTCGCCATTCAGTTTCCAAACGCCTTACTGCTATTTGAGGAGTGCCAGACTGGCATTTCAACCATTTCACCGACCTACCTACCGAACTCAACTCATTTAGATTTTAAGTCAGCCTTAATCCGGTAATGAGTTGTGATCTTTGATCAGGCCATATAAGTAAAAATAGACAAATTTTCACCGGTCTTTGCAATACTCTTGTGGAAGCATTGCCATGGAAAGACTTGATAGTGTCATTTATTTAAATTTTAGAGATTTTTCTTTGGCTTTTGCTATCTTTGTAGTGTTTTGAGATTATTTCACGAACTTCAAAAGATGTTTGACACGACCGCGGGATTTTAGTGCTGCTTGTTTTATGAAAAAAACTGGTTTTATTCCCAGGTACTAATCTCACTTAATATTTGGCACCGCTTAGTAGCACCTAACAATAAATGCGGGTGCAACATTTTTGCTGATGTGACCTAGTTTTTGCCTTTAAGAATATATTTCATATATATTTATTTATATTTTTATTTATTTTTTTTTTTTTGTACATATTTCACGTGCTTGATTTTGTTACGTATGGACAAAATAATTTTTTTTCTCTTCACAATACCTACATAAATATAATATATGGAAAAAAAATTCTTAAAAAATAAATATTTGTTGGATTAATGTATTAACACTGCACCACTGTTCTACTGAGCCACTAAATATGCTTATAAGAAGCCATTATTATACAAATATTGCATGCTTGCATACTTAGTTCGTTGCGCCTTTGAGCTGCTGCTAAGGCTGCTGTTTACGCCTTGGACTATTGTGGATATTCTTGCTTATTGGCGATCGCTGGTACCACGTAAGTGCACATACACACGAACATATTTGTAATTTTTTGTTGGAATATCCATACATGCACGACAATTTATATAAATATATACATACAAATATAAACACATTAAGTTGGGTCATATGGATGAAAATTTTTAAACAAAGCGGATGGTATTTTCGGTTTTTATCGGCAATTCTAAGAGAAAGTGTAAATAGAAATAATTGAACATTTCTATACTAATATTATAAAGAGGAAAACTTTGTTTGTTTGTTTGTTTGTTTGTTTGTTTGTAACGAATAGGCTCAAAAACTACTGGACCGATTTTAAAACTTATTTCACCATTCGAAAACTACATTATCCAAGAGTAACTTGGATTACATTTTATTTTGGAAAAAATAGGGTTCCGTAAGATATTTGGATTTTTCGGACACAAACTGAAAAAAATCTTATATATAAAATAAAGTCAACTTTTTGTGTGTGTTCGCTAACCGGCTGTGTCTGCACCGAATTAAACCAAACTTACACACATTGCTAAGAAGGTATTGAAGATGGTTTCCGTATAGTTTGGATACCTATTGGTGGATAGGGCTCGAGATATAGGTCAAAACGTGGACCCGGGTAACCTTCGGATGTGTATGTACAATATGGGTATCAAATGAAAGCTGTTGATAAGTGCTTTAATACGGGGTAATTTTCATACCTATTGATGACTAGGGTCTCGAAATATATGCCAAAACGTGGACCCGCCGTGTCTTTGCACCGAATTAAACCAAACTTATGCACATTGTTAAGTAAGTATTGAAAATGGGTTTCGTAAAGTTTGGTTGTAATTCGGAGCAGTGGCAACGGGTACAGCGTTTTTTTGAGCCAGCCATAATGTCGCTTACTTTTTTAACGCTTGGGGCGGAACTGAACTGTCAAATTGACAGTGTGAGTTACAATGTGTCAATATTTCTTTCTGATTTGGATGCCATAAGGAAAAAACGTAAGTGCAGCATGTAAAAATTGTTTGTGAATTTTTTTGGAGTGGATTTTGGAACAGTGAAAAATTTCTTACGAAATTTGAGAATTTAATGTGAAATCCGAATGAAATTATGTGTTCGTGGAAAAAACAATTTTTTTCGTTTTTTTTTTTGAAAAATATAAATGGATAATGGTTAAAAAAGCTCCAATGCTTAATAAAACATATAAATTGAAACGAAAAATTCATGGATGATCAGGAAAAGAGATGATTGTTTATTCATATGCGTTGATTTGAAATTTAAAAACAATCTTCTTTTTTCCTAATTTTCAATTTATATTTTATATTTACTCAAAAACAAATAGAAAAACAAAAAATATTGTTTATGCCAAAGCGCTTGAATAAAGAATAAAGAAATAAATAATATGAAAACCACATATTTTCTGTTCTAAACCATATCTATTCTATTTTAGTGTGCCCAGCGAAGGGGGCCGGGTTTGCTAGTCTTGTATATGAAGCCAATTTTCCAAGTCTTGTAAAGCCGGAACAGCACAATTTTAATATTCTAATTCACGTGAATGGTGACGCAGATAGAATACAGTAAACATTCATTTGGTCAGAAGTTGACGATAGCTGCATGCTAATAGCAATCAAGGCTGTCAACTATTTACGGGTTATATTAAAACTGGTGCTGGAATTTTATAAGCTGAATACCTTAGCACAACTAGGCACCGAACCCTATGGACTCCAAAGTACTTAGGAATTATAGGGAATAAAACATAATTAGAAGGAAAAGGTACGGTCTCCCCATTTATAGGCCCAGAGGCATTTTCTGGTCTAGGAAAGGGTAATTTCTACTTTCTTATTCTGAAAGTAGAACAAAAGCAAAGAAGGTTATACTGAGATAATCTATCATACCAGATTAATCGGAATGAAAATTTATGATAGGTAGCATAAAACTAAACCGATTTAAAGATTGCTTGGAATTAAATAAGAATAATTTTAGAATTATTACAGGAAATTTAAAAAATTATTATAGATTGGATCGTAAACTTACAAACCTGTGAATATACTCCAACTGAATTCAGTGGTTGCGAACAAATTAATGGAAATGATATTTACACTTCTGCTGATGACATCGTTCGATTCTCTCAACGCAAATCGGATATGCAAAGCAAGTTGAATTATCGCGTAAAACACTTTAGTGCCGCTGGACTTAAAATCAAGGTAAAAAAATCAAACATTCGGCAGTACACACGAACGATGCATTTTACTATATCGGAGAAGCGAATATTGAAAATGTAAACGTTTTTCAATACCTTGGAAACCAATTCACTGCAGAAAGCGAATGCAAAAAGGATGTATGATAAAAGAATGCAAAAAGCAAGAGGCACATTTGCAAACCTTTGTCTGGTGTGGCAATCCAAGCAAATGCACATTACAACAAAAATACGGATTTTCAACCCCGGTGTTAAATCAGTTGTGCTCTACGCCTATGAAACATGGTATCTGTCTGCGAAAATTGTACAGAAGCTTCAAGTGTTCGTAAGCCGCTGCTTGAGATGCATTCTACGTATCTGGTGACCAGACAACTGGATATCTAACACCGAATTGCATCGACGATGTCATAAAAAACCACTTGCAACTGAAATAAGACAATGTAAGTGGAGATGGCCTGGCCATACCCTACGGAAAGGTGGTACTGAATTCAGCATACAAGCGCTGGACTGGAACCCCCAAGTGTAGCGCAGAAGAGGCAGACCTAGGGGCTCTTCGCGACACTGCATCGAAGAGGAATACAAAGCCGTGAACAAAACTATGATCTGGCAGCAAGAGAAAAATATATCCGGAAATTGCACAAAATGGAAAATTTTATTTTGGCCCTATGCTCCGCAAGGGAGACAACACTTCGACCTCATGCGGGTTCCGTAGGGAGGAAAACGAATTCACCAAAAATGTGATTAGCACTGATGCATAAGCGGCACGAATACCTGGGTAATCGTATTTTACCAGAGAAAGAATTAAAATTCAATAAAATAAAACGAATACTTAATATATGGGGAAAGTTTGGCTCAGAGAAATACTTGGAATCCATGAAGGGGGCACAGCAGATCTATCAGGTCCCAGTCCCAGTCCCTCCTCATAATAATAATAACAACGTCCTAATAAATTTGGAATGGAGTAAAATATTCTATATCAAAAAATTTTCTTTTCCGGTATTTCGCAGCAGTAAAACTTCAGTAGCTGTAATATTGTGCTTGATTTATGGGGTCACTTGAAAGAGGCTTTCAGTTAGCTTATATTATTTGTTTGTTAAAGCTATGAAATGGGATCTTTTTTGTAGCGTTTGGTAGAAACCTTCTTAATTCTAATAAAATGTGAAAGTAGAAAAATTTAACAGATCACGAAAAAAGACAATTCGACATCATGACCTCAGGGGGACCCTCAAATCGCCAAATCGCCAATATTGATCGAAGTGCAAATGTTGTGGATCTTTACGCGAAAGAAAGTGCCTTCTATGGTAAGAACTACAAAGGCAGTACTGCGATGACCTCAACACCGAAGAAAACCTGCAAAATACTTAGGAGTGCAACAAATTTCGCCCTTTCAAATTAAAGAAATGGCAAAAGTTGCAGCCAGTAAATCCATTGTGCCAAATCCATTCTAAAAGCATCTGAAGCAGAAAAAATTACAAAATTACAGACTTTTAATAAATTTCGCAAATAACGTCGTTCTCGATTTTGTAAGAGCCCACGTGGATGAGTCGGATGGGTGTTATTATAATTCCTATGACTTAAGAAATGAGGAAAAGTACTTAAGTCGACATCATAGCCGGGAAGATGGTGTTATGCTAAGGGGAGCATAGTGCCTTCGAATTGGAAATTGGTTGCAAGGTTGCAGGAAATATTATTAAGCTTTTAATAGTCAGTGTAAAAAGAAAATTTCTTTTTTTTTATTTTTCTTTCTTATTTGGTTAGTGCCTCTATTCAAGTGAACCAATAAATCAAACACAATATTACAATTGCTGCGAAATACCGTTAGATAGAACAATGTATTGATACATGTTTATTTTCGAGCAAAGAACAGTCTTCCCTTTAATTATCAGTAGCCCTTGGATTACTTTATTAAATACCGTTGCTTTAACAACCATTTTGTTCCATAAAAATTATTGCCTCAAA
Source organism: Anastrepha obliqua (assembly GCF_027943255.1). Lineage (NCBI taxonomy): Eukaryota > Metazoa > Arthropoda > Insecta > Diptera > Tephritidae > Anastrepha > Anastrepha obliqua. The sequence continues at coordinate 11,373,145 of NC_072893.1, forward strand.
TCAAGTGAAGTGGACTGCAGAAATATATATGTGTGTATATGTTTGCAAAAAACAACTTCTTTGTTCATTCCACTCGGGAGCATAGGGCCTCGACAAGGCTTAGTCTTGCGTTGATTTCGTTAATCTATTTTGCTTTCTGGCAGGGTAGGTGATTAGCCTGTCACTACCAGTCCTAAGTAATGGGAATGTCTACCTGTCGTTGCTTAGAAACAACGCCTTCTTTACTTCTTGGAGTGCCATCTGCGTTTCACATTTTTCTGCCAGAAGGATCGCACAGATGGTTGAGGACTTCGCTATTACCGAGATTGCCCGCTTCTTTTTGCTGCATATTTTTCTTTTTGCTTGTTTTAGCAGCCACAATGCAAGAAGGATACGATTTTTGGGGTTGAAGAATGATTTTTTTTCTTTTGTTTTTAGAAACTAGGAAAGTTGGTAAGTTTGGAAAAGGGCGAGGATCGTGCTTTACGTGAAATTCGAGCTCACAACCTCTGGGATGGCAGACACGTGAACGTACGCGAGACTACCGAGGCCTCAAAAAACTAGTTTGGATGAATAAAAAAATAAAATAAATGGCAAACACTAAACTACAGACATTTTGTATGTAAAAGTTTTGACATTTTGTGAAAATCTAATTTTTCATTTAAAATTTGCCTGACTAAAAAGTTAATTTGACGTATGGTTTCTTCTACAGTTTATCTTACAATTGCCTGCAAAATTTGAAAATTCTGTAAATTCAGCAAAAAAAAGACCAAAAAAAATCGACCTGTCCTAATATAACATTATTAGTATAAATATGTGCGTGTATGTGCCCCATAGTTTACTTTTCGCAACGAAAAATTTCCAACTACAAACATACAAATATCTCACTAAGCGAACAAAGAAAATTGCAAACATCAGCAAAGAGGCAAAATTAGTTTGCACCTCCCTGCCGCCCTTAAAAAAGCTGCTTTCCTGCAATTTCTCTGCTGATTTTGGCTCCAAAAATGTGTCGCTTGTACTGCCCTTGATCTCATAGTTTTTGTGCACATTTTTCAAGTTTTGCACAACATCATCAAGATTGCCATTCACTCGCACTACGTACCTGTCGGGTAAACTGTTTTCAAGTAGTTTTTGTTTTTGGTTAGCTTTAAAGTAGGTGCGATTTTCACTTCATTGTTGAGTGGGTGGTCTTAGCAAAAAGTAGTGCATTTTGGAAGAATATAAGAGTAAAAGTAGCATTCTATAGTCACTGCTGCAGCTGGAGCTTTTACGGATTGAGAATCATTGGCAATCCTCTTGCTATTGCTTCAAGGACACAGCGCTGTCGGAAAACTACCGATAGTCTGCTTGATAATTTTTAGTTAATAAATACGACTAAGCGAACGAAGATTATATCTACACTTTACTCATACAAATGGGCATTTGAAAGAAAATTCTAGAAAACATCAGACCTTCACTCTCCTGAATAGTGTAGATTTGTTGGTGTTTTCTAACAAGATGCAACACCTACGTCTAATCCTTGACAGACAGCTAACGTAGCAATGCAGCATTAAAAGAGCGTACATATGCAGGGACACCATTTCAAAAAGATCTGGCCTCTCACCTAGAGTTGTATTTTTGCTTTATAATAAATAATATTCACCAATTCTGATATATGGAGTCCTTCTCTGGTGCTCTCACGAATTCTCTGATATTAGGCAAATATGGATATGGATTCACGGGAACGTTGCTGAGCTAGCGGATGAGCAATCTAGACAAGCCCCTGTGAGGAGATGTCCCCGTGAGATGAGAGGATTGGGATCACCTTGATTACTTTTGGTCTGCTCCTGAAAAGGTGGACTTCACATCAACTCAACTAGCGCTGGACACGAAAAAAAAGCTTATAAAGTATGAGGTTATAAAATTTCGAGTTTCTCGAATTTCGTGGAAGCACATACAGACGTATGTAGGCCGCGTGACTCAGCATTATTTCTAGTATTTTTTATGCCAGCTATATGGCGGATAAAGGAAAGTAGAATCATCTCAAAAGAAGACTCAGACGTGCCTTCAGAGTCTAGTTCCGTCTTCAAACCTGGGAGTGAGGAAAATGTGTTCGACGTACTCATCCTAGGCAACCGAGTGCCTGTCTTACCAAGCTCATCAGTAGGATGATGCCTTTAAACTTCATTCATGGTAACCATTACCCATATTTTAGCATTCATTTATTTCATATTTAAAGTACATTTCATGTGCCGATTTTGGTTTAAAGTATTGTGGGCGAAGGAAAAGCCTCGTGGTCATTTTCCAGTTTTCAAATTCGGAAAATCTAAGTTCAGCAAAAGTGACCTCAAATAGTGGATACACTCAAATGCTTAGTGCTCCACCAACTTCTTGATATTCTGATTATATTTTTTTTGTCAGTGTCTAGACAGCGTAGTAACGCATGCGTTAGTTCTCGAGCTCTAGTATTACATATATTATATTTTGGTTAACTGTACATGCCCTGTAGGAAAACTTGAATTCGTGAACCAAATTTCTGGCTAGAAACTAACACTATTTCGCTAAATGTGAATGACTTCGTTGACCATTTTGCCTTGCCAATAATGACACCGGTCTTTGGGACAGTGTCAAAGCCGGGGGGTTAATACCTGTAAACTTCGCTCCTTTCCAAAATCTAGTTGTTGGCGTTGGCTTTTGAAGTAGTAAGTCGATGCTTTGAGCAGGGCTGCAAAATAAAGTTTTCTTTTTAAATTCAATGAAAGTAATAGCCCATTTCCAACACTTAACCACATGTACGAAACTCTGGTAAGGTAGAGAAATTTCTAACTAATATTTCTTATAAATATTTGAAGTCATTTGAATTTTCTATATTTTCGATTGTTTTTGGTTCTGAAGTAGTAGGAGAAAGGTCTCCTCTGTGTTGGAAATATAAGGTTGTCAAAAAAGTCTTGCGGTATTTTTATTGAATTTTCAATTGTTCATAAAATTGGTTATAATAATGCGATTTAAGTCAAATATGCGCCGTTTTGTTCGATGACGAGTTCTCAACGAGATGCCAACTTCAGAATGTCCCTCTTATAGAAGCTCGCTTCCCTATTGTCAAAAAACTCGGAGAGCCAATTTTCACAGGACTCTCTTGTGGACAACTTCCGACTACCAAGCTCTTTCGCCATGGACAGAAATAGGTGGTAATCACTTGGTGAGAGATCCGGACTATACGGTGGATGCAAAAGAACCTCCCATCCGAGCTCCCGGAGCTTCTGGCGCGTCACCAAAGATGTGTGTGGCCTGGCGTTGTCCTGATGGAAGACAATTCGGCCTCTGTTGATCAAAGATGGCCTCTTCTGCATGAGTGCTGCATTCAAGCGGTCCAGTTGTTGGCAGTACAGATCCGAATTGAGCGTTTGGCCATAGGGGAGCAGCTCATAGTGGATGATTCCCTGCCAATCCCACCAAACACACATAAGAACCTTCCTGGCCGTCAATCCAGGCTTGGCCACCGTCTGGGCAGCTTCACCGCTTTTCGACCACGACCGTTTGCGCTTCACGTTGTCGTAAGTGACCCACTTTTCATCGCCAGCCACCATCCGCTTCAAAAACGGGTCGATTTTGTTGCGATTCAGAAGCGATTCGCATGCATCCATACGGGCAAAAATGTTTTTTTGCGTCAAGTCGTGTGGCACCCATACATCGAGCTTCTTTTTGAATCCAAGCTTCTTCAAATGGTTTATAACGGTTTGATGACTCATGCCAGGCTCTTGGCCGATGCTACGGCTGCTACTATGCCGGTCTCTTTCGATCAATTCAGCGATTTTATCGCAATTTTCGACGACAGGCCTTCCGGACCGTGGCGCATCTTCGATCACCTCTGCACCAGAACGAAAACGTTGAAACCATCGTTGTGCAGTGGAAATGGAAACTGTATCGGGTCCATAAACTACACAAATTTTATTGGCAGCATGAGATGCATTTTTGCCTTTATCGTAGTAGTACTGTAAAATATGCGTATTTTCTCTTTATTTTGCTCCATGTTTGCGACGCTATAACTCACGAACGACTAAAAGCAAACAACAATTAATCAAACACGTGTTAGCACGTGAAAAGAGCTTTCCAAAAAGCTCTAGCGTGAACCGATGCGACTAATACAACTAGAACTACGCGCTTGCAAAGCCTAGCTTGCGGAAATACCGCAAGACTTTTTGGCCAACCTTATATTAGGATAGCGCCAGTTTGCATAAGAAAGAAACGACTTGCCGCTACCTTAATCTCGGTGAAAATCGATTAAGCGTAAATAAATAAAACTTGTCGAATTTTGCATTGATTCATCAAGAGTATACTCGGAACAATTATCCTCAAATAGCTCCTTTAGACTCCCAGACCGGCGTTCCATCTTGCAAGCTGAGATCTACTCTATAGACAAAACAGCAAAAACGATAAGACTAACTTTGTTGGGCCCCTGCTCACTCAGGAGTGGAGGGAAATGAGAGAGCGGATAAGTGTGCAAGGAAAGGCTCTGAGCTTGAGCTTCACCGGGTGGTTGAGGACCTAAGGATTCCTCTAAAAGAACTGTATACTGCAATTGACTTAAGCGTAATCGTGGGAACCCATAGAAGGAGACTTCTGACTACTATCTGCAGGGTCTTCAAAGCGTTCTGACCGAAACTGAATCTTAAAAATGCAAAATGTCTGCGTTGATTCAACAGATCAACTACCAACGTCCTCACAGATGTTATAATGAGTCAGTGCACTATTGGCACATTAGCCAGTAGAATCGGAAGACGGCGAAGTATTGGGAATTGTGCTAAACTACAAAACACTTAGAGTTACGAACGGTCTCTGGTACTGCAGTCTTTGTGATCAGAGGGGAGAGAGCCATCGACTTCATGGCCCGGGAACGTATGGATGCGTGGGACCTCAAGAATAAATATGTATTTCATCACTAGGGTCGCAGAACGGAGATGCTAAACCATGCTGCGGTGGCAAGGGCTGGACCGCGGTAAAGAGATACATCGAGAACGTACTAGGGGGAAAAAAGATAGTCCTCGATATAGTGCAACAAAGCGAAACCGCACAGATAGAGACACAAGAAGACGAGCCTAAAGTATGGAAGCTGGCTATACATACGATGGACAAGTGCGCAGGCATTTTGAAGCCTACCTCACCCATCAAACAAATAAAGTAAAAAAAAGAAAAATGGGTTTAGCTCACAATGACTTATGCAGGAGCTGTGGAGATGAAGGCGAAATTGAATCGGTACAACACTTCCTCCGTGAATATCCTGCGTTTCAAAGAAGCTGTGCTAAATAGCTTGGCTATTATTTCTTTGAAGACCTTCTTCAAAATGCTTCACTGGAGGGATCAGTTAACTTCTTAAAAAGATCCAAGTGGTTTAAGCAACTTTGTTAGGGAATGGAAATCAAAAGAAAGTATCATACGAGTAATGGGTCTTAGGGCCACCGAGTGTCTTGTCATAGGCAAGTAACCTGTCTAACCTAACACTGATTTATAATTACTAAGATGTTATAGATCGAACTAGTTCTCATCTGCCACATTTAGTACTACTTAGCCCCGAACTATTGAAAAAGTGAACTAAATTTAAGAACAGCGAAGAAACGCGAAGTAGTCATGACAACTTAAATATTTCAGAAATGCTCTCCCGCAGTGCGAAGGCATTTTCCTACAAGGTGTTTGTATACATATACATATGTACGTGTGTGTTCACAGGCGCAAACAATATAGTGCAGCCGCGTCAGGCATTTATGGAGATTTATGATTTGCTCTTATTGTTTAATTAAAATGAAGTGGTGTGCTTTTTTGGCAAAATAAAATCCCTGTGTAAGCGTGCGTGTGTGTGTGCGTATGTCGAGCTATGTGCGAACCGAGTGTGCCACTGATGCGCTACGCCTGGAAAGGTGACAACAGCCTCTAACAAGAAATAAACAGAGAGGAGGGAGGGGAAGGAGAGGAGACGATAAACTTTCGGAGGCTGTATTTGTGAGTTCTAACTTTGTGGAACGAGCCGATTAAGCAGCGCGTGAATGTCGTACGGTTGCTTGAGTTGCTTTGTCTATGATTGTCTTCGTTGGGGTTTTGTTTGACTTTGTTTATTGGCGGAAAATATAGAATTTATTTTTTGTTTATGTAAATTTTGCATGATTTTATTTGAGGTGATTTGCATTTGCCCAAATTAAGTTGTCAAGTGTTAATGAACAAAGTAAACAAAAACAAATTTACGAGATTTATATTACAAGTGCGCCAACGATAGTGGTAATTGCCCTGGGCTGGGCTGCCGTTAGTGGAGGTGGTGTGCGTATGTGTGTGTCATCTGACGGGTGGGCGCAAGTGGTTAAGAAGGTTGATTAATGGCAATGAACTTCAATTTAGATTAAAAATTCTATTAAAAAAAATGTTGTACTGCTCGCTAACAAGAATTTCTGTATAATTTTCTGTGCGTGGAGGGAATGTTGAATCAGATCGAAATGGATGCAAAATAATTGGATAATTTAGAACAAAATGCCAGAGGTGTAGCACCGATTTCTAGATTTTCCCACAATTAAAATTTTGCCAGCCTGCAGGAAGCAGTTTGCAAAGAATCTACAAATGCGATATTTTGTTATTAATTTTTATTGGCTAATTTTTCTTCATCGCTTGAGCAGTTCAGGCGGTTCACTGAGACTAGGCTGAAATTGTTTGTACGCGTGCTTGAATGAGGTCATGTTGTTTACATTTCCCCACTTTATTTTTTTTTTTTTTAATATGTTATTGGTACATACGCATAAGCACTTGCTGCTACCTCTCTCCTCCTTTTAGTTTAATTTTATCGCTCCTTTGAGTATCGCATTTTTAGTTTCGTCGATGGAAATTGCCGTCGTTTGCCCTCCACCGTGCAATAATTAGCCTCAGTCCCCAACGTTAGGCAATTGCCGACTGTTGCTGTGCCACTAATTTTTTCATAAATCTATAAACTTTTTATTTTATTTGGCGTTTTACGTTAATTTCTTGCCTGCTATACTTTTATTTCTTTTTAACAAATTAAAAGAGATGCTGGTTTTAGTACATTTTTTTAAAAACTTTGCCTCCCCCATTGCTTTTTAATGTACATTTTGACTCGCCGTTTTTCGCATTAGTCCTAAACGAATGTTTATTTGTACAAGTATGCATGTAAACATATTCATATTTATATTTGTATGTTCCACAGCAGAAGTAAAAAACGTGCCAGTCTTTGCAGGGGCATAGATGGACAGTGTTAAATGTTCACTAAAGTAAATTTTCATCGCCGAAATTTCGGAATTGATACCGAAATATTTTTAGTGTAGTCTCGAAATTTCGGGACTGGTAACGCGATTTAATTTTACCACAATAATCGACGTGCCATTTATAAGATTAGCATTTTAAAGAACTTTTTAAGGTGTCTTCACTAGGCGGGGCTAGGTTGGATTTGTTAAAGCTAGATTTTCTGCTCTTAAACATATTGGGTTGGCAACTAAGTAATGGCGGATTTTTTTTTTAGAAAATCAAAGGCAATTTTTTCATGGAACTAAATAACTTTATTCTGTGAGGCATTGCCCATTTTGATCAATGACTTTTTGCCATCTTTCAGGCAGCATCATAATCCCACGTTCATAAAACTTCTGGTTTTTATTAGCAAAAAACTGAATCAGGTGCGATTTGACATCATCATCATTATTGAAATTTTTACCGTTCAAGGAGTTTTGTAAAGATCGAAACAAAAAGTAATCAGATGGTGCAAGGTCAGCACTCTAAGGTAGGTGTAGCATAAGATCCCAACCAAGCTCCAATAATTTTTGCTGAGTGGCCAAAAATGTGTGCGGCCTTGCATTGTCATGATGGAATACAACCCTTTTTCGAGTTGACAATTTGGGCCGCTATTCTTCAACTGCATTGTTTAACTTCATTAGTTGTTCAATGCAGACATCAGAACTGATCGTTCGGTTGGGTTGGGTTCCTTTGTAATCCCACCAAACTGATAACAAAACCGTCTTTTTATGAACATCAGCTTTTGATGTTGCTTGAGTTGGTTCTCCTGGCTTGTTCCAAGATCTTATCCGCTTGATATTCTTGTAAACAACTCATTTTTCATCGCCAGTTATCCGTAGTTTTAAAAATGGATCATTTTCATTACGTTTCTTTGGCAAACTTTTTTTAATTAGTGACAACTATCAAACAACAAAATGTCTTTTACATTTGTATAAGTCTGCAAAACTTAAAAATTTGAATTACTTAGTTTGAATTACTTAGTTGCCAACCCCCGCTTTTCGCTAAGCTTAATATTGAAGATCCCCCAACTATGCCCACGTTTCTGTGCGAAACCATTCTGCTTCTGCTACTCCCACGGAGACTGTGCTTCAAGTATCCATTGCTTTTAAAATGTGGTTCACAGAAACACTTGCAGCGCATTCTTCGAAGTGTATGGCATTCGTGCAGGGTAATGTACCCAGGATGCTTTCCTAGTATTCATACGCCCGAAATTATTTTCCTTCATTAATATTGGTAGGAACTCAGAACTCTTGGATGAGAATAACATCATCTCCGCGATTTTCTAAGCGGATCGGTAAATCAGCAGAGGCTGATTTGGAATGATGACCATCAGGCTTTGCAGTCTCCATCTCTACAATGCTAATATCGCCCTTGTCTTCATCAGAGTCACGATTGCTGGTATTTTAGTCTGTTCAGAGGTTTATTGATAGTCCGCGATGTCCATAATTTACGTTTGATTTTCAGTTAATATGCCGTCGTTATAGAATATATGATTAGCTGAGTAGCTTATATTTAAGTAGAGATGGGTTACATTAAATTTATTTAAATGGATTTCAATTTGAAATATTTTTTAGAAAGTGGATTTGATAGTAAAATTTTAAAAGCTATAAATTTGATTTAAGGTCTAAAATATGTACATGTCACCCGTCGCTCTTACTATTAAGGTAAGATAAGTCGTAACATAGTACATAGATGTACCGGAAGTTGCCTCTGGAAAGACAATTTAAAACTTATTAAGTTAAGTATTTCATTTCGGTACATCTACTATGTTACGACTTATCTTATTTCCTTAAGGTATTTGTAAGATATTGCTAAATATCACTCGGTAAAAAATACAAGCTCTCGAGTAGGGTTGCCAGATTTTTAAAATTTAGAAAAATATACACGCAAATGAAATATTGCAACCGATTTGGCCAATAAAAGTCATTTAAATGCACTTTGGTATAGAAGCAAAAAATGCATGAGGGTTGCCATCTACCTAAAATTTTAATTTAACATACGTTTATTTTAAGCTATTTCTGATTGAATGTAAATAATATTTTTTTTCTTAAATATTACAAGTTATTTTAGATGTTTTCATAAAATACATATACTAGGCATACACTTCGGTATAGAAAGCGCTATCTGTGAAAGATATTTATTTCTCGACTATGCTGAACATTTTTTAATGAGCAAAAAGTAAGGTGAATTTGGCTGCAAAATGAAAAATCTTTATTTATTCTTGTAAATCAATTTCATCCCCTTCAAAATAATTCCCTCTCGATGAAATACACTTATGCCAACGATTTTTCCAATCCCCGAAACATGCCAAATAGTCCATTCCCGGTATAGCCATCAGGACCTTCTTCGATTCAGCTTTTATCTCCTCAATCGACTCCAAACGCGTTCCCCGGAGTGGTCTCTTGAGTTTTGGGAATAGCCAGAAGTCACACGGAGCCAAATCAGGCGAATACGGTGGTGCGGAACGATATGCGTGGAGTTTTTGGGGAAATGGTCACGAAGAACGAGTGCAGTGTGAGACGGTGCATTATCGTGATGCAAAAACCAAGAGTTGTTGGCCCATAATTCTGGTCTTTTTAGACGAATTGCTTCACGTAAACGTAGCATAACGCTCAAATAATATTCCTTATTAACAGTTTGGCCAGGTGGAAGGAATTCATAGTGCACCACCACGAAAATCGAAAAAAACTGTCATCATGACCTTTATTTTTGAACGACTTTGACGTGCTCTTTTCGGTCTGGCCTCGCCTTTAGCACGATATCTGATATCCGCAAACAAAATTTGATGGCACTTCTCTGCTCAATCAAATCAGACATTGTAAAAATCGAAAAATGCATTCTTGGTCGTTCGGTAAACACAAGCGTAAATATATTACTGATAATGACATTCATATGAAAGTTGGCCCAGATGTTATTAACAGTGCTGCCAACTCATGAAAAAAATAACTAGAGCGAAATTTTAATCCCGCGAAGTTTGACAAATAAATTCACCTTACTTTTTGCCCTCAGGTAAATAGCATATGATCTTTAACGCATTCGAAGATTCAGCGCTATTTATTTTTGTATTATTATAACAAGAAAACAGATGTTCACTTTATCAGATCAAACATTATTTCTAAAAAGGGTTCATATGTATAATCTAAAATAAATTTGAATGTCACCTGTTTTGTGTTCGAATTATTATAAAAAAAGCTAACCGTAGCCGAACGAGTTGGTGAATGAGTATTATTCGGGACTGCCTAGGCTCGAATCTCCGGTAATCAAATACGAAATGATAGTAGAAAAAAGTTGTTTTTAATAGCTGTGGCTCCTCGGTAGGCAATGGCAAACCTCTGAATGTTTATCTGGCATGAAAAAGCTCTTCGAAAAAAAGTATCCGCCGTTTAGACTCGGCTCAAAATTGTAAGTACCTATCGTTTTGGAGCAACATCAAATCGCTCGCCACTAAAAGGAGAAAGAACCCGGCCAAGCACCTAACAGAAGTGTAAGCGTTAATTATTTTCTTTTAATTTTTTTAAATAAAAGGTACATGATTTTTTCAAAATTTCTTTTTGTTCGGAAGAGTATAAATTGCCATTGAGCATGGAACAAAATTTCATTTAAATGACTTCCACGGCTGGCTTTAGGTTAGGCTAGCTTAGCCAGGTTGTTTGTCTAAGACAAGATATTTGGTGGCCCTAAAGTCCATTGTGTTACCTGAATTTGATTTCTATTCCTTAATTAAGTTGCTTAAGCTACTTAGGTCTTCCCAGGTCTTCAAAGAAATAATCGCCAAAGTATTTGCCATGGACGGACCCCATTTTTTTCTTCATCTCCACAATTCATGCAGAATTTATTGAGAGGTACACAAATTCTACTGGCCAGGGTGCCGATGGTGCAGTTACCCGTTATAACAGCTGTGAGGATGCTGCTAGTTGATCTGCTTAATCCAAGCAGATATTTTGCTCATTTAAGCTTTAGTTTTGGCCAGAGCGCTTTAGATACCCTGAAGTTGGTAGTCAGGGATCACTTTTTATTGGTTTCTGCGACTACGATCAGGTTAGTCGCAATGTACAGTTCATTCAGAGGAATGCTTATGTCCTCTACCACTCGCTGGAAGTCAAACTCAGAGCTCTTAAGCAAGAGTGACATCCTGCATTCTTTAACATATCTGGAATTGATACGCGTTAAGGCCAGTGCCTTAATCGTCGCTTGAGTATCAATAAAAATGGTAAGATTTGTCAGAGGAAACGGTTGGTGGTCTATTTTGTCAAATCAAATTTTGCATTTCATTTGATTTGCGCAAGTATCGACACCTATATCATCAATGATAATTTCGGTTTCATGTTTCCACTCTAGATGGTTGCCTATTCCATTTTCGAAGATTTTCCAATGTCTTTAAAATTTTTTTCCTCAAGCAAAAAGCGATTAATTTATAATATAAGATTTCAAAACATTAACTATATTTTTTACTTAACATAGTATGGATTTTAGTTATCAGTTTCAAGAAATAGATAACTCAAATTGTAATTGTTTCATCGGCCACCCTGTATAATACGAGTACGCGTATTTGTATATCACATGAATATAATGTTTCTGCGTATTTTTTGGCTAGGCGATTATTTTAATTTTCATTGCCACCGCAAATAATTTGAAGTACAAAATGTATATACTTGTAAACATACTTACATATATACATACTTATATATATATTCACACATATACTGTACGTTTGTATGTCTATATTCGAGTGTTTAATGTTAGTGCGCACCCCACGCGAGGCTATGCCACTCAAATTTGATTTTACCAAAACATAAATTAGGGAAAATACAAAACTCTTGCTACCAATACATTTTCTTATGCGAGTCATATATATCCATATACATACATAAATACTGTTTTTTTTCTTTGCCTCGTTTACGACTAAACTTCCCAAACGGGTATATTTGCATAAAATCCGTCCTTACATGCTACTTGACGGCTTCCTATTTTGTGAGCCCATTTTTGTGTTGTTTAGCTTTAATGATACGATTTGCTGGTTTTTTATTTACAAATTATTGCCGTGAGTCTAAAACTTAGCAGCGTCGGCTCCGAAGATTTCGTTTTTCACTCCTTATGTTGCTTAGCAAATTTTACCCATGTTTATGAGCTGAAAATTGGGAAAAGTGTTGGCTTTGTATGGGGAATTTTCATTTATGGGCAAGGTTAATTTATTTATTACAGTTTTTTATAAGGATTTAAATGAAATGTTGCATCGTTTTGTTTCAAAATTCGAAAGAATTATTTATCTATTACTCACGATAATTTGTAGTGAATTCGATTTTATTAGAATTATGTGAGAAAAGACATATGAAGATTTTTTAAGGCATCCAAATAAAAGTCTACATATTTTTCTTTTTTTTGAAAGCCGTTGCGTTTATCTACTCATTTCTTCAAAATAATTTGTTTACTTATTTCAATTCGACAAAGTTGCACAAATAAAGCCAATCTGGGGAAAAATGATAAAAAAGTATACAAAATATTTTTCGATTTTTAACTCATAGTGAAAGACTTCATGCAACAGATAGGTTTTTTCGGTATCTAATTTAGGACTATTTTACTTTGGCTATAATAAGGCAGCTACTATTGAATGATTATTTAAACTAGTAAAAGGTGGCGCAAAATGAGTTATCCCATTTGAAGGTTTATTATTTTTGCAAATGGCGTCGTACCTCAATCATATTTGACATTTATAAGCAAGATAGCTGCAGTATACGAAAAGTCAAGGACTGCAGCGTATAAAGGTTAAAATAGAGGTTTCTATTACTCAAAATCATTTGTTTTGCTTATTATATATTAAGTAAAAAAAAGTAAAAATTTAGTAAAAAGTGGATGATTATTTTTGTGCCACTTTGTATGGAGCATATAGGCCAAGAGGACATATTTTAAGTATAATAGGCATCAAAAAAGGAAGAACAATTAAACTATTTATAATAAATATACAAAACATTTCAATAGGAAATCTTTTGAAAATGAAAAATCTATCTCAACAAATTTTGAGATTTTATAGAATTCAACAAAGCTCTAGTAATAAGAGCACCTAAAGCATAAATAGATTTTAAAAGCCCAAGACAGAAAAACTCCGATTCACGAAGAGCTCTGGCCTGAATATTAAAGAAAATCTACTAAAGAAGCACCGAATCATCGACAACACCACGGATCAAATCAATAATGAAAGACAAAGATAGGAGTATTATCCTGTTCTGCAATGATTTTAAGTTGATCAATAAGCATCGCATTTCATATTTAGGGATTTGATCCGAAAAGCATAAATTACGCAACGCGAAATGTGGGAGAACTTTCTAGATTAGCTCGTTCAATTCTACCAGCATGACTCTTATAATACGGAGACCAAATAAAGGAGGCAGCGTACGGAGACCGTATGCAAAAGCTTCAGCGTATAAGGGTCAGAGAAATCGGAGCTACGACACTTAACAAAAACAAGCATGGCGTAAGATTTGGTAATAATAAAAGAAGAAGAACAATACCTAATAATAATATAAGTCGTAAAACAGATTCCTAATTAAGCACCAATATTGGGATGAAAGAGATTGGCCTCTGGAGGCAACTTCCTGTAGGACATAGTAGCATCTTGAAGCAGATCTCCCCTTCCTTCTCTGTGCTTCGCACTGATCTCTCCATGCGCAAACTGGGTTTTGAGGATTGTGCTAGGGCTATCTTTCCGAGCAGGCAAGATTGGAAATAGGGGAGAGTCGGCACGGATAGAGGTACCTCTGTTTTCACTGATGGATCCAAAATGGAATCTGGTGTGGGAGCGGAGGTTTTCTCTAAATCAGCCAGCATTTCGGTCTCCTTTAAACTGCCGGAAACGAGCAGCGTTTTTCAAGCAGAGGTCTTCGCGATACTGCAAGGACGCAAAATGTTTAGGGATCGCTGTTGGGAGGGAGACATTGATATTTTTTCTGACGGGGTTGGGAGGGAGACATTGATATTTTCCCTTTTCTTTCTTCCCCTATATCAACAGCACTGGATGGCGTTAGATGGGTTTTTCTTCCCTAAATTGTTTCGCAGGTAGTGACCCACATTATGGTATCAAAACGGCACGTAAGTGCTACTTGTAGTGTATTTGGGGTACTCTAGCCCTCTAGCCTACCTACTTACTTTCTGATCTGATAAAAATTCGGTAACAAATTTCCCATAGATGGCACTGAGATCGAACATTTTCTGTACTATGAGCCATATTTCTTCTTCATTTGTGTTTTCGTTTGCGAACGTAAGCGATAGATCGAAAGTGTATATAAATTAGGGCAGGTCGATTTAAAAGTCTCTCATTGGTCTGTGAAAATCGTATTCCAGGGATCAAAATAAGAAACTTTGACGAAGGAACCATACCTCTAAAACGAATTCTGATGTCCCCCAATTTGGGTCGAACGAAAAATCCCACTTTGACCCATTTAGAGTGCTCCAATCGAGTCCAAAGGTATGACCGACCCCCACTAACTTTGGACGGCCGATCCACCCATGCCAGTGGCATACCCCCTGGAACTCCCCTGGGGGGTTCCCCATACAATCATTTCAAAATATCACCATTTTTGGCCTTTACATGAGAAAAGAAACTAAAAAGTTCGACCCAAATTGGGGGACATCAGAATTCGTTTTAGAGGTATGGTTCCCTCGGCAAAGTTTCTTATTTTGATCCCTAGAATATGATTTTCACAGAGCAATGGGCGATTTTTTTGCCTACCCACAAATCGACCCGTCCTAATATATATTTATATAAGTGTGTTTGCTATGCTTACATTTATATTGTTTATCAACCCTGATTGTTTTGTTAATTTCACTGAAAGCTTCTCTGTCTCTTGCCGCATCCCATAACTCTCTAATGTTGCCGATTCCCATTCAGTAGCTAATTTTTCGCAGCCATGATATTAGTTTCCTCCCAATCCGATGACTTCCTTCGATTTTCCTCTTCAGGACTAGTTGTAGCAGTTTGTACTTTGCGTTTCGTAGAATATGCGCTAGATAAGCGTCTTCCTTTGCTTCGCCGTCATAAGAAACAGTCAATTTCGATTCATTTGACGAAGAACGTCACTGTTGGCGACTACGTTTCTATGTCCACGTCCATATAATTTTATGCCTACATTTGTATATCCACATATCCACATTTGATTTCTGCTATTTTAAGGGTCCATACCTCCATTGCATACAAGAGTGCTGACCATACCTAGCATTGGACGAAGCGAATTTTTAATTGCATTTCTGTTCTTGTTTTCACGCAGTCCTATTGAATCTGAATTTGGAAACTCTCTGTTTTTTTAATTTTTATTATTTTTTTTTTTCATAATAATATAATTTCTTATAAATCTCTGAATTTCAATAAATAAATTTTATAAACTTTTAAAAATTTGTTTCAAGTTAAAAACAATTTTGTACTTGAGTAGCAACATCAACACGTACGCCTCATGTTTTCATTAAAAGAGATCAAATAGAATGTAAGTAATATATACATTTTTTTTAAACGGGAGAGGTAAATTTCAATATTATATATAGAATGTGAGCGGGACTGCTAACTCACTCCTTTTAAGTATCATAGTAATTTTTGTGGTCGATTTGTGGCGAAAAAATTTCGGTCGATTTGTTACAAAAAAAAAAAAATTATGAGTAAAAACAAAATTTATCACATGAAGTGGCTTAAATTATGAACTTTTGCTAAATGTGTTGGAAAAAAATGCTACTTCAAATTTTTAACCAGTGCCAAAGGATATAAAAGGTTTTCCAGTAACAGGTGTTAACGATTATAAGATTATAGACAATTAACAAATTTTTATGGCCGGAATTGGATGGTATTGATCTGGACAGCATTTATTCCTTTTACGGGAACAGTTTCCGGACCGTATTATCTCTCGAAGAGGTGATCACAATTGGCCACCGAGATCTTGTGATGTAACACCTTCTTACTTTTTCCTTCGGGGTCACGCCAACAGCCCAGGGTCGATTCAAGCCCTTAAGGATGGAATTCATAAGGCTATGGAGGACATAGGGCAGTCACTTTGCAATTCGATTATTGAAAATTTCATGAAAAGGATATTATTGTCCTGCAAGCGTGATCGTGGTGGTAATTTGCCTGATGATATTTTCCACTATTAACGGCATACCTTTCTCTTTATAATGAAATATACATCCAATCATTTATATTAAAAAATAGCATTTTTCTTTGAAAATCCAAATAACATCCCTTACTTGAAAACCCTTTATATGAAAAATGTGTTTTCTTTTTGTTCCGAACCCACTCTAAAGCTTAACAAAAGCAAATTCTGTTGTTATTGTACAATTTCTGAAACTACTTGAAAGAATTCCAGCAAATGATTCTTTCAAATAAAATTTCGGGAGCCTTTTTAAATCGTTAAGTTAGCTTTTGGAAGTGGCTTAAGGAGGGCAGCTCCTCTAGACAACGAATTTTTCAATCATGGTTTGCAAAAAACTGAGAATATTTATTATCTTAAAATAGCTTAAAATAAATTAAATAATTTTTTTGAATTTAAAAAAAGATGGCGGCATGGCTCCTTTAATTTACGCCGTGGAGTGGAATGTACAGCCTCTTGTAAACGACTAAAATCAACCAGACAAAAATTTTTCATTAAAATAATCGTTCCAATTCATCAGTTCACTGACTTTATAGGGGCTTTTTAAATTTTCTATCAAGCTTAAAACATTGAGAATATTCTTTAGATTGTAAATGAATTTTAAAAGGAACAAAAAGGAAAATTTTCAAGTGCGGAGGAGTGCTGCCCCCCCTTAATTGAACTGAAGTTGCTCATACGCCATGGCGGATGTCACTCTTGAGACAAATTTGGAGTTCTATATAGCTTGAATTTCTCATTTATTCGTCAATCCTATAAATGTAAAATCGGAATATTCAACTATTCGCTTCTACTTTAACAGAAAACTTTGAAAAAAGGCTTGTTCCTTCGCCGTACGCAGTAATAAACAATTATTTAAAAATTTTGTAGAATGGCTATTATTATTTCATAGTATGCATAATTAAAATTCAAACAATCGGCCATATTGTGATATTATTTATATGTATTATGATAATATAATATAAATCTTAATTAGGTGATGATTCATATTTAACAATTAATTTATTTTATTTTATTTATTTACCAGTTAAATAACTATAAAGAGTAAAATTACAATTAGAATACACTAGCGGCGAGAGGTATCGGCCTTATGTATCTTCATCATAAGCCCAAATTTATTCTACTACAATAGCACCTTACTGGCGTTTTGCCTAGTTGCCTTAACTATTCTCCTATACAGATTATTTTCGTTTAATCTGTTTGAACTTCGTTCCTACTCTAATATATAATTTTGCTCCCACAAGCCCAGACACCCGACAATTGTTATTACTTCTTTAATCTTGAAATAAATAAATTTATTGTGCAAAACTCTTTAGTGGCTAATGAGAGTCGATAATTCTAGCAAACGGCATGTGGTGCCTACGTATTTCCTCTTTGTTTTCTGCTCATTGCATTTGCTGCAGTTATCGCAGTTGCAACAGTCACAACAATCAGCAGCAGGAAATTCCGGCAAATTGATTACTAATGCCCGCAAACGAAATGGAGTAATAGAACAAATGGAAAGGAAGTGGCAACAGAAAGTTTGTCGGCGCGGTTGAAATTTGGTTTGTGTTGATTTTCCGCTGCCTGCCGTACCCGAATTTCACTTACGCGACTAACTTAAGAAATAATTAAAGTTTTCAGGAATTTTCTTTTTGTGTGTGCGATAATTATGCAATTCGTTTGCAATTATTCCCGGAGGCTTGAAGAAAACAGTTAGCAGTAATTGTTTTACGATCGAAAAGCAGGGATGTGCACTTTATACGAGTGTTCGGAAAGTTTTTGTGGAAAGAAATTTTATACCTTTAATTAAAAATTTTATTTTTAAAAAACAAAAAATCACTAACGGTGCCATTTGGGCTCCGTGAATAAAGTTTTCTGATTTATTCTTGAAATTGAAAATGGCTGTATCAGTATTTGCGAAACATATAGGTGCCACTATTCCACATTTGGCTGGTAACGGTTATTTGTGATTCACTTTTTTTATTAACACATTTCATGTGTATTGTTAGTAGTCCATCTTTTGACTTTATAAAATTAAGTTTCCAAAGTTAAGTTATTTGGGCAGGCTCTGTAATTTACATCAGAGTGAATTTAATTGAAGTTTTGTAGCAACTGCCTTGAAATTCACTCCGAAATGAATTACGGAGACTCTTCGATTAATAGCTTTTGTTTGGTAATCAAATTAGTGAAGAAACTACGATACAAAGCTGCATAAGTAGTGGCACTCGAATGGGTATATTACATTTTATTAGCGATTTAGTAACTTTTGTACTTAATAAATTTTCTTACTTACTTACTTTCTTGCGGCCGCCGTAGCCGAAGGCGTTGATGCGTGACTACCATTCGGAATTCACAGAGAGAACGTAGCTTCGAATCTCTGTGAAACACCAAAATTAAGAAAAACATTTTTCTGATAGCGGTCGCCCCTCGGCAGGCAATGGCAAACCTCAGAGTATATTTCTGCCATTAAAAAGCTCCTCATAAAAAAATATCTGCCGTTCGGAGTCGGCTTGAAACTGTAAGTCTCTGCATTATGTATATATAGTATAAATTATGTATTGAATGAGTATGACTTGTGTGACGGAAAGCTCAAGATGGTTTGGAAGCATTCTTCTTTCACAGCATTACAACGCGAGATGCGACAAAGCTTCGTTCACAATGCTCTTCCAAAGCGGTCGATCTTGAGCGTTTACTTCGCAGTTACGTATTTCCAAGTCTTCCAAGTGTATCTATCGGCCCCTCGGTCTGCCTTTTGCCTTTACGTCCATTAGCTTCCTGTCATGGCTTTTTTTACGGTAAAGTCAGCAGGCATACAGGTAACATAACCTAGCCATCTTATGCGCTGAGATCGGTGAATGGTGAACAAAACTCCCAAATATTTAAAATGCTGCACTGCTTCAAAAGTTTAAGCCCCCACATGATAATCTTGCACCCTTGCAGGCTGCTTCAACTTCAGCAAATATTATATATAGTTATATTATAATGTTACATCGTACTATACTTAGTTACATGATCACCCTATATACGTATATACCTATTCCTATATTATACCTACTCCTAATTGTAACTTAATCTTACTCTTTTATTAAATACTTATGCTAACTCTTATGTAAACCAACAACATACTTTCTCACACTCTACACCCACACGCTTACTCACGCACTCAACATACACACAACATGCATTCCTACATTCATTGCTAGTTTTACTTTCTCCCATTCTCATTAGTTAAGCTTTAAGCTAAGAAGAGTCTTTGTAAAAGTGGGAGTGAAATAAAGTTCTTTGACAGGAGAATACGTGTTTTACTTCATTATTATATGGTTTTGCTCTCGTTTACAAAATATTTCTTATAAATCGTTCGTACTCCTCCAGAGAAAGGGCATCACCTTGTTTTACACTCCTTCAATAGAGAAAGAATCTGTGAGAAATTGGAAATGTACTCTACAAACTAGCAACTTGTGGTTAATCACTAAAATCGTATCGTTAATTAGTCAATACCTATATTGTATGATTCAATTGTATAAGGTTAGGTATGTAATGACAAGGGCGCTTTGACACTCC
The DNA here is from genome assembly GCF_027943255.1 of Anastrepha obliqua. Lineage (NCBI taxonomy): Eukaryota > Metazoa > Arthropoda > Insecta > Diptera > Tephritidae > Anastrepha > Anastrepha obliqua. The sequence continues at coordinate 11,393,043 of NC_072893.1, forward strand.
CTTATTTTAGTGCTGCATTTACGGAGGATGGAGAAAGCGGGAAAAATGTTTTCCCCTTTTTGCCTAAAGGTAGTAAAAAAGTACATAACGTAACTAATGAGTGCTGTAATCAGAGAAAAACTAAGTATATTGGTTATTTAAGGGGGGGGTAGGGTCACAAAATCGAAATTTTTTTTCTTCACTCATCTTATAGTAAATCATTTCAAGAATGTTGTGTCAAAATTTTAAGTGGATCGGAGCAGAACTCTCAAAGTTATAGCCTTTGTAGGCACTCTACCTCGAATGCGGAGCATCGATAATTTCTCAGAGTCATTTTTTCAAACGCGTTTTTCCCGAAACGACTTCTTAAAAGTCGGTGCCAATCACAACTCCGAAACTATTCAACCGAAAATGAAAAAAAAAAAATTTTATTAATGTAGGGGGGAGCATTACGTCATACTTTAACTGAAAAATTCGACTTTTTTAGTTTCAGATGATTTTACGACGGATGCCGATTGGCACCGCAGAGCACCTCTCGAAAAACATATCTCCAAAAAAACTATATTATGTCATGGGCTTATTTGTCAATATTTTATTATTAATATTTTTTAAAAACTTATTGAAAAGATGTACAATAACATGCAACTGATTTATTAAAGTATCTTAAGCCATATTTCTGTAAAAAATTCAAAAAAAAAGTGTTTTTTTTTTAGCGCTAACTAAAGCGCTTATTTATGGCATCTATGTGTCCCGTTAGGTTTATTTATTGGTATAAATATGTTCCGTTTAGAGCTTGCCGACATTCTCTAACGTTTCGAAATTTTTAACATATTTAATCAGAAACCTGTTTTAATTTAGAAAAACCTTGAAATATGTCGAGAAAATTAAATGAAGAGGATATAGTGGCCCAGCTTATGGAGTGTGACGAATCTGGTGACTTTAGTGATGTTGATTTTTCAGACGGCAGTGACGATAGTTACGAGCCCTCTGAAGAGGAAAGCTTCTTATCAGAAAAATCTAGCGAAGATAACGGAAATAATACTTCTTCTGAAAATAATGCGTCGCAATCAACGAAAAGTGGTGAAAATAATTATGTGTCGACATTTGAAAATGTTCCGGTTTGGTCAATATATATATACGAGGGGTGCCTTGTATATGTCAGGATTTGGCAACCCTGGTGTTGAAATCTGGCAACTGACAGCTGTATCGCAAAGTTTGACATTTTTTGGCTTTTACGTACTCAGAACGTTTTGAAATACCAGCGCTATTTGTGTTGTTTACAGTAACTTAAAAGATTTATCTCGGTCCAAAAATGGAATTAAATCGTGAACATTTTCGTGCGACTATTTTTTACAACTTTCGACGTGGATTAACTCAGCAACATTGTATGGATGAACTTAATTCATTTTTTGGCGATGGAGCTCCATCAAGGACCAGTGTTTATCGATAGTATGGTGAATTCAATCGTGGTCGTAGTTCACTCCATCGAATTAATGGGTCATCCGCCGTATAGTCCTGGCTTGGCACCGAATGACTTCTTCTTATTCCCGTACGTAAAAAACAAACTGAGAGGTCAACGTTTTTCGACACCTGAAGAAGTGGTTGCGGCATTCAAAATGCATGTTTTGGAGGTACCTCATTCAGAGTGGCAAAAGTGCTTCGACAATTGGTTCAAACGCATTCAAAAGTGTATAGATCTTCATGGAGAATATTTTGAAAAACAATAAAGTGATTTTCGATGGTTAAAATTTGTTTTTGTTCTCTAATCCCGGCATATAAAAGGCACCCCTCGTATATATATACCTGGTGAAAATTTCCAATCACGAAAGACCCCCTGGAGCCCCCTGGAGGGGGTGGTGAACTTCCTTTTCAGATTTTCTAATTTCACGGCCTGTACTGGTTGTTTTCCGGTTCGAAAGGGTTAAAAAGGAAATGCTGCTAGTAAACAAAATAAGCTTTTATGTAGATTTGCGAGTATATTGCAACGAGAAAAATGGCGGAAAATGGCTGGTATGGGTGTTGGAACGCTGCACTGATTCCAGCAGATGTAGGGACGTTGAACTTGCGCAGAAACCAAAAACCTGTAAACCAGATGTATTAAAAATTGTTAACTTCAAATATATAACTACGACTTACGTCACTCGTAGACGGAAAGTGCGAGGACTTGATCGTAGATCTACGTATAGTATACTGTTCTAGACCCGATATGGTATCGGCGGAGACAGCCAGTTAGGAAGGCAAGTCCATTTCAGTGGCACCAGCACCAGCCACATAACGACCGTCACGTGCCAAATACTTGAAGTTATTTACACTATCACCACAGCACGCTCAATATCATCCATGAAATTTTCCGAAGAGCCACATATGACAATGGTAGAATCATACGCATTATTGCCTTCGTTTCTAAAAACCACTACAGTTGTACCACTTAGCTCTTCAACACACCTCCCGCTGCACTTACGCGCCTGTGAACTCCTGCAAATAAAAACTTTTAAATATAATTTACTAACTGTGGTATATGACCGCGATTGTATTTGCAGTTCAAACAACCTACATATGAAGGAAAAGATTTAATAAGAACTTGTACAAATGCCTGATGGAAAGACAGCTTCAAATGACCGAATATAACCAGAATCAGGACATGCTCGATCTAAATAATGAAGAACATTATTAATTTGCAAAATAATTAGTTTTTATTACAATACTTACTCGAATGTTTGCAATTAAATAAACGGTTTTCAACGAATATGAATAAAGCAACGTGTCAAAATGGAAACAGTGTTGCCGACCAAATAATTTGCACCAAAAGTTTAGTTCTTAACACAATTCAAAAGTTGTTTTGTTAATTAAATATGTACTTTTTTTTATAAAGAAGCAACACGTTTTCAAATAAGGGAGCCGATTTGTCAAGAGGGAGCGAGAAAGCTGCTTACTTACCTAACCTTCTATAATTGAATCATGCCTATATTGTAAAAACACTAAGTGAAAAAAAAATGATACTATCAGATACTGAACTGCCGTTAGTACGAATAATTGTCAATGGCTCCATAATATGACATCTATCGGTTTCTGAATAACTGCCAGTATTAGATCAACAGAGACATTGTGCCCTTTCCCAGAATTTGTTTGCTTCCAATTCTTCTTTCCTTTGTGTAAATGACAGCAAGAGTTATCTTGTGATTTGAAGGAAATGAATAGACTCCGAAATAATGCTTCAAGCTTCCCAGCATCGAATGACCTGCTAAAGTAATCTAATCTGCAATAACAAAACCCAAGTGAGTTCCAGAGGGTGAGCGCAGCGAAAGTGAACCTATGTTTAAAAAACGGGTTTTGCTGAATCTGCTGATGTGTGCATCGAAAATTGCCTTCCTGTGCTTAAGGGGTAACACCACTGTAGAAATTTCAAAAAATTCAATTTTTTTTTATAAGCTTAAAAAATTCTTTGAACCTTTTAAAATAGAGAGCAACAAGTTTTGTACGTTACCGAAGTTTATTTCATAAATATTTTAAGCTTTTAACCAAGCGTTAGTGACTGCTACCTAACGACTTCTCCAAATTTCCAAACTTTAAACGCATTTTTCTCAAAACAGGTTTTCTGAAACTGGCACGCAGCATAACTCAAACAATTTTAAATATTTTTAATCAGGTTTTTCACTACGTCTGTATAATAACCTTCTTAAGAGAAGAGCGTAATGGATTTTCGATAGATTAATTTAAACGATTGTTATAATTATTTAAGTGCCGTTTTTTTAGTCCAAAATAGAGTTTTTTCTTTCAAATGCTTGCTAATTCCACAAAAATAAATATTTTTTAAATCCCCTACGTGTTTCTCTAGCTATTCTTATCTAGATTAAGAAAAAAATGTTTCTTTGTTCCAGATTAATTTGCACAATCTGTGCTGCGTGCAGCGGAGCTCTTTCAAGAGAAACCACATTACAAAAATGTCTCCAATGCCGCCATTTTGTAAAATTTTTCGAGCAAACTTTGTAGTTTTGTATTTTAGTATATAAGTAAAAACTTCCCAAATCAGAGTGATTGTTTTCTCTTTCCTTCTATACAAAAAATTTTTTTAAAAATCGTGTTTATTTTACGCGTGTACAGTGGTGTTACCCCTTAAGAAGTGCATTAATAATGACCATAAGATCGACAAATAATTTTAGCCTGAATAAGCGTCCACTCATTTGGCCAAAGCAGCCAAATGCAGACTGATGCGAGTCTATATTTCATTTCGCACTCGTTCTACTAATTTATATATACAGGGTGTTATACTCATTTTATTATAGGGGTGATTTTACAATTACATGCTGCGCATCACCCCATCACGAACGTAATTAAAACCGTCACGCTTAACTCTAATTCCGCAGAATTAGCTGGCAGTTTTATTTTTATTTTGCTCTAACCAAAAAGTGCATCGCACAAAGATATTATAGCTGTAGGCGCAGAAGTCTCGTACCCACACAAATGGATTCATTTAAAAGCCAGTAAAATTATCCAAGTCCACAAATGACAAAATTATTCTTCTTTTAAATAATAAAATACTTTAAAGCGAGCAAACTGCAAAAAATTACATTAGAAAAATTTCACTATTTAGTCGAGCTAGTAACACCAAATTTTAAATTTCATATTTAAATTTTTCGCTTTATTGTTGTTTAAACTTTAAGTTGGGCGATTCAGTATAATGTCGTTCCTCTTGTCTTCTCTTACATTTTTAAAGACATCACTTAGGAAGCTCCTAACACAAACACTAAGGCATGTTCGAATACACTTACGTAAGCACGGTTGAGCACAATACAAGCCGGTAGTTTTGTTTTGCAAGTCGAGCGGAAAAAGTTGTCGCCATTTACGCATTGTATGCTAATTAGTAGCTGGGAAAGCAATTTGCCACAATGGCGACAAAGACAGTCAGCCGGTGGTTGACGCTATGCAAAGCACAAAGTCAGTCAGCCGGTGGTTGCATTTTGCAGTCTATGCGCGCCTGCCGATTACCGTTAGTTGCCCCTGCCAATTAGAGAAGCTCGACGGAAGTGAATGCGCGGCTTAAGAAAAACAAGAAATAAAAAAGGATCGAAAACTAAAGGAGAAGAACACTCGCGAAGGAAAGTAGAGTACGGACGGAAGTTTACCGAGTGAAGAACCACAGAAGCGATGTACGTTAAAAAGTTGGTGTAAAAGTGCAATCGTGTTTTGTGTGGCATGTTGCACATGCAAATTAAGTAGAAAAAAGTCGCTTGTGCAACTTGCAAATTCACTGAACATCAACATGGCATTTGGATGGATAATGCAGAAGTACAGAGGTATTATTAATGGCGAGCAAGGAATGTTGGCTAACTAAAGTCTGTGCTCTGTGTGTGTGTGTGAGGGTGTGTATTGGTTAGTTTTGTTTGCGAATGCTTTTTGCACAATTTGCACACTTTAAGGCAGCGCAAGTCATTGAAGTCGAGTACAGTGTCCAAACAGGTGAGCACAGAATCAATTTAAATAATTTAGTTGCAATTATAACTGGAGTAAAAGTTAAAATTACGCCTTTAATTACTGTTACTGTATACAGTTATAATTTGCACCTTAAGGGGGTCTTCTACCGTCGCGCCTTAATCTCGGGCCTATTTTTGGGAATTAATTACAAAGCAACCACTTGAGATAATGAAATCAGATTTTTTTTATTTAATTTGCACAAGTTTGCACTATTTAAAAATATATTTTTCAAATCGAATTCTTTGGCCCTGTGTCCTTGAACCGTCCTCGAGGTTGCCCTTGTAAAAATGTCCTAGGCGACTTTGTGGCACGCGATCGACCATTTTACTTATCTGAAATCAAAAAAATTTTTTTTTTTATCATAAAGTGTAGCGTTGGCTATGTTTTCCCAGTGGCGATTTTAAATATTTTGAAATTTGTAAAAAATGCGTGATTTTAAAAAAAAAGTTTGAAAATTTCCTCTTTTTTTACACTTTAGAGGCCCGCAAAATTAAACTAATCAAAAATTGAAAAAAGTGGTCTGGGAAAACATAGCGAGATGTTCACTGAATAACTGGAAAAAAGATGGAATGAATTCGACAAATATTTATAGTAGATGTGTGACCAGAAAGTTGAAAAAAGTCAACTTTCGGGAAAAGGCGTTTAAAGATAAAGAAACGCTCGAAAATGCCACGCGCATGCATGTATTCTCCCCGAAATGCTCATGAAGGAACATGTTTTTCATAAAACCCTCTTTATAGCATACTCTTAACATTAGTAGCTTTTAAAAAATCTAAAAAAAAAAATCGATTTTTTCAAACCGTGACGGTAGAAGACCCCCTTAATTACATTTCCAATCACAGTTACTATTATTTTTGAGAATGTAATTACAAGTAATTACAGGTAGGGTTCAAAATGTCTTCGCACTCACTCACTTCGTGTCCACTTAAATAATGCCTCCTCTACCTCTGGGGAGACACCTTTCCCGGTGCAACTTTCTGCATTACTTCGTGAGGGTTCAGAACGATATCCATAAAGCACCAATTCTATTCACCCACGTCTGAGTCCATCGTATTTGTAACCAGCGTTCATGCTATAGGTTTGTCTTTTTGTGTGCCTGTGTGTAAGGCTTTGCTTTGTTGCATTGTATCGAGGTCTATCTTCTTTTTCGTAGTGCGTTCTCGCTGTATCTCTTTACCGCGCTCCAGCTATCCAGCTGCACTCAGGCTTGAGCATTTTGCTGATTACGCTGCGTGCCGCGATGTCGCCAATCTGCTTCCTGAGAGCATCTCTTTCTGCGAGCCAGCTATCACAACTAAAAAACGTTGGTTCAGCATCATCACTAGGGGCTTCGCTTTATATGCACTTTCGATCGATTACCTTGCCAATGCGGCATAGGTATCGGCGGAAGTATCCGTGGCCCAAGAGGAACTGAGTTAATAAGTAATTCACCTCCCGAAAGTTCCTTTCCCGACCCATTTGCCTATTGATGGAATAAGCTTCGCCGTCCATCTGCCACTCGATTCAGTGTTTAGCATCTCCGTTCCGCGACGCTAGTGGTAACGTGTTTCTTTTTGGAGTAGCCTCCAGTGATTTGTGCTTGGCTTTGTACTTGAGCGCGTCTCCCTATACTTCGCTCCCGTACAGGAGAATTGAGTTTGTAGCTGCCATAATAACCTTCTTTTGCTCTGTGTTGGCCCACCGATGTGTGCCATTAATCATGTAACTTCGTGTTATCTGGATGACTTCGGTTTTATGTTTGGCGAGTTTCAGGTCGTGGTCCTCAAGCCACATTTGTGTCCTTATCATAACTTGGTTCAGCTTAGTCCTAGCGTCCGCAGAGTCTCGGGCTGGTATGAGCGCCGCTATATCGTCCCACGAGTAATGAGTTTTCTAACATTTCTATGCTCAAGATTCCAGCGATCACGCCCGAAAATAGATCCTTGGACTGCGCTACAATTTACCGCTTTTGTTTACTAGCCATCAGCTGTGTCGTACAGAAGTGCACGCTCACCCAGGTAGCTCTGGAGAATCTTTCATAGGTTTGCAGGTATTCGAACCCTTTTTCGTAGTGCCTTTATAACGTCTATCAATCGTAAGCTGTTGAAGGCGTCTCGTACAACAAGCGTTTCTAGAACGGTGTGATGAGATTGGCGTAGTGGGGTCTGCGCTGCTTACCGCCAGTCCAGCATGCAAAGCGGACGCCAAGCTGATGGCCGCGCTGGATCGCCTTTACCCTTACTGATCAGCGTCAGCTTCTGTATTTTCAACAGCTTGGGGAAAATGCTTTAAGCAATGCATGCATTGTAAACCTCAAGCATCACGTCTGGTCGGATTTCAGCCACAAGTTTAAGAACTTCAGCTGGGATGCCGCTTGGGCCTGAAGTTTTGTTCCTTTTGAGGCTTCTTGTTGCAGCTTTAGGCTCTTCCGAAGGGTGGGAGCATCTCATCACCATGGAGGCCGTGGTCCCCGCGCAGCATAGGGTGAGTGGAAAACAGCCTATCCACTATTTTGCTGATGACATCACTCTTATCAATCACAGTTGTAAGGACAATTGCAATATAAATACCAATACTAATCACACTGAAAATTTCAATATGAATTTACTATTGTGATTACAATGACAAATGTAATTCGATTTAAAATTTTAGTAGTATTTGAAATAAGATTATGATTAAAGTACAATTACGTTCAAAGTTTCAGTTACAATTGCAATTACCAATACCAATTACTAGTACAATTACAATTAAAACTACAATTACAACTACAATTACAATTACAATTACAATTACAATTACAATTACAATTACAATTACAATTACAATTACAATTACAATTACAATTACAATTACAATTACAATTACAATTACAATTACAATTACAATTACAATTACAATTACAATTACAATTACAATTACAATTGCAATTACAATTACAATTACAATTACAATTACAATTACAATTACAATTACAATTACAACTACAATTACAATGACAGCTAAAATTACCAGCACAATAAGAATTACAATTAAAATATAAACTAAAATTAAAATTACATGGTGCCACCATTTGTAAATAGTTAACCACTGTTCCGCTACACCAAAGTGGTTTTAGTTCCATTTCCTTCTCTTCCGTCTATTTGTTTCCCTCACCTCTATGCGGTTTTGTAGCACAGGTCAGCCTACTACCACCACATAAGTTCATACATGTGTCTGAACTTTTTGCTCTTTAATTGGCTAATATGCAGCCTGCCAACTACCCGATCTTAGAGAATGAACGTATGGGCAGAGGATGAGTGCGGTGCCTTTAAACTGCTGTTAATTAGTACCACAAGCAACTTTTTACTGCTAATGCATGCAACTTATTTCAAAGCCACCTCACCAATCGGCAACCGCAACGAGTGCTTAGTTGGTTACTTAAGAGCTTTGCTTCTGCCTGCTTTCATGGGTGTAGTCTAAAGTATTTAGTAGCACTGCTGTACTTCCTGTTTGTGGCAGAGTTTGTGACACTGAATGGGTTCATAATTAGTGCAAGTTGTGCAAATTAAACGTAATTATATCTCAAAACTAGGCATTTCGTAGACATGGCAGGCGGATGAGGAGACGAATCAAATGGAATTATGAGTAGAAGAAAAAATGGAATTCATTAAGCTATTACTTAAATGGCAGAAAACTAGTTATTTTTTCAACCAAATGTTGCGTGTGATGTATAATTTTTAGTTCCTCAGTTTACTAACTGCTTCTGATTCAAGTAGGCAAATATATGGAAACACGCAGCTGCTATAACTTTGCCGCCGAATATTGTCACTCTACATTTTTGTCATGTTTTGCTTCTTTTCCATTCCTTACATATTCACTGCATAACCACCACTTCTCCCATTCTCGTTCTCTAATTGTTCGGTCGTTCTTTCGTTCACGCGCTTTTACTTTTTTCTGATTCTTTGGCTCTTATTGCCCTTGCCGCTGCGTTTGTGTGTGTGTGTGTGCGTTCAATTGTCGTGGTTATTTACTTCCTGTCTGTGCGTGATTTTTGCAAATAAAGATTACTTACTAGATTACGCTGTCGCTAACCGACGGTTGTTGTGAGTTGCGTTTGGGTTCATAAATTATTGCATAACATTATCAGTTGACAAGTTGGAGTTAAAAATGGCCTTTCCAACTACCTGCGCATAGCTCCGGCACAGCCTAGTGGGTCGATTGTGGGCGTATAAAGAGTACTTGCGTGCTCCCTGTTTCGGTGAGTGATGTGAATTTTGCATGCAATTGTGTGCAAACTACATTTAATTGTTAGCAGATGTGACATTGACATTTGTCATGGCGTATGAGTGATGTGTGAACGAAATGACTGAAGGCGAGTTTTTGGATCCGAATTGTGTCCATGATTTTTGATACCTGTAGAGTGTTTTTTTGCTTCTACTTAATTGTGCAATATCTACGCATGTGTGCGGTGAATGTGCATATAAGGACACTTGGATGAAATAGGTACGATGAACACATCAATTAAATGGTAGCACTTTGTATACTGTGAGCTTGTGCCTAATTTTTTTGTATAACGATTTTATTACCAGGATAATCGAATATAGCCAGATATTCAAACTTAACAACCGAGAGCTTTTTTGTAATACTCGCTCATAAGACGACGGAAAATTAGGTGAAATTCTAAAACGTTTGTAAAGATGAAAACTTAAACTAAACATTTAAACTAATTTATTTAGATATGAATTCAATATATTTACTTGATTTATAACTTTATATGGTCAACAAACCACAAACAAGTTGCAATATTTGTTAAAGAAAACTACAGCGATGATAAATAAACGAAAACTAAATTCTTTTCATGTGCCCGTGGCGGGGCCTTTCGGCCACTAAGGGTTCAAATTTATGTAAAGGGTGGTTAAGTTTCAAGGGCCAGTATTAATTTTGAATAAAATACAATTTTTTTAGGCAATCATTGTCATATCTCTTTATTATGATAATATTGGTATAATTCAATTACGCATAAAACAAAATAGAAGAGCTTGTTTCGTCAGCTGTGTGACAAGTGGCACCGTCCTGTTGAAACCACATATCGTCCACATCCATATCTTCCTATTCGGGCCATAAAAAGTTCCTTATCATCTCACGATAGCAAACACTACTCACAGTAACTACCTGACCTTTCTGTCATTTCGGAAAAAATTCGGCCCAATGATGCCGCCGGCCCATAAACCGCACCAAACAGTCACTCTTTGTGGGTGCAATGGTTTTTCGGCAATCACTCTTGGATTATCATTAGCCCAAATGCGGCAATTCTGCTTATTGACGAATCTACTGAGGTGAAAATGTGCCTCATCACTGAAGATGATTTTCCTCACGAAGTGCGCGATATGCATTTTGATTTGAACGCCTGTTTTCATAATAAGCGTGAATAACTTTAACGCATTGCTCGATTGTGTATCTTTCCATCGTTAAAATTGAATTAGTCTGAGATTGAAAAATGTCAAATGAAATGCAGAAAAAGCTCGACGCTTAGGTGTGGTTAACATTCAACATCGGCCCTTAAAATTTAACCACCCTTTATATACCAAAATGTTCCGAATTCTGAGGAGAGTCGATTTATCTGAACGTCCCTCATGCATGCACACATATCCGTTCGAGCAAAAATGAATAATATTTCAATGGTACACTTTTTGTCCTGTATTAGCCCTAGTATTCGTATTGGAAATAGGCAAAATCAGTCAATAACCACGTATACCTCTCATATAATGGGTAATTTTCAAAAAACCAAAAAAAAAAAAAAAAAAGAATCAAACGACACCTAAAATTATACAAAATTGACATAAATGATGAATACAAGAATACAAATTTCATAGAGTTAAAATTTTGAAAAATGATCGATGCGGCACCAGTTTTGGTTAAATGCGTGCATCTCGATAATGGCTTAGTAAAACCTGACTAAACTTGGTTCACGTATTGCTCCCACTTCAGTTACATTCGTCTTGAATATTGACCAGCTAAAAGCCACGCCTTAGAGTACGTTTCCATGTGCAAAAAGTAAAGAGTAAATTTCCACCTCTGATATTACAAAATTTAACAGGCAGCCCCAATTACATTTTACTAACGAATATAGTCTTTGCATAAATTCTATGACAAATTTTACAATGCATACGGTGAGAAAAAATTCGCAGAAAAAATTAGTGTTGTTTTTGCTTTTGTTCGTATGCATTGTCTACTCATAAATTATACACAGTTTCGTGGGAAATTTTGCCAGAGAATCTCGGTGAAAAGCCAAATGAAGACAAGTTTTTCTAAAAGCGGTCACCCTTCGGCAGGTAATGGCAAACCTAGGGTGTATTTGACCATGAAAAAACTACTCATAAAAACCATCTGCCATTCGGAGTGGGAATAAAACTGTGGAAAAGACATCGAGAGGCAGCTCCATCAAACACTCAATAAAAAGTGTACAGGGTTTGATTGAAAAGTAATGAGTCTTCCCGCGCGGAGCGTCTGCCAAGCGATCAACCGAATCGGCTGGTGGGATGGAATTATAGTTGGAAGGGGAAGCCATCCACTAGAAATCGGTCCCAGTTCGCTGGCAACAGCGGTGCAGACAACATCGCTCCGCGCGTGAAAGCTGTTTTAAAAGTGTGTTAGGATTTTGCAGTGATGAAAATGCAGCGATCGCTGGAGTAACGTTACTCGATCAAATCTTGCGTAAAGGTAAACAAAACGAGCACCGAAACCATTGGGCTACTCAAGGAGAATTACGGGGACCAATCTCTGTCCACTGCCCAGGTAAAACGGTGGCACAAGTCGTTCAAGGAAGGCCGGGAGGACGTCGAAGATGAACAGATGAAGATATGAACCGGGGGGAAGATGGGGTTTCCGGTGCTTCCTCACCCTCCCTACAGCCCAGACCTGTCCCCTCCGGACTTTTTTTGTTCCCGCGCCTGAAAAGAAAGCTGAAGGGGTGGCGTTTCAACTCCATCGAGGCGATCCAAAAAACTGTGACAGCCGAATTGAACGCGTTTCCGGCGGATGAGTTTAAAAAATATTTCCTGCAGTGGAAGGACCACTACCATCGGTGTATTGACGCCCAAGGGTCCTATTTTGAAGAATATTAGTTGTATAAGCCAAAAGGTTTAATAAAACTGCTTAAAAAAAATAAGGCTCATTACTTTTCAATCAAACCCTGTATAGTCCCTGCTGGATCAACCTCTTTAATTATATAGCCATCCATAAGGGTATTATATCTTTATTATGCTTATGAGCTTCACTTTTTTATTCAAGTCCATGTCGAACTCGGTTTTATGGTGAAACTCAAAGTCGAACTACTGCAACCACAATTTAATATCTCGTTGCGTTCTTTTTTAGCACAATAAGCTTTGTGATCATTTCTTGCAACACAACTCCCGTAATTGCACTTATTTTCACGCATAAAAACCTCGACTCTGCGTTCACTGAGTTCAAGGATTGGCGTGTTGAATGCGCTGAAATTAAATGCGCTGAGAATTACCCCACCTCACCCTGCTGACGTGTCACGCAAGACAATCCCGGGCAAATAATAATGCGACAAATAATTGCTGTCACCTCAGCCATTCACAGTGACAAGGGCAGACGGACGCATTGACAAACACATTTTGCAACAAGAAGATGTCGTCAATTAAAATGTCTATAGCGCACACAGCGCAGATATACAAAAAGTATGTCATTATTACTCTCAGTTCGTCCACTGACAAACTGCATCAAAAATTTACTAGGAAAAAGCACCTTTTGTTTACTTGCACGCCATTTTTTGCTTCTCACACTGCAGTGTGCTGGCTATCCTTTCGTAAAGCTCATTAACTTCAATTTAAAATTTTTACCTTGAATTTTGTGGGCCTTCACGCTGGCCTCATTTTAAATGCACTGGCGCTTTTCACATCTATACTCGTGTATATGTATGTGTGTAGGTACTTACGCACACAACTGCATAAGCATAAAGTGGCAGAATTCAGATAATTGTGATGAAGCGTTTAAATGGGTCGCTAGCAGCAAAATGCCAAAAAGCGACTTCTACACAGCCACTGAATGCTGAATCATTGGGTCGCGCTTGTTCTGCCAGTTGTAGTTGTTGTATTTGTTTTTATTTCACTTTTTCCCTTTTGCTGGCTATCCATTTTTGTTTTCACTGTTTTTCCTTTCATGTCGTGTCATATTTTATGAGGTAGCCTCCAACTACTTCTGCCATTCCACCTCATTTTGGCTGGCAGGTGTTAATGAACGGAAGTTGCACCTCTAATTTGCCAGCCAACAGCAAAAAATGTATTATAATAAATCCGACACCAGTTCTCTGTGCAAATACGGTGCAGAAAAGTGAAACTGAATGCGCAGAAAAAAATTCAAAAATTGGAAATTCAAGCGGGGTGGTGTAGCCGGAAGGGAAGACTACAATAAACATCAGCGATGGCTTAAAAAAATGAGGATATTTAAGTTAAACGGCTTTAAAACGCACCAGAAGAAGATGCCAGGCACACTCTGAAGCAGAGCGCGAGTGATAGTGATAATAAAGGAAACAAAAACACAAACAAAAACAAAAACAAAAACAAAAACAGCTAATACAAATACTAACGCGTGTTGTGGTGCGTGCGCAAATAAACGCTGTAGCATACTTTTAGGTAAGCGGATGTGTGTCGCCAAGTGTGTGTTTCATTGTGGTGACGCGGCTTTGTTGGGGCATTAGTATGCTGCATGTGTTGTTGCAAGCATTTATTATTACGCGTGTTGATTCGCCGTCGCATTGGTATGCGTCGCACGCGACCACTTGATGCCGCATGCAAATACAAAGGCAAACATAAACAAACAGCTAGGAATATATAAGTATGTATGTGGTATGTGAATACAATAATGTGCAGGTGACACACCCACACAAACAACAACGTTTTTGTTTATCATATCCGGTTGCTTTTCATATTTTGGAATTTCCTAAAATTTATTTGCTTAATATTAAAACAATGGAAATTATAAGGCAAAGTTGTGCTATGTTTGCCATGTTTGATATGTGTGCTATGCTTGATATGCCTGCTATGCATTACAAAGAGCGTTGTCTCATTGTATTTGCTTTCGCAGACGAAAATAAATATTTATCCTTGACGGATGGTGATTTAAGTAAGTAGGCAGAAAGAAAGGAGAAACAGCGATATTTGAATAATGACGATTAGAGATTGCGGAAGGAGAACGGCTGCGTGTTAATTAGAGAATGAGGCGTATACTATACAGGGTATTCCATGCAGTGGTTTTTAGAAAAATTATTATAAATAAACTTTTTTTTTCTGTGTCATGAATGTTATGGATTACAGTTAAATTCACAGCTCCGAGAAGGGCATTTCACATCCCCAATAAGTCTGATAACAACATTATCAAACTTGGCGCAGAAAAAGTCGATTGTGGCACTAGTTGTGTGGCTTGGTGCGCCCTTTTTATTCATTTAATAAGTCGAAAAATAAGGGTTACTTACAGACTACATAGAACTAAGAGTATTTGTAAGAATTAAATATAATATATGTTCATACATGTTTCGATACTATGTAAAGAAATCATTAAGTGATACTTTAAACTTCAATTTTGGTAGCGATAAATCAAAAGCCAAAGAACTTGAAATATGGTTGAACTCATTCAGTGTTCTAATCGTAGGTGGTTTTGAGGCATAAACAGTTCTAACCCGCTCTAGGAAGAATAAATCATTCCTCCGAAATTTTTTTGGAGGTACGTGAAAATTAATGCGCTCTAAGAGTAAACGCGAGTCAACTGTCCCACTTGTAATATCGAAAACAAAGCAGAGTGAAAGTATACTTCTTCCACTTTGTTCCGGTTTTAAACTTTGTAATGCAAAGCTTGCGATGTAAGAAGGAATCGGATCAGTGAAGTTCAAGAATCTGAGTGCAAAACAAACAATTTTCTTTCGAATACGTTTAAGTCCATTGATGTGGCACTGATGATAGGCCTCCAAATAAAGAAGACGTACTCCAACTTGGATCGTACCAGTGAAGTAACTTGTAACTTCAAAGTACAGGGTGGTTAAATTTCAAGTGCCGATGTTGAATGTAAACCACAAGTTTTTTTCTGCATTTCATTTAACATTTTTCAACTTCAGACTAACTCAATTTGAACCATGGAAAGATACACAATGGAGCAACGCGTTAAAGTTATTCAGGCTTATTGTGAAAACGGGCGTTCAAATCGAAATGCACTTCGTGAAGAAAATCATCTTCAATGATGAGTCACATTTTCACCTCAGTGGATTCGTCAATAAGCAGAATTGCCGAATTTGGGTGAATGATAATCCAAGAGTGATTGCCGACAAACCAATGCACCCATAAAGAGTGACTGTTTGGTGCGGTTTATGGGCCGGCGGCATCGTTGGGCCGTATTTTTTCAAAAATGAGGCCGGTCAGGCAATTACTGTGAATAGTGTTCAATATCGTCAGATGATAACGAAGATATTGGAAGATATGGATGTGGACGATATGTGGTTTCAACAAGACGGTGCCACTTGTCACACAGCTAACGAAACAATGGCTCTCTTGCACGAAAAATTTCCTGGCTGAATAATCTCTTTTCGCGGCGATGTCAATTGGCCGCCAAGATCATGTGATTTGACACCGTTGGACTTCTTTCTTTGGGGTTATTTGAAAGAAAAGGTGTACGTCGATAAGCCAGCAACAATTCAAGAGCTAAAGGAAGAGATAATTCGGCACATTAACGGCATAGAACCTCAATTATGCCTCAGGATCATCGAAAATTTGGACCATCGGGTGGAGGTGCGCCGCCGAGGCCGCGGTGGCCATTTGGCCAATATTTTATTCCATGCGTAATTGAGCCATTTCAATATTATCGTCATAAAGATAAATCACAATAATGCCCTAAAAAAAATGTATTTTATTCAAAACCAACACAGGCTCTTAGAACTTAACCACACTTTATATATAACACAGAAATCGATTTATAAAGTTGGAGGTGTTTGTTTAATTAGGAAATTTCTGGAACTTAATCGCCTTTTAAACTTATACATTTTGGCGAGGGGCCAACATCTTTAGTAAACATTTGGAACAAGACACGCTACGCTATGCCTTCACCCTTCAATTTGCATTGTGCGTGTCTATGTTGCCCTACAAGTGAAAGAAGCTACAGTTCCATGATGGCTGCGGACAGCAAGACATTTTTATTAGAAGCTTTTTTCTTGCCGGAAATGCATTCAGAGGTTTCCCTCTACACAATAAGGATGGCCGCACGAAGGAAAAAACTGTTGCATTTGCAGTTTGATACCAACAGCGGAAAAATGCAATGTATTCGCGTATAAACTCATTCAGCTAGGATACGCACAGCGAAAGTAGACCTTACTGAAAAGAAGAAATTGCTAATAAGGCTTGACTTTAATGCCTCACTAGGCGCATTTTTTGGTTTTTTATATGTATTAATTATTTTTATCCATTTAGTTGCTGCGTTGCCTTACATATTGAACATATAATTTTTTATTACTAGAATTTTTGTTCGCACGTGTAACAAAAAAAAACATACAAATATGTATATGTACACCTGTGCGCAAAATAATAGGAGCACGGCGAATTACTAAGTTTTAACGATTGCTTTTTTGCGTTAAATGTGCATATTTTTATATTTTTAATAAAAGTGTAGTACGTCCTATAAAATCCTATGCAACTTAAAGAACCAAATTCTGTACAAAATTCACAAAAATATTGTACATTAAAATTATAAAAAAAGGTCAGCCGCACTATGTGCGAATATTTGAAGTGAAACTTCTTAATTTCTGGATTAAATTTAAATATTTTAATGAGGTTTGAAAAGATTTTTATAAAATTACATATAATAGAAGTGGATAATATTAATTTGCATTTATTTCTGAAATTTGTACATTAGTCGGTGCTTCAATAGCCTGTACATTTTGTATAGATGGTGCAATAGCAGCAGTTGATACAATCGCTTTGTGGTAACTGGAATCGGATATATGTAAGAGTGATTTTTAAAGAGCTATAGGAAAGTTTTTCAAAAAAACACACGTAAAATTCAGAAAAATGCATGAAATTTTTATTCAAATCGATATTACAGTCCATATAATTTAATCTTTGAAGATTATTTCATGCAAATGTTGACCGCGACTGCCAGAGGCGTAGCGAGCTTTTTCAGCACCTGAGGCAATGTGACAGTTTAGCACCACGAAAAAAAGTTCTATATTATATCCGTACGATTTCGGCGCCCTCTTGGTCTGGCGCCTGAGGCGGCCGCCTCGCTCGCTTCGCTCTCGCTACGCCTCTGGCGACTGCGCTTCAAATGGTCCATCAGCTTAATCCAATTTTGGCATACTCTTTCCAATGTTTCGGCCGGTATCTCACATATAAATGCTTTAATGTTGTCTTCCAATGCATTAATTGAAGCAGGCTTTTCTGAATAGACATGCGCTTTAACATAGCCCCACAAAAAACAATCTAAAGGTGTTATATCGCACGATCTGGGTGGTCAAGTGACAATTCCCGAACGTGAAATAAAATGTTCATCGAACTCGTCTCTCAACAAGTCCATTGTTACGCGTGCTGTGTGGCATGTGGCACCGTCTTGCTGGAACCACATGTCATGCAAGTCAAGCTCTTGCATTTTGGGAAAAAAAAGTTGGATATCATTTCACGGGTACCTTACGATTCGCAGCATCTTTGAAAAAGTACGGTCCAATGATACCTCCAGCACATAAACCGCACCAAACCGTGACCTTTTCTGGATACATTGGTAGCTCTTGCAATTCTTCTGGCTGATCTTCACTCCAAAATCGACAATTCTGCTTATTTACGTACCCATCAGTGGGTTGATTAAACTGACCATAAAATGGAAGAAGCGCGCGATAAACTTTCTTAACAGAACACGCATTTGTATAATAAAATTCAATGATTTGCAAGCGTTGTTCGTTTGTAGACGATTCATGGTTAAATTATAGACCAAACTGAAGATGTTTGACAGTGAAACAAAACACGAAACGTGAGTCAGCTGTTTAAACCAACTGTTTAAAAAGATAATAGCTAAAAAATGACCCTTTATATGATCTTGACTCGATTGTGTCGATTGAAATATAGCGGTCATTACTATAATAATTTGTAAATTCAGTTGATGTTCTAAAAATTTTATTAATTTCATGGAAGCGTCCGATGCAAAATTTACATTGAACTCTCCAGTTAAAGTGAGGAGTCTCAGATCGTCGCGTTGAGGAAGAAGTTTACCACCATCACGAGTGTATCTTAATAACAAACTTTGTAAAAATGCGATAATGTCCTTGATATGTGAATTACTGGCCCCTATTATGAGCAACATTCGATCTTCGACTGTAGTCGAAAGTGCTGATCGAACGAATTTTCATTTGGTATTATGATGCTCATTCGTTGAAGAATAGGACTATTGTGAATTTCGATCGCTCGACGCATTTACAATAGATAATTTTTTCTCAGCTGATACAGCAAATCAACATAAAAGACAACCCGATTGTGTTGAAATTCTTTGCTAACATTATTTTTAAAAGTTAAAAAAAGTAATTTATGTGAAAATGAGTACAACGGAGTTGTGGTTCGACGATTCATCGGACGATGAAAGATTAGTGGAACTAGCTAGAAGTAGAAAACAGTTGAGGGGCGCATCCAACCCCCTAGAAATGGCTTCCACTGAGTACGTTTAGAATTTTCAAAATGTGTTGACGTACTTAATATTACAGAAATTTCCTTATAGATTTTTAAAGAACTTTAGATTATCTAAAGAGGCGTTTACGAACCTACTGTCCAGTACAGAAAACCAGTTGCAGCAGTGCACCCGAGCCAAATCCATTCAAAATATTTTAAAGCTAGCCACAGTTCTTCGATTTTATGATCAGGGATCGTACCAATTGAGTATTGGTAATGAAGGTATGCTAGGACTTGCTCAAGCCACTGTGTCTGTTGTGCTATCGGAAATAATAGATGTCCTGGAAAATTATATTTGCCAAAGATGGATACAATTTAGTAGTACAGAGGCTGATCTACAACAAAGAAAAGCACATTTTTATAGCAAATACAGCATAAGAGATGAAATCTCTTGAACATTATAGAAAAATCTAAAAAGTATTAAGAAGAAACCTTTACGCCACAGTTTCTGTTTTATTTTTGTTATAAATTTTCTTTATTCAATTATTCGTCATTCGAAAAAAATATGTATTTCAGTTCCTCTACGTATTTCAGCCCATACCTGCCAAGGGAAAATAAAAATGTATTTCTATAAACATCACAAAAAAAAAAACCATTATTAACCTTAATCCATTTTGCTGCCGTTCTAACTGGTGGTCCCAGGCAATTCAGCTCCGTTGTAAATTCCTCCCATTTTTTTACTGCATGAACTTTGGTGCAAATCCCTTTTGCGAATTGTGGATTCTCTTCCATTAATGAAACTAGCCTTTCTAATTGCTGTTTGGAACTCACGACTTTCGACCTGCATAAAATTAGCAAAATTAGTATATATTTATTATTTTGTTACTATAAAACCATAAATAATCGAAAACAACTTACATTTTAACAAGTTTACCCACAATACGCAACACAGTCGAAAGCAAAATTGCATTCGACTCTAAATTCGGTATTCAACGAAAATTTCGACAGGGCTGCACCGCTCATAATACCAAATTGACATTCGATTTTCGATCTTCGACAACCAACGAATATCGAAGATCGAATGCAACTCATAATAGGGGCCACTGTGTTTCGAAATCTTCGCTGTAGCTCCATTTGATGTTGACTGTACAGCGGTAAATCGTAAGTGTAGTGTGAGGAAATTCACGGTATCATTTTGTTGTTGTGGATGATGCAGTTAAAATTCGGTAAACTGATTTCCTCGTCTTCACGCAACTAAGTCTCATGAAAAACTACCACATTGCATTTTTCCATAACTGGGTTCAATACGTCAATAGAATGAGCACGTAGTCTTTAACAATTAAAAGAGTATATCGACAATCCTTCTCCCTTCTGTTGTATAAATTGAATCATTCGTTGATCAAGAGTTTTCAAACAATTCATCGACAGTCTTCGAAATTCTGCTTGCAATGATGTCATTGTCGTTGATGGTCTCCGGTCATGGTAGAATCTCAAATCATCATTGCGAGTAATTATAAACAATCCATCAATGAAAGTAACACGTGACAGTGCGACACACACTAGAGATTGTGACTGCTTTTTATCGTATTCAGAGACTATTGCAGAATATGTACTGCCCTGAGATTTGTGTATGGTACTGGCACATGCACAAACTACAGGAAAATGTGTACGTTTTACATTTATAGTTTTATTGTGATTTAAGGGTATTATAGCTGATCGTCTAGCTATCGGCGGAACTGCTGTTTTACTAACGACTACGAAGCACCGCATAGAGCGGAGAAAGAAAATAGCTTGTGTGCCGTAGGCTTATACATTTCGTGACGGTTTTTCGTAATGCTAGCTGGTGTGTCGCGGCCTTAAAATAATGCTCTGACGCGCGTCAAGAGGTTTCACTCAAAAAATTGTCACATTGATTAAATATTTTTGCCCACGAAGTTGAAAGTTTATACTGAAGGAAAAGCCCAAGATCTCAACAAAAAAAAAAAAAATTAAAAAAATTTGCGAGACTTTTCACTACCTGAAACTGATACTTTGTATAGTAATATTAAATGAGCTGTTGGAATAACAAAATTTCAAACAAATTCTTTGTTCAACTTGAATTTCCTTCGTTAAATTCGAAGAACACACTCGAGCTTGACTTGTTTACAGTAGCACAGAAAACAAACTATGTGACATATCACGCTGAAATTTGCCATGCAAGCTTATAACAGTCCTACCAAAAAACAAAAAATTTGTTTTTGCCATATGTCATCCGCGGACCGTTTTATTGATAAAGTCTCGTTCATATTTGAGCAGAAGGTATATATGTATATATAAATATAAATAAAAAAACATTCCCAAAAAGCAAAAAAACAAAAAAAATTTAGAACTTAGTAATTCATCGCGCTTCTATTATTTTGCACACAGCTGTACTTGCGCCTACACAAATAGGCAACACACCTACATACGTGCCGCTCGCATGTCGCCAATAACATAAAAAACGCGCAGCAAATTGTGTCGTTAACACAGTTGTATCCACACAATCAAATTACCCAATGCCAGCTACCACCCAAAAAAAAAAACAAAACCGAAAAATATGCGATTAGAAAAGTAAGGCAAAAGTTTATCAGCTAACCCAACACCATAGTAAACATTCAACTATTGACCTCGAATTGACTGCTCTGCTCTGCTCTATAGACATGAATATTAATAAAATTTTATTAGTAACTTCCTGTCAATGTCAACTACACAATGAAGGGCGTAATATGACGAGAAGTGCAAACTGATAGCCGAAGAATAAGAACCAAACCAAAAAACAAAAATGCCTGCAAAGAAAAAAAGGCCACAAAAGCGTTAATAGCTGCTGTAAAGTTATTTGCTTAACTTAAATGAATCGGGTCAAAAAGCTTTTCAAGAACCGCCAAAGCTCAGTAGCTGTGGTGAAAGCACAGAAAGCGATTTGTGTTTTTTCAAAACTATGTTCGTCGAGTTGGTGAGTAGGATTTCTCAGCTGAAAGGGCTTTCTTATTCATAAGTATTTTCTGTTTTATAAAAATGTCACGAACACACGACATTTTTTTAAAAAATCATTTTTTTATGGAAAAAATGCGCAACACTATTAGGAAAAAAATTATCCAAAATTTAAAAAGATTTCGCGCCACTTGTAGCGTGCACTTTTCTGCTCTAATGAAGTATAAGACTGCGTGGCAGATTTTTTTTTCTAATTTTAATTTAAAAGTTTCAAATTTAAAAATATTGATGAAAAAAAGAAATATGGGATAGAAACAGGTCAGAATATCGCATATCCCGTTACCATTATTTTAATCATGGATGTATGTATGTACATATATATTACTTATATTTTTTGAGACATATTCTAACTTCACAGCCTGAAGACATCCAAACTGGAAATTTTGATTGTCACCACATAGATTAAAAAAAAGGCCAAATAGAATGGATGGGATATTTCTTTATAAATTTTTTCCATATCTTTTATAATTTTTTCAATTTATACCTTTTAGTCAAAATCGGTTCAATTAAGATTTACAACCCAACGTGACCATTGGCTTCCAGTAAAACTCAATGTCATCAAGATCCCACAACTCAAAGAAACTAAGTATTTAGGCATCCATGTGGAGTCAAAACTCACTTGGAATGCTGAGATCCTCACCAAAAGAAAGGCTTTGGGTTTAAAACTTACTTTAAAAAAATAAAAATATAAAAAAAAATCCCTATTGTCGCTACATTGGTGAACGATATGAAGTGTTACCTATTCAAGACACCATAACTTTTTTGTGTGAAATTAGTTTTTATTGATTTCAAAGACAAAACTGTTCAAAAATGATTACAATTCTAACATATATTCACTTTAGCTCGATATGACCACCTTTTGCCTTAACTATAGCCTTCAAACGGTCAAAAAATGAGTTGCATGCTGCACAAATGTGATCTTGAGGTATTTTGGCCCATTTTCGTATAATCGCGTTTTTCAGCGCATCCATACTGGCATATTTTTCAGTCCTCACCTTGCTCTCCAAAATGGGCCAGATGGAATAGTCCATCGGATTTGCATCTGGCGAATTCGAAAGCCACTGTGTGGACGAAATGAAGTGTGGAATATGATTTTTTAACCCTTCTTGGTTCACACGAGCTTTATGAGACGGTTCCGAGTCCTGTTGGAACGTCCATGGTCTTCGACCAAAATGTTTGCATGCCCACAGCTCTAAAGCAGCTTCTAAAACATTTTCCCGATAATAACTCGCATTCACTTTGACACCAGGCTTGATAAAAACGATTGGAGAGCGTCCATCAGCGATCACTGCGGCCAAAGTTATTATTTGCGATGGGAAATTGCTCAAATTCTCGTATGAGCGTTCGGTCAAGTAAACACGATAGTTTTGAGTGTTTATGAACTGCTCAATTGGGAAATTTTTTTCATCAGAAAACACAATGTTGGCAAATTCGCCACGTTCGTGCAAGCGCAACAACTCCTTTGCTCTTTGACACCGAACATTTTTTTGCTGGGGTGAAAGATCGTGTGCTGTTTGGAACTTGTATGCCTTGACCTTGAGCTTATTTTTCAATATGCGTCGAGTGCTGTCTTGCGATATTTTCAGTTCTTTGGCCATTTTTCTTCGACGTGGATTTCATTCAAGTCGAGCCTTCGCTTTCCGAACCATTTCTGGCGTTGTTAATTGTTGTTGTTTGGTTTTTTTGGTTAACCTCCATAGCGTTTTGAAATGCTACTGGGGATCGATGTCGACTTCAAGTGATGCGATTGAGCCAAGCACTGCGCGAGAAGCGGCCGCAATACGCGGAGAGGCAAGAAAAAAGTGATTCTACAGCATGACAACGCTTGGCCTCACGTTGCCAAATCCGTTAAAACCTACCTGGAAACACTGCCATATTCTCCAGATATTGTTCCGATCGATGGCGCTCGGTCTGGCTAACCAGCAGTTCCATTCATATGAAGACATCAAAAAATGGCTTGTCAGTGGATAGCCTCAAAAGCTGAACAGTTTTACCGCGGCGATATACAAGATCTACCAGAAAGATGGGAAAAAGTAGTAGCCAGCGATGGGCAATACTTTTAATGATTCACTTGTAACCATTTTTTTCAGAATAAAGTTGTATTTTCATCAAAAAAAAAGCGAGAACTTAGTTGCGCACATAATAATACTTTTTTTAATGAAGTTAGTTTTATTTACATGATTAAATAAAATTTTACGCACAAAGTGTGAAAAGAAAAAGTACTGCTCAACTGCTTCACCGCGCTTTCTAAGACATCCTACTGGTACACTTTTGCACCGGTCTTAATCCCTTCTCCGCAGAAATGAAGAGATGTGGCGCTTTTACAAGATACTCTCCACCAAACCCTTACGGAAGCTGGATGGTGGCTACGCTGAATCCTTGAAACAACATTTGTCCCCGTCTTTAGAAGTTTTAGCATAGATTTTGTGGCTTTGCTTATTACAAACTTCTTCAACAGTGAAACTTTTCTCATCTGTGGAAACAATATTTTCATGGTTGTTGACCGCGGGCCACCGAAGAAGCTGCTTACATCTGTCGAGTCTAATTTTATTCAAGCGCGTTGGCAAAAGATGACCGGTTGAGCGATGGAAGGCTTTGATGTGCAGATCATCTCTAAATAATCTTGGCATGGATTTGACCTGAATGTACAATTTCTTGCCGCCAGACTATCAAAAGCTGTGTATTTTAAAATTTTGTTTTTTCACAAAGAAATTGGCAATACACATGACTTGGACGCATTTAGGCTAAGACAATTATCGCGGGCCCATTGTTAAACTCCAGACTGGTAGTTTGCTGATCCATGGGCGCACAATTGACATACGTAGGTGTTCAAAATATCTCTTGCTAATCTGCACAAATAAAGATAAAACACGAACTAATTGAACGGAAAAGTGAACTGACAATATTCTATTATTTTTATCTACATCGTAAATTCACATGCACATGCATACCCACTATCTATTAACGGTATTGTAGCACATAGATAAGAAGTCTATGACAGGACGGCCTCATGCAACAGTAATTATAAATTTCACAACTCAAGAAAGTCCTTCCTTTTCCTTTTTCCACCACACTCGCGCACACACCACGCTGACAACTCAATTGCAATTTGTTGCTTTTCCCCATTCCCTAGCGTAGTCTCCTAATAAATTTAGAGCTTTCAACACGAACTTTTTAGCTAATAAGTTGCACAAAATGGCTAAGCTCTCTAGGGAATTCGATGACTTGGTGGCGATTGGTGAAATACATTGACTACTTATAGAGTGATGAAGCAGCACAGTGGTGTAAAAACTAAAATAGAAATGAAATTTTCCTCAAAATTGTGATTAATGATGATGATTGTGAACTTGAATGAAAATTGATTTGACATTTTTCAACATAGGTTATTCTTTTTTTCTATGTAAGTAGGTAGGTAGGTAGGTAAGATGGCAAGAGTACCCCAGGTACACTACAATAGCACTTACGTGCCGTTTTGATACCATAATGTGGACCACTACCTGTGAAAAAATGTAGGGAAGAGAAAACTATCTACAGCCATCCAGTTCTGTTAATGTAGTGGAGGAGAGGAAAGAGATCTAGGCTGGAGAATTTTTTCAAGCCATCGCCAGAGCCGGAAATTTGCAAGGAAAGTGTTCAAGAGTCTCTTTCTCCGACCCTCAGGATCCCCACAGCTTCTGCAATAGAGGTTGTATGGAATCCCAAGCTTCTCCGCATGAGTACCGATCATCCAGTGACCAGTGAACACCGCAATGAGTGTGGAAATTGAATGGCGGGGGATTTCCTTCACCTTAAGCGTTCTGTTTCTAACGTATTGGGGCCATAGTGTTTTTGAAATAGCACACGATGAGACAGACCTCCTTCTGTCTTGCCCTTTTCTTAGAAAGAAATTGTGTAGTTTCCCTTTAACGACGGTCAAGGGGATACCGATGTCTGAGAAGAGGGCAGCTGGATCCGGTTCTGCCGCCCCATTCCTGGCAAGCTCATCGGCAATTTTATTTCCCTCTATATTCCTGTGCCCAAGAACCCAGATGAGGGAAATGTTTCCTGCACGTTCGAGGCGTTTGAGTTCCTCCTTACAGGAGTTCACGAGAAGAGAGCTGCAATACGGCGACGACAGTGCCTTGATTGCAGCTTGGCTGTCGGAAAAAATATTAATGTCTTCCTCCCAACAGCGATCCCGAAGCATTTTGCATGCTTGTCGCTGCTGTCTCTGGCAGTTTATAGGAGACCGAAATGCTGGCTGATTTAGAGTAGACCCCCGCTCCCACTCCAGACTCCATTTTGGATCCATCAGTGAAAACAGAGGCATCTATATCCGCACCAACTCTCCCCTCTTTCCAATCTTGCCCGCTCGGAAAGATAGCCCTAGCACAACCCTAAAGCACAGTTTGCGGATGGAGAGGTCGGTGCGAATATCAGAGAAGGAAGGGGAGATCTGCTTCAAGATGCTGCTATGTCCTACAGGAAGTTGTCTCCAAAGGCCAAACTCCTTCAGTCTAATAGCACTCTGAGCAGGAATGGATTTAACCTGCAGATCCACAGGAATTAAGTGGAGAATAACGTTGAGCGCAGCGGTGGGACATGTTCTACAGGCACCAGTGATGCCCACACATGCAATTCTCTGCACTCTCTCTAGTTTAGTGAAGTTGTAGCCCTTCTGAAGAGCTTCCCACCAAACTAGGCAACCGTATGTCAAAATTGGCATGTAAAGTGGCTTTAAAATTAATAGCGGTGCCTACTTTTTAGCCTTTTACATTATTTATTTATTAAAAAGTATTCAGTCAATTTACCACAGATTTATGAGGTTTATTAAGTTTAAACAGTTTATTAGTGTCAGCTCTAAGGCTATTTGTAATCCAGTTGGAGATTAAAGTGATACAATCCAAACAATCTACAATTAGTCGCCTTGAGACCTCAAAAAGCAAAGATAAGGGGTGATTTTTTAAGAGCTATAGGAAATTTTTTCAAAAAAACACACGTAAAATTCAGAAAACTGCAAGAAGTTTTTATTTAAATCGGTAGTACGGTCCATATAATTTAATGTTTGAAGATTATTTCATGCAAATGTTGACCGCGACTGCGCTTCAAATGGTCCATCCATCAATTCTTGCACCAGCTGCATTTCGAAAGGCGTGAAGCCTAAATCCTTTCGCAAAAGTTTCCACGTTGTTGAGTAACAGAGGCCCAATTGCTGCGAACGGCGACGAATCGGTAATTGATGGTCATCATTAACACTGGCCGATACAGCTGCGATATTTTCTTCAGTTCGCACTCTACGTAAGCGTGTTAGTGGTTTGATGTCCAATAATGTTCTAAATTTAGTCACAATAGCTCGAATAGCCGCTTCAGTGGGTCGATTCAACTGTCCATAAAATGGAAGAAACGCATTTTTATAATAAAATTCAGTGATCTGCAAGCGTTGTTCGTTTATAAGACGATTCATGGTTGAATTATAGACCAAACTGAAAATGGTTGACAGTGAAACAAAACACGAAACGTGCGTCAGCTGTTCAAATCAACTGTTTGAAAAGATAATAGCTAAAAAATCACCCGTTATATAAAATTTACCAATAGCTAATATTGAAAACAGCAGGAACGTAAAGGTAAAATAAACTAACCAGCACTCTAAATGACCTGAGTACCACGTCGAAACTAATCGAACTAGGAGTTTTACATATTAAACTCCATAGAAGAACTAAAATTCCTTGTCCTTTAGCCACAAATTACTCTGTTATGGGTTTTCGGTCATAAGAATATAGAAGGTAATGAGATAGCAGACGAGCTAGGAAGAAAAGGCTCGGCACTAGACATAACGGAGGCGGTGGCAGTTGCTACCCCATTCAACACAATAAAAACATCCATTTCTTCACTCTTCCATGCTTTAGAAGAAGAGGATGGAAGCAATTAGCTGCATGCAGCACAGCAAGAAAAACATGGCCGTCGTACAACGTTCAGAAGATGAAGTAGCTGCTAGGATGCTTTTGCCCAAGCATCTCACGCATCACTGCAACCTTTGCAGGTCAGTAGAAGGGAGAGGATCATACAGCCAGGCCCAACCTTCTTTTCAATCCCATCTACAGAAGTTGCCTGGTAGAGGCGGTGAAAGTAAGTCTTTCCACTATTTATGCAAACGTTCAGGTCCAGCGGGAGCGAGAATACGCCTTTTCGATAAGCCTTTCTTACAGCAAATCAATGAAATCTCAAACATAGAGATAAAAATTTGGCGGCTATACTTCGATCTCACGAAATGGATCTGACTCTACGAAGTACTAAAGCGGTGCTAGGCGCTAATTTAGATTATTTCAATCGAAATACCCAACCACTTCAACAACAACAACAATAAGCTCCATACTTTACATATTCTTCTTGTAGATGTACAAGATGAAATAGAACCGACAGCAGCTTTGTTCTGATAACTTCGAGTTTATTTATTCAAAATCGTCCCATCTGGCCTCGATAAACTGTTTTGCGCGATCTAAAAGCTTTTGAAAGAGTGTTTCAGGTCATTGACCGGAATGTCCTTCAAGATGCCGTTACAAGCCCTTTGGATGGCATCTACGCACGCAAAACATTTTCCTTTCATGGCCACATGCAATTTTCCGAATAGGTAAAAGTCATAGGGAGTCACATCAGGAGAAATCGGTGAGTGATTGATGTTTAAAATGCGATGTCTAGTCAAAAAATCAGTCACAAGAGTGGATCGATGAGCTGGTGCATTATCAGCAATAAGCGCCAGCTTTCTCCTTCGCGGGCGAATTCGACGAATGCAGCAAAACGCCATTTGGCCCATTGGCATGAACTCCTTACGGACAATTCCTTTGGAATCGTAAAAAAACAGCATCGTCTTGATTTTTGACTTCTCCTAATACGATTTTTTGGGTGGTGGCTCGTCTGGGGGCTTCCATTCGGCACTTTCACGTTTAGTTTCAGGTTCATGTTGGAAACACTACGTTTTATCACCACTTACAATGTTGTAAAGGAAGTTCTCTTCTTTTCTCGACTCCTTAATGAAGTCTTTCGAATGTTGAATTCTGAGCAATTTTTGGTTCTCAATTAATTTGTGCAGAATGAAAAGTGCACAGACCTTTCGTAACCGCTAATGATCAGTTAAGATGCGATAAATCGATGTTTTGGTGATATTCAACTCCGACTCCAAGAATTTTAGGGATGATTTCGGTTCATTTTTGATAAATTTATGAACAATTTCGATGGAGTTATCTGGATTCCTGATTTTGGGCGGTCCGTATGTTCATTGTCATTTATATCCTCACAACTATCTCTAAATCGAGTAAACCGCTCATGAACTCTGTCTCGAGATATACAATCATCGCCTTCTTTTTTCATCAATTCGTATGTTTGGATACAAGTTTTACCGATTTTAAAACAAAATTGATATTAGCTCTCTGTTCGAATCCCATTTTTGTACCGATCACACAAACATACTGACACTTTAGACGCAATAACTTCGCTTTTACTGAACCGAATGTCCCCAAGCTTTCTCTGGAAGTCAGCTCGGGATGTAACTTCCAACGCACTAACTCATTAAAAAGATTGCGCCATTAAACACATTTTTATGACGCCAGTCTTGTTTATTTTGGACTTCACCTTGTATGTCCTATCACGTCAATGAAATAAAAAGGAGAAAAGATTGCGCAAACTACTTGGCAAGAGAAGCTCTAATAACAGTCGTAGAGGAGTATACGCGCACAAGATCGAATTTTGTACATACTACAAATTAAATATACACCTGCTTATGGTGTGTCAAACATACCTACTTATATACAATGAACACTTGGAGACTCAACGCATGACCTCATCAATGGCTGGATATTTCCTGTTTTCCAATTATGGCTGATTTGAATTCATTGTCTTCTTCAATTTGATCAGTGGTGGACAATGGAGCTGTGAATTGAGTATTTGACCCTCTGGAAGTAGTCAATAATGAATTATCATTCTTCAATCTCTCCAAAATATAGCAACATTTCTTTACTATTTATCCAGACTTGGGCAGCACTCCGACTGACTAATTGCAATTGGAGCTCTTTCAGTTGTTGTTGTCCTACGTTCCGCATGATTTTTAGGTAATTGCCATGCGCTTTTAAAATGTCTACTTCTTAACATTTCAGCGAAAAATCTCCAGATGCAATTCGTTCTTAAAGATTCTTTTGTGTCAATTCACGTGAAACATTGACATCGAATTACTTTTTGAGATCAGTGTTATACAAATGATTTTTAGGTTTTCAAGTTCCTTTGGTAAAGATACGATAGGGATACCGGTCAAGCTCGCTGATTTCTATGACCTTATCGATATATTTAAGGAGTTAAGGGTGGTCAGAGGCCCGAAAAAATAATGATTTTCAATAATTTTGTTTTGCTAGCCAATTGCTTTATTTCACAAAAATAGAAACATAGCATTATTTCATCATTATTCGACTTGACTTTAGCAAAATTTCATAAATTAAAATTAATAATTGTAAAAGTTATCGCTGTTTGTGTGGAGCCCGTTTCTCTAGAAGTCCCTTACGGTGATCATCGCAAGTTCTTAGAGTTTCATCTGAAGTCAATCCAACAAGAGAAATTAGTTTTATTAATAAATAATCATGTGCCTGATCGAAGCTTCTTTTAAATTTTTTTCAGGAAATATTTTTGAGATTTTCGAGAAAAAAACCGATTGTCTAAAAAAAATCAAAATTTTTGAAAAAAATCGAAATTTTTGAAAAAAATCCCTCGATCAGGCACAAGTTTTTTATGTTTTTCAAAAGGAGTATACATTTTATTGAAATCTACCAAGCGGTTTTTAAGTTACAGTGATCAAAAAAAAAAAAAAGTTTTGCCATCTGCTGCGGAACGCCCTAGCGCCCTAATTGTTTAATAACTCGAAAAGTGCTTGTCGGATTCACTTCAAATTTTCACACAATATTTTTAAGACATTACACTTAAAGAAAATGCAAAACAAAAATCCAATATATTTGAAATTCAGACTACCCTTAACGGTTTTTTCAGCACACCAGGCTTCATCTTAGATGTCGTCCACCTCGCAGACGAAATCAGAAGCGTGTGTTGCTGTCACCATCGCTTTGTTGTGTTGCATTTAATGCTACAGTGTATTGGGTCAATAAGCAGCACACATTTTTTCGACCGGCTCTTCCAGCTTTTAATTTTAGTCGGAGTACGGCTGAAGAATGCATCGATTTTTCTGATTTGTTTACCTTTATTTGGCATTGCTGCATTTAATGATAACCCACAGCAAGGATAATCCCTATAAATATTACTGCTAGTCACAATAGGTTACATTTTCATGATCGAAATTACAAAAATGTTACATAGAAAAACCAATAAAGTTGTCATTGAGAGAAATGATAAAAATTACTTATGAATTAATAATAAATGCTTTAGTGCTAATATATCATATCTGTAAAGATTGCATCTAAATGTGTTTATCCCATCCGGAGCACCATCCGCGAGCTATACATGCCGTCAGACTCGGAATTACTTCGAACCCTTTTTGCGTTAGCTTTCGCGGGACTAAGAATTAAGCATCTTGGCTCTCACTTCTTTTCTGCGCCTGCTGACATAGCAGGTTTTGATTTCTGATGAACTTCATCAGCAGCATAAAGCGGCTAACACAACCGCAAATTAGTCACCGTTTATAGTACACAAATACTCAACCCCCCCTCTCCTTTTCATTCTATCGCTTTTCTTCACCCGTTTTTTCCCTTGCAATGGTATCACAAAAGATGAATCACACTTCTTTCCTCCAAGTGGGCCCACTTTCTGGGCAACCATTAAAACACAACCTAACCTAACATACTTATAAGTACTAAATTTTGGAGAAGAGAATTCCAAAGTCGAGTCGCATGCACCAGGAACTGTTTTCTTGACGAGAGACGTTTAGAAGTTTAGAATTTCTCACTAACTTTGCGCCAGTTATTCTGAGGGCGAGGTAACCGGGGACTTTGTGCAAAAGTACGAGGGATCTCTATGAAGTAGTTTTTCCAAGGACATGGAGTAAATTGTATCAGAAACATGAAAAACATGCTATCTTGCCTTGATACCGAATACATAACATGTAACACGGCATATCCACAACCTACAAAGATTTCACAACCATACCAATAGCGATGGCATAACATATGTTTTAACAATTAGAAAGCAAATGCGTAGAAGAGTGGTCGAAGCATTCCGTACAACTTACGCACGACTAAATATACGTAACTATGCCCGACTAATGAAAATGATGAAA
The DNA here is from genome assembly GCF_027943255.1 of Anastrepha obliqua. Classification (NCBI taxonomy): domain Eukaryota; kingdom Metazoa; phylum Arthropoda; class Insecta; order Diptera; family Tephritidae; genus Anastrepha; species Anastrepha obliqua. The sequence goes on from NC_072893.1 coordinate 11,425,356, forward strand.
ATTATTCCGATGTTTTTAGCCGCGTGCTCGTAATTGATAGCAATGCCGTCAAGTAAAATTTTTGGAAAAGTTAAAGTGTCGAGGGGCTTTCTGGAAAAAACGAGCACTTGAGACTTCTTAGGGTTTAGAGTGCATTGTCGGATATCCATTTGTTAATGCGGCATGTACGATACAGCTTATTTCCTCAAACCAAAAATGTCCAAAGAGCATTTGGGTGAAGCGTCAGGTCGTCTTTCAATTGCCTCCTTGCATCACCTGATTCAATTTATTTGTAGATCGGGAGATATGGTTCAAGATAGACATCTAGCGGCCGCCGTAGCCGAATACGTTGGTGCGTGACTACCATTCGGAATTCACAGAGCGAACGTAGGTTAGAATCTCGGTGAAACAGCAAAATGAAAAAAAGTTTTTTCTAATAGCGGTCGCCCCTCGACAGACAACGGCGAACCTCCGAGTGTATTTCTGTCTTGAAAAAGCTCTTCATAAAAAATATTTGCTGTTCAGAGTCGGCTTGAAGCGGTAGTTCCCTCCATTTGGAGGAGGAGCTCCCCAAAAAGGGAGTACGCGCCAATTATATCTAATAGATTAAGTAATTGCATAAAAAAAAAATACCAGTCTAACGGCTAGACGCGATAGAAGTGAAACCTTCCGTAAAACAAACTGAGAGAGAATGAGACGAAAGCAGCATTATTAAATTTTCGTGAATGAATTCCGTGATGCTATTTATTGATTTTTTTTCTGTCGTTATTCACGACACTTTTCTGTATTATTTTTCGGCATAATTGCGGTAAATATTTAAAAATGAAAATATTTACGAATATAAAAATACACACGCGGTTGCTATTATGAGCATCCCCAGCAAAACCTGCGTGACCGAAACTCTAACACAATTACATTTTTTTGAATGTTACAAACACATATGCACGCAGGTTTTGCTGGGGCGTGACCGAAACTCTAACACAATTACACATATGCACTCGTATTTGTTTGAAAATCGACTTTTTTTTTTGGTTCTCCGTTACCTTTGGAAAATGTGTAAACAGTAAGCGAACTTTATTCAAATATTTTCCCTCATTTTTGCATCAGTACAATTAAACAAACGCCGTAGCCGAATGGGTTGGTGCGTGACTACTATTCAGAATTCACAGAGAGAACGTCAGTTCGAATCTCGGTGAAAACACCAAAATTAAGGAAAACTATTTTTCTAATAGCGCTCACCCCTCAGCAGGCAATGGCAAAACACCGAGTGTATTTCTGCCATGAAAAAAAGCTCCTCATAAACATATCATAAAATAAAATAAAATAACTGTATAAAAAAAATTTTTTTCTTGTGATTCGAACCAAGGATTTTGGATCGGAAGCTCACATTGCTAGTCGCTCGGCTACCACGCCATGCTGTCGGCGCTGGCCTAAAAGTTATTTAGTTCGTCGCTACGTTTATATCAACATATAATATAACGCTTCGTAGCCAAGAGTGTCGCTTTTTTCGTTTCACTTTTTCTCAAATCACTCCCAACGATTCTAAAGAAGTTTTCACTTCAAAAATTAGCACAAAATTTCATTAAAAAAAGAAAATATTTTTTCCCGGTTCAAAACACTTCCTTGTTAAACTGTATATATTATGCAATTTTCAATTCTATAATTTACCGCTTAAGACCTTGCGCTTTAAATAATCAATAAATTTCATACATACAAGTTTTGAATTATAAATTTCTTAAAGACCTGACAATTTCACCGCCTTTCTCACCGATTTCGCTTTAGCAAAAACGAGAATACCTGCAAGCCAAAGCAATAAAAGTTCATTGCCTGCTAGCGAAGGAGTAACATTTCACAGCTACGAGTGCGCCGGTGAGAAGACATAATATTGCAAAATGTTAGAGGGTAAAATAGCAACAACAAAAATAATCAACATCAACAATAAAACTAAAGTATGCACAGGATAACAGAAAATTATTTGAGAAGCAACAATAGGGAAATAAAATGAAAACAACAACTGCTGCCAGCAGAGAGCAACAAAATGGCGATACGGCAGATACGGTGAGAGTGAGATAGAGTGAGAAGAGCCAAGGAAAATAAGGAAATAAAAGATTAAGAGAATTTGAAATGGAAAGAACACTGCAACACGGCGGGTGATAAACGGGATATAAACAAAATGTAATAAAAACACAAACAAATAAACGAATTCGCCGCTACCGAGCTTGCGAGTGTAGAAGTGTATCAGTGGCTATGCAAGGTGTCTAAGAAAGCACGAGCCGAAAGGATATCCAACTAGCCGAGCACCATCACCGGTTCAACCCAATATGCGGCGAATTTGTGTTTGCAACAGAATGCCATAATGTGGGAAATTTCATATGGACGGCTACAAGTACTTTTATGCTGATACTCGGGCGATTAGTTGACTTTCTGAACGCGTAGCGAAAACAACTGAAAAAACTGCATGTAACGCGCAACACTGCACCTTTGCAGAGTATACGCGTGCGTGAATTGTTTTTGCATAGGCAAATTACGATGTTGTTGTTTAGGCCAATTATCGAATGTGTAAAATTTCACTTAATGCCGGAAAATTAATAATACAAATATTTGCATTAAATTTTTATGCAAATACAGTTTGATTGATGCTGAGTTAAGAAACTTGAGCGACAGAAGTGCGAGGCAGATTTTGACGGGCGAACTTAGAGCGCAGCTAATTTCAAAAGCCGCTAAGCTATTGTTGCGACTCATTCAAAGTGAAGAAGCATTTGGTGATTACGAGATCGAGCCTCTGAAAAGTGTACAAGTGTTTGAAGGAAAAAATCCATTCACATACCTTTCAGTTACGCCGAGTGCACAGCTGACTTGAATTGCATATACCTGCGTCTACAGTTTTTGGAGTTGTTGTAGTGTTTGTGCAATCAATTGCATTTGCTTAGTTACTTGAAGTGAATTTTAGTGAATCATACGACATACAAATACAACTAATTGTTGTTTGTTTTTGTACTAACTACTATTTCCCTACCCAAAACGACGTAAAGGGTGCGTGAGAAACACGGTTGGCTGGTATTTTTGTGTGTGTGTTTGTGCTTGAGTGTGGGTGCGACTAAGAACTGCCTCGTGTTGTTGGTGGCAGTGGCAAGGTGGCAAAGGATTTGAAAATGTTATATAAAAGTTATTGCGCATAAAAGTAATGTGAATAAGAGTGTTTAAGTGCACAAAACAAATAAAAATAATACTAAATTAAATTCAATAAAAAAGACGAGCTCGACAGCAGGTTGTAGACAGCAACACAAGCAGATTTAATAATCATTAAGTGGTAAATATTTTATAGTTACTTTTTATTAAAATGAACTAAAATTATTCATCAAAACAGAAAAAGATGTATTAAAAGGAGGTTTTATTAACTAATTCGTTAAAAAGTGAATGAAATAATACAAATAAAAAAACTTATTAGTCAAAAGAAGATATTTTTAAATAAGTATTAAAAATTAAACACTTAATTAATAAAGAAAATTTATAAAGTATTGTAATAAAAATAAAAATTTACAGAAACGAACAAAAGTACATCAAAAAAACAAAAAACTATTAATTTGTCACAGAAAACTAAGCATTAAAAAAGGTTAAAAAAAATTAATAAAATATTTAAAATGAAAATAAATAGTTTATGAGTTAATATAAAGAATTCTAAAAACAAAAATCAATTAACATTTAAACGAAATTAATAAAATTTTATAAATAAAATAAATAATAAGTTAAAATAAAAAAAAAAATAAAAAAACTATTATTCAATATAAACAGAAATAAAAGTTGTTCATGTTTTCATAAAATTAATAAATAATAAAAACTAAAAGAAAAAAACATTTTCACAGTAAATAAACAGAATTAATATAATATTCTAAATAAAACAATTAATTAATAAAAATAAAAATTTTTAAAAACGAATAAAAGTGCATTAAAAAAATTATTTATTTGTAACAAAAAACTAAACATAAAATTTATAAAAACAACCAAAACTACTAAACGAAATATTTTTTTATTTCTATTAACTATTTATTAAACAAAATTAATAAAATATTATAAATAAAATAAACAATAAGTTAAATTAAAAAAAAAAAATTAAAAGAAAAAAATCATTATGCAATCTAAAAAAAAAAAACAAAAGTTGTTATTGGACATAGTAAATTAATAAAATAAAAAAAATTAAAAAAAAAACAATTTAACAGTAAACAAACAAAATTAATAAAATATTGTAAATAAATTAATTAATTAAAACAAAAAAAAAAATTCTAAAAACATTAAAAAAATACAAATTTATAAAAACATTAAAAAAATACTTACTCGTACATTAAAAAAGTTAGTTTGAAAGATATATTTTTAAATTTTATAAAACACTAAATTATTAAATAATAAAAAAATTAATAAAATATTATAAATAAAATAAGTAGTTGATATATATTAAGTAAAAAATTTATAAAAACTAACAAAATTACTAAACAAAAATAATTTCTCATATAACCACCAAAAAAAAAAAAAACAATATAATGGAAAAAAAATAAATAAAAAATAAAAAAATAAAATAAAAAAATAAAATAAAATAAAAAAACATAATTAATTAATTATTAAGCAAAATTTATTTGCGTTACGACCAGACAAATCTGGCCATCCTACAATCTGAAACAGACAAAAACCTTTATAAGTCTATCGGAACACGAACTAAAGCATATAACATCTCTTATCACCGGACACTGTTGTGCAGTTGTCCCGGTCTAGCCAGAAGTCGCCTCGCTCTTCTTGGCTCTCCAACAATTGACAATCTTTCAGTACTCTCGAACCTGAAAATCGAATCTCTCATCAAATTCTCGAAACGAATTAATACCTTTGACCAAAATCCACAATAAAAATCTCGGTTAGGTGGGGAAATCATGTAACATAATGAGCTCCAGGGCAACACAACAGACCCAACTTGCGGTCTATGTGGCACTCCGATGCGGGGTCACCCTTAAACCAACCAACCAAGGGTAGTTAAATTTCAAGGGCCGATGTTGAATGTGAACCACACCTAAACGTCAACGACACCGTTGGACTTCTCTCTTTGGGGTTATTTGAAAGAAAAGGTGTACGCCGATAAGCCAGCAATAATTCAAGAGCTAAATGATGAGACAATTCGCACATTAACGGCATAGAACCTCAATTATGCCTCATCGAAAATTTGGACCATCGGATGGAGGTGTGCTACCGAGGCCGCGGCGGTCATTTGGCCGATATTTTGTTCCATGTGTAATTGCGTCATACCAATATTATCATAATAAAGAGAAATTACAATAATTTCTTTAAAAAATTGTATTTTATTCAAAATCAACACCAGCCCTTGAAACTTAACCAAACTTTATTTAGATAAACTAGAAAGTAATTAATAAAATCTAATAAAATATTAGGCACAAAAAATACTTAATAAAATTTTATAAAGAATTTAAAGTAAAAAAAATTACTAGTTAATTTGCAGAATTATAAAGTGCTACTTTTTTAATTATTAAACGAACCTAATAAAATACCATAAAAAATTATGAATCAATAAAATAATTAAGATATAAAGTAACTATTTATTTATAGCAAAAGTGTTACAAGTAAAAATACAATGTAACAAATGAAGATTAACTAATTGAATATAAAAAATTTAAATTAAAAAAATATTTATTTGTTAATATATTACATAGAATTATAAAAACCTAATTAGTTAATTAATAAAGAAATATAATAAAATATTGTAAATACAATAAATAATAAAAAAAAATATTGGATAAAAAAAAACAAAAATAATTATTTAAATACTAATAACAAAACATGTATTGTTACAAGTTAGGTTAGGTTTGGCAGCCACATCGCACATAGAGACAACGATGCCACTTAGACCACGAAATGGGTCCGTTGTGAGCCGCAAGGGCTGGGCTACATTTCTCTTTCCATATTAAACCATCCTGAGCTTTTGACAAAGCGTAGAAGGTTATTGATACCTAAAGTGTTTATATCATCCATATTCATTAAGAAGTAGAATCTTAAATATCGGTTCCTGCTTCTGGCTAGAACCGGGCATATACAAAAAAGGTGTTCAGTTGTTTCCAACTCCTCCTCATTTCTGCAGCTACGACAGAAAACATGCGTGTGAACGCCTAATCTCCTTGCATGATTTCCTATGAACTAATGTTCTATGAGGGCCCCTACTAAGTTCCTAATTTGAAGTCTACTTAATTTTTAATATTCTTGGAAGTCGTAAATTTAGCCTAGGCCATGTTTACCTAGCGATTTCACAGGTGTTAACGCTAATCCATCTTTAATTTCCAGAACTGATTATAAATGTATATATATACAGGGTGGGCCATATAGCGTTTGCTTTTTGAACCACGTATTTTTTTTGAGAATGGTAACACAAATGACATGACAAATGTGTTCATAACTTACTTAAAGTCAAACCTTTACGAAATGGGGCTATACGCTTGAACAAAATTGGGAAATATTGAAAACCTATTTCTAAAGTGGTGAGTCTTCTTCTTCTTTTCTGATTTTCACATCGGTGGCTACGTCCATAAGCAAAATTGTGGGATTTGGGGCTGAGAAAATCCACACGTTACTGTAGAGAAGCAAATGCATCCACAACGAGTCACTGTTAGGGTGGTTTTTGGTCTGGCGGCATCATCGGGCCATTTTTTTCGAAAATGAGCGAGGAGCCGCGGTTACAGTAAATGGCGAGCGTTACCGTGACATGCTCAATGAGTTTTTGTTTCCAAAAATTGAAGAGGTTGGCATGGGCGACATTTGGTTTCAACAGGACGGTGCAACTTGTCACACTGCCAAAGTTACACTCGAACTTTTGGCTACCGTTTTTGAAAACCGAATAATCAGCCGAAATTCCGATATCAATTGGCCGCCGTGGAGCTGTGATTTAAGCCCGTTGGACTATTTTGTGTGGGGAGCCGTTAAGGACAAGTGCTTTGCGAACCATCCAGAGACGACTGATGCTTTAAAACACGAAATCGAAGCTGCCATTTATGAAATTGGAGTCCAAACAATCGAAAATGTGCTTAAAAATTGGGTTGATCGAATGGCCTACTGTAAAGCCAGTCGTGGCAGTCATTTGAACGATATTATTTTTCATTCATAAATGACAATGTTCAATTTTCAAAATAAAAAAAAGGTACCTAAATTTTCAAAATAAAAAAAAAGGTTCGAAAAAAATTGATTGATTGATTTTTATAGCCGATTCAAAAAGCAAATTTTACATGGCCTACCCTGTATATAAGAACTTTGTTGTTTATTGATAATTAGAATTTTTATTTAATAACCAATATAGTTATTTCAATTTCAAGCTCATTTGTGTTTTTTTCTTTTTATGTGTTGCTTCCAGTTAAAATTTTTCGTCCAATTACCTAAATAGTTTGCTGCATTATTTTGGGGGATTTATCTTAATTTTGTGGCTAGTAAAATTTCGTTTTGTTGTATATATTAGTTGCTGTGTTTTCAGTTCGTTTATTTTATAAGTAAGTAATAATGGTAAGTCTCGGCGCAAATTTTTACTGTATGTTTCCAATGCGTTGCTGTTTTGCATTTTTTGAATTAATAACCTGCTTTTGTGAAATTTTCGAGTTAGGCAACTGAGCACCAAAGTGGAGTTTAGTGCCTGCATTTTTCGAGCTGGCAATATAACATCACCAAAAAAGGCGTAGGTGTGCTTACTGTAGTCAAAATATGTGAAGTCGTAAATAATTATTTATATGTAATAATGTAAGCAAAATAAAAATTTATAAATTAATAAATTATATGTATATAAAAGTGGCATTTACAGCAGCGAATGCCACGTTGTTGTAATTGTGGCTAACACTGCACCCCATCCCCTTTAAATTATTGTGAAATACTGCTGCCGTAACCTAAGCTTTCTTGGACGGATATAAATCCATTTCTTTGCGGTGACATAAACCCGACTGCCTTGGGAATTCAAAAAGTGCCACTGTCAGCTTCACTCAAATTCTCTCAGCCACCAGCTGCATCACCATTTTATACTGTTGCACTTCCAGAAGTTGCTGCTTGCGCCTATGCTTTTGTTGCACGATTGCTTTTGCTCTAAGCTAAGCGACCTTGAAGTGCGCATTGTGCAAGGATTTTCATATTCGATTTTTTTTTTGTTTTTTTTTTTATGTTCTTGGAGTGCTGCACAGTAGCGCTGACTAAACAATGAGTATTCCACATGAAATAGTTAGAGCCAACAAATAACGACAGCAACAAAAGCAACGATAACAGAGGCAATAAACAATGGCTGTGTCGAAATTTGTGGCAACAGTTGTGGTGCAAAATCTTCAATAAATAACGGCTTGGAATAAACGAACGACATGTGCGCTCACCTCAGTGGAGGTTAGAGCTGTTTACTTTTGTGTGAGGACACTTGCGTGTATGTATGTACTGCTACAAGTTGATGTATATACATTAGCCAGAAGGAATAATGCAGTATTGAGCGATTCCATGTCAAGACGCCGCAGCCACCACCTTAAAGAAGCTCGTCGAAAACTTAACCATGTCATGATACGGACACAAACGTGACTATTTTCACGTGGCCTCAAATTAGCCACAAAGAAAACGGAGCTAATACTTATAACCAAGGGGAACATCCCAGTAGAATTTAACATGCAAACTTGCTCCAATAGGCTTATCACAAAAGAGGTTTTAAAGCTGAAGTACCTAGACATAAAACTGGGGGCATAAGATTAACATTCTGGGCCCAAATAAAACACGCACCAGAAAAAGCCGATAAGATGGCATCTCTAATCAGTAGACTAATGGCGAACATAGATGAATCTTTATGTTGATGAACGGGAAATAATGATAGCTACTACGGAGAGCGTAGTAGTTCTCTTTTACAGAACTTTAAAAAGAAAGATGCTAAGCAACGAGGAAAAGTGGGGAATCAACAGTGGTTTCACGGAAAAAATTCTCCGGCTGAAAAAGCCGGACCTGGACGCAGGCATACAAGCATAGACCTTATAATTCAGAAGAAGGAACGCCACTGTGAAGCAATGCAAAAGCGTGGGGGGCGACGATTTCAAACGAGGGACAGTTTTTTAGTCTTCAAACATAGCATTGCTGGCATTGGCACGGCCGTTTTGATGACCCATTAGGCATTTGAAACCTCATCATCCATCATCCATAAAAAAAACACAAGTGACCCAAATTTTTGGGTGTTATTCAAAATTGTTCTGAAAATTGGTTTTAATTTAGGCTTTGGCATAAAAAAAGTAAACTAAACTAATCTCGAAATATATTTAAAAAGTACCCCCGATACACTTTATATTTATTTATTTATTAATAGCCAAGAATATTCAAAGATATTACTGAAATTAATTAATTAATGAATTGAAAGTTTCATGCAGCAACCCATAGAGAAGTCAGTACAAAATATATATATAGTTGGCGTATACACACATTACTGAGTATTTAGTCGAGCTCTACCTCCTTTTTGTGGTGTGCGTCTCGATGTTGCTCCAAAAATGGAGGGACCTACAGTTTCAAGCCGACTTCGAACGGCAGATATTTTTATGATGAGCTTTTTCATGGCAAAAATACACTCGGAAGCTTGCGATTGCCTGCCGAGGGGCGCCCGCTATTAGAAAAATATTTTCCTTCATTTTGGTGTTGCATCAAGATTAGATCCTACGTTCTCTCCGAATTCCGAATGGTAGTCACGCACCAACCATTCGGCAAAGGCAGCCGTCAGTACAAAATACTAGTCTAGCAAAGCGCTAGCATACGAACTCGTATATTAAATCCGTTGTCTAATACATCGAACCAGGCAGATCCACTATATTTCCACTGTTCGCTGTACGTATTTGAATATAACTCGAAAAGTTATGGAAGTTCTACAACGAAACTTTCTGGGATTACTGAGTTTTAGCTATTAACGAGCAAACCTTAAGAAGCATTTTTCAAAAATTAGGAAAAAAATTTCATTTCCCAAATTTGGTTTCTTTGCAACAAAAACTTTTTTTGACTGTAAAAAATTCTAGCTTTCAAAAAAAATTTTATTCCCCAGAAAACTATTTTTGCAACAAACCAAGAAAAAATTGTGCAACAAAATTTTACAAAAAAAAAATCTTTAATTTAAATTTTGAAAATTCGCAAATATACTTGGATTTGAAAATTAGGAAAAAAGTTTCATTCCCAAAAAATGTTGCAAAAAAAACATTTCTCTATTTTTCAAATTATTTTCTTTCTCTATTTTTTAAATTTTTTTTACTTTAAAAAATTCTAGCTATCAAAAATTAGGAAAATATTTCATTCCCAAAAAAATTTTTGTACCAAACCAAAAAAAAGATTTTACATCAAAATTTTGCAAACAAAAAAATTCCTTTAACTCAAGTGTTGAAAATACCCGAATATATTTGCCTTTGAAAATTGAGAAAAAAGTTTCATTTCCAAAACATTTTGCAAAAAAAATGTTTCTCTAATTTTTTTTATTCTTTGTTTTACTATAAAAAATTCTAGCTTTCAAAAATTAGGAAAAAAATTTCATTCCCAAAAAAAATTTTTTTGCAACAAATCAAAAAAAATAAACAAAAAAAATTTTACAACAAAATTTTCCAACAAAAAAAATTGTTCTAATTTTTTTTATCCTAAAAATTAAAGTTAAGAAAAATTGTTACATGCTGAAAATACCCGAACATATTTGACTTCAAAAAGTTCTATACCCTAATTTTGTACATTGCATAAGTCTCAAAATTGAAAATATTTTTTCTTCAACATTTTTTCAGTTTACTTTATGCTATCCTCCAGCCTACAACTAAGACAATTTCCAAAAAAATTTACCACTGTGACCAAATTGCTTGGGTCACTTTACATGCAAATACTTTATTGTCAATAATCTGTTTTTACTACAATTCAAACAACACCACCAGCTCTTTAATATTTTTGCCAATAAAATTTAAATACCCAAGTGGCTTCATTAAACTTCCATAAAACATTTTTTTAGATTTTATATAAAAACTTATAACTGTATTTCAGTTGTATTCAGAGTTATTAATTTTTTAAGTTAAGATTGGAGTTGAATTTGCAGTGTTTGAGGATAAACTGAAATTGACTAGTGACAGGCCGACACAAATTTTTGGCCAAGAATCAGACTTATGTCTGAGTCACTTTGAAGTGGTCTGGTTCTGGGTCTCCAATGTTTGTCAGCCTGTCTAATAAGCGATTCGTTAGCAATTTAGATTCGGTTAGGTAGGTTGCTAGCATGCATATCCTAGCTCGGTGATAGATGAAAACTACCCACACTTCCAAGCAGGTGTTACCTGTTTTGGACCGCGAGAGATGGTAGACAATCAACTTCACGAGTCCAAGGAAAATGCTTTCACATATTAGCTTGGGGGGGAAAAAAATTAATTATTTTTGCGCAAAATTTAAAAATTCAAAACTTTATTTAAGATGTTCCGGATTGTCCGATGCATGCCAAATATGCACAGTTTTATTGGCTTATTTGCTATAATGCCGCTCTTATAGAAATCTTGGTCATTGGTCCTTATTGGCGAAAAAGTCTAGTCATCGATTTTCACAACCTTTTCTTGGTAATTGCTTGCTGCCAAGTCCGAACTTTATGGTGGATGCATTAAAACTGCTCAACCACTCCCCTAGAGTTTTTGGCGAGTCACTACAGACGTGTGCGGCCTAGTGTTGCCTACACAACACCTCTTCTGTTGGTCAATTCCGGCCGTTTCTGGTCAATAGCTAGCTTCAAAGGATCAAGTGGTTGAGTTTGGCCATACGGAAGCAATTCACAATAAATTATTCCTTTCAAGTCTCACCAAATACACAGTGGAATTTTCTTAGCCATTAGTCCTAGTTTAGCCTCCGTTTGTGCTGCTTTTTCTCATCACCACTTACCATCAGTTTAACAAATGTGTCAATTTCATTCCGTTTGGCCAAGGTTTTGCAGATGGAAACTCGAAACTTCATGTTTTTTGGCGTAAATTGGTATGGTACCCAAACATGGAGCTTCGTTTTGAGTCCAGTTTTGCGCAAATGGTTTAAAACTGTTCGATGCTATGACTAATAACATTTTTTTTTTGTCGGGACAGACTAGCAAGTACAGCACTCAGACATAATTAAGTCCACTCTACTGCACTCGGATTCCCTTTTTAATTTTCTTTAAATCTACTCGATCTCCGAAGAAATCTGAGTGGATCTTGTGGTGTCAAGGAGCCAAGCTGGTGGCTTCTTAACACATCAGTGCCTTAAGCCTGATTCGAGCGAAGGCTGGGCAGACGCACAGAAAGTAGTCCACCGTCTTATCCTCTTCTCTCAATGCTGGGCAGAGTATGAGATGCCCACCTTTTCCATGTGCTTTGCTCGTAAAAAGTGGTCCGTCATCAGTCCAACCAGCAGAGGGGACTTCCTTAGTGAAAGGAGGGACTGCAACAGTCAGTCGGACATGACTGCTAACCGTGGCTTTGATGGCTGCAGAAGGGAATGGCAGAACGGGCTCCGGATGAAGGAAGTTGACCTCAGAGCCAATTCTGGCTAAAGAGTCAGAGATCTTGTTACCCGCGATACCCACGTGCCCCGGGATCCATGTTAGCGTCAGGCTATTATGTCTACCGGCATAGTTCAGCCTGGATTTACAGGACTCGACTACCCTGGAAATGGTTGGGGAGCTGTCTAAGGTCATGAGTGCAGCTTTTCTGTCGCTGCAGACACATATAATTCCGCTTCTCCATCCAACAAAGTCCTTCCCTTCTTGAACAGCATACACCTCCGCTTGACTACTAACATGCCGGTCAAGTTTGATTATTTCTGTGATTTTATCGACATTCTCCACATTTTCTTCAACATCAGGAATGCCTGAAAGGAATCGACGAAACCAAAATTGCCCGTAATTAGCTGTTGTAGTATCGGCACCGTAAAAAGTATTCACAATTTCAGCGGCCTGCATTTTCGCATTTATCAAAGAAAAACAGTAAAATGTGCCGGATTTTCTCTTTCCAGACTTCCATTGTTAACACCCTGTAACTCGCAACTGAATGGAACTAATAAAAACCAGCCAACGAATTTTTCTAGTGTGAAATGTCGCCTTAATAACGGGCATAAACTTTAAATTGTTTGATCGATACTTTACGAGATACGGATCACTACAGCCATCTACCGAGAAAGTAATGGATTTTTTTCCCCCCCAAACTAATATACGAGTATATGATTTTGTATAAAACGCGTTGAATTTAACTGAAAATAGTTAAAATTAAAAACTTCCTACCTTTCACTAAGAGTTGGTTTGAAAACCGAATATTTTTCTCAACCTCAGAGCCCAGTCTATCCACTAGTAACTAATATATCGCCATACAAACCATCTCTGCTAAATAGTAAAATTTATAGTAAAACTTTTAATCAATTGAACGCAATACCACATATTTTTGTGAAATTTTTGAAATCTAATATTTGCAAAGGCTTAGTGCCCTTGCGTTAGCATTAAACAAAAAGTATATACGTATTTACTCTTCCTTGTAATCTCAACAATGACTGAACGAACACCAGTGCAAAGTAAAATATTTCAAATTTCTATAGTCCCTAAAATAACCCCGGGCAATGAGGGCTTAGCACAAGTGATGTCAAGTATTCGCCAGTCATTTGTATGTAAACGAAAAGTGCTTGAGTGCTCAACGCCATGTGCATCAATTAAAAGGATGTAAGCAATAACAAAAGTAAAACAATTTGAAAAAACAAAAATTGAAAAAAAAAACAGGTTAAGATAACACCAACAAGCATTGTATGCATGTAGTTAGATATGTGTGCATGTATGTGTGTGCAAAAGTAAGAATGATCACAGGAATAGCCCACATAATTGAAAACAACGACTGCAAGCAAGCAACGGTAACAGTCGCAGTAGTAAAAGCTTGGCAGAATAGGACAAATAAAAATAAATATAAAAATAGGAAAATAAAAGAAAATAAGAGAAAGAAAAAAGCAATATTGTCGGCAGGGAAGCAGCTGAGCCGTCAACAGCAGTCAGCAAATGCAATTTAACGTCACGCAAAATGTACACATATATACATATAAACATATACACATGCTTCAACATGAATATTCACATGTTTATTTAAAGGGTGTTCCAACAGCAGCAAAGTGAAAAAATAAATATTTGAGTTACTGTTTTTAATTTCGCGGTGTTTCCAATTTAAGGGGGGGGTAGGGTCACAAAATCGAAATTTTTTTTCTTCACTCATCTTATAGTAAATCATTTCAAGAATGTTGTGTCAAAATTTTAAGTGGATCGGAGCAGAACTCTCAAAGTTATAGCCTTTGTAGGCACTCTACCTCGAATGCGGAGCATCGATAATTTCTCAGAGTCATTTTTCCAAACGCGTTTTTCCCGAAACGACTTCTTAAAAGTCGGTGCCAATCACAACTCCGAAACTATTCAACCGATTCTTTTCAAATTTGGCACACGTTTTCTAAATCAAAAATACCTCCCCCTACACTGTTTTTTTCATTTTTTTTTTTTTAAGGTTGTTTTTCACTTACAAATATGGCGAAATTTTTCGCCAAAAATGCTCGTTTTACGTTTTTTTGCCACCAAAACTAATATACAAAAATGAAAAAAAAAAATTTTATTAATGTAGGGGGGAGCATTACGTCATACTTTAACTGAAAAATTCGACTTTTTTAGTTTCAGATGATTCTACGACGAATGCCGATTGGCACCGCAGAGCACCTCTCGAAAAACATATCTCCAAAAAAACTCTGTCATGGGCTTATTTGTCAATATTTTATTATTAATATTTTTTAAAAACTTATTGAAAAGATGTACAATAACATGCAACTGATTTTATTAAAGTATCTTAAGCCATATTTCTGTAAAAAATTCAAAAAAAAAGTGTTTTTTTTAGCGCTAAACCCTACCCCCCTTAAGTAAAAGTAAATACCAGATTAGGTTAGGTTAGTTAGAGTGCGTTGACCGCAGCGGTCTTTTGTCATACCCAGCAGAATATTTTTTCCGGATTTATACCTAACCCATCAGAATATTTTGGTGAATACAACTAGCATATTTTCTTACCGTCGTATTCACGCATCAAATGCTGCGTAGACTTCATGTAATAACTTTTCATTCCCATTTTATCGAATGGATCGTTAGTTTGGGGGAAAGCTCAAGAAAGAGATTGCAATATGAAATTACTTGGCAGAATACAAAGAACAGCCTGTGTAATTCTCGTAACGGTTAGTGCAATCAAATCATGTCCTAAGGCGGCTCTTAATGAACTGACACGCGTTTTCCGATAGATCTGCATATCAAGAAAATGGCAGCCATGAGAGCATTTAGGTTAAATGAACCAGATCGAAAGGTAGAAGGAAAAAACTTATGAATATTCCAGTCTATTATTGCGACAAACTCAGTACACCTCCACGTGGACTCATTACATCGTCCCGACGTTAACATTCAATAATAATTTGCGACTTTCTTTCCCTCTCAGAAATGGACTAAGAGATTCTCACTCAACAGCTTCGATACTACAGGCTACACAGATGGCTCTAAAATGGATTGTAGTCCTAGAGCAGGTATACCTATACATATTATCATAGACTCAGAATTGAAAAATCTGTGAGTCTTCCTAATACCAGCAGTCTTTTCCAGATGGAAGCACTGGCAATTGGAGAAGCTTGTAGGCTACTAATGGCAGATTTCTCTTTTAAGTGCAATTTCGTTATTCTTACGGGTAGACAAGCTGCAATCCAGCTACTTCAATAACCTCTAAGCCGATGAAACAAAGTAGGAAAAGTTACTTTAATCTGGGTCCTGGGACATCGGAGCATTGAAGTTAACGAAAAGCAAATGATCTGGCAAGAAGGGATCTGCCATGAATAGAGCTCCTGCAGAATCAGTATTCACATCACTAGGTGCATTCAAGAATACAATTTCCTTAAAATACCTCCGAATGGCGGATTGTAGATGAAGAGACCAGACAACATGCAAAATTAGTAGAACGTTATGGCTCACCATAGAGAGTCTCGAACAACTGTCTGGCTTAGACGTCAACAACCGAATAAGGTTCTTAAATCACACTGACTAGATATAATCATGCTGTAAATAACCGTTAAACAAGTTGGTAGTGAGTGTGTGGCAGCAATATTTTGGTGAATCCAACTAGTTAATTTCTGGACAAATCACCACTGCAGCCATCGAACAAATCATATTTCACCCAAGGAAGATAGATTACAAGGTTTGGCAATTCGAAACAAATCTATGACAGAAACTTCGGTTGTCACATAAACGTGGATTCGGCATTAGAGTTCAGACTTCTACGAAGTATCTTGAGCGGTAGTTGTGTTGATTTTTTCGTATATCACCAATATAGTCTCAGTTTTTGCTGACTTCTGTCAAAAAAAAAAAAACGGTGTCATAAACTCGGTTACGTCAGCAAATCAACTGATTATTCCAAAAACGCTGAGAGCTGGTTAACGGTCTCCTGTTGGCCACAAAATTCAAATATCTTTCCGCATGCACTCAGCCTCGTCCTAATCTCTGCAACTTCTACAAAATATCTATGAGGAGCGTTATACCAGTTGGTCATATAGCCAGTAGTTCTTTTCTTTCGTAGTATTCTCAGAAGAAGCTGCATATTTTGTTAATATAAAAAAGCGCCTTACAAAGTTTTTGTTCCTTGAGCGGTGGCCAAAGTGAACTGCATACCTGGAAGGTTTCCATATTAGTTTAACTATGGTTAGCGGCAGTCCTAGCCGTTTTCTCAACCTAAGAGTGTTCTCCAGAACACCATTAAGCCCAAATGTTAAGTTTTCTTTAACAAGGCCCGATACATAACAACTGTACCTATACATTTTTATGCACGGTGATCAAAATTTTAATTGTTATTATTGTACTTTTTTTTTTTTGTTTTATTTTTTCAATTATACCACTGAATAGCTATAAAAGAGATACTTTCAATTTTCGCATTTTGCCAAAAAGTTCAAAATAAAAACAAAACTCGTGCAAAAACTTTGTATAAAAAAACTAAGTAATGCGGACTTCATAACCGAATGGGTTTGTGCGTGACTACCATTTGAAATGAAGGAGTGACTTCAGGTGAAGGCCAGTCCAACATTTCAATCCCATTTTGCCTTTTCCCTCTATACACCCTTGGCTTTGATGCTTGGGATCATTGTTTTCTTCGTAGCTGATGGCAGTAATGATTTCTGTTAAATTGTTTAGCTCAAACCAGAAATCAAATTGGCGGTAAATATAAATAAACGGCCAAATTCTTTTTCGGAGAAGCAGTCCCAAATATGAACCTTAACTGGATGCTTAAGAGTTCATTGAAGTTGTCGATTATCAGAAGTATATCAGAACCTCTAAGCTAAAAGTAGTCCCAGAAAGAAATTAAATATCTTGGAGTAATCCTCGATAGTAAACTCCTCTGGAAATCACACGTTGGAACAAAAACATCCAAAGCACCGACAGCCTTCTGGCAGTGCAAAGGTGTCTTTGCGAAAACGTGGGGTCTTTCTCCTAGCAAGGTCCTATGGATCTATACGGCTATGATAACCTATGCATCAGTGGTCTGAATGCGTATACATCCTCTCGTGGAAGTCAGGAGGACCTTATCGAGACTACAACGCACTGTGGCAATCTGTTACACTGGAGTTTTTCCGACATTTACAGGCCCGGTATCAGATGATCTGGTTGGTCTACCATCACTAGATGTTTTCATCCAAAAAGAGGCCTTGAAGGCCATCTGCAGGCTGTCCGGCATTGGACAACATAGTAGGCATGTACATCGATCCTCGTCATGTTTCTTCACCCCATGCCATCCAGAGTCATGCTTGATACAGAGAGATACAAGAGACACAGTGTGGTGCTGCCAGAGGCTCAACTGTGGTCAAACTCAGAAAATTAGCCCGGCAAACACTGTTTTCGCTTTTTCACGGATGGCTCCAGGACCGAGCATGGCTCCTGCTCTGCGGTCTACGTGGAATCCAGCAGGAAAAAACTGCACTTTGCTCTTGGAATGCATGCATCTGTGTTTCAAGCGGAGGTATATGCAGTTCAAGAAGCGATGAACTTTGTTGTGGAAAACAAGTGGAGAGGCAGATCTATATGTGTCTGCAGCGATAGCCAAGCTGCGCTCATGGCTTCAGACAGCCCCTAACCACTTCAAGGGTAGTAGAGTCCTGTAAAACCAGGCTTAACTATGTTGGCAGACATAATAGCCTGATACTGACATGGGTCCCAAGACAGTGAGTATTGCGGGTAACGAGATCTCTGACTCTTTGGCCAAAATGGGCTCTGAAGCCAAATTCTTCGGCCCGGAGCCCGTTCCGCCACTCGCTTCTGCGGCCATCAAAGCCACGGTAAGCAAACGGGTTACTCTAACGTACGAGCGAGTTTGGCAGGCTGAAAGAGGCTGCAGATGGACAAAACCGATGTTACCTGTTGGTTGGACTGATGACGGGCCACTTGTGGTGGGCATTTCAGACAGTGCACTCTACTCAGCATGTGGAGAGGAGATGAGACGGTGGACCACTTTCTATGCATCTGCCCAGCCTTCGCGCGAATCAGGCTTGAGGTCTTTGGCACTGATGTGTTAAGAAGCGACCACCTTGGGTCCTTGGTATCACAAGATCTACTCAGATTGCTTCGTAGGTCGAGTAGACTTAAAGAAAATTAAAAAGGGAATCCGAGTGCGGTACAACGGATTTAATTGTGTCTGAGTGCAGTACTTACTTGCTAGTTTGTCCCGACCAAAAAAAAAAAAAAATTTACATGTGCAACTATTCACTCAATATGAAGAGTGCCCGATTACAGTCAAACAGTAGATGATCGATGTGAGTGAGCGATTTTTCTAATTTTCAGAGGCAATTGGTTTTAAATCAAAGCAGCACATGGGCCAAGTTTTACTCTGATTTACTAGAATTAGTGTATTCACGGGCGAACTCATCGATTGGCATGGATAATTGAATTATTTTGATCATCTTCAAAATTTCCTCCTCTCCTATTTGGTATCCATTAAGCTATTACCAACAACCCTTATATGAACACTAGTGCGCTGAGGTATAAAAATAAATGGCAACTTAAAATCGAAGCTCTTTTTAAAACACCCTGCACGTGTGAATAAGTACAATGAGTGTCGACTTGAATGCGCATAAGAGTCGGTTTCATGTGACATGTGGCGGCAACTAATGTCGCACTTAGAGAGTGGGATTTGTATGTAGTAGTGCGCCACGAAAAAGATTTAGGCCAAGTTTCGCATCAGTTTGTGGTTTGCGTCTAAGATGTTGGTTATGGTATGCGTCTGAGATGTATGGAGCGCTTTTCTATTGCAAGTCGCCTTTGAGTAGCAGCTGAGATTTATTAGAGGCAAACAACTTTTCTGGTAGGCAGTAATGAATTTTGTTTATTTTTTTTCTTCTGTAGTTTTTATTGCTGTGCCGTACATGTCATATATTTCATCTGAATAAATAATCAAGCAAAATAAAACTTTTTTTTCTTTCATCGCTGCAATGAATTTCGAACCTTTACACTTTGGCTACCAGTCGATACGCCACAGTAAGGTGGATTCGGCTACGATTGCCTTGCACACAAATACATGCAGCATACACAAATACATGTGCACGTTTATTTTGCACTTTTTCTGTGTTTATATGCCTTCACCTACCTTTAGTCCTTTACTGGTTATCTATGTATGCCCTTTGCAACCTTCACTGATGCTGCTAAAATTTTAATAGTTGTAGTTTCCCCATTTTGCCATTTCTGGGTAATAAACCTGTACTCTTAAATCTTTTGCTATTTCAATTTTGCACATTGTTCCAAGTCACGCTGCTGCTGCTGCATCATTTCCATGAAATTGCTTTTCCTTTTATTTGCGCTTCTATTTTTACGTGCTTCTACACGTTTACTTCATTACTCCGCCACGGTGCATTTTCCAACCCTTTTTTGTGACTTGCTTGAGCATCAGTTGTCATCATTTTTTTATTTGTTTCTTTTTTTTTTGTTTCTTGGTTTTTGTGATATTTATATAATACTTTGTGATGCTCGCTTGTTGCTTCTCAGTGTGGAGAAATGTCAATTTAATAGCTTTTATCTACTCATTTGCTTTTTGCACGATTTTTTTATCAATTTTTTTCTTAATTTTCCTTCCGTTACTACTTACAAGTCGGTATTTAGTAATTCCGATGACTCCCACATTGACTTCCGATGTGAAGTATTTCAGCCTAGCTTTAGAAGCAAAGCTGAGCTGGAAGATAAATGTCAAAAAAAAAAAAATGTGTGGAAAAATGTTAGAAGATCCTCTATTTTTGTAAGGAGGTTTCATTATAAATTGAGGGCTGAAACCAAAGCTTCTCTTGTAGATATATGCAACCATATATAATTAATTCTAATGCATGAAGCGTGAACTTTTCGGTCAACATTAAGCATTCCGTTAGGTGTCCATGCGCTGAAGCTAGGGATTGCTTCAAGTCTTTTCTGCAGAAACCATCTGGAAGTCGAGGTGGAATTATCTCAGCACCTTCTTCTCAGCTGCCCTGCTCTCGTCGGGCAAAGATTTATATCACTGGGCTCCTTTTACCTTTTTTACCTGCCTGGTTTCTTTCCTTTTCCTTTATTTCTTTCTCCCTGTGTGGCATCAAAACAGAGGAATTTTGAATATTTGTCAAAATGGAAACTCGCAGCAGCATTCATTTATCTTAAAGTAATATAACAATCGTACAACAAAGCCCTATTTCGAGGTGTTACATAAGAAATTAGTCAGTTCCAATCATGTCATGTACCTCTTCCAACTGCCTATTGAAATCCTCTTCAGCGGAAGCCACCATTGCAAGCAAACTCAAAGAGTCCGACTGCTGGATTTCAAGAAATTTTGGTCATAATGGATCGTAGGAGTCTGCCTGCCGACAATTCGAGGACAAGTTTCTTTGATTATAGAAAAGATTAGATTCTACCCTTTTACGTGAAGTTCCGTTTTAGACTGTACTAGAAATGTGGCAGAGTAAATGACAAAAATTTCATTGCCATTTACACGCATGACTCTAAAACGTTTCCCCCTCTTTTCGACTACCTACACAGAGGGCCTGTAGAATACGGCAAAACAAGTGCGAATGAATACAAAAAGCAGGCATATTTTCAGAGAGCCCAGCAATACTCTTGTCATTGGCAGCAACAATAACAAATGAAAACGTTCCGAATAGTGAGATAAGGAAATACGATACTATCGAAACAATAAACTTTCCACCCAGCTATGGGATCATATTATGATGGAAAAAATAATAAGATGGCGCCTAACGTAGTACCGTTACTTTGCTCTTAGCGAATTGACAATGAGTGACGTCATATTAGCCCAGTATGGCCAGATTACCGAAAATGGTAATTGATTTAACAGCTTTTAGCTTGATTTAATATTTTTTTGTTATTTAGTCTCGGAGTTTTAGTTCATGACATTTTTCTAGCCTGCTCTAATTAAAAGCAATGTTTATAGTTTTTTAAAATATACATTTTTTCAAAATTAGTTTAATAATTCATTCAATTTTATTTAGCTTTGCTTTTTCTAGCATCTGGTCGCATTGCCCGCGATTGCGGTTATTGTTGGTGTTCTTCTCCTTTCAGCAGTCAAATCTCTCTCTCGCTGTTGCAGTGTTGCCTTGCTTTTAATATAAAAACGCACTAAAATGCCCATTCAAAGAAAATAGAATACCAAATTTTTATTGAATTACTTAAAGAATGAATTACTTAAAATGTGCGTTTTTTTTTAAGAAATGTGTTATGGTTATGCCTGTACAAATTAATTTATGAGTTTTAAGAGAAACTGTTTCGTTAAGAGAACGACTTGTTTGCTATATTTGAGGTTATGTAACAAGATACTCTTTTTGTAAAAATGTCGTTATAGTTTTTCCAGTATTTTATGGTATTTTGTTGCTTATTTTTACTATAAATACACCTCTTGATGCCCTGTGTCACAATAAGGATTGAGACACGGGCGAAACGATTACACCTCTATGATTTGCGTTCACATTCAGTAAATTCGCAAATTAGCACTAAAATCTTCTCAAAGTGACATTTTTTAACCTTCTTTTGTTTAATAATACAGTATTTTTCAAGTTAAAGTTTCGGTAGCTTTAAATTAAAAAAGAAACAAACACCAAACTTAAAAATTTTCGCATTTTGGATAAAAAAAAGCACTCAATTTATTGCGAAGAGCACATGGTTGGCAACACTGTATAACTCAGCTAATGTGACGTCACGCACTCTCTGATGTGCGCAATCTTATTTCCATCATTCTTGGGTTCATATAACATAAGAATAGATCTGACAAATTAGCCATAACCAGAGCTTCTCTTTATGAATTCTAGACAATGACAGTGAAGAAAGTGAGAAGTGTGATATACACTCGGAGTAAGTGAGAGAGAACTACAGCCGCAGCTCTCGCAAAGGGTATCATCTAAATGGAATAAGACATATTTCAACCCTGACGCCATTTGATTAAGATTTAGTTTCTGCTGGGTCTGCTCATTGTACAACTACATACTTCTATATTATGACTGCCTATTCAACCATATCTTTTCAGTGGGGGATTATTCAGTGTATAAACACGGTTCTTTGAACCTACAGACGGATGTGATTGTAAAAGTACACAGAGGAGGATTCTGTAATAAGATTTCCATTAGGTTTAAATTTTGGCTTACGATCACTGCACTTTTTTTAGTTCGAAGTCGCCATAATCAAAGGGACAATCGATCAGCTGCTTTCTAGTATAATGACCTCGACTGATGGTCTGACAAAAGATAGAAAGGAAACCAGAATTATCCACGAACTTCAAGGTGGTTGTCACTGAACGTTCAGCGTGGAGAAATAATGAAATATCTCTAAAACCGGTCGCAGAGGTGTGGTTTACTGATGGGTACAAAATGGAAGACAGCAGCACTGGGAATATGATTGTCGGACCACATTTCAGGAAGCCAATTGCAATGGGAAAAACGATTTCCATTTTTCAGGCTGAGGTTCACAACTCAGAGCTATGTGCTAGAGAATGCCTTCGTAGCTGCACGCGCCAATATCAACATTCACACTGATAGTCAAGCAGCTCTAAAACCGCTAGATAGTTTCTTATTTCAATTAAAGCTGTTCTGAGAACGTTAAAATTTACCGAAACTCCAGCATTAAGAAAGTTTTTACTGGGTACCGGGACATGAAGGGAATGCAATTGAGGACAATTTAACGAACTCCCTTAAGAGGTGCTAAGCTTTTCTGTAGATAACAGCCAAAAAAGTGCCTTTTTATATAGCAGGAACAGCGAGGCTGTCGAGTACTGAAGTGGTCAAACGGTATACGGCAATCGGAAACACTCTTTGATCCAGAACTTATAAAATTCATAAAACTCTACACTGAACTACTAACAGCACATTGTAAACTTAATTACAACATGAAAAAAGTTGGTGTGGCAGAAATTGTAGACTTCTAAATAGGCACAAGAAACAACAGAACACGTTCTATGCGACTGCCTAGTAGTGGCACAGCGCAGACTAAATTACCTCGGAAGCGGGGTAAGAGATCCAAACCTCCTGCTAGAAGTTAAGCCTATAGCAGTTTTAGGATTTTTTAATAGCCTGAAACTGTTTGGGTAGGTCGCATGGTTGCATAATAAATTTTTTCAGGTCGCAGTACACAAATAACCATTTTACACTAATAATAGAAATTTTTTTAAGAATTTCAACTAAATTTTATACTTTTCAATCTGAATTTTTGAAACATTTTTGATATGCAGTAGCATGGCTCACGAAATTCTAGTAAAACAAGTGGAACTTCCACTTTCAGGGGTTACGAAATCGCTTGGACTTTTAATAAATTTGCTTAAGAGGTTAGGAGTAGTCAGAGGGCCGAAAAAGTGATGATATTCAATAATTTTTGTTTTTCCGAGTCAACTGCTTTATTTTACAAAAATAGCATTAATACATCATGTTTCGACTAGTCTTTAACAAAATTCCAAAAAAAAATTAATAATTATAAAAGTTATCGCTGTTTGTGTGGAGCTCGTTTCTCCAGAAGTGTCTTGCGGTGATCATCTCAAGTCTTGGAGATTCATTTAAAATCAATCGGATAAGAGAAATTAAGTTTCTTAATAGATAATCTTGTGCCTGATCGAAGGTTGTTTTTCAAAATTAATAATAAGGCGGGAAATATTTTTCTTACTTTCGAGAAACAAACCGACAATTAATTGAAAGGAAAAAAAGCGAAAGTTTTGGAAAAAAAATTCTTCGATCAGGCAGGATTTTTTTATGTTTTTCAAAAGCCGTATAAGTTTTATTGAAATCTACCGAGTGTTTTAAGTTGTGTTTTTAAGCTACAGTGATCAGCAGTTCAAAAAACACAGTTTTGAGATAAACGAATCTAAAATTTTGCTATCTGCTCCGTAGCGCCCGAGCACCCTTTTTTAATTGTTCAATAACTCGAAAAGTATTTATCGGATTCACGTCAAATTTTCACACAATATTTTTAAGATATTATATGTACTTTAAGAAAATACACAAAAACATTTTTTTTAATTCTGATTACCCTTAACCCCTTAAGGTTTTCGTACTTTATTCTATATGAAAATGAATTTCTTGAGTGGAATAAAATAGACAAGACTATTTGCAACAAAAAATAAATACATTTTAAGGAATCAACTCCATGTTTTTTCCAATGCACGGGTTACATAGAAAAAGAATCGCAACAGCCGTCACAAACATTTTTTTTTTTTGAAATAAACTTAAATAGATTAAAAAAATAAACTGCTGAAATTATGAGCTAATCACTACTGATAGCAAACTTCCACAGTACCAAAATCGGCACGTTTCTAATAGGACTATGAATAAGTTCGTGCGGTTTTACAACAGATGGCGTAACTTGATTATTATTCCATCGATCCACATTTCCAAACATTCATTGGAGAGCTACTGTCGTAAGGCACAAACGTCAGTATAAGTTTTTTATTTGAAGCGTAAACAACAATATTTTTACCACACTTGAAAATGTCGAATTTCGTGCCAAATAATGTGTTTTTGCGGGGAATTCTTCTTCATTATTTTAATATGAAGAAAAAAGCAGCCGAAAGTCATCGTATCTTGGTGGAAGTTTATGGTGAGCATGCTCTAGCTGAGCGAACGTGCCAGAAGTGGTTTGCACGCTTTAAAAGTGGTGATTTTGGCTTGGAAGACGAAGAACGCGAGGGTGCGCCGCCAAAGTTCATGGATACCGAATTGGAGGAATTGCTCGATCAAGATCCGGCTCAAACGCAAGAAGAGGTTGCAAAAACTTTGGGAGTTGATCAATCAACCATTTCCAAACGTTTAAAAGCCATGGGAATGATCCGAAAGGTAGGCCATTGGGTGCCGTATGAATTGAAGCCAAGAGACGTTGAACGCCGTTTTATGGCATGCGAACAACTGCTTCAACGGCACAAAAGAAAGGGTTTTTTGCATCGAATTGTGACTGGCGATGAAAAGTGGGTCCATTACGACAATCCAAAACGTCGGGCAACGTATGGATACCCTGGCCATGCTTCAACATCGACGTCGGCGCAGAATATTCATGGCCTGAAGGTTATGCTGTGTATCTGGTGGGACCAGCTGGGTGTTGTGTATTATGAGCTACTGAAACCGAATGAAACGATTACGGGGGATGTCTACCGACGACAATTGATGCGTTTGAGCCGAGCACTGCGAGAAAAACGGCCGCAATACGCCGATAGACACGACAAAGTTATTTTGCAACATGACAATGCTCGGCCACATGTTGCACAAGTGGTCAAAACATACTTAGAAACGCTCAAATGGGATGTCCTACCCCACCCGCCGTATAGTCCAGACCTTGCGCCATCCGATTACTATCTCTTCCGATCGATGCAACATGGCCTGGCTGACCAGCACTTCCGTAATTACGATGAAGTCAAAAAATGGATCGATTCGTGGATTGCGGCAAAACCGACCGAATTTTTCACAATGGGAATCCGTGAATTGCCAGAAAGATGGGAAAAAGTAGTAGTAAGCGATGGACAATACTTTGAATATTAAATTTGTAACCATTTTACGTCAATAAAGTTTCAAATTTCGAAAAAAACCGCACGAACTTATTCATAGTCCTATTAATAACATTTCTTGGCTACAATGTTTTCGTTAGCAAGCATTTCCTTCATCTCGTTTAATAAAAGTGAAATCCCGTGTATTAAATTCAAATTATGCCCAAGCAATAGTAATTAGTTTGCGCTCGAGGGCATTTACAATAGTTCCCCCAATTAATAGGTAATTCTTGCTAAAGTTAGTTTGTAAGCTTCGCTGGCACTTCCTTCCTCATTCTTAGCAAGCAGTAGTTTAGTTCAGTTTTACTACCGACTGCTCAATGTATTTGGGGGCACTTAAATTGTGCACCTAAGCATAAAGAGTAATCATAATAAAGTCAACTATGCTCATAACTGAAGCCACTAAGTGCTTATTACAATAAGACGCTGGCGATTATGTTTAATGGCTTATAAAATAATGCGAAAGAGAATGGCAAGAAATGCGCAGCTAAAGAAATTAAAAAATAGGAGCCAAAAGCAATAACGACGCAGGTTAAAGCTACAGGTTATAGTCGTAAACGAAAGTGCACGGATATCATTTATACAGGGTGGTCCACTTGCAATGTTTGTAAATCGATGCATCAAAAAACCCACAAACTTCTATATATTGGAATATATTTAACCTGTATCTGCTTCACATTTGGGTACTTTTTGTACCTTTTGGGGCAAATTTAAAAATTTAAATTTTGTTGTTTAGTGTAATGGAGATTCTTGAGCCTTCACAATAACAACAAAACAATAACATATGAAAAGAAATTTATTTAAAGTAAAGTAAATAAGTTTTTTTTTAAAGCATGCGTTTCTACTTGCGCGCACATCTTCTTCTTCGTAATTGGCCGAGTTTAACAAAGCGCGCCAATCGTTTCTTTCTCGTGCTACCCGGCGCCAAGTGAAGCCAGGTCTTTCTCCACCTGATCTTTCCAACGCAGAGGAGGCCTTCCTCTTCCTCTGCTATCACCACATGGTACCGCAACGAATACTTTCAGAGCCGGAGCGTTTGTAGCCAGCGCGTGTGGAGCATACGGACGGCATGACCCAGCCAACGTAGCCGCTTGATCTTTATTCGGTGCGCTATGTCTATGTCGTCGTAAAGCTCATACAGCTCATCGTTCCATCGTCTGCGATATTCGCCGTTGCCAACGTGCAAAGGTCCAAAAATCTTCCTCAGAATCTTTCACACGAACCCTCCAAGCGTCGCCTCATCGGGTGTTGTCATCGTCCACGCTTCTGCGCCATACGTTAGGACAGGCATGATGATAGTCTTGTAGAGTATTAGTTTTAATCGTCAAGAGAGGACTTTACTGCTCAATTGCCTACTTAGTCCAAAGTAGCACTTGTTGGTAAGAGAGATTCTACGTTGGATTTCAAGGCTGACATTGTTATCGGTGCTAAGGCTGGTTCCTAAATACACGAAGACTTTTACAACCTCAAAATTATAACTGTCAACAGTGACGTGGGGGCCGATACGCGTGTGCGCCGACTGTTTGTTTGAAGACAGGAGGTACTTCGTTTTGTCCTCGTTCACCACCAGACCCATTCGCTTTGCCTCTTTATCCAGTTTGGAGAAGGCAGAACTAACAGCGCGGTTGTTAAGGCCGATGATGTCAATATCATCGGCATACGCCAACAATTGTACGCTCTTATAAAAAATTGTGCCTGAGCGATTAAGTTCTGCGGCTCGTACGATGCTCTCCAACATCAGGTTAAAGAAGTCACACGACAGCGAGTCACCCTGTTTGAAACCTCGTTTGGTATCAAACGGCCCGGAGACGTCCTTCCCAATTCTGATGGCGCTGCTGGTGTTGAGCAGCGTCATCTTGTATAGTCGTATTAGTTTTTCGGGGATACCAAATCCAGACATCGCGGCATACAGGTAACTCCCTTCCGTACTGTCGTTTCCAAGATTTGTCGTATTGTGAATATTTGATCGATGGTAGACTTTCCAGGTCTAAAGCCACACTGATAAGGTCCAATCAGTTGGTTGGCGGTGGGCTTCAGCCTTTCACACAATACGCTCGCTAGAACCTTATAGGCGATATTTAGAAGACTAATCCCGCGGTAATTGTCACAAATTGCCAAATCGCCCTTCTTATGGATTGGGCAGAGCACACAATTCCAATCGGCAGGCATGCTTTCATCCGACCATATTTTGCATAGGAGCTGATGCATGCACCTTACCAGCTCCTCGCCGCCATGTTTGAATAGCTCAGCCGGCAGTCCGTCGGCGCCCGCGGCTTTGTTGTTCTTTAGCCGCGTTATCGCTATTCTCATCTCGTCATGGTCGGGTAGCGGAACGTCAATTCCGTCGCCAACGATTGGGGTATCGGGATCTTCACATTCTCTGTGACATGCGCAGCTATCACTGTTTAACAGGTTCGAGAAGTGTTCCCTCCATAATTTAAGATTGCTCTGGATGTCAGTCACCAGTTCGCCGTCTTTGTTCTTACAGGAAAATACCCCGGTCTTAAAACCTTCTGTAAGCCGCCGAACTTTCTGGATGAATTTTCGGACGTTATTCCTATTGGCCAGCATCTCAAGCTCCTCGCACTCTCGTTTCTTCTTTCGGATAATACGTCTCTCTTCCTTTTTTAGCTCTCTGTAGCGATCCCACATGGCTCGCGTTGCGCCCGATCGCAGCGTGGCTTTATAGGCGGCATCCTTTCTTTCTGCGGCAGCATGACATTCCTCATCGTACCAATTGCTTTTTCGGGCCGGAATCCGATTTCTTCTTCGCCGGCGGTACGTAAGGAACGAGAAATGTTGCTCCTTTGCTCTTGCATGCCGGTTTGTTGGGCAGTGCTCTGCTGAGAGCAAGAGTGAGAGTCGAGTTGCGAATCTTCTGGCTGTCTGTTGCGACTGCAGCTTTTCGATGTTGAACATTCTTAGCGTAGTTAGATGTACGTTTTTTGCTGCACAGAGGCGAGTGCGCAGTTTGGCTGCAACAACAAATCCAACACCTAATTTGCGCTCCTTTACGTGGCAGCTGTAGAAGACGGCCAAGGTCCTTGTCCCGTCCATCGCATCTCTTGAATGGCAGTAATGTCAACTTTTACTCTTAACCAGCCGGGCAGTGGCACCTTACACATTAAGGGACCGGACATTCCAGGTGCATGCCCTCAAATCGCAATCTTTATTTCGTTTGTAGTGGTCGTCATCAGTTTAGGAAGGTCTCATCGGAGGCTTTTTTAATCTTTTCATTGGGGGATTTTTAAGTGGCGGGCCCCAAACCCAGCGCACAAACAGCTATCCTGCTGTTTCGCCTTCTTACGTTAGCTCACTCCCGAACGGGTCTTCGGACGCTACCCAGAGGATACGTGGGCTAGTCCCGGACGTTATGAGTCGCTTGAACAATATGCAGAAGAATCGTCCTGGTCACTCCCAAGTGAATGGCGATCAGTAACTTTCCCCACTTGCGTGGACTTCTACATATGGAACCATCCTCCGTGCGGATCACCTTGTATAATATAATGCAACAGATATGGGCGTTAAATTGTTGCCCTATATTGAATGCCCAAATCCAGTGACTAGTCCCGGGATCACATAAACGGTATCCGGAAAATACCGTTATCGTAAAAGTCGAAAAAAATGTGCATCCCTAGTAAACAGGTTTTATGAATCTACAAATGTGTGGTAGCCATAAAAAGTCTTGGTAGCACCAATACTATTAAGGTAACAATAAGAACGAAAAAGAACAATAAAATTTTAATGCATTGGCTGGCGTAAAAATAGCGCTGTAATGATATTACTATGAAGGTGGCCAAAAAGATGAAGTGTAGTGGAAAGAAAATGTTTAAGAAACGCGACCAAAAAGTATAAAACTTAGAAACACTTAGTCAAAGACACGTTCAAGTTTTATGACTAAATTATTGAGTGGAAAAAAGCAAACGCAGTTTACACTGCATATTTTACTTTGTTTTAATTTTGCAGCGCGCTATTAAATTATTATAATATTTAGTACTAATTCTCTTGTGGCATAGCAAGGGGCGACATCTTGTTGAAACTGCATATATTGTAGGTGAGATGCATACCATTCAACCTAAGCCTCTACAATTTTGTTGTCTTGCGCCTCATTATATCACATCTGCGAAGAAAAAAGGGCCAATGTTATTGCCGGACCAAAATCCATCAATGTAATTTCTATCAAGAACGCAATCACTCCGGCGCCCATCCAAGATTTCAGTTCCACTTTTGTAGAACGATTTATCTTTTGCGTCAAAACAGGCTTCAGTTTCAGCGATAACCTCTTCATTCGAGTGAAATTTCTAACCTGCAACCATTGTTTTTTTTTTAGGTCTGCAAACAGCCAGTAGTCGCTAGGAGCCAAATCTGGCGAATACGGTGGATGGTGGATGTGGCAGCAATTCGAAGTTCAATTCATGTAGTTTTGCCATTGTTTTGATTGACTTGTCACACGGTGCGTTTTGGTCAACAGCGAGCAAACGCCACACCCACTTTGAACAGAGTTTTCTCAAGCCAACCCATTCTTTTGATGTTTTCTGATTTTATCACCTCGTTTGACGTCTACTGCTTTGTGCATCTACGACCACTTTTGATGTCAGCAAAACATTGTTTTATTGTTGTTTCTGATGGAGCGGAGCCCCCATAACACTTTTCAAGCCATTGCTTTGCTTGAACGGTCAATTTTTTTCTTGCAAGAAGCAGTGTATAATTAAAATACGAAATACTTTTTGATCCAGTCTTTTGAAATAAACAAAAGTAGCGTCACTCTTAGCACAATAACTCACGAACTAGTCGCAGCCGAATGGGTTGGTACATTACTACATTTCGGGAGGGCCCAGGTTCCGATCTCCGGACGTGAAACCCGAAATGTTAGAAATAGTTTTTTCTAATAGCGGTCGCCCCTCCGTAGGCAGTGGCAAACAATCGAGCGTATTTCAGAGCGTTTGGTTCTTCATAAAAACTATTTCCCGTTCGATGGCGTCTTAAAACTGGCGGTCTCTCATTTGTGGAACAATATCTGTTCTTTTCTATGAAGTTAGTTGTGCAATTCCTCTTTAACGACACTCAAAAGTATGCCGATGGCCAGATAGGAGGTCTAAGAGACCAATTCGATTCACTTTCTCGCAAGCTCACCAGAAATGCCACTTCCCTCTATAGAGCTGTAGCCGCCTCTAACCTGTGGTTAGACGCTACAACGTGGACTATTTTTGGCTTCGGAGCTCACCGTCGGTTTGACCGGCTTGGGAGGCCCTACCTATAGTTACGCTACCGCCCGCATCGCTCTCAGGATCATTGCACTTACTGAGCCTCCTCTTCGCGGCAAAATAACAATCTCTTGCCGAGGGCTAAATAAGTATTCTAACGAAATTTGAAGGCTGTAGCTTAACTTAGTTTGCCAGCATACAACGCCAAAGCTCGTGTGTACCTATTAAAGAGCCCTGTATATGCATATGTAGAAATTGATTTGACTCCCTAAGTCATAAAACTCCATTTTTCATGTTCAGCTCTAGTACTAAAAATTTAAGTCCATAAATTTGACTTACTCTGCATTCTGCTCACATTTAGCTGCAAGCAAGATTTGACTGTAAATTTTATCCAAGTTTCCGATTACTATAATTTTATTATTGTTCCGAGCTCAATAAGTAAAATAAACAGGCACACACACATACGTACTCTATACTCATTTAAAATATAGACCAGTAGATTTCGAATGCTCTGTGGCTGTTGCCAGCCTAAAAACTTGATTATCTATGGGCACACCCACACACATTCACAATTTGGCCGGGTAATTTCTGACAATATTGAGTTCCGCTAGGCATTTGGAGCATTCAGTCATTATCCCTGCCAACTTATAAATAGGAACACAGATAGCAGCGAAAGCTTTATTAAGTCTTTCGGAATATTTGTAGGCTGTAAGCCAAGGATAAGCCAATAGAGGCAGCCAAACTATAAGACAGGTCAAGATAGGCATAGAGAGCAGCGCCGCCATAGTAGGCAAAGCCATGAGGCCGCATGTGTAGGCGCACATTTACATAAATATATATTTACATAGAGATAAAGCACCAATCTCATATCCAATTTAATTTTACAACGTAATCAAGGTCAGTTGGCGAGAGGTGCATAGTCAGCGAGGAAAAGGGGCAAGCATAACGTTCGCTGCGAAGTGAAAAAAAGAAGTCAAATAAATATTAGGTCACAACTGCTGACACAGCGTGACGCAAACCTGCAGTTTAAAATTTGATTGTAGCTGAATTTTCTACGAAGAGCGCAAGCAGAGCGCAGGGGATAAAGCAGGATATGCGATGCTAATACGCGAATAGGCAGACAAATTGGTAGGCAGGCAAAAAATACGTTGTGAATCTGAGAAAATTTGTACTGCACAGAGTATGGGGCAGCACTGAGTTTGTGGGTGTATGTGTGTGTAGAACGGCAGTAAACGATGGTTGAGAAAAAAGTGTTGGAATTCGTAGAATTTACCTCTATGGCCCAGTAGGCATTTCGCGTATCGTCACGAATTGCATGAAAATATAAATTCATTTGCTGGATGCCACGTGTGGGTGGAAATTAGCTGAAAGGAAAATCGGGTTGACTGCTATTTTATTGCTATGCTAGGTGTATGCGGTAATCAAATGGACTTGTCGGATGTATTTTCAGAGCTTGAGAACATAAAATGATGAAACAAAATGAAAGTATTGCAGGAATAATTGTTTTTACTATAATCTGGTAGATAATTTCAAGTTATTTATTTTTTAGTTTAATATACGGCATATACAGGGTTGGCCATATTAAACTGACCCATGTGATTATTAAAAAAATAAGGAAAAAGAAACAGTTTTTTGTGTTTCATTGTGAAAAACATTTAATTTAGTTCAAGGAGATTCGTTTACATCACTTTTTGAATATGATATCGCGCAAGTGGTCGCCCTTAGCTCGTATAGCGTAATGTGCCCGTTTTTCGGCGTTTTCCATAGTTTTGGCCAGCGTCTCGGCCGATATGGCGGCTATTTCCCGTCGGATATTGGCCTTAAGTGCGCCTAGTGTCTTTGGCTTGTTGACGTAAACCTTAGATTTCAAATTACAGTAAAAAGTTATAGGGTTACTCAATGGGTCAGTTTAATATGGCCAACCCTGTATTTGTGGCGACTACGACTTACACGGATAATTCTAACAGTCAAACTCTTCACTAATTTCCCAAGTAAATGGTTGTATTGTGTCAATAGTGGCTTAAGTATGGCAATAAATCTATGATTAAGCGCGAATCTTGTTGGTAATGTTGCAACCAAATGTCGTCGATGTTTAGCTGATTAATTTTAAGAAACAAAATTCAGTCAGACTATAAAGCCATCATAGTATTTCGAAAAACATCATCGGTCGCCAGTGATCTATGAACTTCGCGAATAGATACATTTTTTCAAAGTAAATTTCCACTATTTGGAAGCTTGGTTCTGACACTAAACTATTCATGGTCACTTCGAAAACCTTACTGAACAGAAATGTTAACACAGCCTGATGTCAATGGTTATCATGCTGTTAAACAAACACCCTACAAAATACGAAAAAATTTCATGTTACATTTATACAGTTTTTTTAAGTCCGTATAATCTGCTTGATTCCTACTTCGAAAAAATAAGTGTACGGAGGTCATAGCAATAATCGTGCAGTTTATCGGAAGTTTATCATCAAAGTTCAGGGAGAACACGGAAAGAAAGATGACACATTGAGTCCAACCTACTTAGTGAGATTTGAGTGTCAGTATGAGTAGGTAATAAGCAGGGATGAAACAGGAACAGTGTCAGAAAATAATTCTCTCCCTCTAACAAATAGATATAAGCTGGAGGCAGATAAGGGGGTTGGTGTCACAATATTCATGACAATTTTCTCACTACCCTTACTAAAATTGTGTAATTTATAAAAAACAAAACCCATTGGAAATTATGTTACTTTCACCTATTTTATCAGCAGAGGCTTCAGAAAACTTAGCATATTTTAAAATTAAAAAAATTAGGATCTGTTGGGATATTAGGGAGCTAATGCAGATATGTTATTGAAGTCAGCCGGCGACGGGAGGTCTGTTTTAGTAGGAGCAAGTTCTACATATTATTGGCGCGACGGCATCACTCGAAATATTTTTGACAATTTTATCCCAAAAAAGAACCAAAAAAAGTAGAGATTGAGATGGAGATGGAGAATAGAGATGGAGATGGAGATAGAGATAGAGATGGAGATGAAGATGGAGATAGAGATAGAGATAGAGATAGAGATAGAGATAGGGATACAGATAGGCGCATTGCCCCAGGCTTTCAGAGAAGGGCGCACCCATTGACCTTAATCGTCTAGCTGCCAAACACGGACAGTTACAGGGAAAGTACTCAACAGTCTCCTTCTATGAAAGGTCCCACAGTTTCTGCAATGGGGGTTAAATGGTGAAACATAAGTGCAAATAAATTATACACTATATTCTTGGGAGGTAGCTGAATTGTAATTTTTTCTAATTCCAATTTTTTTCAAGCTTTGAGATGCTCTTGATTTTTTTTGTTTTTGTTCCGTGTTCACTCCACTCGGGAATATAGCGCCTCGACAAGACCCAGTCTTATGTTGGTTTTAATCTATTTGATTTCTGACAGGGTAGGTGATTAGCCCGCCGCTACCAGTCCAGAAGCGCCATCTGTGTTTCACATTTTTCTAGCAGAAGGATCACGCAAATGGTTGAGGACTTCGCTAAATTTCGTGTGGCTTCGCTATTACCGCGATTGCCCGCTTCCTCTTGCTGGCGTCATTGTTGCAATGTGTAACTGTCTTTTTCTTTAGTTTTTTGTTAGTTTTAGCAGCCACAATGCAAGTAATGCGCTGACTCTTGTGCGGGAGTAAGGATTGGAATGATGAGGTTGTTGGGGTTGTCTGGGATGGCAAGCTAGTGCACTTACGCTAGACTACCGAGGCCAGCAGATGCTCTTGAATAATCACTGAAAAATTTCTTCCCGTTCTGCCAATATTTTTCCTCGCAATCCAGCAGTTTGAGTGGATTGCTATACGAAGCTAAAACTATTTACTTAAAATATTCGATATTTGCTAGTTTTATTTGAAAAAGTACTTCCTAGTTCTTCGTATAAGGAAAGCTTTGTGTTTTTAAGGCTTATTGGGCAATAGCCGTCCGATTTGATGAGTGTACCGATCAGTAAAACATTTACTGCTTTGTATGAAGTTACTTTTTTCGCTTGAGAAAAATCTTGCATTGGCTGTAGATTCAATCTTTTGGGGAAATTTTTCTTGCATGAACGAAGTATTTTCACATTTACAACAACTTTCATTGAAGTAACTATTCTTATAGAAGTTATGAGTCCTTTTTTTACTTTTACAGTAAAAACCTCAATCAACTTAATTTTCAGTGAAATATACGAAAATGTGAAAAATTGCATCCAAATTTGGTAATTTTGCAGTACACGAACGCACCAGCAAATGTGGCCACATTGTAAGCGTAATGTTACCTTTTCGATTATTTCTTTCTTATGGATTTTAAGCAAAAAGTATATCGATATTACACAATCGGCTGCAGATATTCTACATTGTAGAGTGCATTTCCTACATTCCCGTCCTGTGCATATAGATGAGATCAGCGAATTTCCTGTACCACCTAGCTTATTTTTCTCTGCTCAATGTAAACTCACTTCGAGATAACCGAATGTCTTAGTTCAGCTAGCAAATTCCATTAAAGTAATGTTCTCTTCTATGTTCCCCGCGTTGGTTTTGCTGCTCCAAAGAAACTCATTATTAGCACAGCAAACGACCGATTCAGACAGGTTTCCTAACCAATCCGGCCGTTTTATACCAATAGCCACATAATGGCCTCACACACTTACTTACATAGTAGAATTACTCTAGTAGCTTCGCCGCCTATAGCTATGCGGTCTTCTATGCATTTTAAATTCTCCAGCGCTCTGACGTGGCGTATACGCAACCACCAATTGGCGAACCTAAGTAAAGCGCCGACTAAACAACTATCCAACAACACAAATGCATGAGTAAAGCTATTGGAGCCAACTGCCAAGTCGACGTCATTAAGTTGCCTTCATTCTTATCATTGACCCTTCCGTCGCACGTCACTCAGCACACTCGCCGCATTCGTACTTGAGCTTACGCTGGCGCTGCTCAGTGCCGAGCCAAACTTATGCAGTTCAAATCAACTTGACTTTGCTTGTCTTTCACTACATTTGCGTTGTTCCCTTTTGTGCTCTTGGCATTCATGTGCCGGCATTGTTGAAACTCTGGCATACGAGTAGTGCTTTGTGTAGTCAGACTGGTTATTGTTGTAATTTTTAGGCGGCACTGTGTAGCAATTTGAATTTTTGTCGCAGTTTAGCAGTTTAACAACCCAGGTCGCAGGGAAGGCGAGTGCTTAGTTCAGAGACTGTGCGCTGTTCATATCTCTTCATTCGTTCTTTTGTCGGAGGTAAAATATGCGACTCACGAAATTTTCTTATTGTACTCGGATAAATGTACTTGCATATGAAAAGATTTCAATTTACATATACATATATAAAAATGTGGGTGAATATGTATTTAAACATACATACACACATACATGCACTTTGTAGGTGGGCACCCAATTGTTATGAAATCCTTGTTAAGAATTTATATGCCAACTCCATAAATTTTGCCGGTTTTCGTAATTTCTGCTGTAGTACAAAAGTAAGGAGGTAAAATGTAAAATTAATAAGAGACAACTACAATAGCAAAAGATCGGAAGTAAAATGAAAAAAAAATTGTTTAATTTAAGCAGCCAATTGTTGGCTCAGACAAATTTTTCTTTGCAAAAGAATATTTTCTTCTGAAATACAATCACACGCACTTGAATGTCTGCGATTGTACACTTAAAATCATTCAAGACATATGAACGCAGAGTATGAGCTCGTGTATACCGTCTGCCACATAGAAGCGCTGGCAGTTTTATGCAAAAATGAAAATGTTTATTCAAGAGCTATGGGGGTGGGAGGCCTTGTTCTTTATGACGTATACTATGTATTAGTTGGTCCCGAGCTCGTTTCAAATTGGGAAGGGAATCAGGAAGAGATAAAAAGTAAATTCTAGCAAGCAGGGCAAGCAGTTTTATATATACAAAGTGACAGGTCATGCCCGCTTGACAGAAAGTCAGTATTATAACTTTATAGAAAGATATTATATTAATCGCTCATTACTTCACAGACATTACGAAATATTGGAAAATTATTTCCAAAGCCAAGTAGCTCCAACAGTTTATTGAAAATAAGCCAACATCAACTTTTGTTAAGGAACGCTTTTTCATCTCGGTGGCTATGCTGAGCAAGCAAAACTGTCGCATCTTGGAATAGAAAAACTCGTACGAGATCATTGCAATACATCCTCAGAGAGTGACTGTAGGGGCGGATTTTCGAGCGATGGCTCATTTTTCTTAAAATGATCAATCAAATCATTCGTTTGATAAGGTCAAAAACCGGCACCAAGGCTTTGGAAAACTGGATTCACAGGATGCGCTGCTGCCAATCCAGCCGAAGCAGCTGAGGGAGACGTGAATAGCCTGAAGTGTATCTAAGACAAATATATAAGGTATAGCTCTCTCTCTCCTTTTCCTCTACGTTATATCTTTTTTCTCTTTCGTGGAAAGAAAATGCCGAAAACGTTGCATGGTCATCAAGCTTCACTTCAAAAAAATACGTTACCAGCCCTGGTTCCACGCAAAGTGTTCACGAATCTGAAGAACTGCTGTATGATGAACTTAACTATTCCACTTCGTAAATGCAGAAAATATGAATTACCTTTTGCGCCTTTTTTTCATTATCCAGCTTTTATAGAGAACATAGTTGATTGGGGCTCTCAGCTCTACCATAATTATTAGGATTTTTGTTTTTTTCTTATTTGTGTCTGCCTCGACAGCCAGTATAGCACTCAGACCATATTAAGTTCATTGTACTGCACTCGGGTTCCATTCTTCATTTTCTTTAAATCTGCCAGACTTCCGAACAAGTCTGAGTAGATCTTGTGGTGCCAAGGAGCCAAGGTGGTCGCCTCTTAACCCATCAGTGCCAAAGACCGCAAGCCTGATTCGAGCGAAGGCTGGGCAGACACACAGAAAGTGGTCCGCCGCCTCGTCCTTCTTTCCATATGCTGGGCAGAGTGCATTGTCTGCTTCGCTCATAAAAAGTGGCCCGTCATCGGTCCAACCAGCTGCCTACAGCATCTTCTGCCTAATGACAGGAGAATCTGCGATGACCAGAAACATCAGTTTTGTCCATTATTAGGCTTATTTAGACATTCTACAACTCTTCATAACTCCCTTCTGCTCAGTTCT
The DNA here is from genome assembly GCF_027943255.1 of Anastrepha obliqua. NCBI lineage: Eukaryota > Metazoa > Arthropoda > Insecta > Diptera > Tephritidae > Anastrepha > Anastrepha obliqua. Next base: position 11,463,711 of record NC_072893.1, read on the forward strand.
ATTCTATCACCTCAGTACAGAAGGTGACACCTCACTGAAATGGCTGATAGACAAATACTATCATAGCCTCCGTCGCGTTAAATTTCACGTCACCATTAAGTTGTTGGTGCAGACTTAGTTGAGAAATTCTGACTAGTTCCCGCGCTGGCTCTAGACTCTATAGACTCTATTGCAAATGAAGCGTAAAGCCAATCCTACTATGACCTCCCTGCTTGCATAGATAACCATGTGGACACTTAGTGAAACTGCATGTGAGGAAAGCACCCTGAAGTCGAGACTCTAAAAGAACTGGAAACGAATACACAAAATCAAAATCAAAATCAAAACTACTGACGAATTGCACTTTTTGCACACCATGAAAATTCTTCCAAAAGTATCCAATAAAAATATCAACTCAGTCCATAAGTTCGTACGTTTTTTAAAGGTGGTTTTAAAATTAATAAAAAAGATGTCTAAAGTATTTAATAATAAATAATTATATTTTCCTTCATTATTTACAATGTCTTCTCAATGTTTAGGCAAATTTTTATCTCCCTGGTCAAAAATTGTTTGTCCTTGGAGCCAAACTACCCTTTGATATCCCTTTTTATAGCATCCTTTGAGGAGTAGTTCTTGTTACTCATATGGGATTGAGTTCCACGGAAAAGGTGATCATCACAAAGTGCAATATTCGGAGAGTATGGTGGATGCGGCATTAGCTCCCGAACTCGTTCAGCTTGCCTAATGTTTGCCTTGCGGTATGAGGTCTTGCGTTATTGTGGTGAAACAAAACATGCGTCTATTCAATAAGGACGGTCGATTTTTTTTAAGTGCCTCATTCAGGTTTGATAGCTGATGGGAAAAATAATCAGCAGTTATCGTCTGGTTTGGCTCCAGAAGTTCATAATAAACAATACCGGCCATATCCCACCAAATATACAAGAGATTCTTCTTGGGGTGAAGCCCATCTCTAGGGGTCGGTTCTGGTGTTTCATCTTTATCTAACCATTGGCGTTTGCGAACAGCATTATTGTAAAGGACCCATTTTTCATCACTAGTAACGATACGGTTAAAGAAACATTCATTTTCAATCCGTTGCAGCAGCTGACAACACACATTCACTCTCTGCTGAAGGGTGGCGACTGAAAGTCTATGCGGAACCTATTTCCCAGCTTTGAAACCTTTTCCAACTTAACCAGGTGCCTGTGAACTGTTCCATGCGATGAATTTAATCTCTGAGCTATCACTCGACTGTCAAATTTGGCTGAGTTTCCACGAGTTCGAGCAAGGCGTCGGAGTTAAAGACAACAGCAGTTCTTGCATTTGTTGCGAATAATTTGTTGATGAAAAAATTGTACAAAAGTGAAAATATGGGTAAAATACGCACGATCTTATGGATTGACCTGATACTTAACTTTTCGTAATCTGAAGTTTTGGTATATATGTCAAGACGTGTATACAGTGACATTTTCGCTTCTACAAAAAGTGCCAGTAAATGCAAAAATTCAGGAGTAAAAATTCATTACATACATTTAAGGTAAGGAATACTTAAACTCGCAATTAAATGTTCGCAGTAAAAACAGCGGCATAAAACAGAGAACACTTCCAGACAAATTTTCATTCATTCAACTTGCGTACGTATCCAAGCGCAATTACATTTGTTCGCACGTGAGGATTTTTGCGCGTGATATCTTCTCCCCGTGAAATTTATGTACTTCCTTTTTCTCAAATCGTCATGTCATGTCGCACCAGCCAACAGAAAAGCGGCAAAAGCGCGAGTAAAAATGCGTACGCACAAATAAACCGCACAAGGTGGGCTACAAAGTTAAGAGAGTTCTAAAAAATATATCAGTTTCGTAGAGCAATATTTTAGCAATAATGTTCCATGATCTTTTATAAGGGTTTTATCAAAAAACTCTGAAATTTTAAAAATTGAAAAGTTTGAAATTCGGATGAATGGGAGAGAAGTGATTGTATATACTAATAGCGTCTTTGTGTGTTTGTGTTAATAGTAGAAAAACATCTTGAAATAAAAAGCTAAGAACTAAAATGCTTGCCAAAGTGGAAGAGATTACTGAACCAACCTAGTGGCTTAAATTGTTTTTCTACTGACAGAGTTCTTAGTGGTATGGGTACTAAAAACATCTGCGAGGACATATATGTAGAAAATATTGGCAGGTAGAGCAAAACTATTAAACAATAATCCGAACATTTATGGGCAAACCATGACTTTTCTCTTCCATTTCAAGTAAACAAATTAAACCACAATTTTTGTTAATTCAAAAAAACAAAACTTGTTTTTCAAACTTTTAGAAACTTCTACTTCGCGATGCATAGAAAAATATTTATGAATTTCAAAAATGATTTTCATGAATTGGTGGACAGAATTGCAAGAAAATTATATAACCATGTAAACGATCCCAAGCTTGCTTTTATCTGTATTTTTCTATTACTTACAGCAAAACACTTTAGAAAAAATTTAACAAAAAAATAAAAACAATGTTTTTTCAAAATTAATTTGGCTTCCTTTAAGATTTTTTTTTTAATTCAAAAAAAATTTTATAAATTGGTGGGCAGTACTGAAAGAAAACTAACTATTTAAATGATTCCAAGCTAGTTTTTTTCTACATATATTTTTTTTTTCTTCCATTTTAATTGAAAAAAATTAAATTTCATTTTTCTGTGTGAATTTCTTAGCTCACACAGAAAAAAATTGTGAAATTCAAAGGAATTATATAAATTTGTGAGTAATTTATTAGGAAAATTTTTTCAACGATTTGATTGAGTCCAAGTTCGTTTTTCTCTTTATTTTTCTGTATATACTATCAAAAAAATTTTGGAAACTAAAATATTATTTTTTATAACAAACAAATTTTTTTTTTTTTAATATTATTAAAATATTTTATTAAAAAAATGTTTTTTTTAATACTATTTTATATATTTTCTATAAAGAATTACTTTTTAGAGATCTTACTAAAAAAACCATGCAAAACTCGAAAAGTTAAAAAAAAAATTTATTAAAATACTATTTTCCAAAAAAATAATTAAAAAATTAATTTTTTATAAAAAAAAATTATTTACAAAAACATTAAACAATTTTTTGTAAAAAAAATTTTTTTTTATATCTTTAAAAACAAATTTTCAAAAAATTTTTTTTTATATCTTTAAAAACAAATTTTCAAAAAATTTTACAAAAAATTATTTTTTAAAGATCTAAAAAATTTATTTTTAAAGTTCCAAAAAAAAAAAATTAAACAACAAGCAAAACTAACACTAGAAGGCTCTTATCATGGCCGTCCTAACGTACGGCGCAGAAGCGTGGACGATGACAACATCTGATGAAGCGACGCTTGGAGTGTTCGAGAGAAACATTCTGTGGAATATTTTACGCTGACATAGACATAACGCAGGGAATAAAGAGCCAGCGCCTACATTGGCTGGGTCAAGCCATCTGAATGGATACAAACGCTCCGTCTCTGAAAGTATTCGCTGCGGTACCAGCTGGTGGTAGTAGAGCAAGAGGTAGGCCTCCTCTGCGTTGAAAAGATCAGATGATGAAGGAATTGGGTTAACTTCGTGTGTCCAACTGGCACCGGTTAGCACGAGAAAGACACGAATTGCGCGCTTTGCTAAAGTCGAAAAAAATCGTGTAGGCGATTATCGCGCCAATTAAGAGGAAGTGGAAGAAAAAAATTATAAAAAAAATTTTGCAAAAATTATTATTTTAATATTCCCTTTTTATAAAAACTAATTTTTAAAGATATAAAAAATTTAATAATAATCAGATAAATTATAATTTTTATATAAAAGATGCTTTTTTTAGGTCTTTAAAAATTCCACCTTCTCGATATGGTTTCCTTAGTACACATGGAAAATATCTTATAAATGCAAAATGTTTCTTAAAGTTTCTTTTTCTGATAAATATTATGACCTCCATTTTGCTCAATGTGTCGTTTGAATTGAGAGACGCCTTAAAAAAAAGTTACAAATGCAAAATAATATTTGGGCATACCGCAAATTTATATTATTTTAAATATACCCGAAAATGATTTTTTTGAAGTCGAACTTCTTAGGCGTCGATGGACAAGCTAGAACGGAGAGTAAAATTTCAAGGCCATGCAACATTTTAGGCATTTTCGTTCCGCGAGAGAGAAAGCAGATATAACGTAGAGGAAAAGGAGAGAGAGAGAGAGCTATATATCTTAGATACACTTTAGGGTATTTTTCCTGAGCTTTTCCTTGTGGTTGCTAAGTTTTTGTGAGAAATAACACTGCCTACTTTTTGGCGCTTGTTTGTTGGTGCAAACTTGTAGGAAATATATTTTTGGTGCCTACTTTTTAGCGTTATATTTTCTTGGTGCCTACTGTTAGGGGCGTTTTTTGGTCCCAATTTTTTGGCTCTTTTTTTGGTGCTTACTTTTTGGCGCTTATTTCCGTTTCCTGGTTAGAAATCCGGCATTGGATTTATTGGTATTGTCGTTCGGTAATTTGTGTCGTTGCTGCAGGCCTGGAAACGCTGCGTTTGTGCGGGTGATAAACGCTCGGAGTAGTGTGCGTTGTTGCCACGGCTTGTGTCCGGCGTTTACCTACACCGGTCGACTCTTCTCCGTTTTTTGTAAAGTTCGTCTATTTGTATTCTGAGCAAATGTTGTGAATTTATTTAGATATATATTCCTCTCTCTCTCTCTCTCATTATCTCTCGGGTCTCTCCCTCTTTCTTTGTCTGCCTTGAAAGTTTCATTTCTGCTACGTGTACTACGCTGCACGCACGTGTTTCTTGTAATCTTTCCCCTATTAAAAAAATGCTTGAACAATCATATTTTTAGGATTCATAAAGTAGCATCGCCCCATTTATCAAGTAATCGCCTAGAACTTGGCGGCTAATATTATATTTATTACTGGGTATAGAGCACAGCTACCTTAAGGATTACAGGGCCTTTCATGGCGTTAGAGAGTGTTTGTCACCACTACTTCCTAAAATAAGTTTAATATCGATCCTCAGTTCCAGTTGATCAGTAAATGAATGACTAAAAAGGTGTTTGGTCATGTTTGCAATAAAGAGCTTAAATTTAAGACGCGATTATCGAGGAGGCACTATATGTGCTACTTATAGATGTGTGTGTACGTCTGTGTAACGAAATGGCTTTTCTTATTTTCCAAATGCATACTCTGAAAAACAATACTCACGCGTTTAATACAAACGTGCTAAAGTTCATGGTTTGTTCACAGGCTATACTCATACAATTTTCACACTCATGCATTCATACATATGTACGGAGGTGTATGCCTATACTTCGCTCCGAATAAACACAATGTCAGCAATCTTGTCTATGCCATCTTCATTTAATGGCAGTAAGGAAAAACACGCACGAAAAACTTTTTCCGTCAACGCCTCTTAGGCTGCTTCAACTGCTGCCCTACTCCTTTCTCTTGCCAGCCGCCTAACTAAACTTATCTTTTCACTGTTTTCGTTCTTGTGCTCATTTCCGTTTTATTGCCACCGCTCTGTTTGCGTGCGTCTGTGCGTTAATATTTCGCTTTTATTTCCTATACCACGCACTCCCTCTTCCCTTACTATTATTTTGATAAATGACTGTGTGAGTCACACAATTTTTGTGCAAATTGTTGGCGCTCAAGTGCGTGTGACTGCGAGGGCTGCGAACATAAAGAAAAGCCACATTTTGCTGATTAAACCTGATTATAAGTTGTAATTGTCATCGTACCCGCTTACCAGAGCCGAGGATAAAAAAGAGTGAAGGCAAAAAATAGTCACGTTCATGAAATTATTTCTGCAATCAGTGATCTGTGTTGAAGTTTTGGTGTCAGAGAAAATGCGAAAATCTGCACATGTTTCATGAAAGTTCTGGAGATAATAAAAACAAAAGTAAATTATATGGAGAACTTTTATGTTTTAAGCTCCCTTGAACACTGATGCATAGCAGTTTATCCCTTAATCTAGGTTAGGTTATGACCTTGAATGACCGGTCACAAAGTGGCTTGAATAGAAAAACGGAGAACTTTTATGCTTGAGATTGGAATTAGTTGGGTTAGATTGGGTGGTTAAGAATTAGCTTTAGTAGAAGTGGGCAGATCAATTATGTAGTGTTGTGATTAGTGATTTTGGTGGCCCTTAAGTAAGCATAGGTCTCTTCTACAGACCACTTAAAATTGAAGATATTTTGATATACCAGAAACGTCATGAAACAATGCTTACCAAGGCAGCCATATAATAATGCCATATACCTAAATTGGGGCTAGAGCATACAAATTTAACTGCATCTAAAAATAAAAACAACTGATTACGTAGGTTAGGATAAATAGCTACCCTTGCGGGGCGCCCATTTGAATAAATTCAAAATATGTCCGTTGTGATATCAAAAAGATGGTAAGGAGAAGGAAATGAACCAGACAGGTGGAAAAAGGTAGAGGTGGCTTTGGAATTAGAGCACAACGACCTATAGTGCCTAATTTGCGTTCGTATTAAACGTTTCAAGCTACTGATGAGCTTCAGAGCTTACTTGGATTCGCAAAAGACGCAGGGCAAAGATTTAGACATCTGGGCTCTCACTTTTTCGTCACATCTGCGGATATCACATATCTGATGAAATTCATCAGTTACTACAAGGAAACGTAGGGGTCAAGCTCCATCTGGTACCACTAAGGACCAATAGGTCTATGTGATGGCTTTCAGCCAGCCTGGTCAACCTAACCTAACCTACTGATGAATTTCACCAGTTGTGTGATATCCGCAGATGTGACGAAAAAGTGAGAGCCCAGATGTCTAAATCTCTACCCGACGAGAGCAAGGCATCTGTGAAGAAGGTGCTGAGATGATGCCACCTCGTCCTCCATATAGCTTCTGCAGAAAGTACTGGAAGCAAGTCCAAGTCTCGCGTCGTGGACACCTAACGGACAATGTCCGGTTAGGATGCCTACCAAATTCGATTGATTGCGTAACGATGCTTAAATAAAAATGACAAAATTTGTATTGCAGTACACAGAGTCCGGCACTCAAAGTGTAACCAATGAAAATGGCCATAAATTTAGTTTGGAAAATTTTATTCAATTCAAAATAAAAAAATGTGCGAAAATAATACAAAACTAAGAATCAAGTTACGTTTGCTCGATATGACCACTTTTTGCCTTGACTATGACTTTGAGACGGTCCAGAAACGAAGCGCAAGCTGCCGGAATGCGACTTGCAGGTATTTTGAATCAGAATAATCTATACATTACTGATTTTCTTTTTCTGCGTTTACTCTCGGCAAAATGCTTCATGTGAGCGGTCTGAAGTTGGTTGCACTTCGAGTAGCGGATCCTGTAGAGTGCATTTCTTATATAAGATTTGGTCGAGCTTTTGCTCCAACTTTTATTATGCACCTCAATATTGTTCTACATACGAAGACACCTATCGTTGCATGCTGACTCCGAATTGAAAATCATAGGGATCTACGAAAAGTTTTTTCATAACAGAAATGCGCTCCAGAGTTTCCCATTGCCTGCCTAAGGGCGATAGCAACTAGTCAAACCTTTTTTATATTTTCATGTTTCTCGCCTACGGTGCGTTTCGAATCCAAGCCAACCAAATGCTACACACATATCAACTCAATTTCAAGGTCCGCAGCAGTTGGTGATCCCGAGATTTCTGTATCTTTTTTATGTAACCCCGGAATTTTAAGACTCGCTCTTATATTTCACACTCATGAGAAAGTTTTCGGAATATATTCAGAAAATATGATATAAAAAAGAAGTTCATCCCTCAAAAGTGCTATCACCGCCTTCAAGGTACTCCTCATCCACTGCAACGTACTTATGCCAGCGTTCGATTAACTCTTGAAACATTACCGGAGTCCTATTTTAAATATATCCATCAGAGCCGTCTTCGATGTTTTCATCACTTCCCTTCGGGTGTTAAAACACCGAAGTGATTCTCTGTACTGATTTTTTGACTCGATTAAACAGAAAAATATCCCAGGGAGCCACAATAGATAAATTCGATGCTGTTGGATGATATTCGTTTCATTCTGGGTTGAAAAATTCGCGGATAAGGATTTAAATATGCGACGGTGCGCTGTCATGGTGCAAAATCCACGAGTTTTTTTTTCTACAAATAATTTCTTTTTTGGCGAACTGCCTCACGTAAACGTCTTATAAGGTAGCAGAGGAAGAGGAAATATTAGATAGAGAAGAACTTGTCTTCACTTGGTATTTTCAGCTGGCTCCAGTTAACACGAGAAGGGAAATTTGTTCAACTCGGCCAAAATCGCGTAAGCGGTTGTCGCACCAATCAAGAAGAAGAAGGGAAAACTTCTCATAACGCCCAAATAATAGGCCTTATTAACTGTATGACCTTGTGGAAGAAAATCGTGGTATAAAAGTACGTTGTAATCGATAAAAACAGTGAGCGTCGCTAACTTTTTAGACTGAATATGATGCGGTTTGTTTTTGGTCTCGGTTCCTTCGGAGCTCTCAACTCACTGGCCTGATGTCTGGATTGCGTGTCGCACTCATAAGCCCACATCTCGTCTCCAGTAATGGTGCGTTTGATGAATGTTGGGTCGATATCAATGTAGGGTCATGTCTTTGGTGATATCAACGAAGTCTTTTCTGTATGAAATTAGGTATTTTGGGGCCAACACGGTGCATCCCCAAATCATTAACTACAATGCCCTGAATGGAAGCATAAGCAATGTTCAAGTCGTCTGCCAACTCTCTGACTCAACGTTTATTTCACTTTGTTGATGGTTTTATAAGATTTCGATGCTGTTTTTATAAGATTTTGATTTTCGATGACGTAGTGGTAATTCGTCATTCTCGATAGACTCACGACCTCCTCTGAATAGGAATGTTAATCGCAGATGTGGCAACTTAACAAAAACCAAAAAAAAAAACAAAAATCAGAACTCAAATCATTTGACTTAGAGCGTCACCTGGCGATTGTTGATTAGATTAGATTAGATTAGATTAGATTAGATTAGATTAGATTAGATTAGATTAGATTAGATTAGATTAGATTAGATTAGATTAGATTAGATTAGATTAGATTAGATTAGATTAGATTAGATTAGATTAAATTAGATTAGATTAGATTAGATTAGATTAGATTAGATTAGATTAGATTAGATTAGATTAGATTAGATTAGATTAGATTAGATTAGATTAGATTAGATTAGATTAGATTAGATTAGATTAGATTAGATTAGATTAGATTAGATTAGATTAGATTAGATTAGATTAGATTAGATTAGATTAGATTAGATTAGATTAGATTAGATTAGATTAGATTAGATTAGATTAGATTAGATTAGATTAGATTAGATTAGATTAGATTAGATTAGATTAGATTAGATTAGATTAGATTAGATTAGATTAGATTAGATTAGATTAGATTAGATTAGATTAGATTAGATTAGATTAGATTAGATTAGATTAGATTAGATTAGATTAGATTAGATTAGATTAGATTAGATTAGATTAGATTAGATTAGATTAGATTAGATTAGATTAGATTAGATTAGATTAGATTAGATTAGATTAGATTAGATTAGATTAGATTAGATTAGATTAGATTAGATTAGATTAGATTAGATTAGATTAGATTAGATTAGATTAGATTAGATTAGATTAGATTAGATTAGATTAGATTAGATTAGATTAGATTAGATTAGATTAGATTAGATTAAATTAGATTAGATTAGATTATAATAGATTAGATTAGATTAGAATAGATTAGATTAGATTAGATTAGATTAGATTAGATTAGATTAGAATAGATTAGATTAGATTAGATTAGATTAGATTAGATTAGATTAGATTAGATTAGATTAGATTAGATTAGATTAGATTAGATTAGATTAGATTAGATTAGATTAGATTAGATTAGATTAGATTAGATTAGATTAGATTAGATTAGATTAGATTAGATTAGATTAGATTAGATTAGATTAGATTAGATTAGATTAGATTAGATTAGATTAGATTAGATTAGATTAGATTAGATTAGATTAGATTAGATTAGATTAGATTAGATTAGATTAGATTAGATTAGATTAGATTAGATTAGATTAGATTAGATTAGATTAGATTAGATTAGATTAGATTAGATTAGATTAGATTAGATTAGATTAGATTAAAATAGATTAGATTAGATTAGATTAGATCTTTATGAGGTTTGCACTTCGACCTGAAGACCTGTTATGCCTCATCCAGACCAAGTTACCCTATTAAACTCGGGATGGAGCTGGGTTGGATTAAGCGTATGTGGCTTTCCTCTGGATGCATTTGGCCAAGATGTTTCAACCTTCTCCGCGCTATAGTAAAAAATGCAATACGCCTTTTTGTCTAGGAGGAGGAGGAGGGTTTACAGCCCGGCTTCCTAGCCACTGCCCTAGTAATACCTAGATGAAGCGCTCATGCGTTCGGTAGACACCTTTAAGGAGATCGAACCGATTTTAAGATCCCCTGCGTTATCGTAATCTGCACGCGCAGCCCATTATTGATCCATTACAAATGTACGGTCATTCCTAACGCAAACACACCCAACCTTTTTAGTTTCTTTCACTCTTACACACATTGAAAATCATATTCCGGCAGCAGTTGAAAAAAGAATTTCAAGGGATTTATAGCAAAAAAAAAAGGTGTTGCGTAGTGATTATTGCGCAAGTGGCAGTGCTGAGGTAGAGTGTGTCCATGCGTGGTAAACTGCACTTTAGCAGCTTTTACAGTTAGTTATTTTCCATCTCCCATCTGCCATCTTTCCATCTCCCCATCTATCCTCACCTCACTATCTTCCATCTGGCTGACGCTGGCGTTCAATACTGTCGTTACATAATTTCGCAAAACTTCAACAGCTTAACACTCCATTGAAAACGGCAACGATGCTGATGCTGCTGCTTTGTTATTGCTGTCAGCTGCACATTTTCATGTGATTTAAAAATGTTTTCGAATGCTGTGATGTTGGGTATGTGTGTGTGTCTGTGTGGAGATAAGTGCATCGGTTGAATTCAAATCCCGCGAAACTGGCGAATTAACTCAAAGTCACGTTTCTCAAATGAAATGCGCAACTACGCAGTGACGTTCGTGTTGCTTGTATGTATGTTTGTGCCCGTACGTAGATATGTATGAAAAAAATATCTGAAATCGTTTCAAATTTTCCAAAAAGAACATATTTGAGAAGAGGTCAAAATTGATTTTTTTTTTCTTATAATCTTGACCGTCTGTTGTTTTCAAAAATGATAGGTGCGCAACTAAGTTCCTGCTGTTTGTCAATAGATGCCGCCAGCAGTGTGTGCTAGTCGATTCGAACATAACCTAAACGTCATAAACCAAGCTTAGACATATGGTAAGCAAACTGCTTCGGCACATTACTGTTTTGTTTTGGTATCATATACTTTTGGTTTTGTGAAAATGTCTGATTTTTGCCGAATAATCGCCATTTGTAGTTTTGCCGCGACGGTATACGACGGTATACCAGAAAGATGGGAAAAAGTAGTAGCCAGCGATGGGCAATACCTCCAATGATTCACTTCTAACCATTTTTTCTGAATAAAGTTGTATTTTCATCAAAAAAAACAAACAGCGAGAACTTAGTTGCGCACCTAATAGAAGTGCCATTGGGATACATATGGCTTCGAGCAAACTGATAATTAAAACCAAACTTATCCCAGAGGCTAATAGGTTATGGAGAGATGAAAATACTTGTGTTACAGCTAGGCTACTATGGCTGCAAATAAATAAGCAAAATACAAATGAACTGCTTGGGCTTTCAAGAGGAGATCAGACCAGGTAAATATTTTTTCAATTCTCTTACGGAAGTGTCAGGGAATGCCCGACCTCACTTCCGATAGCATCCGAATTCCCTGACATAAGCCTCATCTGGGTTCCTGGTGATTTGCCGGCAAAGGGAGAGAATTGGGATCCTCCTGACTACCTGCAGTCTGCTCCAGGAAAGATAGGCTTCCCGTCAACTCAGCGAACTCTCGACAAGTCACGTTGGATCGGGGCGCCCGGGCGAGCTTCTGAGGTTGACAAAATTTCAGCTTTCGTATCTCGTGGGTTTTCTCACAGGACGCTATGCACGAGGAATACATATTGTGAGACTTGGAATTACCTCAACTCCCTTTTGCATGGGATGTATGGAGGATGAGGTGAAATCAGCTCAGCACCTTCTCCTTAGCTGTCCTGCTCTGGCGGAGCTAAGATGCAGACATCTTGGCTCTTACTTCTTTGCTACGCCTGCTGATATAGCTGGCGTTGACATTAAAAATGTAATGAATTTCATCAGCAGCACAAAGCGGTTGACGCAAACGCAGCACAGTAATCGTTCGTAATCCATACACCCTAAACCCAATCTCCTAACCAACTCAGCACCACCTCTCCCCGCCCTCTCCTTGTATCCCATCGGTCTTTCTCTTTCACCTCACCTCCTTCATAATGGTACCACAAAGGACGAATCAATTTTTTTTCTTCGTCCAAGTGTGCTCATTCCTTGGGCAACCATACCAGCCTAACCTAATCTACGGAAATGTCTGACAAAATGGTTCCACGAAGAAAAATAAATGATGTTCCCGTGTCATAGGGTGATATCAGAACATACCTGTAAGGTTTATAATTGAGTTGGTCATACTGAACGACTAGCACCATAACCTAAACTAACTTTACTGACCCAACGCAGCCTACTGTTCGACAGGAACCACAATTTTTTCAGCCCGGCATGCCTATTGTTGTCACCTTCTCCCATTAGTTCTTTTCATGACAGTTATCAGGAAGTTATGTAGGAAATATCTAGCCAAAGCTGGATGTTGTGAGCACTTGAACGAATCAACATTTTCGTTCTATGCTCAGACTCTCAGCTCTATGCTCCGACTAAGGGCGTTAATATGTGCAGAGGGATGTTTTTTATGGAAGTCCTGTGATTTTTCTTATATTAGCAAAAAATTAAAATAAAATAACAAATTTAAAAATATTTATAATTTATTTATTTTCATTCTCATTAGCATTTACTCTCAAGTTAAAAGTTAGCATTTTTACTCCAGTACAACAAATTTGCTAAGTTTAAGCTGTACTTACAATCACAAAGTGCGCAATCGCTAAAAATCTATCAACAAAAATTACTAAGTAATCACACGATATGCACCTCAGGCATAAAATAATAGCAATGAAATTCAACTAAAGCAGGTGCCTGGTAAATTCACACAATTCCCATTAATTCCGAACACTTATCACACCTGCCTTAACCTGCTCGAAATCTTATTTTATTTTTAATATTTTTCACTTGTACTACGCCCATGAAAATAATGAACCACCCCTTGTGAAGCAGTACCTCTTCTTTATGCATCGATTCGCCTTCTAGTGCTTACGTAACTATCCCAAAATTGCTTTATTTTCGTGCACACCTATACGCCACTTGGCGTGCACACCTCCTTCCGTTTGTCTACGCCTGTCACCGCCTGCTGGTGGCTCGCGCTGAAATTTGTGCACCGAAATGATAACGAGCAACAGACGTTGAGAGTCTACAAGTGGAAGTTGCAACTTATGACTTGACAGTAGGAGGCATAGTGACATTGAGGCTGACACTAACAATGACGTCAACGTACAGTAATCGTGCGTTGGCGGTAAGGGAAGCGTTGACAACAGCCGCAGGAAGACAAAATAATGCACAAATACTCAGCTGGTGGCAAGAAATCAACTGCCGTTATCTTTCGTAATATGGAAGGTGCTCTTAAGTTAGTTTTTTTTGCTCTAAATAAATTGGCAGCCAAAGAAATTTGTTCTTGTTGTGCTCTTAGGTGCATGTTTTCTGGTATGTTGGAAAACTTTCCAATTTGTAGGCAGGTGAAAGTAAAACTAAATTTGGGAGTTTGGTGTAAGTGTGTGTGAAAGTGGTGAAAGAGTCCGGTTATTTAGAAAATGAAAAGCTTTGAGAATTGATGGAGTATAAAGTGAGAATTATGTTTTATAGGAACAAGAAGGCGTAACAGCTTAGAACTTATAAAACTTGATTTGAATAGATAGAAATCGACTACTGACTTCCTCTTACATGTCGAAATGGATTTCAATAATGTTTTTTTTTTTATTTTACTCCTTGGATATCTTTTTTGGTTGAAGATGATGGGTTTTTTTGAAGAACTCGTCAACTTAAAATCATAGTACAAAATCGAAATATTCTTGGGATAATTTCATCGCATTTATTTTTTGAATTTGATATCAGGCATATGTCCGCCGCAGCTACGCGTTACATGATCCATTCGATCAATCCAATTTTTGACTACTGTTTCCAAAAATCTGCCCGTATGGCGTCAATGATGGCTTGAATATTGCAATAATTCGATAGCTAATCGGGTTGTATGGCAACGTGTATCGTCTTGTTGGAAGCAAATGTCGTCCATGTTTAGCTGATTTATTTTTGAGAACAAAAATTGCTCTAGAATGGTTCGATAGCACTCGCCCTTATCGTAACGGCAAGTCCTTCATCATTTCGATAGAAATAAGGAGCAACGATGCCGCCAACGTATGAACCGCACGTAAAATGGACAAAGTGCTCTCTGAACTTCGCAAGCAGATTTAATATTTCCAAAGTAAGTTTATGCTAATTGGAAGCCTTTTTCTGACACTAAACGATTCATGATGACTTGCCAAGCCTTGCTGAACAGAAATGTCAACACAGCCTGCCATTCTCAACTGTCAAACCATAGTTATAGATATCGATAGTTCTCATGCACCTAAAAAGATACGCGATATACAAGGTGAAGTCCAAAATAGACAAGACTGAGCTAAAATAAAAACGACAGGAGCCTTTTTCTGATAACTTCGAATTTATTTATTCAAAATAGTCCGCTCTGGCCTCAATATAATTTTACGCGATCTAAAAGCTCTTCGAAAGAGTGGTTCAGGCCATTGACTGGAATGTTCTTCAGCATGTCGGTACAAGCCTTGGTTGGATGGCCTCTCCGGACGCAAAATGTTTTCCTTTCATGGCCAAACGCAATTTTCCGAATAGATAGAAGACACAGAGACCCATATCAAGCAAATACGGTGAGTGATTGATGGTTAAAATGCGATTTCTAGTAAAAAAATCAGTCGCAAAAGTGGATCGATGAAATGGTGAATTATCATGCAATAAGCGCCAGCTTCCTCCTCCGCGGTAATCAGAGCGAATTCGATGAATGCGATGCAACAAACGCTTCAAAACGCCAAGAAAGAAAATCGCATTGACGGTTTGGCCCGTTGGCACGAACTCCTTTTGGACAATTCCCTTGGAATCGTAAAAACAAATTAGCATCGACCTGATTTTTTACTTCTCCAAACGCGAGTTTTTGGGTGTTGGCTCGTTTAGGGCCTTCCATTCGACACTTTCACGCTTAGTTTCAGGTTCAGGTTGGAAACATCACCAGTTACAATGTTTTAAAGGAAGTTCTTGTCTTTTCTCGCCTCTTTAATGAGGTCTTTCGAATGCTGAATTCTGAGCAATTTTTGGTTTTCAGTTAACTTCTGCGGAATGAAACGTGCACGACCTTTTGTAAGCCCAAATGATAAGTTAAAATGCGATAAATCGGTGTTTTGGAGATCTTCAACTCCGACTCCATGAATTTCAACAATGATTTCGGTTCATTTTTGATAAATTTACGAAGAATTTCGATGGAGTTTTCGGTGACTACAGATTTTGTTAATTGCCATTTATGTCTTCACAGCCGTCTCTAAAACGTGAAAACCAGTCATGAACTCTGGCACGAGATAGATAGTCATCGTCATAAACTTTTTTCATCAATTCGAAACTTATTTTTGTACCGATGACATAAACATACTGACAATTTAGACGCAATAACTTCGCTTCCACTGAACCGAATGTCCCCAAGTTTTCATTGGAAGTCAGCTCGGGATGTAACTTCCAACCTATTAAGTCATTAATAGATCAAGATGGCGCCTTAAAAAACATTTTTATGACGCCAGTCTTGTTTATTTTGGACTTCCTCTTGTATTAGAGAAATAAAACACTAATTAACCATTGATCATTTATTTTTTAGTACTCAGATATATTATAATTGTGTGAAACACAAACTATTGAAAACAAAAAATAGAACTCCGAAAAAATGCAATTAGAAAATCAAATTGCATAACTCAAATATTCTTTTGTTTGCTTCATTACCAACAGCATTTTCAACGTGCTTTTTTCGATGCCTGCGGCACGACTAAAACAAAAGCGATCCATGCGATGGATAGAGCGCAGACTGCGGAGGTAAACTGTTTATTACGCACACAATAACCAAACGATAGGCTACTAGAAAAGAGAAATGCCTGTGACCAGTAGTAGCAATATTATGCATAGGTGGGCACGTTGCAGTAACAGTAAAAATGCAGTAAATATAATATTTTACTGATATTGCAATTTAATTTGCATTACCAGTAAACTTTTACTGATTACTGAAAAAAATTTGCAGTAAAAATATTTTTTTACTGACTACTGAAAAAAATTTGCAGTAAAAATATTTTTTTACTGATTACTGAAAAAAATTGCAGTAAAAATATTTTTTTACTGATTACTGAAAAAAATTGCAGTTAAAATACTGTTAATATAATTTGATTTGCTATTAGCTATTAGCCTTTCTTAACACAAGCATTTCCAAATTTGCATCGCTGAGTTTTTGCCTTCTGGACCGATTTACAATTCCAGCGAATGAAAACAACCGTTCTACAGGTGCAGATGACGGTAATGGGGTATTATATTTTAAAAATACGTTTTTAATAGCCTGATATTTATTTAGGCAACTTGTTGTTTCTTCTCGTTCGGCCAGGTATAAGAGCGTTTCTTGAAGATAATTTTACGAGTCAGTGGACATTGTATGCTAATATCTATTTAAGTAAATATATGCATAAAACAAATATTTAATTGAAAACCAAGTGTAAAAAGTTTACCATTACTTTCGTCCCCGACGTCAAACAATGTTTTTTGAGGTAAAATTTTACTGATAATGAAGTTTAATTTGCATTACTGCTATTTGTAATGCAGTAAATTTATAATGCAGTGTGCCCACCTATGATATTATGAATGAAAATGCGATGAGCGCGGCCGATTCGACCACTCACGTCCGTTTGAATGTTAATAAAAGTCATCAATAAAATTTCGTTCAAACCGTGACAGTTATAAATGGCTGCTTGATGAATTTTTGAATTTAAAAATCGCAATAATTCTGATTCTTTGAGGTTTGTTTAAACCTATTTAAAAAATTTAGCCGTTTCAGTTCAGAATACTCCCCGTTCATGTGTCAAGGGAAGGGTACTTTCTTAGCATTGATGCTGAATTTACAAAATATATGAAACTATGAAAGTAGAAAATGTACTAGCTAAGCCTTGTGGAAGCACACTCAGATTGGCTTGTATTTGCTCATACTTTCGAAACCTCATTTCGAAATTTTTAGAATTCTTTTGGTAAATTCAAAAATTCTTATCTTTTGTGTGATTATCTAAGCTTCGATATGTTTATTTCCTCCGCTCCATGATGAAGCATAGGACCATAACTAAATTTTAATACTGTCTAGCAAGTAACTGAAATAACTTCGTTAAGGGGTATTCTAGTGTAGAGGCATGAATTTGAGGTGTTCTTTCGGGTGATATAAATAAAAAATTGGAAATATTTTTGCTATACATTTTTTAATAAGATATATATTAATATTTTAAAAATACATAAAAAAATATTAAAATCTCAGAAAACGAAAAACTCAAAAAGTTATAAGTTGTTGAATGGGGGGTTAACAAAAAATGGCGCGCCACACCTACCACGGTTGCAAGCGTTCTAATAATCTGAAACAAAAAAGTAAAAAAAATTATTAATCTTGATGAATGTTGCCATTGTACTTACTACAAAAAAGTCGAAAAAAAATTTTTTGGGCCTAGTTACGGCTGCCCGAAAAAATGATAAACTTATTTACTACTTCTTGTTACTTTTCGGAATTTTTTAAAAATAATATAGTAAAAAATTTTATTTTTTTTTTTTATAGTGATAGTAAGGTTGGCGATGATATATAAGGTTGGCAAAAAAGTCTTGCGGTATTTCCGCAAGCTTGTCTTTGTTCTAATTAGTTGTATTCGTCGCATCGGTTCACGCTAGAGCTTTTTGGAAAGCTCTTTTCACGTGCTAACACGTGTTTGATTAATTGTTGTTTGCTTTTAGTCGTTCGTGAGTTATAGCGTCGCAAACATGGAGCAAAATAAAGAGAAAATATGGCATATTTTACAGTACTACTACGATAAAGGCAGAAATGCATCTCATGCTGCCAATAAAATTTGTGCAGTTTATGGACCCGATACAGTTTCCATTTCCACCGCACAACGATGGTTTCAACATTTTCGTTCTGGTGCAGAAGTGATCGAAAATGCCCCACGGTCCGGAAGGCCTGTCGTCGAAAATTGCGATAAAATCGCTGAATTGATCGAAAGAGACCGGCATAGTAGCAGCCGTAGCATCGGCCAAGAGCTGGGCATGAGTCATCAAACCGTTATAAACCATTTGAAAAAGCTTGGATTCAAAAAGAAGCTCGATGTATGGGTGCCACACGACTTGACGCAAAAAAACATTTTTGCCCGTATGGATGCATGCGAATCGCTTCTGAATCGCAACAAAATCGACCCGTTTTTGAAGCGGATGGTGGCTGGCGATGAAAAGTGGGTCACTTACGACAACGTGAAACGCAAACGGTGGTGGTCGAAAAGCGGTGAAGCTGCCCAGACGGTGGCCAAGCCGTCTTCCATCAGGACAACGCCAGGCCACACACATCTTTGGGACGCGCCAGAAGCTCCGGGAGCTCGGATGGGAGGTTCTTTTGCATCCACCGTATAGTCCGGATCTCGCACCAAGTGATTACCATCTATTTCTGTCCATGGCGAATGAGCTTGGTAGTCGGAAGTTGTCCACAAGAGAGTCCTGTGAAAATTGGCTCTCTGAGTTTTTTGACAATAGGGAAGCGAGCTTCTATAAGAGGGGCATTATGAAGTTGGCATCTCGTTGGGAACTCGTCATCGAACAAAACGGCGCATATTTGACTTAAATCGCATTATTATAACCAATTTTATGAACAATTGAAAATTCAATAAAAATACCGCAAGACTTTTTTGACAACCTTATATATATTGAGAAGGCTCACAATTTCAAGTAAATCGATTAAGTTGAACCTGAGAAATCGAGGTAAATATTTTGGAATATATAGTTTCGAGAAAAACGCGTTTAAAGTTTTGGGTGCAATTACACCCTGTGGCGTTCCAGCCAAGTCAGTTTAGAAGTCGTGACATTAAAATAGCTATATCTCTGGAAACAATTAAAATTTAAACAAATTCTTTTAAAGACATATTCTTGAAAGGCCAAGCTTGGAGAATATAAGAAAACGATTTTTTCGAATTTCCACACTAGAATATCCCCTTAAATATCATCCTAAGCCTCAGCGTTTGTTCGCCATGTTAGCTGCGGCTGGAGCGGGTATCGGCTTTGAATCATGCGGCTCCTTCCATAAAAGTGCTTGAAGTCATCAGTCATTGACTATCTACTCAATACTGATGCTTAGGCACGGATCCAAACCCTTATGGAAATATTTCTGCATGGTGTGATCGGTTAATTCTTCAAAATCCTCTTCACCAAATGCAGCCGACATAACGGATATGGAGGTGCCAAATTCATGCAGAAATGTCAACATGATGAACGAAGCCCGAAGCCAAAGATTAGCCGCTCCGTACTTACTGCGAGAAAAATTGCAAGCAATTTGTAATGCCGGTTTATTAGAGGCAAAGTAAAACTGTAAAATTTTAATAAAAAGACCTAAATTGGGCTGATGCTTTCTAACTGTTCTCCATGAGCTATTGGATTTCAATGAAATATAGGGCAACTAATCGGTAATAGTTTTAGCCCAGCAATTTCTTTAAAAAAATGTTTAATAAATATATAAATTCTACCTATAAAAGAACGTAAATCTTTGGTGTGAAATCAAAACCTACTAAAGCCAGTTAAACTGTTTTGTCAAAAGCCCACATATGTAATATTAGCCAGCATAGAGTAAAAGGGACAAAATCAATAAACTTGATTCGTTTTCTTTTTTTGTAAATTGTTTAGTCTCCTCGAAACTTATGAAATAAAGGCATGACTGATTTTTCCACTCGAATAAATTTGCTCACACAAAATTTCGCACACATGCGGAAGTTTGTGGTTGGTAGGTGTGAATGAATGAAGCACAAATAAATCACGTGTGACAAATTTCTATGCAATCGCCAGGAAACAGAAAATAAAAAAATACGAAAAACAGAAAATAAAAAAATACGAAAACGCAACAAAAAAGAGACAGATAAAAATCACAAACAAGAGTGCAAAAAATGTGTGGAGCCAAGTGCTGCCAACATTTGGCAACTGAAGCAGGAAAGTTACGCTAATCGTTTACCTTTCAGTTCAAGTCACAAACTTCACACGCACACACTGGCAAATATTTAAGCCCACTCGACGCAACATCGACGAGTGCTCTCGCCACCCAAATATTAACTTTTAATGCAGCCGGTTCAAATGCCAGGATTTCCTAGACTCAACCACATTTTGTCCAAGTGAATGTATTTGGAGCAAAGTTCACAGTCAAAGGTCTTATGTTATAAAATATTTAAATATATAGAAACCGAATTTGAAATGCCGCAATAAGAGGCTTCTTCATTTGCATACATTTTGCTGCATTGAGATATGCACACACGCGCATACATACACATACATGTATATATATATATATATTTTCATTATTTCCATTTATTTTTTGACGTTAAAATATTAAATATTTCCGGCCAGCACGAAATGCACCCAATCGATGTGAAAAGCTGTTATGTAAATATGTACGTAGGCTGCCCAAATATTTGCTTGCCGGTGTCTCGCATATATAAACTTGTAAGTTAATTCAAAAATAGTCAAGCTACGTGTAGATGTAGACCAGAAACCGCCATCTTCGACTGTGAATGTAAAATTCAGCATATTGGCACTTTCTCAGGCTTCTGCTGCTTTTCATGCTGAAATTTATATCCTACCGCATGTTAGCAAGCCACGTGACCCTTTCGGCTTACGGTTTATACCAAAATATTTTAAGTATGTTGACTACTATATACACTTATCACTTATTTAAGACGCCCGAACATGTGGTTGACATGGAGAAAAACTCTCAATATCGTATGCAAAAAAACCAAAAAAACAAAAAATTTCAAAAATCAACGTAATTTTTCAGTGACTTCAAACATACATTTTATCAGGTCGGTCCATAAGTTCGTCGTTTTTTAAAGGAGGTTTTAAAATTAATAAAAAAAGATGTTTAAAGTATTTATTAATCAATAATATATTTTCCTTCATAATTTACAATATCTTCCCAACGTTTAGGCAAATTTTTAATTCCCTGCTCAAACAATTTTTTATAGCTTCTTTTGAGGAGTAGTTCTTGTTACTCATATGGGTTTGAAGTTCACGGAAAAGGTGACAATCACAAGGTGCAATATCCGGAGAGTACGGTGGATGCGGCATTAGCTCCCATCTGGGCTCGTTCAGCTTGCCTAATGTTTGCCTTGCAGTATGGGATCTTGCGTTGTCGTGGTGAAACAAAACTTTGCGTATATTCACTAAAGAAACGTTTCAGCTTTAATACCTTTCCCAACTGAACCATGTGCCTGTGAACTGTTCCATGCGATGAATTTAACCTCTGAGCTATCATATCGACTGTCAAATTTGGCTCAGCTTCCACGAGTTCGGAGAAGGCGTCGGAGTTAAAGACTTCAGGACGACCAGCGCGCGGGGCATCCTCCACGCAGTTTTGTATGCAAAAATCGTACAAGAGTGAAATTATAGTTAAAATACGCACGAATTTATGGACTGACCTGATATTAAACTAAAATTGAATAGGATATACGCTATAATCAGAAAATACCGGGAATTTGTAATTTAAGCGAACCACGAACCGGTCCATATTTTTTTCTTATGTTTCTGTACGTCGCAAACGGCCTAAAATCTGGGCAAACAACTCTTGAATATTGCATGATGTTAACGAGCCATAGCACCGCGACTAAATTGTACAGAATTATTTGCCTAAACACCAAGTAAATACCATCGTACAAGCACCGTATTCACCTGATATGGCCCTGTGCGTTTTCTTTCTGTTTCCCAAGTTGAAGTCACCACTTCGTGGAAGCAGATTTCAGTCGATAGAGGAAATCAAAGAGAATGCGACGAAGAAGCTGAAGGCCATCCCTTCGTCGGCCTACCAGGGGCGCATGGAGAACTGGGTTAAAAGTTGGCAGATGTGTGTTGCTTTAGACGGGTTATATTTTGAAGGAGATAAAATAAATTTGTCTGAAATTGAACTCTGTTTTGTTTTGTTTAAATATTCCGGGTACTTTCAGATCATAGGGTAAAACTGCATAAGCAAGAGTTTTCTGAAGGTTTCTACTAAAAAATTGTACATTTTGAAGTGAAAACTTTTTTAGAATCGTTGGGAGTGATTTGAGACTCGATGAAACGAAAAAGCGACACTCTTGGCCACGAAGCGTTATATGTTGATATACGTATATGTGTGTGGCTGGGTACTGCTGAGCCACGCTAGTAGAGTGAGTATTGTAGTATGTGTACTACACTGCCTATTACTTGCTTTGGTGTTTAGTTCAAGCGTCATACGCATGTATGTTTGTATGTTTTTTTTTTTTTTTTTTTGTTTTTTTGGAGGTGGCAAAAAGCATTGAAAGCCGAAAAGTGTGAGACTTGTCTTTCGACTCACCCACTAAAAACCCCACCCCTGCTCCATTTCCCCAACGCGGGACGACCGTTAGGTAATACTTCACGGGAGGGGGAGCGGCCTATTGCCTCTTCATGAAAATCTGCGCTGATGTTCGGCACATCGCAGTTTGGTATTTACTTATCGTTAAGTATTAGTTCTGGGAGGGGAGCGGCCTATTGCCTCTACTTGAAAATCTGCGCTGCTGTTCAGCGTGACGCAATTTGGTGATTCCTTATACCTTTAAGTATTACTAGGTGCTACTTCACGGGAAGGGGTATGGCCTATTGCCTCTACGTAACAATCTGCGCTGTTGTTCATTACGACGCAGCTTGGTAATTACTATCCTTGCCATGTTACTGACAGTGGACCAATGTTCTTCTGAGTCAAGCATGATATCTACTAGGTTGCTAACCATTATTGGCTTCCCCACCCTATCACTCAATTCTACTCTTTCCAGCTCGAAACGAGGGCAGACAAAGAAAACATGTTCTGCATCTTCAACTAGACTGTCGCAAAAGCTGCAGTACGGGTCATGCAGATAAGCCTTAAAGCATCCATGCCCACTAAGTACTTGGGTCAGGTAGAAATCTATCTGGCCATGCTTTCGATTTATCCATCTTGTGATATTCGGGATCAATCGATATGTCCATCGTCCGTTCATGGAGTTCCTCCATTCCTCCTGCCAAGTACGGATGCTTCGCTCCCGTTCAGCCCTTCGGTTAGTCAGCTGTGCCGGATCCGCTCGATGCTTTTTTATTTCGGCGAATTCTAGTGCAGTCAGCTTAACTGGTAGCATACCCGCGAGGACTAATACAGCATCTTCTGATACTGTGCGGAATGCACAGCACACCCTGAGGACACATAACCGGTATACCGATTTAATGCCTTTCATGTATGTGCTGCAGTTAGTTGCTTCGACCCAGGCTGGTACCGCATATAGCAGGATAGACGATACCACACTGATAAGCAACTTCCTGGAAGCCTGCTTAGGTCCTCTCGTATTCATCATAATACGTGTCAATGCAGTTACAGCCTTCGCTGCTTTATCGCTGGCGTATGTTAGATGCTGTTTAAGGTTTAACCTGTGGTCAATCATTACCCCGAGATATTTTATGTACAGCTTAGATTCTAGTGCGTGGTCACCTACTCTGAGATTTGCTGTTTCAACTATTTTCCTGCTACTGATGAGAATTGCCTCTGTTTTATGGTTTGCAAGGCTTAAACCACTAATGCGCAGCCAATCTTTTGTAATTTCGACCGCTTGGTTGCAAATCGATTCGGCCTGGTTTAGGAATTTAGCAACGACTACGATTGCAATGTCATCAGCAAACCCTATGATTTGGGATCCTGGAGGTAGTTGGAGACGCAAAACTCCATCGTACATTATATTCCAGAGGAGTGGGCCCAACACTGACCCCTGTGGTACTCCTCCGGTTACTCTGTACCTTTTCATTCCTTCGTCGGTTTTGTATTGCAGCACTCTGTTAGTGAAGTAGCTTGCAACAATTTTCTGAATGTAGGCTGGGACTCGGAAATTCTTCAGTGCATTTAGGATCTTGCCCCAGCTTGCTGTATTAAATGCATTTTTAACATCTAACGTTGTGACTAGGCAATACTCTTTATCTCCGTAGAGCCAGCGAGAACCTTCAATCGCTTTGCGAGCAATGCGCTTAACCGCTATAACAGCATCTGTGGTAGAGCGTGTTTTACGGAAGCCATATTGGTGCGGCGATAACCCTCCGGCACTATCGATGGAAGTTTCCAGGCGATTTACAATTAGCCTCTCTAGTATTTTCCCTGCCGTGTCCAGTAAGCATAGTGGGCGGTATCCTGAAGGATCTTCCGCCGGCTTAGACCCTTTTGGTATTAGCACTAGCTTTTGCAGTTTCCACTCTTTCGGGAATGTGCATTCTTCTAAGCAGGAGTTGTAAACATCCACAAAGATTTCTGAGTGCTTTTGGATTGCCAACTTAAGAGCTTCATTCGGGATCGCATCGGGCCCGGGTGCCTTATTGCCTTTGATCTGTTTGCAGATGTGCAAAATTTCGTCAGCATCGATTTCCATCGTCCTCCATACAGCTGGCAGCGTTGGCTGCGATGCCTTGCTGTTGGGGGAATAATGTTTTGACCACGTTACGCAGAATAACCGGGCACCTCGTGGGAAGCGGTTTGAAGGCTTTTGTTTTTTTCATCACCAGCTGGTATGCAAATCCCCATGGATTGCTGTCAGCATCCTCGCATAGTTTTTGGAAGCACTGGCGTTTGCTGCTCTTAATTGCATTTTTCAGCGTTTTCCTTTTTTGTTTGAATAGGAGTCTGTTCCTTTCAAAGCTGGTCGTACCTCTCGACCGCTGATATGTTCTTCTTGCTCTATTGCATTCTTCGCGGGCTGCAGAGATTTCTTCCGTCCACCAGTAAACGGGCTCTCTGTGGTTTTTGTTAGGCCTTGTTTTACTCATAGCTGCATCACATGCTTTAGTGAGTTGCCTCATGACTTGGTTAGTTTTTTCAGCCGCATTTCCAGTAGGTGTAAAATTTGACATCATTATCTCGAACACTTCCGGGTCCAGTGTTCCAACCCGGTATCTGACCTCGTGCGAGTTACATGACTTCGGCCTATCATGTTTGCCTATAACGCAAAGTATTGCAAAGTGATCACTACCAGTGTAATACTGGCTAAGGGACCATCTCGTACTACTCACAAGGCTAGAGCTAACAAATGTCAGGTCGATTATTGACCCTTTCCCTGCTCTTTGGAATGTTTGCTGGTTCCCGGTATTCATAAGCGCTATGTCAAGCATAGCGAACGCTTCTAAAAGGGCTTTACCTCTAGGGGTGGTTCGAGAGCATCCCCAGTTCACTGCCCAAGCGTTAAAGTCGCCAGCTACAATGACCGGACTATGATGTTTAATGTCATGTGCAAGTTCTTCCAGAGCGTGTATTGCTTCCGCTAGGGTTAAGCTAGGTGGAAGATAGCAGCTGTAAACAAACAGCTTACCAACACGGGCTCGTACATAGCCACGTGTTGCGTTTATATTTGTCATTCGTGACCTAATCATTCCACAATTCCATATAGCCGATTTGCCTGTTGTGTCGGATACCCAATCATTCCCATTTCCGTATTTATAGGGTTCGCTGAGTATTGCAATATCTATTTTGTGCTCTCGTACAGACTGTTCGAGCAGGCTTTGGGCCTTCTCGCAGTGATTTAAATTCAGTTGGAGAAACCTCATTTATGTCGCATTTCTTTGAGTGCTCTTTGATATAAAGGGCACTTGTTGCTAGTCATCGCGTGTGCGGTGTCGCTTATTTGCTTCTTTTTGTAAATTAAGCAGCTTGCTGTTTGGGTACAACTCTTTGCCTGGTGATCTTTGCTGCCGCATTTAAAGCAGGACTTGGTGAAGTCGTCCGTACTTTTGCATCTCGCTGCGACATGTCCGTACTCCATGCACTTGAAGCACCTTTTCGGGTCAAGTTTTTCTCTAATACGGCAGATGACTAGGCGAATGCGTATTTTGCCTGCTGCTGTAAGCTTAGTGGCGATCTCTGGTATAACTTTAAGGGTCGCCGTTTGCGTCCCACCATAAGCTTTTCGCAGGTTAGCAACTGCAGACAAAGGCACATTTAGTTCCCTGAGTTGGCTAGTTATAGCTTCATGGACTTCGGCTTTCGTCGTGATTTCGTCGAGATCACGAATTTCGATTTGGCGTAGTTCAGTTAGTGCCCTTACTTCCACTACATCTCCTAAGGCAGCTTTAACTGCTTCTTCTGGGTGTTTGGATCAGAAGATCGCTCAAGCACCAGTAGCAAGTCCCCATTTGCAGTTTTCTTAACACCGTATACTTTCGAGTTTACAGGAAACATGGCTCTGTTTTCACACGTTTGAGGATGTCAGCGTATGAGACATTGCCAACGCTTTTCACAACGATCGCGTCTTTACGGGGCGGTCTCTGTCGCCTGCGATTTCCCCTCGTGTTTGCTTCGTCTTTTTGCTTCCCGTCTATCTTTGGACTTTTATTGTTTTCTTTACGGTTTTTCTTATTTATTACCGTGTTCCATCCTTCGGAGCTGGTTTGCTCTTTTGTTGGTACCGGCGTTGCCTTCAGTGCTCCATCGCGGTCACTTTTGCTCTTTTTTGCCGGGCTTTTCCGTGCAGCGACTGAGTCTATACATCTCTTTGGCGTACCATCCGTGACGCGCTTTATAAGAGGTGATGTTTGTGTGCATTCATTTTTTGCTTCGAGAACCACACTTTTTGACCCTTTTAGCATCCTTATTCTAGAAGTCAGAATCGACCTTTCTAGCTTCTTATGGAGCTCGGAAATGCTCGAAACCAGATCACGCATTGGCTGGTTAATGTTACGCTTTGGGAGTTCCATCATCTCCGTTAGCTCTTTAATTTTGGCACTGATGCTGCGGTTGAGCTCTTCTGTTGTGGCCTCCTTTGCGACACTGCTGTACTGCATGCATGGTGACGCAGATCGGGTTCTTCCGATCAACGGAGGCGAATGAGCCAATCTCGAGCTCCTTTGAAAGGGGTTTTTTACCAGCTCCCCACTGCTGTTACTGTCGTGTGAAGTCTCCTTTGGCAAATCCAATGATGGATTGTTTGTTGCTCTTTTAGCTTCTTCTTGGATATTTATATTTATATTTTGGTTGCTAGAATTCATGGTTGTTGGACCCCAACTCGTAAGCCGTTATCCCTATCCCGGTGCGTAGTCACTTATTCATGATTCCATGGTTATCTTTGCAAGCAGGGAGGCCATGCGAGGGTTGACGAAGGCTCCTTATGAGAGCCCAAGTTCAGAGCCGAATCAGTGCTAACTAGGAATGTTACATCTAGACCTACGCCGACACTTAATGGCGACGGGATATGGAGCGTTCTTAGAGATTTGCCATAGTTTTAACGGGGTGGGGGAGGCTGCACCATTAACCTGAATGCCATTTCAGCTAGATTTCACTCTGCTTACTAAAGAAACAGAATAGTGCAGCCGTCAGCTCGTGGCAGTATGTTCCAAACATTTTCCAGTATATCGTAATTAAGACCTTACTGGGCTCGGTCTTAATGTAGATCATATTAAATTAGCAGCCGCCCCTAACATGGGGGACAGACGCTGACCAGGGAGCCGCCCAATATGAGTCAGTCGCTTCTGGATTTTTTGTAATTTCACCATGCCTTTGCATGGTGAGGGGGACACTTATTTTATTAAAGGCGGTGTCGTTTCGCCTTTGACACAGAAACCTCGTCGGATTAGCTAGCTTTTAGACCGGTTCCTCCGTTTCTGCCGCTCATTGTCGGGGGCTGCTTATTTGTTAGAACTTATTCGCAACTAACCTGCTACTACAGGCCGTCCGGCTATCCGCAACCTGCCGACCCCCACGGTAGCTTAGAGCCCAGCTTAGTCGCCCGATCCCCGGGGAGTGCGACCTCCATACATATGTATCTACGTGTATGTTTGTATGTATGCTAGTACGTATGTGTGCGCGCCTGCGTATTACGGAGCCACGGTGAGCGAGAATGCATTATGCATACCTATACTACACTACCTAATACTTGCTTAGACCAAGCGTCCTACGAATGTTTGTGTGTATGTTAGTACGTCTGTGTAATATACGCGTTACGACGCTCATAATAGCAACCGCGTGTGCTGTATTGCGTCCGTATTTTTATATTCGTAAATATTTTCATTTTTAAATATTTACCGCAATTATGCCGAAAAATAATGCGGAAAAGTGTCGTGAATATCGACAGAAAAAAACAACAATTGACGCGGTATTTTAAAGATATGGTAACAACATCGAAACCAAATTTGTATCATATTTTAGCTGTCATAAGCCACTCGTATCATTTGTTGAAATTGAAAAAAATTGAGGATGAATAATAATAAAATGAAGAAAATAAAATATGAACTTTATAGCAATATTGTAATGAACCTATAATTATCCCGCACCTAATGCTGCTTTCATCTCATTCTTTCTCAGTCTGTTTTACGGAAGGTTTCACTTCTATCGCGTCTAACCGTTAGACTGGTCTTTTTTTATAACAAATTTTTGAAAGATGTTAAATTTTTGTGAGTTTTGTTCCATGTCTGGAGCTTCAATTTAAAAGCTTTTTATTATGTTCCATAATTGGCCATATTTTTCTAAAAGACAAACTACGGTTTGACAGCTGAAAATGGCAATCTGAATTGGCATTTCTGTTAAGGCTCTCGCCTCATTTGAAATGGTATTTTTTGGGTGTTTCTTTAAAAGCGTGCGAAACAGAAACGAAAAAATATTTTTTATTTTCGTTTTGAGTATTTTATTTTTTGATCCATTGTTGAAAAATAAAATTTCATTTTTGGTCCTAAGAAGTTCATTCAAAAACTTGTCAGGCTTCAAAGAACGGTCTTCCAAACAAAGATCCTAAAGGACAAAAGACAAAAAAATTCTTGTTCAGTATGAATGTCGTTATCGTGTAAGCTACGATCTTTAAAAAAAATGCGTGTAGCGTAGTACACATAACAGAAGTGAAACTTTCAAGGCAGACAAAAAAATAAGGAGAGACCCGAAAGAGAATGAGAGAGAGGGAGAGAGAGAGAGAGAGAGAGAAAGAATATATATATGTAAATAAATTCACAACAATAGACAAAATTTACAAAAAACGGAGAAGGGTCGACCGCACGCAAACCGTGGCAACAACGCGTACTACTCCAAGCGTTTATCACCCGCACAAGCGCAGCGATTTTAGGACAGCAGCAACAGCACAAATTACCGCAAGACAATACCAATAAATCCGACACCGGAATGTATAGCACTTTAAAGTACGCCCAAGCACTAGCCATGAAACGGAAATAAGCGCTAAAAAGTAGGTACCAAAAAAAAAACGCCAAAAAAATTGGGACCAAAAAACGCCCAAAGAGTAGGCCCCAAGGAAAAATAACGCCCAAAGGTAGACACCAAAATATATTTCCTAAAAATATGCAACAACAAACAAGCGCCAAAAAGTAGGCAGTGTTATTTCTCACTAGAAATTAGCAACCACAAGGAGAAACTCAGTAAAAATAGCCTAAAGTGTATCTAAGATATATATAAGGTATAGCTCTCTCTCTCCTTTTCCTCTACTTTATATATTTTTTCTCTCTCGCGCAACGAAAACGTACAAAACGTGGCATAGCCTTGAAATTTTAGTTCCCATTCTCGCTCGTCCATCGACGCCTTAAAACTATTTGCGAAGATTCCTAAATTTGATCACATGTAAAGGGTTTTCCAATAAGAGGTGTTATTTTGACATTCAAAGAAAAATACTATTTTTTAATATAAATAATCGGATGCTTATTTCATTATAAAGAGGAAGGTATGCCATTAATACTAGCAAATAACATCAGGCAAATGACCACCATGACCACGCTTACAGGACAATATCCTTTTCATGCAATTTTCGATAACGGGATTGCAAAATGGCTACCCTATGTCCTCGATAGCCTCACGAATTCCATCTTTGCGGTCTTAAATCGACCTTGGGCTGTTGGCGTAGACCTTCTCTTTCACGTGGCCCCAAAGAAAAAAGTCACAGGGTGTTAAGTCACAAGATCTCGGTGGCCAATTGTGATCACCTCTTCGAGAGATAACAAGTTCCGGAAACTTTTCCCGTAAAAGATCAATGGTTTCGTTGCTTGTGTGGCACGTAGCGCCGTTTGTTGAAAACATACATTGCCCAGATCAATACCATCCAATTCCGGCCACAAAAAATCCCTAATCATCTCACGATAGCGATAGATAACACCTGTTATTGGAAAATCCTTTATGTACGTATGTACATATACTTAAATTTATGTTTGTTTATGTACCTGAAAACTAATTTTGAAGTTTTGCTGTAGAGCTTGCGTGACTAAAATGGCTATATCTCCGTAAATATTCGGAATTTCGAAAAATCGTGTAGGGATGATATTTTTAAATATTTATGTATATATAATTGGCGCGTACACCCTTTTTGGGTCTTTGGCCGAGCCCCTGCTCCTATTTGTGGCGTGCGTCTTGATGATGTTCCTCAAATGGAGGGACCTACAGTTTCAAGCCGACTCCGAACGGCAGATATTTTTTTGAGGAGCTTTTTCATGGCAGAAATACACTCGGAGGTTTGCCATTGCCTGCCGAGGGGCGACCGCTGCTTTTCTTAATTTTGGTGTTTCACCGAGATTCGAACCAACGGTGTCTTTATGAATTCCGAATGGTAGTTACGCACCAACCCATTCGGCAAGAGGCCGCCATATTTTTAAATATTTAATCTACATAAATGAGGAAACAAAATCGAATTTTTTTTTTCAAATGTGTTGAGGTCCTCCAGTAAGATCTGGCAAGTCATCATGAACCATTCAACACTAAAGCAGCGCTTTCAAATTATGAAAATTTGCTTTGAAAAAAAAAAAAAAATATGCTCGCGAAGTTCATAGAGCGAAGTGATGAAGAAGTCGCCGAAATGTCGATTCAGCATCATTCTCAACTTGTTGGCCTTTATCCCTCGATTATGTAGGGAATTTTACATAAGAATCGTGTGCTACGTGCCTATAGAATCCAGCTTGTTAGTGAAAACTAGTATTGCATCCAGTATTTCTTGATCTTTTCTTTAAAAGTTTCATTATTTTGCATTCACAATAGATATTAACTGTTATTTTTCGGCAGTGATGCCATCGAAAATCGTCTTAGTTAAATATGGGAACTCTTTTAAATTAAGGATCTTAAGCCTGGTAGTTGTTCTGAATTAGTTGCAATGAGTTGCTGAGAAAATTCCGAATTAATTCGTTTATACCGATTACCGTCATCATCAGTATCTGCTATGGGGCGCCAAAATGAATTCGAATAATACCTTAAGGTAACTGGCGCCTTGACGAGACTCAACTTTCCTCATTTTCTGACTTATCCTCTCTTCAAAGTTTTTTATAAAATTTAATTATCATTTTTCTCCTGTATGTATCACATTTGTGCCTAAAAGCCAGTTTTATGCCTCACCTGTATCACAACTCATTGCATATTTATTACTCATACGCCACGTAGTACGACGACAAAAAGAATATGAAAATACTTTGAGTGAAAACTGCACCGTAAATTTGCATTTGCATGTTTGCATTTAACATGAAAATATCTAACACGAAAAGGCAAATGCATGCGTACCAAA
Source organism: Anastrepha obliqua (assembly GCF_027943255.1). Classification (NCBI taxonomy): domain Eukaryota; kingdom Metazoa; phylum Arthropoda; class Insecta; order Diptera; family Tephritidae; genus Anastrepha; species Anastrepha obliqua. The sequence goes on from NC_072893.1 coordinate 11,495,607, forward strand.
ATGTGTGTACATAAACGCACACCACCACAAATAAAGCTCAGAAGTGGTATTTTCCCCACTTGTTATTAGAATGCACAGGTGTTGTCTAGTGTGAAAACTGTTATTTAAAAATAAGAACCGGAAGAATATTTTTAGGAAAAGTCATATTTTTTATAGATAAAAGTATTTCCATTCGACTCGTAACAGAATATAGTGAATTTCATGGTACAAAAGCTTGAGTGTTTTAAATTATTCTTATTCTTTGTTGCTGTCGCGCCGATTAGAGGCGCTTAGTGCTGAAACAGAAGTTTGCCCATTATTCGCTTTTGCCTTGACGTGGAACCACTCCTAAAAACTCGTCAAAAAGGCTATGTTGCCTTGGTCCTTTAGACCGTCCGCTACGACGATTTCCTTGATGGGACCAATCTAACCCCGTTCTGCTTATTTCGAAAGTGGGTTTGCGCAGGATGTGCCCACTTCATCTCCATTTACGTTCCCATATGTCAATAGCAAGGAGTTTTTATCCGCTTCTTACGAGGAGTGTGTCGTTTGAAATCCAGTTGTCAGGTCACCAAATACGCAGGATTGTCCTAGGACTAACCATTGTCTCGATTGTAAGGTTTGTGTGATAGATGCTGATTCAAGTCAAGTTTCACAACCGTAGAGAAGAACTGATTTTATGTTCGAACTAAAAATCCTTACTTTTCTGCGATTTGTCATATGCTTTGAGTAAAACATCTTCTTTTGGCTGGCGAATGCCGCTTTAGCTGTTAAATCGTCTGCTGTATTCTCCTCCAAACTGTCCTTTTCTCGAAAAAAATAAAAGTCGCACAGTGGCAATTCCACTAAATGTGATGAGAGGGTAACTATTGAATTGCTGCTAAGTCATCTTTAATTGGAAAATCGATGCACGACATCGAATGCCACGTATACGTTGCAGCAAACTCTTGGGAATTTCAGAATATAATTCTATGTACATTTTATTATGCATATCAGTTAAGACGGCAAAGGGGCTTTCTGACCTTGGCGGTCAGCGAAGGCTACACTAATATGCAGGAGCGATTTTTTGCAGAAACCTAATTTGAAGTCCTTATCAGTATGACTTTAGACCCTGAAAGTTCATAATCGACCAGATACTCACAATACGCCAAATCTTGGAAAATCCCATGAAAGATGAATCGACACTTACCATCTTTTAGTCGATTTCAAAGCTGCATTCGACAATACGAAAAGGAGTTGCCTATATGCGGCGATATGCGGCAACATGTGCTACTTTGGACTAAGTAGCCAATTTAAAGCTAAAAAACACTCTTCGAAGCTTTCATGATGCCTGTCCTAACGTATGGCGCAGAAGCGCGAACGCTGTCAACATCCAATGAAGCGACGCTTGGAGTGTTTGAGAGAAAGATTCTGCCCAATATTTGGATCTTTGCATTTGATGTCCACAAAATATTTTCCCACTACTATCTCTACTCAAAGTACTGCGAATCCATTGAATCCAGACTAACCAAGATCCTTCCGAGGTTCCACTCCTGCAGAACTTTTGTGAAAAGGGAAGATGGGGAGGCAGCTGAATCTCCAAAAGAATCTTTGATAAATACTTCTTTTCCGGAAAATTGTATTGCCACATGTGACAGTGTCTGCACGAGTCAACAGGTAACCCTACATCGATGTTTCCCAGAAATCTGTCCTGTCTGTTGACAGAATCACTTGGGTAATCAGTAGTTTTTCCCCCTTTAAATCTGATGGTTTAGACGGTAGTTTACCTATGTTACTTTAGAAAATAATTACCACAGTTCCTGTCCTGCAAGAAATCTACATCGCATGTTGCGCTCTTAATTACTTCGCCGCCAACTGGAAGAAAACGAGGGCTGTTTTCGTACCCAAGGCAGAGAAAATGGGTCACGATTCGGCCAAGGAGTTCAGATCTATAAGTCTTACCTCATTAGTCCTAAAGGTGTTCGAAAGATTGATTGATTATCATATCCGAGAGCACATCAAATCCAAATAATCTCTGAACTTCCGACAGATCCCTCTATCCGCAAATTGGAGCTTAAGGGACGTGCCAAGACAATTTTTTTAAGTAGGCAGGACTGAAACGAGGGTAAAATCTGCATCGGAGTTGACATCACTATTTTCTCTGACGGCTTCAAGAGGGAATCGAGAGTCGGAGCAGTGGTTTTCCCTATATCAGCCAATTATCTATTTCCTTAAAACTTTCCCAATACTGCTAGTGTTTTTGTGACAAAAGTTTTAGCGATCCTGCAGCGAAGAAGATATTAACATTTTTTCCGATAGCCAAGCCGCGATCAAGACTCGGAGCATAGCTTGGTGAAGATTCAATCTAGACCAAGATCATAAATACTAATATTTCTCTGATCTGATTATAGGACATAGGGATATAGAGGGAAATGAAGTTATTGATGAGCTAGCCAGGAAGAAATCGACTGAACTATTCTCAGAGCTCTCCTACCCAGACATCGGCATCCCCTTGACTACTGCACAACTTATTTCGCAGAAAAGCGCGGCACAGGCTTAGCTCCATATTTTCGTGTGATGTTGCGAAACATCTTTGACCCAGTACAATAAACGCAGGACGCAAATAGTTCTGGGGACTCCACGCCATTCAATTTCCAAACTCTTAGCTACCGGAATAACTAGGTTTACCATTTGATCCCCCTTGCAGAAGCTGTAGGGACCTTTCAGAGGAGGAAACTGATTAGCACTTTCTCTGTAAATGTTCGATTTGGCAGCCTGGGACAGTGCATCAATCTAAATTCCATCAATACTTTCCATTACATCAACAGCCCTGACTGACTTTAGATATCTACCTATTAGAGGTCTCATGATGGTATCAAAACGGCGCTTCAATGCTGCTTGGGGAGTGCCCAACTGGTACTTAAACCATTTCTCCCACTTATATCTACTCGTCCTTGAACCAAACCAATATTTTGGCACTTTTAATAAGCGCATCCTGAAAGACCATTCCTAAACTGTCAGACCAGAGGTGGTCCATCAGATATGTGAGTGTATACACAAGATATGTTTAATTGATTCTACCTTTCCCTCATCTCAACAGCATCTCACAGACATCCGTATTTTGCTCTATTTGTTCAATATCTCGTTAATATTCTCTTGAGACGCCATGGAATGGATTCTTTTTGATCAGTGTTCTTGGAAATCAACTTATATCCTATTCATTTGAAGTTTATTCCTAGTCTATTCGATTAACTTCATCTGGTGGCTTGCAAATCAACACTTTAATCAAATCGTTTTTCTCGTGTTTGGCCTAATTAATTAATGATGCCTTTCCAAAGTTGATTTTCGGCGTCTGTCAATTTGTGCATATCATAGTTTTCGTTTTGGACAGTTCCTTACGTATAAGCAAAAAACTTCACCTGTTTGTCATTTGCTTTCGTGCAGTTAATTTGATTTTAGTCAAGTTCTGCTTGTCACACTTTCTCTCCGCATATTTGCATATTTTTGCACGCATGTAATCACACGCAAAGTCACTTGCAATTAACCAAGTGACGTATATGCAATTCATACCCACAGTATGTGGCACCGTAAGCCCATGCCTTACCATTACTTATAAGCTTTTCTTGTGCTTAAGTTTGTATTTTTATAACAATACGTGAAAAATGCTCATATAAAATGGATGATTAATATTAAGCCAAGTAAGTGGTAGAAATAAGATAAATAAGCACTGGTACTTAACAAAATAAAATACAGAGGTTCAGCCTGTAAAAATATGTGAAGATATTTTTTACTATATTCCGAAAAAGCCAACATTGAATAGAAGACTTAACTACAGCTAAATTTTAATTCGATATTTTCAACAAAATCTGGTAATAATTCCAGTTAGTTTCAGCCCATTCATTACTTACGATGCTAGCGACAGAGCGATTCCATGTCAAGTGATTCAAGTATTTGAGCCATACTCGTAAGTTTTTCTGAAAACTAGTTTAGTTGTAGGATTGATATATTCAATAAGAAGTAAACTGAAAACATTGAAAGAAAAATGTATAATTTTCGATTCAGTCAATGTTTATAATTTTGATATAGAAGTTAATAGAAGTGCAATATCATTGGTTGCTTTAAGGATTAAAAAACAAAAAAACTTAAGAAACATTTTTAAGTTAAAAAAAATTCAAAAATTGTAAATAAATTAAAAAACCTTTAAAATGAATTAAAAAAAAAAATTTAATTGAATTACAATTTACAATGAATTACAAGAATACAAACTTTAAAATAAATTGAAAAAACTAAAAGCTTTGAAATAAATTTAGAAAAATAAAAACTTTAAAATAAATTTAAAACAAATTAAACAAAAACAACTTTTTTTCCTAAAAATTTTTAGGTAAACATTTTTCTGTCATTTGAGTATTTTCAAAAAAATTTGTATAAAAAATTATATTCAAAGAATTTTTATAAAAAATTATTTCCAAAAAAAACTTTTTTTTTTAAATTATTTTCAAAAAAATTCTTTTTTTGGTAAAAAGTTGTAGGTAAAATATTTTTCTGTCAATTGTCCTTGGTTCTTTTTAAACATCAAAAAATTGTTTTTTTTTTGTTTTTTTTGGGGTAAATTTATTTATGGAAAGAAATTTGTTTTTTTTTTTAACATTTTTTGTGCAAAAAAATTCTTTTAACATTAATTTAGTGCAGATTTACTTTTCCTCAAAAAAAGCCAATAAAAAATTTGTATAAAAAATTATTTTCAAAAAAATGTTATAAAAAATTATTTTCAATCATTTATTTTTAAATGCTTTCAATAATTTTTATAAGAATTTTTTTTATGTTTTCTGTTTGCAAAAGTGAATCTGCACTAAATTAATGTTAAAAGAAATTGTTTCCATAAAAAATGTCAAAAAATTTTTATAAAAAATTAATTTCACACAATTTTTATGAAAAGGGATTTTCAAAAAATTGTTATAAAAAATTATTTTCAAAAAATTTTTATAAAAAGAAATTTTCAAAAAAGTTTTATAGAAAATTATTTTCGAAAAAAAATTTTTATAAAAAATTATTTTCAAAAAAAAATTTTTTGTTAAAAAGTTTTGGGTAAAACATTTTTCTGTCATTTGTAAAATGTTTCTCTTTTATTTATTATGGTTTTAATAAAAATGTATATGCAAACAATTTCTTTTAACATAGATTCACTTTTGAAAAAAAAAAATTAAACATTTTTCTGTCATTTGTAATAATATTTTGTTTTGTTTTACTTTTGAAAAAAGAAACAATTTAAATTTTTAAAAAATTATTTTCCAATCATTTTTATAAAAAAATTATTCGTTTTAATCTTGTTGAACCATAACTATGCACCAACATTAGGGTGGGCGTTTTTTTCGATCTCGTTCTTGTACTAAATTGATCAGATCGGTTTTTTCGTTTTAATCTTTAGTGTTGGACTAAAACTATACGGCAACATTAGGGTGGGTAAGCTGTTTTCGACTTCCTTCCTGTACTAAATTGCCCCGACTTTTAGGGTTTTTTCGTTTTAATCCTTTGTGTTAGGCTATAACTATTAGACTATAACTATACTATAACTACACACCAACATTAGGGTGGGCGATTTTTTTTCGACCTCGTTATTGTACTAGGTAAATTGATTAGGACAGCACTAAACGTTGTTTTTTCGATTTAATCTTTTGTGCTAGACTCCAAATATACACTAATATTAGGGTGGACCAATTTTTTTCGACCTCGCTCCGAGCAGATTCATTAGATCATGGCTCTAGAGCCAATTTTGAGCCACCGAAATTTTAAAGCTAATATGAAGCAAAAAGTTAATATGGGTCATGGAACATTAAATGAAACAAACAGTTTTTTTTTTGTAGCGGTCATCCCTCGGCAGGCAATGGCAAATAATCGAGCGTATTTCGGCCATGAAAAAGCTCCTCATATACTATAAGACCATCTGTCGCTTGAAGGCAGCATAAAACTGCAGGTACCTCAATTTGGGCAAAATATTCAAGACGTACATCACAAAAAGGAGAAGGAACTCGGGCAAACACCCTAATAAAAAGTCTAAACGGCAATTATTTATATAATATGGAGATTCATATTTTCTTCTTCTTCTTCTTCTTTATTTGCAAAGTCTTAATGTAGAGAGTAGACGATCATAGTTATGAATTGTGCATTAATTTTAATACAAATGTGATAAATAATTCTTAATCCTTACTTCATTCGTTTTTCTTAATCCTTATTGACTTAAATACCATGAATTTAATATTTTTAACACAAACTTCTACTTGGAGACTTACGCAGTTTTTATGGGTTTCATATAAAAAACAAAACAAACAAAAAAATTGTTGTTGTAGGAGAAATGACTGTTCATATGTAGTTTTTATACAATATATATAAATCAAACTAAAACTAACTAAACAAAAAATACAAAATTAGAAAATTTTTTTTGAAGTTTTTTTTTTTCTAATCATTCCTTTTGTTTTTTTTTTAATGCACAACTAGTTTTAGGAAAGCTATGCTCTTTGAAGCTATGCTCTAATGACCTTTTTTTAATGCAGTTTTATGTAGATTCCGAACTTACGAGAAAAATCGTTCTCCACAAATTGACCCACCCTAATAAAAATGCTTCTATAATTTATTGGTCTTAGTTTATGTCATACGAGTATTTGCATAAAAAACGTTAGTAACTAAAGAAAAATGCAAATTAAGAGTGTTTGTGGTAATGAAAATCAAAAAAATATGAAAAATGAAATGAATATCGAATGAATCGCTTATTAAAAAAAATTATCATGATATAATATATAAAATAAATCACATTTTTATCGTTTTCAGTTTGATTGAATGCAACTTTAAACAATAAAATATTATCAGTTGCTGCAAATAATTTAAGGCGAGGTAGACGAAGTGACTTTAAGTTATTTGGCTGAGGTCACACAACAACAAATCTAAGGAAAATAGAGGACACACGCGTAAGCGGACGGCAGAGAAATGGGCAAGAAAAACTCCAAATTGAAGCAAGACACCATCGATCGTCTCACTACAGCCACATACTGTAAGTACAGAGCTAAAGCAAAACCATACATACTGAAATTTATTTACATGTATATTGTGTGCATATGCAATGTAAATTGCATACATACGCATAAATTACTATTTTTACTTAGAAAGGGGGAAAAAAGAATTTTTTGGCAAGGATTTCCACGTTCAAAAATGCGGAGAAAGAAGTAGTGGTGCTTAAATTGAAAGTCATGGAGAAAAGCTCATTGCCAAAACTGCACTAAAAATGTAAAAAAAAGTGCAAAAACTTGAAACAAGCAAATGCCAAAGTGTAGCATTTAATTGCCTTTAAAGAGCGCTCAAGGCATTTTATGTACGAATAAGAGCCAAAACCGTTGCACTCTTTGTTGTTATTTTTTTGTGTTCTTGTATTACAGTTGCAAGCAAAGTTGTCCTCCAAAAAGTTTCCACATTTAAATCATAATGCATTGCTGAACTTGCGAGGACTGTCACACAGCACTCAAGCCATGCGATGGATATAAAATGTGGAATGCGGGCAATTTCGGAAAAAAAATGTTTTTGTGTGCGTGTAGTTGGTTAACTCTTAACCGCCTGATGGTAACATGAGAAACCAAGCACTTTTCTAGAACAGTTCGGCTCCCTTATGAGCGCTATGTGATTTTGTTAAGCGATTTATTTATTATTTATTATTTTTTTAATGGTTCTTTGAAAGCTATGCGATATATGAAGTAATGCCCGTTATGTGCATACTCGTATGTTCTACCCAATGCATTCCCAACAATAACTCAACTGCAGTTAAGAGCTCTACATAAGAATGAGAATAGCAGCACGAACAATTATGATTGGTGATGGCGCTGTGCTGTCTGAGTGGGATAAAAAATGCTCTCCTGTACTGTAGAAGCGCGTCTAACTTGAAAAAGTGAAAGCAAGTGATCTGCTAAGCTTTAGAAATACCGCAGATTTTTGTTCTCGTTTCAAGTCTACTGATAGCTGCAGACTACGAGAGTTGTTCGCATTTTTATGTAACAAGCAAATAATTGAAGTATTGCAAGTAATTAAAGGAAGCAGATTTTACGTTATTCAAAGAAATTGTTTATTCTATATACTAAAAGTACATTTACGTTTAAAAGTATTGCCTATATCTATTATATAAGCAATGCTAAGTGCAAAAAATACAAAGCCCTGCCAATCCCAACTTGGCATCTGTCGAATAAATGCCCATTCCATTAAAATATTTGTTCCAGCATTTTTCAGATCAACTCCAATTCTAACTTCGTAATGTGTCTTTTCTAAATATAATTTAAATTTAATTTTAAATTTTTATAGCATTTATATACAAACATATGAGAAATGCATTATATTGGGTTGGCGGGAAAATTCGGTCATATTTTAAAGAAAATATTTGAATTCGTTTATAAAAACATATATTTATTATTAATGAATTACATATGATCCATTATTTGTTACAACTTGTTGCCATATTTCAGTTCTCGTCCTTTGAGTTAAAATAGTCAGTAACTGCCTTAGAAACACTTTCAAAAGACTTGAATTGTTTTCTTGTTAGATAATTTTGCAGAGATCTGAACAGGCAATAATCAGATGGTGCATTGTCAGGTGAATACGGTGGGTCACCAGGGACTTCCTATCCTAACGCATTCAGCTTTTGCTGTGTCACCATTGCAGTAATTCTGGCCTTTTTCCCTTGATAGCTGCATTGAATTTAACCAGCTGATTGCAGTACAAATCAGCGTGGATGGTTTTCCCATGTTCCAGCAAATCTAAGTACACTGGACCTTTGCTGTCCCATCACAAACAAAGCAATACTTTTCGCTGGTGGATACTTGGTTTTGGAGCTGTTGCTGATGAATAAACAACAATATACAAAAAAGAACACAAGCAACCGTTCAATTGATTGGGTCAAGTTTCTTACGACATTTTTTCATGTTGTAACTGGACTGTAAAAAGGACTATCCGATCGTGTTTTAAAAGAATAGAGTGAACTTAATTGCCTCTCAACTCGTGCTAACATTTATAGTCTACTAAATCTTTATCGTCTGCTAAGCTGAATCAGAGAATGTTAAATGTTTTTCCGAGCACTCAATTGAAGATTCGCTAATAAGGGATTTTAGATTTTTTTCACCTCACTAAAAAGAGAGTTTCGTCATATTTCATTTTCACAGTGAAACTAATGAACAGGCAATTGAGAAATTCGCGCACGCAGTTAATCTGTGGCGCAGACGCTAAAGTCGACGAAATTATTCTTATGGTTTTTATAGTGCATAGGTTCAAGGTCAAGTTCTGTTTATACCATATTTCCATTAACATTCTCTGGTTAAACCAAAAAAATGTCAAACGGTTTTAACCACATCCGTTACACGCCCACTCAAATCATCTCATCTAGCAATCACTTGCTTTGGTCCTGCCCCTTCGAAATAGCACGTTTCTTGGACCTACCATTAAATGGAATCGATGACTACACTTAGGCGCCACCAATGTAGGCAGAGCCCAATAAGACTGTTATAATAACAGCAACAACAAAAACAACATTATAGAAGTTACACATTTACACAGTGGGGTAGAATATATTTTGAGTTCTCTTACCAATTTCTACCAAAGTCCAATAAATACTCGCGTATGTATTTGAATGTGCGTGTGTGTATGTACGTTTATGTTGTATAATAAGTACATACGAGCATACATAACTCCGCGTGCTTCGCATACATACAAAATTGCTTCTGCACTGGAATATCAGCGTCAAAGGACTACCAACAAATTCTTAATAAGTTTCGCTAACTCAATTTGGTATTTTTCGGCAAAAGCTTTTTGCATAATTTAGTCAGTTAACTGCGGTGCCGCGGTCCGCTCAGGAATTAAAAACTGCAACAAAAGAACAAAATGAAGTGAACTTAAAAGAGAGCAGAAAGTAAGAGAAAGTTAAATGAGGGGCAGAACTTTGCTAATTGAAAGCCGAAGTTGTGGTTAAACTATAATTTATGGATAACAAAAAAGTAAATGAAATAAATGAATAAAAGAAAATAAATACTTAAATAGCAAGAAGAAAATAAATAAAATAAAAAATATTGTTATTTCGGACATTTTTTTTGACAATAATTAACACGTTTAGTGCGGACAGCGTGGAAAGACGCCCTCCGCTTCTGCGGCGGGAGGCGAACGGCATCTTTTGACGCTCTCTGCTGGCTTTCTTTATATACTTTAGTAAAACCTCAGCGTTCGAGCAACGATGTTGTGTTGTTCTCCGCACCTCGTACGCGTGTTGAAGTCGTGAAAAATTGTTGCCGTTTTGTTTCGTAATGTCTGATAGTGAGGCAGGGGCCTCAGGGCTGAAATGGTTTAGATTAGACAGAAAACCGATTAGACAAAGTGTTCATTTAACAGAATTAGAGCGATATTTGCTTGATTCGGATGACGATATTGGTGATCCTGACTATGAGGAATCGGATGACGACTATGACGACTCCAGTGATAGTGATGAGGCCGAATTAAATTTGTCTACAATTATTGACGCTAATTTTCCCGCTAATTTGGACTGTAAATTTACCAACCATAGTAGGAACGACTACAAGTTCTCCAACGCCTACACAAAGTTGTGCCCAAGCCCAAGCTCCTGTAGATCCAATTGTTTGGTATGCAGTTAATTCCGATTTCAACCAAATACCATTCACAAAACAGAGAGAACTTATAGTTCAACCTGAAGGTATAATTTGATTTACTAATTTAAATTTTTCATCATTATTAAACTTTTTTTATATTGTTTTAGGAAATGAGCCAAAGGATTATTTCAATTTACTCTTTGATGATGATTTTCTGGATTTGATAATACAGGAAACTGAAAACTATGCCGAAGAGATTTTTCTTTCGGAAAATACTAAACAAAATTCGTGAAAAACTCAATGGTCGAAATTGACAAGAGAGGAATTGAAAATATTTATTGGCCTCGTATTTCATATGGGTACTATTAGGCCGAATAGACTACAGCAATACTTGAGAAAGCATAGACTTTTCAATATTTCTGTGTTTCCTAACTATATGAATAGAGACCGTTTTATACTGATTTTAAGATGTTTACACTTCACAAGGAATCCAAGACTTGAAGATGCAAAACCGACGGATAGATTATACAAGATAAGGCCTGTTATAGAATATTTTAATACAAAAATGCAAGAAGTTTATTACCCGGGAAAAAATTTGTCGCTGGTCGAATCGATGGTGGCTGGACGAATGGCTGGTATGGCTCAATTACGTGTAGAACAAAATATTGGCCAAATGGCGGCCGCGGCCTCGGTGGCACACCTCCAAAGACCACCAAATACAAATAGTTCCTTATCTAAAGGCTGGTTAAGTTTCAAGGGCCGCTGTTGATTTTAAATCAAATACAATTTTTTTAAGAAATTATTATTATTTCTCTTTATTATGATAATACTAGTATTACTCAATTTTGCATGGAGCAAAATATTGGTCAAATAGCCGCCGCGGCCTCGGCGGCACACCTCCATCCGATGGTCCAAATTTTCGATGACGCTGAAGCATAATTGAGGTTATATGCCGTTAGCTCTTGAATTGTTGCTGACTTATCGACGTACACCTTTTCTTTCAAATAAGCCCAAAGAAAGAAGTCCAATGATGTCGTTGACGTTTAGGTGTGGTTCACATTCAACATCGGCCCTTGAAATTTAAAAACCCTTTATTATAATAAATTAAGTTTGAATTTTTTTCTGTACTTACAACGCTCAGAACTGACCCATTTCGTGGTCTAAGTGGCATCGCTGTCTCTATGTGCGATGCGGCAGCCAAACCTATAATCATTAAAGCTTGTCAAACTCAAGGAACCACAGATAAATAAAAATTGTTTGACATGCTTGGAGAAAACGGAAAAAGATGTTACGTTCTACGCTATTCCTGTAAATTTTTAGAATTTTTCGTATACTTAAACATTTATGGTACTAGAATACCAGTCTTAAAATTTCATTCTGCAAGCCGTCCTACCACAGACGTAAAATCGTGTTACTTATAATATCCATATAAATCCCCCTACGCAGAAGGACGCAGTCAATACAAATTTATTAAAAACTATCTGCACTCACTAAACTACCAGGATACTATGACTACTTCCTTTGCTCGTATCAATTTCATATGCTATCACTCACGTATGCACTTTTACATTTGAGGTGTTACGATTTTATCAAAGCTTTTTTAAGCTTAAATTCACATTACAAAAAATTTAACGGCTGTAAAATTTATTTGCTCGTATTTTTCACTTTCAAAGCGCATTGTAGTACCAGCTTCACACAGAACTAAAACTAGCAAAAGTGCATACGGACTTGGAATTTTTATGCCGCACGTTTGAAGGTTTATAACCACGATTTTACGGCTTTGTGTGGAAATTTAATTTCACATGCGGTGTGCAATGCCTTAAATTTCTACCTATGCACTTACTTGTATGCTATGTAGATATATGCTAATCCTTACATACATAAAAGTTTCATTGGAAATTTGCATTAACTGAAAAAAGTCTAACAACAAGCAAAATGCAACGCTCCACCAAAGTAACCTTTATTTATTCAAATACATATTTTAGTATGCAGCCGCTAAAGTAATTCCTTTTAAATAATTTATGTCAACTAAAACCACTAAGAACTTGTTTTGTCACGCCACCTAAGCGCCATGAATTTAATATCACTTTTAAACAAATGCCAATGCCTGTGAGCCCATTGCGTGGTTGTTAGGTGAGGTAGGTGAAATCGGTGAATTACCAGGTTGCAAGGTGGTAGTAATGAACATTCGAACATATTTTTCTCTCTTAGACATTCCCATTCACAATGATCTTTCCATATAAGAGCGATGGTATGTGAAGTGATTCAAGTATTTTGTAATTGTAAATTTTTTTGAAAGTTGGTTCATTTGTAGACTTAAGTATACAAGGAAGAAAACTGTAAAAAAAATGTTAATAATAATTAAAAGAAATTTATTCAATCTTGAAAATTTTGGTATAGACTTCTTTCAAGTAAAATATATTAGAAATTGCTTTCAATACTTTGGAAGTTTGTGGTTTCTAAGTGAAATGGAACGGAAATACATTTAAAAAAAAGTTCCTTTCACTTTTTGGTAAAAAATTTTTTTTTGGAATGTGTGGGAAAATTTTAGAGAAATTTTTTTTTTTAAATTTTTGGCAAAGATTTTGGTAAATAATTGTTTGTTTTTATATTTTGGAGAAAAAGTGTTTTTTTTTTAATTTTTAGCAACATTTTTGGTAACATTTTTTTTTTAATTTTTAGCAACTTTTTTGGTAACATTTGGTCTTTTCAATTTTTGGCAAAGGATTTGTAAAATTATTTTGTTTTTTTAATTTTTGGCACAACTTTTTGGTAAATTTTCTTTTGAATTTGTGGTGAAATAAATTTTTTTTAATTTTTGAAAAAAAAATTTTTTTCATATCAAAATATATTTGTTTGTAAATATTTTTACATTTAGAAAAAAAATTTCTATTTAATATTAGGTAAAACAATTTTGTTTTTAATTTTTGGGGAAAAATTTTTTTTTTTAACTTTTGGCAACATTTTTTACATTTTTTTTTTTCAATTTTTGCCAATATTTTTGGTAAACAGTTTTGTTTTTTGAAGTTTTGGCAAATTTTTTGGAAAAGAACATTTTTTTGTTCAGTAAAGAATTTTTTTGGACTTTCTGTAAAAATTTATTTATTTTTTTTATTTTTTTGCAATATTTTTGGTTATTTTTTTTTTAATTTTTGGCAAAATTTTCGGCAACATTTTTGGTAAAATAATTCGTTTTCTATTATAATTTTTCGGATAAAAATTTTGGTAAACCTTTTTTTTTTAATTTAAGTTTTTGGTAAACAATATTTTTGTTTTTGATTTTTGGGCAAGATTTTTAGTAAAAAACATTTTTTTTTTAATCTTTGGTAAACAATTTTTTTTCAAAATTTTTGATAAACATTTTTTCGAATTTTTTTCGAAATTTTGGTAAACAATATTTTTTTTTTTTAATATTTGGGAAAATTTTGGGCAAAGTTTTTGGTAAAATAAATATTTTTTTAAATTGTTGGCAAAAAATTTTTTTTTTTTTTAATTTTTGGGAAATAATTCGGTCTCCTTCGAATTGCCGGAAACGAGCAGTGTTTTTCAAGCAGAGGTTTTCGCGATCCTGCACGCATGCAAAATGCTTCGGGATCGCTGTTGAGAGGGAGACTTTAATATTTTTTCCGACAGTCAAGCTGCGATCAAGGCCCTCTCGTCGCCGTATTGCAGCTCTCTTCTGGTTAACTCCTATAAGGAGTTTAGGAGGTGCAGGAAACATTTCCCTTATCTGGGTTCTTGGGCACAGTAATATAGAGGGAAATGAAATTGCCGATGAGCTTGCCAGAAAGGGGTCGACAGAACCGGTTTCAGTTGTCCCTTTCTCTGACATAGGTGTCCCCTTGACCGTTGTTAAAGGGAAACTACATAATTTCTTTCTAACCCTCCGATGTTCATATGGGTCTGGCCACACCCATTCGATCTTTAAATATATGTAGATCTTTTATTTTTAATATCTGAGGCTTCTTAGTCCATGACTTCCTAAAATGTAGTGTGCTAAACACAATGAAGTAGCAAAATTAAGATTTTTGCTATATTTGTTGTAAAAATAATAACTTTAAACTAATTTCGTTAATAAAGCTCACATGGGTCTGTGCAGACCCATATGAGCTTCTCATGTAAATTGGTTAACCGTCAGGTGTAAACAGCTAAACTGTTAGCGGAGGCAGCGGCAGAGATAATTTTTTAGTTGACATTTGAAAATTAAAGTGAATACGTGTTTTTTAATTAGTGGGACGTGTTTTTTTTAATAAAATGGAACAAGTAAATACGCATTTGCTTCGTAAGCTAAGTGCAGCAAATATGAGTCCGGAAGAACGTCAGCGACTTTAGGCACAAGTTGAAGAAATTATGGGACAGGAGTCCGATCCATTTGAAACAAGTGGCGACGTAGAAGATGATGAATATTTTCCAGATGAAGATGACTTCGGTGAAGCATCAGATATAGAACAGGAAATCGAGTTAGAGGCTGTTCTGGATGAAAACCATGATGATATTGAGGATTTGTATAGAGAAGCTATCGCCCTTCAGGCTTCAACCACAATGCAATCATGCAGCACATCTATTACCCAGGGCCTTATATACAGGTCGAAAGATGGTAAGATGTGGAATTCAAATCCTCCACCACCTGGAAGGCCTCGTTGTCACAATGTTACAACTTTTACTCGTAAAGTGCCACTACGAGGAGCGTCACCGCGTCATAAAGCTCTTTTCAAGCTATTGCTGTCTCCTGAAATCGTAAGTATCATTCTGCGGGAAACCAACAGAAAAGCTGTTGAAGCGTTTCGTCTATGGAATGAAAAGCATCCCAGTAATAAACAGCGTTCTTGGGTAATGGCTAACGAAGACGAAATGTATGCTTTTTTTGGGATGCTACTTATTGCTGGTGTATTCCACTCGAATTCTCAGCCAGCGAAAGAATTGTGGGCCAGTTTCAATATGCCAATTTATAAGGCCACTATGTCATTGAATCGGTTCAAGAGCTTAACTACTTTCATCCGTTTCAATTACAGTGGTACTCGTGCTGAGAGGTTGAAGCAAAGCAAATCTGCTGCCCTGGACGATGTATGGCTCATGCTGATGGCCAATTTAGAGAAAGCATACACTCCGGATTGTCATGTAACCGTCGATGAACAGTTATTTCCATATCGTGGGCGCACTCGATTCACCCAATATATTCCGAGTAAGCCGGCAAAATATGGCATGAAGTGTGGTGGATTTGTGACTCTGTTTCAAACTACCCTTTGAAAGGTATAATTTATACCGGAAAACCACCAGGTGGCCAGCGAGAAACGAATCAAGGTGAACGGGTCGTCATGAAATTGATGGAAAATTATATGGACAGCGGTAGGACTGTTTATAATATGCTTGAGATTGCCTGTTTGGCTTCATTCATCATCTATGACGAGCTGAATCCGGCAAAGCAGAGTGATAAGAGGCGCTCATTTATCATTGAATTGGCACGGCAGCTAGTTATCCCACATATGACGAAACGGGCGACTAACCCATTAGTAGGAGGTTTGCTCATATAAGACAAGCAATGAATCTTTTCAATATCAAGGTGAGTATGAATTATATACACACCTACATATATCTCCGCGTATAAAGATATGTGTATGCATGTATTCATATTTACTAATTTAAAATAAATTATTTCGCTACTTTTAGGTAGCGGAATCTTGTCTATCGACATCAGATGCAGCACGCAACAATCATATGCTCAAGTTGCTTCAACACGGTCATCGTGCTACCATCGTGCTGCTTCTTCTTCTAAAAAGCGACGTAAAACTCGTTATAACTGCAGCAAATGTAATCGTCCCATATGTCTTAATGAACATTCCAAGCAACTATATAGTGTAAACCCAATTACCCTTCGTAATTAATACTAATCCGTTCAAATAAATAAATAAAATTATTTTTAAAACCGTATTGCTTACATTATTTGTATGGGTCTGGCCAGACCCTTATGATACACTTACCGCATCATAAGGCACCGAACATCGGAGGGCTAAAAAAGCGCAAGACAGATGGAGGTCTGTCTCATCGTGTGCTATTTCGAACACACTATGGCCTCAATACGATATAAACAGAACGCTAATGGGAATCCCCCGCCATTCAATTTCCAAACTCATTGCGGTGTTCACTGGTCACTGGGTGATCGCTACTCATGCGGAGAGGCTTGGAATTCCGTACAACCCCTATTTCAGAAGCTGTGGGGATCCTGCAGAGAAAGAGACTGTTGACCACTCTCCATGAAAATGTCCGGCTCTGGCGGCTAGGCGCTTGAGATTCCTTAGCGTGTCCTTTGGGCATGACTTGAAGAAATTCTCCAGCCTACATCCCTTTTCTCTCCTCCACTACATCAACAGCAGTGGATGGCTGTGGAAGGTTTTCTATTCCCAATAATTTCTTTTGCACAGGTAATGGTCCACATTATGGTATCAAAATGGCACGTAAGTGCTACTTGAAGTGTGCCTGGGGCACTCTTGCCATTTTACCTATCTACCTACCTATGGTCGATGCTAAAAGACTAAAAAACAGAAAGTTATAAAAAGGTTAAAAATAACTTGAAACCTCTAAAATAAGGGAAGTCAGAAGACCTCAAAATGTTGACGAAGTCAGAAAAGTGCAATTTAAAATGTGTATGGAAAGTTCATCCTTATGGGAATACAAATTCACTCACTTACACTGGTTCTAGGGAGTGTTAAGATTTTTTTTAACACTCACCGTGAACTAAAATTATTATTTTTATTAGCCGTAAAAAACGTATAGGATTTAGTTCTATATGCAAATCCTGTGCTTCTTATTCTACAAACATTGCACTGGAATCATGCGCTGGGCACAACTTTGATTCATAAAGTTCTTGGTCTCCACTTCAATTATTTTCTTTGCATTTCGCTGTCACCACACGTTCGCTTACTCTCTTATTTTCGCTTTATTTGACACCATTTCATGCTGATGCAGCTGAGGAATTTTAGGCTTGTTGCCGCCGATTTTTTGCCCCCTCTTCATTAAACAAAGTGTTGATTATTGCGCGCCGCTACTGTCATGCAACGTGACACAGAATATGGAATGCATTGGTGATTGTTGTTGTTCAATTTTTATTTATTTCACTGTTTTGCGGTATTTGTGGCGCCATGTCACCACGATTTAAATGCACATTGCATTGACTGGTGCGCGACTGACTGACTCTTGTGGTTGAAAAAAAAAAAAAATAAATAAATAAATACCCCTTTCAACTCCATCCATTTATTGAAGTTTGAGTATTAAAAAAATAAATAATTGATTAAAATTAATCAGGTAAGCGAAAATAATATTAAGAGGAATACACACAAACCGTACGACAGTAGGCGATTGTCTTCGGATTACAGCCAGGACAAGTTGAATTGGAGTCGCGTGGTAAAGAGATGCAAGAGGATATTTCATGATACACAGAACGGCATGAAAGTATGTACAGTGGCTCACAGCTTATTTCATGTAGGTGAACTACTAAAACTTCGTATGCTGTATTTTGAAAGCTAAAACTTTTTTTGAAAAAATTTAAATATCAAGTAATTTATACGCAATTGCAGTATAAGTTACTTCATATATGTTTTTAAGCTTTAAGTAAAAAATATAAAAAACAAAAACACAGAACAGTTCAAAATTTTATGTCACAGCGTAATGAAATGCAGTATTCATTTTTTCTTAAATTTTAGTGAAACTAATGATTTAAAACTTATTCAGTACTTTGTGTGGTATCCTTAGGCTTTATTAACAGCTTTTAACCTTTCTGGCAGTGACTCCACCGGCTTTTTCTTTACTTCCAGTCCTCCAAAATTACGACGTTTATCTGATCTCTATTGCTTATGTGATGTGTGCGGATTTTTATTTCCAGCCATCACCATCATCAGGTAGCGATTACAGCTCAGGATGAGCTTTAGCTTCATCCACAATCCTCCTCCAATCTGCACGGTTCATAGCAACAGATCTCCAGCTCCTAACTCATAGCTTTTTCAGGTCAGCTATGGCTTGGTCAAGCCAGGTTAACCTTGGACGTCCTCGGGCTCGGGTCATTAAACAATTCGTTGTTAAAAAAGATTTTTTGGGGCGGCTGTCTTCCATGCACACTGTGTGCCCTAACCATCGAAACCTTTGGGATTTAATGTATTCCACGACTGGCATAAGTTTAGCAACTCATCGCTATAGCGTTCCATCGTTGCAGCGTATGGGGCCAAACACGCTTCGGAGTACTTTTCGTTGGAAAACTCTTAAGCTACTTTCGTCTTTGCATGTCAATGACCAACACTCGCAGCCGTAGGACAGCACCGGTCGTATTATTGACTGGTAGAGGCGGAGTTTATATTCACGTGTGAGCAGTTTGGACTTGAGCAATTTTGTGTGGCTTTGTTTGCTGCCGTTATTCTGTCTTATATTGTGTCGTAACTACTGTTGTCATTTTTTATTAACACTCCCAAATAATTGAAGTGCTGAACACCTTCAAAGGTTAATGTCCCGATTTGGATGTTTTCAGGACTTTGCATAGTGAAGAAGGAGATTAAATAAAGATGTGGAAAGCGCGTCGCCTTGTTTTGCGCCACAGGAGATTTTGAAGGGCTTTGACACTGCTTGTTGTACAACTACTTTTCTAGTGGTGTTAGCTAGTGTTGTCATGACCAGCTGAATAAGTTTTTCGCTGATACCCAAGTTGGAGAGCGCTTCAGGGATTTTGTCTCGGAGGAAAAAAGGAATTCTTTCTACCGTTCGATAACGCTACTTTCTTCAGATAATATAACTCCGTTTTTATCATTACAGATGTTAAGACGAGGCAGAAAGTCTTTTGTTTGTTGTTTGACACGCTTGTACAATTTTCTAATGTCTTTGGTGTGATAATCCGTCACGAGTTGTTCAAGTTCCCTCTTTTGCGACTGCTTTCTCTTGGCGCTGCATAATTTAGTGGCGACAATTCGCTCGGCTTTGTATGCCTCTCTACTTGCTCTGGTGGGCCTTCTTAGCATTCTTTGCCGAGCTTCATTTTCTTTAGCTATTGCCTGGGCGCATTCAGCGGCGAACCATTTATTGGTTTCTGTTTTAGTCAGCTTTCCTATGCTTTCAGTAGCGGCTTTAGTAAGAGAGACTTTTATATTCTCCGACTCTGCATATTTTCCCACTCGATATTTTCATTTTGGTAATGACCATTGTTTCCAGTAATGACCATAAATTCTCGATGACATTCCTGTTGGGTGATTGAGCCGGTGGTTGCATTAAATGTGGACAGTTCCATATTAGTCATGTCTGCACGTTTGCCGCCTTATGTTTAAGGTCATTGTCCTGGTATAAATTGAAACCTTGAGGTATTCCAAGTTTCGCAGCATTTTGGAGTAGATTATCTTTTAGAATATTGAGGTACATTGTTTTGTCCATAATACCCTCGACAAACACTAAATTTCCTACTTCGGCTGCTGACATACACCGCCACCACCATGTCTCACAGTCGGTTTAATGTTGGTTTTGTGGAGCTCTGTATTATGTTTCCGTCAGAAGTAAGACATTCCATCTGAGACGAATAGGTTGAACTTGGACTCGTCAGAAAATATTACAGTTTTCCAGAAATCAAAATCTTTAATTTCGAGCTCTCCGGCGAAGCCAACTCGGCTCAAGTGATTTTTTTTTTATTTATGAATGGCTTCTTTCATGCTACTCGACCATTAAAGTCCTTTTCACGTAGTGCCCGTCGCACTGTTTTGACGCAACATGATTTGCCCACTTCCGGCTGAATTTCGTTTAGTATTTTGGAGCCGATAGCATTGGGTTTTCTTTTATTTTTCGAACAATTAAACGCTCATCACGTTTGTCAAAAATTTTATTTGGGACACATCGACCTTTATTTTCCACCCGATTTTCATGAAGCGTTCACGAAGCATTCAATGTATGATGGAAAGATTAATGCGATGGCGCCTATCGTGGTCCCGTTACTTTGCGCTCAGCGAATTTGACAACTAGTTACGTGATTTTAGCTCCAGTATGGCCAGATTACCATTTTCGTAACTTATTTAGCTTTTGTTTTTTTTTGTTATTTAGTCTCGGAGTTTTAGTTCTTTCTTCATATTTCTAGCTGTTCTAATTAAAATATCATGTTTATAATTTTGTAAAATATACATTTTTTAATAATTATTTTAATAATTCACTCAGTTTTATTTAGCTTTAGTTTTTT
The DNA here is from genome assembly GCF_027943255.1 of Anastrepha obliqua. Taxonomy (NCBI): domain Eukaryota; kingdom Metazoa; phylum Arthropoda; class Insecta; order Diptera; family Tephritidae; genus Anastrepha; species Anastrepha obliqua. Next base: position 11,516,376 of record NC_072893.1, read on the forward strand.
TTAACATCTAGTGGCATTGCCCGCGATTGCAGGTGTTGTTGGTGTTCTTCTGCTTTCGGCAGTCAAATCTCTCTCTCGCTACTGCAGTGTTGCTTTGGATATAAAAACGCACTAAAATGCCCATTCAAAGAAAATAACCCAACAAATTTTTATTGAATCACTTAAAGAACTTTGTATGCGTGACAAGTATGGTTTCTTTAGTATTTTCTTGTTTATTTTTACAATGAATATAACTCTTAATGTCTTATGTCTCACTAAGGATTGATGACCGGAAGAAACGATTACACCTCTATGGTTTTAATTCGCATTCAATAAATTCAAAGGCTTTTTAAAATGTGTAAAAAGGTTTTCAATCTTAAGAAGAGTTGAGAGAGGGTATTTAATATTTTTGCATAACCTTAAATGGAGCCAAAAAATTAAATTTGCACTTTCAAATTATCAAATTTTATAAGAGTAAAAAAATTTTCATTAGCACTAAAATCTTCTCAGAGTGACCTTTTTTAACCTTTTTTTGTTTAATAATATAATTTGTTTTTTAACTTAAAGTTTCGTTAGCTTTAAATTAAAAAAAAAGAAACAAACACGAAACTTAAAAATTTTTGCATTTTGGGTATAAAAAAGCACTAAATTTATTGCGAAGAGCAAATGGTTGGCAATACTGCACAACTCAGCAAACGTGACGTCACGTACGCTCTGATGGGCGCAATCTTCTTTCTATCATTCTTGCGTTCAATGATAGTTTGTACTGTAGCACTTCTCAAACAAGCTATTTTCGCAATTTTTCGCTGCGATTTTCCGCTTTTTAAATGCTTGATGATCAGTTCTCGCTGTTGAATCGTAGTACCTGTACGTCGGCCCATTTTTTATATATTTTTATATTGTCCACTTGGCGATCACAAACATACTAAAAATTCCTTAGAACAATAAATGTGCGCTAGTTACATAAACTAGAAATTCATACTACCGCTAACCAAGCGACTAGCCACCGCCACAACAGAAACAAGTGCTTGCATGAAATAAGCTGTGAGCAAAGATACCGCATTGTGGTTGCATTTCATCCCGTAGTGTGAGTGGGCCTGTATTTGCACGAATTCTGCTCTACTCAAATCATTTAACTAAACATTTAGATTACAATTTTTTTTTTAAATTGCGACAATTTTTCATTCTGCAATAATTTAAATTCATAAACTGAAACTGCATGAAATAAGCTGTGAGCCACTGTATATGAAGTAGCATTCAGACGAAGACTGAATGTGTGTCAATTTGCATGTCAATTTACTTGCAATTTTTATATTTTGCAAATCCACAAATTTTAATTAACGTACCCGCAGAAAATCCACTGGTAGATTTGAATTGATGTTAATGCTAGCTAACCCACAGAAATCCAATGAAGTTACTTTCCAAAATATGCAAATGAAACTTTATAAAGGGAATCACAGATTATCGAATGTTAGATGTAAAAATGTTACAATAGATGTAAATGAAATTCGATAAATATTTACTCCAATGCAAATTACAGAATCTCCCTAACAGAATCCATCAAGCGCATAAACCTTGACTGAAATGCAAATTCTGAAAAGAGGCTAATCCCCACAGTATTTCATAATTTCAAATATGTAACATTGTTTTTGTAGCAGAACAAACCGATGTACCCATACACGACCTATTTGAAGGATATTCGCTCACAAAAATAACTCGGTGAACCTCTGAATAAATTTATGTCATTCAGCAACCGATTGAATTCCCCATGCCAGTCTGTTTGCATGTTTCCAGCAGACAAATTCGGAATAGCAGACCAATATGCTCATGAACACATTCACATACATGCAAACTCATACGTGAGTGTACAATAAGCACCCTGCAGGGAAAATTTGAGATAGTACTGTGGGCAAAAAGTAAGGTGAATTTGGTTGTAAAATGAAAAATCTTTATTTTTTCTTGTAAAACAAATTCATCCCCTTCAAAATAATCCCCTTACGATGAAATACACTTATGCCAACGATTTTTCCAATCCCGGAAATATGCCAAATAGTCCATTTCCGGTATAGCCATCAGCACCTTTTTCGATTCAGCTTTAATCTCCTCAATCGACTCGAAACGCGTTCCCCGGAGTGGTCTCTTGAGTTTTGGGAATAGCCAGAATTCACACGGAGCCAAATCAGGTGAATACGGTGGTTGCGGAACGATATGCGTGGAATTTTTGGCGAAATGGTCACGAAGAACGAGTACAGTGTGAGACGGTGCATTATCGTGATGCAAAAACCAAGAGTTGTTGGCCCATAATTCTGGTCTTTTTAGACGAATTGCTTCACGTAAACGACGCATAATGCTTAAATAATATTCCTTATTAACAGTTTGGCCAAGTGGAAGGAATTCATAGTGCACCACACCACGAAAATCGAAAAAAACTGTCATCATGACCTTTATTTTTGAACGACTTTGACGTGCTCTTTTCGGTCTGGCCTCGTCTTTAGCACGATATTCGCTTGATTGGTCGGTTGTTTCAGGGTCGTAAGCATAAATTCAAGCCTCATCTCCCGTAATGATGCATTTGAGCTTGTCTTGATAGTCTGAAAGCATGGTTTCACACACATCAACGCTACGACTTTTTTCCAAGAAATTGAGAGTTTTCGGTACCAAACGAGATTTGACTTTTCGTAGGCCCAAATGGTCTTTCAAAATGGTTTTCACAGATCCTTCTGATATTCCGATCATATCAGTAAGGTCTTTAACAGTCAACCGACGAGTTTTGGAAGTTTGAAAATAAAAAAGTGTTTTTAGCAAAACAGTTTAGTTTACAATTTTATGTAAAAAAATCTTGTTTTTAATTTAAAATTTAATAAATTAAGAAAAAAAATGTTGCATAAAATATAATATAAATTAAAAAAATAATAATAATTTAAAATTTAATTCAACATATTTTTTTTAAGTTGAAACTTTTGGATTTCTAATTTTTTTATTAATTATGAAATTAAAAAATATTTTATTTTATGAAATTAAATTAAAAAAATGTATTAAAAGAACTTATTGAAAAAACTCCCTGTAATAAATTTTTAAGGGGCAACGCCACTGGTGGGGGACAAAAATTAGTTGAATTTTGGGAAATTTTTTTTGTAAAATGGAATGATTATTCGAGGATCGGACAAAAAGCAATTTATTATATTTATATGTATTAAACTATGTTGATGCAAATTTTTTTTAAAAAACATTGAAAATGACAAATTTATGTAAATAAACGTAACGCTGGTGGCAGCGATACAGCAATGAATTATCTGAAATCAAACAACCAAAAATTTTATTAATCTACACAATAGTGGCTATCGTTGTACGTGGTTGTTTTTTGTTTTTTGACAAAATGGTGGTGATTTGAATTTCGATGTGTGGTTTTCACCATTTTTTTGATTTTCAACGGGCCCAAAAAAATAGTTATTTTCAAAATTTTGAAAATCGGCTACGTACAAGGATAGCCAATGCGATAACAAAAATTTTGAAAAAAAAGAAGATTAAAATCGGTTCATTGGTCTTCGAGAAATCGTTGCCACCGTATCAAAAAAAGTCGTTTCGAGATAAACGCGTTTGAAATAAAGCATCGTATCGTAAGCGCTACGGAGCCAAACCGACGGGCGCTCACTTAAGTGCACATAGAATCGGGAATAAAGCGAATTTCGCTTTAAAATTTTTACCACATTTTCCTGAGTAGTTATACTAACAATTTATGCAAAAAACAAATCGATTTTTTTGAATTTCGACTGTGGCGTTCCCCCTTAATAAAACAATTTTTAAAATTAGAAAATTAATAAGAAAAAGAAATGCAAAAGCTTAAACTTTTTTGAAATTTGAAAATAAAAATGTGTCTTTCATTTAGAAAAGAAATAAACTTCTAGTTTGTATAAAAATCGTATCCAATTTTTATGTAAAAGAAATTTATTTTTTAATTTAAAATTAAATAATTTTTTCAAATTTGTTTGTTCTTTATTATATTTTGAATATAAATATCTTTGTTATATTTTAATAATAGGTAAATATAACAAAAAATAAAAAAAAAAATTTTATGTCAAAGTTAATAAAAATTTATTAATTTTTGAACAATTGAAACTTTTGGATTGTTTTATTAATTTTCGAATTAAAAATATTTTTTTTCTATTAAATTAAAAAACTATTTATTAAATAATATAATTATCGAAAACCCCTTTTTTATAAAGTTTTTAATATTTTTTTTTTTTTAATTATAAGAAAAGTTTGAAATCCTAATGTTTCAACTTATTGGAAGTTGGAAAAGAAAAATGTGTGTTTTAGAAAAAATTTATTTCGACTTTGAATGAAAATCTTAAATAATTTTTATGGGAAAACAAATTTTTTTTAATTAAAAATTTTATAAAACAAGATTTTGAATTCCAAAATGAATATAAAAAAAATGTATTTAATATTTAATACATTTTTTTATTTAAAACTTAATACAATTTTTTTATTTAAAATTTAATAAAATTTATTTATTTAAAATTGAATAAAGTTTTTTGTATAATATTTAATAGAATACTTTATTTAAAATTTAGCACAATTTTTTTATTTAAAATTTAATACAATTTTTTTTTTAATTTAATACAATTTTTTTAATTAAAATTTTATAAAATTTTTTTATTTAAAATTTAATAAAAATTTTTTATATAATATTAAATACAATTTTTTATTTAAAATTAAATACAATTTTTTATTTAAAATTTAATAAAAGTTTTTTATTTAAAATTTAATAAAAAGTTTTTATATAATATTGAATACAATTTTTTTATTTAAAATTATATACAATATTTTTATTTAAAATTTAATAAAATTGTTTTATATAAATTAAATTTTTTTTAATTGAATAAAATTTTTTTATATAAATAAAATTTTTTTTTAATTGAATAAAATTTCTTTTTTTATATTTCAATAAGTAGAAAAAACTCTTCCGTTTTATTCATTTATTATTTTTCTCAATTACACCCGCCAATTCAAAGATGCCGCACAAATTAAAAATCGTAAAAACAAGCTGAAAAGTTTTCGTTGAGCACCATAGCTACCTGTAACTGGCCTACTCTTATCTTTATATGTACGGAAACATTGAAACTAAAGCTCGGTAGGTCTTGTTGTCAAAAATATTAAAAATCCATTGAAGGAAAAGAATTTAATTTGCCTTTACTTTTCCAAGCAGTCCCCACTTAATATGTATTTAGAGATTTCTAAAAAGCATGGCAGCGCATACTAGTTTCCAACTATCGCATTTGTACTAGTTCTAAACTGGTTCTGAATCTATGACATATAGTAATTGTAGCAGTATGAGATAGTTGGCACTTTCTAGAACCGCACCATGCTGAACTCACCAGTTACTCATATAAATGAAAACAAAGAAGCAAGCACTCAGTCATAGTTCCAATTTTCCTAGAAGTACAGTAGTTCTATACTAAAGAATTTCCCAGCAGGGTATTCAGGGTTGAGTACACGAACACTTGTGTAAACAAACACAGCTACAACTAACACAAACTTGTTCGAAGCATCATGCCACAAATGTCCACATCACATTGTGATGCGATGCGGTCGGTTGTTAGAAATTATGGCCTCACATCCAGTTGACACAAAGCCGACAGTGAGCAAATGATGACAAATGGATTGTAATATGTACCTACGTACGAGTACATACTCGTACATACAAACGTGGCATGCAACATGCTAGTTGTCCATCTTGGCGAAGCATTCAAAAGGACAAAATAAGCAAATGACGAGTAGATACAAAGGAAAAATTTTTTTTATTCATTGCAAGGAAAATTTCATAGAAGCGATGTACAAGCGTTGCGCCCAACCATAATCGAAATAAAACTATAAACCGACAAACCTGTTCCAGAACATTTGATACGAGTATTTGCAGAACGTGCGCTGCCCTCGTACGAATCAATGCTCGCAAGTGCAAGTGCAGATGTCAGATCCACTCAATTTTCAGCTCATATGAGCCTATGAGGTAACATTTTTATTGGTTGTTGTTGTTGTTATGAGTTTATTAGAGCGTTCACAAAGTGCTGGCATTTCGATTGAAAAATCTTTTAGTGCACATCTTTCAGCACTCGCAATCGTCCAGCGCCTTTGCTACATTTCCAAGTTGAGTTTGCTCTCCATTCGTTTGCTTGCCACTCGTTGAAAGTTTGCAGCGGATAATAGAAACTGCAATGGAAACTACGTAATTATATTTTCAGAGTAGCTGGATTTTGTTTGTATTTTGTACTTCGAAAAAGTAGTTGCAAGTAACAGGTGAAGTTTTTATGGTTGTTTGGCGATGGATAAAGTGAGATAAAGAAGAGTAGAAATGCAAAGCACTGGCTAATGGCGTTGGAGAAGCGGGTTGTTGGTCAAAGCAATACCTGGTGTTGGTGAGGTTCACTTAACATAGAAGGGCAGTTATTTGTTTTTAGCTTTCAATGGGAGCAAAGAAATTAAAATTTTCCATAAATCTAATATAAAAATCTGAAACGCTCAATCCACCTTTGCTTGGCGTTTATTATTTATATGTACAAAGAACAATGACTAATGGATCCTGTCATAAGCCTCTTAAGTCCAGAAATACTTTTGAATGGTATTATAATCAGTTTTTGGAAATAAAAATTGTAGCTAATTCAATATAATAAAAAAAAAAAATAATCAAATTTTTAACCCGCAATATCTACAGGTGTAGCAAAAAAGTGAGATCCCAGATATTTAAACCTTTGCCTGACGAGACCAGGACAGCTGAGAAGGTGGTGCTGGTAAAGCGAATGATTAGAGGCCTTAGGGACGAAATGATTTTAACCTATTCTAAAACTTTAAGTGGTTCAGAACCACACCTTTCTTGATATGAAGGTTGAGGTTATGATATAATGTGCCCAGTGGGCCACTTTTGGTAAGCCGAACTGGCGCTGTGGGATGAACCAAAGGTAATGTTAACAATTAATTTAGGTGCCTAAGTGCATCTACACAGCTTCTGCAGAAAGGACTTTAAGCAATCCCAAGTCTTACCCCATGGACATCTATCGGACTATGTTCGGTAAAGAAACCTACCAAATTCGAGAGATGATCCCTTGTTAGGCTAAGAAGTTCCCTCGAGCGCCTCCAATATCCCCGCGGCCAGAAGGACCTCGGAGGAGTTGACACGTATATATATATTTCCAGAAGTAGATCAAAGTTTCTCAAGGGAACTCCAATCTTCTTGTTTTGCAATGAATCCATCTGCATGGTTCCCTGTCTAACCAGCTCATCAGCCCTGCAGCAATCGAGAGAAAAGTCAAGCATTCCCCCGACTAATTTCGAACGCACAAAAAACAAGCCCAATACCTTAATTGCCGCTTGGCTGTCAGAGAAGATATTTACGTCCTTTACGGTAATTACAGAAGTAAGCATCTAATCCACTGCTTCCTTAATTAAAGCCACCTCCACTTCGCTACACTACAGGGTCCCGGAAACCTTAATTTGAGCTTGATCGGGAGCTCCCCGCAGAATACTCTTACAAAAGCTCTTCCGACCAACTTCGAGCCATCCGTAGGCACATACATACGAAGTTTTTTTTTTTTATCGGCACAAACTAGCAAGTACTGCACTCAGACACTTAAGTCCATTGTACTACACTCGGATTGCCTTATAATTTTCTTTAAATCTACTCGACCTCCGAAGAAACCTGAGTAGATCTTGTGGTGCCAAGGAGCCAAGGTGGTCGCTTCTTAACACATCAGTTCCAAAGACCTCAAGCCCGATTCGAGCGAAGGCGGAGCAATTGCACAGAAAGTGGTCCGCCGTCTCATCTTCCTCTCCACAAGCTAGGCAGAGTGCATTGTCTGAGATGCCTACCTTTTCCAAGTGCTTTACCTGTAGAAAGTGACCCGTCATCAGTCTAACCAGCCTCCTACAGTCCCCGCTGATTAGTGGCAGGAGGATCTGTGAAGATCTGCGAAAGTTGGTCGGACATGACAGCTAACATCACTTTTGTCCATCTACAGCTTCTCTCAGCCTACCAAGCTCTCTTGTGGGTTAGAGTAACCCGTTTGCTAACAGTGGCTTTGATGACTGCAGAAGGGAGTGGCAGAACGGGCTCCGGGCCAAGAAAGTTGCCCTCAGAGCCCATTCTGGCTAAAGAGTCAGAGATCTCTTTACCCGCGATACGTGTCCCGGGACCCATGTTAGCATCCGGCTATTATGTCTACCGACATAGTTCAGCCTGGATTTACAGAACTCGACTACACTTGAAGTGGTTGGGGGGCTGTCTAAGGCCGTGAGCGCAGCTTTGTTGTCACTGCAGACACATACAAATCTGCCTCTCCATCTGTTTTCCACAAAAAAGTAGGCAGCTAATAGTTCCTCGTGCTTCCGTACGTCAAGAAAAAAATTTCAAATTGAGCCCTTTGAGAACATCCTTCGTCGGGTACCTTCGGCGTGTGTATTGCGCTCAAAAGTCCAAGACTAGTGATAAGTGACTAACTATGAAAGATATCAGGCCATCATCTGTGGGAAAATAAGTATTAAAGTAGGAACATGCACCTTTCTTAACGAGTATCACCGCTCACACCTTGTTTATAGCGATTGGGGAGTATGTATTATAGTTTAGTGAGTCAAGTCCAGACACCAGGTTTTCCGAACCAATCCATGATTTCTGGACCAGAGCCACATCGTAGGTGACCCCTTCTAGATTCTGAAGGATCTCCACTGAGGCTATCTTACTTTTGTGAAGATTTATTTGAAGGACCTACAGCATCAGGCTTTGGTTCCTTCATGGGGTTCGATACCTGCTCCAGCTCACCCTCCTTCACTTCTTGGCGGTTTCGAGGATGTCTTCTATGCCGAGATGCCTCTTTACCTCCCCAGTTTCCAGCGAGTTTTGATTTTTATCTGTTGGGTTGCGTTTCTTGAGGTGGAGGTACACACTATGAATACCTCACGCCATTTGCCCAAACCTTCCATATAAGATGTCCTCCGCTGTTTTATTAATTTGGATGATGTAGCTTTGGCCTCTATCTGCATTTGATGATTTAGCAACCTTCAACACCTTCCAATCATCGATGTGGCACATCCAGCACGTGTTGCAAAATATGCGCGGTCCTTTTCTTCTCCCCCCTAGCCAAGCCAGTCTTTCCACTTCTGCTTGCGTCAGTAAGTCGGTCGCAGATCTTAATCGCTGCTTTGTATCGCGACTTAGCTTTCAACCCTTCCTTACCTGGCCTTACTCTAGGCCCTTTTGTACTGTCCGAAATGGCACCATAGAGTTTTACCGGAGAGTTAAGAAAAGCATCTTCTTCTGTGGTTTTTACGCTAGCCGTGCTTTTCAGGTCCGAGTCTACTTGAATTATTGCACCCGGCCGCTGCATAGCGATTTGGGTTCTCGTATTTGTGTTGACAGTAGCAATACAACCACTATAACCTGCTCCCTTTATAGCAGAGGTGCGGCCGCTGACGACACAGCTCCTGTGTTCACTGTGCCCGCCGTTGGTAACATCCTCTTTTTCCACCGACGTTTGGATTAATATCCTAACCCGTGTGTTACCTTATCTACCTCCATATGAGTCTTTACTTCAGGGATCTGCAACCCATATCGTTTTATTCCGAGCCGCCAGGAGCCTGAATTAGCAATTATCTTTGTATTAGCCCACCGACCACCGATTGGGATAACATATAAAGTTAGTCACCGCGGATAGGAAGGGGAGGTCATACACCGAGCTAAGCTAGACCTCACCTGTCCATATTGCAATCAGGTAGACCTGGTTAAACTTAACCTCAAGCACTGCATGGTGCCCATTGCGTAGTCGGCGCTTACGCTGAGGAACTACTAGGAGGATTTTTGCCAATCAAAAGGACGTTGAACTGTTTTTTTTATATAAAATTTGGAAAATTTATTCATAACTAACTTTTTTATAACTCATCACTGTATAACTGAGGTCAAATTGCAAGCCCTTATTGCGACCTTTGGGTAATACTAACACAGCTTACAGCCACCATAAAGCAGAGTATTTTACTTCTAGAAGAAGTAAAACAGTTCAGAACAAGCACCTGTCCCTCCCTCCTTTCCCTTTCTTATGTAACTTCCCACCTCCAGCTTTTCTTCAGAGTGGCGTTCGTCGTTAAAGATGGATTTGCTCGTATAAAAAAAAATAAAGTATTAAGAACTTCACTGTTCTCAGTAATTTTACTTTGCTGCAATAAGTTGAACCCCAGCCCTTATGCGATTCAGCCCAAAATGAGCACCAGCGTAGCTTTAAGGGAGGAGCCCGCTTTAGAGGCTCCAAAAAATCGATTTTTGCGTGGATTCTTTTGGGAAGGAAAGAAATATTCGATTGAAACGAAACTTTCAGGATTTATTGTTATATATTTCAACAGTCTTCTCAAAACTTTTCATTAAAATATATGTCATATTATGCCTGGTACAAGCATTTTGCCGAGGCACCTCGAGTGTGCATGTCTCGTGCGGCGGGAAAGATGCAGATCGCAATTTTCATCTGAAACTAAAAAGCCAACAAGTTTTTATTTTGGTATAGTATAGCTTCTAGTTAAAATTAAACAAAAAGTGAGAAATTCAACAATTTCCGCTAATTAAAAAAAAATTAATTTTTTTGGTTAACACATTTCTACTCATCACTTTTGGCAAAGAAACTTTGGCCGTTCCTAATTCGTTGAGCAGTTACTGTAATTGCATTTGACTTGCATTCAGAAAAGCTAAATAACTACCTTTTTAAAAACTCATTTCAACGCAAAGTTGCGCTGTGAAACTTATACTATCTTTTTTTTTATTTGGTTTATAACTTTAAGCTTAAAGTATAGAAAATTAGTTTAATTTCAAAGTATTTGAGTTCTGAGTGGGAGAAAATGCAATATTTCTGCTGAAATGAACAACGCCATTGTAAAGGTGAAACTTTTCGCTGCTGAGTAGCGATGCGTGGCGCCTGCCAGTGAATCCACACTACGCTGAACGGAACAGGACATTCAGTTTCATGCGCGAAAGGTATGGGCAAAAGGCCATTAAACTTGAGCGCAACACTGAAATACAGCTGCTCACGCAATAAACTGATTTTTTTAAGTGTAAGCGCCCGGGCATATTTCGCAACCGAACTATTAAACGAACAGCTGGTCAGCTGAATGGGCACTAAATAAAATGGCAAAAAACGTAAACAGTAAAGTCATTGATTTCGCTGAGTGCTGCCGCAGCACGATTTCCTCTCGCCTGTTATAGCTGCAAAAAGCACAGTTGCTTGTTGCATGTTGCTTATGTAGCAGTTGTGGCCATGCAAATGTATTTGTGTGTGTGTGTGTACTTATATATGTATAAATAGTATAACTGTGTGTGGTTGTGCGAGCTCAGTCCAGCTGCAGCTGTGGCCGGAAGTACGCTTGTCGTTTTACTCAATGTCCAGCTGGTTCAGTTCAAAGTTCACAATGTTTGCGGATGTTGTTGTTGTAGCTTTTGGTAGCTGCAATGTGGTTGGAAGATTGATGTTGTTGGTTTTCCACCGCTACCGCCAACTGGCAGTTAACGCTGCTGGAAGTGCATTAAAAATTGCTCAACTTTAAATTGAGTGTGGCAATGTTGTACACAATTAAACGAATGCTGGTGATAGCAGATGGCAGCAACTAAGTAGGGGGTAAAAAATTGCATTCAACTTTAGAGAGAAATAAAATTAACACATAGTTGAGTTGAGACTTGGAGTTGAGTAGGAGCTAAAAACGGAATGTCCGCAGCAAAAGTTACGCACCAGTTAAACTTTACGGAATGAGAAATAGTTTTTGTTTTTTTTATGTATATTTTTATAGATATACAATAAGTTATGTTATATTTTTAAAAATGTTGAGCATTTTGTGTAGCTTTTTTAGCTTGTCGAAAAGTATAACTTTTAAATCCTCATTCCTAAACAAATAGTCTCAAATTCCATAAAGCGCATACACCCAAACATATTCAAATATATATAACAATTTTATGCATAGAGTATTCTTCCTGAAAATTACCGCCCCCTGCTTATTTTTTTAACTAAAAAATTTTCAAAAATATAAACTAAATTTCATCCTTAGATGAGTGGCAAACCTGTTTATTTAAAAAAATTGTCACTTTAAACAAAAAAATTAATATTTTTACTTAACTTACTTATCCAATACAGTTAAGTAACTTATATAGAAGCAACCTTTGAATTTTGTAGGCCGCGGCACCATTGAAAAATGTGTTGGGATTTCGTTTGATACCAAATTTTATTGTTTTTATTTAACTTATAAACTTTGTAATTTTTAGTTTTTTAATTTGCATTTTGGATTAAACTAAAGTTTTTTAAATTATTTTTAATTACATTTTTTATTTAATTTAATTAAACTGGATTTTATTTTTTGTTAAATTACATAATTTAGATTGGTGGCAACCCTACAAAAGTGAGTTTCTGAATGAAAGCGTTTTTAAATTTATTTCGTTTGACCCCCGGGTTGCTTTACTTTGCTCATTGCCTATTTTACTAAATTCAACTTTTTCGATAGGTGGCAACACTATTAAAATGACATTTGTTTCTGAATAAGACTATTTTAATCTTTTCCATTAGATACCCAAGTAGAAAAATCGTATTATTTTATTTAACTTATTAACTATTTAAGTAATTTTTGTTTCGACAGGTGGCAACGCTATTAATATGACATATATTTCTAAATAAGATGTATGTATGTGTATGCCTTCCATTTGATATCCAAGTGGAAAAATCGTATTATTTTATTTAACTTATTAACTATTTTAACAAATTGGGTTTTTCGACAGGTGGCAACTCTACTAATATGATATATATTTTGTTCCATTGGATACCCAAGTAGAAACATCGTATTATTTTATTTAACTTATTATCTATTCTAGTAAATTTAATTTTTTCGACAGGGGGCATCCCTATTAATATGATATGTATTTTTGAATAAGAATATTTCTATATATTTTCCGTTTGCTACCCAAGTAGAAAAATTATACTATTTGATTTAACTTATTAATTATTTTACTAAATTTAATTTTTTCAATGGGTGACAGCTCTTTAAAATAATATTTATTTCTAGATAGGAATATTTTGATGTCTTCCATTTGATACCCATGTTGAAAAATCGTATTATTTTATTTAACTCATTAATTGTTTTACTATATTTAATTTTTTCGATGGGTGGCAATCCTCTTAAAATAATATTTATTTCTATGTAGATAGGAATATTTTTATATGTTTTCCGTTTGATACCCAAGTTGAAAAATCAAATTATTTTATTTAACTTAATAAGAATTTTTGTAAATTTTCTTTCGACAGGTGGCAACCCTATTAATATGACATATATTTCGTATTATTTTATTTCACCTATTAACTATTTTACTAAATTAATTTTTTTAGATAAGTGGCAAGGCTGTGAAAATATATTTCTGAATAAGAATATTTTTATATTTTCTGTTTCCAAGTTGAAAAATCAAATTATTTTATTTAACATAATAAGAATTTTAGTAAATTTTCTTTCGACAGGTAGCAACCCTATTAATATGCTATATATTTCTGAATAAGAATATTTTTACATATGTTCCATTTGATACCCAAGTTGAAAAATCATATTATTTTCCTTAATTTATTGATTATTTTAGTAAATTTAATTTTTTCGTTAGGACTATGAATAAGTTCGTGCGGTTTTACAACAGATGGCGTTACTTGATTATTATTCCATCGATCCACATTTCCAAACATTCATTGGAGAGCTACTGTCGTAAGGCACAAACGTCAGTATAAGTTTTTTATTTGAAGCGTAAACAACAATATTTTTACCACACTTGAAAATGTCGAATTTCGTGCCAAATAATGTGTTTTTGCGGGGAATTCTTCTTCATTATTTTAATATGAAGAAAAAAGCAGCCGAAAGTCATCGTATCTTGGTGGAAGTTTATGGTGAGCATGCTCTAGCTGAGCGAACGTGCCAGAAGTGGTTTGCACGCTTTAAAAGTGGTGATTTTGGCTTGGAAGACGAAGAACGCGAGGGTGCGCCGCCAAAGTTCATGGATACCGAATTGGAGGAATTGCTCGATCAAGATCCGGCTCAAACGCAAGAAGAGGTTGCAAAAACTTTGGGAGTTGATCAATCAACCATTTCCAAACGTTTAAAAGCCATGGGAATGATCCGAAAGGTAGGCCATTGGGTGCCGTATGAATTGAAGCCAAGAGACGTTGAACGCCGTTTTATGGCATGCGAACAACTGCTTCAACGGCACAAAAGAAAGGGTTTTTTGCATCGAATTGTGACTGGCGATGAAAAGTGGGTCCATTACGACAATCCAAAACGTCGGGCAACGTATGGATACCCTGGCCATGCTTCAACATCGACGTCGGCGCAGAATATTCATGGCCTGAAGGTTATGCTGTGTATCTGGTGGGACCAGCTGGGTGTTGTGTATTATGAGCTACTGAAACCGAATGAAACGATTACGGGGGATGTCTACCGACGACAATTGATGCGTTTGAGCCGAGCACTGCGAGAAAAACGGCCGCAATACGCCGATAGACACGACAAAGTTATTTTGCAACATGACAATGCTCGGCCACATGTTGCACAAGTGGTCAAAACATACTTAGAAACGCTCAAATGGGATGTCCTACCCCCCCCGCCGTATAGTCCAGACCTTGCGCCATCCGATTACTATCTCTTCCGATCGATGCAACATGGCCTGGCTGACCAGCACTTCCGTAATTACGAATTTTTCACAAAGGGAATCCGTGAATTGCCAGAAAGATGGGAAAAAGTAGTAGTAAGCGATGGACAATACTTTGAATATTAAATTTGTAACCATTTTACGTCAATAAAGTTTGAAATTTCGAAAAAAAACCGCACGAACTTATTCATAGTCCTATTAATATTTGTGTATGTCTTCCATTTGATACCCAAGTAGAAAAATCATATTATTTTATTTAACTCATTAACTATTTTACTAAATTACTTTTTTTAGATAAGTGGCAAGGCTGCTAAAATATATTTCTGAGTAAGAATATTTTATGTGTCTTCCATTTGATACCCAAGTAGAAAAATCGTATTATTTTCCTAAACTTATTAACGATTTGAGTGATTTTTGTAGATGGGTGGCAACCCTATTAACATGCATTTCTGAGTCAAATTATTAGTAAACTTTATTCGCTTGATACATATGTTAGGAAGTATATTTCTTTTCCTTAAGTTATCAACTATGTTATTTTTTGATTTTTTTTTTAATTATTTTGTGTGATACCCATGTTGGGAAATTTGTTTATTTTTTATGTAAATTATTAACTATTAATATCATTTGTTTTTCGTTTTCGTGGGACGAAAGCATACAACCATAGCTAATTTTTAATAAATAAACAAAAAATTTTAATTTTATTTTTTTGAAGGTGGCAACCCTATTAAAATGATTTTTTTAATAAATGTGTTCTTAAACTTCTTTCGTTTGACATTCATGTATAACATTGAATTGTTTTATTCAACTGGTAAATACATTTTTTAGATAGGTGGTAGCCCTATAATAAAGCTTTGAATAAAAGTATTACTAAATTTCTTTCCTTTTATATCCACGGCGAAAAATTATAATATTATATTAAACGTATTAAGTAGTTCTGTAAATATACAATATTTTATTAGAAAGGTGGCCGCCCTATTAAAATATATATGTGTATAAAAGTATTTTTAAATTCATTTTCCAAAAGTTTTGTAGGTTTACATACACATACACATGCATAGGTACACAGACAGCTTTGGAGCACTCTGAGGTGTTTCGATAGTCAGGAGGAGTGAGGAGAAGCCGAGGTATTTTGAAAGTCAATTGCCATTGCCTGCCGAGGGGCGGCGGCTATAAGAAAAAGCTTTTTCTTTATTTAATGTTCAACCTCAACTCCTTAATGGTAGTCATGTACCAACCCATTCGGCTACGGCATTGCTTATTAAAGGATTAACAATTTTTGACGCACCCCCAGCTGCAATCTAACCGAAAATTATTTCGTCGATCCGGCGTATTTTCGGCATATTTTGTTAGTCATACTTGTTACTAATCCTGTGAGTGCCAAAAAGAGGCACATTCCTTTAACAGATACTCATTTAAGTAGTCCACAACTAACTAGTTCCTTACGAATGCTCGGAAGAAAACGGTCAATATTGTCGGGGGAAAAATGTTTTAAACCGAAATGATATTTGAGTGACTTGAAACTTTCATTTGATTATACCAAAATTCCATGGGCATAAAGCTGCATACTCGCAATCTGATTAAAGAGTTTGAAATTTTACAGCAAATTTCTTGCCTTTTTTTCTTCCAATTTGCTTAGAGTTAGAAGCATCGATTTATATGGTTTTTGTATCATAAAAGGATGGACTTTATTTACATACAAAAAAAAAAAAAATTAAAACTAAGTAAGAAAAAATAAATTGTAAAAACTTGCCAATAAGTCCAAGTGCATGTCCACATGTGCACTATCACAACTTAGAATATATGAGAAAGTGAAAAAAGTAAGAATAAGCATAACCATTTATAAGCAAATTTTATATTTCTCATTGCTCTCATATCCACAACTATTATATAAATGGAATTTGACTCAACACCATCGAAATGTATCCTAACCGCACATCAGGGACTATAAAAATAAATTGGTGAAGAATTTTTGACTAACGCAAACAAGCTGTTACGAGCACGTGAGTGTATGCGTGCAAGTGTGAAAGCATGTAAGTGAAGATATGGATATGGATATTCTCGACAAAGAAATAAAAAAAAAACCTAACCTTTTCCTCTTCGAGTGCTTAGATTAAGGAAAAAGAAAATATGCCATGCAAGAGGATGTGCAAGAGTGGCCATATATTTTAGTCTAATGCAGATATCGGTTTCGTTTTTTTTTTTGTCATTTTCTCAGACTTTCGGTCTATGTACATACATAAGAGAAGCGCTCAGAAAGCTCGTTGATTGGTTGCTTGCGTTTGACCACGACAAGTAGGCGAACGCAAGGATTGAATATTAAGTGTAATTTTGTTTTTTCGTATTATAAGCATAAATTCAGCAACTGTCAGTTGGTGACTCATGAAGTAATAATAATAATGTGTCACATAGTGAGAAGGTGACTTTAAAGTGCAAACTAAATGAGTATGAAAGGTGAGTCATGAAGGAAGTGAAATAAGTGTTGCAAATGAAGCTTTAGGTTTTGTGTTCCATGTATAAGTAGAATATTATAAATATAGAAGGTATTCTTCCACGGCTGATAGTTTGCATTTTTTTAATTTAAAGTAAGAAAAATTCGTTTCAGGTAGCTGGTTTTTAATATACCATCAACAGTTGGCATAGAGAGACACTTACTTTTAACGAGTTAAGTTTACTCAAAGGAGTTCACAATACCGAAAAAATTGCCTCTACACATTTCAAGCAAACTTTTTTTTCTGAATTTCTGTGTTTCGGTTTTTAAATAAAAGCCTTAAATAACACGTCTGTGTGGCAAAGTTCGCCGATGTCTGCAGCTAAGTGAGTGTTTGCCAGACTACCAATCAGTTGATTGGCTGCTCACCGTGGGCATGTAAAAAAGGGTAGAAATGTTAAAAATATAGCAAAAGTGATTTTTAATAACGGTCGCCCTCGGTCGGAATACACCACGCACCAAAATAATAGTAATAACAATTTTCTCCATATAACGAATGCATGAAATTGGAGATACGTATAGAGAAAAGGCGGAGCCCCGTCAGGGGAAAAATTTATAAAAAATTAAGGCGATTTTCAGCAATTCCAAACTTTTTTTATACTAAAACTTATTGAGCTCTAAAATTGCATAACAGAAATCTTTCTAGATACTCGAATTAAAACCATGGAGTTGAGATGAAAAGTTTGTGGAATTTTTCTACCTCTTACATACAATTTGATATTTTGGATTCAATGGTTTTCCTTAGCCATGAGCTATACTTTTACACAAAAACAAACATTCAAAAAAGCGAAAGATAATCAACATTGGTCATTAAATTTTAAAATTGGATTTACTTGAGTTTTATTAGAAAACCAGTTATATTTTTATACAAAAATGGTCGTTAAAAAGAGCGAAAAATAGTAAAAATGAATCGAAATACTAACGCGCTTGAAGTTATGCTATTGAGGCCATACAAATCTTATAGCAGAAACCTTCCCCTGGCATAAATATGTAGGGCCGCCCATTCGAAAAAAATCTTCAAGGCATGGTTTAACCCTTTAGGGACGGAACCACTCGACGGGTGTGCATCGCTGAGGACGAGAGGTATTGGAGTACGCAGTAAAGAAAATAAATACGTTGATCGTTATAAAAACTAAGGCTTTATTTAACACAAGAAAAATTCTTGAAAAATCAAAAACGAATTTGACTTCTACTTGATGAAGTATTGCCGTCATCTTCCGTCTTATCAGATTCAAAGTAATATTCGTCAAAACTGTCACTATCTAACGTATCATCTCTAGATCGCTTAGCCATCGTCCGTAGGACAAAATATAAAAAATATAAAAAGCCTGCTGGTTCCTCTGGCAGTGACACTGTGAGACTGAATCGAAGAACTGATATTCGTTCTGACTCTACCGTCGTCTTACATCGTAAGCTTTCATTATAAGGCTCAGTCTTCGAATGGAAAGCAGACTCTTTTACTATACCTATGCATATCTTATCGCTCAGAACGACAGACGTCGCGAGCCTTGCAGCTACGAACTAATTTGGGCGGCTATATGCCCACACGCGTCCGGAACGGTAAAACGGCTTGGGTGGCTAGATACCGATACTCGTCCCCGAAGGATTAACAATTTAAGTAGAAATCATTTTCTGTTGCTGCATTTGTTGTATTTTGCTGCAGTTGAATGGTTTAATGACAATCTGATTATCGAATTAAAAGTTATTAATAATTATAATAATAATTATAATAAGTATTATTTCATTTTTTATTTAATAATAGATTTTAATTTTTTAATAATTTTTAATATAATTTAATATTTAATAATTGAGAAAAAAATGTATTAATTAGAACTGAGCTTCCATTATTGCTAAAAGCATTGCTGTAGAAACAATGCAGTGCTTTGATAGCCGAGTGCGCATTGCTTATGAGAGCTTCTGCGATTGCAACTATTTTTTACTTTTTGACATAATTTTGAACCAATGGACTATGGAGTTAACATACACGTGTCATAATAAATCATTTTCTCACTTGTTTCTGGAGGTGGTTCATATGAAGAAGCCATGTGAAATACTCTAAAGTTAGGCTGAAGTCGCGTGGTGAAGTTCGTGGGTACTTCTCGAAAATTAGTGTGGCGAGTTGAGATAGAGGTACTTTGTTTTTGCACGGGAGTGGGCCATGAGTAAAAATAACTAAAAGAAGTGTAGGCCTTGGAATAGACTAGTTCGATAAATTTTATTTATAGTAACTACACATGCCATTCATAAGTCATCTTTTATTCGTACCTTCTTTTGGAATAGAGTTGCTTTGAAATACAGCTAGAATCACAAGCGTATTCAAAGAAACTAGTTGAGGTCTAGCCCCAAATTGACTAATTCCAAACTAGTTCTATTAATTTTATTTTTATAGCAGCTGTGCGTGCCGTTCCTAAGAAATATTTATTTGTGCCTTCTTCGATCAGAAAATATGGAGACTAAAATGGAGTAAGACAGAGGTACTTTATTTGTCATGAGTAAAAGTAGCTAAACGAAGTGTAGGCTAGAATCACAAGCATATTCAAAGAAACTAGTTTCGGTATAGTCCTAACTAACTAGTTCCAAACTAGTTCGATTATCTTATTTTATTTTTCTAGTAACTATGCATGCCGTTCATAAGTAATATTTTATTCGTGCATCCTTCGATCAGAAAAATATGGAGACTAAAATGAGACAGAAGTACTTTATTTGTCATGAGTAAAAAAGTTGCTAAAATAAGTGTAGGCTTTGGAAAGAGCTGAAATCACAAGCATATTCAAATAAACCAGTTGTGGTCTAGTCCTTAATTAACTAGTTCCAAACTAGTTCGAAACTAGTTCGATTAATTTTATTTTTAAAGTAACTACGCATACCATTCTTTTATTTCTGCCTTCTTCGATCAGAAAAATATGGAGACTAAAATAGAGTGCGCCTATAATGCAAAAAAGTTAAACCCAGGAAGATTCCAATTTTATGGAACTTTTCGTGAAAGTTTTTATTGGTACCGTTCAGATTTTTTAATGAAAAACCAGCCATATGCTACAGAATAGGCTGTTTTGGAATAGGTTTAGAGCAAAGTTACAATATGACACTCACCTACAACTTCAGTCACCACTTTGGATAAAAATTCACTATACTCCTCCTCTCATCCACTCGTAGTTTCGTTAAAATATTTAAGTTTAAAATCAAAAAAAAAAAAAAAAACTTTAATAAAAATTACAATTATTTTGCTTAGTCAAACCTGTATACAAAAAAAACTTTCATAAGTAATTATTAAAATTCTTTTTCTGACCAAAATCTGTATACTAAAATTTCCCTGCTAACTGCCTTCCAGCAACCATTTGTCAAATACCGACTGCCATCAATCTTTACGTAACATAAATACGTGCGCATTCGTGCTTCAATGTGAGTCTGTCAGACAGTCAGTAAAGCATTTAATAAATTGAAAATTAACATACTCGTATGTGAATATAAGCGTGGAGTGCAAATTGATAAGTGGGAGCGAAATGAAACTGACAGCACAAATGGGAAGATAAATAAAGCAGCGAGTAAAGAGAAAACTGTAAGCCACTAAAAGCAGTACGTCGACGCCATATAGATTTTCAAATGCAAATTTCATCAATCATTTTAAAATATTTGCCCACACACGCACACACACACACACATACACAAATACAAATACATGCATTAACTTATTTAAGCACCAGGTATTATTTGTGTATATAAACGCACAGGTGGTGAGAAGTGAATATGTAGAGTCGGTGTGTTATGCAAATAAATTAATGTCTAAAGAAAATCCTTATTTTTAAACCAAATAAGAGCTAAGTAAATGAATGCTCATATATTTTGGTGCCATTGAAGGACTTCAGTGAAGATGAAAATGTGTTGAAGGCAATCAATAATGTCATCTTCAAAATCAGATTCAAATTGAAAATATTATTTTTGAGAGACAAATGAATTAGAAGGCGAAACAATCACGGTAAGTGAAAAGGTAATGCACTAAAGCAGAAAATAATTTTAGCAAAGTTCACAAATACATATACGTAACACATATATGAACATACATGCCGCTTTTGTCTGCCACTTAGCTTACGTGTAAAAAAAATAACTTTAAATAAAGCACTTAGATTTCTGTTATTAAAGGGCAATTAATTGTCGTTAAAATCATGTAATTTGAGCTTTTATTCTGTAATGTATTGTCCATTTTGATCAATGACCTGTTGCTAATAAAAAACAGAAGTTTAGGTACGATTTGACATCATCATCATTATTGAAATTTTTACCATTCAAGGAGTTTTCTAAATATCGAAACAAAAAGTAATCAGAGGTGCAAGATCAGAACTGTATATTGGATGTAGCAAAAGATCCCAACCAAGCTCCAATAATTTTTGTCGAGTGGCCAAAGATGTATATGGTCTTGAATTGTCATGATGGAATACAATACTTTTTCGTTTTGTCAAGTCGGGCCGCTTTTCTTCAACTGCATTTTTTAACTTCGTTAGTTGTTCAATGTAGACATCAGAATTGATCGTTCGGTAGGGTGGTAAGAGTTCAAAGTAGACAATTCCTTTATAATCCCACCAAACAGATAATAAAACCTTCTTTCGCTGAATATAGCTTTTAATGTTGCTTGAATTGGTTCACCTGGCCTGCTCCATGATCTTTTCCGCTTGATATTGTTGCAAACAACCCATTTTTCATCGCCAGTTATCAGTCGTTTTAAAAATGGATAATTTTTAGTACGTTTCTTAAGCAAATCGCAGCTGTTAATGCGTTGCGTTAAATGCGTTCTTTTCAGTTCGTGAGGAACCCAAGTTTTTGAACACAGCCAAGTTGTTTTAAGTCATTTTCAATGTATGTTTGGGATACATGAAGTTTCTCTGCAATCTCATGTGTTGTACTGTGACGATCCGAATCGATTATTGTTTTGATTTGGGCATCATCAACTTCAACTGGACGACCAAAGCGTTTTCCATCTTTGAGTGAATAATCACCAAAACGAAATTTGGCAAACCAATTTTGACACAGCCGTTCTTTTAAGGCTTCGTCACCATAAACAGCACATGACTTTTTATGAGCTTGCGATGCGGTTTTCCCTTTCTGGAAATAAAGAAGGAAAATATAACGAAAATGTTTTTGATTTTTCATTTTTCAACGAACGCCAAATGAAAACTACGCAACCGATCAGAAAACTTTTTTTTATTGATTGACAGCTGAACTGCTAACTAGCAAATAACAAACTGTGTTTTACATTTGTACTACCTCTGCAAACCTAAAAATTCTACTGTGAACCATCTATGAGTGAAATCCGCAATTATTTCGTTGCCAACCCAATATTTTCTTTAAAAAACTGTAATTCAGTTTTGTAAATAACTTCTATTTTTATTATAAAAGTTAGGTGGCAACGTCATTTAAAAAAACATATTTTTTTTAAATTATGCTTAAACATCTTTCATAAGTACATAATAATCTTGAAGCATATCCTAGTCTTTAATTTAATTTTGAAATTTATTTTGAGCTTCCTTAAAAAATTATATAGTTGGCAACACCATACATACATATTTAAACAATTTTTTTTTAACGCCTTGCTCTTGCTATCCCTTCCTTAATACAAAAATTAGTTTAATAACTAATTTCTATATTCCGCAGAAAAATTATATGGCAACGTCACTCACATAATATTTAATGTTGAAAATTTTGTTACTTCCGTACATAATTTCAAGCAATTTGCTCAGTTTTGTAAACAATTTTGATTTTAATACTACAAATAGGGTGGCAACACCAGCCAAAAACATTTTTATATTTTTTTATGAAATTATTCCTACGCACAATATATTTTAAATCCAAATTCAAGTAATTAATATAGTTTATTAGAATAAATTGTTATTCTTCCATGAAAAAATTCGTTGGCAACGCCTCAAAAAATAATTGTTCTTTAATTTTTTTAACACCCTACCTTTGACATTCATATTTGAATTAGGAAATCAATTTTTAAACAATTTCTATGTTGAGCTTCAAAATGATGTGGCAACACCACTCACAAAATATTTGAAATGTTAAGTTTTTTTAAACGTTGGATTTGATACATACATACTATATTCGCTAATAATTCGTTCAGTTTTGCAATTAAATTCTATTTTAACATTGCAAGTATGGTGGCAATGCCAACCAAATATATGTTTCTATTAAATTAGTCTTACACACCTTTTATTTTCTATCCATATTCGAATATTTAATTTAATTATTTATTTAATTATTATTTTTCCAAGAAAAATTAGTTGGCAACACCATTAAAAAATAATTTTTTCAAATATCGTTTAATACCTTTCATTTGATAACCATATTTTAATAAAAAAACCATTTTCCTCTTCTTTGATAACAATATTTTACATAAAAAATAAATTGTTTAAACAATTTCTATATAATGTTTAAAATTTATGTGGCAACGCCACTCACAAAATATTTTAAGTGTTAAATTTCTTAAACATCTCTGATTCAAAACGAAAATATTTTCGAATAATATTTTCAGTTTTGTAATTAAGTTAAAAATAAGGTGGCAACGCCAGCCAAAATATTTTTTTTTTTGTTATGTAATTCTTACGCACCTTTTATTTTATATCTATTTTCAATATTTAATGAAATTTGGAATTAATTGCTATTATTCCACGAAAAATTAGTTGGCAACACCATCAAAAAATAATTGTTCATTACTTTTTTTAACACCCTTCCTTTGATTCTCATATTTTAATAAAAAAAAAACAGTTTCATAACCAATTTATATATTCTACATAAAACACTATGGCAACACCATTCACAAAATATTTTATGTTGAAATTATTTTTACTCCCCTTCACTTAAAACGTGCATGATTTCAATTAATTTGTTCAGTTTCGTAAATAATTTTAAATTTAACATTAAAAATAAGGTGGCAACACCAGCCAAAAATATTTTGTTATTTTTCTATTACATTATTCCTATGCACAATATATTTTTTATCCAAATTCAAATATTTAATGCAGTTTTCGAATAAATTGTTTTTCTTCCATTAAAAATTAGTTGGCAACACCATCAAAAAATAATTGTTCTTTAATTTTTTTAACACCCTTCCTTTGAATTTAAAAATCAATTTTGTAAACAATTTCTATATTGCGCTTAAAATTTATATGGCAACGCCACTCACAAAATGTTTGAAAAATGCTCCCACAAATATTCTTAACGGAAATATTCCAAAACCTTTTCAGTTTTGCACTTAATTTCCATTTTAACATTCAAAAAAAGGTGGCGACGCCACTTAAGATATATTTGTATTAAAGAATTCTTCTGTTGTATATCCACATTGTATTATAATATTATATTTAATTCCGTTTTTGAAATAAGTTGTAATTTTCTATTAAAAATTAGGTGGTAACGCCACTAAAAAATGTTTCTTCGTTAAGTTTTTGGAACATCTTAAGTCTGATATTTATATCCTGGTATTTGGTTCAACTATTTCATAAACTATTGTTTTTGAAATACAAAAGGGAATGTGATCGGAAAAATGGCTTTTATGTATAGTTTGCTTAAAAACCGTCGCTTCATGATTTATCCACTTCCTTCTTTAGTAAATCGTCAATTTCGAATTACAAAAAGTTAGGCTTCCCTATTAAGACTTTTACGTACAAATCTTCTACAACCAACACTTTTAAAGGAAAGTAAGAAATATTAAAATCTGCTTAATAATTTTTGTAAAGTTATTGACATTTACAACGGAAATTGGTTTGCTAGTTAAACATTTTCTATTTTATTAATTTAAAAAATATATGTAACGACAGTTCTAATTAATAAAATTCGTTGATTGAATGAATTAAATAACAATTTTCCTACTCATAGTAAAATTTCACTGACCAAAAGCCAAATATTTATGTTATACGGGTGAACATTTTATTATTGTATATATTGGTGTATGAGGTAGGGCTCAAAATGTCTTCACATTTACATCTACTGCCATTTACTGCATTGAGTGGTGTGATCACTTAAACAATCAGTTCTTTCCTTCTGGGGAGACACTCTTCCCGGAACTACTTTCTGCATTACTTCAGAAGGGCCCAGATCGGCATTGATAAAGGACCAATTCTATTCACCCACGACTGGGTCCACCGCATTCGTAGCCAGCTTTCATGCTATAAGTTCATCCTTTTGTATCTCTGTCTGTGAGGCTTTGCTTTGATCGAGGTCTATCTTTTTTCCCGTAGTACGTCTATGATGTATCTCTTTACCGCGTTCCAGCTAACCTCGTGATCGAGCATTTTGCTGATTACTTTTGGTTTAGAAATAACTGCTGGGAATTTGTGTCTAAAACCAAGTAGAAGAATTCAGAGCCGCATTTAAAACAAAAGAGATGTTGTGACAAATTCTCAGATATTCAAAGTGAGTCTAATCATTTATTGCACTACTGATTATGACTGAATACGCCGCAGCAAAAGTAAGTTGAAGCAGCAAAATTTTCAAAATTATAATTATTATTTTTTTTCAATATGAGAAATATTTACACAGAAACATTACTGGCACGTTGCAGTATTATATATTACATAATCAGCACTCACTATATAAGTAGGCAGTAGTTATATAAGTAGGCCTACACATCCGAGGCAATGTGCCATAAATTATATATTGCCATGGCGTATGAGTAACTTTATGTTCAATAAGCCATGACATTTTATTGCTGCGGCGGTGTGGTTATTACTCGAATTTTGTTATTGATTTTTGGAACGCAGGTAAAATTGTTTATGTAATATAATTTTATTACGTAGTTGGGTGGGCTTGTAGGTAGCAAATATTCGATGGGTGCCGAACTCGATGCCCATTGAAAGCATGAAATATCAAATAATGGAAAATGAAAAGGGCTAGACAATGGTCCACCTCCTGGTGCTTTTCTGTTCAGGAAAATGATTCTTTCAAAGCTCTACTGCTACTTGGAGGTGATAAAAAATGGTAGCTCCCTTCCTATGTAGCATAATATTAAGGAGATGCTCGGTCAAGGAGACTCAGAAATCTGTGTTTTAAAGTGTGTTTCTGAGGTGAAAAAATGTATATACATGGGTAGAAAAAATGCTTGGCAAAAAATATATACGTAACAATATACGACATAAAACATTTCCATCGGTACCGACCTTCAATCGAAGTATTACGCATTGAATAATCCAAATTAATTCAAAGGGCCTGATATGGAATACAACTCAAAGCAACGGTTCCAATTTTTTTCTAATTGAGCGCTCCACATTGCCTACAAAACAAGAATATTTCAAAAATTTCGCAGGAAAAGAAGAATACAAACTCACAGGAAAATATTTGACCATAACATCAAGCGGTTACTTACCAGTTTGACAACTAATTCGGATGTAAAATTCCATGAAAAATACTAAGCAATTTTCGCAAACATAAATGGAGATGCACAAACTGCATGAACTTTTTGAGCGAGTGTGTGTGTGAGTTAAAAACTCAGTTTCCTTACCTACGCATATGAACAGCTTCTGCGCAAATCTAAGTTTTTCAAATAACATCAAATCGCACTTGTCGGCAATGCGGTGCCGAACAATTTTCTTATCCTTCCAGTTCTAGGCATATCACGTAAGCAGAGAATTGTTTGCGGTTAGCAGAATTATTATTGCTGACGGTATTTTTAACAGCTTTAGACGATAGCTGACAACAACAGAATGATTAAAGTTCTGCGGTTAAGCGAAACAACAAAAATATGTGCAAGAGTGAGCGAAGAGTATTCGAATGTGTAGAAGTTTTAGGTCAAGTAAAAATTTCTGAGCCTTTTCCATGATAAAATTCACATAGAAAAGATCATCATCATCATTGTCATCATAGCATCGCAGTTCGGGGTGAACCATTGCTTCCGTTACATTTCTCCTCCATGTCATTCCGTCATTAGCTTTTCGTTCGATATCAGTCATTCCCATAGCTCCAAAGTCACCTTCAATGTCGTCTCTCCATCGTTTTGTCGGCCGATAATTTCTTCTGTCGCATTGTGGATTTGTTTCGAAGATATTTTTTATAGCTCTACAAGGGGTGCCTTTTATATGGCAGGATTTCGCAACCCTGGTGTTGCAATCTGGCAACTGATAGCTGTATCGCAAAGTTTGACATTTTTTGGCTTTTACGTACTCAGAACGTTCTGAAATACCAGCGCTATTTGTGTTGTGGATTAACTCAGCAACATTGCATGGATGAACTTAA
Organism: Anastrepha obliqua; assembly: GCF_027943255.1. Classification (NCBI taxonomy): domain Eukaryota; kingdom Metazoa; phylum Arthropoda; class Insecta; order Diptera; family Tephritidae; genus Anastrepha; species Anastrepha obliqua. The sequence goes on from NC_072893.1 coordinate 11,543,744, forward strand.
TTCATTTTTTGGCGATGAAGCTCCATCAAGGACCAGTGTTTATCGATGGTACGGTGAATTCAATCGTGGTCGTAGTTCACTCCAAGATGAATTTCGTGAAGGTCGTCCAGAATTAGTTGTTGTTCCGAAAACCATTGATGCTGTGCGCGAACTGATATTGCAAGATCGTCATGTGACCTATCGTGAGATTGAGACAATCTTAGGCATTAGTGGGACCAACATACATTCAATATTGCATAAACATTTGACTGTCAAAAAAATTTGTTCGCGTTGGATCCCACACAATTTGTCAATCGCTCAAAAAAGGCTCGTGTCCATTGGTCGAAGGAAATGCTCAAAAAATACGATAGCGGGGCTTCAAAACACGTCTATGACATCGTGACAGGTGATGAATCATGGATTTACGCGTATGAGCCCGAAAGTAAACAGCAGTCGACTGTATGGGTGTTTCAAGATGAGCCAAATCCAACAAAAGTTGTTCGCGCACGAAGCACTTCCAAGCAAATGGTCGCCTTTTTTTTCGGAAAAACTGGACATGTCGCAACCGTACCACTAGAACAACGCAGAACAGAAAATTCTGAGTGGTACACAACCATTTGTTGCCAGTTGTCTTCCAAGAAATTAGGAAATCCAATCGGCAAAGACGGATCACTCTTCACCAAGACAATGCGAGCTCTCACACATCGGCTCAAACAACTGCATTTTTGAGCACCCAAACCATCGAATTAATGGATCATCCGCCGTATAGTCCTGACTTGGCACCGAATGACTTCTTTTTATTCCCGTACGTAAAAAACAAACTGAGAGGTCAACGTTTTTCGACACCTGAAGAAGCGGTTGTTGCTTTCAGAATGCATGTTTTGGAGGTACCTCATTCAGAGTGGCAAAAGCGCTTCGACAATTGGTTCAAACGCATGCAAAAGTGTATAGATCTTCATGGAGAATATTTTGAAAAACAATAAAATATAAAAAGCACCCCTCGCATCGTTGCTCATTCGTAGAATGTGACGGTACCATCGAACTCTTTGCGCTTTGATGTGCCTGATTACTTTTGCACCTCTGACAAGTGTGCTTAACACGTCGTTGCACCGAATACGGTAAGTGCCGCCTTCAAGTCATGCAAGTCTATATATTTTTCTTAGAATCTTTGTATCAAAATATTTTAACTGATCAGATTGGATTGGATTTCAGCAATCAGACTTTAAGTGTAGGTCTTATGACAGTTTTGTATATTCGTAGTTTCTGGTTTCTAAAGAGTAGTCTCGACTTTATCAGTTTCATATGCGCGAAGTAAAGGTACCTAAATGCATTGCCTTATTCAAAGCTATAGCTGCCGAGTTTTAAGTTATGTCTTGCGTTGTACGCTGTATCTTTCTTTTATTTAGTTCTTTCTCCATTGATGATAAGTCCTACCATCCTAGCAGATGATTATAGACTCATAAATGTTTCTTGCAGGGCGTTTTTATTTCTGGCAATAATTACGATGCCATCCGCATAGGCACAAATTTGTGTAGATTTGCAAAAAATTGTGCCTCCTGGATCCATGTCAGCTATAACCGCGTGTAGTACCAGGTTGAAAAGCAGGGATGGAGGCGCAGCTCCATGTTTTACACCTGTGGTCACTTCAAAACGGTTGGTGGTAGTATCTTGGATTCTCACTTTTGCCCAAGTGTTTGTTAAAGTTATGCCAATCATTCGTACCAGTTTGCAAAGTGTGCCTAACATCCTTAAATGATGTTCAATTTGCTTACGAAGAGGTTTGTCAAACGCTTGTTTGAAGTCTATAAAAAGACAACATAACATAATTTTGTATTGGTTACATTTTTCAAATATCTGAAACAGCGTAAAACATTGGTTAGTTGTTGATCCGGCTGCCCTGAAGCCGCCTTGGTAGTCGCCGATAATTTTTCCAGCATATTCATTTAGCTTAGTGAAGGATAATCTTATTTATACCAGTCACGTACCACTTTTCTGGGCAAATTTCTTTCACTTGGAAGGCAATTTCAAAAGTCCGCGCTTAGAACAGTACTTTGGTCCAATTGGAAAAATACTTAATCAGTTCATTTTCCAACAGTTCTTTTGAGGATTTTTGTATCATCAAGAAAATTTTGCAAATTCTTGAGTAGATGATAATTGCTTTACTCCAGCTTCTGGAATATACAACGCACGCGATAGAACCTCCCAGATAAGCTCTCGAAGTTTCTGGCGTATCGCTTAATCGCAATTAGTTGTCGGTTTCTTTCTCGAAAATCTGAAAAATATTTCCTGAAACCGCCATATTGTTTGAATTTTGCAAAAAAAAAAGCTTCTAACAGGCACAAGTTTATCTATTAAAAGAACTAATTTCTCTTGTCCGATTGATTTTACATGAATCTCCAAGGACTTGTGATGATCACCGCAAGGGACTTCTGGAGAAACGCGCTCCACATAAACAGCGATAACTTTTGCAGTTACTAATTTTTTTCTTAAATAAAGCAATTGACTAGCAAAAAAATTTATTGAAAATCATCATTTTTTCGGGCCTCTGACTACCCCTAACCCCTTTACATTAGAGGTCCAAGTTAAATGTTTGGCATATTAAACAGTCAAAAAATACACGAAACGAATTTCTTGTCCATCAATTTGGGTAGGAGATCATTTGAGTGGCAACTTTTGAATGATGCTGATGTTGTGTTGAAGCAGCTTACTTTTCGTATGACCTGAGGTACAACGCCCTTCCTTCTAAGCAGATTGCATAGTGGTGTGGTTATAATTTTGCAATGGGTTGTATGACACAAGAAATCAGAAGTATTTGAATTAGTAATGAAACCAGTGAATTTGTTCACCGGAAGTATTTAGTAGATGAAAGAATTGAGCGGTGGAGGCGTCATCCCTGTAGGAAGTTCAGTTAACTTTAGGTTTAGTTTAAATTCACTATTTCTCAATAACTTTGAATCGATATTTTCACTGCTTCACCTTTTTTTAACTGACTACCTTTTGGGGGATATTTTATCTTCATTCTACAGCGGAGTGACTAAGTGAATGAAGTGTGAGCAGGTATGAGGTTACAGTCTGCAGTGGCAACCAAACTGCTCCAAAGGAAGTGAAGAGCATTGATATTTTCTTCTATTTCCATCCGAATCGGTAATCGCAAAATATTCTTAAAACATTGTGCGTGTGTTAGTGAAGTGTTTCGTTATGCTTGTCTCTAGCGTTAGTATTTCAATTCGTGCTTAGCAAAACACGTACAAATACAAATACATGTACAAATTTAGTACATATACTTCTCCACAATAAGCAAAAACAGTCCCCCTATATCTCAATTTCGCCTCTGCGTCACCACTACACAGAACTACTATGAATGTTGTTGGTAATTACCAAATCAAATGCCGACTTTAGCCTGAAGGATTATTCACGAAAATTTATATGCTTGTTTACTAACAAATACATTAACAGCCGTCAGAGAAGGCACAGTTATGTAGTTGCGAGTAGCAGCATTAAACAACAGTCAACAAACGAAATTGGAGACTCACAAAGCAAACATTTAATGCATCTAATAAGCCGACAAGAAAATTTATTCTAATTGTGAAAGGTGCCAGTTTAAGAAGGGCTTTTCTATATGAATTATTGTTGCATATATATTAAATAACTGTATGTATGTAAGTGAAGAGTTTGAATCTGTCTGGGCTTGGCAGGAAAAAATTGAGCCAGCGAGATGCGTTACTAGTTTGCAACTAGTTCGCTTTTGTCTGCTCAGACTGATGGCTAAAGCAATTGTGAACATTTTAAAATTTTCCGTAAATAACAATAATTTTATGAGTAGAAAATTTTATATAATTATACTCTTAATTTGGTCTGCCATATGTCTTTCATAATTTTCAAGGACTGGTCAAATTCACGCATTTTATCAAAATGAACAAAATATTTCAATGCACAAAAAAACAAAAAACAACCATTTCTAAAAGTAAAATGCTATTTACTTTTATGTCTAAAGCAATACTTCATCATCACCATCGCGCAGCTTTACAGCTCGGGGTGAGCTTTAGCCTAGTTCATGATTCACTCGGTAAGAATTCTCCAGTTTCTAACACCCAGTATGTTCAGGCTCATTAGAACTTTTTCAAACCAGTTAGTCTTGGACCGTTCGTGCTCTAGGCGCCACGCACTTGATTTCTCAGGGCGGTCATCTCTCAGATATTCTCACCATTACAAAGCTATAGCAGTTCTGCATTGTACCGTATCCGGTATATAAGTTGGTATCTACAGGTATCTGGCAGTAGATGAACAAAATGCGCTTCACAGCACATTTTGCTCGAATACTCATCTTTAGGGTTCTTTATCAAGCATTACCAGCCATACGCACGAACTTGCCGAATAATTGACTAGTATAGATGTATGTAGTTAACAATCTCTCGTAAGACGTTTAGATATTAATATCGCCTTTTTCCGAAGATAAGGCATCCTCCGATAATAAGCCCTAACGTGATTTTCGGAACTTTTTGTAAATTAAGACATCCCCTGAAAATAATCCCTAGTTAAAATAATATGACAAAAAAAATCCCTAAAAGAATGTTGTTGATTTATTAAGTATAAGTAATAATATGTTTAGTTTTCCTAATACCCGTATTTCAGAGAAATGTTTGAAACAAATTATTCCGAATTCAAAATATTCCAGTTCGTTCCAAATTAATTCTTGGAATTTATCTTAAAAAAACAACATAAGGCAGCAGTCTATATTGAGCGACAGTGAAGGTATACATCGTTCATTCATTTCAGTCTTGTGAGTCTGATTAATCCCTTATAAGTCTAAAAAGTAAAGTGAATAATTTTTAACCCCAGTTAAAATAAATGCAAAACGAAAGAGCTATTCCGTCGAGCACAAAAAGGGAATCGTGGAAGACTCCAGGACCAAGAAAATGAGAAAAAACGCAGAGTTGGATCAGGGCTGATATTCAAAAATTTACCCACAGAAAAATTTAAAGCATCATCCCACTGGTTGGACAACTTCCTTGAACGATATGAACAGTCTCTAAGAAGATCAACAACATTGTTTAAGACAATGAAGTTCTTAAGCGTGCACTTGCGTTTAAGCTTTTTGTTTATGGCATTGATTTTTGCTATGGATGAGCAAAAGCCCAAAGAGCTCTAACGACAGTTCACCACAAGACATCTTCGTCAATTTGCGTTCCTTCTACCGGTTACGATAATGCATATACAGTAGGCCGGGTCGATTTGTGGGGAGGCAAAAAAATCGCCCATTGCTCTGTGAAAATCATATTATAGGGATCAAAATAAGACACTTTGCCGAAGGAACCATACCCCTAAAACAAATTCTGATGTCCCCGAATTTGGGTCGAACTTTTTAGTTTCTTTTCTCATGTAAAGGCCAAAAATGGTGATATTTTGAAATGATTGTATGGGGAACGCCCCAGGGGAGTTCCAGGGGGTGTGCCACTGGCATGGGTGGATCGGCTGTCCAAAGTTAGTGGGGGTCGGTCATACCTTTGGAGCACTCTAAATGGGTCAAAGTGGGATTTTTCGTTCAACCCAAATTGGGTGATATCAGAATTCGTTTTAGAGGTATGGTTCATTCGGCAAAGTTTCTTATTTTGATCCCTAGAATACGATTTTTACAGAGCAATGAGCGATTTGTAAATCGACCCGCCCTAATATTCAGGTAACACTATTTTGGCGCTTCATCTAGATGGCAAGAAAGTATCACCATTTTTAATCACTAAAGATACAAAAGGCCGGATTCATCGTGTTTCAGGAATTTATATCATTGAAAGTGAAAAGGCCTGGTGCACTGGTCAGAATAGGCTAGTTTGGGTTTTAGTCAGTACTCAAATTTCTTGCTGAGAGGAAGATTGATGAAATAATGATTCCGGCAGGATTGATTGGTTACCTCCAGACACTTGACATTGCAATGAACAAGCAATTCAATGGAAGTCAATGAATATATTTAAAAGAGAATGGTGAGAAATTAGCGAGGTAATTTTGTAAAACCAGGCATACAAGAAGTTTTGAATTGGGTAAAAAATGCATGGGAAAAAGTAACTGAAAGTGACGTTTCCAATGCACTACGAACAGGCTACTTAGACAAGAAGTATTCTTTTAGCGATAGCTTTATCGCAAGTCATGAGAGATTCAGGCCAATGACTCAACAGGAAATGGATTTGGCACAAAATCGGAATATAATTCAGAATTTTATTAATGACGATCTTCCAGGAGAAGATGATATGACTGTTATTGAATAAATTTTTGGTATTTTTGACTACAAAAGAAAGTAAGACGGTATGAGCGAAACATGCTGCGTTTCCTTCCGGAATCCTGCTTTGTATTGTGTTGTGTGGGCTATTGTCGTTTTGTATCGTGACGCCCAGATATTTAAACGATTGTCTGCCCTCTTGTTTCCGTGAAATCTTGTCTTCCGTGAATTTTTTTTATATATGTTTTTTTTTATTTATTTTGAGTGCAACACTTATTGAGCTAACAAGGCAATGTTGATTTCAATTCAATCAAATATAATGAATTGTTAGTTTGTCTGGAAGAAATCATTGTTTTATAGACTACAACCGCTTGCCAGGAAGGGGTCGACAGCACCGGTTTCAGCTGTCCCCCTCTCAGACATCGGTGCCCCTTTGTCCATTGTTAAAGGGAAACTACACAATTTCTTTCTAGGAAAAGCGCAAGATAGATAGAGGTCTGTCTCATCGTGCGCTATTTCGAAAACACTATGGCTTCAATCCGATAGAAATAGAACGCTTAAGGTGATGGGAATCCCCCGCCATTCTATTTCCTAACTCATTGCGGTGTTCACTGGTCACTGGGTGATCGGTACTCATGCGGAGAAGCTTGGAATTCCGTACAACCCCTATTGCAGAAGCTGTGGGGATCCTACAGAGAAAGAGACTGTTGAACACTTTTTCTGCAAATGTCCGGCTTTGGCGGCTAGGCGCTTGAGATTCCTTAGCGTGCCGTTTGGGGATGACTTGAAGAAATTCTCCAGCCTAGATCCCTTTTCTCTCCTCCACTACATCAACAGCACTGGATGGCTGTAGAAGGTTTTCTCTTCCCAACGGCACATAAGTGCTACTTGAAGTGTGCATGTGGCACTCTTGCCATTTTACCTACCTACCTAGACTAAAACCGCAAATAAACAAATCTATCTATCTAGAAAGTCCAACTGTTCAAAACCCGCCAAGTCCCCGAAAATCACAACAGAAAATAACTATATTCAAAGAATCATCTCATCTTCCAACAAAGTCGCCGAAATGTGTAAAACTGTGACATTTGTAATGCGACATTTTTGCTCAAGTTTCAATAAAAATTCCAACAGCCTTGCGCCATTAGCCACAATTTATGGCGAACCACCGGAATTTCTCATTATATCACACACAACTAAAATTTATATTCGAATAAGTTCTGACTTGCTTTTCATTTGCTCTTTGACACTTGCATAGCTGCACATCGTCGGCGGTAAGATATCTGCGCCGGCAGGTATGCGGGTATGCTGCAAGTTGCGAGCTTACATTCGGTGCCCTACAGTATAATGCGCTAGAACTGAACTGGTCTCCTTTTGGTGAATTTGGAATGACTAGTAGTGCACCCTTCTTTCCTTTTTGACACAAGCAAGTGGTGAATTTTATATGCCGTATATCGAGGATTAGCAAAAGAAGTAGAGGTCTAAGAGTAGGAATTTTTTCTGATGTACTAAGAAACCCAAATTATTAGAGTATGGCAAGTGGTTCAATTAGGCATTTAGATCATTTGAAGGGGGTTTTGACAAGCAACTGTAAAGGAGTATAAAAGTATGGGTACTTGCAAGTAGTTAATCTTGTCGCTAGCATTTCAGCCTTGTCGGGGATTGCCATCGCGCGTGCACTTACACTATAATGAGAAGCCTAACGAATTAGCCAGAACTACAGCGCCTGTTAAAGCATTCGTGGCAATGCTATGGAAGAAATGGGAAGTGCGTTGTCCAATCGAAGTAAGTAAAAGAGAACTATACTTAGGCATAAAGACCCGTTGTGGTACTACTTGCTTGAACTCAAGTACCCCTCTAAAATACTCTGAATGGCAACCGATTCTAGACAGACGACCAAAAAAGGGAGAGTTCAGAAAGCAATGCCATATTTTGACAAAAGTTGTGTACGATGTAGACTGTTCTGATCCAGAGTTTGACTGAGCATAAAGGGATGTTTACATGTTGAGAAAAATTTACTGATTTAAGTTCAGTTCACTCCTAGCCATTTCATTCGCGATGAGATTTCCAGGAATATCTCTGGAGCCAGACCTCGTTAATGGTACACCGCTTAGCCAGCTCATTTAGAATAGGTTCGCATTTGATTGATTCGACCTAAGTGGCACTGTAGCTATTTTATGGCAGCTTGATTATCGGAGTAGATAGTGATTAGTTGTGCCACGACGGGCTACTCCTTGACCCTTAAGTCAGCTTCTTTTATAACTATAAGCTCAGTTTGAAATACGCTACAATAGGCAGGTTCAGATGAGTACTTCAATCTCCTGGTCTTTTATGCCCTCTTCACATCACAGCTCAGGATAAAGCGGGGTTGGATTGAGCATATTGGCTAAGTGAGTATACTAATATTTAATCTGCAGCCGTCTGTGGCTTCATCTCGTTCACATTTTTCTGGGTTTGGTGCAGACCTTCAAAACGGAAATATGGAACTCTGTATTCTAGCGCTTTATGTGCTCCCAGAAGAACTCTCAGAAATTTTCAGTGTACAAATCTGAGTTACTGTACTTATTTTCAACGGCTTTTTTCAGCGCCTCAAGACTGATGAATCTTTTAGTTTGGCCTTTGCTCTCCAAAATGGTACAAAGAGGATAATACATCGGATTTGCGTCTGGTGAATTTGAGAACCATTGTACGGACGTTATAAAGTTCGGAATGTTGTTTTTTAGCCACTCTTGGTTCACTTGGGTTTTGTGAGACGGTTCCAAGTCCTCTTGAAACGTCCAATGTCTGCGAAATGTTCGTCTGCCCACGGCTTCAAAGCACCCTCCAGAATACTTTCGCATTTCCCTTGACGTCAGACTCTCGTCCATCTGCGGTTACAGCGGCCCAACCTATTACCTGTAGCGGGCGCTGTCTCCTGGCAGGCAATCGATGACCCAAATTCTCGCATGAACGGTGGGTCAAATAAACCATATCGTTTCGGAAGTTTATGAATTGCTCAATTTGCAAAATGTTCTCGTCAGAAAATACAATGTTCAAAAATTGATCGATTTCGGCCAAGCAAAGCAACTTCTTCGCTCTCTCAAGTCTAACTTGTTGCTGATTTGGTGTGAGATCAAGCGCCTTTTGGATCTTATAAGGCTTAACCTTGAGATCATTTTTCAGTATGCGGCGGATGCTACGGTCAGTTCATTTTTCATTTGATCGGCACTTCGTCGGGGATTTCGCTCAAGTCGCTTCTTCCCTTTTTGAACCATTTCGCGTGACGTTGCAGTCTTTTGATGACCACCTCCATGACGTTTCGTGATGCTACCAGTATCATTGTAACGAGTAATGGGGCGATAAACAAAAACTTTATTTACTTTAAGGTGCTCGAGCTCACGAACAATCGGTGGCTATGATATATGACACTCACACTTACGTTTGAAATCCATTAGAAGTTTCAAAAGGAAATGTATGAAATGGGCACTAAGCATAGGTTCAATGCTTGGACGGGTCTAAACTGCTTTTAGTTTTCATTTGCTGAAGTCTGATTGCTTCGCAGGCTTAGTTAGGATAGGCTTATCTTAATGGATAAGTCGAAAGACGAGTCTCCCAGTTTTCGGCTTTCAAAGCTTTTAGCCACCTTAATAAAAGAAAATTTTTCTCACGGAAGCCTGCCAAATGCTGCCAATGCGTCAAGAACTTTAATTTCCACTTACTTCTTTAAAAGCGCCTGCATTCACTTAGAAGGCACTGCAGTTATACGAAAACCTACATTTCTGATCAATGGGGAGTCCTTCGCAGGGAAACTTCTCAACCAATGCGCAACTGTTGAAACTATACTAATTTTGAACCAGACACTTTTCTTCACTGGTCCAGGCCTGCCCTGCGGGGTAAATACACTTTACTAACACAAATACAATTATTTGAGCGATTTGCGAGGTCGCAAATATTTGTGTTTGTTAGCGTTTGCAATTTGCTAGTGGCAGCGTTTTGGCAATCTAAATCCTTTGTTCCATTTGAAACCTTATGCCAGCTTTGTTTGTGTGCGCACACCTGCATGCTCAGAATTTCGCAAACGCTGTTGGCACTGAACGTTCGGTAATTTCAACTTTACAAAATCATTGTCAAAGTTGCCATCGCTTGCGTTGGTGTTGGCATTGGCGCTGGCGTGCGGCACCAAATGCTATCGAAGTAAGCAGATAAATGCGACTCGTGCACTCATACAAGCGCATATTAGGTGGTGCATAACATGAAATTATTTACATACTCATAGGGCTCGGAAACAAATATGAAAAGTTTTCACATCTCTGTTCATAACTTAGTGTTGCGGAAGCTTCCGATGAAGAGTTTTTCTTTTTTCATTTATAAAGGGAAGCTAATTTTAGATTTTAATTAAAAGTTGTTTTGAAAACAAAAATATGCAAAGGTATAAATGTTGGTGAAGTAAAAAAGGAAAAGAAAAACTCACCTGGCTTGCGGAAGTACAAAAAATTGATTTTTTGAAAATACTTTTCCATCCATAATACATTTTTTGCTTTCGATAAAACCATTTTGCAGGTAATAAAAAATGTTTGGCCTTACATCTGCATGCTAAATTTTTAAGAGTGATGAAAATGTGACTTCGTCTATTTGATGAACCAATACATTTGCGGCAATATAAATTTGCATTTCTTACCAGTTTGCTCCTTACACAAACTTGATTTTTTTTTTGTCGGCCAAGGAGCCAAGGTGGTCGCTACTTAATACATCAGCGCCAAAGACCTCAAACCTAATTCGAGCGAAAGCGGGGCAGACGCATAGGAAGTGGTCCACCGTCTCATCCTCCTCTCCACATGTTGGGCAGAGTGCACTGTCTGAGTTGCCTACCTTTTCCATAAGCTTTACCCATAGAAAGTGGCCCGTTATCAGTCCAACCAGCCTCCTACAGTCCCCTCTGCTTAGTGGCAGGAGGATCTGTGAAGACCTGCGAGTCGGTCCGACAGGACAGGCAACATCACTTTTGCCCATATGCAGCCTTTTTCAGCCTGCCGAGCTCTCTTGTGGGTTGAATTAACCCGTTTGTTAACAGTGGCTTTGATGGCTGCAGGAGGGAGTGGTAGAACGGGCTCCGGGCCAAGGAAGTTGGCCTAAGAGCTTATTCTGACTAAACAGTCAGAGATCTCGTTACCCGCAATACCCACGTGTCCCGGGACCCATGTTAGCATCAGGCTATTATGTCTACCGACATAGTTCAGCCTGGATTTACAGGACTACTCTCTGCCGGTATTGTATGGTTTTGTATTGAATCATTTGCATCTGGACTTTAAGTTGATTGCATCTACACTGATTTCTCCGAAGCTTTTGACATTGTATCACATAGAATTATTTTGTGTGAATTGGGCTCTCTAGGCCTTCACTCGGTTTCCCTTCTATGCTTAAAATTTTATCTAAGTGAAAGGAGTTATCTTGTTAGAATTGACGGTGAATATTCTGTCTAGCCCCTGCCGCCCCTGGTGTATTTGTAGGTAATGTTTTGGGACCCCCTACTTTTTATCTTATTTATAAATGATATTAGCAGAATCTTTGCTTCTATAAGATTAGATTCGATTTTTAGGAGGTCGCACAAGTCCAAGCACTCAGTCAAGAAGACCATTGTGCTACAACCGGATAGATTACAGTGGAAGGAATAAAGAGACAGGATAGACAGTCTTCCCTGATGATTGATGAATCTTAAGACATCCGGGAGAGGAAGAGTATTTATTTTATCCATGTTCAGTACATTGCACCCCAACAGCCTAAGTCTGATTATGCAAAACTTCGGACAGCTACAGAGAAATTGCAATGCCTCGGTATTCTCGTTTTCCCAGCAGAAAAGGCATATTGGGTCGTCAGTGATTCCCATGGTAGCCACAGGTGTTGTGCTTAGTCGTTATTCCTACCAGTTCTCTCAGGTCCTTTCTTCTAAGTTTTAGGAAGAGGATAGTTTGCTGTTTGGCTCTTTCACAATGCTCTTACATATTCTGTAGGATCCCAACTCAGACCAACGCCTTCTAGGGGTAGACCTCATCAAGACGTCAATCCATAGTTGATTCGATGCATAATTGCCACTCAGAAAGGGTTCAAGGCCCAGTGGCATACTTGCAGAGCCTTCATTAGCCAGTTTATCAGCCAAATTTTTTTGTGTTTTGCAACATTGTTCCGTTTCTTCTTATATCCACCGACTAACTTCGAAGAGCAGCGTGGATTAGCAAGGGCCCTCAGTGCAGCTTGACTGTCACTACAAATTCCAATACTACTACCCTGCCACTTTTTCTCAATGAGCTCGTATGCTACATTCAAAAAGGTGTAGACTTCCGTTAAGAATACCGTAGTCATCTGTACTGTAGCGTAGGTGTTCTTAGTGCCTTCGTCTAACTACCATCGCTGGTTTTGGATCCATCGGTGTAGAAAGTGTACTCAAATCCTGTTAAAAGGTTCTTTGGACTTAACCATTGTACTCTATCTGGGATCGAAACATCATACTTCCTACCGAAGCTAACGAAAGGCACCCGATTGTCCACTGGCATGGAGAACAGTGTGCACCGCTCCGACAACTGGTGGCATATCTGACAGTGGCCAGATCTTTCTTCGTTTCCAGAAACTCCATTCAACTAGAGTGTGTACGCCGCCTTCGTCGCTTGCTTTCGGGATTGAAGGTTTAGAGGTTCCAAATTGAGGATCGCATTAAGGGAATCGCATCGCAATCATACACTTCTCTGTAGTTTGCTTAGGGGTTTTGATCTAAAATTAACCATGATGGCCTTCCACGAGACTTCGAAGTCTTATGTAATAATGGGCCTAATCAGGGTGATGTACAACCAGTGTGGTATCGCCGGCCTTAAGCACCATGTCTTGCCAAAGGTTCTCTTTCACTGTCAGAAGACTTTTAGTATTCGAGAGTCTTTCTGCTCCGCGTTTGTCCTCCAGGTCATCACAGAATCTAAGATTACCCCTAAGTATTTGGCCTCAGACAGTTGCTACTCCTTTCAAAGTGTGTTTTAACAGGCCTTCGATATGGAAAAGGACCAAGGTACTTTTACAGGATTCATCAAAAGGCCATTTAATTCGCACTTATGTTCAATCTTGTTTAGGGCTACCTGCATTGTAAGATATTCAATTTTGGTAAGCGGGTTGTCTGACATTGAGAGGGTTACGACTTAGCATAGTTGCCTTTGATTGACTTTGGCACAAAAAGCCTTCATTCGTTGTTCTTCGCCACGCTTGAGCATGATTGGGTAAGTCCCATCGGGTCCTGGGGACTTAAAGTTTTCGAATGACGAGAAGGCCAACCTTATCGTTTCCTCGTTAACTATCCTAGATGCAATGAACCAATTAGGTACTAGGCGATGTGTTTAGGCTTCAGGCTGACCTATATGAAGTCGCTTCTTGGTGTACACATTCATATACCTCTTTTAATTAAAAAATGTTTTCACGTCACTTACTCCAAGTCAAGGTAGCATTTTCAGGCAGTTAACGTCGCATTTCTCTGGTCTCTGTATCTGCAAACCGGAGTTTGAGGGTCGTGCCAAGGTAATGTTTCCAAGTAGGCCGGATGGGAATGAGGGGAAGATCTGTACCGTTGCTCATACCTCTATCTTCACTGATGGTTTCAAGATGAAAACGGGAGTCGTAGAAGGGTTTGGTCTCAATCAGCCAATTTATCTATTTCCTTCGAACGGTAGAATACTGCTAATGTTTTTCACTCTAAAGTCTTGCAGGTATGCGAAATGCTTAGCCCTTTTGAAAAATAATGTTACAGGATGATCAGTGAGACCTTTTTTTCGCGGATTATTCCATTGAATGATGCAAAGAGGTTAGCGAACTTGGGGCGAGGGAGATATTGACATTTTCTCCGATAGTCAAGCAGCGATCAAGGCACTCACGGTGATCGTGCAGATCCAAATTGATCAACAACTCCTGCATGGAGGAGATCAAATCACTTAGGTGTGCAGGTAACATTTCTCTGATCTGAGTTCCAGGATATAGAAACATAGAGCGAAATGAATGTGCTGATGAACTTGCCATGAAGAGGTCGACTGAATTGGTCTCAGAGGTCTTCTAGCCAGACATCAGCATCCCTTTGACTGTTGTTAGAGGGGAATTACGAATCTTATTTCTCAGAATAGCGCAGAGCAGATGAAGCTCCATTTCTTAGTGTGCTATTTTAAAAATCCTTTGGCCCCAGTATAAGAGACGCAGAGCGCATACAGTTCTGAGGACTCCATGTCGTTCTATTTCCAAGCATATAGCTATGTTTATCGGAAACTGGATGGTCGGCATACGTGCAGAAAGACTGGGATTACCATTTAATTCCCATTGCAGAAGCAGGGGATCATTCTGAGAAGGAGACTGTTGAACACTTTCTCGGATGCTTCTCCATTACATCAACAGCTCTGTGCCAGACTGGTACTTGAACTGTTTTACCTACTTATCAGCCTTCTTTTTAATTTTGTTTTACCTATACAAGAGAACGCTTCAGTGTAAATACCCTTCGATTCGATACCCATGTCATGAAGATGTAACTGGAATGTAACGAAATGATCAAGTTAAGTACAGAAGTGCCTGCCTCACTTGGAATAAATAAAGGACAAAACATAGTGGGAAAGAGAGGGAATACATAGTAAGAAGAAAGAGACTTCACTTTGAACTCATTTTTGAAGCCTCTTCCAGAACCTTTTAAATATGTTTCGAATTACTAAGAATGTGCTTTGATAATTCATCAAAATAACGCGCTAAAATTTCAAAATGGCCAACGAAAAGAAGTTTTTCTTTTTACTTTTAGCTGCCTAACTAGCTTGATTTTCAGAAGCTAAAAAAAGCAGCTAAACTATTTTTGATGTCCGCTTTATTGGGAAATTTATATTTTAGCTGAACTGATACCGATACAATTTTCTTTCTTCCTTCATCGATTAGCACTCTTTACTTGAATGCTTTGACATCTCTTGGGTGCTTTTTTAACTAAAACACGTAGGTAATTTCTACTCCCCACCAAATTTAATTAAAATTGTACAAGGGAATAGGAAACGGAATGAAGCTGTCAGGCTTATTTATACTCCAACTTTTGCCGCCCACAACTAACCACACATTAACGACTTTCTTTTGTTATAAAAATTCGTTCGCTGAAAAGTCATGCCGGCGGAATGAAGGAGGAAATGCAAGAAATTAAGTGCACAGAACTTGGCGCAAAGGATACTGCCTTCACTATCTATGTGAATGAGTGTTTTTTTTTAATATCCACTTTGAAAGTTACGCAAAGTTAAAAAGGTTAAAAAATCGAACAAAGAAATGAGTGTGAAAGAAAATGGGTAATGGAAAAAATGTGGGAAAAAAGAATGTGAGGGGTTTACTTGGATGAGATGCCTGTACATACACTCATACACACACACACAAACACGAATCTATTACAACACATTGTACGCAGGTGTGCAAGATAAGCTGCATCAAAAGGGAGAATAGTCTCTTGAAAAGAACTAGTTCCATACTACACACTTCGGTCCATATCACAACTAGTGCACAACGGTTGCGGTCAGTTTGTATGCGGTTTTGAGCTAGCAGTTCAGATGTGCTGCTTGTTTTGTGACTGCGAAATTTTTTTGTTTGTGTTTTTTTATTTATTGAAATGTTACACTATGCAACCTTGCCTTTTTCCCAACAAAAAATTTTTTTGTTTCAGTTCCTTTTAGTGCAATGAATTGGAATTTAGTCTCAGAATTATTCAATAAAGAAAATTTGACTAAAAATGAATTTCTATAACATATTTTCCAAAATTTATAGTAAAATGATTCAAAAATCTTGGTGTTATTTAAAATTTACACTACTGCTTTTTCAGTTACTTTCAGTCAGTTGCTATTAATTGCTAACCTATTATTATTAAAGCGCAACACATAGTTAACCCTCCCTTGAACACTTTTTTTAAAACCTTCGGCTGAGCACCCGCATCGGGCAAGACTCCTATGCATTTACACGCATTTGTAAGAGAATATGTGGCAAATACGTCGGATTTATAATTCATTTTTAAGTATAGCCTCCGATACAACTGTAACTTTTTAAATCCTTTTTTCGTCCTATTCCAGGATCCTTTTTAAAAGGTTATATCCATAAGTCGATAGAAACTTAAATTTTAGGGAGCTAGCTGGAAGTTCAAGTCGTTAGCTATAATAAAAATATGTTAAATTCACGTCTAAAGTCGAAAAAGGCGTGATCAGACCCTGGTGTCCAACAAAGGGTTAATAGCAAGAAAAGCTATCAGCTTACATATACTGCGATTGCGCCACGAAAAGAGGTAGCCTTGTTGACTAAAACTTTAAAACGTCTTCGTGAAAGGTAAAAGTCTAAATGGAGTGACTTCGTCTGATTTTTTTTTTATACACCAGTAAATTGTCATTTCTGACTTAAACGAATTATTTGGGCACGTTTTTTTTCATTTTTTCAAACGTTTGAGGTGATAATAAATTTTTCAGGCAGAATTTGCTGGCTATCAAATGCGGCTAATTGATTTAAAATGATATGGAAAAAATTAAATTTTGTTGCACAGTGTTATAAAAGACCATCAAATGTGGCGGATCACCGCCCAATGATATGTAAGAATTTAGATTTTGTTGCATAGTGTTGCAGAAGTAAAAAAAATAACTAAATAAAGCGCGACTAATTACATCACATTGATATACAAAAAATTAAGTTCTGTTGCACAGTGTTATAAGAAGAAAAAAAAAACAATAATCACATGCAGTTGAGCACCGCGTAGCCATATGTATGTAAAAAGAAAAATTTTGTTGCATAGTGTTACAAAAGTAAAAAAAAAATTGTAATAAAGAACGACTTATTTTTTCCCTATTATATACAAAATATTTGATTTTGTTGCACAATGTAAAAATATAAATTTTGTTGCATAGTGTTACAAAGAGAAAAAATATTATAAATAAGAACGACTAATTAATTCGCAATGATATAGTGCAAAAAATTTAATTTTGTTACACAGTGATAAAATATATATTATTTTTTTTATAAATAAAGAACGACTAATTGTTTCGCAATGATATACAAAAAATTGAATACTGTTGCACAGTGTAAAAATATAAATTTTGTTGTATAGTGTTACAAAGTTAAAAAAAAATTGTAAATACAGAACAACTAATTATTTCATAATGATATAGTACAAAAAATTTAATTTTGTTGCACAATGTAAAAATATAAATTTTGTTGCATAGTGTTACAAAGTTAAAAAATAAATGAATAATGAGCAATTAACTACTTGCTAGTTGCGTACAAAAAATTAAATTTTTATGCAGAATCTTCTAAATATATAAAAAAAATATATTCTAAAAGTAGTAAAAGTACAAAAATTGTTTAACTTTTTTTATAAATCGAGCCTAGGACTTCCTGACCGCTTTAAAAACTATCAGCCGCTCTGACTGCCAAGTTTCGCATTTGCTTTTTAGTTCGACAGAATTCAGTACTAAGAACTACTCTAAACATAACCAGTTCAGAATGCATTCCACAGTTCTCCAGAGCATAAAAATTTAGACTTTATCAGGGCAGAAATAGAAAAATTAATGCATTGTGTATGAGGTCTAGTACTGTACCCTAATGAACTAGTTCCACAATAGTTATAAACTAACACAACGTACTGCTAAGCAATTTGCTTTTAGTGGGCTCCCCATAGACTGTACACTTAAACATCTGCGAAAGTACGTGCGCACTCTTAGCTACACCGTTAGTTACACGTACATATGTACTCGTATATGTATGTGTGCATGCATATCTGTAAGCAACCTATCTAGGAGTACTTGTTTTGATTTATTGTGGCACCTTAGCCTTAGCCAGCGCCCAGGAAGCGCTTACACATTTGTGCGCAAAACGCCCACAGCATCACACATGATGCCGCTGGCATGCGCCACAAAAACACCTAACTGCGGATATCGCAGTGTAGCATAACTCTGACGGTGTATAGTTACCCCGCTGAGGACTTTGCGCCACTTTGTGGTCATCGTAGCAGCTTTGAATTTATGCGCTACGCACGCCTTCGTACTCGTTTCCTGTTACTTTGCAATGTTTTTAGTTCATATTTTTCTTTTCTTTGTTGCTTTTCTTTTATTTCCCCTTTTTGTGTTGACCTACGTCATTTCCTTTTCCCTTGTCGGCGCATTGTGCTTATTTAATTGTGTTGCTATTATTTTAACCATTATTTTTTCTTTCTTTTTTGTGTATTTTCTTTCTTCTATCGATTTGGTTCCACTCTCAAAGGAGACTAAATATGTGCAAAATAATTTGCACTCATTTTCTTTTTGTTGTTTTTTTACTTGTTATTGTTTCTACTTTTGTTAGTTTCTCATTTATGTGTAACAACTAAATATGTTGCATACGCAAAGGCGTTTGAAGGCACTAGACGTGCTCGTTCGATTGTTGAGTAATACAGGGTTTGATTGAAAAGTAATGAGCCTTCCCGCGCGGAGCGTCTGCCAAGCGATCAACCGAATCGGCTGGTGGGGGAAAATGATCGTTGGACCTTCCCCTTCCACTAGAAACTGGTCCCAGTTCGCTGGCAACAGCGGTGCAGACAACATCGCTCCGCGCGTGAAAGCTGTTTTAAAAGTGTGTTAGGATTTTGCAGTGGCGAAAATGCAGCGATCGTTGAAGCAACGTTACTCGATCAAATTTTGTGTAAAGATTAACAAAACGAGTACCGAAACTATTGGGCTACTCAAAGAGGCTTACGGAAACCAATCTCTGTCCAGTGCCCAGGTAAAACGGTGGCACAAGTCGTTCAAGGAAGGTCGGGAGGACGTCGAAGACGAACAGCGATCTGGAAGGACTTCAACGACGCAAACAGACGAAGATGTGAACCGCCTTCCTCTGCACCTCTGCATTGACCAAGATGGGGGTTCTGGTGCTTCCCCACCCTCTCTACAGCCCAGACCTGTCCCCTCCGGACTTCTTTTTGTTCCCGCGCCTGAAAAGAAAGCTGAAGGGGAGGCGTTTCGACTCCATCGAGGCGATCAAAAAAACTGTGACAGCAGAATTGAACGGGATTCCGGCGGATGAGTTTAAAAAATGTTTCCTGCTGTGGACGGATCGCTACCAGCGGTGTATTGACGCTCAAGGGTCCTATTTTGAAGAATATTAGTTGTATAAGACAAAAGGTTTAATAAAACTGAAAACTGAAATGTCTGAAATTTACACACAGTTCAACTTTAACTTCGATTAACTTTTAAAGGAGTCAATTTATCGAAAAATTATATGAGATCTTTTTTGTAGAGAGTTTAAATTGCCATCAGAATATGTGTTTTTCATAGCTGTAAATTAGCATACTAGAGAAAAAACAAGTTTATTCCCAAAAGTAGCGAAATATATCGCGTTTGGGGCAAGGTTTATGCTGAATATTAAGAGCTGATTTTGATCTGATAATTTTTCTTAGACGGAAAACTAAAAGTTTAGGGGGCGACGCAAGAAAAATAATCAAATTGGTAAATAACAGACACCCTAATATACACCTTCAAATCACCAGTGTGTTACTTGAGCGAACACGAGGTTAGTATCAGCAGCGACATCTTTTTACGAGGACGAAAACTTATTCCCATACCCAATATATATATACGAATATGTTACGCAATCAAATGTTCCTTCTCGAATTCCATCTGCTATACTGCCTTTATTCTCCCAAGTCGACTTCTTTTCAAAATTAGCGAAGCATAAATTTGTATCACCTAAATTCGTACGACTAAAAAAACAAAACCATTCCTATTTTTATTTGTATAAAATAAACAAAAAACACTGGAATACATGCAATTTCTCGCAATATATGTGGGACTATTTATTTCTTTATTTGCTAATAAAAATTCAGCACAGCTACAAACTACGAGTATTATTTCATGGTTATCCGCAGAGACTGAGTTGTGCTCACGAATATTGTTATACAAATGGCAGTTGTGCTCGTACATACGTGCACACGAGCACTCAAATATAGATTTGCAGTGGCATGCGAAGGGCGACACTTTTGCTCTGCATGCAGTGCTCCTACATATGATGAACAGCACATGAATGGCGCACGAAATACATAAACACGTACAACATGCAGTCGTTTGCGGGGAAGAAATGTAAGTTTATTCACTACACCCCCATTGCAGTTTGTGGCAAAAGAATGACCAACTCTAGCAGTAAGTAACTTATACTTGTGCATATATATGGCAAAAAAAGTAAAGTAAACATAAGAGAAAGAAGATGCTGGACAAGGCAAACACAGCTCACTGTGCTGTGGTCCAGCGCTGCATTATTGTCCACTACTATTGGCGCGCTTAGAGCAAATAGCATATATCATCTAGTAAGAAGTTGGATAAAATTGAAAGAAATACAAAAATAGCGCAAAAAGTAGGATGTATGTGTGTGTGTGTGTAGCAAGTAAAAAGTAAATAAAAATGCTTTTTCTCGATTCTGTGTACTCTGGCTCGACATTCAGTCGATGTGCGTTTTCCTTTGATTATGTCCGGTTACTCATACGCACTGTTGTACATACTTTTCCTTCTTCAAACTACGCTCTTTGGCAAATACCGTATTGCTAACTTGTTGTTGATTATTTTTCAATGCTTATTCACAGAGCGGTGCCTACACATCTAATTGCATATATCTACCATAGATTTTTTTGCACATATCCAAGTTGGAGTACTCTTCACATTTCAATGCCTCCGCGCTTTTAAGCGTGCATGCAGTCGTGGCGCCCCTACTTGCTCTGTGTGAGTGAAGTAGAAAAGTCATACTTCTAATATAAGTATGTAGTATGTGGCATGTATGTATGCATTATTTACACCATGAAATGATATACGTGCGCAAGGCCAATTACAGTTTAAATGCGTTTCATGTCACTGAAGTAGAAAATTGAAAAACTTACTTTTTGCGCAAAGAAATTTACTTTCTACGACGAAAGTAAACAGTTTCAGCTTTAAAAAAATTAGCTGTATATAAAATGATAAGAGTAAGCTTGTACTTATAAAAGTGTTTTTAAAAGTCATGCACATAAATTTAAAGTTTTATTTTGGGCCCGTCTTCCTGGTGATATTGATTTTGTCACTTTAGTAGACTCTTTATGTGTTTCTGAACGTGTTACTAAGTAAAAAAATGCGTGTAGCGTAGTACACATAACAGAAGTGAAACTTTCAAGGCAGACAAAGAGAGAGGGAGAAACCCGAGAGAGAATGAGAGAGAGAGAGATGAATATATATCTAAATAAATTCACAACATTCGCAGAGAATACAAATAGACAAAATTTACAAAAAACAGAAAAGGGTCGACCGGTGTAGGTAAATGCCGGACACAAACCGTGGCAAAAATGCGCACTACTCCGAGCGTTTATCATCCGCACATACGCAGCGATTCCAGGACCACAGCAACGGCACAAATTACCGCAAGACAATACCAATAAATCCGACGCCGGAATGGATAGCACTTTATAGTACGCACAAGCACTAGCCAGGAAACGGAAATAAGCGCCAAAACGTGAGCACCAAAAATAAACGCCAAAAAAATTGGGACCAAAAACGCCCCAAACAATAGGCATCAAAGAAATATAACACCAAAAAGTAGGCATCAAAAATATATTTCCTACAAGTCTGCACCAAAAAACAAGCGCCAAAAAGTAGGCAGTGTTATTTCTCACTAGAAATTAGCAACCACAAGGAAAAACTCATAAAAAATAGCCTCAAGCCTCTATGTAAATATATAAGGTGCAGCTCTCTATCTCTCGTTTTCCTCTACGGTATATATTTTTTCTCTCTCACGGAACGAAAATGCCCAAAACGTTGCATGGCCTTGAAATTTTACTTTCCATTCTCGCTCGTCCATCGACGCCTAAGAAGTTTCACTTCTAAAACGGCAGACTAAAAGATTTCCAGGTGACAAAAAACAACTTAACAAATTAACTAAAGAAATTAAAGAACTATTAAATCGTGAAAAACAAAAAAAAACTACATAATTACCTTAAAAATATTCACGCAACAAAATCTATAAACTATTCATTGTGGAAGGCGACAAAAAAGATCGTTGGAGTGATAATATACCTCCCACCAATAAGAACCACAAACGGGTAATGAGCCCGAACATCATCGGAAAAAGCGACTTGTTTAGTTTAACATTTTAAGAGTATATTTGAAAGTAATAATAACACCGAATTCAATTTGATTCAAACAATGAAGAATAAAGACGAGAAAATCATCAAAAAAACCTCATCAACCGAGATACAGCAATTAATTCTGACATTTAAAAACAACAAATCCCATGGATATGACCTCATTTCGGGAAAAATTTTAAAGCATATGCCCGACAGAGCAGTACAGACAGCAGACAGTGTCCAACGCTGCTTATTTACCTACTCATGTGGCGCTACAACCGTGTGTCGGTTTCGGCCGAATCCAAAATAGAGCGCCAGCTGTTTCGCTCCTGCGTTCGTTGGTGCGAATTGTAAATCTCGAGTCAAGACAGTTCCTGCAGCACTTGGTCTTTCAAACGGAGATGTGGTCTTCCACGCCTTCCCTTTTGGTTTACCGTGTCGCAAATTTGCCTTGCTGGAGCGTCCTTTTTTCATACGGGTGATATGGTCAAGCCAGCGTAGCCGCTATATTCTTATGAAGTTCAGAACGTTGTTTTTTAGCTATTCTTGGTTTACTTGAGACGGTGTCGAGTCCTGTTGATACGTCCTTCGTCCGCCACGAAAATGTTTGCTTCCAGCTTCAATGCAATCTCTGGAATACTTTTCCGATAATATTTTGCATTTACCTTGACGCCAGGCTCAGTGAAAACGATTGGAGAGCGCCCATCTGCGGTTACAGTGGCCCAAACCATTACGTGTGGCGGGTGATGCTTCCGGGTGGCCAATCGATGACTCAAATTCTCGTATGAACGGTCGGTCAAATAAACCCTATCGGTTTGGGAGTTTACGAATTGCTCAATTTGAAAAATTTTCTCGTTACCGATTAACCGATTTCGGCCAAGCAAAGCAACTTCATCGCTCTCTCAAGTCTGACTTGTTGCTGCTTTGGTGTGAGATCATGCGCCTTTTGGATCTTGTAAGGCTTACCGGACCCTGTATAACACTTGTATTAAGTCCTACCTGAAAGACCAACATTTCTTGGTTAAGCAAAATGAAGACCACTCTGAACTCTGTGAAAATTTAGCTGGCGTACTCTAAGGCAGTGTAATGGGCAAAATACTTTGCACCCAAGATTTGCCATTCAATGAGAAACTATCGTTCAACTCTAACCCGGAATCGACTCTAACCCCCAAAAGGCTTAAATTAAACTCCAGAAATTACTTGATATTTTAACTGAATGGTTGACGGATTGCAGAATAAAATCCAGTGAGTCAAAATGGATTCAACTAACTTTTACACTCAATCGAAACTCAATAATGCGATCATACCCTAAAATAATGTTACGAAATATCTCGGAATGCATCTCGGAAGCATACTTACATGAAAAACACATATTTTCACTAAGCGTTAGGCACTTGGAATCAAACTTCGAAATCTATATTGGTTACTTAATCGAAAATCTCATATTTCTCTCAAATGTAAGATCTTACTCTACTCAGGCATATCAACTTCGGGGCACTGCAGCTAATTCTAACATCGAAATACTTCAAAGATTCCTTTCAAAAAATCTAAGAGTTATTACAAATGCCCTTTATTATATCACAAATGCACAAGTCTATCGTGATCTCAAATTTCCACCAAATTTCCCCCACATCACACAATAAAAGACTTCAAACACAGAAAAACCCTTTAATCACAGAAGTAACTCTCGACCCTATCTCCTTTAACAGACTGAAGAGGAAGTCAGCAATGGACTTGGTGTTTTCCATGCATGTCTAATATAATGTTCTTTTTTTAAGTACAAATATTGCTGAATGTTAAAAAACAGATTGAAAAAAATAAATGGATTCAAAAACAAAAACACAAATTTTTGGAAACAAAAATTCACTGAGCGCTCGCCATTCCCCGTAACGGCAGCTTCTTTCTCATTTCGAAAAAAATTAGCACCGATAATGCCGCCAACATGCAGCAGCTGCAAACTCCAACCCTTTCGCGAGACTTTGTTTGTAATCACAAAAGTGCCTTCTCCAATAATGACTGCCACTCGGCAGATAAAGGCTACATTCTGAAACGCATATTTATTGTTAAATATATAATTACCTCGTGCCCATCTGAATGCCATGCATTCCTATCAACAAGATTTCAATTTTCATTCACTAAAATATTAAAATTTAAATGCCTTCGTCTCCATTGTCAAAATCCATAACTCAATAAGTGTTCCTTAAATATATTAATTAATCCCTTTGGAATGCCAATGTAATCACAAATATATGCAAATAATTAAAGCCTCACACACACATATGCGACCATAAGCAATAAAAGTCCGCCCTTCAGGCAAATACATACCCAATTGCTCGCAGTGGGCCGAAGAGACAATGCCATTGTTGGGTTAATGTCATAGTGGCAATAAATTCAATTAAGCAACATTAATATCAAGGGTCAATGGCGCATTAAATGGGCGATTCAATAGATTAAGCAAGTAAAATTCATGAGCGCGAATGCCATACGAGGGCGGACTAAAAAATGAACTGGTCAGGAAAGCGCGATATTTATTTTTATGGTTTATTTATTCTACTGTCTTTAAAGCTTTTGATAGCGCATTGCTTAAGTCAGGTACGTTTAAGACACTCAACGTCTGTAAGTATGCAGAAATTTGGCAAATTACTGCAATTCTCAAATATCTTATGAAATGTGAAAATGAAAATGAGCACTCCGTGTGTGATTGGATTGACGCGTCAACCATGCGTAGATGTATTTTTTTTTTATTTATATATTTTTTTAATAATTATGTTAATCGTGTAATTTAAAAAAATTAATTAATTAATTTAAAATTTAAAAAATTACTTCATTAATTTTAATTTTGGAAAAGTGCAAATAATGGCATTTATTCATTGAAAAGTTACCAAAACAGATCTTGAAATTCGAAAGGCTCAATTTAAACGGAGTCTGGGGAAATGAAGTAAGCACTGGCTACTGTCCGATATACCACCAGTTGTCGGAGCGGTGCACATTATTCTCGATGCCGGTGGACAATCGGGTGCCTGTCGTTAGCTTCGGTAGGAAGTATGACGTTTTGATCCCAGATAGAGATCAATGGTTAAGTCCAGAGAACCTATTAACGGGATATCAGCACACTTTCTACACCGACGGATCCAGTGACAGTGATGGAAGCTGATCTGGATGGTACTTAGACGAAGACACTAAGAACTCCTATGCCAGGACAAATGGTCACGGTATTCCTTACGGAAATCTATGCCATCTGGAATGTGGCGTACTGGCTAATTGAGAAAAAGTGGCGGGGCAACAGTATTGGAATTTATAGCGACAGTCGACAGTCAAGCTGCACAGAAATCCCTTGCTAACCCATGCTGCTCTTCGAAGTTAGTCGGTGAATGTAAGACAAAACTGAACACAACAAATTTGGGTGCGTGGGCATTGTGGTATTGCAGGGAACGAGTTAGCTGTTAATGAAGGCTCTGCAAGTATGCCACTAGACCCTGAACCCTTTCTAGGTGTCAATTCCGCATTGATTCAACTATGGATTGAGCACACCCACAGAGGTCGAGACCTCTGAGAGTACTGGTGAGTGTAATCACAGGGCACAACGTCTGTGGTCAGCATTTGGCTGCCATGGGGGTCGCGGACAGCCCGATACATATAATTTGCAGATTAACGAAAGAAACAAAGAAAATAGGATTCTCGGGGTGGGACTATTTATTTGTAATTTGGTCATTTCAAGTGGGAGCCTTTATTTCTGAAAAAAAAACCATTAAAAGTAAGGATTTTATCATTCAATTAAGTAAACTTTTACCTAAGTTCAAGAAGAATTGTTCCAGGTCATTTCTAAAAGTGATATCACGCAAATGGTAGCGTTTTGTATTGATGCCCAAATGTTTTCAGTTGGACACACCAAATGAAGCCCGTCTCCACCTGATCTTTCCAACTTAGAGGAGGTCTTCCTCTTCCTCTGCCCCCACCACCTGGTACCACATCGAAAACTTTCAGAGCTGCTGTAAAGCTCATAGAGCTCATTGTTCCATTGCCACTACCACCAGCCTATTCGCTTTGCCCCTTTATCCAGTTTGGAGAAGGCAGAACTAACAGCGCGGTTGTCAAGGCCGCCATTATAAAAAATTGTGCCTGAGCGATTAAGTTCTGTAGGCCGCACGATCTTTTTCAACGTTACAGGGTCTGGCACTCGAAGTGTAACCAACTTCAGACCACTCGCACAGCTGATGCACTCCAACGTCACGTGAAATGGTTCAAAAAGCGAAAAGCGACTTAAGCGGAATCCCCGACGAAGTGCTAATCAAATGGCGAAAGAATTGAAAATATCTGACCATAGCATCCACCGCATATAGAAAATTATCTCAAAGTTAAGCCTTACGAGATCCAAAAGTCGCATGATCTCACAACAAATCAGCAACAAGTCAGACTTGAGAGAGCGAAGGAGTTGCTTCGCTTGGCCGAAAGCGGTCACTTTGTGAACATTGTGTTTTTTGTCGAGAAAATTGAAGCCATGGGCAGACAAGCATATTGGTAGAGATCATTGACGTTTCAGCAGAACTTGGCACTGTCTCACAAAGCTCGAGTGAAGCAAGAATGGCTAAAACACAACGTTCCGAGCTTCATAACATCCACACAAGGGCTTTCAAATTCACCATTCACGCGAATCCGATGGATTATTCTCTTTGGGCTATTTTGGAGAGCAAAGTCCGAACTAAACGATTCACCAGTCTCGAGGCGTTCAAAAAAGCCATTACCCGCGAGTGGGCCAAAATGCCTGCAAGTCACATTCGGGCAGCTTGCGATTCGTTTCTGGACCGTCTCAAGCAAAAGGTGGTCATATGGAGCAAAAGTAAATTTATTCTTAATTTTTTATTATTTTCACACATTTTTTACTTTGAACTGAATAAAAGTAATTTTCCAAACTAAATTTTTATTTGGTTACACTTCGAGTTCCGGACACTGTGGGTTAAAGTAGCCACACGATAGAGAGTCACTCTGTCTGAAACTTCGTTTGGTATCAAACGGCTCAGAAAGGTCCTTCCAAATTCTGACGGCGCTGCATAGCCTTATTAGTTTTGCGGGTCTTTTGTCGTTAATTCGAGTGATGCGAGCTTGAGTCTTTGTCTCACTTGCTTATACCTATAACTTCAAATCACTTTACAGAAAAAAAATATGGTGACCTTAAATCAAAAGGTCTAAATAAAATAAATTAATATATTGCCCTTCTTCTTATGAATAACTCTCGAACATCCGTTTTGGAGCGAGCTAATGTGAGAAGGAGGATGGTTTCATATGTAGAAATCCACGCAAGTGGGGAAAGTTACTGATCGCCTTCACTTGGGAGTGGCGAGGACGATTCTTATAGCCCAAGTATCCTCTGAGTAGCTTCTGAACACGCTTACAGCATACTAGGATAGCTGGTTGTGCTCTGAGGTTGGAAGCCACCACGTAGAGATCCACCAAATGAAAACAGCAACCTCCTGCAAACGAACTAAGTAAGGATAATGATTTTAGAGAATGCACCTGGAATGTCCGGCCCTTTTTTGGGGGAGATA
Source organism: Anastrepha obliqua (assembly GCF_027943255.1). Classification (NCBI taxonomy): domain Eukaryota; kingdom Metazoa; phylum Arthropoda; class Insecta; order Diptera; family Tephritidae; genus Anastrepha; species Anastrepha obliqua. The sequence goes on from NC_072893.1 coordinate 11,571,567, forward strand.
CCACTGCCCGGCTGGTTGATGTCCTCGTGAGAGCAAAGGCTGACATCACTGCCATTAAAGAAATCCGATGGACGGGGTAAGGCAAGAAAAGGATAGGACAGCTGCCATGCAAAGGAGCGCAAATTTGGTGTCGGATTTGTTGTGGGAGAGAGATTTCGTCACCAAGTACTGTCGTTCACTCCGGTGGACGAACGTCTCGCAATAATCTGCATTAAAGCGCGATTTTTTAACATATCGCTAATTTGGGTTCACGCCCCGACGGAAGAGAAGGACGATGCGACCAAAGATTCCTTCTATGAGTGCCTGAAATGTTTCTATGAGCGCTGCCTCCGCCACGACATAAAAATCGTGCTTGGCGATTTCAACGCCAGGGTGGGCAAGGAGGGAATTTGGTCCCACAGTCGGTAATGGTAACGGACAGAGGCTGATCGACTTTGCTGGGGCTCAAAACATAATAGTCTGCAGCACCAGATTCCAGTAGAAAAACATAAATCGAACTGCATGGATGTCTCCTGATCGAAGGACGCAAAACCAGTTGATTAATGGGAATTGAGGGCAATTGCTAAATAGACGAAGGACACGCTTCTAGTGTTTTAGATGTACGTATGATCCAAGGACCCAACATGGACTCGGATCAGTGCTTTGTTGCAGCCAAATTACGCACACCCTTCTGTGCAGTAAAAAACGTACCTAGGAAAATCTACCTACACAAAGAATGTTCGACATCGAAAAGCTGCAATCGCAACAGACAGCCAGAAGATTCGCCACTCGACTCTCACTCCTGCTCTCAGAGAGTACTGCCCAAAATACCGGCATGCACGAGCAATGGGACAACATTTCTCATTCTCTACGTACCGCCGCTACGGGCCCGAAAAAAATATTGGTGCATTTGACATTTTTAGCACGATATGACCAAGCCAACTTGTCGCGTTTATCAAAAGTTATAGAATTACCCGATGTTTGCGCTCTAAATGGCCAATTCAGTCGTTACAAAACTTCGAGCGCAGCAGGATTATGAGCAAGCGATTATGCGAATTCTATCAAATTTGTATAAAATTCTAATTAAGGGATTCGACGTTAACTTATTTAGCATGCAAATTTTCAATATTCCCCTTGAAGCTAAATATCACTTATCTTCTCTTAAGCAATTGCCGTAATTCTCATATTGGATTCGTGTAAAAATCAATTATATAATCCTTTATTTCCACCTACCACAAAGTAGTGAATTCATACATGTCACACTTACATACACATCCACACATCCACGACACAGGTGTCGGTATATCTACCGAGCAATCTAACCTCATACGTTTGTCCCTATGGGTGTCACTGTGGCTGCCACATGCCACAGGATCATTGTAACTACAGTGCAACCACTCTGGTGCATACTCGTAAAAATCAATGAGCATTTCCATTTCATGCTTCCGCAATTACACACAGAGTAACTGTGACAAACCAGTGGCATAGGTGGTCAGGAACAAGCGAACACGCAGGCATTTAAGCGAGCAACCATTCAACCACTCAACGCTGGCAAATGCCATACAATTATCGGAGTTGTTGATTGGCGTCTAAATAACAATGCGGCTGCTAAAACAGGTGGCGGCCCGTTGTTGGACAACTAGTGCCGGTTCATAGTTTCCATGCGATGGCAGTGATGCGTGTCACCGATACAAATGTAAACACACTAACTTGCACGCTGATTGTTGGGTAACGCACATAATAACACTTGAATGAAACGCGGGCATATGTTTAAGTGCACCCTGTAGGAAAAATTAGCGCTTATGAGTAGAACTGCTGATGCACGATTAGTGCGATTTCGAGCAATTTAGAAGCTCTATGTCGCTCAAGTTGCAAGAAATGTCTGCTCCAACAGGCAGCTATCTACAGCCAGCTAGAATTGTTGATGTAATAGAGAAGATTGACGAGATTTATGTTGGCGTACTGTCCCAGGACGTCGAACAAAGGAGCACTCAGTGATCTTGAAGCGCTCTGTCGCTAGCATTGAAAGTGATAAATGAGCTGAAACCAACTGGAATTTCAACCAAACTTTAATCTAGAAATCTTCTCATAGTAGGCCCTGCGCGATATCTTTAATTATAAATATAATTCCAGCTGCCAAACTCGGACATTTAAAGAGAAAGTGCTCAACAGTCTCCTTCTGTGAAAGGTTCCCACAGTTTCTGCAATGGGGGTTAAATATTAAACCTAGCTTTTCTGCATATAAGCCGACCATACAATGACTGGTAAACACAGTTATTCTCTTGGGAATTGAATGGCGTCAAGTCTCCAAGACTTTGTGGGTCCTGCATCTATTATACTGGAGCCCCAGAATTTTCGTAGTACCACATGAAGGGAGTGAGCTCCATCTGATATGCGCTTTCCTGAGAAATAAGTTGTGCGATTCCTTTTTAACAACAGTCAAGCGTATGTCGATGACCAATGTGAAGGTCTCTGAAACCAATTCAGTCCCCTTCCTGGCAAGCTCATCAGCAATTTTATTCCCCTCTCTGTTCCTATGCCCTGTAAGTCAGATGAGAGAAATATTACCAGCACACCTAAGATATTTGATCTTCTCCCTATAAGACTAATTTGGATCTGCATGGTGCATCCGCAGAGATGAGAATACGCAGAGGAAACCCCTTCTCCGACTCCCGATTCCATCTTGGAGTCGTCAGTGAAGACAGAGGTATCAGCTTCGGTACAAATTTTCCTTACGTTCCTGCCTACTTGAAAAGATTGCCCCCCTCCAACTTTTGTTTGTGGATCGAGAGATCTGTTCGAAGTTCAGAGAAATACAGTGTTAACTGCCCGAAAATGCTACCATGTCACTTGAGAGATTGCCTGCACAGGCCAACCTCCTTTAACCTGATTACACTTTGAGCTGCGATGGAAATAACTTAAAAATGGATAGAAAGTAAGTGCAAAAGGACATTCAGGGCAGCACTGGGGCAAGTTTTACATGCTCCGGTGATGCCAATACATGCAGTCTTTTGCACTCTTCCCAGTTTAGGGATATTATAGCCCTTCCGAAGAGCTTCCCACCAAACTAGGTATCTGTACAGAATCAATACGTTGTACATCCAGAGGACGACTTGTGGCTTGAATCCCCATTTTTGGCGAATATAGATTAGCAGGAGCAGAAGGCTATACTAGCCTTCTTTACCCGATTTTTAATGTATAGCTTCCAAAAGAGTTCGGAGTCAAGTATCTCTCCAAGATACCTAACTTCCGATAGAAGCGGAACAACGTAATTATTTAATTTGGGAAGTCCAAAGTCTGGAGCTTTATATATTTTGGTAAATAGCACCAGCTCCGTTTTGTCAGAGTTGACTCTGAGGCCGCAACTGGCAGCCGAGCAATTGAGTACAGCCAGTCCTTTCCAAATCTCAGCCATGACTGAGGGAAACGGTCCCGATACCATTAGAATCACGCCATCGGTGTATGCTAAAACCTTTACCCCACCCTCTTTAAACGAGCTAGAACCTCGTCAATAGCTACTAGCCAAAGGAGAGGCGAGAGGACACCACCCTGCAGTGTACTCCTATGCAAGAATCTAATGATTCCGGCCCCTCACTCAATCTTGTAGACTATCGATATCGATAACTATGGTTTGACAGCTGCGAATGGCAGAAGTGTCAACATTTTTGTTCACTAAGGTTTCGTAAGCCATCATGAACTGTTTAACGTCAGAACAACGCTTCCAAATTGTGGGAATTTACCTTAAAACAAAAATCTGTTCACGAAGTTCATAGAGCACTGGTCTATACTCATCATCGGTACTTATTTCTTTCGAAATGCGGAGGGAACTGCCATTAATGTGAATGACGAGCGCTGTCGAGCCATGCTGACTGATTTTTTTTCAAATAGTAATCAGCTAAACATGGACGGCATTTGGCTCCAACGAGACCCCGCTACTTGCGACTCAGCACTCTTAACAATTGCGATTTATTGCAATATTGAAGTCACCACAGCCACCATTGATGCCATACGGTCAGATTTATTGCAAAACGCAGTCAAAAACTTGACTGGTCAAATAGACGGAATCGCAACTAAGAGTTACCGCGATGGCTATCCGGCATGTGAGCACATTCAAGAAATAAATGTTATGAAATTATCTACCAGATTAAAATAAAAAAAAATCATTCCAGGAATGTTTTCGTTTTATATTACCATTTTAAATTGTCAAGCTCTTAAAAGCACTCGAAAGGAAGCAGTGCAAGTTATGTTACATTTTTCTTATTCAAAATAATATTTTTTTTTTTTAATTTTACACAGTTGTTCCACCCCATTGATTTTAGCATACTAATACTAATATAATGACGTTAGCACTACTTCCAAACCCTCTGAAAGGAGATTAGAAGAGAAAAATTTCCAATTACTCGAATATCACAGTGAAAAATTCACCCGGCTGGTATGGAAAAGAGAAGAAGCGCGTGCTAGCCATGGTTTTGAAATCATTTGATCAAACCAATTTGTTACCAGTGCATTTTACTACAGGCCATATAAACACTCCCCATTCATATATGCATACCGCACTTGAGTGGAATTGCTCTTTTGCTATCTAAATAAGTACTTCAGTGAATTGCACTTCACTTCGAGACACTTTATGAGACATGCCTAATTGCTCCTGTCTAGCAAGTGACTGCTTAAACTTTAACTCAAAATAAATGATAGCATAAGGTAACACAAGAAGGAAGGCAAATTTGATTAAAGCACATTGCTTATATAATAGTATATATCCATTGCATGTTCCTAATCCCTATATACTTCAGATTCTGTAATGAAGAATAAAATGTGATGTGTTGCTTCTTTCCGGATAATCATAGGACGAGCTCTACTTTTTAATAGAAATTCCAATTTAGATCTTTGAAAGGACGATTATTCAAACACATATTTAAACAGCTCTCACCGTCCTACAAACTCAGCTCATCTTAGTAGGTAGATGGAGATACGAGCTCAGTCGACTACAACCAGTGAGGTAACGAATTTTCATTATTCCAACTAAAGGAATATTCAAAATTTCTTACTTGCTTGAGGTCGCAAGGTTGGCTGAGACTATGGTTTTGTTATTGTAGCATTTCATGAAATTTTGTTAGTACGGTGCAGTCACCGAACGTCATCGTCTCTCTCATCTAAGAGTAGGCGGAGGAAGCATGCTGAAAGAGGGGTGTTAGGTGAGTGGGCTTAAGAGGGCATGTGCGTAGACGGTTAGTATCATGCGGGGCAATTGTACAGGGCATGTAAGAATTCTGGGTTAAGTCCTGAACTCTTCGTGACTGACTAGATGAAAAGAAAACTAGAATTCTTCGAGAATTTCAAGGTGGGCGCGGGTTTATCGGAGAGGAGCCTTGAGATTAGGAAATGATGACCATGCTCTTACGACGACGCTGACGGTGGCTGATTTATGTTTGCAATTGGCTGCATCAAGCTACTGATGAAGTTCACCAGATGTATGATATTTAATCCGCTATATCCGCAGGTGTAGCGAAAGGGTGAAAGCTCAAATGTCTAAATCTTTGCCAGACGAGAGCAGCGCAGCTGAGATGAAGGTACTGCGATGATTCCACCGCAGCCTCAAGACAGCTTCTGCAGAATGGACTTGAGGCAACCCCAAGTCTCACCGCATGGACACCTAATGGACAATGTCCCATCTTTCCAGGAGTAGACCACAAGTTCTTAAGGGAACCCCAATACTCTGATTTTGCGACGAAATCGTCTCCAAAGTTCCCCGCCTAGCCAACTCATTAGCCCAGCAGTTTCCAAATGAACTTGATATCAAAGTATTCGGATGCAATAGAGAGAGAGGCCAAACATTCTCCGACAATTCTCGAACGCACAAATAAAGAGCCCAAGGGTGTAATTGCCGCTTGGCTGTTGGAGTAAATATTTACTTCCTTAACGGTAATTACCGAAGTGAGCAACCAATCCACTGCTTCCTTAAGTGCGGCTACCTCCGCTTGGAAAACACTACAGTGGTCCGAAAGCCTGAATTTGAGCTTGATGGCGAGCTCCTCACAGAATACTCCCCCATGGAAGGGTTCATCGAACTTCGAGCCAACCGTGAATATGTTTGCCATGCCTTGCCGCCAAATGTTACACCTGGCCCACCCATCCCTGGGTCCGCTCGGCCCTAGCATTGGTGTACATACAATGATTGAGCACCATGGGAATGAATTCAAAATCCTTAATGATGCTAGAGTGTCCGTAGCTTAAGTCTAGCTTATGGCCCGAACCCCTTAGTTTGATTGCGGCGCGTGCAGCTGTAGTTTTTCCCGCAATGTTCATTGGCGCCACACGGAGCGCCCCATTGATTCCAATGAGGGCATACCTTAGTACCCTCTTCAGCTTCTTAACTGATTTCATCCTTTCTAGTGAGTCCCACCAGAAAAGGACACCGTACAGCAATATTAGTTTTATAATCACGTTATAAAGCCAAAAAGTGATTTAAGGCGACAGGTCCCATCTCTTTCCGATAGCGCCCCTGAAACCATACAAAGCAACTATTGCCTTCCTAATTCTCTCCTCAATGTTTGGTTTCCATGTTAGACCTATGCCATGGATAAGTCCCAGGTACCTCATGCTGTTAGAGAGCATCAACGGAGCGCCCGCTATTGAGGGAAGAAAAACTCTAGGTATTTTATATTTCCTCATAAATAAGACGAGCTCCGTCTCCAGAGGATTTATCGCAAGGCCGCTATTTGCGGTTCCATGACCAAAAAAATACTAATAAATACATAAGCTCAGTGCTAGTCAGATCAATCCAAACTCTTTGTTATAACGGGTGGGCCATATATCGTTTGCTTTTTGAACCACCTATTTTTTGGAGAATGGTAACACAAATACAGGACGGTGCCACTTGTCACACTGCCAAAGTTACACTCGAACTTTTGGTTACCGTTTTTGAAAACCGAATAATCAGCCGAAATTCCGATATCAATTGGCCGCCTCGGAGCTGTGATTCAAGCCCGTTGGACTATGTTTTGTGGAGAGCCGTTAAGGACAAATGCTATGCGAACCATCCAGAGACGATTGATGCTTTAAAACACGAAATCGAAGATGCCATTCATGAAATTGGAGGCTTAAAAAAAACTATTAGCATGAGTTATTTCAAATGCTGACATTTATCTCAGCTGTACAAAATACAAAATGGCACACAGGGTTTCTCAAATAAAAAAAAAAATATTTCATACACAAAAAGCTTTTTTCATGTCCTTTTAACATCAACCAGCTCTTATTTGAAAACCCTCTGGGTTCCTTATGAACTAAATAGCTTTCATTTGATGTTAAAGCTGTGGTCTAAAATATGTGTGCTGGAATTGCTTTGTTTCCGTTAAGCAACTCTCAACAGAGTAATGGCACCGTAAAAACATCAAATTCAAGTAAGAAATAACGAAAGTTATTGAATTCTACATTTTTTCACCAATAACTATAAAAATTACTTTCATTGAAAACCAGATGAACTGATAATTTTCTCAGCAATAACTTTGTCTTCCCATTTCATTTCGATTTGCTTTTCTTTAAGTTCTTTGCCTTCCCATTCCATGTCGATTTACTACTCTTTAAGCTCTTTAAAATTTGAACGCTCGCTGCTATTTATTTACTGCCACATAAAATTTATGTCTGTAATACCGAGAAACCCCACTAGCATTAAATGGCAGTCGCTTAGTGGAATTAAATTCATGGAAAAATGTTTTACTTTTATGGTTAACCAGCAAGAAATTCATAGAAATGCCTTTGTTTTTATTAAATGACCCGCAGTTATGAACTCTCAAATGTCGTCAATGACGCCGCGCAACATAACGCAAATGTCGTGAGTCCCAAGAGCTTTGCATGCACATATGTACATACACATGTGTGCGTGTGTGTGTGTGTGTGTGTATTGTCAAACGCATTTTAAGTTCCACCCGAATGCACAAAAGGACTATTAAAATATGTAACTGCCCCCTAAACCCACCTTCCGCCTGTCGAACAAGCAGGCAATCAGCATTTAACAGCATTTCAGTTATACCTGCAGAGCTATCGTAAGTATGTATGTATAGGTAAATGAGTATGTGACTGTGTAGGTGTGCAAATAGGAAACTATGCTCATGAGGGCACATGCAACAACATTAGGCTTGCAACAGTTTGGGCACATATGGCCCTTTGGGTATTTGGGTATTTGCGTATTTGGCAAGCTGCTTTGAGCGAAGTAAATTGGAGAATACATAAGAGTGCATGCTAGAGGAGCGGTGAGCGGGGCAGAGGGTTAGAATTGAATCCTGTAAATGGATTTGCTATTTGTCTATTGCGTAAATACCTTTGATAGGCTTTGAGATTAAATGGCTTCGCACTGTGCACAGTAATTCCTCAAGTAGAAGCTAACTGAACAAAAACAAAATTTGTTTTATACTATAAATACTCATACATAGTATGATTTTAGTACTACTCAGGAAAATTTTTTTTTTTCAATTTTCTAATTTTAAAAGCAGACAAATGAGAAATCAGCTCAGTTCGCCTTCGTAATTTTTATATATATTTGGTCATATTTTTATGTACGAGGTGTATTCACGTGCTTTGCTTGCACGTGTTTCGGCTCGTCTTCGATTTTTACCTATTCAAAAAGATGGATCAAAGAACCTGTATGAAATTTTGTATGAAAAGCGAAATTAAGTGCGCGGATACATTCCGAATGTTGACTTTGACCAAAGCAACGTTTATCGGTGCTACAAAATGTTCTCAGAAGGCCGAGAAGAGGGGAGAGAAAAGAAAAGCGTTCCGGACGCCCGAGCACTTCAACAACAGGCGCAGACGAAAAAATTGCTGAAGTGAAGAAAATGGTATTGGCCAATCGTCGAATCACCGTTAGAGAAGTTGCTGAGGACCTAGACATATCAATTGGCTCGTGCCACTCGATTTTTTTCAATGATTTGGGCATAAACGGGTCGCCGCAAAATTCGTACCAAAACTGCTCAATTTCGACCAAAAGCAGCATCGCATGAACATTGCTAATGAGATGTTGGACTCTGTCCACGACGACCCAAATTTGCTCCAGAGGGTCATAACTGATGACGAATCGTGGGTTTATGGTTATGACGTGGAAACAAAAGCTCAATCATCTCAATGGAAGCTGCCGCACGAACCAAGACCGAAAACAACGCGCCAAGTTCGGTCGAATTTAAAAGTTTTGCTTACCATTTCCTTTGATTGCAGGGGCGTTGTGTATTATGAGTTCGTGCCACAGAGTAAAACGGTTAATAAGGAATATTACCTGAAAGTTATGCGCAATTTGTTTTGAAGCAATTCGCCAGAAAGACCCGGATTTGTGCAAGAACAAAAATTTGCTCTTGCATCACGATAACGCCCCTGCCCCTGCTCACGCATCGTTGCTTTGGCCAAAAACAACACACTACAGCCACCATATTCCCCAGATCTGGCCCCTTGTGACTTTTTCTTCTTCCCGAAACTGAAAAGGCCTATGAAAGGACGAAGCTACGCTACGATTGATGAGCTAAAGACGGCATCGAAGGAGGAGCGGAATAAGATAAAATAAAAAATGATTTTTTGAAGTGCTTCGAAGATTGGAAAAGCTTTGGCATAAGTGCATAATAACTCATGGGGATTACTTTGAAGGGGACAAAATAATCCTTTTTAAAAACACATCGTATATTTTGCTGCTAGTCTTATTTTAATTTTAAAGATTTAGTTAAAAAAAATATTTTTTCTTAAACCCGTTTTTATTATATTTTCAAATAATTTAAATATTGATATCAAATTCTTAAAAAAATCGACAGAACTATTGAAACTCGTTCCTCTTCTTCTTGATTGGCGCAATGACCGCAAACGCGATTTTAAAACAAAGCACGCCAGTCGTTTCTTTCTCGTTGTAACCAGCGACAATTAGACACACCAAGTGAAGCCAAGTCCTTCTCCACCTGATCTTTCCAACGCAAAGGAGGCCTTCTTCTTCCTCTGCTACCAGCAGCTGATACTGCATCGAATATTTTTAAAGCCGGAGCGTTTATATCCATGCGGACGATATGACCCAGCCAGCGTAGCAGCTGGATCTTTATTCGCTGCACTAAGTCAATGACGTCGTAAAGTCCATACAGCTCATCCTTCCATCGCCTGCAATATTCGTCGTCGCCAACGTGCAAAGGTCCAAAAATCATCCGCAGAATCTTTCTCTCAAACACTCTCAGGAACGCCTCATCGGTTGTAGTCATCGTCCAAGAACTTTATAAAGTCGATTGCCTACTTAGTCCAAAGTAAAATTTGCTGGCAAGCGAGATTCTACGTTGGATTTCAACAATTCAAACTCCTTCAGAGCTAAATTTGAAGGCCTCTGATTACTGTACTGAATACAAATTTTCAAAATTCAAAATAGTAGATAAAAAATACCTGTAATGAGCGATTTTCAGAATACCAATTACAAACTTGCAAAAGATGGACGACAAATTTCGCAAATACTTTTTTGAAACTTTTTATATCTACATTTTAGCGATCATTGATTAAAATCTAATAGGTTTACACCTCGACAGATTACAGAAACTCATCCAAACCGGGTTTGATCAATAAACCTATATTGCAGCTGCTTTGGGCTGAGCATATTGGTTTTTTTATTCTAGACGTACCAGACCTATCTCTCTCACTCTTCTTTACTACCTCTTTCTCTGATACTTTTCTCCTTTCCTCCTTGAATATCTACCCTCTTTTCAGAGCTCTAAATACAATGGGCTTTTTAACCTGATTATTTTAGGAGCCACCAAATCTCTTGGTGCTCCATGGCTCGGCCAATTCAAATTTCGATTTCATTTTACCAGGGTAAGATATTTAGATCTTCCTCTCGCTATGGCATCGCATTCGAGAAGCAGGGATGTAGTTTCTAGAGATTGGTCACAAAAACAACAGGAACACGGCTCACCGTGAGGCCTTCTATACAGCCTCACGGTGGGTCGTGTTCCTGTTGTTTCTGCGTTGTTGTTGCTCATTCTCAAGTGACCTGTGAAAATGGCGGTCGGCACTCTAAGACGCCCTTAGCATATAGCGAGGCTTTTAGAATGCTTAAATCTCTCTTGTTATACCCTACCTAAAATCAAGAGTTTGGTGCCAGCTTCTATCTCGTAGTCTTAATTCATCACCTCTAAGCTCTTCCTGGGTGATATCTTTTCCATGGCAAGGAAGTGTCCGGATCTTATTAGTAACGAGACCTTTCTCGCCAGTGCAGCTGCTACTTCGATTCCAGGCTCTGGGATTCATATGAGCCAGATGCGTTTGTGCATCCTAGTGTTTACTTTCTCAATCCACTGAAGGTCTTTAAGTGTTGAGTGCAGCCTGTCTGGTGCCCAGAATAGCGATTTGCTCAGTTCGGGAGATTCTTTCGCAATTAATCGCTGCACATTGACGTTGAAATCGTTGATAACAAACACGAGTTAAGCCTTTCAAACCCCCAAATAGCGAATTCGAAATGGCGACAAAAATTTCCAGCTACTATGGAGCCTGACATGCCAATACTTATTTCCTTACATCATCTGCTCATCAGCTATGCGGCAACCGAATAATTGTTGAACATTTATTTGAAGTATTTGTAATCCACTAAAAACTGTGCTTCTAAGCGCTGCAGGTATACAATCCGTCCATTTCTCATCTTCAGAAATGTGTGACAAAAACAAATTCACAAAAAATATTTCTTGTGAAGTACTTACCAACAACAAATATTTTTTAGGTGTACTGCTTTAAAATTTCCAAATGCAAACATTTTTTTTTTTTTTTTGATTTTTGATCAACGTTTTAGAAGTTTGAACTACCGTACAAGTAATGTTGCATATACACCACGTATGTACTTGTATGTGTGCAGGCAGTGAAGTAGATATAACCGGTAATTTGGTGAGCTGCTTTTGACAGAATGAACTCTTTAAATGACTAACGTCTAATGGGGCGTAATGAAATTGCTAAATAAATTTTCTTAAAGAGTCGCTGGAAAAGCTGTTCGAGCTGTTGTAGCTTAAGTGAATTGACAGCTAAATGATATAGAAGAATAAAAATAGCGCAAGTCTTGGAAATTAGTAATTTAAGTTAGTAAATTAAGCTCGCGAAGCAGTACGAGAATTATCCTACACCTGCCTTGTTTGGTGGTTGAAAGCCACGCAAGTAACCACCAAACAACTACTTGGTAGTTTTCAAAGACAAGCCAGGTTAGCAATAACTGGTGCCAAGAACACCTGTTCCACTGTTGCTATATAAGCGATAATAAGACTATTCCCACTGCATATTTTTATAAAAAAAAGAAGAAGAAAAGTGTATTAAAAGTACAAATTTTACTTGGAAAAGATCTTTCTGACTTTGGCCATACGAATATCATAACAGAGGTACCAGATAAGAGTATTATCTATTCGTTAACAGACTATAAGAGTCCAAAAAGTATTTTAACCGTAGGTTTTGATTTGTAAACTGAGACCGCAATCAATCTGAACTTAGGTCGATGCCAAAAGTTGCGAATGTTTCACAGACGATTTGAAAATAAATACTGGACTCGGTGCGGGAATCTATGGTCCAAGCACAAAAAGTTCCAAATCCAATGAGCAAATGGGCTAGTGTTTTTCAGGTTAAAATTCAAGCAATTTCAATCTGTGCGAGAATAGATCTTATGAGTGTAAACAAGGCTACACACATAGCTATAAACGGGCAATGAGGCTGCATTAAAAGCACCACCTTCCTATTCTGTCGAATCCTACAAGTGTACGAATGCCTTAACTACTAAACCAACTTAGTGCAACAAATAAGGTTGCACTTTACTGGGTTCCGGATCACTATAAAATATTTTATGAGTTCGCTAAGGAGGGGTCACCAGCAGATTTTCACGGTCCAGAATCATACTGCGGTATCAACTAGGCATAAGTTAAATGGAGGGTAAATATTATAGTTGGAAAAATATTGAAAGAATAACCAGTCTCACAAGAACTCCGTCAATCCAAAGGGCTTATAAGAACTTTCAGGCTTTATAAGACAATAGGGAATTGCATAAATGCGTAAAGTAGACATAAGAAAAATAATTGGTTTTCTGACAGGTAGTATCATATTACTTAAATTACCATCTCTTAAAACTTCATATTTAGAATGAGACAATGAGCATATCATGTGCAACGTTACTGCCTTGGCAAAGACAAGACTGCATGTCTTTCTTCAAGATCAAATTAATCCGAATGAAATCAAGAATGCTTCTTCTGTAACAGATATTCTGAAATATACTGAGAGCATTAGATTTTCAACGAATTCCCAACTTGAGGCACACATAAATTGAACTATATCATTAGGTAAAAAATTATTAAAAATCATATTTTGTTTAGTGTAGATGAAATGGTTGAAGTGCCGGTCTGGCACTCCTCAAGTAGCACATATTTGGTGTATAATCAGCAAAATTATCATTAAAAATGTCTCAATTTAAATACTACCTTTGCATTGGAGCGAATATCTTGGACATAAACTTACATGGCATACCTGTAAGATATGGGAAACATCGCATTGAAAAAACAGCAGAAATAATACCAAACCAATGCGGATTCGTAGCCGGATAGTCCACAACAGATACAATACAGGCATTTCGAGTACTATTGGAGAAATGACGCAGTAGAAAGAAAAATCTGCACATGGTTCTGGTAGATCCAGAGAAGGCCTTCGATAGGGTATCTAGGCAAGTGGTATGGCTATCCTTAAGAGCCAAAGGAATACCAGAAAAATGCATCAACCTGATTCAAGACATATACTACGAACCCACCACACAAGTATATATACCAGGCGGACTAACGCAAAAGGTCCCAGAGATGGTCGGCGTGCACTAAGGTTCAACACTCAGCGCGTTGATTTTTAGCATTGTTATGAATCATCTGATAGGTAAAGCTTAAGAGTAACCGCCATGGAATATCCTTTACGCGGACGATGTAGTCTTATTTAATGAAGACCTAGCTTGCCTGTGAAGAAAACTGAACACTAGGAATGAAATATTGACAAATATTGTGAACAAACCCAAATACCTATAAAATGTGACAGGAAAATGCTCTAAACGATTAAGACCAGTAATGCTGTACGGGTCGGAATGCTGGGCAATGCAAGCTAAGAAGGCAGGCTAAGATGGTATGGGCAACACCACATCATCAAACTCACCATGAACATAACTGAGCCAACATGAACTAGAGGAAAACCACAATGGGCCCATCTAAATATGATGCAAAGAGAAGCAGCACCTGGATGATGTGACGACGCAGAACAGAGGAACCTAGCGCAGGAGGACAAGGAGGACCTCGGGGGTTTTTCATTGCCTGCCGAGGACCGAATGCCTGCCCATTCGGCTACGGCGGCCGAATTCTAATTCTCTAAATTGCCCTCATAAAATTCACCTAGTCAGTTAATGAGTCTAGCTCGGGAGAAATGATGATCAAATTAGGATTTTCCCATTGTTAGTAGGAACCATTATCGCGCAATAGAGAATTAACTACGTCTTCCAAGCCTCTTAAATCATTTTTGCCACAATTTTGATTTTCATTATCTTAGCTGTATGGCCTCTGCAATATATCAACGGAATTTTTTTGAGCCTTGTGACTCAGGGGACTTTGTAAAGTATCTTGATGATATGGGGCATACGAGCTTGAAGGAAATTATGGTTGCAGTATACAAGTGGTGCAAATTTGAAATACAATTCCACAAACAATTTGAAAGGTGCAAAAATTTGTTGGACGTATGAAATGAAAAACAAAAAGCGAAACTTGCTGTATACTCAGATTCGACTATAATATTAAACACAACTCACTGAAAAAGCAATAGACTATTGATGGTTTATTTAGTTTTAGTTTAAGTTTGAAAAATAATTACTTTTTCGCTACTGATTGGTCACCGAAAAGTTGGGGGTCGACGTAATATAGTAAACGTAGTTGAGTGTAGAGATGACTTTCGTAGCTGAATCATCACCGTTTGAAATTTATCTACTAGGATCAGCAGCAACGGGCTTTTGCACTCACCTGATGGTCCTTAAGCTGAACCACATTTTAACAGTTACAATATATAATGATTTAAAAAAACTAGAATTAACGAATTAAACATTTTTTCTTATAAAAGAAAATTCACTTCTTGATTTTGTTTTTATTTTTTTCTAATTCTTAAGCAATTTTTTAAGCACCCGTCAGAAAATCGTCTACTTTGTAAAATAAATTTCCAAAAATATATTCATAGTAGTAGAAGAAAAAAGTTGCTGTTGTTGTTATTTTTATAATACCTTATCTAGGCTGGTATGTTTCTCAGTTGCTGTTGTCAAGGGTAGCCCTAGATCCCGACAGAAAATGTTTCAAAATCATGGAAGCTGAGCAAAACCATTGCAATGGTTTAGGAAAGAAAGTGAAGAGATGATTAGTGGGAAGCGAAATTCCTTCACTAACAGAATTCAATTCGCCTTCACGTAGTGGCTTGCCTTCGATTATGGCACATGTGAAACAAGACTGAATGAAGGTGGCGATAATCTCTTTATAAATGTAATTTAAGGATTGGAGTACTCCATCAGGTCCATATATAGCTCCATGTCGTCGTTGTTTCAAAACAGGAAGCTTCAGACATATTCGAGAGACCAGGTGTTTCGGCCGATGTCATCCACTGATTTGTATTTTCCGCAGTCTAGCAGCCTTCATGGTTATATACTTTGGTCTGGAGAAGGTGAAAATCTATCGTAAGCAACACGGGGCTACATATTCGCATTTCATTACAAAAAAATTAGTAATACCCTAGAAGGATGTCTGCTAGGCATGTGCGTGAAAAGGTAGCAGAACAAGACATGTAGCCATTAAATCTGAGAAATTAACTTAATCATGAAGTAGGATCAACAAAATTAAAAAAAAAGTCAATATAACCCATTGAATATTTTTATTTGGGAAAATTACAATTTTTAGTTTCCCAATGCCCATCCATTGACAATCAGAAATTTTAAAAATCCGCCACCCAGTGATTTTTTTTTTTGTTGAGAAAATAGAATTCCCAATGTCACATAAAAACTTCTCAACAGACCATCCTAGCCCACAATTCAACTAAAATAAAATTTATAACACCCGAGCAGAGTAATCGCATATACTTTTTAATTAACTTAATCGAGTAGAGATGCCTCGTAGCACAGGCCGTCAACTTCAATTACCCGAAACAGTTATGGGTAAACGAGTTTGCGGCGAAAGTTGAGAGTTCACCAATTAAAGAGACAGCCACCTTCACTCATCGCCTGGCACAACTTGGAACAATTTCCAAAAATTTAAACCAAATTAAGCAAACTAATTTTTGGCGAGTTGCAGTCACTTACATATAACAAAAGTGAAGGAGTAACCCAGCAGAGAAAACCTAAACTGGTGTGAGAGGGGTTTCTGGTTCAGGGCAAGTACGAATTTGCCAATTTGGAATCATTTCGCTACACATGACAGAAGTACCATCTTAGATTCCTACATTTTATCAAAACAGAAAAGTGTATTAGCCGTCTTACACATGACGATGGTGGCGTAGCCCACCATTCAAGGACTAAAATAAAATAAATTAAATTATAAAAAATAGTTTAAATAATGTGATATAAAACCAAATAAATTTAAAAAAGAAGTATATCAAATGAAATGAAATTAAACTAATTTTTCGATTCGGTATCTGTTTTAGTTTGATATAATGTCTCTTTCGAGATATCGAAAAGGGAGCAGAGAAATTTAGATCCCATCTGTCGGCTTTAGACTTCATTCCGAACTATGTCTAGGTATATTTTAGGACTAATTCCGAACTATCAGGAAAAGTAGATGGATTGTCTAGGGCAAATTGAGTACTATATAGTTCAAAGCTATCAAAAAGAAGTGTAGAGGATTCTAGATTTACTTTGTCGAATTAGTACTAGTTCCAAGCTATTAAAAAGGGATGCAAAGCGCTGTAAATTTTATCTGCCGATTTTAGTACAAGGTATACAGAGGTTACAAGAACGCATCTGTCGAATTATTTCTAGTTCCGAGCTACAGAAAACAAAATAAAGAGCATACCCACTGGTGGAATTTAGTACTAGTTTTGAGCTACAAAAAAGGGTGGTAGAGTATTCTAGATCTTATTGGTTTAATTTAGTACTAACTTAGGGCTATCAAAAAAAAATGCAGAGCTTCTAGTTTTAATCTGATGAATTTAGTACCGGTTTCAAACTATCAAGAAAGGTATGGAGAACTCATCCGTCGATTTTAGTACCAAACTGTTCCAAAACTGTTTTAGTACTAACGGAAAAATGCTTACTATGAGATCCACTGTCGATTTTAAATCCAACCGAAAAGTGTTTTGAATTTAGTACCAATTCCGAATTTAGCACTAGTTTTCAACCTATCGAAAAAGGAATGTCGATTTTAGTACTAACTCCAAACTTTTTTAGTACTAGCTCAAAATAGCTAACTAGACCTATTTCGAATATAGTACTAATTCCGAATTTAGTACTAAGTCTCTAACTATCGTACAAGTGTTGGCGATTTTAGTACTAATTAGAAACTTGTGTAGTACGAACTCAATATTGCTTACTAGATCTCCCCTGTCGATTTTAGATCCAATTCCAACCTATTTCGAATTGAGTACTAATTCCGAATTTAGTACTGGTTCTCAATCTATTGAAAAAGTGAAGGCGATTTTATTACTAATTCCAAACTTTTTTGGTACTAACTCAGTACTGCTTACCAGGTCTCGTCTGTCGATTTTAGTACTAATGACAAACTATTTTAGTACTAAGTCAAAATTTCTTACTAAATCCCATCTGCCAATTTTAGTACTAGCTGCAAACTATCGAAAAGGCGATGCATAGAACTCCACGGTCGATTTAAGTACTAAACAAAAGCTATCGAAAAAGGATGCAGAGCTTCCTATACATCATCTAGTACTAATTGCAAAGTGGTCAAAAAGGGATACAGAGCTTACATGATGTTATCCGTCAGTTTTAATATTAATTCCATTTTAATACAATTTTAGTACTAGTCCTTAACTGATGAAAAGGGGACGAATTGGTACTAATACCAAAGTGTTGAAGGAGGGATGCAAAGATAAAATCTTATCTTCCATTCTTAGTACTAAACAATTTTAGTACTAAATAAGAAAATGCTTACTAAATCTTATCTGCCAATTCTAGTACTAGTTCTAAACTGTTGAAAATGGATGCATAGAACCCATCGGTGGATTTTAGTACTAAATAGACAGCGTATGCGGATTAATACCAAATTGCCGAAAAAGGAATGCAGAGCTACTACAATAGATCTAACATATCTAATTAAGTACTAATGCAAACTATCGAAAAAGAGAAACAGAGAGAGTTAGCTCTTACCTGTGAAATTTAGTACTAATTGTCGTATTTAGCTCTACCTGCTTATATGAAAAATAACACAAACCACTTACAGCCCTTAATTCATTACCAGCGAACCAGTTTCATATTAGTGAAGTTCGATGTGGGGAACTTTTTTCAAGATAGACACATACATACATATGTGCAAGTTAGTTACAGTGTGGCAAGCAGCTTCAATGTTGCATGCATTTACGTTGCCACAGCTGAGAGAAGCTACAGCGTAAACAATTTGTGGCTACGACGACTTACACACGAAAACTAAAGTATTGGAAGTGATGAAAATCAAGTGCGGAACGCAGGAGAAACACATTGTAGTGAAGTAGAATTGTGGCATTGAACTAATGACCACTCCTTACCCCTTCCTCTTGTTTTGTGGTTTCCTTCATGTATTTTTGGCATGCTTCTGGTACTACTGCACATGAAGAATGAAAGAGCAGAAACTTTGTTGAGTTTATTTTGAAAATATTATATTATTGGATTAACTCGATTAGTACCGGGAAAACTATGTAAATGTGGAGGAATGGAGCGAGGGAAACTTAAATCTGTAATCTACGGGTGCATACATCAATAATGAAAAAAAATTTAGGTAAGGTAGTCAGCCAAAGATTTATGTACTAGGAAATGTCGAATGAGCAAAGCCTTACAAAGAAGCGAATGTAAATTGGAGTAGAAATAATCAGAGGAGATGGAACGGAAAACAGATTGGAGTCTTTAGAGACAGTCAGACTGCACTGAAGGACCTGGAGAGCGCGAAGCAAACCTCAAAGATTGTTAAAGAATGTAAGAAGAAGCTTCTGTTGTAAGATGAAATGAGCTCACACTTATATGTGTTCCAGGACACTGCGGTCTTCAAGGGAATCAATCAGCGGTTATCCCACAGCGACCAGAGCCAATAATCGGAATCAGTTCTGCTGGACTGCAAAGTGTTTTGTGACAAGCCGGAACAGAAAACTCTCGGACTTTCTTCTAAAACTTGGTAGAAAAGACGTTCGGCTGATAGTTGGTAATATTACAGCACATAACCCACGGGGTCAGCATATGACCACCATTGGAATCATTGAGCAACCGGTTTGCTTATCTTTCTTTTTCTTTTGTTTTCCACTATCATGAGAATGAATAAAATTCATGCTCTCAAACCGGAGGATATTTTCAGATTTGTCAGCGAAGCACGAAAATTCTCACAGGGCTAACTATCTCCGTCTCTGTCTCAATTCTATCCCATCTCTTTCTCTCTGTCATTTCTCTCCTTTCCTCCTTGACTACCCACCCTCTCACTTTCTAGCGCTCCGGTACAATGGGATTTAGCCTGAGTGCTTTATTAATGCTTCTTGGCTTGCCCATTTTTCAAATTTTAAATTTCTATCAATCCATAGAAGTGAATAGTGAAATAGATCATGAATGGCCTAAGGACAGAAGTATAAGATCCCAATTGCCTCGAAATATTGATTCTTTTTTTTTACGTTTAACTTTCTTCGTTGGATCAACACTACTATTTAAATCTATTTTTTCCAAAATTTCCGCTGTGGAGTTTAATTATTAGTGTATGCTTCTCAAGGAAATTTAAACTAATTTTAGTAAATTGTGGATTTTCTACTTACTTTCATCATTAGCCGTAATCTCCTTATTTGAAACAAAGGCAACACCCCCGCGTTTGTATTTCGAGCATCGGAAACATCAAATGGTTTGGAGGAGGTTCTTGATATCAATCTTGCGACTAATTCGACTGCCATTAGGGTTGATAATTGGAAGGTTTCTCAGAGAAATTCCTTTTCGAATCGCAGGTTGATCCTTTTCGAAATCAATTTCGCACGGGAAACCATATCTCCTCACAGGAACCCTAAAAGAACTGACTGGTCTCTGTACAATAGGGTTTTCAATAATAAATTGAACAGGCGAACTTGTTCCTACTCATCCACTGATCAACTGGACAAGCAGGTGGCACACTTGCAGCGATCCTATCAGACGGCCTTTAAAGTGGTTTGTCCAGTTTTTTTTTAGCAAGCAAGACTTTCCTCCCTGGTGGAGCAAGACGCTGACCGACTTGAAAAAGAAGGTTAGGAGGTTTTTAACGAATGCTACCAAACTAAAAACTTTGA
Source organism: Anastrepha obliqua (assembly GCF_027943255.1). NCBI lineage: Eukaryota > Metazoa > Arthropoda > Insecta > Diptera > Tephritidae > Anastrepha > Anastrepha obliqua. The sequence continues at coordinate 11,592,000 of NC_072893.1, forward strand.
AAATTACCGTATAATTTTGAATATGAATACAAAAAGTTGAATCCGTGAAGGATTCTGCCCGGCTAATCAAAGATCCTCTCGAGGGACCACTCCTCTTGTAAAAAGGGAAGACGGGGAGTGGGCTGAATCTGCAGAAGAATCTTTGATTATCCTGGTAAATAATCACTTTCCGGAGAATTCTATTACCTCCTCTCTGGATCTTGCCCCTGCTTGGCTGCAGGGAACTTAATTCGGTGGCAAGAGGGGCTAAGGTCAGTAGATTCGTTCATAGTGGGACGCCGCAGTGTGGTGTCCTTTCGCCCCTACTTTGGCTAGTTGCTAATGTCGAAGTTCTGATAATGCTAAGTAAGGCTGGGGTTAAGATAATAGCATACGCCGATGACTTGGTCCTAATGGTATCGGGACCGTTTCCCTTAGTCATGGCTGAGATTTTGGAAAGGTCAATGGCTGTACTCAGTCGCTGGGCTTCCACTTGCGGCCTCATAGTCAACTCTAACAGAACAGAGCTGGTGCTAATATAAACCTCCATCCTTTCGACTTCCCAAATTAAACAACCACGTTCTCCCGCTTTCATCGGAAGTTAGGTATCTTGGAGTGATGCTTGACTCCAAGCTCCATTGGAAGCTACACGTTCGGCGGGCCTCTGCGAGGCAGTTGGTAAACTTAAAGATTCCACAAGTTGAGGCTCTACTGTGATTTCAGTAGACCAGCATTACTCTACAGGGCGTGGGTGTGCTGGTTGGTTGGTCGATTAGAATCCAAATGAGAGACACAGATTTCTAGTCAAATAGCTGGTATATATTTTTGAATATTTAACGCAATTTTTAAATTCAAAATTTAAATTCAAATGAGACACAATCCAGGTTTCAGCTGTTGCCAAAGTAAGCAACAAAAAATATGAGAAAATAAGAGCAGAAATAAAATAAATTGGGAATGCTCATATGCGCATGCAACAGATGCTAGAATGCAAGCATGCACAGTTATACGTATGCAAGTATGCACATACATACATACGTACACACGCATACATACATACACAAATACGAACACACAAATTTGCTGAAATTGAACGGAAACATCATCAGCAACGCTGAATTGAAATGACAATAGTAAAACAACTGATTTTTTGTGGCAATTTCAGCTTTTTTGGAGGTTCGAAATATTCATTGTAATGCTGCACCCATACACTGACAGCTGACATGCCCAACTGTTACCGCTTTTGCACACCAAAAATAAAACGGGTAATGAGATGGAAAATTAAAAATGAGTTGCGAAAAAGCAAGAAAAAATGGCAGTAAAAAAGTCGAGGAAAACAGTGGAGAAGAGACAGAGAGAAAAAAGTTCGGCGATAACAACAATAACTAATAACTAAACTTTTTTGCAATTTTCTTGAGGTTGGCATGGCATGAAAAACTTCAACAAACAAATTGGAGGAGGAGTTCGGCCAAACACAAAGTGATGGGAATAAGTGGCAATTACAAATAATTGTTTATTAAACGCCTGCGTCAAAATAAAGTGATACGCATATTTTTATTGAAAAGTTTTGACTATTTATTTATTTATTTTGGAACTGTAATTATTTTTTTGTGAAAATATAATTCACACTACAATAAAAAGCATATAAAGCGAAGTTTGGAACTTTGTATAAAATTTTTAAGAATTCAACAAATTTTCATCAAAATTTCAAACATTTTACTCTGAGTCTTTAGAAAAATTTCGGGTATGCAGTTTCAAAGATTATTGAATTTTGGGATAATAAAGTGCAAGCTTGAAGTGGTTCAAAAATCGTGCTGACATTTGACAACTTTTTCTGCTGCCTGTGTTGGGTGTTTTCTTACATATGAAAAACTTGGAGTAGGCGTTAAAGGAAGAAAATGCATAAGGAAGTATTCGAAAAAAATTACAAAAATCGGCGTTATTTTTGATCTACTTGAAACTTGCACTTTATTGAAGCAAAATTCAATAATCTTTGAAACTACATACCCGCAATTTTTCTTTCGAGTGCATTTCTGCTATGGGTTGTTGTTTAAATGACTTGCTGGAGGAGCTGGTGAAAGAGGGTTGCAGGGTAATTGCCTACGCGGATGACGTGGCACTAATCGTTAGAGGAAAATTTGTGGATACTCTGTACAACTTGATGCAGGGATATTTGAACGCAGTTGTTAGATGAGCAACGGATTGCGGCTTGTCGGGGAATCCCCTTAAGACGGAGCCCGTCCTATTTACGAAGAAATATAAAATACCCAGAGCTCAACTTCCCTCCCTAGGGGGCGCTCCTCTAATGCTTTCTGACAAGGTGAGGTCCCTAGATATTATCCTTGGCAGCAAGCTTACATGGAAGCCCAATATTGAGGAAAGAGTGAGGAAGGCAACAATCGCCTTGTATGGATGCAAGGGCGCAATTGGCAAAAGATGGGGACTTTCGCCTAGAATTGTTTTTTGGCTATATAATACCATGGTACAGCCTATCTTGTTATATGGAGTCATAGTCTGGTGGAAATCACTAGAGAAGACGACATTGGTGAAAAGCTGGAGAGCGTTCAGAGGTCGGCACTCATTGGAATTATCGAACGACTCCTACTCTGGCACTCAAGGCAATCTTAAATGTGGTACCCGTAGACATCGCAGGCAGAATTGTCACTACACGTACCGCAATCAGACTGAGGAGCTCGGACTATAAGCTCAACTTATGGGCACTCAAGCATCCTTAGCAACTTCGAGTTCATCCCCCTGTCAACGAAGCAATGTATAACCTCGCTTAGTCCAACCGGAACTTTCTCCACTCATATTCCATCAAGGGAAGAGTGCACGGAGAGCTACACTTGGGGACAGGGCCTGGTGAACTTGTTTACGGATGGATCGAAGTTGGAAGGAAAGTTTGGCGGAGGAGTTTTTTACGAGGAGCTCTCCATCAGACTCAAATTCAGGTTACCGGACCACTGCAGTCTGTTCCAGGCAGAGGTAGCCGCAATTAAGGAGGCAGCTGATTGGGTACTCACATGCGTACTAACAGTCAAGAAAGTAAATATTTACTCCGACAGCCAAGCGTCAATAAGGGCTCTCGCGTCAGTGACGGTGCATTCGAAACTGGTCAGGGAATGCTTGAACTCACTTTCGACTGCGTCCGAATTCTTTGACATAAGGCTCATTTGGGTGACAGCGACATTGCGGGAAACTGTGAGGCGGATGAGCTGGTCAGACAAGGGACATGTGAGGTGATTTCTCCGCGAAAGGAGATAATTGGGATCACCCTGACTACCTGCGGTCTGCTCCCGGAAAGATGGGCATCGCGCCAACTCAGCGAGCGTTGGGCAAGTACACAAACTTGTAAGGTCGCGAAATCCTTCTGGCCACGTGTTTAACGGGGGCGCTCGGGCGAGCTTCTGAGGTTGACAAAATATCAGCTCACGAATCTCGGGGGTTTTCTCACAGGTCACTATGCGTTAAGAATGCGTGCTGTGAGACTTGGAATTACCTCAAGCCCATTTTGCGCTGGATGTATGTGGAATCAGCTCAGCACCTTCTCCTTAGCTGCCCTGATCTGGCGGGGTTAAGATCCAGGCTCTTACTTCTTTGCTACGACTGCTGATATAGCTGGCATTGACATTAAAAATCTGATGAGTTTCATCTTCGTCCAAGTGTGCTCATTCCTTGGGGAACCTAACATAACCTATTTCTGCCAATGTAGAAGCTTCTCATATAAATTACACTAGGAAAGACGAATTTCCATCCGGAACTATTGCCTCTATTGCGTTTTTATGCAGTTCGATATCCAAACAATAAATATCGATAAAGCCAATTTTTTAATGATAACACTTAGACCTGCCCTAAGTTCCGTTCCAAGTTAATCCGTTATAGATATGAAATTGTAATACTTTTTAATGAAGTTGGATTTAATTAATCATGAAAATATTAAAAAACAAAAATTTTAAATTTTGCGCAGTTTCCATGGATATTGACGTCGCTGCTCGAACCAAAGATTGTTTGAGACTCTTCGAATTTCTGTGAAGTCTTCAACAGGCCATTTGCTTCATTTCTGGCCACAAACTGTAGTCCAATGGATTCATATCTGGACGTCGAGATACACAATCTTTTGCGGCTATGAACCCTGGATTATTGTTTTTTAGCCATTACTGGGTGGTTTTTGTCGTATGGGCTGGAGCAGAATTTAGCTGGAAGATCCCACGCTCCCCATTGAACAGAGTACTGCTCAACGGCTTGACCACGCCTTCTAAGACATCCTCCTAGCAAGGATGAAAGATACCAGGTTTGCTCGTTAGGCTCAAATGACGTCGGCATATCTGCCAAATTCGCTCAGAACCGAATAACGGTATACTAGGTAGTACACCTCTAAACATCTTCACCATCCCTCCAGGTATACTTTTACCCCAGGCTTAACCCCTTTTACGCTGAAACGAAGAGATGTCATGCCTTTACAAGACACTCCCCATACTCCCGCTATTACGGAGGCTAAATGGTGGTCACGCTGAACCCTTGGAAAAACATTTTTTGCGTCTTTAGAAGTTGTAGCATTTACTGCAACATCGTAGCATACATTTTTTGTAGACTTTTTGCTTTCACTAGCCGATTTTAGAACGCAGTACCTCCTGTCTTCAAACAAACAGTCGGCGCACTTGCGTATCGGCACCCACGTCACTGTAGACAGTTGTAAAAGACTTCGTGTATTTAGGAACCAGCATTAACACCGATAACCCATGTCAGCGCAGCGAACAAAGATCCAGCGGCTACGTTAGCTGGGTCACGTCGTCCGAATGGATACAAACGATCCGGCTCTGAAAGTATTCGATGCGGTACCAGCTGGTGGTAGTAGAGGAAGAGGAAGATCTCCTCTGCGTTGCAAAGATCAGGTGGAGAAGGACTTGGCTTTACTTGGTGTGTCAAACTGGCGCCGGTTAGCACGAGAAAGAAACGACTGGCGCGCTCTGTTAAACTCGGCCAAAATCGCGTAGGCGGTTATCGCGCGAATTAAGAAGAAGAAGAATTATCACTTGGATTAAAAATTAGTTTTATCTTTTATACGATCCCGGAGAAAATAGTTGAATATTTTAAAACTGGTGGTTTTGGTGTCCTAATTGATGCATTTTTTCATGAAATTTCGGAACTGACTCTGTTAATAATAGTTTTCTAATTTTTCTAAAAATTTTTCTAATTTTACCCAAATTTTTTTTTTACTTATATTTCTTATACTATTAATCTGTTTGGCCCTCCCATCTCAACCTCTGCCAGCGCTCTGTTCCACTCCTCAAACCAATTCGGGCCATTCTACATAGTATGGCCTTGAACTCTTCCTCTATTGCGCTCTTCATTGATTTCATTTTCGATAGATAATTAAGTACTCCATAATTACTATTTTATTTTTCTTCAGAGCTGGTGCTGGTGGTGGTGACTTCTGATGTCTTTAATAGATCGAATACCTCGCCCAAATGTTCGGTATCCCAAGTGTTTTTTTAGATGTATATCGCACCCTCGGTGGCCCTTTAAAGTATAGGACCAGATTCTCAGTTGCCTTTTCTTTGGAGTTTTGAACCCCAGTAATTACTGCAGCATCGTGGCCATAAATTTTCCTGCAGCCTTTTTGCTTTCTCTCGCCGATTTTAGACTACTGTTGTTACTGTTGTTGTTGTAACAGCAAAAACATTCCTCATACATGCATAAGGAGTGCTGCCGGAGTGACAGTCCTTGGCTTGATATATGGTAAGTCCGGGATGTTTCGGTAAACGCCTTAGACTAGTTCTTCCCTTAGGTCGCCTCCAACCCAGTGCATGTGACAATCTCAGTCCCTTTGTTATTTTCAATTTTCGATGTTGTTGCTTTCACGAACTGTTTAGTTTTAAATCGTCAACTCCCAAGCCAAACTGAGTAGAGAGATATTTTTTGTAATTAAATAAAAAATAAAAGAAATAAAATTTGTTTTATATTGCATGACATTTTTGAAGTGAAAACTTCTTTAGAATCGTTGGGAGTGATTTGAGGAAAAGTGAAACGAAAAAAGCGACCAACTTGGCTACGAAGCGTTATATTATATGTTGATATAAAAGTAGCGACGAACAAAATAAAAATAACTTTTATTTTTTCTTGTGATTCGAACCAAGGATTTTGGATCGGAAGCTCACATTGTTAGTCGCTCGGCTACCGCGCCATGCTGTCGTCGCTGGCCTAAAAGTTATTTAGTTATGAAGCGTTATATTATATGTTGATATAAATAATTTTTGTGAGCGTGTAATTCTCAAAAGTTTTATTAGGTTTATTATTTAAAATGTATTGACTAGGTAGTGTGGTTATCAGCTTAACATCTGATATATCCTCCATCGGAGGACAACAAATGTTAAACTAATTTTTGAAAATGGGCGGAGTGTTTTAGGTGCTTGCTCCTTGTCTGCCACGGGTTGGCCCGGTATTGCAGTACCACCAGGATTTCAGCCTTGAATAAATACAAGAAAAAATATACTAATACATTTAGCTTTGGTGGGAAGAGCCATAAATTTTTATATGAATAAATGTAGACGAAAATGGAATTTTTTTTTTTTGAAATTTGCATTGTAGGACATTTCTGATTATTTATTGAAAACAGTTTTTTGGCTTTTCTATTTTTGGTTTAGATACTGAAAGTCAGTTTAAGTGAATCGGTATAAATATTTCGTACATTAATTTTTGAAGTGAAAACCATGATTCAATTATTAAAGGTTTGCTCACTTATGACATTAGAATTCTGACACTCCCTTACAAAAAGTCGCATTTAAAAAGGATGAAGAAAATGGAAATAATAACTTTTTGCTTAAAATGGTAGCAAAATAGTCCTTTTTTAGTTAAATTATAAAAAAATATATAGTATAAACGGAAATTGCTAAGTATGATATTAAAAAAAAATGGTTGTGAATTAATTTTTAAATTCAAAACTGATCACGAAATATCGAACTATTATGTTACCTAAATATGACCTTGAATTCTTTCATAGAAGAAGCGAATTCAGCATGAATTTGGTTGACTAAAAACAAACTCTGAACATACTCACGGCGCTTTACTTTACCAAGCCTTGCCCACGTAAGTTTGACCTCTCAGTCAAGAATATTCTTACATTCATAAATACTTAACAAACTACCTGCAAACTACCGTAGTCGAATAGCTTGCTGCGTCACTACCATTTGGAAGTGCAAGGATTCAAAGCCCCGGAAAGTTATGGAAATACCGAGCAAGTTCTTGTGTTTAAAAACCCTTTTCAAAGCAAAAGTTTTTTACTACAAATTTTATTTTTCTTCCACTTTTGATAAAAATTTCTAGAGTTAGCAACCCATTGTCTTGCTAAGGGAGCCGATTTGTCAAGAGGAAATGAGAAAGCTTACTGAGCAAACCTTTTATTATTGAATCAGGGTGAAAACTTCTTTAGAATCGTTGGGAGTGATTTGGGAAAAAGTGAAACGAATTACAACATATAAACGTAGCGACGAACTAAATAACTTTTAGGCCAGCACCGACAGTATGGCGCGATAGCCGAGCGGCTAGCAATGTGAGCTTCCGATCCAAAATTCTTGGTTCGAATCACAAGAAATACATTTTTTTTTTTTTTTTGAAATTTGCATTGTAGGACATTTCTGATTATTTATTGAAAACAGGTTTTTGGCTTTTCTATTTTTGGTTTAGATACTGAAAGTCAGTTTAAGTGAATCGGTATAAATATGTCGTACATTAATTTTTTTTTTGTGAGCGTGTAATTCTCAAAAGGTTTATTAGGTTTATTATTTAAAATGTATTGACTAGGTAGTGTGGTTATCAGCTTAACATCTGATATATCCTTCATCGGAGGACAACAAATGTTAAACTAATTTTTGAAAATGGGCGGAGTGTATTAGGTGCTTGCTCCTTGTCTGCCACGGGTTGGCCCGGTATTGCAGTACCACCAGGATTTCAGCCTTGAATAAATACAAAAAAAAATATACTAATACATTTAGCTTTGGTGGGAAGAGACATAAATTTTTATATGAGTACAAGTAGACGAAAATTGAAGAAATTTGTAAGTCTGTTTCTTCGGTCCGTTTGGGTATTTTTTTTGACAACATCGAAACCAAAGCATTTGTATCATATTTTATCTATCATAGGCCACTCGTATCATTTGTTGAAATTGAAAACATTGAGGATGAATAATGATAAAATGAAGAAAATAAAATATGAACTTTATAGCAATATTATAATGAACCTATAATTATCCCGCTCCTAATGCTGCTTTCGTCTTATTCTCTCTCAGTTTGTTTTACGGAAGGTTTCACTTCTATCAAGTCTAACCGTTAGACTGGTATTTTTTTTTCTTGGACGTAAGAACTATTTTTGAAATAATAAAAAAGGCAAAGATTTACCTTATAGTCACGTATTTTTTGTTTAACACTTACAATGGAGACTCTCTTGCAAAGAAATTTCGGCACCACTTTTTTGACGTGATAACGTCTTATAATTCGATTTAGCCGGCTGCACGCACGAAAAAATATGTCGTTGCCTTGCTCATTAGTGTTACCTTGCTCATTTGTCGTTACCTTGCTATTTGCCCTTACCTTGAATGAACTGCAAGCGAAAGCGCGGAACGAACAAAGCAAACGAACGGCAACGTTCGACATCTTGCTCTCTCCTACTTAAGTGAGCGTATATATGTATGTATATGCGCATATGTACATATATAAATTCACGTACTTGTATTTGCATATGCCTTCTTATTGATTATTATTAATTTGATTTACTTGAAGAATTTAAAATAAAACCAAGTTTGTTAATAATACCTGTTGTTTTAATGCTATTATTATTAATTTTTTTATTATTTATGAAGGGAAAAATGTATGGTAATATTTACCATATACCTTATAAGATATGTTGTATACTAATATATGTATATAAACATGCATATACATATACAATTTCGCGCAATTTTCAAAAAGAACAAATCTATATGTAAATATGCATACAAATCATATGGAGATATCAAATATACGAATCTATTCCGTACGCAAGCAAATGTAAGCTAATGTGCTTGAACTTGAAGCGAGAGCGCGGAACGAACGACAAAGAGCACAATCGGCCCACGCGTTCGGCAACGTTCGACATCTCGCTCTGTCCTACTTGAATGAGCATATATATGTATGTATATGTATGTATATGCGCATTTGTATATAAATTCACATACTTGTATTTGCATATGCCTTCTTCCTGTGTGCATGGTAATGAACCATTTCTCTGTTGAGAATAGGACGATGATAGAAAAAATAGGAAATGAAAGGGAGTGTTTCGAGTGCAAAGTGTCTTGAAAAAGGCAAATCGATGATGGTGCCTCTTAGTGTTGTTGACTTATTAACGTCTGAAGCACAATCGAAATTGAAGATATCTTTCATGAATTTGATAAATGTTTCGTCATTTTTCACGTTTGTGTAAATTTAACTTGACCGATTCCATTACAATTCCATTTACCTCCTCCTCTATATCCATACAAAATATCTATCAAACTAATAAAATTAAAATTTTGTTTTGAAAATTGCAACCATTCCATCAATATTTTCTTATGACGTTGTCACGTTAAACTATCGTCAGTAAACCGACTTTACAGACAACCTCTTTTTCTCTAGCTATTCAGCGTTTTAAAACGCGAGGGAAATAATTCCACTAAAACATCAAAGATTGCAGACCTCAATTAATTTGTTGTTTGATGAATGAAAGACAAACCCGTATTAAGTCGATAGTAATGCTCCCCAAATCTCCATATTTCCACCTTTGGAAAAGGTATCAAAAGTAATTTCTATTCATATTTCGATTTAGTTGTCAGGAAATTCCCCTACTTTGTCTTTGCTTTTGCCTTTAATACTTTAGTTGTAATAATGTCCTCTCTCAGTATTCTCCTCCATAAAACAAACATGAAATATATTACTTTCCCTGTCCGTTGTCATTTGCTGCATTTCATCACTTGCCGTCGTTGTCTTACTTATTGTTAGTTCAGCGCTCAGCAGATGTTCTCCACAGAGCAGAGAGACATCTATGGCATGTGCGTTGACGCAAATGAGGTTATTAGGTAAATATGTTTGTATACATATGCATTTGACAACTTTTTTACTTGCACATAAAAGTAGATGTTCCTATGAATATGTTATTTATATGTCCTCTTTAGAATTTAAGTGCTGAGTACACCAGAGTTCAACAGCGATAGAGCATAGAGGGAAATGTAATATATTTTGCATATTTTGAGAGTGACATTAACATACGACTCGCATAATGGAAAAACTTTTAACTTAACTTATGCATGCATGTACTTATGCATATACATATTTATTATAGTTGCAATAGGCAAACAAAAACAAAGTAACTATCTCAATGTGGCTGCACGTGAAGTAATACAAAAATGCCAAAGTGATTTATGCAGGAAGTTTTATTAAACTGAACTGCAAAAATTAAGCATTCTTTCAAGGATCAAGATGAGCAGTAAAATTTATGTTTAGTGCTATACACCTCGCTTAATCACTTCTGATATTTGGGTGTATAAAATAGTTAGTGATAAAAATTGCAACAAAGAAATGCAAACACATGAACTTTTTCAGCGCAAAGGCTATGGGGGAATAAGCATAGGAAGGGTGTCCCTACGCGAATTGGCATGTATTTTCTGTTCAATGTCATCAATATTTTTGTTTCGTACCGTTTCGTATAGTCTTTGTGGAAATTTCGTCTTTTTACTGTTTCGTGCCGAGACGATGCCGCTATGACAATTTCCCCTCTTGCTGTTTGGTGCCAATATGATCGTCGATTTGCGAATGGAGAGAAATACTATTAGTAATGAATGAGTACTGGATGAGCAAATACGTAGGTGCTGTGGGACTAAACTGTGTTAAATAAAAAGGGTTTTTTGACTCGACTTTTTTCCTAAAAATGTTGATTTTCCAGTTTACTGATAATACGTAGGTTGAATTTTATCAGGTCGTCTTTGCTGTAATTCGGTATTTTTATTGTTAAAATTTGATATCTTTTAGCACAAACTTACATATAACGCTCTCACTCAAGGGGCTTTATTGTTATCTTTTTAGTGAGTTGAAAAATTCCTCTGGCCAAAAAATGGCAGCAACTCGTGACCATTTTCGTGCGTTGATTTATTATGATTTTCGACGTGGATTATCGAGGCAGAAGCGCATAGAGCAACTTACTTCGACTTTTGGCATTGAAGCACTACACTTAGCTATTTTGCAACTCTGGAACAATGAGAGATTCCCGCCGCTTTTCCCGGATCCTATTTCCCGACAACTCGTGTCCCAACAATCTGTATCCCGACTGATATTTTTCCCGAATCTAATTTCCCGACAACTTTTTCCCCGAAAATGCTAGTCCTGACAGTTAAAAAATAATAATAAATAGTAAAAAGAATTTTATTAATATATGTAAAACGTAGTATAAAAAAGGAGTCCATCTAAAAGCAATATTGTGTGCCAATAACGTCAGATATGCGGAAACAGTGCCAGAATTTTTGTATTCTTCATATTCTAAAACAATGGACCGCAAGCGATTTTGGACTTCTAACCATAAGTCACAACTAAGAAACGTGTGTTCAGCGACATCGCTCAGCGTTTCGCAGTATATGCACTTGAAATCGGTTCCTTGCCAAGCGGTATAGGTATCACCGAAAGTATCCGTGGCCCGAGAGGAACTGAGTTAAGAAGTAGTTCACTTCCCCGAAGTTCCTTTGGGCCCTTTTGTCAATTGGTAGAATAAGTTTCGTCGTCCATCTGCCACTCGGCTTAGAGACCTATCAGCTTTGCCACCGCAGCATGGCTTGGCACCTCCGTTCTGAGAAACTAGTGATGACGTGTTTCTTCTTGGAGACCCACGCATCCATTCATTCCCGGACCTTGAGGTTGATGGGTATCATGAAAATTGCTGCGCCTGAGACAGTGCGGTAGGCTGAGACAACTCTGAGTGCCGCTGTTGGTTTCACAGCCTCCAGTGCTTTGCGCTTGGCATTGCAGTTTACCACAATTCCCCATACTTTGCTGCCGTACAGGAGAATTGAGCTTGTGGCCACCATAAGCTGGTGTGATCGCCGCTATATCGTCCGCGAATCCTACTAGATATATATATTTTGGCATTTCTATGCTCAACTTCTCATTGTAGCTCAGATTCCAGAGATCGGGGCCGATAATAGATTCTTGGGCTGCATCAGACGTTATCGCTTTTGTTTTCTGACCATCTGCTATATCGTACAGCAGTTCACGCTCACTCAGGTAGCTCTGGAGAATCCTTAACAGGTATGCAGGTATTCAAAACCTTTCTCGTATTGATTTTATAACATCTATCCATTGTAGGCTGTTAAAGGCGTTTCGTACATCAAGCGTTGCCAGGACGGTGTTGCGGTTCGGGTAGTGGCGTCTGCGATGAGCGCTGTTTACCACCTCCTCTATTGCGCCAAGGGTTGTTTTCCTGCGTCGGAAACCGTACTGCCTTGCTAATAATCCTCCTGCACTCCCAACAGGCTCTGCAAGTATGCGCTGTATGAGTTTCTCAAGCAATTTCCCGGCGCTGTCCAGCATACAAAGCGAACGCCAGGCTGACGGTTGCGCTGGGTCAGCCTTACCCTTAATGATCAGCATCAGTTTCTGTATTTTACACAGCGTACGGAAGATGCTTAGAGCAGTGCATGCAATACATCTGGTCGGCTTTCAGTCACAAGTTTGAAAGCTTCAGCTGGGATGCTATCTGGGCCTGGAGCTTTGTTTCTTTTGAGGCTTCTTGCCGCGATTCTAAGCTCTTGCTCGGTGAAGGGTGGGAGCATCTCGTCACCTTGGGGGTCTTGATTCCCACACAGCATAGAGTGCGTGGGGAATAGTCTGTCCACTATTTTGCTGATATGTAGCATCACTGTCTAGATGTACGGCTGTGGAGTTGACGTTTAACTTCCCCGTTACAATTTTATAGTCCAGACCCCAAGGGTTGCTATTTAGATCCCTTCGAAGCTCCTCCCATTTTCAGAAGAACATCCCTCTATATCATTGGCCGATTGCTATTCAATATATGACTTCAAATAAACTTTATAAATTTTATCTGAAATATATTTACTTGAATGCTCCATTTGATTCACTTTTTTTTTAATTTAGAACTTTGGCTCAATTCGCAAATTTTAATTCGTGTTTATGCTTACTTTCCAATCAGCTGTTTTTCTCACTTGCAAATACAAGTAAAAATGTTTGCGTTCAAAAATTGAAACTTCCCATCAAAATGAAATGTCATTTTGCTCTCTCACTTCCCCCTACTTTACAAGTCTATTGGATAAATGCATGGTGAAAAGATGTATTGGTGTGGGCAATATCAGACCGTCAGCCAGCTCGCAGGGAATTTGACAGAATCAGCGATTAGGCTGACGTGGCAGGAGTTAAGAATCGGTTTGCTGACGAAAAAAACTAAGAATGTGTGAGTGATATACGAAAAAAATTAACACAATGTCACTTCGCTGCCGTCTAAGCGAAATGATAGTGCTGATTTCAGCTGACGATAAGATTGTGTTAGTGATAAGTTGAAAAAAAAAATCAATACATTCTCGCGCAATTGCGACTGAACAGCGATTGATTGGGCGAGTGTGTGAAATAATCATGCAGATTTCGGCTGGCGCATACTTCCATGACGTGGCAGCCGAAGTTCCCCTCACAATTTTGTTTTTCACCGTAGTTCTTTTCCACCGCAGTTCTTGAACACCAACACTTCAGGGTTTGTAGCAATTGTCACATATTATTTGCTTCATCAAGAAATTTTGATTAATTATATTTGTGTGCTGATAAAAATTTCCATAACACATTTCCATAAGACATTTCCGCATATTATATATTAATAATTCAGCTCACCTTTATAAAATTTCAACTAATATTATATCCCAGCTGAGCTCTTAGTTTAATGAAATTATAGCACTTTTATGCAGTATATTTCACTTCTATACTTTATCCTAATTTAAATTATTTCGTAATGCCAAAATGTGGTTAGCCACTTATCTGTTTGGGTCTCAAAGCAACAGCTGGCACTTAAACTTGTGCAACTTCCTTAAAAGTGATGAGTTTGTTGAAGAGCAATAAATTAATTAAATAAACTTGAAATATTAGCAGGAGATGGAGAGATTAAATATTTATATTTAAATAACTAGGAAAGCACACAAATTCATATACGAATCATTGATGTCTATGACACAAGCACTTGTGGAGTGCATGGCCAAGCACAGTGCAGCTTCATTAAGCAAAAAGTTGGCTAAAAATAAAAAAAAAATGTATGCCAGGGAACTTGAACATATTCGGTATTTTTTTGGAAATCGATTAGGGGTTTTTTACTTTTGTCCTTCCACACTCAAACAATACAGGGCAAAGATTTTCTAACAGAAAAATTAATTTTTTTATGTATTGTAATATTTAATTTTAAATATTTAAACTTATTTTCGAAAAAAGGTCACTACGAAAAATAAAAATGTTGGTCTATACAAAATATAAAATTCAACGCATTTGATGGGAAGTGGTAAATTACGATGAAAGTCGGTAGTCTTAGCTACTAGTGCCTTTCGTAATGTAATAAAATTTGCATAATTATATTTCTAATAAATAAATAAATAAAATAAATTATGTTGGTTACCACTTTAATGCTAAATAAGAGGTGCCATACCACAACGCCATAATCTTAAACCTGGTTTTAAGCATAACGATTATTTACTCTCATACGTTAATACTGACGTAAGCAGCTGATATTTACATAGCTTGCCATTTATTTGTTCACTTCGAAAGTGCAGAAACTAAAGAAAAGATAAAAACAGGAACAGTGACGAGGAAATTAGTAACTTATTCATTAATAAATAATCATTAAATACCAAAATGCCTCAAATCAACAATCAGCTGTTTATGGTTACGGGCGAAAAACTTTATGGTTATGGTGCTTCTTATTAAATCTTAAGGCTTGGTATAGGTTAGGTTAGGTAATGATGGTAGTCGGTCTGTACGACCAACTCACTTAGACCTTACAGGTCCGTTGTGATACCTTCCATCTGCACGGAAACCTCATTTATTTTCCTTCGTGGAACCATTTTGTGGCTTTTATGAAACGTAGAATTGATCCCAATCCCACGCCAGACAGAATTGAAAAAGTATTTACCTAGACAACCTGCTCTGATTTTAGCTAAGGCTGGACAATACCAAAGGAAGTGGTCAACTGTTTCTTCCTCTTCCTCATATCTACAACTTCTACGCAATTTATGGGAGAAAGCTCTTAGTCTCGAGGAACGCCTGACACATAGCCAATGACCGGTTATACAAGCCACGACCTTCGAGATATCAACTCTTGAGAGGCTAAGCAGTTCCTTTGTCCTTTTATTGTTTATTTGCGGTCATAGTAGCCTAGTTTTTACGCATGTATCTTCATCTCTCCATGATCTACAGGGCTTGATTGAAAAGTAATAAGCCTTCCCGCGCGGAGCGTCTGCCAAGCGATCAACCGAATCGGCTGGTGGAGGAAAATGATCGTTGGCCCTTCCCCTTCCACTAGAAACCGGTCCCAGTTCGCTGGCAACAGCGCTGCAGACAACATAGCTCCGCGCGTGAAAGCTGTTTTAAAAGTGTGTAAGGATTTTGCAGTGGCGAAAATGTAGCCATCGTTGGAGCAACGATCAAATTTTGCGTAAAGCTAAACAAAACGAGTACCGAAACCATTGGGCTACTCAAAGAGGCTCACGGGGACCAATCTCTGTCCAGTGCCCAGTGGCACACGAGCCAGTCGCCACGACCCAAGAAGGCGCGCATGTCGAAATCCAAGGTCAAAACCATGCTAATCATCTTTCTCGACTCTCGAGGCATCGTCCACAAGGAGTTTGTACCTCCAGGAAGCACTGTAAACGCGGCATTTTACAAAGAAGTGCTCCTTCGGCTGAAAAACCACGTCGCCCGGGTTCGGCCCGACCTCGTCAACAATTAGACCCTTCATCACGACAATGCGCCAGCGCACAGCGCCTTCCTCTGCACCTCGGCATTGGCCAAGATGGGGGTTCCGGTGCTTCCCCACTCTCCCTACAGCCCAGACCTGTCCCCTCCGGACTTCTTCTTGTTCTCGCGCCTGAAAAGAAAGCTGAAGGGAAGGCGTTTCGACTCCATCGAGGCGATCCAAAAACCTGTGACAGCCGAATTGAACGTGATTCCGGCGGATGAGTTTAAAAATTGTTTCCTGCGGTGGAAGGACCGCTACCAGCGATGTATTGACGCTCAAGGGTCCTATTTTGAAGACTATTAGTTGTGTAAGCCAAAAGGTTTAATCAAACTGCTTAAAAAAATAAGGCTCATTACTTTTCAATCAAACCCTGTATTGGCCTCTTGAATGATTTTGTTTTTCATTGGTCTCCACTCAGCCTTCTTAAGTTGGATCTCATCTTACTTGCAGAATCGCCATTGACAACGTTAGGTCTCTGCCCTTCGTTGCTTGCTCTGGGGTTCCGCAAGGTAGTATTCTGGGTCCGCTTCTTCTTGTTCTGTTTGTCAATGATATTCACTCTTCCTTCCTGTCAGCAAGATTCGTGCGTTATGCAGACGACGTTAAGGTTTATTCGACGATTACTAGCTCCCCCGACTCTGAATTGATGCAAATTGATTTAGATAATTTCAGCAACTGGTGTATCAATAATCGTCTATCGCTCAACATAAATAACTGCTTCCAAATTACCTTTTCGAAGCGTGCCACTGTTATTTACTCCTCTTATCACATTTCCAGAACACCCCTGTCACGTGTAAGTGAAATTAAAGACTTGGGCGTAATATTTGATTCGAAGCTTACTTTTACTAGTCATATAAATTTTACTATTGCCAAATCTTGCGCCATGCTTGCTTTTGTTAGGCGTCATAGCTCCGATTTCTCCGACCCTTATACGCTGAAGCTTTTGTATACGGCGTCTGTGTGTTCCAAACTGGAGTATGCAGCCTTCATTTGGGCTCCGTATTATACGCGTCATGCTACTAGAATTGAACGAAGTATTCTTAAAATTCGCTTTGTGAAATTTACGCTTTTCGGATCCTATCCCTACATATGAAGCGCGTTGCTTATTGATCAACTTATAACCATTGCAGAGCAGCAGAATAATCCTATCTTTATCTTTCATTTTCGACTTAATCCGAGGTACTGTTGACTGTCCGATGCTTCTTCAGAGGATTTTCTTTAATATTCCGACCAGAGATCTGCGTAGTCCGGAGTCTACGTCTGTCTTTCAAAATCCCTTTATGCTCAGAATGCTCCATTACTAGATTCAATTACTACAGTGCTGATTTGAGTTCAATAAAATCTCTAAATTTGTTGAGATAGATTTTTCATTTTCAAAATATCAACTATTAAAATCCTTGAATATTTATTCTAAATAGTTTAATTGTACTTTTTTTTATTGCCTATTAACCTTAAGATATGTCCACTTAGCTTATATTAATTTATTATATTCTTTGGCTTAATAAATAAATAAATAAATATTTCGTCTGCATCCGGGCAGTCAGAGCTGATGCGCCAATTTATCGGCCTACGCCTACTTGTTACAGAAAGCTCAGCATTCAGTCCGATTAGGTGAACTTAATTTTTGAGACAATTCCTAATACATTGTTAATCCCGATTAACGTCACCGTTTGTCCAACTTATTTTCACTATTTTCAAAGTAATACAAGTAAATACAATGAAATTTTTACAAGGTTTTTGTACAATAAAAAGTTTAAAAATAAAAAGTTCATAGTAAATTGTATTATCTTTGTTCTTACAGCAAAACTCCCCGGTCTTAAAACCTTCTGCAAGCCGCCGAACTTTCCTTGCACTCACGTATTTCGGCCTCTCGTTTCTTCTTTCGGATAATACGTCTCTCTTCCTTTCTTAGCTCTCAGTAGCGATCCCACATGACTTGCGTTTTGTCCGATCCCAGCGTGTCTCTATAGGCAGCATCCTTTCTTTCTGCGGCAGCATGACATTCCTCGTCGTACCAATTGTTTTTTCGGTCTCGCCGAAATCCGATTTCATCTTTGGCGGCGGTACGTAAGAGCAAGAAATGTTGCTCCATTGCTCGTGTATGCTAGTTGGTTGGGCAATACTCTCTGAGAGCAGGAGGGAGAGTCGAGTTGTACCGTTCATTCGCTAATTAAAATTTCTACACTTTTTGTCAATACATAAAAAATTATTAAATTAACCAATTTTTGCTTGAAATATTTTATGGTGTTGATGCACTGTTTTTCTTCTTGTCAAGTAATAACATATTTATATATGAGTAAGTATGTATTATATCGCATTAAATCAAGTCAAATCGTCTTAGAATAATACATTGATGCGATTAGTTACTGTTACACATGTAAGTATATTATTAGCAGCATATGCGAGTATGTACATATAAATAATATTAGTGCCTTTGGGCCTGTCTAGCAAATACAAACAAAAGTAGTATTGTTTTGACATCTCAACATTTGCCAATAATGTTGCTAGCAGGAGATTACTTACATATGTACATATATAAGATGGTGATGATTAGTTAGCTCTGCATATTGACATACCCGTTCATACATACACACATCCATATGTATGTATATGAATGGAGACAAGCTCATGCCAGAGTGACAAACTGTTATTGATGTAATACTACAGAGCAGTCACGCCCCTTCCAGGGGAAAGCGGAAGTACTCAGTAAACATGGGGAAATTTTCTACTAACTCAAAAGTGACTAGAATTGTACCAGTTGCGACACAAATATAAAAGGCCTTTTTTTGGAAGACCATTTTTTGAAGGCTGACAACTTTTTCAAAGAACCTCGTAGGGTCAAAAAAATAAATATGTTTCTTAACAATAGATCAAAAAATAAAATACTCGAAACAAAAATAAAAAATCTTTTTTTATTTCCGTTTTACACGCTTTTAAAGAAACACCCAAAAAAGACCATTTCAAATGAAGTGAGAGCCTAAAGCAATCAACTCATTCAACTAACTCATTTGACTCTTTCATTAATAATCGGAACTGGCATTTTTTTTCCTTGTTCACTCGTTTTGGTAGCATAGGGCCTCGACAAAACTAAGTCTTGCGTTGGTTCCGTTAATCTATTAGCTTGCCGCTATCAGTCCTAAGTATTGGGAAAGCCCACCTTTCGTTGCTTAGGAACAACGCCTTCTTACTGCTTGGAGCGACATCTGTGTCTCAAATCTTTCTGGCAGAAGGATCGCACAGATGGCTGAGGACTTCGCTAAATATGGTGTGCCCGCTTCCTCTTGCTGGCGCCAATGATGCAAAACGTAATTGAGGGTTTTTCTTTGTGTTTTCTTGTTTTAGCAGGAGAGAAAAGATGGGAAGGATACATTTTTGGGGTTGAGGAATGAGATTTTTTTTTCTTTAGAAAGAGGGAAAGTAGGGAAATTTTGTAGGCAACAGATCTATGTAGCCTGTGTGGGACATGGTCCAGCGGCTTCGTTGGATGGGTTATGTCGTCCGAATGGACAAAAACGCTCCGACTTTGAAAAGCAGTATCAGCTGATAGTAGCAGAGGAAGAAAACTGCCACCTCTACATTTGAAATATCAGGAGTAGAAGGGTTTGGCTTCACTTGGTGTGCCCCACCGACATCAATTAATAGGTAGAAGAAACGACCGGCACTTCGATGGCAACATTGCCGAAAATGACAGTTAATATATATTGTGAATGGAAAATAATGAAACTTTTAAGGAAAAAACAACAAATAATGGATATAATGCTAGTTTACACTAACACGTTCGAAATTGCATAAATTGTTTTGATATTTCGGTGCAGTTTGAGAAATGGTAATTTAATTTTTTTTAAATAAATAAGTATTTTTCAGTATCAGGGCAGTTCATACTCGTATTTGTTGCCTGCGGTTCCTTTTTTATTGGCAAAACTATCCAATAAGCAAATCAGCTATTCACTAGTCCGCATATCAGCCGTCTGTCGCACTACAACTTTAATCAGAATTAACTGCGCCGGTAATCCCGATTAAGGCCACCATTTGTCTAGGCTATTAAACAGTTATCACGCCCAACAAGAAGAAGAAGAGATAATTTGTTTTGTACTACTGTTGTCACCTTATTATATATTCATTTTCCACTCGAGACTATCGTAGAAGAAATACTCCTTCGCATGGCGAAGTGAGAGAGTTTTTCAAACAGAAATGAGCTAAATCAGGAATGAGCCACCGAACATCAGCTGAGCTACTGAGTTACTGAATTGCATTTTTTTAGAGAGAGTCTGAGCTTCACGTGTGGTAGTCAACTCAATAACTTACCTCTGCCTGGTAGTAAGGCAATTCAGAACTACCCCGTTTGCCTGTGGGGAAATCCGTAAACAGACACGTGGCTTTATTTGTATTTGTGCCCATCACCTGCCAATTTGTCAAATTCTATTGCTGTTGGTTTGCAATATTTGGTTTTATTGTTAGCGCAGTAACTTTAGTATTGGTTTGTTGTTATTGTTTTCCATGTTTGCTGTCATTCAAATACGACTGAAGGAGTTGTCAATTGCGGTTTAATGCCACTCGAGGTTTCCACAAGTGGATGTTGGTGATAATTGAGTTGTGTACACAAGTGGCACAAGCGAATGACAACTTGGTGTTGGAATGTTACTATAAACTTTTCAAGTTGCGATGCATTTGAGGCATTCAGACTGGTGTAGATGCTGGCAAGCGCTAATCAGAGTGACGTGTCGAGAAAATTGACAGAAACAGGCAAGATGAAATTGAGCCGGAGGTATTTTTGAAATTAATAAAAAATATGTGGGCAGGTTACCTTTACCTTTTTAATGCTTTTAGGCTTTCATGAATCTACTGTGCGGTTGGGTTGAAATTTTTATGCAAGCGAGAAATTAAATTGAGGCCTTAAAGTCTCAAAATGTGCACAACGTCTTGCTGATTTTAAGTCAGAAGAAGAATCATTGTTGCTATAGGTATTGACACCAATTTTTCTTTTTTCTTAAGTGCAAACACTTTCCGTTAGTTACTTCCGCATTTGCTGTTGATCAATGCAGCGATTAGTGCCATGTAGCGTTAGTAATGCGGCAGTCCGTTGTGACGGCAATGCAACTCACGCGACAGAAATATTTAAAAGTTTGTTCGAAATAGTCAAAAACTTTAGCTTTGTTATTATAATCTTTACTTTTGTAAGTCACCGAACTTCATCCGGTTGATTTCAACTAAGTAAGCTTTTAAAGATAGGTAGGTGAAATGGTGGAAGTACCAGTCTAGCACTCCTCAAGTAGCACTGAAACGCCGTTTTGACACCATTATGAGACCTCCAACAGGCAGACAGCCAGAGTTGTTGATATAATGGAGAAGATCGATTGAATTAAGGTTCGCGCACTGTCCCAGGCTGTCGAAAAAAGGAGCGCCTCAACAGTCTCCTTCTCTGAAAGGTCCCCACAGCTTCTGCAATAAGGGTTAAATGGTAACCCTAGCTTTTTCGCGTGTGTCCCGATCGTTCAGTGACCAGCAAACACAGCTACGAGTTTGGAAATTGAATGGCGAGGAGTCCAAAGGACTTTCTGAGTCCTTCGTATATCGTATTGCGGGCAAAGGGTTTTCGAAATAGCACATGAAGAAATTGAGCTCTACCTTTCTGCGCTTTCCTGAGAAATAATTTGTGCACTTCCCCTTTAACAACGTCCAGGGGGATGCCGATGTCCAGGTAGGAGGTCTCTGAGGTCAATTCAGTCCCCTTCCTTGCAAGCTCACCAGCAATTTCATTTCCCTCTATGTTCCTATGTCGTGGAAACCAGATTAGAGAATGTTAGCTGCACACGCAAGAGATTTGATCTCCTCCTTACAGGAGTTTACTAGTTTCGTTATGCATTATGACGTCGTCAGAGCCTTGGTCGCGGCTTGACTATCGGAGAAAATGTTAATATCTCCCTCGCTCCCGCGTTCCCTAAGCATTTTGCAAGCCTGCAAGTTCGCAAAGACTGCTTGAAAAACACTAGCAGTATTCGGCAGTTTAAAGGAGATAGATACATTTGCTCATTTAGAGAAAACTCCAGCTCCGACTTCCGATTCCATCTTCGAACCGTCAGTGAAGACAGAGGAGCAAGCTTCAGAACTCAGAGCGCTATCAGGTTGAAGCAACTTGGCCTTTGGAGACAATTTCCTGTAGGACATAGTAGCATCTTGAAGCAGATCTCCCCTTCCTTTTCTGTTCTTCGCACTGATCTCTCCATCCTCAAACTCTGTTTTGTGGGTTGTGCTAGAGATATCTTTCCGAGCAGGAAAGACTGGAGTCGGCATGGATATAGGAAGGTACCTCTGTTTTCACTGACGGATCCAAAATCGAATCTGGAGTGGGAGCGGAGGTTTTCTCTAAATCAGCCAGCATTTCGGTATCCTTTAAACTGCCGGAAACGAGCAGCGTTTTTCAAGCAGAGGTCTTCGTGGTCCTGCAGGCATGCAAAATGCTTCGGGATCGCTGTTGGGAGAGAGACATTAATATTTTTTCCGATAGCCAAGCTGCCGTATTGCAGCTCTCTTCTGGTGAACTCCTGTAAGGAGGAACTCAAACATCTCGATCGAGCAAGAAACATCTCCCTTATCTGGGTTCCTGGGCACAGGAATATAGAGGGAAATGAAATTACCGACGAACTTGCCAGGAAGGGGTTGACAGAACCGGTTCCAGCTGTCTCCCTCGCAGACATCGGTGTCCCTTTGTCCGTTGTTAAAGGGAAACTACACAATTTCTTTTTCAAAAAAGCGCAAGACAGATGGAGGTCTGTCTCATCGTGCGCAATTTCGAAAACACTATGGCCTCAATACGATAGAAATAGAACGTTTAAGGTGATGGGAATCCCCCGCCATTCAATTTCCAATCTCATTGCGGTGTTCACTGGCCACTGGGTGATCGGCCTAGAAGCTTGGAATTCCGTACAACCCTTATTGCAGAAGCTGTGGGGATCCTACAGAGAAAGAGACTGTTGAACATTTTCTCTGCAAATGTCCGGCTCTGGCAGCTAGGCGCTTGAGATTTCTTCGCATGTCCTTTGGGGATGACTCGAAGAAATTCTCCAGCCTAGATCCCTTTTCTCTCCTCCACTACATCAACAGCACTGGATGGCTGTAGAATAGGCGGGATCGATTTGTGGGGAGGCAAAAAAACCGCCCATTGCTCTGTGGAAATCATATTCTAGGGATCAAAATAAGAAACTTTGCCGAAGGAACCATACCTCTAAAACGAATTCTGATGTCCCCCAATTTGGGTCGAACTTTTTAGTTTTTTTTCTATAACTCACCTAAATTAATTTTTTCATTTACATATGTTCTGACTAAATAAATTTCTTAAGAGAAAAAATAGATATTATTATAAATAAATAAAAATAAAGAAAAAACATAGCCATTTAGCTGATTTTTTCATGTAAAGGCCAAAAGTGGTGATATTTTGAAATTGGGGGATATCAGAATTCGTTTTAGAGGTATGGTTCCTTCGGCAAAGTTTCTTATTTTGATCCCTAGAATACGATTTTCACAGAGCAATGAGCGATTTTTAAATCGACCCGAAACAGGTTTTTTACTCAAAAATTCATTACTCAAAAACTACTCATTTTAGCTACTGGGCATTCAGCTCAATTGAAGTTTGAGGTGTTCTCTTGATTTGGAAAAAGTTAAAAAAAAAAAAATACACTTTTTGAAATATTCTTTTTTGTTTTTGCAAAATAAAAAATTTTCAACTACGCTTTTGCAATTGTTTCTACATGAAATCGCTCGTGTAAGTAATGGCGATCATTTTGAACCCAAAATTATTAAAATCGGTTCAGTTTTGACTAAGTTATGAGCATTTAAAAAAAAAATTTTCTTATATATGTAATTAAAAAAAATCGATTTTGAGCCGAAAAACAAAATTGCCGATAAATCTTGAAAACAAAATATTTTTGGGCGAACAAAAAAATACGTGTCTCATTATTTTGACCAGAGAGCAACATATTTGAGTTACATCGAAATCGAAGAACATGACCCGAATAACCCGGTTGAATTGAAATGGAAAGCATCTATATTAATTAATTAACGCGATGCATGCATGCGGTACATGTCGGGCGTGTTTTTCTAATCGCTCTGTATTTCTGCTATACAAAAGTTATTTTGATATAATATGAAATGACATTGTAGTGTTAATATCAAAAATTAAAAGACAGCGACTTTAATCTATACTTAAAAAACCACTTTAAAAAACTCAACAAGACAAAGATGCTGTGTGTATGTGGACAAAAAGTTGATTGTCTTCAACCGAAAGTGCAGTGTGCGGAATGTCAAGAGTTCTTTCACCTTGACTCGGTTGGTCAACTACGGGCAGATGTGGATTTCTTGCTCTCATCTGATAAACCGTATCTTTGCAACACCTGCTCTGCTGATAGACGCTCTTCCATTAGGTGTCAAACTTTATCAGTATTTTCAGCCGAAACAAAAAATAAAGATCATGATGATTCAAATGTGCACTATAATAAGCAACAAATTACATTGCTTGTTGTTGTTAAAGAAATAGCTGCTCTTAGAACGGAAAATAGTCGCATACTATCTGCTGTAAATGCTCTGCGTGAAGAAATAGAGCAAATAATGTAAAAACCAGATGGTCTTCTCGCAGAAATTCGCTCATTGCACTCGAAGCTTGAAGCAGCAAAAGATGTCGTTCTCTCTACATTAACAACTGAGGTAGAAAATCTCAAAAGCATTGTTGCTAACTTTGCTAGTATTCTTGGTAGTGGAAATTCAAAACATGCGAGCTCCTTGCTCTCTCCTCTTTCTGTTCGTTTCCCGCCTGTTGACCATGAGAACAATGCGCTGAACTCAAACAACAAAACCAAAATCAAAACAAAACACCAAACTAACTCTCCTACATCTACTGCAAATGCGAATTCTATCTCGCCCTCTCACGGAACTAGTGTGGTGTTAAATGACATTGATACTTATGCTGTTGGTGCAGACGCCAAGAGGATCATCAGCCACTGTTAGTGTATTGACGCCATCTTCTGCACCCACTGCTTCGCTGCGACTGCCGCTGCTAATATCAACATTTCAACTCCGCCTACTCTCTCTGCTTCTTCAACTAATGCTGATGCTGCTGCGGCTCATATCAACATGTCGACTGCGGGAGCCAAACAAAGCACTGTTCCAGTACTTAGTGATCAAATGCATACTCAAACTTCGTGGACAAACGTGCACAACTATTCAAGGGCGAATGCTGAAAACAGTGAACGCCGTACGCAGTCCCTTACCGTGGTAGATAACAGCTTTTTTTATTTGGTTACATACATACAAACTGTATTTACAAAATACATCGGTGACAAAATGGATGAAGAAGACATCGAAATTTGCGACTTATTTCTTAATTTATTTCATCTATATATTTTATATAAAAAATACAAGGACCAAAAAAAGTGCAAGAGTTATAAAGTTCGGCCATTAAATAGGAATTGGGGCGCAAGTGGTTATCAAATCCAAGTGTTCCGCAGAATGAAAACATTGGAGCCTGGTGAATTGTTTTCACACACAAGGATGTCCCTGCCTGTGTATGAGCTGCTTTTAAAATTAGTGAGCAGTTCCTTGAGGAAGCCAAGACAGCGGATTGGTCCTGAAGAAAGACTATCTTTAGTTTTGCTGTATGCATATTGAGAAAGCGAGGCTTCAAGTCGATAAATATTTCTTTCTTATTGGTTGTTTAGATAGTTGTCACAAGGTGTATCTGTGCAGAGCATTGCATGGAGTTATAAGTTAGGTGCAACGACTGTGCGCGAAATAATACAGGAAATTTGTGAAGTTATCTGGCGGTTACTTTTTCCAGTTTACGTTAGCGAACCTACAGAATCCCAGTACAAGGATATTGCAAAGGATTTTTTTGATATGTGGAAAATTCCAAATTGTGTTGGTGCAATCGATGGCAAGCATGTTGCAATCAAATGTCCAACCAAGTCAAGTTCGATGTATTACAACTACAAAAAATTCTTTAGCATCGTTCTGATGCCCGTTTGTGATGCCAAGCATACTTTCGCTGCAATAAGCATCGGGAGTTATGGTAGTCAGAGTGACGGAGGTAATAAAACTTATATGTAATAAGTTATTTCACCTAATAAAAAAAAAAATTAATAAATAATTGGCGCGTACACTTCTGTTAGGTGTTTGGCCGAGCTCCTCCTCCTATTTGTGGTGTGCGTCTTGATGTTGTTCCACAAATGGAGGGACCTAAAGTTTAAAGCCGACTCCGAGCGGCAGATATTTTTATGAGGAGCTTTTTCATGGCAGAAATACACTCGGAGGTTTGCCATTGCCTGCCGAGGGGCGAGCGCTATTAGAAAAATGTTTTTATTAATTTTGCTTTCACCGAGATTCGAACCAACGACCTCTCTGTGAATTCCGAATGGTAATCACGCACCAACCCAATCGGCTACGGCGGCCGCCATACCTAATACATATGTATATTTTACAGGAATTTTTTAACTTTCATCATTTGGACAGAACTTGATGCAAAATACTTTGCCCCTACCGCCTCCCGCGCGAATATCAATGCAATCGCCCCAACCATTACCACATTTTTTCGTTGGCGATGCTGCATTCCCATTGAGAACAAGCTTGATACGTCCATATCCCGCTTTTAACTTACCAAGAACCAAGCGGATTTTTAATTATCGCCTTTGAAGAGCGCGTAGAGTAATAGAGAACAGCTTTGGAATATTAACGACGTGATGGAGAATTCTTCGCACGATGATTGAATGTGACCCTAAAAATTGCGAAAAAGTAGTGCTAGCCTGCATAGTTTTACACAATTTTATAATTTTAAACGATCACAATCGTTGGTATTGCCATGAAAATTATGTTGATCGACAAGAACCAGGCAACATTGTTCATTGTGGGGAATGGCGACGAGAAATAAATAGTGAATCTTCATTACCACGTATGCGGACTACAATTCGGAGAGCCTCAACAAATGCACTTAATATCCGCGATAGGCTTCCTGATTATTTCATAAATGAAGGAGCTTTACCATACCAAGATGGCATAGACCTTTCCATTGGCGAACCCTACATATAAAATTTATTTATGAATTTTATTTAGGAACTTTTAGATATGCAATTTATATACTATACATAAATATACTTACAAATATAAAGTGTTATGTGACCATAGGTGAGTTCTGGTAGGCTTGCTTGTGATGATGGTCTGCCACTGCGCCGTGTGCACTCGCTTGTGTCCCGGAGCTTCAGTACGTGGGTTCGGAAACGCAGCAGCAGAAGCAAGCTACCATCATAACTATCGCCTCACAAGATAAACTAAATAAATTGCACACGGAGAAAATTAAAAACTGCCAACATACGTAACTTCCACCTACAGTCCTAAAAGGCCTAGGAATCCTTAAGCTTGGCAGCGCATGTGTATGTCGTGTAGCTGCTCTATACCCACCCTACCTTGGCTTTGTAGATGTAAATAAAGCCCCATTAGATCATCTACACTTCCTCCGAAATCAGACCAAAATTATGAAAAATCTAGTAAATCATTTTCATTACAATATTTATTAACACCATCAGATATATCAAAAATAAGTATATTTTAAACAATGGTGTACTAACATTATTTTGTGGGTGTACATTAACTAACTAAAACTGCCCTACCTCAACATTTTCTATAATATATATATGTGGTCATTAACCCAAAAAAAAATATATATTAAATAATATTCAATCTATGTACATAAGGAAACAAAAGGAATGAAATGGAATAACCGATCAAAGATCAAAGTATGTATACATACGTATGGATGTACATTATTCTGCTTAAATAGGTTCTCGCAAACAAAAAAAAAACTGTCATTGCAAATTGCTACATATGTACTATACTTCCATACATACGTCTACATGAATTTGAATAAGCGGGAGAGTGAATATTAACATAAAATAAAGAATTAGCAAATGCACTTACATATTGGTGTCGATACAGCAGTCCAACGACGCGTAGAAGGCCTCCTCGCTGTGTGGTTGTTGCTAGATTTTTGTGCTTTAATTGGGCAGACATTTAGCGCACTTTATATTATACTGATAAATAATGCAGTTTCTTCTAAGAGAGTGCAAATTTTCCTAATTTTGTTTTCAGCATGATAAGAGTTATTTATGGGTCTCTTCAAATGTCCAAAAAATAACCGTTATAATTCTTTCGTATTTGTCATTGCTTATTTTTTCTTGAGTTCTGTCTCAATTACGTTGGACAACTATTTAGCGCACTTACACGTGTTTTTCTCTTACATGCGATCGGTTCGGCAAATAACTATTTTTTGTTGTGAATATTTAATTTTTGCTAAAATGGCTAGAGGAAAGTGTTGTTCAGTTGAACATAGAAAAATAATATGGAACCTTTACCAAATGGGGACCAATCAAGTGAAGATTTCCAGAATAGTGCATTGTTCAAGAAAAACGGTATACAATGCCATCAAAGATGTCCAGTCGGATGCTAATTTATTAAAACAAAAAAAAAATTTGTAAAGCTCCGCCACGTAAAAGTTCCCCCCGTGAGGATCAAATAATTGTAAGGAAAATTCGATCGGATCCTTTTATGTCTTCACGAACGATAGCAGCTGAAGTAAGGGCAGAATTAGGCTTAGTTGTGTCCAGTAAGCTCGTGCGAAGGCGTCTCAATGAAAATAAAATATTTGGTCGCATAAGCAGGAAAAAACCGCTCCTATCAAAAAAGAATATTAAAGCGCGTTTATCATTCGCGCGTAGGCACCTCTTCAAAAAGACAGAGTTTTGGAAACGAGTACTTTTTACGGATGAAACTAAAATAAACCGCATCGGTCCTGATGGAAAAACGTATGTACATCGCGAAAAAAATCAGGAAACCAATCCACGGTACACAAAAAGACGGTGAAGCATGGCGGTGGGAATTTAAAAGTTTGGGGGTCTTTTTCGTGGCGCGGAGTTGGGCCACTGGTCAAGATAGAAGGAAATATGGATAAGCATATGTATCTGAATATACTTAGAAATAATATGGAGCCATATTCTTTCGAGTTAATGCCAGTAAATTGGATATTTATGCACGACAACGATCCCAAACATACTGCGGGAGTGGTCAAAAACTGGCTTTCGCAGGAAAATATTACCCAGCTCGATTGGCCAGCACAAAGTCCGGATTTAAATCCAATCGGAAACTTGTGGAATGATGTGAAGACGATGGTTGGACAAAAAAAATGTAAAAATATCGATGAACTTTTGGAAGGTGTACAGGAAGCATGGAACTCTATTCCTTTGGGCAGGTGCCAAAAGTTAATAGAGAGAAATAAATAAAAAATAAACTTTGTAGCATACTTATATTTTATAATTTATTCATGTATTTATTTCTATATGGCAATACCTTCAAATTGTTTAGATTTAATTTAAAGTTTTCTTATATGGCAATGACCACTAGATGTCTTTTTTCAAACTCTATATTTGAATTTTCTAATAGGATTGATTTTGCCTATAAAAAGCCTGCGCGCGTTTGGAAAGAACACATTTCGTTTGGTAATCGGCGGTGAGCAGAGCTTAGGTGCTTGCCAATAACTACCTTTGTAGTGTGGACAGCGTTGGCTGGCCGCTGCAAAACAGGTGTTGTTCTTGCTCGTGCTACTTAGCTTACTAAACGCATTTGTTTTCCGGAGTTTTTATTACAATTAAAAATACGAGAGATATATTTTACGAAAAAGAAACACAACGTTATAAGTTTTAACCCTAGAACACACACCCGGGTACAAATGTATCCACTTCAACTTTGAAGTGTTGTAACTTTTGAACCGCTATACCTCTATACCGCTAACTTCGGATCTAGGAAGATTATTTAGTTTTGAGTTCAAATTCAAAATTTGAACCAGATCGGACCATTGGTTCAGGAGCTACAGCCTTCCAAACACATTATAAACGTAAACACACCCGGGATACGTTTGTACCCCAATAGTAAAAACCCTCATAATAATCAAAAAAAAAAACATTTTTTATATTATTTTTTTATTTGAAAACTTAAAAATATTCATAGGATATATAATACATATAGGACTATGAATAAGTTCGTGCGGTTTTTTTCGAAATTTGAAACTTTATTGACGTAAAATGGTTACAAATTTAATATTCAAAGTATTGTCCATCGCTTACTACTACTTTTTCCCATCTTTCTGGCAATTCACGGATTCCCTTTGTGAAAAATTCGGTCGGTTTTGCCGCAATCCACGAATCGATCCATTTTTTAACTTCATCGTAATTACGGAAGTGCTGGTCAGCCAGGCCATGTTGCATCGTTCGGAAGAGATAGTAATCGGATGGCGCAAGGTCTGGACTATACGGCGGGTGGGGTAGGACATCCCATTTGAGCGTTTCTAAGTATGTTTTGACCACTTGTGCAACATGTGGCCGAGCATTGTCATGTTGCAAAATAACTTTGTCGTGTCTATCGGCGTATTGCGGCCGTTTTTCTCGCAGTGCTCGGCTCAAACGCATCAATTGTCGTCGGTAGACATCCCCCGTAATCGTTTCATTCGGTTTCAGTAGCTCATAATACACAACACCCAGCTGGTCCCACCAGATACACAGCATAACCTTCAGGCCATGAATATTCTGCGCCGACGTCGATGTTGAAGCATGGCCAGGGTATCCATACGTTGCCCGACGTTTTGGATTGTCGTAATGGACCCACTTTTCATCGCCAGTCACAATTCGATGCAAAAAACCCTTTCTTTTGTGCCGTTGAAGCAGTTGTTCGCATGCCATAAAACGGGGTTCAACGTCTCTTGGCTTCAATTCATACGGCACCCAATGGCCTACCTTTCGGATCATTCCCATGGCTTTTAAACGTTTGGAAATGGTTGATTGATCAACTCCCAAAGTTTTTGCAACCTCTTCTTGCGTTTGAGCCGGATCTTGATCGAGGAATTCCTCCAATCCGGTATCCATGAACTTTGGCGGCGCACCCTCGCGTTCTTCGTCTTCCAAGCCAAAATCACCACTTTTAAAGCGTGCAAACCACTTCTGGCACGTTCGCTCAGCTAGTGCATGCTCACCATAAACTTCCACCAAGATACGATGACTTTCGGCTGCTTTTTTCTTCATATTAAAATAATGAAGAAGAATTCCCCGCAAAAACACATTATTTGGCACGAAATTCGACATTTTCAAGTGTGGTAAAAATATTGTTGTTTACGCTTCAAATAAAAAACTTATACTGACGTTTGTGCCTTACGACAGTAGCTCTCCAATGAATGTTTGGAAATGTGGATCGATGGAATAATAATCAAGTTACGCCATCTGTTGTAAAACCGCACGAACTTATTCATAGTCCATTGACTTTTATTATAAAAATTATAAAAATGCATATTATATCTAAGGAAAATCATGGCAAATAGAGCAATTTGTTGATGTGACCGAATGTTCAAGACACATTGGCTTCTTACATTTGGCGCACAGCTTTCTGGTTTTTCTACGGCTTTTTTCCTCTTGTGCGTAACATAGATAGCAAGATCCGGACACAGGTTTGGGCGTGCGTGCTGCGGCAGATGTTGCTGCTGCTGTTGACACCATTGATTCCAGCGGTCGGTTGAAATATGCTTCAATAGCAATTTTAGTCGAAAAATTTCGCGTCACTTGACGATTTATGGCTCTGGCTTCAATAATGGGCATACACAATGCTTCAGCCAAGGCAACATAGGGTTATTCAAATCGTAGACAATGTCAAGAGCTGTAATGTCCAACATGTTGAGGAACATCGCTAGTGGCCATCGTTTTGTTTGTCTTTGTGTTGGATATTCCGCAAACATTTGGTCCATTCGATCAACACCACCTTTGGTACGATTATAATATTCAATTATTTCAGGTTTCCCACTGTCAGCTATTTCAGCATCATTATGCATGGTCGAAAGCAAAATTACTGCTTCATTTTTTTTGGGAACATAAGAGCACATTCTCACATTATTTTTGAAGCCAAATGTCTTTGAACCAATTGTCCTGTTTTGGTTCTGCTTCATTTCTTGAGGAATATATGATTTGTTTTTGCGCAAAGTTCCAACGATCGTGAGTTTCCAGGTGAGAAGCAGTTCTGCAACTGGCAAGGTCGTAAAAAAATTGTCCATTGTAATGTTTCGGCCACTTCCTTGGTATTTGGCAGACAAATCCTTCACCACTCGTTCGCCTTGGTTCGTTTCCCTACCAGTTTCTGCTTGGCCAGTATATATTTGTCCATGCAGTGGATATGCATTTGTGGCATCGCAAATCCACCAAACCTTGACACCATATTTAGCAGTAAACGTATTTTTTTGTGCAGACACCGTTCTTCATGCATGGTGCAGCTAAATTATGTTCTCCGCAGGGTCCATGTATCATATTTGTAGTTATAATGTCGTGTAGTACCGGATCAATTTGTTGATCGGGTAGCTCCGCAACTATGACACTGTCGATCTCATCTGGTTGTATTTTAGTTTCTAGCCAGAACAGCAAATGACAATGAGGTAAACCGCGCTTCTGCCACTCTACACTTGCCATATAACATTTTACTTTACCGAATATCTGTTATTTGACAAATAATTTGATGAATTTCTTCATTTTTAAATGAAACACACGTGAAATTATGTCATGACGGTCGAAAGACCGTTGTCCTGGTAGCAGCTCTACTTTAATTTCAGGCCATTCGGGGTTGCATGTAAAAGTGACACATAAGTCAGGTCTACCATAATTTCGGACGTACGTCATCGCGTCCTGCGTTTTCTCGTGCATGAAACGCGGAGAACCCGTAAATGATGATGGCAATATGACATGTTGACCGATATTTGATGGGTCAACATTTGCGTCATGATTTAAGGCATCTCTGAGATGGATGTAGTCATCAGCCCTCAGTCTTTGTTGATTCCGCGAAATATAATTTAATCTTTCCGATATCATTTTCGCCATCATGTCAACACAATATTGACTAAATAAGTCTCTGTAATAATGTAACGGGTTAAAGGGGTTAGTTCTAAACATTAATCTAAATGCATAAAATTGCATACACGAAACAGTTTTATTACGCGCAGAACCCTGCTGAGGAATAGTCAAATAATACCCGTCTTCACCTGTCACAAACATTACAGGATACTGTAGTGGATCATAGGATCGATGTAGCTCAGAAACTCTTTTGAGCTGTCCGTCTCTACCGTGTAAGACTATATCCCTGGGACCTTTGTCTTCATCGATCAAGAGAACGGCTACCTCGTTTACAGTAGGAGCATTGTATCTGCCTCTGTGTGCTGTCTGTGGAGTGTGATCAGAATGAATAATTAGCTTTAAATTATGTGATGAGTTAAGTTCTAAGTTTCGTTTAAAACTTCGTATATACACGTTATGATTATTCAAAGTGGTCTGTAATTCGCGAATTAAATCCATTTTTAAGGTTGGTGCGAAGCTTGATCGCAATGATAACTGGTCTGCATCCGAAATAAAATATATTTGCAGGAACTGTGGGTTTTGGCCTGATGATGGTAAAAGGCTACCAATGAGATGATGCACCTGTCCTTCAATTTTAAAAGTGGGCATAAAATTTCCTTCCCTGATTTCTTTTGCGCCAAACGAAGTCATTTGAAAAATACTATTGTATTTACGTATGTTTGTTAAAAAATGACCAGATAATGGATGGTTATTAGTTAAAAGATTTTTTATTGGTTGTGGCGGCTCCTGAAGGTTAGGAAGACACACTTTACCTGAAGCACAACACATACCATTAGGTTCGTCCTCCCATTTCTTGGCAGAGCAGTTAGAGCAGATCTTATTCATGACTCCGATTTGGACGGACGCTTGTTGTGCATAACCAAGCTGTGGATCATATCTGAAAGCCAGTCTGTTCCTGTTAGCTAAAATTCGATTGCGCACTCTATTTGTGGACAACTGCTGTCTCTCTGCTTGAGCTCTAAGTCGCTGCAAACCCTCGACTCTCTTTCGCGCAACTGAGAGGTCCTTATATTTTGTTCATGAAGACGTTGGGAACGCTCCAGCCTCGACTCTTGAGCGCGTAGCTCAGAGGTTCTCAAGCTTTGTTCGGCAAGACGTTGCGAACGCTCGACACTTGACTCTCGTTCGCGTAAGTCAGAGGTCCTTACATTTTGTTCATGAAGACGTTGGGAACGCTCCAGCCTCGACTCTCGTTCGCGTAAGTCAGAGGTCCTTACATTTTGTTCATGAAGACGTTGGGAACGCTCCAGCCTCGACTCTTGAGCGCGTAGCTCAGAGATTCTCAAGCTTTGTTCGGCAAGACGTTGGGAACGCTCCAGCCTCGACTCTCGAGCACGTAACTCAGAGGTTCTCTGATTTTGTTGCGCAAGTCGTTGCGAACGTTCGACACTCGACTCTCGTACGCGTACCTGAGAGTTTCTCAGATTTTGTTCAGCAAGGCGTTGTGAACGTTCAGGTGAAGATTCTCCTATACGACGTATTTTTGCTGCTCGTGCTTGAGAACTATGTTTAGAAAGTTGAGACCTGGCTCTCTTAGGCATTTTCAAATGTTTAAGAAAATGTTAATAGCGTGTAATATTCTAGCTCTGAAAAGAACTGTTGTTTAGCCCTGAAAATAACTGTTGGTTAGCCCTGAAAAGAACTTTGAGAAGGACTGTTGTTTAGCTCTGAGAAGAACTTTTGCGTAGGTGTAGTTTTAAGAACAAAATCTAAAAAAAATCTCATGAAAATTATTAGACTTCGCACACGACCGCTGCGTAGGGAGCCTTACTCATAGATCTAAACACCCCTCTCCCGCACGCGCACCCCTGACCCTGGTGACGCCCACTTCGCAACGGGCCGTGCAGCAGAAATCGTAATATTTTAATTTCACCACAACTTCAAAACCAAACGTCCAATTTTAATCATTCGCAGACCAAATATTATCAACATAAACTGTACTTATTGATGAAATAATTTATTTTGATAAGGATTAATAGCATGAGTAAAATAAACGCGTTTAAATGTAGTCCAAAAAAAATTCAAGATTTTTAAATAAAAATGTGGTTGTTGTGCCTCACTCGACATAGATAGGTATAGTGTGTCGCGGACTTTTTTGTAGATATTTATAGGATCTACAATTAATTATAACATTTTATGGTTCTATCTTTTGTAGTTTAGGCAACGTACGCAAAATAAGTAACTTCTTTGGTTGATTTTTTTCAGTTTGTGTCGGAAAAGTCCAAATATCTTACGGAACCCTATTTTTTCCAAAATAAAATATAGTCTGTCTTACTCGTGGATAATGTAGCTTTCGAATGGTGAAAGAATTTTTAAAATCGGTCCAGTAGTTTTTGAGCCTATTCATTACAACCAAACAAACAAACAAAGTTTTCCTCTTTATATTATTAGTGTAGATATACATTTAAAAAAAAAAATCATAGGAATCGGTTGAATAAGCATTAAAAAAACCGCAAAATAAGGTCCCGGGTACAAACGTATCCCGGGTGTGTGTTTACGTGGTATTTTCTGGGTGTGTGTTCTAGGGTTAAACCTTCTGTAACTGAGGATAATAATATATAATTTCTTATTTAGCTAAAAATGCAAATATTGATAAAGATTGATTCAGATTCTATGTTTTAAGCTGAAAAAAAAGGATACAGATATCCAAAGTTGAAAAAAATAATAATTTTAAGCTAGGGGTTCCGCCATCACAGTTTGACCAAGTTCTAAAACCGTCCGTTTGGCCTGCTGACGTCAAGGTCCACCCTTTAAATTTTTTTCAAAAGGAAGATCGTCCAGGCAAAATAATTAAGCCAATTGCGATAGTACTTGTGCCACACAAGCAACGCAACCATTGACCTTTTACGGGAAAAGTTTCCGGATAAGATCTCTTATTGGAAAACCCTTTATAAAGCAGGGTAGAAGGTCAGGCAGACGCACAGAAAGAGATCCATCGTCACAAAATACTCCATACCTCATTTAGAGCCGACATAAAAATTATATTATTGAGATCGGAAAAAAACCACACCCACTTTTTTTGTTTGTTTTTTTGTTACCACTAAATTTCCGTCCCTCCCTTTGATGTCACGCGTTTTAATCACATTTTTTCCGAGTTTAATTTTATTTCAAAAACTTACAGCTGCGCAGCCCCACGTAGCTACAAACTTTTCTGTTTTCATAAACAATCAAAATTTACGTCCTATCGCCCCATTTTCACCCATAATTCATTTTCGAAATCTATGGCCCAGATAAACACTTCACTTGTCAGCATTTATAATTTATGCCTCAAGATTTAAATTTATTCGCAAAAGTCATTCCAATGCCGTAAATGCTGTGTCAATTCATTATGTGGCGCATAGAATTTAGAATCAGCATCAGTTGTTTCATATTTCGGGTAATAAATTTTAATGATTTCAATGTTTTACGTGTTTGTAATTTCAATCGAATTCATTGCAGTTAAATTTAGAAATATATGTTGCGGTTACGCATCAAAAGAGGAGTACTTTTGCAG
This sequence comes from Anastrepha obliqua, assembly GCF_027943255.1. NCBI lineage: Eukaryota > Metazoa > Arthropoda > Insecta > Diptera > Tephritidae > Anastrepha > Anastrepha obliqua. The sequence goes on from NC_072893.1 coordinate 11,628,429, forward strand.
GCAAAAATAAAGGAATGGGATATGAAGTAAATTTTAATTTGCTTTATGAATTTTAAGGTCATTATTGGCGCATGCCGTTGTGCGTGACTATCATTCGGTTGGGCGCAGATTCAACGTTTATTGTGGGCTTGAAACGTCAAATGGTGGAAAATGTTTTTTCTAACAGAGGTCAAGCCTCGGCAAGTAAGGGCAAAACTCCGCGTGTATTGCTGCCTTAAGAAAAAGGTTTTCGTCTGCCACTATGAATGACGTATAAATAAGGTTCAATAAGTACCCGTGTTAGGAATGAAGACTATCAGAAGACTAATAGAAGACTATTTTTTTCAAGATTATTTTTATTTATCCACATAGTCCCCGAACGCAGCTTCGTTAGTGCCCTGACTTCTAACGCTTCTCCTAGAACCACCTTAACAGCTTCATGGATCTGCAAAGTATTTGGGTCAGATGGTTTTACCAACACCAGCAGTAACTCTTCTTTAGCAGTTTTTTCACCCCTTGTATGTCATTATTCCACCAGCAGCAACTCTCCTTTGGCAGGTTTTTGACCCCTTGTATGTCATTATTCCACCAGCAGCAACTCTCCTTTGGCAGTTTTTTGACCCCTTGTATGTCATTATTCAGCTCCTTGCGATTTGGTTCTAACTTAACCCCCTTCAGAATTTCAGCCTATGATATGCTGCCAACGCTTTTTACTACTATCGCGTCCTTTCGCGGTGGCCCCTGCTACCTTCGATTTTTTCTTATATCGTTCCTCTCTGCCTTCTCATCTGGTTTGAGTGCATTCTGTGTTAGATCCTTTCGGGTTTTCTTGGATTTAACCGTCTCCCATTTTTCGGTTGCTACATACTCTTTCATTTTAACTGGCGTATTTCTCAAGACTTCCACGCGGTTATTCTTATTTCGTTTGCCATCACTTCTTCCTGCAGCAGCCCCGTCGATTGCCCTTTTTGGCGTAGAATCTATACGCTTCGTAAGAGGTGTTGTTTGGGTATCTCCGTCTTTGACAGTAGATAGTGCGTCATGCGCCCTTCTTGACGCCAGGTTCTTCGGAGTAAGGATAGATCTCTTTAGTTTTTTGTGTAGGTCCGTTATATTCGCGACCAAATCCCACTTTGGCTAGTATATGTATGTTTCGCTTCGAAAGCTCCCTCATTTCAGCCAGTTCCTTAACTTTATGACCGATGGCTCGATATATTTCCTCGGCCGTCATCACCTTCGTGAAGCCAAAGCACGGCATGCACGGTGACGCCGATCTAGTGCTTTCCGTGTCTGGTGGCGAATATGCCAACCTTGAGCTACTTTGGAACGGGTTCTTGAGTAATTCACCGCTGCTGTCATTGCCATCTGCAATAGTGGTTGGTAAAATTACTTCGTGCACCTGTGGTGCTATTTTTGTTGAAACTTCACTTCCTTCCGTGGTTTGTTTTTTTCCTTGTTTTGAATTCATTTCTAGTTTTTTGGGTCCCAACTCATAAGCCGTTATCCATATCCTCATGCATAGTCTCTTATAAATGATTACATGGTTATCTTTGCAAGCAGGGAGGCCATGCAAGGGTTGACAAAAGCTTCTTATGAGAACTTAAGCTCAGAGCCGAATCAATGTTTACTATGAATGGTTCATCTAGACCTACACCGACACTTAATAGCGACAGGATATGGAGCGTGCTTAGAGACTTGCCATCATTTTAACGAGACGGGGGCAACTGGATTATTAGCCTGAATGCCGTGTCAGCTAGATATCACTCTGCTTACTAAGGAAATAGAATAATACAGTCGTCAGCTCATGGCAGTTGGCTCTAACGTATTTCAGTATTCCATAATTAAGACCTTATTGGGCTCAGTCCTAATGTATGGGGATCGTGTTGGTTTAACAGTCGCCACTAACATGGAGGGCAGACGCTGACCAGGGAGCCGCCCAGTATGAGTCAGTCGCTTCTGGATTTTTTGTATTTTCACCGTGTCTTTGCATGATAAAGGGGACACTTATTTTATTAAAGGCGGTGTGGATTGGCCTTTGTCACAGAAACCTCTTCGGAATAGCTAGCTCTAAACCGCTTCCACCGTTCCTGCCCCTCATTGTCGGGGGCTGCTTATTTGTTAGAACTGTTTCGCAACTCCCCTGCTACTACAGGCCATCCGGCTATCCGCAACCTGCCGACCCCCACGATAGCTTACAGCCCTGCTTAGTCGTCTGATTCCAGGGAAGCGTGGAGCGCGCACAGTGGAAACTCGGAAAAGCGAACCGAATGTACTCCAACAGCATTAGTGAGGTAGTTGGCTGGTTAGGAAAAAATGTGACTACCTTAGGGAAAATCTATACTTATTCTGATAGCGAAGCCGGGTGTCTCTTAACGAGATGACAGAATATTTTCGCATTCATTTCATATGCGCACCAGGTCATAGTGAGATACAGAGGAATTGATAGGCAAACGAATTAGCGAGAGAGGGCCCCACCAATCGCCTCACTTTTGACATGGAGAATGTGGGTATGACCCTCTCAACCTACAAACTGCATGGGGCAAGTAACATTAACACTTCAGCCAACACGAGATGAGTAGATAGGGTGGCATATAACGCTACAAAAAGATTTGGTCAAAGGCGCTACATAATCGGTCAAGGAAAAACGTCTCTATGTTAGTTGCTTTGATCACAGTGCACTGTATCTTAGGTCGAAATACTCAGTTATTGGATGCTCCTCATTTCAATTACTGCAGAGGCTGTAAGAATGAGAAGCAGAAAGTGTCTATGAGACATGTTCTTTGTCGCTGCCCTGCGTGGCATGCCAAGAGGATTGGATTCTTTTATTCATCGTTTTTAAATGATACCAGTGGCCTTAGGGATATGCATAAGCGTCAGTCAGATCAATAAGTTTGCACTCAAAACGAAATGGTTTAACGAGGAGTACCACAATTCAGCGGCAACTGTTTAAGTGAATTAGTTTCAAGATCAACTGCCACTTCTACCTATGTACCTAAGCCTCAATCTGAAAAAAATAAAGTCTTCATGTTATTTGTCCCTTCGAAGGCTGCTAAATTTCCTTTGTATCGTCATAAAAATAACACAGGCCAACAAGCAAACAACTTTTTCGATAATTATAACTAATTACTTTGTAATTTGGTGTCCTGATTACGAAAAAAAACATTAAAAAGTTATATCACCCATAAATTTTTCACATTTTACAATTAAGTAGAAATAAAGTTTATGTACCAAAATGTATCGGATATATTTCACAGTCCTGCGAGGTACAGTTTCTAAAACGGCTATGGGTTTTTCTTGAAGGTTTTTTTATGCTGAAAACGAATATGACCTTGAAAATGTTCCAGCACGTCAGAATTTTTGGCAATTCGAGATTAAATAGTCAAAAAATGCAGATTTTGGCCATTTTTTAAATGTTTTTTTGAGCAAGGTAAAGTTTTTTTTTAATTTTCCACAACGGCATCGAAATGTACTAAAATCCATTTTTAAAAAAAACTAAACCCCGATCGCAACACTTGCGTTTCATTTCCGAAACATATAATAAATATTCGTTTTAAAATCTGGGCTCCAATGTCAGGTAGTGAGTTTATTTTCTGCAAAAACCTAATTTCTTAGGTACCGAACCCCAATTAATAGTCCGGGGAGCCAGGGATCATTTTAATCTCATAATTTCATGCCGACTGATTGGAAGGCAGACGCCATCCAATGGATGACGAAACCAACCGTCGGCTGGTCCAGTAGCGGTGGGTACGTGCGTGGGATGCTGCGAAACGTGTCGAAAATTTTTTTTTAACAACTCATTTAGTACCGCCTGATATTTTTTTTGTGTATTGTTGACATTTAGTAGAATAAACAAAAATAGTCAGCTGCGCGGTAGAGAAGGGGAAAAACACGTCAGCTCAACAGGTGAACTCGTAAAAAACATTGAAAAGTAAAACTACTTTATGCCGATTCAAATTTTTTTACATAATTTTTAGTCCGGGTGCCAGGTGTTCGGCTCCCTTCGGATACCTGAGGGATGAATCGGGACGCTGGCCGATGAGCGGAGAGAAATCACGAAAAATGCTTCTCAACGCTCATTTTCCGACGAATCCGGTATCTAGATGCACCAGCTTGGGAAGTACACCAATCTGTCTTCAAAACCGGTGCTGGTTGCTGGATGAGCACCGCTTGTCTTGGGCCATTGGCTCCTTCGGGCCCTTCAAGTCGCCTGGCCCTGATGGCATCATACCTGCCCAACTGCAGAAATCTGCGGCGGTGTCATGCCGCTGGCTGAGCCCTATCTACGCGAGCTGCATAGCCAGGGGCTATATACCGGGATCATGGAGGGCTGTGAGGGTTGTGTTCATACCCAAGACTGGCAAGAGCTCACATGTCTCCTCTAAGGATTTTAGGCCAATCAGTCTCTCATCTTTCTTGCTGAAAACTCTTGAGAGGCTGATTGACCTACACATAAGGAGCGGAATTCCTTGGGGGCGTTTGTCGCATACCCAACATGCTTACTGCAAGGCAGATCAGTGGAATCTGCTCTGCACACAATTGTTAAAGATATTGAGGAATCCCTATATCAGAAAGGACTCGAAGTTGGCGTCTTCCTCGACATTGAGGGGGCTTTTAATAACGTTCTCCTGGAAGCAATCACTAATCACTGGGGTAGGCTGGGGGTTGAAGCCGACCTTTCCGGGTTTATTTACAGAATGCTTAGCGACAGAACGGTCGTAGCAGAGTGGGGCGGCGTCTATCTTCGCCGGCAGGTGAGCAGGGGCGAGCCGTAAAGCAGTATTCTCTCACCATTTCTTTGGATCATTGTTATCAATGACATTCTGGAGGAGCAGATAAGGAGGGGCTGTAGGGTGATTTCCTACGCGGACGATATGGCATTAATTGGTAGAGGAAAGTTTAAGATACCCTGTACGATTTAATGCAGGGATATCTCACCGTAGTTGTTCGATGGGCAGCAGACTGCGGCTTATCGGTGAATCCTCTTAAGAAGGAGCTCGTCCTTTTCACGAGGGAATATAAAATATCCAGAGTTCAACTCCCCTCCTTGGGGGAGCTTTCTGACAAGGTGAGGTACCTAGGTATTATCCTTGACAGTAAGCTTACATGGAAACCCAACGTTGAGGAGAGAGTAAGGAAGGCAACAATCACCTTGTATGGATGCAAGGACGCAATTGGCCAAAGATAGGACCTCTCGCCTAGAGTTGTATTCTGGCTCTATAACACCATAATAAAGCCAATCTTGTTATATGGAGTCGTTGTCTGGTGTAACTCATTGGAGAGGACGACATCACTTAAAAAGCTAGAGAGAGTTCAAAGGTCTGCACTCATTGAAATAAGTGGGGCGCTTCGAACTACTCCTTCTGTAGCGCTTAATGTAATATTAACACGTTCACGCCGGCGCGTACCACCGGTGGCTCGCACAAGATTGCTTCATGAGGCGGCGTGTACCAGCGGTGGCCCGCACAAGATTGCTTCATGGGACGGCGTGTACCACCAATGGTACTTTATTAGATGGTACCTATGAGCTGAGAAGCCATAAACGACTACCCTTATGAAAAAATTTCGTTTTATATAACCTGCAATCGCTTCCGATAGAGCGAAAAGATGTAAACGTTGCCGTCTGTGGGCGAAGACCATGAATAACAGCGCCGGCGGGAACGTGTTAAATGTGGTACCTATACACATCGCAGGCAGAATTGCCGCTGCACGTACCGCAATCAGGCTTGGGCTATAAGCTCAATCTCACATATGGGCACTCAAGCATCCTCAGAAACTTTCAGTTCATCCCCTCGTCGACGGATCAGTGTGTTAGTCCAAGCGGCACTTTCTTCACCCATATTTTATTAAGGCAGGAGTGGACCAGGGGCAACACTTGGGGAGAGGGCCTGGTCAATCTGTTCACGGATGGCTCGAAGTTGGACGGTGGGGTTGGAGAAGGAGTATTCTGCAAAGAGCTCCCTATCAATTTCAGGTTACCGGATCACTGCAGTGTGTTCCAAGCAGAGGTGGCCGCAATTAAAGAAGCAGTTGACTTGCGTAATAACTGTTAAGAAGGTAAATATTTACTCCGATATCTAAGCGGCAATTAGAGCCCCAGGCTCTATTATAGTACATTCGAAACTGGTCAGGGAATGCCTGGTCTCTCTCTCGATTGCATTAGAATTCTTCGACATAAAGGTAATTTGGGTACCTGGTCACGGTGATATTGATGGAAACTGCGAAGCCGACGAGCTGGCCAGACAAGGGACTTGTGAGGTAGTGTGCCCGCGAAAGGAGAGGATCGGGATCCCCTTGACAACCTGCGCTCTACTGCTCGAAGGACGGGCTGTGCACCAACTCAGCGAGCGCTGGGCAAGTACACGAATGTGTAAGGTCGCGAAGTCCTTCTGGCCACGTTTGGATAGGAGGCGTTCGAGGGATATTCTGAAGATGACAAAATCTCATCTTTCAAATTTCGTAGGCATCCTCACGTGGCACTGTCCGCGGGGTATACATGCCTTGAGACTCGGAATTACTTCGAATCCGTTTTGCGTCAGCTGTATGGAGGATGAGGTGGAATCATCTCAGCACCTGTTCCTCAGCTGCCCAGCTCTCGCGGGACTAAGATTCAAGCATCTTGGTTCTCACTTCTTTTCTGCGCCTACTGATATAGAAGGCCCTGATATTACGAATCTAATGGACTTCATCAGCAGCATAAAGAGGCTAACACAATCGCAGACTAGTCACCGTTCATAATCCACAAAAACTCAACCCTCCCCACCCCTTTCCCTTTCGTCCTATTGTTCTTTTTCCTTCACCTCCTTTTCCCCTCTTGCAATGGTATCACAAAGGATGAACCAAATTTCTTTCGTCGAAATATCGAAAAAACAAAAAATCCATTTTTTTAAATTTCTAGACCACCGGGACCCCGTAAGTATTAAATTTCAGGAATCTGCATCAGAAAAAGAAGTTTAAGTGAGAAGCCGCCATTAAAAGGAATATTTAAATACTGGTCATGCCTTATTTTAAATAAATCTTTAAAAAAAATTAAATTTTTATTTTTGACTTTGATTTTTTTACAGAACCTTCCAGAGTCATTATTTTTAAATAGAAAAAAATATTTGAATAAATTTTAAATTTACAATGTTAAGTGTGCTATTAGATGGCAGCTTAATATTTCGTGTTGCGCTAACAATAAATAATAATAAAAATACAGAATTCACTTTAACGAATTAAAAAAACTTTTCGTAAAATCGCTCTCCTGAGTGCATTTAACCCTTTATTAAATAATAACAATAATTCCCACAACCAAGCCACAGCAAATAATATGCAACATCAGAAATTACACAAACAGCTGCTGCTGATGATGATGATCCTTCTTATTGTGCGGCCTCCACTGCCCGCAAATGTCCAACACTCTCGCCCACCGGCTCCGCCAAGTGCTGATTCGTCAATCTGTCGGCAAGCGAAAATTAATTATACCGCACAGAAACTTTATTTACCTCCTTGGCGTTTATTATGCTCCACTGTTGACTGTTGGCTGTCGACTTGGCGGCTTCGGACTCATTTCTGTCGCAACTGTACCGCTGATTATTGCTAAGCTGGAAATAAGTGCCCGCTTTTTGTTGGTCAGCAAATAACTTTTGCTGATGAAATTATGCCCATTTTGAAAATGTCTGCGTTTGCGAATTTAATTGATTGTGGCACACACACATGCACATTACTCTTTGATTATCATTTCTGTTTTTTGGTGCGGGTTTATATAACAAAATGGTTGATTAATGTTGATTGGCGGTTTCATTTTGTGTTAATTAAGTTAATTCGCATGCTTTACAAGCATTGAAAGTATGGGCAATTTTTCCATAATTCATACACGAAATTTGTAGTGCTTTAATTAGGGAAAAATCATGATAATGTAATAAAAAGTTTTATAGGAAAATAATTACTTTCGCAGGCTAGTAAAGTTTGATGTTTGTGAAGGAGCTGCTCACACAAGAAATTTTTTATACTTTTAGAAAAAAATTTTTCTCAATATTTTACCTGTTCCAAATTTAGTTTAGTTTAGTTCATTAGCTTTCTTTCTTTTTTTTTTCTTGTTATTTTCGATTCAGAAATGAATTAACGTCATATATATTTTTTTTTTATTTTTTTTTTTGGACAATTTCACTGCACTCGGGTCCGCTTTTTAATTTAATTAATTTTTTCTTGAATAAATTTGTGTGGTTTACTTAATACTGCGTATGAGATTATTTTGTTCACTATTTTCTTTCCAATAATCGATGAATATTCCCCATTGCCCGGAAAGAAATTCCCGATTTTTTAAAAGAAACTAAATACAATAGAATGAACATTACTCATTTTTATATATTTTCCATTTTGTTCGATAACCTTTTGACATCTTTCCGGCAAATTCATTATTCCGCGTTCAACGAAAGTGTAATTGAAATTGGAAAAGCTCGAGCCAAGAAGCAACAGGAGATTTTGTGGCTCCTAAAATACTTAGGCTAAAAGGCCTATTGTGAAGGGTGGTTAAATTTCAAAGGCCGATGTTGAATGTGAACCACACCTAAACGTCAACGACACCATTGGACTTCTTTCTTTGGAGTTATTTGAAAAAAAAGGTGTACGTCGATAAGCCAGCAACAACCCAAGAGCTAAAGGATGAGATAATTCGGCACATTAACGGCATAGAACCTCAATTACGCCTCAGCGTCACCGAAAATTTGGACCATTGGATGGAGGTGTACCGCTGAGGCCGCGGCGTCTATTTGGCCAATATTTTGTTCCATACGCAATTGAGTTATACCAGTATTATCATAATAAAGAGAAATGACAATAATTTCTTAAAAAATTGTATTCTATTCAAAATCAACACCGGCCCTTGAAACTTAACCACCCTTTAGATAAGGAACTATTTGCATTTCGTGGTCTTTGGAGGTGTGCCGTCAAGACCGCGGCGACCATTTGTCCAATATTTTATTCCATACGTAATTGAGATACACTAATATTACCATAATAAAGAGAAATGACAATAATTTCTTAAAAAAATTTTATTTTATTCAAAATTAACACCGGCCCTTAAAAATTAACCACCCTTTTTAATTATTTTACTTCAAATGCGATGCTTCCATGTTGACCCATCAGCGAATTAGCGAAAGTTGCATCGTATGCGCAGAATTTCTCAAATACTATGGCTCTCTTTAAGCAAAAAGCTGTATCGCTCCTCTTTAAATAAAACTGGACTACTTTTATGTCTGCATTCAAAAATTGTCTTTAATTTTTCTGTCCATGAAATTAAAAAAAAACATTATTATTCCCGTCCATGTGACAACGCTATTAACCCATTTCGACCCACAACATTTACAAACAATAAAACGGAAACATGCACAAAAACCCAAAAAACATATTGCCACAGTGCAAATGACATTGAACGGAGCGTAATGGAGTGTCGTAAAATTTTATGTACATGAAAATTTCGGACATAACGCTATCATACAGCCGTAAGCATAAGCAAACAGGAGTAACAAAAATTTGTATGCAAATAAAGGTAAAAATTTAATGGTTAAAAATACATAATAGTTCGGCACCCAGTGTAGCCAAGTTTCTGTGGCTTAAAGGCTCTAGGTCCATGGGTGCGAACCCGACAGTGGACATAAAATAATCAAATTATAGGAAATAAGCAGCCGCCTCTCTGAGTTCAAGCCTGACTGTAGGCTCCTCAGAAAAAGTAGCTGCCGTTGATAGGCGACATAGGTAAAACTGTAGAGCCTCTCTCTTCATTTATAGAAGAACAGCAAACCGCATCATAAAAATTGGTTTGGAATCTCGGCCCTAATGGCTTTTAAAGCTCTATGCTGCCCGTTTGTTGGAATGGCTGGTACATGAAGAATTTTATGTCAGCTCAGCCACGCGTTACCCATTTGCATGAAGTCATATGTGCATATGTGTGTGTGTCTACGCTAAAGAGTATTACAGTCACAAAAAAACAAAGTAACAGACAAAAAAGGGGAACTAAGTAAATATAGTTTTTGATTACATATTTGTTTATGTTTTTCTTTGCGGTTTATTTTATTTTTGTAATTTGTATGTTAATTTTACGGATGTGTACAGGCTTGGTTTTTGCTTTGCTGTCGCATCACCTGTGAATAATGGCATTTAACTATTCATCTTATTGTTGCCTCAGTTAAGCGTCTCAACTGAGTAGAATGAGGTTTTTTTTTTGATTTAATAAAAATTATTGTTATTATTTTTATTTTTATTTTTTTTTTATTTATACATTATTAAATGGATCCATTTGGTGGTGCTGATGATGACCAAAATGGTGATTATTTGCCAGAGGAAAACGCATCAGAAATTAGGTAGAAAGAAATAATCGTGTTGTCCATCTTCTATTTATCTGAAACACAAAAACCAAAAAAATAATTAATCAGTATGACTGTTACTATGTCCCGTACTAGAATAAAGAAAAAAAAGGAAAAAAAAATTTACAAAATGGCTCGGTTTTCAATTTCACACTCTAAAAATCGTTTTTTTACAGTTTTTTAATAAAAGAAATACTTAATAATTGAAATAATAATTTGATTCTAGTACGAGCAATAGCAATATGTTGTGAACAAAATATTAAAATTTCATATGAGTTGGTTGAATAGTTTTTTTCTTCTTAACAGCACCAGACCGAAAAAAGTAGTTTTAAGATAATTGAGTTCAAAGTTTTGAGTAACGAATCTGCCTCTACCCGCTAAAACGCCTGTAGAATCGAAAATACTGAGAATGTCCTTCCAAAAATTTGACACTACACTCTTGAAAGTCTATACCTTCAAAATATTAAAAAAAAAATAGATTTTTTGAAAATTCCAGACCATTAGGAGTCTCGATGTTCGAGTTCTGCACTTCAGATCAACAACTTCAGGTCGGAACTTAGTATAAAATTTTGTCCCGGATATAATTAATATTAATATATAAATAAATTATATAAATATTGTGGAAATCGTAAGACCTTTTGCTGAGCCACACAAACATACACCTATGCGCACATGATTAAGTTACTCCATTTCTTTATAATTTTTGGAAATTTTTTTTCGTTCATTTTTTATAAAAGTGGTGTAGTTTATTATATATCAAAAATCGCATAAATAAACTTTCTAAACTTCTTACAAAACTCGGAAAAATTTAACAAATTTCAAAAACTTATCAATACAATTTTCTACTTCTTTTTTATATTTTTCTAATCTTACACTTTTTTATACCCAAACTGAAGCGCTACAAAATTGCATGCACACAAGTTTTCTAAAGATTCTGAAAGAAGATTCTGATGCGTAAATGGTGGGGGGCAATTTTTAAAATATACTTTTATAATGCTTTGCGAAAAAATTTCTTATGGAAAATATGTATTTAGAATATTGTAAAAAGGAAGAGCCACCTGATTGTGAGCGCAAATGTAATAGTTTTTTGTATATATATCACATATGTGGATCACCTTAATCCGAGTAGGTACCTCCAATGCATTACATTTAGCCACTGAACCATTCACCAACCTCTGCATCCAAACAATTGCGGCCCGTCCTGCTATTTTCAAAGAAATTCCTGGAAAAATGTATTCCATTCAATCGCGCATCACCCGCGCCATGAGCGGCGGTATGAATAGGCAAAACGTGTTGACTTTGCCACAATGACTTCGAATTAAGACCCTCAAAGTGGCAAAGGTATGGAGAAGAAACAAAACAGAAAACCGTTAATACCCACGCAAAAGCTTGATTGTGCTAGTATTTATGTAAAAGCTTTTTTTTATCACAAAAAGCCAGTATATTTATCTGTAGGTGTGTCAATAACCGCACCCAAAAGAGTCACTAGCGAGTCGAGTATGTCACCTGTTCGCCAATGCCAATACCAATACCGGTAGAATGAGAATGACAGATAAACTGTCTTTATTTTACGTTTATTCATTTCATGCTTTTTGTTGCCAACGGTGAGCGCTAGATAAAAAATATATATATTTATAATATATATGTACGCACATTTGAAAATAATTTCACACACAATCTTCTTATCGCATTTTTTCTCGTACCCAGTTTTTCGGCGATCGCCGTCAGCAGATTAATGGCAGGACGGGAGTTTTCATTTAATTTTGCTCTATTTTTATTCCATTTCACTTTGATTGCATTTATTCATTCATTACATTCGGTGAAGTGGTAGTTAAGCGTCGCTATGCTCCACTGCGCTTTGCGGTAAATTGCAGTTGCTTTAAGTTGCGTATACGCAGTGTACATCCCACATTTAATACTATTCAACGCGCTGCTTTCTATTATTGCTTTCACATTCGTAGTTTGTGGTAAATATTTCTATTTAAATGCGTTTGTATGTGTGCGTTCTTTTGTGGTTGATTTCTGTGGTTTTATTTACATTGTATTATATTTATTTTTGTATAGAATTTAGCAATTCCAAGGCAGCAGAGTAGCCTTGAGAGAGTTGAAATTTGCTTTAAAAAATACGATAAAATAATTTTAAAATGAAAACTAGATATTGTAATGTTTTTAAAACAGAACAAATTTGAACAACATTTTTGGTTTTTTAATTCAAATTGAAATTACAAGCGAAAATTAAGGAAAATATGCAACAAAAAGATTAGCAAATATGCTGGTCACTCTACACTAGGCTAAAGAACTAATTTAATTAAAATACACTCAAAATTATTTTCTTATACCAAGACCAAAAACACCACATCGTTTTCAGTCAAAATAGAAAGCGATGCTCACGGGTTTTATGGATTACAATGAACAATCAGACAGTTAACCAGGACAGTCAAATTATATGGGCGTTATGAGACGTTTACGTGAAGAAATTTGCTAAAAATGAGAAGAGAACTCGTTAATTGATTTATGACACCTGTGCAAAAACCGGTGCGCTTTATCAAAACGTATTACATTTTCACCAATAAGGTTTTCAAGGTTGCTATAACGGATGCGTTACGTGCCATTTTCAAGCCGAATAGGACCGTCGATTTTTCTCATTATGGATCGTTCAAATCACAATAGCTGGTTTAGAATGCCACGTTGATCAAAAAGTTCCCGCAAAATATTGATAAATTCATATTTACAACTTTATTTCTCAAAAGTGATTTTATCGTTTTCAAAATACTCCCCATCAACTGCAACTCAATTATGTCAGCGTTCAATATAGCTCATGAAACATTTGTGGAACTCTATTTTCGGTATTTCTGGAATTCTATTTTCGGTATAACTTTTAGAGACGTCTACGATTTTTCCATTACCTCCTTACTTCCTTTCCTTTCGACTGTTAAAACGCTTTTCCCGTAGTGGATTTTTGACTTGATCAAACAGAAAAAAGTTACAGGGAACCATATCAGGTGAATTTTATGGCCGTTGGATGGTATTAGATTCGTTCTTAGTAAAAAATTATCGAATATTGATGGCACTGTGCGACGGTGATTTATCTTGGTACAAATTCACGAGTGGTTTCCTAAGAAATCTATTCTTTTCTGGCAAATTACGACACGTAAACGTCTCATGAGCTCCAAATAATAGTCCTTATTAGCTATCTGACCTTCTGACCAAAAATAGTGGTGTGAAATACCATTGTACCATACCATACCATAAAAATCGTGAGCATCGCTTTTTTTTTAAAGAAAAGTCGTGTTTTTTTTGGACTTGGTTCATGCGGAGCTCTTCACTCGTCTGATGTCTGAATTCTCGCACTCAAAAACGCATGTGTCATCTCCAGTAATAATACGTTTAATAAATGTTGAATCGGATTGAGCCTTAGAAATCATGTCGTTGGCTATATCAACCCGGTCCCTTTTTTGCCTGAAATTCATGTCCTTTGAATTCAACTTTTGAAGCAATAAGGCGCATACCCAAAGCATAAACCCAATATCCTGAATGGATCCATAAGCAATGTGTATGTCCCCTGCCAGCTCTCTGATAGTTCATTTCCAGTTATTGATCAACTTTTCAACAATTCAAAAAAAAAAATTAGTTTTATTCAAAAGAATTTGTTGCAAAGTAAATCTTCTCAGCATTGAATTTAAATTATATATACCTTTCCTATACCTTTACATATGCCAATTGTGATAATATTTACCCTTTGTTATGTCCGAGGTTACAATCCAGTCACCAATTCAAGCCCTAAGACAATCCTTTCAGTAGTTTCGGAGATTAATGAATTCGAACACACCAATGGAGAAACTGTTAAGCAAACAAACAGACAGACAAAAATTTAAAAAATGGCTCAATGTATTCTGTCACATTTCTTGATTTACCTAAAGGATGTTAGGTTTTTTTTAGATTTATTTTCAAGAAGTTTTTAATGTACTTTAATGAGAACTATCGAGATCGATAACTATATTTTGGTAGGACTGTTATAAGCTTACAATGCAAATTTCAGCGTGATATGTCACATAGTTTTTTTCTGTGCTACTGTAAACAAGTCAAGCTCGAGTGTGTTCTTCGAATTCTCTTTTATGACTTCAATTGTCTCAAAATGTTTTCCACGGAGCGGCAACTTGAGCTTGGGAAACAGGAAAAAGTCACATGGAGCCATATCAGGCGAATACGGTGCTTGCGGAACGATATTAACATTATTTTTGTTCAAATAATCGCGAACAAGACGTGATGTGTGAGCTGGTGCATTATCGTGATGCAAGAACCATGACTTGTTGTCCCACAATTCTTTCCTTTTAAGACGAATGTTCTCGCGCAAACGCTTTAAAACGTCTAAATAATATCCAGCGTTAACCGATCGGCCTTGCGGAAGGAACTCCGAGTGCACCAAACCTTCGTAATCGAGAAAAACAGTCAGCATAACCTTAATTTTTGAGCGACTTTGGCGTGGTTTTTTGGGTTGATGTACGGCCCTCTTTGAACGATTTGTACCACTGGAAAACACGTGCACGCGATAAAGCAGAGTCCCCATAGGTTGTCTGCAACATTTCTAAGGCGTCTGAAGTCGAAGTTTTGTTGGAATAACAAAATTTCAAACAAATTCTTTGTTCAACTTGAATTTCCATCGTTAAATTCGAAGAACACACTCGAGCTTGACTTGTTTACAGTAGCACAGAAAACAAACTATGTGACATATCACGCTGAAATTTGCCATGCAAGCTTATAACAGTTCTACCAAAAAATAAAAAATTTATTTTTGCCATATGTCATCCGCGGACCGTTTTATTGATAACGTCTCGTTCATATTTGAGTAGAAGGTATATTATTTGACAGCTGAGTATGGCGAACTGAGTTGATATTTCTGTTGAATAAGGTTTGACAAGTTCTCACGAATCGTTTAACGCCAGAACAACGCTTCCGAATTGTGGAAATTTACTTTGAAAAAAAAGCAACTCATAACTGCACTTGCCATACAGCGCACTTAACAATCGACAACTTTCTTTCCAGAAGTGATTCTGTTAACTGGGCTCTCATTAGTGCGTTTTAACATTACTTACTTTTAAAGAGGTTATGTTAAGTCGTTGGCTTATGCCGGCAAACCAGCATATCTTGAAGCATTCGAAGCTACTATTCCAACCACCATTGACGCCATGCGGCCACTTTTTATGGTAAAGCTCGTCAAAAATGGTACTGATCAATGGACCGAATACCGGCTAAGAGTTATAGCGACGGCTATTCGGCACATTGGCACATTCAAAAAGTAAATGCTATGCAATTATTTACCCGATTATATTAGAAAAAATTTAATCGAACAATATTCCTGTTTTCAATTATCATTTTAAGCTATCAATTTAAAAAAAAAAATTAATCAAAATAAAAATTTCCATCACTCAAAATATTGTAGTATTTAGTAAAAAGTTAAAAAAAAACAAAAGAAAAAAGGATGATTAATTTTGCGCCACCTTGTATGCAACTAATTAATGAAAAAAGTGATTAAAAAAATTTTGATGATCAATTTTGCGCCACCCTGTATGCAACTAATTAATTAAAAAAGTTATACAAAAAAAAATGTATGATTAATTTTGCGCCATGTATTCCCATGACCTTGTAGATTGCCTAGGTTGCATGGCGTCTTTGAGAGAAATTTTCTTAATCTGGCTGCTTTTGAAGTTTCTTCAATTCCTTTGCAATAATTATGCCAAGATTCACGCTGGGCAGTTCTGACTGCTTTATTATAATTTTTCAATTCAGCCTTTCAGGCTTGCCAAACCTCTGACCCTCTTGTGGCCTTGGCCAGGTTAAATAATGTTTAATGATCTATGGGATTCTGGTAACGAGGTTAGGTGCTTGTTCCACCAAGGTGGTTTAGATTTCCCTCTGAGTTGGACAACCGGACAGCTAGCTGTTAAGGAACTGTTCATTGCTTTAGTTACCTGATTAACTAGTTTATCCAGCTCCCCACATGTAGCGGGACCCTTGGGGTCTCTCTTTCACAGTAAAGCTTTTACTTTTTTATTGTAAACTCCCCAGTCAGTTTTCCTTACATTTCTGAACTGATTGGGGAGACCTAGTGTCAATTTCAAATTCAATATACCGATGGTCTGAGAATGAATTTTCGTTTGAGACTCGCGATCTTTTAGTGTGGTTAGAAAACACGTCGGAAGCTAGGATGAACTCCAAAACTTCCTCTCTGTTTATGGTAACAAAAGTCGGCTCTGAGCCTAAATTCAAAACACGAATTTTATTTTCTAGAATAAATTCAAGTAGTGACTCACCTCTACCACTAGAGTCGCTGCTCCCCCACAGGATGTTGAGAGCATTTGCGTCGCAGGAGGCAACCAAGTCTTCGTTTTTCCGGCCTGCCTCTTGCACCAGCGTTCGATCTTCATCCGGCTGGGAGTCTCTATCGTAGGCCATATAGGCGGAGGCTAGTCAAAAACCGAGCTCGATGCTTGCCGCCACCATGTCGCTGTTACTAAGCTATGGAAGCAAGAAAATGTTTATATTATTTTTTGCAAAGATGCAGCTACGAATCTTACCTGTGTGTCGTACGGCAATTAGTTTAAAGCCCTTCACTCCAAGACCGCACATTTTATTGCCGTGTATCCACGGAGGATGGTTCCATGTGTAGAAGTCCACGCAAGTGGGAAAAGTTACTGATCGCCATTCACTTGGGAGTGGCCAGGACGATTCTTCTACATATGGTTCAAGCAGCTCACAATGTCCGGGATTAGCCCACGTATCCTCTGGTTAGCTTCCGAACACCCGTTCGGGAGTGAGCTAACGTGAGAAGGCGAAACATTCCAGGATAGCTGGTTGTGCGCTGGGTTTGGGACCCGCCACTTAAAAATCCCCCCCAATGAAAAGATTAAAAAAGCCTCGGATGAGAACTGCCTTTACTGATGACGACCCCTGCAAACGAAATAAGGAATATGATTTGAGGGCATGCACCTGGAATGTCCGGTCCCTTAATGGGGAAGGTGCCTCTGCCCGGCTGGTTGATGTCCTCGTGAGAGTAAAGGCTGACATCACTGCCATCCAAAAGATGCGATGGATGGGGCAAGGAAAGAAAACCATAGGACCTTGCGACGTCTACTACAGCTGCCATGTAAAGGAGCGCAAATTCGGTGTCGGATTTGTTGTGGGAGAGAGACTTCGTCGCCAAGTACTGTCGTTCACTCCGGTGGACGAGCGTCTCGCAACAATCCGCATCAAAGCGCGATTTTTCAACATCTCGCTAATTTGCGCCCACGCCCCGACGGAAGAGAAGGACGATGCGACCAAAGATTCTTTCTATGAGCGCCTGGAACGTTCCTATGAGCGCTGCCCCCGCCACGACATAAAAATCGTACTTGGCGACTTCAACGCCAGGGTGGGCAAGGAGGGAATTTTTGGTCCCACAGTCGGAAAATTCAGCCTGCACAACGAAACATCCGGTAACGGACAGAGGCTGATCGACTTCGCCGGGGCCCGAAACATGGTAGTCTGCAGCACCAGATTCCAGCATAAGAAAATACACCAAGCTACCTGGCTGTCTCCTGATCGAAAAACGTGAAACCAGATCGATCATGTTGTGATAGATGGAAGACACGCTTCTAGTGTATTAGATGTACGTACGATCCGAGGAATCAACATCGACTCGGATCATTACCTTGTTGCAGCCAAACTGCGCACCCGCCTCTGTGCAGCAAAAAACGTGCATCTACCTACGCAAAGAATGTTCGACATCGAAAAGCTGCAATCACAACAGACAGCCAGAAGATTCGCCACTCGACTCTCACTCCTGCTCTCCGAAAGCACTGCCCAACAAATCGGCATACGCGAGCAATGGAGCAACATTTCTCGTTCCCTACGTACCGCCGCCGAAGAAGAAATCGGATTCCGGCGAGCCCGAAAAAACAATTGGTACGACGAGGAGTGTCATGCTGCCGCAGAAAGAAAAGATGCCGCCTATAGAGCCACGCTGCGATCGGGCGCAACGCGAGCCATGTGGGATCGCTACAGAGAGCTGAAAAAGGAAGACAGACGTATTAGCCGACAGAAGAAACGAGAGGCCGAAATACGTGAGTGCGAGGAGCTTGAGATGCTGGCCAATAGGAACAACGCCCGAAAATTCTACCAGAAAGTTCGGCGGCTTACAGAAGGTTTTAAGACCGGGGCGTTTTCCTGTAAGAACAAAGACGGCGATCTGGTGACTGACGTACAGAGCAATCTTAAATTATGGAGGGAACACTTCTCGAACCTGTTAAACAGTGACAGCTGCGCATGTCATAGAGAATGTGAAGATCCCGATACCCCAATCGATGACGACGGAATTGTAGTTCCGTTGCCCGATCATGACGAGGTGAGAATAGCGATAACGCGCCTAAAGAACAACAAAGCCGCGGGCGCCGACGGACTCCCGGCTGAGCTATTCAAACATGGCGGCGAGGAGCTGGTAAGGTGCATGCATCAGCTCCTATGCAAAATATGGTCGGATGAAAGCATGCCTGCCGATTGGAATTTAAGTGTGCTCTGCCCAATCCATAAGAAGGGCGATCCTGCAATTTGTGCCAATTACCGCGGGATTAGTCTTCTAAATATCGCCTATAAGGTTCTAGCGAGCGTATTGTGTGAAAGGCTGAAGCCCACCGTCAACCAACTGATTGGACCTTATCAGTGTGGCTTCAGACCTGGAAAGTCTACCATCGACCAAATATTCACAATACGCCAAATCTTGGAAAAGACCCACGAAAGGAGAATCGACACACACCATCTTTTCGTCGACTTCAAAGCTGCATTCGACAGTACGGAAAGGAGTTACCTGTATGCCGCTATGTCTGAATTTGGTATCCCCGCAAAACTAATACGGCTATGTAAGATGACGTTGCTCAACACCAGCAGCGCCGTCAGAATTGGGAAGGACCTCTCCGAGCCGTTTGATACCAAACGAGGTTTCAGACAGGGTGACTCGCTGTCGTGTGACTTCTTTAACCTGATGTTGGAGAGCATCGTACGAGCCGCAGAACTTAATCGCTCAGGCACAATATTTTATAAGAGCGTACAATTGTTGGCGTATGCCGATGATATCGATATCGTCGGCCTTAACAACCGCGCTATTAGTTCTGCCTTCTCCAAACTGGATAAAGAGGCAAAGCGAATGGGTCTGGTGGTGAACGAGGACAAAACGAAGTACCTCCTATCTTCAAACAAACAGTCAGCGCACTCGCATATCGGCACCCACGTCACTGTAGACAGTTATAATTTTGAGGTTGTAAAAGACTTCGTGTATTTGGGAACCAGCATTAACACCTATAACAATGTCAGCCTTGAAATCCAACGTAGAATCTCTCTTGCCAACAAGTGCTACTTTGGACTAAGTAGGCAACTCAGCAGTAAAGTCCTCTCTCGACGAACAAAACTAACATTCTACAAGACTCTCATCATGCCCGTCCTGACGTATGGCGCAGAAGCTTGGACGATGACAACATCCGATGAAGCGACGCTTGGAGTGTTTGAGAGAAAGATTCTGCGTAAGAGTTTTGGACCTTTGCACGTTGGCAACGGCGAATTTCGAAGACGATGGAACGATGAGCTGTATGAGCTTTACGACGACATAGACATAGCGCAGCGAATAAAGATCCAGCGGCTTCGTTGGCTGGGTCATGTCGTCCGAATGGATACAAACGCTCCGGCTTTGAAAGTATTCGATGCGGTACCAGCTGGTGGTAGCAGAGGAAGAGGAAGGCCTCCTCTGCGTTGGAAAGATCAGGTGGAGAAGGACTTGGCTTCACTTGGTGTGTCCAATTGGCGCCGGTTAGCACGAGAAAGAAACGACTGGCGCGCTTTATTAAGCTCGGCCAAAATCGGGTAAGCGGTTATCGCGCCAATTAAGAAGAAGAAGAAGTATCCACGGTTCTTAGATGAGAGCTATGTCAAGTCCACCGGCAGCCAAGCGGACGGAAAGGTGCGCGGACGCAAGTTTAGAGTGGTGGAGATTAATTTGGATCAGCTTCATGGGAATCCGTTTTATCTCTACCATCGTGACCTCGACATCCTCCTCCGATATCTCCCCACCTTCAATGTCAGCCTCTCCGAGTCGGTTGAGCATTGGCTGCTGGGCAACCCCTCTGCAGTATCGCTGCGCAAGCTGGCCTTGTCACTCTCCTCACCTGATTCGAATGATTGCGTCAACAAACCCGAACCTCACAACGTTGTTTTTCTGCGCCAGTGAGGCGAGCGATTCTTCATTGAGAATGAGCCTGCCTTCTACTGGCTCTTCTATTCTACCTACCTTCCAATTATGAATGGGAGGTAGCAAGATTTGAACATCTCCTCAATTTTATTTGGCTCTGCCGGCTTGGCTCTGCAGACCGTTGTCTTGTAAGAGTAGCACCCGCCGGTTTTCCCAAGTCGGATATTACACTCCTTGCCCACTCTAACGATTTAGCCTGGTCTTCGGTTAGCTGTTCTGTTGCCACCTCTCCTAGTCTAAATAAGACCCTAATCGCCGCCTTCTTCTCGTAATAGTTTTGCTTGGCGGGACGGACATGTTTAGTCGGTCCCCCCGTCCTACGCCTGTTAACTGCCTAGAGGTACTAGGCCCTTCTATGGCAACCTGCCGGTTGAACCTAGAAGCACGTGCCGACCCCCGCCCTCTATAAGAGATTGAGGTGAGGTGGGGATTGCCCGTCTTATGCAGAGTTGACCCTGCAGCTCCTGCTATCGACCCACTTGAGGCCGGTTTACCCAAGCCTCCTCGCCCCCGCTACCTTCTGCAGTACTCGTACTGGGACCAGCCCTTTCGTTTAAGCCCCCTTTAGCTCCTAAAAGCGGCAGTCTGACAGCTCCTTGCTCTCAGCTGTGTGAGTGGCAGTGGTCAGTGATCAGAGTCACCTTTTTGATTTTTTGGGAGAACCGACCTCCTTGTAAGAAATGTTTTTCGGGTTCAAATTCATTTTTGGTCCCATGAGTGTCGTACAAGAGAAGCCCGCCTGTGCAGAGGTCCGTGTGCACAGGTAAGGCTAGATAGAGCAGGAGGTCGCCAGGTATCCGGAGCACTCCGTTCGCGACTGGGCTATTTTTGGTCTGGGTCCCCAGCCAGGCTGAACCTCGGCACGGGTTGTATAACACCTTGTTCCGACCCAGAGCAGAGCTTGGTCATCGTTCAAAAGGCAGCCCGAACCGAGGGAGTGGAGTGCATTCGCTCAATACTGGAATGTATTCAAGCGACCACGCCACCATCCATTGATAAGGTCTGATTAGTGATTCGACTAAGCCTTGGCACCACGGCAGGGTGTCTGCCTTCGCGGAGGCTATGTAACTAATTCATTAAAAAAGTTATACAAAAACAAAAAAAAATTGGATGATTAATTTTGCGCCACCTTGTATGTAACTAATTAATTTGAAAAAGTTATACCAAAAAGCAAAATTGGATGATTAGTTTTGCGCCACCTTGTATATAACTAATTAATTTGAAAGTTGTACAAAAAAAATGGATTATTAATTTTGCGCCACCTTGTATGCAACTAATTAATAAGAAAAGTTGTATGAAACAAATTAATTAAAAAAGTTATACAAATAAAATGGATGATTAATTTTGCGCCACCTTTTATGTAACTAATTAAATTGAAAAAGTTGTACAACAAAAAATGGATGATTAATTTTGCGCCACCTTGTATGTATGTAACTAATTAATTTGAAAAAGTTGTCCAAAAAAAAATGGATGATTAATTTTGCGCCAATTTTTCGCCACCTTGTATGTAACTAATTAATAAGAAAAAGTTATACAAAAAAAATGGATGATTAAATTTGCGCCACCTTGTATGTAACTAATTCAAAAAATGTATACAAAAAACAAATGGATGATTAATTTTGCGCCACTTTGTACTGTACATACTGCGTCTGCAAAAACCCGCCATTTTCAAAAATTTCTCGTGTTATAAAGCAGAAAAATATTTTTTGTATTTACATCGAAGTTAAAAGCTAATTTCTAAAATACAATAAACTCAATAATAAAGCTTATAAAACATTTCAAAATGCGTTAAATAAAATCAAAAACATATATTTATAAAAAGAAAATATGCAAATAATTATCTGGCTAGAGCCTCGTACGTCCGTACTTTTGTCCAAAGCATTGGCATATTTCAAATTTATTACATTTTTCACTTTAACTTCAACGAACAAAATTTCGTAATACCGGCACTTCATCGAATAACTGTAAGGAACGACGAAAAGAAAGACTATCACGGACAGCTTCCGCTAACTCCATACCCATTTGCCTAAAAAAATCAAGGACGCACAAGGCGATTTCTTTGAAATTTACCATCATGCAACGGTTTTCCTTTTCTAGTTAGGAAGTAGATTATAAAAAATAGAAGAAATAGAAAAAAAAACTAAATTCACAACACCCAGTTCAGCTTCTCCGCATACGAGTACATCAACCGATTATTCCAGTTTTAGTCTTTGTAAATAAGCAATCTTAAGGTCGAAATAAAGTAACATCCGTTCATCAGAACTTAATCGAGTAACTTCCTTATGAAACAATACAAAATGTATTTGCAGATGGATTCTAGAAGAAGGAATTACAATATTTGTGCAAAGTAAACACTCCGACTTATTTTCGCTATTCAAAGTAAAAAACAATTCAATCTCCCACTCTGCATTGAACATCATACACAAGCCATATACTTTTCGTTCTGCACATACAAAAACATGCGGCACCAAACTACTCGCATGACTGCCAACATCAAACTGAATAGTTTTCTTATGAGCGGTTCCTTGAGCGGTTGCTCGTTCGCAGTCCATGCCTGGTCAGAAAAATGCATAGAAAATTTGCATTCTTACAATGCTTGAGCTCAAGATTTTAGAGCACACTTTTAGGCGCAGTAGTGAAATTAGTTGATACGCGCTGAATTTAGGCATTGATGTGCGAGTCTACATCTATGAGAGCAGAAATTGCTTTTGCACCAAATCACATTGTTCCACTAAAAAAACGTTTTACCTCCCTCTTCCCGCACCAATTACAAAACTCATCGTATTTCAAAAGATTGAACTATGACAAAATTAATAATTTTTTTTTTGTCGGGACAACAAGCAAGTGCAGCACTCAGACATGAATTAAGTCCATTGTACTGAACTCGTTTTAATTTTCTTTAAATCTACTCGTCTTCCGAAGAAATCTGAGTAGATCTTGTGGTGCCAAGGAGTCCCAAGGTGGTCGCTTCTTAACACATCAGTGCCAAAGGCCTCAAGCCTGATTCGAGCGAAGGCGGGGCAGACGCACAGGAAGTGGAGGGGGGCTGTCTAAGGCCATGAGTGCAGCTTGGCTGTCGCTGCAGGCACATATAGATCTGCCTCTCCATCGGTTTTCCATTGTTCATTGACACATTGCACTCTCCAAGCTGTTGTTGGGGAAGTGAGTGTATAGTATACGAAGTACATTTTATCTTTAATATAAGTTATTTCAAAGTAAAAGTGCACCTAAAGGTATGTAATACCTATATTCAGTGCCCTTATGTGAAAGGCACAATATGGCATCTTAAAACGGGCATACTCTCTAATAGACTCTCTCACAGCCTTCTCACAGGCGCACTACTTTCTGAGACGTTTCTTGGCGCGTTTCTTATTTCTTTACTGAAATGCTAGAGTGTTCATCACAGGGCAATGCAGAGCTGCCCTACAGCTGCGATGCGGGTGATGCTTGTGCAATCAGTTAAGCTCGCCCTGTTGAATATTACCACGGAAATCTTCGGGAGAGGAAAACTGATGTAATCTAGAAACATGGAATTGCTAATGCTGCAGCCTCCACTTAACCAGCTACCCTGAGATGATATCAGTAAAGTCATCAAATTCGAAGAGAAGTTCAGAATTGAACAGGATGACAAGTTTAACTAGAATAGAGCTGCATTTGAAAGGAAACTCCTGAAGTGTGCCCTGCACTAGTACACAGATAGCTCGAAGACGACAGAATGCATAGGCGTTTGGTTTTGGGGCCAAGGCTTGGGTATTTTCCAAGCAAAGATGTATGCCAAAAGCTAGACTGAAATTTCCGGGTTGAGCAAATTGATATTCTGAGTGACAGTCAGGTGGCATTCAAGGCTCTATCCTCTAGTGAGATTGAGTCCTCACTGGTTCTTGTGTGTGTCTGAGTTTACTAGGAACGCACAATCGTATCCGACTTATTTGGGGCTACGCCAAGCGAATTCCTTAATGGGAGGGTATAATCAAAAGAGGTTTAAAAACTCATAACCCTCCCCAAAGGATAAACTGAGACTACGTAGCCATCTGCACATAAACGGGTTATATTCCACTGATTCTTGTCCTTTCTGCGACCAATCCCAGAAAACGCCAATATAACTTCTTGCCCAATTATAGCCAGAAGAAAGAGAGATACGCTTAATCCAACGCAGCTCTATCCTCAGTTTATTAAGGTAACTGGGTCTGGATGAGGTACTGTGATACGTAGAACGCACAAAAGACCACGAGGTCGAAGTGCAAGCCTCATAAATAATCTAATCTAATTTTATCTACTGTAATGCTCGACGATGTTTCTCCACAACACGAAATTTTGTGTTTGGAATATAAATAAAAAAATGTATACTTATAATAATATTGAACTCGCTTGTTATTTGCCGTGAATTCCTAAATTCCTTACGATTTCCTTGCAGATTTCAGCATATCCCTTATTGCGGAGGCCTTATAAAGTATAAGCAGCGAAAAACCACTAAAAATTACTTTTGCCGGAGACGGCAACCTTCTCATTTGAAAAAAAAATAATTATGACGCAATAGGTTCTTAAAAGCAAATAAAAATAAATTAACTTTCTAACCTATGCGATATCATTGCCTCACTTCGTCCAACGCTCAACACATTGAAAAGAGTACTGTACTTTCAGACCCTCACAAAGCTAAAGCTGCCCATAAACAGGGCACAATTCCCAGCGATTTGTCGCAGTTCGGAGAAAATCCCTCGTGTATGGCGAAGTGCGAAAATTTTCATTTACCTGCGATTTGTTGCTAGTGTGTGGAGCAGTTTTTAGAGTTTCTTATTTTTTTACTGACCCTCATCGAGGTAAGAGTAATATAATGCTGGGCACAGACGGAAAACAAATCCAAACAAATCTTTGATTGTCAAAGCAAAGTACTGGGAAACCAGAAGACAAATAATGAATTCGCCATGTTTCATTCTGATCTGAAAGCCACATGGACACGGCGAGGGGGAAAAAAACTCAGCTGATATACCACCACCACCTGTAATAGATTCGCCTTGGCGATGACTATAAAGACAGAAATATAAAATTAAAATCGTGGCAAATTTGATTAGAAAAATATAAAGAAGTAGACAAATACGCTAATATAGAAAGTGTGAAAAAAATCTTCCTCTCCCTCTTCTTTTCAAGCACAAATAAATGCCATACATGACAATCACTTTTCTCCGCGTTCGATGTTCACGCCGCAACAAGCAGCGAGAAACTAAAATCTTCAACAAATTTTTGAAGAATTTATAGTGTTTTTGTTTTTTTATCCGAACTGGGAATCTTACATAGATACCGTCAAAATAGACGGTATGCACGATTCATACTGAGCGCTAAAGGTGCACCTCATTCGGGACCTCGCATAGTCAATATTACTACTAAACTGGACTTGCGAAACAGTACACCTATGGTACCGCCGTTTAAGCATTGTATCGCAGGGCCAAGGTGGCCAGTAAGGCTCTTCATATAAAGGGTGTTTTTTTTAGAGGTTAGGTTTTCAAGATGAAATAAAACGTATATAATTTAATGTTATGGCCAAGAATTTAGCTTTATTATAAAGATAAGGGTTTGCCATCATGTTTTAAAAATGAAGTGGCCGCCGCGGCTGGCTCGAATAAATTCCAGCCGAGAGGCCCAATTTTCGACCACTTTTTGCAGCAATTGGGGCCGTATGTCAGCAATAACGCGCCGAATATTCTCTTCCAAGACGTCAATCGTCTCGGGCTTATCTGCGTAGACAAGCAACTTCACATAGCCCCACAAGAAATAGTCCAGCGGTGTTATATCGCACGATCTTGGAGGCCACGCCACAGGTCCACGGCGCGAGATAATGCGCTCACCAAAAGTTTCCTTCAATAAATCGATTGTTGCGTTGGCTGTATGGCATGTACCGCCGTCTTGTTGGAACCCAAGGTCGTCCACATCAACATCGTCCAATTCAGGCACGAAAAAGTCATTAATCATGGCTCTCCATTGACTGTAACATTATGGTCGGCTTCATTTTTAAAGAAATATGGACCAATGATTCCCTCTGCCCATAGAGCACACCAAACAGTGACTTTTTGAGGATGTAACGGCGTCTCAGCAATGGCTTGTGGATTATGTTCACTCCAAATGCGACAATTTTGCTTATTGACATACCCATTCAACCAAAAGTGAGCTTCATCGCTGAACAAAATTTTTTTCGATGCGTCGCGCGAACCGAACCATTATTTTCGTAATAAATTTGCACGATTTGCAAACGTTGTTCAGGTGTAAGTCTATTCATTATGAAATGGCAAACCAAACTGAGCATAAATCAAGTGACAGCTGTCAAAAAGACCATCTACGAAAAAAGTAGTGCCAACTTAAAAACCTAACCTCTAAAAAAACACCCTTTACATATGTTTCCTCCGTTTACCCTTCATTACTTGTTTGACTTCTTTGTTTAACGCGTTCCCATTCCTTTTTTCGCAGTTCTTATAGCGCATTTGCAGACCATTCTCTCATCTTGGCCCACACCAACTTTGATTGCGGCGTGTGATTTACAATATTGCCCGGGATTATTCTTTCTTTTACCATTTCTTGAATGGACGTTATTTCAGATGCGTATTTCGGGCAGGAGAAGAAGATATGCTCCGCGTTCTCACTACCGTTGCCGCAGTACGAGCAGTCTACTGCGTCCCCGTGGCCGAGTCTTTGAAAATACTCTATGTAGCATCCATGCCTCGTCAGGAACTGTGACAGGTAGTAATCTGTGTCATCATGTTTATGGATTCACCTCCCTTTTGTTCTTTCTTACGCTCTTCCGCCGTTAGTCGCATGTTTAGGGAATTTATAGTGTGAGGGTTTTTGGATTTGTGTACAGTTTGGGTGCTACGCACTAGGCACAAATTTCTGGGAATCGTGCGCTGTTTTTTGTCAGATTAAGTGAAAAAGTGATAATAAAACGCCTGTGCAATCAGGAGGTGACAGAATGCAAACAAAAAAAATAATAACAAATATAAAGGATGGAAAAATAACAAACACACGCATATTTTTTCATTAAATCAATATGAGCTGCCTAAAGAAGCAAATATTGTTTGGTGAAAAAAGGAAGTTAAGCCCCGTATCCCGTCACTCACTAGAGAGAACGACATCAGTCAAAAAGCTAGAGAGAGTCCAGAGGTCTGCACTCATTGGAATCAGTGGGGCGCTTCGAACTGCTCCTACTCTGGCGCTTAACGTAATGTTAAACGTGGTACCTATAGACATCGCAGGCAGAACTGCCGCTGCTCGTACCGCAATCAGACTGAGGGGCTTGGGATATAAGCTCAACCTCACATATGGGCACTCAAGCATCCTCAGAAACTTTGAGTTCATCCCCTCGTCGACGGACCAGTGTGTGCCTTCGCTAAGTCCAAGTGGAAGTTTCTCCACCCATATTCCACCAAGGGAGGAGTGGACCGGGGGCAACACCTGGGGACAGGGCCTCGTTAACCTGTTCACGGATGGCTCGAAGTTGGACGGTAGGGTTGGAGGAGGAGTATTCTGCAAAGAGCTCCCCATCAAACTCAAATTCAGGCTACCGGATCACTGCAGTGTGTTCCAAGCAGAGGTGGCCGCAATTAAAGAAGCAGCTGACTGGCTACTTACTTGCGTAACAACTGTTAAGAGGGTAAATATTTACTCCGATAGCCAAGCGGCCATCAGGGCCCTAGGCTCTATTATGGTGCATTCGAAGCTAGTCAGGGAATGCCTGGTCTCACTCTCGATTGCATCAGAATTCTTCGACATAAAGATAATTTGGGTACCTGGTCACAGTGACATTGCAGGAAACTGCGAAGCCGACGAGCTGGCCTGACAGGGGACCTGTGAGGCAATATGCCCGCGAAAGGAGAGGATCGGGATCCCCTTGACAACCTGCGCTCTACTCCTGGAAGGCTGGGCTATGCACCAACTCAGCGAACGCTGGGCAAGTACACGAACGTGTAGGGTCGCGAAGTCCTTCTGGCCACGTTTGGATAGGAGGCGTTCGAGGGATATCCTGGGAATGACAAAATGTCATCTCTCAAATTTCGTGGGCATCATCACGGGGCACTGTCCGCGAGGTACACATGCCGTGAGACTCGGAATCACTTCGAGTCCTTTTTGCGACAGCTGCATGGAGGATGAGGTGGAATCATCTCAGCATATGCTCCTTAGCTGCCCTGCCTTCGCGGGACTAAGATTCAAGTATCTTGGTTCTCATTTCTTTTCTGCGCCTGCTGATATAGCAGGTGTTGATAACAAAAATCTGATGAACTACATCAGCAGCATAATGAGGTTAACACAACCGCGGACTAGTCACCGTTCGTAGTCCACAATCACTCACCGCTCCCCCATCCCTTCCCTTCCTCCCCCTTCTCTGTCCTTAAATGGTATCACAAAGGACGAAACCAAACTATTTCGTCCAAGTGGGCCCTACTCTCTGGGCAACCATTATAACCTAACCTAACCTAACCGTATCCCGTCACCTATGCCTTGTAAAAAATGTCATGGATCGCGCCATGCCCAAAAACACTGTCTATCGTGGGAAAAAATGTAGTTACTATATGCTCATCCTCTATTCGTGACCTCATACTTTGCAACAAAGTGGAATGAATCTATTCGAAATTGCAGCGCTGCTCAAACAACAAAATCTGCTCTTACAAAAAATGACAAGAGAAAATAAAACACAAGATAATCTGCAATCGAGAAGCTACCGAAGTTGTGCCCAAATCCTCCAACGAGAAATTTACACAACATATTTACGTCGACAGAAACTTTGAAAGAAGCAGCAGAAGTAGTTAATATACAACGATTTATCAACCACAACCTGCGACAACAAAGAGAAAGAGAGAGAAGAAAAGATTTTAAAGGTAAACTCTTTAAAATACCGTTATTTGACCGCAGCATCAGCTGTGGCTCATGTCACTTGGCGTGTATTTACAAAAGAACTGAAATTGTGTTGGTGATATGTGTATGAAAAAAATCAACCAATGTCACTTCGTTGCCGACTTTACAATGACTGATTGGGCGATTGTGTGAAATTATCGTGCAGATTTCGCCGCGAAATAAGATTATGTTAGTAGGTAGTACATATATGAAAAAAGACCAACACAGTCTCGCCCATGTTGTTTCGTTGCTATCTGAGAAACGAATGATTGGCATGATGGAAAGAATAATGAGATGGCGCCTATCGTGATACCGTTACTTTGCGCTCAGCGAATTTGACAATGAGTTCCGTCGTTTTAGCACCAGTATGGCCAGATTACCATTTTCGTTACTTAATTTCGCATTTTTTTTTGTTATTTAGACCCGGAGTTTTAGTTCTTTCTTCATGGCATTTTTCTAGCCTATTCTAATTAAAATGTAATGTTTATAATTTTGTAAAATATAAATTTTTTAAAAATTAGTTCAATAATTCCCTCAGTTTTATTTCGCTATACTTATTCTACCATCTGGTCGCATTGCCCACGATTGCAGTTGTTGTTGGTTTTCTTCTCCTTTCAGCAGTCAAATCTTTCTCTCGCTACTGCGGTGTTGTCTAGCTTTGGATATAAAAGCGGACTTAAATTCCCATTTAAAGAAAATGAAATACCAAATTTTTATTGAATTATTCAAAGAACTTTGTGTGCGTGACAAATTGTCTTTAAAATGTGCGTTTTTTTTTTAATTATATAATAATAATTTGTTATGGTTATGTACAATTTAATTTATGAGTTTCTTTGTTAAGGGAATGACTTTTTTACTATATTTCAGGTTATGTAACAAGATAAGTTTTCTTTTGGTAAAAACTTCGTTACGGTTTCTTCAGTATTTTCTGGTATTTTGTTGCTCATTTTTACTATGAACACCTCTTTATGCCCTATGACCTACTACGGATTGAGGAAGAGAAGAAACGATTACACCTCTATGGTTTTAATTCGTATTCAGTAAATTCAAACTCTTTTTAAAATGTAAAGGTTTTCATTATTAAGAAGATTTGAAAGAAAGATTTAATATTCAACATAACCTTAAAGGAAAAAAAATTAAATTTTCACTTTCGAAACATCAAATATTATAAGAACCAAAAAATTCTCATTAACACTAAAATCTTCTCAACACTCTCTTCTCGCAGTCTTGTTTCTATCATTCTTAGGACTACGATACGTTGGTGAATGTGAGCACTATTTTGCTGGAAACAGTCACCGACGTACGTAGTCTCTTATCGCAGCCCCTAGAGAGCACAAAACTGAGCAAAACTCATCCTGTAGAGAACAAATGCGTTCATTTAGTTACATATTTACACAATACATCGGTTTGTGTGCGTATGTGTTTGGTTGTATCTACACAATGTTGCCATTGATATTTTTGCTTACCGACTTTTTCACACATCCGCGTTATCAGTTACAATTTTTCATTGTTTAATAAACCAAAGTCAAAAACGACCAAATGCAAATAGTTCATTTATCTATAATAAACATTATTCAACATTGTTTTGAAGTTATTTTAACAAAAATTCAAATTTTTCCAAATTTATTTTGTAAATGATTTCAAAATGTACTGTTTGGCAACACTGTGTGGTGAGAGAGCAATCCTGAGAGGAATTTTCCTGTATAAATCCTGCCATAAAATCTACGATACTACGATACGGAAGTGAATTAGTTTTTCATTTACATGGGGTTCTCATTAGTTTGATGGTAACAGCTGACAAGGGACTGCGTTTACGTCGGTGACTGTTTGCAGCATAAATCTATCATCCTGGACAACAAATAACGTAAGCAGTAACTCAACATAGCAGCTACCCATTCAAACCAACAACAATTTTGAAAGTCCAGTCTCTCCCAAAAAGGCACTCTCATTTTCTCCTTCTTCCAATTTTTTTCACCACAGATCAATACCCCAACTCACTTCGATCACTCAATCAACAGCAACCACAACCAGCAGCAGAAAAATATATTTTACAAGCTGCTTTCTGAACAAATAATTTTAATACTAATAGTTCAGTAAGGCGATACGCTAGCAAATTTTAACGATGCTCGCATTGTTATGTTCCCTTAACCCTTTCGAACCGGAAAACAACCAGCGGGAACATTTCCAGTTTAGTGATATATCTAGCTTCAGTACAGGCCCTGAAATTAGAAAATCTGAAAAGCAAGTCCAACACCCACTCCAGGGGCTCTAGAGGGGGTGGGATATATGTATCCCATTAGGTGTTTTCAGTGGGACCATTAAGTCCCATTAGGTCTCTATATCATACTAATAAATAAATACCAAATAATAAGTTGGATGTTTCGTATCAACTAAAATAATGTATTTCATTTATTTTGAAAAAAAAAATTAAGTGAAATTATATTTCATTCAGATATTATAGCAATCAACTTATAATAAGGACCGAAACAATTCTTGCGTATATGAACTTCACATTCTTTACATATGATTTTAGTACGCCTTTCAACATTTTTGAGGCGACAGCCAGCGCATCGTCGTCTTGTGCTTCCTTCGATTGGTAGATGAGTAGCGGACTTTCCATAAGTCTTTTTCTTTTTGGAAATGTAACCAGACTTTCCACTGCGAATATTGCCGGCCGTTTTCTGACCTTCGGCAATCAGCTCTTCTGCCAAAATTACTATAAAATCATAGCTCTGAATATAAAATCCATGAACTCACAACGGACATCATCAAAAGTCGATAAACAATTTTCTTTGACCACTTATTGGATTTCCGGTTGAAATCATATAAGCCGGCCATTTTATCTGCTCCATCGACTCCTCCCATAATTTCGCAATAAAACTGTATCATCTTAGGACCTGGTGTAGGTATTATTTGGCCATCCCTCTGCTTTTTGCCTATGGTTGTCATTTCATCACCGTGGCATTTGCTTAGGAGGATAACTCCTTTGTGTCCAGCCATTTCGTGTACATTAGTCCAGAGCTACTTGTATTACTGAGTCAGATCGTGCGATATGTGAAGAAATGATGGCGAATAAATGAACCTAACGGGACACATAGATCCCATAAATAAAAATAATCGAAATAAGACCTGGAAACTGAAATAATGCTACATTAATTAACTTACCCAAGTACGGTGATCCAATTTGAGCTTAGTTTTAGTAAAATCTACTATTTCTTACACTTATTTCCAGTGAAAAAATCGAATATTCACAAGAAAATAGAACTTGATTCAAGCACAGCCACGTTTAGAAACAAACTGAGCGGCGTCTGTTTACTATTTTAGCATAAAAAAACACAGAACCGTTACCTGAACCTCACTATACCAGACGGGATAGTTTTCAATGAGTTTTAATGGAAAATTTAGACTATAGTTATAAGAAAACTTATGCTGGGACGTATGTGTCCCAATAGCTCCGAAAGGGTTAACCCAAATTTTAACGATTTCCTAATCGGCAACCCATTTCATAACAAAAATCGATAAGAATATGGTATAAATCAGTTGTTTTGCTTAACAAGTCGATTATCGCAATCTATAAGTAAACGACAACAATTCTTTTGTGGTTCAATTAAATGAGATTACAAGAATTAGCGGTTTTAATTAGAACGTCGAAATTAGAGTAACAAAAACTTATTAAAAAAACGCGAATTTGTCCTTTGCGTATTTCACTTAAGACTTATCGCGTGAAGA
Organism: Anastrepha obliqua; assembly: GCF_027943255.1. Taxonomy (NCBI): domain Eukaryota; kingdom Metazoa; phylum Arthropoda; class Insecta; order Diptera; family Tephritidae; genus Anastrepha; species Anastrepha obliqua. The sequence goes on from NC_072893.1 coordinate 11,661,621, forward strand.
GGAGGTAGTAAGGCCTCAAACAGTTGATTGACGTTTGCTCCGTCTGGTGGACAATCCTATCTAATTGGCTGCAGGAGAGTTCCAAAAATCGTTCCAGTTAACTACAGACTAGACTGAGAATCTAAATTCTCAGCTTGACAGTCATCTTCGAGAATCCAGAGTAACAGCGATTTTGACAGAAAAACAAATAAATCTTGTAACCTTCAAGTTGATTCAATTCTAAATTTTGCTATATTACTAGTTCCTTACTGAACTGCCCGCAGTTGAGCAATGGGCAATATCCATGAGCCTATCGTCCGAAGTATAGATTGTTTAATAGCTGCAATCAACCGCTCCATATTTTGATTGCATTATCAGAAGTCCTTGTGTTACTAGATCAAATGCTTTAATAAACATTTTATTCCATAAAAATTATTACCTCTAATCAAATGAACCGGACTGTATACATGTGCAAGATTTCCAAAAACAAAACCCACGCATTCATGGTATTGATACTTCTTTAAACAACAAAAAAAAGCATAAAAAAGTAGTGGAAGTAAAATACTCAACTCATCCATTCGCCACATCCACTTCAATATTCAAGGCATTCCACAATGAAATTCTACGCATTTTTTCATTATTCGGCGATGACTTTATTCTGCCTATAAAAAGCAAATCAAATCTAAATGGATTTGCATACCAAACTGTTGGCTGCCTGCACACATTCTCGCGCCTATACGACCGCAGTTATGTAAATGAAAGGCAACAGTGAACCCTCACACCGCAACGGCGAGTTAGCGCTTGCGGCGCCGTGAATTGAGCACTGCACCGCAACGAGCCTATGATATGCCGCTGACACTCATGCTGACAGCCGAACTGAATTGACATTTCAATTGGAGACCGACCCTTTTGAAATAACAATCCAAAAATAAAAATCGAAATTGCCGGCTCGTGTCGCGAGTGTTTATTTATTTCCATTGGCTGTTGAAGAGTGTCATCAAATTAACTAATCATGAAGAAGAATTTGGATGTCAGTTGTTGAATTTTGATATTCAGTTGCTAAGGGATGGGAATGGACTTTATTATTCTAGTATGCAAAAATGGCGCTAAGTGAATGTGTTGCTACGAACGCTTGCTATTTTCACAAGGACCGGCATTTGCATATTTGGCGTCAACGCTTTACAAGGCACCATCAACCCTTCACATATAAGTGGAAAGTGCAAAAGTAAGTGCTCTCTATTGCTTCAAAAATAATAATATTTGAATACTTATTCAGTTATACGTATATACATACATACAAGTGGTTACTTATAGAGCCCTTTCAGCAATAAATTGGTTCACCATCGGAATCTCTTACTCTCTGCTAATTTCTTAGAAGTTTCCACTAAAGTCAGCTTTTGATTTTCTGCAACAGTTTAAATACAGTCCAAGCTTCTTTTGATGCTGTTCATAAAGACACTAACAATAAAAAGTAAATTTGCTGGTTAAAATAACTTCTAAGGATATACCTGTGACAGGTACATAGAGCAAAAAGGTAGGTAGGTTTAGTGGTTGTCGGTTGACACACCTAGGCCTGCCGTAGGCCCATTCTGATACCACCAGGGCTGTCCCCTCTCCTCACTCTACATTTTCCTCATTAAACCAACCTGTGGCTTTAATATATCTAACAAGACTTATTATTTTTATATTGGCTACCTCTGCCAAGTTATTTAGGGATCCTTTTCCTAAAATATTGAATATTCTTCTATGGAGAGCCATGCACCCGCATAGAAAGTATTCTATAGTATCTTCTTCTTCAATGTCGTTACAGCTTCTGCAATAATCGTGGCATGCCTGCCAATCACATAATGCCCTTTTCGAAGAATATTTCTCATGTCCTTCCTGTTCACTTTCAACAGTTGGTTTGTGCGGCTCATGTTCCATTCTGGCCACGTCATTTTACTTGTTGCACAGGTCAGGGACTGAATCCATAGCCCGTTGGCAGTTCTGATAGTGTGTTCGTCCATAAGCATCTTACAAGTTGCTAAAGGTATAGGTATGTTCGCTTTGTCTAGTTGGATCGGTATTGCGGTACCCAATCCCGCTAGTTCATCTCTGTAGTTGTCTGCTATGTCGCTGGGACCCGGCATTCATATCAGATTTATTGTAAAGTACTGTGATATTTCTGTGAAACCTTCGCTACAATTTTTTAATGTCTTCGAGTTAATATTAGGTGATTCTAATGCTTTCAGGGCCGATTGGCTATCTGAGTATAGAAAAAAATATTCTCTTGTGGTAAGAACACTTTTCTTTAGAGCTAAAAAGCCTTCTCTGATAGCCAGAACTTCAGATTGAAATACACTACAGATGCTTTCCATTTAAATTCAACCGGGCTATTCGGGTCATGTTCTTCGATTTCGATGTAACTTAAATATGTTGCTCTCTGGTCAAAATAATGAGACACGTATTTTTTTGTTCGCCCGAAAAAATTTTTTTTCAAGAGTTATCGGCAATTTTGTTTTTCGCCTCAAACTCGATTTTTTTTAATTATATAAGAAAATTTTTTTTTAAATGCCCATAACTTAGTCAAAAATGAACCGATTTTAATAATTTTGGGTTCAAAATGATCGTAATTACATACACAAGCGATTTCATGTAGAAACAATTTCAAAAAAGTAGTTGAAATTTTTTTATTTAGCAAAAAAGTAAAAAAATTGAAATTTTTTCGAAATTCAATATTTCAAAAAGTGTATTTTTTTTTTTTTTATAACTTTTTCTAAATCAAAAGGACATCTCAAACTTTAATTGAGCTGCATGCCTAGTAGCTAAAATGAGTTGTTTTTGAGTAATGAATTTTTGAGTAAACACCCTGTTTCGCACTCTTTGTTTTTTGCAAAATAAAACATTTTCAACTACATTTTTGCAATTGTTTCTGCATGAAGTCGCTCGTGTAAGTAATTACAATTATTTTGAACCCAGAATCATTCAAATCGGCTTATTTTTGACTAAGCTATGAGCAATTAAAAAAAAATTTCTTATATAGATTCTTTCCATTTCAATTCAAAAGGGCTTTTCGGGACATGTTCTTCGATTTCGATGCAACTCAAATATGTTGCTCTCTGGTCAAAATAATGAGACGCGTATTTTTTTTTCGCCCAAAAAAAATTTTTTTCTAGCTTTATCGGCAATTTTGTTTTTCGGCTCAAAATCGATTTTTTTTAATAATATAAGATTTTTTTTTTTAAATGCTCATAACTTAGTCAAAAATGAACCGATTTTAAATAATTTTAGGTTCAAAATGATCGTCATTACTTACACGAGCGATTTCATATAGAAATAGTTCCAAAAAAGTAGTTGAAAAGTGCGAAACAGGGTGTTTACTCAAAAATTCATTACTCAAAAACAACTCATTTTAGCTACTAGGCATGCAGCTCAATTAAAGTTTGAGATGTCCTTTTGATTTGGAAAAAGTTATAAAAAAAAAAAAATACACTTTTTGAAATATTGAATTTCGAAAAAATTTCAATTTTTTTTCTTTTTTACTAAATAAAAAAATTTCAACTACTTTTTTGCAATTGTTTCTACATGAAGTCGCTTGTGTATGTAATTACGATCATTTTGAACCCAAAATTATTAAAATCGGTTCATTTTTGACTAAGTTATGGGCATTTAAAAAAAAATTTTCTTATATAATTAAAAAAAATCGAGTTTGAGGCGAAAAACAAAATTGCCGATAACTCTTGAAAAAAAAATTTTTCGGGCGAACAAAAAAATACGTGTCTCATTATTTTGACCAGAGAGCAACATATTTAAGTTACATCGAAATCGAAGAACATGACCCGAATAGCCCGGTTGAATTTAAATGGAAAGCATCTACAGTGATCCGGTAGCACGGTAACCGGAATGAAATGCTGGCATTCATCTCCTCAGAGTGAAGGCTACTTGTTCATTTAGTTTGGACCCATCAGTATAGATAGTGATTCGACTTGTATTGTCCATTACCCCATTGCCCCAATCTTCTCTCGTTAGGAAAGTTGTGGTAAAAGATGTGTTTACATGCAGCTCTACTGAGTCACAAAAGTCTGTCGTTAGATGTGAGAGGTATCATCATCTAATATCCTTGCGTGACCTCTCCTGTTAGTGGCTAGGTTAGAAGATTCTCCTTACCCAAGTGCAGATTTCGCCACCAGCTGTTTGCTGTAGGCCTCAATCGGTAATAAATGCAGCATGACATTCTTCGCTGCCGTGGGCGTAGTCTTTAATACCCCGCTTATGCAGAGACTAGCACCTCTTTGAATACTTTCTAGACATTTTACTGTTGTTCTTTTCTCAAGAGTTGGCCACCAAACTAAGGCACCATATGTAATGATAGGCTTTACCGCTGCTGTATACTATTTTTGGGGTTAGGCCCCATTTTGCTCTCATATTTCTTTTCCATGTATGGAGTGCTGTAGCTGCTTTTTTTACTCTATCATCAATCGTTTGTTTCCACGAAGGCTTCCTACTTATTCTAGCGAATAACATCTAGGTAATAAAATACGGCACAAAAAATTTAGTTTCGAGAAAATCGGCAGGTGTCCGATACCCAATTGTAGTAAATCTGCATATCAGAATTTTTTTCAAAGGTCTTTAAAATTTGACTGAACCTTCAGGATTCAAAAATTTGTTATAAATCTGTAACACTAAAACAACAACAACTAGGTTACACATGTTTACGAAAAGCTAGAAGTAATCGAGTTTATCAGGCCCATTTCATCTGCCAAAATATTTTTATCGCAAAAAATTCCAACATTTTGCATTCTCCAATTACAGTTGGACATTTGTGCTTGCCTCTCATATACACTCCGCTGCAAACCTATATTATTAACACAGCACTATATTTGTTTTTTTTTATAAAAATTTATTTCATAATAAATACAAGAGAAACCATATGGCGAAATTTTTTTATATTTCGTCAATTTTGTTGAAGAATGAAAATTTGAAATGGTCGAGCCAAGGAGCACCAAGAGATTTGGTGGCTCCTAAAACACTTAGGCTAAAATTCGCATTATATTTAGAGCTCTGGAAAGAGGGTAGATGGTCAAGGAGGAAAGGAGAAAAGTTTCGGAGAAAGAGATATGATAGGAAAGAATAGAGACAGAGACAAAAATAGTTAGTCCGGTGAGAATTTTCCATATTCTCTGGCAAATCTGTAAATATCCTCCAGTTTTAGAGAACGAATATTACTCATTCTCATGACATCGGAACCCAATACTCGTAGCCGTGCTCTAGCAAAGGCAGGACACTCACAGAGAAAGTGCTCAGTGCTATCCACCTCCTCCAAGCACGACAATTATTGCAAGTATGCTGACCCCATGGGTTGAGTTATGTCCTGTAATAATACCGACCATCAACCAAACGTCTTTCCTTCCAAGTTTTAGTAGAAAGTTTGACAGTTTTCTGTTCGGACTTGTCACTAAACACTTAGCAGTTCGGCAACGTTCTAAACCGGACAATGGTTTGGGAATGGTTTGCAACGTACTCAAGCAGTTGGTTGATCTTTGATACTTTATAGTACGATCATGCCTTCCTGGGCATTTCATTTTTCCTGTTCTTTTGTTCCGTCATAGTCCGTCTGAAGGGCATTTCTACTACTTTCAATTCTGTCGAGTTTAAGGAGGATCGCAGCCAAGCAAACTCATCCGCCTTCTCGTTACCCTCGATGACGTGTCATTGACTGAATGAATTGAGGACTTCTATAAACTTGAAAAATCGAAAATTATGCTGATTGAGTTTACCGCCTTTATAGCAGTCTGACTAACCAAATCTTATCTCTAACATAGATTTCGTTTCTCTCCTCCACTACATCAATAGCCCTGGATGACTGTAGATGGTTTTTCTTCCTTTAAGGGGGGGGGGGTAAGGGATAAAAATCGATTTTTTTGCATGTTATTGTAGTAAAACATTTCAAAAATACCGTGTTAAAATTTTAAGTCAATCCGAGCAAAACTTTTTAAGTTATAGAGCATAAAGCCGAGCCGCCTCAAACATCTGCCGAGACGCAGCAGTTGCGCGCGTAGTCCGTTACAAACTTTAAACGCGGTTTTCTCGAACCTTTTTTTTTTAAAGTGCGTAGTCATTGGCATTTGAAAACTACTCAACCGATCCTTTTCAAATTTTGCACACATATTTTACATATAAAAAACCTCCCCCCAACGTTTTTTTTTTGCCATTTTTTTTTATATTAAGGTGGTTTTACACCTACAAAATGGCGGCATTTTTTCGTCAAAAATCACTTTTTACTTCAAACGACTACCAAATAGCTGAAAATGAAAATAAATCGTCAAAATAAACGTTGGGGGGAAGTTTAACTCATACTTTAACTAAATTATTCGATTTTTTTGATTTCAGATGATTCTACGCTGAGATATGCTGACTACTGCAAAATGTATTTTTGAAAAGACGTCTACGTAAATGTGCTCTCATTCGCTCATTTTGCAATATTTTTACATGAAAATTTTATCAAATATTTTTGAAATGTTACTTTATAATATGCAACAACTTTTAATAAACTGACTTGAACCGTTTCGCTACAATAAATTCATGAAAAAATTGTTTTTATTTAGCGTTCTAGTTGCTCAGATTGCAAAGTTTCTTCGAAAGGCCCTTAGCAAGAGATGCATATACACCTAATTATATTTCGTGGATCTATGCAAACCACGTCTAGTAAAAGTTGGTTCGACAATCTGACTCTAAAGTAAGGCAGCATTTTCGGCACCAATCTCACTAAATTAAAACAATGTCTATGGCTACGAAATTTCACCAAAAATTTAGGTGGGGTATAAAATTTTACACCCATACTTTTCTTTACATGACTTTACTTGTTTACTTTCTTTATTTAGCCATTTGGGAGTTTCAATATTTTCGTTTTCTCATTTCAGTTATTATTTTCTCCGGAAGTGCACCGAAATTTATCACTTCAATATCTTTCCTTTACGTCAACTACGGTACAATTTGTGTGCCCTTGCGAAATATTTTTCTTCAATATTCGATAACCTTTTTAATGATTTATCTAATTTATGAAAGTTTACACATTCCCTATTAGTTTTTTTGTTGCTTTTACCCTTAAAGTTTGTTTGCGTTATTGGCAATGAATAATGCAGAGAATTTATTTTAAATTGGCTGTCGAGTGCCCAAAAGTTTTCAGCTCACGATATGTAGGCGTGTGGGTGATTTTTATTGGATTATTGGCAAAACTTGGCAAAGATAACTTAAAAACTAAGAACTCTAGTGAGTTTTTTTCGCTGAACACATTTCCATTTATTTACAGTAGAATCGAAAATCAGCAAATAAGGAGAAGTTTTTAGCGCGTATTTGGACTTCAACCAATTTACACAAGTCAATTCGGTAACACCAGTACGCTTGTATTTCGAGAAAAAAAACTGACTTATAAAGCCTGGAGAAAGTAATCTTAATTTTCGAAAGGTTACTTGATTATACTTTCGTGTGAAAAGGAAATTATCTGTTGAAGAAAATTTTCATTTGTATGAGACAAGAAAGATTGATTAGAAGATTGCGACATACGTAAGAATATTGCTGGGCACGACGTATCAATTTGACAAGCAAGAAAAAATGGCGTAGTACGTGCATTAATAACAATAAAAATAAGAAGCAATACAACAAAAAATATACAAAAATTTTTTTTAGTGAAAAATAATATAAATACAAATTAAACAATTAAAAAAAAATTTACAATAAAAGGTTTCAATAATTTTTTTTTTCTGAAGAAAACAACTAAAATACATTTTTTTTAATAAAAATAAAAATTAAATAAAAAGCCTTTTTTTAAGCAAAATGAAAATAATATATAAAAAAGCATTTTAAGTAAAAATAAATATGAAAAATAAAAATATAAATATTATAAAATTTTTGTTTTAAATGAGAGCAAAAATAAAAAATAACATTTTTTTAATGAAAATAAATAATGCAAAAAAAAATTTAAAAAAAATAAAAAATTTGTTAATTAAAAAAAAAAAAAAAACAATAATATAATAAGATTTATTTTCGACTTGGGGCTGTCAAATAAAAGAGATATATCAATATAAATAAAATAAATATAATTTTTTTTTAATAATAATACAATTTAAACAAAAAGCCTTTTTTAAGTGAAATGAAAATGATATATAAAAAAAATTTTGATAAACATATAAATAAAAAATAAAAAAAAGTTTAAATAACAATAAGTATGAAAACTAAAAATACATCAAAAAACCTTTTTTTAATAAGAACAAAAAAATATTAAAAATAACAATTTTTTAATTGCAATAAAAACAACTAATGAATGATTAAAAAATTAAAAAAAAATTTAATTACAAATAAAAAAGTATGACTCAGATTTATTTTCGGCTGCGGACTGTCAAATAAAAAAGATATGTCAATATAAATAAAAATAAAATACAAATTTTTTTTTTAATAAAAATAAAAAATAAAACAATTTTATGGTACTGGTTATATTTTTTTGAAATAAAAATAAAAAATATATTTTTTTCAATAAAACCCAAAAATAAAAATTAAACAAAAAGAGCCCTTTTTACGCAAAATAAAAAAAATACTTAAAAAAAATTTGTTCAATAAAAATATAAATAAAAAATAAATGTATAAATGTAATAAAAATATATGCAAATTTTGATTTTTAAATAAAAAATAAAAAAACAATTTTTAAATAAGAGTAAATAATGAACGAAAAAATTTGAAAAAAAAATATTTAATTAAAAATAAAAAATAATGGCCCAGATTTATTTTCGGCTTCGGACCGTCAAATAAAAAAGATATGTCAATATTAATAAAAATAAAAAAATAAAATACAAAATTTTTTTTTAATAAAAATAAAAAATAAAACAATTTTATTGTACTGTTTATATTTTTTTGAAATAAAAATGAAAAATACATTTTTTTTTCAATTAAACCCAAAAATAAAAATTAAAAAAATGTGTAATCAAAAATAGGAATAAAAAATAATAACCCAGATTTATTTTCGGCTTAGAACTGCCAATCCAGCAATTTATGCTGCTACAACAACAACAATGCTGTGCCCTGTTTTATCATTCCTGCCAAATATTGTTATCTTCCAGTCCCAGCAAATACAGACACTGTTTTCCGTGACTTTGCTTTTGAAGAACCTAAGATCACTTCGCCCACGATTTTTCTGATACATTACTATCCTGGGTGAACAATCTTTTGTGAAAAGTAGCCACTTGTTTGAAGATATTGCAGTTCCTTTTCTTCCGATTCTAATAAGGTTATGGCACCCAACCATTGAGCTTCTCTTTGCATCCAACTTTAGTCAAGCAGTTCAAACCTATTTAATGATGCATCACCACTCTTTTAGCAATATCGGGACTATTTATATGCCAATCCCTTAGGTTTTCTCAATGATTTTATAACTTTTTCAATGACCATATTGAGTTAGTAGGCATTGGAAATATGGTTTGAGATTATACTCTGATTTATACTAAAGATTTTGTGTATGTCGTTTTATAGCCTTATGAGTTTCAATACAATAAGGTGCAATGTCGAAGTTGCCGAAAAATCTTGTTAATTTTTTATAATTTTTGTTTTAGCTGTGAAGCGCATTTTCTCATATGTAAATCAATCATTGCAAAGCAAAAATTAAAAAAAAAATCAAGTAAATATTTGAGCGACTTCAAACACGCACTTTATTATACTAAAATTTAATAGGCTATAAAACTGCTTACCTACAATTTTTCTGGAATTTCAAAATCAAAATCGCGGAATTTTTCCGAACAATTTTCTGAAATTTTTCTTATTTTTATTTAAAGTTTGAAACGCGGATTTGTATGACTTTTATCAAACAGTGAGCTATAATTTTATAAAAAAGAAAGCTTGAGTGGGACATTATAAAAACGCGATCATCTGTTTTCTCTAAGGATGATAGATTTACAAGGTTGGCTTGATAGCTTTGGTGAAAAACAAAATTGTGAAGGGACCTTTGGCTACCACGCCATGAGGGATTCTCAAACCGAATTCTGGACGATAATTTTAAACACATTCATACCCCCGTCCATCCAATCGATGTTCAAAAGGCAAGGACTTTTTTATATATATCACTAGTTTGTTCGCTTCGAGACCAGAGCTATATCAGCCCCTCAGATTTTTCTATCAAATTCGCTGAGAACCGGATAGCGGTATGTTATTGGCCACACCTTCTCAATTCTATTCACCATGGCTTTCACCTACACTAAAAGCTACGCTAAAAGCACGAGCGATTTTTTAAGTTTATCCAAGTGCATATATGGTTACCACACTTTTTAAGTTTTTAAGAATAAAATGAGTCGCCCACTTTAATAAAAAAGTATTCTTTACAGCTAAAATTCCCAAATATTTGTATAGGGTTGCCAGCTAATTTTTAATATATATTTTTGCTGATCTTTAAAATAAACGTATTTACTAAATTAATGCATTTCTCGTTTCTTTTCGTTACAGTCACAGAAAAAGAAATCAGACAATGGTAAGTATAAAACTGTTGTGCATATATTCAGATATAGCACGCAAAAGAATTAAATAAGTAAATCAATGTAAGAAGAGAAATAAACTTCAAAAGAAAAATAGAAATGCATATAAAAACTCTAAAATCCAATTATAGCTTTTCAATTTTAAAGGATTATATACAGTTAGAAGGCCGAAAAAACGCGAATTTTCCAGAATTTTTTCTGAGAAAACTTTTAAAATTTTTGATCTGAAATGTGTACACATATTATGTTATCTGTTAAATGTATTTTAAGACTTAGTATTAGTAAAAATATTATATTTATTTGGAAAGGAGCTACAGCTGATCTGCGGGAGTTTCTCTCAAAAAAGACGTTTTGCGGTGTTCACTATAGTATATCTCTGAACTGAATCCTCTTAAATTAAAAAACCTAACATATTTCATTAAAGTAATGTAAAATTTAGTAATCAGTCGACGGAATAAGCAAAACAAATTTTTTTGACAAAATGGCGGTTTCTTAAAGAAAAAAAAACGATTTTTGACCAAAATTTCGGCTTTAAATTGTTTATAAAAAAAAATATTTATCGGTGAGAAAAAATCTTCGATTAATTACTAAAAAATATATTTAAGAAACTCGTGTTAAAATTTGAGACTAATCGGCTTGGCTGTTTTCGAGTAATGTTGGTCACCGACTTTGAAACCACCATTTTGAGAAAAACGCGCTGCCGCTTCGACCTTGCACTTTCAAGCACTTTAAAACGCCTTTTCACATTTGCATATAACTTCGAAAATATTCACCAGAACGATGTTAAATTTTCTGTGTGCATTCTTAATATATGTACAGTAAGAAAAATATTTAGAAAATTCTAACTGTATATGTATAACCCCTTAATTCACTGCCATTTAATTCAATTGAATCTGACAGAATGGCTTGGTAAGATTTTGTCACAGTGCACCTACGACGAATAAAAGCCACTCACAACGCCTGCCACGCCTATTATACGGCGCATAGACATGGGCGTGGCCCATGACGTACAGAATACAAAGGGCGCGCTCAACTCGAACCGCTATTCCGCTCTCAGTGAACTGGAAAGAACTGTTAGGTGCCTTCGATTCGTAAGCGTTAGCGAGGTTTACTAATTACCTATGGTGAAAAACAAAATTGTGAGGGGAACCCGGGCTGCCACGCTACTTGGGCGATTCGGCAGCCGGGTTCTGCATGATTATTTCACACATATTCACACACTCGTCCAATCAGTCGTCGTTCAGACAGCAATGGGGTGTCATTAGTTGATTCTTTTCGTATATCACTAACAGGAGCTAAATTTTGTTAAATAAATCCCAAGTAACGTCAACCCTTCGGTCGATTCTGTCAAATTTGTTCAGAACCGAATAACGGTCTGCTACACAGACCACCCATAAAAATCGTGAGTGTAACGGCACGCCAAAAATACCTCTCAAACATCCTCTTTGATGGACGCACTTCTATCATTCTAGAACCGGTCTCTACTTTTCCGAAAATCTTTTCCATGTTCAATCTAAATCTGAACTCAGAATAGTCCCAGCATGTCACACTTTTCCAATATTTTGGTTTAAGGGGTTAGGGGTAGTCAGAGGCCAAACGAAATGATGACTTTCAATAAGTTTTTTTGCAATTAAATTTCTTTTATTTAAGAAAATAAAAATGTAGCATTAATATATCATGTTTCAACTTAACTTAAGCAAAATTTCAACGAAAAAATTAATGATTGTGAAAGTTATCGCTGTTTGTGTGGAACCCGTTTTTCTTGAAGTCCCTTGTGGTGATCTTCACAAGTCCTTGGAGATTCATCTAAAATCAATCGGACAAGAGAAATTAGTTCTTTTAATAGATAATCTTGTGCCTGATCCAAGCTTTTTTTTCAATTATTATTAAGAATATGAATAAGTTAAAAAAAAAACCGAAATTTTTGGAAAAAAATCCTTCGCTCAGGCACGAGTTTTTTATGTTTTTGAAAAGTAGTATAAATTTTAATGAAATCTACCAAAAAAAATGTAATTTTCATATATCGACAAATTCGCAATATCGATGATGCGCAAAGGAAAGTGGAAGATGCTAAGAAACGGGAAGTTAGAAGTAAATGAAACTGTCAAATTACATCCAATAAATATTCACAAATGGGAATCATATTTTAAAGAGCTATACAAAAACAAAAACGACACCACGACAACATCTGATTCTTGCTATGAATATGAAACTGAAAGCGAAGTGGTAACGCTTAGCGAAATTGAATATGCGATAAAAACTTTGAAGAACAGAAAAGTACCCGGCCATGACAATATCACAAATGAAATGCTGAAATATTGCGGAGTACAGCTTCAACAAGAGCTTATAAAACTTTTCAATATCATCTTGAATCACGAAGAAGCTCCATCAGAATGGAAAACAATATAACAATCCCGATCTTTAAGAAGGGGAAAAAAAGACGATCCACATTATTACCGCGGAGTAACGCTTCTGCATTCCACCCAAAGGCTTTTCACAAAACTCCTATCATCAAAATAACAGCCATACCTACACGGATAAGAAGAACAGCAAGGATTTCATAAAAACCGATAAACAACAGATTGCATTTTTATCCTACAACAAATAATGGAAAAATCAATTGAGTTCGATTGTCCAGCCTTTATATGTTTTGTAGACCTTAAAAAAGCTTTCGACCGAGTCAGGCTGAAGGACGTCTTGGAAATTTTAAAGGAGAAAAAAGTTACTCGATAAATTGTTGAAGTCATTAGGAATCTCAGTACCAATTGCACAACTAAAGTTATGGTAAATGAGAAATTTACCAACAGTATAGAGTGCACCACAGGAATACGACAAGGGGATTCATTAAGTCCGCAACTTTTTAATCTAATCATAGATACAATTATTTCTGAAATTAACCAACTTCAAGGCTACAAACCAAACAATCAAAACATAACAATTATTTTCTATGCAGATGATGCAGTTTTAATTGCTGATAGTGAAGATAATCTTCAAAGGCTCTTGCACCGTTTCGTTACCACTGGTTTGAAATTTAATATGGAAGTTTCAACTGCAAAAACAAAATCAATAGTAATATCTTAGGAACCAATAAGGTGTAAGCTAGAAATTAACCAGAACATTATAGAACAAGTACTGCAATTCAAATATTTGGGAATAGATGTATCGAACGATCGGAACATCGTCACAGAAGTGAGAGAAAGATGTACAAATGGTGCGAAAATATCAGGCTTTCTGCGAGATATTATATGGAAGAACAAATATATGAATGTAGAAAGGAAAACGCGTGTATATAAAACAATCGTAAGACCGATATTAACATACGGTGCAGAAGCACGTGCGGAGAACACAAAAACGAAACAATTATTGCGCTCTACAGAAATGCACACATTAAGGACGATAGCAGGAAAAACGAGGTGGGTTTGCTGTAGAAACCATGATATTAGAATCCAGACGAATACCGAAGACATTGTCAAATTTATAAGATCAAGAAGACGCGCATGGAACGAGCATGTTTCAAGAGCCTCCAACAACAGATTAATTAAGATTGCAAGTGACGAAATTCCAGTGGGAAGGCGACGTCCTGGAAGACCACCGAAAAGATGGGCGCAAAGCTGGATATCATCTTCAATAGAAAATTCATATCAGTTATGTATTTAAATATTACATACATACTTCTGCTCAAATATGAACGAGACGTTATCAATAAAACGGTCCGCGGATGACATATGGCAAAAATAATTTTTTTATTTTTTGGTACGACTGTTATAAGCTTACGTGGCAAATTTCAGCGTGATATGTCACATAGTTTGTTTTCTGTGCTATTGTAAACAAGTCAAGCTCGAGTGTGTTCTTCGAATTTAACGATGGAAATTCAAGTTGAACAAAGAATTTGTTTGAAATTTTGTTATTCCAACAAAATTTCGGCTTCAGACGTCTTAAAAATGTTGCACACAACCTATAGGGACTCTGCTCTATCGCGCGCACGTGTTTTCCAGTGGTACAAATCGTTCAAAGAGGGCCGTACATCAACCCAAAAAACCACGCCAAAGTCGCTCAAAAATTAAGGTTATGCTGACTGTTTTTCTCGATTACGAAGGTTTGGTGCACTCGGAGTTCCTTCCGCAAGGCCGATCGGTTAACGCTGGATATTATTTAGACGTTTTAAAGCGTTTGCGCGAGAACATTCGTCTTAAAAGGAAAGAATTGTGGGACAACAAGTCATGGTTCTTGCATCACGATAATGCACCAGCTCACACATCACGTCTTGTTCGCGATTATTTGAACAAAAATAATGTTAATATCATTCCGCAAGCACCGTATGCGCCTGATATGGCTCCATGTGACTTTTTCCTGTTTCCCAAGCTCAAGTTGCCGCTATGTCATCCGCGGACCGTTTTATTGATAACGTCTCGTTCATATTTGAGCAGAAGGTAGTTCAGTATTATTAATATGATAAATTATAAAATTTTGTATCTAAGAAATTGTGTAAAGAAAAACAGGCATGTCCTAAAAAAAGAAGAAGAAGAGACAAATTCACCGATTCCTGCATATTCAACAGCTGATATCTCAGCGATAAATAGAGTTGTTTCCCAGCATTATAATGCGTTTAAAATAGAAGTACCACTTAGGGTACTGTTACGGTTTTATACAATAAATTTGTATGATCCCTGAAGAACCATAACTTGAACAATGGAATTTTATTGTAAACATGAAACGGTTATATAAATGCCCAGTCCATTCCATATTCCCTTCAGCGAACTCAGAATCGTCTTTCTTGTTTTACACTTTCAGTCGCCTTACAAACTTTTTCAACAATATGAATAAACAACAACAATATGAATAAACGAGTACTGAGTACTGTGCAATACTTGCCTACTTCTTCCCTATTTACCGCATTTTATTTAGATAATCTCTAAATCCGCATGAAACTCGCTTTACTTTTCTTGTCTTGAAAATTTCTTTTGCCAAACACCACAGCTGCTGGTGCCGTTAGCGAGCCTGGCAATTAAACTTCATTCCATCTACACAAAATGCCTTTTTGAAACTAATTAAAATTCCATTTAGCATAATTTGGTGCACAAATTTTGTGGCAGCATTATTGCGTACCTACACATACACACGCACGCGCATACGTATTCGACGTTGGAGTAGTAAGAGGAGGATTAGCTGAGCTAATGTGAGCAGAAAGCCACATAATCTGCTACTTATGACCAAGCAACCTGTTCGCTTTCGTTAAAGCAGCGACTACTTCCCTTTTCGAGTGCGAGAATATTTTTGCAGCCTAATAAAATTACTGTCAGCTTTTATTAAACGAAAAATGTATTTTACTGGGAGCCATATTTTGTAATTTTTTACAATGCTTTTGAATTGAATTTGAGTGCCTGCGTTGGCACTAATTCAATTTTGGTGCGAAGCTGAATAAGGAGCTTGAATATGTGTGGGGCTTGGCGTTATTTTTTCTCGGTGAATAAGTTCTTCTAGCGTGAATTGCCAGCCACATAGCTTAAACCCGCCGGCGTGTAATTGTACCGCAGACCCACAGCCTCCACTTGTAGATATGTGGCAGTGTGATAAGCAATAGGATAATGTGATTTCGAATATTTGACTGAGTTATTTGTGACTACTTTGACGCCGATTTACTGAGTTATAAATAAAGGGTGATGAGATTCGAGGCACTTTTTTTAATAGTGGTTTTTGACAGATTACGCATGACTACTGTCGAACTAAATACATAATTTTTTCAGTATTCATTGACATTTCATCATGGAAAGACTCACGCCTCAACAACGTTTACGCATCGTAAAATTGTATTACGAAAATCAGCACTCTGTGAAAAGTGTTCATCGCGCGCTCAGGCCAACTATTCGGCAAACCACCGACAAAATTTAGTATAATTTTACATTATGGGATGATACTCGACCGATTAGACGACGTACAGCCCAAAGTGAAAAGAATATTCCGGCTGTAAATGAGAGTTTCCCGAACACCCGGAAGAATCGATTCGGCGCCAATCTCAACAACTTGGCCTATCTAATGACACTACTTTGGCGATTTTACGCAAAGATCTTGATTTGAAAGCGTATAAAATACAGATAGTCTAAAATTTGAAGCCAGTTGATCTTGCAAAGTGTCAGAATTCCAGTCGTTTGGCTCTTGAAAAACTTGCCGAAGATCCGCATTTTGGGACCCGAAGTTTGTTCAGCGATGAGGCCCATTTTTGGCTCAATGTCTTTAATGGCTATGTCAATAAGCAAAATTTCCGTATTTTGGCTGAAGATCAACCCGAAGCCATTCAGGAATAGCTATTATATCCATTGAAAACAACCGTTTGGGGCGGCCTATGAGCTGAAGGAATCATCGGCCCTTATTTCTTCAAAACCAAGGCTAGCGCCAAGGTAACAGGAGTGGCAAATGTTATCGCGTCATGATAAATAACTTTTAAATGCCGAAAATTGAAGCTTGTGATGTCCACAACATTTGGTTCCATCAAAAAGGCGCTACTTGTCATGCAGCCCGTGAAATAATGGGTTTACTGTCGTCGTTTCAGTGAGCAATTTAGCTTACGTCTCGGACCAGTGGATTGGCCACCAGCTACCAAGAACGTGAAATATCACACATTTGGACTTTTATTTGTCAAAGTCAAAATGCTTTGTGGACAAACCAGCTTCGATTGAGGCATTGGGAACCAACATTACGGAAGTGGTTCACAAGACACCGGCCGAAGTCCTCCATCGAGTAATTCAAAATTGGTGTTTACGTGTTTACGAATAACCGAATCACGGCGCAGTTGCGGCGAACATTTAAAAGGGACTATCTTGAAGAAATAAATGTCATGAATGGTTCTACATAAAAATAATAAGGATTTCCCCATCAATTTTAGTTTTCGTCATTTAAAATCCGATAGCTGCAAATTGATCACCCTTTAATAGCGAAAGAAGATGAAAATATGTTGTTCGTGCTAAAAATATCCTTCCGAATGTTAGATGCTGCCCCGCCACCGTTTGAATGATTGAATTTTTTATTATCATCTGACTAAGTCATTTGTGACTACGACTGTGGAAGAATATCAATCAAGGAATAAAATGCATAGCCATATTTATTCTTGCAATCGGGATTTAGATCCAATAGAAGTTGCACCACGGCACTCTTAACAGTGTCGGATGATATAAGGCTAAGCATTGACAAAAAGCGCATGACTTTTCTTGCTTTACTTGACCATTCCAAGGCATTTGACTCTGTAGACCACGAAGCTTGAAGTTTAAGAATTGAATTAATTTTTCAACTTAGTCTTTAACTCATACCCTCTAAAAGAAGAAGTAATCTTTAAAAAATCCCTCCATAAGCTGCAATTTTCTAACCAAAAAGGGAAATCAACAGTCACAGCACTGCACACACTCGTTGTTAATATAGAAAAGGCTCTAAATCAAAAAGAGATAGCCCTCTGTTCCTTTATGGACATAGAGGGAGCCTTCGACAGCGCAAACTACAAGTCCATGGAAACAGCACTCGAGAAAAGAGGTGCAAACCCAATATTAACACATTGGATAAGCCATATGCTTAACCAGAGGATCATTAAAGTCTCGTTAGGCCAAGCTGAACCTTATGTCACAATAGTAAAGGGATGACCGCAAGGAGGATTTCTTTCTCCACTGCTATGGTCCCTACTAGTTGATGACTTGATGCAGCACCTAAACAATAAGGGATTTATAACCATTGGTTATGCAGATGACATATCTGTTATAATAAAAGGCAATCATGAAAGGACACTAACAGACTCAATGCAAAATGCCTTGAACGCAACATGGAAATGGTGTGAAAAGGTAGAGCTGTCGATCAACCCTAAAAAAACCACAATAATCCCCTTCACAGGAAAAAGAAAGTTAGAGTTTCCTACATTGAAAATAAATGAAACAGTGATAGAACTAAAGGAAGAGGTCAAGTATCTAGGTTTAACCTTAGATAAAAAAACTCAGTTGGGAATCACATATAAATAATATAACAAAAAAAGCCACGATATCCTTGTGGACAACCAAACTATTACTAGGGAAATCCTGGGGCCTCAGCCCTCGTATGGTCCTCTGGATATAACCAAACTGGGAAAAGTACAAAGGCTTGCTTGCCTAGGCATCACAGAGGCTATGAAAACTACCCCAACAGCTGGCATGGAAGCACTCCTTAATCTCCCACCACTTCATATAGCAATCCAAGAGGAAGCAGCTACGCAAGCACTCATGCTACACATGAAAGAAAATTTCAAATTAGGCAACCTCACCGGTCCCCTAAGTATCCTAAATAAAATCAAAAACACCATAAGCATGGCTCAAGTCTCAGACCACATTGACCCAACCCTCTGTTTAACAAAAGGATACACAGTTACCTTTCCTGAGAGGATCGAGTGGAAAACAAACCCAAAAAGAGATGAATGATGATTCACAAAAATGGTACACTGATGGATCAAAAACACCTTATGTTGTAGGAGCAGGGGTAGTGGGGCTCAGAATCCACAACTCATTCCCTCTCACCATCTTCCAGGCGCAACTATACGCAATAATGGAAGCAGCAAACATCATGCAACGTAGAAACCACAAGAGAGTAAAGATTAAAATACTCTCGGACAGCTAATCAGTTCTAAAAGCTTTAGATAGCTATACCTACAACTCAAAAACTCTCTTAGAATGCCACAAAGCACTCAATAACCTGGCATCCAAAAACAATATCTCATTAATTTGGGTACCAGGACATGAGGGATATGACGGCAACGAAAAAGCAGACTTTCAAGCCAAAAAAGGGACAGACGTAAACTTCATCGGACCTAGTCCCATGCTCGGATTAAACAAAGGAGGAGTCTATAGAACATCTCATCATCGAATGTCCGGGGTTGACGCATAGAAGGGAAAGGTTTTTAAACAAGTTCATGCTTACAGATGAAGACCTCCAATCACTCCCTCAGAAGAAGCTGGTACAATTCATAAGCATACTTAACAGTCAATAGACAGCATAGAGTGCACAATAGACCAATATGGTCGCAGTGCTAAAGGGCCATACCTTAACGCTTTATTACCATTAACCATTAACCATTAGCCTTTAACTCCTGTAGAAACATATCTCCATGACCGATTACAGGCAGTACGCGCCGGTAACAGCACATCCAACTCGTTACCTATAACCAGAGGGCCTCTTTTGTTTCTCTTGCATATTGATGATTTTTATACAGTATATATGTATAGGGTTATTCAATAGGTGCGCTTCAACTTTTTTCCGATAGGGAGGCAATATTTTTTATTTTTCGCTTGTCATTTGTAAACTTCATTAGTATACATTTCATCATGGAACGCTACACACTTGAGCAACGATTGCAAATCGTGCAAATTTTTTATGAAAATAATCGTTCTGTTGCTGCTACTTTAAGAGCATTACGGCCGTTTTATGGTCCATTTTACAAGCCGTCTCGTTTTGGGGTTATGTGAAGTCATTGGTCTACAGTAACAAGCCGGCGACGTTTTGTGAGCTCAGAGCCAATATTGAACGCGAAATTGCTGGAATTTCGGCCGATTTATGCAAAAGAGTGGTCGAAAATTGGGTTCAACGATTGGACTTCGTAAAACGTGCACGCGGTGGTCATGCAAAAGAAATCGAATTTCATACTTAAATGTATATGTTCAAACTCGATAATAAAAAAAAATTATTCAAAAAAGTTCAAAAGTTGAAGCGCTCTTACTGAAAAACCCTATATATAGGATTTTTTAATAAGAAGTGTTATTTTGATATTCAAAGAAAGATGCTATTTTTTAATATAAATGATCGGATGTTTATTTCTTTATAAATAGGAAGGTATGCGTTAATAGTGGAAAATAACATCAGGCAAATGACCACCACGACCACGCTTACAGGACAATATCCTTTTCATGAAATTTTCTTTAACCGAACTGCAAAGTGGCTGTCCTATGTCCTCGATAGCCTCACGAATTCCATCTTTGAGGCCTTGAATCGACCCTGGGTTGTTGGCGTAGACCTTCTCTTTCACGTGGCCTCAAAGAAAAAGTCACAAGGTGTGAAATCACAAGATCTCGGTGGCCAATTGTGATCACCTCTTCGAGAGATAACACGGTCCGGAAACTTTTCCCGTAAAATATCAATGGTTTCGTTGCTTGTGTGGCACGTAGCGCCGTCTTGTTGAAAATAAACGTTGTCCAGATCAATAGCATCGAATTCCGGCCATAAAAAATCGTTAATCATCTCTCGATAGCGATAGATAACACCTGTTATTGGAAAGCCCTATATTATATATTATATAATTGGCGGCTACACTACTTCTCCGTGTACTCCGAAGGGCAGATAATTTTTATGAGGAGCTTTTTCATGGCAGAAACAGACTCAAAGGTTTGCTATAGATGCTACGGCACTTTCTGGTTTTCTAATGCCGACGGTATTTTTGCGGGTAAAATAGCATCTTAAGTTACCACTTCACAGTAATTCAACAAAATGTGAATTCAACAGTGGGTTTATAAGAGCTTTCGATATACCGAAAGTGAATTTGAGGGTACTTTTCGTACGTTATCATATTCCATTGGCAGAACCTTATTTTGCAAAACAATAAACAAAAAAAGTGTATTTGGCTATACAGTGTAGCTGCAAGGAGTCACAGTTATATTATATATTTATCATATAAGTCCCACTACAACCCTTTTTATCGATCGCTGTATTTTCAACTTACTTTTTCCATTTTTTTTTTCTTTCTCCTAGGCACAAAGGTTTTCTTAAAGACTGTCCGAATGGCCTGCTGACGGAACAAGTAAGTAAACATATAACTAGCACACAAACATATACACGCTGGCGCTAAAAGGAAGCTCTCCTTTCAAATTCATGAAATAAATTTGAAGTGAATTCTGTTTATTTTGGCTTTTTGAAGAAAAGAGTTTCCGCTTATGCAAGCATTTGTCTCATCTGCTCATCTAACCCATATATATATATTATTTTAAGCCGCATCGGACTATAAGCTGAACCGACTTCCATTTTTCAGGCGGAGCTGCACCGCCTTAATTTTTATTGTTATTCACGACTCAATTTCCCCCAAGGATGATAGATTACTAGATTTGGCCAATAACTATGGTGAGAAACAAAATTGTGAGGGGAACTTCGGCTTCCATGTCGCGGGAGTATTCGCCAGCTGAAATATGCGCGATAGCAATAACGCTCAGACAACAACAACGCAACATGAGCGAGCATTGTGTTACGGGGTTAGGGGCAGTCAGATGACCAAAAAAATGATGATATTCAATAATTTTTGTTTTTGCGAGTCAGTTGCTTTATTTTACAAAAATAAAAACAAAGCATTAATACATCATGTTTCGACTTGACTTTAACAAAATTTCAGAATAAAAAAATTAGTTATTGTACAAATTATCGCTGTTTGGATGGAGCCCGTTTCTCCAGAAGTCCTTTGCAGTGATCATCACAAGTCCTTGGAGATTCATCTAAAATCAATCGGACAAGAGAAATTAGTTATTTTAATAGATAATCTTGTGCCTGATAGAAGCTTCGTTTTTTTTTTTTCAAAATTAGCAATATGGCGGCCTCAGGAAATAGTTTTCAGATTATCGAGAAAAATATCGACAATTATTAAAAAAAAAATCGAAATTAAAAAAAAAAAATCCTTCGATCAGGCACGTATTTTTATGCTTTTCAAAAGCAGTAAAAATTTTAATAAAATCTACTAAACGGTTTTTAAGTTACAGTGATCACCAGTTCAAAAATCATAGTTTTGAGAAAAACGCCTTTAAAGTTTTCCTATTGAGCTCCGGAGCGCCCGAGCGCCCTTTGTTAATTGTTGAATAACTCGAAAAGTATTTGTCGGATTCACTTAAATTTTCACACAATATTTTTAAGATATTATATTTTAAGAAAATGCAAACAAAATTTTTTGAAATTCTGACTGCCCCTAACACCTTTTTTTTCTATTATACAGGGTGGGCCAAATAAGACCTACTAAGGACTAAAGACTACTGCCTAGCAGTATGCGCAGTTGCTCAATCTTGTTGAAACCACAAATTAGGATACTGCTCCGCCGTTGGCCGCAAAAAGTTTTCAATCAATGTTCTGTAAGAGGCTCCTGAAATCGATTCCGGCGTTTCATTCTCATTTTCAAAGAAATATGGACCAATAAGTCTAGTGGCCATAACACCGCACCAAACAGTACATTTAGACGGGTGCAACTGATGTTGGTGTATTGCCCTTGGATTTTCAGAGCTCCGCAATCTACAGTTTAGTTTATTCGTATAACCATTGAAATGGAAATGCGCTTCATCCGACATCGAAACATTATTTAAAAAATAAATTTGTGTGGCTAATTGTGCAAGAATAGAAAAACACGATAATTTCAACGCCTTGTGTTGTACTGTAGGGTTCCATAATAAATTTCCAACAATTCAATTATAACCCACGAAAAGAGATAAATAAATATGTCAAAAAATAAAAAAGTTATTTGTGCTTAACATTAGTAGATCTTATTTGGCCCACCCTGTATATAACCAACACAGTCTCATTTTTTTCGAAAACACACCGCTCTCATGACTCTTGTTACGCCAGCTCTAAAAATCTTTTCTCGTACAACTTCGTTTCTTCCGTGTCTATTAATTTCTTTCTTGATGTTTTTTCACAAAATGGAGGGACCTACAATTTTATGGCATCTCCGAACGGCAGATGTTTTTCTGTGAGTAGCTTTTTCATAACAGAAGTACACCCGGAAGTTTGCCATTGCCTGCCGAGGAGCGATTGCTTTTAGAAAAAATTGTTTCTATCATTTTTGAACCTGTGCGCTTCCGAGTGCTAGTCTCGCACCAATCCATATGGCTGCGGCGGTCACTCAAGGCAATATCACACGCATATTACGGTCTGTCCTGGTTAAGGTCAGTTTAGCTTCATGCGGCTGACCTGCAGTGGGACACATTTAGGCTCTCCGCTTGTTGTGAAACCGCGTGCTCAAGCTCCCGTGAAACTAATTAATAAAAAATATTACTCAACTTCTCCAAGTTATTGAAGAATTGCACCCCCTGGATTTGCTTGCGTAGAAAGTCTTCATCTGGCTACAGCAGAGCACTTTCTTCCGCCTTGGTTTGCCATTCCTTATGTGATTTCATTCACATCTAATGATTGATGTGCCAGTTGTAGTATTCTATGAATATTTCAAAGCAAATTTGTTGCAAACTTAAACACTTGAATTACAGTTTTAAAGAGTTTTCTTGTCCGCTAAGCACCAACAACAAAATACTCGCAACAAAATACTCTTTTGCGGCCAATTTTTGCCAGGCTCTTGAAAATGAGCAGACTAAAAGAGATAAAACTTGAGAAATATGTGAATAGTGGCGGTCAAAACCAGCCAAAAACCATAAGAAAGCAAAAACACAAAAAAAGAAAAAAAATGAAAATAAAACTAAAAATAAGAATAAGAATAAAATATAAACCCAAGCAAACACAAAGTTGTTGTGGTTAACACTAAACCATAACGAAAGATTTAAATATTCCGCTCCTGCCACTTTACTTAACCGGGATTTACAAATTTTACGAGTAGCAGTAAAAGAAAAGTACTTACATAACGGCTTGCCAAACAGCAGCAGCAAATAGCGTCTGTGTTTTTGTGAAAATATTTCTGTTTACCATTCTTGTTATATTATTATTCTACGTTATTTAGCCTTACGTACCCACACATGCATACATACAGACACACATACATACTTACAGACACACATACATGCATACTTGTAACACACAGTGTGCATATGTAAATTTTGTTGTGGCACATGTTCTTCTGTGCAGCGGCACACATACATAGAAATAGTATAACGCTCATTTCTTGTTTTCTTATTTCTTTGCTTCGTTCAATCCTTACTCTTTCTTGTTTGTGTGAGCGCACCCCGCACATTTGGTTTGTTTGTTGCTGCGGCTGCTGCTGCTTGCCGTATTAAACCAATTTTCTGCCGTCAGCTGTTCGCTTCATGGTTATGCAAAGGATACGTAGGTGGATGCCTACGTCACACTTTAGCTGCAACAGCAATAACAACAATGGCATTTTCTTCGCTTCATCGACTTTGCGCCCGAAAGTATGCCTGGCAAATAAAATTTATGATTGAAATGTAGCCTGAGTTGAAGGCTAAGTACAGTGAAATGAGTTTGGGGAAATTTTTTATTTTTCTTAATAGCGAAATCGAACTAATTTTGGTAAATTGTGGATTTTTTACCGCTTGAAATAAAGTGCATAAATAAACTTGTAGTTGAAAAACGTTTTATAATTATTTTCCAAATTTGTGACGGTCATCGCATTACACTGGAAAGCATTTAACTCATTTTGTAGCAAACTTACTTGGTATTTTTTCTCTAATATACAGACTTCCGAGATTGAACGTAATATATGTACATTGTGCGAAAAATATTTTTGGTCAAAAGCAAGTCATCCAAAGAATTTGCAATGGATATAAGAAGGACTATCTTTCAGGAACACGTGGAGGTAATTCGTGAATTTGCCGCAACTACAAGATGAAGCCCAAAATAAACAAGACTGGCGTCATAAAAATGCTTTTGATGGCGCCATTTTTTTTAATGAGTTAGGGAGTTGGAACCTACAGTCCTAGCTGACTTCCGGTGATAGATTGGTGACATTCGGTTCAGTGTAGTTCAGCGAAGTTTTTGCGTCTAAAGTGTCAGTATGTTTGCGTCATCGGTAAAAAAATGAGTTTCGAACAAAGAGCTAATATCAAATTTCGGTTTAAAATCAGTAAAACGTTTAGCCATGAAATGCCGTGCATCTCTTAACGAGATGGCTGAGTCATTTCATCTAATGATAGCATGGGTTTCTGGCCATTGTGACATTGAGGGTAGCTGCAGAGCCGATGAACTACGAATATCGCTACCAAATTGACGGATGAGTACATAGACGGTAGGCACGCCCAGAGAAAGGCTGCGCAAGCACATGACTTCTGCAGAAGTTGTCTAGACGAGGAAGAGACGATCCCGCACCTTCTGTGTCACTGTCCTGCTCTATCCAGACGTAGACTAGCAATTTTGGGCCGACATTTCTTTAATGAATTGGAAGATTTCGCCTCTGTCGAAGTCAAGGATCTTGCGAAATTTTTGAATAGTACACATTGGTTTCAGGATATGGGCTAGTTCCTCACGCGCCATCACAATGGGCCATTAGCCTGAGTGTGTCCTACAATGGACAACCGCTTCAATCTTACCTAACCTAACCTACTCTTAATTCTTTGCAGTACTTTGCCTAATAAGGAGTTTTGATATCTAACTCCTTTTTCTACTCAGTTACTCAGTTTTTGAGAGTAAAATTTCCTTTTCTCATTGTTAAGTTTTTTCAAATTTGTTTTATTAAATATAAACGTTTAGTTATCATATTCCAGCGTTTCTTAACACAAAACAATTTTGATTTTTTTTTGTTATCTTAAACCATAAATTTTATATATTTTTTGACTCCAAGATCCTTCCAGTTCTTGGCCGGAGACCAACAAAATAGCCATTTAAAATTTGAGACCAGAAGAAAAATGGGTTTTAAAGAATAATTTCCTTTTTAATTCTAAATTTTTTTTTTTAATTTTTTTATGAAATTAATATTTTTATTCATTTCCTATTTAAGAATGTTTTAAAAGAAAATTTTTTTTTTTTTGTTTGATGTGAGTTTTTTTTTTGCCGCAAAATCTTAGTCTAGATGTTTAAAAATTCTTTACTTTCACTAAACAATTCTGAAGTTTTATATATATAAATTTACTATATTTTTACTCAAAAGTCCTCGTACTAATTGGCCATAAACAACAAAATGGCCATAAAAATCAGAGATCAGCAGAAAAACATGTTTTTGAGAAACATTTTCCGTTTTGATTTTTAAAAATGAACTAGAAAAATGATTTTCTATAATTTTCCCGTTTTAATTAAAATTTTTTCTCAAAGTCTTTTTTTTTTTCATAAAATAAATTTTACATATTAGATTCGCAACTAAGTTCACGCTGTTTATTTTTTTTTTTTAAGTACAACTTTATCCTGAAAAAATGGTTACAAGTGAATCATTGAAAGTATTACCTATTGCTGGCTACTACTTTTTCCTATCTTTCTGGTAGATCTCGTAGACTGTCGCGGTAAAACTGTTCATCTTTGAGGCTATCCACGGATCAAGAGATTTTTTGATGTCTTCATATGAATGGAACTGCTGGTCAGCTAGACCCTGTGCCATCGATCGGAACAGGAATCACTTTTTCATGCCTCTCCGCGTATTGCGGCCGCTTCTCGCAGTGCTCGGCTCAATAGTATCAATTGAAGTCGACACCGATCACCATTGATGGTTTCGCTTGGTTTTAACAGACGCTGGAGCAGTTGTTCACAGGCGAAAAAACGACGTTCAACATCCCTTGGTTTTAACTCATAAGGAACCGAATTCCCCATTCCCAAAGCATGCAATCGCTTGGAAATGGATTGGCTGGTAAGTTCTAATACTGAAGCAAGCTCTTCTTGCGTTTGACTTGGATCCTCATTGAGTAATGCCTCCAATTCAGCGTCTTCGAAGACTTTGGCCTTCGGACGCGGACGGTCGTTAACATTAAAATCATCGTATTTGAAGCGGCGGAACCAATCTCGGCACGTTGTTTCACTTAAAGCAGCATCTCCATAAACTTTTTGTAGCTCTCGATGCGCTTCAGCGCCCATTTTTTCGAATGAAAGAGGAAAATCAAGACTTTCCGCAAATGACGATTATTCGGCATAAAATCAGACATTTTCACAAAACCAAAAGTATATGATACCAAAACAAAATCACTAATGTGTCGAAGCAGTTTGATTGCCATATGTCTAAGTTTGGTTTATGACGTTTAGATTATGTTGGAATCGACTAGCACACACTACTGGCGGCATCTATTGACAAACAGCGGGAACTTAGTTGCGCACCTCATATTAAAATTTTTTTTAACAGAAAATAATTTTTTTTTAGTTTGGTTTGGGAGTTTTTTGCCACATATCTTAATCTATAAATTGATAAATTTTTTACTCATTTTCACTCAGAATTTCTCTTAGTAATTCGATAAACAACCACAAACTTACCGTAAAAATCAGATATCGGGAGAAAAATGAGTTTTAAAAATAGTTTTCCGTGTTAATTTTTACATTTTTAAAATTTTTGTTATTGAGTGTAAAATTTAATTTGTTTTTTTGTTTTAATGTTTCTGTTTTGTTTTGCTTTTAGTTTGATTTGGCGGCTGTTTCAGCGTGTAAATTTATAAATTTTATGTTTTCAATCATAAAAAAATACAAAATTCAATTAATAAAAAAACATTCCAGTATTTGGCCGCAAAGCATTAACTAAGGATTGCTAGAAAATGGAATTTCGAGAATAACCAAGGCGCATTCAGTAAAGGTGGTGGCACTAAACCGACAACAATGTTTTGTGCGTTTGATTGTCAAAGCTAAATATTGGCGAAGTAGAAAACAAAGAATGAATTCGCCTTGTTTCATTCTGATCTGACAGCCACATGGACACGGCGAAAGAAACAAAAACAATCAGCTGATTTACCGATACCACTTTTAATAGATTCGCCTTGACAATAACTTTTCTTTTTTAACTTTAATTTTTTTCAAGATTTTTTTTATGAATACAAAATTTTAAGTTTTTTTATGAATACAAAATTTTAAGTTGTTTCATACAGTAATAATACATTGTGTAATAATACAGTTTTTTTTTTTTTTGGCTTGGCGGTCATTTTAATTTATGAATTTATAAATTTTGTATTTACTATATTTAGTACTATAAACTATCACTAAATCAAAACAACAAAATTTTTTTATGACTACAAAATTTTTAATTTTGTAATAATACAGTAATTTTTTTTTAGTTTGATTTTGTTTCGCGGTCATCTTAATTTTTGAATTTAAAATTTTCTATTTATTAAAATTTATAAAATACAAACCTTAAAATTTTTCATGTTTGAGGGTTTTTTGATAATATATTATACAACTTTCTTGCTTTATTTTTTTCATCTTTAAATTTTTTCCAATTTTTTTATGATTACAAAATTTGAAACTTTTCATGTTTTATGTTTTTTTATGAGTAATAAACTCAAGAAATTAAATTAAAAAAAATGGTTTACTCTTTTTTTATTTCTGTTTCGTGTGGTGGCCATCTTAATTTATAAAGTTATAATTTTTCTATTTATTTAATACCCTGAAATCTATGAAATACCAAATTAATTTTTTTTTCGTGTTTGTAAGGTTAGTAACAATAAATTAAACTTACAAAAAAAATTTTGTTCTGTTTTTACTTTAGTTTTTTTTATGCGGCGGTAATCTTAGCTTATGAATTTATACATTTTCTCTTTATTTACTACAACGAAATTTTCCCACAAAGGCGCAAAATATTTCAGATTCTTAATTCTATTTTTTGGACGAATTTCTTTTTTCCTCACTTTTTTAACATCACCCCACTGTGCGCTGACGTCGTCGTACCACAGACGTCAGCCATGGCCACTATACTAGTGAATTACTTGATTTACAAAACAAATAGGAGGTAACAACAGCAATGGTACATAAATGCTACCCAACAACAATAGAATGGGAAACTTGAGCAGCGGAATTTGCAGGCAAAAAAATAATATTTAATAATAAAGCAAACAACATGGCGCCATACTTCTCCAACTTTGCCATGTTTTCCTGCTGGTCATAACACAATTTCCACATATGTATTGTATGTATGTATGTATGTGCATACATTTACACAAACACCCTCATGCTTGCTGCCCACGCTCTCTTCCCCTATGCCATTTGATAGCTGTACTACTTAACACTTCTTGCGTCCCACTAACATGTCAAGTTTGTTGTTTTTATTACTTTCTGTTGTAATTTTACGAATTTCGTATTTATGTTTTCATGTCTGTCATTTTTTTCTGCTATACTTTACAGGGTTTTATTAAAATTTACAAACAATTCTTCCCGCAAGGAGATCCCAGTAAATTCGCTTCACTGGTGTTTCGTGTCTTCGACGAGAACGAGGTGAGTAAATGCATGGATGAGTTTGTGAGGCATAAGCCAGTACTGTCACATTTCTCGCCGTCACTGCGAGCTGAGAGAATGGACACGAAAAAAAAACAAAAAAGTAAATAAAAAGAAAAAATGGCTAGTGTAGGAACAACAACAGCAGCTATTGTTTCGCTTTTACTGCTATTCATGTCCATTCTCTTATTCTCCGAACCGGTTGTGGCTGATAGTATTGGCTTACTGCAGCTTTTATGTGAATTGACAGCTCATTTATTAATCCAATACAATTCGAGTCAATACATTGCAATCCAATTTCATTCAATTCAATCAATTTCCTAATATTTTTTCTCAATGCTCCTTCATACACGCACACACTAACACATAGCCATACCTTAACTCGATTGCTCAGATAAAATTTTTTCTTTTGAATTAAATATAAGCGAATTTGTACTACAACTTTTTATTATTCTCTTTACCCATTTTCCTATTCTATATATCCCTAACTGTTCTTTGTTTGCCTTCTGGTATATTCGCTTTTGGCTTTTTCTGGCTTTTTCTCCAACTTTTTTTCTTCCTTCTTCTCTTTTGCTCTACTTTTTTATTTCAGGATGGTGCGATTGAGTTTGAGGAGTTCATTCGAGCGTTATCGATTACATCGCGCGGTAACCTGGACGAAAAGCTGCAATGTAAGTATAAACATTTATTTATACATACAAACATATGGTATGAATTTACTATGCAAGTGCTTGGTCTGAAAGCAGAGGGGAGATTTGTAAGCTATTCAATTTTTATACACAAAATCTTTAAATTCGTACAGTACGAGGTGTGTTCCAAAAGTATCGCGAATTTTGTGTTTTTTCAAAAAATATTTATTTATTCATTAATATCTATTTTGCCCCCTTCAAAGTAGTACCCATGAGATATTATGCACTTGTGCCAAGGTTTTGTCCAATCTTCGGAGCACTTCAAAATATCATTTTTTTTTATCTTGTTTAACTCCTCCTTCGATGTCGTAGGAGGAGTAAAGTCACAGAGGAATACGATGGCTGTGGCATCATTAATGTGTTCTTTTTGCCCAAAAAGTCGCGCACAAGCAACGATGTGTGAGCAGCGGCAGGGGCGTCATCGTGATGCAAGAGCCAATTTTTGTTCTTCCGCAAATCCGGGCGTTTCTGGCGAATTGCTTCGCGCAAAACTTGCAGGTAATATTTCTTATTAACCGTTTTACCCTGTAGCAAGAACTCATAATGCACAACGCCCCTGCAATCGAAGAAAACGATAAGCGAAACTTTTGCATTCCACCGAACTTGGCGCGCATTTTTCGGTCTTAGTTCGTGCGGCAGCTTCCAATGAGATGTTTGAGCTTTGGTTTTCACGTCATAACCATAAACCACGATTGGTCACCAGTTATGACCCGCTGGAGCAAATTTGGGCCGTCGCGGACAGAGTCCAACATCTCATTAGCAAGTCGAATGGCACGAGGCAATCGATATGTCTAGGTCCTCAGCAACTTCTCTAACGGTGATTTTACATTTGGTCAATACCATTTTCTTCACTTCATTAATTTTTTCGTCTGTTGTTGAAGTGCTCGAGCGTCCGGCGCGCTTTTCGTCGTTCACATCTTCTCGGCCTTCTGAGAACATTTTGAATAGGTAAAAATCGAAGACTAGCCGAAACACGTGGAAATAAAGCTGCTGTCAACAATCAACTGAACATTCAAAATGACGAACTCGTTGACATGAGTGAGAGACATGAGTTCCATCATATCGCCACAAAAAAATCGAAATTCGAATATACCTAACTTGCGAAAATTCAAGATTCGCGATACTTTTCGAACACACGTCGTACAAAATTCTTGGTGCGATAGAAAATTTAACTTTTATAGATCTTAGCTAAGACTTAAAGCTCGATTTAGGTTAATAAGTCTACCTTCTACGAATTTGTCCATAGGTATTATAATAGCAACATCTCGGCCAGTATAAGCCGTTCTCATATGTTAATGCCAAGCCTTCCCCTTCATAGCATAGGTAAAACCCTCCTTCGCATTAGATTAATTTTGTTTTGCGGGTATCTTTAGGTCGAACTTTAGATGGTAGGTACTCGTGGGTGGTTAGAAATCTCTGGCAGAGAATTTCTTCCAAGAGACACAACTTCGAAGCGCATCTATACCTATTTACATCGTCAGGCAGTTTTACCTGTACTGCAGTCGCGCGTAATAACAGCTAAATACATTGAGCTGTGCTAAACTGTTCTCAATACCTTGAGTGTACCGTTTTGTTGAACTTAGTACCCAGTTACGATGGCAACGAAGAAACGGACTGCCTAGCGAAGTTATGTGCCAGCCTAGGCCTAGTGCACAAATCGTTGACAGTGAGTACAGATACCACAATTTTCTATATGGAGCTTTTTACCATAATGTAGGATTTGTATCCAAAAGGGATTCAAAAAAGTGAAAATTAAAATACTTTCGGACAATCAATCAGTCCTCAAAGCTTTAAATAACTTTACGTTCAATTGACGAAAGTCCTTATAAAGAGTAACTATTCACTCAACAAACTGGCGACTCTTAATAAGGTGTCACTAATTTGGGTACCAGGACATGAGGGGCCCGAAACAGATTTGTATGCCAAAAAAGGTGTTCAAGGGTCATTTATTGAATCAACTCCATTTTTCGCCCATATCAAAAGTAATATAAGACAGGAAACTAAAAAATGGATCCTAACAAAGATCACGGAGCACTGCAATGGGACAAGCGGCCTTAATCACTCCAAACCTTTCCTGAACTTTAATAGCAATAGAGCAAAATCTGCTCTAACCCTACATTAAAAATGTCTCACATTACTCTGTGCAGCACTTACAGGCCACTTTACTTTCAATAAACATTTCAATACAATAGGATTATCTAGTACAAGATTATGCAGGCTCTGCTGTGATGACGAGGAGTCCGTGGAACACTTAATCACCAATTGTGCAGCATATTAGGTCACAGGAGACTCAGAATCCTGGGTTCTTACCTACAGGGTTGCCCATATTCGACGGATTCATCTGGCAACCCTGAATCTTTTGACAGAGACGTCAGATCGCTTAATGGCATACCACATTGGAAGTGTCAGTCCAAGCAGATTTTTACCATGGAACAGTACACACGTCACGCAAGCGCTCCCAAATTGTTGAAATTTACATTCAAGACAAGAAGTCAATTGTGAAAACTCAACGTGCGTATACAAAATTAAATAATATGAAAAGTGCACCTTCTAAGAACACCATTAAACATTTGTACGAAAGGTTTTCGACTGGTGATGCTCTTTCTAATCCAAAGAGACCAAATCAAAACCGTCCAAGGCGATCAGATGAGAATATTGCTCTTGCCAGTGTTGAGACGTCACCAAGGACATCCCAAAATTGCCGTTCTCAGCAGTTGGGCATTGCTCGGACGACTTTACAACGAATCATCCGCATGGATTTGCATTAATTCCCGTATAAGATTCAATTGACGCAAAGATTGTTGCTCTTTGATTAAAAACAAAAACACATGGGTCCGTCGAATATGGGCAACCCTGTACTAGAGGATGAAGACTTACGAATGCTCCCTTCTAAGGAGCTGGCTTGAGTCCTCGCAATACTAAATAATTCAAATTAAGCACTTTGGGGCGCACAATAGATCAATCTGTTCGCAATGCATAAAGGCCTTAGTTTAACCCGTACGACCATTGCCATAGCCCTTACGTGCAATTTCAAAATTCAGTGAACCACAACTCTTTTGTGAACAGCAAATTCACACGAAAGTAGATGGAGAGTCCAGCGCACAGAAAGGCTAAACACTTAATTCTTGGCTCCAGAACACCATCAAATAGAGCACCATTATTAACCTGAATGTAGAAGGCTTACGAACTGGATGGCTATGACAACTGATTGTCAAAATGCTATAAATAGAGTTTATAGCAGCAATAACAACTAAGCACATATGTATGTCAATCATTGGTCATGCGTAAACTCGTTGTTCTT
This sequence comes from Anastrepha obliqua, assembly GCF_027943255.1. Lineage (NCBI taxonomy): Eukaryota > Metazoa > Arthropoda > Insecta > Diptera > Tephritidae > Anastrepha > Anastrepha obliqua. The sequence goes on from NC_072893.1 coordinate 11,695,109, forward strand.
GGTTTTTAACCTCGTCTTCGCTTGATGCGGCGCGCTGATACTTGCGGCATGCCTTATTTGAGCTGCGCCTTGAGATAATGTTGGAATTTATTTAGGGGGACTCTAAAATGCTTCTTGATGGTACTAAATCCCATAATATGCGACCCTGCATACAGCCGCGTCTACTACAGCACGACGTGAATGTATTAGCACCGGTTTTGTCAAATATTTTCAGGATAAGCCTGGAATTAGGCATAGTGCCTAAAAATTTGAGTAAAGTCCGTGTAGGTTTCATTCAGAAAGCAGGCAAAAAAGCGGACCACACACCAAAAGCCTTTTGACCCATAAGCTTAACTTCTTTCCTGCTCAAAGCTGGAATTGATCAATAAGTTAGAGACGCTTATCTAAGACATGCGCCTCTCCATGTTGAACAATACGCTTATCTGTCAGGCAAGTCGACAGAAACTGCCATACATAACCTTACGACCAAGACCAAAAAGGCGTTGGCTGGTAAAGAGATTGCTCTCTGAACATCGGTTGACATTACTGGGTCATTCGACAATGGTTCTTTCAATTGTATGTGAGGAAGGTATGGTTAGAAAGGAAATAGATAGACTAATCATAACGTGGGTTCTCAATTGCTAACGAATAGAACAAAATCTTTGAAACTGGGCCAAAAAGATCATGTGTCAAGCCAACCAAAGGATGGCTCCAAGGAGGCGTTTTCTCACCGCTCCTTTGGCTACTTATCATTGACGAGCTCCCACAGACTCTCGATGATCTCGGATACGAAATTCAGAGCTTTGCTGACGATGGTCAGTATGTCAACATGGTTAGAGGCAAATTTGACTCTAATATAACTGATCGCATGCAACTAATATAGCTTTCGTTAAATCCGAATAAAGCATGTGTGGTATCCTTCACCCGAAGAAGGAAAGTAAGTCTAGGGACCTTTAAGTTAGGGGCGCCGATTTAACTCTATCTGGGGCATGAAATACCTGGGAGTAATCCTTGATAAATCTTTGACCTGGAAAAATCACTTATCGTACATCACAAATAAAGTTTTGAGAGCAATATACATATGCCAAGGCTTTACGGTAAAACATGGGGTCTGCGGCCGAAGATGATAGCATGGTTTTATAAGACAATAATAGTGCCATGATAACCCATGCTTCTCTAGTATGGTGGCCAAAAGTAGACCAAACTAAGACTCAGTTAACACTTAACAAAGTACAAGGAATAGCCTATCTGAGCGTTACGGGAGCAATGCGAACATACCCCACAGCGGCTTTAAGAACAGTCACTGGATTCATGCCACTATATCTTGTAGCCAAAGAGATGGCAATCGGTGCTGCTCCAAGGCTTCCTAATCTACTCCCTAATCTCAACAAAGGCAATCTTACAGGATATGTAAGGATTCTGCGATTCAATCCTGAGCTATCCGTGCCTGACAGTTCACGACAAGATGGAAAGGAAACTAGAATTCTCCAAAAAATTCAATGTAGTCATTAGTGACCGCTCAGCATGGAGAAACAATGAAATATCCTTAAAACAGGGCTCACAGGTGTGGTTTACTGATGGGTCCAAAATAGAAGTTGGTAGTGCCGGGACTAGAATTGTCGGGGGCACGAAGGGAATGAAATTGCGTACAATTTACCTTCATAGCTCCTGCACTTTTCAGCGGTACAAGGCTGCACAATAGAACTGTTCAAGTCGCAGTGCACAAGCCGCCAATCAATACTAATATTATAATAATATGCGTGCTACAAGAATATCTATGGTAGAGGAAAAGTATGAGTCCCATTGGACGAGACAGTCTCACTGTTAGCTTTCTTCAGAAGATGTGCCTTTTTCGCTTTAACTGAGTTCAATACATTGATAATCACCTTGGAATCCACTGGACAGAACGAACGCTCGCCGGCCCTTTCGAGAGCTCCGATTATAGAGGTAAATTGTTCTCTGGTTGGATCTGTACAGACAACATTGTTTTGAGAGAATCGAAAATTAGTTCATGTAATTTTTTCTCTTTTTAAACCATCTAATACTTATTTTTCTTAAATAATCCAATTCTATTCAAACATTTCAGGGGCATTCCGGTTGTACGATGTGGACAATGACGGCTACATAACGAGAGAGGAAATGTATAACATAGTGGATGCAATATACCAAATGGTGGTATGTAAACTGATACGTTAAGGCACAACAACAATTTTTCTTTACCAATTCTTATAGCATGTTTCCACCAAGCATTAAACTGCAGTTAAGAGCTCTGTTAAACTTGAGAAAGAGAGTTCACTTGAAGAGCTAGTTTTTGTATGCCATAGAGGTTAAATAAGCTAGTAAGTTAAGGCAGCTGACTATCAGAGTTTTCTGCATTGTTATGTCTAGAGGATTCTCTGTAAGTTTGAACCTTTTGATTTAATTTTTAATACAAAGTAGTTCTTTCCAAATATTGTGAGTGTTTGTTTCTTTTCTACAGGAAATGGGCATGTATGCTAAAGATAGAGGAGAAGACAATTTTTATTTGAAAATTTTATAATAAGAATATTTCTATTGCTTGCAGAAGTATAGTTCAGGCTCTTGCTGCATCTGAAAGTTTCTTGCAAAGAAGTGTTTGCATTTATGTTAGGATTAAAATTTCTGTAAGATCTGCAAAGTTGAGTGAACTCTGTTTTGAAAAGAGTAGCGAATGCTCGTATAGGAATTTAAGCTTTCGTAGGCGATGTTTGGCGGTAGCTAAGCGCAAGTTGTAGTTAAGTTAGCTTGGTGGGAAAAGGCTATTATACTTTAACAGTTAAATATTCTTATAATGCACTAAGTGTATACACCAAAATGATCAAATGGGCTGGCCCTCTAGAAAAGGGACTGAGGGAGCTCAAAGCAACAACCAATACACTTGAAGTAAAAATACTATTTATTAGCTCTTCTACCTACTAAAAAGGTTAGGTAAATTTCAGTGGTAAGCCGGGTTTATAATTTAATTGTTTCATTTTCACTGCAAGCATCGTTGATTGCAGCCATTAATGAGTTTAACTTTAAAAATTATAATTCTGATTTTAATTATAAAAATAAAAAAAAAATTTAATTTTAATTTTTTTATAATTTTAATTTTACTTTAGTTTTAATTTAAAATTTAATTATAAATTTAACGAATTACTTTATAAAATTTGTATAAGTTAAAAAAATTGCTGCAACTAGTTCCATGACGGCAAGCTAATGCCGTAACAAGGCCCTCATTTAAGTCTACAAAAATTTGACTCATCCTCGTTTTCAGTCTTCCACGGTCTTCCCACCGCTATAAACGCAGCTGACCATCATTATTATATTTTCATATGTGTCCAAAATTATGTAAAAAAATTTACTTTTTAATTTATTTTACAAGTTCGCTTGTTCAGCTGACGTCTTTTCCCCCCTCATGGCGCAGCTGACTATTTTTTTCCACTGGATTGAAAGTTCAAAAACTTTACTGAAAAATGTGTTTACACAGTTTTATTTGAAAGCTTTTTCTAATCATTATAAACATAAAAAATCCATACACTAACATAAAATAGCAAAGCTATGGCAAAAAAACCTAAAACCAACGTTGACAAAAGTATGCATACAGTACACAAATATCCTACTCCAGTGTGAAACGCTTCACTTAACTCTAAGTAATATTGCTTCTTAGTATTTAGTTGGGCCACCATTGGCATCAATTACAGCTTGAAGCCGTCGTGGCATCGAGGTGACTAAATTTGTTAACTCTACAGAAGTTATATTGTTCCAAGTGTCTATTCGGCGTTCTTTGAGTACTGAAGCGCTTGAAATCGGATTTTTACAATTTTTCGATCTAAACTTTCCCAGACATATTCAATAATATTCAAATCTGGACTCTGCGGTGATGTATTTAATTGCCTTGGAGCATGGTAAAGCAGCCAATCCTTCACAATGTGTGTTGTGTGCTTGGGAGACGCAACCTGGACCAAACTCCAAATCATTCACCGAAGATTTCAGATTGACTTCCAATAGAGATTTGTATTTATAACGATCCATATTACCTTCAATAAATACTAATCTTCCAACTCCAGATGCAGCAACAACTCCCCAAAGCATTACATTGCCGCCATCATGCTTCACTGTTGATACCAAATTTTTGGGACTTGGACTGCAGTCTTTTTTTTCTCTCCACACTTTTGCTCTTCCATCGCTACCGAATATATTAAACTTGGACTCATCCGTAAACAAAACTCGTTGCTAAAAATTCATCCCCTTTTCCCTGTGTGCTTTGGCGAACTCTTGGCGAAGTTTAGGGTTTTTTCAGAAGCCTCTTAGGCTTTTTTCGTGGTATTCTACTATGAAAGCCGTTTTTGTTCAGAGCTCTTTGAATTGTTCTTGGATGAACCCACTTGTTGGACGAGCTTGTTATATCCTCGGCCAATTTCGGAGCAGAAACTTTTGGATTTTTGTCCACTTCTTTTAGAATCAAACGGACGTCTCTGCGAGATAGTTTGCTCGGGCGGCCACTGCGCGGCTTATTTTCGGTGGAAACAATATTTTTAATGTTTTTTACAATGGTCTGGACTGTTGCGCAACTTAAGTTTAAGATTTTTGAAATTTCGCCATATGATTTTTTTTCTTTCCTGTGCTGAATAACAAAATTTCTAACGTCAACTGATATTTCTTTTCGAGGAGCCATTGCAGATGCTTAAGTTTTCAAATTGCAACTAAAATCAATACCAGCAAAGCAATAAACATAAGAAAAGGAAAGAAATAGTCAAACGGTATTTTATATATATATGGGTTGGGGAAAAAGAAATGTCGTATTTGTGATCGAAATTTGACGCTTTATTTAACGTACTTTGAATTATCCGATTAAAGTTAAATATGCCCCGTTTGGTTCGCAAACTTGTTGCCATTTAGAAGGCAACTTCATTATCCCCCCTTTATAAACCCCCTCCTTATTTGCCAAAAACTCAGACAACCAGATTTCGCAAGCCTCTTTTGAGGCCAACTTGGTATCACCAAGGACGTTTTGCATGGACCGAAAGAAATGATAGTCACTTGGTGCCAGGTTCGAACTATATCGTGGGTGCGATAGGACATCCCATCCGAGCTCTCGTAGCTTCTGGCGGGTCATCAAATATGTGTCAGGACGAGCATTGTACTGGTAGAACACAACATCATTCCTATTGACCAATTCTGGCCGCTTCTGGTGAATCGCCTGCTTCAAACGGTCAAGTTGCTCACAATAGAGGACCGAATTAAGGGTCTGGCCATAGTTGAGCAGCTCATAGTGGATAATTCCCTTCCAATCCCATCAAACACACAGCAAAACCTTCCTGGCGGTCAATCCGGGCTTGGCGTTGGTTTGGGCCGGCTCGCCGCTTCTCGTTCACGATCTTTTTCGCTTGGCGTTGTCGTACGTGATCCACTTTTCATCGTCAGTCACCATCCGCTTCAAAAATGGGTCAAGTTCGTTCCGTGTTAGCAGAGAATCGCAAGCGTTGATTCGGTCCAAGAGACTTTTTTGCGTCATCGCGTGTGGCAGCCAAACATCCAGCTTTTTTTGGAATCCAATCTTCTGCAAATGGTTCCAAACGGTTTTGTGGTCTACACCTAGTTCCTGACTAATCGAGCGAATGCTTACATGCCGATCTCTTTGGATAATTCAACAATTTTATCAGTCTCTACGACGATTGGCCTACCAGTACGGGGTGCATCTTCGACATCTACTACACCAGAACGAAATCGATCGAACCAACGCTGTGCTGTGCGAATCGTTACAGTATCAGGCCCATAAACTTCACAAAATTTTGCCGCCGCCTTCGTTGCATTTTTACCTCTAAGGTAGTAAAAACGTAAAATATGACGAATTTCTTGCTTGGTGGATGCCATCTTTGACGCGCCATAACCTAAGACTGAAACGTACGATCACAACACTGTCAAAAAGACACTTGTAGTACAGATTGTCCTCTTCAAATCGCCGTTTAGTGTGACCCGATGCAATAAGTACAACGCAAGATATGTTTAAATGTCGCCCTCAATTGACAAAATACGACATTACTTTTTCCCCAACCGAATATTATATGTAGACTATTATATGTAGGCCACTGTATAAGTAAAAATGCAAACAGAACTTCGCTGATATCTTCACACTTAGTAATTTCACCACACTGGCGCTCACCAAAGGGGCGCTCTCTATACTAACTAACACTGAGCATTTCTGCGAGTTTGCCAGAGCATTTCTACGAGTTTGCCAGACTATTTGCTCAATTTGGTAATGTTGTTGTTAATATACCTACACTAAATTTTTCTAGTATTAAAGTGGTATTTTTAATAATATTTTTTATTTTAACACTTTAATGCCTCTCACCCCAAACAGGGTCAACAGCCGCAAACGGAGGAAGAGAATACACCGCAAAAACGCGTCGATAAAATATTCGATCAAATGGATAAAAATCACGATGATCGTTTAACGCTCGACGAATTTCGTGAGGGTAGTAAAGCTGATCCACGTATAGTACAGGCGTTAAGTTTAGGTAGTGATTAACCAAAAGAGACTTAGTTTAATTCTGCTACGGATTAAACGAGGAACCCAACAAACGATGAAAATTTACAAAAAGAGTAAATAGTAAAGCGAATAAAACCAAAAAACAAAAAAAAAAGGAAATAAATATAAACTATTAATAAAATACAACAAAATCAAGAAACACAGCAGAATACGTATGTATGTAGGTGGGTAGTAGTAGTAGAGAGAGTTTTTTGCAGTATTCATAACGTGTGAGAGAGAGCAGTAAAGTAATGTGTCATAATCAAAACGGGAAAACTAACAAATAAATTTCACACACATACAACCATTTGCTGTGAGCATGGGTTGCCATACACACATAAGCAAGTGCATATCGGCCGAAGAGCATCCGTGTGTTGCACTTGTGAGCATATGCGTATATGTACATACACATTCACACACACAAAGTTACTCGTTAGTGAGCTAGGCTAAATAAGAAATACTACTACAATAAAACAAACAAAGGAGATACACGTAAAAAGGGCAAGCGGTAGAAAAGCTTCGAATAACTAAAAACAAATAATGAGTTTTGAAAATGCAAAAACACACAAACAACAAATAGTGAATTACAGACATAATCTTCTGCATGTAGGTGAAGCGAGTTTAGTGTAGAAAAATCAGTAAGTGGAAACAGACAGCAAGTGGCTGTATGTACCGTTAGTGTGCGCTTGCAAGGCGCACACATACACATGCAAGACGCACACGTGCACATGCAAGACATTCGCAACACACACACAGACATAGTTTTAGTGTATTCAACGAAACGAAAATCAAAATCTGCCCCAAATTGGCGGATAAGCAGCCAAAGCAGCCCACAAAATTTATAGAAAAACTAAAATAAAGTAAAAAGTATTTAAGTAAAAACAAAAAAAAAAAATAATTGATCAACTTCTAGGCAGCAAACACGCAAAACGTGCAGGTTAATTTCAGCGCAGGAAATATATTGGAAATCATGGCAAACAAAAATTGCGTAATAAATTGGAAATTAAGCAAAGGCGTAAAAGGTCGAATACAAAGGTGCGTTTAAAAACAAAAAACAAAAACAACAATATAAAATTAAATACAAAATTAAACAATAAATTAAAAAAGTATTTCCACACAGCAAATTACACTTTCTATTTAAAATATGTACATATAGAAAATATTAAATTAAATTAACTTCTATAATATGATACACAAAAAAACAAAAATTATAACGAAATATTTTGCTTAAAATTTTAAAGGCGTGAATTGTTTGAGAAGCGCAAGTTAGGCCGCTAAAAGAAAAATATTAATAACGAAATGCATAAAATTGAACCAAAAAAATTAAAAAAAAAAATATAAATGAAACGAAATTGTTATGAACAATAACACCAATTTAAAATTTATAACTCATAAAAAGCTATTAGGATATTTAAAAATTCAAAAATATCTTAAAATTTCAACTGCTTACTTTTCGTTTAAATACACGTCACTTAGACGCTAAAAACTACACATACACACAAACTTAAAGTTAATAAAAAAAAATTTTAAATAAATTTAAAAAAATCTAATAAATATAAAATTAATAGTGAGTTCATAAAAATTTTTAAAATTAGAGCGTTTTATAAGGCGGCGCTTTCGGTTCTGCAGGGCAAATTAAGAAAAAAATTTATGATAACACCAGGCGGCAGTAAAAGTTATCTTATATATGGAGCAATGCTGCATACTCAGTTTTTTACTTTCTCAACAATTTTTCAATGTGAACAAATTTTTTAAAAAGACTCGAATTTCAAAGGCATACATTTTCAAAAAAAATTCTCTTTAAATAAAAGGAGAGACTCTTATATATATATAGCAATGATGCATACTCAGTTTTTTCTTTTCTCAACAATTTCTCAATGTGAACACATTTTTTAAAAAGACTCGAATTTCATTGGCATACATTTTCAAAATTTTGTTTTTTAATAAAGAAAGAGACTCTGTTATTAAAATTGGTATCAAATGAAAGCCAATACATTCAGCTATTCAAAAAAATTTTGGCTTATTTTCCCCCAGAACAAATATAGGACAAAAAAGCACTACAAAAAAAGGATTCTTAAATATTCTTAAAATTTCCAAATGAATTATTGACTGTACAACTAATTAAATTCGTACTTTTTTGTTAATAAAAAACCATTTATTTAAGTATAAAAGTGAAAAAATATTGTATTTTATTCAAAATATTGTCTATCGGAAGCGGCAACTTTTTCCCATATTTCAGGAAATTTATGGATTCCATCCCAAAAAAACTTCTCATCTTTTAGGCCGAGAAAGTCATCAAGCCATTTTTTAATACCTTCAATATTGGTGAACCGTATTCCAGAAAGGTGATTCTGCATCGACCGAAACAAGTGATAATCAAAAGGAGCTATGTCTGGGCTATAAGGCGGCTGAGGTAGAATTACCCATCCGGCATTTTCCAAATAATTTTTGACCGGTACTGCAACATGTGGCCGACCATTGTAATGAAGGAAAATCAATTTCTCGTGTCTGGTCGCCCATTTCGGCTATTGCTTGCTTCAAACGTATCAATTGTTTCCTGCTTAGCTCTCCCGTGATCGTCTGGCATGAGCAAATACAGAGCATTACCTTCAAACCATGAATATTCGGCTTTGGTGTCGATTTGGCTGGTTGGCCTGGCTTCACATATGATCTTTTACGCCGCTTTGTGTTGTCGTAATTAATCCACTTTTCATCGTCAGTGACAATACGATGCAAAAACGATTCCTTTTTGTGGCGATTAAGCAGCACTTCTGACATGCAAAATGGTCTCTCAACGTCTCTCGGCTTCAATTCGTGTGGCACCCAATTTCCTTGTTTGTGAATGTATCTGGCTGCTTTTAATCTTTTAGAAATGGCTTGTTGAGTGACTTCCAATGTTTTTCCAAGTTCTTCTTGAGTTTGACATGGATCTTGATCGAGTAATGCCTCCAATTCTTCGTCTTCAAACTTTTTTGATGGACCTGATCGCTCTTTGTCTTCTGTGTCAAAATCACCACTTTTAAATCACTAATATTCACTGTGACATATCAAATTTACTTGATATTTTGGCGTGTTTTAACATAGAATACCTGTCACTGTCAAAATATTGACCACATAAAGAGATATGAGGTTAGTAACAAATACGAAATGAATTAGTTGTATACCCGATATTTTGAAAAACTGTGTGCTGAAGGACTGGAACCCGCACAGGAGCCGAGGTTGTGGTTGGCCAAAAACCACTTGGAGTAGGTCGATGCTTCGTGAGCTAGCAAATGCCGCCATCATAACACGGCAGGGCGCAAAAACAACAACCCAGAACCGTAAACGATGGAGGAAGAGGCTTGTCGAGGCCCTATGCTTCCAAGCGGCGTGAAGAAAGAAAGAAAAACAAAAAGCAAACAAAAAAATACAGTATTTAATATGTATGTATATCCACCACAACTTCACTCTTCATGCAGTTTCACAAAAACGTAAAAAAAAAATATTTGATCTCTGCTTCCAACAAATAAAATTTTCGCAGTGAACTCCCTCCTCTGTCTACTTGCGCTTTTGAAACTCTCAAGCTTTTAAAAGAAAAAAATGAAAACCTGAGTATGCAGCATTATTATATAAGACCTATACAGAGTTCCACCTCCATAAGAAATTCTGCTTGGCTAACAAAAAGACAAGAGTTGATTTTTGTTACACGGTGTGATCAAATCCTGCTTATGTTTATTATGCATTAAAGTTTTAATACTTTTTTTGGATAAATTTTTTTCGTTGAATATTCTAAATTGTCGGAAAATCACATACATTGTCATAGAAATTAAAGGCACACATTTTGAGTGGCTTAAAAAGGTAGGCAGGTTCTTATTGTTAAAGGTTCTTCACTTTAAATAATCGTACATATAGTCCAAAAATAAATGGTTTTAAATTTATTTGTGCTCTGTAAGATCTGGAGTCGCCATTAACACTTAACAGGCATTTGAATTTTAACTCAATATCCGCCGACTGCGCTAGATTAGCCAGCAAAAAGGAGCACAGACCACTAAAACCTACTTTTTTTAAAGAGAAATTGACCAGGCAGTTACATAGCCGATAAGTAATAGTTTCTGCCTGCTTACAGTTTTGCACAGCCCCGACAATACGCGCGCCTAAATCTTCCGAACTTCCCTGTGGGAGTTCCGTGAGCAGTGGATATAGTCTCACTTCTCAGAGAGTGTACGCTTCGAGATCGCTTCCGATTTCATCTTGGCCAAGTTTCCATGAAAATCCCACAAATCAATAACTATAAATAAATTCCCTGTAAATCAATTTCAGGAGCCTTTGGTAAAATACTTCTTTTTTAGTAGTAAAATTTTTCTTTGGAGGGTGAGGTAGGGTTTAAAATGCCTCCAAACTTACAGCGACCGCCGTCTACTGCGTCGAGTGGTGGGGACACGAAAGCAATCCCTCCTCTCCGCCTGGGGGGACACACTTTCCGGAACTACTTTCTGCATTACTTCGGGAAGGCCCAGAACAGCATCCATTAAGCACCAATTCTATTCACCCACGTCTGAGTCTATCATATTTGTAGCCAGCTTTCATGTTATAGGCTCGTCTTCTTGTGTCTCTGTCTGTACGGCTTCGCTTTGTTGCACTGTGTCGCGGTCCATCTTTTTTTCCGCAGTACGTCCTCGATGTATATCTTTACCGCGTTCAAGCTATCCAGCTGTCCTCGTATTCGAGAATTTTGCTGATTATTTTACTCAGCACGATGTCATCAATCTGCTTCCACAGAGCATCTCTTTCGGCGTGCCCTCTGTCACAACTAAAAAATGTGTGTTCAGCGTCATCGCTCAGCGCTTCGCAGTGTATACATTTGGAATCGCTTACCTTTCCTATGCGGTATAGGTATCTCCGGAAGAGCAACTGAGTTAGGAAGTACTTCCCCGAAGTTCCTTTGGACCCATTTGTCAATTGATGGAATAAGTTTCGACGTCCATCTGCCACTCGGTTCATTGTCCCATCGGCTTTGTCATCGCAGCATGGTTTGGCACCTCCGTGATGACATGTTTCTTCTTGGAGTCTCACGCACCCATTTGTTCCTGAACCATAATGTCGACGAGTATCTCTCCGCTGATCACGAAGACTGCAGCGCCAGAAATTGTGCGATTCGCTGAGTCAGCTCTGAGTGTCGTTCGGTTTTGCAATTTACCACAATTCGCCATACCTAGCTTTCGTACAGGAGATACCGCACGCTGTTTTGCAAGTTTACATGGAATTAAAGCTCCCATGCAAATTTTTTCTTAGTAACTGCAACCTGCAATCCAAATATGGTAGAGTTTGTTTCATTTCGCTTAGTAACCTTCTGCAAGCATCGACGTGAGCCCAGAGAAAGTTTAGAATAGAACGTTAAAAAGATCAATAAAACTTTTTATAGAGGAGCTACCCCCTACTCAGCATCCATGGCGAAAAGATTTTTAGAGGTGTGCTCCGTTACCGTTATTTGGCTCTGAGCGAATTTTACGGAAACAGCTGATAGGCTGACATCACTTGGAATGTGTTTACAAAAACAAAACTCAGATGGTGTACATTCGGATGAAACCGTTGTATGAAGCCACTGGATCTTTTATTCGCCGCGCTATATCTGACGAGCCACGGATTGGTTTACAAGCTCTATAATTTGTAATGCCTCAGCCCGGAAGACTTTACTGTGGTCTGGCAACCACAAATTATGGTTCGAGGCTAAGCTTCGCGAAAAGACACCATGCCACACACCGTCTTTGTGTTAAAATTAGTTCCTGGAATCCACTTAGAGCCTAGCGATTCAAGCTGAAAGAAGAAAAAAACTCAAAATGTCTAGTAGGCAAAATTGCTCTTGAGTTTCAATCGCCTACTGGTATGCCTTCTTCAGATAGAGGGTAGTGAGAGCTGATGTCTTGCAAGATTTAGGTTCCAAAGATCTCAGTACACTGCATATTCAATCTAATGCTAAATCGAATCTTGGTTATGCAGTCTATTATTCAAGCACCACACTCAAAGTGACATCCACGTAACGCTAAGATATATTTTCCAAAGTATTTTGTTCTGCCTGCCATTCGTCTACTCGGCACAGAAGCCGGTTCTGCTTGTAATTTTATCGGTAACGAAGTAAGGATCTGAAACAATAGAATACAAGATTACTCAGATTGCAGTGGAAAAATGAGCGTAATTTTGGAGGGGCGTACTTTTGAGAGCACCAAAATGTGAGTGCCCAAGTGCGAGGTTAGAAAAATTGAACGGAAAGCAGAAGAGGACGTCTATAAGCAAGAAAATCTTCTCTATTCCTTCAACTACTTTTTCCGATCGAATTCTCAGTGCAGTTCGTACTTATAGAGGAGAACTTTGAGAGAACTAAGATGAGAGTACCTTAATGAGAGGTTGTGAATATTGAATAGAAAAACTTTGATTATGCTGAAGTACTGCTGTTCGCCGTGGGTTGTCGCACGCCGCTATTATGTGCAGGCAACGAGAATTAGTTACAAATTTCGCCGCGTTTGTCGTCAATGAATTTATGCCAAATTTAAGGAAAAGGTTGTATAAAAAACACTATTCGTTTAACTTTGAAATTTTTGGTAGTTAAAGGGACGAATTATTCAAAAAACATTTATTAAAAACACGCGATTTTTTTTAGTTCTATTTTGCAATTAAATTTTTTTACTAAGCTTATTTTTGTTGAGTATTTTACGTTAAAAAATTTGGCTGAAATATCTATCATTGTCATTTCTTTATTCTTAATGTATCAAATTTATAGTAAATTGAATGGATCTCATATTTGTAGCTACATTTTACAAAAGTGAGTATGAATTTGGTAATTTTTTGGAGTTTTTTTCTTCTTAATAATAATTTTTTTTAAATACACTATTCGACAAATTTTCAAGCATGATTTTTTCTGCAATATTTCCACGTATTTCAATTTATTATTTAAAAATATAAATTTTTTTATACACTTCGTAAAATTATGTGCATGTTTTCGAATTTATACTTCTTTAAAAATAAAATATTAAGCGCTTTACACTATTTTAAAGTTCTATTGGTGTACACATTCAATATTTTATGAAGAATTTTAAGAAAAAAAGTACGGCTACTTTACAGTATTTCATATTTCTTGTGTTATGGGACTAAAAGGGACACAAAGGGACTACTTTCTCCAATACTTCAACAATCTAAGGCAAATAGAGAATCAAACACATTCAGGTAAAAAGCAAACCAAGTGACCAATTGAAATGAGCCCAAGCTTGTTTTGCGCAGTACTTGAACGCCATTAAAAACAAAAATTAATATAAATTAATTTCAGATTTTAAAAAAGAATTTTTTTTCAATTTTTAAAGGGCTTCAATTTCACAAACGAGACCAAGCTAATTTTTCTTATACTTTATTACAAAAAAATCAAGATTTCATATTTTATAAAAAAATTTATATTTATAAAATTTAATAATGTACGCTCGACCCGCTGTTAAAGGGTGCATATATTTCAAAAATTTGAATCTTCCGACTTCTAAGAATTTCTCTTAGTTCACATAGAAGAAAAACAATTGCTTGGCCATTGTGTGCATACAAAATATAAAATTACAGACAGTTTTTTCCTAAAAAACATGTTTCCTACAAATTCCTTAAAAAAATTTTGCTAAAAATTCCTAAAAAATTTTTTCCTTAAAAATCCTTAAAAAAATTTTCTTAAAAACTCCTACACAACTTACCTGTAGATTCTTAACACAAATATTTCCTAATATTTCCGAAATTTTGTTCCTAAAAAAATTTTCCCAAAAATTCTTAAACTATTTTGTCCTAAAAATTACAAAAAAATTGTTTGTCTAAAAATTCCTGAAAAATTTTTTCCCACAAATTCCTGAAAAATTTTTCCCACAAATTCCTTAAAAAAATGATCCTAAAATTTTTTTCTTTTTCTTTGCCAAAATTTAGCAAACAATTTTTTTCCTAAAACTCCTAAAAAATATTTTCCTACAAATTCCTAAAAACAGCTTTCACTAGAATATCTAAAAACATGTTTCCTAACATCTTTTCCTAAAATTTTTGTCCTACAAATTTGATTCCTAAAAAATTTCTCAGTTCCTAAAAAAATTTTTTCCCAAAAGGAAATTTCCTAACAACGTTTAAACTACTTAATCCTAAAAATTAAAAAATAAAATTCTAAAAATAAAATTTCATAAAACGTTTTTTCCTAAAAATTACTAAATACAGATTTCACAAAAATTACTAAAAAAATGTTTCATAACACCTTTTCCTTAAATTTTTGTCGTAAATATTTGATACCTAAACAATTTCTAACTTCGTAAAAAACAAGTTTCCCAAACAAAAATTTCCTAAAAATTCTTAAACTATTTCATCCTAAAAATTAAAAAGAAAAACTTTTCCCGAAAAATTTTTCCTACAAATTCCTTAAAAAAATTTACCTACAGATTACTAAAACAAATATTTCCTGAAATTTCCTAAATTTTTTTTTGTAAATTTTTCTAACGATTTCCTAAAAATTAAGAAAAAAATGTTTGTCAAAAAATTCCTGAAAAATTTTTCCTACAAATTCCTTAAAAAGTATGCCTAAGACTGTTCTTAAATTTGTTTCCTAAAATTATTTTCTTTTTTGTTGCCTAAAAATTCAAACAAAAAAAAATTTCTAAAAATTCATAAAACATTTTGTCCTAAAAATTCCTAAAAACAGATTCCGCAAAAATTCCTAAAAAAATTTTCCTAAAACCAATTCCAAAAATTTTGACCTAAAAATTTGTAAATTCCTAAAAAATGTAGTTAGAAAAAAATTCCAAAAAAAATTTTTTCCAAAAAATTCTTAAACTATTTTATCCGAAAAGTTAAAAAAAAAAATTTTCCTACAAATTCTTAAAAAAAATGTGCCTAAAATTGTTTTCTTTTTTTGCCTTAATTTTGCAAACAATTTTTTTCCTAAAAATTCAGAAAAAAATGTCCTAAAAATTCGTAAAATATTTTTTCCTAAAAATTAAAAAAAAAATGACCTAAAAATTCATGAGATATTTTTTTCCAAAAATTCGTAAAAAAAAGTTTACCTAAAATCTTTTCCTAACATTTTTGTCCGAAAAACAGTTTTCCCAAGAATTCCTAAAACGAATTTTTCCTAAAATCTTTTCCCAACATTTTTGCCCTGAAAATTTGGTTCCTAAAAAAATTCTAAATTCCTAACAAATTTTTTTCTAAAGCAAGATCCAGCTTTCAGAATCTTAGTTACAACAAAACAAACCACACAAGCACATGTTTCAGAAAAATTAAAAGAAACACGTGGTTTTATAATTATGATACACGGTATAAAAAAAGTTCCATTGTTCGAAAAACAAACACCCTTTTTTGTGCGACGAAAAATTTGCTCAACTATTAAATCAATGAGAAGCGAACATGCCTACAATACTTTTTTTTTTTTGTTCTCTTTTCTTCAGCCTTTCGTCTACTGAAAAGCCAGTTAGTCTAAACTTAAATTAACTTCAATTGTCGCAATTTACATCAACCAAATTTTTTTTTTGAAAACCTAATATAAGAAAAGCTGTATAAGCGATTAGTAGAATCTCAACTTATCGTAAGAAATTTAAAAGTCAGTGTATATTAAATTTGTATGTAAATTGAGAGCGCTCTTCGGTAGCTCTTTTTTCTATACTCCAAAAGGCAAAAATGTGTAAGAGTAATTTTCCAGCGGCGTTTTTACTTCAAATGGTGTTCAATATAAACAATATTTTTTTGGTTCATAGACTTAAATAAATAAATAAATAGAAAAGAAAATATAATATAGTAAAAAATTTAAATTCTTTTCGCCAGCTGTTTGACGTGTTAAAATTTCGTATGGTAAGTTAAGTTAAGTATAGACTAACTGTGCTTTAAGCATCTACTCAGCGTGTACTCTTACGCACCCACACATACACACATACAATATTTTTTCATACCCTTGTCCTCAGCCGTCTGTCTACTACCTGTACTCCACTATCTTTTTCAGTGTATCACCTATCTAAAATAATTTCTGTTTTATATGTGGTTCAGCTTTATATAAACAAAAACAAAGCAAACAATGAAATATTGTTAAATAAATATCAAAAATGTTTGCATACCTAAACTACCCACAGAAATAATTACGTAAATGCAAATCACTTAGTTTACGAAAAAAATGTCTATCACCAATTTATATTAAAATTTAATCCACTTAAATGTAATATTTCAAATAAATGCAGTTAAACCAGATTTTACATGTAGTCAAATTCATGATGTAAAATTTAAATTAAATAAAGGGAAATTATAAATCAAAAAGTGTGAAAAAAACTTGGTTTGTATGGATTTAACCTTAATTAAAGCATTTTTATAAAAAAAAATCGCATTTTATTAACTAAAGCAATCAGAAAACTTAAATTCTGATGGAAAATTTAATGCAAATTTAAACGAAAAATAGATATTTTAACCCCACTAACACTTTTGCTTGGAGAATTCTTTCATATAAATATTAAATTCGAAATAAAAACATGAAATTACCTGAATTAAATCATTTTTATTATATAAAAAAAGTTCATTTGGTCAACTAAAGCAAAAACAATCAGAAAACTTAAAACCTGATTGAAAATTTAAGTAAATCTCACTAACAACTTCGCTTGGAAAATTCTTTTATAGTTATAAAAATTAGTTTTGCGAAAGCTTGAATTTATAATGAAAATTCAAGGAAATCCCACTAACAATTTTAATTAGAAATTAGATTTTACATAAAACTTTAATTTGAAATGTAATGAATCTCTGAATTTAATAAAATTTTCAATTTAATAAAATTTTTTAAAATTAAAAAAAATTATAAATTTACAAAATTTTATAAAATTAAAATGCATCAAATTATATCAATTAAATCATTAAAAAAAATCAAATGTTTCACTAAAGCAAAAGCAATTAGAAAACCTAAATTCTGATTGAAAATTAAAAAAAAATCCAACTTACCATTTGGCTTGGAAAATTCTTTCATATAAAAATTAAATTCGAAATTTAATAACATTTTGCATTAAATAAAATAAAGAAAAATAAATTTTATTTAAAAAGCATCAAACTAATAGGTCTATGAATAATATCTTAATTAAATAATTTTTATAAAAAAAACTCCAATTTTAATTTGAAAAAAGTTTCCAAAAAATTAATTTTATTTAAGAGCATCAAATTATATTAATTAAATCATTTCTATAAATAAAAATGGATTTTAATTTGAATAAAATTTCCAAAAAATTAATTTTGTTTAAAAGCATCAAATTATCTTAATTAAATGATTTTTATAAAAAAAATTCAATTTGAATTTGAACAAAATTTCAAAAAAATTAATTTTATTTAAAAGCATCAAATTATATTAATTAAATCATTTCTATATAAAAAAAAAATTGAATTTTAATTTGACTTAAATTTCCAAAAAATTAATTTTAATTAATAGCATCAAATTATATTAATTAATAATTTTTATAAAAAAAACACATTTTAACTTGAAAAAAATTTCCAAAAAAATAATTTTATTTAAAAAACATCAAACTATATTAATTAAATAATTTCTGTATAAAAAAAATTGAATATTTCACGAAAATTTAAGAAAATCCCACATACAACTTCACTTGGAAAATTCTTTCATATAAAAATTAAATTTGTCATTAAAATTTGAATCCGAATAAAACTAAAAAAAAATTCATTTTATTTAATATAAAAAATACCAAATTTAGCCAAAAATTTCAGAAATTTTTATTGACAAATTTTGATGTTATTAAAATTATAAAAATTCCTGAAATTTTTATTAACAACTTCGATGCAAAAATCACTTTATAATAAAATGTTAAAATTGAATCAAAATTTAACTAGAAACTTTGCATGAAAATTCAAGCAAATTGCATGAAAAATATTTTGGCATAAAAATTTAATTTATTATAAAAATATTTAAAATTTAAAAAAATTCTATTAAAAAAATTTATAAAACAATTCTTTCATACATAAATTCATGTTGCTGAAAAAAATTTTTATTTTCAATTTTATTTTATAAAAAATTTAACTAAACATTGTCTTTCAAAAAATACTTTGTTATAAAATTAGTTTTATTATAGAAGTTTTAAATTAAAATTCTAGCAAACTCCACTAACAATTCGCTGCAATATTTCACGTAATTTATGTAATTTCCTTTGATATAAAAGAAAATTTATATATAATTTTATAAAAATTTTATGAAAATTTAAATATAAATTTAATTTAAAAATTAGTTTACCAAAAAAAAATTTTAAATTAGTTGAAGTTCTTAAAATTCCACTCCATATTTTGCCTGAAAATTTTTCATAAATGAAAATGGGAAAATGGAAAAAAAAATGTCCATAAAGCAAAATTGAAGCAAATCGAACTAACATTTTTGCTGCAAAAATTTGTTCATAATAAATTCATTTTTCATTTTCTGAAAATTTTCTCTAAAAATTAGCTTGGAAAATGGATTAATTTTCATAAAAAAATTGGATTTAGTGAAAATTAAGAAATTGAAAAAATTCCTCTAAAAAATTTGCTTAAAAAAGTAATTCAAATAAAAATTAATTTTTCTTTAAATAATTTTAATTTAATGAAAATTAAAAAAATTGAGAAAAATCACCGAAAAAATTTGCTTGAAAAAGTGACTCAAATAAAACTTGATTTTCCTATATAAAATTTCAATTTAATTAAAATTAAAAAACTGAAAAAACTCACCTAAAAAATTTGCTTGAAAAAGTAACCCAAATAAAAATTAATTTTCCTTTAAAAAATTTTAATTTAATGAAAATTAAAAAAATAAAAAATTCACCTACAAAACTTGCTTGAAAAAGTGACGCAAATAATAGTCGATTTTCCTATAAAACTTTTCATTTAATTAAAATTAAAAAGTTTAAAAAATCCAGCTATAAAATTTGGTTGAAAAAGTGGCTCAAATAAATATTGATTTTCCTATAAAAAATTTTAATTTAATGAAAATTAAAAAAATACAGAAAAATCACCCAAAAAATTTGCTTGAAAAAGTGACTCAAATAAAACTTGATTTTCCTATAAAAAATTTCAATTTAATTAAAATTAAAAAAATTGAAAAAATTCACCTAAAAAAGTTGCTTGAAAAAGTAACTTAAATAAAAATTAATTTTCCTTTAAAAAATTTTAATATAATGAAAATTAAAAAAATTGAAAAAAAATCACCTAAAAGATTTGCTTGAAAAAGTGACTTAAATAAAAATTTATTTTCCTATATTATAAAAAATTTCAATTTAATTAAAATTGAAAAAATTCACCCAAAAAATTTGTTTGAAAAAGTGACTCAAGTAAAAATAAATTTTGCCATAAAAAATTTTCATTTAATTAAAATTTAAAAATTGAAAAAATTCACTTAGAATATTTGGTTGAAAAAGTGACTCAAATAAAAACTAATTTTCCTATAAAAAATTTTAATTTATTGAAAATTAAAAAAAAATGGAAAAAATCACCTAAAAAATTTGCTTGAAAAAGTGACTCAATTAAAAATTGATTTTCCTATAAACATTTTAAATTTAATGAAAATTTAAGAAATTCACCTAAAAAATTAGGTCGAAGAATGGACTTAACTAAAATTTAATTCCTACTAATTTCATGAAAAATGAAGAAGTCCACTAAAAAATTGCTTGAAAAAATTTTCCAAACAAAAACTAATTTTTTTTTACTCAATGCAAACAATTCAAGAATATATAACGAAGCATATTAACCACATATTACCTATATCTAATACTTAAAAATAAAAATAAAAATAAAAAAACTAACAATAATAAAATAAATACAAATCTCAAGCCTTATGCCAGTACCTACTACTCGTATGTAATCCCAACTACTTAAGTATTTAGCTATATGCCTACACATCTACACACCTACATATGTATATGTGTATGTAAAATTACAGCCTACTCTACTCTAAAATAGTCTATGCATTTGCTATCCTGCCTGTCGCTGTCGCTTTTATATATACACATCCACACACATATGACTAGTCGAAGTTAAGCTCTTTCGAAGCTAATGATTATTTTACTCTCTTATACTTATACACAATATACTATATGTACATGCATATACTAGTATACATATATACATACACACATACATATCCGCTTGCAATAAAATATCTGCTTATGCTGTATGGCTGGCTGTGTTATCTCAGCATTTTCTGCTGCTGCTACTTGCTTTTATCGAAATTCTAATCGGCTTCTCTGTATTTTCCCCTGAAAATTTCTAAATAAAAATTTTATGTGTTTCCTGTCTTTCATTTTATTTCGCTTGCTTTTGATTTGCTCTTTTATGATCGCCTCCTTTCGTTGTTTAACGCTAAAGCTTTTGCTGTTTTCCTTTGCCAAATGGTTTTTGTCTTATTTATCTCTATTTGAATACGCATTGTAGGTACATACATCGTTAAATTACGAATGATATGACGCATAAGAGCCATAAGTATTTGTAAACGATTTAATTGAGCGCAGTGGAGGCTTTAAGGATTCATTCGTACGTAAAAGATATTCGCAATTCATGAAGCACGAAAAGATACGAGTATAAGAAAAAAAGAAGAAGGCTTGCAGAAGAGGCGGCTTTTTCGAGAATTTGCGTGAAATGTGGTTTGCGACGATATCGCGGTTACATATCTCATACGAGGGTGACTGTTTATGTTGCAGGTTTTGGCAAGCTTAGGGGTTGTATTAACCCTTTGCGGTCGTATGTCTACTCTCAGCCGCCAACGCATAGCACCATACTATTTTTATACTTTACTTATTTATAGAATTAATAAATCTTGTTTATCCTTCACAAACTTACTTGTTTTGTATCACTGCTCTTTCAAAGGTCGTTAATTCCGACCAGTACGACACCCATGTCCAGAATACGACCGCAAGAGGCAAAGAGTTTTTATGCCCAACCTTTAAATAAAACTGTAAAAATCGTCCAACTTTAAATTTTCAAAAAAAAAAAAAAACAAATTGAAATTTTTTTACTTTTAATCAAAATAGTTTTTAACCAAAATTAAAAAAAAAATATTTACATTTGTTACACTCAACTTTACAACTCAACTTTTTTCTAATTTTTTTTTCATTTTTTTTTTATTTTTTTAATATTTAATTCAAACAACTTTTTTCAAATTTTTTTAATCAATTTTGTTTTTTTAATTTTTTTCTAATTTTTTCAATATTTAATTCAAACAACTTTTTTCAAATTTTTTTAATCAACTTTTTTTTTTAATTTTTTTAAATTTATAAATTAAAAAAAATTTAATTAGCATAAGCCTTTAAAATTTATTGAGCCTTCTCAAATTTCTTATGATTTTCTGAGATAAAACTGTAAAAATCGTCAAAATTCAAATTTTCAAAAAAAATTAATTGAAATCTTTTTTAACTTTTAATCAAAAGAGTTTTTACAATGTTTAACAAAAAAAAAAAATATTTAAATTTTTTATACTCAACCTTACAACTCAACTTTTTTTCTATTTTTCTTTAAATTTTTTTTAATATTTTTCTAATTTTTTCAATATTTAATTCAATAAAGTTTATCAAATTTTTTAATCAATATTTTTTTAAATATTTTAAACTTAAACAAAAATTAAAATTAGCATAAGCCTTTAAAAATTTATTGAGCCTTCTCAAATTTATTATGATTTTCTGAGATAAAACTATAAAAGTCGTCAAACTTCAAATTTTCAAAAAAAAAATAAATTGAAATTTTTTTTTAAATTTTTATCAAAACAGTTTTTAAAATTTTTAACCAAAATTAAAAAAAAAAAATTTTTTCTAATTTTTAGAAATATTTAATTCCAAAAACTTTTTCAAATTTTTTAATCAATATTTTTTTTTTAATTTTTCAAACTAAAAAAAAAATTCAAATTACCATAAGCTTTTAACAAATTTATTGAGCCTTCCCAAATTTCTTATGATTTTCTGAGCGGAAAAAGTCGCGAAACTCAAATTAAAAATTTTACTCTTAAATATTCTTTAAACGGTAAAAATTATATGATGAGTTTCCAGGAGGTAAGAGTACATGAAGCTCCTAAATCTTATCGTTAGTTCAATCGAAAAAAATAGAACTTTTCTTAAGTTTTTAATTAAATACGTTTTTGAAATTTTTATATTTTTTTTTTATCTTTTTTTTTTAATGTTTTGTTTTTAATTTTTTAAGCTTAAATATAATATTAAATTTTTTCTCATAAGCACTAACAAAATTTATTACACTTTCTCAAAATTCTTATGATTTTCTAAGTAGAAAAAAGTCTCGACTTAAATATACTTTAAACTGTAAAAAAGAAAAAATGAGCTTCCAGCAGGTAAGAGTACCCAGAGCTCCTAAATCTTCTCATTAATATAAGGCCGCAATCGAATGGCCTCAAGTCCAACTTATGTCGCTTTCCATTATAAATTTTCTAGACATTATCGATTTTTTTGAAGTGAACTAAAAGCTGATCAATTTTGAGATATCAGATTTTATATTGAAATAGAACAACAAAAATTTGTGTAGAACCATTCATGACATTTATTTTTTTAAGATAATCCCTTTCAAATGTTAGCCGCAACTGCGCCGTAATTCGGCCATCCGCAAACACCAACTTTGAATGTCTCGCTGGAGGACTTCGGTTGATATCTCGTGAACAACTTCAGTAATATTGGCTTTGAATGCCTCATTCGAAGCTGGTTTGTCCACAAAGCATTTAGACTTCACATACCTCCACAAAATAAAAGTTCAAATATATCACACATCACACGATCTTGGTGTACCTTGGTGGCCAATCCACTGGTCCGAGACAAGAACTAAATTGCTCACCGAAACGACGACGCAGTAAATCCATTGTTCCACGTGCTGTATGGCAAATAGCGTCGTTTTGTTAGAACCAAATTTTGTGGAGATCACAGACTTCAATTTCCATCATAAAAAAATCGTTCATCAGCCGTATTTTGCGGGCTTCGAAGAAATATATTGAGTAAACTTGGTGCGACCTCGCCTTGTGCCTTCTTGTTGTGAAACGTTTAGCGGGGAATTCACGATTTCGTTTGCAAGACTCCAATATTTTTGCAGGAGGAACTAAAGTTTTGCAGCTCCTTTAATAGTTTTCGTTTCTGCATATAAATCCTGATACAGATTGAAAGGAATCTACTCGGGTAGATACTATGAGCTCATGGACAAAATCAGTGACAAACCTTCAAGAAAGATTTTCGTTAGCGAAAATTAGCTATTTAGAAAAAAGTTTAAATTTTTATAGAGCATTATCATGGCCTTGAATAGTGTTAATGGCGTTTTGGTGATGTTTTGGATGTTCTCTATTCAGATTTGTTGCTAAGCGAACGTTGCTAGGTAAGTGATCGCTTGTGGTCACCCTCTGCAAGTGACTATAATTTACTATATTTTATATTTTATTATTTTTAATTTATTTGTATATTTGCTATTCTTCGTTTTCACTTTGACATCACCTTTCCCATTTGAGTTTTAAAAAGTAAATGAAAAAAAAATTATATATTTAGAGAAAATAAAGAAAATATGTCGTTTAATAGAAGTTGCAATAAAAAGAAGGAAAAATTCCTAACCAAAGTCGCTGTTTTTCAAAAATTAATACGTAAGTAAAACAAACATTACAAAAATGATTGAAGAGTGTTTTTACATGAAAAAAATTATTTTTATTTTGTGAAAAACAAATTGTATTTATTTTTTATTTTTGAAAAAAGTACATTTATTTACATATATATTTTTCATTTAAAAACATTATTTTTTTGAAAATTTTGGAAGTTGGAAATATTTTTTTTGTTATGAAAAAAAATGTGTTCTTTTTCTTTTAAGGAACCAAAAAAAAATTATAAAACACACAAATTTTAAAGTTTCAAAATTTTCAAAATTAAAAACTAAATAACATAAATTTTGTTTTACATATATAAAAATTTATTTTCAAAAATAAATATAAACATTTTTTTAGGAAAAAACATTCTTTAATCATTTTTGTACTTTTCTTTTTTTCAAAACAATAAATAAATAAATGTTGTTTTTAAAAACTAAATAAAAAAATTTTGGTTTTTTAAAATAAAATATAAAAAGTTAAAATATGAAAGTTTTGTAACTTGAAAAATATTTTTCTCGTTATGAAAATATTTTTTGTTTTTATTTCACAGAAATTGTTTTTTTTTTCACAAGAACAAAGGATATATTACAAAACAAGCAAATTTTAAAATATCAAAATTTTCCAAAATAAGCAATTAATAAAATACATTTTTTTTTTTCAAAAATATATCAAACAGATTTTTTGTTTTTTCAAAACTAAAACAAACATTAAAAAAAAAAATTCTTTAATCATTTTTCTACTCTTATTTTTTTCCAACCAACAAGAAATTTTTTTTCAAAACTGGAAATTAAATAAATACAATTTTTTTTCTTAAAAAATAAATATAAAAAACTTTTCAGGAAAAAACATTCTTTAATCACTTTCTTACTTATTTTTTCAAAACAAGCAAAATATGTTCAAAGTTTCAAAGCATTAAAAAAAATTTTTTAATGAAAATAAATTTCCTTATGATTTTTTTTTTTGAAAGAATTTATTTTTTCTTCAAAACAACAAAAGAGAAATTACAAAACAAATAAGTTTTAAAGTTTTATAATTTTCAAAAATAAATAAAGTACATTTTTTTTTTCAAAATTATATAAATATTTTTTTTTTCAAAACTAAAAATTAATTTTTTTTCTGGAAAAACACACTTCAATCATTTTTGATTTTTTTTTTCAAAACAAGAAACAAAAATGTTCAATATTTCAAAAATTCAAAAAAGAAATTATAATTAAATAGATAAAAAAAAAAATTTTTATAAAAAATAAATTTAAATTTTTTTAATGAGAAATAAATTAAAACAAAATTTTTTTAATGAAAAATTAATTGCTAAATTAATTAAAAAAATTTTGTTTTGCTAAAATAATAGTAAAAATATTTTTCAGGAATAAAACATTCTTCAATCATTTTTGTACTTTTTTGTTGCTTATGTATTTATTTTTAAAAGCAGAAATTTTTCTTAGAAATTTTAAAGTTAAATGTTTTTATAAAATTTTATTAAAAAATAAAAATATTCTCATTCATTTCATTCTTTAATCAATTTGGTACTTTTTTTTTGCTACGCATTTTTTTTTCGAAAAACAGATATTTTTCTTAGAAATTTTAATGTTAAATTTGTTTTATAAATTCTTAATACAAATATAAAATTAAAAATATTTTTCAAGAAAAAAAATTCTTCAATCAATTTTGTACTTTTTTTGCTACTTACTTTTTTCGAGAAACAGAGATTTTTCTTAGAAATCTTAATATTAAATTTTTTCATAATCCTATTTAGCTTTATTTTTATTTATATTTTTTAAAAGATATATATTTCAAAACAAAAAAACTATTTCAGGAAAAGCCATTTTTTAATCATTTTCGAACATGTTTTTTTTCTGAATTTTTTTTTTAACAAAATTTATTTCGTAGTATTTTGAATTACCAAACGCCGCTGAAATAAAACGACAGTTTATTATTTTGTTTTTGTAGCAAATGTACATCCACTTTCCTTAACTTAACACTAACAATTTCATATATCTTATAATTAATGGTTATGGAAAATAGAAAGCACCGCACTGCACTAAAATTTCTTAAGAAAAAAAAAATATAACAAATAAATTTCACAACAATTTCTCACTTAAAATCACCAACTCTTGTAAATTATGTACTGTAATATTTTTTGTAAAATTTTCTATTGTAATTGCATACAAATAGCGGTAGAAGTGAATTTATTTAAGTAAATACTCGCAAATTTAAACACAAGAACGCTTTTTACTACAAAAATACTTTTGAAATTAATAAACTGTGACAACACTTAGCTGCAACAATCAATTTTAAGCGCTTACTTACTTACGTAACTACTCATAAAACATAACAAAAAATTACGAAAAATCAAAAATCATTATAAGCCTAACCTTATAAGCCATTGCAAATGGCTGCAAACTTATTACATTTAAAACATTAAAAAAAATATAATATTAGAAAAATTAAAAATAAAACAAAAAATAAAAAGCTGTTACTTATTTCAAGAAAAACGAGAAAATTATTAACTGTAGATGGCTTAACAAAGCATGATTTTTAATTTGTCAAAAAAAAAAAAAAATTTAATTAAAACAAATCAATTAATCAACTACAAAACAAGAGAATTGTTGAAAAAAAAACATTGTAAGTATATATTAATTTATTATAAAAAATTTGCTATTGAGATATTAAGGAGTAATGCAATTGTAAATAAATATTGTGATTAATACAAATAGAAAAAGGGGGAAAATGATAAACACAATTCGATTAGAATATTTATGAACTTGGTAATTTTTGGCAGCAAAAAAAAATATATATATAAAAAAAGCTTAAACAAATTGCATTAAATTCATGTGATTACATAGTGAAACAGCCATTTTAGGGCCTCAACCTTACCATTTCCAAAGATTGGTCAAACCTCAAAAGAATTTGGCGCTACCTTAAAAACTTTTGTTTTGGAGTGGGTTAAAGTTTAATTTTTTGCTTAAAAATATAATTATTTTATTCTGTATAAATTGATTTCAAATATAATTCTTGTCTTCACTGAAAAAAATTAGTAAGGAACTTTTTTTAAGGGAGGTAGGGTTAAACTTCTAGTGTAATGTCTTTTTAACAACTTTTCAAAATAATCTATTCGAAATTTCACTGAAATTCTTGTCAAAGAATCAAAACCAATTTATGGCAGTTTTTTAAATGGGTTGTCAGAGGGTTAAAGTATTCGAAAGAAAATCTTAAATGAAACAATTTACTAGGGCTCGCTGAAGATGAAAACCCCAGACGGATAAAAGAAGGAGTGCCATTATATTTATTAAATGAGTTGTCAGAGGGTTAAAAAGTTCAACAAAAAAAGTCTTAAATAGAGCATTTTACTAGGACTCGCTGAAGATGAGAACCTCAGACGGATAAAAGAAGGAGAGCCATTACGTTTATTAAATGGGTTGTCAGAGGGTTAAAACGTTCGAAAAAAATCTCAAATGGAACATTTTCCTAGGGCTCGCTGAAGATGAAGACCTCGGACGGATTAAAGAAGAAGTGCCATTATGTTTATTAAGTGGGGTTGTCAGAGGGTTAAAAATTTCGAAAAAAATCTCAAATGGAACATTTTACTAGGGCTCGCTTATCCACTGTCTATCCAGATGGAACCATGCCCAAGTTAGGTTAGGTAGCGCTGGCTGATCTGTAAAAAGATCTGACTTAAACCTAGGGTCTAAGGGACCTAGGGTAGACTCTAGGGTCCATTGTGTTACCAGTGCTGTGTATTTGGAGTCGAATTATTATTTTATGTAGATAATTTTTTATGTGACCGCCGTATCCGAATGAGGTGGTGCGTGACTACCATTCCGAGCATGTAGGTTTGAGTCTCCGCGATGCGTCAAAATGAATAAAAAAGTTTTTTCTAATAGCGTTCGTCCCGCGGCAGGCAATGGCAAACCTCCGAGTGTTTTTCTGCCATGAAAAAGCTACTCATAAAAAACCATCTGCCGTTCGGAGCCGGCTTAAAACTGTAGGAACCTCCATTTGTGGTACAACATCCTACAAATAGAAGGAGGACCTCGGCCAAACACCCAAAAAGGTTGTAAACACGCCTTCGCGAGTTTTAGCAAACCGTTCAGACTTTTATCAGAAATATCTTTCAAGGATGTAAAATATAATATGTTGACCGTAGACACATTTTTCGAGTCCTACAGAGAGAAGGGCAGTGGCAAAGTATGTGTTCCAAAGTGCCCCTAGCATTGGACTTAACCCATTTCAGCTACATGATGTGGTGTGAGACACTGTCCCGTTAGTACCACAACCACCAATATTTTGCAGTCTTTTCTAGACAGTGATAAAATAAAGTTGGAAGCTTTCGTACTCCAAGTCTTTAGCATAATTTTGGTAGTTTTTACGAGTTTGAGTGTTCCTATATCGACTGCGTTTCCAGGGATAGTTCCTCATTCACTCCAGAGCTAGCTCCACATTCAGTTCCCTTTTCAGAAGGGAGAGTAGTGGCCATATATCTCACGTCCTTAATCTCGGTGAGCTCATCGACTCTCTCATTTCCTTCTATTCCTTTATGTCCTGGTATACAGTAAATAGTGACCTGCCCATTTGCACAGAGTTCATCCATTTTGGATTTGCATTGTTGAACACATTCCGAGGTAGTCCAAGAAGCCATATATGCTTTAATAGCCCGCTTGGCTATCAACGAAAATTTTTGTATGAGTATTAAGAGGTGTTGTTCCAGAGCCAATTTAACTGCTTTTGAAATATATTGCAGTAGTTAGGGAGTCTGAGAGACTTTTCGAGATCAAATTGCGAACAAACGACAGCGGTTCCTACTTCTTCCGTCATTTTGGACCCATCTGTAAAGAAATTTTAATAATGGTATGTGGACACCCACCCTTAGGCAAGTCAAATGCAGAAAGTGGCGATGGATAGCTCACACATTGAGAAAACCACCAGATAGCATCAGGAGAATGGTACTAGACTAGAACCCGCAAGGGAGCAGAGGTCGCGGTCGACCAAAAAACCATTGGAGAAGGTCGATGCTGGGCGAACTAGCAGATGCCGACATCTCATGGGACGGTATGAAAACAACAGCATAGAACCATGTACGATGGAAGAGTCTTTTCCTAATGCTCCCGAGAGGAGTGAAGAAGGGAGAAAAATGGACATTTCTACCATCCAGTTTACTCTATTATGACGCTAGACTTTTTGGCAAATTTAACTCGTGGAATCACGTTGTCTGACCTTCCGTTTGAATCCAGATGGTTGCTGTGACCAGAACTAATGCCAAGTCTAACAGTAATGCGGGCAATTTCCCACATCCACAACATTTGAGAGTCGGTCGGTTGACTTAGATTCTAACTCGAGCGCCTCCCATCCACCAGTGGTCAAAATAATCTCTCGACCTTACAAGTTTACGTACTTGCCCCACGCTGGGTGAGTTAGCGCGAATACCACTTTTCCAGAAGTAGGCCACAAGCAGTTAACGAGATCCCAACCCTCTCATCTCGCGGGAAAACTACCTTACAGGTCCCCTCAGCTCATATGCCCAGTAGTTTCCCGCAATGTCCCTATGATCAGGTACTTAGATGACCCTAATGTCAAATAATTCAAAGAGCAGCCAATCAGCTGGTTTTTTGATTGCCGCTACCTCCGCTTGGAACACGCTGAACTAGCCTAGAACTAACCTGCACTATCCTAGAACTAACATGACTCCTCTGCCAAACCATCCATCCTACTTCGTGCTGCACCTCGCCCACTCTTCCTTTGATGAAATGTGCACGAACTAAGCAAGAGTGTACACTGGTCAGTCACCAAGGTGAAGAACTTAAAGTTTCTGAAGATACTCTGTAAGTGAGTTTTATCCTAAGCCCGAGCCTTTCAGTCTGATTGCGTCACGTACATTTTCAGTTTCGGCTGCGATGTCCATAGGTAGCCCATTTAGCATTGCGCAAACTGCTCGAGTAGGATTGGCTCGAAGCGCTCCACTCGTTTCAGTGATAGCAGACTTTTGAACTGTATAAAACTTCTTCACCGATGTCGTCGTCTCACGTGGCCTCCACCAGCCAAAGACGAACGAAATGTGTTTTAAAGCCAAAATACAAGTCTAGGCGAGATACTCCATCTATTACCCACAGCGCCTTTACATCCATATCAGGCGACTGTTACCTTCTTTAGCCTCTGTATTATCGGGGTCTTGCTCTAGCGGCACTGCATCGGATAGCTGCGCTTAGGCGAGCGAACTATATGTCAAAGCCGTAAAATTCCGTGTATGGGCACTACCTTCAATCGTTCTTAATTAATTACGAAATTAATTCCTAAACGACAGGTATTGTTATGTTTCTTGATATATAGTATGTGAATGTATGACCTTACGTTTTATTTCATGGTGAACAATGTTTAATGCATTTCACCGTCACTGTCAGGTGGCGAATGTTAAAAAATATACTTTTTTATAAAAAGTGATTGTAGAGTAACAGAGGCGTTGGCTATACCTTCCATGTTCCTTTGCCTAAAACTTTTTATTATAACAAAAACAAATATCTATTAATCTTATTTGTCGAATGTTATATTAATAAAAAAAAAAATGGCGCGAAAATGTCGTTGAAAGCGTATTTCTATTGTTACTATGAAACGAAAACGGTAAATATATTACTTAGTAAAGTTAGTTTTTTTTTTTAAATATGCTATTTTCTAAAAATATTTTTCCAAGGAGCAAAAGCTTTTTTATACCAAAATTAAAACAAAAAATTTAATAAATATTTTTTAATATCTCATTTATTTAATTTTTGCCTAAACACATCGGTTCTCATCCGATTGTCGAAATTAAGCAGCGCCAGGCGCGGTTTGTACTTGGATTGGAGACCAATTGACAGCACCGCTTATGGTTGGTATTTAAAAGTTAAATTTATTTTATAATCACACTATACTAATTTGTAATTATTTTTTATATGAATAAATAAATAAATAAAAATTTGGCTACTCGTACGATCCCTCTTAGCCTTGTAGAATATCCCCTTCGTACTCAATCTAGAAATAATTTTTTCCATAGCCAAAACCCCTTTGAAAGAACTAACAACCCCTTGAAAGAACCATTAATAGATAACAAAAAAGCAAAATATAATGTTCTAAAATATAACTCTAGAAATAATTTAATCTAACTTTAAGTTATTTTGTAACCAAGCCGATAGCCCCAGCAGCTAGGCTTTCATTAATTATGATTTTGAAATTTACGAACGGCCATGCTACGGCTGAGCACTTCGATTGTCATCTGATCATCGAAATTAAGCAGCGTCGGGCGCTGTTAGTACTTGGATGGGAGACCAACTGAGAGCACTGCGTATTGTGGTAGGCATTTAAATAGTTGACGGAGTTTTATAATATAATAATTTATAGTTATGTTTCTTCATATAAATAAATAAATACAAATAAAAATAAATGTATGGTCCTTGGCAAATTTATTTCTATTTATTTATTTAAGTTATTTATTTGTTTTTATTTATGTATCGAAATTAAGCAGCGTTCTGGTGATGTTAGTACTTGAATGGGAGTCCAATTGAGAGCACTGCGTATAGTAGTTGGCATGTAAAAAGTTGACTTAATTTTATAATATCATCATTTATAGTTATGTTTCATATAAATAAATATATACAAATAAATTTGTTGTTGGCATTTGAATAGTTCACTTTATTTTATAATATAATAATTTATATGAAACCATTCCACGCTGAGCACATCGGTTCTCATTCGATTATCGAAATTAAGCAGCATCGGGTGCTCCTAGTACGTGGATGGGAGACCAATTGAGAGCTCTACGTATTGTAGTTGGAATATAAAAATTTCATTTAATTTTACAATATAATAATTTATAGTTATGTTTCATATAAATAAATAAATTTGTTGTTGGCATTTAAATAGTTAACTTAATTTTATAATATAATCATTTATATGAAACCATTTTACCCTGAGTATATCGGTTCTCATTCGATTATCGAAATTAAGCAGCGTCGGGCGCTGTTAGTACTTGGATGGGATACCAGTTGAGAGCACTGCATATTGTTGTTGACATTTAAATAGTTGACTTAATTTATAATTATGTTTGATAGAAATAATTAAATAAATAATTAAAAAAATAAATAAAGAGAGATGGGAATTTAACTAAAGAACTATTTTTTGTCACATTTTGGCTTGTTTTTTATAACTTTGGTTGACTCACATTTGGAACCAAAAATATGTTAATGACACTTTCATAACTCATTACTAAATTTTCTGCTGATTTTTTCACGCCGCTAGCATTTTTCTCTCTATGAACCTAAGGGAATAGAAAAATATATAAACCATAAAAATAATGGAAAAAAAATTTATATAAAATATGTACATATATACCTATATACATACACATGCCTATGTATAAAAACGATTGTAAGCATGGCCTACTGCGTAATCACTAAGCAATAAATTGAATTTTTTTTCAATACTAATTTCATAGATGTTTATTAAAGCAGACCAAGTGCACGAGCA
This sequence comes from Anastrepha obliqua, assembly GCF_027943255.1. NCBI lineage: Eukaryota > Metazoa > Arthropoda > Insecta > Diptera > Tephritidae > Anastrepha > Anastrepha obliqua. The sequence continues at coordinate 11,727,685 of NC_072893.1, forward strand.
TACAAATACTCGTACATAATTATAGTTAATGATTAAAATGAAAAAATGCAAATTACTAATTAGCATAATATTTAATATATTCAAGCCATTATCAGCTAAACAAACTTAATTGGCAAAAATTCGTGTTGAACTGCAGCTAAATGCATTTTATTACAAGCGAAATTGAATGCATTAAACAAAAATAATAAATGAATAAAATTAAGCCAAAACAAAAATAAGACAACAACAACCACAGACCGTAACAACTACAAAAATCGACGCCACCTTTTTGTTAGTGCAAAATATTAAAATATTTTATCCATATTTTTAAGATAAGCCTACATACTTATACACAAATAAATAAAGATATATAAATATGCAAAAAAAGAAAAATAATCAAAACAAAAAAAAAAAAACAATAACAATAACAAAAACCGATATACATACATGCCTAATGTAGCTAATTACGCGTATGACAAGTAATTAAGAACTTATTTATTAAAATTGCTAAACATTTTGAACAACAACAACTTCAAGGCGATAATATTTAATTGCTAAATGAACAAAAACAAAAAACCGAAAAAAAACAAATTTTTTTGAATGCAATTTGCAATTAGTTGAGCAGTAAATAATGCAATTTGGCAAAGTTACGTATTTAGGCATAGATTTTTGAAGAGATTTAAAGCGTTTCAGCGATCGCTACGATCAGCAACAAAAACAAAATACATAAATAAAGAAAACGGATAAAAAAGCACACTAAATGATAGGACCAAATTATTACTGCTACTAAAATGTAAACAAAACAAAAAAAAAACAATAAAGAAAATAAAGAAAAGTTCATCAATAAAAGGAAACGGTGCCTGTTTTTTCTACAAAATGGTAAGTAAAATTTGACACTTATAACCAGGGATGCATCTGGCAGCGCGGTAGCCGAATGGGTGTGCATGATTGCTATTCGGAATGCGCAGAACGTAGGTTCGAACCTCCGTGAGACACCAAAATGAAGGAAAAAGTTTTTTCCAATAGCCGTCGCCCTCGGCAGGCAATGGCAAACCTCTGAGCGCATTTCTGCCATGAGAAAATTGCTCTTTAAAAAAATTATCTGCCATTCCGAGTAGGCTTAAAACTGTAGGTCCCTCCATTTGTGGAACAACATCAAGACGCACGCCACAAATAGGAAGAGGAGGTCGCCCAAACATGCCAAAAATGGTGTAAGCCTCAATTATATAAAAGGTGGTTAAGTTTCAAGGGCGGTGTTGATTTTGAATTAAATAAAATTTTTTTAAGAAATTATTGTAATTTCTCTTTATTATGATAATAATGGTATGGCTCAATTACGCATGGAGCGGCCTCGGCGGCACACCTCCGTCCGATGGTCCAAATTTTCGATGACGCTGATGCATAATTGAGGTTCTATGCCGTTAATGTGCCGAATCATCTCGTCCCGTAGTTCTTGAATTGTTGCTGGCTTATCGACGTACATCTTTTCTTTCAAATAACCTCAAAGAAAGAAGTCCAACGGTGTCAAATCACATGATCTTGGCGGCCAATTTATATCGCCGCGACATGAGATTATTCGGTCATCAAATTTTTCGCACAAAAGAGCCATTGATTCGTTAGCTGTGTAAAAAGTGTCACCGTCCTGTTGAAATCACATATCGTCCACATCCATATCTTCCTATTCGGGCCATAACAAGTTCGTTATCATCTCACCATAGCGAACACTATTCACAGTAACTGCCTGACCGGTCTCATTTTGGAAAAAATACGGCCCAATGATGCCGCCGGCCCATAAACCGCACCAAACAGTCACTCTTTGTGAGTGCATTGGTTTTTTGGCAATCACTCTCGGATTACCATTCGCCCAAATGCGGCAATTCTGCTTATTGACAAATCCACTGAGGTGAAAATGTGCCTCATCACTGAAGATGATTTTTTTCGAAAATTGGTCATTCACTGTTGCCATTATCTGCCACCATTCTGACCATTGACGACGCTTGAAATGGTCAAAAGGCTTTAGTTCTTAAGTCAATTGCACCTTGTAAGCGCCAATATTTTCTGCAGTACAAGCTGTACGAGCATGCACTGGTGTTTTCACATCTCCTACAGACCCGGTTTGCTCAAACTTTTGCACAATTTTCCGATTGTACGCACATTTCGACGATTAAATTGACCGAAACAATCACGAAGTGCGCGATATGCATTTTGATTTGAACGCCTGTTTTCATAATAAGCCTGAATAACTTTAACGCATTGCTCGATTGTGTGTCTTTCCATGGTTCAAATTCAGTTAGTCTGAAATTGAAAAATGTCAAATGAAATGCAGAAAAAACTTGGCGTTTAGATGTGGTTCACATTCAACATTGGCCCTTGAAATTTAACCACCCTTTATTTGATAACCCACCCTTTAGTTGCCGTAAAATATTGTTTGCACAGAATCGTGTATGTCTGTACACAGTAATTTTTTTGTTGTTGTTATTTTGTTTCGAAATAATAATTAATGCTTGCATCTAATGCCGTTAGCTTTCCCGAGTGGTAAATTCAATAAATCTATTTATTCTTACAGTAGATGAGAGTATAAAATGTATAGTATACCTTAAGGCGTTAGAATAAAATACTTTGCCTTAACAGCAGATCAACGCATGCCGGGCATTTGCTGGTAAATCTATGTGATATAATATTTTTAAATCGCTCCGTAGTAAAATAAATGCCGCTTTGAAAAGAGACGAGGAATGTAGAATTTGCTTTTTTATAGAGAAAATGCAGTTTATTGCACATTAAGGGTTAAGAAAGGAAATAAACTTTAATGTGAACCTGTGTATTGAATCTATATATTTCTTTTAATTATTTAACAATCATTTACAAATATCTAATTCCTGTAGTCCTAACTGATTCCCCGGAAGTATTTGTTAGTCCAAGGAAGAGAAAATTCAAATAATTTTCCAATGCCTTGAAAGGCAACCGAAAAAAATCAAAGATTGAGTATAAGAGATTTGGCCGATATAGTCCATTACTTATTTAAATCGTTTTATATTTATCCAATTCAGAGAAAAGAATGAGACTAATTTATTTCTTTACATGGAACAAATAAATTTAAATTCAGAAAAAATTTGTTCGCACAAGTACGTTGTTGAAGGAAAAGCGCTAATATTTTAGAAGAAAATTCTTTGAGTTGAGGATGCAAGCTGTTATTTAAATTTGTCGAGAACTCAATTATATCGCTTCGCTTTAAAATACATTTTTTTTAATCATTTTATCCACTGTAGCATAAGAAAATTACCAGCATAGCCGCTGCTTATCTTGCTTCATTGGCATCAGAACTATAGATAATAAGATGGGAACCTCTTTCATTTTGAGAGAGAGAGCGCACCCATGAGGACGTTTCAAAACTTGGAAGCACTCACACATTATGGGATTTTGAACAGCTGATAGACGAAATGGCGGGCTGCCAGAAGAAAAGCGCCAAAAATAACCAACGAAAGCAGTTCGTTTTTGCTTAATGGAAAAATGACGCGATTAAATATTTGTAATTATGTGTCTTAAAATTAATTCAATTGAAACGTAATTGTTTAGGCCACAGCCTTTTCGTACCAGGGTAGACAGGGGATTGGAGACCAGGCCTCTTCGACCCCAGCTACAGCACGAACGTCGGCGCGAGCGTGGAGCGGAAACTAGGCCTTTTCGACCACGCACGCGAACGACGTTGGTGCGCCAACGTCCAAGACGCAATGCGAGACTGGCGACTAGGCTTCACCAGCGAGCATTACCACCCGCATTCCGCGCAGACGGTCTAATTCCGAGACAGGCGCTACGTCCAGTGGCGACGATCATGCCGACCGCCGTCATTAAAATCCAGGCTGGGGGACGCCTTCATCTGGTGCGCGCTCTCATCGACGCGTGCCTACCAGTTACAATTATATCAAGCGGCCTCGCAAGGGAATTGGGATTATTAAGTACCCAGGTAGGAGGCCAAAGGGGATGCGTGATCACTATTCGCGGAAGGAACGGCAAAAATAAGCGCGTTGCCCCACATGCTGCGGTAGTACCGGGATTCCAGCGCGTCACCGCCTTCCGAAGCGTCGACCCGGCTATAGCGGCGCCCTACGTTCACATGCCACTGGCGGATTCCAGATTTTTTGAATCCACTCCTATCCGCCTAGTGATAGGAGCGGAACTGTACTCAAGCGTCATGATGCAGGAGACCATACCCCGCTCTCTCAGCACCCTAATGGCGCAGAGCTCAATATTTGGCTGGGCACTGTCCGGGGTCTGCCCGTTAAATTAAGCATTTTTATTTTGTAAAGTATAGTTTACAAATCAATAAATTTTAATACAATAAATTTTACTTCTTTTTTGTGTGCAATAACTATCCACGTACATAAAATTTATCTTTACAGCATTTTTTCAGACGTCACCAGCAGCCTCAGATGTCTCACCACAATATACCGAACGTAGGCTGACACCTCCGTCCTAAAACAATGATTGCTTATCGCAAGGGGGCCGGCATGTTTAGGCCACACCCTAATATTTAATATAAATTTTTAGCCATCCTAATGGTAACTGGTAACACCGTTTCCAGTCGCTGCAACGTGAAGGCCGTTAACCCTGGCATTTCCCCGCCGAACAGTTAAAACGTTTACCGTGTTAAACGTTGTTCGGCGAGGTTACTTTCACTTCAATTTTAATTGTAACTTTCACTGCGATTTTCTAATTTATAGCATCAGGACGTGTCAGCCGACTAAGAGGTAATTTATTATTAATTATTAATTATACTTAACATAATACGTAAGCAACGTATTTCTATACACATATATATATATATACAATTTGTAACGCTTTTAAAACTATATGTATATACTGCAAATAAAATACTAAGAACTATACCCTGACACGCCTTTGTGCTTTTTTTATTTTTCCTAAAATAAAGGTTGTCAAAAAAGTCTTGCAGTATTTCCGCAAGCTTGTCTTTGCAAGCGCGTAGTTCTAGTTGTATTCGTCGCATCGGTTCACGCTAGAGCTTTTTGGAAAGCTCTTTTCACGTGCTAACACGTGTTTGTTTAATTGTTGTTTGCTTTTAGTCGTTCGTGAGTTATAGCGTCGCAAACATGGAGCAAAATAAAGAGAAAATACGGCATATTTTACAGTACTACTACGATAAAGGCAAAAATGCATCTCATGCTGCCAATAAAATTTGTGCAGTTTATGGACCCGATACAGTTTCCATTTCCACCGCACAACGATGGTTTCAACGTTTTCGTTCTGGTGCAGAGGTGATCGAAGAAGGTCCGGAAGGCCTGTCGTCGAAAATTGCGATAAAATCGCGGAATTGATCGAAAGAGACCGGCATAGTAGCAGCCGTAGCATCGGCCAAGAGCTGGGCATGAGTCATCAAACCGTTATAAACCATTTGAAGAAGCTTGGATTCAAAAAGAAGCTCGATGTATGGGTGCCACACGACTTGACGCAAAAAAACATTTTTGCCCGTATGGATGCATGCGAATCGCTTCTGAATCGCAACAAAATCGACCCGTTTTTGAATCGGATGGTGACTGGCGATGAAAAGTGGGTCACTTACGACAACGTGAAGCGCAAACGGTCGTGGTCGAAAAGCGGTGAAGCTGCCCAGACGGTGGCCAAGCCTGGATTGACGGCCAGGAAGGTTCTTCTGTGTGTTTGGTGGGATTGGCAGGGAATCATCCACTATGAGCTGCTCCGCTATGGCCAAACGCTCAATTCGGACCTGTACTGCCAACAACTGGACCGCTTGAATGCAGCACTCATGCAGAAGAGGCCATCTTTGATCAACAGAGGCCGAATTGTCTTCCATCAGGACAACGCCAGGCCACACACATCTTTGGTGACGCGCCAGAAGCTCCGGGAGCTCGGATGGGAGGTTGTTTTGCATCCACCGTATAGTCCGGATCTCGCACCAAGTGATTACCACCTATTTCTGTCCATGGCGAACGAGCTTGGTAGTCGGAAGTTGTCCACAAGAGAGTCCTGTGAAAATTGGCTCTCCGAGTTTTTTGACAATAGGGAAGCGAGCTTCTATAAGAGGGGCATTATGAAGTTGGCATCTCGTTGGGAACTCGTCATCGAACAAAACAGCGCATATTTGACTTAAATCGCATTATTATAACCAATTTTATGAACAATTGAAAATTGAAATAAACATACCGCAAGACTTTTTTGACAACCTATATATATCATCGGAGCGACCGTGGAGGCCCCACATTTCTAAACCGCCCATCGCGTCGCACTCCGATGATAACAGTAATAATTTAAATTGAAGGGAGTTTTAGAATTTTCCAAAGGCTCTTATATCCTTTTCGACTTCTACTTCTAATTAGTCATATGCACATAATGTAATTTTATTGAAAACTGTGTGTTGGTCTATGTAAATTTGTATATACGTAAATATTCTATGGTTGAAAAGCGTAGGTAAGGGAATTGAATTGAATTTTGAGTTTGAGATATTTTACAAAGATTAACAGTAATGTGCTTTAACTTATTCTGTTCGTTGATTGAGAATTTTTTTTTTGTTACCCACTTTCTGGGTTATAATAAAATATTGCAATATGTCATGTTTTTAATTATAACTTATGTTTTTCGTGTTCATTACTTTATTATTATTAAATTGCTTTTGTATTTCAGTTTTAAATAATATCATTTACATAAAAATTTAAAAATTTTTTGCTTATTTATGTACATATTTCATACGGATTGTGCTTATTTTTAGTATATGTAGGTGTTTACGAGTGATATAAGGCTATTGGGCAACCGCTCACTAAATACTAACCTCAATGGTGGTGTGGAAACTAAAAATTCCCAATTTTTGTTTAACAAATACCCAATTCATGTTTCTACCGGTGTGGCAATATTGGCAAATGTTATAAAAAATGCACATTTTCCAGCGCTCTCACGAGAAAAAAAAATTCCTATTTTATAATCCATGAACAGAACAACTCAAGGCATATCTATACAAGGTAGTATCATTAGAAGAGCCGATTAATTCGCCTTGGGCGAATTGTCATTTCTGTCAAAAATTTGTGCTAAGCCAAATTCGCTTTGTTTACATATTTCTTTGTCTCTACATTGTTATTATTGTAAAAAATATCAACTTTTTTGTTACATATTTTCAAAAATTGAAGTTAAATGGTTAAACAGAAATGAAATAAATAATAACCGCCCATTATATTATATATCGGTAATACAACATTTTTAAAGAAAGCCTTCTGGCATATAGCACTTCACTCTGAAATTTGTATTTTTCATTTTTAGATTTTTGAGGCATTTTGGGGAAATGCTTTCAACAATTTTTGAATAAAGTATATAGAAAAATGTTCAATCTGTCATTTGGCATATAAATATTTTTTCGCTCGCAGCTTTAAAAGCTGTGCTAATTTTTAAAACTAAGCTTGTTGCCATATGGCAACAAATTTCTCGTAAGGTGTTAACTTGCATTAGATTGCAGAAGAAGTTTATTTGCGATTGAAACCAATACAAAACATTTGTTGCCATATGGCAACATTATAAAAAAACACTTAAAAAAAAATTATTTGTATTGTTATTGGTCCTAAAATAAATACTCAGACAAAAATTTGGATTTTTTGGGTGGCGCAATAAAAAGATGTAGCGAAAGGGTTAAGGGATATAGGAATCTTGAAATTAAACATCCTTTTTAACAATTTCTTTCATTACTAAAGGAACCTTTTGGAACAGCCATTTCGAGCCAAGTAGAAGTGCTAGCAAAAATGAATAAATTCATGTCATCACCAGCTATTCCCAATAAAAAGAGTTTAGAGTGGTTTCAGAAAGGAATATTAATGACGAACAGAGCGCTGGTTATGCTTTTTCAAGATGTTGGCAAAAGCTCAAACATGGAGTACATTTTAACTCGTCGGCTAAATCAAGATGTACTCGAGCATTTCTTTGGAGCCATTCGCAGCAATGGCGGCCTGAACGATCATCCTACTCCACAAGAATTCAAATACAGACTGCGAAAGTACATCTTAGGTAAAATATTTAACGTCACTTTGAATTTTAAATATCAACTTAAATAACTTTTTTCCAGCACGGAATACTGAGCTTTTGCAAAACACTGGCAATGTTGCAGGCGACAGAACTGAGTGGTTGATTCCCACGGAAACCCCACAGCTGTCGGACACAATTGTTAACCTCACCATCCAGGTAAATTACTCAGGCGAGCTTGCTGCAGGTGAGGAGCCTGATGTAGAAATGGATCCAGCTATTGAAGTACTTGTCACATCACATCCGGATGATTGTGAAGCTCTTCAGGAAGACGCGCTGGAGTACATTTCTGGATACATCATCAAGAAGCTTCACCTTGAACAGCATGAATATACGGAACAGTCATTTACTTGGGTGGATCAGGCTTCGAAAGGATTCTTGAAAATACCATCAGCGCTCAAGCAAACTTAAAAATTTAGAGTCCGTATTCCACAATTTTAATGCGCTTGAAATAGTGCATTGTCGAAACCTTAAACAGCGCATGCTTGAAAGAAGCACAGAAGTGGAACTCTCTGACGAAATGAAATACGTTTTCTTCAAATGCAGAATCCATTTCAGGGTTAAACATTTAAATAAACGGCTTAAAATTAAAAAAAGCAAAACAAAAGATAATGGGTTACAACAAATTTCTCAAAATTAACCTATGACGTGGTAGGCGTAATCAATTAATAATATATAATTAAGCTAGCATTGTAACTCACTCTTATTTTTCCTTCTATTTACTTCGTACAAATATATGTAAATAAAAATTTATATAACCCTAGTAATCATTTTACCATTTTATTTCTTGTTTTCTTTTTCATATACATAGTATGTAATAAATTATGGGTTTAACGATATTTTGCAACATAATAAAGAATTTCACAGCTGATGAAGAAAACAAAATCTGTATAATTTTTAATCTTTTATTTATATAAATAACATTTGTCGGGAATTTTTATAGCATCCGTTTACCACCGCTAGCTTTTCGGCAGTTTTTCAATTTGGAGTTGCTTACATATCGCACCCTAAATACAAAAGGGTCACAACTCAAAATTTTCCACAACTGAGTTTTTTGCATAAATTAATTCAGAGTACACATTTCTAACTGCTACAAATATTTCGTTCACATAACTATCTTCTTTAACTGAAAAAATACAGTTATGTCTATTTTTATGTCAAGTGTGTTGCTTTCGCACGATCAACTAAAGAGAATTATTTTTAGTTGTGTTAATGGGCTCAAGAACAGCTGATTACTTTTATTACACATAAAGAGTTCTATTTTGAGTTCTGCCTCTTTAACTGTAAAAAGTGATAAATTTCGTGGTATATTATTTTGCATTGTGCCTCTTTAGTTGTAAAAAGTGAGTTCAATTAAGTTAGGAAACTTATAAAATTAAAACATTTTATCAGTTAAAAAGGCACAACTTAAGATAACACTGTGGAACAAATTCAGGTTAGCAAAAGTTAGGTCCATTCTGAGAGTGGCGGGTGAAAATAGAGGCGAAATTAGAAGACCCGTATCGCGGCGTTTGTTTATGTTAGTTCGAATTTTTTTTTAATCGGCCTTCGAAGTTTGCAGTCAAATGCCGATTTTCAGTATATTGTTTATATGGTTTTTTGGCTATAAATCGTCGACTAATTGATATTTTTTCAATCTGTAAAAGCCAAATTATTGCTAGAGACCTGTGCAATAATTACAATTTTTGAAAAAATTGATTTCGAAAATTTTTATGGTACTTATGAGGCAAAATGTTGGAAAAATTATTTTTTTTTCATGTTTTTTGAAAATATTTTCAACAAAACTAAGTCTTTTTTACATTTTGTGTGGTCTATAATATGCTTCTCAGTTTCTTAAATAAATGTAATTTGAAAAAAAATTGTCTTAGTCGACAATTTGCGCTTTAGGCATACAGTCATAATACAAAACTTGCGTTTTTTGAGCTTAATATTAATTTATTTCTCATTTTTTATTTACCAATTTTGTTCAGTGTTGGTTTTGAAGAAACATAGAAAAAGAAAATATAAAAATATGGAAAAAAATATAATTTTGAAATGTTAATAATGAAAAGTTTTAAGTAGAAAAATAAAATAAATTAAATTAATAATTTGGCCAGCTGCCGTTTAGCAGGCGGCTGTGGATCAACATCACTGCTCTCTCTAATGTCTTGGTCATCGTCATCATCATCAGAGAGATCGATTATTTCGTCCAACAGATATTCTGGATTTTCATCTGTGTCTTCCCCTTCTTCCTCTGTTTCCTCGTCTTCCTCTTCTTCAAAGGTGTTTTTATACCACCAACAAATTTCAGCGAGTATCGCATCTGGAGATTTCTTTCCTCTGTACCTGAAACGAAAATAGTTTTCAATCGTTAACATGTTTAAATTGTGCACTCTGACCAAGATATTAGAAAAATCTAGGAATTCAAAATATGCACACTCTATAGTTACCTTATTTCAAATGGAAGCGCAGTTTGGTGATGACGTTCGCCTTGCTCATCAGATTCAGTTGGCAACTGTTGAGCGAGTTTTTCAAGATGCTGATGCAAGAGATGAATTTTGTATGACATATTAACCCCAATTTCAGCGAAAGCTGCCAACATGTTTGCAACAGATTGCCTGTAGTTTTCTTCACGTTCTTTACCCAAAAGTCCTTTGATGACTGCTTTCAATGCGAGCCATCCATTTAATTCTCGGTCTGTCAGAACTTGCTCAAAATCTTGACGACTCATTAGTTTCCGTATGTCGGGACCATTAACAACCCCTTCCTGAATTTTGGCCTTACTTAGTCTTGGGAAAATATCTTTCAAGCGGTTGAATACTGCTGGTCTTTTTGCGATACATTTCAAAAAATTTTTAGCAATGCCAAGTTTAATGTGGAGCAACGGCAACAAAATTTTCATTTCAGGAACAAGACTTTCGTGTAGCCTATTGTCATTAGGCCATTTTCGCCCAATTCGACTACTCCAGTTATGTTGTTTGTACTGGTTTCTTCCTTTAATACCTTCTCCGTATCGTGAATCCCAATCGCACAAAAAACACGGATATTTTGGACGGCCAGATGCTGTTAAGCCTGTAATCAAGGAAACTACTTTGAGGTCGCAGCAAATGCGCCATTGGTGTTCGTTATATTCGACTACTTCCAGAATGTCTTTCAATTTATCGAAAGTTTCACTAGTGTCAGTGCTATACGCAATCGGAACAGAAGGCATTCTATTTGTCTTGTGCAAAAGCACAACTTTTAAGCTGATTAGTGAACTATCGATAAAGAGACGCCAATCATCTTTTTTATAGGTTAACCCTATCGCCTCCATTAACTTTTCAATATCGTTGCAATAAGCGAAATTTTTTGCATCATTGACATTGAAGAACTTTTGTAACTCTTTTTGGCGTTTTCGATATGCTGTTACTTTTGTACCTTTCGTCAGTAAATTATTTCCTTTCAAAAATGACGCCAGTCGTTCTGATTTTTTCTGAGTCAAACACAAATTTGAAGATCAGTACTTCGGTATGTTGGTACTGGAACGAATTCTGAGTGCGGTAATGGTAACTGGACACTTGACACTGCTACATAAGTTTTATTCTTTGTTTTCCTTCTATTCAAAGTTTTATTGTAGTTGGTACATCCATAGCAATTTTCTTCTTGATGTGGGCTATTATCTGACCAAATCATTGGTACACCAAAAGGCATAGCCTTCTTCTTTTCACTTTTCCATTGCATAAGAATTGAATAGCAATTAAAGCAAACTTTTTTAGGGGCATAGTTTACGTCATTGATAAACTCTTGCGAGAAATATTGTCTATAGATTTCCAAAAAAGAATCAGTCACATTGCCGCATTTTTCATCGCTTACTATGAAACGTCCACAAATATTACAAAAATGGTTCATTTTACATGTTGGTTCCGACATTTTTAATACAATATATATTATAGAATGTTTTTTTTTGTTAATTTTATGAAACTGATACACTTAACTTAAATCACTCAATAAATGAAATAGGTTCCAAAAGAATGAATAGCAAATTTTATCACGACCGAGCGAAAATTAAAAGACATCAGCTTCGGCTGAGTTTCGAGTCTTAACTGAATCTTTATTTTTAAAATTAGTTCGCATGCAACACAAATGTTTACAAATATTATTTTAATAGCTATTGATTGTTCCTGGAAATTCCCTTTCTTAATTGTATTCTGGGAATTTCCTTTTCCTTAATTATTTTTGGAACATGCATTCTTCTCGGAAAATCCCTTTTTTAATCCATACTTAGCATTTCCTTTTCTTTAATTGTTTTTGGAATGTTCCTAATTCTTGAAACATCCCTTTTTAACTACTTCTACCGAAATCGATATTTATTTAATGGTTTCGGGAATTTTTAATTACTATGTGTTTACTAGGAATTTTGGGTTTTTTTACATTAGTTTTATGTAATGAATGTGTGTATATCGCACAAATTTTCGACTGATACTATATTTTTTTCCATGATATTTATGTCATGGATTGAAAACTATATTTTAGATAAGAAAAAAAGCGAAAAAAATGAGTTGCTTGCCAGATATTAAGAAATAATAAGGAAAACGTTAATTTTTCGAACATTTTGTGACTTTCGTCAAAGTAGCTGCCAAAATATTTAATCCCGTAATTTTCTTTTCAAATTACATTTATTTAAGAAACTGAGAAGCATATTATAGACCACACAAAATGTAAAAAAGACTTAGTTTTGTTGAAAATATTTTCAAAAAACATGAAAAAAAAAATAATTTTTCCAACATTTTGCCTCATAAGTACCATAAAAATTTTCGAAATCAATTTTTTCAAAAATTGTAATTATTGCACAGGTCTCTAGCAATAATTTGGCTTTTACAGATTGAAAAAATATCAATTAGTCGACGAGTTATAGCCAAAAAACCATATAAACAATATACTGAAAATCGGCATTTGACTGCAAACTTCGAAGGCCGATTAAAAAAAAATTCGAACTAACATAAACAAACGCCGCGATACGGGTCTTCTAATTTCGCCTCTATTTTCACCCGCCACTCTCAGCATGGACCTAACTTTTGCTAACCTGAATTTGTTCCACAGTGTAATATTACTAGTTAATAGAAAAAATTTCAGTTAAAGAGTCATAAATCAAAATTTTGTTTTATTTTCGCAAACATAATATAAAATTGAAAAAAATATAGTAGAACCTTCTTCAATGTTGTATATTTTCATGATGGAACAATATTTTCTTTAAATATTACAATAATTTTTACATAAAACGTTTTTCGTCTCTCCTGAAAATCTTAGTATTTTGAGTTGTGACCCTTTTGTATTTAGGGTGCGATATATTTACATGCACATCACACCAACGCAGACCCACAAATGTTGATGATGATGATTCACATGTAAAATTTCTGTCTGCAAGATTGCAAGATATTAATAATATTCAAAATGTACTTTTACACTTATGTCTCCACAAATTTCGTTTTATCTGCTCTGCATTTTCATTTAATAACAAAATCGAACACTTTGTTATTATGAAAAAAGTTGTTTGCGTTTATTTAATATACTATTCACAATCCAATTCGTCTTGGAAATAATTATTTTGACACTTGTGTCAAAAAAGCAAGAACAAAATACATATAACTTTTTGTTTTTCAGAGCGTAGGAATACGTGTGTTGAGTGCACTGCTCGCACGAGTAAGTTTTGCCGACCTTTGATCTACAGTTTAATCGCTCAAAGTGCTTGAGCACGAGTGCTTTAATAAAATCAAAAATAGCTAAAAAATTTGTTTAGTTACCTATTACATTTTTCTATTCGAGCTTGAAAACTTAGCGGCTGGCCTGTTTTCACCAACGTGTAGAACTTAACTAAAACTGTTAGATAATTTCAGAATTAGTAGCAATATATAGTATGCTATATCGTATGCTGTTTTCTACAGTTAAATTCATAAGCCGGTTGAGAGATCCAGCCATACGGTAAGCGAATAAAATTATAAGTAATCACCGCGCCTTACCTTTTAGCATTGCATACTTACAGGCGAGTAAAGTAATAACAGCGGAGAATGTTAATGGAATGAGAAGGCGCAAATGTTAAATGAGCTTCTTTCGAGTACTAATTTCAGAGAATGTTAATGTTAATGTTAATTATTGATTGATTGATTCAATTTGAGATGAAAATTCACAAGCGATTGTTGAAACACCACTCCATCCATAAAATGTCACCGTTTCATGTGCTTACTGACCCTGTGGACCGATAGAACCACCGTGTACTGCGTTCGTGCGATTTTACTCTTTTAGCCAATTTTTTCCGTAGGAAACCAGAAACCAACATGCAGCCTCAGTGAAGTGTTTGAGAGAAACATTCTGCGGAAGATTTTTGGACCTTTGCACGTTGGTGACGGTGAACAACGTAGGCGGTGAATAAAGATTCAGCAGCTTCGTTAGTTGGGTCAGGTCGCCCGAATGAAAATTAACACACCGACTCTAAAAGTATTCGATGTGAAACCAGCTGGTGCTAGCAGAGGAAGAGGAAAACCTCCTCGACGTTGGAAAGATCTGGTGGAGAAGAACTTGGTTTTAGCTGTGTTTCCAACTGGCGCCGGTTAGCACAAGAAAGAATTGACTGACGCGCTTTGTTAAAATTGGCCAAAATTGCGTAAACGGTTATGGCACCAATGAAAAAGAAGAAGGTGTTTTTTTTTATTTTCAATTGAGAATGTCATTTAAAGGTTAAATTTCAAGGGCCGATGTTGAATGTGAACCACACCTAAACGTCAAGCTTTTTCCGCATTTCATTTGATATTTTTCAATCTCAGACTAACTCAATTTCAACCATGGAAAGATACACAATCGAGCAACGCGTTAAAGTTATTCAGGCTTATTATGAAAGCGGGTGTTCAAATAAAAATGCATATCGCGCACTTTGTGATTTTTTCGGTCAGTTAAAGCGTCCAAATGTGCGTACAATCGGAAAAATTGTGCAAAAGTTTGAGCAAACCGGGTCTGTAGGAGATGTGAAAACACGAGTGCACGCTCGTACAGCTCATACTGCCGAAAATATTGTTGCTGTTCGCGATAGTGTGGTTGAAGAGCCGTCCTCCTCAACTCGTCGTCGTGCCCAACAATTGCACCTTCCACGCTCGTCGTTGATGAACATTATGCATAAAGACTTGCATTTACACGCTTACAAGGTGCAATTGACTTAAGAACTAAAACCTCTTAACCATTTCAAGCGTCGTCAATGATCAGAATGGTGGCAGGAAATGGCAACAGTGAATGACCAGTTTTCGAAGAAAATCATCTTCAGTGATGAGGCACATTTTCACCTCAGTGGATTCGTCAACAAGCAAAATTGCCGCATTTGGGCGAATGATAATCTAAGAGTGATTGCCGAAAAACCAATGCACCCACAAGGTGTGACTGTTTGGTGCAGTTTATGGGCCGGCGGCATCATTCGGCCGTATTTTTTCCAAAATGAGGCCGGTCAGGCAGCTACTGTGAATAGTGTTCGCTATCGTGAGATGATAACGAACTTTTTATGGCCCGAATAGGAAGATATGGATGTGGGCGATATGTGTCAGGACGGTGCCACTTGTCACACAGCTAACGAAACAATGACTCTTTTGCGCGAAAAATTTGATGGCCGAATAATCTCACGTTGCGGCTATGTCAATTGGCTGTCAAGAGCATGTGATTTGACACCATTGGACTTTTTTCTTTGGCGTTATTTGAAAGAAAAGATGTACGTCGATAAGCCAGCAACAATTCAAAAGCTGAAGAATGAGATAATTCGGCACATTAACGGCATAGAACCTCAACTATGCCTCGACGTCATCGAAAATTTGGACCATCGGAAGGAGGTGTGCCGCCGAGGCCGTGGTGGCCATTTGGCCAATATTTTGTTCTATACGTAATTGGGCCATACCAATATTATCATAGTAAAGAAAAATTACAATAATTTTCTAAAAAAAATTGTATATTATTCAAAATCAACATCGGCCCTTAAAACTTAACCACCCTTTAGATAAGGAACTATTTGCATTTGGTGGTCTTTGGAGCTGTGCCGCCGAGGCCGCGGTGGCCAAATGGCCAATATTTTATTCTGTAGGTAATTTAGCCTTATCAGTATTATCATAATAAAGAGAAATGGAAATAAGTTCCTAAAAAAATTGTATTTCATTCAAAATCAATACCGGCCCTTGAAACTTAACCACCCTTTACATGTTAATTTATCAAGGAATACAAAAAAAATTGTTCAATTGGATTGGAGATTAAATTAAGAAAACTGTGATACACTATAAAGATATGTTTACATTTAAGGACAAAACGGCAGATGGCCCATTTCTCTATACCTCTTCCTCTTGCATAATTCGTTTATCGCCTTCTAGTCTTTTTTCGTCGTCTGCTGCGCTGGTAATTTTTGACTAATCGCAAGGTTAACTAAAAATGGTTTCCTCTTACGAAACGAACCTCCAATTATTTTAACAAGTTCTGTATTTGTCAATCACTCAGATATGTAAAATTGCGAGCGGGTAAATGGCAAACACAAAACCCACACACCAACATAATTTATATGGGCAGCAAAACTCATTACAGCAAAAGCAATTACGCAAGGTAAATATCAAATTTATTAAATATTTAGCTTCTATACATTAAAATCATTAAATTATTAACTCGAATTATTCGAATATTCACATAGAAATAAATAAAGCTTTTACCATGCAGTTGCACAACAGATTTGCATTTATGTACAAATATAGAAATTTTGCTGCTGTGGTCCTTCGAAATATACACACACATACGCAGATATACATACAGACAAACATGCGGGCATGCATGCTGCATTAAGCATAATTTTATTACGTTAAAAGGTAAAATTATCCACGTTTAAGGTCAGGCGACCAAATGATGAACGAACGAACGAACGAACGAGCGAACGAACGCATGGAATGTGCATTGTTGGTGTGCGCGCATATGGCTGGCATCACCAAGGTCGCCAAACAAGGCCATCGCCCGGTAGAAAACCACCATCGGCCCAATCAATGCCACCGCCGTCGCCCACGCCAACGCCATCCGCACGCTCCACCACGCTCAAGCCATTGCTGTGATTATTTAACGGTTTTCGGGCGTAGGGATGCATTCGCGTTTTGTCGGTGGCTGCTGCTCGCGCTGCCGCTTCCCAAATGCGTTCAAAGCTGGAAATTGCTGAAGCAGATATTTGCATTTGTTGGTGCCTGGCGTGCGACGTCGTGGCTGCCATTGCCACTGCTGCGGCAGGCGGTTGCGGTGCGGTTGTGTTTGGCGCTATTTTCGTTACTGCTGTGTCCGTGGGTATGTGGCGCAGTGCCGTACAGAATCTTTGGTAGTGCTCATTTATGTTATTGGCCACATTGAGCGCGCTAACTCCACTGCCAGCCGATGCCATTGCTGGTGGGGCTTGTGGTGTTTGTGGCTTAGCTGCTGCTGCTGCTGCTGAAGCTGTAGTAGTGCCATTGGCTGTTGCCGCCGCTGCAGCCACTGCTGCTGCCATATTTGGCACATAATTCGCAATATATTTGATTAGATCTCCGTTCACGTGTTTGTTTTGTTGATCGTATTTTTGTAGGAAATGCGATACCTCGACGGCGCAATGCTGAAAGCCGGCCCAGAACTTTTCCATGTTCATTGTGTCGCTGTGACGCACGAAAAGACCGTTGGTCTCGCGCAGGCGTTGCAGGTGGCGCACGGTCAACTCTAAAATATCGGCTTTCTCTAGTTTGGAGAGGTTTTCGCCATCCTGAAATGGATAAATGGATAGAGAAATTAGTGAAGGTGCATATAACGGGGTTTCCAAAATGCTATGTATATTTTGACATTTAGTGCCAGGTGTTAAAGTAAGAGGAAGCGATTTTTACAATTTCTATATTTTGACATCTATCGACAGTCGCAAATGTAACATCAAACGTTTTTTTATTTAATATTTTTATTTTTCTCGCTCGTTTTATTTGTCTGATATAAAGGGTGGTTAAGTTTCAAGGGCCGGTGTTGATTTTGAACAAAATACAATATTTTTTTTAAATTATTGTCATTTCTCTTTATTGTGATAATATTGGTATGGCTCAATTACGTATGGAATAAAATATCGGCCAAATGGTCGCCGCGGCCTCGGCGGCACACCTCCATCCGATGGTCCGAATTTTCGATGACGCTGAGGCATAATTGAGGTTCTATGCCGTTAAAGTGCCGAATTATCTCATCCTTTAGCTGTTGAATTGTTGCTGGCTTATCGACGTACACCTTTTCTTTCAAATAACTCCAAAGAAAGAAGTCCAACGGTGTCGTTGATATTTAGATGTGGTTCTCATTCAACATCGGCCCTTGAAATTTAACCACAAAGCGAAAACAATTTTAAACGCAATCTCGCATAGCGGCCTCGGTAGTCTAGCGGAAGTGCACTAGCCTGCCATCCCAGAAGTTGTTATGGGTTCGAATCCCACGTAAAGCACGGTCCTCGCACTTTTCCAAACTTTACCTACTCCTAAAAAAAATGATACTAACGTACAATATGAAACGGATGAAGAGGAACTTGCACGAGAGACGGATTGGATCCTAAAAAAAAGGCCAAGTAAGAAAAGGAAGGCTGAAGTATCACCTGAAATACAGGCTTCTAACTCAAAAGTTACTGCAAAAGCATCCTTTGAGCAAAAAGAGAAGAAAATCCCGCGACCTCCACCAATAATGATATCTGGAGAATGCGATTACCAACAAATTTTTAATATTGCGAAAAAGGAAATGAAAAAAGAGTTTCTTATTAAACTTCTAAACAATAATACTTACAAAATCAGTGCATCAGATCCTGATGACTATAGAAACCTGACAAAAATGCTGACCAATAAAAACTTATCTTGGTATACATACGAAAACAAGCAAGCCCGGCCGATTAAGGTGATGGTAAAGAACTTGCATCATACGAGTGATCCAGGAGAAATAATATCAAATCTTCAAAAACAAGGACTTAAAGCCATCAGCGCAGTCAATAAATTGAAATGGAAAACTAAAGAACCTTTAGATATGTTTCTCCTTACGTTTGATTCCAATGAAAACATTAAGAAAATACATGAAGTAAAAACTATCTTACACTCTGTTGTTACTATAGAAGCAGTGAGGCAATCAAAACTCATACCGCAATGCAAATCATGCCAGGCATATGGGCACACGCAAAACTACTGTGGCAAACAACCAAGGTGTGTCAAATGCGCAGGGAAGCATAAAACGATTGAATGCACAAAGCTTGAACAACAACAACCAAAATGCTGCAATTGTGGTGAGTCCCATCCTGCGAACTACAGGGGATGTGTTGTTGCCAAAGAACTACAAAAGATACGTGATCAACGAGCTGGCTCAAAAATAAAAAATAATATAAATAGTACTCAAGGCAAAAGTATAAATAAAAATATTATAGGTAGCTACCCAAATAACCTTATTAGCAAACCAATTTTGCAAAACAATACTACACCACTTAAAAGACCCACATTCTCACAGGTAGTAAAAGGAAACAATCACTCGGAAAACGCTAACATACTACAACAAATATTGGAAAAAATAACGACACAAAACGAGTATATGACTGCACTAGAAAAGAGATTGCAGAAGATCGAAAAAACACTACACCTAGTTGAATAAAAATGACTAAATTTTTAAAAATAATGCTATGGAATGCAAACGGCTTGTTTAAACATCAAAGCGAGCTGGAAATGATTTTAGAAACCGAAAAAATCGACATCTGCCTAATATCTGAGACGCACTTTACCAAACAGTCATATATCAAATTCAAAAACTACAATACATACCATTCAATTCACCCAAACAACGCCGCACGAGGAGGCGCTGCTATTATTATAAGAAACAATATAAAGCATTACGAAGAAGGCAGCATCTCTATACCTGAATTTCAAGCAATAACCATAACAGTGGAGAGTGATAGGAATTTATCAGTCACTGCAGTCTATAGTCCCCCAAAACATCAGATCAAATGCGACCAATACATAGAGCTAATTAATAGTCACGACAACCGATTTTTAATGGGCGGTGACTTCAATGCGAAGCACACACACTGGGGCTCGAGATTAACCACTACAAAAGGTAGAGAATTATGCAAAGCTCTTCAACAGACTGGATGTGTAACATTTTCTACTGGGACTCCAACATACTGGCCAACGGATTCACAAAAAATACCCGACCTAATCGATTTTTTCATTGCCAAAAAAATATCAGCTAATTATATCAGCATAGAAAGCGGGTTGGATATGAACTCGGATCATTCTCCAATTTTATTAACATTATATGAAAATGCGCTTATCAAGAAATTGCCATTTACGCTAACAAATAAATATACGGATTGGGAATATTTTAGGAACGTTTTAACCGCGGATAATCACAATGCAGAAATTACCAACACTTCCGATTTAGATGATGAAATATTAAGATTATCTAACCTTATACAACTGGCAGCCTGGAGTAGCACTTCGGAAAAAAAGTTTGTCACATCAGGTCATAAATATACCAAAGATATTAAAGATATGGTCGCAGAAAAACGCAAAATACGAAGACGATGGCAGCAAACAAGATCTCCCTCCGACAAAAAACGACTAAATAAAATTACGAAAGAAATTTCCAGGAAAATAAAAGAATTTAAAAACAGATCTCTGAGTACGTATCTAAAGAGCTTATCGAACGAACGCAGCACTGATTACTCGCTCTGGAAATGTACAAAAAACTTTTCACAGCCAGTAGCACAGTACCCACCAATCAAAAAAGAAGACAGTTCTTGGGCCAAAAGCAGTCAAGAAAAAGCTAATGTTTTTGCTGAGTACCTCGAGGGCATCTTTAAGCCATATGACACGTCGAGGATAGCCGGAATGCAGCCACTTACCTATGAAACGGATGCCGAAATTCCCCTTGTTACGGATTCCGAATTGCTTGGTGAAATAAATAAACTAAAATCAAAAAAAGCGCCTGGGTATGATCTTATTACTGCTGAAATTTTAAAACAACTTCCTCAATGCACGATATCTAGGTTTACTGAAATAATGAACGCCACATTCAAATTGCACCATATCTCAATATATTGGAAAACTGCTGAAATAATTATGTTTAATAAACCAGGGAAGCCAGCGCATGATGTCACATCTTATCGGCCTATCTCGCTCCTACCAATTATATCAAAACTGATGGAAAAGCTTTTAGCCAAACGTCTCAACATAATTATTAAGCAAAGAAATATAATACCAGTGCATCAATTTGGTTTTCGCACAAAACATTCTACCATCGATCAAGTGCACAGAATTACTCGCATCATTGAAAACGCCTTTGAGGAAAAAAAGGTGTGCTCTGCTGTCTTTCTCGACGTGTCTAAAGCCTTTGACAAAGTTTGCCACATTGGGCTCCTCAACAAAATAAATGCGCTTCTACCAATACAATATTTTAATGTTCTAAAATCGTACTTATCCGATCGTTTTTTCCGAATAAAATACGAAGACACATATTCCGAACTTAAGGAAATTAAAGCTGGCGTCCCACAGGGCAGCGTGCTGGGGCCCATTCTTTATATTCTTTTTACGTGTGATCTACCTATTGACATAAATTGCTCCACAGCAACTTTTGCTGACGACACAGCCATCTTATCGGTAGGAGAAACTCAGATTGACTCAATCAAAAACCTTCAAATTTATTTAAATAAAATCTCCGAGTGGACCATTAAATGGCGCATAAAACTAAACGAAACAAAATCGGTTCATTTAGACTTCACACAGAAGAAAATCAAATATCTGCCACTACATATAAACGGCGTACAAATCCCGCATCACAACACCGCCAAATACTTAGGTATGACACTAGATACCAAGCTTAGATGGAATGCTCACGTTAAAAAGAAAAGAGAAGAGTTAGATATCAGATTTAGAAATATGTACTGGCTTATGGGCAACCAATCAGCCTTATCCATATACAATAAAATTCTTTTATATAAGCAGGTGCTTAAACCAATTTGGACATATGGGATCCAGCTATGGGGCTGCTCAAGCTCAACCAACATAAAATCCATACAAAGATTCCAAAATAAGGTACTACGATGCGCTGTTAATGCACCTTGGTACGTCCGTAACGCCGATATCGAACGCGACCTTGGCATCGACTCAGTTGCCACTTCGATCAACATCAACGCTAAGTCTCATATGGAAAGACTACGCCACCATGTAAATAGCGAAGCCTCAGCCCTAATTGACCCCGTTAAATGGAAAGAAAGGCTGAAACGAAAAAAACCGCACCAACTCACGCAGTAGCCCATTTCCCTGCAAGCCTGATGCAGAGTATCTTTAAATTTAGTTGTATTGTACAAAATTAAATCCAAATTGTTCGTTAGTTTATAATTTATTAACTAGTTACAATGTAAATAATAATAAAAAAACAAAAAAAAAAAAAACTTTACCTACTTTCCTAGTTTCTATAAAAAAAAAACAAAAAAATAAAAAAAAAATTAATTCCTCAACCGCAACAACCTTATCCTTCCAATCCTTACTCCCGCCAAAAAAATTAGCGCATTACTTGCATTGTGATAGCTAAAACAAGCAAAAACCAAAGAAAAATACTTAGTTACACATTGCATCAGTAGTGCCAGCAAGAGGAAGCGGGCAATGGCGCTAATAGCGCAGACACACCAAATTTAGCGTAGTCCTCAACCATCTGTGTGATCCTTCCGACAGAAAAATTTGACACACAGATGACGCTCCAAGCAGTAAGAAGGCGTTGTTCCTAAGCAACAACGACAGGTGGGCATTCCCACTACTTAGGACTGGTAGCGGCAGGCTAATAGATTAACGAAACCAATGAAAGACTGAGTCTTGTCGAGGCTCTATGCTTCCGAGTGGAGTGAACAAGGAAAGAAAAAAAAACCACAAATCTTGCATAGGATATAATTCTATTAGTTTAACATATTTTTGTAAGCATAAAACTTTTGCATAAAACAATATTGCCTTTTATAGACCTACCTTGGTAGTGAGGCAAAATAAAGAAAAAAATATGGCTGTAATTTCCATTAAGAAAAAGATTCTGCGTAAGATTTTTGGAACTTTGCACGTTGGTAACCGCGAATATCGCAGACGATGGAATGATGAGCTGTATGAGCTTTTCAACGACTTAGACATAGTGAAGAAAATAAACATCCAGCGGCTTCGTTGGCTGGGTCATGTCGGTCGAATGGAAACAAACACTCCGGCTCTGAAAGTATTCGATGCGGTACCAGCTGGTGGTAGCAGCAGTGGCCTTCCTCCCCCTCTATGTTGGAAAGATGAGGTGGAGAAGGACTTGGCTTCATTGGTATGCCCAACTGGCACCGGTTAGCGGGAGAAAGAAACGACTGGCGCGCTTTGTTAAACTCGGCTCATATCGCGTAAGTGGTTATCGCGCCAATTAAGAAGAAGAAGAAGAATAGATAACAAGACATCGTGTGTATTAGAATTTCACGAGCAATATTTTTGTAGAATATTTTACCTAATTAACTCTCTTACTTCTCTTATTTTTCTCCATTTTCATTTTCTTGGCATAGTTTAAGAAAACTAAACTTAGAGATCATTAGAGGGTTAACACTTTTTTATATAATAATTTTGCTGAAAATTTCATCAACGTTCTTCTTAAAGAAAATCTCTTTGCAAAGAGTGGAAAAGTCTACCAAAAATTAAATAACGGCCAGTTTGTCTAAAAATATGCAACTTAGGTTCATGCTTTCTTTTATTCTCGTTTTCGTTGCGAAGAAATTAAATTTAAATTAAAAATAAATAAATAATCGGCCTCTTTATGCTGTTCCCCAAATGGAGGGTCCTACAGGTTTAAGCCGACTCCGTACGACACATTCTTTTTATGAGGAGCTTTTCCATGGCAGAAATATACTCGGAGGTTTGTCTTTTGCCTGCCGCGATGCGACCGAAGAAGTAAATGATTGCTAATTTTGTTAATATGGCAGCCATTTAAGAGCAAAATGGAAAGCACAGCTATGCTCGGTGCTATTTTTTACACTCTTCAAGCTACTTGAGACTCTATTGGACCCTCTATTCATACATATCTGTGGCAATTTCCGAACTAACACGCCAGGCCTAAAAAACTTCAGATCTGAGCACCCAAAAATTCTTAGAACTTTTCCCAGAAACGCACAGGGAGCTAAATTACGCTAGACGACAGTTCTGCTTTGAAAATAAGTTGTCCACAAGAATCCCAGAAAGATTTGAGTATGATAACTTGAAGCACCTTGACTTCGAATCAGCGGGTACCGTCGCTGATAGCTCAAGAACAAATAATAGGATCGGCGGTGGCATCTATATACTTAAAAGTACTGATGCTAAACCCAGCACTGCAGTATTTTTCAAGTTGAGCTAACAGCTGTAAAAGAATGTGCGCTGTGGGGAGGGTCTCGCCCGTTCACTATCTACTTTGGCACTGAAGCCGTCATTAAATTTCTACAATGCAATAATACGTCCAATTAACTTAGTAATTGGACATAGAAATGAGTTGTCTGGGCTCCTGAACACAGAAATATTCCTGTAAATTGCATCGCGGACGAGCTGATAAAGCAGGGAACTGAGCTTAAAACAGTAAGCTCTGTTTATGTAGTAAATGGGCATCCCAGACATCCCTTTATCCTCAAACAAGCCCTGAATCAGGAGGGCTTACATGACGCAGGCCAACAACAGATAAACCACGCAGCACATTTGTGGGGAATGAGACAGGTTTGATCTAGAATAAATGAAAACAGAAGCAATTCCATCATCTATCTCGACCGCCCTTCCATTAGTAAATCGTTTATTAGAGGTACGAAATGGTTGAGCACAACGAAGTGGTATCACAATGGTCATCCAAGCCTAAGCGAGCCCCCACGGAGCCTAATCTGATATTCCAGCCGATTCTGTCAGTTCTTCCAGGTTTGATACCTATTGGCGCCGTGGAAAATGAAGTGATGGAAAAAGTTATTTTGCTAAAGCAGTCGCTCCTTGGCACGGAAAGGCAAACGTCCAAGTGTACGTCTGTAATAAAAGCCATTCATTACTCGGAGTCGGTACAAAAATGTTGGACTCTCCATGTAACGGCAGTTCACAAAAAGATAATGGTATCAAATAGAAGTTCCATGGAGATCACAAGTAACTTTCTTAGCGAGCTAAAGTCAGATATTTGAACGAGTCGAATGGCACGCTGCTCAAGAGATCTTAGTTAGCATTCCCTACGGAAATCTGTGGGTTCTTTGATCTTCAATTGAGATAATTTATTTTTTTTAACTTCATTCGACAGGAAAGTTTTTTGAAAAAAATTGCCGTGATTTTTAAACTGCTCCAAAACCTATAAAGAAACGAGATGCTCATTTTCCTTCAAGTTAGTAGTTGTAAACCCTATAAACTGAGGCTTATAAGCAGGCTTTTCTCAGACTAGTGCGAAGTTATGTTACGTTACGGTGGCTGACATTTTATACGGAACTCAGAGAGATAGATAAAGGGTTTTCCAATAACAGGTGTTATCTATCGCTATTGAGAGATGATTAACGATTTTTTATGGCCGGAATTGGATGGTATTGATCTGGAAAACGTTTATTTTCAACAAGACGGCGCTACGTGCCACAAAAGCAACGAAACTATTGAGCTTTTACGGGAAAAGTTTCCGAACCGTGTTATCTCTCGAAGAGATGATCCCAATTGGTCACCGAGATCTTGTGATTTAACACCTTGTGACTTTTTTCCTTTGGGGCCACGTGAAAGAGAAGGTCTACGCCAACAGCCCAGGGTCGATTGAATACCTCAAAGAATAAATTCGTGAGGCTATCGAGGACATAGAGCAGCCCCTTTTGCAATTCGGTTATGGAAAATTTCATGAAAAGGATATTGTCCTGTTGGCGTGGTCGTGGTGATCATTTGCCTGATGTTATTTTCCACTATTAAGGGCATACCTTCCTCTTTATAATGAAATAAACATTCGATCATGTATATTAAAAAATAGCATTTTTCTTTGCATATCAAAATAACACCTCTGATTGGAAAACCTTTTACATACAATACATCATGGCCTACTGTGATGCCTCGTGAGTATTACCTAATTCCGTCGCTTTGAATCGTCGTGTAGCCTAATCAATGAATTTCGTTTAAGAAGCCTTGGAGATTTTGAGTGCCTATTCACTCCAAAACCCGCCAGGCATTCAAAGAAATACTCTCTAATATAGAGATTTGGTATTATTTCCAGAGCGGGGCTGTAGCAGAGATAGTGGTTGACGCTTCCCACCTTCTCGCCAACTTTCCTATGTCAATGAAATTTTGGATTTTAGATATTTCAGGCGAGCTCTTATTCTCGGGTCTATGCGCACACTTTCGGTGGTAGCAACAAAATGAAGAAGACCGCACGAACACAAGGGCAAACGGATTTTCTTATTAATCTGTGCTGCTTCAGCAATACTTCCGATTTGGAGGTACGATGCGGAATTCATACTGAAACGCTGTCAATTTCAAAATACCAAGTGAGCTAAAAAGTGACCAGCAAATAGCAGGTAAAGCCATATACATTGCGGCACCTTTTGGTATATAAATTTCTACATAAAGAGTGTTTTGCCAATATCTTTCGGGTGAAGAAAGTTGTGTCTCACGCCGTTCCAAAATGATAAGAAGAGAGGAAATTCAACAATTTTTTTATATGACTGAACCACTACGAAAGCGTTGCTTGCAATGATTAAATTCTGGTTTAAAAATACAAACGACAACACTAATTTAAAATGATCAATTCATAATTTTTAATATAATAATTCAATTTTTGTATCACTTAGCTCTAAAAAAATAGCTTTCAATTAGTGTAATGCCTCAGTTTTTTTATTTAAAGTTTTTATACAATTTTTGTTAAGTTCCAATTGTACGTGTAGTGGCGGCAAAATACAGATTTTTACTTAATACAAAGGTCTGATTTTGATATTTTTTTGGCCGACTATAATATTTGATCCGATATTTCTTAGCCAATATCGTTGTTGCAACATTTTTGCCTATAAAACAGCAACTGCTAAGGGGGTTTTCAAGTGCTATGACTCAAATTAAAAGTATAAGACATAGAAAACATTTCAAAATAGGATTTATAAAAATTTAAAATAGTTTTTGGCGGTCCAGGTAAAAGAAAATCTCTTAAGTTTTGTGAGTTCCCAAAAATGGAAACGGCGTTGTTCAATTGGTTTGCGGAATGAAGGGCCAAAAACTTACAACTCAGCTAGAGAAAGCCAAGTTATTATATGCCAAAATTCAAGAAAAGCCAGGGGGCTTCCACACTAACAACGGTTGAGTTGCAAACTTTGAAAAGAGGCATGGAATACGAAGGCTAAAAATTTACGGAGAAAATTTATCAAATAAGAGTGACTCCATCAACCCCCTGTTGGGGAAATTTAACAAATCAATGATGGATTTAAGTTTGACGAAACAGCAGACACACAATACCAATGAGTCTGGTTTATTTTGGCAGCTCGTGCCCGATAAAACTCGTGTGCGCTCAAAAGAAACCGCGGCTTCGGGACATAGGATCAGTAAGGAGAGAATAACGTTCCTTGCTTGTACAAATGCTGCTGGAAATTGTAAAGTAAACAAAAATAATTATAGGGAAATCGGCCAAACCGCGTTCATTAAAAAGTTTAACTAATATGACTGCGGCCTACAAAGGAATTAAACGTGTTTGGATGGCCTTAGTTTAATTTGAAGACTGGTTTCTTAGAACATTTCTTCCAGAGGTATGTTAATTATTTCGCAAAACAAAGAATCCTGTTTTCATCAGAAATTGCTTAAATGAACCAGTAAAAGAGTTTCGTGTGCAAAATCTTCCGGAAAAACCCCTTCTTCTTATTGATAATGCACCATGTCATCCCAAAGAAGGCGAGTTAAAGAGCTATGGCGGCCAAATATCGGTAATGTGTTTTACTATACAGCTGTAATACAGTCCGTGGACCGAAACGTTATAAGGCTTACTAAATTGAGCTACAAAAAATTCCTCTTAAGTCACAGCGTTGCTTGTGGAGTTGAGTTACTGCGAACCTGAAAAAGGCAATATGCTGTATACGATCTGGATCCTTGTGACTTTCTTGTTCCCTAACATGAAGAAATGGCTCGCGAGAAAAAAATTGAGTAGGCAAAAATCAACATTTTCGACACCTGCATTTCTTAGCTTTTCATCGAGGTCAGAAAGCTGCCGAAGCAGCTCGGGACATTTGTTACTTGTATGGAGAAGGTGTCAAAGGCGAATCTGCAGCACGGAAATAGTTTGTAAAATTCAAAAATGGCGACGTCGATGTCACGTTCAGCAGCGGAAGGCCTTCTGAATTCGATAAAGAACGTCTCAAAGCACTTTTGATGGAGAACGGCCGGCAAACCAGTCGTGAATTGGCGGAAAAACTGAACTGTGATCATAAAACGATTCTCGATCACTTTCATTCAATGGAATTTACTGAAAAATTGGGAGCCTGGTTGCCTCACGAGCCCAACGAAAAAAAACAAAGAAAGTCGCCTTCAAATTGCTACTCAGCATCTCGTCCGCAATAGAGCAACACGCGGCCATAAACAGCGCGTTTTGTACCGAATCGTCAAGGGAGATGAAAAAAATTATGCCTATACATCAATGTGAAGCAAAGAAAAGAGTGGGTGGCTCCAGAAGATACGCCAAAGCCAAGAGTGAAGCTGGATCTTGAAGCAAAGAAGATCCTGATATGTGTTTGGTGAGACTGGAAGGGCATGGTACACTGGAAAATGCTCGAAAAGAATGTCACGGTCAACAAGGAGATCTACATTGCCTAGCTACACTGCGTGAATGGGGCTATTCGACTGAAAAGACCTGATCGACATGGTCAAAACAGCCAACACCAGGCTGCACAAGTCGTCAAAGTCTTCAAAACCGCACTCCAAGAACTCGAATGGAAGGTGCTTCAGCATCCACATCTTGCACTGATCGCTTAAAAACTTTTCCGCTCCCTGTCAAACCATACGAAGGGCGTTACCTTCAATAACAAAGAGGTTCTTAAAAACTGGCTTAACAACTTCTTTGACACCAGACCAGGCGATTTTTGGCGAACGGCATCAACAAACTAGTCGTGAGGTGGGAAGAAGTTGTAACCAGCAATGGCGAATATATAATTGATTAATTTATTGTAGCCAAATGGATTGGTGCGTGACTACAATTCAGAATTAAGAGAGAACGCAGGCTCGAGTCTCGGTGAAAAACTAAAATGAAGAAAAAAAATGTTTTCTCATGGCGGTCGTCAGGCAATGGGAAACCTCCGAGTGTATTTCTGCCATGAAAAAAGCTCCTCATAAAAATATATTATATCTGTTGTTCGGAATCGGCTTGAACCTGTAGGTCCCTCCATTTGTGGAACAACATCAAGACGCACACCACAAATAAAAAGAGGAGGTCGGCCAAACACCCAAAACGGGTATAGGTGCCAATTATATATATATATAACTTATTGATGTAATTATTGTTTTTTGTTTAAATAAAAGTCTTCAGTAAAAACGCTATGAACGTATGCCTAAACTAATATTTTAATTTGTATAGAAAAAGTCCTCAATACTTGCGACCTCCTCGAAACTTGCACCGAGCCCGGTTTTTATTGTGTACGTGCAAAAATCAAATTTCTACTGTACATCTTTTTGTTGCGCTTTCCATTCTAAAACTTATCATACAAACTATCAAAAATCTACCAACCATACAAACTTACCGCCTGCAAAGTGCTGGTCATTAAATCCTTCAACTCGTCTAGACATTTATTGATGCGCGCCCGCCGCTTGCGCTCTAGCATCGGCTTCATTATCTTGCGGTATTGATAAGTGCGTGAGACTGGCTCCAGCGGCAAGCCGTGTACCATGAAATGATGTGGATGATGATTTGGCGCCATTTTCGTGGGATAACTCATGCATGTAAACACTTTTGATTGATAATTTATGGAAACAAGTTTCAATTTCAATGATTTCACAAACCACTTAAGGTAGCAGTTTTCAAGTATAATCCGTATTTTTTCTAGAACAAACTATAAATTTCACGCGTGTTTCTTTTTTCCTTAAGTTTTTGTTCTTTATTTTCACAAACTGTTTAGCACATTTTTGTAACGCGCTGCCTTAACCCGCTTATGTTACTACTAACCATCCACTCGATCCTTGCAACGAACTTAACTGGCGCACTTTACCAACGAAAATGATCGTGAGCGCGCGATAAGTTGACTTTTTATTGGAGCACAGCATACGAATGCACTCTCGCAATCAATTACTCTCGCATGCACACTCGCTCCCCATTCGCTGACAACAGACTTGGTGGATACGGCTGTCTAGTGCGACGACCAATCGTCGCGTGCGCCACTTGGTGACGACAGCGCAACACGACGCCCCAAACAGCTCGTGCACGCTATCAACGTGGTCGTGTGACGCTGCTGATCGGCATCGGCATTGATCAGCCATCGTTGAAGAATGGTTGCGGAAGACAGTAGCCAGCGAGTGCAGTTGGAGCAATTGAAGGCACGAGCGCAGACGTTGACGTTGACGCTGGCGCTCAGTTCTCGCTCTCTCTGCTACTCTCCCACGGTAGCTGGTAGCTGGTTGACCAATAACCCGTTTTCTGCCACATCCCCACTGTTTTGGTGGGGATTAGTCAAGCGCGTAGAGATGAGCGCAGAAAGCAGATAAAATTTCATGAATGAAATTCCTTTGCTCCACAATCAGTCAGCATACACACACACACACACTTGCGTGCTTTCAAGTGTAGTGTCTATAATTGCACACCAGATGAATGAATAGCGCACACAAACAACATAACACAGTGGCAAGCGCGGCGGTAGCGTAGCGTGGTAAAGTCGCACGTTTTTATTAGTGGCGTCAAAGTGACGAAGTGCCTGCCTCGGTGCTATTGCGCGAGTGTGGCAAGCGGCACTCGTGGGACTTAGTTGACTCAGCAATGCGTTGCATGCCTTCATGTGAATCTTGATCTGTATGTTTACATTTCTACATATTTATTTGTGTGTTCGCACATCATTGTTGTTGTTCTTGATGTATATTTTCCAACTGACGTTGGTTGTTTATGTTTCGATTTAATTCCTTTCTGCTCTGCGCCTGTTTTTCTCTCGAACTTCTATCTGTCGCGCTACTGTGGCTTTTTATTGTCGTAGTTTTCTGTGAAAGCCAAGTAAAAAAGTACACAAAAAGAATGGCAAGAACAGCTAATAAAAATGCTGAATTGCGTATGCGTTAATCTGGTTATGAGTGCTACTTAGTTGTTTTTGTTTATTTAATAAAAAAAATACAGTTTACTATTCAACATTAGCACACAGCTTTGTTACAGTGTTTTTGTTCTTTTTTTTAAGATTCAGTGCTACCTTTTTTCTTCGAGGCTCTTTTCGAAGTTCTCGGTACTTATTAAAGCCAATCCTATACTTTTGTTGTTGTTGTATTGACGAAAAATATCCATCAAAAATTATTGCTGAATTGTGGGAAGCGACTATCCTTGGCTGAATATTCAATTGAGTTGCACCGGTAACATCTCATATTTGCAAGGTTTGCTGTTGTTGTTGTTGTTGTAGCAGTAACTTTGCCCTGTCAGTGTAGTGTAATCACCGGTCGTCTTCATCTAGCTCATCTAACGATAGGCCCAGGAAACTAGCTGTTTCGACAGGTTGGGTCCAGAGCCAGAGAGGTGTTAAATGAGTGGGTTTGATGGGGCATGTGAAAAGGTGGTTAGTGTCGTGTGGGGTGCCTTCACATACCGGACATATCTTTAGCATGTCGGAGTCAATTCTGGATAAGTAGGAGTTTAACCTGCTACAGTATCCAGAACGCAGTAATGCCAAAGTTACGCGGGACTCTTGGGAAATTTGGAGCTCTTCGTCTGCGATTTGTGGCGGTTGCACTCCGATTACGGCACTCGAGAGTCGCGAGCTTAAGAAGGTGGTAAGGGTCTCCCGATGAATGTCGTTGATTGTCTGTCTGTACACTGTCTGATCCAGTAGCTGTCAGTCTGTTTTGTCCTGGATCTCGTACGCGTAATAGAGGAAGGGCTCCTGACTCGCCTGGGAGGTGGCTCAGGCTCAAGCAGGTGTCTGCATGGGTGAAACCTGCGGTAACACCCTAGCAGGAACTGCTTGCTGCGCAGTTTGTTATGCTCCTTTACAGGTAGCATATTGGCCTTGTCGTATAGGTGTTGCATCGGGAACATCAGAAGACGTCCTGTCGTGGACCTTCTGGCAGTGTTTTGGCAGGTCTGTAGCTTCGTCCACTGCGTATCACTGGTTCCAGGCGACCAGACAGGCACAGCATAGTTTAGAACCTGTCACCCTATTCCCTTGAAAGTCCACAGCAATATCTCTTTGTCTTTGCCCCAAGTGCTGCCGGCAAGCGCAACAAGGTCCTCGATTTTGTACTTTAGTTGCACTAGCGGTTGTATGCGCTGGGAAGGAGAGCAAGCTGTCAGAGGTAGCTCCCAATTTTCTGGGGAGCCGATTCTACGTTACCGGGTTTTTCCCGGCCAAGGGCGGCCGCTCCAGTAAACTAGCCCTGTCTAGTGCACCGTATCCCAGCCCAGCAAGGTTTGCTCATTAACTTTGGTGAAAAAGAAAATTATGAGGGGAACTTCGACTGCCACGTCACAGGGGATGCCGAATTCTGCAAATTCAATTAACATACATTCACACACTCGTCAAATCAGTCATTCAATGGCAGCAAAGTGACATTGTCGTGTTTTTTTCAATTCGTTCGTATATCACCAACACCATCTCAAGAGAACCCCAAACCTCTCATTTCGCGATAAAACCGTCTCGATGGCTCTCTATCTAGCTAGCTCATCTGCCGAAGCGCTTCCCGCTATGCCACTGTGACCGCGAATCCAAAAAAGGCTAATGTCAAAGTATTCGGATGCAGTCCACGAAGAGAGATCAAGTACTCCCCGACTAGTTTCGGGCACACCAACAACGAGCCCAAAGCACTAATTACCGCTTAACTGTCGGAGTAAACGTTTACCACCCTTACAGGACTTACAGATGTAAGATTGGTTGCTTATTTGCAGCTACCTCCGCTTGAAAAATACTGCAGCCTAAATTTGAACTTGTTGCGGAGCTTCTCACAGAATACTCCTGCAAAATCCTATCTCCAAATTTTGCACCCCGCCCACTCCTCTCTTGCGGGCATTGAAAGAAAACAGTATCGCTCTGACCCAGCAAGGATGTACTTAAATCAAGCCCCACGGATATGAACTCTAAGTTTCTAAGGAAACTATACTGTCCGTAGCATAAAGTCTACCTCGATCTAATTGCGGCAAGTGCAGCAACAATTTTCCCTACGAGTACCACATTCAGCATTGCTTTAAGCACTAGAGTAAGAGTGGTCTGAAGCGTCCCACTGATTCCAATGAGGACAGACAGACCCTTGGACTCTTTCCACCTTCCTAACTGATGTTCCAAATTTAAGTAGGAAATTTTGGTTCTTCAAGGCAGCAAAAGTTAAAGCGCCGCAGAGGAAAAGTTCCAACATTGTTTTAAGAAATGGAAGATTCGCGTGTACAGAATCAGAGTATAATTCTTTATTCAGAGTCCTGCAGCCCAGTAAAAAATGTGTGAAAATAGTACAAAATTAAGAATCAATTTACTTTTGCTCCTTATGACCACCTTTTGCCTTGTCTATGGCCTTGAGATGGTCCAGGAACGAATCGCAAGCTGCCCGAATGTGACTTGAAGGTATTTTGGCCAACTCGCCAACAATGAATTTTTCAGCACCTCGAGAATGGTGGATCTTTTAGTTCAGACGTTGATCTCCAAAATGGTCCAAAGAGAATAATACATCGGATTCGCGTCTGGTGAATTCGAGAGGCATTGAAGTTCGGAACATCGACTTTTAGCCATTCTTGGTTCACTCGAGCTTTCTGAGACGGTGCCGAGTCCTGTTGAAACATACATGGTCTGCCAC
This sequence comes from Anastrepha obliqua, assembly GCF_027943255.1. Classification (NCBI taxonomy): domain Eukaryota; kingdom Metazoa; phylum Arthropoda; class Insecta; order Diptera; family Tephritidae; genus Anastrepha; species Anastrepha obliqua. The sequence continues at coordinate 11,761,617 of NC_072893.1, forward strand.
GGAAATATTTGTCTGCCCACAGCCTCAAAGCAACCTCCAAAATACTTTCCCGATAACATTTCGCATTTACCGCATTAATCCCTATCGGCCAAGCGAAGCTATTCCTTCGTCCTCTAAAGTCTGATTTGTTGTTGCTTTGGGGTGAGATCATGCGCCTTTTGGATCTTGTAAGGCTTGACTTTGAGATAATTTTTCAGTATACGGCGGATGCTACGGTCAGATGTTTTCTGTTCTTTCGCCATTTGATTCGCTCAAGTCATTTCTTCACTTTTTGAACCATTTCACAGTTACTTCGATAACCAAGCGACAATTAAGGCCCTGGGCTGGTTAGAGAATGCCTGATTTCACTTTCGATTGCAACCGAATTTTTTGACATAAGGCACATCTGGATACCTGGTTATAGTGACATTGCGGGAAACTGCGAAGTGGATGAGCTGGTCGGAGGAGGGACCTACGAGGTAGTGTTCCTGTGAAAGGAGAGGATTTGGATTCCCTTGCCAACCTGCACTCTACACCTAGAACGATAGGCTTCGCGTCAATTCAGCGAGTGCTGGGCAAGTACACAAAGTTGCAAGGTCGCGAAATCCTTCTGGCCACGTGTGGATTGAAGGCTTTCGAGCGATCTTCTGAGGATGACAAAGCATCAGCTCTCAAACTTTGTGGGTGTCCTCACAGATCACTATCAGTGAGGTATGCATGCGCTGAGACGTGGAATTACTTCGAGTCCTCCTTTCGTCCTATTGGTTTCCTTCACCTTTTGTCCCTTGCCACCTTATTTACCACAAAGAATGAACTTTATTTCTTCGTCCAAGTTGAACCCACTCTATGGACAACTATTATAACCTTGCCTAACCTAACCGAACCTAATTAAACCTAAGAGGTCTGCAGATTTAAGTTTTAAGCCTCCGAACGGCAGATGTTTTTCCATAGCAGAAATTCTCTCGGAAGTTCACCACTGAGTGCCCAGGGGCGACCGCAATTAGAAAAAACTTTTTCATTTTTATGTTTCATGCACGGAGATTCGAACCTACGCGCCCCCGTATGGTAGTCACGCCCTAATCCATTCAGCTACGGTGGCGCAACTTGCATAAACAACATAATTTTGGAATCGCCTTTAATCCCCTTTAAGAATGCTTATCGCCTCAATAGGATCAAAGTGCTTTAAACGAAATGGTAGCTTGAGTTTTGCCTGCAGAAAAATATTTTGTATTTTAATAATTCTGTATTTTGGTTAAATATTCATTTGTAATATGAGTCTGACACTACGCCAAAGAAAGCAAGTTTTGTTTCACCAAAATTCTAGGCACCTACAGCGAATATTCTTCCTCAAACGCTTCAGTACATTCAACTATTACTTCCAATTTACGCAAAGAGTTCGTAGGGGACCAAGCCACGACATTCGAAATTGTCAAGGAATACTTAATTTTGGTTTCCTAGGCTTTTGGTTTTGGCGCCTCAGAGACGCACTGATGGAATGATTGTGCGCTTGCTTCGATACTTCCACATAAACTCAAGTCACGCCATCGGTATAGATTCCCTCGATAAAATTTTGGCCTTAGTAAATAATTTCTTATAAACCAATAAAGTGGCGTGACAAAAAAATAATCAGCACCGTCACAAAGCCGCGCTTATTATACTTTGCATCACTCTGAGCGAGACACAAATATCGATTGCTGTCTCACTGGTGTCCACATGATGATCCTCGAATACAATTTTTTAACTCTCAAAAGTAAAATCGAAGTATACAATCTGGTAGCAAAAAAAGTGATTTCAACAATATTTATTTCAACTGCGTTTCGTTCTGGGCACTTTTCGAACGGAATTTAAACCAAAAATGCTTCAGCTCAAAATCTGCATGGCCGTCTTATCGAAAACGTGCCACTGTATCACTTCTTATGGCTTGCGATGTTTTGGTATGCCAGTGTATTTGTGGCGCGCATAAATACAAGTAAATACGTCAACGACTCCCGTGGGATAGTTGACACCATGGGAGGCTGCTGTCACTGCCAATGCCACTGCCACTGCCACAAGCCTAATGCTATAATCATATTACTGTTTTGTTGTTATAAATGCCGCTGTGGACGCGCTATTTGTTTGTGTGCATTTTCAGAAGAGATTGCCACACTCTGCTAAGCAATAATAATAACAAAATACATGAGCTAAAAACAAAAGAAAAACACAAGAATGCAAATTATAAAAACAGTAAACGGATATGACAACATTGCACAGTGCAAAAAAAAAGAGCTCCTGCATGCAAACATACTTACATGGAAGTGTCCGCAAGCAACGGATGACAACATAATTTCGCTTTTAACAGAATGTTCCGCAGAGGACGCATTTTTAAATATTAAATGAAGTAAAAAGTACAGGCCACTTTTTCGCTCAATTTCGAGGATGAAATTGGCAAAGTTAAAATTAGATCTACTTTGCGCATCTTTTTCGATGATAACTTCAGTCTTCAGTTTTAAGGCAATTTTATAATTCTGCGCATGAAAAAGTCATCGCTATCGGTAAACAAAAGCTGATTTTCGAAAGCCTCTCTGGAGGACTGTGTCTTACCATCAAAAAGTTTTTCAATGCTTGGGAAGGAGATAGTCGCTCAACGCCCTAGCCGGCATGTAAGACCGGAGAGGAGGTCAGTCTACTGGCGGGACGAGAAAACCGCAGCCGCTTGAAATGAATGGTTGCTCGAAGAAAGCTTAAAAGAGCGCGCGGCACGCCAGCATCAGCTTTGTTACGTACGGAATAAAACAGCACAAATGCAGCACTACAGGACAACAAAAATGAGTGTTTCAAGGAGCTTCGTGAGAGTGTGAATGTTGACCCCTGGCGACTAGGTTACAACATTGTCATGAGAAAGATTAAAAGCCCGAGATCACCGCGGCCAATATGCCGCACACTTCTAAAATCAGTGGTAGCCAAACTTTTTCCGCAAGAGGAAGAAGTCACACTTTTCCAAGATCAACCAGCGGGCTCATGCAATTAGCGTTAAGGAAACCCTCTAAGTGGGTGACCTCAACCGTCTAGTGGTTAATCCAGTCGAGGCCGAAGTAGTTATGTTCACTAGAAAATATAAGATAATAAGTGTCCAGTTACCGTCCATAAATGGAGTAACACTAACTCTATCGAATGAAGCCAAATATCTTGGCGTTATTCAGGACTCATAAAGGTCTCCCGCAGCGAAGAAAGACGAGGTCCTGAAAACATCAAATCGGGACATTAACCTTTGAAGGTGTTCAACACTTCAAATATTTGGGAGTGTTAATAAAAAATGAAAACAGTAGTTACGACACAATACAAGACAAAATAATGCCAACAAAGCATATTACGCCCACACAAAATTGCTGAAGTCCAAACTGCTCACACGTGAATGTAAACTCCGCCTCTACCAGTCAATAATACTACCGGTGCTATCTTACGGCTGCGAGTGCTGGACATTGACAAGCAAAGACGAAAGTAGCTTAAGAGTTTTCGAACGAAAAGTACTCCGAAGGGGGTTTGGCCCCATGCGCTGCAACGATGGAACGTACCGAGCCATAGCCGACCTGAAAAAGCTACGAGTTAGGAGCTGGAGATCTGTTGCTATGAACCGTGCAGATTGGAAGAGGATTGTCGTTGAAGCTAAAGCTCACCCTGAGCTGTAATCGCTACTTGATGATGATGATGAATTCAGGACTCAAAGCTTTCTTGGAAAAGGAATACCGGGGAAAGGATGAAGAAACCTTGTAATTCACTTTTTATCTATCAGAGGATATTTTGACTTATGGAGCGTGGTGGGAGACGGTGCAATTACAATCCTACCTCAAGAATTTCATAAAAGTCCAACGATTAGCTTGTGTTGGAATAATAGATGCGTTCCGATCAACGCCTCAGGGGGCGAAGTGGTCCTACATATTCCATGCATTCATAAATATGTTAACCCTAGAAGGGTACTGTGAGTAAAATTTACTCACATAAGGAATAGATTTGTTCGTAAATCTGCAGGTTGGCCACACTGAAAGTCAAGCCACTAGCAGTGCTTGGCCCACTCTGTCATTAATCGGCTGCCGCAAGTATTGAATGGTGTTGTTTGATTTATCGCGCTTGTGGACAATTTAAAAAAAGTTAGTGAGTAAAATTTACTCATCGGTACCCTTTACGTACTAAATTGTGTGAGTCAAATTTATTTATCAGTAACTTAGTGAAAAGGAAGAAAGGGAGGAAACACCTGGAAGCAGCAAACGTAAAAAACAGAAACTTATTGAGGGGAGAAGAAATGAAAGATCAGCTGCCCAAGAATTTCGTGTAACAGAAGAGGTAATTACAATTATTACACCTAGTAACAACAATCTGATCGGAAAAGATGGAAATTTTAGTTGGAGTAAGGAACCTGTTGCTGCGCTAGGTCAAAAACCTCCCTCAAAAAATATTGTTCACATTCGCCCTGGCCCAACAGCAAATGCTAAAAATTCGTTGTGTCCTGCCAGCTGCTTCAAACTGTTTTTTACCGCAGACATATTGGAAGAGATTTTGGTTTATACAAATAAAGAAATAAACATTCAAAGGGAGAACTATACGATAAATGGAATGGAATGGAATGGAAATGGACGAACTTGAAGCATTTCTTGGTTTGTTAGTCTTGTCCGCTGCTCTCAAAGATAATCACTTGGCAACACATATGATGTTTGACACTACCTACTGTGGGGAAAGGTACAAGGCAACCATGCCTGAGAGAAGGTTCAAATTTATCCTAAATTGTCTAAGGTTCGATGACAAAGAAACAAGAACAGCTAGAAGAGAAATGACCAAACTAGCTCCAGTTTGCAGAGCGAACTATAAGGCTGGAAGCTATACAACCATTGATGAGCAACTAGTTGGATTTAGAGGCAAATGCCCATTTAGGATGTATATTCCCTCTAAACCCAACAAGTATGGCATCAAAATTGTCATGTCTTGTGATAGCGGAACAAAGTATATGTTGGATGCCATTGTTTACCTTGGAAAAGGAAGTGTTCCACCTGCAATGGCTGCTGGTGAATATTACGTTCTTGAACTGCTGAAAAATGTAAAGGGCACCAATCGAAATGTCACGATAGACAATTGGTTTACGAGTGTACCTTTCATTCAACGTCTCCGCCATGAATACAAAACAACAACTGTTGGCACAATAAAAAAAAATATACCACAATTGCCTATTGAAGCTACAGATATAAAGTTTCAAAAAACGAGCCGCATCCACTTCATTGTTTATATTTCATGAGGATTTGACAGTTGTATCATACAAGCCCAATAATAATAAACTTGTATTATTGGCGTCTAGTATGCACAGTACGGGTAGTATTCATGAGACCACTGGAAAACCAGAAATAGTGCATGTGTACAACTCAACAAAAGGAGGAGTTGACAGTTTTGACCAGATGTGCCAAAACATTAACCATGTCAGGAAAACCAGAAGGTGGCCTCTAGCATTTTTCCAAAATATGATGAACATAGCTGCAATAAACGCATACATCATTTACGCGCACAACATGTGTAGCCGTGGGAAAACCCCAGAATCTCGACTATAATTTTATGTTATCTCTACACAAGGAGTTAACGGAAGGATTTCAAAATAAAAGATTAGCAACTAATACAAACATGAACCTCGCGTTGAAAAAATCCATTCAGAATATTGTAGGCGCAAGCCAAGAGGCTTAGCTATTTGCGGTGAACATGCACAAAAAAAGTGTCCTGAATCAATAATAAAGTATTATTTTTGCTTATTTTACATATTATAATAAAAAATTACATTTATATTATATGCTGGCTTTAAATTTTTTTCATTTAAAACTACTATTTTACAAAATAAATTAGATAATAACGACAAAATTCTGAAGTGAGTAAAATTTACTCATCGGTACCTATAAGCGCCTACAATTTAACCGTACCCTTCTAGGGTTAAAGGTATAGCGGTCAAATCTGCTTCCAGAATTAAGTAGGCATGTAACAGTTCTGCTCTTTGTGGAACACTTGGAAGATGCATCCTAAACAGACTATTTGGTTCACAAGATGGATCTGAAAAAATACTATAAAATAAGATTACCCGACAAAAAGGATTAGCAGACCAGAGTCATATCAGATGGTAGCGGCCACCATATTTATACTGTCATCTCAAAGATGGACAATGACACTGGATCGGGAGTTTACTCGGAACAATTATCTTTAAACTGCTCCTTTGGACTCCCAGTGTAGTGTCTTCCAAACTGGGATCTACACTATTGACAAAGCAGCAAAACCGATAAGACTAATGGACTTACCTCCGTCAAACCTTACCATTTTTGTTGTTAATTAAGCAGCGATCAAGGCACTGACCTCAACGCTCAACAATTCACGCTGTATTAAAAAAGGCAGCAGGTCACTCTCGCTTATGAAAAAACAACACCAAACTTTTTTGGATCCCCGGTGACTCTCGAGAGGAAGGAAATAAAAGAGTGGATGCGTGTGTAAGGAGAGGTTCTGGGCTTGATCTCCAGCGTGTGGTAGATAACATAAGCATTCCTTCAAACGATCTGTACACTGCAATTGACTTGTGCATTTACCAAATATGACGGTGAAAGTAGCTATAAAGGCGACGCTACTGCTAAAGCCGGAGTAGCAACCTGACCAACTGTCGTTATACCGCCTTCTACCTGTATTTATGCTAGACGAGCCTATAGCATGAAGCTGGCTACAAACACGGTTGGTTGAATAGAACTGGTCCATTTCATGGACACCATTCTGGGCTCTCTCAAAGTAATGCAAAAATAGTTCCGGGAAGGAAGTCTCCCCAGAAGAGGAAAGTCATTGTTTGAGAGGCCACACCACTCAACGTAGTAGACCACGGTCGAATGGATTATTCTTCAACATTCAGTTTGGAATCCATTGTAAAAAAACAGTAAAACAGTAAACATTTGTTTGGCCACCAGCTCTGACTTTTCACCTTGGTCGTAGTGGCACTGAAGAATCTAACGAATTTTCCCTTGGTTTTTTTCTGTTTCGGACCTTAGTAGAAAAAAAAACAGTAGGAGACTTACCCTTTGTGGTAGAGTCTAAAATTAATCCCTTCCGAATAACAGGATTTGTTCAAGACTACAAAATAGCCATTCGTTTCTGTAATCACCTACTCGCTTTTTCCCGGCAGCCATCTCTTCAAATTGCGTAACAAATAATAGACCGAAGGATACAAGAGAGCCAAATCTGGAGAATAGGGAGGGGGATGTGAAACGAGTTAGAGATGGCATAGGTGAAGAAGCTGGCGAAAATCCAAAGATCTGCCTTCTTTGGAATCAGTGGGGCGCTTCGAACTATTCCTACTCCAGCGCTTAATTCAATGCAAAATGTGGTACCTGTACACATTGCAGGCAAAACTACGGCTACTAAGGCTACAAACTTGACCTAAATTACGGACACTCAAGTAACCTTAGGAACTTTGGGTCAATCCCTTTGGCGACTGATCAACGCGCACCCCTGCTTAGTCAGAGCGGAACATTTTCCTCTTAAGCCCCATCAAAGGAAGCTTGGGAGGGGTGTTGTTTTGGAGGCAGAGCCTAGTGAAGCTGTTCACGGATGGCTCAAAATTGGATGGAAGGGTTGGTAGAGAAGTATTCTGCAAGGAGCTCCCCATCAGATACAAGTTCATGTTACCGGACTACTGCAGTGTATACCAAGCAAAGATGGCGGCAATATAGCAGGCGTGGATATTCAAAATCTGATTAATTTCATGAGTAGCCCGAGGCGGCTCACATCATCGTAAATCAGTCATTGTCCGGTTGTCTTCAATAAATAATCTTCCCCTCACTTACTTTTTTCCCAGCCTTCTTATCTCCTTTACAACGGATTGACAAAGGACTAATTTTTTATTTTTGTCCAAGTGTGCCCTCTCTGTGGGCAACCATTTCAACCTAGTTGGAACCCTATTTCCATTAATTTTACTTAGGCGTGGGCTGGTGCGTTGTGGTGATGGAAAAAGAAAATCACTCGACTTCCGCGACTCAAACGAATACTAAACACAAAGAAATATACCGATCTGGCGGAAACTTGGTGTATGTGTGTTTTTCCAACAGATGCTACTAACTAAGCATGCCATCTCTCTGACTTTATACGGACTTTTCAATCCGCCAACCGTACCCTGTTGAATACTATCAAGGAAGGTATCGGTAGAGGAAAAGTGCTGCCATCTAAAAACATGGATTTGCTGATGCTGCAGCCCCCATTTACTTACCCAGCTACCCACTAAAGTCAACAAATTCGAAAAGAGTTAAACTGGGGTATGCCTGCATTTGACAGGAAACTCCAGAAGTGTACCCTGCATTGGTATACAAATGTCTCGAAAGTATCAGAAGGTATAAGGCTTTGGAATATATGGCACCAGAACCAAGCGTTCTGTACCGATGTGTAATTCCCCAAGCATCTTCCGAGCGGAGATTTATGCCATCTATTTGCAAATAAGAAATTTCCGAAATATGCGAATTGTCTTTGTGAGTGACAGTCAGGCGGCGGTCAAGGCTTTGTCATCCTGCGAGACTAAGTCTCCACTAGTCCTTGAGTATACCCCAGTACACAGGGGTATAGCTGGGAATGAAGAAACGGCCACATTGGCAATCATCATTAGGGGGACCCGACCCTTTCTTGCTATGGAATGACACACCATCAAGAAGAACCTTAGCTGACACCAAACTATGAGGCTACACCTCACAAAAAGACATTACACGGAGGGTACAATCAAACGATTGTCAAAAAACTCGTAACTCTCCTCAAAGATAAACTGAGAATGGTCACGGGGATTCTCAGAGGCTATTGCAGACTGCCCAGTCATCTGCACATGGTCGGGATTTGGTCCACTGATTCTTGACGTTTCTGTGACTAATCCCAGAAGACTCCATTGCAACTTCTCCTTGAATGCAGCGCTTTAGCTAAGAGAAGGTTGAGATATCTCAGCCATTTGCAGCCAGAAGAAAGGCATCTACGCTCAGTCCAATTGTTTTTCTTTTTGTCCAAGTGGGCCCCTCGCAAGGGCAGCCATTTAACCTAACCCTAGCCTTATAAGGGAACTGAGTCTGGATGAGGTACTCTAATGAGTAGAGGACACAAAAAACCACGAGGTAGAAGAGGCAACATCCAATAAATCTAAATCTCTACCTTATCAATATTCACAAACATCAAATGAATAAAATTTGTTCGTTGATCATTTAAACGAAATATATTTTATCAGAAGAGGATGCGTTGCAAAATGAAAGAAATTACCTCTTTGTGCCATAAAAAGCATCAACAAGGTTTCCGGCCCTTTCTGTAAACTAACGCAACTCGCCAACCTCACTGGGTGGCTGCGGAGATCAAAATCACCGCATTTCGTCACCCTTTTAACCCTGCGGCCTTTCGCGCTGGAAAAGTTTCATACCAAAGGCAGCCAGGCAGACAGACAGACGAACAGAAGGTGCTAATTTAACAAATTGGCAAATTACGACCTTTTGACCTCATAAAAACGTTGTAATATTACATGCAACACGATTGGCGTTTGGCTGCTGTTGCAGTTGCAACCGCTTGTTGCGCTCGCTCGGTGGCTTCGCGTGGCAGTTACAGTAGTTCCATTGATAGTTGGGAATTCGTGTAAAGTAAAAATGAAAAAAGAAAAAAACGAACTAAAAAAGAAGCACAACCAAAGCAGACTGCCTGTATCGCTTAAGCTTTATTTCCTATATTTGTATGTTGTGCCTTATTTTTTATTTTTATTCTTCACTCTACGTCTATGAGCAGCGTCGTTTCCCACGATCTGAATTGAGGCTCACGGGCGAGCGCGAGCGCGCGCACATAACAACACAACTCCCATTGTTAATCGCTTTGGAGTTACTATATTGTTGTTGTTATCATCTGTTGGTGTTTTTCTCATTTTTGTTTTTGTTTTTGCTTTACAATGTGATCACATCTTTCTGCAGCAATTGGCATCCGCTGTCTGGAGCCCAACATACTCACACATTCACACGTTGCAGTTATTGCTTAAGCGACATCCCGCAAATGCTGACCCAGCAATTGGCTACTTCAGCGCTGGTGTAACGCTGTGACGAGGATGGGGCAAACACCAGCAGCACCAGCAATGCACTGACTGGCGCAACAACATCGGTAATCATTGGGAAACATTGCATGCATAATAATATTGTAATAACAACACTTGAGGCGGGATGAGTTAGCAACAACAACAATAACAGCAGCAGCAAAATCAGCATCTCGAGCTGCAGTTGTGGAAGTGGCAGCTGAGGCGGGTAAAATTACGCGCCGCTAGCAGTTCGCACATCTTTTTCCCCAAAAAACAAAAAAAAAAACGGGAAGCATCGCAGTCGATTTGCTGCACAGAGTAAGAGGGGATATGTCAACAAAATGTGAAACAAAAAAAATATAGTAAAAAAATTCAGTACTTTCAGTCGAATTTGATAGCCAAGTTTTCAGTTGGGGCCCATGGACCAAAGAAGAGATTTAATTTTGACTCACATGGGATCGTTTTTGTTGTCATATTGGATTTATCTTTTGAAAAATTTGGATATCTTGGCAAAAAATTTAACTTCGTTTCAACTGTCCATCCAAGCGTGTATTTTCTAAAGTATTTTTTGCTTCGCTAATTTTTGAGATCAAAAAATTTTTATGCATTAATTTCAAGTGAATCGTATTAATTAATCGTATCCGCATTGACTGAAATAAATGAAAATCAGAAGCGTCTTTTAAAGAGCAACGTCTCCCCAAAATGGGTCAATCCCAGAATTTGAGATAGTAGCTTGAAAATTGAATTGGTCGAGCCAAGAAGCACCAAGAGATTTGGTGGCTCCTAAAACACTCAGGCTAAAAAGCCCATTGTATTTAAAGCTCTGGAAGGGGGTAGATAATCAAGGAGGGAGGAGAAAAGTATCAGAGAAAGAGATAGGAAAGAATAGAGGCAGAAAGAGAGTTAGTTAGTCCTGTGAGAATTTTCCAGATTCTTTGGCAAATCTGTAAATATCCTCCAGTTTTAGAGAACGAATATTACTCATTCTCTCGACATCGGAACCCAAAACTCGTAGCTGTGCTCTAGCAAAGGCAGGACACTCACAGAGAAAGTGTTCAGTGCTGTCCGCCTCTTCCAAGCAAGACAAGCACACTGGGTCCTCAATGATTCCAATGGTGGTCATATGCTAAAACCTATGGGTTGTGTCCTGTAATAATACCGACCATCAACCGAACATTTTTTCTTCCAAATTTTAGTAGAAAGTTTGACAGTTTTCTGTTCGGACTTGGAACTGGTTCCTATTATTGGCTCTGGCCCTTGTGGGGGAACCACTGATCCACGGTTGGCCAATTCATCAGCAATTTCATTTCCTTGAATACCGCAGTGTCCTGGAACCCATATAAGTACAAGCCTGTTTTGTCTTGCGACAGAATTAAGCTTCTTCTTACGTTCTTGAACTATCTTTGAGACCACAGTAGGTTTCAGACCCCAGATTTAACCTAAGGCTCTGCGGCATTGCTGAAATTCCTTAATGTCCGATTCACCCTTAGTGAAACGTGTGTCTCACAAGTCAGCTTTTTATCCAAGATTACTCCTAGATATTTTAGTTTATCGGAAAGACCAAGTATCACAGCTTTTAGTGTTGGAAGACTAAGTTCATCCAATTAGTAGCTTAATTCTCTCTCTTTGCCTTATCCTCATGCGCCAGGCTCCTCTGTCCTGCTTCGTCACACCATCAACTTGCTGCTCTCTTATGCCCCTTTGTATCGTATTTAGCCAGCCGATTGTGGTCTTCCTCTAGTTCTTGTTGGCTCAGTTATGTTCATGGCGAGTTTCACGATGTAGTGTTCGTCTCTACGCTTCACCATCTTAGCCTGCTTTCTCTTATTTTCTTCGAGATTGGTGCAATTTTTAAACCTTCTCGTACCTTGATGTTTGTCACTTTGTCCACGCGCGTTATTCCGGAGGCATTTGCATTTCCGCCATGTGCATCTGCTGGTTGTGTTTAGTTGCCTAAGACTCCGACCCGTTCAGCATTGCTGGTCTCACATAGGTTTTGTACACTTTCTCCTTAATCGTTAATAGCATTTTCCTGTCACATAAGACTGCTGTCAGGCTGCGCCTGCTAACCACGACGCGTTAACTCTGTGTGTCACGTCTTCGTCCATGGTTCTATTTTCGCTCAAGATTGATCTTAGGTATTTGAAACTGTTTGTTACTGTTATTGACACCCCACTAATACAGAAGCCTCTCGTTGGTATGTTTCTTTTTCGCCAAATGGTAGGTGTGGGTATTTGGGTTTCTTCACATTTATGCGCATTCCATTAATTGTCAATATTTCATTCCAAGTGTTCAGTTTTCTCTCCAGGCAAGCGAGATCCTCATTAACTAATACCATATCGTCCGTGTAAAGGATATTCCATGACTGTTTTTGTTGAACTTTAGCTGCCAGATGATCCTTAACATTGGATTGGTGCACACTGCCTATAACCGGGAGCTTTTGCGTTAGTCCGCCAGGTGTACATACTTGCGTGGTGTTTTCATGGTACATGTCTTGAATCAGGTTGATGTATTTTTCTGGTATTCCTTTGACTCTTAAGGACAGCCATACTAATTGCCAGGGTACCTAGGCCTTATTTAGATTTACAAAAACCATATGCAGATTTTTCTTCATATTGCGGTATTTTTCCGTTAGTACTCTAATAGCCTGTATCGCATCTGGAATTTCCAAAACCAGGCCGAGTATTTCTAATGAACTTAAAATTGCAATTAGCAACATTGCAACCAATTCGTTCAAGAGCTTTGGAACAATCAACATAACCACAAATAACATCAAAAAGAAACATCAAGGACTGAAGGGTACGGCTATTGGCAAGGGGCCCCTATTGCACCGAGCATGGTAGGGTGGTAGTGGAACATACAAATTAAGAGGGTATATAACACATCGGTCAATAAGTCCCCGGTCTGACATATAGAGGGCGCCACTAACATAAAATTAGCTTTATGGTTCGAAAGAACATACCCTTTTAGGTATACTGTCAAATTTGTATGTCATTCGGATCATTATTGTGTGAGTTATTGAAGCTTTAGTGACGCTACTTTTGTTATTTTCAGAACAATGGAAAAAAAAGAATTTCGTGTGCTCATTAAACACTGCTTTTTGATGGGAAAAAATACCGTCGAAGCAAAACAGTGGTTGGACGATCATTATGGCACCTCTGCACCAGGCAAATCAACAGTGATCGACTGGTATGCTGATTTTAAACGCGGTCGTACGGACACCAACGATGCACACCGCTCTGGTCGCCCAAATGAGGCAGTTGTTCCAGAAAAAATCAAGCAGGTCCATAAATTGGTTTTGGCCGACCGTAAATTGAAGCTGGATGATATTGCTGACATCGTAAAGATATCAAAGGGAAGTGTTTTCACCATTTTACACGACCATTTGTCGATGCGGAAGCTATGTTCGAAGTGGGTGCCGCGTTTGCTGACTGTGGACCAAAAACAGCAACGTCTCGATGATTCCGTCGTTCTACAAAACTGGCATCGAACGTTTGGAAAGGCGTTGGACTGACTGTATAGCCTTAGAAGGAAACTATATTGATGAATAAACTCGAATTTTGATGTAACTCTTGTGTTTTCTTTGTTAGACCGGGGACTTATTGACCGATGTGTTATATATATAATTGGCGCGTACACCCTTTTTGGGTGTTTGGCCGAGCTCCTCCTCCTATTTGTGGTGTGCGTCTTGATATTGTTCCACAAATGGAGGACGTACAGTTTTAAGCCGACTCCGAACGGCAGCTATTTTTATGAGGAGCTTTTTCATGGCAGAAACACACTCTGAGGTTTGCCATTGCCTGCCGAAGGGCGACCGCTATTAGAAAAATGTTTTTCTTAATTTTGGTGTTACACCGAGATTCGAACTAACTAAGAGGGTATAGAACGAAAATAATAAAATTTCTTCTTTCTCTTTCTTCCACATTAAATCTGCATGACATTTAACTATCCATAATAACACTAAGGCATTTAGTCGCTGTTTTAAGTGTTAATTCAATTCCTTCAAGTACCGATGGTGACCAGTTGGGAATCTTGTACTTTCTTGTGAATAGTATTAAGTCCAGCCAACTCTGTCCCTTTGTAGATCTTTTCAAGCATCCTTGCAGCCAGGTTACCTACCTGAGATGATAACAGCCCAGTCGTCAACATTATGCCGCCAGTTTTGATCCGCTATCTCCAATTTGATGAGAATCTGGTTTATCACTAGATTCCATAGAAGAGGGGAAGGCGTCCCTCCCGATGGAGTTCCTCTATTTGTCTTTTTTGTGATTGTACCGGACCCCCATCCGTTTAGTATGCTACCAACGCAGTGTCGAATAGCAGGTTCCACACCAGTCGAGTGTAGGCCTTCTGTCAAAGCTTTGGTAGACACATTGTTAAAGGCTCCAGATATATCAAGGAAAACTCCTATCGCATATTTTTTATAGTCCAGCGCTTTCTCTATCTGTAGCACCATTATGTGAAGAGCTGTTTCAGTGGACTTCCCCTTCGTGTCCGCTTGCTGATTTGGCGACAGTAGCTTAGGTTCGGCCCTTTCCTTAATAAACGAATCAAGCAGTTTCACGATCGTTTTCAATACGAACGATGTGAAACTAATTGACCTATACTCCTTGGGATTAAAGAGACTGCTTTTACCCGGCTTAGGTATAAAAACAACCTTAGCTAATCCCCAGCGGCGGCCGTAGCCGAATGGGTTGGTGCGCGACTACCATTCGGAATTCACAGAGAGAACGCCGATTCGAATCTCTGTGAAAACACCAAAATTAAGAAAAACATTTTTCTTTATGGCAGGCAATGGCAAACCTCTGAGTGTATTTCTGCCATGAAAAATCTCCTCATAAAAATATCTGCCGCTCGGAGTCGGCTTGAAACTGCAGGTCCCTCCATTTGTGAAACAACATCAAGGCGCACACCACAAATACGAGGAGGAGTTCGGCCAAACACCCAAAAAAGGGTGTACGCGCCAATTATATATATATATAATCCCCAGCTTCCCGAGACGTAATTTATCATCAGGCAGTTTACAAATATATCTTTCAACCTCGGTATTAGTACAGAGCTCCTTGTCCCCTTCGATGGCAACCACGGTTAGGTGATCTGTGCTGCAATTAGAAACCATATAGGCATTAAAACTTTTCTTTGCGGTCTTCAATCTCACCGACGTTTGGGACGATATCCCGGCCCGAATTTCTTCTTTCCTCGTCCCCATATTGGTTTCATTGTTCAGGGATTCATCCCGTGACGTTTTATGCCTACCCACCAGGCACCTCTTGGTCATGACTCTAACAAAGTTCTGCATCTTTTGGCCAACCACAAGAGTGCTGGAGGGAGGCATACAGACTTTATATACAGCCTTAGCTAAACCTCTTACCGCCTTGCACCTCGCATCCACGTCCCTTTTCTAATCATAAATTTCTATCATTAGAAGTGGAACGGAGATGAGAAAATCAAGGATGTCGAGAGCCATTGCCCAGGCCCAACCTCGGGGAGGATGAAATCAGAGGTTTTTTGCCACCCTTTTTATATCAAGCGAAAGTTTATTCCGGACACTCCAAACGACGAGGTTGATTAAGTCTTGTTAAACTAAAGAATTATCTGAGAGGCAAGTTACTTTACTAAACAGTTTTAGATTATCTGTATAGAGTAAAAGCTTACAGTAAAGCAGACCACAATGCCATTAATAAAACGGAATAATAAAATAGGACTAATAAGTATTGGTAGTTGTCGAGCGCCCACCGACAAAACCATGCTGAAGAACGTAAAATAAGTTTTATCTCTAGAAAAAAATTAGTAACCTCAAGGTAGCTTTAACATTTTACTCGTAAAAGTTAGACTTTAAGCTAATGTTTTGCTATCGAAAATTGTATGAAATATAAAATATTAGGCATGAACCTAAAACCTAAAAACAAAAAATAAAAAGCAAGCGCGTGTAGCGGAGTACACATAACACAAGTGAAACTATCAAGGCAGACAAAGAAAGAGGGAGAGACCCGAGAGAGAATGAGAGAGTAAAAGTATATATCTAAATAAATTCACAACACCGAAGCAGCGGCACAAATTACCGCAAAGCAATACCAATAAATCCGACGCGGAAATGGATAGAACTTTATAGTATGCACAAGCACTAGCCAGGAAACGGAAATAAGTGCCAAAAAGTAGGCACCAAAAAAAACGCCAAAAAAATGGGACCAGAAAACGCCCGAAACAGTAGGCACCAAGGAAATATAGCGCCAAAAAGTAGGCATCAAAAAAATATTTCCTACAAGTTTTCACCAACAAACAAGCGCCAAAAAGTAGGCAGTGTTATTTCTCAATAGAAATTAGCAACCACAAGGAAAACCTTGGGGAAAAATAGCCTAAAGTGATTCTAAGATATATATAAGGTATAGCTCTCTCTCTCCTTTTCCTCTACGTTACATCTGTTTTCTCTCTCGCGGAACGAAAACGCCCAAAACGTTGCATGGTCTTGAAATTTTACTCTCCATTATCGCTCGTGCATCGACGCCTAAGAAGTTTCACTTCAAAAATTTTCCCCCAGGTCCCCCAGGACAATTCAGAGGTTGGTAAAAAAATTTGAAAAAAATTTTTCTGTGAAGCATAGAAAAAGGACTGGTGACCAAAAACTGGGCATTGTTTAGAAAATGTTGCTGCTGTACAACAAAGTGTTGCCTGCAACATCGACATCTCGAAGTTCTCAGCAATTCATCATCAATGCATTCATGAATCGACTGTTTGGCGGATTTTACTTGTAGACGAGCTCATGTAATTTTTCATATAAAATGATTTAATTTTGTGTTTTGAATAAAAATAGTGAAATCTGAAATCATCTAAATTTTTAGTTATTTCTTAAGTCGCTTGGGAATACCAGCTATAGAACAAAATAAAGCCATTCCCTGATCTATCAAATTTGTTTTCGCCTTTCATAACAAATTGTAGAGGTATTTAAATTACAATAACAACAACTGAGGTGCTTCAATATCCTTCCACCACTGCGGTAAAGTTAAAACCCATGACAAATACTTACGTTGGCCACATCTCAGCGAACTCGCACACATGTCCCCATGTTTACTTATTTATGTCCATATGTGCATACCGACATGTCAATATCAGCACTATGTTGCAACAATAAATCAGTTGCACACTTCCACTTCACAATGAATTTTAAATGAACTGAACGGCGGGGCATGTTATAATTGCCATTGCATGTGGCACAGCGTAGAAATGGAAGAACGCGAAAAATGTGCAAGCCTCAGAGGCACTGAGTATAACAAGCAAACAAAAAAGAAAGAAAGAAAAAAAAAACAACAACAAGAATAACAAATGTCAGCAGAAAAACACAAAGTTGTAATATTACAAACGAGGGCAGGAGCAGCTGGGCTGTGGCAAGCACCTGTTACAACAAATTGGTATGAGCAACATTCGCTTTCCCAGCACTCAGAAACCGAAACGCAGCGCAGCCACTCCTCGCAGATAGTGGACAAACTATTATTTATTGTATTTGTGACGTCAGGGTAATAGTAGGAATGCCGGTTGGCTGACGAGGACACCAAGTTGCAGTTGATATATGAAGTCACAAGTTTTTGCAATTTACGCGTTTTTCTGCGACGGAAATACTAACCAGTAGTCATTCACTGCGTGATTGTCCGACATCATTCGCACTTCATTTGCCATCTTAATTTTCCATTCTTCGTATTTGTATTAGTAAGGGGTGTTTTTTTAGATATTTAAGAACTTTTTGATGGGTACAAAAGCAAACCATCTAAAAAGTCTTCATCTATTGAGTAGAAAACATATTTCAGTTAAGATTGAAAAAGACTGCAAAAATACTAGGAACTATTACATTTTATAATAAGACGAGCTTTGGTGCAGTACGGAGATGAATTATAGAGGTGGCTCACTGTTCGATTTTATATTAAACACCAATCTCGACATGTGTAACGTAGAGACCCCTCCAACCTTCACTTTTCCGAGCTCGAAAAAATACCCAAGCTGTCAAGAGGTCTTAGATGCTATTTTATGCGCAAACAACAATTCCCAAATAGTTACAGACTGGAGGGTATCCGACCAGAAATCCCTTTGGAGACATAGTTGGATTCTCTTCGATATCAATCTCAAGTTTGAGAAACCGACCCTCCATCGAAACCCAACAAGAAAAAACTGGCATATATTCAGTCGAGTAGCCTGTTCTAAGCTTCAATATATCAATAACATCATAACGTCAAGTACAGACTTAGATGAGAACGTAAAAGCTTTCATATTAGACAGCCCCCCAACCACATCAGGGGTAGTCGAGTCCTGATTTTCCAGGCTGAACTATGTCGCCTGATGCTAACATGGGTCCCGCGACACGTGGGTATCGCGGGTAACGAGACCTCTGACTCCTTAGCTAGGATGGGCTCTGAGACCAACTACTTTGACCCGTAGCACGTTCTGCCACTCCCTTCTGCAGCCACCAAAGCCACAGTTACCAAATATCCCACTAGCGAGCTTGGCAGGCTGAGAGAGGCTGCAGATGAACTAAACTGATGTTACCTGTCCGACCGACTGTAGCAGTTCCTCTTGTCACTAAACAGAAGGGACTGTAGGAAGCTAGTTGGACTGATGATGGACCACTTTCTATGGGCAAAGCACATGGAAAAGGTAGGCCCCTCAGACAGTGCACTCTACCCAGCATATAAAGAGGAGGATGAGACGGTGGACCACTTTCTGTGCGTCTGCCTTGCGTTCGATCGAATCAGGCTTGTGATCTTTGGTACTGATATGTTAAGATGCTATCATCTTGGCTCCTTGACACCACATGATCTACTCAGATTTCTGCGGAGGTCGGGTGGATTTAAAGAAATTTTCTTTATTTTTTTATTTGTTTTTTTTTTTTTTTTTCTAAGGGAATCCGAGTGGAGTAAAATGGACTTAATCTGAGTGTTGTCCCGACAACAAAAAAAAAATAGCTTTCCAAGTTTCGTTAGCGAAAGGATTTCAAGTTTCATGCCCTGTCACGTATGGCAAAACCACTTATCACATCTGGTGAAATGAAGATCAAAGTCAGCTTAGGGAAATAACAAGAAAAATCTTGAACATCTGCTGGAAAAACGAATACTTTAAACCCCACTGTCTTAGGGAATACAAGAAAGCAATCAGAGAAACTCAGACAGAAGCTTGGAAAGACTTCTGTAGTTCGACTGAATCAACCAAAGAAACGACCAGAGTAGGTAACCTTCTATTCAAGAAACACTCCTGCCCCTGTTTCTTGAGGAAAGACAACGGGGAATGGGTTAAATCTTCGACCGAAACATTATACTATCTCATAAACACATATTTCCGAGGTAACGCAGAACATATTGAGAGCAAGAGTGTTCAAATGTCCAACTTGAACTCCAATACAATCTACAATATTGTATGCTAAAATAGAACTCTAGGGGCAATGAAAAACTTTGAACCATGCAAAGCCGGTGGCCCAGATGGGAGACTCCCTGCAATGCTATGGAATACTCGAGAAACGACGGTTTCGTGGCCTTAGAGGCCTTTTTCATAAAAAATCTTATGCTAGGACAAATTCCAAAAAGCTGGAGACAACTGTTGATTTTTATCGGTGATGATACAGCTAAAGATTTCAGACCCATCAGTTTATTATCTATTATTCTTAAAACTCTCGAAAGATTACTGGACTCCAATCTGCAGTATGCTAGAGTAGCCATCTTTTCAGGCAGTAAAGCTGCTATCAAGTTAATGACTTCCAACTCCAAACTAGTCCAAACAGTGTAGTGGGTCATTGGCTTCGAATTACTCTGGCATGGGCTCCTGGTCATAGGAATATAGAGCGTAATAAGATAGCAGATGAGCTAGCAAGGAACCGTTCGCCATTAGACATAACAGAGGATCAAGTGGCTAGAAAATGTAGTGTGAAGTCAAAATCTCAAACATGGCCTCTTCAATTATTTTTTAACGTTCATAACATATGAAAAAGAATTTTTGTCTTTTGCAAACTGGGTCTTTTTTCACGAATTTTTTCCCTCAGCTGGCCTAGGTAGGTAGATGAAATGGCTGAAGTACTGGACTGGCACTCCCCAAGTATCACTAAATCGTCGTTTTGATACCATTATGAGAGCTTCAGCAGGCAGATATCTACAGCCAGTCAGAGATGTTGATGTAATGAAGAAGATTGATGTGATTTAGGTTGGCGCTATGCTTCAGGTTGTCGAAGAAAAGAGCAGCCAGTGACCTTAATCCTCTAGCTGTCAAATGGGGAAATGCTTAACAGTCTCCTTTTCTGAAACGGCGTCATAGCTTCTACAATGGGGGTTAAATGGTTACCTAGCTTTTTCGCATGTGTCCAAATCGTCCAGTGTCCGATAAACACAGCTACGAGTTTGGAATGGCGAAGGGTTTTCGAAGTAGCACATGAAGAAATAGAACTCAATCTTTTCTGCGCTTTCCTGAGAAATAATTTGTGCAGTTCCCCTTTAACAACTATCAGGGAGATTCCGATGACTGGGTAGAAGGTCTCCGAGACCAATAGAGTCCTCCTTCTGGCAAGCTCGTTAGCAATTTGATTTCTCTCTATGCTACTAAGTTCTAGAACTCTGATCAGAGAAATTTTATCTCCACACCAAAGAGAAAATCTTACTATTTCCCTTACACCCACATTCCCGAAGCCTGATAAACACTACTAGTATTTGGCAACTTTAAGAAGACAGATAAATTGGCCGGCCGCCGTGGCCGCATGAGTTGGTGCGTGACTACCATTCGGAATTCACAGAGAGAACGTCGGTTCGGATCTCGGTGAAAGATTAAAATTAAGAAGAAGTTTTTTCTAATAGCGGTCGCCCCTCGGTAGGCAGTGGCAAGCCTCCGAGTGTATTTCTGCCATGAATAAGCTCCTCATAAAAATATCTGCCGTTCGGAGTCGGCTTGAAACTGTAGGTCCTCCATTTGTGGAACAACATCAAGACGCACACCACAAATAGGAGGAGGAGCTCGGCCAAACACTGAAAGAGGATGTACGCGCCAATTATTGATATATATGTATTTAGAGCAAATCCCTGCTCCGACCCCCGATTCCATCTTGAATCCGTCAGCGGAGACAGAGGTGCAAGCTTCGGTACAGATTTTTCTTCTTGACCGGGTTCCCATCACTCTTTAGCCTTCTGTTTTGGTTTAGGATCATGGTGATAGACCCAAGTCTCATGCATAGTGATGAATCGATGCACAAAATCCACTTTATCCAGAGCAGTAGCCCCGCCCTCACCTATCGAACCGCAAAACTTATTGAAGCCTAGTGAGTTGAATATATTTTCAAGCACAAGAAATTATTTCATAAGAGTTGTTAGCCTTTACCACCTGTATGGTACATAGGTACAGGTTCAATAGGTACAAACATCACGAAGAGCTTCAAACGCAATTTAATATTAGGTCTCTTTTTTCGTCAAGGCTTAGCAAGGGGCGAATAGATGAACCAAATGAACATATGTCGGCAAAGCGGGAGGAGAGCTGCCTGAAATTACATGTGCTGGTAATGCAGTGCAGCCTAATGAGCTACAGCCATACGCGCTAGTGGCGAATCTTACTCTAACTTTGTTGTTACTTTCGCATGCAAATTTTTCGTCAAGTTAATCAAGCATAGAGATAGCGAGCGGAGAAATGGTGAATAGAATAGGCCTATTACATACTTCACTAACCTGCTCCAATCTAAAATTTGCTTCGACAATTTTCCAATTTTATTTACATAAACTTATTGGAATTGAACAGCTATATTAGGACTATTAAACCAAATTATCCCACCAAAATATTTAAGATTATTTCTGGTATTTTTTTTTAAAAACAGTTGATGCATAGACTCACTTATTTCCCTGAGGTGCCTTTAAAAAAAACACCCTCCATGGTGGTGCAAGCAACCACAGTTATCGGCATTTTTCACACATTGCCAACTACCATATTCAATGCGACTTTATTTGCCCTTCGGATGAAAGCAATCCACGTCGCAGCGTTTGAGTCTCCTCCACTTTGTCGCATCTTTTGGGTGTCGTAAGGTGCTCGCAACACACGAGTGGCGCCATAACTAAATGGGTAATAACCGATAAGCCACCATGCACTGCCCGCAGCTACAACGGAAGCTTTTTTACGCTGGCCAGTAAAAATGACGGCGCAGAAATGCAGAGAACTCAGAGAATATCGCTGTATGGCATGAAATGTTGCATCGTTGTTACTTACCGCCCGAGAACATGCAATACCAAGTTTTTTTTTTTTGTGAAAAAGTTTGCATGCTCGCATAAAAGGAATAACCAAAACATACAGCAGAAAAAGCTAAAGTTGAGTCGACACGGTTATTGAATGGGAATTACGGCACCATTCAGTCAGCTTCAAGCGCATTGGAAAATAAAAACAAGCTATGCATACTGCCCATCCGGTTGTTCTGAATATTGTGGGATTTGAATGGCCGATTCATACCGCCAGGCATTACATTAAAACTGTTTCATTGGCTATTGTTGGTAAAAATAACGAGAAAATGTAGTCGGCGTTCGAAAATAAATGGTGACGAAGCCGCAGGCAAAGCTTTCTTTGCATTCAATTTTACTGCTGAAATTGAGTAAATACAGAGCACAAACTAAAAAAAGAGGAGAACCAGTTTAAGCTTAAATAGTGGGTGGCTTTGAATGCCATTTTACGGTTAAGAGAACGTAGAAGATTGGAAGATTGAAAGGCTGACAAAGCGAATGGGTGTAATGGTGAAAGAGGACAAGATGAAGTACCTCCTGTCATCAAACAAAAGTCGGCGCACTCACGTTTTGACACCCAAGTCTTTGTTTACAGTTATGATTTTGAGGTTGTAAGAGACTTCGTTCATCTAGGAACCAGCGTTAATACCGATTACAATGTCAGCCTTGAAATCCAACGAAGAATGTCTCTTGCTAACAAGTGCTACTTTGGACTAAGTAGGCAATTGAGTAGTAAAGTTCTCTCTCATAATGTATGGCGCAGAAGCGTGGGCGATGACAACATACGATCAGGCGTCACTTGAAGTTTTTGAGAGAAATATTCTGCGGAAGACTTTTGGACCTTTGCACGTTGGCGACGGTGAACATCGTGATGGAACGATGAACCTATGATCTTTAAGATGACATAGACATAGAGAAGCGAATAAAGATCCAGAGGCTTCATTGTGTCTGAATGGATAAAAACACTCCAACTCTAAATGTATTCGATGTGGTACCAGCTGGTTTGGCTCAGAGGAAGAGGAAGGCCTTCTCTGCGTTCGAAAGATCAGGTGGAGAAGAACTTAGCTTCACTTGGTGCGTCCAACTGACGCCGGATGGCACGAGAAAGAAACGGCTGGCGCGCTTTGTTAAACTCGCTCAAAATCGCTTAAGCAGTTATCGCACCAATCAAGAAGAAGAGGGGGAAGGTTTGCTTTGCTGTTTGCTTTCAAACAACTATTTTTTGCTAATTTCTTTTGAATTATCTTCCATATTAACATTTTGGTCCGTATTTCCATCGGCGGATCGCAGCTGAATTACAACAAAATGGTCTTATTTCTGAAGCCAATGGTAATAGGTGATGAAAAGTGCCGATAACGTCAAGCGAAAACTGTCATAATAGAAACGCGGTGATTAAGCCAGGACCAATGGTCAGAAAAGTATTACTGTGCGTTAGGTGGGATTGACAGAGAATTATCCACCCTGAGCTGTTCTCTTATGGTCTAACTCTAATTTCGGACCTTTATTCAATTGGAGTATTTGAGGGAAGCCATCGCCCAGAAGCTCTCAACTTTGGCCAAAAGAGGAGGAAGTGTATTCCATTAGGACCATTACACCAGGCCAAACACATCGATAGTAGCTCGTCAGAAACTCTGGGAGTTTAAGTGGAAGATTCTTTTGCATCTATCTTACTGTCCGGACCTGGCACTAAGTGATCCTGCCTATGTCGAATGGTTATAAATAAGTATAAATAATTGGCGCGCACGTCCTTGTTGGGTGTTTGGACGAGCTCCTTCTCCAATTCGTGGATTGCGTATTGATGTCGTTCCTCAAATAGAAGTAGCTACAGCTGTATGCCGCCTCAGAAGGAGCTCTCTCATAAAAAACAATACTCTCGGAGGTTTTCCATTGCCTGCAGATGGGCGGCCGCTATTAGGAAAAATCTTTTCCATCATTTAAATAGTTCTTCATGCTTCCAGTGAGCTTAAATTCGGGTCCTACTGACTGATAGTCATGCACAAATCTTTTCAGCTCATTATTTCGCTGGTTGTACTATCACGGTAGATGGCGGAGCAGATGAAGATATCAACTTCAGGCTAAACATAGCAAGGGCGGCGTTCGAGCGAATGCATACGGTATGGGTGAGTTCGTTAATCTCCACGCGCTCTAATCTGCGGACATTCAGATTACGGAAGTGTACGGAAGTGAAATATGGCTGGCCTCCAACTCCATCACACAGAGTCTACAACCTTTCGTGAACAAATGCCTCCGCATCATCTGCAGAATATTCTATCCAAATACCATCAGTAACGACGTGCTGTCGAGATCACGTATGAGGAGCCCATCCTACCGCAAAGCAAACGCAGAAAGTGACGATGGATTGGTCACACACTTATAAAACCTCCAGGTAGCATCACGAGAATCACACTGGACTCGAGCTCGCAAGGCAGCAGAGGTCGCGGTCAGACAAAGCTTTTTCGAGAAGTTCGATATTGCCCGAGCTAACAGATGCCGACTTCATATGGGACGGCACAAAACCAACAGCCCAGAACCGTGTGCAATAGAAGAGGCTTGTTGAGGCCTTATGTTCCCCAGCGGAGTGAACAAGGAAAAAAAATGTTGGCTGGTTAAAAATTCACCTCATAAGAAAGATTGTGAAAAACATCTATCCGGGATTTTGCCAAAACAGCCATGAGTTTCTATGACAGAGGCAGAATTAAATTAAACTCAGAACGGCAACCCATCAAAATAGTAGACTCGTATATTTGACCTAAATCGAATCATTCTAATTATGCTAATTAAAGCTTTGAATGTTATGTAGAAATGATGGACATATTTCTACTACTCCTGATATCTGAGCAGTCACTTCTCTCTTCAGTCTTCAGTCTACTTCTAGGCCGCATAGAAAAGAAGCTCGACACCGCAATGCGCAGGCAAGCAGCGGAGCTCTAGCCACACCGTTCCTGAGTCGGCCAAATGAACACGTTAAGAATAATTGTTGAGCAGTCGGCAGGATGGAGAGCGGCGTTACTACTCGTTTTCATCAACTACAATACCGCTTTTGACAGCATTTATAGAGGATGCATCTGGGACGCTCCATATCGTCGAAGCATTGCGCCGAAAATTAGCCAGCTAGTAAAGCCCAGTATTTTAGCTTCAAATGAAAGGTTCAACATAATGGAAGTCCATCGTCCACTTTTGACTCTATATCTGGTATTCGGCAAGGTTGCCTGATTTCTTCTATGCTGTTCCTAATCGTGTTCGATGACATGCTTTCAAGATCTGTAGACGGATGCCACAGAGGCATACAATGGAACTCCATCGAGCACCTTGAAGGCCTAGATTATATCGATGGTATCTGCCTATTGCCAAAAACGCACTCTGAGATGCAAAAGAAGCTCGACGTTATTGGTGAAGGAATCAAAGAAAGTCGGGCGGAAGATTAAAGGGGAAAAACTAAATGTCGCGGATCCAAGTAGTAGCTCTAGCGTTATGAATAGCAGCATTCAAAATGTTAACAACTTCACCTACCTGGGAAGTGTAATTTCATAGCGAGTTTGCTCAGCTCAGGAAGAGGAAGAAACAGTACTTCATTTGCAATTGTCTAGCCTTAGCTAAAATTAGAGCTGTTTGTCTAGGTAAACATTTTTTCAATTCTCTTACAGAACTATCTTGCGCTTCATAAGAGCCTCAAAATGGTTTCATGAAAATAAATAAACATGGCTTCCGTCTCGCACAGTGGTATCACAACGGACCTGTAAGGTCTAAGTGAGTTGGTCATATGGACCGACTACCACCATAACCCAACCTAACCTTGCTCAGCTGAACAAGTTGTGGGATTCTACATCGATTTCCATGCATACAAAGCTGCGTATTTGCAACTCAAATATAAAATCGGTCCTTTTGTATGGCTGTGAGACCTGGCTCATGGCAGATTTGCTCGCAAATAAGCTGCAAGTTTGTGACAACAAATGTTTAAGACGTTTATTGGATATTTAGTGACCCAGAACATTCAACAACAGAGAGCTTTGAGCGAATTGTAAGCAGCTACCAATCCGAATGAAATAACGGAGAGGAAGTGGGGATGGATTGGGCATACTCCTCAAAAGAATGCCACCGAAATATGCAAGCAAGCACTCGATTGGAACCCGCAAGGCAATAGAAAAAAAACACCCGCTAGGTGCACTTGGAAGAGAACTCTCGAAAAGGAACATAAGGCTGCAGGAAAATCTTTCAAAGAAGTCGAAGTTATCGCAAAGGATCATGGCCATTGGAAACTTTTTGTATAGGCCATATGTCCCATCAGCGAGGACAGGAATTAAGAGAGATGGTCTTCAGTTAAATATTGCTAGCTTCGCGTGTCTCCTGTCCGTTTCTGCATGGGTACGAGATCCTGCTGTTGCTCTTAAATTTTACATTTCACTATTTCACTACTCCACTATGCATTTAATTTGTTTATATATATTAACTCTTCATATAAGTGCAATTTTAATTAACTTAGTTTCTTGATTTTTGCTTAAAATCACACACCATCGTTTGGTGGCAATTTGGAGTCAGTTAAAAAGCGCCAAAAGCCATTGGCTTTAATGAAAATTTCTGTCAAATGAAATTACAGCGGTCACACGAACTAAGTCATATAAATGTAATAAATGTAGTTACATTATAAGGACACGCATATGTATGTATGCAGAAGTAACTGTATGTATATAAGGGCAATGCCAATGTAGAAATCACTAACACACGTACATATTTGTGTGTGCAATACAGTCAAAGGATGTGGTTAGTAATATCTAAAATTTGAAGACGATCGGATAAACCATCTTACGATTAAAAGGGCTCGCCCAATGAACAGAGTGCATGGGGTATATAATTTCTCGAAACCCTTGTTTTTCTTTTTGTTCTTTTTCAGATAAGCCATGGAGGACTACGACTTAACTCAAGAAATGAAGAGACATACAATTATCGTCCCTATATTTGTAAACCACACTGACTTAGAAATCTCTTAAGTGCACCTGATTATTCGTTCATGAAGTCCGTCGAGAATTTGAAATATCAGACGGCGATGCAGAATCTGTTGTAAAACGCAAGAAACACAAATTTCACTTCGAATATCCTAAAAATATTTTTCATACTAATATTTCCTGCAAGTTGTACTTGACCCATGGGGCCCTGTGTTGAAGTTTGCGCAATAGTTGCCCTGTAGGGTAAGCCTGAAATAATGAACGAAATTTCTGGTTCACAACTATCGCATTCTCGACAGTTGCAAACCTAGGGAAGATATGCTCTTGCGTATTAGGCTCGCGTTGAACTGGAAGATGGAAGATGAGGTGGTTTCCAAATTCAATACTTTTTCTTCTTCTAATTCTTTTGTTATATGTTTTCACCTGTTTTTCTTCACACAATTACATAGTTATAAATTATACAAGTATTACAAAGTATTATTAAAATTCAAAATGACGAAATGTTATTGTCCTTCCGCTGATGTCGAAATCCAGCTTTCGCGCCATCTCTTTGGTGGTCTTCCAGGTCCGCGTTTTCCATATGGTGTATAGTCCCTCGTAGTCTTATTACAGTCTTGTATATACTTGCTCTATCATCGTCCTTTCTATTTCAAGTTTGCACCTGATCGCATTCTTGGCAACTACTAAACTTTTTGTTTTTTCTCTGGAGACCTCCATATTAAACTGTTTGGCTGTAACTATATACAAACTTATGTAGTAATCTTTGCAAATTGTCTTCAGAGTCCGCAATTAATATGCCATCATCTGCATAACATTAAATTGGTATGCTATGGTATGGTATCTAATGACTTGACTTCTTTTATTATTTGGGAATTCAATACAAGAAGGCTATTGTATCAAATGATAATTTTATCAAATTTTAAAAAGTAATAAAATAGAAATCTAATTTTGTTTGCCAGTCCTAGGCAATGTGCATGGCCTCCGTATGGTACGCCAGTGCTTTTTCTATTATAGCAGCGGCAGCAGAGCGAGTCAGAAGACAGTTTTTATTTTATTTAGCTTTGGTCCGGATATATCAAAAAACTAATGCTGAGTCTATGAATCAGTACTTATTTTGAACTATTGACGAAAGACGCAGAGCGTTCTACATACATGGGTATATGTCATCTATCAAGTTTAGTACTAGTTTCGATTACTCGAAAAAAACTTTCAGAGCATCGTAGATTTCGTCTGTCGAATTTAGCACTATTTTTGAACTATCGAAAAATGATGAAAGGTGTTCTTTATACCATCTGTCAAACTTTGTGCTAGATCCGAGCAATTGTAAAATGCTCTCAGAGTGTTCTAAACCATATCAGTCGAGTTTAGTAATAATTTTGAACTATCTAAAAAGAATGAAAAACGAGCTTTTTACCATCTGTCAAACTTAGTAGTAATTCCGAGCTATCGAACAAGGCTCTCAGAGTGTTCTAGATTTGGTCTGTCGAATTTAGTACTAACTCTAAACTATTAAAAAAGGTCAAAGAACGTGTTTTATACCATCTGTCAAATTTAGTACTAGTTAAAAACAAGTGTTAAAGGTTCTAAGAGTGTTATAAATTTCATCAGTCGAATTTAGTACTAATAATCAACTATTGAAAACGGATGAAGAACGAGCTGTATACCATCTGTCAAATTTAGAACTAATTCCGAGCTATTGAACAAGGCTCTCAGAGTGTTCTAGATTTGGTCTGTCGAATTTAGTAATGATTCAAAACTATCTAAAAATAATAAAGAGCGTGCTATATACCACCTGTCAAATTTAGTTCCAGTTGCGAACAATTCAAAAGGCTCTAAGATTACCCTAGCCCTCATCTAGTACCAATACTGAACAACTAAAAAAGGGTGCAACGAGTGCTGTAACTATCTGTTAGGTTTAGTACTAATTTCGAACAATTGCAATAGGCTCCCAGATAGTTCCGTGTCTCATTTGTTAAATTTAGTACTAATTGTGAACTATCGAAAAAGAATATAGAGCGTACTATATTCCATCTGCCATATTTAGTACCAGTTGGGAACAATTCAAAAGGCTCCTAGAATGTCCTAGATCACATCTGGCGAATTTAGTACTAATTCTGAACTATTAAAAAAGGGTACAACGAGTACTGTATACTAATATATGTGCCAGGTTTAGTACTAATTTCGAACATTTCTAAATGGCTTCCAGAGGGTTCCACGTCTCATCTGCTATACTTAGTACTAATTCCGAGCTATTGAACAAGGCTCTCAGGGTGTTCTAGATCTTATCTGTAAAATTTAGTACTTATTCTGAACTATTAAAAAAGGGTACAACGAGTACTGTATACTATCTGTCAAGTTTAGTACTAATTTCCAACAATTGTAAAATGCTCCTAGATAGTTCCATGTCTCATCTGTTAAATTTAGTACTAATTCTGAACTATCGAAAGCGGATGAATAGCTTTCTATATACAATATCTGTTAATCTTAGCACTAGTTCCGAGCAATCGAAAAATCATCTCTCATCATCAGCAATCATCAGCAATAAAGAAATACAGAGAGTTTTTATTTGATCCCCCCTCTGCACTAGCGATTTCGCTTACATTTTTATAATTTAGTACTGTCTCAGAATTATTAAAAAGGGGCTGCAGAGTGTCAATATCTCATCTGTCAATATCACTACTAAAGCCAAACAATCAAAGAAGGAATGCAAATCATACTAGACCTCATCTGCTAGACCTCATCCACCACTTTTAGTACTAATTCCAAGCTAACGAAAAGAGACGCAGCGCATACTACATCTCATCTGCTCCAAAGAAAAATGAATGTAGGTCAACCTAGGTCCAATTTAGTGCTAGTTTCGAATCAACGAAAGCACGAAAAATTCACTCGTTGCTTATAGGGAAAACAAAACGCGCGAACTAATTTGGTAATGGATTTCCCTATAGGGCATTCGCAGTCATATGCATCCAAGCACCACTCTATGTATGTTTGTATGCGCGCGTCTAACTTGAAATATATCCAAATACATATACATGTGTGAGTGCACATGTCCAGCGAGAACGTCAGTGCTACATAAACAAATGGAGTAATTTGCACTGCTTAATGGAATTATACGGGGAGAAATATGAGCATTCCGCCTGTGAATGACAAGCAACTACAGTGATGACTCAAAAGGACGAGCGTGAATACGTGTAAATTTGCATATGTATGTGCATGAATGCAAGTATGTGTGTATATACATATATACGTATATTCGACTGAAGTGCTTAGAATATCAGCAACAGCACACCGAAGCTGCCCAACTCAGCGCTGGCCTCGCACAAACAATTAAATTTAAAAAAATTGTGATGCTTCCTTCTTACTAATTCATATTTTATATCCGTGATGCTGTAATAGCGGGTTTCAGCAAATAGGAACTGTATGGAAAAGTACGCTTGTCCTACAATAAATTCCATATACTTTATATACTGGGTTACACTACCAGTCTATACCTCGCAAAGATTTAATTGATGATTCGGTTAGTTTTCATAAAGTGCCACTTTGCGCGATCACTAAAATAGGTACTTTACGGATAGCTCTTACATTTTAACTAATTAAGTGAAAAATTTTGAATTTAGCGTATGTAGCGAATTTGACACTTCATTTGATAACTAATAATTCATATGAATTTCTTTCAAAGATCCGTCGTTCATAGCATTGCACATTTAAGGAGCAGAAGCTTTTTGTCAGTCTTCGAAAGCGAATAAAAAATAGTACAAATTTATCGCTTATTCACTTGGACTGCCCAAATTTTGTTCTAAATGCCCTTAAACCCAAAAAATCCACAGAATGACGTGGTGGCCAAAATAAAACGACTTGCTCTTCTGATAACTTGTTTGAGACTCTTGCCAAGAGGCTGCCTTCTAAGTCAACAAAGGCTACTGTAGCTGAAATCAACAACGTAGTTTTAGCGAGAACTACACGACGTCGATTGTACAACATGAACCTACCAGGCAGAATAGCCCGTAAAGTTCCTCTATTGAAACAAGCAAATTTAAGGAAGAGGAAAAGTTTTTGCTCAAAGGCACAAGTCATTGTGTGCACCACAGGGTATGAAAAAATAGCACATCATCTGCCATTTGGAAGTGATGATGGGCGAAATGTCAGACATTCTAAAGGACAAGAGTTCTAATCGCGGTTCACAAAAAACAAAAGAGTCCAGCACTGTGGTGGTGATATGTTGGTATGGAGTAGGATCTATTCACCTCATAAACAATAAAATGGACAAATTTAATTACCAGAACATAATTCATCACTTCTTGATGAACAGGCGAATATATCACTTCGGTAGCCTTTTAAGCAAGTTACTGACCCAAAACACGCTACCCGAATGGTTTTTGCAAAATATAGTTAAAGTTTTTTGAAGGATTGACCAATCCAGTCATCCGATCTAAACTCCATTAAACTCTGGAGTGGAAGGAAATTCAAGAGCAGATGAGTGTGGAAGTGAGTCAACCTGCGATTGACTTGAACGTAATCGTGGAAATCAATACAAGGTGGTCCCTGACTACTAATCTCAGGGTCCCTAAAGCACTCTGGTCAAAATTGAATCTTAAAACGACAAAATGTCTGCTTGGATTCAATAAATGAACTACCAGCGTCCTCACAGTTGTTATAACGAGTCACTGCGTTATTGACAACTTAGCCAGTAGTTGTGGAGATGAAGAAGTAATTGAGTCGGTACAATACCTTCTCTGTAAATGTCCTGCACTTCAAAGAAGCCGTGCCGAATATCTTGGCGATTATTTTTTTGAAGACCTGTGAAATTTGCAAATGTCTCAATGGAGGGGCAAGTTACCATCTTAAGTGGTTTAAGCAACTCATTCAAGGGGTGGAAATCAAATGCAGGTATTACAGGGCCAACGAGTGTCTTGTCTCAGACAAGCAACTTGGCTAACCAAATCTAACCTTTACTCAATGTATTATAATGAGAACAGCGGTTCCTTAATGTGCTCCGGAATTAGAGGTTTTCTGCAGGTAAACATCCTAGAATCGTGTCGCTGGATATATTAACACCACTTTTCCTCAAAACCATTTCAGTTTCACCCAACGAGAAGTTCGGCCTTCTCAAAAACAAATCAATAATTTTCTGATCTTGCTTTAGAGAGCTAGGTTCTTTGGGCTTTGCCCGGGAAGTCGTCAACGTTTTTAACTTGGGTATACCATTGTACTCATTTATATATGAACGTGTTAAATTTTTTGAAATATTTTCCTATACAAGCATGTGACGTTTGTGGACCTTTGGGATGTGTAAATATGAACACTGCGTCAAATCGTTTTTCATACGCCGAACTCATTTTTTAAAAATAAGGTACGCTTTCCAAATTTCTCACAAAACTAGCAAGTTGCACAACGGGTACTTTTTTTATTTTTTACTTTTTTGTCGGAACATACTATCAGGGGCAGCACTCAGACACAATTAAATCCATTGTACTGCACTCTGGTTCCCTTTTTAATTTTCTTTAAATCTACTCGACCTCCGAATAAATCTAAGTAGATCTTGTGGTGCCAAGGAGCCGCTTCTTAACACATCAGTGCCAAAGAACTCAAGCCTGATTCGAGCGAAGGCTGAGCAGATGCACAGAAAGTGGCTCGCCATCTCATCCTCCTCTCCACATGCTAGGCAAAGTACAATGTCTGAGATGCCCACCTTTTCCATGTGCTTTGCCCATAAAAAGTGGCCCGCCATCAATCCAACCAGCCTGCTACAGTCCCCTCTGCTTAGTGACAGGAGGAACTGCGACAGTCGATCGGACATGACAGCTAATATCAGTTTTGTCCATCCGCCGCCTCTCTTAGCCTGCCAAACACGCTTCTGGGTTGCAGTAACTCGTTTGCTAACCATGGCTTTGGTGGCTGCAAAAGGGAGTGGCAGAACGGGCTTCGGGCCAAAAAAGTTGGCCTCAGAGCCCATTCTGGCTAAAGAGTCAAAGATCTCGTTACCCGCAATACCCACGTGCCCCGGGACCCATGTTAGCGTCAGGCTGTTATGTCTACCGACATAGTTCAGCCTGGATTTACAGGACTCGACTGCCCTTGAAGTGGTTGAGGAACTGTCTAAGGCCATGAGCGCAGCTTGGCTGTCGCTGCAGACACATATGGATCTGCCTCTCCATCTGTTTTCCACAACAAAGTTCATCGCTTCTTGAACAGCCTACACCTCCGCTTGAAACATAGATGCATGCATTCCAAGAACAAAGTGCCGTTTCGTCCCGTTGGATTCCACGTAGACCCCAGAGCCGGAGCCGTGCTCAGTCCTGGAGCTATCCGTAAAAGTGAGATTCCATCAGCAATCTGACTGTCCCATTTTGCTGCTCTATGAAGGAGCCATCAGATTTCCTAAGTGACCCCAGCTTTGCAGTTGGTTTCGATTCCCAAATAAGCCTGTTGTAGTTCTTCTGAATATCACGGTATCGCTCCCAGTCCTTCCACGAATGGAGGGACCTACAGTTTCAAGCCGACTCCGAACGGCAGATATTTTTTATGAAGAGCTTTTTCATGGCAGAAATACACTCAGAGGTTTGGCACTGCCTGCCGAGGGGCAACCGCTATTAGAAAAAACTTTTTCTTCTTTTTGGTGTTTCACTGAGATTCAATTGCCTCAATTCGTGGTGTGCTTATTGATTTTGCTCTCCACTTTTGTTTGCTTAAGAAATGAGACTCATCTGTAAACTTCTTAATTTAAATAGTCACTGTTGGAAGTTACAAAATTCGAAACCAGTTATTGTTTATATAATGTTAGCTTGAAACTAACAATGTAGCAAGTAATACGAGATTACCGCCTGGCTACTTTTTAGGATTTTTTGAGAATTTTTAGAAAATATTTTTCATAGTTGAAAAGCATGCAAAGGTTTGTCGTAAACTGCTGAAGGACGATAATTAAAAAATACATGGAAGAAATTTCCAAACCAAAATACACGCAAAGACAGATTTTTTGTCACATTGTTGCATTTGATGAGTGCCTTTATGAAAGGAAAAAAATAGGGATATGCATAGCCAGTTATATTTTCATATGCATGAGTATGAGTTTAGATAGTTTTGCATAAAGAAAGGTGAAGCAATACAACAAAACAAATGCAAAATGGCCAAATATGCTTATGCACATCTACATATAAATTTATGTTACAGTATTGTACTTAGAGCGATACTTATAAAATATGCTGCAGGATTATTTGCATATTTTCCAGTTTTTACTGCTAACCGCTGATGTAATTTCATTGCTGTTGTGATTAGTTCTATATATTTTACCTATCTGTACATTGGCAATCAACGCTTGGCTAGTCATTGGAATTGGTTTACTAATTTTTAAATTGGATTCCAGTGATTTACAATTAGTTGAATAGTAAATACTGTAGGCCTAAAAGCGATTTCTCAACTAATCATATTTGCTATGATATTACAATGCAAAGCATCAGTAAAGTGCATTTAAATCCCACCTTCATTAACACTAACTTGCTAGGGCCGGCATAGCTGCTACATTCCAAAATTATGTATATGTATTTATTAGGGTCGTTCAAAAGTTCATGGGAAAAAAGACAACTTTTAATATGAAGGAGTAAAAGTAGTGCACAAAGAAAAGGGCAACAAAATCAAATAGAATTAAAAAGAAATATTAGTTTGAGAAAAAAGAAGTCCATTATTTTTGGATAAAATTTTTGCGCAAATGGCTTAAAACTGTTTTACGGTCTATCTTTAGCTCCTTGGCGATGCTACGACTACTGGCGTGCCGGTCAACTTCGATTATTTCTGTGATTTTATCGAAATTTTCTTAATCGGACCGGAATCGATTTGTTAACACCCTGTAACTCACAACTGAGTGGACCCCCAAAAAAACCAAAATAAGTTTTTTGTGTGAAATGCCAACTTAACAACGAGAATAACTTTAAATTAGTTTAATGAATTGCAAGATATTTCAGCAGTAGCTTGGAAATGTTTCGTTAAATTCGCTATAGAAACAGACACCATGCGAGGGGACTATTTCAAAACACAAACCGCATAACTAAAGAACTTTATCTGGTATTGTTATGGACCGAACCAGTTCAACCTAACCTAACCTTTTTAACGTTATATATATATATTAGGCCGGGTCGATTTCTGGGAAGGCAAAAAAATCGCAGATTGCTCTGTGAAAATCATATTCTAGGGATCAAAATAAGAAACTTTGCCGAAGGAACCATACCTTTAAAACGAATTTTGATGTTCCCCAGTTTGGGTTGAACTTTTTAGTTTCTTTTCTCATGTAAAGGCCAAAAATGGTGATATTTTGAAATGATTGTATGGGGAATCCCCAGAGGAGTTCCAGGGGGTGTGCCACTGGCATGGGTGGATCAGCTGTCCAAAGTTAGTGCGGGTCGGTCATACATTTGGACTGGATTGGAGCACTCTAAATGGGTCAAAGTGGGATTTTTCGTTCAGATATATTTTTATGAGGAGCTTTTTCATGGCAGAAATACTCTCGGAGGTTTGCCATTGCCTGCCGAGGGGCGACCGCTATTAGAAAAATGTTTTTCTTTTTTTTGGTGTTTAAACGAGATTCGAACCAACGCTCTCGCTATGAATTCCGAATGGTAATCACGCACCAAACCATTCAGCTACGGCGGCCACTACCTTTTTAACGTTAGGAAAATATATTAAAACAACATGGCGCAAAATTAATCATCCCATTTTGTTTTTGAATAACTTTTTTTACCAATAAAAAACAAGAACGATTTTGAGTGATGGTAATCTTTATTTTGACCTGTACGTGCACCATTGTGCGCTTCTGTTTGTATACTGTAGCTGTCTCGTTTGTTAAAATTATAAATCTTTCGATAGGGTGATTAATTCTGCGCCACCATGTGGAAAGCCCAACGATGTTTATTCGACTGAATTTTTAACTTCTATACCCAAATCCTTTAAATTTTTTTTTCTGAATTTATTATTTTTACAAAAAACCATTTGCCGTGCGGTATCGGCTTAAAACTGTGGGTCCTTCCGTTCGTCGAACAATATCAAGACGCATTCCACAAATAGGACGAGAAACTCGGTCAAACACCTATTAGTAGAGTAGAATGGGGTAAGATAGGTCATTTTTTTTGGAGAGCTCTTGCTACGGTGTTTTTGCATTGATTTTGAAAAATAAGCAAGATTTTGAAAGGTTATTTATCTGCTAACATTTTAGTTATACTGACTTATGTTTGGCTAAATATTTTGGAAGCTGCATTCAATAAGACAAAGGTACTTTTTTTCGATATTTTCAAAATCGGGGGGCACGATAGGTCACTATATGTGAGGGGAAAAGAACAATGTACATGGCTTGGAAATTAACGTTTTAACTTTTATTTATAGAGTATGAACACTGCACATGTTATAAAAGTTAGGAATTTTTCTTTAATTCATCACGCGAGCACGTAATGTTTCGAACGGAATTTTAAATTGTTTAGAGGCTGATCGAACACTAGCGCCATCTCGGACTGCCGCCATTGCGTTTTTTACGTCCTCTTCACTTCCTTTCGGCGTTTTTCGCACATAATTACACACCATTTTGCTGCAAAAACAATTAAAATTTATTTTATTCAATTAAAAGTAGTGACCTATAATGTCCCCAGACGACTGACCTATAGTGCCCCCAAGCACATGTTTTATGTTAGTGTCGATATTTTTTTTTAAAACAAAAATATCAAAAAACTAACACATTATTCGTGTTCAGCATTATTTTCTACGTAAAATAAAACTCACCTGACAAATATTTACATACATTAAATGCACTGCACCGTAGGATAAAAAAATGCTATGTCGGAGAAAAGCTCACAAAAAACTAAACGACGCCAGAACTAGGATAACTAATCAATGGTGACGGCCGAAATGACAGTCGCGAACGTTGTTCCCCACCACGTATTGAATTCAAATAAGACCAGTGACCTCTGCAAAAACAGTGCGACGAAAACCCCACCTACCTATTGTGCCCCCATACCTATCTTACCCCATTCTACTCTATGTATAAATGTTTTACTGAGGCCCTAAGCTCCAGTGGGAGAAACAAAAACAGGAGAAACCGATGACGATGATGACTGACTTTAAATGGAGATCGACTATTTTAAAGTTTTCTATATGTACGTTGCTGAACGTTTTGTAGATTTTATGCAAGTTTTTGTAAACCGATTACAAAATCGAAGCGGAGAGAGAAAAAAAAAATCAAGTGGTGGACTTGATTTCATCACTAAGGTTAAAAAATAACAATTTTTCGAAAACGAGAATGAAATGAATTAAAAATGATTTTTTTTGCGAAAATAAGAAAAAATGCATATTATTTACTTTTATCATTTATTTATTTATTTTCTTGATTTAATCACTTAGGTTAAAAAATTGGAATTTTTGGTAAGCCCTTAATGAAGTAAAAATTAATTAAAAATAAAATTCAAAATTAAAATTAAAAATTGATTTTTTTCCGAAAGTAAGAAAAATTCAAAATCATTTAGTTTGATTTTTTTATTTATTTATTTCATTCTTTAATCAGTTAATTTAAGCAATAACTGTTTTGAAAACACTTAATGCACTACAAATGAGTTTTCTGCAAAAATAATTAATTAATTTTTTTTATATGGAAATTTTCTTATTCAAAAGAGCCGCTGCCAATAAGAATTTCAGTTTTCTGTGCAACTCTTTTCATAGTCTGCGCTTTTCTCAAGAGAAATATTGTTTATCTATTGAAAAATTTTAGACTTTAGCGACTTGCATATTTTTCAAGAAAAAACGCAATACATTTTCCAGCCATATAAAATGCATTAACACTAGAAGGGAGGCGGCCGCTGTAGCCGAATGGGTTGGTGCGTGATTACCATTCGGAATTCACAGAGAGGTCGTTGGTTCGAATCTCGGTGAAAGCAAAATTAATAAAAACATTTTTCTAATAGCGGTCGCCCTTCGGCAGGCAATGGCAAACCTCGGAGAGTATTTCTGCCATGAAAAAGCTTCTCATAAAAATATCTGCCGTTCGGAGTCGGCTTGAAACTGTAAATCCCTCCATTTGTGAAACAACATCAAGACGCACACCACAAATAGGAGGAGGAGCTCGGCCAAGCACCCAAAAAGGGTGTACGCGCCAATTATTAATTATTATTAAAATATTCACCGCCTTTTCGGCACCATTAAATATCAAGAAATTTCAAAACAAACAAAAAATCCCAAACTGTCTTTTTCAATATAAAGACAAGCAACCGCAGATGGGTGTATCATAACAGATATTCATACCTTCGAATCTCAGTGGCCCACCCTAATGTTTGCAAATATGATTATAATACCTTCATCTGTAGCCTCTATGCAGGCAATTATAAGCCGAGCTACTTAAATGACTATTAATTTGAGTGTCGGTTGC
This sequence comes from Anastrepha obliqua, assembly GCF_027943255.1. Taxonomy (NCBI): domain Eukaryota; kingdom Metazoa; phylum Arthropoda; class Insecta; order Diptera; family Tephritidae; genus Anastrepha; species Anastrepha obliqua. The sequence continues at coordinate 11,800,188 of NC_072893.1, forward strand.
AAGTAGCATTACCCAGTGAAGGGCACACACGCACACACAAGCCTGCACAAGTAACCCAATTGTAGCACCAGTACACGTGCAACTGGTGTGGCCACAAGTGTGCGTACATATGCACGTTGTGGTGTCTGCATCTTCTTCAAGCATCGTCACTTTCATTCATTGTCACTTAAGCAAAACAAAATACGTTTCTTTTTCTTTTTTGAACATTAGCTGATAGACCAGCAACCAGAAATTGAGTGGAATGGGAAATGGCCTGGGAAATTTTCATACTTCGATAGGGGCTCAGTTGATATGGAAGAATGCGTACAGTGGAAAAAAATGGGTTTCAAAACAATAACAAATACTTGCTATTACTTGCTTTCTATGCTTGTAATGCTTGAAAACGGGTGAGTTCTGAAAAGCGAAAAAAGATATTCAAAGTCATATCAATTAAATTCGGTGATTGACATTATACTCTGTGGGCAAAAAGTAAGATGAATTTATTTGTCAAACTTCGCGGGATTAAAATTTCGCTTTAGTTATTTTTTTCGTGAGTTGGCAGCACTGTTAATAACATCTGGGCGAACTTTCATGTGAATGTCATTATCAGTAATATATTTACGCTTGTGTTTACCAAACGACCAAGAGTGCATTTTTCGATTTTTACAATGTCTGATTTGATTGAGCAGAGAAGTGCCATCAAAATTTGTTTGCGGAATGAAATTTCGGCTGCGGAAACGTTTAGCATGTTGCAGAAGGCATTTGGTGATTCGACCATGTCGCAGAAAAATGTTTATAAGTGGTACAAAGACTTCAAAGAGGGTCGAGAACGTGTTGATGACTTGGAGCGCTCCGGACGACCATCGACGTCAACAGATGACCAACACGTCAATAAAGTGAAGGAGTTAGTGCTCAAAAATCGTCGGTTGACTGTTAAAGACCTTACTGATATGATCGGAATATCAGAAGGATCTGTGAAAACCATTTTGAAAGACCATTTGGGCCTACGAAAAGTCAAATCTCGTTTGGTACCGAAAACTCTCAATTTCTTGGAAAAAAGTCGTCGCGTTGATGTGTGTGAAACAATGCTTTCAGATTATCAGGACAAGCTCAAATGCATCATTACGGGAGATGAGACTTGGATTAATGCTTACGACCCTGAAACAACCGACCAATCAAGCGAATATCGTGCTAAAGGCGAGGCCAGACCGAAAAGAGCACGTCAAAGTCGTTCAAAAATAAAGGTCATGATGACAGTTTTTTTCGATTTTCGTGGTGTGGTGCACTATGAATTCCTTCCACCTAGCCAAACTGTTAATAAGGAATATTATTTGAGCGTTATGCGTCGTTTACGTGAAGCAATTCATCTAAAAAGACCAGAATTATGGGCCAACAACTCTTGGTTTTTGCATCACGATAATGCACCGTCTCACACTGTACTCGCTCTTCGTGACCATTTCGCCAAAAATTCCACGCATATCGTTCCGCAACCACCGTATTCACCTGATTTGGCTCCGTGTGACTTCTGGCTATTCCCAAAACTCAAGAGACCACTCCGGGGAACGCGTTTCGAGTCGATTGAGGAAATAAAAGCTGAATCGAAGAAGATGCTGATGGCTATACCGGAAATGGACTATTTGGCATGTTTCGGGGATTAAAAAATCGTTGGCATAAGTGTATTTCATCGAGAGGGTATTATTTTGAAGGGGATTAAATTGATTTACAAGAATAAATAAAGATTTTTCATTTTACAACCAAATTCCCACTGACTTTTTGCCCACAGTATGGTTGTCACATGACTAATCGACAAATAATATAATGTTGCGGCTGTGGTTATGGTTACAACTACCGCTTTATGGCTACGGCATCACTAATTGCTGCTTTATCCGGGAAGTCCCCTTTTTCGTTTTTATTATATTTTGTCTGCCTATTATATAAAATAAAATTTTAGTATACATAGCGGTTGTTTTTTGCCAATTTTATGAAAAATAGCTGTCCGGCCAAGAGAGAGTAATTTGTTCCGACATATCTGATGTATAAAGGATGTTACTCTAGTTGTGAAAGTCAGACAAGTCGATAGTTCAAATTCCAAATGTTAGAAAGATTAATTCGCAGACAATAATACCGTTCATCTTTACATAGACATTTTGCCAAAATGGCCCACTGTGTCATGCATGTGTGAGGTGCTCCAAACTGTTGCGAAGCGATTTCATGCGTTCGGGCAACTGCAGCTCAACATTACGACAATGAAAACAAGTATTCGTGCACTTGGCAGCGGAAGAAAGCGAACTACAAGTGTGGCGAATTATCATAGCTACAAAACAACAACAAAATGGTAATGCGCGCTGTCTCCAAATGAGGGAAGTCAGTTGTCATTAGTGTCAGTGGAAGATTAGGTGTGACATTTTCGAAAAAAGGGGTTTACTTGTGAATTTTCCTTGAGTGCTTTGAAGTGGGGAGATTACAAATCTTTGCTTTGCATTGTTCCTCGCTTCTACTCGTATGCCAGTTTTACCACATTAATCTTGAATAAACAGTTCAATTTAGGCATATGTTGACAAAATGTTGAAAAAAGGGCCGAAGAATGAAAAGTACAGAGCAGCTGAGCTATGAGCTAAGAGTCCGGTTGATTGATAAAGAAGAAGTGTGAAAGCTACTTGCAGCTTGATTGTTGCATGTACACTCATACACACATACATACGTACATTTCGGAGCTGGGCTGATGTTTGTGTGGTGCTGATTGTCTGATTTATATTGACAATTAACGTGGGAAACACTGCGTGCACCATCAGCCATTCGCTTGCCGCAGAAATGTCTCCGCTTATAAATCTTCGTGGCTGCTGCCGCCTGTCTGCTCGCTTGAATTCGATTAGCTTGGGAAAAATGTTCGAAGGTATGAGTGCCCGTGCACTCAATTTAATAAAGTAATAGCGCGCAACTGCAATAAATAATAAAAACATTAGTCCATTTTGCCATTGTTGTTATTGTTACTATAACAACAATTTGCGCGCAACAGCATTTTGACGACGCGCAACAGTAATTGCCTCAATAGCAGCCTGTCAGTCAGCCAGTTCGTCAGAGAGGTTCACATTTGCGGCGCGCGTTCACTCGATTCACACACTACTCAAAACGGCAGCCAAACTGCCAAACGCCCTTCTTCGCGCTCCGCTCCGCTCCGTTCGCACTGCGAGCTTTGGTATTTCCCATGTGCGCGGCTCGCGTGTCTGCGCAATTACAGAGCCTGCCTGCAATAGCTGACAGAGCCAGCCCCTAGCTTCACACTGGTGTGTGTGTGTATCCGTGATTTGGCAGTTAGTTCTGTTGCATGCAACATCAATTTGCGCGTCTATTTCTCATTTATAGTTGAAGAGTTGCATGAACTGCTATGTTGCCACTGTATTGCATGTTTCTAATTACATGTCAATAGCCGCCACAGCCATTCGGCGTTATACGCCTGCCGCTTTACTGCGGCCGCCTTCCATTTGCACCTTTGTAGTCGTCGATCAAGTGTTGCAATTGAATTATTGCCTCGACTCGCTTGCTTTGCGCTGGCTTAACGGTCGCGGTCTTCTTCACTCCTGCCACTGACACATAATTTGATATGAAGCTTGAATTTGTGTTGTCCGTGAACGCCCATAACTCCCTCTAGTGGTGTTTATTGTTGTAGGATTGCAGATTTTTATTTATGAAGATTGCAACAATAAAACTTTTTTTGGTTTGCAAATACAAGGAAGCCTAAATTTGAAGATTTTTTTAGCCGAACCCGTCGCCTTTTGAATAGTTCCGTTGTCCGTTCATAAATAAACAGTTTTTTATTTATTAATGCTACTAGTTTTGCATCTTGAACCTTATTCATCCATCCAGAATGCGGTGGTCAACTCTTCTGCGGAATTGAAACTATCGTTGTTACTGTAGAAGTCTTGCTAAGTCCCGCCCAGGAAGATTAGCACTAAGTGTTGTCAGTGCCTTAAGACTAAAAGGTATATCTGAACTTAAAAGTGGGGATATGAAAGGACATTTAAAGATCTTAGAAGACTTCCTACATAGTCCCATTCTTCATAGGGATGATATACTATCACCCAAACCAATACTCTTCAGGAACTTCCAAGTTATAAATAATGAACGCACGACTGGATAACTAATTCTATCACTTTCAAACCTGGCTTCCAGCTATGGTTTACTGATGGGTCCAAATTGGAAAATGGTAGAACAGGGGCAGGAATCAATGGCCCTAAATTCAAAAAATCGATTCCTATGGGATTCTACCCAACAATATTCCAGGCAGAAATACATGCCATGGGAGTATGTGTGAGAGAACGCCTTTGCAGGAACACGAGAGGTACTCACATCTACAAACTTTCAGATAGCCAAGCGGCTCTAAAAGCCCTTCTATCAACAACTATCACCTCCAAATTGGTAAATGATTGCCTAAACCTTCTCAACACGTTAGGGAACCTCAACATAGTAACACTAGGCTGGATTCCGGGACATGAAGGACATGAGGGAAATGAAATGGCTAATGACCTTGCAAAACAAGGAGCAAATACGCAACTTACTGGTCCTGAGCCGTTCTGTGGATTCACAAAAGGCCACACTAATGAATTCCTTAGAAAATGGGATGCAAAAAAATTTGCTGCACACTGGCTAAACTGTGCCGGTCAGCGTCAAGCCAAACTATTCCTAAGTCCCAACAAAGGAATATCTGACAAGCTTCTCCCACTAAGCAGAGTAGATTTGCGTCTTTTAACAGGATATCTTACAGGTCACTGCAGCCTGAGGTATCATTTAAATAATATTAGTCTATCTGAGACCAATGTCTGCCGCTTTGCGAAATGAACATAGAAAGCTCAGAACATGTGCTTTGTGAATGTCCTGCGTTGTGCTGACAGAGACGTCATCACCTTGGTGGTATCGTAGTATCTCCATGCAATCTTTGGAACAACAAACCTAAAATTGTGCTAAAATTTTTAAAAAGCCTAAAACTATAGGGTTACAAAAATAGGCCTTTCACAATAGATCAGCTCTGGTCGCAGTGCGTAATGGCCTTCTAATAATAATAATAATAATAATAATAAGTGTTGTCATCGAGATCTGGTAACAATAAGTCCATACCCACGAATGTTGACTGTCCGTCGTGTGTAGAGTGTGTATTACGCATTGCTGAATCTCGACTTTAAGCTCACGGGGGCGACTTTCTAATTTTCTTCTTTGCGGCTCTGTGTTTGTTACAATTTAGTTATACGAGATAGTACATAGAATGCGAAAAGAAAGAACACAAGGTGTTGAAAGTAACCCCACACATTTTCGATTTATTTATTCGGTATTGATGTTCCATCGGCGTGGATGTCAAACTCTGGCTTGACATATGCATGTAACTTGCCCAGGTTGTGAGCATGGTAGCCTTTGATTTTGCTTCAAGAGTCATATCCCAAGTCCTTAACCGTGTTTGGCATGACAGACTGCTATGCAAAATAAAAGACACTCCACCCATAAAGACCGACCAGACCCACCTCAAACACCGACAATTCTTTGTTAAGCAAAACGAAGCACACTCTAAACTCTGTGAAAGTTTAGCTAGTGTACCACAGCGCAGTATAATGGCGCAATCCTATACTTGCTCTACACCCACGATAATGGTAAGTCACGAGAGTTTTGTCTCAACTTTTGCAGATGACAACGCTGTTCTCGCACTAGACTCTAACACCAAAAAGGAGTTGATATTTTAATTCAATAGTTAAAATATTAAAAAATAAAATCTAATAAGTCAAAATCAGTTCAAATAACTTCAGGCCAATCAGTCTCTCATGTTTCTTGCTGAAAACCCTTGAGAAACTGATTGACTTGCAAATAAGAAGCTAAATTCTACGAGGCTGGTTGTCGCATACCCAACATGCTTATTGTAAGGGTAGATCGGTGGAATCTGCCCTGCATACAATTGTGAAAGAGATTGAGGAGTTTTTTTTTCAGAAGGAGTTTGCGGTGGGTGCCTTCCTCGACATTGAGGTGGCTTTTAATAACGTCCTCACGGAGGCAATTACTAGGTCTCTGGGTAAACTGGATTTGGAACCGACCTTACAGATTTATCTACAGAATGCTTAGCGACAGAACTGTCACGGCAGAGTGGGGCGGTATCTCCATCCGCCGGCAGGTGAGCAGGGGCACTACGTAAGGTGGTGTTCTCTCACCATTTCTCTGGGTTGTTGTTGTGAATGACTTGCTGGAGGAGCTGGTGAGAGAGGGATGCATGGTAATTGCCTACGTGGATGAAGTGGAAATTGTTAGAGGAAAGTTTGTGGATATTCTGTACAATTTGATGCAGGGATATCTGAACGTAGTTGTTAGATGGGCAGCGGTTTGTGGCCTGTCGGTGAATCCTCTTAAGACGGAGCTCGTCCTCTTAAGGAGGCGCTCCTCTGATGTTTTCTGATGAGGTGAGGTACCTAGGTATTATCTTTGACAGTAAGCTTACATGGAAGCCCAATATTGAGGAAAGAGTGAGTAAGGCAATAATCGCCTTGACTGGGGGCAAGGGCGCAATTGGCCTTTCGCCTAGAGTTGTTTATTGGCTATATAATACTATTGTAAAGCCTATCTTCTTATATGGAGTCCTAGTTTGGTGGAACTCACTAGAGGGGATGGCATTGGTGAATGAGCTCGAGAGAGTTCAGAGGTTGGCACTCATTGGAAACAGTGGGGCGCTTTAAACGACTTCTACTCTGGCGCTCAATGTAATGTTAAATGTGGTATCCGTAAATATCGCAGGCAGAATTGCCACTGCACGTACCGCAATCAGACTGAGTGGTTCGAGCTATAGGCACAAGCTCACAAGCATGAGCATTTAAGCATCCTTAGAAACTTTGAATTCATCCCCCTGTCAACGGATCAATGTATACCCTCGCTTAGTCCAATCGCACCCAAACTCTTTAATTGCAGAAATAACACTCAATCCTATTTCCTTTTGCAGGCTGAAGAGAAAGCCAACAAAAGATTTATTATGCTAATACGCAAAAATCTAGAAATGGTTGCACCACTGGGTGCTTTCCATGCATGTCCAAGCAGCGAGAAAGTTCGGAGATGTAACCGCTTACTTTCGAATACCGGGAATCAATGTAATAGACGTATGCTCCAATCAAACAATTGCCAAAATATTTGAAGCTCCCTCTGGTATTGGAGAACTTCGAGATGTTCTTGTAGAAGTTAAAAAATTCCACAACATGAGTCTTAACAAAACTTTCCAACAATCAATGGACGCGCCTAAGCCTGTGTTTTTGCAGGAAGAGAAGTCGGTGCTTGCCACAATTTTCTAGATGGTATCTAACGGACTCTTAAGTATAATATCCTGTTCTGAACCACATTTGAAGTTCCTTATAGTTACTAATAATCCTGATATTCTCTAAGAAGCTCTTCATATATTTTCTGCTTGTCCAGTAGAGCTCCCTGACAGTCAGTAATATACCTTTAGTAGCAACAAAACTAAAACTCTTTGCAGCAGCAAATCATAAATATGCCAAAAATATAAGTAATGAAAACAAAACTCAGATGTGGCTAAAAATAAAAAGAGACGTATAAGCATAAAAGTAACTGCCGAGAATGGCAAAGTGGCAAGGAATATAAAAAATGTATAAATACTTATAAATATGTACGTTTACCATACGTAGATGTGAATGTTTGAGTGCTTTGAAATATATTTGTATGTGTGTAAGTATGAATGTAAACACTTGGGCTCACATTATTAAGTGACTTTGCCCTTTAGAGCACTTCCAATATTTTTGATGCAAAGTTTATTCCGTTAAATTTTTTTATAAAAGTTAGTTCATTGTATAGCAAAAAGCTTATAAATCTAAGCTCCACATATGGTGCAAAATTCACAAAAATTAAATAAATAAAAAAAAAAATACCAGTGTAACGGTTAGACGCGATAGAAGTGAAACCTTCCGTAAAACAAACTGAGAGAGAATAAGACGAAAGCAGCGTTAGGAGCGGGATAATTATAGCTTCATTATAATATTGCTATAAAGTTCATATTTTATTTTCTTCATTTTATTATTATTCATCCTCAATGTTTTCAATTTCAACATATGATACGAGTAGCTTATGATAGCTAAAATATGATACAAATGCTTTGGTTTCGATGTTGTCAACATATCTTTGAAATACCGCGTCAATTGTTGTTTTTGATCGTGTTGTCGATTCAGTGCGATTGTTACACCTTTTTAAATTAAATGTTGTATTGAGAAAGTCAATTAAAGGAACCGCTGTGTCCAATGCAAAATTTACGTTAAAATCGCCACTTAAAATCATTGGAACTTTATCGTAATCTTTTCTAAGTATCCGCGATACTTCTGGTGTATACTTTATTAAATTTTCGTGAATGAATTCCGTGATGCTATTTATTGATTGATTCGGTGAAATATAAATTGCCACAATTAAAACTGTTTTTCCATTGCTCAATCTGGTTTCGCATGCACATATTTCTCCCACTTTAGAGAGCTGAACAGACAGTGATTCTAGTTGCTGTGCATTCAGATCTATCTGTGGAGTTACAATACGAGCGCCGTCATTTTGATTGTGGTATATTGTAACACCGCCTGCAATTGCGGTAAATATTTAAAAATGAAAATATTTACGAATATAAATATACGGACGCAATACAGCACACGCGGTTGCTATTATGAGCGTCGTAACGCGTATATTACACAGACGTACTAACATACACACAAACATTCGTAGAAAGCTTGGTCTAAGCAAGTATTAGGTAGTGTAGTATAGGTATACATAATGCCTTCTCGCTCACCGTGGCTCCGTAATACGCAGGCGCGCACACATACGTACTAGCATACATACAAACATACATACGTATGACGCTTGAACTAAACACCAAAGCAAGTAATAGGCAGTGTAGTATACATACTACAATACTCACTATACTAGCGTGGCTCAGCAGTACGCAGCCACATACATATACGTATATCAACATATAACGCTTCGTAGTGTCGCTTTTTCGTTTCATCGAGTCTCAAATCACTCCCAACGATTCTAAAGAAGTTTTCACTTCAAAAAATTTATCAAAATTTTACCTTTTTGGTCAGAATCTTTAGAACACTTCTGAGTATGCAGTTTTATAGTCCGTTTAATTCTAATACAATAAAGCTTTGCAATTTGCCAAATTTTTGAAAAGTTTCGAGAGTATAAAATCAACTTTCTTGCCCTCTTCATAGATTTTCTGAAAGCGTTGGATGGTATTGAAAGATATAAAATTGCATACCTGCTACGCATGCAAGGAGTTCCGAAAAAAATTGGCTTCACTGGTAAGTCTAACCCTCGCTGAGACCTATTCCAAAGTCCTCTTACAAAGTGAAGCGTCTGATTTCTTAAGAGTTGAAAGAAAAGTAAAACACGAAGACGCGCTACCTACGCTTGTGTGTGTGAAGCGCACCAACCAACCGATACGATAACCAACCGACGGATCCAAAACAAGTGATGGCAGCTGATCTGGATGGTACTTAGACGGAGACACCAAGTACGCCTATGCCACAGGACAAAGGTGTAAAGTATTCCTAACGGAAGTCTATGCCATACTATGCGCAATAGTAGTATTGGAATTTGTAGTGACAGCCACTAAGCACATGGTAACCCACGCTTCTCTTCGAAATTGGTCGGTGAATGTAAAACACAACTGAGCTTGCAACACTGCACACAACAAAGTTTGTCTTATTTAGGTACCTAGACCTTGTGAAACGAGGCAGGGAAGGAGTTGACTGATAAACCGGCTAATGAAGGCTTGGCAAGCAAGCCACTGGGTCCTGATTCCTTTCTATGTGTCAATTATGCATGGATTCAATTACGAATTGATGACTTGATAAGGTCTACCTATAGAAGCAGTTAGTCTGAGTAGGGCTTTGCAAAGTAGCCAAGTGCTTTGTGAAAGAATCAAACAAGAAAGTAGCGACGTTTCTCCTAAAACTTAGTAGGAAAGACTTGAGAGACTGGTGGGGGTAATTACGGGGCATAACGCCTGTGGTCAGCATATGGCTACCATGGGAATCATTTACGACCGAATATATCTATCTCACCTTGAAAACGAGGGCACTGCATAGTATTTTCTCTGTAGCTTTCCTGCGTTTTCTGGCATCTGACTGAGGATGTTGTGTTGCGATGTACTGAGTACGAATAAAGCTCATAATATTCCTTGTTGTTGTTGTTTTAGCAGCATAAAAATTCCCAATACATATACGGGGAGTGCTGCTGAAGTGACAGTCCTTCGCCTGATTTAAATCCAGGTAGTTCCGTTTACGTACAACCAACTGTCGTGGGAACGGTCATACTCTTCCTTTTCCGGATCTCTTAAGATTCATCAATGAATCCAAATACATCCAAATAAAATGAAATATTCGCGGAGTAGTGACCTTAAACCAATTTTTTCGTCTTCTCGTCCCTACTGTATCCATCCTGTGTCTCTATTTCCTCCACTGCAATCTATCCGGGTGTAGTAGTAGTCGTGACTGATTGCTTGGACTTGTCCAACTTCTCACACAAATCTAATCTAATCTAATCTAAATATGCTTGTGTGCAATATGATCCTAGACTATGTAATTAAAGATGCTGATCCATCAGAGACTATATTCACCAAAACTTCCCAAAAGCTGTATAGCTTGGCTGATGAGAAGTATGCCAAAAAGAATTCTAAGCGCTCCTGATAAAAGAAAAATGCTTTGGATGAAAGATCAGTGAGAGCAAAACGATATACCCTGCAAGACTTAACACGGTGAGGAAAGCGCCAGACCTTACAATTGGTGATCATAAATTTGAAAACGTGGATCAAACTGAATATCTAAGATTGCTTCTCAGTAGAACGAATGGTACGTGTGCAGACTGCAAATATTGTCCACGTTAACCTATTGAAAAGCGAGCTCTTGAATAGAGGAACGAAAATCAAAGTATATACGAGTAAAACACTGCATCGACCAGTGGGAACATATGGAATTGAAACGTGGACACTGAAAGCGGATACAATACACAATTACGCATATTGGAAAGAAGAATACTGAGAAGAATATTGGATCGAGTAGAAATGGTCTGTGACGCATCAGATATAATAACGAGCTAGAGGAATTTCTACAAACCACAACGCATTCGATTGCTAGGACACGTTTGCAGAATGTCGAATGAAAGATTACCTCGCAAAGTTTTGGATGCACGAATGTATGGTAAAAAACGAAGCGGCGAACGCGGAAAAAATGGTTAGGCGACGTTGAGGACGATCCAAGAAGCATAGGAGCGACCAACTACCGTAGTCTGGCTATGCACCGAGATGCATGGAGAAAAATTGTGGTGGATGCTTAGGCGCGCACCGAGTTTTAGTTCTAGGCATTTTTTTAGACCCATCTGGTATAAAACTGTTTTACGCTTGAGCCGCCGACGATGAGTATTGGGCTGGAGCAAAGCCAATGCTTTAGCGTTGACATGTGTACTTAAAAATTGTCTGTGAGCCATGGCATAAACTTTTCGCCACGTCAGTGACGAGCAGCATACCAAGATGACGATGGAGGTCGAGATTTCTCACATAATATGGAGCATTGACGATGTTGCGCAACAACTTATTTTGGAATCGTCGGATAATAGTCATGCAAGATTCGCTTGAGCATTCCCATATCTGAATTTTGATTATATAGCAATAGTTCGTTGTACGTAGACAGAATAAAGTATCTGCCAATAAGATAAAGAATATTTTTTGTTTTCAATTCCAGCTCTTCACGCTTTTTCTGACATGCGCCTTCCAACGCAATTTAGCATCTAGGGTTATTCTAAGATATTTTGCCTGGTTGACGTACGGTATATTTACGATGTTTATGGAGACGCGCTTGTAAATTGTTTTTTTTTCAGGCCGAATACAATGTGCACCGATTTTGAATTATTTAGTTTGATACGCCATTTTTTGGCTCATATAATTCACCGCTGATTTTCGTCGTTGTAGTCTCGATTGATTTTCCAACTGCTAGGATAGCCGTGTCATCTGCAAAGGTTGCGGCAACGTGTTGCTCGTGAACCGGTAAGTCACGCTATACAAGAGGTACGATATAGGAGAGGGCCCAGAATGCTCCCTTGAGGTACCCCCGCGCTTGCTTTTAGTAATGAAGAATAGGCGCGCTGTCAAGTCTGACACGAAACTATCTGCCATTAAGGTAGAAAGAAAGGATTTCGCAATAATTCCTGGGCAAAATCAATTTTAGTTTGTGAAGTAAGCTCGTATGCCAAACTTTGTCAAACGCCTGCGAGACGTCAAGGAACATCGCTGCGCAAACTTTATTTTCCTCTATCGTACATTCTATGGTTCTAACAACCCTGTGAACTTGGTCGATAGTAGAGTGATTTTTTCGAAAGCCAAATTGGCGCGTTGGAATAACTCTCTGGTTTTCTATAATCGGCAACATTCGAGTCAGTAACAGTCGTTCAAAAAGTTTGCACAGCATTGATAGCAGAGAAATGGGTTGGTATGAAGACACATCGTTTGGCGATTTTCCGGCTTTCAGAATCATAATTACTTCTGCTGTCTTCCAGTACATAGGAACATATTTTAACAAAAACACAAATCGATCAATTGAGACAGACAAGTAGCACATTTGTTGGGCAATCTCTGAAGTTATGAGGTCTAAACCAGGCGTTTTTTGTTTTTTTTTTTGGTTTTCATTTTGAAAATTTCGCTCATTACTTCTTCGCTACTAACAGGCTCAATGCTGAGATCACTTTCAATCCAATTTGACGCGATGTCAATATCTTCTGATCCATCATTGGCAGAGAAGGTTTTACGATAGTTCTCTGCAAATAAATTTGCTTTTTGCTCATTGGGTTTTGCCCTTTGGGTATCGTTTATTTGGATGGGTGCTAGGTGTTTTATCGGACGATTAAATAACTTTTCTGCCTTCCTAGGCTTGATAATAATAAAGTATCAGTTGGAAGTTCGTCAAATTTTGCGTTAAGTTTTTATAATTTTTGTTTCTTCATGTGATGTTGAGCATTTTCTTCCCCGTAAAAGACTTGCGAATGAAAGCAAGAAAATATTGCGAGTATTATAAGAAGATAAAGTAACTTAAGTATGTGAGAACTAGTGTATGTATGTAGGTATGCATACAAATGTGTGTTTGCGAATTTTGATTTGTGACTGCACCGCCCAGTGCGCATTGCTCCAACACTCCAATGCTGTGCTGTAATAAAATGTATGACAATTGCGAGATAGCAGCCAAAATCAAAATAAAAAAGGGGAGAAAAATGAGTAGCGAAAGCAACAACAGCTATGAGATATAGCGGGACAGCTATTCAGATTGCAAGCGTCCGCAAGAATGAATTGCAAATTGCGCACGCGCAGCAAGCTACAGCCACCATCAACAGCAGCAGAAGAAGATTCAAGAAAAGTCACAACAACAACAGACTACAGTCTAAAACGAAGAGTTGACAAGCTGCAGGTATTAGATAAAAGCAAAGCGTCAGAGAGAAGGAGGGACTCTTAAAAGGAGGAGGGAATAAATCAAAAATATTTATAAAGCAAGAAAATAAAAACCTGAAATTCAAGCAAAAAAGCAAACAAAAAAGCACGAAAGCGCGCAAGAAGTAGAGTTGAATTGCCGCAGTAGCGATGAGCAATAAACGTCAACATCATCAACAGCGACACCGCCAACTTTGCCGGCAACAGTGTAAAATCGTAGTACACCCATTACGACTGCCACTGTTTAGTCGGCTTGTTGTTATTGTCAATTCGTTGGTCGTTCGTTACTTTGTTGTTTTTGCTATTGTTATTGTTAATGTTTTGTCTAGGTACCCCGTACGTAGTAACTTTAGCTCAGCTTCAACGTTGAGCGCGTGCAACATCTCTCCCAACCGTGGGAAACTGTGGTTCGCCACAATCCCAAAACCATTTGCAGTTCAATGATGAAACACAACAACAAAAACAAAAAAGAAACGGAAAAAGATATAGAACTACAAAAACAACAACAACAATGCATCTCTAAAGTAGTAGCACACACAAAACAATAACAATTGCGCACAAAAACAACATCTGTGATGATGAAAAGAAGAGCAACTGTAAGCAGAATCGTTACGATGGGCAGTAGGCGGCGGTTCAGCGAGCGAAAGGGAAGGCGTGCACATCACATTGAAACTAAAGCCGGTGCAACGGGTGTGCACACAATTGTGCGAGAATTGGAGCTACTGCAGCTGTGATAAGCTTAACAGCTTTGCTATTAAGTGGCAACAACAACAACAATAACAGCGACAGCAAATGCTCTTGAATATGTGAAACTCCCGCATGCTGCTAAGCTAACTAAGTTGCTGCTCTTGTCGTTGATGCAATAGCGTCACTTGGCGGTGGTGGTGTTGCTGTTGTTGTAGAGTTCTATAGAAATTTATGTTGTATGCGCTGCATGAAATTCTAAGCCACTTTAATGTGCATCAACACAGCCAGTGGACAGCAGGAAAGCCATGCAGAGGGGATTTGTTTTTAAATTTACTGGAAGTTTAGTTTATAATTTTTACTCTACTTAAACTATACAGCGACTTTGGGTTCGCACGTAGTTAGAGTTTTGCACTTTTCACCCTCAATAAAAGGCCCGCATTGGTTATGGGTTAATATACTAACTAACCCAGGATGCGTGAAAGTGGTCAAGGATGGAGGAAATCGACTGGGGGGGAGCGGCAGTCTTCCATCTGCCGCACACTCACTATGCACCTAACCCAAAAGGATTCGCAAAAGGCTTTAGAACTCGATTCAAAGGGAATTCGATTCAAAGGGAATTCGATTTAGTACAGGGTTTTCAAATAAGAGATGTTATGTTATCCCCGTAAAAGATTAACAGTTTCGTTGCTTGTGTGGCACGTAGCGCCGTCTTGTTGAAAATAAACGTTTTCCAGATCGATACCATCCTATTCCGGCCATAAAAAATGGTTGATCATCTCTCGATAGCGCAATCCAATCACCGTAACTGTTGCTCCAGCTTCATTTTCGAAAAAGTAAGGTCCAATGACTCCGCCGGACCATAAACCGCACCAAACAGTCACACATTGAAGATAGAGAGGCTTTTCAACAATAACTATTGGATTTTCTGAGCCCCACTTCGGACAATTTTGCTTGCTGACGAAGCCACCGAGATGGAATTGGGCCTCATCACTCAAGATGATTTTTCGATGGAATTCCGGATCATTTTCATGCATTTCAACGAATCAATCAGCAAAGACACGACCTTGTTGATGATCGGCCGGCTTGAGTTCTTGTGTTAACTGGACTTTGTAAGCCTTAAGACCCAAATCTTTATGCAAAATACGGTGTAGTGACGTTTGTGGATCGCCTAATTCAAAAGAACGACAACAAACCTGGGCTTTCTTCAACACTTTCGGCTACAACAGCAATATTTTTGATTTTCGGCTGTTCTTGAGCGAAGTGCACGCGTTTTATTCTTCACATCACTAACTTGTCCCAACAGCTCGAATTTTTTCACCAATTTCTGTATTGCGGTCCAACAAGGTGCTTCACGATGACCCAAAAATGTTCGAGTTTTACGAGCCACCTTTGCCAAATTTTCACCATTTTTATAGTGAATTTTAATAATTTCAGTGCATTGTTTAAGCGTGCATCGTTCCATTTGTACTAATGGCGTAGTTTCTACTTGTTAAATACCAAAAAATGGCTGCTTCAGAAGTGACATCTACCGAAATAGCGGGCTATGCAAAATAACACCTGTTATTGGGAAACCCTTTAGTTCAAGATGATCCGCTATAGCGAGGGCTCTATGGATTCATAATAATTATTTTTACTTGCTATCGTGCGGGCTGGGCGCGCAAAATGCCGATACAAATAAATTCCATTCGGGTAGATTTACACCTTTTTACTTTATCTGCGACCAAGTAAGCGAGTCGTCAGATGTCGTGAATTCGTCACACAGGCGTGGTGTCAGTGTTCCTTTCTGCCATCCTCTTCGGTGAGAGCCTAGCGAATTCCAGTCTAGAGACATTCTGCTGATGTCAGACGCAGGTTTACCTATCCATTTCCATTTTCGTTCGCGTATTTCAATTTCAACCGGTCTTTGTTCGCTTCGAGTGAGGAGCTCGTCATTAGAAATCCAGTTATCTGGCCGCCATATGGGAAGTATAGCTCTTAAACAGCGGTTTATAAAAGTTTGAAGCCTTTTTGTTATTGAAACTGCTAAGTTTCGCAACCATACAGCTGTACAGACTTCACATTCCAGTTTAAAATCCTTATTTCTGCTGGTTACCTACTTCGCGTATCATATACCTTTATGCATAGCGAAATATGATCTAGCTTTGCAACTGGTAACACAATCGGACCAAATGGGTTGAGCACCTGAAGACCTGTAACTTCCCAATTTGTGTGAGTAAGCTCTGGTCCACCGTAAGGTCCCTGACGAACCCGACGAAGCACAACGATAAGGTGGTCATCGCCTTCATCGGACCCGAAGAGATACGCGAGCTATTTTAGCCGACTATTCACAATGCATCCTCCGGCTACCAGACGGCTGCACAAACTAACGAACGACAGTGCACCACTTACTTTCTCCTGTGATGAGGTTCAGGGGGTCACGAGCAAAACCAAGTCATCTAAACTCATTGGTGGAGTAAACCTACTGATGCTGAAACATCTGGGTCCATTGGGAGTAGGACTTCTCGCAAGGGTTTTCCATCTGTTCTTGGCCACTCTCATTATCCCTGACAAGTGCAAAGCAGGGAGATTGGCCCCGCTACTCAAATCTAGGAAACTCGTCAACCAAGGGACCGATAACTCTCCTTTCCCCAGTAGTGAAGACACTTGAAGCCCTCCTACTCCCACTCTTTTTGAAACAACTGGCCCCAGCCCCACATCAGCATGGCTTACGATGAGTGCACATTACCACCGCAGCACTCACCGTCATAAATGCCCAGTTAAATCGCGGGCTTAACCAAAACCGTCCCTGCGAGAGGTCTGTCTTAGTAGCGTTGAAGAAGGCTTTCGATACTGTCAGCCATTTTACGCCACTAGATGATATTTTTCAGTCGACACTTCCACCTGGGCTGAAGAGGTGGTGCATAATTGAAACATTTGTGTTTTTGTTTTCAGCTCTTCCAATGAGTAGTTGTTGTTATTAGATTTTAACCGTTATGGGCCCATTTGAAAGCTTACACACTAATTATATAATACATGTACAACTGCATTAAAATAAATAAGCTTGCTTGCGTAGATATGGTACTAAACGTAACTTATGTTATCTATGTTCCATTTTTGCACCTCACTATATAAAACACCACTTATTTTCATTTTCATGTTCCGTAGTTATATCTTTTCTATACCGTTTCATAAAGATTACATTTTTTTGTAAATCACGTAAATCCATTATTTCACGGGCTTTAGGGCAAGTGGCGTCGTCTTGTTAAAACTAAATGTTGTAAAGATCACAGGCTTCAATTTTCGGCATCAAAACGTCGTTTACCATGGCGCGTTAGCATTCACTATTAACTGTTACATTGGCGCCAGCCTCGTCTTTGAAGAATCTGGACCGATGATCCCTCCAGCCCATAGGCCGCATCAAACGGTTGCTTTCAATGGATGTAATGGCTGTTCTTGAATGGCTTCGGGTTGCACTTTAGCCCAAATTATGTATTTAGTTTGACAGTAGTCACGTGTGATCTGTCAAGAAACTCGCATTGGAAAAAGTACCTCCAATCCTTTTGAACAGTATTGCTAACTACTTACAAATCGTAGAAGTATAAATTTGTTGTTTTGTAGTTTTAACATTTCTATCCCCTTCATCCGAAAACCATGAGATTTTAGTTAGTTAATACTCGTAATGGCACACCTGGGAAGATTCTTGAGAATGCTTGGATATTTTAAGTCAAATAGAATGAGAGTGTTAGTAGAAGGCACTTCAGAAATGAGGTGAATGACTTGGTCCGATGAGAGGTCCAAAGTACTTAGAAGCAATTCTGGACCCCAAACTTAGCTGGTAATTAAAACGAAAAACAGGTAAGGAAAACACAAATTGCCTTATATGCCTATAAACGAATGATTGGGAAAAGATGGGGTCTTCAACCCAAGTATACATTATGGTTGTAAAGGGTGGTTAAATTTCAAGGGCCGATGTTGAATGTGAACCACACCTAAACGTCAACGATACCGTTGGACTTCTTTCTTTGGGGTTGTTTGAAAGAAAAGGTGTACATCGATAAGCCAGTAACAACTCAAGAGCTAAAGGATGAGATAATTCGGCACATTAACGGCATAGAACCTCAATTATGCCTCAGCGTCATCGAAAATTTGGAACATCGGATAGAGGTATGCCGCCGAGGCCGCGGCGGCCATTTGGCCAATATTCTGTTTCATACATAATCAAAGTAAAAAGAAATTACAATAATTTCCTAAAAAAAATGTATTGTATTCAAAATTAATACCGGCTCTTGAAACTTAACCACCCTTTATAAGGTGGTTATATGACCAATTTTATCGTATGGTTCGGTAGTTTGGTGGAAAGCTCTAGGGAGAGATTACAATACCAAATTACTCGGCAGAATACAAAGATCAGCTTGTGCAATAATTGTCGGTGCACTCAGATCATGTCCTAGAGAGGCTCTCAATTCCAATAGACCTACACATTGAGAAGACGGCAGCCATGAGTGCATTTAGGCTAAATGAAGTGGGTCGCTGGAGAGAAAAAACTTATTGTCATGACAGTCTATTATTGCGGCAAACTCAGTTAACCTCGATGAGAACTGACTACATCGTCCCGACGGTAGCATGCAATAGGAATTTTGCCACTCTCTTTCCATCTAAGGAGGAGAGGAATAAGGGATTCTCACTAAACAAGTTCGACACTATAGTCTATACAGATGACAGTAAAATGGATTGTAGTGTTGGGGCTGGTATATATTGTCATAGACTTAAAATTGAAAGATCTGTGTGTCTCCCTAATGCTTGTGTCTTTCAGGCGGAAGTACTGGCAATTGGGGAAGCTTGTAGGCTACTAATCGCAGATCGCTCTTTTAAGGGCAATACCGCTGTTCTTTCGGAGGAACTGGATTCGGCGACAACAACCTCTAAATTGGTTGAACAAAGCAGGACTAGCCTTACCACCTTGAGCGAAAACCATAAAGTTACTTTAATCTGGGTCCCGGGACATCAGAACAATGCAGGTAACGAAAAAGCAGATGAACTGGCAAGAGGGGGAGCTGCCATGAATAACGTTCTTTCAGTATCGATATTCACACCATTAGGTGCAGCCAAGATTACCTCCGAATCGCGGATTGTAAGTGGAGAGACCAGACAGAATGCAAAATTAGCAGAACGGTATGGCCCACCTACAACCTCAAGCAATCGTCAACATTGTTAAACATGAAACGACGGGACGCCTGGAGATTAACGGCAGTGATAACTGGCTTTTGGTCTGTCGGAGAACAAGCAGCCAAAATGGACATCCCTCACAACACATACTATCCCAGTTGTAAACAACCGGAGGAGAAGGAAACAATTTTCCACCTTCTCTGTGAATGCCCTGCCCTATGGAAGCCCAGAATGTCAATCTTGGGCAAACCGCTGTTCGAGGGTCTCGAAGCAGAAATACACTCGGAGCTTTGCCATTTCTTGCCGAGGGTTGACCGCTGTTAGAAAAAAAGTTCCTTATTTCTTAAATACGGAAATTCTGAATAAATATAAAAATCCTTTTTTGCTCCTCAAGCAGACGCATGAAGCTTAGCGATTCTGATAACGATCTCTACAGTTCCCGTGCACCCGTACAAGGCCAAATACACGCAGCACAGCTACAGCGACTATACATATGTATCTACAAAAGCATACAGATTCACTTAGGCCTTTGTGCATGCGCCACGAAAAAGCGCCAATAACCCCTGCTCCACCCACCAGCCATCGTCATTTCATTCATAAATGCGCAAATGCCTTTGGATGTGAGCCAACTGTTGTCAATGGCCACGCGCATGCGCAGCACGTCTCATAATTCCAGTTCACACACTGCCTGCCATTGCTTTTGCCGATTTCGGGCCGGGTTGCTGCTTGGCGATCGGTAGCAACGATTGCGCTCTGCTCCGCATGCGCAACACGTTTTTGCTGATCAGTCATTTTGCTTTGTAAACATTTTCAAATATTTCAACGCTGCACTGAGGCGGTTGCTGCTGTTTTGTAGGCAAGCTTACGCGCCTGCCACAACTTGCGCTTAATGAATAATTTATTGAAAAGTTTATTTTCTTTTGACTCAATTCTCAAGTTTGCTGTGTGTGATTATTTCAGCGTTGAGGTTTGCTACTGTAAGATCCGCCGACGACGTGCGCACTTCTGCGTACTCAT
Organism: Anastrepha obliqua; assembly: GCF_027943255.1. NCBI lineage: Eukaryota > Metazoa > Arthropoda > Insecta > Diptera > Tephritidae > Anastrepha > Anastrepha obliqua. Next base: position 11,820,496 of record NC_072893.1, read on the forward strand.
AATTATTTATTTATATTGGTCGCTGCGGTTATGATTTTCCCGCAACAACAAACAAAACAAAGAACAAAAAAAAAAAAAAAAAAAAAAAAAAACAATACGACGATGTGTGGCATAAGAAGAATTGCGGCTGGCTACTCGCATCAATTTACTTCTTGAATTTATGAATGAATGGATACGCGTGAGATTCAAATGCGCCAACGATATTTGTACGTGATCAGCACTGAGTTGACCATGCAAAGATGTTGCTGTTAATTCTCATGTGAACCCCTGCTTCGAGCTGCATATTTTTATAGAATTGTTTTTTTCTGTTGCACTGAAATTCTACACCAACAGTCGGTGGATGAATGTGAAAAGGAAGCCAAAAATTAAATAGAAAACTTTGTTGATAAGCAAATTTGCAGAAAAATTTCAAAGAAAATATTCGTTTTCTATATATTTTCGAGTGGAAATGCCATATTATGCATCAATTATCCCAAATTTGGGTATAGATGCTAAATTTCGCTGGTGCACTGAATAAAAGAACAGTCAACAAAAATGATTGTATAGATAAATTTTATAGTTAACTTAGGTTGGGTTCCAGGTTAGTTAAATTAGGCCGACACAAATCTGGAACCAATACTCGTATGAAGTGATCCACAAAAAACCCAAACCCTAAAGTAAAAACCGCAAAATGGGCTTAAAAGTATTCAGTGGAGCGCTTAACCACTTTGAAATAAAAAAACCTATTCCAGCTATTCTACAGCTGGTTATGTTGATGTGCTCGAAACTAGTAAAGGGGGTCGTCCCTGCCATTCTTTTCAATCACGTCCGTACCCTTTCATATCAAATTCACATTTTTTCCTGGTCGCAGGAATATTTGAGAAAAACTGCTTGGCAAATGAGGGACTCCAGGTTAGATAGGCGACCTTAGGGGTGATTCCCGTGCAAAACGAGGTTTTGGTCTCACTTGGCTGGAAAACCCTGGCAAGTCGGACTACTTGTACACTTAGAGAAGTAATTCAGGCTTTAAAAGCTGCGAAGTCACTAAGATTCTGCGCGAATTCTGGATATCGTCTGTGCTGGTACTTAGCATTACCTCGAGTTTGGCGAAAAAGACGGAATAATCTTAGCGGCTACTTATCAGCTCTCCTACTTCCACGAGACTAAGATTTAGGCTTTCATTAGTCGTCTGGAGAATTTCTTCATAGGCATGAAATCGTTACCATGATCGTAACTATTTAGCCATCGTTCGGCGATGCTTCCTTATCCATCCTGCTTTCCTGTTGCCTCTTCTTTCCACACAATAACAGACCATAGACCAATACAGATTTTCGTCCAAGTTAGCACACTTGTTTTTTTTTTGGGCCCAACCTAACAGACCATCTAACCTGATTGGGTGACCTTTGCACTCTTGCGGACAATGATCAGTTGACAGAAGCAAACCCCGCATTAAAAGCTCCGCGAATAAACTCTGAACAATCACATCTCAGACTTTTAAATAAAAGCTGTATCAAATTTGTACTATGGAAGTTTTATTTGCAGCAAAATGCTTTTCTGGCGCAAACAGCTCACTTCTATCTAAAGTAGAAGTCCTGGTGGGCATAAATTGTGTGGATCATCCCAAGCAATATGTTTTTTTTCATGCAAGATAGTGCCCTTAATTATTCAGTCAAAAAAGCGAATGATAAGAAATTGTACACATAGTAAAAAAATCATTAAACCAAAAACAGGGGGTGGTGAAACTGCCAAGGTTGATGTTCAGAAGTCAAACAGACACTCAAAATTGTATTTGTGATTCCCGACTTAACGCTGCTTTTGTCTATGACGAAGCCTCCTTTTACATTAAGACATGAAAAATTATATAATGAATTTATGTTATAGACCAGCTCACGAAATTTTCTTTACAAACCAATGACATGATGCAAACTGTTTTAGTTGCCTTCAAATACAGGATCCGGCACTCGAAGTGTAACCAATTAAAAAGCCCATAAATTTAGTTAGAAAAATTTACTTTTGCTCGACATGGTCATCTTTTGCCTTGCCTATGGCCTTGAGATGGTCCAGAAACGAATCGCAAGCTGCCCGAATGTGACTTGCAAGTATTTTGGACTCGCGGACAATGGTTTTTTGGCTTTTTTCAGCGCCTCGGGGCTGGTGAATCTTTTAGTTCGGACCTTGCTCTCCAAAATAGCTCAAAGAGAATAGTCCATCGGATTCGCGTCTGGTGAATTTGAGAGCCTTTGTGTGGACGTTATGAAGTTCGGAACGTTGTTTTTTAGCCTTTCTTGGTTTACTCGAGCTTTGTGTGACGCTGCTGAGTCTTGTTGAAACATCCAAAGACGGCCACCGAAATGTTTGTCTGCCCACAGCTTCAAAGCAGCCTCCAGAATACTTTCCCGATAATATTTCTTATTTACCTTGACGGCAGGCTCGATGTGAATGATTGGAGAGCGCCCATCTGCGGTCACAGCGGTCAAACCATTACCTGTGACGGGTACTGCCTCCTGGTGGACAATCGATGACTCAAATTCTCGTATGAACAGTTGGTCAAATAAACCCTATCGTTTTGGGAGTTTACGAATTGCTCAATTTGAAAAATTTTCTCCTCAGAAAACACAAAGTTCGGAAATTGACAGCTTTCGGCCAAGCAGAGCAGTTCCTTAGCTCTCTCAAGTCAGACTTGCTACTGCTGTGGTGTGAGAGCTTGCGCCTTTTGAATCTTGTAAGGCTTGACTTAGAGATAATTTTTCAGAACGGCAGATGCTACGGTCAGACATTTTCTTTAGTTCAGTTCTTTCCCCATCTGATTGAAACTTCGCCGGGGATTTCCCTCAAATCACTTCTTCGCTTTTTGACCCATTTCACGTGACGTTGCAGTCCTTTGATGACCACCTCCATCACGGTTCGCGATGCTTCCAGTTTCATTGTAACGAGTAATGGTGCGATAAACAAAAACTTGATTTACTTTAAGGTGCTCGAGCTCACGAACAATCGCTGGTTGAGATTTTCGAGCCAAATTCAATGCAATCACACTTTTGCGTTTGAAATCCATTACTGATTACTGATCAGCTGCGCGAGCGGTCATCAAGTACCGGACCCTGTATTTAATTTTCATGTTTATTTGGCGAGCTCAAGGCCGGTCGCGCAGAGCGATCATGACCTCCGTGGACGCCCACTTCCAAAACGCCATAATCAACTTCCCGCTTCCGAATATTTCACCCAGAATCTTCTTACGGAAAATTCATTGGAATGCACTACTCGCGGAATTTGGATAGTTGATAGGTTTTGCCGCTTAGAGGCAATTATATACTTATAAGTCATTTGTCTCGGATAAATCCATTGTTTTTTTAGTCTTCGTTGTTTTCATTAAAAGTAGTTTTCAAATAAGGTCTAATTAGGGTGGGAAAAATCCTCTGACTGACTGACTGGTGCCCCCTGTATAGTATGTCTCCCTGCAGCATTTTTATGATGAACGAAGAGATGCAGAACCTTGCTACGGCGATGTTCAAGAGGTTCCTGGCATAAAACGCTAAGGGAGGAGAAAACTGAAAATAACGTGGCAACTGTGAACACAGCTGCTGGGAAAGAGCTTCTCAACTCCCCAAAGGCTTCTACTTTGAGTGCTGCCTCCTTAGGCTGGCCGAAGAGAAAGGTCAATAAGTATGGACAGAAATTTGTCGCCCAATATAAAGAAGCAATACGAACCCAACTTTGCCTAAGCGGTAAGTTCAGCCGTTCGTCTAAGGGGGAAAGGGAACCTTAAATGGACAAACGAAATAATAGCGGTGATTCAACTCCTGTAGTCAGGGACCGCAGCAACGCAGACAACAAAAGGTATTATGCCCACCTAAACTTGTTCAAGTCCCGGCACTTGTCTAAAGCTGCCAAGCTAACTATGTACAAGACCTTTATCCTACCAAACTTAAGGTATGGATGTACCTCACATCCAACTCTTAAAGTTGGTAACTGCGCTGGCATGAAAAGAAAAACTTTAGAAAGATTTTTGGCCTAATACTCGTAAGAATGGATCAGAGCAAACATTTCATGTATAACTACAACCTTTACAGGTCACTGAAAAGAAGGGGATCATGCAGCCAGACTTAACCTCCCTTTCAATTTCATCTGCAGAAGCTGTGAAGCGGAAGGGGTGAAAGAAAGTCTCTTCCCCTATCTATGCGAATGAATGCCCAGGTCTAGTTAGAGCAAGACTTCGCTCTTTCGGCAAGCGCTTTTTACAGGAAATCAATGAAATCTCAGACGTAGAGATAAAAAGTTTGATGTTGTACCTGGATCTCATGAAATGAATTTTATTTTGAAAAAAAAAAAAAAAAATTTTTTAAAACTAAAAAAAAAAAATTTAAAAAAATTAAAAAAAAAAAAAACAAGACATATTCACACGAGAACAGTGGTAGTAAAACGGAGCTAGTCGCTAATTACGAATATTTCAGCAGGAATACTCAACCACTGCAACATCAACAACAACAACAATGGATGATGGTACCTATAGTAACCGGAGACAGGTGTGCGTTTTGTTAAAGAGCAGCGCATAAGACGGTCAGGTCATGTTACCCGTACGCCTGCTGGCTGTGCCGTGAAGAAAGTCATGACAGCAAAGCTAATAGGCATAAAGACCAAGGCAGACCGAGGAATCAATGGATAGACACATTATAAAACGATCTCAAGGATTTGAGAATACGTAACTACGAAGCAAAAGCTTAAGATCGACCGCTTTGGAGGAGTATTGTGAAGGGAGCTTTGACGCGGGGTGCGTGAACGAAGAAGAACTATTTTTTTTATTTCTTAGGGTAGCAAGCGAAATATGAAAAGCTGGAGTGGCCTTTCTATGTATTTTCTTGATTTTATTTAGCTAAATGGGCTTTTAGAGCATTAGTCGTTTTATAAAGGGTAGTTAAGTTTCAAGGGCCGGTGTTGATTTTGAATACAATAAATTTTTTTTAGGAAATTATTATCATTTCTCTTTATTATGATAATACTGGTATGGTTCAATTACGAATAGAACCAAATATTGGCCTAATGGCCGCAGCCGCGGCCTCGGCGGCACACCTCGATCCGATGGTCCAAATTTTCGATTACGCTGAAGCATAATTGAGGTTCTATGCCGTTAATATACCGAATTATCTCATCCTTTAGCTCTTGAGTTGTTGCTGGCTTATCGACGTACAACTTTTCTTTCAAATAACGCCAAAGAAAGAAATCTAACGGTGTCGTTGACGTTTAGGTGTGGTTCACATTCAACATCGGCCCTTGTAACTTAACCACCCTTTACATCGCCTCTTTGTATTGACTCTTCCTTTTTGTAAATTTTCATAAAATTATTCGCCCATCCTCCAATTGGGGTATAATATTCTAGTTAACGGCAAATTTTCACAATTATCGAATTATTTCTACTAATTCCAAGCAAATTGTGCGTTATTAAAACCAACTGGAAGCGGTGAATTAAAATGGTAAGTAAACAAAATCACTGCAGCGACGATGCTGCAGTCACAATAAAGTGGATTAAAATAGTTGCCACATTAAATGACCAGTACTTAACTAAAATCAGGCAAATTACTACAGAGTTGGCATACATTTGCTGCCACAATTTGGTCATTAAAGCAATTTGAGCAGCATCATTAGAAATTCTTTCTATGCAATTCACCCAAAGATTTGACTACAAAGTCAAAGAAAATTTTCGGAAAGCAAAAAACAAAAATTCAAAATAATAATAAAAATTGCAATAGCGACAATTATAAAAGTACACAAATTGTCGTAGTCACATGTATGTATGAGTGTATGTATGTAGGTAAGCATGAGTGCTTTGGACGCACGAGAGCATAATTGCGGCAGATGTTGGGCATGCGTGCCTCAGCGGGTGGTAATCAAATGTAATCAGCGGAATGTGGCAGAAAAAAATCCAACCATAAGATGTTAAAAATCCAAGAAAAATTAAAAAGAAATATTAAAAAAATATTAATATAAAAAAAAATGTAAGCTTATAGCTGTATGTAAGTGTGTGTGTGTGTGTGTATGCGCGCAATTTCACAAAAGTAAACTGAAATTTATTCCAGCGCTGCGCAAAAGCGCAGGCGCCACCAACAAATGACTTTAATGACTATTTCTTCACAAATACACATACATCCATACGCATATTTGCGCGTGTGTGCTCGTATGTGTATGCGTGTGTGTATACCACCTATGACTCCACCTCATTATGCGCGATGCGGCAGCAAAATTAGCAGCGCCATCATCCACATAAGCGCGACACTGGCACATGTGTGAAGATGACAAGCGAAAATGACAGCCGACGAATTACAAAGACTACAACAACGGCATCGCTCGCTCTACCCTTCTCTGCTTACCCGAATTTTCAACCTTTTTCCGCACGCTCACAATTGAACGCCTGATTGCCATTGTTGTTGTTGTTGTGTTCATAGCTTTGCACAATGCTACTGTTGACAGCACAAGCAACCGTAACCGACCGTAATAACAACAACAGCAACAACAATAGAAACATACCGCTTGCCACGAATATGGTGGGCCAGAAAGGGCGGCGTTGAGACGCTTGGCTCCATCGGCTGGTGTTTTGTGTTTGGTAAGCGTGGGAAACGCTCATTTGTCGAGTCACATCACCGGCGGCTGGACGGACGGCGGACGGACGGACGAATGACAACACTTTGTTGGGAAGTCAACAACTTTAACAGCCACTGCTTCGATTTCTGTCAAGCAGCCAGCCAGTCAGTGCGCACAGCTGTTTGACATTTTGTCTACTGCACTGACTTTTGCTGATGTTTCTTGAATGCCTCCCAAGAATCCCATTCAGACTGAGTGACTGTCAGACTGAGTGGCTGACTGACTGGTTGTTGTTGCTGCGCCACCTGTGCCATGCATTACAAAGTGTGGTAAACATGAAAACAAGAAATTAACAGCCATTATAAAATGTTTACGGTCGTACATGGATATGTATGTATGTATATATGTACGTATGTGAACCAGTAACAACAAAGCCCCAAAACTCAAAACTCAAAACCTGCGCCACATAACTAAAATGTATCAATGCGTGTGTGCGTGTGTTCCTCAATTTCAATGAGAAATAAGTCAAATTTTCATTCATACAAACATACGGACATCTGCATATAGGCGCGAAGCGGTGTGGTGCGGTAGGCAATGGTGTGAACATTCAGGGTCAGAGTGACAAGTGCGCCACTTCATTGCTCGTTCTTGGGTTTTTTAGGCCGGTATGGGGGTCATCAAGACATTGTGCCAAGCAATTAGCGCCATTGAGTAACTCTACAAAGAACGGAGAATTGCTGCAATTTTGCTAGAGTTGTTTCCATTTTCATGAAAAATGTGCCGTAATGCAAGCGAATTAAATGATTTTCTATTCAAAAGATTTTTATAAAGGGCATTCATAAGAAGCAGTTAAGAATTTATTTATTTTGAAACTAAGTGGGATGTAATCGAGATATTTAAAAAAAAAATGTTATTGAAAGCTCAATTTGATTTATAAAGGGTGGTTGAATTTCAAAGGCCGATGTTGAATGTGAACCACACCTAAACGTCAACGACTCCGTTGGACTTCTTTCTTTGAGGTTATTTGAAAGAAAAGGTGTACGTCGATAAGCCAGCAACAATTCAAGAGCTAAAGAATGCGGTAATTCGGCACATTAACGGCCTAGAACCTCAATTATGCCTTAGAGGTGTGCCGCCGAGGCCGCGGCGGTCATTTGGCCCATATTTTGTTTCATGCGTAATTGAGCTATAAAAATATTATCATAATAAAGTGAAATGACAATAATTTTCTAAAAAAATGCATTTTATTCAAAATCAACACCGGCCCTTGAAACTTAACCACCCTTTATTTCGAGGGCACATTCTGTCAAAAAGGGCATAGCCGGTGTTTCTTGATGGTTCACTCAGCACCAGTGATATTTTTGCTACGTGAGATGTTGTAAGTTCTCATCCGAGGCTTTGTTTTGTTTTTCATTGGGAAAGGATTTTTACGTGGCGGGTTCCAAAGCCCAGCGCACAACCAGATACTCTGGGCTGCTTCGCCTTCTCACATTAGCTCGTCCTCAAACAGATATTCGGGAGCTACCTAGAAGATAGTTGGGCAAAGCCCGGAAGTTGTGAGCTGCTTGGATCGTATGCAAAAAATCGTCCTGGCCACTTCCAAGTGAATGACAGTCAGGGACTTTCCCCATTTTTAACCTTTGCACGTTTGCGACGGCGAGTATCGTAGACGATGAAACAATGAGCTGTATGGCGACAAAAGTTTCTTATGCGAAATACTTCAATCGTAAGCTTCCTGGTTCTAAAACCCCTATCAAGGCAACTTGGCTAATCTATTTAAATAATCCTCGAATCTGCATTTCAAATACACCGCCAAATACTCCGAACTAAGGGTTTTTCAATAAGGGCGGGTAGATGTTGAAATGGAATTAAATGGCGTTTGCTGTGTGGCACGTAGCGCCGTCCTGCTGGAACCACATGTGGTCTAGATCCATATGGTTCAATATGGGCCATAGGAAATTGGAGGGGCCACCACATCTACCGAAAAATGGGCGCAATGCGCGCAACGTTTGCGTTAATGAACACTCATTTTGACAATAAAGTTGTATCATTTGAACGTGCTGTTCAATCGTGTAACTGGCCATGATGAGTTGGCATAAACAAGTGAATAATAAACAAAAGAAAAGAACAATTGAAAAACCCTTTATATGATTCACATCGAAACAGATTTGATTCTGCAATATCTAAATACGATCCGAACACATCTGTACTTTGTTTTGCGGTGATTTATTATGCCACGTCAAAGGTTTCCTGATGAAACTGTACGCCTTAGCGCGCACTGGGTAACCTCTTGTAAGGATATCTCACTAATGTTAAATATGGAGTCTCTCAAAATGGAATGCTTTTACTTCTGCGTCCTTATCTGTGTTCATACTTTCGTTTTTAGACAATCTCAGGTAAATAAACTTTCGGCTTTTGTGGTCTCTGCCATTAAATCAGATTCGCACGATTTGTATACTACAGGATCAGGCATTGGAAGTGTAACCAATTAAAAAGCCCATAAATTTAGTCAGGAAAATTACTTTTATTCATCTCAAAGTAAAAAATGTGCGAAAATAATACAAAATTAAGAATCAGTTTACTTTTGCCGGATATGACCACCTTTGGCCTTGACTATGACCTTGAGACGGTCCAGAAACGAATCGCAAGCTGTCCGAATGTGCCTTGCAGGTATTTTGGCCCACTCGAGGACAATGGTTTTTCTCAGCGCCTCGGGACTAGTGAATCTTTTAGTTCGGCCCTGCTCTGCAAAATAGTCCAAAGAGAATAGTCCATCGGATTCGCGTCTGATGAATTTGAAGCCCTATGTGGACGTTATGAAGTTCGGAACATTGTTTTTTAGCCATTCTTGATTCACTCGAGCTTTTTGAAACAGTGCTGACACCTGTTGAAACGTTCATGGTCTGCCACCAAAATGTTTGTCTACCCACGACTTCAAAGCAACCGCCCGAATACTTTCCCGATAATATTTCGCATTTACCAGGCTTGATGAAAACGATTGGAGAGCGCCCATCTGCGGTTACAGCGGCCCAAACCATTACCTGTGGCGGGTGCTGCCTCCTGGTGGCCAATCGATAAATCGAATTCGCGTATGAACTGTGGGTGAAATAAGCCCTATATCTGTGGTAGATATATTGAAAAGTTTAAAAAAATACTTCATTTCTTATATTAGAGAAAATTTTAAGAAAATAGTATTTTTTAGCCTTCGAAATCCAAGTAATCCTTTAACGAAAACATAACCTTGCATAATTGTTGCCCTGCAGAGATATGCAATGATGTTCGTATATAATAGAATTTTAAAATGCACTCAAATGTAGGGTGAAACAATAAAAATGCAAGTGCCCTAGCAGTTGATCAGCCCCTTCGAATGCGCGAATGCTCGAATGCTGCAAGCTTTGCCATACAAAGTTAGCAAACACCATCAACTGAGTTTTAAAGGATTGAATGGCTCATTTGCTTTCCGAGCTGCTGTTTAAAGAAAGAACTTTTATGCGCTATAAATGCTTACGAGCAGCAGCTCGAATGTATGTGTCTGTGTGTATGCATACGTAGCCGTCATCCTTTATGCGCACCCCATTGTTCCGCCCACTCCTCAGAAATGGTGCGCCCCAAAGCAATTACAAATGAACTATGCCCCACAAAGATTAACTCGAGGATTACACTTGACACATATCCATTGCAAATACAAGCACATCTACACATACGCATACCCTTGCAAACACGTACATATATAATACTTAACCTCACACATGTATGTATGTATGTAGAGTTTGAAGGTGGGTGCAGAAAAAATCCACATTTACATTTAATAGGCGAATATGACTAAAAAGCAGCAACGAGGATGACTTGAATGTGAGGAGACCCTGCAGCGATGAAACCTACTTAGAGGTATGAATGTACCCTGCAGGGAAAAATACAAATTGTGAACTAAAATATTACCAGTAAACTTTTCGGCTTAAGCAGTTCATGTTCCATCTTTTTTCCATTTTAGCAGTGGTATTTTTAACACGACTATGGCATACGAAATGCCAATTATCAGGCCAAGCATCAGCAAAATACCAGTTAAAAACTTGTTCATAGCCAAGGAAGCGTTTTGGGGCCCATAGTATACCGAGTATACACAGCAGATATACCAACGGCAACTACTCGGACCCTCGAGGACCCAGCTACATTTACAGACAACACAGTTTTAATGGTAGCTAATAACAGCGAAGAAGCAGCAACAAAAACACGTGAAGGTACGCTAGCAGCTCCATTGGAAGCTACAGATTGAAAATCAGGCCAGTATAGCTTTCTACTCCAGCAAATCTATGTTCGGTAAAGAATGGCGACTCAAGCTACAGGTCGGGCTGTGGATGTAAAACGCAGTGGTTTTGCCAATTTTAACGTAGGGGGTCCTAGTTTGGTGGAAAGTTCTTCGGAAGGGCTAAAATATCACTAAATTGCGGAGGGTGCAGAGGACTGCATGCACTGGTATCACCAGGAAATGTAAAACTTGCCCCAATGCTGCCCTGAATGTCGTTTTGCACTTATTTCCCATCGACTTTTACGTTATTTCCATTGCAAAGGAGGTTGGCCTCTGGCGGTAATCTCTCAAGGGACATGGTAGCATTTTCAGGCAGTTAACACCGCATTTCTCTGAACTTTGGACATATCTCTCTTCACCCGCCGCAACCTAGAGTTTGAGGGTCGTGCTAGGGCAACCTTTCCAAATAGGCAGGATTGGGTCGAGGGGAAAATCTGCACCGAAGCTTGCACCTGGGTCTTCACTGAAGCTTCCAAGATAGAATCGGGAGTCGTCATATCTCCTTTAAACTGCCGATAATGCTAATGTTTTTCAATCAGAAGTCTTTGCGATCCTGCAGACATGCAAATTGATTAGGGAACGCGAAAGCGAGGGATATATTAACATTTTCTCCGATAATCAGACCACGATCAAGGCTCTGACGACGCCATGGTGCATACCGAAATTAGTAAACTCCTGTAAGGAGGAGATGAAGTATCTTGGGTGTGCAGGTAACATTTCTCTAATCATAGAGGTAAATGAAATTGCTGATGACCTTGTAAAGAATTGGATTGAATTAGCCTCAGAGACCTCCTATCCGGTCATCGGCATCTCCCTGCCAGTTGTTAAAGGCAAACTGCACAAATTATTCCTCAGAAAAGCGCAGAAAGGATGGAGCTCCATTTCTTCATGTGCTATTTCGAAAACCCTTTGGTCCCAATACGATATACGAAGGACTCAGAAAGTCCTTGAGACTCCTCGCCATTTAATTTCCAAACTCGTGCAGTGTTTACCGGTCACTGGACGATCGGCATATACGAGAAAGAGCTAGGGTTACCATTTAACCCCCATTTCAGAAGCTGTAGGAACCTTTCAGAGAAGGGGACTGTTGAGCACTTTCTCTGTAAATGTCCGGGCTTGGCAGCTATACAATGAAGGTCTTGTGCGCCCCTTTCTTCGACATTCTGGTGCAGTGCGCTAACCTAAATCCCATGCATCTTTTGCATTATATCAACAGCTCTGGCTGGCTGTAGATATCTGCCTGTTGGGGGTCTCACAATGGTATCAAAACGGCGCTTCAGTGCTAATTGAGGAGTGCCAGACTATCACTTCAATCATTTCACCTACCTATCAGCTACAACACTTTGGTTAGAAAAATGAGGCAACGAGGTCTATAAAGAAAAAACACGACATACACGAAGAGAAAATCTGCAAGGCATCCAATCAAAATTAACGAATAAGACATAAACATACACTCAAGTGCAAAGTATGTATTTAGAGATCAAAACTGCCGTGGGAAGAAATATCGCGCTGAACAAGAGAAATGAGACGAAAACCAAGTTCCGACAACTTTACTGGTTACTAGGAAAACAATCACACGTAAGCTTATTTAATAAACAAATAAAATCCAATATGCTAAGAGCTTAAGAGAAGCGGCAGAAGTCAGGCGGCAGCAGGCACTAACGGAGCTGAGGCAAGTTAAAATTCTTGATGGAATCACCACCAAAGAAGAAGTACATGAAGCGATAGCAAGGCAGTTCAAGAAGCTTGACGCACCTGTCTCAGCCATTTTGGGTCTACAAAAAGCCTACGGAGGAACGCAAACAGCGACGCAAGAGTAACACCGGAGACCGCTACTAAGCTGATTGAAGCTAACAAAATCCGAATAGGCCTTGTAATTTGTTGCATACGAGAGAAAATGAAGCAAAAAAGATGCTTTAAACGCAAGGGATATGGGCATGGGGCATCAAGCTGTAAAAGCCCAGCTGACTACACTAGCACCTGCTTTAAATGCGGCCTCAAAGTACATCAGACTAAAAACTGCACCCAAGCAGCAAGCTGTATAATATGCGAGAAGAAAAAATGTAAGCGACACAGGACATGTGATTACCAGCAGCAAGTGCCCGCACTATCAGAGAGCTCAGAAATGAAGATCTTGCAAATTAACCTTAATCATTGTGAAAGCGCTCAAGACCTACTCATGCAGTCTGTACGGGAGCACAAAATAGATGTTGCTATACTCAGTAAACCCTCTGATATTACTGGCAAGTCGACGATCTGGAACTGTGGGACTGATAGTTCCCGGCTGATGAGTGTGAAGGCAGCTCGCGGATTCGTACGAACGCGCATTGAATATTCAAACGCTTACCTTAACTCTGTTCGAAGCTACCAGCAGCCTAGAGAATCTCGCTCAATATATTAAGTACCATAGACCTGGGGTTGTAGCTGGTGATTTTAATGCTTGGACTGTGAACTGGGAATTCCCACGGATAATTCCAAGAGACCAAGCCCTTCAGAAAGCCTTCGCCATATTATATGTAGCCCTTATGAACACAGGGAACCAGCAGACATTCCAAAAGGCGGGAACGGGATCGATAATAGACCTTACCTTTCTGAGTTGGAGTTGAGTCTATAGAGGCTGAGGTTATCGAAGTCATGGTGGCAGATGTAACACTCACCAGCAATGCTACTGAGAAGGCTACGCAAGCTATGACGACTACGCAATCATCTAACAAAAGCATGCGGTGCAGTCATGTCTAAAACAAGGCCCACCAGACACAACCGTGAACCCATTTACTGGTGCACAGCAGACATTGCAAAATTGCGTAATGAATGCAACAGAGCAAGGCGAGCTTATCAACGTTCTGGGGTACGCACAGTTTCCAAGAGAACCAGCTCCAGTATAAACAAAAAAGAAAGGCCCTGAAAAAGGCTATTAAAGGAAGTATAGTAACCTTTCGGGACTCGGGTATAGGCTAGTTATGAAAAAACTGAAAGTTTCCAAGCCACTGTCAACAACGTGCCCGGCCACACTGCATAATGGAGAAGCGGCAGATGTCACAAATCACAATATTACCAAACGATTCATTCAAAACCAGTAAACGTAGCACATATGGATGGTACTTAGGAGAAGCCACTAAGTACTTCTACGCCATCGGACAGATGACTACGGTATTCTTAACGGAAGTCTATGCCATCTTGAGTGTAGCCAGGTAATAGCCCAATATACTTGAGTAGCAGGGTAGTAGTATTGGAAATTGTAGTGACAGTCAAGCTGCACTAAGAGCCCTTGCTAATCCACGCTGCTCTTCGAATTGGTCAGTGAATGTAAGATAAAACCGAACAGTGTTGCAAAACACAACAAAGTTTTTCTGATTTAGGTACCTGGACATTGTGGTATTACAGGGAACGAGTTGCCTTATAAACTGGTTAATGAAGGCTCTGAAAGCAAATCTCTAGGCCCAAAGCCCTTTCTAGGTGTCAATTCTACATCGATTCAACTATGGATTGACGATTTTATGAGGTTTACTCATTGAAGTCTTTGGTTGAGTTGGGCTCCTGCAGAGTAGCCAAGTGCTTTGTGAAAGAACCGAACAGGAAACCAGTGACCTTTTTCCTAAAACTTAGTGGGAAGGACCTGAGAATACTGTTGGGTGTAATTACTGTGCATAAGGGGGGTGGTCAGCATATGGCTACCATGGGAATCATTGGCGACCGAATATGTCTATCCTGCCAAGAAAACGAGAGCATTGCCAAGCATTTTCTTTGTAGTTGTCCGGCGTTTTCTAGAATCAGGCTGTTGGGCTGCGATAAAGTTCATTCCGGATCTCTTAAGATTCATCAGCGAATCCAAAATATTCGCAAAAAAGCGACCTCAAACCAATTTTTCCGTCTTACCATTCATACTGTATCTATCCTGTCTCGCCATCCCTTCTATTGTAATCCATCCGGGTGTAGTACAATCCAGGTTACTCTCTCTTAGCTTCACAGTCTATGGTGGACCATAGCTTCATCAACAACCCTCTTCCAATTGAGTCTCTCTCTTGCCTTATTTCTCCAATTACGAACGTTCATCGCTCTTAAGTCTACTTCAAGCCATTTCTTTCTTAGTCGGTCTCTCTTTCTTCCTCCAATTGGACCCAAAGTAAACACCCTTTTTGGATTCTTTCGTTGAGCATTCTTATGATATGGCCAATCCATATGATCCCCTGCGCTTTAATAAAACGTATTACATTTTCACCACCAATAAGGTTTTCAATTTCGTTGTTATAACAGATGACATACTTGCCGTTTTCAAGCCGAATAGGGCCGTAGATTTTTCTCATTATGGTTCTTTCAAACCGCAATAGCAGGCTTATATCAAGAGCTTTCAGTGTCTAGATTGGTCCAATGACTTGTAAAGTAACTGTTTCAGAAAGACGCCACTTGCAGTATTCAATTCGCCTTGGGTCGCTACGAGAATTTTTCTGCCATGTCCCGTTTTCATTCAATTGACGAGCCTTAAACTTTCTTATCTAAAGAAAAATCAATGAATTTGCAGAGGGGTTGATCATTTAACTAATCGTATTATTCTAATCAATGACGAACTAGTACAATTTCTTCTATTAAATACCATAACTACCGTAAATACTGCATCTGTACTGAAATGTTTTCATATTACTTTGGCCTTTCCCTGCAGGGTGTGTCCAACTAAGTGCGAGGGCGCATACAAGATGCCGCTTGGTAAGTAGATAGTATGTAAATATGTTCAAGGAGTGCATACATACCTACATATTTGTGTCATATTCAAATGGCATACATATTTGCACATAGGTGGCCGTGTTGAATATCGTATAAGAGCTCACTGGTTTAGTGGAAATGCCTCGTTGGTTTTCCCTTCCCATCTGTCACAGTGGCATTTCTTTTCTAAGCTGCTTGCTTGCTTATATCTACTACAGGTATTATATTTATATAATATTGTATTATATGGCATTGCAGGTTATTTGGGTTAATTCCAAAAATATGCTCATATGGTGCTTGACATTTCTTTGTTATATGTAAGAAATGGACTCCCTCCTAAATGAGAATGCATTACGTCTACAGCCCGCGGCAAACGATAAGACATCAACATCAATCTGTGTTGACTATTTTTCTTTGTTTGCTGTTTTTGTTTGAATTTGTGTTATTGTTTAATAAAAGTCTAACAAAAACCATGTAAATGAAAAATTAAAAATTTTCTTCCCTTTTCCAAATTTTTTATATATGTACCTATGTAGAATTTCTTGAAATGTCTTTGGTATGCAGTTCCATTGACAGGAGGCAACAAAATGTAATAGCGAATTACAAATTGCAATGTAAAGTCAGTAGAAAAGCGTATTATCACCTAGAAGAAAAATTAACCAAATAATTAACTGCACTACTGGTGGTAGTTTTTCAAAAAGATACGTGTCGCAATGCAAGTATAAGTCCAGCTATAGCTCCGGAAATATTGAAGCAGTACTTTGTAGATTTTCTCAATAACGCCAGTCCTCTTCTGCAAACTGAATATGTGATGCTATTATTTTTTCTAATAAAATAATCAGATGTTTAAGAGAAGAAAACAAAAGTAAAAATTGTAAAAATTTAATAATTTTCAAGGGCGTGAAAGGAAATAGGTGTGTGGGAAAAAACCACCAATAAACCTGAAATGATAAGAAATCATAAGAAAACAATATAAAATAATATCCAATAGCTTGCATGTCCTCCGTTTATTGTTGTAACTGATACTAGTCGTCGTAGCGTCGAATTTACGAGTAACTCAAGGATACTAAGAACGATTTTTCCCATTCATAGGTAGGTTGGTAGGTAAAATGGTGGAAGTGCCACTCTGGTACTACCCAAGTAGCACTAAAACAACGATAAGGTAACTAAAGCCAGCCAGAGCTGTTGATGTAATGGAGAAGATTGCTGTGATTTAGGTTGGCGCAGAAGAAGAAAAGAGCACCCAGTGGCCTTATCCTCAAGCTACCAAACTCAGACATGTACATGGGCTTAAATAGTAAGCCGGGCTTTTCCACATGTTAGCCGATTGTCCAATGACCGGTGAGCACACCCACGGACTCCGCGTCCTGTGACTAATGTATTGGGGCCAAAGGTTTTTCGAAATACCTCATGAAGAAATGGAGCTTCATCTTTTTTGCGCTCTCCTGAGAAATAAGTTGCACAATCCGCCATTAAGAACATTCAGGGGGATGCCGATCGACCCTTTCCGACCATTTCCCTCTATGTTCCTATGGCCCGGGGCGCAGATAGGAATAATGTCACCTGTATACCCGAGAGATTTGATCTCCTCCTTACAAGAGTTTACTAGTTCGAATCTGTACCATGGCGTCGTTAGAGACTTGATCGCGACTTGACTATCGGGGAAAATGTTAATATTTTCCTTTCTCACACGTTTCTTAAGCATTTTGCATGCCTGCAGAATCGGAAAGATTTTTGCCTAAAAAACACTAGCAGTATTCGGCAGTTTAAAGGAGAAAGATAAATTGGCTGATTTAGAGAAAACCACTACTCCGACTTCCGATTCCAACTCGGAGACATCAGTCAAGACAGAAGTGACAGCTTCGTTGCAGATTTTCCTAAGTTCAGAGAAATACTTGTTAATTGCCCAAAAATGCTACCATGTCCCTTGAGAGATTGGCCCCTTTAACCTGCTTGGAATTTGTGTTGCCTTTTTAAGATGCAACAGGCTGATAATCTTGCTCGGTAAGAATGATCCAGGAGTTTTCCATTGGATTTAGGTCTGGACTAACTGCGGGACACTTCAGCACATGAATATTTTTCGACGCGAAAAACTTCTCTGTGGGCTTAGTGCTGTAGATTTGAGTATTGTGCTGTTGATACATCCACGACTCACTGTGAAATTCTTCAGCAAAATTCAATCAAATATTTTCCAAGACCTTTACGTAATTTTCTGTGTTCATCCTATGCGAAACAAAACCAATTGGAGTCTTGCCATGATAGCTAAATGCCGTCTGGCCATAAAGGAGCCACCGTTGAAGTTTCGGGAGTGACGCGTTTGTCGTGGATTGCGAATATCTCTCTAATACTGCTGATAGCCATCAGGCTGTTAAAGATTTAACTTTTTATCATCGCTAAAAATGATGGATTCCCATTGATTATCACAGAACTTATGATTATAGGCGAATTAAAGATTAGCATTTTGAGGCGTGGTGTAAGCTTTGGTTTAGCTAATCTATTTTGTTATTTTAAATTCGTTTCTTCACTCAAAATTTTCCTTATTCTTCTCTGTTAGGGCTGGTGTTTTTATTGACAGTCAACCATCTTATCTCTCTGTTATACCGGCTGTCAATCTTAGATTTCGGACCAGCTCTATTAATTTTTCTATATACATCAGGATTTAAAAAACAAAAAACTGTTGTTGGTGGTATTTTTATTTGATGGTTTCGAGCTGCGTTCACAATGTCGCCAATGGTTGTAAGCCCAGTCCAGTTATGAATATTTCTCAATCACGATAGCTGCTTTCGTCCGATTCCTCTTCTTCCCTCCAATGCAGTATCAGGTGCAGCACTTCATATTTTTCACCTTCAAAATAAGCAATCTTGCGAGCAATTCTCTATCTTTATCCATTCGAACCAAAATATTCTTGTTTGTTACTTCATCTCACCAACACCAGAAGCCACTCGAAAGATTCCAATCAGTTAAGGTGGGTTGTTTTTAGCGTCCATATTTCGACACATACAAAAGTCGCGCCATGTTGCGATATGTAAGAAAGGCATTTCTACCCATTTCATTTCATTTTCATGGGATTTCCTTCGCACAAGTATAATTTTCTTTGGGCAATGTGTCTTATAACCCACCTGGTATTCGATCTTTCGCTAACTGTCTTCCATGACTTGAATAATCAGCCGAAGCGGTGATGTAAATTAGTTGCACAGAAGCTGCGATGTGACTCTATTGGATTATTTTTTGAGGGGTGCCATTAAGGATGAATATTAAGAGAAGCATACAGAGATGTTTCAAGAGTTGAAACAGGAAATCGAAGTTGCCAGTGGTGAGATAAGTACCGAAATTTGAGAAAATGTACTGAAAAGTTGGGTTGATGGAATGGGAGCCAGCTATGGAATGGACTCAGTGTCGTATTAAGGGGACAAATACCTGTAAAATTTCGAAAAAAAAAAAAATTGTTTTCATAAAATGTTAATATAATCCTTTAAGAAAGTGTCAAAAAAATTTTAGAACGTAAATTTAGTATTTCTTATATTATAGATCGTCAACCGTTACGACTCTATTCTGTGCGTTCGAGGGCTGGGAGAGGTATAGTTACGTTGTATTCAAACTTTAGACGCGTTTTTCTCAAAACTATATTTCTCGAATTGCCGTACACGATAACTCGAAAAGTTATCGACCGATCTCGCTGAAATTTTGCACACATCTTTTTTATGATATTACTTTCTATGTGAATTTACAAGTTTTCATACAATTTTCAAACAATTTTTAGAAAAATAATTCTTTTGAAGCAAAAATAGTAGGAAAATTCGCCCCAAAATTAATTTTTTTTTTCTTTCGAAGCATTTTATTGCCCAATTTTTTTCATTTTTTTTTTAATCATATAGAAATTATGACATTTATAACAAAAACATTGTTGGTTTTTTGTATCCAAGTCACAGACGCCGATGGTACAATGCCCGCCGATAGAGAAGCCTCGCTTTCCGACCTTCCTGTAAGAATTGAGAGAACATCACCCATTTTAAATGACTAAAAAAAAAAAATTTTTTTATATTATTCTAATGTATAAATAAACTGCATGCCAATTTTGAAAAAAATATATTGACTGCTTCATTTTAAATAATTTTAATGAAAATCAGGGAAAATAAGGCCGTTTACGGGAATATGCCCCCTGAAGGGGTTACATGGGTTGCGTTGCACAGTGCGGCCGATTCCAAAAAAGCCGGCCAAAAGTCGAAAAAAAAGTTTCTAGATAGAGTTTTTTGTCTTTGGGTTGGCTACAGTAATGCCTTGAGTAGTGAAAACCGTTCATAGCAACGTCCTGTACCCTAAGTATCCTCTGTATTTTCAGTCGCAACGTGGCCTTCGTTTGAGCATCGTATTACTGTCGATGAATAGTGAAAGTTGTACACATTTGAAAGATTTTGTAATGGAGTAAATTGAACAAAACCAAATGGAATCATCTTCGGAAGGTTAGTAAAATACGAGAAATCTTTAGTACATATCAATACCTCGACACAAAATTTTTAGCTGCAGCAATACGTAGATACATTTTTTGCAGTTTTTTTTATAAAATTTGAGTTTTCAAACTGTCGATCCGAATAATAAACTCGGAGATACAGCCTTTGGAAGGTGTGCGCTCCAAGCCACTTTTATTGTTACTCAAAACTTTAAACGCGTTTTTCTCGGAACCGAGTTTTCAAAGTCGGTTGTCAAATGTTCTCGAAAACTACTCAACCGATCTTGATGAAATTTTACACAGGTGTTCGAAATACAATGTACTCGTGCTTGAACGAAGGATTTTTTTTTCAATTACAACTATTTAAAAAAAACAAAATGTCAAGCAAATTTGACCGAAATTTTCATTTTTTTGCAAAAATGTCTGCCAAAATTCCAATTTATACTTTTTTTCTTTCCTTCGTTCAAGCACGAGCTTATGGTCCTAACTAAAACACTTATTTTTGTTTTTTCATTTTTGATGAGCCTGTCAGGAGTTATGCTGACAACGCGGACGCACCTTTTTTTCGAGGGGTCACCGGAAATAACATCACAATGGAGAGGTTTTAATTTTTTTTTTGAAAATTTCAGAAATTATTCTTTAAATATGTATCTATAAGACAGAAAAAAGTTTGCATTAAATAAATATTTTTTTACATAATATAGAAAAAAAATATTGAAAATAGGCCTTTTTTACCCGACGAAACCCAAGAAGATACATTTATTCTTTCATATAAAAAATGTATTAAAAAAAATGCATGCATTTTGAATACCAAACTCTAGATATATCACCCTGTATCTGTTAATATACTTATATATATAAATATAATTGGCACCTCCACCCTTTTAGGGTGCTTGGCCGAGTTCCTTCTCCTATTTGTGGCGTGCGTCTTGATGTTCTTCCGCAAATGGAGGGACCCAAAGTTTTAAGCCGACTCCGAACGATAGATATTTTTTATGAGGAGCTTTTTCATGGCAGAAATACAATAAAAAAAGTTATATTTTCTAGCGACAAAACAATTCGAATTTAATTATTTGCGTAGCTTAGAAAATTTACATCACTTCCTGAATCCTTCTAGATGTTCCTCTTTACTCCAAATTCGTGCACTTGCACAATACACTCCTTCACACTCGCACACACGCGCTCTTCTTTATGTGTACTTATTTTTAGTGCTCTCATATCGTTTTAAGTGATATTTTTAGTATTTCCAGCGAAATGCAACGGCGCTCCACAAGCGGCCACTCTGGCGGCATAAAGAAGAGCGATTGTGTTGCATGGTTTGCCGTATGTTGCATGCAACATATTGCGCACAGAGCAGCAGCTATTTATATACTTTATGTGCTGTGTGTTTCTAAGTACCCTTGTGTGTGCAGATGTGCGTACTTTGTAGCGCATAAATGCACGACTTTGGTATAATCGCGCATATGTTTCCTTGAATCTACATTCATACATACATTAGTGCCTTGTTAGTGTGTGTAAGTGCTTACGAATTGGGAAAATATTGTTTAGATTTTCAATTTCCCGCTAACAACAAGATTGCTGCGGCAAATATAACATATGCGCGTATTTGATGCCGAAGTGGGAGCCATAGCCATAGCCATAGGCAAACATAGCAGCGCATAAAATACTTACAACATAGCGGTGCATATCGCCTTGAGGGATTTTGGGCCGAGTTCGTCACTCAACTGTTAAGCAGTGGTGCTCAAGTACTAATATTAATTTACATACAACTATAAAGAAATTTCTAACCACTGCTGAGCTTATCTTTCTAAAGGAATCTCATCTTGAGTGGCCCTTTTCCACGCAGCTATCGGATGACAGATAATATTCAGAGTTTGGTCCTTGCCCAGTTGACCAGTATTAGAAAAAAGAAATCGAAAAAATTTAAATTCCATTTATTTTGTGCAACTCACACAACTCACTGGAT
Organism: Anastrepha obliqua; assembly: GCF_027943255.1. Lineage (NCBI taxonomy): Eukaryota > Metazoa > Arthropoda > Insecta > Diptera > Tephritidae > Anastrepha > Anastrepha obliqua. The sequence continues at coordinate 11,842,462 of NC_072893.1, forward strand.
GCCGCCTTTTCGTTCGTGCTGAAATGTTGCACGCTTGTCAAGTGCGGCCACTACAGCCGCAAACGATTCGTGTGTTTTATTTTTGGAAAAATAGTATTGTTATGTCTTATGGAAATGTGAAATGTGTGGAAAAACATTTGGTTTGATTAAAAATAGATTTGTTTATCATCGATGGGAGTAATTTATGCGCTTAAAAGTTGAATTTACGCACCAATGGAACTATGCGCATAAACTATGAGGCGATATGTACGGATGTGTGTAGTTATAAGCACGTACATATGCTTTCAAAATAAGTTAGGGGGAGTTAGAGCTTCATTTGTAAATAATGAATAGCTTCTATGAAGTTATAAATATTATTACGCTACTTACACTTCGAGTGGCTGGGTAGATGTGCGAGGTGTCTTCATCAAGTAAAATAGTGGAAATTCAAAAAGTAAAGAATTTTTGTATGCCTTAGAGAAGCCAATCCCAGTTTAATGGAATGATATTTAAATATTTATATTACTTACATATCAATCTCAAAATTAGTTGATCTCGATGTTTTGAGTTTAACAAATCACGAGATAAGTTTGAACTCGTAAATGTATGTACCTGCTTTCTTCATCCAAGCCATCTCCAAGCCAAGTCCTTCTCCACCAGATCTTTCCAATGCAGGGGAGGCTTTCCTCTTCCTCTGATACCGCCTGCTGGTACCGCATTAAATATTGGATTGGGGAATAAGTTCATAGCGTTTTTATATTTTCTTTTAATTTTCAACAAATTGCTTCCTGCTTGGCAAATGGTAATCATTCGATAGAACTCTTTCAGCTCCATAAAACTATGTTAATTGTTTTCTTGAGTTATTTAATTTTGTATTAGTTTTGAGGCTTCCGAACGGAATACCCAGGAGGCGACACCTGAAGGGTTTCAGCGAGATCAAAAAGCTGCCGAAGCAGCTCTCGACATTTGTGACTTGTATGGAGAAGGTGTCATAGGCGAACCTGCAGCACGGAAATGGTTTGTAAAATGCAAAAATGTGGACGTGACCATCAGCGGAAGGCCTTCTGAATTCGATGAAGAACGTCTCAAATCACTTTTGAAGGAGAACGGTCGGCAAACCAATCGGGAATTGGGGGAAAAACTGAACTGTGATCATGAAGCGATTCTCAATCACTATCATTCAATGAGATTCACCGAAAAATTGAAAGCCTGGGTGCCTCACGAGCTCAAAGAAAAAAAGAAAAAGAAAGTCACCTTCAAATTGCTTTTCAGCAACTCGCCCACCATCGAGCAACACGCGGCCATAAATAGCGCTTTTTGTACCGAATCGTCACGAGAGATGAGAAATGGTGCCTATACATCAATATGAAGGAGGAGAAAAATGCAGTGGGTAACTCAAGGAGATACGTCAAAGCCAAGAGTCAAGCCGGATCTTCCTCCAAAGCAGATCATGATATGTGTTTGATGGGACTAGGAGGGCATAGTGCACTGGGAAATGCTCGAAAAGAATGCCACGGTCAACAAGGAGCTCTACAATGCCCAGCTACACCGTGTGAATGAAAAGATCTGTCCTACATAGTCAACCCATACTCCTTCACAACGACGGCAGACCCCATTTTGCACAAATCGTCACAGCCCCACTACAAGAGCTCGAATGGGATTTCTTTTAGCATCCGATTAAGTTCTGCGGCTCGCACGATCTTTTCTAGTATCAGGTAAAAGAAGGTACAAGAAGAGAAGACCTTGTCTGAAATCTGGTTTGGCTCGGAAAGCACCTTTCCAATTCTGATGGCGCTGCTGGTATTGAGCAACGTAATTTGTGGGGACACCAAATGCAGACATCGCGCCATATAAGTAACTCACTTTCGTGCTGTCCAACGCAGATTTGAAGTCGACGAAAAGATGGTGGTGTGTGTCGGTTCTCCTTTCATGGGTATTTTCCAAGACTTGGCGTATTGTGAATATTTGGTCGATGGTGGACGTTTCAGATCTAAGGCCACACTGATAAGGTCCAATCAGTTGGTTGACGGTGGGCTTCAGCCTTTCGCACAATACCTTATACGCGATATTTAGAAGACTAATCCCGCGGTAATTGGCACAGATTGCAAGATCGCCCTTTTTATGGATTGATGCATGCACCTTACCAGCTTCTCGCCGCTATGTTTGAATAGCTCAGGCATCAGTCCATTATCTTCCGCGGCTTTCTTGTTCTTTAGCCGCTTTATCGCTATTCTCACCTCGTCATGGTCGGGCAGCGGAACGACAATTCCGTCGATTGGGGTATCGGGATGACTCTGTGGCATGCGCAATTGTTACTATTTAGCTAGTTCGAGAAGTGTCCGCTCCACAATTCAAGCACGCTCTGAATGTCAGTTACCAGATCGCCGTATTTGTTCTTGAAACCTTCTGCAAGTCGCCGAACTTTCTGATAGAATTTTCGGGCGTTGTTCCTGTTGGCCAGCATCTCAAGCGACTTATGTCTTTTGCCCTCTCGTTTCTTCATTTGGATAATACGTCTCTCTTCCTTTTTTAGCTCCGGGTAGCGAACCCACATGGCTCGTGTTGCGCCCGATCACAGCGTGGCCCTATAGGCATCATCCTTTCTTTGCGCAGCAGCATGACATTCCTCGTCCTTTTCAGGCTCGCCGAAATCCAATTTTTTCTTCGGCGACGGTACGTAAAGAACGAGAAATGCTGCTCAATTGCCCCTGCATGCCAGGTGGGCAGTACTCTCAGAAAGCAGGAGTGAGAGTCGAGTGGAGGCGAAATTTATGGCTGTCTGTTGCGATAGCAGCATTCTTTGCGTAATTAGATGTACGTTTTTTGGTACACAGAGGCGTGTAAATATTTTGTCTGCAAGGAGGTAATGATCCGAGTCGATGTTGGGTCCTCGGATCGTATGTGCATCTAAAACAGTAGAAGCGTGTTTTCCATCTATCACAACATGACCGATCTGGTTTCGCGTTTTCCAATCAGGAGACAACCACGTAGCTTTGTGTTTTTTGCTGGAATCTGGTGCTGCAGACTACAATGTTTCGAGCTCCGGCGAAGTATAATCATTACATAAGCTTTAATTGGGTCAGACAGTATCTCGCAAAAGCGAGCATAAGAAGATTTGCATGAAAGTGAGTTATAGAAAATATTATGGTAAAGCCCCATTCATTAGTGGGTAGTTTAAAATGTTTGTTTAGCTCTCAAAAGAATTTTTACACTTCAATTCGATTTATGAGATTAAATTTTATTGCCCGCAAGTTCGATTAGGTTAGACGCATTGCTCAGTTGGTTCACTCATTGGTTTCAGATATGCTCTGTGGTGTGCAGAAAATTTGTCTAGTTCTTTTTTTATTACTTGTTTTCTTAAACCATACACATTTTTTGGCGAACCTGGGCAGCTTCACGAGCAGGACTGTACATAAATTGCGTAGCTTTTCGGAAAGTGGAAGTACTAGACAATTCTGCAAAATGCAAATCCTTAGTAAACGAAGAATGCAGAAAGAAGTCTAGAATATTTCTTTCCCATCTCTGTAGTTGGTAGAGAAATTTCTAAGCAGGCCTCCAAACCATACAACCGAATGACCAATAATCCAATGCATTCTCAGGAGAAGCCGCATATTCGTTTTTGCGAGCTTTAATAATCTGCATATTCTCCATTAAATTTTGAAATAAGTAGACACTAATACATTTTGTATATCGTTAAGCGAGTATTTGTTTAACGAGTAGTCCATAATTACATAATTATCCTCTCACTCATCTTTGCCCCGTTGAGTGTGGCACCAAAATTAGCACGCACACATTTGCATAACTAAGTATTTCATGTTGAGAGACGTTGCCTACTATTCGTTTAAATTAATTAGAGATTTGTGTTAATCGCATAAAACAGTTATAGTTGTCGTCACTCGGAACAACAACGTCATCTTAGTCACTGCCCTAGGGAGTGTCGTGAAACTCACGCCTGTTCAACACCTATTATGCACTCGTTGATTAATGAAAATGTGCATATGTATTTGTGAATGTGTGTGTAAGCATCAGCAGAGGAAGTGTAAAATAATGATGTGTTTAACTCTCAGGTGAGGCGTTTTGCAATTTGTTATGTGTGAAAATTTCCAATGAATTTCCCTAGTATTTGATTGCATACATACATGAATAATAATAATAATGAAATGCAGTACAAACCCAGCTGGAAAAGTTTTAACTATTGAATAAAATTTTTAGCTCAAAACTAGTGGTACTTCTAACAAACGGGAAAGAGTATAGAAATAATATTTTTATTACAAATTTTCGGTTTCTTGAAGTGTACGTTTCAACACCATCCGTTCAATTGAAAGATTCGAAAATTTATTACCACCTTGACCCGCCATAAGTTTTCGCGTATTTTACCCATAATTTCACTTTTATACGATTTTTGCATACACAAAATTATTCGCGGAATATAATGGAACTATTTACATTTTCTTTGATATGTTGTGCATTCAACAAGTGATTTTAATCGTGGATAGAAGCACGCGTTATTAAAAAATAAAATAGAATCTTCGAACGCATATAAGAGGAGGATGCCCCGCGCGCTGGTCGTCCTGAAGTCTTTAACTCCGATGCCTTGCGCGAGCTCGTGGAAGCTGAGCCAAATTCGACAGTCGATATGATAGCTCAGAGGTTAAATTCATCGCATGGAACAGTTCACAGGCACCTGGCTCAGTTGGGAAAGGTTTCAAAGCTAGGAAAATGGGTTCCGCATAGACTTTCCGTCGCCAACCTTCAGCAGAGAGTGAATGTGTGATCTCAGCTGCTGCAACGGCTTGAATATGAAAGTTCTTTGAACCGCCGCGTTACTGGTGATAAAAAATGGGTACTTTACAATAATCCTGTTCGCAAACGCCAATGGTTAGATAAAGATGAAACACCAGAACCGATCCCTAGAGATGGCTTTCACCCCAAGAAGATTCTCCTGTCTATTTGGAGGGATATGGCCGGTATTGTTTATTATGAACTTGTGGAACCAAACCAGACGATAACTGCTGATTATTATTCCCATCAGCTATCAAACCTGAATGAGGCACTTAACAAAAATCGGCTGTCTTTAGTGATTAGACGCAAAGTTTTGTTTCACCACGTCAACGCAAGACCTCATACCGCAAAGGAAACCTTAGGCAAGCTGAACGAGCTCGGATGGGAGCTAATGCCGCATCCACCATACTCTCCGGATATTGCACCTTGTGATTATCACCTTTTGTGTGGACTTCAATTCCATATGAGTAACAAGAACTACTCCTCAAAAGAAGCTATAAAAAGGATATCGAAGCGTATTTTGGCTCCAAGGACAAACAATTTTTTGAGCAGGGAATTAAAAATTTGCCGATACGTTGGAAAGACATGGTAAATAATGAAGGAAAATATATTATTGATTAATAAATACTTTAAACATCTTTTCTATTAATTTTAAAACCACCTTTAAAAAACGCAAGAAACTTATGGACTGACTTGATAAAACCGCGACATCAATTATGCCCAAAGAAAAATGTTTGGTATGGTTAAATCGGGTGATCTTACTGGTCATGCCAAATCTCCAAAGCGGGGTATTGCATGACTATGAAACGCTTCTTTGACAATATCCAGTCGAGCGCAAGCTCCGCTCATCCCATTCCGGTGGTAATAAATTACGTATCGGTCTCCAGAGTTCGCCACTTCGACTGACGATCCTTAAGCATTAACTGATGCACTGTTTGCACTTTGTACGGGAACATGCCTTTGCCCTTCCTTTGTTCACAGCCACATCGACCGCAACAGCCGCGACAATTCCAGGCCGAACGACCAGTCCGGTAGCAGCTTTGCGTTGTAAGGTGTCGTGTGATCCTTGCCTTTTCGAGTCGTGTAGCGCATTTAGCGCAGCGCGATTATGAAATTCACGTAGATATTCCCACAGCGCCAACACCTCCGACCGATTAATGGACTAAATAATCGATACAATCATTCCAATATCTTGTCATACATAATTTAAAATATTTCGTCATACATAAAAGCCTTCTGTAATGGGCATGACGAAATTTTTCGTCATGGAAATTAATCGTAATATATTGAACCCATTACGTTCTACGTTGTTCTTATCTATTAAATCTTAAAGTGGTTATATACATTGAATACATTTGAATTATAAAATATTTTATCAAAATAAATAAAAACCATAAGTTAAAAACGATATTCCTTTATTATTTTAGGTGTGGTATTACTTATCGCGGCGAAGAAAAAGTCCCCATTCCGAAACGAGTTGAGCAATAGCTAATTCCCCGGTTAACAGGTTAAGTTGGTAGCGGTAAATCAGCTGATTTGCTGTTTTTTCTTTCGCCGTGCTCGTGTCACTGTCAGCCCAGCATGAAACAAGGCGTATTACTTCTTTATTTTCTACTTGGCAATACTTTGCTTTGGCAATCAAACCTACAAAGTATTGTTGTTGGTCTATCCGCCTCCTTTAATATTTAAGAATGAATCCATTATTGCCTCCGTATATGGCTGTAGTGATCGATATCTCGTAAACCCGATGATCTCCCGATCAAACAATTTCACATTTATGCTCTTTGTCGAGGTGACATTTCACACTAAAAAAATTATTTCGCTGTTTTTTGTTTGTTCCATTCAGTCGTGAATTACAGCGTATTTGTGCTGCCGATTTCAGTGAAATTTCGTCAACTTATTAAGCGGTCGATTTATTAACAACTTCCAACCAAAACGATGCACATTGATTACTCGTAAAGAGCTTGTGACCAGCTATGAGTCAATACTCTCAAGTCGGGTAGCCAGAAATTTAATTTCTTTTTACTGACGACGGGAGAATGGAAAATATTGACTACCACAAAGCAGTTGAGTAATACCCAGTTCACCTAAGAAGTAGTTTTGGAATGTGATTTTGACTTCTTTTGGGCTAAGGTATTACCATAAAAATTAATAGTGATTTTCACCTTCTCTCTAGAAGTAAGCTCATCAAGGGTTGTTGTTGTAGCATCAACTGCGGGAAGTATTCGGGTTTCATTCTGTTGTAATTGCAAACTTGATTATTAAATTTATTTTCAAATAGTATTTCCACAATTATTTTCTCTACGGCGGTAAAGCTCCGGGCTCAGTTGATTATAAATATTTTGTGCTGCGAAGGGAGAGGCAAACAGTTTCTTTGATGCTTGCCAATTGCAAATGGTTGTTATGAGAAGCCCGCGCGATGAAATGCGCAGAAAGGTTTGTCATTGCCTGCCAAGAGAAGACCACCGTGTGAAAAAAACTAGCATTTGATAATTTATATCCACACTGGGCATCGGACCCTTGTCAAAAACATTAAAATAGTGTAAACGCCCTTTGCAAAGCAAAGACTGTCGCAAGGCATTACTTTGTGGTGGGAAAAACTACTGCCGCTGTTACGCTTTATCTTTTCGAGGCATATCCGTCTATTCGTTAAGCATTTACCATTGATTTTAATACAATGAATCTAATGTTTCTCACGGTCATGCATCTGTCTCACAATACTATAACCACCTTCTTCTTCTTCTTAATTGGCGCGATAACCGCTTATGCGATTTTGGCCGAGTTTAACCAAGCGTGCCAATCGTTTCTTTCTCGTGCTAACCGGCGCCAGTTGGATACACCAAGTGATGCCAAGTCCTTCTCCACCTGATCTTTCCAACGCAGAGGAGGCCTTCCTCTTCCTCTACTACCACCAGCTGGTACCGCATCGAATACTTTCAGAGTCGGAGCGTTTGCATCCATTCGGACAACATGACCCAGCCAACGTAGCCGCTGGATCTTTATTCTCTGCGCTATGTCTATGTCGTCGTAAGGCTCATACAGCTCATCGTTCTATCGCCTGCGATATTCGCCGTTGTCAACGTGCAAAGGTCCAAAAATCTTACGCAGAATCTTTCTCTCGAACACTCCAAGCGTCGCTTCGGATGTTGTCATCGTCCACGGTTCTGCGCCATACGTCAGGACGGTCAATATGAGAGCCCTGTATTCGCCACGCATTGCCTTTTTCGGTTTCCACCTGTTCCGCTCATTAATTAAGAAACCAAAAATTTGTTTCTCGCCACAAAAGTTCCTCGACTTTTCAACGCATAGTTGAAGCCCAGTCAGAAAAATAGGAATGTCAAGTTAACTCAAGTGAAATGCTTCCACAATTTAATGAGAGTACAAAAGCAGTGAAGGTCGTTGCTGTGAATAATTGTCTAATTACTTGTAAAGATAGGTTAGCTTTTACTGGCAGGCCGAAGCCACGCAGAGACAATTTCGGAACGAAGCCTTTGTTCCATCTATCGCCTTCAGTAACGGTCTTACGCGTTTTTCCAAAACTCGTAAAATCTTAATTAACTGTGGCATTCCCAATAATAGAGCTATGCGCGAAGGTTCTAGAGGTAAACTGATCGGTTGCTGGTAATCTCACAACTGAGTTTGCAGGCCGATTTTCTGCATAGAAATCAATCGGTGTTGGGTTGAGGATAGTCTCAAGAGCTGCCATTGTAGTTGATTTCATAGCTCCCGTAATGCAAAGAGTGGACAGTCGTTGAACTTTTTCCAATGGCTTTAGATATGTTTTATTCCTTATTGCATTCCACCAACTCAATATGATATACAGTAGTATAGGCCCAACGTGCTTCCAAGCATCTTTTTACGTGCGTATAAAACATTCGTTGCCTTCTTCCACCTCCTCTCAGCATTGGATTTATTGTCCACTATTCCCCTAGGTATTTGGAGCAGGATTTCAGGGATCGAGAGACGCCGTTGAGCAAATTCCATGCTGGAACTTTGTACTTCTTTGTAAAGAGTAGTAAATACGTTTTTTCAGCACTGACACTCGGACCAGCATTGTTAGCCCAATTGTCTGTTGTTTAAAGAGCGTCACTCATTAGAGTGCTCAGCGTAAAAAGGTAACTTCCTGTAATAACTATAGCAACGTCATCTGCATATATGTACAACCAGTCTTGTCACTGTACCTTCAACTACTAACAACCAGAAAAGAGGCGATAAGACACCCCTTTGAGGAGTCAGTCTACGTAAAATCCCCCTTATAAAGGTAGCTTCTTGAAAGACAAAACTCGAAGTAGTCTCTTTTCGCATTCACTAATAGCACAAATGCTATGTTTTCCTTAAGTGCGAATTTCCTCACAGGGTGTTATAGCAATTTGAGCAAAGCTATTCAAATACAAATCGATACACGCCTAGTGAATGTAGGTTTATGTGTCTTGTCGTAAGTAAATTCTATTTGCCTATGCGCTTACTAAAGGTCTTCTGTCTAATACACCGTGAATATGTTAATTAATTGGGTACTTCACACATACAAATTTTCTTATAAGCTTTCACTTGTTAGTTTAAATACAAATTCACATATATGCATGTATGTGTGTATGAGTATTTAAATGCAACTCTGCAGATTAGCGGAACGAGCTGGTAATTAGTGGTTTGTTGCTCGTCAGCAATTTGTTTTGCGTGATTGAGTGCAAATTGTCATGAATCGTTTTTACAGGCAGAACAAAGAGTTAATGTAATTTACTTATGACTCCCCGTACCGACGTACATTTACTGATATTTGATTAATGTCATTGAAATAAAGGTGTTGACATAATAAGCGATTACCTACTAAATATGCGCGGAAATGGATTTATTTTTAGTTTTTTACCCAAAGCACTTGCGTTTTATAGCTTCATTCTTGCATTGGTTATTCGTAAGAACACAGAAGAAATGAGATGGTTAAGTAACAGTAAAATGTTTCTATTAGGTTGTCTTTTAATGGGGTTAAGTTGCTTCTAAAGTAATTCTTCTTCTTCTATGGTACCACAAGTTGAGATGTGTAAGTATACTTCAAAGAATTTTTTCCTGACTTCAAGGCTTTGTTTGTAAATATTGGTGGAAAAGCAGCTGTTTGCGGACAGGAGCCGTTTTTGTGGGGTCTTTGGGCTTCTGTGAAAATTAAAAAAAAAGAATTCAAGAATCTTTCATCAAAATTTCAAACTTTTAAACCAGAGTATCCAGTTATAAGGAGTATCCGGAGTATCCAGTTATATGGCCCATCGGATTTTGGTAACGTTTGAAGTGGCGAGTTTGAAACCACTAAAATATGGCAGTGGTTTTATACGCATAAAAAAATTTCGAATTTGAAATTTTGTTGAAATTTTTGTTAATATAATAAATTTTTTTAAATTTTTTATAAAGGTTGAAACTTAAGTTACATGGAAATATTGTATACTAATCGTAGTATTTGGAGGAGCTTATGAATTTCGTCCCAATAAAACCGCTCATCCTTTGAGGCCAAGAACGTATTCACCCAATTTTTGATGTGAAGCGTTGTTCGGATAAGGTAATATAAACAGATCAAAACAAGTAGTAGGCACAAGAAACAATGTCTAGAGTTTCCCCATCAGCTATTTTCCAAGTAGGTTTTAACGGTTGGCGCAAGATTTGGTCGAACATTCTCCTGATAGGAAATCAATGACTAATGTCGGATCATCCATACCGAACGATTTTAGTTCAATGGTCTTTTGCTCATCAAAAGTGGTTGTCGGTAGAATTCTCCATAAATTGTTTCAAAGTTTTTTTTGTTTTGTCGGGACGGACTAGCAAGCACTCAGACACACTCCATTGTACAGTACTCAGGTTCCTTTTTTAATTTTCTTTAAACCTACTCAACTTCCGAAGGAATCTGAGTAAATCTTGTGGTGCCAAGGAGCCAAGGTGGTCGCTTCTTAACACATCAGTGCCAAATACCTCAGGCCTGATTCGAGCGAAGACTGGGCAGATGCACAAAAAGTGGTCCGCCGTCTCATCCTCCCCTAGACATGCTGGACAGAGTGCACTGTCTGAAATACCCACCTTTTCCATGTGCTTTGCTCATAGATAGTGGCATGTCATCAGCTCAACCAGCCACCTTCAGTCCACCTGCTTTATGACAGGAGGAACTGTCCGCCGGACATGACAGGTAACATCAGTTTTGTCCATCAACAGCCTCTCTCAGCATGAAATATATCGCTATATCTTCCAACATAGTTCAGCCTGGACTTACAGGACTCAACTACCCTTGAAGTGGTTGGGGAACTGTCTACGACCATGAGCGCAATTTGGCTGTCACTGCAGACACATATAAATCTGCCTCGCCATCTGTTTTCCACAACAAAGTTCATCGCTTCTTGAACTGCATACACCTCCGCTTGAAACACAGATGAGTGCATTCCAAGAGCAAGGAGCAGTTTTGTCCTGCAGTATTCCACGTAGACCTGAGAGCCGGAACCGTACTCGGTCCTACGAAATGCGAAAACAGTGTTTGCCGGGTTCATTTTCAGATTTTTACCACAGTTGATCTCTGGCAGCACCACACTGTATCTCTTGTCAAGCTCGACTCTGTGTGGCATGGAGTGAAGGGGCATGGCGAGGATGGTTGGATCGAGGTCCATGCCTACTCTGTTGTCCAATGCCGGACAGGGACCGCAACAATTCCCATTGTGTTTCAGCCTGCAGGTGGCCTTCAAGTCTTGGATGAAAACATCAAGTGGTTGTATACTAATCAGAGCATCTAATGCCGGGCTTTAAGTAGTCGGAATAGCTCTGAGGCAACCTCAGTGCTTTGTAGTCTCGACCTCCTGACTCCCACGAGAAGGAGTCTGCTTATCCAGACCACTGATGCATAGGTCATAATAGGTCTTATCATAGTCGTGTAGATCCATAGAACCTTGTTAGTTATTGCAAACAATTCTCTAAAAAATCGATTCCAATGAGGTTTAGCTCAACAATCTTCCAGCCAGAAATGCATGCCATTGAGAGGGAATGTGTGAGGGTATGTCTCCGTAAGATCATAAGAGGAATAGACATTTACATACTTGCAGATAGTCAGGCTGCTTTGAAAGCCCTTCTATCAACTGTCACCTTCTCGGCACATTAGGGAACTTCAACAATATATTATTAGGCTGAGTTCCTGGACATGAGAGACACGAGGGAAAGGAAATAGCTGATCATCTAACTAAAAAAGGGCAAACATGCCTCTAATTGTTCCTGAGCCTCTCTGTGGACTTACAAACGGCCACATCAATGAATTTCTCAGGAGGTGGGAGAAGAAGAATTTCGTTGAACACTGACGAAATTCAATCGACCAACGCCAAGTGAAATAATTCCTAATGCCAGACAGAGGAATTTTTGATAAACAACTTGCGCTTAGAAGAGTAGACATAAGACTTCTAACGGGTTACTTCACAGGCAACTGTAGCCTGAGATACCACTTAAATCACCATCATCTGTCCATTCTGTGAAATGGACACTAAAAATTTAAAACACTTTCTTTGTGAATGTCCTGCGCTAGGCAAAAAAGGCTACACCACCTTGGTGGCAGCGCCGTGTACCCATATAAATTATAGAACAATAAATCCCAGAAAGTGCCAACATTTTTAAAAAGCCCTAAAATATAGGGTATCTCGGCAAGCTGTGCTACTCTTTTGGTCGAATTTTACAGCAGCTTAATGATCAGTCGGAGCCTGCACATATGGCGCTTCAACTCAAAAGTAGTTGCCACAGTATCCTATCCAAATTAATACTACTTGCACTACCAATATTGGAGCGTACATCATTTACTATTTGTTTGATCGCGTTTCTCACTGAAATCCAAAAGACATGCAATTTTTACAAGAAACTTTTTCACGACCACTGGTAGACACGCACAACGGCACTCGTCGACCGCAGCCAACTTCTACAGTTTTTTCTTTCTTTATGAAGTTATACTAGATTTGTAAAAACAGATACTTCCAAACATAGTTTTCCATTGTTTGAGGGCACTCTTGTTTTAACTGTACACTTGTAGCTCTCAAGTCAAAGGACTTAGATATGATTACGGTTCAATTTTAGTCCACTAACACTGCTTTTAACAAACCAGGGTACCGGGATAGGCTGTACCCATCAGTGATAAACTTTATCCTCGATCGAGCTAGAAGTGGAGGGTGGAAAATTTGTTAGCAGCATCACACGTTCCTCTCTTGTATAGTCTGAACACCAAGAACACCTATCACATAGAACACTATCTTTTAGGAGTCCTCTTCATTTTCTAACCTCATTTTAAAGCGATTAGATCTAGACTTCGAGATCGCCTGACCTTAGTATAAATTTCAGGGCTTTGGAACGCAGCTGATTCCAGAAATATCACTATCGCAGCCAGTAAACTGTACACCCTTTGCGGACCTGTTCCTTCAAAGCATTATTACCCACTACCTTCTTTCAGCTTTAACTCATCGTTTTCGGCTAGTAGTCAATTCTCTGCTGTGTCAGCTAATGGTTCTTGAGTCGGACTTTCGGAGATCGCTTGCTATGTGCAGAAACCTTTTAACGTTATTCACCCACTTCGTTATAAGTTCCCTGCTTTTCGAGGCCGAGGAATATTATTTGAGTCTCTTGAGGAGCCGAGCTCTTGTAGACATTTCCGGGCTTTTTGAGGTACTTTACCTCCTCTTCTCCTGTTGTCGGAGGCAAGATGTCACAGATGTTGCATATTAGAAGGATTTTTGAGTAACGGAAACAGAAGTGAGCGCTGAGTTGCATCTACAACTTCGACGTCGATGTCACATCCGGCAGCGGAAGGCCTTCTGAATTCGATGAACGTCTCAAATCACAGGAGAACAGTCGCCAAACCAGCCGTGAATTGGAGGAAAAAATGAACTGCAATCATAAAACGATTCTCAATCATCTTTCTTCAATGGAATTTACAGAAAAATTGAGAGTCTGGGTGCCTCACGAGCTTAACGAAAAAAAAAAACAAAGAAAGTCGCCTTCACATTGCTACTCAGCATCTTGCCCGCCATCGAGCAACACGCGGCCATAAACAAAGCTTTTTGTACCGAATCGTTACAGGAGATGAGAAATGCTGCCTATACATCAATGTGAAGCAAAGAAAGGAGTGGGTGGCTACGGGAGATACCAGACTCAAGGCGTATCTCCATCCAAAGAAGATCTTGATATGTGTTTTGTGAGACTAGGAGGGCACGGTGCACTGGAAAATGCTCGAAAAGAATGCCACGACCACCAAGGAGCTCTGCATTGCCCAGTTACACCGCGTGAATGGGGCTATTCGACTGAAATGACCTGATCGACAGGGTCAAATCCTACACTTTCACGACAACGTCAGGCGCCATGTTGCACAAAACGTCAAAGCTCGCACTCTGGCATCCGCAGTATTCTCCGCACCTTGCGTCGACCGATTATCATCTTTTCCTCTCCCTGTCAAACCATATGAAGGGCATGAATTACTACCTTCGATAACAAAGAGGTCCTTAAAAACTGGCTCAACAATACCTTTGACACCAGACCAGGCGATTTTTGGCGGAAAGGCATCAGCAAATTGGTCGAGAGGTGGGAAGAGGTTGTAAAAAACAACGGCGAATAAATAATTTATTAACTTATTGATATGATTAATGCTTTTTGTTCAAATAAAAGTCTTAAAAAGTTATTCTCCAACCCAATAATATAAATTAAAATTTGTTTTCCAACCGGTTAAGTCATGTTTGATTTATATCAACTTAAAAACTAATTTTATCTTTTTTTAATTTAAATTTGTACGCCATGCATTTTTCATAAATTTCTGCTGATCACTTCGTTATGAATTTGCTCAAGTCTGAGATTTCGCCCTCACAGCAAAATTTCAATAATTAATCCTCAACACCCGCAAGCACCCTCGTTCACTTCGACTTAAATATAAATAGCGAATGCGCATATTGAAAATAAAAATCTCCAACTTCTTGAACCGTTAAAAATACATACTTGCGTAATTAAAACTTTCCAATTGTGGGAAAAGAATTTCTGTTGAATGCCAAACGAGCGTACAACCAAAAACATCAGCGAAAACAAGAATTCATGCCAAGGATATTTTACCACTTGTATAGGAACGAGTAACTAATTGACAGATACCGACAACAACAACAACAAATACCAAAAACAGAAGCAACAGTAGGCAATAGCGAGGAAATAAAGAGCCACACTGACAACAACAACAACAAAACAATCAACTCTGACTCCAGCACCGCCCTAAACAGAAACGTAAAAGCAGGAAAACGCAGAATGCATTCGATGCACACATCTATATATGTATGTGTGCGTAGATATATCTATGGGTGTGTCAGGGTGTACAGCTGAATGTATTGCATTACAAGTGCACGCTCCTTATCGCAAAGTGTTAAATGAAAAGCAGACGCCCTCTTCGAAAAGGGGAGCATCATCAAAGAGTCATCTCTCATAAGGAGTAGGGCAAATTACGCCAAATTAAAAAGGGAAAGCGGAGATCGAAGCCTGTGCAGGGATAATCAGTTTATGCGGACGTGAAGTGAAACAGAAATACTAAGTATGTGCTACATACGAGGTGTGGCTATGGAATACCAAGACTGAAGATGTAAAATAACTCATTTTTATTTTTTATAAATTTTTGGTTTGGTCAATGGATTGGCCATACGTTGCGCAAGCCAGCGACCGACATAAGTAGAATGGTACTGGATTGGAGCCCACAAGGATCGCGCCATAATGGAACTTGGCGACGTAGTATTAATAAAGGATTTTTACAAATTCACTATTATCTCTCATGGACCCAAATTAAGATGAAAGCGAGAAGTAGACAACATTGGAAAACATTTGTTTCGGCACTATGCACCCAAAGACGGCGCGATAGCAACGAATAATAATCAATTCACCAAAACTGCAGAGGAACTTCTGTAATCTACATAGGCTTTGCGCTTAAATTTCTACTGGCTGTGGTTTCAATAGACTAAGCTCTCCAGGGGCTCGCAATCACATTCTGGTAGAGGTAGATAGAGGTAGGGGATGGATTGGCTTGAGGTAGAGGCTGCGCATTCAAAACTAATAGAACCGGAGTCCTTTCTGAAAGATGTAAAATTCAAAGGCTGCGAGACTTAAGGGGACCGGGTGGTCTAGAAATTTCAAAAAATCGACTTTTTGTTTTTTCGATATTTCGAAAGTATAGTATTTTAAGAATATGTATACTGTGAAATTTTCATGCGGAAATTCCCAATATTATAGCTTTTACAGCCAATTAACTAAGTAGAGAGCGGTCCACGCGTTCCTCTACCTCAAACTTTAAACTCTTTTACCTCTAAACGACGTCTTTCGGCCTGGTGTTTCAAAAAAAAATCCATTCAACCGAATCGTCTGAAATTTTAATCAACATCAATGGATTTCGCCCGTACTAGAATCAAATTATTATTCCAATTATTTCATACTTTTTTATTAAAAAACTGACAAAACCCGATTTTTAGAGTGTCAAATTCAAAACCGCGCCATTTTGTGAAATTTAGTTTTTTTTTATTCTAGTACGGGACATAGCTACAGTCATACTGATAATTAATTTTTTTAATTTTTATGTTCCAGATAAATAGAAGACCCGAAATGTCCAACACCGTCCAGGTCCAATTTTTCAGGAGGGTCAACTTCAGCGCCATTTTTTAAGTTATTAAAATTAAAAAAAAAAATCTTTTTTGTATGTAAAAGAAGTTAAATAAAAAGTCTAAAAGATTTAAATATCATTTTTCATTTTTTATTGTAAAAAAAAAATCCTGGAAATACCCTACATTTTTGAGCTCTAGACCACCGCTACCCCTTAAACTGGCAACGCACCGTATGTGGGCTGTAGGCAAAGCCTTTATTGGGAGGGTATAATTTTGAAAGGTAGAAACAACTTTTGAATCTCTTCAAGAACGAATAGAGAGTATCGATAGGTATTCCCATTGCACACTGTGAAGTCATCTTCAGAAGTCTTTTGTCGGTTCTGGCGGTTGGGAAGGTGTTGTCTGAGTGGCACAACCTAGCTTAGCACGAAAGATATCATTTTGACACACCACTCATATTTGTTAGATTTTATTAGTCGAACCATCTCGATTTGACTACGAATCTGCCTATGTCATCTATTTTCTTTTCTGCAATTTCTTTCAAGTTAATCAGAATTCTCCCAGCATTTTATGTCGTGACGCACTCAGGCTTCGGCACTCACACAGATAATGAAAGACTGTTTGCTTAGATTATTCTGGATAATTTCTACAGTTATGAGTCTACAGCAACCCAATAATTAATCGTACAGAAAATAATTACATATCGAGTTTCGATAGCGACTTTTTTGATCAAAAATACTCGTCAAATTTCATTTTCGAGTGTAATTTTTCGCCTTGAAGTAATCATTATTTTGGGAGTTGCTATATTCTTAATCAAAAATTATCAATATTTTTTTCTCACATATTTTTCAAATTTTTCATTGCAACGACTATTTTTTGAGTAATTTTTTTTTTATCTATAAAAAATTGAGTTCTTCAATGAGGCTCATTTCAATTTACTCAATTTCAAAGAGGCTTTCTCTCAGAAATAAAAATTTGCTCTTAAGTTTTATTTTTTTGACAGATCGAAAATAATTGAAGACTCACCTCAAGTCAGTTGAACTCACCTCTCCTAAACTAACCCCACCTAAACTAACCTCACTCCAACTCCCCTTTTTAAGGGTAATAGATTTGCCAGGTTTGCTCATGATGAATTTGACAGATATGCCGACGTTATTCTTTTTGTGTTTCACTAAACTCAAACTAAATTTTGTGAAACACAAAACGAATGACGTAGAATCCAAAGTCCCCTCAAAAAAAATTTTTTTCACCATTCCTAACGAGTAAACCTGGTATCTATCATCCTTGAGGTTTGCTCTTAAATTACCGTGAAAAATAAAATTGTGAGGGGAACTTTGACTGACACGTCACTTGTTGATTCGGCAGCCGAACTCTGCACGATCATTGCACATGTATTCAAACACTCGACCAATAATTCGTTGTTCAGACGGCAACGAAGTGTCATTGGTTGATTTTGTCGCATACCCCCAACACAACTTCAGGTTTTTTGTAAACAGATCCCAAGTGACGTGAGCCCATCAGCTGATTCTGTCTAATTCTTTCAGAATCGAATAACAATAAAAAAAATGAAATGAAAAACGGTATTTACATTTCTTAGGTTTTTAGGTACATACAAAAATGAACAAAAAATATTTTTTTGTTTTCAATTTTAATAATTTCAAAAATGGCGCTGAAGTTGTCCCTCCCGAAAAATTGGTCCTGGACGGTGTTGTCCATTTTGGCTCTGCTATTTATCTGAAGCACAAACACCCAAAAAAATATTAATCAGTATGAATATAGCTCTATCAAAACGGCGCTTTAGTGCTTCTTGAGAAGTGCCATACCGTCACCATGACTGTAGCTATGTCCCGTACTAGACCACCGATATGCTTAAAGAGCACAGTTCTAAATCGTTTCACCATGGCACTGGCAGTTACTGACAAGTTTTGCCAACTTATTCGTCTTTTATTTCATTTTGATATTTTTTTAAATCAAAATATAGTTCATTCCACTAGAAAAACTAAATAAACCAATTTTCACACTTTGTGGAAATTAGAAAAAAATCAACAAATTTTCATAAAAATTTCACACTTTTTAATCAGAATCCTTAAAAAATTCTCCAATTGAATTTCGATATAAGAAATTGCAAGTTTGAAGTGGCTTAACCCTTGTTGGACATTATTTTTAAAACCTTCAGTTGAGGATCTTTTTTAAAAGGTTATATCAATAAATCGATAGATAATTAAATTTTAGAAAGCTACTTGCAAGTTTTTAGCTATAATAGAAATACCCTATGATCAGAAAGTACCGGGAATGTTTAATTTAAACGAACCGCGCACATGGGAACCGGGCCATATTTTTTTTTATACTGGTAGGACTGTAAGACACACATCTTTCACCTTTTGGCGCCATCGGATCATTAGTGTCTGCCTGGCCGTCCGGAAATGTGGGCAAAAAATTCTTGCACCTTACATGATGAAACGCGCCATCGCACCGAGCCAAAATTGTGCTGGATTATTTGACCAAACACTGAGCAAATACCATCGTGCAAGCACCGTATTTGTTTCCCAAGTTGAAGTTACCACTTCGTGGAAGGAGATTTCAGTCGATAGAGGATATTAAAGAGAATGCGACGAAGTAGCTGAATCCCTTCGTCGGCCTACCAGGGGTGCATGGAGGACTGGGTTAAACGTTGGCACATGTGTGTTGCTTCAGACGCGTCATATTTTGAGGGAGATAAAATAAATTTGCCTGAAATTTAACTATGTTTAGTTTTATTTAAACATTCCCGGTACTTTCTGATAATAGGGTATGTTAAATTCACATCCAAAGTCGAAAAATATGCTCAGACCCGGGTGCCCAACGAAAAGTTAAAAATCGCGTTGATTTTTTATAATTTTTGTTTGCTGCCGGTGTTGACTACTTTCGGGCGAAACAAAATAAAACACCTGTGAATATGCGAACGAAAGCTCTGGCCACACTGATTTGTTTACCGAAGCGAAAGGTACAGCATTCGAAAGCGAAGGATTCACGCAAAACAGCTAACCATCCTTGGAGTTTCGTGCAGGCGTGCCACTTCTACAGCAACATCCGTCTGGTTATTTAATAGCCACACCTCCTATGTTTAAGCAAAAATTGAGTATTCAAATGTATCAGAAAAATTTTAAGATTTTCGTCTACGCACAAATGCACATGCGCGTGTGTGTGTGCTCGTGGGACATGCGGCGTACAGTAAAGTTGAAACATATGTCAAATGTTCCCATGAAACCAAAAATAGACACAAATGAAACGGTTATGAAAACGAGCCAACAAAGTACGAGCGCACACACAGGCATGCCTACAAATGTGTACAAAGAAGCAAAGCAAGTACGCACGTACGTATGTTTGTGTGTATGTATGTGTGTACGTTTGCTTGGCATATAGGGAATAAAAATAAAACGAGAACTTATTTTAAAAGTGGCTGAATGAGTTCAAGTGCAGTGCATTTGCGTCGCACTGATAGCAGCCACTCAGCAGCGGTTTAAAAAAAGACAAAAGAAACAACAAACAGGCATACACGCACACACACATGCACAGTTACAGAATACGCGTCCATCTGCACTGCTCACAGCCGAAAAGTGCAGTAAAATCATTATTAGAACATTATGAAATTGAATGTAGCGGGGAAGTGGAACGAAAAGAAATAAAATAAAATAAATACTAAAACGGCGAGCGCGCAAAGTGTCTTCCCGGCGGCTATTTTTAGCGCCACATCAAGGCACAGCAGCAACACATATGGCATGGCTGCGCGCAGCATTGGTGGCACTTTATATGTTGTTGCTGTTGTATTCACAATGCATTCACATACATTTTTACAATCGCACATGTAGCTATTCGTGTGACAAGTGAAAGAGCAGGCAGTTTATTGTGCACGAAGGCCAAAGGTCGGTTATGAGTTTCCCACAATGAGCGGCGGCATCAACGAAAAGGCGGCAACTCATTTCCATGAGCAATGCGAACTTAAACACACAGAAGTAAGCTGAGAATTGTACACCACTTATGATTCTAGAAGTAAAGCGTTAAGGCTGAAATATATCGAGTTTTTACCAAGTCTTGTTTTGGCGAAAATTGATTCATGACTTCAAATAAAGGTCAAGTACGAATCCAAAGAATCAATTGATTAAGAAGCTGTGAATAGCTAAGTGACGTGAAAGTTTTCAATTAAGCGTGTGCAGAGGATTTTACCATCTCGAGTGAACGTGTTTCACTTACGATAAAGGAATTCAAAGGTCGCAAGTCTGCAGGAATGGAGGGAATACACCACAAAATGATAAAATATGACAGCGAAGGTATTTCAGAAGAATTAGCCAATACTTTCAAAATATTCTCGATACGCACAGAGTTCCATTAGAATGGAAGTAAAACATTAAAATGCCCATCTTTAAAAACGATGACAAAAAGAACCCAAATATCATTGGGGTATAACGTTATTTAGCTCTTTACAAAAATTCTTGCTGAGTAAATAGCATGCGAGGGTATAAATTATTAACAACAAGGCTTCGGGAAAAACCGGGCAACAAATGATGCAATATTTATTTATTTTTTTGTTCCTTTGTTCACTCCTCTCGGGAGTATAGGGCCTACACAAGACTCTTCCATCGTACACGGTTCTGTGCTGTTGTTTTTGCACCGTCCCAGAGATGTCGCCATCTCCTTCTCCAAGTGTTTTTTGGTCGACCGCTACCTCTGCTCCGTTGCGGGTTCTGCCATTCTCGCGATGCTAACTGGTGGTTTTCTCAATCTTATCCCCATCCATCGGCAGTTTCGGCATTTGATTTGCCTAAGATTGGGTTCCTCGTTCATTAATCTCCATAATGCGTCCTTACTGATGGTGTTCGGCCAGAGTGTTCTACAAATGATGCGGAGGCATTTGTTGATGAAGGATTGTAGCTTCTGTGTGATGGTGTTAGAGACCAGCCATGTTTCGCTTCCGTACAACAATACTGACTTCACGCATGAGCCCAATATTCGTAGTTTAGTGCACCTTGGAATTTGCAGCTCCCCCATACTGTATGCATTCGCCGAACGCCGCCCTTCTTTTGTTTAGCCTGGAGTTAATATCTTCATCTGCTCCACCACCTGCCGTGATGGTGCAGCCGAGGTAGCAGAATCTTTCGACCAATTCCACCGGGCATCCGCCAACCACTATCTGCCTTGCGGTATTGTGGTTAACTCTCATAGCCTTGGTCTTGGCGATGTTGACCTCCAGTCCGACAGTGCGTGCATCTCGGAGAGTTTGTGAGAGAGGAGACACATGTCATCCGCGAAGTACAAGTCCTCAAGATGTCTGGTGAAACTCCATACGATGTTTTTTTTGTGCAGGGTCAGTTGGCTCATGATGGTATCAAGGACGATGGCGAAGAGAAGGGGCACTGCAAGGTAGGAGTTCTCGTAGGGGGCTTTGATTAGGTGAATTATCTTGGCGGGAACTCCCTTTCTATTCAGTGTCAGCCATATTGGGTCTCGTTTGATAGTGTCCAACGCCTTTTTAAAGTCTACGAACAGCATGTAGAGCGGGGAGCGCCACTCAACTGATTGTTCTACTATAATCAGGAGTGTCTTTACTTGGTCGACACAGCTTCGGTGAGGGCAAAAGCCAGGGGAGTCGTCTCTTAAGAAGCGTTCGATATATTTGAGCCCACTTTGTATGGTCGGCAATATTTATACTAAGGCAATTTGTCGAAAAATCCATAGAATTTAGCTGCCCTGTTTACCTCCGCTGCGACATTACACTTCCTTTCGTTAGATCTGCAGGCAAGATGTATGGTTAAACACTCTAAGTAAATGATCAAACACGGATTACGGTCACGACGAAATCTTGGCTGGCATTTTGGGGCTTCCCAGACTGGTGGACTATGCACACCCGCCTACACTTGCCGTTACAATGTTCGCAACCCTTCTACCTTTAAGGGAAGAGTGGGAACGGGACGACATAAAACAGGACGGGACGGCTAAAAGCTTGAGGACAGGGTGGGCGGAGGTGTATACTCTGAACAACTAGAGATCTCCTTCAGCTTTCCGCTCTCCAACTGCTGTAGTGTCTGAACTGTCAGGCTGAACTGATGGCAATAATGAAAGACGCGACATTGGTACAGTGTGATGCGATATCTACAAATAATATCTACATTTTCACTGATAGCCAGGTGCCGATCAAATCCCTCACAAAACAGTGGACAACGTCCAAGGTAGCCGTGAAATGCCGCACATCTCCTAACGAGATAGCGGAGTCATTTCACCTAAAGGCAAAATGCGTTTCTGGCAATTGTGACATTGAGGGTAAATGCAGAGCCGACGAACTAGCGAAACTCGGCACCAAATTGAACGATGAGTACATACATAATGACATAGACGCACCCTAATAAACGTAAGCTACTTATCCAAATCATAAGAACAACGAATGAAAGTTGGCGTAATGAAGCCAGATGCAGAATCACCCGACAATTGTGGCCGACTCTCAATGCTAAACACACAAAATCTCTGGTAAGCCAGAATAAGCACAGACTGAGCACAGTGATTTCAGTCATAACGGCGCACTGCCTAATAGGCAGACACGCTCAAAGGATGGATATGCAAACACAGGAAATCCGTGGAAGTTGTCTAGATTAGGAGGAGGAGGATAGAATTTCGCACCTTCAGTGCCATTGTCGTGCTCTATCCCGAGGTCAGTTTACTATTCTAGATAGGTAGACAACTTTCAATGGTTTTAATGAAGATCTCAGTTCTGCAGAAATCAGGGATATTCTATTTTAAAAGCACACACTGGTTTATGATAGATAGGGGCAAGCTCCCCACGTGGCATCACAATGGACTATGAGCTTGACTCAAAGTGGCCAACCGCTTCAGCGTAACCTAACCTAACCTCCGCTTTGAAAGCCTTACAAAAGCATTTGGCAGAGTCCTCCTTAGAGATGTTATAGACGTTTTTACTTACGCAAAAACGTGTGGATAAAAACATAATATCTGCCATAGAGGACATGAATTACGACAAGAGCACATATATCAAACCGAACATCATCATCAGTTTCAAGCCACCAATTACGACAGGTATAAAATAAGTCGATAGTTTAAGCCCTACAATAAAAATTAAGAAGCAGACATCAGTCAAATTAACTTCAGTTCATTCTTCTGATACATTTTCAGTCCATAATTCGTAAATCTGTTTCATACTATCATACAATAAAATCCATATAAAACTTGGTACAAAATTTCATCAAAACTTTCAACTTGTTAACCAGAATTTCTAGAACTGAATTAAAAGTTTGAAACTTTGCACTATATTATTTTTGAAAAATGAAAATACTAAAAATGAAAATTAAGAAAAAAATGACAACAAAACCGGCAACCAGCGCTGAAAAGTTTACTCAAAAATGACTCAACATTTACGCGAAGAAATTAGGAAACTAAAAAACTAATCTTTCAATCACTATATTAAGGGAGCAACAGCGGAAAAAATCACTGATTATTCTCTGTAGAAATCTATAAAATATTATACCTACCTAAATAGACCAGCTGTACAAATTCCTCTATTGCTATTAAAAAACCCAATGGACTGAGGGCCAAAAGTGATACTGAAAAGACGAAACTTTTTTCTGATCATTTGGAAAAAAACTTTATGAGGAAATCTTGTAGAAAATCAGTTATCTTCAGCTTCGCTGTCAGAGATAGAGCATCAAATAAGCCTCCTTAAATCCAAAAGAAAAACACTTATCACCGCAGAAATATCAAACCTCCCACAAAAAAATTTAATTTAGCCAACAAGACTTGTAAACGCATGCTTTGAGCTAAAATATTTATATATATAGGACAGCGTGGCAAAAGTCTTCGCGAAATGACATTAGATCGTGCGATCTCCTTCCCACCTATAAAATTTACGTTTACAGCCTTTTATTGAAAACAAACGGCTTATTCCTAATCACTAGTGCGGATTTCGATCAAAGCACTCAACAATTAAGGAAGTGCATAGAATCTCAAGCGTAATAGAAGAAGCAATCAAAAAGAAGAAAGTGTGCTCTTCCACGTTAAAAAAGCAGTAGGTCACCTTCGTTATGCATTAACACAACACCAAACTTTGTTGGGTCCCCAGCCACTCTGCAGTGGAGAGAAATGAAAGAGCGGATGAGTGTGCAAGATTAGGCTCTGAGTTTGACCTTCTGCGAGTGGTAGAGGACATAAGCATTCCTCTCCACGAACTATACACTGCGATTGACTTAAGCGTAATCGCAGAAATCAATAGAAGTTGCTCTCTGACTACTAACTGCAGAGTATCCAAAGCGCTCTGGCCAAAACTGAAAAGGATCAAACGTTTGTTTGGATTCAGCAGATCAACTACTAGCGCCCTCACAAGTGTTATAACGGGTCCCTGCCCTATTCGCACTTTAGCGAGTAGAATGGGATTATCTCACAATGCCTCCGGCAGGAGTTGTGGAGATAAAGAGGAAATTGAGTCGGTACAACACCTTCTCTGTGAAGGCCCTTCACTTCAAAGAAGCCGTGCCAAAAATCTTGGCGATTATTTCTTTGAGGCCTTGGGAAATTTGCAAAATGTCTCACTGGAGGAACTAATTACCTACTTAAAGAGATCCAAGTGGTTTAAGCAACTTAGTTAGGGGATGGAAATCAAATGCGGGTATAACAATAGACTTTAGTGGTGTCTTATCTTACCCTAGCAACCTGGCTAGCCCAACCTAACCATGCTCTTCCATATTTCTCGATGTTGCTGAAGCCTTCGTTAAGGTATGGCACGACGGACTACTCCAAAGATCTTGCTTCCATAGGTAATTTTGGACATAGGATAGATACTTCAAAATAAAGCGCGATAGCACTCATTTAATCATGCAGCCATTAAATGCCAAGCTTCTAAAAAAAAGTATTCTTGCACCTATACTGGGGTGCTTTTCACATCTGACGTTCCGGTCTCTAAAAATATCATATCGGCTAACTTGGCTGACGATATGAGGATTTCAACATTCATTAATAGTAATGATTAGACTCTGATAGCAGGAGGAAGAGTCGAGTGGCGAACCTTCTGCATGTCTGTTGCGATAGCAGCATTCTTTGCCTAGCTAGATGTACGTTTTTTGCTGCACAAAGGCGTCCGTGTATTTGGCTGCAACAAGGTAAAGATTCGATTCGATGTTGGGTCCTCGGATCGTACTTCATCTAAAACACTAAAAGCGTGTCTTCTACCTATCACAACATGATCGACCTGGTTTCACGTTTATCGATCAGGAGACAGCCATGCTGGAATCTTATGCTGGAATCTGGGGCTGCAGACTACCAGGTTTCGAGCCCCGGCGTAGTCGGTCAGCCTATGTCCGTTGCCGGATGTTGCATTGTGCAGACTGAATTTCCCGACTCTGGGACCAAAAATTTCCTCCTTAGTCACCCTGGCATTGAAGTCACCAAGCACGATTTTTATGTTGTGGAAGGGACAACACATAGGAACGTTCCAGGCTCTCATAGAAGAAATCTTTGGCCGCCATCGCCGTCCATCGCATCTCTTGAATGGCAATGATGTCAGCCTTTGTTCTTACATGGACATCAACCAGCCGGGTAGACACACTTTCCCCATTAAGGGACGGGACATTCCAGGTGCATGCCCTCAAAAAGTAATCCTTAGTTCGTTCGTAGCGGTCAGCATCAGTGTAGGCAGTTCTCATCCAATTTTTTAGTTTTGTTTTTATTGGGAGCGATTTTTACGTGGCGGGTCCCCAAACCCAGCACACAACCAGCTATCCTGGGTTGATTCGCCTTCCCACGTCAACTCGCTCTCGAACGGGTGTTCGGAAGCTACTCAGAGAATATTTGGGCGAAGCCCGGAAGTTGTTGACTGCTTGTATCATATGCAGAAGAATCGTCCTAGCCACTTCTAAGTGAAAGGCGATCAGTGGCTTTCCTGACTTGCGTGGACTTTTGCGGTTGGAACCAACTTATGGAACAATGAGCTGTATGCGCCTTACGACGGCATAGACATAGCGCAGCGAATAAAGATTCAGAGTTGGCTGGGTCATGTTGACCGAATGGCTACAAAAGCTTCGGCTTTGAAAGTATTTCATGCAGTACCAGCTGGTGGCAGCAGAGCAAGAGGAAGGCCTCCTGCGCGTTGGAAAGTTGAGGTGGAGACGGATTTGGCTTCACTTGGCGTGTCCAACTGGCGCCGGTTTGCACGAGAAGGAGTGACTGGCGCGCTTTGCTAAGCGTAACCGGTTATAGGGCCAATCAAGCAGAAAAAGAAGAAGATCATTCGAGCTGGCTCGCTTCCATGTGGTCACTATCTTTTTCGAATAATCTTTAGTAACTGGAAAAGGAAAAATTGTTCGCATTCATGACGAGCTAAATGACTTTATTGACCTTTTCAATGGGTGCCAATGGTTACCCTCCGAACAGATTCATTGTTATCGCATTCTATACTCAATTAAGTCCATAAATAGCTCAAACGCCCTTTGTTTCGCTGCTTTGACTTTTCATTTTGCAGAATCTATCGATTTTTTTCTTTTTTTTTTTACGGGAAACAGAGGAAAAAGCCAAAAAGTTCTAATCTCGACTTCATTAGAGTGGCATTCTATACGAAATTAGCGATTTTCCCTGCAGGGGAGCCCACAAACTACACTCACACACACACACCACATATGAATAAATTGTATGTTGCATGTGTTGCACGCGTGTGTTTGTTGTGATTTATTTTTAGTCATCACAGAGGCGGCGCGAAACATGTGTTTCTGTGGCATTGCTTCAACGTATTCAGTGTGCGTGCTTTTGTTGTTGTATCTTAATTCTTTTTTTGTCTCAATGCTGCCACTCAAAATTTGCTGCTGGCCGTCGTAATATATGGAATTATTAAAAATGTGGCGTTGAAGCGAAAAAATAACTCAAAATAATACCAAAAATACGCCTAAATGGGTAAAAAGGAAAATCAGAAGAAAATAAATCGGTTTGAAATGCAGCGCACACAAAACGTCATAGCAGCCATGGTTCTAGGAGCTACTAAAAAAAGTGCATATGTACAGAGTGCAGCGGGCGCGGAGTGTAGTGTGCACGATAAGGGGCTTTAGCGGCAATGCAATATTGTTGGGAAAAATTTGTGTTGTTGCTATTTGTTTGCTGCAACATTTTTTTTTTTTTTGGACGGGAAATGTTTATGTTTTTCTCTTTCCGCACAAATATTTTTGTACTTGTTTGACTTACTGACTGGTTCGATGCGGCACACACAAGACTGCTTGGTTTGGGTATAAGGATAGCGACTCGTTTGAAAATCTCGACATTCCACGCGTGGATTTTGTGGAGTACGGAAGGATTGAAAGTGCGTGCGTTTGCTCGGAACAATTTATTTACAATACAAAACAATTGCTCTTATTTGTTGTGCACACATACACACACACATATACAAATATAAAAAACAAACAAATGGGTTTAACGTACAAAGCGTTGAAGTACAGAGACGTCAAAATGAATTTGACCAAAGCGAAGGCGGGTGGTGTTGGTGGTGGTGGTGGTGGTGATGTTAGTGCCGTTAGTGCTGATAGTGTTTATGGTGAGGGCTCGGAGCAACAAGCCTCAGCGCTAGCAATCGAGGCAAGCACATCTCTAATGGATGCAACAACTGCAGCAGCGACGGAGAAGCAACAACATTTCACTGCTGATCACATAATGCAATTATGCTTGTTTTTGGCAGAAAAATCCAGAGCAAAGGTGAGCGGACAGTGAGAACGGTGGTGGTGAAAGTATTTGATTAAGAGTTAAGAGCTAAACGCTAAAGCTAAATACCAAGCAGATCTCGCAAAAAGCAGGAAACAGAGCAAAATATTTATTTGAGCTTTGAGGGAAATGCAATTTAAAAAATTTTGAAAAAAGTGTTAAGTGGCTTAAAAGAAAAGAAGAAGAGTGTGAATGTGTACTTTCGAGTAAACAGTAAGCTATGTGCTGAAAAAAATTAGACCAGAAAATATTAAAAAAATTATGATTTCTAAAAGATAAAAATATTTCACAGTATGCGCTCGATAATCGTAACTAATATAGCCCCGGCTTAATGGGTCCCCTGAGTTCTTTGCGGCAACATTTTTTTTTTTTCATTTTCTTTCTTTATTAATGTGAATGAAGTGAATGATTGGAGGAAGCTAGAAATGACGGGTTTCCAGTGTCTGAATTTTCGTAGCTGAGAGCCAGAAAGGCTTGGTTCCCAGTCTTCCTTAAAGTTTCCGTTGTCCCTCATGTCGATTGTGCAAGATTTTTGTTTTCGGATGTGATAGATGTGGATGGAGGAAGCTGAAAAAGACGAGTTTAGGGTATCCGATTCTTCGTAGCTGGGAGCTAGAAAGGCCTAGTTCCCAGTCTCCCTTAAAGCTTCCGTTTTGCTTCACGACGATTGTCTGGGAATTTATTTTTTCTTTGTTTATTAGTGACGGAATTGGATGGAGGGAGCAAGAAAGGACGAGTTTCCGGTCTCTGATTTTTCGTAGCTTGGAGCCAGAAAGAACTAGTTGGATGGGGAGAGCCGGAAGGGCTTAATTTACAGTTTCCCTTAAAGCTTCCGTGGTCACTCACGTCGATTGTGCAAGTGTTTTTTCGCATGTGATAGATGTGGATGGAGGGAGGGAATTGAAAATGACGAGTTTCCAGTGACCGATTTTTCGTAGCTGGGAGCCAGAAAAGCCTAGTTCCCAGTCTCCCATAAAACTTTCGTTGTGCTTCACGACGATTTGTCTAGGAATCATTTTTTCTTTGTTTATTAGTGATGGAATTGGATTAAGGGAACCAGAAAAGACGAGTTTTCGGTCTCTGATTCCTCGTAGCTGGGAGCCTGAAAAGAGTAGTTCCCAGTCTCCCGTTGACCTTCACGACGATTCTCGGCGAATGTGTTTCTTTTTCTTTTTTTGTGTGTTCTTGGATGTGATGGAATTGGATGGGGGGGAGCCGGAAGGGCCTAAGTTACAGTCTCCTTTAAAGCTTTCGTTGTCCCTCATGTCGGTTTTCCAGGATATTTTTTCGGGTGTGAGGGATGTGGATGGAGGAAGCCAGAAAGGTCGAATGTCCGGTCTCAGATTCTTCGTAGCTGGGAGCCAGAAAGGATTAGTTCCCAGCCCCTCTTAAAGCTTCCGTTATCCCTCTTGTCGATTGTGCAAGATTTTCTTTCGGATTTGATAGATGTGGAGGAATTAGATGGAGGGAGCCGCAAAGACCGAGTGGCCAGTCCCTCTTGAAATTTCCGTTATCTCTCATGATGATGAGACCGTACTGAAAGCCGGAATGGCCAAGACTCCGTTGCCTTCGTGGACGAAACCTCATGTAAGATGAGATAATTAAGATACTGCATACCTGAATATGTCTTCTTTTCTCAATGGTGTGCGACCTTCGTTTAGAAGTAGATTTCGGGCTGGCTTATTGGGATGGTCTTCTAGCTTTTTTAGGTACTGTTTGCTCAATCGTACTATTTCATCGGCTACATGAGGTGTGCAAATGTATGTGTGAATGTAAGCGTTCTTCATATACAATGGAGCTCCGTAATTATCCGCAAGCCTTTAGATTGCACTCTCTCAAGATTTTCGATATATCAAAGCATGGGAACTGCCATTTCTAATACATTTTATACCAAATGACGAATTCGCCTTACGTGGCACCTTACGCCATGCCGGAGTGCACAAAAACTGGCACTTTCGACTCTTTCATACGGCAAGTGCGGCGAACATGACAAACAGAGGAAAAGTTTTGTATCGCGAAAATTTTTATCGGTAGTGTTTATTATTAAATGTATTCTCTGCATTGAATTAAGTAAGTTCAAATATATCCTTATAAGTTGCCCGGAAAAAGGAATATGCGTCGTACCCACCGTCTACATTCTTTAAAACCTTCTTTCGCTTCAATCAGCATTAATCCTATAATATTAATTATATAATTCACAACAAATAAAAATCGTTTTATACACAACGAAATTTAATATTTACTTCCACGACAAGAAAATCTTTTCTGGACTGTCACTTCGAGTACCGGTACCTGTATGCAAAAGTGTGGCTGGTGTATTACATTGGTGCCAGCCTCGTTTTTGATAATTCTTCCAGCCCATAGACTGCACCAAACGGTTCAATGGATGTAAAGACAGTTCTTGAATGGCTTCGGGCTGCTCTTCAGCCCAAATATGCCAATTTTTCTTACTGACGTAGCCATTAAAGCCATTGAGCTAAAAATTGGCCTCATTGCTGAACACCAGAGGTTGGGCTGAACGAGCGATGAACACTTTGCACAGACTGTCTACTTTTTGACGCTTGTTTGTTGGTGCAAACTTGTAGGAAATATATTTTTGGTGCCTACTTTTTGGCGTTATATTTCCTTGGTGCCACTGTTTGCGGCGTTTTTTGGTCCAATTTTTTGGCGTTTTTTTTTTGGTGCCTACTTTTTGGCTTATATCTGTTCCCTGGCTAGAGCTTGTGCGTACTAGAAAGCGCTATCCACTCCGACGTCGGATTTATTGGTATTGCCTTGCGGTAATTTGTGTTGTTGTGCGGTCCAGGAAACGCTGCGTTTGTGCGGGTGATAAACGCTCAGAGTAGTGCGTGTTGTTGCCACGGTTTGTGTCCGGCGTTTACCTATACCGGTCGACCCTTCTCCGTTTTTTGTAAATTTTGTCTATTTGTATTCTCTGCAAATGTTGTCAATTTATTTAGATATATATTCCATCTCTCTCTCTCTCTCTCTCTCTCTCTCTCATTCTCTCCCGGGTCTCTCCATCTTTCTTTGTCTGCCTTGAATGTTTCACTTCTTTTATGTGTACTACGCTACACACTTTTTTTATATAAAATAATCTCCTCCGCCTTTTGCATCATAAAATGAAACTTGGTTTTTAACTTCTTTGCCTACCATTTCAGCAGCTACAACAGAATCAGGAAATGAACGCCCGCAGATATTATGAGAACTTTCTAAAAGAAGCCAATGATTTTGTGGAGGATGAGAAAATGCGCGGTGACAATAAATCCAGAAAACCTCAGACTCGGCCACCGAGCGCAAGTTACAAATTAAAATGCACGCAAATCAAGCATAACATCTCAACAATAACGCTCCACCAAACAAGTCCACGCGCTGCAAGGCGAACGAAAATAAAATCAGAGAAAATCTTCAAACAAGCCGTTTTAACGGATACATTTTCAACTTCAAGCAGCAATAATCAAACCGCCAGCCTCAGCTCTCTACCTGAATTTTACGAAAAATTAACACAAAACGCCCACAACTATCAGCAGTCGCCACAACACCAGCAACACCAACAACAATACAAACGTGATATTTTACGCAAAATACGGCAACAAATTTTCGAACGAAAACGCTTGCGGCAAGTGCTGAGTGGTGGCCAACAACAGCATGGCAGCGAATACCTGCAACCGCAATGCCACCAGCAACCTGCGGGATCGGGCTACAGCAATGTAGAGTTGCAGCAGCATGAAGAGCTTCAGCAATTGGCAGATGTTTGGCGGCCTTGGTGAGAGGCATTTGAATGGGTGGCCAGTATTTTAAATTTGCGCGCCAAGCATTTTGCATTTAAAAAGAAAAGGTATCTGCTTTAACAAACACGTAGGTGAAAATGCCGTGGAACTATGAGAGGTGAAGATATTTATCTAAAGACTACAATTGTAAAATTAAATTAAAATTATGCCGGCTACTTAAGAGCTGGTGTTAAGCGTATGTGAACTAACTGCTTCCAATATTATGAACTAAGAAAAAAACAAAAACGGATTTATATTCAATAAATTACCAAAGATTTTACATTTACGCAAATATTATTTTTTACTAAAATTTAAAATCGCTGAAAATTTTGAAAATATTGCATTTGCATTAAAAAATGTTTGTAAGCAAATTTTATTAGAGTATTTTATTTTTAGGTATTTTATTAGGGTAAGTGATTTTTTTTCTATGCGATTTATCATACCTTAGCTGCAGTAATTAATTAATATAAAAAAAATACAACTAAACTTGTGACAGCTTGTTAGGCTAATGTAAAAATACTCTAAGCAATAGGAAAATAATATAAAAGTAATTTTATCATAAACGAAAGAAAAGTATTTTTGGTAAATAAACTCATTTTTTGCAAGTTTTGAATTATTTTATTAGGTATTCATTTTCTCTTTCAATTGAAGGATTGAGCTTCGTGAGCTCTGACTTTGTCGGTCAGCTTATATGTATCATACAAGGTGAAGTCCAAAATCAACCAAACTGGCGTCATAAAAATGTATTTGATGTCGTCATGTGGACGATCGGATGCCTGTCGTTAGCTTCGGTATGAAGTATGACGTTTTGATCCCAGATAGAGGGAGATCAATGGCTAAGTCCAGAGAACCTATTAACGGGATATCAGCCCACTTTCTACACCGACGGATCCAAAACTAGTGATGGAAGCGGATCTGGATGGTACTTAGACGAAGACACTAAGTACTCCTATGCCACAGAACAGATGGCGACGGTATTCTTTACGGAAGTTTATGCCATCTTGAATGTGGCGTACTGGGGCGTATTGAGAAAAAGTGGCGGGGCAACAGTACTGGAATTTGTAGTGACAGTTAAGCTGCGCTGAAAGCCCTTGTTAACCCACGCTGCTCTTCGAAGTTAGTCGGTGAATGTAAGACAAAACTGAACACTGTTGCAATACACAACACAGTTAGTCTTATTTAGGTGCCTGCACATTGTGGTATTGCAGGGAACGAGTTAGCTGATAAACCGGCTAATGAAGGCTGTGCAAGTATGCCACTAGGGCCTGAACCCTTTCTAGGTGTCAATTCCGCATCAATTCAACTATGGATTGACGACTTCATGCGGTCTACCCATAGAGGACGTTGGTCTGAGTTGAATTCGTGCAGAGTAGCCAAGTGCTTCGTGAAAGAACCAAACAGGAGAATAGCGACCTTTCTCCTAAAACTCAGCAGAAAGGACCTGAAAGTATTGGTGGGTGTCAATACAGGGTACAACGTCTGTGGTCATCATATGGCTAACATGGAGGCCGTAGACAGCCCGCTATGCCTATCCTGTCTTGAGAATGACGACACTGCAGAGCATTTTCTCTGTAATTGTCCTGCATTTTCCAGAATCAGACTTAACATATTGGGTTGCGATACACTGAGTATGAACAAAGTGTATACTCTTCCTCTTCGGGATCTCTTAAAATTCATCAATGAATCAAAGAGATTTGCGGAAGAGTGACCTCAAACTAATTTATCCGTTTTTACCATCCACTTTTTATCTTTCCTATCCCTCTATTATTTCTACTGAAATCTATAAGGGTGTAGTACAATGGTCTACTGACTGAGTACTTGGACTTGTTCAACCCCCCACAAATCGAGTCTAATCTAATCGCCATGTTTTTAATGATTTCGTGCTTTGGAAGCTACACCCCTCGCTGACTTCCAGTGTAAGCTTAGTGACATTCGCTTCAGTGAAACGAAGTTATTGCGTCTAAAGTGTCAGTAAGTTTGTTTCATCGGTACAAAATTGAGTTTCGAACAACGAGTTAATATCAAATTCTGTTTTAGAATCAGTTAAACGTTTACCGAAACATTTGAATTGATGAAAACAGTTTATGGCGGTGATTGTCTATCTCGTGACAGAGTTCATGAGTGGTTTACACGTTTCAGAGAGGGTTGTGAGAACATAAATGACAATGAACATACGGGCTGCCCAAAATGAGTAATCAGCGAAAGCTCCATCCAAATTGTTCGTAAATTTATCAATAATGAACCGAAATTATCATTGAAATTCATGGAATCGGATTTGAATATCTCCAAAATATCGGGCTATCGCATTTTAACTGATCATTTGGGCTTACGAAAGGTCTGCGCACGTTTCATCCCGCACAAATTAACTGAGGACCAAAAATTGCTCAGAATTCAGCCTTCGAAAGCCCTCACTAAAGTGGCGAGAAAAGACGAAAACTTCCTTAACAACATTGTAACTGGTGATGGAACGTGGTCTTTCTATCATAAACCTCAAACTAAGTGTCAAAGTGCCGAATGGAAGGCCAACAACCAAAAAATGACGTATGGAGAAGTCAAAAATCAAGTCGATGCTCATTTGTTTTTACGATTCCAAGGGAATTGTCCGCTAGGTGTTCATGCCAATGGGCCAAACCGTTAATGAAATTTTCTATCTTGGCGTTTTGAAGCTTTTGTTGCATCGCATTCGTCGAATTCGCCCTGAATGCCGCGAAGCAGGAAGCTGGTGCTCATAAAGCACCTGATAAAGCACCAACTCGTCGAACCACTCTTGGGACTGAGTTTTTGACTAGCCATCGCATTTTAACCATCGATCACTCTCGTATTCACCTGATATGGCTTCCTGTACTTCGACCTGTTCGGAATTTGTATTTGGCCATGAAAAGACAACGTTTGGCATCCGTCGAGGCCATCCAAAAGGCTTATACCGACATCCAGAAGGACATTCCGGATTTTGGTCAATGACCTGAAACACTCTTTCGAAAAGTGGATACAGAGTCCTATTTTTTATCAATTTTAATATATTTTTTTTTTCCTAAATTGCTCGCAAATATTAATTTTGTGGATATTTCAGCAGGACATTACGTAAAAAGCCTCTGATTTCATAAAAAAACCAAACTCATATCTCGCCTCATAGTCTTAGATATAACCGCTTATTTGTTCATTCAAATTACAAAACCAATTATTCAATAAATGAGCCTATAATGCGATGTGTCCGATTATGTAATAACACATTGGTCAATAAGTCCCGGGCCTGACCTCTAAATAGCGCAACTAATAGCATAT
This sequence comes from Anastrepha obliqua, assembly GCF_027943255.1. NCBI lineage: Eukaryota > Metazoa > Arthropoda > Insecta > Diptera > Tephritidae > Anastrepha > Anastrepha obliqua. Next base: position 11,877,590 of record NC_072893.1, read on the forward strand.
CGATTTTGTTATTTAATAGTGCTAACCTCTAAAGATATACTGTCAAGATTTCAAGACATTCGGTGTATTATTTATTGTATTGTCGCTACTTTTGCTATTTTTAAAAACAATGAATTCAAAGCAATTTCGTGTGTTGATTTATCATTGTTTTCTTATGAAAAAAAATATTCCGTTGAAGGAAAGCAATGACTCGTTAAACGTTAGCCGGACTCTGCTCCATCGGAAACAACCATCAAACGATGGTATGCTGACTTTAAACGTGGCAGACGCCTATGATGCTAAACGTCCTGGTCGTCCAAATGAGACAGTTACTCTGGAAAATATTGAAAAAAAAACCTTCAAAATCATCATGGGCAATCGCAAAGTGAAGTTGCAAGAGATAGCTGACATCTTGAAAATATCAAAAGGCAGTTCGTTCACTGTTTTGCACGAACATTTGGGTATGAAAAAGTTGTTGTCGAAATGGGGGCCGCGTTTGCTCACGCCGGAACAAAAACAGCAACGAATTGATGATTCAAATCGCTGATTGGACATTATTAAGCGGGATAAGTCTGAGTTTTTGCATCGATATGTTACAATGGACGACACATGGATCCGCCACAACACACCAGAGTCAAAACGGCAGTCATTTGAGTATTGGACCCGGTTAAAACCGTCCAAAGCGACCACAGACGCAATAGTTAGCTGGGAAGGTTATGCCCTCGGTATTTTGGGATTCGCATGATACAATTTTCATTAATTAGTTGGAAAAAGGCATAGCATTTAATTCTGATTATTACTGTGAATTATTGGAACAACTGAAGGAGAAAGTCGCAGAAAAACGGCCACTTATGAAGCAGAAAAAAATCCTCTTTCACCAAGACAGTGCATCGTGTCACAAATCGATGAAAACCATGGTCAAATTGAACGAATTACGTTTCAAATTGCTTCCTCACTCACCGTATAGTCCAGATCTGGCTCCCATGGAATAAAATTTCAATCAAATGAGGAACTTATCGCTAAAACTGAAGCGTATTTTGAGGTCAAAGATAAATCGTTCTACAAAACAGGCATAGAAAAGCTACAAACTCGTTGGAATGATTGTATCATCGCCAAAGGTGACTACATTGTTGAATAAAGAAGAATTTTTGAAAAAAAATGTTATTTTCTTATCCATAAATAAATAAATTAAGCAGCGATGGAATTTTGCAAACGTACATAATAAGAAGCTTAGGGACAACTAGGCAGTGTGTTAGATTTTTAGAGGATTATGGCGTTCTGCGTTCGAAATTGTGCCCATTGCAAGAGCACAGATGCCGCTGTTTATGATGGGCAACAGCTCACTGGGCATATTTCGATGCAGGAAATCTTCTTGCCGAACTAAATCAGGAGTGTCTCGAGCACTTGAGTACTTCGTTCGAGGGTGGTAGGATTTCGCTGCCACTTATAGGTTCTCCATATTATGTATAGCTATGCACACCACTGCAAAAATGCCACGACAAGGGAAAAAAATTTCGTCGATAGCTCCTGCTTGTGTACCGAAACAATAGCATATTGGTACAGCTATTACCACGAGGTAGTTGTCTCGTGTCAGATTGACAAGCAGGAGTTCAAAGATAAGATAGGAGGTCCGGCCAAAATTGTACAATGCGATGAGAGTAAATTCGGAAAAAGAAAATATAATAAAGGTAAATGCTGAGTTAAGTTAAAGTTAAAACATTTTACTTATTAAAATGTTTCTTATAATTAAAGAAGGAGAGTGGAGGGACATTGCGTTCTCGCACGATCGAAGACGGCAGCGAAGATCTAAGGCGCTGAAGGTATGTCCGGACAAAATCCCTTGGTTCAGAAAGTGGTTACGAAGTAGTTTCAGCATATGAGGAACGTCAGCAAATACGAAGATTTACTGCTCATCAAAAACCAACCTGCAAAAGCGCCATATGTTACAAAATGTGAAATAAATTACGCAAAGTGTATATTTCGTTAAACTTACCACGGTTTGTATTCATTTATTCCGAACTCGTTAAGGAGGGACCTGTTTGTACCACCAAGATCGCACACAATCGCTGCAACGTTGTACCCGCAGTCTTCACATTTTTGCAAAATATTAAAAAGCACGTTCTTCGTCATTTTACAGTTGAATTCGTAGAAAACCGGCTGCTTCCATTTACACATAAGTCCTAAAGAAGACAATTAATATATTATAAAAATGTCCATATATCTTATTAAATTTTTATTGCAATATGTGTTCACCTCTAAGCATCGCTACTTGCACAAAATGGGCAGGTTCTAGTGCAGAGCCCGTAAAAGAGTCATAACAATCAGTATGCCTGACCTTCATTTCGTCGAAACTCAAAACACACACCTTTTGCACAATATTCATTTCCGTAGAGTTTTTAATAATTAAAAAAAAGGTTTAATCAAACTTCTGGATATATCAATTTTTTGTGCCCATTTCTGACGCGTTCGAACTCCAGTTAGCGGAAAACCTTTTTTGTACAATAATCGATATGCTCTTGGACTTGCGGCATATAATGTAATAGAATTGGCGATATCTTCTTGAGCCCATGTATTTTTTTTTTGATACTAAATTTTAGATTTGCTACCTGGCTCTTCGTGAAAATGGTCTCTAGCTTCTTCTTCATGTTTTTAGACAAATTTTCGCATTCCTCCAAGCGCTTTTGCAGCTGCTCCATCTCGTAGATGAGCTTCTTGTTTTGCCTGTTGTAGTTGTGCTGAAGTGCTACCAGTTTCAAGTATTTCTTTTTGCTTTCCATCAGAAGGGATTTGTTTTCGCGCTTTAATGCATCTCTACATGTAACAAAATTAAAAATTCAAACTTAGGAATATGTCAACATGTTTATACCGCCTTACTGCTTTTAAAAACTTACAATTCTGATTCCAGCTCCTCAACGTGACGCAAACTGCTGTCGTAGTAGAAAAATTTGGTAGGTGTTGTAGTCACGGGCATTTTGGATAAATTTGCTTGCATAAGGCTATTTTACTTACTCGCATTGTCTATGAAAACATAGCTAGAAACATATTTCGAAATTTGGTTTGTAAATTGAAATTGGTTCCTGCGTTGGCTGTGACAGATGCACTCTGCTGAAGTAACTCGCCAACGATTTTATTACTTTCTTCACCTTTAACGTTTTCGGTATACTGGTGGCCCACATCCTCTGTGTAAATAGAGGGCACAGCACAACGCTTCAAAAGGCGATTTCTAGCAAATCCTAAGGCGTTTGAAAAAATCATATTTAACTCAATTATTTTAAAAGCTACACATTATATACATTACCCATATCGAACTTTAGGTGGTTTTCAATGCTATCACTAGCAAAATGCTTCATACATACTCGTATAAAGCTCGTTTTGGGATTGAATGCATTTGCTCGTCGGCAGTAATGCATCCACTATTTGCAGAGCGTCTCATCCTTTGGAAATATAAAAAAGCTTATATCACATGCCTTACTGCGGTTCTTACTATCACAATTTTTCACTGCACATTTCATTTTTCCTTATTTTTCACTTATACACTTTCACGAATTATCTTATTTTTGCGTAAATATTCACTAAAACGTTTGGTTAAATAACGCACATTTCAAAAAAGAAACGAATATTCATAAACATCAACAATAACCGCAATCATAGGCAATGTGACCTGATCTTAAAAAAAAGTAAAGTTAAATAAAACTAAGTGAATTATTGAACTAATTAAAAAAAAAAGTATATTTTACAAAATTATAAACATTACATTTTAATTAGAACATATTACAAAAATTTCATGAAGAAATAACTAAAACTCTAAATAATAAAAAAAATGCTAAATCAAGTTACGAAAATGGTATCTCTCCATATTGGTGCTAAAATCACGTCACTCATTGTCAAATTCGCTGAGAGCAATGTAACGGAACCACGATAGGCGCCATATCATTATTCTTCCAACATGGGTATGAGCATCAGAAGGTAAACCACAGCGACCCGGACAATCTGTTTGTGTCAAACGATGGCATCCATACTCAACGGATCGAATCACAATGGAAAGTTGTGAAACGCTACTTTCGAAGGGATAACCACAATAACCCAAGCAATTTTGCCGATATTATTGTTGAATATTTGTGGCGCAAGTCAATAGCAGAAAACCACGAAGACCCATTCGAAAAGTCATATTTCTTGCTTCTCAGGTTTCGTTTAAAAAAAATTAAATTTTTTAATTATTCTTTTTGATATATAAATATAAAGTATATACCTATGTATTTATATGTAGATATAAAAAATTAGAAAATCGAATATGGAATAAGAAATCCAATAATTGGCCAATTTTTTGTTTCTTTTGTGTTCAACTCAGCAAAATGAAATTTATCTCCTGATTCTATTATAAATAAAATAACTGCCAACAACAATTTTGAAAACACTGAGACTAAACACGCGATACATATTTTTACTTTTACCTGCTTTTTCAAACATTGCATAATTTTAGTTCGCTTTCAAAGCTTCTACTTCTAGAAAGCTCATACGACGTAACGACGTGCGGGCCATCTAGTGCTACAGCCATTTAAAAAGCGCCACACACCGAGAAAATCGTGCATATATCAAAGCCTCACAAGGTAGGCAACAGTTTTTAAGCTGTGCAGTGTATTTTAGCTAAGTGTTGAACGAAAATAATCTGAATGATTTGATGGGCTATCTGCTGCCAGTCTTATTAGTTTATCACAAGCAAATTAATTATAAGCAGCAAAAGCGTCATATAAAATAAAAAACGGTTGGAGTAAAGAGAATTATTCGCAAATGATCGGCTGAGGAGGTTAGACCTCAACGTCTATCGTCAAATAAGAATTTCTAATAACCTTTTCCGATGAATTAATGGTGGTGGTTTTTAAAGCTATTTATGATAAATAAATCGGAATAAATTAAATGAAATGTTTGAAATAATACAAAAGCAGACAATAATAAAGGGCAATGAAATTAATTTTTTTTGCATTTCCCACTCGATTCTGCTTGCGTGATAACGTGAAAACAGCTGCCAAAATATTTTCATATGAACTTTTTCTTTTCATAAGCATTTTGTATGGTAAAAAATGGAGAAGGTGAGCCGTGGCAAGCGCACGAAAGGAGTTTTTGACAAATGTGTTTGAGTTTATGACAAACGCATGGAATTGACGGCCCATTGATGGCCTTGGCGGCACTCAGAAAGATGGGACAAAATGGCGAAAATATGGGAGCGGTTTAAGGTACCTAAGGTAGTGGATTGCATTTTTTTTATTTATTAAGATCCTTTTCTTAAAATAATTTTTTTTTGCTCGTGTAGACTACAAACTCGGACAAAGTATGGCTCTATTAAGCAAGTCGATCAACAAAGTTAGATAGTCCGGGAGCCAGGGGTCAGTTTTGGACTGCGTTTTATACCGTTAATTCTTGACTATACTTGTGATTTAGCTTTCATGAATAACAAAAGTGAACCCCCGGCCGTGGGTGGGATTGTGGGAGGGTACGGAACGTGTCGAAAAAAAATTTCTAATAACTCATTTTATACCGGCTGAAATTTTTTTTTGTGTATTGTTGATATTTAGTAGAATTAAAAATAGTCAGCTGCGGGGTAGAGGGGAGAAAACACGTCAGCTGAACAGGTGAACTTGTAAAAAAAATTGAAAAGTAAAACTACTTTAAGCCGATTGAAATTTTTGTACATAATTTTGGAATGACCGTTAGCCGAAGCAAGAATGTGTCTTTGCGTTCGTATATCTCGGTGGCGCGCGGAATTTTCAATGCTTCGGCTGACTGTCTTCCCACCACTATAAATCGACTGGGCCAGCGAACGAAAGCATTAACCAGAGAGAATAATCAGAAGAAGAAGAGAGAATAATCAAGATGACGTTCGTTGATGCCCCGCGTCATATCCATCCATTTAAGAGGATGAAAGAGAAAGGCGTAGTCGGATTTTCTCGAAAGATTAATTGAGGTGAAGAAATTACTGCATATTACCTTTACCCGGCTCATTTTGAGACGGTGCCACTATGGTCAGTCAATTTCGCTGTTGAGTCCATCTTAGTATTCGATTGAAAAATGTATTTCGACCTCGGCATCGCCTGTCCGGACATCTATGCCTTGACATTCTAAGATGCTGTCCCTGCGGTCGATGCCTTCATCGATGAGACGATACTGCACTGTGTGGTGGACTATAAACGCTAGGTCCTGGTGATCAGAGAGGACCTAGCGTGCAGCTTGGTTTCCTGGACCGCAGATATTTTAATACTGTGTCGACTCGTAAAGTCAACTATCTCGTCGACCTTGCTCGTGAGTCCGTTGCAGTTGAATTGTAGAAGCTTGAAACTTCTCGGTAATGTCGGTGCAACTCGGGGGGTGAGGACGCGTGGGGCGCAATCCGCTGTGGTTGTTGCGGCCGGATGGTGGTGGGTTCACAGCTCTGCAGCAGGGGGCTACGTAGGCAGTTGTCCACTCACGGGTGGTGCGCAGGCCGGAACATCTCCGACAATGGCACCAGCCATTGCAAGAATTGCATTGGACTGATACCAGATTCCGAGGTATTACGGTCTGACACACGGAACAGACTGTGCGGGGGACCAGGAGCTGCTGATTTGTCCCCGCACTGAGGTTGGAGCAGGAAGGAAGGGGATGGGTTGAGTCGGGGGAGTTGTGTTACTCCGATAGGCTCCTTACCGTGGAGGTGCGGGTTGTGGTGGCGGTTGGTAGTGCCGGCCTATCAGGGGAAATAGTAGCCGTGGAGGTATCAGACGCCAGCTGGCGGGAGCAACACGTGGCCATATACCGTGTGGATCACCCCTATGTGTCTTAAGGCCTGAACAGGTCAAATGTTTAATTTAATTTATAATTGCAGACAATGCGCGTGAGAGTTCACCGCTACAGGATTTTGTTTTGCAATCGGCCCCAGGTTCGCCGGGCATGTCACTCGAGCAGCGAGCTGCCGATGGTGGTAATAAGTCTACACGATAGCGATAGCGCGTTTGCTTTCCTTTTAGTGCTACTACAGCCCGCCGCAAGGTTTTCATCAGAATCAAGCGAATTACAACAACTATTGAAACCACAATTTATTAAACGTAAATATCTATATCATTAATATTCTCTGGTTTAAGTTAGGTGATCTGGGGGGCCAGTCGATATCGCCTCTTTTTGACACTAGATGTCCCGGGAATTTGAAGTGAGCTGACGCGTGAGCGCTTGTTTTGCTTTGCGAGCTAGTGAATTTTTCTTTGAGCGTTATTTTTCGCGAGAAAATACCGTTTTTTTTACCGTTGGCAAGTGACGTTATATTGTGCGTACCTAATTGGCGTGGTTGTGTTGTGCGGGAAACTGTTCGGCTGTCGTGTGGCCGTCGGTGGGTTTTTCCCGTTAGCGAGAGACGCTTCGGTTACGCGTGCCTGATCGGCTGTGTAACTGTGTGTGCGAAAGACTATTGTTAAACTGTGCGTGTAATTGTCGGCGGGTTCTTCCCGTTAAGTGGGCGCCGCTATAATTGCGCGCACCTGTTCAGTGTAACACGTGTTGTGTGGGAAAAACAGTTATCGTTGTACGGGTAATTATCGGTGTGCAAGAAACGCTATAATTGCGTGTGAAACAATTGTTCGGTATAGAAAACAATTGTTCACTGTGCGAGTGCCGTGACGCGAGTGACAGTGGTGGCAGTGGGCTATGCCCAAATTAGGCGTGGCGAGGAAGAGGGCGAGCACCCCTCTCCAGTGCGGTTCCAGATTGGCGTCGTCGGCGATGGACGAGTCGACATCGGGGGAGGAGGAGGTCCTCTTGAGATCCCCTCCCCGTATGAAGAAGAAGACCGCTGGAAGAGCAGCGGTTCCAGCTGAAAAGGTGGCTGCAAAGGCACCTGAAAAGTGTAAGTCTGGGGTTAGTGGAAGCGAGTGCGCTTCCGAAAGTGGTAAAAGGAGTGGGATGACCACAAAATTGGGACCAGCCGGGAAGCTGATGGAAAAACTAAGGAAGAGTTTTGCCCTTTCTCAGGAGGGGTTGGGAGTGCTCGGTGGAGATGCCGAGCGCGAGAAAGTTGGGGGGCAGTTCATGGGGTGCTTTAAGTCCGTTGTGGCTGCCTTCAGCGGAGCCGTCATTTACATGGACGGCGTAACGAAGAGTGTCGCGAAGGACCTCCTGGGCTACTCCTTGGAGTTTGAGAAACTCTTCGTAGAGATGGTGGGGGAGATCGCTCATCTTCGTGGGCAGTTAGAAGCCACGAAGAGGACAAGGGAGGAAGCACCTCGGAGGACGGCTGGAGCTGCGCCGACTGGTGGCGCCTGCACCTGTGTTGCCTACGTTGCCGGTGCCCAAGCGATTATTCGCACACCATCCGTAGCTGAGAGGGACAACTTGGCAAAAAGTGCCAATTTTTCCGAGGTGGGGCTCGATGTGAGCGTGCGGCGGAAGTTGGGACCCAGGGTTGTGGTTCACGGGGTTTATACCGAAATCTCCCCTGAAGTTTTCATGGGGGAACTCTTCCGGCTGAACCTTAGGGAGTCCAGCCCTGGGTGTCTGGAGAAGGACGTGAGGATGGTCAGCCGTCCTTGGAAGGTTTGCCCTGATGGGGCAACGAACGTAGTTCTTGAGGGCACGGACATACTAATGTCCGCCCTCTTGGAGGCCGGGCGTTGCTACATAAAGTGGTTCTCGTTCCGGGTGCGGCCGGACCAACTGAAGCCTGGCTGTTTCCGTTGCATGGGGTTCGACCATAGGGAGGCGGAGTGCAGGGCGCAGAAAGATGTCTGCCGAAGGTGCAGGCAGGAAGGGCACAGGAGTGCAGGGCATTGCCGCAACTGTGCATTCAAGGGCAAGCCAGCCGGACATCTGATGATGTCCACTGTCTGCCCGATATATGGTGCAATTGTTGCACGTGCGCTCGCCAGACACTGATGATGGAACTATACCAATTGAATTGTCAGGGTTCTTATGCCGTTATGTGTGAGTTGGGGGCGTGTACGTTGGAAGGGGCCTGCGGCATTGCCTTGCTCCAGGAACCATATTCCACCAATGGGGTGGTGAGAGGTCTTCCCGGGGGCTTCAGGGTCTTTACTGACCTTGGTGTCAATGCCGCAGTAGCTGTGTGTGAACCAAGCTACTCTTGTGTAGTGGTTGACTCATCACAGTGGGGAGTATGTGTGTGCGTCGAGGGGGGCTTCGGCAGAATATATGTCGCTAGCCTATATTGCAAGTTTAGCGAGCCTGTAGAGCCATACTTGAGATACATCGAGGCGGGGCTACTACGTGAAAGTAGCAACCCTGTCATCATGTGTATCGATGCTAATGCCATCTCCCCGATGTGGTTCAGCAAGACATCCAGGCACACTACAGGATATCGGAGCCACAGTCGTGGTGAGGTCATGAGCGATTGGGTGGTGGCGAATAGCCTCCTCATTGCAAACGAACCGAGTGAATGGTATACGTTTCATGGCGCTAGAGCAGTGAGCGACATTGACGTGACGCTCATGAATGAGGCAGCCGCGAGCAGGTTTGAATGTAGTTGGAGTGTCAAGGGTGGTTGGGGAATTAGTGACCATAATTTAATACAAATCATGGTTACTCCTCGTACTCGTAGTCGGAAAGTGTGAGTCCATTGAGACGATGGCGTACCTCATGCACCGACTGGAATAGATATGGGCAGACCGTTAGAGAAGCGGTATTGGGTATACCGCTTAATTTGTTTGAGAATTTGGGGGTCGACGAGCAAATTGCTCGTTTATCAGTATGTGTCTGGGGTGTTAATGATATGATGTTTAGAAAAGCTAGGTTGTGAGATTTAAAGGTGTTAAGTGGTGGACTAGTGAGTTGAATTCAAAGAGGAGGTCTGTCCGGCGCTTGAAGCGGTTGTTTCAACGTCCCAGGCGGGCCAATTCAGAGAATGTGTCCCAGCTCAAGTCTCAACTCAGAGTAGGAATGAATGAATACAAGAAAATGTTGGTGAGAGTTAAAGAGTGGAGAAGGTTTGTCGGGCAAAATAGGGACGACCCTTGGGGACAGGTCTTTAGGATCTGTCGGGGTCGTCGGAACGAGATTGCTAGCTCTCTTCGCGTGGGTGACACTGTGTCATCCACGTGGAGAGAGTGCGCCAGTGTTCTGTTAGGCGAGTTCTTTCCTAGGGCTGAGGTTCAGGTTCCTCCTGCAGAAGAGGTGCCTGTCCCTCCACTAGACGTTGGATTACGCGTTTGGCCTGGTCAGGTCTAAAAGGTCTCCAGGTTTCGATGGTTTGAACGGAGAGATGTGCAAATGCTTGTGGAAGTTCATTCCGGAATATTTGGAGCCCATTTATGATAAATGTATATGGGAGGGATATTTTCCACGTGAGTGGAAGGTTTCTAGGGTCGTTGTTCTATTGAAGTCGCCCGATAAGATCAGGAGCGATCCTCGATCTTATTGTGGTATCAGCCTCCTTCCAGTACTTGGAAAAGTGCTGGAAAAAGTTATGGTAGAGCGGCTTCAGGAGCTAACACGGGGTGTTAGGTCTGATAGGCAGTATGGTTTCAGGAAAGGACGCAGTGTAGAAGATGCGTGGTTGTATGTTCAGAGTGTAGTAAGTGAAAACGCCAATAAATATGTCCTTGGCATGTTTATTGACTTCAAGGGGGCATTTGACTACTTGCGCTGCGACCGTGTCTTACAATGGCTAGAGGAGCTTGGCTGTCCGGAAATTACTCTATGGTGGAGTTATTTTTCGGACAGAAAAGCATCTATGGTAGGTGTGGGCGGAAGTGTGGAGAATGGGGTGGCTGGAGGCTGTCCGCAGGGATCCATCTGTGGTCCCTTCATTTGGAACCTCATGATGGACTCTCTGCTTCGGCAGTTAGAGCCACTCTGTAAATACTGTGCGTATGCGGACGACCTTCTCATTTTGGTGGAGGGTCGGTCACGTGAGGAGCTGGAGCGAGTGGGTGGGCAGCTCCTTAAGGGCAGATTGTCGCCGTGTCGTCCACCAATTGTACGTTTGAATGAGGTTAACATTAGGTATGCGACGTAAGTCAAATACCTGGGTTTAACCATGAGTGAAAGGATGTGTTTTACTCCATACTTAGTGTTGTTGAAGGAGCGGATGCAGTCAATTGTCGCGCAAGTTCGTCGTGTGGTCAGATGTGACTGGGGCGGTTCGCACCATATATCGGGGCCTGTTTGTGGCCTGTGCCACTTACGGGGCCGCTGTATGGTACGAATCAGCGTTAACGACCAACGTCATTTGATGGCGTGCCAGTGCATTATGCTGCTTGTCTGTATGCCATACAGTAAGTACGGATGCATTGCAGGTATTGATGGGTGCACCTCCTCTTGACCTGTTGGTCATACACCGTGCTGTTGCCTTCAGGTTGAGAAGGAGGCTAGGTATGCCGCTGCCGCAGGATCCTTGGTTATCCGACGGTGATGTATATTAGGAAGGGGGTATCTAGAATGCAAAAGGATGTTAAACGAGAGTATGCTTCGTAGGTGGCAAGACCGTTGGGACAATAGTTCCAAAGGCCGTGCGACATACGAGTACATTCGTGATGTTTCATTTGTCGGAGATAATCCTGACTTTGGATTTTCCCTCAGCCTAGGATTCCTCCTTACTGGACATGGGCCTCTTAATGCGTATTTGCATGAGAGGCGCTTGTCTACAAGTGAGGAATGTGTATGTTGGGACGGCAAGAGTGTGTGTACGGGTGTACGTCCTTTGAGAATGCCCGATGTACTCAGACATTAGGGATCTTGTGGGTGTAGGGATTAGCTGCACTGATGGACGGTATGATGTGAGCGGTGTGCTTGCCAACCGTGGGAATGTCGAAAAGTTAGGGCAATATGCGCGGGAGGTTTTTAAGCGGCGAAGAAATATTAGACGTTCAGTTGATTAGGTTCTAGTTATCCTTGTCTGGTTATTCTGCTACGTGATTGGGGATTAAACACGGGGAATGGCTACCAGTCCAGAGCTATATGGAAGCTCAACTGGTAGTAGTCTAGGCTACGAGGTCTGACCGGAGACTAAAATCTGGTACCACGGGGAACTCGGGCCTCGGAGCTTGCTCCGACCTGTTCTTGACGTAGGCCCTCAGTGGCTGTGGCTTAACACCTAAATGCGGGTAGAGCCTCTTGGCTCGATGTGGAGTTGCATTGCAATCGGGTGCCGGGACCCATATAACGGCAGAGGGCTAGATAGACCTCGAACCCTACCAAGGTGGTTAGTGTGTCCATTCCGCACCAATTGGACCTTAACTGCTTTAGCATTTTTTGGGCGCTGATCAACGCATTGTTTTGATCCGTTGTGCTTTTGAGCACCGTGGTGTCGGACCGTCGCCGGTGGGTACCCACGTAAAAACAATCAGACGCTGTCCCGTGCTCGAAAAAATTCGACACCAAACGACGAATAGTACTGTCAGACGGTGCTCGTTAAAACAATAGAACGATTATTTTCGATGTATAGCGTCACTATTTCAGCGCGTTGTTTCGGTGTAAAGCGATCCATGGTTGAAATTGTACTGAATTGACATATCGAAAACATGCACATACATATGTTGAAGTCGATCGGTTGGTAAAAGGCAAAGTTATTCAGCGTTTACATACCGACATAAAAGATGGGGTACCCTGTACATTTCTCTAGAGAACTTAAATATTTGAATAGAAACTTGAAGCAACATTAAAGTCTTAAGTGCGAATCGGACAATAAATTACATCCTAGTTTCTTCTGGCGATATGTTAAATCCAGGAAATCATGCTCAAGTATTCCTTCTGTTGTCTTCTATAACTAAACTCAAGCACATACATACATACGTACTTCTATAGAGGCAGCCAATCTTTTGCAGATTTTTTTTGTTCAAATTTTCGAGGAGACTCTGATTTGATTCATGTGTGTCACGCGAACACGAATTCCTCAATCAATTTTTGTTCGTTAACCTTAATGTTGAAGATGGGACTCGGCAATTCAAAACATCAACAAAATCTGATGTAGACGGGCTATCTTCGCATCTTCTTAAAAACTGCTCTGCAATCGCCTATCCACCTTTATTAATGTTTAACAAATCCCTTGAACAAGAAGAATTCATAGATGCCTGGAAAGTTACAACCATTAATCCAGTATTCAAAAGTGAAAATAAAAACAATATTGCCAATTTCAGACCAATTGCCAAATTATCCACGGTTTCAAAATTATTTGAATTAATAGTGAAAGAAACAATTTATTTTGCAGTTAATCGTTATATTTCAGTAGACCAACACGACGGCTTCGTGAAAGGTAGATCTATTGTTTCAAATCTTGCAGTATTCTCTGAATATTGTTAAATTTTAAGGGCCGATGTTGAATGTGAACCACATCTAAACGTCAAGCTTTTTTCTGCATTTCATTTGACATTTTTCAATCTCAGACTAACTCAATTTGAACCGTGGAAAGATACATAATCGAGCTACGCGTTAAAGTTATTCAGGCTTATTATGAAAACGGGCGTTCGAATCAAAATGCATATCGCGCACTTCATCTTCAATGATGAGACACATTTTCACCTCAGTGGATTTGTCAATAAGCAGAATTGCCACATTTGGGCGAATGATAATCCAAGAGTGATTGCCAAAAAACCAATGCACCCACAAAGAGTGACTGTTTGGTGCGGTTTATGGGCCGGCGGCATCATTGGGCCGTATTTTTTCCAAAATGAGACCGGTCAGGCAGTTACTGTGAATAGTGTTCGCTATCGTGAGATGATAACGAACTTTTTATGGCCCGAATTGGAAGATATGGATGTGGACGATATGTGGTTTCAACAGGACGGTGCCACTTGTCACACAGCTAACTCTTTCTTTGGGGTTGTTTGAAAGAAAAGGTGTACGTCTATAAGCCAGCAACAACTCAAGAGCTAAAGGATGAGATAATTCGGCACATGAGCGGCATAGAACCTCAATTATGCCTCAGCGTCATCGAAAATTTGGACCATCGGATGGGGGTGTGTCGCCAAGGCCGCGGTGCCTATTTGGTCAATATTTTGTTTTATGCGTAATTGAGCCATACCAATATTATCATAATAGAGAGAAATGATAATAATTTCCCCAAAAAATTGTATTTTATTCAAAATCAATACCGTCCCCTGAAACTTAACCACCCTTTATGAAAAATACACACATCTTTAAATGCTAAATAATTTGTTTTAATATTAGTAATTATTTGTATACAATTCATATACTTTTTATGGCACATTGTAGTCGATTTTAAATTACTGGAATATTTACTGTTTATTTGTATCAATAATTTATTTATATTCAATAATTTAATTTCTAAATATAACTGAGTAACAAATACTAGAAAGATTTCACCAAAAAAAAAAAAGGTTTCCTGTTCAAAATCTGCGCGCATTTTACTTTATTTTTTCGCTAATATTCTCACAATTAATAGAGGCTGATGATCTGTTACTGACTTAAATACATCTGATTAGTTTCCGTTCTGATTTTATAGATTATAAAATTATTTAAAGAAAACAAAAGCACCTAAAAAATTTCATTCGAAATTTAGCAAATCTTACCAGATTTTTCGATGACGTGATTTTTTTCTATGTGGATTTTTTGTTAAACACAAATTAAAACTTAGGAATTTTTCGCATACAGGGTGGGCCAAATAAGGTCAGCCAACGTTACACGCGCATGATTTTTTTGTTTTCTTATACACTTTTTTTGTTTTTTCTGTTTTTAAAGTTATAATTTAATTCTTGAAAATTTATTACGGACACATTCAAAGTTTTAAAATTATCGACTCTTTCTATGCTTGTTAACGACAAATTTTTTTTTAATAGGACTATGTTTAAGTTCGTGCGGTTTTTTTTCGAAATTTGAAACTTTATTGACGTAAAATGGTTACAAATTTAATATTCAAAGTATTGTCCATCGCTTACTACTACTTTTTCCCATCTTTCTGGCAATTCACGGATTCCCTTTGTGAAAAATTCGGTCGGTTTTGCCGCAATCCACGAATCGATCCATTTTTTGACTTCATCGTAATTACGGAAGTGCTGGTCAGCCAGGCCATGTTGCATCGATCGGAAGAGATAGTAATCGGATGGCGCAAGGTCTGGACTATACGGCGGGTGGGGTAGGACATCCCATTTGAGCGTTTCTAAGTATGTTTTGACCACTTGTGCAACATGTGGCCGAGCATTGTCATGTTGCAAAATAACTTTGTCGTGTCTATCGGCGTATTGCGGCCGTTTTTCTCGCAGTGCTCGGCTCAAACGCATCAATTGTCGTCGGTAGACATCCCCCGTAATCGTTTCATTCGGTTTCAGTAGCTCATAATACACAACACCCAGCTGGTCCCACCAGATACACAGCATAACCTTCAGGCCATGAATATTCTGCGCCGACGTCGATGTTGAAGCATGGCCAGGGTATCCATACGTTGCCCGACGTTTTGGATTGTCGTAATGGACCCACTTTTCATCGCCAGTCACAATTCGATGCAAAAAACCCTTTCTTTTGTGCCGTTGAAGCAGTTGTTCGCATGCCATAAAACGGCGTTCAACGTCTCTTGGCTTCAATTCATACGGCACCCAATGGCCTACCTTTCGGATCATTCCCATGGCTTTTAAACGTTTGGAAATGGTTGATTGATCAACTCCCAAAGTTTTTGCAACCTCTTCTTGCGTTTGAGCCGGATCTTGATCGAGCAATTCCTCCAATTCGGTATCCATGAACTTTGGCGGCGCACCCTCGCGTTCTTCGTCTTCCAAGCCAAAATCACCACTTTTAAAGCGTGCAAACCACTTCTGGCACGTTCGCTCAGCTAGAGCATGCTCACCATAAACTTCCACCAAGATACGATGACTTTCGGCTGCTTTTTTCTTCATATTAAAAAATTCCCCGCAAAAACACATTATTTGGCACGAAATTCGACATTTTCAAGTGTGGTAAAAATATTGTTGTTTACGCTTCAAATAAAAAACTTATACTGACGTTTGTGCCTTACGACAGTAGCTCTCCAATGAATGTTTGGAAATGTGGATCGATGGAATAATAATCAAGTTACGCCATCTGTTGTAAAACCGCACGAACTTATCGATAGACCTAATTTGTCGCTTTTTTTTACGAATTTATCAATTTTTACGCATTTATCGCCAATATTTTAATTCAAGATCAGTTCGCATAACTTTTATGATTAGGAGGTTGTACGACTGATTTGGTGAATTGGTGGTTTCAGTGGCTGAATGTAGGGAAAGAGGTGCACATCGAATTATTCGCACCGAAGGCAACGTGGAGGCTGCAGAGAACGTAAATGCATAGAAAAAGTTCAGTCCTGGCCCTTTCCCCATTTTGAGCAGTAACAAAACAATGGTAAGAAATTCAACTCAGAAATTACTTCACCACAAGTTAACAGTAGGAAATTAATTAATATGGCTGCCGGAGAGAAATGAGAGTGAGAGAGTGGCACGCAATTGTGAAAAAATGTTTTTTACATTAGCTTATATTTCCTTGCTCATTTGATATGTCCATATGATTTGTATGCATGTTAACATATTAGGTTGGTTCTCTTTGGTTTTTTTAAGTTCTCTGGAAGCTGTGCGACAGAGTGTTTCAAATGCACCAATTTTCTCACTCGTCGTCGTCCAACTTTAAAGTAGAATCTTGAGATGCACCCAGACAAAAAATTTACACGAAATTTTAACGAAATATTCATAAAAAATATATGCTTTAATTCACACTGGTCAGAAATTTTACTAGGCTTTCTCTAAAATCTGTACAAATCCATTCCTTAACGCATTTACGAAGTAATTTATAAACAAGGTGGCAGCGAAATATTCATAAAAAATATATGCTTTAATTCACACTGGTCAGAAATTTTACTAGGCTTTCTCTAAAATCTGTACAAATCCATTCCTTAACGCATTTACGAAGTAATTTATAAACAAGGTGGCAGCACAAACTATTATACATTATTGGTTAGTATTTATAGCTGAAGCTCAACAAACCTGCGAGCGAAGATGGCATACAGCCTGAACTAATGACTGCCGACCCGTAAATATCAGCGGAAATTCTGCGTGACTGCGGCAACTGGCGAGACATATCCTACTTAACACCATCTACAAAATTGTAGTCGTAATCATACAAAGTAGGCTCAAAGATATCAAACGCTCCTCAAGAGACGACCAAGCTGGCTTTCGGCCTCACCGAAGTTGTGTTGACTCTACGAGAACTCGGAACTGGCAGGACTTCACAAAGGCGAGATCAGCGATACATCCACTACCAACGCAGGTGTAAGGTAAGGTAGTCGCCCCTTCTCTTCGCCATCGTCCCTGATGACATCATAAATCAACTGACCCTGCATAAAAAAGGAATCGTATGGAGTTTCACCAGACATCTTTAGGACCTGACGATGACATCTGCCTTCTCTCTCACAAACTCTCTGATATGCAAGAGAAGGCGTTTGCCCGCGCTGGCACGCACTGTCGGACTGGAGAACAACATCGCCAATACGCAAGACAGATATTGGTTACCGGATGTCCGAAAGCTTCTGCTACCTCGGTTGCATCATCGCGGCAGATGGTGGAGCAGAGAAAATGTCAACTGCAGGCTAAACAAAGCTAGGGCGGCATTCGGGCGAATGCATACAGTATGGGGGAGTTCGCAAATCTCCAGGCGCACTAAATTACGAATATTCGGCTCATGCGTGAAATCCGTATTGTTGCACAGAAGCGAAACATGGTTGGTCTTCAACACCATCACACAGAGGCTGCAATCCTTTATCAACAAATGCCTTCTCATCATCTGCAGAATTCTCGGGCCAAACACCATCAGTAACGACGCATCATGGAGATTAACGAACGAGGAACCCAATCTTAGGTAAATCAAATGCAGAAACTGCCGATGGATAGGGATAGGATTGAGAAAACCACCAGAGAGCATCACAAGAACGGCAGAACCCGCAACGGAGCAGAGGTCGCGCTCGACCAAAAAACACTTGGAGAAGGTCAATGTTGCGCGAACTAGCAGATGGTGACATCTCATGGGACGGTGCAAAAACAACAGCACAGAACCGTGTACGATGGAAGAGTCTTGTCTAGGCCCTATGCTCCCAAGAGGAGTGAACAAGGAAAAAAAACCTATATTTAAGTGAACCAATAAACCAAGTACAATATTGCAGCTGCTGTAGTTTTACTGCTGCGAAGTACGGTTAGATGGAGCAATATTTTGATATATGTTTATGTTCGAGCAAATTGCAGTCTTCACTTGAGTTATTAGAAAACCTATTGATGAAAAATGAGATAAAAAATTATTGCCTCTACTCAGGACTATATACGGACTATATTACTCGATTGCTGTTACAACTCCTATATAATCTCTCGATGGTTTGCGTAACACGGCTTCCCAAAAATAATAGTCTAATTATGTATAGGGTGTTTTTTTAGAGGTTAGGTTTTCAAGATGAAATAAAACGTATATAATTTAATGTTATGGCCAAGAATTTAGCTTTATTATAAAGATAAGGGTTCGCGATTATGTTTTAAAAATGATTTCGGGCAAGTGGCCGCCGCGGCTGGCTCGAATAAATTCCAGCCGAGAGGCCCAATTTTCGACCACTTTTTGCAGCAATTGGGGCCGTATGTCAGCATTAACGCGCGGAATATTCTCTTCCAGGATGTCAATCGTCTCGGGCTTATCTGCGTAGACAAGCGACTTCACATAGCCCCACAAGAAATAGTCCAGCGGTGTTATATCGTACGATCTTGGAGGCCATGCCACAGGTCCACGGCGCGAGATAATGCGCTCACCAAAAGTTTCCTTCAATAAATCGATTGTTGCGTTGGCTGTATGGCATGTAGCGTCGTCTTGTTGGAACCAAAGGTCGTCCACATCAACATCGTCCAATTCAGGCACGAAGAAGTCATTAATCATGGCTCTATAGCGCTCTCCATTGACTGTAACATTATGACCGGCTTCATTTTTAAAGAAATATGGACCAATGACTCCCTCTGCCCATAGAGCACACCAAACAGTGACTTTTTGAGGATGTAAGGGCGTCTCAGCAATGGCTTGTGGATTATGTTCACTCCAAATGCGACAATTTTGCTTATTGACATACCCATTCAACCAAAAGTGAGCTTCATCGCTGAACAAAATTTTCTTCGATGCGTCGCGCGAACCGAACCATTATTTTCGTAATAAATTTGCACGATTTGCAAACGTTGTTCAGGTGTAAGTCTATTCATTATGAAATGGCAAACCAAACTGAGCATAAATCAAGTGACAGCTGTCAAAAAGACCATCTACGAAAAAAGTAGTGCCAACTTGATAACCTAACCTCTAAAAAAACACCCTTTACTTAAGTCACGCCTCAGCTTCTATGCGACCAATTGCCCTCAACGTGTTGGCCAGGTATTCGATTTTTGAAGATTTTCGAATGTTTTTAAATTATTTCGAAGCAAAATACGCTCTCTTGCATAAATGTGTAGCCATAAACTAAATTTCTAAAACTTCAAGGATATTATTTTCGCTATCTAAATCAAAAAATCGGTAGCTCAAACGTTAAATGGGCCACCTTGTATAAAGCTAAATTTAATTACGTGCAATTAAGGTTTCGTCGATTCCGTTCAGGCATTTTTGAGGTCAAAGAAAATGTCGCTAATGTTGATAAAATCACAGAAATAGTCGAAGTGGACCGGCATGTTAGTAGTCGTAGCATCGCCCAGGAGCTAAAGATCGGCCATAAAATAATTTTAAACCATATGCGCAAAAATTTTAAGTGGTAATAATGTTTTTCTTTTTCCCCAAACTAACATATCAATATCACTCGAGAAAAAAAAAAAACTCATTCCTCAAACCCAAAAACGTATCCTTCCCATTCTTACTCCCCCACAATAGACCAGCAAAAAAAAAAAAACACACGGTTACACAGTGCATCAGTAACGCCAGCAAGAGGAAGCGGGCAGCTGCGATAATAGCGCAGACACACCAAATTTAGCGAAGTCCTCAACCATCTGTGCGCTCCTTCTGGTAGAAAAATGTGACACAGAGATGGCGTTCCAAGCAGTCAGAAGGCGTTGCTCCTAAGCAAGCACAGGTGGGCATTGCCTCTATTTAGAACTGGTAGCGGCACGCTAATCTCCTACCCTCTCAGAAAGCAAATAGATTAACGAAACCAACGCAAGACAAGTCTTGTCGAGGGTCTATGCTCCCGTGAGGAGTGCACAAGGAAAAAATAATAATAATAATGGATTTCTTTTTCGCCACACTATTATATCAGGTGGGGCTCCTCATAAAAATGTCTGCCGTTCGGAGTCGGAGGAATAACAAAAAATAATTGAATGAGGTCACATCTCAGCTGCTAAGCGATTCTTCGTTTTTCCAATGTTTCTAAGAATTGCGCCCGCTTGTGTAAATATCTAACCGCAAACTAAATTTCTGCTACATCACGGATGCTTTTTTTATTTTTTTTTTATTTTACTTATTTATTTTTTTAAATTATATTTTTAATAGCTTTTATGATAATTAAATCATTAGTAAACTCAAACGAACGCAGCGATGCTGCTATTTTAGCTATCGAAGTAAAAAAATCGTTAGCTCAAACGTTAAATGGACCACCCTGTATGACATTAAAGTGTGAAAATATCAAACCTAGTTCATGTATAATGTATTTCATTCTTAAACTTAAATATACTCCTATTTTCTTATAAAAATCACACAACTCATCAATATCGAACTCACTCAGAAATCTATTTAGTCCTATAAAATAGCAAAGAGGCTTTCAAATAAACCAGATTTAACATTTTTTCATTTTTAATTTGATTTCTCTAGCGTTTTACGCAATCCTTAGCTACTATTCACCTAATTATGCTCGCTTTAAGAACTAACGGTATATAGTCTTATGCGTATGTAAGTATTAATCTGCAACAAAAACTATTTTTATATTCAAGACTAAACTAGCAGGCAACATTTACCGTATTTAGAAGGATTACCTCCTCTATGTTTGTATGTATATGTAAGCGTGTATGTATACATTAATTATTTAATAATCTAACAGCGCTCACCACTAACACGAACACTATTTTTAACTGAAATGTTGAAGCAGCACTTAGTTGTACGTACATCTTCATATGCATTTACTTTTTACAATGGCATAATCTTATCCAACAGTTACTTATTATATAAGCACATAACAGCTATTTATATGTATGTATTTGTAGATGTATATTTTACTTCTATTATATCTTCTTTTTCACCGCCGAATGAGCAATTCACTTTCTTTCAAATTTCAAATTATTAGAGAACATATTTTTTATTTATATACATACATTCCAGTTTATGCAACCAAAGTCAACACTTATTTCATACAATATATTAACATATTTTTTATTTTAACAGTTTTTTTTTATTAATTACAGCTATTATTTGCTAGTATTTAAATATTTTTCAATCTCAAGCGTATTCTTTACCTTTGCTTTTGCATTATAAATTTTCTCTGCGCCTAATCGCCACACCTCCTCATGAATTTCTGTCATTTAAAGTGAGCACACAATTTGATAAGAAAGTTATTCAGCGCTATCATGCAATTCATCGTAAGCTGTTTTTTGTAGAAACTAAGAAATTGTAATCATACAATTCGAATAGCTCCGAACGTACAGCGTGCCACTTAAGTCATAGTACTCCTGTTATTCTATTTGCACAAATCACCCTGTAACTTCGCCAAGTTTTGGTTAAATTTATGAAACTTTGATGCAGGCTAACAAAACAATATATTTTCTTTTAAATAATGAAATAAAAATAGTAAGATTTCAAACTTAATGAAATATTGTTAATTAAAAACAAAAGGAACTTCAATATCTGCGTCAAAAAAAGGCTACGTACTCTTACTAACTAATATAAACCTATTAACGATAAGCAACATTATTTTCATTTCAACTTTTAACTTAGTAGTGGGATAACCCTTCATCTTAGTCACCTCTCTAAGGCGTTTTGGCATTGACATGACCAGTTTTTCAATGTAATTGGGATCCATTACGCAACTCTTGGTGCAATGCCTCTCACAGGAGGTTCTTATTGCTTATGTGGTGCTTTCTTATTTTTTCCAACATATTCTACACGGGTTCAATCGGATTGATATCCGGGCTCTGTGGTGGCGTCTCCAAAAAATCTGGAGTGTTGTACGCACCCGGTGTTTATTGCTTTGTGTTTAGGATCGTTGTCTTACTGAAAATATAAATCGGAACCTCGGCGCTGCTCTTCATATATTTTCTTTTTTTTTCAAAATATCAATATATACGCATTGGTCCATCACCCCGTCGATAAATTCCAAATTTCCGACTCTTGCTGCAGCCATGCAGCCCCAAACCATAATACCTCCGCTGCTGTGTTTTACGGTTTTTATTGTATTTTCTGGATTTAGGGCCTCTCCTGGTCTCCTTCATACGCGGAGGCGCCCGTCTGAGCCAAAAATATTTTACTTCGACTCATCTGAGAAGATGACCTTCTGCCAGAAGTGAATTGGTTTGTCTGCACAGGCTTTAGCAAACACTAAGCGCTTCCTACTATTAATTAAATTTACGTGCGGCTACTTGCGATTAGTGTATCACCTAACGTTATATGTTTTTATCGCTCTACGGACTGTTTCCGGGTATACCTCCTTGTCAATGTTGCAACCCAGCTCTGACGCAATCTGCACTGTGCTACAAAATGGATCCTTGTCCACCAGATGCTTTATTGTGCGCCTGTCACGATCTGAAAGTGCAGGTAGCCAACCGGATCTTTTGTTATTTTTAATGCGCCCTTCGTATTTGAATCGCCCAATGACAGTCTGAATAGTTGATTTGCTTCTACCCATAATCTTAGCTATCTCTGCATAGGATTTTTGCTCCTTTGTGTGGATATGCAGGATTTTTCCACGATCATCGAGTGATAACTCTTTTCGAGGCGCAAGAAATTAAGAGTAGGAAGACTTTTGTTGACGTAAATATTTCAGTATGCTTACATTCGTTGCAATAATATAAGACTAAAATTGAAAGTAATGGTTTTTCTTTTGTGGCTTAGAAGAAAATATATTGTTTATTATTAAATTTGTAGATTTGGCCAAATTACAGGGTGATTTGCGGAAATATAACAAGAGTACGGTGACTTAAGTGGCACACTGTATGTACATTCGAAATTCGTAGATTTTGTTCAAAAAATAGAACGAGTAATAAAAAGAGGATTTAAAAGGAAACAAATAAAAAAGCTTTAAAATGTAAGTTCTATGTATATTAACTAAACTATTAACAAAAAGAAATTGTTGAGGTATATGTACTTTTATCTGACTTTCACAGGTGTAAAGTTGTAACAATACGGCAGCACTATGCCACTATGTTGGAGCCAATCAAGGAGAAAGCAATCATAGTATTGATACTGTAGTAGCGCTTCCTGTTGTAGTAGAGGAATTTTTCTTTAGTGGGGGAAATAATTTTTATGTGCGTCCTATCCACACACAAAATGACGCCGGGAAATCTAAACTGCCCCATTAGCACGTCGAAATCTTTGCCAAATACGTGCGACTATCAGCTCCGCAAGCAAACGTAAAACAGAGGATAGTCGTAGAACAGGAGTTATGTCTTTAATAAAACACAAAATGTATGTAAATGCAGTTTTATTTAACCGTAGTTTTTGACAAACCTGTTTTAAACCGTATTTAAGTAAACTTTTTCTTTAACAAAAGGGGGAGCACTTTCCCTGGTTCGTCCATATCGAGAGGGTTGCTTGCATCTCTCAATATTTTTCGCCCAATTCTGAGACTCCGCTTGCTTCTCTCACTTTCCTCCTCCATTAACACACGCCGCACATGTCAACGAATACTTTTTAATTTGAAAATTCAGCTAACTCGACAAAAAACTTAAACTTACTGGAAAGGCAGTAGATATGGGAATACTCAAACACGTACTAAACTGCCAAAATTATACTAAAGACTTGGAATACGAATACGAAAAGCTTAATTTTATCACTGTCTAAGAAAGACTGCAAAATATTGGTTGGAGTACAGACGGGAGACTGTCTCATCCCACATCGCGCAGCCAAGATGGGATTAGTCCAAAGCGTTGCATGTAGCATATGCAACAAAGCGAATGCTAGAGGAGCTTTGGAACACCTACTTTGCCATTGCCTTGCCCTTTGTAGGACAAGACAAATGTGCCCAAGATCAACACATTTTTCTTCCTTCAAGGATATTGCTGACAAAAAACTAAACGGCTTGCTACGACTAGCCAAGAGTGCTTTAAGGATCGCAGTGGTAACAAAATGGAGCCTAGAGGTCTAGGTTACGTTAGGCAGTGCTGGTTGCCCAGAGTGTGGGCCCACTTGGACGAAAGAAGTTTGGTTTATCTTTTGTGATACCATTGCAAGAGGGGAAAAAGAGGGGCAGGAAAAAAGGACGAAAGAGAAGGGGGTGGGGAAGGTTGACTGTTTGTGGTCTACGAACGGTAACTAGACTGTGGTTGTGTTAACCTCTTTATGCTGCTGATGAAGTGCATTACCTAATTTTTTCCCCACCTCATCCTCCATACAGCTGACGTAAAAAAGACTCGAAGTAATTCCGAGTCTCACGGCGTGTATACCCCGCGGACAGTGCCCCGTGAGGATGCCTACGAAATTTGAGAGATTAGATTTTGTCATCTTCAGAATATCCCTCGAACGCCTCCTATCCAAACGTGGCCAGAAGGACTTCGCGACCTTACCCGTTGATGTACTTGCGCAGCGCTCGCTTAGTTGGTGCAAAGCCCATCCTTCCAGGAGCAGAGCGCAGGTTGTCAAGGGGATCCCGATCCTCTTCTTTCGCGGACACACTACCTCACAGGTCCGTTGTCCAGCCAGCTCGTCGGCTTCGCAGTTTCCAGTAATGTCACTGTGATCAGGTACGCAAATTGTCCTTATATTGAAGAATTCTGATGCAATCGAGAGAGAGACCAGGCATTTCCTGACCAGTTTCGAATGCACCATAATAGAGCCTAGGGCCATAATTGCCGCTTGGCTATCGGAGTAAATCTTTATCTTTAGTTACAGTTATTGCGCAAGTAAGTAGTCAGTCAGCTGCTTCTTTGATTGCGGCCACCTTTGCTTGGGACGCACTGCAGTGATCCGGTAGCCTGAATTTGAGTTTGATGGGCAGCTCTTTGCAGAATACTCCTCCTCCTACCCTACTGTCTAGCTTCGAGGCATCCGTGAACAGGTTAACTAGGCCCTGTCCCCAAGTGTAGCCCCCGGCCCACTCTTCCCTTGGTGGAATGTGGGTGGAGAAAGTTCCGCTTGGACTAAGCAAGGTCACACACTCATCCGTCGGCGAGGGGTTGAACTCAAAGTTTCTGAGGATGCTTGAGTGCCCATTCAGTCTGATTGCGGTACGTGCAGCGGCAATTCTGCTTGCGATGTCTATAGGTACCACATTTCCCAGAGGTCTAAGTGAGCTTTTTCTCAGATCAGTCAGCACCTAGGTAACCTAATCTTCAATGGTTTTATGAGAAAATGAACTATATTTTAAGTTAAAAAATATTGAAATTAAATAACGAACAAATATGGTAAATCGGCTGCATTTTCACTTGAACCAGCTTTTCGCTTAGAAAATTCAGAACTTCCACACCCATGGAATTATGGCTTTTTCCGAAAAATAACAAAAGATTAGTGATGATGTAGTCATTTCCACAAAAAGCACAAATGATTTCAAAAAAAAAAAAAATAATTTGACAAAAAAACTGCATTTACAAACATATATAAATTGTGTTAACTTTGCTGAAGCATTCATTTTTTTCGTTCTTCTTGGTTACCCAATATTTTCAGACTACTAAACTAGGCGTCAATTGCTTTAAATATTATTATTATGAATAAAATATTCTATTTTAACCTTACTTTGATATTTTCTTGTATTTTATAATATTATATAACATCAAATTGTTTTTCCCGCAATTTCTATACCCCTTTGGATGTTTGCCAAATCAACATATCTCGACTGAGCGTTTGCCACCTGTCACCAGCACTAAATGGCATTGGTCTAAAATTTTAATCATTCTAAGCTTTTTATCATCATTTACAGTTGAATGAATAGATTTATTGCCTTAAAAGGAAAAACTACTAAATAGAAATAAGTTGATTTGACAAAGACTCGCAGATTCCCACTTTTAGTTTATACAGTTTGAATTTTCCATTACTTTCGATTCATTTCCTTTGCCTAAGCTCGCTAAAGTAAAGATTAACTATAAGTATATATATGTACATGCGTATGTCTGAGTTTCATTGCATTGCTATGCTTGCCACACATCAAATGCTACTCGAGCGTCCCATGCCGGTGCATACTCCCGAGGTCGTCGTTATGTGGTGGTTGCGTAGTGCGATTTTGTTGAAATGTATTAGCGGTGTTGCTCTGGCATTGGATATCTATAAAGCAAAAATTTGAAGAATGTTAGCGCACAAGTATGTATATATGCAAATGGATTAATTTTGCAATAACAACTTCATAATACTCTAATATTTTATCAAAGCAGTTATAATAATACAGAGCACCTGCCAAGCTAAGAGCCAATCATAAGCATTTAAGAAGTTAGGCCACTACAGAGATTAAAAAATAAATAAAAAAGTTTTCTTAGGTCCTGACACATTCAAAAGATTGAGGAAGAAAAAATTTCTAAATAATTATATTTCGAATTTTGACGCGAACCCTTTTAGTCCGACGTGTACCGCACCGGATGCCCAGAAATTTTTTCCATGTACCCAGCCAATATTTTGCACTTAAAGCCAAAAGAGATAGGATTTAAAAGATAGAGAAAAAACATTACTCCTCAATAAATTTCCCAGATTTTTAATGAGTCTTAGCAGTTTGTAGCGAGGAAGAGAATGCAACTCCTTCATTTTCAATACATCTGATCCGAAGATATATCATCTAAGTGTAGGAAAAGTCGGAAAGCGGCAAAGAAAATGTTTTTTACTATTTTCATTCACCAAACAAGATGTATACAGTGGGTCGTCGATAATGCCTATTTAGATCATATGTGGTTTCCAAGCACTGTTCTCCATATTTAGTTCTATCATTGGCTTGTTAGATCTTTTCAGCAAACACTTAGTTGTTTTGCAGGTGCCCGTACTGCATCAGGAACCGATGCATAGACGTAGTGGAAAACGATCTTAAGGATTTGAGAATACGTAGTAGGTAGGTAGGTTAGATGGCAAGAGTATCACAGGTACACTTCAAGTAGCACTTACGTGCCGATTTGATACCATAATGTGGACCACTACTTGCAAAAAAATTTAGAGAAGAGAAAACCATCTACACTAGGCCGGTCGATTTGTGGAGAGGCAAAAAAATCGCCCATTGCTCTGTAAAAATCATATTCTAGGGATCAAAATAAGAAACTTTGCCGAAGGAACCATACCTCTAAAACGAATGCTGATGTCCGCCAATTTGGGTCGAACTTTTTAGTTTCTTTTCTCATGTAAAGGCCAAAAATGGTGATATTTTGAAATGATTGTATGGGGAACCCCCCAGGAGAGTTCCAGGGGATGTGCCACTGGCATGGGTGGATCGGCCGTCCAAAGTTAGTGGGGGTCGATCATACATTTGGACTCGATTGGAGCACTCTAAATGGGTCAAAGTGGGATTTTTCGTTCGACCCAAATTGGGGGACATCAGAATTCGTTTTATAGGTATGGTTCCTTCGGCAAAGTTTCTTATTTTGATCCCTTGAATACGATTTTCACAGAGCAATGAGCGGTTTTTAAATCGACCCGCCCTAATCTACACCCATCCAGTGCTGTTGATATAATAGAGGAGAGAAAACGGATCCAAGCTGGAAAATTTCCTGAAGCCATCTCCAAAGGACACGCCAAAAAATCTCAAGCGCTTAGCCGCCAGAACCGAACATTTGCAGAGACAGTACTCAACAGTCTCTTTCTCTGCCGGATCCTCACAGCTTCTGCAATAGGGGTTGTACGGAAGTCCAAGCTTCTCCGCATGAGTGCCGATAATCCAGTGACCAGTGAACACCGCAATGAGTTTGGAAATTGAATGGCGGGGGATTCTCATCACTTTAAGCGTTCTGTTTATATCATATTGAGGGCATAGTGTTTTCGAAATAGCACACGATGAGACAGACCTCCATCTGTCTGGCGCTTTTTTAGAAAGAAATTGTGTAGTTTTCCTTTAACAACGGACAAAGGGACACCGATGTCTGAGAAGGGAACAACTGAAACTGGTTCTGTCGATCCCTTCCTGGCAAGCTAATCGGTAATTTCATTTCCCTCTATATTCCTGTGCCCAGTAACCCAGATGAGGGAAATGTTTTCTGCACGTTCGAGACGTTTGAGTTCCTCCCTACAGGAGTTTATCAGAAGAGGTGAAAAGATGTAATTTACTTTACGTCAGATACAAATCAGATACAGATCTTTGCACTATATCCTAAAGGCTATTCTATAACTGCCTTTTTTCTATGATTAGTGAGTTATTATCTGTTGTTAGTCAATAAATGAAGTAAATCATAAGAAACTAGGCTCCGCAGGAGCTGGAAGAACCCCTCATTTTGTGCTGTTCGCATTGGCATCGCATTCTACGATGGGTGGCAGACTTTTCTTTATAAAAGTCCATAAAAAGGGTAACCTTTTCGAAGACTTCTCTGCAGAGCATTAAAGCTTAACCTCTCAAGTAAAATTAAACAGTCCATGCTGGTAATTATTATTATTGTATTATAAGTAAACGAATCGATATCCTTTTTTCAGTTGATCCGCATTGGCTCGAGCTATAAAATGGAACAGAAGCTTCAAACAGTAGCGAACGCAAGCGAATTTGAGAAAAACTTATTGAGCACCTTTCAAGTTTTAAAAGGACTGCGTCCCTGAGCTTACCCTTATATTTTTAACTCCCATCGGGCTTATGAAACGCATAGCTGATTTGACGAGTCTCTTATTATACCCTTACCTATTTCTATATTAGCACCTGTACATCTTCACATACTTTTAACTATGCCTTAACACCTACCTCATCGACATGATGACATAGTTTCGTTTTCACCCAAGGCCATTTGATGGTACGTATCAGCGTATTTCGAAAGTCCTCACTGAAGAGGCAATAAATGTAGAAAGTAATGGAGTAGTTGGTGAGCTCCATTAAATTAGCCAGCGCGCGAAACACCTGCGAAAGGAATAAGTTAAATAAATGAGCAGTTTCGAGAATTATTTATATTAAAAAATTTAAAAAAATTATATGAAGATAGAATTGCTTAATACGCACCTGAAATGAAAAGCTCGGCAGCACCTCGGAAGCAATCGTCATATGCACAATGGCCATAGGAGAAACGCAAACGAGGAACAAAATCGATGTGCTGCCTAAAAAACAAAAAATTGTTAAAGAGTTATTATGTAAGTATTTACTTCGAGATAAAGACATGCATAAGTTAGAACAGTCAGTACACAGAATTCCGTTATAAAAAATGTAAATGCCGATAAATAGTTGTATACTTTTCGCAATACGCGTGATGTTAGTTTCGTGTGAAATTTAAAAAGCGTGCGTCGTTTTCACAGAATGACTTGCGCATATGAAAAACGATTTGAAGCAATGTTCCTATGTACCCTATGATCAAAAAGTACCGGGAAGGTGATGTTGACTGTCTTCTTCGATTGCCAATGCGTAGTGTACCATGAGTACAGTCAATAAATAATATAATTTATCCGTTTAGAAGCGTTTGAGAGATGCTGTACGTCGCAAACGTCCGGAAATGTGGGCAAATAATTATTGGATATTGCATGATGATAACGCGTCATACTCAAATTATGCTGGATTATTTGACCGAACACCAAGTAAATACCCAAGTATTCCCCTGATATGGCACCGTGCGACTTATTTTTGTTTCCCAAGTTGAAGTTACCACTTCGTAAAAGGAGATTTCAGTCGATAGAGGAGATCAAAGAGAATGCGACGAAGATGCTGAAGGCCATCCCTTCGTCGGCCTACCAGGGGTGCATGGAGGGACTGGGTCAAACGTTGGCCCATGTGTGTATGTTGCTTCGGACGGGTCATATTTTGAAGGAGATAAAATAAATTTGCCTGACATTTAACTCTGCTTTGCTTTATTTAAATATTTCCGGTACTCTCTGATCAAAGGGTACATACCTGTCCAAAAAGAGATCAGAATATCATTCATTACTTTGTAACAAAGCTGAACTTATCATTGCGTGAAACTGAAGTGGTTTTATGGTAAAGTGATGTTAATATATCCAAAGACACGATTCGATGAAAGACCCCTAGAAGACCTCAAATTTCGGAGAACATTGAAAAAGCCGATAATCTCATTATCACCATCATAGAAAAAATACTTGAATGGGCTATGCTAGGTTAGGTCAGCCAGGTTGGTTGTCTAAGACGAGACACTCGGTGACCCTAAGGTCCACTGTGATACCTGCATTTGATCTCCATTCCCTAACTAAGTTGCTTAAACCACTTTGATCTTTTCAAGAAGGTAACTGTTGCCTCCAACATGCAAATTTCCCAGGTCTTCAAAGAAATAATCGCCAAGATATTTAGCACAGCTTCTTTGAAGTGCAGGACATCCACAAAGGAGGTGTTGTAACGACTCGATTTCTTCTTAATATTACATCCTCAGCCATTTTGAGGAACACTCATTATACTGGCTATGGTGCCAATAGTGCAGTGATCTGTTATAACACCTGTATGGTAATTGATCTATTGGCCTTTGAGATTTAAGTTTTGGGCAGATCGCTTTGGAGACTCTGCTGTTAGTAGTCAGAGACCACCTTCTATTGCCTTACGCGATTACACGCAAGCCCATCGCAGTGTACAGTTCGTTTAGAGGAACGCTTATGTTCTCTACCACTCGCTGAATGTCAAGCTCAAAGGCCCTTGCACTCTAATACTTCCTTTTTCTCCACTCCAGAGGGACCGGAGGCCCAACAAATTGTGGTATTGTGTCGCGAGAGGGACTTCTTGCATTCTTTAATACATCTTGAATGTATGCGCGTTGAGGCCAATGCTTTGATCGCTGCTTGACTATCAACAAAAATGGTAAGGTCTTATGGAGGCAAGTCTATTACACTTATCGTTTTTGCTGCTTTGTCTATAGCGTAGATCTCAGGAATACGCTGCACCTGGGCTACTGCGTGGGTTAAGGCAAATTCAGAACGGAGTTGTAAAATCGTAATATTCACGGCTGAATATTCCATTTGGGCGAATAGATCCTAGTATACTGCTGACAATCGACAACTTTAACGAACTGTGAAGCACCCAGTTAGAGTTCGTGTTTGGGCTGTTTCTTCGAAAAAGTATTTGGCCAGTTATTTGTGTTTATCACGAATTTGAATGCAGTTCTGATAAATAAAATTTACCCAAAATCATTATTACTGTCGGCTGTGAAGATGTTTGGAAAAACTAACCAGCCTTGGATTTTACTAAATGACAACCACTCGATAACTATCGAAGCCGAAGATGTATAGAGTAAAAACAGCAAAATCGGTTTGAAGTCTTGGATTGACCTGGGCGTTCTACGACTTAGAATGCTGGGAGATTTCTCGATAGTTAACTTAAAAGAAATTGCAGAGAGGAAAATACACGACATAGGCAGATTCACAGTCAAATCAAGATGGTTCGACTAATAAAAAAGTGGTTCTGCAAATGGTGACTTCGACTGTGTCACTCAGGTAATACCACCACCAACACCATGATTACCTGCATTTCAAAACATAAACCTCCGAATACGTACCTAGCAACAAGAATAGCCGCCGCTCTTCCGCGAATTTTCTGGGATCCTCATCTCGCAAACAGTGCGAACGGGATATGAGCATCTCACGCCGTCGCTGACAAGTCTTTCGATACACCAGCATAATGCGCATATTTAAGCCGGCAATTAGTACGGTTGGGATTAGTTTGAATATCACTTCGAGCATTACTTTATAGACCTGTGAAGTAAAGAAATTTAAATTTCAAAGGTTGTCAAATTATTCGTTAAATTTTCAGAGCTTCTTCAGATATTTTAGTTGTTACTCCACTTACCGAATAAAAAAGAGTCTTTAGGAATTCATTGTTATCACGTCGGAAGTAAACGTAGTTACCATCTGTTTGTAATATACATTTGACAAGTACACCACGGAACACGCTTGGCGTGTAAATGATGAATGTCACCAAAGTGGTTAGGAACACGACAACACTAAAGCAAAACAAAGTGAAAAAAATGGAAATTAATATATATATATACTCAAAAATATTTTTTACTTAAAAAAGTCTTTTACTTACCCTGGCGGTCCCATAACGGGTCGTGAAAAGCCCGGATGGCACACCGAGACGTATCGTTCGATGGTTAGCACCAGTAGCATCATAACCCCTACACCTGCACAAGTAAAAGTATTAATAAATTAGGAAAATGTCTGCTCTTTGCTTACGGTCCATTCTTACCTAAACAACCGTTGCCCAGAAACAGCTCGAGATGCGCTGTATAGAATGCGGGCCCGAATTCTTCCCAACGCCCGCGATCCTTGTGCACCAGCATACGCATTCCAAATGGTATGGCGAAGACTATGGCCAGCAACGCGGCGGTGGAATAGGCTAAAGTGGTGAAAAAAAGTAAATGAGGTGAAATTAAAGTTATTACACCGCTCTGTGTAGGTTGAATTGTGTTGAATAAAATTATACACGACAGAGGAGAGTTGGCACTGGAGAGTTTCCGATGGTGTGTGTCTTATCTAATATTGGTGAAAACACCCATGGTGAGTATATTTACAATTGCAGTTTTCTGTGACCCTGTAGGAATCATTTGAAACAAATATAAAGTAAAGCGTTTGCTTTTGTAATATGTCTTCCAATGAGAGTTCTCGAGCTTTGGAAATCTTGAGAAATAAATAAATTTTATTTTGGCACTAATTTTTTTTTACGAAACATTCGAGAAGTTGAGGGCTTTGTGGGCAGCTTGCAAACAGAGCAATGATTGTGATAAAGAATTCTAACAAATTGAATGTGTTTGAATAGTGTAACGTTCCATGGTTGATTGCCAAGTCGAAATTAGTATTTCCATTAAAATTGACAGCTGCAATGATATAGCGAAAAAATAGTTCGATTTTTACATGATTATAAAGCCTGATAATATAATTTCCATAAACAAAAAAAGTGCGTGTAGCGTAGTACAAATAACAGAGATGAAACTTTCAAGGCCGACAAAGAAAGAGGGAGAGACCCGAGAGAGAATGAGAGAGAGGGAAATAATATATATCTAAATAAATTGACAACATTTGCAGAGAATATAAATAGACAAAAAAACGGAGAAGGGTCGACCGGTGTAGGTAAACGCCGGACGCAAACCGTGGCAACAACGCGCACTACTCCGAGCGTTTATTACCCGCACAAATGCAGGGCCCCAAACAGGAGGCAGGAAGGTAATATAACGCCAAAAAGTAGACCCAAAATATATTACCTACAAGTTTGCACCAACAAACAAGCGCCAAAAAGTAGGCAGTGTTATTTCAGACTAGAAATTAGTAACCCCAAGGAAAAAACTCAGGAAAAAGAGCCTAGAGTGTATCTAAGTAACTATTTAAGGTATAGCTCTCTCTCTCCTTTTCCTCTACGTTAAATCTTTTTTCTCTCTCGCGGAACGAAAATGCCCAAAACGTTGCATGGCCTTGAAATTTTACTATCCATTCTCGCTCGTCCATCGGCGCCTAAGAAGTTTCACTTCAAAAATCAAAAAAGTTTGTTGTGATGTGGAATCAGCGGCATAAAGTGTACAAAAATGTTGATAACTTTTCCGAGCGCGGCTTGAAGCGAGTGACGACAAAGAAGCAGGATAAAGTGATCGTCCCACTCTTTAAGCGGGACACTTCTTTGTGACTACGCCAAGTACGATGAGTTCTTGCTAAAAAGGGAATAGATGTGAGTATCAACACCATCGAACGTCGACTGAAGGAGGCGAACATATCCTATCGTCCCGCATCATCAAAACCACTGCTCTCAGAAAAACACTTTGAGAAACAACAAAACAAGAAAATGGCGTCACTGTATTGGACTGGCCCTCCAGTCGCCAGACGTCAACCCTATTGAAAATGTGTGAGGACTGTGAAACGCATCTTGCCAAAAGGCCAGTCCATGAATTAAAGCAAATAGTGCGTCAGGTTAGCAAAATTTAGTCCTATTTGTCGACAAGGTACGCAGAAAAGCTGGTTCAAAGTATGAAGAAGATGCCAGGCTATACTCGATAACGATGAAGGCTACTTGGCTTATTGAGTAATTAAGTTAATCTTTTTATATGGTCTTACACCTTCACTTTTGGGCACTTTTGGGCACTTTTTGTACGTAATCTTTTGACCTATGGACTTGTTTTGCAGCATTTCAATGTCAAAGGCAAGATTTTTGTCGCACTAATGCCAGCACTTCCTTAGCTTGTGACTGCGACACAAATCCTTTTGTTCTCCGCCATTCAGGCCTTCGTTCAATCGACAAAGTTTCATTAAACTTTTTTAGGACATAACTTACTAAACTTTTCGAACAATCTAAAGTTTTTGCTATGCCATTGTGCGACAAATTAATATTTTCTTGCTTTTTTCGCACAAATTTCTCCCCAAGCTTACACTTAACCTAACAAATTTTGAAAAAATTTCATTCAAATGACTTCCACATCTGGCTCTACAATCGCCCATTAGGTAAGGTTTGGTTGACCTGGCTGGCTGAAAGCCATCAAATAGACCTATTGGTCAGTGTGTGATACCAGATACAGCTTGATCCTTACGTTTCCTTATAGTAAGCTTCTTGTAGTAAGCCTGCGTCTTTTGCGAATCTAACTAAGCTCTGAAGCTCTAACCCCGAGAGAGCATGCGCCGCTAGCAATTTGTGGCCTGTCAGTATATCTACGATAGTTCTGCTTTCCTTTCTAGACAGCGCTAGTACGACTCTGACGTATTTATCTGCATTCTCGGGGTTTTACAAGTGCCTAGATTATTCCACCTCCTGTCTATCCGTATTTTCATGCCCGCAGCGATGTCATTGTATACCGTATTTATGTTGGAGTTGCTCGATGTCCATGATAGTGCTATTTCTGCAACCTTTCCTATCGCAAAGACTTTTGCTTGAAAAATACTGCAATGGTCAGAGAGTTTAATTGGCCGCCTGATGTCCAGCTCTGTGCAAATCCATGCACCTACTCAGTCCATCATTTTCGGGCCGTCAGTAAATATATTAAGCGTATTGGGGCTAGGTTTCATACACCTTTTCCACCCCTCTTCTTCTTTTTTTGTTCGGAATCTCTTCACCCAATTGTATTTCGGTGTCATATAGTCCGTACTGGTGCGATAACTCATACCTATTGAGCTATTTCCGAATATTTTACAGGAAAATTCACCCGTTGCGTAAGACTTGCGACAGCTCTAGTTGCTAGACCTTCTGCCGCAATGTCAATCGGTGGTAAGTTGAGTATTCTGTTCAACTGTTGCCGTAGGAGTGGTTTTAATTGCCGTGCAAAGTGCACCAAGACTTTGAATACTTTCCATTCAGCCCACCACACTAGAGCACCATAGAGTAATATTGGCTTTACTACAGCTGAGTAGCACCAATAGACTGTTGAAGGAGATAGATCCCATGTAACTGCCAGCATTCTTTTACATGCATATAATGCGTTGCTGGCCTTTTTCTTCCTCTCTAATATATTGTACTTCCGTGATAGTTTGCTAGCCAAAATTACTCCAAGGTACTTTGCGTGGTCTCTAAGAGTCAGTTCTACGCCATTTAGTTCGCTCATTGCGGACTTCAGCACTTATTTCATCAAAGACACCTTCAGTATCATATTTTTAACGCTTGAATCGTATCTCGGTAGGGCGCAGACTTTACCCTTAATGGCATCATATAGAAAAAAAGTATATTGGAGTCAAAAAGCAACTTCTAAGCAACCAGCTTTCATCAACGTTTCGACTGATTGTTCGATTTTTGAAGAATTTTATTAGGTGCGCAACTAAGTTCTCGCTGTTTTTTTTATGAAAATACAACTTTATTCTGAAAAAATGGTTACAAGGTCAAGGTTACACAAGGATCCTTCAAAGTATTGCCCTTCGCTGGCTACTACTTTTTCCCACCTTTCTGATAGATCTCGTATACCGTCACGGTAAAACTGTTCATCGTTTGATTCTATTCATGGATCAAGCCATTTTTTGATGTCTTCATATGAATGGAACTGCTGGTCAGCTAGACCATATGCCATCGATCGGAACAGGTGATAATTGGACGGCGCAATGTCTGGAGAATATGGTGTGTGGGGTAGGATTTCCCATTTCAGTATTTCCAGGTAGGTTTTAGTGGGTTTGGCAACGTGAGGGCGAGCGTTGTCATGCTGTGGAATCACTTTTTCATGCCTCTCCGCGTATTGCGGCCGCTTCTCGCGCAGTGATCGGCTCAATAGCATCAATTTCAGTCGATACCGATCCCCAGTGATGGTGTCGCTTGGTTTTAACAGCTCATAATAAATGCTACCAACTTGCTCCCACCAAATACATAGCATAACCTTCGCAGCGTGAATATTCGGCCGAGCCGACGACGTAGAAGCATAACCGGGCAGTCCCCATGACTTTATTTTCTTTGGATTGCTGTAGTGATCACCCATTTGTCATCACCCGTCACGATGCGATAAAGAAACCCCTTCCTTTTTTGCCGCTGGAGCAGTTGTTCGTAGGCAAAAAAACGACGTTTAACATCCCTTGGTTTTAACTCATAAGGAACCCAAGCTCCCTGTTTCTGAATCATTGCCAAAGCATGCAATCGCTTGGAAATGGATTGGCAGGTAACTCCTAATACTGAAGCAAGCTCTTCTTGCCTTTGACAGGGATCCTCATTGAACAATGCCTCCAAATCAGCGCCTTCGAAGGGTTTTGGCCTTCCTTCACGCGGACGGTCGTCAACATTAAAATCACCGTCGTTGAAGCGACGGAACCAATCTCGGCACGTTGTTTCACTTAAAGCAGCATCTCCATAAACTTTTTGTAGCTCTCGATGCGCTTCAGCCGCCGTTTTTTCGAATGAAAGAGGAAAATCAACACTTCCCGCAAATTACGATTATTCGGCACAAAATCAGACATTTTCACTAAACTAGAAAAAAATGATACCAAAACAAAATCACTAATGTGTCGAAGTAGTTTGTTTACCATATGTCTCAGCTTGCTTTATGACGTTTAGGTTATGTTAGAATCGACTAGCACACACTGCTGGCGGCATCTATTGATAAACAGAGGGAACTTAGTTAATATATTCCTATTTTCCTCAGCAAAAAGCGACCCATTTTGAGAAGGTCTAACCAAATGAAAAATGTTATTATCCATGCGCTTAATAAATCACCCTGTAATAAATATATGTACCTCCCTTTAATCTCTTTTCGCCGTCAAAAATACAGTCATTAGCAAGATTAGCTTATCAACTTTTCCTGCAGGACTAATAAAATTCGCTTGTATGTACATAAATTGTAAGAGTATAGGTGTTGTTGTCGTCCACTAATAAATACTCTACAGCTTGCCACATATCTTACCTGATTGATGATGCTTGTCAGCAATTTCAGGCAATTACAGTGAAAATCTCAGCACTTTTTTTTATGGCTAAGCGCATACTCACACACATATACACACACACACACATCTATTCACAGACGCCCACGTGTCAGCAGAAACACTAAATTCAAACCTATGCATTAACAGGCAGAAAGCGAGTGAATTTTAGCTGATTGTTGCATGCGCACCAGAAAAAATCCAAGGGTGAAGGTGTTGAAAAACCCACATTCAAGTAAATTTTTGTACGTGCAACATATGCACAGCTTCATTTGTTTCCTGCACGACATTTCCGCACTCTTATGCCCTCCTTTGTTTTGCTGCATTGTCTGCCTTGCTGATGCCGCTGCAGTTACTCGTTGTTGCAGGTACTCGTAAATTTTCAGTGCAACTTTCATGGTCTTTTTGTGCTGTTTTGTTGTCTGCTTAAGCTTTGGCCCATTCATGCCACGTTAAGGAGTTATTTATTAACCTAACTAGATGCCCTTATCGTACATGTGTCAGTAATGTTGATGTGCGTCGTAAGAATAATGAAAATGAACCCTCTGTTCCAAACACAAAACCAGAAACTTTTCATAAATAAAAGCAACTTATGGCATAATTTTTTCGACAATATTTGGAATTCGATATACTTCCTACTTGTGGTACAGCTTTTCCATGCTCAGTCACTCTCTCGTTTACTTGGTACTCTGGATTACAGTCAAACTCATCTTGGAATGAAATTGTGGAGGGTCGAACAAGTTTTCTAAACTCTCAGGCGAGGGCACTTAAGGACAAGAGATAGGATTTAAAGGATAAAGAGAGGCAGATGGGATGGGATTTATTACTCCTCACTGAAACACCCAGATTTCTTTTGATGAATATTAGCAGATTATCGAGGAAAAAATAATGCAACTCGTCCATTCTCAATACATCTCATCCAAATCGGGCGAAAGCCGGACGGTGGCAGAGAAAATGAACTGTACTATCTCCTACCTCCAAAAATCATGTACACAGCGCATCGTCAATGATGCCTATGGTGAGCATTGGTCATCCATAATTAGTCCTATTAGGGTTCATAGCTCATTCATTCTGTGTCTGAGAAAGAAGTTTTCTGCCAACAAGTCAGGCCTTTTGAAGAAATACTTGAGTATTTGGCAGGAGTCAGTACTGCAGCAACTATTCTCATCAGATTTATTACTAAGAACCTTGACGTACGTAACAGTTCGCACTAAGCTTGCCCCTAAAATTGGCTCCGTTCCAACTGGATACCCCAAGAAATCGCAATTCGCCAATTCATCATTCTCTTAAGCGTGCTCTTCGTTTTCTTCTCTACCGTAAGACTATTGAGGTTTGTTTTCCTAAAAGTACTGCAGCTTTCTTCATCAGAAATCGCGAATATGTTAGGTTAGATGGAATGCTCATTAGTCAGGAGTGCTTACAGGGGCATTTTGTGATGCTCAGATAGGATAGGATAGAATAAATAGCTGCTCATGCCAAGGGGCCCACTTGAGGAAAATAATCAAAACTCGCCCGTTCTGGTACCATAAAGAGAAAAACAGAAGTAAAAGAACCAAACAGCTGGAAAAAGGAAGAAGGGACTTCGGATTAGAGTATGACGCTTTAACCACTTCAAGCTGCTGATGAGTTTTATCAGGTGTGTGATATTTAAATCCGCAATATCCGTAGATGTAGCAAAAAAGTGATAGCCCAGATGTCTAAATCCTTGCCCGATGAGAGCAGCGCAGCTGAGAAGAAGGTACTGAGATGACTCCCCCATCCTCCAAATATATAGCTTTTGTAGAAAGAACTTGAAGCAATCCCAAGTCTCACCGTGCGGCCACCTAGCAGATAAAGTCTGGTAAGGATACTTAGTCCGGCACTATCCCAGTACTCTCTGAGTTGACGCAAGGCACATCTTTCCCGGAGTAGATATTAAGCACTCAAGGGAACCCAAATCCTCTCATGAAACTGCCTCCAGTGTAGACAGGGTACTAGTCAGCTTATCAGCCCAGCAGTTCCCTGCTGTGAGCGCGAACCCAGTTGAACTTAATATCAAAGTATTCGGATGCAATCGAGAGCGAAGTCCGGCATTTCCCGACTAATTTCGAACGCACACACAACTTGGCTGTCGGAGTAGATATTTATGTCCTTTACAGTAATTACAGAAGTAAGCAATCTACCCATTGCTTCCTTAATTGCTTGGAAAACCTTACAAAGGTCTTGAAACCTAATTTTGAGTTTGATGGGGAGCTCCTCGTAGAATACTTCCCCACCAACTTCGAGCCATCCGTCAACATGTTTGCATGGGACAAATTAACGGAATATGTATGCTCAAAATAAGTTTTTCTTTTGCGACTTGAAAAATGTATTGGGTCCTTCCTAGGTTCTCTAAGTCCAACTTCTTCAATAATTTTTAATATTTATCCTATTTTTTTGAGTTGTATTTCCTCTTCTAGTAAAATGTGTTTACCCCGGTGTTTGGGCCGCTTATACATCCGTACTTGGCACGTTTGCCGATTTGATCTTCCTCCCTACAGAATTTGCAAGTTCCATTGGAATATATCCCTCGGTCGATAAGATGATGACTCAATTCACAATGCGCGTTCAGAAGTCCCATGATGATTATAAAATTGTTCTTATTTAATTCCATACATTGCGATAAGCACGGTAGAATGTCCCGGAATGATCTTCTTGGGCTTTCTTCTACATCCTGAATAAGAGAGGAGAAGTTATTCTTTCCCGGATATTTTATTTACCATTTCCTTCCCAGTATTTCGTATGGACTCTAGAACACACAGGATGCGTACGTGATTGTTCTGGTCTAAGATATTCAGCTTATGAGGACATCACATCTTTCATGTCCCTAAACCATCTCGATCTTTTTTGGCGAATCCAATCAGTACCACCAGCGGGACAGGACGTTTACTGTTCAGATTCTCGTATAAACCGTATCTATACAAATCTGATGCGTGTTTGTATAATAATCGTTATATAATAATCGATTGTATAATAATCGTTACACTCCAAACCTGGATATGATATGGTCCGTGAAAAGGCAAATGTTCAGTTTAGCGAACCTCAACAAGCTCAGGTTTTGTGGGCAATAGAGGGATGATACTCTTCAGGTAGGTTAGGTTAGCTTAAACTGGTTGCCCCAGGCGGGGGTATACTGGGACCAAGAAATCGAATTCATACTTTGTGATACTATTGTGAAAGAAGTAAGGAGGAGGAAGACCGATGGGACGAAAGGAGAGAACGGAGAGAGATGGGGGAGTGGTTAGAAGGATGGGTTTAGTATATGTGGACTATGAACGATGACTAACACGCAACCACGCGTTAACCGCTTTATGCTGCTGATGAAGTTCATTAGATTAATGTCAAGGCTTGCTGTATCAGCAGGCGTACTATACCAAAGAAGTAATAGCCAAGATGTCTAAATCTTTGCCCTGCGAGAGCAGTGGAGCTAAGGAGAAAGTGCTGAGATGATTCCACCTCATTCTCCATACATCTGACCCAAAAAGGACTCGAGGTAACTCCAAGTCTCAGCACCTTCCAGCATGCACACCTCGCGGATAGTGTCCAGTGAGAACACCCATGAAGTTCGAGAGCTAAGATTTTGTTAACCTAAGAAGATCGCTCGAGCGCTCCCCATCCACTCGAGGCTAGAAGGATTTCGCGACCATACAAGTTGGCGTACTATTCAGGTATCCACAATAATTTCATCAACCTGTGGGAGCCGGAATCTTAGATAACTTTATGCGCTTCGAATCTATTCTACAAATTTTGTTTGAGAACTTTTTCTTACACACTCGTCTTCTTTCCCTACTTCTTGGAACACCACTGGGTCTCGAAAACCAGTAGAGCTTGACGATGAGATGCCAAAAATCGTGTCAGGCTCCTTGGAATTCCAGCGAATGTTGAAGGGAGGTATTGTATGTTAGTTTATGGTTAGGTTGGTTGGTTGAAGTTGTGATTCATCCAGAATCCAACTAGCGCTTTCGTACCATTTTGTTATTTACAGCATGACTGTATCCCGTTGGGTGGTTGAAGAACCTTATTAGGTTGTAGACGTCTAAGCCAGAGAGTTGCTAGAGACTCTCGAACAGCGGTTTGTCCAGGGTTAACATTCTGTCCTTCCATAGGGCAGAGCATTCACAGAGAAAAGGGAAGATCGTTTCCCTTTTCTCAGGTTATTTACAACTGTGGCAATGTGTGTTGTTGCTGCTGCTTGTTCTCCGATAGCCCAAAAGTCAGTTATGACTGCTGTAAGTCTCCGGGCGTCCCGTCGTTTCATGCGTATCTCAGAGGACGTTTATTTGGCGTTGAAGGGGGGCATACCGTCTGGTCACTCTTGTCTTCATAGAAATTAAATTAATATTGAAACCTGTGTTTAGGCAAACAGTCTCATTCGTCATTTTCTGTCTCACTCGAAATAATTTCGACTGTCTTTTGAAAAAATACAAATTTAAGTGCATTCTCTTTGGATTCCCCGACATAGATAACAGAATTGCTAAAAGGTAAAAATCAAGCAAAATCTCTAAAAGTGGATTAAGGCAGATTAAGGAACGAAGAGATTAACGTCGCTAAGCTCCTGTTTTAGTCAACCTTATTACATAGTTTTTCCATACCTTCTTATTGAATCTTAGCCCAACTTAGCTGCTACTGATTCATGAATTAAAAAAACTTTCTCGTGATTTTTTTTTTTAAATCTGCGTAATTGCTGATCAAATTTTAATTGGAATCAAATATTTACAGATTTATGAAAAAGCTGCTTTACCAATATACTTTTTTTTATAAATTTAAACAAAAACCAATCACACCCATCTTAATTCAAACGTCAATTAATCCATTACGCTTAACAAGCAAAAAAGGGCTGTGCGCTGGACTGCTTCGGCGTATTTATGCTTTATCAATTTAATTACCGTTAATTGTGATTAAATATTTGTGCAACATTGTAAGCTTTGGAAAGTTGGAAAAAGAGAAGCGCAAATATTTAATTGCTTTAATTGTAGGGACAATGACAATGAAAAGCGACAAAAAATATTCTATACAAATACAGTATCTGTGCAAAGACTTATGAACGACGGAAAATATTTCAGCCTCTAACTTTGACTAGGAATACAATTTAAAGTGTATTGTCCAAGTGAAGGTGGGATTTATTTGTTCCACAGTAAATTGTTTTTTTTTTTTTTTGATATTTCTTTTATTTTTGGTTAAATATTTTTACACCTGACTTGGATAATTTCCCTCTTCCTTTCTCTACTGATTAGCAAAGCATTTAACCTTTCTACAATTTGTAGATAGTTGTTTCTGGTCATGCGGTGTCGATTTTTACAATAATAAAAGTCTGACGTCATAAGGTCTGTACAGTGAAAATATTTATTATTAGTGAATAATAGCGATTTTTGGGTCAGCAGGATATTTCAAAAAGAGAATCTCCTGCGCTGCTTAGATTTGCTAAAAGCGTTGACTGCGTGATGCCCTCTTTAAATCTTAATAGAAGTCAGTCTGTGTCAATGCGTGGCTTAATGCCAGCCGGCTTGACCTAACCTAACCTAATAGCGGTTTTGGGAACAGAGACGGCGACCTGGAGATTTACGACCAAAGTATGCTTAAGTTTTGGAATGAACACTTTTCGCACTTGCGGAACAGCAGCAGTAGATCTCACAGAGAAGATGAGCCCGATTCTCCAAACGTTGATGACGGGACCTCATCGGAAGTGCGAGAGAAACCTTTAAGTTGCCATCTGAGCAGAATCCATTGTTTTCGGCACTTAAAGACGACCTGATGCCCATGGTTTCATTTGGAAAGAAATTTGATGTCAAATTTACATTGCGTGAGCAATAGAGCAATCCAGAATGCATTAAGAGAGGTTTGACGGATATTTCCTATACCGATGGGTCAAAGAATGAAATAGAGTCTGGAGCCGGATGGTACTTAAATGATAGTA
Organism: Anastrepha obliqua; assembly: GCF_027943255.1. Taxonomy (NCBI): domain Eukaryota; kingdom Metazoa; phylum Arthropoda; class Insecta; order Diptera; family Tephritidae; genus Anastrepha; species Anastrepha obliqua. Next base: position 11,920,977 of record NC_072893.1, read on the forward strand.
ATAAGTTTCATTATGCTATGGGAGAAATGACAACTGTTTTCCAAACAGAAGTTTTTGCCATCCTGAAAGTAGCCGAATGGATAATCGAGAGGAGATGGAGCGGGAAACAGATTGGAGTCTTCAGTGACAGTCAAGCTGCATTGAAAATCCTGGAGAACGCGAAGGAAGTCTCAAAGATGGTTCAAGAATGCAAGAAGAAGGTTAGTTCTGTCGCAAGACAGAACAGACATGAGCTTATATGGGTTCCAGGACTTTGCGGTATTCAAGGAAATGAAATTGTCGATGAATTGGCCTATTGTGGAACAGCGGTTACCCTACAGAGACCAGATCCAATAATCGGAATCAGTTCTGCAGAGACCAAGAAGTGGATCAGTGATTATGTATGCAATTTACATAAAGAGCGGTGGTCCGGTCAAGAACGCTGCAGAACTGCAAAGTGGTTGGTGACAAGTCCGAACAGAAAACTGTCAAACTTTCTACTAAAATTTGGAAGAAAAAATGTTCGGTTGATGGTCGGTATTATTACAGGACACAACCCATAGGTTTTAGCATATGACCACCATTGGAATCATTGAGAACCCAATGTGCCTGTTTTGCTTGGAGGAGGCGGATAGCACTGAGCACTTTCTCTGTGAGTGTCTTGCCTTTGCTGGAGTAAGGCTACGAGTTTTGAGTTCCGATTTCGTGAGAATGAGTAATATTCGTTTTCTAAAACTGAAGGATAATTAGAGATTTGCCAAAGAATCTGGCCAGAAGAATCACTGACAAAGCTGTGAGCCACGATGCACTGCCGGCTGAGCTACATAACTCAGTATACAACATGGCAGAGAAGAGCTGATAAGCTGCATGCATCAGCTCCTATACAGAATATATATTATGCTCTGGCTAATCCATAAGAAAGATGATCCTGCAATCGGTGCCAACTATCGAAGAACTAGACTTCTACGTTAAATATCGCATTCAAGGTTCTATAGAGCTTTTTGTTCAAAAGACTCAAGCCCACCATTAACCAACTGATTCGACCTTATCAGTGTAGCTTTTGACTTGAAAAATTCTCAATTGACCAGATATTCCAAATACACTAAGTCTTGGAAAATACTTGTGGAAGTAGATTTTAAAGCCGCTACCGGCAGCATGAAAAGGAGTCACCTGCATGTCGCGATGTTTGAATTTGGTATCTCTGCAAAACTTATATGGCTTTTCAAGATGACGCTGCTCAATACCAGCAGTGCCGTAAGAGTTATGAAGGACCTCTCTGAGCCGATTGATACCAAATGAAGTTTCCCTGTCATGAGACTTATTCAATCTGATGTTGGAAAATATAGTTAGAGTCTCAGAATTGAACCGTTCAGGCCCCATTTACTCTAAAAGCGTACAATTACCGAATGGATACAAGCGCTCCGGCTCTGAAAGTACTCGATGCAGTAGCAGCTGGTAGTAGCAGAGAAAGAGGTAGGCCTCCGCAGAGTTGAAAAGATCAGGTGGAGAAGGACTGATGTTTCCGTATCTTCTAAGCTAGATAAGCGAGTTGGTATATTTGGTAAACGAAGACAATTTGAATTACCTCCTATTATTAGCATCAGCCTATCATCGCCAGCAACACTCTTGATAGCTATAATTTTGAAGTATTACGAGTCTTCGCTGAAAGCTAACGAGACAAAACAGCTAATGTGTTTTGAAAGAAGAGTCCTCCGAAAGATGTATGGTTCGCTTAGACTGGCAGATGGCACTTATGGCATTAGGCGCAATACCGAACTGGAAGACACAGTTAAGAAAGAAACTATAATAAGATTTATTAAGCCTCAACGACTTAGATGGCTGAAATATGAGGGTAGAATGCCAAGGGAGCGATCAACGAGAAAGGCACTAAATCTTCGCCCAATTGGAGAAAGAAAAACGGGACACCCGAGGAAAAGGTGGCGAGAAAATGTGGAAGTTGATCTTAGGAAAATGGGCGTGCAATGTTGGAGGGACGTGGCTCTAAATCGAGATCGATGGCAAGAAGCTGTGAAGGAAGCAATGGTTCACCAAGGACTGTGGCGCTAAGAAGAAGAAGTAGGATAGGATAGGAAAAAGAAGCAGAGGATAAGGAAAAAGAAGCAGAAGAAGAAGGATAGGAAGAAGAAGAAGAGACTTCGTTTAAAAGACTTCGTAACAACAACTAACGTCGACAAGAAGAGCGAACTTGAAATTCAAAACTTTGCGCTGGATTGTGTCGGCGTATTAATGCTTGGTTAATTTAATGAATCGAAGAATCTCTCTTGTGAATTTGTGGTATTTCGACTAAGAAGGCAATTGAGTAGTAAAGACGTCACTCACACTTTATAAGTCTCTCATCATGTCGGTCTTAACTTATAGTACAGAAGCTTGGACGATGGCAGCATCCGATGAGGCATCCCTTGGCGTGTTCGAGAAAAAGATGCTTCGGAAGATTTTTGAACCTTTGTACGTGGACAATGGGGACTATTTCTTAAAATCTGCTCATCCGTTGGTCTGTTGGCACGCATCTAGGGAACAAACAAACAGAAACTGACGGGAATTTCAAAGGTTTGGAGTAGGGTTTGGTTTAATTTTTAGCCTTAAAAATATAACTTCACGTAGCGTTATGATTTTTCAAATTTAATTACGCCTATAGAAGGAAACCGTCGCTCTCTAAACGGCTTGGTATTACCCTAAAGACCACAATAGACCTTCAGACCGAAGTCCATACCTCTATTTCATATCAAGAGTACGCAGCGGATGAAAAGCGGTCACAGTAGTTGACCAGGAAACCAGGTCTTGCTGTGACCTCGATGAGAATAGCAACTACTTTATTTTAATTTTACTTGACAAAAATTAGTATATAATATAAAAAATCACGTGAGCCTAAATCCAATGAAAAAAAAGTTGTTCCACGGTCTACATCATTTCTCCTTGAAATGTTGATAGATTTGTAAAAAGTTAAAAAGTTCTTGTAAAATAATGTTATAGTTATCGTCTTTCTAGCCGGATTTTTGAATTTCGAAAAATTTTGTAATCTACCGCATTTAAAAAAAGAAGTATGCGTTTATGTAACCCCTTAAGGTAGGTTTGAAAACCTGGTTGATTTTTAGGCGCATTTTATCAATCATGCACCCAGCCGAAAAGAATGTAACAAAGGCTAAACTTGGCCTGCTTGAACACGCTTATCCTGGCAAATAATAGACGCTGGAAATAGGGTAATAAAGTGGTTTGTTTTTGTTTTTGTAAAATCATTAAACATTCTCCATAAAATTCGAAAAAATACTATCGAATTGACAGTCCTTAGCCGATGAATTCCGTCCATTCTGACAACATTGACCCCCAACTGCCGTGGAAGCGAGTACCAAATCATCAATGAAAGTTTCGCTTTTAGAAGGACACAAGCAGCAACTAAGTTCCCGCTATTTGTCAATAGATGCCGCCAGCTGTGTGATGTAGTCGATTCTAACATAACCTAAATGTCATGAACCAAGCTTAGACATATGGTAAACAAACTGCTTCGACACATTAGTGACTTTATTTTGATGTCATATATTTTTGGCAAAAAAGGAAGGGTTTTCGTCATCGCATCGTGACGGGTGATGAAAAATGGGTGATCACTACAGCAATCCAAAGAAAAGAAAGTCATGGGGACTGCTCGGTCATGCTTCTACGTCGTCCCCTCGGCCGAATATTCTCGCTGCGAAGGTTGTGCTATGTATTTGGTGGGACCAATTTGGTGTTATTTATTATGAACTGTTAAATCCAAACGAAACCATCACTGGGGATCGGTATGGACTTCAATTGATGCGATTGATCCGAGCACTGCGCGAGAAGCGGCCGCAATATGCGGAGGCATGAAAAAGAGATTCCACAGTGTGACAACGCTCGGCCTCACGTTGCCAAACCCGTTAAAACACCAAACAAACCTGGAAACACTGAAATCGGAAATCCTACCCCACCCGCCATATTTTCCAGATATTCCGCCGTCCGATTATCACCTGTTCCCATCGATGGCACATGGTCTAGCTGACCAGTAGTTCCATTCATATGAACACATTAAAAAATGGCTTGATCCGTGGATAGCCTCAAAAGGTGAACAGTTTTACCGCGACTGTATACGAGATCTACCAGAAAGATGGGGAAAAGTAGTAGCCAGTGATGGGCAATACTTTCAATGATTCACTTGTAACCATTTTTTAAGAATAAAGTTGTATTTTCATCAAAAACACACCGAAAACTTATTATAGTTGCGGACCCAATCATTTTAGTTTTATCGAAAAAAAAAAATTTAACAATTTAACCATTTTTTTTTTATTTATTGTAGTTTGCAGTTTATTTGGTCAGTTTATTTTTAATTTTATTGTGCATATTAATATTTCTTAAAATTTCAGTTTTAATTTAAAATAATTTTTAATTTTCATTTTTAATAATTTTTGATAAAAGCCATTTTTAATAACGGAGCGCATTGCAGTTCTCAAGCACTGATGGAAATTCTCGTCCTATCCTCTGTATGAGGCAACTGCTATGCAGGGTCGTGGACGCTCGCTCGTTTTGGTCGATCACGAACCCTTTTCTCTAATCTACGTGAGTGGGCTAAGTTGCAGTCTTCATGCAGTTGAGCCCTCAATAAGTGCCTCCTGCAAATCTCTCAACCGGGTTATTTTCACTTTTGCGCAGACCTCCGAAAGCGACTACTAATTACTAAATCGCTTAAGAAACTTTCACTGTTCTTAATTCGTTGGACAGCCACTGTAAATGGTTGCACGCACAAGCAAATCTGTATGTCGCTATTTAATTTTCATCGAACATTTCACGCCTCCCACGCCCACTTGGAATGCAAAGCGCGTTAATACCGAATGGTTCACCGTTATGAGCTTATAATATTTTCGCATAACCATTTTGTAAATTCCGTGGAAACCTTCCGTGAATATGAAATCACCGCCGCGCTTTCATTTGCTTTGCCATTTTGGGTGCACCGCCTGGGCGGGCGTGTGAAAATCACAGACGTGCAAGTCTTTTGGGCGTAGGATTTTGGAGATTAAAAATTTCGCAAGCAATTATTATCAAAAGTTATGGCCAAAACGCAAAACTATGTTGGAGTAGGTGGACGGTGCGTGGTTATGCTTCATTGGCGTAATCGCCATTCAGCCACATTTAATTATGTATTGTTAGGTAATTAAATGCGCGGTCGCCCTTGTTTGGTTTTGGTGTGAAAATAATGAGAAATTTCCATGAAATTTACTACCTATAATTAGAAACATTATAATGCGCATACACACACACACGCCCACACAACTCATTAGTGTAGTATGCGTGTGTGTTTGTATATCGCCATTAATGAAACCAAATCCACTTCACTCACACCAGAGGTGAAACAATTTGGTTCACTGTACTCCCTACCCACTTTTTAACACTAGAAGGGTCGCGTATCTAACTATACCTTCAAAGACCGCAGCCGTCAATTTGACGGTATTAGAGATTCAATCAGAATGCACATGAAATTATTGTATATTTTGCTTTGAAATTAAACAAAAATATTTAAAATTTTATTTTTATTAGTAGTTACAAATTAAGGATAGCACTTAAGTCGAGTAACATTTGTAACAAATAATATTTTTTTTAAATCTATACATTTGCCACAAACAGCTTTTTTACATATTGTGCAGTTTTCACACGTTCTATTTTTCTTACAATTATGATTGGCTTGACATTGCCGCCTCTTATTGTTTGTAGTAGATTGAGCTTATAGCTGCTAAATCAAGTATATTGTAAAAAACATGAACGGGCCATCTTCGTGTTCCAGCTCTTACGGTGTACTTTCGTGCCATTTGGTCAATGATGTCAACACCAAACTTCGTTTTATTATAAAATTTTACTGTCTCGGGAAGCTTTTTTCGATCAACTCCTATGCTCACATTTGGGTACAAAGTACTCAAAATAATAACATTTTTTCCTGGTTTTCCTTGATAGACAGTAAGAGTTGTATTAGTCTCTGATTTCAGTATAAACGATTCATATCGTGTGGTACGAATATTTTTACAAATTGGTGGTACTTCTCGTCTTGCACGCCGCATTGTTCCAACAATACTAGTCCTTTCGACCATTAGTTTTTTAGCCAGATTTATCGACGTGAAAAAGTTATCAGTGGTAACGTTTCGCACTTTTTTGAAATAGGGTTGTACTAGTTTCAAAACCACATGTTCGGGTAATGAAATATCGTTCGGACGGTTTTCGTCTTTTCCTAGATAAGGGAGTCCACCACATAGATACATACTCTCGACATCCACCAGCAGCCAGAACTTTATGCCAAATTTATCCGGTTTGTTTGCAATATATTGTAAAAATGGACAGCGAGTTTTTGATGGAAACAACTGCTCATCGACTGTCAAATTTTCTCCAGGAATGTAACACATTTGACAATTATCTATAAATTTCTTCCATATGTCAAAAATCATTGCAAATTTATCATTAGCTAAACGAACAGAACGCGTGCTTCTCATATCAAATCGTAAGTACTCCATGATTTCCTTGTATCTATTTTTACTCATAGTCTTATTGAAAATGGGTGGCCCCCAATCTTCAGACCACAAGATGTCCAAATCAATGTGGTTCATGTTGTAGGCTCCACGAGCATAAATCAAAGCAATAAAGGCATCTAGTTCGTCTAGAGATAAGTTCCAAGTTTCATTTTGACTCTTCTCATGTGCTTCCTTTTCAGTACATTCTTTTATACGTCGAAGAATGTACTCATCAATCAAAAGCCTCCACGCAGAAATTGGTTTGTCATTTTCAATATATCGCTTGGCGTATGGAGTAGGTCCTGAGATTTCTCTAAGTATATTTTGCTGACTGCAACGTCCTACTTCAGAAGCGTTCGGCGAAATACAAGTCCATTCTGTGCCGTCACTTGCTATCTGTAGTCCACCGCGCCCTGTTCGTCCGCCCCTAATTGATCTACGAGAAACCCCTCGACCTCTGCGCAAATTTACAGTAAAAGTGTTACCTGTATCAGGGAAATCTGCTTCGGAGTCGTCTGGTGAAGAAGTGACCTGCTCCGGCTGAAATTCTGCATGAAGGTTTTCAGAGAGATTCATTGATAAATCGTCAAAACTCTCATCACCTGATACATCTTCTTGTGTATCACACAATCGCGACAGTTCTTGTTGTATTTGGGAAGTAGTGAGACAGCGATGCATTTTTATAACCCACTAAAATATACCAACGTTTACAGTGTATGGAAAAGAAGCCAAGCAATAAGAACTTACACAGAGTTCAAATACGAAATCACGACTGCCCACTAAAATACACCAACGACTACTGAATGCGTTTTTCTCATTTTTTAGTTTTTTACTCTCTTCTTCCTATTTCTCCGATTCCAATTGAACACCTGTTTTGCTCTCTTTCTCGCTCTCAATTTTGTCGGTTTGCATTGAATGCAACAACAATTTCTGTCAGTCTGCATAACAACGACTAAGTTTAATGTAAACAAGCAAGGCAATAACAAATTACACAGAATTCAAATTTGAAATTAAACGGATACTTAGTTCGTAGAAAGCATTGTTTTCTACTATTATCGCTGCCGTCAAATTGACGGTATGCGGTCTTATTAGGTATTTCTAAAGGAATTTCATAAACCACATATATACTAAAAGTTTTCTATAGCTATTTGAGCAATCAATAACAAATTAGGAAAAGTCATAAAATATGAAAATTAACAAAAACATATTTTGTAAAATATTTAAGAATGAAATCGTGATGCCGTCAAATTGACGGCTTTGGTCTTTCTAGTGTTAAGGCACTCGTATGATTTTTTGTATTAGCACACATATACATATGTACATACACATACATACATTTACGTTTAAAGATTTTTAAAATTTATGCAATGGTTATTGTTAAGGCCCATTGCCGCCAGCACTGGTCAATTTAATGGCTAAATGCTTGAGCGATCCGGCATCGTTGCTCGGTCGGTTGATTGTACAGTCGATAAATTTTTCATATTTGTGTGTATGTTTGCACTTGCTAAAGGATACAGTGAACTGCTCGGAGGGCTCAAATTTTTAATTTATTTAAAGTTTTTCATTTATTGTAGGCAGTCAAAGTTGTGGGTACGAAAAATCCTTTTCGTGAATTTGTTGCGAAAACAGTCTCCGAAAACTTCAATTGAATAAATATTTTCTTTGCTTTCGGCAATTGTGCCGTTTTCTTTTATATGAAGATATTTAAGGTTTTGCATTGGAATGATTTGAAAAATATGGATTTATGCTATTACATTAGTTTTGTACTTTTTCCACATTTAATTGATTTAAATTTGTAATGTAACTTTTTTTTGTAATTATCCCACATTTATCCTTTTAATGATTTCAAAACGACGAGAGATATATGATAACAAGTTTTTATTAATATATTATTGTTAGTTATGGTTCCAGAGAGGAACAGAGAATTTGACCTCATGGACTGGCATCGAAAAGTATCTGGTATCGCTATAAGGAGTTGCGGCTTTGTCAATTTTAGAAGAGTACTCAGCAGTTCTACGCAAGTCAGTGCTTTCACCTGCCGCTCGCTGAGCTAACTCCAGGCCATTTGACTATCAGCAGATCTCAAGTAACCAGAGAGACCACCAACCTTATTTTGCATGGAGAAAGAAGCATGGCTAATCAGCAATCCCTCTTACCTGGTGATACGAAGCTTCAAATTTTATACAAAATATTTCGAAATTTAAAAAACACTTCAATTAATATAGAATATTCGAAAATATTTTTGATATGCAGTGCATTCAATTTAGGATATTAAAGTGCAAGCTCAAAGTGGCTCAAAATTCTAATTAATTTTTGTAAATTTTCTTTCTTGTTTGTGTGGGACATTTTTCTCCACATAACGAATGCATGACTTGTTTTTTTATATCGCTGTGAAATATTTGGTTATCCAATAAGTTTTGCGGTTCTATAACAGAGAGCCTTGCTGCAAGCCTAAATTATTTTTTGTTATGTTGATACACCCTTCATTTGTCACTTTTCAATCTGTCAGTTCATTCTTTATTTACAAGCCATTTGGTATCGACGCGCCGCAGTATTTTCTACAATGGAAGAAATTAAGTCTTGAGCAGTGATTGAATTTGTATTTTTGGAAGATTTAAAAGCAAAGGAAATTCACGAACGAATGTTGGCAGTGTATAAGAGATTCTCGTCATAAATTAGTATTTACAATAGAAATAAAAGCTGGTCATACAAGCCTTGAAATACAAAATACTCTTTTATGCCCCCAGAATTTAATTCTGATACAATAAAATTTGTGCAAAAACCGGGAAAAAGAGGAGGAAAACGAAAAACTCTCCTGCAGACCATCACAGAATTACTAGGTGCCCCAAAGGGAATACCGTGAAGCCAGCTATACAAATTAAAAAAGAGGTAAACTTAAATATTTCTAACATTACTGTGCGTAGGAGAAAACGCCAAGCTGGATTAACAGCTCGCAGAACATGAAAGAGGGCACTCCTGACACCAAAACGCTTGACATATGGCGTATCATTTTATGGACTAACGAGTCTAATATAGCTGTGTATGGTGGCACGTGTTCACAACAATATGTAAGACACCGAAAATCAGCCACAATACAATCTAAAAATCAGTACATGGGATGCAAAAATAATCGTATGGGGGGATGTTTCTTATATTATATTATGGCACAGGACCCACACATAAAATGTATGGCATAGTGGACACTATTATTTATTTGCAAATAATGCAGAATGATATGCTGCTGAATTGCAGAGAGGAAATGCCAAAAAAATGGGTCTACCAGCAAGATAATGATTTTAAGCACAGGAGTCGGAAGGTTTTGCCATTGGTTTCGCGCAAATAAAATTCAGATTATGTAATGACCAGCTCAGTTTCTCGACCTCAGCATTACAAAAAATCTATGGTGGGATTTAAGCATAGCTGTACACAATGCCAAGTCGAGTAACAACAAACAGCTTTGGAAATTTCTTAAAGATGCGAGGCTGAGTATTCCAGCCATTGTGCTGCCTTGCATGCCGTGCATGACTTCCAGCGAAAGCTTGATGCCATTCGGTTTAAAGGAAGCGAAGTTATTGCGTCTAAAGTGTCAGTATCTTTGAGTCATAGGTACAAAATTGAGTTTCGAGCAAAGAGCTAATATCAAATTTTCTTTTATAATCGGTAAAACTTTTACCGAAACATTTGAATTGATGAAAAAGGTAATGACGATGATTGTTTAACTCGTACCAGAGTTCATGGGTGGTTTACATGTTTCAGAGATAGTTGTGAAGACATAAATGACAATGAACGTCCGGTACGTTAAATGAGTAATCATTCATTAAAGAGGTGAGAAAAGACGAGAACTTCGTTTACAACATTGTAACTGGTGATGAAACGTCCAACATGAACTTGAAACTAAGCGTCAAAGTGCCGAATAGAAGGCCCCAAACGAGCCAACACCAAAAAAATCGCGCTTAGAGAAGTCAAAAATCAAGTCAATGCTCATTTGTTTTTACGATTCAATGGGAATTGTCCACAAAGATTTCGTGTCAATGGGCCAAACCGTCAGTGCAATCTTGTATCTTGGTATTTTGAAGTGTTTGTTGCATCATATCCAGGAAGCTGCATGATAATGCTCCATCTCATCGGTTCACTCTTATGACTGATTTTTTGATTAAAAATCGCATTTTAACTATCAATCACTCACCGTATTCGCGTGATATGACTCTCTGTGACTTCTACCTATTCGGAAAATTGCATTTGGCCATGAAAGGAAAACATTTTGCGTCCGTAGAAGCCATTCAAAAAGCTTGTACCGACAAACTGTGGACATTCCGGTCAATGACTTGAAACACTCTTTCGAAAAGCTTTTAGATCGCGAAAAACGGTATATTGAGGCCAGCGGGAATTATTTTGAATAGATAAACTCGAAGTCGTCAGAACAAAGCTCCTGTCGTTTCCATTTTTGCTCAGTCTTGTTTGTTTTGGACTTCACCTTTTAGGTTAACATTTTTCTGAAATAATATATATATATATAATTGGCGCGCACATCCTTTTTGGGTGTTCGGCCGAGCTCTTCCTCCTATTTTTGGTGTGCGTCTTGATGTTGTTCCACAAATGGAGGGACCTACAGTTTTAAAAATGCTCTATATAAGATGTTTTATAAAACTTCCTTGGATTACAATTCCGAATTCAAAGTATTAGATCTCTCACTTTAAAGAGGCAGACCTAGAATATACGAAAATATTGATTTGCTTCCATTATATACAACAATTAGACCAATATCAGAAGAAAAACGTAAAGATATGATGGATTTACTATCCTAAATCGCACCAATTTTTCACAAACACTTTATTTCCCTAAATACTAATAAATAATTTACTTAGTTACAATGAAATAAGTTTGAATAAAATGTTAATTACTAATAAAAATGTTTCCTTGATGGTATAAGTCATTTATAAAGCCATGCAAAGTAGCCAAAATGGGCCATAATGTTATGGTACTATAGGCTTTTTCGCACGCTGTTTGTACTTATACATACATACAACTATGCATATGATTTACTACCGGAACTTTAAAATGGCGCAAAAGTTCGGATGGCACATTCAAATTTATTTACATGGAATTGCTGCAATACCATAAATTCAAGCCACGAAAAACTATAACTAAAAAATGCAAACACAGAAAACAAAACATAAATCACTGCACACAGCAAAGAGTGGCGCAGATTTATTGAAATACAATAAATATTATTACTCTATATATGGATCTGTGTATGTATGCATGTGAATGAATGTGAAGGATGCATTCGCAAATAACTTTTGACATTTTATATGGATCGAATGGTATTTTCAATGCAAAAGGGTAAAGTGATAAATAGTTCTGGTAATTTATAAAAGAGTGATATATTTACGCTTATTTAGCTTCGGGCGAGTGGGCGACCGATTGTGGAGTGGAGCTGAGGGAAGCTAGCATGGATAAGTGCTTACTTATCACTTTGATAAATATTTTATTATAGCTGTGAATTGCATAGCGAACGATTTGATTTGCGGGTATTGCTATCTCTTACGTGAATTGGCTACCAAGGTTGTGAAAATTTTCTCCGCTAAACTTCTTACTGTGTGCTTCTCTTTAGTCGCAGGTCAATGTGAATTAGCCGAAATCCTTTGATGACCACAAAACCATAAACCTGGGGAACGCGTAAATATGACGAGATATAGGCAGCAGAATTATTAAAATTACTGTTGCAACTCTTCATTAACCAGTTAATTGTGTTACAAAGTGCGCACACATTTGTATCGCGAATATCGAACGGTGACAAGTATGGTCGTCAAGAGCATATCACAATATTTTTTCATATATTTATTTTTCCATAACATTATTTTTTTCTGTAGTATTTCGGCATGGTCTCAAATTATTCTAAACATTTAGAAATTTAAAATGATAACAAATTTTGCCATATATCAATGACGAGTGTACTCGTCGAACACAGTTAACTGGCTAAGGGGGAGCCTGCTTTAGAGGCTTCAAAAAATCGATTTTTTCGTGGATTTTTTTGGCAAGGAAAGAAATATTCGATTGAAACGAAACTTTCAGGTGTTATCTATACTAATATTATAAAGAGGAAAACTTTGTTTGTTTGTTTGTTACGAATAGGCTCAAAAACTACTGGACCGATTTTAAAAATTCTTTCACCATTCGAAAGCTACATCATCCACGAGTAACATGGATTATATTTTATTTTGGAAATAGGGCTCGAGATATAGGTCAAAACTTGGACCCGGGTAACCTTCGGATGTGTATGTACAATATGGGTATCAAATGGAAGCTGTTGGTGAATGCTTTAGTCCAGAGTATTTTTCATGCCGCTCTGTGACTGGGGTCTCGAGATATAGGTCAAAACGTGGACCCGAGTAACCTTTGGTTGTGTATATACAATATGGGTATCAAATGGAAGCTGTTGGTGAATGCTTTAGTCCAGAGTATTTTTCATGCCGCTCTGTGACTGGGGTCTCGAGATATAGGTCAAAACGTGGACCCGGGTAACCTTTGGTTGTGTATGTACAATATGGGTATCAAATGAAATCTGTTGATAAGTGCTTTAATACGGGGTAATTTTCATACCTATTGATGACTAGGGTCTCGAAATATATGCCAAAACGTGGACCCGCCGTGTCTTTGCACCGAATTAAACCAAACTTACGCACATTGTTAAGTAAGTATTGAAAATGGGTTTCGTAAAATGTGGTTGTAATTCGGAGCACTGGCAACGGGTACATCGTTCTTTTGAACCAGCCATAATGTCGCTTACTTTTTTAACGCTTGGGGCGGAACTGAACTGTCAAATTGACAGTGTGAGTTACAATGTGTCAATATTTCTTTCTGATTTGGATGCCATAAGGAAAAAGTAAGTGCAACATGTAAAAAATGTTTGTGAATTTTTTTGGAGTGGATTTTGGAACAGTGAATAATTTCTTACGAAATTTGAGAATTTAATGTGAAATCCGAATGAAATTATGTGTTCGTGGAAAAAAAATTTTTTTCGTTTTTTTTTTTTGAAAAATATAAATGGATAATGGTTAAAAAAGCTCCAATGCTTAATAAAACATATAAATTGAAACGAAAAATTCATGGATGATCATATGCGTTGATTTGAAATTTAAAAACAATCTTCTTTTTTCCTGATTTTCAATTTATATTTTATATTTACTCAAAAACAAATAGAAAAACAAAAAATATTGTTAATGCCAAAGCGCTTGAATAAAGAATAAAGAAATAAATAATATGAAAAGCATATATTTTCTGTTCTAAACCATATATATTCTATTTTAGTGTGCCCAGCGAAGGGGGCCGGGTTTGCTAGTTGTTATATATTTCAGCAGTCTTCTTAAATTTTTTCATTAAAATATATGTCATATTATGCCTGGCACAAGCATTTTTCCGAGGCGCTTCGAGAAAGATGCAGGTCGCAGTTTTCATCTGAAACCAGAAACCCAAAAAATTTTTTATTTTAGTATAGTATAACTTCTAGTTAAACCAAGAAAATTAAACAAAAAGTGAGAAATTCTACAATTTTTCGCTAATTAAAAAAAATGCATTTTTTTGGAAAAACAGATTCACTTTAGATTGCTTAAAAAGTGGGTTCGTCATAACTTTCTTAAGGTTTTTTGGGTTTAACTAGAAGAGAATTTAATTCCAAATACGATCAATGTTATCTCGTTTCGATAGGACATTTATCTTTTTCCCACCAATTAGGAAAAATCGTAAAAATAAAGAAACCGAGAAATCGCGCGTCAAAATTTTTGTATATAAAAAATCCGCTCGGATACCTGCTCGACGCTTGTTCACAATTTCTTCTGTAACTGCGAAAATATTTTGAATTCGCTTCTGAAATTTTAAGGACACATTCTTGGATAGTTTGGAAAGAGATTTATGCACAAAAAAACAATCGATTTTTTGAAGCCTCTAAAGCAGGCTCCCCCCTTAAGAGCCACTGTACACATCCATAGCGGACATTTAAGCGATTTTTTATTTCTCCTCTAGTGCCTTTCATGTGAATTTGAAATAAAAAATTATTTCGTAAATATTTCACTCACAGATTATTTCATTACATTTCGAGTCGCTCTTACTCGAAAATCCTATATTATGGAGGGATAACTTGAGCCCACTCCTACTCATAGCAAAAGTCGTATTTGAGAAGGATGGAGTTGACTCCTGATTAGCTGGAAAAGTGCAAAAACGTCATAACAATTGAAGAGCCGGGTAGCTGGATGTTGACAATATGTAAGGAAGCAGCTCTTGAAGTATTAAGTTTTTGAGGAAGACTACTGAAAGTGAATTAAGATTTAGCTGCTTCTTTGACTAAATTATTCGTGCAGTCCGAATAAGTTGCAATGCTCGATCCGCTTTCACATTTTTTTACCAGCAGACTGTGGAAGAGTTTTTATTTCGGTGAGTTTTTATTTCGGTGCAACGGAGTAACTACATAACTGCTAGATGGTCTTTCTGGAGACCAAAAATTAAATTTAATAGTTTTCAAAATCATTTCATGCAATTAAAATCAGCTTCTGATTAGGTTTTAAAATGAGATAGCTCTATGAGGTACAAATATATTGGGTTGGCAACTAAGTAATTGCGGATTGTTTTTAGAAAATCAAAGACAATTTTTTCACGGAACTAAATAACTTTATTCTCTAATGTATTGCCCATTTTGATCAATGACCTTTTGCCATCTTTCAGGCTGCATCACAATTCCAGGGTCATAAAACTTCTGCTTTTTGTTAGCCAAAAACTGAATCAGGCACGATTTCACGATTGTTGAAATTTTTACCTCTCGCAGAGTTTTGTAGAGATCTAGACAAAAAGCAATCAGATGGTGCTAGGTGAGAACTATATGGTGGATGTGGCAAAACATCCCAGTCAAGCTCCAATAATTTTTGCCGAGTGGCTTTTGCATTGTGACGGCAACTGATTCGATGCCAAGATCACGTTCAAGGTCGTTATAGTGAATATAAAAGGTGATCAGATTGGACGTACTTTTTTCAATATAACTTTATTTGTGGGGGTATGTAAAGTCGAAATGCCTTGTGGATAAGCCACCTTCGATTGAGGCATTGGAAGCCAACACCACTACAGGATCCATCTCAAGGCCATAGTCAAGGAAGAATGCAGTCATATCGAGCAAAAGTAAATTGATTCTGAACTTTGTATTATTTTCACACATTTTTTACTTTGAATTGAGTAAAAGTAATTTTTCAGTGGTGGTATATTTTCATGAACGCATAACAATTTAATGCCCCTTTCCAAGTACTTACAACGAAAGGACTAAGCTCTGTGTTTATTCTGAATTTGGTACTTAAAAAACGAAAGCGAAATACAATTTTATTCACGACTGCATGTGCAATTAAGTAGAAAGTAATTCACATCATAAATTATGTGTATCATTTTGAGTGTGTTGGAGTTCAATGACCCCAAACTTGGGCATTTCAAAGCTTTAACATCGAGTGATTAAACACACACAGCTACCAAATAACACAACACCTGCTGTGGCTTAAAGCGAACGCTTAACTGAAATACACAGGCAAAAATCCAAACCAATTCATAGCGTAGGAAAATCGCATCTTCCTGGAAACAAAAACACAGCAGCTTACAGTCACACATTCGCCTGCCAGGTTCATAAATCAAAACACAACATCTTCGTGGGAATTCCCATAATGGTTTTCGCTAATGCACAGTGATTCTGCCAAGGGCAAAAATTAAAGAAAAATATTTACGCAATTCGGCAGTAAAGTGGACAAACAACCTAAGGATACAAATTTGTCGAACCATTTTTTTGTAATTTTAATTTAATTTTCAACCGCTGAAGTGATACTGGATTTATTGTCGTAAAGCGGAATGAAAAATTTAGAATATAGGAGTTTGAATTAAATGTTTGTGATACGGATATTATAGGACTAGGTATGTGACAATAATTTTATTATCATCATTATCATTCACAGCGTTACAACGCGGGGTACTTTAAAGCTTTCTTCACAATGCTTCTCCAAAGCGGACGATCTTGTGATTTTGATCTATAATTACGAATTCTCAAACCTTTGAGATCGTTTTCTACTGCGTCTATCAATCGATTCATCGGTATTCCCTTGGCCTTCACGCCCATTAGCTTCCCTGTCATGGTGTTCCTCTCTGTACAGTCAGCAGGCATACAGGTAAATGACATAATATCCTGATGCTAACATGGGTCCTGGGACACGTGGGTATCACGGGTAATGAGACCTCTGACTCTTTAGCTGCCCTTCCCTTCTGCAGTTATCAACGCCACAGCTAGCAAATGGGTTACTTCAACCCACAAGAGAGCTTGGCAGGCTGAGAGAGGCTGCAGATGGACAAAACTGATGTTACCAGTCATGTCCGCTCGACTAACGCAGATCCTCCAGCCATTGAGCAGAAGGAACTGTAGGCAGCTGGTTGGGTTGATGATGGGCCACTTTGACACATGGAAAAGGTAGACATCTTAGACAGTGAACTCTGCCCAGCATCGACAGTGGAGGATGAGCCGGTGAACCACTTTCTGTGTATCTGCCCGGCCTTCGCACGAATTAGGCTTGAGGTCTTTGGCACTGATGTGCTAAGAAGCGACCACCTTGGCTTCTTGGCCCCACAAGATCTATTCAGATTTCTTCGGAAGTCGGGTAGATTAGAAATAACAAAGAAACCTAGCCATCTTATGCGGATGGCGAACTTGAGCTGGCAGTATAGAAAATGAAAGCGGTCCTTGTTACTGTACCCAAAAGAAGGGAGCAGATAATATTGCGGATTCGCTCTCACAAAATACTGTCGCAAGAGGCAATTCAGTACCTTGGTGTTTTGATTGGTGCACGACTCGGCTTAGCTCAACACGACTCATAAGCCTTTACCCGAAATAACATCATGCGTTACCAGGAAAGCCGAGGACGTTGATTATTATCCCACGCAGCTAATGAGTGGACACGAATGCTTTCGGTCGTATCTGCACGGTTTTAAGCTGGTGGACAACCACTATTGCCCGCACTGCTCTAACACGATCGAAGTTGCCGATCATCTTATTTTCCAATGTGACTGCTTTTGAGATGAGCGTCAAACGCTGGAGGTGCTACTTGGACACCCGTCGCTGGTGAAGAATCTACTACTAAACAATAACTGGAACCATCTTCAAACAATAACTGGAATGCTGCTAAGGCATATGCAGCAATTTTAATACAGTACCTCCGATACACGGAGTGGACGTTGAAGAGTAGGAACTCTTGAGTAAGGAGGCTCTAATTGTTTGACTGACGAACGACAGTCCCGAACGCCTGAGGTGACGCTCGCGATGATATCAGACGAGAACTAATCGATACTAACAAATTTTTTATCGCTTTGTTTCGATGTTACTTTGCTCCAAAAAACCGAGCAAAGAAGATTGTGCCAAAAGGAGATATCCCAGAATGCAGAACCCAATTGTGATCAATAGACACAAACGCGGCACAGATAGAGACATAAAAAGACGAACCTGTAGCTTGAAGCTGGCTACAAATATGGTGGCTTCACTCGTGAGCGAATAGAACTGGCCCACTCTATGAATGCTGGGGCCTCCCGAAGTAATGCAGAAATAGCCTACTTCCCCGAAGTTCCTTTGAGCTCATTTGCCTATTGTCAGAATCAGATTTGCCGTCCATCTGCCACTCGGTTCAGTGTCTCATCGGCTTTGCTACCGCTGCATGGCTGGGCATCTCCGTTACGCGGCATTAGTGGCGACGTGTTTTTTCCTGGACTCCCACGCATAAAGTCGTTCCCGGGTCATAAAAGCTGATTAATAGAAATATTACGTTTTATGTATAGTGAAGTATGATTTTTGTTTTATTTTCGAAGAAGTACGAACCGAACCCAAAATCCGCACCAAATAGTAACTTTTCGTAAACACATGACAATCAGGTGAGCCTAGTGTGGATTAGTGTCATATCTTCTATTACAATTTTGTTTGTTAAAACAGCCATTCATGCGAAAATGCCCCTTGTTGCAAGAGATTTTCGACCCAAATTAAATTCACATTTTGATAATAAACTTTTATTTATTTGGACGAGCTACTCAATCGTACTATTTGCCATAGTGATTTGGCATTTGTGATTGAATAATAAACAACAGATTTGGCAGACATCACCAAAAAAACATGGCTACAACTGCGTATTGACACCGACCCGTTCCTATTGCCAAACGTTTTAGATGGATGAACTGACAAGATGGGTAGACATTTTTCTTATATGCAGTAAGAAGATTTATTTACAAAGCTTCTTTGTATTCAAAATTTGTTGCATTATTATTTGGTCTATGTGCAAAGAGTTTATTCGTGAAAAGGAAACATACAGCTGGCCTTACGAAATGTAACTGTCTGTAAAGCTCACGTCACCGCCTGGCATTGTACTCTGTTTGTGTTAATAGTGTTTAGGGTAAGAGTTCTTGTTGAAAGAATGTGTGACTTTCTTTTCAGTCACATTTGAATAATTTGATATCGAGCTCACAGGTGTTCTTGGTCACAGGAAAACATATCAGAAACCGCTTGGCAGATGAGCTGCCTTGTTACGGGAGCCGAGAGGTGAATCCCTGTGCAAAGAGTTGGTGTCACTTTGCTGAGAATTTTGGAAACTCGGGTTACTTGTTAACACAGGGAAATAATTCAGGTTTGCAAAGACGCGAGATCCCTACGGTCATGCGTAAATCCTGGATATCGCCTCTGGTGATACTTAGGCTCTATTCTATTATAATCTCGAGTCTCCTTTGCCAGGCTCCGAATCATCTTAGCGCCTACTTTGCAGTCGTCCTTCTGACAATAAGACATCTTGCGCCCCCTTCAAGAATTCATAGTATTTCTCTGGGCCCAACTTATTCAATAAATTTTAGGATTTGTTCTATTTTATTGAGTTTTATTTCCTGGTCTTGTAAATATGTTTACGCAGGTGTATGTCCTGCATCAATGCTGGACTGCTTGACTGCAATTCCCAGGTTAAAAAGATGATAACTCTATCTACGAAGGGCTGTTAGAATCCCTGTGATGATTCTAAAATTTTCAAATATCGAAAATAAAAAGATTTTCTAGGCTTGCGTTTAGTAAAAAATTATTTCATCCTAACTTTCACTCTCTTATTAGCTTTTGCTAAATTTAAATATCGTCACATTTGTGCCATCCTTTAAGTGCGCCCGCAATATGAATTACATGGTCTTCTTAGCTTAAAAACCTGCTAACACAGCCATTAGCAAATGGTGTAACTTAGTTGTTGCTGTAGTGGGACTTAAAATTGTAAAACAAGGAGAGCTCGACAATTGTCATTAGCGGGCAAATAGGGAAGTACCAGGCCAATTGGCTTCAGCTATACTCATATCAATGGCTTTGTTTTCGCATTGGAATGGGCAACCACTGCGAGGCGGGATGTAATAAATTGTCACAATAAATTATAAGGCACACAAGTATCAGCAATCGCGCGTGTAGCCAGCAGACGTGCTCCTTCGTGTACGCAAACACATATTTGCGCTATGCAGTGAAAAAGCCTAACTACTCAGACATCAAGCTCTAGTTCACTGGTATTTGAAGGAGGAAGTCAAACTAGTTTCAAAGTAACTAGTATTGTACTAGGTGCAAATTGTACTAATTGTAAATGAAGTAGTACTGCGAGTTGCCAATAGAGGCATGTTCATGAACTGGTATTTGAAGGAGGAAGCCAAACTAGTTTCAAAGTAACTAGTATTGTGCCAGTTGCAAATTATACTAGTTGTAAATGGAGTAGTACTGCAAGTTGCCAATGGAGGCAACAAGCTCTAGTTCATGAACTTATATTTGAAGGAGGAAGTCAAACTAGTTTCAAAGTAACTAGTATTGTACCAGTTGCAAATTGTATTGTACTAGTTGTAAATAGAGTAGTACTGCAAGTTGCCAATGGAGGCAATAAGCTCTAGTGAACTGGTATTTGAAGGAGGAAGTCAAACTAGTTTCAAAGTAACTAGTATTGTACCAGTTGCAAATTGTAAAGTTGTAAAGTTGCAAGTTGTAAATGGAGGAGTATTGCAAGTTGCAACTGAAGGTTTTTGAAAAAATAAATATTATGCTATTACTGAGAATACGAATGATTAAAACATTTAGTGACAATGGGGATTAAACGGTTATAGGCATTGATAGAGTCAATCTTTTGCATGGTAAATACTAAAAATTACTTAATATTACTATTACTATTTGCTAATACTATTTCTAAGATTGTTCGTGTGTACTTATGTTAGTTATTACGTTCATGAGTATTTGCATAAATGTTACAATGTTATCATAATCGCCTTAACCACTAGTAATACGTACACCTACAACTTTTTCTCATTTACGCGCCGTTGCAAAATTATAAGCAAACCACTATTTTTTTATATATTATACTTATATTATACTTTTTAGTCTGAATTTTTAGAATTTTTCTGGATATGTTGCCTTTTAGCCCATTATATGGACATTGTAGGGCGCTAAGCTACTTTGCTTTCTTCTGTATAAAAAATCCGTGCATGTACTCTGTAGGGAAGAAAATGCGTGACACCTCAGCGTGAAAAATATTTCACAAATCAGCAAATTTTCGTCCTTCTTTTTCAACTTTTTTTAAGATTGCGCCCTGTTTTATAACAACATCTATTCGGATCGTTAGACGGAAATCCAGTTTTCACACCATCTTCTTGAGAGTCTACCTGTCTGCCTTTTTAGTCATTACTGCTCTTGCAAGTCGCCCGTCAGCCATTCTTTTGACATGCCAGCTCCACTCTTTTCCGTGTTGTCGGCTCTACTTAGCGACATCTTCAATTTCGCGTATGCGCTTTACCTTTTCATTCGCTGGTGATTGGGTCTGACATACCCTGATTTAGCATACAGAATTTGCATCTCTGTAGTGTTCATAATGCGCTGCTTTGCGGCAGTTCCTTCTGCTAGAGTTTTTACTCCGTGCGTCATAATTGGTCTGAGTCACGTTTTGTAAATTCTGATCTTACTTTTCGTGCTCACGTGTTTTGCTTTTTTTTTACACAACGTGACGCAGGTATCCCGATATGCAAGATGCTGTTATAGCTTGTGCCATATATATTGGGCCTGGCAATAAGTTTCCGCTTTCATAAAAGAGGTTTCGCTACTGATACTATTTTTGTATTCGCTCTAGTAATATACTGTATATATATATATATATACTGTATATATGTGAGGTCTCGATCGCAGCACTTGACATTCATTAGGAGCGTAAATATCATTTTCTATCTGAAGTCAAAAATGTCTCTGTATTGATCAATATTTACAGTAATCACGCTCCATCAAATACAACTTGTAAAGAGTGGTTTCGACTCTTCCAAAGTGGCAATTTCGACGGGAGTGATAAAGATCGCGAAGAGGCACCGAAAAATTTCGAAGATACTCAACTACAACAATTATTGGATGAAGACGCATGTCGAAACCTTGATGATATGTCTAACGAGTTGCATGTTGACAGATCGACAGAAAGCAGGTAACTGGCACCGCGTCATCACTGCCGATGAAAACTGGATCTATTATGTTAACTCTAAGAGTCGAAAAAGTTAAAACCTGTCAGGTGAACCAGGTCCATCTACAGCGAAAACAAATATTCATGCTTCAAAGGTTCTGCTGCGCATCTGGTGGGATCCGAAGGGTGTCATCTCTTATGAACTCCTCAAACCAGCTGATACCATCACTGCCTATCGTTACCGAATATAGCTAGTACGTTTGCATCGAGGTCTCAAAGAAAAGCGGCCGGAGTGGGACGGTAGACATGACAAACTGAGTTTGCCGCATCATAACGCCAGGCCACAAATTGCTAAATCGGTCCAGAAATATTTAGAGTGATTGAGTCGGGAAATTTTGCCCCACCCACCGTATTCCCCAGACATTGCACCTTCGGATATTACCATCTGTTCCGATGAATGCAGTCAGCCCTTATTGGAGAGCGGTTCACTTCTTACGAGAGCATCTCAAGCTGGCTCAATGAAGGGATCAAGTCAAAAGAACTCGAATTTTTCATCAAAGGAATCCATATCCTGCCTGAAAAATGGAGTAAAGTTGTAGCTTCCAATGTTAAATACTTCACATAAGATTTAATTAAGACTATTTAATTGTTTAAATAATTCGTAACTTTGGTTAAGAAAGGACGAAAAGTTATAAGAAAAATTGAGTGCAATATATTTAGGTTAGGTTAGATGAGTCAGGTTGCTTCTCTAACACAAGATTCTAGATGGCTCTAAGGTCCATTGTGATATCTGCATTTGATTTCCATCCCGTAACTAAGTTGCTTAAACCATTTAGATCTTTTCAAGAAGGTAACTATTGCCTTCAACATGCAAATTTCCCAGTTCTTCAAAGAAATAATCACCAAGATATTTCGCACTGCTTCTTTGAAGTGCAAGACATCCACAAAGGAGATGTTGTAACAATTCGATTTCTTCTTCATCTCCACAACTCCTGCAGAAGTCATTGTGAGGTACTCGTACAACCATTCTTCTGGCTATGGTGCCAATAGGACCCGTTATAACACCTGGGAGGACGTTGGTAGCTGCTAGTTTTCGCCAGTGCGCTTTGGAGACTCTTCAGTTAGTAGTCAGAGACCGACTTCTATTGGTTTACGAGATTACGCTCAAGTTAATTGCAGTGGACAGTTCCTTAAGGGAAATGCTTATATCCTCTACCACTCACTGAAGTTCAAGCTCAGGACCTTTCCTTGCGCACTCAGCCGCTCTTTTCCGTCCACTCTAGAATGGCTGGGGACCCAATAAAGTGTGATGTTGTGTTATTGAATAAGCGGGGAAGGCCTCCTACATTCTTTAAGACATCTTGAATTGATGCGCTTTGAGGCCAGTGCCTTGATCGCTGCTTGACTATCAACCAAAATGGTAAGGTTTTCCGGAGTCTTATCAATTAGTCTTATCTTTTTTGCTGCTTTGTCTATAGCGTAGATCTCAGCTTGGAAGACGCTACACTGGTTTCGGACTCTAAATTAGCAGTTTAAGGATAATTGTTTCGAGTAAACTCCCAGTGCAGTGCCATTGTCTATCTTTGACCATCAGTATAAATATGGTGACCACTATCATCTAATATGGTCTGGTCTGTCAATCATTCTTGTCAAATATTCGTATTTTATAGTCTCTGTTCAGATTTATCTTGAGTACCACGTGGTCTGTTTTCGAAGCGTCTTGGTCAGCAGAGTCTGAAAAATGATATTTCGTATAATGACATTATGTTAAAAATGTCTCTGTTGCTAGCAATGAAAGACGCTAAAAGGCCAACTACTTCAGCTTCAAAGCCAACCAGTTGCCCAATTCGTTCAGAACTCGTACATTTGACTGCAGGGTACATATCGGAGTCGCAGTTACTATAGAAGCTGGCGGGCAGGCAGGCAGGCAGGCTTACAAAACCCTTTTGGCGATTCTCTTTCTTTTTCTCTACCGCTCCCTTTCCCCTCTCACTTGATTGCTGCTGCTGCTTAATGCTGTTATTGTCAGCGCGGTTTTGTTTGCAGCGTTGGCGCTAAGCCGTTGTGTGCATATTTATGCGAATGTGTGTGTGTGCATTCTATGGGTGTCCTTGCCCATTAATATATCATCGGCAGCGCTTTTTTGTTTTCACATTTTATGCGTAAAACTCCTCTTCTCTCTCTCTCTCATTTCACTTTCCAGCACCCAACTTAATATCCTCTTATGTGGTCACTTTTGTTTGGTGGTAATCGCCGCCACCCATCTTACAGCCAATTTCGTCCCCACTTACACCCTCTTTTTGATTATTCACGCTTCTGTCTGTGTGCAGCTCGCCACACTCTGATCAATTGCTTGGAATTTGAAATCTGGTTTTACCAGGAAACCACCAGAATATACAAGAAATGGTTAACCGTAGTGGAATACAGTAGAAACGGGTTGATAGGGGTGGGGAAGTAAAGCCAATGAAATGTGAAAAATAGGAAGACAGAAAATGCTTAAAATGAACAAATAAATAACCGTTATGCGTAAAATTTGTCTCTGTGTGCGTGTGTGTGTGTATGTGTGCAATGCTTTGGTAATTCACGCCTCCTTTTTCTCACTCTCCTTGCTGGCGGCTCTTTATGCACTTCACTAGAAATATTTTGTTGTTATGTATTTTTCAGAAAATTCATTTGCATTTATGTATGTATGTGTGCACATATATATGTATTCTACTGCTCCGCCTTTCTCTTCAACTTTTCATGCGAAATTTTTTCTTAATTAAAGTTTATCAATTTTTCTTCAGTTGGCGCTATCGAACGGCCAGCCAGAAATCAAAGGACGACCGCTGCTTTGTGGAGGTCGCGGGCGAGCAGCGTAGTGTGGCTCGAAATTCACAAATGGTCAATGTTTTATTCATGCAACAACAGTAAGAGTTGTTGTTGGCCCAATCCCTACAGCCTGCCGCTATTGAGTTGTAATCAATGAGGAATTTATCTGGTTTGAATTAAATTGAATTTGTAAAATATATAATATTTTTTTTCTTTTGATGTAAGAAGGGGGATAATTTGGCAGAGGCTTTAAATATCGTTTGCTAAATTTGCAATTGGAACTTTCTTCTCATTTCATGGCTGCCCAGAAATTGTTAAGTATTTAAAGCGTCAGTGGTAACTTCTTTGTTTGTACTCGTATATCTACCCCGTGGCTCTTAATAAATTTGAAACTTTTTGGGGATGGAGATCTTCTTAACTCTATAATGAACTGTGCTGCCTTTAGGCAAACTTTTTCCTCTTGAGTTGATCAACTATTTTTCGGTATATAGAATTCAAAAATTTTTGAGGTATACAAGTTTTTGGTGTAACACAACAAAGCTTCGAGCCTCCTTTATTTGGCACCCGTCCTGGTTTATCGTCAACCTTTCCAGTTGCCTCACAGCAATTAGACCATTTCTTAGCTATACAACTCGCATAGCGGAAATGTTTCATGCGGCTTGAAATGCTGCAACTTTGGGATGTTTTTTCGGTAAGTATGTTTGCAACTATTCTCAGTAAATGGCATTTTTGTTTTAACAGTATGAAACAGTTCCGAAAATTTTCTAGCGAGAATTGATCAGATTTTAGTATAAAATTGTTTTCTGGCTTATCTTTGTTTCTCAATTAATTAGAGTTCGACTACCACCTGAGCACTTGCAGCATTACCTGAGAAACAAAAATTTCCATCATTAAATTGAAAGAAAGGAAGTATTTGAACCGATAACATCCGAAGTGGCGTGCCATGTAGTGTTGGCGAGGAATATTCTGCGAAAGAATTTTAGATTTTGGATCGTTGGTGATGGCGAGTATCGGAGTATCTTCAATATACAACCATCTATTGACTTCGGCAAGCTAGTATTGTCCATTAAAGATGTCTTTGGAGGTATCCCTCGTCTTAAATCTTCTCCAAACACTTATGTTGATGGTTTGCCTGCGGTAATATTCAAGCAGTGTGATTCTTTACTATACCCTTTGTGGTTATTCTTTAACAAATCTCTAACTTCGGGTACTTTTATTGACGGCTTGAAATTTACTTTCATTTCATCCATTTTCAAGAGTGGTAATAAAAGCGATACTAGTAACTACAGGCCTACTTCAAAGCTTTCCACCATTGCAAAGCTTTTTGAATGCATTATCCACGACAAATTGCTTTTTGCTGTCAAGAACAAGGTGCAACCGGAGCAGCATGGCTTCTTTCCGGGCCGTTCAACAGTGTCTAATTTAGCTGTGTTTTCGGATGATTTTATCGCTGCTTTTCAATCAGGGCACCAGCTTGACACCGTTTATACCGACCTCACTAAGGCTTTTGATCAGGTTTCCCATATAAAACTAATAAGAAAATTAGCCTGCATTGGCTTCCACTCAGCCTTCTTAAGTTGAATCTCATCTTACTTGCAGAATCGCCATTGTTTGGTCATCGTTGACAACGTTAGGTCTCTTCCTTTCGTTGCTTGCTCTGGACTTCCGCAAGGTAGTATTCTGGGCGCGCTTCTTTTTGTTCTGTTTGTCAATGGTATTCACTCTTCCTTCTTGTCAGCAAGATTCCTGCTTTTTATATAGACGACGTTAAGATTTATTCGACCATTACTAGCTCCCTTGACTCTGAATTGATGCAAATTGATTTAGATAAATTTAGTAACTGGTGTTTCAATAATCGTCTATCGCTGAACATAAATAAGTGCTTCCAAATTACCTTTTCGAAGCGTGCCACTTTTATTGACTCCTTTTATCACATTTTGAGAACACCAGTGTCACGTGTAAGTGAAATTAAAGACTTGGGCGTAATATTTGATTCGAAGCTTACTTTTACTAGTCATATAAATTTGGCTATTGCCAAATCTTGCGCCATGCTTGCTTTTGTTAGGCGTCATAGCTCCAATTTCTACGACCCTTGTACGCTGAAGCTTTTGTATACGGCGATTGTGCGTTCCAAACTGGAGTATGCATCTTTCATTTGGTCTCCGTATTACTCGCTATTTCTATTCTTACATTTCGCTTTACGTAATTTACGCTTTTTGGATGCTATCCCTACATATGATGCGTGATGCTTATTAATCAACTTAAAACCATTGCAAAGCAGGAGACTAATCGTATCTTTATTTTTCATTTCCGACTTAATCCGTGGGGCTGTTGACTGTCCGATGCTTCCAGAGAGGATTTTCTTTAATATTCCGGCGAGAGCTCTGCGTTGGTTGGAGTTCTTCTATGCTGGTCTTTCAAAATCCCTTTATGCTCAGAATGCCCCTATTTCCAGAACCTTAATTGAGTTTAATAAAATCTCTAAATTTTTTTAGATAGATTTTTCATTTTCAAAAGATCACCTATTAAAATCTTTGAATATTTAATAGGACTATGTTTAAGTTCGTGCGGTTTTTTTTTCGAAATTTGAAACTTTATTGACGTAAAATGGTTACAAATTTAATATTCAAAGTATTGTCCATCGCCTACTACTACTTTTTCCCATCTTTCTGGCAATTCACGGATTCCCTTTGTGAAAAATTCGGTCGGTTTTGCCGCAATCCACGAATCGATCCATTTTTTGACTTCATCGTAATTACGGAAGTGCTGGTCAGCCAGGCCATGTTGCATCGATCGGAAGAGATAGTAATCGGATGGCGCAAGGTCTGGACTATACGGCGGGTGGGGTAGGACATCCTATTTGAGCGTTTCTAAGTATGTTTTGACCACTTGTGCAACATGTGGCCGAGCATTGTCATGTTGCAAAATAACTTTGTCGTGTCTATCGGCGTATTGCGGCCGTTTTTCTCGCAGTGCTCGGCTCAAAAGCATCAATTGTCGTCGGTAGACATCCCCCGTAATCGTTTCATTCGGTTTCAGTAGCTCATAATACACAACACCCAGCTGGTCCCACCAGATACACAGCATAACCTTCAGGCCATGAATATTCTGCGCCGACGTCGATGTTGAAGCATGGCCAGGGTATCCATACGTTGCCCGACGTTTTGGATTGTCGTAATGGACCCACTTTTCATCGCCAGTCACAATTCGATGCAAAAAACCCTTTCTTTTGTGCCGTTGAAGCAGTTGTTCGCATGCCATAAAACGGCGTTCAACGTCTCTTGGCTTCAATTCATACGGCACCCAATGGCCTACCTTTCGGATCATTCCCATGGCTTTTAAACGTTTGGAAATGGTTGATTGATCAACTCCCAAAGTTTTTGCAACCTCTTCTTGCGTTTGAGCCGGATCTTGATCGAGCAATTCCTCCAATTCGGTATCCATGAACTTTGGCGGCGCACCCTCGCGTTCTTCGTCTTCCAAGCCAAAATCACCACTTTTAAAGCGTGCAAACCACTTCTGGCACGTTCGCTCAGCTAGAGCATGCTCACCATAAACTTCCACCAAGATACGATGACTTTCGGCTGCTTTTTTCTTCATATTAAAAAATTCCCCGCAAAAACACATTATTTGGCACGAAATTCGACATTTTCAAGTGTGGTAAAAATATTGTTGTTTACGCTTCAAATAAAAAACTTATACTGACGTTTGTGCCTTACGACAGTAGCTCTCCAATGAATGTTTGGAAATGTGGATCGATGGAATAATAATCAAGTTACGCCATCTGTTGTAAAACCGCACGAACTTAAACATAGTCCTATTACTATAAATAGTTTAATTGCACTTTCTTTCTTTTATTGCCTATTAACCTTAAAATATGACCACTAAGCCAATAAGAATCTATTATATTCATTGGTTCAATAAATAAATAAATAAATAAATAAAAATAGTGGAACAATCAGCGGTATGAGCTTTACGGCGACATGGACGTAATTGCGCCGGCTGGCTCATGTCTTTCGAATGGATATAAAAACTGCAGCTCTAAAAGTATTCGGTTTGGTATCTGCTGGTGGCAGTAGAGCAAAGGTAATGCCTCCTTTCCTTGATTTCACTTGGGGTCTGTTAGCATGAGAAAGAAACTACTGGTACGCTTTGTCTAACTCGGCCAAAATCTCTTAAGCGGATTTCGATCCAAACAAGAAGAAGACGAATTATTGGAACTACGGCTTTGTTGTTGCATTCGATGCTCGAATTATCACTTTTTATTTTCGTTGGGAAATGAAAATTTCCACTTAATGAAAATTTTCGAAACAAAATTATAATATAAAATAATAAAAAAAAAATTATAATAACAAAACAACCATAATTATAGTAATAATAAAAATAACAAAAAAATTTAAATACAAATTTTTAATAAAAAATTGTATATCCAACTTCCACCTTCCACTGAAAAGTAATTTCATTGTGGTAAAAAAGAACAACCTAAATTATAATAACAAAAAAAAAAAAAAATATGATAAAACAAAAAATTTAAATAAAAAATTTTTAATAAAATATTTTTTTCCCAACTTCCAAAAAAAAAAAATTAAAAAAAACAAAAAAATTTTTTTTAAATATTTTTTCCCCCAACTTCCAAAAATAAAATTATTAATAACAAAACAAAAAAATATTAATAACAAAACAAAAAATTTGATTACAAATGTTTAATAAAATATTGTTTTCCCAACTTCAACATCTGAAAAGTAATTTCATTGGCGCAATGACACTTAAAGAAAATTTTCAAAACAAAATTTTGATATAAAATAATAAAAAACCAAAAATTATATTATTATATAACAAAAAAAATAATAATAAAACAAAAAAATTAAATAAATAAAAAATTTTTAATAAAATATTTTTTCCCCCAACTTCCAAAAAAAAAATATTAATAACAAAACAAAAAATTTAAATAAAAATGTTTAATAAAATAATTTTTTTCCAACTTCAACATCTGAAAAGTAATTTCATTGGGGTAATGACATTCAAAGAAAACTTTCAAAACAAAATTTTAATATAAAATAATAAAAACCCAAAAATTATAATAATAAAAAAAAAAATAATAAAACAAAAAATTTAAATATAAAATTTTTAATAAAATATTTTTTTCCCCCAACTTCCAAAAAAAATATTAATAACAAAACAAAAAATTTAAATAAAAATTTTTAATAAAATATTTTTTCCCAACTTCAACATCTGAAAAGTAATAATAAAAAACCAAAAATTATAATAACAAAAAAAAAAATAATAAATCAAAATATTTAAATAAAAAATTTTTTAAAAAAATATTTTTTTCCCCAACTTCCAAAAAAAAAAAAAAATAACAATAAAACAAAAAATTTCAATAAAATTTTTTAATAAAATATTTTTTCTCCCAACTTCCAAAAAAAAATATTAATAACAAAACAAAAAATTTAAATAAAAATGTTTAATAAAATAATTTTTTTCCAACTTCAACATCTGAAAAGTAATTTTATTGGGGTAATGACACATAATGAAAATTTTCAAAACAAAATTATAACATAAAATAACAAGAAAGCAAAAATTATTGTAGTATAACAAAAAAAACGAATTATAATATAAAATAATATAAAAAAATTATAGTAAAGAGAAATTATAATAACAAAAAAATTATAATAACAAAAAAAAAAAAGAAAAACAATTACAATAACAAAAAAAAAACTTAAGAACACCACAAAAAAATTCAAATAAAAATTTTTAACAAATTACATTTTTTTCCAACTTCCACATCTGAGAAGTAATTTTATTGGGGTACTGGCACTTAGTGAAAATTTTAAACCCATTCATCTAAACGAATTGTTACGTATTTAACGTTTAGATTTTTTGCTTTGGCTACTCGGCTCACTGTATTCACAGTGGCTTAATCGCATCAACGGAAACAGTTTTCATATCCCAAGTATTTATTTTTACAGTTCAAGTATTTATGCAAACTGTTCAAACCAAGAATGCAAAAAGAAGTAGTTCGGCTAAAAATTTGTACTACTATCATAATTTTTAAAAGATGTATAAATAGTAAATGAAAAAATCTATACCAGCGCATGAGAGAATTTCCATGTGAATTTTGAAATATTTCAGTGGAAATCCTCTTACTGCTTTACTACTCCTCTCAATTTGTCACTTTTTACCCACATATGCGCATATACACACATATACGAGTATGTACATACATGCCCCCACCCACATCCACATGCACACACTTTTTGTGTGCTCTGCATGCTGGAGTAAATGTAGTTAGTTTAATTTTTTGATATTAATCGTAAAACTCATTTGCCTAATTGAATGGCAAATAAAAAAAGGCACACACACACACCCCCATTCAGGGCAAATAAAATTCATTTAATTGCTTCGTTGACATATGTTGACCCAATTTTATGTATTTCACGTGTAACTCATATGAACAAATCTACTTTTTCAAGAGTTTTAGTATTTTCTATGACAAATAATTAATTTGAAGCGCTCGAAAAACAAATTAGCGCAATTTGTCGCATCCATGTCTGTGCTTTAGGGCTGACAGTGGTTACTAGCGTACATGCATATATATGGGTGTATTCATGTATAGTTTCTGTAAAACATGTTGAACAGATATCCAAATGTTTGACTTTGTTAAAAGGAAAAATTTATGATAATAAATTTGAAAAGCCTGCATTCATCATGGGAAATAAGCTGCTAATGGAAGAAATTATTTCTTACGACATTATTTTGGTGGCATATGGCAGGGAAAAAAATTTTAAAATGTGTGTGTGCAAGAGGTACTTGGAAACTTACAATAGTATAACAATTTCAGTTTTTAAAAAGGGATATAAAAAGGAGCTCGGAAATTAGGTATCAGCAAATTACGTATCGCAGAGGGGTATCAGCCTGCTGGTATCAGTGTTGAAGTTATTCAACAAAATTATTGCTATCGAAATAGTAATAACAGAGGATCAGATACCACAAGGGCAAACATCAATATAGAGAAAGTGAATTTCTTCTCTGAATACCTTGAAAATATCTTCAAGCCGTATGACGTATGAAGAGCAGCTGAAATGGAATCATGTTATCAGAAGGATCACAACGGACTCTGAATCATGTTTTGAAATAAAAAAATTATAATCCAAAAGTTCAACTCGCTTTAACCTTATCACCAGGGAAATTCCAAAACAGCTCCCATAAACTCCTTCTTTTTCTAATTGGCTCGATAACCGCTTACGCGATTTTGGCCGAGTTTAACAAAGCGCGTCAGTCTTTTCCTTTTCGTACGTATTAACCGGCGACAGTTGAACACACCAAGTGAAGCCAAGTCCTTCTGCATCTGATTTTTCTTCTTCCTCTGCCACCACCAGCTAGTACTGCATCGAATACTTTCAGAGCCGGAGCGTTTGTATTCATTCGGAAGCCCTTGGTTCTTTATTCGCTGCGCTATGTCTATGCCGTCGTAAAGCTCATACAGCTCACCGTTCCATCGCCTGCGATATTCGCCGTTGCCAACGTGCAAAGGTCCAAAAATCTTTCGCAGAATCTTTCCCTCAAACACTCCAAGCGTCGCTTCATCGGATGTCGTCATCGCCTGATGAGAGTCTTGTAGAATGTTGTTTTGTTCGTCGAGAGAGGACTTTACAACCGAATTGCATGCTAAGTCCAAAGTAGCACTTTTTGACAAGAGAGATTCTACGTTGGATTTCAAGGCTGACATTATTGTCGGTGTTAATGCTGGTTCCTAAATACACGAAGTCTTTTACAACCTCGAAATTATAACTGTCAACAGTGACGTGGGTGTCGATGCGCCTGTGAGCCGACTGTTTGTTTGAAGACAGAAGGTACTTCGTTTTGTCCTCGTTCACCCCCAGACCCATTCGCTTTGCCTCTTTATCCAGTTTGGAGAAGGCAGAACTAACAGCGCGGTTGTTAAGGCCGATGATGTCGATATCATCGGCATACGCCAACAATTGTACGCTCTTATAAAAAATTGTGCCTAAGCGATTAAGTTCTGGGGCTCACGGCAGCAAGTCACTCTGTTTGAAACCACGTTTGGTTTTAAACAGCTCGAAGAGGTCCTTCCCACCAACTACTCCAACAAAATTCACTAAAATTTAGTATGTCATATTCAAATTGAAGCACATTCCCATGTACTGGGAAACTTCCGAGGTGATCAAATTCAACAAGCCAGGAGAGCTCTTGGCCCAAGGCTTTCAATAAGGTATGTCACTTTGAGCTTCTCAACAAAATAAAAGAACTATTACGAACTCAATATTCTAAAATATTTTAGACTCCTATTTATCCGGTCGCTTTTTTCGAAATAAATTCGATTACAGGTGAAGTGCTCACGTAAAGATTAAAATGTATCCGCTTTATCCACTAACAATATACTTAAAATACTTCTCTACAAGGAATTGCTAAAATCAATTTGGACGTATGGGATCTAACTATGGAGTTACTCAAGCACCAGTGATGCGCTACTAATACGGCCTGGTATGTACGCATTAGCAACCTGGAACTCGATCTGGCCATAGAAAAAAATCTCTATCTCATATGCTTGTTTTATCTGATCATATCTACTGCGAAGCATCAGCTCTTACCGACGAACACAAATGGTTTGAAAGGTTGAAACGCAAAAAGCCGCACCAACTCATGCAGTAATCAACTCCTTTGCAAGTCTTGAGGAAAGCATGATTATTTTCATTAAAAAAAAAACCAAAGAAAATCGCTCGTTAGTGTATTTATTGTTAACTTATTGTAATGTTAACGAATAAAAAAATAAAACCAGCGAAAATAGCAGAAAAAAGGAATATACGGGGACAACAAGGGTTTCGCCGAAATATATCCACAATCGCTACTATTTTTATCGCAAGACAAATTGTTGAGAAAGCAATTGAATTTAACAAGCCGGTGTACGAGTCTATCCAATATTGCATGAAGGTTTGGTCGTCTAAAAGATTTGTTCTCGTTGGATATCGCATAATTTGGCAATTGCCCAAAACACGACTCGTGCGATTGGTGTCAAGAAGAGACCCGAGAGAGAGAGAGAGAAAGAATATATATCTAAATAATTTCACAACATTTGTAGAGAATACAAATAGACAAAATTTACAAAAAACGGAAAAGGGTCGTCCGGCGTAGGTAAACGCCGTATACAAACAGTTGCATCAACGCGCACTACTTCGAGCGTTTGTCATCAGCACAAACGCAGGGATTCCAGGACCGCAGCAACGGCACAAATTACCGCAAGGTAATACCAATAAATCCGACGCCGGAATGGATAGCACTTTATAGTACGCACAAGCACTAGCCAGGAAATGGAAATAAGCGCCAAAAAGTTGGCACCAAAAACAAACGTCAAAAAATTGGGACCAAAAAACGCCCCAAACAGTGGGCACCAAGGGCATATAACGCCAAAAACTAGACCCCAAATCTATTTCCTACAAGTTTGCACCAACAAACAAGCGCCAAAAAGTAGGCAGTGTTATTTCTCACTAGAAATTGGCAACCACAAGGAAAAACTCAGGAAAAATAGCCTAAAGTGTACTATATCTAAGGAAATATTTAAGGTATAGCTTTCTCTCTCCTTTTCCTCTACATTATATTTTTTTTTCTCTCTTGCGGAACGAAAATGCCCAAAACGTTGCATTGCTTTGAAATTTTACTCTCCATTCTCGCTCGCCCATCGACGCCTAAGAAGTTTCACTTGAAAAAAAAAAAAATTATTGGCGCGTGTACTTCTGTTAGGTGTTTGGCCGAGCTTCTCCTCCTATTTGTGATGAGCGGCTGTACTGCTATAGAAATTTAAAACGGTCAATTCGGAGCCGTAGAGAATTATTTGTTTGTCAGAAGTTTTCGGAGAATTAGTGAAAATCAAGCTCCGTACACGAATCATCCTTCCACCTAGACAAACTAGTTCTCACGTATCGGCTCACACAAGAGAATTTTTCAGCACTCAAATAAAATAAAATGAATTAGAGATTCGCCTTACAGCCCTGATTTTTCGCCGAGTGATTTTTCTTTGTTCTCGAACACCAAAAACAAAACAGTTTCCAATGCCTTAAGAAGCTTGGGGCATTTAAACAGCCCGTTTTGGAGATATTCACTTCCGAGTAGCAAACTGACAATTTTGAAAAACAATAAAGCCATTTCCATTATTTTAGTGCATTTTCATTATTGGGCGCCAAATATATAGGGCTACCCTCGTAGCATTAAGAAAATAGAATGTTAAATATTTATTGCCATTTATTCACCACCACATTTTTCCTTATGCACTTCCTAGAAATAATTTACCGCAGTTCTATTAATATTTTTCCTTGAGTATTCTCAACCACATGACGGTATTCGTGTCAACAAACTCTTGCACACTTCAGACATACGTGCGAATATGTAAAACAAGTAATAATAGCATATTTACATTTCGCACTTTGAGTAGCAACACCTGTGAAAAAGCCACAAGTAAATAGTGGAGGCTTTGTTGCCAACGACACAAAAATTAGTGACGCAAGGACAATTGTAAGTGTATGATGCGTACCTTATAAGGGAACCAAGGAGTTTAAAGCTGCTCGCTAAACTATATTTTCTAACTACGAATGATTTTGCATTCCGATTTTGGCATTGACTTCAAATTGATTGCAAGTCAACACATGGGCTGAAGATTCCCAGAATTAACACCTAGATGGCGCTCGTTTTATTGCATTCAACTCTTTTTCAGTTAGTACGAACCTTAAATAGGCAGCTGTTAAAATTTCATAATATTCCTCTAATATTCCTCCTCAAAGCAATAGATCAAGAAGAATTTCGTGATTTAATTTTACGCTGTTTCTTGATGGGACAAAATACCGTTCCAGTTCAATCCGAAGCAACAATAAAACGATGGTTTGCTGACATGAAACGTGGTCGTAGAGACACTGAACATCGATGATGCACAACACAGTGGGCGTTCAAATGAGGCGGTGATGCCAGAAAACAACAAACACACCCAAAAAATCGTTTTGAATGATCGAAAAGTGAAGTTGCGTTAGTTAGCTGGCATCGTAAAGTTATCAGAAGGACGAGTTGGCTTTATATTGCATGAGCATTGGACTATGATAAAGATCTGTTCAAGGTGGCTGCCGCGTTTGCTCACAGTTGACCAAAAACAAAAACGTGCTAATGATTCTGAGCAGTGTTTAGCCATGTTTAAACGTAGTTAACCTGAATTTTTGCTTCCGTATGTGACAATGGATGAAACGTGGATTTATCAGTTCACTCCGAAATCAAAACGACAGCAGCTGGTGAACCTCTTCCAAAGCCCCCAAAAGCATAACAATCGGCTGGAAAGATATAGTGGTTGTCTGTTGACACACCTAGGCCTGCTGTAGGCCCATTGTGATACCACCAGGCCTGTCCCCTCTCCTCACTCTACATTGTCCTCATTGAACCAACTTGTGGCTTTGATATATCTAACAAGACTTACTATTTTTATAGTGGCTACCTCTGCCAAGTTATTCAAGGATCCTTTTCGTAAAATATTTAACCTTCTTCTATCCAGAGCCATGCACCCGCATAGAAAGTGTTCTATAGTCTCTTCTTCTTCAATGTCATTACAGTTTCTGTAATAGCAGTTATAGGGTGCTCCCCATCTGCTCGCATGCCTGCCAATCAGACAGTGCCCTGTTAGAACCCCAAGAAGATTTTTCATGTCGTTTCTGTTTAGTTTCAACAGTCGGTTTGTGCGGATCATGTTCTACTTGATTCTGGCCACGTCATTCTACTTGTTGCACATGTCAGGGGCTGGGTCCATAGCCTGTTGGCAGTTTTGATAGTGTACTTGTCTATAAGCATCTTACAAGTTGCTAAAAGTATAGTACATATGTTCGCTTTGTCTCGTTGGATCGGTAATGTGGTATCCAATCTCGCCTGTTCATCTGCTTTACAGTTGCCTTCTATGTCGCTGGAACCCAGCACCCAGAGTAGGTTTAATGTAAAGGAATGTGATAGTTCTGTGAAAACAACAATACATTCTTTTACTGTCTTCGAATTAATATATGGCGATTTTAAGCTTTCAGAGCCGTGATGTAATATCCATCGACTATCTTGAGAAGGAAAATGCCATCAACTTTAAAAGTTATATATATATATAACGTTGTTGTAGCGTTTGAAGGCCGAAATTTCAAAGAAACATCCGCATATGGCAAAGAAAAATGTATTGTTTTATCAAAGCAACGCACCATGTCGCAAGTCAATCAAAACAGTGGCAAAATTGAACTTTGAATTGGCTCCCACCGACTACTGGCTGTTCGCAGACCTTAAAAAATGCTCGCTGGTAAGAAATTTCCCTCGAATGAGGAGGTTATCGCTGAAAGTGAGGTCTACAAGGTGAAGTCCAAAATAAACAAGAATGAGCTAAAATAGAAAAGACAGGAGCTGTGTTCTAATAACTTCGAGTTAATTTTTTCAGAATAGTCCCCTCTGGTTTCGATACACTGTTTCGTGCGATCTAAAAGCTCTTCGAAAGAGTGTTTCAGGTCATTGACCGGATTCCGGAATGTCCTTCAGGAAGTCGGCACAAGCCTTTTGGAAGGCCCTACGGGATGACTGAAGTCACAGAGAGCCATATAAGGCTAACACGGTGTGTGATTGACGGTTGAAAAGCTATTTATAGTAAATGATGGTGCATTATCATGCAATAAGCGCCAGCTTCCTCCTTCGCGGTATTCAGGGCGAATTCGGCGAATGCGATGCAAAAAACGCTTCAAAACGCCAAGATAGAAAATTGGACTGACGGTTTGGTCCATTGGAACGAACTACTTACGGACAATTCCCTTGGAATCATAAAAACAAATGAGTATCGACTTGATTTTTGACTTCTCCAAATGCGATTTTATTGGCGCTGAAAGGCCCCATCATTCGGCACTTTCGCTTAGTTTGAGGTTCATGTTGGAAACACCACGTTTCATCACCAGTTACAGTGTTTTAAACGAAGTTCTCGACTTTTCTCACCTCTTTAATGAAGTCTTTCGAACGTTGAATTCTGAGCAATTTTGGGTCCTCAGTTAACTTATGCAGAATTAAAAGTGCACAGACCTTTCGTAAGACGGAATGATCAATTAAAATGCGATAAATCGATGCTTTGGAGATATTAAACTTCTACTCCATGAATTTCAACGATGATTTTGGGTAATTTTTGAAAAATGTATGAAGAAATTCGATAGAGTTTTCGGTGATTATTGATTTTGGGCGGCCCGTATATTCATTGGCATTTATGTCCTCACAACTATCTTTGAAACGTGTAAACCAGTCATGAACTCTGGCACGAGATTGACAATCAGCGGCACAAACTATTAGGTCTTTGTTCGAAACTCATTTACCGATGTACCGATGCACTGAACCGAATTTCACCAAGCTTCTGAAAGTCTGGTAGAGATGTAACTTCCAACGCACTTACTCATTAAAAAGATGACGCCATCAAAAATAATTTTATGACGGCAGTCTTTCTTATTGTGGACTTTACCTTGTATTCAGATGCAAAATATAAATCGTTCTTCAAAAATTTTTTAAAAATGTTAGCGTGGCGCTGGAGCGATTGTGTTTTCCCTGATGGAAATTACATTGCTGAATAAAGCTAATTTTGAGCAAAAACAACGTGTTTTCTTTGTTAGGCCCGAGACTTTTCAGCCCAGGCAGGAAAGGATAAAGTAGCCATGCGTATTACTGGCGTGGTTTAGGAACTTTAAGGTAAGATTAAATTTGAAATTTTTGAATTTTTGCATTTCTTTATATTTATTTATTTTGAATTATTTTAAAGAATACGTGCTCTTTTAACTCTCTTATGTCAGCAATCACTTGTCATAGAAAATCTCTATGAAATGCATCGGTTTGGTTTTAATGATGCCACTCTATTGAATACGAATTTAAGTTTAAAGCTATTCGAATTTTGTGAGCAGTTGTTTTAGGCTTCACCTATGATGCATTCAGTGAAAGGGTTCATTATCTCTAGATTACCACTTTGTTCGATCGATATTGAATGACTTGTCTGGAAAAGATGCAGGAGGGATGACCAATTGGAATTGTGCATTCTTCAATGCCAAAAATTTCCAAGTGCATAGAAAAATTATGCACTGTCTAAGAGATAGTCCGACCTGTTCGCTTCCTATGGCCAATTCCTTGAATAATTTCTGTAAAACCAATTGTCCTAAATAAGTAGTGCCCAAAATTCCCAAAAACAAAAAAAAAACCAAACTAATTTAAAATTTCAGTTCCATCCCATAATTCTCTAAAAATAATACGTAATTTAAGTAGCCCCCACACATAACTAAAATATTTGTTTTGCCAAACAACTTTCCAATTAAATATTCACAAAACGAAGCACCTCTCTTTCGCTGATATTCCAATTATTTTGAGTTTTCAGGAACTACCAATACAAAGCAAAAGCTAACCAATAAAATTGGACGCAATTAATGATTTACAAATATTTAAATTGCGGCGTAATTACTTGTTTGTATATGCTCAGGTTCTTATGCGTGAGGGTGTGTGTGTGTGCGTGTTTGGACACGCGCGTTTGTGCGTGTTTGCAAATTTCGTCAACGCCACGCATGAATTGGCGCTGTTACAAACAATTAAGTTGACTACCTACACGTATGAGTGCATACACACGGGCACACATGTGTGGGTGGGTGTGAAGCTCCACAAAGGACATGACGGCTTTTGTATGTCATGCTATTAAATTTGATTCCTCGTAAAATCTTAGCCCAAATGTCGCATGGCAACAGCAAGTTTTTATTTTTACCAAATATAGTGAAGCATGAAACACACCCACACACACAAATTAAAAAATTATACAAGGACAAGTGTACATAAATAAACCCTGCAGGAAATAGATGAACCAGTGAAGCAAATATCTGATGCAAAACCACTTCGCTTATAAAGAATCAAAACTTGTTTGCCAGGCCAAGAAACTTGTCTTCAAAAAAACAGTTATATCATTTAGATGGGTTTAGCTGGGGGTAGTAGCCAAAATGGAGGCCCGTTTCTTATAATATTTTCCTACTGGAACCTTACAATCACCCTGATGAATCTCAACATTTCTTTAAAATCTATATCAGCCGCCTTACTTAGAGTGGCTAAAAAGTGGCGGCCGCCTTGGCCCAGTGGGTTGTGACGTAACTACCATTCAGGAGTGTGTAGGTTCGAATCTCCTTGCATGAAACAGCAAGAGGATAGCGGTCGCCTCTCGCCAGGAAATGGCAAATCTAAGAGTGCATTTCAGCCATGAAAAAGTTGGTCATAAAAATATCTGCCGTTCGGAGTCGGCTTAAAACTGTAGGTCCCTCCATTTGTGAGAAAATAACAAGACTCACGCCACAAATTGGGGGAGGAATTCGGCCAAACACCCAAAAAGGGTATAAGCGCCAATTATATATATATATATATACATAAAAGTTATTCAAAAAACCAAATTTGATGATTAATTTTGTGCCACCTGTTAAACCAAAATCATGCAAACTCGTAACCATTTCCCTATGGTGCAGTGACGACGCCATGGTGCATATCCGAACTAATGAACTCCTGTAAGAAGGAGATCAAGATTCTTGGGTGTGCAGGTAACATTTCTCTAATCAGGGTTCCAGGACATAGGAACGTAGAGGGAAATGAAATCGCTGATGAGCTTGCCAGTGGAGACTGAAATTATTTCCCAGGAATGCACAGAAGAGATGCAGCTCTTTTTCTTCATGTGCTATTTTGTAAACCCTTTGACCACAGTACAGTTGACAGAAGACGCAGAAAGTCGTGGAGACTCTACGACATTCAATTTTCAAACTCGTACAGTGTTTACCGGTCACTGGACGATCGGCACACACGCGGAGGAGCTAAGTTAACCATTTACCCCGAATTGAAAATAGTATATGGAGTAGTATTCTCAGATCGTGTAAAAAAAGGCTCGGAAAAAGCAGTATTTGGTGATTGGAACTGAAGACTTGGATAAACAGAATCGTCGAGGTAAATCCCGAAAACATTAAGACATGTCTGTAGCAATTGCATAAAGCTCAAAACTGCTGATTAAAGGACATATTTTTAGAGCAAAACAAGCGGTATGCGATGTTGGAGTCGCTTCGCGTCGAGGGAGCAATGATGTTGGATTTAAGCATCCTTATATGTATCATCGAAAAGCATCTCGATTATCACCGACGTTTCATATTCTAAAAAAAATTCATGACCTATACCGGTGGAAGAGAGTACATGGATTAACAGTAATCTTCCTCACCACTGGTCGTTAGAGTTGTGGTCGTCTTGAATCCCAGACTACAATCTCTTTGATTTGGATTGTAGTTGGGGCAAAGACTAAAGTAAAGTCTTATAAATCTGAAGACGATCTTTTGATTACTAGCATGAAAGTGAAGCATTTTTTTCCTTGTTCACTCCTCTTGGGAGCATAGGGCCCCGACAAGACTCTTCCATTGTACATGGTTCTGTGCTGTTGTTTTTCAACCGACCTATGGGATGTCGGATGTTTCAGTCCAGAACTGATGATAACAGTGGACCCATAAGAGTTGGTTCGTGCATGTAGATGCTTATAGACTAGGCTGGTGCAAGTTATTTGTAGCTGCCGGAGTTTACATTCAAAATTTTTATCTATGGTATTTGTAATTCCATTGTACCAAGATGTGTGCAAATGTAATGACATGAAAAATTAATACACTAGTTTTGTATTTCTGTCGAAATACTACAAATTTACCTTGACGCCTCTATACAAGACATTGGTTTACCCGATTATTACGATCATCCGCAAATGAAATAATTAGAGAGGTATGCGCCTGGGAAAGAGCGATACAACAACCAATTTTGGTGGCGGAAAAGATTTTAAAGTAATAACCGATACGTAGAGAAGTTCGGCAAAAACTACCTCAGAAATGGAAAAGCCTTTTGTGTTATTACATTTGATTGACAGTAGTGCTCTTCCTCCCAGTTAGTTTTGAATATTTATGTTAACCGTGAAAGGAATGCTGCTTGTTGAGAGTTTCAGTAAGTTCCAAGTCTAAGTTCATGGAGTGGTGCTCATAGTCCAGACCATACTCTGCGGGTGTATTTATTAGTCCACTTACTGTAAATAGCGAATCTAGTCGCTGCTTAATTTGTGTAAACGGGAACCCCAAAGGATTTTGTAGGCTTGAAACCGATTTTTCAGTACCTGCTTCAGATCTTTTCTCGCGTATTTGTCTGCTTCCTCATTTCTCGCGAAA
Source organism: Anastrepha obliqua (assembly GCF_027943255.1). Classification (NCBI taxonomy): domain Eukaryota; kingdom Metazoa; phylum Arthropoda; class Insecta; order Diptera; family Tephritidae; genus Anastrepha; species Anastrepha obliqua. The sequence continues at coordinate 11,963,004 of NC_072893.1, forward strand.
TGAATATATTCAGAGAGCCAGTAGAGATTGATACTGTGTAGAGGTCCGCTATAGCGCGGAGAAGGTTGAGGCATCTCGGCCAACTGAAGCTGGAGGAAAGGCACATACGAGTACATTCAATTCCACCCAGTTCTATCTTAAGTTTAATAAGGGAACTGAGTCTGGATGAGGTAATTTGTTGAGGTAATATGATAAGTAGAAGGTACAAAGGATTATGAGGTCAAAGTGCACACCTCGAAGTTATCTAATCTAATTAAAGATATTAAAGGGAGTATAGAAATTCTTAAATATATTTCGAGTTAATCGTTCGAGTAGGAGGGAAAGGATGTTAAGTTGCTATGTTCATTTTTGATCTGTTTGGGATTACTTTGTTCGACTAAGATTCCCACTCACTTCTATTGGGAAAATGAAAGTTGAAGCTGTAATCTAATTCTTTCGCTGAGCTATTGAAAAAGGGGACAATTGCACTCTTCAAGAAAAATTTTCCACTCACTCATGTGAAATGGAAGTACTTATGATTCTAAATCCAATGTAAGTGCGCCAGTATGGCACCAGCGGATTTCCCGCAGGCAAAGTACTACAACTCATATGCTTATAGGCCATTCTGTATTTGTGTGAAAGTTATTGATGAAGGGAAAAATGTTTCGAGGGCCCATTTAATGCAGGAAGCATTGGGATATAAATTTGTAACAAAATCATATTGACATCTCGGCGGCGTCGATCTATGATGTGGTAATAAAGATGAATTTGCGTAAGAGCAGGGGGAGCAGTTTGCGATTACACCAACAAAATCACAAAATATTACGAATAACAGCATTGATTTGTGAGCTAGTGGTATAGTAGTCGCTATTACTGCTACTTTTATTGCCAAGCAACTGACCTTCCTCATACACACACGCACACACATATTAACTTTTTGCCTACATTCTCACAAGCGGTAAAAATATTCAGGGTTTCGCGGAAATTATGAACATTGATTTAGTGCTCGGAGCCACGGGAAATCGCTGCAATGACAGTTTTGGTCTAAGATAGTCACAAAGCGCGTGGCACAAGCATTAAGTGTGTTTATGATTTACGCGGCGATTGTACGTGCGTGTCTTAGTTGGCGCTGGCGTATACGCAACATAAATTTGTGTAGATAATAGAAATAAATGCGTGCTATGCGTGCAAAATTCCATTACAAAAAGAAAAAACAAATTTAACCAAAATTCCGTAAAAAAATTCAAAAAAATAATAAATTTAGAGAATTTAATTTATGAAATATAAATGAGTTTAAAGATGAATTTCTCATTGACAGTTGTTATTGAATTTATGTCATTAATAAAGAAGGTGAACAACGCTGATGAAAAATGACTGGGAATAAATGAAAGATGAAGGAAAAATAAATTAAAATTTATTATTTTTCATTTAGCATACAAATTTGAATTTTTACAGTGCGGCGCTTATGACTGCTTACGGAAAAAATGTAGTGCAGAGAATTTTTCTGATGCTTGAGGCTTAAGACCACATTTTTTACTCGCACTGCTGAAAGTGAGAGGTCGATATCTGTAAAATAAGTAAATTTTCTCACAGAGAATAATAATAATATTTACTGAATTACACATAAAACTTGGCAAATCATCACAAGCTCGTGATCGACGTGAGAAGTGATGGAGATCTCCGTGCAATCTTTAACCTCCACTATGACATTTAAGACAAATTGGCGTGAACAATTTTTCCTACGTTACAAGAAGTTTACTTACAAGGAAAAGACATCGGTAATGCAAAAATTTTACAAATTATCGCCAGATAAATAAGCAATCTAACAGCGTTATGGCATTTTTTTTTGATAGTAAGGGGACCTGAAAAATGTGTACTATTAGGACGCACAAAAGCTAACAGAGCATAGGTAGGTAGGTAGGTGTACTGGTTAAGGTACCAGTCTGGCACACTCCAAGTAGCAGTAAAGCGCCAACCATAGCTGTTGATGTAATTGAGAAAATTGATGGGACTTAGGTTGGAGCACTGCCCCATGCTGTCCAAGAAAGGAGCCCCCAGTGACCTTAATGATCTAGCTGCCAGACCTGGATATTTACAGAAAAACTACTCAATAGGTCTCCTTCTCTGAAATGTTCCACAAATTCTGCAATGGAGATTAAATGGTTAGCCTAGCTTTTATGCGTGGGTGCCGATCGTCCAATGACAGGTGGACCAGCTATGCATTTCGAAATTAAATAACGAATAGTTTCAAGAGCTCTCTACATCCTACGTCTATTGTATGGGGGGCATAGGATTTTCGAAATAGCACACGAAATAATGGAGCTCTATCTTATCTGCGCTTTCCTGAGGAATAACTTCTACCACAGTCAAGTGGATGTTGCTGTCTGGTATTCGGCAGCTTTAAGGAAATGGGCAGAGCTCACGCTTTTACAATTTATAATTAATAATAGCATTTAATAAATAAATATATTAAAATAATGGGTTGGTGTTTGACTACCCTTCGGAATTCACACAGAGAATGTAGGTTCGAACCTCGGTGAAACACCAAAATTAAGAAAAACATTTTTCTAATAGCGGTCGCCCCTCAGCAGGCAGTGGCAAACCTCCGAGTGTATTTCTGCCATGAAAAAGCTTCTCATAAAAAAAAATATATCTGCCACTCGGAGTCGGCTTGAAACTGTAGGCCCCTCCATTTGTGAAACAACATCAAGACGCACACCACAAATACGAGGAGGAGCTCGGCCACACACCCAAAAAGGGTGTACGCGCCAGGGTATGTGCCTAAAGCACATTGAAAGGATGCTCCTCACTACTCAACTGCTTTCTCATGGAATTATTCATAGAAACCGAAAATACTGAATGATTTGTAGAAGATGTTTTCGCACAATTTGACCCACTCTAATATATGTATGTATGTACATTTATATTATGTAAGTGAGTTGTAGTGCAGTCGATCGAGTGTTAAGGGAGTGTTAGGCACACAGCGTTAATTGAGAGATAGTGATTCATTGAGCCAACTGTTCTTCATTCGTACTGCATTCTTCATGATCCTTAAAAAGGCTCCAGGAGCCATCACTCAAAGTGCTCATATTAAATTTAGATGGCCTTAAGTAGATGGACTAAAGATGCATGTTCATGAATGCTCATGAGTCGAAAAAAATATTCCCTACACAAAGAACGTAAATAATAACCCAGTTGGACTTAGCAGCATGAAATCAAGCCTGTTTTTCACAAAACATTTCAGCAAAAATCTGAAGTCTCGACCATTTTTGTGTCATTCTAAAAGATATTTTCCCACGTACTTCCTTTACCGTGATTCCCATTATACCAGCTAATCATTAATAAATATAATAAGTCATGAATCCCCTTTACCTGACCTTTTGATACTGGCCGGTCGAACCACAAATCTAGTTTCTCACCACCTAGCGGGATAGGTTTACATTTAACGAGCAACACATCCACGCCTATGGAGCAGACCATTTTAAGCTGAATCGAGTTCAAATTCTAAAGAAACTTTATAAAAGCAAACTGAGTTGTTACATATGTACATATGTATGTTACCTACTCTTATTAAGATTTACTTGTTCGTCCGTAAAAGTATTTGCAGCATAGCGAGCGATAGCTAATCGTCCTTTTTATTGACATTGCATGCATGTTAAGTGTTATAATCAGCGCTTAGAAATTCTATTGACCCACTGAAAAGGTTTTTAGCAACAAGCTTTAATTACGCCATTTACACCAGCACAACAACAAAAGCAACAAAGAATTTGTAAAGTATGCTACAAAGGTCAGGGTACGATTACAAAGCGAACAGGCAATAAAGTGTATACACAACAAAGCCAATGTGTCAACCCTGTTGGGTAACAGACTGTCTCACAACTCAGGTAGGACCAGACGATTTTGGAATGAGACCAACCCGCAACCATTGCCTACTTACTTCAGGTGTTTGCTTTAAGCGGTCTGCATGCACCTTTGTCTGATGGTGAGTGTGCGCACAAACTACTTACGTAGATTCATGAAAGCTTTAGACTCTACTTACTTGCCAGGAAAATTTCGTCTTATAAATAAGCAGTCTAACAGCTTTATGCAGCTTTTCAGTGGCATAGTTTTAGAAGAAATGTAGTGAGAGATCTTTCAAGGGTGACTGCTTTTAGTCACTCAGTAGAAGGGTTGCCACTTTGCTACTTTGACGTTATGTTAAATATATTCATAGACAATTCTTTTCTCATCTACTTCTAAAATAATAGCGATAATAATAAAAAAACCCTTGGCAAGACGAGCATTTATCAAAGAAGTGTCAGATAAGGTGATAGAGCCTTGGTTACGGCGTCGCCGCGAAACACCAACTTTGAATAGCTGCTTACAATAGAACAGCGATGCCTTTTTAGGCGATACTTTGCCAACCCTGAAAATCGGACCAGGAAATTATGTAACTTCTATTGTTATAAGGAAAAATCAGGTCACAAGATTTTTCTGCACCTCCCGCAAACGTCACTTGTGTGTGGAACTTCGCGGTAGTTTGAGCCTAGAATGCTTCGATTGATTTTTAAAATTTTGTTTTCATGTTTAAATTGTCAAGAAAAGTTGTGTTTTTGTTACTATATTTGTAGATTTTCATTAATATCTCCCGTAATAATTAATTTTTTTTCTCCTTGTTCAATCCTCTCGGCAGCATAGGTCCTCAACAAGACTTGCCTTGCGTTGGTTTCGTTAATTTATTTGATTTTTGACAGGATAGGTGATTAGCCTGCCGCTACCAGTCCTAAATTGTGAGAATGCCCACCTGTGGTTGTTTATGAACAACGCCTTCTAACTGCTTAGAGCGCCATCTGTGTTTCACATTTTTCTGCCAGAAGAATCACACAGATGGTTGAGGACTTCGCTAAATTTCGTGTGTCTGCGTTATTACTGCGATTGCCCGATTCCTCTTGATGGCGCCACTGATTCAATGTGTAACTGTGTCCTTTTCCTTGTGTTTTGCTTGTTTCAGCATACACATTGCAAATAATCCGCTGACTATTGTGCGGGAGTAAGGATGGAAAGGATAAAGTTTTGGGTTGGAGTTATGTGATTTTTTTTTGTTTTGTGAGAAACAGGGAAAGTAGGTTAATTTGGAAACGTGCGAGGACCGTGCTTTACGTGGGATCGAATCCCACAACCTCTTTGGCGACCTTAGAAGTAAGGCGTATCAGAGACATTTGCTTATGAAAAATGTAAACGTAAACTTAATTTATTATTCTGAAGTTAAAGTCTATGCCTGGCCTTTTCTAAGTATGGAGTTAAATGCTTTTCAACATGAAAAAACATGTGAAATCACAAGACTTTCACATCAGCAGTAAGGGGTATGTTTTACTATTGTATAGGACAAGTTAATCTTCGCTCTCTCTCTCATATATGGGCCTTTCTTGTCCCTTATAAAGAAAATAGAAAAAAATGGGTGCAAAAGGTGTATGTCTACATGTACACGGAGAGCGAATTTATGGACTCCCTTCGAGAATCTTTAATAATATAATATTGTTAAGCTACAGTCCCTAGAAATACAATTTTTTTTATGAGTCTTGATTTTCTACGTAGTAAGTATTCAGTGATATCAAAATCGTTTGGTATTTTGATGCTTGTGGCAGTGCTCACTATTCTTGTGGCCATAAAGACAAGGCTGAGAGCATTCGGCTTCCCCCTTCAAGTTTGAGCAAGCCGTTTGCATAGAGGGAGCACACACCAAGCCATTTTATTCCTATTACTAGGGCCAACAGCGTTGGCAGCGCATATTATCATCGAGTAGGTGTCGATCAGTGACATGTATTCTGAATTTCAAGAAAAAACGGACTATAAGAAATATAAAATAAAACGGACCATTTTTCGAAATATCTCAGCTCGAGTCCCTTCTATCGAGACAATTGTTAGTTGGCTAAATGACAGTCTAGAGTATTATTTACAAGCGGGCGGAAGCAACTTGCCGAGAGTAAATGCAGAAAAAGAAAATCAGTAATGGATTTCAAACGTAATAGAGTGATTGCGAAAATCGCAACCAGCGATTGTTCGTGATACACGTTACAATGATACTGGTAGCATCGCGAAATGTTATGGACGTGGTATTCAAAAGACTGCAACGTACCATGAAATGGTTCAAAAAGTGCAGAAGTGACTTGAGCGAAATTCCCAACGAAGTGCCAATCGAATGGCGAAAGAACTGAAAATATCTGACCATAGCATCCGCCGCATACTGAAAAATTATTTCAAAGTGAAGCCATACAAGATCCAAGACCTTACAAGATCCAAAAAGCTCATGATCTCACACCGAAGCAGCAACAAGTCAGATTTGAAAGAGCGAAGGAGTTGCTTCGCTTACCTGAAAGCAATCAATTTCCGAACATTGTGTTTTCTGATGAGCAAATTTTTCAAATTGAGCAATTCGTAAACTTCCAAGGTTTATTTGACCGACGTTCATACGAGAATTTGAGTCATCGATTGGCCACAGGAGGCAGCATCCGCCAAAGGTAATGGTTTGGGCAGCAGTAACCGCAGATGGGCGCTCTCCAATCGTTTTCATCGAGCCTGGTGCCAAGGTAAATGCGAAATATTATCGGGAAAGTATTCTGGAGGTTGCGTTGAAGCCGTGGGCAGACAAAAATTTTGGTGGCAGACCATGGACGTTTCAATAGGACGCGGCACCGTCGCACAAAGCTCGAGCGAACCAAGAATGACTAAAAAACAACGTTCCGAACTTCATAACATCCACACAATGACTCTCAAATTCACCAGACGAGAGTCCGATGGATTATTTTCTTTGGGCCATTTTGGAGAGCAAAGCCGAACTAAAAGATTCACGGTTCTCGAGGCGCTGAAAAAAGCCATTGTACGCGAGTGGGCCAAAATACCTGCAAGTCACATTCGGGCAGCTTGAAATTCGTTTCTGGACCATCTCAAGGTCATAGTCAAGGCAGGAGGTGGTCATATCGAGCAAAAGTAAATTGATTCTTAGTATTATTTTCACACATTTTTTACTTTGAATTGAATAAAAGTAATTTTCCCAACTAAATTTACGAGCTTTTTAATTGATTACACTTCGACTGCTGGACCCTGTAGACTAATACTTTATAATGTTTAATGTCTTTGCTTAAAATGTTTAACATTTTTCCACGAAGTCATTACTGCTCTGGAGCCCAAATACCTAATGGACCGACTTCAATGTGCAAAATCGCCTCGATCTCTTAATTAAAATAACTTGTTGTTGTGTGTTTGATAAACAAATAAGCAACTAAATAAGACTTTAATTAAAAGCGACGGCTGGGTTTCAGCAGTGGAGTGCTATACTGAGCACTCGACGTACTGGGTCCGACTACTGTGTCCTGGCTAGAAGCTAGCAGCTCGTCTTCCGTGAGTGTGCCCAACGCGCTGTCAGTTTTTGTTGTTTCCGTAGTGTTTTTGTTATGTTTTTTGATTTGTTTTTCATTTATCTAGATTTTGGTCCGACGGAAAGAAATGGTCGCGCGGTAAGGCACTTGCTACAACCGACCTTGCCTGGGTAGCAGAGGGATTGTAGTTGTTTTCGTACTCAACTTGGTTGCTTTTTTTCTCTCAAGAGCTCGCCACTTCTGTGACTAGTCTTTTTCTGAAACCATCACAATTTTTATTACCCAGTCTAGCCATATGCACACTTTGGCACAAGCATACTCGTATAGCCGGTTATGTGAACATTTTTGTGTGCGTTAAACACTTGAAAAGTAATATTCATTTGCCACGCCACTTTATATGTACTATCTGCAGTGTATGTGTGGATGTGTGCATGCAGCCGTTTTCAAGTTTGCAAGTTCAGCAAAAAGGATAAGTTGTAAGAAGTGGAATATGAGAGTGCAGGGCATTAATTGGTCTAAACTACGTACTAGTACAACAACACACATAACATATTATACTTGCCACATATTTAGTTGTGTGTATTAATATTTGCATCTATGTTAGTTATGCCCACATATTAGTCTACATATATTTATCGGCTAATGGGCATGGCGGGTATTTTTAAGGACATTTGGCATAAATTCTTGGCAAACTTTTATGATTTCGAGGATCTGTGTGACGTTCATTGGCGTTTGATATGCTTGACATGTTGTCTCCAAGGACAATGGAAATCTTTAATCTAAATAATGAATTTAAGCTCTTCGACTTTACTACACTGTTCTCGATACAATGAGGTACTAAGTACTTAATTACATTAATGACAGTTTTGGTAGCTTGAAAAGTTGGCGCTTGCAACGGGGATTTGGCAAGCTAAATTGATGTTTTTGGTTGAAAATATGTCTTTATGTAAGAAGCTGTTGCAAAATATTAAGAAGCCTGTGCTAACAATTATTCGGAGATGAATATTTCGCCAAGTATGTCACCAAACGACACTTCTTCTGCTTGAATATTTTTGCTTTGATCACTCGCACTTTGGGTTGCTTTCATCTGCATTTGGCTTTTGAAGTGTCTGCTACAAATATTTTATTTACGCACTAATTCACATTCTTGCCAGAAGAGTACTTAAAAACGTATTAAAGCTGATGATTTAATTGAAATTTAAGTATTTTATGATCTAATTTTCTTTCACTGAAATGATTTCATGATGGTCAAGGATGCAGCAACAGTAGTGATGAAGAACGGTTTCTGACGAGCCGACGACAACCACAGCCTTTTGAGTGAAACACTCACTATAATATCGAACGGAAGACAAGACGGTAGGGGGTGAATATACCACTATTGCAATCAAATTTGGACCATCGACGGCGTTTAGCCTTCATATGCCTGCAGAAGAGAAACCTGGGCGCAGCAACCTGTGGTGTCTTGATGCGAACGAAAGTTGTAGCTTGATTAAGAGCAGCAAACAGTTTTTCATATTGGCCAATCCAGTAGGACAATCAGTGATGAAGAAAAGCAAGGTTTCCGCGAATATGCCTCACGTTCAACGCCTAAGTCATGGCTCGTAATTCATGCTGTGAATTTTGCAGAATAATACAGTTTGATTAATGAAGGTGGGTAAAAGTGGTCGCGTGCGCTGATGATGTGGTGTTAATGGCGTCAGGACTGTGTCCCAATACGGTCAGTGGGATCATTCCAAGGGCGCTAGGCGTGCTTAGCTCTTGGGCTACAGGCTGTGGCCCGCGCAGAAAACAGAACTCACGCTATTTACAACCAGATAGAAGGTACCAATCATAACTTTACCAAATATTAACGGACAAACCCTCTCACTTTCACCCAGTGCAAGAAAGAACATAGGGTCTTCAACCCAAGTATACATTATGGTTGTATAAGGCGGTTATACGACCAATTTTAACGAAGGAAGAAAAAAACGCATGGCCATGCCAGTCTATTACTGCTACAAACCCAGCATACCTCAAAGAGAACAGACTACATCGTCCTGACCGTAACTTTCAATAGGAATTTTGCTACTCTTTTTCCATTTATGAAGGAATGGAATAAGGGATTCTCAGTGAACAGCTTCGACACTACAGACTAAACAGACGTTTCTAAAATGGATTGTGGTGTTGGAGCTGGCATATATTCTCATAGGCTTAAAATTGAAATATCTGTGCTTCTCCCTAATACTAGTAGTATTTTTCAGATGGGAGTACTGGCCATTGGGGAAACTTGTAGGTTACTAATCGCAGATCCCTCTTTTAAGGGCAGTATTGCTATTCTTTCGGATAGCCAAGCTGCAATCCAAGCACTGGGTTCAGCTACAGCAACTTCTAAAGTAGTGGAGAAAAGCAGGACTAGCCTTACCACCTTGAGCGAAAACCATAAAGTTACCTTAATCTGGGTCCCGGAACATCGGAGCATCGAAGGTAACGAAAAAGCAGATGAACTGGCAAGAGGGGGATCTGCCATGACTAACGTCTTTGCAGAATCGGTATTCACTCCATTAGGTACAGTCAAGAGTGCAATTTCCCTAAAATACCTCTGAATCGCAGATTGTATATTAGATGAAGAGACCAGACGAAATGCAAAATAAGCAGAACGTTATGGCCCACCTACAACCTAAAGCAATCGGTAACATTGTTAAACATGAAACGATGGGGCGCCTGGAGACTAACGGCAGTCATAACTGGCTTTGTTCAAGATCAAAATGATCATCCCTCACAACACTTACCACCACATTTCCAAACATGCGGAGAAAAAGGAAACAATCTTCCATTTCCTCTGCGAATGCCCTGCCCTATGGAAGGACAAAATGTTAACCCTGGGCAAACCGCTGTTCGAGAGTCTTCAACAACTCTCTGGCTCAGATGTCAACAACCTGATAAGGTTCCTGAACCGCATAGACTGGATTTAGTCATGCTGTAAATAACTGGTAAACAGGTTGGCAACGAGACAACGTGGCAACAAAATGGTGCAGAAGCGCTAGTTGGATTCTGGACGAATCTCCACTTAAAACAACCAACCAACCCGCAGGTTAATTAATTGGTAGTTGTTGAAAATATTACGGGATTTCAATATAGTACGGCCGTACTTCGATGAAAATGTTTTCTCTTTTCTGTACAGCAACCCACAATTTAGACTTGAAATTGTTGGAATCGACTTACGAATGTTCTGATCGATGATTTTTGATCCGGCCGTGCAGATGAGTCTGCTTATAAAAGGGCTGGAAAGTGGGGTTACCTAGGGATTTCTTGGTGATTTCTTGTCTTAAAAGAGCCAAGCACTTGCCGTATTGGAAGGTAAACAGTTTTTTTTAACACTTTTTAAGTTGAGCTGCTCGCAGTGCTCAAGCTGCCAATATTACTATCCCACTAACCCTGGCACAATTTGTGTATGCCACACTTTAACTAGCTTTTCAAATAAACAAATGGCTATAGCAGAAAATCAAATGTTAGCAAATAATATTCATGCCAGAAATTTTGAAACTTTTGAAACCTTCAATAAAAAGCTTAACATCTGTACCTTCATATGTATGTGTGTATGTATATGTGAGTACAAAATGCATTATAAAAGTTTACATTTTTACTATTCAACTTCTTGTTGTTGTACGGCACTAAGTATTTTACATACTAACAACCTACGTAAATATTTGTCTCAAACTATAACGAATAACAACGACTAACAATTGGATAACGAGCACTTTTCTACATATTTTATTGCCACAGAAAGTGAGAGTGGCGCTGTTATTGTTTTTTATGCGAAAAAACTTTTTTGGCAGCTGAAAGTTTTTCATAAGTGCCAGCACAAGTACATAGACGAAGACAAAGCTTTTCTAGCACAGCAAAATACTCGGCCATACTGGCTTGCGTAAGACTAGCACTGAACTGGTCCCATACGGTCTGGTGTCAGTGCACACGTAAAATCCAGCAAATGTTTTAACTAACTAACTTCAGAGGTGGTGCTTTTAGTTTTGGAATTAGTTTATAATAATAAAATGTACTTATAGCTCATTACTTCATTACTGACTACAACAAATTAAGCGAAAATTCACACAAAAAAAACAGGAAATCGCAGCTAGTCAGAAGTTGTCACTTTTATTAGAATACTTGGCTGAGATTTTAGCGCATTCGCCTAATATTTAAGAGATTCGGGGATGGTTTTATATTCGAGTTATAACTCTAGCAAGGAAATTTGTTAATTGGTCGCAAGATCGTAATATTTTACGTGTTTTCTTCGATTACCCAGCTCAGTATTAGGACCCATTCGAACTGGAACGATCCGCGTCTTTTTATGGCTGTTGGCAGCACTGATTTAAGACTTACGCTTTCGTAGTACGAAGAAAAAGAAACAAACACATTTTGTCACATTCTTCCACAAAGCTGTTGTCGAAAAATTCTTTGGAAAGTCCTAAAGCAATATTCATACGATGAAAAATCTAGGAGTGAATTTCTGTCATGAAAAAGCTCCTCATGAAAAATATCTGCCGTTCAGAGTCGGCTTGAAACTGTAGGTCCCTCCATTTGTGGAACACCATCAAGACACACGCCACAAATAGGGGGAAGAGCTCGGCCAAACACCTAAAGAGGGTGCAAGCGCTAATGTTATCTAAGGTGAAGTCAAAAATAAACAAGACTGAGCTATAATAGCAACGACAAGAGCTTTGTTCTAATAACTTCGAGTTTATTTAATCAATTAATTTAATTAAATGCCTTCCATTTGGCATTCTGGCACTTAGTGTCAGGTTCATGTTGGAAACATCACATTTCACCACCAGTTACAGTGTTGTAAAGAAAGTTTTCTTCTTTTCTTGCCTCTTTAATGAGGTCTTTCGAATGTTGAATTCTGAGCAATTTTGGTACTCGGTTAACTTGTGAGGAATGAAACACGCACAGACCTTTCGTAAGCCCAAATGACCAGTTAAAATGCGATAAGTCGACGTTTTAGAGATAATCAACTCTGATTCCATAAATTTTAAAGATGATTTCGGTTCATTTCTGATAAATTTACGAACAAATACGATCGAGTTTTCGGTGATTATTGATTTTGGGCGGCCGTATGTTCATTGTCATTTATGTCCTCACAACCATTTCTGAAACGTGTAAACTCATGAACTCTTTCACGCGACAGACAATCACCGCCATGGACTTTTTTCATCAATTGAAATGTTTCGGTTAACTTTTCACCGATTTTAAACCGAAATTTGATATTAGCTCTTGGTTCGAAACTCAATTTTGTACGAATGACACAAACATACTGACACTTTAGATGCAATAACTTCGCTTGAATTGAACCGAATGTCCCCAAGCTTTCACTGGAAGTCAGCTAGGGATGTAACTTTCAACGCGCAAACTCACTAAAAACATGGCGCCATCAGAAACATTTTTATGACGCCCGTCTTGTTTATTTTGGACTTCACCTTACATATGCCTCGATAATGGCTACTTGTATTCGTGTGAGTTTAAACTTCAGAATGGTTTCAGCCGCTTGTTCTCAGATGTCTGGATCTTTTTGACGATGTGACTGCCGTTTTCCTTGCCAAAGCTGTAGCTTTTGGAGTTGAAGGTCTCAAGTCGATGGCTGTCTCCGTTTCCGGAGGCTTTGTTCCAACTGAGGAATTTCACTTCGAAGGCTGCTCCGGCTTTCGCAGGGTAGATACATTCTGGTTCGCCTTTTTCGTACTTCAACTACCGCCATATTGAAAGCATGCTGCTTCTCGTATTTTCGGATGTTGTATGCGTGCTTCTTTCTTAGCATTTACGGACGTTGATGACCTACCGAGAAGTTGCTCAGCAAATGATGCAAATTTTCCGGCAAATTCCGGACCCAAATGGATATGTACTTGTCTATGTTTGACATCTCCAGGCTAGCCTTCCCAACATGATTATCTAAGCACTCCATCGGCACAGCCCAGCCCGTCAGGGTAAAAGAAGGGCGCCTTGTATTACTCAAAAAAATGGCAAAATAATGAATAACTATTATGAAAAATGTAACCTAGAAACTGCCTACGAGTATCATCAACAAAAGAAATGAAATTAAGTCTAAGTACCGGCAATTATAACGGCTAAAAACACAAATATTCTGCTTGTACAGCGAAAACCATCCAAAATATTACGAAATAAAAAAATGCTGGTTGTTTTATTTCCAATGAAGCTATACATCGCAACTTAAGCGTATACACAATCCACGAAATAATCACAAAATATAGCACTAAACATATGTACAGTGGTCACACAATATATTCGTTCACTCACACTTTATAAACAGATATCTCTGCTACTTAGCACGATTTATACAAAAGAAGAACATTTTAATATATTCGTAAAAACTAACTTTTTTTCGATGTTTAAGGAACAAAAACTTCCAAATTCATTTCTGGAATTAGAGAAATTAAGGTAATAACGAAATAAGGCACAATTTTATGCAAAAATATTATTCGTACATAGCCATATAAAGAATATTTTATTAAAAAAATAATGGAAAAACCAGTATTCAGTACTTTGTTGGGGCGCGTTTTGCTTCACCAATACCTCGAATTCATTAGCTGCAATTCTCTCCCACTCAACAAACCTTGGAGGTCCAACGCAGAACAAGCGACAACTTTTAATGGACACGACAAATTCGATTCTCTTATACGGATGCGAAATATGGGCAGATTCACTAAGGGTGCAATGCTGCCGGCAGTATCTGAAGCAGCAGTGTTAGTTATTAGCGGAACCATCTCTATAGATATTCTAGCACAAGAGCGCAAACGGAGATGGGAGGCAAAAATCGCAGGAATCCCAGTACCGCGCTTCTCCGATATTAGAGTTCAAACGCTCACATTTTGGCAGGCAAGATGGAACTCTGAACGGTATGGTAGATGGACAGCGAGACTAATACCCGATCTAAAAAAGTGAGTAGAAAAAAAGCACGGTGAGGTTAACTACTACCTCACATAGTTTTTGTCCGGACATGGGAGAGGTGGAACGTAGAGAGAACAGGTCTGCAACGAGCTATTGGTGTATTTACACCTGAAGAAATTATCGAGAAAATGATGATAGGCGAAGAAAAATGGAATGCCGTGGCAAATTTTGTGGATGATATTATCCAAAAAAAGAAGCGTGAAATGGAAAGTTATGCTGAAGAGTACTGAGCATAGGTTTCTCAAAACAGGCGACCCTGGACGCAGGGTGAGTAAGTAAGTGTCCTTCTTAGGACGCCGTCTTGACCCTCTACCTCGAAGCAATGCGGAAGCAGTACCGGGGTGGAGTGAAAAATCCAAGAGAAGAGGAGGGATATTTTTAGTGGGATCACCACACACGTAGTAGCGACGGTTACTATATGGTGCGAAGGCATTTTCAACCCAACCTCACGGCCAAAAAAAAAATGACGCCTTTGATGTTATTTTATGCTTTCTGATTCTCCTTTCCAAGAGCTCCCAGACCTGCTCAATTGGGTTCAGATCCGGTGATTGAGGTGGAGTTTTAAGCTGCTTGCAGTGGTAAATAAGCAATTCTTACACGAGATAAGATGAGTGTTTTAGGTCATTGTCTTGTTGAAGCAAAAGCACTTTAGCATCCAGTCCAAGTTTAATGGCACTATCATGCAAATTATTTTTTAAAATGTTTAAATACAGATGTTTGTCCATTTTATCATCAATAAAAACCATTTTTCTTACCACAGGGTGGCGCACGAATCGTGCTACAAAAACAAAACGTAATAACTTTTTTTCTGTGTGAGTAATCGGCTTTTTTTTTTTTTATTTTGCAGATTAGTATTTAGATTTACAAAAAATGGAGGCTTGGGATACCGAAAAGAGGATTTGGATAGTGCAGCGGTACCATGCTTTGCAGTCCATCATTTCCGTCCAAAGGGAATTTAGGCGGGAGTTTGGCGGCACTCCCCCGAGTAGATGGACCATTATGAGGCTGGTGAACATGTTTGCTGAATCTGGAAGCATCGCACGCAGACCGTACCATCGAGATCCCCATGTTCGGGTCGAAGCCACAATCGCGGCTGTAGCATCGTCAATTCAGGCAAATCCAAGAGTTTCGACTCGTAACTTGTCGGCGCAAATTGCAGTTAGCAGACGGTCATTGCAGCGGATAGTTCATGATGACTTAAACTTGTTTCCGTACAAAGTTCAAATCACAAGCAAATTAAACCCTCTGGATTTGCTTATTCGCCTGGAATTTTGCCAAAAAATTATTGGAATGGCCGAAGAACACAACAACTTCATAAATTGCTTGTTTATGTCTGATGAGGCCCATTTTGATCTAAACGGCAATGTAAACAAGCAAAATTGCCGTATATGGAGTCAATCAAATCCGCAAATACTTCATGAGATGAAACTGCACCCAGAACGAGTCACAGTGTGGTGCGCAGTTTCATCAAGGTGCATTGTCGGGCCATACTTCTTCGAAGAAAACGGTGTAACAGCGACTGTAAATGGGGACCATTATTTAAACATGTTGAAGGAGTTTTTTTATCCAGAACTGCGGCGAAGACGTATCCCTTTTAACAGCATTTGGTTCTAGCAAGATGGAGCAACTGCACTTATAGCCAGACCGGTTATGGAGGAGCTCCAACGAAAATTTAGAAATAAATTGATATCCAGAAATTCCACTTTCCGCTGGCCCCCAAGGTCACCTGACCTCACTGCACCAGATTTTTTTTTATGGGGTTATCTCAAACAAGAGGTGTATAAAGCAAAACCAAGTAATTTGACTGAATTGAAGCAGTCCATCACAACAATAATTGAGGCGATCCCGACTTCAACCCTTCAGTGCGCAATGAACAATTTTCTCATCAGGTGTCGCATATGCGTGAATGAGCATGGAGGTCATTTACGTTCTATTATTTTCAAAACTAATTAGTTACATAAAATAAAATTGAATTATCTATACAATAAAAAAACAAAAAGTTAAATACATTGATTAGAAAAAAAGTTATTACGTTTTGTTTTTGTAGCACGATTCGTGCGCCACCCTGTACAAATGCAGCTATGCAAACCATTGCATTTCCTCCACCATGCTTAACGAAATACGATTTTTTCAGGACGTAGTCTAATACTAATTTTTTATAGCTATTTTTTAGGTTTTTTTTTAAGAAAATAAAATGCGCTCGTTTTGATTTTATAGCGAGTTATTATTGACATCAAATAGTATACAAAAACAATTTTTTTTACATTGTTTTTGTACTAGTGTTGCACCAAAGTAAGCGTGTTAAAAGAAGATAGGTGGCTTGTCAACAGGATTTTGGTTAAACTGATTTTTATTCTGTGGGCTTGCCGTTCTGGCAGGTGCTACAATGGGACAATATTTTTTTGAAAAATAACAAAATGGCAGACTTCTGAAACATACCAAGACCCAGTCACGTCCTTCATTCTGTTCTGTATTTTCTTTTCGCCTCACTTTTGGAGGGCCATGTGTTGCGAAAACATAAAATTTCGACTCATCACTGAATATGAAGTTTTCCCAAACTGAATTTAGCTGATTTATATAGTGTTTGGCGAGATCCACTTTCTTCTTTCTGTTAATATCTGAAATGTAGGGCTTACGGCGTGCCACTCTGCTATGATAACCAGAGTAATACAGATGGTTACGGACTGTTTGTGGCTTGGGCAAAGACTCCAGAATATTTCTGCATAGTATCGTGGAGGTTGTTTGGATTTTGCGCGACTGATGCTGCTATGTTGCGTTCCGCACGTGAAGTCAGTATTTTTCTCTTTCCGGCTTGGTGGTGATGAGCTTCCAATTTACCTTTATACCGTAAAATGCGATTTGCCAATTGTTTTGTCGATTTCGCGCAGAGACTTTTTTTCAAGTACAATTTAATAACAATTTTATGCATTTCTAATGCTAAAAAAAAACAAAGCCGTCGTAGCCGAATGGGTTGGTGTGTGACTACCATTCGCAATTCACAGAGAGAACGTCGGTTTGAATCTCGGTGAAACACCAAAATTAAGAAAAACATTTTTCTAATAGCGGTCGCCCCTCGGCAGGCAATGGCAAACCTCCGATTGTATTACTGCCATGAAAAAGGTCCTCATAAAAATATCTGCCGTTCGGAGTCGGCTTGAAACTGTAGGTCCCTCCATTTGTGGAACAACATCAAGACGCTCACCAGGGTGTACGCGCTAATTATATATATATATATATATAATGCTAAATAATGCACTTCGTCTCCCAAAAGGTTTTCCAATAAGAGGTGTTATTCCCGTAAAAGATCAATGGTTTCGTTGCTTGTGTGGCACGTAGCGCCGTCTTGTTGAAAATAAACGTTGTCCAGATCAATCCAATTCCGTCCATAAAAACTTGTTAATCATCTCTCGATAGCGCAATCCGTTCACCGTAACTGTTACTCCAGCCTCATTTTCGAAAAAGTAAGGTTGAATGACTTCGCCGGACCATAAATCGCACCAAACAGTCACAGGTTGAGGATAGAGTGGCTTTTCAACAATACTCGTAACTCTTGGATTCCCTGACCCCCAGATCCGACAATTTTGCTTGTTGACGAAGCTACCGAGGTGGAAATGGGCCTCATCACTCAAGATGATTTTTCGATGGAATTCCGGATTATTTTCATGCATTTCAACGACCCAATCAGCAAAGACACGACGTTGTTGATCATCCGCCGGCTTGAGTTCTTGTGTTAGCTGGACTTTGTAAGCCTTAAGACCCAAATCTTTACGCAAAATACGGTGTAATGACGTTGTGGAATGCCTAATTCCAAAGAACGGCGAGGAATGGACAAACCTGGGTTGCCTTTCGGCTACAGCACTTTCGGCTTCAACAGCAATATTTTCGATTTTCGGCTGTTCTTGAGCGAGGTGCACGCGTTTTATTCTTCACATCACTAACTTGTCCCAACAGCTCGAATTTTTTCACCAATTTCTGTATTGCGGTCCGACAAGGTGCTTCACGATGACCCAAAAATGTTCGAGTTTTACGAACCGTTTCTGCCAAATTTTCAGCTTTTTTATAGTGAATTTTAATAATTTCAATGCGTTGTTCATGCGAGAATCGTTCCATTTTTATTAATGGCGTAGTTTCTATTTGTCAAATATCAAGAAATGACAGCTTCCGAAGTGGCATCTACCGAAATAGCGGGCTATTCAAAGTAACACCTGTTATTGGAAAACCCTTTATTTTGCGCAAAGCTAAAATTTTGTACATACTACGCAGGATGTACTATTAAATTGTGTACCCACTGTATAGATTGATTGATAATTATCAGTAAAGCAAAATGAACAAACGCGTAACAAATTAAACGCAGCAGAAAATATCAAACGAAGATTAAAACGACTCACAGTGACTGAATTAAGCAAACGATTTAAAAAAATTAATCTTCTTCTATATTTTCGGCCTCTGTTATCGGATGCTGTGTAGCATAGTGCTGTTTAGCACTAGTAGACGCGCTCATAAATGTCTTATCAGTAATTTTTTGAAATATTTTTTTTCTTTTTTTTTTTAGCTAATATACATACAGACAGATAATCAAACATCCATATGTTCGTATAATAACAGCGATGGCCTTGACTTGTGCGGCCAAAGGCAAATGGCAGGTAATGCAATCCAGCATTAGGCTTATGATTTTTAGAAATTTGCTTTGCTGATAATAATTTTGCTATAAAATCTTCATTCACTGCAACAGTGCAGCAGTCTTTTGCAGACTCTTCGTTAACACCGATACAGAGACCATCAAATGAAGCTGACAATTTTGCTACTCTGCAGCTGTGTGGCGGCTCTTAGCGCCAGCAATGCTGAACCCCCAAGCTCGAAAGACAACTCTCGAAAATTATTGATGCAACAGAAGTTTCTGCTCGAAGTCTTGTGGCAAGTGCAGGAACCATTGGGGCCCGACTACTGTCAAGGCATCGAATACGTGGCTGATGAGGCGCTTTATGAGGTACTAAAATTTGCTAGTTGCTACTCAAAACCTATTGAAATGTATTAATTGTGTGCGTAAATGTTTTGTAGAAATATGACAGTGACATGCAACGCTTCGTAAAAGCAGTGCGCCACCAGCGCTTGCTGCCCAGGAGTGATTTCTTCAGCGCGCTAGTGCGCACGCATCACGCACAGGCGCTGGGACTATTCAAATTATTTTATTATGCCAAAGATTGGCAAACTTTCGAGCAGAATGTGTGTTGGGCGCGTGCGAATATCAATGCAGGCATGTTCGTGTACGCGCTCAATTTGGCCGTTACGCAACGCGTGGATTGTGTGCAGTTTAGCCTACCGCAAATCTACGAGATATTGCCACAGCATTTTTTCAACAGTCAGCTGGTTAATAAGGGTATGCGCTTTAGTGAGCGACAGTGGGAACGTGAGCAGGCAGTGACGAACGAAAGCGCCAACGTCTTGCAGGACTGGCTGCCATGGCAGTGGTGGAAGTTCATGGGGCTGTCCGATGAGCGTTGGTACAAAGACGAACAAAACTCGCATGCGGAGAAGGCTACGGAATTTAATGAGGTGATTAGTGGCATCACCAAATATTGGACGCCTGTAGACTATACGCGCGATATCTCGATGTTGAATCCAGAGTCACAACTTTCATACTTCTTCGAGGATGTGGATTTCAATCGCGCTTGGTATGACTTCCATCTCGAGTATGCACCGTTCCTCGATGAGCGCGAATTTCCGCTGTATGATAATAGGGCCGGTGAATTGTGGATTTATTACACACGTTTGATTATGGCTCACTACAATATGGAACGCCTGTCACACGGCATGGCGCCATGGGAGGATATGCTGCTTTCACTCTCACTAGCCACAGGCTACAATCCACAATTAGTAAGCTGGAATGGCTTAACATTCTGGCAACGCTACAATAATTGGGAGTTTGAGGACTACGGTTTTCCCGAAACTATCGATTTGGTGTTGCAATTAACAGATGAAATCTATAAATTGGGCGATACTGGCGCCTATTGGCATACGAATGGCACTTTGCTTAATTTTCATCAGCCTGAAATGCAGCAACATTTCTACAATATAATTCACGGAAATGTTAATGGTTTCCAACCGAAAGTGCATCAAACCTATTGGTATTACTCATTCATGTTTCTTGCCCAAGTCGACTATGACCAATTCAGTAAGGTTGGCCCCCATGTGTTGCTCAACCACGAGACGGCGCTACGTGATCCACTCTTCTACACGGTAATGAACTATAAAGTGCTGGATATGTGGCGAAGATATATCGTGCATTTACCCGCCTACACTGCCACAGATTTAGGCGCGGATGGTATTGAGTTGGTCAGCGTTCAAATGGATCCACTGGTCACCTACTTTGAGTATGCGGATTTCGATGTGAGTAATTTGTGGAGCGCGAAAGTTAATTTAACTGACTCGCATGCCGCTATTTATGCACGCCAACAACGTCTCACGCACAAACCTTTCCGCTACACACTGCACATACAGTCGAAAACCGCATCCAAAGTTATGGTTCAGTCTTTCCTCGCTCCTAAATACAATGAACGTGACGAGCTGATATCGCTTGAGAAAAATCGCGCAAATTTCCAAAACCTTGACAACTTTGTGGTTGATTTGCAAGTCGGCGACAATGCGGTGATGCGCCCGGAAAAATACGCTTTACCTGCGTCCAAACGCTGGTCCTTTAGTGAAATGTTTTTCATTATCGAGCACTGTTTGCAAAATGGTCTGGAATACCCAACGCACTTGAAACAACCTCAAAGCAGCTATTTTCGACGTTTGGATGTACCAAAGGGTAGACCTGAGGGTTTCCCCGTGGTACTTTTCTTCCTCGTTAGTCCGTATAGCGATGAGTCCCCAAGAGTATCCTACAGTTATCCTTTCGATCGTATGATCGAGAGCGAATCTGCCTTCCAAGTGCCGAATGCGCATTTCAAGGATGCGATGATCTATCACGTAGACCATAAGAAAAATGTCGAAGAATATGTGGTGCTATATGAGAATTTTGGAAAATTCGATGAGAACTACTGGAAATTGGATTAAGTGTAAGTGTAAAATTATTGTTGAAGAGGCCACTTGAATAAATGTTATATCTAGAGAAATGGTCGATCACCAAGATCATTTAGCCGCATGTAAAAAACATGAAATATTTCATTGAGAGTAGGACGATTATATTCGAATAAGCATTTGAAGTGTTGGTGATGGTGGTGAGTATTGGGCGGATCACCTTCACATATAGCCTTATTAGTAAGGGGACTTAGCGCTGCGACCTGAATGATCTACATATAATGCCCACTTCATGGACTCAAGAGATTTCACTAAACCCAAGTTATAATTTCGTTGAATAAGCTTTAAAACTTTTACTATTTTAATAAAAAAATAATTAGAAAAATAAGTGCCCGCCTTCTGTTAAGTGTTTCCTCCGAATGGCGGATCTTTTTTATGCGGGGCGACCGCTATTGTGGGGTTGGGGAATAAGTTCGTAGCGTTTTTACCGGAGACTTTTATTTAAACAAGAAACAACAGTTATATCAAAAAGTTAGTAAATTATATATTCTCCGCTGCTCTTTACAACCTCTTCCCAACTCTCAACCAATTGGTTGATGCCATTCCGCCAAAAATCGCCTGGTCTGGTATCAAAGAAGTTGTTGAGACAGTTTTTAAGGACCTATTTCTTATCGAAGGTAGCAATTCACACGCTTCATATGGTTTGATAGGGAGCGAAAAAGATGGTAAACGGCCGGTGCAAGGTGCGGAGAATGTGTCGGATGGTGAAGGACTTCGCATTCGAGCTCTTGGAGTTCGGCTTTGACGACTTGTGCCGACATGGGGACTTTCGTTGTAGTCAAGAAGTATGGTTTGACCATGTCGATCAGGTCTTTTCAGTCGAATAGCCTCATTCACGCGGTGTAACTGGGTAATGTAGAACTCCTGTTGGCTGTGGTATTATTTTCGAGCATTTTCCAGTGCACCCTGCCTTTCCAGTCCCACCAAACACATATCATGATCTTCTTTGTATGAAGATCCGACTTGACTCTCGGATTTGGTGTATCTTTTGGAGCGACCTAATCCTTCTTTGCTTCATATTTATGTATAGGCACCAATTCTCATCTCCGGTGACGATTAGGTACAAATAGCGCTGGTTGTGACTGCGTGTTGCTCGATGGCGGACGAAATACTTAGAAGCAATTTGAGGGCGACTTTCTTTGTTTTTTTTTTTTCGTTGAACTCGTGAGACACCTAGGCTCCTGTTATGATTGTAGTTCATTTTTCCTGCAAATTCACGACGGGTTTGGCGACCTTTCTCCTTCAAAAGTGCTTTGAGACGTTCTTCATCGAATTCGGAAAGCTTTCCACTGCGGGACGTTTCATCGCCATCAATGTCGCCATTTTTGAACTTTGCAAATCATTTTCGTGCTGAAACCTTCCCCATACGCCTCTGACACCTTCTCCATACAAGTTGCAAATGTCTGGGACTGCTGCGACAGCTTTTTGACCTCGATGAAAAGCAAAGATTGATTGTTGATTTTTGCCGCCGGCAAATTCCATTTCTCAAAACGAAAGTCTCAAAACAAATAAGAAATTAAATAACTCAAAAATACAATTGGCATACTTTTGTAGAGCAGAAAGATTTCTATCAAATGAATACTTACACTTTGTTAAACAGCAAACAATTCATTGAGAAATAAAAGAAAATATAAAAACGCTATGAACTTATTCTCCAACCGAATATAAAACACTTTTTTCTTCATTTTCGTGTTTCGTTCACCGAGTTTCGAATCTACGTACTCCGAATGGTAGTAACGCACCAACTCATTCGGCTGCGACGGCCGCCTATTACTCTTATTTATTGAGTTTATTTTCTCCGCTGAAGAGATATGCCTACCCAGGTTTTTGTGCGTCTCATACATCAGTGCTAGACGCGATGCCGGTACAGGTTTGGCGCTTTCATATTGCGTCTTATAGAGCTTTCAAGTTCGATTGGAGTATCGTCCCAGACAGGATTGGCATTTTTGCACTACTACTAAGTGGTGGTGTTTGAAACACCACTGAAGAAGTAGTGGACTCTGCCCAACCATGGCGATGTTTAGCTGATTAATTTTTGGAAACGAAAATTCAGTCAGCATAACTCGATAGCACTCGCCATTCACGGTAATGCCAGTTCCTTCCGCATTTGGAAAGCTTATTTCGAAAGAAATAAGAGCCGATGATGCCGCCAGTGAGCTATGAACTTCGCGAACAGATTTTTTTTTTTTTTTTCAAAGTAAATTTTCACATCAGCGTTGTTTTGGTGTTAAACAATCCATGATGACAGGCCAAAAATTCCATTGTACTCAAAGCTCTGGAAGGTGTAAGGAGAGATAGAAAAGGACAGAAGTAATAGAACGAAAGAGATAAGAAAGAATAGAATAGAGACAGAGACAGAGACGGAGGCGGAGGCGGAAACGGAAACGGAAACGGAAACGGAAACGGAAACGGAGACAGAGACGGCCACATAGACAGATTCTTTCGCAAACCTGAAAATATTCTCTCGTTTGAGAGAACGAATATTGCAGTTCTCATGACAGCAGAGCCCAAAAGTCGTAGCCTTCCTCTAGGAAATGCAGGGCACTCACAGCAAGACAGGCACTCTTGTAAGCAAGACAGGTAAATCGGGTCCTCAATGATTCCAATGGTGGTCAAATGCTACACCCTGTAATAGTACCGACCATCAACCGAAGAACAGATACTTCCAAGCTTGAAAGAAAAGTTTAATAGTTTTTGGCGCGGACTTGTCACCAAACTCTTTGCAGTTCGCTTTTTATATAAATTGCATACATAATCGCTGATCCAAGTCATGATTCCTACGGAACTGATTCCGATTATTGGCTCTGGTCTCTATTTCTTTTCCTTAAACTCCGTGGTGCTCTGGAACCCATATAAGTGTGAGCTTATTTCGTCTTGCAACAGAATTAAGCTTCTTCTTACATTCCGAGGTTTGCTTCGCATTCATCAATGTCTTGAGTGAAGCTTCACTGTCACTAAAGACTTCAATCTATTTCACGCTCCATCTGCTCTCATTCTGGCACTTTTAGAACGGCAGAAAAAAAGAAAAAAAGGAACAGAATAGATCACAAATTGAGATGTATGTCAGGATGACTTCGCTGTAGTTGCTAATATCATCAGGGATCTTTTTCTTCTTACTTTTCGCAACTGTCAATTTCCTGTGTCCTTTTAGTACCAGTTGAAAATCACTAAAGAAACTGGTGGATTACGAACTGACTTTCTATGAAACCAATAAAACTTTTAGTGCCTGCACAAAATTTACTCTTTTAAATATGTATGCGCAGGTATATGCAGGCATAAAAGTCAAGTGGGACAATGGGAAAAACAATATTAAGTGGCAATTTTTCATGCGACAAATGGCAGGAACAGGATGATAGAAGAGCAACGAGATTGAAAGAAGTAGTAATATAAATATATGTATGTATGCATATGTGTGTGTTTATAATAAAAGTTATAGAAAGAGAATGAAAAATGGTTAGAAAGAGTGGCGGAAAACGCCAAGAAGGGCCAAGTGCAAGAGAAAAAGGAAAAAAATGAAAAAGTTGTAAACAAGTATGTAGTAAATATAGGAAAAGGGGAAAATGAGAAAGGAGTAAGAAGAATAAGAAGAATATGGTGCCATAAACAAAGCACTGAATTAAAATTATTTCATTTATTTATTTCAAAATATGGCATTAATAATCTGACAGACTAGATTACATACTAAACCGTAAGTTAAATTAAACTAAGAGCACAACGATTCAATATTCAATTTAAATAGGAGCCGATGTGTTGAGAACTCAAAATTAGTTATTTCGGATTTTTATTAAACTCAGGAAAAGTTGCAAGCTGCAGAAAGGAATCAAACAGTCAAAAACACCAGAATCTTAAGGGAAAATTAAATCCTTACAATCTCACTAGCAATGCAAATAAATAATCGCCTTAATAACATCCAATCTACAAATTCAGATGCGCTTTCAACCTGATCCAACCAATCAAATGACAACAACATTAACAACTCTTACGCAGGAAACTATAGTCGAAAAATTCATTAATCCGAAAACCAAATAGATGACAGAAGAAATTTCACAGTTAGTAGATGAAGGCGGAGGCATAAATACAAAAATATTGATTTATACCGAGTGATAGGCCCGTAGGTGGGGTGGCTGTCGTAGCAACACCCTTAGACTTTACATAGGCCCATTGTGATAGCACTGCAACTTATCCTTACCCTATGGGTTCCTCTTCAATCCATCCCGTAGCTTTGATAAACGAGCAAAGCTTCGTTCGTTTTAGATGCGTAATGTCCGCTACATCGGTTAAAAATGCAAAAATGCCATGTCAAGAGTGCGGACCTTCTTTGTCGCTAAGCTTTCACTCTCACATAAATGGTGTCTGACTGTTTCCTCTTCTTCTGTGTTAAGGGGTAACACCACTGTACACGCGTAAAATAAACACGATTTTTAAAGAATTTTTTTGTATAGAAGGAAAGGGGAAACAATTACTCTGATTTGGGAAGTTATTACTTATATACTAAAATACAAAACTACAAAGTTTGATCGAGAAATTTTACAAAATGGCGGCATTGGAGACATTTTTGTAATGTGGTTTCTCTTGAAGGAGCTCCGCGGCACGCAGCACAGAGGGTGCAAATTTTAATCTGGAACAAAGAAACATATTTTTTCTTAATCTAGATAAGAATAGCTAGAGAAACACGTAGGGGATTTAAAAAATATTTATTTTTGTGGAATTAGCAAGCATTTGAAGGAAAAAACTCTATTTTGGACTAAAAAAATGGCACTTAAATAATTATAACAATCGTTTAAATTAATCTATCGAAAATCCCCTACCCTCTTCTCTTAAGAAGGTTATTATACAGACGTAGTGAAAAACCTGATTAAAAATATTTAGAATTGTTTGAGTTATGCTGCGTGCCAATTTCAGAAAACGTGTTTTGAGAAAAACGCGTTTAAAGTTTGGAAATTTGGAGAAGTCGTTAGGTAGCAGTCACTAAAGCTTGGTTAAAAGCTTAAAATATTTATGTAATAGACTTCGGTAACGTATAAAACTTTTTGTTTGTATTTTAAAAGGTTCAAAGAATGTTTTAAGCTTATAAAAAAAAAATAAATTTTTTGAAATTTCTACAGTGGTGTTACCCCTTAAGACAGCTTCTACAGAAATCAAAGTACGAGAGTCCAAACCTTCTAGCGTGACTGCCTACTAAACAATGGCCAGTTAATACCCCTATCATGTTTCTTATAGCTTCTCTGTTAAATCTTAACAAGCTTTTTGATCGACCGCTCTTCCATATCGTCCATGTCTGTCTGCTTAGTTCGCATGTTGAGAGGTTTTGCCAACTTGTATTTACCTCTCTGATGGTTTCCCTATCTAGGTATCAGCGTCTTATCCACTCGGAGGTCGAGCGTTGTACCAATTCGAGCAAGTTCATCTGCCTTGCAGTTCTCTGCTGTATTTCTGTGAACTGGCACCCAAATAAGGTGAGCTTTGTGGTATTTAGATACGTTATTTAGAAGTTTAAAATATTCTATGACCCTTTTGGACGAGGGTGTTTTAGATTCTAGTGCTTTTATTGCTGCTTGACTGTCCGAGTATAAGCAGACTTCATTTGTGGATAATATTCTCGTTTTTATTACCGTAAGTCCCTCTTTTATGGCAGTGACTTCCGCCTGAAATACACTGCAAAAATGATCACGTAGGCGAAAAGATTGGCTAACTCCAAGTTTATCGGAGTAAACCCCTCCACCTACTGTGTTGTCTAGTTTTGAGTCATCTGTATAGATGTTTATATCATTTTCTCTAACAATAAACCCGTTATCGCAATCCTCTTTGGAACGAAATACTCTGACGAAAGATTTATTTAAGTTGATATCCTTGGTCTTAGAGAAATCCGTTTTACTAGGAATGCAGGTATCCTCAATGGTGTGTTTGGAGTAGAGCGATTTTTCTTAATCTGAAAGCTCCCTTGGCAGCTGTTTGCTTGCCCAAATTCTCTATTGGTAATAGGTTAAGCATAATGTTTAGTGCCTTTGTGGGTGTGGTCCTCAGGGCCCCGCAGATGCAAAGACGGGCCATTCTTTGTACTTGTGCCACGATTTTTGTTTTATATATAACTTATCTAAAGCCGGCCACCATACTAGTGTACCGTATGTTAAGATTGGTCTTACAGCTTCTGTATAAAGCCAATATACGATAGATTGGGAGAGACTCCAACTTAGTCCTATTACCTGTTTACAAGAGTAGAGTGCTATTGTTGCTCTTTTTTCTTTATATTCAACATTTTACTTCCATCTTAGTTTTCTGTCGAGTATTAGACCTAAGTAGCGGGCCTCATCACTAAATGTGCTAGAGTCGGGGG
Source organism: Anastrepha obliqua (assembly GCF_027943255.1). Lineage (NCBI taxonomy): Eukaryota > Metazoa > Arthropoda > Insecta > Diptera > Tephritidae > Anastrepha > Anastrepha obliqua. Next base: position 11,990,688 of record NC_072893.1, read on the forward strand.
AGCTATATTTGGAATTCTATGTTTCCTGGTAAATAAGATCGGTTCAGTTTTGTTGGGGTTGACGCTTAGCTCATTTGTTTTTGACCCGTTTTCAACCACGTTTAGTAAATCTTGCATAATTTCGCAAAGTGTATTGAAAATTTTCCCTCGACATATGCTACGACATGTTGTCCGAGTGATAAACAGAGAAATACGACGAAAAGTGCGCATAGCTAAAATTATTTTGATAGATGCCCAGTGTAAAGAAATTGAACATCTGCAAAAATTGCATAAATAACGACGATCTATACGAGAGGGGCAAAATTCAGCCAGTAGTTAACATGGTAAAACTGGGAAAGTGGAAATGGATTGGGCATACGCTTCGCAAGGAGGTAAATGCAATCTGGCGTCAAGCACTGAATTGGAGTCCACAAGGTGTGCGCAAGATTGTCTGTCCCAAAATATCTTGCAAGAGAACGGTATAGAAGGAAGTTGAAAAGTTAGAACAAAATTTGAATAAAATCTAGCTTCTTGCAAAAAACAGAACCGATGGAAGATGGAGGACAGATGGAGGTGTATTAGTGAGACCCTATGCTTCAATGGCAGAAAAAGAAACCGATGATGATGATGATGAAAAATTGCATGATGATATCAACACCCACAAAAAGCTGAAAGAATCCTGTGGGGTTTATCGCAAAAAACGACGTCACTATTGCTCAATGAGAATAATGAAAGAGCAACTCAAACAAGTTCAAAAAAACTGATATGGGAAAAATATGCAAGCAAATAGTTCCACCATAACCGAAAATTGCGTTCACCATCCACCAATACTAATATGTTCGGCTTGCCAATAACGTTAAAAAAGTAAAACAAGGCATCAAGCATTCCAAAGACAATAAAGCTAGAGGGCCAGATGAAATAAAGGGTTTTCCAATAAGAGGTGTTATTTTGATATTCAAAGAAAAATGCTATATAATAAAATCATCGGAAGTTTATTTCATTATAAAGAGGAAGGTATGCCGTTAATCGTGGAAAATAACATCAGGAAAATGACCACCATGACCACGCTTACAGGACAATATCCCTTTCATGAAATTTTCCATAACCGAATTTCAAAGTGGCTGCCCTATGTCCTCGATAGCCTCACGAATTCCATCTTTGAGGTTTTGAATCGACCCTGGGCTGTTGGCGTAGACCTTCTCTTTCACGTAGACCCACAGAAAAAAGTCACAAGGTGTTAAATCACGAGATCTCGGTGGCCAATTGTGATCACCTCTTCGAGAGAAAACACGGTCCGGAAACTTTTCCCATTAAATATCAATAAATAAAAAATAATTTATCATAAAAAATCGTTAATCATATCTCGATAGCGTTAAATAACACCTGTTATTGGAAAACCCTTAACTTATTTCTGTGAGGTATTTGAGTTGTAGATACAATGTGGCACAAAATTAATCACCCCATCGCACAGTGCGGCCGATTCCCGAAAAGCTGGCCAAAACTCAAAAAATTAAGTAATTGATTCAAAATTTCTTACTCGGGGGTTGTCGGGGTCGCTGATTACGAATTTGATCTTAAAATTTTGAAAATCCACCCCCTTTCACCCCTATTGGCCACCCCCTCACGTGAAATAGCGTATATTCTAGAACATAATCAAGATGCATGTAAATTTATATGTTTTCGGGGTCCCAAGGTAGCAAGTGGTAGCAGCTGAATCTTGTTTTATTCAGTAACTATTACCTTTAATAGGTTTCAAAGCAGCATATGACGGCGTTGTATTACTATATAGTTTGAAAAGTCAAATTTTATAAAAAAAATTGCAAAAAATGTATCTACGTATTGCTGCAGCTAAAAATTGTGTGTCGAGGTATTGATATGTACTAAAGATTTCTCGTAGTTTACTAACCTTCCGAAGATGATTCCATTTGGTTTTGTTCAATTTACTCCATTACAAAATCTTTCAAATGTGTACAACTTTCACTATTCATCGACAGTAATACGATGCTCAAAGGCCACGTTGCCACTGAAAATACAGAGGATACTTAGGGTACAGGACGTTGCTATGAACGGTTTTCACTACTCAAGGCATTACTGTAGCCAACCCAAAGACAAAAAAACTCTATCTAGAAACTTTTTTTTCGACTTTTGGCCAGCTTTTTGGGAATCGGCCGCACTGTGCATCGGAAGATTTATAACTTTTGCCAATGCCGTCGTACATTAGTCATATTTGACAGTTGTTATTGAGAAATAAAATTGGATGACTAATTTTGCGCCACCCTGTACTATACAAATTATATTAGTCCAAGGGGATAAGTTGTATTTTAGCGCGAGAGCAACAAATCTCGTCAAAAAAGTTGAGCCATTTTAATATGGCAGCTGCAAAATAATTGGCTATGCAAAGACAATTTCGATCTGAATGTCATTACAAGGCAACAACATTCACGCTCTTTGCATTTCAACTAGACAAAATCTTTATGCACATCTGCTCAAGGCAAATTTAAATGGTTCCATGCAAAGTTAAAGAAAGCAAGAAATAGCAAAAACTAATGAATTGTAAATTGACTGAAAAATGGAAAAACCCCGAAAAGAAATTGGGGAAAAGTGCCAAAAATCTCAACGAAAAACCTACAATAGAAAAATACAAATATTTACTAAGCTATTTGTAGCCCATTCACACGTCCCGAGCGGCTTGGCAACGCGCTGGCACTCAATGCGAACAATAGAGGGAAAATGTAACGCTCTTCACACACACACACACATGCACACTTGTGTTTGTGTAAGTATAAAGAAGTCAATGACAATAACCTCAACCAGCAGCCAGCAGCAAACCGCATTGAGAATAACAACAATAAATGCAATGTAAACAATAATAACGTGTCGTGTCACTAAACACGTTTTGTCGCTGGCATAAAAACAGCGCCGAGTTTCGAAGCCGGATTGAGGAATCGGTGGGAGCGTGTACTTGTGTGTATGTGGGATGTGTGTGTGTGCGCAACATGGCAACATGGCATCTGTTGTTTGGCATCTGCAAATTGGTGTCAATGACTTGGCAAACAACCGAAAAAGGCGTGTGTGTCGAGTGCGTGTATGTATGTGTGTGTGTATGTGTAAGTGGGAGGGAGAAAATAGGCACACGCACACATCCATACAACAAAAAACATTTATATGCAGTCGTATTGTATGTGTGAGTGTGTGTCACTTTGCTTCCTGTGCTAATTTTTCTTGACTTTTGTTTTTGTTCGGTTGTTAGTTTTATTGGCCTAAATGGCATTTGCTTAATTGTTTAACCAAATGGAAACAGAAGCTATTGCAAACAAGCAAACCCAAATTTTTATAAAATATATTCATACCCGGCAGGGAAAGGCGTAATCGGCTTTTTGTGAATTTTGAACACTGACCAATTCGCATTTTTTCTCTTTTCCAAGCATGAAATTCGTGGACCTTGAGCTGCGAATTTCTAGTTAATTATTTCTCTACTGTTGTTGTTGTACTTTTTTTTATTACACATCTTACACCATTTCTAATAATGAACTACAAAGTGTAACAGAGCTTAAGCGTCTGGGTTTTATTCGATAAGAAATTCCAGCGCACAACCAGCTATCCTGGAATGCTTCTCACGTTAGCTCACTCCTGAACGGGTGTTCGGAAGCTACCCAGAGAATACTTGGGCTAATCCTGGAAGTTGTGAGCTGCTTGAACTTTATGCAGTAGAATCGTCCTGGCCACTCCCAAGTGAATGGCGATCAGTAACTTTTCCCTCTTGCATGGAATCCTACATATGGAACCATCCTAATTCTCAGTTAAAGCTTATTAATTTAGTATCTATAGAAAAGAGAAAGACAGTCCTCTTCTTTTTCTTCATGATTGACGCGACAACCGCTTACGCGATTTTGACCGAGTTTAACAAAGTGCGCCAGTCGTTTCTCTCTCGCATTAACCGGCGCCAGTTGAAAACACCAAGTAAGGGCAAATCCTTCTCCATCTGATCTTTCCAACGCAAAGGAGGCCTTTCTCTTCCTTTGCTACCAGCAGCTGCTACCGCATTGAATACTTTCAGAGCCAGAGCATTTGTATTCATTCGAACGATATGAGCCAGTCAGCGTAGCGGCTGGATCTTTATTCGCTGCGCTATGTCTATATCGTCGTAAAGCTAATACAGCTCATCATTCCATCGCTCGCCGTCACTACCGTGCAGAAGTCCAAAAATCTTCCGCATAATCTTTCTCTCAAGCATTCCAAGAGACGCCTCATCGGATGTTAGATAGTCCAAGGTTCTGAACCATACGTAGGACGGGCATGATGAGAGCCTTGTAGAGTGTTAGTTTTGTTCGACAAGAGAGGAATTTACTGCTCAGTTGCCTACTTAGGCCAAAGTATGATAGCATTTCGTTGGATTTCCCAGCTGACATTGTTATCGGTGTTACTGCTGGTTTCTACATAGATAAACGAGGTATCTTACAATCTCGAAATCGTACCTGTCAACAGTGACGTAAGTGCCAGTATGCGAGTGATGAAATGGTAGTCCTAGCTTTTCTGTGTGTGTGACGATTGTCCAAAACATATACGAGTTTGAAAGTTGAATGGCGTGGAGCCCCCTGGGACTTTCTGCGTCCTGCCTCTAACTATCATACCGGGAACTTTAGCGCTTAACGCAATGCTGAATGTGGTATCCGTGGACATCACAGGCAAAATTTCCTCAGCAAATATAGCAATCGGATTGGGGTGTTCGACTTAAGTGACGGACATCCTATTATTCGACACTTTGAGTTTATTCCCATGATGCTTGATCAATACATATTTTCGCTGGCTCCGAGCGCTACTTTTTCAATTCATCTTCTTTATGGGGTGGAGTGGTCGAAGTGCAGCATTTGAACACAGGGCATAGCAAAACTGTATACGGATAGTTCAAAGTTGGACAGAAGAGTTAGTGGAGGAGTACTCTGTCACGAGCTCCCCATCAAGTTCAAATTGAAGCTAGCGAACCAGTGTAGTGTTTTTAAGCGGAGGAATATGCAATCAAAGAAGCAGTAGACTGATTGCCTGCATCCCCAACTACTGTAAGGAAGGTAAACATTTACTGCGACAGCCAAGCGGCAATTCGTTGCATTCGAAATTAATTAAAGAATGTCTGACTTCTCCCTCGACTGCATCCGAATGCTTCGATATTAGGCTCATTTGATTTCCCGGTCATGGACGCATAGCGCGAAACTGCTGAGATGATAAGCTAGCTAAACAGGTTACCCTGGAGACGGTTTCCTCGCAAAAGGAGACCTAACTGAAGCTGGTCAGCCTGAAGTTGGTCAGGATGTTATTAATTATTATGCGTACCAGTGAAAAATCAGCGCAAACTACTGATTTAGCGAAGCGTGAAAAAAAGAATATTATTTAGTTCCAAGCAGGTATTTAAAAAAAGTATAATTTATTCTTAAATTCCAAAAAGCTTTAAAATTTTTTAAAAGTATCTGAAGATAATTCACTTCAAAAAATTATAAACCAAAATTTTTACCATTGAATTAATTTCCAAAGTATTTCTTTTAAATTTCCTTCTTGTTGTAGTTAAGAACGAAAATAAACCAATTTTCAGAAAAATGTACGAAAGTGACCAAAACTCTTAGACCACTTAACAAGAAATCACTCCAGAGTCGATGCACTGTGCAAGTTCGAAATTTGGGCAAAGATTTTAATGGGTAAACTGATTTAATTCAGGCCTTTTAAATAGAATGTCGTACCCTCTTTTGTCAGCTTGGCTACAGTTTTCGAGAAAACCGATATCTAAAAATTCCCTGTGAGGTAGCAGCTGCGCCATTGAATTGAGAAGGGTCCAAGTAAGCCTAAAAAAAGCTGAAGATCCAAACGCAGCGTTATCAGTCCAGATTTTGCAAGAAGTGGTACTAGAAGACCCTGACTGTTGATGCAACCTCAAAACCTGTATTACAGGCAAGTGCTTCTTGAAAAAGTATTACAGGGCAATTGCAGGAATTTTTTTTCAAGCTGACAGAATAATAAGCTACATTTGCTGGTTTCATTGGTCGCGAGGCACAATCCATAAGACCATCATATGACTACCACAGGCATAATCGGAAGCCCAGTATTTGTCCTGTGTCGGTAGGAGGATGACAATTGAAATATTTTCTCTGTTTCTTTTGGCTTTTTTTAAACTAAGAAGGCATTGTTTTCTGTTCAGAACCAGGCCAAACCATTGAGTACGACCGCCTGTTCTACTCAAATCGGTCCAATCAAAACCAGTCCTCTAGTTTTTTCAGACATGATGATGCTGCTCAGCCACTTTTAGGGTTTTTAGGGAACAACTAGTGGCTTGTGCTAAAATTTCTCATTTACCTTAATAATCCAAGTACTTAAGCTGACATTTTTTTCCCCACATTTTTCCTACAGGTTATGAATTGGTGATATTTTATGCTACTTATTTGCGCGTTGCATGATCCTCCATGAAATACACACATATACATTTACAATACACAAACAGAAGCGCGTGGTAAAGTACGCCATCGAGGAGAATACCAGCTGGTAGTGATTCTAGAATTTATGATGTCACTTACAAGTCGAGTAGGCAGCCCGAAATTAATAGGTACACACGATTATAATGATTCTAATGAGTGTGATGATGTTTTTATTAATGCTAATGCACACGTGAACAAACAGCCTTAGAAATGTGCGCACGCTTGCATAAATATTTTTACTGATGAAATATGAAAAACAATAAAAGGTTAGATGCTCTTAATAGCAGGCACTGCTGAGGTTGAACGTATGAAGATAAATAATTAAATGGATGGGTGCCTGGAAGATTAAAATTGCCTAATGAATTGATGCGGGAGTAACATTAAACGATTTTAAAGATATTAGATAAATAGAAAAGATTGTAAAATCAGGTATAATTACTTAAGCAAATCATATCTGAACATATCACAACGGAAGAATTTTGATTATTTGTACAAGTGGGTCCCTCGCAAAGGTAGTCATTTATTCTATAACTGAATAATTAGTTAAGTAACGAGCACCATGAATGGTTGAGAAAGTAACTGATGACGAATTACTTAGTAGTATGAGCTTCTGAGAGAAAAATTTGCAGAGAGCTAACGATAATTTCTGATAGCCCCACAAACTGATACGACAAATGAGAGCCAAAATATTCCAATATCAGCATAAAGAGTCTTAAGAGGCCAGCTATGGAATGGGTGCAGCCACGAAACCTACTTATAGAAGTATGTCAATGCTGGGGACAGCTATTAGTTATCTTGAGATAATGATATTCCATTTTATAAGTTCCATCCATGAAGTGAGAATCTGGAAGAGCTGCTAAATACAGCTGTTATTTGATGAAAAATGCCTTCCACGTATGAGTTTTCCTAGGTCTGCAAACAAATGGAAGTCGCTAAGGGCCAAATCTGGTGAATACGCTAGATGCCCCAATAATTCTTAATTCTTTAATTCATCGACTTTAGCCATTGCTATTTTCACGAATTTCTCTCTTCCGCTAGTCTGAAAGATTACAGTAATATTCATTTATTGCTTTACTAGTTTGCAATTAATCCACAAGCAAATTTACTTTCGCACGCCAAGAAACTGATGCCGAATTTTTCTGGGCCGATTTCTGGATACGAAGTCTTTTCGGAGCCAAAGAGCCAAGTTTCCACCACTCGTTTGCATCTTGTTTTCATAAAGCATCATTAGAAGAAGAGATCACAGAAAGCAAATAATTCCACACACTCGCTTGGCACGGAGAAACCATCTCAGCTGCTGTTTTATCGAAATGCTTTTCAGTATCTCCTTTCGACTCAAAAACTTTTCTGAAATCCAACGTTCCATATGATTTAGCAGCACTGCATTATTTTTTATATACAAGTTTTGATAGTTCGCAAAGAAAACAATTAAAGCAATTTGTTGCGATCAAAGAAAAGCAAACGAGACAAAATACTTCCAAAAATATCTACTTCAGAATCTGTCCCTGCAGCACTGACATAAGCAGGTGGCTTGTGCGTTAAAAGGCGCGGTGAATAGATTTTAAAGGTGAGCTCTTTAACAGACAGGCTCTGAGATTCGGCTTTTAGTGAATTGGACAGAATCAGCTGATGATTTGACGTCAGTTGGGGTGTGTTTATAAAAAACTGAGATTGTGTTGGTGATAATCGAAAAAGATCCACCAGTGACACTTCGTTGCTGTCTAAACTGATTGGACGAGTATGAAAATGCATGTGAAATGATTGTTGAGAATTCGGCTGCTCTATTCTCAAGTGACTTGGCAACCAACGTTCCTCAAGGATGATTAGGTTAGATTAACTCGTTAGGTATGGTGAAGAAAATAAAATTTTCAGGGGAACTTTGAAGTCTACATCATTTGTTTTGTTCTTCACAAAATTTAGCTTTAGCTTAGTGAAACACAAAACGAACGACGTCGGCATATCTGTGAAATTCGCTCAGGGGCGAATAACGGTCTGCTAGGGTAGTACACCTCTAAAAATCTTTTCACCATGAAAACGTTACGCTGGCAATTTTCTTTTTCACCATAGTTAAAAAGCAAACCTTAAAATCTATTATCTTGGCAAAGAGTCTAAAAACCAAGTTGCTTGAAGATCGCTCAACTGTTGTTGCATTTATATAAACAATTTTCGAAAGGCGAACAGCTCAATTTTCTAGGAAGCAGAGATAGGGTGAATCAAAAGCAGCTTATCTTATTTTCGCCTGTAAGTATTCAGCGAGTACCGCTTTTTGTTCACAATTTCTTTCAACTAAGAACTCTTTGCATCTCTCAAGTGGCTTATAATGGATGGATGCTTTATGATTTGATGTTTTATTCTGTTAAACGAATGTCGGAATGAGGGTAAGATACTAGAAGATGATGAGACTGCGTTCTATTGTATATCCTGTCTTCGGCGGGGTGATCCTCATGGTTCTCACGACGCTCAACCCAACGGAACTTGTTTTTTACGAAATTATTGGTTGTCTTCAGAAGCTTGGGGCTTCAGAGATTTTGTGAATCTTAAAAGTAGCAGTTGGCCAGTGATATTAATCATACACCAGTCCGGACTGCTTAATTGACAAGACGTTGGTATTTTGTCGTAGTATAAAAAACAAGCTTTTAAGTGCTTGCGCATGTGAATCGCTCTCACTCTCCAGCAAAAAAAAAAACAAGCTATTATATACAGCCATATACATATTTATGTATTTATGTATTATATAAAGATTTTTTCACTTACCTCTCATGTAAATATAAGCCGTTCCGCGCATATTTCTTCGCGTCAATACCACCAAATTAAGGACATTGCCGAGAATGCCAAGTGCACAGATTATTGGCAAAATGATGCCGTACGAGTACGCACGTAATGCTTCCGTGCGTGGATCCTCAGAAAACTGTGCGCCAATAAAGGCAAGAGAAAACAAGAAAAAATGGGTTATTAAAGCAAGAAAAATATTAACGAAAGATAGACACAGATTCAACTACGCGATAACGACTGCATTGTTACAAAGAATTTGTGTTATTCTCTCGAGTTGCATATTCATACCTACATATGTATGCATGTATGTGTGAGTGTATGTCTGTTCGTGCACATAAATAAGCATTTGTAGGTAAGAAAAAAATAAACAAAAAAGGCTGGTCGCCGTTAAAACTGTCATTGGCAATAAACAGCGGCATCAAATGGCCTTCCAAGGGACATGCCTACACACACACACACACACATACACAGACGTAGGCGCACGCATACATGCATATAAATATTGTATTTATACAGTACAACAAAGACCCTCTCAGTGGAGCAAAAGTGCACAAATAAACGAACAGCAGACAAACAGACAAATCCGTGCGAGCCTTGTGCCGCACAGGCATGCTTGGTTATAAATGAAAATTTCAATGGCAAAATAAGAAAAATTGAATGGAAACTGTGCAAAAAGTTGGCAAAAAAAAAAAAAGAAAAAGTGATAGCAAACACAATTTTAAGTTGGAGAAAAGAATGACTGTAACGAAAAGAAGCAGAAGGTTGACATAATCTATGTCATTACTATGCCCATTCATTGCCAGCCGCACGCCCTACCCGCCCGGCCCTTGGCACTTGGCGGCTCGTTCGATGCGATGCTCAAGTGAGTTCGACCGTGCTCAAGTCGCTGCTGCACAACCGTCTGCCAATGCCATTGCCCAGCGCCTACCAGCACAGCAGCATCAATTGCGCATAGCCAGCGTAAGCCAGTGACATTCAACGCCCATCTTTTTAACCGCTTAGCGCCAAGTACGTACTAGTATTTGTATGTCAAATCAATTTTCTCATTTCTTCTTCTACTACATCTACGTTGGCCTGACAGTTGCTGCTGATGGGTCTGTTATTCAAGGCGAAGAAGATGACACATTCTCACACGACTTACAGCTGCTTAGCATAAATGCAGGCGTTTCGGTGAATTACGTACGGACAAATGTTTGAAAAGGTTGAATAAAGATATCCAGTAATGTATGGTATTACAAAATAATGGGTGATGTTTAAGTTTAGGTAGCGATAAATATTTCGCAAAGGAACACAGTTGCTGGCTAGAACCCGGAGAAATTTATGATCTATCGCTTTAAACTCAATTACGAGGTGTTGCTGTTAAATAATATCCTTCTATATCCTTATATTGTTGTAGTTGTTGAAGCTCTCCAGCTCCTAGCCTCTAGTCCGCATGGTTTGCGAAGAGTGTACAGCACCACCACAGCACTCACCGCTATAAATACTCAGATAACCCGTGTGCTCAACCAAAACAGCCCCTGCGAGAGAACTGTCTTAGTATCGCTGCACCTGAAGAAAATTATAAATACAGTCAGCCATTCCACGCTATTATAAAGTCGATACTCGCGCCACGGCTGAAGAGATGGTCCGCGAAATATTTAAGTGGTCGGCACTCGTCTGTGATTTTTTGAGACCAATACTCTAAACAGAGGAAGATAAAGCAAGGTGTTCCGCAAAGTGGTGTCTTTTTACACTTTATTTTCACTTTCCGAAGCTCCCCCAGTCACCCGAGGGAGTCGCTCTGGTCTCCTTCGCTGACGATTATACGTTAATGTCATTGATGATTTGTGTGCCAAAGTAAACGATTACCTCCCAGTTCCTTTCTCGCTTTTTCTCTGTAAGGAATCTACAACTTTCCCCTGCTAAATCCACGGCTACCCTCTTTACCACCTGTACAAAGAAGGTCGAACTACAGCTCAAGGATAAAGTCAACGACACGCCAATACCAACTGTAAACAACCCCAAAATTTTGGAAGGTACCTTCGACAGGAGAGTTCAAAAACGCAACAAGGTCCTCAAATCGCTAGCAGGCAGTACTTGGAGCAAAGACGAAGAAATGTTGCTGTCGCCATTTAAAGCAACCAGCCGGCCGGTTCTAAATTACGCTGCCTCTGCCTGGTCGCCTGAAACTAGTGATACACAGTGGACAAAGCTCCAGACATGCCAAAACACTGCTATTCGGACAGCGACGGGACGCCTACTCATGTCTCCCCTACAACATCTACATAATGAGGTGGAGATGCTACCTGTAAAGGAGCACAACAAGCTGCTCAGCAAACAAATTCTACCAGGGTGCTACCGCAGATTTCACCGATGTAGACATCTGCTTGAATCAGAGCCGCCTCCCAGATACGTCAGGAGGCATCTCTTAAACTGCTTCGACAAGATCTGGAACAAAACAAACTGACAACTACTGGACCGGACAGTGTTTAGAAATACCTAATTACATTTAAGGACATTCATCGGGAGACACCTACCACCATTTTAAGTTCCCGACTCCCGAATGCTGTAATCGGATTTCAACCCCCAATTACAGCAGATGAAGAGCTCAAGCTCCCGGTAGACTCGCATTGCCTGACGAATTTGTCAGGAAATGGACTGAATTGGTCTCAGAGTCCTCTTATCCTGTCATCGGCATCCTCCTGACTGTAGTTAAAGGGGGAATATTATTTCTTAGGAAGGCGCAGAAAAACATGAGCATCCATTTCTTTATGTGCTTTTTTGAAAATTATTTGGCCCCAGTACAATAGACGAAAGACTAACAAAGTTTTGAGGACTGCACGCCATTCAATTTCCTAACTCGTAGTTGGGTTTGCCGGTCATTGGCCGATCGGCAAACACTCGGAAAAGATAGGTTCATCATTTAACGCCCATTGCAAAAGCTGTGGCAATCGTTTTCTCACGTATCATCTTCAGTAGTGACTCGTAAATGACTTTTATCTTTAAAGTATGTTTACCGAAACAGTTTCTCAACATTTCAACAAGTTTTTCGCACCATTGAATCTATTTGTAGCGCAAAATATTACACAAGCTCGTTGCTACAAATTCAAATCCAATTTTAAAACTGTAAGAAATAGAAAACACGTGGAGAAGAAGATTTACTCAAGACGGCGTAACTTTTACGAATGTCAAGCAATGTCGATAAAACTTCAGCAAGAATGTTAGTCACAGATGTGCCAATGGAACAAGAACAAAAAAACAAAAACAGAACCCAAATTAGTTGACTTAGAGCGTCACTTGGCGGCTGGTATGTGTATTTTCTGTGTAGTATCGTCACTTTCGTTCCAAAGAAAATATTACAAAAATAAAAAAATTGGTAAAAAAAGGAGCAGGAGCTTATCAAGAGGCTTCGAGGTCAAGAAAAATTGCATATGCCCGTGAAATTGTATCCAATTTGAATTCTGAATCATGAATTTAATTTTTTTGAAAGACTCACAAATTTCAAAGGACTAGAAAGAAATTTTTTTTTACTACTTTTGCTCAGTTTATGATACTAATATGGATGTCAAAGGAATGTGGATATATTTAATAATAAAAAAAAATATTTGTTTGCATTCAACTTTGTGCTTCTTGCGAAGAAATATAGTCGAGCTTGTACGTAAAATAATGAACTTGCTTCCTCTGAAATATGGTAATGTATAGGCATTGGATACTATAAATAGTGTATAATTGTCCTGATCAAAAGTAAACAAAATGGTTTTCAATAGATAGGTAAATCCTCTTTCGTTTGATATCCATTGGCATTCTCGAGTGAGTAAAAGTATTCAGTTAAAACATTTTTTTTTATTTAGTTTGGTTTGAAATTTTATGTAAAAAATTTTGTTGATGAGCAAATAAAACACTGAGTATGCAGCACTTCAATACAAAATCTATAGTTTCACGTTTATAAGAAATTTTTTTCTAGATAATAAAAAGAAGTAAATTTTTGCTAAACGGTGTGAGGAGCTACAAACGTCTATTGGTTTTGATCTCTACTATCAAGCGTTCATAAAACTGAGGTTAGGTTAGGTAAGGTTGAAGCGGTTGTCCACTGCGGGACAGACTCAGGCTCATTACCCATTGTGAAGCCGCATGGGAAGTTTGTCCTTTTCTCTCTTAAAACAAATGTGTGCTTTTCAAACATTTTAGAAGATCCATAATTTCCACAGTACTAAGATCTTCCAATTCATTAAAGAATTTTCTACCCAAAATGGTAAATCAACATCTGGATAAGGCAGGATAATGGCACAAAAGGTGCGGGATCGTTTCTTCCTCTTCCTCATCTAGACAACTTCCGTAAAATGCATGTGCTTGCACATCCATCCTCTGGGCGTACCTGCCGATTAGCCAATACCCCGTTAAAACTGAAGTCAGTGTGCTAAGACTATGATTATTTTGGTTTGGCAGAGATTCTGTGCGCTTGTCGGTCACAGTCGGGTGATTCTACATCTGGCTTCATTACGCCATCCCTCATTCGCTGCTCTTACCATTTTCTCAAATTTAAATTTGTTCATAGGTAAGTCTAGCTATCCATGTTATCTTTAGGTGCAATGACGCAGCCATCTCGTTAAGAGATGTGCGGCACTTCGTAGCTACCTTGAAGGCTGTCTACTCTCCAGGTATCGCATCACACCGCACCAATGCTACGACTTCCATTATTGCCATGAGTGCAGCCTGAAAGACTGCATTAGCCAGGAAGCCGAAAAATGAAAGAGGTCGCCAGATATTCAGAATATATACCTCCGCCCATCCTGCACTCGAGCTTTGAGCTATCTTTGTATACATGGATGGATTCGCCCTGTCTTACATCGTCCTGTTTTTACTCTTCCCTGTGGAGTAGGAGGGTCGTAAAAGTTATAATGTAGGCGGGAGTGGATAGCCCACTTGCCTGGGAAGCTCCAAAATGCCAGCCAGTATTTTACCCTGGCCGTAGTTCTTGCTTGACTACTTACTCAAAGTGTTCAGCCTTATTGCCGCATTGAGCGTGATATATAGCCTGTGTTGGAATATGAAATTATTTTATTTCCCATTGTTTTAATAAAACTAATATGCGAAATTCAGTTTCTGAGACCAGAATTGAGCCACAGAAAGATCGTAATTTTTCAACGTGACAAAGCCTTTGTACTTGATAATCTCGACAAAAACTACAGAAGCTTGGCTGAGAAGTCTGAGTTGCATTTATCCTCTAGCGCTCACTATTCCTTTTCAGATTGTAATTTGTTTTGGTATCTGAAGGATTTCTTCAACAGAGTAGATTCCAATTCAATAGAAGTCTGCAGGAAAGGAAACAATTTTCCGTTTCCTCTGTGAATGTCCTGCCTTATGGAGGGAGAAAATGTTAGTCCTTGGCAAATTACTGTCTAGGAGGCGCGAACAACTGTCTGTCTTAGACGTCAACAACCTATAAAAGTTCTTAAATCGCACAGACTGGATATAGTCTTGCTGTAAATAATCGTTAAACAAGTTGGTAGCGAGGATGTGGCAACAAAATGGTACAGAAGTGCTGGTTGGATTCTGGATGAATCACCACTTGGTTGAAGTGGCCTGCAGAATGCTAAGCGCATTCATTTTTTTTTCATCCAAAAAACTAAGAAGCTCGTATGAAATAACTCTAGAAGAATCTATTCAAGTAGCAAATTTTTGATTTAACCCCAATCCTATGTCGACGGGTCATTCCTGTTCGGTCCGTTTCTTTTTGGGTTTTCCTCGAGGAGAATTAAGCAAGTTGGACGGATTATCCCCACTCCTAAAAAAAGCATACGTCACAAGGATTTTTTGTGTTGATTAGTCATGTGATAAGTCAGCTAAATAGTGGGTATGCCCACCTGTGGTTGCTTAGGAACAACGCCTTCTAACTGTTTAGAGCGCCATCTGTGTTTTACAGCTGGTTGAGGATTTCGTGTGTTTGCGTTATTACCGCGATTGCCCACTTCCTCTTGATGGCGCCACTGATGCAAAGTGTGACTGTGTCTTTTTCTTTGGTTTTTGCTTGTTTTAGCATTTTAGCAGCCACAATGCAAGTAATGCGCTAACTTTTTTGGGCGGGAGTAAGGATTGGAAGGATAAGATTGTTGGGGTTGTGAAATGAATTTTTTTTGTTTGTAGAAGCTAGGAAAGTAGGCAAATTTAGAAAAATGCAAGGACCGTACTTTACGTGGGATTCGAGCCAAAAACTTTGAGATGGCAGGCTTGTGCACTTGCGCTAGACTACCGAGGCCGTATCAAGGATACGCTAGTAAAAATTTCGAATTCCTAGTACAGTTGAACAGTCAGAGCAAGCAATTTACAAGCGAATGTAGATGGCCCATCGGCATAGGATTTGGTAGTTTTCTGTAGGTAAGTGAAATTCTTTTTTGGTGGAACATTTTTCATTTTAAGCTATTTTAACTTACTATATATTGTCCAATTTTTTTATCAAACATTTAAAGTTTTATTTTAGTATAAAATATCAGATCGAATAAATTTTTGAAAAATGATACAATAAAAAACTTTTCATTAAAAATGTACCCCAATTTGTTACTTAATCTTTTTTTAACTATTAATTTATTAAAATAAAGAAAATTTAAGAATATATCCAAAGAAGTTTGAAGACAACAGACTTTTCTATGATCAAAAATGTGCACTTTTAGAGCGCCGCAATTAAGCATTGCAATAGAAATCAAATTTTTATCTCAAAATTTTCCTCATATTCTATGTTATTTTAACTTTCTCTTCAATTCGTTGAAAAAACAAAAAAAAAATGTTTTTGCTTTCCCTTAAAATTTGCTACACACCTTTTGGACCACCCCATATACCTGTATGTGTATGAGTATAAGCACATAAGTATCTTAGCACACATTCGCTTGTACCTTAAACGGTAATTTTATTCAGTGGAAATTTAAATATTCAATTTCCAATTTGCTGCTAAAATTTACATAAATGAATATTACTTAGAAAAAATTCCTACTTTAATGGTATGCGTTGATTGGCAATGTAACTGAGCATTGAATTGAGCCTTGGCGTATTTTAATACGAATTTTTAACTTTATTCACCACCACACGAATATGCTAATTTTGATGTAATGACGTCTTTCTAATAGCCCGAATTTTTGTTCGTTGGAAGTAAAGATTTTGTTTTGGCTAAGAATATATCCTCACACTAAAGCGCCGGTTTCGGTAAAATAGTGATTTAAAAGATATCAACAGAGAAAGTTGATTTAAATACTCAATTACAGTCGCATGTAAGCAAATACTTTATGAAAGAAAGGGAAGGTACTCCAATTTTAATATTGAAGAAGGTTCAGGTAACTCATAACCCTTTCTAAGGACAAACTTAGAAAGCTCACGGGCGCTCCCACAAGCTCCTGCAGAAACGCAACCAGCTACACAGGATTGGAATATGGTCAACTGACTCCTGTCGTTTTTGCGACCTGTCCCTGGAGACTCCACATATTTTCGTCTCGAATGAGATGCCACAGAGCAAAGAGCGATAAGATATCTCGTCCACATGCGGTCGGAATAAAGGCACATACGCTCAGCCCATCCCAGCTCTATCTTAGGGTATGAATTTATTTGAGAAAATATTTTTGGTTACTTGGGGTAGTATCTAAAAGCAGTACATTTTGCATAAGAATTCATTTATTTCTAAACTATTAGTGACATATGTAGTCTTGGGATGACTTCAGGCAATTAGAGTTGCAAAACAAAAATAAATTAATAAAAACAAAAGGCACCAGCCGCTCGTAGGGCAAACAAGTGCATGACGAGTCTCACACGTTAAACGTATCCAAGGGGTTAAGAATACTGTGCTTGGATGAGGTACTGTGTTGAGTAGAAGGCAGAAAGGGCTATGAGGTCAAAACGCGAACTCATTTTCATTCATTCATTCATTCAATATCAGACTGAGTCATGTGCACATTGAAATGGAGTATCACAGAAAAGGTTAGGAGGTTCTAAACAATCACTAATGGCCACTGGTTACTGCACTCAAGGTGGGCTATTATCCCCCTGGCTAAGAACACAGCTTGGCGAACTTCTAGAAAAGTGAATTTGGTTTTTTTTAATTTTTTATGTAATGGTAATTCATTTTATACTTATGGCTAAGCACTTAACTTAGTTATCTGCTTGTACTTTATAGGCTGGCATAATATCGCCAACAGCTCAAGATTGCAATCAGCACTTGACGGTGCTTGATCAATGTGCACCCTCGCTGAGCCCGAAGGGGAAGAGTCATAGGGTGCAACATTTGAAGACAAAGCTTAGAAAACATGTTTAAGAATGGCTCAAAGTTCAACGGAAGGGCTGGTGAGGGCGTATTCCGCGAGGAGCTTCCCATCAAGCTCAAATTTAGCCTGCCGGACCACTGTAGTGTTTTCCAAACAGAAGTGGCCATAATTAAAGAACCAGTGGATTAGTTGTTTACCACTGCGAAGGGAGGTAATTATCTACACCGTCAGTCAGACGGCAATTAGTGTTTTGGGTTCGATGTTCGACGGGGACTGTCTGACTTTTCTATCGACTCCATCCAAATACTTCGATATTAAGGTCAGTTGGATCCCCGGTCACAGTGGCATTACGGGAAACTATTGGGATTGCCCGACAGGGGACCCTGGAAACGAATTCACCGCAAAATGATAGGATTGGGGTTCCCTTGAGAACCTGTGGTCTGCTCCCTGAAAGAAGAGCTTCACTAGTGCGCAAACATGCAAAGCCGCGAGGTCGTTCTGTCCGCGGGGGCTCGAGAGAGCTTCTAAGGCTAACGAAGTTACATCTATCGAATTTGATAGATATCCTCACCGGACTCTGCCCGTTAGGTGTCCATGCGGTGAGGCTTGGCATTGCTTCAAGCAGAAGCTGTATGGAAGAGGGAGCGGAATCGTCTCAACACCTTCTTCTCAGCTGCTCTGCTCTCGTCGGGCTAAGGTTTAAACACCTGGGCTCTCACTTTTTTGCTACACTTGCGGATGTTGCGGGTTTAAATATCACACATCTGGTGACATTCATCAGCAGCTTAAAGGTTTAAAGCTTAACACAAACGTAAATCGCCCCTCGTTGGTCGTCATCCTCTTAACCAAGTCCTGGATTCTGTCAGGTTCCTCCGCCTCTCCTGTAAGATGGCATCGATAAAGAAGCTGGAGAGAATTCAAAATTCTGTCTTCATTGAAATCAATGCGGCGCTTCGAGTTAATGCAATGCTAAATCAATGTGCATTCAGACTAAGAGGCTTAGCCTATAAGCTTGGCCTCAATCAGATTCACCCAAGTATCCTTAAGAACTTTGGGTTCATCCCTTTGGCAACTGATCAATTCACACCCCTTCTTAGTCCGAGTGGAACATTCTCCACTTACGTTCCTTCAAGGGAAGAATGGACAAGGTGCAGTATTTGGAGGCAGGGTCTGGTCTGGCCGATGTTCACGGATCGCTCAAAATTAAATGGCAGGTTTGCCGGAGGAGTATTCTGCAAGGAGCTCACCATCAGACTCAAGTTCGGGTTACCGGACCACTGCAGTGTATTGCAAGTAGAGCTAGCGGGAATTAAACAAGGAGCTGATTGGCTGCTCATTTGTGCAATAACTGTCACGGAGATTAATATCTACTCCAGCAGCTAAACGGCAAGCAGAGCTCTGGACTTGATGATGGTCTACTCGAAACTGGGTGCCTGACTTTGCTTTCGATTGCATATAAAACTCCTAGCGACATCGCAGGAGACTGTGCGGCAGATGAGCTGGCTAGACAACGGACCTGCGAGGTAGTTACTCCGTAAAACGAGAGGATTTGCATCTCGTTGATTACCTGCGGTCTCTGCTTCTGCAGAGGTGGGCCTCGCGTCAACTCAGCGAGTTCTGGGTAAATAAAAAAACTTGTAAGGTGGCGAAATCTTTCTGGCCACGAGTGGATCGGAGGCGCTCGCTGGATTTCCTGCGGTTAATAAAATCTCAGCTCTCGAATTTTGTGAGTGCTCTTACAGGACATAGGTCGCGTGGTTTACATGCTGTGAGACTCGGAAGTAGTTCGTGTTCCTTTTGCGTCAGTTGCATGGAGGATTAGATGGAATCTTTTTAACACTTTCTCTGGAACTGCCCTGCTTGGTCCTCATCTCTTTGCCACGCCACGATATAGCAGGCATGGATATTAAAACCTTGATGAATCTAATGAGCAGTACAAAGTGGTTAACACCACCGTAAATCAGTCATCATTTGGCGGTCTTCAAGCAATACACATTCCCTCCTCCTCCTCTTTCCTTCCTTACCAGCTTATTTCCTTTCCAGTGGTATCACAAGCGACATTTTTTTTTTTTTAATTTCGTCAAGGCGTCCCCTCTCTAAGGGCAACCATTTCAATCTAACCTAATTGTGAAATTGTGCTATTCAAAGGTGGAAATACTCAAGTTATATGACAAAAAGTTTCATGGATGTAATAATTGGCTAGCAGTAGGAAACAATATTAGCTGGGTCTTATAATTTTGACACAAAGTGTTGAGTGTTTGCTGGCAAACTAAAAATAGCAGCCTGAGCTCTTAAATCGCCAGAGCTTTTTTTTACATCAATAAATAATAAACTACACTCAACTTTTGCTTTTTTATACTTTTCACCACCAGTTTAGTAATTCTTATCAGGTCTATGAAAATGAAGAGTGGGTGGACCCTTTTACAGACTTTTCGGTGCGCTGCCTGGAAACCATGACCGCCAAGCCTTAGAGAAAAATGAAAAAAAGTCACAGCTCAAAAGAACTACGCACGTACAAATGCAGAAGCTCAAATTTCTAACTTCGTCTATTTACTCTTGAACCTTTTTCAAATTAACTCCTTCCGGCACTCTGCTGAACAAATGGTAACCTTCACCAATACATAGATGTGGTGGCTATATGGTGAACTATACGTAATTCTGCTCTTTCCCCGTTTATGCTCAACTAAAATTACGCTTCAATTTCAATATAAAATATTTACATATCACATACTTTCAACTAATACAAACACGTACTAATAAACCGCAATGTAATCGATTGCTCTACTAAACGCCCAAAGGAAAGGGTTCGCAGTCATTTACATATACTCATACACCAACTTGCAACGACTCACGCACATTACCAGCTTACATTTATCAATGAAAACCGAAAAAAACAGCAATAGAAAGAAAGGTGCTTCGTGCTTACCTCGTTGGCAATGAAAAAATCATCACGCAAACTACTGCTGCCGCTGCCACCACCAACACTCACCGCAGCGCTGCCAATGACTACATCCGTCTCGGCGCCTGCACTAATGCCGCCGTCACTGCCGCTGCCGCCACCGCCTGCGCTGCTTATGCCAAAACTGCTGTGTGCGCTATAAAGTGTGGGTTGGGCGCCGACAACACTACCAACAATCGTTGTCTCACCACCATCTTCATCGATTTGTCCATTTGCACTCGACACACTCAAGTTTCTGCCCCAAATTAACGAACAAAGGGCAGGGTCCTCCTCGGTGTTGTACAGCCGTGTTATCATGACGCTTTATTTGTGTTCGTGTGTGTGTGCGTGGCTATGTGTTTGTTGTGACAGGCGACGTTGAAGTGACGGCGAAGGCGGCTAGGGTGTGAAACTTTTTGTTGACGGAGAAAGCAGTACAGCAGAATAGCAACCAAGCAGCGCTCGGGAAGGCCAAAATGCTGAAAGCGAGGCAATTTAAAAGGTGAAAGCCGCTGACGTTGTTATTCAATGCTTTTGTTAATCTGGTGTTGGTTTTTGTTTTTGCCTTTTTTTCTTCACTTTTCCTTACTTTCGCTATGTATCTCGTGGTAATTGTAGTTGTTTTTCTCCTATGTTTGTATGCGTGTATGTGTGTGTGTGTGCTCTTGTTGCACGTCAATTAATTTGAATTGCAAATTGCCACGTTGTCTCGTTGTGCGCACACTCTGAGGCCACACTGCTTGTCGCCAGCTGCCAGCTGCCAGCTGCCAGCTATGGAACGTCGGTTATGCGCCTGGCCGTATTGAGCTGCAGTAATCGGAGTTGTGACGCCAACAGTGGTGGCAGTGACTTGTGAAGGTAACGTCTGTCTGTGTGTCTGCCTGTCTGTCTTGTTGGCGGAAGTGGAAGTGCGAGGCTAACAGGGCGCAACAGCAGTGCAAGCGGCGGAAATGACGCTGGAGGCGTTAAACAAAAAAAACAAAAAAAAAAAAAAAAAACGGGCAACAACACAAAGTAACGGTCAGGGCGCGTATCTACGCTATCAATAATCACTTCCGCCGGAAAATTAAAATAAACGCAATCCACGCACACTCCAAAATGAGTCGCAGTTACTCAAGGCGCTCTGGCCCAGCTAGAAAATATTGCAATCTATGGCTTTTGATCAGTCAAGTGTCGCTTTTATTCAATTCCTCAATATCTTTTTGCTGCTCTTAAATTATTTAAATAAATCCCTTCTAGGCTTTTTCTATTTTTAGTAGGCTGGTTTTGATTTGCGCAGCCTATTTTGTGGGTATTGTTTTTGTTTTTCGTTGTCGCTATTCGTTTTAGTGTTGCTGCTGCTGCTCTTCCTGTATTCACAGCGGTTTTTGTTGTAGCGCGCATGTTTTTCGTTGCCATCGTATTCGCCACACGTTTGTGCATTTTTTTTATAGTCAAAATTTCTGTTGGAAATCTTCCACTCTTTCGTCTACTGCTCGATTTTAGTATAATTTCATGTTCCTTCTGTTGTAATTTCATTGATATTTTTTGTTTATGTAGCCTAATTTTTATTAAGCCGTTAATTTTATTACACTTGTTTTTGTTATTTTTAGCGTGCACCATAAGCGTTTTATTACACTTGTCGCACATCTTCACATTCAATGGCGTTCTCATAGGTTAATTTGCAGTTTAATTTTCCTTAGAGCGGCTGCTAATCGTTAACCTGAAATAAAGTAAAGCAAATAATTTTATTACTACCTTTTTTTGATTGGTTGATAAAAATATGGACTCAGTAGGGGCATAAACGGTACTACGATTTTGAACACACCCATTAAAATAGAATAAGTGAACATACTCTATAGCCCCCGTTACATCAGTCATCACTTTTGAAGTGTAACCTGCAAAGCCTTAGTCTGTACCATGAACTCAAAATGGTTTCAGCCTTCAGCCGGCACGTCAGTTAATGAGAGCCTTATCGCGGGGATAAACTTAATCTTAGTGTGAAACGAAAAAAGAGGAGATCATTTCAAAGCACTTCGACTACTTGGGATTAGTCGCATGTTCATTTACCAGTGCATGGAATTGTTTGAGAAGATTGGAAGTGTTAAAAGAAGTCACTGCAATGTGGTAATTCTCCCTATAACGACGTCTCAAAAATATTTTTTGTTAAATAGGCTTTCCCGAGCTGCTTTAATGAATGTGTAATTTAATTTCGATATCCATTTTTTGTTGTTGTTTATGGCTTCAGTTCCGTTCTACGCCTGTGAAACATGGTGCCTGTCTGCGGAAATTATACAGAAGCTTGAAGTGTTCGTGAACCGCTGCTGAAGATGCATTCTACGTGTCTGGTGACCAAACAACTGGATATCTAAAACCGAATTGCATCGACGATGCCATCAAAACCAAATCGCAATTGAAATAAGAGAACGTAAATGGAGATGGCTTGGCCATACCCTACGAAAAGGTGGCACTGAAATCAGCAGACAAGCACTGAACTAGAACCCCCAAGGAAATCGCAGAAGAAGCAGACCTAGAACCCCCAAGCACATCGCAGAAGAAGCAGACCTAGGGGCTCTTGGCGACGCTGCATCGGAGAGAAATGCAAAGCCTTGGACAAAACAATAACCTGGCAGCAAGTGAAAAATATATCCGAGAATCGCACAAAATGAAAAACATTTACTTTGGCCTTATGCTCTGCAACGAAGACAAAGGAATGAAGATGGTGTTTATGGCTGCAGAAAGAAAGATCGAATATTCATTCGATTCAATTACTTATCCAGACATTTCAAAAAAGTTTCCTATACATTTTTTCATCGTTTCAAAGTTTTTTTTCTAATAGCGATAGCCACTCGGCAGGCAATGGCAATCTCTGCCTGTATTTCTGCCATGAAAAAGCTTCTCATAGAAAATCATTTTCCGTTCGGAATCGGCTTTAAAATGTGGATCCCTCTATTTGTGGAACAACATCAAGACACCCGCCACGAATAGGAAGAAGAGTTCGGCCAAACACCTAACGGAATTGTACGCACCAATTACACAAAAAAACAAAATCGCACTTTTTGTCTGATGAATGACTTTTGATACTTGATGTTTACTAATTTGACAACGCTCATTCTAAATATACCCTAATTTTTTTTGTAACAGCTCTTGTTTACGAGTTATAGCTATCTCAAAAAAATCACTATATTTCAGTGTTAATTGACGAATATTTAAACAAATATTAAGTTTTCTTAATATTATTTGTTATGGCATCGTCAAGACGAGTTTGTATAAATGACCGGAATAGTTTTTGTTTTATTTGCGGAGAGTATATATTTCAAGAAAACCGTTTGAATGTGACATCGTTCGTAAATGAGGCGTACAAAAATTACTTCGGTCACCCAATGGAAATGAAAAATAAGCCTTGGATTCCACAAAAGGTATGCAAAATGTGCGTTGAGTTTCTACGTTTGTGGACGAATAAGAAAAGGAATCAATTTAGATATGAAACCGCTATGATCTGGATTGAACCTGTGAACCACCACGACGACTGTTATTTTTGTATGGAAAAATAACTGGCATTAACCGAAAAAATCGAGGAGGAATATCCTTCCATACGATCGGCACTTAGACGTGTTTTGAGCCCTACGATGTCATCTGAACCTCAACCTGGTGCTTCACAGGAAGAACCTTTACATTTTGAGGCAAAAGCAGGCAATAGCGATAGTGACTTTGATTGTGACCTGGGAACACCAAAACCATTTAGCCAAGATGATTTAAACGACCTCATTAGAGATCTGGGACTGTCAGAGACTGGTTCAGAAAATTTGGCGTCTAGATTAAAAGAAAGAAACTTAGTCACAAAAGAAACTAAAATTTCTTACTATCGGAGAAGAGAACAAACTTTCCTTGAATATTTTGCTGAAGAAGATGGCTTTGTATTTTGTAAAAATGTCCCTGGCTTAATGGCTGCAATGGGATTACAAAATTATTTTATTTATTATTTTTATGTATATATGTAACCCCTTAAGGAGCCCTCACCTTGCACGAAAGATCGAACTTTTATCATAAACAGGTAAGTCATCACTTAAATAGTTGATGATAGACCAGGATACAAATCGTGGCATATAACTTTTTTTCAATGAGTTTAAAATACCAAGAATTCTTTGACATTTTGTTTTTATATAACCATTTCTAACCATTTAGTTATAAAAACGAAAGCTACTCAAAGTTACTGAAAGTTTGTGTACGCGTGACTTTCTCAAAAAGTCAGGCACAAATTGTGCAGAGTTAAAAAAATATTTGATGGACATTTTTCCATTGACATCAGAGAGAACTGACATAGTTGGAGTAAGGGCTCTGTAAAATTTGCAATCTAAGCTCAACTATCGATGAAAAAAGGTGAGAAGAAAAATAAAATCATTATTATTCACATTCTCTTCTTCCTAATTGGCGCGATAACTGCTTATGCGATTTTGTCCAAGTTTAACAAAGCGCGCCAGTCATTTCTTTCTCGTGCTAACCGGCGCCAAATGGATACACCAAGTGAAGTCAAGTCCTCCTCCACGCAGAGGAGGCCTTCCTTTTCCTCTGCTACCACCAGCTGGTACCGCATCGAATACTTTCAGAGCCAGAGCATTTGTATTCATTCGAACGACATGACCCAGCAAACGAAGCCGCTGGATCCTTACTCGCTGCACTATATCTATGGCGTCGTAAAGCTCATACAACTCATCGTTCCATCGCCTGCAATATTCGCCGTTGCCAACGTGCAAAGGTACAAACTCTTACGCAGAATCTTTCTCTCAAACACTCCAAGCGTCGCTTCATCGGATGTTGTCATCGTCCACGCTTCTGTGCCATACGTTAGGACGGACATGATGAGAGCCTTGTAGAGTGTTCATTTTGTTCGTTGAGAGAGGACTTTACTACTCAATTGCCTACTTAGTCCAAAGTAGCACTTTTTGACAAGAGAGATTCTAAGTTGGATTTCAAGGCTGACATTATTGTCGGTGTTAATGCTGGTTCCTAAATACACGAAGTCTTTTACAACCTCGAAATTATACAATAACTGTCAACAGTGACGTGGGTGCCAATACGCGAGTGCGCCGACTGTTTGCTTGATGACAGGAGGTACTTCGTTTTGTCCTCGTTCACCACCAGACCCATTCGCTTTGCTTGTTTATCCAGTTTGGAGAAGGCAGAACTAACAGCGCGGTTGTTAAGGCCGATGATGTCAATATCGCGGACATACGCCACCAATTGTACGCTCTTATAAAATATTGTGCCTGAGTGATTAAGTTCTGCGGCTCGTGTTATTCACATTACATCCACATATTTCAAGAAAAGGAATTTATTGATGATATCAATCTGCTTAGAGTAAGTAAGTAATATACTCCGCTGACTAATAAAAAAAAATCAATCATTGCCTTTATAAATATTTGTTATTCACAAAATATTTCATGATTTTATTTTTTATTTTCTCATTTCCGGGGTTTTTGAATTTTCACACCATTTCTTATAATAAATTTTAATGTTAATTTCATTAAAATTTATTCAATATAAATTTATTGCAATAAAATTTCTTCACTAAGAATTTCATATATTCAATAATATACATACAAATTTTTAAGATATTACCACTTAAGATAACAAAGACACACATTTCTGACTCAGCGAGCCCGTTTCTGTCCTGACCGGTGCATGATCAGTCATGCACGGTTCGAGTGCCGCAAATCACCATAGCTGTTAAACCAAAAATTCATCGAAATCCACCCTGAAAACAAAATATTATGGGATGATTGTCTTGCTAAAGTCCAGAAAAAAAACTTAGTACATGGAGCTTTCAAGCACAATTCCGCACAGTTATGGATGCTGATACGAGTAACTTACAAAGAAAAATCTTGTTTGCACACGAAAAAATCATCACCCACTCAAATCACTGAATTGCATTTGTGCGAAAAAGAAGCAAATATAGCAAGAAGTTGGCCAAGAAACCAAGAAACTGTTATAAAACCACTTGACGATTTTTTGCCATAAAGCAATCACATAAACATAGCTTCAAAATAATTTACTAGAATTAATTTCCCATGAAGAATGGGCTTCTGACAGTAGCCAGAGGACCTGCATAAGAAAGAGGTAACTCTATGCCGAGGAGCTGGGGGTGGCTAAGTTTTGGTAGGTGTTTATTTATCCTCTAACAAGAGCATACTCGTTATTTAAAAGACACACCTTGTATAGCCATTTACTGTAGATTCTTTGAATACAAGAGACAAATTTAAACACAGGTGCCCACTGCGTATACTTTATTTCATAGGAGGCAAGTTGGACTACATTTTTACGTATTTCTACAGAAACAAGAAGACAAAATCCGATAAGGTGTCTATTGGAGTGTTTGAGAGAAAGATTATGTGGAAGTTTTTGGATCTTTGCACGTAAACAACGGCAAATATCGGGGGCAGAAAATTCAAGAATATTCAAAGACAACTTTTGCAAAGGAGATTATTGTACTAAATACTTGTATGTGCTGGCAAAAAGTCAACAAAGATTTTTTTGAATAACTGGATACATCATCTTTCGTATTCATGATTAAATTTATTTAAAATTAAAAAACAAAAAAATTTTTTTTCAATATTTAATCCTTTGCTCCTAAGTTCCTTTAAAAAATTAAATTCATGAGAAACTACGAAATGCTGTATGTAGCATTGCCATATAAAACCTTTAGTTTCACGTTCGTATACAAATTTTTCTGAATAACTTTTACTATCCCACGGTTTCACTATTCATTTAAAACCTCAAACGTGAAAATTTGCAGTTCGTCAACGCTCAACGTGGCCCTTTGCGCCTTCCTGGTATCATAAAAAGTAATAGTAATAGTCGCTCAACGTAGAACGCTTTAAGGAAATAAACTCCTATCAAGTTAAGCAAAAACGTTGCTACAAAATCTACGCGATTAACGCACTCTCTTAACCCAAACATGAAGTTGAGGGCGAAGGTTACGTATACGCGATGGAGAGCTTAGTTGCGAAGAAATGGATTCAAGAGGAGTGGCGCATGAAAGGATTGAATAAAATTGAGGTTTGATACTCAGACATACACATACATAAACACATAAAACATATCGGAACATGCTGTGTAAATAAAATTTATAATGTCTGTCTGCTGATGGCGAAAAACCACAAAAGGGTCGAGCAAATATTTGAAGTAGGAGAGAAATGTAATGAGCAAGAAATGGAGAATGTGAGAACTAAGAAAAATCATTTCACTATATTATGAATAAGTGTGCATATACGTGTATCTTTTGGTAGCTGTGTGTGAGTAAGAATAGTTGGTTATGCTTTTGTTGAACTGTCTGGTAGCAACTTTCTCATGCCGCCTGGTTGTTGGAGCAGGTACCACCAGCTGTCTCCATATGTGTGCGCTGATGCGTTAAACCAAAAAAATTAATACTTAAATATGCACATACACATATACATGGGTATATGTATGCCCATACTTGTATATATTTGTGTATATGTGCGTGTACTTGCTCGCGTGATTGCCTGTTCGCGCGTCAAGGATGCGAGCGCGCTGCTGCATAACAATTTTGTAACTATGGTAGCCACCTCAGATTCTAGTTGCGGTTGTGGTCGCTGTGGTGAGTGTTAAAACACAACTACATATATATATAATATATAATATATACATATAGGAAAAGCGCGTGCTCCTTCCACCTTTGTAGTCAACCAGCCATCCCCCATTTATGTTTACTTCACTTTCATTTGCTTGTCTTCATGCCTGTCCATTTCACAGTCCGTTTGTTTATCCAATTTTGCGTTTGGTTCGCTATTTGCTTGACCAAGTAGTTGGCTAACAAAAGCAGAATAACAACAATGCTAGCATACACGCATCCCAGTAAACATCCATACATATACATACGTATGTCTGTTTGAATTTCTGTTATCAAGTGAATCTTGATACGCAAGTGCCTGTGATAAATTTTCTGTATGTGAAGCCACACATAAAATTATGATATACAAACAGAAAAACCACGAAAGTAACTGACCATCAACTAAATTAGGTTGAAGTACTCCTTCAGGAAGGGACACTGCTTGAATTTGCAGAGGCAGTAAATCGATTGTATAAGATTACCGCCGACTATTTAACTAGAGAAGTGTTGTTGGTAGGAAATTGTGTGATGTACTTTAATTGGGTCGTTGACCAGCGCCCAAAAATATAAGCTTTTTTGGCACCAATTAGTATTGCGGAATCAACACAATAGCCCCTTTGATCAAATTTGAGACCCATATAAAATATTTTTCGTGCTTTTCATCTGTCACCCAGATATAATGTAACTCAGACCGAGCTGACATAAGTTCAAACTCTACTTTCTTAATATATTTAGTGACGGCTCCAAAATGCTAGACGGAGTAAGGGCAGGGATCTATTGCGCATAGCTAGGCATAAGGCAGCCATTTAAGCTCCCCGATCACTGCAGTACCTTCCAAGCAGTAGTATTTGCTGTAGGTAAGACGGCGGAAATAGCATTCGCAAAGACATCAAGCAACTCCAAAATAAATATATACCTTAACAGCCAAGTGGCGAAAAGCAAAAGCTCATATTAAATTTCATATAAAAATGTTCTTAAAAGTAAGGAAACCATAGAGAGACTAGCCGCAGACAGACGGTTACACATCCATTGGGTACCCGGGCATAAGGGCATTGCAGGAAACGAAATTGTAGATGAGATTGCCAAGAGCGCTGTTTACATACCATTTGAACAAGAAAACGACATACTGAAACCTTTAAATACGGTATACAATGACATCGCTGGGGATATGCAAATACGGATAGACAGGAGGTGGAATAATCTAGACACTTGCAGAACTGCGAAAATCATGTCTACATGGAATGCACATAAATACGCCAGATTCGTATTAACCCCGTCTAGAAAAGATAGCAGAACTATCGTAGGTATACTGACAGGGCACAATTTGTTAGCGGCACACGAATACAAAATAGGAATTACAAACAACGATAGCTGCAGATTTTGCGATGAACAAGAAGAGAGAGAAACTCTTGAATAACTTCTACGTTCTTGCCCTGCATTAGCTAGAGCTCGATGAAATGTTTAGGGGCTCTACAATATGAGTGTTAAGGCTTCAGAGTTTACTTAGATTCGCAAAAGACGCAGACGTATTACAAGATATCTACTACAAAGAAACTTACTAGCTCCACTTGGTAACACTAAGGAGCAATAGGGCTATGTAATGCCTTTAGGCAGCCAGGTCAACCTAACCTAACCTGTCTTTTCACATTTATTATACCGCAACTGCCATGAAATTTCTCGAAGTGCTGTGAGGGCTATTCTTCTGTGCGGTACCTAAATTAGGTCATCTGGCAGAGCTCATAACCGAAATCTTCTCCTTCCTCTTCTTTCAAAGCATTACAACGCGAGGTGCTTTGTAATTACGTATTCCCAAATACTCGAGATCGTATTTCACTGTGTCTATCCATCGGTTCTTCGGTCTACCTTTGGCCTTTACGCGCAGTAGCTTTACTGTCGTGGATTTCTTCACGGCACAGTCAGCAGACATACGGGTAATATGACCTAGCCATCTTATGCGCTGACTTCCTCTACGACGTAGTGCAGCATCAAATTAAATATGACAGTTGAAAGGGAATCACCTTGTTTTACACCTGTTTCAATAGAGAAAGAATCTGTGAGCTTCCCTTGAATGATCACTTTTACTTTTCTATTTGTACGCGTTGCGTTAACGAGCATTATAAGTTTGGCTGGTATTCCAAGACGTAGCAATCCATGGTGAGACCCATATCTTTTAACACTGTCGAAGGCTTGCATAAAACCAAAGAAAAGGTAGTGAACATCTAGCCCGTATTCGTGATGTTTTTTAAACATTTGGCTAAGAACAAAGCATTGGTCGATTGATGATTTTCCTCTACGAAATCCGCATTGGTAGTCATCAATAATGCTTTCTGCATATTCGTACCCGAAGTCACTACCAGTTAAGTTTTCATAATACCACAAATCAGTGACCATTAACTTCTGTAGCCTGCCAGTTTATCCCGTCAGTTCAATTATCATATACTACTGTGGGCAAAAAGTAAGGTGAATTTGGTTGTAAAATGAAAAATATTTATTTATTCTTGTAAATCAATTTCATCCCCTTCAACATAATCTCCTCTCGATGAAATACACTTATGCCAACGATTTTTTCAATCCCCGAAACATGCCAAATAGTCCATTTCCGGTATAGCCATCAGCACCTTCTTCGATTCAGCTTTTATCTCCTCAATCGACTCGAAACGCATTCCCCGGAGTGGTCTCTTGAGTTTTGGGAATAGCCAGAAATCACACGGAGCCAAATCAGGCGAATACGGTGGTTGCGGAACGATATACGTGGAATTTTTGGCGAAATGGTCACGAAGAACGAGTGCAGTGTGAGACGGTGCATTATCGTGATGCAAAAACCAAGAGTTGTTGGCCCATAATTCTGGTATTTTTAGACGAATTGCTTTACGTAAACGACGCATAACGCTCAAATAATATTCCTTATTAACAGTTTGGCCAGGTGGAAGGAATTCATAGTGCACCACACCACGAAAATCGAAAAAAACTGTCATCATGATCTTTATTTTTGAACGACTTTGACGTGCTCTTTTCGGTCTGGCCTCGCCTTTGGCACGATATTCGCTTAATTAGTCGGTTGTTTCAGGGTCGTAAGCATAAATCCAAGTATCATCTCCCGCAATGATGCATTTGAGCTTGTCCTGATAGTCTGAAAGCATTGTTTCACACACATCAACGCGACGACTTTTTTCCAAGAAATTGAGAGTTTTCGGTACCAAACGAGATTTGACTTTTCGTAGGCCCAAATGGTCTATCAAAATGGTTTTCACAGATCTTTCTGATATTCCAATCATATCAGTAAGGTCTTTAACAGTCAACTGACGATTTTTGAGCACTAACTCCTTCACTTTATTGACGTGTTGGTCATCTGTTGACGTCGATGGTCGTCCGGAGCGCTCCAAGCCATCAACACGTTCTCGACCCTCTTTGAAGTCTTTGTACCACTTATAAACATTTTTCTGCGACATGGTCGAATCACCAAATGCCTTCTGCAACATGTTAAACGTTTCCGCAGCCGAAAATTCATTCTGCAAACAAAATTTGATGGCACTTGTCTGCTCAATCAAATCAGACATTGTAAAAATCGAAAAATGCACTCTTGGTCGTTTGGTAAACACAATTCACCTTAATTTTTGCCCACAGTAGTAAAGTCTCCCAAAAGTAGATCCCAACTAAAACTGTACCGTGCATCAATCCATATAATCTTCACACTTCCAAGATTCTCGAGTTTTTTGTATTCATACAGTACCTCCCTTTCCAGTCGCACCAGCATAACCTGTTCATTGGTGTTGCGAAAAAAGTTCAAAGTAAGCTTTTTTCAAAAACTGCGAGTTTCTCAACGGAAGTAGAGTAGGAACAACCAAATTATTTAAATCGGAATGAAGAGTAAAGCAGGTGAGGAAATCTTAGGATTTACAAGTCGCAGGCATCAGTTACGTTGAATGACTAAAGAAGTGAGGCCTCTCGTCTAGGGGAATGGTTCTATAATACTTTATGATATGTTTCAAAGGGTAATTGATTAGTGAAACTCACTGGAGCAGGTGACGTTGGCTAAGCAGCTGCAGGAAAGACATAGCTACCCTCAACGAAATGAGTAGGGCTCTTCGGACTACTTCTACTATTTCGTTAAACTCAATGCTAAATGTGACAACCGTATAGTTAAATGAGATATGAACGGAGAAAAACATCTGGAGACAGAACTTAGTGAACCTGATCGCAGATGTCCCCAAGTTGAACGAAAAGGTTGATGGAGGAGCTCAAGGCTCAAGTGTAGTTGTTGAAACAGTTCACTAGGTCCTACCAGAGTGATATACTCACCGATCGCCATCGTCTAATTAATATAAAGTTAGGCCCAGGAAGCGTGATATTGCGACAGGTTGGGTCCAGAAGGCGAGGAGTTTGAGAGGGCATGTGAATAAGTGGTTAGTATCGTGCGGGGTACCCTGAATACGTCGGGATCGATTCTGGATAAATATGAGTTTAACCTGCTTCAGTATCCCCACAGTAATTGAGCCAAAGTTACGCGAGTTTCACAAGGCACTTGAAGCTTTTCGTCTGCAATGGGTGGTGCTTGGATTCCGATAACGGTATTGGGGGGTCAAGAATTTAGGAAGGTGGTGAGAGTCTCCCGATCAATGTCGTTTAATATCTTCCTACATACTGTCCGATCCAGTAGTTGCAGTCATGTTTGGTTCTAGATCTCATCGGTGAAGTCGAAGATATGTGTCCTAACTCGCCTAGAAGATGAGTCAGGCTCTAGTCAATTTTTACAGGGATGATTCCTGCAGTAAAACCCAAGCAAGAACTGATAATAATTTTACTGTGGTCCTTGACCGGGAGAATGGAAGCCTCATGTGAAGGAGTTGCAGGGGAGACATCAAGAGCCACCCCGTAACTGTCCTGCCTTTTTACCGATCTGGAGTCTTGCCCATCGCGAATCCCTACAGCCAGGCTGCCGGATGAGAGCAGTGTAATATAGTACCGACCAGCTAATTGCTTTAAATGTCGCCATCAACATTTAACTTTCTTTACTTTGCCTCAAGTTCTGCCAGCTAGCGCTTTAAAGATTTTGTTGCGATTTTGGACCTTAGTATACCACTGTGCTTGTAACTATAGGCCGAGAAGAAGAGGAAACTGTCGAAGGTGAGAGAAGGTGTTGTTAACGGTGGGTATTGTTGTGCCATTGAATTTCACCTTTAGTTGTTGTTCGGCCTGCTTCGCCCAGGTCGTACTCGTAAAGATTAGCGCCGTGGCTTAGTGGCGGAAAGCATAAGACTCCTCGTAGTGAAAAAGCGAGAAAGGCGCAAATTTAGTATTCTGTATCACTCTATGTTCGCAGCAGAAGCTGCTGAGATCAAAGGAGCAGTCGATTGGCAGCTTGCTAATATAACAGCGTCTATGAAGATAAACATCTAGTCTGAGAGTCAAGCAATCCGCAAGCCGTTTTCTTTTCGACCCCACCTGAATATTTCTAAGTTTTGCTCAAATGAGTGCTAGATTACAAGCATCATAATCATCATTAGCATAATCGCATTACATTGCTTCCGTTACAATTCATCTCCACGTCACTCGGTGATCAACTTTTCGTTTGACATCAGATATGTCCATAGCTCCAAAGTCGCCTTCAATGTCACCTCTCCATCCTTTTCTCGGCCGACTTCTTCTTCTGTCACGTTGTGAATTTATTTCGAAGATCTTTTTCGAAAATCATTGGCATTGAATTGGCATCATCAAGGGGAGCGAAGTGTAACTCGATGACTGATCTAACGAAATAAAACCTCTCACTTATCACTCCCAATCTTCCAAGTTTCGTCTGCGCGTATTGATGCTGCCAACCCCGACCGGAGATTCAACACCTCTAAAGAAAAAAAAAATTCAGTGAAAGGAAAGGAAATGAAAGTTCGCAAAAGGGAGCTGAGTTTTAGGCTAGCAACCTCGTATCACCTTAAAAATGATTGCTACGAATCCAGCAACAATTAGGCTAGGTAACATGCATATGACAGAAAACTTAATGGCTGACGAGTTGGCTGAGCAAGGGATTCGCATGGCTGTTTTCCCGTACAAAAAGACGAGAGACATTCGTTTTGCTATCTGTGGTCTGCTCTTGAAGCGGTGAGTTACGTGTCAATTAAGCGAGTCGTGGGCAAGAATACAAACTTGTATTCTATGTACATAGAGAATTTAATTGAAAAGTAATGAGCCTTATTTTTTTTAAGCAGTTTTATTAAACCTTTTGGCTTATACAACTAATATTCTTCAAAATAGGACCCTTGAGCGTCAATACACCGCTGGTAGCGGTCCTTCCACTGCAGGAAACATTTTTTAAACTCATCCGCCGGAATCGCGTTCAGTTCGGCTGTCACAGTATTTTGGATCGCCTCGATGGAGTCGAAACGCCTCCCCTTCAGCTTTCTTTTCAGGCGCGGGAAATGCAGAGGACCAATGCAGAGGTCTTCATCTGTTTGCGTCGTCGAAGGCCTTCCAGATCGCTGTTCGTCTTCGTCGTCCTCCTGACATTCCTTGAACGACTTGTGCCACCGTTTTACCTGGGCACTGGACAGAGATTGGTTCCCGTAAACCTCCTTGAGTAGCCCAATGGTTTCGGTACTCGTTTTCTTTAGCTTTACTCAAAATTTGATCGAGTAACGATGCTCCAACGATCGCTGCGTTTTCGCCACTGCAAAATCCTAACACACTTTGTTGACTGCACCGCTGTTGCCAGGGAACTGGGACCAGTTTCTAGTGAAAGGGGAAGGTCCAACGATCATTTTCTCTCACCAGCCGATTGGTTGATGGCTTGGCACACGCTCCGCGCGGGAAGGCGCATTACTTATCAATCAAACCCTGTACATGTAAAACGAGGAGAATCTTTTGTTTGGCGATCGGAACTTGAGTGGGTTTCTAAGGCTAACAAAACTACAACTGTCGATAATGATGGGTAGTCTAACTGGTCAATGTCTGGTAGGTATTAATGTGCTGGCACTTAGCATCACCGCGAGCCAGCGCGTACTCCTTAGTTATCCAATATTCGTGTGACTATGACTATTTAATTAGTCTGCAGAGATATCTGGCTTAAATATTAACCACTTGCCGAGTTTAATCATCGGCATGAAGTGGTTACCGCTGCAGGAACTAAGTATCGTGTGTATATTGCGCTTAATTATTCTTCTTTCCTTCTTCCTCCTTTTCATGGTACCCCAACTGACAAATGGAAATTCAACAACGAATTCGTGCAAGTGTGATCAACTAACAAACATTTGTGCTACTTATTTCTATGTTTAATTCAAAATTTCAAATCAAATTTATGTTGTTGTTTTTTTAATTTTGGAATATCAAGAGACCATATCGCAAAAGCTGTTTTTCTGCTACACAAAAACTTTTAATTTTGTTTAAAGTATCTAAAAGGCCAAACTCACTGTGCAAGAGATCAAACACATGAAATCTGATCTAAGTTAATAGAAGGAGTTAATTTAGTTAAATAAGATTTGCCGTCCCACTTCAGTTGTATGTTTTTATGAGCAAAGATATTATCTTGCCACAAGAATGTTTGACAAAGGAATTCAATTCAAAGAAACAGAGTAGAGTTACTCAACTTTATGCCATAAAAAGAGAATAAAAATAAAGTAGAAAAGAGCAGTGCCAGCAATTAAGATGCTATCGTGCACTTGATGGACGCACAGAAGTTTTTAAGGATATTCAATAGGCAAACAATTTTGAAGAGTTTAAGAGCGAAGGCACGTACCTTTTTTCTTTTACACAGATGGATACGACTGCCAGTTTTATAAGTAAATTTTGGCTGAGGCGCCAAGACGTACAGTAGGTCAATGACATGCGTGCAATTAGTTATGCAGTTCTTTATCCAAGCAATAGAGAAAGAATTTCGAAATACCCAAACTCAAATCGAAAAATTGTGTCACTACACTTGGATGACTTTATCTTTTTTCGTCAAACTCATCTACCCCACAAGACAAGTCGATAAGCATCCCCTGCAATTCATGCATATTTAATGAGTTAAAATGTGATTTTATTACTGTTGAGCAAAAAGGGAGTGGCGAGAAGGAAAAAATATGCAGAGAGAAAGGGAAAAACATCGTCCAGTAAAGAGTGAGCCAGTGGCAACTTTGACACGCTTTAAATCCGCCCTAGCGAGCACTTAAGAAAAGCGGAAGAAAGTTTTAATTCCTCAAGTCACGCTCAATATGGCATACATAGATATGTACATAAATTTTTACACAAATTATACTTATATATTTACATTAGGGCGCTCCATAGCTCATGCCAATTGCATAATTGGTTAGACTGCCTTATATATACAACGTGCAAACGGTTCATTACGACTAAAATGGGTCTTGTGATAAGGTAAATGGAACATATTATTGAGTCTAAGGCTACGAGTGGGACAATTAAAAAGTATTAGAAGCGGCATTTTATATGGTTCGTAACTATGTCCTTTATAAACGTTACCGATGAAATTTTTCGTCGCATTTCTAGTGACGGCAATCTAGTCAAACATTTCTGAACCTTCTCAATTTTTAAAGATGAACCCATATAGAATGGATCCCTAATAATGCAGCATTATTGGAAGTTTGATCTCACAAGAGAAAAATACAAATTCTTCAGCTTAGAAATATCCTAGAACTCCCTTGAATTCCTTATTACAAAGCCTGGCACAGATCTTGACTTGGCAATCATAAAGTCTATATGTTTAAAAAACGACATTTTCGACATTTTTCGTAAATATGACCCCCAAGTCTTTCTTTTCATACGTTTTTTTGAGGGTGATAGTGCCCAACTTGTAATCGAAATAAATCGTAACTTTGCGTCTACTGAAGGAAAAGTAGGGGCATTTACTAGCTTTAAGAGATAAGGAGTTAAGTAGGATACTATAGCTGACTCTATCGAACGCTTTCGAAAAGTCGTTGAAAATGGTATCGCATTGTTGGCCTGTTTCAAATTGGTTTAAGCCAAAATTTGTGAATAATTGTAAATACGATAAGGCGATATGAGATCTGATATTTGGAAGAAAATCAAATCATGAACTAACTTTTCAAAAAGTTTAGGTATGCAAGCGATTTTGCAGATATTTGTCTTTTTTTTTAATATTTAGGCAATAGACCGATTACATGGAAAATGATTGAAGTAAAAATTGAGAAAATATTGTAATTTTGAGATTTATAAAATGTTGAACATTTTTGGGGCAGAGTTTTTAAAAGTATAATAAAATGATATGTCTTCATTTCTCTTTGACACTAAAAACCCTTTTCTCATGAAAAAATTTATTAAAACAAATGCCTCCTTAGCACTAAAGAACTTTTTGGAAGTGAAATTTCTTAGGCTTCGATGGACGAGTAAAATTTCAAGGCCATGCAACGTTTTGAGCATTTCCGTTCCGCGAGAGAGAAAAAAGACATCACTAAGAGGAAAAGGAGAGAGAGAGCTATACCTTATATATTTCCTTAGATACTCTTTAGGCTATTTTTCCCGAGTTTTTCCTTGTGGTTGCTAATTTCTAGTGAGAAATAACACTACCTACTTTTTGGCACTTGTTTGCTGGTACAAACTTGTAGGAAATATATTTTTGGTGCCTACTTTAAGGCGTTATATATCCTTGGTGCCTACTGTTTGGGGCGTTTTTTGCCCCAACTTTTTGGTGTCTACTTTTTGGCGCTTATTTCCGTTTCCTGGCTAGTGCTCGTGCGTACTATAAAGTGCTATGCATTCCGGCGTCGGATTTATTGGTATTGCCTTAGGGTAATTTGTGCCGTTGCTGCGGTCCTGCAATCGCTGCGCTTGTGATAAAATCTCGGAGTAGTGCGCGTTGTTGCCTCGGTTTCTGTCCGGCGTTTACCTACACCGGTCTCCGTTTTTTGTAAATTTTGTCTATTTGTATTCTCTGTTGTTGTGAATTTATTTAGATATATATTTTATCTCTCTCTCTCATTCTCTCTGGGGTCTCTCCGTCTTTCTTTGTCTGTCTTGAAAGTTTCACTTCTGTTATGTGCACTACGCTACACGCACTTATTTTCAAGGAAAAAATATTTAAAAAAATTTCTCTTTAACACAAAATTATTAATATATTAAAATAAAGTTTTTTTTCTAGCAAAAAGTTTTCTACAAAATATTTCTCTTTAGCACTAAAAACTTTTTTCAAGTTAAATTAGAATTAAAAAACTTTTTTCAAAGTTTTTTAAAGTTTTTTTAGGAAAAAAATTATTAAAAAAAATTTTTTTTTTTATTTATTTTTCTAGGAAAAAATTTTGTATTGTTTTTTTTTGCAGGAAAAATCTTATAATAAAAAATTTATTTTTCTTCTAAAATTTTTTTTGGCTTTTTTTCTAGGAAAAATTTTTCTTCAGCACTAAAAAGCTTCTTTTTCAAGGAAAAATGTTTTAATAGAAAATTTCTATTTAACACAATTTTTTTTTCTACGAAAAAATGTATTAAACCAAAAGTTTGTCTTGCAAAAAATTTATGAAAAAAAAATTTTTTTTGTTAAAAAATCCTATTTTTTCTTGATTGAATTTTTTGGGAAGTAATGATTTTTATTGGAATTTTGGAAAAACTTTAATAGCTCAATCTATGCTTTTTTTTCTCGGAAAAAATTTGTTAAAAAAAATTTCTTTTTACCAAAAAAACTTTTTTATAAAATAAATAAATTAAAAAATTTTATAAGTAAATTAAAACATTTTCCTGGAAAAATAATTTTACTAGAAAAAAAAAAAAATTATTGAATATCCTATATTCGAACAAAAATTTTTTTTTTGGAATTTTTGAAAAACTTTAAAGCTAGAACTATGCTTACAGGGTTGCCCATATTCGGCGGACCCGACGGATTTCGATTACTCTTTGAGCCCATTCCAATCGACGAGGCTTGTCCGCAGGCCACAATCTTCGCATCAATTGAATCTTATACGGGAATAAATGCAAATCAATGCGGATAATTCGTTGTAAAGTGCTCCGAGCAATGCCCAACGTCTCAACACTGACCCGTACAAGAGCAATATTCTCATCCGATCGCCTTGGTCGGTTTTGATTTGGCCTCTTTGGATTAGAAAGAGCATCACCAGTCGAAAACCTTTCGTACAAACGTTTAATGGTGTTCTTAGAAGGCGCACTTTTCACATTATTTAATTTTTTATACGCACGTTGAGTTTTCACAATTGACTTCTTTTGTTGAATGTAAATTTTAACAATTTGGGAGCGCTCGCGTGGCATGTACTGTTCCATGTTAAAAATCTGCTTGGACTGACGCTTCCAACGCGGCATGTCATTAAGCGATCTGACGTCTCTGTCAAAAGATACGGGGTTGCCAGATGGGTTCGTCGAATATTGGCAATCCTGTAGTTGTTTCCATAACTTTTCGAGTTATTATAAACTTCTGGAACCTTTAACTTAACCTTACGATAAAAAATGGCTTAAAAAAAAACTTTATATACCTTACTTATTTTATATTTGTATGCTTTAATTACTTTATATCGAATAATAAAATGAAAAAAAAATATTGTAATATTAGATAGAAGGAAACGAAAATATGTCACTTCACAAAATTCATACAAAACTTTAACAAAAAACAAAAACTAAAATGTTACCAAAAATTATTTTTGTAATGCTTTACATACTTTAATTACTTTCAATTTTGTTAACATACTTTTCTTTAATATACTTTAATTACTTAATATACTTGATATTTAATCCTAAAATTTAAAAAAATAAAAAAAATTTGTAATGTTAAAAGGAACTGAAAATATTTCACTTCGTAAAGTTCTATACTAAAACTTTCAACATTGATTAAATCTAAACAAATTTAAAATTTTCGAAGGGTTTTCCAATTGACTTGATATTTTAATCAATAGAATCGCTCAATACAGGGAAGTATTTATTTTGGATTCAGTTTTCACGCATTTGGTGGACTTTCAACGTCTTCTATACAATTTGCGTTATTTTGGTTTAACAAACCTAAAGTCGTATTTTCGTGATCGGTGAAAAATGTTGAGGAAAAGCAATGAGATTGTGGGTATAAGACTAAGACTCATATAATGAAAAATGCGGAGGTTTTAAGGGCACAAAAGCCAATATTTCTATGCAGTTTCATGCCTCATAATAATAATTGGCACTTACATCTTTGCAGGTTTTTTGTCTTTAAAGGACTTTCTAATCCGACTTCCAATAGCAGGTAATGCTTTAAGATGAGCTTTTTGATGGGAGAAATACACTCGGAGGTTCACCATTGCCTGCCGAGGGGGGACCGCTGTTAGAAACCCATTTTTCTGTCATTTAATGTTTCATGCACGGATATTCAAATCTATGCACTCCCGCAAGGTAGTCCTGCACCAACCCACTCGGCTACAGCGGCCGCTGACACAAAAACGACAGGAAAATATTTGGACTTAAGCAAGTAAGAGGTGGTATATAGTATTTGGGAAGTACGATGTCCCAGGAGTGATTGAATGGGGCATCACATATTTATATCAGAAAAATGTTCCAAAAGCAAGCAGCGAGTCGGAATCCCCATATAGTTTTTTTATGTCGCCCAATATTTTTTCCCCTCGCCTTATTTACAATTTTTTTTCTTAGTGTATTTTGTGCAAATTCTCCAATAAAAGTTTCTGTGAAAAGAGGGACAAGGAACATATTTTTACTCTCGCTATGGTCAAAGTTTAGATCGACTTTTGTTGAAAGCTTAGTTGCGCTCGTTGTAAGAAGAAAATTTATTTAACCGTTAAAGTTGCTGTGGCACATTTTAATTACTACTTACAAAAGCGAGAATAAGTGGGAGGTGGAAAGTTTACATTGCCTTGGTGGAACAAGCAAAGCTACTGCATCGAAAACTTTCGCAGCAAATAAAATGAATTTACCGAAATTTTCTATGTTGTAAAAATACTGATTATCGCGTAGTTTAAAAACAAAGAATAACTAAAAAAATAAATTCGAGCGTACACAGGCGGTTGGTTGCTTGCCAGATAAATGCGAGGAGCGGAGGAGATCGAAAAAAAACTATATATTACGGTCAAGTGCGTAAAAAATTGCTAAAAAATGCTATTGTATAAAGAAAAGTTTTGAGAAGCGAAAGTAAATCCCATAATTTATTAGTAAACTGAAACGTTAACAATTGACAGAGTCCACCTACGTTGCTCCACAACCTTTATTCTCCATAAAAAACATTGGCAGATGAGTCGCACGGCGCATTGTTAACCGTTAGCGAGTCATAATACAAAGTGGAGCATGAAAAATGGCAAACAATCACGAATGTTTTGTATCAAATTGTCAAATAAGCAGAAGAAACAGTAAAGACAAAATAAGCTACTAAATT
The DNA here is from genome assembly GCF_027943255.1 of Anastrepha obliqua. Classification (NCBI taxonomy): domain Eukaryota; kingdom Metazoa; phylum Arthropoda; class Insecta; order Diptera; family Tephritidae; genus Anastrepha; species Anastrepha obliqua. The sequence goes on from NC_072893.1 coordinate 12,031,954, forward strand.
CACCAGCTGCGTTGCTACGCATTGGCAGACAGGGCGGAGGACAAAAGTGAGTGCGTGAAAAGATTGGTAGTTCGCTTGGAACTGACACAGTTGAATGGCTAGGCAAGAAATGTGAACAGTTTTCTTACATTTCGGTGACGTAAAACAATGCTTCAGTGAATTGCATCTAAAGATTAGAAAGATAAGTGTTTTTTTATCACAACGATGACTAAGTAGATTAGAACATAATTGAAGGAGTAGCTTCAGGATGCGATATACAGAATGCAGAGGTGTGGCCAACATCAGACCGTTAACCGATTCTCAGCGATTTTGAAGGGAACAGCTGATTTACTACCGTAATCGGGGTTATGATACCGGTTTGTATATGCGAAAACTGAGATTGTGTCAGTGAATTGCGAAAAACCAACACGGCTACCACTCACGTGAACAAACATTTTCTTGGATAGTCATTTCTTCGGAATGTGTTTAACAATGCAGATCCAAACGGATGAACTCTGCGGATTTGGGCAGGTCACTATTTACTGGATACAAATCCACAAAGGAATAGAGAAAATTAAATAACCGATGAGCTGGAGGTAGGTAGGCATTCACTTGTCGAGATTAGGCACATCTGAAATATACCTACCACTCTCCTTTCTGAAAAGGGAACTGAATGAGGAAATAGCTCTGGAAATGCAGTCGATATGAGAACACTCGACTTCGTAAAAACTCTCCAATAAGGACTTGGAATACGAAATTTAAAAACTTTATTTTATCACTCTTTAGAAAAGACTGCAAAATATTGGTTGGAGTACTGACGGAAGACTGCCTCATCCCACATCATGCAGGCAAGATCGGATTAGTCCAGAGCGATGAGCGTAACACAAGAAACAAAGCAAATGCTACGGACACTTTGGAATACCGACCTTACCACTGCCCTGCTCTTTGTAGGACTCGACAAATGTGCTTAAGATCAACATATTTTTCATCCTTCAAGGATTTTCCCGACAAAACGCTGAGCGGCTTGTTAAAACTCGCGAGGACGTGCCTTAATGATTACACAAAGTAATAATTCGACTCCAGACACATAGCACTGGTAACTCAATAGACCGTAAAAATCTAAATCTTTTATCAGATCAGCCAGCGCCACCTAACCTCTCACTCATGTTATTTCGTTACCTTCTGAACAAGGACTGAATGGATAAGTGTTTGAAGGCGTGGGAAATAAGCGGCCAGAATTTTGCTGCCGAATCCCCGATGACGTGGCAGCCGAAATGCTTCTTCTTAGTTGGCGCGATAACCGCTTAAGTGATTTTGGCCGAGTTTAACAAAGCGCGCCAGACGTCATTATTTTCTTGTGCTAACCGGCGCCAGTTGGAAACACCCAATAGAGAATAGTCAGAAGTTGATTAATTGATATTTGTAAAGGTAAATGTAACTATTCATAGGCAAGGTAAATGTTAAAGGATGCAGCTTTCACAGCAAAGAAAGGGCAAACTTTCTATCTGTTTCGTACTATCAGTTTCGCTGTGAAGTATGTTATGAATCCCACTTAGGTCGATATACTGGAAACTTTGTAAAGTGAGTATAATGAATCAAAAAAAATATTTAGTATAAAAATTGCTCATATTTTTCAAAACCATTCTAAGAGAATAAATATGAGTTCCTATCGTTTCGTTAAGGAGCAAACTCACGTAACAAGCTTTTTCCAAGCCGCCCTGTCGCTTGCATGAGTTTTAACTTCGTTCATTTCACTTTCCAGCTGCCTTCTCCAGTTATAAGCTGGTCTTCATCTACGTCTGTTGCCTTGTGGGTTCCATGTAGCGGCTAGTCTAGCTATATTGCCGGGTGGTTTGTTTAGCGTATGACCAATCTAATTCCACTTATGTTTTACAATTTCTATACGAATCGATTGCTGTGGGGTCAAGTCATAGGTTGTCATTTGTTATTGTATTGGATGAAAAGATTTTGATGACCTAGCGAAGACACTTATGGACGAACACTTGTACTGTCTTTTGGTGCTGCATTTCACTTTTCGCATTCCGCCTTTTCAACAGTGTTGATTTTTCTTTCGATTCAAAGGTGATAATGACGCCACATACTATGCCTGTGGCCCCGAAAGCTTGTCTTACTTTTTATATACTGGAATTAAAATATTTTTTTAATATCCCAGTGAAATCATGGCAATCATCCCATATAAAAAAAATGTGTTAAATTATAAGGCAGAAAAATAAAAAAAATATATATTTTCTATAATTTAAGAAGCCTTATTTCTTAATTTTTCAGAGTTATTGTCCCCCATAATTGTTTTTACGGGTAGCTGTCACCGAAGTGAGCGAAACAAAAGACTGTCGAAATGTAATGAAGAGGTGGAGATTGTCCCCCTTCGTGTATTTGGCTATCTTAATTGTAATGCCGCGGTGACGATGTCCTGCTGTTAAGGGCCTGCAAATATTAAATATGTATGTATATTGAAGGATTGCGTGTCTGTTGCATTAGGATTGCTGGTGTATACCAAATGGTTGATGATATGCCGGTCCATGACCGGTGGCTGGCACTGGCTGGAGGTTGTACCCAGTTAGAGTCGCACAAGAAAAAGGTTTGGTGTCCCTGTGTAAGTGGTAACCAAACACATCATTAGCTCAAAAAGTACAGGTAACTTATGCGAGATCGCAATGAACCCTCCAGGAAGCCGTGTGAGCATAGAAATGGCGTCGAAACTGGCTACTTAGGGAACAGTACTGGTAACCGTTCTATTCCCATGCATCAAATTCAACTCTATACTTTTAAACAGTAATGCGAAGTGGCAATTGTGCCACTGCAAGGCTTTGGAATGCCCTCGAAACTAGTCTGAATTTGTAAAGTTCATCACAATAAATTATTAGGGAGAATAATTAAACCGCAATTACGACATATCCAACAAGATACAGTATAATATTTGCCTGATGCTCAACAGGTTCGTTGGCTTGATTCTTCGGAGATACATATAATCTTTCAATTTATTATATTCTTTCTACAATGGATAATATTGTCTTTCAGAAATTCTTCCTTTATGTTGATGTGCATTTTTAATTTTCATAATTTATAATTTTTTCAAATTCAAAGCCCATATATCAGACTCACACAAATTTACTGAATAAAAAAAAAGTCATAATTCTTCTGCTCAATCGACGGCTGTCATAGCCGAATGAATTGGTACGTGACTACCATTCGAGAGTGTGTAGTTTAGCATCTCTGTATATGAAACAGCAAAGTAATACAAAAGTTTGTGCTAATAGCGATCGCCTCTCGTCAGGCAGTGGCAAACCAACGAGTGTAATTCTGCCATGGAAAAGCTCCTCATAAAAGATGTTTGCCATTCGAAGTCATTTTAAAACTATAGGTCCCTCCATTTGTGGAACAACATCAAGACGCACGCCACAAATCGGGGAGGAGCTCGGCCAAACACCCAAAAACGGTGTACGCGCCAATGATTCATTTACTTATTTATTACGAACTAGCGATCTACTGCATAAGAATCCACCCCACATGAAGCTTTCATCATCGACTGAGAGAATGGAAATCTTTTACATTTCTTTTCGACTTTCTCAATCACATTGTTGCTGGCAATTACACAACACGTGCAAAAATGGTAAGAAATTGAAGTCGGGGTCTCCACTGATAAGCCAGCTGCTCTAAACGCTTTTGAAGCCGCTCGCACCTCCTCGAAAATGGTTCGGGAGCGTAAGTTAAGGCTTAACTCTGTTGAAAGGTGGAAAAATTTTGAGCTTAATGAGGTGCCGAGACACTGTGGTGTTCAAGGCAACAAACAAGCTAATGAATTGGGGAACTGTGGTTCCTTCGAGTATACTCGTACAATTGGTCCGGAGTCAATTTTAGAGGCAAGCCTAGTAGGAACAGTCGGATAAATCTAGGCTATAAGTAATAAATCTTATGAGAACCGTTAGTAGAGTTGATACCCGCAAAATAATCAAGTGTTACCTCAAAATGCACAATTTTATAAGCAAAATTTCTTCCCAACTGTAAGCCCTGATAGGATGAATTACGAAACGTAATCGATGAAGACGGCATATGATCACCATAGACATCATCGACGATCCATGGCGTACATATTGTTTGGAGGATCAAGACAGTACATATAATTTTGTCTCTCACTCTTCGACTTTCGCCTGACTTAGAAGAGAATTTTTGGGTCGAATGTATTGAAAATGTGTGAGCTACATTTTCTTACCATCAAAAAACTGCTAAGACTCATAAACAAGTCTGGAAAGTTTGCTGAGAAGTATCATAATGCATATCCGACCTAAGTAATACCTGCCCTCGCATGGCCTTAAGTGCAATGGCTAATATTTCTTGAGTATTTGGAAATAAAATGCCAATAATTCACAATTCCATTCCACTTTTAAAACCGGAGTGCCAACTGTCCTACTTTGCACTAGTCTTGCACTACTTCGCAGCCAGTCACGATTTCTCACGCTATACCTGCACGAAATTGGCTTTTTAAGACGCTCCCCTACTTTCCACTTCAGAATACATACAAAATAACGTACAAGCACACTTGCGAGTCTGAGTGAGAAGAAAATTGGCAAGTGGGTGAGTGACATAATAAAATTTATTATAGAAATTTGTTAGCCTTGCAAAAAGTCGCAAATTTCAGCGCCACTCTTCCACATAGCGAACTTTATGAACAGTCCGAAAACGAAGTGTTCTTTATTTCTCATTTAATTTTGTTACATAAAGTCAATAACCGTTTTAATTACACAGCATTTTGCTTGGAATCCAGTGAAATTAGATGCTATTTGAGTGGCTTTGTTTCAGACATTTCCATTGTTTCTCCTAATTTATTTCAATTTTCGGCTGCCACTGCGCGGGTATCAAAATTCCAGCTTCCATTTTCTTTTACAAAATTTTGGTAAATTTTGCATCTTTTGTCAATAGTGAAATTAAGGTAAGAGTAACTGCTTTGTATAAGTCACGTCATGTTACGTTGTAGGCAAAACTTTTGTTCTGCAACTCTGAATTCTTCTTTTCATTCCAATGCTCATTAATGCGTTAGGGTAGCTTAATTCTATTCATACAACGGCTATTTGCAATAACGTAACGGAGTAAATTTAGAGACATACATATATATATACATCTATAATTATATATGTATTTATATACATTCTGTTAAAAAAATATCGAGAATTGTATGTCTAAATTTTGTTTGCTGGAATGTTGGTACAACTGTTCTCTATAGCGTCGCAAAGTTTGAGAGTGATCTGACAGAGCTTGTTTTTAGCATTTAATTATGTCAGTCAACCGCAGATGTGCTCTGCGATTTTCACTATGGATAAAAATATCGAACAAAGAATTTGTCTTAAATTTTGTGTTTTGAACGGGATTTCGTTTGCCGAATCGTTGAAAATGTTACAGAAAGCCTATGGGCTTTAAAACACGGGTCTACGAGTGGTATAAGCCTTTTGCAGAGGGCCGAGAAGTCGTGCAAGATTTGCCCCGATCTGGTCGCTCATCAACGTCTTCAACGGATGAAAACGTCAACAAACGTGACCCTAGCGTGTCTCACGAATCAATTCGCAACATTTTACACCATCAATTGGAAATGAGACGCGTGGCTGCTCTACTCGTTCCAAAAGAGTTAAGAAGGTGGCTGAAGACATGCTTGAGCAAGTGAGTTCGGAGCCAACGTTTATCCAGCGCATCATAACAGGTGATGAGACGTGGGTGTATGAGTTTGACATGCAAATCAGTCAAGAAGCGACTGAATGGCGCTATCCACATGAGCCGAAACCCAAAAAATCACGTCAAAGTTGGTCAAAAGTGAAAGTCTTGCAACTCGTTTTCTTTGATTATGCACTCGGAATTCATTCTAAATGGTTCTACGATACACGAAGAGTATTATTTGGAAATTTATGCGCCGTTTGAGAGAGAGGTGCGTAGGAAATGGTCCAACTTGTGGAAAGAAAACTTATGGATCTTGCACCATAACAACGTACCGTGTCACAAGGCTCCTATTGTGAACACTTTCTTCACCAAAAGCTCGACAAATATCATCGAACAACCACCGTATTCACCGGGTTTAGCCCCCTCTGACTTTTTCCTTTTCCCAAAACTTAAATTGCCACAGCGCGGACGCTGCTTTGAGAAGCCATTAAGGAGAATTCGCTGAAGGAGCTGAAGAAGATCTCTTAAAACGCGTTTAAAAGGTACTTTGGTGCATTGATGTTTGGACTAATCGTTGACATATTTGTATTGCTTCGAATAGAGCCTATTTTCAAAACGGCAAAATAAATTCTGATGATTAAACAATTATTTTGCGTTTTATTGAACAATTCCCGGTACTTTCTTGACATAATGTAAATAAGTTAATGAATTTTCTGAATGATAAGGGCAACCGACTTTGCCATTTCTGTAGACTCGTCCGGATGGCCATGTACAAGATAATTCGAGATTAAAATATCTCAAGTATGCTCGATATAACGGTGTTTTTTAATGCCAAAAATATTTCAGTAGCAGATGGTTAACTTGCGAAAGATTCGTGGAACATAAATGTGTTAAAGGAATATTTTTGTGATGAATAAATAAAAGTGGTATTCGCTTGAAATGCGACGTCGCCGCATCAAAATTCAAGGCATCTCCGAAATTGAAAAATAAATTAATAATATAAGAATTAGTAAAATTAGTAAAGTAAAATAAAGTATTAAAAAAAAGTGAGGTCCAAAATGTATGAAATTAAAAAGGAGAGCAGATTTCTCTACAACGCAATTTTGGAAATTGATTCTGTGACCTCTCTTCTGTTTCAAACTGCGAGAAAGTAAATATTGTCCGAGTGCTGTTCCTGAATGTTGTTTTGCACTTAATCCTCGTTTTTTACATTATTTCCATCGCTGCTCTAGGTGCAATCAGGTTAAAGGAGGTTGGCCTTTAGAGGCAATCTCTCAAGTGACATGGCAGCATTTTCAGATAGTCAACACGTTTCAAGCTTTAAGACAGAGATATTTGTGATTCCACAAACATGCAGAATACTTAGGGAGTGAGGGAGCGTGAGAGATATTAACATGTTTTCCAAAAGTCAAGCCGCGATCAGGGCTCTGACGATCAATACTGGTCAACTTCTGTAAGGATGAGATCAAATCTCTTGAGTGTGCAGGTAACATTTCACAGATCTGGGTTCCAGTACATAGAAATATTAAAGAAATGAAATTTCTGATGACTTTGCCAGGAAGAGGTCGACTGAGTTGGTCTCAAAGACCGACCTCCTGACCCGGTCACTGGCATCGCTCTGACTGTTGTCAAAGGAGAATTGGACCACTTGTTTCTCAGGACAGCGCAGAAGAGTTGGAACTATTAGGTGCGCAACTAACTTCCCGCTGTTTGTCAATAGATGCCGCCAGCAGTGTGTGCTAGTCGATTCTAGCTTAACCTAAACGTCATAAACCAAGCTCAGACATATGGTAAAAAAACTACTTCGACACATTAGTGATTTTGTGTGTTACGGATTTGTGTGTGTGTTACGGATTTGAACTAGGTATTATTTGAAGAATGGTAACACTTAGCTGTCATCTGATTTGATAGAAAATTAGTTTTATTCTTCCGCTGAACGAAAATGGTTGTGTATTCGCTCAAAAAACGCTGGGAAATATTGCGACATTACTTTGAAAATCATGGTAATGTTGCAGAATGTGTACGAAAATTACGTACGGCAATGGGAAGAAGAAAAGCACCGAATGAAGCGTATGTGCGTTACTTTGCGAAAAAAGTAAGAGAAACTGGGTTGCTTATTGACAAACCAACGCGTGACCGACCAAAAACCGTGCGTACACCCGAAAATATTGCTGCTGTGGCCGAGAGAGTTCGTGAATCACCAGGAACCTCAGTTCACCGTCGTTCTCAACAATTGGACATTTCGGAGACATCATTCAGACGAATTTTGCGTGAAGACCTTGGTATGACGCCGTACAAAGTCCAATTGGAATGAAGTTGTGTTCCATCATTAACCGGAAGGATTGTACTTCAAAATAAAAAAAAAAACAGTTTGGAAAAATATTGAGTAGTTTCTTTTTTATAGCATTTTTAATTCCGTAAAGTTATATGGGAGACCCTGTACTTTTGGTTTTGTGAAAATATCTGATTTTGTGCCGAATAACCGTCAGTGTTGACTTTCCTCTTTCATTCGCTAAAAAACGGCGGCTGAAGTGCATTGAGAGCTACAAAAAGTTTATGGAGATGCTGCTTTAAATGAAACGACGTGCCGAAATTGGTTCCGTCGCTTCAAAGACGGTTATTTTAATGTTGTCGACCGTCCGCGTGAAGGAAGGCCAAAAACCTTCAAAGACGCAGAATTGGAAGCAATACTCAATGAGGATCCGTGTCAAACGCGAGAAGAGCTCGCCTCAGTATTAGAAGTTACCCGCCAATCCATTTCCGAGCGATTGCATGCTTTGGGAATGATTCAGAAACAGGGGACTTTGGTTCCTTGTGACTTAAAACCAGGGGGTGTTGCACGTCGTTTTTTCGCCTGTGAACAACTGCTCCAGCGGCAAAAAAGGAAGGGGTTTCTTCATCGCATCGTGACGGGTGATAAAAAATGGATTCATTAGAGCAATCCAAAGAAGAGAAAGTCAAGGGGACTGCCCGGTCATGCTTCTACGTCGTCGCCCCGGTCGAATATTCACGCTGCGAAGGTTATGTATGTATGTATTTAGTGGGACCAAGTTGGTGTTATTTATTATAAGCTGTTAAAACCAAGCGAAGCCATCACTGCGGATCGGTATCGACTTCAATTGACGCGATTGAGCCGAGCACTGTGCGAGAAGCGACCGCAATACGCGGAGAGAAATGAAAAAGTGATTCTACAGCATGACAACGCTCGGCTTCAGGTTGCCTAACCTGTTAAAACCTACCTGACAACACTGAAATGGGAAATCCTACCCCACCCGGCATATTCTCAAAGTTTGCGAAGCCCGATTATCACCTGCTCCAATCGATGGCACATGGTCCAGCTGACCAGCAGTTCCATTCATATGAAGACATCAAAAAATGGCTTGATCCGTGGATAGCCTTAAAAGCTGAACAGTTTTACCGCGACGGTATACGAGATCTACCAGAAAGATGGGACAAAGTAGTAGCCACCGATGGGCAATACTTTCAATGATTCACTTGTAACCATTTTTTTCAGAATAAAGTTGTATTTTCATCAAAAACACAGCGAAAACTTAGTTGCACACTATTACATTTATTCGTGTGCTGTTTCGAAAACCCTTTGACCCCAGTTCAATATATACAGACGCAGAAAGTTCTGGGGGCACCACGCCATTTAATTTTAAAGCTCGTAACTGTGTTTACCCGTCATTGGACTATCGGCACTGTTTACCATTTAACCCCCAGTTTCTGTATAAATGTCCGGGCAGTCCGTGACAGCTAGTCGGTTAAGGTCACTGGGTGTTCCTTTTTTTGATAGCCTGGGGCAGTGCTCCAATCTCAGTCCCATCAATTTTCTCGATTACATCAGCAGCTCTGGTTGGCTGTAGATATCTGCCCATTGGTGGTCCCAAAATGGTTTCAAAATGGCGCTTCAGGGCTACTTGGAGAGTACCAGACTGGTACTTCAACCATTTCAACTACCAACACCTACCTACCTACATTAAGTGTTGGATCTAAATATTACGCTTGGTATATACTTTAATCGTTTTTTTAACTGTACTGAGGTAAAAAATTTGCGAATTAATGATACCTTAAACACATTAGACCGAAAAATGGAAAAGGCTCATGGGTTAGTGTTCGGGTTAGGTATTTTCATACTGACTTGGAATCTTTTCTTATTTTTTTATCGGGACTGACTAGCACGTACAGCACTCAGACACAATTAAGTACTGCGCTCGGATTTCATTTTTAATTTTCTTTAAATCCGCTCGACCTCCGAAGAAACCTGAGTAGGTCTTGTGGTACCAAGGAGCTAAGGTGGTCGCTTCTTAACACTTAAATCAGTGACAAAGACCTCAAGCCCGATTCGAAGGAAGGCTGGGCAGACGCATAGAAAGTGGTCCGCCGTCTAATCCTCCTCTCCACATGCTGCACAGAGAGCACTGTCCCATAGCAAGTGAGATGTCATCAGTCCAACCAGCTTTCTATAGTCTCCTCTGCTTAGTGACAGGAGGATCTACAATGGTCGGTTGGACATGACAGGCAACATCAGTTTTGTCCATCTACAGCCTCTCTCAGCCTGCCAAGCTCGCTTGTGGGTTAGTGTAACCCGGTGGCTATCCGTGGCTTTGATGGCTGCAAAAGGTAGTGGCTGAACGGGCTCCGGTTCAAGGAAGTTAACTTCAGAGCCCATTGTGGGTAAAGAGTCAGAGATCTCGTTACCCACGATACCCACGTGTCCCGGGACCCATATTAACATCAGGCTATTATGTCTACCCACATATTTTAGCCTGGATTTACAGGACTCAACTACCCTTGAAGTGATTGGAGGGCTGCTAAGGCCATGAGCGCAGCTTTGCTGCCCTTGCAGACACATACAGATCTGCCACTCCACCTTTTTTCCACGACAAAGTTCATCGCTTCTTGAACTGCATGCACCTCCGCTTGAAACACATATTCACGCATTCCAAGAGCAAAGTGCAGTTTTGTCCCGCTGGATTCCACGTAGACCCCAGAGCCGGAGCTGTGCTTGGTCCTGGGACCATCCGTGAAAATGCGAGAGCAGAGTTTTCCAAGCTCATTTTCTGAGTTTGACCACAATTGAGCGCCTGCCAGCACCACGCTGTATCTATTGTCAAGCACGATGGCATGGAGTCAAGGGATATGTCGAGGATCGTTGGATCGGAGTCCATGCCTCGGAATCACTGCGGTCTTAATAATTTATGATGCAGAGTGTAAATAAGCGAGTTTATTATTTTATTATAGGATAACTTTTCTATTTATTTGCTTAATAATCTACTCTTTATTAAATAGTAGCAAAATTTGTGATTAAGCAGCAAACATTTCCTAAGCATCGGTTTCGGACCTTTTTAGATTTTCGAACATAAATCTTTTGTGCGGCGAGCTACCAAGTGTTTTGCTTCTTAATTTCATACTTCTTACTATATTTCTTTTTCTTTTTAAAAACGTTCCTTTTTTTATTATTTAGTGCTCTTGACGGCTCTCCAGTAAAAGGCCATGTCCTTAAAAATACTTTAATTCGCTTTCATGTTGATTGGGCCAACGCTTTTCTTACACTTAAAATGACCAAAGTTTCAATGCAAAAGTTTACTAGACTCCGCACCAATAACAAAAGTACGGTAAATGTAATAATAATAAGTAGCAATAATCTATGTGTGAGTTTGTGTGTCCGTGTGTTCGATTGGCCTTCGTACAATTTTCGTATAAAAACAAGATTGGCAGCCCAAACATACAATAAGCACAAAGAAAGTGCAAATGGAAAAAACAAAGACGGAAGAAACAAAGTTGAATGTAAGCGAAGTGTACGTAAGACTATAAATCTTAGTCGACAAGTTGTCGCCGTGACACTTACACGCGAGCACATAATGCAAGGTGTCCAAATCAGGAAGGCAAAAGTGAAGTATTTGTGCAGATAAACGAAGACATTTGGAGTGGAGAAGAGTGGTTTGGAAAGTGAGAAATAGTTAAGTGAAGCTACGGTGAGTGTCAGTGAAAATCGTGCTGTTGTTTTAATGTTTACTTATTTTTTATCTTCGCCAAAAATTTTCGCCAGCAAACCATCTGTCATTCGGCGCCTACGATGCTTCCTTTAAGCAGAAAGTCAAGTAGCTTAGCATCAACATCTGTTCAGGCTGTTTAAGCTATACTGTAAACAAATTATTAACGACCGCTTTTCTCACTTCGTAAATAATTACAATGGAATATAAGATTTTGTGTTTTTGAAATTCCTCACTGTAATTCTCTGCGCGTGTTAGAATTGGCTGAGTGGGTGGGGCATTCGAACAGTTCGTGTGGCTGTGGGCCAAAGAACATTAATTTCCGGCAACTGTTCAACATTTTACGAGTCAATTCGTATGATTCTGGTTGGTAGGTTGGTAGGTGTGGTGACTGCCAATATGCCACACTTAGACCTGTTGTAGGTACGTTGTGATACCACTAGATCTTCATCTCTATAATATGGGATTCCTTTTAAGGTTCTCGCCTCACTTGAAATGGTATTTTTTGGGTGTTTCTTTAAAGCGTGTAAAACGGAAACGAAAAAAGATTTTTTATTTTTGTTTTTAGTATTTAATTTTTTGATTTATTATAAAAAAATAAAAATTTTCTTTTGGCCATATGACATTTGCTCAGAAAGTTGTTAGCCTTCAGAAAATGGTCTTCACGTGGACAATGAACCGATTTTGATAAAATAAAATTTAAATGACATAGAAGTAATGTCCTTATCGTATGATCTAAAAATGCATTACTAAGCGTGTAAAATGTTCTTCTGGTTAATTGTTCACAATCACAAAGGAGCTGTCTACTAGTTTACTCCTCCTCTATATTATAGCAGCTTCCACAAACATCGTAATATGGAACTTCCGGCCTTCTTATATGGCTGGCCATTAGACAATGACCGGTTAATACACCTATCAAAGTTCTTGTATCCGCTCTGTTGAGTTTAAGCTAGCATTTTGAACGACAATCATTGAGTTTTGGCCATGCCAATTTGCCTAATGCTTTTACCATTTTGAATTTACTAATCTAAGAAAGAAACTAATAACGAAAATAGAAGAACTGAAAAGAATGGTCAGAACTCTAGTCGAACAGGTGGGTACTGTACTCAATCTGCTTACAGCCGTGCTTCCGATTGTTCCAAAATGAATAGGCCGCTGCTGCTTGCAATTTGGAATGCCAATGGGCTCATCCAGCACCGCTATGAAGTGGAAGTATTTCTAGCAGATAAAAATATTGACATAATGTTAATATCTGAAACACACTTGACAGACAAATGTTACGTAAAAATTCCAAAATATGATTTATACCACACAAATCATCCTACTGGTACAGCAAGAGGAGGCACAGCCATCTTAATCAAAAATAATATTGCGCATATGGTTCATGGAAACACTAAAAATTACAATCTACAGTCAACTGCTATAACAGTCACAGATGGAAAGAGCTCTCTTGTGATTGGGATCTAGATTTATAGCAGGTGGCGGCTACAATGCGAAACATCCGCAATGGGGCTCACGCTTAATAATTTCAAGAGGGCGCGAACTCCTCAAAGCAATGCAGGCCAATAAATTGTTTCACGTCTCAGCAGGACAACCCACTTACTGGCCTAGTGACCCAACATACTAAAACTTTGCATATGCAAAGATGTATCTAAGCACACTCACGCTGAAGCGCACATTAACGATCACGTCAAAATTTTAATATCACAAAAACGCAAGCTTCGGCTCATATGGCAAAGCACCAGAAACAGGAACGACAAAAAAAAACTAAATAAGCTCACAAAACAATTAAAAAATACTATAAGAGACGCAAAAAACTCAGAACTGCATGAATACTTATCCAACTTGTCACCTACGGAAGCTACTGACTACTCACTCTGGAAGGCAACGAAGAAGATCTCACAACCAACGCCTCACAACGCAGCGATAAAAACGTGTAATGGAGATTGGGCAAAAACTGATAAACAAAAAGCAATAGAGTTTGCCAAACATCTATCAAATGTTTTCCAACCATTTCCGAGTCAAAGTGCGGAGGTAGACTCAGAAGTTAACGAATTTCTCTCAGCTCCGTTTCAAATGGTTTTTCCGACTGTACGATTTACCTGAAAAGAAGTTAGATACGCAGCAACCAAAACTATTAAAACCAAAAAGGCGCCAGGTTACGATCTAATAACTAGTAAGGTTTTAAAAGAACTGCCCAAATGTGGATACAAATTCCTCACCATTATATTTAACGCGATGATCAAACAAGAGTATTTCCCAACTCAGTGGAAAGTTGCTGAAATCATCCTCATACAAAAGCCAGGGAAGACCCCGAGCGTGGTATCCAATTACAGGCCAATAAGTCTATTGCTTGTTGCCTCAAAGCTCTTCGAAAAGCTGCTTTTAAAAAGGATAAATCCAATAATTGCCCAAAGGAATCTCATTCCAGCCCACCAATTTGGTTTTCGTAAGTATCACTCCACCATAGAGCAAGTTAATTGTGTATATGATTGCGCTAGACAAGCACTTCAGAGGCGGCAATTCTGTACAGCGGCATTTTTAGATATAACGCAAGCCTTCGATAAAGTCTGGCATGAAGGCCTGCTATACAAGCTTAAGCAGGGCTTACCGCATAACTGTTTTATGCTCATAAAATCATATTTGCAAAATAGACATTTTCTTGTTAAAGTAAAGAACGAAACCACTAACCTTCACGCAATCAGAGCAGGTGTACCACAAGGAAGTGTTCTAGGCCCCGTCTTGTACACTTTGTTCACGGCAGATCTTTCAGTATCAAAGAACACATATACAGCCACGTATGCAGATGATACTGTCGTCATGGCCAGGAGTACCCTTCCCTCAATTGCTTCTGATTACCTACAAGAAAACCTTAAGAGTGTTAGCGGCTGGATGAAAAAATGGCGCATAAAAGCTAACGAAAGCAAATCGGCGCAGATAACATTCACTCTTCGAAATGGCTCATGTCCTGCCGTATCTCTTAACAGCGTTCCAATACCACAAACAGATAATGCCAAATATTTAGGTATTCTATTAGACCGGCGTCTTACTTGGCGATCGCATATATTTTTAAAGCGAAAGCAACTTGGACTGAAATTGCGATCACTACACTGGTTAATCGGCTACAATTCAGCACTTACACTAGACAATAAGGTGCTTATCTACAAATCTATTCTGAAACCGATATGGACGTATGGCGTTCAATTATGGGGCTCAGCAGCAAAATCAAATCTAGAAATCATGCAAAGATTTCAGTCAAAGGTGCTCCGAAACGAGTTATTGCACCGTGACCTAAAAGTTACGACAGTTTTCGAAGAAATAAACAACCTCAGCCAGAGATACAACAACCGTAATATACGTAAATGCAACAGTTGTAAAATTGTATAATATATGTATATGTTCTATGTTGTTCATTATTACCATAAGTAACGAATTCCACTGGGAATTCTTACTCTAAGCTATTCTTATTTAAATTGTAGGTAAAAATAATACTTATTGTTATTGTTATGACAGATTGTATGGAATAAATGGAGTTCGGAAAAAAAAACTATTCTAATAGTTTCCCTGTCTATCCGTAATTTACAACTGGCTATGTGCGTGGGTATCAACGCTTTTTCCCTTTGATAAGTTTGGGTTGTGCCCTTTCTGGAAAGTTCATCTGCTTTAAAGCTTCCTGCAATATTATGACCTGGCATCCAAATGAGGTTTATACTGAAATACTGGGGTAAGTCATTTAGGAAATTATAACATCCTGTGACTGTTTTCGACGAGTGCGTTTTGGGTTCTAACATTTTTATTGCTGTCTGGCTGGATGCATGGTTCTGATTGAAAGGTGAATTATTAGACTGAATTTTTTATATCCTGATTTAGTTTTAAAATATTTAGCTGAGTATTTTCCGAAATAAGAAAGAAAGCATTAAAATGATTCTTCTTCTTGATTGGCGTGATAACAGCTTAAGGGGTACCGGTGGTCTAGAATTAAAAAAAATCGATTTGTTTTTTAAATATTTCAGAATTATAGGCTATACTGCCAAATTTTTGGAAGAATATTCCCAGAATTTCCGTTCTATAGCCGTTTTAGCAAGTAGAGTCAGATTTGTCACGCGGCGGCATCAATGGTCGCATTTAAATGGTCAAAACTTTAAACTCAATTATCACACAACTACTTTTTTCGGCCCGACGTGGTCAAAAAAAAAAATAAAAAACTATTCAACCGAATCATCTGAAATTTTAATGTTATTCACAACACCAATGGCTATCGCCCGTACTAGAATCAAATTATTATTTCAATTATTTCGAATATTTTTTATTAAAAGACTGAAAAAAGGCGAGTTTTATAGTGTCAGTATTCGGGACATAGCTACAGTCCTACTGATTAATAATTATTTTGATGATTGTGTTTGAGATATATAGAAGAGCCAAAGTGGATAACACCGTTCAGATCCAATTTTTCAGGAGGCTCAACTTCAGCGCCATTTTTAAAATTAATAAAAGTAAAAAGAATTCTTTTTCATTTTTTTATATAAAAGAAGTTAAATAAAAGCTCTAAAAAATTTAAATACAATATCATTTTTCAGTTTTTTTTATTGCAAAAAAAATTCCTGAAAATACCCTAAATTTTCGAGCTCTAGACCACCCAGACGCCTTAAGCGATTTTGCCGTGTTTAACATAGCGCGCCAGCCGTTTCTTTTTCGTGCTAACAGCGCCAATTGGGAACACCAAGTGAGGCCAAGTTTCTCTCCACCTGATCTTTCCAACGCAGAGGAGGCCTTTCTCTTCCCCAGCTACGACCAGCTGGTACCGCATCGAATACTTTTAGAGCCGAAGCGTTTGTATATGGTACATTCGGACGACATGACCCAGCCAATGCAGCTGATGGATATTTGTTCACTGCTCTACGTGTATGCCCTCGTAAAGCTCATACAGCCCATCGTTCCATCGCCTGGAAAAACCTTATTTTGGAGATTCGGTAAAATAAAAGAAGAAGCGATTTATGGTTAAAAAGAGGTTGTCTGTAAAGTCGGTTCAATGACAATAGTTTAACGTGACAACGTCATAAGAAAATACTGGTGGTTGCATTTTTCAAAAGAAAATTTTAATTTTATTTGTTTGATAGATATTTTGTATGGATATAGAGAAGGAAGTAAATGGAATTGCAATGGAATATGTCAAGTTACATTTACACAAACGTGAAAAATGACGAAACATTTATCAAATTCATGAAAGATATCTTCAATTTCGATTGTGCTTCAGACGTTAATAAGTCAACAACACTAACAGGCACCTACATCGATTTGACTTTTCAAGACACATTACACTCGAAACACTCCCTTTCATTTCCTACTTTTCCTATCATCTCCTATTCTCAACAGAGAAATGGTTCATTACCATGCACACGGAAAGAAGGCATACCTGTATGCAAATACAAATATGTGAATTTATATACATACATATGCGCATATACATACATATACCTATATGCTCACTCAAGTAGGAGAGAGCCAGATGTCGAACGTTGCCGAACGCGGGGGCCGATTGTACCTCTTTGTCGTTCGTTCCGCGCTCTCGCTTGCAGTTCAAGCAAAGTAACGCCGCATGAGCAAGATAAAGACTTATGAGCAAGATAACAACGCATTTTTTGGTGCGTGCAGCCGGCTATATCGAATTATAAGACGTTATCATGTCAAAACTTTGTCACTCACTTATACGAAGGTTGCCGGTAATGAAAAACAGTAAAATAAAAATGAAAGGGGATTTTAAGCTCCATACACCTCTGTTCTTGCTTAAACCAATTCCAAAAGCACTTTTGCACCTCCAAAACGAATTTTTGGAAACAGTTTCTTCAGGCATTGTAAAACGTTTAACTCCCATTTATTATTATTATTTTTTTTTTTTTTTTTTTTTTTTTTGATTTTCAAACAGAAATCATTGGATGACAAATAAGGGTTGAGAAGCAGATGACTTTTGAGTGAGTTGATACGTGATAGCTCGGCTGGCGAAAATCCTCCACTGAACCCTCCCCGAGGGTGCCAGCTGGTAATAAGTACCACAGTTTTCCTATTTTCAGGAGGTACTTAGCTAAGTTAAGGGTACTATGGGTAGGGTTCGATACTCCTCAATAGTACAGCACTACTCAAAGTACCTTTAACGTGGTCGGGGGTGAAGGGCTGGATTAAGGTGTGATGCGACCCGTGCCGAGAATCTGTCAGGCTTGGGGCCCTTCTATAAAATAACCAAGTCTCGAACGGAGCTTACGGATAACTGGCGCCCTCCGTAATAATTAGCCTTACCCGTGTAGTTCGGAGCTATGCACGGGCGGACATCCTTTCTCCGACACTCGTGGGTCCAAAATGCAAGCAGACTTAAAAAAAATAAATAAAAAAAAGGAGATCGGTCCTCCTTCTAATAGACCGACAGGAACTAACAGTTCCGCAACAAGAGCAACGGTTGCACCGAGCTCAAAGAAAACGCCATCCATCGGCTTAATAAGTCGATCCAAACACGCAACGACAGCCTCAGCGAAAGCGAGGACAGCTGACACGTACTCAGGACTGGACACAGGTCCAAGTACAAGTAGGGGGGCACTGGCCCGGCAGTCAACTGCGATTCAGCCCCCAAAAACGGTCCCGACCGGAAGCAATGCAACTGCTAGCTCCGGTACCGAAGGATGGCCGCTTGTGAGGGTGGTAGACCCAGCGAAAGCGAGCTACCAGGATCGCAGAAACGCGGCTAGGCTCCTAAGGAGGGTGCACGAAACTCACCCAAAGGAAAGTGAAATGACACAGGAGTTGAAAGAGGCGATTGATAGAGCGAAAGCGATCATCCCTGATTTCAACCCTGACTTCAAGCCAACACAATCGGCTCCGAAACGACAGCGGTCCTCGGAGGAAAATAAGCCAAACGCAAAAAGGCACAAATCAATGGGCGTGACGCCCAGAAGATCATTTGCGGAGGTTGCAAAAGACCGCCTGATCATAGGAGTCCTGGACGAGAACCACCCAGAAGGTATGATTCCCAGAGCCCAGTGGAAATGGATCGAGGCCGAGCTGACGAAAGTGGCACTGAAAGTTATTCTGGAGAACCCCGGTCCCCCGCCTGCGTGCGAAGACTTAGGCTGGCACCAAGGCCAGATAAAAATTATAGCTTGCGACGATGAGAGATCGGTTCAACTGTATAAAGAGGCCATCTCCAAAGTCGGCGAAGTGTACCCAAATGCCAAGCTAGTGGTCGTGGACAGGAAGGATATTCCGTCCAGGCCGCGAGCAAGGGTTTGGTTACCTTCAACCGTCGAAGACCCGGATGAAATTATGAAGCTCATTCGGGTCTGCAATCCGGACATCCCAACGCAGGAATGGAGGTATGTCAAAACTCTCACCAGCAAAAATAGCGCGGAAGAATCGAAAGAGCAGAAGCGCGCCACCATGCAGGCTCTCCTGCTCCTCACAGAGAACTCAATCGAACCATTAGCGAAATGCGATGGGCATCTGAGATACGGTTTCGTAAAGGTGAAGCTTCACATTTACAAAACAGACACAGATGCAATTGAGTTCCTCGCCACTAAGGAAGGTGAAAAGCTCATGGGCGAACCAGAACCCATGAGCGAAACCGAGCCAATGAGCGAAGACGACCGGCCCACCGAAGAAGAATACGCCTCTTCAGGCTCAGAAATGGGCTTAGGGAGGCTGTACTTCGAACGGGAGGGTAAGTACCACACACAACAGCGTAAGTATTCCGAAAGGGAACTTTTATGCGAAAGCAAAGAAGACCCAGACATTACGCTAACAGCTGATGCATCTTCTACAGATAAACCTTCATCACTGTAAAGAAGCCTGCCTTGCCCTCCTGGAGCGTCTGGCAGAAGATCAGCCGGACGTAGTCCTCATCCAGGAACCCTGGGTACGGAATGGCGAAATCTGCGGTCTGAGGACATCAGGGTATAAAGTATACAAGACCAATGGTGAAGGTACTAAAAGAGCATGCATAATGGCGAAAGCACATCTTAATATATTTATGATTCAAAATTTCAGTAACGCAGATACCACGACGGTTAGCTGGGAAGTGAGCGGAAGCAACATCTGGCTAACCTCGTTCTACTTTGCCGGAGACGACACAGGTCCACTGCCGTCGCCGCTAATAAGAAGCCTTGTGGAAGACTGCAAAGCACACAACCGCAAACTAGCCCTAGGAGGTGATGCCAATGCCCACCATACCGTATGGGGGAGCTCGGATACAAACGAACGAGGTGAGTCTCTCTTTAATTATATTATATGTAGTAAGCTTTTAGTGTGTAACAAAGGCAACGAACCTACATTTATTACGCGCAATAGACAAGAAGTTCTTGATATTACGCTAGTTTGTCAAACCCTCTACGAAAAGATGACGCAGTGGAGGGTTCTGAATGAACACTCATACTCCGATCATCGTTACATAGAAATAAAATTTGGGGGAAAAAACTCACAGGCCCCGCCCGCCAGCAGGAACTTGAAAAACACCAACTGGCATATATATAAACGGGAACTTAAGGAAAGACTTCCAAACTCCCAAAATATTACTATTGAAGACAGAGAATCATTGAACGAACACGTACAAATCCTTACGGAGGTCTGTAGAACTGCGCTAAACAAGGCTTGCCCCTTAATTAAGTATAAGGGGAAGAAAAAGCCGCCCTGGTGGTCAGAAGACCTGTCTACACTAAGAAACGACAGCAGAAGACAGTTTAATAGAGCGAAAGCGACACGAGAGAGTAAAGACTGGGACTGCTACTACACTAAGCTAAAAATTTACAAAAAAGAAGTTAGGAAAGCGAAAAGGTCTGGTTGGAGAACGTTCTGTGGAGAAATCGAAGGAACCACAGAGGCCTCCAGACTGCGCAAAATCCTTTCAAAAAAACACTATACCACCGGATACCTCCAAAAACCGGACAGGAGTTGGACTACTTCGAGTGACGAAACTCTGAAGTTGCTAGTGGACACACACTTTCCCAGCAACGAATCATCTAACGTGTTAATCAACAATGGTACAGAAAGACCAAACTCTGACATTGAAGAAATAATCACTGAAGCTAGGATAACCTGGGCAGTGAACACGTTCAAACCATTCAAATCACCGGGCCCAGATGGATTATTCCCGGCCCAAATACAACATTCACTCAACTACATCATGGAGTGGGTGACGGCCATATTTAAGGCCGCTCTGAAACTGAAAAGTGTCCCATCAACATGGAAAGAGGTAAAAGTGGTCTTTATCCCCAAAGCGGGAAAAAGTTCACACACAACACCTAAGGATTTCAGGCCAATAAGCCTATCCTCCTTTCTGCTAAAGACACTAGAAAGAATTCTAGAAGAACACATTAGGGCTAACATCAGCCCTAATAAGCTCAGCATCTCACAACATGCGTACTGTAAAGGGAAATCAACCGAAACAGCACTTAACTCACTTGTTACAGAAATCGAGAAGTCAATGTATAACAAAGAATTCACACTGGTAGCCTTCCTAGATATCGAGGGCGCTTTCAACAACATCCTACCGGATACCATAATAAAGGCACTGACGGATTTCGGGATCTCTGGAGCTCTGGTTGAGTTCATCAAAAACATGCTCTTGAGCAGATTTGTGACCGCAACCCTAGGGGCCTCAGAGATCAAGAAAAAAGTTAGCAGAGGAACACCTCAAGGCGGCGTGCTGTCCCCTCTCCTATGGGTGCTGGCACTAAACTCATTGCTAAAGAGCCTAGAGGAGAGAGGACAACACGTAGTAGCATATGCGGACGATGTTGCAATGGTAGTAAGGGGGAAATTCCCCAATACACTCATAGAAATCATGCAGGATTTACTGAACTTGGTTGAAAACTGGTCAAAAGCAAATGGGCTAAGCGTCAACCCCAATAAAACTGAACTCATCCTATTTACCAGGAAACACAAAATTCCAAATATAATTCCTCCGACTCTAGGTGGAACGGCACTGTCATTCAGTGATGAGGCCCGCTACCTAGGTCTAATACTAGACCGAAAGCTAACATGGAAGGCAAATGTCGAAGATAGAGTAAAAAGGGCGACAATAGCACTATACTCTTGTAAACAGCTAATAGGACTAAGTTGGGGTCTCTCCCCATCTATCGTATACTGGCTTTACACGGCAATTGTCAGACCAATCCTAACATACGGCATATTAGTATGGTGGCCAGCTTTAGATAAATTGTACGTCAAAAGAACCATGGCACACGTACAAAGAATGGCCAGTCTTTGCATCTGCGGGGCCCTCAGAACCACACCCACAGATGCACTAAATATTATTCTTAGCATTTTACCAATAGAGCAGTACGGTAAGCAAACAGCTGCCAAAGCAACTCTCAGACTAAGAGAAATCGGCCTACTCAGAACGTACCAAAGAGGGCACTCCTCAATTTTGGAACAATTCCCCTGCATTCCCAGCACAACGGATTTCTGTAAGACCAAGGACATCAATTTCGATAAATCCTTTGTCACAGTATTTCCTTCCAAAGAGGAATGGGATAACGGGCTCATTGTCAAGATAAATGACTTAAACATCTACACAGATGGCTCAAAACTAGACAATCAAGTAGGCGGAGGGGTCTACTCCGACAAACTCGGAGTATGCCAATCATTTCGCTTGCCTGATCATTGCAGTGTATTTCAGGCGGAAGTCACTGCCATAAAAGAAGGGCTTAAAGAGATAAAAACGAGAGTATTATCCGCAAATGAAGTCTTCATTTACTCGGACAGTCAAGCAGCAATAAAAGCGCTGGAATCAAAAACACACTCGTCAAAAACAGTTCTAGAATGTTTTAAACTACTAGATGACGTATCTAAGTGCTACAAGGTGCACCTTATCTGGGTACCAGGCCACAGAAACATTGCAGGAAATAGTAAGGCGGATGAACTCGCAAGAACCGGTACAACGCTCGGTCTCGAACCGGATAAGGCGCTGATACCCATGCCCATAGCCACTTGTAAATTACTTATAGACAGGGAAACCATCAAAAAGGTAAATACAATCTGGCAAAACCTCACAACATGCGAACTAAGCAGACAGACATGGCCGAACTGGAACAGCGGTCGATCGAAGATCTTGCTACGATTCAACAGAGAATCTATAAGAAAAATGATAGGTGTTTTAACTGGTCATTGCTTAATAGGCAGCCACGCTAGAAGGTTAGGACTCCCTTACTTCGATTTCTGTAGAAGCTGTCTTAATACAGAAGAAGAGGAAACAGTCAGACACCTTCTATGTGAGTGTGAAAGCCTAGCTATGAGAAGGCTGCGCACTCTCGATACAGCATTTCTAACCGATGTAGCGGACATAGCCCATCTAAAACTAACGAAGCTCTGCTCGTTTATTAAAGCAACCGGATGGTTTGAAAAGGAACACGTAGAGTAAGGATAAGCTCCAGTGGTATCACAATGGACCTGCTGAAGGTCTAAGTGTGTCTTGCGACAACCACCCTACCTACCTACCTACGTGATAGCTCACATTGCTTTAATGAAGGATGATTCGAATTCATCTGTTGGGTTTCCTTAATTTTTCGAAAACTTTTGGCAAAGAAATGGTTGTGTACCACTCAAGATTGACTGCTTTAAATTTCTCTAGTGATACAAGTGCGAAATTACCCAATTTTTCAGAAAAGCGGGCGACCATCTGCTTTGAGGTGCTTCTTCCGGGAACAACATTTGTTTAAGCCCCGACTTGGAATACCCATACTGTCGATTGCTGTTTTGTATCTAGCTGAATGTGCTATGAACCACCGTCTAACATTTATAGATATTAATCGACATTCGTCCTTTTTTGGCCAATTGTCAAGTTATGCGGTAACCAACGAAAGCAAATCCTCTTTACTACCAAATGTTTATGTAATATTGAATGTATGCTGCTCCCACTTATAGCCAAAGATCCCTTCATCTCGCGTTATGTCACATGACGATCTCGCCTTATCAATTGACGATTGTTTTTGACTCAAGAGACGGCCTTCACGAAATTCATACTGCAAGAAGCGTCAGCCATCATGAAATTCATTGTAGCAGCGTTTCACAGTCGTTAAGTGTCGGGCTTCAACGTCAAAAGTTAAAATAAATGGATCAGTACACTCCTGTATCCATAATCGACTTGGAAAATCGTAAAAAATCATCGCACGGAAATTTTCACGAGAAAGATATAGATTTTGTGCGAGCCCATAAGTTTATACTAAAAACTAATAAAGATTTCGCTAGAAATATGGAATTACATAACACGTAGTGTTACAAAGACACAAAATATAAAAGGCAACCCTCGGTTAAGTGAAAACATAAGACGTGCTACATCTGGAAAGAATTTCTTAATTGTAGTGAAAGTAAAAAAAAAAAGTTTGCCATGCCACCTGCTCTAAATCCTTACTCACTCCACGGGAATTCATGAGTCTCTTTTATCGCACCGGATGGACACTTGACAGGCAAGTCACTCGTTTTGTAATAGAAGAGGCGGTTATTAGACATATTGTCTCCCTCCTTCCGTAGTCAGTTAAGTTTTTCATACACCACTTCAGCAGCAGCACTTCATCGCAGCACCTAAGCCCGAAAATGCTATATTTTATTCATGCCCAGAATTTCCCTAATCGAAACAAGTGCGCACAGGTGCTGGATTTCATTTCGAACTTCCTTAACTGTTATCTGTTGCAATACCAAATGTTGTTTATGCCCTGAATTAAAAAGTTGGCGTGAGATGTTCCTCCTCCCTGCCCATAATTAATGGGCGTCCCCTATGATAAAATACTTCAGAACTGCGTAATATGATTTGTGGGTGGGCAGCGTTAGGCCACACTTATTTCGAATTATATTTGCGTTTGTAATTATTTAGCGAATCACGTTTTCCATCGTTGTGCGTTTTCCTCAATTCTTGCTTGTTTACCACATTATTATGTGCTTGTAATTGTTTATCTGAATAAATATATAGATTGATTATTCGTGATTCACCTTTACTGTACACAGGAATTATTATTGTTGGATATTCTCACTTTGATTTGTAATTCAAGGCACGCAAGTTGACACCAAAACACTTATTAATGGATTGACTATATATTTCCTTTTCTATTACGAAATATTAACTTTGTTTTATAGAGAATTCGTTATATTATAATATATAAAAAAATGAGTTATTTAACATTTTGATTGAGAAAAAAATGTTTCCTCTTTTCGTCTTGAACAAAATTTGATGATACCTAAAGAGAAGTAAATAAAGTGTTGTGGTTGTTGTTGTTTTTCTTTTTGAAGCCTTTTATTGAAGACTTTCAATTGCTGTTAAAATTTGTCTAAATATACCTTCTACTCAAATATGAACGAGACGTTATCAATAAAACGGTCCGCGGATGACATATGGCAAAAATAAATTTTTTGTTTTTTGGTAGGACTGTTCTAAGCTTACATGGCAAATTTCAGCGTGATATGTGACATAGTTTGTTTTCTGTGCTACTGTAAACAAGTCAAGCTCGAGTGTGTTCTTCGAATTCTCTTTTATGACTTCAATTGTCTCAAAATGTTTTCCACGGAGCGGCAACTTGAGCTTGGGAAACAGGAAAAAGTCACATGGAGCCATATCAGGCGCATATGGTGCTTGCGGAACGATATTAACATTATTTTTGTTCAAATAATCGCGAACAAGACGTGATGTGTGAGCTGGTGCATTATCGTGATGCCAGAACCATGACTTGTTGTCCCACAATTCCTTCCTTTTAAGACGAATGTTCTCGCGCAAACGCTTTAAAACGTCTAAATAATATTCAGCGTTAACCGATCGGCCTCGCGGAAGGAACTCCGAGTGCACCACACCTTCGTAATCGAAAAAAACAGTCACCATAACCTTAATTTTTTAACGACTTCGGCGCGGTTTTTTGGGTTGATGTACGGCCCTCTTTGAACGATTTGTACCACTGGAAAACACGTGCACGCGATAGAGCAGAGTCCCCATAGGTTGTCTGCAACATTCTTAAGGCGTCTGAAGCCGAAATTTTGTTGGAATAACAAAATTGCAAACAAATTCTTTGTTCAACTTGAATTTCCATCGTTAAATTCGAAAAACACACTCGAGCTTGCCTTGTTTACAGTAGCACAGAAAACAAACTATGTCACATATCACGCTGAAATTTGCCATGTAAGCTTAGAACAGTCCTACCAAAAAACAAAAAATTTATTTATTTTTTTTATTTATTTATTTTTACCGTATGTCATCCGCGGACCGTTTTATTGATAACGTCTCGTTCATATTTGAGTAGAAGGTACAGCCTAGGCCAAAAGTACTAAGCGCACCGCTAAAATAAAAGTAATCTTAAATGTGGCTATCAAATTAACCGGTGCTTTTTGCAAATGCGTTACTAGTGTTTTTAAGGTTTTACAGACGTCCAGAATTTTAAAAAAATTTATTTTTTTCAACACTTCGAAAAGACAGTATCTTAAGAATATACTGTGAAGTTTTCATACGGAAATTCCCAATATTATAGCTTTTACAGCCCATTAACTAGGTAGAGAGCGGTCCACGTGCTCCTTTACCTCAAACTTTAAACTTGTTTTTTTTCGAAACTACTTTTTCCGGCACGGTCTGCATGATAACATGATTCAGTTTTTAATATTTATTGATGGTTTTTTTTTAATATTCGAAAGAGTTTTCGCTATGGCCTGTGAAGCCGGATTTTTGGTATTTTTATTGAAAAATTTTATAAACATAATTAGAGTGTGACGCTTTCGACGTAAAACGCGTACCTTTTTTTAAATGCCGTAAATTGTAAACTTTATTTATTTTACAAGAATTTTTTTACTTTTTACAGATCCATCAACATTTCAAGGAGAAATGATGCAGACCGTGGAGCAATTTTTTCATTGTACTTTTGAGTCACTTGATTTTTTATTTACAAAGTTTTCTAAAGAAAAATTAAAATAAATTTTTTTATAAAGTTTAAGTACTAACAAACAATGTATATATATATTTTTTTATACTTATTACTATGTTATCCCTTCTAAAAATAGTTTTTCTTTTAGCGCAGTTTTGGCGCTGCCGGACGTATGTAACCCCTTAACCCTTATTTTTTTGGCGGATGCAGGGGTTTAAATGCATAATGCATCTTAAAAGCTGCTGTCGTGGCAATGGTACGTCCGGAGACTAAAAAAAACTCCCTCTCGCTTGGAATTGTCGCCTAACCTGGAACCGCTTTGGCATTACTTCGGGCTGGAGTTCTATCTTCCTTATTACAAAGTCTATGCTTGTGTGCCTGCGTCCATATCCCATTATTTTTATTTGAAGAATTCTTTCTGCAAATCCACTGATGGTGCGTGGGAAATCCGCTTTTTCGTTACTTAGCACCTTGCCGATTAGATTTTGAATGGTGATGTGACTGATTGCATTCTCCAGCCTTCGACGTTTTTGTTCCCAATACGTACATTGGAAGAAGGTGTGTTCAGTGTCATCTGCAGCTGCGTCAGATGTTCACATCTGAACAGATTGTGCTCTCCGATACTAACATTTTACGGAGGAAGATTGGTCGGATGTTCTCTGCTGTGATGAATCGAACTTTGAGTGGCGCTTAGGTTAAGTAAATCATTTTAAAATACCAATAACCATAGCTTCTTACCGTAGTCCAATTATGCGGAAATTACACAAATCCTATAAAACGATTTTTTTCCTTTCTCATAGGTATTTTTTAGAACACCTGGTCAGACGTTTATGAAGCGATGGATGGCCGAGGAATAAAATCTGGATGGCATAGTACCCACTGTTAATCATAGGTAATATTAATCATTTTTTTTTTTTGCAAATATATTTTGATCCATATATTTACGGGGAGTGCTGCTGAAGTGACACCCCTTGGCCGGATATAAATGCGGATCGCACCGGTTCCGTGGAATCGATTGTCGTGGGAACACGAGAATTGTGTATCGTCGATTCATAGAATCATCCCAAGAAGGGACGAGGATCAGAACTGGGGTTTCTCGCATTCATGGTACGGATAAAGCCAAAAACCTGTGTGACTGTGAATTCGACCAAACTGTTGTCTCCGAGATCCATGTTAAGATTAATCCACGATGACGGCCACGTGGAGGTTTTTCGCGCAT
This sequence comes from Anastrepha obliqua, assembly GCF_027943255.1. NCBI lineage: Eukaryota > Metazoa > Arthropoda > Insecta > Diptera > Tephritidae > Anastrepha > Anastrepha obliqua. Next base: position 12,059,682 of record NC_072893.1, read on the forward strand.
ACACTGATAATTGTTTAAATTCGCGGTTAAACAAAACAAAAAGGATTGAAAAAATGAAAGAAGTCTTTGCTGTGGCGCGCCAGCATATTTTATTTGCGGATGAAAAAATCTTTTCGGAGGAGGAAGTTTTAAAAAAGTCTATGCAGGAATATCGCAAAAAGCGATAGATACTATATTTAATGTTCAGAGAGGTCACCAGCCAACATCCATCATTGCTCGGTGGGAAGTATGATAGTTTCTTTGCATTTTTCCGAAACGGGGTTTAAAAACAATAATCGCTGCAAAAAAATTAATATCTAACGGCAGTGTGTTTTGGTTTTAACATTTTCTAACCGAACCAAACCATTTCTATGGGACCATATACGATTGGGATCGATTTTAAGAGCCAAAGAGTAATGATTTATTTTCCAGTCACGAACCATTGACGATTGTATTACATCACTCCGTACGAGTCAATCGGTAACTGGTGAATAACCAGTGAGTTAGTGTTTTATAAAAGACGACAATTTTGCTTATTAATAAACTGAATTTAAATAAGAAAAATTTGTTTTCGGATTTGGATTTCGAAATTCCCCGCCATAAATAAAAAGTTCCTTTCTTGATAATAATCAAGTCCCAAATGTTCTTGCCAAACAAAAAGTCTGTTTTTCTCTTTAACAATTTAACAAAGTTGTGCAAAATATTTTTAGTAAATGAAAGAAGTACAACGCATTTGTATACAATTTTTGTTTGATGTGACGAATTTGTTATGATTTGGTAAATGGAATTTTATGAAAATCTAATCCGAAATAAATAACGAATAAGATATAATATATTTACTTGCATTGCGGCGTCGGTAAGTGCACTAGCCTTCCCATTCCAGAGGTTGTGGGCTTCGAACCCAGTTTTCCCAGCTTCTGAAAACAAAAAAAAATTCATTCCTCAACCTCAAAAACTTTATGCTTCCAATCCTTACTCCCACACAAAAGTTAGCGCATTACTTGCATTGGGGCTGCTAAAATGCTAAAACAAGCGAAAACCAAAGAAAAATACACAGTTACACGTTGCATCAGTGCCACCATCAAGAGGAAGCGTGCAATCGCGGTAATAGCACAGACACACCAAATTTAGCGAAGTCCTCAACCATCTGTGTGATCCTTTTGTTAGAAAAATGTGACACATAGATGGCGCTTCAAGCAGTAAAAAGGCGTTGTTCCTAAGCAACGACAGGTGGGCATTGCCACCACTTAGGACTGGTAGCGGCATACTAACCACCTACCCTGACAGAAAGCAAAATAGATTAACGAAACCAACGCAAGACTGAGTCTTGTCTAGGCCCTATGCTCCCGAGTGGAGTGAACAAGGAAAAAAAAATATTTACTTGCATTATAGAAGGTTTTATTTTACACTGAACAGCTTTAACATAGCATTGCGCACTGAAGCTTTCAGATTCATCAGCATTTCCATAGAATAACAAACAGTTTTTTTCTGGATAAAAAAAGTATTTAGTAATTGTCAATATTTGATTACTTTTTCAAGTGCACCGAATAGAGGTGAGGTGAGGATAGTGAGTGATAAGGATGCCAATACTACCAATTAGTGATCTCGCGAATTCGGGAAATTCTTAAGGAAATCCGTAGTTACCGGGAAGTCTCATCAACCCGTCGAGCCCGAGTTGGTTGAAGCACTCTGTTCGAGCTTTTTCTATCCACTGATTTTGGAAATAAACTGTGCAGTTTGTAAACGCTGCTTGTATGAAATTTTGTGCAAAAGCTGCATAGCTGGCCTGACAAACATCCTCATTGAATATTATCCATGTGTAGCAAACAAACCACCCTTTTTGTCAGTACAAGTGTGCACCTAATTTGGAGCTATCACTAATGGCGGCCCAACTCCTCAGCCCTGCGGCATAGTACGACAGAGTTACACACATCTATAAGAAAGTAAATAAGGGTGTGGCGGCAGTGAAACGTTGTAAGGAAGAGAGAGAAGTTAAAAATCTAACACAAAAATCAATGGGAAATTTAAGCGGCGCGTCAACCCAGAACGACAATTCCCAAAGCTCCATACAAACACACACATATAAGCATCTCCATTATGGATATTTCCTTAGAATATAGGTTGATTTAGTGCGTGCAAATTTGCATGCTTGAAAAAACAGTTGTAAACAATACATTAATCACTTTTTCAAAGAAAACAAACTCAAAGCGCTCAATTTCACGTTATGCAAAATACGATGACAATTTTTTTGTCTGTGAAACCGATACGCAGTCTGAGTTGGGCGGGACTTATGGATATTTTTTTAAAAACGAAATCCATTATTTTGTCGGTAGATGGCTTTAGTTATCGATATCTAGTAAAGTAACGATCAAGCAATTTAAAGTTTTTGCTCGTTGTTAAAGTGACATTTCACATAAAACAAAATTCTTTTGCTGTTTTTTGTTTCATTCAGTAGTGAGTTATAGGGTTTTAATAACGGAAGTCAACAAAGAGAAAATTCTTTCTGAAAATGCAAGTAAAGCTGTTGAAAAAGTGAATGGTGTTTATGGGGCCAATACTGAGACAGCTAAGTACGTGCAATTTTGGTTACGTCGATTCCGTTGAATCATTTTTGATGTTAAAGGAAATGTCGATAATGTCGATGAAATCACAGATATAATCCTAGCCCAGTAACCAAAGATCAACCATAAAAAAGTTATAAACTATTTTGCTTGCGAAAAAGTATTACGCAAAAGCAATGGATATAAAGCTGGGCGTTACTTGGGGACTATCACCCTCTATGATGCATTGGTGCTACACGGCAGTAGTTAGACCGATATAGCTGTATGGGGCCTTAGTATGGTGGACTGCGACAAGAAAACTGACATACTTGATGCCACTAGAAAGGATTCAACGACTCGCTGCTCCGTGCATAACAGGAGCGATGAAAACCACTCCAAGGGCTTCGCTGGAAATGATACTCAGCATGCCATCTATTGACCTTATGGTGGAAAACCTGGCGCAAAATCAGCGAGAAGGTTAGTGGCTGCTGGGGTATTCACTTGCAGAACCTTCGGACACAGCTCAATAGGAAAGTGGAGTTCAGGTTGCACAGACTACATGACTCCATACTTTAGTTGGGAGAGAAGGTTTCACACCACAATTGAAGAGGAGGGATGGCATAAAAGCATGAAGCCTGGCCATAGAACTTTTCACATCTACATACGGCTCTAAAACTTTAGACGGAGTGAGAGCGGGTATTTACTGCTCAAAACTAAGGATAAGGCAGCCTATCAAGCTGCCAGACCACAGCAGTATTTTCCAAGCGGAAGTTTTTGTTGTGGGGAAAGCCGCGGAGCTAGACTACACTAGAACAAGAAAGAACTCAACAATTAATATATACGTGGGCAATCAAGCAGCAATAAGAGCAATAAGCTCATATTGTATTAAGTCCAAAAATGTTCGACGGAGCAGGCAGGCCATAGAAGGGCTAGCCGCAAACAGTAGACTGCATATCTACTGGGTACCTGGTCACAAAGGCACTATAGGGAGCGAAATAGTAGATGAGATAGCAAAAAGCACTGTCAGACTACCTTTTAAACAAGAAAACGACACACCAAAACCGCTAAAAACAATATACAATGAAATGGACGACCACATGAAAAGGCGAGTGGAAGCTAGGTGGACTACTCTGACCACATGTAAAACAGCCCAAGTCATGTTTAGAACTAACGACAAAAAACTGACTCAATTCGTACTGACGCTCTCGCGAAAGGACTGCAGAACTATCATAGGTATGCTAACAGGTCATAATCTATTGGCTGCACGTGCGTACAAGATAGGGATTGCCAACACGGACAAATGCAGAAAATGCAGAGAGGATGTTGAGGAAACTTTAGAACACCTTCTGTGCCTTTTCCGGCATTATTAAAAACACGTTTAAAATGCCTAGGAACCCCATTGTTTGAGGGTCTGGAGGACGTCTCAAAAGCCGATCTCCCAGCGCTGCTTGGATTCGCCAAAAGCGCTGATATCCTACATGATGTCTACTTTCGGTATTCATAAAGGTCGGTCTCCATTTGGTATCGCTAGGGACCAAAAGGTCTATGCGTGGCTTGTTGCCCACCAGGCTAACCTAACCTAACCTAATGGATATATTTTTCTATCCTTGAGGTTTCATTGAATGGCCTCCAAGAAGTTGTGCTTTAGGAAGGTTTTTTTTTATTTTTTGGTGTTTTTTTTACGTTTTGAGGTACGAACACCTAGAGAGTACATTTTCCAATGGTATAAGCGTGCCCTATTCGCTAAGCACCTACGGACTAAAACTAATATCATTGGACTACTTCTTTTGTGGTTATTTAAAGTTATTGATCTACGTGGTCTCAAACAGACTTTCTGCATGCTTTCAAAACCAATATTCAACGTGTTATTCATAGCAAATGACCCGATTCAGTGCGAAATATGCTCAAAAATTTGATTCAAGGGATTCGTTCCTACAATAGTTGCTGCAAATCTCGATAATGAGTTCATATTAGAAATATATATAATATATGCTTAATTTGAGCTGGCCCTGCCAGCCATGCTCACCTTGAGGTAGAACAAGGATTTTATTTTCTTCATTTTGTGATAAAGAAATAAGTAAATAAATGAAAATGAAAACTGAAACTATAACTTGAAAGACCCCTTACTTCTTTTAAATACAATCTTTAACATGTAAATCAAACGTGAGGCGTCATAAGAAGAGTTCAGCTCCTTAAACCACCCCCTATAGATGAGCATTAGTGTGTGTTTAGTATGTCTGTATAAGATATACTACATTAGGAGAATTTTTTTTATATTTTCATTTTTTCATTACCAATGTATGCGTCAACCCAAGCCAGCGCCATCCAGGGTCTAGACTGATGAATTTGCTGAGATTTCCTGACACTTTTGAATAGCATTAAAATGCTTCCCACTTTGTCTATTGCTAATATCTACGACAACTTCCTGGTGTACGTGCAAGTTGAAGTGATTCTCCCACTCACGCTTTCCACTTGATGAGCAGTCGAACTCATTTGGTATAGATTTGGTAATTTTTTATATTTTTCGGTGTGTGAGGGATTTGCCTGTCGTTGTCAGATTGGAATTGCTGACAAGTCGAAGGTGTTGAATTTCAAAGTAAAATCCTTGTACGCACTTAAATCAAGAAAGAAAGAAAGATGATGGTTTTAGAAACGGACGTTACATTGAAGTTGAGGCTGCTGTTGCAAAGTTAAGCGTAACAAAGTGAGTGGAATTAAGTTTGACGATGAGCAAGCGGAGAGCGTTCAGTTCAATATATATTTAGTGTATAATATTGTATATATTTATATTTGTATGTATATCTAGGTAAAATTTTCACTCCATTAGGTTTTTCGAACATCAATTTATTTATTGTAAAAGTAATTAAAGTCGTCAAAGGACATCCCAAATCAAAAACAAGCAAAGCGCATGTACAGATAGGTAAACAACAAACAAATTGGTAACAGGAAAATGGTTATCAAATTCGTAATAAAGATATGTAGATACAAAATTGGTTGCGCCAGCAGAAAAGTAGGCAATTTAATGATTTTCTATAGCTATTGCTTCCATGACTTGACTCACCCCCAATATTGCTTGTTCCTATGGTATACTACGTCCGCACCAATCTACCTTTGAGCTATGCTACTTTCGTGCTATGCCAGTTCACGCTCGTACAAATTCATAGGTAATTGACGAAATTATATAAATTACCTGGTGATAAGAAAATTATGCGTCGAGTACTTGAGTTGAGAGTTCTGTAAATGTTTGGTTGCATGTGAAGTAGAAAATCAAAAAAAGCAGCACGAAAAAAATTCAATTATTCTTTAGTATGTGAATACATACATATACACCGAATTATTGCGGAACTAATCGAAGTGTCAAAAAAATTCCGAAAAATTATTTTCAAGTAGATATACATAATTTTGTTCAGTGCTCTGAATACAGATTTTATGGGAAAGTTTTGTAGTTCATGAAATAAGTGAAGAGACGAGTTTTGCCTGGAGGTTTTTTTGGATTTTTTACCGTTTGCCGTTGAAATGTGATAACTTTGCTCGGTAAAATTTTTTATAGTAATATGCTTAGTCTTGATTTGAAAATTTAGTCACTTAAATAATTAGTACAATAAATAAATAAAAATTATTTTAAATATTATATGGCAACCCCTTAAATTTTGTTTTTTTTGTTAAACCATTCCAAAAGAACTCCTTTTTAAAACTCGCCCTTTAATATATTATTAAATTTTTAAGTAGATAAAAATAAGTGGCTTTTTTTCAAATAAAGCCTTCTAAAAATTGGTTGAAATGTTATGTGGCAACCCTTTAAATAAAATTTTTTTTTTCAATTAAAGCATTCTAAAAGAACCCTCTTTTAAAACTCGTATTGTAATATTTTACTAAACTCTTAAGCAATTAAAATTAAGTGGCAACCTTATCTACAGTAGGTTCTGTTTTATGCGGCTTTTTTGTATGCGGTTTTGAAATAGTGCGTTTTTTTTTAATTAAAAAATGCGTGTCGACCTATCGGGAATTGTACATATAAACAAGATTCTAAACCAGCTAAGCAAAAACTCATCACAGATTACATCAGAAATGCTAACCCTACAAGTATGGAACCGCCTGCATCACCATCCAGATCAGACGTGTACCTTTCCTCAAGTGACGAAAGTGATTTTACGCCAAATCCTAAACGAATACGCAACATGTGGGTATTGTCTGATTCTATTTCTGACGTAAATTTATTTTTCGATTCTGACGTTTCTTAAATAAAGATATAATTTTCAATTTTATTTAATTATTTCAGATTCATGCGGTCTATGGAACGTATCTATAGTAATAATATGGGACTAGTGCCCTTCTTTATGCGATTTTATTACATTATTTCGGATTTATGCGGTTCTTAGCACTTTTGAAACGTATCTATAGTTTTACTATAGAACTGGTAGCTTTTTTTATGCTGTTTTTTTTTATGCTGTTTCCTGTGGAACGTATCTGCCGCATAAAAACAGAATCTACTGTATATGCATATTTTCGAGCATACCGCCTAAGTAAAACGTTATCTGCATAAGAAATATGGTTTAGCATTTTAAGTTTTTAAATAATTAATTAATTAATAAAATATTTTGAAATATTATGTGGAAACCCTTTAAAATAATTTTTTTCAATTAAATCATTCTAAAAGAACTCTCATTTAAAACCCGCATTGCAATTTTTACTAAACTCTTAAGTAATTAAAATTAAGTGGCAACGTTATATGCATATTTTCCAGTCGACTCCTGTCAGGTTTTAAAAGCGCGGAGCAATAGTGAGCCCTTCCGTAAGTCATTGCAGGTAGATGTCACTCCGCTTACTTCGATTGCAGATACTCACTACTCCAGTCCGATAGCACTCTGTTTTAACTTCAGTATGCCACAATCAGAATCCTACTGGAGTCAATCCTGATCGCTCTAAGGCCGCTGCGTTATGGTTAATTCAGCCGTTCTTAATATGGCGAACAGACGCTGATCAGGATAACTGCGCAAAATGAGTCCGACGCTCCAGGATTTTTTTTCTGTTAACAGCGCCAAAGCGAAGTGAAAGGGGGCTTATTTAAAGGCGGTGCTCACCCGCCTTGTCACAGAGGCATCAATAGAAATACCGGAATTTATACCGCTTCCTCCTGCTCTGCCGCTCCTTGTGGCGGTTGCATTCATACGAGAATTTGAGTCAGCGATTGATCACCTGGAGGCAGCATCCGCCATAGGTAATGATTTGGGCCGCTGTAGCCGCAGATTGGCGCTCTCCAATCGTTTTCATCTAGTCTAACGTCAAGTTAAAGAAAGTATTCTAGAGGTTTCTTTGAAGCAGTGGGCAGACAAAAATGTCGGTGGCAGACCATGGACGTTTCAACAGGACTCGGCACCATCTCACAAAGCTCGAGTGAACCAATAATGGCTAAAAGACAACGTTCTGAACTTCATATCGTCCACACAATGGCTCTTAAATTCACGAGACGCGAATCCGATGGATTGTGCTCTTTGGGCCATATGGAGAACAAGGTCCGAACTAAAAGATTCAGCAGGCTCGAGACCCTAAGTCATTGCCCGCGAGTGGGCCAAAATACCTGGAAGTCATATTCGGGCAGTTTGCGATTGGTTTCTGGACCGTCTCAAGGCTATAGTCAAGATAAAAGGTGGTCATATCGAGCAAAAGTAAATTGATTCTTAATTTTTTATTATATTCACACATTTTTTACTATGAATTGAATAAAAGTAATTTTCTAACTATGACTATGACTGTGATATAGGGCCCAACTCATTTGACTTTGACTATGACTAGGTCTACGAGTGAAGAAATTCTGACGCTTTTCTAGAGGAAGTTTTCAATTATATACATATTTATATGACCAAAAGGAGCACCTCCAATGGCAAGCAAAAATACGTTTTGATAAGAAGAATCTTTATAATCCCTACTATCATTTGAGTTAAGGGATACATAGGTCCTCTTCTATCTGATCTTCCCAATAACAACAAACAAGAAAAAAAGTATAAAATAAGGAGTAAATTTATAAAATATTCCTCAAATATTACAATAAAGTGGATATTAATTATTTTATAATACTTATATTACATAAATAACCATAGTAATAAAATAAATATATATTCGAGCCTTTAATTAGCATCCTGCAATGTAAGTCGATTTTCCACTGCTAAAACTTTTTTACTTTGCTCAATTAATTAAATAATCCCACCAATAATAGCACTAATCATTCACATTGCCGCATTTTACTACTTATTTTGTGGAATATGCAATTAAGTTCCTGATCAATATCGTAAAATGCATGCTATCATGTAAGTGTATGGGTGCACTTTGCACTACAAGTTGATAATATTTTATGTATTTGTGTGTGTATTATACGGCAATAATTAATCCGCACATCAGCGTGTTGAATTAGAATTGTGGCTTGGGGAGTTTGCGGTTTGGTAAAGCAGGAAATATTAAATCGTTTATTGCCGTATATCTCCAAAATATACAGGGTAGTCCAGATAGGTATATAGCGCAGCAAATGAATATGCAGCGGCTTCTTTGGTTAGCACTAGTCATAAGAGGGGATATAGACATCCCAGTGGAGGTTGATGTGGTACCTACCGATCGTGGAAGAGGAAGGTTGTCTGCCCTGCTTAAAAAAAAAACAAGTGGCATGGATTTGATTTCATTTGGTGTTACGTATTGGTATGCATGTTGGGTATGAAAATAAGTTGTCAAAGATTTACGAAAGACTATAGTCATGTTCGGCCGACGTAGTCGAATGGGTTCGTGCGTGACTACCATTCGGAATTTAGTGAGAATGCAGATTCAAATCTCGGTGAAAGACCAAAATTAAGAAAAAGTTTTTTTCTAATAGCGATCGCCCCTCAGCAGACAATGGCAAGCTTCCAAGTATATTTCTGGCATGAAAAAGCTCCTCATAAAAAATATCTGCCTTTCGGAGTCGGCCTAAAACTATAGGTCCCTCCCTTTGTAGAACAACATCAAGACGCACGCCATAAATAGGAAGTTGATCTCAGCCAAACACCCAAAACGGGTGTTAAAGCACCATTACCCTCTAAAAATCACTAAGCATGGGAAGCTCACTCCATAATGAATATTTGTGTACACTAGTTTTGGAATTTTAAAGGTTTTGATTTGAGCACCAGTGGCAAAGAAATTGAATAGAGAATAGTCAATTTTTAAGGCACTGAGTTGGTGGCTAAGCTCGACAGCTTAACGAATCCATCACTAGGGAACGATTTATAAAATTGAGTCGAATTGTGAAACTAAAAGAGAAATTTCTATTCGGCAACGTTAGTCAAATTAAAGTTTTCATGTATCGCCAATTAAAGTTTTGAGCCGCTTCAATCACACATCTTACTCAGCCCATTTTATTTCCAATATATTTTTCTTCCCGACCAACTACCACTTACTTATATCGACGACTCTTTGCCTAATCGAGCAGCATTTCACTACTTACGAAGAAGTCAACAATTTGATGGGTTTAAAATTCCAACGCACTTACAGCGACTGACGTCTACTGCGGTGAGTGATGTGAACATGAAAACAATCTCTTTTCTCCTTCTGTGGAGAGACTCTCCCAATACCACTTTCTGCATTACTTCAAGGGGGCCCAGAATGCCGTCCATGAAATGAAGCAGTACTATTCACCCCGTCAGGCTTCACCGTACTTCTAGTCAGCTTTCATGCTATAGACCCGTCTTCTTGTTTCACTGTCTGTGAGGCTTCGCTTTCTTGTACTGTGTCAAAATCTTTTTTTCCGTAGTACGCCCTCGATGTATCTCTTTATGGGGTTGCAGTTGTCCTCGCGTTTGAGCATTTTGCTGATTATGTTGCTCGGTGCCGTGTCGCCAATCTGCTTCCTCAGAGCATCTCTTTCCGCGAGCCATCTGTCACAACTAAAAAACTTGTATTCGGCGTCATCGCTCGGCGCCTCGCAGTATATGCACCTGGGATCGCTTTCCTTGCTCATGAAGTATAGGTATATACGAAAGTATACATGGCCCGAGGGGAACTAAGTTAGGAAGTAATTCACTTCCCCGAAGTTCCTTTGGACCCATTTTCCTATTGATGGAATAAGTTTCACCGCCCATCTGCTGCTCAGTTCAGTGTCTCATCGGCTTTACCACCGCAGTATGGTTTGGCATCTCCCTTTCGTCATCCTACTGAAGATGTGATTCTTCTTGAAGTCCCACGCATCCATTCGTTCCCGGCCATAAGGTCGAAGGGTATCTGCCAGCTGATCACACACACTGGAGCGCCGGAGACAGTGCGGTAGGCTGAGACAACTCTAAGTGCCAAGTTTTCCAAGTCTTTGTTGACTTTATACCATGAAAGACGGACAATATTCGCTGCTTAAAAAAAAAATAGTGGTGTAGCTCCCAACCAATTTGGCATACCAAGATGTGTGACATTGAATTTAATTACAGTCTGCAATTGGTTCGTAAAAGTTCTATATATACAAATGCATTTTAGCAACATTTTCGAGAAAATACTAACCAAAGATGCGACTACTCCAAAATCTCCAATAGCCTTCGCGGGCGCAGCTTACAAATATAAGCAAAAGCTAAAAACTAAACTGTCGCCCCTTCTCTTCGCCATTGCCCTAGATGGCGTTATGAACCAATTGATCCTACACAAAAGAAGCAGCGTATGGAGTTTCACCAAACATATTGTGGACCTGGACTTCATCGATTACATATGCCTCCTCTCTCACAAACTCACTGACATGAAAGTGAAGGGGGACAGTCTAGTCACGCTGGCACGTACTTTCAGACTGGAAGCGAACATCACCAAGACGAAGGCTATGAGAGTCAACGACAATAAAGGAAGACATAAAATGGTTGACGGATGCCCGGTGAAATTTGTCGAAATGTCTGCTACCTTTGCTGCACTATCACGGCAGATGACAGAGCAGATGAAGATTTCAACTGTATGCATACATTATGGGCGAATTCGCGAATGACCAGCAGCACTAAACTGCGAATATTCAGCCCATGTGTGAAAGCAGTATTATTGTACGGAAGTCCAACATGGCTGGTCTCTAATACCATTAATTTGAATCTTTTGCCAACAAATACCTCAGCATCATCTGTAGGACATTTTGTCCGAACACCGTCAAGGAAATAAGAGAGATCATCAAAGAACGAGAAGCCCATCCTATGGCAAATCAAACGCAGAAAGTGCCCATGGATGGGTCATACGCTTAGAAAACCACGAAAGAGCATCACGAGAATGGCACAGGACTGGAACCCGCAGGGGAATAGAGATCGTTGGTGGCCAAAGATTACTTGGGAAACGCATTACATTACATAGGGCGGCGCAAAAATAGCAGCCCAGAACCTGTACGATGGAAGAATCCTGTCGAGGCCCTCTGCTTCCAAGCGGAGTGAATAAGGCTACAAAAAATAAGAATCAAGGATGATCGATTACCATAGATCACTACAAATGATGAAAAACGAAACCGAGCGCACAACTTCGGCTACCACGTCACCGTTCACTTCACACTTCTCACATATTCACATACTCGTCCAAACAGTTGTTTTTCAGATGGCAACGAGACAACGCGAGAACAATTTTCATTATATTTGAATATCACCAACACAATCTTAGTTTCAAACAAATTGTTGCCAGAGCCAATGCTACGTCAGCTCATCAGCTGATTCTTTAGAATTCACTGAGAGCCGGTCAATGGTCTGATTTTCGCGAAGCCAGACGGAGTTCATTAGCTATGCGTTTTGAATTACTCCACCCGAATGGTGCTTGTTCTTATAGCAAATTTAAGGAGACGTTTCCCACCTACTACTGAGATATCTTCCAAACTATCAAACTGTGGTGCCGCCAGATATTTTGAGCGTGTTTTCAGTATTGCAGGACATCCGCAAACGAGATGCTTCGCAATTTCCCTTGAGCTTTGCTCTCTACAATTCTCATTTGTCTCTCTATTGTCTACTACTTTTACTATCTCGTTCGAAAATAGACCTCTGCTTGGAACACCCTTTATGTAGGCGACAACCATTTTATTACTAGGTTGAGCATAGGATTTTGCATAATGCAACATTTTTCAATGTCACAGTTGGATGTAAATAAATATTCGCTTACAAATTCATGCTTTTTAGTTTATTGCGATGACATAGAAAATTTACATAATTTCATGGCAAATTTACTGCAACCGCAATACAGCACACATACCTACGCAGGAATATCTGATGTGCAGTTATTTAGTGCTTGTCTGGCAAATTTACTTAATGTGAGAAAACTAGCGAGCTAGAAATTACTAAAACCAAGCATTTTTGAATGTCTGACTTGAAGGCATTTTATGACTTTTTCTGGCATTGGTCTCCAAAATTTGAACGTCAAAGGTCAGGAATTTATAAAATTATATTGTGAGCTAAAAGTTTCAATATCATAAATAAGTATAAATTTGCAATTGGAGCCTGGGGATAGACACATATTATTTTTAGTGCTGCTGCTTTCATGAAAAATTTGCAAATTGGAGCTTACACTTCAACTACTGCAAGCAAACCGTACTAAAGAGTTTAAAGCTGTCTGTGCCGCAGTTAATGATTCATCTCATTCTGATACATATTCTATCTCCATATGTGATGAAAACATCGAAGGCGCTGGAAAAGTTTTACTGGAGGATCGTCGTGTAAGCAACAGGAGAATAGCACAATTGATTTTGTAATCTCTCTAAGTATTGTGTGATGTTCTGGGAATGCGACGAGTTAAAAGACGGTTAAGCCGAGATTGCTAAATTTTGCGTAAAGCCAATAACTAAAGAAATACTTAATATAAGGTGGCGCAAAATTAATCACCCTATCGGAGTTTTTATAATTTTTGCAAACGGTGTCATATGCCAGATGACAGTTATAGTATACAAACAGGCAAACAACCATCGTTTGGTGTTACAGTTCTGTGCGAGCTTTGGCCTGCTGCACAAAATATCTCCATTTGACCCGATCTTTGGCAGACTTCTTCCAGTTGTTGATCTTGAGTTTCCTCTTGTAGTGTTTTTTTTTTAGTTCGTCAACCGATCTTGATCTTGGTCTGCCGTGGTAGCAAAGCGATTGGTAGAAGCCTGTGAGGCCAAGACGCAGAGGAACTCCAAACCTGGCGCCTGCATACTGGCACGAAATCGCGAAACTCCGAAAACGATGCAACAAAACTCGCAGAAGAGCTCAAAGAGCGCGTCGGCGGCAATCTTATCCTGTTCAGCAGGCCCTTCATGAAGAAGTCCAACACGCATTGCAACAGGCAATACAGCAAAGTAAAACTCGTTGCCATATTTAATTAAGAAACTCCAGAGCCATGGGGTAAAGCAAAGTTATTAAGAAAGTGAGAGAACTAAAAACGCCCTAACCTACATACCCTGTCTTGCTGGGAAAGGTGGTCCCTCACCTATTTCCACCCCAGACCCCTGTAAAGGTAACGGATTGCCATCCTTTACCCCCCTCCCCGCAGTCAGAAGAGTATACGGTCTCAAAAGAAAAAATATTGGTCGCTTTTTAGAGAATCAGCGATGCAAGAGCTCCAGACCCAGATGGTGCCTCCAGTATTGGTTTCAAAGCAACGGTCCAAGCGAGTCCAGGCAGTTTTGCTGAACTCTACAGTGAATGTATCGAGTCTGGTATATTTCCCAGGAGATGGAAGCAACAGTGTTTAGTGCTACTGCTAAAGTCGGAGCCAACCTGGAGGAGCCAACAGGACTTGCGGAGCGACAACTTGGATTCAAGCGAGCAAGATCCACTGTCGACGCCATTTGATTAATGGTCGAAATAGCGAGCGAGACTATTAACAGGGCAGGTGGGGTATCCGGCTCTATGAAATATTACGCTATCATAACGCTGGCCCTAAAGAACTTTTAATTTAATAAATAGGACAGGATCCTTGAATACGACATGGACGACGGATCTCAGAATTACACAGTAACAGGTGGAGTACCGCAAGGCTCGTTTCTTAGCCCTACTTTGTGGTATGCAATGTACGATGGTATCCTCAGGAGCCAGGCAGCAAAGACGGGATCATTCTGCTAAAGGCCCCTGGACGAACTTATCCCTAACCTTGACACGTGGTTACGGCGAAGATGCGGAGAAGTGGATTACTTCCTCTCAGTATTATCTGCATAGATTTGATCTTTTCGCATCACCACTCTGTCCTACCTCCACATACTGTCTCTCATGTACTCTTCTGCTGTCCAAGATTCGCAAGAAAACTTGAGGAGTTACCCACTATCGTTGGAAGACAGCCAAGTAAGACTAATTTAACTGGCAGTATCTGCATTTCAAAACATTGCCGGGATGCTGCATTCAAGTTTGTCAAGCAAGTATTGCATATGCTACACAAGCAGGACGAAGAAAGGTAAGCAATAGAGCTGATTCAGTACCGGCAGCTAGAGCAAAACAATAATAACGCCCTGTGCTGCGTCTGATCACACCGAACTTTCGGACAAGTGCTAAAGTTAATATGAAACAGTGTTTCAGAGGAGGTTGACTCAGATATACCGATAACACATACGGATGCTTGAGTTAACGACTCAGAACCATATCATGACACTCGAAGTTCCATTTACTTCTTAATGGAGTAATGGAGATTATCAGCGACGTATAACCTCCACACGTCATAGGTAGAGAGCTTGGACGTAGGTTTCTTTTGTGGTTGTTATCCACAGTCACAGCTCCACGCTCGCTGTAATGCAGTCCCGGGGTGGAAGTCAGCCAAAGAAGAGAGGTCTGTTTTAGTGGGAGCATGGCCCACATATCATTGGCGCGACGGCATCAATTGATCCTCCCCTCAATTTAAAAAAAAGAAAAAAAAAAATCTTGGTCTGTCTCTTGCTTTCGTTGCAAATGTTTTAGCATCAATTAGTTTTCGTTAAATTCTCTTGGGGTCCATTCTCATGGTATGGCCTAGCCATTTTATTCTGTAAGCTATAATAAACCGTAAACATTTTCTCTTCTTATAAGTTGGCTTAGATCATGGTGCCATCATTCGCCGTTGTTTTTGACTACACTGAAGTTTTGCCTCAAGAAATTTTCGCTCAAATACTTTGATTTTTTTTTTTGTTTTTGTGGGTTTGTCTTTTTCACTTCATGTCCACGACTCTGATCTTTAGCAAAGACCTGGTAGCAGTACAGATTTATGCAGCGTAATTTTGCAAGGTATATTGGTATTAAAATGTTAATAAGCGAGAGAAATGTTGATATATTCTGTGTCAGGAAAGCGGAACCGCGATTATTCATGCAGTATATATTTCAACAAATTTTTACATGAAAGTATGTACAAAACTACGAGTTGCAATTAGTCAATAAGCCGTGTAGTCTTCATCGTTGAGAAGTATAGCCTGACATCTTCTCGGCATGCCTTAAACCAACTTTTCTGCGTAACTCGTCGACAAAGAGGACCATATTTTACGAACTTGACGCACGAGTTGCTTGAAATCGTGGACTGCAAGATCTTTTTCATAATATCTCACACATTTTTATTAGGGTTGACATCTGGGGACTGGGAAGACCAGTCCATTACTGTGACGCCATTTTCTTGTTTTGTTGTTTCTCAATGTATTTTTCTGAGAGCAGTGGTTTAGATGATGTGAGACGGTAGGATATATTCACCTCCTTCAGTTGACGTTCGTTGGTGTTGAAACTCACATTTATTCCCTCTTTAGCAAGAACTGATCGTGCTTGGCGTAGTCACAAAGAAGGGTCCCGCTTAAAAGTTGGGCGATCACTTTATCCTGCTTTTTTGTCGTCACTCGCTTCAAGCCGCGGTCGGAAAAGTAATCAACATTTTTGTACACCTTATACCGCTGATTCGACATCACAACAAACCTTTTTGATTTTTAATCACTTTTGTAGCCGCGGCGTAGGATAATGAAAATCATCCAGGTCTGTGGCTATGCTGACGGCCCTGCTATCATTTTGAGAAACCTACGCGCACTTGCTGACTGTACGGTAGAGCTCATCACCAAAGCAAAACTAGTCGGCATTGAAGTTAATGTCGACGAGACAAAAGTGGAGAGTTTTTTTACAAAGTGGAGAGTTTTACGCTGCAGACCCACTGATCGGTGTGAATGATAGACAACAAGCTGCTAATAGAAGTAACTTGGCTCCCCTGAAACTTTTCAACAATAAATTACACTCGTGGTCGTGTAAGCTGCAAACCTACAGAACGCAAATAAGGCCAGTAGCAATATATGGCTGCAATCATGGGTACTGACATCTTAGATAAGGAACTACCGTCTCCGCTTTGAGCGTAAAATCCTAAGAAGGATATTTAGATCTGAAAGAAAAGCTGATGGATGTTATAAGGATATTCAACAGCAATGATGAGAAAGACCGTTTGGATATCTACTCAGGATGGACGACAGCAGAATTACGAAAGATACTTTAAACTCTCTTATTAGGGGCAGTAAAAAGCGTGGAAGACCACTAAGAAGGTGGCAGGCGATGTTGATGCAGACGTTCGCCTTATAAATGGTAGGCGAAGCGACGCAATGAACCGAATCGCATTGAGTGCGATTGTGAAGGAAGCAATGGCTCACCTCAAGCTGAAATTGGTATGATGATGATGAATAAGTACGTAAATATCTAAAATATAAATATAAAAATGTTTTTGTCTATTCAGTGGACCCATTTTATATCCAGCTGTAGCCACACCATCACGAATTGCTGTTATCTTATAGCTCGAGGTCCCATTGTTTTCTTTTTAAAAATTTTTGAAGTGAAATTTTTTAGGCGTCGATGGACGAGCGAGAATGGGAGTAAAATTTCAGGGCCATACAACGTTTTGGTCATTTTCGTTTCGCGAGAGAAAAAAAAGATATAACGTAGAGGAAAAGGAGAGAGAGAGCTATAACTTGTATATTTGCCTTAGATACACTTTAGGCTATTTTTCCTGAGTTTTTCCTTGTAGTTGCTAATTTCTAGTGAGCAATAGCACTGCTTACTCTGTGGCACTTGCTTGTTGGTGCAAACTTGTTGGAAATATATTTTTAGTGTCTACCTTTTGGCGTTATATTTCCTTGGTGCCTACCGTTTGGGGCGTTTTTTGGCCCCAATTTTTTTGGCATTTTTTTTTGGGTGCCTACTTTTTGGCGCTTATTTCCGTTTCCTGGCTAGTGCTCGTGCGTACTGTAAAGTGCTATCCATTCCGGCGTCAGATTTATTGGTATTGCCTTGCGGTAATTTTTGCCGCTACTGCGGCCCTCGAATTGCTGCGTTTGTGCGGGTGATAAACGCGCGTAGTAGTGCGCGTTGTTGCCACGGTTTGTGTCCGGCGTTTACCTACACCGGTCGACCTTTCTCCGTTGTTTGTAAATTTTGTCTATTTGTATTCTCTGCAAATGTTATGAATTTCTTTCTTTCTCTCTCTCTCATTCTCTCTCGGGTCTCTCCTTCTTTCTTTGTATGCCTTGAAAGTTTCACTTCTATTATGGGTACTACGCTACACGCCCTTTTTTTTGAGTGTGTGTTGCGAAATTTTCACATGCATTTGGAAGTGTTGCCAAAAAGTAGGTGTGCTTCAAACTATCGTTGGTGGATTACCTATAGAAGCATTTTAGCATAAACATTGATTGTGCCGATGACATCATTGCCATTTCCAATATGTTGAATATGGGGAGTCTTCAGCCATCAAATGTGGGGAGTTATGAGCCACTTTAGTTTCGATTCGTTTCGCATTTTATATGCAAATCTTGCATCAGTCCTGCGTTATATGAATATTCCATGCTATTTCAAGCTTGCGTTCCAAGGCAGAAGGAGATATTTTTTTGAGCGGCCGCCGAAGTCGTATGGGGTGCCGTACATGAAACGGAAAAATGATGAAACGTTTTTTCTAATAGCAGGCTATGGCAAACCTCTGAGTGTATTTCTGCATTTGCCTCTTACTCTTCAAGTTTGAATTTTTTAGTTCATGACAATTCTTGCAATTGAGCTGTTCACTTAAAGTTTGACCCCATAGAGTCTGAATATTACATTTGTGCTCAATGCTTATAATGCTAAAATAAATACGTTTTGCGCCCTTTATCATTAGAATTATCTTTTGTTTAATTTTTGGAAGTTAAAAAAAAAATATGTAAATTTGCTTCATTGAAATTTGTATAAAAAATCGAAAATTAAATTTTTTTGAAACTGAAAAAAAAACATGATAATGTTTTAAGTTATTACACCTTAGGCTACCTACAGCACTTCCCAGATCAAAAACAAAAAATTAAGAAAACAATAAGTAAATAATTGGCGCGTACACTTCTCTCAGGTTTTTGTCCGAGCCCCTCCTCCTATTTGTGATGTGCGTCAAATGTAGGGACCTACAGTTTTAAACCGACTCCGAATGCCAGATATTTGTTATGAGGAGCTTTTTCGTGGAAGAAATACACTCAAAGGTTTGCCTAAAAACTTTGCATCATTCTGTCGTTTCATGCACGGCAACCCATACGACTTCGGTGGCCGCTCAAAAAAATATCTCCTATAAAACAAAACCCTGTTCATAAATTCCTCTAGAACATTTGGAAAGCACATCCATAAATATCTTTGAAATTTTCTTTTTGCTCTTTATAAAAATGTAAGGAACATTAGTTGAAATTTCCTTCCATCCATGAAGTAAAGTATACGCAGTGTACTACCTCTGCACACATTTTTCATTTGAAAAGTTTGAAGTGCTTTCAAATATTAAACTGCTTAGAAAATGAAAATATGAATATGCAGAATTGAAACACCAAACTTATGTTTTCACGCGCACGTAAAATTTGTCCTGCATTAACAAAAAGGTGGATTTTTGACGCACGTCCTTATATATCCAAACGGCTATGTAATTTACGCTAAGCGACTTTCGTTAATTATTCATTCAGGTGTACGAGTATTATGTACATACGTATGCATGTATGTATATCTACAAGTATTGGCAAGGGTATCCTTTTTCCATTAAATACCAGTTCTCTTGTAATTGTGCTTATCTGGCACATGTCAAGTGTAAACTTCAATTTCCTCCCATCCTCGTGCATGCCTGCGTACTTGAAGTTTCTTATGGGATAACTTTTATGTAGGTAAATAATCATAACGGTGTGTATGTCATAATCCGAGGAGCGTTGATATACGCTTAATTTCCCAGTTGGCAAACAAAAGCTGAAAACTGTTCTGCTCTGTGACCAGTCAGTTGGAAGTGAAGCTTTAAGGCTTTGGGTGTTACTTAATTTGTAGTTTTGGTTGCCATGCTTGCTCTTCTCTGAGCTGTATGTATACGTTTGCGGTGTCAAGTGTATCGAATTAAGATCGAATTCATTAAAATGTCATATTTGGTTTCATTTATAAATGAACAGAAACTGGGTTCCGGGAATATGTGGATGGATGTATCTGCGCTCGTTTGTTCGTATGCGGTTGTGCTCAAATTATATGAAACATGAAAATGAAGTAAAGTAAACTATAAAAGAAACTAATTGCATTTGTATACTTTTCACAAAAAGTTGAATTCAATGGAAAGCCATAATCGCTGCAGGCAATCACTACATTTCCCAATTGATGCTCATTTCAGCCCTTGCCAAGTAATTTTTTAAAAATTGAACCTTACACTCAAAACACGAGATTAGAACGCCTTCTGTTTTAGCAACTCGCATTAGTTCAGATAAATAAATGGGATGATGATAAATATTATTGGATTAGTACCGATAGTTGAAGAGAAGAGAAAAGCGTTTATTTTTTCTTCGACAAAGAAAGGTTATTTGATGGATAATTCAAAGAAAGTTTCAAGTTTTCAAGGTAAAGTTCAACAGTATGACTCCCCTTTCGTAAATTTCTTACTGGCAGCGTAGATGCTTTGATGATGAGAGCGTCCGATTAGGTTGCTTAAATTGTACGAGATAAAGATTTTGTATAAGATTTTTGGACGTTCAAGCATTTTTCATGGCAAATATTGCAAACAGGGGAATGATGAGTTTGAAAGCAATGAACATAGCCGCCGCTTTCGTGGGTCAAGCCAAACTAATAGTTTCAAATGCTACGTCGAAGGCTGAAAGCAGCTGCTGGTGAAACATTATATGCATTGAAAAGACTAAATGACAAAGGACTTAGTTTAAATTAGTGTTTCTGATTGCCATTGGATAGCACGAGAAAGAAGGAGTTTGACTCACGCTTTGGTGAACTTGGCTGAGGCTATCGCAGGAGCGTTAAGCCTCTGGTTAAGCCTCCGATTTATCTATGTATTTATGACGTGAAGTGCTGTGGTGCTATTGGGCAATTTACGGAAGCCATGCTGATGTGTAGCTGGTGTTAGGTGTTTTATAAAGAACTGAAGTAGAAGAACTTCAAGTGTCTTCACTATTGGCGATAGGAGATTTATTGGTCGACAGGAACGCCAACCCTTGGTTGGTAGACTTCCCAGGCTTAAAAAGCAAGCCTACTCTCCCAGAGCTTGCCCAAAGAAAGACTGAAGACCCTCAATGAAGGCTCTTCCCGTTTAAACCAATTTTTTCGATTTAATTTTGGTACCTTTGAGGCTAATGGCTTTGGAAACTTTAGCTTTTCTGATATCTACCTCTACTTTATCGCTGGAAAAATCAAGCAGTGTACTGTTCTATGGCAATTTGTGAAACCGTCCGTGGCACGATGCTTGGATCTGTCGACCGAAGAATATAAAATAAATAGTCAGCTAAAATACCCCGCGCATCGTTTCGTCGGTCTGGACAGAGACCGTGGTGGGGACCAGAGCCTACTCACACCAGAGATGAAGTTGCAGGTCTACCCATTCATCAAGTGCTCAATCCATTTAGTCCTCTTGTGTTGGATTACCAGTTACCGAATCTCCAAATCTCTTTTATGCGAGGATACCCGGGATCGGCGTGGTGTAGATGATCGCGCTCCTTTCGTAAAACGGCTGCTTTCGCTTAGAACGAAAATCCATGAGTCTTCCAGCAGGATCACTTTACGGTATGCGTGTTCGTCTATGCGTACATCCATGAAAGAGCATTGAGGGTGTCCTCAGTGAATTTTGTGAAGCCAACCCAATCAGCCTTATTAAAGTTAATATAGGAGCGATGATCCGCGGAAATAAAATCAGCAGCATATGCCTCCAAGCTATGCCATGAATTATATCAGCTACCTACTGTCCTAGCAGCACACCAATCTCAGGATGTATATAAATGTTAAACCTCTGCTAAGGCGTTGCACTTGCGGTTCATGTCTACTTCGATAAGACGATGTTGCGCACTATGGCGAACTTTAAACGCTAGTCTACCAGCACTTTCGCTTTCGATCCCTGCGGTGCACATTATAGCCCTCCCAAGTAATCAATGAGGATTTACAATACAGTTTTGTTTCTTGAAGCGCAGATATTAGTACTCCGTGCCGGCTCATAAAACCGGCTTTCTCGGTAATCTAGCTCCGGAGTCCATTGCAGTTTAATTGTAATAGCTTAAAGTTTATCGGAAGGAGGGTGGCTTTTCAAGATGTAAGGAACGCGTGAGATTGCTTGAGTTGATATAGGTGTGCACGCCGCTGTATTTGTTGTGACCTAAGCAAAGATATGAGGGAGTGATGTTGCTCTGGTCAGATCCGCGAAGCCGTAGAAGTTCCGTTTTTAGTGCTTGACGGATGACTGGCGCATTACCCGAAGCAGAAACCGTGAAGGCTGGATGGATCTGATGACGAGAGCAACGTTTGGTCACACACCATGGTCCACCGTATGGGCCTTAAGGCTAGAGGAGATCTTATGATGGTACCACGCGTTGCATTGATTATGTGGAGCCATCTTTGGCAAACGCAGAACAAATAAATTTCAGGTCCAGGATGCGACTCAATGTCAGCACTAAAAAGAAGTATTGGGTGGAGCTCCATGCAGCAAGGCTACTCCAGTGACGATAGACGAGGGATAAGGTAAATAATAAATATTCAAGGCCTTCCTAAACAGAGGGCGAGTAAACCAAGAAAAACTAGACGAATTATCATTAGTGAAGAGCTCAAATAATAAAGTACCTGCAATGCTACGCTGAAGAATATCTGAAGAAGCAATAACTACTACAATAGCACATTGCCTTTAACATTCGTAAGACGTGATCCATTTTAAAAACTTAGTATGAAAGCCACAACCTTCAAGTTTACATATCAATATTCGATGAGATACTCTTTCGATGGCTTTAAGAAATGCATTTAAATGACATCAACTAGGTATGCATCGTGAAAGAATTCCAAAAGTGCAAGAGAGAAGGGCAACCCTCACGTAAAATAACTAAGCGACCATTCTCTCCATGCTCCTTGACTCCATGCCATTAGCAGTCGTACTTGAAAAGAGATACAATGTGGTGCTGCCAAAGGCTCAATTGTGGTCAAACTCTGAAAATGCGCCCGGCAAACAGTGTTTTCGCATTTTCACGGCTGGTTCCAGGACTGAGCACGATTCCGGATCTTGTGTCTACATGGAATACAGCGGGACAGAACGACACTTTGCTCTTAGAATGTACGCATCTGTATTTTAAGCGGAGGAATTTGCTATTCAACAAGCAATAAACTTTGTTGTCGAAAAGAGGTGGGGTGGCAGATCTGTCTGGTAAGTCTGCAGGGACAGCAAAGCTGCGCTCATGGCCTTAGACAACCCTCCAACCACTTCAAGGGCAGTTGAGTCCCTTAAATTCAGGGTGAGCTATGTCGGTAGATCTGTTGTCCTGCTGCTAACATGGGCCTCGGAACACGCGGATATCGCGGGTAACGAGACCTCTGACTCCTTAGCTAGGATGAGCTCTGAGGCACGTCCTTCTACTTTGTTGTTGTTTTAACAGTAATAGAAGCCCCGCCAGTATAGGGTATATCACCGTTCTTCTTCGTGTGGCTCATCTAAAGATAGGCCCAGGAAACATGCTTTTTCGACAGGTTGGGTTCAGAGGAAGAGGGGTATGAGATGAGTAAGTTTTAGAGGGCATGTGTAAAGGTGGTTAGTGTCGTGCAGGGTCCCTTCACATGCCGAACATATGTTTGGTATGTCGGGGTCAATTCTGGATAAGTAGGAGTTTAACCTGCTACAGTATCCTGAACGTAGTTGTGCCAGTGTTACACGTGTCTCACGGGAACATGGAGCTCTTCATCTGCAATAGGTGGTGGTTGGTCTTCGATTACGGCATTTACAGGGCGGGAGCTTAAGAAGGTGGTAACGATCTCCCGGTGAATGTCGTTTATTGGCTGTCTAATTACTGTCTGGTCCAGTAGATTTCTGTCAGTTTTGTACTGGATCTCGTCCTTCTACTCCTTTCGTCAGCCAGCAAAGCCAAGGTTAGCAAACGGGTTACTTCAACACACAAGTGAGCTTGGCAGGCTGAGAGAAGCTGCAGAGGGACAAAACTGATGTTACCTGTCATGTCCGACCGACTGTCGCAGATCCTGCTGACATTAAGCAGAAAGGACTATAGGCAGCTGGTTCGACTGATGACGGGCCACTTTCTATGGGCGAAGCACATGAACACAAAGTAGGCATCTCAGACAGTGGACTCTGCCCATCATATGGAGAGGAGGATGCGACGGCGAACCACTTCCTATACGTCTGCCCGGCATTCGCTCGAACTAGGTTTTGGGTCTTTGTCACTAAAGTGTTAAGAAGCGACCACCTTAGCACCATAAGATCTACTTAGGCTTCTTCGGAGGTCGAATAGATTTAAAGAAAATCAAAAAGGGAGCCCGAGTACCATATAATGGCTGTCTGAATGCTGTACTTGCAACTTTATCCCTACCAAAAAACAAAAAACCAAAAACGAGAGGACATTGTTATCATATTAGTTCAGGTTCGAGACGGGAGTAGCATAATAATTTATGTCAAAATCGCAGAAAACATAATTCTGAGCATGTTTCAATGCAAGAGACATGAATTAGAAAGGTCAATATTAAAATATTTTCTCATTTATTTGTTTAATTACACACAAGAAACCAAGAAAATGTAAGAAAAAACTCTTTTTGCATAACAATTAGAATTCCATAGACACATTTGCATCTACATACGCCGATCACTTAGCAACATCTCAGTTGCTAT
Organism: Anastrepha obliqua; assembly: GCF_027943255.1. Classification (NCBI taxonomy): domain Eukaryota; kingdom Metazoa; phylum Arthropoda; class Insecta; order Diptera; family Tephritidae; genus Anastrepha; species Anastrepha obliqua. The sequence continues at coordinate 12,084,206 of NC_072893.1, forward strand.
CCCTTCACATGAATCTTAGATATGACCAGTGGTTGCTTGGGTTTGCTTTCAGCAAATGGGGAATGTAGAAATAGTTTCCCAAACTAATTAATTAGTTTCATACAGTTTAAGGCATTGCAACAATTTACAAACCCCAAAATAAATAAAACAAAGCGAAACTTTGCAAAAACATGACAGGATTAGAGCTGATATGCCGTGATAATTTATGCCTCTTAGTGGAAAGAAAGGCAGCGAAAATGTTCCAAGAGGCTTGTGGGTAGCCACAAAAGTGTTATTGCGTCAAGCAAAGGCAGAATAAATTGTTACATTTCCCTAAAAAAAAAGCAAAAAAAAAATATAAAAAAAATGAGAAAAAATAACGCAAGACATAAATAAGAAATGCCACACAGTTTGAAGAAAAAGAGCCACCGGAGACCCTATGACAACATACCATGTAACTCCAGACACAATAGGCAAGCACGCGAAATTTAATGCGAATACAACTCCCCCGGACTTACAGAATAACTTCCAGACAGTCCAAAGTAATTTTATTTGCTACCCCAAATTCTTGGCACGCATTTGCTGCGGGCGGTTAGTGTTTAGATGCGCCGCACGTCTAGAAAGAAGCAACAAACGAACGGATGAAAGAAGAACGCGACATAGCAAAGTGTAAAAAGTAAAAAGAAGTGGAAAGTGAGAAAATGTGTCGGAAAAATAATTGTGTGGTAAGTGACGATGCGAACAAAGTGAAATGAAATCCGTGGAAAGTAACAAAAAGATACTAAAAATGGAAGATAAATTCAACAGCGTGTAATACACGTGACAAGCTAGCCCTGATGTTTGTAGTACATGTTTTTATGCATATATATAATACAAATTTCCTTGTGGAGGCTCGCGTTGCTGCTAGCCTTTGGTTTAATGCCTAGAACGCAAGCTGACAAGCAGGCGTCATCAGCAACCACAAGACACTGAAGAGTGGTTGTGATGAGAGATATGCCGCATTGCGCTGACTTGCTTGTACGAATATATGAATTTTTCATGAAATTTTGGCTATAAGCTTGTGCTCGCTTTAAACGCTTGAATGTATGCAACAAATTAGTGGTTTACATATTTTTTTTACTACCAAGGGACGTTGCTTGAATATGCAACAAATCGGCGTGTAGCTGCTGACTTACTTTCCGCATGCCTCGAAACGCCTGCATGTGTGCTTGTTGCTTGGTGTTTTACTTAATATTTATTTTATTTATCTTCTCACATGGAATGCCTATAGTACGTTGAGTGAGTGTAGAATGTACCAACATGACAAAAAAAATGTTGACTAGTAGCAACTGCCTATCTTATCGCACCGAACAACCTACAAAAGGGCGATCAATTTAGAGTTGTCGGTTTTTAAATTGAAATAAATCAACGAAAATTTAATTTGATCGGGCAAATATTATTATTTTTGTGTAGAACCCTTCACGACACTTATTTTTTAAAGATAATCCCTTTGAAATGTTGGCCACAACTGCGCCGTAGTTCGGTCATACATAAACACGTAAACACTAACTTTGAATGACTCGCTAGAAGACTTCGGTCGGTATCTCGTGAACACCATTAGTAATGTTGGCTTCCAATGCTGATGCTTTCCATTTCAATTCAACCGGGCTATTCGGGTCATGTTCTTCGATTTCGATGTAACTTAAATATGTTGCTCTCTGGTCAAAATAATGAGACACGTATTTTTTTGTTTGCCCGAAAAAAATTTTTTTCAAGAAGTAATCGGCAATTTTGTTTTTCGGCTCAAACTCGATTTTTTTTAATTATATAAGAAAATTTTTTTTTTAAATGCCCATAACTTAGTCAAAAATGAACCGATTTTAATAATTCTGGGTTCAAAATGATCGTAATTGCTTATACAAGCAACTTCATGCAGAAACAATTGCAAAAAGGTAGTTGAACATTTTTTATTTAGCAAAAAAGAAAAAAAAAATTGAAATTTTTTCGAAATTCAATATTTCAAAAAGTGTATTTTTATTTTTTTTATAACTTTTTCCAAATCAAAAGGACATCTCAAACTTTAATTGAGATGAATGCCTAGTAGCTAAAATGAGTTGTTTTTGAGTAATGAATTTTTGAGTAAAAACCCTTTTTCGCACTTTTTGTTTTTTGCAAAATAAAACATTTTCAACTATTTTTTTGCAATTGTTTCTGCATGAAGTCGCTCGTGTAAGTAATTACGATAATTTTGAACCCAGAATCATTCAAATCGGTTTATTGTTGACTAAGTTATGAGTAATTAAAAAAAATTTTCTTATATAGATTCTTTCCATTTCAATTCAAAAGGGGCTATTCGGGACATGTTCTTCGATTTCGATGTAACTTAAATATGTTGCTCTCTGGTCAAAATAATGAGACACGTATTTTTTTGTTCGCCCGAAAAAAATTTTTTTCAAGAGTTATCGGCAATTTTGTTTTTCGGCTCAAACTCGATTTTTTTTAATTATATAAGAAAATTTTTTTTTTAAATGCTCATAACTTAGTCAAAAATGACCCGATTTTAATAATTTTGGATTCAAAATGATCGCCATTACTTACACAAGCGATTTCATGTAGAAACAGTTGAAAAAAATTAGTTGAAAATTTTTTATCTTGCAAAAAAACAAAAAGTGCGAAACAGGTTTTTTACTCAAAAATTCATTACTCAAAAACAACTCATTTTAGCTACTGGGCATTCAGCTTAATTGAAGTTTGAGGTGTCCTTTTGATTTGGAAAAAGTTATAAAAAAAATAAAAATACACTTTTTGAAATATTGAATTTCGAAAAAATTTCAATTTTTTTTCTTTTTTGCTAAATAAAAAAATTTCAACTACTTTTTTGCAATTGTTTCTACATGAAGTCGCTTGTGTATGTAATTACGATCATTTTGAACCCAAAATTATTAAAATCGGTTCATTTTTGACTAAGTTATGGGCATTTAAAAAAAAAATTTTCTTATATAATTAAAAAAAATCGAGTTTGAGCCGAAAAACAAAATTGCCGATAACTCTTGAAACAAAATTTTTTCGGGCGAACAAAAAAATACGTGTCTCATTATTTTGATCACAGAGCAACATATTTAAGTTACATCGAAATCGAAGAACATGACCCGAATAGCCCGGTTGAATTGAAATGGAAAGCATCTGCTTCAATCGCAGCTGGTTCATCCACAAAGCGTTCACACTTTACGTACCCTTACCAATAAAAGTTCAAAGGTGTAATATCACAAGATCTTAGGGACCAAGAGGAGAGATAAATCGCTCACCGAAATGAAGACGCAGTGAGTCCATTGTTTCACGGGCTGTATGACAGGGAGCGCCGTCGCTATCTTGTTGAAACGCAATGTAGTGGAGATCATAGGCTTCAATTTCCGATATACTTTGACTCTTATGAGTATATAAGTAATTGCGGATTTTTTTAAGATAATCAAAGACAATTTTTCCATGAAACTAAATAACTTTATTCTCTAATGGCAGGCAGCATCAGAATCCAACGTTCATAAAACGTCTAGTTTTTATTAGCAAAAAACTGAATAAGGTACGATTTGGCATCAACATCGTTATTAAAATTTTTACCATTCAAGGAGATTTATAAAGATCGAAACAAAAAGTAATCAGATGGTGCAAAGTCAACACTATATGGTGGATGTGGCAAAGCGACCCAACCAAGCTCCAATAATTTTTGCCGGGTGGCCAAAATGTGTGGCCCTGCATTGTCATGATGGAATACAATACCTTTTCGATTTGTCAATTCGGGCCGCCTTTCTTCAACTGGATTGCTTAATTTCGTTAGTTGTTCAATGTAGACATCAGAATTGATCGTTTGGTTGGGTGGTAAAAGTTCAAAGTAGGCTAAGAGACTAGACTACCATTGTAATCCCACTAAATTGATAACAATGAAACCAAACTTCTTTTGATGAATATCAGCTTTTGATGTTGTTTGAGTTGGTTCACCTGGCCTGCTCCGCTCGATCTTGTTGCAAACACCTCATTTTTCATAGCCAGTTATCAGTCGTTTTAAAAATGGATCATTTTCATTACGTTTCTTTAGCAAATCGCAGCTGTTAATGCGTTGCGTTAAATGCGTTTCTTTCAGTTCGTGAGGAAACCACGTATCGAGTTTTGAACATAACCAAGTTAGTTTAAATGATTTTCAATGCATAGATGTGATACTTGAAGCTTCTCTGCAATCTGACGTGTTGTACTGTGACGATCCGAATCGATTATTGCTTTGATTAGGTCGTCATTAACTTCAACTGGACGACCAGAGCGTTTTTCATCTTTGAGTGAAAAATCACCAGAACGAAATTTGGCAAACCAATTTTGACACTGCCGTTCTTTTAAGGCTTCGCCACTATAAACAGCACATAACTTTTTATGAGCTTGCGATGCGGGTTTTCCTTTGCGGAAATAAAAAAGCACAATTTGACGAAAATGTGAAATTATTCAACGAACGCCAAACGAAAACTAGACAACCGATCAAAAAACTTTTTTTTCTGATTGACAGCTGAATTGCCAACTATCAAATAACAAAATGTGTTTTACATTTGTAATACATCTGCAAGCCTAAAGCCTTCAACCGAAGCCATCTATGAGTGAAACCCGCATTTACGTAGTTGTCAACCCAAAATATGACATTTCAAGATGCTATCAAAGAAAACGGAAGCAATACGGGATTTTACAGTTCTGAAAAACAAAGTGGAAGTGCAACGAGCCAAACCTGCAAAAATAGCCAAACCTGTATCAAATTTGCTTCGGAAAGACGCAAAATTTGTGATAAATGAAAACAAGGTTTTAGCCATGAAAGAGTTCAAGAAAGGGAGACTATAGCTCCAGCTCTAAAATTGAGCAATTTTCACGCCGTAATGGAAGTTAACACAGTTGCATCGAAATGTGACTATGACGCGGTACTATTACAAAGAGACTAGGAAGGTGAAAGTTTCAATCCAGTCACGTACCTCAACCGCAAAATAAAAATTTAAATACCTTAACCCCTCCCAAGTTTGTATATAAAGAAACACAAAAAATATTAGTACATATTTTTTGCTCCCTTTAACGGCAGTGAGCTAGCGAAAAATTTAGATGCAGAAGAAAGTATTTTATAAATCTTATTATAAGAATCTTAGAGAATGAGAGAAATTCACAAAATTGTTTCTTTAAGATTTTGGTTTTATTTCCTTACAAATCTTTTCATATTTTAAAACTTTTTAAAATTCGTAAGAAAGAGAATGCGGCATAGAGTTTATGATATGTGCATATATACATATATTTTCTACATACCAGCTTAAAGGCATAAATAAAGGGTTTTTCAAAAAGCGCGCCCAGATGTTGTTTTAAAATGAAATATATACAAATTTTAATTCTTTTAGATTTTAATATTTTTATACAAAATATAGTTCTTAAAAATTACTTGTAAAAAATGATGTAAATTGAATTCCTACCATGAGCACCTCGACAGATAAAATTCTTCTAACAGTCGATTCGTGAATGCCTATTGTTGAGAATGTCGATGTTGAAGGTTGTTCAGCAACACTTTGCGCTACAGCAGCAATATTGCCAAGAGAACATTTAGTTTTTGGACTACCAATCCTTTTTCAGTTCTCAACAGAACCAGGTTTGAATGATTATTTCCATCAAAAAAATTATAAATTTTGCGATATGTTTTTCTTAAAGACGGCCACTTTCATAGTAAGCTTCAGTAACCTTAACGCATTGCTCAACAATACCAACCTCGGTATTGTCATTGCCTGATCATTGCAGTGTATTCCAAGCAGATATCTTGGCAATCGCAGAAAGCTCGTGTGATGATGTCTTTTTTTTGTTCTAAGTCAGATCTATTTAGTGAGGTCCAAGTATAGCAGCACATTCTTTATCTCGATGTCTGAGTTCTCATTAACCGTTAGTTTCTAGCCAAGAGCACTATGTCATCCACGTACGCCACTTCCATTGTTGGCAACTAATAACCACAGCAGAGGCAATAAGACTGACTATTGTAGAAGCTGTGGGGATATAGAAGGGGAAGCGGCTTGGTTGGTTGGTTGGTTAAAGTGGTGATTCTTCCAGAATCCAACTAGCACTTCCGCGCCATTTTGTTGCCACATCCTCGTTGCCAACTTGTTTAACGGTTTTTTACAGCATAACTATATCCAGTCTGTGCGGTTAAGGAACCTTATTAGGTTGTTAACGTCTAAGCCAGATAGTTGTTCGAGATTCTCGAACAGCGGTTGGCCCAGGGTTACACTCTGTCCTTCCATAGGGCAGGGCATTTACAGAGGAAATGGAAGATTGTCTCCTTTTTCTCCGGTTGTTTGCAACTGTGACAGTATGTATTGTGAGGGATACCCATTTTGGCTGCTTGTTCTCCAATAGACCAAAAGCCAGTTATGACTGCCGTTAGTCTCCAGGCGTCCCGTCGTTTCATTCTTATTAATGCCGACGATTGCCATAACGTTCTGCTAATTTTGCATTTCGTCTGGACTTTCCACCTACAGTCAGCGATTCGGAGGTATTTTTGGGAAATTGTGCTCTTGACTGCACCTAATGGTGTGAATACCGATTCTGCAAGAGCGTTATTCATGGCAGATCCCTCTCTTGCCAGTTCATCTGCTTTTTCGTTACCTTCAATGTTCCGATGTCCCGGGACCCAGATTAAGGTAACTTTATGGTTTTAACTCAAGATGGTGAGGCTATTCCCACTTTGTTCCACCACTTTGGAGGTTGTTGTGGCCGAACCTAGTGCCTGGATTGCAGCTTGGCTATCCGAGAGAATAGCGAGGGGAAGCGGCTCTCGAACACCTTCTATGCGGGTACATGGCTCTGCGTAGAAGACGGTTGAGATTGCTCGGTCTCGCTTTTCTGAATAACATTGCGGATGTTGCAAATCTGAACCATCTTTTTAAGGGCCACACAATGGTTCAGAGAGGATCAAGTAGAGCAGGGATAGAATAGTTCCGATGGTATCTCAAGGGACCTTTAACTGGCCTAAGTGCGTTGAAGAATAGCCAATTCACCTACCATAACCTAACGCGTTGTGCTAGAGTATAAAATTGTACATTTGCCTGCTTGACAAATGCCAAAGACGGCATAAAAAAACGTTGGAATAACTCCTAGATTCCCTACTAACATCTCATCTACGCGTCTCATTTAGAAGACCCTTTATGTACTTCACCTAAACTTTTACTCACCCTGTTGCTTGCATTTTTGAATAATGTTGGTATGCAGGAATTTGTATATACAATTTGTGAAGCCGCATATTTTTAAATATATTTGCATTAGTGGCATTGCTGCCCACCGACTCACTGATGATAAATTGTTCCCTCTCGGCTTAAGTAAATGCTCTCTCGAATAAATTCAAGTGACTTCAACTCAAAACAATTTCATACAATCGGAATTAAAAACTTCATCACATCCACTTCTTTTGTTTATATATATTTTTTTCTTGTTAATTTCGCACTTGCTTTTCTACAGATCCGTTTTTTATAAACACTTTGCGAATATTTTGCATTTATTACTTCATTTCAGCAAATATTAAATATTTTGCGGTAGTTAAATTTCACTAGAACTGACTTTTATGCGCGCACAGTTTCCTGTTAGATTACTTTGAGTCGCTACTTAGAGGCCGCACTGATTTGGCTGTGTTGGTTGCAGTAGCAACAGCTACAGCTCCGATTTGTTTGATTGATGTAGCGAAGCGCTATGAAGCGCGTCTGTTGCCAAGGCATGTTGCTGTTGCTGGTGCTGTCGCTGACGTATTGTTGTTATTAATATTTCCCCCCCCAGCTACTGGAACTTGAAATCACTTGCCAATTAGGGTCTACTTTGATTTAAAATCATTTTCTGACTTTTTTGCTTTGAAATTGACATTCGTGGCAGCATTTCAATATTTTGTTGCTGCTTTCGTTAGCACTTTTCATTAAAAATTTTGATTAGTTTTCACAATTTTTGATTGCTGTTTTTGATTGTTTTTGTTTTAGTTTAGCATGAAATTATGCTTGCTTGCTTTACTTTCAGCGAAGAATTGGGGCTTATATTAGTTAAAAGCGTCTGTTTTGGTAGATTTGAAAACATTTTTTGGATATTCAGCTCAAGTGTAGGTTTCTTTCAAATAATTGTTTAAGTAGCTCGCTGTTTGAAGTAACAATTTAATGCGATAATTTCAAGCGAATTTTTAATATGCCAGGTGGCGCAAAATTAATCACCCGATCGGACGATTTATAATTTTTCACATTTGACAGACAAGCAACGGAGCGCGTAAAAATCAAAATAATCACTCAAAATATTTGTTTTTATTTAATAAAAATTTGATTCAAAAGCAAGATTGGATGATTAATTTTGCATAACTTATTTATTTTTTTTTATTTTATATATTTATTTATCTTTTTTTTTAATTTTACCCATTTTTTGCTTTAACTGTTCTATGACAAAGTTTTTACAACTAATCTCGGTGAAAAAAGTATAAAACAAAATTTTTTGTACTAAAGCATTTCATATTTTTAATAATTTTTTTAATTTTCTAAATTTGTTAGGTTTTATTTTTTGAAGTTTAAGTAAACAAACAGACAGGCAATGGAGTGCGTAAAGATCAAAATAAAGAATTTCATCACTGAAAAATTTTTTTTTTTGGTGTAAAAATTATTCAAAAACAAAGTTGGATGATTAATTTGCACTTTTTTTGAAATTTGAAAATTTTAATATAAATGTTTTCGGGTTTTGCTTCTTAAATAAATGCTTATTTTATTTCACGTCTTTGATTTCTATATTTTTCTCTTTATCTTAATTTGTCTTTTTTTATGTTTATTTATTTATTTATTTTATTTATTTCTTATAACTTTTTTAATTCATTGTTTTTTAATTGAAAATTTCATATTTTTATATTTATTTCTATATTTTTGCTTTAATTTAAGTGGTGTTTTTATTTATTTTCTTTTTATATTATTTTATTTGGTTTATTTAATTTATTTCAAATTTTTTTGGTTTTTTTTTTTTTTGAAAATTGAAATTTTTTTTGAATAATAAAAATATTTATTGTATTTAACATTTCTTATCTCTATATTTTTTTCTTTATTTTAGTTTGTTTTTTTAATTTTTTTCTTTTTACATTATTTTATTTGGTTTATATCACTTTTTTTATTTTATATTTTTTTAATTTTTTTATTTGATTTTATTCAAGTTTATTTCATTAAATTTACCTTATTTCATTTCTTTTCTCATAATTCCAAATTATTGCATTTCACTCAATTTTTCTATTCACCTCACTTCACTTTATTTCGCCCATTTGCGCAAATCCTTCGTTTATATTTGGACATTCTTTAGCTTCAAGTTCATACAACTTGTTATTGTTTTCCACATACTTTCAACACAAACAAAATACTTTCCGTTAGCCACATCTTTTGCCTACGAGTGCGCGTCTACAACTGATTACAATTGCTTAGAACGCGCGTGTTATCAAGTCCTGCTAGCCACCGTTTGTAGTAGTTTGTCCCCGCCTCCTTATGCAACCTATCAAACCATTGCCAGTGCAGCATAAACAAGCCATGTTAACTACGCACAGTTGGTCGAAAATCTGTTAGTAATAGCTTCAATATCCTTTGACTGCATTTTCTAGCAGTTCTCCATATTCAGCGCTCTCTTTGCGATTGCGCATAGGATCTCTGCTCACTCACTGCCCGTTCTATAGTAAATCAGCTGTTTACTATGTGAGCCACTTTGCGTATGTATGTACGCGTGTATGGCTGGCAGACGGCCAGGATCATAACAAACCATTTAAACAAAGGTATTTTCATAGTCCAAGAAGTTTCATTCATAGTCTGGCTTAGTAGTTAACCCACACCAGTCGCAAATGGATGCGCCGTAGACTGAATATTTGCAATTTTCTCTGCAGACTGCGGGTGAATACTGTCTTGTATATTTTTTTGTTTCTTCCATCTGTTTCTTTTAGATTTTCCATACGAGTAGGGACTATTTTTGCATCTACTTATCTCATTTCGAATTCTTTGCTGTTTTGTGGCTGGCAGTTTACAGCACCTGGTTTCCTCTTGGCTCTGTACGCAAATCACCTAGTTGTGGTGTTTAATTTTGTACTCATCTGCACCTAAATTTGCATAATAGGTGTGCGTGTTTTACTCGCCCTCACGTCTGCTCGCTTGCGCCTGTCTGTTCCTAGTCGTTTTGTTATCAATTTGAAGGTCGCTCTGGGATTAATTTTGTGGCTTTAATATACACCGTATTTGGTTTCGGCTATTGTTAGGAAGCAGTATTTTTAGTCTGCAAGGTGGTCTTAATGGACCAATGATGTGCTGATTAAAAAAATAATAACAAACAAAGTATAACATGAGAAAAGAGGCAATTAGAAGGGTTTACCCGGGGGATGAATGCGATTACTTTGTTGTTCTAGAGAGTTTGAAAAAAGGATGGGCGCTGTGTAGGAGGAAAAATAGAAAAGCTTGTAAATTTAGCTCATTTATTTATTTATATATTTATTCTAGGGCATGCATGCATATCTTTACCAATTAATACAAAAGGGTAGGCGTAAATTACAGTGATTATGAAAGCAATTAAGTTAATATAAATAAGAGTTAAGTATTAAAGTATTACCAAGAGTATAGCTTGGATAGGATAAATCGTAGTCTAAAAAATTAAAGAGGATATGGAACTCAGCAAACGTACTTTTAATAGCAGCGTTAATGCTTTGGACAGTTCTGTTTAAGCTGATACTAAAAATATCAAAGCGTCACAGACTCCTACTGAGGACATTAAAATTAGCTCATCTCAGAAGGGTAGGACAATCAATTTTATCAGATTTAATATTGAGCAGAAAGGAAATGGAATCAATGTACTCTTCTTCCTTATCAGATTGATCAATTTGTATCGAGAGAAGTGTGAAGACTTCGGTTTGGGGAAGTTTCAGGTCCCCAAGACATACCGAATAAACGCCTTTTGAACAGATTGTAACCGATTCCAACCGACTGTTGTGAAATTTATTACTAAGGCCTGCAGAAAGTTGGACACATCCAAGCTTGTGCGGATAATATGTGCGTACTAATCTCAAGACGATCACTACAAGCTATATGCAACAAAATGCATGTGGCTCTAAACAAGATTGAGCATTGGTGCGAGTTTCATAGACTTTCGGTGAACCCTATAAGAAGTATATTGGTACTTTTCCCTGGGACACGCAATATGGAAGGCCCACTTTGAAAGGAGTAATAGTGCAACTGTCTTCTACAGTCAAATACTTAGGGGTAATCCTAGATAGTAAGATGATCTGGAAGACACAGGACGCGCAGAAGATCCCTCGAATACTAAAAGTCTTCTGGCAGTGCAAAAAAACGTTTGGCAAGGCATGGGGTCTAAGACCGGTGATAGTATACTGGTTGTACATCGCCCTGATTAGACCAATTATTACAAAACGCCTCAGTAGTCTGGTGGAAGGCTACTATGGTTAATTCCAGAGTAAAACCCCTAACCAGACTACAGAAAAGTGTGTGCTGAGGTATCGCAGGTGCTAAAGGTACGACATCTGGCGATGCCCTTAATGCCGACCTGAACTTGTAAGCAATGAAGGCGGCATACAAACACAAGCTAAAAGTGCTCTGAGGAAACCAAGAAAACACTGGCCACCGTCAAATATGCCACCATTTGTCGGAGTGTCACTGTTCTCCATGCCAGCAGATAATCGGGTGCCTTACGTTAGCTTCGGTAGGAAGTACGATGTTTTGATCCCAGATAGAGATCAATGGTTAGTCCAGAAAATCTATTAATGGGATTTTAGCACACTTTCTACACTGACGGATCCTAAGCCAGTGATGGTAGCGGATTTGGAAGAAACTTAGACGAAGGCACTAAGAACTCCTATGCTACAGGACGGACGGTTGCGGTATTCTTAACGGAAGGCTATAACAACTTGAATGTAGCAAACTGACTAATTGAGAAAAAGTGGCGAGGTAGTAGTACTGGAATTTGTAGTGACAGTAACTAAGAACTAAGAGCACTTGCTAACCCAAGCAACTCTTTGGAATTAGTTGGTGAATGTAAGACAAAACTGAACAGTGTTGCAAAGCACAACAAAGTTTGTGTTTTTCGGGTACCTGGACGTTGTGCTATTACAGGGAACGAGTTGGCTGATAAACTGGCTCATGAAGGCTCTGCAAGCATACCATAGGACCCTGAACCCTTTCTGGGTGTCAATTCAATCAATTCAATTATGGACTGACGACTTCATGAGGTCTACTTATGGAAAACGTTGGTCTGTGTTGGGCTCCTGCAGAGTACCCAAGTGCTTTGGGAAAGAACCAAACAGGAAACTAGCGACCTTTCTCCTTCAACTTACTAAGAAGGATTTGAGAGTACCGGTGGATGTAATCACAGGACACAATGCCTGTAGCTAGCATATGGCTACCATAGGAATCATTGACTACCCCATATGCCTTTCCTGCCGGGAAAACGAGGACACTGCAGAGCATTTTCTGTGTAGATGGTCGGCTTTTCTAGAATGAGACTTATGCTATTAGGGTGCGATGTTCTGAGTATGGATAAAGTTCATACTCTTCCTCTTCCAGACCTCTTAATATTCATCAAATAATTCAAATAATTCGCGGACGAATGGCCTCCAACCCCCCTTATATCTAATCATATTTTACCCAAGACCTCCATATAAACGAATAAGCGAGGAATAAAAAGTTATAAAATTATTAGGACCTTGATTGAGAATTGTGGAGGTGTGTTTGTGAATGCCTTCGAAAGAGTAGATGGTCAATAGTAGAGAGTAAAGAGAGAGGAGTATGTGGATTATATCTTTCGTCGCGTGTTTAGTTATGAAGGTCAAAGATGAGTCGCATCGTTTTGTAGGCAGGAAACGAGTCAGATGTTAACTTTTCAGGTCTAATGAGAATTGAAGAAATGAAAGCAGGGTTTTATATAAGCAGCAGTTTTAAATAACTTAGTGCATAAAGTGATGAGTAAATTATTTATTAATTTTAACAATTTTGAGGCGCGCATACCCGATGAAAGGGATTTTTGCTTTAACAAGAAGCTAAGGCGGTTACACCGTCAATCACAAGAAAATATTTGCAGAAGAGTCCGAATTTCCTAAATTTAATTTCTCGTGCTAACTAAACAACTAACTGCATTTTATGTCGCCCGGTATACCACACAAAAGCTGGCCAATTTACGGCAAACACGTGCGTATAACTTGACGAAATTACTGAATACAAAATTTAATAAATTAATTAACAGACAACTTCCTCTCTGCCAACCTCAAAAGTCAAAATAAGTTGGTCAAAACCGCTGCGCATTTTATCCTACCATTGAGCTAATGACCAGCATCTTCAAAATGTTTACCTTGAATTTCCCAAATACACATACTCTACAAGTAAATATTTGTGTTTGTCTTTGTTTCTCTTTTTTAGCTCTGTAACTATTTTGATTTCCTGCACCATAAAGCGGAAGGTAAACAAAATATGCCATCAGAAAACAAAGAGGGGGCTGTGAATGAAAAGAAAAACAAATCTAAAAACTTTTTCACATTAATAAAACAGCAGCCACACCCGCAAAACACATTGATGGCATTAGAAACTTTGTGCTCGCAAGGTGCGCGCTGACGTATACGCAATTTTTCAGCCTACAAAGCGAGCATTTGTACTCGGGGTGCCAATAATTGCGATGATGGTTGACGCCGCGATTGTAGGATGATTTTAAAGTGATTCAAGAAATCGTTCCAGGTTTGTTGCTGTAAATGCTGTGAAAATTAAATAATCCTGTTCCGTTTTTTTTTAATAAAAAATTGAGTCTTTGGAGCTGAGAGAAGAAAAATATGCCTGCAAACAAAAAAAACAAGAATTACATATAACATTGAAATTAAGTTAAAAGTTGCTTAGTAAAAACCACTACCCTCAAAGGAGAAGCCAGCTCATAGATCACATCATTTTTTAGTTTTTATTTACTTAAGTTTAAGTTTAGCTGCATCGGTCAGCTAAAAAAATATCCTCTCACTTTAAAACTTTACCTTTGTGGACCTGGAAAATCGAAATTTTAATGTTTATAACATCGAACATGTGCTTTTGTAAAACTATTAAAACATTTAAAATTGAATCTGCCCGAGATTAAAATGTATTGCACAAAAAACCTGCCAAAGATAATAGCACTTTGTACGCTCATCTAAATTTTTTGAAAGAAGAAACAAAAAAATACATTCAAGAAAAATTATTAGAGCAATGCGCAAAGAAATCGCTGAAGAAGAAAGGCGTCGTTCGATAACCCACTGATATAACAAATCAACGTAAAGTAGATGGAGGCATGGGCTAATACCCATTTCTATGACGTGCTTAGAAAGGAACCATAGAGAAACAAACTTCCACCTAATGCAATTCCTTTCAGTGCACGGGGTATTTCAAAAATATCTCCATAGATTCGGCCATGACAGTTCCCCACACTGCCCATTCTGCACGGAGAGGTAGCCTATGAGCTAACCAGAATGTGAGGTAATACCTTTTTAGTAGTTCCGCGGGGAGAGTGGTAGATAGTGGAGAGGTGTTTAGTACGTAGGTGTTGCTGTGAGGCTGCGGGTAGTGCATACTGCAAAGCCGCTATAGCAGAACTCATGAGAATTTCCTTTTCACAAAAAAAAAAAATGCAATAAAGTACTGCCATAAAACCGGATTCTCACACCAATTTGAACGTATAGCATCCAACTATAGAGTTGGTTCAGTACTAGCAATAACTTGCAAATAAAAAGGTTTGAAAATAAAGTCTTGAAATCTAAAATAATCAAAAAATATGCTATAACGTACATGAAGAGGCCGGATAGAATGATTGAAGCGTTGAAAGTTGCATAACCTCACGCAGCAGCCATCTACTCTGCAAAGAGTTTGCACAGCATGAAGGAAAGAATAATGAGATGGCGTCTATCGTGGTACCGTTATTTTGCTCTCAGAGAATTTGACAATGAATGACGCCGTGTCCACCAGTATGGCGAGATTAGCATATTCGTAACTTGATTTGGCATTTTTTTGTTACTTACTATAGACTCGAAGTTTTAGTTCTTTCTTCATGACACTTTTCTAGCCTGTTCTAATTAAAAGTAATCTTTATAATTTTGTAAAATTTACATTTTTTTTTAAATTAGTTCAATAATTCACTAAGTTTTATTTAGCTTTACTTTTTTTAACATCTGGTCGCATTGCCCGCGACAACAGTCAAACCTCTCTCTGGGTAGTGCAGTGTTGCCTAGCTTTGGATATAAAAACGCACTAAAATGCCCATTTAAAGAAAATAAAACCCCAAATTTTTATTGAATTACTCAAAGAACTTTGTATGCGTGACAAATTGTCTTTAAAATGTGCGCTTTTTTAAATAAATGTATTATGGTTATGTACAATTTAATTAATGAGTTGTTTGTTAAGAGAAACTCTTTTGTTAGGTGAGCTACTTTTTTGCTATATTTAAGGTTATGTATATTAACAAGATAAGGTACTCTCTTTGTAAAAATGTCGTTATGGTTTCTTCAATATTTTCTGGTATTTTGTTGCTTATTTTTACTATGAATACACCTCTTGATACCCTATGTCCTACTAAGGATTGAGAACCGGACGATTACGACTACACCTTTATGGTTTTAATTCGGATTCAATAAATTCAAACACTTTTTAAAATTTGTATAAAAGTTTTCAATGTTAAGAAGAGTTGAGAGAAGATTTAGTATTCTAATATAACCTTTTTTTTCCTTGTTTAATCTTCTCGGGAGCAAAGAGCCTCGACAAGACTTGTTTTGCGTTGGCTTCGTTAATCTATTTGATTCTTGACAGGTCAGTCCTAAGTAGTGGGAATGACCACCTATCGTTCTGAGCAACAACTCCTTTTTACTACTCGGATTGCCATCTGTGTGTAACATTTTTCTGGCAGAAGAATCACACAGATAGCTGAGGACTTCGCTAAAGTGGTGTGTCTGCGCTATTCCCGCTTCCTCTTGCTGGCGCCACTTGATGCAATATGTAACTGTGTGCTTTTCTTTGTTTTAGCAGCCACGATGCAAATAATGCACTGACTATTGTGCGGGAGTAAGGATGTAAAGGATGGAAAGTATAAGTTTTTGGGTTTAAGGAATGAGATGGTTTTTTTTTTAGAAACAGAGAAAGTGGAAAATTTGGAAAAGTGCTAAAACATAACCTTAAAAGGAACACGAAATTAAATTTTCACTTTCAAAATATCAAATTTTATAAGAACAAATTTCCATTAATACAAAAATCTTCTCAGAGTGACCTTTTATAACGTTTTTTTGTTTAATAATACAGGTTTTTTTAACTTACAGTTTCGGTAGCTTTAAATTAAAAAGAGAAACAAACATCAAACTTAAAACTTTTCGCATTTTGGGTATAAAAAAGCACCAAATTTATTGCGAAGAGCAAATGGGTGGCAACGCTGCACAGTTCAGTTAATGCGACGTCACGCAGTCTCTGATGGGCACAATCTTGTTTCTATCATTCTTGTATGCAGAGTAACATAACTCGTTAATTTCGTTGTTGTTGTTGCTGTAGCATCATAAACATTCCCCATACATATACGGGGAATACTGCTGCGGTGACAGTCTTTGACCGGAAATAAATCCGTTACCTAGAACCGACAGCCGTGGGAACGTCGTTAATTTCATGATTGTTAATACATAAAAAAGGCTGATATCGTGGTACCATATTTCCGGATTATGGGATTGACATTTCGCGTCAACGCGTTTGATATGTCTAACTTGCACCTGCATTTGTCTCTATCATAAATTTTAATTTGATAATGAATGAAAAGGAAAAAAGGTCGAGCCAAGGAGCACTAGGAGATTTGGCGGATCCTAAAACACTCAGGCTAAAAAGCCCATTGTATTTGTCACAATGAATGAACTCAGTTGGAAATGAAAAATGAATGTGTGAACCTTAAATGGATTTATGTATTGACGAGATAGAGCAAATGTGCACAATTAGATGTACGAGCAAAGCCAAAAAAAAAAACAAAAAAAGGTACTTTTACAATACCAAATTGAGTTAGGTTTCCTTTATTGAAAATGACGCAGTGCTTTCTATGTAGTTGCATGCACAACTTTTTGGAAGTTTGTTAACCACGTTTCTTTATTCGTGTGTTCATAACTCGTTTAGGCTTTAACAAACTCTTGCCGTAGCGAGGACTGATGGCAAGAACAATTCCCTGCCGGCAGTGTCTTTTCTGGCAACTATCATCACTCTACGTAGTAGTACATAAAATAATACCTACGTATCGGAGGCGAATATGCTAGCTGGCATATGTTTTGTCTTGCTTATCAGCTTTGTCTAAAAGCCTATAAAAATAACAATAACTGTATGACACACAACAAAGATGCCAAACATGTAGACACTATCTGATATGCCGGTCACCCCAGCCAGTCGCCTGCTGTACGTTTGTACTTTTCCATTTTATGCGATTTTTCATTTTTATTGGCACTCAGCGCCCAGCCAAATTCAATGCTGTCAGGTAATGTTGATTGCCATTACTAGCAACACGTACACACACACACACATATTTTGTGCGTGTTTCCCCCTCGAGGTGGTCTCGCCCGCCATGAACAGCGGTTTGCGGCAGAAGCACAAATTGTTGGTTAGCTGTTTGAGGCTGGAAGGAGGACCAAACTCAGCCTGTCTCTCCTCTATAAGGTGCGAGCTATATATGAGTGGCTGTGTGTAAGTCTACTTTAATTCAATGGCTCATTTTTCTTGTCTGCTGCGAAATTACCTGCCTACAATCCTGTGTGAAAATGTCAGTTAGATTTGTTTTCGCCAAAGCGAAATGTGTCTACAACAAGTTGTAGTTAGACAAAATAATCGTAAAATCAGCATAAGTAACAAAAGCGCAAATACGAATAGCAAAATAAAGGCGGAAAATGGCAGCAGCACTGGTCAAGGGCAAAGAAAAAAGACGACGTCCTGCGACGTTACTTGGCCTTAGGCACAATCAGAGTAGTCATAGCAACGCCTCGACGCAGCATTGAACTGATTCTGTTTTTATTTGCTTCGTTTGCTACTTCCTTCTGATTCCAATCTACTTTGTCGTTTTGTTTCCATGTATCTCCTGCTCTACTGTTCTACTTTGTACGCAACAATGGCAGTCGTTTTTGTAATATTTGTGGGTCACGCATTGTTGGACAACTGCGGCTGCGGCTCGTGGTTTGTGTGTAGGTCCTTGCGGGCAGTTGCTACAGCAGATTAATGGATGCTCAATAAATCATATATCGAAATATTGCTTGTGCGTAAGCAGGTATGAGCTATTTTTTTTAATAGTAGGACATTCTTAATGTGAATCCCGGAGTGGTCCCGGACTAGTCCCGAAACACACGTTTTTTAAATTTATTAAAAATTCTATAACTACAATATTTTGTACAAAAACTTTACCATATTGCAATATTTATTAAATAAATTAATTATACTAAAATATATATACAAAAATACTAAAACTAATGATAAATAAAAAAAGCATAAGAACTATTTCTTGGGTAATAACTTAATTATAACTTTATTTTTTTTTTTAAATCGTATTTACTTAAGGTTTAAATCAAACATAGACCAGCCAGAGCTAGAAGGCACCGTGTGTGCAGTCCTGTCTGTCGCGAATAATGCCAAACAACGGCGGTCCTAGCCATAGTTAAAGAATGGCAGGATAGTCAGCTCGTTTCTCTTGCATGCCGCACCGATCAAAGCTGATGTACTGAACATAAATGGATATAAAAAAAATGTTAGCCGTCGTCCGCCTAAACGCTTTGCGGACTATCTGCGGCTTCCATACAACTTCGAATGATGCTTCCTTCGTTGCTGCAGGTCTAGTCCCCGCAGACATTTTGGCGAAAGAAATGCAGAGAGTAGAAAGCAACGCTCTCCGAACACGACAGCAGAGCAAGGCGTAAAAATATTGGAAAAGAAAAAAGCGGTCATTCGATCCCCACTGGCAAGGCCGGTGGAACAGATCACCGAAAGGTAGATGGACGCATGTGCTAATATCCATTTTTACGACGTGGTTAGAAAGGAACAATGGGAAACAAACTTTCACCTTGGAAAGACTTCCCAAGCAGGACCCTCAAACTCCAGTTTGTGAATATAGAGATCTGTACAAAGTTCAGAGAAATTCGGTGTTAATCACCCGAAAATGCTGCTATGAGCCTTGAGAGATTGTCCCCTTGAACCTGCTTGCATTTGAGCAGCGATGGCAATAACGTGAGGGTCGTTGGGAAGTAAGTGTAAAACGACATTAAGAGCCACACTGGGAGAAGTTCTACATGCTTACAGTCTCCCGAGTTTAGTGATATAATAGACCTTCCGAAGAGCTTCCCACCAAACCAGGCATCCGTACGTCAAAATCGACAGAACCACTACCTACATCCAAAGTACCGACCTGTGGCTTCAGTCCCCATTTTCGCCGAACATAGATTTGCAGGAGTAGATGGCTATATTGACCTTCTTTAGCCGATTTTCAATGTGTAGCTTCCAATGGAGCTTTGAGTCAAGTATAACTCCAAGACACCTAACTTCACATGAAAGCGGGAGAACGTAGTTCTTGAAGTTGCGTATTCCAAGGTGTGGAGGTTTTTTTCTGGTTAGAAGCATCAAATAGAGCAAGTGGCAATTTAATTTGAGATTTGATTAAATTGTTTCCCGCATTTTAACTTGAAAAATATCTAAATTACCCCAGTGTGCATATCCACTAATGCGAAAATTGTCGGTACCTAAAAACTCCGACAGTCGAAAATTTCGGGATTCCGTAATTGGCATCCCTACTACACATCCTCAGCAGGTATGAAGTGGGTGGAGACACAGAATAGGACACGCACGCCGAAACCATTCATTCCCTCTACCTATTCTGATGTTGCGTATTTTTGTAAGTCTTTCTGGTGGCCATAGTCTGAGGTTACTCCCAAATTTTTAAGGCATCCTTGTGGGCTAAACACGTGTCAGCGCTCTTTATGCAGTGATGCTTAATATAAAAATTTGCAATTCAATCAAAAAACCAAATGTTAGGTAAATGTTTGTGTTTTGCTTTAGCAAAATATGTTCCGGGCCGTACTTATGGATGAGTGCATAAAAAGTTGGCCTATTGTTATGGAATTCCCATGAATCACTTATTTATGATTTATTTTCTTGCCCTCAATTTTAAATACTTTTGTATCGCAAAATATTCATTCACACTTTGTTCCGGATATAAAATATGCTTAAGTACCAGCAAGCATTTAGAATCTTAAGTGGGTCATTGATGAGCCATAGCTCGAAGCGTTTACCCTCATAATGAGCTCGTTTAAGAGTTCGCCACGAGATTGTTTTCGCTCTTGCAAAGGGTTACGTATTTCAGCCTCAATTCGCACAAAAAATCAGTCATTGCAATCCTTGTTTTCGATTCATTCTGGAATTTCCAGAGCTCGTAATATGTTTACTGGGTGTTGTACATTTTGCCAGTGAGTTTGCATATCTTTTCGCATTAATTCTTTTCTGCGTAATTGATTTTGTTGGGACAAATTGTCAAATAATGTTATTTAACTGCTGCTTTTATATGCAGATTTATTTTTGCAACCTATTTTTTGAGCAACAGCAAAAATGTTACAAAATTTATTCTTATTTTTAAGGCTTCAAAAGTATGGCCTCACACTCAAAGTTCTTCATTTGAATAATTTTAATTAGGTTTGATGTATACGATTCAGCTGAAACGCATGTTTTTGCTTTTGCCGCTGTTTCAATGTCGCAGTTTTAGGTTATTATAATTTTGCAATAAAAACTATGATTTAAAAGCCGCTCTAACAAATACCAACAATTGGTTTTGAGCTTCGTGAACTTTCAGGTCATTCTAAATGAATAAACTTCCTTATACTCTCAAGTTGAGTTCAGTGCGCATAGTTTTTTTTTATCATATTTTGTGAGAAGTTGAAAATGTTGACTGAATTAGGAAATTCTGTTCTGAATCCAACGTGAGGGCATAACGTTGGTCTTTTATTCGATTTCATGACTTTAACACATTTTTTCTTTCGCGCAATTTGGCAACATGGTAAAGTTATTTATGCTACTGGCATTCTCATTATTTATGCCCTTATTAGGTGCAGAGCCAGTCTGTTCTAATGGAAATGACAAATGCTCGTACCTCCTCAATGGGTTTCATTGTTTTAATAAATGTTTTTCTCAGAGAAATTTGGCAACCATGGAATTAATTATATAACTAACTAATTCTCAATATTTATACCTTTATCAGGTCATGGTGCAGGGCGAAGCTGCTGTAGATGTACTAAAAAATACTCGTATGTCCCCATTGGGTTTCATTGTTTTAACAGATTTTGTCCTCAGAGAAATTTGGCAACCATGTAATAGCTAATTATATAACATCCTCATTATTTATGCTTTTATCAGGTCACAGTGCAGAGCCAGTCTACTTGAAAGGTACTGAAACATATTCTTATCTTCTCTTTGAGTTTCATAGTTTTAACAGATTTTTTTCTCAGAGAAATGTGCAGCTACGCAACTAATTAGTTTAGTAACATCCTCATTATTTACGCCTGTATCATATAGATTTTCATCTCATCATCATCAGATTTTTTCTCCAATGAAATTTGACATCCATGTAATAGCTAATTATATAACATCCTCATTATCTACGCTTTATTAGATCGGAATATACAGTCTGCTTAATTTGAAGGCTCCGCAAATTGCGCGTATCTCCTCACTGAATTTTTCACTGGAAATTTGGCTACAATGGTATTAATTATTTTACTAACACTGAAAATGCTCGTATTGGATTTCATTGTTTCAAAAGATGTTTTCCTTAGAGAAATTTGGCAACAATGGAATAGTTAACTACATTACCAACGCCCTTATTTGTATGCTTTCATCAGGACCAAATTTAACGAGTAATGTAATATGAGGCTGAATTTCGGCCACTATAAGCAACTCCAACTTATGCAAGTACCACAACAGTACGGAGTATTACCGGAGGAAGGCGAATTGGTTGAAAAAAATTGACAAACTATTAATCAGCAGCAGAGCCGCAGTACTTACAAAACAAGTAAATTGAAAAATCAAGGAAGGTAACAGAGTTCATTATTAAGTAAAGAGAGAATAAACTCCGATTTCTGGTAAGATTAATTGTAGGGCAATATTTGTCTAATATCTATAGAAAATAACTAAGTGAGGTAAATCTTTATGTTGACCTTTACACTCTCAATTGCTTATCTGTGTATTGCAGCCGCCTAGTTCAAAAGTGCCAGATATGACTGACTTACGGCGCTATTTGCAAAAATTATAAATCTTCCGATAGGCAGATTAATTGCGTGCTTTCTTACAAATAAATTTCCTGGTGTAAGGATTCAGAATACTTTCGCAGTCGTTGTTGTTCGGCTTTCGTTAGTAAAAGGAGGCACATTTTAGGGTAAAATGTATTGTGTATAGATCAGGTACTCTGACTCTGGAAAATCATCGTGTTATCAAAAACCTGTGTACTTAAAAAAGACTGTTGCAAACGCCATTTTGGTCAACTGTATGCGCTATAGAGATATGATAAAAGATTTTTTGTACAGTTAAAATGAAGATGTGGATTTGAACCTCGAACACATCGGAGCAGAGGTTTGTTACCAGTAGACCATTTCTATAGAGCACCATAAATGGCTGTGATTTGTGAACAATCTATTAACGACTCAGGCCATTGAAGCGAATATTGAGCAATTTATTCATGAGATAAAACCAGAAACCTTCACCAAGTTCTTGGAAAATTGGCTGCCATATGAATGGAATCGTAGTTCATAAATAATGGGAATGTTCGTTAATAATTTTTATTAAGTTTTTGGAATTTATTGTTATAAATAATTTAATGCACCCCCCGTTACAACTACTCGACGTCAAAGTTTTGCACATTTTTCCATTGCAGTCTGCACATTCTTACATTCTGTCAATCCTGACTGAGACTCGGGCGAGGCAGAATACCTGCATTTCACAGTTGCTTTAAGGTGTAGACATATCTCTGACGAATTAACTTTATCATGTACCTTTAGCTTGATAGAGTGATTAGATGAGATGCATTTCTATATTACATGAAAAAATCGAGGTTAAAGTCACCTACTATATAGGTAATTTTCACTACTGTACTGTACTAAATAACGTAAGCAACGTAGAACGTAGTGAGGACAATAACTTATCGCAACCTTATTACCCAGCGGAATTGAGCATCGCGGCCCCTACCATGGAAGAAGCTGAAACTGCAATACGTAAGCTAAAAAGCGGCAAAGCGAGTGGGAAGATGGCATCACAGCCGAATTTAATTAACTCGGCTGACCAGATGTTGTATCTGCACTAACAGAGCTTATACAAAGCATCTGGGAAGATGAAATAATTCGACTAGACTGGCAATCCAGTTTATTATTTTCTATTCACAAGACAGGTGACAAACGCATCTCCAACAACTTCGGAGGTATATCCCTCTTTAAGCGCCGCATACAAGGTTTTCACTAATGCACTCATCGAAAGAATTAATTCCGTGGCAGAGGATATTCTGGGCGAGTATCAATGTGTGCATTTCAAGGAAAAATGTCAAGGAAAGATCAGTGTTTTGTACTCGTATGTGCCGAATCTTCGAAAAGTTGTATGAACTAGGCTTGACATTCATTGCCTATTTGTGGACTTTAAAAACGCTTTCGACAGCATCGAGAGAAATAAACATCCTTTTGTTCTCCGTCCACAAGGTGTATCAATAAAACTCTCGGCTCGCTGGTATCTATGAACGTGGCAGGAACGGTATCCAAAGTAATGATACAAGAAAAAACTACAGATTCTTTCGATGTTAACAAGCAAGGCGATGCGCTACCCATAGAGGGCGTTGATCTGCGTTAAACTCGTGCGGAGTAGCCAAGTGCTTTGTGAAAGAACCAAACAGGAAAATAGTCACCTTTCTCCTAAACCTCAGCAGAAAGGACCTGAGAGTACTGGTGGGTGTAATCACTGGGCACAACGTCTGTGGTCAGCATATGGCTACCATGGGGGTCGTAGACAGCCCGATATGCCTATGCTGTCTCGAAGATGACGCTACTGCAGAGCATTTTTTCTGTAGCTGTCCGGCGTTTTGTATAATCAGGCTTAGGATATTGCGTTGCGATATACTGAGTATGAATAAAGTTCATAATCTTCCCCTTCCGGATCTCTTCAGATTCGTCAATGAATCCAAGAGCGTGACCTCATACTAGTTTTTGCGTCTTACCACCCACATTCTATCTTTCTTATCTCTCTATTATTTCTACTCAAATCTATCCGGGTGTAGTACAATGGTCTCCTGACAGAGTGCTTGGACTTGTCCAACCCCCCCACAAATCTAATCTATATTGTTACACTTGCAAACCGCGCGTTAAAACTTATTAATAAAGCAAAGTCAGGGGGTATGCAAGTTAACGTCGATAAGACAAAATAACTCGTTAGTACAAGAAATACTATGTACTCGCTACAGCAACCTGGAACTTAGTCCTCATACTCTTCAAAAAGTTCAAATCTTCAAATATCTGCATATAAACCTTAATCTGCGCTAGCGATGGAGTCCAAGCTGCCAACATAAGAGATTTTTTACAGGTTAAATTGCTCAAAAGCAAACTGCTCTCATGGTCGTGTAAGCTATAAGACCCTAATAAGAACCACCTCCTACACTTCGAGCGAAAGATCTTCTTCTTCTCAATTGACGTTATAGCCGCTTACGCGATTTTGTCCGAGTTTAACAAAGATGTCAGATGGGCAGACAAAGTGAAGCCAATTCCTTCCCCACCTGATCTCTGATCTTTTCAACGCAGAGGAGGCCTGCCTCTTCCTCTGCTACCACCAGCTGGTACTGCATACTTTCGGAGCCGGAGCGTTTGTATCGATTCGGACAACATAACCCAGGCAACGTCTCTATGTCGTTTATGAGTGAAAGATATACTTATATATATGCATATAGTATAATTGGCGCATACACCCCTTTTGGGTGTTCAGCCGAGCTTCTCCTGCTATTTGTGCTGTGCGTCTTGATGTTGCTCCACAAATGGAGGGACCTACAGTTTCAAGCCGATTCCGAACGGCAAATATTTTTATGAGGAGCTTTTTCATGACAGAAATACACGCGGAGGTATTCCATTGCCTGCCGAGGCGCCATTAGAAATCTGTTTTTCTTAATTTTGGTGTTTCACCGAGATTCGAACCTACGTTCTCTCTGTGAATTCCGAATGGTAGTCACGCACCAACCCATTCGGCTACGGCGGCCGCCGCGAAAGATACTCTGGATAATATTTGGTCCAGTAAGGAGACTGATGGGATTTATAGAATAAGATATAAAAACAAAAGCGAACAACTGATAAGGGGCCAAAAGATTGCGCGCTTTACTAAAACGCGGAGGCTACGATGGTTTGGGCATATCCTCAGAATTGACGGCAACAGGTTAACGAAAAATGATGGGTAGTAGAAAATGCAAGATACCACTAAGAAGATGGATTAATGATATCCAAGAAGACCTGACTTACGTTGCATAAATTTTAGAAGGAGCGATGCAATGAACCTGGACGTATGAAGAATTATTGTAAAAGAAGCACTGGCTCACCTCTAGCTGTAATTTCCATGATGATGACGACGATGATATTTAATTTTTCACCGAACTTTTTAAATACCCAATACTAAGCTGGCTCGAAAGGTTTGCTCGATATGAGAATAAAAACAAGTTGTTGCAAAAGTGCTGCTGCCGTTGATTCGCTGGAATTTCATTTAAACACAACTGAAGTGTCACACACTAATACAGACTAGGCTGGCGATGCACTGTCGCATGAAATGTAAATGCCCCTACGAGTTATCAAATAAAGTAAGAAGCTTTAGAATTGAATTGAAAAAGAAAATATATTTTAAATCACTGGCATACAAAATTCAATTCAATTTACTATAGTAAAAATTTGATAGGCCTTTTCGTGTGCTTATGCCAGATAAATTGCATAACAGCCTAATGGACAATTTCTGTGGAAGCTACAATTGAAATACGTGCCAACAATTTGATTTAATATACACAAAATTGCTAGGCAAAGTGGCGCAATGGAAACCTCTGCCTACTCTACACTTCTCACTTTTGACACTGAGTGGATATGCGAATGATGAATCGCTATTCGATTGCCATTATTGCAGCGCTTCTGGTTATATTGACTTTCGAATTTGTTTGCCTAATGCCACTGCCAATCAACGCAGAATTTGTATAGGACTTCTAATTTTATTTTATTTTTATTTTTTTGCAATCTGTGCATTGTACGCTTTTTATAAGCGTTTTCAATTCCTGTTTTCTGTGTAAGAATAAAAGTCATTGAACTCAAAAACGCAATTTCTGTTACTTAGCGTTGGGCTTTCATGCATTCACAAAATCATTGACTTCGGCAGCATCATCAATCAACAGCTTTGGTACATGGCTTGGAATTGCAAATAAGTATGAAAATATTTTTTTTTTATGTATTTGTTGTACAAATTTGAGGAAACATAGATTAGCTGGTTGTTAGTTACATAATTCGCATGACTTATTTGCCCATTCAAATGCTGCCAAAAACATTCAACAGGCTGGGCATAGAGTGGGTGGTTTCACAAATTTTTTGGCCGTTAATTTATAATAACCGTTATCTATCAACCGAAAACTTGCGCAGCGAATCAAATAAGATTTAAATAAATTTGTAAAAGACTTTAAATTGTTAGTGCTTTTTGAAAATAAATTAAAATACATTATGTCCAAAAAGGACCGGGAAATGTTCAATAGAATGCAAAATAATTGTTTAACACGTTCGCGGACGTGAATGCTACAGCATTTAAATTTTAAAG
Source organism: Anastrepha obliqua (assembly GCF_027943255.1). Lineage (NCBI taxonomy): Eukaryota > Metazoa > Arthropoda > Insecta > Diptera > Tephritidae > Anastrepha > Anastrepha obliqua. The sequence goes on from NC_072893.1 coordinate 12,111,025, forward strand.
CCAATTTTTGTTCATTTAATATATATTTCGAATTAATGAACAATTGATTCATTAAGTACTTTCATATTATTTTATTTTTTCTCCGTGCATTTACAAGTTTCCTTAAGCCGGCACATTGAGTAAACTAGAAGTGTAATACTTGACGTGAATGCTATAGCATCTATATTTCGTAGAATTCTCAGAGAGAGCTTATTCTATCATTTCACATTTTTGTCTGAAAATGTCCGTTACTTTCAACAATGTGCATTTAACTGCTTAGAGATTACATTATCGGCTTCAGCTAGAGATTTGAGATTAAAGTGAAAACATCAGTTTTTTGAATTATCGTATACCTTTTTTCATTCACGTAAGAAGCCTGCACGAATTTTGAGATTATTTGATGATTGTGATTCAGATCAAGATATAGGTAAGTGTATTACGAAAATAATTGGAAATGAAATCCATACATTTATGGAGACTTTTGTGATAGAATATGGAATATTCAGCGAAAACTCAAGAGAATGTATCCCTAATATTATATATTGGGTAGTCGAAAAAGTCTTTTCGTATTTATAATCAAACTTCAACTCATTTCTTTTATATTTATAATGAACTTTATTAAACTAAATATGTACCATTTTGGTCGACCATCTTTTGCCATTTTTCTTCTAGAGACATTATTCCATCAGTGTAAAACTTTTGTGGTTTCTCGGCGAAAAACTGCCACAAGTAACACACAGGCTTCTCTTGAAGCCAACTTTACTCCATTAAGGGAGTTCTGCATTGACCGAAACAAATGGTAGTCCGATGGTGCAAGGTCAGGGCTATATGGTGGATGCATCGAAACTTCCCAGCCAAGCTCTCCCAGTTTTTGCCGAGTCATCAAAGATGTGTGTGGCCTAGCGTTGTCCTGATGGAAGACGACGCCCTTTCTGCTGATCAGTTCTGACCGTTTTTTTTTCGATTGCTTGCTTTAATCTCATCAGTTTTTGGCAGTAAAGTGTAGAATCAATCGTTCGGGCAGGCTGGAGCAGCTCATAGTGGATGATTCCTTTCCAATCCCACCAAACACACACCTGCGAGGCGTCAATCCTGGCTTTGCGACCATTTGTCGAGCTTTACCACCCTTGCACCATGATCTTTTTCACACATTATTGTCGTATTTGATCCACTTTTCGTCTCCTGTTACCATTCGCTTCAGAAATGGTTCGATTTCATTTCGTTTCAGCAAAGAATCGCAGATGTTAAGTCGGTCCATTAAATTTTTCACAGACAATGCGTGTGGTACCCAAACATCGAGCTTCTTTTTGTAACCAGCCTTTTTAAAATGGTTCAAAAGCATTTGATGATGAATGTTTAGTGCCAGCTTATGTGACCGTCCTGGTCAATATATATATATATATATATAATTGGCGCGTACACTTCTGTTATGTGTTTGGCCGAGCTCCTCCTCCTATTTGTGGTGTGCGTCTTGATGTTGTTGCACAAATGGAGGGACCTAGTCAATCTTTCCCATAATTTCATCGACTTTTTCAACGATAGGTCGACCGGAGCGAGGTGCATCTTTCACATCGAAATTTCCAGAACGGAAGCTAGCGAACCATTGTTGTGCTACACGAACTGATACAGGATCGTCTCCGTAAACTTCACAAATTTCATTGGTGGTTTCCGTGGCATTCTTCCCTTTTTTATACAAAAATTTCAAAATATAGCGAATTTCTTTATTATTTTCACTCATTTTTGAACAGCTATAACTTTTTTTCAACTTCTCCGAATTTAATTTCGTTTTGGTTAAATGAAGCTTAAAATGTCACCTTTCTAACACCATATGATATGGCACAATGTGATTGGCAGCACTGGAGATAGATGACTCTAACGACATCTGTTGACAAAATACGAAAATACTTTTTCGACTACCCAATATTTTCGTCAAACAATATGGATTTGTCAACATCATCATCTTCTGATGCAGACGATTCTAACGGCATAAATATCTCAAATGGGATAAATGAGACAACTACCTTGTGGAATGAAAATACTGCAGAAAAATTTAATTGGTCTTCTCCGAAAGAGATTTTTGGTAAAATTTGGTCTACGGAAATAATGCATTTAATTGTTAGTTGTACAAATGAACATGGGAAAAATTTGCTGTCGCTATCACGTCCACATACGAGAAATTTCCGGATAAAGAGTTTCACAGAAACCAATTTTCAATAAATGGAGATATTCTTTGGCCATTGTTTATTCCAGGCTGAAATAAAGACACCTAAAATTCGTTCAAATTGGTCTAACAATCCCTAATATTATCATCCAATTTTCGAGGCATCTATGACCGGGCGCAGGTTTGAACAGCTATTGCGTTGCTTCCATTGTGAATCCGTATCAAATAATGACAGGCTATCTAAGATTTCAGAACTTTTGAAGCTTATAAATAGTTCTTTTCAAACGGCATACAAACCTGGAAAAAATGTATCGTTGGGTAAATCGATGATGCTGCATTGAAGGAGACTAAGCTTTCGGCAGTTTATAAAATCAAAGAAAAATAAGTACGGAATTAAATTCTAAGAGCTTTGTACACATGATATATACATATATAAAGGCAAAGTAACACATGAGGTGTTTTTCTTATCTGTAGTGAATTCTGTGGTTATGAGACTAATGGAACCATATTTATCGAAGGACCATTCATTATTTATGGACACCTACTATAATAGTGTTGGACTAAGCAATCAATTACTTAGTTTTAAAACTCATACCACTAAAATATATATCCGTTCGTTATATTCCATCTATTAGATATTTCTGTATGGAATTCTTATTACATTTATAAGAAGATAAATGATTCAAATATTGCTTTCTTAGAGACAATCTAATAAATATGCTGTTAAAAATACCACAGAATTCAAATGGTCGTGACCTTTTTCTTGATAATGGCAACTCACAAACGCACGTTATATTCACTCCGCCAAGACATTTTCAAGATGCACACTATCAGGAAAAAATTCCGGCACCTTTAAATTACAAACGTTAAACATATTTCCTGAAGTGCAAATATTGTTACAGGCAAAAAATAATAAAATTTACATCATATCGATGTCAGAACTGTGTAAATAAACCTCCACTTTGTCCTGAGAGTGCTTCCGTAAATGGCACTTATCTCCTGAAGATCACAATAGCTCCAATTCGGATATGAATACTAAAAATATTCAATCATAATGATGGACATAAATATTTAGTTTTGTTATCACATATGCATACCATAAAATTATGAATTTAATTTATTAATTTTTTTATATGCAGACGAATAAAGATCTACTGGTCATTAAGGAGAATTCGCTGAAGGAGCTAAAGAAGATCTCTTCAGACCCATTTGATGTATATTGCTTTGAATGGAGCCTAATATTGTGGAGTTTAATATTGCGTAGTGTTTACTCCATTAGATAGGTAAGATTTAATCCATAACAAGAAAGTTGAGCAAAAATCTGAAGTTCGTAAATTAGGTAGCAATACAGTGTGAGCAGCTCTATCGAAGGCTTTGAATAAATCGGAATAAATAGAGATGCTTTCCATTTAAATTCAACCGGGCTATTCGGGTCATGTTCTTCGATTTCGATGTAACTTAAATATGTTGCTCTCTGGTCAAAATAATGAGAAACGTATTTTTTTGTTCGCCCGAAAAAATTTTTTTTCAAGAGTTATCGGCAATTTTGTTTTTCGCCTCAAACTCGATTTTTTTTAATTATATAAGAAAATTTTTTTTTTGAATGCCCATAACTTAGTCAAAAATGAACCGATTTTAATAATTTTGGGTTCAAAATGATCGTAATTACATACACAAGCGACTTCATGTAGAAACAATTGCAAAAAAGTAGTTGAAATTTTTTTATTTAGCAAAAAAGAAAAAAAATTGAAATTTTTTCGAAATTCAATATTTCAAAAAGTGTATTTTTTTTTTTTTTATAACTTTTTCCAAATCAAAAGGACATCTCAAACTTTAATTGAGCTGCATGCCTAGTAGCTAAAATGAGTTGTTTTTGAGTAATAAATTCTTGAGTAAACACCCTGTTTCGCAGTTTTTGTTTTTTGCAAAAGAAAAAATTTTCAACTACTTTTTGCAACCATTTCTCCATGAAATCGCTTATGTAAGTAATTACGATTATTTTGAACCCAGAATCATTCAAATCGGCTTATTTTTGACTAAGCTATGAGCAATTAAAAAAAAATTTCTTATATAGATTCTTTCCATTTCAATTCAAAAGGGCTTTTCGGGACATGTTCTTCGATTTCGATGTAACTCAAATATGTTGCTCTCTGGTCAAAATAATGAGACACGTATTTTTTTTTTCGCCCAAAAAAAATTTTTTTTTAGCTTTATCGGCAATTTTGTTTTTCGGCTCAAAATCGATTTTTTTTAATAATATAAGATTTTTTTTTTTTTAAATGCTCATAACTTAGTCAAAAATGAACCGATTTTAATAATTTTGGGTTCAAAATGATCGTCATTACTTACACGAGCGATTTCATATAGAAATAGTTGCAAAAAAGTAGTTGAAAATTTTTTATTTTGCGAAAAACAAAAAGGGCGAAACAGGGTGTTTACTCAAAAATTCATTACTCAAAAACAACTCATTTTAGCTACTAGGCATGCAGCTCAATTAAAGTTTGAGATGTCCTTTTGATTTGGAAAAAGTTATAAAAAAAAAAAAAATACACTTTTTGAAATATTGAATTTCGAAAAAATTTCAATTTTTTTTCTTTTTTGCTAAATAAAAAATTTTCAACTACTTTTTTGCAATTGTTTCTACATGAAGTCGCTTGTGTATGTAATTATGATCATTTTGAATCCAAAATTATTAAAATCGGTTCATTTTTGACTAAGTTATGAGCATTTAAAAAAAAAAAATCTTATATTATTAAAAAAAATCGATTTTGAGCCGAAAAACAAAATTGCCGATAAAGCTAGAAAAAAAATTTTTTTGGGCGAACAAAAAAATACGTGTCTCATTATTTTGACCAGAGAGCAACATATTTAAGTTACATCGAAATCGAAGAACATGACCCGAATAGCCCGGTTGAATTTAAATGGAAAGCATCTAGAGTGAACTTACTTAATAACCATTCATGAGCGATGAGACACAAAAACTGGAAAATACACCAAGATGGTGTACCGGTACGCAATCACGCTATGAAAGACATATATGCACCTACATAAATCTTTCTATTGCAAAATATAACATTGATATTCGAGATATTCGGAAGCTTGGAAATTTTTTATTCGGTGTTTTAACAACTATACTTCTGCATTTAATTAGGCATTTCATACATTTTATGTGGAGGGTACGTTCTTCATATTTCATTATAAAAATATTTGACGAAACTTTGTAGTAATGCGACTCGCTCTTGAGGACTTTCAACGTGCTCGGCATTTTGAAGTCATCAAGCACACTTTGTCTCGCAAGCATAAGTACATTTAGGGCTATTAACAGATACGTAACTATGTAGTAAGTATGCACATAAAAACACGATATATTTCAAAGCGGAGGTAAACAAATTTATTTATAAATAACTACATGCATATATTATATACATACATACATACATGTATAAGTATATATGTATAAATGTTCCTGTCAGCAGCTGCTTTCATACAATCAAGGGCATGCCAACATTGCCGGGATTTCAGTAAATTCCACTTAAACTCTATGTACACCTCCGTTTACGTGCATACAGCATTGGCCAAAATAAAAGCACCGGCTTGCAATATTTTTAATATAGGCTCAAAAGTTCTCAGTACCTTCATATTTAATTATAATGCGTATATTTTAGTCGTTGTCATGTCAAATCTCCCTCATTATCTCTCGTCTCGGACCAGTGGATTGGCAAACAAGACCCTGTGGTATCACACCTTTGGACTTGTATTTGTGGGGTATTCGGGGTATGTAAAGTCGAAATGCCTTGTGGATAAACCAGCTTCGATTGAGGCACTGGAAGACAACATTAATAAAGTTGTTCACGAGATACCGATCGAAGTCCTTCAGCGAGTCATACAAAGTTGGTGTCTGCGGATGGCTGAATTACAGCGCAGATGCGGCGAATATTTCAAAGGGATTATCTTTTAAAAAGAAATGTCGTGAAAGCTTCTACACAAAAATCATAAAAACTGCCCAATCAATTTGAATTTTCGTTGTTTGATTTCTAAATTGATCAACCTTAGGCGAAAATTCAAAATAGTACAAAGACAATTTTCAATATTTATCCCGAATTTTTCCACGAGACGGTCCTTGAAAAATAAAAGCATATTAGGGCAATAGGTCTGCCGAGGCACACCGCATTGAATGAATGAAGGTGGCGGTAAACTCCCTTTTACTGACACTGGAAAGATGGATATATGGATATTCTGCGCTATATCATGGCTACACTTGGAAACTCACGTAGAAATCTAATATTGAGAAAAGAGTAAATAAGGCCAACGCTGCATTATGTACTTGCAAAAAAGCGGTTGGTATTAAATGGGGACAAACCCCTTGCAGTTTCTTTGCAATCCAGCCCTAGCTAAAATCAGATCAGGTTGTCTAGGTAAATATCAGCTCAGTCCATAAATTCGTGCGTATTTTATCCATAATTTCACTTTTATACGGTTTTTGTATACAAAAAATTATTCGCGGAATATAACGGAACTATTTATATTTTCTTTGATATATTTTACATTCAACAAGTGATTTTAATCGCGGATAGAAGCACGTGTTGTTAAAAAATAAAATGGAATCGTCGAACGCGTATAAGAGGCATATTTTGTATTTTTTTATAAAATGAAGTGAAATAAACACTGTTCACAGAGAGGATACCGTGAGTGTAAGGACTGCGCAAAAGTGGTTTTCAAAATTCCGAAGTGGTAACTGCGACGTGGACGATGGCCCGCGCGCTGATTGTCCTGAAGTCTTTAACTCCGACGCCTTGCTCGAACTCGTGGAAGCTGAGCCAAACTTGACAGTCGATATGATAGTTCAGAGGTTAAATTCATCGCATGGAACAGTTCACAGGCACCTGGTTCAGTTGGGGAAGGTTTCAAAGCTGGGAAAATGGGTTCCGCATAGACTTTCCGTCGCCAAACTTCAGCAGAAAGTGAATGTGTGTTCGCAGCTGCTGCAACGGCTTAGAAATTAAAGTTTTTTGAACCGTATCGTTACTGGTAATGAAACATGGGTCCTTTAGAATAATCTTGTATGCAAACGCCAATGGTTAGATAAAGATGAAACACCAGAACTGACCCCTAGAGTTGGCCCTCACCCCAAGAAGATTCTCCTGTCTATTTGGTGGGGCATGGCCAGTATTGTTTATTATGAACTTCTGGAACCAAACCAGACGATAACTGCTGATTATTATTCCCATCAGCTATCAAACCTGAATGAGGCACTTAACAAAAATCGACCGCCTTTAGTGAATAGACGCAAAGTTTTGTTTCACGATGACAACGCAACACCTCATACAGCAAGGCAAACATTAGGCAAGCTGAACGAGCTCGGATGGGAGCTAATGCCGCATCCACCATACTCTCCGGATAATGCACCTTGCGATTATCACCTTTTCCGTGGACTTCAATCCCATATGAGTAACAAGAACTACTCGTCAAAAGAAAAGGTTCGATATCCCTTTGGCCCCGTATTTTGGCTCCAAGGACAAACAATTTTTTGAGCAGGGAATTAAAAATTTGCCTAAACGTTGGGAAGACATTGTTAATAATAAAGAAAAACATATTATTGATTAATAAATACTTTAAACATCTTTTTTATTAATTTTAAAACCACCTTTAAAAAAACGCAGGAACTTATGGACTGACCTGATACTTCCTCAATTCTCTTACAGAGCTTTCAGACATAGGGTTGGGATCAATTCTATGTTGCATAAGAGCACAAAATGGTTCGACGAAGAAAGGTAAATGGGGTTCCCGTGCAGCACAGTGGTATCACAGCGGACCTGTAAGGTCTATATGAGTTGGTCGTGCAGACCGAGTACCACCATAACCTAACCTAACCTACATAGGGCAAACGTATTCGAGTGACTTCGTGCGTGTTTTGTTGTATGGAGAAAATGCGCAACACCGTCGAGGAAGAAGATTATAAAAAGTGAACGGGAATTGTGAGCTAGTTCAGATTTGCATTTTATTCCACTAAAATTTAAGAAGCTATAAAAATGCCTTTGGTATGCAAATTCAAATAAAAATTCAAATTAAAAAGTGCGTGACTTGGATGAAAAGTTTGTGGATTTTTGATAATTTTTGTATGCAGCTTGAAACTTAGTTTTATAAAAAACAAAAATAAAAAACATTCAAAAATAAAAATAGAAATAAAAATAGTCAAAACTACTCTTATGAACTATTTTTTGTGGGCGTACATCAAATCCGTAGTATTACCATCTGATCATAAACCAGTTGAAATGCAGCACTTCGAAGTCAGAATTGGTTGAATAGTACAAAATTGGATCGCCCATACAGTTTTCACAGCTTTAAAAATCTTTCTAAAAATTCAAATTAAAAAGCTGTGAAATTAGGATGAAAAGTTTTTAGATTTTTACTAATTTTTATATGCAGCTTGAAGTTTTGATTTATATGACTTTATTTAGCCAATATGCTACGCTTCTATAAAAAATATAATAGACATTCAAAAATAAAAATAAAAATTAAATTTAAAATAGTTAAAACAATTCAAAATTTACCTGTGCTATCATTTGTCGTGGGCTGTAATGCATACATATTTTGGTATATAAATACTCCAGCGCATGCACATGAACTTCTACATGCCCAGGTAATATGAATATTTGTTTGAAAGCGAAATTCCATACACTCTGCCAGCCGCAATGTTACCCGGTGCACCAAGACACAGACCAACTCAACCTGACAACAGGTGTTTCGTGCGGCGCCCAGCTCAACTTCGTGTAGTTTGTGGTGGCTAGTTGGCTTTCTCGGGCAGCGATTTTGTGGTTTGGTTGTTAATTTATGTTGGCGTCGCCAGATCAACAGGCAGCCAACATAACGCAGCTGTTTCCACTGCCACTCTTGGGCGTCCTTGGCAGGAAATGTGTTAAGAATTTTAAAATTGCAGTGCAGATATTACTTGCACATGTATGCAGTTTTACTTGTAACGGGTGTTTTTAGGGATCTCATTTATTTTGCAAATTATTCTTTAATGTTTTAAAATAAATGGGGGATTATGAATATTTCGGCTGCGGAGCCGTGAAGCCCGTATGGTCGATCCATTTGTACCATTATTTTCAACCAATTCTGAGTGCTGCTTGGCAACTGGGCTATATTAAGATGCGAGTACTACTTATTTGATGGACAAGCACAAAAAGTGGTTCTGTCAAACCATTCCTCAAATAAAACTAAGCTGATACAAGCACCTTTATTTCCTTTGTAGACAACCGGCATATCAGTAAAAGATTTTAAGCGGGAAATCCGCAGATTTCCTTATAACCATTTTTGTATGATTGCAAGCAGCATTTGGATAATCCAGGAACATTATTCTCTCCTTAGAACTCTTCTGTCCCGACGCCGAGGACAAGAGTTTTGCTCGATAAGACCTTCTAAATAAGCCAGACTCATCAGGACTGTATATCTGCTCTTTTGTCAAAATTAAATCCATAAATGCTTTGTTAAATTTGTCCAAAAATGGGTTGATGGAATCACTTTTTTGGAAAATTGTTCTCCGAAAAATGTTCAGGCATCAAATTCCATGCCCCTTTTAAAGTTTGCTACCCAACCAATGCTGGCGTGGAAACCTCAAGGATTTTCCTGCATTGTGGCATGTAATAACTTGGCGGCCGACAGAGAAAACGTACGTTCGAGTCTCGGCGAAAAACCAAAATTAAGAAAAAAAAAACATTTTTCTAATAGCGGTCGCCCCTCGGCAGGCAATGGCAAACCTCCGAGTGTATTTCTGCCATGAAAAAGCTCCTCATAAAAAATATCTGCCATTCGGAGTCGGCTTGAAACTGTAGGTCGTTCCATTAGTGCAACAACATCAAGACGCACACCACAAATACGAGGAGGAGCTCGGCCAAACACCCAGAAAGGGTGTACGCGCCATTTATATAATAACTTGGTTTCCTCTTTTCGCATATCACTGGAAATTCGTAAGTTTTTAGCTATTTGATCCGCAAGCCCATTGACCAACGCCTTTTTTTATATTTGGAAACTCAGAAATCTTCAGATTTTTCCTTTTACCAGGACCGGATTCAGCTCACTTAACAAACTTCTTTTTAGACTGTTAATGTTTTTTTCAATGCGAGTTATTGTTGTTCTTTACACGTGAAAGTTTTTAGCTAATGCATTAATAGAAATTCCCGTATTTAATTTTTTCAGAATGTCAATTTTTTCTTTTACTGTAAGCAGCATAAATTTTCTCTTTGCCATTATGAGACCACATCAGGCAAAAGTTAACGCAACAGTGGCATTTTGCCAGCAAAAGAATTAGACAGGAAAGTACTGAGTACTAAATTCATTCAGCTGCTTCAATTCAAAAAATATCATTACCAGAATGTCTTGGGCGGTACTTTCACGAGCTGTTTTCTATCGAGAATCGAGGTGAAAATTTTCTGATGTCGAAAGTACTGAGTACGCAATGAAAAAAATTCTGTGGCAAGTATCGAGGTATGCAAGTATCGGGGTTCTAATGTCACCTTTTCTTGAAGTGACTCGTTCACCAATAGTTCGCTTCAATCGAGTGCCAGTTTCACGTACAGCCGAATGAGGAACCGGCAATAAAGCACGTTTGGTTGCTATTCAATGGATACTTAAGATAGACCTCGACCCAGTGCAACAAGGCGAATCCGCGCAGATAGAGATAGATGAAGACGAGCCTATAGCATGAAATCTGGCTACAAATACGGTGGATCCAGACTTGGTCCTTTATGGATGCCGTTCTAGGCTCTCTCAAAGTAATGCAGAAAATAGCCCCAGAAAGGGTGTCTCCCCAGAAAGGGAGTAGACGACGGTCGCTGTAAGGGCGAAGGTATTTTGAATCCTACCTCACCCACCAAAAAAAAAAACAAACAAAATAAAAATGGAGACTTATATTAACTAAAACTAAAAGTTCTGAGTCACGGTAGAGAGCATTTAGATAGTGTGGCCAACGTTAGACCATTAACTAATTAGCTCAGCCGATTTTCTGACGCAGCAGGGTAATCTACATTGGTATGTTTAAGACAGAGGTCGGAAAAGCTGAGATCGTGTTGGTCATGCCCGAAGAATTCAAAGCAAACATTACACGCGTTACTTCGTCGTCGCCTGAAAAACGACTGATTAAAAGAGCGTTAGAAGCAAGCGTGTGAAATGGGTGAGCAAAATTCTGCTACCGAATCCCCTATGACGTGGCAGTCGAGTTACTCTCACAGTTTTGGTTTGGATGGGCAAACTTTGTAATTTATCATCCCTGGTTGTGAATTGTTTGAATCAATACAACAGAATCGTTTTAGTCACTCCCAACTGAATGGCAGTCAAAAACTTTTTCCAACTGGGTTATAAATTTTCTCTGTAGAAATATCCCGCATTTCCTAATAAGTGAGCTGTCGGCTAAATTGCAGCCTGTCTAGTCCAAGATAGTTTTGAAATTTCAAAACTAAGAAGAAGGCGAATAAAATGAATATGGATTTAAACGAGTGTATGAGGAAGTATATCCTGCTATCAAACAAGCAGTCAACTCATTCCCAACTTGGCACTAACGATTCAGTTGACAGTTGTCAGTAATAACAGTTCCTTAGTAGTAGAGGTTTTAGTTTAGTTTAACTTGAGCAGGCGATGGAAAGAGTATCTGTGTGAGCTATACCAGCTTTTCGGTAACATAAGCACAGTACAGCACATTAGAATCCAATGGTTTACTTGGCTGGTTCATGTCACATGAATGAATGAATATAAGCGCCGTAGCTCAAAAACTTCGCAATGCAGGTGGTGGCAGAGAAAGAGAAAAGATGTAGAAAAATCAATTATGTAAAATACTCGGCTCCATAGCACAACCTAGCTCAGCCTTGAAGAAGACAAACCAATAAGTAATTTAGAATATGTGCAAGCACAAAAAAATTCTGGACTATAAATCCAAGCTTAGGCTCTTTAGAAAGGTTTGTTTACTTGAGTCTAATGAGAAAGTTGATGGCATGGCGGCGTGGCTCACATTTAGTTGGCTACGATAATTGGTCTCTAAGATGTGTGATTATGGAACTTGAATTCTGGAATATATAGACCAGCATATTAGCTATACTCCGCCTCATCCTTCAGCTAACTCGCATTACCTGCAGTTCCTTCAATCGGCATATCTTTTCTTTCCAATAGAATAGTTTTGCCTGCAGTTTCCTGTCAAGTCAAGGAGGAGCAAAACAGAAGTTTGAGGGTCGTACCAGGGCTATCTTTCCAAGTAGGCAGGATTGGAATGAGGGGAAAATCTACACCGAAGCTGGTATATTTGTCTTCACTGACAGCTCCAAGATGGAATCGGGAATGGGAGTAGGAATTTACTTTAAATCAGCCCATTTGTCTTTCTCCTTAAGATTGCCGAATACTGCTAGTGTTTTTCAAGCAGAAGTCTTTGCGATCCTGCAGGCATGCAAAATGCTTAGGGAGCGTGAGGGAGAGGGAGATATTAACGTTTTTTCCGATAGTCAAACCGCGATCAAGACTCCGACGACGCCATGGTGCAGATCCGAACTAATGAACTCTTGTAAGAAGGAGGTCAAATACCTTGGGTGTTTAGACAACATATATCTGATCTGATAATGCTTACCAAATATTAGAGCAAAAACTCAAAATAAATATATCACTGAAAACTCAGGATGAAATTGACGCCGCTATTGTATATTTCAATGATAGCGTAATACAAGCAGTTGCTTCCTCTACACCCACACCGAAAATGACAAATAAAGAAAATATCCCAACTTACATTAAAGAGAAAATCGGCGAAAAAAGAAAACTCCGCAAAACATGGCAAACGACCAGACATCCAGCAGATAAGACCAAACTTAATAAAGCGACAAATGAGCTAAAAGCATTACTTACAAAACACAAGGAGAATAAACTTCGAAATTATATGGCAAACCTGGGAACAGCAGCATCTACAAATTACTCCTTATGGAAAGCAACAAAACACATTAATGGCGCTATAATACATAAACCTCCCATCAAAACAGAAGCCGGCACATGGGCAAAAACAAGCAAAGAAAAGGCCGACACCCTAGCCAGACACTTCTTAGATACATTTAAAAGCGAAATGGATAATCAAAACATTAACATTAAATCTGATAACATAATAAACGTTCCGCAAATCAAAACAAGAAAGACCACCATAAGCGAAATTAAAAATCAAATAAAACAGCTAAGCGATAAAAAAGCTCCAGGATATGATTTAATAAATGGAAAAATTTTAAAAAAGTTACCTGAAACAGCATTGCAATTCATAAGAAATATATTCAATTGCATGTTAGAGACTAAATACTTCTCACGACTATGGAAAATTGCTCAAATTACCGCCATACCCAAACCAGGAAAAGATGCCACCAAAACTGCCTCATATCGACCCATCAGCCTATTACCAATTCTTTCAAAAGTGTTTGAAAAAATATTGTTCGACCGACTAGAACCAATTTTGACAGCAAAAAAAGTGATACCAAGCCATCAATTCGGATTTAGACGGCAACACTCAACAGTCCAACAAATCCACAGGGTTACTAACAAAATACTTAACGATATGAATGACAAAAAATATTGTGTAGCTGTATACCTAGACATTGCAAAAGCCTTTGATAAAGTTTGGCATAAAGGACTTTTACATAAGCTCAAACGAATCTTTCCACAAAACTACTTTGAACTTTTGAAGAGCTACATAACTGATCGAAAATTTTATATAAGATATGAAGACGAATATTCCGACATTCTACCAATGACAGCTGGAGTACCGCAAGGCAGTGTATTAGGTCCTCTCTTATATCTAATATGCACCGCAGATGTGCCAACTCCGACAACAGATAATACAATGATAGCAACGTTCGCGGATGATACTGTATTGATGGCATCAAGTTGTGTTCATACCCAAGGCTGGTAAGAGCTCACATGTCTCCCCTAAGGACTTTAGGCCAATCAGTCTCTCATCTTTCTTGCTGAAAACCCTTGAGAGGTTGATTGACCTACACATAAGAAGCGGAATTCCTCGGGGGCGTTTGTCGCACACCCAACATGCTTACTGTAAGGGCAGATCAGTGGAATCTGCTCTGCACACAATTGTTAAAGATATTGAGGAATCTCTATATCAGAAAGAACTCGCAGTTGGCGCCTTCCTCGACATCGAGGGGGCCTTTAATAACGTCCTCCCGGAGGCAATCACTAAAGCTCTGGATAGACTGGGGGTCGGAGCCGATCTTTCCAGGTTTATCTACAGAATGCTCAGCGACAGAACGGTCGTGGCAGAGTGGGGCGGCGTCTCTCTCCGCCGGCAGGTGAGCAGAGGCACGCCGCAAGGCGGGGTTCTCTCACCATTCCTCTGGGTCATTGTTATCAATGACTTGCTGGAGGAGCTGGTGAGGAGGGGCTGTAGGGTGATTGCCTACGCGGATGATGTGGCATTAATTGCTAGAGGAAAGTTTATAGATACCCTGTATGATTTAATGCAGGGATATCTGAACGTAGTTGTTCGATGGGCAGCAGATTGCGGCTTATCAGTGAATCCTCTTAAGACGGAGCTCGTCCTTTTCACGAGGAAATACAAAATACCCAGAGCTCAGCTCCCCTCGATGGGAGGCGCTCCGCTGGTGCTTTCTTACAAGGTGAAGTACCTAGGTCTAATCCTTGACAGTAAGCTGACGTGGAAGCCCAACATTGAGGAGAGAGTAAGGAAGGCAACAATCGCCTTGTATGGGTGCAAAGGCGCAATTGGCAAAAGGTGGGGCCTCTCGCCCAGAGTTGTATTCTGGCTCTATAATACCATAATAAAGACAATTCTGTTATATGGAGTCACTGTCTGGTGGAACTCACTAGAGAGAACGACGTCAGTCAAAAAGCTAGAGAGAGTCCAGAGGTCTGCACTCATTGGAATCAGTGGGGCGCTTCGAACTACTCCTACTCTGGCACTTAACGTAATGTTAAACGTGGTACCTATAGACATCGCAGGCAGAACTGCCGCTGCTCGTACCGCAATCAGACTGAGGGGCTGGAGCTATAAGCTCAATCTCCCTTATGGGCACTCAAGCATCCTCAGAAACTTTGAGTTCATCCCCTCGTCGACGGACCAGTGTGTGCCTTCGCTAAGTCCAAGTGGAAGTTTCTCCACCCATATTCCACCAAGGAAGGAGTGGACCGGGGGCAACACCTGGGGACAGGGCCTCGTTAACCTGTTCACGGATGGCTCAAAGTTGGACGGTAGAGTTGGAGGAGGAGTATTCTGCAAAGAGCTCCCCATCAAACTCAAATTCAGGCTACCGGATCACTGCAGTGTGTTCCAAGCAGAGGTGGCCGCAATTAAAGAAGCAGCTGACTGGCTACTTACTTGCGTAACAACTGTTAAGAGGGTAAATATTTACTCCGATAGCCAAGCGGCCATCAGGGCCCTAGGCTCTATTATGGTGCATTCGAAGCTGGTCAGGGAATGCCTGGTCTCACTCTCGATTGCATCAGAATTCTTCGACATAAAGATAATTTGGGTACCTGGTAACAGTGACATTGCAGGAAACTGCGAAGCCGACGAGCTGGCCAGACAGGGGACCTGTGAGGCAATGTGCCCGCGAAAGGAGAGGATCGGGATCCCCTTGACAACCTGCGCTCTACTCCTGGAAGGCTGGGCTATGCACCAACTCAGCGAACGCTGGGCAAGTACACGAACGTGTAGGGTCGCGAAGTCCTTCTGGCCACGTTTGGATAGGAGGCGTTCGAGGGATATCCTGGGAATGACAAAATGTCATCTCTCAAATTTCGTGGGCATCATCACGGGGCACTGTCCGCGAGGTACACATGCCGTGAGACTCGGAATCACTTCGAATCCTTTTTGCGACAGCTGCATGGAGGATGAGGTGGAATCATCTCAGCATATGCTCCTTAGCTGCCCTGCCTTCGCGGGACTAAGATTCAAGTATCTTGGTTCTCATTTCTTTTCTGCGCCTGCTGATATAGCAGGTGTTGATAACAAAAAACTGATGAACTACATCAGCAGCATAATGAGGTTAACACAACCGCGGACTAGTCACCGTTCGTAGTCCACAATCACTCACCACTCCCCCATCCCTTCTCTTCCTCCCCCTTCTCTGTCCTTAAATGGTATCACAAAGGACGAACCAAACTATTTCGTCCAAGTGGGCCCTACTCTCTGGGCAACCATTATAACCTAACCTAATGGCATCAAACAATGACGAAAAACTGGCGACCTTTACACTTCAAAAATTAATAAACAATACAGTAAACTGGTTTGACGAATGGGGTATAGAAGTTAATAAAGACAAAACTATACAAGTTATATATACAAACAAAAAGACATCAAAATATAATCTAACCTTAAAAAACAACAAAATAAAAATCTGCCCAGCAGCAAAATATCTTGGAATAACTATTGACGAAAAACTAACATGGAAGCAGCATATCATTAACAAAAGAAATCAAATTAAGAATAAGTACCGGCAATTAAGTTGGCTAATAGGACGAGCATCAAAACTATCACTGTATAATAAGGTGACTATATACAAAACAATTATTACTCCTATCTGGAAATACGGAATAGAAATATGGGGAACGGCTAAAAACACAAATATTCAGCTCATACAGCGAACACAATCCAAAATATTACGAAATATAACAAATGCTGGTTGGTTTATTCCCAATGAAGCCATACATCGTGAATTAAATGTAGATACTATCCAAGAAACGATCACAAAATGTAGCACTAAGCATATACAGCGGCTGTCAGTCCACCAAAACGAAGAAATGCGTAAAATAGCACCGGCAGAAAATACCAAACGAAGATTAAAGCGACTCACACCGACTGATCTAACTATAAGATTTACAGTGTAATCACAAAAAACAATAATATTATAATAATAACAGATTCTTCTTACATTGGTAAAAGAACTTAATAGACCCTAATTTTACAAAAATTACATATTGTTAATATATAACAGACTGTAATAAATAAAGGGAGATACTATATAAAAAAAAAAAAAATATCTGATCTGGGTTCCAGCACAGAGGAACATAGAGAGAAATGAAATTGCTGATGAGCTTGTCAGAAAGAAGTTGACTGACTTGGTCTCGGAGGGGCTCCTTCCCACTCATCGACATCTCCTTGACTGTTGTTAAAGCAGAATTGCGCAACTTATTTTTTAAGGAAAGCGTAGAAACGATGGAGTTCCATTTCTTCTTGTGCTACTTCGAAATCCCTTTGGTCCCAGTACAATAGGCGAAGGACTCAGAAAGTCTTGAGGACTCCAGGCTACTCAAGTTCCAAACTCGTAGCTGTATTTACCGGTCATTGGACGGTCGACAAACATGCAGAAAAGTTAGGGTTGCCATTTAATCTCCATTGTAGAAGCTGTGGGGACCTTTCAGAGAAAAATACTGTTAAACAGTTTCTCTGTAAATGTCCAGGTTTGGCTGTTGGAGCATTAAGGTCACTGGGTGCTCCTTCCTTTGACATCTTTGGGATTGCGTCACCCTAAATACCATCAATCTTCTCCATCACATCAACAACTCTTGTTGGCTGTAGATATTGCCTGTTGGAGGTCTAGAAATGGTATGAAAACGGCGTTCAATTGCTATTTGAAGACTTCCAGAGTGGTATTTCAACCATTTCACCTGCCTACATTGTTTGAGTTCAAAAACAAAAAAGTGTGGCTTACAATGCGCCAACTTATGTACAAAGTGGATCAAAATTATGACTAATCCAAATTTGTTTTGGAGTAACTTTTTAAAAACAAATAAGAGAAAATAATTTTAAACGATGAAAATCTTTAATTTGATCTTTATTCGCTCTCTGTTCGCATACTGCGGCTGCCTAGTTCACAAGTGTCAAATATGATTTACGCACGACGTCATCTGTAAAAATTATAAATCTACCGATAGGGTGATTAACTTCGGGTCATACAAGGTGGCAGAGGACATGATTTTACCACTATTATGGCAATTTTCCAAATTTCGTATAAGAAATGAAGTTTAAATTAAACAAAACTGAGCTAAAATAGAAACGACGGAAGCTTTGTTCTGATAACTCCGAGTTTATTTATTCAAAATAGTCCCCTCTGGCCTCGATACACTATTTTGCGCGATCTAAAAACTTTTCGAAAGAGTGTTTCAAGTCATTGACCGGAATCCGGAGGGAGCCATATCAGGCGAATACGGTGAGTGATGGATGGTTAAAATGCGATTTCTATCATGCAGCTTCCTTGATGTGATGCAGCAAACGCTTCAAAACGCCAACATAGAAAATTGTGTTGCGGTTTGGGCCGTTGGAACGAACTCCTTGTTGACAATTCCCTTGGAATCGTAAAAACAAATGAGCATCGACTTGAGTTTTGACTTCTCCAAACGCAATTTTTTTGGAGGTGGCTCATCTGGGGCCTTCTATTCGGCACTTTGACGCTTAGTTTCAAGTTCATGTTGGAAACATCACGTTTCATCACCAGTTAAAATGTAGTAAAGGAAGTTCTCGTCTTTTTTCGCTTTTTTAATGAAGTCTTTCAAACGTTGAGTTCGGAGCAATTTTTGGTACTCAATTAATTTGTGTGGAATGAAACGTACACAGTCCTTTCGTAAGCCCAAAAGATCAGTTAAAATGCGATAAACCGATGTTTTGGAGGTATTCAACTCCGATTCCATGAATTTCAGCGATGATTTTGGTTCATTTTTTGATAAATTTACGCACAATTTCGATGGAGTTTTCGGTGATTAGTGGTTTTGGACGGCCCGTACGATCATTGTCATTTACGTCCTCACAACTATTTCTGAAACGTGTAAACCACTCATGAACTCTGGCACGAGATAAACTTTTCATTGCCATAAAGTTTTTTCATCAATTCAAATGTTTTGGTAAACTTTTCAGCGATTTTAAAACAAAATTTGATATTAGCTCTTTGTTCGAAACTCATTTTTGTACCGATAACACAAACATTCTGACACTTTAGACGCAATAACTTTGCTTCCACTAAACCGAATGTTAGCAAGCTTTCAGTGGAAGTCAGCTAGGGTTATAACTTCCTACACACTAACTCATTAAAAAGATGGCGCCATCAAAAACATTTTTATGACACCCGTCTTGTTTATTTTGGACTTCACCTTGTATGTGTGTCTCGTGATCCAAACATTTTTGACAATAATTTAAATACTTTTCTTAATAATTTCAATTGCAAATTCTTATATTTGAAGCTATATTTCAGCCACGCCACGAGTATCAACAGCTTTTACTGGGTAGGAGATGTTCTTATTTTGCTATGAGAAACCATTTAAAAGCCCCCTAACTAATTTGAAAGTTCATCGAACCAATCCACATGAAAAGTATACAAATTAGTCTATCCACACAATCGCCCACATACAAGCGCCAGAGTAGCAATATTCAATTTATTATAATCCAGTTAGAAGATATATTGAAAAATATTTATTACACAATAGTAATGAAATTAATGTGAATTTATAGCTTTTGCGTAAATTTTCCATGGAAAAGTTCACTTCAATGAAAAATATATTCATTATTGTCCCATTAAGTACCAAACACCACAAAATAAATCTCTACTAAATCGGCGAGTTGTTGACCTTTGTGCAAATATATTTGCATGCCCACACACACACACGCATGCGCTCATACTCACGCACATTTTACTGGTGTTACACAATGTACGTTTGTATGCAATATTTCAATTTATTTACTACCCACAAAAGTAGAAGTAAAGTAGTGAAAAGCTAAATCGCAGCCGAGGTTGCTGACCTTTTAATCGACGCATAAAGGGGAAAATCGCTATTCTTCACTCTTAACTTACACGCACACGCCCAACCACACACACACACACACACGAATGTTGGTGTGTTTGGGCATACAAAAGCGAAATTCGAATTACGCCTGAGTTTGTGCCACAGGTAATTAGGCCTTGCTGTAAATCACCGCCTGCTGATGCAAACTCAAAGGCAACATGAAAAGAAAGCAAGTAAACTTTTATAGCAACGCAGTAAATGTTTCATTTTAATTGAATTTGCTACCTGGTAGCTTCTATGGTGATGATGTTGCAGCCACGAGTTGCTGAACGTAAATTGAGTTGTTTAAGTTGCTATTGTTGTTGTTGTGTTAAATGATTACTTAACGATCGCTTCCGGCAAAAAATTTTCCCAGCTCATTCCATTCACTCGCGCTGCAACTTCGATTCTATTATTTAATATTCGAATGCGTAGAATTTAAAATATCAATTTATTCCATGCACTGTAGGTCTGAAAGGCTGTGATTTGTGACAAAAACTGTAGATTAGATTAGATTTGTGGAGGGTTGGACAAGTCTGATCACTCAGTCAGGAGACCATTATACTACAGCCGGATAGATTTCAGTAGAGAGAATAGAGAGATTGGAAAGATAAAATGTGGGTGGTAAGACGGAAAAATTAGTTTGAAGTCACACTTCCACAAATCTCTTGGATTCATTGACGAATCTTAAGAGGTCCGGAAAAGGAAGAGTTTGAACTTTATCCATACTCAGTATATCGCAACTTAATATCCTAAGTCTGATTCTCGAAAATGCAGGACAGCTACAGGGAAAATGTTCTGCAGTGTCGTCATCCTCAAGACAAGATAGGCATATCGGGCTGTCGATGACCCCCATGGCAGCCATATACTGACCATGGACGATGTGCCCTGTGATTACAGTCACCAGTACTCATAGGTCCTTTCTGCTGAGTTTTAGGAGAAAGATCGCGGTTTTCCAGTTTGGTTCTTTCACAAAACGCTTGACTACTCTGCACGAGATCAACTCAAACCAAAGACTTCATTGAGTAAACCTCGTGAAATCGTCAATTTATAGTTGAATCGATGCGGAACTGACACCAAGAAAGGGTTCAGGGTCTAGTGGCATACGTGCAGAGCCTTCATTAGCCAGTTTGTCAGCTAACTCGTTCCCTGTAATACCACAACGTCCAGGCACCCAATAAGACAGACTTTGTGGTGTTAGCAAGGGCTTTCAGTGCAGCTTGACTGTCACTACAAAATATTATATAAGCAAAATATTATTTTGAAAAGAATTTGTGCGAATTTTCTACAGCTACACCTCAGCATGGCTTCCACAAAGTGCGTAGTACCACCACAGCACTCACCGCCATAAACACTCAGATCAGCCGCGAGCTTAACCAAAACCGCCTCTGCCCGAGGACTGTCCTAGGAGCCTTTAACTCCTCGAAGACTTTGGAAACACTCAGGTACTCCACACTTCTAGATGATATTGAGCAGTCGACCCCCCCGCCTAGACTGAAAAGGTGGTCTGCGAATTATCTGAGTGGTCGACATTCGTCAGTCATCTTTCGAGATCAAAACAGGAGGATAAGGTAAGGTGTACCCCAGAGCGATGTCGTTTCATCCTTACTTCTAACTTCTACATCTTGAAGCCTCCACAACTACCAGAAGGAGTCTCACTAGTCTCCTGTGCGGACGATTGGTCGATAATTACGTCCTGCAATGACATCGATGACTCGCGTTCCAAAGTAAATGTTTATCTCGCCCGCCTTTCTAGTTTTCTACTGCATCTCTCCTCCTATTTAGCACCTGGAAAAAGGAGGTCAATTCGCAGCTAAAGGTGAAAGTCGATGACACCACAAAACCGACAGTTAACAACGCCAAATTACTAGATGTCAGCTTCGATAGTTTGCTCTTCTTTTCAACTCATATAATCGTAATTGCCAAGATCGAAAACCGTAGCAAGATCCTCAAATCACTAGCCGATAGTACTTGGGACAAAGACAAAGAATTGTTGCTGGCGACATTTAAAGTAATTGGCCGCAAGATTCTGAATTATGCTGCGCCCGCCTGGTCTCCTGACACAATTAATTCGCCGTAGACCAAGTTTTAGGCCTCGCGCTATTAGGTCAGTCCCGGGAAGCCTCCTGATGTCGCTCGAGCAACACCTTCACAACGAGGCTTCCACGGTCCCGGTTAAGAATCATAGCGGAATGCTCAGGAAGCAATTTTTCCTTAGAAACTACCGTTGGAATCATCCCCAGACGCTTGTTAGAGCCTCAGCTACCTCCCAAGCAAATCAAGAGGCTTCTTTTCTACTACACTAGCGAGATCTAGAACGAAACACAACTGATGGACCGGACAGTATATAGGCGGACCTTAGACGACATTCATCGGGAGATTCTAACTACAGTACTAATGCCGTTATCGGAGGCCAATCACCACTTATTGCAGACGAAGAGCTTCACATGTCTCGCGAGACCCGCTTAACTTTGCCTCAATTACGGTCTGGTTATTTTGGTAGGTTTAACTCTTATTTGTTCTACTACTCAATATAATTATTATCTTACTTTGAAAATGACTCCGAAAAACGCTGTTGTCGCATTTTCACGGATGGCTCCAGGACCAATCACGATATCGGTGTCTATGTGGAATTCAGACAACACTTTGCTCTTGGAATGTACGCGTCTGTGTTTCAAGCGGAGATGTATGCTGTACAAGAAGCAACGAACTTTATTGTTGAAAATAAGTGGAGAGACAGATCTGTGTGTGTCTGCAAACCCTCCAACCACTTCAAGGGTAGTTGAGTCCTGTAAGTTCAGCCTGAACTATGTCGGTAGATATATTATCCTGATGCTAACATGGGTTCCGGGACACGCGGATATTGCGGGTAACGAAACCTCTGACTCCCTAGCTAGGATGGGCTCCTAGGTCAACTTCCTTGGCCCGGAGCATGTTCTGTCACTCACTCTTTCAGCCATTAAAGGCACGGTTAGCAAGCGGATTACTTCAACTCAAAAGCGAGCTTGGCAGGGTGAGAGAGGCTGCAGATGGACAAAACTGATGTTACCTGTCATGTCCGACCGGCTGTCGCCACTTTCTATGGGTGAAGCAACCACCACAAGATCTACTCAGATTTCTTCGAAGGTTGGGTAGATTTAAGGAAAATTTAAAAGGGAAGCCGAGTGCAGTACAAGGGACTTAATGTTGTCAGGGTGCTGTACTTGCTAGTTGCCCCTCTCAAACCCGCTCACCTAACACTCTTCTCCTCCTGAACCTGACCTGTCGAAACAGCACGTTTCCTGGGCCTACTGTAAGATGAGTTTGGCGGTGACGATCGGTAACTACACTGCAGGGCTTAGTAAACTGCTACAACAACAAAAACAAAAAGGACATTTCGCCGCAGACCATGAGTTGAAACTCCGATATTCTAGAAACAAAATTATTTAAAGAATAAGGAGTTTAAGAAATGTTGTTGCCTAAGTTGCTAAGCTGGTTAGAATAAAAGATTGCGCTTTCCCAGGACGTGACGTTTAAATAAAAAAAAAAATAAAAAATTAATAATTGGCGCGTACACTTCTGTTAGGTGTTTGGCCGAGCTCCTTCTCCTATTTGTGGCGCGCGTATTTATGTTGTTCCACAAATGGAGGAGCCTACAGTTTTAAGCCGACTCCGAACGGCAGATATTTTTTTATGAGGAGCTTTTTTCTGGCAGGAGGAGCTTTTTTCCGAGTGCATTGGAGGTTTCCAATTGCCTGCCGAGGGGCAACCGATATTAGAAAAAACTTTTTCTTCATTTTGGAACTTCACGCAGATTCGAACCAACGTATTCCGAATTCGCAATGGTAGTCACGCACTAACCCATTCAGCTACGGCGAGCGCCAGACCGTGACGTTAGCACGAAAAATAAGCAAACGACAAGAAGAGGAAAAATAAGAACAAGCAAGTGGAAAGCCAAGAAATAGAAAAAATAAGATAAGGAAAAGGGACTGATTTGGAGTCCTTATTAACATCGCGCTTTCACAATTTCATATGCGACTTAATTTAGAAGTGAAAATATCCACTGACTGATTTGCACTCAAAGACTTGATTATTTTCTGCCCTGCTGTCACTCAAAACAGCTGATTCTCGCGAATTCGCCGAAAATTTGTATATAGGGCGACTTCTATTAGAAAAAACCTTTTCTGTCATTTTGGGCACTATAGCACTACCGAAAGGCAGGCAAGCCTCAATCCATTCGACTACGACAGTGAAAATAGCCGCATTCAAAAAACTAGTCGATTGGCTGCTGGCATTCATGGCTTTCAACCACAATGGGACTTCAGGCAACTTGTGGAGCTTCCTCTTAATGCGATCAGATGCCTAACAAGACTCTCTAATATTTAGGACGGCCATGGCTTAGTCTACCTACACTTCCTCCCACTGCGTAAAATATTCATTTCCTCAGGGTCGCTGCGATAGCAACAACATGGCATACGTCATGCTTTCAATAACAACAGCGCCCTCACTTGCCTATCACTAATTCTGCCATTCTTCTTCTAGCAGCTTCTAGTTTTGCATCCTTAAGGATGCTGTTCAATAACATCAAGCATGCCGAGTATCATGCAAATGACATTTATTTACGAGTAACTCGAATTGCAAGAGAATGCCATTTATAAACTTTATTCCCTTGCCTGCTTGTAGATGGCTTATAAAGTTATTGTTGTTGCTCTATGCATTTGGCGGCCAGCGAAGGATATCATTGCTCTGGCGCACTGCATAATGCGTTACGATGCCGCCACTTTGCATGGAGGCTACTGATAAAGAGCCACCATCGCCTATGCGCTGCCTGCCTGTAAGTCATTTCACTTCACTCCACTTCATTTGCAGCTGGTTGGGGTTTTTCGTTTGGTTGCTGTGGCGACAGCATAACTGCAATTCCTTGTTTGATTTTATTGTCCCCGGTTGAGTTTGTTGGTTGTTTTGGTTTGTTGTGCATGGCTTAGTTCTGTTCACGCCATAGGATTGTTGCTTTTATTGGTTGCTCGCACTAACTACCGAATTGCCCATGTCGCCAGTGGTACGCGCAACGATGACACAACACTTGTCCTATGCAATGCTTATGAAGATTCGTTTGCTTCTGTGTGTTTGCGTGTCGCAATGTAGGCAGAGCATGTTTGAGTGCATGTTGTGCATTGCTGTGCATGTCCTTCGGTCGACGCCAGTCGGCAGTCCCAGTTGTCACCAGCCACCAGCCAGTTGCCAATTGCTTGTGGCCATTCCAACTCATTCGTCGCGCCATTGTTTGTCGTTGGCAGCTGCAGGTGTTGTTGTTTATTTTACACTCCTTTTGGCACAGGAAGCACGCTGTTGAAGCTGCCGGTGAATTACGACATAGACCCAGTTTTAGTTGAGGGCTGAGTTGGCGACAGGCGTTAGCTAAGTAGGCCCCTAAGTGGGTTATGTGAAGTGGTGACTACGTCGTCTGGTCAGCATTTGACGCCAATATTGTGTCATAGTTTTGCCATATTTCCGACATGCCATTGCACCACAATTGTGCAGGGTCCTTGTCACATTTACAAGTGAACTTGCCGCAGAGTTTGCGTACATCCTTTGCAGCACACTTTTAGTTCGCGAGCATCTCATGGGCGGGCTTACGCTGTGGTGCAGTAACATTCCGGTTCCCTGGGAGCCCGCAGAGCAAGCGTGCAAATGCATGTAAAGACGAGGAATGGTGCCTAAGAATGGCTGGAAAATAATTTTGTATACCCTATGCACACTTATATAAAGATGAATGTGTAAACTGCTTGAAGGAATGTTCAGGAACAACCCAGAATAGTCTGGTTAACGGTCTTGCAAAATATTTTGTGACAATCGAACTACACTAAAAAAAGTTGCCACCTTCAGACAAATTCAATTTAAATAGCACCCTCTACTCGCTAATATTTTTTTTTGTTAATTTGACTGGCGTAGCCGAATAGGTTCGGAAGAGCGTGGGGTCGAATGAAACACCAAAATGGTGAACACGTTTTTTTTTAATAGCGTTCGCCCCTCAGCAAGCAATGGCAAACCTCCGAGTGTATCCCTGCCATAAAAAATCTTCTCACAAAAAATATCTGCTATTTCGAGTCGGCTTAAAACTGTAGGCCTCTCTAATTTGTGAAACAACATCAATACGCACGCCACAAATAGGAGGAGCTGTTCGGTCAAATAGCTGAAAGGTGACAGCTCTTACTTTCTAGAAATCTTAGCAAAAACTCAGTATCATATCTTCGCGAAACGACAACAATCGCTTTACGCTTGAACAGCGTTGGAAATTGTTGCAAACCTTTTTTCAAGTCAGTCATTTCTTCTGGCGAAGTGGATATTCATCTCGGCGAATACGTAAACAAAGCTGCTGCATCTGAGGAGCGAAAAGTCACCATCTAATATTCCTAAACTCTAAGATAATCTCAGAGAGTGACAGTTTGGTGTGGATTTTGAAGCGATGACCTCGGGGAACCATTTTTCTTTCAAAATATCGCTGTAAATGCCAAAATATTGTTGTAACAACGAAAACATTCACAATAATTTGTAGAGGACTCTGCTGAAGTGACAGTCTTTTGTCGGATACTCGTATGAATCCGAGACGTTACGGTAACGAAAAACCAACTGTAGTGGGAACTGGCAGGTTTTCAAAAACGTGCGACGCATTTTCCAATTGACAGACAACATTTTTTTATTTTGTTTTTTTAGTTTTTTTTTAATTTTGTTTTTTTATTTAAAAAAAATTTAATTTTTAATTTTTTTGCTAGAAATTTTTATATCAATTCAATTTCTGTTGCAACTATTTACGGTGCTTCCATATTTGGTTGAAAAGCGAGAAAAAAAACAGCACAGGAAGTTATTGACAATTTTATTTATTGTTTATCATTACAACGATCTTCCGACGTCGGAGTTTTGGGAAGAGTGGGGACGCAACGATGTAAGACAGGGTGAGCCCATTCATGTATACAGAGATGACTCAAAGCTTGAGGGTAGATTGGACGGAGGTGTATATTCCGAGCAACAGGGAACTCCTTTAGTTTTCGGCTTCCCGACTACCAGAAAGTTAGAAGACTAGTGCCTTTCAGGCTGAGCTGATGACTATAATGAAAGCCGTGACACTGATACAGTGTGAAACGATACCTGGAGATAGTTTCTACATTTTCACTGACAGCCAGGTGGCAAAAAAATCCACGAAGCAGTCGCCAGCCTCCAAGGTGGCCATTAACGCAAATATCTTAAATGGGTTCCTGGGCTTTGCGGGATTAAGGAGAACTGCAGGGACAATGAACTGGCGAGATATGGCATCAAGTTGACTAATAAATACACGAACAATGGCAGAAGCTCTTACAAACTTATAATACACTTAGTTTTGAGGAAATTGTAAGCGCAGTGAATGACAATTGAATCCGACAATTGTGGACTTTAAGTACTAAACACACAGAATCTCTGCTAAGCCAAAATAAGCACATCGGTAGCACACTGATTTTCAGCTTAACGAGGCACTACCTAATAGGCCGACACTCCTACATAATGGGCGTGTAAATGCATGGCATCTGCAGAAGCTCATTTAGGAAAGGGAAGAGACAATCTTGCAACTTCTGTGCCTTTGTCCTGCTCTATCCAGACGCAGATTCACCATTTGAGGTAAACAATTTTTTTAAAGATTTTAAAGAGATCTTAGCACTGTGGAAATCAGCGATCTTCTAAGATATTTTGAAAAGGTAACACGTGTTTTAGGAGAGACAAGGACAACTTCCCCAAGTGGCATCACAAGGGGCTATGAGCCGGAGTGTAGCCTATACTGAGTGTCTGCTACAACCCAACCTAACGTGTGAGACTTCAACTTTTAGGAACTTTTTTTTTAGAACTTTTAGGACTTCTGAACTAAAATTCCGTAAAAAAGAGTATTAAACTGAAGGAGAAACAGATAAATTCTAAAAATTTGTCTATCAGCCCCCGAGCTAAAGTTTTTTTGTATGTAATCGTAGAACCCTTATGTACTTAAACGAGGCCCTATACCCCACGGGAGATTGAGGTACAGCGAAAGAGAAGAAGATATCGTAGAAGCAAAGCGTTAAGAAGAAACGAAAGTAAAGTAGACGAAGTAACCAAATCCTTGAGCAATTTTGTTTTGGGGTATAAAAGTGTAAATAGATATAGCAACCATAGAAACTTTATACCACAACAATAACAACAACTAAACCACTACAACGCTAAACTGAATCAAACGTTTCTCGGGCAGCATCTACACAACCACAAGCATAAAATCGTGCCCACCGCCATAGCATGCCTCATATCATGCATCGCACCGCACCCATAAACTTCAAGAAACACAGAAACTTGCAAGAAGTTTTCAGTAGTTCTAAATGCTGCAGCATGTGGCATGCGACGTATAATCGCAGAACGAAATCTATTGCGAAATTGGCCAGAAACTTTGTCCGACAAGGCACAATTAATCAGAAACTACGCGCCATTCACTCACAAATCACTCGCTCGAACAAATCACGTAACTCTGTGATCTGTCAACAATTACACAGCAGCAACGACAGCATTAAAATCTCAAAGACGCTTCAGATGGCTATCAAAATGCGGAAGTTTCCGGCAGCGGAAATTTGCTTTGACATTCGCCGTTCACCGTTCACCGTTCGCCAGTTGTCAGTTGTCAGTTGACAAGTTGCTTGCTTTATTTTTGTTGTTATTGTTGTTTTTATACTATTGCAAAACACTTGACATTTTTGTTTTCGCTTTTGCTATCAACTTCTGCCTGGGTGTACATTTCACTTGCATTGTTGGGCAAAGTTTGTCATTGAGTTTGGTTTTGCAGTACTACTTAGTTTAAGATTATTTGCATTTACATTTGTATGCGTATTTGACTACCATTTGCATGGGATTATTGTTGCTATATGCAAGTTTTCTCAAAACTCGCAAAGTTTTTAATGAAATCTGTCAACAAATAAACATTTAAAAATTCAAATCGCAAAAACCGCTCCGAGCTGTTGTGTTTAGTGGTGTGAGTGTCGACAGCTCTTGTAAATATGAATTTAGAAATAAAAAATTCAAATACTACGCAATAAAGTAAAACTTATCAACAGATTTTCGAACAAGTCGCCATGAACATGTTTTTAAAATCACGCAGCTCACTAAAAAGTTGTTTTTATATTTCTTTCAATATATGAAATTTATTTCTAGACTTAGTGAATAACCAATGGCAGCGAAAAAATGCTATTGTCAGAAGAATTCGAATTGCGACGCGTAGATTCGGGAACACGCTTTAATCTCCGAAGTGAACAATGAATTCAAGGAGTGTTTTTGGACTTGAAATGGTGCTTTTTCGGCTCGTCAGCAACATGCTGCAGCCAAGAATTTCTTCGAAAAGTTCATTTCCATCAATATCACTCACGTAGCATTGACCTAACTTGTTGCACTTTTTTTGAGATCGTATTCTTTTTTCTGATAAATAAGACCTTTGACATCGAGAAGAAATCCAAATTTTTCATCGATTTCATTCAATCCTACGAATCTTCCGTTCATTTCTTGAAATAGTCGATCAACTGTTTCTTTCAAGACCCTTTTCATTTCTGCGATGGCACTTTTTTTTTGTTTTTGTTTTTTTGGGTAGGAGGTTAAAATCAAAATGTCAGGAACATCATCAAAGTCGCCGTCGCACCAGTGGTATGTGGGGCATGCTCCCACTAACACTATAACATTCCTCCTCCTCGGCTGCTTTCCACCCTGGGACCGCTGTAAACATTTCATGAAGGTGGAGCCGCGTTTATATCTATTGACACTTTCAGGTACCTGCGGCCAGGTCCTTCTCTTGTGGATGTATGGAGATCTTACGTCAGCGATGGTATCCACTCCCCCCACTGTTTTCATACGTGGTTCTGGAGGAAATGGAACTTCGGAAAATTTGCGATAGCGCAGTATTTACGAACTATCGTCTTGTCTTCTGTCTGATATTATTGTGAGTGATTGACTCAAGTGTCTATGTTTGCCGTCATTCTGTCCGGAAACAGTTCATCTCCATTTCGTAATTGCAACAGTAGCTGCTGTTGCTGAGTCTTGCGCTCCCATTCGATGAATTGGAGTCGTAGCATAATTTTTCCAGCAAGCGCTTGAACCGCCACCCATTTAGCACTGGATGAGCACATGTCCTGTACGATGCCATTAGGACTAGCTGAGTGTCCCAAAACCCTTTCAAGTATTGCACGTTCTCGTGCGAGGCGATCACAATGAAAAGCCACGTGTTCCGCGCTTTCGATTGCATTAGGACAGCTTGGGCAGAATGGGTTTTCTGCCAGCTGAAAGCGGTGGAGATATTCCATAAAGCAGCCATGAGCGGTGAGTATCTGCGTAAGGTAATAATCAGTTTCACCACGCTTTTTTTTACCCACTGCTCGAGATGTGATATTAACTTGTACGTCCAGCGCCCTTTAAGTGACTCTTCCCATCTTCTTTGCCACTCATACATAGATCGCTCTCGTTCGATGGCTTTTTCTGTTGCCGCTTTCTCGCTATAGAGGCGGCAAAGCTCTCTTGCGAGAATATCAACTGGCAATTTTCCGGCTACAACACATATTGCATAGTCTGATACCGTTCTATATGCACATGAAACCTGTAATGCACTCCGCCTGTGTGTGCGCACCACTTCACGCATGTGAATGCTCTTTGCTTCTGCCCATACCGGTGCCGCGTAGAGTATGATTGAGTCCACGAGAGTTGATAACAATTTCCTTCTTTCCCCTTGTGGACCACCTATATTCGGTAGTATTTTTGTGAGAGCGCCCATTACCGACACTGCTTTGTTATTAACTGCTGCTAGATGTTGCTTAAAGCTCAATCTCGTGTCGATCATTCCTCCTAGGTATTTTTATCTGCGATGGCACTCAGACCTGCATCAATCGAAAGCTCACCATCCATGCAACGTCCCATTTGTAGCATTTGAAATAAAATTAGCCCTTCCTCGAGTGAACTATCAACGATGGCCTTTCTTTTATTTTCGAAATAATTTTGAAGAGCCTTGAAATCTTCAGCAGCATCGTGAAAATTCATCGTGGGATCTTGCAGCCTCTTTTGAGGGCGATCAATGCGGATTAGTACTTTATTTCAAAATCTCAGCAAAATCAAGAAATTATATTTCAACATTCGGTTGTTTAGTTGCTGGCCATCACTTCAAGTTTGATTCTTGTCGTCGGTCATTTCTTCAAGAACATCCAGAATTTGATTCAAATAGTTGTTAATTCCCTTTATTGCTTCTACGTTTGCACTCCATCTGGTTTCAGATTTGGATTTCATGACAACTGGTATAGCTTCCTTAGGTTTTTCCCAACGTTGTGTTGAACGAGAAAAAAATGCATACAGACTTTTGATCCTTCCAAAAAAAATGCCCATTGCTACATTTTTGTTTAGCTACTAAGTTGAGTGAGTGATTTTCACAGTTTACAAACAATGCACGTCTATTCATTTCTGTCAGTTTTTCATTCACGGCATTTTTGTGCCCAGCCATTACAGCAGCATTATCGTAGCACTGTGAACATAAATCTTGAAAGTTCATTTCATCTTTCTTTAACTGTTCTAAAATACAGGGCCCGCCATCTATCGTTACGGATTTGAACTAGGTATTATTT
The DNA here is from genome assembly GCF_027943255.1 of Anastrepha obliqua. Lineage (NCBI taxonomy): Eukaryota > Metazoa > Arthropoda > Insecta > Diptera > Tephritidae > Anastrepha > Anastrepha obliqua. Next base: position 12,142,570 of record NC_072893.1, read on the forward strand.
GAAGAATGGTAACACTTAGCTGTCATCTGAAATATTGCGACATTACTTTGAAAATCATGGTAATGTTGCAGTATGTGTACGAAAATTACGTACTTTTGCTCACTGTCTTCGAAGATCGCATTATCAGCCGAAATTCTGATATCGTTTGGCCGCCTCGGAGCTGCGATTTGACGCCGTTGGATTATTATCTTTGGGGTGCCGTCAAAGATCAGTGTTATGCCAATAAACCAGCAACAATTGATGCATTGAAGACTAACATACGCGATATCATAGCTGAAATACAGCCGCATACAATCGAAAATGTGTTGAAAAATTGGACCGATCGTATGAGATGGTGCATGGCTAGCCAAGGCAGCCATATGAATGAAGTTGTATTCCATCATCAACCGGAAGGATTGTACTTCAAAATAAAAAAACAGTTTGGAAAAATATTGAGGAGTTTCTTTTTTATAGCATTTTTAATTACGTAAAGTTATATGGCGGACCCTATACTATTCGCCAGTCCGTCAGCATTCTTAGCGGTAGTTTCAACAAAGCCAAGAAAGGTTTCCTTCACCTGTACTGTATTTTTTTTTTCAAAATCAATGTCCACGAACCTCACGACTTCTGAAATTTGATCGCGATGGGCAATATCGGGAGTTGAGTCGAATACGAGACCATAATACTTGGTCACATGAATGCTTTTAAATAAACGTTAGCGAACAGCCATAAGGTGAAGAAATTCATTCTGATACTTTCAACGTTTCTCAGGTGTTCTTTCATAACTGGATCGAATACAGATGCTAGTTTCAGCAAACTAAGACAATTTCCGACATTAAAGTTGTCAAGCGTATGATGTCGCCAAATTTTGCGTAGCTAGAAACTTGATGGAATGAAGACTCCTTGTCAAAAATTTCACGCCATTTAAGTTTTTCTGCCTCGAACTGGTACAATATTCGTACATCAACAAAATCTTCAATTCAGGTGAAATGGAACTCCATTTCTTGCAACTGCGCAAATTTTCTCGATGATTCTTCGAGTTTTCATGAATGATGATCCTCTCGAGGTCGATCCTTCCACTTTCTTTCTCCAAGGATGACTGAAATTCAGAATTTGAAAACAGAATGCAGCAAAGTCAAAATGCCGATTTCTTGAACGGGGAGTACACCAGCCAAGATCGAGTAACTTCTTCACCACGCCCATCTCCTAACTTTTTCTTGAACCTATTTTGAGTCATGGAACGATTGTTCGTTGGTAGAAATGGCCTGCCAGAGTTTCGAGAATATTTCCAACCAAGCTTAATTATTTCTAGCCTGATTGTGTTGCTTACTATTGCCCTCCCGGAATTCTCATCGAATTTCAGATGTCGGATGTCATGATATTGATTCAGGTTTTCTATTTCACTATTAAGTTTTTCAAAATCATTTGCATGTGCAATGTTATTTTCTGGTAATTTTTTAATTACAGAGTCGACTATCCTGACTTCTTGTACTTTATTTAAAACTGAAGTTCTAAATCGCGATTGAATATACATTGGATATACAAAGTTGAGGTGTCACTTTGCACCCCCCTAGAGTGACGCCCATGGCACATGCCCTGCTTGCCATACCCTAATTGCGCCACTGCATATATATACTTGCTACATTGTTAGTGCTTTAGCACCAAGTTTTCTTGTTACAACTAGAAGAAGTGAAGCTTAACAGAAATCACACGAGGCTGACTATGGCTTACGATCGAACGAAAGTTATATTTTTGAGAACTTCAATTCCTTCTTTTTTAGTTGCCTTAATTCTAAAATATTCTTTACTTATATTACTAAATTAGAGTAAAGCGGTGCAAATTCGGTATGAATGAAACGATCGGATCGAAATGCTAGTCAGTATAAATTGCGGCTAAATTACGATAATTTGGCCGAACAGATACAGCCTAGACAGATGGCGCAGGTAGTCGAGATTACCGACGCAGTTAGGTTAGGTTAGGTTGACCTGTCTGGCTGAAAGCTATAGTGTTACCAGATGGAGCTAGACCTCTACGTTTCTTTGTAGTAGACATCTTGTAATACGTGTGCGCCTTTTGCGAATCTAAGTAAACTTTGGAGCTCTATTCTCGAGAGGTACTCTAACTTCTCATATTGTAAAGCTCCTAAGCATTTTAATCTGGTTCTAGTTAATGCAGGGCAGGAACATAGAAGGTGTTCTAGCGTTTTCCTCTCTTCTAGGTCATTGCAAAATCTGCAGCCGACGCAGTTAATTCTGATTAAAATTAAAGTGTGACAGATGGTTCTTACGCCGATTACTGAGTAGCTGATTTGTTTATTGGATAATTTTGTTAGTGAAAGGAGACAACAAATACGAGTATTAACTGCCTTGAAAAGAAAATTATTGATTAAAAAAAATGTCTTTAATTCCAATTTCTCAAATAGCTCCAAAATATCAAATCAATTCAAGTAGCATCGAAAGCCTTTTTTGTTCTTCTCTTTGTAATTTTCATTATTTTTCATTCACAGTAGATATTAACTGTCATTTTTCGGTAATTTCCTTAATCCGCCTAAATTATCAGTGTAAGAATTAAGTGTAGTTGTCAATCCGCATTAGTTGCACTTTATTCCTGAGATAACTCCGAATTAAGTCATTAATTCTGATCAACGCCACTGTCTGTCTAGGCTATTAGCCTTTTTTGGCATCGAGAAACAATTTTTGCAAGCTTTTGGTATGTAATTTAGACTTTTAGTAATTCAGATGGAAAATTCTGAAACAAAATTGAAAATACGTCAATCATATAATGCAACTTTTTCTCGCTTTTCCGTGGATCCTGAAAATTGTGTGCCATTAATTTGAAGTTTCAGTGGAATCAATGAAGATAGTAATTTATTAAGATTTAATTAAAAAATTATTAATACTTTTCAATTTACCGTAGAGGAGGACTTTTTGAATTTCGATTTCGTTTACAAGCAGAGTTTTTTTTTGCTTTTCATTTTTTGTTTTTCAGTTGCACGCAAGAGCCACATAAAATGCATTTCCACTACAAAACTGGTGAATCCGTGAAAACTTCTTCTTTTTCTTCTTCTTGGATTTTGGCCGAGTTTAATAAAGCATGCAAGACGTTTCAGTTAGACACACCAAGTGAAGCCAAGTCCTTCTCCATCTGATCTTTCCTCTTCTTTTGATACCACCAGCTGGTACCGCATCGAATACTTTCAGAACCGGAGCGTTTGAATCCATTCGGATGAAATTACCCATCCGCTGGATCTTTATTTGCTGAACTTTGTCTATGTCATTGTAAAGCTCTTGCAGCTTATTGTTCCATCGTCAGCTATCGGTTTCCGCGTCTTTGTTCTTCTTTTGCCGTGTTATCGCTATTCTCACCTCGTCATGTTCGGTTAGCAGAGCGACAGTCCCGGTTGGCGTATCGGCGTATCTCATTCTTTATGACATGCGCAGTTGTCACTATTTAGCAAGTTCGAGAAGTGTACCCCCCATAGTTTAGGCACAGGCTGGATGTCAGTCACCAGATCGCCGTCCTTGTTCTTACACGCAAAGGCACCGATCTTGAAACCTTCTGTTAGCCGCCGAATTTTGTGGTATAATTTCGGGCGTTTTTCCTATTGGTCAGCATCTCAAGCTCCTCGCATTCACGTATTTCGGCCATTCGTTTCTTCTTTCGGATAATACGTCTCTCTGCTTTTCTTAGCTCTCGGTAGCGATCCCACATAGCTCGCCTTGCGCCCGATCGCAGCGTGGCTCTATAGTTTCTTTCTGCGGCATCATGCCATTCCGCGTCGTACCAATTGTTTTTTCGGGCTCGCCAAAATCCGATTTCTTCTTCAGCGGCGACACGTAAAGAACGAGTAATACTACCCTGCATACAATGCATAGGTGGGCAGTACACTCTGAGAGCAGGAATGAGACTCGATGTCGAACATTCTTAGATCTACATTTTCTGCTGCACGGAGGCGTGTGCCTATTTTGACTGCAACAAGGTAATGATCCGAGTCGATGTTGGCCCCTCGGACCTGTACGTACGAACACTAGAAGCTTGTCCATCTATTACAACATGATCGTTCTGATTTCAAGTTTTTTGATCACGAGACAGCCACGAAGCTTGATGTGTTTTTTCATGCTGGAATCTGGTACTGCAGACTACCAAGTTTCGAGCCCTGGTGAGATCGATCAGCCTCTGACCGAATGTTTCGTTGTGCGGGCTGAATTTTACATGTGTGGGACCAAAAATTCCGTCCTTGCACACCTTGGCATTGATGTTGCCAAGGTCGGTTTTTTATCGTGGCGGGTACAACGCACATAGGTGCTTTTCAGGTGCTCATAGAATCAGTTTTTGGTTGCATCGACCTTCTCTTCCATCAGGGCATCGGCGCAAATCCACGAAGACCATGAAAACAGCATTTTGCAAAAATGTGAAAATTCTCGGTCGCACTTTTGTTCAACACAGCGCAGAACAAAAGAAATCGAAAGAAGGCTGTGCACGTTCTCGCTGATTCAAGGGCATAGGGTAGGGGAGAGTCTGAGTTATGAGCCGCTGGGTCACCAAGTCAACTTTTGATAAAAGAGTGCTTCGTCTAATGACGGTTGTTTTGAGAATGGGCGAGGCAAATTTGTTTTATTTGAATAAATAGCGATTTAACTCAGACTCATACAAAAATTTGAAAAAGTTGCTGAGGAGTACTGAATATTATCCCACCTGTCCCCTCCTGCCCCTATTTGCTCTTTAAATCCTTTTTTCGAGCCTGAACTGCAATATGGCCTGTGTACTTGAAAACAAAAAATCCGCGCATCCACAACTTCATTTCACTCCACTCATTTCAGGCCGTCTAATCTGGCCCAACCTAATTTCATGTAAACAAAGCTGAACAATTTTCAAAATTTAACAAACTGCGTCATCTATCGATCTATTAAGCTAACCAAAAATTATTAGAAGTGATGACATAACATCCAACAATGTTGAAGGAAAAGTATAATAAAAATCATTCATGCAAATGCGCGTAAGCCCTCAAAACGACTAAGTACTTTGGTGCCTTTAATGCTGTGGTTAGTGTGTAAAGGGAAACAATAATCGTTTGCACCGGAGCAACCAGACCACGAAAATCGTTATCGCAAGCTTAATGTGCAGCGAACCCGTCATTTACAGTCAGTCAAAAAAGTTTTGGTACATTGATTTTTTCTTTGTTTTTTTTTCTAAAAATATTTGCAATGTTTCTCGTTTTAAATCTAGATAGAAATACTGTTTTTAATAAATTAATAATAATAAACTGTTTTCAATAATAAATAATAATCTCGAATCCTTGGAATCGAAGAAAAACATTAAAAATAAATGTTCAGCAACTTCAAACTGCACTTTGTTACACTAAAATTAAATGAGCTATAAAACTGCATTCCAAAAAGAAAATTTTATAAAAGTTCGAGACTGTGTTGCAAGTTTTAAGCATTTTTTTGAAGTGAAACTTCTTAGGCGTCGATGGACGAGCGAGAATGGAGAGTAAAATTTGAAGACCATGCAACATTTTGGGCATTTTCGTTCCACAAGAGAGAAAAAAGATATAAAGTAGAGGAAAAGGAGAGAGAGAGCTATACCTTATATATTTGTTTTAGATACACTATAGGCTATTTTTCCTGAGTTTTTCCTTGTGGTTGCTAATTCCTAGTGAGAAATAACACAGCCTACTTTTTGGCACTTGTTTGTTGGTGCAAACTTGTGGGAAAAATATTTTTGGTACCTACTTTTTGGCGTTATATTTCCTTCCTACTGTTTGGGGCGTTTTTTGGTCCCAATTTTTATGGCGTTTTTTGATGCCTACCTTTTGGCGCTTATTTCCGTTTCCTGGCTAATGCTTGTGCGTACTATAAAGTGCTATCCATTCCGGCGTCGGATTTATTGGTATTGCCTTGCGGTAATTTGTACCGTTGCTGCGGTCCTGGAATCGCTGCGTTTGTGCGGGTAATGAAACACTTGGAGTAGTGCACCTTGTTGCCACGGTTTGTGTCCGGCGTGTACCTACACTGGTCGACTTTCTCCGTTTTTTTTTAATTTTGTCTATTTGTATTCTCTGCAAATGTTGTGAATTTATTTCTCTCATTCTCTCTCGGGACTCTTCCTCTTTCTTTGTCTGCCTTGAAAGTTTCACTTCTGTTATTTGTTACGTGTTACGCTACACGCACTGTTTTTTTTTCTATGAAAGACATTTTGAATATTGTGAAAAGGTCACTGCGAAACATTTTTTTTATTCACTGTACATCAGTAGAATAACGAAAGTATATTTTTTTTTTGAAATTTTATGATTTTCTTTATTTGGGATAAAGTTTGGGACCTTAAAATATGTTACTTCTGTTGTTGTATGAACTATATTTAAATACAAAATTAACTGAAAAAATGTGTCTATGAAAAACATTGCGAATATTCCAAAAAAAGCTCACTGTGAGAAAACTTTTTTGATGCACTGTATATCAGCAGGCAAACGAGAGTAACGCTACGACCCGTGTAAGTTCAGCGAGCAAGCAATTGTGGGTGACTAAGAGCGAGCAGAACGAACTAAAGTTAATAAAAGGGGCGACAAAGGCTGGTGGCTTTTGGAGACAGACACATTTGACTTTGCGGCGCGGCAAATGCCATTAGCCACCGCTCAAGTTGCCAACAACTGGCAGGAAGACGAGCGAAAGACAAGCCGTGTGCGCGACAAGCAAATGTACAGGCAGGCGGAACAAATGTTGCTCTGTATAAAAGCGCCAAACGGAAGAAAGACACATCCGCGATGCGCAGCACGCAACAAGCACAGCAGCAACAAAAAAATATAAAACAAAGAGACAATAATTTAATAGCATTTTTATTGATTTCTATAAAACCAATATGAATATTCTGCATTTATTATCACAAACAGCTTGCCAGAAAACACCCAGCGGAATTGGGTCAATCGCTGTTGGCCACTGCAATTTTCCTTGTAGCTTCCGTCGTTGTTTGGATTTCTATGCTAACACACCGATGAGTTCTACTGCAATTACGCCTTTAATGCGAATTCCCAGTTGGTGAAGAAGTTAAAGAAATTTGTAGTAAGCACTACCGCTGCTAACTACTTTTGTAATACTAGCAGGAGCCGGCTGGCTGGTTGGTTGGCTAACGAGTTTGTCCTGCCAGTCTGACGTTCTCCCTCCAGTGGCTAGTTTAATAAATACTGCTGTGGAATTTATTTATAGTCTGTGATATTTTTGTACATCGGCTTGGCAAAAGTGATAGCGGAACCCGGAAGGAAGTGCAAATCAGCAGCAACACAGAAAGAGTGAGAGGTAAAGTAATGGAAAACCCCTCAGCAACAGTCAGACAACTTCATCCCCTGGCGAATTTCGCAGCACAAAAGCAAGAAACAAAAAAAATGAGAAGAGAATATTAACTGCCATTAAAGGAAGAAAGTGAAAGCGAATATTATATTTGTTAGTGCCAAAAGAAATGGTAGGTGCGTGTGTTTTGCTATTTCAAAGTTGATTGTTGCGGTCGTTAGGCTCAGTATTTAGTAATTTATTCATTCAGTTGCTTATATTTATGTAATATCTAATCGGCGTGTACCATGTTTTTTGTTTATAGTAGAATGTTGGCCTTCAGTTCACAATGGGAATGAAAATAATTGACTTTTAAACTCGCTGGAGAATAAGTTGAAAGCCGAACCACCTACCGCAACGCAGAAGTTTTGGTGAATGGGCTCCTGGAAAGTTGGCCGAAGATCCACTTTTTTATCGAAAAATTGTGCTCAGCGACGAAGCTCATTTTTAGATCAACCGGTACGTAAATAAGCAGAATTGTCGATTTTGGAGTGAAGATCAGCCAGAAGAATTGCAAGAGCTACCAATGTATCCAGAAAAGGTCACAGTTTGGTGCGAATCGTAACGTAACTGTAAATGGTGAGCGCTACCGTGAAATGATATCCAACTGTTTTTTGCCCAAAATGCAAGAGCTTGACTTGCAAGACATGTGGTTTCAGCAAGACAGTGCCACATGACACACAGCACGCGTAACAATGGACTTGTTGAGAGGTGAATTCGGTGAACATTTTCTTTCTCGTTCGTGACCTGTCAATTGGCCACCCAGATCGTGCGATATAACGCTTTTAGATTATTTTTTGTGGGGCTATGTTAAAGCTCGTGTCTATTCAGACAAGTCTGCTTCATTTAACGCATTGGAAGACAACATTAAAGCATTTATATGTGAGATACCGGCCGAAACATTGGAAAGAGTATGCCAAAATTGGACTAAGCGAATGGACCATTTGAAGCGCAATCGCGGTCAACATTTGTATAAAATAATCTTCAAACATTAAATTATATGGACTGTACTATCGATGTGAATAAAAATGTTATGAATTTTTTTGAATTTTACGTGTGTTTTTTTGAAAAACTTTTCTATAGCTCTTAAAATTGCCTTCTTTTCTGTATACGGACATTTCTTTGCAATATGGGTTATATAATATTCACTGTTGATGGTGTTTTCCTTCTCAAGATAGTCGCTAAATATTACACCACGCACATACCAAAATACTAAGGCCATAACTTTTCCAGCCGATTGTTGTGCTTTCGGGCACTTGGGACGAGGTTCATCAGTAGCTGTCCATTCTGACGATCGTTTTGATTCCGGAGTGAAGTGATGCAACCATATTTCATTCGTTGTCACATATCGATGTAACAGTTCTGGATTATTACGTTTAAGTATGCCCAAACACTGCTCAGAATCATCAACACTGTCTTGTTTTTGGTCAACAGTGAGCAAACGCAGCACTCACTTTACAAAGTTTTTCCATAGTGAAATTCTCATGCAATAGAAAGCTAAGAAGTCATTTGGATATCTCCACGATGTCAGCTAACTCACGCAACTTCACCTTTTCATCATTTAAAACGATTCTGTGGATACTGTTGATGTTTTCTGGTGTTACCGCCTCATTTGGACGTCCACTACGTTAAGCATCATCGGTGTTCGGTGTCTCTACGACTATGTTTGAAGTCAGCAAACCATTGTTTTATTGTGGTTTCTGATGGAGCAGAGCCCTCATAACACTTTTCAGGCCATTGCTTCGCTAGAACGGTATTTTTCCCCATCTAGAAGTGGTGTAAAATTAAAACATAAAATTATTTTCGATCCATTGTTTTGAAAATAACAAAAGTAGTGTCACTCTTAGCACAATAACACACGATCTAATGAATAAAATATCATGAAATTTGAATAACTGTCTTTCTAATGTTTATAAGATGGGCCTTCGACTGTTTTAATTTTGACAGCTAAAATAACATCAGCGATGTATTAGCAAAACGTTGAGCAATACCAGCAGCACCGTCAGAATTTTGAAAGAGCTCTCCAGCCATTTGATGCCAAACGAGCGTTCAGATAGAGTGACTCGCAGTCCATTGACTTCTTTAACCTGATGCTGGAAAAGATTATACGAGCCGCAGAACTTAATCGCTCAGGCACAATATTTTATTGGAAACAAGTAAAACGAATGGGTCTAGTAGTGAACGAGGACCAACTGAAGTACCTCCTGCCCTGAAACAAACATGCAGGGCTTTCACGTATCGGCATCCACATGACTGTGGACGGTTATTATTTCGAGCATTAACACCGATAACAATGTCAGTCTTGAAATCCTACGAAGAAGCTCTCCTGTCAACAAGTGCTACTTTAGACTAAGTAGGCGATGGAATAGTAAAGTTCTCTCTCGACGAATAAACCTAACACTGTAAAGGTTCTCATCATGCCTCCTGGCCTATTGTAGGGCGCAGAAGAATGGACGTTGATTGAAGAGTTTGTATGAGAGAAAATGCTGCAGGGTTTCCAAATTTAAATTTGATGTTGTGGCCAACAGGTGGATTATATAAGTCCATACTTGTTTTATCACAGTTTTGTAAAGGATGAGCTTGTGGTCCATTGAGAGGGTGGACTTACCGTTTACAGTCATATTACCCGTACATATTTCGGGTTATTAATCCTAGAGTTTTCCTTTTGGCAAAGATATGGGTTTTCCACGTAAGCCGTTTATTCAAATGAATGCTTAGATATTTAGCGGTATCAAATTGCGGGATTGAGATACACTTGTGGTTGACAGGTCGTGTGCTAAAACCAGGAGCAGGGTGGGACCTAATATACTGCCTTCTGAGAAGCCAGGTTTAATTTGTTTGAATTTGCAGATTTCATTTTCGTAATTTATGTGGAACGTTCGTTGCTTTAGATAATATTAAGGAGCAAATAGGTATTCAGTGGTAATTTCCTCTTCCAGAAAAGGCTTGCGCGATAATTCTTTACCAATAAAATTTCAAGGAATTTTTTTGTTAGAATTTTTTTCTTTGCTGTTTTTTACGAATTTGAAAATAAAACTTAAAAAAAAATTTAATAGATTTATTTTCTATTTTTTTTAGGAATTTTTATTACCAATTTGATAAAAAAAAATTCAAGAAATTTTTTTAAAAATTTTTGTTTTTTTTTACCAATTTTTATTAACTATTTGAAAATAAAATTTTAAGAAAATTGTTTACAATTGTTTTCTTTTTTATTACCAATTTGAAAATAAAATTTCAAGAAAATTTTTTATAGTTTTTTCTTTTTTTTGTTTTGTTTTTTGTTACCAATGTGAAAATAAAATTTCAAGAAATTTTTTTATACTTGTTTTTACCAATTTGAAAAAAAAAAAGTTAAGACATTTTTTTATAATTTTTTTTTTTACCAATTTTGATTACCAATTTGAAAATAAAATTTGAAGAACTTTTTAAAAATTGTGCTTTTTACCAATTTTTATTACCAATTTGAAAAAAATTGTGTTTTTTTTTATTTTGAATTTCATTTGAAAATATAATTTTAAGAAATTTTTTTATAAAGATTTCTTTCTTCTTATTACCAATTTGAAAATAAAACTTTGAAGAAATGTTTTTATAATTTTATTTTCTTTTTATTTTGAATTTCATTTGAAAATATAATTTTAAGAAATTTTTTTATATATTTATATTTTTTTCTTCTTATTACCAATTTGAAAATAAAACTTTGAGGAAATGTTTTTATAGTTTTTTACCAATTTGAAAATAAATTTGAACAAAATTTAAAAAATTTTTTTTACCAATTTTTATTACCAATTTGAAAAAAAAATTGATGCAATTTTTTTATAATTTGTTTTTTTTTTTTAACAATTTGAAACAAAAAAAATCAAGAAAATTTTTTATAATTGTTTTATTTTTGTTTCCTTTTTATTACCAATTTGAAAATAAAATTTCAAGAAAAATTGTTATTGGTGTTTTTTTCTTTTGTTTGCTTTTTATTACCGATTTGAAAGTAAAATTTCAAGAAAATAATTGTTAGTCTTCTTTTTATTACCAATTTGAAAGTAAAATTTGAAGAAATTTTTTTATATAATAATTTTTTTTACCAATTTGAAAAAAAAAAATTTAACAGATTTATTTTCTATTTTTTTTAGGAATTTTTATTACCAATTTCATAAAAAAAAATTCAAGAAATTTTTTTAAAAATTTTGTTTTTTTTTTACCAATTTTTATTAACTATTTGAAAATAAAATTTTAAGAAAATTGTTTACAATTGTTTTCTTTTTTATTACCAATTTGAAAATAAAATTTCAAGAAAATTTTTTATAGTTTTTTCTTTTTTTTTGTTTTGTTTTTTGTTACCAATGTGAAAATAAAAGTTCAAGAAATTTTTTTATACTTGTTTTTACCAATTTTGATTACCAATTTGAAAAAAAAAATTTAAGACATTTTTTTATAATTTTTTGTTTACCAATTTTGATTACCAATTTGAAGAATTTTTTTAAAAATTGTGCTTTTAACCAATTTTTATTACCAATTTGAAAAAAAAAAATTGATGAAATTTTTTCATAATATTGTTTTTTTTTAACAATTTGAAAAAAAAAAATTTTATAATTGTTTAATTTTTTTTCCTTTTTATAACCAATTTGGAAGTAAAATTTGAAGAAATTTTTTTATGTAATAATTTTTTTTACCAATTTGAAAAAAAAAAAAAATTGAAGAGATTTATTTTCTATTTTTTTTACCAATTTTTATTACCTATTTGATAAAAAAAATTCGTGACATTTTTTAAATAATTTTGTTTTTTTTACCAATTTTTATTAACTATTTGAAAATAAAATTTCAAGAAAATTTTTTATAATTTCTTCTTTTTTTTGTTTTCTTTTTTGTTACCAATGTGAAAATAAAATTTCAAGAAATTTTTTTATATTTGTTTTTACCAATTTTGATTACCAATTTGAAAAAAAAATGTTTATTACCAATTTTGATTACAAATTGAAAATAAAATTTGAAGAATTTTTTTTATCAATTTGAAGAAATATTTTTTATAATTTGAAAATAAAATTTGAAGAAATGTTTTTATAAAATTTTTTTTACCAATTTGACATCTAAAATATTTACAAACAGGAAACATGTGAATTACAGAAGACTTTTCTGCACTTTTGGCCTTAATAGCAAGTTTGTTACCTTTTCAACTAAATTAGTCTCCACAAGAGAAACTAACAGAACTGATTTTTAAAATAATATAAAAATGCTGAGAGTTCTCAGCTCGGAAGTCCTAGAGGTTGTGAAAAAGCTCTGACGTCTAAAAAATGTCCGCCATCCGACTCAATTCGCCAACAGCGCAACAAGGCAACGAAACCAGCAAAAACAATAACATCAAAATAGTTTTTTTTCCTGTTTTCTTTTTAACAGCTTACTTTTAGGCACCAAAAAACGTGTAACAAATTTGGAAACAACATTCGTTTTAGAATTGGGAAAATTATTACGCTTTTGTTATACAAAACGCACAGGGAGTAAGTTCAGTTTTGGATGCTGGTCATCAAAAAATGCGAAGAAAATACTAGGATCACTTGACAAGGCATCGCTCATCGGCATTTCATCTACTTAATGACTTTTGAAAGGCCTTTGCTATGTTTTTGACAAAATTATTCTCTGTACTTCTTATTCTGTTTCTGGCATGTTTATGTTTATGTTTCGTATATACATACATATAATATATCCTTGCACATCCACACATGTATGTATGTATGTATGAATTTTACATTTAAACCCAATCTTTTTAGATATTTGTTAGGTGATTAGGTGCGTGACGTTAACAAATGCAAATATGCAAATTTGTAATTTGGCATATTCTAAGGCGCCATTTTAGTGGAAAAGTTTCTTTCGCAAAAGAGGGAAAATCTTGGAAAGAGTGATGCTGAAAAAAAAATTTTTTTTCAAAGTTTCAAGCCAGTGATGAACGTTTATCGTGGAGCCGATAAGGCAAAGTGTGTGTATTTTAATTTGTTACATACGTAGTGAAACTAAGACATATTGGCTTCTTGACTCTGATAGAGTAAACATTTTAAAGTTTCATTACAAAAAACATCTTCTTAGAGGCATTAGCTTCAAAATACCAAAAATTCTGTGCAAATTGGAGCATTCTGTGTTTACAAAAACTACATTGTAAGACTTGCATGCGTGTAAAAAAGGCTCTTACAGCTGATCGACTGTTTTACATTACCTGATGTGGCAAAGTATGAATGATGCAAAGCGAAACAGGTGCATCCTGCAACAAAAATAACTAATGGACAACCTTCTATGTTGATACACAATTTGCAGAATGCGATTTACTTATCTTGATTCTGCATTCTTTCCATCTATGAGGAATATTGCGGCTCAGAGAATCAGTAATTTAGAGAGCAGAATCGAAAGAGTGCAAAGCCTAAAGCGTATGGTTCAATTCAGTCTTTTGAAGAAACTAGAGCGCATTTTTGGTCTACGGGAGATTAACCTAATTTGGCTGAGGTGAAGAACTTTTTTTCCTTCTTTTTCTTCTTTATTTGCTTTTTCGTTTACGAATATATAGCTATCACGCAATATTTTACATCTTTTTGTTCCTCAACTTACATTAATTTATATTATTTCCAATTTCTTTATAAATGTTGCATTCTTTTAGTTGCATTCCATAATTCTGCAACATTGCATATGCCCGTCCAATGCCTTTCGTATCCATTATAACTGCTTCCGGTCAATGCCCAACATTCCATACCATGTAAAAGCACAAACTACACATAACATTTCCAAAAACGAACTTTAAGATTCATATCGAAGTCATGGCAGCTTAAGATTTTTCTAAAATTATAGAATGTAGATCTAGCCATTTCTATTCTAATTCTTATTTCGGTTGGTGTATCCCAATTTTCATTAAGCCAGCATTCATAGTATTTGAAATTTGAAACTTTTTCTATCTGTACACTGGGAACCAACAGTTTATGATTAGCGCCTACACCTGCGTGACTCCATCTCAATTGCATGTCTTTCATTTTATTTATGTTACTTTTAAGAGCGCAATTTTCGCTCTGATGAATAATTTGATTTAGTATCGTTTGCAAATCATTCAAGTTATCTGTTAAAAGTGAGGTGTCGTCGGCGTATCTAATATGTATTATTTATAAGCACGCCATTAACTTCAATGCCTTCATGTGAGTCCCAAAGAGCTTCTTGGAAGTTTTTCTCAGTATAGATGTTAAAAAAGAGAGGTGATAATTGCCCAACGCCTTAAAGATTGGGGCTTTGAGTGGATATTTGCCTATTTCTGTCCTCGTTTGGTGTTTTGTTTCCCACCTACCCTACATATCTGTCGAGTATTCCTCTCTATCCGCCACCTAGTGACGCATCTGATAGGAGAGTGGGAATCAAAATGAAAAAAAGAGTTTTCGAATAGCTGTCAGCTACTGGCAAGCAATGCCCAGCCTTAGGTATGTTTCCGCTAGGGCCCTTTATTTGTGGAAAAAATCAAGATGAACACAACAAATTGGAAAAGGAGCTCGACCAAATATCTAACAAAGGAAGTACATATATATAAGTATATTAAGTTCCATCCGGACCAAATTCCTTACTTATTTATATAAAGTGTGATTTCAATTGTTTAAGAGTACTGTTTGGGAATCACTCTGGAGCCACTGAACTTTCACCTACAGATCATGCTTACGAAGGCATGAAATAACACTGTGCGACAGTGATATTATACTTTTATGAAGACCTAGCACAACTTGTAGGTATAGTAAAACTAAGAAAAATGGTATAGGAGAAATTTCCAATACACCCCCAAAATCTCATTTTATGGCCTAAAAACCGTTTTTCAGTAGGTTGATGTGAATAATCACTCCTAATTTCGCCAATTTCCATCCGATTTCGAATTTGTTTTCTTAGTTCGAAAGAACAAAAACAAGCCTTTTTGACAGTGTGTTGCCAATTTTTCTGAAATGATAACTGACGAGGCTGTAGACGTAAGTATTTGGATTTTTTTTATTTCTGCTCTATTTTTTCAACTTTGACATCATTTTGACGATATTATCCGATATTGAGGATTTTTTTAGTACACTACTGTTATGGTAAATTTAATTTTGCGTAGAATGAGCTATATTTGACTGTGCTAGGTCTCCATAAAAGTATATTTAATTTTTTTTTTGTCACACAGTGTAATTTGTTGGCATTGGTAGCTCTGATAAGTTTGTGCACCACTGTTTTAGAAATATTTAGGTCATAAAACTACTAGAATCTTATTTGTGATACAACAACGAATGGGTACTTCTATATATTCAATAATTTGCATTCATTCCGTGATAAAAATTACTCTTAATTCTACTAAAACTAGTAAACTATGAACGGGGTTGGTGTATTTACTTGAATATTTTCAGTTCTGAGTTCTGAGCCAAAATGAGGCTCTCAAGGTAACATACCAATTTTGTGTAGTGCTCAAGAGGCACCTCGTTATCAATACTGTGGTAGGAGTAGATGGTGTAAGTGTTTTTACTAGTTGCCTCCAAAGATAATGTTCCGAAGGCGTTTTTGGTGATTCATCATTCACCGGACAGAGTGAGACTCTGTTTCATGTGGGGATTCCATTCGGTGCTGTTATTATTAAAAATATGGGTATCGAATGTAGTGCGCAAATCGCTAGGGTCTCTAAACTGCGGATATTCAACTCATGTGTGAGGTCAGTATTGATGTACGGAAGTGAAACATGGCATCATCTGTAGAATATTCTGGCCGAATGCCATCAGCACCGACACGCTATGGAACCCATCCTAAGGCTAATCAATCACAAAAAGCTTAGAAAACCACCAGACTAAAGCTTTCGATAGATCGCTGGCAGCTGCGGAGCTGCTGTAAGCAGAGCAAACGGGTAATGAGTTATTCCTCTGCTCAGATAACCAAGTAGCATCAGTTCTGCGATGGTCTTTCAGTTCCCCTGATGTTTTTCATTGACGTAATATGGCTTGCGTGAGAAAGAGTAAAAACGAAAAAATTAATTTGGATTGTGAAGAGCAGATTTGGACGTTCAGTCTATTACAAATTTAAATAAGCAAACACAATCCATATTTTGAGAACACTAAAAATTCACACAAACAAAGGGGGTGTGCGAAGAAAGTGGTTATTTTGATTTCACTTTTGACATAAGCACACATTTTTCGCGAACCTACAACCTCAGTTAGTCCAAAAAAACAACGCGTTATGTGAATTTCAATACTTTTCGCCACCCACTTTTTATTTCATACAATTCTTTTCTGTTTTCCGTTTCCTTTTTTTATGATTTTTCTTTTTTGTTGTGATTTTTCATTCCCGCTTACAACTATTGCTTACTAATCCTTAAGCACTACGCAAGCACTGCCACAAGCTCAGCGCCAAAGCTTCATAGAATGCAGAAGTGAGTGTAGGTGTGATGGAGTTCAGCTCTCGTATGCGCGGGCTTAAGCCGCAAAACTATGCACGTAGTGAAAGTGCGCTGTCAACAGTGCTTTGTAGGGATTTACGTGTATTCTTTGCTATTTAATACGGATTTTTTCACACATCCTCGCCCCGATCACGTACTCGTACATAGTTTAGCACAGCTCAATACTGCTGAATAATGAATGCACGCGTATTAAGTGGTTGAGAATGAACTGTTTGAATTGGCGAATATTGGCTGTTGGAGTGAGTTATTGGCAGCAATATAAAAGTTTAATGAAAAGTGAAGAGGAGGTGAAAAGCTACATATATTAGACTGCCTAATTGGCCTAATACCGGTCAAAATGATTTTGTAAAGACTCAATAAGCGCGCTAGTCATTACACTTCAGCAAAATAGTTAAGAAAAGCTGTCCTCCAGTTGATTCAATCTACGAATAGGAGGTCTTCTAGGTAGGTGAAATGGTGGAAGCTCCTCAAATAGCAATAAAGCACCGGTATCAAACCTTTATGAGACCTCCCAGAGTCAGATATCTACAGCCAGCCAGAGCTATTGATGTAGTAGAGGAGGTCGATGGGATTTAGGTAGGCGCACTGCTTCAGCCTGTCGAAGAAACGAGCACCTAACGGCCTTAACCATCCAACTGCCAAATCTGGGTATTTACAGGGAAAGTGCTCAATAGTCTTCTCCTCTTAAAGGTTCCCACAACTTCTGCAATGGGGATTAAATGTTAAACCTGGTTTTTCTGCGTGAGTGTCGATAGTCCAACGGCAGGTAAACACAGCTACGAGCTTGGAACTTGAGTATTCTGGAGTCCGCAAGACTTTCTGAGTCCTTCGTCTATTGCACTCAGGCCAAAGGGAAATAGGGCTCCTTCTCGTCTGCACTTTTCTGAGAAATAAGTTGTGCAATTCCCCTTTAAGACAGTTAGGCGGCAGCCAATGACCGGGTAGGAGATCTCTGACTCATATTCAATCGACCCCTTCCTGGCAAGTTCATCAGCAATTTCATTACCCTCTAAGTTCCTTTTATGGAACCCAGATAAGTTCCAGTCATGGAACTAAGATCAGAGAAATGTTACCTGATCTCCTCCCTACGGGAGCCGAATGGGTTGGTGCGTGACTGCCATTTGGGAGTGCATAGGCTCGCACCTCCGTGCAAAAAACAGCAAAATGATAGAAAAATTGGCTTGTAATAGCGATCGCCCCTCGGCAGGCAATGGTAAACCTCCGAGTGTATTTCTGGCATGAAGAAGCTGCTCATAAAAAATCATCAAAACATCAAAACGCACGCCACAAATAGGGGGAGGAGTTCGACCATACACCTAACAGAAGTGTACGTGGAATTGTTAACTTTGTTTAAGATAAATTGGCTGATTTAAAGAAAACCCCTGCTCCGACTGCCCTTTCCATCTTGGAGCCATCAGAGGTATGGCTTGGAAGGCAGAGGTACCTCTGCCTTCTACTTCCTCTCTCTTGATCTTCATTTGAATGTACCGCACCGCATACTTTTTGGGCATGAGCGCTTGTGCGTATTCGTTCGCCATGGAGCCGCTGCTTTTCTCCAGGTATAAGCCATGTTTTTATCATTCCAAAGCTCCTAATGTTCATCGTTTTAGCATGTCGACTTGAAGAAAATTTACTCTTGAATTGTCGACACAGCCTAAAATGACACTTTTGACAAGTTCACAGGGCTCCTCTCAATACAGGGTTGCCCATATTCGACGGACCCGACGGATTTCGATGACTCTTTGGGCCCATTCCAATCGACGAGGCTTGTCCGCAGGCAACAATCTTTGCGTCAATTGAATCTTATATGGGAATAAATGCAAATCAATGCGGATAATTCGTTGTAAAGTGGTCCAAGCAATGCCCAACTGCTGAGAACTGCGATTTTGGGAAGTCCTTGGCAACGCCTTAGTCGGTTTTGATTTGGCCTCTTTGGTTTAGAAAGAGCATCACCAGTCGAAAACCTTTCGTACAAACGTTTAATGGTGTTCTTAGAAGGCGCACTTTTCACAAGTTTTAATTTTTTATACGCACGTTGAGTTTTCACAATTGGCTTCTTTTGTTGAATGTAAATTTCAACAATTTTGAGGCGCTCGCGTGGCGTGTACTGTTCCATGAGAAAAATCTGCTAGGACTGACGCTTCCAACGCGGTATGTCATTAAGCAATCTGACGACTTTGTCAAAAGATACATGGTTGCCAGATGGGTCCGTCGAATATTGGCTACCCTTTAGTAGTCAATTTTGTTTTCCTCTTTTTTCTAATAATAATTTAAAAAGGAGGTACGGTCATCGCACAGAAAGCCTATTGGCGTACCTTCATCAAATATTACGTTTCACTTCTTTCCAACTTCTGGTGGAGCTCCCTCAATGGTCGGACTGCGCTTGAACACATCGTTGCACTGAAGACAGAGTCTCTGCTTTTTGCGTTAGTGTTGCCTTTCTCGTAGCACAATTGTTTGTTGGGGTCGCTGAAATCCAAAGAAACTCCTCGGAAGCGATAATCAATTTTCTCTGCACTGCTCGCTGAGGACAGTGCTGAGTTTGATTAGATCGCACGAATGTACAAAATAATGTAAATGTACTTTCCTCTATCGGGACACGTTCGAAATGGTTTCGAGTTTTTCGATCAAGAGACATCCATGTAACTTCATAAAGTCTAATAAAGTGGTTCAGAATCCGGAGAAGTCGATCAGCATTAATGGGTACACAGAACGCCTGTTAGTGCTCATATCATAAATATCCATAGAGCTGCTTTTTGCTATTGTTGTTCTTCTCTTCCTTCGGGGCATGAAAAGTCGCTCAATTGGGTGAGATATTGAAAAATCTCTATCGGGTGCGGTTTGAGTCAAGATGTTAGTACAGCGGATCAAACAAAGGTACTTGGTAGCTCTTTTTCACTTCAAATATTTACAAAAAGTGTCTTTAGATATCCGCTGTAGTAGGGGATTCAAGATCCGATGATCCTTCTATCTTACCTCGCCCATAACAACTATTAAGTAAAGATATGGCTAGGCTTCTCTTTTACGAACAAGTCGAGTCGAAATACCTTCCTCACAATGGATCGGATGAATTCTAGTTATAGGTACGCTCGCATGATCAAAAGAGGACAATCTTATTATATTCATTAGCAGTAGCTTTTAAGCGGTGATGCTACCCATTCTAAACTAAACCCAACTAAACTTCTTCAAACATTTTCGCACTTGCACTCGATTGCCTTAAGCAACTGGCCATTCATAGAAATCAAAGCAAATTTCTGCGAAAAATTCTTTGTGTTCCTCATTTAAAAAATTTACTCCAATTATCGCATTTGCGGTTGAGCTAAATTCTCCTTAAATAAGAAACAAATAACTTCAACGTGTGCAAACACTAATTTTCCGCAGCCGCGTATTTGTTTCATGTTTGGAAATTTTAATTAATTTCCAGTCAATTATTTCCATTCATGGGCCACAAAGTCATTGAACTTTAATTACTCTTTCCTTGCCACTTTCACTTGAGCACCCATTTTAAGAATAAAGGCTAATATTGGCACACAGCAGCAGCAACAGCATAAGAATCAACATCTACATAAACACTGAGGTTCCACGAGTTCAATCATTTCGCGAAAAATCTCCTCTCTTCCGCAAACGTGCATGCCAACCCACAATGTTTAATGCCTTTTTCATTTAATCGTCACGCAAATCGCACTTGTGGCTTTCCGCTGCATTGAGGTAGATATCATTGTGCCTACTTCTATTTCTTTTTATATTTTTCACTTAAGGCTCTGGGATAAAAAGTTCTCAGAAAGCAACTGCTGTGTTTGAAAGCTGGTTGCTACCAATAAAAATTATTTTTCAATATATGTATTTCACAAAATAATGCGCTCAACTCTACCCGATCATCGGCATCCCACTGACTGTTGTTAAAACGGAATTGCACAACTTATTTCTCAGGAAAACGCAGAAGAGATGGAGCCTCAAAACTCGCAGCTATGTTTACAGGTCATTGAACGATCGGCAAATACGCAGGAAAGCTGGGTTTATTGTCCGGGAGCCAGAGGTCGATTTTGGACTGCGTTGTTCTACCGTTAAATTCTTGACAATACTTGTGATTTAGCTTTCATGAATAACGAAAGTGAACGTCAGCTGGCGCACCCGCGGTGGGTGTGATTGTGGAAGGGTACAAAACGTGTCGAAAAAAATTTCTATCAACTCATTTTATACCAACTGAATTTTTTTTCATGCATTGTTGACATTTAGTAGAATAAAAAAAAATAGTCAGCTGCGCGGTAGAGGGGGGAAAACACGTCAGCTGAACAGGTGAACTTGTAAAAAAAATTCAAAAATAAAACTACTTTATGCCGGTTGAAATTTTTTTTACATAATTTTGGACACATATGAAAATATAATAATGATGGTCAGCTGCGTTTATAGCGATGAGAAGACCGTCAGCCGGTATTAAATGAGTTGTTAAAAATTTTGTTTTGACACGTTTCGCAGCATCCCACGCACGTACCCACCAGTACTGGATCAGCTGACGGTTGGTTTCGTCATTCATTGGATGGCATCTGCCTTCAGTATTAAAATCAGTCGGCATGAAATTATGAGATTAAATTGACCCCTGGCTCCCGGACTATTACCATTTAGTGCCCGTTGCAGAAGCTGCGGGGACCTTTTAGAAAAGGAGACTATTGAGCATTTTCTCTGTAAATGTCCGTTAATGTAAATGTCTGGCAGTTCAACGTTTAAGGTCACTGGGTGCTCCTTTCTTCGACAGCCATCAACCGTCAACGTAACATCAGCAGCTCCGGTTGGCCGTAGATATCTGCCCGTTGGAGGTGCTACTTGGGGAGTGCCAGACTGGGACTGCAGCCATTTCACCTACCTATGTATCTACTCACGCTCAATAGAGACTTAAATTGTATAAATATATATAAGTATGCTAAACAAAAAGAGGACTGGTTCCGCGATAATTGGCGTAGAATATTGCAGACTTACTTTTCTTGCCTTACGGAATAATTTCTGGTCTCCGTGTATGATAGCTTAGCCGATAGTCTGTCAGCTATCGCAGGTTTGTTGTTCTATTCCTATTTCGGCAAAGACGGGTACCGGAACATGTAATCCATCACCAGTGTCAGTGCATTAAAGTCTTCAAGTATTCTTTCGGAATATAAACAGGCTTCGGATGCTCGGAATAGGTACAAAAGCTATAGCTGCGAAGGTCTTCGATGGGGGATCTACCGGTAGTAACTGAGGAGGAGCAATACTTTGGCAGCATTAAAAAGAACAAGTCGCGAAAGGCTTTGCTTCATTTCATATTCAGAAGAAGAAAAATGGAAACTTGTCGACTAAAATTACTTAGATGGTTACTGCTCCAATAAATACTAAAAATAGGAGACCAGTAATGGACGATTTTTTGTGCTTGATTTCAGTCAAGCTGGAGAAGTCTTTAACTGCCATTCTCCTGGACTGAACGTAGAACAATCTTTCACATGCGGCTCAAACAGCTCACAACTTCCGATAAGTTTCAGCTTATTGAAGCTCCTGGATGAGTGCAAATCCCACTTATGCTATTTTAGACACAAAAAGATTGAAATATTCAAAACTTTAACGACCGCGAAAAAAGTTGATAATACCTAAATAGTTGGCATTTCATTAAATAATTGAAACAGTTTATTAATTTTATTGCTGCCGCAAGCACTGCGTTATTTGCTGTCCAACTTTATAAGAGGCAACCGCTTGATGGTATCCACTTGCTCAGCACCATGGCCATGACGCTACATTCTACTCGCCATCTGTGGACAGTCTTGCTGAAATATTATGAATATAAATTGTGTGGCCAGCACTCGTTGTCTCATTAACTGACTGCCAGCATTTCGCTGGACTAACAAGTCAGCTGCAAACTTAATTTAAAATATAAGCTTCCGTTTCGCAGTTGGTCTCATAGAAAACTCGCTAACTCGTTTCAAAGCTGTTGCATGCCACATGCCTTTTGTGTATATACTTATATATTTTGCATATTAGGGTGTGTTAAGGTAATGGGGAAATACCATTTTCCATTGTGATTAAAAATACATAAAAATCTGAGACTAAATTTTGATTTCAAAAATCTCGATTTTCTTAGAGCAAAATCAACTAAGTCATGTTTGTCTGCTCGACTGTTAGTGTACACCACAACTTAGTCATGAATTTAAGTTTCGCATCAAAGTTAGTATATGACTTACTTTGCTTAGCTGGCATCTGCAACTGATGCTCAGTCTTGGCCCTACAAAAAAGTGGCGCCAATCGCCTGTGTATTGCGCGCATTGGCGCCAATTAGAAACACCAATGGCGGTCACTTCGATGACGACTTGGTCTTTCCAACGTATATGAAGACGTCCTTTTTTGCGAGCTCCACCAGTGCGTTTCGAAAGAGCACCTTCTTTGCTGGAACGTTATTTTCCAGCCAGCCCAGCCGCTGAATTTTAATGTGCTTCACTAAACGACGTCGTCGGCGTACAGCTCGTGGTTCCATCTTATTCGATATACATCATTAACGCCAATCAAATCATTTTTTTTTGTTTTCTTTGTTCACTCCTCTCGGGAGCATAGGTTCTCGACAAGACTTTTCCATCGTACACGGTTCTGTGCTGTTGCTTTTGCACCGTCCCATGA
This sequence comes from Anastrepha obliqua, assembly GCF_027943255.1. Lineage (NCBI taxonomy): Eukaryota > Metazoa > Arthropoda > Insecta > Diptera > Tephritidae > Anastrepha > Anastrepha obliqua. The sequence continues at coordinate 12,165,910 of NC_072893.1, forward strand.
GATGTCGGCACTTTCTGCGTTTGATTTGCCTAAGGATGGGTTCCTCGCTCGTTAATCTCCACAGTGCGTCGTTACTGATGGTGTTTGGCCAGAATATATTGCAAATGATGCTGAGGCATTTGTTGATGTCCAGGACTCAGCGCCTACCCAGGCAAAAGTTATTCTTTGCTGGATCTCTTGGCTGACGTTGTTGTTAGTGTTCACGCTGGTTCGTAGGTAGACAAGGTCCTCGACTTCGCCGAACTCGTAATTGTCAATCGCAACGTGCTGTCCAATACGCATAAACTTTTGGTTGTTAACACAAGGCCCTTTGTCTTGCCTTTGCTTACTGCAAAACCCACTCAGAACGTTTGAAATACCAGCGCTATTTATGTTGTTTACAGTAACTTAAAAGATCCATCTCGGTCCAAAAATGGAATTAAATCGTGAACATTTTCGTGCGCTTATTTTTAAAACTTTCGACGTGGATTAACTCAGCAACATTGCATGGATGAACTTAATTCATTTTTTGGCGATGAAGCTCCATCAAGGATCAGTGTTTATCGATGATATGGTGAATTCAATCGTGGTCGTAGTTCACTCCAAGACGAATTTCGTGAAGGTCGTCCAAAATCAGTTGTTGTTCCGAAAACCATTGATGCTGTGCGCGAACTGATATTACAAGATCGTCATGTGACCTATCGTGAGATTGAGACAATCTTAGGCATTAGTGGGACTAGTATACATTCAATATTGCATAAACATTTGACTGTCAAAAAAAATTGTTTGTGTTGGATTCCACACAATTTGTCAATCGGTCAAAAAAAGGCTCGTGTCGATTGGTCGAAGGAAATGCTCAAAAAATACGATCGCGGGGCTTCGAAACACGTCTATGACATCGTGATAGGTGATGAATCATGGGTTTACGAGTATGAGCCCGAAAGTAAACAGCAGTCGACTGTATGGGTGTTTCAAGATGAGCCAAATCCAGCAAAAGTTGTTCGCGCACGAAGCACTTCCAAGCAAATGGTCGCCTGTTTTTTCGGAAAAACTGGGCATGTCGCAACTGTACCACTAGAACAACGCAGAACAGTAAATTCTGAGTGGTACACAACCATTTGTTTGCCAGTTGTCTTCCAAGAAATCAGGAAAACCAATCGCCAAAGGCGGATGACTCTTCACCAGGACAATGCAAGCTCTCACACATCGGCTCAAACAACTGCATTTTTGAGCACCCAAAACATCGAATTAATGGGTCATCCGCCGTATAGTCCTGACTTGGCACCGAATGACTTCTTTTTATTCCCGTACGTAAAAAACAAACTGAGAGGTCAACGTTTTTCGGCACCTGAAGAAGCGGTTGCGGCATTCAAAATGCATGTTTTGGAGGTACCTCATTCATGGCAAAAGTGCTTCGACAATTGGTTCAAACGCATGCAAAAGTGTATAGATCTTCATGGAGAATATTTTGAAAAACAATAAAGAGATTTTCGATGATTAAAATTTGTTTTTGTTCTAATCCCGACATATAAAAGGCACTCCTCGTATATTAAAAAGTTTAGTATTTTTGAGCACAAGCTTACATATAACGTTTTCGCCTACGAGCTTTATTTGTTCTTTTTTCACTAAGTCGAACCAAAAGATGGTCGCAACTCGTACCATGACTTATTACCATTTTCGACGTGGATTATCGGGAGTGGTATGCATTATTTAACTCACCTTGTGAAACGCTGACACAATGCGTACCAACGTGACCGTCGATCTTTGTAAGAGGAATCTCGTGAGGCCCATCCGAACATGGTTGTTGTGCCAGAAGCAATCAATGTAATGCGCCAATTGATAACGCAAGTTCGTCATGTGACAGCATATATTTAATATTACATATTTGAACATTCGGTTGTCAAGCATAATTGTTCTCGTTTGATACTACATAATTTAGCAAAAGCACAACAAAGGTCTCGTGTCGATTGGTGTATGTAAATATTGAAGAAATTCAGACGTGTTGGTTCACATCTATGGCATCGTAGCTGTTGATGAATTTTGCGAAGATGCAAATGAGTTGAAAACAAAACAGCAATCGACCAGACGAAAGATCAAAACAATACAAGACGTGCTTAATCCAACAAAAGTTGTTCACGGAAGAAACACTTCAAAGCAAATGGTCACCTCTTTTTTCGGAATATCTGGTCATGTCGCAACTGTATCACGAAAGTAATTTAAAACAGTCACTTCTGAGTGGTACATAATCATTTGTTTGCCAGCAGTTTTCGAAAAATTAAGAAAAACCAACCGTCGAAGATGAATCAGCCTTCACCAAGACTAGAGAGTTGTTGAACTCTCAAAAGTTTCAGTTAATGGATCATCCTTTTTAAAGCACTAATTTGGCATCTAATAATTTTTTTTATTTGTTCCCGATTATCAAAAAAAAAATGCGGGTGAGCATTTATGAACACCTCAAAAAGCTATTAAAGCATTAAAGCAGCTCGTTTTGGAGGTATCGTCGCAAAATTGCTTTGAGTCGCAAAATTGCTTTGAAAAAAGGTTAAAGCGAATATGGATGTATTTTGGCTTTAAAAAAAACTATTTGAAAAAACAATGAAGCAATAAATCAAAAATGAATCAACCATTTGAGGTACTGTTTTCTTGCTATGAAACTCTGAAATGGTTACACTAAACTGCGTTTATAAAATTTATCAATTATTTCCTGTTACTATATATTAAAATTTTGAAAATGAATTTTAAATTAATACTGTTTGTGTGTCTGGTTTCTATGTCCGCTGGCTTGTTATTTTGTTGCTCACTCACTAATAACGAATATACTTTGCCTTAACGGTAGAGCAGCGGACGTATGGTATTTACTAATAATATACAGAAGGTGTTCTACGTGGAGACAACGAGGGCTTTATTTATCATAATTAGAAAGCTCTAATTTAGCTCAAATATGCATCGTTTTATTTACGAATTCATTGCCATTTCAAAGATAATTTTATTATGCTTCTTTCGTGGAAACTCTCATCTCAAATGGTCGGTCGATTTTCGCAATCTTCTCTTATGGCAAATTTTTGCATAACTCAAATTATTCATCATAGGCAGTAACGGTTAGTATTCCCTTTGGGTTAGGTCCGAACCATAAGGAGGATCATAAGAACCTCTCAGAAAAACTCTCATAGCATATGACCAGTCGCTATTGAAGTGTGTGGCCTGACGGAATACAATTAGAATACTGATGGAATACAACTCTTCCCTATTGATCAAAGCTGGCCACTTTTCGGTATTTGCTTGCTTCAAAAAGGCTCAATTTTCTTCGTCTTCATTCTTCATTTTAAGTACTTAACAGGAAGACGAAATACCTCCTAGCATAATTGTCCAGGTTTGGCTATCGTTTTTGCTTTACTCTAGTAAAGAGAATAACTCCACCAGTAGATATTTTCAAATTTCATGAAAAAGCTTAAAATGCGAATGATTAATAATGGTTGAGGTTTACATATAATCACACAAAAAATTTAAATATTACTAACAGATAGCGAATGGTATAAAAAATAATTTTTGGAAAAAAGGTTTTTGCGTATTAGAAAAGAAAAGAATTTTTTGTTAAATTCATCTTTGCAAGATGGGTCCTTTTTTTATTTCCCCTGCAATGTCGCTTTTAAAATTTCGGCATTTTAAAATTTTCACTTGATATGGTTGCATAAATGGAGAGACCTACAGGGTAGGCCATTTAAAGCGGGCCCATCGGGCAACCCTATAACTTTTGACAGGAACGTCAGATCGACTAATGGCATAGCGCGTTGGAAGCGTCAGTCCAAGACAATTTTTACCATGGAGCAGTACACTCCAAAAGAACGCGCTGAAATAATTCAGCTTTACATCCAAAATAACTTCTCAATTGTGAAAACTCAACGTGCGTTTAAAAAAAAAAATAAAGTTAAAAGTGCGCCATCCAAAAGCACTTTACAGCGTTTATACGCAAAATTTATTAACCACGGTAGTCTCAGCAATACCAGCCACGCATCCAGACAACGTACACGACGTTCTGCTGAAAATATCAAGGCTGTACGAGCCAGTGTTGAGGAGCCTCTGTCACCATCAATGGAGAGCGTTATCGTGCCATGATACGCGATTTTGTTATGCCAATCATCGAAGAAAATGACATGGAAGGCTACTGGTTCCAACAGGACGGGGCTACATGCCACACTTCACGCGCTACAATCGATTTTTTGAAGCCATTGTTCCCTGGAAGGTTGATTTCGAAAAATGGTGATTTTCCGTGGCCACCGAGATCACCAGATTTGACGCCACCGGACTTTTATTTGTGGGGTTATCTGAAATCCAAGGTATACATCAACAAGCCAAGGACTCTAACTCAACTTAAAAACAATATCCGACGCGAAATCGCCGCCATACCGGCCGAAATATTGGCCAAAACGATGGAAAACGCCGAAAAAAGGACACATTTGGCCATCAAGGCCAGAGGCAAACATTTGAAGGATATCATTTTCAAAAACTAGCTGGAACAAATCTCCTTGAATCAAAATAAATGATTTTTCATATCAACACAAAAAAAAATGTTTTTTTCAATGTTTTTTTTCAGAAACAAATGGGCCCGCTTTAAATGGCCTACCCTGTACAATTGTATTATTATTTACTTTATTGAAGATTTTTACTACAAGCATGCGCTGGCTACAGTTCGGTGAGTTATAAATTTTCAGCTTTACATTTTATGCATATTTTGAACCACTGATTTTTTTTTTGCTATATAAAAGTGCTCTCTTTTTTCTTCCATGCAAATCGAGCCACCCTAATGTACGTAAAGCAATTTTCTGCAGTCATCTGTGCATTTGCTAATTAGGTGAGTTGTTGCTGTAAATAAGAATTGAGTAAAATTTATAATCACAGTAACCAATAAGTCAGAGGAAAGCTGGGAAAAGAATCTGATATGGGGGTGTAAAAAATTAATTTGGTTTTATTTCGCTTAACCGAGCTGTGGACATTGCGGTTAGAAGTGAAGTAAAATGCATTATTTAAATATAATGAAATTTCATAAGTTACTAAAATGCTGTTTATAGATTTATAGTACAAATTAGAAAAAAGAATTTTTATTTTTTTCAATAAATTGAAAAATTGTTATTCAATTTTTTTAATTAAACATTTTTTACATAAAATTTTTAAATTTTATAAAATTAAAACAAATTTGAATTTATTAAAAAATTGTCTCCTTATTTTTTATCAAATATTGTCCGTATTTTAGCCAATACCTGATATAAGTTGAAATAAGTTTTCTAACTTTATACAAACTAAAAAGAAAGAAATTATTAAAAAGATTTAAAAAAAATATTAATAAAAAAATAATTTTTTAATTAATTTTTCTAATATTTTTAATATTTTTTATTGTTAGAATAAATTTTTAATTTTTTTAACGTGTTAAAAAAACAATTTTTTTCAAATGAACGGAAAAAAATTTTCCCGAACTTTTTATTTAAAAAAAAACTTATAAACTATTAATTATTTAATTTAATTAAAAACGAAATTTATTATTTAATTTAATTAAAAGCAAAAAAATAATTTGTTTTTAATATTTTCAATAATCTTATATTTAATTTTTAATTTTTAAATTTTTTTTAAATTTTGTTTAATGAGCGGAAAGAAATTTTCCTGAATTTTTTAATTTTTAAAACTTTAAACACAGTAAAAAAACTTAGAACTTTTTAAAAAAGCTAGAACTTTTTCTCTATTTTTTATCAATCGTGGGCATATCTTGACCAAAATCTCATAAATCATGTTTTCAAACTTTATACAATTCATACAAGTTTCAGAAATTTTCTTTTTAATTAAAATTTTTTTTTAAGTAATTTGTTATTTTGCTTTTTTTTAACCTTTTAATATTTTTGTTATTAATTCTTTCTTTTCATTAATTCTTCCTTGATTCTTTCTTTTGATTTATAAGGAATAAATGAAAAAAGCCGTTAGAAAATTATTAATAATTCAAACCATTCTTTAGTTACTTAAACTTTACAGGTATTTTACTAAAATTTGCGCCATGTTACTGCGAACCGGGAAATTTTCTAAAAATTCAGATTAAAAATTTAAGAATCTAGATAAAAATTTGTTGAATTTTCCCAAGTATTGTACAAATTTTGAAAGTTTGATTTATACATTTTTTCTAAATAATGAAAAATGTTTGATAAAAAATATAGAGAAAATTCTAGCTTGAAAGTATTAAGCGCAAAAAATATCATACACTCAATTATTTTAAAGGTTAAAGGTATATATAAAAGGTGCCAGAATGAAAGTTAAAATCTTGAAGAAAAAAAATGTTTAATTAAAAAAAAAATAACTACAAATCTTAACTCGAAAACCATTGTAAATATTACATATATATATAATTGGCGCATACCCCCTTTTTGGGAGTTTGGCCGAGCTCCTCCTCCTATTTGTGGTGTGCGTTTTGATGCTGTTCCACAAATGGAGGGACCTACAGTTTCAAGCCGACTCCGAAAGGCAGATATTTTTATGAGGAGCTTTTTCATGACAGAAATACACTCGGAGGTTTGCCATTGCCTGCCGAGTGGCGACCGCTATTAGAAAAATGTTTTTTTAATTTTGGTGTTTCGCCGAGATTCCAACCGACGTTCTCTCTGTGAATTCCGAATGGTAGTCACGCACCAACCCATTCGGCTACGGCGGCCGCCATGTAAATATTACAATACAAAAAAAGTCATCATGCACTCCGTTATGATCGCCGCTGTAAATGGAATTTTTTATTCAGTTGCCAAATTTTTCCTGGACGATAGGAGGGCAATAGTTTAGTTTCAGATTTGATTAAAAAATGGACATTGTAAAAAAAAAACATGTAATAAAAATAACAAGAAACCTTAACTTGAAAAACATTGTAAATATTACAGAAAAAACATTGACATGTACTCAGTTATCGCCACTGTACCTTAATACTTTTAATCATTTGACAAGTATTTTCTGGACGACAGGAAGGCAATCATTTAGTTTCTTATATAATAAGTACACGTATGTCTGTGTATATGTATGTATTGTATATACCTCTACTACAATAAATACACCCTAGCGCCTTCCTCTAATGACCCATATGAAGCTACCCATAATCAGAAAATACAAGAAATTGACATCACCTTATTCCTTTTTATTGCTGATAAGTATCTAGGCGGTTTTCCATTAAGAGCCCATTACGATGTCCAGTTGTTGTTGCCTATTATGTTGTTAACAAAACGCTAAACATGTTACACTGTGTAAGTTCGATATTTGGGCAAAGTTTGTTAACTCATTTTATTTAATTGCGGCCTGCTTAACTTAATGACGTGCCACGCTTTGTCAGATTGCCTCCATATTTCGATATTTGGATTTTTTTGGAACAGTATTTGGAATTTTCCCTTGCGACCACTGAGAACTCATTTAGAAGGAGTAGCCCATCACTATCAGACCACTTCAGTAACAGAATAATAAAATGCGCAAACCAAGCTCTGATTTTGCAGTTAGCTATGGTCATCGTATGCTTCATGTCGGGTGTTACAAAATATTTTCACCCGTTAACCCTACATTTTATCAAATATTTCTGCTCATGGTAGCCATTTAAGTGATGTTATTTTTCACATATATGTAATTTTTATTGAATAAAAAGAATGAAACCTGAACGAATCTGAATATTTATATGACAGACAATGAATAAAGTTTTTTCGCTTTATAGTTTTCGGCCCTTTTGGGACCATATCGACCACAGAAAAGCTTTACATAAAAACTATCTGCCGGTTCAGAGGTGGCATAAAATTGGAGCTACCTCTTATGTATTAATACTCTAATTTCTGAAAAAATTTTAAGCGGTTTGAAATTTACTTGAAGCCAACCAGCTAGGAATATATAAATATATATTTTTGCAGAAACTTTGATTGGAACCAAAACATGGCATATGGATTTGGGCAAACTTGCACTGCCGCTTTGGCAATCTTGCTGGAAAATTGTGGTTTAACGGTAAGCTCAGATAATACCACATCTAAACTTCTAACAAAATCAAAAATTTTTCACAAGGATACCTTAAAGGAATGAATCGTGAAATGTAAGGGATCTAGACCCAACAGGCACTGCCTAGCTTTATAGATAGCAGAAAGTTAGATAATAATCCTGGGCCAAAAACTGTTTTCACTATATCCTCTTACATCTAAGCAGCCATTCCATCTTTACAACCCTTTACATTCTAGAAATATCTGCTCGAGCTGAGTATAGAAAGGCTCTAAACGAGCAAGCCGCCAGTGCACCAAGAGAGTTGTCTATATTTATTGAGAGCGACATTCATAGGTGAAGTGAAACCGAAATTTGTATTCTTATAAACATTGCCCTCAGATTAACTTTCAACAAATTGCAGCTGGGCCATGTAGCTCTTACTCAGGAAGCCCAGTAACTTGTGACCAAAGTTTTTGAAAAAGGTTGTGACTTATTTAATGTTTCATGATATTCTTCTCATTTGCTCAATGGCTGATATCATAGCAGATTATCTAACTCCAACCTCTGAGACATCCTGCCACAAACATTTATACAATTTTTGATGTAGTAAAGTGAGCTAACGCAGTAGCAAAGAAAAAAATTAAATAAAAAACTTGGAGTTTTACTACCGACAGATAATCGAATGGTTAGAAATTTCAAAATTGATAAGCCCTGCTTGCTAATGAGAAACTAGCGGCTTCTAGCGTCTAATAAAATTTACGATATAAGCCTTGTAGCACCTCAGATGAACGTAAAAAGTTAAAGTCTACAAATCTGAGACTTAATCCCGCGAAAACTGGGTAGATATTAAGTAAATATTCACCATCAGCATCTTTGAGAGTCACCACACGGATTCTCAATGGCCGGTAATTATCATCAATTATTAGAGTTGCGACTTTCACACCTTCTTAAGCTCCCTTGACCACCTTAGATCCATCCGTGGCCTGAAAGACTTACCAATTTGCGTGATATTGCTCGCTGAGTTGACTGAATGCCCACATAAACAGATAGACCGCAGATGGGCTAGTTAAGAACATCACCACTAACGAGCGTTGCAGCTTTGAAAGCCTTAGAAGAACTCACGACTGTACCCAATTCGCGCGTGGCTGGAAGGACTTTGTAATGTAGGTACATGAAGGAGTTTGTCAATACGTTATTAATTTTGTTAAAAGAATCTTATCATGCACATTTTTATAGACTTAAAAAGTTTTTTAATTAACTTTTTCCTTCTTGAAATAAGCCTGAGGAGACTGGGCTATAAGCTCAATCTCACATATGGGCATTTAAGTATCCTATGAAACTTTGAGTTCATCCCCTCGTCGACGGATGAGTATGTGCCTTCGCTTAGGCCAAGTGGAACTTTCTCCACCCATATTCCATCAAGGGAGGAGTGGACCGGGGGCAACACTTGGGAACAGGGCCTGGTTAACCTGTTCTGGGATGGCTCGAAGTTGAACGGTAGGGTTGGAGGAGGAGTATTCTGCAAAGAGCTCCCTATCAAACTCACTGTCCGCGGGGTACTCATGCCGTGAGAATCGGAATTACTCCTTTTTGCGTCAGCTGTATGGAGCATGAAGTGGAATTATCTCAGCACCTGCTCCTTAGCTGCCCAGCTCTCGCAGGACTAAGATTTAAGCATCTTGGTTCTCACTTCTTTTGTGCACCTGCTCACATAGCAAGTCTTGATAACAAAAATGAACTTGATGAACTTGATCAGCAGCATAAAGGGGCTAACACAACCGCAGACTAGTCACCGTTCATAGTCCACAAACACTCAACCCTCCCCACCCCTTTCCCATTCGTCCTATCGTCCTTTTTCTTCACCTCTTTTCCCCCTCTTGCAATGGTATCATAAAGGATGAACCAAACTTCTTTCGTCCAAGAGGAAACTTCTTTCACTACCTAACCTAACCTTGTAGGCGTGACAACATGAAAGGGGGATCGGCTGAGCCTGCAATTTTTTGAAGTATTAGTGAAATACCTTCGGTTCTCTTTGACATTTTTACAATAATTTTTTAATTCTTTTAGGATGAAACATACTTCTAAAGAAAATTTTTTTTTATTTCTTAGAAAATTGTGGGAAAGGAATTTTTTCACTTATTTGTTCAACATTTTTCCGAAAGAAATTTATTTATTTTTATTTAATAATTTTTGGGATTTATTAAAAGTTGAAAACTTTCTCACAAAGTTTTCTAAAATGAAATACCTTCGGTTCTCTTTAACATATTTGTAATATGTTTTTAGGATCCAACATATTTTAAAAGAAAATTTTTTTGATTTTTTTTTATATTTCTTCAAAATTTTTGGAAAAAAAATGTACATATTTTGAAAAACACACTCTTAAGCTGATTTTTTAATTTTATGTTGTAAGGGTTTTCCAATGGCAAGTATTATTTAAATATACGAAAGGCTATGGAGAGATGATTCACGATTTTTTATGGCCAGAATTGGATGGTATTGATCTGAGCAACTTTTCTTTTCAACAAGACAGTAAGCGTGGATATTATTTTTCACTATTAACGGCATAACTTCGTCATTTATATTAAAAAGTAGCATTTTTCTTTGAATATCAAAATAACACCTCTTTTTGGAAAACCCTATATATCAATAATAGCTGAAACCAATGCTCAGTAATCATTCAAAGTTCGTTGAAGGATTTCCATAACGTTACAAAAAATTTAATTTTTTTTAAATACTCTTCTTTTAAAAAGTACACACATATATAGGTATATATTTATACATATAATATATAATTGGCACTTCCACCTTTTATTGCGAGTCTGACCGAGCTCCTCGCCCTATTTGCAGTATGCGTCTTGATATCTACATATGGAGGGACCTATAGTTTTAAGCCGACTCCGAATAGCACACAATTTTATGAGGAAATTTTTGATGGCAGATATACAATCATAGATTTGCCATTGCCTGCCCAGGAGCAAACTTTTCTATTATTTGACTTTCATGCACGGAGATTCGAATCTACGTGCTTTCGAATGGTAGTCACACACCAACCCATTCTGCTTCGACGATCGCCGTATATAAGTAAAAAGTATGTTTGCTTGCTTTTGAAAAGTATATTTTTTCCTAAAAAATCAATACGGAAATTCATAAAACTGTTAAAAAAAGCCGAAGTTGTTCCACTTTAACAAACTCCCTGCCAAATTTTTCAATATTGAATAAATCTCAGAAGTATTAAATTTTTAGTAATTTTTTTCAGTTAGTAGTAGTCAGTAGTTCTTATTTTAATGAAGTCTACTAATAAATCGAATTTTGGAAAAAAATTCTGATAATAATAAAAATACAATACTTGAAACGCTTGGCAAAGAATCGCTCAGATAGTCTCCAAAACTGCTCACCATTGGTAAGGTTAGGATGAATGGCTGCCCTTGCGATGGGCCCACAATTATTCAAAATTTTCCGTTGTGATGCCATACACGGCGAGGGAGGAAAAGGAGAACGAAAATAACCAGACAGGTGGAAAAAGGAGGAAGGGGCTTTGGTTGAGAGGATGACGACACACAATGGCCATATACGTATTTGTTCGTTTGCGCACTAGCCCGCTGAATGAACGCGAGGTTCATCTTTCTAGATCTCAATCACAGAGTCCCACACTCTTAACGTCCAGATTGATTTTGAAATTTTCAAATTTATTACTACCTTTTTGGTAAGTATATGCCTTGTCCAGGTAAGGGTCTATCCAAGTGTATACCAGGTATACAACATTGCCTTCATATTCTAGCAGAGTAAATTCATATTTATTCATAGGTACGTGTGTATATGGCATACAATTACTTAATTACCGTACTTCCCACTCATTTAGCATAACAGCTACTTAGCTGCTTTTCACTTTTTACCCAGTTACCTTCAGGCTAACTCATCGATAATTCCTCATCAAACGCCCCGCAGAGGAATGAAAGGAATTCGCCCAACAGCGCGCCCACTGTCAATATTGCATCATTAATTTCTGACGAGCGAACGAAGACAATAATGATGCCAAAGGTAGTGGTGGAATAATGCCATCGCTGTGGTCAAGCACTGCTGTGGCTATAAAAATAAATGAACTTTTATGGCACTTCAGTTGTAGTGAATCGACTGATGGCCAAGTTAATTTGAAAGTGACAGCTATTGCGCCGAGGAAATTGCATGGCACCCCACGTTGTTTTACAATCATTACCGAAATTATGAGCGCACGGCGGGGGTTCACACAGCAGCGTGACTGTAGAAAACTTTACTAGCACGCATTATTTGCTTAGGGAGAAAATTGGAAAGATACTCTATTAAACTGCATTTGTATGCATGAAACTTTTTTAATAAGTATTCTTCAACTTCAAATGGAACTTGACGATATTTCAGCTCAAAATGATTAAATGATTTGCTAATCCCAGAAAGCCCCAAATGATAGAAAAATGTTATTTCTAATAGCGGTCACTACTCGGCAGGCAATGGCAAGCTGTCGAGTGTATTTCTACGTTGAAAAAGCTCTTCAAAAAGAAAAATCATCTGCCATTCGAAGGGCGGCATTAAATTGTAAGTCCTTTCACTTTGCGCAAAACATCAAAATGCATACCATAAATTGGAGTTAGAGCGCAGCCAAACACCGAAGGAGGGTATAAGCGCCAATTATATACAAGTGTATATATTTTTTTATTATATACAAATATATATATTTTTTCTTTTTTTTTATAAGTATACGTGCATATGTATATATAATCCCAGAAAAGTGATGAAATTAATACGAGTATAGTTTACCTAAAAAAAAAGGAGAAAATAAATAAAAGAGCTCCGCTCGAACTGATAAAGTGCGTGGAGCTTAAGCAAAATGGCAAACAAGCGTTCAACTACAACCAAACTTAGCTAAACCTCACTGTGTGCTTTCTGCCGCCTGCTTCGCCCTTTCTGTTCAGTTTCGTGTGAAATGCCTGACTACTCGCTGGTCATCCTTCTATTGCTTATGTCTATTATGCAGCCGTCTGCGAATGTTGCATGCACATACAAACACACCCGTATATTTGACCTTGCAACCGAATTCATCTACGACGCTCTCACACACTGCTGATTGCCGACTGCTGTCTGGTGCCCAATGAGCTATAAATTCGCGTACATTTGGCTAACGTCTTTTACCCTAATAAAACGTAGTCAACTGATTATTGGTTGGTTATTTTCATCGTTGTATCGAATTTTGCCACTGACCTAATTTTCTTTGCCTGCGCTACATGTTGAATAGTGTTGGTAAATATATTGGGATCTATATAGTTTTTTCTTGTACGCACTTATTAACCGCAGCTGGTATTTGTATTAGGGGAGCATCAGTTTGGCTTAAGCTGCCAACAGAGTGCGCAGTATAATCAAATATTTTGCCACACATAAAAGATGAAAACTAATTTTATTTAAACACAAATTCTTAATTTTATACATTTTTTCTAGAATTTCTAATAAGATAAATTAATTTTATCAGTTCAAATTTTGTTTAATAAAATTTCCGTGACCTTTTAGAGAAGGAGATTCTCTGCAAGTGTCCAGTTGTGGCAGCTATACGATTAAGGTCACTGTGTGCTCCTTTATTCGACAGCCTGGGGCAGTGCTCCAACCTAACTCCCATCAAGCAGCTTTGTTTGGCTGTAGATATTTGCTCAATGGAGGTGTCATAATACAAAAACGGCGCTTCAGTGCTACTTGGAGAGTGCCAGACTGGGACTTCAACCATTTCAATTACAGGGTGGGCCATATAGCGTTTGCTTTTTGAGCCACCTATTGAACCACACAAATGACATGTCAAATGTGTTCATAATTTACTTAAAGGTTTGACATTTACGAAATAGGACGCTATACGCTTGAACAAAATTGGGAAATATTTTGAACTTTTGGCTCGCGTTTTTGAAAACCGAATAATCAGCCGAAATTCCAATATCAATTGGCCGCCTCGGAGCTGTGATTTAAGCCCGTTGGATTATTTTTGGTGGGGAGCCGTTAAGGACAAATGCTATGCGAACCATCCAGAGACGATTGATGCTTTAAAACACTAAATTGAAGTTGCCATTCATGAAATTGGAGCCCAAACAATCGAAAATGTGCTTAAGAATTGGGTTGATCGAATGGCCTACTGTAAAGCCAGTCTGGCAGCCATTTTAACGATATTATTTTTCATTCACAAATGACAATGTTCAATCTTCAAAATAAAAAAAAGTTTGAAAAAATATTGATTAGTGTTTTTTTATAGCCGATTTAAAAAGCAAATTTTACATGGCCCACCCTATACCAGGTATAGTATACCTATACCCGTGAGAAAATGTTTGATGTACTAAATAAATTTGTTATTTTTTCTGTTTTTTGTTTTTTTTGTAGTTGAAATCTAAATCATTTAGTCTCGCTTGTTCCGCACCCATTTATTTTTCAGACATTTTACACCTTACTGTCGATTGTTAAAATTTTCAGCATAGATTCGATAGGTGGCGCCGTAAGTGATATTTGCAAACACTTAATTTTTTAAATTTTTATATTTGAAACATTTCCGTAACTCATTAACTAAAAACAGCTCGCTATTTTAGCTGAATTTAAAAATTGTTCTGCGGGCGGTGAACCGCATGGCAGAGATATATTCTTGAGCTTGCCTCTTCATGTTTAAAAAGAAAAAAATGTCTTGGATTCGTTATGCGGAGAAAATTCACAAGCCCGTCAGCAAAAAAACATTTCGAAACCAAAGCCATTTTTAAGCTACTTCCCAATTTTATGGACTATTAAACTCCATACTTATGTTTTTTTTTTAAATCTTGATTAAAAAGTTTGGAATTTCGAGGATATTTTTCTCGAATTTTTATAAATCTTGTACTAAGTTTGAAACTTTGGTTTATGTATTTATTATTTGTTGTAGAAATTGGCATACTTTTTTTAAATCAATGAAATGAAAAAAATAGGGGAACAGTAGTAAAAATTGGTCAGGATATCTCGTCTTCTATTAGGTGCACTCGTATGCACTTGTATGTAAATTATAAGCGCTGGTATTCAGGAAATAATATATTTTTCTTGCTGATTCAAAGGTGCAGTAGGAAGTGCAGCAGGGTTTGAAATCCTCGCATGTCTTCTTTTTGACATGCCAAAAAATGTTCATAGAACCGCTACTGTATCATAAATTTCGTCAATGCTGTGCTGGAAGCTGACTGGCAAAGCCCGGCTTCATTTCTTCTAAGTCTTTGAGTAAAAATAAATATTTGCTTAAGCAATTATTTTTTAAGATCCTAGAATTATTTATTTAATTAGGAAAGAGTGGAACACTACCCCAACATTGAAAAAGTAAAAATTGAAATACTTTCGGACATTCAATCAGTCCTCAAATCCTTAAATAGATTTACGTTCAATTCAAAAGCATTCATAGTGGTGTTACAATGCAATCAACAAACTGGCGAGTCTCAATCAGGTGTGTATGAGAAACAAGACGGAAACTACAAGGCAGATTTTGCTGTCAAAAAAGGGGCGGAAAAGCCATTAACTAGACTAACCTATATTTCAGCTTTAAAAAACAAAACCTAAGACAGGAAACAAAAAAATGGGCCGACTAAAACCAAGAAATACTGGAACGGCACAAATGGCCTCAATCACTCAAAAAAATTCTGAACTTTACGCCCAACATAACAAAACTTTCTATAACCCTGGACAAAATGAGACTCAGACTACTCTGTGGAGCACTTACAGGCCACTTCATCTACAATAAACATTTTAATACAATAGGAATATCTAGGACTAGCTTATGTAGGTTCTGCTGTGATGAAGAAGATCTTGTACCTACCATACTAGGGCATGAAGAATGTTCCCTCCTAAGAAACAGGTTCGATTCCTCGCAATACTCCTTCTTCTTCTTAATTGGCCGGATAACCGTTTACGCAATTTTAACCAAGTTTAACTCGCACCATTCGTTTCTGTTTCGTGCTAGCCGGGGTCAGTTGGACACACCAAGTGAAGCCAAGTCCTTCTTCACCTAATCTTGCTAATGCAGAGGAGACCTTTCTCTTTCTCTGCTACCACCAACTGGTAACGCATCGAATACATGCAGAGCCAAAGTGTTTCAGACGACATGACCCAGCCAACGTAGCTATAGGATCTTCATTCGCTGCGCTATGTCTATGCCGTCGTAAAGTTCATACAGCTGATTGTTCGTAGGCAATATACTCGCCATTGCCAACGTGCAAAGGTCCAAAAATCTTCCTCAGAATTTGCCTCTCAAATACTCCAAGCCTCGCTTCATCCGATGTTTTCATCGTCCACGCTTCTGCGCCATACGTTAGGACGGTCATGATGAGAGCCGTGTAGAACGTTAGTTTTGTTCGTTGAGAGAGGTCTTTACTACTCATTTGACTACTTATGCCAAAGTAGCACTTGTTGGCAAGAGTCTTGGAAGAGAGGACAGATATTGTTAGCGGTGTTAATGCTGGTTCCTAATAAACGAAGTCTTTTACAACCTCGAGATTCCTCAACTTTCCAGGAAATTTTATTTGCGGAAATATTTCTTCTCCCCAAGTACAATAACCATTCCAGAAAAATGTGTTGTTTTGTTTACTTTGAATTTGGAACACTATTTTTATTTTTGTACTGGTTCAATTAAACCAATTTCTTCGTAGGTACTGCTAATGGGCTTACACATTCGTAGTTTTTTATGACTGTTTCATTAACAGAACTGATTATATAAAGCGTTAAGCCTCACAGTCTGTTGGCAGCCTTAGACGCAACCGCAATGACTGACGCTGCTTTACTGCTGCCGATTTCGTGACTTATGTTTGTTTTGGTAATTTTCTCTTCACCACATAAGAAGTTGTTTCATTAAATGCCGCTGCATGTTTGAGTATATAAAAGTACACTGCGTTGAATAACAAAGACTCATTGACAAGTTTGGTAAAGGTTTTTATATCTTATTTATTTTCAATAGTTTTCAGATGAAACTATCGTTCGTTCTCTTACAGAAACCATATAAATCAAAGGTTGTTACTTTGTGCATATAAAAAAAAAAATCAACTAGGAATTAAAAAAAAATTTAGGGCATTCAATATAAATTTTTGATTTTAGTACAAAATAAACTGTTACGTGGGGAAATTTTTGGAAACAAATCTCACTGTACCTATTCCTAGATGTAACAGTCAGATTGCACTCAAGGCATTGTCATCCTGTGGGGTTATGTCCTCACTTCTCCTTGAATGTAAGGAAAAACTGAATTTGTAAAGAACGCACAATCGCATCCATCTCATATGGATCCCATGACACAGGGGTATAACTGGGAATAAAGTAGAGAATCCATTGGTTAGAGAGACTGCGGTCTCGCTATCAAAAGGACCCACGTCCTTCCTTGCTATGGGAGAACAAATCATTAAGGAGTAACTTAGAAGTGAAGATCTAAGGCTAAGAGGTGGCCTAAGGTGTCCTAAGAGGCGAAGTCCTTACTGGGAGGTATAACCAAAAGAGGTTTAGGAAACTCATAACTTTCCCTAAGGTGGTCATTGCATCTTTCGGGCTCTTTTCTTTTCTGCAACCAGTCCCCGATGATTCCAATACACCTTCTCCTTGAATGTGTAGCTGTAGCGCCGAGAAGATTGTGGCAACTGGGCCATTTGCAGCCAGAAGAAAGGCACATACGCTCAAACCAAACGAGCTCTACCTTAAGTTTAATAAGGTAACTAGGCTTGGATGAGGTACTGTTATGAGTAGAGGACACAAAAGGCTAAGAGGTCAAAGTGTAAACCTCAAATTCATTGTATTCTATTCTACCTGCTCTTAGATGGATCTAAATCGTATAGAGGGGTTAGTGAAGAAGGTTCTAACTTTCCATTCATTTTGGGTTAAGGTTTCTGGATCATTTGAATGATTTTAAGTGGCCGTGAGCTCAGTGATGGTGTACTAGAAATTGGTTGGATAATATCTCACTTTCCTTTCAACCCTAACTGAATATTTCTCTAACAAATTTATTTGAGTAATAGATTACAAATGCATTGCTGGAAACTGTGTAGCTAAAAGTCTTGCTAGAAAGTCCAAAATTTTGCAGAGCTCAACGGGTTTCGCAAAGAAGAGATCTTGCAGTCTTCTGTCGCGCAAATGAGCCAGAAATCAGCAAGGTATGCGAAATTGCAAAATTCTTCTGGCTACAAGTGGATCGAAGACTGGTTAGAATGCTTCTAAGATCAGGAAAGTCATCATTCGCGTTCGAGGTGGGATAATGAACGATAGGTATGCGGTGAGCCTTAATATAGCTTGAAGTCTTTTGAATTGGAGATGAGGGGAAATGATATCAACATCTACTTCTCAGCTGTCTTGATTGCTCATTTGGTCTTTATCATTTCCTTTCTATGCATTTTTATAATATAGCAGTCTTCTAACCTCAATTACATATTCTATCTTTCCTAGAATATACTTTCCATAAGTCCGTAAGCCAGCCTTTTTATAGAAATGGAGTGGCCAAAGGTTTGATGATGACTTCGAAAACCATATTTTTTGTAAAAAATCTTTTCTTAATAGCAGACATACACTTGAGAGATTGCTGTTACCATCCGAGGGCATTCCCTACTAGAAAAAATTGTATTCTTCCTCTTATGTGGCGCTCCAAAAGTGTGTCGGTTTTGTGTCGAATCCAAAATAGCGCACCAGCTGTTTCTGTCCTGCGTTCATTGGCATCAGTTGGAAATCTCAATTTTAGACAAGTCATGCAGCACTTGGCTCTTCCAATTAAGTTGTGGTCTTCCTCTTCCACGCCTTCGTTTTTAGTGGTACCGTCTGGCAAATTCGCTTTGTTGTAGCGTCTTCTTTCATACGGGTGACACGGCCTCGCCAGCGTACCCGGTGTATTTTTAAACGCTTAACTATGCCCATGACCTTATATAGCTCATACAGCTAACGCGGAGGGAGCCAAAGATCTTACGTAGAATTTTTCTCTGGAAGGCTCCCAAAACTTTCTCATCTGCTATTGACAACGTCCATTCTTCGGTGCCATATAGCAAGAGAGTCTTTCGAGAGTCTTCTACTTTTCAATTGCCTACTGAGCCCAAAGTAACACCTGTTGGCAAGAACTACTCTCCGTTTGATCTCCTGTTCCTGTCATTTCTGTTGTTGTTAATGCTGGTTTCAAGGCAGACAAAGTCCTTCACAACTTCGACTTGTTGGTTGTCGACACTTATCACTCATTCACCCACATTTCTCGCTTCTCTCTTTAAACTGGACTATGCCGATCATACAGCGCGGTTGGTTTTGTTGATGAAAAATAGTATCAGTCCGATTCAGCTCGGCAGCGTCAACGATTTTTCACGAGATAGACAATCACTTTATCTGGAACCTCGTTAATTTAGTTCCAGAAGAACTTACTTCCAATTCTGGCGGCGCTTATGGTAGTGCGCAATGTCATCTTATTAGTTTTTCGGGGATATCAAACCCAGATATAGCTGTGCTATCAAAGGCGACTTTGAAATCGACGAAGAGATGGTGTTTGTCAAGTTGCTTTTTGTGGATTTTCTCCAAGATTTGGCTTATTGTGAAGATCTGGTCTATGATGGACTTACCAGCTCTGAAGCCGCACTGATAAGGCCCAATTAGTTTATTGACGATGGGCTTCATTATATCATACAATACGCTCGACAGGACTTTGTAAGCGATGTTAAGCAGGCTTATCCTGCTGTAGTTTGCACAGATTGCAGGATCATCCTTCTTATGTATTGGGCAAAGCGTACTCAAATTCCAGCCGCTTGGCAGCTCTCATACGAAGTAGCAAGTTTTATTTCATTTAATGTTTCCTGTCCTCAGTGAATTTTTTTGAACTTTGTCAACTTAATGCTGGCTACTAAGGCAGCCGACAGCCAACTGGCAGTATTTCTGTATACAAATCCATAATTGAACGCCATTATTCGATTGCAAAGAAAATGACTAATAGAAATTCCCAAATAACACTCCCATTCTTTGGAGCGGTATTTTCTGTCTACAAAAATTACGTTTGTGAGTTTACTTACATACATTACCAATCAATACTTAAGAATATAGCAGCATGTGTGTATTACTCCCGGATCAACTCCAGCAGATAGCGGATTCAAATAAATAATCACCAGCAGGGAATGTCGAATGTGATTTAATGCTGATTGAACGATGGGTATGGGGGGCATTTGTCGTTGACAGCGCATACACTGAGACAAATCCTATCATAGGTTATAAAATGAAACGCCTGCAGCACGCAAACATACGCACATACATAGGCGAACTATGCTTGCAACATCATCTCTTTTATGCGAATGTAATCAATATTGGTTACTACTCCTTGCTTTGTAAGAAAGGTTTGACCGCTAACGCTTTTTTATTGATGAGCTACAAATTTCAATTGATGTTTTAGGATTTGAAATGAAGAAAATTGCATAAAAGCACAAGTGGTTGTACATTTATGAACTATTTGTGTGCTTGTATGTAGGTAAGTCAGTGTTCATAATTAATGGTGAATGTCAAACGCAGTCATCTCAATCATCCCTAGCAATGGGATTCCTCACACCAACGCGTGCCTTATTTATTGAAAGCACTTCGGGTTTGGGAGTTTCCATGATTCTACAAAACTTCTTTAAATGTACAGTGGCGGTAAATGAAAGTTACCAGTGGCAGAGTTCATAGTTGAGCCATCTACGGCTCAAGGCGAACTGAGTGGAAAAAAACATTTTTTTCGAGTTAAATTTCTTGTATAGTTGCAACCATTTCAACGCAAAAAGGCTACTTAAAAATAAAACCAAAAGGAAATTTAAAATTTTAAATTAAAAACTTAAAGCTTTAAAAATAAACAAATTAAAAAAATTTAAGTATTAAAAAATTGGAGCCGGAAAAAAATGTTTATGCAGGATGGAAATGCAAAATATATGACGGGCGATTTTTTAGCTATTATCTTTTTAAACAGTTGGTTTAAACAGCTGACGCACGTTTCGTGTTCTGTTTCACTGTTTTCACTTTAAAACAACTTTAAGTATTAAAAAATCTAAAAATTTTAAATTTGTTTCAATAAATTCTGTTACAAAATGGCTTCATTTGCGTACATCTTTTAATTTACTCAGGTCAATATTACTTTTGAAAAAAACCATGATCTACCAATTTTTCTTCAATAATTTCACGGCAAATAAAGGGAGGTTAAGTTTTAAGGGCCGGTATTGATTTTGAATAAAATAGAATGCTTTTAAGAACTTATGGCCATTTCTCTTTATTATGATAATATTGGTATGGTTCAATTATACATGAAGCAAAATATCGGCCAGATGGCTGCCGCGGCCTTGGCGGCACACCTCTATCCGATGGTCCAAATTTTCGATGACGCTGAGGCATAATTGACGTTCTATGCCGTTAATGTGCCGAATTATCTCATCCTTTAGCTCTTGAATTGTTGCTGGCTTATCGACGTACACCTTTTCTTTCAAATAACTCCAAAGGAAGAAGTCCAACGGTGTCGAATCACATGATCTTGGCGGCCAATTGACATCGCCGCGACGTAAGATTATTCGGCCATCAAATTTTTCGCGCAAAAGAGCCATTGCTTCGCTAGCTGTGAGACAAGTGCCGAGCAGTCGTGTTTTCTAATGGTTAAAAAAAACAAAATGGATATCGTTCAAATAATAAGTGAAATTTTTCCCGGCCTGCTTTGTAGGACCAAAAAAACAACAAATTGTATCACAATCGCGTTTGTGTGGAAAAACTGTAGACATTGGTTGCAGCAGAAATAAAAGTACCAAGTACGTAATATTACATACTATTTGTGGTTATTGAGACATAGATAGTTACAAAAGTGAGCTGTTATTAACCCACCATTCTTGCTGCTAGTTTTATTGAATTCATTTTGCGGTTCTTTTGTGTTTTGCTTCTCACCTACTTCTCTCAAGTTGTCATCCTCTCGATCAATGATAATATTGTGCAGTAGGCAAATTGCCTTACTAATTACTTCGGCAAAGGAAGGATCGGTTTCCATAAAAATCGAAATTTGGCATTTATAATTCCAAAAGCGCATTCAATGCACTTTCTAGCCCTTGAAAGGCGCGCATTAAAATACTCGTGGTCTTCAGTGCAGCCTTTTCTGCTATATGGCTAATAAACATTCCAAAAGGGGATGGGCTTCATCACCAAGAAAAAAATATTGCAAATTTTGGTTAGTATTTGATAGACGTGTGCTTCGCTGTACTTTTAGTTCCCAGTTTTTAGAAGTTTATAAATGTGAGAAGAACTGAAAGCACCACCATCAATTTGCTTTCCATACCCTCCAACTTTGATCGCAATAAGTTTGCAGTTGGCATCGGAAATACCTTGCAACACAATGGAAAAAAAAAGTTTGTAATTATGAAACACTGAACCAGAACTTGCTGGACACTTGATACGTATGTGCTTTCCATCAATGGCACCAATGCAATTTGGGAAGTTCCATAAATTCCAGTATTGCGCTGCAACTTCTTTCAAATGGTTTTTAGTTGGCGGCGGCATATGGGCAGGAAATAACTCCTCCCTTAGCGTTTGAGTTGTTTCTTTTACAATTAGTCCAACAGTTGATTTGCCAAGTCTAAACGGAAAAACCAGCGATGCAAACGATGTGCCAGTAGCCAAATATCTAAATAAAGAGGTTGTTAAAGTTTTTGTAATATGAAAAATGTGTTTGTTTTCTTTTTTCAGCGGAAGATTTAAAGAAAAAATAGCAATATTTGCGCGACCAATTCTGGAGTGAACTGCGGAAGACTCCAACACCGAAGTCTTGTGATGCTGATGACACTGCATCACAAATCACTTCAACTTGGCCATACTTCCAGTCTGTCCTTTTTTAGAGGATCAGCTGAAATATAGGCATTGATTCGGTAATTTAAAACCAGGGAAATTTAAGAATAGTCAGGTGTAGGAGTATGAAAATAAAGACATCCACAATAAATCACAAATAGGGGAAAGTGAGGAAATGTGTGAAAGCTTTGAAACAAACCCTGAATCATGCCTAAAGAAAAAACGGACTGCGTTTCCACGTCTGGCGGTTCTACGTTACCAGAATGACCCGGATTTATATCCGGCCAAGGACTGTCACTCTATTCCCCATATGTAAATATGGGGAATGTTTATGTTGTTACACCAACAACAACAGCAACAGCAACAAGGAAACGTACTGCGAACAGCAGCAGTGCAGAACTGTTGGAAATAGAAACAAAAAATTACTTTTGCTTGAAAAAAGAAATTCAGAAAAAAACAGTATTGGACACAAATGAGGCCCTATTCATAACATTACTGCCGCATATTCGGAAATTGGAGCCGGAAAAAAATGTTTATGCAGGATGGAAATGCAAAGTACACTGTACAAATATGCGTATGGCAAAGCCAACAGTTTGCTAGCACTGCGCAATGAACGCTCAAGCTATGGAGCAATTTCCTCTTCAATTAGCACCTCCTTTGAGAACGTGTGCTCAATTGATTTGAGCATATCTGGACATTTTCAGTCCAGCACATTTGTGCCAATTGAAATCACAAATCAACCAACTACTACATCATTTGCCCTCATACAAATTGGAAATGAGCCATCATTGGATCAAATAGAAACAGAAAGGAGACGTCAATTTGTTACACTGACTCGATACATAAATCGTTTTTTTATAAATACAAATTATTACATGAAATCAAATTCAATTAAACAAAGTATTAAAGAATTATTTTACCTCAGAGTCACTATCAATCTTTCGCAAGAAGTTACTGGCATCTTAATAAAATTTGTCAAGTTTTTGTTCAGTTTCACACCTATCTTGTCCAGAATGTAATCGAAGGTTTCAATTTCCATTCGGGTATATTGTTGAAATTTAGTTGGATATTTTCTTTAATCATTATATAAATGATGAAATTCACCAAATTCATTCCTTTTTAGTGTAATGGGATGTATTCCAAATTATTTTGTGTTAATAAGCAAAGCAAAAATACTCTTCATGAGATGAATTCATTACCGTGTACACCTATAAACAAAAATGAACAACAAGACTAAAAGACATAAAAGCAAAACTCTTGGAATAAATAGAATTTCAGCGCTGATTCTCGCATTGACTGTGTTATATACCAATTTTCTTCTCGCATAAGAAGAAAGCGTCAATAAGCTCGCTCGGCATCAGTCCTTACTCTGTTTGCACCCTTAGTTCTAAAAACTGCAAACATTGTACAACGCGTCGTATGAGTTACTTAAAAATTTATTGAATTTGAATGTTTTAGTCCTAACTTCCCGAATTATGATACAACACGGCGTATGAGTTACTAAATATTTATTGAACTCGAAATTTTTTGGTTCTAAAATCTACCAGCATTGTACAACGCGCCGTATGAGTTACTTAGAAATTTATTGAATTTGAATGTTTTAGTCCTAAAATCTACAAGCATTGTACAACGCGTCGTATAAGTTACTTAGAAATTCATTGAATTTGAATGTTTTAGTCTCAAAATCTACATTATACAACACAGCGTATGAGTTACTTCATAACTCAGTGCATTTGAATATTTTTTAGTTGTTTAGTTTAGATGCAAATGATATTCAAGCCACACTTAATCAGTGGCAAAACAACCTCGAGTCGCATGTGCTAAAAATAAGCAGGACAAATACAGAGGATATGCACTGCGAATTTTCCACCAACTCAACAACAACAAGCTTAGCACCAATTTCGCTGGACGGCAGTCAACTAAATGAGGTCCCAATGATTATATATAGGCTTCGTTATAGAAAAATACTGGAGAATCAAAATGAAGACGTGCAGCACAAGGTTAACTAGGGTTAACATGGTTAAAATGGAAAAGTCTAACCGGGGTGTTATGTGAGAAAAGACTGGCACTTCACTTAAAAGACAAAATATATTAAGCCGCCTTACGATCCACTTTGTTATATGGAGCAGAATGTTGATTTATAGAAGAAGTCACACGAAAGAAAATTTCAAATGGCAGAAATGAAAAATTAAAATAATCAGCTTCGGCCACAATGCTGGACAAAGGTCCTAATCGATTCATTCGTGGAAGACTTAAAATTACGCATATTGAACAAAAAATTAAAGAATGCCGTCTTCGCTGGTACGGGCATGTCCAGAGAAAGCCTGAATCAGATATGAGAAAAAACGTGTTAAGCATCGCCATGGCGCCGAGGAAGTCTGGTCGACCACAACATACATGAATGAATCAAATATAATTCGAAAATGCCTAAAAACCGAGATCAAAGAATCTGGAGCTTACGTACTAGGAAAGCTGACCCCAGCTGAAGTAGGATAAAAGCAAAGAAGATGAAAAAGAAATAGACACATATTTGGAATTTTGGTCTACAACTTACAGCAGATTTTAAGTAGAAATTTACAATTTACTATAACTGGTTAGACACATACTATACTTTACACAGTTATGTAAGCGAGATATGCACTTCCCTCATAGGACTTATTGCACCCTCTACTCCTCGCAGTTAGAGCCTGGAGCCAATGCTGTTATGGGATCTCAGATAATAATGGGCGAAATTCAATGAATGTTGTTTTGTTTTGGCCAATGTTTTGGACATTATCGTAAATTTTTCTGAAAAGTGGTTTATTTATCGGCGTGGGTATAATATAATATAAACCGACAAAATTAAAAAAAAATTAAATTTTGTAACTCGCAATTTTGAGATTTAATTAATATTGCAAATTGTTATTCCGCTTTTTAAAGTGAAAGAGCTTTTTAAAATTTCTTTCAGAATCTTTCAAAGTTTTTTCTTTTGACTTTTTAGAATAAAATATACTGGAAACAAATTTTTTTGAAGAAATATTTATACATTTTTTTTTCTTTTAACTTCTTAGAATAAAATATATTTTTTTTTTGTTTGAAGAACTTTCTATACATTTTTTCATTAACTTTTTTGAATAAAATATATTATGAAAATTTTGTTTAGCATGTTATTGTAAATTTTTTTCTTTTCACTTTTTAGAACAAAATATATTTTTCAAAAAATTTTTTAAAGAGATTTTTATAAATTTTTTCGTTTTTACTTTTTAGAATAAAATATATTTTAAAGGATCTTTTTGAAAATTTTATTATAAATTTTTTTCTTTTAATTTTTAGAATAAAACATATTTTAAAAACGTTTTCTTTAAGAAATTTTTATATATTTTTTTTCCTTTAATTTTTTAGAATATATATATTGTTTTTTAAAGAAATTTTGATAAATTTTCTTGTTTTAAGTTTTTAAAACAAAATATACAATATTTTACAAAATTTTATTGAAGAAATTTTTTATAAATTTTTTCCTTTAACTTTACATAAATAAAATATATTTTAAAAAATTCTTTTAAAGAAATTTTTATAAATTTTTTTCCTTTAACTTTTTAGAATAAAATATATTTTAGAAACCTTTTTTAAAGAAATTTTTATAAATTTTTTCCTTTAACTTTTTAGAATAAAATATACTGGAAACAAATTTTTATAAACTTTTTTCCTTTAACTTTTTAGAATAAAATAAATCATACGTTTTTTTAACAGTTTTTTATAAATTTTTTTCTTTTAACTTTTTAGAATAAAATATATTAAACAACATTTTTTTGAAGAACTTTTTATAAATTTTTTTCTTTTAAGTTTTTAGAATAAAACATATTAAACAAAATTTTTTTTAAAGAAATTTTTATAAATTTTTTCCTTTAACTTTTTATGGTAAAATATACTGGAAACAAAGTTTTATAAATTTTTTTCTTTTAACTTTTTAGAATATAATATACTTAAAAAAAATTTTTTTTGATTTGTGTTCTGTTTTGGTTCACTGTTTTGGTTTTTAAAGTGAAAGAGCTTTTTAAAATTTCTTTGAAATTTTTTAAACAAATTTTTTTAATTTTAGTAAATTTTTTCTTTTAACTTTTTAGAATAAGGAATATTTTAGAAAAATTTTTTTAAAGAAATTTTTATAAATTTTTTGCTTTTAACTTAAAATATTAAATATTCACTTTAAAATATGCTTTTTTTTTTGAAACATTTGAACCCTTTTGGTTCACTATATTTACATGAATATAACTCCGAAAGTTATGCGAGTCCCATTATAATACTTTCAGGTGTTAATTAAAAAAGTAAGGTAAGAATCATAAATTGACACAAAAGTAGTTTTCCCAAGAATTTAGAGCTCAAGATATTCCAAAAATTCAAAAACATTATCGTTAATGAGTTGGTGGTGCTGGTGGAGGTTTCGTCTGAGTGTCACAGCCCAGAACCGATTAGCACAAAAGATGCCATTTTGATACACCACTTGTGGAATCACTGCTTTTTATTAGTCGAACCATCTTCATATGACTATGAATCTGCCCATGTCGTCTATTTTATTTTCCATAATTTCTTTCGCGTTGACCATTGAGAATTCCCCCGCGTTCTATATCGTAGAGCACTCAAACTCTGTATCTTGACTGTTTCCATAGATTCTTTTTGCATGCAGCTTCTACATCCCACGTTGTACGGCGACCCCATCGTCCTGGCATTGTCTCCCAAAGGGTCTCCTTTTAAAGTATTACAAAGAACCAAAAATATTTCACTTGAAAAATTCTATACTCAAATCTTCAGCACTGAATAAATCTCAAAATTATTAAATTATTTTCAAAATGGCTTAACTTTCCTTCCTATTACACGTAAGTCTACAAATAAACCAATTTTCAGAAAAATTTACTTGGATCCCTTGACATGAAATGTCTTCAGTGAGGATGCCTGAAATATTCTCATTTCAACGTAAACCTCACTAGCCAGCCACCCGCTAACTCTTTCCTGGCTATGTAATTATGGCTTGTGGCCCATTTTTTTACTGTGCTTTGCTAACCCATTCTTCCATCCTCTCGTTCTTTTGTGCCCACAAATTTTTCCACAAAGGCTAGTAAATCTATCGATACTGTACCGCTTATCACTTAAATAGCTGGCCCTGATACTGTGCGACAGGCAGACACAACTCTCAGAACTGGCATTCGTGGTACCGATGTTAGGAGTTTAAACCGGTGATTTCACTTTAGCGCATTTGCCCACTGTTCAGCTCTGTATAAGAGAAGGGAAAGCATGGTATCCTTCATTATTTCCCTTTTTTTTAAGTTCGTCCTCCTATGCGTATCATTCGTCTATTAAAAATTGCCGAATTACAAGATTGGCGGCTTTCTCTGCTGCGTGTTTGATTTGGGCCCAGAAAGTTAGTCTTGGATCCAGTCTTATGCCTGGGTACTGTAGAACCTTTTTTGTGGTTAGCGTATTTGAACAAGTTTGCAAGCGAACTTCTTGGGACCAATAGGAGTTTAAAGCGGATGCAGAATCGTAAAATGTTTTTCGTCTCTTTCAAAATTTGACTTAAAATCATGGCAAAGTCTGAAGTGCAGCTTAACTTTCGGTTCTACCTGAGCTCTTTGGTTTCTACCTTAGATTCCATTTGCAGCTTCTTGTGGCTTAAGCTAAGACCTTTATTGGAACACCAGCTGTAAACCGCGTGAAAAATCGAGCTCACCCTTACTTTATAGATAGACTGTCAACTTTGCCTCTGACTATGATTGCCAAGTAGTATTTGGTGAATAGTTAATCCACTACGCTGGTGATCACAGAAGCGCTAATCCTACATATGAAATATATGACCTTTGTAACGGTAACGACTGTACATTTAGTTAGGTATATACATTTCCTTACATGCCCCATAGAATATGCGTCTTACTTCCTTTTACTCCAGCCTTTTACTTAGCCACTTAACGTCGCATTTATTACTCGTAGGTTTCTTAGGCAATGATAATAAAAGCAAACCCTCCGACAAGTGTATTAGTCGCCGTGTACGTGTGCATGTAGGAATGAGGGAGTGATTTTTATTTTTGTTTTAAGTTTTACTTCTCACTTTTTCATATGTGACAAAGTACATTTCAATGTTTCGAAGGGCTTAAAAGGATATACGCATATCCTTAAGGATGCGAGTTCGTATAGGAAGTGCACAAAAAAAGGTCATTGGTGGCGAGTCAATTCAAGAGTTAATGGCTTTAATGAATACGCTGAGACATTGGAAAATGCCTTTAATGGCCGCACAACGGATAGCAACTTTAAGGCATTTAGT
This sequence comes from Anastrepha obliqua, assembly GCF_027943255.1. Lineage (NCBI taxonomy): Eukaryota > Metazoa > Arthropoda > Insecta > Diptera > Tephritidae > Anastrepha > Anastrepha obliqua. The sequence goes on from NC_072893.1 coordinate 12,194,921, forward strand.
AAATAAATTATGCGTCATTGAGCAACAGCCGTACGCACACAGATTTACATAAATGTGAATGTGTATATGTATGTGTGTTTTTATGACTGTATAAGTGAGGGGATATAAATTCACTATTAAAATGATTTATTGTGAGTTATAAAAAGGAATTACCAGAGTTTATGGTTAGATAAGGTTCGCTGCCCGGGGTGAGAAGGAGCCCAGAAATGTGAATTTGAAGTCAGTGGGCAAATGAAATTTAGTGAATAGCGGTATTTTTGATTTTATATATAAAAATACTTTTAATGCCTTGGTACGTAATGCCTTAAGGCAGAACACTAATATGACGACTTGTTTTATTTTACCCCTCAGTTACCAGTGGTACAACGGTCACAGGTGGCGTCAGTTTAATAAAAAATACTTAAAACAGGGCGTACAGGCTTACTAATGGGTTCTAAATGGAAGACGGCAGCGCCAAGGCTGGACTTGTCGAACCACACTTCAAGAAGGCAAGTGTAACGGGAAAAACGACTTGCATTTTTCAGGCGAAGGTCCACTCTCAAGAGCTATGTGCCAGAGAATGTCTACATAGAGCCAATATCAACATTCTCTCTGACAGTGAAGCAGCTCTAAAATCGCTAGATAACTTCTCATTCCAATCAAAGTTGGTCTGGTAATGTTTTAAAATTCCCGAAGCTCTAGCATCAAGAAACTTTGTTACTTTTATTTTTACTTTACCTTTTTACGTGAGCAAGAACAATGAGGCTTAATTGAGTTCTGGAGAGCCCTAACGGGTACGCGACCATCGAAAAAACTCATTGATTCTGAACGTAAAAAGGAAAAGGCATCCCTTAACCTCAGTTTTAAGAGGCGTGTTTTTAAAGTAAATACTATTTTAACATAAAAAACAACAAGTAATTTTTTTCCAAAAGTAATTTATTCACTTGAAAGCCTAAACTTTATTCTACTTTTCTACATAATTCCCATTACTATTGAGGCATTTCTCGTATCTTGGAACCAGCTTTTGTATGCCATCGTCAAAGAAGATTGTCGCCTGATTAGACAACCACTGCTTCGCAGTCGTTTTCACTTTTTCATCATCGGAATAACGCTGCCCAGCCAGATGCTTCTTCAAGTGCATAAAAAAATGGTAGTCGCTCGGCACTAGATCGGGACTGTATGGAGGGTGGTCCAATTGTTCCCAGCCAAAAGAAGTGATAAGGTCTTGTGTTCCATTTGCTGTGTGTGGACAAGCATTCTCGTGGAGCCAAACGACACTGCGCTCAGCATGCCACGCCTTTTCTTTTGAATTGGGCGGGCCAGTTTTAGTAAAGTCGCACAATACCATTGCTCGTGTCGCCGCGTATCAAAAAATCGACCAATAATACACCCTGAGCAGAAATTGTTTGTTTGAATTTCACTTTCCTGGGGGATGATGAATGGCGCAATTCCATTGATTGCTGCTTCGATTCCGGTGTAACGTAGGCTACCCATGTTTCATCGCCTGTGACAATATGGATCATTCCCCTCGTTACTGAATCATTCGAGAAAACTCAATGCACTGCTCAATCTTTTGGTTTTGTGCGAGTGGAGGCATTTTAAAATCACGCAAACAGATGTGGCTGCAATCGGATGGTTCTGTAATGGCGTCTGTGGCTTCCCACGAGATGTATCTACACGACGCGTATACGCCAAATGGCGGCCGCAGCGCCCCGCGGCGCAATTTAAAAACGGTACTTACTTTAAAAGCACGCCTCGTAATTACCACATGAAAAAAGTGGGTGTGACGGAAAATGATTCTTGCAGACTCTGTAAAGAGACACAAGAAACAACAGAACTTGTTCTTTGCGAGTGCCTATGTTCCTTTATCTAACGCTTATTTTTTAATAAAAAACTATTTATTTATCTTACCTGTTAATCGATGATAAGGTAAGGCTGATGACCTTGTAGCAAACGTAGTAGGCTGGCTTGATGAAAGCATCCATAACCCCGTGCAAAAAGATCTTAGCATAATACCGAAATGGTGCACTGACAAAGGGATCTCTATTAATTCATTTAAAACTGCGCTAGTGCCGTTCACTAGGAAAAGGAAAATCACAGAAGCGATAAGCCTCAGTCTGGATAAAACACCCACTTCAAGCTCTCATTTTGAGAAAGCTACTGCGCACGCCAAAAGAGCATTATTTGCCTGTACAAGACTTTTTGGAAAAACTTGGTGACTGAACCCGGTAAGTGAAATAATTTAAATACCACTCTTATACTCCTCAAGTATCACTAAAACGCCGTTTTGATACTACAGGGTGAACGATATGAAGTGTTACCTATTCAAAACACCACAATTTTTTTGTGTGAAATTAGTTTTTATTGATTTCAAAACAAAATTGTTCAAAAATGATAGCAATTTTAACATACATATATTCACTTTAGCTCGATATGACCACCCTTTGCCTTGACTATAGCCTTCAAACGGTCAAAAAATGAGTTGCATGCTCCACGAATGTGATCTCGAGGTATTTCGGCCCATTCTCGTATAATCGCTTTTTTCAGCGCATCCATACTGGCATATTTTTTGATAATCACCTTGCTCTCCAAAATGAACCAGATGGAATAGTCCATCGGATTTACGTCAGGCGAATTCGAAAGCCATTGTGTGGACAAAATGATGTGTGGAACATGAATTTTTAATCATTCTTCGTTCACACGAGCTTTATGAGACAGTGCCGAGTCCTGTTGGCCCGTCGATGGTCTACGACCGAAATGTTTGCGGGTCCACGGCTCTAAAGCAGCTTCTAAAACATTTTCCCGATAATAAGTCGCATTCACTTTGATACCAGGCTCTATAAGAACGATTGGAGAGCGTCCATCAGCGGTCACTGCGGCCTAAGCCATTACTTGCGATGGGAAATTGCTTCGAGTGGCCATACGTAGACTCAAATTCTCGAATGAGTGTTCGGTCAAGTAAACTCAATCGTTTTGAGTGTTTATGAACTGCTTAATTGGGAAATTTGTTTCATCAGAAAACACAATGTTAGGAAATTCGCCACGTTCGTGCAAGCCCAACAACTCCTTTGCTCTTTCGCACCGAACTTTTTTTTGCTGGGGTGAAAGATCGTGTGCTTTTTGGAACTTGTAAGCCTTGACCTTGAGCTAATTTTTCAATATGCGTCGAATGCTGCCTTGCGATATTTTCAGTTCTTTGGCCATTTTTCTTCCACTTCGACGTGGATTTCGTTCAAGTCGAGCCTTCACTTTCCGAACCATTTCTGGCGTTTTTATTCACTTTGAGGTGGCTGAGCTCACGAACAATGGCTGGTTATGATTTTCCAGCCAAACATAACGCAATCACACTACAGGTATTACGTTTCAACAAAACCGAGACGCAAATGCTTTTGATGGCTTATAAACAATATATTGAACTAGCATTAGAACAATTTTGACGTTGATGTCAGAGCTGTTTTACAGATACAAGCAGTGTGTCACTTCATATCGTTAACCCTGTATTATTAGACCTCCAACAGGCAGATATCTACAGCGCGCCAGAGATGTTGATGTAATGGAGAAGACTAATGAAGACTACACAAGTAGTCGAAGAGCGGAGCATCCAGTGGTATTAATCGTCTAGCTGCCAAAGCCGGACATTTGCATAGAAAGTGCTCAACAGTCTCCTTCTCTGAAATGTCCCACAGCTTCTGCAATGGCGGTTAAATAGTAAACCTAGCTTTTCCGCATTTGTCTCGATCGCCCAATGACCAGTAAAGAGATACGTCTTTAAGGACTTTCTGAGTCCTCTGTCTATTGTACTCCTGCCAATGAGTTTTCGAAATAGATGCTAAACTTCTTTAAACAAATGGAACTCCATCTTTTCTGCGCTTTCCTGAGAAATAAGTTGTTCAGTTCCCCATTAACAATAGTTAGGAAGATGCCGATGACCGGGTAGGAGGTCTCTCAGGCACATTCAGTCCTCTTCCTGGCAATAGTTAGTAGCAATTTCATTTCGATTTATGTTCCTATGGGCTGGAACCCAGATCAGATAAATGTTGCCGAAACACCCAAGATTTTTGAGTAGAGTTGACTAGTTTAGATTTGCACCATGGCGTCGTCGGAGCCTTGATCGCGGCTTGACTACCGGAAAATTCGTTAATATCTCCCTCACTCCCGCGTTTCCTAAGCCTTTTGTATGGCTACAGAATCGCAAAGACTTTTACTCGAAAAACAATGACAGTATTCGGCAATATTCAGCAAATAGATGATTTGGCTAATTTAAAGAAAACTTTTACTCGGACTCCCGATTGCATTTTGGAGCCTGAAGTAAAGACAGAGGACACAGTTTCGGTGCAAACTTTTCTCTGGAAAGTTCTACTTGGAAAGATTACCCTGGAACGATACTTAAACTCCAGTCTGCGGATAGAGATATCTGTCAAAAGTTCAGAGAAATATGGTGTTAACTCCCTAAAAATACTACCATGTCCCTTGAAAGATTGCCTCCAGAATTCAAACTCCTTTAACTTAATTGCACTTTGAGCAGTGATGGAGATAACGTAAAAGTCGTTGTGAAATAAGTGTAAAACGACACTCAGGGCAGCACTGAGGTAAGTTCTAAATGATCCAATACAAGTAGTCTTTTTCACCCTCCCCAGTTTAGTGATATTAAAATTCTTCCGAAGAGCTTCCCACCAAATCAAGCATCCATACGTTAGAATTGGCAGAATAACTGCGTTGTACATCCAGAGAACGACCAATGACATGAGCCCCCATTTTTTGCCGATTTTCACTGTATAGCTTTCAATGGAGTTCGGAATCAAATTTCACTCCGAGACACCTAACTTTCAATGAAAGCGTTAGAACGTATCAATGAAACGTTCGAAACTATACAGGAAAGCACAAATTGGGAAGGTTTATATTTTGTGGTAAATAGCACCAGCTCCGTATTGTCCTGTATAGCCTTTCCAAAATCTCAGCCATGACTGAGGGGAACACTTCCGATAACATTAGAAAAAATAGGGTATATATTAGGCCGGGTCGATTTGTGGGGAGGCAAAAAAAAATCGCCCATTGCTCTGTGAAAATCATATTGTAGGGATCAAAATAAGGAACTTTGCCCAAGGAACCATACCTCTAAAACGAATTCTGATGCCCCCCAATTTGGGTCGAACTTTTTAGTTTCTTTTCTCATGTAAAGGCCAAAAATGGTGATATTTTGAAATGATTGTATGGGGAACCCCCCAGGGGAGTTCCAGGGGGTGTGCCACTGGCATGGGTTGATCGGCCGTCCAAAGTTAGTGGGGGTCGGTCATACATTTGGACTCGATTGGAGCACTCTAAATAGGTCAAAGTGGCATTTTTCGTTCGACCCAAATTGGGGGACATCAGAATTCGTTTTAGAGATGTGGTTCCTTCGGCAAAGTTTCTTATTATGATCCCTAGAATACGATTTTCACAGAGCAATGAGCGATTTTTAAGTCGACCCGCCCTAGTATATATGTTATACATATAGGTGTCATAGAGTATACAACCTATAGGTTCTAACTTCTGAAGCACTCTTTTGAGGATCAGTTGCATCTAATGATTTCTCGCATATCTATTTAAACCACTTCCTAAATTGATATCCGCATCTGCGGCAAATGCTCTCATACGAAAGGCAGAAGCCATAAAAGTTCGAATACATAATTTCCCCTTCAATAAAAAGTCTACATTTGAATAGAAATTTCCTTCCCTTTTTGTGCAATTCCACACTTCAACGCTGAATTGCTTGTATCAGAAAATCTGGCACTTAACTCGACTAATTTACTGCCACAGTATTCAAATTCATATTTTATCCTTCGCTATTGCCACTTACTAGTTGCACAGCGCTTTGCAACAATTTCCTTCATCAACAGCCGTTATGTCACTTAATATCCATCCAAAAACATTTACGCTAATCTATTTATGGCTTTGTTTATCCAACTGCCACTAAATATTGCCAAATATAAACAAATATGTCTTTATTACCAGGGTCACTTGGGCCAACGCACACGCATCCTACACTCAGTTTACTTAAGTTGTTATATACCAACACATATACATATGGCAGTATATATGTACACACTTTCGTATGAATTAGGCGTAAATATTTTGGCGCTCAGGTTTCAACAAAAGGCCAAAAGTTAACCGAATTTTATTTAGTACAACATCTGCGCAGCTTTTATTTTGCATTACTCGCAACAAGTGTTTATTCTAAAATTAAAAAACAAACAAAAAAAAACAAACAAAAATTTCAATTTATGGCGCGCATGTGTGTGGGCGTTTGCGTAGGCTTCGTTTTGCAGCCGTCATGACCTACTTGGCAACTGCCATGTAACCTCTTCAGACTTGCTATGTTTTTGTGTAAAAATGTCAGTTGACACAAAGCTATCGACGGCATTAATTTGTTAACCTTTTTGTCATTTTCTCCTTATTTATGAAAGTCACTGTTGTTTTTTTTTTTTGTTGGCAAGTGGCAAGATATAGCGTCAGCATATCGTGGGTCCAATTTGGGTGAGTTGTGATAGAAACATATAAGAAAGTGGGTCAATAACAATTTGAAAACTTGAAAATTTTTCACTGCACCCTTGAATGTAACTTACTTCTAGTCAAGCAGCACCTTTCACAAATGCGCACCCTAATTTCTAGACTAATATGTCAAATAGTTTTGCTGTAACAGCCCATTTAAACAGACTCCAATGAGTACCTTTATAAAAATAAGAATTTTTCAATATAAATAGTTTACTCACAAATGGCGTTGAATGCTCCGATCGCTCAGTTGGAGTCACAAAAACAGAAAGTTTTGATCAAATCAAAAGTTTGCTACTGAACGGTTAGCTAGTGAACTTAAAGATATTACAGACTTTACTATTCATTCAGTAGTCTCAAAAATAGTCTTACAGACTATGAAAAACAGATTAATGCTAAATAATTCAACCAAAAATAAATTATACTTATAATTTCTAGTTTCATTGTAATGAATGAAAGAAAATGTAACATTTCTTTTGATTTACGGAGAAAGAATATTAATATAGATAGTTATAGTAATATATATTTAGTTCAACAAATGCATTTAGAAACAATTTAAAGTGGTTATTTGTTGAAGAAAAATCTAGACCAATATGATTTGAGAGCAAATTAAATTACCTAAAAATTCAAGAAAACGGAGCATTGGAAGCATAATTAGTTCTAACCATGTGTAACCAGAAAATATTGTGATTCCGTAGGCTTCGCTCAGGAATACTGGAATTAATTTTCTCGAGTAGCGATGATGAGTCAATTGCCCCACTTTTCAAATCAAAAAGGAAAATGAAGGAGTGATTTCAAATTCTCGTTAATATTTGGATATGAAAAAAAATTTAAGAAAATTATTTGACAACTTCAAATAAGCGCTTCGCGGTATTTAGTATCATATCCCCACAGCCGCAGAAGTTTTTGAACGATTTCACTAGCCTGAATGACACATGCCTTTGCGCTCAGTTAATTAAGAGCTTAAGGGTAGTCAGAGGCCCGAAAAAAATTTTTTTTGCTAGTCTACTGCTTCATTTTACAAAAATAAAAACATAGCTTTAATTCATTATGTTTCGACTTCACTTTTTAGCAGCATTTAGAAAAAAAATTAATAATTGTAAAAGTTATCGCTGGATGTGTGGACACCGTTTCTCCAGAACTCCCTTGCGGAGATCATCACAAGTCCTTGGAGATGCATCTAAAATCAATCGGACAAGAGAAATTAGTTTTATTAATAGATAATCCTGTGCCTAATTGAAGCTTTTTTTTCAAAATTAACAATATGGCGGCCTCAGGAAATATTGTTAAGATTTTCGAGAAAAAACCGAGAATTAATTGTTTAAATAAAATGGAAATTAAAAAAAAACCTTCGATCAGGCACAAGTTTTTTCAAAAGCAGTATACATTTTATTGAAATCTACCAAGGGGATTTTAAGTTACAGTGATCTTCTTCTTCTTAATTGGCGCTATAACCGCTTACGCGATTTTGGCCGAGTTTAACAAAGCGCGCCAGTCGTTTCTTTCTCGTGCTAACCGGCGCCAGTTGGACACACCAAGTGAAGCCAAGTCCTTCTCCACCTGATCTTTCCAACGCAGAGGAGGCCTTCCTCTTCCTCTACTACCACCAGCCGGTACGGCGTCGAATACTTTCAAAGCCGGAGCGTTTGTATCCATTCGGACGACATGACCCAGCCAACGAAGCCGCTGGATCTTTATTCGTTGCGCTATATCTATGTCGTCGTAAAGCTCATACAGCTCATCGTTCCATCGTCTACGATATTCGCCGTTGCACACGTGCAAAGGTCCAAAAATCTTACGCAGAATCTTTCTCTCGAACACTCCAAGCGTCGCTTCAGCGGATGTTGTCATCGTCCAAGCTTCTGCGCCATACGTTACAGTTACAGTGATCACCAGTTCAAAAAAAAAGGTTTTGAGAAAAAAATTTTAATTACTTACACTGTGTCAGAAGTGTCATATATAGTTCTTCTTAAGCCGTGATTTTTTTTTCCTTGTTCACTCCTCTTGGGAGCATAGGTCCTCGACAAGACTTATCTTTCGTTGGTTTCGTTAATCTATAAGATTTCTGACAGGGTAGGTTATTAGCCTGCCGCTATCAGTCCTAAGTAGTGGGAATGTCCACCTGTTGTTGCTTAGGAACAACGCCTTCTTATTGCTTGGAGCGCCATCTGTATTTCACATTTTTCTGCCAGAAGGATCGCACAGATGGTTGAGGACTTTACTAAATTTTGGAAAAGTGCGAGGGCCGTACTTTACGTGGAATTCGAATCTACAACCTCTGGGATGGCAGGCTAGTGCACTTACGCTAGACTACCGAGGCCGCCTCAGCCGTCATAGCAGATTCAAAAATATCGATTTGCTGTTGCCTACGTAGCATTAAACTTTCTCAAGTATTATTCTTTGCGCGCTTATTTGCCACTTTCATACGGGCAGCATCCATTTTTCAGCATACAAACCCTTCGGAACGCCGGAGTGCCCATTGTTAATTCTTCAGTAACTCGAAAAGTATTTGTCGGATTCACTACAAACTTCCACACAATGTTTTCAAGATATTATACTTTAAGAAAATGCAAAAGTAAAATCTGACTACCCCGAACCCCTTAAAACATATGTCGTTCATTTATAATCTGTGTCAGAAATAAGGAACCGCGATTATCCATGAAGTACAAAAGATATATTTTTAAAATTTGTTTACAAGAAACTATGTAACCGAATGGGTTGGTGCGTAATTACCATTCGGAATTCACAGAGAGAACGCTGGTTCGAATCTCAGTGAAACCAAAATTAATAAAAACAAAACACATTTTTCTAATAGCGATCGCCCTTCGCCTTCGAGTGTATTTCTGCCATGAAAAAGCTCCTCATAAAAATATCTGCCGTTCGGAGTCGGCTTGAAACTGTAGGTCCCTCTATTTGTGGAACAGCATCAAGACGCACACCACAAATAGGAGGAGGAGCTCGGCCAAACACCCAAAAAGGGTGTACGCGCCAATTATATATATATTATATATATATATATATATATATATATTTACAAAATTACGAGTCGCAATTACTCAATAAGCCGTGTAGTCTTCATTATTATCAGGTATAGCCTGGCATCTTCTTTATGCTTTGAACCAGCTTTTCTGTGTAGCTCGAAGCTGACTTCTTCAAAGAAGCATAGACTAATAATGCCACCAGTCCAAACTCTGCCTCAGGGGTGATTCTTTATGGACTCATCAACACTTGGTGAATCTCAGTTGGATTGAAGTGATGTCATATACGACAATTTTGCATGTTAACATGGCCCTTTCAGCGATTATGCGCCTCATCACTGAAGGCGGTTTTTAGGTCACAGCGGAAACAACGCTTTCACTCACTAGAACTTTTTTCATTATAAAATTTCATGATTTGCATATGTTGCTCAATAGTGTAACCGTGTAACCTGACATTTGATTTGGCATCTGCAACTATTTAATAAACAACAGATTTGTCAGCTGCCCCCAAAGCAACAAGACCGCTTTCAACAGCGACTCACTTCTATTCGAAAACCCTTTACATGCGATAAGGCACAGTATTATTTTCAGTTCCTACTGTGGTACGAAACTGTTTGGTATCACATCTGCATACGCTCCTCAGTTGTGCTGCTTTCGTATTGCTGCGATACCAAAGCTTTAGTTTCCACTTAATTACCACTACTGCGGATCTTTTTGAATTGAGTATTAGCTACCTGTGCAGTTTTCTACTAAAACGAGATGGTGCCATGCAAAATCACTTTTTTCTTTTCTTTTTCTTTCCTTCTTCATTTGTTCCTTTTTCTTACTTTTTCATTTAACTACTGAAGTCACAGCGGACTGTGACTGGGACAGCCACCTTAGCTCAACCTAATCTAACTCAAATATTTGGTTTGTGTAAAATAACTAATTTGCATAATTTTCGGAAATGGTTAGAATATTTAAAGTCCAAATTTTGTCCACCTTCAAGCAAATGCCTACAATAACTTTTCCTATTAGAGAGGCTATTTTACCCTTAACTTTGTTAATGCAAAAAAATCCGCATTTTAAAAGGGATACATAATTCGAATAGCCAATCATTTTCACACATTAATACAAACACAATCCTATACCCTTATCAGCGTTGTGACATTATTATTAACACTACACCAACAAAACTGTCAACAGTCGTCAACGTCAACACAAGGCAACACTCGTTCATTATACGCCGTGGAGCACCACATATGCGCTTTGTATGTACTCCAATACATTACATCATATTTGCTCAATACATACATACATACATACATACATACATATATACATTCATACATACATACATACATACATACACACATGCATACATACATATAATTTTCCACTGAGTCTTCTCTTGCTAGACACGTACACTACTCTACATATGTTCATGTGTATGTGTGTGTGTGTGTGTACATAGTCTGAGTATTTCTTTTACGCCGCTTGCTGGCATAGCCGTCAGTTGGTGTGCGACCACAGTGATAGATTAAGTTGCATGCCTCACACTACCGATCATCAATCAGCTAAGAGGACATGATGTTGGTGTTGCCACTTTGCTGTTGAGACAAACATGTTTCATCGCACGATTTATGGTTGCAAATAAATCTTTCATTGTCTTTTGCAGCCAACCAGCCACCAGCCAACCAACCAGTTGCGACATACGTGCATGCATACATAGATGTTTTTATATATTTTCCTGCTCTGCACATAGACAAAGAAGTACAATTGATAGCAGAGTAAAGCCAAAGGTACGATACAACAATAGAAAACTGATTGGTAAAGAGTAAAGATATCAATGGATTAAAGTTCAGCGATTTAGAGAACGGAAAAATAAAGGCGTCGAATAGAGGAACTTTAATTTAATATAAAAGTATGTGAAAGGGTTTCAATTCTAGAACCTATTCCATTTTCGTTGAACATAATTTTTGCAGCTCCTAATCCGATGTGCATGCTGCTGATGGATTTTTCACAAAAATTTGGGTACCCCTTGGACACTAGATTCCATTACTAGACTAGTTTACATTCATGTTTTTATCTAAAATTTTGATTAGCTCGAGAAAGGCGGAGTTCTTGAATAAGTTACAAGCACAACTAAGATTATCTGGTAAGCTCAACCTGTAAGATAACCAGATAATCTATAAAAAAAAGTCCACCTCTAACCTGAAGATCCAACGCCTTTTGGAGCCACCCGCCACAGTCACTGCAAAACTTCGGGAAACCTTTAAATCATATACGACAAAGCAGCCCCCCCGAAGCTCCCTCTGTCTTCAGCCCTGACCATACCATCCATGCGGATTGTTTACCTCATCTTCAGTACGGTTGCTTAGGCCACCAGGATATACAGGGACAGGCCCTATTTCGCATCAGGGAGGACAGTATTTAAAAGATGTGAATGGGTAGTACTTTGAGCAGATATGGATTTGGAGCCTTAATGAAAATATTTCGAAAACAGTTCTATTTATTTGGAATATAAGTTGTTTAAGGTATATAAATATGTAAGTTAATACGAGGCTTGCTATTTATACCTCAGACCACAGGCGCTTGTAGTGTTTTCAGGCATCATCTGAAATTCCTATTTGAAAAGGAATCCATACTAGGGACAGGTTGTTCCATACCTTTTGCAGTTCAATAAGAAAAACACATTCTTTGGTTTGAAATATACTTTATTTATTTTTTGCTTAAATAATCTACAGTAGAAATTACTTCACAGACTAGACAAAAATGTTAAGAAAAAAGCCAAATTTGGCTACCAAAATTTAAGCCATAAATATAAATAAAATATTGAGCAACTAACTTTAAATTTTTTACAAAATTAGATGTATTGGGTTGGCAACTAAGTAATTGCGGATTTCACTCATAGATGGCTTCAGTTGAACTTTTAGGTTTGCAGGCGTAGCACAAATATAAGACAAATTTTGTTATTTGATAGTTGGCAATTCAGCTGTCAATCAGTAACAAAGGTTTTTTGATCGGTTGCGTAGATTTCGTTTGGCGTTCGTTGAAAAATTTTACATTTTCGTCATATTTTGCTTTTTTATTTCCTCAGAGGGAAAACCACATCGCAAGCTCATAAAAAGTTATGAGCTGTTTATGGTGACGAAGCCTTAAAAGAACGGCAGTGTCAAAATTAATTTGCCAAATTTCGTTCAGGTGATTTTTACTCAAACAACATCAAAAGCTGATATTCATCAAAAGAAGGTTTTGTTATCAGTTTGGTGGGATTACAAAGGAATTGTCTACTTTGAACACTTACCACCCAACCGAACGATCAATTCTGATGTCTACATTGAACAACTAACGAAATTAATCAATGCAGTTGAAGAAAAGTGGCCTGAATTGACATATCGAAAAAGTATTGAAGGTATTCTATCATGACAATGCATGGCCACACACATCTTTGGCCACTCGGCAAAAATTATTGGAGCGTGACCATATAGTCCGGACCTTGCACCATCTGATTACTTTTTGTTTCGATCTTTACAAAACTCCTTGAACGGTAAAAATTTCAATAAAGATGATGGTGTCAAATCGTACCTGATTCAGTTTTTGGTTAATAAAAACCAGAAGTTTTATGAACGTGGGATTTTTGATGCTGCCTGAAAGATAGCAAAAGGTCATTGATCAAAATGGGCAATTCATTACAAAATAAAGTTATTTAGTTCCATGAAAAAATTATCTTTCATTGTCTAAAAAAATTCGCAATTACTTAGTTGCCAGCCCAATAGATAAAGCGATAAAGCCCGCGTCATAAAAAGGGTAAAAATTGCGAAGACTTGTTGGTGTAACAGTAAGGCTTATCCGCCTAAATAGAGCTGGACTGTTGACGATGACATTAACAACACTGAATACGTATAAATGAAAGTAAGAGACTGTCCTTCTCTCTGCTAGAGATTATAAATTAATCAGCTTTAGTGGAGAATTATAGGGTGATACGGGGGACTCAAATCGTGGGGAACGCAGTAACTGCTTAAAAAATATGTTAAGAATGCGTTAATCGAAATCTGAACGAAAGGTCTCCAAATGAGAAAGAATGTGCTCTAAATGAGAATGAATAAGAGGGTCAGGGGACCTTTCATCAGCCGTGACCTAATTTGACATAATAAAGTTTGCAAATAAGTTAGCTGCTTCGGTAGGTGTACTTTCAAATTTATCATCCGTTATTATTCAGTATAGTCTTCCTGAACATCCACACACTTGTTCCAACGAGTTTCCAATTTATGAATTCCATCGCTGAAATGAAAATCTGAAAGGGCTGCAAAAAACGCTCCCTCAGCTGTTACGGCCTCATCATTTGATGAAAAACCCTTTCCGTTTCTTTTCTTCCCAAACATGCCGGTGAGCCCGTGGCGATGTTGGTTGCAGCAGCTCTTGAGAGTATTCCTTTGGTAACCCTTGCCATGGTAAAAGGATTTCTCGGTTGAAGGTGCATCAGTTGAAGATACGACTCTTGATGATGCATCTGTTGAGGGGTTTGCATTTTAAGACTTTGCATTTTGAGTTTTAGGTCTGAATTTTGAGTTCCGTATTTCACTTTCGAGTTATGAGTTTTTGAACTTTCAGTTAATAGTTGCGAGTTTTTTAGTTCTAAGTTTTGAATTTTTGAGTTCCATTTTTTTGAGTTTTCAGGTTTAAGCTTTGATTCTTATTTTTGAGTTTTAAGTTTGCGAGTGCTCAAACCTATTTGGTTTGAGTTTTGAGTTAAGATTTGTTTCTTTGCTAAAACGTACTTTTTTATAATTATTAAACAGTAATTAAATTTTTGTGTGTATTAGTTGTAACTTTTATTTTTACCTTTTTATTTTACTTAACAAAAACGATTTTTGAAAATAACAACAAAGATCATTTTGAAATTGGCTTAACTTCGTCACCGTCACTGCTTCACTTCCAAATTTATTATTCTTATTACGTTTTTCGTGTTATTTGGTATAAAATCATTTTCCAGCAAAACAATTACCATACCTGGGAATTTTTTAGTCAACCAACTAACCGGAGCTGATACGCTCACAGCGAAGAGATTGTCGTCTTTCTCTACAAGGAGGCGAAAACCTTCGCTGAAAAACTGGTTTCTATTAAATTGTATGTCAAGAGCACTCAAAAAACCTCTTAAATAAATTTTGTATGCTCTCCACCGAATCCATAAATAAATATTAGGCGCGCAACTAAGTTCCCGCTGTTTGTCAATAGATGCCGCCAGCAATGTGTGCTACTCAATTCTAACATAACCTAAATGTCATAAAACAAGCCTAGGCATAAGGTTAATACACTGCTTCGACGCATTAGCGATTTTGTTTTGGTATCATACACTTTTGCTTCTGTGAAAATATCTGATTTTGTGCCGAATAATCGTCATTTGCGTAGTGTAGATTTTCCTCTTTCATTCGAAAAAAAAACGGCAGCTGAAATGCATTGAGAGCTACAAAAAGTTTATGGAGATGCTGCTTTAAGTGAAACAACGTACCGATATTGGTTCTGTCGCTTCTAATACGGTGATTTTAATGTTGACGACCGTCCGCGTGAAGGAAGGCCAAAAACCTTCGACGACGCTGAATTGAAGGCATTGCTCAATGAGGATCCATGTCAAACGCAAGAAGAGCTTGCTTCAGTATTAATAGTTACCGGCCAATCCATTTCCAAGCGATTGCATGCTTTTGAAATGATTCAGAAACAAGGAACTTGGGTTCCTTATGAGTTAAAACCAAGGGATGTTGAACGTCGTTTTTTCGCCTGTGAACAACTGCTCCAGCGCCAAAAAAGGAAGGGTTTTCTTCATCGCATCGTGACGAATGGTGAAAAATGAATTCACTACAGCAATCCAAAGAAAACAAAAAGTCATGGGGACTACCCGGTCATGCTTCTACGTCGTCGCCTCGGTCGAATGTTATTTGTTGGTGTTATTTATTATGAACTGTTAAAACCCAGCGAAGTCATCACTGGGGATCGGTGTAGACTTCAATTGATGCGATTGAGTCGAGCACTGCGCGAGAAGCGGCCGAAATACGCGGAGAGGCATGAAAAAGTGATTCTACAGGATGACAACGCTCGGCCTCGGCACGTTGCCAACCCGTTAAAACCTACCTGGAAACACTGAAATGGGGAATCCTATCACATTCTCCATATTCTCCAGATATTGCGCCGTCCGATTATCACCTGTTTCGATCAATGGCATGTGGTCTAGCTGACCAGCAGTTCCATTCATATGAAGACATCAAAAAATGACGTGATCCCTGGATAGCCTCAAAAGATGAACAGTTTTACCGCTACGGTATAGGAGATCTACCAGAAAGATGGGAAAAAGTAGTAGTCAGCGATGGGAAAAACTTTCAATGATTCACTTGTAACTATTTTTTTGGAATAAAGTTGTATTTTCATCAAAAAAACAGCGAGAACTTAGTTGCGCACCTAATATTATTTCAAATTTTACCACACATTTCATTGAAACTTTTTTCTTCAACCTTCTTCGAAATGAGTCAAAATAAAGAACAAAAAAAAATATTTTTATCACAAACGAAAATATCTTCTGCTAAAATATATACCAGCGATACTTAAAAATGAATTCGAAATCTGGTACATTTCCCACATATTCGCAATCTAATGCATATAAATTCAAAGGGGTCCACCTACACCCGAAGTGCCCAACCGAAGATGTAACTTTTTAAATCCTTTTTTCGTCCTGTTCGAGGATTCTTTTTAAAAGGTTAACTCCATAACTCGATAGAAAATTATTCCTTAGGAAGCTACTTGGAAGCTCAAGTCATTAGCTACAATAGAAATATGTTAAATTCACGTCCAAACTCGAAAAGGGTATGGCCAGATACGATGTGCCTAATGGGGGGTTTACTTTTTTTAATTATTATATTATTATTTCATTACTATTTTATTCGATTTTTTAAAGACGTCCCGTTACCCGTTTTGCTGCCAATTACATATATCATGTACTCAACACTGGCGTGAAACGATTCGTGATGACTTGCCAAACCATACTGACCTTCTCTACTGCCAAACCATAGTTATCGATATCGATAGTTCTCGTACAACATAAACAAAAAACATCCGATACATGTAACTATGTTTATAACAAATCTAAGGAAAATACACTTTGCCTCATTTATTTGATTTATTCCATTTATTTTATTTATTCTTCTACGCACAGTTGTTGATTTTTCGGCTCTATTCTTCTGCCTGCATAGGATGGATTTAGGATTTTGTGTAATAAAGCAGCAAAAGTTTACGTATTTCAGCGAGTGAAAAAGTAGCAACGAAGTTGTTAAACATTTTAGAATTTTTCTAGCATACATTTCTGCGTACAAATGGTATGCGTGTGCGTGTGCGCGAGTGCGAGTGCGTGCGTTTAACTACACAGATGAAAGTAAGTCGAGCACGTATTTCAATTTCACTTATTTTTAAATTATATTCTGGCACAGTAGAATAGCAAGCCAAGGCAAGCCCAGCCAAGCGCAGGGAAGCGCAGGGAAGAGGGTATTGATTCACATCTTGTTGCACAGTATTATATGGCATGTCTTGTGCTTCGTATGAAAATGAAATACACATACCTACATATGCATATACTTTATATATAAATTGATACGAGCATATTTGTGTGTGTGTGTGTGTGTGTGTGAAAGCCAGTAACAGCAAAAAATGCATTCCCCTATTTCATGCTAATACTCATATTCAGTTGATTCTTACCCATTCATATGAGAATGTATGTACGTTTATTTAACTGTAACTGTGTATAAGTATTGTATGCATGAGCTTATTGCATGTGTGTGCGCGCTAGTCAAGCGATGGAGCAATGGAGCCATGGAGCAATGGAGGAAAATGCAATTTTCTTCGTAGCACAAACAATTTAATTTAAAGTCAACCCAGTTTGCAGTAGGCAACTCCGCCCGCTTATGCATATGTATATGTTTCTCTGTGTATGTGAATGTTTATTTTACCAACTAATGCAAACGCACAAATAAGATCACGTAAAAAAACCTGCAGGGAAAGTCTGAATGAGTGTCGCAAATAACTAGTTGCAAACTGGTACAATTTTGACAATTGTGAATTACTTTTTTACTCGCATTTGTATAGAACTGCCTTTAATGATTTCTTATGCACATTTAGAGTTTCAATTATGGAATCATTTCTCATCCTTTATCGTAGCATTCAAAAAGCATTTGAAGCTTAGCTGGAAGAGGCATGCCGACGTAACCTTGTCCAAAGCGACAAAGGCACTCATGATCTTCAAACGTCTAGCAGGAAACTCCTGTGGCTGTAGCCCAAGAATCCTGATATGCATGCTCATCATGATAATAAGACCAATGGTGACATATGAAGCGGTCTCTTGGACATCGAAAGCCACTCTCTTGACGGTGTGGGCAGCGCTTAGGATGCGTGTGCATCACGGAGGCGATGCGAACCTGCCCTACAGCTGTGATGGAGGTGATGCCTGAGCTGACAAACCTTCTTATAGTCATTCAGCAATCAGCCAAGCGTATCCAGCTGAATATTATCAAGGAAGGCTTCCGGAGATGACAAGTAAAGCTACAGCTTCCACTTGCCCAGCTAACCAGAGATAATATCACTAAAGTCAACAAATTCGAGAAAGAATTGTTCAGAATACTGGGAACGCCCAATCACATCTGGCTAATTTGGGTCCCAGGATACAGAGGTATAACTGGGAACGAAATAGCGTACGCATTGGCGAGAGAGATGTGGCCTCGCTTTTAAGAGGACCCGAGCCCTTCTTGCTATGGGACAGCACATCACCAAAGAGAATCTTAATAGTGAAGAGCTAGAGCTAATGGAGGTTTGCTGGCACCGAGCTATGGGGCTACGCCAGGCCAAATCCTTAATGGGAGGGTACAACCATTAGAGGTTTCAAAAACTCATAACCTTCCCCAAGGATAAACTAAGAATGTTCATAGACATTCTCACAGGCCACTGCAGACAGCGAAGTCATCTGCAGATGATTGCAATTTGGTCCACGGACTGTTGTCGTTTGTGTGACCAATCTCAGGAGACTCCAATGCACCTTCTCCTGCGCAGCGCTATAGCGCGTAGAAGATTGAGACATCTGACAATCTGCAGGCAGAAAAATGGCACGTACACTCAATTGAACCCAGTGCCATCCTGTGTTCAATGAGGGAACTGGGTCTGGATGAGGTAGTGTGGTGAATAGGCGGTACGAAAAGCCATGAGGTCAAAGTGTAAACTTCGTAATAAATCTAATAAAATATAACTTCTAACATATATGACACTTAAATTTACATACCGTGCTGCTTTCTTGTATTTTTATGAATTCCAATACTTTCGGGTTCTCGGAAATTGCTACTGAGTCGCGCTCAACAATTCTACAAACTCTTTCTGCTTAAACAAACAAGCAAAAGAGTTCCTTCGTGCACAAAATCTTCCAGAAAAGGCACTTATTGTAAATGCTCCATGCCATCTGAAAGAAGGCAAGTTAAAAACTACGACGGCCAAATATCGATATTGTGATTTCCTTCAAACTGTACGACTTTAACACAACTCATGGATCAAAACGAACTACAACATTGAACTACGAAAAGTTCCTCTTAAGTCACATCGTGGAGAAACTATCGATGAGTCACTACGAAATGTCGGCCAGAAAAATGCTATATTCTTTTTAGCCAGTGCATGGGATGCTCTTAATACAACTTGAATTCATTCATCGTTTCAAAAACAATTTGAAAAAGCATCTGACAGGGATTGTGACAATATTATTCCTCTTTCAAAGTTACAGGTAGTGGATGATGCATCCCATATTCAATTCAGTGCAACTTTGCTTCGGGAAGTGAAACCACTATTGCAAATCTCCCAGTCTGAAATCGAGCAATGGATTGTTGAACCTCACGTGGAACCCACAGCTTTAAATGAAGAATACTCTAATGAAGACAACAAAACAGTCGCTGATGAGCCAACGACGTGATGCTAAATACGAATAAAATTACATCGGAGAAGGCAATATCAGCATTCAATAACCGATACTAAGGCGCTGCCGAGGCTCAGAAACAGTGTGGTACTGAACAAGCGAGTGTCTACAAAACAAATGAAAATATAAAATTTATTTCATTTGAAATGAAACTTATCGCTTTAAAGTATATATGATATATTTAATATAGTTGAAACTAATAAACTCGGATTGCTATCAGTAAAAAAACTATTTTGATTTATATGGAAAAAAACCTCAGTACTTGCGACTAACTCGAAATATACACCGAACCCGGTTTTCATTACGTGCAAGAACCGAGTTTCTACTGTAATTGTTTTTTTTACTTGACAATCACATTTCGGCGGCGGAGCGTACTAGCCATCAACTGTGAAATTTATTACTACTACCGATCAGAAAATGAACGCGACCGTATTAGATGTCATCTGTAGAATTTAGTACTACTTCCGTACTACCAAAAAAGGGATTCCTTGCATACCAGATTTTATGTTATGAATTTATTACTAGTTTTTGGCTATCGAAAAATTAATGTGAGCGTATTGGATATCATCTGTAAATTTTAGTACTAGCAGCACATATTGCACATTCTTTTTAGAATTTAGTACTCATTCTCTATTGGGGTTAAAAGGAATACCGAAATTATTTGATATCATCTGCCGAATTTAGTACTACTTCCGAATTATCAAAATAGAGATTCCATGCCCATCAGATTTTATCTAATGAAACTTCTACAGGACAGCCTAGGTCTCACATCTTAAATTTAGTACTAGCTCCCAACTATTGAAAAATGTATGCAGGCCGCATAAAATCATCATTTTCATTTAGTACTATACAATGGATTTAGTACTATTTTTAAACATTTTTCAAATATGGAATTTAGTACTAATTTTACCAGACCTCAAATATTGAATTTAGTACTAATTCCGAACTCTCTTCAGAGAAGTTTATACAATGAATTTAGTACTGCTTTTTAACTTTTTTCAAATATGGAATTTAGTACAAGTTTATAACTATCCAGAATATCATATAATATTTAGAATTTATTACTGATTCCGAGCTATCAAGAAAAGGATGCAGAGCATACTAGATTATGCACACCGAATTTAGTACCAATTTTTAACTATTGGAAAACGTATGCTGGGCTTACTAGATCTCAAATATGAATTTTAGTACTAGTTTATAACTATTCCGAATTGAATATAGAGCGCAAATATCATAGTACTAGTTAAGTACTCTTTCCAAACTATCAAAAACTGACATATATCAAAAATAGTACTAATTTTTATTATTAACTACTAGAAAATGTTTGCGGTATACCAGATCTCAAATATTGAATTTAGTACTAGCACAAATATCATATTTCGAATTTAGTACTATCTTCTAGGGGTTTATACAATGAATTTAGTACTATTTTTTAACTTTTTTAAATATGGAATTTAGTACTAATTTTACCAGATCTCAAATACTGAATTTAGTACTAATTCTGAACTTTATTCACTGGATTTTATTCAATGCATTTAGTACCATTTTTAACTTTTTTCAAATATGGAATTTAGTACTAATTTTTAGCTATTAGAGAACGTATTCCGGGTATACCAGATCTCAAATATTAAATTTAGTACTAGTATAAATATCATATTTCTAATTTAGTAATAATTCCGAACTATCTTCAAAGGCGTTTATACAATGGATTTAGTACTATTTTTAAACATTTTTCAAATATGGAATTTAGTACTAATTTTACCCGATCTCAAATATTGAATTCAGTACTAATTCCGAACTTTCTTTAAAAGAGTTTATACAATGAATGAATTCGCCACTAGTTCCGAACTATCAGAAAGTTATGCAGGGAGTATTAGGTGACTTACTTCAAGTTTAGTACTAGCTCCTAACTGTCAAAAAACATATACAGTGCAAACTAGACCTCATCCAAACTATCCAAAAAGTCATAGAAGGCATACAAGATATCACCCCGAAATTTAGTAATATTCGCGAGCTATCGAAAAAGACATGCAGCGGAGACCAGTTGACATCTTAAGAAGTGGATTTATGAATTACATAGTCAAGATTCAGTACTAGTGGATTTTCCTGCTGGGTGGCAGAATGCATACAGTTGTGCATGAAAATGTGAAAAAGCATGAAAGGAAAAAAGTAGCCGAAAGTCAACCTTTGCATTGTATCCCTGTTTCAATTGCTCCCTTCCTGTTACTTACATTTATAAGGTATTTTTCTGCAGTCAATTGGATGTGTATGCGTGGCTATGTTCTCTCATGTGTTCATGGTCTACTTGCTTGCTATGTACAGTTAAGTGTAGTTATGTGTGCAGTGCCATGCATTTGTCAGTATTTCCGTACTGGATATTGTCTTCTGCTAAACTGGATTGGTGTTCCATAACATTTATTCAAAATGATGCTGAAATACACACTTGCACTTATCACACACACACACACACATGCAGTTACATATTTGCAGAAATTTCTTGCGATACCAGAAGTTTTAATTTAAAATTGAGGATATAAGTAAATAGAGTTTTACATAAATATTTGTTACAGCTCTTGATTTTTTGTGCTCGGTTTTTGCTTTTTCAATCAAATGCTGATAATAGGATGAGGGATGAGGAGCAGATTCCACTCGATGAATGCGAGGAGAAATAGCATTGCTGTGGTTAAAAAATGATGATGGTACACCAGCTGAGCTATTCGAAGTTGTGGGTGGAGAATTGGTGGGGATGCATTTAAAAATGATGTCCAATGATTGAACTTTAAGCATCCTTTAAGTCCAATCAATTAAAAGGCTGGATCCGCTAAAGGGTTTTACAATAAAAGGTGTTATTTTGAATAGACCTTATTTCGGTAGATGTCACTTTTGAAGCTGTAATTTTTTGATATTTGACAAGTAGAAACTACGTCATTAATAAAAATGGATCGACTCGCGCTTAAACAACGCATTGAAATTATTAAAATTCACTTTAAGAATGGTGAAAATTTGGCAGAGACGGTTCGTAAAACTCGAACATTTTTGGGTCATCGTGAAGCACCTTATCGGACCACAATACAGAAATTGGTGAAAAAATTCGAACTTTTGGGACAAGCCGAAAATATTGCTTCTGTAGCCGAAAGTGTTGAAGAAAACCCAGGTTTGCCCATTAGTCCATTCTTCGTCGTTCTTTGGAATTAGGCATTCCACAAACGTCTTTACAAATATTTTGCATAAAGATTTGGGTCTCAAAGATTATAAAGTTCAGTTAACACAAGAACTCAAGCCGGCCGATCATGGACAACGTCGTGTCTTTGCTGTTTGGGTCTGTGAAATGCATGAAAATGACCCGGAATTCCATCAAAAATCATCTTGAGTGATGAGGCCCCCGATTGCTTCGCCCACAAGCAAAATAGTCGCATCTGGGGCTCAGAAAATCCAAGAGTTATTGTTGAAAAGCCTCTCTATCCTCAATGTGTGACTGTTTGTTGCGGTTTAGGGTGCGGCGGAGTCATTGGACCTTACGTTTTCGAAAATTTAGCTGGAGCAACAGTTGCGGTGAATAGATTGCGCTGTCGATTTTTTATGGCCGGAATTGGATAGTATTGATCTGGACAACGTTTATTTTCAACAACACGGTGCTACGTGCCACACAAGCAACGAAACCATTCTTTGAATATCAAAATAACATCTCTTATTGGTTCTCGGTGAAACATCAAAATAAGAAAAACATTTTTCTAATAGTGGTCGCCCCTCGGCAGGCAAAGGCAAACCTCCGAGTGTATTTCTGCCATGCAAAAGCTCCTCATAAAAATATCTGCCGTTCGGAGTCGGCTTGAAACTGCAAGTCCCTCCATTTGTGGAACAACATCAAGACGCGCGCCACAAATAGGAGGAGGAGCTCGGCCAAAACATCCAATTATATATATACAGGGTTGGCCATATTAAACTGACCCATGTGATTATTAAAAAAATATGGAAAAAGAAACATTTTTTTGTGTTTCATTGTGAAAAACATTTAATTTAGTTCAAGGAGATTCGTTTACATCACTTTTTGAATATGATATCGCGCAAGTGGTCGCCCTTAGCTCGTATAGCGTAATGTGCCCGTTTTTCGGCGTTTTCCATATTTTTGGCCAGCGTCTCGGCCGATATGGCGGCTATTTCCCGTCGGATATTGGCCTTAAGTGCGCCTAGTGTCTTTGGCTTGTTGACGTAAACCTTAGATTTCAAATAGTCCCAAAGAAAAAAGTCCGGTGGCGTCAAATCCGGTGATCGTGGCGGCCAGTCAAAATCGCCGCTTTTTGATATCAAACGGCCAGGGAACAAAGTCTTCAATAAGTTGACGGTGGCTCGTGCTGTGTGTGGTGGTGCGCCATCTTGCTGAAACCAGAAGTGCTCCATACCATTTTCACGAACAATCGGCATCACAAAATCGGTTATCATGGCCCGATAACGCTCTTGATTGACGGTCAATGGTTGGTGTTGACCATTTTCAAAGAAGAACGGCCCAATGACCATATCAGCGCAAATGCCACACCAGACTGTAACTTTTTGGTCATGGAGAGGTACCTCTTCAATAATTTGGGGGTTTTCAGTGGCGTAGAAACGGCAATTTTGCTTATTTACGGTTCCGTTCAAGGAGAAATGGGCCTCATCACTCATAATGATTTGATGCCAAAAATCCTCATCAGTTTGGGCCATTCGGACGACAAAATTGGCATATTCCAAGCGACGAGGCTTGTCGGCCGGCAACAGTTGTTGATTTAGTTGTATTTTGTACGGGAATATCCCCAAATCCAAACGAATGATACGTCGTAGAGTGGTCCGAGGGATGTCCAACTGAGCAGAACGACGATTACCTGACGTTCGCGGCGATGACTCGATACTGGCTCGTACGACCGCGATATTTTCGTTAGATCGTCTTGGCCGCTTTTTATTTGGACGTCGGGTATTAGCCACAGTGCCGGAAGACAAAAATCTTTTGTGCATTTGCTTGATTGCGTTCTTTGACGGCGCAGTTTTCACTTTATTTTTTTTTCTCCACGCACGTTGCGTTTTTACAATCGAGAAGGAATTTTGAATGTACAGCTGAACAATTTCAGCGCGTTCTATTGGGGTGTACTGTTTCATGGTATAAATCTCCTTCGACTGACGCTTCCAACGCGGTATGTCATTAGCTGATCTGAAATTACAGTAAAAAGTTATAGGGTTACTCAATGGGTCAGTTTAATATGGTCACTATGGGCAAAGTCTTCTTCATATCATTTATGACCTTGTATCGAAAGTTATTTGTGAGGGAATGAAACCCGTCAGCAGCCAATGAATTGGTCCTTACCAGAGCGACTTCAAATCTTAGAAAATCCAAGACCAAGATCCAAGAATAATTCCACCAACAACTAACTGTATGCATATTTTAATACCGCTTTTGATAGCAGAAAAGCTGACTCCACAACTCCCTGTCTGTATTTGCTGTCCCTACGCAACTCATACCCCTATATAGAATGGCACTGAGTTCAACCTTCAATTACATAAACAAATTGGATAGTATCCTTGCGAGCCCTTTCAAGGCACACAAGCTTTCTGTTCAGCCATCAAATATTCATTACTACACTTTTCACATTTCTCTCAAACATTTCCGCATTTAGTTTACCAATTTAATCAATTTCAATATGTTTGGGTAGGCATTAAGTGTTGAAATTTAACGTTAGCAAATGTAAGCACTTTCGACCTGTGACTAAGCAATTGATTTGATTAATTGTTGCTGATGACAGCTGTAGCTGCGTAACCCGTGCACAAATTCATCAAAATCAAACACAAAGAAGTTTGTGTGATGTGTGTGCCATTACCAAATATGTGTTTACGTATGTGTGTGTATTTATTTGATGGTATTGATTTCTACTGAAGCACGTCCTTAATGTCACAGGTGCTTGTTGATACAAAATATTTTGGGCAAAACAAGGACAGGAATGTCCACTAATATCGAACTGATGGCATCTAGGGAATGTGCAGTAAAGATTAGAAGGGACAAGAATATTTTATATCCCATTTCAGAATTTGATTACACAGCAAAGTTACAAGAAATATCGATTGTCTTACGCTAAATCAATTTTTCGATTGTTTGAGTTAAGAAATCCTGTAGGAATACCTTATAATTCCTCTCATTGTTCGTTTGTAATGTGGCAAAACCTCACTCAGAAGTTCTGAAAATAGTTAATATTCATTTCTGCTGAAATCATTAGAAGAGAAGACTTCACATTAGTAAACAAATATTGATATTTTTCAGCGAAACATGGCCGAGTATATTTGTGGCGTAGCAGTAATATTTCGCGTATCACTCATTTGCTGAAATTACATTCTTTCTGCTTTGTAAAAAATACATATCGATAATCTATTCAAAGTACATATATCATTGCACGAGCACTTGTAGGAACTTAATTTAATTTAAGGCCCTGGCCTCATTTGAAATATTGTTTTTAGGTGTTTCTTTAAAAGCGTGTAAAATGAAAACGAAAAACTTTACAATTATGCAACAACTCCGCGTTGTATCTAATCTACAGTAGCTCACAGCCAATTTCATGCAGGCGGACTACTCAAACTTCAAATGCTGTATTTTGAAAGCTAAAACTTTTGACATGATAATGTCTTATAATTCGATTTAGCCGGCTGCACGCACGAAAAAATGTGTCGTTATCTTGTTCAATCGTCATTATCTGGCTCATGCGTCGTTATCTTGCTCATTCGTCGTTATCTTGCTCATGCGTCATTACCTTGCTTAAACTGCAAGCCAGAGCGCGGAACGAACGACAAAGAGGCGCAATCGGCCCCCGCGTTCGGCAACGTTCGACATCTGGCTTTCTCCTACTTGAGTGAGCATATATATGTATGTATATGTATGTATATGCGCATTTGTATATAAATTCACATATTTGTGTTTGCATATGCCTTCATCCTGTGTGCATGGTAATGAACCATTTCTCTGTTGAGAATAGGGCGATGATAGGAAAAGTAGGAAATGAAAGCAAGTGTTTCGAGTGTAATGTGTCTTGAAAAAGGCAAATCGATGATGTTGCCTCATAGTGTTGTTGACTTATTAACGTCTGATGCACAATCGAAATTGAACATATCTTGTATGAATTTGATAAATGTTTCGTCATTTTTCACGTTTGTGTTAATGCAACTTGACCTATTCCATTGCGATTTCATTTACCTCCTCCTCTATAGCCATACAAAATACCTATCAAACAAATAAAATTTAAATTTATTTTGAAAAATGCAACCACTCCATCAGTATTTTCTTATGACGTTGTCACGTTAAACTATCGTCAGTAAAACGACTTTACAGACAACCCCTTTTTTTTAATTTAAATATCAAATAATTTATACGCAATTGCAGAGGAAGTTACTTCATATATGTTTTTAAGCTTTAAATAAAAAATATAAAAAACAAAAACACAGAACAGTTCAAAATTTTATGTCACAACTTATTTCATGCAGTATTCATTTTTTCTTAAATTTAAGTTAAACTAATTATTTAAAAATGATTCAGTACTTTGTGTGGCTTTGACTCCACTAGCTTTTTCGTTACTTTCGGTCCGATTTTGTTCCATTCCTCCAAAATTACGGTTTTTATCTGATCTATGTTGCTTATGTGATGTGTGCGGATTTTTGTTTCCAGTAATGACCATAAATTCTCGATGACGTTCATGTTAGGTGATTGAGTCGGTGGTTGCATTAAATGTGGACAGTTCCATACGAGCCATGTCTGCACGATTGCCGCTTTATGTTTAGGATCATTGTTCTAGTAGAAAGGGAAATCTTGAGGTATTCCAAATTTCGCAGCACTTTGGAGTAGATAATCTTTTAGAATATTGAGGTACATATTGTTTTGTTCATAAAACCCTCGACAAACACTAAATTTCCTACTCCGGCTGCTGACATACATGCCCATACCATTTCACCATGTTTCACAGTCGGTTTTATGTTGCTTTTGTGGAGCTCTGTATTAGGTTTCCGCCAGACGTAAGACATTCCATCTGAGGCGAATAGGTTCAATTTGGGCTCGTCAGAAAATATTACCGTTTTCTACAAATAAAAATCTTTAATTTCGAGCTCTCTGGCGAAGGCACTCGGCTCAATTGATTTTTTTTTATTTATGAATGGCTTCTTTCATGCTCCTCGACCATTAGAGTCCTTCTCACGTAGTACCCGTCGCACTGTTTCGACGCAACATTATTTGTCCAATTCCTGCTGAATTTCGTTTAGCAGTTTTGGGGCCGATAGCATTGGGTTTTCTTTTATTTTTCGAACAATTAAACGCTCATCACTTGCGTCAAAAATGTTATTTGGGGCACATCGGCCTTTATTTTGCACCAGATTTTCATGAACGAAGCTTTCAATGATACTTTGTACTGTAGCACTACTCAAACAAACTATTTCCGCAATTTTTCGCTGCGACTTTCCGCTTTGAAAATGCTTTATGACCAGTTCTCGCTGTCCAATCGTAGTACGTCGGCCCTTTTTTATAATTTTTACATTATCGACTTTTCACAAAAATACTAAAAACTGCATAGAACAATAACTGTGCGCTAGTTACATAAAATAGAAATTCAAAATACCGTTAACCAAGCGATTAGTCGACGCCACAACATAAATAAGTGATTGCATGAAATAAGCTGTGAGCAAAGATACCGCATTGTGGTTGCATTTCATCCCGTAGTGTGAGTGGGACTATATTTCCACGAATTCTGCTCTACTTATTATGTTAGCAAATCATTTAACTAAATATTTACATTAAATTTTTTTTTAATTGCAACAATTTTTCATTCTGCAATAATTTAAATTCATAAACTGAAACTGTATGATATAAGATGTGAGCCACTGTATAACAACCATCCTCCGCCCGGATTGGACCATACACTATTCGTAAGACCCTTCTTCCGAAAACTCGGAGATTTTGTTCATCCCAGATTGACGTTATCAGACAAAACTAGGTTCATTTTTGTTTTGTAAATACTGTAAAATCTGCAGCTATCAGTGTTTGCAATTCCTATCTTGTATGCGTGCACCGCTAGCAAATTGTGGCCTGTCAGCATACCTACGATAACTCTGCTTTCCTTTCTAGACAGGGCTAGTACGAATCTGGCGTATTTATCTGCATTCTGTGTAGACATGATTTTCGCGGTTTTACAAGTGGCTAGATTATTCCACCTCCTGTCTATCCGTATTTTCATGTCCGCAGCGATGTCATTGTTCACCGTATTTAAGGTTTCCGTAAGCCGCTTTCTTGTTCGAATTGCATGTAAACAGCGCTTTTGACAATTTCCTTTATAATTACGTTTCCTGCAATGCCCTTGCGTCCGGGTACCCAATAGATGTGTAACCGTCTGTCTGCGACTAGTCTCTCTATGGCTTCCCTGGTCCTTAGAACGATTTTAGATGAAATTTCATGTGAGTTTATTGCCTTTATTTCTCCAGCCTAGATCCCTTTTCTCTCCTCCACTACATCAACAGCACTGGATGGCTGTAGATGGTTTTTCTCTTCCCAAAATTTTTTCTTTGCACAGGTAATGGTCCACATTATGGTATCAAAACGGCACGTAAGTGCTACTTGAAGTATGCCTGTGGCACTCTTGCCATTTTACCTACCTATCTACCTTATTGCCTTTATTGCCGCTTGACTGTCCAGCGTAGACAGCGTTTCCTGTAAGAACAAAGACGGCGAACTGGTGACTGACATCCAGAGCATACTTAAATTATGGAGAGAACACTTCTCGAACCTGCTAAATAGTGATAGCTGCGCATGTCACAGAGAATGTGAAGATCCCAATAACCCAATCGTCGACGACGGAATTGACATTCTGCTACCCGACCATGACGATGTGAGAATAGCGATAACGCAGCTGAAGAACAAAAAAGCCGCGGGTGCCTATGCAAAATATGGTCGGATGAAAGCATGCCTGCCGATTGGAATTTAAGTGTGCTCTGCCCAATCCACAAGAAGGGCGCAATCTGTGCCAATTATCGCGGGATTAGTCTTCTAAATATCGCCTACAAGGTTCTACCGAGCGTATTGTGTGAAAGGCTGAAGCCCACCGTCGACCAACTGATTGGACCTCATCAGTGTGGCTTTAGACCTGGAAAGTCTACCATCGACCAAATATTCACAATACGCCACATCTTGGAAAATACCCATGAAAGGAGAATCGACACACACCATCTTTTCGTCGACTTCAAAGCTACATTCGACAGTACGGAAAGGAGTTACCTGTATGCCGCGATGTCTGAATTTGGTATCCCCACAAAACTAATACGGCTATGCAAGATGACGTTGCTGAACATTAACAGCGCCGTCAGAATTTGGAAGGACCTCTCCGAGCCGTTTGATACCAAACGAAGTTTCAGACAAGGTGACTCGCTGTCGTGTGACTTCTTTAACCTAATGTTGGAGAGGATCGTACGAGCCGCAGAACTTAATCGTTCAGGCACAATTTTTTATAATATAAGAGCGTACAATTCTGGCGTATGCCGATGATATTGACATCATCGGTCTTAACAACCGCGCTGTTAGCTCTGCCTTCTCCAAGCTGGATAAAGAGGCAAAGCGAATGGATCCGGTGGTGCACGAGGACAAAACGAAGTTCCTCCAGTCATCAAACAAACAGTCCGCGCGCTCGCGTATCGGCATCCACGTCACTGTTGACAGTTATAATTTCGAGGTTATAAAAGACTTCGTTTATTTAGGAACCAGCATTAACACCGATAACAATGTCAGTCTTGAAATCCAACGTAGAATCTCTCTTGCCAATAAAAGATCCAGCGGCTACGTTGGCTGGGTCATGTCGTCCCAATGGATACAAACGCTCCGGCTCTGAAAGTATTCGATGCGGTACCAGCTGGTGGTAGCAGAGGAAGAGGAAGGCCCCCTCTGCGTTGGAAAGATCAGGTGGAGGAGGACTTGGCTTCATTTGGTGTGTCCAATTGGCGCCGGTTATCACGAGAAAGAAACGACTGGCGCGCTTTGTTAAACTCGGCCAAAATCGCGTAAGCGGTTATCGCGCCAATTAAGAAGAAGGCAGCGTTTCATACCTGTCTAATTTTACGCAACCACGAAATGTTTTTTCTTCCAATACTTCCTCTTCCTTTTATTTTACCCTCCAAGATGAGTTGCAACATTTTGTACATGCGATTTCAGATTTCATCTGATGCAGTACACAGAAAACAACCAAAATGAGATTAAATTTATTATACTTTGCTTATAAAAAATATGCGAATATGAAAAAATGCAATGAGTTTCTGCAAGTTAAACAAAAATATACACCTGCATATCCAGCTCTAGTTATGACGCTCTTCCAGCAAAGGAGGGTCCTTTGCCATTTATTATATTTAACAACTTTCGCAAAGTGATTTGTGTAGGTATAGAGGCAGACACTTTCATTTACATATAGTTTTCAGTTCCTTTCATATTTGAAAGGTAATATTCGCTTTTCTTTTAATTTGGCAAAAATCTCCGCTACGTCTGGTCATGAAAGCATCTCACATTTTGAAACGCACAAAGCTTAAGCTCTTTGATTCTAATTTCAAATCATCTTTACTCTATGCGTGTGAAATGTGAAATGCAACAGCCGCTGATATAAACGCACACAAGTTTTCGCTAATCGGCGCCTTCGCAAAATCCTGAAAACCTTCTGGCCAAACACAATCTCGAATACTGATCTGTGGAGAACAACTCAGCAAACGCAAATACTACTTAAGACTTGCATAAGTAAATGGGATTGGATTGGCCGCATCCTTCGTAGATGATATGATGACTTAGCAAGGGCCACTATTGAGCGGAATCTCCAACGCAGCCATAGACGAGGAAGCTTACCGAACATTTGGAGACGATTGTTAGATTTGGAAGCGCACCGTGAATTTTACCTGGAATGAAGCCAAGAGACAAGCGTAGAACAGATCTGAATGGGGGGAATTTGCAGTGGCTTTTTCATCCTCCCTAAAAGTGTAGAAAATAATAATTGTAATTCGCTCAGCCAAAGCCCCGAGCTTTTATGTATGCAGATTTGAGCTTATTTCCTATGTGTCCTGCAATTTCGATAAACTTTGGACATGTTTTATATTTGTAATTTTATTTTCTGAGTATCCTATAAAATTTAGTACATTTTTTGCATGCCATATGGAATGAAATGTTAAATTTTACCGACTTTTTTAATTACAACAGAGCCAGCGAGTCCTTAAATGGGAAGTTATTTAGTCTCCACTGGTCTCCACGCTGCTAAAGGACATCTGTAAACACATTTTGAATGCTATAAAAATGCCGCCATAAAATGTTAGCGACCAGGGAAATTATAAATTCTATTTATGGAAATTATCCGCGAAGCTCCTGATGCTACCGTTAAAATTCCTTAATATTAGTTTGGGGAAAAAGAAATCCATTATTTTTGCGTAAAATGTTTGCTGTTTTATAATGGCTTCTAACATGTCGGTCAACTTTTATTATTTCTGTGATTTTATCAACGTTTTCTTTAACATCGGAAATGTGTCAACGCAATCGTCGAAACCTAAATTGCACATAATTAGCTGTTACAGCATCGGCATCAAAAACACCATTCACAATTTCATCATTGGTCATCTCCAATTAAGGCTTCTGGGTGTCCTAATTCAGTTCCAATTAGAATTCTAAGAGATTTTCCTACTATACCAGCTCATGCTCCGAAAATAAAATGTAATGTTCCAACCATTATGATTTGTTGAAAAATAATATTTTCGATTAAGAATCGCTATTAAGAAATTGTTAAATAAATACATTTAACTAAATCTTCGTAATTTTTACTCACAAATGGCCTAAATAATAATGTTAATGACCTTAAGTATCTAGGACGACTTTTAATCCTATTAATTAATGTTAAAATTGCATGAATTAAGGGGTAATATACCTTGTATTAGACTAAAAATCGACAAATTTTTTATGGCATTTTCTAAAAGTACATCATCTTGAAAATATAAATTCAAAAAATCATAAAGATCGGAGCAATAGAACGAAAGTTACTGACCGTGGAAGCTCCGACCTTTCTTGGAACGAGAAGTGCACGCAAAGGCTTAGACGCGATTATCTCGAAGTCGTGTTTTTTGAAAATTACCGTCGCGGTGGTCATAATTTATCAAAAACTATTTGACCGATTTGCATAAGCTTTTTTTTTAATAAGTCGAAGGTGCAACCTCGTGAATCTTAACGGTTCACTTTTTATAAATAAAGGGGGGTTAAGTTTCAAGGGCCGGTGTTGATTTTAAATGAAATACAATTTTTTTAGGAAATTATTCTCATTTTTCTTTATTATGATAATACTGGTATAGCTCAATTTTGTATGGAGCAAAATATCGGCCAAACAGCCGCCGCGGTCTCGGCGGCACACCTCCAAAGACCGCGAAATGCAAATAGTTCCTTATCGAAAGGGTGGTTAAGTTTCAAAGGCCGGTGTTGATTTTGAATAAAATACAATCCTTTTATGAAATTATTATTATTTCTCTTTATTATGATAATATTGGTATAGCTCAATTACGCATAAACAAAATATCGGCCAAATAGTCGCCGCGGCCTCGGCGGCACACCTCCATCCGATGGTCCAAACTTTCGATGACGCTGAGGCATAATTGAGGTTCTATGCCGTTAAAGTGCCGAATTATCTTCTCCTTTAGCTCTTGAATTGTTGCTGGCTTATCGACGTACACCTTTTCTTTGAAATAACCTCAAAGAAAGAAGTCCAACGGGGTCAAATCACATGATCTTGGCAGCCAATTGACATCGCCGGGACGTAAGATTATTCGGCCATCAGATTTTTCGCGCAAAAGAGCCATTGTTACCTTAGATGTGTGACAAGTGGCACCGTCCTGTTGAAACCACATATCGTACACATCCGTATTTTCCAATTCGGGCCTTAAAACGTTCGTTATCATCTCACGATAGCGAACACTACTCACAGTAACTGCCTGACCGGCCTCATTGTGGACAAAATACGGCCCAATGATGCCGCCGGCCCATAAACCGCACCAAACACTCACTCTTTGTAGCAATCACTCTTGGATTATCATTCGCCCAAATGCGGCAATGCTGCTTATTGACAAATCCACTGAGGTGAAAATGTGCCTCATCACTGAAGATGATTTTCTTCGAAAATTCCACATTCACTGTTGCCATTTCTTGCCACCATTCTGACCATTGACGACGCTTGAAATGGTCAAGAGGCTTTAGTTCTTGAGTCATTTGCACCTTGTAAGCGTGTAAATGCAAGTCTTTATGCATAATGTTCATCAACGACGAGCGTGAGAGGTGCAATTTTTGGGCACGGCGGCGAGTTGAGATGGACGGCTCTTCAGCCACACTATCGCGAACAGCAGCAGTACGAACTGTACGAGCATGCACTGGTGTTTTCACATCTCCTACAGACCCGGTTTGCTCAAACTTTTGCACAATTTTTCCGATTGTACGCACATTTGGACGATTAAATTGACCGAAAAAATCAGGAAGTGCGCGATATGTATTTTGATTTGAACGCCCGTTTTTATAATAAGCCTGAATAACTTAAACGCGTTGCTCGATTGAGTATCTTTCCATGGTTCAAATTGAGTTAGTCTGGAATTGAAAAGTGTCAAATGAAATGTAGAAAAAAGCATGACGTTTAGGTGTGGTTTACGTTCAATATCGGCCCTTGAAACTTAACCACCCTTTATAAGTCCATCGATACTGTGGAGAATCAAGACGAGATGGTCAAATATCCAACTGAATTCTTGAATTCGCTTGATTTGCCATGCACGACGCCGCACGTTCTTACATTGATAATTGGCGTACCCATCAGTCTTCTTGGAAACATAAATCCATCACGACTTTGAAACGGAACCAGACTCTCAGTCAAGAAAATGATGAACAATGTTATTTATTCTCCTACGTACCAGATGGAAAGACGAGAAATATTGTGTATCCCACAGCACTTCAATAAACATAGAATTGAAACTAAACTTTGTAATGTCACAATTTTTCCGAAATAATTAAAATCAATAAAATGGTTTTTCTGATTTTTCTTTAAAGTTATTTTTCTTAAATTTATTTTAGTTGTTGGAGTAGCAACGCGAGTTACATACATATATAAAACCAAGCACTAACACTATAGATGAATTCATTGCAAATATAATTAAAGACAAAGTGTAATACTAAACCTATTTCCGATTTGTTTACAGAAATTACGATTAAATTCATAAATCAAAATTATTTTTCGGTCGCAATTCCAAGAATAACTAACTTCACTGTCTGCTTACAATAAATATTGTCAAATCGGCATTTCCGTTCCCACACGAAAATGCAATATTAATAAGTAACACAACAATTTTTTATAAACCAATGTAATTAGCAAGTAAGAAAACAAAATTGTAAAATGTACCGAGTAAGCAAATATGTACACATATGTAAGCTTTGATTTTACCTTAAGTAAAATACTAAAGTTAGTCTTGTTCCTCCCGTTCATTGGAATAATTGTCAAACTGAACTAAATTGAAATAATATTGTTGAAAATGTACATACATATGTACTAGCAAAAGTCACATGTACATATATGTATATTTTCGACTTCGATATTGAAAACGGGGCTTTCCCGAAAATGCTCGCCTGCTACTTTGTCGCTCGTGTGAGCGTCAGTAGAAGTTCGGTTAATCAGTTAAGTTTTGACTGCGAGTGCGTGTGGTGATCTTTTCAAAAGACTTGTGGTGTATTATTTTCAAAAAATATAGAATAAATAAAGTTTATAAGTAAAATAAAAAGGAGACAAATTAAGTTTTTTTTTATGTCAACTGCGATCCGGTACCGAAATTCGCGCGCCGGATACAGCTAGTTTTTTATAAAACATCTTCGAAGTGGTAGGATACCAAACCAAGCAAACTAATAAAATAATGTTTCTATTTCAGAACTTTATTTGAATATTTTTATTTAAATAAATATTGAGAAGGCAGCAATAGGGTGAATATGGATATTTCGAGGAATACTTCAAGTGCATTAATATTTATGTTATGTAAATACTTCAAACAATGTTTCTATTTTAAAATATGAAGGTTCAAACAGAGAGCCGAAATCTAAATTTTTACTGGTTGTGCTCGCCGCTATTTCAGTAGCCTTGAACTTTTTGCATTTTTATATATTTGGGACAGCTGCTCTATTTACCCAACTCTCTGTAAAAACCAATAATTTTTCTGGGTTTGTCCAATGTGACAATAGCCCGTGTTTTCAAGTTATTAAGTCAATCCTTTGTTGTTGTCGCATTATCACTCGCCTACCTGAGCTACTATGTAGCAGTAACGAAGCGTAGCTTGGAAGAGAGCAAAACAACTCAACGTTTTCCGCTACCTGCTCCACTACTCATCTGCTCAAGTTCAGAGTAGTAACGAGAGCAAAATTGAAAACTAAGAAGTAGCGGAACAATTTCAGTCCCTGCTAAATACTTTCATTCCATTTTATTATGCAGCAAAAATTGTCAGAGAAATATTTTTTTTAATTCATATGAATTTTTGAATAATTTTGAAATTACTAACAACCCTGTAAAATATATAGAGGCTTACCGGGAAAGATCTCGAAACTGCCAAAATGCCATTGGAATTGGAATAGTATCTTTCAAACAGAAGTTCTCAGATAGTCGAGCAGCCATCTTAGCTTTAAAATCACCTATCACCAAATCAAAAATCGTCAGGCAATACAAAGAAGAACTTAACGCATTAGTAAGCACGGCAGACATCGCTCCCATCTGGCCATAGGAAAATAGAAGGAAATGAGGAAGCTGATGAACTATTAAGACAGGGGGTATCCTATAACGAAGAAGCAGGTCGTTGATTAAGGGGTTAGGGGTAGTCAGAGGCCCGAAAAAATGATGATTTTCACGAATTTTTTTTTGCTACTTAATTAATTTATTTAACAAAAATAAAAACATAGCATAAAAACATCATGTTTTAACTTGACTTCACCAAAATTTCAAAAACAAAAATTAATAATTGCAAACGTTATCGCTGTTTGTGTGAAGCCCGTTTCTCCAGAAGTCCCTTGCGGTGAACATCACAAGTCCTTGCAGATTCATCTAAAACCAATCGGACAAGAAAAATTAGTTTTATTAATAAATAATCTTGTGCCTGATCGAAGCTTTTTTTTTTCAAAATGAACAAAATGGCGGCCTCAGAAAATTTTTTCCAGATTTTAGGAAAAAAAACCAACAGTTAATTGTTAAAAAAAAATCGAAATTTTTGAAAAAACAAAAAAATCCTTCGATCAGGCACAAGTTTTTTATGTTTTTCAAAAGCTGTATAAATTTTATTGAAATCTACGTAGCGGTTTTTAAGTTACAGTGTTCACCAGTTTGAAAAACATAGTTTTGAGAAAAACGCCTTTAAAGTTTTGCTATCGGCTCCGGAGCGGCCGAGCGCCCTTTGTTAATTGTTGAATAACTTGAAAAGTATTTGTCGGATTCACTTCAAATTTTTACACAATATTTTTAAAACATTATACTTTAAGAAAATGCAAAAAAAAAATCGATTTTTTGAAAATTCTGACTACCCCTAACCCCTTAAACAAACATGGCCCAATGGTAACAAATCCAGAACTGCGGAGTTGTTAAGAAAGCCACGAGCAGACATATACCTACAGAATTACGTTATCTATAACGAGCCATTGGCATTTAGGAGACCATTCCAGGAAAACGGGTTTGCCGTACAATAATAGATGTAGAAGCTGCAATCAAGAAGAATCTAAAGAAACAGTATTTCACTATCTGTGTGAGTGTTCAGGTATGGGTGATTTACGACATAGAATGTTTGGGGAATTCTCAATGGTTAACTTGAAAGAAATTGCAGAAAAGAAGATTGACGACATAGGCAGATTCATAGTCAAATCAAGATGGTTCGACTCATAAAAACAGTGATTCTACAAGTGGTGTAACAAAATGGCATCTTTGGTGCTAATCGGGTCTGGGCTGTGTCACTCAGACAGCACCTCCGCCACCGGGAAAGTCCTAAATACTTAAGGACATCTTTATTTGGTCCATTTCTGATTAGTTTGGTTATATGACAAGATGTCCTAAATTTCGTAGTAAGTAAAACACACGGATACGGTTGATTCCCTGTGTAACGTTGTTTCTAACGAAATTCAGGGAATGCCATGCTATGTAATCCAAACAAATTAAATTTGGATTAATCGGAAAACATTAACTTTTGTACTTAAGGGGTTATATACCTTGTGGTCCGGTGAAATTAGCGAAAGTTGGGTTTTTTTTAAAGATATGTAGCAATAATTTTATTGTATAAAAGTTTTTATTATTGGATATTACAATGTTTAAAGAAAAAAAAAGGCTTTGTTTGTGTAAAAATATTTAAAAATGGCGGAGTTATGGCGTTTTCCCCCAAGACCCTTTTTTGGAAGAGGCTTGCGGTGGACGCGATTCAAGTCCACCAAGGCAACTGAAATCAAAAAATCGAAAAGATTTCATTAGTATAGGGTTTTATCTTCTTAGTGAACGATCAATTTATTAAATATTTTGATTTTTGTGAAAATAGGAACATGTTTTTAAAAAACTCCACTTCTACAGTCCTAAAATTGGCATTAAAAAATTCATATCTGCAAAATAAAAATTTATACATAAAAAGTTGATCGTTCACTAAGAGGCGACATCAATTACGAACAATTTAAAAAAAAAAATTATAAAAATCGGTTGAATACTTTTTTTGCAATCGCGTCCACCGCAAAAGCATTTTTGGAAAAACACGTTTTTGAGATAATCGCGTTTAAAGTTTCAAGTTTAGTTACGTTACGTTGTGACGACGCACAATTTAAAACGCTGTAACTTTCGATCTATTGCTCAGATCTCTATGAAATTTTTGGAAAATGTTCTGAAGGGATTGTACTTTACGATAAAGAAATAAAATTTATTTTGATTTTTTTGAAAAACACAAGGTATATAACCCCTTAAAATGCTTTTTGGAGATTTTTTTCAATCTAAAGCAGATTTTTGGCAGACCTTCAAGAAAGTCTTCGGCAGTCTTCGTTCAGAAACGTCCTTAATTATTCTCCCTTTTCTTCAACTCTTACTCGGCTAATATATGCCACATAGTCGCACCGATTACTCAAAGATCATAGAAAAAAAAAAACAGTGTAAAATTTTTATGGCCGCCACTGTACCAGTGTGGGGTTTTGAAATAAACGATAACGCAGGTACACTCATTAACGTATCCTGCAAGCATAATTTCTGAAATAATATAAAAATTGTATTGTGAGTTACGAAACGAATACGCATTCCCCATTAAGGGTTTATATCTTGTCAATCTTACCGTTGTGAAATATTCTATAAAAACAATTCTAAAAAATAAATTCCGTATTATAAGCAATCAGTGTCACAACCGAAACTATAATAATTTTGGCCTGCACTGTTTAGCAAATATAAGAACCAAGCGAACACTGAGACCGTAAATACGCTGAATAGCTGATATGGCAGAGACCGTAAATGAATGAAACAAAGATCGTAAATTATATTGCAAAGAAAATTTCGATTAAAACAGATAAGCTATGAACGTAATTTCATTGAGGTGCTTTGCTATCAGGGTTGGACATGCAGGGCTGGTGCACTGAAAAACTGAAGATTAGTTATACTTAAGCCCATATTTTAACTAAATTAGTGGTAGTGTAATTTAGTAGTAGAGCAAAATGTCCAATCCTTTTTTCTATCAATGCATACAGTTTGTAGGAAAAATATGTGTATATCAAACTAGTCCCGTAGGAGCGTACTTTGAAGTATTACTTCAAGACACTGTAAGTCATTAACTTGGTTACCCTTCTACCTATGATGATGAATAAGTAGCGGATTTATAGTAGTGTAAGGTGAAATGATTTCTGATGCTAACATGGGTCCTGGGACTCATGTATATCCCGGATAACGGGATCTCTAAGTCCTTAGCTGGGATGGGCTCTGAGGCCAACTTCTTTGGCCCGGAGCACGTTCTGTCACTCTCTTCTGCAGCCATCAAAGACACGATTAGCAAACGGATTGCTTTAACCCACAACCGAGCTTGGCAGTCTGAGAGAGGCTGCAGATGGACAAAATTTATGTTATCAATCTGGTTGGACTGATGACGGGCCACTTTCTGTGGGCGAAGCACATGGAAAAGGTAAGCATCTCAGACAGTGCACTCTGCCCAGCATGTGGAGACGAAGATGAGATAGCGGACCACTTTTTGTGTGTCTGCCCGGCCTTTGCTCGAATCAGTCTTGAGGTCTTTGGTACTGATGTGTTACGAAGCGATCACCT
Organism: Anastrepha obliqua; assembly: GCF_027943255.1. Classification (NCBI taxonomy): domain Eukaryota; kingdom Metazoa; phylum Arthropoda; class Insecta; order Diptera; family Tephritidae; genus Anastrepha; species Anastrepha obliqua. Next base: position 12,234,685 of record NC_072893.1, read on the forward strand.
TGGCTCCTTGGCACCACAAGATCTACTCAGAGGAAGTCGAGTCGATTTAAAGAAAATTAAAAAGGGAATCTGGCTTGAAATTTCGGAGGAATCAACCACTATCGGGAACTCCCATCGTGCCAAGCAGTCAACCATCAACATGAGGTTGAAAGTGAAAGAAGGGTTAAAACAGAATAAAGCAGGTGATTTACTGATATTTTTAAGCACCTAGAAATTGTTTCTAGTGGCTTCAAATTGTGCTCAAAAAAAAGCTTTTGAAAAAGGGCTGTTTATCATAAATGAAAAGGTTTGCTTTATCACAAATAACTTCAATATATAAAAGAACTTCTTCAATTATGAAATTAAAGTTAGTGAAAAATCTGCCCTATATTTTATTAAAATCGGATAATCTGTTGTGTGCTAATTTCGTCGTCAAAATAAAGCGAAAAAACGCTGAGAACATTTTAGCTGACCGAATTTAAAGATTTTAAAAGAAATCTGCTCATCAATTGGAAATTATTATATTATACATATATCTGAAATAAAATTTCTTTTTCTGATATGAAATTTCTTTTTAAAGCTCACACTTCCTCGAAAATCTATTACGTTTTTTGGCGGTAAGCATCCAAAAATATTTTGAAATATTTTTGTGAAAAAAGATATTCATAATTTTTATTTTTAATTTTGCGCAAATGGCTTAAAACTGTTTTATGGTCGAATTTAATGACATTTTCGACATTATTGACATTTTCTTTAACATCAAAAATGCCCAAACAGCAGAGAACGTAAATTCATAGAGAAGGCGCAGTCCCGGCCCGTTCCTCCTAACAAAATACGGGTAGGAAAGCACAAGTTAACAGTAGGAAATTAATTAATATGGCTGCCGGAGAGAAATGAGAGGGAGAGAGTGATACGCAATGTAAAAAAATGTAGTTTACATTAGCTTACATTTGCTTGCGTACAGAACAGAGTTGTTCATTTGATATGTCCATATGATTTGTATGCATGTTTACAGATTTGTTCTTTTTGGTTTTTTTATAAAAATTGCGCGTAATTTAGGACATATGTATGTAATTAAGTTATGAAAATTGCGCGAAATTTTATGTATGCATGTTTATATACATATATTAGCAAAGGACATATTTATTTTAGGTTTACATATATGAAAATTGCGCCAAATATTGGAAAAAATGTTTGATTGCATTAGATTTGATTTTGATTGGATAAATGTATATATGTACATACATATATGAAAATTGCGCCAAATATTGAAAAGCTCTTATGATTGCTTGTAACCAATTGAACTTGAATGCGCACATTCTCATTATTTTATTTACATATTTATAAAAAACTTTTGAATTTAAAGGATCGGGTGTAGGATAATGCCGTATGGGTAATTTGAAGCCAAGTATAATGATTTATTTAATGAAACTTGGTGCCTTAGGATAAAGTTATACTTTTTGCGTTTCCTAGGGACGAAGAGACCCGTAAGAATTGGGCCTTGGCTTGCAACGTGCAAGTGCCAAGCACTGACAGGGTTTTTATTTGCCAACGCCATTTTGAACCCACATTGGTTACAAAATATAAACTCTTGAAAGGGGCTTTTTCTTGCTTCAATTTAGAGCCAGTAAATAGAAGTCGCTCGCCTAGTGTTGGCTCTGATTGGGTTTGCCCGCCCGTCACTGCAACTTATTGTAGGGTAGTTAAGCAAGTAGAAGAAGATTTAACTCTGGAAGAGTTTGAGAAATATTCGATATTAGAGGAAAACAGGCAGGCTAGTTATAGTAATCAGATCTGCGTAGACTTAGAAACCACAACCACTCGCAAAAGGTTTGCTCAGTCTGCTCGCTATTATCAGAGCAACACGGTCAAATTAAATAAACGTATTGAGGAGCTTGAAAAAGAAAATAATGACCTAAAAAATAAATATTCTGAGTTGTTGAAACGTGCAATAATTGCGGAGGAAAGTTGTAGCAACTTTTGCAAAAATGATCGTCAGTACCAAAAAAGGTTGGTATAATGAGGACGAAAAGACATTGGCTCAAAATTTGAACTATATGTCCACTAAAGCAGGTTTTTGTTTACCACACAAATCATCGCTTTTGCGTTGGCGCCCCATCAGGTATGTTGTTCCAGGTTTCAATGCCAATGTCGTTAACAATTTAAGCAAAATTGCTAGCAAAATGTCCGGCACAGAACGCATATGCATTTTATTATTTGATGAAATTAGCATCAAGCCGGATCTTACTTATAATAAAAGTAGGGATATAATTGATGGGTTTGTGGACCATGGGGAAGGTCAACGTCAAAGCAGAATAGGGAACAAATGTTGTTTTTTTATGGTTAAAGGGTTGTGCTCTAAGTGGAAGTATGTATTTTCCTACTATATTTCCAAAAATGGTTTTAATGGTACAGAGCTACATCAAATTGTAATGAGTAACATTTTATTTTTCAGGATTTCTCCGTCTTTCAGATTTTTCTCTATCTTTCAGGTTTTCCTTTTATCTTATTTTTCAGGTAGCACCTGAGCCTAGATTTTTAAACCACTACAATTTTCACTTAATCACGACAATAATTTAATTCGACAGGATTTCCTTACAAAATCAATATATTCGTTCAGCTAAATCAAATGAATATCTGCATATGAAAAATCGTTCATATGGACGTGCAAAAGCAAACACGCATACACATAAATACATGCCTACAAACTTCCATAGACATACATACATATGAGGTTGCGAGCACTTGCGACAGAAATCAAGAAATCCACCGCGCATTCATAGGCGCAGCGCACATTCATTGGCACAGCATTGTACATATACACATATTTACATACATATATTGATGCATACATATGTACGGAGCCGCGGTCACTCGACTTGACAAAAATTCAAGATTTACCAAATATTGGCAAATAATTCAACGCGAAATATTCCAATATTGACTATTTTCGAATGGTCGTGAAAATTGGCATATGGGCGGCTCGTTTTATGAATGAAAGTACTTTGCTCGTAGAAATATTAGCTAGAACTTATCAATGAATTTGTTTTTGTTGTGCTTTTTAATATTTGAAACTGTTCAGCGCCGTCGCGGGTAAATAATCATGGCCGCAGCAGCTACGCCTAGGAATGCATTTTGTTCTTGTAGTCGCTAGGCTTAGAATTTTAGTTTTGGAAGCATACACATGTAGAGGCATAAAGTAAGTATGTGCGGTTATATTATATGTATATACGAATATTCATTGTTTTGCTTAGAATAGAAACATTTACGTACATATGTACATTGTCCCAACATATGTATTCATATATGCATATATACATATGTACATATGTTTAGGTACGCGAATGCCGTTTAGATGAGTTTTTTTTGCATATGTTAGGAATATGTTTGCATACGTTTGTCTATTTGCTTTTGAATTTTTTATATGTAGATACATATGAGCTGTGTTTTGAGGCAGGTCAAGATTTTTTTCTGCCCACATTAATATGGATGGTAGATGTTATATCTATTTACCATAGTATATGAATATATGTATGTAGATACATACATATGGATATAAAAATTTAAAAAGGACACATATTGTTGAATAATAACCGTTGATGCAAATGAATGGTTTACAAAGCCAATTTTTATGTGAATATTTTGAAATTATTTTGATAATGCACTTAATATCAATACAATTTAGTTAATTAGATACTTAAAATTTCACATTCGTGCATGCATATACTTAGAATTAATTTATTCATCTCACAAGAAATAATCTATTTGCGCATGCAAAATGCCTACGGGAAATAAGCATGAAAAATAAATGTGATTTTTGCATACATACATACATATGTATATTAGAAATATGTTTGCATACGTTTGTCTATTTGCTTTGAATTCTTTATATGCAGATGTGTATGAGAGGTGTATGAGCTGGGTTTTGAGGCAAGTCATGTTTTTTTCTGCCCACATAAATATATGGATGGTAGATGTTATATTAATTCAACACTTTACTGAATAATAAACCTTGATGTAAATGAATGGTTTACAAAGTTATTTTTTGTGTTATGATATTTGAATAATTTTGATAATAGACCTAAATTCAATACAATTTAGTCAATTAGATACTTAAAATTTCATATTCATGCATGCATATACTTAGAATTATTATTATTATTATTATTTATTAGAGAAATATGAAATATAACACTAACTGATAGAGCACTCTAGCTACTTAGGCCTACGATGCTATTGCGTTACTTAGAATTAATTTATTCATCTCACAAGAAATAATGCATTTGCGCATGCAAAATGCCGACGGCAAATAAGCATGAAAGAAAAATGTACAAGTCTGCTGTTATTTTCTTTTCCATAACATCAAATCATGGCATTTTACATTTCAATGCAAACGCTATATTTATTTCTGTTGACTACGCTCCGCTATGTTGACTACGCTCCGCTATGTTAACTCTCTACTGTTAACTTCCTACCCTCGTTTTGATGTGTTTTGACATTTAACCTGTCCATTCGTTCCTGCGCCTTCTCTATGAATTTACGTTCTCTGCAAACAGTATCTACGGAACCGAAATTGCACGAAATTAACTGTTATAGAATCGACACCATAAACACCATTCACTTTTTCAGCGGCCTGGCGTGCATTTTCTCATTTTCGTCTTTATCACAGACACCCTGTAACTCACAACTGAATGGAACAAATAAAAAACAGCAAACGAGTTTTTTTAGTGTGAAATGTCACCTTGACAACGAGCATAAACTTTAAGTTGTTTCATCGATACATTCCAAGATGTCGATCACTACAGCCATCTACCGAGGTTGGGCTAGGTTAGGTAGTAATGGTTGCCCAGAGAGTGGGCCCACTTGGACAAAAGAAGTTTGGTTCATCCTCTGTGAAACCATTGCAAGAGGGGAAAAAGAGGTGAAGGAAAAAAAACGATAGGACGAAAAGGAGAGGGGTGGGGAGGATTGAGTGCTTGTGGACTATGAATGGTGACTAGTCTGCGGTTGTGTTAGCCTCTTTATGCTGCTGATGAAGTTCATCAGATTTTTGATATCAGCAGATGCAGAAAAGAAGTGAGAACCAAGATGCTTGAATCTTAGTCCAGCGAGGGCTGGGCAGCTGAGGCGTGGGTGCTGAGATGATTGCATCTCATCCTCCATACAGCTGACGCAAAAATGACTCGAAATAATTCCGAGTTTCACGGCATGCATACCCCACGGATGGTGCCTCGTGAGGATGCCCACGAAATGTGAGAGATAAGAATTTGCCATCCTCAGAATATCACTCGAACGCCTCCTATCCAAACGTGGCCAGACGGATTTCACGACCTTACACGTTGGTGTACTTGCCCAGCGCTCGCTGAGTTGGTGCAAAGCCCATCCTTCCAAGAGTAGGGCGCAGGTTGTCAAGGGGATCCCGATCCTTTCCTTTCGCGGGCACACTGCCTCACAGGTCCTTGGTCTGGCCAGCTCGTCGGCTTCGCAGTTTCCAGCAATGTCACTATGACCAGGTACCCAAGTTATCCTTATGTCGACGACGAATTCTGATGAAATCGAGAGAGAGGCCAGGCATTCCTTGACCTATTTCGAGTGCACCATAATAGAGCTTAGGGGCATAATTGCTGTTTTGCTATCGGAGTAAATATTTATCATCTTAACAGTTATTACGCAGTCGGCTGCTTCTTTGATTGCGGCCACCTCTGCTTGGAACACACTGCAGTGATCCGGTAGCCTGAATTTGAGTTTGATGGGGGGAGCTCTTTGCAGAATACTCCTCCTCCAACCCTACCGTCCAACCATCCGTGAACAGGTTAACCAGGCCCTGTCCCCAAGTGTAGCCCCCGATCCACTCCTCCCTTGATGGAATATGGGTAGAGAAAGTTCCGCGGAAATCGAGGAAACCGAGGAAACAATGAATTTCTTTGAATGAATTTTACCATACTAATTTTTTCAATACATAAACCACTCCATTTCGTACCGCGCAGTTGTGTTGCAAGATTTTTGCTAATTTTTGGAGCGCAAAAGAAAGACAACTAAAACTTCATTAAATATTTACCAGCTTCACTCAGCACTAAGACGCTATTTAATATCAATTTGAGTACTTTGTTGCCACCGTCTTGGCCTATTGTTGTTACCCACATCACTTAAGTGCATTTCATGCGACTTCGAACAATGGACTTGTCATGCACTCTGCTTATACATACATACCTACATATATATTTATGTTCGGCATGTGACCAATGAAGTGTGACACATTTTAATTAATTTGTAATAGAATTTACTATTTATTTAATAAATATCAAATTTGTTTACATTAACAACTAGACATTACGCACTTAAGAGCTAAAGATTCGTTCATGCAATCACCTGTGGAGTGTCAACAGCTACACATACACACATATGTAAACATATGCATGTGAGTGCGGAGGTGAACGAGGATTGCATGAGTCGTTCGTTTAAACTTAATTTTACTGGTTTCTGAGGCTTATCAAATGTGATATTTACAGTGCATTTTTTTATATTTATTTTGATAATCTGTGTATCCTCTTTTTTTTCTACACTCTACGAAAACCTAGCTACTTACATAGACTAGCACATACACACGCACACACAAGTACGTATGCGTAAACAGATAAATAATTACTTAAACAGGTAGTTAATCACAGTAAGCATAAAATCGCACAACTACTTACTTGGCGCAGAAAATAAACATGCGCACATTTCAAAAGACATACAGACATAATACCATCGCGTAAAAAAGCTAGTTTAATACTATATTAACAATTTGAAAAGCTAACTAACTAATTACCTAATAACTAACTGTGTACAAAATTATCAACTGCAATAAATTATATATAAAAAAAAAACTTAATTGCTAAATGAAATGCTGGACATGTTTGGAATAAATAGATTTCATGATATGAAATGCGCGCTTACGCCTAAATGAATGCAATAAATAAGTGAAGTCATAAATAAATATTTAATGTGATGCATAGTTTGAGGAACTCTAGCCTATCACTGGACATTGTGTACTTAGAGCTAAAATGGAATGTGTTGTGATGGCTGGAAGTGTAAAATAGCCGGCACTCGGGTTGCTCGGTTGTTGCTGTAGCAGCATGAAACATTCGCCGCCGCAGATTTTGAATTGCTGCATGGTAGTTGTGGCAACACCATAAAATATTTCCATTTACATTGCACAGGATCGCTGCTGTGGTGTCAGCACTAGGCATCCTTCTGCAAATACCAACCCGTAGCGGCTGCCGTGTAAACGCACTTCGGTGGCAGAGCTTCTTTTCATTCCGCTATTAATGGCACATTTGAGAGATTTCACATATGCACGCCTAATATGCATGCATATATCTCCTTCTACCCGTTACCCGCACTGGATTTGTGGCACTCTCTCACAATGCCAATCCCAATGACGATTCATTGCTGTTCGCCTCATCTGCCCCCTGCGCGGATTGCTCGCTACCTGCACTGTAGTCTATCGCCTGCGCAAGTGCGGCCCATTGTTGGCTGTTGTTCTCATAGCTGTACGCCATCGATTTTGAAGACGCTCTCGCTGCTGCCCGCCTTGTTCTCAGCTGGTGGCGCAATATATGGAACATATGACGTATATATTTGGTATAGCGTTGCTTGGCATATCTCAAATCGATTGGGTCGGCGCCGCGCTCGGCTACACGCTTTTCATCTCTCGAATAGAATTTCAACTTTTTTTGCATTTCTTCGCCTGTTATGAATTGCAATTTGCCTTTTGGATGTGTGGCGTTGAACGCAGTTTCCAACTCGCAGAGCTCGCGTTTGGAGCTGAGCACCAATGAGTTGATTTCATATGCTTCCGCACTTGTATGCTGACGTTTCTCCTGATCCCAACGATATTGCTTGACACCCAATTCGATGAAGGAGGCGACATACGTTTGCATGTCACGATGCCAGCGGCGTAGTTCGACCTGCAATGGGAGAAGAGAAAATGAGGATTAGTCGATTTTGATAATGAGAGTAAATGTAAATATGTAGCTGAGATGAAAGTGGATATGAACACGTGCACACAAATATACATACAAATCACATAAATATACAGCCCTAATTAGAAAACAAATTTAGGAAAAAATGAATTTAGTATGGCAACTTATCAATATTTGAATAAAATCTTGTATTCAATTTTTTTTTAACTTTCTAAGTTTATTTAAAAGGTTGACAGGTTGAAAGTTCGGAGTTCGCGTATCAAATAAAGGTTCTTCTAGAGAGATTAAAGAAGGTTTTAGGTAGGGTTGCCACCTTTTGCAAATGATTGAAAAAGGTAGTTAAGCATATCAACTTGTCAAACTTAAATTAACAGCCGTAATGAAGAAAAAAAGTTGAGAAGGGTTGCCACCTTTTTAAAATTATTAAAAAAAAATTATGTAAAGCAATTTGCGTATCAAATTAGAGCTTCCCTTAACAGACTTAATTAAAAAAATTTTATAAGGGTTGCCACATTTTTCAAATTATTGAATAAGTAAAGTAAGTATAATAATTTCTCATGCTTCCGTTAACGGTCTTAATTAAGAAACAAATTTGTAAGGCTTGTTACATTTTTCAAGTTATTTATATAATAAATAAAATAAATAAAATGGAGCGATTTGCATATAAAATTAAAGCTTTAGTTAGAAACATTTTGAGAAGGGCTGCCACCTTTTTCAATTGGAAAAGTTAATTAAGAATGTACAGCTATTTGTCAAGCTGCCCTAGACGACCTGAATTAAGAAACATATTTAAAAGGGTTGCAACCTTTTAAAAACTATTAAAAAATAAGTAAAATTATATAAATTATATAAAGCGATGTTCATATCGAATTAAAGCTTCCTTTAACCGCATGCTTTCGTAGGATGGATACCGTAACAGCCTTAATTAAGAAAAAAATTGAGAAGGGTTGCCACCTATTTCAAATTATTGGAAAAATTATTTAAGTATAGCACTTGGTCACATTCCTGTTAAGAGCCTTGACTAATAAATAAATTGAAGGGTTGCTACCTTTTTCAAATTATTTAAAAAATAAAGGAAATTAAATAAAGCAATCTGCGTGTCAAATTAAAACTTCCTTTAACAGTTTAAATAAGAATCAATTTAGGGGGGTTGCCACCTAGTTTTCAATAGGGGTTTTTGAAATTAATTGGTTATCTATAAAATGTATTTTAATGACATATGAGTAGGCAACAAACGAGTAGTTTGAAAAAGCCTCTTAGATGGGTATTTTCTATAAAACTATCTGTATAAGGTTGCTACTTGCATGCAGTGATTAAAAAAGTAAATAAAATATGACAATATGGGTATCAAATGGGTGTCGTTTCTGGCAATTTTAATTTAGAAATAGTTTTGAGATGCTACCTAATTTTTATATATTCGTATAAGGTTGCCACTTAGTTAAAATTATTTAAAAGGTAAATGAAATATGCTAAAAATCCACTTTCTCTCAGCCAAATTTGAAGTCAGAGCGGCAAAGTGGCTGAGCTATAAGCAAGCGATAACAAAGTATTTGAATTTGTTGATTTTTCGATTACTAGAGTGCGCGCTTAAGGAGATCACAGTGGATTGCTGAGAGGCATTTGAGAAAGTCGCGGGAGAAAAGTGAAAGGAAAGTGTCTAATAAAGTGCCGGTTTTTTGGTAAAACTGAAAGGTTGCGATGACTTTTATTACAAGGAAAAAATTTGCTTTTTAGGTAAAAAAAAATGCAAATGAATCTCTACAATGACAGCAGTACAACAACTGTTTCATTTAGAAGCTTTTAATCGTATCGTGGAATGTTTTACCTTATTATTACTCGCCCCTTCGACATACTTATTTCAGTCAGTTAACACCGTTTTTGGTAAAATTAGTCTAAGACGACTGCCTGCTTATTTGTCCTCTATCGTACCAGTTACAGTAGTAATACAGCCACAACAATCACGTCCGTATTGTATTTTTCTCTGATTCAGCTCTTGACTTCACCTGCACCCACAACACAACAAATTTCTACACTGTGCTAGCAAGACTGCTAAAAAAGCTATTGGGAAAATCCACTAAACAGCCGCAGGCTATCGATTTAATTGGGGGAAAACACTCAGCGAGAATTTCGATACGCCGATAAGCGGACGAGCCCTCATTTGACAGGAGAACAAATGATAAGTGGGCAGGCAGAGAAAGGCAAAAAAAAAACAAAAGCAACCTAGGCACGCACATATGGATGTATGTACCTATGTATGTATGTACGTATGTATGTGGAAGAACAAACAATCAGCGTAAGCGTAGTAACTAAAACCTGACAACAATAAATTTTTACGATAATAAAAAACGACAAACCAAAAACCATAAAAAACAACCTCAAAGAGCTGACGAACTTCAGTGAAAAAGCGCGCGCAAAACAAAAGCTTGACGCTGGCATATGTTTATGCGACATACACACACGCACACTCACACACATGCGGATGTATGTATATGAATTTTATTTCTACGTGTTTGTATGTGTGTCTTTTAGTGTCTAGCTGTCTGGCGTTGCGCATTTTCGCCGCGCTCCGCTTGTAAGCCGATACAAAGTGACTAAACTTTTGGATTAGTCATCGAATGTGGTGCCAATTTCTCTCAACGGATGATAATACGAGTACGTCACTACGTCACGCCAATGCTTGAAAACGGTATAAGTTCAGTTGAGTATCGGCACGCATTGGTACAAGCGTGTGTGTGTGTGTTTGTATGTGTTTACAATTTGCTTATGAGGTAAATGACAAAAAAAAAACAATACAATAAAAACGATCATCGCAATTGTTGCGCGGAGTTGCTTTTGATCGGCAGACGGGCAGTCGAACAGCTGTATTGCGATGCCGTTGAACGACTAAAGTATGGGACAGCTGGTTTTACTGGAAAGCGACGCGTACAAGCGTAAATCGGTCAAGAGTGTATCGAAAGTGTTTCATTTTATTCGCATATTTTTTTCGGTGTGTTTGTACGCGGACGAGTGTGGCTCGCCTCATTTGTTTGCATTCAGTTTGCAAATCAGTTGTTGTAATTGTTTTTTTTTTCGCTTTGCGGTTGCAATTTGTGTTGATTATTGTTTACAAAATTTGCTTTGCGCTGATGTTCATTTTTATTTTCGCGCTCGTCGCGCTTAACAAGTTTCCCAGTAATCAATTAATTGCCTGAACACACACACACATGCCAAAAGTATATTTATGTATAATATTTATGTATGCACGTGAACTATTTGAATTTGCACTATTTTTTCATACTTTGCATACTCACTTTAGAATTGCGATTCAAACTAGGCAGAAATTTGTATTTGTTGCTGTGCAGCCGCCATGCGGGCATATCCTCGATATTGATTTTATGCAGCGTATTGAGTGTCGTATTTTCATAGCGCAGCGATTTGGTTAAGGCGACCAACTAAAAACGAAAACAAAATAAAAATTAAGCATTTCACAACTTTCGCCCCACTTCCGCTCGTCTCGGCACTCACCTGTTTCCGCACATATTTGTGATTGCCGGCATGCATTGGACGCTCACTGCGCGGCATCACCTCCTGTCCACCACACGAATTGTGCCATTCGCGCGTAATCTCTGCTTCGCTCGCTCCTGCCAATTCACTCAAACGTATGCTGGCATTGTGACGTTTGTGCAAGCGTTTTCGTCGTCCGCGCTGCCCATTTGCTGTGCTGTCGTACATTTGCTGCAGCACTGCAGGCTGGCTGTTGCTTAGCGCATTGTCTGCGCCGGCTGTGTTCAATACTGGTGCGGCGGGAGCGGCGGCGGCGAAGGCAGACTCTTTGGTGGCGTGTAAGGATGCCGCTGTGCTGCGAGCCGGCATTTGTGTTAATACTGTTAGCATTGTTAACATTAGCACTGTTAAGGTTGTTAACTGTTGTGTTCGTGGTTGTGTTTTTTGTGTGGCTGTTAAGCCTGAAGGCATCGTAGTGGCATTGCGGGTGCTGGCACGTGGGGTAGCCATGGTGCTGGATTTGTGATGAGGTTGAGTGAGGAATGAAGAAAGCTGTAATGAAGAAAAATATTGAAAAAAAAACATTAAAAAAAATGTATAAGAAAAGAAAAATGTGTACACATTTTTTTAATACTAATTTATAAAAATACGTCTTAATTATTAATTTCAATAAATTTCAGGTTCTCTCAAAAGCTTTGAGAAATTTTTTTAACTTTTTGTTTTCGTTTGTTCCCAAAATAGCTTTCGGAAACAGTTTATATACAAAATTTGAATGGAACATTTTTTAAGAACTTTTTTATTTTATAAGTTTATAAAAATAGGCTTTAATTAATTTTAATAAATTAAAGTTTGGTTTGGTTTTCAAAAATAGCTTTCAAAAACCGTTTATGTGCAAAATTTTAATACAAAAATTAATTTTAAATAATTTCTTTTTTAAATACTAAATTTATAAAAAACAGCGTTTAGGCCAATTTCTAATAAATTTCATGGTTTTTTGAAAGCTGTGAAACATTCTTTAGTTTGTTTTGTTGTCTAAACTAGCTTTCGAAATAATTTTTATAAAAAAATAAAAAAAAAGTTATAAAAAGGAAATTTTTAATTTTATAAAAAAATAAAAATATTAAAAAAAAAGTATAAAAAAAAATTAAACAATTTTATAAAAAAAAAACAAAAATTAATAAAAAAAATAAAATGTATAAAAGGTATTATATACTTTTATAAAAAAATAAAAAAAATTATAATTTTATAAAAAATAAAGAAATAAAGAAATACAAATTTACAAAAAGAAATGTATAAAACAAATTAAATAATTTTATAAAAAATAGTAAATAAAAATTAATAAAAAAAATGTATAAAAAAATTATATAATTTTATAAAAAAAAAATAAAAAATAAAAAAATAAAAGTTTATAATTTTTTTATAAAGACTAAATTTCATTTAAGATCGAAAACTAAAACATCAAAATTTGAAATGAAATAATTGTTCATTAGAAATATTTTTAATATTTTTGATTCAAGGTTAAAAAATAATGAAGAGGAATACGTTAAAATAATTTTTGATGAAGCTGTGTTTTAATGAAAATATTTTCTTGGAAATTGCTGCGCGACTTAATTCCCATGTATAATTATGATATTAAATAGTTAAAAGTAGATTTTTTTAAATTTTTTCTTAATAGGAACCATTTGTGGAACAACATCAAGACGCGCACCGTAAATAGGAGGAGAAGCTCGGCCAAACACCTTACAGAAGTATAAACGCCAATTATTTATTTATTTATATTTTTTTCTTAAAAGGAAGATAAATTAATGAAGAAGTTAAGTTTTAAAATGTACAAATATGTAAATTTGTTATAGCTACATTTTTAAAATTTATTTATTTTTTATTTTATTTTTTTTAGTTTATTTTTTTTTTTTCTCTTTTATTTCACATTATTTACTATTAAAGTGCAGCAACATTTTTCCGAAATAACGAAAAAAAAGAAAGCTCACTGCGAGTTAAGTGCCTATATTTTTGCAAACAAAAAAAAACATCTTCAGATTTGATTTCCGCTTGCTGTATAGGCTCTTATCATTATTAATTTATTATTTATTATTGTTTTTGACATTTATTATTTTCATATTTCAATTTTCGTACCATATTTATTACCTCGTAATATTTCCGTTTTTTTTCAAAAAGCTGTAATATTAATATACTACTAAAACAAAGCGCGGCCCAACCTGTTGCTACTGCTTTTCGCCATGCAAAAAAAAAACTCTCCTCATAGTTGACATTTACTTCAACTTATCGTTGGCAATAAATCCTACAAATATGTTAATTAATATTGCAAAATGCCTGCGAGGCAACCATATTATCATATTACGACATTAAACGAGTAGTAAAACAGCCAAAGTGGTAGGCAGACAGCAGGCACAACAACAAAAAGCGCTTGAGCGCGCAGCAAATAAGCGGCACCAAAACCCAAGTGTCATTCGAAGACCTAAACAAACGTGTGGCGCATGCGCCAGAGCAGCAGGCAACAAACAACGATAAAGAAACAAACAGCAACAACAACAGCAACCAGTAAATGAAGGAGTGAACAACATTCGCGCAGCAACAAGTAGTTGGCGACAACAATTGCACGACACTCGGCTGGCAGCAAAAATGTGACTGCTGACGTGCGGAAAAAAGCAGCAGGTACAGTTACATACGCACGCGCACGCACGCACGCACGTATGTATGTATGCTCTTGCAAGCTGGCAAAGGCAGTTGATTAGTTGGGCGAAGCAGTGCCCGGTGTTTAGTGTTGCAAATTACAAGTTGCAAATATGTGTTTAAGCGTCTAATGCGGCAGCTCATAATCGTCAACAACACGCACACACACATTCCTACAAGTACATATATATGTGTGTGTATGTGCGCATTTGTATGCAATGAAAATTTGGCGTTTTCGCTACGCGCTGTACGCAAGCGTCACGACGTGCCGCCGGCAGCGTGCCAAAAAGTAGCTATAAAATGCGCTGGTGACGTACATAAATGCGTTTGTTTGTATGTTGGCATGCACATGCGATGACTTGCTCAAGTTGTTGTTGCGTGCTGAGACACGCTCGTAGGCGTTAGCGCGCCAAGCTTATAATAACCATGTTTTTGTCATTAAAATGGAATGAAAGGTCGTTTCTGTTTTGAAGTCGAGTTGATTTTTTTTAATCGCTGCTGCTGTTTTTGTTGTTTTATTTTGCTTCATTTCTTTCAGTTTTCGATTTTTTTTGTTTTTTTAGTGCGCGTAATTTTTTTGGAATTGTATTTCTTAGCGTATGCTTGTATGTATGCACTGTCAAGGCGAAGGTAAAGTGTTGACCTATATTTGGCAGGTGTGACGACATAGTCATGACGGCATTAAAACAGGCAAACTTCCGAGGTGGGTTTTTTCGCTTATACGAGTACCTAAATTAGTTCTTAAACTGAAAGCGTTTTATACCTGCTTGCATATGAGTGTGTGTTTGTGTGTGTATGTAAGGATGTATGCACGCATGTGTGGAGGTACAGCAAGTGCTTAAACTTATCAGCAGCTACCAAGTGCTTTCTTGTTGTTGTTGTTTTTGTTCTTATATTTAACATCAGCATTGTGGTATATTTGGCGGATTTAGTTGGAGTGGTAAAATTTGGTACTTGCTAAGGTCCACATTTTTATTGCTAGGCCTAAGTGCGATAGTAGATGGTGTTTTTAGTTATTAATTCTTTTGAAAACTGAAAACCGTAATTTTTTTTTATTTTTCTTTAAACACTACTTAAAAGTGCATTGCATTCTTTGTTTGCTTTGTTATAAAAAGAAATTTCGAACCGAAAATGATATAACATTTTTTATAATTCTTGAACTAATTTAATGAAAAAAAAATTTAAATTTTCACCAATTTCAGTTTTGTTTATCTTTCTTTTTTTTTTTTTTTTTTTGTTTTAACCAATTATAGAAAATGGTAATATGTTATAAAAATCATTATTTATTCAAATTCTTAGCGGTATTTCAATAAAAAAACTAAAAACAGAGATTTTAGTAATATTATTATAATATAATTTTGTTTCCAATATAATAAAACAAGGAATTTGTGGTAAAACTTGTAATTGAAATTAATTTGATTCACAGGACTTAATTTTATTTTATTTAACATTATTTCGTTTCATTTAAATACATTTTTTATTTTAATGAAATTTTTTTATTTATTTATTTCTTTATTTACTTATTTTTTTATTTATTTCTTTCTGTTTTGTTATTTTCTCTTTTGGGTATTTATTTAATTGCCTTTTTTTAATTTTATTTTATTTTATGTAATTTTTTTATATTTTGGTTATATTTTTTTTTAAATTTAATTTGATATACAATAGTTTAATTTTGTTTTACTTCAGTTGATTTCATTGTTTTAAACTTAATTTCTTTTTAGTTTTTATTAATTTAATAGATTTTTTTTATTTTAGTTAATTTATGTTTTATTTTTTATATTTTATTTAATTTTTTTTTTTAATTAATTTGATTCACATGACTTAATTTTTTTATTTCACATCATTTGCTTTCATTTAATTACATTTAGTTTTTTTTTTTTTTTTGTTTCAATTTAATTTTTTTTTATTTATTTAATTTTTTTTATTTTAATTTTATTTTTTTATTTTACTTTTATTTTTTATTTATTTTATTTTTTATTTATTTTAATACTTTACTTATTATTTTATTTTACGCTTTAATTTATTCAATTGCCTTTTTTTAATATCATTTGTAATTTAATTAATAATTTTTGTATATTTTGGT
Source organism: Anastrepha obliqua (assembly GCF_027943255.1). Taxonomy (NCBI): domain Eukaryota; kingdom Metazoa; phylum Arthropoda; class Insecta; order Diptera; family Tephritidae; genus Anastrepha; species Anastrepha obliqua. The sequence goes on from NC_072893.1 coordinate 12,250,888, forward strand.
TATAATGTTTTTTGTAATTTAATTTTATATACATACATTAGTTAAATTTTGTTTAGTTGATTTCTTTTGGTTTTTTTATTTTACCTTGTTCACTCCAGTCGGAAGCGTAGGGCCTCGACCAGACTCAGTCTTGCGTTGGTTTCGTTAATCTATTTTTAGGTTATTAGCCTGCCACTATTCATTTTTTCATTCATTTCGTTTTATTTAACTTATTTTTTTATTTAAATTTTTGGTTTCTATTAATTTCATTTAATTTTGTTTTAGTTCATTTTAGTATATTTCTATTTATTTTTTTATTTATTTAAGCGCTTTTTTAAATTTATTGTATTATAATTAAAATTTGGCAACTTGTGTTTTGTATCATTTTCGTTTATTTCATTCATATCCCTTTATTTATTCAGTTTGAAGTAGTTTATTTTATTTTGTTTTTCTGTTTTAATTATTTAATGAATTTGGTATTATTTTTTTTTTTTTTCAATTTAATTTAAATGAAATTCGACAAATTTTATTTAATTTCATTTCGTTTTATTTTGCTTTCCATTTTATTTCGGTTTTTTATTCTATTTGCTATTTTATTTTTTATTTTCTATTCTACTTCTTCATTTACTTTTATTTAAATTCATTTGTTTTTATTCTCCTGTTTTGATCTTACATTTAGCCGCCTCCCTTCAGTCTAATGATACTCGTATGATACATTTGCTCTACATACAAACACATCTACCTCTAATATTCTCAGCACACATACATACCTTTTGCCTCTTTGAAAAAATACTGTTAGTTCCCAGTTTTCCGCTGAAAAGTGGGCTTTCGTAGGAAATCACACTCGCGTAAGAGCTTGCGTTATAGTATTTCGATATAAATATTTTTTAAATAAATTATTTGTTTATTTTTAATTTGTTAATTGTTAAATTATTTGTTAATTGTTTTTTTTTTTTTTTGTTTCAAAAAACACACGCCTCTTTTTAAGGTAAAATCTTATTGGCCGCTTACAAGTCTATTATTCCTTTCTATTGTAAATCACGTCACTAATTAGCTACGGCTTAGTATTTCGTTTATAAATGATTTAATTCACAGCTACTTTGAGTTGGAGTTGACTTTGTTAAGGAGTTAATAATACTGTATTCTCTAAATTAATTTGTATTTCGTTCGTTTTGCTTATTTCTTGTAGGTACGACTTTTATTTGATTTTTGCTCCGAGCTGCTTACTGCTCCGTTTCTCGTATTTATACTTAATAATAGCGTTGCTTGCGTTTCGCAGTCTTTTTATGAACTAACGTAAAACATTTAAATGCGGACTCTCTTAAGAGCTAGTCAACGACGGCGGCGGCGGCGGCATCCAGCGCTTCCGTACACAGCCACACATACACACACACAAACGCGCACTAGTACGCAAGTAAACTCATGCACGTCGCGTTAGTCAGCGCTGCACGCTTGGGGTCGGCTTGAGTTTCCCTCACATTTACAAGTTACGAGTTAATATCTAACAAGCGTTGAGAATTGAGTAGAAATACAAAATAAAAACACAAAAACAAATCAGCGCCAGCGAGTAGGTGTGTGTGTGTGTGCAAATGAAGCGGCTTTGTGTTGGTGTGCGTCAGCGCCTAACAGACAGTCAGTGTTGCCGCTTAAGTGAAAACGCAAGCAAAGTGAAGAAAAAGTGCGCACACACATTGCAATTACTCATCGGCATTTACCGCATGCAGCCATCAATGGATGATGAGCATTCCAGCAGAAACTCCATGTTCATATGTGTATGTATGTATGTATGTATGAGCAACCATATAGTGTGCGTGTGTGTATGTGGTTTGTTGAGCACCAAAAAGAATTCAGACACAATTGCACTCTGTTTACACTCTTCACGTGGAAGGTAGGCCCAGCATGCAAGCCCCTTTCGCGTGCTGCGTTCACTATGAGTGCCTATGTACTAATGTATGTGTGTGTGTGTGTGTGTGTTTTGAGACGAAACCTACGATTAGTTGGTTGTGTGTACTGAGTGGGCTGGTGATTAATAAAAATGCTCACTTGCTGGTGTGCCTGTGCATATCTCTGACGCTCTTGCCTGCCGCTGCTGAGTGAATTGCTATGCAACATAAAGGTGCTGTAAGTGAAGGTATGTGCGTGTGTATGTATGTGCTTACAAGTATGCTTAGTTATGCATATACCGATGCTCATATTTACACAAGCGTTCATACGCTCGCTAGGCATATATTTTGAAGTGCCAGCTATCCTGCCTACTTACCTACACACACACACCTACCTAAAAAGGCATGCCAATTATGTGTGTGGGTGTTTTTATGCCGGTTAGCAAGCATTGAGTTTTTTCCTCGTTTTTGGCTGCTGCATGCATAGCGCCAGCTAAGCAGATGAAGAAGAATGCACTGCTCGCCTGTGTTGTCTCGCCTGCGTTTACGTGTCTCATTCCCGTAGCCAATGGGCGTTTGAATTTCGTGCCAGCGGCATTAGCGGGGCGGTGACATTTACATGTTCGAAACCGCTTGGTATTTACCTTAGAGCATTGAGTGGAAATCAACTTCAACTGCGTGTGTGTGTGTGGATTCATTCATTCACTTTTGTAGGTAAATATTTATTTACACTTTGACGCGCATAGATAAGTTCCCCTACTTATGTTTATTTTAACCTTTTTTTCCTTCTATAATTTTCACTTTATTGCCCTCGCTCGCACTCTGCATTTCGCACATTATCAAAAATAGAATTATTGAATTGGTTTTCATTTTCACACTCTCAACTAGTTGTGACGTTGTGACGTACTGACCTATGACGTTATGCTTTGTATTTTTAGTATTACTATGCACTAGGCAAATATTTGTTGAGTTTTGTCATACAACCAATTCCAAGAATAATGGGTAAAAGCGGCGTTAATATCGCTTGGAAAAAAGGAATCCCTTATGCTGGCAAACCAGGTGTGTTAGAGGAAATTAATAATTTTTTTTGGGTGCAGAAAGCAGGCTTGTCACCACCTACTGCACATATACATACAGATAAATGTGATGAATACACTTCGCTGCGCTCTAATACCCTTCGTTGCCCGATGGTACCGTTGGCAGCGATTGAGTTCTGGCATGCACTTACCCCATGTGTAAGCACTTACTGCGCGTGCTACTGGTAATGCGCGAGGTATTACAATATTATTATTAGAAGGCCATTACGCACTGCGACCAGAGCTGATCTATTGTGAAAGGCCTATTTTTGTAACCCTAGAGTTTTAGGCTTTTTAAAAATTTTAGCACAATTTTAGGTTTGTTGTACCAAAAATTGCATGTAGCTACTACGATACCACCAAGGTGATGAAGTCTCTGTCTGCCCAACGCAGGACATTCACAAAGCACATGTTCTGAACTTGTCCATTTCGCAAAAGCGGCAAACATTGGTCTCAGATAGACCAATATTATTTAGATGATACCTCAGGCTGCAGTGACCTGTAAGATATCCTGTTAAAAGACGAAGATCTACTCTGCTTAGTGAGAGTAGTTTGTCACATATTCCTTTGTTGGGACTTAGAAATAGTTTGGCTTGACGCTGATCGGCACAGTTTAGCCAGTGTGCAGCAAATTTCCTTTCTTCCCATTTCCTAAGGAATTCATTAATGTGGCTTTTTGTGAGTCCACAGAAAGGCTCAGGACCAGTAAGTTGCATATTTGCTCCTTTTTTGCAAGGCCATCAGCCATTTCATTTCCCTCATGTCCTTCATGTCACGGAATCCAGCCTAGTGTTACTATGTTGAGGTTTCCTAACGTATTGAGAAGGGTTAGGCAATCATTTACCAATTTAGAGGTGATAGTTGTTGATAGAAGGGCTTTTAGAGCCGCTTGGCTATCTGAAAGTATGTAGATGTGAGTACCTCTCATTTTCCTGCTAAGGCATTCTCTCACACATATTTCAATGGCATGTATTTCTGCCTGGAATATTGTTGGGTAGAATCCCATCGGAATCGATTTTTTGAATTTAGGCCCATTGATTCCTGCCCCTGTTCTACTGTTTTCCAATTTGGACCCATCAGTAAACCATAGCTGAGAGCCAGGTTTGAAAATAATAGAGTTAGTTCTCCAGTCTGTGCGTTCATAAATATGACTTGGAAGTTCCTGAAGAGTATTGGTTTGGGTGATAGTATATCATCCCTATGAAGAATGGGACTATGTAGGAAGTCTTCTAAGATCTTTAAATGTTCTTTCATATCCCCACTTTTAAGTTCAGATATACCTTTTAATCTTTAATTTAAGGGCACTCGAGCGAGCTTCCATTTCTATCACGATTGGAAGCGGTGGTATATTCAGGAGCACACCCAATGCATCAGTAGGACATGTTTTCATAGCCCCTGTAATACCAACACATATCAGGCGATGCAGTTTGTTTAATTCGTTTACTGCTTTTCTTTGCTTAACCTTAGGCCACCGTGCTAAGGATGCATAAGTGACTATGGGTTTCACAACTGTGGTGAATGTCCAGAAGGCCATTCTAGGGTTTAGCCCCCATGTCTTACCAAAAAGCCTTGTGCAGGCAAAGAATGCCCTTGTGGCTTTTGAAGTAACTCTCTCAATATGGGAATTCCACGTAAGCGTTTTGTCAATACTGACGCCAAGATAGTTCGCTTCTGTCGAGAGTTGAAGTGTTGTTCCATTAAGGATCGGACATTGGAGATTTATGTTCCTTGTACTAGTAAACAGTACAAGTGCTGTTTTGGATGGGTTAATGGAAAGCCCTTTTTCCGTGCACCATTTGTTTATTATTGTAAGGGCTTGCTGCATGCGATCTGAAATGGTTTCCTCATGCCAGCCTAATACATAAACTACTAGGTCATCAGCGTAATCCTGAGTGTGAAAACCTAGGTTGTTCAGTTTGTGGAGAAGTTCATCTATGACTAGAGTCCACTAAAGAGGAGAGAGTACGCCACCTTGGGGGCAACCTCTTGCGGCTTTGATAGATTTAATTGTTCCTCCTAGTTCGGCGCTGATCGTCCTAGATTTCAACATGAATATTATCCATTAGATTTAGGGCATTACAGATTGTCTCATAGGAAGTGTTATCAAAAGCTCCTGATATGTCAATAAATGCACATAGAGCTATCTGTTTGGACTCAATAGCTTTTTCAATAACTGCGCGAAGTAAATGATCGACCAGCGCAATAATACTTGGTGCTGCCGTCAGTTATAGATATGTTAAGTCCGTTATAGATATGAAATTATAATACTTTTTTTAATGAATTAAGTTTTATTTAACCATGCCAATATAAAACAAAATTTTAATTTTCATTCGAAATGCTCTAATTTTATTAACATTATACGAAAATGCGCTTATCGAGAAATTGCCATTCACGCAAACGAATAAATATACCGATTGGGAATATGTTAGGAATGTCTAAACCGCGGATAATCACAATGCAGAAATTACCAACACTTCCGATTTCGATAATAAAATATTAAAATTATATAAACTCATACAACAGGTAGCCTGGAGTAGCACTTCGGAAAAAAAGTTTGTTATATCAGGTTATAAATATACCAAAGATATTAAAGATATGGTCGCAGAAAAGCGCAAGGTACGTAGACGATGGCAGCAAACGAGATCTCCATTCGACAAAAAACTACTAAATAAAATTACGAAAGGAATTTCTAAGAAGACGAAAGATTTTAAAAATGGATCTCTGAGTACTTATCTAAAGGGCTTATCAAACGAACGCAGCAATGATTACTCGCTCTGAAAATGCACAAAATACTTTTCACAGCCAGTAATACAGTACCCACCAATTAAAATTGACTTAAGGCCACAGTAGCCATAGCTATAAGCTTTTTTTGTATTTTATAGTTACCTATAAATACAATTGTCAATAAAAAAAAAAAAAAGAAGCCAGTTCTTGGGCCAAAAGCAATATAGAAAAAGCTCATATTTTTGCTGAGTAACTCGAAGGCATCTTTAAGCCATCGAGCGCAGCCGGAATGCAGCTCAAACTGCACCACATTTCTATATATTGGAAATCTGCTGAAATAATTGTGTTTAGTAAACCAGGGAAGCCAGCGGCCTATCTCGCTCCTACCAATCAAATCAAAACTGAGGGAAAAGCTTTTAGCCAAACGTCGCAACATAATTATGAAGCAAAGAAATATAATACCAGTACATCAATTTGGTTTTCGCACAAAACACGCTACCATTGATCAATTGCACAGAATTACTCGCATCATTGAAAACGCCTTTGAGGAAAAAAGGTGCTCCGCTGTCTTTCTGGACGTGTCTAAGGCGTTTGACAAAGTTTGTCACGGTGGGCTCCTCAACAAAATAACTGCGCTTCTACCAACACAATATTTTAATATTCTAAAATCATACCTATCGGATCGTTTCTTTCGAATAAAATATGAAAACATATATTCCGAACTTAAGGAAATTAAAACTGGCGTCCCACAGGGCAGCGTGCTGGGGCCCATTCTCTATATTCTTTTCACATGTGATTTGCCTAATGCCACAAATTGCTCCACAGCAACATTTGCTGACGACACAACCATCTTGTCGGTAGGAGAAACCGATATTGACTCAATCAAAAACGTTCAAATTTATTTAAATACAATCTCAGAGTGGACCATTAAATGGTGCATAAAACGAAATGAAACAAAATCGGTACATTTAGACTTTACACAGAAGAAAATCCAATATCTGCCACTATATACATATAAACGGCGTGCAAATCCCGTATCAGAACAACGCCAAATACTTGGGCATGACACTAGATACCAAGCTTAGATGCAATGCTCACCTTAAAAAGAAAAAAGAACAGTTAGAAATCAGATTTGGAAATATGTACTGGCTTATGAGCAACCAATCAGCTTTATCCCTATACAATAAAATTCTTTTATATAAGCAGATGCTTAAACCAATTTGGACCTATGGCATCCAGCTATGGGGCTGCTCAAGCTCAACCAATATAAAATCCATACAAAGATTCCAAAATAAGGTACTACGATGCGCTGTTAATGCACCCTGGTACATCCGCAACACCGATATCGAACACGACCTTGGCATCGAATCAGCTGCTACTTTGATCAACATAAACGCTAAGTCTCATATGGAAAGACTACGCCACCATGTAAATAGCGAAGCCTCAGCCCTAATTGATCCCGGTAAATGGAAAGAATGGCTGAAACAAAAAAAAAACCGCATCAACTTACGCAGTTGCTCACTTCTTTGCAAGCCTTGGGCAGAGCATTATTAAATTTAGTTGTATTGCACAAAATTAAATCCAAATTGTTCGTTAGTTATAATTTATTAACTAGTTATAATGTAAATAATATTAAAAAAAATCGAAATGCTCACCATTTGCGTTTACCCAAGCCTTCAAACGATTAGGCCATTCAGGTACTGCAGCACGAAAGGTTTTCATAAATATTGACGACGCTGCTCGAACCAAAGATTGTTTGAGACTCCCCAAATTTCTGTGAGGCCTTCGACAGACCATGTTTTCCAATTTTGACTACAAACTGTAGACCAATGGATTCAGATCTGGACTTCCAAACTTCTGCGCCTATGAACACAGGAATATGGTGTTTTAGCCACTACTCTGTGGTTTTTGCCTTAGGGGGTGAATACCCCAGAATTTAAAAAAAAATTGATTTTTTTTGCATTTCCTTAAAGTATAATATCTCAAACATATTTTTTTTTTCAATCTATTCCATCTGTCAACTTTCGACACTTAGTAATTTTTATAACAATTATGGAAATATAAGCGTAACATTAAATCATTATTTAAAGTACTGAATTTATGTCACTGAATTTATGGCAAGACTAAGTAGAAAAGCCAGGATATCGCCGCCGTTGCTTATTTAATTCAGGTAGGCAAAGTAGAGGCGAATGCTTTGCTATTATTTTTGTGCGTATTCTGCGCATTAGCCGCGCTTAAAAATTACACAAACAAAAAAATGGCAGGCCCCGTTACTTGTTCTTAGTTATACAAGGAGACGGAAGTCATTTGCGATTTCAAGTCACTTACAAAAAATTTAAAATTTTGCGCCACCTTGTGGACGTATATTTAACAACTTAGTTAGAATTTTCGACAAATCTTTTTTTTTCTTAAAGCACATATATGTATTTAAGAATACACACAGAAAATTTAATATCGTTTCGGTGAATATTTTCGAAGTTACACGCAAATTTGAAAAGGCCGATTAGTCTCAAATTTTAACATGAGCTTCTCGAATATATATTTTTAACTAATGGAAGATTTTTTCCCACCGATAAAAATTTTTTTTTTATAAGCAATTTAAGGGCGAAATTTTGGTAAAAAATCCATTTTTGTTTTGTGAAACCGCCATTTTGTCAAAAAAATTCATTTTGCTTATTCCTTCGTTTAATTACTAGATTTAATATTACTTTAACGAAATCTGTTTGGTTTTTTAATTTCAGAGGATCCAGTTCAGAGATATAGTGGTCACCGCAAAACGTCTTTTTTGAGAGGAACACCCGGAGATCAGCTGAATCTTAAAATCAGCTAAATCTTAAAATATAGTTATTTCCTATTGCTGAGCAAGGTCCACAGAACTGCGTTTTTGTGCAATACCAACGCTTTAAGGACCACCCCCAATAAAGCGTTCGAGGTGTTAGTCAACTTGCCTACTGTAAATCTGGTAGGAAAACACGTGGCCGCCGCTTCGCGCTTACAATTAGTAGTATGACGCTATGGAAGACCCGGCGGTTCGGTCACGTTTCTATACTACATTCTATGAGTAGCTATGATCAAGAAATCAACTTCTCTTTCCTTATCTTTCTAATCGGCCTTAAACCCACAATATGCTCTTCAAGATTAACATCTCGTCAAGAAGAGAGTGGCAACTCAAAGACAAGCTAGTCTCATCCTCCTCTTAACAAGCTGGGTAGAGTACACGTCTTAGATGCCTGCTTTTCCATGTGCTTCGCCCATAGAAAGTGGTCGAATATGCAATCAGCAATCTGCTTCTGCTTAATGACACGAGGTTTTGCGATAGTCGATTAGGCATGACATAAACATCAGTTTACTCCATCTGCAGCCTCTCGCAGCCTGCCAAACTCGTACTTTGCTAACCGTAGAATCATAGAAGTTGGCATCAGAGCCCATCCTAGCTAAGTAAACAGAGTGATCCTGTGCACCTTAACGCACACGCCGTAACAAGAACTACGATAAATATCTTCTCGAACAGCCAGGTGGCCATAAAACCAATAAGGGCAGTTATACTAAGATCAAAGATTGCTCAGGATTGCCTGGCAGCTCTAAATAATATTAGTACCGACTTCGAGGTCAGTCTTATATGTATTCCAGGACATAGAGATATTGAAGGAAATTGCAAAGCAAATGAGTTAGCCAGAAAGGATACTAATCTTAAATAATATAATAATAATATTAAATAATTAAATAAATAAATAAATAAATAAAATTAATATTCTAAAGGAGGCCAACAGGTCATGGAGAGAAGAAAGTACGAGATTTATAACCAGGTTAATTTGGTCGCAAGTAGATAAGAGAAGATCAGGATAATTGCTCAACTTCTCAAGAGAGAACATCTCGAAGATTGTGGCTCGTATTACCGGCCATTGGCTGTTAGGTAGGCACACCTCTAGGCTAGAAAGAAGCGATTTCCCGTAAATACTGCAGAAGTTGTAGAGACAAGGAAGAAAGAGCAGAAGACTTCCTTTGTAATTGTCCAGCCTTTGCTTGGAGTATAGCCAGTTTGTTGGGAAAATACCATTTTGACTCTCTTACTGAACTATCCGGTGTTGGGATAAAACCTATCCTACGCTTCATAAGTGCGCCTAACTGGTTCCATGAAAAATAAAGAGTAAGGTTTCCGTGTTACACAGTGGTACCACAATGGAACTACATGGTCTAAGTGAGTTTTAAACCGACTGCCACAAAAACCTAAAATAACCCAACCTACCCTCACCTTGTGTACCCAGCTATTGTTCGCAGCGCTAGCACTTTTACGGTGCATATTATTGGCTCTGTTGTTATTGTATCCGCTCGAATTAAAATTCCGTATGTCATAATTGACCTTGCGTGTGACTTATGAAGGGTGGTTAAGTTTTAAGGGCCGGTGTTGATTTTGAATAAAATACAATTTTTTTTAGAAATTATTATCATTTCTCTTTATTATGATTATAGTGGTATAGCTCAATTATTCATGGAACAAAACATTGGCCAAATGGCTGCCACGGCCTCCAAAGACCACCAAATGCAAATAGTTCCTTATCTAAAGGGTGGCTAAGTTTTAAGGGCCGGTGTTGATTTTAAATAAAATACATTTTTTTTTTTAATATTGTCATTTATCTTTACTGTGATAATATTGGTATGTCTCAATTACGCATAGAACCAAATATTGGCCAAATATTTGCCGCGACTTCGGCGTCACACCTCCATCCGATGGTCCAAATTTTCGATGACGCTGAGGCAAAATTGAGGTTCTATGCCGTTAATGTGCCGAATTATATCATCCCTTAGCTCTTAAATTATTGCTGGCTTATCAACGTACACCTTTTCTTACAAATAACCTCGAAGAAAGAAGTCCAACGGTGTCGTTGACGTTTAGGTGTGGTTCGCCTTCAACATCGGCCCGTGAAATTTAACCACCCTTCATATGCGAACTTTGCTCTTGATGCACATTGATTTGTTTTGCCATATAATATCGCGTAAACACCCGGACGACGGTGCGGCTTTTTCGGATTGATTTCGCGCTTCAATAAACAGTATTAAAGAAAATAATGTATTAGCGTGGATAAAGAACAAAATTATTGTATTAAATAAAATAATTTTAGCAAACCAACTAAATAGGATTGTATAACAAATGTATGCACAAAAACGTGTGCGTTTTCTTTTCAAAATTCGGTAAGTAGCGATACTCAGGTAAGTAGCGAATTTGGTGGTTACTGGTAAACGACGGCGAAAGTAACAGATACGCTGTCGACTGATCAACGATGTGGTGGCGATGATCTATAGCTTGTGACATCGTTAATAACAAAAAAAGAACAGGTAAGTAGCAGCGTAAGTAATGCTCATTACGCAGTGTCCTACTAAAAACGTTAGCTCCGCACTACTCGCTCGTACTAGCGGGTAGTCACGCGCATTTGCACTCTCTTCCTTGCTGCCTTTGTCTTACAGCGCGTGACAAATGATGGCAAATTTTTCTGTTTTTTCTTTATTTGCCAATTCTTAATACAGAATAATATTATAGATGAATAGTTTTGTAAATAGAATCTACGTAATTTTCCCGGCAGATGACTTTTCAATGTTAAAAGAAGTAAAAAATATTGCAAATAGTTTTCTAAGACTTCTTGTGAAAAATAAATGAATCTGTCTAACACATGGGCTGAAAAAATCCTTAGTTTATTCATCAACGTAATTTCCAGCGCTGCTCTAATTTCACTTTTCTTACCGGCGAGCATTTTTTAGGTCTGCGAACAGCCAGTAGTCGCTGGGACCCATATCTTGTGAATACGGTGGAATGCAATAAAACTAGTGCCATCTATGTGTCAGGCTTGGGACTTTTCAGCCCAAGTGTTATATGTGTAATTAATACAACCTGTTCACCAACGAGGTCGCAAGATATACATAGGAGAATCCGAAAATGATTATGGAAATGGATGATGGAAAAAATGATTAAAAATCAACGAAACCTCTGAGCAACTTCAAGCTTGCACCTTGTCATGAAACATCGCCAGTGAGAAGGCAAAATAGGAGCAAATCCGAAGGAATCCAAAGTCTGGACTATAAAATTGTAAGGGGAAAGCTCAACGCCAACTTCACAGCCGTGCATCTAGACAGTGGTGCTATCAGCAAAATAGTGGACAGACTGTTCCTTACGCACCCTATGCTGAGCGGGGACTGAGACCCCCAAGGTGACGAGATGCTCATACGCTTCATCAAGGAATAGCTTAAAGCTGCGTCAAGAAGCCTCAAAAGAAACAAAGCTCCAGGCCCAGATGTCATCCCAGCTGCAGCTCTCAAACTTGTGGCTGAAAGCCGACCAGATGTGATGCTCGACGTTTACGATGCATGCGTTGCCCAAAGCATCTTCCCTAAGCTGTGGAAAATACAGAAACTGTTGCTGATTGGTAAAGGTAAGGGTGATCTAGATCAACCGTCAGCTTGGCGTCCGCTTTGCATGCTGGACAGCGCTGGGAAATTGTTTGAGAAACTCATACAGCGCAGACTTGTAGAGTCTGTTCAGAGTGCAGGAGGATTGTCCGCAAGACAATACGGTTTCCGACGTGGCAAATCAACACTTGGTGCAATAGAGGAGGTGGTAAGCAGCGCTCAACGCAGACGCCACTACCCGAATCGCATCACCGTCCTGGCAACGCTTGATGTACGAAACGCCTTTAACAGCCAACGATGGATAGACATTATAAAGGCACTACGACAGAGGTTTTGAATACCTGAATACCTGCTAAGGATTCTCCAGAGCTACCTGAGTGAGCGTGAACTGCTGTACGACACACCAGATGGTCAGAAAACAAAAGCGGTAACGTCTGGTGCAGCTCAAGGATCTATTCTTGGCCCCGATCTCTGGAATCTGAGCTACGACGACAAATTGAGCTACGACAAGAAATTGAGCATAGAAATGCCAGAACACACATATAAAGTGGGATACGCGGACGATATAGCGACGGTCGTACCAGCTCGTGACACTGAGGACGCTAGAATAAAGCTGAACCAAGTCATGATAAAGACGCGAATAAGGCTTAAGAACCACGACCTGGAACTCGCGAAACATAAAACCGAAGACATCCTTATGACACGAGGTCACATGCCACTCGTGGTCAGCATGCATAATGGCGACACGTCCTCAGTGACCCAAAAAGTAGTGAACTACTTAGGTATTCAACTTGACCGCAGGCTTACTTTCTGGGCTCAGATAGGGTATGCCTCAGCTACCGCACTGTCTCAGGAGCTGCAATTTTCGTGATCAGCATGCAGATACCTGCCGACTTCATGGTCCGGGAACGAATGAATACGTCAACCATGCTGCGGTGGCAAAGGTGATGGGACACTGAAACGAGTGGCAGATAGATGGCGAAACCTATTCCATAAATAGTCAAATGGGTGCAAATGAATTTCCGGAAAGGGAACTACTCAGTTCCTCTCGGGCCACGGAAACTTCCGGAGATAACTATACCGCATGGGCAAGGTAATCGATTCCAAGTGCATATACTGCGAAGCGCTGAGCGAAGGAGAGGAGGGATAATTTTAGTGGCATTTTGGACCCCACCTCACCTACCAAAAAAAATTGTAAAATTTACAGGGCTTTGAAACTGTACACCTAAATTTTTCTAAAAATTCGTATTAAAAAATTTTGAAATGTTGATGAAAATTTGTCGAATTTTTGTAAATATTGTTGAGGGTATTTCAAAAGTGGCGTGTAGATGCCACTAGTGAATTATTCCAAGACGATACTTTTCGTTTATGTCATCTTGGACATTTGTCAAGTAGACAGATGTAATATCTTTCGAGACACTTTAAAATTAGTCAAAGTTATTATGAAAATAGTCAACCTTTAAGAACAACATATGGCGAAATTGGGTTTTTGGCTTGATTTGGTTGGTTTTTTTTGTTTGAAAATAATCATGCGAACGGGTCAACAATTCAAAGGTTGGTGAACCATTTTGTGAAACTGATTCTGTAGAGGATAGAAAAAGGACTAGCAAACCAAAAACTCGACATGTTGTTGGGAATTCTGCGGTTGTAGCGCAGTGTTGCTGATTTCTCGACGTTCTCAACAATTAGGAATTCATGAACCGACTGTTTGGTGGATTTTACCTTTGGATTTACGAGTGCATGGTGGACATTTAAGTTATGAAATTCTTTACATATAATTGTTAAGAACCGTAGTTTGAATAAAATTGTAATAGTGCAACCTGAAATAATCTAAATTTTTACAAATTTTATGTCTAGGCGTGTCTTTTTAAATACCAGTTATAAAGTTTGAAACTTTGATCCATATGATTTTTGTGGTAAAATGGGCTATATTTTTATAAGAAATGAAAGCAACTTAAAAAAAAAGTAATAAAAACTGGTTATAATATTTTGTCGCGGAGTTTATTACCAAATTCCCGTAATAAAATGAATCGATTCCAATCGGTTTTTTCCCCTACCACGTAGCGAGTTTTTTATTAGAAGCTATCAGTTTTTTGCGCGACTTTTGATGGAAAACGTATTTTTAATTTATGGAGAACCGGAGCAATGAACTTTTAAACGTAAGCAACATTTGATTGGAGATTATTAAAGACTTCCTACATATCTCAAAGGACGAATGATCTGTTAGGATCCAACAAACATCTCACGCATCACCGCAACCCTCACTGGCCATTGGAGAGTAGGGGATCATGCAGCTAGGCTCGACCTACCCGTCAAACCTATCTGCAGAAGCTGTCAATCGGAACGGGCGAAGGAAAGTCTTTTCCACTCCTTATGTGAATGCCCAGAGCTAGCTAGGGCACGACTCCGCCCCTTTGGTAAGCCTTTCTTACAGCAAATTATATTAATAAGATCTCTGACATGGAGATAAAGAATTTGCTGCTAATTAGGATTATTTCAGTGGAAACACTCAACCATTTTAACAACAACAACAAATCTCACATGCAACTCTAGAGCTGCTCTTCAAGTTATCAGCAAAGTAAATGAGTTTTGAATAGTTAAAATAATTGGACACATCACTTATACGAAATATTAAGCGCAGAAGTCCTTAAGTACCACCGTGAAGAAAGACAAATTGCGTTTCCTAAAATGCGGTAGATATCCAACCTTTCGCGTTAAAAGCGTGCACACTGTCGCTAACCTCAAAAATCATCTCACGGCCGCTGGAATGGTCCGCTTTGTCACACGAAAGCGATTTAATTTCACAACCTCTAACATGGCGAACCCCACGTGTAAATGTGCCTGCAAACCTCTAAAATGCCTAATAAATGCCTTGAGCCAGCTACTAAGTTGAAACAAACAATTCGTTCCAGTGAGTCAAATGTTCTGTTCCAACTCAGTGTTTTGAAGCGTTTGCTGCCGCAAATTCATTGTGCCCGACCAGAGTACGACCAAAGTAGCATGGAAAGGGAAGTTAACGTTTGCTGCACGACAATTTGACAGCACATCGTTTAGTGTGACTTATTTCTGTTTGGAAATTTACTTTTGACCATGAAAGCAAAGCATTGTGCGAACATTTTACACATTCATACATTCAAGCGAGCCATCCTATACATGATTTCCAATTAGCTAAGTTAGTTGATCTCTTCTTCTCTGCTGTGAAATGCCGTGTGAGGAACTCGAAACGAACCAGTTTGAATAAAATAAATCCATAAATGCAGTTGGTTTTCGTATTGTTGTAACAGTCTGGAAATTTTTGCATACAAATCTGGTATACGAGGTGTGCTAAAAAAATGGTGAATTTTCAAATTTTGCGGGCTACGAATTCGACTTTCGATTATTATTTTGTTTTTTTTTAGATATGTTCACGGTATTAGCAATATTGCCTGTTTAGTTTGCTTGTGAGAGGCGTAAATAAGACTTCTTCTTCTTAATTGGCGCGATAACCGCTTACGCGATTTTGGCCGAGATTAACAAAGCGCGCCAGTCGTTTCTTTCTCGTGCTAACCGGCGCCAATTGGACACACCAAGTGAAGCCAAGTCCTTCTCCACCTGATCTTTCCAACGCAGAGGAGGCCTTCCTCTTCCTCTACTACCACCAGCTGGTACCGCATCGAATACTTTCAAAGCCGGAGCGTTTGTATCCATTCGGACGACATGACCCAGCCAACGAAGCCGCTGGACCTTTATTCGCTGCGCTATGTCTATGTCGTCGTAAAGCTCATACAGCTCATCGTTCCATCGTCTGCGATATTCGCCCTTGCCAACGTGCAAAGGTCCAAAAATCTTACGCAGAATCTTTCTCTCGAACACTCCAAGCGTCGCTTCGTCGGATGTTGTCATCGTCCAAGCTTCTGCGCCATACGTTAGGACGGGCATGATGAGAGTCTTGTAGAGTGTTAGTTTTGTTCGTCGAGAGAGGACTTTACTGCTCAATTGCCTACTTAGTCCAAAGTAGCACTTGTTGGCAAGAGAGATTCTACGTTGGATTTCAAGGCTGACATTGTTATCGGTGTTAATGCTGGTTCCTAAATACACGAAGTCTTTTACAACCTCAAAATTATAACTGTCAACAGTGACGTGGGTGCCGATACGCAAGTGCGCCGGCTGTTTGTTTGAAGACAGGAGGTACTTCGTTTTGTCCTCGTTCACCACCAAACCCATTCGCTTTGCCTCTTTGTTCAGTTTGGAGAAGGTGGAACTAACAGCGCGGTTGTTAAGGCCGATGATGTCAATATCATCGGCATACGCCAGCAATTGTACGCTCTTATAAAAAATTGTGCCCGAGCGATTAACTTCTGCTGCTCGTACGATGCTCTCCAACATCAGGTTAAAGAAGTCACACGACAGCGAGTCACCCTGTCTGAAACCTCGTTTGGTATCAAACGGCTCGGAGAGGTCCTTCCCAATTCTGACGGCGCTGCTGGTGTTGAGCAACGTCATCTTACATAGCCGTATTAGTTTTGTGGGGATACCAAATTCAGACATAGCGGCATACAGGTAGCTCCTTTCCGTACTGTGGAATGCAGCTTTGAAGTCGACGAAAAGATGGTGTGTGTCGATTCTCCTTTCATGGGTCTTTTCCAAGATTTGGCGTATTGTGAATATTTGGTCGATGGTAGACTTTCCAGGTCTGAAGCCACACTGATAAGGTCCAATCAGTTGGTTGACGGTGGGCTTCAGCCTTTCACACAATACGCTCGCTAGAACCTTATAGGCGATATTTAGAAGACTAATCCCGCGGTAATTGGCACAAATTGCAGGATCGCCCTTCTTATGGATTGGGCAGAGCACACTTAAATTCCAATCGGCAGGCATGCTTTCATCCGACCATATTCTGCATAGGAGCTGATCCATGCACCTTACCAGCTCCTCGCCGCCATGTTTGAATAGCTCAGCCGGCAGTCCGTCGGCGCCCGCGGCTTTGTTGTTCTTTAGCCGTGATATTGCTATTCTCACCTCGTCATGGTCGGGTAACGGAACTAGCGAAAAAAAAAATGGATCAAAGAAGTTGCATCAAATTTTGTGTAAAAAATGGAATTAAGTGCTCAAAAACACTTGAAATGTTGACAGTGGCATTCGGTGAGAGTACTTTGAGTAAAAAGAAATGTTTACAAGTGGTACAAACTTTTCACAGAAAGTCACAGTCGAGAAGATGTGAATGACGCTCGCTCGTTCTGGACGCTCCAACACATCAACAAGCGATGCAAATGTTGAGAAAGTGAAAAAAACTGTTACGGAGAATCATCAAATCACAATCAGAGAAGTTGCTGAGGATGTCGGCATATCGGTTGGCTCATGCCATGCAATCATTTCGGACATGAAGCGTGTGACAGTGAAGTCCGTTCCAAAATTGCTGAGCTTTGACCAAAAACAGACGTCGAATGAGCATCGTTCAGTAAGTGTAGAATGACGTCAACGATGATCCAGATTTGGAAGAAACCAAAAAAAGCACGCCAAGTTCCATCGAATTTCAAAATTTTGCTTACTATTTTCTTCGATTACCATGGCGTAGTGCATCAGGAACTCTAACCACAAGGTCGTGCGGTAAATAATTGAGGACAAAAATGCAAGTCTTTTGCATCATGATAATGCAACTGCACACACTCATCTTTGCTTGTGAGAGATTATCTGCCCAAAAACAATACCGCTAGCATTCCTCAGATGTGATGTTCTACAATTTCCCCATATTTCCTGCATTTCTCACTGTGCCGGGGCGGGGTGATAGCATAAATCGAATACGACTGTGATCTTCATTCTTTGTTTGAAAGCCATTTAGTATCGACGTGTCACAGTTTTTTCTACAATGGAAAAAATCGGGCAGTGAATGCATTTTTATTTTTGGAAGGTTTAAAAACAAAGGAAATTTTATGAACGAATGCTGCAAGTGGAAAAGGACTTTTCACCATTAATTAGTACAGTTGAAAGATGGATGGCTGAATATATACGTGGTCGTACAATCCTTGAAGACGATCCACGTCATCGACCTTCAAAAACAGCAAAAACACTAGAAATCGTAGAAAAAATACAGGAAATCGTATTGGAAAATCCTCGTGCGACTGAGATTTAGTAGAAGCGCTCGGTATCTCTCTGAGTAAAGGAGGTAATATTTTGACTGAAGTATTGGGCTTTAGAAAGCTGGGTGCACAATGGGTGCCGCATGCCGAACTCGCTAACAATGGAACAAAAGCACATTCGAATGCGACTTTCTCAGCGACATTTAGAGCGTTTTTGAAAGAATAAAGTGGATTTTGTGTGTCACCGACAAAGGTAAACCCAGGTCATGTATACTAGTGAAAAAACATATTAATGTGTACTAATTTAGCGATGCGGATAACGTAGTTATATCAGTGGAGCTCTGCGGAAAGACAATATGGTTTGCCTCGTTCTACATGACACATGACGCGGTGCAATCACCTCTATTACCACTCCTGAGAGGTGCATTCGAGGAAGTCTCAATACGTTGTATTTCAATTATATTGGGAGCTTTCCATATATACTAACCATCATCTGAGGAAGTTTAGACCGCGCTGAGTACATTTTTGAATTCATTATGTGTAATAATCTTCACATTAGTAATCAAGGTGACACCCCTACCTTTATTACAACTACTAGGAGGAAAATTCTAGACATCACATGTGTCAATGAATGAAGGGCACAAATTGTAAAAGATTTGAGTGTCTAAAGACAACTACTTCTCCGACCCCAGGTACTTGATGTACAGTATTGTATTAGCAACTGAACTGTGCAAGCCGGTTGTAAACCGCAGAAGCACAAATTAGGGAATGTTTTAAAACATATTGACCATCAATCTCTCTGTCATGACATAGCAAATCAACTCCGAGCCACAACTCGACTCTACTGTTGATGAACTGACTTCAGCATTTCACCATGCCGCGAAAGTAGCATGCCCTTCGAGGACGAAACAAGGAGGACCGAAACCTCCATGGTCGTCCTGTCCTAAGAAGGGAATGCAGAGCTATGTATAATGAAGCAAGGAGAACCAACTCATGGGATGGTTACAAAGACTACCAACGCAGATTTAAGTATGCCGTAAGGGCAGCAAAAACAACGTCTTGGAGAGATTTCTATCAAAAGATAAAAAGCGTTTCCGAGACCAGCAGACTCCGGAAAGTTGTATCAAAGAGCCCCAGAAACCCTAGTTACCTCATGAACGATGACGGCAATTGGACAACCAATAGTGAAGAAACACTAGAGTTAGTAATGCAGACGCACTGCAGGTTGTCCCTGCAATGAAGACGGTGGAACTCATCCTATAGTTCACAATGGAAACCTAATAGATTTTATGGCAAGACTTCGGTCTATCGCTATGATCCTAAATAAAAGCAAGAGGTTAAAGAATGGTGTGAATCTGGTTATTCGGCTCCGATACGAATTCGTGCTTGCATTGTGGGTGACAAGTTGGGTCTGTTTTTATTTATGCATTTTTTATTTAAATTATTATTCTATTATATGTAATTAATTTTATTTTACTTTAGTAGGGGCACCTCAAAATGTTATTTGCAAGAAAGTAATGTTTAGTGATTTTTATATTTTTATTTTATACTTTTTTCAATCTTCTTATAAGGGCAACTTTCCATTGCTTTGCCATTAACAAACTCAAACAACTCCCATGTACTATTGCTATGTGCATATGAATTTAAAAAGTAACAAAATACATTTTTGCAAAGCTTTATCCTAAGAAGGTATCATAATATTTTGCGATTTTTATACTTTTTTCTCTACCCGTTATAAAGCTTTCATTGCGATGCCGTTAGAACAAAAAAATTTAAAAAATCCATATATAATCGTTCTACCTTAGAGTACATAAGCATTTAATATTTTGTAATTTTTGTACTTTTATTTCATAATTTTTTTATACACTCTTACAAAGGCAACTTTTCATTGCTAATAAAAATAAGAAAATACATTTTTGCACTAATCTTAAATTCTCAAATCAGTAATTGAGCTCCTCTCCTATTTATGGCGTGCGTCTTGTTGTTGTTCCACAATTTGAGGGTCTTACAAGTTTAAGTCGACTCCGCACTGCTAATATTTTTTATGAGGAGCTTTTCATGGCAAAAATACAATCGGAGGTTTGCCATTTCCTGCCGAGGGGCGGCCGTTATTAGAAACAACTTTTCAATCATTTTCGGTTCCATGCACGGAGATTCGAACCTACGCACTTCCGTATGCTTGTCACGCATCAACCAATCGGCTACAGCGGTCGCCAAGTAATTGTGTACTTAAACATAACTTAACCATTTAAATCACAGTATGGATATTTCGTTTCTTCTTCTGCTTGACTGGCGCTTTAACCGTTCAAGCGATTTTGGCGAATATTTCGTTTGCTCTTTGTTTTGGCTAATACTAAATTTTAATTCTCTTTTCTTCTATTCCTCAGCATCATCCTCCACCTCACTACTCATAATCGAAGCTTCATTCTCCAAACTCTTATCGAGGATCGACGACGGGGTAGCAACTTTAGCGCAGGTGTATTGCAATTGAATGTTGTTGGCATGTCGCGACAGGGACTTCCAAATACGCAGCAAATAGTTTTGATAGAAAAATTTGGCAAAGCGTAAATCCGTGTGATTCACGCCACGTTGTCCCGCAGCAGCGCTGCTGCTATTCTTAGTGTAAAAATTAATTGTGGCCAGCATTTCGTCGCGTGTGATGGTGTTGAGTTGTTGCTTGTCACGCGGATAACTGCCTTTGATGCTCGTCTCCATTTCGCAAAGCATGCGTTTAGAGCTTTGCAACAGTGCGTGCAGCTCACGTGCGATGCCACTTTGTGTATGTAGGTATTTTTGATCCCATTCCTGTTGGATTTTGTAAAGATAGGCAAAGGAAGCGATGAACTTTTGCATGCTCTGATGCCAGCAAACGGGTGCAATCTGAAAGCAACAAAAAAAGAGCGGGTGTTATTTATGCAAGTAATAGGAAGTGCAGAGAAATTTTAAGGAAAATATGCCATAAAAATAAATATTGTATTAAAATCTACAAAAACTATTTCCGTGCACCTTTCAATACTTATGCGCATGCGAGGCCTGCACTTTATGGCCTGAAACCTTTAGATTTGATTGATTTATTGTTTAGCCGCTGCCGCTGCCGCTGCCATTGCAACCGTCTCGCGACTTAACTTATGCAAATCAACGCATTGTGCCTCGGAGCAGTAAAATGTTGTTGCAACAGGTTTTATGCAACAGTGGAAATTGAAAAAAAATGCAAAAAAAATTTAAGATAAAAAAGGTACCCAGCACCTCTTAGTATCTGTCGACAGCTTTGCGCCTTCATGCCTTTCTCGCTGTTTTAATTCTTTGGCTTCCCTCTTTTCTTATCTATGCATCAGCATCCACCTAACAGCCTGCGCCCTGCTTTTTTGGCTTCTAATGAGAGCGCAGTCAAGTGCCCTCGTCAGCATAATCGTCCAGCCCTGAGGGTGGTCATTGTCAAGTTAACGCTTCAGCTGCCATGCCGCATTCCTGCCACGTTGTGGGGCAACACAAAAAAGGCATTGCCAGGGAGTGCAAGTGTCTCGCCATGGACACGGAGCTTGTGTTGCAAGTGTAGTGTGGCATGTTTAGTGGTTTTATTCCACGCCAACAGCTGACTATTGCAAGCCGGATTGTATTCCATTTTGCGGCTCGGCATTTTCGATTTTAATTGACTTGTTGGAGTGAGCACAAGAAGTGTAAGCAAACGATTTTTGACGATTGGCAGGAAAGAAAGAATATATAACTACAAGAAGATGCAGCACCGGTCCGTTCCTTCAAAAAAGTAAGGTAGACAATTTTTCTACACAGAGAATTAATTGGTTCTGAAAGCAAAAGGTTTGTGCTCACCTTCCTACCATATTTTTATAAGAGTAATGGCTCGTAAGTGGCTAGACATGGGACCCTAGAGACGGTCTCATCGCAAAATGAGAGGATTGGGGTTTCCTTGAGAACTTGTGGTCTACTCTTGGAAAGATTGGCCTCGCATCAGGAGTAGACCATGGGTAGATCGGGGGCGCTCGAGAGAACTTCTTAGGCCAACAAATCCGCAGCTCCCGAAATTGGTACGTGTGCTTAGCGGGCAATGTTCGTTAGGTGTGCATGTGGCGAGGCTTGGGATCGCTTCAAGTCCTTTCAGCAGAAGATGTTTGGAGAACGGGGTAGAACCACCTCAGCACCTTCTTTTCAACTGTACTGCTCTGATCGGGCAAAGGTTTAGACAACTGGGCTCTCACTTTTTCGCTACACCTGCGGGTGTTGCGGATTTTAATATCAAATACCACCAAAATGTTAGGGGAGCGCTGTTGAAGTCCATGGTCGGATATAAATCCTGGTTGGCCAGGTAACGTGGAATCAACTGTCATGGGGCTGCCTTGGTATAATGGGCTGGTGCGTAACTACCATTCAGTAGTGACTGGATGGTAGTTAGTGCCCGCTGTGGGCACGAAAAATCCAGAAAAATGTAAAATGGGTTTTCACTAGTGGTTGCCTCTCAGCAAACAACTGTATTCGTGTATTAATGCCATCAAAAAGATCTTTATAAAAAACCAACCTGTCACTCAGAGCCGGCGTAAAACTTTGGATCCCTTCATGCGAGGAAGCTCATCGAGATACTCCCTCCGCGAGTTGGAGGAGTGGCAGAAACGGCTGAGCCTCTCTTTTCGGTTGCACCTTAACACTTTTTGCTCTTATAGGCCTAACGAATTCGCCATAATGCCTAACGTATTCCCTTGATGCCTCAGGAGCCTGAGGATGCGGAAATGTCATAATTTGTAATAATCTACACTTAAGAATTTCTGAAGGTTTAGAACCTCTAAAAAGCTGCAAAGGACGCACAAAGGCTATGTCTTCATCTTAAATAGAACCAAAGCTACTAGACATGCAGCTGGGTTGAAAGCTCTTGGTTGAGAAAAACTCCGAGCCATTCCGGTAACGTAGAACCGGCTGCCATGGGAATGTTGTTTAACTTATCGATCTTGCTCACGAGTTCGTTGCAGTTGAACTGTAGGAGTTTAAAGCTCCTCGGGATCGCTCTCGCTATTCGTGGAGGATGTGAGGGACGCGTGAGGTTGTATACGTCGGCCCTGCTCTGCGTTCCATTGTTGTTGTAGCTGCATGATGGTGATAGGCTATTGCGTATACAGAGCTCTACAGCAACGTAGTCACGTGTCCAATCTTGGGTGATGCGTGGGCTGCAAAAACATACCAGCTGCTCGCCCTCGACTGTGGTCATTACTTCAACTTTTGCTTCCTCGAAAGAAATGGTCGGGAAAATGATATATGTAGTTCTAACGAACTTCCTTCTTCGAAGAAGGTTCCAAAATGAACATTCTCACGGGATAAGTTGCCTTCTTCCAGCGGTTCTCACTGAGGAAAGCTTAAAAACTTCAAGATTACTGCAAAATTTCTTTGTCGACTTTGATTTGTAACTTTCAAGCTCGACTTCCTTGTAGAATGTCAAGCTACTATCAAAGCCCTTACGTGGGTAACAACTAGCGCAAAATGTACTAAAAATATAAAGTGGAAGATCCCTAAATTTCTTCGACAGCCCATCAGTAATCTGCTCTGGTTCTTGGAACACAGTTGTGTTTAGGGAAAGGAAGAAGCATACGAAGAAAGCGCCTGGGAGATTAAGGTCAAGCATACGAGCTTCTCTGGGTTGCTTTGCTGATTTTGGACTGTTGGAGCCAGCGCTTGAATAACTATGTTCCGTATGTAAACTAATATGGACATTTGTAGAGAATCTCAGTGCGATTAGTTATCCATAAATTAGTAGTAGGTCGAAAGTAGAAAGGGAAGGGAGAGAGAAGCAAACGAGGGAAGCTACATCGGTGAGCGAAAAACGTAGAACTTACTGAGGCAGTCGTAAGCGAGCATAGATAAATACTAAAGGAGCAATGGTAATATTCACCACTTAGACCCGAGGCTCGGAGCCTCGTGGCACGAAAGAGATGTGGGGTAAGCAGATTGCTTTCAAGACAGCAGATTGCTTCAAGATTTCATGTCGCACTTCGAAGGATTTAGTTCAGAGTTGTGGACGATTTCTTTCTTTGGACAACTTCCAGAACGAAAGCTAGAACAGTTTTGACATAGCCTCGCTGGAAGTGGTTATTGGGCAGATTGAGGGATATGAGATGGGGCTGAGAATATCCTTAGGAGAAACCAAAATAGGTATCTAGGAAATATGTAAATAGGAATTAACGATCTTTGGTGTCCCTAATGGTCTCTTTTTTTCATATATCTGCTAGTGTTGCGCTTTTTTCACCATATAAAAGAAAATAGGGAGAATTATGTGGAGAAAAGGAATTATGTGGAGAAAAGTGTAAGGAAAAAAAATTATAAAAAATCGACGGGATTTTGCTTTAGGGATTTTCAATAAGCTATAAGACTACATACCAAATGTGTTTCTAGGAACTCAAATTAAAAACCGTAGAATTGCGATACAAATTTGTGGAATTTTGTCTAAATTTTGCAGACGGCCGCCGTTGTCGAATGGGTTGGTGCGTGACTACCATTCGGAATTCAGAGAGAACGTAGGTTTGAATTTCGGTAAAGCTCCAAAAAAAAATTGGTGGTCGCCTCCCGGTAGGCAATGGAAAATCTCCGAGTGAAATCCTGTCTTGAAAAAGCTCCTGATATCGGCCGTTCGGAGTCGGCTTGAAACTCTAGGTCCCTCCATTTGTGGAACAACATCCAGACCAAATAGGAGGAAGAGCTTGGCCACCTTTGGACAAATAACACTCTTTTAAGGACATTTATGAGCAGTCACTCGTTGGTGACTATAGACTGTCATGCGAATTCCTATAAAAGTGGCTATCTTTGGGGCAGCCTATCTACTTCACCTTTCGCTTTTCGCTGCCACGTTTGTCACATTTGTCATGTCACAATTTATCAGTTGCCATTCAAATATAGATTAGCATTGATCGACTGCTGAAGTATTGATTTGCGCAAATATGCGATCACACTCGCTGATAACTTCGGCACATACACACCCACATATATTTGCGTTACGAATACACACAGAAATGTAGGTGAGTGCATTCGTACAAACATCTGGAAGAAGTAGAGCGTGCCACAGGCACTTGGGTAAATTATTAGACAGGTAAAAATCCCCTGCAGACGAAATGATGACACTCCACTCCAGAAAGGTAATGTGTTTGTTCACATAATCAGTTTGGCGTTGGGTTTTTTCGCAAAAGCCCCCACGATTGGCACACGCGGTGGCGGCATCACATGAAACCACGTAAGTGACTAAAAAAATGTGCAAAATTGTATGAGTTGTATTTTGTGTGAGTGATAGTGACGTAAATGGTGAAAGATTACAATGAAGGGAAATACAATAAAGACGATTAATAATTAATAATTAATAATTGCAGAAGTCTTACCACAACTGCCCTACAGTAAAAAATGGGACAGCCCATTAAGCAGTTTTTTGCCGTATACGAAAATTCCGCGCCAAACTAGTGAAAAATGGTTGCAAAGTGGAACAGTTGCTTATTCGATGCTATCTGCACCACAGTGCAAGCTAAATAAACTTTTTTTGGTTTCCTGACAAGCCTAAAATAGTGGGTAGATAGGGTGGCTGTCGCAACGATACACATAGACCTTTCGTAGGTCGGTCCATTGTGATTAAAGTTGTGAAGTACTGCCTGAAATAGAACCAATTTAAATCTCCCCCAAAGCTTTGCAGAGTACTCCACTAATGTCTGCGTTATACCTTGGCTATTTGAGAGCATTGCCTAGAAATAGCAGGAATAACCAGTGCCATCCCTTAAGAAGCTAATGCTCTACTAACCCCTACTAAGCAATTCGATTTCCTACAGGGTACCACAGGTCTTATAGTCTAGAATAGGGCGCATACACTCATAATTAGAGGAATCGTTGTTGCGTCTGCCATTCGATGATTGCAGGCGTCAATGTGTCTGGTAATTTTATAAACGTAGTTTTCCATAAAACTATTAGTTACTAATATCCGCTTGTGCAGTCTGTCATTCATACCTACATACGTATGCATTTATAAGTGTATCACAGCGTAAGCGAGCATTTGTACTTCCTTTGAATGGGGTTATTTGGCGCTTGGTGGTTGTTGGTTTTATGCCGAATCGTCATATTGCTTTATTACTGCCCAACCCACATTTGGTGTGTGCATAATGAATGCGTCTGGCGAGTGCCATTAGTCATCGGCGCATATGTGCCGAGTACTTTTTTAATTATATTATTTGTATGTATGTATGTGTGTGTGCATAAGTATATCGGCTGCTACGCTTTCTCTGAATTGTAGGTTACTCCTGATTTCATTCTTATTATAAAAACGTGATTTTCATATCGCTTTAAACTTACCCCTGCATTATGTTCCAGTGTAGGCAAAAATTTGTACTTTCGTTCATGGCGACGCCAGGCTCGCATGTCGTCTATGTCGATCTCGTGAAATCCGCTAGTCTTCAGGGTGTTATACTCCAGACGTACGGCTATGCGTAGACCTTTCATGTACTGTAAGAAGGAAGGAAAATTTTGTTAAAATATGTAAGCCATGATGTCAAGCGGAATAAGATGAAGTGGATTACACGCAGTTATAAAATTTTCTTGAGCTTGCATGGGCGATAAAAATTTATAACAGAAAAGTCCACTTTTACAGCGGAAAGAGCTCCATTAAAATTTTCATCGAAAGAATGAATTTATAACAGAGAATACCACTTTTACTGTAGAAAAAATTTGATTCAACTTTTAATTGAAAAAATTAATGAAAATATAGTAGAAAATATCACTTTTACAGCGCAAAGAGTTACATTAATATTTTCATCGAAAGGATGAATTTATAACAGAGAATACCACTTTTACTGCAGAAAAAATTTGATTCAACTTTTTATTGAAAAAATTTATGAAAATATAGTAGAAAATATCACTTTTACAGCGGAAAGAGTTCCATTAAAATTTTCATCGAAAGGATGAATTTATAATAGAAAATGCTAGATTTACTGCAGAAAAAATTTGATTCAACTTTATATTCAAAAAATTAATGAAAATATAGTAGAAAATATCACTTTTGCAGCGGAAAGAGTTCCATTAAAATTTTCACCGAAAGGATGAATTTATAATAGAGAATACCACCTTTACTATAAACCAAAATTTATATGTTTATATTTAAAAAAAAAAAATTATTTTAAGCCAAATTCGATTTATTCATAATTATTATTAGTAATTATTAATTTTTCACCTTAAATTTTCACTATTTTCATAGCTGGAAATAATTAGTCACTACTTGAAGTTTGTAATAAACTTAAAAAAAAATAAATGAATAAATAAAAATTTAATTAAAAATTTAATAATTTTAAAAATAATGAGTTATGTATTATCTCAAGTTGCCGAAAATATTCGTCCATTTAACGAAAAAATCATACACTGCATAAAATAAGTTAACAGATATGAACGCTTAGACAAAATATAAGGATATATCTGCATTTTTTGAAAAAATTTAAAATTCATCCATTGGACGAAAATAATGATTTCTCAATAAATATTTATAAGCATTGATTCCACAAATGTTTTTTTCAAATAAATGTAAAAAGTTTTTTGAAAAACGCAACTTTCTGCTTGTTTGGCATACCCAAAAAAAAATGAAATTTATGAATTTCTATAAAGAATATTTATATGTAAGCTTGGTTATTTTATTCATATGCGCGATGAATATTTACGATACTCGAAAGTTCTTACTTATCTATGCATTTTACATATTTGAGTTTAACTGAGCTTTCGAAGCAAAATTCATCATAAAAAATTTGTATGAACATTAGGAATATTTACAATACAATAATTCTTGAAATTATTGCAAATTATTTTTAAATATTTATTTATTACTAGAGCACAAGCAGAAAATTGTTAATGGTATAGACATAAAACTTTAGTTTAACAATTCCTTCGTAGATGTAAGATTCATTTTTTTTATGTTTAAGGAACATAAAAAATATGTATGAATACATGAATATTATAACAGTTCGTATTTTAAACTAAATAACGCCACTTAGAAGTGGCACTTTTCAAATTCGTCCTTATATTTTTTATTATGGGCTCTTCCTTTCGATGAAAACTGATGTATTTTTTTATTTAAGTATTTTTTTTTCAAATTCGTCCTTTCGATGAAAATTTCAATACATCCTTTTCTGAAGTAATATCGATTTTTAATCATTCTCATCGACTCGAAACTATTGCAAGGTTATTTTATTCGCTCATTTGACAAATCTTTATTAGTTACTAAAGCTCAGGAGGAAAATTGCTATTGGGATAGACATACAATTTTAGTTTAACGGTTTTTTTGTAGTTGTAAAATTAATTTTCAATTCAAAAATGTTTAAGGAGCATAAAATGTATGAATATATGAAAATTACTACAGCTAGACTTTTAAAATAAGTAACATTATTTAGTAGTGGAATTTTTTGTCCGAATTCGTCCTTTTGAGGAAAAATTTAATTTCAACTTTTCCTGCAGAAAAATAGCTATTTTTCATTATATATTATTCTTTTAATGAAAGTTCATGGAGATTTTTATTTATGTAGTTTTTTGTCAAATTCATCCGTTGGATGAAAACTCCAATACATCCTTTTCTGCAGTAAAATCAACTTTTCCTGCAGAAGAAAGCTATTTTTTTCGTATAAATTCTTCCTTTCGATGAAAGAGATCTTTTAATCACCCTTTTGCTAAAAAAATTAACGCCACTTTATCTGGAGAAGAGCTATTTTCTATTATAAATTCATCCTTTAGATGAAAATTTATGTAGCTTTTTACACAAGTAAATGTGGTTTTTTCTATTAAGAATTAATTTCTTGTATGAAAATTTGAAGTAAATTTTTTTTTCAGTAAAAACGGTGTTTTCATTATAAATTTATCTTTTCGATGAACTTAAGCTCCTTTCTCAGTGAAAGTAAAATTTTCTATTATAAATTAATTTCTTGGGTAAGCTAGCATCTAGCATCTTATCCTGCTGTAAAAAATAACTTTTATAAATTCTTCCTTTCGATGAAAATATCAATGCATCTAGTTCTGCTGTAAAAGTGAACTTTCCTAAATTTTACCTTTCAATAAAAAATGTTATGCAATTTTTCCGCAATAAAAGATGCATTTTCTATTTTTAAAATTTCATCCTTTCGGTGAAAATTTTCACGGAACCTTTTTTTCAGTTAAGATGATATTTTTGAAGTGAAACTTCTTTTGTCTCGAAGGATGAAACGCTGTGAGGAGTAAAACCATAGCGTTTCATCGATATGTGACGCTACGCCAGCGCCATCTGTTAAAAGCGTGGCGTGGATGAAACGCTGTGAGGAGTAAAACTACGCTAAACTACGTAAAACTCACGCTATGCCAGCGCCATCTGTTAAAAGACTGGCGTGGCGTGTCGTCGTGAATGTAATGCGGTCGTTTATTATTGCATTCTTATCGAATGTAATTTGTAAATATGACATTTGATTGACGGCCGCCGTAGCCGAGTGGGTTGGTGCGTGATCACCATTCGGAATTCAATCTCGGTGAAAGCAAAATTAATGAAAACATTTTTCTAATAGCGGTCGCCCCTCGGCAGGCAATGGCAAACCTCCGAGTGTATTTCTGCCATGAAAAAAATCTGCTCATAAACATATCATAAAACAAAATGAAATAAATGCATAAAAAAAAAAAAAAAAAAATTTTCTTGTGATTCGAACCAAGGATTTCGGATCGGAAGCCCACATTGCTAGCCGCTGGGCTATCGCGCTGTGCTGTCGCCGCAAAATAATGTATCATAAATCTGTTTACCATACCAAAGACCATACACTTTGCGAACGCATTTCGGTGGAAACAGTTGACAGTTATCCCAAACACAATATTATATTAGTAACGCGAGACGCGTCATAGAGTGTGTGTGTAGTTTTGAGCAAATCTTACAAACATATTTTGTTTTGTTGATTGATTTCTGTTAAATATGGCATCAAATCAACAAAAACGGAAACCGAAAACAGGTGCTGAACGGCAACGTGAGTATTTGGAGCGTAAAAAATTAAGAGCTACTGTTGAACACCGTGACAGTGGATCCTCCGGTTGTACGACAAGTGATAATTTGTAGTACCAACAACAAGATGCGGAACTACCATTGATGCAGTATTTCATCGATACCTTGATAGATTAGAATGTAGATCATTTTTTACGTATTTCAGTTACCATAAAGCCCTTGTTTCATTTTTGGAAAACGAATCCAATAATGATAATGACAATGCCGAGAACCAAATGTAATTGAGTACAATAAATTCATTTCTTTTTATATTAAAATAAATAAATAATTCTGTTTAATAAAATTCCATTCCATGCTTTCCATGACTTCTGCATGCATTATATTGAAATAATAGTTAAATTATTGATTTGTTGATAAAAGAAGTTTCACTTCAATCGTGCGGGTTCCGTGAACTACCACACACTTTTTTTTTTTTATAATGCATAATTTTTTATTATATGATCTTTTTCCATAAAGATCCCTTCGATAAAAAAATGTAATGCAAATTTTCTACAGTAAAAGCTATCTTTCATCCTTTCGATGAAAATTTTTATGGAACTTTTTCCACGGTAAATGTGGGATGTTCTACCTTATTTTAATTTATTTTTTCGATGCAAATTTTAAATAATTTTTTTCTGCAGTAAAAGTAGCATTTTTTTATTATGAAATCATCTTTTCGATGAAAATTTTAATGAAACTTTTTATTTCTGTTACAAACTAATTTGTTGAATCAATGTTTAAGCATTTTTTTCTGCTGCAAAAATTACCTTTTATTAATTCATCCTTTAGATGAAAATATTAGTGCATATAATTACATATTTCTACTGTAAAAGAGAACTTTCGTAAATTTGTCTATTCAATAAAAAATGGGATACAATTTTCTTCGCAGTAAAAGAGGCATTTTCTATTATTACAAGTTCATCCTTTCGATGAAAATTTTTATGGAACTTTTTCCACGGTAAATATGGTATGTTATATCTTATTTTCATAAATTTTTTCAATAAAAATTTGAATCAAATTTTTTCTGCAGTAAAAAAAGCATTTTCTAAAAAAAATCATCTTTTCGATGAAATTTTTAATGAAACTCTTTCCGGTGTATTTTGTTATAATTTTTTATTTTTTTCGATGAACGTTTGAATCTTTTTCTGCAGAAGTAATGAGTTCTTCTAAATTTATTCTTTCGATAAGAAAAATTTTATTCCAAGTTTTTTGGGTTTTGAATTCATCAATTATAAATTCATCACTTCGATAAACGTTTCAAATCAAAACTGTCTTCACTATAAGTGGTTTTTTCTAAAAAGATTCCATCGTAAAGAAAATTTATTTAAATTTTCTGCCGTAAAAATGGTATTTTCTTTGTTACAAAATAAATTCTTCGATAAGAATTAGAATTTAGTTTTTCCAACAATAAAATTGGTCTTTGCTAATTACATCCTTTGCACAAAATTTTTAATGCAATTATTTCTGCATATATCGAATGCATACCCATTCACACTTGCTTTCACTTTTCACTCACCAACTGTATGTAATCGTGACTAAGGTCCTCCGCGATCTCATCTCCACTCCAGGCGCTGTCCATCCCACAAACATTTTGCCATTCCGGTTCGTCATCGCTCCTGGTCAGTGCTTTGTTAACGCCATTGTGCCGTTTATACAGACGTCGCACTTGCCCTAAGTAGCCGTGGTCATCGCCAGTCTCATTCTCCGCGCCAACTTTGTGCTTGTCGTGCATAAATCGTGTCAGTTCATGCAACAAATTCAATGTATCCTCAACGGACTCCAACGATTCCGATTTAGTGTGCGTTCGGTGCGCCAACGAGGCGGCAGAGCTGCGCTCAGGCATTTGTGCGAAAACCGTGAAAGTGACGATGACGAAGACAAACAATGAATAGCTGGGCTTCTTTGTAGTAGCCTGACGGGCAGGTGGGCAAGTTGCATGCGGGCTGCACACATATTCCACTTGATAACAGTAGTCTGTAAGTAAGTATTTCCAAGTTATTTAAAATATGTGAGAAAAATTTTACATTTATCGATTGTGGGGAAAATATTGTGAAATTGAAATTATCAGTAATAGTAGTAAATTTGTTATCCACTTGTAGGAGGCCAAATGCTAATTGATGCGAAAAATCCCCCACTCTATTTAGTTAGAATACGTCTTTAATTGTGTTTCTACGAGTATCTCTCGTCTATCAACTTTTTCACGACATTAATTATGCATCAGTTAGCTTTGCATTACACCATAAAAATTCCCAAGCAGCAGGCAGTAGTAGCAGCAGCAGCAACACTTAAACACCCAACCAGCCCACACACCAACGGCGACTACTATGCAGCAAGCTGGCGGAGGGCAAAAGTTTGAGTGAAAGAGTAGCTATACACAGCGGTGAGCCAGCAGTGAGCAGCAGAGCGCGTCACTCAAGTACTGCTGGCTGGTACTAGCAAAGTGGGTGCGCTCGCTGGGGGCACACAGCATGAACGTTCGAACCTAAGAGCGTTCGGTTAGTTTGTTTGTTGTCGCTGAGTGCACACACCTCGCACTCACCCATATACACGTACACGTACAGCCGCTCGCACGCAGTGCAACTCTCTTAGTCAAACACTCGATTTGGAATTTTTATGAATGAAATGCCGGAATGCCGCACAGCTGATCACTGACTTGCTGGTGAGTATTTGCTCACACCTCTTTCCTTTGGAGAAACGGTGTATAAATATATGCGTGTGCATGTGTGGGGAAGATAATATTAATGAAGTAATCAGAGTGGAGAAGGTGGAGGTATGCAGTGGGCGCGTGAATTTATTTGTTATCTCTTCTAGTTTTTTCCCTGCATAACAAGAGCACTTGAATGCTGTTGTTTGCTGTTGGTGATTTATTTATAATGACTCTGAGTGCTAATAAGCAAACGGAAAGAGGTGTTTGAATTTTTAATTACCTCCTAATCTTAAGTAAATAGTTGCTAGTATTTATAACAGGCAGAATTTTGCGGTAGGAAAAACAAAATATTTTATAAAATGAATTTAGTTTTATAGGTGAATAACTTTTTTGCCACCCACATTTCAAGATATTTTCTTAAAATATATATAAAATAAATTTTTTGGAGCGTAATTTTTGCTTGCCTCAAAATATTTGCAATGCATTTCAACTTTTTCGAACCAAATAAAGTCCCTTCCAGTCAGCGCTTCACTCAATCGCCTACTTATCCAAAAAAAAGTAAAAAAAAACCAATCAAATAACCAACTCAAGCAATGCCATTCAAATTAAAGATGATGTAGAAATCATTGCCCAATTCAATCACTCCGCCACTTCACATCCAAAATTAAATCTATTACTCATACACGTACATATGTATGTATGTATGTCAGATGAGAAGGTAACAACTAAGCAACCAACCGCTGCCACACATGAGCCCATCTTTATGGCCTTCTGCGTTTTCTGCTTGTTGAATCATCAATAAATTTCGATAATTGGCTCATCTGTTTGATGATTTTTTTCCTACAATTTTTTTTTTGTCTGCAGATTTGATTGTAGATTTGGCTGCAATTGAAAAGTAGAAGCGTAAGTGAAAATATATCGCTAGCTTCACTTCCACGCAGTATTCCAGGAAAATATCTGTTGCTTAAATTGAGAGCGTCTGCTATTTTTGAATATTTCTAAAGAAATTACGGTACTCCTGTGCTTGAACTATAACTCGATTGCAATTGGAGTTAATCAGACAAAGCCTTGAAGTCTGGCAGCCAGGTTTGGTGAGCTTTAAAATTTTCTTAGTAAGGCAAAAAACAAATAAGTTTTTCGGAAGTTAATTAATCGAAGCTTCCGTCATATTAAATAAGGGCTTTTAGATATAATAAAGTTTACTTTATTTTCATAAGCTTTCTCGGCATGAGTTTGTTAATTGAGAGCTTGCGTCCAGGCTATCTTGTTAGAGTGTTTTTATAAAATATATAAATTGAATTTAGTTTACTAGCTCGAAAGCTTGCTAGCTATTGCTAGTTGTCCCGAGAAAAAAAAAAAGCTGAAAAGCTTTTAAATAGTCTTCGTGAGGTTTGATGCTGAACTTACGAACTTAAAATTCATGAACTTAATTTTTTGAATATTTATATTTTTATATTTTTATTAAAGTCATGCCACTCCTTTAGTTGAACTATGATCCAATTTATCGTAGACTTCATTAGTCCAAGCTTTAAAGTCGCTAATCCTGCTTTTCTGTGCTTTAAAGTTTTCCTAGTAAAACTATCAACAAAGAGCTTTTCAAAAGTTCAATATTCGAAGCTTGCAATCATGCCGCCCAAAGAGCTTTTGCGCATGTATTGCATTTCCTTGATTAGCTTATAAGTATTTACTTAGTTTTTATAGGCGTAAACTACTTCTGTGCATAGATTAAATTTCAATTATTAACGCAAAAGCTTTTATTCAGTTTTCGAAGACTTTCATGATGACTGAAAATCGTTCGTCAATCCATTTAAAGTGCTTTTTACAAAGGTTATTATTATATTTTTACGTTTCATCTAAAAAGCTTTCAAATAACTTTTGCAAGCTTTGCTTTGCACAAAGCTATGTTTTTGTATCAGCTAAAAAGCTTCATTTACTGGCTTGGAAGCTTTGAAATAGTCAAATCAAATCGCATCAATATCAAAATTTGCTTTGACCAAGCGATATTTTCGCTTCATCGAAAAAGCTTTCTTTGCAGGCATGAAAGCATTCACATAATTTTAGGCTAAGGTTTGGCTTAGACCAAGCGTTGGTTTCGTTTCATCGAACCAATTTCGCTTTGCATAAAGCGATGTCTTCGTTTCAGCTAAAAAGCTTCATTTACTGACTTGGAAGCTTTCAAAAAGTTAAATCATTATTTCCAGGCTTGAAAGCTTTCACATAATTTCAGCCAGCTTTGGCTCAAAAAAACTTTCTTTACAAGCTTCAAGGCTTTTTTATACTTTTAGCAACCCATTTCTCGCAAGTATAATGTTTTCTTTACTAGTTTGAAAGCTTTAACATAATTCTAGCAAGCTTTGCGTTAAACTAAGCGATGTTTTCGTTTCTTACTACCTAGATAGTTTTCACACAGGGCTTTGCTTTCGACTAAGCGATGTTTTTGTTTCATCGAGAAAGCTTTCTTTACGAGTTTAAAAAGCTTTGACATCATTTTAGCAGGCTTAGCTTTCGACTAAGCGATGTTTGCGTTGCATGTAAAAAACTCTCTTTACAAGCTTGAAAGCTTTCATATAATTTAAGCAAGCTTGTTTTTTAGCAAGCAAAATATTTTCCTTACTAGTTTCAAACCTTAAACATAATTTTGTAAGCTTTGCTTTAGACTAAGCGATGTTTCCGTTTCATCTAAAAAGCTTTCGTTACTAGGTTGAGAGCTTTCGCATAATTTTAGCAGGCTTTGCTTTCGACTGAGCGTTGTTTGCGTTGCATCTAAAAAGTTTTCTTTACTAGCTTGACAGCTTTCACTTAATTTATAAAGCTTTCCTTGACTTATCATAATACTACATCTGGGGTTTTATAGCAGATGCTAGAAATTATTTCATTGTAACTTTCAAAAACTTTGATTTTTAATATTTTTATTAAAGCTTGAAGCTTTCACACCAATGACATATGTTGAAAAAGCTTTCACTTGTGTGTGCAAGCTAAAGCAACTTTAATTTTCAGTGGAAAGCTTCGAGCAAGGTAAACTTTCCGAAGCTTATTGCATTTCTGTAAACATTTTCTTATTTTAAAAATAAAAAATTAAAATTTTGTTAAGAAAGAACAATTTTAAATATTTTAAGTTTAAATAGAAAAAAATAATAAAGGTTTAAAAACCAAAAAAAATGTTTGTTAATACTTCGTAAGTTTTACGAAATTCTTGAATCATTCTTCATGCCTTAAGTATTTGCTATATACAAAGCTCTTCAAGCATTCTTAAATCTTATTTTAGCTTAGCGCATTTCTATACTCGTTACACTTCATTTTGCTATTTGGCATAGAAATTTGCGTCTGCTGCCTTCACACGCTAATTGAATTTACAGTTTGTTGAAGGGTTTAACAGCATTTTAGGGGAAGTTTTTATTCGCCTAAAAAAATCTGAAATTGCGAAATACTTTCCAGCAACTTCCGTCTAAGGCCTGTACGCCTAGTTTTATTCTCTTTGGAACAGGCCTCGGCTATCGAGGTGTGAAATGCGCTATGTAACTAAGTTCCGTTAAATTGCCCTCACTAATTCACAATACTGCGCGAACTTAAATAAAGATTTGATCATATTCTCGTAAAAGCTCATTACCTAGCTTAGAAAACTTCTCACACCTGTTGGTCAATATTTATAAACAAAATGCTTATTAATGAATAGAGAAACAGATAGCGTATGCGGGAATATGTATGTGTGTGCGTGCATATGTATGTCAGTATGTAATTGTCACACTTTCACACGATGTGGTGAGGTCGTTCATTGATTTATTATATTAATAGTTTTTAAAATTTTATTCAACAGCAAAAAGTGCATAAGTGACTATTTATATCATATATATGTATGTGTGTATGTATGTGCTTAGGTGTCTTGAAGCTTGACAACTCTCCGCCTTGTATTTACTTGATAACGAAGTTAATTGGCACACGACATGACCAACGCACTACTGGCAGCGTTTTCGCGGGCATTTAGAGTGCAATTCCGCCTTAAACTTGTATACTTGTCGATCACGAGTAATTGGTTGTGCTATCAGTTTGATAAGAGAAACATACACACACGCACACACGCACGCTTGTTTCAAACACACAGCGTCGTCTACGAGTGCGTGGCTTTTATAGCCAGTCTACCGCCCACTTTTTGCACTGGCGTTGACTAACACGACGCAGCGCATAGCGTCACATTGATTGGGTGCTGAATAAAGTTTATGGTTGAGCGGCAAACAGCAATTTCCTATGAATTTCACCAGAATTTTAGATTAGTCACTCATTGGCATTTGCTAGCATATGTATGTATGTATAGCGGCAAGTCGGCGTGGAGAGGCAATCAACCAACCAGCCAACCAGCTAACCAGCCAGCCGCTAGCCAAGCAAACGGTGCAGTGTTTATGGCCTTACGAACAGCTGACAACTAGCGGTTGTGTGTTTCGACCTGTTTGAGAGAGAGAGAGCGCGCCAGCTGGGGGAAGAGGTGGAATAATTGATTTTATTTTCATTTTTTTGTTAGTTTTTGTTACTCTTTTCGGCTTCGTCAGTTCGTATGCTTTGAAAGGTTTTTGATGACTCGTCGCTTCGCTGAGCGCAACTTGACCGCGCGTATTGCCGTAGGGCACGGATGGCAACAAATTGGGCGCAAAAAATAGAGGTTATTGAAATTGAGTATAAATATTAATTGTTCATGTGTGTGTACGCGTATGTATGTATGTATGTAAGTGGGTGAAGAATTGTCAAGTGTAATAGCATAAAATCTTCGTTGCTCAGATTTGAAATCTGAAGTTGTTGAACTGTTGGAGCGCAACGTACATAAACTTGTGTTTATAATAATAGCAGCGCAACATACTGCAAAATTTTGGCTATTTATGCATTCTTTATTTATTGTTTTTTGTAAATTTTTGTAATTTAAAGAGTAAGACTATAAAAAAAACTAAAAAAAATCAGCAAATTTTCATAAAAATTTCAGAGCGTTTAATCAGAATTTTCAGAAAAAATGCGTGTATCCCGTTATGTGGCCCACTGAATTTTGATGTAAATAACAGTTTAACGGCAGGCAGTGGCAAACAAACGGTTTTGAGAAGCTTTTTCATAGCAGAAATAGACTCGGAATAGACTAGGAATTTCTGCTATGAAAAAGCTTCTCATAACACACGAAATACTTTGATTAATAATAGGAATCCACGCCTTCATTTTACTGAATTTTGATTTTTAATAGCTGGCAACCCTATTCTAAAATATGTTTAAAATAAACATGTTTGATATATCTTTTTGTATGTCACCTATATAGCCTTATTTTATTATTATTTATTAAATTCAATTAACTATCATTTCGAACAGGTGGCAACCATCCAAAGACAATTAAAAAATTTGCTTTCTTAAATGTATTGCATTTGATATATGCTGAGTTACTTAAATTTTTTTAGTATTAAAATTTAATTTAACGCTTAAACAGGTGGCAATGCTATTTAAAAACATTTTAGAAATTAACACTTAAACCTTTTTTCATTCGGCATTTTATTTTAGATAACTTTTTATTTTTCTTAAATAGATTGAATTTAATACTTAAACAGGTGGCAGCGCTGCTCGAAAAATATTTACTAAATTAAGATTTTATAAATATTTTTTCATTGAAACTCATATTATTATATACTGCTTATTTTAGTATGTTTACTTAAGCTTAATTTTTAAAACAGGTGGCAACTCTATTCAAAAGTAGTTTCGAAATTAAGGTCTTTTAAACTTTTTTCCTGTGACACTTGTATTGAAATATTTAATTCAACCTATTAATTTTATTTTATTTAACTTCTTATTTTTTTAATTTATTTCTCAATTTTTTTAAATTTGATACTTAAAAAGGTGGCAACGCTCTTAAAAAGTATTTTCGAAATAAGCTCTCTCAAATTTATTGTAGTTGACACATGCTGAGTTATTTAAATTACCTCTTATAACTCAGTATATTGAATTTAATGCTTAAAAAGTTGGCAACACGGTTCGAAAAACATTTTAGAAATTAAGATTGCTTAAATCTCGTTTTTTGATACCAATACTATTATATATCACTTATTTTTGTACGTTTACTTGAGCTAAATTTTTAAAATATGTGGTAACCCTATTCAGAAATAGGTTCGAAATTAAGGTATTTTAAGCATGTTTTTCTTCTTTGCCACCTGTATTGTAATATTTAAATGAATTTGTTAATTTTAGTTTATCTAACTGTTTTCATTTTTAAACTTGTTGAATTTAATACTGAAACAGGTGGTAATGCTTTTTAAAAATATTTTCGAAATTAAGAGTATTTTAAATCCTCTTTCTTTCGCACCCATATTATTATATATCACTTATTTTAGTATGTTTATTTCAGCTTAATTTTTAAAACAGGTGGCAACTCTATTAAAAAATAGTTTCGAAATTACGGTCTTTCAAGCCGTTTTTCATGTTTTAGTTAACTCTTTATATTTTTTAATGTACTAAAATTAATGCCTACACAGGTGGCAAAGCTCTTTAAACATATTTTCGAAATTAAGGTGTTTTAAATCTCTTGCTTTTGACACCCATTTTGTTAAATATAACTTTTTTATTATGTTTATTTACGCTTAATTTAAAAAAAATGTGGCAACCCGTTTCAAAAATAGTTCCAAAATAAAGGTCTCTTAAACCTTCTTCAAGTGGAATTTTATTTTATTTAACTTTTTATGTTTTTTAGTTTATTGAATTTAATGCTTTAACAGGTGGCAACGCTATGCGAACAATGTGTTCGAAATACTATTTTTTTAAACCTCTTTTCTTTGGTACTCATATTGTTATGTAATTATTTTTTAAAACAGGTGGCAACCCTATTCAAAAATAATTTCGAAATTAAGGTCTCTTAAACTTTCTTCAAGTCTCATTTTAGTTTATCTAACTTTATATTTTTTTAATTTACTAAGTTTAATACCTTAACAGGTGGCAATGCTGCATTGGAATATGCGATTGACCTTATCAATTTTATTTAACTTTTTTCAACAGGTCGCAACTCTCTTAAAAAGTAGTCTAAACTATCTGTATGCAAAATTTCATCCAAATCTGTTTAGCCATTTTTGCGTAATTGAGTCACAAAAATCAAAACTCACAAACACTCAAATGCGCAAACCCCCAAATACACAAACTTTCTCATATAATATATAATATGAGTAGAATATCACAGGAAGCCGGCCTAGCACGAATATACCTTATTATAACACACACCCACACATACATACTCCGCTTGGAAGTCCCCGCTTGCGCTAAAAATAGATGCCAGTCTAAAATTAGCCTCAATTGCCATTCAAAATTTTTATTGTCTCAATTTCGGATAATACTTAGCGTAGGTTTCCTCCTCCACAAAATTTACTCAAGTAAAAAAACTATACAAATTAATTCAATTTCTCAGCTGTCGCCCAACAGTCAAGTTAATGATGTGTCAAACTATCGTTCCAATATATGTACTCGTATGTATATAAGTATGTATGCATGTATGTACATATGCATGTATGTAAGCAATAAAAAGGCAAAACAAACAATCCGTTCAACACAGTTCAGCTCAGTTCCCCACCGATCCCCGTCGCCCGCTTTGCTTCATATTCAACCGCTGTTCATCCGTTTGCTACTTGTATTTCAATCCGTTGTGGGCGCGTATACCGAAATTTGCATACCCAATTCGTAAAGCGTGAAAAAAACTGTTTAAAATTTGTGTGTAGCGCATGCCAATTAAGTTGTGCGGTAGCAACGACGACGACGACGACAACGACGACGACGGAGAACGGAGAACAGAGAACGGCAGCTGAGGCTACTTATGTTAAAAAAATTATGACAACGCTAAATATAAGCAAATACGAGCACGAGTGAGTTTTATGTTGTCGTAGGTCGTGACTGGCCTTGCCTTATTTGGGTAGTGAGGTAAAGAGAAACAGCTCTAACGGTGCTGACAGCTTTTAGCTGATAATTATTGTATTGACGAGAGCAGGTTTTTTATTACCTTTGTTTTATCAAAAATTTTGCTGTTTTACGGCAAAATGCTATTAATTTAAAGTTTATTAGTCAAATCATTGATTTCGCAATTAGAAAAGGGTTAGACGTTTTAATCTACTTACTTTTGGCGATATCATTTATGTATTGCGACGACATTGTGCGATAAAGGGCTACTATCAAATCAATTATGTCACTGACAGCATAAAGAAATGTAAGAAATGAAAGTGAAATAATGTCGGATCTTGATGACTCAAACAGATGGAAATGGTAACACGCTTGATGGGCCGGAATCTTTCCAACACTCGGGGAAAATTGTGCATTAAAACTAAAGCCTATAGAGAGAGGAAAAATGATATGGAAAAACAAGTGCGGTTTGAAGTGAAGTTGTACTGGCTGGTCCGAAGCCATGAAAAGAACATTTTGGGCCATAGATATACACCAGATCATAGCCCTCTTTTTTTAGCCAAAATACTCATCACTCAAGATGCACCTACTGTTCACGAATTTTAGGAGTCGCTCAAGCTCCAGTTCAGGTATAAATTCTAGTCTTTCAAAGCTGACAGCTCCCAGGTAGCGAAGTCCAGTTTTTGAGAGAGTCGGACAGTAGCATAGAAATGGGGGTGTGAATTCATTGCTCCTAACTAATTTTCTGATATTTTCTTTTTATGAATTTTAATATGTAGTTTGTCGAATGAAAGAATATGTAGTTCGTCTATTCTCAATACAAGTAGATCTGGTTCAAAAATTTATCTTCTAAGTATAGCGAAAGCCGGATAGCGGCAAAAAAATTATCCTCCAAACAAAAGACATAAAGCAGATCGTCGATGATGCGTAAGGGGACCATAAATCGTTCCCATGGATTGTGTCGCATAATGAATACTCTCAGAGCCCACGCGCTTTCTATCTGAGAAGGAATTTTTCTACCACCTTGTCTGGCCTTTTAAGGAAACAGTGGGTTGTACTACATTGTACTACACTGAAAACTCTCATGAGTTTTATTAATAAAAACCTTGCTGTTCGCGCTATGATTGGTCTTAGAATTGCCTAACTGTACGTGCAAAGAAAGGCTCTGAGCTTGACCTTCAGCGAGTGGTAGAGGACATAAGCTTTCTCGTAACGAATTATACGCTGCGATTGACTCGAGCGTAATCGTGGTCGCTGACCACTAACTGCAGCGTCTCCAAAGCGCTCTGGCCAAAACTGAATCTTAAAAGCACAAAATGTCTGCTTGGATCCAACAGATCTACTAACAGCTTTCTCGGAAGTGTTATAAGATGTCACTGCACTTTTGAAACCCTAGTCAGTAGAACAGGTATACTTCACAATGACTGCTGCAGGAGCTGTGGATATGAAGAGGAAATTGAGTCGGTACAACACCTCCTCGTTGAATGTCCTGTACTTCAAAGAAGCCGTGCCAAATATCTTGGCGATTATTACTTTGAAGACCTTCGAAAACGTCTCACTGAAGGGACTTGTTACCTTCTTGAAAAGATCTAAGTGGTTTCAGCAACTTAGTTAGGCGAAGCAAATCACATGTAGGTATCACAATAGGCCTTGGAGCCACCGAGTGTCTTGACATAGACGAGCAACCTGGCAACCTAAGTTAACTTAATTCGACGCTCTAAAGAACCACAGTTCGCCAATTATTCAGCCCGTTCATTGTCTTGAACACTACAGTGCCACCCTCTTCTATCTTGCAACGGAAGACTGTTACAACTTGGATTTTTGGGCTATTTGTAAAAAAGTGCGAGTTGTTTTAAGACCTTAAGAGCCCGCTGACTGTCAATGTAAACCCGGATCTTATGTTTTCGTCACTTTTCACGAATTATCAAACCTGCTACGACAAGTCATGCAAAGATTTTTTGGTTGGAAGACGCTTGTCACTGCACTTAGTCTCACCACTTTCAGTATTTGAAGTCATCGGTGTAGAAAATTTCTATCCAGCCCCTCAAGAGAGTGTATGAATATCTCCATTGTTCTCAACATACTTTTTTCCAGCAGAGAAACCAAGTATCAATTTGTCATTGTCCGCCATAAATTGAGGAATCGGAAACTTCATATGTCTGTCGTGCCATATTCCGGTATATCGTTCGGCAATGTTACTTGAACCACCAAAACTGCTAATAATATGATCTCCTACCATCATTTCCACCTAAGAACGGCATATCATCAACATATTGGCTTTAACGTTCGGGGTGGACTTTTGCCTTCTCTACAATATGTCTCCATTCTTCTCTACAGGTTTATAAAACAAAGAAGGCAAATAAAGTTACTACCAAGCCACATATACTCATTTTACTCTTAGTCATACAATAATTACGAATTATCAGAAGCACAGGTACCTCTATTCAACACTTTCTATCAGCTCTCCCACCCTGCAGCTGCTTCTCTCCAAGGCAGTGTTCAGCAACGTTACCTATCACCGCATGAATGGAGGAACGGTCAAGGGAGGTGTGAGATTTAGATCTTCTTTTAATGTATCTTGGCTACTTTTTCTTGGTCACCGAATATGAGGTTTCTCAAGCCCAGCTGATCTTCGCCCCTTCAACAAAAGCTGACATAAACCGGCATTTACATGAAAGTAAGAAGACATCCAAGTTAAGGGCAAAGTTTATTGACTTTAAGTTGGTTCCGGCTTGTCTGCGGCACTGTTCTCAAGAATATGCCTGTATTTGCGACATGCACACTACTTTCGTGGGATACTTACTAGATAGCTCGTATAGGAAGCTCCTACGAAGAGGTGCTGCCATTGCAATTCATACCTATGTTTGATATTATACTGATGCGAAGAGAGTAATAATAAGCCAAAGAAC
The DNA here is from genome assembly GCF_027943255.1 of Anastrepha obliqua. Classification (NCBI taxonomy): domain Eukaryota; kingdom Metazoa; phylum Arthropoda; class Insecta; order Diptera; family Tephritidae; genus Anastrepha; species Anastrepha obliqua. Next base: position 12,294,443 of record NC_072893.1, read on the forward strand.
TGTCTCTCTTTTTAATGTCAACTCGCCCTGAAGGAAGCTAAAATGGGTAGGGAGCCGCGGGCTGAGTTTCAATGGGAGTTCATTTCAATAAAAATTGAATTCCTTTCATTAATTTATAAGTAGATAGAGGAAATAATTGAAGTACCATTCTGGCCCTCCCCAAGTAGCACTAAAGCGAGGTTTTGATACCCTTAAAAGATCTCCAACGGGCAGATATCTACAGCCAGTCAGAGCTGTTGGTGTATGGGAATCGAGAAAGGTGATGGGATTTAGGTTGGCGCACTACCCCAGGCTGTCGAAGAAAGCAGCGTCCAGTGATCTAAATTTGTATTTAAATAAATTTTATTAGTCCACGTCTGAAAATAGGGGAAACGTCCAAGAGAATGTAGACAGAGGCTAAGTGAGAGTACCTTTGAACAGAAGGCAATATTTTTTCATTTCTATTTTTCTATTATATATATAATATATTTGTATTATTCTGAGAGATTACAGAGTTTAGTCCACTTTAAAACTGAATGCATTAATTAAATAAAAATTTAGTACTGAAAATTAGGTGGCAACTATATATATATATATATATATATATATATATATACATATATATATATATATATATATATATATATATATTTGGCGCGTATACCCTTTTTGGGTGTTTGGCCGAGCTCTTCCTCTTTTTGGAGGCGTGCGTTTTGATGTTGTTCCTCAAATGGAGGGACCTACAGTTTCAAGCCGGCTCCGAACGACAGCTATTGTTTATGAGGAGCTTTTTTCATGGCAGAAATACAATCGGAGGTTTGTCACTGCCCGCCGAGGGGCGACCGCTATTAGAAAAATGTTTTTCTTAATTTTGTTGCTTCATCGAGATTCGAACCTATGTTCCCTCTAAATTCCGAATGGAATGGCCACTCGGCTACGGCGGCCGCCATAGCAACTCTATACTTAACAAAGGTGGCAACTCTATAGCCAATATTTCTGAACTCAGGCTATCAAATGCGGAAAGCTAACGGACCCATAGTTAATGAACAACTGTTTTGAGATTTATTCAAATCGAAACACAACGGGGCCCATCCCTCGGTTTGTTTTGGCTCAAAATATGCTTTAAGGTCGGAAAAATTTTTAATTTAATGAACTAAAGTGGGAAAAATGTCTAAATTACTTCCATGCATACCGTGCGGAGGGCCTTAAATGGGTGGAGCTCGAAACTTTATTTTTGAAATTAGGCGGGATTATATTTCGACAAAATTTTTGATTGACTGATTTGTAATTTTGAAATTCACAATTACGAAAATTTCTTCGCAGCCATTTCACAGTGTTTTTGTATAAAAAAAAATTCGAACGTTTTTTTTTGCAAAGCACAAAAAAAGAAAACTATATTGATTTGCCTGTACACCACCATGTCTGAGTTCGGTATACCAGCGAAGCTCATACGGCTTTGCAGAATGACGTTGAGCAACACAACCAGCTCCGTCAAGGTAGAAAAAAACCTATCCCAGCCATTAAGTACCGTTCGAGGTTTCAGACAAGGCGATCCACTGTCATGCAACCTCTTCAACTTCGTGATGGAAGGGGTGCTGCGAAAAGCAGGTGTTCATCGTAATGCCACTATTTTCTACAAATGTGTCCAGCTCCTTGCGTACGCCGATGACATTGACATTAACGGCCGCTGTAAGTGAGATGTCACCGCTGCGTTTTCTGCTATCGAAAAGGAATCATCACGAGTGGGTCTGGCGGTGAACGAGGGTAAAACGAAGTATATGCTGTCTACAACGCGGAACACACGGCGTGTAGGAACGCACGTCATTGCCGACAACTATACTTTCGAAGTTGTGCCTGAATTCGCGAGCCCTCTTTCGCATAACCAAACTGACACTTTACAAGACGCTAATCATACCCGTGTTGATTTATGGCGCAGAGGCATGAGTAGTGTCACAAAGTGATGCAGCCGCTCTTGGGGTGTTTGAGAGAAAAGTTCTTCGTATGATCTTCGGTCCTGTGCGCGTTGGCGAAGACTACCGTTCAAGAATGAACCACGAGCTGTATGAGCTCTACGCCGACATTGACGTAGTTTAGCGCATCGCCATCCAACGCCTGCTAGGGCATGTCGTGCGTATGGATGAAGAAGCTCCAACAAAGAAGGTGTTCGAGGGCGAGACCATTGCTCCGGTGGAAAGACCAGGTGGAGGAAACCCTATGCTCGCTTGGTGTACATAATTAGAGAAGGCGCGCACGGAGCAGAGGCGCCTTGAGAGAGCTAGTGATGTCGGCCGTAACTCGGTAACGGGTTATTATGGCCACCTAAGTAAGTAAGTATATTGATTTGCTAATAGTTCTGAACGAAAACTTTCCGCCACATTAGCTGTAGACACGCTATTAAGCAAAAATTTGAACATAACATTTTTTTGCAATGTATCAGAAATATCTTCTTCGTACTTAAGACTAATAAATAGAAATAAATGTTCCGCACTTAAGAAAAAAATAAAATAAAATAAAATAAGTCACCTCGAATGTGCACTCACCTGTAGCTGTCATGGTTGCCATGATTTTTTCACAAGATATATTTAATAAAACTTATTTAATAAAAGAACTTTAATAAGAGTGGCAAATTTTTCCACTCAAAACAGCTTCACGTGCTGTTATCACAAAGCAAAAAACAAAAAACAAAAACTACCTTCAGTTACACACCACGAATACTACTTTTCGTATCAATAATTTAGCAAAATCGCCACCGATTTATGGCACAATTTGTCGACAACAGTACTCGTCGATGCGTTTGATTGGGTACGACTGTTTTCGATACAACTAACAGCGATTGTATTTATACTCGCGAGGTAGATCGATGGCCCAAAAATACAACATTTACTTTTATGGCACTTCTTATTGGTTTTATTGTTGTGAATATTATTCCCCCGATTATACCTTTGTGATGTACGCCCTTCCCGCTAATAAAAGTAGCGGATTCTTATCAAAATAAAGATAAAACACTGCTACTAAACGGTTGTCAGTACTCATGTAGCGGAGAGAAGGCAAACATCTGGAGTAGAGCAAACAAAAAATCGCCAATACCAACATTACCACTATGGCGCGAGGAGCAACAAGAATTGTGTATGAATTAGTAGTGAACTGCTGCATAAAATTCCCCTACCACTTGTCCCTGTAATGCAAAAAAACAAAACGAAGCAAAAAATTAAGGTAAAATACTAAGATGCCGGTGGATAGCATATTTCTCCACACAAATCTACAAATGTTAGTAAATATTTAGCTATTTAGCGGCGTCAATTACAATGCGGTATATAAATATAATATATGGATAAGCACAAATGTGGGTATATTAAACTCTTCACTTCGGCAATGAACGCTGCTCCTACGTATGTGGTCTCCCACGTAAGCGATTCGGGGTTCAATGTTCATTTGCAATTAATTTAATTTGATTGTGTGCCATCCTGAAATAATTAGCATCACGTGGGATTCAATACCTGGTTGGACGTCATACAACAAAAAAAAAAAACAAAAATTCCTAATATTATGGCCCATGGTAAAAGGCACACAGAAATAATATCTTTCAGAGGACGTCTGAATTATATTTTTCTTGTTTTTTGGTATTTTGTAGACAAGTCCAAAGTGCACTTAAGGGCTTAAGTTCAGATCAAAGAAGCTAACGGGTTGATTTGGTATGCTCTTAGTCCTTAGGTCCTGTCCACTTTCAAGGCGTAAGCGTAGGCCCGAACCTCCAAGGTGGAACGAGGCTATTGGTAAGCAAAGAAGAGAGGTTAAGGAGTTTTTTGCGCTGGTCAATTCGCCGACTGCGTTGAATGTTGTAGGGAATATAAAGCCCTACTATCCCATTTTACAAGAAGAAAATAAGAAGAACCAAAAGCAGCTCCTGGAAGAGTTTCTCTGGCAGTATAGACAATACTTCAGAAGCATCAAGACTCAGGAAGATTCTTGCCAAAACTCCATCTGTTTCAATTTCAATCTGCGTAGATACCGAGGAATGAACACATTATTGTAGGAAACGACTGGAAGTAAGAATGGATACCTACTTTCCCGGTTACAGCGATGTTCTTAATTCAATATAAGGAGTGATGAGAACTTCGGGAGCGTGGTATCAACAACCCGCCTGGTACAGGGTTTGATTGAAAAGTAATGAGCCTTATTTTTTTTAAGCAGTTTTATTAAACCTTTTGGCTTATATGTACAACTAATATTCTTCAAAATAGGACCCTTGAGCGTCAATACACCGCTGGTAGCGGTCCTCCCACTGCAGGAAACATTTTTTAAACTCATCCGCCGGAGTCGCGTTCAATTCGGCTGTCACAGTTTTTTGGATCGCCTCGATGGAGTCGAAACGCCTCCCCTTCAGCGTTCTTTTCAGGCGCGGGAACAAGAAGAAGTCCGGAGGGGACAGGTCTGGGCTGTAGGGAGGGTAGGGAAGCACCGGAACCCCCATCTTGGCCAATGTAGAGGTGCAGAGGAAGGCGGTGTGCGCCGGCGCATTTTCGTGATGAAGGGTCCAATTGTTGACGAGGTCGGGCCGAACCCGGGCGACACGGTTTTTCAGCCGAAGGAACACTTCTTTGTAAAATTCCGCGTTTACAGTGCTTCCTGGAGGTACAAACTTTTTAGCTTTACGCAAAATTTGATCGAGTAACGTTGCTCCAACGATCGCTGCATTTTCGCCACTGCAAAATCCTAACACACTTTTAAAACAGCTCTCACGCGCGGAGCGATGTTGACTGCACCGCTGTTGCCAGCGAACTGGGACCAGTTTCTAGTGGAAGGGGAAGGTCCACCGATCATTTTCCCCCACCAGCCAATTCGGTAGATCGCTTGGCAGACGCTCCGCGCGGGAAGGCTCATTACTTTTCAATCAAACCCTGTATCCCTTTAGATCCCCAGATCAGGATGGAATCCTTCGCAGAGCTTTTGCGGAAGGGAAGCACTGTTTTAATACTAGAATTGGTCGAACGGGAAGTAAATCCAGATAAAACGGTATTATGGTGCATGACGTGTGATTAAATGACGTACGTTAGAAGATTGGAAAGCGTGCAAAAGATTGCAGGAATATGTGTAACTGGCGCTTTGAGCACAACTCCGATAGCGCCAATAGAAAGACTTCTCGACTCGCATCAAATCAAATTAGTATCGTAGTACGTATGGAGGTACCTCTCGCCACTTGTAAGCCTCTTATTAAGGATGCACTAATCAGTTGTCTAAATCAAAGATGGTTTAGTGCCAACACCTGTGAAATTGCTAGGCAAGCATGGCCAAGGCTAAATCTACGTCTATCAAAGAATATTATAAAATTGAGTTGATTTCAAATTAGAATATTAATGGGGGCGTTCATAGAAAATAATGTAAGGAGATTAGGCGTTTACATGCATGATTTCTGTCGTCGCTGCAGGAATGAGGAGGAGCTGGAAACAACTCAACACCTTTTCTTCATATGACCGGTTCTAGCCAAAAGCAGGAACCGATATTTAAGATCCTACTTCTTAATGAATATAGATGATCTATACAATTTAGGTATCAACAACCTTTTACGCTTTGTCAAAAGCTCAGGATGGTTCAATATGGAAAGGGAAATGTAGCCCAGCTCTTGCAGCTCACAACGGACCCATTTCGTGCTCTAAGTGGCATCGCTGTCTCTATGTGCGATGCGGCTGCCAAACCTAACCTAACCTAGTAGTAAGAAACTCCGACAAAAGATCTGCACTAAGGCTGAGGATAACTCAACACTCAACACACAAAAGCCTTTTGGTATTTTGGTTTTGGCCCATTTTTGACTTAACGGCTACGTCAATAAGCAAAATTGCCATATCTGGGCTGGAGAGCAAGGAATTATCGGTCCATATTTCTTCAAAGACGAGGCTGGCGCCAATGTAACAGTGAATGGGGAATGCTAACGCGCCATCACAAATGACTTTTTGATGCCGGAAATTGAAGGCAGTGATCTCCACAACATTTTGTTCCACCATTTGGCGCTACTTGCCACACTGCCCATGAAACAATGGATTTGCTACGTCGCCGTTTCGGTGAGCAATTTATTTCTCAGCTTGGACCGCCGTAGCCGAATGGGTTGATGCGTGACTATCATTCGGAATTCAGAGAGAGAACGTCGGTTCGAATCTCGGTGAAAGATCAATATTAAGAAAAAGTTTTTCTTAATAGCGGCCGCCCCTCGGCAGGCAATGGCAAACCTTCGAGTGTATTTCTGCCATGGAAAAGCTTCTCATAAAAAATATCTGCCGTTCGGAGTCGGCTTGAAACTGTAGGTCCCTCCATTTTTGTGGAACAACATCAAGACGCACACCACAAATTAGGAGGAGGGTGTACGCGCCAATTATATACATATATATATATTTAAAATCTAAATACTTTGTGGATAAACCAGCTGCGAATGAGGCATTGGAAGCCACCATTACTGAAGTTATTCACAAGATACCGACAGAAGTCCTCCAGCAAGTCATTCAAAATTTGTGTTTATGTGTAACTGAATTACGGCGCAGTTGCGGTCAACATTTGAAAGGGATTATCTTTAAAAAATAGGAAAAATAAATATCATGAATGGGTCCATACAAAAATAATAAAGATTGCCCCATCAATTGGAATTTTCGTTGCTTTATTTCAACTTCAATTTCGATACCTCTAAATTTATCACCCCTTATATATATGTATATATGAGTTTTGTTACTACATGGGGTACATGATTTTGTGATTTGGACCCCTGTACCCTACATCTACTTGTTAACATTACCAGTTTCTAACAACCACCTGTCTTGTCCCTATCACTAGAGAATTCTAATTTGTATCATTAGACTAAAATTGTATGCATTTTACTCAATTTAATATATAAATATTTTGAAATCGCGTGTAAATAGCTTTAATATCGTTCCTAGTTTCTAAGCCACCCTAATTGCTATAGCTGCTTGTACTACTGTTTTTGCTGTTTTTATTTTAGCTTTAAAATGTATTTTACATCTAAATAATACGTCTTACGTCTATAATTTCTGTCATTAACATTCTCTGTTATTATAATATATCACAGAGGTTGGTCAAATTATTATAATTAAGCTGAAAAGTCTGTATTAATGCGTTTAATGGCAAATTACGATGTTTATTGAGCCCAAAATATTTCTTAGTGACTCATTTTTAGAATGAAAAATGGAATAAACATGACTTTTAAGAAAAAAATTTGGAAAAAAAAATTTGAATTTATTCTTTCAAAAGTTTTGTATATTAAGATATCGTTCATTTGCTTACTAATGTACGTAGTAATGCTTCGATCGATTAGCAAAAGGACGGAATATAAATAAATACGAGCACTTCGCTAGCGCAGTATTTTGCACTGGTTGCTGCACGTATTTGCATGTATCTTGAAAAGTTAGGGTCGTTTGATTTTTATTGTTTTTTTACTTTCGACATAGTCTCCTTTTATGTTATGCACTTTGTTCAACGCTGTTCTATTTTATTGATCCTTTCTGAATAATACAATATGATTTGTCCAAATCTGAAAAATAGGCATTCGTCTGTGACTTCTGCCCTCTGACAAACACCTCACCGTTTGAATAAAATCTTTTTCCCGTCAGTCAATTCGTCAAATTGGGGAACAAATAGTAGTGTGAGGGATCTTACAGAGCTAAGTCTGGATAATAGGACACGAAACAGGAAACGAGTTGGAACCGTACGTATACGTACAAAATCCTCAAAAATATCTCAAATATGACAAAAACAAAATTGTTTCCCAAAAATGTTCAACGAAAAATAAAATGTTTTTTCCAAAAATGTTCAACAAAAAGTAAAATGTTTTTTCCAAAAATGTATTTTTGAAAAGTATAATTTATACTAAAAAACTAAAACAAAAAAGATCTGGATTAAAAAACACTGAAGACATTTCACTTTATAGAATCCTGTATCAAAATTTGCATTACATGTTTTCTGACTTTGTACAGACTTTTCAAAAGACCCTCGTAATAACAAAAAATATGGAAACATTTTTGAAATTTTCCTCTCAAAAATCACAAACAAAATTTTTTTCTTGTATTAAAAAATTAAAAAGAAGATTTATAAAAAAACTGAAGATTTCATTTTATATAATACTGTATCAAACCTCCCATTAAAATTTTTCATGACCTTTTACGTGCTTTTCAAACGACCCTCGTAATAATAAAAAAATGCAAGAAAAACTTTTCTCAAAAATTACAAAAAAAAAATTTTTTTTTTAAATTTTCAACAAACAAATTAATTTTTTTTTCAAAAAATTTGTTTATAAAAATATAATTTGTGCTGCAAAATTAAAAAAAAAGATCTATATCAAAATTTTTATTATATTTTTATGGTCTTGTACGGAGTTTTCAAACGACTGTCGTAATAACGAATAAAATGAAAAAAAATTTTTCTCAAAAATAACAAAAAAATTGTTTATGACTTTTTACGTGGTTTTCAAACGACCCTCGCAATAACGCAATAACAAAAAAATGCAAAGAAATCTTTTCTCAAAAAGCACAAAAAAAATTATGTCCGCAAAAATTTTCAACAAAAGTTTTTTCCAAAAAATAAATATTTTATAAAATTTAATTTGTACTAAAAAAAAAGATGTAATTAAAAAAATTGATGATATTTCACTTTACATAATCTTTTACGAAAATTTTAATTACATTTTTTCTAACTTTTCACGTGCTTTACAAGCGACCCTCATAATAACAAATAAATAAAAAACATGACTCCCAAAAAGCACAAAAAAACAATTTTCCGCAAAAAATTTTGAACAAAAAAATTAATTTTGTTTTTCAAAAATATATTTAAAAAACTATAATTTGTACTGAAAAATTAAAAAAAAGATCAATATAGAAATTTTCATTACATTTTGTTGGCCTTATACGGACTTCGGTTCTCGTAATAACGAATAATACGAAAATATTCCTTTCCCCAAAATAGCAAAAAACAACATTTCCCAAAAAATATCAACAAAGAAATGAAATATTTCTGTCCTAAAAAACTTTTTTTCCCAACAAAATCTTCTCTCCAAAACGGCAAAAAAAATTTTCACAAAAAATTTCAACAATAAAATTAAACATTTTTTTTCTAAAAACAATTTTTTTTCTAAAAAAAAACTTCTCCACTAAACAGCAAAAAATTTTTTTCCAAAAATTTTCAAAAAAAAAAAAATTTTTCCGGAAATATATAGTTTAAAAAGTATATTTTACTGAAAAATTAAAAAAAAAAATTAGAAAAATGAAAAAAGCTTAGATATTTCTTTTTTTCGAATCCTATACTAAAATTTTCAGCATTGAGTAAATCTCAAAATTATAAAAAGTTTTTCAAAATTACATAAACGGTTTTTTTTTCGTTTACCTCTTATACGTCTTTACTCAAGCTTATATATAAACTAATTTTCTGAAAAATTTACGACAAAGGCCAAAATATTTTATTTATTTTTGTGTTTAAACCTAAATCTAATAATTTTATAATTATAGCTTAGCTAAGAGTTAAGGGTAATATGGTCAAAATACCTGGATCCCTTGACATGGAATCGCTCATATTATATGGTAACTTTTTTTTATACTTCGTTGTTATGTCTTTTCTCAAACATTATTTAAATAATTCTTTTATCGGTTCAGTAACGCGACTGTGAAGCAATCACATCTTCAAGCAGAGAATTCAAGTATATATACATATATGGTAATTTATCATTGCAGCAAGCTTCGCTTTTGTCCCATATTTTTTTGAGGTGAGGAATGCCGAGTATATATTAATAATTTCTTTAAAATTGAAAATACACGTCGCTATTATAAAAAGCCTTTATCTAACCTAGAAAAATTGCAATAAATTTAAATTCGATATTATTTAATCTCCCCTTTAGATTTCGCTGCACATAAGTCCAAAAAACTATTTTTCAAATATTAAAACAACTATTTTTCAAATATTAAAAAATTTTTTTCAAATAAAAAAAAAAGAAATATTTTTGATTCTTACCTAAAAATGAAAAAAAAAGAAAATATTAAAACTTAAAAACAAAAATATTTATCTCGTTTTTTGTGTAAAAATTTACAGAAAAATCCGTCTTTCTAATGGGGATGCAATAGCAATTTTCAAACGTTTGCGACAAGCCTAAATATCAAATTACAAAAAAGCAAATAATTCTCTTATTTTTCGGCAATAGTTCAAATTTAGAGAGTACCATAAAGAAAGACAAATTGTTTGCACTTTCATTACCTATACAAAAATACAGCAATGAACGAAGGTAGTAGTCTGGACAAATACTCAATTTTTATAGATATTTTTTAGGAATTTTATTTAAAAAAAATAAAATGCGATCGTTTTGATTTAATAGTATGTTATTATTGGCATCAAATAGTATACAAAAACAATTTTTTTTGTTTTTTTACATACTTTTTTGTAGTAGTGTGGCACCAAAGTAAGCGTGTTAAAAAAGATAGGTGGCTTGTCAACAAGATTTCGGCTCTTCAGGACATCTGAAACGAAAAAGTCAAACTGATTATTATTCTGTGGGCTTGTCATTCTGGCAGGTGCTACAATGGGAAAATTGTTTTGAGAAATAAGGACTTTTGAAAAAAAAGATATGTTTTTCGGGTGGAAATCAGACTATAGTTGGGAAAGTTAGGGCTGAAAAAAAACAAAAGTAGCACCTGCCAGAACTACTGATGTGTGGAACAACTGATGAAAATTTCAGATCAATCGGTTAAATAGAATTTTCTGTAAGTCGCGGACAGACTAGAAAAACGTTGTTTTGAGAAAAACACGTTTAAAGTTTTCGCAGTGACATCTGCAGTTGCCGTGCGGCTAATAAAATGCAGCTATGACGTGCTCTTCGATATGCGCTATAACTTTACTGATGTTTTGAATTTTAGTCTAAAATTTTCACATTCTATTTTAATATATTTTACTTTTAAAATATGTAAAAAAAATATTTTTTTTTTCAATTTTTAACCAGAAGTAAGAACTCATCAATGATTATAAATTTCTAAAAATATTAAATAAAGCTGCGCTTGCTAACCCACGCTGCATTAGTCGGTGAAAAGTGTTGCAAAACACAACAAAGTTTGTCTTATTTGGGTGTCTGTCGTTGTGGTATTACAGGGAACAAGTTGGCTGATAAACTGGCTAATGAGGACTCTGCAAGTATGCCACTAGGCACTGAATCCTTTCCGGCCCTTATACATCGATTCAACTATGGATTGACGAGGTCTACTCATATAAGATGTTGGTTTGAGTATCCTGCAGAGTAGTCAAGTGCTTTGTGAAAGAACCAAAAAGGAAACTAGCGACTTTTCTCCTAAAACTTGGTAGGAAGTACCTGAGAGTACTGGTGGGAGTAATCAAAAGTCACAACGCCTGTGGTCAGCATATGGGTGCCACGGCAATCATTGGTAACCTTATATGCCTTTCTTGCTGGGAAGACGAGGTCACTGCAGCGCATTTTTTATGTAGCTGCCCGGCATTTTCTAGAATCAGGCTTAGGTTCTTGGGTTGCGGTGCTCTGAGTATGGATAAAGTTCATAATCTTCCTTTTGCGAAATCCAAAAGTATCGCGGAAGAGTGACTTCAAAACAATTTTTCCATCTTACCATCCACAGTGAATCTATCCTGTCTCTCTATTCCTTCCACTATAATCTATCTAGCACAATGGCCTTCCTGACTGAGTGCTTGGACCTGTCCAACCCACAGAAATCTAATCTAAGGCTTATTTAGTACTTCCTAAGCCCCTGGGTAGGAAATATTCCATTTCTAAAAACTAAGTAGCGCAAAATATGTTCGGATTATGTGCAACAGAAAAAGCAAAACATGTTTTTTTTCGATTTTGTAAAAAGTGCCATATAAATAAAAAATTGAAAACATTTCTCAATCCAAAAATTTCTCAAAAAATGTAACATATTTGTTCCTTATTTTATACGCACCGATACACTACTTCCTGCGTAGAGCCAACCCTTGCCACATTCGTTGCTAAGAAAAAGTCCCGGTCTCGTTGCATTGAGCGCATTTGTTAGCAATGACAGTCAACATGAGTGGAAAACCCCATGCTTGTCAATGAAGAGTCATCGGGGTCATAAAACAGAATGAATTTGAAAGTGCAATTATGTTGAATTTGCAACGCATTATTAATTGTGTTTGATCGATTACAAATCAGATCAAATAAAGCTGAACTGAATCATTCTGCATATTTACATTGTATTATGCTTATATATCTTTATGTACACCTGCGTTTAATGCAACAGTTACTTGCAAGTACATGTACGCATGCACATACGCAAGAAGAATTGGCGGCTAGTGAGCCAAGGATGACAAATTTTTCACACTACCAACGGGTTTGTCCCGCTGTCGATGCAAGTAAAGCACCAAATGGTGCAAAAGAAGAATTCGAACAGCGATCGCTCCTCTGCATTAAATAGCAAATCTTCGAGTAGATTATTGACATGAATAATCTTCTCACGAAAGCCAAAGCCACGCTAATATACCATAGAAATACCAGATGTGACTACTAAGTAACTAGGTATGCGCCTTAAAATAATTTACAATACATACTTTTAAAATTGTATTTATATTTTTAATTAAAATTTTATATTATATTTAACGTTTTTAAAATTCTTATGTACAAGTTAAAGTCCAAAATATCATAAAAAAGATTGGCGTCAGAAAAATGTTTTGATGGCTCCATTTTTTAATGAGTTAGTGGTTCGAAGTTTAATGGGTTGGAAGTTACATTCCTAGTTGACTTCCGGTGAAGGCTTGGTGACATTCGATTCTGTGGACGCGAAGTTATTGCGTCTAAAGTGACAGTATGTTTGTGTCATCGGTACAATCGGTACAATTTTAATTTTATTTGATAGATATTTTGTATGGATATAGAGAAGGAGGTAAATGGAATCGCAATGGAATAGGTCAAGTTACATTTACACAAACGTGAAAAATTACGAAACATTTATCAAATTCATGAAAGATATGTTCAATTTCGATTGTGCATCAGACCTTAATAAGTCAACAACACTAAGAGGCACCATCATCGATTTGCCTTTTTCAAGACACTTTACACTCGAAACACTCCCTTTCATTTCCTACTTTTTCTATCATCGTCCTATTCTCAACAGAGAAATGGTTCATTACCATGCACACAGGAAGAAGGCATATGCAAATACAAATATGTGAATTTATATACAAATGCGCATATACATAATATACATATATATGCTCACTCAAGCAGGACAGAGCCAGATGTCGAACGTTGCCGAACGCGGGGACCGATTGTGCTCTTTGTCGTTCGTTCCGCGCATGGTGACATTCGGTTCAGTGGAATCGAAATTATTGCGTTTGAAGTGTCAGTATGTTTGCGTCATCGGTACAAAAATGAATTTTGAACAAAGAGCTTATATCAAATTTTGTTTTAAAATCAGTAAAACGTTTACGAAATTGATGAATAAAGTTGATGGCAATGATTGTCTATCTCGTTCCAGACTTCATGAGTGGTTTAGATGTTTCAGAGAAGGTTGTGAGGACATAAATGACAATGAATATGCGGGCCGCTCAAAATCAATAATCACCGAAAACTCCATCGAAATTGTTAGTAAATTTATCAAAAATGAGTCGAAATCATCATTGAAATTCACGGAATCGGAGTTGAATATCTCCAAAACATCGATTTATCGCATTTTAACTGCTCATTTCGGCTTACGAGAGGTCGTTTCATTCCGCACAAGTTGCTCAGAATTCAACACTCGAAAGACCTCATTAAAGAGGCGAGAAAAGACAAGAACTTCCTTTGCAACATTGTAACTGGTGATGAAACATGGAGTTTCCAACATAAACCTGAAACTAAGCGTCAAAGTGCCCAATGGAATTCTCCAGACTAGCCACCACCCAAAAATTCGCGTTTGGAGAAGTCAAAAATCAAGTCGATGTCCATTTGTTTTTACGATTCCAAGGGAATTGTCCACAAGAAGCTCATTCTAACGAGCCTAACCGTCAATGCAATTTTCTATCTTGTATTTCGTTGCATTTCAATGCAATTTTCTATCTGGCATTCGTCGAATTTGCCCTCAGTACCGCGAATGAGGAAGCTGGCGCTTATTGAATGATAACACAGGCCTGCAAAATCTCGCTTTTTTAAAGCTTCTAAAACGGCTATGGGTGTTTCTTGAAGGCTTTTTAATGCTGAAAACGAATATGACCTTGAAAATGCTCCAGCACGTCAGGATTTTTGGCAATTTGAGGTTAAATAATCGAAAAATGCAGATTTTGGCGTTTAAAAAAATTTTTTTTGAGCAAGGTAAAGTTTTTTTTTTATTTTCCACGACGGCATCGCAAAGTACTACTCTTCAGCTTTAAAATCCTTTTTTAAAAATATTTTTACGATTAATATTGCGTTCGTAGAGGCCATCCAAAAGGCTTGTACCGACATTCAGAAGGACTTTTCAGCCAATGGCACACTCTTTCGAAAAACTTTTAGATCGCGCAAAACAGTGTATCGAGGCGGCTAGAGGAGACTATTTGGAATAAATAAACTCGAAGTTATCAGAAGTATTTTAGATCAGTCTTTCTTATTCTGGGCTTCTCCTTGTATTTACTTAATACCACTTTCACTATATAAACAACCTCTTTCTTTCTAACGCTCCATGTGGATCTTATCATCATCCATCAGCATTTAAATCCTGAACGCTACATTTCACATTAGGACATGGAGAAAAAAATGTTTAATGGTGTGTCCAATGCCAGACTGTTAGCCGGCTCTCAGCGAATTTGATAGAATCAATTGATGGGCCGACGTAGCAGGGGTAACGAATTGGTGTTTTTACGAAAAAAAAACTAAACATGTTTTAGTGATGTACGTAAAAAATAGGCACAGCCTTCGTGAATGTGAAATGATCGTGCAGAGTTCGGCTGGCGAATCACCACCTGTCACCGAAGTTCCTCTTACAATTTTGTTTTCTATCATAGTTATTGGCCAAACCTAGTAATCTATCATCCTTCACCTAAACACACCAGAATTCATCTCAACTCACCTCAACTTACCTTAGCTCACCAAAAAAAGTTAACTCAGTGTATTATTATATTTTGTGAGTGATTAATTAAAAATCTAAATGCGATTCTTAGAACTAATTTTCAATTTCGCAAACTATTCACAAAGAGCATCCAAAATATGCTCAGTGGGCAAAAAGTAAGGTGAATTTGGTTGCAAATTAAAAAAATATTTATTTATTCTTGTAAATCAATTTCATCCCCTTCAAAATAATGAAATACACTTATGCCAACGATTTTTCCAATCCCCGATGCCAAATAGTCCATTTCCGGTATAGCCATCAGCACCTTCTTCGATTCAGCTTTAATTTCCTCAATCGACTCGAAACGCGTTCCCCGAAGTGGTCTCTTGAGTTTTGGGAATATCCAGAAGTCACACGGAACCAAATCAGGCGAATACGGTGGTTGCGGAACGATATGCGTGGAATTTTTGGCGAAATGGTCACGAAGAACGAGTGCAGTGTGAGACGGTGCATTATCGTGATGCAAAAATCAAGAGTTGTTGGCCCATAATTCTGGTATTTTTAGACGAATTGCTTCACGTAAACGACGCATAACGCTCAAATAATTAATATTCCTTATTAACAGTTTGGCCAGGTGGAAGGAATTCATAGTGCACCACACCACGAAAATCGAAAAAACTGTCATCATGACCTTTATTTTTGAATGACTTTGACGTGCTCTTTTCGGTCTGGCCTCGCCTTTAGACGATATTCGCTTGATTGGTCGGTTGTTTCAGGGCCGTAAGCATTAATCCAAGTCTCATCTCCCGTAATGATGCATTTGAGCTTGTCCTGATAGTCTGAAAGCATTGTTTCACACACATCAACGCGACGACTTTTTTCCAAGAAATTGAGAGTTTTCGGTACCAAAAGAGATTTGACTTTTCGTAGGCCCAAATGGTCTTTCAAAATGGTTTTCACAGATCCTTCTGATATTCCGATCATAGCAGTAAGGTCTTTCACAGTCAACCGACGATTTTTGAGCACTAACTCCTTCACTTTATTGACGTGTTGACCCTCTTTGAAGTCTTTGTACCACTTATAAACATTTTTCTGCGACATGGTCGAATCACCAAATGCCTTCTGCAACATGCTAAACGTTTCCGCAGCCGAAATTTCATTCCGCAAACAAAATTTGATGGCACTCCTCTGCTCAATCAAATCAGACATTGTAAAAATCGAAAAATGCACTCAACTAGAGCGAAATTTTAATCCTGCGAAGTTTGACAAATAAATTCACCTTACTTTTTGCGCACAGTTCCCCACAGTGCATACTTGTATTTATTTAAAACTCTTCTACGATGCTTGGAAGCTCTTGATTTTTCTCATTGAAAATTTAAAAATAATAATTATTTTCCATCCCTGGCTTTCTCAGTTAATCTTCGTCAATAGAACATTGCCCCTTAGCAGGCCCCCACCAGGACAGGCACCAGCTGCGGTAACTACAGGCAGATTACTCAGCTTTTTTACACATTCCCCGAACAAAATTTGATAACAAATTTTGCGCATAAGATTTTCTTAGCGTCATAGGACTTCCGAATTTTATTGTACCCATCAGTATTTCACGGCGATTAGGCAAACTGTGTCGTGTGACTGACGCACGATTAGCTCGGTGTGTGCCGTATGTATAAAAGTGCATTCTTTATGATGCCTTATGATGTCATAATGAAATTAAATTCCACAGCTATTAACGGCGTTGTTGCATTTGGGGTTGATTTGCCTACGCAAAAATACAGCTGTTTATTGTGTCTTCGCGTGGGTGCTCAAAGTGCTTATCGTTCAACAGATAATCAATTGATTACATTAAAGCAAAATAACTGAATATGAAATCAATGTTGGGACAGATAAGCCGAAACAGGACTGGATTAACGATGTAGCGGGCCCTTAGGTGATGGAATTATCGAGGCCACTTTAACTTTTGCTACAGTAATTTGAAATGTGACTTTGTACTCATTAAATAAAAGGCAATACAAACCTTCAAAAAAGAGTTTGCTTAGTGAAACAGATCAGAAGGTTTTGCTTGCGCAGTGCGAGGGCCACTAGGTAGTTACTCACACTACCTTATGGATACTCCCGCCCTGAGCGAAAAACACTTTTTTTTAACACATTGAGAGAGTTCCACAAAATGTATTTGATTGCTCTAATCATTATCGCTTGAGTAAGAGTGCTATTTTTAGAATTTAATAAAAGTGATAATGAATACTTTGCTTAGCATACGAGTACAAATTTTAAACCGACTAAGATCGCCGTAGCTGAATGGATTTGTGCTTGCCTAGTATTCAGTAAGTTATGCGTTCAAAAACCATTGTGGACATAAAATATCAATTGATAGACATTTTTTTTTCTCACTGTGCCCACCTCTGGGCTGGTAATGACAAACCTCCGATAGTCTTTCGGCTATGAAAAAGCTCTTCATAAATAAAAATCGAGTTCGAGTTGGATATGGATAAAAATATCGAACCAAGAATTTGTCTTAAATTTTACGTTTTGAACGAAATTTCGGGTGCCGAGTCGTTGAAAATGTTGCAGGAAGCCTATGACGAGTGTGCTTTATCAAGAACATCCGTCCAGTGGTATAAGGCTTTTGCAGATGGGCGAGAAGTCGTAGAATATTTTTCCCGATCTGGTCGCCCATCAACGTCTTCAACGGATGAAAGCATAAACAAAGTCAAGGAACTGGTGCTGCAAAACCATCATTTAAGTTTGAGGGAAGTCGCTCGTGACCTTAGCGTGTCTCACGAATCAACTCGCAACATTTTACACCATCAATTGGGCATGAGACGCGTGGCTGTTCGATTCGTTCCAAGAGAGTTGAATATCTTTCAAAAAATTCATCGGAAGAAGGTGGCTGAAGGCTGAAAGCATGCTTGACCAAGTGAATTTGGACCCAACGTTTATCCAGCGCATCATAACAAGTGATGAGGCGTGGGTATCTGAGTTTAACATGCAAACCAGCCAACAGTCAACAGACGGCTGAATGGCGCTATCCCCATGAGCTGAAACCCAAAAAACCAAATCAAAGTCGGTCAAAAGTGAAGGTCCAGCTAATCGTTTTCTTTGATTATGCACTTGGAATTCGTTCCAAATGTCAATCAATCAATGTAAATCAAGAATATTATTTGGAAGTTAAGCGAAGTTTGAGAGCGAATGTGCGCAGGAAACGGCCCAATTTGTGGAAAGAAAACTCACAGATCTTGCACCATGATAACGCATCGTCTCACAAGGCTCATATTGTGAACACCTTTTTGACCAAAAACTCGACAAATATCATCGAACAACCACCGGATTAGCCCCTTGGCTTTTTCCTTCTACCAAAACTTAAAACTTGCCACTCCGCGGACGCCGCTTTGAGTCGATAGAGGCCATTAAGGAGAATTCGCTGAAGGAGCTGAAGAAGATCTCTTAAAATGCGTTTAAATGGTGCTTTGATGACTAGATTAATCGTTGGTATATTTGTATTGCTTCGAATGGAGCCTTTTTTGAAGTCTTTAACTCAATTTGACAGTCGATATGATAGCTCAGAGGTTAAATTCATCGCATGGAATAGTTCACAGGCACCTAGTTCAGTTGGGAAAGGTTTCAAAGTTGAGAAAATGGGTTCCGCATACACTTTCCGTCGCCAACCTTCAGCAGAGAGTGAATGTGTGTTCTCAGCTGCTGCAACGGCTTGAAAATGAAAGTTTTTTGGACCGTATCGTTACTGATGATGAAAAATGGATTCTTTACAATAATCCTGTTCTCAAACGGCAATGGTTAGATAAAGATGAAATACCAGAACCGACCCCTAGAGATGGCCTTCAGCCCAAAAAGATTCTCCTGTCTATTTGGTGTGATATGGCCGGTATTGTCTATTATAAACTTCTGGAAACAAACCAGACGATCACTGCTGACTTTTATTCCCATCAGCTACCAAACCTAAATGAGGTACTAAAAAAAATCGACCGTCTTTAGTGAATAGACGCAAAGTTTCACCACGACAACGCAAGACCTCATGCAGCAAGGCAAACATTAGGCAAGCTGAACGAGCTCGAATGAAAGCTAATGCCGCATCCACCATACTCTCCGGATATTGCACCTTGTGATTATCACCTTGCCCGTGGACTTCAATCTCATACGAGTAAGAAGAACTACTCCTCAAAAGAAGCTATAAAAAGGGATATCGAAGCGTAGTTTGGCTCCAAGGACAAACAATTTTTTGAGCAGGGAATTAAAAATTTGCCTAAACGTTGGGAAGACATTGTAAATAATGAGGGAAAATATATTATTGATTAATAAATACTTTAAATATCTTTTTTATTAATTTTAAAACCACCTTTAAAAAACGCACGAACTTATGGACTGACCTGATACTTTAAATTTTGAGTTGAGGTGTTTGTTGTAGTATGAACTTTGATACTATGATTTTTAGATGATAGTTTTCCTTCTTCTTCTTATCGGGCGTGTCAGCTCTCTGAAATAATATTCGGTATTTTTTGTGGTACCAATTTAGTAAAACTTTATAAAAATCCAACTTTTGGGAAAATAAAACAAAGCAGAACCAAACAGTTCAAAAAATTACAAAAAATTTTGAATAATGTTCATCATGAAAAGATTGTAAAGAAAAAATGATCTGCTGCTTTTTCTAGCATTTGATATTTCACACCCGGAAATTCCAGCCGGGGTGCTTTCGTATGGTATTCATGCACCCACCCAAACGGTTACAGTGACCGCCAAGTTTACTATACCAAAAAACAATTACTTTAGGTATTTTTCAACTTTTTTCAGTCAAAAATCGACTTTTGTGAATGCACAAACTTAGCACAAACTAAATTTGTAACTCCTTACAGATGTTGTATTAGCTGGATTTGAAATACTTTTTCACATCGTCTGCTTTAGAGGCTTCAAAAAATGGATTTCTTTTTTTTTGCCTAAATGCCTTCCCAAACTATCCAAGAATGTGTCCCCAAAATTTCAGAAGCAAATTCAAAATATTTTCGGAGTTACAGAAGAAATTGTGAGCAAGCGCCGAGCTGGTATACGAGCGACCGGATCGCTCGAAGTGCGATTTCTCGGTTTTTTATTTTTACAATTTTTCCTAATTGGCGGGAAAGATAAGGAAAAAGTGAAACGTGCTATCGAAACGAGATAACATTGATTGTATTCGGAATTAAATTCTCTTCTAGTTGAACCTAAAAAACCTTAAGAAAGTTATGATTAACCCACTTTTTAAACAATCTAAAGTAAATTTGTTTTTCCAAAAAAATATGTTTTTTTTTTAATTAGCAAAAAATTGTTGAATTTCTCGCTTTTTGTTTAATTTTCTTGATTTAACTAGAAGCTGTACTATATTAAAATAAAATTTTTTTTGGGTTTTTGGTTTCAGATGAAAATTGCGACCTGCATCTTTCCCGCCGCACGACACATGCACACTCGAAGCACCTCAGCAAAATGCTTGTACCAGGCATAATATGACATATATTTTAATGAAAAAAATTGAGAAAACTTTTGAAATATATAACAATAAAACCTGAAAATTTTGTGTCAATCGAATATTTCTTTCCTTCCCACAAAAATCCACGCAAAAATCGATTTTTTGAAGCCTCTAAAGCAGGCTCCTCCCTTAACTTCAAGTTTTCTCCGATAATATTTAATAACCTAAAAGTGACCAGATGTATGAAAGTAACTGTAAGAAAACAAACAAAAAATAGTAATTAAAACAATAATGAATCACTAAGCCGCTGCGACGAATTTTACAATACTTTGTATTTAATAAAAATTCCATTTAAGCATTAATTACAACTTTAATTTACTCTAGCGCTTTACTGACGCTTAATCAAATCGGTCGCATGCTCAAAGCGTGTTACACGCCACCAGCTAACCTGAGCGCTTTGTTGGCACATGCGGTTTGTAAATACGAGAATATGACTAATCGCCTCACCCAGGTGTGTGTGTGCTGCATGAAACTTATGAAATTAGGAACTAATTATGGACATATCTTTGAGCGATTCGTATGTGCATTTGCTTGTATATACACAAAAGCATTTCGCGGTGTCATAATTAAGGCGCCAGTGCGCGGTTCCCACGCATATCAAAAATTGTTCCAAAAGCATGAACAACAATTCAATGAGTTAAGCAGGCTGCCAAACGCGTCAAAGAATGTCCGGTGCGCTTAGTAACGGAAGTGACTTTATGATGTGTAAATCGGATGCTAACAATATAAATAGCAATAACAAAAACAACAAGAAACGCCGCTGGCGCGAAACGGCGTGCCTATCAAAAATCTATTTTAAATCTATAAAATGTCGAATAACGAGTTACGGCGGCTAGTCAGCCACTAAATCGATCATCTAAATTTGGAGAAAAAAAAAAATAAAAAACCAAAAATAAAAACAAAAACAATGTTGGTGATTGGTAATACAACTGATGCACGGCGATGCCAGTACGTGGAGCGCACAAAATCCGTATTCCAAATTGTTGATTCATCGTTGCTACGCAAGACACAATACAAAAATAACAACAACAGCAAAGAATTATAACATAATTAAAAAAAGAAATTATTGATGAGATGAAATGCGTTACCAGGGTCGTGACATTGCTGCTACACACACACACACATACATACAAACATTTGCTTTGTTTCTTTTTCTCTCTCTGCTTTTCGTTGCCAAAATTCACTGCCAATGCACACAGCGGCGCAGCTTTCTTCGATCGTTCGATATTCGGATTCCTCACCTCTGCTTTTGTTCCCTCTTTAAATACCAATTTAAAAAATAAAGGGTGAGCTGAGAGACACAAATCCAACGCCAATGAAAGTAGTGCAAAATTTCAGTACTAAACCAATTTTCATCAACTAAAAATTATAGTTTTTTTAAACAGTTCTTTGAAAAGTCCGAATGGACGGCAGCTGTAGATTTGAAATAGTCAATGAATTTAGGTCACATGGAGTTGTGCTGAACTCACTGAAAGATATATCAATTGGCATGCAAGACAGGATACAAGCTGCAAAATCGAGCTAACTTTCTAGAAACCAGAAGCTAGGAATATACAAATGACAGTTTTGACCTGGACTCACAATAACGTGTGTGACTAATTAATTAAAACACATTTTTTTGCCAAAATTTCTTTTTTATTCATCAACATAGTCCTCTTTTAGGGAGATACAATCATTCCAATCTTTCGATACCGCCTTTGTAAAACGATTTTTCTTTGCCTTCAAAATAGGCCTCAGTTTCGGCGATTACTTCATCATTTGAGCCAAATCTCTTACCACGGAGCATCTTTTTGAGGTCTGCGAAGAGCCAGTAGTCGCTGGGGGCCAAATCTGGAGAATACGGTGGATGGGGAAGCAATTCGAAGCCCAATTCGTTCAATTTTGCCATCGTTTGCATTGATTTGTGACACGGTGGTGGTGTCTTGGTGGAACAACACTTTTTTCTTCGCCATATGAGGCCGTTTCTTTGCGATTTTGTCTATCAAACGCTCCAATAACGCTATATAATAGTCGCTGTTGATGGTCTGCCCCTTCTGGAGATAGTCGATGAATATTATTCCATGCGCATCCCAAAATACAGACGCCATAAATTTGCCAGCCGACTGCTGCGTCTTTGGTCGCTTTGGGCGGCTTTCACCGCGTCCAGCCCACTCAGTAGACAGCCGATTTGACTCTGGAGTGAAATGGTGGATCCATGTTTCATCCATTGTGATGTACCGACGCAAAAACTCCGACTTATTGCGGGTAAACATGTCCAAACAGCTCTTTGAATCATCGATTCGTTGTTGTTTTTGCTCCGGTGTGAGCAAACGCGGCACCCATTTGGAAAACACCTTTTTCATACCCAAATGTTCGTGTATTATGGTGGGTACACTGCCTACTGATATCTTTAGAATGTCAGCAATCTCCCTCACTTTCACTTTACGGTCGGACATAATGATTTTCAGTGTTTTTTCAACGTTTTCCGGAATAACAGGGTCATTTGGCCTTCCAGGAGATGGTATGTCATCGGTGTCTGTACGACCACGTTTGAATTCGGCATACCAATAACAAATGCTTCTTTTCGATGAAGCAGAGTCCGAGTAATGTTTTTCAAGCCATTCCTGGCATTGAACAGTATTTTTTTTTCATTAAAAAACAATGATAAATCAGCACACGGAATTGCTTTGAATTCATTTTTTTTAAAAACTCAAAAGTAGCGTCACTTAAAGCACTGTAACTTGTAAACAAATGGTCGGATTAACATATGATTTTGACAGTAAGCCTAAAAAGATTGCCAACTTTCGAAAAAAATATTGATTTAGTACTAGTGCCGCCATCTATGTGTCAGTCACACACATTATTGAACGTCCTGGTAAGTGCTGAAATCTTATGAAATCGATTAGTTAAATTGCTTTTAAAGAAAGATTCTTAGAAAAATATTTGGACCTGTACGACTTGAAGACGGTACTTACTGCATTCAGTACAACAACAAGTTAGACACATTTATGAGGGGTGAAAATTCAATCAGGTACATCAAAGCGCAAGGGATTAGATGGTATGGTCCCATTTTACGAATGAGCAACGATAGAGCTATAAAAAAGATCTTCGAAATACAATCACCAGGCGACAGATGCAGAGACCGGCATAGAAAATAATGATGCAACATTGAAATGACGGAGAGATGACATCGAATGCGACTTTGGAGCTATGAGGATATCTGATATCAAACGAAAAGGTAATGAATGAGTGAAATTCAAAGCGAATTGTAACAGAAGAAATGGTTTACACCGAACTGTGATGCTTTGATGATGATGATGACGGATTATTTAGTGTGCCAACGGAAAAGAGGGATAACTTCTGTATGAGACGTCAATGTGCCGCATATAGTCTAAATACGTACCTTTTAAACGCAGTTACACGGGTTTCGTTATTTCCACTCAACCTACTGGCTAAAAAAATATTAGAAAATAGGAAATCCAAACGTGAGAATGATGAAACTGCCTAGCACATACTATGGCAATGAGTGCATTTTTGCTATGAGAAAGTTCATGATAAATAATCATCTGCCGTTCGGACTCGGCTTAAAACTGTAGGTCGCTCTATTTGTGGAAGAACATCAGGAGGAGGAGCTCGGCCAAGCACTGAAAAAGGGTCTAAATAATGGAAACGGATTATTCGGAATCGTATATCGAATTGTATTCCATGGCATCAACCCGTTTTGCGGCCTACCACATTGAAGATGCAGAAAAATGCTGTTCGCATGCACCCCAATTAGAATCAGAAAAGAGTAATGACTTGAACTCCCAGAACTGAAAGAAAGACCACAAGAATTGGTACTATTGATGGTCAGGAGCACCGATATTTCTATCCAAGCGAGACATATACCGGTCGTGGTGATATAGCAACTTGGCTGAAGCGAAAAGGCAAGTCGCAGACAAGATCAGCTAGAAAGAGGGAACTCCGCGTCAGGCGAATAGCAATCGAGGACAAAAAAGCCACTTTCTGTAAAAGTAACAGCTTGAAAAAGGAGATAAATTGTCACAGCAAGACGAAACGCAATGTATTATAATAAACAAGTAAGTTAACTTCCCAGTGAAACGTCACAAACATGTGGATTGTGTTGGGGAACTCGCCCAAACTCCCAGATATGGTATCATAGAGGACATAAAATTTGAAACAAGGTTCCGTTTTTAATGTGGCACTGAGGCAAACTGGAATACTCTTCTTGGCCGATGTATAATATACCATCAGATAAGAGCTCCGACGTTAAGAGCTAAAGCTATGAGGCGAGAGCTGGTATAATACCAGCCAGGCTAAGTTTGTACTGTGAATATGTTATTTTTGTTGAAATAATCTTAATTTGTGTCTAGCACCGTTTTACTACCACTGTCACTGTATGAGGTTTTTTCTTTTTTAAGTTCCATTTCGTAAAATACAGGTATAACAGTAATTTTTTTATCTCTATGTCTGAGATTTCATTAATTTGCTGTAGGAAAGGTTTACCGGTAAACAAGTTGGTAACGAGGATGTGGCAGCACAATGGTGCAGAAGCGCCAGTTGGATTCTGGAAGAATCACCACTCAAACCAACCAACCACCAAGGTTTACCGAAAGAGCAAAGTCTTGTTCTGGCTAAACCTGGACATTCGCACAAATAGTGGAAAAGACTTTCTGTCTCCACCTCTGCTATGTCTGGTGCCGAACTATTTCTTGCTAGCCCATCAGCTATCACATTACCCTCCGAATTCCTGTGACGGGGAACCCATATCAGAATAATTTGAAGGCAATGACCAAGCAGTTCTAATTCCTTTCAACACTGTGAAACTGTTTTGGTTGAAATGCAATGGGAATCTAAGGCCTTTATAGCTGCTTCACTGGGTGAAAATATAGATACTCTTGCACCAATTTCTTGGAACAGTCAGGAAGTCGAATAGATTTGGATAGGTTGAGCGGTTCCCAATAGAGGCCAGCTCCCATACCACAGTTCATCGTAGAAGCGTCAGTGCAAATTTCGACATAGGTATAATCTTAATCACTCTCCCTTTCCGCAATGCGGCTCTCGGTGGAAAACGTACCGTAGAGTCTTTCTTGAAGTTGAGGTTTGTGAAGTCTGATTTGTTTTTGAGCAATTAGGGTCCCTGTAGGAGGGCCTAGTTGTGACCGTACAATCTTGTTGTCCAGCTTCCTGTATCTCTTAGTCCTAATGGTAAGAGATGTGTTGCCGCGTTAAGCGCTCGTGTGGGTCACTGCAAAAGTCATTCTCAAAGGTCACTGCAGACGGAGCAGCTATCTTCACTGTGATAGGAAATAGTCCAAAGACTCGATTCTGCAACCCACACTTTCTTCTCGAATGCTAAGCAATAGGGAAATGAATAAATAAATATCTCGACTTCAGAATTTGCTGAAAGGTTGTTCATTTCAGAATCTTTCAGAAGAATTAAGTGGAATTAAGTACTATGAAAATTTAACCTTGCGTTAGGCCCGGATGCCTGGCCAGACTTTTTCCACTTTGGGCGTAAATTTAAAATATTCCTATTAAAGCTAACGACTTTTCGATGCTAACACGGACAAATGCAGGAAATGCAGAGAGGATGTTGAGGAAACCTTAGAACACCTTCTGTGCGTTTGTCCGGCATTATTAAAGCGCGACTAAAATGCTTGCGAGCCCCACTGTTTGAGGGTCTGGAGAACGTCTCAAAAGCGGAGCTCCCAGCTCTACTTAGATTCGCCGAAAGCGCTGACATCATGTCTACTTTCGATATTCATAGAGGTCGGTCTCCATCTGGTGTCGCTAGGGACCAAATCGGCCTATGCGTGGCTTATTGCCAACCAGGCTAACCTATCTTAACCTAACGACTTGAGCTTCCAGGTAGCTTCCTAAAATTTAATTTTCTATCGATTTATGGATAAAACCTTTTAAAAATGGTTCCCGAACAGAACGAAAAAAGGCGAGGCCCGGGTGCCCAATCGACGGTTTTAAAAACGGAGTCTAACGGAAGTCAATGCTCAAGCCGCTTTTCAACGAAATAACCAACAGTTGTACGGAAGGAATCGGCAAATGGACAGTAGAAGATTTAGTTGAATTAATTTCTAACTTTCTTCTCACAAAAAGGAAAACAAATTTTACTTATCTCCATTTCCCATGCAAATAGAGCAGTGAAGTGGCTTTCCTGCTTGTTTGATTTGCATTGAGTCGACTCGCATGATTACATCTGCGATAGTATTTAAGAGTTTTCGCATTTCTACATATTTACAAAATGCTTCTAGAGTTTGATCCACTCCTCAAGACACACCCTGTATTTTAAAACAAATCAAAGTACCACACGTAGGTCCCAATGTGTGCGTGTGCTTTGTGTTTGCTTTGGCATTTTCCCTCACCAACGTCCGCATACCTTCCATCTCCCCTTCAACTGCCCTTTCAACTACCCTATCAACAGACTAATCGTCATCATCATCTCCATGATTTCTTTAAGTTAAGCATGTTTGTTGTTGTTCTCGCTAGTTGTATTTTATTGTATTTCTCGTTACCCCTCATGGTAACAAGAGCTTAAATTAATTTAACAGCAGCTTAAACGCTTAAATGAGCCATTCTGAAAGCGAACCGGCATGGCCCATGGACACTTGAGGGCCTATGTCTGCTTGTGGGTAAGTAAGTATGTAATTCTAGATGCGTGTGTATGTGTGAATGTGAGCCTAAGCTGATGTGAGAAGATTTCATTCAAATTCTCACCGTTCATAAGCCGAAAGGTGCTCATGCAAGAGTGGGTACACACACTTGTGCGCACAAAAATAGCAGCGTGACATATTCCGACGTTTTGAAAATTTATTTATTTTTTATTTTATTTTTTATTATTTTTTATTTTTAACATTTTAAATAAACATAGTTCAGTAGTACCTCATGCAACCTAAAATTTCAAACGTTTTTAAAAATTTCATAATATTCAACAATTCTCCAACAATTTTGCAATTTTTTAGAATAATTTTGAGTATGCAGTTTTATAGCCCGTTGAATTTTGGTATAATAAAGTTTAAGTTTCAACAGAGTTAAAAATCGCATTGATGCATTTTCTCCATAATAAAAAAATTCCTGCATTCTTATATGGAAGAAAAGGCATAACAACTTCAACAAAAAAATTATCAACTTGCACTTTATTGTACCAAAATTTAACGAGATACAAAATTACATACCCAGAAATTTTCTCTCAATTCTGAGTAAAAAGTTTATGAATTTGATGTTAGGTCTTAGGTTGGTACAGTTTCTCAAGGAATGAGCACACTTGGACGAAGAAAAACTTTGTGATACCATTATGTAGGAGGTGAGGTAAAAGAGAAAGACCTATGGGATGCAGGGAGAGCGCGGGGAGATATGGTGGTGGGATGGTTAGGTTGGTGGGTTTAGAGTGTGGTGGTCGTCAGATTTTTAATATCAACGCCAGCTATATCAGCAGGCGTAGCTAAGAAGTAAGCGCCAAGGTGCCTATATCTTAGCTCCGCCAGAGCAGAGCTGGTAAAGAGAATGCGCTGGGATGATTCCACCTCATCCTCCATGCAACCGACACAAAAATGACTCGAGGTAATTCCAAGTCTCACAGTATGCACATTTCGCGGATAGTGTCCTGTGAGAAAACCCACGAAGTTCGAGAGCTGAGATTTCAACAACCTCAGAAGCTCGCCCGAGCGCCCCCGGTAAGCACGTGGTCAGAAGGATTTCGCGACCTTACATGTTTGTGTACTTGCCCAACGTTCGCTGAGTTGGCGCGATGACCATCTTTCCACGAGTAGACCGCAGGTTGTCAGAGGGATCCCAATCCTCTCCTTTCGCGGGGAAATCACCCGACATGCCCCTTGTCTGGCCAGCTCATCCGCCTCACAGTTTCCCGCAATGTCGCTGTGACCAGGAACCCAGATGTGGCTTATGTCAAAGAATTCGGACGCAGTCGAAGTGAGACCAGTCATTCCTTGACCAGTTTTGAATGTACGGTCACTGACCCGAGGGCTCTAATTGCCGCCTGACTGTTGGAGTAAATATTTACTTTCTTGACTGTTAGTACGCATGCGAGCAGCCAATCAGTTGCTTCCTTGATTACGGACCTGCAACACACGCAGTGGTCCGGTAACCTGAATTTGAGTCTGATGGGGAGCTCCTCGCAGAAAACTCTTCAGCCAAACTTCAACTCGAAACAGTTGGAAACCTGCACTATCAGTAGACAAACATGGCCCGTATGGAACATTAAATCTGATCACCTAGAGACTTTTAACTGTTTCCAGACCTAAAAAAATGCATGCTTGAAAAGCGTTTTTCATCTAGTGACGAGGTCAGCTGTCCAGCTGTGGAGGCGTATTTTGCAGCCCTTCCAGATTCTCACTGCAGTGACGGAATTCATAAATTGGAGTCTCGTTGGCATACGTGTATTGATGTTCAGGGAGGCTCTATTGCGAAATAAAGTGTATTTCAAATCAGAAGCTTATGTTTTTGCTTATTGCGCCGCAAAAATTATTGTTATATTGCTTGTTTTTTGGTTAACCTCTTGGACTTTTAGTAATGAGATAGATTTATATATATAACAATAAAATTCCACAAAACTAGAAGCATTTGGTTCTTAAATTTTTATTGATGCGATTTTTATTGATGTGATTAGCAGTGCTAAGTACGTAAATACGCATTAAATATGTACCAATTAAGGAGGGATCAGTTATGAAATATGTAAATGCCCTCCCCAAGTTCAACATTCGAACAGTGGCAACATTGCGATTTTGTCAATAGACACAGTTTATGCTAAAGTTTTGAAGTGAAACTTCTTTTTATAAAAAAAATATAAATAAATAACAAATAAAAAATCACTATGTCGCGCTGCTATTATTGACAACACAGGTGTATATATATACACACACACACACACGCGCGCGCTCGTTTGCTTGCGCGTAAAGCCGTCGCTTCACCGGCAAGAATTTCATAATGAATGAAATTTAATAGCCACGCGATGTGTTTTGCGATGTGTCATCACATAGCTATGAGCAGTCGAATTCATAACTCTCTCCTACCTTATCACCGCAGCCCTTGCCTTTGTAGCGTCATTTTTTGCAATAAGCGCTGCCGATTTGCTCACCTTAAGGCGACAGATACCTGTAAACGGCCATATTTTCTCTGATTTTCATTAAAATTATTTAAAATGCAGAAGTCAATATATTTTTTTCAAAATTGGCATACAGTTTATTTATACATTAAAATAATATAACCTTTTTTTTCTTTTAATCATTTAAAATGGCAGATGTACACTCAATTCGTCCTGGAAGGTCGCAGCGCGTCTTCTCAATCGGCGGCCATTGTAGCATCGGCGTCAGTGACCTGAACACAAAAAACCAAACATTTTTTTTTATTAATGTCATAATTTCTATATGAATTAAAAATATTGGGGAAGAAAATTCCTGGAATAAAATGCTTCAAAAACAAAAAAATGAATTTTGGAGTGACTTTTCCTACTATTTCTGCTTCGAAAAAATTATTTTTTCGAAAAGCTGTAAGTTCACATAAAAAGTATCAGGTGAGTCCATAAGTTCGTTCGTTTTTAAAATGAATAAAAAATATGATTAAAGTATTTATTAATCAATAATATATTTTCCTTCATTATTTACAATGTCTTCCCAACGTTTAGGCAAATTTTTAATTCCCTGCTCAAAAAATTGTTTGTCCTTGGAGCCAAACTACGCTTCGATATCCCTTTTTATAGCTTCTTTTGAGGAGTAGTTCTTGTTACTCATATGGGATTGAAGTCCACCGAAAAAGTGATAATCACAAGGTGCAATATCCGGAGAGTATGGTGGATGCGGTATTAGCTCCCATCCGAGCTCGTTCAGCTTGCCTAATGTTTGCTTTGCGGTATGAGTCTTGCGTTGTCGTAGCGAAACAAAACTTTGCGTCTATTTACTAAAGACGGTCGATTTTTGTTAAGTGCCTCATTCAGGTTTGATAGCTGATGGGAATAATAATCAGCAGTTATCGTCTGGTTTGGTTGTAGAAGTTCATAATAAACAATACTGGTCATATCCCACCAAATAGACAAGAGAATCTTCTTGGGGTGAAACCCATCTCCACGGGTCGGTTCTGGTGTTTCATCTTTATCTAACCATTGGCGTTTGCGAACAGGATTATTGTAAAGGACCCATTTTTCACCACCAGTAATGATACGGTTCAAAAAAATTTCATTTTCAAGCCATTGCTGCAGCTGAGAACACACATTCACTCTCTGCTGAAGGTTGGCGACGGAAAGTCTATGCGGAACCCATTTTCCAAGCTTTGAAACCTTTCCCAACTGAGCCAGGTGCCTGTGAACTGTTCCATGCGATGAATTTAACCTATCATATCGACTGTCAAATTTGGCTCAGCTTCCACGAGTTCGAGCAAGGCGTCGGAGTTAAAGACGTCAGGACGGCCAGCGCGCGGGGCATCTTTCACGTCGCAGTTACGACTTTGGAATTTTGAAAACCACTTTTGCGCCGTCCTTACACTCACGGTATCCTCTCCGTGAACAGTGTTTATTTGTGCAGCAGCAATTGTTGCATTTTTAACACTTTTATGAAAAAATACAAAATATGCCTCTTATACGCGTTCAAAGATTCGATTTTATTTTTTAACAACACGTGCTTCTATCCGCGATTAAAATCACTTGTTGAATGCAGAATATATCAAAGAAAATATAAATAGTTCCGTTAAATCCTGCGAATAATTTTTTGTATGCAAAAATCGTACAAAAGTGGAATTATGACTAAATTTTTTTTTTCGAAATTTTACAATTTTTTTGTTTTTTAAGTTTAAGTATTGTGCGTATGTATGTATGTATATATTTATGTATGTTCATATTTAAAGGTACTCGTAACACTTAGATTTGAAGTACTTATCTTTCAATAAATATTTTTGTAAACTGTTAAGCAAGTTCAATGGCGTTTATCTGTAACTCGTAGGCATCATTAAAGCGTAGTTGTGTTTTAATTAATTTATAATTCGATTAACAATCAGCCGGCCGACACTTGCTGCTCGTCACGTGTAACTGAACAATAAGTTTTAAGTGCAGATATAACAGAAAAGAAATTTTAAGAAATAATCAAAAACTCTTTCATCTGATTACTGTTTCTACAAGGTAGTGTAAAATGAATCACCCTATCGGAAGATTTATAATCTTTCCAAATGTTGTCGTATGCCAATCATATTTGACACTTGTGAACTCGACAGCTTCAGTTTATAAACAAGGAAGCAATGAAGCAAAGACCAAAATAAAGATTTCCATCACTCAAAATTTTTTTTCTGATTTAGTAAAAAAATATGATATTATTACTATTATTATTGATTTGCTGTTTGTGCATCGCGATCTCAAGAGATATATTGTGCAGCCAAGTGGCCTACTCAAACAATTTTAAGCTGTTAAGTCCAAAAGCTACTGTAGGCTTAATTTCTACCAGGAGGTTTGAATCTATAGCCCCATTTCCCAGGTAATTTAGTCTGCGTCGTGCCACTGCTGGGTAGTCGCAAAGAACGTGTCCTGCTGTTCCTTGTGCCTCTTTGCAGAGTCTACAGAAATCGTTTTCTATCGCACCTATCTTTCTCATGTGGTAATTAAGTTTACAGTGTCCTGTTAGTAGCTCAGTGTAAAGTGTTATGTCCTTTCTGCCTTTCTGCTTAGGTTAAGAATTGCTTCTGCCTTTATCCGCTCTGGATCAATGAGTCTTTTCGATGGACGCATGCCCGTTTGAACTCTCCAGTACTCGATTAAGCCTCGTTGCTCCCGCTCACGTAAAAAGACCCTTTTGAAGCTGTTGTTTACCCCGCAGAAAGGTTCAGGACCAATGAAGGAAGTGTTTGCGCCCTTCTTTACGCCGCTTAAGTGTCCGTAATTTCATTCCCTTCGCGCACCTCATGTCCCGGAATCCACATCAAGGTAACAAAATTTCTTGATGCTAGGGTTTCGAGAACTTTAAAACATTCCCAGACCAACCTTGATTGAAATGAGAAGTTATCTAGCGATTTTAGAGCTGCTTCACTGTCAGAGAGAATGTGGATATTGGCACTGCGAGTGTCTCTCCGTGGTTTTTCCCATTGCAATTGGTTTTTTGAAATTGGGTCCAACGATTCCAGCCCGGCATTACCGTTTGCCATTTTGGATCCATCAGTAAACCACCCCTGTGCGCTCGGTTTGAAGGATATTTCATTATTTTTCCACGCTGAGCGGTCACTAATGACTAATGACCACTTTAAGTTTCGTGGAGAATTCTAGTTTCCTTTCCATTTTGTCGTTGACTGTCAGGCACGGGGAGTTCAGGATTGAACCCAGTATTCTTACTAGTCCTGTAAAATTGCCTTCTTTGAGATGGAATAGATTAGAAAGCCTTAGAGCTGCTCTGACTGCCAACCCTTTGGCTTCAAGGTAGAGTTGAATAAGTCCAGTGACCATTCCTTAAGCTGCTGTGGGGCAGGTTCGCATTGCTCAGACAGGCTATTCCGTGTACTTTGCTAAGTGTTATCTGAGTATTAGTTTGGTCTACTTTTGGCCACCATACCAGAGAGGATAATATGAGTGACTTTATTAAAACATGGTTTAACAAAAAAACAAGAAAAACAAAAACCAAACCACTGTCGTCAACTGTGTCGCAGTTCTGCTTTGTATTAAAAATGAATGTTTGTTTTTGTCTACTAAGGAAGCAACTTATTTTGGTCGACCTTAACGATTTTATATTGTATATTTACACCTTAAAATATAGAAGTTATTAGAAAGGGTACTTCAAAAGTGACACTTAGACGTCATGACCTTTTTTGATGTCATCTTTGTCATTTGTCAACATATCCAAAAATTGGTTTTTTGGTTAAAATAATCTTCTGAATGGCGGCCGCCGTAGCCGAATGGGTTGGTGCGTCACTACCATTCGGAATTCACAGAGAGAACGTTGGTTCGAATCTCGGTGAAACCAAAATTAACAAAAACATTTTTCGGTCGCCCCTCGGCAGGCAATGGCAAAACTCCGAGTGTATTCCTGCCATGAAAAAGTTCCTCATAAAAATATCTGCCGTTCGGAGTCGGCTTGAAATTGTAGGTCCCTCTATTTGTGGAATAACACCAACACGTACACCACAAATACGAGGAGGAGCTCGGCCAAACACCCAAAAAGGGTGTACGCGCCAGTTATATACATATATAATCTTCTGAATAAATAAAAACTTTCAAGAAACGGTTTCTTTCGATGATACTAGAAAAAGGACTAGCAGACTTAAAACTAGACTTCTGTTGAGAATATTACTGATGCAACACTAAGACCGTGGGACTAACGTTCTAAATATCGCCTATAGGGTTCTAGTGAGCTTATTGTGTGAAACGCTGAAGCCCACCATCAACCAACTGATTGGACCTTATCGGTGTGGCTTCAGACCTGGAAAGTCTACCATCGACCAAATACTTACAATACGCCAAATCTTGGAAAAGACCCACGAAAGGAGAATCGACACACACCATCTTTTCGTCGATTTCAAAGCTGCATTCGACAGTGCGAAAAGGAGTTATCTGTATGCCATGATGTCTGAACTTGGTATCCCCGCAAAACTAATGCGGCTATGCAAGATGACGTTGCTCAATACCAGCAGCGCCGTCAGAATTGGGAAGTACCTCTTCGAGTCGTTTGATGCCTCACAAGGTTTTAGACAAAGTGACTTGTTATCGTGTGTCTTGTGAATTCTTTAATCTGATGTGGGAAAAGAGTTAACGAGTCGTAGAACTTAATCAGTAAGGCATAATTTTTTATAAGAGCGTACAACTGTTGGCGTATGCCGATGATATTGACATCAGCGGCCTTGACAACTGCGCTGTTAGTTGTGCCTTCTCCAAACTTTCTCCAAACTAGATAAAGCGGCAAAGCGAATGGGTCTGGTGGTGAACGAGGAGAAAACGAGGTTCCTCGTGTCTTCAAAAAACAGTCGGCGCACTCGCGTATCGCCACCCACGTCAATGTTGGCTGTTAAGATTTCGTGGTTGTAAGAGACTTCGTTTATTTACGGGCCAACATTAACACCGATAACAATGTCAGACTTGAAATCCAACGTAGAATCTCTTTTGCCAACAAGGGCTACTTTGGGCTAAGTAGGCAAATGAGTAGTAAAGTCCTCTTTCGACGAACAAAACGAACACTCTACTAGGCTCTCATCATGCCCGTCTCAACGTATGGCGCAGAAGCTTGGACGATGACAACATTTGATGAAGCGACGCTTGGAGTGTTTGGGAGAAAGATTCTGCGCAAGATTTTTGGACCTTTGCACGTTGGCAACGGCGAATATCGCAGGCGATGGAACGATGAGCTGTATGAGCTTTACGACGACATAGACATAGCGCAGCGAATAAAGATCCAGCGGCTACGTTGGCTAGGTCATATCGTTCGAATGAATACAAATGATCCGGTTCTAAAAGTATTCGATGCGGCACCAGCTCGTAGTAGCAGAGGAAGAGGAAGGCCTCCTCTGCGTTAGAAAGATCGGGTGGCTAAGGCGTTGGCTGCCCTTGTTATGTTCAACTGGTGTCGGTTAGCACGACAAATTGATTATCGCACCCATTAAGAAGAAAAAGAATAGTATTTAAAAATATCCCGAAATCTCAGAATCAGCAAAAGCCGCTAATATTGGCAACCCTGAAATGTGTACACCTAAAATTTATTAAAGCTCGTCATCCATATTAATGGGATATTTTTAGGATGGGAACCGAGTGGAATACTCCACACTTGCAACATGTGAAAAATGAAAAATATTTTTTACTATTACTGCCATGAAAAATCTCCTTATAACCGCTGCTCAGAGGCGGTGTAAAATTGTAGGTCCGTGCATTTGTAGAACAACATTAAGACGGACACCATAAATTGTAGGCTGCGCTCAGCCAAGTACCAAATTAAGGATGTAAGTGCCAAATATGTATATATATACTTATATATATAAACTTATTCAGATATATTTTACCCAAAAAAAACTAAAAAAATTATTTTAAGCCTATGCCCGTTTAAAACTTGTTGCCTTTATTCCAATATTACTTGCAGAGCCTTCGTCTTTGCAATATTCAGCGATTTTCTTAGCGAACAGAAATGTCAATTTGTAACTTGGTAAAGCACCGTTTTAGAGAAAAGTTCAAAGCATCCATTGAACATCAGTTATTTGTAAATATTGCAATAAAATTCAAACGCGGGGCTTGCCCTGATTAAAAGTGAATATAAAGGGGACATCAGACATAGCCAGAAAAGTGCTTTCAGCAAGTTTGTGAAGCTCAAGAACAACGAAAGTAACTGCAGGCAAAGACACAATTTGTACAAATAATACTTACCGGCAGCAATTTAATTTTAAATTACTTGTTAATATTATAAAATAGAAATACATTCTGTCAAAAAAGTACCGGGAATTCTTCAATAAATCGCAAAATAATTGTTTTATCATCAAAATTTCTTTTGTAGCATTCAAAATAGGCTCCATTCGAAGCAATATTCTCAGGCCAACGATTAGGCCAGTCATCAAAGCACCTTTTAAGCGCGTTTGAAGAGATCTTCTTCAGCTGCTTCAGCGAATTCTCCTTAATGGCCTCTATCGACTCAAAGCGGCGACCGCGGGGTGGCAATTCAAGGTTTGGGAAAAGAAAAATGTCACAGGGGGCTAAATCAGGTGAATACGGTGGTTGCTCGATGATATTTGTCGAGTTTTTGGTAAAAAAAGTGTTCATAATATTAGCCGTGTAAGACGGTGCGTTATCATGGTGCAAGATCCATGAGTTTTTCTTTCACAAATTGGACCGTTTGCTACGCACATTTCCTCTCAAACGTCGCATAACTTCCAAATAATATTCTTTATTTACTGTAGAACCATTTGGAATGAATTCCGAGTGCACAATTCCAAGGTAATCAAAGAAAACGAGTAGCATGACTTTCACTTTCGATCGACTTTGACATGGTTTTTTGGGTTTCGGCTCATACGGATGACGCCATTCAGCCGCCTGTTGACTGTGTTGACTGATTTGCATATCAAACTCATATACCCACATCTCAACACCTGCTATGATGCGCTGGATAAACGTTAGGTCCGAATTCACTTGCTCAAGCATGTCTTCAGCCTGCAGCCACCTTCTTCCGCTGAAAATTTAGAAAGAAATTCAACTTCAATTCTCTTGGAAGGAGTCAAGCAGCCACGCGTCTCATGTCTCATGTGAGACACGCTAAGGTCATGAGCTACCTACCCCAAACTGAAAAGATAGTTTTCCAACACCATTTCCTTGAATTTGTCCTCGTTTTCATCCGTTGATGGGCAAATTTTCCACGACTTCTCGGCCCTCTGCAAAAGCCTTATACCGCTTGTAGACCCGTATTTTTGATAAAGCTCACTCGCCGTAGGCTTTCTGCAACATTTTCAATGATTCGACTCACGAAATCCATTTCAAAAACAAAATTTAAGACAAGTTCTTTGTTCGTTATTTTTATGCATAGTAAAAAAACGCAGAACCCACCTGCGGTTGACTGACATAATTAAATGCCAAAAACCAGCTAATTAACAGATCACGCTCAAACTCTGCGACACTATAGGGAACGGCTGTACCAACATTCGAGCAAAAAAAATGTACACATAATTTTATATGTAAATCGCGCTTTTTAAATGAACAATTCCCGATATTTTTTTTTTTTGACCGAAGATAAGTAGAAAAAAGGAAACTCAGCGCTCTTAGCATACAAACCATAGACTTAGTAATGCACGCAGCGTATATGAAAAAATTTCAATAAAGAAATAATTTTACGAAACCCCATTTTGGTATTTAGTTCTTTTTTTTTATTAAAACTCCACAACGATTCGTTAATATTACCGTGTGATAACAATTGAATCGATTCTGAAAAATGAGCTGGATCTAAAGTAAGTAATGAGTTGAGTCTAGCGGCACCCTAACATTCTAACCTGTTTACAAAAATGCAAAATGCAATGAATATAAAAAATCACCATAACCAGTTAAACTGTTTTTCGATTTCATTTAGTTGTTACTAGCGCTCCCCTAATTACAAAAACACAATAAAAATACCATTTGAGGCAATGCATTAATAAATTTCCTTGCCTTCGATGAATGAGTGCCAGGCAGCTAATTTATGCAATCAGTCTCTTGGATTGATTTGTAGTTGCTAATTTTAGATATGTAAACTATTTATAAATAATTATTGCTACATAGCGCTTACTTAGTGACAACAACAAGAATATTCGCACGTATTTTTCTATTATTAGAAAATATCCATTTACATTAGGGCAGAGTGTATGTACATTAGAGTAGAGTGAATTTGGTTTCTTGAATCGCTTTTGCAAGAAAATTGGTTTTTTATCACAGAAATAAGATTTTATTTTTTTATAGGCGTTGTGGTAGTGCGCCACCCTCCAGTGGCCTTCTGAACCCAGGCTAAGCCATCACCTGCCGCCGCGGGGCTACCGTCAAGTATTACTTAGCAGAGAGGGAATGCCAATAATCTCTGCTGCTCTGTCGCAGTCTTTCCAGACGCCTCATCTCTTTCATAATCTCGGCCACTAAGTCGCATTTTCATGGATGGCACCAGGACTGGGCACAGCTCCGGCTCTGGTGTCTACGTGGAATCCAGGAGGACAAAACTGCACCTTGCTTTTGGAATGCATGCAACTGTGTTTCAAGCGGAGGTGTATGCTGAGACAGATGGAGAGGTAGATTTATATGTATCTGCAGCGACAACAAAACTGCGCTCATGGGCATAGACAGCCCTCGAACCACTTCAAGGGTAGTTGAGTCCGGTAAATATAGGCTAAACTATTTCGCTAAACACAGGCTGAACATGGGTCCCGGGACCCGTGGATAGTGTGGGTAACGAGACATCTGCCTCTTCAGCTAAGATGGGCTCTCAGTCCAACTTTTTTGGCCCGGAACACGTTCTGCCACTCGCTTTTTCAGCCATTAAAGGCACGGTTAGCAAATGGCTTACTACAACCCACAAGTGAGCTTGCAGGCTGAGAGAGGCTGCAGATGAAGTAATGATGTTACCCGTCATGCCCGACCTACTGACGAAATCCTCCTGCCATTAAGCAAAAGGGACTGCAGACGAAGCACATGGAAAGGGTGGGCATCTCAGACAGTGTACTCTCCTCAGTTTGTGAAGAGGAGGATGAGACGTCGGAACATTTTCTGTGCGTCTGTCTCGTCTTCGCTCGAATCAGGTTTGCGATCTTTGGTGCTGATGTGCTAAGAAGCGACCACCTTGGCTCATTGGCATCACAAGATCTACTCAGATTTCTTTGGAGATCGGGTAGATTTAAAGAAAATTACAAGGGAATCCGAGAGTAGTACAATAGACTTAATTGTGTCTGAGTGCTGCACTTGCTCGTTGACAAAAAAAAAAAGTCTCATGCCGTATTCCACTTTTCCTTTAAGCGGAGCAAATGATGCACGAATGTTTCCGGTGAAGTAGGTTCTATGAAGTTATTCCTCTGCAGGACGGAAGCTCGAGCATATAAAGGTTATGTGATGAACGTCCTCTATAGCGTTTTCATCGCAGTAGTCGCAATAGGGATTGTCGTCGTGGGTTAATCTGTATAAATATGCTTTGAAGCTCTCAAAAACTGGGCCACGTAAAAGTCCCCTTTTTCATGTGGTCTCGTTAGCCAAAGCTTTAAGTTGCGAGTGCATTTCTGCGCCGTACGCCCTTTTGCAGAGTTATCCCAGCTTGTTTGCCACTCATCGATGCAATTCTCTCGTAACGCCACACGAGTAGACGCGCTTATAGCCCTCTGTGCTCTCGCTATTTGGGCAGCTTCTATTGCTAATATGTCTAGCGGTTAC
This sequence comes from Anastrepha obliqua, assembly GCF_027943255.1. Classification (NCBI taxonomy): domain Eukaryota; kingdom Metazoa; phylum Arthropoda; class Insecta; order Diptera; family Tephritidae; genus Anastrepha; species Anastrepha obliqua. The sequence continues at coordinate 12,333,762 of NC_072893.1, forward strand.
ATGCCAGATATTACTAGGGCTGCATCATCGGACACCGTTTTAAATGCGCTACATACGCGTAGTGCGCACAACCAATAGGTAGACTGTAGACCTCGGAAGTATGATTAATGATCCATTTTTTTCGCCCGGATTGGAACACCATACAAAATTTGGCTTTTCACGACATTAGCCAGAAGCTGACGGCGATTTTGTTTTGGTCCTCGTACGTTTTACATCAGCCTCGACAGCGCCCTCGTATTGGTGGATACTTTTTCGTGGCGTACTCGAACTGTGCTTTGGAGTGCAACATTTTATCAACCATTATTCCCAAGTATGTGGGAAAGGCGATATGTTGAAGTCTCCATTTCTAAAAGATACCTCTTTTGGCTTTTTTAGCTGGATATAAGGACTGCTTTCCTCTGTTGTTGCGCTAATTCTAGATTGTTTTGTGCTTGCCAAGATTGCACGCGTAGGACTGCATAGATCGCGTTGTTGTGGATATCGCCTATATTTTTAGCTTTACCACAACCGCAATGGCATCGGCAAAGTCAATGACCTTAGTTTCCTCTGGAATCCTGACACGGAAAACGCCATCTTACATTATATTATCGGTAATTATCGTTAAGAAAGTAAACATTTACTCCGATAGCCAATTAGGGTCTTGGGCTTGTTGTTTGTGCGCTCGAGATTTGTCGGGGAATTTCTGACTTCTCTCTCGATTGAATCCGAATACTTCGATATCATGCTCATTTGGGTTCCCGGTCACAGCGGCATAGAGGGAAACTGCTGGGCTGATGAGCTGGCTAGACAGGGATCTTTGAAGATGGTTTCGTTGCGAAATGAGAGGATTGTTGTTCCCTTCAAAGCCTGCGGTCTGCTCCTGGAAAGATGGACCTCGAGTCAACTCAGCGAGCACTGGGCAAGTGTGTCAACGTGTAAGGTCGCAAGACCCTTCTCACCACGGGTAGATCGGGGACGCTCGAGGGAACTCTTAAGGCTAACAAAGTCCCAGCTCTCGAAAGATTTCGACATCTCGGCCCTCATTTTTTCGCTACGCCTGCGGATATAGCGGCGGTGCGGCTAATTATGAACGTAAATCAGCCACCGTCGGCGTCGTCGTAAATGCAAGGTAATCTTCCTCTAACCCCAAGGCTCCTTCCCTTCTTGTTTCCCCTGTATGGTATTTGAATTATGAATATTTGTTCAAGTGGGCCCCAAGCTAGGGCAGCCATTTAACCTAACCTAATCATTATATTCCACAGCAATGGCACGAGAATCGAGCTCAAATTAAGTGTGAAAAATAATATTGGCCTCATCTTATGCTAAGAGGTGCCTTCGATATTATTAATTTTTGACAAACCTTGAAACTATTTATAATGTACGTCTTGATATTTATATATACATATATGCTCGTACATATGGCCGAGTTCTTCCTCCTACTGGTGCTGATCTTTGATGTGTCTTACTATAAATGATAACTACAGCAAAGTCGATACGTACTTCGTCAAAGGTCTTCCAAATATTGCAGCATCTCAGCAAGATCTGATTTTGAAATTATTAAATGCCACAAGTGTATAGGCATACCCTGTTAAAAAAGTTCCCGGAAGATACGCCAGGTGATGCTATATGTCAACTGAGTTGAGTACTGTTGCTTTTTTTGTGAGGTTGTTACATATTTGATTAACATTCCTACCAAAATTTTACCGCCTTCGCTTGAAATTCGTACAAGTTAGGCCGTCTTGAGTAGACTTACCTTTCTCCGCCTTTTTACCGAAAAATAGATTTGAATTTGCATCAACAAGTTTATATTAACTTTTGTGTTAAAAATGGACTCAATGGTGCGCAAACCTTAGAAATGTAGGGCAACTGTTTCAGTGTTTCGGTAATGATACTTTAAAATCCATTTATGAGTTGCATGAACTTTTCAGAAGAGACCGTGAGTCCATCGAGAAAAACGAACGTAGTGGCAGGCTGTCCACATCGAAAACTGATGAATATATCTACAAAGTGAAATAAAAGTTGATCCATAACAACAATCATCAAAAATCATTGGCGAACTGGCAAAGATCTTGAACATTGCTTGTGGATCCATTCAGAACATAGTAGTTAATGATTGGGTTTGCGCTGAGTTGCTTCAAAATTGGTCTCAAAGGAGCTGAATTTCATGCAATAAAATTAATGGCGTTGATATTGCCAAGGAAAGGATTTCTAAGGCTAAGTCTGAACCAACATTATTTAAGGCTTCATTACTGGAGACGAGACGTAGGCTTACGAGTGCGACACGCAATCCAGACATTAGGCAAGTGAGTGGAGAGGTTCCATTGAATCAAGACCAAATAACCACGTCGTTTTGTAGATTACAATGTCATTGTGCACCATACATTTTTGCCAGATGATCAGACAGTTGATAAGGACTCTTATTTTTGCGTTATGAGACGCTTACGTGAAGAAAATCGCCAAAAAAAATGTTTTGGCGTGAAAAACTCGTGGATTTTGCGCCTTAATAACGCATCGTCATACAGTGCCATAATTATCCGCAAAATTGTTTCCAAGAACGAAACGAATACCATCCTACGACTATCGAATTCACCTGATATGGCGTCGTGCCATTTTTTTCTCTTTGATCGAATCAAAAAATCTGTACGGAGAACGCGTTTTAACAGCTGAAAGAAAGTAATGAATTAAATACGACTCTGATGGCGATACCAAAAATAGAGTTCCGGCCTGAACTGAATCAAACGCTTGTATAACTGCGTTCCAGTTGATGTGAAGTACTTTGAAGTAGATAATATAACTTTTGAGGAATAAGCTGGTATTTTCAATTTTCTGAATATATTCCGGGAACTTTTTGATCAAGATGTTATGCTATATATTTAAACATCTACACATACATATATGTATTATTGCAGACGCCACAGCATCATCATCAATTTATGCTATTGCCCAAGCTCCAACCTGCTTGCATTGCTACCTCAGCGAAATGAAAACAAGACGGCAAATGAAATATTAAATTGACACTTATTGAGAGCAGCATTGCAAAATTGAAGCCATGTACTCTGCTGACATAATTATTTCCCTAGAGAAATGTTCCAGATGCATTGCAATGCAATTTTCGCGAGCTGCTTTGTGTGCATGTGGATGTGTGTGAAATGAGCTCAAATTATATGCACCCAAATTGTGGGAAACTTTGCTGGTGGTTCTGGCGTTGAGCAGAAAAAATAAGCTGTCAGCACAGCACAAACATAAGCACAGAACACTAACAATGGCACACATTTGTGATACATACGAGTACATGTAAATGTAATTTTTGATTTAGTTTTGCATTTAAGACCTCTCAAGGGTTTAAAGAACAAGTGTTTAGAGGAAACACAATCAATCTTAAGGTATTTTTAGATACTTTGGAATTCTATCAAAGCTCTCATGACAGGTCCATTCCTTGCATACAGAGTTCCTATAAAGCCAATAAGAAAAAAATCTGATTCGCTCAATAAGAGGGGGGCAATCCACAAAGCCTTGAATAATATCAAGGACGAAAGATAAAGACAAAATAGATAACCGAGGCTGCAGAGATTTTAAATTGATAACCAGTCCTTTGGAAAAATATGAGGGTATGGGGTCATGAAAATGAAGAAACCGTATAGAAAATTGAATCAAAACTTTTTGGATACGTTGGACTTGGGTTGTATGACAGGTAAGATAAGATCTCCAGATGAAGGATGCAGATTCCAATTTAGGGCAAACAAATGATGTGCAGAGCAATTTAACCTTCGGTAGACACACTGAGGTTTGAGTCACCCTACAAAATGTTTGATAGGTTGTAGTTTGTTTATTTCTAACATCTAAAAATATACCGTTAGCCCTTAGCAACGCCGATTTTACTGTTCGAATTCTCACAGCAAGCCCTCAGTAATTGATGTGCACCGAATTTATGCAGTTCCAAAAAAGTGAAGTGTGTTACGACGGGTACTTTTTTTTTGCATACACAATCCACGTCAAAACAGAGTGTACACCATATATTGACTAATCTAGGACACTATCATTGCAATTAAAATTTATTATGTCACCATCCAAATCGGTGAAAGAATATTCCAACTCTCTCTCTTTTAGAGGCCCTAAAGAAAATCACTCCTTCCACCTGCTGATTAGCAACGAGTCCCTGGGGGCACTCGGAAAACAGCAGCTTAAACTTCGCTTTGGCCTTAGGTTCGCCAAAGTGAAGGTCTTCCCCGCCTCTGTTCCCTTGGATGACGACTTGGAGAAATTAGGGGGACGACACAAAGAAGCTGCTCGACGATCTGCGGTTGTCTGAGACGGACGCAGATTCTGAACAAAGGGAGCAGTCGTAAAGGTCAGCAACACTTCTGATCAGATTGTTAATACACACACACATACATAATTGGCGCGTACACCCTTTTTGAGTGTTTGGCCGAGCTCCTCCTTCTATTTGTGGTGTGCGTCTTGATGTTGTTCCACAAATGGAGGGACCTACAGTTTCAAGCCGACTCCGAACGGCTGCTACTTTTATGAGGAGCTTTTTCATGGCAGAAATACATTCGGAGGTTTGCCATGCCTGGCGAGGGGCTACCGCTATTAGAAAAAACTTTTTTTTAATTTTGGTGTTTCACCGAGATTCGAACCGACGTTCTCTCTGTGAATTCCGAGTGGTGTTCACCCACCAACCCATTCGGCCACGGCTGCCGTTTGTTAACAGTAGTTCAAATTAATCTTCGTCACTCTAAACTAGCCACCGATAACCTACGAGTCACCTTTCGTGAGGAGGGCATCGATGTCTGCCTGATACAAAAGCCTTGAATTGAGGGATAGATCCTATAACCTTTTTTATGTCCAAACTGATGGTAAGCCTAGGGCCTGTATCGTAGTTATGAACACAACTAATGCCTAATTGCTATCAAATTTCAGTTTACCGGATGTGACGGTGGTCAGGGTGGAACCATCCAGTGGCAGTTGCTTCTGCTTGGTGTCTGCCTACATGGCCCACGATAGATCGACGCCTCCAGAGGAGATGCAGCCTGCCTCCTGCCCAAGAAAGAGAACATCCTTATCGATGCGACGCGAATGCCAGAGACAGTTCCAATTCACACACCAATTCGTTTATGTCCGCCATTCTGTTTGCTTATGTATTTGACAATTTTTGAATTAGTTGATCTCTCACTTTGAGATCTCTTGCTAATATGTTCGATGTAAATCTATCAGCCTTGTAAATGAAACTCACAGCCATTTTGGCAGCCAGTCATTGAAATCAGTCGAAAAAATTACAGTTGAAAAATTGCATCTTTTCGTTTGTCAAAAAGTGACCAAACATTGCAGAAATTTCTTCAAAAATTCACATGTGATACTTTTTGTGCACTTTCTGGTACAGTAAAAGTGAATAAAAATGTTCGTTTTTAGCGTAGCAAAATTAACGTTATATGAATTTTACATGATTTTTTGATGATTATTTATAGTTTCTGCTGGATGGAGGGTTAAATTTCTTGAAATAACTATTATATTTCTAAGGTTTTTAAGCTTTTTCAAATACCTAGAATACCAGGGTAGTTTAGAAGATTTTATGCAAATCTATTCCCATCTTTTCATGCATTCAAATCAATACTGAACTTATACATTTCTTTTTGTACGCATTCCAATTTTTTAAAAATTAAAAAAAAAAATTAATTTTGCAAATTCATCTTAGATAAATAATTTAATTTTATTAGTATTGGCTGATTTAATTACAAAACTCTTTATAACTAAGTCAAAATAGTTGCGCCAAATTTTTTGTTGAATGATTTTTTTTTTTCATTGAGTATTTGAATTTAATCTGATATCAGATAGTTATTGCAAATTTAGTCTAATAGCCTTAATTCTGCTGGTAAAGTTCTTTGTTTTCGTAGCCAATAAAGTAATCGAAATGTGGAAGCTGGCGCACCAATCGTTTTATCGCCGTATCTACAAAGGTGCAGGTATTTCGGTCAGATTTTATTAAAAAATTATACTGAATAAAGCAGTGTTGGCTTAATAATAGCAAATACTAACTGTTATAGCCCATACACTGGTGGTCAAAATAACAGCAGCGTGACATATTTCAAAGTTTTGGACTATTTTTTATTTTTATTTTAGTTTTTTTTTTACAAATTAAATTTCAAACTCCTTAAACTGAGTTCTGAGCAAAATTATTCTTGTGCTTCTGCACATTTAGGACTATGTTCTGTTTTATAACAGTAGGAAACAAGTTTTATTTATATTTTTCTATTCGGATCGTGAGCCGGAAGCCCAGCACTCATGCCATCTTCTTGGCGGTCTCGGCATATTCGGTCTCTCTAGCACTACTGCCGACGCAAGTCGCCCATCAGCAATTATTTTGACATGTCACCTCCACCATTTCGGCTCGGTGTTCAGGCAGTTTATTCTCTTAATGACGCGGAAGCATTTCTTGATGAAAGTTGATGTAGCCTCTGTGTGCTGCTGTTAGAGACCAGCCATGTTTTATGATCAGCCAAAGTTTTTAGTTAAATTCTCTATTAAATTATAGATTTGAAGTGAATAATAATAAATAAACTGAAATTTTGCGTGAATTTTTGGACACCCATTGCATGCATTTGTGCAATATAATATTTGGCGGCCATGGCGTATGAGTATTGCCCGCCCCTGAACACTTTTGACTTTGGCGTATTTTGGTACGTTGTATGATTCTAACAATTCACTTGCTGCATACCAATAGAATTTTTAACTATTTTCTTTTCCAAACTGAGACTGCCGCCTCAACCTCCACACAAGCAGACCATAAGACCAGTGCTTACCGTTGTTAGGGCAATTGCCAACACTTTTAGTTTTCCACTTGAGCTGAGAGCAATGAAATACGAAGCGTAGCTCAATGTAATTTCTGTTTATGTTTTTTCCCAACAGAAAAACAAAATTGTAAAAATAAAAACAAAAACATAAAAGAAATTTTAAGCCAGCTAACTATGACGCCAAATGGCAGGGCCAGTGATTTAAAGGCTACATATGCATGTGTGTACGTTTGTATGTATGTAATGTTACCTACATTTAATGTTCTCAACAAAGTCAAAATAGCGAGTAAGTATGTGCAGTCAGCTAGCTGCTCATTCATCTGTATGCAAACATATATGCATGTATGTGTGTATGTATATTCGTTTGTTTGTATGCTTTGCGCGGCTTCAATTTCAGCGGCGCAGCCACTAGCAATAAAAAACGAGCAACGAAATATTGCAAATGTTTACAACGGTAGGTTTTCACTTAAACTTGTGCGCTTATAGCTTCCCTGTAGCCAAACTTACTAGTTTGGGAACTACTTCACCACCAGTTGGCTAGTGGTCGTCTTCGCTTTATTTTCAGTGCTAGCCCCTAACATTTTTAATAATAGTACTGTCTTATGAATGTTTTTTACTATTTAACGAACTACTTGGTTTCTGTATATTTCTTCAACTTGTTAAAGAATACAACACACGAAAAAATTATAATACCAACTAAATTTCTTATATTTTTATTATCAGTTTAGGGCTCTGAATGTATGTTTTTTATGTATTTAAACTTTTAAAGATAAATGTTTTCAAGATATCAAGTAATAAGCACACATTTCTTCTTCTTCTTCTTAATTGGGGCGATAACCGCTTTCGCGATTTTGGCCGAGTTTAACAAAGCGCACCAGTCGTTTCTTTCTCGTTCTGGCCGGCGCCAATTGGACACACCCAGTGAAGCCAAGTCCTTCTCCACATGATCTTTCCAACGCAGAGGAGGCCTTCCTCGTCCTCTACTACCACGAGCTGGTACCGCATCGAATACTTTCAGAACTGGGGCGTTTGTATCCATCCGGACGACATGACCCAGCCAGCGTACCCGCTGGATCTTTATTCGGTGCGCAATGTCTATGTCGGCGTAAAGCTCATACAGCTCATCGTTTCGAAACTTAAATTAATTACAACTATATTAAAAATAAAGTCTATAGAACGAAAAAAGTATAAGACCAATATTATTCAATTTCAAACAAACAAACAAGATTCTTGGGGTCAGTTTATAATTTGAAGCTTAGTAATTTATATTGAATCCTCCTTTGATTGTAACTTCTAGCAGTAGTTGCAGCATGGGTTTAATTAAGTCTTTTATAATATTTTGATAAATTTTTGAGGAAATATTGCCCATACGGGTACATTTTCGCCACCATAAACTCTTTTGTTGCCTTTGAAGCATGAGCGACATAGTCATGCTCTAAAATCCACTCTTCATCGAAATTATCATAGATGGCTTCAGTTGTAAAACGCACTTACTTATTTGGCAATTAATCTGTAAATCAGTAAAAAAAGTTGTTTGATCTACGCAGTCGTTTGGCGATCGTTGAAAATGGAAAATCGAAAGGATGATTTCTCATAAAAAGTTATGTGCTGTGTATGGTAACGAAGCCTTAAAAGAACGGTAGTGTCAAAATTCACTCAAAGATGAAAAACGCTCTGGTCGTCCAGTTGAAGTTGATGACGCCCTAATCAAAGCAATAACCGATTCGGATCGTCACAGTACAACAAGTGAGATTGCAGAGAAGCTTCGTGTATCACACACATGCATTGAATTTCACTTAAAACAACTTGGCTATGTGCAAAAACTCGATACTTGGGTTCCTCACGATCTGAAAGAAACGCATTTAACGCAACGCATTAACAGCTGCGATTTGGTGATTTTCAAACAACATCAAAAGCTAATATTCATCAAAAGAAGGTTTCGTTATCAGTTTGATGGGGTTACAAAGAAATAGTATACTTTGAACTCTTAGCACCCAAACGAACGATCAATTCTGGTGTCTACATTGAACGAATTAACGAAATTAAACAATGCAGTTGCATTTTTGCGCACTCGGCAAAAACTAATGGAGCTTGGTTGGATTGCTTTGCCACATCCACCATATAGTCCTGACCTTGCACCATCTGATTGCTTTTTGTTTCGATCTTTACAAATATGTTTGATGCTGCCTGAAACTTGGCAAAAGGTCAGTGATCAAAATGGGCTATACATTACAAAATAAAGTTATTTAGTTCCATGAAAAAATTGTTATTGATTTTCTAAAAAAAATCCGCAATTACTTATTTGCCAAGCCAATACTTGGGTTCGCTATTCATTTTTGCGGATATGGAACATTTAGAGGTTTTGCCTTTCACATTAATGGCTGCCCAAACCATGACAGAACCCCCTTGGAAATTAGAAGCCATTCTCTTCTCCTTGTTTTTCATTTCCTATGCCAATTTTCCGCTTTTCGCGCCATTTATGTTTTTTTTTTTCATGGGAAAAAATTACTCTTCCCCTTTCATTTTCCCTAAATTCTTACTTACTGCCAATCTGGCCTGTTTGTGTCGTGTCGTTTTACATATTCTAGACTAGATTCCGCTTGCAAAATTTATTGGCAGCGATGGGCAGAAACTTCCAAATTAAGAGTGGGCTTAATTTTAGCAAGGCTGTTTAATTTATTTATAGCTAAAGGTTTGATTTCCTCAACATCTCCAGCGCTAAGACTTGGACGGAAGTTTTTGTTTTTCTGAAAGTAGCAAAAAGGATAATTGAGAGGAGATGGAGCGGGAAATAGATTGGAGTTTTCAATGACAGTCAGGCTGCACTGAAGGCTCTGGAGAACGCAAAGCAAACCTCGAAGATTGTTCAAGAATCAAAAAAGAAGCTTAATTCTGTCGCAAGACAAAACAGGCTTGTACTTATATGGGTTCCCGGACACTCCGGTGTTTAAGGAAACGAGATTGAATTGGCCAACCGTCGCTCAGCGGCTCCCCACAGGGACCAAAGCCCATAATCGGTACGGTTCCGCAGGAATCATGACTTGGATCAGCGATTATTTATGCAATTTACATAAAGAGCGATAGTCCGGTCTAGAACGCTGCAGAACTGCAAAGTGTTTTGTGATAAGCCTGAACAGAAAACAGTCGAACTTTTTTGTAAAGCTTGGAAGGAAAGACAATGCATAGGGTCAGCATAGGGCCACCATCGGAACCACTGAGTACTCCATTTCTTTCTTATCTTTCTAAGAGGAGGCGCTGATCTTTTTCTCTTGGATTTTTCTGCCTCTGCTAGAGCGAGGCTGCCAATTTTGGGTTCCCATATGATGAGGATGAGTAAAATTCGTTCTCTCAAAGTATAATTTCAGAGTTACCAGTTCTCACATCCCTAACTACCTTTGTGTCTGTCTCTATTCCTTCCTATCTCTTTCTCTCTGTCACATCTCTCTTTCCTCCTTGACTATCTACCCTTTTACTTTCCAGAGCTTCGAATGCAATGGGCTTTTTAGCCTGAGTGTTTTAGGAGTAACTAAATCTCTCGGTGCTTCTTGGCTCGACCTTTCAAATTTCATACAAAATTAGCCTCAAAATGTCACGGCTCTCTTTTCGCTTAGTTGAGCAAGTTCTTTCTTTGAAGAGGAGGCTGTGAGCAACTCTTTAGGTGAACTTGGGCTTTACCTATTTCGCGCTGTTCAAGATCGTTCCATTAGATTAAGTTACATAAATTGTCTAAGGTTTAAATTTAAAATAGATTGCAATAAATAAAAAAAATACAGAAAAAACTTGTTGAATAAATTCTGTTGATCGGACAGACTCAGCCTCGCTGCCTAATTCTGCCTCTAATTCACAGCGAAACTTATGAACGAATGAATGGGAAAAATCAGAGATTTAGGAAAATCAGAGATTTGAAGTTCGTTCTGATTTGCACATACCACGACGATAACTGCATGTTTCTTCAAAACTTGAGTTGGGTAGTAGTACTCCAGGTCTTAGCTGAAAGAGAGCAGTAAGAAAAATAATGGTTTCGGAAAGTTATAGCCATATATATGCATGTCTTCAAATACCGAACGCAGCTTGTATTATATTATTCATAGAAATAATTGTTTTGCATACATCACTAATTGGCCATTGTGCAACTGGTACAATTGTAGTCACTCTCGGACTAGTACAACTTCTTCCATCAAATAACAGTTCATGCACTAGAATAACTGCTGAGTAGTTTAACTCTCCACTACAGGGTGTACAGGGTATGTATGCAGCTATTTTGTTGTTATTTATTACTACTTACGAGCACTTGTTGTTGTTTTACTGTTATTACTTGCCACATGATACCTTCGTACTTGAAAGTGCAACGTTCAGTGGCATAATGCCAGACATTTTTTCATGTAAAGCACAATGCAAACTCTTACACCAAAACAACAACAAGTACATACATACTATAAAACAACACAAGAACATGGAAATAACAACAACAAGAAGAAATAATAATAACAATAATAACTAGAACAAGTGTTAGGAACCCATTTATGCAACAGCGGTTTGACTTGCAACAAAAGGCCGCCAGCAGTACTCCGCCACGATGCACATAAATACATACATATGTACATTCGTACATATATACATACTTACATACATGCATGCATAAATACATACATACATACATACATACATACATACATACATACATGCATACATACATTCATACAAATATTACAGTAATAGCAGGAAAGGCGGCAAGCAAAGCAACTGCATGCCACACCAAACGTCGTAATAACCACACACACAACTATTATATACTTACTCGCTTACATGCTGCCACATAAACACATACATACATACGTACATACGTATGTACTCACATCCTTAATAGTTGTGGCGTTGCGCAGTAAAAAATCGTAATAATCATAATTTTTGCATGATTGACATTTCTGCGCATGCGTTCAGTGCACGCCACAGTTGAGTTTTATGAGTCTTGCCACAATACCTCATACATGCATATATGTATGTTGCAAGCATGTTTGGGTGAATGTGTAGTAGTGTGTGTAAAGATGTATTGACCCATTCCAAATGTCGTTTGCAGTCATTATTGCAGTAACCGCGACACTTTGGTCGCAAAGTATTAAAAACCCATATTAGGACGTCCAAGTGCAAATATCCTTTGAAAAAATTAAATAAATTGAGCAGAACACAATTCCGTTTAGCATAGCTTTGAGGTGGCTAATTGACACCGATTACCGAGACGGGCAATTCATTACCAAATTTCGTGCTCAAAAGATAATAAAGAAAAAGAATATTTGATGCAATGTATGGAATGCTATACAATTCCGCCAAAATCAAAAAAGTTTTTTATTTAGGTTCATATTTTAAATTTCCGTGCAAAGAAGTAGGTTATCATAGCCCTGAACACGATATTGTGTTTTCAGGAGCAATTTTGAAAAAAATGAGTCAGTCTGCCCACGCATTGCACCATCTGCAATTGCAGAATATTTTAATTAAAATAACTACGTTTTGGCTTTATAACATACTAGCTTATACCCGCGGGTTTCACCCCACATTTCTATCAAAAAGTATGCAATGTAAATAAAACAACTTTAACTTTTTTAAGTCAGTTTAGGTATTATTTAAAACGATCGGATATACGACATTTTTTGTTATATTATTTTGAGTATAAATAAAAAGGTTTTTTGGTGCGCCAACTCTGGAGCAGGCTACATATAATTGGCCATGGGTAAAACATGAGTTGGTTAGATTGACTCCTGCTACAGCTAATGATTGTCCCTGAGCTTTATTTATGGACATTGCGAAAGCCAGTCTAATAGGAAATTGGAGGCGTTTAAAATTGAAAGGTATATCCGTCGGTATCATTGGAATTCTTGGTATGAAAACTTTGTGGTTTTCAAAATTTCCTGATAAAACCATAGCTTCTATAACATTCGGTAAAAGTTTCGTGATGATTAGCCTTGTGCCATTGCATAAACGTGGAGGATCCAAATTACGCAGCATAATTATCATGGCCCCCTTTGTAAAAGCTTTTTGCGAATATAGATATTACAATGGAATGCATCAGCTGTTTTTTGTTTACATATTTACTTGTGGTGTACACTGTCAATATTTTCCGCTAGTTAAACTTACACTTCAATTTGATGTGTGTGGTTTGCTATTTTATTAATTTGGATTATTTCATATTTAATGGTAGATCAGGAGCACTCGAGAGAATTCAGGAGGTATCCTTAGCGGACATTGTCCGATAGGTGTCCATGCGGTGAGACTAGAGATTGCTTGAAGTACTTTCTACAGAAGGTATCTGGAGACAGAGAAATGCATATTTGCGAAAAATATAGCTGTGAGACCTTTAATATAAGCCGCATAAATTTTAAAATTCCAAAAGTAACTACTCTAAACATACCCGGTGTTATATTTGACAACAAACATAGTTTTAAGGCCCACTGTACTAATTTAAGAAATGCACTAGCTACCAGGCTTAATATCAATAAATACCTAAGCTCAGACAAAAACTCCGCACACACAAATACTCTTTTTAGTGTCACCTGGCTCACATTACAAAGCAAAATCGATTGGAGTACGGCGAAGCCTTAGAGCGTTCAGGACGACACCAGTAAAAAATCTTTTAGCTGAAGGTGGCTTTTTATGAATTGAAGACCGCATACAATATCTACGCAGTCTCCTTGTTTACAAACTATATTGCACCAGTGAACATATTCTACATCAAGAAATTCAGCTACTTAAACAAAGGAAAACTTGATTGTCACATAAGTCAGCACTACGGGAAATAAAAGAATTAGCGGCTGATTTGAATATGGACGCACACCCAGTGAAGATCCCCCAACCAAATTTCCACCGTGCGCACTTAATAGAAACGTGTTTGTGAATGAATTAGCTCTCCTGTGTGTAAAGAAATAACAAATAACTCTACTCACCAGACACACTTTTATAGCGTAACAAATCCATTGCAAGAGAATGGCTGGAATTTCATATGCACGGAAGGCTCGAAACAAGATGACGTAGTCTTATTTGCTGCAACAAACAGAAACGGCGGCACTGTAACCTGTGGACTCCTCCCGAGCTATGCAACCATATTTTACACGGAACTGCAGAGTTTATTATCAGCTTTGACTGTGTCTAAAGGCATCAATAAAAAACGGTGATATGCACTGACAGTCAACATATCTATCTTTAAAGCTGCAAAAATATTGCTCATTACTGTCGATCCTCTATACCGTTTATAGCAACTAATAATCAGTCTGTCACCAAAAGTAAAACTCATGTGGGTGCCTATCCATGCAATTATCACAGGTAACGAATATGCCGCACGAGGCAGCAAAACTTCCTTTAAAATTTTGTATCCACTACCATAGGCCATTCGGACAAAAATCCATCAAAAATATGTTCTCCAAAGCTATGGAGCTATGCCTTCTAACACATGAATACCTTTTGAAGAATTCTCAACCACAATCATGTACTTTCTGCAACACATTTGATCTAAGTGTACGCCATATTTTACTAAGTTGTACCGCTATCTCCCATATACGCACGCAAATTTTGCAAATAAGAACCCAATTGAAATTCTCTCCAATGCAACAGATACCAACGTAAAAGACATTTTCAACTTTCTAAAACATGAGAACATAGCGCATCTAATTTAAGATATTATAATATACTAGCGGACCCGACAGACTCTGTTCTGTCAAAAAGATTTTGAATGTGGCAGTTTATATTTCGACCTTAAGACGTATTTGCTCTGCTGACGCTCACACACCACCCTATCATCATGGTGACGGTTCTGTTCAAGAGAATTAAAGAAACTAGTCAGCTCGAGTGACCTAAGTATCTTTGCTTCCATGAACTTTGGCCACCCTTTTGGGACGCACTAAAAGCCCGACTGGGATGTTTGCCAGAGGGCTTCAAACTAAGAGGGGAACTTAAGGGGGATCTAAAGGGATAGTGGGAACCTAAAGGTGAGAAATATTTATAAAGTGGGTGCTTCAATGACAACACATAGAGATAATTAACTATTTATTACTATTATTATTAACATAGAGTCAATAACCGATATAATAAAAAATAATGAAATAATTAAAATAAAATAATTGTAAATTAAGTGAATCATAATTATTAACAAAAATCTGTTTTATTTTTAATGTAGTGCTTTATGACACTATGTGCACAATGTTTTTTGCTTGATTACCTGGTGAATAAACGAACAAATCTGATGGTTTTCCAACACGGGAACAGAACATGTTTGTCTTTTGTTCTTCGTAAAATATGATTGTGTGGTGTTCTTAAAATAATTTGGATTTGTTCAGCCCTACATGATTATTCTTAGAATTTACTTAACTATTTTTATTTATTATTTGTGAATGAAATCATTCCTTAACTCGTTCTGAAACTAAAACAAAAGGAAGAATATTGCGAGGCCAATCAAGTCTATAGTTCTTACATATTTTGACTTTTCTACTTCGTCGGGCTCACGATATTATCATTTTTGTGTGAACACATTAGATCCTCCAACGCGAACACGCACACACACGAACGCGCAATATTTGTATGGGGAAAAGAAAAGGGCTGTTTTAGGCTTTTCACAGTACAAACCATCCTTGGACTTCAAGGAACATTTTAAAAAAAGAATTGTTGAGATTGGTCCATGCGTTGTTGAGTTATGTGCTTACCAACACATTTTGCGATTCATTTTTATATTATAGATAAATATTGTACGTAAATAAGTAAAGGTATGTAATATACAATAAGTAATACTAATTATTTTACGTAATGACTTAGCCGATAGCCCTAGTAGCTAATGCTGTAAACGTATTAATTTATAATTTCAATAAATAAATAATAATAATAATAAGGCATACTAATTTTTTTAAATATTTTGGAAAATAGTTTCCATACACCATTTTTTACTTTTAATGTTGTGAAATATGAGACACTTAGTGAAAAATCTCAAGTTCAAAACATTATCAAGCAGCCATTTTGAACTGTCAGGGACTGGTTAAAACTTTACTTATGGTTTTTATAAAATGTCATGCCCTTTCAAAGAAGAGAAAACAAATCACACCCTTGAACTAGCATTTAAAAACAAACAACTTAAAATAATCAAATTAATCAGAAATTAACTAAATAATGATGCTCTTATGTAACTAGGACGACTTTCCCCGTAACCTTGTATCCTGTTATTATATGCATATAATTGGCGCGTATACCCTTTTTGGGTATTTGGTCCAGCTCCTCCTCCTGTTTGCGGTGTGCATCTTGATGTTGTTCCACAAATGAAGGGACCTACAGTTTCAAGCCGACTCCGAACCGCAGATATTTTTTTATGACGAGCTTTTTCATGGCAGAAATACACTCGGAGATTTACCTTTGCCTGTCGAGGTAATTTGTACCATAGTATAAAATATCAGTTAAGTTAGTCGGTTTCTGCAGCGTCTCCAAAGTGCTCTGGCCAAAACTGAATCTTAAAAGGACAAAATGATTGAATGGATTCAACAGATCAACTACCAGTGTCCTCACAGGTGCTATATGGGTCACTGCATTATAGGCACCCTAGCCTGTAGAACGGGTGTACCTTACAATTACTTCTGCAGGAGTTGGGGATATGAAGAAAAAATTGAATGGGTACAACACCTCCTCGGTGAATGTCCTGCGCTTCAAAGAAGCCGTGCCAAATGTCTTGGCGATTATTTCATTGCCAACCTGGGAATATATCTCACTGAAGCGACTGGTTACCTTCTTAAAAAGATCTAAGTGGTTTAAGAAACTTAGTTAAAGGATGGAAATCAAATACAGATATCTCTATGTGCCTTAGGGCCACCGAGTATCTTGTCCGCGGCATGCAGCTTGGCTAATCTAACCTAACTTAGTCGGTTCTTCGCCATTCGGAAATATCTTTTAGTATACATTGTGGCGAATTTTACGTAAAAATCTTGGCCTATCCTCTTAGGGTCTGCTTTTCAAACTAGTTTAGCGTTGGTGAATTTTTAAATTGATTTTAACCCTTAAACTCAGTTTAGTTGGTAAGCATAGTTAAATTGGTATCGAAACTGCTCTAGAAAAGCACAAAATATTTGTTTGCATATAAATATGTCCGTATGTCTATATGTCTATATGTGTAGGTATGTGCACACATAAATATGTCAATTTGTGAACATAACACTTCCATAGCTTAGCTGCACGCTTTACTTTTCTTCTCCCGGTTTTTTTTTTTACTTTCGTAAGCTCTTTTGTTTACATTTTGTATTTGTGTTTTTGTTGCCTTTGTCACTTCTGCTTTGCAATTTTTATTGAGCATCAACAGTTGTTTGTATTTTGCTTTTGTAATGGCTTACAATGCAGCGCCAAACACCTGTTATACGCCGCTTATGAACATAAATATACAAGTATGTTTGTATGTATGTCTAAAGTGGCTCATATGTTTACAAACATACATACACATACAAACATAACTACGTACATTTGGTGTTTTGTATTACAATTATTATTGCTTTGTTGTATTCTTGTTGTAGTAGAACACAGCGAAAACCAGTTGCTTTGCCATTGCATCTGTGCATACATACCGACATACTTACATACATACATAAATGCATGGGTATGTATGTTGCTGGTATCGTTGTTGGTGGCAGATTGCATTGCAATGCCGTGCAGTAGTTTGTTGTCGAATTATGGCACGTTGCAACGTCAATAGCAATAACAACAATACCGTGCATTACAACAAACGCAACAACACTAGTCAACAGCCAGCAGCCAACAGTCAGCAGTCAGCAGTCATCAGCAGTACAGTGAACCTTGTCATCTGAGCAGTCGCGACTAATGCATTTGAACGTTGCCTCCACTCAACCAACCACAACAACAACAGCAACAGCTCATCACTATTATTAATGCTAATATCAGCAAGTTGTTGAATGCCGTATTCGTGTATGTGTGTGTGTATGAGTATGAGTGCCCATACTTGTGCCATCTACCTCGTCACCTACCACTACACAGCGTGGCTTTGGGCAAAGCTTCCAGCCTCTGGTGGTTAGCTATTCTTATTTTGTGGGTTGTCGATAAATTAGTTTTGCTCTTAAATAGGCATTTGTGATATATGAAAGTACGTACATAACTACGTATGGATGTATGCAAATGAGTTCTTGTCACTCATTTACAATGTGTTTGGTAATTTGATGCTCTCGGCGTGTTCAAAATTGCGTTTCATGCAAATACAAGTGGCGGAAATTTATTTCCATTTACTCGAATTGTGTTACGTATGAAGGAAAAGATGTAGGTGACCGCTAGTATTTATGATTTCGGTTATGCTACGATTTTTTTGCTTTAAGTGATTTAAATTAACATAGCATAGCACAGCATTACATAGCCACTTGTTAGAAGAGAAATAACATCCAGTGTAACCTTTAGTTGCTTAGAATTCTTAACTGGTTTATGAAAATTATTTTATATAAGAACTGAATCTATTATTTATTAATGATTGCGTGAGAGTACACAGATGTCGATCGAGGGTCTGACATTCACTTGAATATTTACTGATAATTGTTCTATACTTGTGTGTGGAGTTTAGTTGCGCTTATATAGCGCTTTGTATCGGAGCGATATGGTTTTTACACTCCCTTGCTTGTGCCCAAGGGTAATATAATTTCTTTCACATAACGAGTGTATGTAACAGCATGAAGAATCAATATATGATAGATATGGACGTAACACATCGGCCAATAAGTCCCGGGCCTGGATAAGAAAATAACATTTTTTTTCAAAAATTCTTCTTTATTCAACAATGTAGTCCCCTTTGGCGATGATACAATCATTCCAACGAGTTTGTAGCTTTTCTATGCCTGTTTTGTAGAGCATTTATCTTTGGCCTCAAAATAGGCTTCAGTTTTAGTGATAACTACCTTATTTGATTGAAATTTCATTCCCTGGAGTATTTTTTGAGGTCTGAAAACAGCCAATAGTCGCTGGGGGCCAGATCTGGACTATACAGGGAAAGGGGAAGCAATTCGAAACGTAATTCGTTCAATTTTTCCATCGTTTTCAGCGATTTGTGACACGGTGCATTGTCTAGGTGAAAGAGGATATTTTTCATCTTCGTATGAGGCCGTTTTTCTGCGAGTTTCTCCTTCAATTGTTCCAATAAGTCACAATAATAATCAGAATTAATTTTTTTCCAAATAATTAATGAAAATTTGCATAGTATCCCAAAGATGCCAAAACCTTTCCAGTTGACTGTTACGTCTTTGGTCGCTTTGGACGGCTTTGGACAGCCCACTCAGATGACTGCCGTTTCGACTCTGGGGTCTAGTGGCGGATCCATGTTTCATCCATTGTCACATATCGACGAAAAAATTTAGACTTATCTCGCATATTAATGTACAAGCAACGATTTGAATCATAAATTCGATGTTGTTTTTGTTCCGGCATGAGCAAACGCGGCATCCATTTCGACAACAGCATTTTCATACCCAAATGCTCGTGCAAAAGAGTGAACGCTCTGCCTTTTGACATCTTTAGCTATCTCTTCCAACTTCACTTTGCGATTGTCCATGATGATTTTGAGGGTTTTTTTTCAATATTTTCTGGAGTAACTGCCTCATTTGGACGACCAGGACGTTCAGCATCATCGGTGTCTGTACAGCCACGTTTAAAGCCAGTATACCATCGTTTGATGGTTGTTTCTGATGGAGCAGAGTCCGGCTAATGTTTATCGAGCCATTGCTTAGCTTCAACAGCATTTTTTTTTTCATAAGAAAACAATGATAAATCAACAGACAAAAATGTTTTGAATTTATTGTTTTTAAAAATAGCAAAAGTAGCGTCACTTAAAGCACTGTAACTTGGTAAATAATACACCGAATGTTTTGAAATCTTGACAGTATACCTTTAGAGTTTAGCACTATTAAATAACAAAATCGGTATGGTATTAGTGGCGCCATCTAGAGGTCAGGCCCGGGACTTATTGACCGATGTGTTAAGGGTCTCTCAAAAGTGACACCCAGATGTCAATAGTGAATAATTCCTAAGCGGTACATTTTTTAAATTATCTATACTAATATTATAAAGAGGAAAACTTTGTTTGTTTGTTTGTTACGAATAGGCTCAAAAACTACTGGACCGATTTTAAAAATTCTTTCACCATTCGAAAGCTACATCATCCACGAGTAACATGGATCATATTTTATTTTGGAAATAGGGCTCGAGATATAGGTCAAAACGTGGACCCGGGTAACCTTCGGATGTGTATGTACAATATGGGTATCAAATGGAAGCTGTTGGTGAATGCTTTAGTCCAGAGTATCTTTCATGCCGCTCCGTGACTAGGCTCTCGAGATAGAGACCAAAACGTGGACCCTAGAATGTGTTTGTACAATATGGATATCAAATTGAAGCTGTTGGTGAATGCTTTAGTACGGAGTATTTTTCATGCCGCTCCGTGACTGGGGTCTCGAGATATAGGTCAAAACGAGGACCCGGGTAACCTTTGGTTGTGTATGTACAATATGGGTATCAAATGAAAGCTGTTGATAAGTGCTTTAATACGGGGTAATTTTCATATCTATTGATGACTAGGGTCTGGAAATATATGCCAAAACGTGGACCCGCCGTGTCTTTGAACCGAATTAAACCAAACTTACACACATTGTTAAGGAGGTATTGAAGATGGTTTCCGTATAGTATGGATACCTATTGGTAGATAGGGTCTCGCGATATAGGTCAAAACGTGGACCCGGGTAACCTTCGGATGTGTATGTACAATATGGGTATCAAATGGAAGCTGTTGGTGAATGCTTTAGTTCAGAGTATTTCCATCCGCTCCGTGACTAGGGTCTCGAGATAGAGACCAAAACGTGGACCCTAAAATGTGTTTGTACAATATGGATATCAAATGAAAGCTGTTGATAAGTGCTTTAATACGGGATAATTTTCATACCTATTGATGACTAGGGTCTCGAAATATATGCCAAAACGTGGACCCGCCGTGACTTTGCACCGAATTAAACCAAACTTACACACATTAGTAAGTAGGTATTGAAGATGGTTTCCGTATAGTATGGATACCTATTGGTAGATAGGGTCTCGAGATATAGGTCAAAACGTGGACCCGGGTAACCTTCGGATGTGTATGTACAATATGGGTATCAAATGAAAGCTGTTGATAAGTGCTTTAATACGGGGTAATTTTCATACCTATTGATGACTAGGGTCTGGAAATATATGCCAAAACGTGGACCCGCCGTGTCTTTGCACCGAATTAAACCAAACTTACACACATTGTTAAGTAGGTATTGAAGATGGTTTCCGTATAGTATGGATACCTATTGGTAGATAGGGTCTCGAGATATAGGTCAAAACGTGGACCCGGGTAACCTTCGGATGTGTATGTACAATATGGGTATCAAATGGAAGCTGTTGGTGAATGCTTTAGTTCAGAGTATTTCCATCCGCTCCGTGACTAGGGTCTCGAGATAGAGACCAAAACGTGGACCCTAGAATGTGTTTGTACAATATGGATATCAAATGAAAGCTGTTGATAAGTGCTTTAATACGGGGTAATTTTCATACCTATTGATGACTAGGGTCTCGAAATATATGCCAAAACGTGGACCCGCCGTGTCTTTGCACCGAATTAAACCAAACTTACGCACATTGTTAAGTAAGTATTGAAAATGGGTTTCGTAAAGTTTGGTTGTAATTCGGAGCGTTGGCAACGGGTACAGCGTTCTTTTGAGCCAGCCATAATGTCGCTTACTTTTTTAACGCTTGGGGCGGAACTGAACTGTCAAATTGACAGTGTGAGTTACAATGTGTCAATTTTTCTTTCTGATTTGGATGCCATAAGGAAAAAAACGTAAGTGCAACATGTAAAAATTGTTTGTGAATTTTTTTGGAGTGGATTTTGGAACAGTGAATAATTTCTTACGAAATTTGAGAATTTAATGTGAAATCCCAATGAAATTATGTGTTCGTGGAAAAAACAATTTTTTTCGTTTTTTTTTGAAAATATAAATGGATAATGGTTAAAAAAGCTCCAATGCTTAATAAAACATATAAATTGAAACGAAAAATTCATGGATGATCAGGAAAAAGACGGTTGTTTCTTAGTTATTCATTTGCGTTGATTTGAAATTTAAAAACAATCTTCTTTTTTCCTGATTTTCAATTTGTATTTTATATTTACTCAAAAACAAATAGAAAAACAAAAAATATTGTTTATGCCAAAGCGATTGAATAAAGAATAAAGAAATAAATAATATGAAAACCATATATTTTCTGTTCTAAACCATATCTATTCTATTTTAGTGTGCCCAGCGAAGGGGGCGGGGTTTGCTAGTCTTTGATATTTCTCAAGTAAACAGATGTACAATTTTATACGATAGAGCAAGGCGTTAAAATTATTGAAACCTATTATGAAAATGGTCAACCTTTAACAACAACATATCGCGAAATTCGTGATTGTTTTGGTGGAAATAATCATCCGAATGAGTCGACAATTCAATGATTGGTGAAAAAACTTCAAGAAATGGTTCTGTCAAGGATAGAAGGGTGCTGGCAGACCAAAAACTGGGCATACTGTTGGGACTATCATTGCTGTATCGCAACGTGTGTAGTGTTTCTGAACAACCTTCAGCATCGATATCTCGACGTTCTCAACAAGTAGGAATTCATGCATGCCATGTTTGGCGGATTTTACCTATAGAAGAGCTCAGCGTGGATATTTAAATGATATCATTTTTCACAAACGCTCCAACACTGAAAGTATTGGATGCGGTACTAGCTGGTGGTAGCAAAGGCAGAGTAAGGCCTCCTCTGCTTTGGAAAAATCAGGCGGGTGAGGGACTTTGCCTCACTTGATATCTCCAACTGGCGCTGGTTAGCATGAGAAAGAAACGACTGGTGCGCTTTATTAAACTCGGCCAAAATCGCATGGGAAGAGGAATTTTTCACATATAACGGTTTTTTCACATTTTAACTTAAAATAATACCTTGGCACGTCTTTTGAAAGAACCTTACCAAAATGCTCAGCATGATGAAAAGAGTAAATTTAGCAATGTGTGTCTGCCCGTGCGCACGATAACACGACGAAAAATTATTTATTTCAGGGGTGAGAGGTAGTCAGAATTACTAAAATTGGATTTTTTTTTTACATTTTCTTAAAGTACGATATCTTGAAAATATTTTGGGAAAATTTGAAGTAAATGCCACAAATACTTTTCGAGTTATTCAACGATTAACAAAGGGCGCTCCGGCGCTCCTCGGGCGATAGCAAAAGTTTAAATGCATTTTTCTCAAAACTATGTTTTTTTTGACTGGTAATCACTAAAAAACCGCTTGGTAGCTTTCAATGAAATTTATAATTTTATTTAAAAAAAACTCGTGCCTGATCGAAGGATTCATTTTTTCAACAATTTCAATTTTTTTTTTTAATTAATCGTGGGTTTCTTTCTCGAAAATCTGAAAAATATATCCTGCGACCACCATATTGTTAATTTTAAAAACAAAGCTGCAATCAGGCTCAAGATTATCTATTAGTAAAACTTATTTCTCTTGCCCGATTGATTTTAGATGAATCTCCAAGGACTTGTGAAGATCGCCGCAAGGGGCTTCTGGAGAAACGGGCTCCACACAAACAGCGATAACTTTTACAATTATAAATTTTTTGCTTGAAATTTTTGGTAGAGTCAAGTCGAAACATGATGCATTAATGTTGTGTTTTTATTTTTGTAAAATAAAGCCTTTGACTACCCCTAATACCTTCAATAAAGCTGGGTAAAATACAAATCATTCTTTGTTCGGCCAACCTGCAAAGCAATGGTAACTTACAAATATGAGCCCTCAAAAATAAATATCAATGTCCACTTTTGGGTAAATGCTCCTGATATCATTTAGATCCGGTATGGCTACTATTGAGATCGGATAAAATCCTCGCTCACTTTTTATAAGTTATATAATTTCCGTCCGACCTTTTGGTGGTATGACTCTCATTGTCGAAGTTTATTTAATTCTAAAAATTTATAGCCAGCCCAAATTGAATTTTACTCATATATTAAGGGGTTACATGGGTTTCGTGGGTTCAAAAAATCGATGTTTTTTTTGTTTGGCTTATTAATTTCTACAACATCTCAGAGAATATTATCCTAAATTTTCAAGTTGATCCGAATAATAGTTTCGGAGATACTCAAAACTTTAAACGCGTTTTTCTCGGAACCGCGTTTTCAAAGTCGGTTGTCAAATGTTCTAGAAAACTACTCCACCGATCTTGATGAAATTTTACACAGGTGTTCGAGATACAATTTGCTCGTGCTTGAACGAAGGATTTTGTTTTTTTTTTTTTTCAATTACAACTATTAAAAAAACAACAAAATGTCAAGGAAATTTGACCGAAATTTTCATTTTTTTCCAAAAATGTCTGCCAAAATTCCAATTTTTACTTTTTTTCTTTCCTTCGTTCAAGCACGAGTTTATGGTCTTAACTAAAACACTTATTTTTGTTTTTTTATTTTTGATGATCCTGTCAGGAGTTTTGCTGACAACGCGGACGCACCTTTTTTCGAGGGGTCACCGGAAATGACGTCACAATAGAGGCGTTTTAATTTTATTTTTTTTAATTTCGGAAATTGTTTTTTAAATATGTATCTATAAGACAGAAAAAAGTTTGAATTAAATAAATAATTTTTTACATAGAAAAAGAAATATTGAAAACCCATGTAACCCCTCAAATAAAGTTCGGCCTTCTGAGTTCGGCCTCCTACCCTACTTTTTGCTTTTTTTGAAATCTTATAGGATCAGCTGCTCATTTTCGTTTTTTTTTTTTTGTTTCCTTTTTCACTCCTCTCGGGAGCATAGGGCCTCAGTCTTGCGTTGCTTTCGTTAACCTATTTTCATTCTTTGTTTTTTCTATCGCGACATAATGCACAATACATAATGGTTGCGATATTTATGGACCAAAAGCCAAAGATGGGAGTTTGGAAAAAATTTTCTTAATGTTACTTAAAGTTCACGACGTGTGCAAACCAAGAAAAATGAACTGCCACTACTGACAATGAGGCTGAAGAATTTATTTTTATCCTAAAGATGAAAAGAGTTGAACAGAAATCTGCCGAATCAATATAAATTTAACACAATTTTAAACGGCTGTTCAGTACTCAATAGATTTATATCCCATATGTCAATCACTTTTAGTGATAAGATCTTTGGCATGAAAGACACCAAACTTAACAACAAAAATATTGCCTATTATATTTGTACAATTATTTTCACCAAAAATTGGATGCATAAACCAAAAGGCCACTACGGGGCGGTATAATCACAACTTTATGGTACATTTCCCATGTAAAAGGTAAAGCAGAAAGAGCCAAATCGGTTATAAAGCAAAGGTTTACTTACGCTTAGTCACTTCTTTTTCCTGATTGTGTGATAACTTTTTAAACAATTTTGTCCGCGTTTAACAAAGTACGTCAGAGTCTTTCTCGTACCAACCGGGATCAGCTGAACCCACCTTCTTTACCCATTCTTTCCAACGCAAACTTTCTCTTTCTGTGCTACGACCAACTGTATGCACTCCGAGGACATGAATCAGCCAACGGCGCTGCTGGATCTTTAATCGTTGCGCTATGGCTACGCCATGAGCTTATACAGCTCATCTTTCCATCTACTGCGTTATTCGGTGTCAACGAGCAAAGGTGCAAAATGCTTCTGCAGAATATTTCTCTCAAGCACTCCAAGGGATACCTCATCGGATGTTGGTATCATCCAAGCTTCTGCGGATGGGCATGATGAGATGATTTTTGTTCGTCAAGACAGATATTTACTTGCCTATTCAGTCCAAAATAGCGCTTAGCCACTATGGCTGTGAAACTATGAGCGTGAGATCTTTTCAACCGGAAGTGCTAGGAATACAAGTATATAAGTACACGAGCGAGGCTTGCAGAGAGTTGAGGAGTAAAACTATGACATAATTGCACAACAGCCAATGCTAGACTATGAGTTGGTGAGACTATGAGCAATTCTGAACGACCTTCTAATATTTGTACAGTTGTTTGTAAACTAATAACTACGCACAGAATGTTTCGATTTGAACAGGGTTTTTAGTTTCTTGAATTCAATCTCTCCTGGAAGGTTATTTACTTCGTGAATTGCATAAACTTACAAACGAGCTGAGTCTATAAGTCAAAACGTGTCAGAAATTTCCACAATTTATTTTCAAGTGTCAACAAACCAAAATCGACTCCACCGATTCGAGTACTTTTTTTCTATGAAGGTTTGGTTAGGTTATACCATAGCTGGCCAAAGCCACGCAGAGACCATTCTAGCTTATAGCGATACTATATTCAGAGAACTTTTTTTGTTTTTTTGTTTTTTTGCGAAAATATTCATCACTCAAGATGCGCCTACTGTTCACGGATTTTAGGCGTCGTTCAAGCTCCAGTTCAGCGCTAGATTCTAGTCTTTCAAAACTGAGAGCATCCAGACCTAGACTATGCTAGTTTTCGAGAGAGCCGGACAAAATAAAATTTTTGCGCCACCTTGTACATATGCATAGCATGGAGCCCAAACATGAGCTGTCGTCGTGATTGCCTGCCCTTATAGCTACAATTCTCACCAGACTTATGAAATGGATATTTGACTAGTGTGCACTAACCAATTGGGCTGGCCTTAGAGGTCTGTCTGCAACATTCTCTCCGTGCTGTACTGGTACTGTACTCTCTACCAATGACGTCACGAGGCTGACTACGGCTTGATTTTGATAGCCATGGATTGTCTAGTATTAGAGGTAAATACGTATTAAATAACACTATACATTCACTTCGTCCACCCCACTTCAGGGGAAGCACCTCTTTCTAAGTCAATAAATATAATATAAATTTACTTTTTACTTTTGTGCTCGTCTCTTTGTGGTTAAATAGAGACTGATTGATTTGATAAGCTAAGAGCTGCAATAAACCGAAAATGTTTATTGTGCCAACAAATAAATTAAACGATTTATATGACTAGCCCAATATCTCGCCAAATACTCGTGACGTACCCGTTAGTATGAGGTCATGCGCAGCGCTAGTCTTCACGCTGGGGACGATGACGTAAAATTTCCTATTTATTAATTTGATTACTGTTCCTATGTGAATTTACTATTTTGACAGCAAATTCGGTTGTTATCAAACTGATTAGTTCATTTTGTTTGTCAGTTTATACTTCCACCAAATTTAGAAGACTTGAATTACTCACATACATATCAGCATTCTTTGATTTCACAATACGATTGATCACGTTTTTAACTTCCTGTGGCTATTTAAATAAGAATGTGTAACACCTATGTTATCTTGTTTTGTTTTTTGTTTTTGGTTTGATCGATGTGCCCGCTGTACTTCTTGATCTATGTATTAGAATGCCCTAAAATAGCTACGATATGCTTTTATAATTTGTCACAAGCCGTTTTGAAAAAAAGGAAAAAACAAGAAAAAATAAAAGAGGGCCATTCCTACGATGAACCGGAATTCCTTGGAACTAAAGCATTGGTAATTGGTTTTGTTAGTTGAATGAAAAAACGAGCGATTATCTGTAAGACTCTGAGGCGAGATATGAAAGAGCTTGAAAGAGGTTGGTCAACTCATTGCAGTTAATGTTACCATTGATAATAATATAGACAAATATTAATAAGAAGAAGATTCTTCTATCAGGCAATGACCGCAGACCTAATAATTTCCGTCCTCGTATAATGAGGAGGAACATTTGTCTAATCAGTCTTAATCAAAGCGAATTTGGTAAAGAGAAATTTGTACTTTTCCAATTTTTTTAGAACGGATTTCGTAGTATGGATTCCATATTAACGGGCAATATTCGAGGCGACTTCTCACGTCTTCCTCAGGCAATATAAAGCGACTCTAATGTCTGTGGATCTTTGAAATTACTAGTGTTTCTGTCTAAAGAAACCGATCATTGCGAATGGGTGCAAACAATAAAATCAATATGATTGGAGAATGATAACTTGACGCCAAAATAACACCCAGATCTTTCATTTTGTAACGAGGATTTAGTGCACTGTGATTTAATTTGTAATTAAATAATAATCGTGTGATTTCCTGGTAAATGCTACCACAACACCTTTTTTAATATTGAGAAATAAATGATTTATTCTATAATATAATACAACATTGGTCAAACGCAGAAATATCTGATTGCGGATTATTGCATTTTGGGTCAGTTTCGAAAAATAATACTTAAGTAAATATTATAAACACAAATGGCCGAAGTTCTGGCAATACCTAATATTTTGTTTCCTTTCTCGAATTTTACGTGTATTTTATATGCGTAAAATAAATGACTTAGGCCTTTATTTTGACACAAAACTAAATTTTTCGTCATATATCAGTTATATCGTCTCCCAAGCGCATGCTTTGTTAGCCTTTGTTCGGGGTAACAATTTACTATTGTCGGACTTACATATGTAAATACAGTTTGTTAAGGAATTATTTTCACATCCGCTAATCTAGCAAAATTCAGCATAGCACATGGACTGAAAAATCCTAAGGGCCTAAAACAGAAAAGACGTTTTTTTTTTGTTCAAAATTAGTTTTATTCATCAATGCAATTTCCATCAAGAACTATGCCATAACTTCAGCGCTGCTCTAAGATTTCTATACCACTTTTGTTGAAGGATTTTCTTTTGCCTCAAAATAGGCCTCAGTTTCAGCGATAACCTCTTCATTCGAGCGAAATTTCTTACCGGGGAGCATTTTTTGCTAGGTCTGCGAAGGGCCAGTAGTCGCTGGGAGGCAAATCTAGCGAATACAGTGGATGTGGAAGCAATTCGAAGTTCTGTTCATGCAATTTAGCCACTGTTCAGAATCATCAACACGTTCAAGGTTTTTCGTCAACAGTGAACAAGCGCGGCGCCCACTTTGAACAGAGCTTTCTCATAGTCAAGTGCTCATGTAATTAAGGGTGGTTAAACTTTAAAGGCCGATGTTGAATGTAAACCACACCCAAACGCCTAGCTTTTTTCTATATTTTCTTTGACACTTTTCAATTTCAGACTAATTCAATTTGAACTCTGGAAAGATACATAATTGACCAACGCGTTAAAGTTATTTAGCTTTACTATGAAAATGGGCGTTTAAATCAAAATGCATATCGGGCACTTCGTGATTTTTTCGGTCAATTTAATCGTCCAAATGAGCGTATAATCGGAAAAATTGTACAAAAGTTTGAGCAAACTCGGTCTGTAGGAAAACACCAGTGCACTGTTTGGTGCGGTTTATGGGTCGGCGGCATCATTGGGCCGAATTTTTTTCAAAATAAGGCCGGTCAGGCAGTTACTGTAAATAGTGTTCGCTATCGTGAGATGATAACGAACTTTTTATGGCCCGAGTTGGAAGATATGGATGTGGACGATATGTGCTAACGAAGCAATGGCCCTTTTGCGCGAAAAATTTGATGGCCGAATAATCTCACGTCGCGGCGATGTCAATTGGCCGCCAAGATAATGTGATTTGACACCGTTGGACTTCTTTCTTTGGGGTTATTTGAAAGAAAAGCCAGCAACAATTCAAGAGCTAAAGGATGAGATAATTGGGCACATTAACGGCATAGAAACTGAATTATGCCTCAGCGTCATTGAAAATTTGGACCATCGGATGGAGGTGTGCCGCCGAGACCGCGGCGGCCATTTGGCCTATATTATATTACATACATAATTGAGCCATACCAATATTACCATAATAAAGAGAAATAACAATAAGTTCTTAAAAAAATTGTATTTTATTCAAAATCAACACCGGCTCTTGAAACTTAACACTCTTGAAAACACCCTTTATAAAACAAAACACAGTTAAATTTCAGGCAAATTTATTTTATCCCCTTTAAAATATGACCCATCTGATGCAAAACACGCATGTGCCAACGTTTACTCCAGTCCTCCATGCACCCCTGGTAGGTCGACGAAGGAGTGGCTTCGGCTTCTTCGTCGCATTCTCCTTGATCTACTCTATCGACTGAAATCGCCTTCCACGAAATGATAACTTCAACTTGGGAAACAAAAAGTTGTCGCACTTAATCCAGCACAATTTGGGCTCGGTGCGATGACGCGTTCTCATCAAACGCTTCAGAACGGATAAATAATATTATTTATTGACTGTCTGGCTCGATGGAAGGTACTCATGGTGCACTACGCCTTGGCAATCGAAGAAAACAATGACCATCACCTTCCAGGTACTTTTTGATCATATGGTAGGAAGGCATATCAACAGAATTGGGCCACCATATTTTCACTTTCGCAGAGGCTGTTAGGATATAGAAGAGAAAAGGACAGTGGAACACCTTCTATGCGGGTGCATGTTTGTGTGTAGAAGAAGGTTGAATATGCTCGCAATCGCTTTTCTGGACGGCATCGCGGATGTTGCATATATAAAATTAGATAGACTTACAAAGTTCATAAAGTCCACAGACTGGTTTAAAGAGAACCAATTGGAGCAAAGAGAACCACTTACCTAACCTAACGCGTACGAAATGTTAGTCTTCGTGCTTCCTTATTTAGATAACCCACTATATATGTATATATACTCGTACGTATATCAATACTGAATACAGCTTGTAAATATCGAAAGCTTGAAAAGTAGAACCGCCTGTCTCGCATGCTCTTTTGTAATAAATATCATAAATGAATTATTGATTGTCCATCTCTTTTAGAAAGATTACACTGTGGTACAAAAAAAAAAGTTGCAAAAAAACTTTGGATCGGACATGGTGAGGGTTGTAGCTTATGAAAAACTGAAAAGAATGGTATAGGAGAAATTTCCAATACACCCCCAAAATCTCATTTTATGGCCATAAAACCGTTTTTCAGTAGGTTGATGTGAAGAATAACTCCTAACTTCGCCAATTTCCATCCGATTTCGAATTTGCTTTTTTGGTTCGAAAGAACAAAAACAAGCCTTTTTGACAGTGTGTTAACATTTTTTCTGAAATGACAACTGACGAGACTGTAAGCGGAAGTATTTGGAATTTTTTTATTTTTTCTCTATTTTTTCGACTTTGACATAATTTTTACGATATTATCCGATATTGAGGATTTTTTTTAGTACCCTACTGTGTTAGTAAATTTAATTTTGCGTCGAATGAGCTATATTTGACTGTAATTGAATTAAAATTAATAGAGTTGTGTGGGTTTTAAGATTTTTTCTTTTTTTTTACTACGAGATTTGGTATGCGTTTCGAAGCATGAAAATAATAACAAGTGTCATTATAAACGCATAATATTTATTGGAGTATTGTGCAGTGCAGCACTGTACGGTATGGTGCGGTGCAGTACACAACGGCACTGGTTCCAAACTTAAAAATGCATTGGAAACGGCCCTTTGGAGTTTAGTATGGTACGGTACATTTGTCATTTCTTCATCAGTTTTGAATACTTCTCTGTAAGAAATTCGATCATCATCATTCATCTGAAGTCGTCATCAACTAAATTCCATTGTTTAAATCGAGAAGCGAGCGTTTCAGATTGTCTTCCCGATAGAAGTAAATCACGAGAAAGATCTTGAAAATCTGAATTTGATACAATGTCTCGTTCTGAAAACTTAGAACCAGACGGAAAGTACTCTTCATCATCAGGTTTATTGTTATCAGTTTGATCATCATCAGCAATGAGTTGAACTTCCTTCAGTTCATGACCTGCAGTTGAGTCAATCATATTGTCCAAGACTACGGGGTTCTTAAGAGTTGCAACATCAGCATATTTTATGTGCTTTCGAGTTTTATAATGATGACCGTTTACGTCCGTTTTACAAAAATAACAATCATCTGGTTTATGATAAGGCTGATGATGCCATATCATCGGAGAATATTGAGAAATTTGACTTTTCTGGCAACGTTTTGATTTATATCTTATGAATTTCAATGAAACAAACAATAAAACTTTGGCGTTTTAATAAGGTTAACTTATAATAACAAACTTCTTTTGTTAATCAATGTACAGTGTGAACTTTGGTACACTTGGGAGCTTTCTCATATTTCTATTGAAAAAAAATGTGCTATAATATGTCAGATATTTTCGTAAGTTCTAACCAGTTCTGTTGTATGCAGTACAGTGTACTCTTATGTATACATATACACTCCAATAAATATTACGTATCTATAATAACGCATCAAAACACGTCCTTATTCCCATTTAGCGTAAGCTATACCAACATTCCAAATTAGTAAAAAAAAAAACAAAAAATCTTAAAACTCGCACAACTCTACTAATTTTAATTCAATTACAGTCAAATATAGCTCATTCGACGCAAAATTAAATTTACTAACACAGTAGGGTACTAAAAAAAATCCTCAATATCGGATAATATCGTAAAAATTATGTCAAAGTCGAAAAAATAGAGAAAAAATAAAAAAATTCCAAATACTTCCGCCTACAGTCTCGTCAGTTGTCATTTCAGAAAAAATGTTAACACACTGTCAAAAAGGCTTGTTTTTGTTCTTTCGAACTAAAAAAGCAAATTCGAAATCGGATGGAAATTGGCGAAGTTAGGAGGGATTGTTCATATCAACCTACTGAAAAACGGTTTTATGGCCATAAAATGAGATTTTGGGGGTGTATTGGAAATTTCTCCTATACCATTCTTTTCAGTTTTTCATAAGCTACAACCCTCACCATGTCCGATCCAAAGTTTTTTTGCAACTTTTTTTTTTGTACCACAGTGTTATGTTTCAGTACTCCAACTCGTAACCTTAGACAGTTTTCAATATTTTATGTGGGAATGTTCAGTTTCGATTATCCTAAAACTGCGTCTTTGATGAGAACTATTTCTGAATTAAATAATATTTCGAGATTGGACCCGCCCTATTTAATTATTTCAATTAGTCTGAAGCTAATATTTTCATTAAGGAAGGATCTTTTGATTGACTGCAATAGTAACATCTACATAAATCTTGTAAATTATTCTCGCTAAATTTTATACGTCAGGCTGTACGATTGTAATGTAATAGACTAAATAAATAATAGAGGGTGGTTAAATTTCAAGGGCCGATGTTGAATGTGAACCACACGTTAACGTCAACGACTTCTTTCTTTGGGGTTATTTGAAAGAAAAGGTGTACGTCGATAAGTCCGCAACAATTCAAGAGCTAAAAGATGAGATAATTCGGCACGTTAACGGCATAGAACCTCAATTATGCCTCAGCGTCATCGAAAATTTGGACCATCGGATAGAGGTGTGACGCCGATGCCGCGACGGCCATTTGGCCAATGTTTTGTTCCATACGTAATTGAGCCATACTAATATTATCAAAATAGAGAGAAATTACAAAATTTTTTTAAAAAAATTGTATTTTATTCAAAATCAAGACCGGCCCTTGAAACTTAACCACCCTTTAAATAAGAAAATAATAAAAGTAAATTCATAAATAGCTCTGATCATTTTCTACTATATGGTATACTACCTATAGTAAGTCATATATATATACTAATACACTATACTATATTATATTTACATATATAGAAAATTCGATACATTCATTCCACTACGACTCAGGTGCTAAGGCAGGTGGAGCAACATATGAGTGCTCTTAAAGACCGCAATAGAGTATCGAATTCAATCGCAAAGAGCAGTGTTTCAAACCTCACATTCCGTTCAGGTAGGCCAAAGGTGGAAAATTTCGATAAAATCATGAATTTCGTGCCGACTGACAGGCACTTTCTATTACAGAAGGAAAGAAGATTAGCCGAAAACCCGTTTGGATAAGCCAGCCTAAGCGATCGCCAAGGCCGGATTAGCGGACAAGAAGGTTTTGCTGTGTGTTTAATGGGATTAGAAAATAATCATCCACTATGAGCTACTTCTATCGGCCCAAATACCCAATTCATACCGCTACTGTCAGCAACTGATCATATTGAAGCAGGTGATAGACTAGAAATAGCTAGAATTGGTGATTAGGAATGTGTTTGTGTTGTATCAAGACGGTGTCAGGTGTCCATCTATGTTAGTCGACACGTCGGACTCACGGAAACTGTGTGGGCGTTTCTATAGCATACGCCATGAACGCGATTGCTTTTTCAAGATTTTCAAAATTTTCTTCCCAGTAAAAAATTGGACTCCAAAGGCGCTTGTGATCAGCACATCAGCTGATTTAATCGCGGTTATCGAAAAATAAGATATATAATGGTCTAAATCTGATAATTCTAACTAACTATTTTGATTTCATCAACGAAATGAAGTGGAAAAAAATCGGCTGATTTTTTGGAACAGCAAAATGAAATGAGCAAAATAACGCGGAAGCGAGGTTTTTGATTCAACAAATCTAATACCGAGGCATGCGAATCACAAGTTCTGGATTTTTGTGAGTTTTTGTGCCTCAAAATTTCGGGATTCGCGGAGTCTAATACTAAGAATCTCAAGTTCTGGATTTTATGTGAGTTTTTGTGCCTCAAAATTTCGGAATTCAAGAAATCTAATACCAGGAAGCTCAAGTTCTGGATTCTATGTATTCTTTTGTCCACCAAAATTTCGTGATTCAAGGAATCTAATACCGGGAATCTTAAGTATAAATTTACTTATTAGCTGGTTCGCCAAAAATATTCATCAGCGGATAGTGCGCTCTCATTCTGTCAACAAGAGAAATATTTGCTTAACCGACAGCTCCAAGAACACAAATAGTATTCAACGAGCACCAGCCAGGCTTCTGTTTAAATCTTAAAGACCTCTTATGTTATGAGGGCCACAACGACTCTAAATCGGAAATTTTTATAATGCTTAAGGTGACGGAAGAGATAGTAGAAAAGAGGTTACTGAAGAGTTGTACAAAAGAGGTGGCTTAGATTAATACCAGAGTAGAGTGCGGAAGGACTGTCAAGATGTTATAAAGAAAGCGCTTGTATCTTCTCAAATTTTCGAAAGTACAAGGGAGGTAACGTAAATACCAGAATAGTTAAGCTTGAAGTTGTGTGGAACTTTCCACCGTACCTCGACATATTATTTAGATTTATTAGAATAGATTTGAAAAGAATAAATAAAATTAAATACCTCTTTTCTTCTTCAATATTCAACCTCCATTTTCCCTATCCTTTCTTAATCGCTCAGGCTATTAAGCTTGAGTACTTGAAAAACTGAAATTAGATGCTTGCCATGAAAAAGCTCCTCATAAAAATATCTGCCGTTCGAACTCGGCTTGAAATTGTAGGTCCCTCCATTTGTGAAACAACATCAAGACGCACACCACAAATAGGAGGAGAAGTTCGGCCAAACACCCAAAAAGAGTGTACGCGCTAATTATATTATATAATATATACATATATAGATGCTTTGAGAGAAGTGGTGTTCGTTGGCCGCTAAAAAATCCGCTACTAGCCAACTTTATTTTTAGGTTCTCAGTTCACAAGCGACATGCTTAAGCCAGTACTTTCTAGTGTTTATGAGTAGAGATATTTTGCGAAATTTCCTTTTCTTTTATTGTTCACTGCGCTCGAGGGCATATGGTCTCGACAAGACTCTTCATCGTACACGGTTTTGGGCTGTTGTTTGTGCGTCATCCCATGTGATGTCAGCATCTGCTAGCTCGCGACCTCTGCTACCTTTTGGGTTCCAGTCCAGGGTCATTCTCGTGATGTTATCAGGTGGTTTTCTAAG
Organism: Anastrepha obliqua; assembly: GCF_027943255.1. Taxonomy (NCBI): domain Eukaryota; kingdom Metazoa; phylum Arthropoda; class Insecta; order Diptera; family Tephritidae; genus Anastrepha; species Anastrepha obliqua. Next base: position 12,369,142 of record NC_072893.1, read on the forward strand.
CGTGTAGTTGCCACTCACTGCTTTTGATATGTCATAAGATGTGTTCCTCATTCGCTCATCTTCAACGACGTGCTGTTGCTGATGGTGCTCGGGCAAAATATTCTGCAGCTGACGCGGAGGCATTTGTTGAGGAAAGTTTGTAGCCTCTGTGTGCTGGTGCTAGAGACCAGCCATGTTTCACTTCCGTACAGCAATACCGAGAACCTCGCACTTTAGAGAACCTGGAGATTTGCTAACTTGCCTATACTGTACTTATATGCATTCGCCCGAACGCCGTCGCTGCGTTTTTTTAACACAAGAAACTGGTTTAAAATTGTTTTCTTTGCGAAACTTGATATCAAAAATAATGCAGTGCTACCAAATCGAAGATTCGAGAGATTTTTTTTGGTTGTTTTCAATAACCGCAAAGTTGTTAATGAATCGAAATCAGCTATCAGACTGACTGCCTCAAGTCCATGCATTACCTTTTTCGGCAAATTTGTTCTAATTCCCCAAGTAAATTCATTAATTGCATTCAGCTGGGATGAAATAGAAACAGAAAAAAGTGTGTGAAATAGAAATATATTTATAAGTAAATTTTAGTTTTAATGAAAATCTATACCTGTAATATAATGGAAAAGTGAGTGAGTGAAATATATACCTATTTTTTGTCTTCAACAGACTAGTCGGATATACATTAAGCTTTTTTTAAGTCAAAAAATTATATCTGTAATATGATGGAAAAGCGACATTTAAAAAAAAAAACTTTGAGACTACTCCCGAACTGGTCTTCGCCAGTCTGGTCTTACCGAAATTGGTCGGAAATGTACACTTATATTTTTAATGTGTTGGAAAAGTGACAAGCATATTTTTCAAAACTGTCCTTTGGGACTAGTCTCGAACTGGTCTTCACCGTACTGGCCCGATTTTGCTTCGAATTGACATTCGTTTCGGGAGAGAAATATCCTTCTCGAATTCATGTCTTACATCTAAGGTGCGCATGTATATACACAAACAATTTAGAGTTAAGCCGCTTCAACGCATGCGTGCGCTTACATCAGTTGACTTAGCTATGCTGCAACTGATTATGCACTGGCACAACTAAAAATAGTTGGCAGAAGATTTTTAAATGTCAGTTAGCTTGTCTGAAACGGGCCATTAGGTAAAGAATGGTTGACCGTTGGCGTAATGTGAAAAATAAAAATAAATATGTAAATAAAAAATTCATTTGCATAATCGAAAAGTCAAAGGAAATGCGTTGCAACGTTAACAATAACAAAAACCAGTTTTTACATGCTTTCAGAATGATATACAGCTGTCAAAAAAGACATGCAAAAACCGAAAATAAAACAAATCTCTGTCTATGTTTATAAGCATGGGGTTACTGTGGCTACAACAACAAACACAGCTAACGAGTATTCGACATGATTGGATTTGCTAAATCTTAAGAGCAGAGTAGCAAAACTGAAGTTAGGTGTGATAACAAATGTTAAGCATCTCAAATATTTTTAGATATTTAAATCTCAGTTTTGTTTAAGGAAGGAATCACAGTTGTCAATGGGAATCAAAAACTTAAAGACGACTTCCCGAAAAAGCAGTTGGTAAGAAATCGAAACAGTTAAATAAAGGTAAAAAAGCAATGGTGCGACAATAACTCGGATTTATCTGCATGCTTCGTTTAACAAGTATTGAAAACTTTTTTAAATTTATTCCTTAGACATCTGCTTTAAGCGAAAAACTGATTTGATAGATGTCGCTGAAATCTAGACATTTAGAAAAAATTTATTTACAGTCCGAATTGGTTCATATTCAGAATGTTTATCAGTTACATGATTAAAAATAATGAAGAAAGGTGTATACGACGTATTACTTGGGGCCACGTTTCTGTGGGGTTGCTGGTTCAATTACTAGTACTTTATTGCACAGGAGACCGCCGTAGCCGAAAGGGCTGGTGCGTGGGAGTTCATTTCAAGTCAAACCATCCTGTAGCTTTAAAATACGTATCAAGAGTGCGTAGCCTCTTTCTAGCTAAGCTAAGGGTGCCTCTTTATAGCACATAAAAGGTGTCCGACTGTTTCCTTTTCTTCTGTGTTAAGACAGTTTCTACAGAAATCGAAGTACGTGAATCCTAACCTTCTAGCGTGACTGCCTATCAAACAATGACCAGTTAATATCCCTATCATGTTTCTAATAGCTTCTCTAATATATCTTAATAAACTTTTTGATCGACCGCTGTTCCATTTCGTCCGTGTCTGTCTGCTTAGTTCGCATGTTGTGAGGTTTTTCCAACTTGCATTTACCTTATTGATGGTTTCCCTACCTATAAGTAGCTTACAGCGACTTATCCACTTGGATATCGAGCGTTGTCCCGATTCGTGCAAGTTCATCCGCCTTGCAGTTTCCTGCAATATTCCTGCGGCCTGGCACCCAAATAAGGTGTACTTTGTAGTATTCAGATGCGTCATTTAGAAATTTAAAACATTCTATGACTTTTTTGCACGAGTGTGTTTTAGATTCGTGCGCTCTCATTGCTGCTTGACTGTCCGAGTATATGAAGACTTCATTTGTGGGCAATACTCTCGTTTTTATTACCGCCAGTTTCTCTTTTATGGCAGTGACTTCCGCCTGAAATACACTGCAATGATCAGGTAGACGAAATGATTGACTAACTTCGAGTTTATCGGAGTAAACCCCTCCAACTACTCTGTTGTCTAGTTTTTAGCCATCTATACTATTTAGATGTTTATATCATTTTATCTAGCAATAAGCCCGTTATCCCAATTCTCTTTAGAAGGAAATACTGTGACGAAGGATTTATATAAGTTGATATATTTCATCTTACAGAAATCCGTTATCCAGGAATCCAAGGAAGTTTTTCAAAATTGTAGAGTGTCTTCTCTGGTTTGTTCTGAGTAGACTGATTTCTCTTAATCTGAGAGCTGTTGTGGCAGCTGTTTGCTTGCCGAATTGTTCTATTGGTAAAAGGTTAATTATAATATTTAGTGTTCGGACGGATAACATATCAAAAAAATAAATGGCACGAAATTGTATACCAGATTTTAATGAAAAAAAATCATTCCAATAATACGAGGTGTGTTCAAAAAGTATCGCGAGTTTTGTGTTTTTTCAAAAATTGTTTATTTATTCATTAATATCTCATTTGTCCCCTTCAAAGTAGTCCCCATGAGATATTATGCACTTGTGCTAACGTTTTTTCCAAAATTCTTTTTTTTTTATCTTGTCCTCCTCCTTCGATGCCGTCTTTATCTCGTCAGTCGTAGCGTAGCGTCGTCCTTTCATGAGCCTCTTCAGTTTCGGGAACAAGAAAAAGTCACAGGGGGCCAGATCTGGGGAATACGGTGGCTGTGGCTGAGGCATCATTAGTGTGTTGTTTTTGGCCAAAAAGTCACGCTTAAGCAACGATGTGTGAGCAGGGGAGTTATCGTGATGCAAGAGCCAGGTAGTATACCTTATTGACCGTTTTACCCTGTGGCAAGAACTCATGATGCACAACGCCCCGGCAATTACCCCTGCGAAGAAAACGGTAAGCAAAACTTTTACATTCGCCCGAACTTGGCGCGCTTTTTTCGGTCTTGGTTTTCGGCTTAGGTTTCCACGTCATAACCATATACCCACGATTCCTCACTAGTCATATCCCTCTGGAGCAAATTTGGGTCGTCGCGGACAGATTCCAACAACTCATTAGCAGTGTTCATGCGATGCTGCTTTTGGTCGAAATCGAGCAGCTTTGGTACGACTTTTGCGGCGACCCGTCTCATGCCCAAATCATTGAAAAAAATCGAATAGCTCGAGCCACTCTATATGTCTAGGTCCTCAGCAACTTCTCTAACTGTGATTCGACGATTGGCCAATATCATTTTCTTCACTTCATCAATTTTTTCGTCTATTGTTGAAGTACTCGGACGTCCGTTCGTATCTTCTCAGCCTTCTGAGAACATTTTGTACCACCGATAAACGTCGCTTTGGTTCAAAGCAACTTCTGCGTATGACACAGTCAACGTTCGGAATGCATCCGCTCACTTAATTTCGTTTTTCACACAAAATTTGATACAGGCTCTTTGATCCATCTTTTTAAATAGGTAAAAAGTCGAAGACGAGCCGAAACACGTGCAAGCAAAGCAGCTGCCAACAATTAACTGAACAATCAAAATGGGCGAACTCGTCGGCATGAGTGAGATGCATGAGTACCAACGAAAATTAAAAATTCGCGATACTTTTTGAACATACCTCGTATTTCTGTTTTGTATGATCATTTTAACTTCTCAACCTCTTAAAAAAACACGCTTTAGTTAAGAAATATTATCGAAACATACGAATAAGGGGCGGTCTCCCCTTGGGTATTATATAGGGTTTTCCAATAAGAGGTGTTATTTTGATATTCATAGAAAAAAAGCTATTTTTTAATGTAAATGATCGGATGTTTATTTCATTTTCAGGAGGAAGGTATGCCATTAATAGTGGAAAACAACATCAGGCAAATGACCACCACGGGACAATATCATTTTCATGAAATTTTCCATAACCGAATTGCAAAGTGGCTGCCCTATGCCCTCGATAGCCTCACGAGTTCCATCTTTGAGGTCTTGCATCGACCCTGGGCTTTTGGCGTAGACCTTCTCTTTCACGTGGCTCCAAAGAAAAAAGTCAGAAGGTGTTAAATTACAAGATTTCGATGGCCAATTACGATCACCTCTTCGAGAGATAGCACGGTCCGGAAACCTTTCCCGTAAAAGATCAATGGTTTCGTTGCTTGTGTGGCACGTAGCGCCTTCTTGTTAAAAGTAAACGTTGTCCATCCAACTCCGGCCATAAAAAATCGTTAGTCGTCTCTCGATCGCGCAATCCATTTACATTTTATGTTATTACAAATGTTATTGGAAAACCCTATAATAAAACTCCGTGGTCAACTAGGCCGCAACCTTTTGATAAAAAATTTTGTTACATCGCGTCATACTACAAACATGAATGAAGGTAAAAAACAGAAAATTCAAGTTGAAAAGTCAAAGCAGTTGACAGTTAGTGCTGGACCCAACAATTTTGCTTTGGTAATATAAACACCAACGTCCATCGAGCACGCTCTGGTAGACCAGTCGCCGACAATGCCGATGAAATTTCGGAAGCCGTAGAGTTGAACTTGCATATGCGCTCTTTCGGTTTATTGCTTAGCAAGAAAATTTGATATCAGTCGGATAATTCTAACATTTTCATAATCCTAATCCTAATTTCATCATCGCAGGACAAATTCAAACAGCATTTCAATGATTACCAATAATTCAAGTAATAACTGCAGCTTAGTGAATTGCATGAATCGTTCCAGTCAACTTATTGCCATTGATGACTCAATTACATCCAGATAGGGCAAGCATGTGAAATTTACAACAACAATAAACCCACCCGCATTGTGTGAGTGAATAATGAAACTAACGTGTTTATGCACAACACCTCTCCCCAAAGACTAGTCTCCCACTGCGCATTGTACAAACCTCTGCTCATATCTTTCTGCAACAGTGTAAATTGAACAACACAAAAAACGTACACACACACAGAGACGAAAAAATATCAAATAAAATTTGAATTGTGCGACAAGGCAAACGACCAACATCATCGTCGGCATCCACCCGCACTGCTGGCAGTCCAACAAAAACCGTTCAACTTGCTGACTGATGGATCGGTCGCCTGTAGCCTGTCGGCTAAAATGAAAGCATGCGAACGCACCGCAGGACATCCGCTACAGTTGCAATGCCAAAACGAGGTTTCATTAAAGCGTTGCTGCAAATAATGAACGCATGCAAGTAACGCTTAGCTGAGAAATTGGAAATCGGGTGTGTTGGACAAAAAAAATTTGGCCACATTGCCAACAATGAACCGTTCGGTGTGCATCATTTAAGTGCATCATTGTTGGCGATTCTCTACGCTGCCACCAGAGTTGGTAAAATATTTTGGCTTCTCGTAGCACGCCTATTTACAAGGCTACCCTTGCATGGGCTACCCATGTACTTATGTGTGTTGGTGTTGGTGTGCGCGCGCATTTGACTCATTTCACTGCCAATTGGCGAAGCGAATTGGGAATTTTACGCTCAATTGGAAATGCGATATGCGAAGGTGCGCATGCGAAAACACCTCTGCTACTACGATCGCACTCTTGGCTAAAGCTGCCGCTCAGCTTATCCACACGTTGGGCTACACCTACAGTATGTGCAATATGTACGTGTATATGTATGCATACGCATATGCAATTAGACTGTGTGTGCATGTTGATGTTTGCTATTATACGCTTATTTCATTTTATGGGCGTGCAAAGCCCAATCGTTGGACGATCAATGCGCGCCAAATGATTTTAGGACTAAAGGAAGCCGCTACTTGTATGTGTGGCAAGTAGGGGCTTGATTGGTAGGTAGGTGCTGACTTGTTTATTATAGTGCCAATTTGTGACTTAGCAAGCAGACAAAGTCAGAGTTGTATGTAATTGCAGTGCCCCAGAGTGATTACGCAGATTGCAAAAAGTGCCAAATTTGACAGTTGAGGCATTTAAAAGGCTTGTGAATGTAAAAAAGTATTTGCAGGCACCTTGAATTTTTTTCTGTTTTTTTTTCTTTAATATGTACACTTGCGCTCACATAATTAAGTCAAACGTTTTTCTTACAACATTCCCAACATTTGTCATGCAACATTTTTTTCGAAAATTTCTATAAAAAAAATTTTCATTCATTCAGTTTCATAAAAGTTTAGCAAAATTAAGAAAAATTTCTTCAAAACTTTAAACCTGTAATCTTAATTTGTAGAAAACTTCTTGATGTGCAATTTTATAGCTTTTATGGCGCATTCAGTTAAAATCAATAAACATTTTTTCAAAGATTATTTAAGGGCGGGCCTCTTTTCAGTCGGCTTCAAAAAATCGATTTTTTTTACTGCAATCGATAGATATATTAGAGGAGAATATGCCCTCAAAATTTTATAGTGGAATTCAAAGTGATTTCGGAGTTACAGGCCTGTGTACCGTCCTGCGTCAGGCGAGCTCGAGTCGGGCCACTCACTTTGAAACACATTTTCTCAAAACCATGTTTTTGAAAATGGCGTGTAAGATTTAAAAAAAACGACGAAAGTTATCGTGTCAAACCGATAATACGTACAAAGATAATTAGAATGCTCAACTACTTAACTAACAAAATACAAAAAAAAACTAATTTTTTAATGTTATTTAACACCTTTTTTAAAAAAAAATAGCGAAAAAAGCACTTTTTTTCAATAATTAATTGTGTGTTCATTTTTTCATATTTTTATACGAGAGCAGTCTATTATATGCGGGAAAGTCTTCTGAATAAGACAATATTTTTCTTTTGTGTTTCAGGTGAAAACTACGACCGCAATCTAACACGCCGTTTTACTAGCGAGCAACGAGAAGCTGTGCGAGATCCCTCATATGTCCGCCATTCTGTTTTTTTATTTATGTTAAAAAATTGTTTATTACTCTTCAATCATGCCTTCAACTAAATGCAAAAGATTATTCATGTATGTCGCTTTTTTCGCCTCGAAAAAAAAAAATTAGAAAAATACCTTTTCTTGAAGCCACTGATGAGAGGTCCCCCTTAAGTATGTAGAAGAAAATGCTCAAACTCGGATGCAAAAAAAATCAAAAATTACAAAATTCAACAGATTTATCGGTTGGTTCGTGACTACTATTCGGGAGTGCGTAGGTTCGAACTCTCGTGCATGAAATAGCAAAATGATAGAAAACAAGTCTTTCCTAATAGCCGTCACCCCTTGTCAGCTTATGGCAAACCTCTGAGTGTATTTCTGTCATGGAAAAAATCTCGTCAGGAAAAATCCATTTGTGGTCGGAGTAGGCTTAAGGGACAGATACCTGTAAAACTTCAAAAAAAATTTTTTTTTTTCATAAAATGTTAATATAATCTTTTAAGAATATGTCAAAAAAAAAAATTAGAACGTAAATTTAAGTATTTCTTATATTAAAGATCGTCAATCGTGATGACTGTAACCTGTGCGTTCGAGCGCTAGGAGAGGTATAGTTACGTTGCATTCAAACTTTAGACGCGTTTTTCTCAAAACTATATTTTTCGAATGGGCGTACATGATAACTCGAAAAGTTATTGACCGATCTCTCTCTATCTATGTGAATTTAAGTTTTCGAAAATATTTCAAAAACATGTTTTTTCGAAGCAAAAATAGTAGGAAAATTTGTCCCAAAGTTTATTTATTTTTTTTTCATTTATTGTTAGTTCATATAGAAATTATGACATTAATAAACAAAAAAATTTTGGTTTTTTGTATTCAGGTCACTGACGCCGATGCTACAATGTCCGCCGATTGAGAATCCCCACTACGACATTCCTGGAAGAATTGAGAATACATCACCCATTTTAAATGACTAAACAAAATTTTTTTTTATTATTCTATTGTATAAATCAACTGTATGCCAATTTTGAAAACAATATATTGACCTCTTCATTTTAAATAATTTTAATGAAAATCAGGGAAAATATGGCCGTTTACATGTATCTGTGCCCTTAAAACGGTTGGTACCACCATTTCTGGAACAACATCAAGACGCACGCCACAAATAGAAGGAGGAACTCGGCCAAAGATCTAGCAGAAGTGTGCGCGCCTATTATTTATTTATTTTAATCTGAACCTTTAGTAAGCTTCCAGGTTGGCAGTTTAATAGCCCATTCAGTTATATCGAATGAACTTTTTTTTTGAGCTCTTTTACGTGGAATTGCTTCCAACATCGTATTTCAACATCGTATTCGAAAGCCAACGAAATTTTTAAGCAAATTCGGACTTAAACTTTGTTATGCTACAACCGAATGTTCTAAGAACTTGCGTGTCCAGAAGTTTTCTATAAATTTGTATTAAATTAAAAAGTGGAAAATTTTGCTAATGTATATAGATGTGAAGTAATAATCGTATAACCTGTTAGTAGTGAGATTGGGGCAACAAAATGGTGAGGAAGCACTAATTGGATTCCTGGTGAATCATCACACCACGTTCAGTTGATTTTAAGCGACACCTGACGGTGTTTTTTTCTGGTGGGTGACTTTCAGTGACCGTCGTCTTCTGCGCCGAGTGGTATGGTCACTAAAACAATCCTTCGTCTGCTTCTGGGGGGACTCCCTTTCCGGGACTACTTTCTGTATTTGGGAAGGCCCAGAATGGCATCCGTAAAGGGTTAATTCTGTTCACCCATGGCTGCACTTGGAATCGGCTACCTTGACTATGCGTTATAGGTATCTCCGGAAGTATTCGTGGCCCGAGAGGAACTGAGTTAAGAAGAAGTTCACTTCCCCAAAATTCTTTTGAACCTATTTGACTATTGATGGAATAAGTTGGTGTCCTATCAGCTTCGCCACCGCAGCATGGTTTGGCATCTCCGTTCCGCGACGCTAGTGATGACGTGTTTCTTCCTGGAGTTCCGCGCAACCATTCGTTTCCAGGGGCATGTAATCGACGGGTATCTCCCCGCTCATCACAAAAACTGCAGCGCCAGAGACAGTTGGGTAGGCTGAGGCAACTCCAGGTGCCGCTGTTCGTTGCACAGCTTCCATTGCTTTGCGCTTGGCTTTGTAGTTTAGCACAATTCCCCATGCTTCGTGCCGTACAGGAGAAATGCGTTTGTGGCCGCCATAATTAGCCTTATTTTGCTCTGTGTTGGCCTACCGATGGCGTCACCTGGTGATTGTTCAAGAAACTTTTTAAATATTACAAATGGGCATATGATACTAAAAATTAATTGTAATTAAAAAATTTAATAAGAAAAAATAAATTTTTCCGGAATTATCCACTTATATTTACACTCATTTTTATAAACTAAATATTTTCGATTTTTAATCCCGCGGTGCATTACTTTTCAGATGCAGCCGTAGCCGAATGGGTTCGTGCGTAACTACCTCCAAGTACGGGAGTACGCAGGTTCGAATATCCGTACATAGAACACCAAAATAATAGAAATTTTTTTCTATTAGCGGTTGCCCCTTGCGAGGCAGTGCAAAGCTCCGCATGTATTTCTGCCAGAGGAAAACTCCTCATAAAATAATAAAAAATATCTGCCGTTCGGAGTCGACTTAAAACTGTAGGTCGTTCGATTTGTGGAACTACATCAAAACGCACACCACAAATAAGAGGAGGAGCTCGGCGAAATATCTAGCAGAAGTGTGCGCGCTAATTATTTATTTATTTTTTAAGCATTTTTTAGTCTTTTTTACTATAAAATAAGCAGAATTTTAACCTGGGATGGCTTTGATGACCAGACAAAAATTATCATGAAATAGTGGAAAACGTATAAAAATGGTTTTGACGGCTTATAAATTTAATGTTTTTTATTCAATCTGCATGCTTTCATATATATAAAAATGAGTAAGCAAGGGGTTGTCTAAAAAAATTAAGAAACGCTGACAAGCTGTGCCATTAAGTAAATCTTCATTGGACATTTGAACTCTGCCATATTCCATACATAATAGCCTACAAAGGCTACTCAAATAAATAAATAAGAAGAATTTCACACACAACGTCTTCCATTCAATATCCACATCGACACGCCCTTTATGGAAAACAACTTATATATTTATACTAAATCTTACCGAAAATCCACCAATTACCCACGCCGCAACATCAAAAGGCCACACAGCTAAGGCAATGTGAGTGAATTTTTGAATGCACTCAAACTCCATAACTGGTTTAATTGCCGCATGCATGGCAAAAATCTACTTCTTATATACTTTAAGGTGTACATACGAGCATATAAATGTGTGCATGTGTGCTACCACCAATGGTTGCTACCATGGCCGTGATAACACCACCAACAATGATGAACGCTAAGGATGAGCTGTGTATCCACTTAAGAAGACAGAAGAATGCAGACAAATGCAGAGAGGCATGCAATAAGAATGAACAGAATGGCTAACTTAATGGAGGAGAAAAAATTTCAGAAGCGCTCAAGTAGATATAAGGCAAATATTGTGTGCACATACACTTATATGCATGCGTACATATATGAAAATATAAGCATATAAAATAATAAATACAAAAAAAAAAAAAATATGTGTGAAACTCCGCCTATTGATTAAATACAACGTAGAGGACCCCTGCAGGGAAAATTACTAGTTAGAATAGGACCAGTACACTTTCATGTTTTACCTTTTTTTGGTGTTTGTAAGTGGCATTTTTAGCACTGTTTTCTCCTACGAAACGTTAATTGTCCGGTCATGCATCAAAATACCTTTTAAAATACCAGCTCAGACTAGCCAAACAAAGTCTATTATGGTCCTAAAATGGAAAAATTTAGGCAATTGAAAAAATATATAAAATATCCATTTTTCCTTTTCAACATTTCTAACTACTCTATTGCATATTAAAAGCATATACCTAAAGAATTTTCTATTTTTTAAATTAAATATAACTTTTTCCAAGTACAGTAATTGGTGAAACTTATACTGGCTCAAACTTATGCTATAAGTTAGGGACGTGCAGCAGAGTGGCACGCTCGCAGCAGAGCGTGCTAGCAAAGTGCTAGATGAGGGGGCGACAAACTTACATCAGACGGGTAAGCAATAGGCGTGTACGTATATTAATCAGTTCTGAGCAACGCATGTGCGTTTGTAAAAAAGAGAGTGAAGCTTTGCCAATAGCAAAGTTACCAGATAAGGGGACTTCATTCCATGTTAGGGGATTTTAAAGTGTTGGGATTTGCTAGATCGTTCATATTAAATAATAAAATGCTTTTGGTTTTTTTTTTATTGGAAACGCTTCTTTGAATATTAACATCATCTTTGCAAATTTCTATTTTATTTACTTTTATAATTTTTGTAATCAAGAAATTTGAACATTTGCATGTCAAAGTTTCACAGTCGCTAAACTATGCGGAGAAAAATTTTTGTACTGACAAATCGGAGTATATTTTTCTGAATGAAAAAATTGTCTTCGTTTTCATATAAGTTTGTATGTATATCGTATTTTTTTATGTTAGTGCATTTTTTTTTAAGAATTCTGGTCACAACAGCGAACAGTAATCTCAACCAGCCATTTTTTATTAAACATTTTATGTTGTTAAAAAGGACAATTTAGTTACCTGACATTGGTGGGAAAACATGTTTCCATTAAAAAAATAGAGGATTTTTTCAAAAAGCATTAGGAAAATTATCTTAGCAGAGTGGGTATTCTTGGTGAGTACTTGGTTGCTCTCAAATTCAAATCACACGCATGTGGCGATGCGCACAGTATGGCAAAGTACACAAAAATGATTAGAGAAATTTGTTTGCATCCGCTCATCCCTTTCATTGGAATAATGTCCAAAAGTTCTTCACATATATTTAGGTAGGCATCAACTCCTCGGATAAAAATCGCTAATTGGGCTATGTGGGATATATCTGTACTTTTGTCAATTGCCAATGAAATCGCTCTGGATGATTTTATACGCTCTTTTAACTGCGATTCTGTAATTTCCGCCATTTCATCTACTCGTCTGCTTATAGTTCTACGAGATAAGGGAACAAAATTCCTACTGCTTTTAATATGCAATACTTCACCAATTCGCCATCCGAAAATGCACGATTCTCACGAACAAGGTTTAACGCGATTTCATAAGTTGCACGCTTTGCATCTACAACGTAATCTTCGCTTTCCTAAGAAATTAAAAAAAATGTTATAATTTTAATTTTTCCGACCTTCTGTAATTTGGCAAATGGCTTACTGCTATCGAATCGGGCTCTTCGTTTAGATTTAAGAATTTGTATAAGCTAACGCAATACTTCACACACCTCAACCAAAAAGTCATTGTAACCCAACACTCCACACGCGCAACGCTTTTGAGGAAATACCAGAGCAGCGATTGGCGTTCCCGTGGGAAACGCCTACTCAGCAAAGTACTGGTCACGTTGCAAGCACACGGGCTTAGCTTTTAGTCTTAGTATTAGAATTAAAATATTATATTTTTAAGTTCAGTTGTAAAGAGATTATCAACCAATAAAGACCTGTCTCGTCCGTAACAATTTTTTTTTTTTTTTTTTTATAAACCACCATGACCGGGTAGTTTAACTTATATACTTTTCCTTTCTTCTCCTACATATTCATCATATTCACTCCTATGCAGCTCATAATGTCTCTTTATGTTAAAAACATTACACACCACACGTTTTTCACATACAAGGCATTGTGGTTCTCCGCCCACATATTTGCATAAAAAGGTTACACTCCAGTTCGGATTCAAATTTAACAATGTTCTTTTATTTGAGGTGGCTGGCGAAAATCCTCCACTGAACCCTCCCCGAGGGTGCCAGCTGGTAATAAGTACCACAGCTTTCCTATTTACAGGAGGTACTTAGCTAAGTTAAGGGTACTATGGGCTGGGTTTGATACTCCTCAATAGTACAGCACTACCCAAAGTACTTTTAACGTGGTCGGAGGTGAAGGGCTGGATTAAGGTGTGATGCGACCCGTGCCGAGAATCTGTCAGGCTTGGGGCCCTTCTAACAAATAACCAAGTCACGAACGGAGCTTACGGATACCTGGCGCCCTCCGTAATAACTAGCCTTACCCGTGTAGTTCGGAGCTATGCACGGGCGGACATCCTTTCTCCGACACTCGTGGGTCCAAAATATGCAAACAGACTTTTCAAAAATAAACAAGAAAAAGGAGATCGGTCCTCCTTCGAAAAGACCGACTGGAACAAACAGTTCCGCAATAAGAGCAACGGTCGCACCGGGCTCAAAGAGAAATCCATCCATCGGCCAATTAAGTCGATCAAAACACACAGCGACAGCCTCAGCGAAAGCGAGGCCAGCTGCCACACAACCAGAGCTGGACACAGGTCCAAGCACAAGTAGGGGTGCACTAGCCCGGCAATCAACTGTGATTCAGCCCCCAAAAACGGTCCCGACCGGAAGCACAGCTACTGCTAGCTCCGGTACCGAAGGATGGCCGCTTGTGAGGGTGGTAGACCCAGCGAAAGCGAGCTACCAGGATCGCAGAAATGCAGCCAGGCTCCTAAGGAGGGTGCACGAAACTCACCCAAAGGAAGGTGAATTGTCTCAGGAGTTGAAAGAGGCGATTGATAGAGCGAAAGCGATCATTCCTGATTTCAACCCTGACTTCAAACCAACACAGTCAGCTCCAAAAAGACAGCGGTCCTTGGAGGAGAACAAGCCAAGTGCAAAAAGGCACAAACCAATGGGCGTGACGCCCAGAAAATCATTTGCGGAGGTTGCAAAAGACCGCTTCATCATAGGGGTCCTGGACCAGAACCATCCTGAAGGTATGATCCCCAAGGCCCAATGGAAATGGGTAGAGGCCGAGCTAACGAAAGTGGCACTGAAGGTCATTCTGGAGAACCCCGGCCCCCCGCCTGCGTGTGAAGACCTGGGCTGGCACCAAGGCCAGATAAAAATAATAGCGTGCGACGATGAGAGATCGGTCCATCTGTACAAAGAGGCCATCTCCAAAGTTGGAGAAGTGTACCCAAATGCCAAGCTAGTGGTCGTGGACAGGAAGGATATTCCGTCCAGGCCGCGAGCAAGGGTTTGGTTACCTTCAACCGTCGAAGACCCGGTAGAGATTATGAAGCTCATCCGGGTCTGCAATCCAGATATACCAACGCAGGAGTGGAGATACGTCAAAACCATTACCAACCAAAACAGCGCGGACGAATCGAAAGAGCAGAAGCGCGCCACCATGCAGGCTCTCCTGCTCCTCACGGAGAACTCAATTGAACCGTTAGCGAAATGCGACGGGCAACTGAGGTACGGTTTTGTAAAGGTGAAGCTCCACATTTATAAAACCGACACGGATGCAATTGAGTTCCTTGCCACAAAGGAAAGCGAAAAGCCCATGAGGGAGCTGGAACCCATGAGCGAAACCGAGCCAATGAGCGAGGACGACCAGCCCACCGAAGAAGAATACGCCTCTTCAGGCTCAGAAATGGGCTTAGGGAGGTTGTACTTCGAACGGGAGGGTAAGTATCCTACACAACAGCGTAAGTACTCCGAAAGGGAACTCTTATGCGAAAGCAAAGAAGATCCAGACATAACATTAACAGCTGATGCATCTTCTACAGATAAATCTACACCACTGTAAAGAAGCCTGCCTTGCCCTCCTGGATCGTCTGGCAGAAGATCAGCCGGACGTAGTCCTCATCCAGGAACCCTGGGTACGGAATGGCGAAATTTGCGGTCTGAGGACATCAGGTTATAAAGTATACAAGACTAATGGTGAAGGTACTAAAAGAGCATGCATAATGGCAAAAGTACATCTTAATATATTTTTAATTCAAAATTTCAGTAACGCAGATACTACGACGGTTAGCTGGGAAGTGAGCGGAAGCAACACCTGGCTAACCTCGTTCTATTTTGCCGGAGACGACACAGGTCCACTGCCGTCGCCGCTAATAAGAAGCCTTGTGGATGACTGCAAAGCTCACAACCGCAAACTAGTACTAGGAGGTGATGCCAATGCCCACCATACCATATGGGGGAGCTCGGACACTAACGAACGAGGTGAGTCTCTCTTTAATTATATTATATGTAGTAAGCTTTTAGTGTGTAACAAAGGCAACGAACCTACATTTATTACGCGCAATAGACAAGAAGTTCTTGATATTACGCTAGCATGTCAAACCCTTTACGGAAAGATGACGCAGTGGAGGGTTCTGAATGAACACTCTTACTCCGATCATCGCTACATAGAAATAAAATTTGGGGGAAACAACCCACGGGCTCCACCCGCCAACAGGAACTTGAAAAAGACCAACTGGCATATATACAAACGGGAACTTAAGGAAAGACTTCCAAATTCCCAAAATATTACTATTCAAGACAGAGAATCATTGAACGAACACGTACAAACCCTTACGGAGGTCTGTGGAGCTGCACTAAATAAGGCTTGCCCTTTAATCAGGTATAAGGGGAAGAAAAAGCCGCCCTGGTGGTCAGAAGACCTGTCGACATTAAGAAACGACAGCAGAAAACAGTTTAATAGAGCGAAAGCGACACGTGAGAGTAAAGACTGGGACTGCTACTACAGTAAACTAAAAATTTACAAAAAAGAAGTTAGGAAAGCGAAAAGATCTGGTTGGAGAACGTTCTGTGGAGAAATCGAAGGAACCACAGAGGCTTCCAGACTGCGCAAAATCCTCTCAAAAAAATACAATCCCACCGGATACCTCCAAAAACCGGACAGGAGTTGGACTACTTCGAGTGACGAAACTTTGAAGTTGCTGGTGGACACACACTTTCCCTGCAACGAATCTTCTAACGTAGTAATCGACAATGGTACAGAAAGACCAAACTCTGACATTGAAGAAATAATCACTGAAACTAGGATAACCTGGGCAGTGAACACGTTCAAACCATTTAAATCACCGGGCCCAGATGGATTATTCCCGGCCCAAATACAACATTCACTCAACTACATCATGGAGTGGTTGACGGCCATATTTAAGGCCGCTCTGAAACTGAAAAGTGTCCCATCAACATGGAAAGAGGTAAAAGTGGTCTTTATCCCTAAAGCGGGAAAAAGTTCACACACAACACCTAAGGATTTCAGGCCAATAAGCCTATCCTCCTTTCTGCTAAAGACATTAGAAAGAATTTTAGAAGAGCATATTAGGGCTAACATCAGCCCTAATAAGCTCAGCATCTCACAACATGCGTACTGTAAAGGGAAATCAACTGAAACAGCACTTAACTCACTTGTTACAGAAATCGAGAAGTCAATGTATAATAAAGAATTCACACTGGTAGCCTTCCTAGATATCGAGGGCGCATTCAACAACATCCTACCGGATACCATAATAAAGGCACTGACGGATTTCGGGATCTCTGGCGCTCTGGTTGAGTTCATCAAAAACATGCTCTTGAGCAGATTTGTGATCGCAACCCTAGGGGCCTCAGTGATCAAGAAAAAAGTTAGCAGAGGAACACCTCAAGGCGGCGTGCTGTCTCCTCTCCTATGGGTGCTGGCACTAAACTCATTGCTAAAGAGCCTAGAGGAGAGAGGACAACACGTAGTAGCATATGCGGACGATGTTGCAATGGTAGTAAGGGGGAAATTCCCCAATACACTCATAGAAGTCATGCAGGATTTACTAAATAAGGTTGAAAACTGGTCAAAAGCAAATGGGCTAAGCGTCAACCCCAATAAAACTGAACTAATCCTATTCACCAGGAAACACAAAATACCAAATATAACTCCTCCGACTCTAGGTGGAACGGCACTGTCATTTAGCGATGAGGCCCGCTACCTAGGTCTAATACTAGACCGAAAGCTAACATGGAAGGCAAATGTCGAAGATAGAGTAAAAAGGGCGACAATAGCACTATACTCTTGCAAACAGCTGATAGGACTAAGTTGGGGTCTCTCCCCATCTATCGTATACTGGCTGTACACGGCAATTGTCAGACCTATCCTAACATACGGCATATTAGTATGGTGGCCAGCTTTAGATAAATTGTACATCAAAAGAACCATGGCACACGTACAAAGAATGGCCAGTCTTTGCATCTGTGGGGCCCTCAGAACCACACCCACAGATGCACTAAATATCATGCTTAACATTTTACCAATTGAGCAGTACGGTAAGCAAACAGCTGCCAAAGCAACTCTCAGACTAAGAGAAATCGGCCTACTCAGAACGAACCGAAGAGGACACTCCTCAATTTTAGAACAATTCCCCTGCATTCCCAACACAACGGATTTCTGTAAGACCAAGGACATCAATTTTAATAAATCCTTCGTCACAGTATTTCCTTCCAAAGAGGAATGGGATAACGGGCTCATTGTTAAGATAAATGATTTAAACATCTACACAGATGGCTCAAAACTGGATAATAAAGTAGGTGGAGGGGTCTACTCCGACAAACTCGGAGTAAGCCAATCATTTCGCTTACCTGATCATTGCAGTGTATTTCAGGCGGAAGTCACTGCCATAAAAGAGGGGCTTAAAGAAATAAAAACGAGAGTATTATCCACAAATGAAATCTTCATTTACTCAGACAGTCAAGCAGCAATAAAAGCGCTGGAATCAAAAACGCACTCGTCAAAAACAGTTCTAGAATGTTTTAAACTACTAGATGACGTATCTAAGTGCTACAAGGTGCACCTTATCTGGGTACCAGGCCACAGGGACATTCCAGGAAACTGTAAGGCGGATGAACTTGCAAGAGCCGGTACAACGCTCGATCTCGAACCAGATAAGGCGCTGATACCCATACCTATAGCCACTTGTAAATTACTAATAGACAGGGAAACCATCAAAAAGGTAAATACAATCTGGCAAAACCTCACAACATGCGAACTAAGCAGACAGACATGGCCGAACTGGAACAGCGGTCGATCGAAGATCTTGCTACGATTCAACAGAGAATCTATAAGAAAAATGATAGGTGTTTTAACTGGTCATTGTTTAATAGGCAGCCACGCTAGAAGGTTAGGACTACCTTACTTCGATTTCTGTAGAAGCTGTCTAAATACAGAAGAAGAGGAAACAGTCAGACACCTTTTATGTGAGTGTGAAAGCCTAGCTAGGAGAAGGCTGCGCACCCTCAATACAGCATTTCTAACCGATGTAGCGGATATAGCGCATCTAAAACTAACGAAGCTCTGCTCGTTTATTAAAGCAACCGGATGGTTTGAAAGGGAACACGTAGAGTAAGGATAAGCTCCAGTGGTATCACAATGGACCTGCCGAAGGTCTAAGTGTGTCTCACGACAACCACCCTACCTACCTACCTTTATTTGAGGTCATGCTGAACCAAATGTTTTATATTTAATATTTTATTTAACTTTGTTTATTTAAATTAAAAGTTAAAACAGAGTAATATATTACACATTAGAAATAAATTTATGTTTTTGTCGGCAGCTGAACACTGTGCACTTTGTTTTGACGTTCGCCGTTTCAAATTTTTAAATATTGTAAAATTTTCAGCACTTTCATTGCATCCACAACATACAAATACACTTAATATTAGTGGTTTTTTATGCGACAATAATATGTAACTTACGGTCTCAAAACATATCGTCGAAAAATGAAGAAATCACAAAAAAACTGATTTTATTTATGAAATGTCAAAACTTATGAGTAAGAGTTGCCGCAGTTGTTAAATGTGGGAATCAATTTTGGGCATTGTTGATTTTATTATTCATGATTTATATACATAAGTATACATATACTCTTGGTTGTTTATTTTTATTTGCAGTTGTGCATATCAGAGTGTATTGGACTTAGATGGGCGAAATTAGTTGTCAATCACGTCCACTTTTTATGAAAAATAAAAGAAAAAATGGTATCATTCAGTAGCTAAAAATTCTGAAACATTTGACAAACTGCGGTAGCTGAATAGAGTTTGCAGTTTTATAAAGTAATTTGCTAAAACATTTGATTTTGTGGATTTCTTAGCTCAATATAAAAAAAAATCTATTTAAAAAAATATATCCGATCTCAAAAACCATTTAAGTAATCATAAGATAAGTGTGCATAATTTACAGATACGTCAGTATATGCAGTGATCAATATTATTGAAGATTTAACTGTCATTGCTTTCCAATATGTAAGATTTTAATTTTGTCTCAAATGAAATATTTTCAGAGGCCTTAATCTTCTTTAAGGCAATTAAAAAACAGTATTACGCGAACTTTTGAAATGTTTTATTGCATGTCTATTGTTGTTTATTATCTTAATTCATTATTATAATAGAAAGTGTAATATGTAATATATTTAATTTAGTTGTTGAAGAAAAATCTACCAAAAAACCAAATTTTTTAGAAATTCTTTGATATGAAGTTAAAAGTTGTCATCCCTTGTAAGAATTCATGAATAATTGCTCTCTCATTCAGGATACAAACACAGACACAACTCGCTCAATTTTTCTGTTTCTTCCCTCTGCTTTGTTATCCCCCTTCACCTAGCACTTTTAGCTCGCAGAAGCACACGCTGCTGCACAGTGCAAATGTGCTGAGTTTGCCCATCACTAGATTAGAGGATGTCAACCAACAGTGGCTAATACCGTTCGTATTAACCGCTTCAAGCTACAGATGAATTTCAGCAGGTGCGATATTTAAACCTGCAATATCGGCAGGTGTAGCAAAAAAGTGAGAGCCCAAATGTCTAAATATTTGTCCGACGAGAGCACGGCAGCCGAGAACAAGGGGCTGAGATGATTCCATCTCATCCTCTAGGCAACTTCTGCAGAAAGGACATGAAGCAATTCCATGTCTCCCCGCATGGACACCTAACTGACAATGTCCGATAAGAATACATTTCAAATTCGAGAGCTGCGGCTTTGTTAGCCTCAAAGTTCTCTCGAGCGTCCCCGATCTATCCCCAGCCAGAAGGATCTCACAACTTTGCACGTTGGCGCACTAGCCCAGTAAAGTGCTTGCTGAGTTGACGCAGACCCATATTTCCAGGAGAAGATCGCAGGTTCTCAAAAGAACCCCAATCCTCGCATTTTGCAAAAGAAACCGTCTCCAGGGTCCCCTACCTAGCTAGCTCATCAGCCCAGCTGTTTCCTTCTATGTCGCTGTGCCCGGGATCCCGAATGAGCTTAATATCGTAGTATTCGGATGCAATAGAGAGAGACATCAGGCATTCTCCAACCAATTTCGAACGCACAAACAACGAGCCCAAGGTCCTAGTTGTCGCTTGGCTGTCAGAGTAGATATTTACATATTTTACAGTAATTACAGAAGTACTTAAATAACCCATTCACTGCTTAACAGGAGTTTCAAAAAGAAGGTGTTCGTGAAAATTTGAAAAAATTTTCCCTTCTGCTGTAACATATGTGATTCGTTGTCTATAACACGAAGCAAAAGGAATAGACTCTTATCATTACCATTTATTGGAAATGATACATAAACTGTTGAGCAACGTTCGACCAGGAGTTCTTGAGAAAATAACGAAAACCGAAACTGGCATTATGTAAGTATACAATAAACCTTTTCTAATTTACCATGCCTTACATATATATGTAAATATGTACTCATAAACACATTTTTTAGAGCTTGTATTTGGTCATCTAGTCATCTATGATATAAACGTTTGCAAGGGAATTTGTTTGAAGACACTAATATATTTATACGACCTGGTACCTGGTACAATGCAAATCGGGGCATATGAATTTAAAACGGTGAAAACTTTCACGAATCTGGGGGTTAAACTAAGCCACGACAGCGCAATGCCCATCAGAATCGACGAGAGAATATAAGCAGCATAAAAAACATTCTATTCACTTACCAAACTTTTTAAATCAAAATTGCTGACCAGATTTTTCAAAATTTCGGTGTATAAATCTATAGTCCGACCAGTTCTTTGCTATGGATCAGAGTCTTGGGCAATAAGTGAAAAAGACAAACACAAACTCCGGAGGCAATAATCGGAATCACTTCCGCAGGAATCATGAATTGGATCAGCTATTATGTAGGCAATCTATTATACATAAAGAGCGATGGTCCGTTCTAAAATACTGCAGAACTGCAAAGTGTCTTATAACAAGTCCGAATAGAAAACTGTCAAATTTTCTAGTAAAACTTAGAAGGAAAGACGTTCGGCTGATGGTCGGTATCATCACAGGACACACACAGGGGTTAGCATATGACCACCATTGGAATCATTGAGGACCCAATGAGCCTGTCATGCTTGGAGGAGGCGGATAGCACTCAGCCCTTTCTCTGTGAGTGTTCTGCCTTTGATAGAGTAAGACTACGATTTTTGGGTTCCGATGTCGTGAGAATGAGTAATATTCGTTCTCTCAAACTGGAGGATATTTACAGATTTGCCAAAGCATCTGGAAATTCTCACAGGACTAACTATCCCTATCTCTGTCTCTATTCTTTCCTATCTCTTTCTCTGATACTTTTATTCTTCCCTTCATGACTATTTACCCTCTTTCCAGAGCTCTAAATACAATGGGCTTTTTAGCATGAGTGTTTTAGGAGCCACCAAATTTTTTGGTGCTCCTTGGCTCGATCTTGTCAAATTTCAAATTTCAAGAAAAAGATGACATAGGGAAACTCAAGGTCAGCAACCGGAAGGAATCAACCGAGGATCTGGGCAAATGGAGACATTTGGTGCAGCAGGCCAAAACCTACCGAGAGCTGTAGCGCCAAATGTTAATGATGATGATCGCTGCAAGGATTTAACTGCGCTGGCCCGTTTTTGGAAAGCCCATTTTTTATGCAATTAAAATACTCTTTTTAATTATATTTCTGGTTCATCGGCGCTGATAAAGCTTATTATAGATTCTGAGATAAAATACATTAATTTAATTTAAAATTTACTATCAAAAAAAAATCCGCATATAAATTTGTATGTTCTTTCAGGCTCCTATACCTGTGAGTCCCGTATATGCTGTGTTCCATTATTTTAATGGAGCTTAACACGATTTTAAGATTTAGAATGCTGAAGCAGATTCCTTATGGCAGAAATTTTGCAAAGATAAGCTTAATACATACTTTACACTCCCTACTTTCTTTAGGAACGAAGGAGATATACTCTATCATAAAGGGTTTTCCAATAACAGGTGTTATTTTGAATAGCCAGCTATTTCGGTAGATGTCACTTTTGAAGTTGTCATTTTTTGATATTTGACAAGTAGAAAATACGCCATTAATAAAAATGGAACGACGCACGCTTAAACAACGCATTGAAATTATTAAAATTCACTATAAAAAAGGTGAACATTTGGCAGAGACGGTTCGTAAAACTCGAACATTTTTGGGTCATCGTGAAGCACCTTGTCGGACCGCAATACCAAAATTGGTAAACAAATTCGAGCTGTTGGGAGAAGTTAGTGATGTCAAGAATAAAACCCGTGCACGTCGCTCAAGAAACGCCGAAAATCGAAAATATTGCTGTTGTAGCCGAAAGTGTTGAAGAAAACCCAGGTTTGCCCATTAGTCTATTCTTCGTCGTTCTTTGGAATTAGGCATTCCACAAACGTCATTACACCGTATTTTGCATAAAGATTTGGGTCCTAAGGCTCATAAAGTCCATTTAACACAAGAACTCATGCCAGCCGACCATCAACAACGTCGTGTCTTTGCTGATTGGGTCGTTGAAATACATGAAAATTGATCCGGAACTCCATCGAAAAATCATCTTGAATGATGAGGCCCATTTTCACCTCGGTGGCTTCGTCAATAAGCAAAATGGTTGGATCTGGGGCTCAGAAAATCCAAGAGTTACGAGTATTGTTGAGAAGCCTCTCTATCCTCAACGTATGACGTGTGACTGTTTGGTGCAGTTCATGATCCGGCGGAGTCATTGGACCTTACTTTTTCGAAAATGAAGCTGAAGCAACAGTTACGGTGAATGGATTGCGCTATCGAGAGATGATTAACGATTTTTTATGGCGGGAATGGATGGTATTGATCTGGGCAACGTTTATTTTCAACAAAACGGCGCTACCTGCCACGCAAGCAACGAAACGATTGATATTTTATCAAAGCAACACCTCTTATTGGAAAACCCTTTAGTACGATTTTTCGTCACCACCTTTTCATTCATATTCGTCAACAGCAAAAAAAGATGTAATCGGCCCTTCCGTGGAATCTTGCCGAACCAAGTTTTCTACAACTATTTTTTTGTTTTTCATGCCGACGTTAAAAAAGTACAAAGTGGTGCAAAATTAATCATCCTATCGGAAGATTTATAATATATAGGGTGTTTTTTTTAGAGGTTAGGTTTTCAAGATGAAATAAAACGTATATAATTTAATGTTATGGCCAAGAATTTAGCTTTATTATAAAGATAAGGGTTTGCCATTATATTTTAAAAATGATTTCGGGCAAGTGGCCGCCGCGGCTGGCTCGAATAAATTCCAGCCGAGAGGCCCAATTTTCGACCACTTTTTGCAGCAATTGGGGCCGTATGTCAGCAATAACGCGCCGAATATTCTCTTCCAAGACTTCAATCGTCTCGGGCTTATCTGCCTAGACAAGCGACTTCACATAGCCCCACAAGAAATAGTCCAGCGGTGTTATATCGCACGAGATAATGCGCTCACCAAAAATTTCCTTCAATAAATCGATTGTTGCGTTGGCTGTATGGCATGTAGCGCCGTCTTGTTGGAACCAAAGGTCGTCCACATCAACATCGTCCAATTCAGGCACGAAAAAGTCATTAGTCATGCCTCTATAGCGCTCT
Organism: Anastrepha obliqua; assembly: GCF_027943255.1. NCBI lineage: Eukaryota > Metazoa > Arthropoda > Insecta > Diptera > Tephritidae > Anastrepha > Anastrepha obliqua. The sequence goes on from NC_072893.1 coordinate 12,393,287, forward strand.
CCATTGACTGTAACATTATGGCCGGCTTCATTTTTAAAGAAATATGGACCAATGATTCCCTCTGCCCATAGAGCACACCAAACAGTGACTTTTTGAGGATGTGACGGCGTCTCAGCAATGGCTTGTGGATTATGTTCACTCCAAATGCGACAATTTTGCTTATTGACATACCCATTCCACCAAAAGTGAGCTTCATCGCTGAACAAAATTTTCTTCGATGCGTCGCGCGAACCGAACCATTATTTTCGTAATAAATTTGCACGATTTGCAAACGTTGTTCAGGTGTAAGTCTATTCATTATGAAATGGCAAACCAAACTGAGCATAAATCAAGTGACAGCTGTCAAAAAGACCATCTACGAAAAAAGTAGTGCCAACTTGAAAACCTAACCTTTAAAAAAAACAACCTTTATTTTTGCAAGTGGCATCATAAGCTAATCACAGTTGACTCTTGTATGCTAGACAGTTGTGGTATACAAACCGACAAGCAAGGGACCGCGTAGAGGTCAAAATAAAGATTTCCTTTACTAAAATATTTTTTTTATTTAGTAAAAAGTTGCTAAAAACAAAATTGGTTGACTAATTTTGCGCCACATTGCAAAGTTGCACATTGAAGGCGGAAAAAATATATATGCGCCTTGATGAATAAGAAAATATTTGCCGAGAAGGGTATAAAGTAATTATTTTTAGCAAACTTCAAATATGAACGCCTATTCCCAATAACCAAAAAGGCTTGTAAAACAATTGATTAATTGCCACGCACAAACGAGCACATACGAGTAATATAATTTTTATTATGTGATAAAGAAAAAATTTTAATACTATTAATGAGTTACAAAACAATAAAGAATACAAATCAAAGTCCAGCTCATTCATGCCAATTTCGAAATTCCCATTTCTCTACAATGTCGCTTATCATCCCGCACTGTAAATTGGCTCCATCCACTTCACACAAATTCTAGTTAACCACCTTCGCTTAATTAAAATTATCTTATCTTGCTTAACAAGCCACTAAACAGCTACAATATTTTGTTAAGTCGTTCAGTAGGCAAAAAAAAAAACAAAAACGAAATGAAATAAAAAAAATCGGACACCTAAAATAGCAAAGCCATAAAAGAAGAACAAAACGGAAGGTACGACAAGTCAGATAATAAGCAAAATTGGCACACTAATAAGAACTGGAACTGCAGACATTCATACATACACACACACATACAACTTAAATATAAGTGTCTGTGTGTTTGCATACGAAAGCATCCAGTTAAGGTTAGCGTTGAAACAAAAGTATGCGATTTACCTACTTGTAAATCCCTTTGTGTCCGGTAAATTTTGCCGGCATTCATGGCCGATGGCGATTCCCTGCGACTCGCATTACCATAACAAGGCAACTCCGCTGTCTGGGAGTATCTTGCCATACATTTTATTAGCTGTTTTATGGGACAACATCTTTAAACATTGTGGCAAGGAAATTAACATTTTGTTAAACTGTCACATTTATTGTGGCAATGAAATGTTGAAAGACCAAAATAATGGAATGAAGATAACGCTGCCACTGCCGCTGCTGCTGCTGCTGCTGTTGCTGTTGCAGTTGTAGATGTTGAAACTGAAGATTGAGTTGATAGTAAAGGCACAATTTTTATGAGTAAAATTAAAAATGAGCAGTGAAGAGTTAATGATGAGATAATTACTTAGGTAAATTTAAGCGGTGACCATAGGCGGGTAGATTTGTGCGTTACAACCATTCGGTTCGTCACGCCTGCGATGCTTTTTGTGCATATGAAAGAAGACAATTTTTCATCGTTTGCCATTCGGTTGGTTGGTTTCATTGATATAGCGATTGTGCACCATCACCATCTTCATAATTTCCTTTATCTCCCATTGGAGCATAGGGCCTCGAGTGTGCAGCAAATTGGGCTAAGGCTAAAGGCTAAGGCACACCGCAATTGACAGATGATATATTAAGTCTTGTAAAATAATTTAAGGATGAAAATTAAAAAAAAAAAAAATCAGTTAATAAACCCTGCTTAAATAAAATAAAAAATAAATAAAAAAAATAAATATTTGTGGTGTGCGTCTTGATGTTGTTCGACAAATGGAATAAACCCTGCTTAGGCTATTTAAAATATTGAGAGAAAAATAACCAAAACACATCAATCATCCCAAAGCTGATCATCTATGAGCCGTAGCTACTGAATAAATTTATTTTCCTAGCAAAATCATTGCATTTCGTTAGTGTTTTGCGGCGTTCAGGTTATTTGCATTGATTGCAAAGTTCTTTGTGATAGCAAAATCTTTTCATTTTTGAAAGTCTACGATCAGCGTTAATGGAGAAAACCATTGGATTTTGTATGGTTCGTATTTATTGGGTTCGCAACTGAGCAATTGCGGATTTGATAGTTGTCAATTCAGCTGTCAATCAGTAAAAACAGTTGTTTGATCGGTTGCGTAGTTCTCGTTTGGCGGTCGATGAAAAATGGAAAATCAAAAGGAAAATTTTCCTCATATTTTGGTTTTTCATTTCCGCAAAAGGGAAAACCGCATCGCAAGCTCATAAAAAGTGATGTGCTGTTAATGGTGACGAAGCTTCAAAAGAACGGCGGTGTCAAAATTGGTTTGCCAATTTTCGTTCAGGTGATTTTTCACTCATGATGAAAAACGCTCCAGTTGAAGTTGATGACGTCCTAAGTAAAGCAATAATCGATTCGGATCGTCACAGTACAACACGTGCAATTGCAGAGAAGCTTCATGTATTACGTAAATGCATTGATAATCACTTAAAACAACTTAGCTATGTTCAAAAATCTGTACATGGGTTCCTCACGATCTGAAAAAAAAACTATCAGCTGCGATTTGCTAAACAAACGCAATGAAAATTATTCATTTTTAAAACGACTGATAACTAGCGATGAAAAATGGGGTGTTTGCGAACAATATCAAGCGGAAAAGATCGTTGAACAGGCCAGATGAACCAACTCTAGCAACATTAAAGCTGATATTCATCAAAAGACGGTTTTGTTATCAGTTTGGTGGGATTACAAAGGAATTGTCTACTTTAAACTCTTACCACCCAACCAAACGATCAATTCTGATGTCTACATTGAACAACCAACGAAATTAAACAATGCATGTGGTGAAAAGCAGCCCGAATATACAAATCGAAAAGGTATTGTATTCCATCATCGCAATGCAAGGTCACACACATCTTTGGCCACTCGGCAAAAATGATTGGAGCTTGGTTGGGACCTTTCGCCACATCCACCATATAGTCCTGACCTTGCACCATCTGATTACGTTTTGTTCGATCGATCTTTACAAAACGCATTAAATGGTAAAAATTTCAATAATGATGATGATGTCAAATCGTGCCTGATTCAGTATTTTGCTAATAAACACCAGAAGTTTTATGAACGTGGGATTTTTGATGCTGCCTAAAAGATAGCAAAAGGTTATTGATCAAAATGGGCAATACATTACAGAATAAAGTTATTTAGTTCCATGAAAAAATTGTCTTTGATTTTCTAAAAAAAAATCCGCAATACTCAGTTGCCAACTGGGCTGTAGATATCTTCCTGTTGGAGGCCTCATAATCGTATTAAATAGGCGCTGTAGTGCTTCTTATCTAGACTGATACCGTAACTATTTCACCTACCTACCTACAGACAGTTAAACATAAAATTTCAAATAAAGGCTTTTTCAAAAGACGCGACTAGCTGTTGTTTTAAAGTAAAAATGTAACACTTTGGATTCCTTCAGTTTCACTATTTATTTAAAATGTGACTCTTATTAAATTGCCGTTGCAACGATATCAAATCTTTTGTCCGCCTTCGTCTAGGGCACACAATCGCCACACACTCATACGTTTTTAATGGTTCCAGCCCTCCCTGCTGCTAACACTGTCACTCATCATCATTAACGGTCTGCCATCTACTCGACGGCTGCCCACATTTTGAACAAATCAGGAAAAGTATCTTCCGAAACCAAAGACCTTCTACACTCAGAAAATATCAGAATTTCTAGTTAAATCAGTATTGAAAAAATTTATTTGATGTTTGCTCCTCTAACATATTTACTATATTTTTACCATAGTCTTAATTAATTAAGTTTTCTAGTCTCACTTTTACATGTAAGATCACTAAGCTAACTATCTGTTACTATCTTGGCAGCCAGTGCTCCTTTTTTACGTGTAAGAATAATTTCATGTCTGTAAATAAATGAATGACTCAGCAATTATATGTGAAAAATTACATAGTTTATATATCACTATGACCCCCTCTACTGGAAAAATCCGCCAAATAGTCCATGAATTGACTATGGCAAATTGCCTAACTGTTCAGAACTTCGAGATAGCGATCTTGAGTGTTGTTCAGCAACACTTTGTGCTACAGCCGCAATATTTTCAACAGAACGTTCAATTTTAGCTTGTCAGTCCTTTTTCTATCCTGGCTTTTGATAATTAAATATCCTGATAATTGAATTGTCAACTCGTACAGACGATTATATCTATCAAAAACACTACTAATTTTCTGATATTTTGTTCTTAAAGATCGACCATTTTCCTAATAACTTTCCGTAATTTTAACGCGTTTCTTTATCGAGTAAAATGGTGCATATGCCTACTTGACAAATGTTAAAGTGGCACAAAAAAGGTATCACTACTGACATCTAGGTGTTACTTTTGGAAGCCTCTTTTTCACTACATAACTGTTTTCTACTTCACATCATTACAAAAATTACTTTTTATGGAGTTCTTTAAATTGTTTCAGAAACTAATATTTCTTTCTAGCTATCCGAAAAGGTAAAACACTTATATTAAAAAAGCAACTCGTACCCGGATTGCGGATTCAACTAGTGGACTATGGAACTTGGAAACCCTGTTTAGTTTGGTTTTTGATTTGTTTTCCAGCACTAGAGCAAAATTTATAATCATTTATGCAGAAAGCAGTTAAAGGAAGAACTAAGTGTCTTACGTGTCACCGAAGCAAAAAAATATTGTGTTTTTTTTTTTGCAACTAGGTTATTATTAAAAGGCGCGTGCTAGAATATTCTCTTCGCTTCAGTGGCTTATTCAGAAGTAAGTGAAATGTGGGTACATCCGTAAGAATTATTTTGGAAAATGACTTATGAAAGGAGGCACAGGGATGACTGATTCTAACAATTATAATTTCATTTCATATGAAATCTTTATTTTCTACGAGGCGTAAGTAAAGTAAAGTACCGTTTTGACATAAAAAAACAACAAGTACATTTTTTCAAAAAATAATTTACTCACTTGAAAGGAAATACTTTACTCTACTTTTCTACATAATTCCTATTACTATTGAGGCATTTATCGTATTTTGGGACAAGCTTTTGTGTGCCATCGTCAAAGAATATTGCCGTCTGATTAGACAGCCACTGCTTCACAGTCGTTTTCACTTTGTCATCATCGGTGCATAAACAAATGATAGTCGCTCGGCGCTAGATCCGGACTGTATGGGGGGTGGTCCAATTGTTCCCAGCCAAAAGAAGTGATAAGGTCTTGTGTTCGATTTGCTGTGTGTGTGGACGGGCATTATCGGGGAGCAAAACGGCACCTGGGCTCAGCATGTGACGCCTTTTCTTTTGTGAATTGCGTGGTGCAGTTTTTGTAAAGTCGCATAGTACGCTGCTGCATTGATCGTGTCGCCGCAAGTCAAAAAATCAGCTAAGTACGAAATCGGGAATCGTCTGTTCTCTTTTCCTTTACAGTCCAGCTTTTTGAATCAGTTCATCGGTAATGACTCAAGATCTCTCACTTCGTTCCTCATCATGAATGTTTGTGCGGCCATCTTCAAAGGCCCTAACCCATTTCCGCACCATTCCATCACTCGTAATGTTTTCACCATACACTTAAAGAATGTGAACTGATTTGAAGCCATGAGCACAGAGAAACCGTATTACAGCAGGCACTTCACGGTCGGCGGAATTCTCAATAGGTGGAGGCATTTTAAAATCACGCAAACAGATGTAGACTCAATCGGATGGTTCCGTAATGGCGTTTATGCCTTCCCAACAAATGTAGCTACACGACGCGCATGCACCAAACGGTACTTACTTTAAAAACACGCCTCGTATGTAATTTTAGCTTTAGTTTACTAGCATTCAAGCCATTTCGAGGGTATTCAAATACAACAAGATTTGTGTTGAATACTTGTTTTGAGACTAGCACAGATAAGAGAGACTAAATAAAATTTTTTTTTTTTTTTTGTAAAGTTGAATTACGAAAAGCGGCTCCCGCGAGTAATTTTACAGCGGAGGGGGTTAAAAATGTTACTCAAAGATTAATTGTGAACAGAGACACATTTTTTTCACACCAAACCCTAATTTTTCCTCTTCGTTGTCGTTTTTCCCACATCTCCTAATCCAAGGCCACATTAAATATCGCCAAATTTATACCGCTTCGTACATTTTACATTTACATTTTTTTTGACAAATATCGCTCCGCTTTGCTTCACTGCCTGCAATTGCTTGATCTGCCCAAAAAGCTGTGTGGGTGTTTAGAAATCACACAGCAATGAGTGTGCGAGCAAACACTTGGGTGGCGCGTGAATTGATGAATTTAAAGATATCTGTGCCGTTAAAACAACAGTAAACATACTTTAACGGGATTAGCTGACGCGAAATGTATTTATTGACATTTGTCTTTGATCACTTCGCTTCTTTGATATGTTCCTGTTTTTTTTTTTTTTGTTTTCATATTTGCAGCAAAGCCAAATCTCGCGAAAGAAATTTTGTGGCAAAAAGCCATCATTAAGTGATACCAACAACACACGAAAATGTTGTAAATACGTACGTATCTGCATGTATGTATGCATAATTTAATTTTTACGAGCGGTAAAAGAAAAATTGTATTCAATTACCTCGCCTTCTCCGTTCGCTTATTGTTTGGCTGCGTTTTGTAAAGGGTGGTTAAATTTTATTGAGTGTGAACCACACCTAAACGTCAAGTTTCTTTCTGCATTTTAATTGACATTTTTCAATTTCAGACTAATTCAATTTGAACCATGGAAAGATAGAAAATCGAGCAACGCGTTGAAGTTGTTCAGGCTTATTATGAAAACGGGCCTTCAAATCAAAATGCATATCGCGCACTTCGTGAAGAAAATCATCTTCAGTGATGAGGCACATTTTCACCTCAGTGGATTCGTCAATAAGCAGAATTGCCACATTTGGGCGAATGATAATCCAGGAGTGATTGCCGAAAGACCAATGCACCCACAAAGAGAGACTGTTTGGTGCGGTTTATGGGCCGGCGGCATTGGGCCGTATTCTTTCCAAAATGAGGCCGATCAGGCAGTAAATGTGAATGGTGTTCGCTATCGTGAGATGATAACGAACTTTTTATGGCCCGTATTGGAAGATATGGATGTGGACGAAATGTGGTTTCAACAGGACGGTGCCACTTGTCACACAGCTAACGAAACAATGGCTCTTTTGCGCGGAAAATTTGATGGCCGAATAATCTCACGTCGCGGCGATGTCAATTGGCCGCCAAGATCATGTGATTTGACACCGTTGGACTTCTTTCCTTGGGGTTATTTGAAAGAAAAGGTGTACGTCGATAAGCCAGCAACAATTCAAGAGCTAAAGGATGAGATAATTCGGCACATTAACGGCATAGAAATTCAATTATGCCTCAGCGTCATCGAAAATTTGGACCATCGGATGGAGGTGTGCCGCCGAGGCCGCGGCGGCTATTTGGCTAATATTTTGTTCAGTGCGTAATTGAGCTACACGAATATTATCATAATAAAGAGAAATGACAATAATTTCTTACAAAAATTGTATTTTATTCCAAATCAACACCGGCCCTTAAAACTTAACCACCCTAACTATTTGCATTTGGTGGTCTTTGGAGGTGTGCCGCCGAGGCCGCGGCGGCCATTTCGCCGATATTTTGTTCCATGCGTAATTGAGCTATACCAGTATTATCATAATAAGGAGAAATGGGAATAATTTCCTAAAAACATTGCATTTTATTCAAAATCAACACCGGCCCTTGAAACGTAACCACCCTTTACATCAATTTTATTTGCTTCTACGGCGCTTGTTATTTTGTTTGTGTGTGTGTGTGTGCGTATGTGTGTACCCGCTTGTATGTTTGTGCGCGTATGTGTGCGCTTTAATCGCTTTCACAACAAGGATTAATGACATGGAATAAAAAAGAAGTTAACAAGTTGCCTTTGCGCTGTTTCCGATAAATATTCGCCTTGTCTGCTTTTGTCCGCTAAAGTGGCATTCGCGCTGCCTTGTTAATATTGTTGTTGTTATTGTTATTGTTGCCGCGGTGTGTTGTTACTTACTCTTATTGTCTTATTATTGCCGCCGTCACCGTCGCCGTCGATTTCACATGCGAGCTTGGCGCCTGCGCAGCGCTTTTAATGAAACAAAGCGGGAATTTTAAATGACCACCATAAAGAACAATAAACAAAATCAGCAACAGCAAGCGACAACTACAACAACAACAACATTAGCAACCACATAAGTGTGAGTGATATAATTGCAAAACGAAAAAACAAAAGCAAATTAATAAAATAAAATGAAATAAAATTAATGACAATAACAATCAACGCGCGAAAAGCTGTCGATAAAGAAGCAGCGTTTTTGTTGTTGGCCCTCTTACCTGCCTGAATGCCTGTCTGCCTGCCAGCCGATGTGTCCGCTTGTATGTTTATCCGTTTGTCAGCTCATTCAGCGGCGGCTGTTGGCATGTTTAACAATATCAATATGTTGTATAGCGGCATTTTTGCCTTTGTACTCTCGCATAGCTGCTTGTGTGTCCGTATGTATGCATTTTTACTGCTATGGCAATTCTTGTTGCTTTTGCTTGTCCGTAATTGGGTGCTCGACTTAATGGCATTTAAACTGCCTTATCGTTATACTTATTTAAATGATTTTGTTACTACAAGATAACGAAATCATATCTGAGAGCAATAAATGAGCAAATGAGCGGCAAGAGCTCAACACCACCACCGATATCGATGACCGGGCGTGTGTGTGTATGCGTTCATGCTTGCCATCAAATGCCTACACACAAAGCAACTGAAATGAGTTCAGAAAATCAATGGTGCGTGCGTGTGTGTTAGTATTAATGAGCTGTGTGAAAATTTCGAAATTGTTAAATGATGTGCTAATATACACACTTTTTCCATAATACGATGATAAGTGAGTATGCATTTATTTATACAAATGAAGAGTTTTGCCACATTATTTCGTTTACTTTTTTGTAAAGTTAATTGCTTCTTGAGTGGGACTGCTGATCATTCAGCGCGAAACAAACGACTTAAGCGAGCAACTCGCTGTCAATAATTTTTAAAAGGTTTAGTCGGGCTTTCACCTTAAAAAGCAAAACAATACAAAAAAAGGAGTCCTATTTTTCCTTACACTAACTTTTTTTTAACTCAGGCGTGGAACAACTTGCATGTGGACAAACCAAAAATATTACTATTTTTTATTGAAATTCTTTTTGTATTAATTTTTAAGTCTCATTTAATACCAGAGTAACTAAGATAACGCCACTTCATACAAACCTTGGGCTAATGGAAAACTCTGTTGAAGGATAAGAGAAGCACAGCGCAGAATTTACATATTTACCCCTTTGTCTATATAAGGGCGGGTAGATGTTGAAGTGGAATAAAATGGCGTTTGCTGTGTGGCACGTACCGCCGTCCTGCTGGAACAACATGTCGTCTAGGTCCATATGGTTCAATATGGACCATAAGAAATTGGAAGGGTCACCACGTCTACCAAAAAATGGGCGCAATGCACGCAAGGTTTGCGTTAATGAACACTCATTTTGATAATAAAGTTTTATCATTTGGCATAAACAACTGAATAATAAAAAAAAAATTTGACAGATGTCACCAAAACAAAATGGCTGCCACAGGGCGACAAAATCGACCTGCGCCAATTGAAACACCCTTTACCACAATTTTCCATGCGCAGCTGTTCGCCACATTGAAAACAGTAACAGAATCGTATGCAAAGAAGGGTAAAAACAAAAAAAATAAAATACTTTCGAACAGTCAATCAAAAAAAAAAAGTTTTGCGGTGACAACCATATCTCCGAACTGGATCCTTTAAAATTAAAAAACCAAACAGATTTCGTTAAATTAATGCTAAATCTAGTAATTCAACAAAGTAATAAGCAATAATTTTTTTTTGAAAAATGGCGGCTTCTAAAAAAAAATGATTTTTGATCAAAATTTCGGCCTTAAATTGTTTAAAAAAAAAAAATTATCGGTGAGAAAAAATCTTCGACTAATATAAAAAATATTTTTAAGAAGCTCATGTTAAAATTTGAGACTAACCCGTTTAGCCGTTTTAGAGTAATATTGGTCACCGACTTTGAAAACACAATTTTGAGAAAAATGCGCTACCAGAGCCGGAGCCTTGTACTTTCAAGCACTCTGAAACGCCCCTTTTATTCTCCCGAACGATATTAAATTTTCTGTGTGTAGGTATTCTTAAGGGGGGGGTAGGGTCACAAAATCGAAATTTTTTTTCTTCACTCATCTTATAGTAAATCATTTCAAGAATGTTGTGTCAAAATTGTAAGTGGATCGGAGCAGAACTCTCAAAGTTATAGCCTTTTTAGGCACTCTACCTCGAATGCGGAGCATCGATAATTTCTCAGAGTCATTTTTTCAAACGCGTTTTTCCCGAAACGACTTCTTAAAAGTCGGTGCCAATCACAACTCCGAAACTATTCAACCGATTCTTTTCAAATTTGGCACACGTTTTCTAAATCAAAAATACCTCCCCCCTACACTATTTTTTTTTATTTTTTGTTTTTTAAGGTTGTTTTTCACTTACAAATATGGCGAAATTTTTCGCCAAAAATGCTCTTTTTACGTTTTTTTGCCACCAAAACTACAAAAATGAAAAAAAAATAATTTTATTAATGTAGGGGGGAGCATTACGTCATACTTTAACTGAAAAATTTGACTTTTTTAGTTTCAGATGATTCTACGACGAATGCCGATTGGCACCGCAGAGCACCTCTCGAAAAACATATCTCCAAAAAAACTCTGTCATGGGCTTATTTGTCAATATTTTACTGTTAATATTTTTTAAAAACTTATTGAAAAGATGTACAATAACATGTAACTGATTTTATTAAAGTATCTTAAGCCATACTTCTGTAAAAAATTCACAAAAAAAGTGTTTTTTTTTTAGCGCTAAACCCTACCTCCCCCTTAAATACGAGTATATGTGCATTAAGAAAAAAAAGAAATTAAAAACATAAATTTTTTGAAAACTCTTATTGCATATAACCCCTTAACGGGAGCAGTTCCACCAGCACTTTAAAATTTCAGAAAAATATACATTTTTACCTTTTTTTTTAAGAAACGCTTAAAAAACTCTTTATAAAACATAGAAATAAACGGAGTTACTAAGTTACGAAGTTTAAAAGCACCAGATATTGGCACGGAAGTACAATAAATACTGTGCTCTATTGGACCCGTTGAGTATACAAAGGTTAAAGAAAAGTTTGAAGAATCGTTTGGATACGAAAGTAAAAGAGGAAATATTTTTTGGGACCACAAATGAAAACCCTTCCCGTTGACTGAGAGTTCATCAAATAGCTGTGAAAGTTATAGACCCTTTTGCTTGAAATACTTTTCGAATAATCGTAATATTAAAAGCGCAAGAGAAAAGGTAAAATTTACAAGGAAAGATCAGGTGAAGAAAGACTTGACTTTATTTTTGGTTTCTAACTGGTGCCGGTTAGCACGAGAAAGAAACGATTGGCGCGCTTAGTTAAACTCGATCAAAATCGCGTAAGTGGTTACCGCATCGATCAAGAAGAAGAAAAAGAAAAAGGTAAAAAGTATAATTGAAAGCATGTTGGAAAATCATTACAGAATGGAAAAACATTAATTAGAAAACAATTATCGAATTTTGGTTATAGAATAAGTGTTAAATGCATGCGCGCAACCAAGCGGAGGTTTTAGATTTCAAGACCCCATTTTTTTAAGCTCGTAACACCTACGTTACTACGGCAGTCGGAACGACCGGATTTATATCCGGCCAAGGACCGTCACTTCAGCAGCACTCCTCGTATATGCATGGGAAATGTTTATGCTGCTATAACAAACAAAACGCAGCATCTAAGAAATCAAAAAATTATACAATAATGATGGAAAGCAACCTGATATTAATGGTTTTAGTGACACACTGATTCTTTTTGGTTTGTGCAGATGTTTTTGTTTTCCTTGTGCACTCCTCTGTTTTGATTTCTGACAGGGTAGGTGATTAGCCTGCCGCTACGAGATTTAAAAATTGTGTAAAATTTATTTTCGCAATTGTTTTGTTATATATTTTTTACAAAAAAAAAATTCAAATTTTCATATTTTTTAAAAAGAAATATTTGAATTTTGTAAACTTTGTTTTTCAGATATATTGGATTCAAAAATTTGAGTAAAATTTTTGTTTGTTTGTTTTTACTGTAAATGTTTTACAAAAAAAAAATGTGAATTCTTAGTTTTGCCAAAAAAAACACTTTTTTTGAACTTGGTAAATATTTTTTTTTTCAAATATATTAGATTTAAAAATTGTGTCGAATTTATTTTCGAAATGGTTTGTTTATATGTATATTTAAAAAAAATTTTTTTGACTTTCATATTTAAAAAAATTTTTTTTTTCAACTTAGTGAACTTTTTTTTCAGATATATAAGATTTAAAAATTTGTGTAACATTGTTTTTCGAAATTTTATTTATTATAAATTTTTTACAACAAAATTGTCAATTCATAGTTTTGCCAAAAAAAAAGAAACTTTTTTCGTACTTGGTAAATTTTGTTTGTTTGCTGATATATTCAAAAATTGAGACACTTTTTTTTTGAAACTTATTTGTCATACATTAAAAAAAAAATTTTTGAACTTTGTATACTTTTTTTCAGACCTATATGTAGTTTAAAAATTTGGGTAACATTTTTTTTCGAAATAGTATTTATTATAATTTTTTTACAAAAACAATTGTAAATTCATATTTTTGCCAAAAAAAACTTTTTTTGATCTTGGTAAATTTTTTTGTTTTTGGAAGATATTTGAGATTTAACAATTGTGTAAAATTTATTTTCAAAATTTAATATAACCAAAAAAAAATTTTCAACTTTGTAATTTTTTTGTTTCGATATATTAGATTTTTTCGAAATTGTTTTTACTTTAAATTTTGTGCAAAAAAAAATTATGAACTCATATTTTTTCCAAAAAAAATTTTTTGTTGAATTTGGTAATTTTTTCAAAAAAAAAAAATTTTTGTTGAACTTGGTAATTTTTTTTTTGCAAAATTTTTTTTGTGTAAATTTATTTTCGGAATTTAATGTAACCAAAATATTATATAAATAAAAATTTAAGTTTTAATACATAAAAAGAATTTTTTTTGTACTTTGTAAATTTTTTTCAGATATATTAGAATTAAAAATTTGGGTAATATTTTTTTCCAAATTGTTTTTACTATAAATTTTTTAGAAGAAAAAATTGTGAATTCATATTTTTGCCAAAAACAATTTTTCTTAATTTGGCTATTTTTTTTTTGCAAATATATTAGATTCAAAAATTGTGTAAAATTTATTTTCGAAATGGTTTGGTTCTAAATTTAAAAAAAAAAATTAATTTTCATATTAAAAAAAAAATTTTTTTTTGAATTTGGAAAATTTGTTTTTTTTGCAGATATATTAGATTTAAAAATTGAAACACAGTTTTTTAAGAGATTTGTCAAAAAAAAAAAAATTTTTCATTTAAAAATTTGGGTGATATTTTTTTTCGAAATTGTTTTTACTAAACATTAAAAAAAAGAACAATTGTGAGTTCATACTTTTTGACAAAAAAAAACTTTTTTTGAACTTGGTAAATTTGTGTTTTTGCAGATATATTACATTTAAAAATTGTGAAAAATTTGTTTTCGAAATGGTTTGGTTATGTATTTGAAAACAACAAAACAAAAAATCTAAATTTTTATATAGCAAAAATTTTTTTTGAGCTTTAAATAGATATATTACACTTACAAATTTAAATAGGTATATTACGTTAAAAAATATATTACAAAAAAAATTGAGAATTCATATGTTTTCTAAGAAAAAACTTTTTTTGAACTTGGTAAATTTTTTTTACAGATAATATTAGATTTAAAAATTGAGACACATTTTTTTTAAGATGACTTGTCATATATTTTTTACAAAAAAGGGAATTTTCATATTTAAAAACTTTTTTTTGAACTTTGTAAATTTTTTTCAGATATATTAGAATTAAAAATTTGGGTAATATTTTTTTCCAAATTGTTTTTACTATAAATTTTTTAGAAGAAAAAATTGTGAATTCATATTTTTGCCAAAAACAATTTTTCTTAATTTGGCTATTTTTTTTTTGCAAATATATTAGATTCAAAAATTGTGTAAAATTTATTTTCGAAATGGTTTGGTTCTACATTTAAAAAAAAAATTTAATTTTCATATTAAAAAAAAAATATTTTTTTTGAATTTGGAAAATTTGTTTTTTTTGCAGATATATTAGATTTAAAAATTGAAACACAGTTTTTTAAGAGATTTGTCAAAAAAAAAAAAATTTTTCATTTAAAAATTTGGGTGATATTTTTTTTCGAAATTGTTTTTACTAAACATTAAAAAAAAGAACAATTGTGAGTTCATACTTTTTGACAAAAAAAAACTTTTTTTGAACTTGGTAAATTTGTGTTTTTGCAGATATATTACATTTAAAAATTGTGAAAAATTTGTTTTCGAAATGGTTTGGTTATGTATTTGAAAACAACAATACAAAAAATCTAAATTTTTATATAGGAAAAATTTTTTTTGAGCTTTAAATAGATATATTACACTTACAAATTTAAATAGGTATATTACGTTAAAAAATATATTACAAAAAAATTGAGAATTCATATGTTTTCTAAGAAAAAACTTTTTTTGAACTTGGTAAATTTTTTTTACAGATAATATTAGATTTAAAAATTGAGACACATTTTTTTTAAGATGACTTGTCATATATTTTTTACAAAAAAGGGAATTTTCATATTTAAAAACACAAAAGAAAAATTTTTGAACTTTTTCTAAAAAATGAAGCATGAACGGAGCTATCCAATTTAATTATTGTTAACATGAGTTTAATTATGTATAAATATGATTTTATGTACCACTTTTTTTCTTCGCTGAGCGTGTTTTGTATGAGTCGTTATAAAAATATTTACGATATACCTTTTTTCATCCAAATTCGTTATTTGGTAATCTCTCGAAAATTATGTGGCAGAAAAATAGTTCTGTGGATGTTCGGACTCAGCGACCGATTACACCAGATTAAGATCTATGTAGTTGTTTTTTGAAGAACTCTTCCGCAGGAAATCTTAACAGACCGCCTAATGAAAGGAATCACTTTGCGCTTGAGTTTTACTTAGCTTATTTACTTTATTTCTAAAGCCTTGCTGTATAGCCCGAACAGTGCCTTTATTGAAAAGTAGTACGGCTTAATTAGTAAGCAAATCTGCCGCATGTAAAGATCGGAAAACTCGCACGTGATCGCCAAGAAACAAACGCATTTTCTGAGAGTCATGTTGTTGCTGTTGTTGTTATTTTCATGACACTATATATATAGAGAATGCTGCTGGAGTGATGGTCCTTATATATATATTTTTCCCCCCCCACAGTTCCTAGGAGGAACTTAAAGCCTCAACAAAAAGGTAAAGTGAGGTTTATTTAGTGCTATAAATTTTATTTGTCGCCATAAAGGCCTGCCTGAAGCGCTTTTGTTTCAACTAATCGCGTCTACGTGATGATGATGATCTCCCGCGGCTGCGACTTCCTTGTGAGCATCAGTCTATGGGTGCTTTCGCAATATCTCTTTGAGGCTTCCGAAGTGTATGCCCAATCCATTTACATTTTCGTAGCCGAATATCAAGATAAACGGGAACCTGCTCCGCCAAGCTCCTGAAGTCAGTGTTGGAAATAGTGTTTGACCATAAAACGCGCACCATTCTTCGGAAGCAACGACTGAAGAATGCTTGCGGAGCTTGTTTCGTAGCCATACGGAATGACAGACTTCACGTTTGATGCGAAGATTCTTAATTTCGTACGCCTGGATAAATACAAAGATCTCCAAACTTTGTCTTCCGTGCCAAATACAGCGCGACCTTTTGCTATTCGATTGCGTAGGTCAGCTGCCTGCGCGCCAGTTCTGCTAATGATGCTTTGGAGATAGCAGAAAGCGTCGACTTGTTCGATGCTAATACTGGATATCTAAAAGATTCGTGGTTCTATGGTGTTGAGGTACATCACCTTTGTCTTGTCTCAATGTTAATCCTTAGGCCCAACCGCTTACTGCCTCCACCTTTGAGTGTTTTGTGTGAATTTGTGTGACAACAGACAGATGTCATTAGCGTAATCTAAGTCTTTCAGGTTGCCGTTCAAACCGCATGAAATACCACTATTAGACACTGAAGGTTGGCACATCATTTGGTCCCGCACTAGGTTGAATAGAAGCGGGGATAACACGCATCCCTGCCTTACTCCTGTTTTCATTTGGACATCCATTGCTCAGGATGTTTTCATGTCTAACTCTGCCATTTAGACTGCCCATCCTTGGCCGGATATAAATCCGGATCGCTCGGATAGCATAGAATCGATTGTCATGGGATCTCCAGAAACTGGTGGTTTGATGCAGTTTCTAGAGCCGTGGCGTCATTGGCCCATTTTGCTTTGAAAATACCACATTTCGGCCAACGGTGAACGCTACAGAGGTATGATTGACCTTTTTTTTTTGACCTGAATTGAAGACATGAATTTGGGTGATCTTTGGTTTCAGCAAGATGGCGCGCCATGCCACACAGCCCATGTCACAATCGATCTTTTGCGCGTCAAGCTCGGTGATCGGGTTATCGGCCGCCTCAGTAATGCCAGGTGGCCATCTCGGAACTGCAATTTGGTGACATGCAATTTTTTTCATAGAATGCGGTGAAGTAGCGATGTTGTGTGAACAATTCCTTAGCGTTTCAGGTGCTTAAGGCGAATATCTATTCGAGATGTAAAGCAAAAAGCCAACACCAGTGTCTGGGATGTGCTGCTGTGAAGCCACCCGAGGTGGCTCCATGAATTAAATCGTGTTCCATAAATTATGATAATATTTCCGCTTTCGAATACATTTTTCGAATTTCTTTATTAATTTTTTTGAACTCTTGAAAAGAACTCACGACATGGTCCACTCTGTACAGCGTCCGGCACTCGAAGTGTAATCAATTAAAAAGGAATTTATGGCCTTGTTTGGAAAATTTCTTTTATTGAATTGAAAGTAAAAAATGTCAGAAAATAATATAAAATTAACTTTTGCTCGATATGAGCACCTTTTCCCTTGACTATTGCCTTGAGACGGGCCAGAAACGAATCGCAAGCACTCTCGGACAATGGCTTTTTTCAGCGCCTCGAGACTGGTGAATCTTTTAGTTCGGCCTCGCTCTTCAAAATGGCCCAAAAAGAACTCATGTCTGAATTTGAGAGCCATCGTGTGGATGTTATGTAGTTCAGAACGTTGTTTCTTAGCCATTCTTCGTTCACTCGAGCTTTTAGACCGCTTTGGGCCAAACTCTGTGAAATCTGACTTGTTGCTGCTTTGGTGTGAGATCATACGGCAATATGCTTCCGCGCGCTTCTAAACAATACACGGGACTGTAATTTAGTCAACTAACACTTCGAGTACCGGACCATGTACATAGCAATTGGCGTGTCTAGTTCATGGTTTTTTGTTTGTTTTTTGTTGTAAATTCGTGTTTTCTGACACCTTAAAGAAATATGCCAACTATTTCCTGATGACACATTCATAGTCCGATTCTCTTAGCCAAATATTTTGCAAGAAAACCATGTAACTTGAAATTGCTGCTTAAAAAAAGTGGAACTGAGGAATTATTTTCCCACGCCAGCTGTGCAAAAAACAAGACAAAACAACACTAAAAACCATAGCTTCGCGAACAAATGACAAATGGGCCATCAACCAATAAAAGTTCCGCAATATGCCACAGGGCCAGTATAAGCCATTGGCAGTGTAGAAATACATATCCATATATGTATGTATTTATTACTCATACGAAAAATAGCTAAGAAAATAATCCGCTGAGCAGCATGCGCGAGCACTCAAAGAAAACGCCGACAATTGGGTTAAATTATGAACCCATTAAAAATCGCATAGTTCAAAATAAAAATAATGAATAAAATGAATGTGAATGAGCTGCATGGAGTGTCGCAAATGAGGTTGCAAAAACATACATTGAAACAATAAAAACAAACACGTTAATAAGTCTATGAGCGCAAATTTTTGATGTTTATGAATGGAGTAAAATGAAATGAAATCGGCGCAACCGCAAAAGCGAAAATATTTTTTATGATTTACAGGCGTCTGCTATTTGCCGGACATGTAGCGGAAATGCCAATGAAATTAAGTAATTACGCACGCGCAGTGGGTGGCATGCATACTAGGGCGGGTCGATTTAAAAATCGCTCATTGCTCTGTATTCTAGGGATCAAAATTTAGAAACTTTGCCGAAGGAACCATGCCTCTAAAACGAATTCTAATGTCCCCCAATTTGGGTCAAACGAAAAATGTATGATCGACCCCCACTAACTTTGCACCGCCGATCCACCCATGCCAGTGGCACACCCCCTGGAACTCTCCAGGGGGGTTCCTCATACAATCATTTTATAATATCACCATTTTTGGCCATTACATGAGAAAAGAAACTAAAAAGTTCGACCCAAATTGGGGGACATCAGAATTCGTTTTAGAGGTATGGTTCCTTCGGCAAAGTTTCTTATTTTGATCCCAAGAATATGATTTTCACAGAGCAATGGGCGATTTTTTTGCCTCCCTACAAATCGACCCGGCCTAATACACATATACACTTGCTCACCCACACACACACACACACATACACACATGAATATATACAGAAAATGTATTAATCACATATAAAGTTGATTACATGCAAAATGGAGCAGTTTTTTGGTTTTGTTTTTTCCCTCAACTAAAAGCCACAAAATGCACTGCGCTCGACCTGCACTTTGTCTGCACACAAAAGACTTAAGACACAAACGCGCTATGCGATGCTATCTGCATGCCTGCCGGCAATGGATGGTAGTGCAATTTTGTCACAGAAGTCATTGACTCTTGCAAACACGAGTTGGCATTTTGAAAAATTGACAGCATCAATGCAAATAAACAAAAACAAATTAAAAATGAAAAATGAAAAAAAAAAAAAGTTATAAGACCTGCATTGCCGCCAAATCACAGGCGCTTGTGCTGCTGATTATCCTTTAACACGTACGCCTTTCAGCTTTCAGACGCTGTTTCGGACACTTGGTTGGTGGTACACGGCATGGCGTGGCTCGCTGGTGTGGCTGACGCAGTGCTCCTTTTATTGCCAAAAAATACAATGAGCATGTAAAAACAAGAACAAAAACAACAATAAATACAAAATATAAAATTGGGTATAACAGCGCAAAAGTAACAGATTAAAAGCGACAGGCGGACAGACGAGAAGACAAAAGTCTGTGAGACGCGTAACCAAACAAATGCAAATAATAAAATAAAAAACAAAAACAAAAAATAAACACCGCAAAAAAGGAAAGAAAAAACCAAAAGTGATACCAAGTCACCGCCGACTCATCGGCTATGCCGTTAAGACGCACTCGACGGTTTAATCATTTAATAAAAGGCAAGAGTGAAGATGCGAAAATCCGTGACTTCCTTCGCTGCAGGCCAAAAGCGCAGTTAAGTTGTGCTAGTATGTGCTGTTGTGTGCTGGCTGCTTGCTGTCAGTAGGTATTACCAAGCCAACACTATTGTTATTTTTATTATTGTTGTGGCTTTTGATGTTGATGCTGATGCTGCTGCTGCGGCTGTCGCGGCTACCTCCTTAGCTGTTGATGGCTCATTGACTACATACATACGTATGCACATACTCGCATATGAGCATGTGAAGAATTGCAATAACTACCAACAACAATGCCACAATGGCAATGGCAGTGGCATTGGCAAGGCAGCCAAGAGGCAGAGTAACTGCCGGTGGTGTTAGCGGCATGGCGGGCATCGAAGACGACAAAAGGCCACCTCCCGCCATATTATTAACTTATTTATAACAATAACAAGGCGTTCGCCAGCAAAAGAGACCAAAAGGCGTGCATTCACACACAACAACACACACACACACATATTTACATACGTCGAAAGAGGCGAACATTACTTGCCGTGTGTTTCTGTGTGCTGCTGCGCTGTATGTCTGTCCGCCTATGCGAATGTGTTTCCCACAGCTATTAAAGCTGCACCACTCAGCAGAAAAAAAGAAAACATAATCAACACAACAACAACAAATAAATGATAGTAGGAAGCCTTAAATGCGTATGTGTGAGCGAGCGCCGCGATTTGAGCAAAAGGAAAAGTGTGAAGCTCTGAGTACTGACTCTGACTACAACAAAGTAAGCTAATGTTGGTGCACTGATGCGGCCTTCGGCGGTTTTTTTTACCGATCTGCCGAGTGCAGTGTTTTGCAAATGTGCAATCGCAAGGCAAATGTGGGAGCACAGCGGATATTTGAAGAAAGTTCGATCCTATTTTTATTAAACAATTAAAGGGCAATAATGCGGGGTCTTTCAAGTTTGAATCGGTTTTTAAAACTGCAGTAAGGAATAACAAAAACATTGATGAAAATCTTAATTTTCTAAACAGTCCTCTGGGAGGGTGCTGCTCACACTTACCCAGTTGCCCAAGGGTGATATTACTAGAAATTTCAGATGAACTTCACAACTGAACTGGACTACTTGGTCCTGACATAGTTTTATTAAGTTATTTAACATAAATATAAAAAAAGCCTTTTAAACTTTCATTCTAAATGGTCCCCTTTTGCCTATACATAAGCCTTCAAACGATTAAGCTATTCGTTCACCCATTGCAGCATGCACGGTTTCCATGGATATTAACGTCGCTGCTCGAACCCAAGATTGTTTGAGAACCTCAATATTTCTGTGAGATCTTCGACAGGCCACGTTTTCCAATTCTGACCACAAACTTTAGTCCAATGGATTCAGATATGGACTTACAGACGGCCAATATTCTGCGGCTATGAACCCAGGAATATTCTTTTTAAGCACTGCTGGATGGTTTTTGCCTTAGAAGCTGGAGCGAAATCTAGCTAGAAGATCCAACGCTTTCCACTGAAGAGAGTACTGCTCAACTGCTTTACCACGCCTTCTAAGACATCCACCTGGTACACTTTTGACCCTGTCTTAACACCTTTTTCGCAAAAATTAAGAGGTGTAACGCCTTTAAAGGCACTCCCCACACTCCCGCCATTACGGAGGCTGGGTGGTGGCCACGCTGAACCCTTGACACAACATTTTTTGCGTCTTTAGAAGTTTTAGCATAGATCTTTAACAGTGAACATTTTCTCATCTCTGAAAAGAATATTTTCATGGCCGTTGGCCGCGTGCCACCAAAGAAGCTGCTTGTATCTGTCGAGTATAATTTTTTTCAAGCGCGTTGTCAAAAGATGACCAGTTGAGCAATGGAAGGCTTTTATGTGGAGGTCATCTTCAATTAGTCTTCAAATGGGTCTGGTCGATACATTCATTTCCCTGGACATGAGTTTCTGCTTTCTAAGAGGATTTCTGCGCATTCTTTCTCGAACGGCTTTTATGGCTGCACTGGTTCGAATCCCGAGAAGACGGCCACTTCTCTTTCTGTCTGTTACTTCAGAAGTTTGAGGCAAACGATTGATCGTGCGATAAACAAATATTGTCAAAATTTAAGTTTTTTCAACAATTCGTAAATCTCACTTGCACTTTTCCACTTTTTTCTAATGCAATCATTGCAATGGAATTTTTCTTAGCTCCGCACTCCATTCTTAACAAGCGAAATTTGCCACGAAACTAAGTATAATTTATGAGTAGTCAAGGCATGTGAGCAGAATCAAAAATAACAGAACTTTTTTCTATGAATTTGTTCTCGCCGTATGTATTGTAAAATTTGTCACAGAATTTATGGCAAGACTAAATATACAATAAATAAACTCTCTACTCTAACACCTTCAGGGGTTTCCTGCAGATCTGCCAATATTTCAGTTTCCTTTAAACTGCTGAATGCTAGTACTGTTCTTCAGGCCTTTGTGGTCTTGCAGGCTAGCAAAGTGCTTAGGGATCGCTGTTGGGAGGGAAACAGAAACATTTTTTTCGATAGTCAAGCTGTGATCAAGGCCTTGTCGTCACCATTTTGCAGCTCTCTTCTGGTCAACTCCTGTAAGGAGGGGATCAAATGTCTTGAATGTGGGGGAAACATTTTTCTTATCTGGCTTCCAGAGCATAGAGACATACAGGGTTGCCCATATTCGACGGACCCGACGGATTTTGATGACTCTTTGGGCCCATTCCAGTCGACGTGGCTTGTCCGCAGACAACAATCTTTGCGTCAATTGAATCTTATACGGGAATAAATGCAAATCGATGCAGATAATTCGTTGTAAAGTGGTCCGAGCAATGCCCAACTGCTGAGATCGGCGATTTTGAGATGTCCTTGGCGACGCCTTGGTCGGTTTTGATTTGACCTCTTTGGATTAGAAAGAGCATCACCAGTCGAAAACCGTTCGTACAAACGTTTAATGGTGTTCTTAAAAGGTGCACTTTTCACATTATTTAATTTTTTATACGCACGTTAAGTTTTCACAATTTACTTCTTTTGTTGAATGTAAATTTCAACAACTTTGGAGCGCTTGCGTGGCGTGTACTGTTCCATGGTAAAAATCTGCTTAGACTGCCGCTTCCAACGCGGTATGTCATTAAGCGATCTGACGTTTCTGTCAAAAGATACAGGGTTGGTAGATGGGTCCGACGAATATTGGCAACCCTGTAGATGCAAATGAAATTGCCGATGAGCTGGCCAGGTAATGGTCGACAGCACCGGTTTAAGTTGGACCCATCTCAAACATCGGTGTTCGCTTGACCGTTCTTAAAAGCAAACTGCACAATTTCCTGCTCAAAAAAGCACAGTTGAGTAACTAAAAAAACACAACCATCAACATGAAGAATAAATGTTTAGAAGCTCCCCGCGTATATCCTCGCTTTTTTATCGATTATTTGTTGATTTTGGTGAATTTTATAACAACGTTTAGACATTATCATTAAGAAGGAGTGGATGGGGTACAACATTTGGAGACAGGGCATGGCAAGCATTTTCACGGATGGCTCGAAGCTGATGGGGAAGTTAGAAGGAGCTCCCCTTCAAGCTCAAATTTAGGCTTCCGGACCACTGTAGTATTTTCCAAACGAAGGTGGCCACAATTAAAGAGCCACTTTAAAGGACGTAAATAGCTACTACGACAGCCAAGCGGCAATTAGAGTCTGGGGCTTCTTATTTGTGCGTTCGAAATTAGTTGGGTAATACCTGAAATCTCTTTCCATTGCATCCGAATACTTCGATATTGGGTTCATTTGGGTTCCCACAACGCCATAGAGGAAAGCTGCCGGGCTGATTAGCTGCCTAGAAAGGGGACCCTGCAGACGGTTTCTGCGCAAAATAAGAGGATTGGTATTATCTTGAGAATCTATAGTCAGCTCCTTAAAAAATGGGACTTTGTAAAGTTCGCAAAGCTTTTCACGTAATCTCAAATCTTAGCATTCGGATTCGAATTTGGATTCTCCGGGTACGAAAATCTTGTCATCAGCATGTCCCACCTTAGCAAATTGTCGAAGCTGCGTAAGGTTATGCCTTTCCCCAACTTGATAAGTGAAAATCGCTCAAATGAGTATTGATAAGTTAAACACGACTCTGAGTCATTTTAAAACTTAAAATGCTAAGCGAAAAGATCTTATCAAATATTAGCAGATCGTTCTACCAACAATTTTTACTTATCATCCATCATTTTGCTAATTTTAGCAGTCTAAATTAATAAGGGGTTTATCTCGGGATTCCTATTATAAGCCCACTCACGCTTAGCGTACCTAATCCGGAAGATCGCGTATCAAATGAACTCATCCAGAAGGTTTATCAATTACCAGTTTTTCTTAAAATTGATCAGATTTTGATAAGTATAAAGTGCAACACTTATCAAATTTACTTTTGAAATGTAAAAAAAGGTTTATTTAAAAAGTGTAAAGTGACAAGTCATAAGACTTTGGCACAATAAGTCTCTAATTACATTGGCTATTGAAGGCTATTAGATTGCCAATAAGCTCGCAACGAAGAGAGTTTTAGAGTCAATCTTGAGGGTATGCAAAACAGCGTCGTCCACTCTTACGAAAGAAAAGGAAGAGGCTGGTATTGGAAATTTTACTGAGTTAATTGGAAACTAGCAACCGTAAATGCGTGAAGGTTTATATGGAAAGACATTGGAAATTTACTGAATATGAAATTTTTTCTAGTGAAATCTGCAGATTCTGTAGAGTAAAGAATAAAATTTCAGTGTCACAAACCAAATACCCTGCGTGACACAACCGACTGTACAATGTATTCCAGAGACTTAGGCTCCGTTCCAAAGTGCGGAGGCAGGATTCAAGAATATGTTTCAAATTTTTGAAATGAGCCTTACACAACGTGAAGTCCAAAATAAACAATTCTGAGCCAAAATAGGAACTACAAGAGCTTTGTTCTGACTACTTCAAGTTTATTTATTCAAAATCACCCTTCATTCAAAAAGTTCCCTCTGTCCTCGAAACACTGTTTTGTGCGATATAAAAGCTAATCGAAAGAGTGTTTCAGGTCGTTGACCGGAATGTCCTTCAGAGTGTCGGTACAAGCCTTTTGGATGACCTCTACGGACGCAAACGTTTTTCTTCCATAGCCAAATGCAATTTCCCGATTAGGTAGAGGTCACGGTGAGTGATTGATAGTTAAAATTTGATTTGTAGTCAAAAAGTCAGTCACAAGAGTGAATCGATGAAATGGTGCAATATCATGCAATAAGCGCCAGGTTCCTCCTTCGCGGTATTCAGGACGAATTCGACGAAAGCTATGCAACAAGCGCCAAGGCAGAAAATTGCATTGACGGTTTAGACCATTGTCCTTGTGGGCGATTCTCTGGGAAACGTAAAACAAATGGACATCGACTTGATTTTTGACTTCTCCAAAGGCGAATTTTTGGGTGGTGGCAGGTCTGGAGAATTCCATTGGGCACTTTGACACTTAGTTTCAGGTTTATGTTGGAAACTCCATGTTTCATCACTAGTTACAGTGTTGTTAAAGAAGTTCTCGTCTTTTCTCGCCTCTTTAAAGAGGTCTTTCATATAATGAATTCTAAGAAAATTTTGGCCCTCAGCTGACTTGTGCGGAATGAAACGTGCACAGACCTTTCGTAAGCCCAAATAATCAGTTAAAATGCAATAAATCGATATTTTCGAGATACTCAACTCCGATTCAATGAATTTTACAACCATCTCTGAAATGTGGTAACCACTCATAAACTCTGACAATCATCGCATAAAGTTTTTCATCAAATCAAATGTTTCGGTAAACGTTTTACCGATTTTAAAACAAAACTTGATATTAGCTTTTTATTCGAAACTCATTTTTGTACCGATGTCACAAACATACTGACACTTTAGACGCAATAACTTCGCTTCTACTGAACCGAATATAACCAAGTTTTCACTAGAAGTCAGCTAGGGATGTAACTTCCAATGCACTAACTCATTAAAAAGATGCCGCGATCAAAAACATTTTTATGAAACCAGTCTTCTTTATTGTGTTCTTCACCTTGTAGATCTTAAGACTGTAGTATTCTATCCCCAAAATAACAGTAATTATAATATGCCATAATTTATTGAACCTGGAATGGGTTGGGACTGATTAACTTGGCTGATCAACAGGCATCCCGTTTAAACCAGGACTTGTCTCCCTAGTGTTGTCATTGTTTAATGAAAATCTTGATGAACTATTCCACTTGCACTGGCCCACAACAAATAATACCATAGATATGTATTTGTAAAGCAACGGCTCTGTTTAAAAATCTGGAAAATCCCAAAACAATCGCTGCGTTTTCAAAACACTGTAGCCCATCACCGACACCGATGGTGGTGCCACCGATGACGGTAGCGAAGGTGGTTTTGGGATTTGATGCAGCCAACCAACAACTAACTAGCCAGTTAAGTATGCAGCAGCTCTACTCATATGCATATACACATACATATGTACGTGTGTGTGTGTGTGTGTGTATTTTAGCCCTTTGGCACATGGGCTGGGCATTGATTCGCATCGTCAATTGCGTTTCTACATGACATGTACCGACATGCACCCACACACACACGCACATGCATATGAGCTTGCGGGTGTTTGTATGCATGCGCTTGTGTTTGCATGCGCCGCTTTGCCGCCTCTCTGACAATGATGAGTTCACACAATACGCGCCACTAAATTGCAGATTTCTGGCGTCTTTCCTACATACAAACATTGCTTTAGCCATAGCGCACTTTTTTCGCCTGCGTTTTCGGACATCAAATCTGTTTTTGGTGTGCGCTTATTTTTTTCAAAATCCCTGAAGCTGTGCTTTTTTCGCTTCAGCGCCTCAGCATTTTTGCTTACTGTTGCCTTTGCTGTGTTGTTTTGTTTTTGTTTTTGCTTTTGTGTTTTTGGTTTAACTTTTTTGATGGTTGTATAGTTGGCGGTACGGTTTACTTAATTCGGCTTCATCAATCACCACATTTTATGGAGATGGCGGCAGTGTCGGTGGCGGTGTTCACTCTTCTTGCTATTGTTGTTGTTGTTGTCTTCTTGTGGCTGCTTTGTTTGCCTGCAATCGCGCCAGCCAGCCATTCAGCCATTCAGGCATTCAGGCAGGAAGGATGATGTCTTGCAGCGGTCGCCACCACTCGTGGAGTATCTTCATCGCACCAGCGCCAACAACAATTGCTGCGCATTGTGGCAATGAGAACGTCCAGCGGCAGCTTAAGCAAAGCAGTAAAATTAATAAATGGGTTTTGCGGTATGTTTTCCCTTGTTATAGCCGCTCAAAGCATGTTGTTATACGAGTAACTTTGATGTTACTGTAATTGTTATTGTTGTTGCTCTACTGCTGGTGCTGCTGCTGCTGCTGCTGTTGATGTGCTTGGCCGTCTTCCTGTATGCATTGCCGCTGACACGTTGTTACTGCAAACGAAGTTGCTAATTTTTTAATCACCGCCTTCTTCATTGCCGCTTTATTGGCAAAAATTTTGCAAACCATCTACCAAAAAAATATAAAAAAAAATTTAAATAAAAAAATGAAAAATAAAGAAAACTACAGTCGCTTGCTCAAAGCTAAATAAATATGTTTCAGGGTTAACTGGCGCTAGTGTTGCCTTTTTTGGCTGCATTTTTACGTTTTAATCTTATTAATCTCATATTTCAAATTTCCTCTTACTCAGCTGCGCGGGGCATAAAAAATATTTTATGTTGTATTTATATTCCTCGTGAATGCAAGTTTGTATGTTTGTGTGTATGTATGCGCGTATTTACATTTGTATGCGTATGCGTTGGCAAATTATTGGCAGTTATTAATAATTTCAATAATTTTATGGCCTTTGTGATGATTTGTTGGCATTAGTTTTCGCTGTGGCATTAGTTTTCGCTGTGAACGCCCACAAATGCGGTTAAGAAATTTCAAATTGGAATGTGTGGAAACTATTTGAATACCGAAAAATATTGCAAATTAAAGGTTGCTAAATTTCAATACAATTAGCACTGTGAGACATAATTCTTAAATACTGATAAGAGACGGGGATGAATTCGTAAGAATTTGGGAATGGGAATCTGTTCGCAGCAAGGCTTCAGAAGGAGGACCCCTAAAAGCATGATTTTGCAACGGACAGAGTGGCGCCGTATTTGCTGAAGGGCTACTTCCCATGATCTGGGTTCCAAGACATAGGAACATAGAGAAAAAATAAAAATGCTCATGAGCTTGCCAGGAAGGGAACTGAACTGGCCTCAGAGACCTCCTATCCGGTCATCGGCATCCCCTTGACAGTTGTCAAAGGGGAACTGCACAAATTATTTTTCAGGAAAGCGCAGAAAAGATGGAGCTCCATTTCTGCATGCACTATTTCGAAAACCCTTTGGCCTCAATACGATATACGAATGACTCAGAAAGTTCTTTGGACTCCTCGTGTTTACCGGTCACTGGACGATCGGCACACACGCGGAAAAGCTAGGGTTACCATTCAACCCCCATTACAGGAGCTGTGGGGACCTTTCTCTGTAAATGTCCGGGTTTGACAGCTGTAAGACTAAGGTCACTGGGAGCTCCTTTCTTCGACAGCCTGGGGCAGTGCGCCAACCTAAGTCCCATCAGACTTCTCCAATATATCAATAGCTCTGGTTGGCGTTGCTATCATTGCATTATGTGTTGCTGGGTTCACACATCTGCGGTGTATATAAGATATTATATTTATAAAACAGGTCCTAGTACACTGTCCTAGTCACCCATGAGTCACTGGTAAGATATCGGAATACTCGACTTCAAATCTTATATAAAATTTTCGATCTCTTATGTAGCTCTTCAAAAGTTCATGTTAATTTTGTGGAAATACTCGTTGGAGTTTGTGCAAAAGCCCTTTATGCCAAACTTTATCAAATCCTTTTGTAATGTCCAAATATACAGCTCCACAGTATATTTTGTTTTTGTTATTGTTAAGTATTTTGTTGATTTGTACCCTGTTTATTTGTGGGACTGTGGAGTGTTGCCAGCTAAATCCGAGCCATGAGGCTTTGTATCATTTTTTTGTCGTTAAAATTGGTTCTAGACGGTCAAACACTTTTGAAAGTATTGACAATTAAAGCTGATGGGTCGATATGAGGCAATTTCGACAGCATCTTTTCCGGGTTTGGGTATGACGATAATTTGAGCAATTTCCCAAAGTTGTGAGAAATATTTAGTCTCCAATAAGCAGTTAAATATATTTCTTATGAACTGCGATGCTATTTCAGATAAGTAGGTAGGTAAGATGGCAAGAGTACCCCAGATACACTTCAAGTAGTACTTACGTGCTGTTTTGATACCATAATGTGGACCACTACCTGTGAAAAGAAAGATTTAGGGAAGAGAAAAACCATCTACAGTCATCCAGTGCTGTTGATGTAGTGGAGGAGAGAAAAGGGATCTAGGCTCGAGAATTTCTTCAAGTCATCCCCAAAGGGCACGCTAAGGAATCTCAAACGCTTAGCCGCCAGAGCTGGACATTTGCAGAGAAAGTGTTCCACAGTCTCTTTCTCTGCAGGATCCCCACAGCTTCTCCAATAGGGGTTGAACGGAATTCCAAGCTTCTCCGCATGAGTTCCGATCACCCAGTGGCCAGTGAACACCGCAATGAGTTTGGAAATTGAATGGCGGGGGATTCCCATCACCTTAAGAATTCTGTTTCTGCCGTATTGAGGCCATAGTGTTTTTAGAAAGAAATTGTGTAGTTTCCCTTTAACAACGGGCAAGGGGACACCGATGTCAGAGAAGAGGACAGTTGAAACTGGTTCTGTCGACCCCTTCCTGGCAAGCTCGTCGGCAATTTCATTTCCCTCCATATTCCTGTGCCCAGGAACTCAGATAAGGGAAATGTTTCCTGCACGTTCGAGACGTTTGAGTTCCTCCATACAGCAGTTCACCAGAAGAGAGCTGCAATACGGCGACGACAGGGCCTTGATCGCAGCTTGACTATAGGAAAAAATTTTAATGTCTCCCTCCCAACAGCGATCCCGAAGCATTTTGCATGCCTGCAGGATCCCGAAGACCTCTGCTTAAAAAACTCTACTTGTTTCCGGCAGTTCAAAGGAGACCGAAATGCTGGCTGATTTAGAGTAAACCCCCGCTCCCACTCCAGATTCCATCTTGGATCCGTCAGTGAAAACAGAGGTATTTATATCCGTGCCGACTCTCCCCTCTTTCCAATTTTGCCTGCTCGGATCAGAAAGATAGCCCTAGCACAACCCTCAAAACACAGTTTGCGGATGAAGAGATCAGTGCGAAGAACAGAGAAGGAAGGAGAGATCTGCCTCAAGATGCTACTATGTCCTACAGGGAGTTGTTTCCAAAGGCCAATCTCCTTCAACCGAACAGCGCTCTGAGCAGCAATGGACTTAACCTGCAGATCCACAGGAAGTAAGTGCAGAATAATGTTGAGTGCAGCAGGACGACATGTTCTACAAGCGCCAGTGATGCCCACACATGCAGTTCTCTGCACTCTCTCTTGTTTAGAGGTGTTGTAGCCCTTCTGAAGAGCTACCCACCAAACTAGGCAACCGTATATCAAAATTGGCAGAACCACTAAGTTGTACATCCAAAGTACGACACGTGACTTGAGACTCCATTTTTTGCCGCACATAGATTTACAGGCGTAGAAGGCTATATTGGCCTTCTTAACTCGATTTTCTATGTGCAGCTATTTCAGGTAACTCTTTCAAAAATTTCCCATTTAGTAAGTCCTGGAGCTTTTTTATCGTTTAACCTTCTTACTTGATTTTTAATTTTACATTTTGAATATCGCAGCATTTTTAATGTATGCATAAAGAAAAAAATATTGAAGGGGAAAAATAGTATCCCTACCGCATACAGCTTTCTCTCGCACATATCGATTGTTCACCGACTATTTGGCGCCAAGAAAGCAATAAAAATGCATTTCAGCTATTGAAAATGAAGTGCTTCAGTTTTATTATTTTACAATTTTCAACAAAAAAGAAATTCTATTGTGTACAATAGGCGAAAATCATAATTTTATTATGTTTCTCAGCATTCCAAAATGTCGAACGACAGGAAATGCGCAGCAGCCGCACCAGATAAACACAGGCTTACAAGCAAAAATGGGTAAGTGTGTGTGTGTAGGTTTGTGTGTAAGCATTTGTGTAAGTATGCGTGTAAGTTAGAGTGTAAGTATGTATGTTAGTATGCGTGCAGCTAAACAACTTATTCACATGATCTAATAAAGTCTGTCAAAATACACTCAAAAGGCATGAAATCGATGGGAAAATATTTATGTTGGTCAGATACACCTATAAAATCACACTCACATGCACACACTTACACACATGTGATTATATGCATGTATGAGCATAAGGAATTATAAGTATAACAATAAAAATCAATATAATCCTTGGCTGACAATTCACAGTTATGTATGTATATTTTCACTTGTGAACGAAAGCCAAAAAAAAAGAGAAGTACAAAAAAACATCCTGAAAACAAAGGCGAAGAAGGTGAGCATAGTAACTATGCTCGCAGGACAATGAGCACCAACAAAGTAGCAGCAGCAGTGGTAAAAAGGAGCAGCAGCATGACCATGCGAATCCTGTTGTTGGACCCTCAGTGAAGACGCTGTGGGTGCCATTGATTGTGTCTTCATTGTGTCGAGAGTTGGTTGCTAGTGTGCGTGTGTGAGTTGGTGTATTGGTTTATTGGTTGCTTGATTGGGGTGTTGGCATTGGTGTTGGTGTCGGTAGCGGCGGTCGAAATGAAGACATTACAATGAGTGAATTATGGCCTTGTCTAAATGCGTGTAAAAACCTGTATTGCCGATAAGACTTGAAAGATTACATTGTGAATAGAGGAGGCAGAACGATAATGCACAAACCGTGTTGGCAGCAGGAGCAGCAGCAGCAGCAATTGAAGTGCAGCGAGTGAGCCAGTGAATAGCGAAGCGTAACCAACCAGGAAGCGACTGTCCTTAAGAATGAATGCGTTTGCTGGTGTTTAACGTTTGCATCCGCCTCCGCAATTGTTTGCTGCCTCACTACTAGCAGTGTCCTTTTTTCTGCTTCTTCTTCTTATTCTGCTTCTGCTACTTTTGGTTAGTTTTTTTTCACGCACAGCCGTTTTGACTGCCAATTCAGCTGTGTTCGCCTCTGCGATTGAAGGCTTTCACACAAAATGAAATTTTTTGTTGTATTTTTTTTTTTTTTTTTTTTTTTTGCTTTTTTGGTTTTGGTGTTTTGCTAACCCTCTTGTGTTTTGCCATGTTTTGGTATGTGTGGCGGCACGCCATTTACAAGATGAAAGCGTAATTATTGCATTTCAGCTACGCTTTGCGCGCTGCGTGGCAATAAAGGAAAACAGCAGTCAAAAAAAGAGGCACTTTAAAGGTCCCACAAAGAAACACACACACACACACGCACGCACACACATTCGTGTGGGGAAAATCAGTGTGACAGTGTTAATGGCTTTGTTTTTGTTATTGTTGGTCTGCCTAACTGCATGTTGATCGTGCAA
Organism: Anastrepha obliqua; assembly: GCF_027943255.1. NCBI lineage: Eukaryota > Metazoa > Arthropoda > Insecta > Diptera > Tephritidae > Anastrepha > Anastrepha obliqua. The sequence continues at coordinate 12,425,500 of NC_072893.1, forward strand.
TTGGTAACTTGTTAGCACCGACGGCCAACGCCGATCAGGGTGGCAGCGAAAATAAAGTATATTTTTCGTTCCCTGCTGCTGTGTTTTTTCTCCTTCGCCTATTAGTTGGTGTTACTGTTGTTACCTATTTGTTATCTTGTGTGTTCTTAATTCCAATGAAATTTTTCGGCTTCTAAGTGGATTTTGTGTAGCAGTTTTTCTAAATTTTTTTCTTAATTTTGTTTTTTTTTTTTGGTTTTTTCTCTTTTAAATCAAAAAGAAATTACTTTTTCTTTATGATGCTCTTGTGTCCTCGGCTATCCTGGGAAATGGGAAATGAAATATCTGCGCATGTGAACCTGTGACTTACAAACTCATGTTCTCTACTATGTGTTTGTGTGTGTGTGTGTGTGCATGGGTATTATATAAAAATCTCAAATTTTATTAATTGGCGGACTTTTACTTGGCTGCACAACATCATCGTATTACCATGATATGATGCGTCTGTGGCTGAGACGTGACAGGAAATTTTAATGTCAACAAGATGCCAATAAATTATGCGCCCGAAGCGAGTTAACCATCTGACTAAGTGCGGCTACATAGGCGTATGTATGTATGTATATGCATATTTTGTGGGGTTTATCTGAAAGAAAGCGGAGTAAAATTTGAAACAAAATGGTGTGCTTAGATCACGTACAATACTCGAATAATCAGAAGTGCATAGATGCAAGTCATTTTTTTAAGTAAATAATTTTACTATACATATTTTTTTAACGCTGCCTTTTCGCTTGATAAGGCACTCAAATAAGCCGTAGATTACAAGCCGAGTGAGCAAACGCATTCAAATAATTTGTATATATAAATATAGGTTAGGTTTTTGTTTTTTTTTTGGCGGTGAGGTTGGGTTAAAAATGCCTTCGCACCATATAGTAACCGTCGCTACTACGTGTATGGTGATTCCACTAAAAATATCCCTCCTCTTCTCTTGGATTTTTCCTTCCACCCCGGGGCTGCTTCCGCATTGCTTCGAGGTAGAGGTCCAAGACGGCGTCCTGAGAAGAACACTTACTTACTCACCCTGCGTCCAGGGTCGCCTCTTTTGAGAAACCTATGCTCAATGCTCTTCAGCATAGCTTTCCATTTCGCGCTTCTTTTTCCGGATAATATACTCCACAAAATTTGTGAAGGCATTCCATTTTTCTTCGTCTATCATCATTTTCTCGATAATTTCTTCAGGTGTAAATACACCAATAGCTCGTTGCAGACCTGTTCTCTCTACGTTCCACCTCTCGCATTTAAAGAAGGTGTGCTCCGCATCTCATACTCAGTATCTCCATATATGCAGTTTGGTTGGCTCACTTTACCCATTCGCCACAAATACTTGCGGAAGGAACCATGTCCGGACAAAAACTGTGTGAGGTAATAGTTAACCTCGCCGTGATTTCTTTCTACCCACTTTTTTAGATCGGGTATTAGTTTCGCTGTCCATCTACCATACCGTTCAGAGTTCCATCTTGCCTGCCAAAGTTTGAGCGTTTGAACTCTAATATCGGAGAAACGTGGTACTGGGATTCCTGTTTTTTTTGCCTCCCATCTCCGTTTGAGCTCTTGTGCTAGAATATATATAGGGATGGTTCCGCTGATAACTCAAACCTCTAACCGCTGCTTCAGATACTGTTCTGTATGACGAAGCCACTCTGAGAGCACAGGTGCGTTGCACAGATTGCAGAATTTTCCGCCGGCATTGCACCCTTAGCGAATCTGCCCATATTTCGCATCCGTATAAGAGAACCGAGTTCGTCGTGTCCATTAAAAGTTTTCGCTTGTTCTGCGTTGGACCTCCAAGGTTTGCCATGAGCTTACTTAACATGCCGCTTACTTTGGCAGCTCTTGTGGCAGCATGGTTTATATGCGCCCAGTAAGTTAGCCTTGTGTCTAATTGCACTCCTGGGTATTTGACCACTCTTTTTGTCGATAAAGTGGCATCGAGTTCTTGTATGTCTACTTCTAATGGGATGCGTCTGTTCGTTAGAAGGATTAGCTCTGTTTTATCTGTGGCCAGCTTTAATGCATGGTCTTTTAGCCATGTCTGGACTCGGATCATCACCTGATTTAACTTCCTTTTGGCTTCATCGGTGTTTCGGGCGATTATTACAGCTGCAATGTCATCTGCGTATCCAAGTAAATGCACATCCTTAGGCATCTCTATTCGAAGAATTTCATCGTAGCTTATGTTCCACAGTTCAGGTCCGAGTATTGATCCTTGGGCCGCACCTGCTGTTGTTTGTTTAGTCTTACACCCTTCTCGCGTTTCGTATAAGAGCACGCGATTGCTGAGATAGCTACGAATAATCTTGAATAGATTATTCGGGATCTTGAATTTTACCTTTAAGGCTTCAATTACGTCGTCCCAGCTTAAACTGTTGAAAGCATTTCTAATATCCAGTGTGGCTAGTAATACTAAGCGTTTGGAGTATCTCGATTACCTGCCTGGGCATGTTCTACGCTAGCTATTACATCTTGGATGGCATCTAAGGTAGATCTGCCACTTCTAAAACCATGCTGCCAGTCGGAGAGGCCGCCACTGTTCTCTACGGCTTCGCTAAGCCTATGCTTTATCAGTTTCTGAAAGATAGAAGATTCTATAAGCGGACGCTAATGTTGGGTCTCCCACCCCTTACTGATTAGTACCAGTTTTTGTTTTTTCCATATTTCTGGAAAAATTCCTTCTTTTAAATATAGGTTAGGTTAGGTTAGCCTGGTTGGCATTAAGCCGACCTCTATGAATACTGAAAGTAGACATCATGTAGGATGTCAGCGTTTTTGGCGAATCTAAGCAGAGCTGGGAGATCCTTTTTTGAAACGTCCTTCAGACCCTCAAACAGTGGGGCTCCCAGGCACTGTAAACGCGTTTTTATCCAAAGTTCCTCAACATCCTCTCTGCATTTCCTGCATTTGTGCGTATTAGCAATCCCTATCTTGTACGCATCTGCAGCCAATAGATTATGCCCTGTTAGCATACCTATGATAGTTCTGCAGTCTTTTTGCGAGAGCGAAAGTACGAATTGAGGCAGTTTTTTGTCGTTAGTTCCATAACTTTTGCTGTTTTGCATGTGGTCCGAGTAGTCCACCTAGCTTCCACTTGCTTTTTCATGTAGTCGTCCATTTCGTTGTATACTGCATTTAGCGGTTTTTGCATGTCGTTCCTTTATTCAAATGGTAGTATAACAGCACTTTTTGCTATCTCATCTACTATTTCGTTACCCATAATGCCTGTTTGCGGCTACCCTTTCTATGATCTCCCTGCTCCGTCGAACATTTTTGGACTTAATACAATATGAGCTTATTGCTTTTATTGCTGCTTGACTGTCCACGTATATATTAATTATTGAGTTCTTTCTTGTTTTTGTGTAGGCTAGCCCCGCGCCTTTCCGCACAGCAAAAACTTCCATTTGGAAATATGCTCCGGTCTGGCAGCTTGATAGGCTGGCTTATCCCTAGTTTTGAGCAGTAAGTGTCCGCTCACACTCCGTCTAAATTTTTACAGCCGTCTTTGTAAATGTGAAAAGTCCTACGGCCAGGCTTTAGGCCTTTGTGCCATCCCTCCTCTTCAATTGCAGTACGAAATTTCCTCTCTCAATTAAAGAATGAAGTCATGTAGTCTGTGCAACCTGAACTCCACTTTCCTATTAAGCTGTGCCCGAAGGTTCTACAGGTAAATACTCCAGCAGCCACTAACCTTTCCGCAGATTTCTCTTTCAGATTTTCCGCCATAAGGTCAATGGGTGGTTGGCTGAGTATCATTTCCAGCGCCGCCGTTGGAGTGGTTTTCATCGCTTCTGTTAGGCACAGAGCAGCGGGTCGCTGAATCCTTTCCAGTGGCATTAAGTATGTCAGTTTTCTTGTCGCAGTCCACCATACTAAGGCCCCATACAGCAATATCAGTCTAATTACTGCCGTGTAGCACCAATGCATCAGAGAGGGTGATAGACCCCAAGTACCGCCCAGCATTATTTAACATGCCTTTTTCACCCTGTCCTTAACATTGTGCTTCCACAGCAGTTTACTGTCTAGTATTACTCCGAGGTACCTCGCATGATCTTTGAAAAGTAGCTCTTTGTTGCCTAGCTTCGGGAGGTTCCACGCCGGAACTTTGTACTTCCTGGTAAAAAGTACCATGCCCGTTTTTCCCGCGTTTATCCCTAGCCCTGCACGAGATGTCCATTTGTGTAACGTTTTCAGTGTGTTGTTCATCGCATTACTGGTGTCCAGGTACTTTCCCGTTTCTACTATAGCTATGTCATCTGTATATGCCACTAGTTTTGGTGCACCTCCGTCAAATTTCTTGAGCAGTTCATTTGCTACAAGTAACCATAGTAGCGGCGATAGTACCCACAAACATAAATAAATCTTTATATATATAACACATGGGCTGAAAAGTCCCTGGCCTAATAAAGAAAACACGCTTTTTTTTTGGTTCAAAATTAGCTTTCCCCATCAACCTAATTTCCATCAAGAACAACGCAAACATTCCAGCGCCCGCCGCTGTAACATTTCAATTCCCAATTTCTTTTGGAAGAACGTTTTATCTTTTGCCTCAAAATAGGTCTCAGTTTCAGCGATAACCTCTTCATTCGCGCGAAATTTCCGACCGGCGCACACTGGGGATTTAGCGGAAGAAAGTCAAATTTCCAACATACCACCTACGCAATGTTTAATGGTATTTCTAAATTTCAGAATAGAACCAACAATAAAATCAAAAAGAATTATTATACTCCGACTTACAGTTTTTTTTTATAGATATGTCAAAAGTATAATTTTTTTATAGTATTGAACTGACTAAGAAAAAACTTCAAAGCCCAAGGTGGTTTTTTTTTCTTTTGCTTGAGCCGACTTCCAATTTTTCATTTTTTATTTAGGGTACGATATTTTTATATATTTTAGCCGGAAGAACAAAGGCTGTGAAGCATTTGATAATCTATTTATATTATAATTAATTTTACGAAAAAAAAAAATCATATTCCTTCATATTCTTGGATCTGCAAGTTGAGCTACATTTACCAACGGTCAGAAACTAGTATCAACGTTTTGCTTAATAGCGTCTCTTTCAGTTTTAATCAATTGCAGGTGCCACCAGGCGCCAATGATTATTTTTCGGCAATGATAATAACTAAACGCTTTCTAGTGTGTGCATAATGATAACGAAACACTTTTAATTTTGTTTTGACATTTTGAGGGTAATTCAGAATTATGAACTTACATGTATCCTGTGCGTAAATATTGCCTGGCTTATATTAATAAAAAAAAAAAAAATTAAAATTTATGAATTTTAAAAAACATTGTTTTTTAAAATTTTTTTAAAAAATAGTTTTTAAACATGTTCTTTTCATACACAAATATATACAACTTCGTTAGTAGTAAACATGTAAATATTTTTTGGGATGTATACTTTTTTCCGCATCTCTGTACAAAAATCCCCAGTGTGCGGCGTGCATATCTTTTAGGTCTGCGAGCTAAGTCGCTGAGAGCGAAATCTGGCGAATGCGTTGGATCTGGGTGCAATTGCAATATTTTCAAAAATACTTTTAGAAGAAAATTGTTTATGGTCAGGTGTAAAAACAAATGAACGCATTAATAAAAAATTTCGGAATTAGAAAATTCGTTAAAAAACAAAACAAGAATTAAATTAAAAAAAAAAGACTTGAAGAGAATAGAATTTAAGCCCAATTGTTGTTGTACAAAATAAGCACAATAATAACTAAAAATAAAACGTTTCTCGTTTCAAGACCAATTATTGCAATCTTCAACCTTTGTTCTCCTCATACATATGCTCTTATTGTACTTCGTACATGTAGACTTGGTCATTCCGCGCTTTGTTTTTATAAAATTTTAAATTAATGTTAAATTAATGTTAAATTAAATGTCTATTAAGTTTTTTGAAACTCATTTTTCCATCCTGAGGTAGCAAAAGCACAAACAACACAATCTCTTTACCTTTAACCCGAGAACAAAATGTTGCTAGACAGAAGAATGCAAGTAAATGTAAATGTAAATGTGAATGCGAATGTTAATGTAAATGTTACTTATTAGGCGACTCGACCTAACACGAACTTCATAACTACATACAAAACAACAACACTTCCTGCAATGCTACTACTGCATACAACAAGATAACATCGGCAACTGAGATTACACGATAGCTTGAAAGCGATCGGCACAGTGAGAGAAAAACAAATAGTTTATATGAGAACTAAACTATGAGAACTAACTATAAAACAAACAAAAAGGCATGAAACATAAAATATAAAGCATAAGTATAAAAAATACGAAATTAAATATAAACTACGTATGTATGTAACGACTATTATTAGTTTAAAAAAGCCTTCAAATAAACTATGAAAGTTACTTAAGATATCCGAAGCATCAGCATTTTTGTAGACTTTAAAAAGCATGCCCTAGAATAAAACTCGATTCCAAAAATTGAAATAAATAGTGAGATATACATATGTACTTAAAAGTTCATATGTATGACAATCGCATTCAACAAAATTTTTCTAGGGATATTCGAAAATAGTTAGCACAATTTACTTACAAACAATTGAACGTGCATTTTCAGAGCTAACTACGAAGATTCTGCGCACAAATTTCATGGTAAATTATTACATTGATCTCTCTCTCGAATTGTAGGTTAAAATTCACCCCAGGAGTAACTTCACTCAAGCTTTTAATACGAATATGGATTGTTCGAAAAATGCGTCGGTTTCTGTATATTTTCGATTCGTAAAGTAGAATATGAGCAAAAAATTGCACTACTGCCCACGCATATGCCTATACACATGTGTAATAAGTGCCTATGTACGTACATATATACATACATATGTAAGCATGCCTCCCACTTTGTTGTCACTTAATTAAAGTCAGCTCAGTTGTCAATCGGAATTTAATGCGTTCGGTCATCGGTGAGAAATGGAACGAGCTCGCGGTCATCTATTCACTGTGCTAAAGAAAATTATTTATTTATTATTTATTTTTACAAGAGTTACAATTATAAATAACTGTCACACGTAAGTAGTAAGCGCTGGCTGCCAGGGCCTTCGGCTCTAAAGAAAATTGAAATGTAATAAATTGGTTCATAAAGTGCGTAAACGAGTGCAGCGCTGTGTTTAGTGCGTGCCAAATAAAATGAAAATTAAGCATATTCGTCAATTGTAGAAGAACATCAATAAAAAATTAAAGCAAAAAGCGAAAGTGAAGTAAATTTTACTTATCGTACTTAACGTTTGTCATAAAAAGAAGCCGAGTGTCGTGCTTGTTCGTCGTTTTGTTAATCGCATTGCACATATACATATATGAGTATTTGCTTCGATTCGTTGTTCGCGTTCGTATTTTGTTGAACAAGATTTTTCATGTCTCAAAATTCTAAACTACAAACGCATACTTACATACATATACAAATTATAATGAGGAATGTTCATTCTCTGTGGAGTGTGGCGGTAAGTTTTATTTTTTTAACTACATATATGTATGTATGTATGTATAGTATGCACATATGTATGCATCTAGGGATGTATGTGCGTGTGTATGTATTTACTGAAATTAGTACGCTAAATTAATGAAAGAGTTTCTTCAAAGAAGTATTCCTTTTGTGAAACAACAACAAAAACACACCACAAATAGGTGAAGGAGCTCGGCCAAACACCCAATAACGGGTGTAAGCGCCAATTATGTATAAATATACAGTCACTCAAACTTTAGTTGATACAGATACGATTTTTGTGTAAAGCGTTCATAATATTTTATGGATATGGAAAAATAGAGTATGCAGATATTTTATTTATTTTTTTTTTATTTCATTTCTCAACCACAAAATTCATTGTGCTCACTTTAAGATTAAGTGAGAAGTAGCACAACATTTAATTATGCACAAGGCAGATTTTTCTCTTACCTTAATATATATTTTTAAGACCATCTAATAAATCTGTCCAAAACATTTTAAAAGTTGTTTCTAGATAAGGCGCATATTTCAGAAAACGTGTTATCCCCCCAAAAAGTAAGTTTTACTTGCGATTGATTATCTGGCTATCTGACTTTTTCGACGTAGCTCACTCTTAAGGATCAATGACGTCTTCGGCATGAAAATTACATCTTTCCGTACTGTAATAGGCTATAGCAAGTCTCGAGAGGATTGTTCTCACTTCAGCCGAACAGATTCCTTGCTCAGTGGATACGATACTTGCGATACCCTATTACAGTTCGGAAATGTGTAGTTTTCATGTTTAGGTTTGGTCTTCAGCTATAAAAAACGAAATTAAGCGGGTAACATCGGCTGCGATAGCACCGGGTATTTAACAGCAGAATTCTGCCTGCTCTCTTCATATGTACGTATTCACTCACTCGTTCACGCAGTCGTTTTCATGCATTTTGCTTCACTTTCATAACCTTCGTACATAGGTAGTTGCCAATAGAATGATTGTAATATTTACTATATCAAGAATCCCACGCTTTTAACTCTAATTTGAATTACTCTATTTGTATCTTAATTTTTGTTATAATTCTGTTCTGAGGTAGTTGACTATAACTGATCTTTCGATTTGCTATTACTTCATTATAGGTCTCTTTCTCATTAAAATTTATTTTCTACTTTTTAGTTCGATAAGCAATAAAAGCGTGTTTTTTAGTTTTTTTTAACTATTTTTATTTCGTATATCCCCAACACAATCTAAGTTTTTTCGTAAACAAACCGCTGTCCGAACTGACCCCGGTTACGTCAGCCAATAAGCTGGTACTTCCAAACTCGATGAGAGCCCGTTAACGGTCTGATATTGGCCACACCTTCTGAAATTTTGTTACTATGCGGCTGAGCACTAGTCTCATAAATTATTTATTCGATTTATAGCCATTCTTGGTTCAGTCGGGCTTTGTGAGACGGTACCGAGTTCTGCTGAAACGCCCATGGTCTGCCACCGAATTGTTTGTCTGCCAACGGCCTCAAAGCAACCTCCAGAATGCTTTCCGATAATATTTCGCATTTACCTTGACGACAAGCTCGAGGAAAACGATTGGAGAGCGCCCATCTGCGGCTACAGTGGCTCAAACCATTACCTGTGGCGGGTGCTGCCTCCTGGTGGCCAATCGATGACTCAAATCCTCGTATGAACGGTCGGTCAAATAAGCCCTATCGTTTTGGGAGTTTACGAATTGCTCAATTTGAAAAATTTTCTCGTCAGAAAACACAATGTTCGGAAATTGACCGCTTTCGACCATGAAAAGCAACTCCTTCGCTCTCTCAAGTCTGACTTGTCGCTGCTTTGGTGTGCATCAGCTGCCCGAGCGGTCTGAAGGGTGTATGATTACTTCCTGCGGCTCCATGAAGAAACAAAGGGACACAAGGAATTCCTTCCATCCAGATCTGTTCTGCGCCAGTTTCTTAGACTCATTCTAGTTTAAATTCATGGCGCGCCTTTCCAAATCTTAAATAGTATCCAGGTGCTGGATGACCTTCCTCGTCTACGGCTGCTTTGGCGATTCCACTTAATAGCGGCCTCTGGTAGGTCACTACAATGTCTACGAAAGACGTGACCATTTCAACACAATTTTCTCTTGCAAATCTTAACGGCTTTGCTGAATTCTTCTCCACAAATCAGCATTCGAGATTGTGTTTGGCCAGACGGTTTTCAAGATTTTGAGAAGGCATCATATGTATATGAAAAGTATGTGATAGTAGGCATAGTAAGCAAGCCGAGTAGTCGCAGTTACCCTGTATATCCTATGAAATCCCCCTTCCAGGTGTTGTGGTGTTTTTCATAGCAATGCCCAAGAAACTGTTAAAGAGTGTAGAATCGGCGATGAAAAAGGGTGAAAGTATACTCCCTTGACGTACGCCTGCTTTATCCCATCCCATCTCTGGTGACCTGCCCGGTGTAAAGTGTTTCAACGAACTGGACCAGTTTCCGTGGGACCTCCTACACTCAAGAGCGTTAAAAATAGCTCGATGAAACCGAAGTAAAGTGGGGCCATTCAGTGGACTGTTCGATAGTGTACTGTAATGAGTCCGGCACTCGAAGTGTAACCAACTTCAGACTGCTCTCGCAGCTGATGCACGTACTAAATGCCAGTCCAGAGTATTGTTTACAAGCGCGCGGAAGCACTTTACCGAGAGTAAACGCGAAAAAGAACCAGTAATGGATTTCAAACGTCAAAGTGCGATTGCATTATATTTGGCTGGAAAATCACAACCAGCGATTGTTCGTGGGCTCGAGTACCTTAAAGTAAATAAAGTTTTTGTTCATCGCACCATTACTCGTTACAATGATACTGATAGCATCGCGAAACGTCATGGAGGTGGTCATCAAAAGACAGCAACGTCACCAGAAAAGGGTTCAAAAAGTGAAGAAGGGACTTGAGCAAAATCCCCGACGAAGTGCCAATCAAATGTCGAAAGAACTGAAAATAACTGACCGTAGCGTCCGTCGCATACTGAAAAATGATCTCAAAGTCAAGCTTTACAAGATCACACTAAAGCAGCAACAAGTGAGACTTGACTTGCTTCGCTTGGCCGAAAGCGGTCAATTTCCGAACATTGTGTTTTCTGACGAGAAAACTTTTCAAATTGAGCAATTCGTAAACTCCCGAAACGGTAGGGTTTATTTTACCGACCGTTCATATGAGAATTTGAGTCATCGATTGGTTACCAGGAGGTAGCACCCGCCACAGGTAACCGCAGATGGACGCTCTCCAATCGTTATCATCGAGCGCGGCGTCAAGGTAAATGCGAAATATTAGCAGAAAAGTATTCTAGAGGTTGCTTTGAAGTCGTGGGCAGATAAACTTTCGGTGGCAGACCATGCGTGTTTCAATAGGACACGAAACCGGTTTACAGAACTCGAGTGAACAAAGAATGTCTAAAAAAACCACTTTACAAACTTCCTAACGTCCACGCAATGGATCTCAAATTCACCAGACGCGAATCCAATGGGTTATTCTCTTTAGGCCATTTTGGGGAGCAACTAAGAGATTGAAAGTCACGAGGCACTGAAAGAAGCCGTTGTTTGCGGGTGAGCCAAAATACCTACAAGTAACATTCGGGCAGTTTGCGGTTCGTTTATGGACCGTCTCAAGGCCATAGTCAAGGCGAAAGGTGGTCATATCGAGCAAAAGTAAATTGATTCTTAATTTCGTATTGTTTTCACACATTTTTTACTTTGAATTGAATAAAAGTAATTTTCCAGACTAAATTTATGGCCTTTTAAAACATAACTAAAGAAACTGTGATAGGCCACATGTTATCATCCTTTCCAATAAATTTGGTTGTTTTGCTGGTTTCTTGTTATAGAATCGTGAAAATTTAGCCGCCATTTAGCAAAAACTAGAAACCAACTGTAATGCCGACGAAGGTTATTACCATAGCCTATATTTACTGAAGTGAGAGCTACTAAATTCGAAAGAGAAGGTGTCAGGGTAAACAGCTGGTGTACGCTGGCGTTTGATATAGCCGTTTTTTTTTTCTCTATAGCACCGACAGTTAGAATATTTTGCAGAAATCTCAAAAATATTTTTATACTCAGACAGTAAGTTTAATACTCATCCACACTGAAAGTTCTATCATATATATGTGTGTATGTATCTAGGAAAAACACCAGTTTTTTGTCCACTTTTCATAAACTTATACTAAATAATTTATAAGTATCATAATTGACCACTAATCACCAGTGATTCCTTTGTCAAGCACAAAAAATTGGTGGAACTATCATTTCTAATAAAGTAATAACCGCAATTATGTAGTTTTGTTGGATTGCATTGATAACGCGCAGCGACAAACTATGGCCGCTGTTACATAAGTGATCACTTTCATACGTAATACGTATTTTAGTGGTGCGCATTAAGCTTCTTTCCCATGGGTATGCGTGTATGTATAAGTCAGTAGCGCCACAGCATGGTGTCTGGCACTTTTCGAAGCCTCCACCCATTGTGCCATTGTACGAGACCCGAGTGTGATGCCAATCACCAAATCGCACATAAGAAAATTGCACAAAGGAATTGAAAAAAAGCATAAGCACAAAGCAAATCGAGGTCTGCAAAATCTTGCTACCAACACTACATATTTAATATATAAAGTTAGTGCAGTCACTAAGTTAGGTGGAGTTGAAGAATTCTGAAGTTGCAGTTTTTGTTACCTTTTTCATGGGGTTGACTTTAGCGCATCTTCAATGACAATGCAAACAATGCATAAATAAATATTACGCACGTACAATCAGCAGCAAACCAAAAGACAAATAACAAAAACATGTACGGCTACAACAACATCAATGTGTTTAATGTGTGGAATAAATGCAAGTTGGGCCACAATAAACAAACAATTACGGCTGTATGTCGCATCGCGGCCATTTGTATGAGCCCGCTGAGCCGCCATTGTGCACCCTCTGTGCCCCGCCACCCTCAAAAACAATTGAAAGGCTCCAAAGAAACACGAACAACAATGGCGTTCAACAAAAACAAAAAAGTGGCAACGCATATGCCACAAAAGATCGGCAATCGGCTAAAGTATGCGCGCCACAGGGTGCCCAGCCAACCAACGTCGTGCAACAACGTCGCTGCCAACCGTGGCAACTAGGCAACCAAGCAGCCAAGCAACCGAGCGCGCATCCAAACCATCGCACTTTACAGCCATCTGACTGACTGACTAAGTGATTGTGCGATGCACAAAGTGATATTGTGCAACATTCATATTTATGGTATGAAAAAATGCACAGCGCCCGGCAATATGTGCAAAGCGTGTGGCAATCGCTGAGCGGGCGACAGGCAAGGGGCAAGTGGCTTGTTGCATGCACAATGCATTCTTTTAAAAGGTGTCGGAATGCAAATTTTTTGGCACGCCACTGTTATGTTGTGTTGCACTTATTGATCTGGCAAATACTTATGGGCATACTTAAGCAAATAAATGCATGGAAGTGCGAAAAAATATGGACTGGCGCTGAGTTGAGCCGCGCACAGGGGGGCAATATTGCAAATTATTGTGGCACGCCGGCAACTTTGCGAGCATTTGATAGAACTTAAGGTGGAGTCTAAAATAATAAAAAACAACAACTTAACTCTTCTCATGTGGCTGCACAGTTTATGCCAATACCACAAAACTTCGCAAGTTGACTCTCTCTTTTCAAAGTGTGCGTCAGTTATTCATACCAAGTGTAGAAAAATCCTTCTGAGCTTAGTCCAGCGCTGGTTTTAGCAGCGTTTAATAACAGGTGGACTACTAAGCACGTCGATGTTCCCTTAACCGAGCATGCGGCTTCTTATGGGAATGATAACGTGGCACTGGCCTATTAAAGATGGGTGAGAGTTCCGCACTTCCTGTAAAAGTGTCCCACACTTCGAGCATTTATTTTTTTTTTTTTGGGACTTTGTTTTTTAAGGTGGTTAATATCATCAAAGGTACCATCGTACCAGTAATGTGTGTGGCATACTCCTACTAACACTATAATAATCCTCTTTCCCGGTTGAATTCCAGCCGTGGTAACATTTCATCAAGGTGAAGCCGCGTTTATGTCAACTGACAAAACGGGTACCTGCGTCCGCGTTCCTCTTACATGGGCGTATGGAGGTTATCGGCTACCGATAGTATTCACTGCTTTCACTTTGCTGCATAAATGGAACATCGGAAAAAACTTCGTAAGTATTACCGAAGTGTCTTGGTCTGATATCGTTGTGAGCTCAGGCGTCTGTGATTTATCGTCAATTCGTAAGAAGTCCGGCATTTTTTTTATATCATTCGAGCAAGTATTTGATGCGATTCTCTTGGTGATTATATTTTTTGGGCACACCTGTCCACCCAGAAGTGCGTCAAGTATTAGGCGATTCTCTCTGAAACGATCGCAGTAGAAGAATTCGTATTCCGCACTTTCAATCGCGTTGTTGCAGTTTAGGCAGAACGAGCTGTCCTCCAGCAAAAATTAAGGTACTCCAAAAAGCAATAGTGACCACTCAATACTTGAATGAAATACTAGTGAGCGTCTCCGTGTTTCCTGGCCACCCATTGACTAATACTTGAGATAAGCCTAACGCCCAGCATTGATATGACTTCAGCGTCCGTTAGTTGACGAGCCCCATCTGTCTTGACATTTTTTCATCGAATGCAGTCACTCTGCAGCTTTTTCTTCTAATGACGGCTTGGCTGGCCACCTGCCATAGGAAAGACTCCATTCCTTTGTCCAAATGTCAGCTGGTAGTTTGTCCGCAATAACACCTATTGCGTTTATTGCGTCTCTTGAGACCACGTTTATTGATGTTTTTATCTTTAAGAATAAACGTTTTTTCAAACTGTGCAGAAAAATAGATCTCTGCTAAGCCATTGCTTTAAGATGCACATTTGATAGAATGATAACTTCTAGATTACGCCGGTAAGATCAAATTCTTACAAAGAATCGGTACTTAAGTAAAGACATAAAAGTTTTTTCATCATATTTTGTTGTGCGTCTTCATGTTCGCAATTGGAGGACCACGTAGTTTTATGACGCTTTGTCAACTTCTTTCTCAGTTGAAATATTCATGCTTCTCAATATCAAAATCTCATTACTGGGTTGATTTGGGAAGGCATGTATGAAGAAATTTTATATTCTTATCCGGATTCATCAATGCCCATAGTGCCCATATGCTCTTTTAAGTGTCTGGAAAAGAAATATTTTTTACGTTCTTCAAGTCAGTAAGCATACAGTTTTGTTAAAGGATGTATATCTCTAGATGACATTGAGGAACACCGACTACTTCCCTCCACACAAATTCTACTAGTTTACCGCTCACCATTGACCTTCTCCAAGTAATCTTTGGCCGACCGCGACCTCTGCCCCATTGTGGATTCCAGTTAAATGTCTTTCTTGTGATGCTGTCTGGTGGTTTTCAAAGCGTGTGGCCTATCCCCCGCCACTTACTGTGTTCGATTTGCCATAGGATGGGCTCCTCATTCGTTGATGTCGACAACGCGTCGATGCTGAGGGTGTTCGGTCAGGATATTCCACAGATGGTGCAGAGGCGTTTGTTGACGAAAGATTCTAACCTCTGCGTGATGGTGTTGGAGACCAGCCATGTTTCACCTCCATACAAAAATACAAAATTCACACATTAGCTGAATGTTCACAGTTTAGTGGGCCTGAAAATTTGCGAACTCGCTCATACTGTATGCAGTACGTAGCAAACGCTACCCTTGCTTTGTTTAGTCTGCATTTGCTATCTTCATCTGACACACCGTCTTTCGTGGTAGTGAAGCCGGGGTACCACAAGCTTTCGACAAATTCCACCGGACACCCGTCAACCATTATAGGTCTTACTTTATTGTGGTTGACTCTCATAGCCTTTGTCTTGGCGATGTTGACCTCCAGTCCGACAATGCGTGCCAGCATGACTAGTCTATCCGTCTTCACTTGCTTGTAAGTGAGTTTGAGAGAGAGGAGGCAGATGTCATCGGCGACGTGGAGGTCCTCAAGATGTCTAGTGAAACTCCATACGATGCCTCTTTTGTGCAGGGTCAATTTGCTCATAACGTCGTCTAGGACGATGGCAAGGAGAACGGGCGACAGGTGATAACCCTGTCTTACGCCTGCGCTGGTGATTAATGGGGTCATTGATGTTGCTATTGTGGAGCTCTACAAGTTCGGAGATTCGGAGCAATGGACTCTGACGAAGCGAATTATCTTAGCGGGAGCTAACTTTCTACTATACGCTAGTCATATTGAGTCTGGTTTGATTATGGTTGTAATTCTATCATGGTAAAGAAGCGAAATTTGAAATCTATGAGTCGTTTCAATTACAGCTCAGAATATGAATTTTAGAAGTGATGAATCGAGTCCTACTCTTTATCACCTTACCAACTACTTAAGTGAAACACCAAAATGAGGAAAAAATTTTTTCTGATAGCGGTCGCCGCTGGGCAGGCAATGGCAAGCATCCGAGTGTATCTCTGCCATGAAAAAGCTCCTAATAAAAAATATCTGCCGTTCGGAGTCGGCTTAACCGTCTGTTGTGTTATGTGGCCTACGCAGGCCATTCCGAATTTTAGAGGGGTATATCTTTTTGTTTCGTTAAGTTTTCAAAAAACGGCGAAAATATACCATACAAGTCTGTTAGATGAATCTTCTGAAAATTGTATAACCATTTCCAGCGAAGTGATTATGAAAAAAAATACATTTTACACAAAAACTTCATATGTTAGGGTAAATGGCCTGCACAGGCCACCACTGTAATTTTAGTATAGTCATGCACCGTACTTGGTCTTCTGACTAATTAGAGTACAAGAAAGAGTGAATACGGTTCTCTCTCACTCAGAAGTTGAAACTTTAGTCGCTCTCTCGCTCTCACCGCATTTTCGACAGTTTTACTAGTTTTAGTAAAAAAAAAAAACACGAGAACAGGCGCCAGATATATGCCGTTAGAATTGCATTTGGTTCTATTTATTACAGGTGCACATTTTATTGTGTATGATTGATTTTGCTTTTTGCAATCATTTTTGTTTGAGTGAAGAAAAGTAAGTATTTATTAACAATTTAAATAGTGATCTGTATTATTCATAAAGTGTTTTGTGCGGGATCAGAAATGTCACTTTCAAACGAAGTAGATAGGGCTTTATTAGCTATCGGTAGAAGAAGTAATCGTCTATCAAGTGAGCAAATGCGCCATCACGAGGAAGTGTTGAGCAAATTTATTGCAGCGGAGGATGAGGAAGATGATCCGTTTGTCACCGACATCGTCGTCGGTGATGAGGATTATGTTCCTGTTGATGACGGAGAGGTGTCTGATATTGAGAATGAGCTTGAGGTTGAAGAAGAATTGCCTGAAAACGAAGAATTTTGTGAAGTTGAATGGGATGAAGTAATCGAACCAGAGCCTAGTGTCTCAAATCTTGCCAGTGGAGTGAATCGATTACTAGGTGAAAAAGAGCAATGTTACGAGTGCAAGATTGACAATATGTTTTGGAAAAAGGAACCGCCAGCACCTAGAGCACGCCATTGGAACCGATTTACCAGTACCAGAACCAGACCAGTGGGACCTGCTCATCGATTTCTGCCAAATCCAGTGTCTATTTTTCGTGACATAATGTCACCTGAAATATTCGATATAATTGTTCGTCAGACGAATCGGAAAGCAGGAGAAATGATCAAGGTCTGGAACGAGGCTAATCCAACATGTAAACCAAAAGAGTGGAAGCCCACAGACGAAATGGAAATGTATGCTTGGTTTGGATTGCTATTATTTTCTGGTGTGTTCCACTGTAATAATATGCAAGCAAAGGATCTATGGCATTCTCGGCATTTTGATATATATAATGCAACAATGTCGTTAGATCGATTAAAAATGTTGCTTCGGTTTGTTCGTTTTGATGGAGCTAATACTCGTTCTGAACGTATGCTGTTGAGTAAATCTGCACCAATCGACGGCATTTGGACTATGATGAATCACAATCTGCAAGAAGCATATACTCCAAATGCAGCAATAACAGTAGATCAGGAACTATTTCCGTACCGTGGGCGAACTAGGTTTACGCAGTATATTACGTCTAAGCCGGCAAAGTACGGAATAAAAATTTGGTGGGTCTGCGATTCTTCAACAAACTACCCTCTCAAGGGACAGATTTACACAGGAAAACTATCAAATGAAGAACGAGAAATTAACCAAGGTGAAAGAGTGGTACTGGATTTGGTAGAGAGGTATCGCAATTCCGGCCGAACGGTGTATTGCGATAACTTTTTCACATCACTCGAATTGGCCAAGTCTCATTTGCAGAAGGGATTAGCTGTCGTAGGCACAGTGCGCCCAAATAGAAAATTTGTTCCTCTATGCTTTCTGCTGAACAAAAAGACAAGGCCGTATAAAAAGAGTCGACCTCTATATCAGACTTTGTTTGCTTTCCTGGATGAAAATGTATCTATGTTATCATACGTTGCCAAAGTAGACAAATATATGCTAGTATTGTCGACACAACATTACACGTAAGCCACAGAAACTTTGCACAAATATAAACCTGCAGCTGTCTTAGACTACAATGAAAATAAGTCTGGGGTTGATACAATGGACAAAATGCTTTCTGGCTACAGTTGCAAACGCGCAACAAACCGGTGGCCATTGGCCATTTTTTTTAATATGCTTGACATTACTGGCTTGGCTTCTTATATTATATACAAGCATTTGCGACCAAGCAAGATGTCAGACCAACGAAGGGATTTTATATTAGAATTGGCTGAACAACTGACAATCCCCCTTATGGAAACACGTACAGCAAATCCCAGGGTATATGGTAGACCAGGAATTAAAATAACAATGCAAAAGTTCACTGTATTTTATGTAAGTATTTATACAAACATCCGAATTCGTACTGAAATATATAATTCATTTAAATAATGTATCTCTCACAGGATCCACCATCAACTTCGACGGCCCCAGCACAAAAAACTGCATCAAATCCCGTAAGCTCACAGTACCGGCCATTGTGCAAGCTATGTACCAAACTGGAAAAGTTTAAAAGAAAAACCCGATTTACTTGCCACATTTGCAAAAATGCAATGTGCTTAACTCACGGTTTAGAAACCAAAACCTACACTTGCAGCATATGTCTAGCTGCAGTAACTACGTCAACTTCATAAGCAACTTTTAAAATTTTATATTTTTATTATTTATTTATAAATTGAATTTTTCAAATCATTTTTAAAAAACAGTAAGAAGGATGAACCTTGATAAAAAAATTTCTTTTAATTAACACTAATCAATCTGTTTTTTTATTAATCGGTATTACACTTAAATTGATTACAGACATAATTTTCGTACCAGCCTATAAATAAAGCACGTGTTCTCATAGGTGGCCTGGCCAGGCCATTTTAAACAACGAAAGAATATAAAACTTTCACACAACGGACGGTTAAAACTGTAGGTCCCTCTGTGGAACAACATCAAAACGTACGACACAAATAGGGGGAGGAGCTCGGCCAAACACCCAAAATGTGTGTAAGCGCCAATTATATATGTATATATATATATATATTAAGTAGTTAAGTGAGAGTTTAAAACGCAATGACACAGTGTCCAGTCTACAACTCACGACATTTCTTCGCAACTCTTGATTTCACTATCGTTGATCCTATTTTTTCGAGACATCGCTATGGACAATGAAAATATTCTATCTTGCAAAAGGATAGCCAATTTCTCAATACTTTACTTTACTTTTAAAAATCTTCGCTTAGAAGAAACCGCTGATGTGTTACAGAATACCATATACGGACTATGGTACCCTCCTCCATTTTCCAACCGCACTTAAATACTAATTCAGTGACATTCGAATGGTCAAATTTCTTCGATCTGTTAGCCTTTGCGTATCAGAGCTCTACCCAAACTCTCACAAAAGTGATATACCAATCAGAGTGCGGTTTTGCATAATTCCATTTTCGCAAGTCTGTTCCAATTTCCAATCCTCAAGTGATATTGCTTATCCCCAACAGAAATCGCTAACCAGTCTCCCTTTCACGCAGTATGCGCCAACTAATGAGTGCTGATGGCATGCTGCGCGCCTGTTGTGTGGCAACACGTTTCCGCTTCTACTTAATTTGGCTGCGACACCCCCAAAAGTGCACATAACAAGTAAAAATAAATAAAGGAGCAATCTTATTTTGTGTAGTTTATTTACATCACAGCAAATGCGCCGCACGAGTCCTTAACGATCCAGCCAGCCAGCCAGTCAACCAAAGAACTCAGAAAGCAGTCAGCCAGCGAGACATCAATCGACCGGAAATGTGCCGCATACCATAGAGTCCACTTATGTGAAACGCGCGCGCCTTCGTCACTTACCTATACTTAAATCGTCATATATTTTACTTTTCTAGATCTTGCTACCCCTACAAGATCAACTTGGGGCAGAAAGCAAAGAAAAGAATGGTAAAGAACGATTCACCGCCACCGCCACCGCCTAATAATAAGACGGGTATCTGAATATCTGTCTTACGCGACTCGCGTCAGTTAAGCGGCTTGAAAGGATCAGATGAATGATCTCATGTCGTTTTATTTGGCCATCTAGGCACTTTTATTGCTGTTACTGCTGCTGCTACTTTTGCCGCTGCAGTTGATACGTAATTCCCTTTGTTATTGCTTTGCGGCTCCAATGGTGTGGGGATCGACGCTTTGTGGCTTGTCGTCGTAGTGTAAGGGCTACCTACATTGGCATCGGCATTGGTATCGACCTCTGTACGTGTGTGCTCAGCCTACAACACTAAATGAGATCAAATGCGATAGCGCCATTTTATGCCTATGTATGTGTTTTTAAGCAAATGAGTGTTCGTGTATTTATTTATGCACCTCCGTATGTGTGTATGTGTGTGGTTATGTGGTGGCCCTTAGCGTGGCGTTGAGGCTGACAATGAGCGACGGTGATGATGGCGAGCGCCTCGTTTCACGGGTTCCTGCTGTTCTCGCTGTTCATGCAGTCTTCATAGCCTGTTATGCGCCGTTGTTATACTCGCATTATAACTATGTGTAGTAGTTATTATTCTTGTAGTAGCTGCTGGCAATTGCTTACTTATTTGGTTAGCTCGTTTGTTCGATGGCTCCTTGCTTATTTTCGGTGGCTCTTGGCTATAATTCAAAGCTTGTTGATGACTGCGCTCCTACTTTGCGCTTCTTTGCTTTTGTGTCTTTCATCTAAATGCAGACATTTTACTTCTGGAGGCTGAGTATTTACATGTTTTTTTTTTGTTGAGTATTTCGGCAATATGATGGCGTTAACAATTTGGGTCTTCATAAATTCGTACACCTTTCCGTCTGCTTTGCTTTTAGTCTTGTTTTTTGGCATAGTTTTTTAGACTCTTCATTTTACAACATTTCCTTCAGTTAGTTATATGACATGGACTGCTCTCATAATTTTATCCCCATGTCCTTAGAAAAAGTTCAGTTGCTTCAATTCAAGAGAATATTTTTAGTTTCGAAATTTACCCATGTGTAGCATTGTGGAATTAACTGTTGTTTACATTACGAAAAATCTCTTTTTAATTTCATTCCGCTATCTCTCCGGAATCCTCAATTTCTTCCAAAGATTCTAATTGAAGAAAATAAAAATCAGTAATTGACCAATACTCTTAAAGTTAGTCCTTCAAAAAAGCTATCTAACTCCGTTGTAACATAAATCCTAAATGCATTTCTGGATAATAATAATGCTTAAAAAACTCAGAGACGAACGGTTCACTATACATGATAAGGCGCTTAAAAGCATACTGATTTACATTTCTTCCGAATGTGGCTCATTTTCTTACGCGCACAGATAGGAGAGATAGACGAACCAAACGACTGTCTTAGAAACGTGAGAATGTTATTGTTTAGTTGCCACTTTACGTAAATGGCGTATCCCTCAGCCTCATAGGTACTGCACAAAGCACCCGATTACGGATCCTGTATGCGAATCTAGCCTGCGACCAGGAAATTCTGTTAGTTGGTATTAAATCTCTGCTCATCTGGAATGATAATAAATATTTCATTGATTCCTGGTATGGAATTATATCCCTATTGAACCCTGATTACGTAATGTATAAATTGAATGGCAGAAAATAGAACCTTCTACGCTTTGGTCCAAAAAAAGTTGATCAGCATCATTCCTCTCAAGCAGCTCACAAAGAGTGTTAATTTTCCGAATGTCGGATCAGTGAGCTGAAGTAACGTACAAGTCTTCACAATACGATTTTCCTTCTTCCGGGACTCAGTTGAAACATTATTGGGGTGTACTGTTAGATCACATAGACCGAGTTTTGGATAAGCTGTTGCGGCAATATTAAATTATCAATACACGCTTTCAGGCGCAAGGCAAGATTGTCCTCTGTCGCCCCTTCTTACTGCCATCTTCCTAGACGACGTTATGAGCAAATTGGAGTTTCACCAGACATCTTGAGGACCTGGCCTTCGTTGATGACATCGGCCTCCTCTCTAACAAACTCACTGACACGCTGGCAAGCATTGTCGTACTGGAGATCAACATCGCCAAGGCCAAGGCTTGAGACACAATAAAACAAGACATACTTGTATAATGGTTGACAGGTGTCCGGTGGAAGTTGTCGAAAGCTTCTGCTACCTCGGCTACGCTATCACACCAGACAGTGGAGGAGATAAAGATGTCAACAGCAGGCTAAATAAAGCAACGGCGGCGTTTGGGCGAATGCATACCGTATGGGCGAATTCACAAATTTCAGGCCCACTAAACTGTTAATATTCAGCTCATGTCTGAAGTAAGTATTGTTGTACGGAAGTGAAACATGGCTGATCTCCGACACCATCACACAGAAGCTACAATCAATCACAATCGTCAACAAATGTCTCCGCATCATCTGCAGAATATTCTGGCCGAACACCATCAGCAACGACGCGTTGTGGAGATCAACGAATGAGGAGTCCACCCTAATGCAATTCAAACGCAGAATGTGGCGTTGGATAGGTCACACGCTTAGGGAACCACCAGTAGCACTGGTCTGGAACCCGCAATGGAGCGGACAAAGATTACTTGGAAAAGGTCGATATTGCACGAGCTAGCAGATGCCGACATCACATGGGACGACGCAAACACAACAGCCCAGAACTGCTTAAAATGGAAGAGTCTTGCTGGGGACCTATGCGCCCGAGCGGAGTGAATAAGGATATACAAAAAAACTGTTTTCAAATGACTTGTGCAGTAAAACGTTTGTCAAAAGTGACGCCTAGATATCGGTAATAAATAGTTGGTAGCCGGTAACTTCTTTAATGGCAACTTTGGTATTTGTCAAGTAAGCCGAATGAGTCGGTAATTCAAGAGTTGGTCCAGAAATTTCAAGAAAATCGTTCTGTCGCAGATAGAAAAAGGACTAGCAGGCCAAAAACTGAATGTTCTGTTGAGAATATTGCGGCTGTAGCGCACAGCCATCTTTCCGCTGCCTGTCAAACCATATGAAGGGCGTTACCTTAGCTAACAAAGAGGTCCTTGAAAACTGGCTTAACATCTTCTTTGACACCAAAGCAGGCGATTTTTGAGGCAACGGCTTGAGGTTGTAAACACTAACAGCGAATAACTAATTGATTAACTTATTGATATAATTATTGTTTTTTGTTTAAATAAAAGTCTTCGATGAAAACGCTACGATTTTATTCCCCAACCTAATAGTTGGAATAACGCGTAATATAGTAAAATATATATTGGAAGAAAAAATATGGGCCCGTTGGAGGTCACACTTTTTCTGGGAATCAGTTTGAAAGCCTAATGAAAGTTTCGGAGTGGCACTTTTTCGATTTTACAGATGTGTTGAAATTTTTGTTTCATATGTAAATATAAATCATAGGTATGTATTTGTGTGTTTGGCGGTATGGAATGTTTTTATCACCTCTACCCCTCCATTTCTTTTCACTGGCATCACTTTACCGATCTTTACGAAATTTTTGCAAACTTTTATTTTCAATTACTTTCGCGCAACAACATTTTTGTCGACATTGTCATTGGTAAATTTATTGTTTGAGGTATTCGAGAACCGCCAAAAATTCCATGGCTAAGCAAATAACAATGGCATGCGCGAAGTGCGATGCGCCGCTCCAACAAATCGATTGAGCTGACGCATTGTGAACGATTGTCTGCAAAAAACCGGGCACAAATTTATATTTGCATGTACAAAACTATGTAAAAATGTTCATATATACATTCCTATTTATATATATATAGTCAATACAAAGGACAAGTCCCATCACGCTCGCTGTCTACTGTTCCTACTGACTAACAGCCTACGAATGAAGCGATTTTATGAACCCTTGCCACTAGAGTTTCCTTTTCTTCGATTTTTTTGGGAATTTTTGAATGACGAACGATGGCGGCCGCTCGATCATTGTCGGTGCGTAAAAGAGCCGAAAAAATGCTGAATTAAATTCATGACACAAACAAGCGTAGTTCGCACGCGGTAAGCAAAGAGGCAAAAAAAAACAAAAAAAAGGGAAATATTTATTTTTACTCCACAGAGAAGCGAAAACCCTGCCAAAACATGAATGAATCTGTTGAATTGCTTGTAGATATTGTGTTCGTAATCAAATTGGCAACTCACATGCGCAGACAGCAGCGGTGGCGGCGTCGTCGATGGCGGT
The DNA here is from genome assembly GCF_027943255.1 of Anastrepha obliqua. Lineage (NCBI taxonomy): Eukaryota > Metazoa > Arthropoda > Insecta > Diptera > Tephritidae > Anastrepha > Anastrepha obliqua. The sequence goes on from NC_072893.1 coordinate 12,449,581, forward strand.
GTGATCCTGTCGCGCGTTCCTTACTCCTGCAAGTGTCGATCCATGCCGCCTGCCCACCACCGCAGACTTGTCTTGTTTGGGATTGTTGAATTAGTTGTTGTGGTTAGTAAAACATGGTGTAAATTTGCACATACTCACACACACACACACATGCATACATGCATACTCCTGCAGTCATACACCAAAAACCGTCTAGTTGACTGTTGAATTGAATCACTGCTTGGTCGAACGATTTTTTAGTGTGTTTTGTTAGGTTTTTTTTGGTTCCTTTTTTTTTTGTGACTGACTGACTGCCAAAAGTCGCCGTGTTTGGTTTGTGATCCAATTTTTATACCCGTTCATAGGAGCGACTCGCCGTTAAGCTCCCTTAGCCGCATTTTACACTTTTTCTCATTTCACATTTGCTTTTTTCATTTTTTTCTTTGTTGTGCTACGTGTGGCATTGTTTGTTGGATTTTTTTAATAGTTATTGTTGTTTTAACAGCCCAATCGTTGTTACCCCGAGTCGGTCGCGTACCAAAATTATCTGCTTATCTTGTCTCGGCTAACTTTTTGATCGAAATGCAACTGCTGTGCTACCTTTGGGATATTTCTCCTCGCTTTTTTTCACCATTTTGTTGCTGTTGCTTATTCATTTTGCTGTTGGTTGGCAACTTTGTTGCAATTGTTGTTGTTGTTTGCGCCTTTTTTTATTTTGTAGTTATTTAAATTTATACGCTTTACGTGACACTTGTTAACTGAGTGGCACCAAAAGCATCTTCAGCTTCACGGATATGCGCCGTGGATATGTGGTTTTGCGGTTGCTGTTGCAGTCTCTGTAGGCTCGTCGCTTGCACTCAAACGTATTTAGTAAATATGTAGGTATCCGCCTCGCATTTATATGTTGTTGCAGTTGCCACGTAAATTATGCTCTGTAGCACTTTGACGATTTTATGCAAATTTTGTTGATATTTTTGTGACATTTATGTGCGCACGTTGCCTGTCCACCCGCCTTCACCCTGTTACAAAAAAAAAATACTTCATTTTACTTTTGGGTGATTTCTACTGCTCATCTGTAACGTATTTTTGTTGTTGCTTTTCAAGCAAACATATTTGAATGAATTTTGAATGCAACGTGAAACAGGCTGTGTGCACATATAAAAAGTGATCAGATTGGAGGTACTTTTTCTAGTAGGGGTTTTTGACAGATCACGCGTGACTACTGTCAAACTAAATACATAATTTTTTTCAATATTTATTCACATTTCATCACGGAAAGACTTACGTCTTAACAACGTTTACAAAATCGACCAACCGTATTACGAAAATTTACGCTCTGTGAAAAGTGTTCACTCGAAGTGTTGGGACTCTAATTTCGTGCAGCAATGAAGCCTATTTTTGGTTTAATGGCTACGTCAATAAGCAAAATTGCCTTGGGCAAGGAAAGTAGAAGAGCAACCCGAATCCATTCAAGAATAGCCATTACACCTATTGAAAACAACCGTTTGGTGCGCCCTATGGGATTTACGAATCATCGATCCAAATTTCTTCGAAGACTAGTTGACTAGCGCCACTGTAACAGTGAATGGTGAAGGCTATAGCACTATGATAAACGATATTTTGGTCCCGGAAATTGAAGCCCGCGATCTCGACAACATTTGGTTCCAACAAGACGGGGTTACTTGCCATGCAGCCCGCGAAACAATTGATTTGTTGCGTCGTGGTTTCGATGGGCAATTTATCTCTTGCCTGGGTTGGCGAGCAAGGTCGTGTGATAACACACCTTTGGACTTTTAATTTGTGGGCGTCTGTAAAGCCTTAACGTTTTGTGGATAAACCAGCTTCGATTGAGGCATTCGATTACTAAAGTTATTCACGAGATATCGATCGAAGCCCTCCAGCGAGTCATTTAAAATTGTGTTTATGGATGGCAAAATAACTTACATGAATGGTTCTACACAAAAGCAATAAAGGTTGCCCAATCAATTTGAATTTTCGTTGTTTTATTTAAATTTAAAATCCACACACTTTTGAAGAAGTTTCGGATTGAAATTTTATTTAAATTTATAATTATTTTTTGAACATGTTTATGTAAAACCAAAGTGCAATCTGATGCTTTCCGAATCAGATTCCCTCTAGGGAGAAGTGGACTAAGAGGAAAATCTGGGCACAAGGCCCAGTTAGTCTTGTCACGGATGGCTCGGATATGGATGGATGGAAAGATTGGGGTAGAGGTATTCTGCGAGAAATCATTCACTAAGTGCATATACAGGCTTCCTAATCACAGGAGCTGAGATAACTGAGGCTGTTCTCTAGAATAGTAGCCATCGGGGAGTTAAATATTTATTCTTATTCACCGATTCACTGATTTTTCGATAGGAATCGGTCGAAGAATATCTTCACATCTCTTTCGGTCACAACCACAATGAGAGCGCAATAAACAGTATGGCTGATGAACTAAGATGGGCACACCTTCTAGTGTGCAATGAAAGTGGATATTTTTCTGGGTATCGAGTCAACTCTGAAAGAGATGGGCGAAAGCGTTCAACTGCAGATTTGCTAATCCCTTCAGACCGCAGGTAGATTTTGTCGATAAGGGAAAATGCCTGAAAAATAATTTCGTAAAATATTGTAGCTCTCCACTATCTATTTAAAAAAACTGTATGGGCTTTTCTTGTAAAAAAGGGTGCAATTGATCTATAAAAAGTGAAGCGAGAATGTTGAAACGTTATTATTCCTGCATAATGAAATAATATACATATCTATCATAAACCGACTTTTAATACCGACACTCGAAGTGTAACCAATTAGTAACCATAAATTTATTTGGGAAAATTACTTTTATTCAATAAGAAGTAAAGAGTGTTTGAAAATAATACCAAATTAAGAATCAATTTACTCTTGCTCGATATGATCACCTTTTGGATTGACTATGGCCTTGAGATGGTCCAGAAACGAATTGTAGGCTGCCCGAATGTGACTTACAGGCATTTTGGCCCACTCACGGACAATGGCTTTTTTCAGCGCCTCGAGACAGGTGAATCTTTTAATTCGTATCTTCTTTCTAAAATGGCTCAAAGACAATAATCCATCGGGCTCTTATCAGGAGAATTTGAGAGCCCTTGTGTGGATGTTATGAAGTTGAGAACGTTGTTTTTTAGCCATTCTTGCTTCACTCGAGCTTTGTGAGACGGTGCCGAGTCCTATTGAAACGTCCATGGTCTGTCACCGAAATGTTTATCTGTTCACGGCTTCAAAGCAACCCCTAGAGTACTTTCCCGATAATATTTCGCATTTACCTTGACGCCAGGCTCGATGAAAACGATTGGGAAACGTCCATCTGCAGTTACAGCGGACCAAGCCCTTACCTGCGAAGGGTGCTGCCTCCTGGTGGCCAATCGTGAACTCAAGTTCTCGTATGAACGATCACTCAAATAAACATTATCGCTTTGGGAGTTTACGAATTGATCAATTTGAAAAAAAATTTCGTCAGAAATCACAATGTTCACGAATTTACCGCTTTCGGCAAGCGAAGCAACCCCTTCACTCTCTCAAGTCTGAATTCTTGCTGCTTTGGTATGTGCGCCTTTTGAATCTTGTAAGGCTTGACTTTGAGATCATTTTTGAGTATGCTACGGTCAGATATTTTCAGTTCTTTCGCCATTTGATTGGCCCTTCGTCGGGGATTTCGCTCAAGTCTCTTCTTCACTTTTTGAACCCTTTTCTGGTGACGTTGCTGTCTTTTAATGACCACCTCCATGACGTTTCGCGATGCTATCAGTTCATTGTAACGAGTAATGGTGCGATGAACAAAAACTTTATTTACTTTAAGGTACTCGAGCCCACGAACAATCGCTGGTTGTGATTTTCCAGCCAAATATAATGCAATCGCACTTTGACGTTTGAAATCCATTACTGACTTTCTTCATTCGCGTTTACTCTCGGCAAAATGCTTCCACGCTCTTGCAATACTCCGGAATGTCATTTAGGTAACTTATGCCCGTGCATCATCTGCGCGTGCGGTCTGAAATTGGTTGCACTTCGAATGCCGGACCCTGTAGTGCTTCTTTCTGTTACAGTCAAAATTAGCGGTTTGGGGCTGTGCCAAGCTCAGCAATCGAAGCATATTTTTATCGGTGCATAATTGTACATAGCCTTAGGACATGATGATCTAAACACAGTCGTTGTATTTTTATGCGTTCTATATTATAATTTGAATGCCATTATAAAGCTCATGCGGCTTGTTAACAATTTCCTAATGATTGCCAAACATATACAAATATTTTATTTATTTATAATGCGCTAATATTCTGTAAACATTAAACTAAACAGAAATGAAATTAGAATTAAATAAAAAAACCTGGTTTGGTTTCCCATTCCCTTCTTCGACTTTTCTTCCTCAATACGTACCTAACCTGCCAGCTCTCCAAAATCGCACTTAGTCCACCGCTTCTCATATTCTATTTGATCTTCATTACCAATATTAGCTGTTGCCGGCTATTGCTTTATTAACACATCAGTAAACTTATAACATAGGCTACCACCAATACTGCGAGCGTATAACATATGGTCACCCTATAAGTATTAAGTAAAATGGCAATGACGGTGTCATCCGTTCAAGTCTTTTTTCTGTCACGATTAGATTTCACACGTGGCCCTTTTGGTTAGTCGTCCGCCTTCATTAATTTCCAACTCATTGCTTGCGTGTGACTGGCGCTCGTTGGGACGATTATAAGGTTCATATAACCTTATATTAATATCATCCATCGGTGGTGTTGATTGTTTGTGGTGGAAGTGATGTGGATGGTGATGGTTTTTTCACGTATGGCGCCACTTGAAACGCTTCTTGGTTAAGCGTTGTTGAGCGGTGTTAAATGACAAGTTCAAATAAGTGACGTGTGCAATTTGAATAGGGTTGCCAACTCAAGTGACTTCGGAAAATTACATATGGTGGCGCATAGCTATGTGCATAACGTCTTAAGAGCTTATTTTGTGTGTTTAGGTAAATTTCAAAAGGTACGCAAATTTTAAGAAGATTTGTACTACTTGATATAATATTTTGTAGGGTAACCTTAATGTTTTAAAGCTGATTTTAGCTGAGACTGCATAGAGCTTACAAATTTTTTGTTGTATTCGGCTGCTATTTTCTTATATATTTGTTCGATAAGATTACATATTTTCTGAATTACATTTTAATCAGTTAAGCCATTCATTCAGCCATCAGTTAAGCTTTATCAGTTTTCGATTTGTGCTTGGGGTTGTTGTATTGTCTAAATCGAAATCTATCCCGATTACCCAATTTTTCAGTACTTTGCAATAAATTACTTTTCAAGAAATTGAAATGCGCAGTCTTATCCACAGTTTTCTCTGTGGAAGTTAAGTCTCCGACTTCTGTAGCTGACATACAACTCCAAACCATAGGCAGGTTCTTCGGCTGCAGCTCTAAATTAGGTTGCATCCAGATAATTGTCTTTCCGTCAGAAAAAAAAGATTAAATTTGCTTTCGTCAACAAAAATAACGTAGTTTCAAAATGTTTCATCCTTATTGAAATGAATTTTAGCAAGCTGCACTATGAACTTCATATTTCGCACACCAACAGATGGTTTGTTTCGAGCTGTTCTTCCGTAAAAATCGGCACTGTAGATAAGTCTTCTTATAATTTCCGAATTGCAATACTTTCTGAGTACCCTACGAGTTAAACTTCATTTCTTTCGTCTACGCTGGTGCGCGTATGGTTGGGTTTTTTTGAGTTTCCTCCATATACATCTTTATCAGCCTATGAAAACATTTTATTTGGAGCCTCGCCACCTTCCTCGAATTCTCTATTTTCACGGCCAAGACGTTGTATTCTAAATATAATGAATTTTTAGGTGTTTCGATTTGCATTTTCTGCTGTCTTTTTTGACGAGTTACCATTTTTAAAGAGCCGCATCACTGATTCACGTGTTTCGCCAGACCTATGGGGACTATACAAACTCCGATCAAAACAATGTAAAGATCACTCAAAGAAATGATTTAATTAACATCTAAGTTTTATTTTAAATGCATCTCAAATTGAAACTACCACACATATTTTTTTGCAAAAAGGATTGAGTAGATACATAATTTCTTCTATGTGAGGTGAAGGGTGATTATATTGGAAGTATTTTTTCGAAGAGGTTTGTTTTTTCACTACTGTCAAACTAAATAAAGGGTTTCCAATAACAGGTGTTATTTTGAATAGCCCGCTATGTCATGGAAAAACTTCTAATGAAAACAAGCGACTTAGAACTCTAGGATCCTCCATTTGTGGGGCAAACTTTTAGATGTAAATTTGAGGAGAAGTTCGGTTAAACACCTCACAGGAAATATTCATTTATATGTATTTAACATAATATTTCCCTGAACTGCACCTAAAAAACAAAAATAATTAGTGCAAAACTTAGAGTGTACAATTGGCAACCCTACACCAACTGCATACAACGACCAATCAATCCTTTAGCTGGCTGGATTTGAACGCTTAATGAGCGAAACCTTACAAGTTTGCAAGTAATGCAACAACAAAAACAAAGCTGTGTCAAATTAGAAGCAGCGCCATTTTGTCCGACACCAGTGCGAACCCTTCTGCAAACACACTGACTTTGTTTTTTAAATATTATATTTATATGTTTGTATGTGTGCAGATTTCGTTATGCAAATGCATGAAACCTGCTGTGCTCTGTTGCGGTTTGTGGCTACATCATTTGCGCCATCTTTGCTGTCCTTAACATTTTTGTTGTGCTTGCTGTTGTTGTTGCGGTCCCATAGATTCGCCATCGTGTTCAGGTCTCTTGGCAGACAGTTAAAAATGCCACCAGCAGACATTGACGCGTTCGATTTCCGACTGTTCGCGACAGCGAGAAATCCACCAACAAGTTCGCTGCATCCCAAATTCTTCGCCATGTAGTGGTGTTCAATCGGTGTTTCTATGCAAGCAAGAGTCGAAGCACGAAGCATTGCACAGATGGAATTCTTGAGATTACACTAAGGCATATCCGCTCTCAAGAGCAAGCGCGAATATACTTTTACTTAATCACTGCGATGCAAAAGTTCGTATGCGTTGTCTGGCTATATACGCCCAGCTATGCGGTGCGAGTATGTGTGTGTGTGTGGGAGCACATGTGCATGATTATTTTTACTTACACATATGTATCTGTATCTTGTGTATATCTGACTGTGGTCTGTGCACCAGTTGCGTATGAATGACTTATTCCATTCTTAATCATCACTCGAGCCATCGGCCTGTAAACTTTCGTGAACTCAGCGGCTGCTCGGCGAGTCAGCGGCTTGCGATAGTCGCCCAACTACGCCACCAAAGGATCTCAAATCGCCAGTCTGTCATGTCTTCTTACCATTTTTATTCTTTGCATGGTTTTGCATTTGATTGAACTTCTCAATGAAATATGCAAGTTTCGATTTATTCCGTTTATTTTCACTCTTCGCCTGATTGCGCAACTTTTGTGCTTTTAATCAGTTCCTACGCCGGTGTGGCACATATGACACATGCGAACACATCTACGTATATATATGAGTATGTATATTCATGCATACATATTTCCGCGCTGTATTCACTTGCTCACGAATGCCAATCGCCAGGCGTCATATTACGTGGATCGCATGGCTCCTACGGCGGTGGAGCTGTTGTATGAGTTGAAATTTTTCGCAGGCCATCAGCTCAAATGTCCTGCTGGTGGGTCAAAAAAAAAAAAAGAAAGAAATAAATCGTTTTCTCTGCTTGCCGATTTCTATGGCTACTATCCACTGGCTACTATCATTTTTCGTTATTCATTCATTTGCAATGCCTCTCAGTGGTACAACGATTTTTTTTGATTTTTGTTATTTTTTTCTGTCTTTTTGGGTTTTGCATTCATCAAGAGTATTCCTGGCGGTGGTATGCAATTTATCGGATGCTGGTAAGTCACGATTTCGTTTCTTCATGAATTCATCGTTTGGTAAAAATTGTTGCTTCTACATAAATGCAAAAGAGCACATGTATGTGTGTATTCGTTACGTAAGAATGCCTGTGTATGGCCATATGCGGGTGTTCACATGCTTTTTACTTGGATTTCATATTATATAGGAACTTTTGATTTCATTTTTCCCATGGCGTACGCTGATTTCGTATATAGCAACTCGTCTGTGTGGTATGTGTTTATAAAAAAAATCTAAGTTATTTGAAAAAAAAACAAGAAAATAATATATATTAATATTAATAATATTATATAGTTGCTTGAAATCTTTTGGTGGTGATTGATTGATATTCGCTGTACCCAGAGTCAGGGGTAAGTGCGTTTATTGAGTCAATTCTGTATTTTTTACGAATACGTACTAAATGCCCTATTCCTTCAAACGAAGGGTAATTCAAATGCCTTCCTGAAACTTTGGTTTTTATAGTACAAAATTTTACAACTGCATTGAAGCAAAGCACATCGATATCAGTTTAGATTTTAGAAACAAAATATTGACCATTCCAGAAAGTGGGTTTGCCAATTTGGCTGCAATTTTGGTATTACTAAAATAGATCCGCAAAAAACTATAACCTAAAAGTATTTAAATATTATTTGTAATGTTTTTCAACAATTTGTTATTTTAGGGAAGAGACTGCAGAGTGATTGCCTACGCAGATGACGTGGCACTAATTGTTAGAGAAAATTTGTGGATACTCTATACAATTTGATGCAGGAATATCTGAACGTAGTTGTTAGAAGAGCAACGGATTGCGGATTGTCGGTGAATTTTCTCAAGACGGAGCTCGTCCTATTTACTAGGAAATGTAAAATAAATAGAGCTCGCCTAGAGTTGTTTTTTGGCTATATATTAGGTGCGCAACTAAGTTCCCGCTGTTTGTCAATAGATGCCGCCAGCAGTCAATTCTAACATAAGCTAAACGTCATTAACCCTGCTTCGATACATTAGTGATTTTGTTTTGGTACCATATACTTTTGGTTTTGTGAAAATGTCTGATTTCGTGCCGAATAATCGTCATTTGCGGAAAGTGTTGATTTTCCTCTTGCATTCAAAAACAATGGCTTCTGGAGCGCCTCGAGAGCTACAAAAAATTACGGAGATGCTGCTTTAAGTGAAACAACGTGCCGAGATTGGTTCCATCGCTTCAAAGACGGTGATTTGACGACCGTCCGCGTGAAGGAAGGACAAACCCCTTCGAAGACGCTGAATTGGAGGCATTGCTCAAGGAGGATCCATGTCAAACGCAAGATGAGCTTGCTTCAGTATTAGGAGTTACCCGTCAATCCATTTCCAAGCAATTGCATGCTTTGGGAATGATTCAGAAACAGGAGACTTGGGTTCCTCAAAAGTTAAAACCAAGGGATGTTGAACGTCGTTTTTTCGCCTGCGAACAACTGCTCCAGCGGCAAAAACGGAAGGGTTTTCTTCATCGCATCGTGACGGCTGATGAAAAATGGATTCATTACAGCAATCCAAAGAAAAGAAAGTCATGGGGACTGCCCGCTCGTGCTTCTACATCGTCGCCTCGGCCGAATATTTACGCTGCGAAGGTTATGCTATGTATATTGTGTGACCAAGTTGGCGTTATTTATTATGAACTGTTAAAACCAAGCAAAACCATCACTGGGGATCGATATCGACTTCAATTGATGCGATTGAGCCGAGCACTGCACGATAAGCGGCCGCAATACGCGGAGAGGAATGTAAAAGTGATTCTACAGCATGACAACACTCGGCCTCACGATGCCAAACTCGGTAAAACCTACCTGGAAACACTGAAATGGGAAATCCTACCCCACCTGCCATATTCTGCTGATATTGCGCCGTCCGATTATCACCTGTTCCGATCGATGGCACATGGTCTAGCTGGCCAGCAGTTTCATTCATATGAAGACATCAAAAAATGGCTTGATCCGTGGATAGCCTCAAAAGATAAACAGTCTTACCGCGACGGTATACAAGACCTACCAAAACGATGGGAAAAAGTAGTAGCCAGCGATGGACAATACTTTCATATAGGCTCAACCTTCCTTATGGGCACTCAAGCACCCTTAGACTCTTTGAGTTCATCCCCCAATCAACGGATCAATGTATACCCTTGCCTAGTCCAATTGGAGGATGGTTCGATGTGTAGAAGTCCACGCAAGTGGGGAAAGTTACTGATCGCCATTCACTTGGGAGTGGCCAGGACGATTCTTCTACATATGGTTCAAGCAGCTCACAACGGCCGGGATTAGCCCACGTATCCTCTGGGTAGCTTCCGAACACCCCTTCGGGAGTGAGCTAACGTGAGAAGGCGAAGCATTCCAGGATAGCTGGTTGTGCGCTGGGTTTGGGACCCGCCACTTAAAAATCCCCCCCAATTAAAAGAATTGCAAAGCCTCGGAGGAGAACTGCCTTTACTGATGACGACCCCTGCAAACGAAATAAGGAATATGATTTGAGGGCATGCACCTGCAATGTCCGGTCCCTTAATGGGGAAGGTGCCTCTGCCCGGCTGGTTGATGTCCTCGTGAGAGTAAAGGCTGACATCACTGCCATCCAAGAGATGCGATGGACGGGGCAAGGTAAGAAAAACATAGGACCTCGCAACGTCTACTATAGCTGCTATGTAAAGAAGCGCAAATTCGGTGTCGGATTTGTTGTGGGAGAGAGACTTCGTCGCCAAGTACTGTCGCTCACTTCGGTGGACGAACGTCTCTCAATAATCCGCATCAAAGCGCAATTTTTTTAACATCTCGCTAATTTGCGCCCACGCCCCGACGGAAGAGAAGGCGATGCAACCAAAGATTCCTTCTATGAGCGCTTGGAACGTTCCTATGAGCGCTGCCCCCGCCACGACATAAAATACGTGCTTGGCGACTTCAACGCCAGGGTGGGCAAGGAGGGAGTTTTTGGTCCCACAGTCGGAAAATTCAGCCTGCACAACGAAACATCCGGTAACGGACAGAGGCTGATCGACTTCGCTGGGGCCCGAAACATGGTAGTCTGCAGCATCAGATTCCAGCATACACCAAGCTACCTGGCTGTCTCCTGATCGAAAAACGCGAAACCAGATCGATCATGTTGTGATAGATGGAAGACACGCTTCTAGTGTATTAGATGTACGCATGATCCGAGGACCCAACATCGACTCGGATCATTACCTTGTTGCAGCCAAGCTGCGCACCCGCCTCTGTGCAGCAAAAAACGTACATCTACCTACGCAAAGAATGTTCGACATCGAAAAGCTGCAATCACAACAGAAAGCCAGAAGATTCGCCACTCGACTCTCACTCCTGCTCTCGGAGAGCACTGCCCAACAAACCGGCATGCGCGAGCAATGGAGCAACATTTCTCGTTCCCTACGTACCGCCGCCGAAGAAGAAATCGGATTCCGGCGAGCCCGAAAAAACAATTGGTACGACGAGGAATGTCATGCTGCCGCAGAAAGAAAGGATGCCGCCTATAGAGCCACGCTGCGATCGAGCGCAACGCGAGCCATGTGGGATCGCTACAGAGAGCTGAAAAAGGAAGAGAGACGTATTATCCGACAGAAGAAACGAGAGGCCGAAATACGTGAATGCGAGGAGCGTGAGATGCTGGCCAATAGGAATAACACCCGAAAATTTTACCAGAAAGTTCGGCGGCTTACAGAAGGTTTTAAGACCGGGGCGTTATCCTGTAAGAACAAAGACGACGATCTGGTGACTGACGTACAGAGCAATCTTAAATTATGGAGGGAACACTTCTCGAACCTGTTAAACGACCATGACGAGGTGAGAATAGCAATATCACGGCTAAAGAACAACAAAGCCGCGGGCGCCGACGGACTGCCGGCTGAGCTATTCAAACATGGCGGCGAGGAGCTGGTAAGGTGCATGCATCAGCTCCTATGCAGAATATGGTCGGATAAAAGCATGCCTGCCGATTGGAATTTAAGTGTGCTCTGCCCAATCCATAAGAAGGGCGATCCTGCAGCTTGCCAATTACCGCAGGATTAGTCTTGTAAATATCGCCTATAAAGTTCTAGCGAGCGTATTGTGTGAAAGGCTGAAGCCCTCCGTCAACCAACTGATTGGACCTTATCAGTGTGGCTTCAGACCTGGAAAGTCTACCATCGACCAAATATTCACAATACGCCAAATCTTGGAAAAGACCCATGAAAGGAGAATCGACATACACCATCTTTTCGTCGACTTCAAACCTGCATTCGACAGTACGAAAAGGAATTACCTGTATGCCGCGATGTCTGAATTTGGTATCCCCGCAAAACTAATATGGCTATGTAGAATGACGTTGCTCAACACCAGCAGCGCCGTCAGAATTGGGAAGGACCTCTCCGAGCCGTTTGATACCAAACGAGGTTTCAGACAGGTTGACTCGCTGTCGTGTGACTTCTTTAACCTGATGTTGGAGAGCATCGTACGAGCCGCAGAACTTAATCGCTCAGGCACAATATTTTATAAGAATGTACAATTGCTGGCGTATGCCGATGATATTGACATCATCGCCCTTAACAACCGCGCTGTTAGTTCCGCCTTCTCCAAACTGAATAAAGAGGCAAAGCGAATGGGTTTGGTGGTGTACGAGGACAAAACGAAGTACCTCCTGTCTTCAAACAAACAGTCGGCGCACTCGCGTATCGGCACCCACGTCACTGTAGACAGTTATAATTTTGAGGTTGTAAAAGACTTCGTGTATTTAGGAACCAACATTAACACCAATAACAATGTCAGCCTTGAAATCCAACGTAGAATCTCTCTTGCCAACAAGTGCTACTTTGCACTAAGTAGGCGACTGAGCAGTAAAGTCCTCTCTCGACGAACAAAACTAGCACTCTACAAGACTCTCATCATGCCCGTCCTAACGTATGGCGCAGAAGCTTGGACGATGACAACATCCGATGAAGCGACGCTTGGAGTGTTTGAGAAAAAGATTCTGGATCATTGCACGCTTTTTGGACCTTTGCACGTTGGCAGCGGCTAATATCGTAGACGATGGAACGATGAGCTACATGAGCTTTACGACGACATAGACATAGCGCAGCGAATAAAGATCCAGCGGCTTCGTTGGCTGGGTCATGTCGTCCGAATGGATACAAACGCTCCGGCTTTGAAAGTATTCGATGCGGTACCAGCTGGTGGTAGTAGAGGAAGAGGAAGGCCTCCTCTGCGTTGGAAAGATCAGGTGGAGAAGGACTTGGCTTCACTTGGTATGTCCAATTGGCGCCGGTTAGCACGAGAAAGAAACGACTGGCGCGCTTTGTTAATCTCGGCCAAAATCGCGTAAGCGGTTATCGCGCCAATTAAGAAGAAGAAGTCGAATTGGAACTTTTTTCACTCATATTCCATCAAGGGAAGAGCGGGCAGGGGCTACACTTAGGAACAGGGGCTGGTGAACTTGTTCACAGATGCACCGAAGTTGGAAGCAAAGGTTGTTGGAGGAAGTTTTGTGCAAGGAGCTCCCCATCAGACCCAAATTCGGAGTACCGGACCACTGGAGTATGCTCCAGGCAAAGGTAGCCACAATCAAGGAAGCAGCTGATTGGCTGCTCGCACGCGTACGAACAGTCAATAATATAAATATTAACTACGACAATCAAGCGACAATAAGGGCCCTGGGGTTAGTGACGGTGCATTCAAAACTGGTCAAGGAATGCCTGACCTCACTTTCGACTGCGTCCGAATTCTTTGACATAAGCCTCATATGGGTTCTTGGTCACAGCGACATTGCGGGAAACTGTGAGGTTGATGAGCTGGCCAGACAAGAGACATGTGAGGTGATTTCCCCGAGAAGGGAGAAAATTGGGATCTCCCTGACTACTTGCGGTATGCTCTTGGAGAGATGGGCTTCGCGCCAACTCAACGAGCGCTGGGCAAGTACACTAACTTGTAAGGTCGCGGAATCCTTCTGGCGCTCTCGGGAGGGCGTCTTAGGCTGACAGAATCTTATAAGGTTGCGAACCTCGTGGGTTCTTTCACAGGAGACTATGCATGAGGAGTTCATGCTGTAAGACTTGGAATTACCTCGAGTCCTTTTTGCGTTGGATATATGGAGGATGAGGTGGAATCATCTCAGCACATTCTCCTCAGCTGCCCTGCTCTGGCGAAACTCAGATCTAGGCATCTTGACTCTTACTTCTTTGCTGCTGATGTAGCTGGCATTGACTTTAAAAATCTGATGAACTTCATCAGCAGCATAAAGCGTTGGCGCAAAGACAGCACAGTCAGCGTTCGTAATCCACACACTCTTAACCCATCCTCTTAACCATCCCATCACCACCTCTCCCTCCCTCTCCTTTCATCCCATCGGGTTTCTCCTTCACCTTACTTCCTTAACAATGGTATCACAAAGGACGAATCCGTTTATCTTTGTCCAAGTGTGCCCAATCCTTGGGTAATCATTCCAACCTAACCACTATCTTTAAATTAAAAACAAAATGTCACATACCTCGTATTTGAGAAAAAACTAAGTGTTTAAAAAACTCTATTCCTCATTGATATGTTCCGTTACGCGAGGAATTTTCTATGTGTCGAGATAAGTGGGAGAATTAACTCAGCATACACTAATGGTCATAGCCAACTCGAAAAACTAGAAGACAGCGGTATGTTGCAGGAGGCGATATCCTTCTTTGTTTACTTAAACAAGAATTGTACAAAAAATACGGAGACGACCTTACTCTGTTCCTCATACAAAATTTGATCCAAATCGTATCGAAATTCATGAAGTATTCATCCAAGTATTTCAACTCCAATGCTAACCAGGCTAACTTTAGCCAAGGCCAAATTGAGCCATGAAGCTTCGAATTCCTCTATTCCAGATATGAATTTTCCTAATATGTTTTTTCCATGCGCTAAGCCAATCTATGTTGTTGATATAATTCATTTTCATTCATAAATACATAATTTATTAAAATCTTGACTACAGCGCCATTTATCGGATGTTGTGAACAATCAGCATGCCCATAAAAATATAATTGCGGAAATGTGACCTCAGTCGCTTAGGTCGTTCAAAAGTTACGCGATCACTAACACATTCGATTATTTACACAAACATACATTTACATATTCATCTAAAGATATATCAATCGCAGACTTTCGGAAACTCGTATAGTAGAAAAAAAACCAAATATCTATACTGAAGATTTGCAATAATCATAGAAACACACAAACAAACAGTCAAGAAATCGAAAAACCCATAATTAACGCCACAAACGCAAATGCACGCCACAGATACCCCAATGATGATATTATCAATCGGAGTCGACCGGCAAAGCATGGATGTACTTACACTCGTAGTTGTAATGTAAGTAAGCCGGTGGCAGGCAAAATCAAAATTTGATGGCTGTGGACGAGGGGCTGTGCAAGTGGTAGTAGTGGAGTTACTCCCAACGCCGTATCGCCTCAGACGGTTTGGAGTTTATTAATTGACATAAGTGGCACTTGTAGCGGCGATTTGCTGTACTTGTATTTACCTGCTCGTACATGCATATATACATACATACCTCTATGCGTCCTGGATAGAGTCACATTATTATTATTTGTTTTTACTGTTGTTAGCATTCGCAGATAGATTTTCAATTGCCTTTGTCTCTGCTTTGCTAACTACACACGTGAGTTGAAACAGCTGGCACTGACAAACGTACATACTAGGGAGCTTAATTTTTTGACTGCTTTCAAAAACTCGGCTGTTGGTTATTTGAGTGGTGCGGTTTTGCAAAATTTAAAGTGTTACAAATTAATAATGATCATTAGACGGGGCCGTGAAAGTAAGCTTGCCCTTACCATCTTAATTTCAAAGTTTACTTTGAGAGAATTTTATGGTCATACAAATTTGTGTCCTTGGCAAGTCCTAAAAGCAGCCTAAAACACTAAATTTTATAACGACTTAACTTAAGTTGTATTTATTAGGTTAGAAATTCAGTTATTTGAACATAGCAGTTTAAGAAGGAGGAGGAGGAAATAACTAAAATATTTAAAATTTTCTTTTCAATGCTAGATCGCATTTTGGAATCGAGTAATAAAAGAGTTTTGAAGAAAACGTGATTTTAGTTGTTTCAGTGACTCAACGGGAATGAAGATGTTTATTACCCTAAAATCTTAGTAAACTTTCAAACTAAGAGGAGAGTTTTGCAAAGTTTATGATATCGTATGGGGACGGACTCGATCTAATGGTTATATCAGGACCCCGCAAAATTTTTTTTTAAATGCATATTCTCTAAAAATATTAAGAAGCAAGTCGACCTATGATAACTTGATGCTAATTTTATATGAGTAAGTTTTTTGTCGAGACAACTAGCAAGTGGAGCACTCAGACACAATAAAGTTCATTGCACTGCACTCGGGTTCCCTTTTTAATATTCTTTAAATCTACTCGACCTCCGAAGAAATCTGAGTAGCTGTTGTGGTGCTAAGGAACCAAGCTGGTCGCTTCTTAACACATCAGTGCTAAAGACCTCAAGCCTGATTCGAGCCAATGTCGGGCAGACGCACAGAAAGTGGACCGCCGTCTCATCCTCCTCTCCATATGCGGGGGAGACTGCACTGTCTGAGATGCCAACCTTTTCTATGTGCTTCGCCCACAGAAAGTGTCCCATCATCAGTCCAACCAGGTGTCTGCAGCCCCTTCTCCTTAATGACAGGAGAATTTGCGACAGTTGATCGGGCATGATAGGTCACACCTGCAGCCTCTCTCAGTCCGTCAAGCTCGCCCATTTGCTAACCGTAGCTTTGATGGATTCAGAAGGGAGTGGCAGAACGGGCTCCATCCTAGCTAAGGACTCAAAAGTCTCGTGACCCATGATAGCCAGGTGTCCCGGGACCCATGTTACCGACATAGCTTAGCCTGGATTAACAGAACTCGACTACCCCTAATGTGGTTGGGGGGCTGTCTAAAGCCATGGGCGCAGCTTAGCTGTCGCTGGAAACACATATAGATCTGCCTCTTCATCTGTTTTCCGCAACAAAATTCATCGCTTCTTGAGCAAAGTGCAGTTTTGTCCTGCTGCACTCCACGTAGACCCCAGAGCCGGAGCCGTGCTCGGTCTTGGAGCCATCCGAGAAAATGCGAAAACAGGGTTTGCTGACCTCATTTTCAAAGTTTGACTACAACTGACCCTCTGGTAGCAACACACTGTATCTCTTTTCAAGTACGACTCTCGAATGCATGGAGTCAGGGGTCATGCAGGGAATCGTTGGATCGAAGTGCTTCTCTGTTTTCCAATGCCGGACAGGGCTGGTACGGCCCCATTATTTTTCAGGCTGTAAATGGCGCTTAAGGCTTCTGCTTGGATGAAGATTGAAGTGGTGGTAGACCAATCAGAGCATCTAGTGCCGGGTCTGAAGTAATCGGAAAAGCTCCAAAGTGTGGCACGGTCAAATCGCTCCATCCTTGTAGCCCAAACAAGTCATTGTTCGCTGTGTGAAGCATAGCGACGTCCAAGTCGTTCCATTTGGGTCAAACCAAATTGGCTGTCATTCAACATTTTTGAACAAGGGCGAACCCATTACTCCTCTGACCCAAATTCCATGCTAAGTAAGTTAATGGTAATACAGTGCCACCAGATGAGTTTCGTGTGGGTAAAAGTGAATCCATCGTGCTGCTCAGTCGTGTGACTAGTCATGGAGACTGAGAGACTGATAACAGATTTCAGAAACCCGAAGAAACTTAGCAACATCATTTCAGTACAGATATCGCACATTTTATCTTTAGTAAAATAGGAATGCAACTGCAACTACAGGTGTAAACAGTTCAAAGAGGTGGTGGAAGACACTTCACTTTACAGTTTTATTTTGAGTGCACCCCCTTTACCTGAAGCGAGTCTCTGTTGTATAAACCAAACTCTTTATTATTTAAATCAACAAAAAATGGCTTGGAAAAACCGAATAACTCACCGTAACTTTTGTGCTAGTCAGCATGCTTGCATAGGTGATAGCCTTTAGATTTGCTATTTATTCAATTGTGATTTGTGAATTGTAAAAAAGTGCATACATACGTACAATTGCGAAGAATAATTACACCAGATACAATTTTTTAGATATCACCAACAACCGCTGGCCACCGTCGCGCAGCAAGTTATTGCAGAGAAGCCTTGTAATTGCATAAAAAAATATGTATAAAAAATATTCAATCAACTATGTATGTGTGCATTGTTTATTTGTGTGTGTATGCGTGTGTGGTATTCATGTCAGCCAAATGCGGTAATGGTGCGTTTTAATAATACCAATTTATTTTTCTTGCGCATACAATAACAACATGAGGATATACATACATACATCCAATTTATATATGTACATATTTCCACAGACAAAATATACGGGAAATATCTATGACGAAGGTGAGTATTTACTCCATACTTATGTAGTAGAATTTGTGTTAACTTACGCATTTCATTCAAGCATTTCGCTAATCCGAATCTTTCTAATCAGACTATAAGGGAAGTGTTTATGAACCAATGAATTATTAATATTATAATAAATTATAAAATTAAAAGCATTTGAGGCTAAAAATTAAATATAAGACATTTATAGAAGGCAGGCTAATCACCTACCCCGTCAGAAATCAATAACAGATTAACGGAACTAACGCAAGACTGAGTCTTGTCGAGGTCATATGCTCCCGAGAGGAGTGAACAAGGAAAAGCAATTATAGAACCGTCTATCATATTTCAGTGATTTTTTACACGCGGATGCTGTTGGGGCTAGGAAAATAAAATTGTATATATTCATACGAACATTCCTCCAATTTGACGTATGAACAGATACAGCCCAGCAGAGAATAGAAGTTAATTTTTGTATGCTTTAAAAAAAAAAAAACCTTTAATTTATTTTGATACATTTTGAACAGTCATGAATAAATCGTAAATTTTTAGTTAATATTTGTAAAAGTGATTCAAGATATTTATTTTAAATCCTATTTCCAAGTTCAGTTTTGAAAATTTTTATTTTCAAAAAAACACTTTTACATGTATTTGTGCTATAAAACATCGAACATCAAAAAAATTTAAAAAATTTTAAATACGCCCATACGAAATTAGTGGATATCACAGATTTAAACTCAGTAAGAAGAACGAAAAAATACCACCCAACAGCCATTATACACCTCGAGCTTGATTTGTTTACAGTAGCACAGAAAACAAACTATGTGACATGTGACGCTGAAATTTGCCATGTAAGCTTATAACAGTCCTACCAAAAAAACAAACAATTTATTTTTGCCATATGTCATCCGCGGACCGTTTTATTGATAACGTCTCGTTCATATTTGAGCAGAAGCTACATTAGTATGTATTTTGAAATTTCTGAATATATTCCGTGAACCTTTGAGCAGGTGGTAAGTTCTCATCTTCAAAGTTAAGGACTAAGCAAATCTTAATCTTGGATTTACTACCGAAAAAAAAGTTTAACCTTTGTGACTATACGCATGTTCACGCATTGTGTTACGAAATGTTTACAGTACAAAGTCAATAATAACGGTAGTTGTTTATCCAGAGATTTCGTTATTTATTTAGTGCTATTTTGGGATCCCGAATACTTTGCAAAAATCGGTAGTTTGGTAATTTGGACTATTGAGAGCCTTCTTTCATTAAAATTTCATCCCTAATCACACATTTTTTAACTAAAAATAAATAAAATAAAATAAAATAAAATAAAACAAAATTAAATAAAAATAAATAAAATAAAAAAACAATTAAATAAAGCAATTAATACCTGGGCCATACCTCTTTTGACTTACTCGTTTGGAGTAATAAAATGGTCTCAAACTGATATTCTTCGGATTGAAACGCTGATACGCACCACATTTACTAAGTTCCAAAGCCATTACCCTCAAAGCGCTGTGGAAAGAATATCGCTTCCTCGTAACGTTGGTGGGAGAGGAATCATTAATATATCCCGTCTACACTTTGAAGCTACGTGCATATTTTCTAAGCAGCGAGTCTCATCTATTTAAAGCTGTGGCAGATAATGGCTTTACCCCGCTCAGTTTGATGGAGCAGTATTTCCCAGTACCTGAGGGGGTTAAATCCCCAGAAGAAATGATCGGAGCATGGAAGGTAAAAACAATCCACAATGCCCTTCCCCATTATCTTTAAATGGAAAGGAAAGACACACAATCATCCAATTTATGGTTGAAAAGAGAAAAACTATTTTCTGAAACAGAAGGTTTCGCAATTGCTATCCAGGACCGAGTTATTCCAACAAGAAATTTCCGAAGGTCGATACATGGCGAGGCAATAGGTGATAGGTGCTGAAGGAGCGGCATTTATGATGAAACGATTTACCATGTAATTGCTGGATGTAGCGTACTTGCCCCCCGTGAATATGTCATGGGACATAACAATATAGTAAAGATCCTCTACCAACAACTTGCGATAAAACACGGTCTCTTAAAAGAAAAATTCTTGTATTTTAAATATGAACCAAAGGCAATTTTGGAAAATGCAAATTTCAAACTGTACTGGGATAGATTTAGATCCACAGATCAAACAGCAGCTGCCAACAAACCTGACGTTATGTTGTTCTAAAATAAAAAAAAAAAAAATAAATAATTGGCGCGTACACTTCTGTTAGGTGTTTGGCCGAGCTCCTCCTCCTATTTGTGGTGTGCGTCTTGATGTTGTTCCACAAATGGAGGGACCTTAAGTTTCAAGCCGACTCCGAACGGCAGATATTTTTATGAGGAGCTTTTCACTAGCAGAAATACACTCGGAGGTTTGCCATTGCCTGCCGAGGGGCGACCGCTATTAGAAAAATGTTTTTATTAATTTTGCTTTCACCGAGATTCGAACCAACGACCTCTCTGTGAATTCCGAATGGTAATCACGCACCAACCCATTCGGCTACGGCGGCCGCCTTGTTGTTCTACAAGACAAATAAAACAATCTAAGCAAATGATATAGTGGTGCCTCTTAATCGCAACATCCAAAGCACATGCTCCACCAAAATATTAAAGTATGCAGCTTTGGCCATAGAACTAAAACGGATGTAGAAAGCGAGGGTAGTGAATATAGTTCCAATAATTATATCGTCCACTGGATTAGTGCCTAAGCATCCAATCAAAAATTTGAAGAAGTATGACTGTCAACACCTTTTAGAAAATATGCGACGTCGACCATACTGGACACATATGCAATAATTCGAATATTTTTAAATATTTAAGCAAAAGAAATCGCATGGGCGTAGAACTTGGACTACGTTCCACCAGAACACAATCCCTTCAAAATGTTATAAAATAAAATAAAACGGTACAACGGTATTCATGTCAACTGACTCCGGAATTTTTGGTTCATAAAATACATAGAATTCCGTGGCTTCTTTAGTAAATACAAGCAGTGAGGTGGCGCAAATTAATCAGCCTATCGGGAGATTTCTAGTTTGCAAAAATGATGCCGTATGCACCTCAAGGTAGGTGTAGGTAGACGAGATGCTTGAAGTACCAAGATGGTTGAAGCTCTTCCCAAGTGGCACTAAAGCGCCATTTTGATACCATTTTCATACCTACAATGCGCAGATAACTACAGGCAACCACAGCTGTTCATGTAACGCAGGAAGTTGATAGGACTTAGGTTGGAGCACTGCCCCAGGCTTTCGAATAGAGAAGTATCCAGTGACCTTAATCATCTAGCTGCCAGACCCGGACATTTACAGAGAAAGAGATCCATCGGCTCCTTCTAGGAAATAATCTCACAGCTTCTGCAATGGGGATCAAATGGTTAAGTTGGATTGCTTTTCTGCGTGAATGCTGATCGTCCAATGACCGGTAAGAACAGCTACAAGTTTAGAAATTGAATGACAGCAGTTCCTAGGATTATATGCGTCCTGTGTCTATTGTACTGTGGCCAAAGTATTTTCGAAATCGTACATGAAGAAATCTGATCTGCGCTTTTATGAAAAATAAGTTGTAGAATTAACGACAGTCAGGCGGATGCCGATGACCGGGTGGAAAACCTCTGAAACCAATTCAGTCGACCTTTTAACTGCTTGTATATTTCAGAGAGCAACAATTTTTCACATCTCCTAAAATGTTACTAGGCGGGCCCATGCGTATTGACACTTTTGGACTTCTATTGATTCACACTGTTTACTCCTTGCATATTTTACATGCTTTCTTTAATACCTCGAACATTACATAGAGTCAAACTAAAGTTCTTTGACAGTGCTGGGTTTGATGCAATCAGATGTAGATATGCAATAGCGTTCAACTAATTTAATAGTTTTATAATAAACAAAAAAAAGTCAGCTCTGAGAATATTAAATGGAAAAGTTTTATGTTTCTTAGTCGCACTCACTGCATGTATAGACTCAAAAGTCATTTTTTAAGTTTCTATATAAACTTTCGTATATAAAATCCATACCACAACTATCTCAAGTATCACATCAAAGGGAGTTTTTTGTTTAACTTAGTTTTCTTCTTATCGTCGTAGTAGTAAAAAACACCGTAATATTGCATCAGTTATAGTAGACACCAGTGAAGGCTTGAACGTGATTCCATAAATTAGATTTCTTCTAACTGTTCAGCGAAAGAACCTGAAATTCATATGACTCGCCGACGCCAATCAACCAAGGGCACATATTTTGTCATATTAATGCTTATACATATCCGAGCTAGAAATCATGCCCTTGCCTTTAGTAGAACAAGCAACTTCACAAATTTTATACATCAAAATATTGAACCCAAAAAAAGTATTACTACTAGTTAAACTACAACTACAATTCGAAGCAGTAGCAAGTAAAACACTTGGTACAAATAATATTCATACATACATATGTATATAGTGTATGTACACACTCGTATTTATATTTGTTTCTTCCTCGGCGTGTACGCCACCAAAGGCCACTTGTTAGCCATTCCGGTTGTAGTTTATTGTTAATTATATCAATTTCATACTACTGCCACCACTGCTGCAATAGCCGCTGGCCACAATATAAATAACGCCAGTGGCCATGATATCGACGTTATCAATCCGATGGTAGCTGAAAGCTTGGTTTTAAGTCTACAGCGCTTGATATGCGGCTTACTTCGCCTATGCATGTGGATTTATTACCCTGTGAGTATGTTAACGCACTTCAAGCTGATTGACAACTAGTGATTTTGGAACCATTTCAAATTCAACCTCTTTTTATTCAAATCAATTGTGGAATAGAATACATTAATTAAACTAGAGATGGTGCGCTATTGATGGCGCTAGATGCCGTGTGCTGCACAGGGATATACACTTTCGTTCCTGTTATTCCTCTTAGTAATAGGAGAGCAGCCTTAAGCCCTCTTCACAACTGCTGTCTTAAATGGACGAGGGCGAACACGCCACAACCACGCCTCCTGGCACATCGCCTAACCGAACTTAAGGAAATGGGTTTCGCGCTTCATCGAGAAGCTATGTCTGCCAGCTTTAAAATCAATTTTTACAAGACGAAGGAGATGAGTCTAGGAAATAAAATGGGTGGATGGAGATTGCAGCTAACCCTCGCGAAACAGTGGAGAAATTTACTTAACTCCGCAGCAAAGTTGACCCGGGCGGTGACATGGTTTTAGACATACGAATTAGAAATAACAACTTGAGTTCCAGTTAAAAGGTTAGGCTCTTCAAGTTGAATGCGCCGTCGGTACTGCTGTACAGTAGTTCTACTTGGAAAATCACCACCGCTATAACCAGTCGTTTACAAGTTTTTGTCAATCGCTGTCTAAGGATTCTATTCCGAATTTCCCCGCCAAAAATAATCCCAAAGAAGGAATTGTTCGAAAAAGTGAATATGGAGCCGCTAGACATTTGCATTATGTAGAAGATAGAAATGGAAGTGGATTGGTCACACTTTACGCAAGGAAGACGATAACATAGCGAAGAAAACAATGGAATAGAACCCACTCACAACGAGAGGAAGAGCGCCTGGTAGGTCAAGGAAAGCCTTTAAAAGAATTGTGGATCGCGAGACGGCTAGTAATCGGACAAGATGATGCGTTGGGGTTGTTGGTGCCCTATATCCCGTAGGGATTCGAGGAAACAATGATGATGGCGGTAGATAAAAGAGAAAGAGGGAAAGGCACAAATTATTTGTTACTAGAATGTACCTTGCGGCTCAGGGACTCCATAGTAGGGATCTTGCTCCTACAAGGACACACAAGGTTTAACGTTTACGTTTACCAATCGGTAATTACCAAGACATCACTTTCTAAGAAGTACAATGTCCGCTGTTTTTTATGTTTATGCAAATATTATTTTATTGTTCTAAGTAATTGATACCAATTGGCGGCGGGGCATGGACGCACTAACCGCCTTGGTAGGGCTCAAGGCTCATCTAAGCTTTTGGCATTCTATGGCTCCCGGCACCTGCTTGCACATCATCCAACATCCACATCAACCAAAAAGGATTTACCCGCGTTTTAGATAATAACCACAGCCACCATGAAAACTTTCCCGAAGGTCCAAGAACAAGTCAAAGCGAACTCTGAGGGCTCCTGTTTCCCATGGTACAGAGATTAAATCTTCGGTCAGACCTTGTAACCGAAGACACTACCAGTTGAGTTTCCATACTCCTCAGAGACTGGTAACCTTAGATATTAGTCGCCTTCTATTCCAATTTGTGGTGAGCTGTTTGCTTTCAATTAAAAATGGTTTCTATACCAGGTCTAAGGAGCAAACCATTTGGAAGTAGGCATACATAGGGAGTTTGAGTGAGCTCCCTCGCACATTTGTGGTGAACGTCTTGGTGCTTTCAACTATTGGAAAAACATACAGTTTTATGGTGGCTCCGGAGGTCTGTCATGGTATGTCGAAAAGCGTATAATAAACCCCTTGGAAGTCGAAATTTCTTTGACTATTTCATTAACTATTCCTACAGGGTAGATACTATGTGCATATTCATGTGTATGTTGAACTCTCAAACAGTAGTTATGGCAGTATAATGCGACTGTTGGAAGGATTGTGAATATGACAGTATGCATACGGGCTCTGTTCGAGTTTGATGGCATTATTAAGCGATTGATGTAAGAAGCAGAAATAATTCGCATTGATCAATATGTACGAGCATACGTACATACATACAAACGTTCAGATATATAAAAATATCCGCATGGATATCTCTGCAACTGCAACCGTCATAGTTAAGCTGCAAAAAATTGAATCAAATTGACCAAACAGCTGACGTGCATGGGTATAATTATCGATTGCTGATGTGGAGTATCGCAATAACAAGAGAAGACTAAATTCGGTTGCGATCGAGTATCCAAATACATACATACATACATGCACCCGTATGATAAGTAATATGCCACTGTACTTTTGCATTGTTGGTACAACGAAAGCCATGCAAAATGTAATGTAATCAGAGTATTGCGTAAGTTCTTATTACGAATGTATTTCATGGTTTGCTGTTTCAGAGGATTTCCTTGCTCTGATTTTTTTCCTCCAATATACTTGTACATACACGTTTTAATGTATGTATGTATTTCCCGTACGTCTAAGTGTAGGTGCGTGTAAGTGTTAGTCCCGCACTTGGAAAATTTTTGTTTGGTTATCTTAGATGTCTAGTACAGCACTGGAGTATTTCAATTTTGCTCACATAACTGATGCTGCATCAGAATCAAAATTGTTTTACGCATCTGTTGACCGAAATGTTCAGAGAGCAAAGAGGAATCGATTATGCAATAACTGTATGTCCCTTCAAGAAATGGAATAATTAGGTTAGTCGTAGAGAGGAAAGCAATTCATAGCGATCAAAATTGATCTACTACTGTAGTGATGCATTAATCTGCTATAACAAATCTTGTCTGGTCTTTATTCTTAGACAAGATTTCACTGGTCCACTTATTGCTAATAAACTAGGCAAGATGCTTTAGCAAAAGTTGTCCACCAATGAATGGAAATGTCGCCCAATTGAAAGAGTGCCGGATATAAACTTCGGTCTTTTCGGTAACCTAGAACCAACTCAAAGTGAAAATGAGTCTTCAAACCAAAAAATTGTCACTATGTTGATGTCCTCTATTAAAAAATATAAGAAAATGTGAGCATAGGCAAATTAATTTTGAAGTGGTAAATATTTCGTACACAAAATCACCTCGAAAAATATGCGGACACATGTACAAGTAATTGAGGAACGCCGGCTGGTCGATGGCACAAGTGGTTGAAGATAAATAGCAATGAATAATCGGATGCAAAAATGGCGAACAACGCTTAATGATGACTACTCAATTAAATTGAAATAACAATAGTTTGCCGGTGGTCGATATGTGAGTGATATAGGAAATAAGTGAGAGGGAAGTGATGACAGATGTTCACAATAAAAAATTTTAGCAATGAGTAAAAGGGTAACAGATTCCATATCAAAATGTGAATGTGAATTGAAAAAAAAAAAAAATGAAATATGGAAAGTTTAACCTTCAACCCATCAAATCCGCATTTAAACTCATTATAGACTATTGATAAGCATAATTAAGAGATTTAATGAAAGAGCGTTTATAAGAAGCAAAGTCAATCCCAATATATTAGTAGATAGTATTGATTTCGTTCAGAACTCTTATGATGCGAACATTCCTTGCATACAGAGTTCTTATACAGCCAATATGGAAAAAGTGTAAATTACGAAGTGTTCTAGCACACTTGGGGTCTTGAGATAAATTTGCTCCAGAAGGCAGCGGCAGCTTAAATAATATTAAAAACGAAAGATAAATTTAAAATAAATCACACAGACTGCGGAGATTTCAAATTGATTAGCAGGCTTCTAGAATAGTATGAATGTATGCGGCTATGAAAACGAAGGGAATGTGAAGCAAAACCATTGAAAATTTGTTGAATACATTAAACTCGAGTTATATGTATTATATAACAGGCATGAGAAGCTGTTTAGATGAAAGATGTAAATGATGTGTAGAAAAATTTAATCGTATAAGAACTATTTTGCTATATGATGGATGCAGATAGGCCCGATTGTAGTGAACAGCATTTACCAGAGATATTCCAATCTTTTCACGTATTCAGTAATATTACTGTCCATGACGAGGGGAGATTATCGATAACGCGGCTAAAGAACAACGAAGTCGCGAAGGTCAACGGACTGTCGGCTGAGCTATTCAAACATGTAAGCAGCATGCATTAGCACCTATGCAAAATATGCTCGGATGAAAGCATCCCTGCCGATTGGAATTTAAGTGTGCTCTGCCCAATCCATAAGAAGGACGATCCTGCAATTTGTGCCAATTACCGCGGGATTAGTCTTCTAAATATCGCCTATAAGGTTCTAGCGAGCGTATTGTGTGAAAGGCTGAAGCCCACCGTCAACCAACTGATTGGACCTGATCAGTGTGCCTTCAGACCTGGAAAGTCTACCATCGACCAAATATTCACAATACGCCAAATCTTGGAAAAGACCCATGAAAGGAGAATCCACATACACCATCTTTTCGTCGACTTCAAACCTGCATTCGACAGTACGAAAAGGAATTACCTTAATGCAGCGATATTTGAATTTGGTATCCCCACAAAACTAATCGGCTTTGCAGGATGACGTTGCTCAACACCAGCGGCGCCGTCAGAATTGGGAAGGAACTCTCCGAGCCGTTTGATACCAAACGAGGTTTATATGGGATGACTCGTTGTTGTGTGACTTCTTAAACCGGAAGCTAGAAATGATTTTGCAAGCCGCAGAACTAAATCGCTCAGGCACAATTTTT
The DNA here is from genome assembly GCF_027943255.1 of Anastrepha obliqua. Classification (NCBI taxonomy): domain Eukaryota; kingdom Metazoa; phylum Arthropoda; class Insecta; order Diptera; family Tephritidae; genus Anastrepha; species Anastrepha obliqua. Next base: position 12,477,191 of record NC_072893.1, read on the forward strand.
TATAAGAGTGTACAATTGTTGGCGAATGCCAAACAGATAGAGAAGCAAAGCGAATGGCTCTGGTGATGAACTAGGACAAAACGAAGTACCTCCTGTCATCAAACAAGCATTCAGCGCACTCGCGTATCGGCGCCCACGTCACTGTTGACTGTTATGATTCCGATGTTGTAAAATACTTCGTCTATTTACGAACCAGCATTAACACCGATAACAATGTCAGCCTGGAAATCCAACGTAGAATCTCTCTTGCCAACAAGTGCTACTTTGGACTAAGTAGACAACTGAGTAGTAAAGTCCTTTCCCGACGAATAAAACTAACACTCTACAAAGTTCTCATCACGCCCGTCCTAACATATGGCGCAGAAGCGTGGACGATGACAACATCCGATGAAGCGACGCTTGGAGTGTTTGAGAGAAAGATTCTGCGTAAGATTTTTGGACCTTTGCACGTTGGCAACGGCGAATATCGCAGGCGATGGAACGGATGCGCTGTATGAGCTTTACGACGACATAGACATAGCACAGCGAATAAAGATCCAGCGGCTATGTTGGCTGGGTCACGTCGTCGGAATGGATGCCACGCTCCAGCTCTGAAAGTATTCGATGCGGTACCAGCTGGTGCTAGCAGAGGAAGAGGAAGGCTCCCTCTGGCATGGAGAGATCGGGTTGAGAAGGCCTTGGCGTCACTTGATGTGTCCATTTGGCGCCGGTTAGCACGAGAAAGAAACAACTGGCGCGCTTTGTTAAACTCGGATAAAATCGCTTAAAGATAACCGCTTAATACAAGTAGAAGAGAATATTAGAAGTTTTTTAAGCCAATTTACCATAAAATGTGCAAACATCTGAAAGCTTAAAATAAAATTTTTTGTTTTGGCTTTTTTTCTCCTCTTTACCCAAATCCGTTGTTCGATAAGGTGGTTTCCTATGCGGATTTACGAATGTGCAGGAAGTTGGAGTTTGGTCCCTCCCCTCCTCCTTAAAATACTGCAGAGGTAAACTTTCAAAGCATCGATATACGCGTGACTCTTTTGTTGACTCTACCCGATTCCATTGCTGCAACTCTGTTATTTTGGAAAAGTTTGGTTTTTCCTTGTAACGCTACGCGAGAAATGCGTTTATTTAAAGAACTTATCAAAACCTCAAACTCTGTCTTATATTTATGTATTTAAAGAAAAAGTAAGTTTTTCAAAATCCTATTTTCGGCTTCGGCGGTTTTTGCTAGGGACAAAGAAATACAAAATAACCTATTATAAATGAACCTATTCTAGACTGGAACCCGCAAGAGAGTAGAGGCCGCGGTCGGCCAAAGATCACTTTGCAAAGGTCGATGTTGCGCGAACTAGCAGATACAGACACCACATGGGACGGCGCAAAAACAACAGCCCAGAACAGTGTACAACCGTGTGCAGAGTGAACAAGGATGTAAAAAAAAATAGTTTTTACTCTCACATGCTGCTTCATCTTAGATAAACTTAGTTAACTGGGTTGGAATGTTGTAATGAGATGGGAGCAAAAGTCCTTTAGGTCGAAGTGTAAACCTCAAATTATTCCATTAAATTCTACCTCACACGTTTTCGATTTGGAAAAAATACTACTTCTTGAAAATTTAGCGAGCTTGAAGGTGTGGTGGGAACATTTAAGTCTGCTCAGTTCTGCTCTAAATATCATACTTAGTAGGGTTTTGGATAACCTTACGCTTATATTAGTACTCCTAGAAAACAATATATATTTTTTCACCATATTATAATCTTAATTTTCGTACATATTTCTACACGTATTTTGCTTATGAGGACCATTCAAATATATTCATATTCATTCAGCGAAAGAAGGAGCTCAAAAGTATTCTGCATATCCTCAAAAGAACACTCATTCGCTACTTCTTCAACGTAAGACACTCGATACAACTATTCAGAGTACTCCAAAAAAAAAAATAAAATAAAATAATCAGAGGACAATGCGAATTCCAAAATTCAAAAGTGGAATAATATTTCATTAATCTAACAACGCTTATTGGCCGCACCATCTACATGCACACTAATATATAAAAATATGTAGCTGTCTGCCTGCACATTCATTTGTCTGCCAGTCCGACTGTCTGTTGTCATAGGGCATTGCCAAAGCCATCGCCGTGGGTATAATATGCGAAGATCTCAATTATCTTTTAATAAACTGAAATGTCATGATTTTTTTTCCTTCACACAAACACTTACATACATACATACACATACATATATAAGTGCATGCGCGTATTTAGGTAAAATAATGCGCTTCTTCTCGTTTTCATTTGATTGTCATATCTCATTTATTTTTATTTTTTTGTTCGACATATTTTCTGTCATTTACTTGCCGCTGCGTCTCTGTAGCTGTCAGCTCTTGCGCGCTGATCTAATCCGTCCATCCATCCATCCTATTCATCCACGTCCCGCCGGTCGATCGGTGTCCGAGTGCGGCGTCGCTGTATAGTATTTGCGATCGCATACCCTTTTCGAACTGCTGTGCGCCGCCGCGCTTCTTGTCAACTCTTCCTTAAATTGCTGCTGCTCTCCACCTCACTGCTGCCGCTTGCTGCTCGCCATCGGAATTATGAATTGGCATGTTTTACATGTGCGGGAGGTCTCAAATTTTTCAACGTCTACTCCTTCACTTTGTGATGTTACTTGTTGTTGTTATAATCCATTTATCAAAGATTGTTTTCATCCCAGCGCCAGTATCCTTGTTTTACCTGTTTATAGGCAATTCTTGATGGTTTATTATTTTTGTTAATTCTGTTTTGTATTTTTGCTTTTATTTTTGATTTTGGTTCATACATCCACAGTGTCTGGAATTTGAACCTGTCGCACGGCCTTAAATGCTGTGAAATCGTACACTTAAAACAAAAAAAAAATATAAAAAATTAAATAACATGATATTAATGATTAACGAAATGAAAATGTTGTGGCACATACCCACACACACATACACACACACACACACACCCAACTACGTATTGTATGTATGAATGAAAAAAATTGAAAACGAAAAGATATATCATTCGAAATAAATACCAATCACTCAACTCACTTACCAGCTTCTTTCGTCTTCACTACCTCGACGCGTAATCAGAGACGTGTTCAAATGCCACCGAAGAAGGTTGGGCGTTCATATAGGACAGTGTGAGGTCCTCTAATTGGGCTGCAAGAAGCAAGAGAATAAGTGTGAATATGTAGTTGTGCGCCAAAGTAATGAAAATGAGGGTGAGACAATGACCGCAAAGGAAAAAGTGCAAATGGAGCTGCGCCTTTATTATTTCTTCTTGTTTATTGGCGCTGTAATCTTTCAAGTGGTTTTTAGCCGGGCTCAGCAAATAGGGCCGCTTATATCTGCCTTCTATTCAAACAGGCGTCAATTAAGAATACGAAGTATGACCAAGTTTTACTTTGCTTTCCGCTCTTCTATGAAACGTAGTGCTGAATCGGATTCTGATGAGACTTGAACCGAAACTGACGGTATATGCTGACGATTTGGCTGTTATCATCTGAGGCAGGTGTCCACAAACGATGAGTGACATACTCACAAGGACACTTACAGAGGCCTACAAGTGAACGGAATTAGTCGGACTGGAAGTAAATCCAGATAAGACAGACTAAGGACCCTTTACAAGGAAGTACAATACTCCCAACTGGTTACCTACGACACTGGAAGGAGTTGAGTGGACACCAAAAATATCGACTAAATACCTAGGTATTGTTGTGGATAGCAAACTGTCATGGAGATTAAATGTGGAAGAAAGGAAAAAGAGATCCTCTAGAGTCCAACGCGCATGCAAAAGAATGGTCCGTAAGCCTTTGCGCTTATCTCCTTGACTCACACATTGGATATAAATACATGGCGGTCATTAGACCAATAATGCTTTGGTTTCGCTAGTATGGTGGACGGCGTGCGATAGAGTGGCTTACGTTAATAGAATGGAAAGCTTGTAAAAGATTGCAGGAATATGTGTACGGCGCTATGAGCACAACTCCAACAGCGGCAATAGAAAATCGCCGTAACTGGCATCCAATCAAACTAGTAGTAAAAAACTCAGCCGAAAGATCTGCTCTAATACTGAATATGTCAGGACAATTCTCACAGAGGCTTTTTGGTCTGTATTCAAACGGAAGGTCAGACTACCTAATTTCATAAGTCATATTTGGCAAAAAGCCTATCGCCATTACAGAGCAAAATGGATGACAGAAAGGTCTAGAATCCACATACCATTCTTACAATTTCGTCATAGATGGGTACAAAATGGCGGAAGGAGTACGAGCGGCTGTCTTCAGCCCGCAATTTGATCTCCAAATGTCTTTCAGACTCCCAAATGACTGCTGTATATTTCAAGCTGAAATATACGCCGGGACAAAAGCAGCTGAATTAGCTCCTCGGGCAAGTATTTTTATTGATAGTCAAGCGGCTATTAAACTAATTATGGATTCTTGCACTAACCCCGAATGTGTTTAACAATACAAATCCAAAATAGATAAACTTTGCGGAAACGGGCAGGCCACTGGATACCAGAACACAAAGGAATAGCAGGAAATGACAGAGCTGATGAGCTCGCTAAGGCAGGTGTTTGCCGAGTCTGAGCACGTTAGACATAAACCCATCACTCTCCTTTCTGAAAACGAAACTGAATGAGGAACGAGCTCTGGAAACGCAACGCACTCAACCTCGTACAAAACTGCCAAAATTATGCCTAGGACTTGAAACACCAAAACTGCAAACTTTATTTTATCACTGTCTAAGAAAGAATGCAAAATATTTGTTAGAGTACTGGCGGTTCACTATCTCATCCCACATCACGCAGCCAAAATGGGATTAGTCCAGAGCTATGCGTGCAACACATGCAACGAATCGAACGCTTGGGGTACTTGCCACTACCTTGCTACTGATCTGCTCTTTGTAGGACTCGACAAATGTGCCTAGGATCAATATATATTTCATCCTTGAAAGATATTGCTGACAAAAGGATGAACAGCTTGCATCTCGCGAAGAGGTGCATTCTGAATTACCTAAAATAATATCTTTGACTCCAGATACATAGCACTGTCAACACAATAGACCTTAGAGGTCTATGTGAAATCTTTACACTGATCAGCCTTCACTACCTAACCTAAGTCTTACTTCACTTGGTCTTTTCAAACTAGCGTTCTTCCTTCTCAACCAAATAGTAATCCATCAAATAATTTCAGGGCTGGAACATTTGCATTCATTATTCGCCCACAATAACACATAAGGTCCAGAAACCTTTCGGAGAATTATTCTCTTGTCCACTTCAAGTGTTGTTTCCAAGTACTGTGCGTCTTTAATTTATAGCCGAATTAAATTTAATTTCAAAAGTTGTGTTTATCCATGCTATTGTATAGACAATGGAACAGACGTGAGACTTATAAAATATAGTTTTTGCTGTCAAGAAAATACAAAAAGCAGGAGGGATTATCGATCATTATTTATGGTGTTATTTCTGTAGACATTTCTGCAAAGGTAGACAAAGTCCTCTCCAAAATCCTAACTGTCAACAATTACATAAGTGTCGAGATGTAATTACGTGTCGCTTCCGTTCTTGAACAGATCGACTGACAAAGCATTAACTCCCATGGCTCCAGTATACTAATAGAACATCCAAACCGGCTTTCACAACATGCTGATCGAGCTCTGCATATTCTTGATTTCTTCATCAATGAAAAATTTAAGTAAGTTTTGTCACCAGGCTTCTTCCTTTTCAACTCTTCACTTTTAACCATTCATTTCACTTTTTGATCCAAATAGTTCGAGTTGTCTCAGGTTGTGAAAGGGAGATACCTTCGTATTGTTTGGAGGTAACATTGCTCATCATAACAAGTGTTCTTTTGACCTCAGTGGAAAAGTTGTTGTTAGACCTGTCTATTGTCGTTATTCATCATCCTCATCATCACCATCATCAGAGTTCCAATGTGGAACATAGAGCCAAAACTAATTTCTTCCATTCGGGTCTGTTTCGCAGTTTTGTGTGCCATGAAATGTGTGATGAGTTCCAAATTGCTTGCAGAGAGCCAAATGCCGCCATTTTCTACAGCTGCCGCTTTCTTTATTCGGTTTTTGATATCATCGCTCGAACCTCCAAAGACCGTTGAAACGCTGCCTAATAGCAGAAAAATTGTACATCTTTGAGATTGAAGCCACAATTGAGGAATTTTGCGTATTTCCTGTGTTTATACGCATGACTTTGATTTTCTGGATATCGCTCTTCAAGAGAGATTCATCAGCTGCTTCTCGCACTGTCTGAGTCTTCGCTGCCATGTTCGGATAGCTGTGAGACAGAAGACACAAATGCCTTTGCCATTATTCGCTAATTTTCTATTGGTAAGTGTTGTCTTAGGAATCCATTTCGTCTATCTTAATACGAGGAATTTGATCTCTCGTATTTCGTTTAACGGACTGCCAAGTATATTGATTCTCTTCTTCACGCTTGAACCCCTTGCAGGTTATCATGTTTCGGATAATGGCGACATCGAACAGCATCAGTCTATTAGCGGTGATTTAATCGTGGAGGCTAAATGTTTTTTGTTTGTGGAAGAACGATATTTTCTTCACATATTATACTTGAAGTGAGGAAACCGTCATCCGCAATTTTTATATCATGATAGAGCAGTGCTTGCAAAACCGTTTGCACTCATCGAGATAATCATTGGTATATGAGCGTTTGTGACCAAAATATTAATGAGAAAGCTACATAAGTAGAATTTTCCGAGGTTGGACTAAGGTAGGTTCAAGCTGTTGCCCACTATGGACACACTCAGGCCCAAAGCCCATTGCGATGTCCCTTGGGAAACTTGTCCTTATCTCTGCTAAAACCAGTTTGTATTTTTCACAAATTTTAGAAGATCCTTGTAGTACTTCTGTACTTCTGTACGGTACTGAGATCTTCCAATTAATTAAAAAATTGTACACCTAAAATGTTAAATCTACGTCTCGCCATCGAGCAATACGCGGTCATAAGCAACGCTTTTTATACTGTATTGTCACGGGAGATGAGAAATGGTACCCATACATCAATATGAAGCAAAGAAAGGAGGGGATGGCTTCAGAAGATACGCCAAAGCCAAGAGTTAAGCCAGATCTTCATCTAAATAAGACCATGATATGTGTTTGGTGAGACTGGAAGGGCTGCTGCACTGGCAAATTTTGGAAAAGAATGCGACGGTCAACAAGAAGCTCTATATTCTCCAGCTATATCGCGTCCATGAGGCTATTCGACTGAAAGATATACTCCTCCACGATAACGCCAGACCAATATGAGGGTACAAGTTGTCAAAGCCACACTCCAAGAGCTCAAGCGGGAGGTCTTTCAGCATTCGCCGTATTCTCCGGACCTTGCACCGTCCGATTAGCCCAGGGTCAATTCAAGACCTCAGAGATGAAATTCGTGAGGCTGTCGAGGACATAGGGCAGCCACTTGCCCACTTTGCAATTCGGTTATGGAAAATTTCAAGATATTGTCCTGTAAGCTTGATCGTGGTGGTGATTTGCCTGATGTTATTTTCCACTATTAACGGCATACCTTCTTCTTTATAATGAAATAGACATCCTATCATTTATATTAAAAAATAGAATTTTTCTTTGAATATCAAAATAACACTTCTGTTTGGAAAGCCCATTATAATGGATTAACTTATTGATATAATTATTGTTTTTTGTTTAAATAAAAATCTTCGGTGAAAACGCTACGAACTTATCGCCCGACTTAATATATTGGTGAAAATCTTAAAGTATGTTTATTATTAAATTTTATAATTCTGATGCAAAATAGTACCAATTGTTTTTTGGTATGACGGGCAGCGTATCCAAGTGTTTCTCAATAAAGGTTATATAATAGCTTTAGCTTAGAATTATAGAAGACTTAGGAACTACAACTGAAAAGTGAAACTCCACCAGCGAAGTTTAGTTATTCCTTTACTAAAATACTTTGCCGAATATTACATAAAAATAATAAACGAAATGACGTCACTTTTTCTGAGGGAAGAGCACCTCCAGTGTAAGGATGCCTTAAAAGAGTTCATCAAAGAAGCCGACATTTGTTCAAATGTGTATACAAATAGGTGTATGTATGTATGTGTAAATATATGAATAATCATAAATGTGTCAATTGAACAACAGGAATTTTGATTCCCAAACGTGCATACCAGCACAGTACGCAAGCACATAAACCATATGTGGAAATACACAGCCACCTAACTACAATACTCACTCGTATAACATATACATACACACATGCGCATGTGAATATCACACTTGATCAATGAGTTGACATTAATCCTCACACTAATCTCGGCCGGCAGCATACAATAACACCAAAAGCCTGAATAAGAATACAAAATACAGAAAAAAATAAATCTATCAAATGATTTAAAGATATACATGAAAATCAGATATTGATCTCTTTCAATAATCACCCACATAAACATATAAGTATATACAAAAATAAGAGTGAAGATTTTGTGTCTTTTATGAGTTAATGCGTGTCGGTGCTGTAGCAAGGAATGTCGCTGGAAACAGTGAACAATTATTGAAAAATTAAATAAGCGTTTTCGAGAGTTCAACCCTCGTAGCGTTGAATGATATGTTTGCGACCTAAGGTTGCATTACTGATATCTAACACTAATTGGGATTCTTAATTTTGGTATAAGTGACACCCCGTTTCTTTATAGTAGGTGTTTTAGGGTTATCCCTGGAAGAAGCAACAGCTGGAAATTCTAGCTATAATTAAATTTCATGTTAAAAAAGTTAATATGTCACCATAAAATTTGAAAAGATATCATGGGTTCCGAAGGAATTCTGCACCTTCATATGCAATGTTAAAAAAATGGGAGGGCCTTTTTCAACAAGGAAAAGAGATGAGTGAAAGACCCCAGCACAGCTAGTGAGCATTACTTACAAAAATATCCAAAAGTTCGACAAATCAATTTTGGCAGAACGAATTATTAAATTGCGGCAGATAGGAACAGAACTAAAGATTAGTAAATAATAAATTGGAAAAATATGACTTAAATATTCGTTCACCAAGTGAACGTAAAAAAGCAAAGTAAAGATTTCCATCACTCAAAACTATTTTATTTTATTTTATTCAGTAAAAAAATTATTCAAAAACCAAATTGGATGATTAATTTTGCGCCACCTTGTACAATACTTATTACCCACCTAAGCGCGGATTAAAGATTACGTTGAAGTTTAAGTCGTATAAAAAAAGAGTATTCACCCAACTCAGTCGGTGTCAATATTGGTAGATGAAATCGAGCCATCCAGAACAACCATTCGTTTAGGGTAATGGTATAGTATATTTCCTGCTTTTCAAAATAACTCACAGAAAAAATCTAATGCATCAGGCCTTAGGAGTTGCCCACATTTCTGTACAGCAAAATTCGTAAATGTTTGATAATGCATTTTTCAAAATGTCTATGTCTTATGCGTGCTTGCTTTTCTGTATGACTTAACCTCAATCTTCACCCGTGAAAGCTGTTAAAAAGCACTGAATTAAACCTTAATAGCCGTGGCCGAATGGGTTGGTGCGTGACTACCATTCGGAGTTCACAGAGCGAACGTCGGTTCGAAACTCGGTGAAAAACACCAAAATTAAGAAAAATATTTTTCTAATAGCGGTCGCCCCTCGGCAGGCAATGGCAAACCTCCGAGTGTATTTCTGCCATGAAAAAGCTCCTCATAAAAATATCTGCCGTTCGGAGTCGGCTTGAAACTGTAGGTCCCTCCATTTGTGGAACAACAACAAGACGCATACCACAAATAGGAGGAGGTGCTCGGCCAAACATCCAAAAAGGGTGTACGCGCCAATTATATATATATATATAACCCTACAATTTAGTACAGAACCATTAGGCAGGTAACAGCACACAACCGCAGTGTCAACTCTCCTCTCCTCCTGTCAGCTATCTCATTTGTAATCAAACACGAGCCCTTCTACGAGGAGATCGATCTTCGACAGTTTGGGGATATAATTTTTGGACTTAAAACCGTCTGTTTTTACTTGAAGGCAGTGATGGATCATGCCATACGAAAAATCTGAAAAAAAAACGATTTAGGTAATTTAAGCGAATAGAGTTTAAGTTGTGCAAGAGGTAGAACCACAAACCGTCTGTAAGGTCTGAAATTGAGCTGAGTTACAGCGAACCCAGCTAAAATGATCACTTGAATGAAATCAACTTACATAAATAGTTCTTTACTTTCTACATATTACTGTATATACATTTTTTTTATATTTTATATTTTACTCTATTTTAGTTGTGAAGGGACACTTCCTTTGAACCTCAAATCATGCATACAATTTTTTTCATTACTTTTAATATTTAAATTTATTCTCATATTTAGCACATATTATGGATGTGCATCCATTATCTTCTTATTTAAATTATTTGTAGATATAAAATAAATGAATTATTGCGCGGTATTCTGGGTACATAAAAATGCTCTGATATAAGATCCTGCAATTTTTGCCGTAATATTTATTTTATTTCAAAAATTGTGTCCTATCGATAGATTAAAAAAAATTGCACACAAACAGAATGTCGCTGATATTTGTCAAACTCATTAGCTAGAAATTAAAATACGCACTTACATATGTACTTATGTGTAATATACAACATAAAAACCTTATCGATTGACGAGCATAGATAAAGGAAGGTTAGGCGTATAAAAGCTCCCGCTTACCTGGTCACTAATAGCAGTTTGCATGAAATGTGCCTACGCGAAAGTTTGTTACCGTATTATAATTTGACATTAAGCAGGGAAATGTGCTCAAAAATAATAACAGTTAATAAGAGAGGTAAACAACATAAATAATAAATTTAATTGAAAGTTGGTGATAATAAATAAATAAAATAAAAATGAAAAATTTTAAAAATTAGAAAGTGAAAATTTAATTAAAATTAATATCGGAAAATGCAATAAAAAATACATAAAAATTACACTAAAATTGCAAATAAAATTTTAACTAAAATTAATATTAAAGTTAATAATAACATTAAAATTATAATTAAAATTGAAATTAAAATAAAATTCAAATTCAAATTTAAATTCAAATTCAAATTCAAATAAAAAATAAAATTAAAATTAGTATTAAAATTAAAATTAATAATAAAAAAATTAAGATTAAAATATTAAATTAATGTTAAAGTTCATATTAAAATAAAACTGAAATTAAAATTCAAAATTATAGTAAAAGCAAAATTACTATAAAAATTAATATTAAAAATTAAATTAAAACTAACATTTGAATTAAATCCAAAACTAAAATTTCTATTTAATTTAAAATAAAAATAAAAATTAAAGTTAAAATTAAAATTAACATTAAAATTATATTTAAAATTAAAATTAAAATTTAAATTTAAATTAAAATTAAAATTAAAATGACCATTAAAATAAAAATTAAAATAAAAATTTAAATTTAAATTTAAATTAATGTTAAAGTTCATATTAAAATAAAACGAAAATTAAAATTCAAAATTATATTAAAAGAAAAATTACTATAAAAATTAAAACTAAAATTAAACTAAAATAAGATATTAAAACTAAAAGTAAGATTAAAATAAAACAATAATTAAAATTAAAATAAAAAATTAAATTTAAATAAAAATAAAAATTTTAAATTATATTCAAATGAAAATTACTAAAAAAATGAATATTAAAATTAAAAATGTTAACATATTTCAAAATAAAATTAAAAATGTATTGCATGTACTTTTTGTGTATAACTTAAAAAATAAAATTAATAAAAAAAAATAAAATTGAAATTGAAATTAAAAATACAAAATAAAATTAAAATTAGAAATAAAATTAAAATTAATAATATACAAAAACTAAAATTAATATTATAATTAGAATTCATTGTAAAATTATTAATAAAATAAAATTAAACAAAACATTTTAAATTATATTAAAATGAAAATTATTATAAAAATTAATATAAAATTTATAATTGGAAGTAACAAAAAAACCTAAAACTAAAATAAAATAAAACTGAAATTAAATTTGAAATTTAAAAAAATTTTAACTTATTTAAAAAAAAAATATTACTATCTGCATTTTGTGCGTATGTGTGCGAGTGTAAGCAGCACGAGACCGGAATGAGTCAACCGGCTAGCTACGTAAATACTTTTACGGAATTTCGCCACCAGCAAACTCCACTTTAGTTTGTTGATACATTGATTTATTTATTCTGTTGTTTTATTAATTTTTTTTATTATATTTTCTGTTGCGGACAGCTGTTTGTAGTTCAAGAGTTACTGTTCATCGAGCAAGTAGCTGCTTGACATACCCACAACTACCCGTGGCGTACAAACTCACTTAACCGTTTATTCGTACGCGTTAGTACGAAGTCAGGCACCTTTCACTCCATTCTACCACATCTTCACTTTTACATGTATGCGTACATATATAATATAAAACAGAATTCTCTTCAAAAGCCTAAAAATTACTCTTTTGTTTCATGAGTAAGTGGACAGGCGTGTGAGTGAGTAATTTGCGTTTGTGTTAGTATTTTCTAATTTCGCAAATTGGCAGTATAACAAAAGTATTGAACGTGTTAGCACTTGTTAGAGCCTGTGCAGATGTGGTTTATTTGTAAAAAAAAAAAAAAAAACAAATAAAGTTCTTTGAAAAACAAAACTTAAGACGTCTCTTTTTAAATAAATGAGAAAGAGAAAGTGAGAATAAAATTAAATAGAAAACTTTTAAACTCTTTATTTACAAAAAATTTGAAATAAGTTTTAGACTGAGAATGAAAATCTTATTTTGTGTGTTCGTGCATAGTATTTTGGGTTAATTGAGTATTTTCGAAAAATAATTACATAGTTAAGTACCAAATAGCTGACAGCCGTCATGGATACTGGTGCGTATACGTTTTTTTTTTACTTGTTTTATTTTTTTGTGTGCGAAGAATAATGAAAACAGTTTTGGGGATTCAAACATTGCAAATAGTTTTTTCGAAATTATGCAGTTGATACATATACAGATAATTGACGCTTACACCCTTTTCGGATGTTCAGCGGAGCTACTCCTCCTATTTGTGCTATGCGTATTGTTATTGTTCCAGAAGCTCCTGCAGTTTTAAGCCGACTTCGAACGGCAACTATTTTTAATGAGGAACTTTCTCATGGCAGAAATACGTGGTAGTTAATACAATTTCATAATAGTCTTAATTTTGTATGATCTTCTTTGACATAATTCACTTTTTTCCACCAAGTGATTTTATCTAATTAAAGAAACGGCTTGTTCCAGTTACAAATTTTGCTGCGGGAAACTATAAAGCGCGCTATCAAGCAAATTCAAGTGCTTACTTATTTGACGTGGCCACGTCAGTGTATGCAACTCTTAGCTTCGGCATTATCACTACCACGTCGTTTACCTTAAGCGATCAGAAGTGTATTTTAGTAACCAAGTGATTTATTCAATGAACTACCATTATTATTATTACTTGTTATCGCGCCGTCTTTGTGCGCATAGTGCCGAAACAAATGCTTTCCAATATTGTCTACTTCTCACTTTGGTCTTAATTTGGATCCATGAGAGAGATTCGTCAATTTGTAAAAATTCTTTATTAATGTTACGTCGCCAAGATCCTTGTGGCCGTCCCTTGCGGCGCGATCCTTGTGGGTGCTAGTCTAGTGCCGTTCTAATTATGTCGGTACCATTGGCAGTTCCATTTACGCTCTCGTATTTCAATATCAATTGGTTCTTATCTGCTCCGACTGAAGAGTGGTTCGTTTGAAATCCAATGGTCGGGCCTACGTATCTGGTTACGGAGAATTGTTGTTGTTGTTGTAGCACCATAAACATTCCCCATACATAAATGAGGAATGCTGCTGAGGTGACAGTTCTTGGCCGGATATAGTCCGGGTCGTTCCGGTAACGTAGAGCCGACTGTCGTGGGAACGACGGAGAATTGCAGATACAGACACCAACCACGCTTCACAGCCATTGGATGGATTTAACATTCGAATTAAAATTCGTAGTTTGGTAGTTTTGGTGGCTTGCAAAAGCTGCTTTGGCTTTTTTGATTCTCGCATCCATATCGCTTTTTGCCCCACTGCCCAAGGTAATTTGGATTCCTAGATAAGTGAAGCTTTTTACAGTATCAATGGATTCCACTAAATTGTGACTCTGTTTTGTAGCAAGGTGTTGGTTTCGATGGACTTAGTTTACCCGACATTGATTCGTAGTTCAACGTCTTTGGTTTGGGAGCTTAGGGAAATAAGTTTGCTCTGCATGTGTCCGCCATTCCGTGATAGGAGTGCGAGTCAAGGTAGTCTGAATGTTCCATATTGATAGCATTCCGGAGAATTCCCTGACCTGAGCTGGTATCAAGAGCGCTGTTTAGAACATCGTCAATAACTATTATAAATTGAAGAGGGGATAGTATACACCCTTGTTTGACAGCAGTCACAGGTCCAATAGGCACGGAGAGGGCACCGTCGAGTAGCACTCGGTATTTGAATTTCAAGTATTGGGCTTGAATGATAATAGAGATTTTATCTGGGACTCCCTGTCGTCTATCGCGATTCGTAAACTTTTATATAGAACTCGCAGACCTCTATAGTATTCGGGCATATTCTGCTCTCTTTTTTTTCTCCCTTTTTAAAACTCTCAAGAGCTTCATACTTCATCTCACCTATGGTTCTGGTCATTTCATTTTCTGCATTGAGAATTTTAGATTTTGGCATCAAACGGTCAGATGGAAATTTACACAGAACATAAAATTGGGCGTGGTTTCTCTGACTTCAGTAACATTAATAGCCGGTTTACATATATAGCTGAGCCCTCTGTGATACGGGGAGCAATACGTGAGTGTAGCACCATTCATCCATCCATCGGGGCAAATATGAGAAAATTCTCAGGACTAAAAGGTTTGAAATTGCCAATTTTTTGTAAATTAATTAATTAATCGGTTTTATTTATTATTATAGTTAATAATTGTACTTAATTTTAAGTTTGAAACTTTGATTTACACGACATTTGTTGCAGAATGGAACTTTGTTTTTGTAAAAATATAATGAACTAAACAGCCACCTAAATCCAATCAATCTCCTCCATTATATCAACAGCTCTGGCTGGCTGTCTGATATATGTATGACTGTTGGAGAAGTGAGAAGTGCCAGACCGACACTTCAACCATTTCACCTACCTACCTAAACGCCACCGTAGCCGAATGGTTAGTGCGTGACTACCATTCGGAAGTGCGTCGGTTCGGATCTCCGTGAATGAAAGACCAAAATGAGAGAAACAGTTTTTTTGCTATTAACTGTCGCCCATCGGCAGGAAATGGCAAAAAAAAAAATTGCTTTGTAGATAAAACTACATACAGAAATAATCGAAGTTGACTGGCAAAGATCGACCATAAAACAGTTTTACACCATTTCCGCAAAAATCTTATGAAAAAATGGATTTTTTTCCTAGTTAGCTACCTCGCCTTCAAATAAAGTTTATTTGTTTCTACCAACAATTTTGAATATGCCAATGGAATCAAATGGAATAATTGGAACAAAAATATTATTGACTCATCACTTAAGGCACAACAGTGTCAGAAAATTGCATAATTACATCACAAAAATGGTAGAATTTTCCCTTCTAGGCCCATCGAACGAACTCTATTAATTGGCACGTCTTAATTTAACACAAAAACAAAAGCAAATAAAATAAAAAATCCCGTATAACTCACTTGGCAACTAAATCAAAACAAAACATCTAGGCTAAGTCTCTTCAACCGGCTTTAGCCATAGGAGTTGACAAAAAACTCGTTAGAATAGCACAGCTGTCGAGTTATTATTAGTAAATATCTGAAAATTCTGGTTTTTAACCGAATAAGCCAAAATTTATTTCGTGATGGCGACATTATGTCTGCTAGTGAAATATTATAAAACCAAAAGCAGCATTTAGCATTTGGCATTAGCATTTATAAAGTGAGAAAAAAATAACAGTATGCAAAACAAAAATTCGCACTTCAGAAATTATGACGTTAAACACGCGCTGGCAATTAACACACAATTTTCTCACTAATTTGAAGCAAAAGTCACAAGACTATTTTACATATTTTATTCTGTGAATATGTCATGCCTCGCGGTTAATACTTAGTTTTAAACAATTAATATTATCTTAAATAAATGACAATTATTTCGTGGGGAAAATACTTGTTTTAAAATGCTAAGACACTTATAAGACACGGTTTCATGCCAGCTTATTATTGTTGCTCACAAAGTTGCTGCGACAGGTGGACGCATGCCAGAGAATTTCACCAGTAGGTGTAAAGTTCAGCTGGCTGGAAAGTTTTGCGCTAGTGGCAGTTGTTCGAATAGATGACGAATTTTACAAATATTTATTGGTGCTGATCGCCCACTTTCGTTATCATTTTAATACATACACACATATAAGTATGTATTTATAAGAAACTTATTAGTTCTCGTCATGTTTTTGTAAAGAGTATTGCAGTACTAACATTTACGCATCGATTACGTGCCTTCAACTACTGGCAAGCTACTCGTATGGCCTAGCAATAAACGAAATCAGATTTTAATCACTAATTGGACTGACTAGTAAATCGTAAAAAAATGTACATATGACGTCATAAAGTGAAATTAAATTACTGCTGTTTTTGGTCAAAATGTACTTATGTATACTTTATGTATATTTTTTTCTATGTGGATTTTGTAATACCTGAAAAGTGTTGGTGATTTTACTCAAAAATCATATCTATGAGGCGTTATGAGGCGTTCTTTCACTTCGTTGGCTACATTAATGAGAAAACTGCCGTACTTAGGCAACCGAAAAGTTACACTTAGTCTTAAAGAAGCCAACATGTCCTTAGCGTACGACAGTTTGGGCTTTGTTTTCATTGGGCGAGATTTTTACGTGGCGTGGTCCAAACCCAGCGCACGCCCAACTATCCTGAGTCGTTTCGCCTTCTCACATTAGAAGATACTTGGGTTATGTCCGGAAGTTGTAAACTGCTTGAGTTATATGCAGAAAAATCGTCCTGGCCACTCTCAAGTGAATGGCAATCAGTGACTTTCCCCACTTGCGTGTATTCCTACCCAAGAAACCATCCGCGTTATGGCCCGTTAACCGCTTACGCGATTTTGGCCGAGTTTAACAATGCGCGCCAGTCGTTTCTTTCTCGCGCTAAACGGTGCCAGCTGGACACACCCAGCAAAGCAAAGTTCTTCTCCACCTGATCTTTCCAACGCATAGGAGGCCTTCCTCTTTCTTTGCTAACACCTGCTGGTACCGCATTGCATTCTCGTACATTCAGAGCCGGAATGCTTGCATCCATTCGAACGACATGACCCAGCAAACGAAGCCGCTGGATCGCTGCACATGTCTATGCCGTCGTTAAGCTCATACAATTCATTGTTCGATCGCCTAAGATACTCGCCGTCACCAACGTGCAAAGATCCAAAAACACTCCAAAAATGTCTCATCGGATATTGTCATCGTCCTCGCTTCTGCGCCATACGTTAGGGCGGGCATGATGACAGACTTATAAATGGATAGTTTTATTAATCGAGAGAGGATTTTACTACTCAATTGCCTACTTAGTTCACTTAGTAGCAATTGGTGGCAAGAGATATTCTACATTGAGTTTCAAGGCTGATGTTGTTATCGGTGTTAGTACTTTGTTGGGTTTCCGGCCATATGGAGTAAAGGGATATAAAATAGTGGATGAGTGTGCAATGAAAGGCTCTGAACTGTTCCTTCAGCGATTGGTAGAGGTCATTCATTAGCATTCCTCTAGGCTAATTGTACACTGCGATTGACTTGAGCGTTATCGCGGAAACCAATAGAAGGTGGTTTCCGACTACTAACTTCAGGGTCTCCAAAGCGCTTTGAACTCAACTGAATCTTAAAAGGACAAAATATCTGTTTGAATTCAATGCGTCACTGAACTATTGGCATCTTAGCCACAATGAATTCTGCAGGAGTTGTAGAGATGAAGAGAAAATTGAGTCGGTACGACACCTCCTGTGCGAACGCTCTGCACTTCAAAGAAGCCGTGCAAAATATCTTGTCGATTATTTCTTGAAGACCTGGAAAATTTGCAAAATATTTCTGTAGAAGATCTTCTTAAGCACCTTAGTTGGGGGATGAAAATCAAATGCAGATATCACAAGATCCTTAAGGCCACCGACTCTCTTTTCTTTGACAAGCAACGTGGCTAAGCTAAGCTAACCTAGTACTGGTTCCTAGATAAACGAAGTATCTTACAACCTCGAAATCATAACTTCGAACAGTGACGTGGATTCCGATACGCGAGTACTCATACACCAACTGTTTGTTTGATAACAGAAGGTACTTCGTTTTATACTCATTCACCATCGGACCCATTCGTTTTGCTGCTTTATCAAGTTTAGAAAAGGAATAACCAATAGCGCAGTTGTAGCGCTCTAAGTTCACAAATTTTTAATTCAGCCGTTTCCTGTGTATTGATTGAACTCCACAGAACGGTTATTTACTCCACTAGACTTTTCTAGAGTATCGTAGTTAGATCGATGTTATACTGGCAAACCATTTCCTTAAACAGATTGAAGAGGAAATAAACAAATGATCTCATGTGCTAAAAAGCAAAAAATGAGGAATGTTTACACCATTAGGTGCTTTCCATGCACGTCTCGTAGAGAACCTTCGCTCTAAGTATAAATATTGTTAAATGTTACTAAACAGATCGAAATAAATAAATGGATAATATCAAAAAAAAATAAAACAAAAATACTGGCAAACCAGATACAATTCGCGGTGATGCTGACACTATTCACAGTCTGCTCCAAAATTAAGTAGTCATGATAAGTTAGAAAACTTTTATAAGCACTCTCCTTATTTTCGGATATCACAAGAACGTATGGGCACTGGAAACGCAGTCTCTAATCGAACTTCAGGTTTCGTAATATAGGCCCTGATAGCTGTATTTCTAGCACCTACATTACGATTACTTCCTACAAGCAATTTAAAATTAACTACCTAAAACCAGTTTGCAACATTCCCTAAAAGTTTTGCTTGCTTTATACCTGCCAAAGTTTGCCCCCACTTATCCCACTCCGTGCAGCCCCACTTTCATATTTATTACTCTCCTAGAGGTACATCAGCTAAAACTACGAAAATAATTCTAAATGCATATACAAGTAAACATACATACATACGTGGCGTGACGTGACGTGACATTAAATTATTGTCAATATTTAACACCTTCTCGGCCAGTAACAGTTGTATCTTTTGTTCATAAACACTTCGCGACGTATGACGCAAAATCATATTGGAATACGCTTAAATGCGCGCAACACGTCGATGGTTAAATTTGATACGAAGAGCAAATAAAGATCTCCATATACAGTTATGTTTAGACACTCTACTCTGTAAGTAATGGAAGCAATACTTATTGACCGGTTTAAGCCGTCGAAAAATTACTTTGGCTTCATGCCTAGTTAGCCACAGTCTCTTGACCGTGCACAAGTGATTTATATATTATATAATATTTATTTAGCCTACATAAAACTAGTTTTTCTCTACGCAATCACATATGCTAATATACATTTTTGAATAGCTAAAAACTAAATGCCAATGTGCTAGGTTTTCGTAAAATCATTACCGGCATCATTGGTGCCAGAATAACCCTGCAGTTAAACCTACCAGTTCTGAACTACTTTAGTACTAGTTTGCTTTACAACTAAAGTAGTTTCGCTATCTTTTTTCGTTTCAAGTAACTGTCAATTGTTGCTCAGTACAATACCCGTTGATAAACTAGTTCATTATGGATACGAAAATATCTAGTCCAGTCGGTCACCAGTTTTGGAATAGTTAAAAAAGTACTTAAATACTGATTAAAAAATATTTAATTATTGTACATTGCACATAACTGCTTCGCCGACTATGACTTTTGTCACCAGTTTTGGACTAGTTGGAAAAGTACTTAAATATTGACAAATATAAATGGCAAAATTTCAAAATTATTTAATTATAAATTACAACATTGCACATAACTGCTTCCTACGTACAAGTTTGTTGTTGGGCTCTATTTAATTTTACTTTAAAAAATTACATCATCATAATCATTTGGCGTTTCCGCTCTGTGTGAGCTTTTGCCTGCTGCACAAAACGTCTTCATTTGGCCCGATCCTTGGTTGATTCCTTTCAGTTGTTGATCTTGAGTTTCACAAGGTCGTCTTCCAGTTCGTCAATCCATCTTGATCTTGCTTTCCACCTTCTTGCTTTCGTTGCAAATGTTTTAGCGTCAATTATTTTTCGTTGAGCTCTCGTGAGGTCCATTCTCATGGTATGGCCTAGCCATCGTAGTCTTTGAGCTTTGATGAACAGCACAAAATTTTCCCCTCAAAAGTTGGTCCTTGGTTCATGGTTCCAGCCTATATGCCACTCGCTGTTGTCTTTAACTGTACCGAAGATTAGCCTAAAATTATTCTCTCGAATACTTGGAGTTTGTTTTTATCTTTTTCACTTATTATCCAAGACTCCGATCCGTAGCAAAGAACTGGTCGGACTATATGAAGATTTATATAGTACAGCGAAATTTCGCAAGGGCTCTTCAGCAGCTTTGATTTAAAAATGTTTTCTATGCTGCTTCCAATCTCTCGTCAATTTGGATGCTCTTTGCGTTGTCGTGGCTTAGTTTAAAGTACGGTTTTCACCGTTTCAAATTCATATGCCCCGATTTGGATTGTACAGGTACCACATCATTTTCTCTGGACGTCAACATATATTTTGTTTTTCCTCCTTAACTCTCAATTCAATTTTACCGGTTGCTTTTTCTATATCATTGAAAGCATTTGAGAAAGCATTAAAGTGTTTACTGGTTATTTAAATTCTGCTATTCTATTACTATTAGTATTTTATTCAAGACCACAATTTTTTTTTAGATTGCCTTTCGATTAATTGATCAAACAATATTGACAGAATAAATACATATGTTTTTAGCAGAAAATTAACTCCATGCAGAAGATTGACTGCATTAGCATTTATTTTCGTCTAATCCTCATTGCGTGCATTGCGTAACGTGAGAAGCATTCGTACTCTGCAAAAAATTGAGTATTTAAAATAAGTACTCCAGTATTGATGTCCACGGGGTACAATTGAGTCTAAATTCGACAGCTTCGAATCGCTTTTACGAAGTTCCAAAGTAACAACCCTTAGAAGAAAAGCCAATTTCGAGTCGCTCATGACAGCAATGGGATAATGTAAAGACCATAAAATTGAGTCGGTACAACATCTTATCTGTGAATTCCCTGCACTTCAAAGAAATCGTGCCAAATATCTGGGCGATTATTTCTTTGAAGACATGGTAAATTTGCAAAATGTCTCACTGGAGGGATTGGTTACCTTCTTGAAACAATCTAAGTGATTTAAGCAACTTAGTTATGTGGTAGTACGCAGGTATCACAATGGGCTTTACATGCTGCCTACATATGACCACCATTGGCATCACTGAGGACGCGATTTGCCTATCTTGCTTAAAGGAGGCGGATAGCACTGAGCATTTTCTCTGTGAGTGCCCTGCAATTGCTACAGCCGTGCTGCAAATTTTGGGTTCCGATGTCATGAGAACGAATAAAAGTCGAAAGATATTTTCAGATTTACCAAAGAATCTGTAAAATTCTCACAGGTCTAACATCCTCTATGTTTCTATTCTATCCTATCTTTTCTTTCTGTTACTTCTCTCCTCTTCTCCTTTACAATCTACCTTTTCATTTTCTTGAGCTTTATATACAATGGGCTTCTTGGGTCTGAGTATTTTAGGTGTTACCTAATATCTCGGTGCTTCTTAGCTCCACTTTTTATTTTCAATTAAATTTCAGTTTCTTCATAAGACACGCTGAATGAAAAGAGAACAGCTCATTCCATTTAAAGAGGTAAAAAGTGGCACTAGTTCTTTTGCCTTTGTCCGGCCACATCTAGGGCAAGTCGAATTTTTTGCTGCGTATTTATGGTATCAGACTATTATTCGTTTTACATTCAGTTATAATTACTCATTTTGCAACTGGTACAGTTCTAGTCCATCTCGTACTAGTACGACTTCTTCCTCCAAATACCAGTTCATGAGTTTTTACTGAAAGAATACAGCAGTGATGACACACAACGCACACACAAAGGCACATTTTGGGTAATAGCGCAATGAATTATTCAATAGCTAAGCAAAACTACATTACTTACCAAATAGAATGTTGTATTTGTAGGAGTTGCTGGTGTGCTGCGAAAAAAAAATCCCCGAAAACAACGGCCGGTTGCACAATTACTTACGCCACTGGCAACGCACATTTAATTACTTATTAATTTTATTGCTGTTTTGCCAATATATTCGTGAAGCCACATACTTGCACACATTCCAAATTGACCCCTACCAACTGAAATCTTGACGTTTGACGTTTGGCGCTTGGCCTGACAGATCATTAATTGTAAGCGGTGCGCGCAAAGTCGCAAAAATCGCGCGCACGGAAAATCCCTGCGCCATTGTGGGATTTTCCCCCATTCGGTGTTCACCTGTTGCCAGCGGCTGGCTGTTAGAAATAACTTTTTGTTTTTCGCTGTGTAAACAACGTTTCAGCGTTCGTAATTAGTTGCAAATTAAATGCAAAAATTGTCAGAGTCGCGTGCGGCTACTCCACTCTAAGCTGCTGCGCAAAGTATTTTATAGAATTTCGAAGTTATATTGAATTGTGGTTTGATTGCAGTCATTGGTGCGCAACTCGCAAGCATTACGGGGCGGTCTGATAAGTTGGTGTCTGGTGTTCAATCGAAAATGTGTCTAGCGCGTACAAGATCGCGTATCCAGAAGCAGCAAAGCAATGGCAAAGTGACAAGCGCTGCCACGGTGATAAGCGGCAATGAGCAGTGCGAATGTGTGCAGTTGAATACGAGAATTCCAGCAGCAGAAAGTTTGCCTACGAATGCCGCTTCTGATAGTTCTGCAAAAGTTTATGCACCAAAGGAGTGTCGTTCAACCTGTGCAGGGCCTTACACTTGTCTCATTTTCGAAAACTTCCTGCTATTCACTGTGACTACAATGCTCTTATTCGTCTTTGTGTTGCCTGTCTATGGATTGGTTGCAGCAGCGCCCACCCCTTGGAGTAACACTTGTGGCATGTATGCCAGTGCGGATGAACAACTTTCGTATGAACCGCTTCATGGCGTGGAAAGGGAGAGGGTAAGTCAAATAAAACAAAATATGCCTATTAGTGTTGAGGAAGGTGGTGGATAGCTAATAAATTAAATTGAAAGCTTTTACGCAAAGGAAACTTTATGAGACTAACGATTTAGTGCTAACTACAGCTAACTAAAGATATAAAGAAAAAAACAAAAATTTAAATAAATAAAAATGGTTTATATACACTGCGTTTAACAACTTTAACACAGAGACTAATCAACAAATTTTGACAATTTATTTTTTCTTATTTAATTTTAGTATTTTTTTTTTAACTTACAAAACTCATATAAATCCAGTTTTCAAACTTTAGCCCAATTTATTTATTTATTTGTTTGTCCATCAAACACACAAATTAAAAATTAAAAAAAAGTCCAGAATGCAGTCTTATAGCCCAATTATTTTTGGTGTAACAAAATGGCTTAAAAATTACGTTGGGTTCGGCAACTTTTGCTTTTTTAGGTGTTTTATTCCACATGAAAAAAAATTCGAGCATCCGTTGTATAGAGAAAATACACAAGACAAGCAGAAAAAGAATTGTGAAAAATTAACGCGATTTTTGAGAAATTTTAAATGTGCCCAAAATTTAATGTGCTATAAAACTGCTTACTTAATATTTTTCTAAAAATAATCGCGGTCGCCATAGCTGAGCGGGTTGATGCATGACTACCATTCGGAATTCAGAGAGAACGTATATTCGAAGCGAAATACCAAACAAATATCTGCCGTTCGGAGTCGGCTTGAAACTGTAAGTCCCTTCATTTTGTGGAACAACATCAAGACGCACGCCACAAATATGAGGAGGAGCTCGGTCAAACACCCAAAAGGGTATCGCGCCATTCATATATATATATATATAAACATTTTTCTAAAAATACTGATTAAAAAGTTTAAATTTTGATCGACCTTTTTTGGAATTTTCCACTATTTTGCACAAAATTTGAAACTTGAACTTATGCGGTTTTTGTGAGAGAATTAACTATATTTTAATAAGAAAATTATAAGAATTAAATTAGAAAAAAATAAATTATAAAAACTTGACAATATGTCCTTGTGCCATGGGTAAAAGAACCAAAGAAAATTATCGATGCTACAAAAGTATCGGGGGGAAGTACTCGATTCTTATACATTTCGGATTCATTCTGAAATTCTTTCAAGGGAAATTCTTTGCTACTTTAAAATAGATTGGAAATATTAAAAGGCCCTCTTTTATGACGGCTTACCCCTTAGGACTGGCCCAGCGGGACGAGGAAAATAATGCATTCGCGGTAAGCCATGCCTGTTGTAAGAAGCGACTAAAATCCGACATAAGAGGAAGAACTTGGCTCGAAAGGCCTCGTATACCCTGAGAACTTCCAGCCGCAGGGCTGTAAAGCTCATCAGGATCGAAACCAGTAAGATCCTGTTCACGGCATACTGAAAAATATTGAAGAGTAGTATTCTGCCACCACTGATGAAAGTAGTATTCTACCACTTCTGTACAGGAGGATGACACCTCACTGAAATGACTGATAGGCTATTACTATAATCGCTTCCGTCCGGTTAAAACTCTGGGAAGTCTTCAGGTATGTTCCTCACACGTCACCATTAAGTTGGAGGTGCAGGCTCCGTTAAGAAATCTAGACTAGTCCCTGTCCTGGCTCGAAACTCTATTGCAGTACTATTACAGTATAGTCAACTAGTGTATAGTGAACCCTCGCATGGCCTAGATAACGGCATAGATAACCATGGAGGCACTTGGAGTAACTTCACTTTCATGTAAGGATAGTAGCCTGAAACGAGAATTGAAAATGAATATCCAATATCAAAAACAAACCACCGAGCAAAAAATAGAAGAAGTTAGCAGAGATGGTCGAAATGACAACGTGG
Source organism: Anastrepha obliqua (assembly GCF_027943255.1). NCBI lineage: Eukaryota > Metazoa > Arthropoda > Insecta > Diptera > Tephritidae > Anastrepha > Anastrepha obliqua. Next base: position 12,502,254 of record NC_072893.1, read on the forward strand.
ATCCAAGAGCAGCCTTCAGAAGAAGTAGCCTACTGCTAAGATCATCGCCGGCAAAAAACGCAGCCATTCTGAGTGCAGCTGGAAGTGGACCAGCCCGCATTGCGTTCAAAAATGCCAGCATTGTAGGGCTACAACCAGCGCAGTGTACGCCAACTAGCACAAAACGGCTCGTCACTCTCACCACAGCAAAAGCCAAAACGGAAACGATTGCCACAAAAAGAGCGCGTCAATCCTTGCAATGGAAATATCTCTTCGGCTTGAGCTGATTAAAAACACGAGGAGGATGGAGAAAGATGTGATCTCCTAATGCAAGTTGATGATAATGTCTGGAATTCGGGCCATTTCATATCTCGAAAGTTCGCCAGGATCTTTTCCGTCTTTTTTTTTTTGCCCTTTGGGATCTCGTGCAGTTTTCAAAACTCATAAGTCATTGCAATGCCATTCTTCGACTCCCTACAGCCTGAAGCATTGAGAGCTTCAATCTTAGCAAGCCTTCTATCCTTGTGAGCTGCGTTTTGAATAATCTACGGAATCTTTGAAGCAGGGTTGAGCGTAGTTCACGTAATGCAATAAGCGGATAGTTAAAACACTGAAACACTACAGATTTAATGATAATGGAACCCTTATTTTACCTCAACTAAAAAATTAGTGGCAGTGCAAATTTAGAGAAAGTGCAAAATGTCCAACCCTGCTTTCAAGTCAGCATATTTGAATCTATGGTCCAAAGTAGTATTAAAAGTACTATAGAATCATGCTTGGCCAATTTGATTTTCTAGCCCCATATTTTCAAAACAAGATCTTTTTTAAAGAAAAGAGGGTGCTGCCTGATAGAACTATAGAGAAGTTGTAGGAAGTATCGGGCATTTTTTCTTACACTTAGGCATTTCATTTAACGCCTAACGGACTTGAACAACAAATATTCGCAATTTCCAACGTTTCTTACAAGAAATTGCAGTGAAGTTATGTTAGGTTGGGTAAGTTGGCTGTCCACGGAAGTAGGACAGGAAGTATGAAACCGTCCCGTGTAGGACCATAGTACCAAAAAGAGGAAATAAAGGAACAAAAACGATGTTCCAAGGAAATGTGGTTAAAAAGATGTTACTAGTACCAGTAAGAAAATTCCATAGCGGTAAAAGGCCAATATCCAAACCTGACAGATCCTCAAGTTTAGTGAAAATGTAAAATCTAACAAGTCTGGACCTCAACCTCGCAAAAGCAAATAAGCTAAGAAGTGTACCTATGCTGATATGATTCCATCCTACCAGCTTCCAGATAGCCATCGTACAAGGAACTCAAAGTTATGTTACTGAATTTCCATTGGATGGTGTCTGAATAAGGTCTTCACCACGAACGACGGTTGCACTTTTGACAGGCTTATAGGAGTCTACCCTAGAATAACCTCTCCACCTTAGACTACAAGTAGATTAGATTAGATTCATTGTGACCTCATGGGTGTTTTGTGCCCTCTACTCATCACAGTACCTCCTTCAGATCCAGTTGCATTTTTATATATGTATGATGGAGCTGATTGGATTGAGCGTATGCGCCTTTCTCTTGAAATGGTCGCAGAAACGACAAAAGTCCGTAGACCAAATCTCGATCATGTACAAGTGACCTCGCAGCCTAGAGTGGCCTGTGGGAATGCCCGCGAGCATTATTCTTAGGGAAGCTTATGAGTTTTCTAAACTTCTTTTGGTTGTTCCCTGCCAAGAAGGATTTCTCCTGGCGTAGCCTCATAGTTTGACGCCAGCTAACTTCCTTTAGTATTACCTCTTCACTCCTAAGATTCTCCTTGATGGTGTGTTGTGCCATAGCAAGGAAGGGATCGGGGCCTATTAGAGGCCAGACCGCAGCCTACCCCTCGATCTTCAATATCAGCACTATGGTAATGCCGTCTGAGCTACTAAGGCTAAAAAGAGACTGCAATTGAATGCAGCGCAAAATAACGAAAATAAGGTGCATCACTGTCCTTACAAAAAAAACTCTGTATTTTCAGACATCCTCCAAAAAACGGTGCTTTAGTGCTACTTGAGGAGTGCCAGATCGGCACTTCAACCATTTCACCTACCTACCTACCTCCAAAATACTTCGGAAAAATATTATAATTTCCGTAAGGTGGACTGATTTGAAGGTACCTCTCAATAAGGAAAATATAAAAGTTGTTATAATTCTGGTGGGAAAATATAAACTTTTTTTGGTGAAGCATACCTATTTGATTCTAGCTGTTTTATTTTTATAACTCGATCTCACATAAAAAAGTCTTATATCAAATTTTTATTATAATTGTAATAAAATGGATTATAATTATTAAAATGAGTACGAGTACAGATATAATTAATATGTAAAGTACCACATTGGAGTAAAACACTGCTTAAGTTGAAGTGCTTGAGTTGAAGAAAGGGATAAGTTTACTTAAGTTGTTTTACATAGATATTTTGAATTTAAAAATATCCGGATTTCTTGCATTCTGCGGGTTCTTATGGTACAACCCCCGCCGTAACACTTTTAAGAGTATTGAAGAATTATTATTCAAATTGCAATTTTATAAATTTTTCAACTGAACTTACTTTATTATTAACTATCTAACCATCATTTTACACGCACATATTTTTTTCATTATATTTGTAGGTGCTTTGCGAGCTACGTGGCAATCTTACAAAACAAATCAAGAGTCTACGTCGCTTCATGGGTCCACAGAATTTCTCAAAAGTTTGGGTCAAACACAACAAGTCATATGCATTTCTCAAAGTGCCGAGAGGAAAAAATGTGAGTAAAGCCATAACATAAACATAAACAGCTCTTATTGCTACAAACATATATATATATATACACAAATGAACACGTTGAGCGTCTAATGGATTTGACGAATATATTTATCAAGGACCAAGAAGCTGTTTTGTTAAATAGCGATGTGAGAGTAAAATATATTAATTTCTGAGCGATCGCTAATGCGCCTTTTTATATTTTTTTTAATTTTATATATTATTCATATATTTATTTTGCATATCCTTGTATGCCATGGTCCTGCAAGGAATCGTGAAAATCATCACGACACTTAAAAATTGGATCAATTCTCTTTTTTCAAATTCTAGTCTACTCTAAAAACGTAAGACATTTCATGTAGTCTCATAGCTATGCGCAAGTGCCGTACGCTTCAGTTCGTCGTGGTATCCGATGAAGTATTAGGTGTCGTCCAAGGCGTGGCACTCAATGTGGTAAACTGGCATTTGTTTTGTAGATCTGCATAATAACTATTTCATATTATGTATTGATATTTAATTAAATGAATGCACTTAATTCTGAACTGTCCTATTCTGCATATAGCAATAATAGCAAAGAATTTTACCATTTTTTTTACAAATGATTTTACAAAATCATAACTTATACTACAACAAAATCCATATAACGTAAATCTTCATATAAATGGTGGTTGAGTCTCAAGGGCCGGTGTTGATTTTAAATCAAATACAATTTTTTTAGGAAATTATTATCATTTTCCTTTATTATGATAATATTGGTATGGTTCAATTACGTATGGAATAAAATATTGACCAAATGACCGCCGCGGCCTTGGCGGCACACCTCCATCCGATGGTCCAAATTTTCGATGACGCTGAGGCATAATTGAATTTCTATGCCGTTAATGTGCCGATTTATCTCATCTTTTAGCTCTTGAATTGTTGCTGGCTTATCGACGTACACCTTTTCTTTCACATAACCCCAAAGAAAGAAGTCCAACGGTGTCATATCACATGATATTGGCGGCCAATTGACATCGTCGCGAAGTGAGATTATTCTGCCATCAAATTTTTCGCGCAAAAGAGCCATTGTTTCGTTAGCTTTGTGACAAGTGGGACCGTCCTGTTGAAACCACATATCATCCACATCCATATCTTCCAATTCGGGCCATAAAAAGTTCGTTATCATCTCACGATAGCGAACCCTATTCACAGTAACTGCCTGACCGGCTTCATTTTGGAAAATATACGGCCCAATGATTCCGCCGGCCCGTAAACCGCACCAAACAGTCACTCTTTGTGGGTGCATTGGTTTTTCGGCAATCACTCTTGGATTATCATTCGCACAAATGGGGTAATTCTGCTTATTGACGAATTGACGCTTGAAATGGTCAAGAGGCTTTAGTTCTTGAGTCAATTGCACCTTGTAAACGTGTAAATGCAAGTCTTTATGCATAATGTTCATCAACGACGACGACTTGAGGTGAACGGCTCTTCAAAAAACTTTAACGCGTTGCCCGATTGTGTGTCTTTCCATGGTTCAAATTGAGTTAGTCTGGGATTGAAAAATGTCAAAAGAATTGCAGAAAAAACTTAACGTTTAGGGGTGGTTTACATTCAACATCGGCCCTTAAAATTTAACCACCCTTTATAAAAAAATGAAGACATTTTGTATAGCCTACTAAACTTTGGTGGCTCAAATCGCGATTAAAATTTTTGTTTTTTCCTAGCTGTCTTCTACATTTAATCCATCGTTACTTTGAACACAGGTTTATTTTTACCAAAGTTAGAGGAAAATCATTATTTTTTTAAATTTCAATTCAAGAATTCAAAGAAACTTGATGAATTTCAAATGAAAAATTTCTTATAATAAAAAGTGCACTTAAGGGGTGCAACAAAACTTACGCCCATTTTTACTCATCTACCTAATCAGTATAAGCCCCCAAGTACTCAGACCTTTGATTAAATGTTATACGAGTGCGTTGAGATTAGAAAATATCAGCTGTTTGTTAAAGTTATTAGTGCCTCCTACTTGACAATCCACTGAATGTGTTTTTTTATTGGTTCATTGAAGGAATGATAACAAAAGTCACAAAAGCTCCATCGCTTTCCCGGAAAAAAATCGCTCATTAATTATGAACTTTTGTAAAACTGGTATGATATAAGCATGCAAATAAATTTTTAATGAGTCGTAATTGTTACTGACCTGCGTCAATAACTGTGAAAGCTTGCAATGTAGTGGTTCATTCATGAAATGAAATACTATGCAATAAGAGGGAAACACTATGACTAACACATAGATTGTCAAACAGCAAACACAAATAATATTAAATCTATATATATAAAAATGAAATGATGTTCGTTTGTACGCATTTTTTTGGGCCGATACGAGGCCAATTTTATTCGTTCTTTTTTCATATTATAGGGATCCACTAGGGGAAGGTTTTTAGCAAAAAAAAATTTCTTTTAAATATTTTCTTCATATAAAAAAAAGAAAAAATCAAAATATTGTACAAAACAAAACTTGCTCGATTCTTAGATTAAAGTAAGTTTCGAATCGACATTCATTTTATGTGTACAACTTTTTTTGAATTTCTCGTTATTGTATACAGAAATTTCAAATGATTCGAATGAAATTTTTTTTTTTTTTTTTATTTCTTCCATAAAATATAATATTACACCTGTCGTTAGACAACAAGTAATTTGATTTACAAAAAGATGGAATGAGAGTGATATTGAAGGGCCAATGCCCCCAAGCTCATTTAGAAGAAATATATACATATTATTTAAAAACAAGTGGTTAACAAACAATGACATATACGATTAATTGACAATTGATTACAAGGATTTTGCAAGATCTGTTGATGTTTGACGGTTAAGCCGACTTTGGGTAGATTTTTCTTTATTTGGTAGTCTTCTCATCATAGGATTTGTATTTATGTGTTTTCTGCTAGCGCTTTGTATTGTTTCATCAATAGTATCGATGTCAAGGTCGCGATGAATATCTGCGTTAGGTATGTACCAAGGTGCATTAGTTAAGGTCCTAAGTATTTATGAAAATAATGTTTCAATTCAATTCAAAGAAAGCATTGACCAATTCTATATGGAAATGAATGCGTTTGCAAACGCTGTTTTCTGCTATGAACAAATGTTGGAATCGAATGAAAAAGGAAAGAAACGCGAAATGATAAAAAAAATTCTTTGAAAATTTAAAATGAATGGTGCTTCATTGGAAAAATTCAAAGGTAATAAGAACATACACAAGGTAAAGTTAGAATTCGAATTTTTAGATTTATTTTGTTTATTTCTCATTTTTTCAGAAGTACACCACACAACAACTCATTCCAACTCTGATTTTGAAATCCTGTTGGAATTGGTGATCGATAATTTTGTCACTATAATGGTCAATGGAAATTTGCGTGTATCAGACCCTGCATATTATTTATCATATCAACTTTTTATGGAACATATGGACCAAATGAACACAAAAAAATAATTTAGTTTTGTTTTGATTTTTTGCAACATTTTGGTTTTCAGTTAATACAATAAAAACAATACTGTTTTTTCGTGAACACAAAATTCTAAATTTATTACGTTGTTTGTTTAGAATTTTTTTAGAAAAAAAGTAAATTTTTTGGTTTTGAATACCACTATGACACATAGAAAACATTTTTTCAAAGGGGTGTTTTTCAAAAATTATAAAAAAAATTGTTTTCAAAAATTTTGAAGAAATAAAGTAAAATAAAAAAATTTCGAAAGCATGAAATTTTTTCAAAACCAAATTTTCCTCAAAAAGATAAAAGAAATTTCTTCGAAGAGGTGTTTTTCTAAAATTACAAAAAAAAAATTTCAAAAATTTTAAACAAATAAAATAAAACTTTTCCAAGGGTATGAAATTTTTTCAAAACAAAATTTTCTGAAAACCAAACAAAATTAAAAAAAAAAAATAGTGTTTTCAAAGCATTTCATATTCCACTATTAATAGAGAATACATTTTTTCGAGGGGGTGTTTTTCAAAGCGGAAAAAATCTTTTTTAACAAATCAATTTAAACTTTTACAAAAGTATGAAATTTTTTCAAGAACAAAATTTTCTCAAAAACGTTAAATTAAAAAAAAATAGTTTTTTTCAAAATATTTAATTTTCAGCAATTAACTGAGAAGAAATTTGTTAGAGCGAAGTGTTTTTCAAAACTTCAAAAAACACTTTTTAACCAAAAAAAATAAACCTTTTTTCAAAAACAACAGGAATGATAACATTGCCTAACAATTTCTGCACTTTTGCACAGTCTAAAGAGGCATTGATACAGAGTGTATTTCCAAACATAGTTCAACATTACAAAAACCATGATTGACTCAGCGAAAGAGCAGTTTTAGCTGGGAAAAATAAGGACGTCAATGATATAAATTCAGCTATTTTAGATGAAATACCTGGTGACATAGTTGCGTATAAGTCAATGGACACTATTACTGATCAAGATGAGGTCGTAAATTATCCAACTGAATTCTTAAACTCACTCGATTTGCCAGGCTTACTACCTCATAATTTACGATTAAAAATTGGAGCACCGATTATTATGCTGCGGAATAGTAATGTGCCCCGACTTTGCAACGGTGCCAGACTCGCTGTGAAGAAGCTAATGGGTAACGTTATCGAAGCAACAATTTTGAAAGGGAAGTACAAAGGAGAAGACATTTTGATACCCTGAATTCCACTGATTCCGGCGGATTTACCATTCGATTTCAAATGTTTGCAGTTCCCTATTCGCCTTGCCTTCGCTATGAGAATTAATAAGGCGCAAGGACAGTCTTTACAAATGTGCGGTATTAATTTAGAATACCCAATTTTTTCTCATGGACAATTGTATGTAGCTTGCTCACGAGTTGACAAACCATCGTCATTATTCACGCGAAAGATGAAAAAACCAAAAACGTTGTCTACCAAAAAGTGTTACAATAAAGTTCGAATGAAATTGTATCAAAGAATTTGCTTTGTTTCGTATTAATTTTATTCTCTTTCCGCAAATCATTGAATTTATCGTCCAGCGAAGCGGGCGAGGGTACGCTAGTAATTAAATAAATAAACACTCCTCCGATAGTCGGTTCTACGTTAACAGAACGACTCGGGTTTAATATACTTATATTATTATATATTTATATCCGGCAAAGACTGTCACCCCAGCAGCAATCCCCGTACATGTATGGGGAATGTTTTGCTGCTACAACAACAAAAATAACAACAATGTTAAATAAACTAAACGCTTATAATGATTATTGAGTACTTTAAAAAGTTTAATAACCAATGCTTATCAAATTCTTCGTAGGTTAGAGGTACCATTTAACTGATATTTACCATTTAACTGATCGGTGTTTATTTTATACAAATAGCTCAATTAAAAAATACAAAATTAACAAAAAAGCTTCAACTTATTTGGAACGAGCCATAGATAGACCGATTTATTGGTCCTAAAAGAAAAAGAAACGCCGGGCATAACGTCTAAAACAATAGAAATAATAGAAAAGATTTTTTCTGATAGCGCTCGCTTCTCGGCAAGCACTGGCAAGCCCCCAGTGTATTTCTGCCATGAAAAAAGTGCTCATTAAAACCCGTCTGCCGTTCGTAGGCAGCATAAGACTGTAGGTTGCTCCATTTGAGGAACAATCTCAAGACGCATGGCACAAATAGGAGGAGGAGCTCGGCCGAATGGTCAAAGATGTGTGTGGCCTTGCATTGCCATGATGGAATACAATACCTTTTCGATTTGTCAATTCGGGCCGCTTTTCTTCAACTGCATTGATTAATTTCGTTAGTTGTTCAATGTAGACATCAGAATTGATCGTTCGGTTGGGTGGTAAGTGTTCAAAGTAGACAATTTCTTTGCATTCCCACCAAACAAAACCTTCTTTTGATGAATATCAGCTTTTGATGAACTCCTATAAATAACTGTCATTTACAAATTATTTTGACATAAAATGAGGCGGATAGAGTAAGAGTCTTATAAGGTACAAAAAGCATGTAATTTCTATCTCTTTATGTATGTTTGGCAGGGCTCCTTCTCCTATTTGTGGTGCACGTTTTGATGTTTTTCCTCAAAAGGAACGACTTATAGTTTTACACTGCCTACGAATAGCAGGTTTTGTATTAATATGGATAAGTTCGTGCGGTTTTACAACAGATGGCGTAACTTGATTATTATTCCATCGATCCACATTTCCAAACATTCATTGGAGAGCTACTGTCGTAAGGCACAAACGTCAGTATAAGTTTTTTATTTGAAGCGTAAACAACAATATTTTTACCACACTTGAAAATGTCGAATTTCGTGCCAAATAATGTGTTTTTGCGGGGAATTCTTTAATATGAAGAAAAAAGCAGCCGAAAGTCATCGTATCTTGGTGGAAGTTTATGGTGAGCATGCTCTAGCTGAGCGAACGTGCCAGAAGTGGTTTGCACGCTTTAAAAGTGGTGATTTTGGCCGCGCCGCCAAAGTTCATGGATACCGAATTGGAGGAATTGCTCGATCAAGATCCGGCTCAAACGCAAGAAGAGGTTGCAAAAACTTTGGGAGTTGATCAATCAACCATTTCCAAACGTTTAAAAGCCATGGGAATGATCCGAAATTCAAATTTCGAAAAAAAACCGCACGAACTTATTCATAGTCCTATTATATAAAGAGTTTTTTCGTACATCCACGCTGAGGTTTGCCATTGTTTACCGAAGAGCGACCACTATCAGAAAAAAATTGTTCTATCAATTAGTTTTTTGTAGCTGGGACTCTGAACTTCCGCATAGTAGTCACGCACCAACTCGTTTGCCTTACATATATCTTTTTAATCCAACTCAAAATTATAACAATCAATAGTGGCACAGCTTCCGAATCTCAAATGCGCTTACCTATCATCGCCACCTAGCACCTAAGCTTTCTTTTTCTTGCTTTTCTTTAGTACGCTCATTCGCCCATAGGTGGCGTTGTGTCTAGCAACTTTGTTTATTGTAATAATTGACATCTTATGCTAACCTATACTTTTGTAGATGACCTAATATCGATTTTCCTGAATTTAGCAACTTGTATTTATTACGTTTAATATTTATACAATTAATTGCTTGTATTTGCGTCCATCGGAATTCCAAGTACTTACATTCTTGCGAGCACCCATTTCTATGTATTTATTCATTCGCGCCTAGCTCGCGCTTGCTTTCCACGAGAGAAATAATGCAAATAGGAAATTCTGCAGAAAAATGAGAACGTCCGTGACAATGTGGAGATCGCACGCCCCACCAATCACACGCCCCATACGAATTTGCTGGGTGGTAGTTAGTATACGAGAATACCAGGCAGGCGGGAATTTCCAGTCGGAATGTGCTGAGACACATCATGACAGCATGAACCTAAATTTAACTGATTGCTTTCGTATCTGCCCAATGCAAATAAACAAGTAAATATGAAAGAAAAGCAACAACTTGAGCAATGATAAAAGCAATCAACAACAACAAACAATCAACTCACGATATTATTATACTTAAATTACTGCAATTGCTTGAAGTACACTCCGTACGCCGGCCACCGGCCACCAGGGCGTATACACATCATCGGCAATTCGTAGAATATCATCATTAGTTAAATTTACGTCACAAAACCGGAGCAAAAAACAAATATTCGACGAATTTGAAGCGAACCGCATACAAGCGGTCTAACGCTGATATTCATAAATGCTAACTAAACACGCTGCGCGCAGCTGATCGTTAGTCAGTTTTTATGCAGCATTTCAAGCGTTTCAACCATGCCGAAGCGTTCGAAGCGCTTACGTCGCGCGAGCAATACATTTCGCGAATTTCATTTCGAGCGCATGAATCATACGTCGTCTGCTGCGAAATATTTACGATCGACGTGCCGGTGGAATCCCCGACAGTTAATGGGTGTGGGGAGAGCAAGTGGGGCGGTGAGCGACAAGGTCGACGTGCCGGCAAATAAGCGCATCAGTACGTAGCGTTTAATTTGCTGTAAAGCTCTGCGGTTGCTTTTTTGATATTTTGTTATTTAATTTTGTTATTGTTGTTGTATGTTTTATGTACGCGCGAAAAAGAGAGTGCGCATACACGTATACGATATACCTACTCACATAAGTGTGTACGTGCCTACTATGTGCTTCCATATATGGTATTCGTATGTATGTAAGTGTGAATGTAAGCACTTAAGAAATATGGTATTATACAATAATTTAATGAGCCTGAATGAGCCGCTATGAAAATGCCACTTTTCAATTAAAAAGCTTTTGCTTGTAGCAGATATTTGCTTAATGTCTCAATATGTCGTAGAGTAATTTCAGTAAAAATCCGTTTAAAGTAGTATAGTTGAAAAAGTTAAATAGTATTTTGCGCATTTTGATACAAGAGTGAGTTGGATAGGAGGACACGCACTGAGGCGTAAGACATCCCACCCAATGCCTACGGCGTTGCAATTTCTTTACCCATAACCTCTACATCCATATCGTTATCAATATATCGTTAGAGATATTTTTGACGTGATAACGTCTTATAATTCGATTTAACAGGCTGCACGCACGAAAAAATGTGTCGTTACCTTGCTCATTACTGTTCATATGTAGTTACCTTGCTCATATTAGTGTTACCTTGCTCATTGCCGTTACCTTGCTCATTGCATTGAATGAACTGCAAGCGAAAGGGCGGAACGAACGACAAAGCAAACAAAGCAAACGAACGGCAACGTTCGATATCTTGCTCTCTCCTACTTAAGTGAGCGTATATATGTATGTATGTATATGCGCAAATGTACATATATAAATTCACGTATTTGTATTTGCATATGCCTTCTTATTGATTATTATTAATTTGATTCACTTGAAGAATTTAAAATAAAACCAAGTTTGTTAATAATACCTGTTGTTTTAATGTTATAATTATTAATTTTTTTATTATATATGAAGGAAAAAATGTATGGTAATATTTACCATATACCTTATAAGATATGTTGTCTATACTAATATTATAAAGAGGAAAACTTTGTTTGTTTGTAATGAATAGGCTCAAAACTACTGGACCGATTTTAAAAATTCTTTCACCATTCGAAAGCTACATCATCCACGAGTAACATGGATTATATTTTATTTTGGAAATAGGGCTCGAGATATAGGTCAAAACGTGGACCCGGGTAACCTTCGGATGTGTATGTACAATATGGGTATCAAATGGAAGCTGTTGGTGAATGCTTTAGTCCAGAGTATGTTTCATGCTGCTCCGTGACTAGGGTCTCGAGATAGAGACCAAAACGTGGACCCTAGAATGTGTTTGTACAATATGGATATCAAATTGAAGCTGTTGGTGAATGCTTTAGTACAGAGTATTTTTCATGCCGCTCCGTGACTGGGGTCTCGAGATATAGGTCAAAACGTGGACCCGGGTAACCTTTGGTTGTGTATGTACAATATCGGTATCAAATGAAAGCTGTTGATAAGTGCTTTAATACGGGGTAGTTTTCATACCTATTGATGACTAGGGTCTCGAAATATATGCCAAAACGTGGACCCGCCGTGTCTTTGAACCGAATTAAACCAAACTTACACACATTGTTAAGTAGGTATTGAAGATGATTTCCGTATAGTTTGAATACCTATTGGTAGATAGGGTCTCAAGATATAGGTGAAAACGTGGACCCGGGTAACCTTCGGACGTGTATGTACAATATGGGTATCAAATGAAAGCTGTTGGTGAATGCTTTAGTACAGAGTATTTTTCATGCCGCTCCGTGACTGGGGTCTCGAGATATAGGTCAAAACGTGGACCCGGGTAACCTTTGGTTGTGTATGTACAATATGGGTATCAAATGAAAGCTGTTGATAAGTGCTTTAATACGGGGTAATTTGTTATGTTATGTTATGTTATGTTATGTTATGTTATGTTATGTTATGTTATGTTATGTTATGTTATGTTATGTTATGTTATGTTATGTTATGTTATGTTATGTTATGTTATGTTATGTTATGTTATGTTATGTTATGTTATGTTATGTTATGTTATGTTATGTTATGTTATGTTATGTTATGTTATGTTATGTTATGTTATGTTATGTTATGTTATGTTATGTTATGTTATGTTATGTTATGTTATGTTATGTTATGTTATGTTATGTTATGTTATGTTATGTTATGTTATGTTATGTTATGTTATGTTATGTTATGTTATGTTATGTTATGTTATGTTATGTTATGTTATGTTATGTTATGTTATGTTATGTTATGTTATGTTATGTTATGTTATGTTATGTTATGTTATGTTATGTTATGTTATGTTATGTTATGTTATGTTATGTTATGTTATGTTATGTTATGTTATGTTATGTTATGTTATGTTATGTTATGTTATGTTATGTTATGTTATGTTATGTTATGTTATGTTATGTTATGTTATGTTATGTTATGTTATGTTATGTTATGTTATGTTATGTTGTGTTGTGTTGTGTTATGTTATGTTATGTTATGTTATGTTATGTTATGTTATGTTATGTTATGTTAAAGTATATTATGTTATGTTAATGTTAACTCATTCTCTATATCCATACAAAATATCTATCAAACAAATAAAATTAAAATTTTCTTTTGAAAATGCAACCATTCAATCAGTATTTTCTTATGACGTTATCACGTTAAGCTATCGTCAGTAAAACGACTTTACAGACAACCTCTTTTTTCTTTTCGAATTTATACAATAAGAAAATAGTAATTACCGATCAGGTTTCCTTTTAACCTAGCACCATAATTCTCTCGCGCTCCGTCTCATTTCCAAGGAAGCAACTAATGAATTTTACACGAATATGTTTTGGAATGCCTAAATTGTCCCCTGTTTTATCACATTTCTAATAGTTAGAACTTAGTGCTAAACTCGGCAGATGAGAACTATTACGCACTAGAAACCTTTTTAATAGTTTCGAACCAGAGTAAAATTAACGAATTACGTACACTTATGAAATAAAGGGTGGTTAAGTTTCAAAAGCCGGTGTTGCTTTTGAATAAAATACAATTTTTTAAATAAATTGTTGTCCTTTCTCTTTATTATGATATTATTGGTATGGCTCAATTACGTGTAGAACAAAATATCGTCCAAATGGCCTTGGCGGCACATCTCCATCCGATGGTCCAAATTTTCGATGACGCTGAGGCATAATTGAGGTTCTATGCCGTTAATGTGCCTTTTCTTTCACCTTAACACATTTTCTTTAGGTGTGGTTCACATTCAATATCGGCCCTTAAAATTTAACCACCCTTATATAAATATATTCTAGCTCGCGCTCTTATCGCTATCGACAACGGGTTGAGTAGTTCATTGGCTTGCCATTCATGTCGTCTCATCTAAGGGTTACATACTTCCGAAAAACCCAAAAACTGTGCAGCTTATTTCAATTCGTCATTTATAAAAAATAATTTATAACTTTCTAAGATGAATTTCATCTGCATATCAGTGAAAGTCCTGATAAATTCTGTTCATCCATTCCGGAAATTAACGTTTTCAAATCAGCAAATACATAGACAAAGGCATTTTTTATTATAATCCCCGGATGCATAATGTAATTTTTCCCAAAAGGGTGATTTTCGATTTGTGCGGTTATAGATTGCGTTCATAGAGACGTCGAGACTTTGTGAGGGTAACACATACAAATTTGGTTTCTAGGGGCGAAGAGTGATCATGACGGCTTCCTTTCTTTTGTATGACACTGGAAATGTTCATCAACCAAGCTTGGTTTCGTTTAGACGTTATAATAATGTACACCTACAATGTAATGAACACGGTGATGCTTGAGAAAATAAGCATCTCATGATGTTCTTTTTGTTTTCTAATTTGTTTTGTTCATACATATGAGAAGGAGCTCGGCTAAGCACCCAAAAAGGGGCCAAGCGCCAAATATACATATATATAGGTGTATTGTGCCAAGTCCTGGATAGTAATAGATAGTGGGGAGCATAACTAGGTATATGATGATTTTGTTTTAATATTTAAATACTTTTTTTGTCAGTTAAAACTTACTTACTATTTTTGTACCTTTTTTTTGAGATACTCTTTTTTCTTTAGTCAATACCATTTAAATCAAATGTTCATGCTTTGTAAGAATATAGAAAAATTCAAACAAATTCATCTAAAATTTCAACATTTCAATCTGATGTTATGTGCAAGTGCAAAAAATAGGTTGTATTTTTAGTATTTTTTATGGTTTTGTGCACTAGTTTCAAATAGAAATGAATTTCCCGTGAAATAGAATGCGCAAATACGTTTCCGAAAAACAAAACAAAAAACAAAACAATTATATAATCAACTCCAGACTTTATAAGTTGCACCGGTTATATGAAAAAAAAACCAAATCACCAAAGTATATTTTAAATAGCGTGATTTTCATGACGCTTGAATAATGCACATTACACCAAAATTCAAAGGGCTATAAATCTGAATACTCATTTTTTTTAATTCAGATTAAAAAGTTCAAAATATTAAGGGAATTTTGTTGAATTTTTCTAACTCTTGTATGAAGTTTGGAAGTTCGAATTATATGGGTTTGGCTAAGAAATAATCAATATTTGAAAAAAAATTGTGTCTTGAAAACCAATGTAAATATTAAAGAAAAAACTGGGATGCACTCATATTTCTCGCTTCTGTATGCATACATAAAATTGGCGGGCCCTTCCTTTTTATTGGGTCTTTGGCCGAGTTCCTCCCGCTAATGTTAATGTTAATGTTAAAATTTTCAAGGCCTCACTCACATAATATCGCATTGAATTGAGCAATCTAAATCCGCATGTTGTGTTTCAGTTCCGAAGAAATGTTTCAAAAATAATACAAAAATGATTAATGATTGCCTAATTGTAGAGAATGTCGATACATCGGTGTTGTTCAGCCACACTTTGCGCCACGGCAGCAATATTTTGAACAGAACAGCCAGTTTTTGGTCTCCCAGTCATATTTATATCCTCGATATTACCAGTTTCTTAACATTTTTTTCAGCAACCTTTGAATTGTCAATTCATTTGATCGACTATTTCCACTAAAAAGTCTCGAATTATGTGATATGTTGCTCATAAAGATCGACCATTTTCGTATAAAGTTTCAATAATTGTAACGCGTTGTTTTATAGTGTAAAATTGTACATCTGTCCAGTTGTAAAATGTCAAAGATGACATAAATAAAGGTAGCGTTTAGAAATTATTCACAACTGATATCTGAATGTCAATTTTAAAGGACCTTTTATAAATAAAACACCTTATGATTTTGAAATAAGTCATGAATCTTCTTCTTACTCTATAGAGCTGGATACACTGAATAACATTTATCATACCTAAGATAGCCGATTACTATACTGTTTATATCGACCAGCCCCATTATTTGTTGTTACAATTGACACTTGCCTCGAAAATTTAAAGAGTCAATATTTTTGGTACCTATGCTTAGCAGCGATTAAATTTCCCGAGTGCATATTTACCAAGATAAAATTTCTGAAAACCCGTCAAGCATGACCTTCTATTTATAGAACATCACACAGTATAAAATATGAATGCGTCAGTCTTCAAAGCTCCAGCAGCACGCTATACACCACTTAGATATGCATACATACATCTATACATATACGGGTACTTAACTAATCTATCGTCAGCATCTATAAATTTTAGCTCCCATTTGTTTAAATGATATAACGTCCAATGTTCAAAATTTCACGCATCGCATTAACAAAAACAACAAATGACGCTATGACACTTTTCGGTCGCTTTTTTGCTCATTTACATTATTGCAGTTATATTATTTTTGTTATTGTAAGAGCTGTTAAGTGAGATTTTGAATGACTTTGCGCAAAAAATGTAAATAAACACTCAATTGTAGAAATTATCATTTAAAGAAATAAATAAATATCATTGCTACTTTTATACGTGAATATTTATACAGCGTACAGATTGTTCAATTATTTATTCATCAATTGTTTTTTAGTAAAATGATAAAATTGTTGTTGTTTTGAATAGCTTGAAATTTCGTTTTGTACTTTGCGCCTACACTGTTTGTAATGAAAATAGGCTGTTATAAATAACGCTGTTATTTCCCAATATGAACATAAATATTGTACTCTGAAAGCTTTCAATGTTCATCCGTTAGATTTTGGGAATTTTCTGCGATTTCTGATGGACTATAAATTAATTTCGCTGTATGTTCTCTGTTACTGCGTTGGCAAACCATTTTGTAGTACATTGAATTAATCAGATATTCCAAAGCTAGCAAGCTATATAAAATGCCTTTAGCGTATGAAGAGTCAAAGCGTGGAGCCACAGCTTGACAATATCAAGTAAGCGCCGCTCAATAGCAAGCATAAAGAATTTGAGTCAAAATGGACTGTACATATGTACATATTTTCGAAAAATCTCGAACCGAGGGCCTATTAGCAGTTTAATTTTTAGCAAAAATATGATTTTCCTAGTGGATAACAAATGGGGTAAATGGTTTGTATATCAATCATATTTGATATTTGTGAACTAGACAGCTACAGTATCCAAACAGAGAAGCAATGGAGGGCTATACTCCGGAAGTGCGTGAAATAAATTTGTTGACTTTTTTGACCAATAATCAGTCGATGGTGTGGGCGCTGCGTGAATATCGACATCGATTTCTTAATCGTGTCATGCTAATTGGACAAACATTCCGGCGCTTAGCTGCGCGACTTGAACAGACTGGAACCAACAAGATGTCGCATGGCGTGGTCGCCACCGGACTGGTCGCTGCGAACGAAGAAACGGACGCCGGATTAGCAGCGATTAAATTTCCCGAGTGGTCATCACCAGACGGACCCTACAGCAAATTTTATTGAAATACTAACTTTTGAGTAGAAAATCATAGTGAGTGAGGTGCACTTCCACTTAAGAATTTACGTCAATAAGCAAAATCTTCCTTTGTGGGTCACTGAAAATCCCCGTGTGATGCACGAAAAGCCATGAAATCCACAAAAAGCGACGGTGTAGTGCGGTGCCCACATGTGAGGAGTGATTGGGCCGTAATTTTTTGAGAACATCATCGTCAATTCGGTCAGCTCTTACTGCCGAAATTGGATGAACGGGACTTAGTGAACATGTGATTTCAAAAGACAGCGCTGGCCGCAATAGATATTGTGAAGCAAGCGTTTCCTGGTCGCCTATCTCTTGGCATGGTCAGCAAGATCGCTCGATTTAACCATCTCAGACTTTTTTGTTTGGGGCTATTTGAAGTCATGGGCTTATGCCAAGAAGCCTCAGACAGTTGCAGCCCTTAAGGAGAATATTCGACAGGAATGCAAACGGAAACCTTCAGTCTTCAGTCATAGAAAATGGAATAAAACGGACACAAACTTATGCGTCAGCCACAAGACAGATATGATTTCTTTTGTACAATAACTGATTTTGGATCAAATTCACGGCATAAGGGCTTAAATTTGTTACTTCAACTTTTTATAGTGGCGGCTTCATCACCTAAAGTCAAAATAGGTTTAGCAGTGTAGTCTTGCCTCGATAATCCATTTTAGCATAGGAAATTTTTACATGGAATGTTTTATGAAGTAATTTAATTTTTTCCAACACACAGCTTTCAAGCAACAGTGTATTGCGCCGGTGTTGCCCATTTTCGCCATATTAAAAAATTTCACGCATTTGTTATAGGGAGAAATTTATAACGAAAATATTTATAAAATATCAACGGGATTTTTCAGCAACTTCAAACTTGCATTATACTCTAATTTAATAGCTATAAAACAGCATACCAAAAATCTTTCCCGAAATTCTAATTAAGAACCGTGGATTTGGGATGAAAAGTTTATGGAACTTTTCTATTTTTGCATGAAATTCTAAAATTAGATTCGTATGGTTTTTTTTACAAAAATAATGAAGAGTCATTAGAAAATACCAATTAAAAGTAGTCAAAATTGGTCAAAATGTTGATGTGTTTTCAATTTGTCGAACCAATTACAACAATTCCTACGTTAGCCGGCTGGAGAAAAAATTATAAAGATCCAAGTAAAGATTTCCATCACACAAACTTATTATTTCTGTTTTTGGCTTTTATTTAGTAAAAATATTATTGAAGAATATAATAGGCGATTATATTATAAGCAGCCAAATATCTCGAAACCGTATCGTGATTGGCCTATTCTGTGGCCAGATTAACATTCAGCACATGGAAAACCTTGAAGAAGATTTTGTCTAGTTGTTGGTTTATAAGGCAATGAATTTTTTTTTTAAGTTTAATACAATAATAATTTCTGAACTAAATATTCTCAATTCTGGTGTTTGAAAAGAATCAAATCATAGCTGTCCCCAGTACTTGAAATGAAAAGATAATAAAATGGTGAAATAAAGAAAAATATTAAGTATTACTTAATTGTACATTAATTGGCGCTTGCGTGCTCGAAACGTGCTGCGCATACATAATTAATTTCATTAAAAATAGCACCGCCACAAAAAAGCCCCCAGCAAATTACAATGCAGTGCATGAATTGATCCGACATAAATTGATATTGTAAAATCCGCATTTGTGCGTGCTGATAGATTAATAAAGGTTTATTTATTTTATTTCATTTATTCTACAGCATTTTATTTAATTAAATAAAACTTATTAATTCATATCAAAGCTGATTATTTTGTAAATTAGTATATTTTAAATTTATTTATATTTATTTTACCAACTATTGCTTTCGAGAAAAATCCCAACACTAACTTTCCTACAATTATCAGCTCTCATCAATGCATTGAGATGGAGGGAAAGTTCTGTCGTATTTGAAAGAAACTATTTCAATTCATTTGAAAAATATTAATCAATTATATATGTTCCGTTATTTGTTACAACTTGTTGCCATCTTTCAGGTAACCTGTGAATTCCTGCTTTGTAGAACTTCTGGTCCTGGAAGTTAAAATAATCAGCAACTGTCTTAGAAAGACTTTCAAAAAACTTGACTTTCCGTTAGATTATTTTGCAGAGATCCGGGTAATAAGACGATAGGGTAATGCCAGGTGATTACTGTGGGTGACTAAGGACTTCCCATCCTAACGCATTCAGTTTTTGTTGTGTCACCATTGCAGTATACGGTCGAGCACTATTCCTTTTCTGAACGCTAATGCTGACATTTTTTCTTTGATAGCTGCATTCAATTTAGCCAGCTGTTTACAGTACAGATCTGCGTTGATGGTTTTTCCTTGTTTCAGCAAGGCGTAGTACACTGGACCTTTCCTGTCCGCCCACAAGCAAATCAGTACTTTTCGTTGATGGATACTCGGTTTTGGAACTATTGCTGATGATGTTCCTGGTTTACAGTATGATTTTGTTGTCTTAATATGCTTGTAAAGAATCCACTTTTCATCTCCAGTAATCAGCTTGTCCAAAATCGGTTCCATATTGTGTCTAATCAGATGTGATGAAGACATTTTTATACGATCAGACGAACTCTTTTTCGTTAATTCATGTAGAACCCAAACTCTTTGCTTTAACACAAACCCAAGAGATTTAATATGAGATCCAACAGTTGCATGAAGAATGTCAAAATCTTCTGCAATATCTCGACTTGTTAAATGTGGATTACTTTCCAACATTTGAATCGTAAAATATCATTAACGATCTTGGATGGTCGGTACAGGAACCACAGTCTGAGCCACTCATTTGGGATAGACATGGAAGGTGACAGTCCCAAAGAAGATACTCATACGGTTCCTGTACCGAGAGCCCATGACATCAACACTGGCCTCATCCACTCGAACCATAAGAGAAGCCCCTTCCTTTCCTTCCCGGTTGCTACTCTTGGCGTGCGAGAGGGCTTGCCAAAGCCTCGTGTTGATGCCCGGATTCTGGGCACGCAGGCAGGACAGGACATCCGCAGTGGACAGATCGGGATCTTGAATCCAGCAAAGGATACGCTCTCCCCGCTGTAGACCGCGAAGCAAGTGGTCCCTATTGAGGACATGTTATTGACAGCGGTCCTGATCCACTCGAAGCTGACCAGAGACGCTCACGTCACCCTTACGGTACCCTACTTTGTCTCATAGCCCTTCGCGTTGGCTTCAGGATCGGAGAGAACAACCCAACGCATCAGCTGGATTTTGCAGTATTTAATTTCTGCATCAGTCAGCAGATGGTCAGACCCCAGTTTACCCAGGGGTCACCCCCGTCACCTCCAGGATACGCTCTCGCTCATAGACTTGGGTAATGGTTGCGGCCTTCAGAACCCATGCTCCTGCCCCTAGCCAGTTTGGTTCCCTAGCTGATGCCTTACTTCGTTTTTGGAATTCATACAAAATTCAGTGTCGTAAATGCACTTTATCTACTGATATGTTTTTCACTTTAAATATCACAAATAAATGATCAACGGTAACGGATTGTGTATTATACAGCAGGTAAAAAGACAAAAATAGCACCCAATGACTCGCAAGCCAAATGTGTTTTTTTTACTTACAAGAAAAATTACCTGCCTATTTAAAATACGACAGAACTTTAGCTCAACCCATAGAATAGGCAAGAAAAATCTTCCAAGTAAATCACCACATCCACATAGTACATGAATTTATATGCATAAAATAATATTTAATACTTCTCCCTGCCCAACAATTTTTCCAGATCACTTTACGCACTTGGCACAAACAGCTACAAGTCTATGTCGCCGTCGCTGATCAACTCTACGAACGCGCCTACAATTACAAAACTTTACAGCAAAACACATGGATTAGCTCACACGAACAAGCCAATAGGATAGACGAAGCGCTCAAGCGCCTGCGACATCTTATACTCACAACACGCAGCATTCTATGCGATCTCGAGGTGACGGCCAACTTACTGGCGAAGCGTCATTTACCAAGCAAAGATTTTACAATCGATACCGCAGCAATGCAAGCATACATACGGCTCAGATCGGATAAGCGTTCGGCTGGGGAAGGTGTGGATCCTATTGATATTAATATGCTTTATCAGAGACTCCGGAGATCCCTATTGCATATGCGACAGACGCTGAAAAGCCGATGTGGTAAGGGCAGGAAAGGTATAAAGCGGCGTGGAGAGAAGAAGAAGCAAGGCGAAAAGGCTGTGCAGCAAGGCGGCAGGCAACAGGAACAGGAACAAGAGGTCATAAGGAAAACGAAGAAGAAAGCAAGAAAACAGCATGGTGATAAAAGTGCATCAATCAATCAGCAGCGCAAAACACATAAACTGCGGCATCAAGAAAAGCGGACACTAAGCCCGCTAGGGCAGTCATAAATTTATATTTCGGAATGCAACTCAGGAATTATTGAATGTTGTTAAATTTAGGGTCACTTATCTAGTGCATGAACAGTTTTTAATATGCATTTTCTTCTTTTTTTTACCACAAAATTGGCACAAATTTTTAAAACAAAAATGGTAAAATTTTTTAGAGCAAAAATGCTACATTCTGACATACCAAACGACATAATTAAATAGTGCATAGATACATATCATTCGTTTGCGGAAAGAACTTCAAAACTCAAGCACACTTTTTTTAGATAGTTATGCAGAAATGTCCACAATACCTTCTTGTATGCTGTGTAAAAAATTCATGGCGATATTTGTTGACAGTATCCCTATCCTTACTTTGTCTTACTACTACTACTACATAGGTACTGTGCGCCTAGTGAATTGCAAGCTTTCTCACCGTTTTTCTCGAATTTTTTATTGTTTGAGTGGAGAAGCTCCTCCCGCAAACGAGCCACATATACTAAAGGCAACACTACTTATACTTTCTAAGTCATTTCCATCAAAAATTTAATTTGCGAATAATTTGGCCTACCCTAATGTAGTGACAAGCACATCTGTTTCTCATCTAATTTAGTCATTAATTGGTTTAGTAGTCACTTACTCGTAAATCATTAATTTGTCGTCAATTATATCCTACCAAGTATTATATTTATTTAATCTGTCTCATTTGTCGTGCTCAATATTTTAATTCATATAGTAAACGTAAATATTTATAATGTCATAATAATTGTTATGCTGTGATATTACACCATGATTTTGTACACTATGTAACATAATTATGTAATTACTTCAATATTGTATGTACTTATTTATACTTTTTATATGAAAATAAATTAAACATTTATTAAAAATAATATACAATATGTATATGGAAAATAAATGAATGAAATATTTGTAATGAATTTGAGAATTTTTTTTAAATCCATTTATTTATTACAATCTGTTCTTTTCACATTCAGCACTTGATTTGTACTTAAGACTAGGGCATTATACTAGGAATGCACGGAAAGCGCCCAGTGGTGCAACCTTTCCTAGATTTTTGCTTCTTAGCATAATAAAATCGTTGTTGATTTCTTCTCTAGTCTGTATAAGGGAGATGGAGTTAAGATTTATTTCTGCAATTTAAGGGTTTTGGTACGATTGGAGTCTTATATTGTGTGATGTGGCAGCTTTTTATTTTTTCAGATATTGTGGAATTTTTCTTAATTGATGGTATCGATATCGAAGATGAAGAGGTACCCTATGGTCAGAAAGCACCGGGAATGTTTAAATAAAACAAAACCAAAGTTAAATTTAAGGCAAATTTATTTGATCTCCTTCAAAATATGACCCGTCTGAAGCAACACACATGCACCAACGTTTAACCCAGTCCTCCATGCACCCCTGGTAGGCCGACGAAGGGATGACCTTCCGCTCCTTCGTCGTATTCTCTTTAATCTCCTCTATCAACTGAAATCTCCTTTTACGAAGTTGTAACTTCACCTGGGGAAACAAAAATAAGTCGCACCTTGCCATATCAGGTGAATACGGTGCTTGCATGATGGTATTTACTTGGTATTTGGTCAAATAATCCAGCACAATTTGGACTCAGTGCGATGGCGCGTTATCATCATGCAATATACAAGAATTGGTTTGCCCAAATTTTGGGCCGAGTGCTACGTACAGCATCTTTTAAACGCTTCTAAACGGATAAATAATATTCTTTATTGACTGTCCGACCCGATGGAGGGTACTCATGGTACACTACGGCTTAGCAATCGAGGAAAACAGTCAACATCACCTTTCTCGGTACATTTTGATCATGGGGTAAAATCTTGCTGCTATTTAGGCAGCGTTATATCGATCTCTGGAGGCTCGGGCGTTGATATCAAAAGTCGAATAAAGAAAGCTGTAGCGGCATTTGACTCTCTGTAAGCGATTTGGAACTCCATCACACATTTCACGGCGCACAAAACTACGAATTTTTATTTCCAACGTAAAGTCGACTTTACTTGGTGAATGTGAAACGTGGAATACGACGTCAGCTGACACATGCTAATTGCAAGTTTTTGCAAACAGTTGTCTTCGAAAAATTCTCAAAACATTCTGACCAAATATTATCTCGAATGCTGGCTTGTGGGCCAAAATCCAGTAGAAGCCAGAAGAATCCGAAAGAGGAAAGGGGCCTGGATTGGTCATGGTCTACGCAGAGGAAATGGTCAGTCAACAAGAGCCACCATTTACTGGAACCCCCAAGGACAATGCAGACGTGGAAGACCAGCGAATATCTGGAGACGACTGCTGGAGTCAAAAACCAGCAACATACAGCTCCGCTGTATTGAAGTTAAGAGATTGGCGCAAAATCGACGCGAATGGAAGAAATTCGTTGTGGCCCTATATTCCACACTGGAACATTAGGAATTTATGATGATGATGGGTGGGAGATTTGAGATCACGATGGATTTGGGCGCTTATAATATGGAAAGTTTGTAATCATTCTGGGATTTTTCGCTGAATTACGTGTCGAAATTTCAAGCCAATCAGAGCAAATGAGCAAAGTTGAGGGAAAATCTTTGGAGTATTTTGAAGTTGGAACTGTATGCCGTAGGTCCAACATGGCTTGAGCTTGAGCTTGAGCTTGAGCTAGAGCTTGAGAGCATGAGAACTACGATTAAGCAACGAGTATAGATTTCGGAACCTGATTCCATGTGCCTTACCTTTAGTGAAAATATGTATTTAGCACGTAAGCTTGAAAAGCTAGGCATATAAACTAGGAAATATAAAAAATTTGGATGCTCTTATGTTTTGCACCCCATAATTAAAACTCAGTAAAATAGTAATGAAAATGGATTATTGTTTCCCAAAATATTCCCCCTGCAAATAAACACATGCTTCTGCATTAGCTTGAACCAATTCCCAAAGCACTTCTGCCACTCAGAAGTGGTTACCTCCAAAACGAGCTGTTTAAAAGCTTCCACACAATTATTAGGCTTTGAAAAGCGTTGCCTCGCATTTTATTTTTGATATTTGGGAACAAAAAGAAATCTTTAGATGCAAAATCAGGGCTGTAAGGCGGAGTACTTATTAATTCGATCTTCTGAACTACAGCTCATCAACGGTAATGTTGCAATGGCGCAAAATTTAAAAGACAGCACTCGTATTTGCTTATTCGGGTTTTTTCCAACCGCAAAGACGACCTACAGAGATTTCAAATTTCAGCAATTTTCCGAAGTATACAGCACACAAATATCTGCTGAAAAAACCTATTGATTGTATCTAAAGAAACCATAAGATGCAAATTTGGCACTCAGCAAAAAGCCGAAAGAGCAGATTCTTGCATTTGCCTATCTCGGATCCAGAATCATCAGCAATAGAGATCTAAGAATAGAAGCAAAGCAAGCGGCAAAGGAAGAAGTATCGCTATCTGGCTGTATAAGAACTGCTGTATGGAGAAAAAAGCACATGAGAACCGAAAACAAAGTAAGAATCTATTCGACCAATTCTCACGTATGCTGTGGAAGCAAAGGCGAACACGGCTGTAACCGAAAAATGGCAACGGTTGAAAAGAAAAACTGCCGGCAATAGCTGGGTACACCATCTATGACCGAAAGACAAATGAAGAAATAAGAAACATTTGCAACGTTGTAGAAATAACGAGATGGGTCCGAACTCGAAGAAAGCAAGGAGAGACCATATCCAAGGAAAGCCGTGTGGGCGCATAGCGAAAATAGCATTAGACGACAAAACTAATCGACGTAGGCCACCAAAACGCAAGACCGCAAAAACGTTGGCATGAGTACTGGATCCTACCTCGGAGAGGACTAACCCTATCGTCTCGACGATTACTTTCAACAGAAATTTTGCCACTCTCATTCCATCTAAGGAGGAATGAAGTAAGCGATTCTCACTAAAAAACTTCAACACTACAGTCTATACAGATGGCTCTAAAATGGTGTTGGAGCAGATATAAAATTGAAAAGTCTGTACGTCTTCCTTATACTTGCAGTGCCTTCAAGGTGGAAGTACCGGCGATTGGGGAAGCTTGTAGTTTACTAATCCCTTATTTCACTTTTAAGAGCAATATCACTATTCTTTCGGATAGCCGAGCTACAATCCAGGCACTAGATTCGGCAAAAACAGCCTCTAAACTGGTGGAACAAAGTAGGAATAGCCTTGCCACCTTGAGTGAAAGCCATAAAGTTACCTTAATCTGGGTCCCAGCGCATCAGAACATTGAAGGTAACGAAAAAGCAGATGAACTGGCAAGATGGGGATCTGCCATGAACGGCTTTGTTACAGAAACGGTATTTACACCACTGAGTTCAATTAAGAATAAAATTTCCTCAAAGCACCTTCGAAGCGCGGATTGTAGATGGAGAGACCAGACGACAAGCAAAATTGGCAAAACGTTATGGCCGTCCTACAACCTCAAACAATCGTCAACATTGACAGGCATGAAACGGAGATTTACGGCAGTCATAACGGGCTTTTGGTCTGTCGGAGAACAAGCAGCCAAAATGGGCATCCCTCACAACCCACACTGCCACAGTTGTAAACAGTGAAAGAAAAAGGAAATGATATTCCATTTCTTCTTTGCCTTATGGAACGATAGAATGTTAACCCAAGACAAATCACTGTTCGAGAGTATCGAACAACTGCCCGGCTTAGACATCAATACTCATGCCGACTAGTTCGACCATTTTGAATGTTCAGTTAATTATTGACAGCTGCTTTGCTTGCACCTACTTAAAAAGATGGATGAAATAACCTGTATCAAATTTTGCGTGAAAAACGAGATTAAGTGCGCGGATGCATTCCGAATACGGAGAAGCTATTTTGGACCAAAGCAACGTTTATCGGTGGTACAAAATGTTCTCAGAAGGCCGAGAAGATGTGAATGACGAAGAGCGTGCCGGACGCCCGAGCACTTCAACAACAGGCGAAAAAATGATGAAGTGAAGAAAATGGAATTGGCCAATCGTCGGGTCACTTCTATGGAAATTGCTGAGGACCTAGACATAGACGGCATTGAAGGAGGAGCTGAATGAGATAAAAACAAATGATTTTTTGAAGAGCTTCGAAGATTATAAAAAACGTTGGCACAAATGCATAATATCGCATGGGGATTACTTTGAAAGGGACAAAATAGATATTAGTAAATAAATAAATAAATAATTTTTGAAAAACACAAAATTCGCGATATTTTTTTAACAAACCCCGTTGTCAGGCTTTAAGTAACCGTTAAACCAGTTGATGCGGAAGCGCTAGTAGGATTCTGTATGAATCACACTTTAACCCGCCAAGTGGATCCTAAATAACCGATAAAGATGAAGTTTTTTTCCAAAAGAAATTTTTTTAATTTATAAAAAACTAAGATATTTCACCCGCAGCAAAATTTTCAAAACTGACTACAACCCAAAATTATAAAAAATTGTTTCAGTTTACTTCTTATTTTATTCAAACCTTGTCTATTGTCCGAAATACTTGGATCACCTGGCATGGAATCGCGCAGCACCTATCGCATTTTTGTCGATATAGAACACAAAAAATTGCAGCTAAATCAAAAATTTGTTGGCCTGAAAGGTGTACGGTTTGTGTAAAAAATGTGTTACCTTCAAATTCACAAGCAAGCAAATAACCAAAAATATAAATATATTTAAAGTACAGTCACAAACACAAACATTCCACGCGTTTTCACAGCCGCGTGGCAAAAAACAAAAAAAGAAAACAAAGTAAAATAACATTGCAACATAAATCTCGAAGAGTTTTTCAATTCAATTGCCATTGACGCGCCTTGGCCACACAGGCGCCAGGAACGTCATTTATTTATTTGCCGCCGCATCTTCTGCTCTCTACACAACAATTGTTTGCCTTTTGTTATGTCCACTCGACTTGAGCAAGTATTACACCTTTGCTGAATTTCCACACAACGCAGCCGGACAGACTGCTGCAACAATCACGAGTGCATGAATATGTTTATGTGATATGTATGTATGTAAGTATGTGTGCACATGTATCGCTATGCGAGCCCGAGTTGCAAGCCAACAGTTGCCACCTCAGCTTGGCCTCTTCAAATGCTCGCAATCATTTTACTCATAATGAGCGTTATAAATCTGCGTGACCTTTATGCTGTCATAGGGAGCCTAGCAAAATAACAACGCTAAACAACAACAAGTAACAATAGACAACATACCTCAAAACAGCAGTTGTTGGTCGATCGATCGATCGATAGTTGGGTCACTCCATTGACAATTAAAAATCGAAATTGGTTTGTATTGGTTGGGAAATGGGAAATGCGAGTGAAGAGGTGGGAAGTAGAAAAACAGTGAAGAGAGTTTTCAATATGTTCATTATCAGTTGATCGTATACTAAGTACAATTGTAACAACGTCAGGATAATTGCAGCCAAAATATCATCTGCCTTTATGGGCGAGACGTGTCACTTCTGGTCGATATGCCTCGTATGCCACGAAATCATCAGGGGGTATACGTGCGATGCATTTAAATTTATTTGTGTGCGTATGTGTGTGTATCTGTAGGTATTTGATTAGAAGTAGGCGCAAAAAATGTGAATTTTCACGCCTTTGATATTACACCGACAATCGTTGTGTTCTCGAGCAGCGATTTAGTTTTATTGTCCTTTGGACAATGGAAATATTTTGAGTGGACACAAAGAAAACGAGTGCAATTTATTGCTTCTTACGGCTTTGTCTAAAAAAATTGCTACGAAATTCACACAGTCATTGGTTTAACAATTAGAAATTGAATGCTGAACTTGGAGGTTAGCAACGCGAACAAAAAGAAAGAAAACAGTTATTAGTTAAAGAGGCATCTGGCCTATTTCTGATTTTTTTTTTACCTTAAATTGATTTGCACCAAGTACAGTAGGCCTAGTTCGCCTAGGCGCAATTCCTTTCGAAAATTTTAATATAATTATCTTTCCTTTTGATTTATAAAATGGATACTCGGCCAGGAAATCATTAATAAAGATTCGAGATGAAGCGAAATGAATGCCCATTGCGCGTCAGACCTTAAAAAACAAAACGGAAGAATGAATTAGCAAAACCTCCACCCGTTTTGCTAATTCATATTAGAGAGATATTACGCGACTAACTCTTCTCGAAACGGCGTTGCCTGCTTGATAAATGTGAGAAGTTTGGCGAAGAATAGAGATCTTTTCGTAAAACAATTCAACTCTGCGCCTCCTTAGTCTAAATTAGTGCAATTAAGTAAAAGGCTCTGAATTGGCAACCTCCAACCGTCCGCAGCCTTATATTGCTTTATCGATAATAACTATGATGACCACGACCCATGAGGCAGAAAGCGGAAAACCACAGTTCGTCAGGATAAATTGAACATACGACAAATCAAAAAGGATCCACTGAGCACTTCAAAGGACATACAAAAAAATATGCAAGTAGAAGTGACAAGTCGAATAACCAGATATATGTTAAAAGAGGCAAGTTTGCCGGCAAGAAGTACAGGATGTGAACCACGGGCTACAAAAATAGTTTAAATAAGACCATGCTTCCATTTGCTAGAGAGGCGACGGCTATAAATTGGGAGTTTATGCACGATGATGATCCCCAAACATTCGTCAGCGGTTATTAAGGCCTGGATGACTCAAAATAGGGTTAAGGTTTTGTAGTGACCTTCACAGTCACTAGACCTTAACCCTATAGAACGTCTATGAGGAATACCAAAGAAAAAACAAGATTGGGGGATATATAATGCGTAGAGAGTGGTAGTCTATATCCCCTGAAAGTTATGCTAAGCTCGTCAATTCCACGCATAGCAGATACTTGGAAGTAATAAAATATAACAGCGAACCAAACTGGCTAGGGAGGAGTCCCGAACGAAAACCGAGAACGGTAATGGAAAACGAAGGATTGATTACTCCAGGTGGAAAAAACACAAGTGGCAATCCACCCGCGTCGGCGGCAGGAGCATGGATTCTGGAGGCCCCAACCATTACCCAAGTCTCTCAGTTGTATGAACGAGAGCGCATCCTGGAGGAGACGGGGTTGGTATCACAATCTCCTCTTCTTCAGAGACTGAAAAGGTTTCCCGATTTCGGAGGGCCTGACTTGTGAGGCTGCTTCGGTGGCGGCACGACCTCCCAAAGAAGCCGGGAAATCGAAGAGCGTGGCAAGAATGCGGCGGGCAAGGCTCATGCGGGAGAAATCCTTATGCACCTCTGTCGGCCCTTCTGCGTCTGTGTCCCCCAAAAGACCTCGATCGGCGGAAGTGACACCCACAGAAGCCACAGGGTCCTCGGTGGGCACTGGCGCTCACAAATTGTCGGGCTCTCGACGTAAGCGGAGGAAGACGGTGGCTGAAAGCAGCACACCTTCCTGCCCTGAGGCTGATATCCGCGCCACGACCCCCGAAGGTACGAGCGTGATATCGGCGACAGTCATTGTTGCGGACGATGGTGCCACTCAGCCGCGTTCTAACCACCGCCTCGACAACAAATCCAACTCAGCTGTCTGCCCGACGAAAATTTCGTCAGGGGAGGATGGCGAGCTTCGCCCGAGCACATCCAAGGGTGGAGCCAAGCCATCGTATAGCGAGAAGGCTGCTGGGCCACGACCTGTGGCTGTGATCGGAAAAGTGGGGCCTGGCCATCAGCTGACTCATGCAGAAATCAAGTACTGCAAAAGCCGGCTGATGCGACGGGTTGTTGCCTCCAGTCCTTAAGTCGAAGCGAAGGGCTGTGAGACAAAGAACGGCACCATAAGGGTGGCGTGCGCGTCTCAGGCCAACTTCAATTGAATGAGGACCGCTGTCAATTATGTGCCCCCATGGGGGCCACTCGCTTCGCAGTCTACAGCGAGGAGAGTGTACCCCTCAGGAAGGTCATCTGCTGTATTCCAGATCCCGATCTCTTTACAGCGGATGTCCTGCCCTGCCTGCGTGCCCAGAGTCCGGGCATCAACACGAGGCTTTGGCGAGTCCTCTCGTCGTTATTTTAATTATCAAAAATCTTTGGGGAACCTATAATGATGATAATAATAAATGAATTGAAAACCTAGATTTCGGGTTGGATTTTGTTACTGATGGGAATATGGAAACTACTGACTATAATATTGGGTTGAGGAATAAGTTCATAGCATTTTTATATTTTCTTTTATTTGACAACGATTTGTTTGCTGTTTGGCAAAGGGTAAGAATTCATTCGATGGAACTCTTTCTGCTCTACGAAAGTTCGCGAACGCACGTGCCGCAGCGGAAGGCCTTCTGAATTCGATGAAGAATGTCTCAAAGCACTTTTGCAGAAGAAGGGTAGCCAAACGGTCGTGAATTTGCGGGACAAATAAATTGCATTTATGATGGCCTTCGATTCCCAATCAGCTTCATTCAATGCGATTAACCAAAAATTGGGAACTTGGGTGCCTCACGATCTCATAAAAAAAAAAAAAAACAAAGAAAATCGCCTTCAAATTCCTTCTCAGCATCTCGCCCGCCATTGAGCAGGACGAGGTCATAAACAGTGCTTTTTATACTGAATCGTTACGGGCGATGAGAAATGCTGCCTATACATCAATATGAAGCAAAGAAATGAGTTGGTGACTCCAGAAGATACACCCAAGCCGAGAGTCAAGCCGGTTCTTCATCCATAGAAGATTATGATAAGTGTTTGGGGGGAATTGGGAGGGCATGGTGCTTTGGAAAATGCTCGAAAAGTATGCCACGGTTAACATGGAGATCTACATTGTCCAGCTACACCAGGTCAATTAGGCTATACGACTGAAAAGACCTGATCAACATGGTCAAGCAATACTCCTTCACGACAACGCCATGCCCCATGTTGTACAAGTCATCGAAGCCGCACTCCGAGAGCTCGAATGGGAAGTCCTTGGCATTCGCCGTATTCTTCAGCCTTCGCACGGACCGATTACCATCCTTTCCACTCCTGTCAAACCATATGAAGGGCTTGACTTTCGATAACAAAGACGTCCTTAAAAATTGGCTCAACAATTTCTTTGACACCAGACCAGGCGATATTTGGAGGAACTGGATCAACAAATTAGTCGGGAGGTGGAAAGATATTGTAAACAGCAACGGCGAATATATAATTAATTAACTTATTGATATAATTTTTGTTTAAATAAAAGTCTTCGGTAAAAACGCTGCGAACTTATTCCCCATCCCAATGCATTAAGATTTTAGCTGTTTTCCAGTTCAAAATTTATGATGGAATCACAAGGTAAATTTGCAATACATCAGACAGTCGTTACCCTTCTGACGCACACACAACTTCAAGTTTGTTCCACTTCTCAACGGAAATCTGCCTAGCTGTGAACGCAAACTCAGAATGCTAATTCTACAAGTCAATGCATTCTAAACTTGACAAAGTTCTATGAGCTTCAGTAGCGTTAAACTTTGCGCAAGACTGTATTTTTGCTGCTTTGCACAATTTCACACCCATTTCGACAGTAAAAAAAGCAGTGTTAAAAGTTTTTGTTTGTATCATCTATTAAGTGCCTCATTTATTTATTTGAAATAATTTTTAGAACACTTCAGCAGTCTAGACCGGTGTAGAAATATCGTCACAAACTTGATTGCCACACCGTTGACATACATACACCTACACTCTGGTGACAGCTGAGCGCAATTGCGACATATCGCTGATGCTTAGACGCTTGGATGCTAATGCATGAAGGCATAATGAAAAAACTCAGCTTGGCTTGAGAAGTGGACAAAGCAAATCTTGTTTACATTTGGCATCAAATTATTTCCCTAGTGAAAATGCTGCGCTGAGCAGTAACAGAAGCTTGAGAAAAAAAATATGCAGAAATGCTAGTGTTGTCAGCTGCTGTCCAAATTTAATTAATTGACAAATTTATTAATATTTTTTTTTGTATAAAATTCAGCAGAAATTGTCAGAAAAGTGGCTGTGATTTTTCATCATTCTATTATATTTAGAGCTGTGGTAAATGTAAACAACAAAATGCTTGAGTGGCTGTGAAAGTGAATTCGCTGCTGAATTTTTAATAGCAAATAAATATTTACACACACGACTTGCGAAGCGACAACTGCCGCAATGTTACAAATATTACATACAGGGTGTAGCGCGATTGAGTTAGCACATTTCCGCAAATCACTGAAGATGTTTATAAATATTTTTTTTTATTGTGGGAATGAAATGACTAACGCGTAAATATACTTTGAGCAAAAATACTCGTAGAAAATATGGTATTATAGGCGATATGTGCGAGTTAATTATTTGTCGATCGGTATGCAGATGATTCCCTTCCAATCCCACCCAATATTCAGCAAATCCTTCTTGGCCGCAAATCCTCTCTTTCGATTGTTTTTCCAGTATGTGACCCATTTTTCATATCCAGTTACCAATCGTTTCATAAATTTGTCGATTTCATTATTAAGGGTAATCAAATTAGCGGTATCGGATTTTAAATTGAAATAAAATAACGAGAATTCAAATTGATTTATTTCTAAAAGATAATCTTTTTGAAATGTTGACCGCAACTGCGCCGTATTTCCGCCTTCCGTAAACACCGATTTTGAATGCCTCGCGGCTCACGCGACTTCACGGCTCGCGGGACTTCGGTCGGCGTCTCGTGAATAATTTTAGTAATGTTGGCTTTCAATGCCTCAATCGACAATGCATTTATCCAAAAAGCATTTAGACTTTACATACACCCACAAATAAAAGTCCAAAGGTGTGTTATCTATCACGAGATCTTGGTGGTTAATCCACTGGTCCGAGAGGAGAGATAAATTGCTCACCGAAACGACAGCAAACGACGCAGTAAATCCATTGTTTCAAGAGCTGTATGACAAGTAGCGCCGTCCGCCGTCTTGTTCGAATCAAATGAACTTCAATTGTTAACCGAAACGACGGCACGGAAACGACGTCAAGTAGCGCCGTTGTGGTCTTGCTGGAACCAAATGTTGTGGAGATCGCGGACTTCAATTTCCGGTATCAAAAAGTCGTTTATCATGGCGCATTAGCATTCACACTTCACTGTTACATGGGCGCTAGTCTCGTCTTTAAAGAAATATGGGCCGATATGTTGTTGTCAATGGATGTAATGGCTGTTCCGGAACGGCCTCGGGTTGCTGTTCAGCCCAAATATGGCATTTTTGCTTATTGAAGTAGCCATAAGCCGAAAATGGGTATCATCGCTAAACACCATAAGTTGGCCTGAGCGCCCGATGAACACTTTTCACATAGCGCCGATTTTCGTAATTCAGTTGTAAGATTTGTAAACGTTTTTGAGGCGTAACTCCTTATGAAATGTCAATTAATACTAAAAAAATTATATATTTATCCCTTTCCCGCAAATGTTGGCAGGCTCCCGACGACTCTGATCTTTGAAAGTAGTACCTCTACATGAACAAAATTGTATCGTGCACATCCCTGATCCCAACAGATTTTATGGCAAATCAAATGGCGGCCTCATTCACCACAGATCTGTCAACCTACCACTCATGCCGAGAAGGTGTAGCAGCTCTGACAACCGACTCTATCAATAAGGGTTGTTGCCGGCTAACGCTTAACTGATTACTTGGAAAGTGAGATTCCATCAACAAGCTGAGTGTCTCACTTTGCCGCTCCGTGAAGAAGCCATCAGATTTCCTAAGTGACCCCAGCTTTGCAGTTGGGTTCCTTTTCAGGATCCTAACTAATTTCGCCGTGTCAGTCAGAGATTCAATACCGCTGCAGAATTTCCTATAGGAACATCCCTGTGTCACTCCCAGTCCTTAGCAAGGTTAGTCTTGAGGGCCCGGTTTAGAAGTTTTCTCGACTCATGCCTCAACATCTGGAACTCTCGATTCCACCAAGGAACGGGAGTCCGGTCAGGGAGAGGTCGAATTGGACAGACTGACTCAAAACCTTCAGTTGCTGCCATGAGTTACACTGGACGATAATTGTAAATTTGGATTATTCTTTGAGCGTTACAGAATAGTTTCGGTCTCAAGGCTGAGAAAGAACTCTAAAACATAAAGTTCCGAGGTCATGCGGGCAAAGCGTGTGTCACTTGGGAAAGCTACTATGATTGAAAAAAGATGAGCTGCAACTCTCGACAGTAGATGGTATGCTAACCGAACATTACCTATTAGGTATCCCCGAAGTGAAACTTAAATAGCTTCCAGTTGTGTGGTGTACTAAAACTCCTCTTTTCGATTTCCTACTTCTTAGCACTTGGAGTAACCATCTAACTTAATGGAGCCTCCTTAATACTTTAACTCAAAACTTGGTTTACTGACAAACGCTTATAAGTTGATACTCCTTCCGCAAATAATACAAAGACATCAAATTCTTTATCATCAGATTTCATGAAGGGCTCCTAAATTTGACGAATTATGCATTCTCTTATTTTCTCAAAAATTCAATTCATAAAAATTTGTTATAAAAATTCCCCATTCCCCTTTGGAAGAACCCTTTATACTTAATTATAAGTAATATTTTTTTATGAAAACCTATCTTCGGCGCCTTAAACTGTTCCACAGCCAAGTGCTAACTAAAATTTGCATAGACAAATAAAACCAGATGCCTTAATGCGAGAGTATTTCACCGGTGGCAACTACTTATGGATTATTCATCTTAACATATTTTCCTCCCATTTACGCGCTTAAGCAAATTGGCTTGTATGCATAATAAAAAAAAAATGCTAATTGGCCCACCCGTAAGCAGCGGGATAGACTACTTATAGTAAATTTTTATTTACTTGATATTTGTATACCTACAGGTGTATTTATCAGTGAGACCTAAAAGTAGGAAGATACAAACTGAAATAAGCTTTACATGATAAATTTTGTACTCAATAATGTATAGATTAGGGATGAAAGTCCCGATTGGGATTACAAGATTACGAGATTTCGGGATCTCGATGTTGTTTAAGCATTGTAAAACGCAGTATTTAAAGTAAAGTGTAGTAAAAATTTGGAGTAGAATTTTATTGAAAAAAATTTGAATTATTCAAATATAAACTTTACTTGATTGCTCGTTGGTAAGTTTTTTTCGTTAAAAGACAATTTAAATAAATAAATGCACGAAGCTTAATTTAAATAAAAACACTTTCCAAAATATATATAATAAATGGTGTAGCTTCTACTTAAAGAATTCTTTGCTTGCGCTGTTAGCTACTCAATTAAAATTATTTGTTTTTAATTTTCAGCACAATTTTTTTTTTTCATATAGAAGGTCAAGTCCAAAATAAACAAGACTGGTGTCTGTAGTGATGATTTTCTATCTCGTGCCAGAGTTCATGAGAGGTTTACACGTTTCATAGATGGTTGTGAGGACATAAATGACAATGAACATACGGGGCACCCAAAGTCAGTAATCACCGAAAACTCCATCGAAATTGTTCGTAAATTTGTCAAAAAAGAACCGAAATCATTTTTAAAATTCATGGAATCGGAGTTGAGTATCTCCAAGACATCGATTTATCGTATCTTAACTGATCATTTGGGCTTACGAAAGTTCTGTGCACGTTTCATTCCGCACAAGTTAACTGAGGAACAAAAATTTCTCAGAATTCAAGATTCGAAAGACCTCATTAAAGAGACGAGAACTTCCTTTACAACATTGCAACTGGTGAAGAAATGTTGTATTTCCAACATAAGCCTGAAACTAAGTGTCAAAGTGCTGGATGGAAGGCCCCAGACGAGGAAACTACCAAAAAATTCCGTTTGGCGAAGTCAAAAATTAAGTCAATGCTGATTTGTTTTTACGATTCAAAGGGAATTGTGCACAAGGAGTTCGTGCCAACGAACCAAAACGTCAATGCAATTTTCTATCATGGCATTTTGAAGCGTTTGTTACTTCGCATTCGTCGAATTCGCCCTGAATACCGCGAATGAGGAAGCTGGCGCTTATTGCATGATAATGCACCATCTCATCGATCCACTCTTGTGACTGATTTTTTGACTAGAAATCGCATTTTAACCATCAATCACTCACCGTATTCGCCTGATATGGATGAAAGGAGACTGTTTTGCGTCCGTAGAGGCCATCCGAAAGGTTTGTACCGACATTCTGAAGCACATTCCTGTCAATGACCTGAAACACTATTTGGAAAATCTTTTAGGTCGCGCAAA
This sequence comes from Anastrepha obliqua, assembly GCF_027943255.1. Classification (NCBI taxonomy): domain Eukaryota; kingdom Metazoa; phylum Arthropoda; class Insecta; order Diptera; family Tephritidae; genus Anastrepha; species Anastrepha obliqua. The sequence continues at coordinate 12,539,301 of NC_072893.1, forward strand.
ACAGAATATCGAGGCCAGAGGGGACTATTTTGAATAAAGAAACTCGAAGTTATCAGAACAAAGCTTCTGTCGTTTCTATTTTAGCTCAGTCTTGTTTTTGTTTTTGAACTTCACCCTGTACATAGCTTCTGCTCAAATATGAACGAGACGTTATCAATAAAACGGTCCGCGGATGACATATGGCAAAAATAAATTTTTTGTTTTTTGGTAGGACTGTTATAAGCTTACATGGCAAATTTCAGCGTGATGTGTAACATAGTTTGTTTTCTGTGCTACTGTAAACAAGTCAAGCTCGAGTGTGTTCTTCGAATTTAACGATGGAAATTCAAGTTGAACAAAGAATTTGTTTGAAATTTTGTTATTCCAACAAAACAGTCCTACCAAAAAACAAAAAATGTATTTTTGCCACATGTCATCCGCGGACCGTTTTATTGATAACGTCTCGTTCATATTTGAGTAGAAGGTATATAGCAACATGATGCCTCAACATATTTCTAGCCTTTTTCTTAAACCAAAAAAGGGTGCGTTGCATTTTTACAGAGGGAGTTATGTTTTGGGATCAGTCCCGACATTCCGGGAATATATTAGAAATATTCCAAAACCGTTAAAAGTGGCTTCCCTAATGTATATATATGTTTCGGATTTTCGGGACTATATTAAAAATACTCCAAAAATCGTTAAAAGTGGCCTCCCTAATATACTTATAAATTTACCTACTTACGTATGACCCATCATCAATTGCAACTGTTAGTGGACATCCAATATTTTTCAAACTGCCATCTTCTTGCTCATCAGCGATCGACGAACATTTCATTGTTACATTTTTTATATCTAATCGAAAGTGACATTTGCGTCACTCCCACACGCAGCAATTGATGTATTAATAATGCGACACTGCTGTCACTGGATGCCATCAACACATGTTGCGATATAGAGGCAACCGACAACAACTCTTGCCACATGGCGGCCATAAACGCCATCACCTAACCTAGAAATTTTGATTGATATGCCACCAATGTGTGGCAAGTGCGCGTGTGCATACACACCATTCATACATATTTTTGGTAATATTATAGCGCACCAAATGCATTAACGAATTTCTACTCGACTAACACCTTGCCGCTTTTGCTACCCTTCTTCGCGGTTTCGTGCGACAATAAAGGTAAATGACATTTGATCCTTTGCATGTCCGCATCACAAAGACAACATCAAAAAAGACTTTGGCGTCAACCAACCAACCGCAGGCGCTTGTAGGTGAATTTGATATGCTCGCATATGTGCAACAAAACTGCATTTTTCTATGTTATATCTGCTTTTCGTTGTGGTTATTTTGTCTTGCAATATGGCGTCAGTGCCATTTTTAAATGGGAACTCCTTCGAACAACTTTTTATGAGAGCACTTCAAATTGTGGTCTATGCGGGCAAACCAGCTATACCATAGTTCCTGATACGAAGTATTGCAAAATAAGTTCTACCCGATGATTTTCTTGAAATGCTAAAACGAAATGAAATGTTAAAAATTTTATGTTTTTTGGAATTTTTTTATTGAGAATATGAGCAATTGGCTTTCGGGTACGGGATATATAATTTCTCTTGTTTATTTTGCTCAAAACCCTACGCTATTGACTATTTTTAAAAGAAATTACCGATTTTTCCTACTTTCACACAAAAAATTAGTATTTGTTTCAAATTATTAAATAAAAAACCTAAAAAAACACAAAAGTATTTGATAATAAGAAAAAAACATAGCGGTAGAATATTCCTGAAAATTTTGTTTATTATACTTCACGATAATTTTTACTATAATATTACACCGTGCGTCAAAAATAATACTTATGCTCAGGCTTAGCGAAAAAAAAATATTGCAAATTCCGAAGAATTACAGAGGAAATGCTCTACTGATTCATCCTCTTCCTCGTCTCTACAACTTTTACAGTATTCACGGAAAAATACTTCTAGACGAGAAGAGTGCCTACCTAACAGCCAATGACCGGGGACACAAGCTAAGACCTTCGAGATGCTCTCTCTTGAGAGGTTGAGCAATTCTCCTGATCTTTTCTTATCTATTTGCGTCCAAATTGGCCTGGTTGTAACACATGTATTTTCTTCTCTGCATGGCCTATTGGCCTCCTGGGGAATATAATTTTTTGTTCTTAATTTGCTAGTGGAATTTTTTATCCTGAATTTGCAAATAGAAAACCTAATAGTGCCTCTGTTTTCAGGCAGTGTAAGATTGGTACCTTTTTAGATAAGCTGATGACTTGAAATTTCCTTCAATATCTCTGTGTCCTGGAATCCATGTAAGACTGACCTTGAAGTCGGTGCTAATATCTTTTAGAGCTGCCTGGCATTCTTGAGTAACCTTTGATCATAGTATAACTGCTCCCATTGATTCGATAGCCGCCGAGAAGATATTTATCGTAGTTCTTGTTACGGCGTGTGTGTTAAGGTGCACAGTTACTTCCTTTATGGCTAAGACTTCTGCTTGATATACGCTACAGTAGTCCGGAAGTCGGACCGACAATTCTAATCGTAATTTTTTTGAAGACAACTTCATAGCCTACCTAATTTTCTACCTTGAATCCATCCGTGTAGAAATTAAATTCCTTTCTTCTCCACGGCTTTTGAGTTTGCCACTCTCTTCTTGACGGGATGTTAGTCTTGAAGAGCCTGTCGTGTGTTTAAGGTCGATTTAAGGAAAGAGTAGTTGAATTCTTGCTTGTAACTACTCATGGGACGTAGTATCGGCGTGGCCAAACCGCCGTCATACTACTAAGTCTACCGAAGCATAAATCGACCGACGTTTGCCTGGTGAAACTTATTCTTCATATTAGGTTTCCACGTAACTTTCCGTTCTAATATGAGTTCTAAGTAGTTAAGTTTATCTTTCAAAGGAATCTCCACGCCCTTGAAAATTAGGAGGGAGACTGTGGGCATTCTATGTTTTTTTGTAAAGAGAATTAATTCAGTTTTATCGGGGTTTATTCCGAGTCCCTTACTCTCTGCCCAATTACTAAGCGTAGCCATATTAGAGCGCAGAATATCCATAAGTGTGCTGGAATACTTGCCTTTAACCGCGATTGCCAAATCGTCAGGGTAAGCTGTGACGTGGCAAGTCCCTCTCTTTAGGGTCAGCAGCAGAGAGTTCACTGCCAAAATCCAGAGGAAAGGGGGAGAACCCCTTTCTGAGGAGCACCTCTGCAGACCTGTCTGCTTATTATTGTGTTGCCTAATCTTGCAGTTACCTTTCTTCTGTCAAGTGTAGTCACGATCACAGTAGTAACATTAGATTCGACTTCAAAATCTTCTAGAGCGCCCGCTATGGCTCCTGAATTATGTAACATAATTCATATTGTTAGAGGCTCCTTTAATGTCTACAAAAGCTACCAAAGCAAACTATTTTGCTGTACGGCTCTTTTTCACGAACTCGACAAGCGAGTGTATAGTGGAGAGAACTTGTCGATGCCCTATGGGGTTAGGGGTAGTCAGAGGAATGAAAAAATTATGATTTTCAAAAAAATTTTTTTTTGCGTCAATTGGTTTATTGTACAAAAATCATATTTCGACTTGATTTTAGCAAAATTTAAAAACAAAATTAATAATTGTAAAAGTTATCGCTGTTTGAGTGGAGCCTGTTTCTTCTGAAGCCCCTTGCGGTGATCATCACAAGTTTTTGGAGATTCATCTAAAGTCAATCGGACAAGAGAAATTAGTTTTATTAATAGATAATCTTGTGCCTGATTGAAAGTTTTTTTTTTCAAAATTAACGAAATGGTGGCCTTAGGAAATATTTTTCAGATTTTCGAGAAAAAACCTACAAATAATTGTTTAAAAAAATTGAAATTTTGAAAAAAAAATCCTTCGATATTGGCACGAGTTTTTTATGTTTTTCAAAAGCAGTATAAATTTTATTGAAATCTACTAAGTGGGTTTTACGGGGGGAGCCTGCTTTAGAGGCTTCAAAAAATCAAAAGTTTTTTTTGCATAAATGTCTTTCCAAACTATCCAAGAATATGTCCTCAAAATTTCAGAAGCAAATTCAAAATATTTGCGGAGTTACAGAAGAAATTGTGAGCAAGCGTCGAGCAGGTATAGGAGCGGCCGGATCGCTCGAAGTGCGATTTCTCGCTTTTTTATTTTTACGATTTTTCCTAATTGTCGGGAAAGATAAGAAAAAAGTGAATCGTGCTATCGAAACGAGATAACATTGATTGTATTCGGAATTAAATTCTCTTCTAGTTGAACCTAAAAAACCTTAAGAAAGTTATGATTAACCCACTTTTTAAACAATCTAAAGTGAATTTGTTTTAAAAACGAAATTAATTTTTTTTTTAATTAGCGAAAAATTGTTGAATTTCTCACTTTTTGTTTAATTTTCTTGGTTAAACTAGAAGCTATACTATACTAAAATAAAAAATTTTTTGGCTTTTTGGTTTCAGATGAAAATTGAGATCTGCATCTTGCCCACCGCACGACACATGCACACTCGAGGCGCCTCGGCAAAATATATAACAATAAAACCTCAAAGTTTCATTTCAATCGAATATTTCTTTTCTTCCCAAGAAAAACACGAAAAATCGATTTTTGAAGCCTCTCCTTAAGTTAGAGTAATCACCAGTTCAAATAACATATATTAGTTTTGAAAAAAATGCATTTAAAGTTTTGCTGTCCACTCCGGAGCGCCCGAGCGCCCTTTGTTAATTATTGAATAACTCGAAAAGTATTTGTCGAATTCACTTCAAACTTCCACAAAAAATTTTAAGATTTTATACTTTAATAAAATGCAAAACAATCCAATTTTTTGAATATTCTGACTACCTCTAACCCCTTATGTTCATTTTGAATATTTTATAATTTATTCATGTCTACATATATTGTAAATAAAGGGCAATCAGCGTACTCGAGAATTCATTCTCACATTCAATGTTGAAATTTTCATGGTTGATGGCGGGCATGAGCAGGTGGTGTTAAATAGAAATAACTTAGTAAAAAGGGAATTCTTTTTGGCATAATTTTCAACCACCAAAACAGCCACTTTTAATGGGGCACCCTATACTTATTCCCATCGACCTACTTTCCAACAAGTGTTCTCCTATTCTAACATTTACATATGCATTTATGTGCGTGGGTATGGTTTATGTATATGAAATCGAAATCAAGAATGGAATATTTTAGTGGTTTCTCAAGCTTATAAACCAAACTGGTTTGACCAGAACGAATCAACACATGGCATTTAAAGCATTTATTTTTTTTATTTTTGACACCGAAATAAGCCAAAATAATTAATCATACGTCTACACTAAATCAATCAGCGACCCAAATTTTCAACTTTAATCCATTGACAACATAATTTATTCTCACATCAGCTCATGCATTCACATATGCATTGTGCATTTGTGTGTGTGTATTAGTATTGCCACATCGAAAACTTGCCACAATTTGTATGAACATCTACCAGTGTGCAAATTCTCTTGGCATTCACTGTCTTTCGCCACATTACTGACGAATGATGCACATTTCATCACAGCCAATATAACTGCCGCCTGCAACCGCCAAGCATGCAACTTGCCACTGCTAATGCATCTATTGGCATGTATTATATTTGCCATGCACAACACGTACATACCTACATACGCACATACACACATGCGTACGAGTATAATAAATACCGGTGCACAGCGTCCAGTGGTGATTATAACCGCCTCTCGATTTCGCACACGATTTTCATACCTTGCCTTTCATTTTCCTTTTCCATGTCGTTCCTTTCCAATTTGCCAATTGCCGCCCCAAGGAACCGTACGATGCAGCGTATAACGAGGCATGCTTACACACTCACACACACACAAACATAAGCATAAACACATTCGCACTCAATCACATAGCGATTTATGTATACGTGCACGCATTATAGAAGCCACACAAAGCCACCGCGCCGCGCGTTATTCCACGCCTTGCCGCGCCCACTTGATGAGCGACAGCGACAGCGCAAGCGTAGCCGTGGCGGTAGTTTGGCGCAAAATTATGAATGACTTTGGGCAAAGTGAGATCTCCATGCCTCAAACTGTGGCAGCTACGACAGACAAAGCAACAACAGTGCATTAGGAAAGGAAAAAAAATAAAATTAAAAAAAACAAGGAAAGGCCAACCAGCAGCAGCGCAAAAAAGCCACTCAGCCACAGCTCAAACAGATAGCAAGCAGTTGCCGCTTCAATTGCCGCAGCGGCCGCATTTGTAAGTTGACACGAACTGTTGCACTCAATGAATCTTGCGGAACAACATACTTCATCATAAATATGTGCAAAGTATCGGTGGCGCATAAGCAGCAACACCGACGGCTAGCAGCCACTTGAACGATGTGCCACAAATAGCGGCAGGGCAACACAATAGCAGTGGCAGCGACGGCGCTGGAATTGCAGACAAGAGCTGCAATTAAGTTGCGGACAGCGGACGGCGGGCGGCGGACTGCACGGACTAGTCGCTAGCTGTTGGTGTTCTTGTCGTGTCTTTTATATTTTTCATCGGCCGCTGAAAGGCGAGCACTTCACCGCCAACACTGACTCTGTGGCAACCGCCGCCGCCGCCGCAACCGCCACCACAATGTGGCTGGAGTGTTGAAAAGTAAAGAAGCTTTAACAAATTACCGCCCAGACGCATCAGCGCAACGAATGGCTGCTGCACAATACTAAAACCGCCAACAGAAACAACAAACCAAACACAGTATTAATATAAAATAACAGGAGTAGCTACAAACGTACACACACACACACACACACATGCATATAGTCCCAGCAGCAGCCAAGTTAACAACGGTGCCGACATCACCAAAGTCATCACCATTCGCGTCAACAGCAACAATAACGTCAAGCTGTTGCAAGGCAGTGTTCAAAATGGGCAAATGCGTGGTTAAAAAAGTTGCGAATTAAATTTTTTTAACTAAATTTTAGATGGCTGATTTTCATTTCAAAAGTTTTGCTAACTAAAGCTGGCAAGACCTCTACGACTACCTCTTGTAATTGCTGGTAACGGTGAAACGGCCCAAATATGTCTACTACTTATGCATCGTTATTGCAGGACTCTCTCTCTCTCTCTCTCTTGGCTTCACAGTCTGTGGTGGACCATAGCTTCATCAACAGTCCTGCTCCAATTCAGTCTCTCTCTTGCCTCATTTCTCCAATTACGAACGTTCATCGCTTTTAAGTCTGCTTCTACGTCATCAAGCCATCTCTTTCTTGGTCGGCCTCTCTTTGTTCCTCCAATTGGACGCAAAGTAAACACCCTTGTAGGACTGGGTCCTGTTTTTTCAACGAAAAAAGAAATTAAAATACGTCATTATTTTTTAAAACAAAAATATAATTATTGCACTATTCCGTTTTAATCGAGCATATTCGGAAGCCAATAAGCAGTTTGCCCTTCATTAGAGAACATCCAGCTTCTTACAAGAAAATTTGATGCAACTAACGCCTTCTGATACCAAATGACTTGCCTTCTCACTTCTCTATCGAAGAAGCAAGAACGGGCCAACCCACAAAATACTTAGGTCTAAACCTGAATTATTCACGCACTTAATGCAGGTGGACCCGAAAAAAAATAGAAGTGCACGCTACCTTAAACCAGCAGTCCGGAAATCGGTTAAATTTGTTGGTTGATTAAGCTGGTGATTCATCTAGAATCCAACCAGCACCTCCGCACCATTTTGTTGCCACATCCTCGTTACTACTAATGTTATTTAGAGCATGACTATATCCAGACTGTGCGGTTCAAGAAACTTATTGGGCTGTTGACATCTAAGCCAGACAGTTACTCGGGACTCTCGAACACCAGTTCGCCCAGGGTTAACATTCTCTGCTTCCATAAGGCAGGACATTCACAGAGGAAATGGAAAATCGCTTACTTTCCCTTCGGTTGTTTCAATTATGAGTATGCGTTGTGAGGGATGCCCATTTTTGCTGCTTGTTCCCAGACAGACGAAAAGCCAGTTATGACTGTCGCGAGTCTGCCGTCGTTTCATGTTCAAGTTTGTGTGGGCAACAACGTTAATTTAAAGTACTATAAGTTTTATGAACGTAATCGAAAGTTTAAATCGTGTTGCAAGGTAAGTCCGTGGGATGCACCGATAACTCTATGTAAGAGTTTAAAACCATCCACATAAATAAGAACTTAGAGTAAACTTATAATCCAATGGAGAATCTCTCTTTTCAACAAATGCTTCTTTGGACTAAGTAGGCAACTGAGCAGTAAAGTCCTCTCTCGATAAAGAAATCCACCACTTTATGAAGCTTTCATCATGCCCGTCCTGTCATATGGCGCAGAAGCGTGGACGATGACAACATTCGATAAGCTGAGCCTTGAAGTGTTTGAGATAAAGATTTTACGGAAGAGTTTTATACCTTTGCACGTTGGTGACGGCGAATATCGCAGGCGATGGATTAGCTCTATGAGCTTTACAACGACATAAATACAGCGCAGCAAATAAAGATCCAGCTGGCTACGTTGGTTAAGTCATGTCGTCGGAATGGATACAAACACTCCGGGTCTGAAAGTATTCGATCCAGTACCAGCTGGTGGTAGCAGAGGGAGAGGAAGGCCTCCTCTGCGTTGGAAAGACCATGTGGAGAAAGACTTGTCTTCAATAGGTGTGTCCAACTGGCGCCTCATAGCCCGAGAAAGAAACGACTTCTGCACACTCTGTTAAACTCGGCCAAAATCGCGTAAGCGGTTATCGCTCTAATCAAGAAAAAGAAGAACTTGTAGAACTCTGCCCTTCAGTTTGTAATTGATTGTTATATGGTGTGGCAGGTGGTACGTAATCCTGTGCTTCGTGATATCTGGAAGTATTAACACTTCTGTACTTGACCGAAGATTTCCTCCCACTCAAATAAACGTCTATTCGTATAGGGTTATGAAGATTATGAAGGGGCTAGAGCGCTAAATACGTTTGGGATTATTTTAGCTATGCTTGAAAATTCGAGTTATCTTCAGCTCGAGGCTTATTGTTACTTTGAAAAAAAGACTGCAAGAATGGCGTTAAGCAATTTTTATGATTGATACCAAGTTAATAACTCATTTCGAAAGCTCAACATTTGGTCTGAATATAAGACTAAAGTTTGCTTTAATGTGGCCGCCGTAGGCGAATAGGTTGGTATGTGATTACCTTTCGGGGATCCGTAAGCTTGAATCGCCGCGCATGAAACAGCAAAATGACATAAAACATTTTTTCTAATAGCGGTCGCCCCTCGGTAGGTAATGAAAAAGCTTCTCATGAAAAATAATTTACCGTGAGGAGTCGGCTTAAAACTTTAGGTCTCTTCCTTTGTGGAACAACAGCAAAACGAACAGGAGCTCGGCCAAACACCTAACAGAAGTGTATGCGCAAATTATTATTATTATTTTTTTTTTTTGTTAATATGAATTTAGATCACAAAGCCTAACTTAAAATAAAATTTGAGTAAACTGTTTTAAACAAAATATCTAGTCAAATTACGGATTTATGTAAACAACAAACCAGTTTATCTAAAAAAAATATTCCTCGCCTGACTCACTGTACCAACTAGACAGACAAACGCCGCCGGACAAACAGGCGATTGAAGAGGCGGAGAGATAGCGGCTGAATGGTGCATTTGCGCCTATCGGCATAAAGTGGCCACGCCGCGTTGAAAGCGACCGAGTGACGAACCGACCAGAAGACTTACAACCGATTTATTGCTGAGTAATTGCAGGAGATATTTATGCGAGGAAGCGTTTCGCTGCCACTATCGCCACAGCAAAGACTTCAGGATGATTGCGGTTGCAGCTTTAGCTGTAGCTGTAGCTGTAGATCTGACCATCGCTCGGAGTCGTCGCATAACAACGCATACCGCAACAGAGCGGCGTATTTGCTGTCTTTCGGAATGTAAATCATGCGCTAAGTGCCCGATTTAGGCGACCAACCGATCGACCGACCAACCGACAAATGTCCGAGCTCCACCGCTAAAGCTGTAAATTTGTAAATTTACTCATGCTCTACAGGGTACGTATATTTGTGTGTAGATACTCGTAAGTACCAGTGCTTGGCAGTGCTACGCATGCGTGCAACGCAAATGCATCAGCTCGCCGGTAGTATAGCTTTACAACAACCACACACACGCACTGACGAAAATGTAATGCGCCGAACATAACTCATCGCACATAATGAGACTGCAATAATTCATTTGTGCAACACAAACAACAACAACATTTCACATCAACGCACATCATTTTGCAGCGCATCCGCCGAGGCACAATTGCGCTGTGGCATCCACATGTTAACTGCATTCAACAGTTGCACGCATCTGCTCATCTGCTGGTGCTGCTTCGGTGACACTAGCCAGCCAACAAGGGGCAGTTTTTACGCTTATTGTCAATAGCCAAGCTGCAACTCAAGCACACGTACCACACGGCTGTAACGACACACATCGCCGCCGTTTTAGTTGCATCTCGGTACGCATTGTTGCTTTATTGGTGGTGGCTTTTTTTTGTACATTTATTTTTTTCCTACGCAATGTATTCGCCTTCGCACAATATCCTCGTCGAGTTAGCTGAGCGTTTTGCTCGCCACAACGACTACAGTACGGTTGGCGCGGTAATTAAGTTTAATGAGCGTAATTGCTAATGTACTCGTACTCGTTCGCATGCGTACATACCACAGCCACATTGTGCTGGTCCATGCCACATGCATTGTTCGATTGCCACACAGTGTGTGAAGCGTGCAGCATGCGGCACGGCAAGACAGGTAAATCGCAGCCGCCGCCACATTACCACATTGCCACATTGCACTCGTTCTCAGGCGAGTATAAATGAGCGAAATTAAAATGTATGACAAAGTGCGTGCAATAATTCGTTCAAATATTTAATGAGGCTGACCGCAATGTGGGTATTTGTCGTCAAATTACGCCGATATGATACTTTAATTGAGGCTACGCCGAAGCAGCTGTGAGCTGCTCGCCGGGATTGAAGTTGGCCATAGGCACTGCTAATGCGAATGACGGTTTGCAAGTTGATAGAAATTTGTTGTGCGAAAGTCGAAAGGAAATCGATGTGCTCTGTTCTAGAATGAAAAAGCAGGTTGGAGACGTTGGAAAAGTCTAATTTCTAGACTTAAAGTGCAGTCGAAACTTTTAAAACCATATTTTTTTAAAGCGAGTACTTGAACCCCCTTATATAGGGTGGGCCATGTAAAAAAAAACGAATCAATATTTTTTCAAACTTTTTTTTTATTTTGAAGATTGAACATTTTGATTTATGAATGAAAAATAATATCGTTCAAATGACTGCCACGACTGGCTTTACAGTAGGCCATTGGATCAACCCAATTTTTAAGCACATTTTCGATTGTTTGGGCTCCAATTTCATGAAAGGCAACTTCAATTTCGGGTTTTAAAGCATCAATCGTCTCTGGATGGTTCGCATAGCATTTGTCCTTAACGGCTCTCCACAAAAAATAGTCCAACGGGCTTAAATCACAGCTCCGAGGTGGCCAATTGATGACCACGCCACATAACTTTTTAAAGCCAAAAAGTTGCACGATCCAAAGTATCCAATTCCTATGTAAAATCGAAAGCTGAGTGCAAAAATAGAGTATTAGGATGGGATAGGTTTGGCGCCGCATCGCACATAGAGACAACGATGCCACGAAATGGGTCCGTTGTGAGCCGCAGGGGCTGGGCCACATTTTCTTTTCCATATTGAACCATCCTGAGCTTTGAACCAAGCGTAAAAGGTCGTTGATACCTAAAGTGTATAGATCATCTATATTCGTTAAGAAGTAGGAGCTTCTGGCTAGAGCCGGCCATGAGCAAAAAAAGGTGTTGAATTGTTTCCAACTCCTCCTCATTCCTGCAGCTACGACAGAAGTCATACATGTAAACGCCTAGTCTCCTTGCATGATTTCCTCTGAGGGTCCCTACTAAGGTCCTGATTTGAAGTTTATTCAGTTTTATAATACTCTTGGGCAGACATAACTTTAGCCTTGGCCATGCTTGCCTAGAAATTTCACAGGTATTGGCACTAATCCATCGTTGATTTAGAAAACTGATTAGTGCTTCCTTAATAAGAAGCTTACAGGTTGGAAGAGGTACCCCCATAAAATTACTTATGTTTGGCATACAGGTACGTTCTCTTTCAAGTTGGTCAGCCCTCCAGTTTCCTGGTATGTCTATGTGACCTGCAACCACCAGCAGAGGATAACACGATATTATTTGGCCATCTGATTAGGAGATCGGCGACACTGCAACACACTCCTTGGCAGTCTGAAAGAATGCTATAGTATTAACCCAAACAAAAAAAAAAGAATTACCGTTTTTTGTTCAAGAGCAAGATTTATTGCTTTGAGCTACCAAAACGAAGTATCTGCGAGTAATCTCTAGCGCCGAAGTTAAACGCCTATCTTCAAGGTTCATATACTCTAAATGAAAACGTATACAAAAGTTTTGAGTGCTAAGGAAAATAACCGAACCTCATCCTATTTCGGCTTTTTCTTTGCACTTTACGTAAAGTTAGTAGCTTTAAGTCATTAAGAAACTGCAGCACCCACGGTTTCCATGGATATTGAAGTCGCTGTTCGAAACAAAGATTGTTTGAGATTCTCCAAATTTTTTTGAGGTCTTAAACAAGCCACGTTTTCCAATTCTGGCCATAAAATGTAGTCCAATGGATTCAGATCTGGACTTCCAGATGGCCAATCTTCTCCAGCTATGCAGCCAGGATATTGTTTTTTTAGCCACTGCTAGGTGGTTTTTGCCTTATGGGCTGGAACGGAATCTTGCTGGAAGATCCAACGCTCTCCATTGAAGAGAGTATTGCTCAACTGCTTCACCACGCCTTCTAAGACATCCTCCTGGTACACTTTTGCTCCGGTCTTAAAACCTTTTTCGCAGAAAGGAAGAGATGTAACGCCTTTACAAGGCACTTCCCACACTCCCGCCATTACGGAGACTGGATGGTGGCCACGCTGAACCTTTTGTACAACATTTGTTGCGTCTTCAGAAATTTTAACATTTTTTTATTAAAAACTTTTTCAACAGTGAAAATTTTCTCATCTGTGAAAAGAATATTTTGATGGCCGTTGACCGAGTGCCACCGAAGAAGCTGCTTGCATTTTTCGCGTCTAATTTCCTTCAAGCGCCTTGTCAAAGGATGTCCCGTTGTGTGACGAAAGGCTTTTATGTAGAGATCATCTCCAATTAGTTTTGGCATGGATCTGGTCGATGCATTAATTTCCTGTACATGATTTTTTGTTTTCTAAGGGGATTTCTGCAACGAAGAACGCCGAACGCTTGGGTTAGTCTTGGGTGAACAGCTGAGCCCAGGCAGTTTAATCAATAACATGTGTGCATCACATGACTGTTGGAACGCAGTTGAAAGTTTTGCAAAGAGGATAATGCTGCACCTGCAACGCGCGGAGAGGCAGCGCAAAACGTAGAGAAACACAAATCAGCCCTCGATAGGAGGCGGACTGTCTACGTACTGACGACAAATCACAGACGGTCAAGTCATATGCTCACGACGGCATAAGACGGTATAATATTACCGCAACATCTTCTTTGCAGCAGATGCAAAAGAAACCTCGATAGCGTATAACATCCATACGCCCATGTGAGAGGAACCTGAGAGCATGCCACACATGCCACTGCTATGACGACACAGAAACATTAGAAGACAAGTCTAGCATGAAGCTGGTTACAAATATGGTGGACCCAGACGTATGGGCCCATTTTGCCATCCTGAAAGTAGCCGATTGGATAATCGAGAGGAGATGGAGCGGGCAACAGATTGGAGTTTTCAATGACAGACAGGCTGCACTGAAGGCTCTGGAGAACGCGAAGCAAACCTCGAAGATTGCTCAAGAATCTAAAAAGAAGCTTAATTCTGTCCCAAGACACAACAAGCTTGTACTTATATGGGTTCCCGGACACTCCGGTGTTTAAGGAAACGAAATTGCCGGTGAATTGACCAACCGTGGATCAGCGGTTCCCCCACAAGGGCCGGAGCCAATGATCGGAATCAGTTCCGCAGGAATCATGAATTGGATCAGCGATTATGTATGCCAATTACATAAAGAGCGATGGTCCGGTCTAGAACGCTGCAGAACTTCAAAATGTTTTGTGACAAGTTCGAACAGAAAACTGCCAAATTTCCTACTAAAACTTAGAAGGAAAGACGTTCGGTTGATGATCGGTATCATTACAGGACACAACCAATGGGGTCAGCAGATGACCACCATTGGAATCATTGAAGACCCGATGTGCCTGTCGTGATTGGAGGAGCACTTTCTCTGTGAGTATACTGCCTTTGCTAGAGCACGGCTACGAGTTTTGGGTTCCGATTTCGTGAGAATGAGTAATATTCGTTCTCTAAAACTGGAGGATATTTGTAAAATTCTCACAGGACTAACTATCTCTATCTCTGTCCCAATTCTTTCCTATCTCTTTCCCTCATACTTTTCGGCTTCCCTCCTTGACTATCTACTCTCTATCCAGAGCTTTAAATACAATGGGCTTTTTAGCCTGAGTGTTTTAGGAGCCACCAAATCTGTTGGTGCTTCTTGGCTCAACCTATTCAAATTTGATTTTCAATGTCAAGGGTCCATTTAATGGACACCGTTCTGGGGCTAACCCGAAGTAATGCAAGGTAGTTCCAGGAAGAGAGTCTCGCCAGAAGAGGAGGAGGGATTGTTTTAGTGGCTACACCATTCGACGCAGTTGACGACGATCACTGTAAGTGCGAAGGCATTTTGAACCCTCCTCATCCACCACCAAAACAAAAAACTAACAAAAAATACATACATATATGAAGCATTTATTTATTTATATATATGAAATATAATTATAAATAATTACATTACAGTGGTAAGGTTATCGGCCTGTGTAATATGAAGGAACCTAATAGAATTTGTCACCAACGTGGCTGACGATTTCACAAACTCTCGGCATTCAGTGAGTCACTCTAGACAATTTAGCATCTCCCTTGCTTTCAAGGTTGTGAAATTGCACTAAAGAAGTTATCATTTCACGTGTCGAGGGCAATAAGTACAGCCAACACTTATATCACCTTTATGAATGCATTTGCCACTTTGTTATCCTACACATACCCATTACGTACATACATACTTACATACTGCTTATAAAAACCGTGTGAGTGTGCCGTGTTAATGTCTTATTTCGTTCCCCATACACGCATATGTACGTATGTATACATGCTTGTTACTGCCACTATTTCGACCCAGTTGGTTGCCAAAATGCACCTTTTGATTGTTTGCCTTTTCTTTTCTGCACGGCACACAAAGGAAGACAAAACAACATGAGGTTGCATGCCGCATATGCATACCCAGCTTGTGATCCATTTCATTTAATGTATATAAATATTTCCGAGTCTATCTTAAGTGTTCGCGCTGTTTTCATACCTTTTCTGCCCTGTCATGTTGCTGCCCAGCTCCTACCGCGTCACGCTGGTATGGCAAAATTTTTGGGTGGTCCCGTTGACCTCCACAGACTATACGTCGGTGTCTGTCGGCCTAGCGCTCAACAAGCAAAAAAGCAAAACAAAAAAAAAAAGAGGCGGAAGTATGCTCTTACATAAATAAATGTATTTACAAAAAATGTTTTCTTATCTTTACTTGCTATTTAATTGAGTTGCTTACTAAGTTGGTTACTCGGTCCTCCTCTTCTTTATTTTACCTTCCTACTTCAGCAGCTCACTACGCAATGACAATTAACGCTTGGCCAGTTGCCAACAGCAAGTTTGTCGACGAATGAACTGGTGAGCGTATGACTATTTTTACACTACTTGTTGCAGACCCATGTGGCGAAGTCATTACAGGGATTTCACGTCTGTTACTGGTAAGTCACAATTGCGCACTGAACATTTTGAATAGAGACAAGTTTTGTTAATGGAACGAATGTATGTTTGCTTTTGCATAAATTGGTAATTTAACACATTTCTACAAGAATAAACTGAATAACATACAAATTCAAAATGATTTGTTAACATCGCAGAATACCGATTTTACAGATTGTAGAGAATTTTACGTTATTAGGTGGGACTGTTTGGTCTTCCTTATTTGGTTTCCCCTTCAACACCAATTGATAGAAAAAATTTTTCCTAATGGCGGTCACCACTCTGTAGACAATGACAAACCTCCGAGTGTATTTCTGCCATGAAAGAGGTCCTCATAAAACACCATCATTCGAAGTTTGCTTAACACTGTAAGTCCCTCCATTAAAGGAAGAACCACAAATTGGTAGATTAGTTCGGGCGAACACCTAATAATGCATGTAAGCGCTAGTAGAAGAAGCCTCATGGGATCATATACAGTTTGAAGGCCTAAAAAAGCGAATTTTCCAGATTTTTTCTGAGAAAACTTTTAAATTTATTGATCTAAAAATTTGTACACATAAAAGATTTCGTTCGTTTCGTTGCTTGTGTGACACGTAGCGCCGTCTTGTTGAAAATAAATGTTGTCCAGATCAATACCATCCAATTCCGGCCATAAAAAATTGTTAGTCATCTCTTGATAGCGCAATCCATTCAGCGTAACTGTTCCTCTAGCCTCATTTTCGAAAAAGTAAGATCCAATGACCAATAATCCAATAACCAATCCAATAAACCACACCAAACAGTCACACGTTGAGGACAGAGAGGCATTTCAACAATAACTCTTGGATTTTCTGAGCCCCAGATCCGACAATTTTGCTTGTTGACGAAGCCACCGAGGTGGAAATGGGCGTCATCACTCAAGATGATTTTTCGATGGAATTCCGGATCATTTTCATGCATTTCAACGACCGAATCAGCAAAGATACGACGTTGTTGATGATCGGCTTGAGTTCTTGTGTTAACTGTACTTTATAAGCCTTAAGACCCAAATCTTTATGCAAAATACGGTGTAATGACGTTTGTGGAATGCCTAATAGGAATGGACAAGTCTGGGTTTTCTTCAACACTTTCGGCTACAACAACAATATCTTCAGCTGTTCTTGAGCGCCTGCACGGGTTTTATTCTTCATATCACTAACTTTTCCCAACAGCTCGAATTTTTCACCAATTTCTGTATTTCGGTCCGAAAAGGTGTTTCACGATGACGCAAAAATGTTCAATTTTTACTGCCAAATTTTCAACATTTTTATAGTGAGTTTTAATAATTTCAATGCGTTGTTTAAGCGTGCATCGTTCCATTTGTATTAATGGCGTAGTTTCTACTTGTCAAATATTAAAAAATGACAGCTTCAAAAGTGACATCTACCGAAATAGCGCGCTACAGCTGATCCATGGGAGCTCCTCTCAAAAAAGATGTTGTGCGGTGACCATGATATCTTTGAACTGGATCCTCTGAAATCAAAACACCAAACAGATTTCGTTAAAGTAATGTAATTAATCGAGGGAATAAGCAAAATAAATTTTAAAATCTACCAGAGAACCAGTCTTACCAGCAAATACTACTGTCAATTAGGAATTACTCATCATGCCGGTTGTTCGATCCCTGAGATTATTGCTTACGGAGCCTGCTGGAGGTAACTGTAATAGCGCGCAAAGCTATGTACAATTTGGTCCAAAATTAATCAACCTATCGTAAAATTTATGATTTTTGCAAAAGGGGTCGTACATTAATCAGATTTGATACTTGTGTAGTACCAGTACAAAAACCGGCAAGCAATGGAGCTCGTTAAAGTGAAAATATAGTTCAGATTTCCGTCACTCAAAATCATTTCTCATTCTTATTTACTGAAACAGCTATTTAAAAAATATTGAATTATTAACTTTGCGTCACTTTGTAAAGGGTAATCAATTTAATTTGAGAAAAAAATGAAAATTCAAGTTGTTTGGGTAACTTGTCACCATTCATGACATTTATTTCATTTATTTTCTAAAGATAATCAAATGTTTCAAATGTTGACCACAACTGCGCCATAATTCGACCATCCGCGAACACCACTTTGAATGACTCGTTGGAAGACTTCGATCGGTATCGTGTGAAGAATTTTACTGACGTTGGTTTCCAATGTCTTAATCGAAGCTGATTTATTCACAAAGCTTTTAGATTTTGCATACAACCACAAATAAAAGTGCAAAGGTGGGATATCACACGATCTTGGTGACCAATTGGGTCTGGCTGGTCCGAGGTGAGAGAACTAAATTGTTCATCGAAATGACTGCGTCGTCCATCCATTGTTTCACAGACAGTGTGTGGCAAGTAGCGCCGTCTTGCTGAAACTAAATGTTGTGGAGATCTCTGGCTCCAATTTCCATGTTCTTCAATTCTGGTCAATATTCTGTGGCTATGAACTCAGGAATGTTGTTTTTTAGCCACTGCTAGGTGGTTTTTGCCTTATGGGCTGGAACGGATTCTTGCTGGAAGATCTAACGCTCTCCATTGAAGAAAATACTGCTCAACTGCTTTACCATGCCTTCTAAGACAACCTCCTAGTACACTTTTGCTCCGATCTTAACTCCTTTTTCGCCGAAATGAAGAGATGTAACGCCTTTACAAGACACTGACCACCATTACGGAGACTGGATGGTGGTCACGCTAAACCCTTGGAACAACATTTTTGCGTCTTTATAAAGAGTCGTTTATCATAACGTGATAACCGATAGATTTCACCATTCACTGTTACATTGGCGCCCTACGCGACTTTGAAGAAATATAGGCTGATAATTCCTCCAGCCATAGATCGACAACGGTTGTTTTCAATGGATGCAATGGCTGTTCTTGAATGGTTTCGGCTTGATCTTCAGCCCAAATATAGCAATTTTGCTTACTTGCGGATCTTCGGCCCGACGGCTGAAATTATGATACTTTGAAAGATCGGCCAGGTACAAATCTTGGACTAGCTGTATTTTATATGGTTTCAAACCAAGATCTTTGCGTAAAATCGCCTAAGTAATGCCGTACGATATGTCGAGTTGTTGAGATCGGGTCCGAATCGATTCTTACGGATCTTCGGCAAAAATCTCTTTTACAGGCTCAATATTATCTTCATTTCGGGCCGTACGTGGTCGAATCTGTCGAGTATCATCCAGTAATGTAAAATCATTCCCAATTTTGCCAATGGTTTGCCGATTTGTCCGTTCCGTAGGACGGTTATGTACATCATAAGTTGGTATTTTCACAGAGCGTCGATTTTCGTAATTTGTATGATTTTTAAATGTCAATGAATACTGAAAAAATTGTGTGCTTAGTTTGCGAGTAGTCAGGCGTAATCTATCATAAAAAACCCTATTGGAAAAAATATATCCAATTTGATCACCATTTTTATCATAGACCCCTTAAGCGGGCCGGTGGTCTAGAGCTCGAAATTTGGCGTATTTTCAGGAATTTTGTTATACAATAAAGGAAAAACGATATTTAAATTTGTTAGATTTTTGTTTTAAATTCTCTTACATAAAAAAATGAAAAAAAAAATCAATTTTTCTTTACTTTTAATAATTTTAAAAATGGCGCTGAAGTTGGCCCACTCGAAAAATTGGACCTGAACAGTGTTGTCCATTTTAGCTCTTCTATTTATCTGAAACACAAAAACCAAAAAAATTACTACTCAGTATGACTGTAGCCATGTGCCGTACTAGAATAAGAAAAAACAAATTTTACAAAATGGAGCGGTTTTGAATTTGACACTCTAAAAATCGGTTTTCTTCAGATTTTTAATCTAAAAAAGTGTAAAATAATTGAAATAATAATTTAAGGCCGAAAGCCGTTGATGTTGTGAACAACGTATTAAAATTTCAGATGATTCAGTTGATTGCTTTTCTCTTTCTTCTTTCTGGCCGAAAAAAGTTGTTTTGAGATAAGTTACAATAGAATACAGTTAGAATTTTCAAAAAATCGATTTTTTATTATTTTATTTTCTTACTGTACACATATTTAAGAATACGCACAGAAAATTTAATATCGTTCCAGTGAATATTTTTGAAGTTACACGCAAATTTGAAAAGGTGTTTCAAATGCTTGAAAGTACAAGGCCGGAGCGGTAACGTGTTTTTCTCAAAATGGTGTTTTCAAAGTCGGTGACCAACATTACTCGAAAACGACTAAGCCGATTAGTCTCAAATTGTAACACGAGCTTCCTAAATATATTTTCTAGTAATTAATCGTAGGTTTTTTCGCACCGGTAATAATTTTTTTATAAACAATCGATTTTTTTTTTAGAACACCAGCAAAAAAAATTGATATTGCTTATTCCTTCGATTAATTACTAGATAAAAAAAAATATATATGGGGCATTCTTTCTCAACGGGAGACCCCTATCTGTCCAAAAATGTTTTTGACATAGAGAGTTCTAATAGGGCTTAAAATTTAGCTCTTTTCATCTACTTTTCAATACAGAGTGGCCAAAAACGAAATTCAAGATGGCTCATTTAATATGGCTAATAAAGTTTACTTTAAAATACAAAATGAAAAATTTTAAAATCCAATATGGCGGCCACAACATGGCGGCAAATTTTTTAAAACTCCTCAAATCCACTTAAAATGTATAATATTACTCGGGGGTTTTTTGGGTCGCTGATTACAAATCTGGTGTTAGATTTCCAAATTTCAAAATGGCGGATCCAATATGGCGGACGGATTTTTGAAAAAACTCATGAACTCGCATGAAACTCGTTACTTAGGGGTTTAAGTGGATTTGAGTAGTTTTAAAAAATTAGCCGCCAAGTTGTGGCCGCCATCTTGGATTTTAAAATTTTTCATTTTGTATTTTAAAGTAAACTTTATTAGCTAAATTTTGAGACCTCGTACAACTCTTTCCGTTGAAATGAATTTTTTTGGTATAGGTTATTAGAATGAATTTAATGAATTTTGATTACATTTTTAGCCATATTAAATGAGCCATCTTGAATTTCGTTTTTGGCCACTCTGTATTGAAAAGTAGATAAAAAGAGCTAAATTTTAAGCCCTATTAGAACTCTCTAGGTCAAAAAGATTTTTGGACAGATAGGGGTCTCCCGTTGAGAAAGAATGCCCCATATATATATGTTTTCCCATAGTTCCTAGATGAGACATAGGGTCTCAATAAACAAGTTATCAATTCGTTAGTTTAGAGCAAGAATTTTAATTTGGCTTAATTAAGCGGCCTGCTCTGTCCGCCTCTGCTGCTACTTGTCACCCGGTAGCCGCCCAAATATCATGGTTACTTATAATATCAGGCCAGAATATCCGCATTATCTTTCGTAGGCAATGATTTAGGAAGGATTGCAATGATTGTAATATGCTTGTTATTAAGTTCATGTTTCACATCCATACAGAACTACCGACTTCACGTTGGCACCAAATATTTTCAGTTTTGTGTGTCTGCCCGTTTTGTGAAATTATGCTCCCAAGGTAGATTTAACATTACTTGAACAAAATCTGTTTGTTTTTTTAATTTCAGAGGATATAGTTCAGAGATATAGTGGTCACCGCAAAACGTCTTTTTTGAGAGGAGCTCCCAGAGATCAGCTGTAGCTCCTTTCCTAATAAATATGTTTACTAATGCTAAGTCCTAAAATACAGGTAAAAGATATAATAATATGTGTACAAATTTTTAGATCAATAAATTCAAAAGTTTTCTCAGAAAAAATTCTGGAAAATTCATTTTTTTTATATAGCTCCATAGTTGAGTTTGGGAGTGGATAATGCGACCATTAACGCCGCCGCATGACGAATCTGACTCTACCTGCTAAAACGGCTGTAGAATCGAAAATACTGGAAATATCCTTCCAAAAATTTGACTCCACATTCTAAAAAGTCTATGCTTTCGAAATCTCAAAACGAAAAAAACGATTTTTTAAAAACTCTAGGCTACCGTTACCCCTAAGCCTACCCTGAATATGCACTAACATGTCTGAAATACCAAAACAGAGGTTGATTACTTTAAAGTACCGATCGGACGGCTGAAAACGAGAGGTGTAAAATTGGCTTTGCCTTGGTGTTGAGTTGTTTTATACGCACAAAGCATATTTGGAAATTGGAGGTGATATGTGGTTGCTTTTGTGTATTTCACTCGAAGTTAGTAGTTCGTAGAGGAGTTGGCTTTCTTTTAGGCTTTAGTGGCCAGTACTTCAGGCCAGTGTTTGTAAGATATATTAATTTATGCCCCAACGGTTATAGGGAGTCAATTATTAATAATCCACGACTCAAGTTCCAAAGCATTCATGCTGCCTTCATTCTACTTATCTATGATAGTTCTACAAAATTTTCGGCAAATACGTTGTTAAAAAAATCGCACTCGAAATCAGAAACCGCTTCCTGGCATTAACGAGCCACTTAAGCGCGTTTTGTCATTTCAGAAATTTTTCTCTACGAGTATTTGTCAAATAAAGAATGACAGAAATGGATGCATATTAGGAATGTACCTACACATAGACACACGTATCAAACTTTAATGCAATACAAACAAACAAATAAGAGGCACATTCACACATTTTTGGTTAAAAAGTTGTGCAAACAAAATTACAAAAAAAAAAAGAAACTAAGTACATAAGTGCACACATACGTACACATGTATGTACAGATTTATGTACAAATTTGTTGGCCCAAAAAGGGAAAACAAGCAGAAAATTTCGAACAAATAACCAATCTGCATAATCATCAATGGGAAATAACAACAACGAAAAAGTCACTGCAACAAAGCTAACATCAGAAAATTTGTAGCAAGCCATGCAAACATTTGGACAAACAATAACAGAAAGGTAAATAAGTACAAATACATACATATTTAAGATAAAAAGATCAAGCGGCGACGCACACTTTCAGCGGCGTTGAAGCGCATCGAAGAAAGAGTTGAGGCTAACACATTCAAAATCGATTGTAGAGCAGTTCACTCGTTGAGCACACACACACATACATGTATGTGTGTATGTAGTTTTACAAAATGGGCAGCTAATCCGAAAAACGCCAAGCAAAGTGCTCCAAAGCGTTTCATTCAATACCCGCGCGAGAGTGGCCGCAAGAAAATGCGCGTAAAGAGCCCGAACGGCGCAAAGTGGGCAAACAAAGCCACGGGAAAGCACAATAAAGTACAATAAATTCGAATACAATGCAGCTATGAAAGCAATTGTTGTAATCTGTGCTGTTGTTGGTGGCGTTCTTTTATTTTTTTTTTTAATTTTTTTAAATTTTTTTCTTTTTATTTTTTTATTTTTTTTCCTTGCTACTTTTCTCCTTGTGCACCGCTGACTGCACAATTTCACAGCAGTTTACTTTGTTAAAAAGGTGCTACTTTGCGCCTTATTTCACTTCACTGCTTCATTCTTTCATTTTCTTATTGAATTTTTTTTTGTTTTTGCTCTTGTCTTCTTGATTCAATCAATATTAATTCTTCTTCGCACCATTGTGGATGCCGCACACACGCACTCGACATCCGTAGCGCCGATCACTAATCGCCGCTGAACGATCAATGATCTCGATATCCCAACGCGCGCTCACACGCATATGTAGGTGCATATGTGCACACATACATACATGCATGCTGTGCCTTACCTTGCCTTTGCCACCAATTCAATTTGAATCAATTTTGTGCGCGAATGCAAGCCAAGTTGGCAGCTCATAGTTGTTGTTTTGATTGAGGGTCCTCGAAAGTGTATAAACACCATATAAAACCAATTGATTTTGTGTTCTTTTTCAATCGAACATCCATGCGTACATATGTATGTATTATGTATGCACATATGTTGCATTAGACGATGAGTGCTTGTTGCAAGTAGCCGATTCACCGAGCGGGCGGTACAAATCACCGCTACACATGTTAAACAATTAAATGCTTGACTTAACACATAAAAAAAGTTAGAGAAGAACAAAACAATGAGCTGGGAGAGTGCGGCACTTGGATGCTTGACATATTGGGAAGTGTTCCCAATCGTGTCATTACACGGTAGAAATAAATTTTTTTGTAATTTACGGATTTGAAAATTAAATTTGAATAGGTCGAGCCAAGGCGCACCAAGAAATTTGGTGGCGCCTAAAATACCCAAGCTAAAAACCCCATTGTATTAAGAGCTCTGGAGAGAGGGTAGATAGTCAAGGAAGAAAGAAGAAAAGTATCAGAGAAAGAGATAGGAAAGAATACAGACAGAGATAGAGATTGTTAGTCCTGTAAGAACTTTCCGGATTCTTTGGTAAATCTGAAAATATCCTCCAGTTTTAGAAAACGAATATTACTCATTCTCATGACATCGGAACCCAAAACTCGTAGCTTGCTCTAGCAAAGGCCGGACACTCATAGAGAAAGTGCTCAGTGCTATACACCTCCTCTAAGCACGACAGGCACATCGGGTTCTCAATGATTCCAATGGTGGTTATACGCTGAGACCATGGGTTATGTCCAGTAATAATACCGATCATCAACGAAAAGTCATTTCTTCCAAGTTTTAGTAGAAAGTTTGACAGTTTTCTGTTCGGACTTGTCACAAAACACTTTGAAGTTCTGCAGCGTTCTAGACCGGACCATCGCTCTTTATGTAAATTGCATACATAATCGCTGATCCAATTCATGATTCCTGCGGAACTGATTCCGATTATTGGCTCTGGCCCTTGTCGGGAAACCGCTGATCCACGGTTGGCCAATTCATCGGGAATTTCGTTTCCTTGAACACCGGAGTGTCCGGGAACCCATATAAGTACAAGCTTGTTGTGTCTTGCGACAGAATAAAGCTTCTTCTTAGATTCTCGAACAATCTTCGAGGTTTGCTTCGCGTTCTCCAGGGCCTTCAGTGCAGCCTACCTGTCACTGAAAACTCCAATCTGTTTCCCGCTCCATCTCCTCTCGATTATCCATTCGGCTACTTTCAGGAATTTACAAACTTATTATCTGCTATTATCTACTTAATTAGATATTTCATATTACAGAAAGAGTTCTTAGAGCTCTAAATAGAGAAAGCTATGAGCCCTCTAGAGACCAATTCTAAAAATTTGCGGTTAAATTCAAACCGCTAGAATGATTTGTATTAGGTTAGGTTAGGCTATAATGGTTACCCAGAGAGTGGGCCCTTTTAGATGAAGAATTCAAGGATTCCGGCGACCCGGAAAAAACAGTTGGTTCGACGAGGAATGTCATGCTGCCTGTAGAGCCACGCTGCGATCGGGCGCACCGTAAGCCATTTGGGATCGCTACCGAAAGCTAAGAAAGGAGGGGAGACGTATTCTCCGAAAGAAGAAACGAGAGGCCGAAATACGTGAGTGCGAGGAGCTTCATATGCTGGCCAATAGGAGCAACGCCCGAAAACTACATCAGAAAGTTCGGCGGTTTTAAGATCGGAGCGTTCTCCTGTAAGAACAAAGACGGCGATCTCGTGACTGACATCAAGAGCATACTTAAATTATGGAGGGAACACTTCGCAGCTGCGTATGTCACAGAGAATGTGAAAATCCCGATACCCCAATCGTTGATGACGGAATTGTCGTTCCGATACCCGACCATGACGAGGTGAGAACTCGGCTAAAGAACAACAAAGCAGCGAAGGTCAACGGACTGTCGGCTAAGCTATTCAAATATGGCGACGAGGAGCTGGTAAGGTGCATGCATCAGCTTCTATGCAAAGTATGGTCGGATGAAAGCAAGCTTGCCGATTGGTACTTAAGTGTGCTCTGCCCAATCAATAAGAAGGGCGATCCTGCAATCTGTGCCAATTATCGCGCGATTAGTCTTCTAAATATCGCCTATAAAGTTCTAGAGAGCGTCGACCCACCGTCGACCAACTGATTGGACCTTATGTGGATTTAGACCTGGTAAGCCTACCATCGACCAAATATTCACAATACGCCAAATCTTGGAAAGCCCCATGAAAGGAGAATCGACATACACCATCCTTCACTCCACGAAAGGAGTTGTCTGTATGCCGCGACGTCTGATTTTGGTATCCCCGTAAAACTAATACGACTATGCAAGATGACGTTGTTCAATACCAGCAGCGGCACTAGAATTGGGAAGGACCTCTTCGAACCTCATTTGATACCAAACGAGGTTTCAGGTGACTCGTTGTTGTGTGACTTCTTTAACCTGATGTTGGAAAAAATTGTGCGAGCCTTAGAACTTAATCGCTCAAGCACAGTTTTTTATAAGAGCGTGCAATTGTTGGCGTATGCCATCATCGGCCTTAACAACCGCCCTGTTAGTTCTGCCTTCTCTAAACTGGATAAAGGGGCAAATCGAATGGGTCTGGTGGTGAACGAGGACAAAACGAAGTACCTCCTATCTTCAAACAAACAGTCGGCGCACTCCCGTATCGGCAAACACGTCACTGTTGACTGTTATGATTTCGAGGTTGTAAAAGTATTCGTTTATTTAGGAACCACCATTAACACCGAAAATAATGTCAGCCTGGAAACCCAACGTAGAATCTCTCTTGACAACAAGTGCTACTTTGGACTAAGTAGGTAATTGAGCAGTAAAGTCCTCTCTCGACGAACAAAACTAACACTTTATAAGGTTCTCATCATGCCCGTTCTAACGTATGGCGCAGAAGCTTGGACGATGACAACATCCGATGAAGCGACGCTTGGAGTGTTCGAGAGAAAGAGTCTGCGTAAGATATTTGGACCTTTGCACGTTGGCGACGGCGAATATCTTAGGCGATAGAACAACGAGCTGTATGAGCCTTATGACGTCATAGACAAGAGCAGCGATCCCAGTGGCTTCGTATGCTGGGCCATGCCGTTCGTATGAATACAAACGCTCCGGCTCTGAAAGTATTCGATACAGTACGAGCTGGTGATTGTAGAGGAAGGGAAAGGCCTCCTCTGCGTTGGAAAGATCAGATGGAAAAGGACGTGGCTTCACTTGAAGTGTCGAACTGGTGCCGATTAGTGCGAGAAATAAACGACTGGTGAGGTTTGTTAAACTCAGCCAAAATCGCGTAAGCGGTTATCGCGCCAATTAAGAAGAAAACGTTTAACAAGAAAGTGAAGTTAGCACTTTTTACTATAATTAACCTTCTGGAACTCGATGTAGGTGTAAAATCTTATCCTAAAAAATCCATTTTGAAGTCACCATTGTTTTGAATTTGTATTTGCTCATTCCAGTTTTCTTTTTAAGTGAACGAAAAATATGGCAATATTAATTCCATTGCAGCAGCGAGAGTCCATACTTAATCTGCATCACAAATAAAGAATTCTTCGTTAATTTCTTCCAGCGTATCAGCAATCAGGAATGTATGGGCAAGCCCTCAAACGCACGCATTCCCATACTTAATCAGTTTTATTTATTATGATTCTTGATTTTCTTTCACCTCCAGCAACTATGGTGGTGGCGGCAGCAGCGGTGGCCACTTCGACAATTCTACTGCTGCTGCTGCTGCTGCAGGTATAGCCGCTGAAGGGGGCCGCATATTGGTTAACATATCTAAGGACAACAATGCTGCTGAACGATGATGTAGCCAAGTTGATGGCGATGATGATTATCACAATTTTAATGTGCATACTCATAAGGGCACAAACATACACACGCAGGTACTTATAAGAGTGTGCACACACCTGCATACATACATATGAATACGTCAATGCTCATGCGTAGCGACACTTACTTTGATCCGTAGCTGCCAAGCGCAATGTTTGTTGTACCTCTTTTCATACGACAAGTATTTAATCACCAATGCGCACTCTTGATATTCTGCTGCTGCTGTTGGCATTGTTATTGTTGTTGTTGTTTTATATAGTTGGCATTGTTGGCACTGTTGGCGGCTGCCGTTGTAGCGGCTGTTGCCATTGTTGACTCGTTGCACTGTCAAGTGCCAGATTACATGCTCGCATGGCTTGTTGTGAATACCGACTCGCATTAACAGGCAGCAGCAGCGCCTCACCAGCCGGTTGATTGGTCTACTGGTGTGGCAACGATGATGACCGGTAACTTTGCACCAGTTTAAGTTGTTGCTATTGTACGATTTGTTATTTTTTGTATTTGTAGGTGATGTTGCTGTCGCGCAACTGATCGCAACAATATGTCAAAAGTGATGTAGTTACAAAAAAAAAAAACAAATACAAAACAAAAACGAAAGAACAATTTGAATGAGGAGAAAAGGGCGGCAGCTTTGCCTCTTGTTTGTGCTTCAGATTTGCTACAGAATTTGTTGCATTTGTTTGGTTTCTCAATATTTGGAACACCAATGCAGTTCCACTTGAGCCGCATGATGACTTGAAAGAATCGTAATAAGTTGATAATTGTCCTAAAGAAAATGTTCGTGTGTGTGTGTCTGACTGTTCTGCAGGGAGATCACTTCTTTTGTGCATATATATTTACATGTGCATGTGTATATATGTACGAATACATTCTTATGTACGAAATTCGATTTCCTCAAGTTGCATTGAATTCTTATTGGGTGAGTAATGACGCTAGAGAAAGACGGCCGTAATGCATCTAATTGTTTAGTTTTGCTTTTTTTCGTTAATACAATGCAGAAAAGATGGTGCTCCATTTATTCCTGTGCTATTTCAAAAACCCTTTAGGCCCAGTACAATATACGAAGGACTCAGAAAGCCCTTTAGACTCCTCGCCATTCAATTTACAAACTCTAGGCAGAAAAGCTAGGGTTACCATTTAAATCCCATTGCAGAAGCTGTGGGACCTTTCAAAGAAGAAGAATGTTAAGTACTTTCTCTGTAAATATCCGCGTTCGGCAGCTAGACGATTAAAGTCACTGGGTGCTCCTTCTTCGACAGCCTGGGGCCGAGCGCCAATCTAAATCCCAGCAATCTTCTCCTTTATATCAACAGCTCTGGCTGGCTGTAGATATCTGCCTAGTGGAGGTCTCATAATGGTATCAAAACGGCGCTTCAGTGCTACTTGAGGAGTGCCGGACTGGCAGTTCAATCATTTCACCTCCCTGTATATAATGCAGAAAACATTTCTCTTATCTCGATTCCAGAGCATAAGAACATAAGGGGATATGCCAATGAGCAGGCTAGGAAAGAGTCGACAAAATCGATTCCAGTTCTCCCCATCTCAGACATCGGTGTCCCCTTGACCGTTGCTAATGGGAAGCTGTACCATTTCGTGTTTAAAAAAGCGCGAGATATACTTCGGGCTTATAGAGTTTTCAGTGGAGCGATGCGGATATTTGTCAGGCCAACAACATCTCTTACTCGGTATATTCTGCCATATTCAAATATGTACAATGGCTTAAGAACATATCTCGCGTAAATGTCACAAAATTTGTATTAATTGTTTTAGTTTTGTGTTTGACCTAATTTTTTTCTAATTTTTATTTTTTATATTTTTTTTCAATTCCCATGAGTATAACAGTCAAGTTCACCATATTGAGTGGAGTCTAACTGCGGCCGGAAATTTCTCCAAGCGCTCACGCAAGGAATAGGATTTAAGAGCTGAAGATTAAGTTAAGTCTTATTTCTGGTAGGGAAACTCGTGGAATTGCTTAGTCTCTCAAGAGATGATATCTCGAAGGTCGTGGCTTGTATGAACGGACATTGACTATTTGGCAGGAGACTAGAAGTTTTCTCCCACGAATATTGCAGAAGTTGCAGAGATGAGGAAGAGGAAGAAATAGTCGAGCACTTCCCTTGCAATTGTCCAGCCTTAACTAAAATCAGAGCAGGTTGTCTAGGTAAATACTTTTTTAATTCTCTTACAGAACTGTGGCGTGGGTTTGGGATTAATACTACGTTGCATAAGAGCCACAAAATGGTTCCACGAAGGAAGATAAATGAGGTTCCCGTGTAGCAGAGTGGTATCACAACGGACCTGTAAGGTCTAAGTGAGTTGGTTGTGCAGATCGACTACCACCATAACCTAACCTAGCCTAAATCTTACTTGGTTAGAGGTTTTTTAAATTGTCACTACTTTGATTTTAAAATGTCTATTACATTGAATACTTTTTTTTATATACGCAGCAGATGAAGCAGATTTAACTTTGACTTTTCCTTTTGCACTCAAAACCAAGAGATAGAATTTAAAAGCTTTTTTTATATACATATTTCTTAAAATAATTCAGGTTTTAATAATTCGGAATTATCTTCTGCTTTAAATAAATAAAGAAATATAAAAAATGTTTTATTTTTTATTATTTAAAGGATGTGCGAAATATCTTATCTAAATATATATATTTAAAAAAAACATTATTTTTAGAGAAAATTTAGGCCTTATTACATAGCGAAGATGCTTATCGCATTAGAATCGAACGGACTTACGTGCAATTTACGTGCGAAATTCCAAGGTCAGCGAGAATGTTTGGAACACACAAATCCCTAACACTAAGTACAGTACCACGATTTTCCATGCGGAGCTTTTCGCCATAATGGAAACAGTGGCAATCATATCCAAAAGAGGGTTCGAGAAAGTAAAATTTGAACTATTTTCGGACAGCCAATCGGTTCTCAAAGCCCTGAATAGCTTCACATTCAAGTCAAAAGTCGTCGCAGTGTACAAAGACCTCAGCCTTAGCCGTATAACCATTATCATTTTTTGAACTGCCCTTCATATGGACCTCATACGGGAATTTTGCTACCGCAGTAGTCGAATGGGTTGGCTCGTAACGACCATTTGGAAGTGCACAGGTTCGAAACATCAGGCCCGAAAGACGAATTAATAAAAACAGGTTTTTTCGAATAGTGGTCGCTCCTCAGCAGGCAGACAATGACAAACCACCGAATGTATTTCTGTTCTTCAAAATTATGCAAATGACTTGGAATACGAAAACTACAAACTTTATTTTATCACTCTATGTCGTTCGAGAGTGCTTCACAACTCCAAAGATGGTTTCGCTATTATATTCCTATTACTACTCATTATCCACTGATATCCCACTCACGAGATGATGTCCTCAGCACTTCAAATTATTAAGAGGCCTCTTTCCGTGACAGTACCTAAGTAGGTGCCTATAATACGCACATAAACTCTGCACGATGTTCAACACACTTCAACTTTTCACGCTTGTGGCTAAATAGCGAACTCATAAACCGCGAACAGCTGCTACGCGTCAAAACCTGATCAATCCATCAGCGTAGCTGTCAATCAATTACGAGCTGCAGCTTCAACCAAATTGTTGACCATAAATCGCAGCTATGAATTGGTAAACAAGCAGTCTGGCGAGCATTTTAATGAGTGAGTACATATGCACATACACACATACATATGCACATATGTAAATGCAAGGAATATTTTTTATTTCAAACAAATTTAGCCGTCATTGGCTGTTTACCAGAGTAATACCTACGAGTATCAGAGAATCTAATAAATATTTTGACAGCGAGGGCAGACACAGCCCTCGGTTAGTTGACTGGGCTGTCAAAAGTATTTGAAGAATACCTTGTTTCACTCACAGAGAACTGGGGCTCCTCGAGAAAGTAATAATGAAATGCATATTACATAAATATTTATAATACGGAAACTATTAATTTTTTTTTCTTGTATCAAATTTATTTAAATGTGAAAATCCAATCCATCAAAACATATCAAAATTCAAATTGATGAAAAACATAAATTTTGCAACTATTCATCGCTACTTGATAACAAACATGCACGTTTATTATGGACTGGAGCAAAAATGCTATGATCACTAGATAAAAGGTGAAGTCCAAAATAAACCAGACTGAGCTACAATAGAAACGACAGAAGCTTTGTTCTCATAACTTCGAGTTTATTTATTCAAAATA
Source organism: Anastrepha obliqua (assembly GCF_027943255.1). Classification (NCBI taxonomy): domain Eukaryota; kingdom Metazoa; phylum Arthropoda; class Insecta; order Diptera; family Tephritidae; genus Anastrepha; species Anastrepha obliqua. The sequence continues at coordinate 12,570,886 of NC_072893.1, forward strand.
GTCTCCTCTGACCTCGATACACTGTTTTGCGTGATCTAAAAGCTTTTCGAAAGAGCGTCCTTCAGGTCATTGACCGGAATATCCTTTAGGATGTCTGTACAAGCCTTTTGGATGGCCTCTACGAATGCAAAACGTTTTCCTTTCATGGCCAAATGCAATTTTTCGAATAGGTAGAAGTCACAGGGAGCCACATCAGGCGAATAGAGATACTGTTCTGTATGAAGAAGCCACTCAGAGAGCGCAGGTGCGTTGCACAGATTGCAAAGTTTTCCACCGGCATTGCACCCTTAGTGAATCTGTTCATATTTCTTATCCGTATAAAAGAATCGAGTTCGTCGTGTCCATTAAAAGTTTTCACTTGTTCTACGTTGGACCTCCAAAGTTTGTCATGAGCTTACTTAACATCCCGTTTACTTTGGCAATAAGTTAGCCTTGTGTCTAATTGCATTCCTAGGTATTTGACCATTCTGTTTGTCGATAAAGTGGCATCGAGTACTTGTATATCTACTTTTAATGGGATATGTCTGTTGATTAGAAGGATTAGGTCTGTTTTCTCTGTGGCCAGCTTCAATCCATGGTCTTCTAGCCATGTCTGAACTCGGATCATCACCAGATTTACCTTCCTTTTGGCGTCGTCAGTGTTTCGAGCGATTATTACAGCTGCAATGTCATCTGCGTATCCCAGTAAATGCACATCCTCAGGCATCTCTATTCGGAGGATTTCATCGTAGCGTATGTCCCAAAGTTCAGGACCGAGTATTGATCCTTGGGCCGGTTAAATGGACTATAAGGGCGTAGCTTTGCAGCTATTAACCGTGGTTGTTTTTATCGATGTTCTCACAAAGGCCTTTCCGTTGGGAGATTTGAAAGAAATGCGTTTGTCATCAGACAAAATATTCAATTTCTGTGGAAGTTTTAGACCACCTATAATTATTATTATTATTATTTGTTTGTTTGTTTTGTTTTGTTTAATTTGTTTTCTGTTTCGTTGGAAATCAACCTTTCATGTGTTTGATGCATGAACCAATGGTTGAAGAACTTAAATTAAAAATTATTTATGAAAGATCATAAATCCGCTGACAATCTTATAGACATAAAAACAATGGCAAATATTTCAGAAATGTTGCATTTAATAAATAGTACAATCTTAAAAATTTAACTAGATTACCTTTTAGAATTTTGAAGCTTTCTTTTTTTACTATTTAAGATTTTATTTAAGATTTACCAATTGGAAAAAAATCGAAATACAAGTTAATTGTACTTATTAACAAAAATAAAATAATATAATATGAAGTTTTAACGGAAACAACTTTCTTATATAGTTACCCCCAACTTTAATTTCAATGTTTCTCCAACAAGTTTATACCATCTCTGTAATGATTTTCTGGAAGCCATGCAAAACTCTGATCCACAACTTTTTGTTGAATTGTTAACGAAAGGACAGTGACTTTTCGAACAGTTTTCCTATACTCGTATACAATTCTTCATGTAAAATAAGGATTATATCCTTGTGGTAAAGGCTTGTAGAATTGTTGGACAAAACTTTGCTTTAGTAATTAAAAAAAGATGAAGTACAGATCGAAAAACTCAAAACAACGAAAAGGTTTCAGAACATACAATGGCCTGGTTGATATAATCCAGAAGAAACTATTGACCCAATCTGGCTCAAATTTCCAGCTTATTCTGTATGAAGATCTTTATAACATGAGCTGTGATAATAATTATTAATTAATATTTAATCCTTTTGTAATATTTTACGATTAAAAAATTTCAAAATTTTTAAGTTTGCTATTTTGAATTTTTTCAGATTTCAACCTACGATGGTTATGTTAAAATGACAAGTCTACTTTATTTTAATAGATAGTTTATTTTTGTGTTATTTTTGTGTCATACTCTTCACTTCACACTTCAGAGGTAATTTCAACCGTTTTTTTAATAGGCAGCTACATCAGCCAGATTTACTATTTAAAAATTTTTTTTTTATAGTATTTGATGTCGATATTCATATGTAAAAAAGTTCAAATCAATAAAACAAATGCAAACAAATATAATATGAAAAACACTTTCTTTAAAAATAAATTTTTGAAAAGAGGTGAAAACTTTGGTACAACATCTTAATAAAGGGAGATTTTTTAAGAGCTATAGGAAAGTTTAAAAAAAAAACATACGTAAAATTCAGAAAAATGCATGAAATTTTTATTTGAATCGATAGTGCAGTCCATATAATTTAATGTTTGAAGATTATTTCATGCAAATGTTGACCGCGACTGCGCTTCAAATGGTCCATCCGCTTAATCCAATTTTGGCATACTCTTTCCAATGTTTCGGCCGGTATCTCACAAATAAATGCTTTAATGTTGAATCAGGCTTGCCTCAATAGACATCAGCTTTAACATAGCCCCACAAAAAAGTAATCTAAAGGCGTTATATCGCACGATCTGGGTGGCCAATTGACAGGTCACGAACGTGAAATAAAATGTTCACCGAACACCGAACTCGCCTCTCAACAAGTCCATTGTTACGCGTGCTGTGTGGCATGTGGCACCGTCTTGCTGAATCCACATGACATGCATTTTGGACAAAAAAAAGTTGGATATCATTTCACGGTGGCGCCCACCATTCACAGTTACGTTACGATTCGTAGCATATTTGAAGAAGTACGGTCCAATAATACCTCCAGCCCATAAACCGCACCAAACTGTGACCCTGTGACCTTTTCTGGATACATTGGTAGCTCTTACAATTCTTCTGGCAGATCTTCACTCCAAAATCGACAATTCTGCTTATTTACGTACCCATTGATCCAAAAATGAGCTTCGTCGCTGAACACAATTTTTCGATAAAAAAGTGGATCTTAAACTTTCTTAACAGAACACGCATTTTTATAATAAAATTCAATGATTTGCAAGCGTTGTTCGTTTGTAAGACGATTCATGGTTAAATTATAGACCAAACTGAAGATGTTTGACAGTGAAACAAAACACGAAACGTGCGTCAGCTGTTCAAACCAACTGTTTAAAAAGATAGTAGCTAAAAAATCACCCGTTATTATAACAGGTATCACCTCTTTACACTTCACTTGGTTAATTTCTTCATTTAATTAATAATAATTTCTTCTTCAATTTCAATAATTAATTTCTTCATTTAGAACTGAACAATTTATGTAAACTGCAAAACTATTATTAGCATAAGTTCTATTACTTCTATTTTATAATTTTATAGAATTACAAAACAAAATTTATTTTATTTACGTAAAACTTTAGAAATCTGTTTGCTCCAAAGTTTCACTAACGATTAAAAGTAATAATTTTAATTAGCATAGAGCGCGAAGTGATAACAGCCAAATCAAGTGCCCAATTCCAAGTCTCCATTCTGCTACACAAACATGTACGTGCGTGTGCGTATGGCTCATACATACATACGCACATTTCCATCTACAAGATATGAATTTACACGCTGCTGAGTCAATAAGTTGAAAACGTCAACGAAATTCGATGAATTTATCATAAAATTGCGAGAAATCGCTGCGAATTTCTGGGAAAATTTATAGTGCGGCCCAGACGCGCACGCGTAAGTTGGCGCAGACACAGACGCCAGCTGCTGTGACTATGTACTCGTATGTATGTGCTCCACTCCAATACACTGCACCGCGCCCGGCTTTATTTTATCATTGTCAAGTGTTTTTCAACGCCAGCAAACAGTATCATTCGCAGCTAAAACAACAACATCAAAAAACCATATTTGGTAACATAACGCAATAACATTAAGGTGGCCCGAAAAACAAGTTGAATGAGAATATTTTATGGTAAAATAAGAATATTCTCGTATTCTTAATGCTTCATTTCAACTCGTTTATATTCAGTACATATGCGAAACACATTTTTAGGTCGATTTTAGGTATAGCTTTGTTTTACAAAGACTGATGTACCAACTCGGGTTAAAGTGGTTTTCCAGTTTTGCTAAGCATCAAGCGAATTGTGTAAGCCTCATTGGTGAATTCAACTCGTGATTAACGATTGGATGTGAGGTATGGACTCTTAAAGTTCCTGACCGCGCACCGATTGCTAGCATGGAAAGAAAAAATGTTAAGAAAGATTTTTGGACCAATAAAAATGGATGATGGTACCATAGAATCCGGTACAACACCGAACTAAACAATCTCGCTCAGTACGATAAGATGCCTAGGTCATGTTACGCGTTTCCTGCTGACTGGGCCGTGGGGAAAGCCATGATAGGCAAGTTAATGGGTGTAAAGGCCAAAGGCAGACCGAGCAACCGATGGATAGACGCAGTGGAAAACGATCACAAGGATTTGGGAATACGTAACTACGGAGCTAAAGCTCAAGATCGACCGTTTTTGAGGAGCATTGTGAAGGGAGCTTTGATGCAACACGCATTTTAATGCTGTGAAAGTAGAAGAAGAATTCGTGATTAATAAATTTCATGAGATGTTCACGAAATTAAGATTTTGAATTTCTTAAAACTAGTATTTGCCAAGTGCTTCAGCGCTCCGCCTAGATGAGTCCAGGCACTGGCAGATAAGGTCTGATGATACTATAAACATCCTCTTCCACATCTTGGTAACTTCTTCAGAAGTCACTGAAAGGAACAACTATTCTGGCAACATGCAAGACAATCAAATAATGCTCAGACAGAATCACGATTGTTAGGCGAATGTCCTTCAGTGGGGGTTCTACTGCAAGTGAATAGATATTTCCTACGCCGTACACTTGTTATCGGCCAATGTTGCGAATCCTCTTGATAGAAGGGTTCTAAAAACTACCTTTGCTCTGCAATCGTAGAAAACCTTTTCACTGATTAGCAAATTGCATGTATCCTGGAAGATTTTTGCAACATCGAGCTAGCTCGGCAGCTTTACCATCTTAATACCCACTATGCGGTAGTGGCCTGGAACCCACAAATTGCCGCCACGCAATGCCTTGGCGATCTCGTTAAGAGATCGGCGGCATTTCACAATGACCTTTAAAGCCAGCAACGTGTTAGTCGTGTCATAAGGGGATACGTTTACCCATCCACTCTCATTATTGCCGGTGAAAATAAAATAATACACTTAAGTGATCCATCTCAAAATACCATGAACCACTTTCATTTTTGTAGATGCACCAAATCTCACATAAAACATGTAATTTATCAAAGACTAGAAAGAACAAACCTTGGTGGAAGCACCAGGAATGAAAGATGTAAGGTGAGAACTCCCGAAAGGGGGCTAGCCTGAAGGCTGACAAACTAATGCCAGTATAAAAAACATATCTCGACACGTCAATGAGAGCCTTGGATATAGTCCACCACGGACTGTGAAGCTAAGAAGAAGAAGGAAAACAAGGACAAGGATAAAACACTGGATGAAGTGTTCAGGACGGACGCAGACTAACAAGTTTATTATTCGCTCCAGAAGAGCATCAAATAGGTTTCCCAACGTGGATAAAGGAAGCTTACGAGCTCCCACTGAATACTACAAGGGTTATTGTAGTCTTCGTTATCATTTGAGGATATTAGAATTAGTAGATTCAAACGTCTGTTTTGTTTTTGCCAAGAAGACATTGAAATTTCAAAGCATATTATCTACGCATGTGCAGCTCTCGCAAGAAGAGGATTCATACACTTACAGGGTTTGATTGAAAAGTAATGAGCCTTATTTTTTTAAGCAGTTTTATTAAACCTTTTGACTTATGCAACTAATATTCTTTAAAATAGGTCCTTCCACTGCAGAAAATATTTTTTAAACTCATTCGGCGGAATCGCGTTCAATTCGGCTGTCACAGTTTTCTGGATCGCCTCAATGGATTCGAAATACCTCCCCTTCAGCTTTCTTTTAAGGCGGGGGAACATAAAGAAGTCCGGATGGGACAGGTCTGGGCTTTAGGGAGGTTGGGGAAGCACCGGAACCCCCATCTTGGCCAATGTAGAGGTGCAGAGGAAGGCGGTGTGCGCCGGCGCATTTTCGTGATGAAGGGTCCAATTGTTGACGAGGTCGGGCCGAACCCGGGCGACGTGGTTTTTCAGCCGAAGGAGCACTTCTTTGTAAAATGCCATATTTACAGTGCTTCCTGGAGGTACAAACTGTTTAGCTTTACGGAAAATTTAGTCGAGTAACGTTGCTCCAACGATCGCTACATTTTCGCCACTGCAAAATCCTAACACACTTTTAAAACAGCTTTCACGCGCGGAGCGATGTTGACTGCGCCGCTGTTGCCAGCGAACTGGGACCGGTTTCTAGTGGAAGGGGAAGGTCCAACGATCATTTTCCCCCACCAGCCGATTCGGTTGATCGCTTGGCAGACGCTCCATGCGAGAAGGCTCATTACTTTTCAATCAAACCCTGTAGGTGGTGCGACCCTAAATCTATTAGCGATATGGAAAAAAGAGGTTGTCTGCAAAGTCGGTTTACTGACGATAGTTTAACGTGATAACGTCATAAGAAAATACTGATTGAATGGTTGCATTTTTCAAAAGAAAATTTTAATTTTATTTGTTTGATACATATTTTGTATGGATATAGAGAATGAGTTAACATTAACATAACATATACTTTAACATAACATAACATAACATAACATGACATAACACAACACAACACAACACAACACAACACAACACAACACAACACAACACAACACAACACAACACAACACAACACAACACAACACAACACAACATAACATAACATAACATAACATAACATAACATAACATAACATAACATAACATAACATAACATAACATAACATAACATAACATAACATAACATAACATAACATAACATAACATAACATAACATAACATAACATAACATAACATAACATAACATAACATAACATAACATAACATAACATAACATAACATAACATAACATAACATAACATAACATAACATAACATAACATAACATAACATAACATAACATAACATAACATAACATAACATAACATAACACAACATAACATAACATAACATAACATAACATAACATAACATAACATAACATAACATAACATAACATAACATAACATAACATAACATAACATAACATAACATAACATAACATAACATAACATAACATAACATAACATAACATAACATAACATAACATAACATAACATAACATAACATAACATAACATAACATAACATAACATAACATAACATAACATAACATAACATAACATAACATAACATAACATAACATAACATAACATAACATAACATAACATAACATAACATAACATAACATAACATAACATAACATAACATAACATAACATAACATAACATAACATAACATAACATAACATAACATAACATAACATAACATAACATAACATAACATAACATAACATAACATAACATAACATAACATAACATAACATAACATAACATAACATAACGTAACATAACATAACATAACATAACATAACATAACATAACATAACATAACATAACATAACATAACAAATTACTCCGTATTAAAGCACTTATCAACAGCTTTCATTTGATACCATATTGTACATACACAACCAAAGGTTACCCGGGTCCACGTTTTGACCTATATCTCGAGACCCCAGTCACGGAGCGGCATGAAAAATACTCTGTACTAAAGCATTCACCAACAGCTTCCATTTGATACCCATATTGTACATACACATCCGAAGGTTACCCGGGTCAACGTTTTGACCTATATCTCGAGACCCTATCTACCAATAAGTATTCAAACTATACGGAAATCATCTTCAATACCTACTTAACAATGGGCATAAGTTTGGTTTAATTCGGTTCAAAGACACGGCGGGTCCACGTTTTGGCATATATTTCGAGACCCTAGTCATCAATAGGTATGAAAATTACCCCGTATTAAAGCACTTTTCAACAGCTTTAATTTGATATCCATATTGTATAAACACATTCTAGAGTCCACGTTTTGGTCTCTATCTCGAGACCCTAGTCACGGAGCGGATGGAAATACTCTGAACTAAAGCATTCACCAACAGCTTCCATTTGATACCCATATTGTACATACACATCCGAAGGTTACCCGGGTCCACTTTTTGACCTATATCTCGAGACCATATCTACCAATATGTACCCAAACAATACGGAAACCATCTTCAATACCTCCTTAACAATGTGTGTAAGTTTGGTTTAATTCGGTGCAAAGACACGGCGGGTCCACGTTTTGGCATATATTTCCAGACCCTAGTCATCAATAGGTATGAAAATTACCCCCTATTAAAGCACTTATAAACAGCTTTCATTTGATATCCATATTGTACAAACACATTCTAGGGTCCACGTTTTGGTCTCTATCTCGAGATCCTAGTCAGGGAGCGGATGGAAATAATCTGAACTAAAGCATTCACCAACAGCTTCCATTTGATACCCATATCGTACATACACATCCGAAGGTTACCCGGGTCAACGTTTTGACCTATATCTCGAGACCCTATCTACCAATAGGTATTCAAACTATACGGAAATCATATTCAATACCTACTTAACAATGTGTGTAAGTTTGGTTTAATTCGGTTCAAAGACACGGCGGGTCCACGTTTTGGCATATATTTCGAGACCCTAGTCATCAATAGGTATGAAAATTACCCCGTATTAAAGCACTTATCAACAGCTTTCATTTGATACCCATATTGTGCATACACATCCGAAGGTTACCCGGGTCCACGTTTTGACCTATATCTCGAGCCCTATTTCCAAAATAAAATATAATCCATGTTACTCGTGATGTAGCTTTCGAATGGTGAAAGAATTTTTAAAATCGGTCCAGTAGTTTTTGAGCCTATTAATTACAACCAAACAAACAAAGTTTTCCTCTTTATAATATTAGTATAGATATGGTAAATATTACCATACATTTTTTCCTTCAGATATAATAAAAAAATAATAATAATAACATTAAAACAACAGGTATTATTAACAAACTTGGTTTTATTTTAAATTCTTCAAGTAAATCAAATTAATAATAATCAATAAGAAGGCATATGCCAATACAAATACGTGAATTTATATATGTACATATGCGCATATACATACATATATACGCTCACTTAAGTAGGGGAGAGCAAGATGTCGAACGTTGCCGTTCGTTTGCTTTGTCGTTCCTTCCGCGCTTTCGCTTGCAGTTCATTCAATGCAATGAGCAAGGTAACTACATATGAGGTAACACTAATATGAGCAAGGTAACACTAATGAGCAAGGTAACACTAATATGAGCAAGGTAACACTAATGAGCAAGGTAACTACATATGAGCAAGGTAACACTAATATGAGCAAGGTAACTACATATGAGCAAGGTAACACTAATATGAGCAAGGTAACTACATATGAGCAAGGTAACTACATATGAGCAAGGTAACTACATATGAGCAAGGTAACGACACATTTTTTCGTGCGTGCAGCCTGTTAAATCGAATTATAAGACGTTATCACGTCAAAAGGCTGAAGAGGTATTCAAATTCATCAGAAGTCTCCCATTTTTAGCTTGAGGTCAACCACAGTTGACCATGGGCAGCAAAAACAGCTGTTATGACCTCATCATTTGATGAAAAACGAAAAACACTTCCCACGCATGCATTTTTTTAGGTTTGGAAACAAATTGAAGTTATTAAGGGCCAAATCTGGAGAATACAGTGGATTCAATGGTGGACACTTCGAACTTAAATTCACGGATCTCAGTCATTGTCAAAATGCTTTTGTGATACGGTGCATTGTCCAGTGAACTTTTCCTGTGCAAACTTGGTATTTTTTCACGAATTGGAAAATTTTTCTTTCAGCTAGTCTAAAAGATTACAAAAATGATCAGCATTTTTTGTTTTACCAGTTTGCAAGTAATTCACAAACATAATTCGTTTCGCATCCCAAAAACCTGATGCTCACACTTTCTAGGCCGCTTTTGAGACACGAGTTCGTTTCGAAGGCGAAGAATCAGGTTCACACCACTCTTTAGCCGCTTGTTTTGATTTAGGATCATGGTGATGGACCCAAGTCTCCGCCATAGTGATGAATGAACGTACAAAAACTACTTTATCCTTTCAAAAAAGTTCTAAATGTTGCGGAGAAAGTCACATTCGAATGAGGTTTTGATCCATTGTTGGCGAATGCGATACTCAGTTTTCTAAAACCCAATACTTCAGTAAAAATATTGCAAAGGCTGCTCAATGAGATGCCTAGGGCTTCCACTAAATCACTTGCAGTCACTCTACGATTTTCCAATGCGATATCCATTATTTTTTTTTGTAGCAAAACTTTCAAACTTTTGTCAAAACTTTCAATACGATTTGATATCTCGAAATCACTAAGAAAATGTTCCATACAATTTTGGACCACATCATTCTACTTCCATGCATACATACAAGCCGAACACGACAACGCACTTAGTTACTGCTTCGCCTTACTTTTAGCGGTGTGGCCCAAACGGTATGGGAACTTTGGACTCGCTCGCTGTTTCTCAAAGCGTTTGTTGACTTTTGCAATGCCTCATCAGGTTCGTTGTCATTTCTGGTCGTATATGTATACGCGTATTTTGGCGCTCTTCCGTTTGGCTTGTTGTACATATATATGCCGGAGGGGTTACGAGGCGGTACGGTGTGAATCTTTTGCGGAGGGCGGTGTTTTGAAGAAAGGGTTCATATGCTTGTACATTTACCTAAATATGTGTATATGTATGCATGTGTGTATGTAAGTATGTATTTATGGTCGTGTTTATGCGTTGCTGCGCATACGATGTTGTCATTAATAGCTAGCCCGCCGGCACATTGACGTTGCCAGATACACAGGTCATACGCAGACGCATAGTTACCCAGCAAGTAATTGCATTGAGCTTACTGCTGGCGTGGTTGTCAGAGCAAATAGTTGAGCAGAAACAGTAACCGCGTACGGCTCTTACATACGTATAGAACTTTCAAGCTCTGCCAACGATAGAGAATTGGATATATCTGCTAAGAACCAGTCCATTTACACCGATGACTACGATATAGAACGTGGGGTTGGAGCAGGTGTTTCTCTGGCTCCTTGAGAGTAAACAAAACTCTTCCCAGAATTTGCAAATTTTTTCCGGACAAACGAAATGCGGTCATTAATGAAGCCTTCCAAACGAGTGCATACCCAACACCGTCGGCACACATCCTTCTCTATGCAAACTTAGCTTGAGTGTCTGCTGATTGAGACAACCCTGGAAACGAAGTTGCCAATTATATTATCATTGAAAGTTACTTCATGTCCTTAACCGAGAAGCGGGCTCAAGCCCCAATGCGATTTATTAACCGAAGCATTTACCTTCACGATTGCTACGTCCATAGGATAAGTCAAAATGAATGAGGTCACGTACACAGAAATTCATATATTTTACCCTTTTTTCGTGTAGTAGTCGCATAAGTGATTTTGACTGAGTTCAACGAAATGCACCAGTCATCTGCTTTTTCTCGTATTAACTGATGTCAGTTTGAATCATTCTTCTTCCTCTTAAATGGCGCGATAACCGCTTGCGATTTGGTTTCTGGCCGAGTTTAACAAAGTCCGCCAGTCGTTCCTTTCTCATGCTAACCGGTACTAGTTCCATCTCCACCTGATCTTGCCAACGTAGAGGCACTTCCTTTGCTACCACCAGCTGGTACCGCATCGAATACTTTCAGAGCCTGAGCGTTAGTATCCATTCGGACGGCATGGTCCAGCCCACGAAGCTGCTAGACTTTTATTCTCTGCGCTATGTCTATGTCGTCGTAAAGCTCCTACAACTCATTGTTTCATCACCTACGATACTCGTCATTGCTAACATGCAAATGTCTTAAAATCCTCCACTGAATCTTTCCCTCAAACACTCCAAGCGTCGCTTCAGCGGATGTTGCCATCTTCCACGCTTCTGCGCCATACGTTAGGACGGGTATGATGAGAATCTTGTAGAGTGTTAGTTTTGTTCGTCGAGAGAGAGCTTTACTACTCAAGTGCCTACCTAGTCCAAAGTAGTGCTAGGATCACTACATTTACCAAATCCTGCTACGCTTGATCCTTCCTACGCAGATGAGACGATGAGCTTCAGTCTTTTGGCGAATATCTCGCGAAGTAGGCTAAGCTTATTGATGTTTGAACGAAATATCTCTTGCCCACCTTGATACTAAAAAAATTAGTAACCTCCCTTTAAGGTGGCGAAATGTTCGTCCACCGGAATGAACGAACGTATTTGAAACTGAAGCCCTTATCTCACCACAAATTTGATACTGAGTTCTCGCTGTTTTACATAACAGCAGTACTTAGCACTCGTTTTAAGGTCCATCTTTAAGACTTCTTGAGCCCCAGTAAGACATCAACCAGCATAGCAGTGGCATCTTTCTTATTAAAAGATCGTTCATTCCAGATGAGGGTTCTCGAATTACCCTTGCCTTGCCTTGCTTGTCATCAAACGAGCGGTATTGCATCCGACGCTTTGCCTTTTTATTGGAAAATTGTTTTCCTTGGCAGGTTCCAATGTTTATTATTGCTCTCAATATTTAGTACTACCTCCTGACAAGTCACAATTTATTAAGCCAGCACTTATTATCACTCAAAAGAACGGACTAGTGACTGCATAAATATCTGTGCGCACATTTATAAGAAGGTTTGCTTGGTGAAGATTTACCTGGACTTATCTAAGTTTTGGAGTTTAAAACTCGAAAATTTGTGAAAACCTGTCGACTTTTGAACTCAACTTTTTATGCTTCCATGTTTTTCTTTTTTTTCTCATTGCTGTTGTTAAATTTATTTTTAGTTCTTACTTAATTTTCGCTTCCTCTGCTTGTCTCGAATGTATGCGCCGTGCTGTCTTCATTCTTACACACGTACGTATGTATGTACAGTGGTGGCCATATCACATGAAACTGAATCTGTATCACAGAATTATGTCACAGAATCATTCAATTCTGATTTAACAGTTTTTGAAATTGAAATTTTTCAAGTCCTAGCCCAATAAAAGCGGTTGACGCTGATAGCTTAGAGACTTATTGACAAGTTTTTATAATTAATTTGTTGCTCGCGTTAATTTCTTAATACATTTTTTCTGATGGTTTTAAGTTTTTATATAAAAACTAAAATGTTGGAGAAAATACGCAAAACCTTCATAAAAAGACTACCGCTGAAACTTCATTGTCAAGAATCACTTAAAGATTACACAATCTCACTTCATCCAAAGCCTAATCTCGGCCACTTCTTCGAATGAACAGCTAATCAGCCCTGGTGTAGTAAATAGGGCGGGAAAATAAACGTGTCCAGCGTTCATCAGGTTAGATATGACTGGAAGCGGGCGTTCGACGTGTACCACCCGGCTCGCCATATACATATGGCTCAAAATTAGTCAATGCTGGTTGTCCTAAAAATTTCAACCGGGATGTGCTAGGTTGGCACCCTGGCCAAAAAATAACAAAATCACACAAGAAATCACTAACTGAATTAATTATTTTGAATTGTTTCAAGGAATAAATATAGGATATATATATACATATAATTGGCGCGTACACCCTTTCTGGGTGCTTGCCCGAGCTCCTCCTCCTATTTGTGGTGTGCGTCTTGATGTTGTTCCCAAAATGGAGGGACCTACAGTTTCAAGCCGACTCGGAACGGCAGATCTTTTTATGAGGATCTTTTCCATGGCAGAAATACACTCGGAGGTTTGCCATTGCCTGTCGAGGGGCGACCGCTATTAGAAAAATGTTTTTCTTAATTTTGGTGTTTCACCGAGATTCGAACCAACGCTCTCTCTGTGAACTCCTAATGGTCGTCACGCACCAACCCATTCGGCTACGGTGGCCGCCAATATAGGATAAAGTATACTTAAAAAAACTCTTTGAAGAAAAAAATTATTTTCGTTTCGTGGAAATAAGTTAATGAAAAATAAGAAAAAACCTGATCTCGTACGTTTTTAAGCAATTAAAAAAAAATCAGGGGTTATTAAACAAATTATGAAAACATTAGAAAACAAAATCCAAGTCGGGGTGTTTTTCAAAAATGACAAAACAAAATGTGTTTCCCCAAAACAAAACAACTAAGATTTTGCTTTCTAATTTTTTCATAATTTTTTTTAGTAACCCCTATTCAGGGGTTTTTTATATTGTAAATTTTTTTATTAGGTGCGCAACTAAGTTCTCGCTGTTTTTTTGATGAAAATACAATACAACTTTATTCTGAAACAAAAGAGGTTGTATGTAAAGTCGGTTTACTGACGATAGTTTAACGTGACAACGTCATAAGAAAATATTGATGGAATGGTTGCAATTTTCAAAACAAAATTTTAATTTTATTTGTTTGATAGATATTTTGTATGGATATAGAGGAGGAGGTCAATGGAATTGCAATGGAATAGGTCAAGTTACATTTACACAAACGTGAAAAATGACGAAACATTTATCAAATTCATGAAAGATTTCTTCAATTTCGATTGTGCATCAGACGTTAATAAGTCAACAACACTAAGAGGCATCATCATCGATTTGACTTTCTCAAGACACATTACACTTGAAACACTCCCTTTCATTTCCTATTTTTCCTATCATCGTTTATTCTCAACAGAGAAATGGGTCATTACCATGCACACAGGAAGAAGGCATATGCAAATACAAGTATGTGAATTTATATACAAATGCGCATATACATACATATATATACATATATATGCTCACTTAAGTAGGAGAGAGCAAGATGTCGAACGTTGCCGTTCGTTTGCTTTGTTTGCCTTGTCGTTCGTTCCGCGCTTTCGCTTGCAGTTCATTCAATGCAATGAGCAAGGTAACGACAAATGAGCAAGGTAACGGCAATGAGCAAGGTAACGACAAATGAGCAGGGTAACGGCAAATAAGCAAGGTAACGACAAATGAGCAAGGTAACGACACATTTTTTTGTGCGTGCAGCCGGATAAATCGAATTATAAGACGTTATCACGTCAAAAAATGGTTACAAGTGAATCATTGAAAGTATTGCCCATCGCTGGCTACTATAATACTTTTTTCCATCTTTCTGGTAGATCTCGTATACCGTCGCGGTAAAACTGTTCATCTTTTGAGGCTATCCACGGATCAAGCCATTTTTTGATGTCTGCATATGAATGGAACTGCTGGTAAGCTAGACCATGTGCCATCGAACGGAACAGGTGATAATCGGACATCGCAATATCTGGAGGGTATGGCGGGTGGGGTAGGATTTCCCATTTCAGTGTTTCCAGGTAGGTTTTAACGGGTTTGGCAACGTGAGGCCGAGCGTTGTCATGTTGTAGAATCACTTTTTCATGCCTCTTGGCTCAATCGCCCATCGATACCCATACCCAATGATGGTTTCGCTTGGTTTTAATAGTTCATAATAAATAACACCAACTTGGTCCCACCAAATACATAGCATAACCTTCGCAGCGTGGATATTCGGCCGAGGCGATGACGTAGAAGCATGACCGGGCAATCCCCATGACTTTCTTTTTTTTGGATTGCTATAATGAATCCATTTTTCATCACCCGTCACGGTGCGATGAAGAAACCCCTTCCTTTTTTGCCGCTGGAGCAGTTGTTCATAGGCGAAAAAACGACGTTCAACATCCCTTGGTTTTACCTCATAAGGAACCCAAATCCCCTGTTTTTGAATCATTCCCAAAGCATGGAATCGCTTGGAAATGGATTGACGGGTAACTCCTAATACTGAAGCAAGCTCTTCTTGCATTTGACACGGATCTTCATTGAGCAATGCCTCCAATTCAGCGTTTTCGAAGGTGTTTGTCCTTCCTTCACGCGGACGGTAGTCAACATTAAAATAACCGTCTTTGAAGCCACGGAACCAATCTTGGCACGTTGTTTCACTTAAAGCAGCATCTCCATAAACTTTTTGTAGCTCTCCATGCACTTCAGCCGCCGTTTTTTTCGAATGAAAGAGGAAAATCAACACTTCCCGGAAATTACGATTATTCGGCACATAATCAGGCATTTTCACTAAACCAAAAGTATATGATACCAAAACAAAACCACAAATGTGTTGAAGCAGTTTGTTTACCATATGTCTCAGCTTGCTTTATGATGTTTAGGTTATGTTAGAATCGACTAGCACACACCGCTGGCGGCATCAATTGACAAACCGCGAGAACTTAGATGCGTACCAAATATGTTTTTGCAATTACCCAGAGACCCTGAGTTATAATTAAAATGGTAATTCGCCATAACTTTTCCGAAGTGTGCGAAATCTTTTATTTTAAGTCGGTAGTAATTTTAAGAGAATTTTGAAAATCTATACTATAAAGGTAAATGTCTGTACGTTATCCGCGCATCATTACGAAACGACAACACCAAATGACGCACAAATTTGTATACATTCATATTTTCACCCAATGAAGGTTACAGGCATGTTTTTATGATGGAACTCCCTTCCCACAGCCCCCAGGCCGCGCCACCACTCTCATTCGTCACTAATAATCAAATATTTGCTTAAATTTAATCTAAAAAATCTTAGTTTTTCCTATTTCCCACTATTTATAGCACACTCTAGACTTCATAATCCGCATAAGCTGTTCAACTATGACGCAAATGCAAATTTCAAAAACGGTTTGAGATAGAAAATTAATAAAAATAATTTTGCTTGATATTTTTCTGATTGGTTGTTTTGATTTTATTCAACGAGGCGTAGCAACGGATGCCGGGTATTGTACTATTATGGTTATTAATAAAAAATTATTTTCTATGATATTATTGTTTGTAATTTTTTTATATACATATCCTAAATCCCTCAAAACTACTCCTACGCGAGCGGTGCCGCGGGTTAAAGCTAGTACTGAATATTAGAAAATTTTAGTAGTATAAACTCCTCGTCTGGGCCCTTTGAGGAACTAGGTTTTAGTTGCATATTACATATATGGCCACCACTGTAAATGGTATGTGTGTATGGATGTGTGCATTTAGTTTTATTTATGCGTCTAATGTAGCGCTTAATTTTATGTAACTTCTTATTTGCTGCTTTTTGTACCATCGCTTGCTTGTCTTATTTATACCTCTAATTGTTATTATTTACGCTGTCAATGTTGGTTCACATCACTTAAGCATTTAATTTCAATTTTTTTCGTTCGTGCTTGTTGGCACTCACGTATGGACATGTGTCGATGGTGGAGTCAGAGGTGGAGTTGTTGTTGTTGTTGCCGTTGTTGTTGTTTTTGTTGTTATTATTGTTACTATTGTTGTTTTTGTTGTTGTTGTCATCGTTGTTGTTGTTCCTATTGCTGTTTTGTTGTTGTTGTTGGTGTTTTTGTTACTGTTAGAAATGTTGTTGTGGTTGTTGTTGTTGTTGGCAGTGTTGTTGTTGTTCTTATTGCTGTTTATTTTTGTTTTTATTGTTATTGTTGTTTTGCTACTCTTATTGTTGTTGTTTTTGTTGCAACATTTTGCTGTAGCTACTATATATGTGTGCGTGTACATTAAGTCGGAAAGTTCTGTCACATCATCTTCTGCTATTGCCCAAAACCACTGGCTACGCTGGTCGGCAGAGCTCTGCTCAATCGCAGAACCGGATGAGCCGCTCATGTAAAAGCGTAGAAACAAAGAATATTCGCTCAAGTTGTCAATGTCCTCTAATATGTATGTTATTGTATGGTAGTTGTTGTTGTTATATTCTTTTGTTTTGTGGTTGTTGTCTTTGATATTATTGCCATCTAAAAACATATTTACGCGCACTTAAGTATATGTACATATGTACCCATATGTATGTAAGTATATCTGGTACCTATTTATATTCTGCTTTTTCTTCTTTTTGTTTTTGGCTAATGACAAAGACCAATATTTTCTTCCTGTTACCTTACATTCACAGTTCATCTGCTCTCGCTCTATCCATATGTATATATGTATATATGGACTCTTGCTACTTTCGACTCGCCTTTGATGACGCCCGGCTGCAGGCCAAGCGGTCAAACAGTCAACCACCGAACAGCGTTTCAAAACAGCATTTTCCATCCGTGCCAAGACACGTCAACCAGCCGGTCAGTCAGTCAATCTGTTGTCCGTCAAGCTGTCAACCATTTAGGCAATTCAAAATATTGGTTAATCAGCTCGCGCCCATTGTTCGCCTCAGTTCTTTCCTCCGTGTTTTTTTTTCTCTTTTCGGTTCAACTCATTTATTTGTCCAAGTCAAACGCATTGATCAAACATGGCTACGGTCGCATCGACAGCGTCGTTCCTTATTTACGCCCGCTCTTTCGAGTGCGCCTGCTCGTCTGCTATGTCAATATATTCGTATGGAAATAATTTGTTGCACTTTGTTGTTAATGTGTTGAAACAATAAATGCCGTTTTGCATATATTTACCAGCCGCATACTTGCATTACACATACAAACGCGTACAAATATATGTACATTTAAATATGCGTATGCATGTAAATGTCAAATTATTAAATTTGTTGACTTATAAGTGTGCGTTTATGCGTTGGTGCAACATGCGAGTATGCATCGTGTGGCACATTTGTGCGCCCAGAAAATGGTTTTATGCCACCCCAACGCATTCATTGTTGTACTTGGTACATACATATGTACATTGCAATAGTGTATGTATGAGTGTGTGTGTTTGGTAAATCTCAATAATTTGTCATGGAAAAATTGAGCATAAATTACAAAATATATACTTAGTGCCTGCATACATTGTACGCCTGCATGCATACCTACACATGCACATACATTTGCTAGATTTCTCAAACAGTTGTTTGCTCTTACAGTTATTACTACTCTATTGCTGCTATTGTTGTAATGGTGTTGGCCGTATTCGTTGGCTTTGTTGGCGGTGGTTGCATGGTGGTCTCCATAACTGAATTTTAATTAGCCTAAGTGTTGGAAAAAGAAACATACTTAAATAGGGAGAAAAAATAGATACAAAAAAATTCTGGCTTTGCAGGTGTATTCCATTTTTTATTATTTATTTTACTTGGCTCCCCGTTTATTGGATCGTGAAGGGAGCATAAATGCGCTGAAGGAATCTATAATTCCATAAAGAAAAATAATTAAATAATTGGCGCGTACACTTCTGTTAGGTGTTTAGCCGTGCGCCTCCTCCTGTTTGTGGCGTGTGTATTGAAGTTGTTCCACAGATGGAGGGTTCTAGAATTTTAAGCTAACTCAAAATGGTATATTTTTATGAGGAGCTTTTTTTCATGGCAGAAATACACTCGAAAATTAGCCATAGTCTGTGGATGGGCCACCGCTATTAGAAAAACTGTTTCTATCATTTTGCTGTTTCATGCACATTGTTGTTTCGAACCTACGCACTCCCGAAGGGTAGTTACTCACCCACCCATTTGGCTACGGCGGTCGCCATAAACAGCTACGAACATTTGCTTGTTCTCGAAGTGTTGCGCTGCTCATGCGACTTTCTGCTTACTACACCAACATTTATTTTTTTCTTCAAGCTCAACAAAACACCTTTGTAATGTTACTGGTTTTCCAGTATTTTATATTCAGATGCCTGACCTACACCAGTGACCACTTCATGAAGAAGCAGATGCTTCCTTCTACAACATCGAAGAAGCAGCCATAGTAGCGAATTGCGCTTCTGTATAACTAACATACAGTTGTTCCCGGAAGCGGGCATGAATAGAACATTTAAGTTCACTGGTGGTAAACCAAAGATTCCTACCAATATTTGGAGGTACTATTAAAGTGGAGGTTCCTCTATTTGTAGCCAGCAACAAGATGCACTTCACAATTTGGTGGATATCTCGATCAAACGCTTGATAGAAAAGAGTGAACGCGCAATTTTATGCCGCCTCCGCGAGCAGCAGATTGTTTTTTATGAGCCGCTTTTTCATACCAGATCTGCACTTGGAAGTTTGCCACTGTCTACCGAAGACCGATTAGAAAAAAAAAATTGTTTCTGTCACTTAGTATTTGGTATCCAAGGTTTCAAATCTGTGCACTTCCGAGGAAAGTCACGCACCAACCCATTTTGCTAAGGTGGCAGTGTATAACATACAAAACAAAATCACTCGTAGTCGGAGACAAATTCTTTGAACGGAAAATTTTCATCAAGTTCATTTTTATATCAACCAATGTGATGGAGTTTTCGTGTTTATTAGGGGGATTTTTACATGGCGGGTCCTAAACCCAGCGCACAATCAGATGATTTATATTGCTTCGCCTTCTCTCATTAGCTCGCTCTTGAACGGATGTTTGGAAGCTACCCAGAGGGTACCCGGAGCTCGTGAGCTGCTTGGACCGTATGCAGAAGAATCGTACTAGCCACCCCCAAGTGAATGACGATCAGGTACTTTCGCACTTGTGTGGACTTTTACATACATGTCGAATCATCCTTTAGACCTGGGAAATCAACAATGGACCAGATATTTACAATACGGAAAGTCTTGGAAAAGACCCATGAAAGGAGATCGACACACACCATCTTTTTGTCGATTCTAAAGTTGCATTTGACAGCACGAAATGAGTTTTCTATAGGCTGCGATATCTAAATTTGGTATCCTCGCAAAGCTAATACGACAATGCAAACGATGTTGCTCAACACCAGCAGCGCCGTCAGAATTGGGAAGGACCTCTCCGAGCCGTTTGATACCAAACGAGGTTTCAGACAGGGTGACTCGCTGCCGTGTGACTTCTTTAAAATGATGTTGGAGAAGATCGTACGAGCCGCAGATCTTAATCGCTCTGGCACAATTTTTTATAGGAGCGCGCAATTGTTGGCGTATTGACGCTATCGGGCTTAACAACCGCGCTGTTAGTTCTACCTTTTCCAAACTGGATAAAGAGGCAAAGGGAATGGGTCTGGTTGTGAACGAGGACAAAACCTCCTGTCTTCAAACAAACTGTCGGCGCTCTCGCGTATCGGCACCCACATCACCATTGACTGTTATGATTTTGAGGTTGTAAAAGTCTTCGGAACCAGCATTAACACCTTTAACAAAGTCAGCCTGAAAATCCAACGTAGAATCTCTCTTGCCAACAAGTGCTACTTTGGACGAAGTAGGTAATTGAGTAGTAAAGTCCTCTCTCGATGAACAAAACTAACACTCTACAAGGCTCTCTCATCATTCCCGTCCTAAAAGCGTCGACGATGACAACATGTGATGATGCGTCCCTTGTAGTGTTTCAGAAAAAGATTTTGTGGAAGAAAGATCTTCGCACGTTGGCGATGGCGTATATCGCAGGCGATGGAACGATGAGCTGTATAAGCGAATAAAGATCCAGCGGCTTCGTTTGCTGGGTCATGTCGTCCGAATGAATACAAACCGGAGCATTTGAAACTCTGAAAGTATTATCTGAGGTACCAGCTGGTGGTATCAGCGGAAGGGCCCATCTGCGTTGGAAAGATCAGGTGGAGACGGACTTGGCGTCACTTAGTGTGTCTAACTGGCACCAGTACAGACGAGAGAGAAAGGACTGGTGCACTTTGTTAAACTCGGCCAAAATCACGTAAGCGGTGATCGCACCAATCACGAAAGAGATGAATGTGATGTAGTAAGTAAAAAATTGCTTTTCATACAAATCGATGCTCCCTAATAGTCATAGGATGGGTTTGCAATGCTTCTATAGCAAATTTGCAAACATTACCTTGGACAAAGATTTCTTGCGCACGCATCTCGTCTTTGATGACCCCTAGTAAAATTGTCTGTCTGTGGAAAAACTGAACCCACTAACTCTCTTTCTAATAGGCTTTCATCATACATGTTTTGAAGAAGGGTCAAAGAAGCTGATTTTGGTAGCTGGCTCAAGGTTAAAATGTACTACAAAAAAATTTCCATTTTAATTTTACTAGAGAATCTAATCACAGAATTGTATATTCAAGCGTATGCAAAAAATTGTTAAAATTTAACCCTTCGTTTTTGAAAATTCTGACCTTTGGATTAGCAAAGGTAAAAAATTGTCAGGTTTGGCAATTCGAAGAAAAATCGTGAAAATAACTTCGACTGCCACGTCACCGGGGATGCGGCATTGGAATTCTGCCCGCTCCTTTCACATTTATTCACACACTCCTTCAATCAGTAGTGGTTCAGATGACAACGAAATAACACGAGCGAAGGGTGCGTTAATTTTTTTCGTTTCTCACCAACACAATCTCAGTATTTTCGTAAACACATCGCCGCCACAACCCCCACAACGCAAGAAAATCCGCTGGTTCCTTCAAAGTCGCTGAAAGGTGGTAAACGGTCTGATGTTGGCCACACCTCTGCCTTTTGTACATCGTGCTGCATTACTACTAAAGTTGATACTGAAGATAGTCTCTTTCAAAGGTAACAAAGCAAAGCTATGTCTTTAGATGTCACTACTATGCGCCCATCTCACTTCACTTAAACAGTTTTTTACCACTCCAAATCAATCTGCAACTTTCCAGCCCGGCACACCTAATACCAACTGCCACTGCAAGTGCAAAGTGGTAGCGGAATAACAAACAAACAGAGTTATTCTAGCATCCATGGCCTAATAAATTCCAACTCTGCCAACAGCATCCTGTCCGAACGACAGTAATTCCCGTACGATTAGCCAGCTACTTCTCCACCGCGGGCATATAAACTTGTCTAAACATTTTACGACCTTAAAATAAAATTTTATTGCCTTCAAAACTCTTCATATCTATTGTTATTAAAGTTTATCAGCAGCCTAAAATCGCCATGGCAGCCGAGCAGCATCCTTTCACTATGCAGACTACTTTCTCACATTTCTACCCACTCCAAACAATACTAGAACAAAAAAAAACAAAAAAAAACAACAGAAAAAGAAAGCAGAGGTAGCAAAAAAAGAACAAAAACACCAAGTAAAAAGGTGAACATATTTAGTAGTTACGCCCATGCAACACAAAAAATTGTAATAATAAAACAATGAAAGCATTGGAACAGCAAAAAATTTTATCGCGTAACAATCAGCAGCACAAAAGTGACTGTCGCAGCAACAAAAGCAGCAGCAGTCTCGCTTATTTAGCTGAATATTGTTTCCTTTTGAGTATGCGTACACAACAACAGCAACAACAACAACATTAAATGTTAAATGCCCACCTCTTTGACCCTTCCATAGCGCAGCAATTGTGACGGAGGCTGTTTGCTTGCTATTTGTTCTTGTATTGCGTACGTGTCGCATGATTTGTCGCTCAGGTTTCTTTTTTTTTTTTTGTCCACCTCACTTGGCTCCTTCGTCTTTTGCCGCCGTATCAACGCTTTTACATTGCCATTGTTCGGCTGGTTGTGTTCAGCTTGTTGTTATTTTTGTTGGTGTTGGTGGTGTTGTCGCTATTTGTGTTATAGTTGCAGTTGCAGTTGCGGTTGAACAATTTAATATGCAAGTGATGCAACTACACTAAAGATCTCTTATCAGTTGTTGGCTAGGGAGAGTGAGAATGATGCTGATGCGATCAATTGGGCGCATTCACTGGTTTGTCGGTATAGTCTTGACTTGGTTTAGATTCCAGCTCAGGCTCAGGCTCAGACTCAGGCAGTTACGTTCTATGAACAACATCGAGTGCGCGCGTTGGCTTATTTGTGAATGATTGAACGATGAAATTGTAACGCCACGATTATGTTGTTCCCAGTTGCCCAACTGGTGTTTTCAAAACAACAACAAGGAAAAACAAATGAAAACTCAAATATCTGATGAAACCTCAACCCATTCAAATATTTGTTGGTTGATCTTATATGATGGCTCGGGGCTCATGACCCGATTTGTCTGATATCTAAAAGAACTCTAAGTGAAAAATATTTATTTCTTGAACTGGATTTAACAGTTTTGTGCTTTTGGCTTTTATCTAAAAATGAGTGTTGGTACTGTTTTCCTCAAAACTACTGGATTTACGTCTATACTATTGACTATCAACTACTCATCGCCTCCTAAGAAGGTATTCACTGAAACAAATGCTCAAAGCTTCTTAAATATTCAGCAAGTTTTCCTCGACAGGGACTCAAAACGACATTTTTAAGCTATTTGTGTCGCTTTCTTATCATTTCATTCCCCCAGCATGTGCGTCTGAAATTCTCAGCCGGCTTATAAAATAATTACTTGAAAGCACACTTGTTTGCTCACTAAAATGCAGCTTATGACGGCTAAACATGAACTCCCAACTAAGAATAAAACGCTTCACACAGAGTCCCTGAGTCGCAAGTCTCAACTCTTTAATAATAATGACATCATTACAGAAATTCCCATCAGACTTGTGGAACGAGTAGTAAACTTGGTGTGTGCCAGTATATCTCATTAGGAATGTTTTTCGATCTCCGTGGTCATAGCCCGTTATTGAGTGATTGGTTCGCAAAGACTTCCGTGAACCTCGAAGTTGGTATATCGACTGCTCCCTATCATTAAAAAATAAATAAATAATTAATTGGTAATCAATAGACATTTCTGTTAGGAGTTGCCGAGCTTCTCCTCTTATTTGTGGCGTGCGTCTCTATTTTGGTCCTATGGAGGGCGCCAAATGGTTCTTTATCAGAAGCTTCCATGGCAGAAATGCACTCCGAGGTTTGCCATTGCCTGGCGAGAGGCGAACACTATTAGAACAAAACTTTGAACCCTCACATTTCCTTTATTGAAGTGAAATAGGACAAATATATGACACTCTTACAGATACTGAGTTACGAGAGCAGCCTTTATTTTTCCCCCTACATCTGATTATAAAAAAATCCAATAAATAACTGAAGCCTCTTTCGCTAACATATGACTCAGATTCTATTTCAAACAAAAAATGATAGTGGTTTTAGTCCACCTTATTTTTCATAGCGGTACAGGTTTTGCGGAATATTCAATTGTGATAAAATGGCATGTGGGCAACTCTATTTCATGGTGTCTGTATGAAGAATAGAAGTTGAGAGAGTTTCCGATTTTATTGAAACAATCATTTGAGTTTAGCTCTGAAACCTTTCTTGGCCTTCAAATCCACCTGCGGTATTTTTGTCAATCAGTTTTGGGCTCGCAGGTGACTTATCTCCATAATTAGTCCGTCCTTGAGCTATTCAGGCATGTGAGCTAAGATGTATGAGTCTTAATCTACCAGACACTGGGCAGCTGATGTGGTTTCAGGAGACACTTTAAGTTCGTGTTCTTCTTAATCGCTTGCGCGATGCTAAACCGGCGTGCTAAACGACTCTAGCGGGGCACACCAAACGAAACTAAGTCCTTCTCCACCTGATCTTTCCAAAGCAGAGAAGGCCACCCTCTTTCTCTACCACCGCAAGCACCGAATACTTTCAGAGCCGGAGCGTTTGTATCCATTCAGACGACATAACCCAGCCAAAGAAGCCGCTGTATCTTTATGCGCTGCGCTATGTCTATGTCGTCGTAAAGCTCAAAGAGTTCATTGTTCCAACGCCTACGACATTCGTCATCTCTAACGTACAAAGGTCAAAAATCCTCCGCCGAATCTTTCTCACAAACACATGTTAACATCGTCCAAGCTTCTGCGCCGTACGATAGGACGTGCATGATGAAAGCCTTTAAGTTATCTTGAGTTTTACTGAATGAATACCTAACATATATTCGATAAGAAGCTCTAACACTAAGCAGAGTAGCACCCACAGTAGTTTGACTGCCTTTACTCTACACGTAGCATTAAGGACTTACCACCTTCAAGTGAATGATCTCGTCCAACGCTCACTAACCAAAAATCGATGCCCACCTGACCAAAAGCAAATCGCAGAGAGCCTAGCCAAAGGAACTCTTACATTATTTTCGTACGAGACAACTACCTAATTGGTTTACTTATGGAATTATGGAATTTGGTATGCAGCTTCATGTAATGTTCCTCCATTCTTTATTAGGTTTTCACTTGGATATCATGGTCTTTTGTGCCCTCACAATGTCCCTAAGGCCTGATAACCATACACATAAGCTTGATAGTGAGATATTAACATGTGATTGAAAGCAAAGTCAGATATTTCTGAACTGAATTCAAACGCATCATCAGTGACCTGGTATCCCAATAGTTTGATAGTAGAATATTTATATGCAATCGGAAGAAAGATCAGCAATTTTCTGACCAAATTCAGAAACATTAGCAACGCGTTTAAAGGAGTGATTGCTTTTTGGCCATCGGAGTAAATGTATCAAGTAAACATAGAACTGCACAGCTTGGACTGCACTTTAGTGGGGAAAGCCTAAATATGAACAGCAGAAGACTCATCCGTCAATATTTGCTACCTTCTTTAAAGTATCCGTGAGCAGGTCCGCTGATAGGTATGCACTGCTCAATTCCAGCAGAAATGAACTTGAATTATTTTAGAGTGTCGAGGATTCTAAGATTCAAGACATGGACAGTACAGCTATGCCTTTTACTTTTGAGTTACAAAACCATTGCGTACATGCATTCGTTGGGTATAAAAAACGTGCCAACAAAAAGGTGTGCCAATTGAAGTCTGAGATGCATTTGAGGCTATTTACTTGTGTTGCTCCGAAATTTCTTTTTGGGTGTCACACGTACGGATTTTGTGCATTTAACATATTTTATGTTTATACGATCAGTCGCTATCATTTTCGTTTTACCTAAGTTGTGCATGCCTTGTTGCCCTATAATATGAGACAATATTTTTATCTGACAAATACTGTAAGCTTAATTTCACCATGAGCTTGCCTGTATGTACATATGTATGTCTATGTAGGGCAGATCGTACAACACTGCGCCCGTACGTGTGCCTCATTGAGCGGATGTGACGATGTGATGTTACATGGCTGCTCCTGGGGCCATTTGTACATGCATATGTGTGTATGTAAGTAAGCAGTTATTACCTGGTGGCGCTCAATGAACTCTTCACATGTCCACTAGCTTTTTTTATTTTTTTATTTTTTTTTTTTTTGAAGTAGCTCACTTTTCCCCCCCGATTTTCACACACGACTATGATACAATTTTTTCTCTGTTTCCTTTTCTCCTTTTGTGGCAAGCAAAAGTGATTTTAATCTTTATGTTTTATTAGTTTTCTTTTTCATTAGGTGCTCAGACGTGCAGTAATTTGTTGGGCATTTTTGTTTTCTTATTTTATTGGGATCCACCTTTGAGAGTCACCAAATTTCTATGCCACCAAAAACAGACTTAAATATTATATATTTCTGTATGCAACTGAGTAGAGTCTTGAAAATGTGTTCATTCGCCAACAATTAATTATGAATATCTTATTTTTATGTTGATCTTTGTGTGCATGTATGTGTGTGCGTGTTTGTGTGCTATATACAATGCATTATTGCTATAATTCTGCTGTTGTCTTTTGTTGGGGACATGTAGCTGTCGTTTGTTCATTTAACTTACACGCGTTCTTGAACACACACACATACACATGCATGCACATACACATTTATATTCACATCTTTCGAGCGCGCTTATATGATTTTTGAATTATAGTTTCCGCTACTGATTATACACCATTGATAATGAGGCTACTTTTGTTTTTTGTATTGCCTCTTTTTGTGTTATGGTTTTTTATTATTTTAAATGTCCTAAACATAAATGGAATTTTTATGTTCATTTAATGAACTGAAATGCTCTTTGGATGCAGAATTGCGGTCAGTCATGGCTTTATGTATTTTTAGTGGAGAAGCGATAGAGTTAATTTTACCTCGGAATCTGCTCAAATAGCTCGGATTTTGATGATATGTATTTTTGTTTTAATGATGGTAACTAAAAATACTTCAACCTTTGCGCGCCTGATTTGTCATTATTATTATTCCATGCTCCTTTACGAGCTTAAGGATTCAACAAAAGTTCTCCAAACATTTCTATTTCTAGACATAAATCTCAGTTCATTAAGGGGGAGCCTGCTTTAGAGGCCTCAAAAAATTGATGTTTTCGTGTTTTTTTTTTTTTTTGGGAAGGAAAGAAATATTCGATTGAAACGAAACTTTCAGGTGTTATTGTTATATATTTCAGCAGTCTTCTTAAATTTTTTCATTAAAATATATGTCATATTATGCCTGGCACAAGCATTTTTCCGAGGCGCCTCGAGTGTGCATGTGTCGTGCGGCGGGAGAGATGCAGGTCGCAATTTTCATCTGAAATCAAAACCCAAAAAAAATTTTATTTTAGTATAGTATAGCTTCTCGTTAAACCAAGAAAATTAAACAAAAAGTGAGAAATTCAACAATTTTTCGCTAATTAAAAAAAAAATCAATTTTTTGGAAAAACCCAATTTACTTTAGATTGTTTAAAAAGTGGGTTAATCATAACTTTCTTAATTAAAGAATTTAATTCCGAATACAATCAATGTTATCTCGTTTCGATAGCACGTTTCACTTTTTCCTTATCTTTCCCGCCAATTGGGAAAAATCGTAAAAATAAAAAAACCGAGAAATCGCACTTGGAGCGATCCGGCCGCTCGTATACCTGCTCGAAGCTTGCTCACAATTTCTTCTGTAACTCCGAAAATATTTTGAATTTGCTTCTGAAATTTTGAGGACACATTCTTGGATAGTTTTAGACGACATTTATGGAAACAAAATTCGATTTTTTGAAGCCCCTAAAGCAGGCTCGCCGCTTAAACGATTTTCCAGTTTCATTGCGGATAGTCGTTTGCCAAGTCATCAATGGTCCGCCTCTTCTTCGCGTTCCTGGCGGCATGCGGTATTTCCTCTTAAGGCTTTCGCAGAGTATGCCCTATCCATCTATATTTTCTTTTCTTTATTTCCCTGTTGATGCTATTTTGGTGTGTACTTCTCCAAAGCTCCTCCTTTGTTATTTTTCATATTTTTAGAATTATATTTTTTAAACAGTTATTACACAAAAGCCGTGAAACCTTCCTTGGGCGGACACTCATCGTCAGTCAGCTTTTGTCCGCCCAAGAGAGGCGAATCGTCTCTATATTTTTCACGATGAGCGCAGTCTGTGAGCCAATTAATTATTTTTTATCTGGAAAAATTACAAAGATTTGATTATTGAAACTTACCTACTGGCTAATGCCCGCATAGACTAATTGTTTTCCTCGTAAGAGTTAATAAAATCACTGCGCAACCCACACAAAGTGAGTGCGTGAAAAAACTTCACAGTTTGTCGGGGAAGTCCCATTTTTTCATTTAATATGTATGGGAATATGTTTGCGTCCTTTCTTAGCCAAAGATACGAATTATTAAACGGTTAAGATGGAAGCTAAAATTCTACTCCATCTTTCAGGCAGCATCCGGATTTCTCTAACGAAAAATTCGTGTTCTTTTGACTTCATCCATTCATTGAGCCAGTGGACCGCTCTCCAATAAGGGCTGGCTGCATTGATGGTGCAATGTCTGGCGAATACGGCGGGTGGGGCAACATTTCAAATTCAGCCTCTTTAAACATTTCTGGATTTCCGATTTAGCAACGTGTTGCCTGGCGTTGTCATGCAGCAAAATCAGTTTGTCATGTCTACCGTCCCATTCCAGCTGCTTTTCTGTGAAAGCTCGATTCAAACGTATTAGACGCAGTCGGTAAGGATCACCAGTGATGGCTTCAGAGATTTAAAAGAGTTCATAATAGATGGCCACCATCTGATTCCACCAGCTGCACAACATATCCTTCGAAGCATCAATATTTTTATTCGCTATCGATGGACCTGGTTCACATGGCTGGCTGCAACATTTTCGACGCGTATGGTTATCATAATAAATCAATTTTTCATCGCCAGTGACTATTCAATGCAGAAAACCTTTAAACCTTTAAACCTGAAAACCGGCCGTTAATATTGATCAATATATGACACGTTTCAGCTGCACTTTTCTTAAAAACGTAATAATAATGCGTGACTTCCTGCAAAGGCTGTTTTTTCAAGACGAACGTAGATCTCTTTTACGAGGGCGTAAACTTATTCTCATACCCAATACTTTTAATTTTAGTTCGAGTTTTCGTGTGCTCGGTTGGACAGACTTGGTAAAATGCTGAGAGAAGCCAGCATTCTGAATTTCGCCAATAATCAGAATTTCGCCCACATTTCACTATTCTGTTCGTAAGTAAGGAATATATCGCTGAATCACTGACCACAGTGAATTGTTAGCAAGGTCCTGTGGATCTACATGGCTATGATAAGACCTATTAGCACCTATGCACCAATGGTCTGGATGGGTAGACTCTATCTTGTGGGAGTCAGGAGGACTTTATCGAGACTATAACGCACTATAACCATCTGATGTATCGGAGCTTTTCCGATTTCTTCAAGCCCGGCCTTTACAGGCTGAGACACAATGGGAACTGGTACGGCCCTTTTCCGGCATTGAACAGCAGAGTAGGCATGGGCTTCGATCCAACGATCCTCACCATGCCCCTTGACTCCATACCATCCTGACATGAGATACAGTGGGGTGCTGCCAGAGGCTCAACTGTGGTCAAACTCAGAAAATGAGCCCGGTAAACACTGTTATCATGGATAACTCCAAGACCGAGCACGATTCAAGCTCCGGTGTCAACGTTGAGTCAAGCGGGACAAAACTACACTTTGTTCTTGGAATACACGCATCTGTGTTTCAGGCGGAGGTATATGCTGTTCAAGAAATGATGAACTTTGTTGTGGAAAACGGATGGAGAGGCAAATCTGTATGCGTCTGTAGCAACAGCAAAGCTGCGCTCATGCCCTTAGACAGCCCTGCAACCACTTCAAGGGTAGTCGAGTACTGTAAATCCAGGTTAAACTATGTCAGCAGACATAATGCCCTGATGTTAACATGGGTCCTGGGACACGTGGGTATCGCGGGTAACGAGAACTCTGACTCTTTACCCAGAATGGGCTCTAAGGCCAACTTCCTCGGCGCGGAGCCCGTTCTGCCACTCCCTTCTGCAGCCATTGTTAGCAAACGTGTTACTTTAACCCACAACCAAGCTTGGCATGATAGCAGAGGCTGCAGACGGTTAAAACTTATGTTACCTGTAATGTCCGACCAAGTGTAGGCAGCTGGTTGAACTGATAACAGGCCACTTTTGGCGATGCACTTGAAAAATGTAGGTATCTCAGACAATGCACTCTGCCCGGCCTTCGCTCGAATCTGGCTTGAGGTGCACTGATGTCCTAAGCGCATTTTCTCTGAAGCTGTCCAACGTTTTCTAGAATAAGACTTAGACTATTGGGTTACAATGTGCTGAGTATGCATAAAGTTCATTCCGGGTCTCTTAAGATTCATCAATGAATCCAAAAGATTCGCGGAAGAGTGACATCAATCCGATTTTTCAGTCTTACCACCCGTACTGTATCTATCTTGTCTCTCTATTCCTTCCACTGTAATCTAACCGTGTGTACTACACTGAGCTTCCTGACTGAGTGCTTGGAAATGTCCAACCTCCCACAAATCTAATCTAATTATTTCTTTTCGACTTACCATTGAGAACTGTCACTTCGACAATATTGGGCAACAATACAAGACAAGCTGTGGTATATAACCGAGCTGGCTGGCGAAGAAAAATTAAGACACACCAACTTTGAGTGAGCACCGTCCCATGATTAAGTTTGACAAAGAATGTGGTACGAGTGGACTGGAAAGTAAAAATTAAAATTTTCGTTCCACAAGTAGGTACCTAATTGCAGTCAAAGACTTGCTTCACCCTGGAATCACCCTACATATATTAGGATATTTTTTAAGCAAAACAAAGAAAAATATTTTTGAACTTTCTACAGTGGCTTAACATCTTATTGGGACGCCCTATTAGAAATATTTTTTATTATGCTTACTATATTTCTCACAAGTCTATTCAGGGATTGATTTTTTAGAGCAAAATACCGCAAGCAGCTATCAAATTTACTTTATTTGAGTGCCTCAATTAGAATGCAACTCCTTTTGAGTTCATAAAAACGGTCTCTACCTGGACATTTTAATCAGCGTATAAATATTAAATTCGCAAAATAAAATGTTTAGTTCTGTACTCAACTTTGCAAATCTGCGCCTTTGTAGAGCCGCATATGTTTGGGAATATTATCGTTTCTTAACTAACTGTTTATTAGCTGCGTTCAACTTCACTTATTTCCCGCCATCTTGGTTCACCCACAAAAACAAAAACCCTACCGATATCCTACTTTGCAAATGCGCTTGTGAAAAATTTGTTATGCATTTCATGCTCAATACGATTTGTTTGCCGCACACGTGCAAGTCCAGCTGAAGACATGCCTGTGCTGAGGTACGCAGAGTGAGCCGCCGTAGCCAACTGTAAGGTCAAGCGTATTCGACACAATCGCACAGCTAAACGAGTCGCTCCTCCGTCAACAACGAAGGCTAATCAAAGCCTGCATCTGAGTGATAAAGAGAATTCACTCTCGGCGTATGCAACAGTTGCAGACACAAAGGCAATACGTCACAACATAAAGCACAAGCGACAAAGTGCACACTTGTTCGGCCGTGGCACTCGCCAAGCAGTCGGAACTGTTTGACAGTCAAAAATGAAAATGGCACGATTTGATTCCCATGCGTAAATGAGCGTGGACGTGTGAGTGCAGGATAACGGCGAGAGAGAGCCATCATGTGATGCTGTGATTGTTTTGTCGCAAAAGGGACGCGACCATATAATTGCGATTAGTTACGCTAATCGTCACCTCAATTTGAGCGTGACACGCATTTCGTAGTCCAGCGCGCATAAGTATGTATGCAAACAAACAGAAACATAATCACAAAAACAAAACAAAAAACAGTAAAATAAGCAGGATAATACTCGTACCGTGAATGGTAGCAATAACAATAAAAATTGTTAGGCCAGACTGGGGAAATGCCATTAAAATTTTACAAATATGTAGGTGTGTATTTATATTTTTATATGCCTGCATTTACAAATACAATAATGCAATGAAGGCGATTGTAAAAATGTGCCACATGAACATATTAAAGAGCAGTCGGGAAAAAATTTAAAATTTGGAAAATTCTTCCAACCTGCGTGGAGGAACTGCCCGTATGGACCTTGAAATTATTTATGAGCTCTTTGGAAATTCCATTTTTGTATGTATATATCGATGTAAGTGTACATACATATGTGTGTATGATTAGATGTTGTTGTGACACTTTTCACAAATACAATTAGGCAATTGTAAATTGGTTGCCGCGGCACATAGCAGTAGTTGCTCACTATTGTGCCCGCGCAGCGATCGTAAACAGCCTCAAGCGTCACTTCACCGGCTTAGCCAGCAAAAGCCAATCTACTAACAAATATGCATGTGTGTATGTGCAAGTAGCTGATTCCTGCTGTTCGCTGTTTGTCGGTCGCGAACGATGACTTCATTCACGCGCAGCTTCGTGTGGTGTCACTGCTACTCAGCAGTAATATTTAGCCGCTGGGTTCGCAACGCGACGTCTAGCTACTGGGCGACTGGGCTACTGAGCTACTTAGCTGTTGAGCTGTTGAGCTGCTGCTACCAATAGTAACAGAAATAATCGATGACCAGAAATATTGAATATTGCAAGCGATTCAATTAGAATTCCTGGTAGCCGTGAAATGGTCAAGGAATTCGAAGCAAACGCGTGTGTCGTCTTGTGGCAGTGGCACTTAATTAAAGGTTTAAGCAGATCAACAAATGCGCATGTGATGCGGTGTTTTAACCTTTAGGTGCTATGGGAGTAATTTGTTTATTCAATAATGGCTAATAAAACTGAGAACAGACATTTAAAAGATTAAGTCAAAACTACAATTCCGAAATATTTAAGATTATAAAAGGTAGTGATCCTTTAACTCCTATATGGAAAATAGGGCGTCAACCAGTCATCTTCGCCAAGGGAGACGGTTTTTCGCTAGGGATCTTAGTTCCTTCCACGATAATCCAAGAGACTTCATTCCAGCTTCTGTTGAGCGCCGCCAGGTAGTTGGTACTATTGTTTTGCCATAATGGAGCGAGGATGTCGAAAGATGATTTAGCTTAGCGTAGCGTTTTTACCGAAGACTTTTACTTAAACAAAAACAATAATTATATCAATAAGTTAATCAATTATATATTTGCCTTTGCTGTTTACAACCTCTTCCCACCTCTTCACCAAATTTTTGATGCCGTTCCGCGAAAAATCACCTGGTCTGTTGTCAGAGAAGTTGCTGAGCCAGTTTTTAAGGACCCCTTTAATGCCTCTCATACGGTTTGACAAGGAGCGTAAAGGATGGTAATCGGTCCATGCAAGGTGTACAGAATACGGCGGATGCTGAAGGACCTCCCATTCGAGTTCTTTTCTTTACTTCATGCTGATGCATAGACACCATTTCTCTCTCATCTCACACAGATTGTATGCGAGCAAGTAGATGTCATCAGTGTATGCCAGGTATCTGAGGAATGTCTTTTTTATTTGCCATTGGATGCCCCTCTGTTGATTGCTAAAAGTCAGTGCTCAAGACGTCTTTGATGACAAGAAGAAATTGAATTGGTGACAGTATGCAGCCTTGCCGTTCATCACTTAGCACATGAAAAGTATCGGGCAGTTTTGCTATAAGAAGGACGTAGCAACTTGCGTCACTGTAGCTCTCCCTTGTAAGTGCAACAAGTTTTTCAGGGATACCACTTCTCCTCAGCGCAGCCAAGATGGTCGTCCGCTTGATACTGTCAAAGGCCTTTTCAAAATCGATAAACAGTAGATGTAGGTTAGACTTAAATTCGCCACATTGCTTGATAATAGGTCTAAGGGTATTTATTTGACCGGCACAGGTTAAAATTAAATTTTAACGAAATTAATAATTATGAAGCTAAAAACAAATATTTTTGTAGTATTAGCTCTCAGAAAGGTCCAAGTCCAACAAAGGTTGAGAGATAATTAAAGTCTGACAACGTTCTAACGAGTGCTGCATCAACACTTTGTAATGTCAAACTAAAGCCAACGCGAAAAATCTTAAAACAATGAAAATTTCTGCAAGGAACATTAAATAGTATTCTTTCTGGCCAGTCGATTTCGCCCTTAGCGAGATCAAAGATATTATAAATGATACCGCCTGAAGAGTACAGCGAGATTCGTATGATGGTTTTGGGTAAGAGAGATTCAGTGAATGGAGTGCGAAACGTACGGAATTTTGTTGAACCCTCTCCACTCGATTTATATGGACATGTTAAGGTATCCAAATAAAAGCGGCGTAATCTAATTTGGACCGAACAAATACAGAGTATAATATTATATTTAAAAAAAATTTGGGTCAGTGAAGTGTCATCACACAAACAGTCACCGCACTCGCGTATCGGCACCCACGCCACTAACGACAGTTATGGTTTCGAGGTTGTAAGAGACTTCGGAACCAGCATTAACACCTATAACAATGTCAGTCTTGAAATTCGGTGGATAATCTCTACTTTGAACTAAGTAAGCAATTGAGTAGTAAAGTCTTCTCTTAACAAACAAAACTAACACTCTACAAGGCTTTCATGCTTACTGCCCTATTGTATGGCGCATACGCTTGGACGATGACAACATCCGATTGGGCGTCTCTTGGAGTATTGGAGAGAAAGATTCTACGGGAAATTTTTGGACCTTTGCACGTTAGCAACGCCGAGTATTACAGGCGATGAAACAATGAGCTTTACGGCGACATAGGCAAGAAGACCCAGTGGCTTCCTTGGCTGGGGCATGTCGCCCGAATGGATACAAACGCTCCGGCTCTGAAAGTATTCGATGCGGTACCATTTGGTGGTAGCAGAGAAAGAAGAAGGCCTCCTCTGCGTTGAAAAGATCAGGTGGAGAAGGACTTGACTTCATTTGGTGTGTCCAACTGGTGCCGGTTAGCACGAAAAAGAAACGATTAGCGCGCGAAACAATTTGCGCTCGGCCAAAACTGCGTAAGGGGCTATCGCGCCAATCAAGAAGAAGAAGCAGAAGAACCAGTGGATTTCGTCCTTTATACTCCTAAGGCATCTTTGAACCAACCTGTGAATTTATAGAATTTTGTTAATTTGGGCAAATTTATTTGCGAGATCGCTTCAATGCTGCCAAGAAAGGCAAATCCGAGCATGAAAAGTTTATTTCTGTATAGCGCAATGCATGTGCACGGGAGATGTTCCACGGTTTCCGCTTCTTCAATATCTTGGCAGCTTCGACAAAAGTCATTGTGCTTTGCAATCAGACCATGGCCTAATAGTACCAAAATCTCATATCCTATCCTCTCTTGACTCAGTAGCGATTTCGTGCAGCCGTGGTTCCATTCTGGCCAGTTGCGGTTAACATTGTAATATAATTTCGAATCTTGAAAGATCCTATTTGAAAAACTGAGCAACCAAGGGTTAAGTATAAACCTTCGGTTTGCGTATGCAACACTTTTGTCAAGGTTAGATCTTAAGTTAATGGAGATCCGGCAAAATTTTGCATGCAACACCCATAAAAAATTCGCGCATCCATTCATACTTGCATACGCACACACACACAAACACACATACGCTCATGATGTCATGCAAGTTTGCTAACGAAAGATATTTGGCAAACCAAACCATAAAGATCGCATTGGCAATGAAGATTATAAAATTAAATCTCTCAGCCAATTTCAGCAATAAATCAAAAGATTTTTGTTGCTGCAGAAAAGTTATGCTGCACGATAATTATAACTGATTAGTGAACGTTCGCCACCCAAAGGTTGCGGCACGATTGGCGCTGGAACAGCTTGACTGCGGTTTCCTGCTCGTCGCGTCGTTGCATGACAACTTCAACGGATTCAATGGGGCATATAGAGATGAACGCAAACAGCAACGCATGGTGGGGGGCTCAGTACAACATAACTGTACATTTCGCATTGACAATTGTTGTCAAAAACTATTGATTGTTATGTTTATCTATTTAGTTTTTTTTTGTATTTTTTTTTTCTTTTCTTTTTGTCAATTTGTCAGGTGTTGGCATTAAAGGACAAACAATGCCAATGACAAGCGAACAAAAATCGGGAAGTGTTTTCATTTAAAGAAATAACCACAAAGCAGCAGAGGAAGAATAGTAAAATTAAAAGCAGCCTTAAGGGCTGCACCAGAGCAGCAGTGGAAGCTGAACGGCTGTGTAGAAAGTAGAACACGGCAAGCAGCTGTATTTTGGAGGCACAGGACACAAGCAAGATGTTACACCACACGCACGCACACACATACACAAATGCTACATCCAGAAGAAAGAAGTCTTACACATGTCCTGAAATTTTGCTTTTCTTTTAAATTTTCTGCTTTCCAATATTTATTGAATTGTTTGATTCTATGTAGGTACTTACAACAACATATCGCCTACCGTTGAACGCCGATCCTGTGTGTTTGTATGTATGCACTTCCTCTTCGCAACGGCATTCGCTCAATGGAGAAAATCGTATGCCGCCTATGGAGGCTACTCCTCCGTGGGATACCTTTGCGGCTGTGGCTTTGCAATGTCACACAGTACCTTCAAGAATCAAAACCATTTCATGCATACATACATACATACATATGCACATATAAGCGACTGTGTTGTGCTGCGTGTATTTCGTGTCAACGTGTCGCCGTGTAATTCTTATTTGTTAGAGACTCTTTTGTCTACACAACTAAGAGATTTGATCAGTTTTTAATGAACTTCATTCATGTTTGAATGACTTTGATCGGCTCCGCTCGCTGGTGACTATTCATCGATACTCTACCTATGTATGTACGCATGTATGTGAGTACGAGTGTATATTTGTTGGTGCGTAACAATGAGCACTCTAACAATACCTGTGCGTCAGAATGTGCATGCGGCTTCAGAAACTGAGCATCGCTGGCACAGTTGATCACATCATCATCATAAATAAACAAATATTTGATACAAAATGCCATGTGTCCATGGAAATGGAGGGGTGCGTATGGACATTGGCATTTTTGAAGATCTGTGAATATCAAAGTACTTTGTATAAGCATGTTAGTGTGTATGTGTGTAAATATTTGTGCATACTTGTAAGTGCATACATTGTAAGATTTCAGAGGTCACGAAAACTCGTAATAAATTTGTGACATTACTGTTTGACATTCCACTCAGTTTTCTGTTTGTCGGAATTTCGATATTTTTAATTGGTTGGTAAATTCCATTGGGCAGTTTATTTTTAAGTAAATGACATATGTACAAATGTATCGTGGTTATTTGATTTGTTCTTAAGTGCCACAAATTCGAATATTTATTGCAATTTTTTCTGCTGATGGCAGAAGAATCCACTCAGGGTACGTGAATGAGCGCTTTTTGAGTATTCTTTATATAACTCGAGATTACATTTTACTAACATCAGTCGCTCAACTAAAATATTTGCAAAGAATGCATAAGAAAGCATCCAGATAAGTAACAATCCTTTTTTTTTTTTGTCGGGACAGACTAGCAAGTACAGCACTCAGCTCTGCAATTAAGTCCATACTGCACTCGGATTCCCTTTCAATTTTCTTTAAATCTATCCGACCTCCGAAGAAATCAGAGTAGCTGTTGTGGTGCCAAGGAACCAAGGTGGTCGCTTCTTAACACATCAGTGCCAAAGACCTCAAGCCTGATTCGAGCCAATGTCGGGCAGACGCACAGAAAGTGGTCCTCCGTCTCATCGTCCTCTCCACATGCGGGGCAGAGTGCACTGTCTGAGATGCGCACCTTTTCTATGTTCTTTGCTGCCTGCGACAGTTGGTCGAACATGACAGGTAACATCAGTTTGGTCCGTCTGCAGCCTCTCTCATCCTGCCAAGCTTGCTTGTAAGTTAAAGTAACACGTTTGCTAACAGTGGCTTTGATGGCTGCAGAAGGGAGTGGCAGAACGGGCTCCGCGCCAAGGAAGTTGGCCTTAGAGCCCATTCTGGGTAAAGAGTCAGGGTTCTCGTTACCCGCGATACCCACGTGTCCCAGAACCCATGTTAACCTCAGGGTATTATGTGTGCTAACATAGTTTAATCTGGATTTACAGTACTCGACTACCCTTGAAGTGGTTGAAGGGCTATCTAAGGCCATGAGCGCAGTTTTGCTGTCGCTACAGACACATACAGATCTGCCACAAGATCATAACACACACAAAGATCATAACTTCTTGAACAGCATATACTTCCGCCTGAAACACAGATGCGTATACTCCAATAACAAAGTGTAGTTCTCTCCCGCTGGAACCATGGTCAATTCTGGAGCCATTCATGAAAATGCGAAAAGTGGCACAGGTACCCACCAGTACTCTCAAGTCCTTCGCACTAAGTTTTAGGAGAAATGTCGCTAATTTTCTTTTTCGCTAAATAATTTTAGTTTTTCACAAAGCACTTGTTTGCTCTGAAGGAGCCCAATTCAGACCAACATCAATCAGGAACTTACACCTAGAAAAGGTTCAGGGCCTAGTGGTATACTTGCAGAGCCTTCATTAGCCAGTTTATCAGCCAACTCATTCCCTGTATTATTCCACAATGACTAGGTACCTATATAAGACAAAAGTTATTTGTACTTTCCAACACTGTTCAGTTTTGTCTTACATTCACCGACTAATTTCGAAGAGCACCCTGGCTTAGTAAGTGCTCTCAGTGCAGCTTGACTGTCACTACAAATTCCAATAGGTACTACTGCCCGCCACTTCTACTACTACTACTAATACCCCGCCACTTTTTCTCAATTAGCCGGTATGCTACATTCAAGATGGCTTCCGTTAAGAGTACCGTAGCCAACTGCCCTGTAGCGTAGGCGTACTTAGTGTCTTCATCTAAGTACCACCCAGATCCGCTACCATCACCGGTTCAAGATCCATCGGTGTAGAAAGTGTGCTGATCTTTATCTGTGATCAAAACGCCATACTTCCTACTACCGAAGTTAACGTAGGGTCCCCGATTGTTCGCTGGCATCGAGAACAGTGTGCACGGCTCCGACATCTGCTAGCATATCTGACAATGGCCAGTGTTTTCGTCGTTTCTCCAGACTCCGTTTAACTTGAGCCTGTACGCCAAGTATAGTCATTGCTTCCTTTCGAATTTGAAGATCTAGAGGATGCAAGTTCAGGATGGCATTAAGCGCATCGTCTTCGTTTAACTTGTTTAAAGGTAGGCCCAGTTAAGTTGCTGTTTCGACAGGTTGGGTCCAGATGGAGAGAGGTGTTAGATGAGTGAGTTTAGCGGGGCATGTGAAAAGGTGGTTAGTGTGGTGCGGAGTGCCTTCACATGCCGGACATATGTTTAGTATATCGAGGACAATTATGGATAAGTAAGAGTTTAACCTGTTAGAACATCCAGAACGTGATTGTGCCTGTGTTACGCGGGTCTCACGAGGAAGCTGGGGCTCTTCATCTGCTGTAGGTGGTGGTTGAACTCCGATTACGGCATTCGGTTGTCGAGAGCTTAAGAGGGTAGGGTGGTGAGGGTCTCCCGATGAGTGTAGTTTATTGTCAGTCAATATACTATCTGGGCCAGTAGATGTCTGTTCGTTTTGTCCGAGATATCGCCTTTGGCTCAAGCAGGTTTCACCCTTGCGTAGCACCCAAGCAGAAACTGTACTAAGTAGTTTATTGTGCTCCTTTACCGGGAGCATCTGTGCCTCGTTGTGAAGGTGTTGAAGAGGGGACATCAGGAGGCAACCCGTCGCTGTCCGAATAGCAGTGTTTTGGCAACTCTGGAGCTTTATCAACTGCGAGTCACTAGTTCCAGGCGACCAGAGAGGCGCAGCATAGTTTAGAACCGGCCGGCCAATTGCCTTAAATGTCGATAGCAACATTTCTTTGTCTTTGCCCCAAGTGCTGCCGGCAAGCGATTTGAGGACATTGTTGCGATTTCGGACTTTAGTGGCAATTAGTGTTGCTGCTACAACAACAACAACAGCAGTAGATGTCGTACTCATAGCACTACTAATATTTGGATTCTACAATAAAAGCTTTTATGCTCCCGTCACCGTGCAATTTGCGTTCAAACGCTCATAGTTTTCTCTCTGTCTCGCTTTCTCCATAGGATTAATTAAAGCACACGGAAAATATCTACCAAAAGCTTAAGGGTTTTATCTCGAATATTCGTATTTTTTGTCACGATCAGTTATACTCTATCGCTCTCAAGCGGAGCATCCAAAAAAAAAAAGTTTATGCACCCTAAGGCGTTAGAATAAAATATTTTAGGGAATGCCGGGTTTTTGCTAGCTAAGAATAAAAAGTGAAAACTGAACATTTTAGCCTCTCCAACTACCCGGAGCCACCAGAATAGTACTCCACTAAACTAACGACTTTTGCTACAACTAAGTCTTCCTTCTTATTGATATATTTCCTAGAATTGAGCATCAACTTGGAGCTATAGAAAAAAGTATGCTGAAACTCATTACTAATGTTAATATGTTCAATTTAGTTCTAGTTATAAACTCAACTTGTTGAAAGAGCCCAGCACCGACGACAACTGGCAATTCTTACACAATCGTCGCGCAAGAACAAGCCTTTTCTTAGATCGAAAGAGCAATCAAGCTAACTAGTCATGGTTATCAATTCACTAGAAGCGAACCAGGTCGATAATTGTGGATTTCCCTGCTGGTAGTGAGCATCAATAACACATAACCGCACATATAATAAATACTCATACCACAAATGGCGTTAAAAGACGCAATAAAAGAATGTGTGTGTATATATTGCACATGTATTGCTTAAGTCCTAACTCAGCCTGAAAATCAGTCAGTCTAAGCAAATTCTTCTTTTGTCAATCGCCACATTTATGACAATCAATGAATACGTCCTCGCGCTCAAATGGCTTCTGCTCCTGCTTTTGCGCGCACGCTGAGCTGCATATATAGAAAAATGTTGGACAAACAGGGATATAAATAAAATAATAAAAACTCCTTTCAAAACGTTTACACATTTACAGTTGCAATCATTGCATTTCAATCATATTTTAACCTTGGATGTACTGCCATTTTCACTTCTTCAACGCCAGTGTCCTTTTTTACAGTGGGCGTTACCCGAACCCGTGAAACAAAAGAGCCTGCTTGGCTTCACAAATTGCTGTAGTACTGTGCAAAAATACAACAACATCAACAAAAATGTCAACCACAAAGGCATTTCCAGGATATGACTGATGCTTTTGTTGCTGCTTTGTCTATTTTATTTCCTTGGCACATTTTAGTTTTTCTTTCATTTGCCACAGTAAAAGGCTTTGCTATGCTCAACGCCATCTTTAAAAGGTTTCAGGGATACCAAATAGCTGTTTGGCCTTGAAATGCCTATTTCTGTATGCGTGCATACATAGATAGATATGCTTATGTATGCACTTATGGCTACTTATATTTCCATGCATTTACATTCTGGTAGGCCACTTTAATTTAGACGTTCCGCAACACTGTTTTCGGGAAACTGCCAAAGACTCGAAAATAATTGCTTCGTATGCGCACATTTTCACTCAATTTGTTATTACTTAGTTACTTTAGTAATGTACTTGTATTTGTTGACAGGACGAATCCAAAAGCCGAAGTCAGAATAAAAACGCATGGATGCAGGTCCGTATACAGTAAGAGTCATTAATATTCGGTTCAACTATTTCAATAGCTTGTATGGATTTTTCAGTAAGAGCGCTTCAACTTTTGAACTTTTTTGAATAAAACACAAGCGGTTTGACTTTTTTAACTAATTTTTTTTTATTATTGAGTTTGAACATATACATTTAAGTATGAAATTCGATTTCTTTTGCATGACCACCGCGTGCACGTTTTACGAAGTCCAATCGTTGAACCCAATTTTCGACCACTCTTTTGCATAAATCGGCCGAAATTCCAGCAATTTCGCGTTCAATATTGGCTCTGAGCTCACAAATCGTCGCCGGCTTGTTACTGTAGACCAATGACTTCACATAACCCCAAAACGGGACGGCTTGTTAATATAAATGGACCGTAAAATGGCCGTAATGCTCTTAAAGTAGCAGCAACAGAACGATTATTTTCATAAAAAATTTGCACGATTTGCAATCGTTGCTCAAGTGTGTTCCATCAAGCGTTCCATGATGAAATGTACACTAATGAAGTTTAAAAATCACAAGCGAAGAATAAAAAAATATTGCGTCGTTCGCCCTCCCTATAGGAAAAAAGTTGAACCGCACCTATTGAATAACCGTATATTTCTATTTTGCTTTAGTAAATATAACAAATGTGAATTTTATATTTAACTAAATAATTATCGATGTTATGTTTTTAAATGTGACGAGATTTTTACATCTGATTGCCCAGTAACTGTTTGAAGTCTTCTTAAACAAGGTGAAGTCCAAAATAAACTAGACCGAGCTAAAATAGAGACGAAACGAGCTTTGTTCTGATAACTTAGAGTTTATTTATTCAAAATAGTCCCCTCTGGCCTCGATACGCTGTTTTACGCGATTTAAAAGCTTTTCGAAAGAGTGTTTCAGGTCATTGACCGGAATGACCTACAGGATATCGGTACAACCCTTTCGAATTGCCTCCACGGACGCAAAACGTTTTCCTTTCATGGCCAAATGCAATTTTCTGAATAGATAGAAGTTACAGGGAGCCATATCAGCCGAATACGAAGAGGGATTGTTGGTTAAATTGCGATTTCTAGTCAAAAAATCAGTCACAAAAGTGGATCGATGAGATGTTGCATTATCATGCAATGAGCGCCAACTTCCTCTTGCGCGGGTATTCAGAGCGAATTCGACGAATGCGATACAACAAACGTTTTAGAACGCCAAGATAGAAAACTGCATTGACGGTTTAGTTAGTTGGCATGAACACCTTGTGGACAATTCCCTTGGAATCGTACTAATAATTGAGCACCGACTTGATTTTTGACCTCTCCAATCGCGATTTTTTTGGTGTTGCCTCGTCTAAAGCCTTCCATTCGACACTTTGACGCTTAGTTTCAGGTTTGAGTTAGAAACATCACGTTTCATCACCAGTTACAACATTGTAAAGGAAGTTCTCGTCTTTTCTTGCCTCTTCAATGTGGTCTTTCGAATATTGAATTCTGAAAAATTTTTGTTCCTCAGTTAACTTGTGCAGAATGAAATGTGCACAGATCTGTTGTAAGCACAGATTATCAGTTCAAATGCGATAAATCGATGTTTTGGAGGTATTCAACTTCAATTCCATGGATTTAAGCGATGATTTCGGTTCCTTTTTGAAAATTTACTAAAAATTTCGATGGAGTTTCAGGGGTTACTGATTTTGGGCGGTCCGTATGTTCATTGCCATTTATGTCCTCACACCCCATTTCTAAAACGTGTAAACCACGCGTTAACTCTGGCATGAGATAGACAATCCTCACCATAAACTTGTTACATCACTTCAAATGTTTCGGTAAACGTTTCACCGATTTTAAAACAAAATTCGGTATTAGCTCTTTGTTCGAAACTCATTTTTGTACCGATGACAGAAACTTACTGACTCTTTAGATGCAATAACTTCCCTTCCACTGAACCGAATGTCACCAAGCTTTCATTGGAAGTCATCCAACGCACTAACTCATTAAAAAGATGGTGCCATCAAAAACATTTATATGACGCCAGTCTTCTTTATTTTGGACTACTCCTTATAAATTAAGAGTGTGAAAATGATTTTTTGTCAGAAAATTTCTTAATGGTATTTTAGGCAGCCGCTGTAGCCAAATTGGTTGGTGCGTGACTATCTTTCGGAAGTGCGCGAGTTCAAATCTTCAGGCAAGAAACACTAAATGATACAAACAATTTTTTCTAACAGCAGGCACCCTTCGGCAGGCAATGGCAAACCTCCGAGTGTATTTCTGCCATGAAAAAGCTCCACATAAAAACTATCTGCCGTTCGGAGGTGCCTTAAATCTGTAGCTCCCTCCATTTGTGGAACAACATCAATTAGGAAGGCAAAGGATGCATGCGCCAATTAGTGCCACGCGTCAATTATTATTTTTTTTTATAAAAACAATAACATTGTTCTAAAAATAATTTAATAACATAATTTTGCCCAGGTAGTGTAAATAGAAAGTAAAGAAAAAAATTCCGTACCCGAGCAGATTCAGCTGG
This sequence comes from Anastrepha obliqua, assembly GCF_027943255.1. Taxonomy (NCBI): domain Eukaryota; kingdom Metazoa; phylum Arthropoda; class Insecta; order Diptera; family Tephritidae; genus Anastrepha; species Anastrepha obliqua. The sequence goes on from NC_072893.1 coordinate 12,615,614, forward strand.
TAATTTTTCACCACCACCGTACTTGAATGTAGGGGCGCTATCGGCTAAAGATGAGCATCTCGCCTAAAGTTACATTTCGGCTATATAACCTAATTATAAAGCCAATTTTGTTGTACGAAGTCCTTGTCTGGTGAAACTCGCTGCAAAAGATGGCATGACAAGAAGCTGAAGAGGGTCCAAAGGTTTGTCCTCTTTGGAATCAGTAGGGCGCTTCGGACCACTCCTACTCTAGCGCTCAACGCTGTGCTGAATGTGACTCCCGTGGACATTGCAGAAAAAACTGTCGCTGCACGCGCCGCAATCAAATTGAGGTGGGCGGGTCATAAGCTATATTTATGCTACTGACACTCCAGTATTCTTAGTAAAAACTTAGAGTTCATTCTCATGGCGCTGGATCATTGTACACCCTCGCTGGGTCCGAGCGGTACTTTTTCCATTCATTTTCCCTCAAGTAAAATGGACGCAGGGTATAGCAAGCATGTTTATGGATGACTCGAAGTTGGACGGAAGAGTTGATGCAGGAATTGATGTGGGAGTATTTTGCGAGGAGCTCCCCATCAAGCTCAAATTTAGGCTTCCGAATCACTGTAATGTTTTCCAAACGGAGGTAACCACAATCAAAGAAGCAGTAGACTGGTTGCCTGTGTCTGCTACTATAAAGAATGTAAATATCTACTCCGATATCTGAGCGGCAATTTTATCCTTGGTTCGTTACATTTGAATTTAGCCGGATAATGCCTGGCTTCTCCCTCGACTGCATCCGAATACCTTGATATCAGGCTAATTTGGGTTCCCGGTCACAGCGACATAGAGGAAAACTACCGGACTGATGAGCTGGTAAGACAGGGTACCCTGAAGATGGTTTTATCGCAAAACGAGATTGCTGGGGGTCCGTTGAGAACCTGCGAACCTACCAGAAAATTTCATCAGAATCAGTTCATTGGCTTCGGAGTTCAGGGGGAACGCACGACTACGTTCTATTATATATACATATATAGAATATCATCAATTTAATAGCCAATACCAGGCCTGTAGTGAGGAACACAATTACAAATCAGCAGATATAGAAGTGAGATAGTCTACATTGTCAAGGACTGGCAAGAACTAAAACTTGATTCCTTCTTTTTCTAACGATAATAGTAACGTGCGTTAAAGTTGAGTGAAATGGGATCATAGAAAATGACAGGAGAAAAAAACCCAAGCTCATCCATACTGGCGAAAAGCCTGCAACACGGGTATTCAAGCCAAAACAGTGCCCCACCAGCACATATTAGAAAAGGCTCGAGAAAGATACTCACATTTGTGTCGCTATATGAAAGACGGCGGTGGCTAAAACGACTGGGTGTTGTGTGTGTATGTCATGGGGATAAGGGTGGATGTCCCCAGTCTATATAGTTTGAGGCTGCACAGATTGGTTGCAATCACACCACCAAAGATTACCTGGTGACACATTACGCTGAGGGACACCATAAATTCGGAGCATATTCCGACCAAAATAAATGACATTTACGAAATGGGACGCTATACGCTTGAACAAAGTGGTGAGTCTTCTCCTTCGTTTCTGATTTTCACATCGGTGGCTACGTCAATAAGCAAAATTGTCGGATTTGGGGCTCAAAAAATCCACACGTTACTGTAGAGAAGCAAATGCATCCACAAAGAGTCACTGTTTGGTGCGGTTTTTGGTCTGGCGGCATCATTGGGCCATTTTTTTCGAAAATGAGCGAGAAGCCGCGGTTACAGTAAACGGCGAGCGTTACCGTGACATGCTCAACGAGTTTTTGTTTCCAAAAATTGAAGAGTATGACATGGACGACATTTGATTTCAACAGGGCGGTGCAACTTGTCACACTGCCAAAGTTACACTCGAACTTTTGGCTAGCGTTTTTGAGAACCAAATAATCAGCCGAAATTCCGATATCAATTGGCCGCCTCGGAGCTGTGACTTAAGCCCGTTGTACTATTTTTTGTGTGGGGCCGTTAAGGACAAATGCTATGCGAACCATCCAGAGACGATTGATGCTTTAAAACACGAACTCGAAGTTGCCATTCATGAAATTGGAGACCAAACAATCGAAAATGTGCTTAAAAATTGGGTTGATCGAATGGCCTACTGTAAAGCCAGTCGTGACAGTCATTTGAACGATATTATTTTCTATTCATAAATGACAATGTTCAATCTTCATAATAAAAAAAAAGTTTAAAAAAATATTGATTAGTTTTTTTATAGCCGATTCAAAAAGCAAATTTTACATGGCCGCACCCTATACTATAATCTCTTATTCGTGTCGGTCTTCATTGTTTTCCTATCCCATCCCATTTAGCGTCCCGCACCCAATGCCTAATCATACGGCGGTTTAAAGTTGAACTCGGCAAATGTGCGGGTGGGCTCGTAACCTTTTTGTTAAACTTCACCTTGGTTGCATCCCTAGTAAAGATTTTCTTATTTGAACATTTTTTATGTTTCGCTTTTTTACGTGTTGATGGACCCTAGTATAGTCAGCTTAGTATTTTGTGGTGTCCCCTATTTAGTTTGGTCATTTTGCATCGATCTTCACTTTAGCTTTAATATATAGAATCTTAATTCCACACAATTCTTAAAGTAAAGAAGTTGTGCCTAGAAATTGTGATTGCCATATAACCACGCCCCACTATCGAGAAAGGTAAGTATGGTAAGTAATCATCTCCTCATTTCAAAAGAAGTGAATACTCCAAAGATCTAAGTTTCCTTGGCATATGATTTTGCAGCAAATACTCGCTATGTTGTCATGCCTTCATACAAATTTAGTTGTTGCAGAAGGCAAGTTTTGTCACACTTTTTATTTGTCAGAGTGTCAAACTTCCGCCCGGATGATGTGATTTCGAATTGGTCATGCTAAATTGTATTGCGTCACAATTCTTTACAACCATTTCAATCATTAGTAATCACATCGCAAATAAATTATCACAGTTATCTGTATACGAATTTTCCCACTTCCGGACCATATCTGCGCCAGTTCATATACGGAAGTTCCATATTTTCGACAAAGTCATCAACCACCATAACGTCAAGTTCAAATATTTGATTATGAGCGACAATCATTTATGCTTTTTCATAGATTACGGGCAGCATGTGTAAGCGGCTGAAGATTGTGTGACGTCATAGCCAACGGCATTGACACATTTCTACCAGCTAATGAGTGTATCGACACTATCTCTGATATCTATTCATGTATGTTCGTATCGACATACATATGTATGTTGTTGTCATATTTTATGGGCAAAGTGTTAAGCTCGCTGCCACAACGTCATCAGTGGAGTTTCTGATAAGCGACGGGTTCATTAAACGCACAGTAGAGCAAACGCACATACAAATTTACACCCATTCATACAACTCACACACTAGCGAGTTCGAGCCGAGCGACGTGTGAGCAAATACGAGATGATGAGTGTGCTTGCTAGAGGAATGTCGGCCAATTTTTTTGATTCTCTCCGCTTTTTTTTAAGCATTTGCTGAGCCCAGCTACGATTTTATTGTTTTATACCCAATGCTTAGTGACTTGAGGCTATTATTATTGGTTGGAACCACATACTCGTTGTTATGTTCGGTCGTTCGTCATCAGTATATTCGATTTTTTCTTATTATTGGTGCGTGAGTACCATTCGGAAGTGCGCAAGTTCGAAACCCCTACCACGAAACACCGAACGATTGAAAAAGGTTTTTCGAATAGCGCTCACTCCTCGGTAGACAATGGCAAACCTCCGAGTGTATTTCTATCATGAAAAAGCTCCTCATAAAAAAACCAAGTTCGATGTCGACTTTAAGACTGTAGGTCGCTCCATTTGAGGACAACTTGAAGATGCAAACCGGGGGGAACTTCTTGTTCTCCTAAAACCCAAGAGTAATGTCGCCAATTTTTTATTCTGATATTTTATTCTTAAAATGTTTATTAATTAAGTTCATAAAGAAGTTCAGTATTTGAATTGAGTTTTAGCTCAGTCTAAAGTAAATAAATTTAAATAGCAAAATGAAACAATGTTAAATGCACTAAAATACTACGACACGAATCGATCAGTGGCGACAACTTGCAACTTCACCTGACAACCGATGACTGACTTTGGCCTCTGTGGACTACTAATGATGCAACCGTGACATTCGCTACAGACTGGAATTGTAAGTAACGGCACCACAGACAGAATCCTAATAACCAATCCTTTCCTTTACACTCGGCCCTCCTGTTCATCATTCGTTCCGGATGGTAATATCCCTTATTCATCAATTGTCACAACTGATTGATGTTTTAATTAGACCCTCACCCGGCGATAATTTTTCGACAACCTTTTTTCCACTTCTATTACTTTGCATGGTCCTAGATATTCTCTTATCAACTCTTTATATGCCAAAAATTGCGTTCTACTGATTGCGACTAAACCATTCACTCTGTAATTAAGTTCATCCTTTCTTTTTAGTCGAAATTTGTCTTTTATGTATGTCTGTTGAGCCTGTTTTATCTGGCTTCTTTTCGAATTTTTCGACGTTCTCCGTCAAATTCTACTAGCCTTTCTTCTTCCTTCGCTTTCATTATGCCGCTACTAATTTCGTTTTTGACACTCACGCCGAACATTATTTGAAATGGTGTGAATTTGGTCGATGATTGGTGAATTTGTACCATTTTGTTGGATCGGTGGCCGATAACTTTGCTATTATTGCCCAACATGTATGTTGCCTCTTGATAGCCCCGTTGCTGTTGTTGCGTCAGCAGAACCCAGCGAAGACTTGCGAAGTGAACGCAGCATATTTGTCGCTGACTAAGCCACCTGGGCTTCCGAATATGTTTGAAAACTCACTTAAGCGCCGAATTGTTTTTTTACCACAAACAGGATCCTAATATCCTGTACTAATATAAATATGTACACTTGTGCTTACATAATGTCACTTTATCGTTATTCCATAGACTTGTCGAAAAAATACAAACAACGCCCGACCAAAATCAAATCTGTTCAGCAGTTTTCCTGGACATATCACACACCTTCTAACGAGTGTGGCACCAAGATCTATTCGTTAAAATATTTGCTCCTTAACTTTTTATATAAACCTAGGAATGTCTACGTAAATTACGAAAATTAAATCTCCAATTTCCAAAAAATTGAAGCTCGGGTCACACAAGGCAGTATACTTGTATTAGGTTCAAATCTACACCTAATTTTTACACACGATCTGCCAACCAGAAATGGTCTACTAACCGATGCTTTTGCCAATGCATGAATAACTAAAATCTTCAAATGGCTCCGGAGTTGGCGGCTGAAAGGCAATGAAAATAAATCTCAACACGTTACCTTTACCTCAAAGAGCACCACCGACCCACAAATAAACTTAACCCGTATTTCAATCCATCAATGCGATATCTTTGCATATCTTTGCCAAACGGAAAGCTCTAGGACTAGTAACTCGAAATATGCACAGGCTATGACTGTAAACCGAAAATCAACCCTATCAATGGACAACAAGCTTTTCCTGTGCATTATGTGATAAAACCAGTATGGACTTATGGAATCCACCTGTGGGTCACAGTATCAAATTTAAACTTGGAAGCCCTGCAGCGTTTTCAGTACAAGACACTACGCACTTTAGTCAACGCTCCGAAATTCATCGATACAACACTTCAATAAAAGAGGAAATTCAAAATTTAACCAGGAAATTGAGAAATCAACTTCAATCGCACCCAAATGAACTGTACTGGGTTGAGTATTTGTGTATTACGAACGGTGACTAATTTGCGGTAATATTAGCCGTTTTATGCTACTGATTAAGTTCATCAGATTTTTGATATCAAGCCCTGGTATATCAGCAGGTGTAGGAAAGAAGTGAGAACCAAGATGCCTAAATCTTAGTCCCGCGAGTGCCGGGCAGCTAAGGAGAGGGTGCTGAGATGATTCCACCGCTGAGATGATACCTCGCGGATAGTGCCCCGTGAGGACACCCACGAAATTGATTAGCTGAGGTTTTGTCATCTTCAGAATATCTCTCCAACGCCTCCGATCCACACGAGGGCATAAGGATTTCGCCACCTTACAAGTTTGTGTACTTGCCCAGCGCTCGCTGAGTTGATGCGAGGCCCTTCGTTCCAAGAGTAGAGCGCAGGTTGTCAAGGGGATCCCGATTCTCTCTATTTGCGGGGAAACTACCTCACAGGTCTCTTGTCTGGACTGATCGTCCGCTTCGCAACTTCCCGCAATATCGCTATGACCAGGTACCCAGATTAGAATTTGCATGCAATCGAAAATGAAATCAAGCATTCCTTGAGCATTTTCGAATGCACAATAATTAAATTATTATAGCCCATCCGATTTTTGTACAACAAAGTGTATGTTTGAAGTCGCTCAAAAATCCCGTTGACCTTTGACAATTTTTTTTTTTGCATACAAAGTTGAGAAATTTCTTCTGGCTAGTCTAAGATTCAGACTCAGTGGCTTACAGCTTTTCGGAAAAGTGTTGCTTGAATATTGCTTAGAAATTTGTCTCAACCTATGTATTCTATGAGTGGGGTGGACCTTGGCGTTTACCTACTTGTAGTTGTATTATAATGTGATTGGTATTCAGATATGCAGTAATTTAAGCCTTTTATATCACTGGTATGGTGGATAAAATTTAATAACCAGTAAATGTATACATTGGGTAAAATAAGTTTGATTTTTCCACCCGGACGTTAACAGCTTTATGTACTGAGTAATAATTATTGCACGTACATACACATATATACATACAGAGTCTCTATCGAGTAATGAGACAAGCTTTACTTGCATAAAAATTGTACAAAACAGAAAACAAAGAAAATGATTTTTTTAATGAGTATGAAAATCGAATTTTAAGTCATTTTTTGTTTATACCAGTGGTAGAAATATAACAGAAATAGTTTACTCAAGCCAAAAATTATTGCAATGTTAAAACAACACATTTTCCATAGTTCATTGAATTATCAATTTAAAAAAATAAAAAGAAAAATAACTATATACAAATAAAAAATTAATAAATAAAACCAAAAAACCATTATCTGCTTAGTTTCAGTTTTTGACTTTCCAATTCACAAGCCAAACTGAGTCTAGAAAGTTTTTTTTTAGATAATTTCATTGTATATGTAAATAAATAAGAAATTAAAAAGAAACAACGTCTACGCAATTTAGTAGACCATCTGATTTCAGTATAATAAAGTGTTAATTTAAAGTCGGTCAAAAATCCTGTTGATTTTTGACAGTTTTTGATTTACTCCTTTAATAAATGAAAAAACGCTTTAAACTTAACTTGTTAAGGAAATATTGTTATATAATTGCTTTTATGGCTTAAGAAATTATTTACACGTTTTGAAGTAATTATAAAAAATACACAATGATTTACTACAAAATCACTTTTTCCCCCAATAGTTGCACTGGAAATACTTTTTCAAAGAAATTCGGGTCAGCTAAAATTATTGGATATTTTTCAATTATAAAAAATTGTGGTTGCTAAAGGAACCGATAAGGTAAATATAACTAATATCCCTATTGCTCTCATATGTTCCTCAAAATAGGTGACCCTGGACGCGGAGTGAGTATGTGAATGTGTCCTTCTTAGGACGCCGTCTTGGACCTCTACCGCGAAGCAATGCGGAGGCAGTCCCGGGGTTGAGGGAAATATCTAAGAGAAGAGGAGGGATGTTTTTAAAGGAATAACCACACACATAGTAACGACTGTTAGTATTTGGCGCGAAGGCATTTTTAACCCCACCTCACTGTCACAAAAAAGAGAAAAGTCCCTATTGCTCTAATATGGCTTTAGATTAAAGACATTTTTTGTAAACTCCCGTCACCTGTGGATGGCACTGGAAACTGAAGGGTTAATAATCTTTACGCTATTAAATCTTTTACGATTTTTCGTTAGAGTCACTGAAAGTGACGACTTGAGGTACTTGCTACAAATGCGCCACCAGCAAAGCGATCCAATTAAAAATATTACACGCGAACACAATATGAGAATATGTCATAAATTCAGCTTTAATTGCCAAAACTTCATTCAGACATTTCAGTACGAATATTTTTAAAATTTTCCTTTTTTTTTGTAAATATCTTCAAACAAAAGCTTTTGTCGCTGAGATGCTGATAAAAACCAAAAAAAAAAAAATGTACATGCATACATATATATGTCTTTCAAGCACAAGAATATGAATGTATGTCCAGGTATGAGTTTCTTGTGCATGTATGGTATATACACCTGTGTTCAAAATAATAGGAGCTCGATGGATTACCAAGTTGAAACCATTTTTTTAATTCGTTTTTTTTATAAAATTTTTTTTTTATAAAGGAATACTGCATTCTACAGCAAAAATTATGCACCTCAGAGTTCCAAACTTTGTACGAAATTCACAAAAATGTGACAAATAACGCAAAATTATATCCAATACTTTCAACATTTTAATCAGAATTTCTAGAAAAAATTAACAAAACTTGTTAATGTTTCCATTGCTAGCTTCCATTTTTATTAACAGTTGTCACATTAGATGATCACTACCGAATAAGATTTGGTCATTCGACGTTTGGATGATAGACAAATCGCGCAAATCTTTCTTTTTTTGCTTGCTGATACCTCTCCACTGTTTTCTGCATTCTCATCATGTTGAACTAGTCCGTTTTGTATATTTTGTCGAGCTGCCGTTTTTAAAGTTATCACATTAAGTTTTTTATATAGGTAAGTTTTTGAATGAGAGCAAAGTGTAAACCTTTCATAAATTTTCTGCGATTAAGTGATTTCTATCCTAATTGGAACATATTATGGGTATACCAAAAAATGCTGCCATTGGCCAACGGCTGGTTTTTCGAGCGCAACTCATTACGCTGCACATTTGGTCGAAGGTGTCTACACCACCTTTTGTTGAATTGTAGAACTCGATTATATGTGGCTTCTTTGTCATTCTATTCACAGTTCCATTTTCATTGCATGAGGACAACAAGTAAATTATTTTTTATTCGGTTTTGGCTTATATGACAAGAGCGTCAGTTCGTTGTCATAGGCGAACATTGAAGTGCCACATTTTCGACCTTTGCTGACTTTCATCTCTTCATTGTTCGATCGCAATGTTCCAACCAATGTTAATTTATATGGTTCTTTTGAAAGAGATTTAGCCAAGGAAACCGAAGTGAACCAAATATCCATGGTTACATTTCGATTTGTGCCGTAGATGATTTTTTTTTGCTCTTTAACAAAGTTTTCTGCAAGAGGTAAATTAGAATCGCTTGGTCTTTTCCCTAAATATGGCTTAGCGTCCACCATGTATTTTATTCCACTGTCGCACATCATTACTATTTTGAGCCCTTGCAGGCTTGTTCGGTATGTACATTTTGAAACCACCTCTGAATGGAACTAACTGCTCGTCAATGGTCATAGATATAGGGCCCTGGTGTGTAATTCTCCCGACATTTTTGAATAAAAATATCCCATACCTTTCTTAGCGGAGCAAATTTGTCTGCTATCAGACCTACGCGTACTGCCTTATCATCAAACCGCAAGCAGGACGTTAGAAATTTAAATCGGTTGTGAGTCATTGTGGATAAGTATTTTGATCGAGAGTAGGACTGATCAAATAACTTTGCAACTGAGAGGTGGTTATCCCTCATGACAGCTGTTAAAGCTAACATACCGATCAAAGCTTCAATTTCCTCATTGTTTGTTTCTTTTCCTTTCGCCGATTCAGTGGAATTAATACACGATCGTGTGCTGATTTCGACGTTGGTCCACTCAACAATTTCTTCAATTATGGCGTCTGTTATAAAAAGTCTGAAAACTTGTAGTGAATCCACAATATTTTTGCACAAGCTAGTAGGACCACGTACTTGGTGTACAATATTTTGCACATTTCTATGAGACGTAGCTTTTTGCGTCGAGAACTTATGATGGTTTTTTCCACGTAATATGGTTTTTGACAAAGTAATTATATCAGACTTTTCAAGCAACACATTCAACGGGATATCGTCTTCGTCTGCAGAAACGTCTTCAGAAGAATTTTCTTCATCTCTTAGCTCTCCCAAGTCTGTCTCAAGCTCGCCAATGGCATAATCATCTTCATCCGAATCTATTAAGTCATCGTCTTCAGCAAGAAACTTTTCATTTAAAAAGGCTTGTTTTGTCATGTCGAATTGTATTATAAAAAAGTTTTTAAGACAAACAAAAGTCCCAAAAGCGATATATTATTTTATTGCAAAAGTCACACAAAAGACATTCTTCGTCGTTTCGACGACGCAAAATTTTTAATACGGTACTTACAAGCAACCAGCGCCCGACTAGAACTACAGTGAGGCATGCCGAAGAATCAGTTAGGCCCGAATTAGGCAGGCCTTACTGAGGCAGGCCTCACTATTACCTTATCAGGTCCACGTTAGGCAAGGCAAAGATTGGCATGCCAGAACAATACCAAATTTGGTTGTGGTCGCGAAAATCTGTGGCAGTGTCTCACTTAGGCATAAATTGGATTCCCTACCTGATTTGTAGAAGGGCATCCGGAGTATTACCGAAGTTCGGTTTTTCGAACCTGCGCCTAATAAGGCAGATGTGTGGCGATACTTTCGGGACTTGGGCCTAGTTTGGCTGCCTTATAAGGCGCAAATTTGGAATGCGGTCTGCCTTATTTGCGCCTAATCACCGCCTTACACAAATTTCTAGTCGGGCACAGACTAAAGCTCAGCAACGACTAAAGCTGTACGAAAAATTAAAGAAAAACAATAAACGAAAATTATGATAAATTATACGACGAAGAATGTCCGTTTAGGGTTAAGTTGGAGAAGAAAATGATGTTGAAGAAAACAGTTAAAACTTGTCAATTCGTGGCACTCCTATTATTCTGAACACAGCTGTACGTGAGTAAGTACCAGCTGTGCTTTTAATTGCTTTTGTGTAGTTAAAGGAAAAATAATTCCGTAATTAAATACAAACAAAAAAAACATAATAATAATAATCTCAAGCAAAATTCAACTCATAAATTCTGCTACCGTGCCAGCTCAGTTCAACGACATTTTAATTAAGTTATTACCACACACATCTAAGTAATAAACATTCTAAATGCCCACACACATACACACACACGTAAAGTGTACAAATATGCCATACCAGATAATTTAGTTTCATACTTTTTACGCGGGGTGCTCTTAAAATTATATAACTAAATCCAGTCATAATTCTCAGCCTGGTTAACAAACTGCTCAACCACATTTATGCGGGCCAGACGGCAGTTAAAAGGCGTGTAAGCCGCTCGTACGTAAATAAACGTTTTGAAGCTGGCCGAAAACCAGTTAAGAGCACAGTTCTAATAATCTGCCAACTCATTATTTTAATTATAACATATAAAGGCATTTCTATTAATGGCTATGCGACGGCCTTAGACGAATGGCTTACCGTGACTACCATTTTGGGCTCGAAAACCACAAATTATTGAGAAAGGTTTTTCTTATAATGGGCGCTTCTCTGTAGGCAGTGGCAAACCTCCGAGTTTATTAATGACATACAAAAATAAGTTTCTCATAAAAAACCATCCTATCTATTATCCTCTTATCACTTTTATTCTTGAATCTCTTGCGTGAACTTATACATTTTTCTAGATGCGTAAACATTTATTTAAATAATTGTCTATATAAACAGTAAAATCAAGAACCGAATTCTCACTAGCATCCTTCTTGTATTCCTTCTTCTTCTTCTTCTTAATTGGCACGATAACCGTTAACGCAATTTTGGCCGAGTTTAACAGATCGCGCCAGTCGTTTCTTTCTCGCGTTAACGCCCCCAGTTGGGCACACCAAGTGAAGCCAAGTCTTTCTCCACCTGATCTTTCCAACGCAGAGGAGGCCTTCCTCTTCTTCTGCTACCACCAGCTGGTACCGAATCGAATACTTTCAGAGCCGCAACGTGTGTATCCATTCGGACGACATGACCCAGCTGGTTTTTTATTCGCTGCGCTATGTCTATTCTTCTACTCCTTCTTAGCGTCACAGTCCTTGGTGAACCATTGCTTCCTTCACAGCTTCTTGCCATCGTTCTCGATTTACAGCCACTTCCCGTGTACATTGCACGCGCATTTGCCTAAGATCAGCTTCCACATCTTCTAGCCACCTTTTCCGCGGGCGTCCCCTTTCTCCAATTGTGCGAAGATCTGGTGTCTTCTTCTTTGATCGCTTGGCATTCTAGCCACATGTCCCAACCATCTAAGTCATTGAGACTCAGTAAATCTTATTATAGTTTCTTCCTTAACTATGCCTTCCAGTTCGATATTGTGCCTAATGCGATAAATGCCATCTGCCAGTCTAAGCGGACCATAGATCTTTCGGAGCACTCTTCTTTCAAAGCACATTAGCTGTTTTGTCTCGTTAGCTTTCAGCGTCCATAGCTCATAGCCATATGCAAGCACAGGTCGTATTAGTGCTTTATATGATATGTCTACGTAGGCAAATACCTGCCCAACCGATTTGCCTGTGTGGAACAAAGCTGTGCGACTAAAAGTCCTTCTGCTCTTTATTTTTCCAAACGAGATTTCCTTAATTCGTCCAGCTCCAACTGAAGTTGCACCGGGCGCTGGAGCTTTTAAATCACTTCGCATTGATGTAGAATGCAGGCGCCTTCACTCGCACTGTAGGACTTTTTAAAGATCAATTATCTACCTTCGCAATCAGCACTTTTAGGTGAAAACCATTTTAATGTACTAGCCGACACATTCCCATAATACCATCGGCTTAGGTCAGTACTTATATACACTTTTTATGTAAGATGATTTGGAAATTTCATTTATAGTTGATCTATTTTATTAGTCTTGGGCTATTTCAAAGAGTATTCAGATCGGAGGTACTTTTTCCAATAAGATTTTTTTGACAGATCACGCGTGACTACTGTACTAAGTACATAATTTTTTCAGTATTCGTTGGCATTTCATCATGAATAGACTTCCTCCTCAACAACGTCTACAAATCGTGCAAATGCATAACAAAAATCGACGCTCTGTCAAAAGTGTTCACCGCGTATTTTAGTACCCGAATTTTGTTCAGCGATGAGACGCATTTTTGGCTTAATGAGAGCAACCTGAAGCCATTCAGGAACAGCCATTACATCCATTGAAAACAACCGTTTGGTTTGGCGTGTGGGCTGCAAGGAATCATCGGCCCATATTTGTTCAAAGACGAGGTTGGCGCCAATTTAATAGTGAATGGCGAACGCTATTAGCTATCGCGTCATGATAAACGACTTTTTGATCGCGGAAATTGAAGTCCGTGATCTTCAGAACATTTGGTTCCAGAAAGACGGCGCTATTTCCCACACAGCCCATGTAAAGTCTAAATGCATTGTGGTTGAACCAGCTGCGATTGAGACATTGGAAGCAAACATTTCTAAAGCTATTCCTGAGATACCGAAGAAGTTCTCCAGCGAGTCATTCAAAATTGGTGTTCACGGGTGGGCAAATTACGGCAGAGTTATGACCAAGATTTGAAAGAGATTATTTTAGAAAAATAAATGGTTATACACAAAAGTAATAAAGATAACCCAGCAGGAAGGACCTGAGAGTACTGGTGGGCGTAATCACAGGGCACAACGTCTGTGGTCAGCATATGGCTACCATGGCGGTCGTGGACAGCCCAATATGCCTATCCTGTCTTAAGAATGACGACACTGCAGAGCATTATTTCTGACTTAAGATATTGGGTTGCGATACACTGAGTATGGACAAAGTTCACACTCTTCCTCTTCCGGATCTCTTAAAATTCATCAATGAATCCAAGAGATTTTTCTGAAAATTGATTTATTTGCAGGCTTGAATATTTGGAAAGTAAATTGAAAAAGTTTTAGAAAAGCATTCAAAATTTTGTAATTTATTCAATGTTGAAAATTTGGGTGTAGAGATTCATTTTAATAGTTGGCAGTCAAATATAATTATAAACAAATTTTTCTTTTTTTTTTGTTGGAAATTTTTGGAAAGCATTTTTTTGGTAATTTAAGAAAAACTTCCCACTCATATTTTTTTCTTATTTTTCCATTCATAGCTCAGACTCTGGTGAGTAATCCCTGAAAGTTTCATAGTAGGATTCTCATACCTTTCCGATTTATATTCAAATACGTACAGCGAATCAGTGGAAAATTTGTGCAAAATACGCTCTGCTTGTATATTACTAAGTTGCTCAAAAAGTTGTGCAGTTCGATGAGAAAAACGTAATTTTATGGTTTGAAATACATTTTATTACAGTGTCCTTGAACATCAATACATTTGTTCCAACAAAATTCGAATTTATGAATTCCATCCCTGATGTGAGAATCTGGAAAGGCGGCTAAATACGCTTCCACAGATGTTATGACCTCATCGTTTGATGAAAAACACTTTCTACTGATGGAAGTCGCTAGCGCGCAAAACTGGTGAATACGGTGGATGCTCCAACAACTCGAACTTTAATTCACGGATTTTAGGCATTGTGCTTTCTGACACGGTGCATTGCCCTGATGGAAAATATTTATTCTTATTTTGCCAACTAGGTCTTTTTTCATGAATTTTTTCCCTCAGCTGGTCTAAAAGGTTACAATAATATTCAGAATTTTTTGATTTACTAGTCTGCAAGTAGTTCGGAAACGAAATTCCTTTTGCGTCCCAAAAAACGGATGTCGATTTTTGGACACGAACTCGTTTCAGAGCCGAAGAGCCAAGTTCACACCACTCTTGAGCCTCGTGTTTTGATTTGGGATCATGTTGATAGACAAAACTATCATCAATAATGATGAGCCGATGCAAAACATTCACCTTATCCTTTTGAAATACAGGGGCTGTGAAAACATGTCCACGGATGCATTGTGTGTGCTCCTGAACGCACCACCGCTTCCAATCTGGATTGAAGGGAAGCTCGGTCGAGTGCCTTAAAATTAAAGGTTAAAAGGTATATCTGAACTTAAAAGTGGGGATATGAAAGGACATTTAAAGATCTTAGAAGATTTCCTACATAGTCCCATTCTTCATAGGGATGATATACTATCACCCAAACCAATACTCTTCAGGAACTTCCAAGTTATAATTAATGAACCCACAGACTGGAGAACTAATTCTATCACTTTCAAACCTGGCTCTCAGCTATGGTTTACTGATGGGTACAAATTGGAAAATGGTAGAACAGGGGCAGGAATCAATGGGCCTAAATTCAAAAAATCGATTCCGATGGGATTCTACCCAACAATATTCCAGGCAGAAATACATGCCATTGAAATATGTGTGAGAGAATGCCTTAGCAGGAAAATGAGAGGTACTCACATCTACATACTTTCAGATAGCCAAGCGGCTTTAAAAGTCCTTCTATCAACAACTATCACTTCTAAATTGGTAAATGATTGCCTAAACCTGCTCAACACGTTAGGAAACCTTAACATAGTAACACTAGGCTGGATTCAGGGACATGAAGGACATGAGGGAAATGAAATAGCTGATGACCTTGCAAAATAAGCAAATATGCAACTTATTGGTCCTGAGCCTTTCTGTGGACTCACAAAAAGCCACATTAATGAATTCCTTAGGAAATGGGAAGAAAGGAAATCTGCTGCACACTGGCTAAACTGTGCCGGTCAGCGTCAAGCCAAACTATTTCTAAGTCCCAACAAAGGAATATCTGACAAACTACTCTCACTAAGCAGAGTAGATCTTCGTCTTTTAACAGGATATCTTACAGGTCACTTCAGCCTGAGGTATCATCTAAATAATGTTGGTCTATCTGAGACCAATGTCTGCCGGTTTTGCGAAATGGACATAGAAAGCTCAGAACATCTGCTTCACAAAGCAGTTGGGCAGACAGAGACTTCATCACTTTGATGGTATCGTAGTATCTCCATGCAATCTTTGGAACAACAACCCCAAAATTGTGCTAAAATTTTTTAAACGTCTAAATCTCTAGGGTTACAAAAATAGGCCTTTCACAATAGATCAGCTCTGGTCGCAGGGCGTAATGGCCTTGTAATAATAATAATATCCTTTCGAAAACTCTCTAAATGTTTCCAAGAAATTCGCACTCGAAAGTAACAATTGAGCACACAGCTTTGGGAAACCCAATCAATACTTCAGTGAAAATATTGTTTACACTGCCCAATGAGATGCCTAGAGCTTCTAATAAATTTCTTTCAATCCCTCCATGATTTCCCAATACGATATCCTATATTTTTCCTACGATTCTTAGTGTTGTTGCTGTTTTTGAACATCCTTGGCGTAGATCTTCAAGGTCTGTAGGACCACGTTTATATTCAGCAACCCATCCTTTTGCTGTACTAATAGATGTCGAAAAGTCTGTATAAACTTTCAACATTCGTTCATAAATTTCCTTTGCTTTTAAAGCTTCCAAACATAAAATTCCATCACTGCGCGATAATTGCTTTTTTCCATTGTAGAAAATACTGTGCCACGTCGGTACTACTTATAAATGGCTCGATATAGCTTATTGCTACGTACATTAGTACGCAGATACACTGTTTAATTTGATCTAGATCTCAATAAGCAAAAAAGATGACTCTAAATTTAATTTTGACTGCCGTTGAGCGATGAATATTGAAAGAAAACTCTGCTATTCTAACTCTATTTTGATGTATCATCTGCTAGAAACCTCAATCGGCTCCAGCACTTTGAAGTTGACCGCCATAAGTTGGCCAACACCTATAATTCCTCATTAGACTTCCACTTTGCACGATTTACCATTCTTTCTAGTCGCCATCAATCCGAAATCCATCTCAACGCCGCACAACCGTTAAGTGTATCTTAATCGGCTCAACCTCAAAACGCATGCATACTCGTCCACATTACAAGCTGTCCATCTGGCATTTCGATACAATAATTCACCGCAATGACTTGTGCTAATAGTGCTAAGGCTATTGCAATTTTTTCACTTGTTGCAAGCACCCAGTTTAATGCGTCTTTGCCAAAGGCTATGTAAACAAAGCTTTGTTCGTGCGTAAGGATTAAACAAAAGCAAAATTGACAAAAATATGTGTTAATTTGTTTATTTAAAGGATCGATGCTGCAAATATAAGTGGCTGGCTACGAAGAGTAGCAGTGTAAGCTGATTTGAGCAAATTCAGGTGCTAAGCCTTGGCATTTGCAACTGCGAAGAGTCGTCTTTACGAAACAATAGAGGAAAATATTTAAGCAGGAAATGGTCAGTCATTCAGTAGAAGTTGCGATTGAGTGGACTACAATAGAGAAAATGTGGTGTTGAATGGCAAAGTGAAAGATTTATTTTTGTATGTTTTTGTTTCTACCACACTTGGGTTATATAAGGAAGTGTTTTGTGCCATTCGTGTCCTTATCTTTGTGCGAATAACGGTATTGGTATTCTGAGCTGTTAACTTGTTAAATCCTTAAGGACTAAAATGGATGGATGGAGGGATGGATGGCTGGATAGCCGAAAATGTGACATATATTTTGGTATACGAAAAAATATATTCCATTGAATATTAATTTCTTTTGTGAAGGTAAAGAATGTGCAAAATGTAGGTTTTTAGTACAAACAAAAAATCGCTGCGGTATTCACAAACAGCAGCGCGCATGGTAGGAAAGCAAATCAGTTATTATAACAATAGGAAAATCTTTAAGATTGCAATAGTTTGGTAGTGCAATTCACAGCCAGAAAAACTAATATTACGAGGGTCACTATTTTTATTGTTAGACTTGGCAATTCGATGTGTTGGCAGGTACTAGTTGGCATTTCCATTTGATATATTTGATATTCACTCTATCCGCAACGTTACCTCGTATCACAAACTGGCTTTACACGTCGGTAGTTCGGCCTATTTTACTATATGGAATACTTGGGTGGTGTGGTGGCCATCAACTCAAAAGGCAAGTTATATAAAACTGCTGAGTCAGGTCTAGAGAAGTGCTTTTTCATGCATCACCGACGTTTTAAGTATGGTACCAAGCTCAATAAAGCGCTTAGACTTCATAGTTTGGCGCTATGAACAATCAAGTTAGTTACAATGAAGAAATCGACTACTCTTCCCCTAAACCCACCTTCAAAACTAACATCCCGTCAAGAAGAGAGTACCAAGCTCAAAGACCATGGAAAAGAGAGGAAGTAAATTTTTGCATGGACGATGAAGTAGGCAATGAAGTCTTTTTCTGAAGAATTATGACTAGCATTATCTTTCCAACTTCCGGACTACTGTAGCGTCTAGGCAGAAGTATTAGCCACAAAGGAGATAACTGTGCACCTCAACACACACGAAACACCTCCTCGGAGAATCAGGCGGTCATCAAATTAATAGAGGCAGTTATGCCAAGATCAAAGGAATGCCGGGCAGCCCCAAATGATAATAGTGGCGCGTGTCAAGATCAGCCTTATTTAGGTTCCGAACCATAGAGAGATAGAGAGAAATTGTGAAGCCTTTGAGCTAGCCAGGAAAGGTATTACTCTTCAAATGCTCAGTGATAGAAGTGCCCTTGGAATTCCTATTGCAAATTAAGGATAAAAAATAATATTCTCCAGGAGATCAATAGGACATGGAGAGAAAAACATACGTGTGTACTACACCAGGGTAATTTGGCCGCAAATTGATAAGAAAAGATCAGGCGAGTTGCTTAACCTCTCAAGAGAGAATATCTCGAAGGTCGTGGCTTATGTCACCGATCATTGGCTATTAGGTAGGCAGTTTTCTAGGCTAAGAATATTTAACGTGATTTTTTCCTATTTTTATTATTGAACGTAATTTCGCTTTTTTTCCTAATAAGCCATTTCTTTTCTGAGTTTGTTTCATGCTTTTGATAAAAGTTTTTCAAGATTGAAACGACAACTAAATATGGTAGGTAGGTAAAATGGTTCGAGTACCACTTTGGCACTCCCCAAATAACACTAAAAGGCCGTTTTGATAGCATCATGGGACCTACAACAGGAAGATGTCTATAGCCAACCAGAGCTGTTGATGTAATGGAGGAATTGGTGGGACTTAAGATGGCGTACTGCCCAGTCTGTCGAAAAAAGAAACGCGCAGCGACTTTAATCGTCTAGCTGCCAAGCCCGTACACTTACAGAGAAAACGCTCAACAGACTCCTTCTCTGAAAGGTCCTCACAGCTTCTGCAATGGGGGTTAAATGGTGAACCTAGCTTTTCCGCGTGTGTGCCGATCGTTCAATGATCGGTAAACACAGCTACGAGTTCAGAAATTGAATGGCGAGGAGTTCTCCGGACTTTCTGAGTCCTCCTTCTATTGTACTGGGCCAAAGGGTTTTCGAAATAGCACATGAAGAAATGTAGCTCCATCTTTTCTGCGCTTCCCTCAGAAATAAGTTGTGCAATTCCCCTTTAACAACAGTCAGGGGGATACCGATGATCGGGTAGGAGGTATCTGAGGCCAATTCTGTCCACCTTCTGACAAGTTCAATAGAAATTTCATTTTCTTCTATGTTTAGATCAAAGAAATGTTACCTTCACACCCAAGAGCTTGCTGCTGCAATATGACCTCGTCAGAGCTTTTATCGCAGCTTGACTATCAAAGATGTGCATGCGTGCAGTATTCGGCAATTTTGAAGAAATAGATAAATTGGCTGCTTTAAAAAAAATCTCTCAACCGATTCTCGATTCCAACTTGGACCCGTGAGTGAAGACAGAGGTGTAACATCCGTAGCAGGTTTTCCACTCCTTCCAATCCTGCAGATTTGAAAAGATTTCCCTGGCACAACCCTCAAAACTCCAGTTTGCGGATAGAGATATCTGTCCGAACTTCGGAGAATTGCCTCCAGAGGCCAACCCCCTTTAACCTGATTGCACTTTGACAATGATAGAAATATCGTAAAAGTCGATGGGAAGTAAGTGCAAAACGACATTCAACCCAGCACTGGGGCAAACTCTACAGGATCCGGTGATACCAATACATGCAGTCCTTTGCACCATCACTAGTTTAGCGATATTATTGCCCTTCCGAAGAGCTTTCCGCCAAACCGATTTTCAATGTGTAGCTTTCAATGGAGTTTGGAGTCAAATATCACTCCAAGATACCTAACTTCCGATGCAAGCCGAAGAATGTGGTTGTTTAATTTGGGAAGTCTAAAGTGTGGAGGTTTAAATTTTCTGGTAAACAGCACCAGCAACTGGCAGCCAAGCTCCTAGTTAATGGTAACAAATAATAGCAATGACAAGAAATCTTAGCAGTAGCACGGTTCAAGAGAAAGTAATGTACCCAATACCTAAACAAATAAATTCAAATTGAAATGTATAGCTTTAACTTAGGACTGAAATTTGCTTCCGATGAAAATTGTTGCTTACGCCAATGATGTAATAATTCTGCATCTGTATGCCTCACGTCTGGAATGATTAACACCATCATAAGTCACCACCACCTTAAGCAAGCTGTACCAAAAGATAATACATTGAGGTCTGGAAATTAACCCAACCCAAGTGGTCGAACACTACACTAGCCATTTAGGTGAAGTATCCCGAATTTATACTAGGCCCCAAGTTATATTAGAAAATCATTTTACCCCTGCGACATTTTGGAGAGGAAAGGGGTCTTTTCTAAATTAACCTGTAGATTTGTATAGGATTTTTGTCCTAGTCTTATGTCATGATTTCTTAATCTTATACACCGCATTTGCTCTGCCGATGCTCTCATCGTTATAACAAATCGGATTACTTGCGTTTCCCATTGATCTCTTATAATGCACACAGCTTGAATACCCGGTCAGAAAAACTGGATACTGGGCTAACGGAAGAAAGAGAATATCATATATATTTCAAATTTATATCTACTCTGAATGCGACAAAGAAATTGTAATGCCAACCGGCTCCAAAATTGCACGTGGGATGTCGGCTGGACTTTTCTCTGGGTTTCCATTTGGGTTTGAAAATTATTAATATAATATAGGACTATGAATAAGTTCGTGCGGTTTTTTTCGAAATTTGAATTTCGGATCATTCCCATGGCTTTTAAACGTTTGGAAATGGTTGATTGATCAACTCCCAAAGTTTGCAACCTCTTCTTGCGTTTGAGCCGGATCTTGATCGAGCAATTCCTCCAATTCGGTATCCATGAACTTTGGCGGCGCACCCTCGCGTTCTTCGTCTTCCAAGCCAAAATCACCACTTTTAAAGCGTGCAAACCACTTCTGGCACGTTCGCTCAGCTAGAGCATGCTCACCATAAACTTCCACCAAGATACGATGACTTTCGGCTGCTTTTTTCTTCATATTAAAATAATGAAGAAGAATTCCCCGCAAAAACACATTATTTGGCACGAAATTCGACATTTTCAAGTGTGGTAAAAATATTGTTGTTTACGCTTCAAATAAAAAACTTATACTGACGTTTGTGCCTTACGACAGTAGCTCTCCAATGAATGTTTGGAAATGTGGATCGATGGAATAATAATCAAGTTACGCCATCTGTTGTAAAACCGCACGAACTTATCCATAGACCTATTATAATAAGAGGAGTGGATGTTAATGACGAAAGCTGCTACCTTTGGGAGCGTATGCGACAATTTCGAAAATTAGTAACTTTTTCCCACCAATAGACGTGTATCTTTCAGGGAGCTCATTGAGCAATAATTGCCACTACAAACTTCACAGATCAATGGCATTCAATTAAATATCTATCAGTAGTTCTAATTTTCCTAGTCATCGAAACATCGCCGCAAACGAGACTGCTGCGAATAAGTTAGCCAGTGAAGGGTTTTGATGGCCTTAAGTCAGTACAACGATCCCATCTACAATCGTTTTATAAACAGATGCTTTCAGCTCCACCATCTTCAACAGCACAGCTATAGACATTGAACATTATCAGTTTGCCGTATAACCAAACTTATATGACTTAAGTATAACTCTGTTAGCGCAGTTCAGGTTTCACAATTTAAGGCTTATCGCGACTCTTTCGAGAAATTAACCAATTGATTACTTCAAAAACTATCGGAATAAAAATCAAACAGGTCAGTTGAGCACCTGATTGGTTTGTGTTTCGATTTTATGGGGATGCGGCGGATTGTTCTGGGAGCAACTCTCTTCAAAATTTGTCAAGTTACAGCCTCCACTATATCCTATATTTTAAATATGCAGTTTCTACTTGGGCCTTGAGGTTTTTAAATCTATATAAAGGGTGATTTTTTAGCTATTATCTTTTTAAACAGTTGGTTCAAACAGCTGACGCACGTTTCGTGTTTTCTTTCACTGTCAAACATCTTCAGTTTGGTCTATAATTTAACCATGAATCGTCTTACAAACGAACAACGCTTGCAAATCATTGAATTTTATTATAAAAATGCGTGTTCTGTTAAGAAAGTTTAAGATCCACTTTTTTATCGAGAAATTGTGTTCAGCGACGAAGCTCATTTTTGGATTACGTAAATAAGCAGAATTGTCGATTTTGGAGTGAAGATCAGCCAGAAGAATTGCAAGAGCCACCAATGTATACAGAAAAAGTCACAGTTTGGTGCGGTTTATGGGCTGGAGGTATCATTGGACCGTACTTCTTCAAAGATGCTGCGAATCGTAACGTAACTGTGTATGGTGAGCGCTATCGTGAAATGATATCCAACTTTTTCAACGCCTTTAGATTATTTTTTGTGGGGCTATGTTAAAGCTCATGTCCATTCAGACAAACCTGCTTCAATTAACGCATTCGAAGACAACATTAAAGCATTTATATGTGAGATACCGGCCGAAACATTGGAAAGAGTATGCCAAAATTGGACTAAGCGGATGGACCATTTGACCATTTGAAGCGCAGTCGCGGTCAACATTTGCTTGAAATAATCTTCAAACATTAAATTATATGGACTAGGGCGGGTCCATTTAAAAATCGCTCATTGCTCTGTGAAAATCATATTCTAGGGATCAAAATAAGAAACTTTGCCGAAGGAACTATACCTCTAAAACGAATTCTGATGTCTCCCAATTTGGGTCGAACGAAAAATCCCACTTTGACCCATTTAGAGTGTTCCAATCGAGTCCAAATGTATGACCGACCCCCACTAACTTTGGACGGCCGATCCACCCATGTCAGTGGCACACCCCCTGGAACTCCCCTGGGGGGTTCCCCATACAATCATTTCAAAATATCACCATTTTGGCCTTTGCATGAGAAAAGAAACTAAAAAGTTCGAACCAAATTGGGGGACATCAGAATTCGTTTTAGAGGTATGGTTCCTTCGACAAAGTTTCTTATTTTGATCCCTAGAATATGATTTTCACAGAGCAATGGGCGATTTTTTTGCCTCCCCACAAATCGACCCGGCCTAATATGGACTGTACTACCGATTTAAATAAAAATTGCATACATTTTTCTGAATTTTACGTGTGTTTGTTTGAAAAACTTTCCTGTAGCTCTAAAAAAATCACCCTTTATTTTTCTTAAAATGTGTATAAACATGTGTAAAACGACTATAAGATCGTTACAGGTGACTATTATGAATTTATGTATTATTTTTCCACTTAGCTCACAATATAAATAGTGACCCTCGTACTACTATGATTTATAAGTTTTTATGCATATATATTCATCTCCACTCCTTTCAAAGTGGCGGTCATGTTTTTGCAGTTATTGCAATTTGAGTTGCTGAATATTGCAAAAAAATATTCATGAAAGGAACAAAAAACAGGATTAAACATACAAATTGTGAGCAATGCCACAGAGACAATGATCACAAACGGCCAGTTTATCCAATCGATCGGTGCATTGAAGAGAGCAACTTAGCGTTGCCTATTTGAGTGATCACTGATCAGTTGAAAATGCAGTCGGCATCTTAAAGAACTATAATTTTTTTTCGATTTTCTACTTTCTTCCTTGCATAAAAATGCATCGCTCAACAATGAACGGTCCTGCCATTGTTTGCCACAATTTTAAGCTGTTTATTGATTGCCTTCGAGGATCGTTTATGCTTGTGAAAAGGACAATACGATGACACATGGACATTGGCATGTGCTTGCATTGTTCTGCACTCGCACAAATCTATGTATTTACATACAAATATACAACCGCATAGAGATACAAACTCAACACAGCTGTGACTGCATTGATCTTATTGCTTGAATGTGGAAGTGTCAAGTGTCATTCACTAAAGGATCAACGTGCGCTCTTTTTGACACTTGGATGTATGTGTAAGTAGATTTGCATGTATTTGTGAAGGCTATTACTATGCGGGTTTGCTTCACATGGCTTAAATGCAGGTACTTACCCGTATTATACTTATTTGTTTCGTATGTTTCGTGGTTGGATTAAGCGGTTCGAAATTCTAGAATGCAGAGGCATCTGACGCATCGAACTGCAAATAATTATAAGTTGAAAAATAATTGGGTTTGATTATTTGCCTTAAGATTGATAAGCAGATTTTGCTCGCACTCTTCTGCATACATTTTAATATGTATTTGTTTTTCTGTATAACTTTTTAGGGAAACTGTATAAATGATATAGAAATTATTTTGTCGAAAACGGCTGCAACGATTTGGATACAATTTTGGTTATTTAATTACAATAAAAGTTGTGTTTTCTTTATTTCTTTGTTCATTTAAGTAGGTGTTTCTATTGAGGTTATATAATAGATAATATAAGAATTCCAACTTTTTTTAAATTACAACATTTTCCAATGATTTTGACCTGCAGCATTTGGTTATAATTTCTTAAGTAAGATTCACCCTCGACTCTGAATATAAAATCAGATGTTAAGAAAATAAAACAGGTTTTGCGATGTACCATAGGAAACTAAATTTTTATTTTTTTTTTATTTTTTTATTCTGAAATCAAGTGGGTTTACTCAATTGCCATTGTCCTGGATATGACTAGCCGATATGGTTGGTTAAAGTGGTGAATCATCCAGTATCCAACTAGCGTTTTCGCACCATTTTGTTGTTACATCCTCGCTACCAACTCGGTTGGTTTAAGAAACTTAGTAGGTTAATGACGTCTAAGTCAAATAGTTGTTTGAAACTCTCGAACAGCGGTTTGCCCAGGGTTAACATTCTCTCCTTCCATAAGGCAGGCCATTCACATAGGAAATGGAAAATCGCTTTCTTTTTCTCTGAGTGGTTACAACTTTGACAGTGTGTTTGTTCCCGAAGCAGTCTGCAGTCGTTCCTTCGTTTCATTTTTGTCAGTATTATCGTTTGTTTCTGGTTGTACAGTATAGTTGGGTCATAACGTTCTGCTTTTTTTTTCTTTTTTTTTTTTTTTGTCGGGACAACTAGCAACTGCAGCACTCAGACATTAATTAAGTCCATTGTAATACACTTGGATTCCCTTTTAATTTTTTCCATGTGCTTCGCCCACAGTCCAACCCACCGTCTGCACTCTCTTCTGCTTAATGACAGGAGGGCTTGCGACAGTCGATCGGACATGACAGATAACATCAGTTTTGTTCTCTCCCAGCCTCCCAAGCTCGCTTGTGGGTTGTAGTAACCCATTTGCTAACCGAGGCTTTGATGACTGCAGAAGGGCGTTGCAGAACGGGCTCTGGGTTAAAGAAGTTGGCCTCAGAGTCCATCCTAGCTAAGGAATCAGAGGTTTCGTTACCCACGATACCCATGTGTCCCGGGCCCCTGTTAGCATCAGGCTATTATGTCTACCGACATAGTCCAGCCTGGATTTACACGACTCAACTACCCCTGATGTGGTTGGGGAGCTGTCTAAGGCCATGAGCGCTGCTTAGCTGTCGCTGCAGACACATATAGATCTGCCTCTCCATCGGTTTTCCACAACAAAGTTCATCGCTTCTTGGACTGCATACACCTCCGCTTGAAACACAGATGCATGCATTCCAAGAGCAAAGCGCAGTTTTGTCCTGCTGGATTCCACGTAGACCCCAGAACCGGAGCCATGCTCGGTCCTGGAGTCATCCTTGAAAATGTGAAAACAGTGTTGGTCGAGCTCATTTTCAGAGTTTGACCACAACTGAGCCTCTGGCAGCACTACACTCTATCTCTTTTTAAGTACGACTCTTGATGGCATGGAGTCAAGGGGCATGGAAAGAATCGTTGGATCGAAGTCCATGCCTTCTCTATTTTCCAGTGCCGGACAGGGACCGTACCAGTTCCCATTGTGTTTCAGCCTGCAGATGTCCTTCAAGGCTTCTCCTTGGATGAAAACATAAAGTGGTGGTAAACTAATCAGAGCATCTAACGCCGAGTCTGAAGTATTCGGAAAAGCTTCGGTGCAACAGATGGCCACAGTGCGTTGTAGTCTCGATAAGGTCCTCCTGACTCCCAAGAGAGGGAGTATATTCATCCAGACCACTGATAGGTCTTATCATAGCCGTGTAGATCCATAGGACCTTGCTAGGAGAAAGACCCCACGTTTTCCCAAAGACACCTTTGCACTGCCAGAAAGCTTTCAGTATTTTGGATGTCTTTGTTTCAACGTGTGACTTGCAAAGAAGTTTACTATCGAGGATCGCTCCAAGATATTTGATTTCTTTGGATAGCTGGAATGGATAGCTTCCTCCCTTCAGTTTTGGTGGGGTTTGCCGATAGCCCATTTGCACAGCACCAAGTGTCAATCATAACCAGAGTTTTCTGCACTTTTCTACAGATGTTCATAAGCGAAGGGCCCGTTATTTTGAAGAGATTGTATTCTTGATTGCACTCAGTGATGTGAATACCGCTTTTGGAAAAATGTTATTCATGGCAGATCCCCCTCTTGACAGTTCGTCTACTTTTTCGTCTCATTCAATGTTTCGATGTCCCGGGACCCAGATTAAGGTACTTTCATGCTTTACATTCAAGTTGGTAAGGCAGTTTCTGCTTTGTTCCATTAGTTTAGAGGTAGTTGTGACTGAGTTAAGTTCTTAATAACCCACTAGCTTCCCCTAGACGCTTTAGGGGCATTTGGCATTAAGAAAACTTATAGATTTTTCAATTCTAAGTCTATGAGAATATATACCAGCTCCTACACCACAATCCATTTTTGAATCTATGTAGACTTCTATATTTTCAATACCGTTTTTTGATCAGCAGGACTCATTTTCTTCCAAGTTCTTAACGGAAAATGGAAGAAATAATATTTTGTATGGCTTATTTTATAGTGAGTGGAGATTAACGAACGAGGAACCCATTCTTAAGCAAATCAAACGCAGAAAAGGCGATGGATAGGTCACACACTGAGAAAACCACCAGATAGCATCACGAGGATGGCACTTGACTGGAACCCGCAGAGAGTAGAGGTCGCGGTCGACCAAGAAACACGTGGAGAAAGTCGATACTGCGCGAACTGGCAGATGTCGACATCTCATGGGACGGTGCAAAAACAGCAGCACAGAACCGTGTACGATGGAAGAGTCTTGTCGAGGCCCTATGCTCCCGAGAGGAGTGAACACGAAAAAAAAATTATAGAGAGTAATTTTTGTATCATATTTTTTCTTAAAAACCATACAAAATTCTTGGCGTATCCATAAATAGCTGCGTTGCGCACACTTTAAATTCCAAAAATAAATTCGGAATTGGTCAACTCCATCCAGAGATAATAGCAAAAATTCATGAATCAACTGTTTGGTGGATTTTGCATAAGGATTTGCATTTGCATTCTCACAAAACTCCTTTAACACAAGAATTGAAGCCAACTTTTGATTGAAGATCACTATTAATGGGGAAATTTCGTGAATTGGTTCTTTGATCATGATGATGGCTTTTCACGCAAAATCATCTTAAATTACCACATCTGGGGAGAAGACAATCTTTGAGTAATTTTTAAAAAATCACCACTAAACTGTATTGTTTGATGTGGTGTTTTTGGCCTGGTGGAATAATCGGCCCGTTTTTTCTTCGAACAAGCAAATAAAAGAGTTGTCACTGTCAATAAATATAGTTATAGACAACTGACTGAGGATTTCTTGTGGCCTGATGTTGAAGTAATAGACATAGATGATCTTTATTTGCAACATAATCGAACCATATGTCACACAATACGGGAAAATATTGCATTATTGCGATCTAAGTTTCCCAGTTGACTAATTTCGCGCAATGGTAATCGTGCGATCTAACTCCAGTAGACTACTTTTTTGAAAAGTAAAGTCTCTGGGAATAAGCAAACAACGATTACAGAGCTGAGACGCAGAATTCAGTCCAAGATTGATGAACTGAATGCGATAATGTGTGTACATTATCCATATCTCTCGTTCTTTGAGGGGCAGTTCCATGGTATAGTAGAATGAGCTTTGGCTATTGACTGTGGTGCCACGTTTGTATCATTTGATTTTTCATCTCCCCTGTGGGCTTCAAACGCCGAATGATATTCACTTCAGGTGCTGAGGCCCTAAAGTGAGCCGCCATTGATGTACGCTTACAAAAATTAATCCAAAGTGGTGAAATCATAAAGGGTGTTTTTTTTAGAGGTTAGGTTCTCAAGATGAAATAAAACGTATATAATTTAATGTTATGGCCAAGAATTTAGCTTTATTATAAAGATAAGGGTTTGCCATTATGTTTTAAAAATGATTTCGGGCAAGTGGCCGCCGCGGCTGGCTCGAATAAATTCCAGCCGAGAGGCCCAATTTTCGACCACTTTTTGCAGCAATTGGGGCCGTATGTCAGCAATAACGCGCCGAATATTCTCTTCCAAGACGTCAATCGTCTCGGGCTTATCTGCGTAGACAAGCGACTTCACATAGCCCCACAAGAAATAGTCCAGCGGTGTTATATCGCACGATCTTGGAGGCCACGCCACAGGTCCACGGCGCGAGATAATGCGCTCACCAAAAGTTTCCTTCAATAAATCGATTGTTGCGTTGGCTGTATGGCATGTAGCGCCGTCTTGTTGGAACCAAAGGTCGTCCACATCAACATCGTCCAATTCAGGCACGAAAAAGTCATTAATCATGGCTCTATAGCGCTCTCCATTGACTGTAACATTATGGCCAGCTTCATTTTTAAAGAAATATGGACCAATGATTCGCTCTGCCCATAGAGCACACCAAACAGTGACTTTTTGAGGATGTAAAGGCGTCTCAGCAATGGCTTGTGGATTATGTTCACTCCAAATGCGACAATTTTGCTTATTGACATACCCATTCAACCAAAAGTGAGCTTCATCGCTGAACAAAATTTTCTCCAATGCGTCGCGCGAACCGAACCATTATTTTCGTAATAAATTTGCACGATTTGCAAACGTTATTCAGGTGTAAGTCTATTCATTATGAAATGGCAAACCAAACTGAGCATAAATCAAGTGACAGCTGTCAAAAAGACCATCTACGAAAAAAGTAGTGCCAACTTGAAAACCTAACCTCTAAAAAAAACACCCTTTATAACGCAGTCACCCATATCCATTTCTGAAAACTAAGATTCGATTACTAAAAGTTCGCCGCATAAAGCGTCGATTTTATACGATCGATGGCATTGAGTTGGGAAGTGTTCTTGTAGAAAGTTTTATGTGCCAAAACAAAATGCATGAGAAAGTTGAAAAATTGCAGCCGCAGTTCTTTAGATGCAGTTGTTTGACTTTAGGGCCCTAAAGCAATAAAAACTTCCTTTACTTACTGCAGCACCTGATTTGTTTTTCTAACGGCACATACATATGTATGTATAATCATCTTGGTACTCATTTTACTAGACTTTCTTCAATTCATCGGTGCTCGCCACACCCTGTCTCTGCACGTAAAAAATTTGTTTGTAAAGAAATTAAATTAAATGGCTTTACCAAATAAAATTAGAAAAAATACATGATTAAGTAAATTTGCTAAGTGCCTACGAGTGTGTGTGTATGTGTGCATGTAAGTATGGAAGAATTTTAGCACAAATTATGAATTATACTAAATTAAAACTAATTAATTTATGCAAGTAATTTCATTTATCATTCGTTTGTGCGCATTACTGATTTATATCTTGGCAACAGTTATTGTGAAATTCACGTGTTCGGCGTAGTATTTGTAGTTGCAGTAGTGCTTCGCAATGCAATTTACTCAAAGCAATTCGCCAGCCTGCCAGCCTGCCAGCCTGGTTGCTACGAGGTAAATACCTTCATGAAGTGATTTGCACGATGTAAAAGGCGGTTTAATTGAATGGTAATTATACACGGCGATTATCAATGCAACTGGCTAACGACTGGTTGGCTTTATAGGTAAGAAAACCAGAAATCTTGTTTACAAACAATAAAATGTTTGCATTTATTAAATCTCTATTTACGAGGGGATTTACACAGCGACATTGTAAAGAAAGAGGGGAACTCCACATTTGCGCTTTTTTTCTAAAGCATTCGATTTCAATTAAAAGGCATGGCATTAGGAGTAAACAAAAGCGGCTTATGTGAAAAAAATAAAGAAATAGAAATAATTTATGTAAAAGCAATCAAATTTAAAATTATGCAATAAATAAATAAATGCAACTATTCACATTGGGTAATAAATTTTTTAGAATGTGTTCACTACCGGCTTGAGATCGTTTGTTTATGTATATTCTAAAGTTGACATGCTAATGTTATTGGGCAGTAATTTGAGTTATTTTTGTTGTTATCTTCCATTTTATTTATGAGTAATTGGAAAAATTTACATAACTTTAAACTGTAAAAAATATTAATTTAAAGTTGTAGATGGATAAACAAATTGAGTAAAATTGGTTGCTTGCTTCAATATAAAGAACGGCCACCGTAGCCGAATGGGTTGATGCGTGACTACCATTGGGAATTCGCAGAGAGAACGTAGGTTCGAATCTCGGTGAAAGCAATATTAATAAAAACATTTTTCTTATAGCGGTCGCCTCTCGGCAGGCAATTGGCAAACCTCCGCGTGTATTTCTGCCATGAAAAGGCTTCTCATAAAAAATATTTGCCGTCCGGGCTTTGCGTAAAACTGTAGGTCCCTCCATTTTTGGAACAACATCAAGACGCACACCACAAATAGGAAAAGTAGCGCGGCCAAACTCCCAAAAAGGGTGTAAGGGCCAATTATATACACAGTGCCGGACAAAAGTATAGGCACAATACGCTTTCCTCATTCATTTAAGGAATTATAACTCTTGCGTAATGTTCTCTGTTTTCACATCATTACTCGTACATGTTATTCATCCTTTAATTCATTTTTTAAACCTAGTTTTATATTTATTATATTTTTTACGAGAAAGGTGATAGAATATAAAATGTAAAACATGTGAATTTTCAGGGTGAAAAAAGTATAGGCACAATTTTTCATTCTTTCCCCATTTCTTACACTTTGTGCATAGCTGGCAACTCTTTTTTACAAAACATATGTTCTAATATATATATATATAAAGGGTAGGTTTTTAGCTATTATCTTTTTAAACAGTTGGTTTCAACAGCCGACGCACGTTTCGTGTTTTGTTTCACTGTCAAACATCTTCAGTTTGGTCTATAATTTAACCATGAATCGTCTTACAAACGAACAACGCTTGCAAATCATTGAATTTTATTATAAAAATGCGTGTTCTGTTAAGAAAGATTAAGACCCACTTTTTTTATCGAAAAATTGTGTTCAGCCACAAAGCTCGTTTTTGGATCAATGGGTACGTAAATGAGCAGAATTGTCGATTTTGGAGTGAAGATCAACCAGAAGAATTGCAAGAGTTACTAATGTATACAGAAAAGGTCACAGGGCTGGAGGTATCATTGGACCGTACTTCTTCAAAGATGCTGCGAATCGTAACGTAACTGTGACTGGTGAGCGCTACCGTGAAATGATATCCAACTTTTTTTTTGCCCAAAATGAGAGCTTGACTTGCATGACATGTGGTTTCAGCAAGACGGTGCCACATGCCACACAGCACGCGTAACAATGGACTTGTTGAGAGGTGAATTCGGTGAACATTTTCTTTCTCGTTCGGGACCTGTCAATTGGCCACACAGATCGTGCGATATAACGCTTTTAGATTATTTTTTTGTGGGGCTATGTTAAAGCTCGTGTCTATTCAGACAAGTCTGCTTCATTTAACGCATTGGAAGACAACATTAAAGCATTTATATGTGAGATACCGGCCGAAACATTGGAAAGAGTATGCCAAAATTGGACTAAGCGGATGGACCATTTGAGGCACAGTCGCGGTCAACATTTGCATGAAATAATCTTCAAACATTAAATTATATGGACTGTACTATCGATTTAAATAAAAATTTCATGCATTTTTTTTAATTTACGTGTGTTTTTTTGAAAAACTTTCCTATAGCTCTAAAAAAATCACCCTTTATATTTAAAATTATTTTACATGAAAGATTGGACAAAACTAAGAGTCGCAATTACTCAAAAAGCCGTATAGTCTCCATCCATCGTTGTCGAGAATAGCCTGACATCTTCTCGGCATGCTTTGAACCAGCTTTTCTGCGTAGCTCGTCCACAAGGGGGACCAGATTTTGCGAACTTGACACACGAGTTGCTTTAAATCATGGCCTGGCAAGAAGCGTTTTCATATTTCCCCACACATTTTCAGTGGAGTTGGCGTCTGGGGACTAGGAAGGCCAGTTGAATACTGTGACGCCATTTTCTTGTTTTGTTGGTTCTCAATGTGTTTTTCTGAGAGCAGTGGTTTTGACGATATGGGACGGTAGGATATGATCGCCTCCTGCAGTCGTCGTTCGATGGTGTTGATACTCACATCTATTACCTTTTTGGCAAGAACTGATCGTGCTTAGCATTGACATGAAGAAGAGTCCTGCTTAAAAAGTTGGACGATCACTTTATGCTGCTTTTTTGTCCTTACTCGCTTCAAGCCACGTTCGGAAAGGTCATCAACATTTTTGTACACCTTATACCGCTGATTCCACATCACAACAATTTTTTTTTTTTTTTTTGATTTTTTAATCACTTTTGCAGCCGCGGCGTAAGATAATTTCGGCTCTTTCGAATGCGTGTCTAAAAATACTGCCTCGAAACGCTTCGCGTACTTCTCACTCATTTATATTTGGTTCGCTTTACGGGAAAGCTTCGTACGACACTAACCTGAGGTAGTACTGGCGTTGTAGCCCTTGAGTGGGACTATTACGCAGCAAAAGCAGAACGAAATATATCTTGAATTTACAAGAAACAAACGGGTTGTTTTCTTCTGACACCGACTGCATATACAAGCCCATCATCCAGCCTAACCGTAATATCCCTCTAAGCAGGCATCAAAGTGAGCAGAAATCCACCTAATCCAGTCTTAGAGTTCTGCTGCCTGAGGTTGGTACTTTTTAAGTGACAATTGAAGCGGAAATTCGACCTACTAAGCATTTTGGTGCAAATAAAAAACTAAACACATTTTTTATTTTGTGGAATTTAAAAAATTTTAGGAGTTTTATTTTTCACATTTTTACTTAGTTACCAATTTTTCAATTGAAATTTTGCAATCATTATAATTATATCTTTGAAAAATACTTATAAACAAATTTGATGCTTAAGCACTAAAGAATTCGTACAAAAGTTAGTTCACTAATAATTTTCTTAAACAATACTAAATTTAATACTATTTTTGGTGCAAACTCATGTGTTTGCACGGTCTTGTATTTGATTTGAATTCGTTTGTTTTTAAATTAGTTTTAACTCTACACAAATACAATATCACAGTGAAAAACCAAATGCTAGCATTGAGCACTTGACTTTATGAATTTTACTTTATACCTACTATTTCTCATGTACATAATAAATAGCTACTAAAGTTGACACACAATACGCTTATCGAAGGATTAGAGAGTGGAAATGCAAGTCATTTGGCAAAACTTTTGTGGCTACTATAGTTCTTAAGTGGCTAGTTGTACACGCTTAGTATTACATATGAGTACTGTGAGAAAATAAATTAACAAATTTCTGTGAGAAAGAGCATAAATATAATTACATACACACTTGCTCACGTGTGTTTGTAGTCTTTTGTGTACGATATTTGTTGATCGATTTCGACTCGGAATGCACGGGTGCTTAATGGGGAACTAAATGAGAGTGCACATGCGGAGTGTGTTGATGTTTGTGTGTGTATGGAAATATTTGTAGGAGCAGAGGCGCTTATTGAGAGTTTTCTGACTTTTTTATTGTGCTACAAATAATTCTATATGTATATATTGGACGTAAATTAATTTAAAAAAACCATTTTATTACATAGTGTGTAAAATACAAAAAAGAACAAATAAAAGAAAATCAAGAAAATTAAAATTTTTTTTTGTAAATTAGCAAACTTTTCTTCAATTTTTAAGGACTATGTGTCAATAAATAAAAAAAAAAATGTTGTACCTTTCACTTTTAATTCTGAAAAACAGAACACAAACAACTTTTAAGGAAATTTAAATTTTCTTTTTTCTTGTTTTTTGTTTTTGTAATTTAGCAAAGTTTTCTTTAATTTTTAAGGACTATGTGTTAAAGAATTTTTTATGAAAAATTGTATAATACTTTTCACTTCTGATTCTGAAAAAAAAAAACACAAAAAAACTTTTAAGGAAATTTAAAATTTCTTTTTTCTTCCTTTTTTTGTAATTTAGCAAACTTTTCTTTAATTTTCAGGGACTATGTGTTAAAAAATGTTGTATGAAAAATTATACACTACTTTTTGCTTTTTTTAAATTTTCATATATTAACAAATTTAATAAATTGAAAACAGTAAGATACAAACGAACTGTTAAGAAAATGAAACGAACAAAAAGAAACAAAATATAAATTTGCAAACACAATTTTTTTTTAATTTAACTTTTCTTAAAGCCAAAAAGTTTTTTTTTAACTTTAAATTTTGTTAAAAAACACAATTTTTTAAATTTTGTTAAAAAACACGATTTTTTAAATTTTATTAAAAAACAAATTTCTTTACGGAAGAATTTCGTATTTAAGAAAATTTAAAAAAAATTTTATTTTTAAGAAAATTTAAAATTAAAAAAAATTAACAAAATTTAAAAATTTTTTTATTTTTAAGAAAATTTAAAATAAAAAAAATATTTGGAAAATAAATTTTTTTTTTTTAATTAAAAATTCTTTCTGTAATTTAGAAAACTTTTTTGTATTTGTATTTTTAAGAAAATTTAAAATTAAAAAAAAAAAAATTAAGAAAATTAAAAAAAAATTTTTTTATTTAAAACTTTCTTACAAAAAGAAATTCTATTTTTAAATAAAACAAAAGAACAATTGTTGGTAATTTAGAAAACTTTTCTTAAAAAAGAATTTCTTATTTAAGAAAATTAAAAAAAAATTGAATTTTTAAGAAAATTTAAATTAAAAAAAAAACAAATTCTTTTTGACATAAAAAACAATTATTTGTAATTTAGAAAACTTTTCATAAAAGGATATTTCTTATTTAAGAAAATTTGAAAAAATTATTTTTTTAAATAAAACAAGAAAACAATTGTTAGCAATTTAGAAAACTTTTCTTAAAAATCAATTTTTTATTTAAGAAAATTTTAAAAAAATTTTATTTTTAAGAACATTTGAAATAAAAAAAAATTTTAAATTTAAAAAAAGATTTTAAGAAAATTTTAAATTAAAAAAAAAAAAATTTTGTAATTTAGAAAACTTTTCTTTAATTTTTAAGTACCATGTGCTAAAAAATTTTGTACGAAAGATTTTATAAAACTTTTTGTTTTTAATTCTGGTTCAATGCTTTCAAATGCATTAACTTAATCCCAAAAGCCAGTAGGCCACGGGTTCCGTGTATGAAAATATTTTTAGAAGCAAAGTCGCAAAGTCTGAGTGTTCACCGATTTCCTGAAACATCTTTCTTAAATTGAAAAAAAATTTTATGCTTTAACAATTAAAATTTTACAATTATATTACACAAAAAAATTAATTGTGTTTTTTTTAATTTGTAACAAAAGGAATGAGTTTATAAATTTTGATTAAAAAAATGTTTAATTTTAATACTGATGATAAATGTACCTACTTATAAATTTTGATTAAAAAATAATTTTTTTTTGTTTGTTTTTAACTATGATGAAATGGTTGAATTCTACCGCCTTCGGCTTGTTAAATTAAGTTTTCGATATTTTTTCCCACCGTCCATTTTTAATTATCCTTTTAATTCAGTTTTAAACAACTCTAGAGGTAATTATTTCTAATATTCGATATTTTCTTTGCTACCCCATTTGCTTTGCTTTTATCACACGCCTTTCAATTTTGGCTTGTAAATTTTCGTTTAATTTCTCTGAGCAATTGACAACTCGAGCCCATTAGGATTTGATAATTATTGAATTATTATTCTATTTAATTGTTATTTCATTTAACTCAAATAGCAAATCATAAGTTCATTAACACACATTTTTTTCTCACGTTTTTCTTTTCGCCTACTTAGCGCACATAACGCGCCTCTGCTCACGTGCTCATAAAGCTTCTCAAGCTTTTGTGCATGCTTACATGCATATTCGTATATTCGTAGGTATGTGTGCGTGTTTGTGTGTGTGCAATTTCTAATCAGTTATTTTAAATAAAATAGGAACCAGTCAAGCTGCTTGCGGTGCACAAGGGAGAGAGGCTTAATAAGATATGCGTGAGTATGCATGTGTGCGTGTGTATGTCGATGTCGTTATCAATGTAATTGAGACGGTTTGATGTGTTGACTAGAATACTACAACTATTAAATTGTATTTGTTTGTTTATTTGTTTGTTTTTCTTATGGTTGTAGTTGTAGTTGTTTGCATACAAGTTTTGCATGAAACTGAAAGTGAAAAATGCAAATGCCAATGAAAATGAAAATGGAATGATTCAATTCAATTCAGCAGCGCATGGAAATGTGTTTTTGATTTTTCATATTTGTTGTTGTTTTCAACTGCGTTTTGCTATTGTTGTTGACATTGAACTTGAACTTGTGCGCTTGTAAGAAGTGTGACGCCTAACACTGAGACTATTTATGAGGCGGAATGTTATAATAAATAAATAAATATGTATGTAGCTGGTGAGTTGTTGTTGTTTTTGTTTTTGTTGTGCGCATGCAATTTATAGTTGAATAAAAAGTGTTTCAGTGTTGCGTTTGCATTATTTTTAGTGAATAGTTGTAGTTGTACTTAATAGTTGCCGACATATTGAGACGCGTGTGGGCGCGTATTTATCTACGTGTCTGCGTTTGTCTATACACTTGTATGTGTGTGTGTGTGTGTGTGTGTTTCGATTGCATGCACTTAAATACCTAAGCAAATACTTTTTTCTTATCCTATGGAATGCTAAGCGTTAAATACCTAATAAAACTAATAAAACTAAATAATTTAAGCAATCTTTTGTAGCATTCATATTCACCCCCTCCTACCCCGCACTTTTTCTATGAAATTAAGTAACATACTAACATACATACATATACGCGAAAAGCAAGGCTCAAAAGTAGTTAGCCATTTAAACTTTGAAATAAATAAAAAAATTAACATAAAATTGATTGAATAATTTCTGCCTTGCTTAAATTCAGCTGTCACGCGTATGCGCTAAACGGCTTTTGTTGCCACTATCACCACCACTAGTACCTCTGCGACGGCTGCTGGCACTCCCCCTATTGCTGCCCACATTTCCCCGCCTCAGCTGCGCCAAACGCCCTTTACTACGCTTCTTACTGCCGCCATCGGCGCTAGTTCTTACTGCCGTTTCATGCTCTGCCGCCGCCGCCGCAATGCTGCCGAAATGCTTCTCTACCTCATTGTAAGCTTTTGGATTTTGCGCCAATGCCACTTGACCGCGTCTCTTCGTTTTCTGACGCAACACCTTCCACATTGTCTCCAAAAATTCATAGTAATAATATTTGACCCACATTAAATCAATGGTATTCGCCTCCTGCAACACTTTCGGATTGCGTTCGGCACGTCGCTTTGTGTAGAGCTTCAATCGTTTGTTCATTTGGTTGCGCGTCACGTGCGGTAGGCGTATGCCGCGTGCTGTGCGCGGCACGGGCATTGTATCATTGATAGCTGTCTCTATTTCGCATAGGATGCGCCGCGAGCTGAAGAGCAAGAATTTCAATTCACGTGAGGTCTTATTCTCACGCTGCAGCTTACTCATGTCCCAGGCGCGTTGAATGCGACGCAGATAAGCGAACGAAGCGATGTACGATTGTATGTTGCGGTACCAACGTTTCAGCGCGATCTGCAATTGAAGAGATAATAGATACGATTTGAATGAGTTGAATGTTGTTTGACGAAATAATTTGAGAGAAAATTAAAAGACATTATTCATATACAGGGTGGTCCAAGCAAAAGTATATTTAAAAGTCGTATATAATTTTGAAACCGAAAGCTTTTATCTGCTCGAAAATTCGACTATTCGCGATGTAAAGCTAGAAAACGTCGGCAAGCCACTTGAAAATTGTCTTGGCATGCAGCAAAGCGAGTTAACTTCCTTATTAATGAAGTTGTAGATTTCATGAGTAATAGAATAAGCAGACGGTGGCGTTATTCGGTATTAAAAACTTAATTCGGAATTATCTCAAGAGTTAAGTTCTTCGGTATTAATGCCTTAAATTGGAATTAAGTCTAATTCGAACTATTGTGCAAGTCCAAGTTCAACTAATGAGGATTAACAACTACTCTAAGTTATATAAGTATCTTAAAATTGGCAACATATTGGCGATGGCAACATATTTTTCGCCAATGTTAATATCTATTGTGAATGAAAAATAATGAAACTTTTGAAGAGAAGAACAAGAAAGTGGCATTAAAATTCTGGTGCAATTTGATCAGCACAACAGCAGTAAGAATTTTGTAGCATTTTCGTTTTATTTTTAAGTTTAAAAATACGTTTTTCCAATTTCAGATGGCAAACAGAAAGAAACGTTCAACCTGGACCGAGAAGAATGAACAGGAACTCATAACCAAATTCAGATTTCTCGTTCTTTTTCCTGAGTTGTCAAGGCTGCAATGTTAGTTTGCACCAACGCTTTCAAAATTACATGAATTGTTTTGATATTTCGGAGCAGTTTGAGAAATTGCAATTTAAGATTTTTTTAATAAATAATTATTTCTTAGTATCAGGCCAGCTAATGCTGGTATTTGTTGACTATTGACAGCAACTATCCAGTAAGCAAATCAGCTGTTCATTAATCCACGTAACAACCGTCTGTCACACAACAATTTTTATCAGAATTAAAGGCGCCGGAAATCCCGATTAACGCCGCCATCTGTCTAGGCTATAAAGGGAATGCTTATACTTTTTGATAAATAACATAATATAACAAAATAAATATAATTTAGCTAGAGAAATATAATTTTTTTATTTTATGTTATTTATTAGATATAATTTTTTAGACCATCTCGTACTTATGTACAATATATTACTTTGGGGAAGAAGAAATACATTTTTTTGCGCAAATGATTTAAGGCACTTTTCTGGTGTAGAATTTGTTTTTTTTTTCAAGTTATGATAGTTAATACTTTCAAAAATATACTTGCAACAAATTTGTATACTGGAATTCGTTGTAGTTTAAATTCGTTTTAGTTACAGTCTTCTAAAACGAGACCAGTTTGGAGTACGACGCCCTGGTATAAGTGCGTTAACCTTATTTTTCTCCAAACTATTTTTTTCCGAGTTGGAGTTGCTAATTTCTCGAAAAGTACTGAACCGATTAATTTGAATTTTTAATACGTTATTGAGTAGACTTGTGGCTCTCGCGGATAGTAGAATTATAATTTTATAATCAATTTTTCTATTTTTGTTTAAGAGCGAGAACGTGAAAACGAACCATTTTTTTTGTTTTTCCAATAAACAGATGAAACATCTACATGGGAAATTTTTTTTTTTTTTGTAAATCTGCTTGCCACCATAGCAACATATCTCCTGCAACATATCGACCGAATTTTTCAGACGTAGCTGAGCAGCCCAATTAGTTACGCCAGTGGCATGTGTTACGTCAGGGGAAGTATTTTTTTTTTATTATTGTCATTGACAAAAATATTTTTTTTTTTTTTGTAAATAAAGAATTGATCTAATGAATAAAAATGATTTTCAATTGATAGTGTTTTTCTTCAATTTTCAACGCCTTCATTATAGGATGGTTTACCTATATACAAGGTGGTGCAAAATTAATCATCCAGTTTTGTTTTAAATTTTTTTTTTTTTCAACTAAAAAAATTATTTGAAAAAAAAATATTTTGAGCGATGGAAATCTTTATTTTGACCTTAACGTGCTCAATTGCTTATATGTTTGCATGCTACAGCTGCCTGGCTCAGAAGTGTCAAATATGTTTGACGTATGGCACTATTTGCAAAAATTATAAGCGAGTGATTAATTTTGTGCCACCTTGTACGAAGTCATAGTCACATAAGTAACGGAAACGTTGTTTCTTTAAAACAAAAAACAACTTAATAAAATAAACGAAATTTAATTTAAATAATAAATTCAGTTAATTAATTAATAAATAAATAAAATTTAAATTTAATTTTATTTATTTATTTATTTAAATTTAATTTTATTTATTTATTTAATTTAAATTTAATTTTATTTGTTTATTTAATTTAAATTTAATTTCATTTATTTATTTAATTAAAATAAAACAAAAAATGAAATTTAATTGATTTATTTAATTTTATTTCAGTCTTAAATAGACACTTTTACCAGGATCACCCAGTAATCATATTTGTTTTTTGTTCTTTGATAAAACTCGATGATATAAACACTTATTTACTTAGTAAACATTTTCTCTCAGTTGGCTGCCAACACTTGAAATTACCTCCATCAAAAAATTCCAATACAAAAGTGCACCGCTTCAATCAGCGCGCTTAATTACTCTCCCCCTGAATACATCCATACATATGTACAGTAGGTTCTGTTTTTATGCGGTAGATACGTTCCGCAAGAAACAGCATAAAAAAAAAACAGCATAAAAAAAGCTACTAGTTCTATAGTAAAACTATAGATACGTTTCAAATGCTAAAACCGCATAAATCTGAAATAATGTAATAAAATCGCATAAAAAAGGGCACTAGTCCCATATTATTACTATAGATACGTTCCATAGACCGCATGAGTCTGAAATAATTAAATAAAATCGCATAAACAAAATATTGTATCTTTGAAAATTATATCTTTATATATCTTCCATACTTGTAGGGTTAGCATTTCTGATGTAATCTGTGATGAGTTTTTGCTTAGCTGGTTTAGAATCTTGTTTATATGTACAATTCCCGATAGGTCGACATGCATTTTGTAATTTAAAAAAAAACCGCACTATTTCAAAACCGCATAAAAAAAAGCCGCATAAAAACAGAACCTACTGTACATGCAAACACATAAAGGGCGAGCTTTTAGCCCTGACCTACCCTAAAGCGCAAACAGCTGAGAGCGTACGCTAGAGCACCACCGCGCTAATGAATAATGAATACTCATCAACCCATATGACGACGCTCTCTCCACTGATACGCATATTTGTATGTGTGTGTGTGTGTGAATATTACCATCTATTTAATGCTGGCGCACCCCACGTTAACTCTTAAGCTTTCAATCACAGATATATTTGTGTACATATAGTATTTGCATTTATAGGTCATTCGATCGCGATGACAGTAATCGTTCATTAATATTTGAGTAAACAAATATTTTAGCTGTCAAATGATAATTAAAAACGCGTCTTCATTCACACACTTTTCCCGCTCGATTGGCTAATTGGATAACTCATCAGCTAATTTTGTTTGCTCGATTACTACTCGGTAACATACACGTGCATGTACATACACACATACATAGATATATGCCTTTGGAAATTTTTTCGTAAAATACCTAATTGCGTACGCGACGTTGATAAGATGGTGAAGACAGCCAGCGCGCTTAGATGTTGTATGAGTAACGATTGTAACGGTTTGCTTCCATATAATTTTTTTCACGAGCAAAAGCTTATCGATATTTAATACTGCAGGTGTTAGTATTTTCTTTTTTTGATGACCCGGTAGATTTGAAAGCGCCTGACCTGGCAAGGTGATTGAGTCTCGTGTTTCGTTAAACTTTTTCCCCTTTTTTTTGCTGACAATAAATGCTTTTAATATCGTACAGCTGCCTTGCAGATAATTGGAAACGATATGAATACTTTGATATTATGAGTACTTTGCGTAGACCAGCTTTTAACAAATTGAGGAGAAAGCTGAACAAAGTGCTGCGAAAGGAATCTTTGGCTCTCTTTAAATTTTCCATTTGTGGGTAACCTACAGTGTTTTTGTTTTAAAAAAATTGCCTTCTCTTTATATGGCAGCATTACAGAAATGTTCTCATACGCCCTGCGAAAATGTTGTATATTTCACCTGAGAAAAGCAGACGAAAAATTCCACCCTTCCAAAAATTGTGTATCGAATGTAATAAAGCAGATATTTAAAAATGAATGCACAAAACTCGCTCAAAGTTTATTCTGCGTAGAGTTTCCACAACTAGGCTACTTCCGTTAAAGTCATTTATCTCTATAAGTTTCCCTCCAATTTCCTTGAAATTTTGTTACAGCACTAAGGAAATATTATGCTTTAGAAAAAAGTCAACAAACAAAAATTCGATAATTAAAAATTCACGAAACTCGTTTAAAATTTATTTACTACCATTTTTTATGACAAATAAAATTTTTGCTCCCCCAAAGCACACAGAAAAATTGACATCAGCTCTTTGTATAGGAAGAAAATATTGCCCTTTTCCTCGGTCAGAGTGCAGCATTTGAGAACAGAACACGTAAATTTTACAACCTTGGCGAATGGCAGAATAAATTCAATACTATTACCCAAGGATGATAGATACCAGTTTTGCTCGTAAGGCATGATGACAAAAATTTTGAGGGGAACTTTGAATTCTACGTCATTCGTTTTGTGTATCACAAAATTTAGCTATAGCTTAGTGAAAATGAAAACAAATGACGTCGGCATATCTGTCAAATTCCCTTAGAGCCGAGTAACGGTCTGCTAGGTAGTACACCTCTAAACCTCTTTTCACCATGACTATTACCATAGAAGAAAAACCTTCCCCAGAAGTATTAGGCAGCCCACTAAAATGCAAGTAATTTCGAATATGGCTACCAAAGTGACCACTGCTTTTTGCAAACAAGTCGCTAGTTTATTTAACCTTTGATTACAATAATAAATGGTATTATGTGAAAAGCCATGGCACACTTGGTGTGTAAAGTCTAAAAAGTTGCCTTTTTAAAAGGTAAACCTAAAATATTTTGGCATTTTAAAATTTGGTAGTCAATGTGTGAGTAATCTTTAGTGGAAAATAATTAAGCAGATATAAATAATTTCTTTTTATCGAAATATCT
Source organism: Anastrepha obliqua (assembly GCF_027943255.1). Classification (NCBI taxonomy): domain Eukaryota; kingdom Metazoa; phylum Arthropoda; class Insecta; order Diptera; family Tephritidae; genus Anastrepha; species Anastrepha obliqua. The sequence continues at coordinate 12,658,659 of NC_072893.1, forward strand.
GGAAAAAGAGTGAACTTTGTTACGGCAAAGGTGTGAGAATCCAAGTTTTGAGTGAGGAAGGGAAGTGTCAGGATGCGTTGCGCAGTCAAACGTGTTATAAAGCGATTTGCGGAGATAAAATACCACTATAATAATTCAAAAAGTGAAAGAAATCGTCTCACTAGTGTTTGGGAAGTCCGAAAACTTTTTGCTGTAAAGCCGGAAAAAAGAATAGGATAATGAGCAACTTCCCTGCAAGAAAATCGCAAAATTGTAAGGTGCTCCAGAGAGAATCCCATGAAGTCAGCCATGCGAATTAAAAACGAGAAGAACTTAAATGTTTCTTCATGACTGTACGTAGAAAACTACAGAAAGCTGGATAAGCTCGCAACTCGCAGTCCACGATAAAAGCCATCCTGACACTAAAACATAAAGGAAAACGTTTGCCAAAATGCCAATCAAATTGGTTTAACAGTAAGGTAATGATCCTAAGCATATGAGTTGGAGGCCAAGGATTGATTTCGCGAAAATAAAATTAAGGTTATGAAATGGCCAGCTCGATACCTCGACCTCAATAATATAAAACAATTTTAGGTGGACTCAAAAGGAGCTGTAGCCAATTCCACAACGAGTAATAATCAAAAACTATTTTTAAATGAAGTTGTTAAAGTTGTGTGGTGAAGACTCCGAAGCAGTGACGTGAGCATTGCCTCTCATTGTGTTACTGTCATAAATTTGGGAAATTGAACTAAATATTAGTTACAAGTTTGTATTTGTCGACTTTGTTAATACTATTTTTCTTAAACTTTTGTATAAAATTAATCAGGTTACTTAAATGTTCGCTATCATTTTAATATGAACCCGGAAATTCTATTCTTTGTTATAAACATTTTTTTGTTTTTCATTACAGAATTTATTTAAATATGTGTTCAGTTAAAGAATAGAATAATATTTCAAAGTAATAACAAAAACTTTTTAGTCACATCATAGATTAATTTTTTTTATCAAATATTTTTTTGGTAAGTTTTTTTCTAAAAAGAAGAAAATAATTGAAAATAATAATCGACCGTCGCGAAATCAAATCTTTCCCCGTTTGCCGATATTGCCTACCAAGGTCGCCAGGACAACGAAAGTGAAACTAAGGGCTAGACCATTCCCACATATGTAATCGTTCAATTATTTCTCAAGTTGTTGTTGTTGTCGTTTCCACGACAGTCAGTTCTACGTTACCGAAATGGTCTGGATTTATATCCGGCCAAGGACTGTCACTCCAGCTGCATTTCCCGTATGTAAGTATGGAAATGTTTATGCTGCTACAACAACAATATTTTACCTATTTTTTTCTCTTCTTTCTTAAGGCAACTTAGCTGGTTATTGCTTATGTCCACAGAAAAGGCGAGCCCACACAAGGTGACTTCGCTGTAGCAGCTGATTTGTTTGCTTCTGACGATTTCAATTTTAATTTGAATGTAAAAGCCCAAGTCAGAGAATGCTCTGCTTCTTTCATGGTACCTTATTTGTATGTTGACATATTCATTGGGATTTTGACAATAAAATCACCGATATGCAAAAACATATAACATATAATTTTTTTTTTTTGTTGCTCTAGCCAAGTCACCTTGTATGAATTCAGCTTGGTCTTAGATAAATCCATACATAAAACTCATAGATATTTCCCACAAATAAGTGCAATCTTCAGATATTCAAAGTCAAGTGTTTCCATTATTATGACCACCTACTGTATATAAGTTTGCGCTTCAACTTTATTTCTTTTCAATTTTTTTCTTTTGTTTTTTGTGCATAAATTACTCACTTGCTTCACGCTTTCTGCTACCACTCTACCGATTTTTGTTCTTTTCTTATACATATACATATGTATGTATGTATGTATTATATGTATGTATGTATACAACTACGTATGTATATATTTTTTATTTTATTTTTTTCACTTTCTTATTTTACTCGTTTAACTGATTGATTTGCGGCCACTTGTTTCTCTTCATGCCGCTAAGCCACACAGAATAATATCGGGAGTACGCCAGACCTGCTATGAATCATGGCAAAGGAAGACAATGGAAAATCAAAACGAAAAACTGTAACAAAGCTTTGGCTTTTGCTTTCTCAATAGACGTGTCTAAACTTTCCAGTACATACATAAACATGTTTGTTTTTTTTCCTCCACAATTATAGGTATGTATGTATGTATATATTTATATCTGTAGTGGTTAACAAATTACAAAAGCCAATAGAAACTTGTGATGTCATAGTGTCTATTTTTTGTCATGTATGAGCAATGGGCTGTTCCGCAAGTCGAAATTATTATGTGTGCATACATACATACATGCATACATACATGCACACACACATACATATTTACATACATACATATGTACATCCATACACACATAAACATATATGCATATCAGTCATCAACTATTGGCGTTTTGTGGCGAGCGATCGTACGCTTCAGTTACTGCACTTGTCTGCCAAAAATCGCCTCTACTCGTACGTAAGTAATTACGGAAGTTTATATTTAGCCGGTGCGGGTATAAAGGGCCAGTTTGTGATAAGATAAAATTCTCAATCGATGAATGCATTGACTAGTCAGTCATACTTCATTGATTGAATTTAGAGGTATTCATTAGCGGTAAACTGCTGAATTGCGATTATCCAGCATTATTGCCATTTTCACTACACAGAAATAATGAAGTTCTAAATTTTTTTTAAAATATTTTAGTATTTGCACACTTTTTGCATTTGTCAATTTTTAAGTTTCTGCACATCTTCATTATTCATTCGCATTCGACAAGAAAAAATGCAACAAATGATGACTCGGCAGAAAAAATATAAGTCAACACACTAAAGATTTGTAATAATTGTCAACAAGGCGCCAGCGAGTGGAAAATACGTACATACATACATTTTTACAGTATTGTGCAAAATTTTATCATATATTTCTGCTGAGTGATAGATGACATTTTTTTTTAATTTAAAATCTTTATTTTATTATACACACAGTATTGTGCAAAACTTTAGCAACTTTTTCTGCTGAATGATAGATGACATTTTTTTGTTGAAATTTTTTTTTATTATACACACAGTATTGCGCAAAATTTTAGCAACTTTTTTTATTTTTTATTTTGAGATTTATTTTTGTTATAGTACTTATAGAATCTTTTGTAGGTACATACATTGAAATATTTTCGCGCAAGTCGAGTATTAAAACTACCCCACAAGACAGCTGACTATCATATAAGCACTCATATTATCATCATCGATATCCTCATTAAACTACACATTTTCGTTCTAGCCATGGGAAAGTACTAATAGTTTCCCCTTAACAATGTGATATTCTATCTCTCATTTACCAATAGCAATTTCTTCTAACTGAGAAATATATCTACTATCCTCTAAAAGGGAAGGCATCTAATAATTTTTTCTTAGTAGATAATAAGTGCGGACAACTAAACTCCTCATTGTCGTCAGCACAAACTTCTCAGCACTAATAATCAAACTTCTCATTTTTATTATAAAAAAGTATTAACTCTGATGGGCCAAAGTACTCATTTTCGTTACGAAAAAGTAATCAGAACTGGTGACAAAAACTACTCATTTTCGTTAAAAAGTAATCAGCACTGATGACAAAAACTCCTCATTTTCGTTATTAGAGACTAATAAATTAATTGTAAATGTGTTGGAATTTTTGCCGAAAGTACTCAGCACTCTCTTGTAGGGTATTTTCGCTGTACTTATAAATCAAATGCAGTATTTTTGCTTTGAAATGTCAAATATATAAATTAGTTACTTAGAAAATGTGCAAACAGGTTAAACTTTTCGTTGTTATAAGATTTGAGAAACTTAAAAACTCAAAAATTTCCAACTATTTCGAAATTGCTTAAATTTTAAGTGTTTATAAAAAAATTCGTTAGTTTGGAGCAACCTTCTGTTTGTTTTAAGTTACCTTCTATCGCAGCTTCCAACTTTCATTCATTCCCTTAAAATGACGAGGCTTAGCGCGAAGATGATCCTAGACTACAGAAAAAATGTTGCTTATACTTTGCGCATTACTGTACATCTATATGTATGTTTGTTGACTACCTTTACTCATCTGTGCATTGACTGCAATTAATGATCTTTTACGCGTGCCCGTCGAGTGACTAATGCTAAATAGTTTCGTTACTAATAATTTGCCTATTATTGTGTCGCACTCGTCAAGCTGGTATAGCGCCTCCTAATACTTACACATATACATATGCACATATTTGAGTATTTCCGAACAAACACGAAACCTTCACCAACGAAGCGAAACGGTTAAAGAGGCGTACAAATATAATCAAATGTTTGAAATTAGTGCAAATAAAATGAGATATTTCTCACGCTTGCAGCCTTTGGGACGAACAATGTCAGTACGAGTATGACACTTAAAAAAATTTATATGTACAAGTAAATGAAAAATATGTATATTGTAAGCCAAAAACTGTTTACTTTTATGGGCATCTTGAAAAATATGTTATTTTTTATTAATTAAAACTATGCTATATGACGGTTTTGTAAAATTTTCACAGACTTAAAGTTAGTTGTGTTCAGAAAAGCTTAAATTTATACAGAAAAATTTTGCAGAACTGCCTTATTAGTTTGAGGGAAAGGAAATGCATTATTTTTGCGTAGAAATAGTATCCAAATTTAGATGCCTTGGATTTTATATTAATAAGAACCATAGAAATTCAGACACGAATAGAAATGGTAAAATTAGCATTCTGAAACTATAAAAAAGTGCTCTGCAGTCATGCAGTTAAAATTTCGTTTCGTATGGTCAGCACTTTTGTTTGCCATGGAGATATGGACCATTTACAGTGGCTAACATGAACGGGATAGAAGCCTTTGAAATGTTTATACGAGTATATAGGGCGGAATGTTGAAAATCTCATGGACTGATCACGTTTCCACAGAACAGTAAAGTTCTTCTCCTAATAAGCCGGAGTATGCAGCTTGGCATGGCTGTGATGCGAAGGAAGACAGCTTACTTAGGGAATATTCTATGAAATCGCAAGTACAAAATATTGGGACTCGTTCTGGAAGGCAAAATGGAAGGAAGACAAAGTATTGGAAAACAAATTTCATGGTTGCGTAATATTAGACACTGGACAGGCATAGGAAGCATCAGAGAGTTGTGGAATGTGGCAAGAAACAGCTTTTAATGAAATAACAAACAATATTTTTTAGAAACTTTAAAATGTAAATTGTAATTGAATTGTAATGAAACTTGAATTGTACGATCGCTTAGCTCGAAAACGAACATGCAAATAAAGAAGAAGATGAAACATATAATATTATATATAGCACAAAAATAAAGAACAAACGCTTTATAAGTTATCCTTTCACAAAATGAAATTTTGTAAAGGTTTAAATAAAAAAATTAGCTAGTTCTCACACATATTAATCACATTATACCGTTAGTCATATACTACTGAAATAACTTGAACGGAGATAGGAGCTTTTCAGGTTTTTTCATATCACGCTAAATATAATTTTTGGTGACTTTAAAGGAGCATCCAGTGATCTGAATCGCCGAGCTGCCAAACCCGGACATTTACAGAGAAAGTGCTCAACAGTCTCCTTCTCTGAAAGGTCTCCACAGCTTTTGCAATGGGGTTTAAATGGTTACCCTAGCTTTCCCGTGTGTGTGTCGATCGTCAAATGACCGGTAAACACAGCTACGACTTTGGAAATTGAATGGCGAGTTACGCCAATTTCAGTAAAGCTCTCCATACGTCGAACTTTTTTCATACTTTTTCCATACTTTTCGCATCTACTTGACTCTTAAGTCTTTGTTTCCTCTTCCTAAAGCTTTTAAGCCTCTCCTACTTTCTTCAAGAACTTTTCACTGAGGAACAAGCAATAATTTTTATAGCACCTTAACATCACAGAATCGAAATCCAATCGACTTCAGATGCTTTTGTATTTATGGACACAAATTATGTCGAATTAAAATTTTTTTGTTCGATTTTTTTTTTTCAAAATTGACTTTTCGTATTAAGTTCGGCAAACGTTGTGAAACTTTTAACATCTACTTTATAGGAGATACATTAAATTTTTCCATATTTCTTACAAGATTTTGTATAATTTTTAAGCTTATGAAACCTTCTCGTTTTTTTTTAACCTTTTTAAGCAGATAAGGCAATTCTTTAGGGCCGGCTCGTGGAAAGAAAACTGAAGCATTTTAAATAATTTAAGTAAAACAAATTCAAATCTCTGAAGCCTGTTTCTATATATTTGTGCGCATAAATTTTAAACTTGAAAACTTCCTAACTACTCAACGATTCTACGTTTGATAAAGTTTCTTAATTTTGAGTTTTTCACTGAAGCTTTTACAACATTGGGCAACATTGATCCAACCATTCTTTTCAAAGAAAAGGTTTTTCAAAAAGCGATCGCCTCTCAAGAGGCAATGGCAAACCTCCTAACCACCCTAAACTGTAAGTTCCTCCATTTGTGAAGAAAATATCGAAACGCACACCACAAATAGGAGAAACAACTCACCCAAATACCCAACAAAAGGTACATACATACATAAGGGCATGTTTAAATAATTTTCGAGTTTTTCTTAAACTGTTAGGCTTATCACCTCCTTTGCAATTGTCCAGCCTAAGCACAAGTCAGAACAGGTTTTCTAGGCAGATATTTATTCAGTTCTCTTACACAACTTTCTGGCGTGGGGATGGCACCAATCCTGTGTTTCATAAGAGGCACAAAATATTGTAGTTCCACGAAGAAAAGCAAATGAGGTGCTCATGTCGCACAGTGGTATCACAGCGGGCCTGTAAGGTAAGAAACTAACCTAACCTAAACATATCCTAAAATTTTGAGAATATTTTTTTTGACAGAAACTGGCAATGTTTTATAATTAAGTATTTAAGTATTTTGATGAACGATTCATTTTTGCAAATAGTTCCAATTGCATGAAATTTATAGAGTACAGAGAGTATAAAGAGTTTATGTATGAATTTTTTTCAATGTACTTGTAAACGAAGAGATGAGTATCACAATGACAAGCAGGTTTTTGTTGTTTTTTTTTTTTGGTCTGTTGTTGCTTTTGCTACACAATTTTTTCACTCAGATATTTCCGTTTACGATTCGAGACACATCAACGGAAATGCCAAAACATTTTTCGCGCTCAGTGGAAATATGAGCATACATATATACATACATTCACACATACGTTCGTATATACATACATTCATGCAAAACTGTACTTAAACAAAGGCTTTCAGTCAAAGTATTATACTAAATAAATTTCAATAAATAAATTACGAATAGTTTCAATAAAGCATGCAAAACTTACCGTTGAGTTGCTCTTCAATTTCGGCAGAAATTTGTAAGTCTTATTGTGCAGCGACCAAATTTCAATATTGCTTATATCAATATCCTGCTGGCCGGCCTTCAACATTTTATACTCATTGCCAGCTGCCTTTTTAAGCATATTCAAGATCTGGAAGAATAGAAATGAAGCAAATGGATATTAGAGAATAAAAATAAAAACATAAAAATATATTTATGTGTTCAAGGAGCTTTTGTAATTTATTTATGGTCTACTACACAAAAATATGTAGTTAACAAAAAATTATATTTCTTTATAGTACAGAGTAGTAATTTCTTTTTCCGAAACCAACCCACCTGCTTTGGACTCTTCCGCCGCATTGCCCGTCCGCCCTCCATCGCCGACGGCACATAGAAACCACCACACGGATTCACCCATTCCAATTCGGTTGTGTTCTCGTTGAAATTAATAAAGTCATACCAATTACTATGCCGTTTGCTATGTCGTTTACGCAGCCGCGACCCATCCGAAGGTGTCTGCGCCGCCGTGTAGACTGTGCCGCTGCTCACGTCGATCGTATTGCGGCTATGCGGCACTGTGTTTTGCGTTGTGGCGGCTTTTGTTGCTGCTGTCACTACTGATGGTGTTGTGGGTTGTATGGAAGGTGGGTATGTGGATGCTATGGGGGTGGGCAACGCCAGTGCGCTTGCGAATACTGTTACTAAAGTCATTATATAAGTGAGATTTTGTAAGAGAATGAGACAGCTTCTGCTTCTCCGTCTGCTGAGATTTTTCTTTGTACGTTTGTGTGTTTGTGTGACTGCTGCTGTTGCTGCTTCTATTGCATTGGTAGGTGACCGCACGCTTGGGAACAAGCGTGGGTGCGTTTTGGTGTGTAAAAATTCGCTTTGGTTCGCCGTTTTGATGGTTTTATTGGTTGCAATTAATTTGCAACCACCTGAGTGTGAGAAGAGGAGAAGAGGGGGAAATATTTGGTTTAGTGGATGGGGTTTTTTTTTTCATTTGATTATAAGCAAGTAAGAAATAAACGAATATGTTTAGATTTTTAAAAGGCGCAGAACTGATATTAAATTAATTTTATATAATTGGAAAATATTTTTTGATATAAATATTTATAATGATGACTATTTTTTTTTATAATATTAAAAATTATTTTCATGTGCGTGTGTACATATAAATACATGAATAATAATAAGTTTGAAGAAAAAAAAAATCTCAATTTTTGTTTTTTTTTTCTTTTTGATAACAAAATTAATATATATTATTAGTAAAGATTCTATATTATTCATCAGATAAAAAATATTTTAGTATATAATATTATATAAAAAAGTAATAATAGTAATAAAATAATATTTATAATATATATTAATAAATTTTCTTTATTCTTTACAAGATAAAAAATAGTAATTTATAAATAATAAAATAATATTCATAATATATATTAAAAAATGTATTTACTCTTTACAAGTAAAAAAAAATAAGTAAAAAAAAAATGTTTAGAAAAATAATAATCACAGTAAATAATGAGATCATATTTTAATAAAAGCCACCCAACCAATTTGAAGGCAATTCATGATACAATTACTTGGTAACAATATTCTAGCAAATGGAGCGAATTTAAATTAAAATAATATAAAATAAAATTTAAATCATTAATATAAAACCAAATAATTAATAATAAAATAATTAGTATGAAATAAAATAATTAATAATAAAGTAATTAATATAAAACAAAATAATTAATAATAGAATAATTAATAATAAAATTAAATAATTACTATAAAATAAAATAAATAAAAATAAAATAATATAAATAAAATAAACTAGTTTACTATTTTATATGAATTCTTCATAGAATAGCATAAGGCAAATAGCGTTTGCTGACTGCTAAGGGTTCTGATATTTTCCATCAGTGAAATATGTTGCACGTTTAAAAAATTTATTGATTAAAAATTTCGTGCTTGACATAGTTTTTTAGTACTTCAGAGTTAATTAAACTGTTTTTAGTAAAAATAAATTTACTGCTAACAATTTAAATTTAAAAATGAGATTTAAATTAATTAATTATTTAAGTGATTTTTTCTATTTGATTTTAATTGTGTTACAAGCTTTCTCTATCATCGCATATATATTTGAAATACAAAAAATTAACTTCAATCAAATTCAATTCACAAAAAAATATTTTGATAGTTAAAATGACAGTGAAAAATGTCTTCCTAGAAATTTCAGTTTCAAATAATGCATTTAATTTTTTTTAACTTAAGTGTTTTTTAGTAAAAGTGAGCATCAAAATTTGCTCCTTAAAAATTTAAATTTAGAATAAGGCATTTAAATTTTTTGAAATAATATTTATTAGTAAAAATGATAGTCAAAATTTGCTCCTTTAAAATTTAAATTTAAAATAATGCATATACATTTTTTGGATTTCAAATTTTTTTAGTAAAAATAATAGTCAAAATTTGCTCCTTAAAAATTTAATTTTAGTAGAAATTTTTTTCTAGTAGAAATGATAGTCAAAAATTTCTTCCTAAAAATTTGAAATGATGCATTTAATTTTTAAATTAATTACTTAAATGATTTCTTTTATTTGAGTTGAATTTTTTAATAACATTCAAATGAATTAGTTTTCCCATCATCGCACTTATTTAAAAAAAATAAAAATAATATATTCAATTAAACTCAATTTACGAAGAAATACTTTGATAGTAAAAATGATAGTAAAAATTTGCTGCTTAAAAACTTAAATCTAAAATAATGCATTTAAATTTTTTGAAATAAAATTTTTTTAGTAAACAGTTTAGTCAAAATTTGCTTCCTAAAAATTTTAATTTAAAATAATGCATTTAAATTTTTTGGAAATAAAATTTTTTTAGCACAATTTTTAGTCAAAATTTGCTCCCTAAAAATATGAAATTAAAATGATGGATTAACTTTTTTTTAAATTAAACTATTTTAGATTTAAAATAATGCATTAAATTTTTTGAAATGAAATTTTTTTAGTAAAAATGATAGTAAAAATTTGTCCTTAAAAATTTTGATTCAAAATAATGCATTTGAAATTTTTGAAATAAAATTTTTTAGTAAAAAAGATAGTCTAAAATTTCTTCCTAAAAATTAAGAAAAATAAATTTTATTTAAATAAAAAAAACAATTTTAATTAAATCCAATTCACAAAGAAATGCTCCAATAAATCGTTTAGTACCAACCAATCATTAAAGACAGATTTATTTTGAAGAAGTATTACAATTTTTATTACAAAAACTTGGTTATATTTTGAAATCGACTCAAAATTGTTTTCCACCAACGAATTTACTATAAACACAAAGTAATATTGACCTTTTAATCTCTTTTCTTGGGTGAAAAAGTATATTAAATGTTTAAGTTTTGAGACGCAGGTATTTTAGGGGTGCGAAGAATCTTCTAAGCCGCTTGAATTTTATAAACCTATCCATCAAAATAATATATATTTCAGATAATTTCAGAATTTCTTTTTCTTCTTTATTTGCTTATTCGATTTCGAATGCTAGTAATTACAAAATAAATATTTTTATATTACATAAAAATTGTTTACTACTCACATCATTTAAATTTAATTTTTATTGTTTAAAATTACTCCATACAATACGAGTTTTACTTATTGCTTTTGTATTAAATTAAATGCCTTTTGTATTGCCTTAAAAATCTGAACTCAAAAAACACTCTAAACTCTGAAAATTAAAAAAAAAAATACTTGGAAGCAAATATCACAAAAATTTATTCGTCTCAACTATCACAGTTCCTTTTCCGAGTTTGCAATAAAGAACTCAATATTTTGCTGTTTACATTATTCATAATTTCACTTTTTTTATCGCCAATTGATAATCGTCATTACTCATATCTACATAAGTCAGTAACCTTAATAAGCCTTTTGGAAAAATGTAATCAACCACCAATGGCAAGCAATTTATTTCACGTAGGTCTACTTTTTAACATACATTTGAAGCAAACCTTTTTAAACAAAAACAATAAAAAAATTATAATTACATTTTATCAATATCGAATTTCGGTAGTTGTGTCATACAAATGAATAATAAAAAAATGATTAAAAATTAACTCACGCGGCAGTTAGGCAGATAAGGCAAGATAACCTGCAGGCAGCATGGAAATATAAAATCAAAATTCAAAATATCATAAAAAACGAGGTAGGCAGTGCAATTAATTGTTGAATATTCGTGTTATTAGAGCTGACTTCGGAAAGCTTGTACAAAATTTTTAGAGCGGACGAAGGCTGTACCCTATTCGGTGAATCCTACACTAGTGAGGGGATTGTACAGGAGTGGCATGGATAATTAGATTATGGAAAAATGTTCCAATATTTCATTGCTCCAAATTATTCCATCATCATCGATAAGTCTTCAAAAAAAGCTTCTCATAGAAATCATCTACAAAAATCTACTATAAAGAGGCCGCATTAATCTTTCGTTGCCTACTTTTGTGGGACAACTGCAATGTAAAACAGCGAGCAACGAGGATGTAGGTGCCAATTAGCTGTGTATTTATATTTATAAACATAAGCAAATATACATAAATACATACATACAAGCATTTATCATTCATTTATTAGCCAGTCATAAAAAAAGCAAAAAGTGTGTAATGAACAAGCAGACTTCCGCGCATCCTGAGGAGACTGTACGTCTCGGCGCTTATTAAGTAAAAATATGAAAGGATATTTGGCTAATGTTAAATATGGAACCTTCAATGCTTTTACTTCCGAGTTCTTGCTTGCGTTCATAACTTCGTTTTTAGAAAATCATAAGAATAAAAGAATAAAAAACTTTCGACTATTCTGGGCTTTGCTATTAAATCAGAATCACCCGAATTGTAGGCTAGCTTAGCACTTAGAGATATAACAAATTTCAGTGATGATTATTTTTGCCTACGCTATTAGCTCAATTTTTCGTGCAGGAGGAAGTCTTCTTAACCTGAATGCGAAACCTTTTAATAATACACTTTCTACCGCCTGTACAGTTTGTAACTTAGGTGTCCCTGAAGCTGAGTTAGATGTCTACAAGGCATCTGCCTAATTTGTACAAATTTTTGCTTAGAGCAGACCTTGGATTTGGTGAAAAAACGGTTAGATTTATCTAATATTTTAAATATCTCAAATCACTGTAATTAGAGAGCTTTGTAGAAATATTTACCCAGCTGTCTCAAAATTAAGGGAAATGCGGGTTCTGAAATCCACTGAAACCGATCAGTTAAATGGTTTTGAAAGGAAGATTCTAAAAAAAAATATATGGACCTGTACGACTTGAAGACGGTACAACGACGAGTTAAACACACTTATCAGGGGTGCAAATGTAATCAAGCATATCAAAGTACAAATGATTGAAATGAACAACAACAGAAGTCTAAAAAATGTCTTCGAAACAAATCCACAAGGCGACTGAAGCAGAGGCCGGCCGAGAAAATTATGGAGAGATGACATTGAAGGTCGCCTTGGGAGCCATGGGCATATCTGATATCAAACGAAAAGCTGCTGACCGAGTGACGTGGAGGCAAATTGTAACCGAAGCAATGGTTCAGCCCGAACTGTCAGTTGTAAAACAACAAAATTGTCAAATCTTCTCGTCAAAGAAGCTGTAACTCCCTCAATTTTGATCTGATTGGAAACTTTGACTTATAACCTCTCAGTAAAAGTGCTATAACTTCTTCAGCTTTGCTCTGATTGGCTTGAAATTTTGATAGGTAAGTGCAGTAGCGTCAGCTTTTCGAAATAATCATGAAAATCAGTTGTAAAACAACAAAACTGTCAAATCTCCTCGGTTCGGTTCCTCGGTAGTATAAATAATACTTTTTTTGGGCGTACTGAAGTTTTAGTTATTTTTGCATTTTATAATGAAACTTTTGAACCTGCATGCTTTGAGTAAAAATTAAGGAAAATGTGTCATTAAATAATTAATTTAAATTATATTATACGACTGACACAGCAGTAGGCATCTAGTGGCGTTATGCAATTAGGAGCACATTTTTTTACTTTGGGAGGAGTAGTAAGTTGAACCTGGGTTTTCTCGATTTTTAGAATGTAACTCCCTTCCAGCAAAGGTCAGATATCTACTTTAGATATTTACGTTTTATCGGCCATTTCATCGCGCAATTTAAATATTCAGAAATCGTTAATTCGCTTAAATATTTAGCGATTTGATTCGAAGGTCCATTCAAACCAATAGGAGGAACTTTCTATGTTTTGGATGCGAGATATGGCAGTCAAAGTTCTTTTTAAAGTGAGATGCTTGCATGGCAGATAACACAGCAACCTCTAAAGCTCTGAATAAATGCGTGAATGATTATCGTCAGAAAATCTTAAATTCTGGTATGTCTTCGGATGCTGGAAAGAGTGTGGATACATTAATTTATACATAAAAAGATGTCTTCTTCATGCGGCAAATAATGCAGAACGAAAAACAAACAGGTAAACTGGATGAAGCTTTCAATAGTTTCAGTAATAAAATTAAGAATTCACAGATATATGTATGCAGATTGTTTCAAAAATTCCAAAATTCCTGTGTACCATCCAATAGATTTCTCATGCGAATAAAAGCATTGTTCATCCCAAAAGTTTGAATGACGTGCAAGGCTATAGATTTATATTCTTAGTTGACATCGCTTATGAAATTATTTGAATAAACGTTTCTCTGGACTGGAACCCGCAAGGAAGCAGAGGTCGCGGTCGACCAAAAAACACTTGGAGAAGGATGCTGCGCAGATGCCGACATCTCATGGGACAGTGCAAAAACAACAGCACAGAACGGTGTACGATGGAAGATTCTTGACGAGGCCCTATGCTGCCGGGAGCAGTGAACAAGGAAAAAAACGATTTTCTAACTGAATTCGGGAACCAATAAAAAAGGGCATATGCAAAGATGCACAAATAATTTTCGCCATTATTGACAGTGAACCCAACAACCAATTGAAGCTTTGCCTTGGCTTGGCCACTATTTGATTAGAGCCGATTAAGTTCATTGGATGCAATGGAACTATTAACAATGAAAAATATTTGAAGTTTAAAGCTGCATTAGGCAAATAATAAAAAATATTAATAAAAAAATACAAAAATTCGATGAACAGTACAGGAAATATTACAGTTAACGTCAGGGTTCAAACCAATATCCCCTCCGCCCCCAGACGAAGTTTTAAATAATTTTTGACATGAATCGATATGAAAAAAATAGTCATTTCTGAAAAAGCCTGTTTGACATCAAGGTACACATTTTTATCCTTGACTTCCGTTGTGTTGTAATCTCGAGTTAACCCACATAAAAATGTGATTTTAATTAGATTATACAAATCTGTATTGCTAACAGTCCCGAAAAATATTTAATTTCGATCAATATATAATATTTATTGAATTGTTTTCTAGTATTGCTCCCAATCATAATATACGTATTTTTTTCATTTTGTGTAAATTTTCTAAGTCTAAGTCGTTTCCAAAATTGTTGTAATGAGACTCACTATAAATATGCTTTTAGAGTATTGAAAGATTTATTAAAATTAAAATAAAAATTAAAATATCATAAATATTATAATTCTGACATACTAGATTGTTTTGTGGATTTTGATTTTGCAGGAGATATTATAGATAGAAAATCAACAACTGGGTATGTTATTAGACTTTTTGGAAATGTGATTTTATGGAAATCAAAGAAACCGAATTGTATAACAAAATCCTCAATATTTGCTGAGTACTTGCTCTTTTAGAAGCTGTTACAGAAATTAAATTTTTGATATCTTTCATAAATGATGTGTTCATACATAGCTGTGAACCAGTAAAAGTATATGAAGACAACTCAGGTGCTGTAGCAATAGCAAATATGAAAATTTCACTAAAAATTCTTAACAAATAGAAGTACAGTACCATTTTATTCATGAAAGCGTAAAGGATAAAATTATTGAAGTTGCTAAAATAGAGTCTGAAAATAACTGTGCTGACATGTTAACTAAAGCTTTGGGAAATATTAAGTTCATAAAATTTAGAGAGATGTTAAATATAAATATTGTATATAAAAACTATAGCTTTGGAATTAGTGAATACATAAGTTGGAGGGATGTTAAACTTACATAAATATTAAATTCATAAGGTATAATGTGTAGAGATAAGTTGTATAAATTGCGATATAATTGTAAGGAGGCGTGTTGGTATTATGGTGTACATTTATATTGGCAACACTGTATCTGTCAACTCATTCTTTTCCTAGCCTTATTCTTTTACGGCCGACACGATGTAATATTAAGATGTCTTGTGTTAATTAAAATAATTGTATAAGCTTAATAAAACTAATAAAAGAAGTAAAGAAGAATTTCATTCATGTATGTTAAGAAAATTAATTTTAAGAATTTCTCGAAAATTTAAATAATTATTATTTTTTATATATATGTTACTATATACATATATATATATGCAGCTAGTTAACCTCTATGCCATTTCCCTTTCTTTGCCCCTTCAATGGGAAGACGGAGCCAACCTTCTTCTTGAGAACAACCAACTAGCCTGGCCTATGTACTACCCTTAAATATTTATTTATGTATTATAATATGTTTATTTAATATAATAAATATAATAAGTAAATTAAAATTATTTAATAAAAATAACTAAAAAAAATAAAATTATTTAATAGAATAAATAAAAAAAAATAAAGTTATTTAGAACAATACATACAGAGAAATTATTTAATATAATAAATAAAAAAATAAATATTTGTATTGCTATATATATATTTTTATGTTATTATATATATAAATTTATATTTAATATTCATATTTATATTTTATTTTTATTTTTTTTAGTTATATTTGTGCAATATTTAAATTATTATTATTTATACTTTATTTTTTATTTATATTTTACATTTCTATATATTTTTTATATTTTATAAATATATTTTTTTAGTTTTATTTTGTGTAACATTATATAATTAAACTCAATTTAACATTATTAATAGTCACTTCTTTAGTCTATAGATGGAACTGGTTTAGTGCTCTTCCCAATAAATAAATAAAATATTATACTAAATTACAAAATTATTTTTCTGCATTTATTTCAAAAAATATTTATACCAACGAAAATATTACTTAGGTTTAGTTCATTAAAAGTTAATTTACTTTAATTTAGAAAATGTTTAATTTAATATATAAAGAATTTACACCTAATATTAGACGACACATAAATTCCAAAAAAAAATTCTTGTAAAAAAAGTCGTGCAAAAAGAATATTAGATGAAAACAATATTAAAAAATTCGTTTTGGAGCTCACTTAAGAATTTATTTAGTGCTTAGATATTTTAATTCATTAAATATATGTATTATAAGAAATAAATTATTAAATGACGAGAGTAAAATCTACCGAGTCTCAGAGACTTTTCCTGACACTAATTTAATATATTTTTAAAATATTGAAAGTTATGTTAAAATAAAAAAAATAGTGTTAAAAACAGATCGTGTTAAAAAAAGAATTTGTTTTTCTTTCTAACTCTTTTTTAATCAAATTCGCTCAAAACAATAATTTATTTTTCTTTCTAACTCTTGTTGAATCAAATTCGTGTAAAAAAAACTACTATTTTCTAAAAAAACAAAAAAATGTTTTTTGATGTATATTTATTTCAGCATTATTTATTGTAATTTTAGTAATTTAATCTCATTAAATTACAACTTATTTTATTTCGTTACGTTTCATGTTTTTTGATTTTTTTATATATAATTTCCAATAGAATTAATTTCATTTTCATTCTCTTCTATATATATATATATATAATTGGCACGTACACCCTTTTTGGGTGTTTGACCGAGCTCCTCCTCCTATTTGTGGTGTGCGTCTTGATGTTGTTCCACAATTGGAGGGACCTACAGTTTCAAGCCGACTCCGAACGTCAAATATTTTCATGAGGAGCTTTTTCATGGCAGAAATACACTCGGAGGTTCGCCATTGCCTACCGAGGGGCGACCGCTATTAGAAAAAACTTTTTCTTAATTTTGAGCTTTCACCGAGATTCGAGCCGACGTTCTCTCTCTGAATTCCGAATGGTAGTCACGCACCAACCCATTCGGCTACGGGGGCGGCCAAAACATTCTCCTCTACCCCACAAAAAAACATTTCTTCAATCCCTCCAGCCTATTCTGCTTTCTATTTTGCTTTCCGTATTCTGTTTTTGCATTTCCGATAAACAATTGCAGCTAATTTTTTTTTTTTTTGGGGAACACCATATTTCATTAGCTCATGACTTGCCATTTCCACCTCATTAATACACGTGCTTATCAGCGAAAACAAAATAAGCAATAAAAAAACCATGCCAAGTTACAGTTTTGAGCATACACATAAAAGCACTTTAAGAATAGCTGATAAAACGCCACAGCTCATAGCCAAAAATAAAACGCCACCTACTTATTAGTATGGACAAAGTGACCCTTAAGCATTTGAAAACGTTACTTATTTTGTGTTGAAGCCAATACACTAACAAGGCTTAAAAATATTAGTACTATATAATTTTTTTTTTATTATAAAACTTAAAACGAAAGCAAATCAAAAGCAATACACACACCGCATACTAATCCAAGTAAATTCGAATAAATCCCTATGAGCTTATCCACGTGAGGCTCAATCGTTGTTGGGCTGCGCTCTGTATGAGCAGCTGTTCGACCGCTATTAATCACGCTGCCGTTGTGATATTAGCCGGTATCGATGCGCAAACAACAAGTCGCGCTGAGACAATTGTTGCTCAATTTACACCGCACTTCACTTTAAAAAAAAAGCAAAAATAAAAAAACGAGCGGTGCTGCTGCCAATTACCGACAACAATAATAAGCATGCGTATTTAATATTTTATTTGTTGTTGCTTTTTGTGTTGCAAAATCTTTGTAAGTTAGTCAATTTCACAAGAATGTGTTAATTTTGCCGGACACACAATGAAGGCGAGACGACGACGACGGCAAAGTGGTTGTTAACGCTTTTTGGTGAATGATTTTTAATAAAACTTTTTTTTTAATAACGCTAAGCTTACTTTCGCCGTCTGATAAACATTTTCGTACTTTTTATTATAAATTGATTTTTTTTGTTTTTTTTTGTTTTAATTATACGTGCGACTTTGATACGTACTTTGCAGCCAATTACATTTAGATTTTATCAGTCTTTGCATCGCGCAATTTAAATATTCAGAAATTGCTAATTCGCTTAAATATTTAACGGTTCTAAAGTCCACATTCAAACCAATTCGAGGAACTTTGTATTTTTTGTGGTTTTTTGCTTTTATATGAACTTTGCCACTTCGCCTACAACTTAGGTATTAACTTTTTTTAATAACGATTCGCTGCGTACGCATACGAATGTATGTTTTCTAAAAGCAACTTAAAAAATGTAATCAAATGACTTCCGTTTAATAGTGCACAGTTCTTTACACCACAAACTGTTAAAACAGACTGATCAAACTGATCACACCGTAACCATAAACGTCGACCGTAACTTTTCTTCGCCACACTGCCAACGACGACGACGACAGACTACAGTGACGACTACTACTGCTGCAGCAGTAATAACAAAAAACAAAGCAGCAAACAACAACAACACCGCTACCAACGGCTGGCTATGATGACGTTAACGATTGTGTGTGTGTGGCACTGCCGGCCAGGCTAACCGACTATTGTTGATGACTAAGATACACAACCGCACACAAACACACACACACACATACAGAAACTTTCATACATGCATAGCGCGATCGGTGAGATCCAACACCGGTCGTAAAAGAAAGCAACAACTTCACCGCAATAATGGTACGTACATACATATGTACATATTTATTGTGTGTATGGATGCATATATGCTGAGTGTCCGAATGCTTGGTGTTGGTGTGCATGGATTTGCTGTTGTTACTGTTCTTCTGTCCATTGTTGGTTTGCTCGCCTAATCCAATGATCTCATTTTTACTCAATTTACCCCAAGCAACACGATCGCTCACCAAACACTCGCACACAACACAACACATCTGCATATATAAGTACATACCTGCAGAATTGTCCATCGTGCGCATTGAGTGAGTGTTGGCTCCCTTTTCGCTCATTTACCAGCGTGCAAATGCCCGTGTAAAGTTAGAGCGGGAAGGAAGTAGGAAAAGTAGATATCGAACAGATAACCACAATTCGGCATTCATTGTATTGAGGTGGTGGTGGTGGTGATTCCTTGACGACAAGCTCTCTCTCTCTTTCCGCCCCACCTGTGTGTGTATGCTTGTGTTATGCTGTGAAGTAGGTTTGGCTATTCGCCTTGTCTGACGCTTTGCCACTCATTCTGCACGTCTGCTGGCTGATAATTTACCTTCTTCGGTGTTGTGGGTGTGCATAATTTGGTGATCAGGCCTATAGGGAATAGATGGGTAATTAAACACGACAATTATGCGTTTACTATGTGCATAAATACATACACACAAATATGCAAATGTTTAACGACACCATATATGGCTTTTATGTGGTTTGCGCATACTTACAGCTGTGGACAGAGAAATAGCGCACTTCTCCATAATAGCATACTTGCATAATGATGATTTTTTTTTTTTTTTTTTGATAACCTAACACCGCCAACAAAAACACCGCAAAATAAATACCAATACTAGAAATAAATTATTAAGGGGGGAAACCGGTTTAGGAGGCCAAAATTTTGGTATTTTTCGAGAATTTTTGGAACAAAGAAGGAATAATCAGAAATTGTTTAAGTTTAGAGGATATTTTATTTATATTTTTAGGTACACTTCTAAATTTTTTTGAAGCTATTCCCGCGGGAGATATTGGCGTTAGAGCGTGCAGTCCATGGACGATCGCCAGCCGAGTGTCTTGCTGGTGGGAATTCATGAAGTTGCAATTTTTCTCTGAAATCAACAGCAATTTTTTTTTATTAACAACATATTTCCTAAGAATATGAACCTACTTGAAAAAAGATTGAAAATTGCATGCTTTTGAGGCGCTTGAACACAAAGTAGTTTTTTTATACCATATTTTTTCATCTATTTGGCTTAAAAAACCATATTTTAAATAATAATACAATCCCAGAATTAGGTTCATATAGATTAGAATTGAATAAAAAAAAAATCCCGAACAATTTTAGAACGATTGGTCGATAATTTTTTAAACTAGAATTCCCACCAGTTGAAAAAAAGTAGTTTCGAGAAAAACGTCGTTCTAACTAACGCGCGCTACGTTGCGGAACCGACGGGTAGTCACTTAAGTGCTCATAGAATCGGGAATAATGCGAATTTCGTTTTAAAATTTGTAGCACATATTCTTGAGTAGTTATACTAACGATTTATGCAATAAAAAAAATAGATTTTTTGATCGATCTTAACCGGTTTCCCCCCTTAAACGGCGAGAGAAAAATCTACTGGGTCTCAGAGACCTTTCCTGAGACTAATTTAAACGCTGCATGCATTCGTCGAAAAATCTCACTCTATTTGATCTATGAGGTTCAAGTAAAATTATAAATATCTATTGTTTAAAAAGAGAATTCAGTGAATTATTTTCCATACTTTTACGCTTTTGCTTCTATGGACAAAGGACAAAAGACAAACATGCCTTGATCTATTTATTCGACAGTAGCTGTTTTTTTTTTTCGCTGACACGCTCATGCAATTTATTTTCATTAAGGCGCCTTGACACAAGTCTGCTTGTGCTAAATTCAGGCTAAATTCTTGATTTATTTTCAGCGTTATCGCTCGCGCGGACTTACAAGGGTCACGCTTACTTTGCTTAACAATGGCCTTGACCTGCCGAATTGTAGTCTTCGCGCAGGTGGCTTTGAAATTTTCTCTCTATTGAGCATACTTTTGTCTGTACTAATACGTTTGATGACATTTGTATACCATTTTACGTGAACAACTCATTATTTTTGCAATTGTTGTACCTTTTTGATATATAATAATAATGGTAAAATAATAATGTTTCTCTTTTCAAGTGCGCAGTGATGTGCGCTTCTCATTTTCGCGCTTAAAAACGATTTTAAAGGAAACAATAATGTTTGTAATAACAACAAACAAGGATTTACCCAAAAAATTAGCTTTAATTATCTGAAGTATTACTATTATCAAAATCCTGGAAGGCACGTTGGGGCTCCCAGACAGGTGGATTATACATTGCCGCCTATACTTGCCACTACCACGTTCACGAACCTCCTACCCTCTAGGGAAGAGTGGGAACGTGGCATGGTTAGACAGGGTGAGTCCATGTATACACAGTTGGCTCAAAGTTCGAGGGCAGGGTGGGCGTAGGTGTATATTTCGAGCATCTGGGGATCTCCTTCAGTTTTCGGCTTCACGACTACTGTAGTGTATTTCAGGCTGAACTTATGGCAATAATGAAAGCCGTGACACTGGTAGAGTGTGATGCAATACCTGAAGATGATATCTACATTTTCACTGATAGCTAGGTGGCGATAAAAGCACTCACAAAACAGTCGATAACGTCCAAGACAGCCATGGAATGCCACGCATCTCTTAACGAGATGGCTGAGACATTTCACCTATTGATAACATGGGTTCCTGGTCATTGTGACATTTCGGGGAACTGCAGAGCCGATGAAATAGCGAAAATCGGTACCAAATTGTCTGATGAGTACATAGACAATGACATAGGCATATCCTTACAACCATTTAAGCTACGTATCCGCGAAGCAATTGTAAGAGTTGCGAATGAAAGATGGCGTAATGAAGAAACTTGCAAAATCACCCAACAGCTGTGGCCGACTCTCAATGCTAAACGCACGGAATCTTTGCTAAGCCAAAATAAACACAGTGCTAAAACACTGATTTCAGTTACTACGGGGTTCTCCTAATCGGTAGGCACGCCCAGAGAATGATTGTGCAAACACATGACTTCTGCAGAAGTTGTCTAGACGAGGAAGAGGAAGAGACGATCACTCACCTTCTGTGTCACTGTTCTGCTCTATCTAGAAGATCTCGGCTCTGACGTAATTAAGGAACCTACAAAATTTTTGAAAAGTATATACTGGTTTCAGGAGGGATAAAGGCGAGTTCCTCACTCAGCATCACAATGGGCCATGATGGAAAGAGTAATGAGATGGCGCCTATCGTGGTACCGTTACTTTGCTCTCAGCAAATTTGATAATGAGTGACGTCGTATTCGCACCAGTATGGCCAGATTACCATTTTCGTAACTTGATTTAACATTTTTTTTTTGTTATTTAGTCTCGCAGTTATAGTTATTTCTTCATGCCATATTTCTAGCCTGTTCTAATTAAAATGTAATGTATATATATAATTTTGTAAAATATACATTTTTTTTTAAAGGAATGAGGGCCTGAAGAAACAATTACACCTCTATTGTTTTAATTCGCATTTAGTAACTTCAAACGCTTTTTAAAAAGTGTAAAAAGATTTTTAATGTTAAGAAGAGTTGAAAGAAGCAGATTTGATATTCTTGCATAACCTTAAAAGGAGCAAAAAATTTTAATTTACACTTTCAAAATGTCAAATTTTATAAGAACCAACAAATTTTCATTAGCACTAAAATCTTCTCAGAGTCACCTTTTTACCATTATTTTGTTTAATAATATAGTTTTTTTAGCTTACAGTTTCGGTAGCTTTAAATTATAAATAAGAAACAAACACCAAACTTAACAATTTCCTCATTTTGGGTATACAAAAGCACTAAATTTATTGCGAAGAGAAAAAGGTTGGCAACACTGCACAGCTCAGCTAATGCAACACCATGCACTCTCTGATTGGCGTAATCTTGTCTCTATCATTCTTGCAATCACCGCAATATTACGACCCTGTGTTTTTTTATAGCCTGTTGCTGATACTCAACTGTTTACTTGCCGCAAGATTGCAGAATTTATTTCGCGCCGTGGGAGTTGTTTGAAAATAGGAAATATGAGCCAATAACTTCGTTTCATTTGAACTTAATTTTGCGCTGAAAACAATAAAATAATACAATATTCAATAAAACACTAAATAATACTATATATAATTCAAAGTAGTTTATTAAAAAAGCTCCTAATAAAAAACCATTTGCGGCTAGGAGTTAGCTTAAAACTGTAGGTCACTCCATTTGTGGAACAACATCAAGAGGCACACCACAGACGCTCGGCCAAATAACTAACAGAAGTGTACGCGCCAATTATTTATTTATTTATTTTATTAAATAAAAACTTACTTTCCTCTTCCTTTTCAGGTCCATAGTGGATACTTTTATATTGCGCTTGATTAGCTGGTGATGACCATCAGATTTTCAACATTTTGCTAACAGAACGCGTGACGTTGCGATTGATGCAGAAATTTTGTAACAGAAACTGATGTCTTTTCATAAAAAGTCACACTGGCTGGATTATTACAGCTTGAACTCACTTTATATAACAACGACAAAACCAAAAGAAGGCGTGAATAGCTATCGAAATTCTTGTGATAACACTTTTAAGTACGCAAATGAGTAGTTGCGAAACTGATAATTTTGTACGCTTATGGGAGCGGAAGAAGAAAACTGAAATAAAAGTATATAATTGCACCTTTTCTTATATATATATATATTTATAGGAACCAAAAAAAAAAAAATATATATATATAATTGGCGCGTACCCCGCTTTTTTTGGATGTTTGACCGAGCTCGTCTTCCTATTTGTGGTGTGCGTCTTGATGTTGTTCCACAAATGGAGGGACCTACAGTTTCAAGCCGACTCTGAACGCCAGATATTTTTTATAAGGAGCTTTTTCATGGCAGAAATGCACTCGGAGGTTTGCCATTGCTTGCCGAGGGGCGACCGCTATTAGAAAAAACTTTTTCGTCACCGAGATTCGAACCTACGTTCTCTCTGAATTCCGAATGGTAGTCACGCACCAACCCATTCGGCTACGGCGGCCGCCACCTTTTAAGGAATATCTATTTTTTATTGATTTTTATGACACCTTCAATTTATTCCACATTTGTTGCGCAAAACTAATACCCATCCATTTGCGTATTAGGTTATTCAAAAAGTTTTGCGGTTCGATAAGAGTGGGCTACTGACCCAATTTTTGTTTTTGTTATGTTGTGACCCTCTTAATATCATATGAACGTAAGGGCAGTTTTTTTCTTCAATATGTCAATTCATTCTTTGTTTACAAGTCTTTTAGTATCTACGTGTCACAGTATTTTCAATTTTCCATTGGAAAAAATCTAATATATTATCGTGCGATGATTAAATTTTTATTTTTGGAAGGCTCAAAAGCAAAGGAAATTTATGAACGAATGTTGAAAGTATATAAAGACTGTTCGCCGCCAATTAGTACAGCAAAAAGATAGGTTGCTGAATTTAAACGTGGTCGTAGAAGCCTTGAAGACGATACACGTCAAGGATGTCAAAAAACAGCAACAATAACTTAAATCGTTATATACAGGAAATCGTATTGGAAAACTGTCAAGTGACTGAAAGAGATTTAATAGAAGCCTTGATATCTCATTGGCCAGTGTGAGGTATTATATATTTGAACTGAAGCATTGGGTTTCAGAAAGCTGTGTGACCAATGGGTGCCGCATTCGCTAACAATGGAACAAAACCACATTCACCATGATCCTAAATCAAAACAAGAGGCTAAAGAATGGTGTGAACTTGGTTCTTCGGCTCACAAACGAGTTCGTGTTAAGAAATCAGCGAAGAAGGTGTTAGTATCAGGTTTTTGGGATGCGAGGGAGTTTGTTTTTTGGATTATTTGCAAACTTAAAAAAAGACCCAGATTGCAAAAGAAAAAAAATGTTGTTCATTAGGAAAATGCACCGAGCGTCCCAACAGTACTTTGACAAGGGCTACAATCCAT
Source organism: Anastrepha obliqua (assembly GCF_027943255.1). Taxonomy (NCBI): domain Eukaryota; kingdom Metazoa; phylum Arthropoda; class Insecta; order Diptera; family Tephritidae; genus Anastrepha; species Anastrepha obliqua. Next base: position 12,683,796 of record NC_072893.1, read on the forward strand.
GAACTAAAGGTCGAATATTTGGAGCAGCCGCCGTATTCAGCAGATTTGACACCTAGCGAGTTCCATCAATTTCCGGACCTAAAAAATGCTTAAAAAATTTAGCTTATCGGCATTTGCCTACAAGTAACTAAAATATTTTATTTTAAATGAGTTCAGTAAAAATTCGCGAAAAGTTATTGCTTAGTTTTACCAGGAAGTACAAGGTTCCGGCGTGGAACCTCCCGAAGCTAGGCAACAAAGAACTACATCTCAAAGATCAAGCGAGGTACTTCGTAGTAATACTGGCCAGTAAATTGCTGTGGAAGCACAATGTTAAGGAAAGGGTGAAAAAGGCCAGTAATGCGCTGTACGCATGTAAAATAATGCTGGGCGTTACATGGGGTCTATCACCCTCTCTGATGTATTTGTAATACACGACAGTAGTTAGACAGATATTGCTGTATGGGCCTTAGTATGGTGGAGTGCGACAAGAAAACTGACATACTTAATGATACTGCAAAGGATTCAGCGACTCGCTGCTCTGTGCATAACAGGAGCGATGAAACCCTCCAACGGCGGCGCTGGAAATCATACTCAGCATACCACCTATTGACCTCATGTCGGAAAATCCGGCAGCGAAACCCGCGATGAGGTTAGTGGCTGCAGGAGTATTCACCTGTAGAACCTTCGGGCACAGCTCAATAGAAAAGTGGAGTTCAGGTGGCACAGACTACATGACTGCGTACTTTAATTGGGAGAGAAGATTTCGTACTACAATTGAAGAGGAGGGATGGCACAAAGGCATGAAGCCTGGCCATAGGACTTTTCAGGGAGCGGGCATTTACTGCTCAAAACCAGGGAGCCTATCAAGCTGCCAGACCACAGCAATGTTTTCCAAGCGGAAGTTTTTGCTGTGAGGAAAGCCGCAGAGCTACCCTGCACAAACACATGAAGGAACTCAATAATTAATGTATACGTGGACAGTCAAGCAGTCATAAAAGCATATTGTATTAAGTCCAAAAATGTTCAACGGAGCAGGGAGGCCATAGAAGGGCTAGCCGTAAACGAAAGGCTGCACATCAATTGGGTACCGAGTCACAAACGCATTATGGGAAACGGAATAGTAGATAAGATAGAAAAAGTGCTGTTAGATTACCATTTGAACAAGAGACGTACAAGATAGGGTTTGCTAACACGGACAAATGCAGGAACTGCAGAGAGGAAGTTGGGGAAACTTTAGAATACCATCTGCGCGTTTGTCCGGCATTATTAAAAACGCGTTTAAAATGCCTGAAAACCCCATTGTTTGAGGGTCTGGAGGACGTCTCAAAAGCGGATCTCCCAGCTCTATTTATAGTAGATTCGCTAAAAGCGTTGACTTCCTACATGATGTCTACTTTAAATTTTAATGTCTCCGGTCCAGTCTCCATCTGGTATCGCTAGGGACCAAAAGGTCTAGGCGTGTCTTAATGACAACCAGACTAACCTAACCTCACCTATTGCTTCATTTTTTTTTTTACAAGTAAATTAGAATATTTGGAAAAATTTGGACGCCCGCTTTGTAATTACCGGGCTACTCTCTCGTTTATTTGGTCTCCTTTTGTGTAGTTAGTGTGCTTCGTAGGCTACAAATTAGGTTAGCAATTGCTGAGTGAGAGCACTGCTAAGCTAGATTGCGAAATCCTTTTAGCTACGGGTGAATCGGAGGTAGTTCGAGGTAGCTTCCGAGACTAATTAAACTTCAACTCAACTTTTGTTAGCGGTGTGGGTCTTAACCGAGCATTGCCTTAGCCTGACGATTTGTTGGGTATTAGTAAGCAGCGATGATTTGGCGGGTTCTACACATGCAAATGTTCTAAAGGGAAATAATAGTGGTGATAGCCAATCTAAAAGAGGAATAGTGAGGCAGAGCAACAGCTATCACAGAAACTCCACATTTATGAAGATTTGCCAATGCTTTGCATGAAATGCATTATAATTAGAATCATTTTTTGTGCATTTGCTTTGAAAATTTGAAATCAGTGCCATGTCAATTTATTACCCTGCAGATATAGCCGGAATTGACTTTATTTTGAAAGTTGTGGTAGCGATAATTTTTTTATAGAAATTATAGAACAAACGAACATCGATTTTTAAGGTTGCCCAACCTGTTTGGATAAGTTCTGTTGGACTTGGTTGATCCTGTAGATCTCACATAGACCTCAAATTTATCCATAGTGATTAATTTATTTATTATTTGGCAGATATAGCCGGAATTAACTTTATTTTGGAAGTTGTGGTATCGTTAATTTTTTTATAGAAATTAGAGAGCGACCGCTCATCATTTTGAAAAACCTTCGAACTATCATAAAATCGCCACCTTTAACTATAATTTTTTTCTAACTCAATACGGTGTAGTTTATTATCGCTTATCGCTTTATATTTTTGCAAACTGTTACATATTCCGCAACCAGTCTTTTGCACATTATTTTTATTTATTTGTTTTTCGTATATTTTTTTTCCATCGGTGAAAGTCACCCCCCTGATTGTCCTTTGGAATGCGGCATTATCAGTCACTTCGTGTCGAAATGTCAAAAAGCATGAAATATTATTGCAATTTCTCAAAATCACTTCAACTGCAATTATTTCTCTTTTTCGATGTCCAAAGCGCTACTCCGTGACCAAAAAACAAAAAAAAACACAAAAACATACACACTCACGCCACACCTATACACACACACACACACCATGGGCATGTGGTATTTACACTATCGGCTATCAGATAAGCCATTTTGGTCATAAAACATTGAACAGTGGGGCGCTTTGCTTGATCTCCACCGCCAAAATGCCACCATCCGGTTGTGATATCTGCCATAAAATCGAAAAATATCGCTTGTCCATTTCAATTATATAGATCTTTGTTATTTGGCAAAGGTAATGCAAAAAACAACAACAACAACAGCAACAACAACATTAACGACAACGAACTTGACGAACAATAGCGAAAATATAAGTGAAAATGAATTTGGTTGGCATCTTCCTTAGGGAAAACAAAAAGCAATTAAAAATAGTGAAAAGCAACAACAACAATAACAACAAAATCTGATTTCAAACAGACAAACGGGCAGTCAAATGTACAAAATTGAGTGTTTTGGGTTTTTTTTTGTAACTTTTGGCCCGAGCGGATGTGCGCGCCGCACAACAGTAACAGACACATCAACCGCATTACATGTGTATGTATGTGTATGTATGTAGATATGTATATGCAAGTACAAGTATGCGCATTGTCAAGCAATGCATCTACATACCATTGCAACAACATGGATTATTGCATTGATGAGCTCCTGCTGCTGCTGTCGGTACACAAAAAGTACGCAAACGCCACAGGACATCACCAGCCACCTTGGCCTTTTTGGTTTCACTGCTTCACTGCTGCATTTGGCATTTCGAGGTCTTACCAAAAATTCACGCAAACTCACGCACACATACACACACCCTGAAGCATTTTGCTTGTTTAGCCCGTGGGCCTACAAAATTTTCCTTCCCTCATATGAGTTAACTTATGTATGTATGTATGTATGGAAGTTTATGTGTGTGTGTGCACTATGTCCTTTTTAGGTGCGTGCAGAGGTGTAACTGTGTACAAAGGTAGGTGATCGTAAAATGCACAGATAACAAGCCATACAACAACTGCAATTAAAGTAGGTGTAGAGAGTGGCGATAAGGACGTTATAAGCAGCAAAAACAACAACAACGAAGCGGGGATTGAGTTGTCAAATTTGAGGTAGTCGTAGGTGGTAGTTGTTGTCATTGTTGTTGTGCCTCTGTGTTGCTTCATCTATGCATTACTTTAGCGCGCTCCGTCACGGTGCGATTCACCAAACAAAAGCCAACTAAAATACTGCTGATGAAGGATAATAGAATACAGCAGATTTTTGGCTGCAGTTTTCGCATCGAAACAATAAAACATTTCCAACGGCAATTTTGCATGTTAACGCCTGCTTTAGGATCATCAAAAATACTTTAGTCCATTTTAGTGTTGGGTTAAATAGTTTCGAAAATTCTTGTTCACACTTACAGATGTGGACAATTAGTGCAGTCACAATATTCCTTTATATCTATCGATACGAGGTATTTTTATGTTTTTGTGTTTTTGTACTTAACGAAATTTTATTTCCTGTCATAAAGATTTGCCAATGCTTTGCATGAAATGCATTAGAATCAGAAACATTTTATGTGTATTTGCTTTGAAAATTTAAAATTAGTCCAATGATATTTCTTTACCCGGTAGATCTAGCCGGAACTACCTTTATTTTGAAAGTTGTGATATCAACAATTTTTTTTTAATAAAAATTGGGACGACCGAACATCGATTTTTAAGGTTTCCAAGCTGGTTAGGTTAGGTTGGACTTGGTTGACCCTGTAGATCGCATATAGACCTCAAATTGATACGTAGTGATACCAGGTATTTGTATGGCGAGTGTAAGAACTTTATATTTTGGCTTTAATTCACAGCTTAAGTCAATTTCTTGAAGGGGCACTTAAGGAAATCGGAAACATATTTGACACTTGTGAACAAGACTGCTGCAGTTTATAAACAAATAGAAGCAATGGAGCGCGTAAAGGTAAAAATAAAGAATTTCATCACTCAAAACATTTTTTTTTTATTTGATAAAAAAGTTACTTAACAATCAAATTGGATAATTAGTTTTGCACCACCTTATATATAGGATGACTTGCCACAACGCCACCTTGTATGATATTAATGGCGAAATATTTTACATACGTAATTGCAATTCGTAGTCACTTAATTGAAGCCGTTTTTTTGGACCTCTCGTGTCGTGCTTGTTACTCACTTTACCTTCATCTAGTTTACTTTGTGGGCTCCTATGTTACGCAAACAACAAATCTTTGGAATGTAAAGCCAAATCCAAAATCGATGGATTAGTACAAGGATTCGGACGTTATGCTCAATGGTACTCGCGTTATCAGCACGTTCCACGTTATAAAGCATGGCGGAGCATGTTTTTGTGAAATGATGCATGATCAGCATATAGAAACTTGTGGATGCCCTTCTGCCTTGGACAGTATAAAATGTATCCTTTGATTATAAAATCCAACAAAATTCTGATGCGAATCATAACTAAACAATTCATTGTAGATAATATCATTAATATTTTGAAGTGGCAATAAACCAATTGAGCATTTACATATAAAAGAACATAACGGCGGTTCATAGTCAAGAAAATTTGAAAAATTTCATCGAAGAGAAATGCCGCCTTTTGATTAATTCAGTGCAGCGAGGATGCAGTGTGGCTCCAAAGCGATGAGATTTTGCCGTAAGGTGCTTTTTAGATTTATTGGAGGTTTGCGCTTTGACTGCATGGTATTTTTGCCCCGGCAATGTACATAAAAAACGAAACTTATAAATGAAATGGAGACTATGCAACTCATTCTTTTACAAGCCGACCCATTTTTGAAATGACCTAATTTTTTTACGGATTCTATACGGTTCGTGAGTTACCTACGTATTTTAGGTTTTTTTACATATTAGAATGAGTAACGACTGCTGGTTAGATTGACCACGACTTCAACAAATGACTATCATAGGCATTCTTCGGCAACGCACGCTGTGCTTCCTATCCGCTGGAGGATGAATATATTCTGCTTTCCTCCGACATCCTTTGGTCTAACTTTTGGCTAGCCATGAAGTGTTTTTCATATATATAAACTTACAGTAAATATATATTATGTTCATACCAGTCCAAATCTGGCCTTTTCAAAAATGTTGTAAATTATCTTAGATTATTACTTTTTCTAGTTTAATTTTGGCTAAGGGTTCACCAAAACAAGAAGAATAAAGGGAATTAAATATGGTTAACATTATTTCAGAAGATGTGTAGTTAAGGGGTTAATACAGTTAGAAGGCCGAGAAAAAGCGAATTTTCCAGAATTTTTTTCTGAGAAAACTTTTAAATTTATTGATCTCAAATTTCTACAATATTATTATATGTTATCTTTTAACTGTATTTTAAGACTTAGTACAGTAGGTTCTGTTTTTATGCGGTAGATACGTTCCGCAAGAAACAGCATAAAAAAACAGCATAAAAAAAGCTACTAGTTCTATAGTAAAACTATAAATACGTTTCAAATGCTAAAACCGCATAAATCTGAAATAATGTAATAAAATCGCATAAAAAAGGGCACTAGTCCCATATTATAACTATAGATACGTTCCATAGACCGCATGAATCTGTGATGAGTTTTTGCTTAGCTGGTTTAGAATCTTGTTTATATGTACAATTCCCGATAGGTCGACATGCATTTTGTAATTTAAAAAAAAAAACCGCACTATTTCAAAACCGCATAAAAAAAAGCCGCATAAAAACAGAACCTACTGTATTAGTAAAAATATTTATTTAGAAAGGAGCTACAGCTGATCTCCAGGAGCTCCTCTCAAAAAAAAAACGTTTTGCGGTGACCACCATATCTCTAAACTGGATCCTCTGAAATTATTAAACCGAACAGATTTCGTTAAAGTAATGCTGAATCTAGTAATTAATCGAAGGAATAAGCAAAATGATATTTTTTTTGACAAAATGGCGGTTTCTCAAAAAAAAAAATCGAATTTTGGCCAAAATGTCGGCCTTAAATAAAATAAAAAAAATTCATTGGTGAGAAAAAATCTTGAACGATTTAATAAAAAACATATTTAAGAAGCTCGTGTTAAAATTTGAGACTAATCGGTATCGCGTTTAAAGTGTGAAAAGCACTTTCACGCACTCTGAAACGCCTTTTCAAATTTACGTGTAACTTTGAAAATTTTCACCGGAACGATATTAAGTTTTCTGTGTGTATTCTTAAATATATTGTATGTATGTACATTGAGAAGCAAAAATAAAAATAATGGATTTTTCATTCTCAATTCGAAATTATTTACGCCATTATTTTATGTTGTTTTATTTAAAAAGGGGCTTATCCTACCTTTTGACAAATCATTGGAATCAATCAAATCAGCGTTGAATATATTTGATTTTTAATTATTCAATAGGCATAGTTGGTTTAGTATTAATAGGGTAATAATAGTCTTATTTCTCAGATTTTTCCAATGACGTTGAAAGTTCTTATGAGTGAAGATGAATAAGCAAACATCGATCTATTAAAAATAAGTTATGGTGAAATACTATGCCGGAGGTAAGAGTGTGCGTCAAATCGCGGAAATTTTGAAAAATCCCAAGTCGGCAGTGTTTAATATATTGAAAAAATATAATGAAGACCATTCTTTTCTTAAAAAATGTGGTGCTAAAAAAGTTTCCAATTTTAACTCAAATGTGACCAAAAGACGGATTATAAGTTTAATAAATGAGAACATGGAAATTTCTGCAGTTAATTTTGCCAAATTACCTTAAAATTCGTCAAGTGTGGACGTACACCCACAAACAATCAGAAATTGTCTGCACAGTAACGAATACCAAGCGTACACTCCTAGAAAAAAGTCCCTACTTTCAAGCCGTCATCCTCAGATCCCAGATCTTAGACGTACTGAACACTTGTGCGCTCACATTGAAAGAGAATTGCGCAAATGGCAGATTGAAGAGATATGGGCAAATATTCCAAGAGATGCCACCAAAACTCTAGTAGACTCCATGTAACGATGTCTACATCCAGTAATTAGTGCAAAGAGATACTGCATACTAATATTTTTAGTTCATCAATTTTCCTTTATTTCCATATTTTCAGTACTGTCTGACTTTACGTTTGAGTTGTAAAATAAGATTTTTCTTTTTACTGGATAACTGCTAAATAATTTAAATATTATTCTATTTTCGTGTTTCATAATAAAACACTTAATTGCATACTTTACTCGTATACTGGCTTCTTCCTTTTGAAAATTGTTTGAACCATTCCCAAGTTATTAAGGATTGAAGTCAGAACAAACAATTATCCCAGTTTTTTTTTGGTTCGCTGTATGCACTTATATGTAGCTGACTGCTTCATGGGCAATCTTTGCTTCCGCCACATCCTACCTCTTTTACTCTTCTTAATGGTGTCACTTTGAAATCCTCATATCCGCAAAAAACCTCTGCAAGAAATAAAAAAGTGGACAATAAACTAAATGCGCAAAAATAGCAAAGCGTTTATCTGGTTCAGCTACCACTACAAGCAGTAGACCACCAAAGTTGGTGAGGTAAGAACAAGGACGTGGTAATTAAAGGTCCCATATCGGTCAGTACAATGAGGGGCCTGCTGTGTGCCCTCTTGACGGTGCGTTACAATTGAATTGTCAAATCTTAAAAATCTATTCACTATTGTGGATGTGTCCTGGTATTGTTGGCACAATGACATAAGCGCACTAGATTTGCACACATTTGGGTGAAGTAGAAAGGTGCCAGAGAAAAACCCCAGCAGGGAGCATCTGCAATTTTGGTTCTGTATTTTGTGAGCTCATTTGTTGCACTAAGCGGAAAATTACGGCATTCAGTGAAAGAAAAAAAAAACAACTCAATTTGTGTCTTTGTGCGAAAATGTCCCCCAAAGTGTCAGTATTTTTTGTCAATGTGCTAATGAAGTGAATGAAATTATGCAGTTCAAACCCTTTAAAAATGTGCCAAATTTCATATTAATGAGTAGGTGAGAAGCTTCCGGTTTGACTCGCACTTCAGAAAAAAGCATAGAAAAGCTTATATCAGCCTTTCGGATGCGGCATAAAACTGGAATGTCCATTTGTAGATAAATTCAAATTTCTAAATTGTAGAAAAAAAATATTATTGAATTTTAATCACTACACGACTTCGTGGAAGTCTTTTTTTGTATGCTGCTTTAAAGGTATGCCTGCATCGCCTCCAAAGAATAAGAAAAATAGTTAATTTTGTCGAAAAATATTTTTTGAATTTGTTTCGCCACAGTTTTAATCAATTACAAATAGCACAAATTAATTAATTATTCATTCATATGCAATATACACAAGGTGGCGCAAAATTAATCACCCTATCGGAAGATTTCTAATTTTTGTAAAAGGCGTCGTGCGTCTGTCATATTTGACACTTGCTAGGCAGCTGCCGTATACCAACAGACGCGCGAATGAAGCGCGTAAAGGTTATAATAAAGCATTCTATTTCGCGTATTGGCATTCACGTCACTGTTGAAAGTTATAATTTTGAGGTTGTAAAAGACTTCGTGTATTTAGGAACTAGCATTAACACCGATAACAATGTCAGCCTTGAAATCCAACGTAGAATCTCTCTTGCCAACAAGTGCTACTTTGGACTAAGTAGTAAAGTCCTCTCTCGACGAACAAAACTAACACTCTACAAGACTCTCATCATGCCCGTCCTAACGTATGGCGCAGAAGCTTGGACGATGACAACATCCGATGAAGCGACGCTTGGAGTGTTCGAGAGAAAGATTCTGCGTAAGATTTTTGGACCTTTGCACGTTGGCAACGGCGAATATCGCAGACGATGGAACGATGAGCTGTATGAGCTTTACGACGACAAAGACATAGCGCAGCGAATAAAGATCCAGCGGCTTCGTTGGCTGGGTCATGTCGTCCGAATGCATATAAACGCTCCGGCTTTGAAAGTATTCGATGCGGTACCAGCTGGTGGTAGCAGAGGAAGAGGAAGGCCTCCTCTGCGTTTGAAAGATCAGGTGGAGAAGGACTTGGCTTCACTTGGTGTGTCCAATTGGCGCCGGTTAGCACGAGAAAGAAACGACTGGCGCGCTTTGATAATCTCGGCCAAAATCGCGTAAGTGGTTATCGCGCCAATTAAGAAGAATTTCTCAAAGCAATTTTTTTTATTTACTAAACAAGTTATTCAAAACAAAATTGGATGATTACACAATTTTTCTGGGTTGGACCAAGCTTCTCTTCCTATTTGTGTTAAGCGTTTTGATATTTGCCACAAATGGAGGGACCTACAGTTTGATGCCGCCTCCGAACGGCAGATCTTTTTTTTTCTTTTCTATGAGGAGCTTTTTCAGGGTAGAAACGTTCTCGGAGGTTTGCCATTTGCTTCTCGACGGGAAAAATTGTTTCTATAATTTAATTTTCCACGTCCGGGGCTTCGAACGACTACCGAGATCGTTGATACCAATCACATTAAAGTGTAAAAAAATTTACATTCACCTTTTCTCTGATTTGTTCTTGCCGATTTAATGACACAATATTTCTTAATCTTGAAACCTCAAAGAATAAAAAATGATGTGCGATCGTTCCGACTATTGTTTCTTCAGAAGCTGGTGGGTATAGAATGGGGCCGACAATACTGCCTTGGGGTACATCAGCTAAACTTTCGCATGAAATGAAAAATTAAATATGAAAAGGTCGAGCCAAGAAACACCAGAAGATTTGGTGGCTCATAAGACACTCAGGCTGAAAAGCCCATTGTATTTAAAGCTCTGGAAAGGGGGTAGATAGTCAAGGAGGGAAAGAGAAAAGTATCAGAGAAAGAGATAGGAAAGAATAGAGACAGAGCTAGAGGCAGAGGTAGTTAGTCCTGTGAGAATTTTCCAGATTATTTGGTAAATCTGTAAATATTCTCCAGTATGAGAGAACGAATTTTACTCATTCTCACGACATCGGAACCCAAAACTCGTAGCCTTGCTCTAGCAAAGGCAGGACACTCACAGAGAAAGTGTTCAGTGCTATCCGCCTCCTCCAAGCAAGACAGGCACACTGGGTTCTCAATGATTCCAACGGTGGTCATATGCTGACCCCATGGGTTGTGTCCTGTAATGATACCGATCATCAACCGAACGTCTTTCATTCTAAGTTTTAGTAGAAAGTTTGACAGTTTTCTGTTCGAACTTGTCACAAAACACTTTGCAGTTCTGCAGCGTTCTAGACCGGACCATCGCTCTTTATGTAGATTGCATACATAATCGCTGATCCGATTATTGATTCCTGCGGAACTGATTCCGATTATTGGCTCTGGCCCTTGTGTGGGAACCGCTGATCCACGGTTGGCCCATTCATAGGCAATTTCGTTTCCTTGAACACCGGAGCCTCCTGGAATCGAACTTTCACATAGTTGTTCTTCATAGTTGTTGTTCACATAGACTGTTCTTTCCCATGTTTGACAAGAAAGGTAGGTAGGACTTAAGATAGGGCTTAATAAATATGAAATAGTTTATTAGTAGGGTCTTATATTTTATAGAGTAAGCCATCACGTCAAACGCGGTCAACAGCTTGAGATATATTTTTGCGTCTATGGACTTGTTCGATGGTACTGTGTTTTTTCCTCAAACCAAATTGGTGATTTCGGATTATATATAGGTCTTCAATTTTAGTATTCATTCTTAGAGATAATAAGCATTAGGTTGAAGGGCCGATACGATTCGACTTGTTCAGCGCTTTTTCCTTGTTTGATGATCATTTTTACTTGAGCTACTTTCCAATGAGAGAAAGTAAAAGCAGATAATTTAATAGAATTATATATGTACGTAAGGAAAGTGAGTCCTTCTTCCGGGAGTTGTTTCAGCACTTCTCCTTTTATTAGGTCACATCCAGGGTCCCTCTTTTTTTACGTTTTTTTATCACTGCTTTAATTTCATTTTTTAAGAATTCTTTATGGGTGGGTCCATCTGGTACGTGTGTTCTGGGTATCCTTTACTTTCGATTTCATGGGGGCAAGACACTTGGGGTAAGTGACGAGCAAATGTGTTTGCCTTCTTAATGGATGTATGTGCCTGAAAACTCCTTTTTTCCGGCCATGATTTTTTTCTATAGCTGAATAGTTTTAGGTCTCGACTCTTACAAACTATTGAGTTTTTGGTCCGGAGTCCAAGCAAAAATTATCCGTAAGTCAAGCGAAATGCGTTTCTTTGTCTGCTGGGAGCGAGGATCCAAATCGTTACGTTTATTAATCAATGCAAAATAAGTGCCTGCTCGTGGCCATCAGCGCCGAAGAAAAATTTTGCTGACCATTTAATTTCTCTGGCTCTATATAAATTGCTAACAATAAATAAGGCAGTAAAAAATGTAATGGTAAACGTCACGTGTTATGTCATTGCTACCCTTAAGGGATCCTGGTGGTCTAGGAATTTCAAAAAATCGATTTTTTGTTTTTTCGATATTTCAAAAGTTTAGTATCTTAAGAATATGAGGAAATTCCCAATATTATAGCTTTTACAGCCCATTAACTAGGTAGAGAGCGGTCCGGGCGCTCCTGTACCTCAAACTTTAAACTTATTTACCTTGAAAAGACTTTTTTCGGGCTGGTGTTGTCAAAAAAACCAAAAACTATTCAACCGAATCGTTTGCAATTCTAATATGTTGTTCACAACATCAACGGGTATCGCCCTCATATTATTATTTGAATTATTTCGTATTTTTTTATGCAAAAACTGAGAAAACCCTGAGTTTTAGAGTATCAAACTCAAAACCGCACCATTTTGTCAATTTTTTTTTTATTCTAGTAGAGGGACATAGCTACCGGTTAATAATTTTTTTGGTTTTTGTGTTTAAGAAGAGCCAAAATGGATAACACCGTTCAGGTGCAATTTTTCGGGAGAGTCAAATTCAGCGCCATTTTTAAAATAATTATAATTAATTTTTGCATTTGTGTATGTAAAAGAAGTGGAATAAAAAGCCTAAAAATTTTTAATATCGTTTCTCTTTTTTTTTTTTATGTAAAAGAATTCCAGAAAATACCCTAAATTTTCGAGCTCTAGACCACCCGACCCCTTAATGGCACTCAGTGCGAAAAGAAAATATACAAACTGGCGCGTACCCTTCTGCTAGGTGTTTGGCCGAACTCCTCTTCCTATTTGTGGTGTGCGTCTTGATGTTGTTCCACAAATGGAGGGACCTACAATTTTAAGCCGACCCCGAACGGCAAATATTTTTTTGAGGAGCTTTCATGGCAGAAATTCCTTCGGAGGCTTGCCATTGCCTTCCGAGGGAAAAATAAAAATAAAATATTTACAGTTATTAAATACCTGATTATTTCACAATTAAGTCTAAACTAACTATTACCGATAGGTACTCTACATCAGCTCGCTAATAATGTCATGCCACAGCGCTCGAATTGTTTTGGAATGCCTTTCAGCAAACAAAGAGAAAAAAAAAACACTAACCAACTTAAATTGGCCCTTCCCCTATTCATTTTCTATCTAATAATTGCAGTCAGACTACCCAAATAGTCCAAAAAGTTTGACTTACGGATGATGGAAAAGAGTGTAAATATATTTTTTTTGTTCAACACGCGTTGAAATATCACTTTTCTTGACATGCCTTACTACACCTTACAAATGGCTACTTAACTCTCGCAGCTTGCAGCCACTTTGATAGATTACCCCATTACCTGTTGTATCGCCCAGAAAATACCCTTTTCCTGGCTAGTTATGAGAAAATGTATTAAATATTTAAGTACCTGCTCTTAGAATTATCTTATAAATAAAAATTGTAGGTCCATTAAGAAAACCCCATCATTCGTATTTCATCACAATTGTTAAATGCCCGTTCGTACAAGCAACCACAGGGGTATTTCGATACAAGCGAGCGGGCGAACATAAAAAGTAAAATAATAAAAGTTGTCTGAGAACCCACTAATACAACCACACAGCTCAAAAAAAGAAAAATAAAACACATAAAAAAGAGGGTGTAACCCCGAGCATAAATTGAGAGTGTATGCGTAAAACTTTGCTTTCTGATTCGTCCAATTTACCAAAATGAGTAAAACTCACAAAAAACACTCAACTCAAATGAAGAATGAGTTTCATATTAAATAAACTATGCAATGAGTAAGAGAATGACATACACAGCCACCTCGTTGGATGTATGCGTGCGTATGCATATTCATGTATAGGAGAAAGCGAGAGCACCGCTCGGCGCTCAGCTACTTATATGCACACTTCCAACTACGATGCTCTCGGTGACACGAAGCAACAGGTTTCTTGCGCTACTTTAACTGTATGGCGGTGGCGAGCAAGTGAATGAGTGTTTGTGGTTTGTGTATAGGCAGGCGGCAGCGACGCTGCGTATTCGTGCATCTGTATTTATTCATTCATAAAATTTGCTTATCGCGACAACGAATGCGCCTGCCTGCCTATATGTACAAATTATTCATTCAATAAAAAGTGACCCACGGCGTCCTCGTGGAAACGGTGTGAGTTGTAGGGGGAGGAAATTTTTGTAAGGCGTGAAATAGATTTGAATTTATTTTTAGATGCTAATTATTGTTTAAATATTTTGAGATATTTTTGATTTTTTTTTTGTTTTTGTTGCGTTGTTGGTATTATTATAACCTTCTGTGACAGTTTAGCTGCACTCTGATTGACAGAATATGAATTAAGCAAGCGTTGTGCTTTGCTGATTGCACAATTAGTTTCATACTTGCAAATGTAGGTATGTGTGTAGGTGTGCATGTATGTATATAGGAATGTCGACCAACCGCTCAGCTCAATAAGTGTGCGCCATGAATCATTTGCGCGCAAAAGTCGCTCGCTTTAGCTTCTTCACAAGAAATGTTCATACACCTGAATTTTATTTCTTATTTGCATTTCTATTTTCGTATGTTGTTTTGCTTATGTTAATGTTGTATTTGTTTTTACTCAAATATATGCACTTACATATGAAAATATGTACAATCAACTCTTAGTAAATACATGATTTTGTAAAGGGTGGTTAAGTTTCAAGGGCCGGTGTTGATATTGAAGGAAATACAATTTTTTCAGGAAGTTATTGTCATTTCTCTTTATTATGATAATATTGGTATGGCTCAATTACGTATAGAATAAAATATCGGCCAAATGGCCGCCGCGGCTTTCACCCGATGGTCCGAGTTTTCGACGACGCTGAGGCATAATTGAGGTTCTATGCCGTTAATGTGCCGAATTATCTCATCCTTTAGCTCTTGAGCTCTTGAATTGTTGCTGGCTTATCGACGTATACCTTTTCTTTCAAATAACCTCAAAGAAAGAAGTCCAACGGTGTCGTTGACGTTTAGGTGTGGTTCACATTCAACATCGGCCCTTGAAATTTAACCACCCTTTAGTATTAATTTACCAATCATCTTTTTTTTTACACGAAATTTGCGTTCTTACACGAATCTCAAAAAACAGTCATTTATTCTAAACAAAACAATTTCTAAAATAATGCCTTTTGAAGTATAGATTTTTCTTGTAATACATGCATACATACATACATACATTTTTTGAAGTGGTTGAAGCGATGCAATCGGTTATATCGGCGCCCAAACAATAGAGAGAGAGAGAATGAGCTAACTTCGGCTTCGGCCATTTCCGGCCATAAAATTTTAGTTTCGTTTCAGTTCGGCTTCGGGCAAACTTAAAGCCGCTTTATAAAGCAATTATATAAGATAAACAATGGAGCGCACAAAGGTCAAAATAAAGACTTCCATCACTTAAAATCAGTTTTTTTTATTTAGTACAATAAAAAAGTTATTCAAACCCAAAAGTTGATGATTAATTTAGCGCCACCTTCTGTAGCGAGTTTTGGTGCATGGGAACTATCGATATCGATAACTATGGTTTGACAGCTAAGAATGGAAAATTTTGGCAAGTCATCTTGAATCGTTTAACGCCAGAAAAATGCTTATGGAAATTAACTTTGAAAAAAAAATATTCACAAATAAATCTGCACGCGAAGTTCATAGATCACAAATGGCATCATCGGTTCTTATTTCTTTTGAAATGAGGAAAGAACGCCCGCAACGTTGGAAAACGAGCGCTATCGAACCATGCTGACTCAATTTTTGTTTGAAAGAATTAATCAGCTAAGCATCGATGATATTTGGTTGCAACAAGGTGGCGCAATTTGCCGCACAGCGCACTTCGATTAATCGATTACTTGCAATATTCAAGCCACCATTGATGTCATATGGCCAGATTTATTGGACAAAAGTAGTCAAAATTTTAACTGATCGAATGGACCGTGTTACTCATAACCGCGGCGGCCATATGTGCCCATAATTACGAAAGCGATCTAAGTCATATAAATATTTCGTGTTTTGAGATATTATGAATGAATTGCGTTTGAACGTGTTAAAAAGTATTTGTATATTATGCGCCATTTTAATTTATATGGTAATTTTCTTAGTCTTGATTAATGGAAATTTATTATCAATATGAAATTTTGTATCAATTTCTTGCAAAAATGTTGTTTTTAAAGCTCTAATTGACTTAGACCATTCTCAAAATTAATTGAATGCCCCATAAATGACTTAATTCAATTAAGGGGACAGATACCTGTAAACGGCCATATTTTTCCTGATTTTCATTAAAATTATTTAAAATGAAGAAGTCAATATATTCCTTTCAAAATTGGCATGCAGTTTATTTATGCACTAAAATAATATAAAAATATTTTTTTCTTTTAATCATTTAAATTGGCGGATGTACACTAAAGTCTTCCAGAAAGGTCGCAGAGGGGCTTCTCAATCGGCGCGCATTGTAGCATCGGCGTCAGTGACCTGAATACAAAAAACCAAAATTTTTTTTGTTTATTAATGTCATAATTTCTATATGAATTTAAAAAAAATGGGGGAAAAAAATCGCGGAATAAAATGCTTCAAAAAAATGAGTTTTGGGGCGAATTTTCCTACTATCCCAGCGCTCGAACGCAAAGAATAGAGTCGTCCCGGTTGAAGATCTATAATAAAGGGGTTTTAATTGGCGCGAGTCGATTTTGGCGCCCTGTGGCAGCCATTTTATTTTGGTGACATCTGTAAAATCTTTTGTTTATTATTCAGTTGTTTATGCCAAATCATCATGGCAAGTTACACGATTGAACAGCACGTTCAAATGATAAAACTTTATTATCAAAATGAGTGTTCATTAACGCAAACGTTGCGCGCATTGCGCCCATTTTTCGGTAGACGTGGTGGCCCTTCCAAATTCTTATGGCCCATATTGAACCATATGGACCTAGACGACATGTGGTTCCACCAGGACGGCGCTACGTGCCACACAGCAAACGCCATTTTATTCCATTTCAACATCTACCCGCCCTTATTGAAAACCCCTTTATAAGAAATACTTAAAATTACGTTCTAAAATTTTTTGACATATACTTAAAGGATTATATTAACATTAAAAAAAAATGGTTTCTACATTTTACAGGTATCTGTCCCCTTAATGAAATAATTCATGAGCATTTAATTTTTTTTTTCTTAATTCGCTCGATAACCGCTTACACGATTTTGGCCGAGTTTAACAAAGCGCGCCAGTCGTTTCTTTCTCGTGCTAACCGGTGCTAGGTGGACACACCAAGTGAAGCCAAGTCCTTCTCCACCTGATCTTTCCAACGCAGAGGAGGTCTTCTCTTCCTCTGCTACCACCAGCTGGTACCGCATGAAATACTTTCAGAGCCGGAGCATTTGTATCCATTCGGACGAGAGGACCCAGCCAGCGTCTTTACTCGGTGCGCTCTGCCCATGTTATTATTTTATTTATAAAATATTTTTAAAAAGTAATCCATTTTTTATCATTTTTTGCTAGTTTTTAAAATTCTTAAAATGTTTTGTAGAACATTTTATAAGGTTAATTTTTCATGAAACGCATCCATTGCACTTTCTACCAAGAGACATATTCGCTCGCGGTACTTTTTGGCTCTTTTTGTTATTGATTATTCTAGTGACTTCGTCGAAATGGAATCCGGCTGCGACATTCGTTTTACCCAAAATTGTTTTTTCCTTCTGAGGATCTTTTTCAGGGCAGAAATACACTCAGAGGTTTGCCATTGCCTGCCGATATTTCGCTTACAACAGGCTAACTAAACAGACAGTTTAGGGTACGGAAGTTCTTTTTGTAAATCAAACGAGAATTATTAGTATTCGCTGGAATTTTCTTTGGCTTTTTCCTGGATTTTCAGTACTAATAAATGATTTTCCTAAATATTTCAACCCTAAAACAAAACACTGAATGATTTTTACTTCACTTAATATGTGTTTTCACTTGGAGTGCCCAACATCGCGTAAGCGGTTGCTTGCTTTTGCTGTTCTCCAGTGCTTTTTCGCTTTATTTCGGTAATTAAATTTAACTGCAGCCAGTTTTTTTCTGTGTAATCTTCAGTTCAGCGGTCGTTGGTAATGCAAAAATTGTATGGGAATAAATAAACGGCTTCACCTCAGGTCTTTTGAATGGATATTAATGCTATAATAGAGTAAAGGAAAGTCGCAGTATTCCACAAGCCTCGTTAGGTTACATGGAATATTTTCAGCTGTCATATAACATAATCTTGCCAGACTCCATTTGTTTCAGCTAAAATGAAGATTGTTGATCATCAATCTTCATTTTAGCTGAAACAAAGCTTCATATTTTTTTCCACTTTTCATTTATTATCAACTCTTTTGTAATTAGACACTAAACTTGTGCCTAAAGCCTCCTAAGTGCTCGTGATTCCTGCTATTCGTTAGATTTGAAGCTGCGGTTCTTTGTCCTTTCTCTGAAAACTGCACGCAAGCATGCATACATACATACAAACACATTGATGTATAGGCGTTCAAGTGCTTAAAAATACATTTTTGAACTTGTGGCCTGTGGTTTGTTAAGTCTCAAGTGCCGTTATGGCAGACTCATAACGGTTTTCGCCAAAGTGATATCACTGCAAAATGGTGAAAGGGTTCATACTGAAAAATTGACAAAAAGATAGTTTGATACACAAGCGCAAATTCATACAGTGGGTCACATAAGTATTTTGTTAGTGAATACGATGAAGTGATTCTTTAAATATTTCTGATGTTTTGGCCAATTTATTTATAAATTATTTCATATGCTATAAAATTCTAAGATTATTACTACATTAATAATTTAGCAAAACTTGAAAATTATTTTTCATTTTCCTAAGTTTATAGGAAAAATATCAGTACTTTAAAAAAGTTATAAATTATTGCTCACAAAGGTAATTTGATTAGTACTATATATGGGCATAAATATATGTACAAGCTATTTAATATTTCATATGATAGTCATTATTTTAAAAAGCAGTCTAACTTCAACCAAGTTTCATCGAATTTCGGCAGGCATTTTTTCCTATTCCTCGAAAAAATACATCCTTAGGTCACTATTTGATGAAATTTTATGTTCCCGCACGTTAGCCAGACGATAGGCCTAAATATTTTCTATAGGATAAGTCATCCAATTCTCTTTTTACACGGTCTTTTTTTACCCGATTTTCAAATGACACAGTTCACGAATAAATTTTCGCTCTTTCGCGAGTCTATAAAAACAAATCTTTTTATAAACAAAACCTATTTCTTAAAAGTATTTCGTGTTAAGTAAAAAATTTTCACGTAAGAGCAAAGGAATACATTTTAGAACTAACTGAGCCCAACTGTGCATTAAAATTTCAACGTAATCTCTAGGACTCATGTAGCTGGATAATAAGTATTGTACAAGGTAGCGCAAAATTAATCATCCAATTTTGCTTTTGAAAAATTTTTTTACTGAACACAAAAAATTAGTTTGAGTGATGGAAATCTTTATTTGACATATACAGCAGCTATTTAGTTCACAAGTATCAGATATGAATGACATACGACATCCGATAGGGTGATTAAAATTGTGCCAACTTGTATAAAAAGCTCGAGAAACCGAAAAACAGTCGCTAACGGACTTTGTTGCAATGAAACAACCAACAGAAGGCGTTAATAAGTTGAATAAAACCGGGCAGGGTTGGGGATATGTGGCATAGTTCTGACATACAGATGTACCTAATGATGATAGCATTTCTGGGACAGTTCATAATAAACGTGCTCGCTTGTCATGAGTAGCTATGAATAGTTGCACAATTGATTTGTTTCCTAATTTCATTTCGTATTTTTACATGTTTTGTACTTATGGAGTGAATTTTCACTGTGCACTCATTTTAATTTTTTTTTTTTTTTCGTGATAAAAAAGAATTGTTTTTGTTTTACAAATGACTAGCTGTACCCGGCGCGTGTTGCTGCGCCAAATACTAAAATCAATTTAAGAAAAATAACTTTAAAGAAAAATCGGTACACAAATATTCAATTCATTCTAAACCATTTTATTGATTTTGTTTATTTCGCATAAATTGTGACATTACAAAGTTTAGTTTCAATTCGATGTTTATTGAAGTACTGTGAGAAACACAATACATCTATGAACATGTAATATTCGTTCCCTCTTTGTAAAAATGCATGGTCATACTAATTTGTATGACAATCGGTTGAACGGGGCAAAAGGTGATACTCTGCAGCGCCACCTGGTGGCGAGTTTCATCAATGAGCATATTCTATAAACCTTCTCCGTGGAACAATACTTAGACGTACCAATTTTTATAATAATCGGCCTAGTAGTTTTTGACTTCATCGATGACATACAGACAAACATTCATTTTTATATATAAAGATTATATATTTAATACGGATTTCATTACCACTTCTTTTGCACGGTTTTTTTGGGAAAATATTGAGAGCTTTTTCAACTTACTCGATTTTTTAAATATGTGGAACCTATCCCCAAATTTATCCAACGTCGTTACGTTTCAGAGTGCTTGAAAGTACAAGGCCGGAGCGGCAGCGAGTTTTTCGCAAAAAGGTGTTTTCGAAGTCAGTGACCAACATTACTCGAAAACGTCTAAACCGATTTGTCTCAAATTTTAACAGAAGCTTCTTAAATTAATTTTTTAGTAATTAAACGAAGATTTTTCCTCACCGATAAATATTTTTAATCAATTTAAGGCCGAAATTTTGGTCAAAAATTGATTTTTTTTTTTAGAACGCCATAAAAAAATTTATTTTGCTTATTCCTTCGATTAATTGCTAGATTTAACATTACTTTCACGAAATCTGTTTGGCTTTTTAATTTCAAAGGATCCAGTTCAGAAATATAGTGGTCACCGCAAAACATCTTTTTTGAGAGCTGCTCTCGGAGAGCACCTGTAGCTCCTTTCCAAATAAATGTTTTTACTAATACTAAGTCTTAAAATACCGTTAAAAGATAACATAATATGTGTACAAATTTTAGATCAATAAATTCAAATGTTTTCTCAGAAAAAATTCTGGAAAATTCGTTTTTTCCCCGCCCTCTAACTGTATATAACCCCTTAAGGGTACAATATTTGCGTTTTGCTTACTGTCCAATTTCTTTTTTATTGAAAAAAACTAAATTTATCTGTTTAATATATAAGAAATTTAAAATTTTTACAGATATGCCACTATGCAAAATACTTTTGTGAGCCACTGTCTGTATATACTGGATTTGCTGCATTTGCTATTGATACCTTTGGCGCCGTATCAGTTTTCTTTGCAACAGTAAAGCGCATTTACATACACACATCTCAACTTTTTAAGTTCTTTTTATTTCTTTTTTAATCTCAACAAAATGGAGTCTACTTTTTCTCTGCTTTCAAGTTGAGATAATTTGTTTTGTCTTTAATAGCCTTAAAATTCAATAACTGTAACTGGCGAAGAGCGAATTTGATGCCACAGAAATGCAAAATGTTTAATATACATTCAAAAGGCACGAAGACTCAAGAACATAATAAAAAATATTATTCTAAAAATTAACAAAAACGTAACTCAGCCAGCTTATGGAAATTCATTCAATATGGTCAAAAATTTATTATAACACATGGATTGAAAAGTCCCGGGCCTAACACATAGAGGGCACTAGTTTCATTGCATTCATCGCATTTTCAGTTCGTACTAACCTTAGAAAGACAGCTGTTGAAATTTCATGATATTCTATTCATTAGTTCGTGGGTTATTGCGCTAAGAGTGACGCTACTTTTGTTATTTTCCATAGAAAGGATCAAAAAGAATTTCCTGTTTTCATTTTACACTAAAAAACGAAAAGAAAAAATACGATTCAAGCAAAGGAGTAGCTCCAAAAGTGTTGTAGGGACTCCGTTCCATCAGAAACAACAATAAAACGATGGTTTGCTGACTTCAAAAGTGGGCGTAGAGACACCGAACTCCGATGACGCGCAACGCAGTAGACGTCCAATTAAAGTGGCAACACCAGAAAACATCAAAAAAGTCCATAAAATCGTTTTGCATGATCAAAAGGAGAAGTTGCATGAGTTAGTTGATATCGTAAAGATCTCAAATGAACTTATTGGCTTTATAATGCATGAGCATTTGACTATGAGAAAGCTCTGTTCAAAGTCGGGGCTGCGTTGGCTCACTGTTCACCGAAAACAAGCACGTGCTGATGATTCTGAGCAGTGTTTGGGTATGTTTAAATGTAGGTAATAAACCACAATTTTTGCTTCGATATGTGAAACAAGTTCCACCACTTCACTCCGGAACCAAAACGATCGTCTGAATGGACAGCAACTGATGAGCCTCGTCCAAAGCACCCAACAGCACAACAATCGGCTGGAAAGGTTATGGTCTCAGTATTTTTTTTTTGATGTGTGTGGTGGAATATTTACCGACTATCTTGGGAAGGGAAACACCATCAGCAGTGAATATTATATGGCTCATATTGCAAAGAAACGTCCGCATATAGCAAAGAAGGCAATTCTATTTCATTAAAATAGCGCACAACGTCTCACAAATCAATCTAAACAATGGCAAAACTACATGAATTGAACTTCGAATTGCTCCCACATCCACCGCATTCGCCAGATTTGTCTCTTAGCGACTACTGGCTGTTCGCAGACTTAAAAAAATTGTTCGCCGGTAAGAAATTTCGCGCGAATGAAGAGGTTATCGCTGAAACTGAGGCAAACTGCCTATTTTGAGGCAAAGTGGTGTTGAAAGGTTAGAGCGACGCTGGAATGATTGCGTTGTTGTCGATGTAAGGAACGTTGATGAATAAAGCCAATTTTAAACAAAAAAAAACATGTTTTCTTTGTCAGGCCCTGGACTTTACAGCCTATTTGTTATATGAGTAGCCAGTAACGAATCCCCGTTGGCCGTTTTGTATGATATTTTTGTCAAACCTATGCCATATTCGAGCCCACTGCGTGGAGCAAATCGTCGAAAAAGAGAACACATTTTGCCGTCAAGTCCAAAGATGTCCACTTGCATGGTAACGTTTTCAAAACGTAGTGGGAACAAATTTGTTTGCACTAAACTTACCTTTTTTTGAAAATCCGCCATTTTGTAGCACCTGCACATCCCATTGTAGCACCTGCTAGAATGACAAGCCTACAGAATAATAATCCGTTTAACTTTTTCGTTTCAGATGCCCTGAAGAGCCAAAATCCTGTTGACAAGCCACCTTTTTTTCAGACGCTTACTTTGGCGCAAAATTAATCGGGTGGAGCAAAATTAACCATTCAACCTTTTACTAAAAAAAAAATTGTTTTGAATGACGGAAAGCTTTATTTTGACCCTTACGTGCTCCATTGCTTGTCTGTTTGTATGCTGCAGCTGTCTAGCTCACAAGTATCAAATATGATTGCCGTAGGACGATATTTGAAAATATTATAAATCTTTCCATAATTGATTAATTTTGCGCCACCTGTTACAAAAAATATGTTAAAAAAAACAAAATTTGGTTTTGTATACTATTTGATGTCAGTAATAACATACTAAAGGGTGGTTAAGTTTCAAGGGCCGGTGTGGATTTTGAAGAAAATACAATTTTTTTAGGAAATTATTGTCATTTCTCTTTATTATGATAATATTGGCATAGGTCAATTACGTGTGGAACAAAATATTGGACAAATGATCGCCGCGGCCTAGGTAGCACTCCTCCAAAGACCACCAAATACAAATAGTTCCTTATCTATTATAAAATCAAAACGATCGCATTTTATTTTCTTAAAACAAAAAATTCGTAAAAAATATTTATAAAAAATGCGTATTTGACCAGTCTTCTCCTTAACGAAATGTATAAAAGGAATAAATTTGTTTTTTCTTCCCCACTGAAATGCTTCTACTTTAAATGGCCAATACCCACCCATGACACTAAGTAATTCCATGCATTAAAATGCCTCGCATAATTTCATCATAAAATTCTAATATCTATGGGATTAGTGGCAAAAAAAGTACCGCATCGCCGAAAACCACAATAAATTCCTATAACCTCACATTCATACATACATCCATACATACATTCGTCTGTGTGTACATGCATACTAAGTATGCAGTGAGCAGCAAGCAGTTAAGTGGACGTGGGTCAGTGATGGGGTGGTGATGCGAAAAACTTGTTGCTAAATTGCTAGTTGGCGCCGATTTTTTATTTCAAATTGTTTTATATCACTAGGTATTTTCTCAATCAAAACGTAGTTGGGTATTTCCCCAACAACAGTTAGCTGAAAGGAGTATAGGAAACAAAAAAATCCAAATGAAAAAACAATTCAAAATCGAATGCTTGAAAAGTTGTTTTAGCGACACACGCACAAGTCCACATGTAGGCTTATAAATGTTTAGCTGGTGATTGCAAAAACAACACAGCCTTTGCTAGGCAATTTACTCAAAGTCAATCGACTCCGACGACCAGTTTGGTATGCGCTAAAATGGTAAGAAAAATTAAAAAAAAAAAATTTAAAATAAAAAGCTTCAATTAAATTTTTTAAATTAATTCGATTTGATACATTTTCTTTATTTTTATTTTACAATCACTTTAAGCATTTACGGTTATAAGTGTATTTTTATTATTGTATTTGTATGTATTTATGCTCGTGTAAAGTAAATAATATTAGGTGAGCAACTAAGTACCCGCTATTTGTCAATAACACATCGGTCAATAAGTCCTGAACCTGGATAAGAAAATAACATTTTTTTTTCAAATATTCGTTTTTCTTCATCAATTTCGTCCCCTTTGATGGCGATGACACAATCATTCCAACGAGTTTTAGTTGTTCTATGCCTGTTTTGTAGAACATTTATCTTTGACCTCAAAATAAGCTTCAGTTTTAGCGATATTTTCCTCATTTCATTGAAATTTTATTCCCTGGAGTTTTTTTTTGAGGTCTGAAAACAGCCAGTAGCCGCTGGGGGCCAGATCTGGACTATACAGTGAGTAGGGAAGCAATTCAAAACGTAATTCGTTTAATTTGACCATCATTTTCATCGATTTGTGACACGGTGCATTGTCTTGGAGAAAGAGGACTTTTGTCATCTTCGTATAAGGCCGTTTTTCTGTGATTTTCTCCTTCAATGGTTCAAGTAATTCACAGTAATAATCAGAATTAACTGTTTCCCCTTTTCCAAATAATGAATGCAAATTCGCATGGCATCCCAAAATACCGACGCCATAACCTTTCCAGCTGACTGTTGCGTCTTTGGTCGCTTTGAACGGCTTTCACCGCGTCCAGCCCACTCAGATGACTGCCGTTTCGACTCTGGTGTCTAGTGGCGGATCCATGTTTCATCCATTGTCACATATCGACGAAAAAACTCAGACCTTTCCCGCTTAATAATGTCCAAACAGCGATTTGAATCATCAATTTGTTGTTGTTTTTGCTCCGACGTGAGCAAACGCGGTACCCATTTCGACAATAGCTTTTTCATACCCAAATGTTCGTGCAAAGCAGTGAATGCACTGCCTTTTGATATCTTCAGGATGTCAGCTATCTCTTGCAACTGCTCTTTGAGATTGCCCATGCTGATTTTGAAGGTTTTTTTTTCAATATTTTCTGGAGTAACTGCCTCATTTGGACGACCAGGACGTTCAGCATCATCGGTGTATGTACGGCCACGTTTAAAGTCAGCATACCATCGTTTGATGGTTGTTTCCGATGGAGCAGAGTCCGGCTAATGTTTATTGAGCCATTGCTTTGCTTCAACGGTATTTTTTTCATAAGAAAGCAATGATAAATCAGTACCCGAAATTGCTTAGAATTCATTGTTTTTAAAAATAGCAAAAGTAGCGTCAGTTAAGGCACTGTAACTTGGTAAATAATAAATCAAATGACTTGAAATTTTGACAGTATACCTTTAGAGTTTAGCACTATTATATAACAAAATCGATATGGTATAAGTGGCGTCATCTAGAGGTCAGGCCCGGGACTTGTTGACCGATGTGTTCTATGCCGCCAGCAGTGTGTGCTAGTCGATTCTAACATAACCTAAAAGTCATAAACCATGACTAGACATATGGTAAACGAACTGCTTCGACACATTGATGATTTTGTTTTGGTATCAATATACTTTTGGTTTTGTGAAAATGTCTGATTTTGTGCCGAATAATCGTCATTTGCGGGAAGTGTTGATTTTCGTCTTTCATTCGAAAAACCGGCGGCCGAAGCTCATCGAGAGCTAGGAAAAGTTTATGGAGGTGCTATGTTATAGTGACACCTAATCTCTATAATAAAGGGTGATTAAATTTCAAGGGCCGATGTTGAATGTGAACCACACCTAAACGTCAACGACACCGTTAGACTTCTTTCTTTGAGGTTATTTGAAAGAAAAGGTGTACGTCGATAAGCCAGCAACAATTCAAGAGCTCAAGAGCTAAAGGATGAGATAATTCGTCACATTAACGGCATAGAACCTCAATTATGCCTCAGGGTCTTCGAAAATTTGGACCATCGGATGGAGGCCGCGGCGGCCATTTGGCCGATATTTTGTTCCGTATATAATTGAGCTGTACCGATATTATCATAATAAAGAGAAATGAGAATAATTTCGTGAAAAAATTGTATTTCATTCAAAATCAACACCGGCCCTTGAAACTTAACCACCCTTTATAATATAGTACCACCCCACGTTTTTGTATAAATAAACACCTCGCTAACTTTCCGTACACGCGCACACATATTTTTGATTTAGTTCACACGCAAAGTTCATTACGTTGCACTTTTATAATTTTTATTTAATTGGTAAACAGTTCTGTGGAATTGTGCAAGTGCATTAACACTTTCTTTGCGAGACAGTTTTTTTCGTTTCCTGTTTACAAAATAATTTTGAAAAAGTAGTAAACAATTCACAGAATTCACTAGAATTGTTTACCAAAATAATTAATTCACAAAAATGCTAAGAGTGACATTTTTGCTCAATAAAAGACTTGAATTCATAACAATTGTCAGTAATCAGTAGTTAGCAAGAGATAGCTGAACAGTGCGGTCGCGTTAGAACAGTCGTTCGTGCAGTATTTGGTGTCAATCTCAAATAACACTCGAACAAGTGTATTTTTTACATGCCAAGGTGCCACCACCGTTTAATTCAAACTCTCTTTATAACACCGGTAAAAAAGTTAATTTGCTTATCTTTGACAAACCACTATGGCCGTGCGCATGGGGGGCGGGGGGGGGGGGGGGGGGGGGGGGGGGGTCAATCCGTTTGGGGGTCAATCCTGCACACGATCCTTAAACACTCAACAAAAAGGCAATTTTCTTTATTAACTCTTTTAACGTATATAAAAAGAGGTTCATCGCATTTATCAAATTTTATTTGTGAATGAAATTTAAATCCAGAAACCTCCCCCCCCAAGCCCCTATAAAGCAAATCGACAAAAAATTTCTCAACGATGACAAAACATAAACCATTATTGTAAATGCATTAATCTAAGCTTCATTCCTCCAATCTTCCCAGCAACAACCACAAGGCGAAACACGATTGTATATACCCGTTTTCGACTTGAACACGCCTGACCCACAGCAACCTCTTTCGAAGAGTTACTTTATATCAAACACATCGTTACGAATTGTGAAGCATTACATTCAATAAGGCAATCAACAACAAACCACACAATAGAAGAAATAATTGTGATTGTAATTTATTACTTTTCCAATTTTAAATTAGTCTTGTAAGTTGTCTTGCAACTCGGTCTTAATCATAAACTTTTTACTGCATTAAATGAATAAATAAGTATATATTTTCTTACTAAAAATTAAATAAGAACTTTAACTATGCTGCTTTAAGTGAAACAACGTGCCGAGATTGGTTCCGTCGCTTCAAAGACGGTGATTTTAATGTTGACGACAGTGTGACTGTCAGTCTACTTGGAACTTGCACATTATTATACCCAAATTTAATGATCTATAAAACTGCGTACCTAAAATTTTTCCAAAAATTCTGAGTAAGAGGATGTATATATAAGCTAATATCAACTTAATAGTAAAATTTTTGAGCTACTTAAAGCTTTTGAAAAAAATGGTGCATTTTTAGAATAAGGCATAAAACTTAAAGATATTTTCCATCTAAATGCAAATCGTATTGCAATAAAAAGCTATTAAGATATTGAAAGCTTTTGAGATGAAAAGAAAAAACTCTTCAAATTGTGATTTTCCTTCAGTATGAGGGTTTCTAAAAGATAAAGCATTTCAAGCAGTGAATGCTTTTGAAACAATTAAAAGTCTGAAAATTTCTGAAAGAAAAAGCTTTAACTATATCGAATGTTGAAGAGATATTTTCCTGCTGGATATATAATATAAACAACCATAGGGAAAGCTTTCGACATATTTAAAGCTTTTTAAAAAGTGATAAATTTTCAACTTCGAAAAAGTTCCGAAAAAGTGGAAGGTCTTTAATTTGAGACATCTTTTTCCGAAAGAAAAAGCTTTAAGTACGACAAAACATTTTTTGTTGCATACCAAAGCTACTAAAGTGAAAGCGTTTGATGCATGAAAGCTTTTTAACAGATTTTTTTTTCTACTTTCGCAAAATAGAAAACTCTTCAAATCGTGACACTTTGTTCCTGCATACAAAAGCTTCTTAAAGGTACAGTTTTTCAAGCAGTGAGACTTTTTGAAACGCTTAAAACATTTAAAATAATAAGTCTGAAGGCTTCTGAAAGAAAAGGCTTTAAGTATGCCAAAAGTTGAAAAAACATTTTCTTGCTGAATATTAAAGTTACCAAATTAAAAGCTTTTGATGGTTTGAAAGCGGTTTAAAAAGTGATATTTTTCTAATTTCGAAAATTATGAAAGCTTTTCAACAGTTTTTTCTACTTTTGCAAACGTGAGAACTCTTTAAATCGTGATATTTTGTTTCTGAATACAAAAACTTCTTAAATTATGAATCTAAAAGCTTCTGAAAGAAAAGGCTTTAAGTATGCCAAGAGTTGAAAGAAAAACATTTTCTTGCTGGATATTGAAGTTACCAAAGTGAAAGCTTTTGATGCTTTGAAAGCTGTTTAAAAAGTGACATTTTTCTACTCTCGCAAAATCGGTCGAAAAAAGCTCCAAAGATTGGGATATTGTGTTTCTGAACATGAAACCATTCATGAAATGCACTTAAACTTTTTGAAACAATTAAACTTTTGTTAGTTGTTAGTTACGTCTTTTAAAATGATGAAACTGGAGCTTTTGAAAGAAAAAGCTTTAAGCATGCTGAAGGTTGAAAAAGAACTTTTTCTGAACAAGAAAGTTACTGAAACTTTTAGCATAAAGAAAGCTTTTTCAAAAGTGAAAAATGTTTATTTTCAAAAAGCTTTCGAAAAAGTGAAAGATCTGCGAATTTTGAAATTCGTTTTTTAATATGAGAACTTCTAAAGGTTAAAGCTTTTAAAGCAGTGAGGCTTTTTGAAACAATTAAAACTTTTCAAGTGATGAATTTGAAAGAAAAAGCTTTAAACATGCGGAGTGTTGAAAAAATATTTTCTTTCTGATAACAAAATACTTCATTTCTGAAAAAGTGAAATTTTTCAACTTTCGAAAAAGCGCAAGCTTCTCGAATTGTCATATCTCTTGCCTAAAAGTTCAAAAGATATTTTCTTTCTGAATATATAACATAAGTTACCAAAGTGAAAGCTTTTCGCGAAAATTCCGAGTAAAAAGTTTGAAATTTGGATAGCGAATTTCCCGATTTTGTTTTTAATTTTATACAAAGTTCGAATCTTTGCTTTATATGCTTCTTGCTGCAGTGTGAATTATACTTTTATAAAAAAAAATTTGAAATGGCAAAGTAATAAAAAAAGAATAAAATAACAAATAATAAAAAAGTACAATAATAAATAAAAAGAAATAGAAAAAGAGTAATAAAATTTTCAATATGAGGTGCACACTTAATTTTGGCGCTGACTGTATATGTGATACCTATTTTACAATGAACTTTTTTCATAGACTTTTTTTTATAACTTCCACGCCTGGCTTTGCAGTACTACCTTCCTAATCAGTCAACGCAACACAACTTTTCAGTACATTTTCGCCAGTTTCAGCGCTTACCTCATCGATGTATTAAATTCCAAGTGTTAGATAGACCAACCTGTACTTGCACTTAGCTTCTTCTCTTCGTTTAATTGTAACTAAACGTGCGTGCATGCACCAAATTCGCGAAAACAAAAATAAACACTAGAATTTTTTTTTATATTTTTATTTTGTTTTTATTTCTTTACTTTTAACTTGAAATGCATATGTTTGTAATAAATAAGTTTCTAAGCTTTCATAATAATGATGAGTTAAGGTTTTTGGCTTTTTTTTCAAAATACATAAATTATATTTTATTTAAATTAACTTTTTAAATTCTAATTATTTTAGCTTTACAATTAAGTAGTTTGCTAAACTTATGAGATTTGTGTTTTTTTTTATTTTAAGTACATGCATACATAGCCATATTTTCTTATTACTAATACATGAATTTATATGTACACATTGAATTTAATTTCATTTATGAATTTACTAAAATGTAGCATAATTTTTATTTTTTAATTCTATAATTTTTTTATTTTTTAGTTTAAAATTTTGTAATTTTTTAGTTTTATTGATTTTTTTTGTTGTTATTTTCAGTTTTTTCTCAGTACATTGAAATATTGCATTTCTATGCGTAGCCTATCATCAAAGTAACGCATACATCGTCATATATACACACATCCAAATATCATAGTTTGTACAAATTCGAGTAATAATAATAAATAAATATGTTGTTGTTGCTGTTGTTACAATAAATAAGTATGTATGTTTATGTTAATAAATATTTATATGTGTATGTGGGTATGTATATGCAAATTAAAATCTAAGCTTCATGTAAAATAAATAGCAAATGTGTGTAAGTTATGTATGTATGTGTGTGTAGTAATTGGGAAAAATAATTTAAGCTAAACAGTTTGAATGACCTGCAGAGATCTCAGTGGCAGCCAACTACAGACTCTCGGCATACTCAGAGAAATTCACATACAAGAACACATCTGTATGTGTATGCCGTGCATGTGTGCTGAGCGCTAATCTGGTCGAAGGCATCATTTTGTTTACTATGTTACATGCTATGCTGTGATGTCAATGTGATGTCAAGCTAAGTTATCGTATGCCAAGTCATGTGATGCTAAGTCTTAAAATACTTTACATGTGTATGTGTGTAGTAGTTATATACCTCGATCGAGGATATGTTATGCCTTGCCCTACTACAGATTTGATGGATGTCATATTATGTGATGTAATCTAACTATCATATCATGTGATCATCATATGATGTATCAGCATGGCATATCAGATCGGTATGTGATGCATCATTGTACGAGTATACAAAAGGTGGCGCAAAATTAGTCACTCTATCGGAAGATTTATAATTTTTGAAAGTCGCATCATGAGTCAATCATATTTGGAGAGCGTAAAAAAGTTATTTAAAATTTGTTTTTATTTAGTAAAAATTTTTTAAAAACAAAATTGGCAGGTAGAAATAAAGATTGCCATGACTCAAAATCACTTTTGTTTTTGTTATTTACTAAAAAATTTATTCAAAAACAGTAATGGATGATTAATTTTGCATCACATTGTATAATATGATTCATACTCATTCAAGCTGATGTTCTATCAGCTGTTATTGTAATCATCTTGCCTTATTTCATATCGCATGATACAAATACTCTTCATTGTCTAATTTGGAAAATATCACGTCTATGAATGTGATTTAATTTTTAATTTTTTTTTTTTGTTTTTGTTTTTTCATCATCATCGAATGATCAATTCACCATCAAATGATATCATGGCACACAATGTGTAATGACGTTTATCTTATAATTGTACCGCGTGATGTGAAGCTCCATATCACATGATGCATGTCACGTGTGAGTTCCTAGTTGGAACATCTACATATAATAAATGGCATAACTTTCCTTAATAATCTGTTTTTTTCTCAAGCTTAGCCAGTAACGCGACATGCTTCAGTTTTTCAAACATTTTTGGCCACAAATTTATGCGCCGATTTTTTGTGCAAGAAATAAATACAGTAAAGTAAAATGTATATACATAAATACAAGTGTGCGTGTGTGTATATTTATATGGTATAAATAAATGTGCAAAATGAATAAATAAATGAATAAATAATATAAATTAATTAATAAATAAATAAGTACATTAAATAAATAAATAAATAAATAAATAAATAAATAAATAATACAAAATTTGTAAAATCTTATTTATCATAGGTTGACATTTGAGAGATATTTTTTTAACATTTTTTTTTTAATTTGCCATGCTTGGTTTTTTATTTTTGTATTTTTCAAGCATTTTTTATCTATTTTCCTTTTTAATTCGCTCTGCTTGGTTTTTTATTTTTGTATATTTCAAGCATTTTTTATTTTTATCTCTTTCCATTTTTAATTTGCCCTGCTTGGTTTTTTATTTTTGTATTTTTCAAGCATTTTTTATTTTTTTATTTTTAATTTGGTTTTTTATTTTTGTATTTTTCGATCGCTTTGAAGCTTTCATTAAGCTTTTTGCTTCACTCTCTACTGTGACTGGCGTGAGTTATGTACATACATTTGTAGAAATTCAAAAAAAAGCAGACCTTAAAAAATTGTTATATTTAACTTTGCCGTCAATCGGATAATTAAAAAAAAATAAAAATAAAACATAAAGCAATCAAAACTATTTTTAAAGTCTGCTTTTATTTAGATTTCACGTTGTTTGTGCCATTTTGTCTGCACCTCTACACGCTACAGTGTCGCACAAATTCAGTCAATTTATTTTGCATTTATTTTTGCTACTTTCGCATTTTTCGCCACTATTGTTTACGAATTATTTTGACACAATATTTTTTTTTCTATATTTTTATTTACAATCTCTCAATCTTATTTTTTTGTTGTTGTTTCATATTTATATAATAGGTCTATGGATAAGTTCGTGCGGTTTTACAACAGATGGCGTAACTTGATTATTATATTATATTTTTTTATTTTTATTTTTATGTTTTTGGTTGCTTGATATCTTGATTTTCTTCAAAGTTGAAATCGAAAAAATTGTAAGCAAATCAATATCGTCAAATCTCTCATAAATTAAGTTTCTAAAAAATGTCTTATAAAATTAATAATATCAATATTAATAATAATAATAATAATTAAGGTATTGTCATAATGGAAAAGCAAAAGCTTTTTGAATCCGTAATAAAAATAAAGCATAAATAGGATATAGTCTCTAGCTAAAAATCGCACACCCAAATTCACTTACAACCCATCAGCGCGCGCATCCGTCCTATACATCCCTCAGGCTGTAGTAAAACGAGATGATTTGAGCAGGAAGAGATCAACGAAAAAAAGCAACACCGCCGCTGCTTGGCTCCCAATTTAACGAACATGCATTTTGCCTACGCATGTACACGTGTATGTACATATATCTATTTTATTGACATACTCGTGCATACATATATTTGTGCTCGTTTGTCTTCGTCTGCGTTCGTTCTCCTGCATATGATTTGTTGCTGGCTCGGTTTGTATCGAATTGGTGTGACGACGGCCTCTCAGGCGTTTACAAATATATTCTTATTACATATATTTTACGAGTACGAGTATTTACATGTCTTTTGCGTTGAGATATCATTTTGTACCGTTGCACATCTTCAACAACAATGCATAGAGCTGATCCAGATACTGCAGGAAACTTATATTTTCGACAACCATCAACCAGTCTTTCGCGAAGACGGTCTCATTGTAGGTGACACTGTTCTCATCGAAGTTTTCCATTGTAATTTGAAGCGTATCAATAGCGGATTTTGTGATCTGTAGATTGTTATTCAATTCGACACGTGTGACATCCAAATATTTGTTCATGTCATTGAAACCCTGACGATATCTATGCATTAAAGCTTGCTCGTTCTTTTGATTTTCCTCTGAGAGGCGTGTGAAAATGATTTGTAACGTTTTGATGGTCTTGTAGATTTTGTTCAGTTCGACTTTGAGCTGAAGTAGAAGAATAAAAAGAAAGATAGAGGGGTGATAATTAGTTTTGGTGTAATGCGAAAGGAAATGCTACTATATTTAGCAAAGAATTTTTTTTAATATTTTTTTTACATCACTTAATACTCTTACATTTCTAAATGCTTACCAATTCTTCATCCAATGTCTTGCCCTCCAAATGACTAAAGTCATGACTCACTACTGATTTCGTGAAATCACGGTCCAAGAACTTTTGATATGGATGCGACAAATTCAATTTGGATTTAATCCAATATTCTGTGGCATTTTCAGGTGTTGTATTGAAACGGGGAAGAGTCTGAAAAAAATTAGAGGAAAATTGTTTAGAATAGTTTGTCTAATAAGAAATAAAATATAAAAAATAAATAAGAATCAAAAGTTATTTACTAGAAAGTTGCTGAAACCTCGTTTTGACTATGCTTATACCAAGTTAATACTACATTTTTTGAACTACTTAAAGCTTTTGAAAAAAAAGTGGTGCATCTTCAGAAGAAGGCATAAAACTTAAAAATACTTTCCTTTTTAATGCAAAAGGTATTGCAATAAAAAGCTATCTATTAATATATTGAAAGGTTTTGAGCTGAAAAGTGAAAGCTCTTCAAATTGTGATTTTTTTCATCTAGTATGAGGGTCCCTAAAAGATAAAGCTTTTCAAGCAGTGAATGTTTTTGAAACAATTAAAAGTCTGAAAATTTCAGAAAGAAAAGCTTTAACTATATCGAAAGCTGAAAAGATATTTTCCTGCTGGATATATAAACAACCAAAGTGAAAGCTTTTGACATATTTAAAGCTTTTTAAAAGTTTCTAAAGCTTTGAAAAAGCTTTCGAAAAAACTTTTGAAAAAGTGAAAGCTCTTCAAGTTGTGATATATATTTCCGAAATAAAAAGCTTTAATTATGCCAAAAGTTGAGAATATATTTTCCTTCTGAATATGTAAGCTACCAAAGTGAGAACGTTTGATGAATGAAAGCTTTTTACAGTTTTTTTTCTACTTTCGCAAAAGTGAAAACTGTTCAAATCGTGATATTTTGTTTCTGAGTACAAAAGCTTCTTAAAGATAAAGCTTTTAAAGCATTGAGACTTTTTGAAATCATTAATACTTTTAAAATGATGAAACTGAAAGCTTCTGGAAGAAATAGTTTTAAGTATGCCAAAAGTTGAAAAAAGTTGTCTTGCTGAATATTAAAGTTACCAAAGTGAAAGCTTTTGACATAATGAAAACTTTTAAAATGTATTTATTGTTTTGCTACTTTCGAAAAAGTCAAAGCTGTTTAAGTTGTGATATCTTTTTCCGAAAGAAAAAGCTTTAAATATGCCAAAGTTGAACAACACATTTTCTTGCTGAATATTAAAGTTACCAAAGTGAAAGCTTTTGACATAATGAAAACTTTTTAAATGTATTTATTGCTTTTCTACATTCGAAAACGCTTTCGAAGAAAAGTTTACATATTGTGATATCTT
Organism: Anastrepha obliqua; assembly: GCF_027943255.1. NCBI lineage: Eukaryota > Metazoa > Arthropoda > Insecta > Diptera > Tephritidae > Anastrepha > Anastrepha obliqua. The sequence continues at coordinate 12,719,169 of NC_072893.1, forward strand.
CTTTCTGAATATGAAACCTTCTAAAAGTTATTGCAAAACTTTCACAGCAGTGACAATTTTTGAAACAGCTCAACTTTTATCGATAAAAGCTTTAAAATAATTCATCTGAAACCTCGTGAAAAGTAGACTTTCGGCTAAACAGTTGCAATACACAACAACATAAAATATTTTCATTTAAATACTTCCCAAAATACTTCCAACTATTTCATGTAATACTTCAATTAATGCATATTTAAAGTACTTACATAGTTATGCACATTGTCCTTGAGCGTTTGTAGCGACACCTCAGCTTGAATTTTCAAGCTACGCACAACTTTTGCAATGTCCATGCAGTTCATGTCAAGCGAACGAATGTTTAGGTGATGATGGCGATATGTGGGTACAGTGTGGCTGGGCATACGCTCGCTTTCCTGAAGCATCAGATTCTTATGATGCTGCATCCGGCTTTCGAGAGTGTGCAGTATTTGTCTTCTTACGGGTAATGTTCGAGCTGAAGCACTGGAAACGTGCGCGAGTATGGCAAAGCAAATGATGGGGAGGAGAGCAGTGGACTCTGTAAAGAGAGCAAAAACAAAGAATTTATGAAAATGAAGTCAAATAGTAAGGAAAGTGATTTTTAAAGCAAAAAAAATTTATATTCCTGACTAATATAAAAAATAATATAATATTTAGTAGTAGATTTCAATATTTATAAGTAAGCGTAAATTTGGCTAGAAATATTTTGCATTTTGTTTCTAATTTTTCTATGACCGAAAGCGTGCTAGCACTTTGCCTTCCTTGCTTACTCACACAAACACACACACACGCACACAGGCATTCACATACACGCACAAATGCATACCAGCATCGAGAGCTTTAGATTCTCACAAAAAACAATCGGCACACACACGAGCGCATGCAACTGAAATATGCGCCAATGAGGGCCACGAAATTTTCACACACTGCCACAGCTGGCCGACAATAATATTGCAAAGCGAATGCATTTGCAATGGCAGCTCTAGCAGTTGGTGGTTGTAAAATAGGTTTGCGCGTTGTGGCCAACTAATCGCAGCAGCAAGCAGCAATGCAACAACTGGCATACACTTATGTGTGAGTGTGTGTGTGTGAAGCTTGCTTGTGTTGGTGCAAATAGATAAAAGTGTGCTTTTGCGTATATATGAGCGCAATTAGTGCGACGCATGAGCACACATAATAATTTGTAAAATTTTTTAAAGATCACAACTTGCAACCAGTTAAGCTGCCGTGGTGGCATGCAGCACGATCGATCGAGCGATCGAACGAATGATTGCCGCCTTTTGCGATATGTAGATATGCATGTACGAGTATGCAATTGTGTGCTCAGCGCTTAACAGGTGGTCTAATGTAGACTGACTTAGACTTAATTCGTCTAGGCTGATTCAAGATCAAGGCAAAGGCCGCCAGTCGCCAGTCGCCAGCTGCTAGCTGCTAGCCGCCACCAATAGAAATTGATTGGTTGGTGTGCGCTTTTAATAGGCAATACTGCTGCCACTGTGGTTGGTCTGCTTTGTGGTTTTTGCAATGTTACTGCAGGAATTGTGTAAAGCGCATACCACGCATGCGCGCCGATCGCAATTTTCATTTGGTAGCAATTTGAAATGTGCGCGCGCATTTATCCCAGCATTCATATGTACATGTATGTACCTATGTATGTGTTGGCCCGGCATAGTCTGAGCATTAGAAAATTGCTAATTATCCTTTGCCATGCAACAGTTCGATTTCGAAGGGGAGTGATCTTGGTGAAAAATTGCTGTCAGTTGTGATATGAAGTGCGCGCATTTGTATGCACGTTCGCATTGTAGGTATGTGTGTCGCCCGGCGTGCAGTGTGTGTGTGTGTGTGGTCGTTCGTAGCGGCTTTCTAAACAAACCGGCTACGGTGGCGATAGTCCAATTAATTGATAATCTGAGCAAGCAGAGCGCCGTCAAGCGCTTGCGGAATGCACTTTATAGGAGGAAATTTTTTTGTTGCTACACTTTTTGGTTTGCGGCGTGCGGCGTTTGTGCGTGTGATAATAATTTAACTGGGTAATATTAATGTGTCAAAACATTTTTTATTATGTTCAACGTGAATTGTGTTTTGTTTATTTTTGCTTGAAGCGAATAAAAAATGATTTCAATGCTGTGGCATTAGCTTCACGTGTAGAATAAGAATATTTTGGTGAAAAGTGGTAAAAAAAATTTTACAAAAAAATTAATGCTCATTAAAAATCAAGTTTTATAAGAAAACTACTAATAACCCTAAACCAAAAGCTAACCTAATATGAATATAATCTAAAATCTGCTTTACATAATTTTTTAAATACTTCATTGACCACGTTAGGTTAGCTTAGGTTAGGTAGTGTTGGCTGACCTGTAAAAGAAGATCTACAAGATCTCACTTAGACCCACGCGAAAAGGAGTTCTACGCAAAAATACTGTGGATTGCGTAGTCGGAGTTGGACTGATGAAGGTTATTTTATTGAAAGGAAACGAATTTTTTAATAAAAACAACTACAACCACCTTATTTGTTTTACAGACATGATAATAGAATTTTTGTGGTGAAAATCTGTTTATAAAAAGCATGAGGACCCATTTGCAAAACTGATCGTAGCAATGTAATATACTTATATTGTGTTGCCAGTGCTACTTCATTAACTATTTACTTAAAAAAATATTTATTTTATTTTTAATTATTTTTTTTATTTTGATTTATTTCGTTTTTAATTCAGTTTATTTTATTTTTAATTATTTTTTTATTTTGTATTAAAAGTGTTTTTTGAGCTATCTGTCATAAAAAAAATATATTTTTTTAAATATCTATTTTTACAAAATTAAAAAAAAAATGTGTTTTTTAAATTTCAATATTTATAAACTCTATTCCAATTCAATTCAAATCCAATTTGTTTTAAAGCATAACATTTCTAAGCTTTTCTATGAAATTTAAAATTCACTCAATGGGAATCGCCAACCATTTGATAAAAATTTTAAATTCTCGAAGAATGAAATTTTTAAAGTTTGCTTCAAAAACAAGCAAAAATATTTAATAAGCTCTTGAAATAATGATAAAAATTTAATATTCCTGCGAATTTATACTGCATTTTTGTTCTTTTTTTTCAAAAAAAAAAATTAAAATGAGTAGTTTAATGTTATTTAAGAACTTTTTGATGAAAATTTTGTGTATGGAAAACTATGAAAACTATTTGATAAAAATCTTTAATTTTTAAAGATTGAAATTGCAAAATTTTTCTTCAAAACCAAGTCAAAGTATTCAAAATTCATGCTTAATTTCTTTTTGTTATTCAAAAATAAAATAAAAAAATCTTGTAAAACGAAAAAAAGTCTTGGGAATTGATGCTGAATTTCTTTTTGTTTTTCGAAAACCAAATAAAAAAATCGTAAAAAAAAACATAACAAAAAAATTGGAATTTATTTTGAGTTTCTTAGCGTTTTTCAAAAATAAAACAAAAAAATTCTTTTTAAAAATTAGAATGAGCAGTTTAATGTTCTTTGAAATGTTGTTGAAATTTTGTAATTAATGTTGATTTTTTTTTTTTGTTTTTCAAAAATAGTACAAAAAACAAAAAGCCTTAAAAGTAATTGAAATGAGCGGTTTAATATTATATTATTTAAGAATTTTTTGATGAAAATCTGAAATTATTTTGAATTTTATATTTGATATTTTAAATAAGAAAAAAATTAAATTTTTATGAGAATATATTAAAAAAAGGAAATTAAAAAATAAGAAATACAATTTAAAAATTTTTCTCAAAAATTTAAGTTTCTTCCAAATTGAAGTAAAAAATCAAAGTTTTTATAAAAAAAAGTATAAAACTGTTCACAAATGTATTAAAAAAAATTATGTATTTGCACACATACATACATACATACACTTCGACACTTCCATTCATTATTTTCTAGCTCCTCATCAACAATTTGATATTTGCGCTTCCAAACTAGTGACTAATAAGCCGCCGCAACAGCCTTACATACATATATATTTACATATGTATAATTCATGTGAGTACGTGTCGTATGAGTACTGAGTACTTAACAATTAGCATAGACTGAGTCGTTTTATGCAAAAAATAGTGCCGAAAAACTAGTCGTAATTTCTTCTTTTTTTTATTTTGCTTTGTATTTGTTTTTAATAATTTATTTATAACTTATTTTAGTACAGTGATTCATTTGTAAATATGTATGCGTCTATGTATGCCCTATAATTCGCTATATGTAGGCAAGTGTTATTTAGTACACACATACATACATACATACATTGGCAGTGGTTTTCTTTGCATTGTATAAATGTTTATATATTTTTTTTATTTATAATCCAAATTTAATTGATGTGTATGCACCTGTATATATGCATATTCACGTACATGCTAATTCCTTAAAATAGAACCAATAGTGGGTCTTAAATTTATATTTCTTTCTCATTCTCATAGCGTTTGTGAATATTCGTATGCCCCTTAATTGGATTAGTATGTACATGCATACGTATGTATGCGCAGAGGTGTGCGTTAGCCTATGCCTACAAAATATGCTCACACACATTGCGCTGCACTGAAGCAATCTAATGAATTTATATTTATTAATGAGCTTCAAAGAGCACGCGTTGACTCATTGTCATCAAGCACCCCTACACACAGGCATACACACATATGCTTGAATCAGTACTCTCGATAACGTGCGTAGGTGCACGCGCATTGACCTGTAAGTGAAAATCATTCATGAGTATCCTGCATGCTGAACTCTCAGCTCAATTTATCGCTATAACAATCATTCAATATTTTCATACACACACGCATACACATACATACATACGTACTATTTGTGCGCGATTCCTCTTTCGCTTTTTAATTATAGCCATTGTTGCAATTATATTTATTTATTTGAACACCATTTTGTTATTAATTAATTAGATATACTCTACATGTGTTTATGCTACACAAATATGTACAAGTTTTATTTGCTTCGACTTCTTTATTTTTATTTGTTTGCTTTTGTCAATGTATGGCGGCGGGTTACCCCTGGATACCGAACTGGAGAGGTGATAAAAATCATGTACCAAAGTATAAAAATAGATCTATTTCTAATTAACTGTATGTAGGTGGAGAAAGGGAAAGTGTAGAATTTTTCATTGTTCAGATGTGTGGATGGCATGAAGGCTTTAGCTCAAATCTGGTAGTTAGTAGGCGTTGATACGAGGCAAACGCAGAGCGTAGGCGGCTAGTGCGTGGTACTTAGGGAAAGTGTGACAGCGAAGCGCTGAGCCTCATGCACAAATGTGTATGTGAGGAGAAAGTGTTTCGTAGAAAGTAGTTTCCACACGAGCATGCAAGTGAGTGGGTCGAAATGAAGGTTGAATTTCTGAAGGATTAGAAATTGCTTTAAACTTGAGAAGAATTGCTCGCGGCTGTGATAGAATTGGAATCATATGCAGAGTGTCCGAAAGGATAATTCCTTTGTGAGGGCATTTAGAAACTTTACGTTTCAATGAAACTTGGTACAACCTTTATGAGTTTAATTGTATATAAAATAGCTAAATAATGGAGTGCACGCCATACGAAAATGTTAGGTGAAGTAAAAACATCATTTCAATAAAAAATATTAGGTGAAGTAAAAACATCAAACTAGCTTGCGCTAGTTGCTTCTAGTGAGTTCTTTTTCATGAAGTTTCCATCTCAGTCTGATCAGAAAGTGACTACGAAAATATCTGCCGAGTGGAAAACTAAGAGATAGACAAAAGATACAACAATAAAAAATTAAATATTAAAAAAAAAATAGTAATAATATTAAAGCTTTCATTGCTGCTTGGTTAAGAAAAGTCTCCTTGAAGTAACAAAATCTATTTAAAGTATAGATAAATATAAATTTTTGTATGGGAGTGCGTAAGTGCGCATCTCCGTGCATGAGACAGCAAAATGAGAGAAATATTCCTTCTAATAGCGATCGCCCCTCGGCGAGCAATATCAAACCTCCGAGTGCATTTCTGCCACGAAAAATCTCCTCATAAAAAGAACAAAAACAATTTGCCATTCGTAGTCGGCTTAAAACTGTAGGTCGCTCCCTTTGTGGAACAACGTGAAGAAAGAGAAGGAGCTTGGTCAAACACCTAACAGCAGTGTACGCGCCAATTATTTTTATTTTTTATGTATTTGTGTGATAGCTATAAATATACATTTTTTATAAGCGCTAAAGTATATTTTTAAATACAAATACAGCCTTGCTATTTCATTGAAATTTACAAAAAAAATCCATGTGGGTAGTTTAAGAAGGTGGAGGACATGGCAAAAATAGAAGGAGTACTAAAAAACTGAATAAAACGCTTTCATGCATAACAGAATCTTTTTTTTATTGACTTTTTGTTTTATTTTAAAAATACTACATATTTTCTTTTAATTTGTGATTATTACTTATTTAATGAAAGCCTTCGAGTAATTTCTGCCACGAAAGCTCCTCAAAAAAAATATTATATCTCCCGTACGGCGTCGGCTTAAAACTGTGGGTCCCTCCATTTGTGGAATAATATCAAGACGCACACCACAAATAGGAGGAGGAGCTCGGCGAAACACACAAAAAGGGTGTACACGCCAATTATATATATATGTATATATTTTTGCTATATCATTAGACTTGCGTGATGTAGTTCAAATTTTTCTCTATGAAGGTAGATCAACCTTCAATTTAACTGTAGCTCAAATTTGTTTCCATGAAGTGAGAGCAGCCTTAAATTTATTATCTTTATTTTTTTCTCTCAATTTGAGATTCGGTTAGGATGGTTAGGATAAATGGCTGCCCTTGAAAGGAGCCCACTTGGACAAATATTCAAAATATGTACGTTGTGATACCATATAGGGGGAAGGGAGGGGAAAGAAGAAGGTAAGGAGCCAGATAGGAGGAAACAAACAGGAAGAAAGGGCTTTGGATTAGAGGATGATGACCAACGGTGGCGATTGCGTTCGCTTCAAGCTACTGATGTATTTCACCAGGTGCATGATATTTTCACCCGCACTAACCGCAGGTGTAGCGAAAAAGTTAGAGCCCAAATGTCTAATTCCACTCTCTCTCCCACTGTCGTTTGAGCGCTATCTAGCGAGCAAAGAGTTCGGTAGACACTTGTTTGAGGAGACTGTAGTTGGGAATACCTCAAATTCATTTTGAATCCAAAATTGTCTTTGTGAGCAGAAGTTATTGTAAACTTGCATGCGACATAGCAAAAGGTCAGAAATTTAAGCGTGCCGCACTAGTGACGATCAAGCCCCTCTACCATTCTTGTGTTCGATTTATATTGCGAGCATATACATAAATGTATATCAAATTGTGCTTTTTAAAATGCATTTTTTCTCTGCAGCTAATGGTAAGTCACCTAGTATAATTGGATAACAAAAAAAATTCGAATGAAAAAACTATTTGCCGCCCATAGCGATAATAAAATTATATTTCTTTCATAATATCAAAACAAAATTACGAAGATGCTATATTTATATCTATCGAATATACTATATAAGTGATACGTTTGTGAGCGCAACAAAATATGTTCTTCGTATCAAAGCATTTGAGTTTTGCCCCACGCTACATCAAATTTTGACTTAGAACCTCTACTCATATGGCGAAGTTTGTGTTTTCCCCTCTAAAGTGAGAATATTGACCGTACAGATCGCTTTGGCATGCAAATCTGCTGGTGTGTGCATATGGAGGAGTACCTATGTGTATATGTGTGTATATGTAAGGAGTACATTATTGCGAGCAAGAGCGCAATAACAGAGTCACAATCGCAGTCAGCATGACCACAATCTCTTATCAAAGCCAAGAACAAAAACTGAGACCAACAAATTTGGTTCAGTAACTATACGCAAATTATGCATAATCACACAAACAACACATGAAACACATATGTAGGGGAACGCATACTTTCCAAGTGTAATTCTAGCGGGAGTTTCTAGTGTATCATTTTCTGTATGAAGGGGTTTTATTAATGAGACATCATGGATGTTGAGGTTGTTTTTTTTAGTGTGGTGTGGGTACTGATACAACAGTAAGAGCGATTTGAAATGATGAAATATGAATGAGCGCGCATGTCATTGCTATTATGAAAACTAAACTACTTGGATGTTCGCTTTCATTAAAATTTTATCTGTATTATTATTGTTATTTATTTATTAAATTAAAATTGTAAATCAATATGTTTACAGCACTAGCTACCAGGGCTATCGGCTAATAATATAAAAAGAATTATCGGCAGAAGAATTTTTTCGTAAGAGAAATGTAATGCTATTCGAAAAAGCTTTTCTACGGCTATGCAGATCTAAAAAAAATTCTTTAATTTTTATTTGCTGTTAATATTGCACAATGAAAATGCGCTTATGAATTTGTTCATTAGAAGTTAAAAAAAAGGCAAATTAAAATAATATTAATTTAATACCGAAAAATATTACTGTTTCTGATTTAAGAAGGTAAGGCATAAGTTTTTGGCAGAAAAAAATATTGTTCAAAAAAAATAAAAATAATTTAATGCCAAAAAATGCTACTGTTTCTGATTTAAGAAGGAATAGCATAAGGTTTTGCCAGAAAAAATATGGTTCAATAAAAAAATAGAAAAAATTAAAGCCAAAAAATGTATGTTTCTTCGATTGAAGGCGCTGAAGTTTTGGCCAATTAAAGAAAGAAAAAGAAAATTTAGTGAAGAAAATTTTTATAAAATTTTTAATTTCAATTATTATTTTTTAATTTAAGAATAGAATTTCAGTTCTCAGTTTTTCCCAATTAAAGAATTTAAAAAGAAATTAAATTGAATGCAACCCATTTTTATTAATATGCTTATGCTTTTAAGTTCATGCATTATCTTTTGCGTACAAATATGATTTGGTTGAAAAATAAAAATAATTTAATACCAAAAAATGTTACTGTTTCTGATTTAAGAAGGAAAAACATACGTTTTTGCCAGAAAAAAATATGGTTCAATAAAAAAAACAAAAACTATTTAATGCCAAAAAATTTGTGTTTCTTCGATTTAAGGCGGCCCTAAAGTTTTGGCCAATTAAAGAATTAAAAAGAAATTTAATTTAGTGAAGAAAATTTTTGTAAAATTTTAAATTTTAATTATTATTTTTTAATTTAAGAATAGAATTTCAGTTCTCAGTTTTTCCCAATTAAAGATTTTAAACTGAATGCATTGAATGAATTGAAATTAAATTGAATGCAGCCAATTTTTATTAATTTTTGAATATTAATTATTATTTTTTAGTTTAAGAAACCTCACGAACTTATGCTTTTAAGTTCGTTGCATAATCGTTTGCGCACAAATATGATTTGGTTGAAAAATAAAAATAATTTAATGCCAAAAATATTTTTTTTTTTTTTTTTTTTTTTTTTTTGTTCTAAAGACATACGAAATTTTCCACTTTCTTTGAATAAAATGTTCAAATACAGCTCAATTGACGTTCCATTTTATTATTAACCTAAGCTTTTAACCTGCAATACTTTTTTGCATAGTTTTACAGTCCCCTTTGGCACCTCTGCGCTGTTGTGGATTGAAGTTTGACGGTTTCGGCGAATTAACAAAAACCAAAAATGCATAAAATTTCAATAAACGAAGTGAATGCAAATATCACTCATTACTTTTACTTTGCAAGTTTAAAAAATTTGTGTGCCCAAGCAAGTTAGAAATAAAATTACTGACATAAGTTAGGTTTTCAAACATTGTTCACAATTTTTAAGTCACAAAAATGGCACACATTTCTCCAAATTTCTTATATAGCATCTTTTGTGCTATCAAAAAATGTTATTGCTTCCTTTTTTTATAAAATGTCGAGTCAAGAAGAATACTTTAGCGTAAATTGCAAAACATGCCCACATTAATTATAATCAAATAATACAAAAAATCGCAAAAACCATATCTCGAATACGAATTCAGTCACTAACTTCAATTGAACGCCGTCTAAAATTCACCATTTCTAAAACCCGAAATATTTATTAAGTTGACAACAAATCCACAAAATTCCAAAGGCAGTAGCGCACACACCTACACTTACACGTATTTTCTGGACATTTACGTGTACTCAGTTTATTTACTTATTAGCCTATTGTTTTATTTATTTTTTTTATTATTATTAATTTTTTTAATGCTTGTAGGACTTACTCATCAACGGTGCCCTCTTTGGCGAACGCGCTTTGACGCTTAGTCGCGCGTTTTGCATTTTCGATACTGAGGCGGTGCCGGCTTTCGTCGATGTCATTGAGCAGGTGACGTTACTATTGTTGGGATTTCCAATGGCCAAATAGCCATTGTCCAAATGTGGAGCCTCGCTAAGATGCGGGACAGCTGTAGAAGTCACACTGACGCTATTGCTGTATAATTCATTTGATTGGTTGCAAGCGGTACGCTGGCGTTGTTGTTGCGCCTGTTTTGTATTTATTGTGCGCACTGTGCGTGATTCAGCACAATCCAGTGCACTATGGGTGTAGTTGGTAATGTTCACCTGTTGCTGTTGCATTTTGTTAAACATTTTTTTTTATTTTTTTATACTTTCTTAATGTATATTATCACAGAATGATGCCAGAAACGGAATGTGCGTTTAAATTGCAGTCAAACCAATTTTCTCTTTATAGTTCACCACTTTCACAATTTCAAGGATAAATTATTATTAATTTAAACTTGGATGTTTTTTTTTTTTTTTTGAAAAATCTGTGTTTTTTAGTTTACCAGATTCGTATGGAAACCAAATTTTCAGTCACAGAAAAAATACTGTTTAAAAATGTCTCCCGCTTTGCAACGTGCAAAATGGAGAAAATACAGGATTTCAACAAGCTTGTAAATTTTCAGATTATTATGTTTTTTTTGTATGTTTATATTAAACACATAAATTAATACTTCTTCTAATTAATGATTTTATTTCTGAAGTTCTTCTTAGAGCGCGCGATCTCCTTTCAATTTCACTAGTTCGCTATTGAATGCTTATTGTAATCAAATCCAAAAACCATGGGGTTTTATATGAGGCTGAGTGGCGTATGAATGAAGTCGCAACACAACGACGACCGCAACAAGAATCTCACACATGTTGGTGTGTGTGGGCAATACAAACAACACGCACACACACACACCCATACGGGTTATGAGCAAACTCACATAGACGACCCCAGAGGCGCGTCGTGTGTATTTGGCGTAGTGTAGCGACAGCGGCAATATCATCGTTTGCGAAAAGTTTCAGTCACAGCGAAGGCTACGACGCACTCAGCGGCATTTCTCAAATAACCAAATAACCGTTGAAAAGAGGGGCGATCTTGACCAATAGTGAGCACGCAAAGCTAACGACTACGTATCGTTTTGTTTTAGCAGTGTACAGTGGCTTGGTACGGTGTAGCTGGGCTCGTCTCGGCTCGCTTCGCGCCGCTGTTACTTACTTCGGCATGCGTGCATCGGCAAAAGTATGTAATTAAATAGTGGCGCTAAAAAAGTATTGTTTATTATTAATATGCCAAAATGTGTAATGAATATCCTACTAGTGGCATTAAGAGGGCTAATTAAGGGCGTGTTACAAAGTAGACGAGAGACCAGGCCGTTGCCTGACGATTCATAAAGGATGTAGCAAGAAATGGAGTATGTAGAATACTTCTAACCGTGCTGGTCGGCGTCCCACTCGTCGACGTCTAGGTCAGCGTCAACAACAGCGTCAGCATCAACAACAGCGTCAGCGTTAGCATCAACGTCAACGCCAACGCCAACGCCTGCATTAGCTTCGCTGTTTGCGTTAATGCAAGCATCGCCAGCATTATGTTCAACAGCGAGCGCTTAAAACAAATCTACTCTTTAATACAAACAAAAACCGCATTTATTCACTATTTACTCATACAAAAGCAGCGAGCAAGTACAATGTTAGTGATTATTATTTATGTTACGCTACAAAGATTTCCTCTGCCTTCCACACACACCCTCATTGGGTGTTGTGTGTGTGTACGAATGCAGCGCTGTAAGTGTGTGCGCACCGCCAGCCCACCAATCCACCAACCAACGAGCTGGCAATCACATTACATCCAACAAACAACAATACTAACAATGCAATTACTAACAATAAAAGCTTATTAATTGCACGCATACATATTCCCTCATACATATATACGTACATGCAAGCGCGCGCGCGCTCACCGTTATCAACACAAGTTTATTTGTAGGTTTTTGTTTGTGAAATTGTTGATTGTGCATATGCTATCACGCGGCACGCGATCAACGAGCGCGCTCACGCTGACCGTCTCATTTAACGCTGCACTTTTGGAGCTGCGATAAAGGCAATTAATTAACTGCCCCTATGCACGCTTGTGTTTGTTTGCTCCTTTGTGTGTGTGTTTGTGTGTGTATATGGGAGCGAGAGGCGCGCAAATTACACAACCGGCGTGCCCGCTCATTTCGGGGTAGGTGACACTGTATTAAATTTATCCAACACTTTCGGCTGATGAAATTTCATTTATCTTAGCGGGAGTCAACAAATCGGAGTTTGATTTCCCCTCTTACATGAGGCACTAGCTCTTACTACTATTTCACATTTGCGCTCTCTTCGAGCAAATCTGACTGCTGCTTGTCTGCCGGAGCAGCTGCTGTATCAGCCGCTGTCCACATGATCATCGGCGGATATCCAAATGGTTGAGTGCGAAAAATCACCACATCAGAATGATGACAACTAAGTGTAGAAGAATGTTTGACGTCAAACTGAATGCAAGGCTGGTGTGGCTGCACCAATCGCATGTTAGCAGCAACAGCAACAGCAAGCACAAGTTAAATTAAAATCGCTAAAATGAATCACTACGATGCTCGTCCGACTCCAACTCTGTTGTTGTCGCTCACCTCCGCCGTTACTTGGTCACACACGGTTTTTTCTGTTTCTTCTTATGAAACAAACTATTTTTGTGTTTGCTTAATACATATTTCGTAATTTCGGTACTTTAGGAAAACCCATGTAAATATAAGTAAATTGTAAATATGTACTATATGTGCCGCTGAGTAGGTGCGCGCTTGAAAAAGTCTCACAAGTAAAAAACAGAACGCAAGTTTTAATGTAATGAGAAATAGTAATAACAAAACAACACAAAGCTAGTGCTAATCCACTTGGTATGCGTAAAGCGTATGCGTTTAACATATGTGTGAATATCTACATATACATATGTACACACATATGTGAATATCAAAACATGCCTGGAACTACATTGTTATATTTTCTATATAAATGCCAAGGCTAATTTCTTTCATAATTTGTAGTTTTTGTTATTCATTTCATCGATTAATAATCAGATTGAATGTAGAATCGCACATATGTAGGCCTCCTTTCTAAAACATGGTATTGTCGCTCAGAAACACAAGGCTTGAAAATCGGTCATATGGACAGTTTTAAGGGGCACCACAATCGCATTTCTTTCTCAATAAACAGGCACTAAGAGTTCAATCTTAATTCCCCAGTAAGCCATCTCAGTTTTTACTGAAAAAATTATACACAAATATTACCATGACACCTTGTTCTATGTTACGGTGCATGAGAGTGAGCTTAGACAAGGACGAGTGAATGCAATTTTTAGTGTAACTGACACATAAAAATTTTATGTGAGAGTACAAAAAAATGTAACAAGCCATAGTAGGGTAGGTGAAGATGAGCATACATAAAGAAATAAAGGGGCGTGGTAGCGGCTTTGTGTGTGAAATTAATACACCTGAAGCTTTCAAGTCATAAGTCATATCACATTCAAATTCAGCGGGAATAAAAACAACAAAAATATTAAACACCCAACCATATTCTTAAACGATAGATGCGCTCCTTAGAAAACCATGCAAAAACAAATTGTGTAAAAAAACACATGTCACATATCAAGAATGATAGAAACAAGATTGCGCCCATCAGAGAGTGCGTGACGTCACGTTTTTCCGAGTTGTGCAGTATTGCCAACCATTAGCTCTTCGCAATAAATTTAGTGCTTTTTTATACCGATAATGCGAAAATTTTGATGTTTCGTGTTTGTTTCTTTTTTTTTTTAATTTAAAGCTACCGAAACTTTAAGTTAAAAAAAAACTGTATTATTATACAAAAGAAGGTAAAAAAAGGCCACTTCGAGAAGATTTTAGTGCTAATGAAAATTAGTTGGTCCTTATAAAATTTGATATTTTGAAAGTTTGAATTTAATTTTTTGCTCCTTTTAAGGTTGTGCAAGAATATTAAATGTCCCTCGCTCAACTCTTCTTATGATTGAACATCTTATTACACATTTTAAAAGGCGTTTGAATTTACTGAATGCGGATTAAAACCAAAGAGGTGTAATCGTTTCTTCCGGTCCTCATTCCTCAGCGGGACATAGCGCATCAACAGGTGTATTCATTAGTAAAAATAAGCAACGAAATACTTATCTAGTTACATAACCTCAAATATAGCAAATAAGTCGTTCTCTTAACAAAAGAGTCTCGTTTAACAAAAGAAAACTCATAAATTAAATTTACATAAACATAACACATTTATTTGAACAAAAAAACGCACATTCTAAAGACAATTTGTCTCGCATACAAAGTTCTTTAAGTGATTCAATAAAAATTTGGTATTTTTTTCTTTAAATTGGCATTTTAGTGCGTTTTTATATTCAAAGCTAGGCAACACTGCAGTAGCGAGAGAGAGATTTGACTGCCGAAAGCAGAAGAACACCAACAACACCTGCAATCGCGGGCAATGCCACCAGATGTTTAAAAAAAGTAAAGCTAAGTAAAACTGAGTGAATTATTTAACTAATTATTAAAAAATGTATATTTTACAAAATTATAAACATTATATTTTAATTGGAACGGGCTAGAAAAATGTCATGAAGAAAGAACTAAAACTCTGAGACTAAATAACAAAAAAAAAGCTAAACCAAGTTACGAAAATCTGGCCATACTGGTGCTAAAATCACGTAACTCATTGTCAAATTCGCTGAACGCAAAGTAACGGGACCACGATAGGCGCCATCTCATTATTCTTTCCATCATGGCCGCATATAATAAATTTGGAGATATGTTCCACTACTTTAAAAAATCGTGTAAGATTAAAAACTCGAAATAATTCCCAAAAAAAAAGTGCAAAAGAAATAATAAAGAAGTTCATATTAATTTTATTTTTTTAAAACAAAAGTATTTATAAAACAAACAAAAAGCATTTTTATTGCAAAAAAATGTAAATGAGTGCAAAGAGCAAATTCACTTCATAGGAGCAAAACGTGGAAAAATTCAAATTGAAATTAGGAAAACAATAAAGTTTCCATTGATAACAAACGTGCACATGGACTCGTCCAAAAATGCTATCATCAGCAGGCAACATATGTCAGATATTTACTATGTCTGACATGTTCAGCCAACTGTCGGGTTTTATTCATTATTAACCGTTTCTGTTGGTTTTTCCGTTGCAACAAAGTCTGTTATTAGGCACTGCTTTTTGCTTTCTCGTATCGCCCTATCGGAAGATTTATAATATATCTTTCAGATGGAATTCGTGAGGCTATCGAGGACATAGGGCAGCCACTTTGCAATTCGCTAGCTGACTTCTAATGAAAGCTTGGTGGCATTCCGTTCAGTGGAAGCGAAGTTATTGTGTCTAAAGTGTCAGTATGTTTGTGTCATCGGTACAAAAATGAGTTTCGAACAAAGAGCTAATACCGAATTTTGTTTTAAAATCAGTAAAACGTTTACCGAAACATTTGAATTCATGAAAAGAGCTTATGCCGATGATTGTCTATCTCGTGCCAGAGTTCATGAGTGGTTTACAATGACAAGGAACATACGGGCCGCCCAAAATCAGTAATCACCGAAAACTCCATCTGAGTTCTTCGTAAATTTAAATAAAACGAACCGAAATCATTGTTGAAATTAATGAAATCGGGGTGGAAGATCTCCAAAACTTTGGCTTATCGCATTTTAACTAATCATTTGGGCTTACGAAAGGTCTGTACACGTTTCATTCCGCACAAGTTAACTGAGGACCAAAAATTGCCCAGAATTTAACATTCGAACGATCTCATTAAATAGGCGAGAAAAGACGAGAGCTTCCTGTACAACACTGTAACTGGCGATGAAACGTGATGTTTCCAACATGAACCTGAAACTAAGCGTCAAAGTGCCGAATGGAAGTCCCCAAACGAGCCACCACCCCAAAAAAATCGCGTTTGGAGAAGTTAAAAATCAAGTCGATGCTCATTTGATTTTACGATTCCAAGGGAATTGTCCATAAGGCGTTCGTGTTAGTGAGCCAGCCGTCAACATAATTTTCTATCTTGGCACTTTGAAGCGTTTGTTGCATCGCATTTGTCGAATTCGCTCTGAATACCCGCGCAAGAGGAAGTTGGCGCTTATTGCATGATAATGCACCATCTCATCGATTCACTCCTGTGACTGATTTTTTGACTAGAAATCGTATTTTAACCATCAATCACTCATCGTATTCGCCTGATTAGGCTCCCTGTGACTTCTACCTATTCGGAAAATTTCATTTGGCCATGAAAGGAAAACGTTTTGAGTCCGTAGAGGCTATCCAAATCGGTTGTACCGACATCCTCAAGGACATTCCGGATTTCTGTCAATGACCTGAAACACTCTTGCGAAAAGCTTTTATGGAATTCTATGAAGCCTCTAGAATATTTTTCTTACACAAGTCTGATTCAATTAAAACTGTTCAGCAGGAAACATAAAAATCCCTAGGAGGGAAGCCACTTAGAGTAACAGAAAGGGCAAAACATTTAGAACTTGTACTAGATAGGAAGCTAAATTGATAATAGATAGGATTCACAGTCGCAGACAGAGAAAGAAATGGGGCTTGGAACCAAGAATGATACATTGGCTCTACACAGCAGTGGTTAGGCCAATTCAGGCTGAACTGATGACTATGGTATTGTAATATGGTGGAATGCCCTTGAGAAGGGTGTGAACATCAAAAAACTTGACAAGGTTCAAAGACTAGTATCTGTTCTGATAACCGGTGCGATGTCAACCCCACCATCGAAAGCATTATATGCGACATTAAACTTCCTTCCGGTAGATCTGCAGGCAATAAGGCTGAACACTCTAAGTAAGTGGTCAAATACGGATTATGATCACGGTAGAATCCTGGCTGGCACTTTGGGACTTCCCGGACTGGTGGACTATGCACTATGTCTTTCAGGCTGAACTGATGGCAATAATGAAAGCCGCGACACTGATACAGTGTGATGCGATATCCGGAAATTATATATACATTTTCCCTGATAGCCAAGCGGCGATAAAATCCCTCACAAAACAGTCGACAACCTCCAAGGTAGCCATGAAATGCCGCACATCTCTTAACGAGATGGCTGAGTTATTTCATCTTATGACAACATGGGTTCCTGGCCATTGTGATATTGCGGGTAACTGCAGAGCCGATGAACTAGCGAGACTCGGCACCAAATTGACCCATGAGTACATAGACAATAACATAGGCATATCCTTACAAACATGTAAGCTACTCGTCCTTTAAGAGGTCGTAAGGAAAGCAAATGAAAGATGGCGTAATGAAGCCACCTGCAAAATTGCCCATCAACTGTGGCCGACTCTCAGTGCTAAACGCACGGAACTTCTGCTAAGAAGAGATAAGCACAGCCTGACACTGATTTCCGTCATAACGGGGCACTGCCTAATATATAGCCACGCCCAAAAGATGGGTGTGCAAGCACATGACTTCTGTAGAAGTTGTCTAGATGAGGACGAGGAAGAGACAATCTCGCACCTACTGTGCCACTGTCCTGCTCTATCCAGACGCAGGTTTATTATTCTGGGTAAACAATTTTTTAATGAGGTGGAAGCTCGCAGTTCTGCAGAAATCAAAGATATTCTAACATTTTTGAAAACACACACTGGTCTTAGGAGAGATAGGGACAAGCTCCCCACGCGGCATTACAATGGTCTAAGAGCCTGAGTGTGTCCCACAAGACAACCGCTTCAACCTAACCTGACTCAATTTGGGAATTGTATATGCTTCTGAAAACTGTTAGAGGAGAGATGCTTGAAAATTTGTTCATCACCTTAACCAAGTCCAATTTTTCAATAAGTTTTTTTTCACCGCAAGCTGTCTTACACATTCTTGTAATAAATACACAGCCACCCGAGTGGGAGAAGGAGTTCAAGATCAGATTTATGCTTGAGGTCATTTTCGACATTGTCATCCTTTTCTTCTTCTTCTTTCGCCTCGCCTCAAGGAGTTCAAAATATAATTTATGCTTGCGGCCATTTTCGATATTGTCGTCTTTTTCTTATTCTTCTTTTTTCTCGCAGATTTTTTCGCCATTAAAGATCTGATGAATTTCATCAGCAGCAGCAGCAAAAAGCGGTTGACGCAAGCACAGCGCAGTTATTGTTCATAATCCACACACTCTACACCCATCCTGCTAACCATCCTACCATCACCTCTCTCCGCCTTATTTTTTTATCCCATCGATTTTTCTCCTTCACCTTACTTCCTTCGCAATGGTAACACAAAAGACGAATTCGTTTATCTTCGTCCAAGTGTGCCCACTCCTTGGGTAACCATTCCAACCTACCCTA
Source organism: Anastrepha obliqua (assembly GCF_027943255.1). Taxonomy (NCBI): domain Eukaryota; kingdom Metazoa; phylum Arthropoda; class Insecta; order Diptera; family Tephritidae; genus Anastrepha; species Anastrepha obliqua. Next base: position 12,737,719 of record NC_072893.1, read on the forward strand.
ACCTTCTTCTCGTGCACAATCCCGATGACAACCAAAATACCAGAATCACAATCGATAGGTACGTGGGTGGGTGGAAGTGGCAATCGGCCTTTAAACCAACTGCCTTAGACCGTTCTCAATGCATTACAGTTTACCTGCTACTCCTCGTTAAACCATTTTATTTTAAGTGCAAACCCATTGACCTGGCTGACACTTTATTCCTAAGCTCATCAGTATCATTAAAGGATAAAGAGCCAAAGTATCTCAACCTAGTGGTGTGCCACGCTAGAAAGGGCAATGAATAATCAAAGGCGCTACTTAATCGGTCAGCAATCGCAATAAAATTTTCAAAATACGCGCCGCCAGCAATTAATCGTTCGATTAGAGCGACAGATCAAACAATTTTCGGCACGAAATTCGGTCAAAAACTCGGCAAACTTCATCAACTTTATTGCAGTCCGATAATAAATATAAAATAAACAGCTGATTTCTGTGCCAGCGAGCGCATAAAAACAATACTCGGCCCACGATTAGGTGTTCAGTTGTTGTTGTCTTGTTTATTAGCGCTTCAGCTTTGCAGTCACGTTTGTCTTTAATGCTGCATAACATAAGAACAGGTGAAATAACAATAAAGCTCAAATGCTACGTAACTCTTTTTTGCTATTTGTTTTTATTATCATTCGCGAAAAATCGACGCTCTCTTCGGCAGTATGTGTGACTCTTCATTATTAATTTAGTGAATGAAAAATTCTTCACATTTGTCACTCTTTTGGTCACAACAACTTCACAACATTCCCTTTTGGGCCCCTTCACCGTCTGCAGTCAATGAGAATTGGTGTTGTTTGGCATTTCCTTCGATTTCGCACATACTTACGTGCCTACTTACATCTGTGCATGTATGTATGTATGTATGCATGTGTACATTTGCACATTTTTTCTTTTCGCCAATATTTTATGCGCTTTGCTAGTTTTTGTTGCCACTTTTATTTTGTTTCCAACTTTTGTAACATTTTCTTTCTTTTTTCGGGCTAATTTTTGTTATTCTCTTTGCGCCCACCTGTTTTGGCGGCCGGCGTGTGTGGCAACGCGTCAAAACGGAAGTAACTCCGCCGCCTTTGCGGCTGCCACAGTAGACGCAACACAGTGGTTGCCAGTCTTCCTGCTGTGCACACCCGCCTACCTATATATTCATCTATGTATGTATGTATCTAGATGTAAAGGGTCCGCCATATAACTTTACGGAATTAAAAATGCTATAAAAAAGAAACAACTTAATATTTTTCCAAACTCTTTTTTTTTATTTTGAAGTACAACCCTTCCGGTTAATGATGGAACACAACTTCCAGCCATATGAAGCCTCGGCTAGCCATGCACCATTCCATACGATCGGTCCAATTTTTCAACACATTTTCGATTGTAATTGGCTGTATTTCAGCTATGACATCGCGTATGTTGGTCTTCAGTGCATCAATTGTTCCTGGTTTGTTGGCATATCACTGGTCTTTGACGGCACCCCAAAGATAATAATCAAACGGCGTCAAATCGCAGCTCCGAGGCGGCCAAACGATATCAGAATTTCGGCTGATAATGCGATCTTCGAAGACAGTGCGCAAAAGATTGATCGTAGCATTCGCTGTGTGGCAAGTAGCGCCATCTTGTTGGAACCAAATGCCACCAATATCCTCCTCTTCAATTTCTCGGAACAAAAATTCTCCATTGACGGTTACGGCCTCTCCTCGCTCATTTTCGAAGAAAAATGGACCAATGATGCCTCTCGACCAAAATCCGCACCAAACAGTGACTCGTTGTGAATGCATCGGCTTTTCTTCGAGTGCGTGCAGGTTTTCTGAGCCCCAAATACGGCAATTTTGCTTGTTAACATACCCGCCGAGATGGAAATGAGTTTCATCCGAAAAGATGACTTTTCTGTAAAAGTTTTCATCTTCTTCAAGTAGATCCCAAGCCCATGAAGCGAAGCGAAAAGGCATTGGGTGTTCGGTTTGCTTCAGCTGCCGAACCAATTGGACTTTGTACGGCGTCATACCAAGGTCTTTACACAAAATTCGTCACAATGATGTCTCCGAAATGTCCAATTGTTGAGAACGACGGTGAACTGATGTTCCTGGTTGGGATTCACGAGCACTCTCGGCCACAGCAGCAATATTTTCGAGTGTACGCACGGTTTTTGGTCGGTCACGCGTTGGTTTGTCAATAAGCAACCCAGTTTCTCTTACTTTTTTCGCAAAGTAACGCACATACGCTTCATTCGGTGCTTTTCTTCTTCCCATTGGCGTACGCATTCTGCAACATTACCCAACTTTACCATGATTTTCAAAGTAATGTCGCAATATTTCCCAGCGTTCTTTGAGCGTATACACAACCATTTTCGTTCAGCGGAAGAATAAAACTAATTTTCTGTCATATAAGATGACAGCTAAGTGTTACCATTCTTCAAATAATAACTAGTTCAAATCCGTAACGATAGATGGCGGGCCCTGTATATCTACTTGTTCGCTTACATGAATATTTACAGAAGAGACCTCCTTCCAGTAAGCCAGTTTAATATTTGCATTTTGAGGTTTAATTCCACGTGTTTTATTTTAACGTGCTCTTTCCAGCATAGTTTGGCATCAAGCGTCATCCCTAAGTACTTCGCCGTATTGGAGTAAGGAATTTTCGTGACAGAAATATATACAGGATGATATTGAATTTTTTTGTTTGTAAAACCCACATGAAGTGACTTGGCTTCATTAAGTTTTACACCCCACTTTGTAGTCCATTCGGTGATTTTGTTAACATCTTCCTGAAGTTTGCGAGAGGACTGTGTCTCATCGTCTCCAATTGCTAAAATGCACGTATCGTCAGCAAAGGTAGCTATAGTGCTAGTCTCAGAGACCGGTAGGTCAGATGTGAAAAGCACGTAAAGTATAGGGCCAAGGATACTGCCTTGTGGAGCCCCGGCTTTAACTCGCTTTAGGCTTGAATAAGAGCTATCGCACTTGATCCTAAAATATCAGTTATTTAGATACGAAAACTCCCTTGGAAGCAAGATTTTAATTTTATGGAGTAGTCCGTCATGCCATACTTTGTCGAAGGCCTGAGCAACATCGAGAAATATGGAAGAGCACACTTTTTGCTTTTCAATTGCTTCTTCTATCACATTTGTGATCCTATGCACTTGTTCGATTGTTGAGTGCTTTGCTCGAAATCCCAACTGGTGCGTAGGAATAAGGCGTTTGTTTTCAATCAAAGGCTTTAACCGCTGCAGAATTATTTTTTCGCGTAGTTTGGACATTATAGGTAACAAGGAGATTGGACGGTATGATGACACTTCGTGAGGACTTTTGTCAGCTTTTGGTATCATTATTACCTCTGAAATTTTCCAGTACGTTGGCACATTTTTTAGCTTAAGGCATGCATTTATAATTTTTGTTAGCTTAATCAATGTTTTTTGAGGAATATTATTTATGGTTTCTGCGGTGATAAGATCGAAGCCGGGTGTTTTTTTAGATTTCAGGAGATTTATTTCACGCTTTATCTCTGCAGGCGAAGACAAACAAAACTGGTTTTCAGCTTGATGAATATCTGTAAGCAATGGTGCATGATGTGCTTCATGGACTTAAATGCTTTTTCTAAGTGATCAGCAAAGACTTCCGTTTTTTCAATATCGCTCTTAGCCCACAAGCAATTGGGTTTTTTAATTGGAGGGTTTTGTATTGTTGGTCTTTTCAGGTATTTTGCAGATTTCCATAGGGAGCAGTCAGTACTTTTTTCCGCTGTTAGTTTCTGTATATAGTGATTGAAGGATACATTTTTTAGTTTATTAATTTCTTCTCTTAAATGTCGAGTCATTTTATTTAACAAAGCTTTAGCGATGGTTGTCGGGTTCGTTGCCACTTTTTTCCTAACATTCTTTTTTCGGCGATAAGGGAACATATTTCATTTGGATAAAGAAGTCCAGCTTGTTCTGCTGTTTGAGTTGGTGTGCTATACCATGCGGCATTTTGGATTTGTTGGGTAAACAATAATACTTCTTAATCAATTTCATTATGTGACGAGAGTGTATTTTGTTTTTGAACGTTGTGATTAAGCGTATATTTGAAATACTCCCAATCAGTAAACTTGTTGGTCAGAGTAGGCGCTTGTTGTTTAAGTTCAATGCCTTCACTTAGTTTTAGATATACGGCTGAATGACGTCTGTTCCTTCATATACTAGCAAGGATTTTTTGCAAATTTTTCTTGAAATGAAGAAGTCAATTAGATCTGGAGTTTTATTTTGGTCTGTTGGCCAATAAGTAGGTTTGCCGATGGAGATACATTCGCAGCCAGTTTTTCTTGCAGCTTTATAGAGTTCACGCCCTTTAGTTGTTGTGAGTCTCGAGCCCCAATGAACGTGTTTTGCATTGAAGTCTCCTCCTATTATGAGTCTCCCCATATGCTTTTGAAGTAGTTGTTTATACTGCTCTGATTTGATGTTATATCGTGGAGGACTATATACCGCAGTTAAGCATATTCAAATATATATTCAAATTCAAATTCAAATTCAAATTCAAATAAATTCAAATTCAAATATGTCGTATACTATGTTTAACCAGAATTGCACTTCATCCTCTGGCGTTGTTTAAAGTGTGATTTGTATAATAAGTGCTGTAATTTTTCATCTTTGCATATGTATGAGTTGTTAAGTGAGTTTCTGATATAAGACACACGTCTACTTTTTCTATTTGAAGAACTAGTTCTAATTCGTTCAAATGTTTTGTTAAACCGCTCGCATTCCATGTCATAATTCGAAGTGATTTCTCCATCCGTATAAATTTTTATTTGCGAGCTTTTCGAGTCGATCCAGACCTTTTTCCAGAGATTTATAAAAAGTTTCTTGCTGGTTTAAGAGCGAAAGAATTTGGGAAAGTGTATCATTACTATTGTTTCCATTGTTTCGAGATTTGGGTATATTTTCTCTTGCAATATCTGCATATGTTTTTGTTTGTGCTGTTTGGACTTCAGTGCTGCGTCTATTTTCAGCGTAGCATGTAGCTGCCCTGCTAGCCACTTTGCAACGCGCGCAAACACAATCACATTTGCATATTTGCGATTTGGCCGATATGAAAATTTCTATGCAATGAACAGTGAGCCTTTATTGGGATATTTTTAAACAAAATCATAAATGGAATTTCGAATGGTCTACGAACTCAATGCCGGTAAGCTGAAGTATTTAAGGCAACAAAATGACCAATGAGGCTGAACGAAGTCGCTGAGCCCTTCATATCTCATAGGCACAGACTCTTGCGCTTCTCAGGTTGCTGAGCCCTTCATATCTCTTGCGCTTCTGAGATTTATAGAGGTTCGTATTTTTCAGAATTGGCTTTACGCCGTCCTCAAATGTTTGTAATACTGCTATTTTCAGACTAATCCCTGTTCGTTTGGGGTTCGAGCCATCAGTTTGGCGTTGCGGTTAAATCCATTCTTCCAATTCAATTCAATTCAAACTCCATTCAATTCATTACTCAATCAACCTTAAACGGAAGAAACGCCAGAGCTACTCCCAATTAGTGTAGTTCCAGTACTAACTTCTTTCTCTTCTTAATTGGAGCGATAACCGCTTAAGCGATTTCTTTCTCGTGCTAACCGGCGCCAGTTCCTTCTCCACCTGATCTTTTCCTCTTTTACCACAAGCTGGTACCGCATGAAATACTTTCAGAGCCGGAGCATTTGTATCCATTCGGATGACATCCAGCATAGCCGCTGGATCTTTATTCGCTGGCCAATGTCTATGTCGTCGTAAAGCTCATAGAACTCATCGTTCCATTGCCTGCTATATTCGCCGTTGCCAACGTGCAAAGGTCCAAAAATCTTACAAAATCTTTCTTCCAAACACTCCAAGCGTCGCTTCATCGAATGTTGTCATCGTCCACGCTTCTGTGCCATGCGTTAGGACGGGCATGATGAGAGCCTTGTAGAGTGTTAATTTTGTTCGTTGAGAGAGAAATTTACTACTCATTTGCCTACCTAGTCCAAAGTAGCACTTGTTGGCAAGAGAGATTCCAGTACTAACTACTTTAACAAAATATCGAGTATTTAATGCTTTATTAAAGTTTTTTTCTATATCCTTGTTCACTCCGCTCGGGAGCATAGGGCCTCGACAAGGCTCTTCCATTGTACACGATTGCGGGCTGTTGTTTTTGCGCCGTCCCATGTGATATCGACCTTCGCCAAGTTATCTTTGGCCGACCGCGACTTCTACTCTCTTGCGGGTTTCAGCCCGGTGCTATTCTCGTAATGTTATCTGGCGGTCTTCTAAGCGTGTGACCTATCCATCGTCACTTTCTGCGTTTGATTTGCTATAGGATGGGCTCCTCATTCGTTCATCTTCACAGCGCATCGTTGCTGATGGTATTCGGCCAGAATACTCTATAGATAATGCGGAGACATTTGTTTGACGAAAGATTTTAGCTTTTGTGTGAGATGGTGTTGGAGGCCAGCTATGTTTCACTTCCGTACAACAATGCAGAGGTCATACAAGGGCTGAATATTCGCAGTTTAGTGCGCCTGGAGATTTGAGAACACGCCCGTACTGTCTGCATTCGCCCGAACGCCACCATAGTTTTGTTTAGCCTGAAGTTGACATCTTCACCTGTTTCGCCGTCTGTCGTGATAGTGCAGGCTTGTTAAAGTAGTTGAGAGTAGTTAAAGAGCCTTTCGTGCCAGTTCTCGGATAGGTACCGATTATACGGTCAAAGTATTTACTTTAATTTTTCACGATTTTCTGTTTTAAAAATACTCTAGTGGTTTGGCAATACTAGGAGATTAAATTGGGCTGTACTGTGCTAGCTGATTTGTCTCGCTGCGATTGTAGATCCACCTCTGAGACTAGCGAAAATAGCGAGAAAATAAAGAAAATTTGTACTAGAAATCGCCGTGCGATTTCGATGATAATTTCCTTTCGCGCGTACACACAGAAGACGAGTTCTGGCATAGTTTTTGCGGACAGCGTCGAATTTTTCGCCGAAAAGCAAAGCGTTGCTGGTGCTCAAGAATTGTTTCTTTAGACTAAAATATTGTCGAAAACGCAATTACCGGTGACAGATCATGAGTCTATGAACATGGCATTAAAAACGAACAGCAATCATTAGAAAAAGTCCAAAAAAAACCAACAAATCCGATTCAAAATCTGGTTCACTTTGTGTGGCTCACATCGAATTGCTTCCGACTGACCAAACAGCAAAATAAAGTTGAAAATGTGCGCGTACTGAAGAGTTCGAAGAAGACATTTTTTTGACGAAATGCCGAAATTATGCAGGAAAAACTGATGATTTCTTCAGGACGGCATGTCACCGGCTCACACAACTCATTTCATGGATCAGTGACTATTTGACTAAAAATGATGTCCGAACTATTCGCACTTTACTGAATCTTCTTTCTGTTTCTACGACTCAAGTTTGAGGTGATAAAGAAAAATTTGTAGAAAAAGCTGAATGTTGAAAACTAGGAAAAGCATTGAAATCTGTTCATTTAATACCAGAGACATCACTTCGAAAGTGAAAGATGCTTACACCCGTTTGCGGGGTATGTGGCCGAGCTCTTTCTCCGATTTGTGGTGTGCGTATTGATCTTTTCCATGAATGGAGAACCTACTGTCTTATGCCGACTCCGAGCTAAAGATGGGTTTTTATGAAAAAATTGTTCTTGGCAGAAATACACTCGGAGGTTTGCTAAGGCCTGCCGAGGAGCGCCCGTTGTTAGGATAAACGTTTTCTATCATTTGTTGTTTCATGCCCGACGTTTCGAACCCAGGCACTACCGAATGGTAGTCAAGCACCAACTGTCAAAAAGAACAGGGAAATCAGAAGCAGAGCAGCGTTGGAATGGAATCCTCAAGGACACGGGCGACGCGGTCGTCCACAAAGTACCTGGAGGCGTTCTGACCATCGTGATTTAGAAGCAGTTAACCAAGCAGCAGTTAATAGAATAGGATACAAATGTTTTGTTGAAAACCTATGTTCCCAAGTGGAATAATAAAGGAATACAAAACAAAACAACACAGTCACCCACCAACTAATACTTAATCCATTTCAGTTTTATTAACAAATTTCGTGTACTTTTTGATTAGACGCTAAGCACTTACTTCCACTTACGGTTCCTCGTTGTCGTCATACTACCATCATCCTCATTTAGCATGCTTCCTAACAAAATGTTTTGTATACCGAATTTTTTCTGAACGGCCCACTGTACGTGTTTCTTAAGCATAAGATAGCGAGAGTTCTTTAATTATCATACGAAATGACGCTCATAGCTTTGCTAACAGCATTAACAAATCTTGCTTAGGCCGTTGCTACTGTCCAGTGATATTACCGAGACCACCTAACCGTAGTCCCAGAAAAAATTGTGCCTCTACTACTGAGATATAGTTTTACATAGTTTCATTTGAAGGGAGCTGGAAGAAGTGTCGGTCGCTCTGTCGCTATATGCAGATTTTTGGTGTATCGGGACTTTCCTTGGGTTAATGGGATTCCTCATGAGCACAACATTTACTGATTTCAGCTCTGCGGCCTACGCGTTTTAGTCGAAGAATTTTGTCAACAAGTATTGCTTTGAACTGATTCATTGATAGCTGAACAGTGATGGCCGCACTCGTCGAAAAAACTTTCAATTGTATAGGTCCCCATTGCGTTGTAAAGATTACGTGCCTTCCCATGCGCTTAATTGACGCCGGTTAGTATGAGAGGTAAACGAGTGCCGAGTAGAAGAGTTTAAAATCAGAAAGCTGATTGTTTTTCACTCGTCTTTGTGTTGGCAAGATACTTTTGGTGACCGTTATAGTTTGTTATTGGTGTATATAAAATATATTATTGTTGTTGTTGTAACAGCACAAAACATTCGCCAAACATTCTTGTGCAATGCTGCTGAATTTAAAGCTCTTGGCCGGATATAAAACCGCGTCGTTCCTATCATGAAAAACCGTCCGCTGTTGAAACGTCTGATTGGTTTAACATTAAGTTTGATAAGGTGTCAGCCTGCATCGCTAGTGTTCATAAAGTAAGCATGAATGTACAAGGTGGCACAAGATTAATCATCCTAACAGAAGGTTTATAATTTTTGCAAATGGAGTCGAACATCAATCATATTTGACACTCGTGAAGTAGAAAGCTGATTTATACAAACAGACAAGCGCTAGATCCGTAAAGGCATATACAAAAACAAAATTGGATGATTAATTTTTACTTGTGGGTACTACATAGAAGAGGCAGAGTGGAAAAAGTTTGTGCGTTCATTAGTATCAATGCCCAAAGGAATTTTTCTCTTTACTGGAGTTTTATTGGGTTGCACAAGTATACGGAGTTCGCTTGAGTTTTAAAAGGTTCAACGTACTACTAAATGTGATCATTTTGCAGGTACTTCTTCCCTATAGGGATTTCTTGACAGATCGCGCGTGACTAATACCAACCTACATAAATACATAATTTTTTCAGTATCTATTCACATTTCATCATCGAAAGACTTACGTCTAAATAACGTTTACAAATCGTACAACGAAAATCGTATTACCTAAATCGACACTCTGTGGGACACTTCCGAGCATACATTATTGGATGATACTCGACAGATTCGACCATGTACGGCCCGACATGAAGAAAATATTCCGGCTTTAAATGGTAGTTTTACCGAAGACCCTTAAGAATCGATTCGGCGCCGATCTCAACAACTTGGCCTATCATGCGGCATTACTTGGGCGATTTTAGGCAAAGATCTTGGTTTGAAACCGTATAAAATACAGCTATAGGGTGGGCCATGTAAAATTTGCTTTTTGAATCGGCTATTTTTTTTTATTTTGAAGATTGAACATTGTCATTGCCACGACTGGCTTTACAGTAGGCCATTCGATCAACCGCGGCTCCTTGCTCATTTTCGAAAAAAATGGCCCGATGATGCCGCCGGACCAAAAACCGCACCAAACAGTGACTCGTTGTGGATGCATTTGCTTCTCTTCAGTAACGTGCGGATTTTCTGAGCCCCAAATCCGACAATTTTGCTTATTGACGTAGCCACCGATGTAAAAATCAGAAAAGAAGAAGAAGACTCACCACTTTGGAAATAGGTTTTCAATATTTCCCAATTTTGTTCAAGCGTATAGCGTCCCATTTCGTAAATTTCAAACCTTTAAGTAAATTATGAACGTATTTGACATGTCATTTATGTTACCATTCTCAAAAAAATTGGTGGTTCAAAGAGCAAACGCTATATGGCCCAGCCTGTAGTTCAAGATTTGTACCTGGCTGATCTTCTAAAATGTGATAATTTCAGCCGTCGGACTCCTGAAAAACTCGCCGAAGAACCGCATTTCGAGACCCGAGTTTTGTTCAACGATAAGGTCCATTTTCAGCTTAATGGCTACTTCAATAAGCAAAATTGCCATATTTGGGCTAAAGAGCAACCCGAAGCCATTGAAGAACAGCCATTATATCCATCGAAAACAACCGTTTGGTGCGATCTGTGAGCTGGAGGAATCATGGGCCTATATTTGTTCAAAGATCAGGAGAGCGCCAATGTAACTGTGAACGGCGAACGCTATCGCGGCATGGTAAACGACTTTTAAATGCCAGATTCTGGAAATTGAAGCCCGTGATCTCCACAACATTTGGTTTCAACAAGACGGCGGACGGCGCTACTTGCCATAAACCTCTTGAAACAACGGACTTACTGCATCGCCGTTCCAGTGTGCAATTTTTCTCTCGTCTCGGATCAGTGAATCGGTAGATTGCCCACCAAAATCGTGTGATATCACATCCTTGGACTTTTATTTGTGGGGATATGTAAAGTCTAAATGCTTTGTGGATAAACCAGCTTCGATTGAGGTATTGGCAGCCAACATCACTAAAGTTCTTCACGAGAAACCGACCGAAGTCCTTCAGCGAGTCATTCAAAATTGGTGTTTACGGATGGCAGAATTACGGCGCAGTTGGGGCCAACATTTGAAAGAGATTATCTTAAAAAAATAATTGTCAAGAATGGTTCTACATAAAAATAATAACAATTGCCCACAATTTGAATGTTCGGTGTTTTAATTGAATTGAAAATCCGATACCTCTAAATTGATCAGCCCTTATAATATAGCCGATTTTTAATTAATTTTGCGTAAGAAAATTGAAAAAAAAAATTATTCAATTACTTTATATAAACCACCATTTCTGTATGTATTTGCAAGTGTTGATTGGAAATTTTGCACTTCATAATTTTTCTATTTTTTCTTTATTGCAATCAAACCACGATTTGTGTTGCTAAAAAATCTTTATACTCCAAGTTATTTTTTATTCGCGTATAAATTAAATTATCTTCATTACTTCACTCATACGAAATTTTTGTGTCACACCGCGCACTGGCGTTCAGTTACTCTTCACGGATATTTCACAACTCTTCTGTGTTTCTTTAAAAAAATCATACACTTAAGCATGATGAAATACTTTTGATGATATCAACGTAAGGAAAGAAACACAATATTGCCAAAATTTTAATCACCGACAAAAAGCGCGTTAAAGAAGAAGTTAAATATTGTAATTACAAGCGATCAGTCAACTATTCGATCAATACAAAGCGGAAGAGACAAAGCAACTAAACTAACGATTGAATTTAAGAATTTTAACTGAGCGCTACTGAGGTAGACAAATGTAAAAACAAAAAAAAAAAAAAATACCAACAAAAAAAGTAAATGGCAAAAGCCACCAAACGTCAATAAAAGTAGCGAATGCGTTGCGATAAACGGATATGAAATTGCAACAAAGGGCAGAAGGAAAGAGGTGAATGAAAATGAAAATAAAAAAAAATAATTATATTTACATAACGCAAAGACGAAGAGGAAGAAACAGACGATCGAGAACTCTTGATGAAAATTAATTACAAATATGAGGCACAAATGTGCGAAAAAGAGAAATTTCTATGCGAACCCGGAACTCTTAGTTAAATAGTTGGCTTGCAAAACTCTCTGCAAACACACCAAATCACTGAATGACGGATTATGTACATACATACATACATACATACAAATATTGCATACCAATATTTTGTTGTAGTGACTTACAGACCCATGACGTACGCAAATAGATATATTTGTGGGCGTCAGCGCTACAAATACGGCAAACAAGCAAATAAATGAAAGGGTATTGAAAAGAAAAAAAAATAAATAAAACGTAAGCTTAGCAGCTGATCTTCGCAATAAAAAAGTGAGCAAACATAAAGGTAGACAGCGAGTTTAGACACAGCCTAAATGGAAAAGCTGATTGGGTTCACTAAAAGATCCGAATGGTTACATGACACGTTGAGATAGGACTGGAGGAATCATCATCATCGTGGCGTTACAGTTCGGGGTGGATCATTGCCACCGTAGTCCGCTTTCGCTCTATGTTATGAGATTTTCATCTTTCGTATATCGTCTTCTACGTCTTGCAAGCAGCGTCTCCTTGGCCGGCCTCTCCTTCGCGTTCTTTTAGGGTTTGCTTCAAATACTTTTTTGGTCGTTCTTTCGCTGGTCATTCTTAAAATCTTAAAACGTAATCTTTGGGACTTTATAAACCTCGTTACATTTCCTCCCACGATTAAAACACTGAGCTTGTGGTGCACCGTCTTCTAATCGTATAGGGCCTCTAAGTATTTTTCTTTCAAATCGCATCAGTAAATTCACGTCATTAACTTTAAGAACCCATGTTTAAAAGCCGTAGGTGGGAACCAGTCTAACTATAGTTTTGTACATTTATAGTTTTTGTTCCTTTGATATCAAGAAGACTTCATCAGTTTGATATGACCAAAATATGCTCTGCTAGCTGCCTGAATACGATCTTGTATAGATAAGGACATGGACATAAAGGACTGGAGGAATGATCAAGTTGAAATAAAACTATGAAAATGAAGCTCTCTATTATTTTAGTATATAACCATTCATGTCATTAATTTTATTTTTTTTTGTAAATAATCGCTTTCAAATGTTGGCCGCAACTGCGCCGTAATTCGGCCATCCATATACACCAATTTTGAATGACTCGCGACTCGCTCGAGGACTTCGGTCAGTATCTCGTGAATAACTTTAGTAATGTTGGTTTCCAATACCTCAATCGAAGCTGGTTTATGTACAAAGTATTTGAACTTTACATACTCCCGAAACAACGACGCAGTAAATCCATTGTTTCACGGGCTGTATAGCAAATAGCGCCATTTTGTTGGAATCAGATGATGCGGAGATCACGGGCTACAATTTCTGGCACCCAGCATTAAAAAGTCGTTTTTCATGACGCCATTCACCATCCATTGTTACATTAGCGCCCGCCTCGTCTTTGAAGAAATATGGGCCGATGATTCCTCCACAGAGCGTAGGAAATTATTGTTTTCAATGAATATAGTATAATGGCTGGTCCTGAATGGTTTCGGGTTGCTCTCCAGGTTGTTTATTGACGTAACCATTAAGCAAAAAATGGGTCGTATCGCTGAACACCAAACTTGGCATCGATTTTCATAATATGATTTTCGTTGTACGATTTCTAAACGTTATTGAGGCGTAAATCTTTCGATGATGAAATATCAATGAATACTGAAAAAAATTATGTATATAGTGTGACACGCGCGATCTGTCAAAAATTATGTATTTAGTTTGGCAGTAGTCACGCGAAATCTGTCGAAAAAAACCCTATTGCAAAAAAGTACCTCCAACCTGATCAGAATTTATTTGACGCCCATATGCGGTATTTTGCTTTACTTTTTAAATAATTTCTTTGTGCAATTTTTGTCTTAGAAATGATTAGTTCGTTGATTGACTTTTCCTTTGACATTTTTTTTTTATTATTGTAAATTCTGAATTGAAGTATCCCTAAAACTTTGTTTGATGTCCGTAAAAAAACATGCCACTTTTTTAATTTATGTTTTGAGTTAGGTAGGAAAACTATGGAAAAGCATATCTTGATTAGAACTTTCGCAAAAAATGTTCATTTAAGACCCGTACTGTAATGAATTTTATAATGAATTTAACATTTAATATTCGTTTACAATTCTAAGTAAGTGGCAACTCGTATATAACTTTTTTCTGGCTTAGGTTATAAATAATATCTACGTTTAGTTTAAATTTAACTATATTTGGATAGAGCTCCAAAGTTTACTTAGATTCGCAAAAGACGCAGACGTATTACAAGATGTCTACTACAAAAAAACGTAAGGGTCTAGCTGCATCTGGTAACACTAAGGATCAAAAGGTCGGTGTGATGGCTTTCAGCCAGCCAGGTCCTAACTTTAAATGTAACTAAATTTCGTTTCATAGTTTTAGATGCGTGGCAACCCTATACCACACTGTATCTATGTCATAAAAGCATACCTTGATTAGAGCTTTCGCAAAACGCTTCTATTCAATACCCATATAGTAATAGATTATATAATTAATTTTGCTTTGAATATTAATTTAAAAATTTTGGTTAGCGACAACTCTTTTATACAGTATTTCTGGCTAAAATATACAATTTGGTTTGAAATAAAATCTAGATGAAATTTAGATTAAATTGAATTTTGTTTGACGCCCGCTTAAAAATGTCCTATTTTTGTAAATATTTAATTTACGTATCTGGCAACCCTATTCTAAACTATATATATATCATTTAAGAATATCCTAATTAGAGCTTTCGTAATAATCTTTCATTCAATACCCATATTGTAATATTTTATGTAAGTAGTTTTATTTTATTTAATATTAATTTGAAATTTTAGGTAAGTGGCACTTTTTAGGCTTAGTTTATAAATAAAATCTACATGAAGCTTAGATTTAATTAAATTTCATTTCACATAATCTAATTTTTAATTTTAATTTGAAATTTAAGGTAAGTGGCAACTCCCTTATACCATTTTTCGGGCTTAGTTTATAAATAAAATTTACATTACGTTTAGATTTAATTAAATTTTGTTTCATGTAATTCAAATTTTAATATTAATTTAAAACTTTACGTATGTGGCAACTCCCTTATACCATTTTTCGGACTTGAAATCGGATGAAATTAAAATCCATATTAAATTGGATTTAATTAAATTACGTTTCCCGCCTGCTTCAAAATATCATATTTCTGCAAATATTAGCTTTAGATATGTAGCAACCCTATCCGAAACTACATGCATACATATTAAGAATTTCTCAAAAAAGCTTTAATTTGTTGTCCATATTCTCATATTTTAAAATACCTAAATATTAAATTAATTTAAATTTTCAAATAGGTGGCAACTCCATTCATAAATATGCCGATAAGACGTTTCTACCTCGCTTATTTGGTATCTATATTGGAATATCGTTTTCTACTTTATGGGAAATGGTAAGATGGCAACTATTTACTATTTACTATTAGGTAAGTGGCAACTCTCTTATACGATTTTTCGGGCTTAGACGAAAAATAAAATGCAGATTAAATTTAGATTTAATTAAATTTCATTTGGCGCCTGCTTCGAAATGTCTCGCTTTTGTAAATATAAACTTTAGATATGTGGCAACCCTATCCGAAACTACATGCATATATATTAGGAAATTCTCAAAAAAGCTTTAATTTGTTGCCCATATTTTTATATTTCAATATACTTAAATATATAATTAATTTAAAGCTTGAAATAGGTGGCAACTCCATTTATAAATATGCCGATAAGGCGTTTCTACCTCGTTTATTTGGTATCTATACTAGAATATCGGTTTCAACTGCATGGGAATTGCTCCTTCAATATCTTCATGTAATCGATTTTCGAAAACAGGCATCTTTTCGAATTTATAACACATTACAATCATATCAAAATTTCAAGTCAAATTACTGACTACTTGTCAAACTTTGCAATCGATGACATATGCAACAAGAATTCTTATTTATCAAGATAAAGCTTAAGTTTTAATTAAAAACAGAAATTTTTTAAGTTCTCATACATTTTTGAACTCATTTTTGTAGCAAAATCAAGGGAAGAAAGTTTTGAAGCTCTAAAAGAAATTTGCGGCAACAAATTTCATATATCGCAAATACTAAAAAGCCTCCACTCTATAACATACATACTTTACCAAACTCACAGCGCTCAGCACTTATTTTTTTTCTTTATTTTTTATAATTATTATTATTTTTATTATTTTTAACCGAACGTTCAAACATATTTTGTGGTTAGAATAAATCCCACTTAACTTGAGTTTAGTGGGCGTTGATATATTACTTACTTACAATGACCCAAATAAAATTAATCAGTGGGAATATCCCCTTTCTCAACTTGCAAATTATTAGTAAATTCCTTTCTCAGTTTTGGAAAACCTATGCCAGACGCAAAGCGCCTGGGTTTTATTGTGGACTTCCAATTCATCGTTTATTTATATTTTTGTGGTCTGGCTGGCGTATGCCAATAACTTGCATTTGCCCGATATACTTTATATTTGTGTTTAATATTTTTTATCTTTGACGCGCGATTACAAACATTTTAACTGTTAACGGAAGTTGAGTGTTGAAGGAAGTGGTTTTAACCAAATGACGTTAAAGTGAAAATTTGTATTTATTAATTGTATAATGATATTTATACACTTCCCCATAAATTGAGTACTCAGAAGAAGTGCCTTCCAAAAACATGCTTTTAAGCGCATCTTTTGTTTTAACAACAAAAAATATTTAGTCTAGAAAAAAGTTCTGAGCATTTCGACAGTGAAATTTACATAGTTGGATAATACGATTTTAGATGAAATATGCCCTGTTTTGTTCGATAATTTTTGTGTATTTTGTAGGAAATTTTGTAAGATGTACGAGCCCCTATTCGTGGATCATTGGACCACATCATTCTTTCAAGCCTCTCTTATGGCCTTTTTACAATTGCTTGAAAAGTTAGCAAACAGTTTTATCAAGACTGAAGCAGAAGATTGGTCAGGAATGGCGTAAAAGGCCGAGTATAAAGAGTGTTGTGTTCCATGAAAATAATTCCAGGCCACACACATCTTTAATGACGCTATAAATCGAAAATAGTAGTGCTATTATTCTAACTCAATGCGCATATCGCAAAAAGTATCGCGACAAACAGGCACCGTCTGACAATACTATTCGCCGTTTGATGTCGAATTTGTTTGAGCACGCGACAGTAGCAGATCGTCAACATGCCGTTCATCAACGACCAAAACGTTCCAATGAACTTGTTGAAACAGTGAGGGGTGAGGGAGAGCGTTGCCCAGCAACCAACAGTGCTGTATCGTCGACGCGCTCAGCACTTTGGCGTCACTGAAACCACAATGCGGCACATTTTAAAGGATGATTTAACTCTTTCCGTCTCGGTGGTTAGCGTTGCTAATCACCTATTTTTTATTTTTTTTACGACAGTTGGGGACATCTATGTTTTTAATTTTGCACGAATATTGATTATTGTTTCCTTTTAAGTGAAGAGGGCGCTAATAGTTAGAAATACACCCACCACGTGTTGAGAAAATTTGAAGTAAAAATCCGTGGCCGCGCGTTTTTGTGAAAGCTAGAAGTAAAAATTCATAATAAATTCAATAACGCAATTTATGGTTTCAGTTTTGTGCAAATTTAGTTCTTGTGGTGTGTTTGATACACAGTGGTTGCTTTCTCGCTCGAATTTCGATTATTTTACGAATATTTTTTATAATCAGTGGTGGTTAGCAACAATAACCACCGTGACGTAAGTATTCTTAGAATTTGCTTTTTTATACGGTCACTATGAGTGGGACTTGCTTTGGTATTTACAATATTTTAGGCAATTATTTCAATAATGCAACGATCATTGACGCAAAGGGAAATTGAAGAATGTTTGTATGAAGATTTACCTTCAGGACCTGAAAGTGAAGCCAGTTCGGATGAGGATCAAAATCTAGACACGCCTGAGTGGCCAGTGTCAAAATCGATATCGGATGTGGGGATGACATACCATTATCAAACTTTGTAAGTCAGAATAATATTGTTAGCTATACGACCTTGCAGCCTCCTAAATGGAAAATGACCTTCTCTATGGATATATCTATACTAATATTATAAAGAGGAAAACTTTGTTTGTTTGTTTGTTTGTAACGAATAGGCTCAAAAACTACTGGACCGATTTTAAAAATTCTTTCACCATTCGAAAACTACATTATCCACGAGTAACATGGATTACATTTTATTTTGGAAAAAAATAGGGTTCCGTAAGATATTTGGATTTTTCGGGCACAAACTGAAAAAAATCTTATATATAAAATAAAGTCAACTTTTTGTGTGTGTTCGCTAACCGGCCGTGTCTGCACCGAATTAAACCAAACTTACACCCATTGTTAAGAAGGTATTGAAGATGGTTTCCGTATAGCTTGGATACCTATTGGTGGATAGGGCTCGAGATATAAGTCAAAACATGGACCCGGGTAACCTTCGGATGTGTATGTACAATATGGGTATCAAATTGAAGCTGTTGGTGAATGCTTTAGTACAGAGTATTTTTCATGCCGCTCCGTGACTGGGGTCTCGAGATATAGGTCAAAACGTGGACCCGGGTAACCTTTGGTTGTGTATGTACATTATGGGTATCAAATGAAAGCTGTTGGTAAGTGCTTTAATACGGGGTAATTTTCATACCTATTGATGACTAGGGTCTCGAAATATATGCCAAAACGTGGACCCGCCGTGTCTTTGAACCGAATTAAACCAAACTTACACACATTGTTAAGGAGGTATTGAAGATGGTTTCCGTATAGCTTGGATACCTATTGGTAGATAGGGTTTCGAGATATAGGTCAAAACGTGGACCCGGGTAACCTTCGGACGTGTATGTACAATATGGGTATCAAATGGAAGCTGTTGGTGAATGCTTTAGTTCAGAGTATTTTTCATGCCGCTCCGTGACTAGGGTCTCGAGATAGAGACCAAAACGTGGAGCCTAGAATGTGTTTGTACAATATGGATATCAAATTGAAGCTGTTGGTGAATGCCTTAGTACAGATTATTTTTCATGCCGCTACGTGACTGGGGTCTCGAGATATAGGTCAAAACGTGGACCCGGATAACCTTTGGTTGTGTATGTACAATATGGGTATCAAATGAAAGCTTTTGATAAGTGCTTTATTACGGGGTAATTTTCATACCTATTGATGACTAGGGTCTCGAAATATATGCCAAAACATGGACCCGCCGTGTCTTTGCACCAAATTAAACCAAACTTATGCACATTGTTAAGTAAGTATTGAAAATGGGTTTCGTAAAGTTTGGTTGTAATTCGGAGCAGTGGCAACGGGTACAACGTTCTTTTGAGCCAGCCATAATGTCGCTTACTTTTTTAACGCTTGGGGCGGAACTGAACTGTCAAATTGACAGTGTGAGTTACAATGTGTCAATATTTCTTTCTGATTTGGATGCCATAAGGAAAAAACGTAAGTGCAACATGTAAAAATTGTTTGTGAATTTTTTTGGAGTGGATTTTGGAACAGTGAATAATTTCTTACGAAATTTGAGAATTTAATGTGAAATCCGAATGAAATTATGTGTTCGTGGAAAAAACAATTTTTTTCGTTTTTTTTTTTTTTGAAAAATATAAATGGATAATGGTTAAAAAAGCTCCAATGCTTAATAAAACATATAAATTGAAACGAAAAATTCATGGACGATCAGGAAAAAAGACGATTGTTTATTCATATGCGTTGATTTGAAATTTAAAAACAATCTTCTTTTCTCCTGATTTTCAATTTATATTTTATATTTACTCAAAAACAAATAGAAAAACAAAAAATATTGTTTATGCCAAAGCGCTTGAATGAAGAATAAAGAAATAAATAATATGAAAACCATATATTTTCTGTTCTAAACCATATCTATTCTATTTTAGTGTGCCCACCGAAGGGGGCCGGGTTTGCTAGTATACATATATAGGTATATATGACTATAAAATAAGTGACTCAAATATAAGCCTTTTAAAATGGAAAGACAAACGATCCATTTTTATTCTCTCGAACTATCTAAACCCTCAAGATGTGGAACAAGTTACTCGCAGGGAACGTGATGGAAGTGTAGTTAGGATCGATTGCCCTCTGGCTGTAAAGAAATACAACAGCAATATGAACTTCGTTGCTAAATTCGATCAATTAAAAGCGTGTTACTCCATCGACCGAAAATCCCAAAAGTGGTGGCACCGAATTTTTTTTCATTTCTTGGATTGCTGCGTTATCAATAGCTATATAGCTTACAAAGTGATTAACAGACCTCATCTGGATGAGTTGACATTGAAGGAATTTCGCCGCTCAATTTATCAGGGGCTGTTAGCACCTTGCTACGTAAACAAGCGAGCTCCAGGAAGTTCCGCGATCAGCAATGGATCAAGCCCAAGATCTCCTGTACCAGTTGAGATAAAACGGTATAAGCCTAGCGTGCCTGCTGAAATCCGCCATGAGAGTAATCGACACCAACCGCTTAGAGGCACACCTAGAAGATGCGCCTTTTGCAGTACCAAAAGCGTCCCTGTCCGCACAGTATAGCAATGCAGAACATGCCACGTTCCTCTTTGCCTCCGAAAAGGAAAGACATATTTTTCAGATTTTCACAAGAAATAATTGTTTGTAAATTTATTACCAAATTTTGTATTGTCTTTTTTCTAAAAATAAATAAAAAAGTGAAGTAATTGATCCAATTCATCGTTTATTTATATTTTTGTGGTCTGGCTGGCGTATGCCAGTAACTTGCATTTGCCCGATATACTTTATATTTGTGTTTAATATTTTTTATCTTTGACGCGCGATTACAAACATTTTAACTGTTAACGGAAGTTGAGTGTTGAAGGAAGTGGTTTTAACCAAATGACGTTAAAGTGAAAATTTGTATTTATTAATAGTATAATGATATTTATACACTTCCCCATAAATTGAGTACTCAGAAGAAGTGCCTTCCAAAAACATGCTTTTAAGCGCATCTTTTGTTTTAACAACAAAAAATATTTAGTCTAGAAAAAAGTTCTGAGCATTTCGACAGTGAAATTTACATAGTTGGATAATTCGATTTTAGATGAAATATGCCCTGTTTTGTTCGATAATTTTTGTGTATTTTGTAGGAAATTTTGTAAGATGTACGAGCCCCTATTCGTGGATCATTGGACCACATCATTCTTTCAAGCCTCTCTTATGGCCTTTTTACAATTGCTTGAAAAGTTAGCAAACAGTTTTATCAAGACTGAAGCAGAAGATTGGTCAGGAATGGCGTAAAAGGCCGAGTATAAAGAGTGTTGTGTTCCATGAAAATAATTCCAGGCCACACACATCTTTAATGACGCTATAAATCGAAAATAGTAGTGCTATTATTCTAACTCAATGCGCATATCGCAAAAAGTATCGCGACAAACAGGCACCGTCTGACAATACTATTCGCCGTTTGATGTCGAATTTGTTTGAGCACGCGACAGTAGCAGATCGTCAACATGCCGTTCATCAACGACCAAAACGTTCCAATGAACTTGTTGAAACAGTGAGGGGTGAGGGAGAACGTTGCCCAGCAACCAACAGTGCTGTATCGTCGACGCGCTCAGCACTTTGGCGTCACTGAAACCACAATGCGGCACATTTTAAAGGATGATTTAACTCTTTCCGTCTCGGTGGTTAGCGTTGCTAATCACCTATTTTTTATTTTTTTTACGACAGTTGGGGACATCTATGTTTTTAATTTTGCACGAATATTGATTATTGCTTCCTTTTAAGTGAAGAGGGCGCTAATAGTTAGAAATACACCCACCACGTGTTGAGAAAATTTGAAGTAAAAATCCGTGGCCGCGCGTTTTTGTGAAAGCTAGAAGTAAAAATTCACAATAAATTCAATAACGCAATTTATGGTTTCATTTTTGTGCAAATTTAGTTCTTGTGATGTGTTTGATACACAGTGGTTGCTTTCTCGCTCGAATTTCGATTATTTTACGAATATTTTTTATAATCAGTGGTGGTTAGCAACAATAACCACCGTGACGTAAGTATTCTTAGAATTTGCTTTTTTATACGGTCACTATGAGTGGGACTTGCTTTGGTATTTACAATATTTTAGGCAATTATTTCAATAATGCAACGATCATTGACGCAAAGGGAAATTGAAGAATGTTTGTATGAAGATTTACCTTCAGGACCTGAAAGTGAAGCCAGTTCGGATGAGGATCAAAATCTAGACACGTCTGAGTGGCCAGTGTCAAAATCGATATTGGATGTGTGGATGACATACCATTATCAAACTTTGTAAGTCAGAATAATATTGTTAGCTATACGACCTTGCAGCCTCCTAAATGGAAAAGGACCTTCTCTATGGATATATATACATATATAGGTATATATGACTATAAAATAAGTGACTCAAATATAAGCGTTTTAAAATGGAAAGACAAACGATCCGTTTTTATTCTCTCGAACTATCTAAACCCTCAAGATGTGGAACAAGTTACTCGCAGGGAACGTGATGGAAGTGTAGTTAGGATCGATTGCCCTCTGGCTGTAAAGAAATACAACAGCAATATGAACTTCGTTGCTAAATTCGATCAATTAAAAGCGTGTTACTCCATCGACCGAAAATCCCAAAAGTGGTGGCACCGAATTTTTTTTCATTTCTTGGATTGCTGCGTTATCAATAGCTATATAGCTTACAAAGTGATTAACAGACCTCATCTGGATGAGTTGACATTGAAGGAATTTCGCCGCTCAATTTATCAGGGGCTGTTAGCACCTTGCTACGTAAACAAGCGAGCTCCAGGAAGTTCCGCGATCAGCAATGGATCAAGCCCAAGATCTCCTGTACCAGTTGAGATAAAACGGTATAAGCCTAGCGTACCTGCTGAAATCCGCCATGAGAGTAATCGACACCAACCGCTTAGAGGCACACCTAGAAGATGCGCCTTTTGCAGTACCAAAAGCGTCCCTGTCCGCACAGTATGGCAATGCAGAACATGCCACGTTCCTCTTTGCCTCCGAAAAGGAAAGACATATTTTTCAGATTTTCACAAGAAATAATTGTTTGTAAATTTATTACCAAATTTTGTATTGTCTTTTTTCTAAAAATAAATAAAAAAGTGAAGTAATGGAGTGCATTAGTTTTAATAAATTTTTGTACCCTTCAGTCATGGTGGTTACTGGCCACCTTGTTTCTCAAAAACCTAACGGTAAAATTTTTTTTTTTTGCATTCGTGTGTTACTTGTATTCCATATTCCAATTAACAACAAAAAATAAATTTTTTATGAGTTAAGAGTTAAAATTGTTTCCGCATAAAGTGCAATTGACACAAAGAATATTGCCGACAGACCATTCACGTCGCTTGGAACACGGCCAAACAGTCGCTCGAATGGTTGACACTGAACCCTCGTTTTGGAAGCAAATTTTAATGACTGACGAAACACATTTTAATCTCTCTGGCAGCGTGAATAAACAAAATTGCCGCATTTGGGGAACTGAGAATCCACACGAGATCCATAAAACGCCATTGCATGACCGAAGAGTAACTGCTTGGGCCAGCATTTGCGCCGAAACCATCATTGGACCATATTTTTACCGAGAAAACGAAACGGTCGATGGAAACCGATATCGATGGATGTTGGCTCATTATGTCTGCTTGCAAATGCTTGAGAAAGGTGGAGACGGTTACTGGTTTCAACAAGACGCTGCGAATGCAACAAATGAGTTTCTGCAACGAAAATTCTAGTGTCAAAAAGAGGCGACACCGACTTGCCCCCCAGATCACCTGAATTAGCCCCCCCGGACTTCTTTTTGTGGGGTTGTCTGTAAAGTAAGGTTTACGCCAACAAGCCGCAGACTATTGACCAGCTTAAGGCAAACATTCGTGCCGAAATCGACGCTATAAGACGCGAAATGCTTGACAAGGTGATGACAAACGCAGAAAAAAGATCGCAGTTTGTGATTGCTAATAAAGGTGGCCACTTGTTTGATATTATATTCAAAAAATAGTTTTAATAAATTATAAATAACCAAACCAAATAAAAATACCTCACTTATACAAATCAGTTGTTTTTTTTTCAAAGTTATTCAATGTTTTCATACCGACATAAAAGATGGCGCATCATCTTGTACAGAGTGATTCGCAAAGTGATACAAACCTTGCGAAATTAACATTCAATTAAAATTTTATACTTTTCCACACCAAACATTAATTGAAAGAAATTATTGATCAGCTAAACTACTGTAAACTTAAGCGGTTTATTAAATTTGTGAAATAGCAATGTGCATCGGTGATCACTCATTTGTAAGCGCAAGCTATCCCATGAGTCACAACATCGTTTGCAAGTTTCGCAGCAAAAAGCGCAAGAATTCCCCCGCATTGCTTGCAATTCTTGTAATCACTTTATAATGGTTTGCAGGTTAACGCGTGCCAAAAGCCGCAAAACGCGCGCCGAGGCGGGAGCTAGAAGTGTGCCTGATATTGTAAGAGCAAAGTGCAGAAATATTTTATTTGCAGATACAAATACACATACATACATACGAGTGGCTGTGCATTAGGCCGGGTCGATTTGTGGGGAGGCAAAAAAATCGCCCATTGTTCTGTGAAAATCATATTCTAGGGATCAAAATAAGAAACTTTGCCGAAGGAACCATACCTCTAAAACGAGTTCTGATGTCCCCTAATTTGGGTCGAACTTTTTAGTTTCTTTTCTCATGTAAAGGCCAAAAATGGTGATATTTTGAAATGATTGTATGGGGAACCCCCAGGGGAGTTCCAGGGGGTGTGCCACTGGCATGGGTGGATCGGCCGTCCAAAATTAGTGGGGGTCGGTCATACATTTGGACTCGATTGGAGCACTCTAAATGGGTCAAAGTGGGATTTTTCGTTCGACCCAAATTGGGGAACATCAGAATTCGTTTTAGAGTTTTGGTTCCTTCGGCAAAGTTTTTTATTTTGATCCCTAGAATACGATTTTCACAGAGCAATGAGCGATTTTTAAATCGACCCGCCCTACTGTGCATGCACTGCACAGAAATATTTGTATGGAGCTGCATTAGTAGATTCACGTTGACAGGCAGATAGTGGAGAGCAGAGCAAACGAAAGAGCGTCAAATGGACACCGAATAATATTCGCACCTACACACACACACATACATACATACACACACTAACTTGCAAATTAGCTAAATACCCACGACATAATAACAACTAACTAAAAGCCATTTCTACCGTCGCAGCCGGCAAGCAGCCGAGCCATTGACAGGTGGTACGTATGTGTGTATGTATGTATGTATGTATGTATGTATGCATGCATGCATGTATGTATGTATGTATGTGTGTTTGCATGTATGTATGTATGTATGCATGTATGCATGCATGTATGTATATATGTATGTATGTATGTATGCATGCATGCATGTATGTATGTATGTATGTGTGTTTGCATGTATGTATGTATGTATGCATGTATGCATGCATGTATGTATGTATGTATGTATGTGTGTTTGCATGTATGGATGTATGTATGTATGTATGTATGCATGCATGCATGTATGTATGTATGTATGTGTGTTTGCATGTATATATGTATGTATGCATGTATGTATGCATGCATGGATGTATGTATGTATGTACAGCTCCGAAGAGCGCACAGTCGGCGCGATAGACACGCGCGTGTATGCACTTGACAATTTTTTTGGTGGGGGCGAGTGGTAAGTAGCTAACAGCGTCTGGCACGTCCAATGCGGCTCTCGCTCCAAGCTATTTTTATGAATGAAAACGTAAACGTAAAACCCCTACAACTACGCCAACGTGTCGGTTATGGGCTGGCTGATTTGTTGTTGGCGAACAAGCGTGAATATTAATTGATTTAAAAACCTGTTGTGCCTTGCGTACGTTTATGAACGCGACGCGCGACGCGCCACTGCTGCCACTGCTAATATCAAGTCTGGGTTTTATGAGCGCGATGCGGCTTAATGCTGCCAACAATCGTTTTCTGTTTTTTTTTTGTTTTTTATTTGTGTTTTATTTAATGCATTGGGGTTTTTCAAAATATCAGCGTCTCCGATTTTGTTTGATTTTCTTTTGAATTAAAATTTTGCGTTTAAATTTCATTGAATTTCACAAGTCAAAGCAATTAGACCAGTAAGGCAGTAAGCGCGTTGCTGAGACCCTGTGCATAAGCATTTGTGTGTATGTATGTGCATATGTATGTATGTACGTGCGTATGTATGTATGTATAGGCATATCAGCGACCACATTTAGCTGATATGTTTGCGCATTCGAGTTGAGATGGCGTGGAATGTTTGCAAAAAAATTAACGTGAGCATAGAAAAATGCCAGTGCATACAAATGCACATACATACATACATATATACAGTAGATTCTGTTTCTATGCGGTATATATGTTCCGCAAGAAACAGCATAAAAAAACAGCATAAAAAAACTACCAGTTCTATAGTAAAACTATAGATAGGTTTCAAAAGTGCTAAGAACCGCATAAATCTGAAATAATTAAATAAAATCGCATAAACAAAAAATTGTATTTTTGAAAATTATATCTTTATTTAAGAAACGTCAGAATCGAAAAATAAATTTACATCGTCAGAAAGAGAATCAGACAATACCCACATGTTGCACATTCGTTTAGGATTTGGCGTAAAATCACTTCCGTCACTTGAGGAAATGTACACGCCTGATCTGGATGATGATGCAGCCGGTTTCATACTTGTAGGGTTAGCATTTTTGATATAATCTGTGATGAGTTTTTGCTTAGCTGGTTTAGAATCTTGTTTATATGTACAATTCCCGATAGGTCGACATTATTATTATTTTATTTTATTTATTATTATTATTTATTGTTTGGCTTTCTTAAAATAAACATTACATTTCATTTTTAATCATTAACATTAGAACGTACGACAGTGACACTAGGTCGTTTGTCGGAAGAAAAAAGAAAAAAATCTTACATTTTACATATGTTACTATGGTACTATGTATTGAATTCGCTTAAAACTAATTTTCTATATTCTATAGCACCAGTGATGAAGTTAAATTATTTATTATATCCAGAAGGGCCAAAACCATTTAAAATGTCTATGATTTCATCTCGGCTTAAACTATATTTTCCAAAAAATCTTTGACGAATTCTTTTAAGTATCGGGCATTTTCCTAAGAAATGTGTGATGTCTTCTAATTGATTTAAGTTACAAAAAGTGTAATTTAAATCCCTTTGGCTTCCCAAGTATATTAAATCACATCTGGCTTTCATAATCCACATAATTTTATAGATTCCAGTATTATCGTTTAAATAGCTTCTGGCGTTGTTATGGTCTAATTCCTTATATAATCGGGTGCTTTGGTGTGCCCTTTCCCATAAAGTTCGAATATTCGAATCATGAAGATTTTCTATTATTGAAATTATATTTCTATTCCACTCTCTTTTATTTGAAGTGCCCCAGTTACATGTTATATTTAACTTTTGTGCTAGATTACTAATTTCTTCAACCCAAAATATCTGTTTTTCTAAAATCTTTTTTGATAGTATATGAGGCAATCTATTACCATCATATTCAAATAACGTTTTGAATATATATTTTAAGTGAAGCTGCAGTGTATGCAAATGAAAACTTGGAACATTTGTCTCCAAAAGAATGCAATAAGATGGCGTATTACTCGGGAGATGAAGTACCCTTTTTAAAAAATAAAGTTGAATTTTGTCCACTTCTTCAAACAACCAGTTTCCCCATACCTGAGCAGCATAACTCTGGATTGCTCTAGTCACCGCTAAAAACAGTTTCCATTTTGCCGACAACTTAATTTTATTTTTACTAAGAAATGTGCACCAAGTTGCATTTATGCTGTTTTTCGCTAGAACATTTCTATTTTCTATATGTTGCTTGAAACTGAGTTTTGATGTTAGCTTTACACCCAAGTAATTATATTCTTTCGTTATTGGTATAACTTCGCCGTGAAAAAACCACTTTTCTTTTTCTGCTATTCTACCGCCTCTCCGAAAAATCATTATAGCTGACTTAGATAAGTTTACTTGCATATTCCACTTATCGCAGTATTTTTCTAAGTTGCTTATCATTTTTTGAAGAGCACTAACCTCATCTGCCAATATGACGATATCGTCAGCATATAATAGCAAACGGATATTTAACTCATCTATAAAGAGTCCCCCCTCAAAGCAGTCGTGCAGGCAAAGAGCAAAGGTGAAAGCAGGCACGCTTACTTTACTCCTGACGATATTTTGAATTTTTCACTTATTTCATCTCCTACTTTTACTATCGAACATGTATTTCTGTAATAACTTTCAATAAAGTTTGCCATTTTGGTGGAGATTCCTATTTCATGAAGCTTGTATAGCAATAGTTGTCTAGGGACAGTATCAAAAGCGGCTTTAAAGTCCACAAAAAACGCGTACACTTTTTTCTTCTCCCTAAACTTAATATGGACTATTGCTGCTAGGTTATTTATGTTATCTACAGTTGAATGTCGCTTTCTGAAACCTGCTTGATAGGTCCACATGCATTTTTTTATTTAAAAAAAACCGCACTATTTCAAAACCGCATAAAAAAAAGCCGCATAAAAACAGAATCTACCGTATATATATACATATATATGTATATGTTTATATCAATAAAAATTATATGTCCACTCATACATACTTATATGCCCGCATATCGATCAGCAATTATGTCAAATTTGATTTTTGCGAGCGCATTGATCATTATCATTGATTTTTGTTTTTATTTCAATTTTCTCCCATCATTTATTCGATGGAGTGCGCGTGCGCCACTGTTGCCGGAGGCCAATCTCTCAAACTGGTTCTCTTTTCAGGCGACTAGGCGATAGACGATGCCTTTCGGCCGGTCGATGACGCGCTACGATTTAGTGTTAATTTTCGCACATTTCTTGTGAACACAAGTCAAGACAACAATAACAACAACACGCGCAAAGTGAATGCGACAAGTGTGCTTTTTGAGTTTGCTGACGGCGGTGACGTCAGTAGTATAAACAATTTATTGTTGGTTTTTTGGTCTTTCGTTTTGGCTGATTGACAATGCCGTTACAAAGCAGACAGCTCCGAAAATGACGGCTGCTCACTGTGATATGTTAACTATTTCGAGTAGTTCGGTGTCAAAATGTGTGTGTGTATGTGTGAATTCGCATTTTATCGCATACAGGGTTTTGCAATGAGGGAGTGCGCAGATTTATACCCTATGATCAAAAAGTACCGGGAATGTTTAATTTAAAAGAACCGCGCACGTGGGAACCGATCGATATTTTTTTTCTTATATTGGTAGGACTGTAACCTATCTAACCCACGCTGCTCTTCGCAGTTAGGCGGTGAATGTAAAACAAAACTGCATAGTGTTGCAAAACACAACAAAGTTCGTCTTATTTGGGTGCCTGGACATTGTGGTTTGCAGGGAACGAGTTAGCTGATAAATTGGCAAATGAAGGCTCTGCAAGTATGCCACTAGGCCCTGAACCCTTTCTAGGTGTCAATTCCGCAACGATTCAACTATGGATTGAGGACTTCATGAGGTTTACCCACAGAGGTCATTGGTCTGAGTTAAACTCGTGCAGAGTAGCCAAGTGCTTTTTCTGAAAGAACCAAACAGGAAAACAGCGACCTTTCTCCTAAAACTCAGCAGGAAGGACCTGAGCGTACTGGTGGGTGTAATCACAGGGCACAACGTCTGTGGTCAGCATATGGCTACCATGGGGGTTGTGGACAGCCCGAAATGCTTATCCTGTCTTGAAGATGACAACACTGCAGAGCATTTTCTCTGCAGCTGTCCTGCATTTTCCAGCATCAGACTTAGGATATTGGGTTGCAATACACTGAGTATGGACAAAGTTCATACTCTTCCTCTTTCGGATCTCTTAAAATTCATCAATGAATCCAAGAGATTTGTGGAAGAGTGACCTCAAACTAATTTATCAGTTTTTACCATCCACATTTTATATATCCTATCTCTATTCTTTCTACTGATATCTATCCGGGTGTAGTACAATGGTCTACTGACTGAGTGCTTGGACTTGTCCAGCCCCCACAAATCTAATCCAATCTAATCTAAGGACTGTAAGGCACACAACTGTCACTTTTTAGCGCCATCGGATCATTTGAGAGATGCTGTTCGTCGCAAACGGCCGGAAAAGTAGGGCAAACACTTCTTGGATTTTGCGTGATGAAACGAGCCATTGCACCGCGCGCAAATTGTGCTGGATTATTTGACCAAACACCACGTAAATACCATCGTATTCACCTGATATGGCCTCGTGCGACTTCTTGTTGTTTCCAAGCTGAAGTTACCACTTCGTGGAAGGAGATTTCAGTCGATAGAGGAGATCAAAGAGAATGCGACGAAAGAGCTGAAGGCCATCCCTTCGTCGGCTTACTGGACTGGCCATAGAGGACTGGATTAAAAGTAGGCACATGTGTGTTACTTTAGACGGGTCATATTTTGAAGAGATAAAATAAATTTCCCTGAAATTTAACTTTGTTTTGTTTCATTTAAACATTCCCGGTACTTTCAGGTATGTAAATAAAGGAAGATGTATGTAAGACTGCTTCTTAGGTAGGTAGGTGAAATGCTTGAAGTACCACTCTGGCACTCCCCAAGTTGCGCTAAAGCGCCGTTTTGATACCATTATGAGGCCTCCAACAGGCGGATATCTACAGCCAGCCAGAGCTGTTGATATAATGGAGAAGGTTGATGGGATTTAGGTTGGCGCACTGCCCCAGGCTTCCGAAGAAAGGAGCACCCAGTGACCTTAATCGTCTAGCTGCCAAACCCAGAGATTTACAGAGAAACTGCTATTTATACATTTTTTGCTTATTAATAAGTATTACAATATTAAATTTGCTTAATACGTAATTTATTACATATAACCTAAATTCTATAGAAATATTATTACAATAAATGATTAATGAGCTATATTATTACAATAAGTATTAAATTTCTTAATTTTAAACAATTACTGCTACGTCCGCATTTCCGGTGTTGATGACTGGCTAGCTTCTTGCCCTTGGTGGTTTTTCTGGGGGTTGTCGAGTTGGTGTTGTTGTTGAGGTTGCGGTAGCGGCCGTAATTTTGGCAGATCTTTGATCGCGTCCGGTAATTTCAAATTGTCATACACATTTTTATATTGAGTAGGTTGCGGTGGAGAAACCGAGGAGGCACCCGTGTTTGTATTTAGTTGTGGTAAACTCATTGTATCAAAAGTAAATTTATCAACTTCGATATTTTCAGGTATTAATGTAAGACTTTTGTGTCTTTTTGGATACGGAAGAAAACTCAATCTTTTTTGTATTTTGCTCATTAAATAAAGTATCCTTTTTTTCACTTATTTTAAACTTTTTTTTTTTTTATATTCACCAAATTTCATTATTTGCGTTTATGTTTCAAATTTTCTATTGTATATAACAATCACGTATGTTTTTATATTGTATAAAAGTATGTATGGTTTTTGTACAATTTGAACCAGAAAACAATAATTGACTTACATAAGCCACGGGATCAGGGTTATCAGGAGCCTTGTTTCCATGATTAAGTTCTTCCTAGTCATAAGGAGTCAAAACTCCACGGTCTAAATGGCTTTAAAGCGGTCCTCTGCAATGCTGATATGCCCTTAACAAAGTTCACTTTTATTGGTTTGCCGCCAATTTGAGTGGAATATCGACGCTGACATAGTTGTTTGTCTGCAACCAATATGCCCTTGGT
This sequence comes from Anastrepha obliqua, assembly GCF_027943255.1. Taxonomy (NCBI): domain Eukaryota; kingdom Metazoa; phylum Arthropoda; class Insecta; order Diptera; family Tephritidae; genus Anastrepha; species Anastrepha obliqua. The sequence continues at coordinate 12,769,335 of NC_072893.1, forward strand.
TTCCAGTACTTGTTGTTGATATGCCGTCAACAATCAAGTCACAATCACTAATTCAGTTTTTACACTTTAAATTTATCTATTCAGAACCGTTAACCGAACTACCATCTGCGCCAGTTATAATACTTCTCCACAACAGTGAAAAAAAAAAAAAAAATAACGAGTCACCTTTTCGACAGCAATATCACAAGTATTTATTAATTGTTTCTTAACTACTATTTATACATTTTATGCTTATTAATAAGTATTACAATATTAAATTTGCTTAATACGTAATTTATTACATATAACCTAAATTCTATAGAAATATTATGACAATAAATGATTAATAAGCTATATTACTACAATAAGTATTAAATTTCTTAATTTTAAACAATTACTGCTACGTCTGCATTTCCGGTGTTGATGACCGGCTAGCTTCTTGCCCTTGGTGGTTTATCTATTGGTTATCGAGTTGGTGTTGTTGTTGAGGTTGCGGTAGCGGTAGCGGCCATAACTCGCGCCATTTCTTTGAAGTGCATAAATTTCGAAAGGCACACATATAACCTACATGGCAATATATAATTCGTGTCAATGGAAGTCGTAGTTTTCGCAAAACAGCTGTTGAAAGTTAAAAAAAGGCATTTTTGACGTTTTTTACTAAATTTACAATGTTTATTAACTTTTTTCTGGAACAAAAATTTTTTTTATATCGTCATAAGATAGGTTTTCTGAAAGACAATTTTGTCACCTACATTTTAGGCCTAAGTTTGTCTGAATCGACGAAATATTGTAGAAGTTATAACGTATTATGTGAATGAAGACAATTTCATCGTCTGTCGTATATCCTTTTGATGTATACAATACGGTTTCGAACAAAAGTAAATCATGCCAGCCTGCGTATTGAGTCATACAAATAAATATATATATATATAGGAAGGAACCATACCTCAAAAACGAATTCTGATGTCCCCCAATTTGGGTCGAACGAAAAATCCCACTTTGACCCATTTAGAGTGTTCCAATCGAGTTCAAATGTTTGACCGACCCCCACTAACTTTGGACGGCCGATCCACCCATGCCAGTGGCACACCCCCTGGAACTCCTCTGCGGGGTTCCCCATACAATCATTTCAAAATATCACCATTTTTGGCCTTTACATGAGAAAAGAAACTAAAAAGCTCGACCCAAATTGGGGGACATCAGAATTCGTTTTAGAGGTATGGTTCCTTCGGCAAAGTTTCTTATTTTGATTTCTAGAATATGATTTTCACAGAGCAATGGGCGATTTTTTTGCTTCCCCACAAATCGACCCGGCAGAATAGGGTTATTTGCCCATTTTAGCAATTCCAGCTAAATAAGAGCTAGGTATGACCATTGCACGTCTGTGTATATTTTTCGGTAGCGCCATATTTCTGCAAGTATAAATTTGTGCACGTCGACAGAGGGCTAATGAAGAATTTTGTGAAAGCTTTGGCAAAAACAACGGAAAACACAGCCCTTAAATACTTGAAAACCAAGTTCCCAAGATTGTCAGCAGAGAAAATCAAAGCGGGTCGTCGGTCCACAGATAAAGAAACTGTTTACGGACACAGAATTTTAAGAATGCCTTGACAGTTCCGAAGCTAAAGCTTGGAAAGCTTTCCAAAAAGTTGTTCATGGATTCTTGGGAAACAACAGGAGCAACAACGACCGTCAATTGATTCATACAATGATGAAATACTTTAAAACTATTGGTTAGTATTGTAAAACGTACATACTCCAAAATATATTTATCATATAAATTGATTGGAAAATTATTGGAAAATTTACAACTAACTTTGTTTTTGTTAACAGGTGCTCGCATGTCGTTAAAAATGCACCTACTTCACAGTCATTTGGATTTTTTCCCTCCGAATTTGGGGGCTGAAAGTGATGAACAAGGTGAGCGATTTCATCAAGATATTGCTACGACTGAAAAGCGTTATGAGGGCTTTTGGGATCAAGGAATGATGAGCGACTACTGCTGGATGCAACTTCGTGAAGTTCCGTGCAGAAGTTTGAGAGTAAAAGCGTAAACATAGCCAAGTCAAAATCTGCAAAATCACACGTGTTGACTTTATTGGTCATAACTTCTACAATTTTTCGTCGATTCAGACAAACTTAGGCTTAAAATGTGGGTGGCAAAATTGTCTTTCAGAAAATCTATCTTATGTCAATATAAAAAAAATTTTGTTCCAGAAAAAAGTTAATAAACTTTGATAATTTAGTAAAAAACGTCAAAAATGTCTTTTTTTTTACTTTGAACAGCTGTTTTGCGAAAACTACGACTTCCATTGACACGAATTATATATTACCATGTAGGTTATATGTGTGCCTTTCGAAATTTATGCACTTCAAAGAAATGGCGTGCACTGTTTTCGAGATTGCAGGTAATAACTGCACTATTGTCCAAAAAATTGGTTTTTTGGGAATATCTCGGAAACCGTTAAAAAAAAAATCATTTTTGGTTTCAGCGACCTCAAATTAGTTTAAAAAACGACTTTTGGTCGAGGACCATTTTTGGTGCAAACTAGTGTTATTATTAAGCTATGTATTTGATAGTAGCACTGGTCAAGCTCAATTTAAGCAAACGTTTGATGAACCAGGTTCGTCGAAAAGCAATGATGCCTCTCTTTTCGCCACTACAGTAATTCCATTAAGGTTACTGTGCCTTGTCGGGAAAACCACACCACAAATGGGTGGAGAAGCTCAACCAAACACCTATCAGAAGTGTACGCGTATATTTATTTATTTTTTAATGCTTAATAATGGGCATTTTCAATTTGATGTGCGATTTTCCAAAGTTTCATTTCATCACAAAATCATTTCAGCAAAAAAAAAAATACTAATTATTATAGAATTGCATACTCTTCATATGGTGATGCACCCTAGAAAATTTATATTTAGGATTGCTAAATTAAAAAAGTGAATTATGTTATGCAGCAAGCATAGCAATAAATAAGTGGCAGACGATTACAAAGTATATACAAAAGCAAGCATCAGATGTTGATTTAGGAATGCCATAAAATCGCATTCGAGTCGATTGAACTCAGCAGGTAGACAAAGGGTTAAGCGGTCAAAACTCGGAAATAAATTTTATGCATTACATAATTTTGATATTCAAGCAGCTGTTGGTGTGGCACAACAGAATTATTTAAAGGCTGATTATAAGGGCATTAGGAGTTTCTTTGCCGAAACCGATTGGAGCTTATTGGATTCAGCAAGTGTTCCTGCTGATTCCTATGAGATTTTATGTCGAAAACTGAATAAAATAAATATAAAAAAATATGCCACATCACCTTAATTCTTTACACCCCGCTGAAACTTTTAAAATTTCTAGCGCGCCTTTTTGCAAGACCCTGTATATATGAACACATTTATATGTGAATGGAACCTTTTTGTAGTTTTTTTTTTTCAAATTCGAATAAGTGGTATTTACTTATATTTCCATAAAAGCTACCGCACTTCAAATGATATTTTTAGTTAATTTGATATTGCAGGTTTTTTGCTATTTTTAGATTTCTCGATTTTTATTATTTGCCTTATTTCTTTCTTGTTTTTATAATACTTCACCATAATGTTATTAACCCATATGCACATTTAGTACATTCTGTAGTCAGATGGCAGAGTAGCTGAAGTCGAGTGAAGGGAGAAGTGGAATATTGTTTTGGTAATTTTGCAGACACTGAGACGCTTAAAGTGGCACCATAGTTGTATGTATGTATTGCGTTGCAAAATTATAGAATATATGATGGTACTGGTTTATTTATTATATTTGTTAGCCTCTGAAGCAGCCGGAGTAGAGTAGTATCTTCCAAGCGAAAGTTTTTGCTGTTGGGAAAGCCGCGGAGTTAGCCTACACAAAATCAGAAAATAACTCAACAATGAATACATACGTGGACAGTCAAGCAGCAATAAGAGCAATAACCCCATATTGTATTAAATCCAAAGATGTCCGAGGGAGCAAGGACGACATAGAAAGGCTAGCCGCAAACAGCCGCACATCTACCGGGTACCGGGTTAGAAAGGCATCATAGGAAACGAAATAGTAGATGAAAAAGCAAAAAGTGCTGTTAGACTACCATTTGAACAAGAGAACGACATACTAAAACTGCTAAATACAATGTACAACGAAATGGACGACCACATGAAAAGGCGAGTGGAAGCTAGGTGGACTAATCTGACCACATGCAAAACAGCAAAAGTTATGTGTAGAACTAACGACAAAAAACTGACTCAATTCGTACTGACGCTCTCGCGAAAGGACTGCAGAACTATCGTAGGTATGCTAACAGGTCATAATCTATTGGCTGCACGTGCGTACAAGATAGGGATTGCCAACATGGACAAATGCAGAAAATGCAGAGAGGATGTTGAAGAAACTTTGGAACACCTTCTGTGCGTTTGTCCGGCATTATTAAAAACGCGTTTAAAAAGCCTGGGAGCCCCATTGTTTGAGGGTCTGGAGGACGTCTCAAAAGCGGATCTCCCAGCTCTGCTTTGATTCACCAAAAACGCTGACATCTACAAGATGTATACTTTCAGTATTCATAGAGGTCATCGGTCTCCATCTGGTATCGCTAAGGATTAAAAGTTCTATGCGTGGCTTAATGCCAGCCAGGCTAACCTAACCTAACCTAAAGCTACAAAATTTGTACAAAAATTCACAAAAAATTAACAAATCTAAAAAAATGATCATCAAAATTTTCAACTTTTTTTCCAAATCTTTAGAAAACTTTATGGTATATAGTTGTATAGCTAATTCAATATTAATGCAATAAAGTGCAAGTTTGAAATGGCTACAAAATAATGGTTTGGGAGAAAGAAATAGATTATTTTTACTTAAAATTTTTGCGCAAATGGTTTAAAACTGCTCGATCTTTATCTCCTGGCGGTGCTACAACTACTAACATACCGATCGACTTCGATTATTTCCGTGATTTTATCGGCATTTTCGATATTTTTTAACATCAAAAATGCCTGAACGGAATCAACGAATCCAAAATTGCACGTAATTAGTTGTTAAAGTATCGGCACCAGAAACACCAAACACAACTTCAGCGGCCTGGCTTGCATTTTCGCATTCACGCCTTTATCAAAGAAAAACTGTAAAATGTACCGAATTTTCTCTTTGTTGACTTCCATTGTTAACACACTGTAACTTACAACTGAATGGAACCAACACGAAACAGCAAAATAATTTTTTTAGTGTGAAATGTCATCTTGACAAAGAGCATAAACCTTAAATTGTTTGATCGATACTTTACGAGGTATCGATCACTACAGCCATCTACCGAGAAAATAATATATTTATTTTTTGCCAAAGCAGTATTATCGACTTTTGACGTTTTTTTTTTATGGTGCTAGGTGTTTTGTTCCATATAAAAAAATTGCGGCATTACTTTGTGTGGAAGAAAAGGCTTAACACTTTTTTAATTCAATGGACTATAAAACTGCATACCCAGAAAAATTCTAAAAAATTTGGTTAAAAAGTTGAATATTTTAATGAAATTTTGCAATTTTTTCTTTTAATTATATAAAATATTTCATAGAGTTATACTCCTATGGTTTTTGTTGTAGTCCTTCTCCTTCCATTTGTTGTATGCGTATTAGATTTTTTCCTCAAATGGAGCGATTTACAGTTTACCATACACCGTTTCCGAACGGCAGATGTTTTTATGAGGAGCCTTTACGTGGCAGAAATACACGCGGAGGTTTGCCATTGCCTGTCGAGGGATGATCGCTATTAGAAAAAACCTTTTTTATTATTTTGCGATTTCTTTCCATTTGGGGAACCACATCAAGACCTACGCCACAAGTATGAGGAAGAGCTCGGCCAAACACCTAGCAGAAGTGTACGCGCCAAATATTTATTTGTTTTAACACATTTCTTTAGGTTTTTTCTTAAATAGGAGTGTTGCCTTTTAACAGAGTCGCCGCTGCCACACTACGTATGATGAACTGTAATTCCATATTTAGATCGAAAAGTTTGATATTTTGTATATAGTATAAACCTACATATAACGTTCCCACTTAGGGGCTTTAGTTCTTCTTTTTTCAGTAAGTTGAAAAATTCATCTCGTCCAAGAGATGGGCGTGAAAATTGTCAAGCGATGATTTGTGACGATTTTCCATGCGAGTTATCGAAGCACAGGTACATTCATCAGCTTGAAATTGAAATTTGAAAATTCGAGCCAAGAAGCGCCAAGACGCGCTCAAGCTAAGAGGCATACAATGGGAGCTCTGGAATGTGAATGGGTTGATAGTCAAGGAGGAAATGAGAGAAATAACAGAAAAAAAAATTAGGATGGAATAGAGGCATAAAGATAGCTAAGCCTGTAAGAAATGACTAGATTCTTTGGTAAATCTGAAAATAGATCCCAGTTTGAGAGAGCGAATTTTGGGCTCCGAGGTTATTCAGTGTTAAAATAATATATTTAATAATTAATTAACAAATAAAAATTGTCTGAAATATTATGTGGCAACCCTTTGAATTAATTTTTTTTTAATTAAAGCATTTTAAAAGAACTCCCATTTAAAACTCGCCCTGTAATATATTATTAAATTTTTAAGTATATTAAATAAAAATAAGTGGCAACCTTGTATGCATATTTTCGGGCATAACACCTAAGCAAAATATTTCCTTATAAGATATTTCGTTCAGGAGGATGGACATGGAAAAAAGCGTTTGCTATTAAAAATTGTGTGGCAGCCCTATTTACAATTTTTTCATTTTTAGGATTTTATGAAAGGCAGTTTGTATTTTCAGTGTCCAAATAATGTGTTTAACAATTAACGAATAAATACAATTTTTTTGAAATATTATGTGGCAACCCTTTAAATTAATTTTTTTCAATTAAAGCATTTTAAAAGAACTCCCATTTAAAACTCGCCCTGTAATATATTGTTAAATTTTTAAGTAAATAAAAATAAGTGGCAACCTTATATGCATATTTTCGAGCATAACACCTAAGCAAAATATTACCTGTATAAGAAATTTCGTTCAGAAGAATGGACATTAAAAAGCGTTTGCTATTAAAAATTGTGTGGCAACCCTATTTACAATTTTTTCGTTTTTAAGATTTTATGAAAGCCAGTTTGTATTTACAGTGTCCAAATAATGTGTTTAATAATTATTTAACAAATAAAAATTGTGTGAAATATTATGGCAACCCTTTAAATTATTATTTTTTTTTTCAATTAAAGCATTCTAAAAGAACTCGCATTGTAATATTTTATTAAACTCTTAAGTAACTTAAAATTAAGTGGCAACCTTATAGGCATATTTTCGGGCATAACACCTAAGGAAAATATTACCTGTATAAGAAATTTCGTTCAGAAGAATGGGCATTAAAAAAAGCGTTTTGGGTTTTTTTATTTTATTTAAATATTTCATATCTTTTACTCTGTGGAAGCCTATTCGCTTCCATTTGCGCTGCGTTTTCCACTCATCAAATCGATTCCTGTCAGGTTTTAAAAGAGCGTAGAAGCAGTAAGCAGTAAGCCCTTCATTTCGGGTAGATGCACCTCCGCTAACTTTGATGGCAGATACTTACTGCTCCAGCCCAATCGCAATCTGTTTCAAATTCCAGTATGTCACAATCAGAAACCTACTGGAGTCAATCCTGATTGCTTTAAGGCCGCGGCGTTGTGGCGAATTCAGCTGGATGGAGAACAGACGCTAACCAGGATAACTGCGCAAAATGAGTCCGACGCTCCAGGATTTTTTTTCTGTTTACAGCGCCAAAGCGAAGTGAAAGGGCGCTAATTTAAAGGCGGTGCTTACTCGCCTTGTCACAGAGGCATCAATGGAAATGCTGGAATTTATACCGCTTCCTCCTTCTCTGGTGCTCCTTGTCGGGAGTTGCTTATTTGCCAAGGTTTATTCGCAACTAACCTGCTAAGACAGGCCTTCTGACTATTTGCAACCTGTCAACCCCATCGGTAGCTTAGAACTCAGCTTAGTGTGCGATCCTTAAGTAGCGTGGGCCATGGCTATCACAATATATGAGTATGTGACTCTGATTGTAATAATAACAATTACCAAGTATTTGGCCATGACTACGATGGTAGCCGTGATGGCCATGATTATGACTAGGTAGATAGGTAGGTATAGTGTTTGTCAATTGACACACTTAGGTCTGCCGTAGGCCCATTCTGATGCCACCAGGGCTGTCCCCTCCCCTCGCTCTACATTGTCTTCATTGAAGCAACCTGTGGCTTTAATATATCTAACAAGGCTTCTTACTTTATTCTTAAATTGGCTACTTCTGCCAATTTATTCAAGGAACTTTTTCCTAAAATATTGAACCTTCTTCTATCCAGAGCCATACACTCTCATGACCTCGGAGCCCAAAATTCGCAGTCTGGCTCTAGCAATGGAAAAAGGATACTAGAAAAAATTGGTGCACGTAATGTTATATATGTAGACGCCACTGGTACACATGTGTAGGTGTAAGTACATAAAAAGCCCACTTTCTTTCGCAGCCGCGCGCTCTGCCGTGCTTTGTCATAGTTGCAAATTCTAAAGTATGTGCGGCGCATGTTGTTCACCCGTTTTGCTATCAATTAAGTCCGTGGGAATGCAATCATTTTATTTATCATATGTTGTCATTGCAGTGTATTACTCATCGCACTCGGTGTGTTGGTTTTTGAGAAAAAGTTTTTCTTAAAACTCTCGACGTATTTTATAGCACTTTTTCAAACGAGCTTTTTTATGCACTATCAAGTTTTCTCCTAACCCCGCACTGCCACTGTTATGTAGCTACAGCATGCAACATCTCTAACAGATCACATGAATTTTTTAACTTCTCAGCTAGTCGCCCCCCAGTGGTGTAATGTTTGCTGGCGATTTGATCACCTGCTTGTGTCTTTACCTCTTCCCACTATTAAGGTAGGTTAGGGTAGTCCCCCATTCTAACGACTGACGTGTTTTCTTTGGAAGGTGGAACGACAGGTGGGAGTCATACATAAGAATGTAGTTTCCGACGAACAATAACAGTTACTACATGTCGTAGATTGTGTGCGACTGCCTGGTAATTTCATTCGTGACGTAGAATTATGAGAATTTAAGTAACTGAAAGTTATACGATACGCTGAATTATGTCGACAAATGATGACTAAATATCGAACATTTATATTGTGGGAAAATGTTACAACTTTCCATGAACCCAAGCTAAGAATTGAAAGTGAACAATAAACAGGTCGTTGAGAACGAAAACTGACTCGCGAAAAGCACATTACAGTGAAAATATTTTCATTGAAGTTTTTCATCGCTTTTTTTAAATTTCTGTTACTTGGAAAATCATGGGAATGGTTAGAATAGATTTATTTACCTATCAATCGCGAAAATTGATATATTTTGGTATTGTAAGGATACCAATTAGGCTTGCAATGAATGGAGAAAACCATTACTATAAGCAATTTGAGAAAATTCTGTTCTAAATTTAGTTCTGACATTCTAATATAATTGCATATAAAAAAAACTGGCATGAGACGCGTAATCAGCGACTGCCAAAATTCCCGGCGCAAAATTTCGAATGCATGCCATGCGTTTTTGTATCAAAATTCAGCCGCCATACATTCGAATTGAAAAAAAGAAAAATTACATCGGATTTTTGATTAGCGACGCCGGGAACCCCCGACAAATGAGTTTCCCACCGTGAACAGTAGGCCGGGTCGATTTGTGGGGAGGCAAAAAATCGCCCATTGCTCTGTCAAATCATATTCTAGGGATCAAAATAAGAAACTTTGTCGAAGTAACCATACCTCTAAAACGAATTCTGATGTCCCCCAATTTGGGTCGAACTTTTTAGTTTCTTTTCTCATGTAAAGGCCAAAAATGGTGATATTTTGAAATGATTGTATGGGGAACCCCCCAGGGGAGTTCCAGGGGGTGTGCCACTGGCATGGGTGGATTGGCCGTTCAAAGTTAGTAGGGGTCGGTCATACATTTGGACTCGATTGGAGCACTCTAAATGGGTCAAAGTGGGATTTTTCGTTCGACCCAAATTGGGGGACATCAGAATTCGTTTTAGAGGTATGGTTCCTTCGGAAAAGTTTATTATTTGATCCCTCTGCGATTTTCATTACAAATAACAAGCGAAAAATAAAAAATATTGCGTCGTTCGCCCTCCCAATCGGAAAAAAGTTGAAGCGCACCTATTGAAAAACGCTATATATGCTGATGATGTTTTAGTATTCTCCAAATTAAAAAAGCCTTAACAAAGTCATTTATACTTTCCTGAACATTTTAAACAATATAAGCAAATGGTCAGAAATATCAGGCGAAAATATCTCAGCAAGTAAATGCGCTACTTTTCACATATGTATGTAGAAAACGTAAATGGTGCTACCCAGTTTGTTCTTTTCCTATGTACAAATCCAACATTCTAACACACTAAGGATTTTAGGCTTAACATTCGACAAAAAACTTACATATAGGGAACACTGTAAAGCCATTAGAATAAGCTTATTTTGAAGACTTTACATAATTAAGTTTTTATCTTCTAAGCATTGCCATGTTCATCCACACACAATTGCTAGCGTAACAAAGGCCCTACGCTTATCCAAAATCGATTTTCGACTATGTATTTACGGGCATTGTGCCAAAGAAAACATCAAACTATTAAATGCTCCTTACCATGCGGCAGCTAGAAGGAGTATCCGCGCGTTTCCAACACATCACCAACAAAAGCTGTTTTTGCAAAAGCCGGTCAATCGCAACACAATAATGCTCTTAACCAAGCAGGATTAAAATATTACTTGGACTGGTAAACTCAGCGAAGCAACAATATAAAAATAGCCGCAAACCGTCCACCATACAACGTTGTGTTGAACTAATGCACAATCTGAATGTCACATCAGATGCGATTTTGCCACCAATCCCAGTTTTCCCACCAGGCTTGAATCCAAAAATTATTTTTGTCGCGGATTTGCTAAAATTCCCCAATGAGTCCACTTCCTCTAATGTAAACGTCCAACATTTCAATGAAATCGTTGCTCCTTTAAGAAACGAATGGGAGTTTGTTTATACGATGGATCCAATACATCGTTTGCAGTCACAAACCAGCTTTGTGTCATAATCTCAGTCAGTGCTTCACCTTCCTACTGCTCAGTATTCACAGCGGAAGCAGCTGCATTGGTTGAAGCGGTAGTTTATGCCTCCGACAAGCGCGGTAAATTCATTATTTGCAGCGATAGTAAATCTATAATGGACGGCATATTGAACCATTCTAACGAAACTCCAATAATCACTGAAATCCGAAATAATATCTTAAAAAAATTCCATAAGGATCATGTGGGTTCCGGGTCATGCCGGAATACAAGGCAACGAGTGCGCTGATATCAGAGCCAAAGAAACCGTCCAAGAACCCCTTCACTTCAGTGCACATTTTACTATCAAAGATATTCGGAAAATTATACTAAAATCTCTTAAGGATACGTACAATAGTCAATTGATTAATTACCAACACCACTACAAAAAGTACAATCCTACCGGCATCAAGCTCATATATCCTACACACATGTCTTCTCAGAACCTCAAGATGTTTACACGTCTTCAAATCGGTCACACTATTAAAACTTTAACTTTTTACGAAAACTATATATAAACTTATACTTGATTCAAACTCACTTTACCCACTAATCTTTCAACACTTCCTCAACTACCCTCTCCCATCCTCTTGTATAGTTACTTATCTATATTATTACTATAGTTTAAGATACCATAAGCCGAAGGCCCTGGCAGCCAGTGCTTATTTCGTAAGTGGAATAAATATTAATAACCGTTACTCTTTGAAATAAATAAAAAAAAATATTGGAATTTATTGGGTTATAAAACTGCGTAAAAATGTTATTTTTAATTCTGAATAATAATTTGAAATTTGACTAAAAATTTGTGGAATTTCTACCGAGTTTGAAGCTTGGATTAATATAGTCTTTGTTATAGCATGAACTATATTTTAATAGAGAAAAAAAATTAAATTAACAAATAAATGGGTTAGATTAGGACTGCGGTAAACTCGGCTAGCATTAAGCCATGCACAGAACCTTTTCCTAGCGATACCAAATGGAGACTGACAATTTTAAGATTTAAGGTAGACATCAGGTAGGATGTCAACGCTTTTAGCAAATTTAAGCAGCGCTGGAAAATCCATTTTTGAGTTATCCTACAGACCCTTAAACTATGGAGCTCCCAGGCATTTCGAGCGCGTTTTTGACAATACCGTACAAGGACAAGAATGGACTATTCTCATAGTGGTGCTTTAAAGAAGAAAACTTATTCTCTATAAAAGACCAATTCTGATCAAAATCATTAATGAGAGATGAGGCTAAGATGTAATATTTTCACGGATCATTGATGCCGCAACCTAAGCCCCCAACTATGTCAATAGAAAATAACGGATTTATGGAATAGCTGCTCATTAAAAGTGGCATATCAAAAGCTTGTCTAAGCAATTCCACATAAAAAACTGATCATCAATACATTTGCGAATTTTTATCGGCGTCATACGAATATTTTTTTTAGGGTTGACATTTGAGCCGAAGAAGCACGAAGGGAGTTGTTTTGCGACTCCAATTGAGAGAAAAACGGCGGCTGGTAGAGTGCAGAATGATTGTAGAAACTTGTGATGAGTGTATTGTCACAGAATCAAAATCTCAGCGCAATATCAACACAACAAATATAAAAGATTTCGATCTGGAAGAAAAGGAGGTGCTCTAAAGTTTGCTCTATATTTTCTTGGCACTTCCTGCATTTGTCGTTGCTAGCAATTCTAGCAATCTTGTACGCATGAGCAGACAATTGATTTTGATCTGTCAGCCTCAACCTCTTTTCGTGAGTGGCGTAAGTACCAGTTTTTTGTCAATAATTCTACACATGACTTTTCCAGTTTTGCATGTGTTCAGATTAGTCTTTTCATGTAGTTGTTGTTGTTGTAGCAATAATTTTGCCCTTTTAGTGTAGTGTAATCACCGGTCGTCTTCGTCTAGCTCATCTAACGGTAGGCCCAGGAAACTATATAGCTGTTTCGACGGGTTGGGTTCAGAGGGAGAGGGGTGTTAGATGAGTTGGTTTGATGGGGCATGTGAAAAGGTGGTTAGTGTCGTGCGGGGTGCCTTCACATGCCGGACATATGATTAGTATGTCGGGGTCGATTCTGGATAAGTGGGCGTTTAACCTGCTACAGTATCCAGAACGTAATTGAGCCAAGGTTACGCAGGACTCTCTTGGAATTTGGAGCTCTTCGTCTACGATTGGTGGCGGTTGGACTCCGATAATGGCATTCGGGGGTCGGGAGCTTAAGAAGGTGGTAGGGGTCTCCCGATGAATGTCGTTTATGGCATGTCTAGGATTTTCTTGTCTTGGATCTCGTCCGCGTAGTTGAGCAAATGCCTCCTGACGTGCCTGAGAGTTGGCTCAGGCTCAAGCAGGTGTCTGCATGGGTGAGGCCTGCGGTAACACCCTAGCAGAAACAACTTGCTGAGCAGTTTGTTATGCTCCTTCATAGGCAGCATATGGGCCTCATCGTGTAGGAGTTGTATCGGGACATCATAAGACATCCTGTCGCGATCCTTATTGCAGTGTTTTGGCAGGTCTGGAGGGAGGATTTGTATAAAGAAAAAAAAAAATAATTAAAAGAAACCCAAAAAATGGCTAACATTTGCAATTCGTTCCTACTATTTTGAATACAGGTGCAAGTTAGGTTAGGTTGTACTGTAAAAGGAGCTCACTCAGACCTCTAGGATCCATTATGTTGCCATTGCTATGCATTTAGAGTCGAAAATGTTATTTTATGTAATTCTTAATGCACTTCTTAGCGAGTTTTAACAAGGCGTTTCGTCCGCAATATCCTCAAGGATGAAACATATCCTAACCACATTTGTCGAGTCCTACAGAGGGCAGGACAGTGGCAAAGTACGAGCTCCAAAGTACCCCCAGCATTCGCTTCCTTGCATGTCTTACGCGCGTCCCTCTGAACGAATCCCATTTTTACTGCGTGATGTGGGGTGAGACAGTGTGCCGTCAGTACTCCAAGCAATTTTTGCATAACACAGGTTTAAGTATCGATGGAAAGATAACAAAGTATCTATTGGCATAAATGGCATAAACTGACCGGCCAGCCATATATGTACTTAAATTTTATTATTTTACCGAAATCCATGCCTTTGAATTTGTTTTAAACTTGATGATCTAATTTCCTTCTCGTCTTTACTTTTTAGCTGTATTTAATTTTGTTATTTTCTCGAAAACCTGAATATATTTTCAAGTAAATAAGACAACATAAGTTACGAGTGTGATCCAAAGCGGGCCATAAATGCGATTTTTCACTCAACAAAGCCACCTAAGAGCACCGAGGAAACTTGTAAACTTGCCCAGGTATACCAGTGACCAGTGTTCAAAATAATAGAAGCCGGACAAATTAACAAGTGTAGACTTTTTTTGTATTCATTTTTTTAATAATTTTATTAAAATCTATAACTTTGTATATAATTGCGGGCACTTTAACATTTTAACTTTCAAATCCGAGAAGAAAACAAATCAGCTACTGTAGCAAATTCCCCTTGTGCGAATTAGCCTTTTGCAATACGTTTTGCACTTGCGTATGTTTACTATACTGCTCCTCACCTTTTGGAAATACAATATAGCCGTTTTATCTCATATTAAAGGGTGATCAATTTAGAGGTGTCGGATTTTAAATTGAAATAAAACAATGAAATTTCAAATTGATTGGGCAACCTTTATTATTTTTGTGTAGAACCATTCATGACATTTATTTTTTAAAGAAAATCAATTTCAAATGTTGGCCTCAACTGCGTCGTAATTCGACAATCTAGAGACACCATTTTGAATGACTCACTGGAGGTAGGTGAAATGGTTGAAGTGCTAGTCTGGCACTCATTGGAGGACTTCGGTCAGTATCTCGTGAATAACTTCAGTAATGTTGGCTTCCAATGCCCCAATCGAAGCTGGTTTATTCGACTTCACATACCCCCACAAAGAAAAGTCGAAAGGTGTGACATCACACGAACTTGATGGCACACCCGCTGGTCCGTGACGATAAATTGCTCACCGAAGCGCTCAAGTAGCGCCGTCTAGTTGGATCCAAATGTTGTGCAGATCACGGGCTTCAATTTCTGGCATCAACAAATCGTGTATCATGGCGTGATCGTTCGTAACTCGCTCCTATTAGAAAAAGTACCTACAAGCTGATCACCCTTTTGCACTCCCACAGAGGTGGCAAGAAAATTATCATTATATAGCGTTTTTCAGTAAGAGCGCTTCAACTTTTTTTTTTAATAAAACACAAACGGTTTGACTTTTTTAACTAATTTTTTTTTTATTATTGAGTTTGAACATATACATTTAAGTATGAAATTCGATTTCTTTTGCATGACCACCGCGCGCATGTTTTACGAAGTCCAATCGTTGAACCCAATTTTCGACCACTCTTTTGCATAAATCGGCCGAAATTCCAGCAATTTCGCGTTCAATATTGGCTCTGAGCTCACAAATCGTCGCCGGCTTGTTACTGTAGACCAATGACTTCACATAACCCCAAAGAAAATAGTCTAGAGGCGTCTAATCACACGAGCGCGGCGGCCATTCGACCGGTCCATTTTTGGAAATAATACGCTCATCGAACTTACTCTTCAACAAATCAATTGTAGCGTGTGCTGTGTGGCTTGTGGCCCCGTTCTGTTGAAACCACATGTCGTCTAAGTCCATACCATTCAATTGCGGCCAAAAATAATCGTTTATCATGTCGCGGTATCGATTTCCATTCACAGTAACGTGGCGATCGTTCTCGTCAACGAAAAAATATGGGCCAATTACGCCGCCGGCATGTAAACCGCACCGCACAGTGATTTTTTCGGGATGCAACGGTGCCTCATGAATCACGTGTGGATTGCTTTCTGCCCAGTAACGCATATTTTGCGTGTTGACAAAGCCATTGAGCCAAAAGTGAGCTTCATCACTGAAGATGATTTTTTGGAAAAACAGCAACAGAACGATTATTTTCATAAAAAATTTGCACGATTTGCAATCGTTGCTCAAGTGTGTAGCGTTCCATGATGAAATGTATACTAATGAAGTTTACAAATGACAAGCGAAAAATAAAAAATATTGCGTCGTTCCCCTCCCTATCGGAAAAAAGTTGAAGCGCACCTATTGAAAAACGCTTTACTAGTTGAGTTTCCATGCTTGCTGAAATTTAATAAGTTTCTAATAAATCGTCAGCAGAAAGAAGCGAGAAATGTGCTCCTAGGCAGTAAAAGTGAAGCCGAGTGGCGAAATTGGTTGATGTCCATAGCGATTGCTGATCTTAAACGGGTTTGAGCAATATTTCTCAATGGACGCATGTTTTCTGAGCGTTTCTATGCCTTAAAATGGCTAGATCAGCCTCAAGGTGTTAGCGGTAGGCTCAATTTTTTCAAACTAAAACCCTGTCGTCCGAATGGATACAAACGCTCCGGCTCTGAAAGTATTCGATGCGGTACCAGCTGGTGGTAGCAAAGGAAGATCAGGTGGAGAAGGACTTGGCTTCACTTGGTGTGTCCAATTGGCGCCGGTTAGCACGAGAAAAAAACGACTGGCGCGCTTTGTTAAACTCGGCCAAAGTCGCGTAAGCGGTTATCGCGCCAATTAAGAAGAAGAGAAAACCCTTGGCTTGGCCTGGCTTGAAAGTAGACAGTCACGATTATTATATTGAAAATTGAGCAAATTGAGCTCGTCAGTCCGTCGATATAAAAGTGCATACATACATACGTGCATGCCTACATACATGCATACATGCAAGCACTTATATGTACATAAATATATAACTAATAATGTAAAAACCCACCTTTCATTTGAGTAATAGGTACGAACTCCATAAGGCATTCTGGCGCCCCCCTATGAAAGCAATCCCATTTTACAAATAGCACAAATCAAAAACCAATTACAATCGCAACGAAGCACGACCAAAAGCCAACACTGATTAGTGCCACAGCGAACAGCTGTAGATTACGCGACACGCCGTATCCCAGTTACTCAGTCGCTTTCACACCTCATTGACTGTGAGGAATTCTTTGTAAATAGTTTTGAACTAGAAATTCCTTTATAATTGCACATGAAATGCGGCAGAAGTCTCGTGAAATGTGTTATCAAATTGATTAAGTATAAAAAGCATCGATTGTCTGTCAGAAATAAGGCATTCGAGTATAGTATCAAAATGATTTTTCCCAAGCGTCGATTTACACGAAAAATGAGTGGAGAAAATCCCATTTCTATAATCGCACAATAATTTCACTTTCAACAAATTGCTGCGAATTTGCGAAAAAGTAGAAAAAAATGATTAAACATACTGAAAAAACAAACAAAAAAACGCAATTCAAACATAATCAATAACAACAAATTAGCGGCGAGTAAAAAGTGCATTGTTCGTGCCGGTTCACCAGCTTGTAGATAAACAGATGCACTTGTGCGGATGTGTGTATGCATGTATGTATGTATGAATGTGTTAATATTGTTGAAGGCGTAAACAACAAGCCCACTGTTTACTATATGCAATCAAATACACGCCAGAGCACGCTACGAGGGTTGCTAATTAAGTTTTGAGATGGAATAAAAAAAATAGATAAGTAAAAATTATAATTAATTTTTATAATCACAAATGGCTTAATTTTTATTTATTTATAATATAAGGTTGTCAAAAAAGTCTTGCGGTATTTTTATTGAATTTTCAATTGTTCATAAAATTGGTTATAATAATGCGATTTAAGTCAAATATGCGCCGTTTTGTTCGATGACGAGTTCCCAACGAGATGCCAACTTCATAATGCCCCTCTTATAGAAGCTCGCTTCCCTATTGTCAAAAAACTCGGAGAGCCAATTTTCACAGGACTCTCTTGTGGACAACTTCCGACTACCAAGCTCGTTCGCCATGGACAGAAATAGGTGGTAATCACTTGGTGCGAGATCCGGTCTATACGGTGGATGCAAAAGAACCTCCCATCCGAGCTCCCGGAGCTTCTGGCACGTCACCAAAGATATGTGTGGCCTGGCGGAAGACAATTCGGCCTCTGTTGATCAAAGATGACCTCTTCTGCATGAGTGCTGCATTCAAGCGGTCCAGTTGTTGGCAGTACAGGTCCGAATTGAGCGTTTGACCATAGGGGAGCAGCTCATAGTGGATGATTCCCTGCCAATCCCACCAAACACACAGAAGAACCTTCCTGGCCGTCAATCCAGGCTTGGCCACCGTCTGGGCAGCTTCACCGCTTTTCGACCATGACCGTTTGCGCTTCACGTATTCGTAAGTGACCCACTTTTCATCGCCAGTCAGCATCCGCTTCAAAAACGGGTCGATTTTGTTGCGATTCAGAAGCGATTCGCATGCATCCATACGGGCAAACATGTTTTTTTGCGTCAAGTCGTGTGGCACCCATACATCGAGCTACTTTTTGAATCCAAGCTTCTTCAAATGGTTTATAACGGTTTGATGACTCATGCCCAGCTCTTGGCCGATGCTACGGCTGCTACTATGCCGGTCTCTTTCGATCAATTCAGCGATTTTATCGCAATTTTCGACGACAGGCCTTCCGGACCGTGGCGCATCTTCGAGCACCTCTGCACCAGAACAAAAACGTTGAAACCATCGTTGTGCGGTGGGAATGGAAACTGTATCGGGTCCATAAACTGCACAAATTTTATTGGCAGCATGAGATGCATTTTTGCCTTTATCGTAGTAGTACTATAAAATATGCCGTATTTTCTCTTTATTTTGCTCCATGTTTGCGACGCTATAACTCACGAACGACTAAAAGCAAACAACAATTAATCAAACACGTGTTAGCGTGAAAAGAGCTTTCCAAAAAGCTCTAGCGTGAACCGATGCGACGAATACAACTAGAACTACGCGCTTGCAAAGACAAGCTTACGGAAATACCGCGAGACTTTTTGGACAACCTTATATTAATTTTTTTTTTTTTTCAAAATATTATCAAGGAAGTTAAGTACACTCCTTGAACTACATGCCCTTGAACCAATTTTTCAAACCTTCGAAGTAAGGCTTTCTGTCAGCGTTTGCTGAATTACGGCGGCAGGGGCGCCTAATACGAAACAATTTTTTCCACAGTCAAATGTTTAAGCAATTTGTGATTTATGGGCGTGAAACTTATGTCTCAAGCAAGGCATGCCCCAAGCTCACACACGTAAAAATCTGGCAACATTAGTTCACGCTTAACAACCGGCTATGCATGAGCTTCAAAATATGTAGCCATAAATTCTGTGACAAATTTTAAAACAATTTCGCAGAAAAAAGTGCCCTTATTTTTGCTTTTGTTCATCTGTATTGTCTACTAATAAGTTATACTCAGTTTCGTGACAAATTTCGCTGCTGAGAAAGTTTTTAATAAACAAGACGACAAAATCTATGCTGCTTTAGTAAATCTTGCATGTTTTCACAAAGCGTATTGGGAAATTTCCCTCTTACTACAATCGCAACATCATTCGCATGGGCTACGATGTGCTGCCCTCTCTCATCTAGGCTCTTTAGCAAGAAGTTTATTGCCAGAGTCCAGAAGAGCGGGCATAGCACTCCGCCTTGTGGTGTTATTCTACTGAATCTTTCTCTGATCTTCGCGGCTACTGGGATTGCGCTCACAAATCTGTTCATGAGAATGTTTTTGGTGAACTCAACAGGAGCCTCAGGAATTCTAAAATCGATCAGTGCTTTTATTGTGGTGTCCGGTAGGATGTCGTTGAACGCACTCTCAATATCGGAAAAAGCTAAACAAGTTTATAGATTGACTTTTCAATTTCTGTAAGAAGTGAATTAAGCTCTGTTTCTGTACATTTTGCTTTAACTACAGTACGCAGAGTGCGAAATTTGTGTCATACTCATACTTTTTTCTCCCAAATCACAAAACTTAAGTAGCAACCTTCGTATTATAAATGTACGGAAAGTTTGTACGGAAATTGGCGATAACATTTCGTGGGGGGTGTTGAATATCTGTTCGATGTGTAGGCATACATACACACATTGCACGCTCGCTTATCGGTGCATCGATCAGATTGCATGTATGTTTGTGTGTTCCATGTATGTTTGTGTTTTCGTATATATACGCTCGCTTATCGGTGCATCGATCAGATTGCATGTATGTTTGTGTTTTTGTATATATACATATATACATATATGTATGTATATATATGTATATATATGTATATGTATATATATGTATATATGTATATATACAAAAACACAAACATACATGCAATCTGAGCGATGCACCGATAAGCGAGCGTGCACGCGATTGTTCGACGCCGACAGCGAAAGCACACATCATCGCGCATATATCGACGTTTTGAATTTTTGCGAATTCAAATGCGAATTCTCGCTACACTTGCGCCACAGTTTGGTTTTCCCCATACTCTAAATATTCTAAGCATGATGAGGTACATACATCTAAGAGCAACATCAATCGTCGGCATTGGCAGCGACCGCTATTCGGGCGGCAGCTAAGTTGACGCCGACAGAAACGCCAGCAGCAGCAGTTGCTCTCATATATGCATGCACATACACACACACACACACACGCACTTATATTTATTCAGCTGCTACAGACATAGTGTCGGTGAACAGCTGCGACTGCGGGAGCACCGGTCGGCGCTGAGCTAGTGAGTTATGCTCCAAAATTTAGGAACAGTAAACAAGTTTTTTGTTGTAATTCACTGAATTTGAGATAATATTTGAAATCACAAATTGCTTTTATTTGAACCGATTTTTACTAATTACAACTCGACATTTCAATTTCTGATAAAAAAAAATCAGGTATCAGATTAGCATAAATTTTTTAGATTCATTAATAAGTACCCAGGAGCCTTAGATGTAATCCATTTTTAATCGGTTTCTTCTTGCCAACAAAGTAAATTCGTCGCTTATGCAGTCTTTGCAATAAAGGACGATTAAGAAAAGAAACTGGAATCCAGTTGAGATTAATAAATTTCTTCGTACTAAAAAGTAATTAATTCTACATTAATTTTTATTGATCTTCACGCAGGGTGGCAAAAATCCTTTGACTGAACCCTCCGCGAGTGTGTCGCCTGGGCAATGGGTCTCAGCATCTTTGCACTTCCCACTCACGTCTTTCTTCTAATACTTGAATTCTCGAAATTTGATATTGGATGCGAGGAGCAAGGCGGTAAAAGGTCTTGCTAAGGCTGTTTACAAGGTATGTATGTCTCCCCCCAGCACCTTTATGGTGGGCGAAGATATGCACAACTTTGTTGCAATCATGGTCAAGAAGTGCCTGACGGGTAGGCATAAAGCGCTGTGGGAGTAGTCTCTAAACAACAAAACCAACATGGCGTCGAAAAAGGAAGATAAATTTGCCGGGATATCAGTCCAAAGGACATTGGCAGTAATGACTGCTACTATCGGCGGGCGCGGTGGGGAACTTAATTCTCCTCTGCTTGTCGCCAGTGGTCACACCACTACTGCGATAGTTGCAGACCCCAGCTGTCGAAATGCTTTGCAAAACAGTGTAATTGATCAGCCACAAAGGGTACCGCAATGTAATCAGACTCGGATCTCGAAAGCAGTAGCAGCGTGACAACCGTAAACACCGCCGCATAAGAGGAGCTGCAGACATACTGTTCACTAGACAGGGCTATTTTACTGGGGCGGCAGCGCTTGGTCGGGAAAACCCCAAGTCATTCCGGTGACGTAGAACCGGCTGATATGGGAATGCAGACTCTGGCCCCAGCCTCACATCAGCATGGTTTCCGTCGAGTGCATAGCACCACCACTGCACTCACCGTCATAAACGCCCAGATAAACTGCGGGCTTAACCGAAACCACCCCTGCGAGAGGACTGTCCTAGTAGCGTTGGACTTGATGACATTTATCAGTCGACACTCCGGCCAGGGCTGAAGAGGTGGTCCGCCAACTATCGGAGCGGTCGTCCCTCGTCAGTGATTTTTCGTGACCACACATCTAAACAGAGGAAGATTAAGCAAGGTGTTCCGCAGGGTAGTGTCCTTTCACCCTTGCTGTTCAACTTCTACATCCCGGAACTCACCCAGCCACCAGAGGAAGTCTCCCATGTCACATACGCTGACGACTGTACGATAATGGCGTCGGGCAATGACATCGATGGCGCGTGCACCTGGACAAAGGAGGTCGAACTGCCTCTCAAGCTAAAAGTCGATGACTCACCAATTCCGACTGTAAACAATCCCAAAATTGTGGGTGTAACCTTCGACAATTTGCTCTCCTTCTCTGCGCACACAACCGCAATTGCCACTAAAGTCCAAAATCGCAATAAGGTCTTCAAATCGCTTACCGGCAGCACTCGGGGCCAAAACAAAGAATTGTTGCTATCGACAATTAAGGCAATTGGCTAGCCGGTTTTAACCTATGGTGCGCCTTTCTCGTCGCTTGGAACTAATGACACGCAGTGGATAAGCTCCAGACATGCCAAAACATTGTCATTCGGGCAGCGACGGGCTGCCTCCTGATGTCCCCAATACAACACCTACACAACGAGGCCAATATGCTACCTGTCAAGGAGTATAACAAACTGCTCAGCAAGCAGTTCCTACAGTCCTACTACGCCGACGAGATCCAGGGCAAAACAAAAAGAGACCTAGTGGGCGGCCGGACAGTGTTTAGACAGACATTAAACGACATTCACCGGGAGACTGTTACCACCTTCATTAACTCCCGTCCAGTGAATGCCGTGATGGGAGTCCAACACTGGCATAATTACGTTCTGGATATTGTAGCAGGTTAAACTCCTACTTATCCAGAATTGACCCCGACATACCTAACTTATGTCCGGCATGTCGACGTACCCCGCACTACACTAACCACCTTTCACATCCCTTTAAAACCCACTCATCTAACACCCCTCTCCCTCTGGTCCCAACCTGTCCAAACAGTTTTTCCTGGGCCTACCTTTGGGTGAGCCTGACGAAGCCGACCTATGATATACTCTACACTGACGGGGCTTCTCTTACTGCTACAACAACAACAACAACAAGGAGCTGCAGACATCACCGAAAGCTTCAACATCAAGTGCCGTTTGCGACAGCAGGAAAGGAGCGAGAAAGATGGCGAGTAAGTAGGGACAGAAAGCCCTTGCCCAATACAAAACGGTGGTAAAGTTCAAATGCGGCTCCAAAAGCCTCCTCACGCCTACGTAGCAGGAGGATTTGAAATGGGTCGAAAACGCAATTACGAAAGGACGAGAGCACTTCCCAAAACAGGAAAAGTGTGTGACAACGCACCCTGTCTTCATCAATAAAATTGAGGAGAACGTGACTAGCAACTTGAATAAGGCGAAAAAGCAAAGATCCGGGGAAGAAGAAAAATCTGTGGCTAAGCGTCGTCGTACGAATGCAGCTCCTGCAAATCTTGCTGACCAGCCGAGCAGTGCCAAGATTACATATAGCCAAGGTCAGTGATGTAGTCAGAAGATCGTAGCACTGATTGACCGAAGTCATCCGAATGGACACATGACGGCAAATCAATGGAAGCAGGTAGATGAAAAACTGCTACAAGTTATCGGTGCGCGGATCGTAAACAAGCCGGAAAACCCCTCGCCTTCATTCGAAGGAGCAAAGTTCGGACATTTTATTTGGGCATGCAATCATTTCCAGACCAGGATCGTGGAGGTTATTGCAGCTAATGGAAATTTTACTGAATGACTTTATAGATACCGCACGGAGCTGTACGTGGAAATGAAAAGGAATGTCATGATTAAATTTAAGCAAAAGTGTCTGTAGGTAAAATAAGTAGATTAACAGCTAGATGAGTAAAAAACTCTAAGTACAATCAGGAATGATAGAATACAGGGTTACGCTATGCCAGACCATAACGTCAATACAGAGACACAACAAATGAAAAGCAAAGGCAGAATGAGTGAAAGCAAGTGGAAAGCAAGGAGCGAACTGCCTTTTGAGGGTTCATTATCATTGCTGCTTTCACACTTTAATACGCGGCATTACATTTTTATCATTTTGTTTAATTTAAAAATCAAAATTTTTAGTAACCGTCAATGTTTATTTTATGTGCAGACGTCACTCAAAACGGCCGCTTCTCTAAAATTCGCGGATGGCGCCACCTTCGCATTCTCGACAACGTGGTGCACAATAGGTAGCTCAATATTAAGGGCAAGCAACGTCGAATCATGGCATTTCTAAGTGGTAACACAACAACCAAACATATGTATAGTTGCGAACACAAAAATAGCAGTACGAAAAAAATATTAGGTTTCTTCAAAAAAATTTTAATCTATGATGGGATTAGAAAGTTTCAATTATTATTTTGAAATATTATTCTATTCTTTAATTGAACACATATTCAAAGTGTCAACGTTGAACGTAAACGGACGTGTTTTTCCGACCTCCCGTGTTAACTAAGTTTATTGGTAATATACCTAATCGTTCGTGCGACAGTGACTCGATTTAACCTATCGTTTTACTTGGACACTTTTTTATCCACAATGCCATGCATATGCGGTCAAAAGGTTGACCGTGGGCAGCCAAACAAAAAAATCCAGTGTGTTAAGTGCAGTGAATTTTACCATCTTACTTGTGAAAATTTATTGCCTGCTGACATTGAGTACCTGCTGAAAATAAATAAGCAGTATTGTTGTAAACAATGCACAAAAGCGCGCCGTAATTCGATCCTACTGTCGCCTCGCTCAGTTTCTCCGCCAATAGATGCAGACAACAACAATGAAAATATTTCTGAGACCATCAATATTTCATCGCTTCCAGCTACTTCGGTACCCGTAAGCCCGAATCCATCAGGGGAGTGCAGCAAGCAAGAAATCAACCTGCAAGCTGTTTTCGACGAAATTAAATCTCTTAGATATGCCCAGGAGAAAATGATAGCTGTAATTAGCTCTTTGCAAACCGACAAGAGAAATCTAGTTAAAAAGGTAGAAGAACTACAGTTTGAGGTAAAAGCCGTTCGTCACAAACTTTGCGATCTCGATGTCGCTGCTACTATTCCCGCTTTGGCTAATGATATAAAAGCCCTTCACAACAATTTACATGTACTACACAACATGTAAATACCCTGTGGATGTCAGTCACCAGATCGCCCTCCTTGTTCCTACACGAAAACGCCCCATTCTTGAAACCCTCTGTAAGCCGCCGAACTTTCTGATAGAATTTTCGGGCGTTTTTCCCGTTGGCCAGCATCTCAAGCTCCTCGCACTCCCGCATTTCGGCCTCTCGTCTCTTCATTCTGATAATACGTCTCTTTTCCTTTGGGAGCTCCTGGTAGCGATCCCAGCGATGTAGTTAGATGTTGCTAGAAGCTTATCTTTCATCTATCGCAACATGATCGACTTGGTTTCGCGTTTTTCAAGTAGGAGACAACCACGTAGTTTGATGTATCTTCTTATGCTGGAATCCGGTGCTGCAGACTACCATGTTTCGAGCCCCGGCGAAGTCGATCAGCCTCTGCCCGTTACCGGATGTTTCGTTGTGCAGACTGAATTTTCCGACTGTGGGACCAAAAATTCCCTCCTTGCCCACTCTGGCATTGAAGTTTCCAAGCACGATTTTTAAGTCGTGGCGGGGGCAGCGTTTTAGGAGCTTTTAGAAGAAATCTTTAGTCACATCGTCCTTCTCTTCCGTCGGGGTAAACGAGCGAGATGATGAAAAATTTCGTTTTGATGCGGATTATTGCGAGACGCTTGTTCACCGAAGTGAAGTCTAACACCGAATTTGCGGTCCTCTACATGGCAGCTGCAGTAGACGTCGCAAGGTCCAATACCTTGCCCCGTCCATCGCATCCCTCGAATGGCAGTGATGCCACCGGGACATTAACCAGCCAGGCAAGGGCACCTTCCCCATTAAGGGGCATGCCCTCAATCATAGTCCTTAGTTCGTCTGCAGGCGTCGTCATCAGAATAACCAGTTGAAGTTGATGACGCCCCAATCAAAGCAATAATCGATTCGGATCGTCCACACAGTACATGCGTTGAAAATCACTTAAAACAACTTGGCTATGTTCAAAAACTCGATTCATGGGTTCCTCACGAACTGAAAGAAACGCACTAACAGATGCGATTTGCTAAAGAAACGTAGTGAAAATGATCCATTTTTAAACGACTGATAACTGCCGATAAAAAATGGGTTATTTACAACAATATCAAGCGGAAAAGATCGTGGAGCAGGCCAGGTGTACCAACTCAAACAACATCAAAAGCTGATATTCATCAAAAGAAGGTTTTAATATCAGTTTGGTGGGATTACAAAGGAATTGTCTACTTTGAACTCTTACCACCCAACTGAGCGATCAATTCTCATGTTTACATTGAACAACTAACGAAATTAATCAATGCAGTTGAAGAAAGGCGGCCCGAATTGACAAATCGAAAAAGTATTGTATTCCATCATGACAATGCAAGGGTGTCGCCACTCGGCAAAAATGATTGGAGCTTGGTTGGGATGGATGCCACATCCACCATATAGTCCTGACCTTGCACCATCTGATTACTTTTTGTTCGATCGATCTTTACAAAACTCCTTGAATGGTAAAAATTTCAATAATGGTGGTGATGTCAAATCGTACCTGATTCAGTTTTTTGCCAATAAAAACCAGAAGTTTTATGAACGTGGGATTCTGATACTGCCTGAAAGATGACAAAAAGGTCATTGATAAAAAGGAGCAATACATTACAGAAAAAAGTTATTTAGTTCCATGAAAAAAATGTCTTTGATTTTCTGAAAACAATTCGCAATTACTCAGTTCCCAACCCAATAGTATCAGCAGCGACACCTCTTTTACGATGAGGGAAACTTATTCTCATACCCAATATTTGACTTCTTTTTCCCTAAAATAATGTATGCATAACCCTCACTAAATTTAAAAAAATATAGACTAAAAAGCATTCTTTCGTATAACTCTGACTTCAATGTTGCACTCAAAAACGTAATGACGTTATTTATGTTGTTGCTAGATTTATTCAGATAAACTCTACGCAGGAATGAGAAGTAGTTCCCCACGCGGCATCCGAATGGGCCATGAGCCTGAGTGCGTCCTACAGTGGACAACCACTTCAACCTAACCTAACCTAACCTTCGCATCTGAAATTCCTGAACCCTTCGTAAAAATTTGGTTCTGAAATGTTCTTTTGTGTGATTTATACGAAAAAAATAAATGATTTTAAAATATAATAACTGTTTAAGGGTACTACTATTTTCATGTTCACAGCTGTATATAAAGGGTGGTTAAATTTCAAGGGCCGATGTTGAATGTAAACCACACCTAAAGGTGAAGTTTTTTTCTGCATTTCATCTGACATTTTTCAATTCCAGACTAACTCAATTTGAACCATGGAAAGATACACAATCGAGCAAGGCGTTGAAGTTATTCAGGCTTCTTATGAATGTGCACGTCATCTTCAGCTCAGTGGATTCGTCAATAGGTAGAATTGCCACATTTGGGCGACTGATAATCCAAGAGTGATTGCCAAAAAACCAACGCATCCACAAAGAGTGACTGTTTGGTGCGGTTTATGGGCCGTCGGCATCATTGGGCCGTATTTTTTCCAAAATTAGTCCGGTCAGGCAATTACTGTGAATAGTGTTCGCTATCGTGAGATGATAACGAACTTTTTATGGCCCAAATTAGAAGATATGAATGTGGACGATATGTGGTTTCAACAGGACGATGCCACTTGTCACACAGCTAACGAAACAATGGCTCTTTTGCGCGAAAAATTTGATGGACGAATAATCTCACGTCGCGGCGATGTCAATTGGCCGCCAAGATCATGTGATTTGACACCGTTGGACTTCTTTCTTTGAGGTTATTTGAAAGAAAAGCTGTGTGTCGATAAGCCAGGAACAATTCAAGAGCTAAAGGATGAGATAATTTTGCACATTAACGGCATAGAACCTAAATTATGGCTCAGCGTCATCGAAAATTTGGACCATCAGATGGAGGTGTGCCGCCGAGGCAGCGGTGGGTATTTGGCCGATATTTTGTTTGTGGTGTAATTGAGTCATACCAATATTATCATAACAGAGAAAAATAATAATTTCTAAAAAAAATTGTATTTTATTCAAAATCAAGATCGGCCCTTGAAACTTAACCACCCTTTACATATTTGTTATCAAAACTTAAAAATGCCGTGATGCTAACCTGTTTGCACTTAATTGTGAATAATAAAAACAAAATTACTCTCTAAAAAGAAGCACTAAGTTTCCCCGATTTCGGTCAATAATGTAGGTAAATCCGTGGTTAAATCTTTATGTGGGGTAGTGACGCAAGCAAATGGCAACATCACAACAGGATGTCTTGACTATTCTTTCGGTAGTCAGTTTGACGTATGACTGATTTTTACGTAGGCTAACTAGCGTAGCTAACAAGTACATTTATTTATACAATAAATACATACAGACAGACAGACAGACAGAGGAAGAAGCCGAAAGAATTTCTGAACTTCAGATGGTATATTGATATTTGTACATACTGGCGTATAGCAAGTACATATGTACATACATGCATACATACATACATACATACATACACACATATACATACACACATACACACACACACAGCAGTACAAGTACTGACGACTGTAACAAAAGTGATTATTTAATGTATCTGTAACCTTTCTGGCTTTCTTAACACCTTCACGGCTCACTGGTTGGCCAACCAGTCACCTGCTGGAGAGACGGGCACGCACTGGCTCTCTAGCCATGACTTTCAAGTACAAATTCAGCTATGACGCACTTGTCACCCACTTTGTTAGTACTTAGATAGATAAACGAGTAAACATAATGAGCATAATGAAGTCTCATTCCAACGCACATACATACATACAAATATGTAACAACTTGTGCATACATTCATTTATGAGTTTATCGGCATGTCATAAAAGCGATTCCAGACTATTTTTCATGCGAAGCTCAGGAACTCAAGAAAAGTCACTACGTAGTTTTGCAATATTATCGTGTCATCAAAGTTAAAATAAAATTATGCTACCGTGAAGTTATGTGTCATATTGGCTTTCCTGCCAACGGAACGGAGTGTGACTAAGAACAATTTAGGGTTAAGGTTGTCAACAGTTTCCGTTTGAGTATAACTCTAAAATTATGAAACGTGACAACTTCATAGTTACATAAACAAAATTGCCTGTTTAGTAGAGTAGCAGCTGTTTTCCTTTTAAATGGTGTTGCACTCACTGCTCGCATTTAAAGTTGTTCACCCAACAAACAGGCTACTAGAAAAAAAATGTGCATAAGGGGTAGTCAGAATTTTCAAAAAATTTGATTTTTTTGGCATTTTCTTAAAGTATAATATCTTAAAAATATACTGTGAAAATTTTAAGTGAATCCGACAGATATTTTTCGAGTTATTCAACAATTAACAAAGGGCGCTCGGGCGCTCCGGAGTGGAGAGCAAAACTTTAAATGCGTTTTTCTCAAAACTATGTTGTTTGAACTGGTGATCACTGTAACTTAAAAACCGCTTGGTAGATTTCAATAAAATTTATACTGCTTTTGAAAAACATAAAAAAATCGTGCCTGGTAGAAGGATTTCTTTTTCAAAAATTTCGATTTTTTTTGTCGGTTTTTTCTCGAAAATCTGAAAAAAAGATCGATCAGGCACAAATTATCTATTAACAAAACTAATTTCTCTTGTCCGATTGATTTTAGATGAATCTCCAGGGACTTGTGATGATCACCGCAAGGAACTTCTGGAGAAACGGGCTCCACATAAACAGCGACAACTTTTACAATTACTAATTTTTTTTTTAATTTTGCTAAAGTCAAGTCAAAATATGATGCTTTGTTTTTATTTTTGTAAAATAAAGCAATTGACTAGCACAAAAAAATATTGAAAATAATCATTTTTTCGGGCCTCTGACTACCCCTCACTCCATAAACCAAGAATGTTAGTGCAAAGAAGTGTGCGTATTGAAGTGGAAAAAGATTGTGGCTTTGTTGTGACGAAATTCTAGACGAGATGTATGTGAGCAAAGGCGAATTCTTATATAGAAGTTGACTTCGGTTGAGCAACAACAACATTTTTATGTACAAGGTAGCGCAAAATTAATACACCAACTTTCACTTTGGATCCCCCAGCTCGACATGTTCAAAGATTGAACGGAGGAGAGAAGAAGTCTGTCAGACATTTTTTTATTTATTAACTTATTTATTTGTTAATCAAACACACAACCAGAAGTTATTTTACAGGGTTTGAGGGTAATTCTAAGTCACTGTCCAGCGTGGCATGCTACTAGGTTCAAATACTTTGGCTCATCGTTCTTGAATGGTACTAATGACTTAACGAGGAGTAGCAGACAAACTGCTACTGTGATATCAAAATATTGTAGATCGGCAACGGTCTACGTGAATAGAAATACAATCAAAACAAGCCAAACAAGATACAGGGTGGGCCATATAGCATTTGCTTTTTGAACCACCTATTTTTTTGAGAATGGTAACACGAATGGCATGTCAAATGTGTTTATAATTCACTTTAAGGCTTGACATTTACGAAATGGGATGCTTGAACAAAATTGGGAAATATTGAAAACCTATTTCCAAAGTGGTGAGTCTTCTTCTTCTTCCGCGGTTACAGTAAATGGCGAGCGTTACTGTGACATGCTCAACGAGTTTTTGTTTCCAAAAATTGAAGAGGATGACATGGACGACATTTGGTTTCAACAGGACGGTGCAACTTTTCACACTGCCAAAGTCACACTCGAACTTTTGGCTACCGTTTTTGAAAACCGAATAATCAGCCGAAATTCCGATATCGATTGGCCGCCTCGGAGCTGTGATTTAAGCCCGTTGGACTATCTTTTGTGGGAAGCCGTTAAGGACAAATGCTATACGAACCATCCAGAGACGATTGATGATTTAAAACACGAAATCGAAGTTGCCATTCATGAAATTGGAGCCCAAATAATCGAAAATGTGCTTAAAAATTGGGTTGATCGAATGGCCTACTGTAAAGCCAGTCGTGGCAGTCATTTGAACGATATTATTTTTCATTCATAAATGAAAATGTTGAATCTTCAAAATACAAAAAAAAGTTTGAAAAAATATTGATTAGTTTTTTTTTTATAGCCGATTCAAAAAGCAAATTTTACATGGCCCACCCTATATATCAGTAATCAACATGGTTTTATGGCTGGTAGGTCAACTGTCACTAATCTTGCTGTTTTCTCAGATTTTTGTTCGTCGGCTTTCACTAATAGTCTTCAAGTTGATGCAGTTTATACGGATTTTTCGAAGGCCTTCGCCATTAAAAAACGTTATAATACCTATTAATTTCGTAAATAACACCTCTTATTGGAAAACCCTTTATGCAACGAAAAATTTGAGAGCTCATCGCCAGCTTGGCCAATCTTTTCATCTTATTTTGTTGTTTATATAAATATTCTAACTTTTTAAAATGGTGCTTTTATAAAAGAAGTTCTTAGCGCGACTGCAATTCAATTAAAAAAAATCCGCGATCGTCCTCACATTCAAGCAACATATGTACATATATATGTACGTATATTTGTTTATATGCTGGTCTGAATTTCTTTTACAAATCAGATATTCATTTACAAATCGGATATTCATTTACAAATCCAAGTGTACTCACTTATGAACGAAAAATGCTTGCCTGTTGCAAAAGTCACACGTTTGCCGTTCGTGTGCCTCCATCTGTTATGTTTCGTCGTCTTGTAAAATTGTTTCTATTTCCAGTTGCGGCGTCAAAAAGTTTTCTCTTCCTTCTGTTTTTTTTTTTTTGACTGTATTGTGCGTGTGGGTGTGCTGATTTTTATTTTAAATTTTTTGTGAAATCTCAAATTAAAAATATTTATTAGAATTTTTTTTTATTTTAATTTTGACGAAATTTCGCGATTGAGGCCCAGATCGTGTGAGAGCGGCAGATCTGCTGCCAGCCGAAGCTCCTGAGTACAGAGTTCACTTGTAATTTAACACGTTTTTGCATGCAATACCAATTGCAATGATGTTGTGAGAGCCTTATCGAAATGAGAATTTGGATTTAAAATTTTTTATTATTTGTTTTTGTTTATGCACGTACTTTTATTTGTCTCATTTATTTTGCTACCGTCTTTTTTCTTTTGCTTTTTTACTCGCTACTCCCTTCTCTTTTATTTGATTGCTTTTTATCGCCTTTTTCCTATTCTATATTTAGCACTTTCGCGAC
Source organism: Anastrepha obliqua (assembly GCF_027943255.1). Taxonomy (NCBI): domain Eukaryota; kingdom Metazoa; phylum Arthropoda; class Insecta; order Diptera; family Tephritidae; genus Anastrepha; species Anastrepha obliqua. The sequence continues at coordinate 12,801,524 of NC_072893.1, forward strand.
AAGCCCGCCGCTTGCTTGTCAACAGTAATTATTGCCTTTCGTTTTGCTCTTATTGCTATTGTAAATGCACACAAATAGTATTTGAAAGAGAGTAATATTATTATTGTTGTTAATTGGTTCGGCTGCGCGTTTGAAATATAGAAACAACAAGCACAAGTGTACATATTTTGTATGATCGGTAGGAGGGCTTCTGTGACTGTAGTTACATGATTTCGAGTGTTTTAAGTGATTTTTTTTGCTGACCTATTTATTGCAAGTGCGTGCGCTTCAGGAAGGGTTTTTGTTTAAGCGAAAAAATGCTCTCTGTCGATATTAAATTAATATCTCTTTTTTATAAAATTTATCTAAATATTTTGCAATAATTAAAAACATAAATAAAACTTATACAAATGGCAAACGATTTACACTATAATTAGAAACTGTAAACAGGAGATAACAATAATAACAAACACATAACCAAAATTGCGTTGAGAGAAACCACAAATCAAGCGACTGAGAAGGAATTGTTCGAAGTGTTAAATGGAAAACGAATTGTAATAGATTTTGAATAATAAGAGGATTTTGACAGTTAATTCAGTTAGGCTGGACTTAATTAACGTAACATGATTTAATATTTTGCCTTACCTGTGGAAATTTGAAAAGTCGAGCCAATAAGCACCGAGAGATTTGGAAATCCCAAAGCACTCAGCCTAAAAAGCCCATTGCATTTAAAGCTCAGTGAAAGGGTAGATAATCAAGGATAAAAGGAGAGAGGTAAAAGAAGGAAAAAGATAGGATAGTATAGAGAAAAAGAGGTAGTTAGAACTGTGAGAATTTTCCAGATTCTTTGGTAAACTTGAAAATATGCTTCAGCTTGAGAGAACGAATTTTACTCGTTCTCATCAATTTTACTCGTTCTCATGACATTTGAGCGTCTTTTCCCCCAAGTTTTAGAAGATAGTGCGACAGTTTACTGTTCGGGCTTGTCACAAAACCTTTTGCACTACTGCAGCATTCTAACAAGCGGAGCATCGCTCTTTACGTAAATTGCATACATAATCGCTGGTCCACTTTATATTTCCTGCAGAATTTATTCCGATTATTGGCTCTAGTCCCTGTGGGGGAACCGCTGATCTACAGATGGTCAATTCATCGGCAATTTCATGCCCTTGAATACCGCAGTGTCCGTGAACCCTTATATATATATGGCGCGTACACCGTTTTTTTGCTTTGGATGTTTGACTGAGCTCCTCTTCCTATTTGTCGTATACGTCTTGATGTTGTTCCACAAATAGAGGAACGTACAAATTCAAGCCGTCTCTGAACGGTAAATATTTTTGATGAGGAGCTTTTTAATGACAGAAATACACTACGTTCTCTCTGAATTCCGAATGGTAGTCACACACAAACCCATTCGGCTATATTAGCCAAATAAGTACAAACTTCTTCTGCGTTGCAACAGAATTAAGCTTCTTCCACATCCTTTAACAATCTTTGAGGTTTGCTTTACGTTCTCCAAAGCCTTTAGTGCAGCCTGACTGTCAGTAAAGACTCCAATCTGTTTCCCGCTACATCTCCTCTCAATGACCCATTCTGCTACTTTCAGAATGGCAAAAATTTCAGTTGGGAAAACACTTGCGATTCCTACCATGGAGTAATGATACTTATTATTATCGTTTAAGTACCATCCGGCTCCAGAATCTATTTCATTTGGCATGAAATTTCCTTCCAAATGAAACTATGGGTAACTAAGGTCGTCCTTAGGTGCCAAAACAGTGGATACTACTCAGACAGCATCTTAAAGAGTTCTCTGTGTGCTGAAGTCCAGTCTTTGAACCAGAAACCATATTTATGGAGCCTACACATGGCTTTTATTCCTGTTGTTTTTTTAGATCAGAGGGGAGCAAATTAAGCATAGGATAATTTATTTGATTTGGAATTATAGGAGATGAACTGCGAAATTGATCAATCGAATGGATATGCCATCGCCTTGTCCATCAGCCAAGAGAACGCATCTTGATGCTTTGTACAATTATACTGAATTGAAAAAATGTGACGGCTAAATGTCTGTATTTGATCCATTGTGATGTGAATTTAACTTGTTTTCATTTAAATTTTTTGTTTTTTTTTTTTTTCTTTTAAGAACAATGAGAGAAATTTATACAAATAATAGCGTACCCTCGCCCGCTTCGCTAGACGATAAATTCAATGATTTGCTGAAAGAGAATAAAATTAATACGAAACAAAGCAAATTCTTTGATACAATTTCATTCGAACTTTATTGTAACACTTTTTGGTAGACAACGTTTTTGGTTTTTTCATCTTTCGCGTGAATAATGACGATGGTTTGCCAACTCGTGAGCAAGCTACATACAATTGTCCATGAGAAAAAATTGGGTATTCTAAATTAATACCGCACATTTGTAGAGACTGTCCTTGCGCCTTATTAATTGTCATAGCGAAGGCAAGGCGAATAGGGAACTGCAAATATTTGTAATCAAATGGTAAACCCGTCGGAATCAGTGATCTTCTCCTTTGTATATTACTTCCCTTTCAAAATTGTTGCTTCGATAACGTTACCCATTACCTTCTTCAAAGCGAGTCTGGTACCGTCGCAAAGTCGTGGCACATTACTGTTGCGCAGCATAATAATCGGTGCTGCAATTTTTAATCGTAAATTATAAGGTGGTAGGCCTGGCAAATCGAGTGAGTTTAAGAATTCAGTTGGATAATTTACGACATCATCTTGATCAGTAATAGAGTCCATTGACTTATATGCAACTATGTCACCAGGTATTTGATCTAAAATAGCTGAATTTATATCATTGACGTCCTTATTTTTCCCAGCTAAAATTGCTCTTTCGCTGAGTCAATCATGGTTTTTGTAATGTTGAACTATGTTTGGAAATACACTCTGTATCAATGCCTCTTTAGACTGTGCAAAAGTGCAGAAATTGTTAGGCAATGTTATCATTCCTGTTGTTTTTGAAAAAAAGGTTAATTTTTTTTGGTTAAAAAGTGTTTTTTGAAGTTTTGAAAAACACTTCGCTCTAACAAATTTCTTCTCAGTTAATTGCTGAAAATTAAATATTTTGAAAAAACTATTTTTTTTGAATTTAACGTTTTTGAGAAAATTTTGTTCTTGAAAAAATTTCATCCTTTTGTAAAAGTTTAAATTGATTTGTTAAAAAAGATTTTTTTCCGCTTTGAAAAACACCCCCTCGAAAAAATGTATTCTATATTAATAGTGGAATATGAAATGCTTTGAAAACACCATTTTTTTTTTTAATTTTATTTGGTTTTCAGAAAATTTTGTTTTGAAAAAATTTCATATTCTTGAAAAAGTTTTAGTTTATTTTATTTGTTTAAAATTTTTGAAATTTTTTTTTTTGTAATTTTAGAAAAACACCTCTTAGAAGAAATTTCTTTTATCTTTTTGAGGAAAATTTGGTTTTGAAAAAATTTCATGCTTTCGAAATTTTTTTATTTTACTTTATTTCTTCAAAATTTTTGAAAACAATTTTTTTTATAATTTTCGAAAAACACCCCTTTGAAGAAATGTTTTCTATGTGTCATAGTGGTATTCCATTATCTTTTAGGATTATAGTCAAATACTTACAAATATCTACGCTTTCACAAATAGCAACAATAAACAAATTTCCTCAAAACCAAAAAATTTACTTTTTTTCTAAAAAAATTCTAAACAAACAACGTAATAAATTTAGAATTTTGTGTTCACGAAAAAACAGTATTGTTTTTATTGTATTAATTGAAAACCAAAATGTTGCAAAAAATCAAAACAAAACTAAATTATTTTTTTGTGTTCATTTGGTCCATATGTTCCATAAAAAGTTGATATGATAAATAATATGCAGGGTCTGATACACGCAAATTTCCATTGACCATTATAGTGACAAAATTATCGATCACCAATTCCAACAGGATTTCAAAATCAGAGTTGGAATGAGTTGTTGTGTGGTGTACTTCTGAATAAATGAGAAATAAACAAAATAAATCTAAAAATTCGACTTCTAACTTTATCTTGTGTATGTTCTTATTACCTTTGAATTTTTCCAATGAAGCACCATTCATTTTAAATTTTCCAAGAATTTTTTTTATCATTTCGCGTTTCTTTCCTTTTTCATTCGATTCCAACATTTGTTCATAGCCGAAAACATCGTTTGCAAACGCATTCATTTCCATATAGAATTGGTCAAAGAAAGCATTGCTCAATTGAATTGAAACATTATTTTCATAAATACTTAGGACCTTAACTAATGTACCTTGGTACATACCTAACGCAGATATTCATCGTACCTTGACATCGATACTATTGATGAAACAATACAAAGCGCTAGCAGAAGACACATAAATAGACTATTAACGCACACAAATCCTATGATGAGAAGACTACCAAGTAAAGAAAAATCTACCCAAAGTCAGCTTAACCGTCAAACACCAACAGATCTTGCAAAATCCTTGTAATCAATTGTCAACTAATCGTATATATCATTGTTTGTTAACCACTTGTTTTTAAATAATATGTATATATTTCTTCTAAATGAGCTTGGGGGCATTGGCCCTTCAATATCACTCTCATTCCATCTTTTTGTAAATCAAATTACTTATTGTCTAACGACAGGTGTAATATTTTATGGAAGAAATAAAAAAAAAAAAAAAATTTTCATTCGAATCATTTGAAATTTCTGTATACAATACATTTCTGTATCACAATACAAATACAAAAAATTCAAAAAAAGTTGTACACATAAAATTACACATAAAATGAATGTCGATTCGAAACTTACTTTAATCTAACAATCAAGCAAGTTTTGTTTTGGACAATATTTTGATTTTTTCTTTTTTTTATATGAAGAAAATATTTAAAAGAAATTTTTTTTTGCTAAAAACCTTCCCCTAGTGGATCCCTATAATATGAAAAAAGAACGAATAAAATTGGCCTCGTATCGGCCCAAAAAAATGCGTACAAACGAACATCATTTCATTTTTATATATATAAGATAGAGATATAATCTGGCGAAGTGATATCGTGATGCCATCAATCTCGCGAACGATTTTTCTTTTTTAGTGCTGAGATGACCACTAAGTTTGTTTCAGAGGCTTTACTATTAAAGTAGCCCCCCCAAAAAAAAGTTCATGTGGGTAATATGTGGGCAACCTGGGTGGCCAGGCTATGTCACCGAAACGGCTTATTAGTTTGTTAAGGAATGAATCATGTATTATCGCCATAGTTTCTCTGGTCGTGGCGTGGCGCCAACGAGCTGAAACCATGTGTGGGTCTGGAGGAAAATGCTCGCTCCTTATTGGCAGAAAATAAAATCATTCAGCATGCGCCGATAAAAGACACCGTCCACAAAAATTACTTGCATTCGACGATTTTCAAAAAAATATGGTCCAATTATTCCACCGCCTGACAATGCACATCAAACCGTCGCTTTGGGACTAAGAAGTAGCTTTTGATATTTTAATAGTGGGCTCTGTCCTTTAGGGCTCTGTCCAATAAGGAAAATTTTGCTTATTTGCACTTGCATTTAAATGTAAATGCCTTCATGTCAACCGTACGAAAATGCTCCAGCTGTGAGAAATTTTTACCCAAATTGTAATTATTAGGCTTAATCGCATGCACGATTTAAATTTTGGAGTAGTGAAGATCGTTCCTCAGTATTTCATGCATCATAGTTTTTGGAAGTCCAAGGGTAGCCGCGCTATGGTGCACGGACTGGTGCGTACAATCGTGCAAACTTTTAGCGGCAAATTCAATATTTTCATTTGTTCTTGATATCCGGCTGGGACACGGCCGTGCCTATTGGCCACCGGACTTGTTGCCTATAAACGAGTCAAATCCTCACTTCGGGCATCACGAAAACCTCGAATATGGTATTGTAACGTGAACAAAAATTACGATGAGCTGTTGCACACGAATCATTGGCTTGGAAATACGCTTCGGTTGCGAACACAAGTTTTTCATTTGTGCACTGCGACATTGTGACTAATTAACCTGTAGGAATTATGGTGATCACACTCACCAACGTAAACGTACGCCCGTATTAGCTGACATGATGAAAGAATCATCTACGATACTACGGAACAATGGTGAGAATTCATTTGCATGCGGTTCTCATTAGTTTCACCGTGTCAGCGGTCCCCTCCTCGCTCATACGCTCAGCGGTTAGGGAGAAACTTTAGATTTAAAACCTAACTCTGCCACCGGACACCCTATATAAAGTCTTACTAACTATTGAAAGAATTTTAGCAACCAGTAAAGTTATTTTTTCAGCAACTAATAAAAATGTATTAAAAATTTGCATTAGAAATACAATTTTTATTGATTACTTAATATTCTTACTTGGGATAAATCGTTTAAAGACCTTATAAATAAATCATCACTTCATATTTTATACAATACGGACAGACAAAATGTATGGAAAAGCAGAGAGAAATAATAAGAACACTCGCGGACAAAGACTTTTTTCAGCGCCTCGAAACTGGTGAATCTTTTAGTTCGGATCTTGCCCTCCCAAAGACCCAAAGAGAATAATACATCGGATACACGTCTGATGAATTTGAGACCCATTGTGTGGACGTTATGAAGTTCAGAGCGTTATTTTTTCAGCCATTCTTGGTTCACTCGAGCTTTGTGAAATGTCCTTCGTCTGCCACCGAAATATTTGTCTGCCCACGACTTCAAAGTAAACTCGAAAATTGTTTTCCGATAATTCGCATTTACCTTGACGATTGGTGAGTGCCCATCTGTGGTTACAGCGGCCCAAATCATTACCTACAGTCGGTCAAATAAACCCTATCGTTTTGGGAGTAAAGGAATTACTCAATTTAAAAATTTTCTCGTCAGAAAACACAATGTTCGGAAGTTTACCGCTTTCGGCCAAGTGGAGCAACTCTTTCGCTCTCTCAGGTCTGACATGTTGCTGCTTTGGTGTGAGATTATGCGCCTTTTGGATCTTGCAGAGCTTGACTTTGCGATAATTTTTCAGTACGCGACGGATGCTACGTTCAGATATTTTCAGTTCTTTCACCATTTGATTGGCGCTTCGGCGGGGATTTCGCTTAAGTCACTTCTTCACCCATGCATCAGCTGCGTGAGCGGTCTGAAGTTGGTTACATTTCGAGTGCTGGACCCTGTACATTATACGTCATACATAGTTTTTCTCACGTTTATAAAAATGTGCCTTCTTGTTTACCCGAAATTTCAATAGGAACTTTGCAGTCGATTTTTAAGCAACTTACCGATGAGTTAGAGACTTAAATCTTCACCATCGTTTGCGTCGCAAATTTGCTGAGTGGGCTCATTTAGATTTATTATTCAGATTTATTGGAAAAAGTAGTCAGAAATTGAGTTTATCGGCCATGGAACTCGTGGACCATGTAATTCGTAGCCGTAGCGGGCATAAACCGGATATCATATTCAAAAAATTATTGCCCTGAAATTACCTACCAGATCATAATAAACAAAAATTCATTCCAACAACATTTCTGTTTTGTGATTCAACTTTAAGTTCTCAAGCTCTGAAAAAATACCCCATACACATAATATTTTACATCAAAAGTTTAATAGAGCTTTTTAGTTACCAAAGTCTAAAAAATAAATATTTAATGCAGGACTTACCAGTTTTCTTGAGGATTTATCGTATCTGAAATTAGAGTAGAAAAATGGCATGAATTAATTATTGAAATAATTTTAAATAAACATTTGAAAACTCAAATTTCACATTTGCATAAGAGTCTTAAATTGAAGATTCCTTTGTTTTTATACGATTATTATATTTTATTATTTGGTTGGGTGACTCGGCGAAAGCTCAGATCCATTGCTATGTCCTATTCCTACCTATTCCTAAATTTTCTTATTCGGGCAGTTTCTGTAATTCATTTCCTCTCATTGCAATATTTTTCCAACCAAGGCTCTACCGAATGGTAGTCACGCGCAAACCTTTCGACTGCGGCGCAGTCCGAACGTGGACAAAAATGTTAACATCGAAAATTTTGGAACTTGGACTTTTTGTTATTATTTCAAAGCTAAAACTCCAATTAAAACAAGTTTCTCAACTATTTTGTGATAAAATAGAAAGCTGAGCACATCAATGTACAATCTTTGGCGATTGGTTTTCCTAATTTCTTGGAAGACAACTGGCACACAAATGGTTGCGTACCACTCAGAATTTACTGTTCTGCGTTATTCTAGTGGTACAGTTGCGACATGTCCAGTTTTTCCGAAAAAACAGGCGACCATTTGCTTGGAAGTGCTTCGTGCGCGAACAACTTTTGTTGGATTTTGCTCATCTTGAAACACCCATACAGTCGACTGCTGTTTACTTTCGGGCTCACACGCGTAAATCCATGATTCATCACCTGTCACGATGTCATAGACGTGTTTCGAAGCCCCGCGATCGTATTTTTTGAGCATTTCCTTCGACCAATCGACACGAGCCTTTTTTTGAGCGATTGACAAATTGTGTGGGATCCAACGCTAACAAATTTTTTTCACAGTCAAATGTTTATGCAATATTGAATGTATGCTGGTCCCACTAATGCCTCAGATTGCCTCAATCTCACGATAGCTCACATGACGATCTTGCAATATCAGTTCGCGCACAGCATCAATGGTTTTCGGAACAACAACTGATTTTGGACGACCTTCACGAAATTCGTCTTGGAGTGAACTACGACCACGATTGAATTCACCATACCATCGATAAACACTGGTCCTTGATGGAGCTTCATCGCCAAAAAATGAATTAAGTTCATCCGTGCAATGTTGCTGAGTTAATCCACGTCGAATGTTGTAAAAAATAATCGCACGAAAATGTTCACGATTTAATTCCATTTTTGGACCGGGATGAATCTTTTAAATTACTGTAAACAGTACAAATAGCGCTGGTATTTCAAAACGTTCTGAGTACGTAAAAGCCAAAAAATGTCAAACTTTGCGATATAGCTGTCAGTTGCCAGATTGCAACACCAGGGTTGCCAAATTCCGACATATAAAAGGCACCACTCGTATTAAGATATATACTAAAAAAATAAATGATAATAACTGACCCCACTGACACGATTTTGTACTTTTCTTATATTCCTCTAAAATATATCATCGGAGGGACCGTGGAGGCCGCACATTTTTAAACCGCTCATTGCGTTTCACTCTGTTGATAACATAGTCCTTCGAGCCGGATATTTATGATTACAATTAATCAGCAATTTTCTAGAGAGGAAAGCAAGTACTACTGTGGTCAAAAAGGAAGGTGAATTTGGTTGTAAAATGAAATACCTTTATTTATTCTTGTAAATCAATTTCATCCCCTTCAAAATAATCCCCTCTCGATGAAATACACTTATGCTAACGATTTTTCCAATCCCCGAAACATGCCAAATAGTCCATTTCCGGTATAGCCATCAGCACCTTCTTCGATTAAGCGTTTATCTCCTCAATCGACTCGAAACGCGTTCCCCGGAGTGGTCTCTTGAGTTTTGGGAATAGCCAGAAGTCACACGGAGCCAAATCAGGCGAATACGGTGGTTGCGGAACGATATGCGTGAAATTTTTGGCGAAATGGTCACGAAGAACGAGTGCAGTGTGAGACGGTGCATTATCGTGATGCAAAAACCAAGAGTTGTTGGCCCATAATTCTGGTCTTTTTAGACGAACTGCTTCACGTAAACGACGCATAACGCTCAAATAATAGTCCTTATTAACAGTTTGGCCAAGTGGAAGGAATAGTGCACCACACCACGAAAATCGAAAAAAACTGTCATCATGACCTTTATTTTTGAACGACTTTGACGTGCTCTTTTCGGTCTGGCCTCGCCTTTAGCACGATATTCGCTTGATTGGTCGGTTGTTTCAGGGATGTAAGCATAAATCCAAGTCTCATCTCCCGTAATGATGCATTTGAGCTTGTCCTGATAGTCTGAAAGCATTGTTTCACACACATCAACGCGACGACTTTTTTCCAAGAAAGTGAGAGTTTTCGGTACCAAACGAGATTTGACTTTTCGTAGGCCCAAATGGTCTTTCGAAATGGTTTTCACGTATCCTTCTGATATTCCGATCATATCAGTAAGGTCTTTAACAGTCAACCGACGATTTTTGAGCACTAACTCCTTCACTTTATTGACGTGTTGGGCATCTGTTGACGTCGATGGTCGTCCGGAGCGCTCCAAGTCATCAACACGTTCTCGACCCTCTTTGAAGTCTTTGTACCACTTATAAACATTTTTCTGCGACATGGTCGAATCACCAAATGCCTTCTGCAACATGCTAAACGTTTCCTCAGCCAAAATTTCATTCCGCAAACAAAATTTGATGGCACTTCTCTGCTCAATCAAATCAGACATTGTAAAAATCGAAAAATGCACTCTTGGCCGTTTGGTAAATACAAGCGTAAATATATTACTGATAATGACATTCACATGAAAGTCGGCCCAGATGTTATTAACAGTGTTGCCAACTCATGAAAAAAATAACTAGAGCGAAATTTTAATCCCGTGAAGTTTGACAAATAAATGCACCTTACTTTTTGCCCACAGTAGTATAACCAGTACCAAGTACAAACTAGCGCCAAGCACCAACCAGTATCAAGCACCAACCATCAGCAAGCACCAACCAGCACCAAGCACCAACCAGCACCAAGCATCAAACGAACAGGCATCTATAAAAAACGATCCGTTCCAGCTTACAAAAAACAAAAAAAAGGTACGTGGATCTATTGCACACATTTTTTATTTTTGTTTGATGAAAAATAAAAAAAAAATAAAAAAGTTCTCCGTCTGTCCGCAAACAGACATTACAAATGATAAGTGCGCGCGGGAGGTATTTTCAATCTAAACTAACTAAAAGCGCGTTGTTGGGAATTTTTCAATTTTTCTTATTCCGTTCATTTTGCTTGTACATTTCCGCTGTGAAGTTGAGTACACAACTACACAAACAACGCCGCAGTAACATAAAATCGATCCCAGCGCACTTTTTACTACGGTACATACTAGGCCGGGTCGATTTGTGGGGAGGCAAAAAAATCGCCCATTGCTCTGTGAAAATCATATTCTAGGAATCAAAATAAGAAACTTTGCCGAAGGAACCATACCTCTAAAACGAATTCTGATGTGACCCAATTTGGGTCGAACTTTTTAGTTTCTTTTCTCATGTAAAGGCCAAAATTGGTGATATTTTGAAATGATTGTATGGGGAACCCCCCAGGGGAATTCCAGGGGGTGTGCCACTGGCATGGGTGGATCGGCCGCCCAAAGTTAGTGGGGGTCGGTCATACATTTAGACTCGATTTGAGCACTCTACATGGGTCAAAGTGGGATTTTTCGTTCGACCCAAATTGGGGGACATCAGAATTCGTTTTAGAGGTATGGTTCCTTCGGCAAAGTTTCTTATTTTGATCCCTAGAATACGATTTTCACAGAGCAATGAGCGATTTTTAAATCGACCCGCCCTAGTATATACATACCACTGATTATTCTTTGGGTGGCGAAATTCATATATTTATTACCTATACATATAAATATATCGTCTCCTTAGTATAACAATAGCCTATGTGCTCATAGGCTATTATTTTTTTATTGAATTTTTGGATTCTCCATCGTCGATTTTATATGTGGTCAAAATTTTGTCAAATTCTAGTTCCACAAAGTGGGTCAAAACGTCAGTCAAAAAAATATAGTATAAATATGTATTAAACTATTTTCCTCAAAAACCATAAATTTTCTGTTTATTCAATAGAATAGTAATGTACACTCACATACTCTATTTTAACTTTTAGGAAAAAAATAAATTTTGTCATGACACAAACACCTAAAATGACGTATAATGATACACGTTGTTGCTCAACAAATATTTTCAGTTTGTTCATTTGTATGAATCTTATAGGCCGTTATATTCTCAAAACATTTAACATGTGTTTTAAAATTACAAAAAACAAAAGTAGCCTATGCAATGCTTACGTTGTTTTATCATGTAAATATGTAAATGCAATAGAAATAATTTGTGCAATTTAGGATTTCAGTTCGTTGTTGAAATTCGCTCGTTCATAATCATTTAGTCGTTCATTCGTTCCCAGTCATTCATTTAATCATGGATTTGTCAAGCTCTGGTGAGTATCTGCTATCTTAAATTGCAATAATATTATTATCTTTTTTTGCTAATAAATATGCATATATAATACTGTGGGCAAAAAGTGAATTCATTTGTAGAACTTCGCGGGAAAAAATTTTTCTTAATAATTAAAGCCTTATTAAACAAAATATCAAATTGTTTTATTTATAAAGTCTTCATATTAAAACTGTGGCTGGAAGAGTTAAAATTTCGATCTAGTTATTTTTTTCATGAGTTGGCAGCACTGTTAATAACATCTGGGCCAACTTTCATGTGAATGTCATTATCAGTAATATATTTACGCTTATGTTTACCAAACGACCAAGAGTGCATTTTTCAATTTTTACAATGTCTGATTTGATTGAGCAGAGAAGTGCCATCAAATTTTGTTTGCGGAATGAAATTTCGGCTGCGGAAACGTTTAGCATGTTGCAGAAGGCATTTGGTGATTCGACCATGTCGCAGAAAAATGTTTATAAGTGGTACAAAGACTTCAAAGAGGGTCGAGAACGTGTTGATGACTTGGAGCGCTCCGGACGACCATCGACGTCAACAGATGACCAACCCGTCAATAAAGTGAAGGAGTTAGTGCTCAAAAATCGTCGGTTGACTGTTAAAGACCTTATTGATATGATCGGAATATCAGAAGGATCTGTGAAAACCATTTGGGCCTACGAAAAGTCAAATCTCGTTTGGTACCGAAAACTCTCAGTTTCTTGGAAAAAAGTCGTCGCGTTGATGTGTGTGAAACAATGCTTTCAGACTATCAGGCCAAGCTCAAATGCATCATTACGGGAGATGAGACTTGGATTTATGCTTACGACCCTGAAACAACCGACCAATCAAGCGAATATCGTGCTAAAGGCGAGGCCAGACCGAAAAGAGCACGTCAAAGTCGTTCAAAAATAAAGGTCATGATGACAGTTTTTTTCGATTTTCGTGGTGTGGTGCACTATGAATTCCTTCCACCTGGCCAAACTGTTAATAAGGACTATTATTTGAGCGTTATGCGTCGTTTACGTGAAGCAGTTCGTCTAAAAAGACCAGAATTATGGGCCAACAACTCTTGGTTTTTGCATCACGATAATGCACCGTCTCACACTGCACTCGTTCTTCGTGACCATTTCGCCAAAAATTCCACGCATATCGTTCCGCAACCACCGTATTCGCCTGATTTGGCTCCGTGTGACTTCTGGCTATTCCCAAAACTCAAGAGACCACTCCGGGGAACGCGTTTCGAGTCGATTGAGGAGATAAACGCTTAATCGAAGAAGGTGCTGATGGCTATACCGGAAATGGACTATTTGGCATGTTTCGGGGATTGGAAAAATCGTTAGCATAAGTGTATTTCATCGAGAGGGGATTATTTTGAAGGGGATGAAATTGATTTACAAGAATAAATAAAGGTATTTCATTTTACAACCAAATTCTCCTTACTTTTTGCCCACGTTGACAGTCAAGCGGTAATAAAGGCAATAAACTCATATGAAATTTCATCTAAAACGTTCTTAGGACCAGGGAAGCCATAGAGAGACTAGCCGCCGACATACGGTTACACATCTATTGGGACCCGGACATAAGGGCATTGTAGAAAACGAAATTGTAGATGAGATTGCCAAAAGCGCTGTTTACATACAATTCGAACAAGAAAACGACATACTGAAACCTTTAAATACGGTATAAAATGGCATGACTGCGGACCTGAAAACACGGATCGACAGGAGGTGGAATAATCTAGCCACTTGCAGAACCACGAAAATCATGTGTACACAGAGTGCAGATAAATACGTCCGATTGGTACTAGCTCTGTCTAGAAAGGAAAGCAGAACTATCGTAGGTATGCTGACAGGCCACAATTTGCAGCGCACACATACAAGATGGGAATTGCAAGCAATGATAGCTCCAGACTTTGCAATGAACTAGAAGAGAGGGAAACTCTTGAACACCTTCTATGTTCTTGCCTGGCATAAGCTAGAACCGGAATGAAATGCTTAGAAGCTCTACAATACGAGAGGCTAGAATGTCTCTCGAGGTTAGAGCTTCAGAGCTTACTTAGATTCGCAAAAGACGCAGGCTTACTACAAGAAGCCTACTACAAGGAAACGTAAGGGTTAAGTTCAATCTGGTAACACTAAGGACCAGTAGGTCTATGTGAAGGCTTTCAGTCAGCCAAGTCAACCTAACCTAACCTATCTTTTCTAAAAATAGTTTTTCTTTTAGCGGATTTTTGGCGCTGCTGGACGTATGTAATCCCTTAAATAATATTTTACTAAAAATTTTCCTTACACTATAAATGGGATAAACTACCCGAATTTTTCTTTACTTTATTACGAAATCCTGGTTCCCCCAAACGCATCCCAAGATAAATACGAATAAAAAATAAGGGAAGTGACTATTACTACTACAAGAATAACAACATATAAATTCTGTGTGATGTGAAAGGGAAGTGTAGGAGTGAAAGAGAGTGGCTGGGATGAATTATAACTGAGCGCATTGCGGCACTCCCTAAGCACGGGAAAATATGTGCTGTCAAATATTTTCCACTTTTCTTCAATTTCTGAATTACAAAAACAAAACGGAAGTTAAAATATGTGAGATAACTTATCAACAAAAAAATAGATTTTTTCAAACAGATTTCCGCGCATAAAAAATTGGGTTCGCGTTTGACTAACGTACACAGCGTGTCTTGGATAATATCAATATCAAAAACTAGTACTAGTATCAAATAAAGTAGGCGAGCATTTCGTTTCTGAAATAACAACGGTAATTCAAATTTTTATGGCTAAAAAAGTTTTGCATTAAAGTTTTTAAAAAAAATCATTAGTTGCGTACAACATTTGAGTGAAGACATTCGGTAGTACAATCTCGCGACCTCTATTACGAGAAAAAGTTTATCTGCTCGGGTATTATTCAAATGAAATATTTGGAAACAAACTTCCATCTGTAAAACAAAAGTTACAAGTTTTTTTTCAATTTACGAGTGTGTATACGAGGTAGTGCTTCACTAGCTGTGCGGGAAGTGATGATATATTGGGAGAAAGCCCGAATTCCGACGCAAGAACTAAAGAACTGTATACCAAAGTTAGAATGCCTCTATCAGCAGTGGGGGCAACTTCAAAAGAAAAAAGAAAAATATTTCGTTGAAAAACTCGAGGATCTCTTCGATATTGCACACGCCAATGCATTGAATATCATATCCATTGAAGAAGATAAGCAGTTCTTAAACAATCAGCGGATGAAAGGACGCCCGGGGTTTATGTAGAAGCGCGTGCTTCAGAGGAAATTCCGCAATGCTCAAAACATTTGTCTGTCTCCAGCAAAACAAAAAAAGAGGACGACAAATAATAATAACTCCTAAGCTTGCTGCTGCTTTGGATAAGTGCAAGATCAGTGACAGGAATGCAGTTCATATTCTTATAGCTACACTTGAAGCCCTTGGTCAAGATGTGGAGACTTTTGCGATCAACAGGTGGTCTATTAACAATTCTCGTGAGAAACTCCGCGAAAAGAAAGCTACCGAAATCAAAAATATCTTTAAGGATAATGAATTGCCTGCCGCTACGATACATTGGGATAGTAAATTACTGCCATCACTAACAGGTAAAGAGACAGTAGACCTACTTCCTGTTATTGTTATTCTTTCAAATTGCGGTGCTGATCAACTACTTAGTGTACCTGCATTGCAATCAGGGAGTGGAAAAGAACAGTCAACAGCTGTTTGCGAAACCCTTGCGGAATGGGGCCTTCAGGACTACGTAAAAGCATTGGTTTTTGACACTACTGCCTCTAATACGGGCGCTTTTAATGGTGCGTGTGTTTTGATTGAAAGCTTTCTAGAAAAATATCTCTTATATTTGCCTTGCCGCCATCACATATACGAAATCATATTAAAAGCCGTTTTCGAGGAGAAGATGGGTGAAACTACCGGCCCAACCGTACCAATCTTAAAAAAGTTCCAAACTGCTTGGCCTAAATTAAATGTAAATAATTTTAAAACCACAATCGTGAATAAGAAGATCAGAAAACATTTGGATCCGGTCGGTGTTTCCCGAGTTCTTGATTTTATACGAAGCACTTTGCAAGAATAACAACCGAGAGAGGATTATCGAGAATTTTTACAATTGGCTGCTATTTTTCTTGGCGAAATATCATCTCGTGGAGTATCCTTCCGTGCTCTAGGAGCTATCCATCATGCAAGGTGGATGGCTAAGGCTATTTATTGCTTTAAGATATTCATGTTTCGCGATGAATTTAAATTATTACCGCGTGAGGAAAATGCAATTTGTGATATTTGCATTTTCCTTATCAGTATATGTATATATCAAAGCGTGGTTTTGTGCACCTTCTGCAGCCAAAGCACCATTTTTGGATTTCAGTGTTCTTCCCAAAATTTATAAATACCGGGCAGTTGACGAAGACATCTCTCGTGTGGCTTTACAAAAAATCAAAAATCATTTGTGGTATTTATCACCAGAATCCATCGCCTTGGCCTTCTTTGACCAAAATGTGACGGCAGAATCAAAAATTAAAATGGTAAAGGTGTTGAATCGTGAAACTGATGCTGAATGTGAAAAAAAGTATTAAAAGGATAACCGTGGAAACAAGCCAAGTTCCTGAATTATTAAACCAATGACTTGAACAATTTGTCTCCAACAAAACAAAACGATTCTTTGCAAGATTTAACATAAATGACGAATTCCTATGCACAGATCCTGCCCGGTGGCACAAACATGAAGATTTCGTCCAAGCTTTAAAAGTAGTTAATAAACTTAAAGTAACAAATGATACGGCGGAGAGAGGTGTTAAACTAGTAGAGGATTTTAATAAGTTATATACAAAAAACGAGCGACAAATGCAGTACGTGCTCCAAGTTGTAAGTGACTATCGACAGAAGTTCGCAGACAGCAATAAACAAACTATAGCCAAAAATAAAGATTTTTAATTCATTTTTATTTTATTTTCTTCAATGAGTTATTTCTTTTTTTTAGTTTTTTTTATGTTGTTATTAAACTAAATTACAATGAAATAAGCGTCATATGGAACTATATATGCTAAATACTGTATGGATAATAATTTCCTTCTTCAATTTATATATGTATAACTTAATATACTTTACCAATTAAGGGGTAACACCACTGTAGAAATTTCAAAAAAATTATTTTTTTTTTATAAGCTTAAAAAATTCTTTGAACCTTTTAAAATACAGAACAAAAAGTTTTATACGTTACCGAAGTCTATTTCATAAATATTTTAAGCTTTTAACCAAGCGTTAGTGACTGCTACCTAACGACTTCTCCAAATTTCCAAACTTTAAACGCGTTTTTCTCAAAACACGTTTTCTGAAATTGGCACGCAGCATAACTCAAACAATTTTAAATATTTTTAATTAGGTTTTTCACTACGTCTGTATAATAACCTTCTTAAGAGAAGAGCGTAGGGGATTTTCGATAGATTAATTTAAACGATTGTTATAATTATTTAAGTGCCGTTTTTTTAGTGCAAAATAGAGTTTTTTCCTTCAAATGCTTGCTAATTCCACAAAAATAAATATTTTTTAAATCCCCTACGTGTTTCTCTAGCTATTCTTATCTAGATTAAGAAAAAAAATGTTTCTTTGTTCCAGATTAAAATTTGCACCCTCTGTGCTGCGTGCCGCGAAGCTCCTTCAAGAGAAACCACATTACAAAAATGTCTCCAATGCCGCCATTTTGTAAAATTTTTCGATCAAACTTTATAGTTTTGTATTTTAGTATATAAGTAATAACTTCCCAAATCAGAGTGATTGTTTTCCCTTTCCTTCTATACAAAAAAATTCTTTAAAAATCGTGTTTATTTTACGTGTGTAGAGTGGTGTTACCCCTTAAATTCTTTTACTACTTATTTACGCTGTATATATACTCATGTAAAATAAAAAACACACTTTTAATGAAATTAAAATTTTTTGTCATTTTGGGGTAAATTTTGCATATTGAAAAGCTCGGGGGCACACCTTTCCCCTATCCGATTGGCACCAAATTTCACAGAGGTCATTTTTATATAGAATGGAACAAAACTGGAGCTTAGCCCGCGAAAAAATCTATATATATAAAAATGAAATGATGTTCGTTTGTACGCATTTTTTTGGGCCGATACGAGGCCAATTTTATTCGTTCTTTTTTCATATTATAGGGATCCACTAGAGGAAGGTTTTTAGCAAAAAAAAATTTCTTTTAAATATTTTCTTCATATAAAAAAAAAGAAAAAATCAAAATATTGTACAAAACAAAACTTGCTCGATTCTTAGATTATAGTAAGTTTCGAATCGACATTCATTTTATGTGTACAAAAATATATTAGAAAAAAATTTTATAGTTTTTCAAAACATTTCATTTTCAACTATTAACAAAGATGTGGCAGTGGCAGTGGCAGTGGCAGTGGTGCGCCATTTGAAAATGTCTATGCGCAAGGAAAGCAGCGGGAGCCGGCTGGAGGATGATAGTTACCGATAAGTTTTCAGAAGTTTTGTTGAGCGTGTGCGCACGAAAGCGCGGAAATGCGTTTGCAAATTTATAGTTTTCTCTTTGAATGAGTTTTAGTTAATTTGTTGATTTTTTTTCTTCACTTTCGTTTACTTCATTTTCGTGTGTTCTGTTGGAGCTACGCTGCATTTGCAAAAGAAAAATTTTGAAAATATTTTAAATTTTTTTCGTTTTTTCTGCTTAATTTGTTATTCCTATAAAGTAGTATTCGGAAGCGATAGCAAAAGGAAGGCAAATACTTGACGCTACTTTTTACTTGCATAACAAACAAAAAAACGGTAAGGATTACTGGAAAGGAATAATTTTCATAGAAAAATACGTATTTCTCTACTGAAAATACACGAACGGCAAGTACCGGCAGTAAAAGAGTCGATGTAGTATAATAAAGAAACTGCTCCGCTGCGACAAAAAGGAAACTGCAAACATATCTGATGCACACTTTAACGCATGGTTAACCAAAGTTATTTCAACACACAGTTATCCTGCTTATGAAGTGTTATGGAAGCTAGAAAAGAAAAGAAATCATTACTCAAAAAAGAGTTACAACAGTTTCATGCGGTAGAAATAAATGCATTCTTCAATAAAAACCCAGACACACACTTAAAGGGGGTTTCAATAGGTGCACTCTCACTTTGACTGTGTACAGCAGATCGATTACATGCCAAGGCATCCCTGTATTTTGGACTAATCTTTATTTTTTCTGAAAATTAATTTATTCAAAACGAGTAAGTTCAGAGCGCGCAGATTCGATAATCAATGCATGAAATACCAAATGATAGAAAGTTTTTATAATAGCGGTCGCCCCACGAAAAACCCCGCCACCGATGGGACGCGGAGTTCGGCCAAACACCTAGAAAGGGTGTAACCGTCAATTATTATATACACATATATCTATATATAAAAAAATGAAATGATGTTCGTTTGTACGCATTTTTTTGGGCCGATACGAGGCCAATTTTATTCGTTCTTTTTTCATATTATAGGGATCCACTAGGGGAAGGTTTTTAGCAAAAAAATTTTTTTTTCATAATTTCTTCATATAAAAAAAGAAAAAATTAAAATATTGTACAAATTGTGTTTTTAGTGAAAATTGCTGCAGAACTTGCTCGATTCTTAGATTAAGTTTCGAATTAACATTCATTTTATATGTACAACTTTTTTTGAATAAATATGCGAATTTTTCGTTATTGTGAAACGATTTGTGTCGTGTTGCTAAGTTGCAAATTTTTTTCGACGGGGAGTAAACATAAACAACAACATGTTTATGATACAGTCATGAATAATGTTAGCCATGGAACTGATAGATTGTTTTTTTTTGGATGCTTCTGGGGGAACAGGAAAGACCTTTTTGATTTCATTGATATTAGCAACACTTCGATCAGATAATAACCTTGTATTGGCACTTGCTTCTTCCGGAACTGCGGCTACATTACTGGAAGGCGGTCGCACAGCACACTTTGCATTAAAGTTGCCTTTGAATATGCAGGTAAATGAAACACCAACATGTAATATTTCGAAAACATCTGGAATGGCAAAAGTTCTTAAAGTATGTAAGCTCATCGTATGGGACGAGTGTACTATGGCACACAAGAAACCATTGGAAGCACTTGATAGAACTTTGAAAGATCTACGAGGAAGCCAAATAGTCTTTGGAGGTGCCATGATTTTATTGGCTGGAGATTTCAGGCAAACATTACCTGTGATCCCAAAATCTACGGCTGCAGATGAAATCAATGCATGCTTAAAATCATCGTATTTATGGAGACATGTAAACACGCTTACACTTGCTACAAACGTACGTGTTCAACTACAGAACGATCCATCAGCAGCTGAATTTTCACACCAATTACTGAAAATCGGAAATGGCCAAATGTCTGTCGATCCAACAGGAATGATTACATTGCCTAACAACTTCTGCACTTTTGCACTGTCTAAAGAGGCATTGATACAGAGTGTATTTCCAAACATAGTTCAACATTACAAAAACCATGATTGGCTCAGCGAAAGAGCAATTTTAGCTGGGGAAAATAAGGACGTCAATGATATAAATGCAGCTATTTTGGATCAAATACCTGGTGACATAGTTGCATATAAGTCAATGGACTCTATTACTGATCAAGATGATGTCGTAAATTATCCAACTGAATTCTTAAACTCACTCGATTTGCCAGGCCTACCACCTTATAATTTACGATTAAAAATTGCAGCACCGATTATTATGCTGCGCAACAGTAATGTGCCACGACTTTGCGACGGTACCAGACTCGCTTTGAAGAAGGTAATGGGTAACGTTATCGAAGCAACAATTTTGAAAGGGAAGTACAAAGGAGAAGATCACTGATTCCGACGGGTTTACCATTTGATTACAAATGTTTGCAGTTCCCTATTCGCCTTGCCTTCGCTATGAAAATTAATAAGGCGCAAGGACAGTCTCTACAAATGTGCGGTATTAATTTAGAATACCCAATTTTTTCTCATGGACAAACGTATGTAGCTTGCTCATGAGTAGGTAAACCATCGTCATTATTCATTTACGCGAAAGATGGAAAAACCAAAATTGTTGTCTACCAAAAAGTGTTACAATAAAGTTCGAATGAAATTGTATCAAAGAACTTGCTTTGTTTTGTATTAATTTTATTCTCTTTTAGCAAATCATTGAATTTATGGCCTAGCGAAGCGTTGGAGGGTACGCTAGTATTGTATATAAAAAAACAGGTTAAATAACTGCCACGCTAGTGTACATGCAAGTACCGCATGATACCTTTAACCTGATCGTCACTGCCCTAAAAACCACATGTCAATTGTTTCTCACTAAATTTAAAATGCGTTATAATCCTTAGTGCGAGTAGTTAATTAACATAGTTTCCATTTTTATTAGCATCAATCGGAAAAATGTCTCAAATGTCTGATGTCACAGATATAATGTAGAATTGGATTTTCCCAAGTAGTTCAACTGAGGCTTGGCCGTAATTGGCTAAGTGCCGTACATACATACAGACAAGCACACATTTATTCGGTTGTATCACACAATCGGCACTGGGTGGGGTTGGGGTAAAGCCGATTTAAAGCGAATAAAGTGACCAAATTTCCCAAGAAGCCTACACATTGTTTAAACAATTTTCGCTCCGTTCAAGCGGCAATTTATGCACTGTCATAAAAAAATCTGGCCAATGAAATTTATTGAAGACGATTTGTCATGCAACTATTGGCTGTGCATGGTGAGCACCTGATGGGCTGTTATTTAATTATTAGTTGCACATCTACGTTCAATCCATCAATCAAGCCATCTAATTGAAATGCAGTTAATACAGATTACTCAGCGTCGTAGCCATTTTGAATAAACAACTTTTTTCCGATTAACAACTACTGAATTGTTCCATGCGAGTATCTGTATGAAAAAAAAAGTGAGGTCATGGTGAGAGTGCATATTATCAACTATGATAATAAAAACAGTGAATGTGGGGAGTGAAGCTGAAAATAATACGCTAGTCCCTGGTTCGGATGAATCAAATTTGACGGGCTTTCACCGTTCAGGTTCATGAAATTCGGAGTCTTCTTTTTTTTAACAAAACTCGTGAATTTCGAGGGGTAGGTTGGTCAGAGTGGTCGGTTGGTCAGAGTGGTGATTCATCCGGAATCGAACTAGCGCTTGCCACATCCTCGTTACCAACTTGTTTACCAGTTATTTACAGCATGACTATATCCAATCTGTGCGGTTTAGGAACCTTACTATGCTTTTGACGTCTATGCCAGACAGATGCTCGAGACTCTCCAACAGCGGTTTGCCCAGGGTTAACATTCTGTCCTTCCATAGGGCAGGGCATTCACAGAGGAAATGGAAGATTGTTTCCTTTTTCTCCGGTTGTTTACAACTGTGACGGTATGTGTTGTGAGGGATGCCAGACCAGAAGCCAGTTATGACTGCCGTTAGTCTACAGGCGTCCCGTCGTTTCACGTTTATCAATGTCGGCGATTGCTTGACGTTGTAGGTGGGCCATAATGTTTTGCGGATTTTGCATTTCGTCTGGTCTCTCCATCTATAATCTGCGATTCGAAGGTATTTTAGGGAAATTGTATTCTTGACTGCACCTAATGGTGTGAATACCGATTCGTTCAAGAACGTTGTTCATGGCAGATCCCCCTCTTTCCAATTCATCGGCTTTTTCGTTACGTTCTATGTTCCGGCGTCCCGGGACCCAAATTAAGGTTACTTTATGGTTTTCACTCAAGGTGGTGAGGCTATTCCTACTTTGCTCCACCACTTTAGAGGTTGTAGTAGCCGATTCCAGCGCCTGGATTGCAGCTTGGCTATCCGAAAGAATAGCGATATTGCCCTTAAAAGAGAAATCCGTATTTAGTAACCTACAAGCTTCCCCAATTGCCAGTACTTGCGCTTGGAAGACACTGCTGGTATTAGGGAGACGCACAAATTTTTCAATTCCAAGTCTGTGAGAATACATACCAGCTCCAACACCACAATCCATTTTACTGCCATCTGTATAGACTGTAGTGTCGAAGTTGTTTAGAGAGAATCCCTTATTCCATTCTTCCTTAGATGGAAAGAGAGTGGCAAAATTCCTATTGAAAGTTACCGTCGGGACGATGTAGTCAGTCCTCACCGAGATTAACTCAGCTTGTCGAAATAATAGACTAGCGTGACCATAAGTTTTTTCTTTCCAGCGACCCGCTTCATTTAACCTAAATGCACTCATGGTTGCCGTCTTCTTAATATGTAGGTCTATTGGAATAACGTGTGTCAGTGCATTGAGAGCCTCTCTAGGACATGATCTGATTGCACCGACCGTTATTGCACAGGCTGATCTTTGTATTCTGCCGAGAAATTTGGTATTGTACTCTCTCCCTAGAGCTTTCCACCAAACTACCGAAACATACGATAAAATGGGTCGTATAACCGCCTTATACAGCCATAATGTTTGGAGACCAGAATTACCCCTAAGTACTTTGCACTGGGTGAAAGTGAAAGGGTTTGTCCGCTGATAAAGAGAACGCCCGAGGAAAAGGTGTCTAGAGGATGTGGAAGCTGAAGCTTATGAAAATGCGCGTGCAATGTTGGAGGGAAATGGTTATACACCGAGATCGATGGCAGAAAGCTGTGAAGGAAACAAATGTTCACCAAGGACTGTGACGCTAAAATAAGAAGAAGAAGAACTGTCAATAGCGACGTAGCTGTAAAGACTCAAAGGCAACTCATATAAAAAAGTACCAGTGGTACAAAACCAAAATTTACATATAATTTGTTGGTTCGGAAGTCAAAATTAGCTGGTTACTTTCCACGAATTCCAATAAGGAAAGCAGATCATTTTGACATTTTAACCACCAAATCGAAATAAAATAATAAAATAATAATCATTCCCCAGGAATATCACTTTGTATGAATTCGCCGCACAATTAATACAGGGTTCGGCACTCGAAGTGTAACCAATTAAAAAGTCCATAAATTTAACTCGGAAAATTACTTTTATTCAATTCAAACTAAAAAATGTGTGAAAATAATATAAAATTAAGAATCAATTTACTTTTGCTCGATATGACCAACTTTTGCCTAGACTATGGCCTTGAGCCAGTCCAAAAACGAATAGCAAGGCTTCCGAATGTGACTTCCAGGTATTTTGGCCCACTCGCAGACCATGGCTTTTTTCAGCGCCTCGAGACTGGTGATTCTTTTAGTTCATTTGCTCTCCAAAATGGCCCAAAGAGAATAATCCATCAAATTCGCGTCTGGTGACTATGAGAGCCATTGTGTGGACAGTAAGAAGTTCGTAACGTTGTTTTTTAGCCATTCTTGGTTCACTCGAACTTTGTGAGACGGTGCCGAGTCCTGTTGGAACGTCCATGGTCTCCCGCCGAATGTGTTTGTCCACCCACGGCTTCAAAGCAACCTCCAAAATACTTTCCCGATAATATTTCGCATTTACCTGGACGCCAGGCTCGATGAAAACGATTGGAGAGCGTCCATTTGCGGTTACAGCGGTCCTGTAACGGGTGCTGCCTCCTGGTGGCCAATCGATGACTCTAATTCTCGTATGAACGGTTTGTCAAATAAACTCTATCCATTTGGGAGTTTACGAATTGCTCAATTTGAAAATGTTTCTCGACGGAAAATACAATGTTCGGAAGTTGAGCGCTTTCGGTCAAGCGAAGCAACTTCTTTGCTCTCTCAAGTCTGACTTGTTGCTGCTTTGTTGTGAGATCATGCGCCTTTTGGATATTTTCTTTAGTTTAGTTCTTTCGCCATTTGATTGGCACTTTGTCGGGGATTTCGCTCAAGTTGCTTCTTCACTTTTGAACCATTTCAGGTGACATTGCAGTCTTTCGATGACCACCTCCATGACGTTTCGCGATGCTACCAGCGTCATTGTAACGAGTAATGGTGCGATAAACTAAACCTTTATTGACTTTAAGGTGCTCGACCTCACGAAAAATCGCTGGTTGCGATTTTCCAGCCAAATATAATGCAATCACACGATTACGGTTGAAACCTATTACTGATTTTCTTTTTTCGCGTTTACTCTCGGCAAAATGATTCTGCACGCCTGAAAACAATGCTCTGGACTGATGCTTTCCATTTCAATTCAACCGTGTTATTCGGGACATGTTCTTCGATTTCGATGTAACTCAAATATGTTGCTCTCTGGTCAAAATAATAAGACCCGTATTTTTTTGTTCGCCCGAAAACATTTTTTTTTCAAGATTTATCGGCAATTTTGTTTTTCGGCTAAAAATCGATTTTTTTAATTATATAAGACATTTTTTTTTAATGTCCAAAATAGTCAAAAAAGAACCGATTTAAATGATTCCGGGTTCAAAATTATCATCATTACTCGCACAAGCGACTTCATGTCCAAACAATAGCCAAAAAGGAGTTGAAAATTTTTTATTTTGCAAAAAAAAAGGTTCATTTCTGACTAGGTTATGAGCAAATAAAAAAAATTTTCTTATATAATTATATTAAAAAAATCGATTTTGAGCCGAAAAACAAAATTGCCGATAAATCTTGAAAACATTTTTTTTCGGGCGAACAAAAACTACGGTTCTTATTATTTTGACCAGAGAGCAACAAATTTGAGTTACATCGAAATCGAAGAACATGTCCCGAATAACCCGGTTGAATTGAAATGGAAAGCATCGACTATCATTTGGCCAACTAACATACAGCGTGTGTCAGCTACGCGAGCGGTCTGAAGTTGGTTATATTTCGAGTGCCGGACCCTGTATCTACATACATATGATGGCTTGGGTTGTGAATAATTTTCCTGCTACGATTCAGTAGAGCAAAAAAGTCGTCCCACTCGCATGTCACCCACTTGCATTGCACTTTGCTTAATCTATTCTTTTACCAATTTTCAAGCGCTTACGTACTTTCTTTTTACTTATTGTTATATTGAATCATGCGCTTATTGAATATACAAGTATACCAACCGCATTTTTTTAGCATGAATATTATTTCGGATTTGTATAAATGCAATAAGCCAAACACGCGTATGCCTCGCAGCCTTTCTTTTGCGGTTAACAAATGAAAGGATTTGGAACTCAACTTTTTCAATTTGATCGCTGGAGCATAGCCAAAATGAAAAAAGTGACTTAGTGACCAACCGCATGCAATGCGTAACAGCCTTACTTAAATTTGGTTCACTCAAAATGATGTCTTCCGTTGAACAGTGGATCAATTCTGTGGCTACAAAAGTGAAATGTCATAATGAAAATAAAACGAGTGCGAATGCGTTTCTACGTTAAAATTCATTGAAGAAAGTTGCAAAAAATAATAAGAAGTACTTCTTAAGATAGCGACACAAGTATGGGGTGGCGCAAAATTAATCAACCTATTAGAAAATTTATAATTTTTGCAAATGGCGTCGTACGTCAACCATATTTCACATTTGTGAGCAGACAAGCAGCGCTCCATTAGTCAAAATAGGGATTTCCATCAATCAAAATCGTGTTTTTTATTCAGTAAAAATTTATTGAAAAATAAGGTCGATGATTAATTTTGCGCCACCTTATGAAACGACGGGATTACATTACGTGACAGTACTTTAAGACTTATCTCTTAGGCTAGAAAATAAAAAAATTATTATCTTCAGATGTACACCTGTGTTCACAATAATAGCAGCGCGACGTATTGCAAAGTTTCAAATATTTATTTTTTATTAAATTTTGATTTATTATTTATACCACAACAGAAGCCAAATAACTAAAAGTTTCAAACTTTGTAAATTAAAAAAGAATTCATATAAATTTCAAATTTTTTATTCAGAATTTTTAGAAAAATTGTCCGTATTCAGTTTTGCAGCCCATTCAAATTCGATGTAATTTTGTGCCAACTTAAGGTAGCTCAACATTTTCATTGGTTTTTTCTTTCATGCTTTTCGGGATGCTTGACATTTTTTTATGTAAAAAACATTGCCGCTATTCTCTAGAATCTGATTTTAGAAGGTGTGTTCTAACGGAAATAGACTTTTCAAAAATAAATATATAAAATTTGTTTTGAATGTATCGTTTTATTTTTATTTGGACTTTTAATTGGTTACACTTCGAGTGCCGGACTCTGAAGTAGCACCAGTCGCGCAAATTCCAAAAATGACCTCCACGATAGTATGCCGAAATATTCAAGAGTCTTTGCATAAAAAATTAAGCCCACAACAAGTTCATAATTGCCTACACAACGCTAGTTATCATATCAGAGTTGCACGCCGCACGCCCTACATTTCACATATTAACAGAAAGAAGAGATTGGAGTTCGCCAAACGCTATCGTTATAAGAAAAATGTCATATTCAGTGATGAGTCGAAATTTAATGTTTTCAGATCTGATGGCCCTCCAAACGTTTGGCGAAAAGAAAATACAGAACAGAATGAAAAAAACGTAGTCCTATCGTTAAGCATGGAGGAGGAAATGCAGTGGTTTGGGTATTCATAGCTGCATATGGAGTAGGACAAATGGTTTTTATTGATGATAAAATAGACAAACATCTGTATTTAAAAATTTTGAAGAATAATTTGCCTGATAGTGTCGTTAAACTTGTACTGGATGCAAAGGGTTCTTGTTTCAACAAGACAATGGCCCAAAACACTCATCTTATCTTGTGCAAGAATGGCTTATTTACCAGTGTTAGTAACTTAGAACTCCAACTCAATCACCGGACCCAATTGAGTATGTCTGAAAGGTCTTAGAAAGGAGAATCAGAAAGCACAAAATAACATCAAAGGCGTCATTAAAGACAGTTTTGAGTGTTGAGTGGCAGAAAATTGCAGCTAATGAAACCAAGGTATTGGTTCGGAAACAGTTATTAAGAAATGAATTTGAAAGTTTTTGTTCCTTAAATATTGAATAGAAATGTTATTTTTTTTGAATATATTAAAATTTTGTTCTTTTGTATAAATCTATTTGATATTTTCATCTACTCCGCCATCTGCCGTGATAGTTCAGCCGAGGTAGCAGAAGCTTTCGATAAATTCCATCTGGCATCCGTCAACCAATATCTTGCCTTGTGTTATTGTGGTTAACTCTCATAACCTTGGTCTTGGCGATGTTTACCTTCAGTCCGACAGTGCGTGCCAGCGCGCCTAGATTGTTCGCCTTTGATTGGATGTCAGAGAGTTTGTGTGAAAGGAGGCAGATGTCATCGGCGAAGTCCAGGTCCCCAAGATGCCTGGTGAAACTCCATACGATGCGTTTTTTGTGCAGGGTCAGTTGACTCATGACGTGATCAAGGACGATGGTGAAGAGAAGGGGCGACAGGGGACAAACTTGCCTTACACCTGCGTTGGTATTCAATGCATTGCTGTTATCGCCTTTGTGAAGCATTGCCAGTTAGGAGTTCTCGTAGAGGGCTTTGGTGGGGTGGATTATCTTGGTGGGAACTCCCTTTCTATTCAGTTCCAGCCATATTCCGTCTTGTTTGATAGCGCCCAACGCCTTCTTAAAGTCTACGAACAGCATGCAGAGTAGGGAGCGCC
The DNA here is from genome assembly GCF_027943255.1 of Anastrepha obliqua. Lineage (NCBI taxonomy): Eukaryota > Metazoa > Arthropoda > Insecta > Diptera > Tephritidae > Anastrepha > Anastrepha obliqua. The sequence continues at coordinate 12,830,128 of NC_072893.1, forward strand.
TCTCAACTTATTGTTCTACTACGAGTATAATCCGAAGTGTCTTGGCTTGATCAACACAGCTGAGGGCGAAAACTAGCTTGCTCGTTTCTTAAGGAGCGTTCGATATCTTTGAGCCTGCTTTGTATGATTACGACTACAATTTTGTAGATTTTGTTAAGTAGGCTTATTCCTCGCCAGTTACCGCAGTCACGCAGGTCGCCTTTCACGATGATGCCATTTTGTCCTGGACGGAGGCAGCTTTTATTGCTCCATACGACGATGGAGTGGGGATGAAGAATTTCCGCTATCTATTTATAGATACGAATAAATTTTGTGATTACTGTAGTTTCAATCCCATAAGCTTCGAGGTAATCGAGTTGTCATTAAAGTCTTTCAACAACTAAAAATTGCGCTTTTTGTACCTCATATTAAATGGCGTTGTTGGTTCATAAATTTTATAAAGTGAGTTGCTGTTTCTGGAGACACTACGACAATCTGCGCTCAAATTCAGCCTGCAATGCGCAAGCAACACCAGTCAAATATGTTGAACATATTTGTTTACATATTTTTTTTACACCCACTTTCTTCACATTTGTCCCACTGTCCAATTTCAATGTGACGCAGTTGATTTCCCAGCCAAATTGTTTTGGAGTTTTGTCACCCATTGGTCATTGATCTGAATACTATACCAGCATGATTTAGTCATACGAAAAGTATTTTGTTTATAAACAATACGGAAGATTTCTTTTTTAAACACTCATAAGCATACACAACCACACTGACATTCGCATTCATAAGCATCATTCAAGAAGGCGCATTAAAACAGTGCAAAAAAAACCAAAGAAAAAAAATTCATTCATGTAATTTCGAAACGGAACTACAAACTTCAAGCGCAGCCGTCTTCAAGCGAATAGCCACAAGTAAATCCGCATTGGGTGGTGCCGCTGGGCGGTAGTGCCCCTTTAGTGAAATAGTCGGTAGGCATTTGCTGACGTATTAGAAAAATGCGGTTGCAGTTTAGATCCGCTTATAATTAAGCAGTTGGGAGAAATTCTACTCATTGCATGATGCCGGTATAATTATCAGCTTTTTAATTGATGCTAAGTTTTGTAATTTCTGCTACTGCAAGTGCGAGGAAAATGTTTTTCATCAAATTCAATTAATATTAATAGTTTATTTGAAAACATTTTATGTTTTATTATTTATACTGAAGTTTGAAATTTGAAAAGGCCGAGTCAAGGAGCACCAGGAGATTTGGTGGCTCCTAAAACACTCGGGGTAAAAAGCCCATTGTATTTGAAGCTCTGGAAAGAGAGTAGATAGTCAAGGAGGGAAGGAGAAAAGTATCAGAGAAAGGGATAGGAAAGAATAGAGACAGAGACAGAGGTAGTTAGTCCAGTGAGAATTTTCCAGATTATTTGGTAAATCTGTAAATATTCTCCAGTATGAGAAAACGAATTTTACTCATTCTCACGACATCGAAACCCAAAACTCGTAGCCTTGCTCCAGCAAAGGCAGGACACTCACAGAGAAAGTGCTCAGTGCTATCCGTCTCCTCCAAGCAAGGCAGGCACATTGGGTCCTCAATGATTCCAACGGTGGTCATATGTTGAACCCATGGGTTGTGTGCTGTAATGATACCGACCATCAACCGAATGTCTTTCCTTCTCAGTTTTAGTAGAAAGTATGACAGTTTTCTGTTCGGACTTGTCTTTGACACTTTGCAGTTCTGCAGCGTTCTAGACCAATCTGTTAGTACTAACAATAAGTAATTGGGGTTAGGGTTTGGAATTAAAATGTCCCTTCCCTTTGGAAGAGAAAATTGTTGTCTGTGGTGGTATTTAGTTATAGTTTTACTAACACAACATAATTTTATATAATTTTATTTATATTACAATACGAGCAAGATCTGTGGGTGTTTTGCGCTTTAGTCTTCGTGGTTGAAGTTTCATTTCCGGCAGTAGTCTCTTTTCATAGTTTTTGAGCTGTAATAGTCGCAAGTGAGAGTGTTTATGCCGAGGTCGCGGTGAATATCGTCATTTCTTGGAGTTTTCCCTCCACCCCGGGACTGCCTTCGCATTGCTTCGAGGTAGAGGGCCAAGACGGCGTCCTAAGAAGGACACTTACCTACTCACCCTGCGTCCAGGGTCGCCTCTTTTGAGAAACCTATGCTCAATGCTCTTCAGCATAGCTTTCCATTTCGCGCTTCTTTTTCCGGATAATATCCTCCACAAAATTTGTGACGGCATTCCATTTTTCTTCGTCTATCATCATTTTCTCGATAATTTCTTCAGGTCTAAATACGCCGCCGTAGCCGAATGGGTTGGTGCGTGATCACCATTCGGAATTCACTGAGAGGTCGTTGGTTCGAATCTCGGTGAAAGCAAAATTAATAAAAACATTTTTCTAATAGCGGTCGCCCCTCGGCAGGCAATGGCGAACCTTCGAGTGTATTTCTGCCATGAAAAAGCTCCTCATAAAAATATCTGCCGTTCGGAGTCGGCTTGAAACTGTAGGTCCCTCCATTTGTGGAACAACACCAAGACGCACACCACAAATAGGAGGAGGAGCTCGGCCAAACACCTAACAGAAGTGTACGCGCCTATTATTTATTTTTTTTTAAATACACCAATAGCTCGTTGCAGACCTGTTCTCTCTACGTTCCACCTCTCGCATTTAAAGAAGGTGTGCTCCGCATCTCATACTCAGTATCTCCATATATGCAGTTTGGTTGGCTCACTTTACCCATTCACCACAAATACTTGCGGAAGGAACCATGTCTGGACAAAAACTGTGCGAGGTAATAGTTAACCTCACCGTGCTTTCTTTCTACCCACTTTTTTAGATCGGGTATTAGTCTCGCTGTCCATCTACCATACCGTTCAGAGTTCCATCTTGCCTGCTAAAGTGTGAGCGTTTGAACTCTAATATCGGAGAAACGTGGTACTGGGATTCCTGTGTTTTTTGCCTCCCGTCTCCGTTTGCGCTCTTTTGCTAGAATATCTATAGGGATGGTTCCGCTGATAACTAACACCGCTGCTTCAGATACTGTTCTGTATGACAAAGCCACTCTGAGAGCGCAGGTGCGTTACACAGATTGCAAAGTTTTCCGCCGGCATTGCACCCTTAGCGAATCTGCCCATATTTCGCATCCGTATAAGAGAATCGAGTTCGTCGTGTCCATTAAAAGTTTTCGCTTGTTCTACGTTGGACCTCCAAGGTATGCCATGAGCTTACTTAACATGCCGCTTACTTTGGCAGCTCTTGTGGCAACATGGTTTATATGCGCCCAGTAAGTTAGCCTTGTGTCTAATTGCACTCCTAGGTACTTGACCACTCTTTTTGTCCATAAAGTGGCATCGAGTACTTGTATGTCTGCTTCTAATGGGATACGTCTGTTCGTTAGAAGGATTAGCTCTGTTTTATCTGTGGCCAGCTTTAATCCATGGTCTTCTAGCCATGTCTGGACTCGGATCATCACCTGATTTAACTTCCTTTTGGCTTCGTTAAATGAGCTTAGGGTTGATTGTTTTCCTAGTAGCCAGTTGAGTTGTCGGAATTTGTTTTTCATCTCATTTCTCTTGTTCAATATTCGTTGTTTCAATGTGAGTTTTGAGTCAATCGTGATGCCTCAATATTTCGCACTTGAGTGTATTTTTATGTCTTCTCCGTTAATTTGGATTGGAAGTCTTGCAGATTTTCTTTGCCCATTTTTCAAACCATTGTGTTGTAGCTGTTGTAGCGTATCTTGCAAAGTTTTTTTTGCTGCTTCTTCATTGTTGTTAGCTGACATTAAAACTGTGTCGTCTGCAAATGTACCTATCAAAGATCCTCGAGTAGTTGGCGTTGGTAGATCTGCTGTGTTTACTAAGTATAGTATGGGGCCCAGTACGCTTCCTTGAGCTACTCAAGCTGTCGCCGTCAAGATTTCAGAGCACTCATCGTCGTATTTTATGCAGAAGTGTCTATTAGTTGTGTAGCTTTAAAGGATATTAAATATGTTAAGTGGTAAAACGTTTTTTAGCTTATATAGAAATCCTTTGTGCTATACTCTGCCAAAAGCTTTCGCGATGTCCAAATACATGGCAATGCAATATTTCTTCTTATCGAAGTCGTCTGTAATTTTGTTTACTACTCTATGAATCTCTTGCACAGTTGAATGTTGTTTTCGGAAACCGAACTGGTGTGAGGGGATAGCGTCTTTTTGTTTTAGAATCGGGTCAATTCTGTCAAGCAGTCTCAAACAATTTAGAGAGGATGGGCAGTAAGCTAATTGGTCTGTACGAGCTAGCAACAGTGGCGTTCTTGTTTGGCTTGGGGATCGCTATAACTTGTGCAACTTTCCATGCTTTTGGGAAGTATTGTATCCTAATTATTCCGTTGAAGAGATCTCGTATGTAGTTTATTATAGTATTGGGTAGCTCCTTAGGTATTTTTCCGTTTATTTGGGCATATCCCGGTGTCTTTTTGTCTTTAAGCTTTTTTATATAATATTTTATTTCATCTTTTGTTGTGTTTCGTATTGCGTGTTTTCATCCTGTTCAGTTTCAATAGTCGGTTTGTTCGGCCCCTGATCCATTGTGGCCACATCATTCTACTTGTTGCATAGGTCAGAGACTGAGTCCACAGCCTGTTGGCAGCTCTGATAGTGTGTTTGTCTATAAGCATCTCACAATTTGCTAAAGGTATAGATAGGTATGTTCGCTTTGTCTGGTTGGATCGGTAATGTGGTACCCAATCTCGCTAGTTCATCTGCTTTGCAGTCGTCTGCTATGCCATTGTGACCCGGCACCGTGATCAGGTTTATTACGAAGTACTGTGATAGTTCTGTGAAAACGTCGATACATTCTTTTACTGTCTTCGAATTAATATTAGGTTATTGTAATGCTTTTAGAGCCGATTGGCTATCTGAATATATATTTTTTTCTCTCGAACACTTTTCTTTAAGGCCTGAGAGGCAGAATTTCAGCTTGAAATACACTACAGTGATCCGGTAATGGGAATGAGATGTTGGCATTCATTTCCTCAGAGTGAATACCTCCGCCTACTTGTTCATTTAGCTTGGAATCATCAGTATAGATAGTGATTCCACTTCTATTGTCCATTACCCCATTGGCCCAATCTTCTCTCGTTGGGAAAGTTGTGGTAAAAGATGTGTTTACATGCAGCTCTACTGAGTTACAAAAGTCTGTCGTTTGATGTAAGAAGGGGTATTCGTCTAGTATTCTTGCGTGACCCCTTCTATTAGTGGATAGGTTAGAAGATTTTCTTAACCTAAGTGCCGATTTCGCCGCCAGCTCTTTGCTTTAGGCTTCAACCGGTAATAAGTGGAACATGACATTCATCGCTGCCGTGGGCGTAGGTACAGCAGGTATCCTGTGTGTTTCTGGTGAACATGATTAATTCCGTTTTGTTGGGATTTACCCCAAGACCACTCAATACAGCCACCGGCTTACATCGTTCAAAGCATTTGCCTTATATTGCAGAGGGTAATCCACTGATTCATTAGGAATACACAAGAAAATATCGCATTTGGAGCACTTGTTTCTGGTTTGTGCCTTACATCCTTGGACTTTGCATCTTTCTGTTCTGGTCAATGCTGATTTTCGTCATATCGAATAGAAGTCAATGGTGTAACTTTACGCTTTTTTCCGAAGGTCATTGGACTGATTGGGATATTCTCATTCCTGACACAAGTTGCACAATTCCTCCGTCAAGTCATCTAAGAAGAAAAATTCTGTCTGCTCTTTCTACACGATAGTCAAAACTTCCACGGCCTTCTTTTTGCAACTGCTTTTCAGTTTTGAAATCAATTTTGCCAAATCTATTTTCTCCACTTATAGTCGAGAAATAATTATCGAAATAAATTTTAAAGTATTTTTCTGCGGGATTATTTGTTGAAAGGTCAAGATCAAAACCCTAATTTTGAGTCAGTTAATATTTTGCCTTTTCCTTGATTGATTTCAAAATCGTCAATTAGGCAAAATAGTTTCCTTCCTCATTTGATGGGTGTATTGTACATATATTGCCGCAAAGTAAGCCTTCCTTCAAAAGGAACCATCATCTCTAAAGGATTGTTAGCCAGGTCATATGCGTCCGATTCATCTTCTAATCGGAATCGACGAGATTAGTTAAAAGTTGTTCAATTTCATGATCTGCTAATTTTCTAGCAATTTTTTTTTTTAATTATGTTTCTGTCAGTAGAAATCATAACAAACATTTGCATGGTAGTAACATCAAACGCAAATTATTTGATTTTAGACGTTAAAAGAGAGAGTATGTATCTGAAGGTTACGTATTAAAAAATGTTTTTCTGCCGTAATAAAGCATTTCAAAATTAAAAAAAAAATGTCACATAAAAAAAAATTCCACTTTTATTCTTCTTTTTATTCTAAACAAAAAAACCCAAACTTTTGCAATCACATTTGTTTCATTTCCATCATACGTCCTCGCACTATTCACTTGCTTAGTTTGCTTTGGCAGGCTGGTTGATACATACAGGCACCCACCCCCACAAGTACGTGCACGCATTTCTCTAGTCGGCACATTGAGTAACTTAGCATACTTTTAGGCAGGCAATCACCCTGTCTTCACTAACATGGGCTTAAAGCTTTTGCAGAGAAGCTTTTGATTTCGTTTCAAATTAAGTTTTACAGAAAGCTTCCTATGAGTTCGTCACACAGGGTGTAATATAAATAAAAGCCCTACAGTAAACTACAGCAAAATAGTTCTTACAGTGAAGTAAAAGTAAAATTTATTCAACTTAAGGCAAGTAAACTATTTTTTTATATTCTATTTTTCACAAAGTTGTGCACATTCGAACATATTTATGTATGTACATAAAAGAAATTAAGAAAAAAAAAATATAATAATAAAAAAAAAGATAAATAGTGTCAAGTAAAGGGTTTTTCAATTGGCGCGGGTCGATTTTGGGGCCCTGTGGCAGCCATTTTGTTTTGGTGACATCTGTCAAATCTTTTGTTTATTATTCAGTTCTTTATGCCAAATCATCATGGCAAGTTAGCACGTTCAAATGATAAAACTTTTTTATCAAAATGAGTGTTCATTAACGCAAACGTTGCGCGCATTGCGCCCATTTTTCGGTAGACGTGGTGGCCCTTCAAAGTCGACTCTTCAACTTTTGGTGGCCAAATTTGAGACGACTGGGTCGGTAAACAATCAGTCAACACCCGTACGTTCAAGGAACGCAAGATCAGCCGAGAACATTGCCGCGGTCCGTGAAAGTGTACAGCAGAACCCGAGGCAGTCTATTCCTCGCCGTGCACAAGAACTTGGCCTTTCGCAGACTTCAACTTGGCGAATTTTGCGTCGGGACTTGGGCCTACACCCGTACAAGATCCAACTGACCCAGGAGCTCAAAGTTGATGACCATAGAGAACGCCGTTTGTTCGCTGACTGGGCTTCGAATCGTTTGGAAGAGAACCCCAGTTTTGGGCGAAAAATCATCTCTAGTGACGAGGCGCATTTTTGAATGAATGGCTGTGTTAACAAACAAAATTGCCGTATATGGGACGACACCAATCCACACGAGGTTCATCAGGTGATAATGCATCCTCAAAAAGTTACCGTTTGGTGTGGATTTTGGGCCGGCGGCGTCATTGGTCCGTACTTTTTTGAAAACGACGTTGGTGAGGCGGTCACCGTCAACAGCGAGCGCTACACAACGATGATAACCAATTTCTTATGGCCCATGTTGAACCATATGGACCTAGACGACATGCGGTTCCAGCAGGACGGCGCTACGTGCCACACAGCAAACGCCACGATTGACATTTTCAACATCTACCCGCCCTTATTGAAAACTTTTGAATGGTGTATTTATTACTTTTTTTTGCTGATAGTTTCGTTGAGTAGTGGTTTTTTAGCACTTGCCTACGCGCTGAGTCTAACACAATCGAATATGTATGGGCAATACTTTCTCAATCGGTTTTCAAGCATAAAAAAAGTGCCGAGAAAGTGGTATTTATTACCTTATCAGCTTACTTCCTATTGCCTCTTAATTTAGGGCCTCAATATCTGGAGAATATGGCGAGTGGGGTAGGATTTCCCATTTCAGTGTTTCCAGATAGGTTTTAGTCGCATCAATTGTAGTCGATACTGACCCCCAGTGATCGCTTGGTTTTAACAGTTCATAATAAATAACACCCACTTGGTCCCACCAAATACATAGAATAACCTTCGCAGCGTGAATATTCGGCCTAGGCGACGACGTAAAAGCATGACCGGGCAGTCCCCCTGACTTTCTTTTCTTTGAATTGCTGCAATGAATCTATTTTTCATCACCCGTAACCATACGATGAAGAAAACCCTTCCTTTTTTGCCGCTGAAGCAGTTGTTCACAGGCGAAAAAACGAAAACGACGTTCAACATCCCTTGGTTTTAACTCATAAGGAACCCAATTCCCCTGTTTCTGAATCATTCCCAAACCATGCAATCGCTTGGAAATGGATTGGTGGGTAAGTCCTAATACTGAAGCAAGCTCTTCTTGCGTTTGACACTGATCCTCATTGAGCAATGCCTCCAATTCAGCGTCTTCGAAGGCTTTTGGCCTTCCTTCCTTTGGCCTGCGGACGGTCGTCAACATTAAAATCAACGTCTTTGAAGCGACGGAACCAATCTCGCCACGTTGTTTCACTTAAAGTAGCATCTCCATAGACTTTTTGTAGCTCTCGATGCGCTTCAGCCGCCGTTTTTTTCGAATGAAAGAATAAAATCAACACTTCCCGCAAATGACGATTATTCGGCACAAAATCAGACATTTTCTCAATACCAAAAGTATATGATACCAAAACAAAATCACTAATGTGACGAAGCAGTTTGTTTACCATATGTCTAAGCTTGGTTTATGCCGTTTAGGTTATGTTAGAATCGACTATATCACACTGCTGGCGACATCTTAGTGGCGCACGTATAAATAACCGAAAATTAATCCCAAATCATCAATTTGGCTTCAGAAAGACAGACGTTACCATCGAAAGGGTACACAGACTCGGGAATAGTATTCACAAAGCTTTTGAGCAGAAGAAGTATTGCCCAGTCGCACATTTATCGACATATCACAAGCCTTTGACCACTTTGGGCATGACCGATTGCTATACAAAATATCCATAAATTACTACACTTTTATCAAGCCCTACCTCAAAGACCATGGCATTTCTCTGTTAATCAAAAAGAAGAACACTCTGAGCTCTGTGAAAGTTTAGTTGCCGTCCGACTAGGCATTGGAATGGGCCATATCCTATACTTGACCTACACCCACGATTTACCAGTCATGTGGAAACTATCGTTGGAATTTTGCGGATGCCATCGCTGTTTCCGCAATTGACTCTAACCCTCAGAAGACTTCACTTTAACTGCAAAGAGAACTTTATATTTTCACTCAATGACTAAAAGATTGGAGCATAAATTCCAATGAGAAAAAATCAGTTCACGTAACTTTTATCCTCAATCGAAGCATTTGTCCTCCTGTGAAATTCAATAATGTAATACACACAAAATAATATTACGAAATATCCGGGTATGTACCTCGACAGCAAGCTTGCATGGAAAACACATACATATATCCTCTCATGCCTAATTGATGGTGTAAAATGTTGCGAATTGATTCGTAAGACACGCTAGGGTCACGAGCTACCTCCCTCCTCAGCATCATTTCATCGACTTTGTCGACGTTTTCATCCGTTGAAAAGGTTGATGGGGACCAGATCGGGGCAAATCTTCCACGACTTCTCGGCCCTCTGCAAAAGGCTTGTACCACTCACAGACTCTTGTTTTTGATAAATTACACTCGCCATAGGTTTTTTGGACATTTCCACCGATTCGGCATACGAAATCCGCTTCAAAACACAAAATTTAAGACAAATTCTTTGTTCGATAATTTTAGCCATAAGCAAATCGCAGAGCACACCTGCGGTTGACCGATATAATTAAATGCCAAAAACAAGCTAATTGACAGATCTCGCTCAAACTCTGCGACACTACAGGGCCGTCGAGGTAAATCCGGAAAACATTTCGAAAGCTCTGGCGCAGTAGCGTTAAGTCTAAAACCGCTGATTGACATTGGAGTGCCGGAGTAAGTGCTATTGAAACGATGACTCGAGAGCAGGACAGAAGAGCTGCGATACTAGAGTCACTTCGCGCCGGAAAAAGCCCTAAAGAGATAATTGAGTGGTTTGGCTACAATAAAACGCAACCCTGGATGGACCGCGTGGCTGCTAGAAGAGAATATGTGTTTCAGCAGGACTCCGCACCTGCTCACATGGCAAAGAAGACTCAGGCTTGGCTCCAGAACAACCTACCCTACCACTGGTCACCAGATTTTTGGCCACCTTCAAACCCAGACTGCAATCCTCTTGATTATTACGTGTGGGGCACAGTTGAAGCAAAAGTTAACGCGAAGTCTCATAACACTAAGGACGCTCTGAAGACAACCATCGAGGAAGTGTTGACCACAATGGACAAAGAGGAGGTAGCTCGCGCATTTGGGCGCTTCAGGTCCCGGCTGGAGCAGGTAATTGCACGAAATGGAGGTTACATTGAATAATTTTCAACTATGATATGTGTACTCACATTATACAAAGTTAAGTGCAAATAAGATTATTTTTGAGTCAATATCCAATAGTTCCGGATTTACCTCGACGGCCCTGTATAGAGGACAGTTGTACCAACATTCCAGCAAAAAAAATTCAATGAAAACAGCTTATTTCATTTCAAATATTTTCATTGAATTTAATAAGTTAATCCTCTTATTTTTCAATTTTTAAAAATTTCTTTTTCCTAAATAATATATTTTATAATAATAAGACAGGCTTTTTAAATGAATAATTCCAGATATTTTTGTTTTAAATAATGTATGTGGCACAATTTTAAGTGAAATGCGGCGGATATAAATTTTTAGAGCTATTAAACCTTCACCTCTTTCCGGGTAAATGTTTTGTTCTCTCCAAGGGAAAATAAAGCTGCAGAGTTTAATATACTTTTTTGGTAGTCACCTAACATTCCAACTGTACATATGTATATACACATAGATATACTTGCATACATACATACATACACATTAGCATGTAAAACTTTTGTACATTTTTTAACTTACATCCACTAAATGAAATGAGTTAATTGGACGTGTTTTGTTTTCTTTTGTATTACTCCAACAAGAACAAAAACACCTAAAACAGTTTTAAATATATATTGTACATGAAAAAAGTTAGTCATCAAATTCCGACACGTACAACATCTTCACACTTATTTATATGTAGGTACTTTGGATATGCCGAGAATGATTTGAAGAGTTCATTTCGCACCTATTTGGAGTTAGTGTCAAAATTTCTCACAATATTTTTCTAAACACTTTTTAAACAGCAATCACTATTTATTATGACATGTTCGCCTGCTAAAAAACGCTACAAAGGCCAGAGCAATCACACTCTCGTAGCTGACTTATGTTGGATTTTTTTTTTTTGATAATTTGCCAAAAGACAAAAGAAACAGAAAATTGTATGTTGAATGATTTATTTTTAAATCATCTTTGTATTTATTTGCTGAAATTTGTTTGAATTCATATGGAACTGTATACTTTTAATTAACCCTTAGAATTAGTATCCGCGTATCTGCACAGAGGTACAGCTGCGTGCATTAAATAGAAGAGGAAACGCATTTAATAAAATGTCTGTATATGTATTTTTTTTAATTAGGGCATAATTATTCATGCATATATAATATAATATATGTATAATAAATATATATACATATAACCGGTTGGGGAATAAGTTCGTGGCGTTTTTACCGAAGACTTTTATTTCAACAAAAAACAAAAATTACATTAATAAGTTAATCAATTATATATTCGGCGCTGCTGTTTTCAACCTATTTCCACCTGTCGACCAATTTGTTTATGCCGTACCGCCAAAAATTGCCTGGTCTGGTGTCAAAGAAGTTGTTGAGTCAAACTGGCCTCAAAGGACCTATTGTCGAAGGAGACACTTCACGCCCTTCATATAGTTTGACAGAGAGCGGAAAAGATGATAATCGGTCGATGCAAGGTCCAGAGAATACAGCAGCTGCTGAACGACCTCCTATTCGAGCTCTTCAAGTGCGCCTTTGACGACTTTTGCAACATGTGGCCTGGCGTTGTAGTGGAGAAGTATGGTTTGTCCATTTCGATCAGGTACTTTCAGACAAATAGCCTCATTCACGCGGAGTAGGCGGGCAATGTAGAGCTCGTTGCAGTGCACCATGTCCTCCCAGTCCCACCAAACACTTGTCGGGATCTTCTTTGAATGAAGATCCTTCTTGATTCCCGGCTTTGGCGTGTCTCCTGGAGTCGCCCACTCCTTTTTTTGGTTCATATTGATGTATAGACACCATTTCTCATCTCCCGTGACGATTCGGTACAAAAAGCGCTGTCGATGACCACGCGTTGCTCGATGGCAGGCGAGATGCTGCGAAGCAATCTAAAGGCGACTTTCTTTGTTTTTTTCGTTGAGCTCGTGAGTCACCTATGCTCACAATTTCGCGGTAAATCCCATTGAGTGAGGGTGATTCTGAATCGCTTTATGATCGCCGTTCATTAGTTCCGCCAATTCACGACGGGTTTGGTTACCTTTCTCTGTTCTTCTTCAAAAGTGATTTGAGACGTTCTTCATCAATTTCAGAAGGCCGCTCCGGGACGTGTCAACGACGTCAAAGTCGCCATTTTTGAACTTTGCAAACCATTTCCGTGCTGTAGACTCGCCTATGACACCTTCTCCATTCACGTCGCTAATATCCCGGGCTGCTTCGGCCGCTTTTTGACCTCAATGAAAAGTAAAGAAGTGCAGGTGTTGAAAATTATGAATTTCACCTCCTGGGTATTCCATTTCTAAGCCTAAGAACTAATAAGAAATTAAATAGCGCAAAAATAAACCACCCAATTGAGTATCACTTCATCTTCGGCGAAGTGCAACACAACGTCATGCATTATTTCCAGGTATGCGTTCTGATACATACAAACTTTTATTCAATTATCCCCCACATTAAGATTAAGTCCCCATATCTTTGGATGAAATAAAGGTCAATCAGATTGGAGGTACTTTTTCCAATAGGGTTTTTTGACAGATCACGCGTGACTACTGTCAAACTAATTACATAATTTTTTTCGGTATTCATTGACATTTCAGCATGGAAAGACTTATGCCTCAATAACATTTACAAAACATACACTTCTATTACGAAAATCTGTGGTCTGTATTCAACGCGCTCAGGCCATCTTATGGTGTGCAGCGAAGAGGCCTATTTTTGGTTAAATGACTGTGTCAATAAACAAAATTACCATATTTGAGCTGAAGAACAACCCGAATCCATTCAAAAACAGCCCTTACATCCATTGAAAACAATCATTTGGTGCGGCCTATGTGCTGGAGGAATCATCGGTTCATATTTCTTCAAAGACGAGGCTGGCGCCAATGTAACAGTGAATGGCGAACGCTATGACGCCATGATAAACAACTTTTTAATGCTGGGCGCCGAAAATTGAAGCCCGTGATCTCCACAATGTTTGAAACTAACAAGACGGCGCTACTTGCCATACAGCCCGTGAAGCAATGAGTTTACCGCACCGTCATTTCGGTGAGCAGTTTATCTCGCGTCTTGGACCAGTAGTAGATAGGCCACCGAGATCGTGTGATGTCACACCTTTGGACCTTTATTTGTCGGCATATGTAAAGTCTAAATGCTTTGTGGTTAAACCAGCTTCGATTAGAGCATTCGAAGCCAACTTTACTTAAGTTGACTCGAGATATCGACTGAAATCTTCCAGCGAGTCATTCAAAATTGGTGTTAAAGATGACTCTTTTTGGGTGTTTGGCCGAGCTCCTCCTCCGATTTGTGGTGTGCGTCTTGATGTTGTAACACAAATGGAGGGGCCTACAGTTTTAAGTCCACTTTATATGGAAAATTATTTTTTATGAGTAGCTTTTTCATAGCAGAAATACACTCGGAGGTAGTGTCTTTGTCTGCCGAGGGCTGACGGCAAAAAAAAAACATGGTGCTTCATGTTCACCCCGAACCCCATAACCCCCGAATGGTCGACACGCATTAACCCATTCGCCGACATAAATATAGTCCAGCTGTGAAACTATGCGATGCCGTACCTGTTGGTGGTAGCAGAGAAAGAGAAAGGACTCTTCTGTGTTAGAAATATCAGGTGGAGAAGGACTTAGTGTGCTAAACTCAAAGAAACGATTGGCGAGTCTTGTTAAACTCGGCCGAAAGCGGCAAATCTGGAAGAAGACATTCTTGGTCGAGCGTTTTGAATTATTGATGATCTGTCGCACGGTAGTCGCTGATTATTTTTATAAGATAGCGCGATATGAATGGGAGTCCACTTTCTGTATGTACATTCATATATATGTTTTACCACTTCCAATAATTTTTTGAATAATTTCAAGTTTTTCGTGAGTGCGCATCTCGTCCCAATGAAGATCATAAAAAATATGTTTTTTTTTTTATTTATTAAATATAGAAATACTACTAAAAAATTTTGACGTCAAATAAATTTTTATGAATTTAATAAAAAAAACTCATAGTCCTCAAATTATTGTTGAACATATTTTATGCCTCAGATATAGTGATCTTGTGATTTTGTATGCATTTACAACATAATCTTTAAGAAACCCGTATGACAGATATTATTTTTTGGCTCTTTTTATCATTTATCGTTAGAGGAACTTCCTTATTTTGAAAAAAGTAATATTTTGTTGTAAAGTGTAATAGCCATAAGCCAATGCTAATTTCACTTTCCTCATCCATTAGCTTTTGAATGCAATGCTTTACCGACAGATCTACAACTTTAACAAACATTGTTTTTGTAAGCAAACTAAAGTCAACATATGTACACATAATTCGTACCATGAAAATGCGTACAAGCCAAAACTGTGAAATCACACGACATGAGCAAAAGTCTATGGCTTTCGGAACTTACCGTCAGATATTCAGCTGGCAATGGAGATGAACGAAGTGATGTTGCTGATGCCAATATCGATCGATGATGAGCGGCCGGCAGTAAGCAGCGGGAATCGTAAAACTCACTTTCTTTTTGCGCCTGTGATGTGAGAGCTTAGTTGATAGCAGAAGGCAACAACACCAAATGGTATTCAACACGCACTACACGGGCACGGGTATCGAGAGAGCGGCAATACTTAGTGTGCATGTACATATGTATGTAGGTGAAGAGTACAGATGTTTTATAAAACTAATTATGAGCACTAAGTTGACGTTGTGGGTGACGAACAGAGATAAATGCGATTGACTGAGCAGCAGGTGTTTTTGTTTGTTGAGTTTTTATTGTTTTCTGCGGCTGTGTTCAATTCTTTACGTTCTTTAATATTTCTCTGAGGTATTTGAGGTATGAATCAAGTCAAGTGAATCCCAAGGGGCAGACTGTTAAACATGGAAGTGTTTATTTACATACACTCATTCCTATGTATGTATCTGTGTATGTACATATATAGATAACATTACAACACCCACTGTTATCAAATAATACTTTTTTAATTTTTAATAACCACTTCACTAATTCAACCACAAATAAATATTTTGTAATACCGATTACACATTTTTTTATTTTTTTATTTATTTATATATTTATTTATTTTATTTTTTTTTTTGTTTTTGTTTCGCCGCCAATTTAATGCGTTTTATTAAAATTGAATTTTTTAGCTTATGAAATTTTATTTATTTTTATTACAAAACATGTGTTAATTGACGCGAAAAACGTTCGCCTCTGTAGACACAAAATAACAAACCGGCTTCGATAAAGTTTCAACAAGAACTAAAATTGTACATAAATATTCGGCTGTTGGTCGATTTGCACATATACATATGTACATACATACATGCATACATACAGTATTCGTATCCGAAAGCTTTGCACAGTGCGACAAGGTGTGTTGTTTTTCGGGCAAAATAGTTCGTGAGATAAATTTCAGCTTAATTTCGCTTTGGATGATGAAATACCTGTAGCTAAATATTATACATCTGCCACGGGTACCGACGAGTTTCCTATTCAAATTGTGAAATCAAAAGCAGCTTCACAAGGGTAAAAATTGGGTTTCACAAAATGCAGTTTAAGTAAAATACTTTTTATAATTTTTTTTAAAGCGTGTTAAATCGAGGATTACCAGACCGGCACTTCAACCATTTCACCCACCTAAATCGAATCGTAAACGGAAAACTAGGCATTGGCAAACCTCCGAATATATTTCTGCTATGAAAAAGTTTCTCTGCCGTTCGGAGAGAGCTTGAAACTATAGGTCCCTCCATTTGTGGAACAAATAGAAGGAGGAGCTCGGTTAAACATCCAAGAAGGGTTTAAGCGCCAAATATATGCATATATATATAAAGGGTGGTTAAATTTTAAGGGCCGATATTGAATGAGAACCACACCTAAACGTGAAGTTGTTTTCTGCATTTCATTTGACATTTTTCAATTTCAGACTAACTCAATTTGCATCATGGAAAGATAAACAATCGAGCCACGCGTTAAAGTTATTCAGACTTATTATGAAAACGGGCGTTCAAATGGCAACAGTGAATGACCAATTTTCGAAGAAAATCATCTTCAGTGATAAGGCACATTTTCACCTCAGTGGATTCGTCCATAAGCAGAATTGCCGCATTTTGGCGAATGATAATCCAAGAGTGATTGCCGAAAAACCAATGCACCCACAAAGAGTGACTGTTTGGTGCGGTTTATGCGCCGGCGGCATCATTGGGACGTATTTTTTCCAAAATGAGGCCGGTCAGGCAGTTACTGTGAATAGTGTTAGCTATCGTGAGATGATAGCGAACTTTTTATGGCCCGAATTGGAAGATATGGATGTGGGCGATATGTGGCTTCAACAGGACGGTGCCACTTGTCACGCAGCTAACGAAACAATGGCTCTTTTGCGCGAAAAATTTGATGGCCGAATAATCGCACGTCGCCGCGATGTCAATTGGCCGTCAAGTTCATGTGATTTGAAACCGTTGGACCTTTGATTTGACACCTTTGGGGTTATTTGAAAGAAAAGGTCTACGCCGATAAGGCGGCAACAATTCAAGAGCTAAAGGATGAGATAATTCGGCACATTAACGACATAGAACCTCAATTATGCCTCAGCCTCATCGAAAATTATGATCATCGGATGGAGGTGTGCCGCCGAGACCGCGACGGCTGTTTGGCCAATATATTGTTCTATACGTAATCGCGTCATACCAGTATTATCAAAATAAAGAGAAATAATAATAATTTTCTAAAAAAAACTTTTGTTGCAGTGCTATTTTTATTTATTTTTTTTTCATATGGATTCATGTCAAACATTTTTTTTAAAACTTCGCCCCCCGTGCGCACGGGCCTGCCTGGAGATGATATTTACATTTTCACTAATAGCCAGGCGGCTATAAATAAAAACACTCACAAAACAATCGAATACCTCCAAGGTAGCTATGAAATGCCGCGCAAATTTACTAACTAGTCGTGCTGGAAGTGTTTTTAAAAAACACATCAAATCAACCGAAACGTCGTCAAGCTTTTACCGTGGATCTTTAACAACTGACTTCATTTTCATTTCTTTGATTACATTAAACTTATTGTTAACATCTATTTCTGCTATATTTTAAAATGTTTGCTTACTTATGCGTAATGTTGACATTATTTTCAATTATTTTTTGTTAAAATTAAACGGTTGCAATTCCTGGTATTGCGACCGATAAATAATTTTGTTTTCTGAACTTAAGCGGAAATGAGTTTGCTGTTGCAAAATTTATTGTTTATTTTATTTTGTACTTATTATTTTTTCTATGTTTGAGTTTGTATATGTAACTCGCATCTCTTAACGAGATGTCTGAGTCATTTCATCTAAAGAATAATGACCATTGTGACATTGAGGGGAAATGCAGAGCCAATGAACTAGCGAAAATCGGTACCAAATTGATTTATGAGTATATAATGGTATAGGTATACCCTTCCAAACATGTAAACTACGTATCCGCGAAGAAATTGTAAGAGTAGCGAATGACGAAAGATGGCTTATTGAAGTCACCTGCAAAATCGCCCGACAGCTGTGACCGACTCTCAATGCTAAACGCAAAGAACTTCTACAAAGAAGAGAAAAGTTAAGATAAGATAAGATACAATCTTAATACACTGATTTCAGTTATTACGGTGCACCTCCTAATCGATAGGCACGCCCAGAGAATGGGTGTGCAAACACATGACTTCTGCAGAAGTTGTCTAGACGAGGAAGAGACGATCCCGCATCTTCTGTGTCACTGTCCTGCTCTATCCAGACGTAGACTCGCCATTTTGGCCGGACAATCCTTTAATGAATTGGAAGATCTCGGCTCTGTCGAAATTAAGGATCTTACAAAAGACCTCCTTAACCTATCCAAAGTTAATTGATGTCCTCACCTAGTTCGTCGAGCCATCTTGTTCTCGATCTTTCTCTTTCTCTAGTGTTGAACGCTCTGGCGTCTACCGGTTTCTTCTGCGCCCTCGTACCGTTCATTCTAGTTATATTACACAGCCATCTTAACCGATACGCTTTGATGAAGCATAGAACATTTTCGTTCTCAGCAATTAGGCATTCATGGATCGACTGTTTGGCGGATTTCACCTGTATACGTGCTCATGGTGGACATTTAAATGATGTGATTTTTCACATATAATTGTTAAGAATCGTATTTTAATAAAAATTATAAAAATAGTGAAACCTGAAAGAATCCAAATTTTTAAATGTTTTCTTTTAAAAGCGTTTTGAAAGACTTTTTATTTTATTAGGTTTGCAATCTCGTTGATGAATGAGAAATAAAATACGTACAGATTGTGCGAAATTGATTAATTCTGTTTCAAATGGGCGCCTCAGTTGTCGTCAGCCCTGTATACCCATATTCGACGGACCCATCTGGCAACCCTGTATCTGTTGACAGATACGTCAAATCGCTTAATGACATACCGCGTTGGAAGCGTCAGTGCAAGCAGATTTTTACCATGGAACAGTACACGTCACGCGAGCGCTCCCAACTTGTTGAAATTTACATTCAACAAGAGAAGTCAAAAGAAGAAGAACAAAATCATCATGCCCGAAGAGGCTCATTTCTTATTGAATGGGACGGTAAACAAGCAAAATTGCCGTATTTACGCCACTGAAAATCCTCACGAAATTCAAGAGGTACCTCTTTGCGACGAAAAAGTCACTGTTTGGTGCGACGTTAGTGCGAAAACGATTATTGGACCGTTTTTCTTCGAAAATGAAGATGGTCAAGCTGTTACCGTCAATCAGGAGCGCTATCGCGATATGATAACCACTTTTGTGATGCCAATTATTCGTCGAAAGCTTATGAGGCAGTTATGGTTTCAACAAGACGGCGCTCCACCACACACAGCTCGCACCACAATCGACTTTTTGAAGAAATTGTTTCCTCGTCGTTTGATGTCGAAAAATGGCGATTTTGACTGGCCACCGCGTTCGCCCGATTTAACGCCACCTGACTTCTTCTTGTGCGAATATTTAAAATCAAAGATTTAAATTAATAAGCCAAAGACCATAGAAGAGCTCAAGAACAACATCCGTGAGAAAATAGCCGCTATTCCAGCCGAAATGTTAGCTAAAACTATGGAAAATGCTGCAAAACGGGCAGAATACGCCGTACAGGCTCAAGGCGGCCATTTGAGAGATATCATATTCAAAAAGTGATGTCAGCAAATCTACTGGAATCAAAAAAAAATTATTATTATCGTCAACATCAAAAAAATTGTGTTTTTCTTTGATTTAAAAAAAACACATGGGCCCGTCGAATATGGGCAACCCAGTATGCGACGTAAATATTTCATACTAACAGTGATTTTAGAAAAAAGTTTTCACTACTTAAAATCGCTTCTGTGATGTAAACAAGGCTCATTGAAGAGGTAGTGCTCGTATCAGTCGAGCAGCTGAATTGATTTTTTCTATTTATTTGGTCTCTTAATTTTCATATTTCGTTGTTTTTGCTCCACTGTTACTACCTGTGCAATGTGTCTTGAGTGTTGGTGCTTTTTTATTATAAAGTGCCAAATCGTATTGAATGAAAAGCCCACACGTCTTCATATATGAAATGTCAAATTCTTGAGTTTCATTTTATTCAAGGCGAATCTGTTAGAGGTGGTGTTGGTAAATCAGCTGATTTGTTTTTTTTTTTCTTTCGCTGTGTCCATGTGGCTGTCAGCACAGAATGAAACGAGGTGAATTCATTATTTGTTTTCCAGTTTCCCAATACTTTGTTTTGACAATCAAAATTACAAAATATTGTTGTTGGTCTAGTGTCACCACCTTTAATGAATACGCCTTGATTTTAGTGGAAAAAACTGGTGTACTTTTAAGTTTTCGTGTTTTTTAATAGTAATGTCACGTAGAAAAACTAGCAATCTATCTGAGGTAGAGATTTTGGCGATGATCAATGAAATTCCAACCCGTGACGAAAATGCAGCAAGTGAATAAGACAGCGATTCCGATGATGACGATAAAGATGCTGCATATAAATTTTCGATGTAGACATCAACGAATGGCTCAACTCGATAGATGCATTAATTAATGCAATAAATTTGAGTATAGATGATTTCGACCAACTTAAACTACAACTCCTTTATCAGAGGAGAAAAATGCAGTCAATTGGTCTAACTTCATCCGGTGCTTCTGTTATTCTTCGGTCTCAATCACGCAAACGCCGATATGAACCTCCCGCTGAGCTTGGATTTGAGGATGGTGAACCTGTTGTTCCAGCGAGTGGTATTTTTAGTGGTATTTCAAATGAATTAAGAAATAATTCATCCACTTTCAAATCAATTACTTGGAAGAAGAAGCATTTGAATGGCATTTTGTTCAAAATGTCACCTTCATTTCTGCAACTCAAGTATAAAAAGTTGCTTTTTTTAATAAATAATAAAGAATAAAATAATAAATATATAAAAAAAAATTAATAAATAAATTTAAAGAAAAATATAATAAATAAATTTAAAGCACTAATATCCAATACAAAAAACTTATTCATTTCAAAAATTTCAGCGTAAATGCCCAATGCCATCAAAAGGCGGCTGGTATTTTTACTTGGGCAAGGTAAAGTACTGGGTTGCCCCGAAGGCAACAATCTTTGCGTCAATGGCATCTTATACGGGAATAAATGCAAATCAATGCGGATAATTCGTTGTAAAGTGGTCCAAGCAATGCCCAACTGCTGAGAACGATTTTGGGATGTCCTTGGCGAAGCCTTGGTCGGTTTTGATTTGGCCTCTTTGGATTAGAAAGAGCATCACCAGTCGAAAACCTTTCGTACAAACGTTTAATGGTGTTCTTAGAAGGTGCACTTTTCATATTATTTAATTTTTTATACGCACGTTGAGTTTTCACAATTAACTTCTTTTGTTGAATGTAAATTTCAACAATTTGGGAGCGCTCGCGTGGCGTGCACTGTTCCATGGTAAAAATCTGCTTAGACTGCCGCTTCCAACGCGGTATGTCATTAAGCGATCTGACGTCTCTGTCAAAAGATACAGGGTTGCCAGATGGGTCCGTCGAATATGGGCAACCCTGTAAGAATCTAAAATAAAAACGGACTTCAAATTCGTTCATTTTTTGACCACAAAGTTGTCTAAAATGATTTTTTGAGCACAATAGAAAAATCAGGCATTTAAGGATTAATATTATACATACAAACATTTCTTCTAAATAGAATATAGATAATTTGCTTAGCTTAAATAAATAAAAAAGATTAGAGGCGGTATTTACTACTAAAAACAAAAAATTATCCGAATACTGCATACTATAATTTGCATTTTCTGACAACTATTTTTGTTCTTGCTTTACTGCTAGAGGGGTACTACGTATAGCTTTTTCGTAAAATACTGCATTAAACATGAATTCTTAGCTAGGTGAGCTTCCTCCGTTTTGGTTAGCAATATTTATATGACAGAACTGCACTCGAAAGTTGGTAACTATAAACTCGTAAAAGAGCTTTTTCTATAAGTTAAAAGTGTAATGTCTGACGCTAGTATTTCATGTATAAACATTTTTTAGATGCGACTGATAAGATTGGCTTTGCCTTTAAATTCCTTCAAATTTTTTCAATTACAAAGAAACGTCGCCGAATCGGCCAGATACGTCAAATAATTTGCCGAATTTACTGTCCTCGAAAAATCATAGACATCGTGGAAGATAATGAGAGAATTGTCAATATATTGGTATTGCCTTTGTAAAACTGTCCCGTGTATCAATCAGCAAAGACACGACGTTGTTGATGATCGGCCGGCTTGAGTTCTTATGTTAACTAGACTTTATAAGCCTTGAGACCCAAATCTTTATGCAAAATACGGTGTAATGACGTTTGTGGGATGCCTACTTCCAAAGAACGACGAGGAATGGACAAACCTGGGTTTTCTTCAACGCTTTCGGCTACAACAGCAATATTTTCGGCTGTTCGTGAGCGACGTGCACGGGTTTTATTCCTCACATCACTGACTTGTCCCCACAGCTCGAATTTTTTCACCTACTTCTGTATTGCGGTGCGACAAGGTGCTTCACGATGACCCAAAAATGTTCGAGTTTTACGAACCGTCTCTGCCTAGTTTTCACCATTTTTATAGTGAATTTTAATAATTTCAATGCGCTGTTTAAGCGCGTATCGTTCAATTTTCATTAATGGCGTAGTTTCTACTTGTCAAATATCAAAAAATGACAGCTTCAAATAACAGCTGTTATTGGAAAATAAGCAACTGTTTATATTGAGTTATTATTTTGAAAGTGTGTTTTTTCAAAAAGTGTCGAAACAAACTTAGGTACTTTATATTTTCTCATAAGTTGAGCTTTTTTTTGTTTTATTATAATTATTTTTTTTTAATGAGCTATGGCAGGACTTTTTACCCCAGAAAACAAGCAGGCCCTTCATCTTAAAATTTCGATTACTGCCGAGCTCTTATAGAGTTTCACCAGAGTCCTTAGTTTCATCATAAATTGCCGCAACTTCTCCTTTGAGTGCGATGGGCCGAACAATTTTGTCTTGACATAACAAAAAAAAAACAAAAACTTAATCGGCGTATGCAATGAGCAAAGAACCAAAGCAATAAGAAAAAAAAAAAATAAACCAAAAAAGGAAAAAAACGCAAAACATATACATATATACGCCTCTTTTGAGACTCTTAAACAATATAAATTTCAAAGTTATAAAAAAGTTTAAAAATGAATTGAAAATTAGACAGACCTGATACACAGGTAACAGGCTTATACTTTGCATTTTCTATTACTTTTACAGCACTTTTATTTTTTTTTTAATTTTATATTTTTTATTTAAAATTTTTTAATTTTATATTTAATAATTTTTTTTTTATTATTTTTTTTTTTAATTTTTTTTATTGTTATTTTTTGTTTTTCTTCCTCTTTTTTTCACTAAATCTAAATTTACGCTTCTTCAGTAAAGTTTTTTAATTCTTTAAGAGTATTTGTGTCTCTTTTTCACATTTCATCGCAATCAACATAACTCAAAACTGCATCGTACCTTTCTCTATGCTTCGCGCAGGCAAAGAT
Organism: Anastrepha obliqua; assembly: GCF_027943255.1. Lineage (NCBI taxonomy): Eukaryota > Metazoa > Arthropoda > Insecta > Diptera > Tephritidae > Anastrepha > Anastrepha obliqua. Next base: position 12,853,692 of record NC_072893.1, read on the forward strand.
CAGGTGAGCATATTTGGCGGTGGTAGTGACGGGCATTCAACACACCTAAAATATCTGTGTCGATTACCTTAATTCTCTCTCTCTCATACGATTGCCCTGTTATCAGTCTGTATAGTTTGAATTTTTAAAAACTTGTTCTTATCCGTTAAAATATTATTATTTATTATTTTCTCTTCATTTTCTTCTTCTTCTCATAACCAATATACTTACTCATTTAATCACTGAGAACAATTTGCCCTCTTTCAACTCTTTCGTATATTCCATCAATAATGAAACATAATCCAATAAGTGGTTAACAGGAGCACTAAACCTCACATTGTTTCATATTTCACCACTTCTAAAAATGATTCACCATCACTATTGAAGACACAAACCTGCTGCTGAAAAGTTCAATGTGATGGGTGCGTGTCTTTGCTTACTAGCGTTGTTAACAGCGTTCGCCAATCTAGTGTGCTTTTCACAATCTATGCTTTTGTATTGTGCTTCAAATTTTTATGAAATGCTTAAAGTTTCTTGCAACCGAATCGCCCAATGAAGTTTAAGTCGGCAAGATACAATTAGTTACGCGACTGTGGAGCAGATTTTAAACCTTTAATACTTTCCTCTATCCTATGCGCCGCAGATGTTTAAATTGTATACAAAACGATACCAGGGATGAAGAAAAATAAAAAAAATTTCTTTGTATTTAATTCTTTTTTCTGTTGAGTTTTGAGTCATGTAAAGACAAAAATAGAAAAAAAAAATATTTCTCTAACTTTTTAGGAGATAGATATAGTAGCTATCGCTGAAACGTTAAACTTGTCCTTTGAAAGTGGGTTAGAAAGCCAAAGATTAATCGCCTATTAGTTCTTGTCAGAGTTTAATCCTTTATCGCATATGGGCCCTATACAGCATGGCACTTTCAATTTCAATTCAATTCAATTTTAATTAAAAATTAAGTATTATATAGTAAAACAGAATTTTCCAGAATTTTAAAAAAATCGAATTTTTTACAGATTATTATTTTTTATAGCGTTAGGCGTATTTCTGTAAGAGTCGATTGTGAAAATTTCCCATAGACACAAAGTTATGGTAGAAAATGTAACTGCCCGACGAGAGTTTAATGCGCACAGGTAGCTGTCCTTCGTTTGAGGCAGCTGGCCGTTACGGAGTCTTTCAGCCTGTCGGTTCTTTGGTTATTCTAAAGTATGTATAGGGACATCTATAAATGTATAGGGACATCTACTTGGAATAACAATTGGATATGAGGCGCACCACTATTGTTTCGGAGAAACTTCGAACCGGCTAAAACATGCACGAATCAAGGCTATGAAAGCAACAAAAGAACATCTCGTCGACTGGAAAAAAATAAACAAAAAAATTGCTTACTCATCAGGAAGGCATACAATATGAAGCTGGAATAGGAGATTAAACGTAAGTTAACAAAATAAATTAAAAAGTGTATTTTAAGTTCTTGCTTTAAATGCGCGGTACCTCGAGCGAAATGCACTTGAAAGTTTAAACTCGCTTTTCTCGAACTACTTTTCTGGCACGGTCTGCATGGTAACTCATACAGTTTTTAATATTTTATGATACGTTGTTTTTTTTTAATATTCGAAAATGTTTTCTCTATAGTCTGTCAAACCGGATTTTTGATATTTTTATTAAAAAATTTATTTCATTTTTATTACAAAATTTTATATACATAATTAAAGCGTGACATTTTTGTCGTAAAACGCATACTTTTTATTTAAATGCCGTAAATTGCAAAATATTTCTTCTTCTTCTTTATCTTTTATTATAGGTTTTGCCTGTTTTTCTTTACACAACAATTAAGATACAATACATACATATTTATACATAAAAGTTGACATATAATATATACATTGATACATAAATACATTTTAATATTTAGGGATATTACACATAGATTGTTGTACATTCCTGTACAATATAATGCATACATTTCATATCATTGTTCTGGTTGATTTTCTGCTGAGGTAGATATCCAACTTTCTGCTTATCATTTTGGTGGTACTCCTGGTCGTCTTCTTCCTTCTGGTATCCCATCTCGAGCTATTTTTATCAACCGATTGCTCTAGGGGCTCTTGGCATATGTTCGTTCCATGCTCGTCTTCTGGCTCTTATGAATTTTACAATATCGGTCACCCCTGTCTGTGTTCTTATCTCTTCGTTTCTTATATGTATGGTTTAGTTTGGTTTTCCCAGCTATGACCCTAAGGGCATGCATTTCAGTAGTCCGCAGCAGTTGTTTCGTTTTCATGTTTTCTGCCCAAACTTCTGCTCCATAAGTCAAGTTTATAGTAACCGAAAACTTTTCCCTTGTGTTTCCATTAGTCAGTGCCCGGTGACGATACCAACCGCCGTATTAATGGAAGGCCTGTCTAGATTAATGAGACATCTTCTTCCGAGTTTATTCCTTATAAGTCAAACGTGTCTAGTTATCTCACAAGTGGGCTCCGTGGTCCATTCATTCTTGCGGGGTGTGCACCGACCTTATCCAGAGTTTGCTTGAGAATAAAGGGATGCCCACATATTGGACAGAATTGGCTGATTTAAAGTTAGTTCCCCTCCTTGCTCATCAACAAAAGCCAGAGCAAGCAATAGCTTTGCTCTTGAACAAAGCTTGGAACTTAAAAAAAAAGATGATTGAAATTTGTGAACAAATATTTAAATAAATGATCAATATGTATATTTAATTCTTTTATTCCTGTATAGATCACAGGGTCTCAACAAATTGCTTCCATAGGCTCTAATTTTCAGTTAGTCTTTTAACTTCAGCCCATGTTTTGTTCGTCTTTTCCATCTCCACCTCAATAATCCTTTTCTAAGCCTTAGACGGTCTCCCTCTGCGGCGGCTGCCCTGCGGATTCCATTCAACTGTAGTTATTACAGGGTCCGGCACTCGAAGTGTAACCAACTTCAGACCGCTCGCGCAGCTGATGCTGTCTGTTAGTTGGCTAAATGACAGTCCAGAGTATTGTTTACAAGCACGCCGAAGCATTTTGCCGAGAATAAACGCGAAAAAAGAAAATCAGTAATAGATTTAAAATTTTATAGTGTGAGTGCATTATATTTGGAAAATCACAACCAGCGATTGTTCGTGAGGTCGAGCACCTTAAAGTCAATAAAATTTTTGATTATCGCACTATTACTCGTTACAATGATACTGGTGGCATCGCGAAACGTCATGGAGGTGGTCATCAAAAGACTGCAACGTCAGGTCCAATGGTTCAAAAAGAGAAGAAGAAACTTGAGCAAAATCCCCGACGAAGTGCCAATCAAATGGCGAAAGAACTGAAAATATCTGACCGTACATCCACATCCGCCGCATACTGGAAAATGATCTCAAAGTCAAGCCTTACAAGATCCAAAAGACGCTTGATCTCACGGCAAAGCAGCAACAAGTCAGACTTGAGAGAGCGAAGGAGTTGGTTCGCTTGGCTGAAAGCGGTAAATTTCCGAACATTGTGTTTTCTGACGAGAAAATTTTTCAAATTTTCTCCAATCGTTTTCATCGAGCCTGGCGTCAAGACAAATGCGAAATATTATCGGAAAAGTATTCTGGTGGTTGCTTTGAAGCCGTGGGCAGACAAAGATTTCGGTGGCAGACCGTGGACGTTTCAACAGGACTCGGCACCGTCTCACAAAGTTCGAGTGAACCAAGAATGGCTAAAAAACAATGTTGCGAACTTCTTACCGTCCTCGCAATGGCTATCAAATTCGCCAGACGCGTATCCGACAGATTGTACGCTTCGGGCCATTTTGGAGGGCAAGGCCCGAACTAAAATATTCACCAGTCACGAGGCGCTCATAAAAGTCATTGTTGGCGAGTGGGCCAAAATACCTTTAAGTCTAATTCGGGCAGCTTGAAATTCGTTTCTGGACCATTTCACGGCCATAGTCAAGCCAAAAGGTGGTCATATCGAGTAAAAGTCAATTGATTCTTAATTCTATATTATAAATGTATTATTAAATCTGTATATTTGAATTGAATAAAAGTAATTTTCCGAGTTAAATTTATGGCCGTTTTAATTGGTTACACTTCGAGTGTCGGATCCTATATTTTTAGGTCGGCATAGTGTGTGACCAAGCCAGTTCCATTTGCGTTTGGTGATTTTCCTTGACAACAGGTTTCTGCTTTGTGGCCTGCCAAAGCAAATTATTTTGAATGATATTCGATGAGAATATGCGCACTATTTTACGCAGACAGCGTTTGAACAGGTGTAAAGGAGAACCGACTTTATATTAAGCTTCAAGATTTTATTGCTCAGAGTGGGCTCGGCTTTGAGAAGTTCAGGGGGACTACCATCGGGTCCTGCTTATACGCAGATTATTTACTGCTGCTTCAATTTCTGCTTTTTCTGGGCTATTTATGTTGATATCTTCTGCCTCGATGTGAATAATACACTCGTATACTCTGATGTTTTCTTCTGTAGCGCCAGATAGCATATCCTGCCATTATTCGTTTTATTTCTTCATTTTTTAGTAGTTTGCCTCTTCGTTAAGTTGTACAGACCATTTATTTAGTGAGTGTCGGCCGCTTTCTGAGCTTCTTCTGCTAGTTTTTGGGCCCAATTTCTTTTGTCACCACGAACGCTTCGTCTTACTCTTTTATTTAGTTCAACATATCTTGTTTTCACTTGTACCATTTCTTGTCTTTGCCATATTGATTTGTACTTTTAAATCTTTATTTTCTTGGTCCGTTCTTTCTGATATGCATTTTTTTTGGATATTTTCCTGGTATCCTATCTGTTCTTCAGCTGTCTTTAAAAGTATATTCTGTGCTTTATTTCATTACTTCTTCACTTTCGGCTAGGGAATCCTTTCCTGTTTTAAGCGCGTCAACGAATTTCGATTTTCCATTTATCTGATTTAACTTAAATTTTTTTGCTTGTGTTTGATTTTTGTTTTTTCATTGCGACGACTTTGAGGCGGATCTCGCCAGATAGTAGGTGATGACTGGAATTCACGTCAGCATCTCGCTTGTTTCTTACATCTAATGTAATTAAAAAATTGTAATGCTTTTAAAAATTGGCAAAGGTATGAATATTCGTGAAATATACTACTTAAAATTGCTTTCAATCCGAAAATTTAATATTAACTTATAATACTTAAATTGCATTTGGCTCCGCACTGCGTGTGACAAAAATCAAATCGATGTCAATTAAGAAATTTCGAATGTCATAAAGTACAATGTCGACGTGGGCGTTGTTTATTGACATGGAAGGAAGTGAAACCGCAAACACACAATAAATTCCCATTAAAATGCCACTTGTTAAGACACACCCGACACTTCCTTTACCAGGACGTCTACAAGCCAAGTCAGCCATAGAGAGTCTGACAAGCAGTTGGAGAAGCCAGGCGTGCTGAAAATGAAAGGACATACTTGTAAATACATGCAAATGCATGACTTCTTATTGATAGAAAAACATGAACCAGAAACAAAGTAAACACTAGAAAAGATTTTCACACATGCCAATGCTAACTGACACAAACAAGCACACGCCATATGCGCCTTTATTCATTTACACGCGTACATTTGTATGTGCCTGCAGTTAGTCCTTAAATATGTATTGGCGCCAATGCCCCAGCATTTAAGCCTACTCCAAATTGTTTGTATTTTTTCTTCTTCAAATTCTCATCTTCTTCGCTTCATTTCTCCGCTCCGATTGATTTGTGATTGTGGCAATTAGCCATGACTAAGATTTAATACTTGATTTATGTGCATATTTTTGGTTCCTTTCCTTCTCTATTTCCCGCTGTTTTTATGCTCAGCACATTCATATTTTATTTCCTCAAGTACACACACACACACACGCGGGAACATATGCTGGCATATGTAGTGAATGACTGCTGCTGCTGCTCTGCTCAAGGACATTACGAGTATCGTTAAGTTGCCAATGTGTGTATGCGTATGTGAGACACATCTGGTCGCTCGACTCGATTCCACAACTTCGTCGACTTGTGCGTTTCATGAATATTTTAACGAATGATGGAATATAATATCCAAATTTTGTGTGGCAGTACACACATATGCGCATATGCGTACATTTGTATGCCTACTTGTAAGTGTTGGTGTGGGTGGGGGCGTGCCAGTAATGGTGACATCTTAATTGGTATTTATTGCTACTTGAATTGAAGTATTCTTGTTGACAATTTTCACCTCGTATATCAAATATTATCAGCCTTTTGATATATTGAGTTAACCCATCAAACCTTTAGAGCAGCGAATGAGTCATTGAAGAGACCTGCCCTTTCGTGTACGCAAGGCAATGCTCCGAAGACAATTAATGTGTTTCTTTTTTTCCTTGTTCAGCATCGACCTTCTCCAAGTGTTTATTAGTCGACCGTGACATCTGCTCCCTTGCGGGTTCCAGTCAAGTGCCATTCTCGTGATGCTATCTGGCGGTCTTCTAAACGTGTGACCTATCCATCGCAACTTTCTGCGTTTGATTTGCCTAAGGATGGGTTCCTCATTCGTTAATCTCCACAGTGCGTTGTTGTGGTTGTAGCAGCATAAATATTCCCCATACTTACATACGGGAAATGCTGCTGGAGTGGTAATCCTTGGCCGGATATAAATCCGGGTCGTTTCGGTAACGTAGAACCGACAGTGCGTCATTACTGATGGTGTTTGGCCAGAATATTCTGCAGATGATGCCGAAACATTTGTTGATAAGGGATTGTAGCCTCTGTGCGATGGTGTTAGAGACCAGCCATGTTTCGCTTCCGTACCACAATAGGGACTTCACGCATTAGCCGAATATTCGTAGTTTAGTGTGCCTGAAGATTTATGAACACGCTCTGCTGTGATGATGCAGCCGAAGTAGCAGAAGCTTTCGACGAATTCCATCGCGCATCCGTCAACCAATATCTAACTTGCGTTTTTGTGGAAAACTCTCATAGCCTTGCTCTTAGCGATGTTGACCTCCAGTCCGATAGTGCGTGCCAGCGCGACTAGTTCGTCCGTCTTCGCTTGCATGTCAGAGAGTTTGTGAGAGAGGAGGCCGATGTCAGTTCAGCGCCTCCTGAGGAAATGCAGCATCTGGTGGATACTCTCTTGCCCAAGAAAGAGAATATCCTGATCGGCTGCGACGTGAATGCCAGATGCACAATTTGAGGCAGCAATCGTTGATGTCATGTCACGAGGTGAGTCGCTTTTTGATTATATAATTAACGGTAATCTACTCGTTGGGAACAAGGGCAACACGCCAACGTTTGTTTTCCCAGCATCGGAAACATCTACGGCTGGGAGGAAGTTCTTGACCTTACTCTCTCGTCAAATATTTCTGCCCCTCTTCTTCTTCTTCTTAATTGGCGCGATAACCGCTTACGCGATTTTGGCCGAGCTTAATAAAGCGCGCCAGTCGTTTCTTTCTCGTGCTAACCGGCGCCAATTGGACACACCAAGTGAAGCCAAGTCCTTCTCCACCTGATCTTTCCAACGCAGAGGAGGCCTTCCTCTTCCTCTGCTACCACCAGCTGGTACCGCATCGAATACTTTCAAAGCCGGAGCGTTTGTATCCATTCGGACGACATGACCCAGCCAACGTAGCCGCTGGATCTTTATTCGCTGCGCTATGTCTATGTCGTCGTAAAGCTCATACAGCTCATCGTTCCATCGTCTGCGATATTCGCCGTTGCCAACGTGCAAAGGTCCAAAAATCTTACGCAGAATCTTTCTCTCGAACACTCCAAGCGTCGCTTCATCGGATGTTGTCATCGTCCAAGCTTCTGCGCCATACGTCAGGACGGGCATGATGAGAGTCTTGTAGAGTGTTAGTTTTGTTCGTCGAGAGAGGACTTTACTGCTCAGTTGCCTACTTAGTCCAAAGTAGCACTTGTTGGCAAGAGAGATTCTACGTTGGATTTCAAGGCTGACATTGCTATAGGTGTTAATGCTGGTTCCCAAATACACGAAGTCTTTTACAACCTCAAAATTATAACTGTCTACAGTGACGTGGGTGCCGATACGCGAGTGCGCCGACTGTTTGTTTGAAGACAGGAGGTACTTCGTTTTGTCCTCGTTCACCACCAGACCCATTCGCTTTGCCTCTTTATCCAGTTTGGAGAAGGCAGAACTAACAGCGCGGTTGTTAAGGCCGATGATATCGATATCATCGGCATACGCCAACAATTGTACGCTCTTATAAAATATTGTGCCTGAGCGATTAAGTTCTGCGGCTCGTACGATGCTCTCCAACATCAGGTTAAAGAAGTCACACGACAGTGAGTCACCCTGTCTGAAACCTCGTTTGGTATCAAACGGCTCGGAGAGGTCCTTCCCAATTCTGACGGCGCTGCTGGTGTTGAGCAACGTCATCTTACATAGCCGTATTAGTTTTGCGGGGATACCAAATTCAGACATAGCGGCATACAGGTAACTCCTTTCTGTACTGTCGAATGCAGCTTTGAAGTCGACGAAAAGATGGTGTGTGTCGATTCTCCTTTCGTGGGTCTTTTCCAAGATTTGGCGTATTGAGAATATTTGGTCGATGGTAGACTTTCCAGGTCTGAAGCCACACTGATAAGGTCCAATCAGTTGGTTGACGGTGGGCTTCAGCCTTTCACACAATACGCTCGCTAGAACCTTATAGGCGATATTTAGAAGACTAATCCCGCGGTAATTGGCACAAATTGCAGGATCGCCCTTCTTATGGATTGGGCAGAGCACACTTAAATTCCAATCGGCAGGCATGCTTTCATCCGACCATATTTTGCATAGGAGCTGATGCATGCACCTTACCAGCTCCTCGCCGCCATGTTTGAATAGCTCAGCCGGGAGTCCGTCGGCGCCCGCGGCTTTGTTGTTCTTTAGGCGCGTTATCGCTATTCTCACCTCGTCATGATCGGGTAACGGAACTACAATTCCGTCGTCATCGATTGGGGTATCGGGATCTTCACATTCTCTATGACATGCGCAGCTGTCACCGTTTAACAGGTTCGAGAAGTGTTCCCTCCATAATTTAAGATTGCTCTGTACGTCAGTCACCAGATCGCCGTCTTTGTTCTTACAGGAAAACGCCCCGGTCTTAAAACCTTCTGTAAGCCGCCGAACTTTCTGGTAGAATTTTCGGGCGTTGTTCCTATTGGCCAGCATCTCAAGCTCCTCGCACTCACGTATTTCGGCCTCTCGTTTCTTCTGTCGGATAATACGTCTCTCTTCCTTTTTCAGCTCTCTGTAGCGATCCCACATGGCTCGCGTTGCGCCCGATCGCAGCGTGGCTCTATAGGCGGCATCTTTTCTTTCTGCGGCAGCATGACACTCCTCGTCGTACCAATTGTTTTTTCGGGCTCGCCGGAATCCGATTTCTTCTTCGGCGGCGGTACGTAGGGAACGAGAAATGTTGCTCCATTGCTCGCGTATGCCGATTTGTTGGGCAGTGCTTTCGGAGAGCAGGAGTGAGAGTCGAGTGGCGAATCTTCTGGCTGTCTGTTGTGATTGCAGCTTTTCGATGTCGAACATTCTTTGCGTAGGTAGATGCACGTTTTTTGCTGCACAGAGGCGGGTGCGCAGTTTGGCTGCAACAAGGTAATGATCCGAGTCGATGTTGGGTCCTCGGATCGTACGTACATCTAATACACTAGAAGCGTGTCTTCCATCTATCACAACATGATCGATCTGGTTTCGCGTTTTTCGATCAGGAGACAGCCAGGTAGCTTGGTGTATTTTCTTATGCTGGAATCTGGTGCTGCAGACTACCATGTTTCGGGCACCGGCGAAGTCGATCAGCCTCTGTCCGTTACCGGATGTTTCGTTGTGCAGGCTGAATTTTCCGACTGTGGGACCAAAAATTCCCTCCTTGCCCACCCTGGCGTTGAAGTCGCCAAGCACGATTTTTATGTCGTGGCGGGGGCAGCGCTCATAGGAACGTTCCAGGCGCTCATAGAAGGAATCTTTGGTCGCATCGTCCTTCTCTTCCGTCGGGGCGTGGGCGCAAATTAGCGATATGTTGAAAAATCTGGCTTTGATGCGGATTGTTGCGAGACGCTCGTCCACCGGAGTGAACGACAGTACTTGGCGACGAAGTCTCTCTCCCACAACAAATCCGACACCGAATTTGCGCTCCTTTACATGGCAGCTGTAGTAGACGTCGCAAGGTCCTATGGTTTTCTTTCCTTGCCCCGTCCATCGCATCTCTTGGATGGCAGTGATGTCAGCCTTTACTCTCACGAGTACATCAACCAGCCGGGCAGAGGCACCTTTCCCATTAAGGGACCGGACATTCCAGGTGCATGCCCTCAAATCATAGTCCTTATTTCGTTTGCAGGGGTCGTCATCAGTAAAGGCAGTTCTCATCCGAGGCTTTTTTAATCTTTTCATTGGGGGGGATTTTTAAGTGACGGGTCCCAAACCCAGCGCACAACCAGCTATCCTGGAATGTTTCGCCTTCTCACGTTAGCTCACTCCCGAACGGGTGTTCGGAAGCTAACCAGAGGATACGTGGGCTAATCCCGGACGTTGTGAGCTGCTTGAACCATATGTAGAAGAATCGTCCTGGCCACTCCCAAGTGAATGGCGATCAGTAACTTTCCCCACTTGCGTGGACTTCTACACATGGAACCATCCTCCAAAGGGTTTTCAATAAGAAGTTGAATAAGAGAAATTTTTCAATATCCACTCTGGAACAAGGAGTTGAAAACTTAGACAGGTCCTATCAGACTTCCTTTGAAGTGGCCTGTCCAATATCTGTTAGCAAGATAGACTTTCTACCCTGGTCGAGAAAAACGCTGACCGACTTGAACAAGAAGGTTAAAAGAGTTTTCAATGATTGCTATTAAATCAGAAGCTGTCAAGCTTACCTGGTAATTTTGAGAGACGACATATAAGAAAGCCATTAGAGGTACGAAGCGCAACTCCTGGAAAGAGTATTGCGAATCTATAGAATCTGTGAAAGGCCCTCAATACTCAGCCCGATCCTCTCCAGGAACTATTCATGTAGAACTCTTGTCAAAAGAGAGAATGGGGAGAGGGCTGAGTCTGCCGAAGAGTCTTTAAAAATTCTTGTTGATGCCCATTTTCCGGAGGTTTACTTTAAATTACTCAACTTATCTTCTTTTTCTTGCTAATTAGCGCGAGGAGGATGGTTCCATAAGTAGAAGTCCACGCAAGTGGTGAAAGTTACTGATCACCATTCATTTGGGAGTAGCCAAGCAGCTCACAACTTCCGGGATTAGCCAAAGTATCCTCTGGGTAGCTTCCGAACACCCGTTCGGGAGCGAGCTAACGAGTGAAGGCGAATCATTCGAGGATAGCTGGTTGTGCGCTGGATTTGGGACCCTCCACGTAAAAATTTAGAGACCTCCTACTGTTAAAGAAGAATTGCACAACTTATTTTTCAGGAAAGTGCAGAAACGATAGGCACACACGCGGGAAAACTAGGTTTACCTTTTAACTCCCATTGCTGTTGAAGGCTTTCACCGTAAATGTCCAAGTTGGGCAGCTAGGCGATTAGGGCCGGTATGAGGCCGTGCGCTAACCCAAATCCGATCAGTTCTCTCCATTATATCAAGGCCAGCTACCTACCTACCTAATTGCCAGGTAAGAGTACGCATTTAAGGTGTTTGCCTTTTATTGAAGCCCACATATAAAAACCTAAATTTATACACCAAATAAGTCTTTATATGATTCATATGTGACATTTAGCAGCTTCATAAAGGGTGGTTAAGTTTCAAGGCCCGGTGTTGATTTTGATTAAAATACAATTTTTTTAGAAACTTATTATAATTTCTCTTTATTATGATAATATTGGTATGATAATTACGTATGGAATAAAATATTGGCCCAATAGCCGTCGCGACCTCGGCGGCACACCTCCATCCGATGGCCCAAATTTTCGATGACGCTGAGGCATAATTGAGGTTCTATGCCGTTAATGTGCCGAATTATCTCATCCTTTAGCTCTTGAATTGTTGCTGGCTTATTGACGTAAACCTTTTCTTTCAAATAACCCCAAAGAACTGTGTCAAATCACATGATCTTGGCGGCCAATTGACATCGCCGCGAATGAATGAATTGTTTTGCATCGTAAATGAGTTATGCAGTTGTTGGTATTTCTACATTTCTTTAGATCTATACGCCTTAAATATGAAGGTATCTAAAGCTCATTCCAGACTCATTAAATCCGTATGCTTTGAATTTGTTTGCTGGGATGTAGCATGCACATGTCTATGTATGTATGTTAAGATGCTGTATGAATAATAGGTTTTGGCTGGACGTTTCCGCTCTTTCCAATACCAGTGGAGTTTATCAGTTGCTCAACCGGCAAAATGCTGCCATGGGAAGTTTAATACCCATCTACATTTAATAAAGGTCATACGTGTAGGGAAACCGGGAACGTCGTTCTAGATACTTAAGTACTTTACTCTTTAAGAAATTTCTGATTAATTCGGATATATGACCTAAAAATTATGTTTGTACAAACTCCGTTTTCGAGATATTCCATTTTAAAGATTATTTATAAAAATGTGTTTACTCGTAAATACAAAAGTTCATCAACACAGCTATTTTCAATTGCCAGAGCTTGGCTTAAGTTTTGTTCATGATTTTTATTGAAATTGAAATTTGAATTGGCCGAGATTTGGTGGCTCCTAAAATACTCTGGCTAAAAGCCCATTGTATTTAGAGCTCTGGAAAGAGGGTAGATAGTCAAGGGGGAAAGGAGAAAAGTATCAGAGAAAGAGATAGGAAAGAATTATGATGATGATTTTTTTGATTTTTAATGGTTGAATATTCTTCAATTAAAAACAGAAAAAAATCGGATTCTTAAACTAACATTAAAAGGAAGTGGACACACAAGAATGAACTTTTTTTTCAAGTCATCTTTACAATCGAATATCTCTAAAACGGTTGCGTTGTGGGCATAATATATAACCACATTAATCAAAAATTGCTTAAATTATAATGCCATTTACTGGGGCTCATAAACTCTTAGTTCATTATATTGAATTAGAGGTACAAAATTATCATGTACCCATGTGAATTGCACAGCTCCACAAATGGAAAGATTATCTTACAAATTATTTAAACTAGCTATTTGGTAAAGCAATGAGTGCCGAGCTTTTTTGCTAGAGTCTTTAGTGAGGGGTGTTTTTTTTAAGAGCCTGATTACTTAAAATGATAAAACAGAACTGAAATATTATTGGGATGCATTTTAATATATATATTTTTTATTATAATCTGGTAGATAATTTCATGGCATTTCTTTTTTTAAAATGATATCCGGCTACGAGTTATATGGTCCATGCCACCAGTCTAATAAATTGATTGTTGAGCGCGCTGTATCAAAATTACACCGTCTTTTTGGAACCAAACGTTGTCGATGTCTAGCCGATAAATTTTTGGAAATAAAAATTAACTCAGAATGGTTCGATAGAGCTATCCAGCGCTTCTTCTTGATTTCTATGAACTTCGCGAATAGATTTATTTTTTTCGAAGTACATTTCCACAGTTTGGAAGCGTTTTTCTGGCGTTAAACATTCATGATGATGTGCCAAACTTGGCTCCATGAAAAAATTTTCCGAAAATTTTGTGTCTTTGGGCAGTGAAAAAAGAAAAAATTCAATATGTTCTTTAGTGGCACTCAGCGTTTCCACATTTTTTTTTCACAAAACTGTAAATTTCCAAAACAAAAACACTATATTTTCATCCGAAAACTATAGCCTCAAAAACGATTAAAAAAAACAAGTTTTTATTATAGTTAACTAAAAACAGTTTTAATAAACTAGAAAAATTAAATCAAATCACATTTTATTGTTATGAAATTCAATTTCATTATTTTTTGAAAATATATTTATAATTATTTTTTTTTAATTTTAATCAACAATTTATTACAATCTTAAATATTTGTATAAAAAATATTTTATTTTGAAAATAATAAAGAATACTGGAATTTCTAATTTATTTCTTATTTTGCTTTTATTAAAATGGATTAGGAAGCTTTTATTATAATTAAAAACAGCAAAGAAAGTAGAATTGAAAATAGTTTAATTTACTCGCTCAAATCTGAAATTCCGGATAAACTGAAAATCATCAGGGAAAACCTAGAAAGATTCCACGTCGATGGTCAAACCGAATGTATATGGCGTCAAGGTTGTGCTCTGTATTATTTTAATATACTCGTATGTATATAATTGGAGCTTACATCCTTCAAATTGGGTGAAACTGTCACAAGAGGCCAGTATCGATATTCAGTATCACGTTTGAACCAAGCGCTGAAAGAAAGAATGGCCAAATTGTCAAAAGAGACACGGCAATGCTACCGCTAGTAGTCCCCGACCTTTTTTTTGTTTTGTGGGAGAGGTAAGCTTCAAAATGCCTTCGCAACTACAGTAACTGTCGTCTACTGCGTTGAGTGGTGTGCCCTAATACTAAGAAACACGGAAAACCCAGGTTTTACCTCCTATAGGTTTTACCTCAATGTGTGGGCTTAATCATAAAGTAAGACAGCTACACCTCTCCAAACTACAACCTTCACCCACTGTCCTAGACTGTCGAGAAGGTTTTAAGACCGCAGCGTTTTCCTGTAAGAACAGAGACGGCGATCTGGTGACTGAAATCCAGAGCATACTTAAATTATGGAGGGAACACTTCTCAAACCTGTTAAATAGTTGTAGCTGCGCATGTCACACAGAATGTGAAGATCCCTATACCCCAATCGTCGACGATGGAATTGACGTTCCGCTACCCGACTATGACGAGGTGAGAATAGCGATAACGCGGCTAAAGAACAACAAAGCCGCGGGCGCCGACGTGTCGCCGGCTGAGCTATTTAAACATGGCGGCGAGAAGCCGGTCGAATGAAAACATGCCCGCCGATTGGAACTTAAGTGTGCTCTGCCCAATCCATAAGAAGGGCGATCCTGCAATCTGTGCCAATTACCGCCGGATTAGTCTTCTAAATATCGCCTAAAAGGTTCTAGCGAGCGTATTGTGTGAAAGGCTGAAGCCCACCATCAACCAACTGATGGGACCTTATCAGTGTGGCTTTAAACCTGGAAAGTCCACAATCGATCAGATATTCACAATGCTCCAAGTCTTGGAAAGGAGAATCGACACACACCATCTTTTCGTCGATTTCAAAGCATTCGACAGTACGAAAATGAGTTTCCTGTATGCCACGATATCTGAATTTGGTATTCCCGCAAAACTAGTTAATACGCTATGCAAGATGACGTTGCTCAATACGAGCAGCGCCGTCAGAAATGGAAAGGACCTCTCCGAGCCGTTTGATACCAAACAAGGTTTTAGACAGGGTGACTCGCTGTTGTGTGACTGACTTCCTTAACCTGATGTTGGAGAGGGTCGTAAGAGCAGCAGAACTTAATCTGCTTTTTTCAAACTAGATAAAGAGGCAAGCGAGCGAGTCTGGTGGTGAACGAGGAGAAAACGAAGTACTTTCTGTCATCAAACAAACTGTCGGCGCACTCGCGTATCGGCACCCACGTCACTGTTGACAGTTATGATTTCGAGGTGGTAAAAGACTTCGTTTATTTAGGAACCAGCATTAACACCGATAACAATGTCAGCCTTGAAATCCAACGTAGAATATCTTTTGCAAACAAGTGCTTCTTTGGACTAAGAAGGCAAATGAGTAGTAAAGTCCTCTCTCGACGAACAAAACTAACACTTTACAAGGCTCTCATCATGCCCGTCCTAACGTATGGCGCAGAAGCTTGAACGATGAATACATCTGACCAGGCGGAGCTTGGAGTGTTTGAGAGAAAGATTCTGCGGAAGATTTTTTGGACATTTGCACGTAGGCAAAGGCGAATATCGCAGGCGATGGTACGATGAGCTGTATGAGCTCTACGACGACATAGACATAGCGCAGCGAATAAAGATCCAGTGGCTACGTTGGCTGGGTGTAGTCGTCCGAACGGATACAAACGCTCCGGCTCTGAAAGTATTCGATGCGGTACCAGCTGGTGGTAGCAGAGGAAGAGGAAGGCCTCCTCTGTGTTCGAAAGATCAGGTGGAGAAAGATTTGGCTTCACTTGGTGTATCCAACTGGCGACGGTAAGGACAAGAGAGGAACAACTGGCCCGATTTGTTAAACTCGGCCAAAATCGCGTAAGAAGAAAAAGATCTGTCGACCGATTTAAAGCGGTATAACCTTTCCATCAGCAAGGAAAAAGTTTCTATGGCTTGTAAGCCTGGAAGCGAAATCGGCAGCTACTTACCAGGCTCGTATGCAGAAGGCTAATCTTCTACTCATCTTAAATTTAAGGATTATTGAAACCGGTTCGAGAATCTATATCCCACCTAGGACGGGAAAATGTATATATTATATATCTGCCTAATCATGCTGATCACTCTTATGAAGAATCCAAAACATGGTTCGGTTCATGGGGCTCTCAAAAGGCGATTAATCCTTCTGACGCGGAGCACTTGAGCTACCCGAATGATGAGAAAAAACGAATAATACTTTGAAGTGTAAATATGTCATCGCTTGTTTAAAACAATGCTTAGGGCATTAGAGAAAAACACGGCGGAAGCAAAGTTGTACACTATAATATTTATTTATTTATTTACTTATTTGTAAACCTAAGTCTAGTAATTTTTAAATTATAGCTAGTTTGTTTTCATTGTTAACGGATATCTTTTTTGGCAAGTGATTGTTTTTGTTTTCTGTGTACAATCAGTCGAGAATGAAGTCTTTAACCTTCTGACATGAACTGAACTTCAGGAAGCACTTAAACAGCTTACTTTTGCTACATTAGATGCCGAGCATGAATAGCCGGAAAAATGAAAGATGGGCGTCGACAAAGCCAACTCGAGTGGAAACGCCTACAAAATTTTCCAAGCACTTACACACACTTGTACATACAAACAAATATACATAAACATACATGCATGTGTGTATGTGCATATCTAAGAAGAAAGCAGATAATTTCAAGAATCATTTGCGCGCAGCTCACAAACCAATTAGAAAACGCAAACTAAATTTAGAACCGCCATTGAAAGTGAGCAGCCGAAGCGACAAAGTGAGAGAGCATGAATGTGGTATGAGAGGAGAACAGCATAAGGAGCGCACGCGATAAACACAAACATACACATGAACATAAATGTATCCATATGTACTTACTTTCGCTGCGCTGCGGATCACCAACGATCAGTGGAAAGATCATCATCTGGTCTACATTAAGTCAAGAGCATCGCATTGCCTGTGGGCAAAAGGGGGTGTGCAGCAATGAAGGTGTACAACATAGAGGTGCCTCTGTGTAATGTACATAGAAAATGTCTTGAGTTGGGGAAAAATTAAGCAGCAAAAACAAAAAAAAAAAAAAAGAAATGCTGGGAAGCCAACAAGAATTTGAAAATAATTTCAGTAGTCATTCGACTTTGGCATTGTTTAGTGTTTGCGCAGCAATTAAGTTAATTAACTCATTTGTGTTTTTTGCTAATTGAATTAGGACGCGAAAGAATCAAATTGACGACAAAAAGACCAACTCAACAAACGCCTGCAAGGAACTTGAGGAAATGCAAAAACAAGAAAACGCACACACATACATATACATGCACAGAAGCGAGGCAAGCCCATGATGAAGATTTCTAGCGGCACGAATGAGACTGATGTGATTCGGTAAAGACAAAAGTGGCGTAAAATCAAAAAATTGCACAGAAAAGTGAAATTGAAAATTCGAAAAAAATCGAAAGTGACTTTGAAAGTGTGAAAACTCCGACCAGAAGCGGCGACCAACCGGCTGAGAAAAGCAAAATTTGCAGCTAAATTACGCAATTGGGTGTTGATGTGAACGACGAGCGCGATTGGTGTGACAAAAGAAGCGCGCAAAATTAAAAAAAATAAATAAAAATATTAGAATACAAATAAATCAATTGTGGCGGAAAATAGTCAAAATTAAAAGTGACAGCTAATCAGCATGACGTTGTGTGTGTGCTAGCGTAGTGGCAGCATCCATGCGGCAGCATTGTCGTCCGCATCGCCCCAATGCAACTTTACTCCATGGCGTTGCGCTGTCATCGCCAATAGAGATCGACAAATGTCCATGCGACAATTTTGTTAATTAATTGACTCCTAATTGAATTAATGCGCAAACACACACAACTCACACACACACACGCACGCTTACTGGCATCGCATATTCAGCGTGGCGCTGCGCAGTTAGTAACCAGTGGTCCAGTCAGCGAAATTCGACACTGATTTGCGCTAATTTAATGATTTTCACTGCTCGCGCGTCTCTCCTCTCGTTTCCTGCGCATACACTTTTCATCTGCTTCTTCTACTTGTTCTTCTTCTTCCTCCTCCTCTACGCTTTTGTGCAAGTGCGTTTGTGTACGTGTAAATTACGATGCTTAACTATCACGAACCACAACACCAACAGCAACCACAGCCAATGCCGCAATTGAGTAGCTCAATTGCTAATACCGACAATTTCTATTATCCACAAACGTCAAACGTGCCCACGCTGACATTGCAAAATGCTGGCAACGGTGCCGGTGGCGGCGGCTGCGGTAGTGGCGGTGCCGTTGTTGGTGGTGACCGTAGCATGACAGCGCCATCATCGTTGAATCATCTGCACAACCTGACACACCATAATGCATTCGGTGTGCATAATTGCAATGCCAACAACAACAACAACACCAACAACAATACTTCCAGCATCAATTCCAATACCATTAATATGAGCCCACACCAAGTAGTGGCTGGCGCAGCCACTGGTACAGCGTATCGACAACAACAGCAACAACATCACCACCCTCACCTTCACCAGCACGCACAGCAACGCGCACAGCAGCAGCCACAATCAGATAGAATTGCCGTCGGCGGTGAGGTTACTGCTGCTGCCACTACCGATGCTGGCTGCGGCGGTTCTTGTTCGCCCGATGAACTTACAAAAATCGAAGATAACTATCCCTTGCACGTTGTCGGCAGTAAGCATTCTGAAAATGTGAAACGTTTCTCCGTGAACAACTTGTTAGAATTGGCCAATGATTGCCGCATTTCGGGCAAATTGCAGCATCAGCAGCGACAGGAGAATTTGGATGGCACGCAAATCAACGATCTAGGTGGGTTTACTTACACACACATACATACACATATACATATATGCATATACACATTTGATTGGGAAATATATGGGCTACTTATCTCGGATGCCTCGAAGCAAAACTTTTAGATAGGTTTTATATAAGCAAATATGTATGTATGCGTGCGCCTGCTTATTTGCGTGTAAGTGAAT
The DNA here is from genome assembly GCF_027943255.1 of Anastrepha obliqua. NCBI lineage: Eukaryota > Metazoa > Arthropoda > Insecta > Diptera > Tephritidae > Anastrepha > Anastrepha obliqua. The sequence goes on from NC_072893.1 coordinate 12,872,898, forward strand.
GTTTCAGGCAAATTTTTTCATGATTTCGCCTTGATAGCCATTTTAGCAAAAAAGTGAGTTAAATAGGTGCGTTCGAAATGTGATTTCCCTGCTTGTAGACAGCATTAAATATCGATTCGGTGGATGTAATGTTGTTATTGTGGTGTGATAAAATGATTATTGCTTCCGACTTGCAGGAGCCGGGAGTTGGGTTTTAATTAGTCACATGTAAGGTGAGCGTACGTTGCTTTGCTATTTTTAAGCCGAAGTCGTTCGCGTATTGTAAGAAATGGCATTTGACTTTTTTTCTAAAAAGTCAGTTATATGGGTTTTTGAAGTGAAACTTCTTAGAAATGCCGCGTTTACAGTGCTTCCTGGAGGTACAAACTCCTTGTGGACGATGCCTCGAGAGTCGCTGTTGCAGCGAACTGGCACCGGTTTCTAGTGGAAGAGGAAGGTTCAACGATCATTTTTCCCCACCAGCCGATTCGGTTGATCGCTTGGCAGACGCTCCGCGCGGGAAGGCTCATTAGTTTTCAATCAAACACTGTATCTTAGATACACTTTAGCCTAATTTTCCTGAGTTTTTCCTTGTGGTTGATAATTTTTAGTGAGAAATAACACTGCCTACTTTGTTGTTTGTGCAAACTTGTAGGAAATATATTTGTGGTGCCTACTTTTTGACGTTATATTTCCTTGGTGCCTATTGCTAGGGGCTTTTTTTGGACCCAATTTTTTTGGCGCTTTTTTTTTTGGTGTCTACTTCTCTCTCGGGAGTCTCCCTCTTTCTTTGTCTGCCTTGAAAGTTTCACTTCTTTTATGTGTACTACGCTACACGCACTTTTTTGTGTTATTTATTTGTCCATACCATCCATCGGCAAGGTTCCACTCAAAGTTGTGCCTAGTGTGGAAATGTTTTTTAATGATTATTTATGTCAACTACATAGATACGACGGGGGCCACCGTAGCCGAATGAGTTGGTGCGTGACTACCATTCGAAAGTGCACAGGTTCGAAACCCCGGGTACGAAACACCAATGATAAGAAATGTTTTTTCTAATAGCGGTTGCCCCTCGACAGGCAAAGGCAAACCTCCAATTGTATTTCTGCGATGAAAAAGCACCTCACCAAAAACCTGCCGTTCGGAGAAGGTTTAAAACTCTATTTGTAGAAAAACAGCAAGACGCACACCACAGGGGGCAAAATAAATAAATTAAAAATATTTATAATATATAATTACATTTATAGTTAAACTAGTAAATTAATTTTTGGATTTCTGAAGAGATCATTTCGACTTTGACCTAGTCGTGCAATTGCCTTGTGGTATAGTGGCAAGATTGGTTGAACATAATTTTCGAAAGCTTAGTAGCTTCATTTTGAAGATCAAAACCACATATGCAGCAAATAAAGATAAAGAAATGCATAAACGATGCAAGTGGGTCGCATTTCCTTACGTTATATAACACATGGGCTGAAAAATCCCGGAACAAAGAAAACACGCTTTTTTGTTCAAAATTAGCTTTATTCATCGACGTAATTTCTATCAAGAAAAACGCACTCATTCCAACACCGCTCTAAAATTTCAATACCACTTTAGAAGAACGATTTGTCTCTTCTTCTTCTTTTATTATTCTTCAGTTTCCCTTAATTCGAGCAAAATATCTTACGTGCGATCATTTTTTTAGGTCTGCGAACGCCCAGTGGTCGCTGGGAGCCAAATCTGCCTAATACGGTAGACGTGTGCAATTCGAGATTCAATTAATGTAGTTTTGCCACTGCTCAGAATCATCAACACGTTGTTGTTTTTGGTCAACAGTGAGGCAAACGCCGCACCCACTTTGAACAGAGCTTGCTTATAGTCAAATGCTCATGCAATATACAACCAAGCCATTATTTTGATATCTTTATGATGTCCGCTAACTCACGCAACTTCACTTTTCGATCATTTAAAACGATGTTATAGATTTTTTCGATGTTTGGGGTTCCCGCCTCATTCAGACGTACACTGCTTTGTGCAACAGCGGTGTCTCTACGGCCACGTTTGAAGTCAGCAAACCATCGCTTTATTGTTGTTTCTAATGGAGAGGAGTTCCCGTAGCACTTTTCATTTTTTTCCATCAAGAAGCTGTGTAAAATAAAAACACGAAGTACCGTCACTCTTAGCACGATAAATCACGAACTAATGAATAGAATATAATAAAATTAGAACAGCTGTATTTTCAATGTTAGTACTAACTGAAAAGAGTTGAATGCAATAAAACAAGTGCCATATATATTTTAGGCCCGGGACTTTTCAGTTCAACCATATCTATAAATATAAAAGAATGCACAATTGAAGCATCCAGTGTGTAAAGGGTTTGAGAAATATTAATGCACATGTAAATCTTGCCAGCGCGGGACATGCTGATTAGACGTGAAGATGGCAGTCTGTCTGAGTAGACAGAATCATCGGGAAAAATGTGATTGTACTCGACCAGAGCATTTGCCAATTAAAGCGAAGTTGGGTGGAAGAGCCAGCAAAATGTCAAAATGCTGCTTATTGGCAAAGTTGAATTGGAATATACAAAAAATGGAGAACTTGTTTAGTAAAAACGATGTCATCTGGCGAATAGAAAGCTGGATAGAAGATGCAAAATTGCTTTTAACAAATCACAACCAGGCAAGGACGAATGTGTTCATACAAAAAGACTTAAGTACTAGTAGGATATATAAGGAATTAGATAGGTCAGAAGGTCTAGTTTATTTAAAAAAATATGACTTAGAATCAAGCATGTGGATAATGACCGCATACAGCAGTGGTGCCAGGGAACCGCACTGTGGACATACACACACCGAAAGAATTTTTTAAGGGGTTAAGGGTAGTCAGAGATCCGAAAAAATTATGATTTTCAATAATTTTTTTCTGCTAGTCAAAGGCTTTACTTAGGAAATTTAAAAAAAAAAAAAGAAATTAGTAATAATAAAAGTTATCGCTGTTTGTGTGGAGCCCGTTTCTCCTGAACTCCCTTGCGGTGGTCATCACAAGTTCTTGGAGATTCATCTAAAATCAATCAGACAAGAGAAATTAGTTTTATTAGTAGATAATCTTGTGCCTGACCAAAGCTTTTTCTTTCCAAATTAACAATATGGTGGCCTCAGGAAATATTTTTCAGATTTTCGAGAAAAAACCCAAGAATTATTTGTTTAAAATACATCGAAATTTTTCAAAAAAAAAAAAATTCTTCGATCAGGCACGAGTTTTTATTTTTTCCAAAAGCATTATACATTTTATTGAAATCTACCAAGCGGTTTTTAAGTTAAAGTGATTACCAGTTCAAAGGACATAGTTTTGCGAAAAACGCATTTAAAGTTTTGCTATCGCCCAAGGAGCGTCCGAGCGTCCTTTGTTAATTGTTGAATAACTCGAAAAGTATTCGACGGATTCACTTCAAATTTTCACACAACTTTTTTAAGATATTACAGGGTTTCATTGAAAAGTAATGAGCCTTATTTTTTTTAAGCAGTTTTATTAAACTTTTTGGCTTATACAACTTATATTCTTCAAAATAGGACCCTTGAGCGTCAATACACCGCTGGTAGCCCTTCCCCTGCAGGAAACATTTTTAAAACTTATCCGCCGGAATCGCGTTCAATTCGGCTGTCACAGTTTTTTGGATCGCCTCGATGGAGTCGAAACGCCTCCCCTTCAGCTTTGTTTTCAGGCGCGGGAACAAGAAGAAGTCCGTAGGGGACAGGTCTGGGCTGTAGGGAGGGTGAGGAAGCACCGGAACCCCATCTTGGCCAATGCAGAGGTGCAGAGGAAGGCGGTCTGCGCCGGCGCATTATCATGATGAAGGGTCCAATTGTTGACGAGGTAACGATTTCCCGCACATTGTAATAAGTTAAATTTAACTCTTCACTGATCTCACGTAGCCTAGCACGACGGTCAATATTTAAAAATTCACGAACCCGGTTCACATCTTCGTCTGTTAGCGTCGTCGAAGGCCTTCCAGATAGCTGTTCGTCTTCGACGTCCTACCGGCCTTCCTTGAACGACTTGTGCCACCGTTTTACTTGGGCACTGGACAGAAATTGGTCCCCGTAAGCCTCCTTGAGTAGCCCAATGGTTTCGGTACTCGATTTGTTTCGCTTTACGCAAAATTTGATCGAGTAACGTTGCTCCAACGATCGCTGCATTTTCGCCACTGCAAAATTCTAACATACTTTCAAAACAGCTTTCTCGCGCGGAGCGATGTTGACTGCACCGCTGTTGCCAGCGAACTGGGACCGGTTTCTAGTGGAAGGGGAAGGTCCAACGATCATTTTCCCCCACCAGCCCATTCGGTTGATCGCTTGGCAGACGCTCCGCGCGGGAAGGCTCATTACTTTTCAAGCAAACCCTGTATACTTTAAGAAAATGCAAAAAAAATCCGTTTTTTTCTGATTACTCCTAAATTCTCCCCTTAAATTTTCAAAATATCAATATTCAATTTTTTACCATGAAGTTTTATAATTTTTCTGGCTATGCAGTTTTATAATCTATTGAGTTATTATACTAAAAATTTCAAGTGCTAGGCTTTTTCTTTTATGGAGGGAAAAAAATTTCAAAAATCAATGGTATTCTGTAGTCACTTGAAACTTAAACATTATTATACTGAAATTCAATGGGCTATAATACTCAGACAAAGAATGAAAATTCTGGTTAAAAAATTTAAACATTTGATGATATTTCCAAAAACCTTAAAAAACAAAAACTTTGAGTTATATTATTTTTGTTCTAGCACAAACCATAATTTTATAAAAAATAGTGGTACGCTTATAGTTTTTGCAAGTCTAGGTATTACTGGAAGATTCTGCTCACAAATATGAAAAATAAAATATTCTAAAACAGAAGCGTTAACTATTTTTTCTACCGCAAATCCTTGTACAAAATAATTTTTTTCTGACGTCCTTCTAAAAGAAAATGCGGACACCTAAGCCATTATAAGGACTGTATTTATTGTTTACACTTAATTGTAAGTCTATAGATTTTTTATTTATTAACATATATAGAAAATACTATGTAGCTGTAAAATGAATTGAAAGAATGCGCTTCTTTTCAAGGCATAATTTTTCAACTCGATTTTGAAATTTTGAAAAGGACACTATTATTTTTTTTGCCTGTATTCTGATGTGATGTGTGTAATTCTGCTGGAATTACGGGCAGGTCAGTTTCCCACAAATACTTATACGCGAGCGGTAACAGAATAATAAAAGCTGTTGAGCTCTATGCCGCAACCTAAATCCCATCAATCCTCTCCATTATATCAACAGCTCTGGCTAGCTGTAGATATCTGCCTGTTGGAGGTCTCATAAGGGTATCAAAATGGCGCTTTAGTTCTATTTGAGGAGTGCCAGACTGGCACTTAGACCACCTACCTACGTACCTACCTACGCCGCAACGCAATGTTAGATAATCACTGCTTTTAAAGGCGAAATGCTGTAGCAGCGGCTGAAAGGAGAAGCATTTTCCTTGCCATGACCAGTGATTACTTCGAACTGTTTTTGACATTTAAAAATATGCTAATGCTTATTAATTTATTGATTCTTTATTTTATTAATTTATTGATTTGTTATTAAAAAACTTTTCTAAAGGACGAAAAAGTCGATTGAATGTTTCAATCAAAACTTTTGAGAGATTTTAAAGGACCAGCATTTTTTATAAAACAGCACAGCAATTTGTCCGCTGTCGACCCAGTCGAGGCTCAGTCGATTTTGAGCAACTCGGCAACGAGTACATACATACTTACATACATACACACACACACAGCAGCCATTCAAATTGAATGAAAAACTGAAAAATTCCAACATTCTCACAAATGACATAATGTTAATTCATGTTGACAGTGCCGGCTGCTGCTGACAGCCAGGAAGGCAGACAAATAGCACAGCCAGAGTAACCGCAAGCGTTAACACCGCACAAACTAGCATACACACACACACACATGCGCGCACACGCAGGCTATAAAAAAGTCATTTTGTGCGGAAGCTATGCAACTCCAGAATCTAAGCATTTTTGTTTGAGTGCAATTCGAGAGTTTTCGCCTAACTTTTTGTTGACTTGAATGTTGACGACTGGTAAGCCTTTTTACCCTTTTTTTCATGAATATTTTTTTACATTTTTTATATTTTTTATTATTATTTTTTGCTTATTTTTTCTTTCCAAATTTACAAAACTTACATAATTATAATCATATTTTTGTCTGCGCTTGTCGGCTTGCCGCATGAATCCATCACAATTTCGTTTCTCCGCTTGCTGGCTGACTGGCTGGCTGGCAGTGGCAATTTACTGTTATTTTATTGCACGCCGCTGCTATTCCCGCGGGGCCAAGCAGCAAGCAATGCAAGGCAACAACAACTGCAATAGCATTGCGCCTTCGCTCTGTTCTTTGCTGCTGGTGCGGCATATTCAACGTCCAACTTAATTTAGTTGAGTTGCATGCCGCATGTGCAACGATGCAACACAAGGTGTATCCTTTTCAACTGAATAAAGCGCATGTTGCTCGTAGTTTTTGTAGTTGGTATAGTTTTTGTAGTTTTTTATTGTTGTGCACGCCGCTTTGCCGTCAGTGTTTCTCCCCATTTTAAGTTTTCGATTCTTTTGCGTTTTTGTTGCGTTGATCATTTACTTGCAACATTTCCATGACTGGCGATGTGTGTCGCTGTTTGTTTTCCATTTTAAATTTTTTATGTGTTTTATTTTTTCTATTTTCTATTTGCTACTTTTTTCTTTCCCATTTCTCTACCCCTGTGCCAAAGTGCCACTCAAAGGGTAGCGGGTAATCGCTGGCGTACCCGTTTTTCGTTTTTTATTCGATCCCACATCGCTTTGAGGCAGCAATTCCTTAGGGGCAGTGGCGGCAGCAGCGGCGGCGGTTATGGTTTTTTATACCGTGCAGCGAGCACATAGAATGCCAACAACAACAACCATAGCATTGGCATTTGAAGTTTGGTGACAAATTGGCATCGCTTGTGATGTGACAGATTTATTTTGTGCTACTCCGCTTTGAAGTGTATTTTTTTTTGGCTTTTTTGTTTGTTTTTTTTAGAACAGATATGTAAATACATATTCACATACGCATGTCACTCGTTTTGTTCCTCTTAAACTACTTACTTGTTTTAATTTCTCTCGTCTGCTCAATGGGTAATTGACTGAATTATTGTCTCTATAAAAAAGTGTTAAATTTATTGTTTGTCGTCGTTTTCGGGTGATTCCTCTGTTTTTTAGTAGTCGCTTACTGGAATTGTTACAGCTCAGTCTCTTCACTTTTTATGAACACTTAAATAGCAACAGCAACTCAATACGCGTGGTAGTTTTCTTGTTCATCTCCCTTTTTTATGCACTCAACTGCAGTATCGCCCGTCAGTTGTTTCCGTCGCAGCTCATCAAAATTGAGACATATCACATCAAGCGTGTAAGTAATACGTCAACGTTTGTGAATTGCCGCTAAATGCCGCCGCCCAGGTTAATTCACACAAAGACCCCTGAAAGTGCATACAAAATGAATGCTTGGTTGTTGTGATCTCCCTGCTCATAATCGTCGATGATTTCACCTACGAACACTGCGCGCCATCCCTACCAGAAGTGCATGCATGCATTTAAATATCAAACCTACAGTGCGGTGAAAAAAATTGTATTCGAAAATATGCTTTGGACGTGATAATACAGGGTCTTCCAAAAAGGTCGGATTGATAGCGCCAAGCGAGTGCGAACTGTCAGTTTTCGGGCATATGAAACAGTCAGCTAAAGAGATAATTTTTTCTTGGGCATCTTTTCATAGCTTACGATTTCATTTCAAATGTGTCGTCGAGCAAACCGCTTTGTTCATTTAGTGAAAGCAAAGCATTACAAGAATTTGGAAATCTTATTGGCACAAATGCATGATCTTGGTGGCCAATCCACTGGTTCGGGATAAGAGATAAATTGCACACCGAAACAACGATGCAGTAAATCCATTGCTTCATGGGCTGTATGGCAAGTAGCGCCGTCTTGTTGGAACCAAATGTTGTATGGATCACGGGCTTCAATTTCCGGCATCCAGCATCAAAGAGCCGTTTGTCATGACGCAATAGCGTTCCCCATTCACTGTTATATTGGCGCCAGCCTCGTCGATGATTCTTCCACCCCATAGGCCGCCGCCCCAAACTTTTTTTTTCAGGGGATGTAATGGCCGTTCTTGAATGGCTTCGGGTTGCTCTTCAGCCAAAATATGGCAAATTTGCTTATTGACGTAGCCATTAAACCAAAAATGAGATTCATCGGTAGGTTTTTATTAGATTAGATTAGATTAGATTAGATTAGATTAGATTAGATTAGATTAGATTAGATTAGATTAGATTAGATTAGATTAGATTAGATTAGATTAGATTAGATTAGATTAGATTAGATTAGATTAGATTAGATTAGATTAAATTAGATTAGATAAGATTAGATTAGATTAGATTAGATTAGATTAGATTAGATTAGATTAGATTATATTAGATAAGATTAGATTAGGTTAGATTAGATTAGATTAGATTAGATTAGATGAGATTAGATCAGATTAGATTAGATTTGTGGGGGGGTTAGACAAGTCTAAGCACTCGTCAGGAGACCATTGTACTACACTCGAATAGATTTCAGTAGAAAGAATAGAGATAGGAAAGACAAAAAGTGGATGGTAAGACGGTTAAAATAGTTTGAGGTCACTCTTCCTCAAATCACTTGGACTTATTGATAAATCTTAAGAGATCCGAAAGAGGAAGAGTATAAACTTTATCCATACTCAGTATATTGCAACCCAATATCTTAAATGGAAAACGCCGGATAGCTACATAGAAAATGCTCTACAGTGTCGTCATTTTCAAGACAGGATAGGCATACAGGCTGTCTACGACCCACATGATAGCCATACGCTGACCACAGACGTTGTGTCCGGTGACTACATCCACCTTCTGCTGAGTTTTAGGAGAAAGGTCGCTATTTTCCTGTTTGGTTCTTTCACAAAGCACTTGGCTACTCTGCACGAGTTCAACCCAGACTAACGTCCTCTATGGGTAGGCTTCATGAAGTTGTCAATCTATAGTAGAATCGATGCGGAATTGACACCTAGAAAGAGTTCAGGGCCTAGTGGCATACTTGCAGAGCCTTCATTTGCCGATTTATCAGCTCACTCGTTCCCTGCAGTACCACAATCTCCAGGCACCCAAATAAGACTAGCTGTATTGTGTTTTGCAATACTGTTCAGTTTTTGTCTTACATTCACCGACTAACTTCGAATAGCAGCGTGGGTTAGCAAGGGCTTTGAGTGCAGCTTGGATCGGTTATGTATACCATAAATTGGCCTGAGCGCGCGATGCACACTTTTCACAGAGCTTTGAAAATCGTATGGCATGCTAATATTGGACGATTTGTAAGCGTTGTTGTGAGTAAGTCTTTCCATGATGAAATATCAATGAATACTAAAAAAAATTATATATTTAGTTTGAAAGTAGTCACGCATGATGTGTCAAAAAAACGCTATTGGAAGAGGTTCTTCCAATCTTTTTTTTGTTGTTTTCCTTGTTTACTCCTCTCGCATAGGGCCTCGACAAGACTATTCCATCGCACACGAATCTGTGCTATTTGTTTTTGCACCGTCCCATGAGATGTCGGCATCTGCTGGTGCGCGCAGCATCGACCTTCTCTAAGTAGTTTTTGATCGACGGCAACCTCTGCTCCCTTGCGGGTTCCAGTCCAGTGCCGTTCTCGTGATGCTATCTGGTGTGTTTCTAAGCGTAAGACCTCTACATCAGCACTTTCTGCGTTTGATTTGCCTAAGGATGGGCTCCTCATTCGTTAATCTTCACAGGGCGTCGCTATTGATGGTGTTCGGCCAGAATATTCTGCATTTGTTGATGAAGGATTGTAGCCTCTGTGTGATGGCTATCTAATCACCCTTTAGTTTTTGAAGAATTTAATATACATAATATTTCTCGTGGTTTGTAGGAGGCCCAAAGAGCTTCATGCTTCATTTAGTCACCTCCACATGTTGGATGGTCTTCCGTACCTGTGACTTCCTTGTGCGCACCACTCTAAGGTTGCTTAGAGGCTTCCAAAGTGTATTCCCAACCGGTTGCCATTTTCATCACCAAACTTTGAGATGACTAGGAACGCACAACCTTGCGGATACAGCGATTGATGAATGCTTGCAGAGTTTTTATTTGTCTTTATTTGTCTAATTCCATATCTCGTTTTCTTACAGAATAACAGATTTAACGTTTCACTCAAAGGCTCTTAGTTTCATACACCTGGATATATGCGAAGATCTCCAATCTCTATTCGATTGCGCATGTAAGCTGCTGACTCGCCAGTTCTGTTGATGATGCTTCTGAGAGAGCAGAATTCGTCCCCTTCCTCGATGTTAATGTCGCGTATCTGCCTGCTTTTGCGGCTCACTCACAGCCTCTAATGTTGTGATGAAAACTTTGCCCCTTACTAAAATAAACTAAAGTCGCGGACGAGCTGGCAAGAGCAGATTCATCTACTGTTTCCATAGGATCACGAATTTTGGTGTTTTCAGTTGGTCCATGAGGTAAGAAAATGAGTGGGCTTAGCAGTAGCCACATGCGCTGCATGTGATATTCTTTAATATGTCTACCCGATGAGCCCATAAGTTTTGAAGAGGTTTGAAGAGGTTTAAACAATATGTGGAGTGTTTTCAAAGTATGGATGGTATCGTACAATAACTTGTATGTGTAATTGGCACTTAGGTACATCATTTTGTGGATGTTGTCCCACAAAAAGAGCGGCATACAGCGTTTTTGTACACTCCTAGATTTGTCATTGCCTGTCTAGCGGAAACTGCTTTAGGAAAAACATTTTCTTCCGAATCTTGGTCGCACACAAACCTATTTCGATACGGCGACTGCCAAGACCGTACGAATTCATAATTTCCTCAGTACTTTTGGGGTTCTTATCTTGATTAAAATATCAATTGGATTAAAGAAAAGACTTTTTGGAAAATTTTTCTTTCAAATACACAAAGTAATAATTGGTGTGTGCCGATCGCTTCTTTAATAATTGCGATTTCGACCCTATTAGCTGCAAAATATTTCTTAAGGCAAAATGCGGAATCCCTTTAATCAAGAGCAATAATTCGAAAATCTCAAACTTATTTTCTTTATCGTTTTTATCGTCGAGGGTAAAAAGTGTAAAATTCGTTTGGCATATTGGATCTGCCATTTTTAATATTGAAAATCTGTTTAAAACAGGGGCTGTGGAGGATGATTCCATGTCGTCCGAATGCATACAAACGCTCCGGCTCTGAAAGTATTCGATGCGGTACCAGCTGGTGGTAGCAGAGGAAGAGGAAGGTCTCCTCTGCGTTGGAAAGATCAGGTGGAGAAGGACTTGACTTCACTTGGTGTTTCCAACTGGCGCTGGTTAGCACGAGAAAGAAACGACTGGTGCGCTTTGTTAAACTCGGTCAAAATCGTGTAAGCGGTTATAGCGCCAATTAAGAAGAAGAAGAAGTTTAAAACCAGGGATCTCTAAAATTACTCTTTTATATAAGTTTAAGGCGAAAAATACAGCTAAAACTATGAGGAACTTTGGAAGGGAAAACCAAATGCTGAAACGTTTTTGATTTCAAAAAGTTTCGGTTCCCTGATGCAATGATTCGGGAAATCTGCTTTGGTAAAAAGTTCTTGCCAAATTTTTGATCGAGGGAATTGATGAACCGAGATTCTGTTTCTAGTTCATGTGAATCGGACACCAAACTCTTTAACTTAGAGGGCCTTATTCCAGGCCAAAGTAGTGGTGAAGGATTTAAAGACAATTTTTTTTTACTCTAAAGCCTACCAACTAAAATAAGGATCACTTACTGAATAGATAAGCTCTAATTGTATTAAAAACTAATGGGAGATATAATGTTGTCGACCCCTTAACAATCAGAAACTCACCAACTCGAAGTCTTCTAACTCCCATCAGGATAAGCGACTTGTCACTGGCATATCAAATATCGTTTATGAGGCAACGTCGCTCAACTATATCAATGTTTTAGTTACCCACGTGTTCTCTATAGCAAATAATCTATTTTTAAGATAAGGCAACTATCTTCTGATAAAATAAAAATTTCTTCTTCTTCTTAATTGGCGCGATAGCCGCTGACGCGATTTTGGCCGAGTTAAACAAAGCGCACCAGTCGTTTCTTTCTCGTGCTAACCGGCGCCAATTGGACACACCAAGTGAAGCCAAGTCCTCCTCCACCTGATCTTTCCTCTTCCTCTGCTACCACCAGCTGCTACAGCATCGAATACTTTCAGAACCGGAGCGTTTGTATTCTTTAGGACGATATGACACAGCCAACCAAGACGCTGGATCTTTATTCGCTGTGCTATGTCTATGTCGTCGTAAAGCTCATACAGCTTATCGTTCCATCGCCTGCGATACTCGCCGTCACCAACGTGCAAAAGTCCAAAAATCTTCCGCAGAATCTCACACTAGAAAGGAACGGCTCGTCGGATGTTGACATCATCTAAGACTCTGCGCTATGCGTTAGGACGGTCATGATGAGAGCCTTATAAAGTGTGAGTTTTGTTCGTCGAGAGAAGACTTTACTACTCAGTTGCCCACTTAGTCGTAAGTAGCACTTGTGGGCTGGAGAGATTCTACGTTGGATTTCCAGGCTGACATTGTGATCTGGTTCCTAGATAAACGAAGTCTCTTACAACCTCGAAATCATAACTGACAACAGTGACGTGGGTGTCGATACATCAGTTTGTTTGATGACCGGAGGTACTTCGTTTTGTCTTCGTCAACCTTACTGTGCATATTTTTACCCCAAAGTGTACAAGTATGTTTTTCAGAAATCACATTGCCTTTTGCTTTGCTTCATCCACGAACCTTCTCCTTCCCTCGCCCTTAACAACAAACGTACGTCAACTCTGTTGCTTTTATGTTGACAGCTCGGCTATGCGCCCCTGTCAAACCAAAATCACATGCACCGCCTTTCAGAAATTGCCCACATATGGCGCGTGTATGTGAGACGATTTATCATCACAAGCGTATACCATACCGGCAATAAAAGCAGCAACAACAACACGCTAGCATAATTCAAGTGGCTGTCGGCGTGGCAGCCTACCGCAACCGAAATGAATAATTAAATTTTAAAGAGCACTAAATTTTCACCTAATTATAAATCATCATCTTTTGTTGTTTTTTTTTTTTTGTTTTCACATATTTATGTGGATTTTTCTGGCCCTGTTTTCAACCAGTGACGACTACCGCTTGCTGACTGTGTCCCTCTCGTTATTTCGTGCGATTTAGTGAGTTACGCGTGTTCTGGTGTAATTTGTGTCATCCGATGGATCAGTGAGAATACATTTTGTGGTTTGTTGACAAACGATTCGCATAGCGTTTTTTTTCGAGGCGGTTCATAAGCACCAGGAGCAATAGTTAATAGGCCGCAAGCTGAAAGGCAGAGATAAATCGAAAGTGGTGGAGGTGGTGATGAAGAGGTTCAGGAGTCCAGAAAGATAAACGACGTAGAAGCGGCAATGAATTTCCTCATATCACAAGTCGAGTAGACGAACTGTGTGGCTGAAATCAAATGCTTTTGGCGACGCTATCAGCAGATTGAGTACCAAGAGAGCTGAATTATTTGTCGGTACGATTTGGAGTATGGAAGCGTGACCGCCATAACTTGGAAACTATTTAACCAATTCGATTCAAACAAACTGCATTGTATACGCTTGGTTAGTTGGTTAAAGTGGTGATTCATTCAGAATCCAACCAGCGCTTCCGCACCAGTTTGTTGCCACATTCTCGTTACCAACTGGTTTAACGGTTATTTACAGCATGACTATATCCAGTCTGTGCACTTAAGAACCTTATTAGGTTGTTGACAGCTAAGTCAGACTCTCAAACAGCGGTTTGCCCAGGGTTGACATTCTCTCCCTCCATGAGGCAGGGCATTCACAGTTTCCTTTTTCTCCGATTGTTTGCAACTGTGACCGTATGTTTTGTGAAGGATGCCTATTTTGGTTGCTTGTTCTCCCACAGACCAAAAGTCAGTTATCACTGCCATGAGATTCTAGGTGTCCCGTCATTTCATGTTTACCAATGTTGATGACATCTAAGGTTGTAGGTGGGCCATAACGTTCTGCTAATTCTGCACTTCGTCTGGTCTCTCCATCTACATTTCGCGATTCAGAGGTATTTTAGGGAAATTGCACTTTTTACTGCACCTAGTGCTATGAATACCGATTCTGAAAGAGAGTTAGTCATGACCAGTTCATTCGCTTTTTCATTACCTTCAATGCTCCAATATCCAGGACCCATATTAAGGTAACTTTATGGCTTTCGCTCGAGCTGGCGATATTGCCCTTAAAAGAGAAATCTGCGATTAGTAGCCCACAAGGTTCCCCAATTGCCAGTACTTCCGCACAGATTTTCCAATTTTAAGTCTATGAGAATATATACCAGCTCCAACACCACAATCCATTTTTGAACCATCTTTATAGACTCTAGTGTTGAAGTTGTTTAGTAAGAATCCATTATTCCATTCCTCCTTTGATGGAAAGAGAGTGGCAGAATTCTTATTGAAAGTTACCGTCGAGACGATGTACTCAGTCTTCACCGAGGTTAACTGAGTTTGTCGCAGTAATAGACTGGCATGTCCATGAGCCTTTTCCTTCCAGCGACCTGCTTCATTTAACCTAAAGTCAGTGCGTCGAGAGTCTCCCTAGGACATGATCTGATTGCACCAACTGTTATTGCACAGGCTGATCTTTGTAATCTGCTAAGTAATTTGATGTTGTATTCTCTTTCTAGAGTGTATGAGCTTATAATACGCAGTATATTCAATAAAATGTATAGTCACCACCATTAGCTGTAATGGCTTTACATCTTTGAGTCATACTTTGTGTTAATTTCTGCGAAAGTTGTGGAAGTAATCGGCTCCAAATCATTCGAATTTGTCTCGATAACTGTTTGCGCGTCCATATTTATTTTCCTTTGAGTTTTTGCTTAACTCCTGCCCAGACACTTTCAATAGGGTTGTCATCAGGCGACTGTGAAGCCAAATCCAACATCTCAATCCCATTTTGCGGTTTTCACTCTACATACATTCGGCTTCAATACGTGGGATGGTTTTCCTCTTGTAAAATCCAGGGTTGGTTAGTTCTTCCAAATGTCCTAACAGCTGATGATAGCTCAGCTTCTGGTCAAATTTTATTCACCAGAACCAATTCTTTGGAATTACTGTTCTGTCGAGCTGTTACTGGTAATTAAAGTCATTACATTTGCATGCTTTTAATAACCACTTATACACCAACGACTACAAGATGGAAAATGGGATTGAGTAGCGGCATTCTGTGACTTCTTGGGACAAAAAGATTATTCGATCTGCCAGATTTTGTAAGTATTTTTTAGGCAAAAATAATTGCTACAGCCGTTTGGAGGGACATAAGCCACAATACCTCGAAAATTATTCGCCATTTTTACTGGTAGTTGAGCTACTATTCATTGGGGGGAATATCCAATATTTCCTCGGTAGATGGCTGTATGTAGTTATCGCCATCTCGTAAGGTATCAATCAAACATTTCACACTAAAATAATTATTTTGCTGGTTTTTGTGTATGCCATTCAGTTTTGAGTGTTGAGTGTCCATTCAGGATGTTAACCATGGAAGTCAACAAAGAGAAAATTCGGTACATTTTACAGTTTTTTTTTTAAATATAAGTCAGGCCGCTAAGATTGTGAATGGTGTTTACGGTGCCGATACTGTAACTGCTAATTACATGCAATTTTGGTTTGGTCGATTCCGTTCGCGCATTTTTGATGTTAAAGAAAATGTCGATAAAGTCGTAAATGTCGGTAAAATCACAGAAATAATCGAAGTTCACCGGCATCGTAGCATCGCCCTGGAGCTAAAAATCGACCATAAAACAGTTTTAAACCATTTCCACAAATCCAGATTCAGCAAAAAGTCGATATTTGGGTGCCACACTGGGTATGAAAAATGGGTCACATATGACAATATTGTTTATTTCGTTTATTATAAATCACCCCGCCGTAGACGAATGGGTTGGTGCGTGATTACCATTCGGAATTCACAGAGAGGTCGTTGGTTCGAATCTCGGTGAAGGCAAAATTAATAAAAACATTTTTCTAATAGCGGTCGCCCCTCGGCAGGCAATGGCAAACCTCCGAGTGTATTTCTGCCATGAAAAAGCTCCTCATAAAAATATCTGCCGTTCGGAGTCGGCTTAAACTGTAGGTCCCTCCATTTGTGGAACAACATCAAGACGCACACCACAAATAGGAGGAGGAGCTCGGCCAAACATCTAACAGAAGTGTACGCGCCAATTATTTATTTATTTTTTTTTTAAACAATTACTGTTTTTACAGACGACTTAGATCTAATATGAGCTTAAATTACTACTATTTTACTATAATAATTGAATAAATTAGAAAAACGAGTTTAGAAATTTATAAAATTCATTCTTTGAAAGCGAAAAGTCAAGCGGAATAGAACTCGAGATCTCATTGAATTCTCTTAAAGCGCGGGCAATAGGAACATTACGCGCATAATTCGTGTTAATAAATTTAAGATGAAATGGATAAGTATTGCGTAACGATCTAGTAGGAATATGGAAGTAAATGCAACGTAATAGAGATGAACAGTCAATTTCTCCTTTAATTACACTAAAAACAAAAGGCAGTGAGAGTATAGACCTTCTACTCTCTAGAGACTTAAAGTTAATTAAAATCAAACGAGAATGATTGAGAATTTTAACGACTTGAGAGCATATTTAAGGAACACCTTTTGTACACGCTCAATTCTCTCAATAGGAAATTGGTGGCAAGGCTTCCAGATAAAAGTTGTATATTCTAATCTAGAGCGATAAGTGAAAAGTAGTTTGTGAGTGTAAGGCTCCGAGAACATCGAGCTATTACGCCGTATAAAACCTAAGACTGAGTAAGAAGTTGCCACAATAAAGTTAATGTGACTGTTGAAAGAAAAATGTGAGTCAAAGATCACCCCTAGATCTTTGAATTCATGAACAGATTGAAGCAAAGTATTATCAATGCTGTAAGATGACTGGAAAACCTTTTGAGTTTTAGCGAAGGTGACATGAAGACATTTCTTAATACAGGGTGGCTGATGCTACATTAAGAAACTCAAATAACTTTTTTTTAGTGTATGGAATTCATTTATTTTTTTTTTCAAGTTGTAGGTCATTAAATTTTATTAAATGCAGCTTAAGTAGTTTTAAAAATAATTGAATTTAAATGCCCCCCATGCTCGTTGACACAAGTGCGGCATCTTAGTAAAAAGTTGTTCATTGCTGCTTTGAGAGTTGCGACAGGAATAGCCGCAATTGTTGCCCGAATGGATTGTTTTAGTTCATCCAAATTTGTTGGCTTTGTTTTATAAACTTCTTGTTTACATAAACCCCACAAGAAAAAGTCAGGTGCAGTAAGGTCAGGCGACCTGGGGGGCCAACGAAATTCGGAGTTTCTTGAAATCAGTTTATTGGGAAATTTTCGTCGCAACTCTGTCATAACAGTCTGGGCTATGTGAGACGTTGCCCCATCTTGTTGAAACTACACAGAGTTGAAAGGAATTCTCTTTCGGCGTAGTTCTGGATAGAAAAATTCTTTCAGTATTTTCAAATAACGGTCTCCAGTAACCGTAACGGTGTGACCATTTTCTTCAAAAAAATAAGGCCCGACAATACAGCGTGAAGAAACCGCACACCACACTGTCACGCGAAGAGGATGCAATTCCGTCTCGTGGAGTATCTGTGGGTTAGAAGTACTCCATATTCGACAATTTTGTTTGTTCACATTGCCGTTTAAATCGAAATGGGCCTCATCAGACATGAAAAGGCAGTTTAACATGTTTTGGTCTTCTTCCACCATTTGCAGGATCTTCTGGCAAAATTCCAACCATTTGAATTTTGTAGGGAAATAAGTCTAAATCTTTGTGCATTATTGTTTGCAAAGACTGTCGGCTGACACCAAGTTGAGCAGATAAGCTTCTTGTTGAAACCCTTGGATTGCTTTGTATAGCTGCAGCTACACCAGCGATCGTTCCTCCGTCCGAACTGGTGGGTTTCGATGATAAGGCCTTCTTGCGACTGTTCCTTGCTCAGCAAAATTATTCACCAGTCTCATTATGGTCCATCTGCTCGGGGGATCGCCGCCAAACATCCGCCTGTACTCTCTCTGTACCAAAACTACGGACTCAAGTGCGTGATAGCGACGGACTATCCAAATTCTTGTTTGCGTGTCCCAGTTATCCATTTAAATAAATTTTAAAGATCAATCTGCAAATTAAAACAAAAATGGAACCGATAACTTAAAAAGAAAAAAAGTTATTCAATTTTTTTTTGGTAGCGGCTTTCATCAGCCACCCTGTATTTAGAGAGATGCCAGAGTTACTGCACCAGCGAACGAGCGCATTAATTTCCGTTTGCAACATAGGAACATCCTCATTTTTTCTAATGGACAAATCATCAGCATACAAAAGAAAGTTGGCAAATGAAAAACAGGTACAAAATCATTAATAATTAGAACGAAGAGAAGAGGCCCTAAAATACTGCCTTGTGGCATCCCTGAAGATGCAATGAAAGGTTCCGAACATTCACCCTCAATCTTTACCACACATCGTCTATCGGATAAATAAGATTTCAACCATTTAAAGAAAACTAATATAAACCAAGCGAGGCTAATTTACGTAAAAGAATTGTATGAGAAACTCTATCAAATACTTTAGAAAAGTCCATGTAAACATAATCGACTTGAAAACCTTCAGCAAAAGTTCCAAAGAAGTATTCATCAAAAGCACTCTGGTTGAAAACTGTAGACCTACCCGAGATAAATCCATGCTGATTGGGCGAGATTAAGCTTTTAGTTGCAAAGTAAATTTTTTCTTTTACAATTCCTTCGAAAAGTTTGGAAGTAATAGAAAGCTTCGAGATCGGCCTATAGTTACATACAGCATTCTTTTTGCCACTCTTGAAAGTAGGGGTGATAGTTGTGATTTTCCAATCGTTGATAAAAACTCCCGAAGATAGAGATTTATTTAAAACTAATTTGCGAGGAATGACAATAGCCGTTTTTAAGAAAAATTACTGACAGCCCATCCTTATCAATCTACGAAGAAAGTTTTAAACCCAAAATCCCATTCTCAATGTTCAGAGAAACCAGGTTTAAATAGTCAAAATTCAAAGATGAAGATGGATTATCATGACAAGGAGAAAACGAGTACGTATCATCACTAGTGAAATTAGATTTGAAAAAATCGGCAAACAAATTGGCTACGTCCACAGGAGTTGACGCTAATTTGTCATTATAATGAACCGCAGAAGGGACTCGAGCGCTTGACTTTTTAGATTTAACAAATCGCCAAGAGGCCTTAAGATTAGACTTAATATTCTCTTCAATCCGAAGAATATAGTTCGTGTATACGAATTTATTTAAACAGTTGAATTTTTTAAGCAATGCTTGTAATTTATAAAGATTCATCAAGACATTCTTAGATGTTAAAAATTGCTTGTGAAGCTTATTCCGCTTATTTTTAAGTTGATAAGTGTACCATGCAAGTTTAAAAGGTTGTTTTTTAAATTGTGGTACATATTTCATAAAAATTTTGAGCAACGCTTTAAAGGTAGAATAGCACTCAACAATATCTAATCCAGAAAGCAAACCTTCCCAATTGATGTCATGTAAAATGCTGTTTAACCTAGAAAAGTCACAAGAGGGGAAATTGAAAGCTATTGTCTCGTCTGGTTTACTACTCGCAAACTCGCAAAACTTGACGTTAAGCATTAAAGTGACATGATGTTTATCAGCAGGCGAGAGGGATGAGAAGCATTCAGAGATAGAAGTATATATTAATATTAGCGCTGACGAATATGAGATCAAGAATTCTATTAAGGTTATTTTCGAAAGAATTAATTTGTACTAAATCAAGGCTTAATAGGTTATCAATTACATATGATTCTAGTGATGATGTGACATTAGTTGGGATTAGACTGTGCTTACAGAAGTTAGTAGACCAAGAAACATTCGGAAAATTAAAATCCCCAAAAACACTAATATGGTTATCATCAACCGTATTTAGAACTAGGGAAACAATGTTGTCCGTATGCGACTTGTAAAGATCAAAATTACTATTAGGCGGTGGTGGAGCTAGAAGCGTTTTTCTAGAATAATTATTAAACTTTATTTCAATTTATTTGCAAATTGTCTAATGTTACAATCGAATGTATTTAAAGCGCGGTCAAGCAAAGAAATGAGTCCGGTGTGTCGAGCAGTCAATCGAGCAATGAATAGTCTTAAAAATCTTTTAGCAGTAGGTAGTCGATGACGAAGAATGGTGGGTGACGAAGACGAAAAAGAAAACGGTGATGTGTGGTGGTGTGATTTGCGCTGCAGCTGCTACGAGTGGTGGCGTGATGTTTGTCGTGCCGAAATTACGTTTTTTATGCACGCACTTTTGTATTGGCTCTCGATTAGCGGGACATCTAATCGAACGATGAAAACTGACCTACCGCTAAGTGCACTGCTATGGTTGCGTTGTCCCAGTGGTAATTTTCTGTTGCGTTATCCCAGTAGGGATTTCTGTATTTCAACATCCACCCCCCCTGGGAAGCGATGCTTCACAGTCCTTCCTAATTGCATTGAGATATTGGCAGTTTGGCTACTCGTGTTATGGCTCGCTTGTGAGTGCTTTCTGCGGTTTTTATGATGACTACTCTGACCTTTCCGTCAGATCCTTCGATGGTATCTAAGATGCGACCCATGGGCCATTTGAATGGTGGAGTGTGGTCTTCCTGTAGCAATACTAGGTCGCCCTTTTGAATATTTGGCATTGGAGACTTCCATCTTTTTCGGCACTGTAATTCTTGGAGATAGTCCTTACTCCATCGCGCCCAAAATTGTTGCTGGATCCATTGTATTAGTTGGTACCTTTTTAGTGTTCCAGTGTTTACTGATGTTAGCGATTGTTCAGGAATAGACGATAGTGATCGACCTATAATGAGATGTGCTGGTGTTAAAGGGCGAAGGTCATCTGGTGAGCTCGACATGGGCATCAGGGGTCTGCTATTAATCATTGCTTCAGTTTGGCAACAAATTGTGTGAAGCTCGTCGAATGTAAGAATGTGGACACCCACGGCTCTACGAAGATAATGCTTGGCTTGCTTCACCGCACTCTCCCACAGGCCACCGAAATGTGGTGATCTTGGAGGGATGAACTTCCATTCGACGCCGTCTGTGCAGCATGCCTCCTGAACACTATCCGCATGCTGTTGCGACGTGTGTTGATGGAGGAGTTCTCTTAGCTCGCGGTTTGCGCCGACGAAATTTGTGGCATTATCTGAATATATGATGCGACATTTGCCACGCCGAGCCATAAAGCGTCTCAGAGCAGCTATGAATGCGTCTGTCGTTAGATCAGGTACTAATTCAAGGTGAACTCCTTTGGTGCTGAAACATATAAAAATAGCAATGTACACCTTGACAGGAGGTCTACCTCGTATTCGCTGTGTGATAAGCAATGGACCGCAATAGTCCACTCCGGTTTTCTCAAATGGCGGAGATGGAACTACCCTGTCGCGTGGTAGATCACCCATTAATTGCTTTGATAAAATGGGACGAAACCGGTAGCAAACTATACATTTGTGTAATACACGCTTGATAGTGTTTCTGGCGTTGACGATCCAAAATTTTTCACGAATGATGGTGAGCAGCGTTTGGCAACCTGCGTGAAGATGTTGTTGATGCAAATGCATGATAAGTGTGTGAACAAAAGGATGCGATTTTGGCAATACGATAGGATGTTTTTCATTGAAAGTGAGTGAAGAATTTTTTAGGCGACCTCCAACTCTGATGATTCCATTGCATAGGAATGGTGATAGTTGCGATAACGGCGAATTCCGATGAACGAGGCGGTCTGTCTGAAGCTTGGATAATTCATCGAAGAATTTGTTGCTTTGGACGATGCGACAAATGATGAGAAGAGCATCGTTTATTTCCGATGCGGTGATGCTATCTTGGTTGGTACGAATTCCACGCGATGCATCTGCAAAGCGTCGCACATAACACATTATTCGAAGAAGTTTATTGTAACTCGTGACAAATTTATGTTCGCTGATGATATCTGTTGTTGGATTTGTTAGCAAAACGGTATTTTGTCGACGCTGCTCTGGTATATTATTGTCGTTGATGGCATTGCATGATGGTAGTGGCCAGTGTTGAGCGTCCTGAGTAAGAAAATGCGGGCCATGAAACCAAAGGCTGTTTTCGATGAGTTTGTCAGCTTTTGTTCCACGTGAGAGTATGTCAGCAGGATTTAATTCGCTGGGGACGTGGTGCCAGTGATAGTGTTGAGTGAGCAATTGTATTTTGGTTACTCTATTGCTGACAAAAGTTGTCCATCTTGATGGTTCTCCCTTTATCCAGGCCAACGTAATCATTGAATCGGTCCAGCAGTGAACGTTCCCAGGGTTGTGGTGGATTTTCTTACACACGAACTCAAGCAACTCTGCCAGAAGCACTGCAGCGCTGAGTTCTAGTCGAGGCAGACTTACTTCTTTCGTAGGAGCAACACGAGATTTCGCACAGAGTAGTGCCGATGTTGAGTTGGATACCACGTATATGGTGGCACCGTATGCCCTTGTACTGGCGTCTGCAAATGCGTGTATAGTAGAGTTGTAATCACATGCTACTAACCTGTCCACTCGAAGATTTTCAACAAGCGGGAGTTTGGTGCAAAATGACTCCCATTGTGTATAAATAGACGGAGGTACACTTTCGTCCCAATTCAGCCGAAGCTTCCACAACTGCTGCAACAAAATTTTACAGGTGACCATAAGCGGATTGAGCAAACCCAACGGATCGAAGAATCTAGCGATATGTGAGAGGATGATACGCTTGCTAACTTTCGATGATACCGGTGGTTGTGTGTAACTGAAGAGAAAGCTATCCAAAGATGGTGACCATTTCAAGCCCAATGCTTTAACATAGCCTACGTCTTCAACTTGGATAATGTCTTCACGATCCGCTGCGGCTACGTCGGCGATAATGCTTGGGTCATTTGTTGCAAACTTTCTCAGTGGAAATCCACCTTTGTTTAACACTTCGTTGACTTGCTGCTTAATTTCGATAACATCTTCAATTGTAGGTGCGCCGGTCATGAGATTGTCAACATAAAAGTCGTTGGCAATAACTGATGCGCCGATTGGATGTGATGTCATGTGATCACGTGCGAGTTGCTGCAGACACTTTATGGCTAAGTACGGTGCACACGCCGTACCATACGTAACAGTTTGCAGCTTATATGTCTTAATTCGATCTGTTATCTCATCTCGCCACAATATGCATTGCCAATTGGTGTCCTCCTTGTCTACTATGATTTGGCGATACATCTTGGTGATGTCCGCCATTAGCACGAAGGCATGCTGCCTGAATCTGATGAGAATTGAAACAAGATCATCTTGTATGGTAGGGCCTACACGAAGAATATCGTTCAAAGATTTGCCATTTGATGTTCGGCATGACGCATCGAACACCACACGAAGCTTCGTCGTGCTGCTGTCCAGTTTCATGACTGCGTGGTGCGGTATGTAGTTTAAACATGCATCTGGAAAGGGGACGTGGATCATGTGGTGTAGTGCGATGTATTCCTTCATGAACGAATTATAGTCCCTTTCAAGGCATCTGTTGTGGCGAAGTTTATTTTCGATGGCCAGAAGTCGTTTCAGTGCTATGTCATAAGAAGTACCCAAAGACTGAGGTGGTTCCTTAAACGGCAGGCGTACGATGAATTTGTTGGTAGTGGGACATCTTTTTGTAGTATCTTCGAAGTATTTTTCGCATTCTCTTTCATCAATGGTTAGGTTAGATTGTGTTTGGTCCGGATAATGTTCGATGTGCCAAAATTTTTCCAAAATTTGATCAAGGGACGGCTCTAGTATTGGTGCCGACGTATTAGCTGCGTTGGCTGCAAGTAGTGATGACCGTGAATTCGATAACATGCAGTCAGTCGCGATAGATGTAGTGTATGATGAAACCAACGTAGCTGACGATAACAGTGGGTGGTTTGTAACGGCTCCGGCTACCACCCACCCAACTTTAGTTTTTTGAAGGACTGGCTTATTCTCGCCTAAGCTGATCTGTCCAACCAACAGTAAATCGTAAAACATGCTTGCTCCTATCAGCAAATCCACTGGACATGGTGTGTTGAATGTTTTGTCGGCCAAGGTGATATTATTTGGGATATTCCATTCTGATGTGTTCAACGGTGTGCGTGGTTGGGACGGGGTTATTGTGTTCATGATAACCGCATCCATTGTTGACGAATAAGCTGTATGTTGAGAGCGCATCTCTACCTTGCATAAGAATTGAGACCTAGCTCCGCACAAACCTATTCCACTGATTTCTAACGGAACCTTTTCCCGTTTCAAATGAAGCAGTTGAGCCATGCGTTCGGTAATGAAGTGCAGTTGTGAGGCGGAGTCGAGAAGTGCACGTGCGAGTACTAACGCACCCGAAGAACTACGAAGCTGAACAATAGCTGTAGCCAGTAATACTTCTTGGCTACCGTTACATACCTGAAGTGCTGTTGGGGCCGACGTTGAACGCATGTTAGTTGATGGTGGTGTCAACGATGATGTCGATGATTGCTCGTTGGCCGCACCTGTAGAATTTCTGTGCAACAGCGTGTGATGACTCACCCGACATATTTGACATCTATGCGTCGATGGGCACTGTTTGGAAGTGTGATTTTGGCCCAAGCAATTTAAGCACAGATTCTTCTTTTTTACGACGTCATAGCGCTGGAAAGGTGATAGTTTCATAAATGGCGAACATTTGAAGGCGTTGTGAAAAACTGGTTGATCGCACAAGGAGCAGTTCTGCTGTTTGGTGGCGATGAATGCTAGCTGTTTTGATTGTGGTTGATGCTTTGGCATTGAAGATGACGATGGTGATGAGTTGGCATGTTTCTGATGCGACGTCTTGGTGGACCCTGCGGTGGCGTCAATGATATCGATGAGTTGGCAGCGCCGCTCAAGGAATGCGGCGAGGTCATCCCATGTTGGTAGCTGGATTGCCGTTGATGATGATTCCCTGTCCCACCTTGCTGCTATCTCCTCTTCCCACTTCAGCTGTGTCTCTTGGTCTAGCTTTGACACAACTAGATGAAGCAACAGGCTGTTTCCAATTTGTTCTGGTGTTGTCATTGACTGTAATGCTCGTATATTTGCATTAATGACGTCAACGAAGTCGCGAAGAGCTTTAACGCTTGGGGTGGCGACGCGCTGAATCTCGAAAATATGGTGCAAATGTGACTGGTAAATGTATCTTTTGTGGTCGTAGCGAGCTTGAAGTAGTTCCATTGCCCTTTTGTAATTCAAGCTGGTAACTTCCAACGATTGAACCAGGCTCGCAGCACCTCCTGTTAGACTCGAACGCAAGTATTGAAACTTTTCGACATCTGACAGTGCTGGGTTTTTGTCCACCATCACGGAGAACATACTACGAAAATCGAGCCATTCTCGATGTGATCCGTCGAAGGATGGCAGCTGCAATTTGGGCAAATTGAACTGCGTCCGCGATGATGGCACTGACTGTTGGGCAACTGTACTGCTTAACGGCAGTTCTTCGGCACACGTCCGCAATAAGGCGAGTCTCTCTGCATATGCCGCCTTGACTTCACAGTACGTATCATCCACCACGGAGCGAATGTCACCTTCAAATTGGGTTTCGTCTAAAAATTCTATTTCCGACTGCAGTTCATCCAGGGCCTTGTAGTGACGCTCTAACAGGGCTAGCCTTGCCTCTACATCCTTGAGCGAAAGTTCGTCCAGATGAATTGTGTTAGGTTTTAACAAATTTAGCCGAGTGATTAGCGACTGTCGTTGTTTTATTTTTACGCGAACTATTGTAGAATTTTCTTCGCGTTGCAGAGGACTTTGCACCTCTACAATGTCATGATCGCTTTCTATCATTATGCCGTAAAATTAAACGAAAAATATACGATGATTATAATTTATGAAATTAAATCCGGCTCGAAGGACCAATTTTATGGTGGAGCTAGAAGCGTTTTTCTAGAATAATTATTAAACTTTATTTCAATTTATTTGCAAATTGTCTAATGTTACAATCGAATGTATTTAAAGCGCGGTCAAGCAAAGAAATGAGTCCGGTGTGTCGAGCAGTCAATCGAGCAATGAATAGTCTTAAAAATCTTTTAGCAGTAGGTAGTCGATGACGAAGAATGGTGGGTGACGAAGACGAAAAAGAAAACGGTGATGTGTGGTGGTGTGATTTGCGCTGCAGCTGCTACGAGTGGTGGCGTGATGTTTGTCGTGCCGAAATTACGTTTTTTATGCACGCACTTTTGTATTGGCTCTCGATTAGCGGGACATCTAATCGAACGATGAAAACTGACCTACCGCTAAGTGCACTGCTATGGTTGCGTTGTCCCAGTGGTAATTTTCTGTTGCGTTATCCCAGTAGGGATTTCTGTATTTCAACAGGCGGTATGTAAGATACAATTAAGTATAAAGAGCCATATCGAGATGATCCCTTTATACAAACACACAATTGATCAAGAATGGGATCCTCGTTTAAAAGCGAGATATGGGATGCTTGTAGCTTACGTTGAACTGCAATGAGAACTCCACCCCCTAAAGAGCAACCCGTACTTTCTACATTTCGGTCTTTACGAAAAACACTATATAAGTTTGAGTCGAAGTATTCTTCCTCAAAAAAGTTAGCATTGAGCCAGGTTTCAACAAAAATGATGACGTCAACACGTTACACGTATTGTGTAAAAACGATCGTAGTCAAAGCATGATGAAATAGTTCAAACGGTGATCAAACCAAGACTAACGGCTTGGAAGGTTCTACTGTGTATTTACTGTGTGGAAAGGAATAATTTCTTAAGAGTTGCTTCCGTATGGCCAAACATTAAATTTAGATCTCTACTGTCAACAACTGGACCGCTTGAAGCAAGCGATTGACAAGAAACGTCCAGAATCGACCAACAGAATAGATGTTGTGTTCCATCAGGACAACGCAAGGCCACACACTTCTGTAGTGACTCACCAAAAACTCCGGGAGCTTGGTTAAGAAGTTTTAATGCATCCGCTTAATAGTCCGGACTTGGCACCATTTTTTTTCTCGGTTACCATCTTTTCATCGAATAAGAAATTGGTATCAAGAGAAGAATGTGAAAATCGATTACTCGAGTTTTTCGCTAATAAGGACGAAGACTTCTGTGAGAGAGGCGTTATGAAGCTACCTTTCAAATCTAAATATGTGAATATGCATAAGTACATAGATACACTAATATAAAGTAGGGCAAGGTGCAATCCGAAAATTGGCACTCAGTTTCAGATTTACTTCTACAAAGTTAACATCAAATTAAACTAACATAGAAACAAGCAACATATTATTATGTATGTACGATTATATGCAGACACACACACACACACATACCTTGAAATGCTTCTAGGAAAATCAATTAGCTGATGGGCTCGAAATAGAGTCAACACGACGATTTTATGCATTTCATGTATGTTTACATGCTTGTACGTGTTTGTATGTATGTATTTGTGAACTCTCTCAACCGTCAGCTATTTATTGATGCATTAAACGTTTGGCGAACATACAAACATATTTCAGCAAATGCCAACACTAAATCATCATTTTACGAGATTTTAATTCGATTACAAAATAATGCCTTGTCTTTCAGCGATTTCAGCTAATGGCATACAAAGTATCGCAAAGTGGGGACAAAGTGAAAGGCATTTCTGTTTAAATTTTTATGAGCGCCAGAAGCAAAAAGAAAAAACAAAAACAAAAACACAAAAGAAAGTATTAAAGGAAGAAATTTAATAGGAATCCATGAAAAGTGTTGTTTAAAAGTAGTATTTAAGGATGTGTGAGTGTTTGGCTTGTCTGCAGCCTACCGGCTGCCGTCTTCTGTCTCCTGTCAGCTGACAAAAGGTGTCAACTAAGCAATAACATCAATTGTGTTATTTGCGTTAGTAGTAGTAAGCACAGTTGACCATTTTGTTGTTGCCTGCGAGGTTGTAAATATGATGTGCAACAATACGAACAAAATTTAATGATCCACCACAGCGGCACAATGAAATTGCGGCACATAAAATCAGATTTGATGGCTCCTCCCTCCGGCGCTATTGACACCCGGTAAATGCTGACGCGTCGTAAAAATGTTCAGGCTCCGGGAACTATGCTATGTTATGTTTGTGTGTGTGTGTGAGTGAATACATAGGCAAGTATGTGGTCATTTGGTCCCTAATATGCAATTTGAGCTTTAATTTGGAATCTTCTCGCATTTCGTGGAATTGATTTAATGTTTGCTTGGGAATTGTGTTATTGCCTTGTTAAATGTCAACTAAGAGCGCCTTAAAGTTATTGAAGTGTTACGCGTGTAGGCGCATCTGTATATTTGTAGGAAATAAATTTAATATTCGGAAACGCATTAAATAAAAGGCCACTTTCTGCTATAGAGTACCACTAGAAATTCTCGAGTATGTGAATAATGAGATTTAGAAGCGAAAATATTCAGTGGAAAATACTGCCCATTATTCGTTTTTATTTTATGCGTTATTAAGAATATTTCATATTTTCTGCGAAGAGCAAAAAAAAAAAAATAGTTTTTAAAAAAATCTTTAAAATTTAATGTCTCGAAAACGATTAAGCTTTGGACATCATCAGCAGAAATGGCTAAACTTATGTTCTGCGAAGAGCAAAAAAAAATATATACATTTTTTTTAAATAATATTTTTAAGTATCTAGGCGGACTTTACCGTTAATGCTGTTTTATTTGAAATATGACAGTGTAAAATAAAAACAGCAATAACGTATTCAATGAGAACACAGTAGTATTGGTAATGGTTGCACGAGTTAGACTAAGGCCTTTGTGCACTGCGACCAGGTTGATCTATTGTGCGCCCCTAACTACTTAACTAAAGGTTGGTTAAATTTCAAGGGCCGATGTTGAATGTGAACCACACATAAACGTCAAGCTTTTTTTTAATTTCATTTAACACTTTTCAATTTCAGGCTAACTCAATTCGAACCCCGGAAAGATACACAATCGAGCAACGCGTTAAAGTTATTCAGGCTTATTATGAAAACGGGCGTTTAAATCAAAATACATATCGCGTACATAGTGTGGTTGAAGAGCCGTCCACCTCAACTCGTCGTCGTGCCATCTGCCAAGCATGTGGAGAGGAGGATGAGATGGCGGACTACTTTCTGTGCGTCTGCCCCGCTTTAGCTCGAATCAGGCTTGAGGTCTTTGACACTGATGTGTTATGAAGCTACCACCTTGACTCCTTGGCACCACAGGATTTACTCAGATTATTTCGGAGATCGGGTAGATTTAAAGAAAATTAAACAGGGAACCCATTGACCATTAAGCCATTCAACTTTGGCAGATCGAATTTTTGAACGGATTTCATTTTGCAGAATACGATAAGCATCATTGTTTCGGTTTTTTAATTTACGTCGCTCGTCCATGAGATGTAGAATTTCTTTTGTCATCCAGCCGTTTTTTGCTTGCCTTTTAAATTTGCCTAGTATCCTTCTCGTCAGTGAGTTCAAATTTTCTTCAACATTTTGTGCCGGTGCGACGAGTAAAGCGTGTAGTTTCGTATTAATAATTGATGTTAATTTATTTTTATTATCTGCGACTTTGAGTTTTTCGATATCTGGCTTTGGATTTCTGATTATATATATGATATATATGATTTTATATAATAAGATAATTTATTTGATTTCTTATAATGTTTTGGCTATTATCCATGGGAGATTTCCAAGTATAAAGTCTTCGGGGTGGGAGACAGAAGCATGTGTTTGAAATATTCATCTGATGTTTTTGGCAGAACTCTATCAGCCTGTCACCTCTGTCATTCCGTTCTCCCAATCCAAATTTTCCCACAATTTCATCTACTTTTCCTTGTCCTACTTTAGCATTAAAATCTCCTTGTATGATATTAATTTCATGAGGTTTTGTATATTTTAACAATTCTTCAATTTCCTCATACAATTTTTCAATTTTTTCTTCACTCTTATCGGCCGTATTATAGCCTGAATTATGTTAATATTAAGCGGTTTGGCACTGATTTTTAGTAGGAGCGTTCTATCAGATTTTGGAATCCATCCAATTACACAATTAGCAATATCTTTGTTAACTATTATTCCTACTCCATTTCTATGGTATTTGTTTTGATTTTCTGAGTAATAAACGGTTGTGTTATTCGTTTCGTTTGGTGCCCACCACGTCTCAGATATGCCCAAAATGTCAATGTTTAATCTCTTCATTTCTTGTATAGTGTTCGTCAGCTTTCCTGCTTCATATAGGCTACGCACATTCCCCGTACCTACTTTTAATTTATGTTCGTCTTTGTTTTACCTCCGGGGATTCTTAGCACCCTCTTTGTGCCGGAGACTGAGGGCCTTATAGCATTAGCACTTTTATTCATGATTTTCAAGAAAAGGATACTTCAGTGGTTTTCCATTGCCTTCTGAAGTTCTCCTTCTTATTTATTCAACCGCTCCTCCTGGAGATCAGACGTTGTTTACAGCCGCCCAATATGGGTCAGACGCTGATTTCATTATTAGGCGCAAACTATAAAAGACAGCCCTCCTATTATTACACCATGAATTTTTGCATTTTTTGTAAAAGAGTTTGTTCCTGCGGCAAGTACTTTTACCAAGCAATAATTTAATAGCTAAAAATATTATTTTGAAGAAACTATTTTTACTTAATCTGGTAATGGAGCTCACACGATTAGGCTTATAATTTTCAATTTTAATGAAAACATTAAAAATCTGTTCCGTTTAATCCGTAAAATATCTTTCAAAAGCGATGCTTCCGGCTTCTAAAGTTACAATGGCCATGTTGAGGAACATGTCCTGTGAGGTTTAATTTGGCGAATCATTTCCGGCATATTGGCTTCGAAAATTTGGCGTCAGTACCTTCGTCACTTTCCAGTGGCGGATTGCTGTGATGTATCAGAAATTTTAGGGCATGGTTAACTTACGCGTTTAGCAAACGAAACAAATCAATTTAACGATAAGTGATTTTTTTAGACTTTTTTCCTTTGGGACCATCTTAGTTTGCAGTTCTATACAAATAAACTTGTCAATATAACGAATGCCATACAGCAAGACATATTACGAAAATCATGGAAAATTGGCCTCATGAATCCCTGCCAGCAAGTAAAGATGAGGCAGATCTTTGAGTAGCCACGAAATGCCACGAAATGTTTTTTTTTTTTCAAATAAAAACTAAAGATCGACCAACCCCTTTAAACGACTCTATTCTTGTATATTTGCACTTTAAATTTCAATTTCAATTTACCATCTACAGCCACTATAAAATATTAATAATTCCTTTCCACTTTCATCCATTCCTTTCCAGATGACAGTTTTCGTAGCAGCAGCGACGATTATCCGGACGCGTCCAGCTTAATGGGCACGCCACACACTCACCATCCACAGCAGCAGCATTTACAACAACACCATACCCAACACCTGCAGAGCCACTCCTCACACATGTTGCCACATCATAACCAACCACAGCAAATTCACTCGCAACATTCACAGCATCCTGCAACAGCGACGGCACCATCGGCCACGCAACAACTTTCACGCAAGCCGCGTCGTAATCGCACCACATTCACCTCTGGCCAATTGACTGCTTTGGAAAAGGTTTTCGAACGCACCCACTATCCGGACGCATTTGTGCGCGAAGAGCTGGCCACCAAAGTGGGACTGAGTGAGGCACGTGTACAGGTATGTGTGTGTGTGTTGCCCAAGAGAAAAAATCCCAAATAAAATTTTAATATTTCTGCATGCAATGAATGCAATTCATTTCTCAAAATCCTCTCCACTTCAACTTTATGCTACCCTTTTATTCGTTTTTTTTTTTTTTGCCACAGGTTTGGTTTCAAAATAGACGCGCGAAATTTCGTCGCAATGAACGCAGCTCAACGAGTGGCCGCTCGATATTGGCGGGCACACCTCAGCCGGTGCCACCCATCAGCGTCACGCACAAATTCGATAAAGGCATTTCCGGTAGTTGCAGTGCTGGTGGATTTTTCCATCAACAAATTGAAGATGCGGCCGCAGCAGCCGCCGCTTACACGCTGAGCTTCCCCACACTTGGCATGTACTCGTCCGCAGCGGTGGCCGCGGCTGCTGCAAAAAATTATGCAAATTCCTATGGTGCCTTTGGTAGTGCAACATCGGTGGCATCCACTGCGAGTGGTCTCAATGGTGGTGGTGGTGGCGGCTTCTTTGGCTCTTCGAATTATTGTGCGCCTGCGACTGGCTATCAACACAGCTATGCACCGTTAAGGTATAAGGCGGCGCAGGGCTTTTCGGCGTTATAAGCGACTGCTGAGTGGAGGGTGGAGAGTGAAGCGTATAAGTGAATATAAAGTACAAGTTAGTTAAATTTTCAATAATCTACTAAGAGGATTTCGTTCAATAAAATATTTATTTAATCAAATTTACTTGGCGGCCGTACACTAAAAGAGCAAAAATTTGAGGTGCAACGAATGCAAAATCACGAAATATTTGATTTCAGTGTTGATTCCTGTCAATGAGAAATCAATTGATAGGGAGATGATGGTAAAATTACTTTGGATTAATATACAGGTTGGTACGAAAGTATTTGAAGATTTAGTCGAAAGTGGAAATTCTCCAATGCGCAAAAATTTTAAGTTCTACAAATTGCCTTCAACAAAAAAATTTCAAACTGATGTGGTAAATTGGGATTATTTTTAAATGGAGTGCAGTAAAAATGTCGAAATATGGAGTGGTAAAAATACTAATGCCGAGAATGCGTCTTCTACATTTACTTATGGCGCTAGCACTCGAATAGTAAGACATGCCAGATCTCTTAACCGGGGATGCACAGATGATTTTTTAACGCTTATTTTTGACCAATAAAGAAAAATCAGTTTTTAGCCTTTATTTACATGTGGGCAAAAAGTAAGGTGAATTTGGTTGTAAAATGAAAAATCTTTATTTATTCTTGTAAATCAATTTCTCCCCTTCAAATTAACCCCCTCTCGATGAAATACTCTTATGCT
Organism: Anastrepha obliqua; assembly: GCF_027943255.1. NCBI lineage: Eukaryota > Metazoa > Arthropoda > Insecta > Diptera > Tephritidae > Anastrepha > Anastrepha obliqua. The sequence goes on from NC_072893.1 coordinate 12,906,012, forward strand.
AACGATTTTTCCAATCCCCGAAACATGCCAAATAGTCCATTTTCGGTATAACCATCAGCACCTTCTTCGATTCAGCTTTTATCTCCTCAATCGACTCGAAACGCGTTCCCCGGAGTGGTCTCTTGAGTTTTGGAAATAGTCAGAAGTCACACGGAGCCAAATCAGGCGAATACGGTGGTTGCGGAACGATATGCGTGGAATTTTTGGCGAAATGGTCACGAAGAACGAGTAATGTGTGAGACGGTGCATTATCGTGATGCAAAAACCAAGAGTTGTTGGCCCATAATTCTGGCCTTTTTAGACGAATTGCTTCACGTAAACGACGCATAACGCTCAAATAATACTCCTTATTAATAGTTTGGCCAGGTGGAAGGAATTCATAGTGCACCACACCACGAAAATCCTTTATTTTTGAACGACTTTGACGTGCTCTTTTCGGTCTGGCCTCGCCTTTAGCACGATATTCGCTTGATTGGTCGGTTGTTTCAGGGTCGTAAGCATAAATCCAAGTCTCATCTCCCGTAATGATGCATTTGAGCTTGTCCTGATAGTCTGAAAGCATTGTTTCACACACATCAACGCGACTTTTTTCCAAGAAATTGAGAGTTTTCGGTACCAAACGAGATTTGACTTTTCGTAGGCCCAAATGGTCTTTCAAAATGGTTTTCACAGATCCTTCTGATATTCCGATCATATCAGTGAGGTCTTTAACAGTCAACCGACGATTTTTGAGCACTAACTCCTTCACTTTATTGACGTGTTGGTCATCTGTTGACGTCGATGGTCGTCCGGAGCGCTCCAAGTCATCAACACGTTCTCGACCCTCTTTGAAGTCTTTGTACCACTTATAAACATTTTTCTGCGACATGGTCGAATCACCAAATGCCTTCTGCCACATGCTAAACGTTTCCGCAGCCGAAATTTCATTCCGCAAACAAAATTTGATAGCACTTCTCTGTTCAATCAAATCAGACATTGTAAAAATCGAAAAGCGAAACAAGCGTAAATATATTACTGACAATGACATTCACATGAAAGTTGGCCCAGATGTTATTAACAGTGCTGCCAACTCATGAAAAAATAACTAGAGCGAAATTTTAATCCCGCGAAGTTTGACAAATAAATTCACCTTACTTTTTGCCCATATGTATTAAAAAATATAAGTCAGATGAGTACTTTTATATTTGACTGAAAAAATAAGAGTCAAATAGTAATATAATAAAAAAATAAAGGTTGAAAACCCAAAAAGAAAAAAACGAAATCTTCAGATTTTATTTAATTTTATTTGGTTTTTGGTTTTTAAAGGTTAAATTTTTAACCAAAAAAAGGTAAATGTCAGATTATATTTTATTGTTTTTTTTTTTTTGTTTTTGACTGAAAATAATAAATAACTGGGTCGTGCACCCTGTTTGGGCGTTTGACCGAGCTCCTCCTATATTTGTGGCGAGCGTCTTGACGTTGTTCCACAAATAGAGGGACCTACAGTTTTAAGTCGACTCCGAACGGCAGATATTTTTATGAGGAGCTTTTTCATGGCAGAAATACACTCGGAGGTTTGCCTTTGCCTGAAAAAACTTCTTCTTAATTTTGGTGTTTCACCGAGTTTCGAACCTACGTTCTCTCTGTGAATTCCGAATGGTAGTAACGCACCAACCCATTTGGTTATGGCTGTCGCTGATTATTATAAATTTCGAACTATGGTGTTTTAAAACATTAATCATCACGCGTCAGCGAATCTATATCTATACACCCAGTGATAACATCGAAGAATTCCGAAACAAACTAGATGACATTTAGGATAAGGCTCGCAAAATTGAGGGATCGGTAATTGTTGCCGGCGATTTTAACACCAAAGTCAGTGAATGGGGCATTCCAATAAGAACTCAAGAGGCAGCAGGGTTCTGGATACGTCCGCCAGGCTCCCACTGACGATTATGAACACAGAAGCAGTAACTTCATCTAGAAGACTCGGTTGCAAAGAAACAACACTGAACATCACGTTTGTATCTTATCGCATTCGACCCCGTAGAGTCTTCGAAAAGTTCACAGGCAGCGACCATCAATATATTTCATTCAGAGTAGAACATAAGGAAACATCCAGTACGAACATAAGGAAAAGTGGTATCCTTTTTATTTTTGTCTGTGCGACGAAAAAGTATAGCACTCAGACAACATTAAGTCCATTGTACTGCCCTCGGGTTCCACTTTTAATTTTCTTTAAATCTACCCGATCTCCGAAGAAATCTGAGTAAACCTTGTGGTGTCAAGGATCCTAGGTGGTCGCTTCTTAGTATACCAGTGCCAAGGTCATCAAGTCTGATTCGAGCGAAGGCGGGGCAGACGCACAAAAAGTGCTCCACCGTCCCATTCTGCTCTCCACATACTGGGCAGAGTGCACTGTCTGACATGCCTACTTTTTCCATGTGCTTCGCCCATAGAAAGTGGGCCGTCATCAGTCAAACCAGCTGCCTACAGTCCATTTTGCTTAATGAGACTAGGATCTGAGACAGTCGGTCGGTTATGACAGGTGACGCTAGTGGGGTTGCTAATCGTGGTTTTGATAGCTGCAGAGAGGTGTGGTAAGACGTGCTCCGGGCCAAAGAAGTTGGTCTCAGAGCTCATCCCAACTAGAGGCCTCGTTACCCGCGATACCCCAGGTATACCGGGACCAATATAAGCATCAGGATATTATGTCTCCCAACATAGTTCAGCCTAGATTTACAGGACTCAACTACCTTTGAAGTGATTTGAGGGCTTTCTAAGGCCATGATCGCAGCTTTGCTTTCGCTGCAGACACATACAGATCTGCCTCTCCACCGGTTTTCCACAACAAAGTTCATTGCTTCTTTAATAGAATACACCTCCGCGGTTACACAAACTTTAAAAGCGCCACAGAAATGGTGAAAGAAGTGCTTCGCATCAAACAAGCCTGTAATAAAGTGATGCCGACCCTGACAAAGAAAAAATAAATGGTCTTGGTTTATTGGTGGACGGAGAAAATAACCATTTAGACGTGACAGGCTTCGCCGGAAATGCACTAGGGAAAGAGACAGGCAAACTGTGCAAGCCAGTGGATGTAGAGGCATATAAGAGTGGGAAGAGGCAGCTATTACAGGAAGCAAGAAAAAAAGTTGAGAATAACTCCGGTAAGATATAAACAGGTTGCAAGATTGTGATGACGAAACTCGGAGCCTGGATACCTATATCGGAACTAAACTCAAGCGCGATAGATTATATCGTAAAATAACTCTTTCCAAGTCACAAAATCAAAGAAGTTAAAGAGTGTCAAACAAACGTGACAAAAGAGCCTCCAGTGAGGAACTCCAGTCAGCTGAGAGCAAACTCCATAATAACAAGGAACCAGAGCCGGATGGAGTACCCGCAGACCTCGAAAAGATCGTAAAAATCTGACCACAAGTCTTACTAGACATGTAAAGCGCCTGTTTAAAGGATTGAATTTTTTCAAAAATCAGGAAAAAGCAGCAGCTGGTACTAATAAGCAAGGGGAAGGCAACTTGAAAATCCTATCAGCATATCGGCCGTTATGCATGCTTGAAACAGCAGGAAAGCTCCTTGCAAGACTGATCTAACCTCGACTGGTCGCAGCCATAGAAGATGCCGGAGGGCTATCAATAAAACAGCACGGCTTTAGACGCGGAAAGTCTACAATAGGGGTAATCCAAACTGTCATAAGCAGCGTAGGAGCTGGGTAACAGTGCATTATAGAATTTACAAGTATAGACCTTCTTGCCAACAGATGTAAGAGATGCTTTTAGCGGTGTAAAATGACATATTAGCTAAGGTTAAAAATTCCGGCATTACCATAGTTCATCATGAGGAATTATTTGCGATACCGCAAAGTCGTATATCAAACCCCAAAGGGTTTTCGATGTATACACGTCACTTCCGGAGCAGTAAAAGTATCAATTCTTGGTCCCGATTTGTAGAACATCAACTGTTAAAACGAGATATTCAATATAGAAATGTCCATAGTATCTAGCGAAACAAAAAGAGTGCTCGTAACCTGTTGGTTGGCCTGCTCGATATGGAATGGATATCCAATCCTTCTTTTCACCATACTTTTTTCAATTGGTCAAATTCCGCAGATTTTCTCAAATATTGATTGCGGCCCTGCGTTTGTTACATCCCGTGCGTGAAAACTTTGACAATCAGCTGTTTGATATGCCACTTACCATATCTACTGGAAATTTTACTCAACTGGCCTCTCAGCTAACCTCTCAACCCCTGCAGTTCAAGTAGTCTCTTTCGCTTGAATAAAGTTGCTAAAGCCTTTTGGCGCACTAATTTCCACCCACACCACAGCCATAACTTAAAGTCTTCCTTTTCCATGCACTCGAAACTCATTAATTTTGTGGTTATTTGACGGGTCTTTTAGAACGCGCGAATGTACGTGCTTTGAATAACTTTTTTAATGTAGTTGACGAAAGTAAATACTTTCTGCAATGAAGTGCACACAAATGCACAACACTCATACACAGGCACAGGAAACTGCATTTGACACTGCAATATCGCACACATTTAGACAGGTGAGGCACCACAGGAAATCAGAACTTTAGAAATGATTTTTTTTCTCATTATTTTGCGTGCGTGGTTCTGGATATATACATATGTATGTGTGTACATGCATTTACCTAGAAGAAATACACACGTTGACCTCTTGGGTAGGGGCGAAAAGTAAAAGTTGCTTAGTTACTCGCCAAGTTGCAGTGTAGTCATTGTGGTATTTCGCAAAACCGCAGCAAAGTACTCAAATTATTCCGCTGAAATATGCTGCTTATGGACAAATGTGTGTATGTATGTATATGTGTATGTATGTATGTATACGGGTATGTATATATGGATGTATGTAAGTTCAGCTATATCTGCGAATTAATGTATTTGGATGTGTAAATGGGAGTACTCTTGCATGTACGCAGTTCTTTTGCAGTGTGAGACGGCAGCTACTATACATACAATTTCAATATTTGGCGGAGGTACTTACTTGAGAATTAACTAAGGAATGGTATGTGATGCAAAAACGTGCTGAAATTATTAAAATTTATTATCAAAATCCGTGCAATGTGCCAAATATTCCGTCCCCTACGTGAGGTAAGAAAAATATCTTTAGTTACGAGGCTCTTTTCTGGTTAAGTGTAGTGTAAATAGTGTATAATTTTGAAAAAATTGAAATTTTTTTTTTGCATATTTTCAAAGTTTAGACATTTAAGAATATGTTAATAAGGGGATTTTTTAAAATTCCTATTATTTCATGAGCTATAGCTTTTTTGGTGACATGGCATCGATTCCGATCCGAGTGCTTCAAATCAACAAAGACTTGTCTGGGAACTTTGAACGCGTTTTCCCCAAACCTACTTTTTTCGAGCTGGCGGTAAGGATATCTCGAATTCCAATAGATCGATTTACCTCAAATTTGGGGAGGATGTTTTTTATCCATTTCTTCATCGGATGCTTCTAGCTTGAAATTATAACTTTGCATTTTTTTTTTTTTTTTTTTTTTTTTTTTTTTTTTATTGAAACGTTAGAAAATTTGTATACATTTCATGGTATTACGCCTAGCATAAGCTAACAAGTAACATTATTCTATCCTTAACATTGAAATTTAAAAACAATTATAAATATTTTACAAACAATTATACAGCGTTGGCGACTAAATCTCGTGGCTTAGTTCTTCGAAGTCTTCTTGTGCAGACTGTTTTGGTAAGCTTTGCGGCCTCCGGGTTTATGTGCTCTTTCAGCCTGGTTTCATGGTTACTTGCAAGAATTTGGATTATATCAGCGACTTTTTTCACCGACAGATCCTTGTGTAGGTCGTGATTTCGCACATACCAAGGTGCGTTGACCATGTCTCTGAGAATCTTATTCTGCAGGCGTTGTACAGCTTCAATGTTTGATTTAGTGGTACATCCCCATAATTGAATGCCGTATGTCCATACCGGCTTAACGACTTGGTTGTATATTAATAATTTATTCTGTATTGACAATGTAGACTTTCTGCCAATTAACCATTTCATTTTTTTAATTTTTAAGTTGATTTCAGTTGCTTTAATTTTGACATGTTCTTTCCATTTGAGCTTTGCATCCAAAGTCATACCCAAGTATTTTGCTGTATTACTATATGGAACAGTAGCAGATGATATTTTCACTGGGTTATAGGCTATTTTCTTGTTTGTAAAGTCTACGTGAACAGACTTGCTTTCATTTAGTTTGATTCTTAACTTTGATTAACTTTGCATTTAGCATTTAAAAAAAATCGGAATTTTCGAAAAAATATGCAAACAAATAAATTTTTTTTTCAAAAAAATTTTTTTTATCCTTTCCAAGACTCATTCGATAGCGACATCTATAATAATTAAGAATCCGTTTGGCCTTTATTTTTCAGATCACCAGGAGGGTTGGAATCATCCACGCCAGGACACTCTCTTTTTTTTGGACCCCCCTACTTTTTAATTTTTTTTGGGTTAGTTTTAAACGTAATAATTAATACCCAATAAAAAATGATAAAAAAATGGATAGTAAAAGTTTTTTTTTTCTTTCCTTTGTATAGCGCTTCAAAAACCGGACGAAATTCATGCTTCTACACTAGAATACCCTCTTAGGTTGATATGTAAATAAGTGGTTTTCGTATATTCCGAAAAAGTCACTGATTTGTATTTTGTATATTTCCGATATTATTTCAGATATTTATTTATTTATTGATTCTTTCATCAATTAAAGTAGGACTCAAATAGAAGGCTAATACTAAAGCTAAAATATAATATATGGTAAGCGGCGAGATACATTAGTCACTATTCACAAAGTGTATCTCCAGGTTAAGGTTTGCTTTGAAAGTCTCTCGTGAGTTAAATAATTTGCCTAAATTAAAAAAAAATTGATTAAACTGACTTATGCAACGTGTGAGCGGTTCATTACGACTAAAATTGGTCTTGTGTTAAGGTAAATGAAACATAGTTCTGAGTCTCACGTTACGAGTAGAGCAAATAAAAAGTATTAGCTCCAGTAAGAAATGGCATTTGCCATGAATCGTGGCTATGTCGCTTTTAAACATTACCGATGAAATTTTTCTTCGCAGTCCTAAAGTTTGCAATGATAGAAAGAGATATCTACTTTTATATGCAGACAAACTACAAGACATACGAAAGGAATTAATGGCAAATCTATATTAGTAAAACGTTTCCGACCTTCTCAATTGTTAAAGATGAACCTATATGAAGTGGAATGCATCCCAAGTAATGCTGCGATATTCGAGGTTTGATCTAACAAGAAAACAATTAAAATTCTTCCATGTAGAGAAATACTGGAAATCCTTTTGAGTTCCTTACAACAAATCCGAGCATAGATCTAGGGTAAGCAATCGTAAAGTCTATATGTTTGGATAACGAGATTTTCATTGTATAGTATGACCCCCAAGTCTTTATTTTCATACATTTTTTGAGGGTGGTAGTGCCCAACTTGTAACTTTGGGTCCACTGAAGGGCAAATGCTGGCATTAAGAGGTAAGGAGTTATCGTCACACCAAGCTTCCAATCCTGTTAAGTCCTTTTGAAATCTTATTCAGTCAGCTACGTCCTCTATACGACAGCCAATTTTCAAGTCATCTGCACACAACATACAATGCGAGGTCACAAACGCGCCTGGAACATCACTAACAACGATTAAGAAAAATAATGGTCCAAGATGGCTACCTAGAGGCACACCTGGGATATCTTTGATGACATGAGATTTTATATTGTTCACTCGATCGAATTGAGTTCAATTTGTTAGATAAGATGCAAGCCACTTAAGTAAGCTAGGATAAAGACCTATTGAACCCAGCTTTTTAAGTAGGATACTATGGCTGACTCTATTCTCTTCGATCGCTTTCGAAAAGTCGGTGAATATGACATTGCATTCCTGGCCTGTTTCAAATTGCTTTAATACAAAATTTGCGAATAAGCCCAAATTCGTAACAGCAGATATATTCTAAACAAAGCCTACACGATAAGGCGATAGGAGAGATGAAATTTGGAAGAAAATCAAATCATGAACCAGCTTTTCAAAACGTTTAGCTATACAAGGAATTTCGCAAGTACGGCGATAATAGTGGACATCCGACTTGCTTCCAGACTTACGTATCGGTATGATAAAAGACTTTTTTCCAAACATGTAAAAATTTACCAAAAGCCAGCGATTTATTAAAAATAATTGTTTATGGTTGGGCTAACGATGTAGCAAAGTTTTTTAATAATATACGAGGGAAGCCATCTTTCCCAGGAGTTGGATCATTTGTCAAGACCGAAAGGCTTTCAAGTACATAATTAGATGAGAACTGGAAACCTTTAAATGTTTGTGAGTTGTTAAAAGAGGTATTTCTATTCCGGTATCAGATTGACAAACATAAACAGAAATCTGCAAAAAAGTTAATAATTTTTTGTTTAGTTCAGCATTACTTGTAAAATGAAAGGAAATTGAGTGCCACTGATGAGAAGATGTCAACCGAAAGGGGTCAACCAAGATGCTTTACCTTCAGCGGAGCAGTGGTGCCCATTTACATGAAATTATATTTCACGCATAATGTCATCGAACGTGTAAATACAGAGTGCATACGGTATTTGAGGATATGGATATTTGTAGCTATAACTTCTCGAAACCATTATTTTAGTTTTTGCTCTTTTTCAGATAAGTAATGGAAGACTACAACTTAACTCAAGAAATGAAGAGCCATGCAGGTATCGTCGCTATAAGTGCAAATCACACCGCTTTAGAAATCTCTAATTTTCTTAAGTGCACCCGTTCATTCGTTCGTGAGGTTCGCCGTGAGTTGGAGGCATCGTGCGGCGATACAGAATCTGTTGCAAAACTCAAAAAACACGAGGAATGTTCTTACATTGATCATTGACGAAGACCCTTCAAAATCAAAGCGAGCCCTTGTGAAGGAGCTTAATGTTTGTGAGGGTCTTATTCGCGTGAACTCTGCTGCCTACATCGAGGTTCTAGATACAGTAGTGAAACCCTGGGTTGATAGTATACGCGGTTGCAGCCCATATATCTTAGCAAGCTTCAGCTCCTTGAAAGCGAAGGCTTCACAATATGGGATGGCTGAAAATTTCCATGACCGAATAATACCGAACTTATGCTCCTCTTACTCTCCAGACCTTAATCCCCTGGATTACTACGTATGGGATGTAGTTACGCGTGAAACCAATAAGTATCCTCGTAACACCATTTCTTCACTGAAGGCACAATTAATACCGTTATGGTCAATATGAATAAGGAGCTTTGCTCAATGATATCCAATTTCGAATAATCTACGAAGATAGGAATCTCGTCAGCGCTCGGCAAGCCGCAATGAAAATAAGCTTCGTTACATGGGTGGCTCGGGAGAACTACCCTCCGTAATTTTGGTGGCTTTGTTCCAATTCGTACTCCCAATCCTACTTTACTTTACGATCGCTTCAATTCAATTTAAAATGAAGAAACTTTGTCAAATAAAAAATAAAATAAAAATAAAAACATGAAGGTGAGTACAAATACGGATTTTTTCTTACATCTCTCCTGTTACCAAATTTAAATGTTTCATTTCAGCACAACTGTCGTCACAGCCAATTAGTAAAAATTTACTGCAATTGCAGTGTAGTTTTTTTTATATTTGGTTTTTATTTTAATTTTATTTTTTTTGTTATAAATTTACTCTGCTTAAACTCTACAGTGCATGCAGATTATTTTCAGCTTTACCTTCATGTTTTACTTTATCGCTGCCATATTTCTCTCAGACAGCAGCATATCGATTTGCCTTCACATTGTCTCGATTTAATGATTTCCTTCCGTCTTTTCTTCGTTGATTTGCTTCGCAATTATATGGAGCTTCCTTTGTCATGAACTTGGCTTATTTCATGCTCGAGTGCTTTGCAGCTATTTGTAAGCACTTGGCAGTAATAATTTTCACTTAAAGTAATTAAATGATGCTGAAAATTAGAGAAAAGCCAGGAGCCATAGCCAGTAGCAGAGGCAACATAAAGAAAGTAAGAAGCAGCTGCAGCAGTAGATCGGCCATATTCGCAGTGAATTTTCCAATTCAATAGTGAAAAGTTGCAGCTACTTTGCCGTCAATTTCAAGCTTAATTAATGAAAACAACAATAACAATGTCAACAAATTCAGCTGCACCATTACCGATAGTCTGTTCAGTTCACTTTTCCACCACCCAACTTTAACTGCACCCGATTGGCGTGGCAAGAATTACTGATTCTCTCGTCCATGCAGCAGCTAAACGCTCTACTCTTCCCAGCTAATCGATTGGCTGACACAGATTTGTACAATGAATCCTTGCCAAGATTCAAGTGCCACACTTAGCTTGCAGTTGCTGACCATTGATCCATTCAAGCGTTGCAAATTTAATGGAAGTCCTTAATCTTGACTCGGTGCTGTTGTTGCTATTGACATCGTACCTATTTTATTTAATTTCGATTTTCTAAAGCTTTAATTTATCTGACCTAAGCAGACTGGATGAAAGGAAATGCTCAAGCCGACAGCCTGTGCTGTGTCTTAATTTTGTGATATTTAGAATCATCTAAAATTATGTTTCATATAGAGAAATAAATAACTAAAGTATGCAGCTGAAAAAAATAAAATACTTTTTCTTAAAAATATTAAACAACAATATGGATCACTAACATTTATTCGATTATTTTTGCAAGACCGGTAGATATTACAATTACAGTGCGAAACGTAGGGTGCCTTCCTCAAACTACATTGTTTTCACAGCCATGCGAATCGGTTTCCATTTACTTCCTATTAATCGTTTTTACTCACCTGGTATAGGCCACTTTTGAATGGTTCAGGTTGTAAAGCACTTGAGAAGACTGCCACGTTACACTCTTCCTCTGATGCCCAAAGCTGATCAGTTACGTTTTAAAGAAGGTATGTGCAAAAAACCTTGGTAGGGACTTCCTACTAATCGTTTCTGCGCACCTGATAGAAATTGAAGAGCTCGATAATAAGGATGGAAGTACACGAATATACCTATATTACATATCTTAGAGCAGTGAGGGATGGAAATTTCTATTATCTGCGGAAAATTAAGTTTGTTGAAATGAGTCACTCTCTTTTGGACGGATTAGGTGCCAAAGCATGTAGTAAAGGGTGGTTAAATTTGAAAAGCCGATGCTGAATGTGAACCATACCTAAACGTCAAGTTTTTTTCTGCATTTCATTTGACATTTTTCAATTCCAAACTAACTCAATTTTAACGATGGAAAGACACAATCGAGCAACGCGTTAAAGTTATTCAGGCTTATTATGAGAACGGGCGCCAATAAGCAGAATTGCCGCATTTGGACGAATGATAATCCAAGAGTGATTGCCGAAAAACCAATGCACCCACAAAGAGTGATTGTTGGAAAATTTGGACGATCGGATGGAGGTGTGCCGCCGAGGCCGCGGGGGCCATTTGGCCGATATTTTGTTCTGTATGCAATTGAGCCATACCAATATTATCATAATAAAGAGAAATGACAATAATTTCCTAAAAAAATTGTATTTTATTTAAAATCAACACCGGTCCCTGAAACTTAACCACCCTTTATTTTTGCTGTGTTATGAAATTTCCTTCTAGTGCATAAATTCTGATTCTTTCAGCTTTCATTGTTTTTATTCAAAATATGACTCTTAAAAATTATATGAGAAAAATAACACCATTCAAATATCCATCATGACGCGTCTACAAATAAAATCCAACAAACAGTGTATCGAAGTGCAATGATGAATTGCTGAGAACGTCGAGATATCGATGGTGAATAGTTCTTGTTGTTCAACAGCACTTTACGCTACAGCAACAATATTCTCAAAAGGACCTACAGTTTTAAGTCTGCCAGTCCTTTTTCTATCCCCCACAGAACCAGTTTCCTCAAGTTTTTTAACCAACTTTGGAATTGTCGACACATTCGAGCGATACTTTTCTCTAAAAAATCACAAATTTTGCGATAAGTTGTTCATAAAGATCTACCATTCCCATAATAAGCTTCAATATAGATCCGTCTACTTGACAAATGTCAAAGATGACGTTAAAGGAGATACCGTCTAGGAATTATTTTTTACTGACATTTAGGCGCCACTTTTGAAAGATCCTCTATAATCCCTTTCTTTTCTTCTTCCTCTTTTTAATTGGAGTACTAGCCGCTTACACGATTTTAGCCAAGTTTGACAAACGCGCCATTCGTTTCTTTCTGGTGCTAACCGGTGCCAGTTGCGCACACCAAGTGAAGACAAGTCCTTCTCCACCTGATCCTTCCAACGCAGAGGAGAGCTTTCTCTTTCTCTGCTACCACCAGCTGGTACCGCATCGAATACTTTCAGAGCCGAAGCGTTTCTTTCCACTCAGACGACTTGACCTAGTCGCCGTAGCTACTGAATCTTTATTCGCTGCGCTATGTCCATGTCGTCATACAGCTCATACAGCTCATCGTTCCATCGCCTGCGATATTCGCCGTTGCCAACGTGCAAAGGTCCAAAAATCTTACGCAAAATCTTTCTCTCGAACACTCCAAGCGTCGGTTTATCGGATATTGTCTTCGTCCAAACTTCTGTACCATACGTTAGGACGGGCATGATGAAAGCCTTGTAGACGAAGGGTTTTAGTTTTGTTCGTCGAGAGAGGACTTGACTACTCAGTTGCCTACTTAGTTCAAAGTAGCATTTGTTGGACAGAGAGATTCTACGTTAGATTTCAAGGCTGACATTGTAATCGGTTTAAATGCTGGTTTCTAGATAAACGAGGTCTCGTACAACCTCGAAATTATAACTGTCTACAGTGACGTGGGTGCCGATACGCGAGTGCGCCGACTGTTTGTTTGATAACAGGAGGTACTTCGTTTTGTCCTCGTTCACAACCAGACCTATTCGCTTTGCCTCTTTATCCAGTTTGGAGATGGCACAACTAACAACGCGATTGTATAGAGGATGGTTCCATGTGTAGAAGCCTACGCAAGTGGGGAAAGTCCCTGACCGTCATTCACTTGGGAGTGGCCAGGACGATTCTTCTGCATACGGTGCAACCAGCGGACTTTACCCAAACATCCTCTGAGTAGCTACCAAGCATCCGTTTGAGAGCGAGTTAATGTGATAAGGCGAAAAAACCCAGGATATCTGGATATCGTAAAAATTCTCCTCCAATGAAAAACAAATCATAGTCTCGGAGATTGAAGCAGCTTGGTAAGGACTCCCTTCTAATAGCTTTCGTGTGCCTGGATAACTCGATTTGAAACTGGAGCGGGTCTCAAGGTGAGGGATTGCTGATTATACTTACCTTTGGTACTTGTGAGAAACAATTCGGGTTTGACTGATGAAAATCATCACCAAAAAACCTGTTGCAAGTAATCTCTATTCATCGTTGCTGTTGAACTTATTTTGCGCCATGATGGCTCTGAGCTCCTAAACGTTTGCTATCATCAGAAGTAATATACTTATACAACATACATACTATGTTAGGTTGCAATAGCCAGGTTGCTTGTCTGAGACAAGACTATCGGTGGCCCTAAGGCATTTGATTTCCATCCTTAACTAATTTGCTAAGCCATTTGGATCATTTTAAGAAGGTAACTAGTACTTCCAGTGTGCCATTTTGCAAATGTTCCAGGTCTTCTAAGAAATAATCGCCAAGATATTTGGCACATCTGCTTTAAGTGCAGGACATTGACAGAGAAGGTGTTGTATCGACTTAATTTCTTTTTCATCTCCACAGCTCTTGCAGAAGTCATTGTGAGGTACAGTCATTCAGCTGGATGGGGAGGCCCGTTATAACACCTGTGAGAACGCTGGTAGTTGATCTGTTGAACCCAGGAAGACATTTTGTCCTTTTAAGATTCAGTTTTGGAGACCCTGCAGTTAGTAGTCAGAGACCAACTTCTATTGGTTTCCGTGACTACGCTGAGGGTAATCGCTGTGTACAGTTCGTTTAGAGAAATACTTATGTCCTCTACCACTCTGTGAAGGTCCAAGCTCAGAGCCTTTCCTTGTACACTCATCCGTTCTTTCATTTCCTTTCTCTCCAGAGTGCCCGGGGACCTAACTAAGTGTGGTGTTGTGTTATTGAATACGCGGATGCGGCCTCCTGCATTATTTAACACATCTTGAGTTGATGCGTGCTGAGGCCAGTGTGTTGATCCTTGCTTGACTATCAACTAAAATAGTAAGGTTTGCCGGAGGTAACTACATTAGTCTTATCAACTTTGCTGCTTTGTGGCCACCATCATCTGATATGACTCTGATTTGCAAATCCTTCCTGTCGGGTATTCGTATTTTACACTCTCTTTTCAGATTTATATTGGGAACAAGATATTTTGTTTTCTATGCGTCTTCCAAATGTTCCACAGATGGTAGTGATGCACGACCGTGCGTGTTTTCTTTTATTTCGATGACTCTTTGGGTCCATTCCAATCGACGAGGCTTGTCCGCAGGCAACAATATTTGCGTCAATTGAATCTTATATGGGAATAAATGCAAATCAATGCGGATAATTCGTTGTAAAGTGGTCCGAGCAATGTCCAACTGCTGAGAACGGCGATTTTGGCATGTCCTTGGCGACGCCTTGGTCGGTTTTGATTTGGATTAGAAAGAGCATCACCAGTCGAAAACATTTCGTACAAACGTTTAATGGTGTTCTTAGAAGGCGCACTTTTCACATTATTTTATTTTTTATACGCACGTTGAGTTCTTTTGTTGAATGTAAATTTCAACAATTTGGGAGCGTTCGTGCGGCGTGTACTGTTCCGTAGTAAAAATCTGCTTGGACTGACGCTTCCAACGCGGAATGTCATTAAGCGATCTGACGTCTTTGTCAAAAGATACAGGGTCGCCAGATGGGTCCGTCGAATATTGGCAACCCGGTATATTAATGGGTGGAATATGTAAGATCATTTCCAGCGCCGCCTGAGGCGTCAATCCGAGTGCACCTGTTAATCTTACACAGCTAATCGTTAGAGTTTTATGAGATTTTTTAGGTAGGATTGTGTCTGTACCGCTTCCCACCATACGTAAGCTCCTTAAATCAACATGGGTCTGATGATCGTATTGTACGTCCCTTGATATTTGGTTTCAGACACCATTTTTGCCAAATGTCCTCTGACAGACAAGCTTTCTTCATCCTTTCCTCGGTGTTTTTTTCCCAAGAAAGCTTTGAGGCTAAGATACTTCTGCTTCGTTGTTGTTGTTGTACCGAAACGATCCGTTCCCACGACATTCGGTTCTATGTTACCGGAACGACCCGGATTTATATCCGGCCAAGGACTGTCACTTCAGCAGCATTCCTCATATATGTATGGGGAGTGTTTATGCTGCTACAACTTCTGCTTCGTTTGACAGGGCTAGTGTTTCTCCATCTATAGACGGTAACTGAAAACTCGGTGTCTTATATCTGCTAGTAAGCAAAACTAGTTCGGCCTTGGCTGGGTTAACCATTAGATCGTTTGAAGTCGCCCATTTAGAGAGTTCGTTGAACGTTGATTGCATGATTTTCCTGATACTCAGTTTCTCTCACTGTCATCAGGATGACTACATCGTCCCCATAAGCAACTATTTTGATGGTAATAAGCAATTCATTTGAGGCTAGGTTCCACAGTAACGGTGAGACTACCCCCCGTTCCCTTGGGGTTCCCTTGGAAAGAGTGTTTTCTAGACTAGTGATACCTAAGTTCGAGGTGATATTCTGTTAGATGGCATATTGTCTATCCATCGAATAATCTTTTGGTTCGTACCTACATATGTGCGTTAACGCTGAATTTATCGATTTCGCATCAACGTTGTTAAACGCTCCTTCGATACAACATACAGAAATATGTACAAATATTATATTATATTACAACTCATAACCCTACCTACGGATAAACTAAGAATCCTTCCGGCCATTCTCACAGGTCATTGCAAATGGCGCAGTGATCTTCACTTCTTCCACTGACTCCTGTCGTTTCTGCGACCAGTTGCGGGAGAATCAAACACAGCATCTCCTTCAATATGACGCTAAAGCGTAGAGTAGGTTGAGACATATCGCCGGAACGCAGCCAGAAGAAAGGCATATACGCTCAGCCCAAACCAAGCTCTATCTTAAGTTTATTCAGGTAGCTTGGTTGAGGTACTGTGATGAGTAGCGGTCATAAAAGGCCATGAGGCCAAAGTGCAAACCTGATTTTTATTCATTATTCATGTACGGATATTTGGCTCATGAAAGCATGGACTTATTTCGCTTTGTGTTTTCATAGCAGCTATTTATAAATTATTTACAGTGCCACCATTCATACACCCACCTTTTCTGTTCCGAAATCCAAAATAAAACACAACACACACGGTTTTTTTTTTTGTTATGTTACACATTCACAAAGTAAAGTACGAATATTTATTTACGTCATTTAATTACTAAAGTGATTTTGCTTACATTTTAAATATTAATATTTATGTATGCAGTTTGTTTGGGGTTTCTTTTGCATTTTGTTTTCGCTTTTAATTTGCATGTAACAACTTTTAATTTTGTTATTAGCACAAAGTTATGCTTGTTTGTGTGTAGTTTTTTGTTGGTGAAAGGAAATTCTATTTATATTTATACAAATTATATTTTTTTCTTGTAATTTTTGGTTGCTAACAATTTTACAATATATATTTTTATATTAAGAAAGGACTTAAATAAAATATGTAGAAAAATGTTTAAATTAAATTCAAAGTAAATTATCGTGTATGGAAAAATTATGAATCGTAGTTATTATTGATATAGAATTAGCACTGAAAAAAATATAATTTTTAAACGAAAATTAAAAAACATAAAATACATCCTAGAAGAGCATTTTATTATATAATATAATATTTTCTTAAGATTATTTTTTTGCAAAGAATTGCACAGGTCAACAAAAGTTTACTGACTTTTAGAACCAAGAATAGACACAGACCACAGACTTCATTTTTCAGCAGGTTCGAGATGTGCTGAATCCAAATATTGGTTTGGGAATAAGTTCATAGCGTTCTTATATTTTCTTTTACTTTTCAACGATTTGTTTGCTCTTTGGCAAAGGAAAAGTATTCAATCGATAGAGCCCTTTTTCCTGATCTACAAAACCAAGGTAGTTGTATTTTTGAGTTATTTAATTTCTTGTTGCTTTTGCGGCTTAGAAATGGAATACTCAGGAGGCAAAAGTCACATTTTCGACACCTGCTCTTCTTTGCTTTTCATCGAGATCAAAATGCTGTCGAAGCAGTCCGGGACATTTGCGACGTGCATTGAGAAGGTATCAGAGGCGAGTCTACAGCACGGAAATGGTTTGCAAAGTGCAAAAGTAACGACTTTGACGTCGATGACACGACCTGCAGCGGAAGGCCTTTTGAATTCGATGAAGAACGTCTCAAATCACTTTGAAGGAGAACAGAGAAAGGTCGCCAAACCAGTCGTGAATTGGCGTAAAAAATCAACAGCGTTTATGATCGTCTTCGATTCTCAATTACCTTCACTCAATGGGATTTACCGAAAAACTGGGAGCCTGGGTGCCTCACAAGCTCAACGAAAAAGAAAGTCGCCTTCAACTTGCTTCTCGACATCTCGCCCGCCATCGGCCATCGATAGCGTTTTTTGTATCGAATCGTCACGGGAGATGAGAAATGGTGCCTATACGTCAATATGAAGCAAAGAAAGGAGTGGGAGGCTCCAGGAGACACGCCAAAGCCGAGAGTCAAGAAGGATATTCATCCAAGGAATATCATGATATGCGTTTGGTGGGACTGGGAGGCCATGGTATACTAGGAAATGCTTGAAAAGAATGCCGCGTTTAACAAGGCGCCCTACATTGCCCAGCGCACCGGGTGAATGAGGCTACTGGACTGAAAAGACCTGATCGACATGGTCAAGCGATACTCCTTCACGACAACGCTAGGCTCCATGTTGCACAAGTCGTCAAAGTCGCACTCCAAGAGCTTGATGCGAAGGTCTTTCAGCATCCGGACCGTGCATCGACCGATTACCATCTTTTGCGCTCTCTGTCAAACCATATGAACCTTCGACAACAAAGAGGTCCTTTGAGGTCAGTTTGGCTCAACAACTTCTTTGGCATCAGACCAGGCAATTTTTGGTGGAAGGGCGTCAACAAATTGGTCGAGAGGTGGGAGGAGGTTGTAAACAGCAACGGCAAATATTTAATTGATTAATCTATTGATATAATTTTTGTCTTTTAAAGTCTTCGGTGAAAACGCTACGAACTTATTCCCCAACCCAATATATAAAGGGTGGTTAAAATTCAAGGGCGGATGTTGAATGCGAACCCCACCTAAACGTCAAATTTTTGTCTGCGTTTCATTGGCATTTTTTTTTTTCAGACTAACTCAATTTGAATTATGGAAAGATACATAATCGAGCAACGTGTTAAAGTTATTCAGACTTATTATAAAAACGGGCGTTCAAATCAAAATGCATATCGAGCACTTCATTTTCAGTGATGAGGCACATTTTCACCTCAGTGGATTCGTCAACAAGCAGAATTGCCGCATTTGGGCGAATGATAATCCAAGAGTGATAGCCGAAAAACCAATGCACCCACAAAGAGTGACTGCTGGTGCGGTTTATGGGCCGGCGGCATCATTGGGCCGTATTTTTTCCAAAATGAGGCCGGTCAGGCAGTTACTGTGAATAGTGTTCGCTATCGTGAGATGATAACGAAGTTTTAATGGCCCAAATCGGAAGATATGGATGTGGACGATATGTGGTTTCAACAGGACGGTGCCACTTGTCACACAGCTAACGAAACAATGGCTATCTTGCGCGAAAAATTTGATGGACGAATAATCTCACGTCGCGGCGATGTCAATTGGCCACCAAGGTCATATGATTTGACACCGTTGGACTTCTTTCTTTGGGGTTATTTGAAAGATAAGGTGTACTTCGATAAGCCAGCAACAATTCAAGAGCTAAAGGATGAGATAATTCGTCACATTAACGGCATAGAAATTCAATTATGCCTCAGCGTCATCGAAAATTTGGACCATCGGATGGAGGTGTGCCACCGAGGCCGCGGTGGCCATTTAGCCGATATTTTATTCCATGCGTAATTGACCTATATCAGTATTATCGTAATAAAGACAAATGGCAATAATTTTCTAAAACAATTCTATTTTATTCTAAATCAACACCGGCCCTTGAAACTTAACCACCTTTTATAATTGATTAACTTATTGATTTAATTTTTGTTTTTTGTTTAAATAAAAGTTTTCGGTGTAAACACAAACTTATTCCCAACCCAATATATACATACATACATATTTAAAAAAAAAATTGCCCATACTGTCGCACCACCTTAATGTGCAAGTATATGTTTGCGAATAATTGTGAACTGTCCTAATATGGAGATCGCGCATGGGCTGAGGTGGTAATAAGAATAGAAAAATTAAATAGAAAATAAAAATGAAAGCAAAAAAAAACAAAAAAAAGTAAACAAAAACACATAACAAAAAACAAAACATTGAAACAACAAAAAAAAAAATTAAACATAGAATTTAAATTTTGAGAATCTTTCAACTCGCTCATACTTAGATTCAATTCTGTAACGAGCTTTTTATGTGAGCTGCTGGTCGAAATATTTACTTATTAGTCGGTATTCCGCAATTCATAATTTTTTATTATACATTAATTGGTTTTTCTAAATATATTTTTAATTTTTTATTTAAATTTTTTTATTTTCTTATTTTTAATTTTAATTTTTGAATGTTAGTTTTTTAATTTTTCTTTTTATTTTTTATTTTAATTTTCTTAATTAAATTTTTAATTTTTTATTTTTAATTTAAATTCTTTTTATTTTTATTTTTTATTTTTAATATTAATTTGCTTATTTTTTATTTGAAATTTTTTAATTTTTTATTTTAATTTTTTAATTTTTTGAATTTGCTTAACAAATAAGAAGTATCAACTATATTTTATTTTTTATTTTTTTAATTATTTTCTTCAAATTTATAAACTATTTATGCGTATTTTCCCTTTTCCCCCAAAAGCAAAATTTTTTATTCGCCCTACGTATTTATGTAAGTAATTGTTTGATTTGTAATTTACACACACACATTAATTTATAATTTTATGCATGTAAGCGAGTGTGTTTCTCTATGTGCATTTATACTTTTAGTATGCATTTGTTTTTTTTGTTTTTTTTTCATTTAAACTCTTTATGTGGCTCTGCATATTTACATACATAAATTTTTCATTAATACTCCATTACCTCTACACAGGTTTATTGATACATACATATGTATGTTTGCTATTCGTACATGTGTTTGTGTTACAACATTAAATAACGCCTAATCAATATTTATTTTACATATTAAATATAATATTTTTACTGTAAATGTTTGCGTAATTTTTTAGAAATTTCTACTTTTGAAAATTGGCTTTGCATTCAATGATTTTAACATCGGTTTCTATTGCAGAATATTATTACAAACATCTCATCATATTGATTGTATATTTGCATATTTAATTCTTACATACATACAGAAATATATTTGCGCTTTTCCATCCTACATTCCAATACATTTAGAATTCTATGTAAATATTTATGCTACCATTGATTTTAATTTACTTTTGCACTTAAGTAATTTCTTATATTATTTGAATTAAATTTCTACACATTCTAAATGTGGAAAGTACATCCTACACTCTGTTTCAGATGAAAAAGTAGCAAAGAAGTGTGAAATGTTTGAGAATACAGTTATTTCGGAGATATATGTACAAATGTATTAGGTCAGATCGGTTCCTATACAAAAAAAAAAAAACAAAAAAAAAAAAATATAATAAAAAAATGTACATTAAAAAATCGGATATTCCTAAAATGGCAAAATTAAATATTTTGGTGTTAACAATGTTATTTGATGCCCCATTCATATTATAAACTTTATATTTTTATAAGAGACACCTGCATAGTGCCCTAAATTTTTCGCTACGATGCTATTACGGTACTTATGGTGCTTGTATCATATGTACATTAAGATTAACTTATATGTACAGCAAAAATAACAAAATTTAATAAACCACCCTCGATTTGGAAATTTATATAGAGAGCATCTGAAATAATAAAAAAAAAAATTTTTTTGGACCACCCTAAAACTTGGCATAATAAACTTTTTCCTTAAAATTGGCATTTGACGCCTAATTAATATTTTAAATAATATATTGTTTTAAAGGGCACACCCATTGCTAAATTTTTCTTTGAAATACTTGCAGTAGTTATATTTACATTAGGCCCAGTCGGTCCGCACTAAAAACAAAACAAAAAAAAAAATTAAAAACTACCTCCAATTTTAAAGCATGTATGGTGAATATCTCAAAACTAAAACAAAAAAATGTGAACCACCCTAAAGTGCCAAAAATTGAGGAGGTATGTTCGAAGCTGTACGCAGGATTGAACATGAGTGGAAGAAGCATCCTACGCGGGACTGAAAAAGTCTTCATAGGAGTTTCGCTCAAAACTCCATTGTAGGAAGGGATATTTCTAGTATTTAATGGCAAAATAATTTCTGACATTTCTAACTTCTCAATGTTGAATACAATAGAGTTTTTGAAGTGAAAAATGTTCGGTTCTTTTTAACATTTGTGTAAATTTTTTATTTTAATTTTTCAGAATAAAAAACACGTTAAAAAAATATATATTAGGTGCGCGACTAAATTCTCACAGTTTTTTTTATGTAAATAAAACTTAATTCTGAAAAAATGGTTACCAGTGAATCATTGAAATTATTGCCCTTCGCTGGCTCCTACTTTTTCCCATATTTCTGGTAGATCTCGTATATCGTCGCGGTGAAACTGTTCATCTTTTGAGGCTATCCACGGATGCCATTTTTTGATGCCTTCATATGAATGGAACTGATGGTCAGCTAGACCATGTGCCATCGATCGGAACTGGTAATAATCGGATGGCGTAATATCTGAAGAATATGGCGGGTGGGGTGGGATTTCCCATTTCAATGTTTCCAGGTAGATTTTAACGGGTTTGGCAACGTGAGGCCGAGCGTTGTCATGCTGTAGAATAACTTTTTCATGCCTCTCCGCGTATTGCGACCGCTTCTCGCGCAGTGCTCTGCTCAATCGCACCAACTGAAGTCGATACCGAAAATTTATTTTTGGCACTTTTAAAGCTTATATGAAGAATACGAGTATAGCAAAGAAAATTTAAGAGCCACCTCTAGTTTTAAAGCATGCGTGGAGGTATGTATCTCAACACTAAAAACACAAAAAAAAAATGTTTTTTGCTTACCCTAAAAATGGCAAAAATTTATTTTTGACCATTTGAAAGCTTATATGGAGAGTATCTCAAAACTAAAAAAAAAACACAAACAACAATTTTTTTGGACCACCCTATAAATGGTCAAAATGCATTTTATAATAATATAAAAAAAAAAAGTGGACCACTCTAAATCGATTAGAATTTATTTTTGTCCATTTGAAAGCTTATATGAAGAGTATCTGAAAACTAAAAAAATTTTGTTTGGACCACCCTAAGAATGGCCAAAATAATTTTTTGGCATTTGTAGGGAAAGTATCTCCATAATAATAATATTAAACAAAACAAAACCAAAAAAATGTGGACCACCCAACATTTATTTTTGTCAATTTTAAAGCTTATATGGAGAATATAACAAAAAAAGACATCTCTAGTTTTGAAGCATGAGTGGAGGTATCTCAACCCTGAAAACACAAAAAAAATTTTTTGGCTCACCCTAAAAACTAAAAAAAAAATTTTTTTGGACCACCCTAAGAATGGCCAAAATGATTATTTGGCAATTGTAAAGCTTATAGGGAAAGTATCTCCATAATAATAATATAAAACAAAAACAAAAAAAAATGGACCACCCTAAAGTGATCTACATTTATTTTTGTCAATTTTAAGGCTTGTAGGAAGAATATTAGAAATTTAAGTTTTAAAGCATGCAAAAAAAAGATAAGCCCACCCTAAAAAATGGCCAAAATGATTTGTTTGCAAAGGTGATAGGAGAAGAACTCAAAACAAAAAATGAAATTAAACATAGATACATTTTTCTGGACCACCTTAAAGATGGCCAAAATTAATTTTTTGTCTTTATCGTTATTTTCTCTGAGATCTATATATATAAAAAGAAGTTACATTTCCTTGGTAATCTTATAACTCAAGAACCGTCGAACCGATTGCCACAAAAATTTTAGAGTTCTTTTCTATCTTTGAGGAGGTGGTTTGTGTGAAGTTTGATTGAAATCGGTGCAGCCGTTCCTGAGTTATGACATTTTATGTGAGTAATGGTTTCCGCTCATACGAAATGCCTGTATGGGAAAAACAACAACAAATACACAGCCGGTTATGAGCGTTTCTGTTGTACTGTTGTGTGTTGTATTATGTTAATATTAATTTTGGACGAAAATATAATAAAAACTGGAGCATTCAAGGAACTGGAAAAACATTTTTAACTTTATTTATTTTAGCATAATTTATTTAGCGTAAAAAATTGAAATGGAAATTAAAGAATCAAAGTTTAATTACAAGTTTTTATCGGCTCTTTCACCTTACCTGTATATAGGTGACCACCACAATCAAATTTTAAAAAAGTACAGAAAAGGCTATTGCGACATCTTTAGAAAGTATGTTGAATGAAAAAAATCAACTAATTAACTGTTTAAACATTTTACGAGTTCGATAAAGAAAACTTAATAAGAAAAATTTCTTGCGATATAAAGAAAACATTTTATGTATGGTGGTGCGAAGCCCACTGGGAAATGCTAGTACTATTATAAATTGTAGTTGTGGTAGTTTTATGTACATTGGTAAAGCCTGATCTCCACTAAAAAATTTAAAAAGCAACCTCTGAAGCCAGAGTTAAAGCTGTATAGAGAGTATCTCAAAAATGACAAAAAATGGACCACCCTAAAAATGGCCGAAATAATTTTTTTTGCAAATTTTAAAGCTTAAAAACAAAAAAAACTAAACATAAATATATTTTTTTGGACCACCCTCAAAATGGCAAAAATGATTTTTTGGTAAATTTTAAATCTTATTGTATATGGAGAGCATCTCCCAAAACTAAAAAAAAATGGGCCACCCTAAAAATGCCGAAATGGTTTTTGTGCAAATTTTAAAAATGATTTTTTTGTAAATTTTAAATCTTATCTGGAGAGTATCTCTCAAACTTAAAAAAATGGAGCACCCTAAAATTAGCCAAACTGAATTTGTTGTCAATTTTAGAGCTTTTTGGGAGAGTATCTCCCTAATAATAACTCACTAACACTTAAAAAAATAAAAAAAAAAATTAATTAATTAAATTTTAAAACTCAAATATAATTAATTAATTTTTTTCACAAAAAAAAAACTAAAAAAAAATTCGACCACCCTAGAACGGCCAAAATGATCTTTTTGCCACCCTAAAAATGGCAAAAATTAATTTTTTGTAAATTTTAAATCTTATATTAAAAAAAAATGGACCTCCCTAAAGTTGGCCAAACTGAATTTGTTGTAAATTTTAGAGCTTAGTGGGACGGTATCTCCCTAATAATAATTCAATAACATTAAAAAAATAGTTTTTTTAGAGAACCCTAGAATCCGGCAAAATGTACTTTTTTCCATAAAAGATGCATTTCCTTATAGCGCAACAAACGAAAATTATAGTAATAAAATAAAAGTTGAAGAAGAAAAGGAAGCTGAATTTGCATACATAAATAATTCCAATAAAAAGTTCCTCATAGAAGTTTCAAATTCAGTTTAACAGTGGCTTAATGAGTGAACGGTGGTATAGTTTTTCATATGTACATACATACATACGAGTAGTTTTTTATATGTATATGCATTATATTTTAATAGAATATACAAATATACATATTTTTGTAGATATAATTTGAATGCATTGGCATAGTTTGTTGTATTTGTAAAGACATGCAAATAGCTGTAAATATGTATCTAATAACAGTAAATTTCAAAAATTAAAATATGTAGTATTGTCATTATTGATTTGCTTTAACTTTTTCAACAGTGTATAGGCAAGTCCAGCTTGTTTGTAATACACACACACACACACACATTTAGCTATATGTATGTATATGCATATGCATATGTATATGTTTACAATTGTATGTTTATATCCAACAATATGAATAACAATGGGAATTTAATTGCTTATTTATGTAATATTTCATTTTTGATTTGCCATCGACTCTTTGTCACACCCTAAGCTATGTGCACATTTGTGGTCATGCACACATACATACACACATAACTGCAATAGGATTATCAAAATCAACTTGCATGTGTATATGAGATTTTTATTAATTTAATAATTTTTTTAAATTTTTTTTATTTAACATTTATTCTATTTGTCTGATTTGTGTTTTGTGGGTTTATCGTAAACAGATTCCGCTTTGCTTATTTCTATTCTATATTTTATCGATATTAGTTATTTTCCATTTATTTGCGTTTAATGGTTCAGTTAACTTTGTATTACATTTGATTGGATTTTATATAAATATGCGTATATTTTATTATCAGTTGCATAGAGGTATGCATTAAATTAATTTGTGTTACTCAACTGTAAGGAATTTAATTAATTAAAAAAATAAAAATAGAAAAAATGGTGTAAATTTCTTTCGTATGCTTTACACTTTTTTTGTATAAAATTAGCGCTTTATTATTATTTTGTAATTACATTTAAGCTCCTGCAGAAAAGTACTTAAAGTGTTGAAAAATTACAAAAAAAAAAACAAACAAAAAAATTGTTGTGCATTAATCACCCCGACTGCTGCACTTCATCAGCATTTGATCAGCATTAATCAATAGCGCAAATGGAGAACGTGAAACGCTTCAATCAAACGGTTGTACATACATACATACATACAGACATATATACATATGTTTTCTTAGCACTTTTGCCATTACATTGCATATCAAGATTTGTTTCATAAACTTGTTTTTATGGAAATCAATTTTTTGTTTTAGTTATTTGGTTTATGGTTTTGCAGTCATTATATCTCTCCATGAGCACTGTTGGTCGCTATAAATGTTTTTTTAAATTCTTTTTTAATTTCATTTACGCACTTTTATTAATATTTCTTTATGATTCCGTTTTGGCTTTGTTTGACAATATGTGAAAAAATAGAACAACAACAACAACAACCACAACAAAATGAAAAACAATTCGTTTCCACTTACTTTTTACTTTTTATTCACATCGAGATAAGGTAATTAAAGCGATTTCTTGCAAAAGAGCTGCGCTGATTGAGAGAGAGGGAGATAGAGAGAGAGAGAGAGATAGAGAGAGACAGAGAGAGGGAGAGATTACCAGATAGTACTAAAATCAATCAGTAAATTCTAATCTTCTTCTTCTTAATTGGCGCTATAACGCGATTTTGGCCGAGTTTAACAAAGCGCGCCAGTCGTTTCTTTCTCCTGCTAACCGGCACCAATTGGACACACCAAGTAAAGCCAAGTCCTTCTTCACCTGATCTTTCCAACGCAGAGGAGGCCTTCCCGGTTCCTGGAGGATGGTTCCATATGTAGAATTCCACGCAAGTGGGGAAAGTTACTGATCGCCATTCACTTGGGAGTGGCCAGGTCGATTCTTCTGCATATGGTTCAAGTAGCTCACAACGTACGGGATTAGCCCACGTAACGAGGCTCGGCACCAAATTGACCGATGAGTACATAGACAATGACAAAGTGATACCCTTACAAACATGTAAGCTACTCGTCCTTTAAGAGATCGTAAGGAAAGCAAATGAAAGATGGCGTAATGAAGCCACCTCTAAAATCGCCCGTCAACTGTGGCCAACTTTCAATGCTAAACGCACAGAATCTCTGCTAAGCCAAAACAGACACAGTCTTAGCACACTGATTTCTGTCATAACGGAGCCCTGCCTAATAGGTAGACACGCCCAAAGGTTGGGTGTGCAAGCACATGACTTCTGTAGAAGTTGTCTTGATGAGGAAGAGGCAATCTTGCACCTTCTGTGCTACTCTCCTGCTTTATCCAGACGTAAGTTTACTACTTTAGGTAAACAATTTTTTAATGAGTTGGAAGATCTTAATTCAGCAGAAATCATAGATATTCTAAAATTTTTGAAAAGTACCCACTGCTTTTAGTAGAAATAGGGAAAGCTCCGCACGCGGCATTACAATGGTCTATGAGCCGGAGCGTGTCCCACAAGACAACCGCTTCAACCTAACCTAACCTAATTGTAGGCCTCGGTAATCGTATGGGTTTGTGCGTGGGTTTTTTTAATAGCAGTCACTCCCAGACAGGCAGGCAGGCACGGGATTTTGGTACGTGGCTCATAAGAGACCATCTACCGTACCGAGGCGGGTTAAAGCTGTAGATCTCCTATGCACATCACAAATTGTAAAGAAGCTCGGTTAAACACCTAACAAACCAGGTACGCGCCAGACGTTGTATGTATGTAAATGTATTTCTTTTTCATTAAGATTGTACAGTTATTGTAGAGAATTTAATTTTTTAAGCTACTTACTAATTTCAAGGCTTTTTCGAGGGTTCGCATGCATACCAATTAGGGATGCTACTCCCGGTATTCGGAGATTTCGCGTTTGATATGAGCGCCAAAATAATTTGTCCACTCATTTCCATTCCTTTTCCGTTTGATAGTCATTTAAGTAAATTCAGTTGTCAATTCCGGTATTACGGGATCCCGGTAATTTTGGGACTGCGATATTTTGTAAATATCCAAAATTCAGGATTACTCCTAATGCTCGTTGAAAGGGGTTTGTCAAAATTTGGTTAGATGGTAAATAATATTAACTGCCTATTAGGCGGTGTTTCCGAGTGCCAAGTTGAGTAAAGGCCAGAATTATGGAAAAAATGCAAAATGTTGGAGTAGATATAAACCTCCGAGGCTGCTATTACTCAAGCGAGCAACCATTCAGCTGCTTCTTTTCTTGCAGCTACCTCTGATTGGCATCCACTGCAGTGATCCGGTAAGCTGAACTTGAGTCTGAAGGAGACCTTCTTCCAGAATACATCTCCGCCAACCCTTCCATCTAATTTTGAGCCATGCGTGCACAGGTTTACCAGGTCCTGCCTCCAAATACTGCACCCCGCCCACTCTTCCCTTGAAGGAATGGAAGTTGATAATGTTCCGCTCGGACTAAGCAAAGCAGAGGTGTGCATTGATCAGTCGCCAAAGGGCTGAACCCAATGTTCCTAAGGATTTTTGAGTATCCGAAATTCAGGTCAAGCTTGTAGTCTGACCCTCTCGTTCTGTTTACGGCACTTGTAGCAGCGGCATTGCCTGCAATGTCTACAGGCACCACTTTTAGCATTGCATGAAGCGCTAGAGTAAGAGTAGAGGACTAAACGGATGTTACCTATCATGTCCGATTGACTGTCGCAAATCCTCCTGCCATTAAGCAGAAGGGACTGCAGACGGCTGGTTGGACTGATGACGGGCCACTTTCTGTGGGCGAAGCACACGGAAAGGTTGGGCATCTCAGACAGTGTTCCCTGCCCAGCTTGTGAAGAGGAGGATGAGACGGCGGACCACTTCCTGTGCGCCTTCGCTCGAATCAAGTTTGAGGTCTTTGGCACTGATGTGTTAATGGCCACTTTGGCTCCTTGGCGCCACAAAATCTAGTCAGATTTCTTCGGAGGTCGAGTAGATTTAAAGAAAATTAAAAAGGGAATTTGAGTGTAGTACAAGGGACTTAGTGTTGCCTGAGTGCTGCACTTGCTAGTTGTCCCGGCAAAACAAAAAAACAAGGGTAGTTCGAAGCGTCCCATTGATGCCAATAAGAACATACCTTTGGATTTTTTCCAGCTTCTTCATCGATCCCATCTTTTTCAGTGAGTTCCACCAAACAACGACTCCATACAACAGAATTGGCTTTATAATGGTATTATAGAGCCAAAAAGATAACGAAAGCTGTTATTGTCTTCCTTATCCTCTCCTCAATGTTGAGTTTCCACGTTGGTTAACTGTCAAGGATTAGAAATAACCACTTCACCTTGTCAGAAAGCACCAACGGAGCACCTCCTACTGAGGGGAGTTGCAATCTGGATATTTTGTATTTCCTTTTGAATAGGATGCTTCCGTCTTGAGAGGATTCACCAATAGTTCGCAATCCGATGCCCACCTAACAATTACGTTCAGATATCCCTGCGTCAAATCGTACAGGGTACCTACATAAAAACTTTCCTCTAACAAAAAGCGTCATGTCGTACGCGAAGGCAATCACCCTGCAGCCCCTTCTCATCAGCTCCTCCAGCAAGTCATTGACAATGATAACCCAGAGAAAGGCTGAGAAAACACCGCCTTGCGGAGTCCCCTTACCCACTCAGCAGCGGAGAAGTACTAAGAAATGTCTTTCGAATTTCCATCATTAAGATCCTGTGAGCTTATCGTGTAATTTCATGTTCGTACTATACTATTTTGCGATTAAAAGATTCTTCGGCAAATTTATAAAAGGCTAAGAAAAATTAAATTAACAAATAAGTGCCTTCAAGTACAAAGTCTATGCAAAAAGCTACAAGAATTAAGAAGAAGAACACTTTCTGAAATTAAACAAATAAGTAAATAAAGAATCGATTCAATAAGCGCCCACAAATATTTTGTTTGCCAAATTTGAGTTTGCAGAAATAAATGCAAGTAACTTCTTTTTTACTGCTGCATTTATCACACAA
This sequence comes from Anastrepha obliqua, assembly GCF_027943255.1. Taxonomy (NCBI): domain Eukaryota; kingdom Metazoa; phylum Arthropoda; class Insecta; order Diptera; family Tephritidae; genus Anastrepha; species Anastrepha obliqua. Next base: position 12,935,653 of record NC_072893.1, read on the forward strand.
ATTTTATATTTTTTACTCCAATTGAAATTTGTATTTTATATTTTGATATTTTCTCCATTCTCTTCGAATTATTTACGTACACAGGTATGAGTTTTGTATGAACTGTAGATGAGCTGACGCTAAAGTTAAAGTAACTCTTTACCGCATCCTTTTCAATTATTATTTTGATTATTTTTAGTTGTATTTACAGTATAACTGACTTGGTGACTTGGTTTAAAAATTTCAAATTTTTTCAAAATTAATTTTCATAGGAATTTATTTATAAATGTTTACAAGGTCTCAATGAAATGTAATGAAAAAGAAGTGTAAAGAAATTTTAATGCTGTGGACCAAGGAAATAAGAAAAAAAGCAGAGTTGGATAAGGTCAGCAGCCGTTATTTTCTGAGTTGGAAGAATGCATCCGCGAATGGATTGCAGGCAGGAGAACAATGGGTTTCGTTGTGCGCAGGGCTGATATTCAAAAAATTTGCCTTTGAAACAGCAATTGAATTTGATATATCCACAGAAGAATTTAAAGCATCGTCGTCGCTGGTTGGAAAACGATGTGTACTGTCTCTAAGGAGATCAACAACATTGTTAAGCGTGCACTTGCGTTTAAGCTTTTTGTTGATGACATCGATTATCGAAATATCAACTCTTCAATATGATTGCTATGGATGAGACCGCGTTATTCCTAGCCCAAGGAGCTCAAACGACAGTTCACCACAAGGTTTCTTCGTCATGGGTTAATTCTATGCTGCCACCACTGTTGAGGGGTCAGAATAGAGACTTACTAGTTTGGGATTCAGCCAGTACCCAGGAAGATTGATCAAATAATGACTCCGGCAGAAATGAGTGGTTACCTCCACCTTTTCGAACCTTTGGCAATACATGGGGTCTAAGACCGGCGATAGTAAACTGGTTGTACATTACCCTGATCAGACCTATTATTACATACGCCTCTGTAGTATGGTGGAAAGCCACAATGGTTAATTCAAGAGTAAAACCCCTAAACAAGCTGCAGAGAAGTGTGTGCTTGGGTATCACAGGTGCCATGAGTGCGACATCTGGTAATGCCCTTAATACCATTCTGAAATTGCAACCTCTAGACCTTCAAATTCGAACGGAAGGGATGAAGGCGGCGTACAGGGGAACGAAAAAAACACTGGCCGCGGTCAGATATACTACCAGTTGTTCGTTGGCTTCGGTAGGAAGTATGATGTTTTGATCCCAGGTACAGATCAATAGTTAAGACCAAAGAACCTATTAACGGGATATCAGCACACTTTCTACACCGACGAAGCCAAAACCAGTGATGGTAGCGGATCTGTATGGTACTTAGACGAAGACACTAAGTACTCCTATGCCACAGGACAGATGGCCATATAGAATATGGCGTACTGGCTAATTGAGAAAAAGTGGCGGGGTTGTAGTATTGGAATTTGTAGTGACAGTCCAGCCGCACTGAAAGCCCTTGCTAATCCACGCTGCTCTTCGAAATTGGTCGGTGAATGTAAGACAAAACGGAACAGTGTTGCAAAACACAACAAAGTTAGTCTTATTTGAGTGCCTGGACATTCTAGTTTTACAGGAAATGAGTTAGCTGATAAATTGGCTAATGAAGGTATTAAGGAAGTTATTTCCAAATACAAAGAAATCAAATTAATGAATCAAACAAATTTCAAAACAAAAACTCAACACAAACTCTTCCAAGATCACTTTCGACCCTTAAACAAGGTTAAAGCGCTTTGAAGTTAAGAAAATTCTGTAAATTTTCGTAGAAGGATTTAGTTGAAATCGATGTAATTGAGGACTTCATATATCAGCTTTGCAATCTAGCGAAGGGTAATTCTTGCTAAAGTGCTACTTTGGGCGAAGTGCGCAATTGAGTAATAAATCCTTCTCCCGACGAATGAAAACAAACACGCTGCAAGACGCTCATCATCTCGGTGCTTCTCTATGGCGCTGAGTCCCGTACAGTCAAATAATCAGATGCTGCCACCTTTGGAGTTTTCGAGAGGAAATTACTTCGCAAGATCTTTACAGGTGATGGTTAGCGCATTCGAATGAACGACGAACTGTATGAGCTTCACGGAGCTATTGACATAGTCAAACGAGTGACCCTGCAGCGACTAAGTTGGCTGGGTCATGTCATCCGATCCGATTTCAGAAGGAACTGCTTCGGCAAAGAAGATGCTTGAGACGGTAATTGGCGATCGAACTTGTAAAGGACGTCCTCGTGTTCGGTGGAATAACCAAATTGAACATGATTTTGTTGACTTAGGAAACTGGAAAAGGTGTGCAGAAAATAGAAACACATGGCGAAGCATTATTCGGGAGACTGCGGCTCGGTAACGACAGAAAAAAAAAAAAGAAGTGGTCGTCCTGCCGTGGTTCGAATCTGTGCAGCCCTAAACGCAGTTCGAGAAAAAAATAGCAGAAATCCCCTTAGAAAGCAGAAAATCATGTCCAGGGAAATGAAAGTATCGACCAGACCCATATCAAGACTAGTTAGAGATTATGTTCACATTAAATCCTTCCGTCGCTCAACTGGTCATCTTTTGACAACGCGCTTGCATAAAATTAGGCTCGACAGATGCAAGCAGCTACTTCGGAGGCGGTTAAAGGCTATGAATATATTATTTTCACAGATGAAAAAATGTTCACTCGTGTAGAAGTTTTTAATAAGAAAAATGACAAAAACTATGCTAAAACTTTTAAAGACGCGAAAAATATTGTTTGTAGGGTTCAGCGTCCATAATGGTTTGGTGAGGAATGTCTTGTAAAGGCGTTACATCTCTACATTTCTGCGAAAAAGTGGTTAAGACCGGGGCATAAGTAGGTAAAGCAGTTGAGCAGTACTCTTTTCAATGAAGGGCGTTAGATCTTCCAGGAAGATACCACTCTAGCCCATAAGGCAAAAACTACCCAGCTGTGGCTAAAAACCCATATTCCTGAGTTCATAGCCGCAGAAGATTGGCCGCGTCTGGAAGTCCAGATTTTAATCCGTTGAACTACAGTTTGTGGTCAGAATTGGTGAACATGGCCTGTCGAAGACCCTACAGAAATTTGGAGAGTCTGAAACAATCTTTTATTCCATGGAAACCGTGCGTGCTGCAATAGCTGAATGGCATAATCCTTTGAAGGTTTGTGTAAAAGCAAATCGTGACTATTTTGAATAAAAATGTAAAGTTAATTTTTTTCATATTTACTTGATTAAATCAAACTATAGGTGCGAAACTTAGTTCACGCTGTTTGTCAATAGATGCCGCCAGCACAGCACATAACCTAAACGTCAGAAACCAAGCTTAGACATATGGTAAACAAACTACTTCGACGCATTAGTGATTTTGTTTTGGTATCATCTAATTTTGCTTTCCTGAAAATGTCTGATTTTGTGGCGAATAATCGTCATTTGCGGGAAGTATTGATTTTCCGCTTTCATTCGAAAAAACGGCGGCTGAAGCGCATCGAGAGCTACAAAACGCTTTAACTGCTTTAAGTGAAACAACGAGCCGAGATCGGTTCCGTTGATTCAAAGTCGGTGATTTTAATGTTGACGACCGTTCGCGTGAAGGAAGGCCAAAAACCTTCGAAAACGCTGAATTGGAGGCATTGCTCAATGAGGATCCGTGACAAACGAAAAGCTGCGAGAACTTAGTTGCGTACTTTATTAAAAAAAGTGTTATAATTTTATTGACGTCTTCTCGGATCTTAATACGAGAATCAATCCCGTCAATATTTTGATGCCGCATTTCCCAAATCATGGGCCACGTAAGCAGTCATCGAACAGCAATTCTTGGAAATTAAAGCGTTAGCAACTCGAGCTTAAATTTAGTCTGTGAGATCCTAAGACTGAGATGAGCAGTAAAAATGTTATGCATTCTGCTTTTCAACAATAAATAAATATCGCAAAGTATATTTGCATTATTTTTTTCTAAAAGGAAGGACACAGATGAGAGGAGAGTCGGCTCTTAACTTTAATTTTTTTCGAGTACACTCGTTAGCTTATATATATACATACATATATACATATACTTATATCACAAAACACATCTAACTCTTAGTTGAACATTTTAACTTTGTTTTCGGTTTTCGGTTTTAATTTTTTTTGTTTTTTGTTTTAATTGAAACTACGTTAATAGTTATATTTATAGTTTTATAACATTACTTTTGCGCTTGAATATATATTTATAATAAGTACATACACATATGCGAGTACATGCAGTTTGTACACATGTTTTATGTATATTTTTATTTCTGTCTACACCGGAACCGGAAGGTACTTCAGACTCTAAATGTCTGCTTATAATTTATACAAAATCAAACAGAATGTAATACTTTTGTAAGAAAGTCTTAAGCTACTTATTCCATCTTTGCATCTTCGCTTCGTCTCGACATCGTAGACCGCTACATATTTTTCCGAAATATCACACTTGCTTGCAACCACTTGCCCCCCAATACTCAAATCATTAGCACTTACTTGAATAGCCGCCGCACTGCTAATTATTTAACGAACAAATCCTTCAAAGTCGAACAGAGCGACGCTTCGCATGTGTCCTTCGAGTCATCCTCGTCCGTCTTGCCGAACCAATTGAGCGTCGAACGTACCGCATTTGTTGCTTGACTTTGTGCGCTGCGCCCGCCGCGCTTAGCCGATTCTTTCGACAGCAGGCCGCCTGTTTTTGTGCTACTACTTTTTGGTGTGCTACCCGAGCTACCCGACGGTCCCGAAGTGGAGCCTTTGCGCAGAAAACCCTCAATTGCCGAGCCAATCACAGTCGCATCGACAATAGTGCCTTTTGTTGTGTCCGTCCAGCTTTTTTGCTTGCTGCGTGGCACCAATTTCGGTTTGCTCTCGCGCAGCACATCTTTCGCCTGTAAACGTTTCAGCATGTCTTCGGAGAGTGCCATGGCGGTGCTTTTGCTGCGTATGCTCTTCTTACGTGCCATTGGTTGATGGCGTTTCTCGAACCAACCGGAAAGTGCGGCAGAGCTATTGTCTTGCGCATTGCTCACCAGCTGTTTGGCGTTATTGAGTATGGATACATCAAAACTGTTGGAGCGTGCGGAGCGACCCGCATTGGGATCGAGTAGATTAGATGTGGAGCTACTGGTTGCTGAAGCGCCTGTTGGAGCTGTTAGGCCACCAGTCGCTGGTTTAGTTTTAGCTGTGGCACCCGTGGCGCTGGTGGTTGTGGTGGGTGGCAACACTACGGTTGGTATTATGTCTTCACATTTGTTGATCTCGATGGCTGACGAGGTGAGCGTGCTGAAGAATGAAGTATTTAAGAGCCCACCGCTCTTCTTACGTTTTGTCGACGAACGATTACTGCCCGGCTGTAGGATACAGGGTGAGAGTATGGCTGGATTTTCGGAGGCGCGTCGCATATTTGGCGCTGGTGAGGTGCCACCTGAAACGCATTCGGAGTAACGTCGATTCGTGTAGCGCTGTGGTGTACCACCGCCGACTTCGTCCAAAGTTTGTACCTCGCACACCTTCTCGCTGCTCGTATTCCAAAGTTTCATGCGCGCTTTACGCGACTGTACAATATCATCCATTATGTCTAATTGTAGATTGTGTATGCTGCCAATGGGATCTGTGGATGGTGGACCAGTGGAGGTTTTGCTCTCGCGGCGTGAGTTTAGTACACGACTGGTGAGATGGAAAAAAGGTTGAACAGTTAGATTATAGTGGCTTTAGAGCACAACACAACAAACAAGCAACCCCCTTCCCCAACTCACCTGCTTCCGGATGGATAGGCGGCCACTGATTCACGGCGCGAACGTCCAAATAAGGTGGTCGGCACTTTGGAAATAGTCACCACAGAATGACGTCTTCCGGACGGTGCTGGCGCCTGTGAGAGCGTGGCGAGGAATGCCGCTTCCTTGGGTGAAGGACCGGAGCCTTCACCGCCGCGCTCTGACAGGCGGCGCACCTGACTAGCAGTGATGCCTTCGGTGACCTGCTGTGAGGGTAGTGAATGTTTTCGACTTTCACGTGGATCACGCCATGGTGAGAGCAAATATGGATTCACGGGAGAGTCTATGTCCAAGCTGGCTTTGTTTGATGGGGTCTCTGAACTATCGCGATCATCCTCCTCAACTAATTGTGACTCCTCGACCACAATGAGTGGTTCCTGCTTGGCCACCGAGCCGAAGCGTGAAAACGACGAACGACGCATGCGAAAAGTGTCTGGAAGAAAACAAAAAGGGCACGTGATAAAATTTACGATTTTGAAGGCCTTGAAATTGTTTCATTACAAATACAAAAATATTAAGCACATTCGAGTATAAAATTGTCAGAAGTATCCCACCTACAACCGAAATGGTGGCTCACTAGATGAGTGCTGTCTGATAAGAACGGCCGAATTTTTCAAACCCTTCAAGACACCTTCTCGCGACGGCATCACTTAATAACTTGGGGACGTGGCTTGCCCTTGGCTGACTTTTACATAGCGAGCTTTATTTTTTTTTCGAGCTGCAAAGGCAGATGCTGGATATCGAAGCTATATGAATCCTCTCATGATGGAGCTCTTATACTTACGAGGAGATATAAGATACCCTGAGCTCAAGTACGTTCAGTAGGGGTTCTCCGCTAATACTTTCTGGAAGACTTGGGGGCAGGTCTAATTGTAAATAGAAAGTTTACTGCAAGCCAAATATTGAATGGAGTATTAGCATGGCATCAGTTGCTTAGTATGACAGAAAGGGACGTTTTTGGCCAAAATGGATTCATGGCAGCATGCGGATGCGGAGCACCGCATCGTACTGGGCCCGATACTACGGAACGTGCTCAACGATGGTGTATTGCGACTCCCACTGGCAAAGGAAGTGCAAATAATTGGATACGCAGATGACATTGCGCTGACGATGGTTGCCAAAGAGATCTCTCAGATCCAGAACATCTGCAGCGAAACAAGAACGAAGGTCAAAAAATGGCTGTCGGCGGCGAAACTATAGCTAGCAGGACAGAAAATGGAGGCAGTACTTATAACGAGGAGGAAAAAACTAGAAAGGACCACGCTTAACATTTATGGGTACAACGTTACAATGCAAGCGGGGTTAAAATATCTGGGCGTTATGATCATTGCGAGACCAAGTTTCAAGAAGCACATTGAAAAAGCAAGCGGAAAGGTAGCCATGGGATGGCAACGCTAGTAAGGATTAAGCTGTCAGTCCTCACTTATGTATGCAGCACCCACTTGGGGAAACGCCCTGATACAGAAATCTTACCACAAGAAGATAGAAATAGTTTCAAGTTGCCTGTGCTTTTAGAACGGTCTCATATGAAACAGTGAATGGCATATGGGGCATTATAATTCCGGGCATAGTGGCTTGTGAACTAGGCAGAATATATGACAAAGCTTAAAGTCTAAATAGACGACTTACAGGGTTTGATTGAAAAGTAATGAGCCTTCCCGCATGGAGCGTCTGCCAAGCGATCAACCGAATCGGCTGGTGGGGGAAAATGATCGTCGGACCTTCCCCTACCACTAGAAACTGATCCCAGTTCGCTGGCAACAGCGGTGCAGTCAATATCGCTAAGTGCGTGAAAGCTGTTTTAAAAGTGTACTCGATCAAATTTTGCGTAAAGCTAAACAAAACGAGTACCGAAACTATTGGGCTACTCAAGTAGGCTTACGGGGACCAATCTCTGTCCAGTGCCCAGGTAAAACGGTGGCACAAGTCGTTCAAGGAAGGCCGGGAGGGCGTCGAAGATCCAAGGTCAAAACCATGCTGATCATGTTTTTCGACTCTCGAGGCATCGATCCACAAGGAGTTTGTACCTCCAGGAAGCACTGTAAACGCGGCATTTTACAAAGAAGTGCTCCTTCGGCTGAAAAACCGCCTCGCCCGGGTTCGGCCCGACCTCGTCAAGAATTGGTCATGGCTGCTTCAGAGAGCACCTTCATATATTGGTCATGATGTTGCAATGGACTGCTCGTTCTGCGGTAGGTGCTGTGAAAATGCGGAATATATCTTCTTTTCCTGCCCGAGATATGTGCCCGAAAGAAAACTATGGAAACGATAGTTAAAGAAAGAGTTACGCCAAGCAATATAGTAAAACACGAGTTGCAATCGAAGTTGGTGTGGGCCAAAATGAAAGAATGATCCGCGAAGAAGAAAGAATGGCAGCGCAGCACAGAAAGAAGACAACCAAACAATCGAGAAGAGGCCAATGTGTATGTGAAGAGACATAAATGGTCCTTGACTTTGACCCTGCGAAGCAATGCCTAAAGGCGCTACCGCAAGGCAAAACTAAAGCCACAGAGATCGGAGTTAAGGCAAAATTAAGGCCACAGAGATCGGAGTTAAGGGTTTAGTGCGTAGGTGTATTGTTTCGCAAGTCCAGTTTAGTAAGACAATATTGACTGCGCGTGGTCCCAAATGAGGTAAAGGTACACAGCGAATAGTATGAATCCTGTATGCCGTCTATGTTGACGGATCTATGCAAGATTCCCCTTTCGGATAAAAAAAAGGAAAAAAGAAAAAAAAAACAAGAAGTATTGCTAAAATAAACTGGCTGAGTAAACCAATGTTTAACTACTTTCCAGTTGAAACAAAAAGTCATAGTTTGGCTACTTGCTCCTTCCTGCTTCCCTACCTCCTCCCTTTAATAACACCACAATAGACAAATTTAGAATTTTCGTGCAACTAAATCTTATCCTTGGGGGTAATCATCCAAACTAACTTACCTGCCCCACCTACATGACGAACTCCCTTAGTAGCAACATTCTTTCTGCTACGAAAATAACTTCACATCTGTCAATCAGTGTCCTATTTATTACGAAAGTTGCTGTGTGAAAACACTCGGCGCTTGTGTCCAATCTCACGCAACCATGAAAACACCTGTTGCACATTACACTCCCACACGCATTCACAGTCTTCCGCTTACATACAGACACGTGCGTTATATTCGCACCTTCTTGGATTCATTAGACTCAACTCCGAGATGTATTCACGTTTAGTTGGGCAAGTATGAACTTATTTATGACAGCCCACGCACACAGGTACTCAGGCGAGCAGGCGAGCTGCTGAGCGCTCATCCTGTGCATACAACTCGGAGCCAAATTGAATGTACTTGTACAACAAGAAGATTTGTTTGCGGATATGGTGATTTTGAAGCGAGAAGCAAGGCAAGTTGATTGCGAATATACGAAAAAGGTTTAGTTGTTGTTAGTTACTTTTTATTTTACGCTGAGTAAGTTGACTTTCGTTTGTTGAGCGCTTTTAAGGTTTAATAGATTTAATGAATAAAGTTACTTAAGCTCCAAGGAACAGATTATTTCACACGAGTAGTTATACGGAAAAGTACACAGTTGCAAGCGCAAAGAGTCACACAGGCAAGAAGCTGACATTGAAAGGATCATGGGGTCCAGTTACTTAAGAGTGCTACTTTTTTTACCAGATATAGCCAGAAACTGTAAAGGGCAAATCTTTTCTTAAATAGAAATACATATGTTGTTAAAAGGTGTATTTTATATAACTATCCCTCTATGGATATCATTCATATGGACGGAACATCCTGTATTTTTGTCACATTCGCTTTTATCGCCAAATATTTAAAATAATTTTTTCCTTCCTACGGTTGCAAAAAGTGAATGTGGCAAAAATGTAAATTGATCGCTTTTATTAAATGGCTGTGAGACCTGGCTCATGAGAGGCTTGCTTGCAAATAAGCTGCTAGTTTTTGCCAACAAATGTTTAAGACGTTTATTGCGGAATAATCAACAACAGAGAGCTTTGGGCTAATTGTAAGCAGCTGCCTATCCAGACTGAAATAAAGTAGAGGAAGTGGAAATAGATTGGCCATACGCTTTGGAAGGATGCCACAGAAATATGTATGCACCCAAGCACTCGATTGGAACCTGCAAGACAGTAAAAAAGAACGCCTTTGGTGCACTTGGAAGAGAACTCTCATAAACAAATTTAAGGCTGCAGGGAAATCCTTCAAAGAAGTAAAAGTCATCGCGAAGGATCGTTACCGTTGGAGAAGTTTTGTAGAGGCCCTATGTCTTATCAGGGAGAACAGGAATTAAGAGAGCTTCTATTGAATTTGTTATAACTTTTCGGCTTAGGCGCTCTGAGACTTCACATTTTGGTAATGCATTGTTTTTACATTCTAACACTTTCAAGTAATATATATATTTTATTTATATATATTATATTTTCAGAATCTTTATAAACTAAAGAAAATTAATAAAAATTAAAAATTTTCGAAAAAGCCTGAAAATGTCTTTATTTTTTATATCAGTCGTTTATATTCACAAGCTCAAAAACAAAAAAAACACAAAAAACGGGGACAGCCTTTTATAGTTTGCGCCTAGGACTAGGAGTGATGAGTTATAATTCGATATTTTTATAGAAAAGTTTAATATTTTTTAGCATTATAATATTTAAAATTACGAGCTTTATTTGATCTTTTTTCAGTGAGCTAAAAAATTCATCTCGCTCAAAAGATGGAATGGTGAAAAATTTCGTGAGATGACTTATTACAATTTTCGATGTGGATTATCGAGACAGAAGAAGACAACTTACTTTGATTTTGGTGAGAGAAGCATCATACTTAGCCATTGTAAAATGCGTTCCAACAAGGCTGTCAATCCTAGCAGCATTAATTTCGTGAAACCGTCCAAAAACGGAATTGCCAGAATCAATCAATTCATAACGCAAAATCACCATGTGATGACCGGGGCATTCTTGGATATTAGTAGAAACAGCATATGTTCAATATAGCATTTGGTGGTCAAGAAGCATTTTTCTCATTGCCCAAAAAAATACCCGATTGGTGTAAAGAAATGTAGAAGAAATTCAGCTTTGAAATTTTGAAATTACACCGCGCTTCGTCTACGCGACCGTAAGAAGAAACAAATCTTGGATCTATGCATATGAGCCGGATACAAAACTGCAATCGAAAGCATGGCTGTTCTAAGACGAGCCTTATCAAATAAAAGTTGTTCGTAGAGGAAGCACCTCAAAACAAATGGTCGCCTGATTCTTTCGGAAAATCTGGTCATGTAGAAACTGTATCACTGAAGAAGCTTCAAATAATTAATTCTCAGTTATACACAATCATTTGTTTGGCAGAAGTTTTCGAAGAATTAAGAAAACCCAACAGCTGCAGACGAATCATACTTCCCCTCTTCCACTAACTCTGGTGTATCGGCTGATACAAGAGAGTTTTTGAGCAACCAAAACATCGAATAAATGGGTTATCCGGCTTACAGCCTTGATTTGGTACTTAATTAGTGTATCCACTTTTCTGGAGTTTTTTCTGGCAGTAACTGCGTAAAAGCCTAAAAAATGTTTTATCTTTGTGAAAATAAATGAAACTCCTTTTTGTGTTCAGCAACTCGAAATTAGTCAAAGAAAACCTTTTTAGCTATATACTTTTTTCGTGTAAACTAGCAATAAGAGGTAGAAAAATGCAAATTTTTAAATTATAAAGCCTCTGAGCTTTGTTAAAGCTGAAGCAGAAGTGCAAGGAATTCAAAAAAAATTATCTAAAGACTTCAGAGAAATATTTTATTTCAATATTATCTGATATGTAAAAAAGAAAGTCTTATTAGCACGTCAGTCGTCAGATAGTTTTTGAAGAATGATGAGAGAATCAGTTGTGTGGAAAGAAAAATCGGGCCAGTATGCTGCACAGAGCTTAGCTCGACGGCATATCAGTTTCCTGGATGGCGTGAATCCGTAAAAGAGATTCAGAACTATCTTTTCTGCTAAAGACATTAGAGAGAGACAAGAAATTTCTATGAGTACAGCTCGTTGTAAACTTGAAGATGCCACCTTAACCGCTCGATGTTCTGGTATTTTTTGCAACAAAGTAACAGTGGCTCACAGCTTATTTTATCCAGCGCATATCATCAGTTTTAAAGCTGCATAACTAAAAAACTATTCCAATAAACGTCAATGTTTCAGCAGTCGACTTATAGGCTTCATTCAGCTTCAAAGAGAGGTACTGAAATTTAGTTCTACACATTGAAAATCGGGGAAAAAGGCCAGTTTTTCTTTCTACTCCTGAAAATCTGTGTTCCGCAGAAAGTGCATCCACAAGCCACAAGTCGTGCTTAGGATCTACAACATAGTGGTTCTGCCAATTTTAACGTATGGATGCCTGATTTGGTGGGAACTCTTCGGAAGGGCTATTATATCATTAAACTATAGAGAGTGCAAAGTGGTGCATGTACTGACATCAACAGAACATGTAGAACTTGTCCCAGTGTCGCTTGGCACTTACTTTCCATCAACTTTTTCGTTATTTCCATGATCTATTTTCTTAGAATTGTCGAATACTGGTAGTGCTTTTCAGGCGGAAGTCTTTATGCTCCTGTAGATATGCAAACCGCTCAGGGAATGTGGGGGGCGAGAGAGATATCAGCATTTTTCACCATAGTCAAGCCGGGATCTATGCTCTAACGAAGCCATGTAGCAAAACGAAACTAGGAATCTCCTGTAAGGAGGAGATAAAATCTCTTGGGTGTGCAGGTAACATTTCTCTGATCTGAGTTTCAGTACACATTGCTGATGAGCTTGCCAGGAAGGGGATTGAATTGACCTCAGAGACGTCCTACCCGCTCATCGACTTACAACTTCCTTTTCGCAGTAAAGATGGAGCTCCATTGCTTCATATGATATTTTGAAAACCCTTTGGCTCCAGTACAATAGACGGAGGACTAAGGAAGCCCCAGGGACTATAAGCCATTCTATTTCCAAACTCGTAGTTGTGTTTAACAGTCATAAGACGATCCGCATTCAAGCAGAAAAGCTGGGTTTAACATTTAATTCCCACTGCAAAGGTTGTGGGGAACTTTCAGAGAAAGAGACTGCTGAGCACGTTCTCTGTAAATGTCCGGGTTTGGCAGCTAGACGATTAAGGTCACTGGGTGCTCCTTTCTTCGACAACGTGGGACAAAGCGTGAACCTATCAATCTTCTTCATTATATAAACAGCTTTGAAAGAAATCAGAAAGATGGGAAAAAGAAGTAGCCAGAGATGGGCAATACTTTCAATGATTCACTTGTAACCATTTTTTCAGAATAAAGATGTATTTTCATAAAAAAAACAGCGGGAACTTAGTTGTGCACCTACAATAATATATTCTAAGATCCTTTTTAGTATGCGTAGTTGCAGCTGATAATTTTCATGAAGAGCTTTTTCGTGGCAGAAATGCACTCGAAGGTCTGCCGTTGCTTGTCGAGACGCGAAACCTATTAAACCCCTTTTGTTATTGTTTGGTGTTTCGTGAACGGGGTTTTGAACCATAGCAATAACGAATTGTTGTCACGCACTAACTCATTCGGCAACAGAAGCCGCCGTAAATAATTAGCCTTCGAAATTATGTAACTCCTTAAGTGTCATTGCCATAAATTTTAATGCCTCGCAATAAACGCAGCTACGCACACACTTCCACCAAGCCAACGTTTTTGTATGTATTGGTATGTACTTGTAACGCAGGTAACTCGAATTCGATTGCGAATACTCAATTTATAATGACTTACCAACAGTTTATTACATTAACTGAAAATCACATAACCATAGCAATAACTATTGACGCAAACACAATTTAATGGATAGGTATTGGAATATATTTCTTGTATGTAAAGGGTGGTTAAATTTCAAGGGCCGTTTGCTGAATGTGAACCACACCTAAACGTCAACGATACTGTTGGGCTTCTTTCGTTGGCGTTATTTGAAAGAAAAGATGTACGTCGATAAGCCAACAACAAGTCAAGAGCGAAAGGATGTGATAATTCGGCACATTAATGGCATAGAACCTCAATTATGCTTCAGCGTCAACGAAAATTTGGACCATCGGATGGAGATGTGACGCCGAGGCCGACATTTGGCCGATATTTTTTTCCATACCTAATTGAGCCATACCAATATTATCATAATAAAGAGAAATGACAATAATTTCCTAAAAAAATTGTATTTTATGCAAAATCAACACCGGGCCTCGAAACTTAACCACCCTTTATATGTGCCTATGTATGGGGTGCCTATGCTGATAGCAACTAAAGAGCGCGAAGCTCAACGCGAAGCGCTGCGATGGCATCAAATTAAAATGGCTTCCAGGTGGACATTGGCAGTCGTGCAAATAAAATTTCTTCGAAGCAACTAGCCTGAGTAACGACAGTTGCCAATCAAGTATGGAGAACGAGGAGGAGGCGCGAAAGTGCCATGGAACCATCAATGATAATGCAAATAAATAAATCATAAATATTTAAGCAAACCGAGAGAGCAACACATATAGCAACATACACACATATATATATACATAGAGAGATGAGTGGAATCACAAACGAAGAGCGGGAGCGAGATGCAATGATAGTGAAAATAATGGATTCACTGCTACCTGCTGTGCATATAAATCTCAATAATATATTTATGTATGTATGTATGTATATACTATGTACGAATATTATTGTATAATGCGATTACCCAGCTCAGCACAGCAGCTTATTTATTCATATTACGTACTGACAGATGATGGAGCGCAATTGCAATGCCGCGCAGTGGGGCTGGAGCTTTTGGTTTAATGTTGCCATTAGCTGGAAAGAGTGATGCTTTTAAAGTAAACAAAGGCACGCTCGCACATGCATGGATGGAAATGGATGTACTTATATGTGTGTACGAGCATCCGATTAAAATGGGTTAAAATGTTTGGAATAACGCCTCAGTATGTGTTATTTTGTTGCACATTCCATAAGCACACATACACACACCCACACAAACTCGTATATATGAACTCATACGTGGTTTTGTTGGTCATATTTGCACGACTCATAAAATACCCCTTGAGTTAGTGCTGTAACCTTGTGGCAAGGTGCTGCAACGTGACCTCCATACACAATGTTGTTCTGCTCGTTTGAAGGAGTGCTGCGTTGAATATTTTTAGTGTGTGTCAGATGGTGGCGGAGAGCAGAGAATGCGTAGAGTTGACATTGAAATATAGTTTGGACAATCTTTTGGCTCAAAAGTAGAATAAATTGGTAATGCACACTCCGGGAAAAGTTAGGCTTGAGCAGATATGCAACTAAGTTCAACTAATTGGCAACGAAATGCAGGCAGTCACTTCTGTTGGAACAGGTCAAGTTTTACAAATAAAGAGTGATTTTTTTAGAGCTATGGGAAAGTTTTTTTCAAAAAAAACACACGTAAAATTCAGAAAAATGTATGAAGATTTTATTTAAATCGATAGTACAGTCCATATAATTTAGTGTTTGAAGATTATTTCATGCAAATGTTGACCGCGACTGCGCTTCAAATGGTCCATCCGCTTAGGTCAATTTTGGCATACTCTTTCCAATGTATCTCACATACAAATGCTTTAATGTTGCCTTCCAATGCGTTAATTGAAGCAGGCTTGTCTGAATAGACGTGAGCTTTAACACAGCCCCACCAAAAATAATCTAAAGGCGTTATATCGCACGATCTGGGTGGCCAATTGACAGGTCTCGAACGTGATGGTTCCATGTGTAGAAGTCCACGCAAGTGGGGAAAGTTGCTGATCGCCATTCACTTGGGAGTGGCCAGGACGATTCTTCTACATATGGTTCAAGCAGCTCACAACGGCCGGGATTAGCCCACGTATCCTCTGGGTAGCTTCCGAACACCCGTTCGGGAGTGAGCTAACGTGAGAAGGCGAAGCATTCCAGGATAGCTGGTTGTGCGCTGGGTTTCCCACCCGATGAAAAGAATTGCAAAGCCTCGGATGAGAACTGCCTTTACTGATGACGACCCCTGCAAACGAAATAAGGAATATGATTTGAGGGCATGCACCTGGAATGTCCGGTCCCTTAATGGGGAAGGTGGCTCTGCCCGGCTGGTTGATGTCCTCGTGAGAGTAAAGGCTGACATCACTGCCATCCAAGAGATGCGATGGACGGGGCAAGGTAAGACAACCATAGGACCTTGCGACGTCTACTACAGCTGCCATGTAAAGGAACGCAAATTCGGTGTCGGATTTGTTGTGGGAGAGAGACTTCGTCGCCAAGCACTGTCGTTCACTCCGGTGGACGAGCGTCTCGCAATAATCCCCATCAAAGCGCGATTTTTTAACATCTCGCTAATTTGCGCCCACGCCCCGACGGAAGAGAAGGACGATGCGACCAAAAATTCCTTCTTTGAGCGCTTGGAACGTTCCTATGAGCGCTGCCCCCGCCACGACATAAAAATCGTGCTTGGCGACTTCAACGCCAGGGTGGGCAAGGAGGGAATTTTTGGTCCCACAGTAGGAAAATTCAGCCTGCACAACGAAACATCCGGTAACGGACAGAGGCTGATCGACTTCGCCGGGGCCCGAAACATGGTAGTCTGCAGCACCAGATTCCAAGCTACCTGGCTGTCTCCTGATCGAAAAACGCGAAACCAGATCGATCATGTTGTGATAGATGGAAGACACGCTTCTAGTGTATTAGATGTACGCACAATCCGAGGACCCAACATCGACTCGGATCATTACCTTGTTGCAGCCAAGCTGCGCACCCGCCTCTGTGCAGCAAAAAACGTACATCTAACTACGCAAAGAATGATTCGACATCGAAAAGCTGCAATCACAACAGACAGCCAGAAGATTCGCCACTCGACTCTCACTCCTACTCTCGGAGAGCACTGCTCAACAAACCGGCATGCGCGAGCAATGGAGCAACATTTCTCGTTCCCTACGTACCGCCGCCGAAGAAGAAATCGGATTCCGGCGAGCCCGAAAAAACAATTGATGCGACGAGGAATGTCATGCTGCCGCCGAAAGAAAGGATGCCGCCAATAGAGCCACGCTGCGATCGGGCGCAACGCGAGCCATGTGGGATCGCTACAGAGAGCTGAAAAAGGAAGAGAGACGTATTATCCGACAGAAGAAACGAGAGGCCGAAATACGTGAGTGCGAGGAGCTTGAGATGCTGGCCAATAGGAACAACGCCCGAAAATTTTACCAGAAAGTTCGGCGGCTTACAGAAGGTTTTAAGACCGGGGCGTTGTCCTGTAAGAACAAAGACGGCGATCTGGTGACTGACGTACAGAGCCATCTTAAATTATGGAGGGAACACTTCTCGAACCTGTTAAACGATGACAGCTGCGCATGTCATAGAGAATGTGAAGATCCCGATACCCCAATCGTTGACGACGGAATTGTCGTTCCGTTACCCGACCATGACGAGGTGAGAATAGCAATATCACGGCTAAAGACCAACAAAGCCGCGGGCGCCGACGGACTGCCGGCTGAGCTATTCAAACATGGAGGCGAGGAGCTGGTAAGGTGCATGCATCAGCTGGTATGCAAAATATGGTCGGATGAAAGCATGCCTGCCGATTGGAATTTAAGTGTTCTCATGTGCCCAATCCATAAGAAGGGCGATCCTGCAATCTGTGCCAATTACCGCGGGATTAGTCTTCTAAATATCGCCTATAAGGTTCTAGCGAGCGTATTGTGTGAAAGGCTGAAGCCCACCGTCAACCAACTGATTGGACCTTATCAGTGTGGCTTCAGACCTGGAAAGTCTACCATCGACCAAATATTCACAATACGCCAAATCTTGGAAAAGACCCATGAAAGGAGAATCGACACACACCATCTTTTCGTCGACTTCACAGCTGCATTCGACAGTACGGAAAGGAGTTACCTGTATGCCGCTATGTCTGAATTTGGTATCCCCGCAAAACTAATACGGCTATGTAAGATGACGTTGCTCAACACCAGCAGCGCCGTCACAATTGGGAAGGACCTCTCCGAGCCGTTTGATACCAAACGAGGTTTCAGACAGGGGGACTCCCTGTCGTGTGACTTCTTTAGCCTGATGTTGGAGAGCATCGTACGAGCCGCAGAACTTAATCGCTCAGGCACAATTTTTTATAAGAGCGTACAATTGCTGGCGTATGCCGATGATATTGACATCATCGGCCTTAACAACCGCGCTGTTAGTTCCGCCTTCTTCAAACTGAATAAAGAGGCAAAGCGAATGGGTTTGATGGTGAACGAGGACAAAACGAAGTACCTCCTGTCTTCAAACAAACAGTCGGCGCACTCGCGTATCGGCACCCACGTCACTGTTGACAGTTATAATTTTGAGGTTGTAAAAGACTTCGTGTATTTAGGAACCAGCATTAACACCGATAACAATGTCAGCCTTGAAATCCAACGTAGAATCTCTCTTGCCAACAAGTGCTACTTTGGACTAAGTAGGCAATTGATCAGTAAAGTCCTCTCTCGTCGAACAAAACTAACACTCTACAAGACTCTCATCATGCCCGTCCTAACGTATGGCGCAGAAGCTTGGACGATGACAACATCCGATGAAGCGACGCTTGGAGTGCTCGAGAGAAAGATTATGCGTAAGATTTTTGGATATTTGCACGTTGGCAATGGCGAATATCGTAGACGATGGAACGATGAGCTGTATGAGCTTTACGACGACATAGACATAGCGCAGCGAATAAAGATCCAGCGGCTTCGTTGGCTGGGTCATGTCGTCCGAATGGATACAAACGCTCCGGCTTTGAAAGTATTCGATGCGGTACCAGCTGGTGGTAGCAGAGGAAGAGGGCGGCCTCCTCTGCGTTGGAAAGATCAGGTGGAGAAGGACTTGGCTTCACTTGGTGTGTCCAATTGGCGCCGGTTAGCACGAGAAAGAAACGACTGGCGCGCTTTGTTAATCTCGGCCAAAATCGCGTAAGCGGTTATCGCGCCAATTAAGAAGAAGAAGAAGAACGTGAAATAAAATGTTTACCGAACTCCCCTCTCAACAAGTCCATTGTTACGCGTGCTGTGTGGCATGTGGCATGTAGCACCGTCTTGCTGAAACCACATGTCATGCAAGTCAAGCTCTTGCATTTTGGGCAAAAAAGCAAAAAAGTAGGATATAATTTCACGGTAGCGCTCACCATTCACAGTTACGTTACGATTCGCAGCATCTTTGAAGAAGTACGGTCGAAGGATACCTCCAGCCCATAAACCGCACCAAACTGTGACCTTTTCTGGATACATTGGTAGCTCTTGCAATTCTTCTGGCTGATCTTCACTCCAAAATCGACAATTCTGCTTATTTACGTACCCATTGATCCAAAAATGAGCTTCGTCGCTGAACACAATTTTTCGACTTTAAACTTTCTTAACAGAACACGCATTTTTATAATAAAATTCAATGATTTGCAAGCGTTGTTCGTTTGTAAGACGATTCATGGTTAAATTATAGACCAACCTGAAGATGTTTGACAGTGAAACAAAACACGACACGTGCGTCAGCTGTTTAAACCAACTGTTTAAAAAGATAATAGCTAAAAAAACACCCTTTACAAAATGCATTGTAAAACATATGCAAATTTTTTTTTTCGGAACGACAGGGTAAGTTACTCATACTCATACGCGTATACTTCTGATAGAGGAAGTCATGCTGACCCCTTACTACTGAATGAAGTTAAAGTCGTGTGCTTTTGATTTTTTTATTACTTGGATTTGAAGGTTAACCTCCTCCTTCAAGCTTAATCTCCTCCCCACCAAAGCAACAAGCAAACTTTAAAGGAATAGTTTCATGTTAGTTTCAAGAATGGAAAATACATGCGAGACTTTTACCTAACTGAAATACCTGTGCTTAGATAAACTCTTAATCACTTACAATCAAACTTATATTCTACCTACATCCATTCGATTTTAGCAAAACGTTCAGAAAAATGAATAAAAATTTATACATACAGACTGTGTCAGAAGAAAAGAACCGGTTTTTTTCTTGTTACTTCAAGATATCTTTGCATATTGCGGCCGCTTCTCGCTCAATCGCATCAACTGAAGTCGATACCGATCCCCAGTGATGGTTTCGCTTGGTTTTAACAGTTCATAATATTGGTAGTCGAAAAAGTCTTTTCGTATTTCTAATCAAACTTCAACTCATTTTTTTAATATTTATAATGAACTTTATTACGCCAAATATGTACCATTTTGGTCGACCACCTTTTGCCATTTTTCTTCTAGAGACATTATTCCATCAGTGTAAAACTTTTGTGGTTTCTTGGCGAAAAACTGCGACAAGTAAATTTCACAGGCTTCCCTTGAAGCCAACTTTACTCCATTAAGGGAGTTCTGCATTGACCGAAACAAATGGTAGTCCGATGGTGCAAGGTCAGGGCTATATGGTGGATGCATCAAAACTTCCCAGCCAACCCCTTCCAGTTTTTGCCGAGTCATCAAAGATGTGTGTGGCCTAGCGTTGTCCTGATGGAAGACGACGCCCTTTTTTGCTGATCAGTTCTGGCCGTTTTTTTTTCGATTGCTTGCTTCAATCTCATCAGTTGTTGACAGTAAAGTGTAGAATCAATCGTTCGAGCAGGCTGGAGCAACTCATAGTGGATGATTCCTTTCCGATCCCACCAAACACACAGCATAACCTTTCGAGGCGTCAATCCTGGCTTTGCGACCATTTGTTGAGCTTCACCACCCTTGCACCATGATCTTTTTCTCACATTATTATCGTATTTGATCCACCTTTCGTCTCCTGTTACCATTCGCTTCAGAAATGGTTCGATTTCATTTCGTTTCAGCGAAGAATCGCAGATGTCAATTCGGTCCATTAAATTTTTCACAGACAATTCATGTGGTGCCCAAACATCGAGCTTCTTTCTGTAACCAGCCTTTTTTAAATGGTTCAAAACCGTTTAATGATGAATGTTTAGTGCCTTGGTGATGTCATGGCAGCTTATGTGACGGTCCTGGTCAATGTTTTCCATAATTTCATCGACTTTTTCAACGATAGGTCGACCGGAGCGAGGTGCATCTTTCACATCGAAATTTCCAGAACGGAAGCGAGCGAACCATTGTTGTGCTACACGAATTGATACAGCATCGTCTCCGTAAACTTCACAAATTTCAAAATATAGCGAATTTCTTCATTATTTTCACTCATTTTTGAACAGCTATGACTTTTTTCCAACTTCTCCGAATTTAATTTTTTTTTGTTAAATGAAGCTTAAAATGTCACCTTTATAACACCATATGATATGATACAATGTGATTGGTAGCACTGGAGATAGATGACTCCAACGACATCTATTGACAGAATACGAAAAGACTTTTTCGACTGCCCAATAAGGTTGGCAAAAAAGTCTTGCGGTATTTCCGCCAGCTTGTCTTTGCAAGCGCGTAGTTCTAGTTGTATTCGTCGCATCGGTTCACGCTAGAGCCCTTTGGAAAGCTAAAAAAGTGCTAACACGTGTTTGATTAATTATTGTTTGCTTTTAGTCGTTCGTGAGTTATAGCGTCGCAAACATGGAGCAAAATAAAGAGAAAATACGGCATATTTTACAGTACTACTACGATAAAGGCAAAAATGCATCTCATGCTGCCAATAAAATTTGTGCAGATTATGGACCCGATACAGTTTCCATTTCCACCGCACAACGATGGTTTCAACGTTTTCGTTCTGGTGCAGAGGTGATCGAAGATGCGCCACGGTCCGGAAGGCCTGTCGTCGAAAATTGCGATAAAATCGCTGAATTGATCGAAAGAGACCGGCATAGTAGCAGCCGTAGCATCGGCCATGAGCTGGGCATGAGTCATCAAACCGTTATAAACCATTTGAAGAAGCTTGAATTCAAAAAGAAGCTCGATGTATGGGTGCCACACGACTTGACGCAAGAAAACATTTTTGCCCGTATGGATGCATGCGAATCGCTTCTGAATCGCAACAAAATCGACCCGTTTTTGAAGCGGATGGTGACTGGCGATGAAAAGTGGGTCACTTACGACAACGTGAAGCGCAAACGGTCGTGGTCGAAAAGCGGTGAAGCTGCCCAGACGGTGGCCAACCTTGGATTGACGGCCAGGAAGGCTCTTCTGTGTGTTTGGTGGGATTGGCAGGGAATCATCCACTATGAGCTGATCCCCTATGGCCAAACACTCAATTCGGACCTGTACTGCCAACAACTGGACCGCTTGAATGCAGCACTCATGCAGAAGAGGCCATCTTTGATCAACAGAGGCCGAATTGTCTTCCATCAGGACAACGCCAGGCCACGCACATCTTTGGTGATGCGCCAGAAGCTCCGGGAGCTCGGATGGGAGGTTCTTTTGCATACACCGTATAGTCCGGATCTCGCACCAAGTGATTACCACCTATTTCTGTCCATGGCGAACAAGCTTGGTGGTCGGAAGTTGTCCTCAAGAGAGTCCTGTGAAAATCGGCTCTCCGAGTTTTTTGACAATAGGGAAGCGAGCTTCTATAAGAGGGGCATTATGAAGTTGGCATCTCGTTGGGAACTCGTCATTGAACAAAACGGCGCATATTTGACTTAAATCGTATTATTATAACCAATTTTATGAACAATTGAAAATTCAATAAAAATACCGCAAGACTTTTTTGACAACCTTATATTTCGTTCTGCTTTTGCCTGCGTAGTAGTCCCACTCACGAGCTACGACGCCAGTGCTAACTCAGTTTAGTCTCGTTCGAAACTTTCCCGTAAACGCAACCAAACAAAAATGAGTGGGAAGAACGCAAAGCGTTTCGAGACGGTATTTTTCTGCACGCATTCGAAAGGACCGAAATTATCTTACTCCGGGGCTGCAAAAGTGATTAAAAAATCAAAAAAGCTTGTTGTAATGTGGAATCAGCGGTATAAGGTGTACAAAAATGCTGATGACTTTTCCGAGCGTGGCTTGAAGCGAGAGACGACAAAAAAGTAGGATAAAATGATCGTTCAACTTTTTAAGCGGGACCCTTCTTTGCGACTACGCCAAGCACGCCCAATTCTTGCTGAAAAGAGAATCGATGTGAGCATCAACCAAACCACTGCTTTCAGAAAAACACATTGAGATACGCAAGACTTGGGCTACCGAAGACATGAAACGCGATTGGAGTAAAGTTGTTTTCTCGGGTGAAACAACTTTCTGGGCTTGGGTTCCACTTGAGCGAGCTTGGTCCACGAGCCATACTAAAATCGTACAGCGTACTGTTAAACACCCGGCGAAAGAGAATGTTTAGGGTGGCTTCTCCGAGCTCGGTTTCGGGTGTTTGAAACTTTTCACCAAAAATTCGAACGCCGAAAAATAAGTCGAAATTTACAATCGAGGACTTTTGAAGTCGGTTGAAACGAAGTATCCAAGAAGAAACAATGATTGGGTATTGCAAGAAGATAATGATCCAAAACACCAAAGTCGACTCTGTAAGGGCTGGTAACAAGAAAATGGCGTCATAGTAATGGACTGGCCTTCTCAGCCGCCATCCCATTGAAAATGTGTGGGGAATTATGAAAACGCATCTTGCCGGAAAGCCAGTCCACGATTTAAAGCAACTCGTGCGTTAAGCTCGCAAAATCTGGTCCTCTTAGTCAACGAGCTACGCAGAAAAGATGCACGGCTATATCCGACAACGATGGAGACTACACGGCTTATTGAGTAATTGCGACTCGTAGTTTTGTACATACTTTCATTTAAAAAAATTTAAATATATATATTTTATACTTCATGAAGAATCGCGGTTCCTTTTTTCTGACACAGACTGTAGATGTGAAATAATATCTTTCAAGCAGAAGCTCTCGAGTTAAGGATGCAGGAAATTAGAAACCATCCACAACAACTATCGGAAGTATCAATTTTTTCAGATGCCCAAGAAGACATCTTAGCTTTAAAGTCACCTATAACCAATCCAAAAATGAACAGAAAATGACAAGAATAATTAAATGCCTCAGCCCAAACGATAGACATCACCTCATCTGTATCCTGGCCATAAGAACGTAGAGGGAAATCGGAAAACTGATGAACTTGTAACACAGGGGACTTCCTCTAAGAGTATTCGAAGTGGTAGAAGTTAGTGGGCAATTCCAGAAACAGGCCGTTGACAGATACTTGGCGGCCTTGATGGCCTGGTCAAATACTTGAAAAATAACTAAACAAATCAGGCCCAAACTTCAACGAACCCAGAACTGATGAGCCGTAAAGAAAGCCACGAGCAGATATATTCAGAATTATGTCAACAATAATCGGCCACGGACCTTTGTGTTTCCAGGAAGATTAGGTGGCCGTACAGTGATGGATGCAGAAGCTGCAATCAAGAAAAATCTAAGGAAACAGCTGCGTGAGTGCCCAAGTCTGAGAGCTGTACGACAAAGAATGCTGGTGGAATTCTTGATGGTTAACTTGAAAGAAATTGCAGAAAAGAAAATAGACGACATAGGCAGATTCATAGTCAAATCAAGATGGTTCGACTAATAAAAAGCAGTGATTATACAAGTAGTGTATCAAAATAGCGTCTTCTGGGCTAATTAATTGTCACTCAGACAATACCTCCGACCCCACTACAAGTAAGTGCAATGAGCCAGAGTGGGTCAGAATAACCTATTTAAGAGCCAAAACTCTGATATCCTAGGAAATGGTGAAAAAATCAATGAAAAACCCATTTCTAAAAGTTTTTAAATCTCTGATTACAAATAAAAATTTAAAAAGTCAAAATGCGGATCAAAATGACAGACGTGAATTAAATATGAAATCAGAATTTTCACTCCAAAATAAGAATTTAGTGACTTAAAAACACAACTCAAATTAATCTTTAAAAAGCCCAAAATATGAGACCGAAAATGGAGGACAGAAATTTGCCGCTCCCACGACAGTCGCTTCTACGATAATGGACAACCTGGATTTATATCCGGCCAAGGGCTGTTACTCCAGCAGCATTCCCCAACAATTTATGGAGAATACAAGAATGATAGATTTACACGGTTTGCTTTTTACAATGGTGTAAAAGAAAATTGTGAGGGGAACTTCAGCTGCCACGTCACTTGAGAGATTCGGCATGATGAGTTCACATGCAAATATTCACACCCTCGTCCAATGAGTCGTTGTTCAGATACCAAAAAAGCAATATGAGCAAAGGCTGTTGATTTTTCTTCGTACATCACCAACACAATCTCATATGGTTTGTAAACACATCGCAAGTGACGCCAGCCCATCAGCCCATTCTGGCAAATTCGCTCAGAGCGGAATATCGGTCTGTTAAAGAGCAGACCTCTAAAAATTGTTTCACCATGTGGTGAATATTTATGCTGTTATAACAAGAGCAAACATTTTGAAATATAAAAGTTTTTCACGCTTAGAATCTGGAGATTTGTTACGATGCGATGTTCACGATGAGCTGACAATTTTAAGCGGTAAGTAAAAAAATATTGAAGAGCTAAAGGTTTAATGGCTGTGCAAGTGGGAAAAGAACGAAACAAGTGAAATAAGGAAGATGTGGCTTTGAATTAGAGGATGATGACCACCAATTACATTTTTATTAACCGCTTCAAGTTACTGATGTATTTCACCACATGTGTGTTATTTAAACTCGCAATATCTGCAGGTATGTAGCGACAAAGTGAGAGTTCAGATGCCTTCTTATGAGTCTTTGCCCGACGAGACCAGGGCAGCTAAGAAGATTTCACCTCCAGGCAGCTCTTCATCTTCATTCTCCAGGTAGTTCTTGCAGAAAGGACATGAAGGAATCACAAGTCTTACATGGACACCTAACCGACAAGTCCGTTAAGGATACCTTGCAAACTCGAGAGGTGCGGCTTTGTTAGCCTTAGAAGTTCGCTAAAGCGTCCCCGATCTACTCCTCTCTTTCCAGAAGTAGACTCCAGGTTCTCAAGAGAGCCCCAATCCTTTCGTTTTTCGATGAAACCGTCTCCAGGGTCCCTTGTCTAGCCATTTCATCAGCCCAGCAATTTTTCTCTACGCCGCTGTGATCGCAATTTTTTTTTAATTTTGTTTGAAAATTTAGAGTTTATACAAAATAAAGTTAAAAGTTTGATTTATATGGTTTTGGTTAAAGAATGAATAGTATTAAAATAAATATTAGGTGCGCAACTAAGTTCCCGCAGTTTGTCAGTAGATGCCGCCAGCAGTGTGTGCCACTCGATTCTAACATAACTTAAACGCCATAAACCAAGCTTAGACATAAGGTAAACAAACTGGTTCGACACATTTTGTTTTGGTATCGTCTACTTTTGGTTTTGTGAAAATGTCTGATTTTGGGAAGTGGTGACTTTCCTCTTTCATTCGAAAAAAACAGGCGGGTGAAGCGCATCGATAGCTACAAAAAGGAGATGCTGCTTTAATTGAAACAACGTCCGAGATTGGTTCCGTCGCTTGAAGGCCAAAAACCTTCGAAGGTGCTGCATTCGAAGCATTGCTCAATAAGGATCCGTGACAAACGCAAGAAGAGCTTGTTTCAGTATTAGGAGTTACCCGCCAATCCATTTCCAAGCGGTTGCGCGCTTTGGGAATGATTCAGAAACAGGGGACTTGGGTTCCTTATGAGTTAAAACCGAGGGATGTTGAACGTAGTTTTTTCACCTGTGAACAACTGCACCAGCGGCAAAAAAGGAAGGGTTTTCTTCATCGCATCGTGACGCGTGATGAAAAATGGATTCACTGCAGCAATCCAAAGAAAAGAAAGTCAGGGGGATTGTCCGGTCATGCTTGTACGTCGTCACCTCGGCCGAATATTGACCCGATTTACACGAGGAGACATCTGGAAGGGAAACATTTTGTTCGAGGGCGAAGGACGGTCGGGGAAGAGAGAAGGGATTTTGTCTCCCGTACTCGGCGACACGCTTTGCTCTTCTTATTCGTATTTCTTATCTTAAAGCAATTTTTGACAGTTGCTTCATTCGTTTTCTTCTTTTGTGGAAGAAAGTTCTAAGTTATGTGTTGGTTTTCAATCAAACGGAAGATAACAACGATGACAAAAATGACCGATTATTTTTGCTAGTAAAGTAGGTATAATTTAAAATAGTTATGGGACATGTTTATGTTGATTTCTAATTTTTCCCTGCATTTCTAGATACTCAATTTAATTTTAAGTTAATTATTTAATTATGAAGTATTTTTAATTTAATTTTTTTTAATCAAGTATAAGAATTTATAAATATATTTCAATAAAAAAACAACAAATTATTTATTATTTAACTAGTTTGCATTTTTCATTCATATATTTACGAAACTGTTGTCGAACGCTCTCTGCTTTACATGTAAGCTCGTGCTAGAATACATCCGAACCAGACGATGCTAAAGAATTAAATGTCAAAATGTCGCGGAAACATTTTTACCCGTGTGTACGCGAATGAAACATCAAAAGGGAATTTCCAGTGTAAATCGGGACATTTATAGCTGACTAGCAGTTCCATTTATATGAAGACATCAAAAAATGGCTTGATCCAGCCTCAAAAGATGAACAGTTATACCGTGACGGTATACGAGAACTACCAAATAGATGGGGAAAACAAGAAATTGTAACTACAAAAAAAAAAAAAAAAATTATTTTCCAGCACTTTTTCGCTGGCCAAAAATTTTCGACGAATAATCAGTCATTACTCGAGGCATTGTTGGTGTTTCATTGGAAATAAATTTAATCAGAAGGTCAGGACGCTGACCGTATCTCCCTATTCTGGGGAAGGAGCATCTATCTTTAAGGCATCCCGGTGGAGCCGTTCGAAGTTCAAAGCGGAATTCGCCAGGGATGTATTCTATCGCCCGTGTTACTCCTCTTAGTAATAGGAGAGGTCTACGAAGCAGGCTCGTGGACGATGCTAATGGCTAAATGGACGGTGTCTAACCTGCCACAACACATCGATTATGCTGACGACATATGTCACTTGGCACATCACCTAAGCAACTTAAGGAAATAGGTTTCGCACTTCACAGGGAAGCTAGGTCTGTCGGTCTTAAAATCAATTTCAAAGGTGGGTGAGTGGAGATTGCAAGCAACCTTATTGAAAGCAACCTTATTTACTTACCTTAGCAGCAAAATTGCCCCGGGCTGTGACACGGATGCAGACAAATGCTCCCGAATCGAAAAAGCCAGAAGGGTATTCGGAATCTTGCACTCTGTATGGCGAAACACTAACCTAAGTTCCAATTAAAGGTTAGGCTCTTCAAGTCGATTGTGCGGTTGGTAACGCTGTACAGTAGCTCTACCTAGAAAATCACCACCGCGATAACCAGTCGCTTACAAGTTTCTGTCAACTTTTGTCTAAGGATTATATTGTATTACGAATTTTCTGGCCAAAAGTAATGCCAAATAAGGAATTGCTCGAAAAAGCAAACATGTAACCGCTAGACACTTTGATTAGAAGACAGAAATGGAAGTGGATTGGTCGCACTTAACGCAAGGAAGACGGTAACATAGCGAAGAAGAAATGTATTGGAACCCACTTACAGCGAAAGGAAGAGCCAAAAGAAACCTGGAAAAGAGCTGTGGACCGCGAGTCTGCTCAACTCGGGTTAAGCTGGAAGCAGGTGAAGGCGTTACCAGTGATCGGACGAGATGACGCGTAGGTGTTGTTGCTGCCCTGTGCTCCGCTAGCGATTCAAGGAAACCCTGTTGATGATGATGATTATTCTTCAAAATGTTACAAAAAATATTAAAAAATTGGAATAGTAAAGGGCTTTCCAATAACAGGTGTTATTTTGAAAAGCCCGCTATTTCGGTAGATGCCACTTTTGAAGCTGTCATTTTTTGATATTTGAGAAGTAGAAACTACGCCATTAATACAAATGGAACGATACACGTTTAAACAACACACTGAAATTATTATATTGTAATTCACTATAAAAATGGTGAAAATTTGTCAGAGACGGGTAAAACTCGAACATTTTTGGAGAAACACCTTGTCAGACCGCAATACAGAAATTGGCGAAAAAATTCGAGCTGTTGGGACAAGTTAGTGATGTGAAGAATAAAACCCGTGCACGTCGCTCAAGAACAGCCGAAAATCGAAAATGTTGCTGTTGTAGCCGAAAGTGTTGAAGAAAACCCAGGTTTGTCCGTCCTTCTTTGGAATTAGGCATTCCACAAACATCATTACACCGTATTTTGCTATTTTGCATAAAGATTTGGGTCTTAAGGCTTACAAAGTCCAGTTAACACAAGAATTCAAGCCGGCTGATCATCAACCACGTCTTGTCTTTGCTGATTGGGTCGTTGAAATGCATGAAAATGATCCGGAATTCCATCGAAAAATCATCTTGAGTGATGAGGAACATTTCCAGCTCAGTGGCTTCGTCAACAAGCAACGTATTGTCGGATCTGGGGCTGAGAAAATCCAAGAGTTATTGTTGAAAAGCCTCTCTATTCTCAACGTGTGACTGTTTTGTGCGGTTTATGGCCCGGCGGAGTCATTGAACCTTACTTTTTGGATAATATAGCTGGAGCAACCGTTACGGTTAATGGATTGCGCTATCGAGAGATGATTAACGATTTTTCATGGCCGGATTTTTTATGATCTGGACAACGTTCATTTTCAACAATACTGCGCTACGTGCCACACAAGCAACGAAACCATTGATCTTTTACGGGAATAACACCTCTTATTGGAAAACCCTGTATTAAGTTCAAATGAATATTTAAAAGCAAACTTCATGCACTCAATTATGCTCACCACTGTACGCAAGTTTTCTCGTACACTACAAGTTGAAAAAGCAGATTTAACTTTTCTCGCAATTTTTATTTACTATTCTCTGCCAACAAACACCTCTTTCCCCTTGTCTTTGCTAAACAAAGCTGAGGTCAACCCACTGCTAACATCTTCATCTGCTCCAATTTTCCTATTGAGTTGGCAAATGTCAAAACACTTTCTGTGAATTAACTTTCAACCGAAACGTGCTGCAATTTATTGCTTTTTATACAACAACAATTTGTACTCACTACAACCAAACCACCGACTACCCACAGTTTGAGCAACAGTTTAGTAGCAGGGGTAGCCAGCATGAAGTTATTTCTGTTATCTTTGCCAACATTCATCTCAGCAACACTTCATCACAGAGTGTCATACATCAAAGTCTACATCCTCATCATTTCGTCATTACGCTTGGTGATGTGTATAAATGTTATTTGCCTGTGTGTGTGTGTGTGTGTGCTATAAGCCCTTGAAATGATTTTCTGACTGCTGTAATGGCTTGTACTCTGCTTTCATTTTCATTTCCATTTTCACTTTTCTCTTTTTATTTTTATTTCCTTGCCACTTTTGTAGTCACATAGCCGCCCGTGGCTTATTAACAAATTATGAAAGTGCCAGTTGGGATTTAGCGGTGGCGCATACTCGCATATTAGGACTGTGTCCCCTAGGAAAATTTAATCAATATATGGCACATAAATACAAGCGCATGCGAATTATATATAAAGCGTGTTAAGTAAATTTATATTGGCAATTAGCAAAAGTTTTCTGTAGTAAAATTATGTAGTAAAATTATATGCTTTTGCACATAATTATTTTATTGGAGAGTTGTTAAAATGTGGCAAAAGCGGGAGTCGAATCTCTATGGCATTGTTATAAAAGTTATAGTTGATTTCATTGGATGATAAAGTGCTCAAGGATTGATGGCGGCGCACTCAGTGCTGGCAACTTAGTTCACTTATATGATTTGCTACGAATTCAAGGCAAAAATTATCTAAGATACTGGTAAAAAAAAGTATGCAATAAGTTGAAAAGTTGAGACAAATTCTGTCACTAGTGACATTAAGTACTCGTATAGCAGCATGCCACGTCCCAGAGTACTTTCCTGCCATATAAAATGTAGGCAAAAATAGAATTATAAAATTTTTCTCGTAGTGAACGCTGAGTTCAAAGACAAATGATGATTTTGTGTTTTTCCTTTTTTTGTATTTTTTTTTTCTTTTTTGTTTTGTTTTATAACTTTCATACTTTCACTGTAAAGTCAGTGTGAAGTTGAAAATTTGTCTTCTTGTTGCATTAGGCACGTTTCTATTAAAAATAAATTTAGTAAAGAACCCATGAGTTGCTTTCGAACAAATTATTTCTGTTTTGGCGAGTTTCTTCTCGTAAACGTCTCCCAATGCTCCCCAGTCCTTGTTAACTGTTTGATGTTCTGACAAAAACTCGTTGTGTACAACACCGTTGTAACCTATAAAAACCGTGCGCAATGCTTTCTTTTTTGACTGAACATGACATTATTATTAAGAACTCAAAAATATGCTTACCCATTTTGAAAAATTAAAATTTTCTTATGTCTTCCAGTTTAATCTGTGAAATAGAGTCAAGAAAAGGTATGTATGCATTAGAAGAAATTACACAGTAACAAATTTCAACTTTTTTAACACGCATGAGAAAATCGATATGTGTACGTCACTAGCGCTAGCTTGTGGTGTACCAACATTTTTCAATTGAAAGTTTCAGTTAGGACACAGAATTTAAAAAAATTATTATAAACCTATAAAAGAATTTGGTATTGACTTGAAATGTGAATTTGTTCGATCTTTGAGGTTTTAGGCCCTGAAGCCAAATAGCGACGAATCACCATTGATGCAAAGCTAAATTGCAAAGTTCATATTATTAAAAAACAAAGTGAGATTAAACATAGCCTCAGATAGCTTTATGGACTCCTTCGAAGGCAATCAAAATTATCATTAAATAATAAACTTCTACTACGAGTATACCCGGGCGAACGACATGAAGTGTAACCTATTCGAAACAGATAACTTTTTTGTGTGAAATTAGTTTTTATTGATTTCAAAGACAAAATTGTTCAAAAATGATTACAATTAACAAATATTCACTTTAGCTCGATATGACCACCTTTTGCCTTGACTATAGCCTTCAAACGGTCAAAAAATGAGTTTCATGCTGCACGAATGTGATCTTGAGGTATTTTGGCCCATTCTCGTATAATCGCTTTTTTCAGCTCATCCATACTGGCACATTTTTTAGTCCTCACCTTGCTCTCCAAAATGGACCAGATGGAATAGTCGAGCTTCTAAAACACTTTCCCGATAATAAGTCGCATTCACTTTTACACCAGGCTCGATAAAAACGATTGGAGAGCGTCCATCAGCGGTCACTGCGGCCCAAACCATTACTTGCGATAGGAAATTGCTTCGAGCGACCATACGTAGGCTCAAATTCTCGTATGAACGTCCGGTCCAGTAAACACGATCGTTTTGAGTGTTTATGTAATGCTCAATTGGGAAATTTTTTTCATCAGAAAACGCAATGTTAGGAAATTCGCCACGTTCGTGCAAGCGCAACAACTCTTTTGCTCTTTCGCACCGAACTTTTTTTTTGCTGGGGTGAAAGATCATGTGCTTTTTGGAACTTGTAAGCCTTGACCTTGAGCTCATTTTTCAATACGCGTCTAAGGCTGTCTCGCGATATTTTCAGTTCTTTGGCCATTTTTCTTCCACTTCGACGTGGATTTCGTTCAAGTCGAGCCTGCACTTTCCGAACCATTTCTGGCGTTGTTGCGGTTTTTTTTGGTCCCCCTCCATAGCGTTTTGCGATACACAAACATTGTATTCACTTTAGGTGACTGAGCTCACGAACAATGGCTGGCTGTGATTTTCCAGCCAAATATAACGCAATCACACTCTTATGTTTGAATTCCGTCATAGAAAAAAAATCAACAAAACTGAAAAATGCAAATGCTTTTGATGGCTTATAAACAATATACTGAACTATCATTAGAACAATTTTGACGTTAATGTCATAAGCTGTTTTACAGATACAAGCAGTATGAAGTTGGTAACACTTCATATCGTTCACCCTGCATGCAAATCCACCTTGCAGATATTACAAAGAGCACAGTTTAAAATCCTTAGGCCTATGCTAATGCTAATTTTCCATGTTACACGACGAACGCCGACTTAAAGACTAACACTGTGGAAGAAGTGATACTTAACGCAAGCACAAAACACAGTCCGTATAGGTAAGGGAAAAGTATAATTCATTCTCAACTTTATGTGCGAAAGCTACACACTTCGGAAAATGTGCTTTAAATTTCGGGAGACAATTTCTACGAGAACTAAGGCAGCATAAGTGCCAAAAGAGCGTCATGGCTTAAAAATATCTGGGAAAACATCATTATCGACATAACAATTGGCCCATGTACGAAGCTTTTGACAAAAAGAGTAAAAAATCTAATCTAAACTAACACAATTTTCAAATTGTACTAAATCAATTTACCATTCCAAATATTACAAAGTTACACAAAGTTACACTCGAACTTTTGGCTACCGTTTTTGAAAACAGAATAATCACCCGAAATTCCGATATCAACTGACCGCATCGGAGCTGTGTTTTAAGCCCGTTGGACTATTTTTTGTGGGGAGCCGTTAAGGACAAATACTATGCGAACCATCCAGAGACGATTGATGCTTTAAAACACGAAATCAAAGATGTCATTCATGAAATTGGGGCCCAAACAATCGAAAATGTGCTTAAAAATTAGGTTGATCGAATGGCCTACTGTAAAGCCAGTCGTGGCAGTCATTTGAACAATAGTATTTTTCATTCATAAATGACAATGTTCAATCTTCAAAAAAAAAAAAAAAAATTGTAAGTACCAAAAAAAAACTGGGACACTTGTTTGTTCTGGCTTCAATCATTTATAACTTGAGAACGGTTCAATCAATAATAACTTAATTTTGCAACTCAAACGTAAAGTGGGACAATAATGAAAATATGGAAAGAAAGGTGATGAACTAATATTTTGTCTAGTATCGCTTTCTACTAACTACAGCTTTTAGACGTCGTTGCTCGGAGTCTACTAGAGTTTTGGTGACATCTCTTGGAATATGTTCCAATATTTTCTCGATGGCTGCTTGGAGATAATATTTACCGCGAGAGAGATGGGGCAATACATTTTTTGCATTGTAAAGCAACCATTCCCTTACAATTATTATGTATATGTCCGCCACAATGCTTCACAGTACCAACCACATTAAACGGATTGAACGCTGTGCCTCCCCTTCTCCAGACAAAACTATGATCATCCGACCTAAATGAGTTGAAATTCGAATCGTTGGTTTAAATAACTTTGCTCCGAAATTCATGCGGAGTGCTAACGTATTTCTTAGCATAATTCAACTTTTTGCTCGCATTAATCCTTGACACAAGGCGCTTTTTCTAGAAGTGTACGTTCTGTACTCGTTACTGTGCAGACAATTTCTGAGAGTGTGTGGATGTTCGTCTACAATTGATGAATTTTTACGTGATGTGGCCTTACTAACTGCAGACATTTTTCGGTTTTCGTTTATTAAATTTCTAAGAAAATAATGATTTTCATGGTATTAGTCTGAGGAGAAAGGAGCTTATTATTTCTGATATCTCGTAAATTATCGATCAAACAATTTGAAGTTTATGCACGTTGTCAAGCCGACATTTCACACTAAAAAAGATTTGTTGTTATTTTTTGTTTGTTCCATTTAATTGTGAGTTACAGGGTGTTAATTATAGAAGTCAACAACGCGAAAATTCGGTATATATTTCAGTTTTTTCTTTGATAAAGGCGAACTGAAACTGTGACTGGTGTTTATGGTGCCGTTACTATAAGGGGTCCCAGTGGTCTAGAGCTCGAAAATTTCGGGTATTTTCAGGAATTTTTTTAAAGTTATTGTATTTAAATTTTTTAGGCTTTTTATTTAATTTCTTCAAAAATACATTTTTTTTTAATTTTAATAATTTAAAAAATGTCGCTGAAGTTGACTCTCCCGAAAAATTGGACCTGGGCGGTCCTGAAGTACAGGAGCGCACGGACCGCTCTCTACCTAGTTAAGGGGCTGTAGAAGCTATAATATTGGGAATTTCCGCATGAAAATTTCACAGTATATTCCTAAAGGCCTATATTTTTGAAATATCGAAAAACCAAAAAAATCGATTTTTTGAAATTCCTAGACCACCGGGTCCCTTAACAGCTAACTGCGTGAATTTTGATTTCGTCGATTCCTCTCAGGCATTTTTGATGCACATCGCACAGGCAGGTCCATCGTCGAAAATGTCCATAAAATCTCCCATTGTTTTTAGTTGTCTTAGCATCACGTAGGCGCTAAATATCGACCATAAAATAGTTTTTAGTCATTTACGCAAAAATTATACGCAAGAATACTGGATTTCTATTAATATAAAATTCATTTTCTTCTTTTATCTTTTTCGTATTTCTAAAAGCAAATCTTGATTTTCAACCATAAAAATCACTCATATCGAGCAAACTGCAGCGACAGAAATTGAATCTGCATAACTGAAAAACTTTTTAAAATACTTTTAATCCTTCCAAAATAGTTCATCCTGCAGTTGGACAAGAACGCAAGTTGACAAATATCTCCGCCATACTAGCACTGAGCTCACTCATAGACATTCCACCTCAGAGTAACTGACAAACTAATTAAAATCCACTTGCTTCCCACATACTGAAAGTCAATTACCCTTTTGCCACTTGTTGCCTAACAAACTAACTAACGACTAACGAGTGAAATCACCAGCTCAGCAACTTGCCGCTTCTCCGGGCGAGTCACTGCCAACTTAGCAAGGAATCTAATTTCCATAATCAAAGTAAATTTGGCATGCAACAAGTAAACGCCTTGAAACGTGTCACACATTCAGACACATATATTTTAATACACCCCTGTACGTGTACTAAGATGTGAGCACAAATATAGCTACCAGAGATTGCAATTTCGAACAAATTCCAGCTAAACTTCGGGCTCCCCCAGACGAGCTGGAAGAACCAGATGTGTATGCCTTGCATCCAAGTAATTTAGAACTACTGAAGAAGTGTGCAGAAGTGTTACGCTTATGTATATGAAATTGCCAACCGAGAAGGGTATATGTTTGTGAAAATATCTACGAATGTTTGTAGGTGTGTTTGTGGCTGTTTGGATGCATATAAATGAACTTAAAGTGGCAATACTCGCCAACGAAGTGGCTGCCTTCAGCGAATGAGGAATATAGAGGAATATACACATGCGTATATACACAGCTCGCATACATATACATTTACATAGAAAATATAGAAGTGAGTGCGTTTATTTCTTGTTCCAGATAACCTTGAACGCAATGGCAAATTCCCCAAGAAGCAAATTACACTCAAAACTCTCTACTTGCACAAGCAGCAAGATACCCATGGCAGTATTTAAGTTGCAAACACCTGTCAGTTGTTATCAAAGTGGGCGTGCATTTACGTCCATTTTCACATAAATAGCATATGCGCTCACTCACTCATGCATACATACTCACACTTGTGTAGTGCTGGTGGGTTTATGCATGTATGGCATGGGTGGTTGTGTTTTTGATGAAAACATTTACAAGTTGGCTGACTTGTTGAATAATGACAAAAACAACAACAACAATAATGATATTATTAACAGCACAAAGTTCTTGAGCACTTAAGTGCCTAAATTGAATCTATTTAGGTGCAAATCGATTTCATACATCCACAAGTAAATGCATAACGAGCGCACGACTCAAGTAAAATTAAAAAAAAGTAAAAAAAAACAACAGAAGAGAAACAATAATGGCAAGAGCATAGCATTTCATAATGGATATCATTGCTGCCGCTGGCGATAATTTAAATGAAATGTTTAATATCAAAATAAAGGCCAGGCAAAAGCTTGTCCTTTGTTAAATTGATTATAAAATTGAATTAGCAGTTGATTTATGAAAGTAGTTCATTGAATGAAAGGAGGAGTTCTAAAATAAGAAAATCAAATTGTATTAACTTAATGCAATACTGAATGCGTATAAATTCGCATGTAAATTGAGGTATAGTTAAACAGTAAAAACTCTTCTCAATCGGATGTTGATGGCTTTTCTCTAACATTGCTTAAAAATTGTCGCTCTATGGTGCAACCTTTTAAACTAATTTGTAATAAATTCTTGGCTGAGGGAGTATTTATTGATAATTGGAATGTGACTTTGGAGCCCAGCAGAAACCAAACCAATACTATTAGTGATCCAAAAAAGAAAATGGGGCTGGATTGGCTATGCTCTACGTAGAGTAAATGGTGACTTAACAAGGACCGCTATTGACTGGAAACCCCAAGGAAGCCGCAGGCATAGAATAAAGTTACGAGATTGGCGCAAAACAGACTCAAATGGAAGAAATTCCATTCTTGTAATTCTTCAGAGTTCCTCGTTTGCTATAACTTTTGGCCATCATATCGCACCCTAAATACAAAAGGTTCACAACTCAAAATGTGTCTTCTGCTCAAATATGAACGAGACGTTATCAACTAAACGGTCCGCGGATGACATATGGCAAAAATAAATTTTTTGTTTTTTGGTAGGACTGTTATAAGCTTACGTGACAAATTTCAGCGTGATATGTCACATAGTTTGTTTTCTGTGCTACTGTAAACAAGCCAAGCTCGAGTGTGGAAAATTTTGAGTTCTGACCCTTTTGTATTTAGGGTGCGATATCTTAAGTATATTACGCAGACCTGTTTATAAACACGGAAGCTGACTTCAGTCACTAAAATTTACGGCACTAAGAGCGATATTGCGAATTAGAGACCAATTTTCAAATTATCTGCTGTCTTTAAACTTTTTGAATGTGTTGAGAAAGACCAATTATATTCTTGGCATGAAACTGATAATTAGTCCTAGACAGCTTGGTTTTGTATTTGCAAGATCTACGTTATCTAACTTAGCAGTTTTTTCTGAAGGTTAGATTAGATTGTAATGGCTGCCCAGAAAGTAGGGCCCACTGGGACGAAAGAAGTTTGGTTCATCCTTTGTGATACCATTGCAAGGGGGAGAAAAGAGGTAAAGGAAAACGATATGATGAAACTAAAATGGGGTGGGGGGTTCAGCATTCGTGGACTATGAACGGTAACTATCATAATTTGCGGCGTATAACACACGTTTTATGCTGCTGATGAAGCCAGCAGGCGCAGAAAAGAAGGGAGAACCAAGATGCTTAAATCTTAGGTAGCTAAGGAGCAGGTGACGCAAAAAGGACTCGAAGTAACTCCCGGCATGTATGCCCCACGGATAGTGTCCCGTGAGGATGCCCACAAAATTGGAGAGCTGAGATTTTTCCATCCTCAGAATATCCCTCGAACGCCTCCAATCCAAACGTGGCCAGACGGTTTTCGCGACCTGACATGTTTGCGCACTTGCCCAGCGCTCGCTGATTTGGTACAAAGCCCATCATTCTAGGAGTAGAGCGCATGATGTTAGAGGGATTCCGATTTGCTTCTTTTACGGGCACACTACCTCACAGGTTCCTTGTCTGGGCAGCTCGTCGGCTAGGCTCACTGATAATTCAGTCGTTTTGAACCTTTTTCCATTTTTATATATTTGGGGCAGGTAACAGCTGCCCTATTTCGGGCCTCATTATTTGTAAAACCAAGCATTTCTTGGGGTTTTCCGAGTGTGTCTAGCCTGTATGTTCAAAAGTTTCAATCCGTGGTTGTTTTCGCATTATCACTCGCCTACTGCTAAAATTCCTACACATGAATAATTTCGCAAATAGCGCCCCGGGCGATTCCTAGTTCTTTACTACTACTCCAACTACAGAGGGCATTTACATTTTTTTTGACTGTTCTGAGCTACCAGCAGTAAGAAAACGTTTTTATCTGCGTCTTCGGCTTCGCTTTCACTATCTGCAACACAAACTTCACAAATGAATGTCACATAAGTTTCTTTTCATATCTAAAATATGCTTTAAATCTGATCCAAATTGGACTATAAATATGAATTTTAAAGATGTATCAACCACGGCGCCACCTATGGGAAAATCTTGCGATTAAGTTTGAATTTTATCGACTAATCGACTAGTTACCTTTTCAACTTAATGGTCACAAACATACTATACGTTGATAATCGGCTAAATTTTTATATATGCATATACATACTTGTACGAGATTTGCCTTTAATAGTTTTCGTCCAATAATGAAAGCACAGTAAAATAATGAAAATGGCTTTCTTGTTGTCCAAACAGTCTTCATGGAAAACCATACACTTGAACCAATTTTGAGAGTACCTTTGCCATTCAGATACCCCCAAAATGAGCTGTTTAAAGGCTTCAACAGCTTTTTCAGGTGTTGGAAAACATTGAACTCGCATTTTATATTTCATGTTCGGGGGGAAAGAAAATAATTTAGTACCAAATCCTGGTGGTAAGTCAGATGACCTATTAATTCAATCTTTTAGGTGCGTAAAAACTCTATGATCCTATACGTGAGAGTTCGCAGTGCCTTGGTGAGGGATGATTCTTCTTCGTCAAAGAATCAAACAGGTAGGTAAAGGAAGAAAGGACTTTGGATTAGAGGATGATGACCAACAGTGGCAAATTAAGTTTGTATTAACCGCTTCAATCAATTGATGAAATTCACCAGATATGTGAATATCTGCGAGTGTAGCAAAAAAGTGAAAGCTCGGATGTCTAAATCTTGGCCAGACGAGAGTAGAACAGCTGAGAAAAAGGTGCTGAGATGATTCCATCTCATCCTTCAGATAGCTTCTGCAGGAAGAGGTTGAAGTAATCTGAAGTCTCGCCGCATGGACACATGGAACGGACAATATCCGGATATCCAAGGATACCTACCAAATTCGAGAACCAGCGACGGCGCACATTGAGGATGAACTCAAAATGCGCGTAGAATAAAAATAGTAAAGGCAGACCTTTAAACCCTGTCCAGCTTCTTAACTGACGCCGTCCTTTCCATCGAGTTTGACTAGACAAGGAGTCCGTACAACAAAATTGGGTTTATAATTGTGTCATATAGCCAAAATGTAACTTTAGACGAGAGGCTTCCTCTTTTGCCAATAGCGCCGCTCCTACATCCATATAGGCGGCTTCAAATATTCTGCTTAGAAATTTGAAAATTTTGATGCCAATTTTTTCCCATTTATTAAGCTTTTGTGTATTTCGTACAAAGTTTTAAATTTTGATTTATAAGGTTTATGTTGTATAATAAACTTAATTTTAATAAAAAAATAACGAAGCAATTTAGCATGAAAAATATTGCGATCCATTGTGAAAAGCTGAGGTGACTTAATTATATGGGCACAAGTCCACGTACATTTACTTGTCTATGTAAATGAGTAACTAACCGCCTATGTCGATGCTTGCGGTCGTTGCATAGCATTTTCTGTGTAATTCTCCATAAATCAAGGCGGCTGTGCTCGTTCAGACAGAAAATTAACACACTTCAAATGTTTGGATGACAACAAAATGACAACTTCATTACGATTTACATAAACACGCAAACAAAGCAATAAAATAAATGCAATAAAATAGAAAATAAAAATTTAAGCACGCCGCCGAATAACGCATCTAAGACCAGCGAAGCAATGTGATAACAAAATCCGCGAAAATGAACAACAATTACGTACGCACTGATCACAAGGCCAATATTTTTGTCACAAAGTTGAAAGTCGCATTTACTTTTTCCTTTTTTTCAGGCGTGATTTCCATGATTAAGCGGTTTTGACGTGATTTTTGGAGCTTAGCCTCTCTTTGCAGCAATATTTTGTGAACTGTTGGCTGCTTTACATGTAAAGGGTGGCTCATCTATGTGTTGAATTATAAATGGGCAATGAGCACAAAGAAAAATAAATTTGTGGATGATTTATTTCATTTCATGTAATAAAATATGTGTGCCTAATAATTAAGGAAAACGAATTCATTCAAGTGCTACACAATTTGATTTATTTATTTAGTTATTTATTTATGCCGCCTCCTAACAGTAGATTGTTTTTTTTTATCAGCTTAACTATAGCAGAAATATGCTCATAGGTTTGCCATTGTCAGGCAAGGAGCAGCCGCAAGTAGAAAAAATCCAGATTTCGAACCCGTAGCGACGGAACGCTATATTATGTTTTGTTATGCCATGTTCTGTTATGTCAACTTGTTTAGTGTTGTGCAAACTTGTTTTGTGTTGTGCTATGTTGGTAATGTTATGCCCATGTTAGTTCTGCTATGTTAAATTATGTTTGTTATGCTGTGTTATGTTATGTAAACTCATTTTGTGTTGTGTTATGATTGTTTTGCTGTATTATGCTAATTATGTTATGCAAACTTATGTTTGTTATGCTATGTTTGGTTATGTTATCTTATTTTTTGTTGTGTTATATTGGTTATGTTATACTATGTAAATTCTGTTATGGTAAATTATGTTTGTTATGCTGTGCTATGTTATGTAAACTTATTTTGTGTTGTGTTATGTTAAGCTATGTAAATTATGTGTTATTACCTTATGTTTGTTATGATTTATTCTGTTATGTTAACTTATTTTGTATTGTGCTATGTTTGTTATGTTATGCTATGTTTATTAAAAAAATAAATAATTGGCGCGTCCACTTCTGTTAGGTGTTTGGCCGAGCTCCTCCTCCTATTTGTGGTGTGCGTCTTGATGTTGTTCCACAAATGGAGGGACCTACAGTTTCAAGCCGACTCCGAACGGCAGATATTTTTATAAGGAGCTTTTTCATGGCAGAAATACACTCGGAGGTTTGCCATTGCCTGCCGAGGGGCGACCGCTATTAGAAAAATGTTTTTATTAATTTTGCTTCCACCGAGATTCGAACCAACGACCTCTCAGTGAATTCCGAATGGTGATCACGCACCAACCCATTCGGCTACGGCGGCCGCTTAAGTTAAATTATGTCTATATGTTATGTTACGTTATGTAATCTTATTTTTTGTTGTGTTATGTTATGTTATGTTAATTCTGTATGTTAAATTATGACTGTTACGTTACGCAATCCTATTTTAAGTTGTGTTTTGATTTTTATGTCATGTTATGTTAACTTATGTTTGTTATGCTATCTTATGTTATGTTTCTCCAATATTCAATACTCAGAAAATATTACATACATACATATGTATAATTATGTTATGTTAACGTATGTTTGTTATGCTATGCTATGTTATGTTTCTTTCCAATATCCAATATGTCATTTTAAATTATATTTGTTATGTTATGTTATTTTATACTGTTTAATGATTCTTATGTCATGTTATATTAGCTTATGTTTGTTATGTTTTTTCAATATTCAATACTCAGAAAATATTTTATACATACACATGTATTTTTTACACAAAATATAATTACGTTATGTTAACTTATGTTTGCTATGCTATGTTATGTTACGTTTCTTTCCAATTTTCAATATTAGAATATAAGGAAAATGAATTCTTTCAAGTGCTACACCATTTAGGTTTAATTATTGAGTTATTTATGTATTTATTTTGTTTAATAATCTTACACTTTTTGGTAGCTTTCTGCTCTATTTGAACGACTGCATCTTGAATGTTTCTATGAAGTGTCTTACTGTTTGGGGATTGTCCGCATTAGCTTTATTATTTAATGCGCCCACAGTTCCGAGTTGGTCATTTGAGATCACTGAAACAGCCAATTACACGATTGCTAAATTCTATGCGTAACTCAAAGTAAGTTAAAAGTAAAGCAATACATTTTCTGACTACGGAAAGTTAAGGCTAAACAACTGCCAACAATTCACAGCACTCAACTTGAAAGCATTTTCAGTGGCACTTTTTTGAAAATTCAACTTAACATACAGTTGACTCACTCATAATTTCCTACTTTCGGTGCTCATTTTACCCACAGCTGAAAGAAAAGTGGAGTAGCACAAACCAAAGTGCAATAAATTAAATTAATTAAAGTATAAACTCAAAACATTTTATTCTGCCCAGGTAACTACGAGTATAACTTTTTTACCGGCAACCTAAGGTAACCTAGTAAATTGTACACCCGTGTTTTTTTCTATGCGCAAAATTCTTACCTGTCAGTCACCTGTTACTTAATTTCTAGCGTTTCGTTTAGAAGCATCGCAAGAAAATTTTTAATGGCTACAGGTCTCACTAGGAGTAAATTATTTTTCGGTCTTCAAAACTAATATTTTTACATCTTTTTGCTTTTAAACACAAACGAAATTATGACAAGCGTGAATGAAAAAAGTTGTTGCAGCAAGTTTTAAATATCAAAATTAAAACTTTGTGCACAGTTCGTTTCTGCATAATCTTGATATGCAGTGAATAATGCACCTTAAGATATGCAACCTTCTCGTTGTTGTACGAAAGAGCTACTGCTGCTTGAAGAAAAGTTTGCACTACCCCCTAATGGCAGGTTTTGTGCTGTTGAAAACGCTATCAGCGCGTCAGAGCAGCGGTTACAATGTTTCAGCGCAAAATTTGCCGGTATTAATATAAAATATCTTAGAAAGTGTGGAAAAATGTATTGCCAAAAATTGCGCTCAGGTTTCGCATGGAAACTCAAGTGCTTAGTGGCCCAAAAGAAACAAATACTGGTAGTAACTTCTCCTAGCCAATAGCCCTGGTAGCTAGTGCGATTATATTGGATTAATCTATAATTTTAATTATATTTTAATAAATAAATAATAATAATAACTTTTCTAGTGTTAATAGTGTCTGTCAGAATCTAAGCAGCTCCTTAGTACATTTTTTCCATGTATTGAGGTTTTAAATTAAATCGGCTGTATTTAATTTTGGTGTATACATACCTATTTTATTTACTTTTGTACACCAATTTGCTGATGAGAAAGAAAATCTTGAAGAATTCAGCATTTTGAATTCAAAACCACGAATATGAAAAAAATGTGGAACGCTACTGCAAGTGTGCTATTCTATACCTTTAAAAAATTCGTGCTGGAATCTAATGGACAAATAAGAAGAAGAATAGTATAAAGATTTCATATGAAAATGGCATTGTTTTAGGACGTAAAATGGGTGCAGTAAAAATTTATGCCGAAAAACGAGTGCTCAGTAAATTCAAAACTTGGTCAAAAGGGCTATTCAAACGGATCCTACCAAAGGCGCTAATATCCTTTTTGGGTATTTGGCCGAGTTCCTCTTCTCCTATTTCTGATGTGCATTTTGATATTTTCCACAAAGGGAGCGACCTACAGTTTTATGCGGTCTTCAAACGGCAGGTGGTTTTTTATATGGAGCTTTCTCATGGCAGATATATAATCACAGGTTTGCCGTTGTCAGGAAAGGAGCGACCACTAAATACTAAAAAACCCTAGGATTTCTAACCTGAACACTATCGTATGGTAGTCACGCACCAACCCATATGGCTACAATTTAAATATAAAAATTAGCGAGAGAGCGAAAATAATGTTTTGCTATGCTATGCTCCGTTATGTAAACCTATTTTTTCTTATGTTATGTTTGTTATGTTATACTATGTTTACAATGTTTTGGTAAATTATATTTGTTATGTTATGTTATCTTATTTCATGTTGTGTTATGTTAATTATGTTTGTCAGAAATCAAAATAGATTAACGAAATCAACTGAAGACAGTGTTGTCGAGGCCCTATGCTCCCGAGAGGAGTGAACAAAGAAAACAAAAATGTTTGTTTTGCTATGTTATGTTGTATAAA
This sequence comes from Anastrepha obliqua, assembly GCF_027943255.1. Lineage (NCBI taxonomy): Eukaryota > Metazoa > Arthropoda > Insecta > Diptera > Tephritidae > Anastrepha > Anastrepha obliqua. The sequence continues at coordinate 12,979,765 of NC_072893.1, forward strand.
CGTGTTTTGTGTTGTGTTACGTTTGTTATATTATGCTATGTAAACTTATTTTGTGCTGTGGTATGTTATGTTATGTTAATTATGTATACTTATTTTGTTTTGTATTCTTATTTTATCTTGTGTAATGATTGCTATATTTTGTTATGTAATGTTAAATTATGTTTGTTATGTTATGTTATGTTATGTTATATTATGTAATCTTATTTTTTATTGTGTAATGATTGCTATGTTTTGTTATGCTATGTTAAATTATGTTTGTTATGCTGTGTTAAGTTATGTATTTTTATTTTATGTTGTGTAATGATTGCTATGTTTTGTTATGTTATGTTAAATTATGTTTGTTATGTTATATAAACTTATTTTAGGTTGTGTAATAATTGCTATCTTTTATTATGTTATGTTTGTTATGCTCTGTTCTGTTATGTAAACTTATTGTATGTTGTGTTGGTTATGTTATGCTTTGTTAATTATTTTATGTTAAATTATGTTTGCTGCTATGTTTGTGCTATGTTCGGTTATGCAATATATGCAACTTATTTTATATTGTGATATGTTTGCTATGTTATGCCACGTTAATTATGTTTGTTATGCTAAGTGATGTGTCACAAAATCAAACACTTTATTTTCACGAACGGTGTCAGGATATCTTTTTATTAGTTACTAGCAAACCCGGCCCGCTTCGCTGGGCATACTAAAATAGAATAGATATGGTTTAGAACAGAAAAGATATGGTTTTCATATTATTTATTTCTTTATTCTTTATTCAAGCGCTTTGGCATAAACAATATTTTTTGTTTTTCTATTTGTTTTTGAGTAAATATAAAATATAAATTGAAAATCAGGAAAAAAGAAGATTGTTTTTAAATTTCAAATCAACCCAAATGAATAACTAAGAAACAATCGTCTTTTTCCCTGATCATCCATTAATTTTTCGTTTCAATTTATATGTTTTATTAAGCATTGCAGCTTTTTTAACCATTATCCATTTATATTTTTCAAAAACAAAAACGAAAAAAATTTGTTTTTCCACGAACACATAATTTCATTTGAACATTCGGATTTCACATTAAATTCTCAAATTTCGTAAGAAATTATTCACTGTTCCAAAATCCACTACAAAAAAATTCACAAAAAATTTTTACACTTTGCACTTACGTCTTCTCCTTATGGCATTCAAATCAGAAAGAAATATTGACACATTGTAACTCACACTGTAAATTTGACAGTTCAGTTCCGCCCCAAGCGTTAAAAAAGTAAACGACATTATGGCTGGTTCAAAAGAACGCTGTACGCGTACAACCAAACTTTACGAAACCCATTTTCAATACTTACTTAACAATGAGTGTAAGTTTGATTTAATTCGATGCAAAGACACGTCAGGTCCACGTTTTGGCATATATTTCCAGACCCTAGTCATCAATAGGTATGAAAATTACCTCGTATTAAAGCACTTATCAACAGCTTTCATTTGATACCCATATTGTACATACACAACCAAAGGTTACCCGGGTCCACGTTTTGACCTATATCTCGAGACCCTAGTCACGGAGCGGCATGAAAAATACTCTGAACTAAAGCATTCACCAACAGCTTCCATTTGATACCCATATTGTACATACACGTCCGAAGGTTACCCGAGTCCACGTTTTGACCTATATCTTTATTGGAATTTTTCTCACCTTTTAAACCTTCCCTAGACCTCCACGAATAATTCAAGACCAAGATAAGATAAATCCGTTCAGCCGTTCTCGAGTTTTAGCGAGACTAACGAACAGCAATTCATTTTTATATATATAGATTTCATAGAATTTAAGTGTTTTTCAATTAACATTTCTTTAACTACAACTTCAGTACAGTTCTCTTAAATGAATATAATAAGCAAGTAAAAAATATTTCTATAAAGTCCGTTTATGATTCTAACGCATCTACCCGGCGGAATCGTGGTGTCAGTGATGGTAAATGGTTTTTTGAAAAATCTCTACACAACCCAAAAAAATTCCCTACTTTTCCCTATGCTTACAACAAATTTTCCCTACGAAATTCCCTACATTTTTTTCTCCTGTGTTTACACTATAATGAGGCAATTGCAAAGTCAAAATTGAATTGTTTGCTTAAGATTTTTTAAAAATTCCGTACAGAGCTTCTACAGTGCATTCAGTTCTTATTGAAATTAGATCCAGCAGCTTAACCATAAGCCGCTCGCTTTCCTCGCCGAAAAATCTCACCATGAGACACATAAGCTTATTGAGTCCGATGTCTGTGCTCTCATCGATGGAAAATTTGTTTACTTTTAATTTTTTAACTAATTTGTCTTTTTCTTCTTTTGCCAATTCATTTTTTATTATGTTGCACTTCTTTCTTCCGAGCTCAGAGTTTTTTATTATTTCAGAATCAGGCACGATTTTAAGAGTGGGATTAAATGGTCCACCACTTGCAGCGCAACATTATGCTCAGCGAAGAACGTGCTAAGTCTTATTTCGAAATTTCTGGAATCATTTGGTTTACTCGCCTTTTCTAAAAAAAAGATATTTTAGATGTCTTTTTAATTGCCTTCATATTTTTTGGTGCATTTTTGTTTCGGCGTGCTTCTGTTAATCAGACTTGCTCGTTAGCCACAGCTTCAAACTAGTCACTAAAATTTCGTCGTCAAGCCACTTGTTATTGAACTTTTGTTTCCGATACTTGCATTGTTTTTCCTGGTGTTCCTCCGGAGAGTCAGTCGAAGAGGAGGAGCTCATTTCTGTAAAATATATGCATTTTAAATATAAAAAAAGCCAAAACTAAAATAATTGTAAACTTACTTCAAAAGTGAAAAGCACCAGAAAACGTGGGACAACTAACAATTTCCGCGCAAAGAAAAAATCGTGCTAGCGTTAACGAAGAAAAAAACGGCAACGCTTTTTAAAGTATGCTGCCATAAGGAAAAGAAGTCTGGCATGAAATCTTACTGCGGATTTTTATTTTAAATGAACTTTTTTAATTTTACCCCGCTATTTAAAAATTGTTTCTGTCCTTCTTGAAAATTCCCTACATTTACAGAATTTAAAAAAATCTGTCCTTCTTTTCCCTACACCCACATTTTTCGACAAAAATCCCTACATGTAGGGAATTTTCCCTACATTTACCATCACTGCGTTGTGTACGAAGTTGCAGGTACTCGATAAGCGGTGCTGTAGTATGCTTCCGCAGAATCATCTGTTACTATGGCCTTGCCACAGGAGTACAATCATGTGACACTATGGCGTTGCCACAGTAGTAAAATCATGTGACAGATGTTATGTAGTCTTATTTTATGTTGTGTAATGATTGTATGTTGTGTTATCTTATGTTTGTTATATTGTATTGTACTATGCTTTTCCAATATTTAACATTCAGAATATATATCTATTTCTTACCCAAAATTTAATTATGTTATGTTATCTTATTTTGTAGTGCCACCTACTGTTCTGTAAGCTTACTTTACGCTGTGTTATATTATGTTAAGTTAATTATTTTATGTTAACTTATGCTTGTTATGTTATGTAGTATTGTGTTATGTTGTGTTATGTTATGTTAACTTATGCTTGTTATGGTATGCTATGTTATGTAGCATTATTTTATACTGTGTTATATTTGTTATGTTATGTTACCTTATGTTTGTTATGCTATGTTATATAGTGTTTTACCAATATTTAATGTTCAGAATGTATGTATACGTATTTCTTACACAACATGTAATTTTGTTATTTATTTTAAGTTTGTTATGTTATGTTGTCTTATTTTATGTTATGTTATGTTAAATTATGTTTGTTATGTTATGTAATATAATGTTGTGTTTTTATGTTAAGTTAAGTAAATTATGTTATGTTAACTTATGTTTGTTATGCGATGTTCTGTTATGTTAAGTTAATTATGTCGTGTTATCTTATGCTTGCTATGTTTTGTTATGTAATCTTATTTTATGTTGTGTTATGTTTATTAGTTGTGTTATGTTCAGAATATATATCTATTTCTTACCCAAAATGTAATTATGTTATGTCAACTTATGTTTCTAGCTATGTTATGCTATGTTTCTTTCCAATACTCAATATTCAGTGTATTTCTTACCACCTGAAACGTAATTTCAACAGCAGGTTAAGCACTTTGTGTCGTTTTTTCTCTAAACCTTTTTACAAGTGAAACCATCACTTCTCTGTCGGGCTAGCGCGACTTATTTTATTTACTCTTTCTCAAATCCTATTAGGAATAACTCTATATTCTCATTTCTTAAATTCATTTTTGCTTGTACATCAGCACCGCAACGGGAAGAACCGAACAACTTTGTACTATATCTAAATTTTCTAAAATTTACGCGAAAAATTTTATATCAGCGTGCGCTGGTGGTAAAATAAATATTTACCTACATAGATGGGTGGTATGTAATAATTTCAAAATTACTGCCAACACCTCGCGCATTACACCTGCTGTGCTCCGTTTCTCTTTGCCCACACATTCGTGTGTATGGACATAAAGAATTTTTGCACGACCGTTTATACTACAAATGAAGCTCAATAATGTGGCAAGTGGCATGCTGCGAACTGGCACTTAATTTTTTATAGCCAACAAGTGTGCAGATACCGTTCTAAGCTTGTTCTTCTTGCTCCTCCTCATGACAGCTTATTAACAGTAATTTTTCGTGTGCGACGCCGTAAAATAAAAATGCAATCATTTATTGTAGCCTGTCCCGCATCCACCAGGTCTGCGGCTGTCTCTACTACTACTGCTGCTGCTGCTGTTGCTTGTACTGCTTTGTGGTGACATGTTGCTTATTCATGAGACTTTTATCAACTTTTCACTTCGCAAATCAGTCTGCATAATAAATTCATTTTATCTCATTCACAAACTTTAAATTTAGTTAATTACTTATTTTTATGCTAGCCTTTGCGTTTGCGTACCCAAATATTTTATTGTCGGTTTGTGTGGTAGTGTGCGTGTAAGTATTTCAGTGGCTTTATAATTCATTTTTCATTCCTGTTTTTTTGTTTTGCTATTTTTACGACTGACTGCCTTTTGGTTTGATAATTTGATAATGCGAACATTTAATTTTGGTGTTGTCTGCATTTTCAAGAGTTGTTGGTTAGATAATTTGTATTTTATTTTACTTTGTTGCTTATTGCAAGTGTTTAAAAAAAATATGAAAAAGTTGTGTGCTTTTGAATGCTAAAAATAACCCAACGAAAGTCTATAGACACACAGGATTTTGCATCAAAAACTTTAAGCAAATTAAGTTTAAGTTTGAGCAAATTTTTATCAGCCGCAGAAGATCATTTCACTCTATTTTCATTGCATTGCTTACTTTTTATCTTAGCCTTAAGTGACCACACTTAGAAGCTGGACTGAGAGCAGGGGACTCAATATAAACCCCTCAAAATCTAAAATAATTCTCATCACACAGAAATATAGGCTCCCTATAATCTCCCCGCTAATTTTTAAGGGTGTGGAGATTCCTTTGAAAGAGAATGTCAAGTAACTAGGGCTCGTATTAGACAGGAAACTCACGTGGAAATCTAATATTGAGGAAATAGTAAAGAAGGCCAACGTTGCATTATATACATACTTGCAAAAAAGCGGTCGGTATCAAGTGGGGACTAACACCTCGTATTACGCACTGGCTCTATACTTCTGTAGTTAAGCCAATCTTAAAGTATGAAATACTTGTATGCTGGCCATCTTCTTAAAAAGGCGACTTTCGCTAAAATCATGAGTAAGGTCCAAAGAACAGCTTTTTTATGCATCTCTGGTGCTTTAAGGGCTACCCCACACAAAGCGCTAGAAGTGCTAATCAATTTATCTGCCCTAAATCTGGTAGGGAAACACGTGGCCGCCGCCTCGGCGCTCAGACTTAAAAGTATGGCGCTATGGAAAGACCGGTGGTTTGGCCACGCTTCAATTTCGCACTCTATCCCTAGACTCACCTTTGAAAGGCTCTTCAAGACGAGTATACCGTCAAGAAGGGAGTGGCAGACACCAAGACCATGGAGAAGGGGGAAATTAAACTTTTATACAGATGGTTCCAAGCTAGACGATAAGGTTGGCTATGGAGTATTTTCGAAGGAATTAGGACTAGAACTATCCGTTCGACTACCAGACAACTGCAGCGTCTATCAGGCAGAGGTACTAGCTATAAAAGAAGTGGCTACATATATAAGGTGGGCCATGTAAAATTTGCTTTTTGAAATCTCAAAAAAATAGGTGGTTCAAAAAACAAACGCTATATGGCCCACCCTGTATAACACGCACGCCGTAACAAAACGACTATAAATTTATTCTCGGATAGCCAGGCGGCCATCAAATCAATGAATGCGGTTTTACTAATATCGAAGGTTGCACAGGAATGCCGGGCAGCTCTAAATGATATTAGTGACGTATTCAAGGTCAGCCTTATTTGGGTTCCGGGACATAGAGATATTGAGGGAAACTGTAAAGCTGATGAGATAGCCAGAAAAGTAATGCTCTCTAACTGCTCAGTGACAAAAGTACCATTGGAATACCCATGGCCACGAGTAAACTAATAATAAAAAACCACATTATCCAAGAGGCCAATAGGTCATGGAGAAATGAAGATACGTATCTGAAAGCTAGGCTACTATGGCCGCAAATAAAAAAGAAAAGAACAAAGAATTGCTTAGTCTCTCAAGAGACAATATCTTGAAGGTCGTGGCTTGTTTAACCGGTCACTGGCTATTTGGCAGACATTCCTCGACACTAGGAGTTTTCTTCCATGAATATTGCAGAATTTGCAGAGATGAGGAACAGGAAGAAACAGTCGAGCACTTCCTTTGCAATTGTCCAGCCCTAGCTAAAATCAGAGCAGGTTGTCTAGGTAAATACTTTTTTAATTCTCTTACAGAACTGTCTGGCGTGGGGCTGGCATCAATACTACGTTGCATAAGAGCCACAAAATGGTTCCACGAAGGAAGATAAATGAGGTTCCCGTGTAGCACAGTGGTATCACAACGGACCTGTAAGGTCTAAGTGAGTTGGTCGTGCAGACCGACTACCACCGTAACCTAACCCAACCTAGACTCACTTTTTCTAATTGGAGTCACTCCTCAGCAGGCGTTTTGTTCCTTGCATGAAAAAGCTTTTTATAAAGCCATCTAATGTTGGGAGTTAGCAGAAAATTGTATGTTCCTCCACTTACTGGAAAAATGTTAGGAAAGATAAGCTCAGCCAAACTCCCTACAAGTGGGGTACATATAAATTATGAACAAAATATATCTCAAGACGTACGATTTGCCGGACGTACCTGGTAGCCATATTTTGAACACTCACATTTAGAAGTGAATGTTTTCTGTGACCTGCATAACTTTCACTTATCTAAGAAAAAACCATAACCACAATAAATGAAGCTTTCCACAAAGCCAAATATCTTCTAGCATCGCTCTGCGAATATCAAAGAATGTGAAACTTTGCGCTTCGAAATTTGACTAAACGCGTATGGAATTTAATTTCATTTCATATCTTCTCACGCTACGGTTATTAAGGACTCCATCTACACTTAAATTCCATCAGCCAGAGGCTGTTGATTTCATTAACAGTCGAATTCGGCTAGGCATGCGGCGCAGAAATTCTGTGGTTACCATAGTAGGCCAAAACTTTGCTCTTGTTATTATTGTAATTTTTGTTCATCTTCTCAATGTTATGGCCATTGTTTGCCAGCCGTACAACTGTTTACCTAGCACTGCATGTCAAATGTAGAAAATGAATGAGAAAATGAAAAACACGCTGGCCACTGGCTACAGACCACTGTCCACTGATCACTGTGCTGCTTTCCGCTCGAACTAGGCAGCTCAAACGGCGTCCAGACCCATTCATCTTCTTTTCTATTCTCCTTGACCTCTATTGCATATCTGTTGTTATTTCCCCGTTTTTCTTCATGTCAGCACCGCACATTAATCAAACACCAGCATTTTGTAATTAGTGATGCGCAGCAAATGCGGGCCGTCAGAATGGTTGACATTTTGATTGCTGCATATCAAAGCTGAATTACTCGTTCGTACTGTGTGAATTGTGCCTCTAACTACCATGAAACCGAGTGAGTCGAAAACAAATTGAGTGAGCTTAGTATCCAAAATAAAAAACAAAAAATCATTTTACTAATCCTGTGTTCGGTGGGAAAAATACTTAAGTAAATAAAATACAGCATTTTCGTCTAAAAGTGAAATTACCATTTCTTGTCATGGAATGGAATCATGTTTCCAGCGGTTGCCTTTTCGTAGATGGAATTTAGGGTGTGCTGAGGCCAATCGCCACCGCCGCATTACATTGTAGATAGTAAAATACGTGCTGGGGACCTGCTCTGTGGCAGCTCATTTTTGTTTCGTTCCATACGAACAACAGAAGATGAATGGAAGGCAAAGAAAACAATAATTTTGTAAACAATGGAAACAAGTGCGCGACAACTACTTCGATACGACTGTGCTTGCATTTTTATTACATTTTATATTTATGGTATTGCAAAAATTACTTTTTACATTGTATTTTACAAATTTCTCAGTTTTTTGTCATCGGTGAAGCAGTAGCCTTATAATTTTGTGAATAACGCGGATGTCGTTCAAGGGTAGGTTAGATTAGATAAGATTAGAGAAGGGCTGGAGCAGTCCAAGCACTCATTGTACTACATCCCGATAGATTACAGTGGAAAGAATAGAAAGGCAAGATAGATTCAATATGGATGGTAAGACGGAGAAATTGGGGTTGAGGTCACTTTTCCGCAAATATTTTAGATTCATTGCAGAATTTTAAGAGATCTGGAAGAGGTAGATTATAAACTTTATCCATACTCAGTACCCAGTAGTCTAAGTCTGATTCTAGGGAACTGTTACAAAGAAACTGATCTTGAAAGGGAGGACTCAAAACAAGATTGTGCAGGGTTTTTTAATAACAGCTGTTACATGTGAATGGATTGAGCCATCGAGAGATAATTAACGATTTTTTATGGCCGGAATTGTATGGTATTGATCTGGACAACGTTTATTTTCAACAAGACGGCGCTACGTGCCACACAAGCAACGAAACCACTGATCTTTTATACGGGAAAAGTTTCCGGGCCGTGTTATCTCTCAAAGAGGTGATCACAATTGGCCACCAAGATCTTGTGTTTTAACACCTTGTGACTTTTTTCATTGGGGTCACGTGAAAGAGAAAGTCTACTCCAACAGCCCAGGGTCAATTCAAGATTGAAATTCGTGAGGCTATCGAGGACATAGGGCAGCCACTTTGCAATTCGGTTATGGAAAATTTCATGAAAAGGATAATTATTGTCCTGTAAGCGTGGTCATGGTGGTCATGGTGGTCATTTGCCTGATGTTATTTTCCACTACTAACGGCATACCCTCCTCTTTATAATTAAATAATCATCCGATCATTTATATTAAAAAATAGCATTTTTCTTTGAGTATCAAAATAACACCTCTTATTGAAAATCCCTTTATTTTTTTTTTTTAATTCATCAGGTTTTATTAAAATCATTTTATTTCAGAGCCTTCTAGCAACTACCAAGAAATTTTATCTCATATGACCCAAATACAGGATGGCTGATGAATTTTGCTACATTAAGAAACTCAAATAACTTTTTTTTTAGTATATGGAATTCATTTATTTTTTTTTCAAGTTGAAGGTCATTAAATTTTATTAAATCTAGCTTAACTAGTTTTAAAAATAATTGAATTTAAATGCCCCCCATGCTCGTTGACACAAGTGCGGCATCTTAGTAAAAAGTTGTTCATTGCTGCTTTGAGAGTTGCGACAGGAATAGCCGCAATTGTTGCCCGAATGGATTGATTTAGTTCATCCAAATTTGTTGGCTTTGTTTTATAAACTTCTTGTTTACATAAACCTCACAAGAAAAAGTCAGGTGCAGTAAGGTCAGGCGACCTGGGGGGCCAACGAAATTCGGAGTTTCTTGAAATCAGTTTATTGGGAAATTTTCGTCGCAACTCTGTCATAACAGTCTGGGCTATGTGAGACGTTGCCCCATCTTGTTGAAACCACACAGAGTTGAAAGGAATTCTATTTCGGCGTAGTTCTGGATAGAAAAATTCTTTCAGCATTTTCAAATAACGGTCTCCAGTAACCGTAACGGTGTGACCATTTTCTTCAAAAAAATAAGGCCCGACAATACAGCGTGAAGAAACCGCACACCACACTGTCACGCGAAGAGGATGCAATTCCGTCTCGTGGAGTATCTGTGGGTTAGAAGTACTCCATATTCGACAATTTTGTTTGTTCACATTGCCGTTTAAATCGAAATGGGCCTCATCAGACATGAAAAGGCAGTTTAACATGTTTTGGTCTTCTTCCACCATTTGCAGGATCTTCTGGCAAAATTCCAAGCGAATCGGCAAGTCTGCTGCATTCAGTTTGTTAACCATTTGAATTTTGTAGGGAAATAAGTCTAAATCTTTGTGCATTATTGTTTGCAAGGACTGTCGGCTGACACCAAGTTGAGCAGATAAGCTTCTTGTTGAAACCCTTGGATTGCTTTGTATAGCTGCAGCTAAAGCAGCGATCGTTTCCTCCGTCCGAACTGGTGGGTTTCGATGATAAGGCCTTCTTGCGACTGTTCCTTGCTCAGCAAAATTATTCACCAGTCTCATTATGGTCCATCTGCTCGGGGGATCGCCGCCAAACATCCGCCTGTACTCTCTCTGTACCAAAACTACGGACTCCAGTGCGTGACAGCGGCGGACTATCCAAATTCTTGTTTGCGTGTCCCAGTTATCCATTTTAATAAATTTTAAAGATCAATCTGCAAATTAAAACAAAAATGGAACAGATAACTTAAAAAGAAAAAAAGTTATTCAATTTTTTTTGGTAGCGGCTTTCATCAGCCACCCTGTATTTGAGATGATGAAAAGTAAGTCTATACCAAGAGGTACCAAAGTTTTAATTTTATTCTCAAGAATTTAATTAAATGACACGAATTACAACTTACTACTGGTACTTAGGGGATTCATATCTTAAATTCGCGTATCGTGCATCGGAATAATTGCGATTAGATGAGACTGGAACTATTTTAAAACTGAAACTGGCTTATAACAAGTGGTTGACGATTTGTCAATCCATGGCCTGTCTCTGATACTGGCGGGTACTTAAGCAAAGTTTACTTTTCGGATTTAAATAAGCTACAAGTTGAGCTTTTTGTTCATCATTTCAATTTCCGAGCAAATCGCTACAAGTGCAATGATATAATATATTGAAAGCGTGCACTGGGCGCAAACGACTGCATCACATCAAAGTCTTCTCAAAAATGTCGGTTCTTTCCGAGGGTTACACGAGATACGAGGTAAATTATCACCGGGTGATTAGACGCACCATATGATTTATGCTTCCAACTCTTATGCGCTAGCAGGTTTAAATAAATAAAGGCATAAGCGAGTTCACCCAGAAGCACAAATAATACTCCCGCTATGCACGGTTCCTTCACACTTTCTAATGTGCAATGGCCACTGGGTAAAGTTCAAATTTTTATAATATTGTTCACTCCGCTCGGGAGCATAGGGCCTCGCCAAGACTCTTCCATCGTACACGGTTCAGGGCTGTTGTTTTTGCGCCGTCCCATGTGATGTCGGCATCTGCTAGCTCGCGCGACATTGACCTTCGCCAAGTGATCTTTGGCCGACCGCGGGTTAAGTGCATACAAATTTTTAAATTATCATGATTTTAAATTATATTTTATCTGCAGGGTAGGGGGTTTTCACTGCATATAGTTTTAACAAACTTTGCGCAACTCATCCAGTTAACCCCAAAATCATAACTTTACTACTGATTACTAACTAACTCCCTTCCACGCCAGTGCAAAATTGATTAGCACTATTTTATCTTTACATCCTTCTGGAAGAGTTCAAGGAATCTATATTTGAATAACCAAAGTTTATTTGCAAATCTTTCTGCATCAAAAGTCAGCGAAGAAAATCATACGCAAATATGTTGTATGTATATGTAAGCATGTGGATGAGTTGAATGTGTATGAGTAAATGCGCCATAGTTTGAGAAAGTACGAGTATGGTATACCCCATTGGAAAAACGAAGAAGCTTAACATTGATATTATTATAGCTGGAAAGGAGAGATTTTCGATGCAATTTGTGAGTAGTCAAATAAATACAAAATTAAATCGCAATAATTCATATTAATAAAATTTAAAAAAAAGTACGTGTAGCTTAGTACACATAGCAGAAGTGAAACTTTCATAGCAGAGAAAGAATATATATCTAATAAAATTCACAACATTTGCAGAGAATACAAATACATAAAAATTTACAAATAAATTCCCCTTCACCGCTCGACATATTGACAACTTGTACTTTTACGATAGATAGTTGCATTGTGTGCGGACAAGCCACTGACGATACGACCCGTGTGCGGAGACCCTAACTGCGTTAATTCCTAAAAATTCTTCAAATTGAATCTGCATTTTGAATACCTAGCAGCGACGTTGAAATAAAATTTGTTTCGGCATAAATGTCTTGCTTAGACCTAATAGCACTGCTTACACACTATTCACAATAGAGCAAGCGCATCCAACTTTGCACTAAACATCAATCGGTTTTTTTTCAAAGACGTACACGGGAACAAATTTGTTTCTTTTTCGTAATATTCAAAGGTAAATTAGTTAAAAAAATTTTAATTTACCAATTATCGCGGAAAAAAAAGAAATACGGTACGCAACGACTATGGATCTGAGTTTGGCCGCCGAAATAATTAAAACCAAAAAGATTGCTCGACCATCAGTAGTTAAGAAATTGTAAGCATGTCGAAATATATTTCCCTGTGTTCAAGTCTGAGTAATCTGAAATCTTTTGGTTAACGCTTTTCATTCATTGCAGCAACAATTCGGTAAGCCCACGTAAAGGATTAACATTGCAAAAAACCATAAATAAGCCGATATTTAAACAGAGAGTTGTGGCTGATGCACGTAATAAAATAATACAAAATATAAACTGTCAAATATCAGACGGTCAACAGCAAATAATCCACCGAGAATGGATGGATTTATAATGGTAAATTACTATAAAATATATAAGGTATAGCTCTCTCTCTCTCCTTTTCCTCTACGTTATATATTTTTTCTCTCTCGTGGAACGAAAATGCCCAAAACGTTACATGACCTTGAAATTTTACTCTCCATTCTCGCTCGTCCATCGACGCCTAAGAAGTTTCACTTCAAAAATAAAAATTTAAATCTGAAATAGCTACCTTCACATCGATTGGCATTGAGAATAATATTTTAAAACTTCTGCCACTTCCATTACTCTACCACCACTTGATGTTTTAATCCAAGGAGAGACCTTGAGGGCCATCTGCAGGTTGAAACACAATGGGAATTGGTACGGCCCCTGTGCGGCATTGGACAACAGAGAAGACTTCATGCCATACAGAGTCGTGCTTAACAAGAGATACAATGTAGCCATATTGTCAAAGACGGGAAGACTCCCTGTGTATTGACAGCTGGTACTTTGTCTTACCCTCATTCACCGCAAGACCCACATTTGCTCGCCTTTCTCTTTAAACTGGAGTATGTCGAGCATACAGCGCGATTTTTTTCGCCGATAATATACAAAACACTTCGTTTATAAAGGCAAAACCTTGAAATAAATGTACCCTCATCATCTTTTTTCAAAAAATTTCCATTTACGCCATATAATCATCATTTTCTTATAAAAGGGCCTTGTTGAGAAATTTGAAATAAACTACTTTTATCAAATGTTCAATAATTCGAACTTAACCAAAACTAAACTGGTAACACACAGAATGCTTAATGGTGAGTGAATGAAGAGTTTTATGAAAATTTGAATTTGAAATATCTACTGAACTGAGATACTCAGAACACAGCTCGGAACAATCAAAATTAGTTGGTTTACTTATTAGTGCTATTTAGGTATACATTTCAAAATTCTCTTCAAAATTCTCGGCAATGGGAGGGGGCTGCTGCTTGAACGTTTGCTAATGCGCACTCGAAACGAAGTTGCATGCCTGCCATAACCAGAGCATTTACATTGTTGCAACAGCTGGACTTAAGCCGATTTTCGACAAACAGTTGCAAGCGCTACAAATTGGAAAGTTACACAATGCGCTGGTGTGCACGATGTGCATACGCACACATACAAATAAAGCTTCTTATACAAAAGTAAGCACATGTGTCTGTATGTATGGGAATATATAAACATACATAGGGAAGAAATGAAGCCCTTTGTTTGTGTGAATAGCTTTCATTTTTCAACACATGCGATCTCAGGCGTTTATATTTGCGAGTAAGATTTATTATTCAAAATATCAGCATTGGGTTGGTTAGGTTAGAAGAAAGATTCGTCCTTTGTGATGCCTTAATGGAGGGGTGAGGCGGGAGAGAAAGACCGATGGGATACAGGGAGAGGGCGGGGAGAGGTGGTGCTGGGATGGTTAGGAGCGTGCGGATTACGAACGATGACTATGTTTGCGTCGACCGCTTTATGCTGCTGATGGAATTCATCAGATTTTTAATGTCAGCGCCAGCTATATCAGCAGGCGTGCCATAAAAGTAGGAGCCAAGATGCCTAGATCTTAGCCCCGCCAGAGCAGGGCAGCTAAGGAGAAGGTACTGAGATGATTCCACCTCATCCTCCATACATCCAGCGCAAAAAGGACTCGAGGTGATTCCAAGTCTCACAGCATGCATTCCTCGCGCATTGGGCATTGGTTAACTATTATAAATTATTATAATTTTTTTTATAATAATCATTTATTAACCGAGGCAGCACCGCTGAAGACTGGCGTTAAATTTTTCTTTGGTTTTCATGTCACCAAAAATATTTACAAGCGGAAGTCCGACAGGCTTAGAATCCATTAACAGGCAAAGGGAGAGGAGGAGAGGTAAAGTAGTTCCACCACATTGGGAAATAAAGGAAGAAACTTGAGTCCAAACTAGTGGTATCTACAGGCCGACAGGCCTAAGTAAGTCCCTCTATACCCGCAGGGAGAGTGACAGCTAATGTAAACTAAACTAACCTATTTTTCAATCAACCTGCATTAAGTACATCGCTTTATCTAAACCTGCAGCTAAGTTCTACCCTAAAGGCCATGCTATACCGCACGGTTTGATTACAGATTTACAATAAAGGTCTGCATTGGCTAATGGACCGGAATAAATAATTAGTGTAATTTTCTCGAAATAGAAAAAAATCTACTTACAATTTTATAAGCCTTCGGTTTGAATGCGTTTTAGAGAATTTTTTGTACGGCAATTTCAAAAATTATGAAAAAGTCATATTTCAATAGCAAACAGCGGCCGTGACTATCACATATCAGTCAAATAAAATTCTACTACGCCCAAAGTTAGACACTTCTTCATTTCTTCTTCGTGAAGTTCAGCTGTGTAGCTACTCCCTTTTGTTTGGCGGGACAACTAGCAAGTACAGCACTCAGACACAATTAAGTCCATTGTACTGCACTCAGATTCCCTTTTAATTTTCTTTAAATCTACCCGATCTCCGAAGAAATAAGAACAGATCTCGTGGAGCCAAGGAGCCACGGTGGTCGCTCTCAACACATCAGTGCCAAAGACCTCAAACCTGATTCGAGCTGGGCAGAGTACACTGCCTGAGATGCCCAACCTTTCCATGTACTTCGCTCACAGAAAAAGGCCCGTTTTCAGTCCAATCAGCTGTCTGCAGTCCCTTCTGCTTAATGAAAGGAGGATTTGCGACAGTCGGTCGAACATGACAGGTAACATCAGTTTAGTCCATCTGCAGCCTCTCTCAGCCTACCAAGCTGGCTTGTGGGTTGTAGTAACCCATTTGCTAACCGTGGCTATTCCCTTTCCCTTTTACTTTGGCCAGTTTCACGTTCAATTTCACGTTCAAATGTACTCGATTTTCGAACACCATAAATTTTCTCAGTTAAAATTACTCATACACAAGTAAAGAACGGTAAACAGAAATAACTATCCATCCTTTACCTCATGCAAAGCAATTAACGGCATAAAGTATTATATGTAACCAGCTCTTTTCAACTATTGATTTACTACAAAACGCAAATAAAAACGCCGACACACGCGAGTGTTATTGGGTTGTACCCTTGTAAATGGATGTTTACTTGCCCCATGGCCGCTGGCCTGCTTCCCCTGTACAAACATGCATTTGTATGCGTTCATTTATGCCCGTGTGTTATCTGGGGCTGTTACCGCGGCAACTGCGAACGTGCACGTGGCTGACCACATCAAGGAATGGGGACTGCGCGGCAGCTGGCGCTTGATGTGTATGACCTGTGCAGCTTTTTCATGATACCTGTTTTTTGCAATTATTCAATGTGGTTTTCTGTACTTCAATTGCTGTAAATTTGGCGCTCCCGCTCCCGATCCCACTTTAGTTTTTATATGCAACACTTTCCCGCACTGAAATGCGTTATGAAATATTGAACGCAATGTTTGGTAATTTATTAAATTGCCAACCATTCGAATGGAAGGGCATGCAAAAGCGAGCGGAAAAAGCAGGCAATGCAGCGAATGAATGGACAATAAATTTGAGAGACACTTCAAAAAAATTCCCTCGTATTTATGCATATTTACTTTAGTATATGAGAAAATAATTAGTTCCTTTGTTCATGGGGGAAATGAATGGTTTTTTTTTTGTGAATTTTGGTTGGACTTCATAGTCCATTGTTACTGGAATTCATAGGCGTATTTTATAAATTAAAGTGGAAATATTTTTTTTAGTTTTAACAACAACCGCGAGTTTTACATATGAAAGTATGTAGATGGGATTGATGTAGATATCTTTCAGTCCACGATTTACAGAACTACTCAAGTAAAATTCTTAGCCAAGTGAGACAAATGGATATGGATGTGAATATATGTAGACAAGTAGAATTCGATATGCGTATGGGTGTAGAAATACCTACTTGTATATAGTGACCAAATGAGAGAGAGAGGAAAAGAAAAAGGAAAAGAAATCAAATAAAACCACAACGGTTTGAGTTATCAAATTGTCCCATCTGGGCACTGTCTAATCGGCAGACATGCCAGTAGATTAGGGACACCATCCAATCACTATAGCTATTGTAGAAGCTGTCTGGACATAGAGGGTGAAGAGGTAGTGGAACACCTTTTAAGCGGGTTCATGGCTTTGTGTAGAAGACAGTTGAGATTGTGCTCGGTCGCGCTTTTCTGGACAATATCGCGAATGTTGCGAATCCCAAAGTAAATAGTATAGTCAGCATTTTAAGGGTCACACATTGGCTTCGAGAGGGCCAAGCAGAGTAAGTATAGGATAGTTCCAGTGGTATCACAAAGGGCCTTTAACAGGCTCAGGTGCATCGAAGGACAGCCACTTCACCTAACATCAACTATAATAAAAAGTAAGCTAAAAAATTTAGTAATTTGGCGATTTACTCATCATTGAAAATTCCGGTATGGAGTTTTTAAAGTTAAATACTTTCTTTTTTTTTAATTTTTATCAACTAATATTTATTTTCTAGCATACGAAATTCATTAAAAAAACTTGTTTAACAAAATTTAATTATTTTGTTAATCATTTTTGGAAATTGTTTTTCTGTCATTTGAGATAAACAAGTCGCCCTCAGATTTTATGCTGAAAGGTTTTCTTTGTTTTAATATTTTCATGATATACTTTTTAAGAATTTTTTTTTCAATTAAATTTGTTTAAATTTTAAGATATATACTTTTTAAATTTAAAATACATTTTTTTACAAAGAAACAATTTTTTTGTAAACATTTTTTTTAACAAAATATTTTTTTTTTGTTGAAATTTTTTTTTCTGTCTTTTGTGAAAAACAAGTCGCTCTCAGATTTTAAAGTAAAAGATTTTCGGTTCATTTGTGAAAGACAAGTCGCTCTCAGATTTTAAGCTCAAACATTTTCTGTTTCTTTAAGATTGTTAAGAATTACTATTTTTTTCTAGCACTAAACATTCTTAAAAATTTTTTTTAACAAAATTTACTTAGTCACTGTCAGACTTTAAGGTCAAATATGTATTGTTTGTTTTTTAACATTTTTATGAATTATTTCAGTATTTCTTTCCTAGCAATATGCTTTTAAAAAAAAATGTCTTAAACAAAATTTAATTTTTTTGTTAAAAATTTCCGGAAATTTTTTTCTTTTTGTCATTTGCAAAAAAATACTCACCGCTTTGAAATCAAATATTTTTTATTTCCTAACATTTTTATGAATTAATTTTTTTAGCATAAAATATATACTCTTTCTAAAAAAATATTTTTTAACAAAATTTAATTTTTTGTCAAACCTTTTTTCTACCATTTGGGAAAACGAGGTTGCCCTCAGATTTTTTTTCCTTACAAATTAAATTATGCTCAGTAAGCCCAGAAAGTTTCACAGTGAAATTACATCAATAAGTACGGCAGAGCAGTATTTTGTACCGATTTTTCACTGGCTGGCTGCACATATTTGAATATAACTCGAAGAGTTAATAAAATTTCACTACGAAACTTTCAAGGATTACTGAGCGAAACGTTGTTTTCTTGCGTCAATCTTTTGTTTCACAAATGATAAAAAACAAAAAAAAAATGTTTATTAAAACAAGTTTTCCAAAAATTTTACCACAAAAAAAAATTTTCTTCTAAAATTAGTTCTCTTAATTAAATTTTATTCTTAAAACTAAAAAATAAAAATATTTATAAAAATGTTAAAAATAACGGAAATATTTCTCTTTAAAAAATCCATACCGAAATTTTCAACATTGAAAAAATCGTACAATTATATTTTTTTTAGTTTTTTTGTTTACTTCTTATACTCAAGCCTACACAAAAAATATTTCGTAAAAATTAAAGACCAATATATAATTTTTACAAAAAAATTTCGGAAAAAATTTTACCACAAAAATATTTTTTTTCCAAAAATGTATATTTTATGCTAAAAAATAAAAAAAAAAATTTAAAATATTTATAAAAATGTTGCAAGCAACATAAAATATTTACTTTAAAAAATCCATATTGAAATTTTCAGCATTGAATAAATTGTAAAATTATAATTTTTTCCCCATTTTTTTTAGTAAACTTAGTCATAAAAATTAAGGACCATTAAATAATTTGTAAAACAATTATACCACAAAAAAAATTCTATCCCAATTTTGTTAAATATTTCTTAAGCTTACCTCTTTTTATACATAAAAAAATTTCATAAGAATTAAAGACCATTAAATAAGTTTAACAAAAAATGTTACCACAAAAATGAATGGTGTTCCAGTAAAATTTGTTTAAACATTTTTGTTTTTTTTAGTTTAATTCTTTTTATATAGTTTTATGTATATATGAACAAAATTTCATAAAAATTAAAGACCATTAAATAATTTTAACAAAAAATTTTACCATAAAACTAAATTTTGTTCCAATAAATAGTTTTTTAAAAAGTATATTTTATGCTAGAAAATAAAGAAATTTTTTTATAAAAATGTTAAAAAACAGAAAATATTTCACTTTAAGAAACTCCAGACCGAAATTTTCAACATTGAATAAATCGTAAAATTATTAAATTTTTTTTTATTTTTTTCCTTTTATTTTTTATTATACTCAAACATTACATTAACATACATTTTATAAAAATTAAACTTGTCCCAAACACTTAATCGCTCAGATTCCAATTGAAAAGTCAAACCGCTCTTGTTTGGTCACTTTGTTTTTCTACACCCAAACTAAAAAAAAAACTAGCATATGGACCACCCTGTGGATGTAACAAATATGCTACTCAAAGAGTAGTTGTTAGTGAAAGAAGCTTTCGATATCTCTAACTACTCCGAAGAAAAATTCAAAGCGCATTCAAAGCACTTGTGGGAAATGTGATGCACGTAGTTGTTAAGCTTGAATCTCGTGTCAATAAATTTCAAATTGAATATTCCTTTTCACATTTGTACGCACTCATGGGTGCTCATTCCACATGCAGAGACAGGAAACTGCAAAAGAAGAAGATTACAAAGCTCGAACGAGTTGCGTTGTTGGGGTTACATTCTCGCCCACATTGTGAGTGCACCTAAGAAGTGATGTAAGTGGAGGCGTAGATCATATTTCTTCAGAGAGCTTAGCGCTAACAACTCTGCATAAAAATGAATGGAAACCACTTCAATAGGACCAATGCTGCTTGTAATGGGTGAAATGTGACTTGCATTTTTGGATTTTTAAAAGAGATTTAAGATGTATTCGCAACTGGAAGCAACTTTGGTTGGGACACCAATGAAATGATTTGTGCAAAATGATGTATGCAGTTATATAAATATACAAATATACAGGGTTGGCCATATTAAACTGACCCATGTGATTATTAAAAAAATATGGAAAAAGAAACATTTTTTTGTGTTTCATTGTGAAAAACATTTAATTTAGTTCAAGGAGATTCGTTTACATCACTTTTTGAATATGATATCGCGCAAGTGGTCGCCCTTAGCACGTATTTGGATATGTACAGGGTTGGCCATCTTAAACTGACCCATGTGATTATTAAAAAAATATGGAAAAAGAAACATTTTTTTGTGTTTCATTGTGAAAAACATTTAATTTAGTTCAAGGAGATTCGTTTACATCACTTTTTGAATATGATATCGCGCAAGTGGTCGCCCTTAGGTCGTATAGCGTAATGTGCCCGTTTTTCGGCGTTTTCCATAGTTTTGGCCAGCGTCTCGGCCGATATGGCGGCTATTTCCCGTCGGATATTGGCCTTAAGTGCGCCTAGTGTCTTTGGCTTGTTGACGTAAACCTTAGATTTCAAATTACAGTAAAAAGTTACAGGGTTACTCAATGGGTCAGTTTAATATGGCCAACCCTGTATACATATGCATATATACATACACAAATGTATTTGTAGGTTATTTCAAATGCGAATCCTTAATATGCTAATGGCTCGAGCTATCAGCATTTGGAATTCTAACTAGTGATTGTTTTTGATTTTGACAGCTAAAACAACAGCCAAGATATATAAGAAATTTAGTTCAAACATTTACAAAATATATGAGCCTCAGCTTGAACAAATGTGGTAAGTATTATATTATAAATATTCGAATATCTTCAAAATTCTAATAATCGATTTTAGTTCACTAGCCTATTTTTTGTGGAATACCATTAAGCATAAATGTTACGTTACCCAGCTAAAAAAGCTAGAAAAGTTGAAATGTTAAACCAAATATTCCCTCTGTAAAAGTCAAATATTCCCTCAAAATCGAATTACTTTCCAAATGCATGTTTAGTATTAAATAGTAATTTGATAAAATTTGCAGATGGACCTACCTTATTTTGATAAAGTCTCAATTATATGAGCCAAAGTCAGCTGTATGTGCATACACGCCACTGGAAAGTACTCGACAACCAGGTTTTGGCAAATTAAATTGTGTTCCTGCAGAAGAAAAAGAGTTTTGTGTAAAGCAATTTATTAAAAACTAATTGAAATATATACAAAAATATGTAAGATTATAAATAAAGGGTGTTTTTTTAGAGGTTAGGTTTTCAAGATGAAATAAAACGTATATAATTTAATGTTATGGCCAAGAATTTAGCTTTATTAGAAAGATAAGGGTTTGCCATTATGTTTTAAAAATGATTTCAGGCAAGTGGCCGCCGCGGCTGGCTCGAATAAATTCCAGCCGAGAGGCCCAATTTTCGACCACTTTTTGCAGCAATTGGGGCCGTATGTCAGCAAAACGCGCCGAATATTCTCTTCCAAGACGTCAATCGTCTCGGGCTTATCTGCGTAGACAAGCGACTTTACATAGCCCCACAAGAAATAGTCCAGCGGTGTTATATCGCACGATCTTGGAGGCCACGCCACAGGTCCACGGCGCGAGATAATGTGCTCACCAAAAGTTTCCTTCAATAAATCGATTGTTGCGTTGGCTGTATGGCATGTAGCGCCGTCTTGTTGGAACCAAAGGTCGTCCACATCAACATCGTCCAATTCAGGCACGAAAAAGTCATTAATCATGGCTCTATAGCGCTCTCCATTGACTGTTACATTATGGCCGGCTTCATTTTTAAAGAAATATGGACCAATGATTCCCTCTGCCCATAGAGCACACCAAACAGTGACTTTTTGAGGATGTAACGGCGTCTCAGCAATGGCTTGTGGATTATGTTCACTCCAAATGCGACAATTTTGCTTATTGACATACCCATTCAACCAAAAGTGAGCTTCATCGCTGAACAAAATTTTCTTGTGATGCGTCGCGAGAACCGAACCATTATTTTCGTAATAAATTTGCACGATTTGCAAACGTTGTTCAGGTGTGAGTCTATTCATTATGAAATGGCAAACCAAACCGAGCATAAATCAAGTGACAGCTGTCAAAAAAACCATCTACGAAAAAAGTAGTGCCAACTTGAAAACCTAACCTCTAAAAAAACACCCTTTATTTAAATAATATATCAAATAAAAATACTTTTTTCTAACTTGCATTTCAACACATTCCATCTTTGATATGGAAAATAATAAAATTTTAGGTAGGTAAGTAGGTATAAATGGCAGTCGGTCTCTAAACCAACTGAATTAGACCGTTGCCGATCCATTGTGATACCACAGTAACCATTTACCTGCTGCTCAGGGTTGGACATAGTGCACTAAATAATTAATGCATTAAACGGATAGTTAAAACAGTCAAAAACTGAAGATTTAGAGATAACGAAACTCTTATTTTAACTACCATTAAACAATTAGTGATACTGCAATTTAGTGGTAGTGCAAAATTCCCAACCCTGCTGCTGCTCTTAGTTAAAACATTTTGTTTGAAGTGCAAACTCATTGAACTGGCTGACAATTATTTCCCTACGGTCATCAGTGCCAGTCAGGAGTGATGAGCCAAAATATCTAAACCTAGTGGCAAACGACGTGGAAGAGCAACAGAGAAGATTTCTAACAGACTCTTCATCCTTCTCATTCTTGCAGCTTCTGCAATAGATGAAATGTAGAACGTTTAATCTTTGAGCATGTCGATCTAGGAGAGAGTAGCCTGTGATCAAAAAAAACTAACAAAAAGACGTTTCTCATTGACCGATTAGGCAGCACCTTTGAGTACCTGACGTCCTATTTGGACTAAATTTTTATCGTAGCATTACATGTCAGACTAACACCCATTTCGTGTTGGCTGAAGTGACAATGCAACTTGCACCACGCAATTTATGGGTTAAGAGGGGCATCCCTATAGTCTCCATACCAAGATGGAGGTGAATGATAGTGCCCTCTATCGCTAATTTGCATTTCTTACAATTCCCTGGTATACCACTACGCTCTGGCACCCATATCAAATGGATGCCGAAATGCGTTAAAATACGCCCGACATTTGCGAGCAATGATGGTATTAGTGACAGCCCCAGCAAGAGATTTCATCGCCGCTTGGCTATCGGAGTAAATTTAGACTTCCTCTAAGGTAGTCTAATTTTTGGCTAACCAGAGAACTCTCACTTCAGCACCTCATTAATGGCTAACATTTCAGCCTGAAAAACGCTAAAGTGATTAGGGAAACGAGGCAAAACGCTTACTTTTGGTTTCTTACAGTAGACACCAAAGCCAAATTTATCGTCTAGCTTTGAAAGTAAATGAAGACCGACTACAGAAATGATCCTATGAAGTATGGTCTTAGGGAAATCGTGACCCAGCGCAACCGTCAGCTTGGCATCCGCTTTGCATGCTGGAAAGCGCCGGGAAATTGCTTGAGAAACTCATACAGCGCAGACTTGCAGAGTCAGTTGAGAGTGCAAGAGGATTGTCAGCAAGTCAATGCAGTCTCCGACGCGGAAAATCCACCCATGACGCAATAGAGGAGGTGGTAAGCAGCGCTCAACGCAGATCCCACTACCTGAACCGCATCACCGTTGACGTTCGAAACACCTTTAACAGCCTATGATGAACGAGAAAGGATTCGAATACCTGCATACCTGCTAAGGATTCTTCGGAGCTACCTGAGTGAGAGCTGTACGACACATCAGTTGGCCAGAAAACAAAAGCGATAACGTCTGGCGCAGTTCAAGGATCTATTCTCAGCCCCGATTTCTGGAATCTGAGCTACGACAAGATGTTGAGCATAGAAATGCCAAAAGGTACATATCTAGTGGGATACGGCCACGATATAGCGCCGGTCGTACCAGCTCGGAGCACTGAGGACACTAGAAGGAAGCTAAACTAAGTCATGATAAGGATGCAAATATGGCTTGAGGACAACAGTCTGGAACTCACCAAACATAAAACCGAAGTCATTCTTATGACACGTGGTCACATTCCACTCGAGGTCAGCATGCAAATAGGCGACACGTCCTTAGTGACCCAAAAAGTAGTGAAATACTTAGGTATACAACTTGAATCCAGGCTTACTTTCTGGGCCCAGATACGGCATGCGGCTACCAAAGCAGCAAAGGTAGATTAATAGCAAACATCGGCGGGCCAACACAGAGCAAAAGAAAGCTAATTACGGCGGCCACAAACTAAATTTCTCCTGTACGGCAGCGAAGTATGGCGAATTGTGCTAAACTGCAAAGCCAAGCGCAAAGCACTGTAGATACTCAGAGTTGCCTCAGGCTACCGCACTGTCTCAGGCGCAGCAGTTTTCGTAATCAGCGGTCAGATACCCGTCGACTTCATGGTCTGGGAACGAATGGATGCGCGGGCCTTCAAGAAGAAACACGTCATCACTAGCTTCTCAGAACGGAGATGCTAAACCATGCTGCGGTGGCAAAGCCGATGGAACACTGAACCGAGTGGCAAATGGACGGCGAAACTTATTCCATCAACTGACAAATGGGTCACCCACCAAAAAAACAAACAAAAAAAATCGTCTATCTTTGAGCCATCAATAAACAACCATAGGTAGTTTTTCCGACCAGGTATATTGTCAACACACTTACATTGTTGCCCTATGCCTCGCAATTGATGAAGGACCCCGAAAAAGAATAAGGACACTCGCATCTAGCTGAAATTCTTGTACTTAATAACCTATTAAAGTATGGGCCATTCAAACAATAGTCAACATGGTTATTTGGACCCAGACCGAGTGTTATGGAAGAAAATCCAACCCCTAAATTGCGCCATTGATTAGTTGTGGCGAGCCGAGTAGCAGCGTTACCTGTATTCGGTTTACTAACTAAATCTAAGGCAGATAAGAAGAAAAGAGTATTCAGAGCATCAGAGGGTGTGGTTCTAAGAGCGCCGCTGATGCATATAAGCGCCATACCTGAACCCTCTGAAGTTTGTTTCTAATTGTAGTCTTATCAAGAGCCGTCCACCAGAATATACTCCCGTTAAAGAGGATATGTCTGATAACTGTTCTATATAGCCAAAGGGTGTTTTTCGGAGAAAGTCGACCCGCCTGCATCCTATTGCCTTTTTGCATGAAAATATAGTTACAATAACAATCCTTACGCTGTTCTCTACATTCATGTTCCAACTTAGTTTCTAGTCGATAATTACACCTAAATGTTTGACGCTATCTCTTATTTCTAGCTTTATACTATTTAATGTTGGCTTTATAAAGTGTGGACTTTTGTACTCCCTCGAAAACTGCACTAATTCTGTTTTCTCACATCTTTTCTCGACATCTATGGCCAGTCTGGCCATTAGTGTGAGACTTTAACCCGAACAAAACCCCCTCTTGTCTGAACCGTTGCTACTCAGGGAACTTTGCCGTTAAGTAATGCGTCGGGAGGCCGATTTGGAGTAATGTTAACTCAAATCAGTCAGTCTCTGTCAGTACGATAATCTGTTCAGTGTTCGTCTTGCAACGACTTCTCAGCATTTCTATCAGCTTGGAGATCAAGCTGTAGTTGGCGCAGGTTTGCCTTTCGGACCCATTCTTCATCACGCATCGTTTTCATTATACGCGCTGCTACACCACTTAATGCTCGCCTTTTTTTAAGTTTATTGCACATTTGCATCGTACGGTTTGCCTCTGTGGGATGCTCGCCAAAAACCATGCAAAGGTTTTTTGTTTCGGTGTCGAAACGCGCACGCCGGAACAGAACATGCCTTGCACTCTCTGGTTCGTCAGGGCAGACCGGGCAAAAGTGGGCATTTTCCAAATTAAAGCGGTGTAGGTACTCTTTAAAGCATCCGTGACTGCTCAACAGTTGCGTCACGTAGAAGTCAACTTCCCCGTGCTACCTTCGGTACCATTTCGCTATGTCTGAAATAAGCTTGTGTGTCCAACAACCATTTGTTTAAAGGTCCCAGCGTTGCTGCCACTCACTGATGATTCGCTGCCTCTCTTCTTCTTTAATAACAACGAGCGGTGCTTTTCGCGCTAGAGTATACAACCTCTGTAGCTTTTTGATCGAGAGATCTATTGGGATTTTCCTCGATATGACTGCTATGACATCGTTTGAAACAGTGTGAAAAGCGCTCACCACTCTAAGCGCGCTTAGTATGTGTGTGGTTCTTATTCCTTTCATAAGCGATTTTTTGCATTTGCATTAGAACGGCGCTGCATACAGTGTTGCGGGAAGGGCAATTTTAAACTCGCCGTCGTACATTGCGTACCATAGTGTTGGACCAGGTACCGAGCCTTGCGGCATGTTTTCTGACATCTAGACAGATTTTTAAGGGTGGTCTGCATTAGATCGCTTGGAATGGAACTATATTTGCAACATGTGGCAACAACAACAGCAACAATAAAATTTTAAAACACCAAAAATTTAAAATGCCATAAAATACTTCGGCTGCAAGTGGGACTAGAGCCTTTTCAACAAGCGCAAAATAGTGTCTGTCATTAAATTTATAGACGGCTGTCACACAAACGGTGTTGCTTTTTTTCTAAACATAAAACGGCGTATATGTAAGTTCTCTCTGCATAATTCTCAATTTAACTTGACCTAGAATTTTTGCTAGAGCTCCTAAAAAAGTGCCTACAAGTTTTTCTGGCACAGTAATGTTTTCGAAAAAAATAAGTTATCAATAAGTTTTAATAGCAGCAGTAAACGTAAATTTCTACGCATAATTACTATCGCACAACCACATGCACATACTTCGTATGCATATGAGTAAAACTTTTATTGTGTCAAGCGTGCAAGTGCAGTATATAGAAAAAAAAACCCGAGGCACGCGCAAGTGTGCCGTCTGTCACATTAACATCTCCTAATTGGCGATAAAGTAATTTTGTAAATGACAGCATCCGCAAACGGGAAAGCCATTATGGCTTAGCTTTTCTTTTGCATACTCATTTATTTCCATATACTAGCACACTTACATAAAAATACTGTTATACACAATTGTCAAGCGGAGCGCGTTTGTTGTTGTATGCAAGTTAGTAATTAACTGCTTAATGAGTGAGTTGCGTATACGCACCGGCGTACTATGCTGACTTGCAATACAAAGCAATGGCAACATAGGCAGGTAATTCCTACTGATTGTAAGGAAATTGTTGTGCATGTATGCCGCTGAGGAGCACATATGTACATATGTTAATAAAAGAGTGTACCAGTAGGAAATGAATTTCTGAATCGGTACTATCACAATTTATGCAATTTGAATTGGTTTCAGAGCAGTCTAAAATTAACCGAAATGTGCCACGGACAGCTCGTGTATGCTGGTTCGCATACTGGTTGAAAAGAATTTTTTTAATAAATTTTAAACCATACATAATTACATACAATACCTAGTTATTATGTTACCTATAAGTGACATACGTGATATATTATTTTTCAGTGAGAAATGGTAAAGAAGACAAAAAAAATAGTAAAATACATAATTTTTAAGGTTGGTAGTTTAGTATTGACATCGTTAAATAGTGTCGCATGAGGTTCATAGTTTTGTATTTTTATCATTCAGCTGTGTCTCACATCATTTTAGGAAAACAAAACAGAGCTGGATTTTACTCAAGTCGCCTGCCATTTAGACGGTGTGCCTGTGCTTCTTGAACACAGAGAACCTGCCAACTAATTTTAGCGTCCTCGAAAGCTCAGTTTTGAGCTATAGATATTACAGTGAGTTTTTACAAGGTAACGTAATTCATTTTATACTTTATGAATACTCATTCAATGTAGTGCTGCACTGAGAGCATAAGAAACCAAAGTAGTGAAATCGAAAATCCAAAAGCAGTGGCGGACGCCAGCTCACTTTCACTCTCTACTGGATCCCGCGACAAAGCAATATTTAGGATAATGAAGTAGCAAACAAGAAGGCTAAATATGGCTCAATGAGACAGACCATTTTGCCAAAATACGTCGAAGATGTAAAGAATGGTCTATAGGCCAAATTAGACGTATACAAATATCTGATTTCGAAAACGATGTTTTTAAAAAATTGGACATTATTTTAATGTTGATAGTCGGAAATTTTTAATGTTAATGTTCGACACAATTTCGAGAATGATTTTCGAAAAGTTCTAACGTTAAATTTTATGTTCGCCACAATTTCGAAAACGATTTTCGAAAAATTTTAATGTTAAATTTAATGTTCGGCACAATTTCGAGAATGATTTTCGGATGATGGACATTGACAAAAAGACTGAATAGAAGTGGACCAAGGATAGACCCTTGCGGAACACCAGTGTATACATATCTATGCTGAGATGGTAATTTACTTGTCTTGATGTTCTGCGTTCTGCCCCTAAGCTAACCATGTCTTTGAAGCCGAAATAGTTTTAAGATTCAAACATAACAAATTGTGATCCACTGAGTTAAATGGTGTAAAGCTAGAAATAGGAGATAGCGTAAAATATTTAGGTGTAATTCTCGACTAAAAACTAAATTGGAACATGAATGTAGAGGACAAGTAAGGAAGAATATTGTAATTCTATTTTCATGCAAAAATGCAATAGAACGCAGATGGATGGACTTTCTCCGAAAAACACTCATTGGCTGTATAGAACCGTTGTCAGACCGATCCTCTTTAACAGCTTTATAGTCTAGTGGACGGCTTTCAATAAGACTACGATTAGAAACCGACTTCATTTTTAATGTTAATGCTCGACACAATTTCGAGAATGATTTTCGAAAAGTTTTAATGTTAAATTTTATGTTCGACACAATTTCGAAAACGATTTTCGAAAAATTTTAATGTTAAATTTAATGTTCGACACAATTTCGAGAACGATTTTCGAAAAATTTTAATGTCAAATTTTATGTTCGACACAAGTTCGAAAACGATATTCGAAAAATATTAATGTTCGACACAATTTCGAAAACGATACTCGAAAAGTATTAATGTTCGACACAATTTCGAAAACGATATTCGAAAAATGTTAATGGTAAATTTAATGTTCGACGAAAATTCGAAAACGATTTTCGAGAAATCTTAATGGTAAATTTAATGTTTGACACAATTTCGAAAACGATTTTCGAAAAATTTTAAATTTAAATTTAATGTGCGACACAATTTCGAGAATGATTTGTTTAGAATAATTGGAACTTTTTTATTCAATTTTTTTTTTAAATTGCTATCAAAAGTTACTTTAGAAATCAACTACTTGATGCATATTACATCTGATTTGCCATATAGACCTAAAACAACTACTGAACTCTACAATATACAAACTGGCTATCACTCATCGAGAGTCCATCACGACCTTTATGAACTCATGCCCCGCGAATGTCTTTGTCGGAGATCAGCCCTCACCCCTAGCCCTCACCCTACCGTGGTGTTGTGCATAGAGTAGCAGGTGCAATTCTGGGCTCCTATAAGAGTTAGGATTTGTTCGAGTGTGATTCATAACCACTGTGTTGCACGATTTTTCAAAGTATCACTTTCGATGTGTAATTATGGCAACTTATGCAGAAGTACAGCGTTGTAACTGTCAAGAATTTGAGCATTGTTCCGCACAAAGTTGCTTCACTCTACTCTTTACCATTTTCAATAGTAAATTACTGTAAATATTAAAATTATAAAGGGAAGTTTTTTTTAGAAAACTCCATTATTTTTATTCTTATATTCAATTTTCTATATTCACCTTCACCCATCTATTCAAAATAAGTGCCGCATTTGCAACACAACTGCAAGTGTTTATCAGTGCTTTTATTACGTTTCCCGAACAAGTCCTACGTGATTTTCTTATAATCGCCAAGCCAGTTTACACTTACCAGAGCGAAGTGTTGGGCGAAATTCACCTAATGTTTACGTGCCAAAAATATCACTTGGCGGTACCAGTTCCACTCTACGGGTACGAAGTAAACTTTCCCACGTAGATACTCGCGTGCGTGGGGCGATAGGAAATTAGTGACAGGCGCCAACGCGCGTCGTCTTTCCTTCATTTCCTGCCTGCTAATAATTACTTTCATTACTTGTATTCATATACTCGTACGTGCATGTGTAGGTGTGTGATGGTAGTCAAAGGCAAAAGCAACAACAACCTGTGTTTTTATATAGCACACGTGAATTTCGCTAATTGAATCAGCGCATTCCTCACAAGCGGAACATTAAGCAAATGATTGCTGTCTGTGACCCGCAGTGGTGCATATCACTAGTTTACATAAAAAACTAACCTCGATGAAAAAATGATTTCTAGGTTAATTTTGGGTCGCCAAAGAAGAAAATTCTAATTTTTTTCTTTTTTTTCAAAGAGGCATTTTCGGAGTTGAACTGGCGCATATCAAATACCGGAAGTCAACAAACAATAATGTCAAGTCACCGTCAAGTTTAAAGAAACAAAAAAAAACGTTTCTCGAAAAAAATTTCAAAAACCTCTTTTTAGAAAAATTTGGCATTATTTAAATGTGAATGTTCGAAAAACTTTAATGTTAAATGTAATGCTCGAAAAAACTTTGTGTTAAATTTGATGTTCGAAAAAACTTGAAAAACAATTTTCTTACAAAAATAGGGTAATATTTTAATATTAATGTTCGAAAAATTTTCATCTTAAATTTAATGTTGGAAAAAATTTCGAAAACCATTTGTAAGAAAAATTGGACATTATTTTAATGTTAATGTTCGCAAACGGTTTTTTTAGAAAAATTGGACATTTTTTTAATGCTAATGTTCCAAAAATTTTAAAGCTTTATTTAATGATTGAAAAAATTTAACAAACATCTTTTTAGAAAAAGTGGACATGATTTTATGTGAAAATTCGAAAAACTTTAGTGCTAAATTTTATGTTCGAAAAAATTTCGAAAACAATTTTCTTAGAAAAATAGGATATTTTAATAATAATATTCCAAAAATTTTAATGTTAAATTTAATGCACGAAGAAACTTCTAAAACGAGTTTTTCGAAAAATTGGGCATTGTTGTAATGTTAATACTTGAAGAGTTTTAATGTTACTCTTTGAAAAACTTTTGTGTTAAGTTTAGTGGTCGAAAAAATTTCAAAAACATCTATTTAGAAAAGTTGGATTCTATTTTATGTCAATATTCAAAAAAATTGTAGTGTTAAGTTTAATATTCGAAAAAATTTTAAAAACATCTACTTTGAAAAATTTGATTTTATGTTCGAACAAATTTCGAAAACAATTTTCTTAGCAAAATAAGGTAATGTTTTAGTATTAACGTTTGAAAAGTTTTAGTGTTAAATTTGATGCTCGAAAAAACTTCTGAAATGATTTTTTTTTTTTAAATTGGGCATTGTTTTAATGTTAATGCTTAAAAAGTTTTAATGTTACTATTCGAAAAAATTAAATTTTATGTTAAATGTTAAATTTTATGTTCGAAAAAATTTCAAAAACATTTTTTTAGAAAAAAGGTGACATTTTTTTATGTCAACTTTCTAAAAGTTTTAGTATTAAATTTTATGTTGGAAAAAATTTCGAAAACGATTTTTTTTGGAACATTGGGCATTATTTTAATCTTAAGCTATCCATTGCATATGCATTCGATGCTCGCGAAATTTGTAAACCAGTGTATTTCTTTAAGCGTATTTGATGTCAGCATTTTTTTTAATTGAGAAGAAAATCCTTTACATTTGGTAATCTTCAGTAAGGGAAATTACAGTAGAAATTAATGGCTCTTGTTAAGGATCTAATTGAAGTTATTTTTGTTGCTGTTGCGATGAGTGCAGTAGTACTTTTAGTGTTGCAGTTCACATTTGCTCTACATATTCGTTTAAATTGTTCGTTTTTTATTTTTTTGTTTTTGCTTTTGAAGTTAATAAGATTTTGAAAATGTTTCTGCAGTTTTAAAGACCTGTACGTTAGTCCTTTATCTATATATATATTGGGCAATTATACACTTTTCGGGTGTTTGGACGAGTTCCTCTTTCTATTTGAGGTGTCCGTCTTAATGCATCCATATTTTTTTTTTTTGGGACTCAACAACCATTTCTGACATGCAAAATTGCCTTTAACGAGGCGAGTCTTCAAATCAATTGTCAGATAGTTTTTCCTTTCTTTTGTATCAAGTCCAATACTTTCCGGTAGTTAGAAATAGCCGCTTTAGTCACGCTTAACTATGCAGCAAGTTTTTCTTGTATTTGTTGAGAGTTTTGCCTCTTTATTAAGTAACGCTTAAAAGCCAAGCCATTCTTTGCTTTAGTTGTCAGAAGCAAAATCCTGTAGAAACTTCCACGAAGAATTTTCCAAATTTTCTAGCAATTTACAATAAACACTTTTTTAAACTCACAAATTAGCTTAAAACATCCAAAGTCATCTACACAGATGGCTCCAAAATAGGAAATTGTGTCAGTTTCAGTTCAGTCTACAATGATGAAACAATTATTGTAGGGTAGTTACCAGCCTATAGCTCGAAACTATGAAGCCATAAAATTTTCCAGCCACAGTCGAGATAAATTTTCAATCGCAATAGACTCACTTTCATCTCTCGAAACCATAAAAAGCTTAAAAAAATATTAACATTTATGCAGACAGCATAAGAAATTTACTTTTAAAAAATAAAAATAAAATAAAACTTGTCTGGGCACCAAGCCACGAAAAAATTAGAGGCAACGAACTAGCCGATCTAACTGCAAAAGAGGCCTGGATAATTACTTGGCCAGCGACACACAAAGCTATATCCAGAAACCAAGAAATGTTCATTTTTCAAGCAATATAAAAGTTCTCTACCCAATGCAAAGCCAATGGAGCTCCTTACAAACCCAAATCTAGACAATCTCAAAACTTTTTTAAGCCACTTAAAATATTGTAATACAAGGAGAAGTCCAAAATAAACAAGACTGGCGTCAAAGAAATATTTGTGGTGGCGCCATCTTTTTAATGAGTTAGAGCGTTGGGAGTTACATCTCTAGCTGACTTCCAGTGAAAGCTTGGTGACATTCGTTTCTGTGGAAGCGAAGTTGTTGTGTCTAAAGTGTCAGTATGTTTGTGCCATTGGTACAAAAATGAGTTTCGAACAAAGAGCTATTACCGAATTTTGTTTTAAAATCGGTAAAACGTTTACCAAAACATTTGAACTAATAAAAAAAGTTTATGGCAATGATTGTCTATCTCGTGCCAGAGCTCATGAGTTTCTTACACGTTTCAGAGATGGTTGTGAGGACATAAATGATGAATGACAATGAACATACGGGCCGCCCAAATTCAGTAATCACTGAAAACTCAATCGAAATTGTTCGTAAATTTTTTTAAAAATTAAGGAAAATCATTATTGAAATACTTGAAATCGGAGTTGAATATATCCAAACCATCGATTTATCGCATTTTAACTAATCATTTGGGCTTACGAAAGGTCTGTGCACGTGTCATTCCGCACAAGTTAACTAAGGGCCAAAAATTCAGAATTCAACATTCGAAAGACCTCATTAAAGAGGCGAGAAAAGACGAGAACTTCCTTTACAACACTGTAACTGGCGATGAAACGTGATGTTTCCAACATGAACCTGAAACTAAGCGTCAAAGTGCCGAATGGAAGTCCCCAAACGAGCCACCACCCCAAAAAAATCGCGTTTGGAGAAGTCAAAAATCAAGTCGATGCTCATTTGATTTTACGATTCCAAGGGAATTGTCCATAAGGCGTTCGTGTTAGTGAGCCAGCCGTCAACATAATTTTCTATCTTGGCACTTTGAAGCGTTTGTTGCATTCGTTGAATCATTCGTCGAATTCGCCTTGAATACCCGCGCAGGAGGAAGCTGGCGCTTATTGCATGATAATGCACCATCTTATCGATCTAATTTTCAGACTGATTTTTTGACTAGAAATCACTTTTAACCATCGATCACACACCGCATTCGCCTGATATGGCTCCCTGTGACTTCTACCTATTGGGAAAATTGCTTTTGACCATGTAAGAAAAACGTTTTGCGCCTGTAGAGAGCGTCCAAAAGGCTTACACCGACATCCTGAAGGACATTTCGTAGTTAACTTTTAAGTATAAGTCCAACTTTGTTAATAAAAAATAAGTAAATAAAAAATTTGCAAATTGAAGTATAGAAACAATATATTTTGCAAATGCTGTTTTTGTTGTTGTTACACTTGCATGCAAAATTTTTATCCAGATCCCGTCTTAGACTATTGGAACACAGTTAATTATAATTAAAGTTTTATGATGAAAAAATGGCCATGTAATGACTTAGCGTAGAACTTTGGGTTATCTAAGACTATCCAAAATAAGAGTATCAAAAAATAAATCCTAATTATTAATTTTTTGCTAATTTCACTGATTGATTTATAAATCAAAGGGAAATGGAAGAAACATAAACTTAATTTATTTATTTATGCAATAAAGGAAATAAGCAGCGATAAAGGCCTTAGATTCCAACTCCATTTCAACCAAACTAGTTTTACGGTGTAGAGAGGAGCTAAAATTACTTAGGCATTCGCTTGAAATTACTCTGATATGGGTTCCCGGTCATAGGAACATAATGAGATGGCGGATGAGCTAGGAAGAAGAGGCTCGACACTAGACATGGTAGAGGTAGTGGTAGTCTCCACCCCACTGAACTCAATAAAAGCATCCATAGCTTCACACAATCGTGCTTTAACCGAAAGAGGTGGAAGCAATTATTTACATGCATTACAACAAAAACACATGGCCGTCGTACAAATTCAAAGGACGAATCACCTGTTAGGTGATGCGACCAAATATCTCACGCATCACTGCAGCCCTTACAGGTCATTGGAAAGTAGGGAATGATGCAGCCAGACTCAACCTCCCCTTCAAAGCCATCTGCAGAAGCTGCCAAGCGGAAGGGGTGAAGGAAAGTCTTTTCCACTACTTATGTGAATGTCCGGGGCTAGCTAGAGCACGACTCCGCTCCTTTGGTAAGCCGTTCTTACAGCAAATGAAGGAAATCTCAGACATCGAGATAAAGAATTTGCTGTTATACTTGGACCTCACGAAATGCACCTGACACTGGGAAACACAAAAAAAGAAAACCAAGACATCATCACATGAGACAGTGGTGGTAAAATCGTAAATCGTGGTCACTAATTAGGATTACTTCAGTGGAAATATTCAACCACTCCAACAACAATAACAAAAGCTTACAGAATGTTCTTTGCTTAAGCTACGAGAATTCATGTAACAATAAAATTATTCCTCCATAATTTAGAAGTAAAAGTATTTTTGTAGATGTCACACCCAGAAATAAAATAAAATGTTTACACTAAAACAATTTTTCATTGCCAACATTTTTATTAGAATATCTAACCACTATACATAGAAAATCCAGTGCAGAAATATGAGAGTCAGGAAAATCGATACGGTGGGGTATACCTCCTCCAGTTATTTTTCTTCCCACAAAGTTAAAAAAAAAAAAACAAATAATTGTATGTAAATGTTTACAAGAAGTTGATAAAGAAGAACGCCAGAATGCACAAATTCAATTTCCATGCAATCTGCAAACAAGAATTCCTAAAAGGTTAGAATACTTTGGAGAATGCACAGAAATATAAATAAAGAGAAATTCACTTAAATTCCCTTTTAAGTTTTAAATTTCTATGCATGCAAAATATGCTTGTTTGTGTGTAGTTATAGTTAGTTGTAGACGAACGTGGCAGGAAAGAGCCACGTCGACTGCTAATCGAAAGGTAACCAAAAGTGAAAAAAATAACCAAAAAAAAAAAAGACAATCAACAACAGAAAAAAAAAAATAAAATTAACTGCGTGGAACAAGCTTTCGCAGGAACGGTAAAACACTCACATTTGATATATAAATATTATTTGGTTTTAGGGGTTAGTGATAGTCAAGAGGAACTCGTTTTAGATAGATAGATAGATAATCTTGTGCTTGATCGAAGCTTTCTTTTCAAAATTAGTAGTATGGTGGCCCAAGGAAATATTTTTCAGATTTTCAAGAAACAAAACGACAAATA
This sequence comes from Anastrepha obliqua, assembly GCF_027943255.1. NCBI lineage: Eukaryota > Metazoa > Arthropoda > Insecta > Diptera > Tephritidae > Anastrepha > Anastrepha obliqua. The sequence continues at coordinate 13,015,889 of NC_072893.1, forward strand.
ATTATTTAAAAAAATCGAAATTTTGAAAAAAAATCCTTCGATCAGGCACGAGTTTCTCCATATAGGGAAATAAAAATAACTGTAAGCAAACTTCTCTGTGCAATTAGATATAATTTGTATAATGAATGCTCGGCTCGGTAGAACGCCGCCGAACTGCAAAGTGTTTTGTGATAAGTCCGCACAGAAAATTGTCGAACTTTCTTCTAAAATTTGGAAGAATAGATGTTCGGTTGATGGTTGGTATTATTACAGGACAGAATTCATGGATGTTGTTTACCCCCACCGTTGGAATCATTGGGCACCATTGGAATCATTGAGTATCCGATTTGCCAGTTTTTTTTAGAGAAGGCGGATCGAACTGAGCACTTGCTCTGTGAGTGTCCTGCCTTTGCTAGGGCAAGGCTACGAATTTTGGATTCCAATGTCATGAGAACGAGTAAAATGCGTTCTCTCAAACTGGAGGGTTTGAATGCAATTGGCTTTTTAGCCTGACTGTTTTAGCTATCAATCTCTCGGTGCTTCTTGGCTCGCCTTTTCCAAGTTTCATTTCATTTCAACTAAACGAGGTACGTATTAATCAATTGAGCATATTCTTTCGGTTTCGTTATGGATTTTTGTATACAGGGTGCGCCATGTTTTAAGTCGGTATGAAAACATTGAAAAACTTTAAAAAACAAACAACTGATTTGTATCAGTGAGGTATTTTTATTTGGTTTGGTTATTTAAAATATATTAAAACCATTTTTTGAATACAACATCAATCGAGTATCCACCTTTATTAGCAATCACAATCACGATCTTTTTTCTGCGTTTTTCATCACCTTGTCGAGCATTTCGAGTTTTATAGCGTCGATTTCGGCACGAATGTTTGCCTTAAGCTGGTCAATAGTCTGCGGCTTGTTGGCGTAAGCCTTACTTTTCAGATAACCCCACAAAAAGAAGTCCGGGGGGGGTTAAGTGAAGTGATCTGGGGGGCCGGTTGAAGTCGCCTCTTTTTGACATTAGACGTCCCGGGAATTTTCGTTGCAAAAATTCAATTGTTGCATTTGCAGTGTGGCATGGCACACCGTCTTGTTGAAACCAGTAACCGTCTAAACCTTTCTCATGCATTTGCGGGCAGACATAATGAGCAAACATCCATCGATATCGGTTTCCATCGACCGTTTCGTTTTCTCGGTAAAAATATGGCCCAATGATGGTTTTGGCGCTAATGCCGACCCAAAGAGTTACTTTCCGGCCATGTAATGACCTTTCATGGATTTCGTGTGGATTCTCAGTTACCCAAATGCGACAATTTTGTTTATTCAGGGAGGGTAAAATGTGTCTCGTCAGTCATTAAAATTTGCTTCCAAAAATTGGGTTCAGTGTCAACCATTCGAGGGACTGTTTGGCCGTATTCCAAGCGACGTGAATGGTCTGTCGGCAATATCCTTGTGTCAATTGCACTTTATACGGAAACAAATTTAAATCATTCAATAAAACGCGCCGAATTGTGGTTTCACTGACGCCAAAATGGTGAGCGCGACGACGATACGACACAGTTGGCTCCTGGGCAACGCTCACCCTCACCCTTCACTGCTTCAACAAGTTCATTGGAACGCCTTGGTCGTTGATGAACGGCATGTTGACGATCTGCTAATGTCGCGTGTTAAAAAAAATTCTACTCCAAACGACGAATAGTATTTTCAGATGGTACCTGTTTGCCGCGATACTTTTTGCGATATGCGCGTTGAGTTAGAACAATAGAATGACTATTTTCGATGTATGACGTCACTATTTCAGTGCGCTGTTTCGGTGTAAAGCGATCCATGGTTGAAATTGTGCTGAATTTTCATATCGAAAATATGTATGTTGAAGTCGATCGGTTGGTAAATGACAAAGTTATTCAGCGTTTACATACCGACATAAAAGATGGCGCACGTTGTATGTATCTAAAGGTTGGCACAAAATTAATCACTCTATCAGAAGAACTATAATTTTTTTGCCAATGTCGTCGCACGTCAATCATATTTGGCACTTGTAAGTTAGACAGCTGCAGCATACAAACAGACAAGCACTGAAGCGCGTAAAGAGCGAAATAAGGAATATATCGAAATATTTTTTTTTATTTACTAAAAAAATTATTCAAAACCAAAATTGGAAGTGCAGTGCTTAGAAATTTGTTTCGACATTTCTTTTAAGATCTCCCTTTTTTTTGGTAATTAGTTTTAAAAGCCAAATCTTATGAAAAACTCACATCCTTTAAAATACTTCAGACATAGACCGTAAAAAAAAATGAGTGAAACACCCAAAATCCGTATACCCACATTTATACCCTCCTCACACCCAAAGGCTATACGCATAATGAATCAAATCCATAAATGCATTAACTTGACTGTCTACTTACAAGCAAATGATTACCACTACAAACAATTATTTAAATTAGTAGGTCCACAAAATTAAATTTTCGGCGCTGCCAAAGGTGTCAAAGGTAAAGAAAGACCTAATCAGCTAATTTAATGTCTAACCAAATTTTGCTCCGTAGCTGCGAACTCATACCACACCAACAAAACTTTCATAGCAGCCCAGTCACTATGGCTGTATTGCTATCGTTTATTTTGAGTATGAATTTTGAGTTTCAAATTCACCTTTGTTCGCTGTGGCAAGGCCGAGATGATTCGGCAGCTTTATGAAAGTTGATAATGAGCATAATGAGCTACACAAAATGGTTTCATTTTACAGGCGGGCAGGCCGGTTTTGTGCCTAGACAGGTGTGGATATTTGCCAGTCAACGCAAAAGGTGATGCGAAGGTGCGAATAGTGGAATGTGAGGCGGCTAGCAACAGGAGGCAGCCTGAAAATTTAATAATGTTCTGCACGCTCGTGTCACATTGTCTTTAAGGCTTCAGGCGCTCGTTTGTAGGATAAATTGTTTTAGAGGATATGATGGGGCGGATTTATATTTGTAACAAAGACAAAGCATTAAGAAGCTGGCTGGCAATGACATTCTCAAAGGTATACAGAATCTTTAAATATATATACAAAGCGAGTAGATGTAAAAGGTAGTGCGATGACTCTGTTCGGAAATTGTGCTCCTTTCGTAATGTCATTATGAAAACGAAGTTTAGTAGGTTTAGTAGGTAGCCCGAGGAACTTTCAGTGATGATTAGAAATTCACTTCAGGTACTCCAATCTTTAAAGGTGTGAACAAAAGTGATGTTGGTGATTGCAGGCCTATCTCAAGGCTACAGTAGTAAACTAATTGAAAGAATTATTAAAGAAAAACTATTTTTTTCACAATTTAGCATTTAATTTGTGTTTGGCCTCAGGTAAATTTACGAACTTCGCAGTGTCTTTCTTAGACTGCTTTACTGCATTCCCTAATGGCTACTATGTTTACAATAACTATGCGCACTTTTCTGCAGTGTTTGTTGGCATGTCTAATGAATGTTTAGTTGCTATACTTTTCCAATCAGGATTGGACGCTGTCTTTTTCCAGTAGATTAATTTCGACTTATCGGGCTGGGAAAGTTCTTCTATCTTAGATGGCAGATGCCAGATAACGTGTTTGTGTTTATTTATTCAACCATTCTACCTTCCATCGTACTGTAGCGTAGTAATGTTAAACCCACCGGGGTTTCTAAACTACTAAAACATACCCAAGAATTGGGCGGACTACTCTTGCAAAGAGAGTTTGAGAACAATCAATAAGCTCTCCCTGTCTTAATACGAGTAGCTTAGGTTAGGTTAAAGTAGTTGTCTATGTGGGACACACTCAGGTTCATGGCCCATTGTGATGCCGCGTGGGGAACTTGCCCTTATCCCTCTTAAAATCAGTGTGTACTTTTCAAAAAGTTTGTCAGATTTTTAATTCCGACAGAGCTGAGATCCCCCTATTCATTAAAGAATTCTCCATCAAAAATAGCGAGCCTATGGATAAAGTAGGACAGTGGCACAGAAGGTGCGGGATCGTCTCTTCCTCTTCCTCATCAAGACAACTTCTGTGTGTTTGCACACTCATCCTTTGGGCGTGTCTACCGATTAGGCAGTGCCCCGTTACAACTGAAGTTTTATGTTAAGACTGTGCTTATCTTAGTAGAAGTTCCGTGCGTTTAGCATTAAGAGTCGGCCACAGCTCTCGGGCGATTTTGCAGGTGGCTTCATTACGCCATCTTTCGTTTGCTTTCCTTACAATTTCTTCGAGGATGAGTAGCTTACATGTTTGTAAGGGTATGCCTATGTCATTGTCTATGTACTCACCAGTCAATTTTGTACCGACTTCCGCTTGTTCATCGGCTCTTACAGTTCTCTCAATGTCACAATATCCAGGAACCCATGTTATCATAAGGTGAAATGATTCAGCCATATTTTTACGAGATGCGCGGCATTTCATGGCTACCTTGGAGGTTGTCGACTATTTTGTGTCGGTGCTTTCATTATTGCCATCAGTTCAGCCTAAAAGACACTACAGTAGTCGGGAAGCCGAAAACTGAGAAGATCCCCAGATGCTCGGAATATAAACCTCCGCCCACCCTGCTTTCTAGCTTTGAGCTATCTGTGTATACATGGATATACTCGCCCTGTCTCACCTCGTCTCGTTCCCTCTCTTCCCTAGAAGGTAGTGGGGTCGTGAAAGTTGTAATGGCAAGTTTAGGCGGGACTATATAGTCCACCTGTCCGGGAAGGTCCAACGTGCCATCCAGGACATACTAGTAAACTCGTTCATATAAGTAGAACAAAGCTAAAAATTTCTATTGGCTAAATTGACAAATTTAGGTCATACGCGAGCTGTTCTCAGAATCTGCAGCTTGCCAGGATAGTCAACCTGAAATGTCATCCATTATTGTTCTGAACAAGGGATAATTCATTTAGAGTATTGGAGACGTAGACTAGAGGTTTTTCTTTTTTAGCGGAACAACTAGCAAGTACAGCACTCAGACATAATTAAGTCCATTGCACTGCACTTCGAATTCCCTTTTTAATTTTCTTTAAATCTATCCGACCTCCGAAGAAATCTGAGTAAATCCTGTGGTGCCAAGGAGCCAAGGTGTCCGCTTCTTAACACATCAGTGCCAAAGACTTCAAGCCTGATTCGAGCAAAGGCGGGGCTGACGCACAGAAAGTGGTCCACCGTCTCATCGTCCTCTTCACAAGCTGGGCAGAGTACACTGTCTGAGATGCCTACCTTCATCCACACAGAAAGTGGCCCGTCATCAGTCCAACCAGCTGTTTGCAGTCCCACGTTTTTCCAAAAACCCCTTTGCACTACCAGGAAACTGTCAGTGCTTTGGATATCTTTGTTTCAACGTGTGACTTCCAAAGAAGTTTACTATCGAGGATTAATACAAGATATTTGATTTCTTTGGATAACTGGATTGTGACTCCTTTTAGCTTAGGCAGAATGAGTCCATCAAGCTTTCTCCTTCTGGTAAGCTTCTAGTCCGGGGGACTTGTAGCCGCCAAGAGATTCGATGGGAACTCGAATTGCGGCAACGTACCAGTCACGCCGAGAAGATGTAGCAGCTCTGATAACAGCCTCTTTCGTTAAGGGCTGTTGCCGGCTAATGCTTATCTGATTACCTAGAAAGAGAGAGTCCATCAGCAAGCTGAGTATCTCACTTTGCTTCTCTGTGAAGGAGCAATCAGATTCGCCAAGTAACCCCAGCTTTGCGGTTGGATCCCTCTTCAGTATTCTACCCAATTTCGCCATGTCACTTAGAGATTCAATACCGCCACAGAATTCCCTAAAAGAAGCCCCTTTCGACTACCGAATTAGCTTCTTGTAGTTCCTCTGAACATGACGATATCGCTCCCAGTTGTCAGCAAGATTAGTCTTGTCACTTACATGACAAGAACGATGCAAACGATGTTCAATTGCAAAGTTACTCGCATAAACAAATGATTTCAAGCCACACTTTTTTGAAGTCCAGTATTCAGTTCTTTATTCCATCAACAAATTAATGATCTTAGAGAGTAGTGTTTAGTCGGTTAAGTCCGGTGCTCTTATATGGCTCAGAAACCTGTCTTACAAACAACTGGATTGTGAACAAAATTCAAAGCGGCGTTAACAGATGTATGCGCAGGATATTGAAGATATGGTGGCCCACATCTACCATAAGCAATGTCGAACTGTACAAGGGTTGCAAAATTCAACCCATAGCTAACTCGATAAAGCTAAAATGGCTGCCCTAGCTTAGGGTACACTTGGAAAAATATTGAAAATCCGTCCGTTGTGATGCCATACATGGGAGAAAAGAAGGGACGGAAGAAGAAGCCTTAGGATTAGAGACGATGATGACCATGCATTTTACGACGACGCCGACGGTGGCAAAAAGCTACTGATGAACTTCACCAAATTTATGATATTTAGACCCGCTATATACGCAGGCGTAGCGAAAAAATGAATGCCAGACGTGAGCAGGCCAGCTGAGAAGAAGGTGTTGAAATGATTCCACGTCGTCCTCAATACAACTTATGCAGAACGGACTTGAGGCAATCCCAAGTCTCGCCGCATGAACACCTAACGGACAATGTCCGGTAAGGACACCCACCAAATTCGAGAGCTGCAGCTTTGTTAGCCTAAGGAGTTCCCTCGAGCGTTCCCGATCTACCCGTGGCCAGAAGGATCTCGCGACCTTGCACGTTTGCTCGTTTGCGCACTAGCCCAGCGCTCGCTGAGTTGACTCGAGGCCCATCTTTCCAGAAGCAGACCACCGGTTCTTAAGGGAACCCCAGTTCTTTCATTTCGCGACAAAACCGTCTCCAAAGTTCCCTGCCTAGCCAGCTCATCAGCCCAGCAGTTGCCCTCTATGCCGCTGTGACCGGGAAGCCAAATGAGCCTGATGTCGAAGTATTCGGATGCAATCGAGAGAGAAGCCAGACATTCCCCGACCAATCACGAACGCACAAACAACGAGCCCAAGGACCTAATTGCCACTTGGCTATCGGAGTAAATATTTATTTCTTTAACGGTGCGCAACGTGAAATGTAAGAATACTTTCTGGGCTCGTTCAATTCTAGCAGCATGGCCAGTGGGGAATTACGGAGGCCAAATGAAGAATGCATACTCATGCTTGAAACGTAGAAACGCTACATACAAAAGCTTCAGCGTATAAGTACATCAATTCAGAATCGACAGGCTCAGTGTATTACCTTGCAAAATCCCAGAGCAAGCAACGAAAGGAAATGGACCAAACATTGCCGACGACAATGAAGCAGCGATCGGGCTAGTAAGATGTAATCTAACTCAAAAAGCCTGCGTGAAAGCCAATGCAGGTAAGTTTTTCATTAATATTACATCGAAAACCCGCTCAAAAAACTTTGAGTAGTCGGTATAAATGGTGTCAACCTGTTACCCTCATTGGAAGGCAGCGATACAATCAGCAACAATCAAATACAACTAAATTAGACACTGTTGAGCGGCCCGGAAAGAAGCCATGCTATTGCGGGCGCACCATGTTCTTGATAGTTAAAAGCCGCTCGCCCATGGATGATGCTTTCCTTGGCAACATGTAAACTTCTGATAGACAGAGACACCATTAGTGTTGCTAACTCCGACTGGAAATAGTTAAGCATCTGCGCTATTAGTAGACAAACGTGGCACGAATGGAAAATGGGTCGCACTAAGCGTCTACTTAAATTAAGTAGGAGGGATCTGAGAACCGTAGTAGGTGTGCTATCTGAACACTGTCTAACAAGAAGACATGCAAGTGGATTAGAAGCACCAGTTAATGACTATTGCAGAAGCTGTCAAGCTATAGATAAGGAAGAGGCAGTGGAACTCCTTCTATGCCCGTGCATGCTTCTGTGTAGAGGAAGCATGCAATAAAGTTAAATTTTGAAGTGGCTCAAAGTTCTGGATGATTTTTGATTTCCCTAACGGTCCTGCGAATTTTCTCCATATAATGCATACCCGACGTTTCTTGCTTTTTACTTGGGTACGGAACTTTTCAATGACGTTGTGAGTAGTCATCTTAGTCGGTCGAAGATCTACGTGAATACTTTTTACTGAATTTGGTAATAAATTTTAACTGTCAGTAAATGTCATTTGGACGCAGACAAATAATAAAACAACTAAACGGTGCGCGCGTTAATAAATTAGGCGTGCTCTTGCGCCTTCATTAAGGATTTTTGTATATATATATATACATATATATATATATATATATATGTATGTATGTATGTATGCATGTCTGCAACAAGACTTTTCTTCACAGGCGTACATATTCGAAATTCTTGGAATTCCAAATTTGCAAAACTCACTTCTACCTTTCCCGTCAGATGATAAATTAATGTTGTTTGTTCTTTGGTTGTTGTTTTTTTTTTTTGTTTTTTTGTCTATGTTAACTTTTGATGCGCTCTACGTTGATGATTTTCTAATGAGATGCTAAAATTTTCAACTTTTCCATTAAGGTACTATTTTTTAGACTTTTATTTGCATGCCGCCAAGAATATTCTTGCTTCACCATAGAAAACATAACTACATACATATCTTTGTGTTTGCACCTCTTTTTTCAGTTTTTGTGCAGGGGTCTAAATGCCTTAAAGTTAGTTCATTAATAAACCAGAAAAGTCGGTCTCACCTTTCGATTATCTGCCTAATGCTGACCTTCAGTGAAGGATGATTGGGATCAGCTCACAACTCCGAGCTGCCAGTTGACATTGCAACGTTGGAGGATTATCGAAACTAGTGCGTTAAAGAGTGACTATTTTATGGGCTGTGTGACGTGAGATGCGTTGCTGCAATTAATTGATTTAATTTAAGCCCACAAGTGGATATTTATAACTTTACATATTCGTATTAGCTTCATTGAAAAATATAACAGCATTTCGTCCGTTATGATACCACACAAGGGGAAAAAAGAAGGAAAGGAACCAGAAAGGTGGAAAACAGCAAACAAGTGAGAGCCCAGATGTCTAAATTTTTGCCCGACGGGAGCAGGGCAGATGAGAAGATTCCACCTTATCCTCCAGACAGCTTCTTCGGAAAGGACTTGAGGCAATCCCAAGTCGTACCGTATGGACACCTAAAGGACAATGTCCGGTAATGATACTAAACCAAATTCGAGTGGTACAGCTTTGTTACCCTTAGAAGTTCCCTCAACCGCTTCCGTTCTACCTGTGGCCAGAAGAATTTCGCGACTTAGCACGTTTGCGTTCAACAGTGGCTATTTACGTTCGTATTAATCACTTCAAGCTACTGACGAATTTCACCCGATTTGTGATATTTAAACCGTAGGTTTAACAAAAAAGTGAGAGCTCAGATGTCTAAATCTTTACCCGACGTGAGCAGAGCAGCTAAGAAAAAAGTGCTGAGACGATTCCACCTCATCCTACAGACTGGTTCTGTAGAAAGGACTTAAAGCAATTCCAAGTCTCACAGCAGGGACACCTAAAGGACAATGTCTGGTAAGGATACCTACCAAATTCGAGACCTGCAGCTTTGATACCCTCTGAAGTGCCCTCAAGCGCGCCCGATCTACTCGTGGCCAGAAAGATATTGCGACTAGGCATACTAACCCAGCGCTCGCTAAGTTGACATTAGGCACATCTTCCCAGGATCAGACCACACATTTTCAAGGGCACCCGAATCCTCTAATTTTGCACTACCCTCTGGAGTACCCTATCTAGTCAGCTCATCAGCCCAGGAATTTACTTTCATACAGCTGTGACCGGGAACCCAAATGGGCCTGATATTGAAGAATTCGAGTGCAATCGAGAGAGAAGTCTGGCATTTCCCGACTAATTTCGAACCCACAAACAACAAGCCCCGAGCCCGAATTGCTGCTTGGCTGTCGCAGTAGTTATTATAGCAGCGAACAACCAACCTCCGCTTCGAAAATACTACAGTGATCCGGAAGCCTAAAATTGAGCTTGATGTGAAGCTCCTCGCAGAATACTCCTCTACCAACTCTTCCGTCCTACTTCGACCCATGCGTAAATATGTCTCCTTGAGGGAATTGAATAGAAAAAGTTCCGCTTAGACTTATCGTGGGTGTGCAATGATCTAGCTGTGTCGAGATGATAATGTGATTATTATTATTTCCTACGGTTTCAGGGAGGCGCTAAGAACCGCAACAAATTCCTTTAACTCAGATCTGTTGATTCCAGGTTAAATTCATGGCGCACATTTCCAAATCCACTAATCGTCTTCATAAAGCATTTCGACTTTACATACCTCTACAAATAAAAGTCCGAAGGTGTGATATCACACAATCTTGGTGGCCAATCTACTGGTCCGAGACGAGAGAAAAATTTCTTACCAAAGCGACGACGCAGTAAATCCATTGCTACATGGACTGTATGACATGGCGCCGTCTTTTTGGAACCGAATATAATGGATATCGCGGGCTTCAATTTCGCCTCCGGGTTGCTTTTCGGCATCATTTTGCTTATATATGTAGCCATTAAGCCAGAAATAGGCCTCATCGCTGAATACCATGAGTTGGATTGAGCGCGCGATGAACACTTTTCACAGAGCGTCGATTTTCGTAATAAAACTATACGATTTGTAAACATCACATCCGGGATGAAATTTTAAAGAATACTGACAAAAATTATGTATTGACTTTTATAGTAGACATGTGCGATCGGTCAAGAAACCCCTATTGGATAAAACTCCTCCAATCTGGTCGCCATTTAGATGCTCATTTGTCAGCAACTGATGGCTTAAAAGGAGTTTTGTAAGTGACTGATACGATATCTTTTTGAAAAAATTTGCTTAGGCTAGGCTGATATGTGAAATGTCGAGTTGCCGTTGTGGACAGCGAGTTGATGATTCTGGATGGAGTGATTGCGGATGTGCCAGAGCAAATACCTTATCGTGGCAGGTATTGTACGATGACGGATACTGTCGACTACCAGCAAGCATATTTTATGAATTTTTTGCATAAACTGAAGGTCTGCTTACGTTTTAAGTGCTGCATTTTAGCCAAAACAACATATGATTTAAAAATAGACTTTTTAAAAATCATTACATAATTTTATTGCTTGCTTTTATTTTACAACTTCTACTATGTGAACAGCAAAAACCAATACTAGCTCCCCTGTGCATGCAGTAAAAATTCTCATTTATATGCGCCAATATGACAACGTCCATTTGGCTTCTCTAATCAATATTCGCAAACTGGATAAACATTTAGGGCATCATCCCATATAAAGCAAATTTTTACTTGGCTTAAAACAATAAAAAAAATTGTAAATTCTTTTAGCATTGACATTTCAACGCTTAATGCCTCCATGTCAACATAGGCACATGGCGCACGGGGCGTATGCGCAACATTTGAGTGTTTATTTAAAAAGCCATAGAAATGACAGTAAATGGAATCGAATAGGGTTTTTATAGCCCTATAAAAAGCAAGCGAATGTTCGGCAGTTAACATGATTGCATGCAAGAAAATAAAAGAAAAAAAACATAAATCAACAAAATAGAAATTTCGAGTTTATCAGAGGCCATTATGTAACATTATTGTCACAGAACATTAAGTTCGTCTGTAATGCTGCGAAGGCAGGCCAACAAGTGATAAGAACTGAGAAGAAGATACTGCGCGTTGTGACATTTAAATTTTTCAGAAAAAATTGTGATTTCGCACATGCAAACCAATGGAGATTACATTTTGCTTTTGCTGTACACAATTTGGTTACAAAACGTGTGTGTGTATGTGTGTGTGTGGGTTGTTGCGGGTATTTGTGTTCATGCAACATATGTTAGGAAAATATTCCAGCAAAAATATGCTAAAATCAGATTCTATTATATAATATAATATTTTGCATCGGTAATCTAAGAGCGCATATAAGCTGTAATGCGCTTAGTTATTTTATCTTTTGGAAAGCTTAATCAAAAGCAAGACGAAAATGTTGACGTAAATAATTCCACTGAAATTCTTATTCAATGGAAAAACATTTTCGCGTTGGTTTTTTTGAAGGGATTTGAATAGTCCAGTTGTGGAAAAACTAAATAGGTTGCTTTTCGGATTTTTTTTTTTTGCTTATTAGAACAATGAAATAAATCAAAATTGCGAAAAATATTCTTAATAGCCGAAGTTTTATAAAAAAAAATGGTGGTGGCACAGATTACTTTGACGCAATCTTTTTGTTGATGGGCGCGCGACCGGAACAACAGTGCCTGAAATTTTTAATTTGCTTTTAACAAAAAAATTTGTTTCGGTTATGCATCTGAATAGCAGTAGAAGCACAGCATAGTTTTTGATATCTTCAGATTTGGAATGAAGTTTTTTGAAAAAAGTACAAAATATTGCAAAAAAAAAAAAAAATTGAAAATTATTTATAAAAATTGCATACCAACATCTATGCAGAATAAATTTGAGAATTTTTTTTCTTGTTCACTCCTCTCGGGAGCATAGGGCCTCGACAAGACTCAGTCTTGCTTTGGTTTTGTTAATCTATTTTGATTTTGGACAGGGCAGGTGATTAGTCTGCCACTACCAGTCCTAAATGGTAGAAATGCCCACCTGTCGTTGCTTCTTACTGCTTGGAGCGCCATCTGTGTTCCACATTTTTCTGGCAGAAGGATCGCACAGATGGTTGAGGACTTCGCTAAAGTGGTGTGTCTGCGGTATTACCGCAGTTGCTCGCTTCCGCTTGCTGGTGCCACTGATATATTGCGTAACTGTGTGTTTTTCTTTGTTTTTGTTTGTTTTTAGCAGCCACAACGCAAATAATGCGCTGACTATTGTGTGGGAGTAAGGATGGAAAGGATTTAGCAGAAAGGACCTTAGAGTACTGATGGGTGTCATCATAACGTCTGTGGTCAGCATATGGCTACCATGAGGGTCGTAGGCAGCCCGATATGCCTATCTGGTCTTGAGAATGACGACACTACAGAGCATTTTCTCTGTAGCTGTCCTGCATTTTCCAGAATCAGACTTAGGATATTGGATTGCAATACACTGAGTATGGACAAAGTTCATACTCTTCCTTTTCCGGATCTCTTAAAACTCATCAATGAATCCAAGAGATTTGTGGAAGAGTGACCTCAAACGAATTTATCCATTTTACCATCCACTTTTTATCTTTCCTATCTCTATTCTTTCTACTGATATCTATCCGGATGTAGACAATGGTCTACTGATTGAGTGCTTGGATTTGTCCAAACCCCCACAAATCTAATCTAATCTAATCTAAGGATGGAAAGAACAAGTTCCTGGAGTTAAGGAATATATATTTGTTGTTTTTAGAAACAAGGAAAGTAGGGAAAATTTGGGAAAAGTGCGAAGACAGTGCTTTACCCACACCCTCTGAGATGGCAGGCTAGTGCACTTACGCTAGACTACCGAGGCTGAATATTCTATTTAAATTCCATGTCAACAGTTAAAGACCCTTGGGGGAACCTGTTATCCCTATAGGGCGCGTCCCCAGGTGGTGGATAGGGGAATGCCTCCCAGATATGGAAGGTAGGAGAGTAGGTCTCCCGCGAACCACACAGGTCGAAGACGTAAACTTCGTTAAAAAAACTCCCTCAACCCAAGGTGTAACGCGACCCGTGCCTACTGGGTGGGTTTGGCAGCCGGGGGATAAAACAAGGCTGTCTTTTAACGGAGCCCTCCTGACACCAGGCCGCCTCAGGTTGTAACGGTGGCCTTACCATGGTATGGGGCGCTGCCATGGCGGACTGCTTATTTCCCCTAAATCCTCATTGGTCACCGCACATGGCGACATGTGCAGCCTTCTGGAAGGGCAGGTGACCGTACGAAACAGAATGAACGAACAACAAAAACAAAAAATTCGGATAAGGCCATAAAGAAGACGGACAAACGGACGGACACAGACACAAAACGAACGGATAAACGGACGCACCCATTGACACAACAGATTGACAAATGGACAACTCGGACCGACACCAACGAACTGAGGAAGTTGGGAACTCCCTCAGAGGACGAACTCTTGGCCTCCAGCCAAGAGACGGTTGATGGCAAAGCTGTGGGCCACAGCACGGCATCAACATCCAATCAACCATCCACATCCGCTGATGCCAAGGGGCAAAAGCGCCAAAACACTAAAAAAGGCCCGTCCAGGTATAAGCTTTACCAGAGGTCTCTGACTATTCTCGGAAGAATAAATAAAAATGAGGCTGCAGGTAAAACTCATCCAAAGGACGCGGCCGATAAGGCAAGGTGCCAAAAGGTGGTCGATGAGTACCGGGCGTTCCAGGCCACCCAGAAGGCAGAAGCCGTAAAACGCAATCGTTCGCAGGACGAAAGCGACAAACCACCGAAGAAGCATAAAGTGTCGGTACACTCTGCTTCAATACCAAAACCAACCAAACGCTCATTTAATGAGGTGGCACGGGATCACCTGCAAATAGCTTTGGTTGATGAAATAACAAACCGCGGCAAACCTGCATCGGATAAGTGGTCCGAAATCGAGGCACGGCTGTCACGCATTGTCGTCGATCATGTCATGGCAAACCCGGAGGGTCATGTGCCAGGATTCGATTCAATGGAGGTGGTCCGCGGATACAGGGTGATCAAGTGCGATGATCAACTCTCCCTTAACTTCCTGCAAACAGTTGTGGGCAAGATCCAGAGCGACTGGGAAGGTTTGAGGCTCAAACTAATCCCGGCCAGCGAAATCCCTCGACGGCCGAGGGCTCGCATCTGGATCCCGAACATGGAATTCGAAGCTAAGCAACTTATTCCATACTTGCAGGCACACAACCGCACTGTTCCGATGAATGACTAGAGCATCATCAAAGCGGAGGCTCCGCAAAAGAACAGTGTGTCCTTCCTTCTCCAAATATCGGAGGAGAGTATCGAGCCACTGGGAAAAGTGGACAATAAACTTCGGTTCGGCGTCAGGAAAACGCAACTGAAGATATTCCGATCTGCAAATCCGGAGGATGAACAGGACGAGGTTGACGGCGCCAACGAGTTGCTCACACCGATGCAACTTGACGACGCCGCGTCTACCAAAAACGATGGCGCTAATGAGCAGCACCCGGGAGTGCAGCTTAGCGACGCCGTCTAATTGTAAAGCGACCAGCAGTATGGGTCTCAAGGTTGTCCAAATAAACCTGCAGCACTCGCGGACTGCAACGGACAACCTAACCGTTCTCCTGGCGGAGGAGGATGTCGACATCGCTTTAATCCAGGAGCCCTGGGTGCGGAGCACCGAGGTGAAGGGGTTCACTGGGAACAACCACAACCTTTTCTACAAACGGACTGAAGGTAACCCCAGATCTTGTGTTGTAGCTAAGAAACATTTGAACATATTTTTAATCCCATCATATTGTTCACAGGATGTGACGGCTGTGGAGGTAGAAGCCGCTGACGGTGTCGGCATCATACTGGCTTCCATCTACATGGCACATGATCGGCCAGCACCACCCGAGGAGGCTCGTCGGCTGGTGTGTGAAGCCAGAAATAAGAACCTGCTGCTCGGATGCGATGCCAACGCGAGGCATGCGTTGTGGGGAAGTTCCGAGACAAACGACCGAGGTGAGTCTTTATATAATTTTATTATTAATACTAACTTATCGGTATGTAACAGGGGTAACACTACCACTTTCACCTTTCCTAGTACGGAGTACTTCAGAGGATGGGAGGAAGTGATTGATGTTACTCTACTGTCTGAAAATAGCGTAGTAAGGGTAGATAACTGGAGGGTATCCAATAAAAGGTCATTTTCTGATCATAGTTGGATCCTCTACGATTTGGATCTTAAGGTAGATCCACCCCTACCGTATCGAAATCCTTTAAGAACCAACTGGAAGAGGTTCAAAAATGTAGTAAACAAGAGGATAGGAGGGACTCCTACCCCTCAAATCACTCTCACGGAAAGCCTTGAGAGTAGGGTCATAACACTGGAAAAGGCATTTAGTAGGGCCTACAAAACGTCCTGCCCCATAAAATTTAGCAAAAAAACTCACCCTCCTTGGTGGAGCAGTGAGCTCTTAAAACTAAGGGAAAAATCTAGATCAACATTTAACCTCAGCTACTCGACGGGAAATTGGGAATTGTACAGAGAAAGTCGGAGACAGTACAAGAAGGCAATCAGGGCCGCCAAAAAAGAGAGCTGGAGGGAATTTTGTTCGTCAATCGAATCTACTAGGGATTCTGCTAGGCTTAGCCGGGTTCTTTCCAGAGACCACTCTATGGCTTCTTGGGTCAAGAAACCTGATGGAACTTGGACTGCTACAGCAGAAGAATCGCTAGAGCTTCTGCTAAACACGCATTTTCCGGGATGCAGCGCTTACGAAAGTGAGAGGGGAAACATTAGGCGGAGCCAATATAATCCACAGCATCTTGCAAATGAAATCATTACCAAAGAAAAAGTTGCATGGGCAATCAAATCTTTCTCACCCTTTAAATCTCCGGGGCCAGATGGGATCATTCCAAAGATGTTACAGGAAACCTTGGACTGTATCCTACCATGGCTAGAGGAAATTTTTAAAGCGTGTTTAAACTTAGGCCATATTCCAGACAGCTGGAAACTAGTCAAGGTCGTCTTCATACCAAAAGTAGGTAGAAGAGGACATGAATCAGCGAAAGACTTCAGGCCAATCAGTCTCTCGTCTTTCCTGTTAAAAACTTTTGAAAGGCTTTTGGATACGCACCTCAGAAGCTCTTTGGAGAGTTCTGGTATATCAACTGCACAACACGCATACCTTAAAGGCAAATCTACGGAGACGGCGCTACACGAGGTTATCGGAACAATAGAGGGCTCTCTAGAGAGCAAACATTATACCATGGCGGCATTCTTGGATATCGAAGGCGCCTTTAACAATGTTAGCACAGATGCCATCCAACGGGCGTTGATAGACCTGGAGGTGGACAGTTGCATTAGTAACTGGGTCATCTCCATGCTAGAAACGAGGATCATCAAAGCTAATATGGGTAATATCAACATAACCAAGAAGGTCCACGGGGGCACTCCTCAAGGGGGAGTATTATCTCCACTTCTTTGGCTATGTGTGATCAGCAAAATCTTAACAAAACTTGACGGAGGTGGGGTAAAAGTGGTGGCGTACGCTGATGATGTGGTGTTAATGGTGTCAGGACTGTGCCCAAATACGATCAGTGGGATCATCCAAAGGGCGTTAGGCGAGCTTAACTCTTGGGCCACAGGATGTGGGCTAAGTTTAAACCCGCGTAAAACAGAACTTATGCTTTTTACCACCAGATACAAGGTACCAACTTTCACCCTACCAAACATCAACGGACAAACTCTGTCACTATCAACCAGTGCAAAGTACTTAGGAGTAATTCTGGACTCCAAACTTAGCTGGAAGTTAAACGTCGAAGAACGGGTAAGGAAAGCAGAAATTGCTTTATATGCCTGCAAACGTATGCTTGGAAGAAGATGGGGTCTTCAACCGAGGCATACATTATGGTTGTATAAGGCGGTTATACGACCCATTCTATCGTATGGTTCGGTAGTTTGGTGGAAAGCTCTAGGGAGAGAGTACAATACCAAATTACTCGGCAGAATACAAAGATCAGCCTGTGCAATAACGGTCGGTGCAATCAGATCATGTCCCAGAGAGGCTCTCAATGCTCTGACACACGTTATTCCCATAGACCTACATATAAAGAAGACGGCAACCATGAGTGCATTTAGGTTAAATGAAGCGGGTCGCTGGAAAGAAAAAACTTATGGTCACGCTAGTCTATTATTGCGACAAGCTGAGTTAATCTCGGTGAGGACTGACTACATCGTCCCGATGGTAAAGTTCAATAGGAATTTTGCCACACTCTTTCCATCTAAAAAAGAATGGAATAAGGGACTCTCTCTAAACAACTTCGATACCACAGTCTATACAGATGGCAGTAAAATGGATTGTGGTGTTGGAGCTGGTATATATTCTCATAGACTTGGAATTGAAAAATCTGTGCGTCTCCCTAATACCAGCAGCGTCTTCCAAGCGGAAGTACTAGCAATTGGGGAAGCCTGTAGGTTACTAATCGCAGATTTTTCTTTTAAGGGCAATATCGCTATTCTTTCGGATAGCCAAGCCGCAATCCAGGCGCTGGACGCGACTATAACAACCTCTAAAGTGGTGGAGCAATGTAGGAATAGCCTCACCAACTTGAGTGAAAACCATAGAGTAACCTTGATTTGAGTTTGAGCTATGAGTCGAGTTGACCTCAAAAAAAGTCATCATCATTGCTTCGCTTCTCCTAGCATTTATAAGTCGTAAAGCTGCAAGCCCCCATCGTCTACTCAACTTCTTGGTGGTCTTCCACGCATTTTACTGCCAATAATAAGAGAGTGGAAGATCTTTTTCGTAATTCTGCTGTCGTCTATCTTGAGCAGATGTCCAACCCATCTCAGCCGCTGAGCGTTAGTGAAGCGCACAATGTTTTGACCTGATATCAGCTGTTCGATCTCATCGTTGTATCTGATTCTGTAGGATTCATCAGCTTCCCTTATTGGTACATATATCCTCCTTAATATTTTACGCTGAAGGCGGAGGAGTACCAGACCCAAAGACTGGAACATCACGTGGAATGGGTCAAAAAGGGAAGAAGCGACTCGAGCGAAATCCCCGTCGAAGTGGCAATCAAATGGCGAAAGAACTAAAAATATCAGATTGCAGCATCCGCATCCGCCGCATATTGAAAAATTATCTCAAAGTGAAGCCTTGCAAGATCCAAAAAGCGCATGATCTCACACCAAAGCAGCAAAAAGTCAGACTTGAGTGAGCGCAGGAGATGCTTCGTTTGGCCGAAAGCGGTCAATTTCCGAACATTGCGTTTTCGGACGAGAAAATTTTTCAAATTGAGCAATTCGTAAATTCCAAAGCGATAGAGTTTATTTGACCGACAGTTCATACGAGAATTCAAGACATCAATTGGCCACCAGGAGGCAGCATCCGCCACAGGTAATGGTTTGGGCCGCTGTAACCGCAGGTAGGCGCCCTCCAATCGTTTTCATCGAGTCTGACGTCAAGGTAAATGCGAAATATTATCGGGAAAGTATACCGGAGGTTGTTGTGGGCAGACAAACATTTCGGTGGAAGATCATGGACATTTCAGCAGGACTCGACATCTTCTCATAAAGCTCGAATGAACAATGTATCACTAAAAACGAACATTCCGAACTTCATAACGTCCACACAATGGCTCTTAAATTCACCAGACGCGAATCCGATGATTATTATCTTCGGGCCATTTTGGAGAGAAGATCTGAACTAAAAAATTCACCAGTCTCGAAGCACTGAAAAAAGCCATTGTCCGCGAGTGGGCCGAAATACCTGCAAGTCAGATTCGGGCAGCTTGCGATTCATTTCTGTACCGTCTCAAGGTCATAGTCAAGGTCATATCGAGTAAAAGTAAATTGATTCTTAATTTTGTATCATTTTCACACATTTTTTACTTTGAATTTAATAAAAGTAATTTTCGAAACTAAATATATGGCCTTTTTAAATGGATACACTTCGAGTGCCGGACCCTGTATAGACCAACTACTATCATAACTTAACCCATGTATGTAAAAATAGATTTAATAAAACTCTCACTGTAGCCAATCTTATAACACAAAAATCAAATGACCACTTAGTTTATCTTTCTACGGAGATTTATCTAGTCCTTTGTGTTGACCTGCGAGGCATAAATAAGGTATGGAAATACAAAAGTTGTCACAATATTGACTATATAAGCCCATAAAATAACAGAAGTGGTATAAAAACAGAAATCTCCAGCAACTGCAATGCTCACTGAGAGCAAACATTTAGTAAAAAAAAAATAGTAGTATGAGCATTAAATGCGAAAACATTTCAAGCGATATCAAATCTTTTGTGTTTCAAATTAAATTTGCTTGGTTTTTGCTGGGGTAATAAAAACTGTGCTTACATATCAGAACATGCATTAGCCTCGAGTGGTTAACACTGCATGCCATGCATACCATACATATGCACATACATATGAACTAATACATACACAAATATGGTACTCACATTAATGAACGAGCATAAATGCAGAAGCACATCTCTTTCTATTTACCTTTTTTTGCAGAACTAAACGAGCAATGCTGGGATAATTACTGTGGAAGTTTGCCTTTAATGGTGCGTGTGGCCCAGCAGGAGTGTTTTGCCTTTGGTTTTGTTCATTGCAAGCATTCCATGTGCTAATGTTCAGCAAATAACGGTTTATTGCTGTCTGTTATTGTTATTGCTGTTCGCAATTGAAATTCAGTTCTGGAATAAACTTTTGAACAAATTTTAAATAAAATTTAATGTTCAGTTAAACACATTGGATTGATTTTTTTGTTTTTTTATGGGCATTTTTTGGAGCAAAAAGTAAATGTGTGAATGCATAAGTTCGAACGGTAAAATGTTTAGTGGTGGGAGAAATGATGTTCTCGGGTCAACGAACGTGCAGCCTCTTAGAGGGTGCAAGTTTGGAAATGGAAGACTCCACAAAATTCTGGAGAAGAAGTTGTAGTGGAGGCATTTCTATCAGGTCAGTCCATAAGTTCGTGCGTATTTTACCCATCATTTCACTTTTGTACGATTTTTGCATACAAAAAATTATTCGCGGAATATAACGGAACTATTTATATTTTCTTTGATATATTGAGCATTCAACAAGTGATTTTAATCGCGGATAGAAGCACGTGTTGTTAAAAAATAATATGGAATCTTCGAACGCGTATAAGAGGCATATTTTTTATTTTTTATAAAAGTGGTAAAAATGCAACAATTGCTGCTGCAGAAATAAACATTGTTCACGGAGAGGATACCGTGAGTGGAAGGACTGCGCAAAAGTGGTTTTCAAAACTCCGAAGCGGTAACTGCGACGTGGAGGATGCCCCGCGCGGTGGTTGTCCTGAAGTCTTTAACTCCGACGCCTCACTCGAACTCGCGGAAGCTGATCCCAATTTGACAGTCGTTCTGATAGCTCAGAGGTTAAATTCATCGCGTGGAACAGTTCACAGGCACTTGGTTCAGCTGCAAAAGGTTTCAAAGCTGGGAAAATGGGTTCCGCATAGACTTTCCGCCGCCAACTTTCAGCAGAGAGTGAATGTGTGATCTCAGCTGCTGCAACGGCTTGAAAATGAAAGTTTTTTGAACCGTATCGTTACTGGTGATGAAAAATCGGACCTTTACAATAATCCTGTTCGCAAACGCCAATGGTTAGATAAAGTTGAAACACTAGAACCGACCCCTAGAGATGGCCTCCACCCCAAGAAGATTCTCCTGTCTATTTGGTGGGATATGACCATTATTGTTTATTATGAACTTCTGGAACCAAACCAGACGACAACTGCTGATTATTATTCCCAGCAGCTATCAAACCTGAATGAGGCACTTAACAAAAATCGACCGTCTTTAGTGAATATACGCAAAGTTTTGTTTCACCACGACAACGCAAGACTTCATACCGCAAGGCAAACATTAGGCGAGCTGAACGAGTTCGGATGGGAGCTAATGCCGCATCCACCATACTCTCCGAATATTTCACCATGTGATTATCACCTTTTCCTCAAAAGAAGCTATAAAAAGGGATAACGAAGCGTATTTTGGCTCCAAGGACAAAAAATTTTTTGAGCAGGGATTTAAAAATTTGCCTAAACATTGAGAAGACATTGTAAATAATGAAGGAAAATATATTATTGATTAATAAATACTTTAAACATCTTTTTATTAATTTTAAAACCACCTTTAAAAAACGCACGAACTTATGGACTGACGGATATTATGCGTGTTTTTTTTACCACATCAAAATTTTGTGGAGACGCCTTCACTACTAAGTGGAGCGCAAAATGTAGGCCTAGTTTTTTTTAATTTTCTATTTATATATTATTTTACATATATTTTTATTTTTTATAATACGTACTTTTAGGTGGCGTTTTTAAGAACTACTCAAGAGAGAACTACTATATTATACAGAAAAACATCTCTCTGTTCTTTTAGCTGCATATCGATATCGATAACTGATAACTGACAGCTGAGAATGACAAACTGTGTTGACACTTCTTTTCAGTAAGGTTTGGCTCAATAAAAAAAGGTTCTTTTTAATCTTATTAGTTTATTCGAAAGAGAAAATATTTGTGTTTTTACGGAGGACGATTTCTTTCACGTGGCTGTCTCAGCTGGTTTCGCAGTAGGACATCTCTTTAACCCAGTTTTTTACGATTTTGGTGACAGTTTCTATTTCAATCTCACGTATGGCGTTGCTTGATATTCGCTTAAGGGTATGAAACGTTAATTTATTGCTCACATAACATTTGACCTTTACGGTATGCAACCAAAAATCTCTAACGGAGTGGCCAACTGACATCGCCGAGACCACTGATAGCACAACTAACGAACTAGGCGTGAGTTATGAGTTGTTATGTCATTATGTACCCTGTATTTATTAATGTATTTACTAATGTATGTATGTATTATATTATTCACCGGCTTAATATAGCTGTACACATTTCTTCTATATCTATGTACATAAAGGCATCGAGATCACACCACTGTTGGCTGTCCGATTGCAGTTAATATATATGTTTCACAACTTCCCTTTTTTGATTCAGGAACTATGCTAGTTAATGACATTAAATATGAGATGATGTAGTTTTAGTTTTTAAGTTGAGTTCAGTGAATAAAGTCATTACAAAAAAAAAATTAATATAAAAAAAAATTTCTTTTAATGATAAAAGAAAATTTAAGTCGTGCGTGCTACAGATATGGACTGTGGCATGACTCGCCCTTCTGCTGAAGCCAGAAATTCTCCCGGTACATATCTTCAATTTTCGGCTACAAAAAATCGCTTTCATGTCTCTGTTTTTGCGCTTTTTTCCATAAATTTTGCACAGCATGCACCCCCAGAGGTTCTCTACCGGAGTTCAAACCATTTCAAGGATTCTTTGAAATCAGCGTTATTTGCTGGAAAACGATGTCTTCAGCTATTTCATAATTCAAAAATGAGATGAGAACATTGTCCAATAATTCCATGTATATTTTAGAATTGATTTTGTTCGATACAAAGCAAATATTTGCTTTTCCGCTTGATCAAAATGCGCTGGTCTGTGATGCGTTTTCAACACAGGCTTCTACAACGGTTTCTTTTCCATTTTACGTAATCTGTTTCGCGATTAGTCAGTGTTTTCATTGCCTTTCGTAGGTTTTATCATAAGTTTTGCCTCTTTTTAAAAAAGAGCGCACCACTGCCTCTGATCTTCCGATTATTCGCCCAATCTATCGATTTCACTTGATTAAAGGTTTATTTGGACCTTCTCAGAACCATTAAGTTATTTTCCCTTTAACATTTTGATAAAAGTCTTAAAAAAATTGTTATTAAAATAATTGTTAAAAAAACCCATCAGTTATCAATTTGGCACAAGAAAAAAAGTTATTTTTTATTCACTTGAATGTGTTCGGTTTCCTTATTCAGGTACATTTAAACGAATATGATTTAAATATTTAAAATGCAACGTTTTAAGCATAATAATAGCAGTGAAACTAGATATTATATGCAATTAGAATTGCCGTTAGTTTTAAAAACAATATGAGTTTGAAGTTGTTGTGAGCAAGGCAGTGAGAAAAGAGAGAGAGAATGTGTGGTACTGTACAGTCGTGATGGTGCCCATTACGCAGGTGCCCATTTACGCAGGGAAACATTTGGATTTTGTTCGAGGGAGAAGGACGGCCGCGGAAGAGAGATGAAATTTTGTCTCCCGTACCGGCGATACGCTTTGCGCTCTTATTCGTATTTCCAATCTTAAAGCAGTTTTCGATAGTTACTTCATTCGTTCTCTCCTTTTTTGGGAGAAAGTTTTGAGTTCTGTGTTGGTTTTTAATCAAACGAACGAAATCAACGATGACAAACATGAGAACGCTGCTTGAGAAATGCAGGATTATTTGTGCTAGTAAAGGAGGTATAATTTAAAAAACTTATGGGACTTGACCATGATTAATTCTAATTGTTTCCTCTAATTCTAGATACTCGAATTAATTTTAAGTTAATTATTTATACATATATGAAATATTTTTAATTTAATTATTTTTTTATGTTTAAAGCAAAACAAAGCGTGACATACGAATTTAAACTTTTTTATTCATTATAATTCTATTCCTTACATAAATTCTTATAATTTTCCTTAAAATACATCTCCGTACTGTTGCTCTTAAATTCTGCCACATTTCATAAGCCGCGGCAAGTCTTTCCTGTTTTAGGACATCCACATTATCGAACGAAGTCATCTCATTGCATATGAGGTCTCTCATTTGACCTCAAAAATGAATAGGAAATTACCTAAGTAGTAATGCCTTAAGTATCTAGGCCGATTTTCCCGGTATATACGTAGCGATTCTATGATGGAAAAAATAATGAGATGACGCCTAACGTGGTACCGTTACTTTGCTCTCAGCGAATTTGACAATGAGTTACGTGGTTTTAGCACCAGTATGGCCAGATTACCACTTTCGTAACTTGATTTAGCATTTCTTTTGTTATTTAGTCTCCTAGTTTTAGCTTTATCTTCATGGCATTTTTCTAACCTGCTCTAAATAAATGTAATGTTGATAATTTAGTAAAATATACATTTTTTTTTAAGTTAGTTCAATAATTCACTCGGTTTTATTTAGCTTTACTTTTTTTAACAGCTGGTCACATTGCCCACTATTGCAGTTGTACTTGGTGCTCTTCTCCTTCTAGCAGTCAAATCTCTCTCTCGCTACTGCAAAGTTACATGAAAACGCACTAAAATGCCCATTTAAAGAAAATAAAATACCAAATTTTATTGAATTACTTAAAGAACTTTCCATGCGTGACAAAATGTCTTTAAAATGTGCGTTTTTTTAAATAAATGTGTTATGGTTATGTACAATTTAATTTATGAGTTTTTTTTTGTTAAAAGAAACTCTTTTGTTAAGGGGACGACTTATTTGCTTTATTTCAGGTTATGTTACTAGATAAGTCACTCTTTTTGTAAAAATGTCGTTATGGTTTCTTCAGTATTTACTGGTATTTTGTTGCTTATCTTTACTATGAATGCACCTCAAAACAGCGCTTTAGTGTTACTTGAGGAGTGCCAGACCGATACTTCAACCATTTCACTTACCTACCTACACCTCTTGATGCCCTATGCGCCACTAAGGATTGAGGACCGGACGAAACGATTACACCTCTATGGTTTTAATTCGCATTCAGTAAATGCAAACGCTTTTTAAAATGTTAAAAGGTTTTCAATGTTAAGATGAGTTGATAGAAGGATATTGAATATTCTTGGATCACCTTAAAAGGAGCAAAAGATTAAATTTGCACTTTCAAAATATCAAATTTTATAACAAACAACAAATTTTCATAAGCACTTAAATCTTCTCAGAGTGACCTTTTTTAACTTTCTTTTGTTTAATAATACAGTTTGTGTTTTTTTTTTTTTAACTTACAGTTTCGGCAGTTTTAAATTAAAGAAAAGAAACTAACATCAAACTTCAAAAT
Source organism: Anastrepha obliqua (assembly GCF_027943255.1). Lineage (NCBI taxonomy): Eukaryota > Metazoa > Arthropoda > Insecta > Diptera > Tephritidae > Anastrepha > Anastrepha obliqua. The sequence goes on from NC_072893.1 coordinate 13,041,262, forward strand.
TTTCGCATTTTGGGTATAAAAAGCGCTAAATTTATTGCGAAGCGCAAATGGTTAGCAACACTGCACAACTCAGCTAATGTAACGTCGCCCACTCTCTGATCGGCACAATCCTGTTTCTATCATCCTTGGTCACCACTATATAGGTCTCAAATACCATTAGTTCTATGCAGTCTGTAAGAAGCCTTGTATTTCCAGATTTACTAAATGAAGAAATGAATGAATGAATTATAACAGCACTTCTAACACTTATGATATAACAAATGAAGCTGGTTAGCTCGCAGTAAATTACACATTTGAAAAAATAAGGTAAGTTTTTGAGCAGGGAGCACAGCATAAATAAATTGAATGAACAAATCAACAGAAAACAAAAACGCTGTATGCGCCACTCCCATTATTGAAGGCTGTCGGACGTCTACCAATGAAACAGATACCCGCCCACTTCTTATGATAATCAACGAATATTCTCTCAGCCGCCTCACTTTTCTTCCCACTCATTTGTTCGTGCAGTTTAATAATAAAACACTGCATACCGAAATTCGATTTTTCCTTGCCGCCCAATTACTTTTCATTGAATTTCAATTAGCTCTATAATTTGGACGAAAATAGAACTCAAAAGCGAGGTGGTGCGCCAAACTGATACACAACCTAATATACAAGCCAGGCATTTTCATGCTGTAGTGCTGCAGGACAGCGTCGAGGACAAGGTCAAAAGTTCACTACGCACACTAGCACAAGCAATTAAAAACTTTATATAAATATGGTAAATGTATGTATGTATGCGTAAGCATATATTACGAAAATTTGGTCTTCCAAATATATGACTTGAGTTGGCTGCGCTGGTAACTGGATATGCCATGCAGCAGACTGACAAACCAAGTAATTTCGGGCGAAGAATGCTTACAGGAGAAGACTGCGCAAAATTTCCACAACAGAAACCGCAGAAAAAACTTTTCAATAAACATGAATAAATGCTTCTACGATGAAACTTAAGCTAACAAACACTACCACAAATTAAAGTAACAGCAACAAATTTTGGTAAAACTTAAACAGCGGACAAAACGAAAATAAAGCAAAAACTCGGTGCGTCTTCAGTTACGCGTACTTTGCAATGTGCAATGAAAATACGAGCTTGACCTCTTGCGGCTCCCCAAGACGTCCCCGGGCAAAATAGGCGGCGATTTACGAAATAAATGTGTAAAAATAACAAAAGTTTAATGAGCTCATAATTAAATAAAGGCCAAATTGAGTTTTTAGCTAAACGGGCAAAGCGACCGTAAGATAAATGAAAACCCGCAGTGGTGGCGGCGGCGGCAGCGTGGACGAGCGGAGGTGAATGCATAATCCTGAGGATAAAAATGAAGATTAGTAGTTGTGCGAGTTATTGCAATACTCAGGCGGTTAATACACACATACACAAATCGCTATAGCCCTGGTGATTAAATTTTTAGTTTCGAACTACTTTCGCACCACCGGGCTATGTCCTCTATTTCTTTCCAATGCTAGCTACTGGTATATTTAACATGGCGATAAACCACGAAATGCCAATTTTTAGTATCTGCAACTACATTATACCATTTAACGAAATAGTTGCTAACGAACTAGTTGCCAACTAACTAGTTGCTAACTAACTAGTTGCCAACGAACTAGTTGCTAACTAACTATTTTCCAACGAATTAGTTGCCAACGAACTAGTTTCTAACTAACTAGTTGCTAACTAACTAATATAGTTCCTAACTAACTAGTTGCCAAAGAACTAGTTGCTAACTAGCTCGTTAAATGGTTTAATATATCGCTTCAATCCTATACCAGTTGATGAATTGTTTATAATATAATATGTAGATATGCAAAATTCTAGTCCAGTTAGTGACAAAAATCACCAGTTGTGGACGAGTTGGAAAAGTAAATAAAAGCTTTATCAGCGAGTCTTTGAAACATATTTTGTTGTTATCCAAGGATTCCGGAAAATGACCTTTAATTTAGTTCTAAATATCGATAAATAAATAAAAGCAAGAATTTAATAAAACATAATAAAATCCGGTCACTAAAACAGATAAACTCGAGTAAAAGGGTTGTGAAGCTGTTATTTAAAATATTAGTGCGATAGTAATGGTTATTTTATATCTCACTTGGGCACTTTAAGCCTAAAATTAAGTGCTTTAACTATTTCATTTAAAGTTAATTTTATGAAGCCGATGTTCACTTCTTTCTGGCATCGGATAGTGTATTTTATTGCCCAACTTGTGCAAAAGTGAATGATAGAAACAAGATTGCCTCCATCAGAGAGTGCGTGAAGTCATTAGCTGAGTTGTGCAGTTTTGCTAACCATTTGCTTTCCGCAATAAATTTAGTGCTTTTTTATACCCAAAATGCGAAAATTTTCAGGTTTGGGTTTGTTTCTTTTTTTTTAATTTAAAGCTACCGAAACTGTAAGTTAAAAAAAAAATTGTATTATTAAACAAAAGAAGGTTGAAAAAGGTCACTCTGAGAAGATTTAAGTGCTTATGAAAATTTGTTGTTTCTTATAAAATTTGATATTTTAAAAGTGCAAATTTAAACTTTTGCTCCTTTTAAGGTTATCCAAGAATATTCAATCTCCTTCTCTCAACTCTTCCTAACATTGAAAACCTTATTACACATTTTAAAATCCGTTCGAATTTACTGAATGCGAATTAAAACCATAGAGGTGTAATCGTTTCGTCCGGTCCTAAATCCTTAGTGAGTCATAGGGCATATAGAGGTGTATTCATAGTAAAAATAAGCAAAAAAAATCAGAAAATATTGAAGAAACCAGAACGACATTTTTACAAAAAAACTCATAAATTAAATTGTACGTAACCATAACACATTTAAAAAAAACAATGCGCATTTTAAAAACAATTTGTCACGCATACAAAGTTCTTTAAGTAATTTAATAAAAAGTTGATATTTTATTTTCTTTTAATGGGCATTTTAGTGCGTTTTTATATCCCACGCTAGGCAACACTGCAGTAGCGAGAGAGAGATTTGACTGCTGAAAGGAGAAGAACACCAACAATAACCGCAATGGCGGGCAATGTAACCAGATAATAATGAAAAACCAAAGCTAAATAAAACTGAGTGAATTATTGAACTAATTTAAAAAAAAATGTATAGTTTACAAAATTATAAACATTACATTTTAATTAGAGCAGGTTAGAAAAATGTCATAAAGAAAAAACTAAAACTAGGAGACTAAATAACAAAAAAATACTAAATCAAATTACGAAAATAGTAATCTGGCCATACTGGGGCTAATACGACGTCACTCATTGTCAAATTCGCTGAGAGCAAAGTAACGATGCCACGATAGGCGCCATCTCATTATTATTCCGCATTGCGGCTGAACCATCAGTTAATGTTTGGGATACTGTTGTTTCTCATTTAGATTTTCCTGAAAAACAACCATCGTTAACTGAGCGCGCTCGCTTTAGTGTTACACAAAAGCAAAACATTGGGCTACAGAATGGCAAAGAGTTGAAATCTAGGCTCAGTGTTGTTTTGAATGAATTGGCTGTGCTCATAGCTTAGAGTGGTCGTGTGATTTATCGTTATCAGTCTTTACACGATGACAAATACATGCCAACCTTTCCAACAGTCCTCAAGCGGAGTTTCTGTCCATCAGAGTAAGCTTACCAACTACTTTACCCTGCGACTGTAAATTCGCCTATTTCTGCTGATGCTGATGTTGTTGATATCTCGCGCGCTAATACACATAGCGGTTGCTCTGCTAGTCTCACGTCCCCTACTTCTGTCGCTGATGACGCCGCTGCAAATATCTGACCATAGCATTCGCCTCGTACTGAAAAATGATCTCAAAGTCAAGCCTTCCGAAAGGTGCATGATCTCACACTAAAGCAGTAACAAGTCAGATTTGGCTTGGCCGAGAAACTTTTTCAAATTGAGCAATTCGTAAACTCCCAAAACGATAGGATTTATTTGACCGTCCGTTCATACGAGAATTTGAGTTGGTCACCAAGAGATAGAACCCACCGCAGATAATAGTTTGGGCTGCTGTAACCGCAGATGAGTACTCTCCAATCGTTTTCATCCAGCCTGGCGTCGAGTTAAATGCGAAATAATATCAAGAAAGTATTCTGGAGGTTGCTTTGAAGCCGTGGACAGACAAAAATTTCGCTGGCAGAGCATGGACGTTTCAACAAGACTTGACACTGTCTCACAAAGCTCGAGTGAATCATAACGTCCACACAATGGCTCTCAAATTCTCCAGACGCGAATTCGATGCATTATTCTCTTTGGACTGTTTTGGAGAGCAAGAACCGCACTAAGAGATTCACCAGTCTCGAGGCACTGAAAAAAGCCATTGTCTACGAGTGGGTTAAAATACCTGCAAGTCACACAAGTCACGGGCAGCGTGCGATTTGTTTCTGGACCGTCTCAAGACCATAATCAAGGCGAAAGGTGGTCATATCGAACAAAAGTTAATTAGTTCTTAATTCATTTTTTACTTTGAGTTGAATAAAAGTAATTTTCCAAACTAAATTTATGGCCTTTTTAATTGGTTACATTTCGAGTGCCGGACCGGACCCTGTTATATTGAAACCATAGGCCACAAATTTTTGGTATCGCGTCATTTCTTTCTACCGAATATTTGTGAGTTTGAGCTGGTAGAAGCGAAAACAAAATATGCAAATTACTTATACAACCCTGAGCATTATTATGAATTGATAAAAAAGTGTGGAAGCAAAAATACATTTTCGATAAAACGAATGGCACAGCCGGATTTTATTTCAACGATATCACTAAGTAAAACAACAACAAGAAGTAAAAAAACCGCGGGCGAATTTTGGCTACAAATGCAGTGAATGAGAAAATGAACCTTATAACACTTTTTTAGATGATTTTATATTCAACTTTTTGGATCTTTCACCTAAAAGAGGACGACCAAAAATACACGGAATAGCGGAAGAAAACCATAAAGATATTATGAGTTTACAACAATAAATGCCTCCAGTTTTTGAGGAACATTTTAAGAATTTTAAAAACACGAAATGGAAGAAATGACTACTCGTTCCTGAACTCTTTCATTAAGGTTATTGTTTCAAATAAAACTCATAGTTCTTTAATGCCTTAAAACGTGTATAGAACATTCAGCAGACTTTGAAAATGGCCTAAGTGAGTTCCAAATTTAAAAACAACATTTTTGAATAAAATTCACACAAAATTGCATATTCATAATAAATTTCGATTAATCAAGACTGGTAAAATTCTAAATGGAAAGGTAATGTAAAAATATTTTTTAATTTATTCAAATTCAATTCAATAAATATCTCGAGACAAGAAATATATGACTTACGCCACTTTCATAATTATGGGCACATGGATACCTCTTCTTGGCAATTTGGAACTGGGACAACTCTGGTCGCTTTAGTACTAGTTTTTCGTCTTCCATTAAATCCCAGTTCACGAACTAAGTTTAATATCTGCTAAACTACTCAGCTTTGCACTACAAGGAGCGCACATAATATTTTTCCTGCGTATGTATATGTGTGTAAGTGCATGATATAGTTCTTTTGCGGCAAATGAATTGACCCAAAAGAGGGGGAACAATGGTGAGAGCAGACTGAGTAGTGTTTATGTACACACACACATACATAAATTGGTGAAAACGTGCTTGTGAACCCAAATAATGAAAACAATAATGAAAGCAGTAATGAAAATAATAATAAAAACCAAAAAAAGCGAAGATTTAATAAAATTTTAATAAATAATTTCACTAATGAAAAACGAATGTAAAATATGAAAATTTAAATTACAGAAAGAAAATAAAATGAGAAATAAAATATGAAATTAAAATTAAAATGCCAACGCCCGTAATAAACTTTATTTTCCTACCTCTGCTACAGCAATTAATTACCAATAGTACACATTTACATATTTACATTAATGAAAAAAACTGTTTTTTTTTGCATTTACATTCACGACATCTACTGGTTTATTTAAAGCAATTTTTTTTTTTGCTTGCTTCCTGTTCGTACTTAAGGGCCTTTCAATAAATGCGCCAACAAAGGGGCGCAGCAGACGCAAAAGTTATTGCGCGTCGAAGTCATTAATTAACTGGATTTCGCACGAAAAAAAGAAATATTTTTTAATTGCGAAAAGTTTCATAAATAATCAAGCGTCGATATACATATCTATCTGTGTGCGCATGTAAATCCAATGAGTTACAAGTGGGTGTAAAAGTTTATGGTCGATAAGCGATTTCATTATGTGTAGTTAATTATAGAGTGCGAAGTAGATCATTTTTAAAATTTTTTTTGTTGTAAATTTTTGTAGTGGACAGATAATTGAAAAATGATTATGTCCCACTTAAACCGTAATAAATTAGTTATCGCAGGTTATTTAACCGGCTACCAGCCATCATACGTGTGAGTACTTCTGCGTGGCAAACCAGGCAATGCGTGGCGCATTATGTCAAAAAGGCATCGAAAAATTTATTATTATAATATATACAATTGAAAGGTCAGTTTTATAGGAATTTGCAATTTAAGAAACCAAAAAAAAAAAAAAAGAAAAAAAAAACATATGCCGGTAAATAAAGAGGCATTTAAGAGAACCAATGTGTGAGAAATACCAAATCTGTGAAATGAAAATGAACTCAAAATTTATTTACCACTAAAATGCAGAAATTTATTATTGCGCACAAATTTCAGATCCAGAACTCAAACAATACCTTCCGCACAACCACCCTATCCATCTGATATGCGCTGCGGTTCACTTTTTTCTTTCTAAAACTATAATTACTTCTGCTCAAATATGAACGAGACGGTATCAATAAAACGGTCCGCGGATGGCATATGGAAAAAATAAATTTTTTGTTTATAAGCTTACATGGCAAATTTCAGCGTGATATGTCACATAGTTTGTTTTCTGTGCTACTGTAAACAAGTCAAGCTCGAGTGTGTTCTTCGAATTCTCTTTTATGACTTCAATTGTCTCAAAATGTTTTCCACGGAGCGGCAACTTGAGCTTGGGGAACAGGAAAAAGCCACATGGAGCCATATCAGGCGAATACGGTGGTAGTGCTGGCTTATCCTTTTGTCGGCAGTTCCCTTCAATAATGAAAAATATACTGATCCAAGGCACATTTGTTGAGTCCTACAAAGAGCAGGGCAGTGGCAAAGTAGGTGTTCCTAAGTACCCCTGGCATTCGCTTCGTTTGCATGTGTTCCACGCATCGCTCTGGACTAATCCCATTTTGGCTGCCTGATGTGGGGTGAGACAGCATCTGGTCAGTACACCAACCAATATTTTGCAGTCTTTACTAGCAGACTTTTCCATAATTTCCACTGTGGGGCAACCGTTTTTAGTCGATAACGGATATAAATGGAATTATTAGATTACTTATTCATTGGATTACAAAGAGGTCCATTTTTAAGACAGTAAAACAGATTTAATTGAATAAAAAATAAAATTTATATATCGTCCCCTTAGTATAACAATAGCCTATGTGCTCATAGGCTATTATTTTTTTATTAAATTTTTGGATTCTCCATCGTCGATTTTATATGTGGTCAAAATTTTGTCAAATTCTAGTTCCACAAAGTGGGTCAAAACGTCAGCCAAAAAATAATAAATATTTACAGACATAACGACAAAAAGTTTGAAATTCATTTTCTCAAAACATCAAAAAATTTATAGGCTATTTTAATATTAAGGGGGCGATATCGTTTACAAATTCCAGGTACTTGACAAAATGTATAGTTAGCTTACAATCGTTGCTTTATAAAGAAAGGCTCATAAACAAACGTCTCGCAAAAACCATCAAATATTCGGAAGGTAGAAGACATCCGTACAAGGCGTCCGCAGATTTTTCTTTTAAGGGTAGTATAGATATGCTTTCAGATAATCAAACTGCAATCCGGGCACTGCATTCGGCTACAACAACCCTTAAACTAGTGGAACAAAGTAGGAATAACCTTGAGTGAAAACCATAAAGTTACTTTTCCTGGGACATCGGGACATTGAAGGTAACGAAAGAACAGAGGAACTAGCAAAAGGGGGATCTGCCATGAATAACGATCTTGCAGAATAAAATTTCCTCAAACCACCTCCGAATCGCGGATTTTAGATGGAGAGACCAAACGACTTGCAATATTAGCAGAACGTTCTGACCCACCTACAACAACAAACGAACATCAACATTGAAGAAGAAAAAAATTAGTTTCTTAGGTAGAAAAAGGTTACAATATTTATGTAATCGCACAGTTTACAGAAAAAAACTATAATTTCATTGACGCGTCACTTGTTTTTAGCAAATTTTAGGTTCTTTCCACTGTGGCAAAGTCTACTTTAGTCCATTCTCTTTATAGTTTATATGGTGGCCGCCGAATGGGTTGTTGCGTAACCATTCGGGAGTGCGTCGTCCGAATCTCCGTGCATGAAACAGCAAAATAAGGAGAAACAGTTTTATCTAATAGCAGTCGCCCCTCGGCAGCCAATGGCAAACCTGAGTGCATTTCGGCCATGAAAAACCTCCTCATAAAAAATATCTGTCGCTCGTAGTCGGCTTAAAACTGTAAGTCCCTCCATTTTTGGAACAACACAGCAACGCTCGCAACAAACAGAAGGAGGAGCTTAGCCAAACACATAATAGAAGTGTAAGCGCCCTTTATTTATTTATCTTTATTTTATAGATGTAAAGATGTGCTGCCCTATTCAACCGCTCTTGCCACATCATAATTGTTTAACACACTCCCTGTCACTTGTTTAGGTAAAAATATTATTTTTTTGTTTCTATTTCGAATTTAGTCACATAAAATATTTAAATTTTTTATTTTTTATTATTATTATTATTTATTTTTTGTTACAATTAGCATCTTTTATTGGTATCGAAAATTGTACCCCAAAACCCCCCCTCAGTCGCGTTCAAGTACAAAGCAATAAAATGTAGCGGTAAGGTTCAAAGCAATTAGAAAAAAAGCAAAATTCTAGTACACCTTGTTTCAGGCAATCCACTTTTCCATACTCGTACAAATGTTCAGCGCTCCAAGAGGGAAGCAGAATTCGCATGCAAAAAAAAACAACAATATGAAAAATGATTCGAAAGAAATACAAAGCACATTTAGTGCACAGCTGTGAGCACTTAAGCACCAAGGGCAATCATAAATCTGCCATTTCCCTGCCAGTGCTGCTCGCCACCAGATTAAAAAAAAACAAAGCGCAACAAGGTAAATATTGTAATGGAAAAGAAATCTCCTGCAAATCGCACATAAAACTTAGCACCGTCTAGCCAATATAAAAAAATACAAAAACACAATAATGAAAATAACAAAAACCAAAGAAAAACGAATTAAAGTGGAAAGAAAATCAAAGAAAGATTTAATGCCTTTATATGAACATTTTTCTTTGGACAAGAGTTGAAGGTATGAGCGAAAAGTAGATTCAGCAACGATTTATTAAAGAAAATGTGGTTTATTTCAGTGAAAAAATATTGACAATAATTTGAGCAAGCTTAAGGGTATAAGGATATAAGAGAGGCCACAAAGCAGTAATAAATTTAAGTGAATTTGGTGATTAAGTCTTTAATGTATGCTAGAGAAGTATTATTTTTGTATAACTTAACCAGGGATCGTAACTGTTATGACTCCTTTCCATTAAATTATCTTAAAATTGTTATATTCTAATTTTTTAGCATAAAGAAGAACTGGATCATCGGCCCATCTTTGTTGAAAGACGAGGCTGGCGCTAATGTAACAGTGAATGTCGAACGCTATCACGCCATAATAAACGAATTTTTGATGCCAGAAATCGATGCCCGTTATCTCCAAAAGATTTGGTTCCAATAAGACGGAGGTACTTGCCATACAACCCGTGAAAACAGTGAATTATTGCGTCGATGTTTCGGTGAGCAATTTTTGTCTCTTCTCGGACCAGTAGATTGGTCACCAAGATTAATTGTGCGAGTATGTAAAGTTTAAATGCTTTGAGGATAAACCAACTTCGAGTGAGGAGCTATGTAGGAGATACCGACCAAAGTCCTCCAGCGAATCATTCAAAATTAGGGCTTAATTATGTTAAAATTGTTAAAAATAATAAATATAAAATTATTAAAAAATAAGTACTAGGCATGGTCCTACACAAAAATAATAAAGATTGCCCAATTTACTTCAGCTTTCGTTATTTTATTTGAATTTAAATAAATTTGAATTGATCACCCCTTATATACATATGTATTTATCTTTTATTTTTTTCTTTTGAGTTTTTTTGTTGTTTTAATAATTGTTGAGGATGCCGCCTCAATTGGTTAGCTTGGGCGATGTTCCTTTTCAACTGCCGAGCACCACAAATAAGAGCACCAGAAATAAGAAAAGAAGCAAGGAGAAAAGTACACAGTGACTCACAGCTTATTTGATGCAGGTAATACTTTCTTAGAAAAAGAAAATGACTCGATATTTATTAAATTTAATAATAAAAATGTGAACGACTTCTAATGAGATATGTGTGTACTGTTTACCAATGCAGAAAGAACAATAATAAAAACAAAGCTTGGTGAAAAAATATATAAACAAATAGTTTTCTCATCAAAATATGCTCATAGCTTAAATGATGCAGTATGTTTTATATTTTCTCTGATAATGAAATAACGGTGAATGGTATTTTTTCTGTTTAGCTAAGTCATTCTCAAAAAAAATTTTGTAAAGAAAAGTTGAAAAAATTTAAACTTTTTAAAATGGGTAAACGGACCTCACTTGAAAAAAGGGAAGACGTTATTCGACGTTATACACACATTAAGAGGGCAAAAGCCAACGAAAAATTGCATAAAGTCTTGCTATTAGTTCCTCAACTGTACAGCACATTATAGAAAGCTTTCACCACGAAAACAGGATAGAAGATAAGGACAGATCTGCCCCAAATAAAATATTTAATGATGCAGATAAGAGGTGGATTGTTCGCAAAGTTAAAGAAAACCCTGATTTAAGCGCTGCAAAATTAACGAACGAAGTCGAAAAATATTACGGGAAGATCTGCTCGTAGAGTTCTGCGCGAAGAAAATTTTCATGGAAGGACTGCCCAAAATAAGCCGTTGATTAATGCTCGTAATAGAAAACAAAGAATAGAGTTTTGCAGACAACATTTGAACAAAGCCATTTCATTCTGGGAGTCCGTTGTTTTTGCGTATGAAAGCAAATTTAACCTTTTCAGGTCTTATGGGAGGTCCTGCGTTGAGAGAAAACCAAACACCGCGCTTCAACCATGTATGGCGCTCTACAATTAAACACGACGGGGGCAGTGTGACGGTATAGGGTTGCATGTCCTATTCAGCCGTCTGAAATTTAACATTTATCGAAGGAAACATGAATGAGAAAGAGATGTATCTGGATCTGTTAAAAGATAATTTAGTACAAAGTGCGGATAAATAGGCATTGGGGATTGGTTTAAGTTCTACCAAGACAACGATCCCAAGCATACGTCTGGTAGGTATTGTAAAAACTTGGCTTATCTGGAACTGCCCACATGTAGTACAGACACCTGCACAGAGTCCAGATCTCAGCGTTATTGAGAATTTGTGGTCAGTGCTGGAAAATAAAATAAGAAACCACAATATTTCTAATGCTTCCAATCTGAAACGGGCACCACAGGTAGAATGGGATAAAATTAGTTCCGATTATACAACAAAACTTGTAGAATCTATGAATTCCCGATTAAAAGCTGTTCTGAATCAAAAGGGATACCCCAATAAGTATTAGCGGTAATCATGAAATTTAAATATTAAAGTGTTTATTCTTTTTGAATACTTTTAATTTAGTGCATCATTTAAGCGAAGCGTAAATTTGGCTTCAGGCGAGCAAGATGCACTGTCATAATGTTGGACATAAAGAACGGTTTCAACTCAGCAAATTGGACGCTAATTCTTTCAGCACTGAGTGGTCTTGGAGTGCCTTCGTACCTGCTTAGGATTATTCGGAGCTATTTCGATGGCAGAATTCTTGAATATGACACAGACGAAGGACCTCAGAAATACAAAGTGACAGGCGGAGTACCGCAAGGCTCGGTACTCGGCCCTACTTTGTGGAACGCAATGTACGATGGCATCTTCAAAATGGAGCTGCCTATGAATGCGACACTGGTAGAACGTGAGGAGTTAGCCACTATCCTTGGAAGACAGCCGCGTATGATCACACCGAACTTCCCGACAAGTGCTAAAGCTAACATGAAACAGTGTTCCAGAGGAGGTCGACTCAGACATACCGCGAACAATTACGGACGCTGGAGTTAATGACTCACGACTATATCATACGCGGACAAGACGGTAATGCACTCGACATTACCGCACACTTTCGAAGTTCCATTTACTTCTTAATGGAGTAATGGCGACTATCACCGACTTATAACCTCCATACGTCATAGGTAGAGAGCCTGGACGCAGGTTTCTTTTGTGGTTGTTATCCACAATCACGGCTCCACCTTCGATGTAGTGCAAATGCGGTGCCGGAGTGGAAGTCAGCCGAAGAAAAGAAGTCTGTTTTAATGGGAGCGTGCCACAAAAAAAGAAAAAAATCATTTAAGCTGTGACCTCGAAACTGTAAGTGAATTATTTTACTTTACCATATCTTTCTTATGAAGAAACATTTTTTGTTATCTTTTGTTATTAAATAAAACATGTAATTTAACAATAAAAAATATAAGATTTTTTTCTGTAATATATTATTGATATTTTAATAATTTTTTTTTTTTTTGGCTTCATCAAATAAGTTGTGAATCACTGTAGGTATGTAGAACAACAGCGCAACGCACATCAGAATGTAGAAGAGAATGTTCGTTTTCAACTGAGAAAAATGTAGATCCCTCCATTTGTAGAACAACAACACGACACACATCAAAACGTGAAGCAGAAGCTTGTGCGATATTCGCTTTTAAGTTACTCGCTACTTTGCTAGGCTGACTCTCCTGTTTTGCTATTTAAATTCATTGTTTTCTTCTTACCTTTGAATAAATGGTAACTACCCATAAAAATCTATGGTAATAATCTTTGCTTAGTACTGCGTTTAACTACGGCACGCAATTTAATTTTCCCCATGGCTGATATTTCTCCAACAATCTGAAGACTTGTTTGCCCATCTATCTGCAAGGTTAATGCGCCGATTTGTCTGAAAGTATTTACCTGAGCTCTCCAACCGCTCTACTCTACCACCTTTTTCACCTCCCTTCACATACAAAAAACTTTCAAATTACTCACATTCACATATTCGTATTAACTAACATAAATGCCATTTTTCTCACACTGCAAAATGTGCAATATGTGAATGATGCGTTTCTAAAGGAAAACTTTTCCGAAATTAACAAACTAATAATTAAATATTTAAGCAAAATTTTGCAATCGATGAAAGTTAGCTAGTATATTTTCTAGTTTTCTGTTTTTAACTGCGATTTGACACAATTATTAGAATTCAGCCAACAGCAGAGGTGAAAAGAAATATTTTTGATGAGCTCAACAAGCAGAGTTATGAAAAAAGTTTTCGAATATTTTCGCAGAATTTTGCACATTTCGCTAAAATGGAAATGAAAGTATCTGTGCGTGCATGTGTTTGGGTAACTTTGCTGCCGGGAAAATTGAGCTGGGAATTTGTGTATGTAGAGGTACATGCATGTGAGTGATAAGTACAAATTTAGTTTAATTTTTTGTTTTTACTTTGAATATCAAATTTTAAAATAACTCATCTTTTCGTATGCAAAATTTTTAGAAATTATTTTTATGATGAACTTTTGCTAAACAATTTTGCCACGCGAAATATACAATTTAAACTTTTTATGGTTTTTTATGCTACCTTAACTCATTAAAAATGTGCTAATATAAAAACTAGCACCACGCACCAATAATTTCATGTATGCATGTAAAAGTAGGTGTAGATGGAGATGTACTTTCGTATGTAAGCGTCATAAACCACTACTCAAGCATGCCAGTCACAAGTGTCACCGAAAAAAATGCCAGTTTGTGAAAAATGCGTAAGGTTGCAAAAAACTTTTAACCGCTGATACATCAAAAATGTTTAAGTAACTGCCAGAATGAGCAGAATTCAGTTTTGATGACCAGCATAGCGCCCTACAGTAAATATAAAAGAATATTACTTTACTGTTACTTTGAAAAAGCTGATCGGACAACGCAATCAGAGTATATTGAGCAGTAAAAATAATTATAGTTGAATCGAAAGCAATTTACATTCAGTGCACCACTCCTACAACTCGCCAGACACTCTCTATTGTGTGAGTAATCTTAAGTGTAGGTCAAAGTCAAAGGTCAAGTTAGGTAGTTCAGTCAAACTTCGCTATAATGCAGAGGTAACTAAAAAATATTTATACGTATCGTAAATTCTTTGCACAAACAATTTTTTTTTATTTCCTTTATAGTAAAATACAATCGTTCATACTAACAATAAGAGATTGGTGTTGGGGCTCTGAATCTTCAGTGGTCTTTAGTTATAATTTTATTAACATAACATAGTTTTCTATAATTTTATTTATACTTGTATAGTGACATACCGATACTCCCACTACAAACAACACACACTTCATTATTTATCCTCTCCTTACCTCTCCTACTTATATTCTCACATCTCTTCTTCACGTTTTTAATTTGCTCTCTTACTAACTGATCTTATCTTGAATGACTTCATCTAAACCAAGTTATTTCTCTTTGTTATATAACAACAACAATTTCAATTTTCACTCCCACTATTAGTTTTTAATCTCATATTTGTTAAGTTAGTTTTAAGAATTATGTAACCTTGGAGTCATTAATAAAACTACACTCAGAAAGAACGGAATATAATTATATGTATGGCCTGTTTACCATACTTACTTTGACTCTGTCACGCTTTCGCATCTTCTAGGTAGGATTGCACCTACAAACACAATTTTAATAATTACGAATGTCAAATTTGAAATTTGAAAAGGGCGACCTAAGAAGCGCCGAGAAAAAGTCCTAAAACATTCAGGCTAAAGCGCCCTAAAGGCTACAACCTTTCATCAACAAATGCCTCCGCATCATCTGCAGAATATTTTGGACAAACACCATCAGTAACGACGCACTGTGAAGATCAACGAACGAGGAACCCATATTTAGACAAATCAAATGCAGAAAGTGCCGATGGATAGGTCACATATTAAGAAAACCACCAGATAACATCTCGAGAATGACACTGGACTGTTTGTCAGAACGAAATTTGGGAGAACGAATTTTACTTGTTCTCATGATATTTAAATCCGAAATCCGTAGATTCTCCCATACTCACAGATAAAATGCTTAGTGTTATCCGGCTCCTCTAAGCAAGACAGGCAAATCGGGTCTCCAATGATTCCAATGGTGGTCATAAGCTAACCCCTTGGGTTGTGTCCTGTAATAATACCAACCGTTAACCGAACGCCTTTTCTTCCAAGTTTTAGAAGAAAGGTAGATAGTTTTCTGTTCAGGCTTGTCACATAACTCTTTGCAGTTCTGCAACATTCTACCGAGCGGAGCATCGCTCTTTATGTAAATCGCATACATAATCGCTGATGCAATTTATGATTTCTGTAGAATTGATTGGGATGATTGGCTCTGGTCCCTGTGGGGAAACCGTTGATTCACAGTTGGCCAATTCATCGGTAATTTCATTCCTTAACTCCGCGAAATTTCCCTTGGAAGGGTCGAAGTTTCTTCTACAGAAACCGACTGTAATGCAAGTAGGCTTAGGTATACAAAAGATGCAGGAGAAGTGACACAAAAACAAATTGTGTATGTGAACGCTGCCCATCGAGGCATTTAATGCATTTTTTGAAACATAAATAAAAAATAGTGAGAAATAAATTATGAGAGAGCATCTTTTGCAGCAAATACTCTCCCACGAGAATCACGAAGGGGTAATCTACTCGCATGTTCATGTGTGTATGTATGTGCGTATAAATGCGAAACTCTTAATCTGCACAGTATTCTACGTGAAAGCATTACGCTGCCATTAAGCAGGATTAGTATCCAGCAATGCTGGCTGGAAGTGTATTCACATGATAGCCGCGTCACCCCGTATTTTCCATAAGTATGTAGGTGGGGTGGGTTAATTTATATGGAACGATTTTTTCCCACAGCGTTCCTAGCAAATTCAAATTCTACATTAACTCTAAAAGGCATCGTTGGGCGCAGAAGTGTGGACGATGACAACATCTGATGGGGCGTCTCTTGGAGTGTTTGAGAGAAAGATTCTGCGCAAGATTTTTGGACCTTTGCAAGTGGGCAACGGCGAATATCGCAGGCGATGGAACGATGAGCTGAATGAGCTGTACGACGACATAGGCATAGCCCAGCGAATAAAGATCCAGTGGCTACGTTGGCTGGGTCATGTCGTCCGAATGGATAAAAACGCTCCGGCTTTGAAAGTACTCGACGCAGTACTAGCTGGTGGTAGCAGAGGAGGAGGAAGGCCTTCTTTGTGTTGGAAAGATCAGGTGAGGAAGGACTTGGCTTCACTTGAGGGTGGTTAGCACGAGGTAGGCACGACTAGCTCGCTTTGTTAAACTTGTCCAAAATTGGGTAAGCGGTTATCGCGTAAATTAAAAAGAAGAAGAATCAATCAAAAAAAATATTTATTATCGTAGGCCAATTCTATCGTTTTGTTATTTACTTTTATTATTATTATTATATTACAACAATATTCAGTTCATTGTTTGTTTCGTTTCATACAACAATGCATTTTTCTCGCTCTTACAAATGCCGACATCGTTGATTTTCTATTATCAATTGAAGAAAAACGCCTCTCCCGGTTCAAAAGGAAGACGAATCGTTACGGGTGATGAAAAATGGGTGTATTTCTCCAATCCCAAGCGTAAAAAGCCAAAATCAACGTCCAAATCAAATCGCTTCGGTCGCAAGGCAACGCTGTGTGTTTTCTGGGATCAGCGTGGTATGACTTGGTACGACCTATTAAAACCAGGTGAAACAGTTAACGGTGCACGCTATCAACGACAATTGGCCGATTTGGCGCGGCATCCACAAATTGCCTGAGAGATGGGAAAAATGTGTCGCAAGCGATGGCTATTATTTCGAAGATTAACTTTGTAACCATTTTTTGTTAATAAACGTTTGAAATCGAAAGAAAAATTCTCATTTCATAGGTATACACCAAAACTCCACATTTTGTACAAAATGCACAAAAATTTAACAAATTTAAAAACTAGTTAATTTTTGAAGATTTACCTTCTTTTTTTTTTTGCATGCGATGTAAAGAATTTTATTTCATATAAAGTCTTTCATACGAGAGAAAATGATCAACCGCCCAGTATAAAAAAAAGTTGAAAACCCAACTTACACTAAAATTCAATGGGCTATAAAACTGCACATCCAGATCGTTTTTGGAAATTTCGAATAAAAAGTTGTAAATTTTTTTTTCGAATTTTTAAAAAATTCGTTAATTCTTTACACAGTTTGCAGCTTTGAATTTCGAGGGTTTTGCTGTAGAATGCACTATACTTTTATGAGTACTTCAAGAAACTAAGATGGAAGTCAAATATCGAAGATATAGTAAAAAGAGCAACAATAGTACTCCACTTTTGTAAGCAACTAATAGGACTATGTTGGGGTATTTCCCCATCTATCGTATATTGGCTTTACACAGCAATTGTAACACCAATCCTATCATATGGTGTACCAGTAGGGTGGCCGGATATAGATAAGTTATATATCAAAAAAACCATGGTACATGTACAAAGAATGGCCAGTCTTTGCATCTGCGGGGATCTGAGGACTACACCCACAGAGGCACTAAATATTATGCTTAACCTATTACCGCTAGAGCATTTTGGCAAGCAAACAGCTGCCAAAGCGGCTCTCAGATTAAGAGAAATCGGTCTACTCAGAACAAGCCAGAGGAGGGGTTTAGTCCGATAAACTCGGAGTATGCCAATCATTTCGCCTACCTGATAATTGCAGTGTATTTCAGGCGGAAGTCACTGCCATATAAGAGGCACTTACGGTAATAAAAACGAGAGTATTATCCACAAATGAAGTCTTCATATACTCGGACAGTCAAGCGGCAATAAAAGCGCCAGAATCCAAAACACACTCGTCAAAAACAGTCATAGAATGTTTTAAACTTCTAAATGACGTATCGAAATGTTACGAAGTACACCTTATTTGGGTGCCAGGCCACAGGAATACACCAGAGAACTACAAGGCAGATGAACTTGCTCGAACCGGTACTACGCTCGATCTCAAACCGGATAAGACGCTGATACCCATGCCTTTAGCCACTTGTAAACTACTTATAGATAGGGAAGCCATCAACAAGGTAAATACAATACAAGTTGGCAAAACCTCTCAACATGCGAACTAAGCAGACAGACATGGCCGTAATGGAACAGCGCTCGATCAAAAAGCTTGCTAAGATTTAACAGAGAATCTATAAAAAAATGATAGGGGATGCTTTCCATTTCAATTCAACCGGGCTATTCGGGACATGTTCTTCGATTTCGATGTAACTCAAATATGTTGCTCTCTGGTCAAAATAATGAGATACGTATTTTTTTGTTCGCCCGAAAAAATTTTTTTTCAAGCTTTATCGGCAATTTTGTTTTTCGGCTCAAAATCGATTTTGTTTTAATTATATAAGAAATTTTTTTTTTTTTAAATGTCCATAACTTAGTCAAAAATGAACCGATTTTAATAATTCTGGGTTCTAAATGATTGTAATTACTTACACAAGCGACTTCATGTAGAAACAATTGCAAAAAAGTAGTTGACAAATTTTTATTTAGCAAAAAAGAAAAAAAATTGAAATTTTTTCGAAATTCAATAGTTCAAAAAGTGTATTTTTTTTTATATAACTTTCTCTAAATCAAGAGGACACCTCAAACTTCAATTAAGCTGAATGCCCAGTAGCTAAACTGAGTTGTTTTTGAGTAATGCATTTTTGAGTAAAAACCCTGTTTCGCACTTTTTGTTTTTTGCAAATAAAACATTTTCAACTACTTTTTTGCAATTGTTTCTACATGAAATCGCTCGTGTAAGTATTGACGATCTTTTTGAACGCAAAATTATTAAAATCGGTTTATTTTTGACTAAGTTATGAGCATTAAAAAAAAAAAATTTCTTATATAATTAAAACAAAATCGATTTTGAGCCGAAAAACAAAATTGCGAATAAAGCTTGAAAAAAATTTTTTTCGGGCGAACAAAAAAAAACGTGTCTCATTATTTTGACCAGAGAGCAACATATTTAAGTTACATCGAAATCGAAGAACATGTCCCGAATAGCCCGGTTGAATTGAAATGGAAAGCATCAGGGGTATTAACTGGTCATTGTATGATAGACAGCTACGCTAGAAGGTTAGGAATCCCATACTTCGATTTCTGTAGAAACTGTCTAAATACAGAAGAAGAGGAAACAGTCAGGCACCTTTTATGTGATTGTGAAAGCTTAGGATGCTGAGAACTCTTGATACAGCATTTTTAACCGATGTAGCGGACAAAGCGCATGCTGTTCACTAGACAGGGCTAGTTTACTGGGGCGGCAGCCCTTGGTCGGGGAAAACCCGAGTCCCCCACTAAATCCACGGCGACCCTCTTCACCACCTGGACAAAGGAGGTCAAGCTGTCCCTTAAGGTAAAAGTCGACGACACACCAATTCCGACGGTAAACAACCACACAATTTTGGGTGTAAACATCGACAGTTTGCTCTCCTTCTCAGCACGCACAACCGCAATTGCCACTAATGTCCAAAACCTCAACAAGGTCCTCAAATCGCTTGCCGGCAGCACTTGGGGTAAAGACAAAGTACTGTTGCTATCGCCATTTAAGGCAATTGGTCGGCCGGTTCTAAACTATGCAGCGCCTGTCTGGTGGCCTGGAACTAGTGACACGCAGTGGATAAAGCTACAGACATGCCAAAATACTGCCATTCGGCCGGTCGCTGGCCGGTTGCCTCCTGATGTCCCCGGTTCCACACTTTCACAACGAGGCACAAATGCTTCCAGTAATGGAGCATAACAAACTGCTCAGCCAGCAGTTTCTGCTGGGATGTTACCGCAGGTTTCACACCTGGGGACACCTGCTTGAGTCTGAGCTGCCTCCCAGGCACGTCAGGAGACACCTCTTAAGCTACGCTGATGAAATCTAAGACAAAACTGGCCGAAATCTACTGGACCTGACAGTGTTTAGACAGTCAATAAACGACATTCACCGGGAGACCGTCACCACCTTCCTAAGCTCCCGCCCTATGAATGCCGTAATCGGAGTCCAACCACCCCCTATAGCAGATGAAGAGCTCCAGCTTCCTCGTGAGACACGTGTAACTCTGCCACAATTACGTTCTGGATATTGTAGCAGGTTAAACTCCTACTTATCCAGAATCGACCCTGACATACCAAACATATGTCCGGCCTGTGAAGGCACCCCGCACGACACTAACCACCTTTTCACATGCCCCCTAAAACCGACTCATCTAACACCCCTCTCCCTCTGGACCCGTCCCGTCGAAACAGCATGTTTCCTGAGCCTACCTCTAGATGAGCTAGACGAAGACGACCGGTGATATGCCCGACACTGGCGGGGCTACTATTACTTTTAACAAACAAAACAAACAAACCAACAAAGCGCATCTAAAACTATCGAAGCTTTGCTCGCTTATTAAAGCTACCGGATGATTTGAGAAGGAACCCAGAGGGTAAGGATAAGTTTCAGTGGTATCACAATGGACCTATGAAAGGTCTTAGTGTGTCACTACGACAGCCACTCCACCAACCTATCTTATGAATACTTAAAAAAAATTACTTACATACAAAAACCAAAAAAAAAACAAGAATACAGTTAAAACTTGACAACGCATCGCGCTCCTATTATTTTGAGCACAGCTGTACTTACGAGTATATATCAAATTTTCAACAGCTTTATTAGCATAAACTAATTCCTACACCAGACTGCCACTTACAGCTCCTCTAAAATATTCAAGTGAGAAGTCGAGTAATTTTGATTTTCATTCCACAATAAACGACTTTGCATTTTCAATGAGTTTGTGCCCATATTTTTGGGTATTTGCTTTCAAACTTCATGACAAATTAATAACCTTAATGCTTCACAGAAATTAGGGCAAGTATGTGCATATGTATACGTATGTATGCAAATAACTGTGTACCAAACTGCCAGCAAACAAACCCACATGCACAGGTAGATATGAAATCAGCACTTCCTCCTCGTGTGTGCGCAGCTCAGTCGAAACATTTTAAATTTTCATAAAGTCTACAAAATTTCCAACCAAACGCAATTAAGCAAATTAGCTGCGTTATTGTTGCATAAAATACACTGCAAATACATAACTACATATGCAAAAATATTTCATTATACTTAGGGTTTTTAGTGGCGGTAGTAGTGGTAATGGTGGTGAGTCCCAACCCACATAGGGACAATCATTTGCGCAGAAAGTGCGTAGTAGTGAAGGTAATTCTTCGGTTGCAAGAAATTATGAATATTTATTTTTATTAGCGCCGAAAAGCTTGGTATTACAAAGAAAGCGCGTTTACATCAGCTTAAAATTCAAAAATGTTCAAGGATACCCCCGTAGCCGGCTGCTCATAGTACTCAGTACAGAAGTGAAATGAAACCTGATTAAAATTGGTTGAAATGATTCCAAGTTCCACTTAATTGAAGCTACTTGCTCTAAAAATATTTTTATTAATAAGTAAAAGTCAAGTAGATGGTCAAGTAGATGGTCAAGTAAAAGGTCTCGTATGTTTTCGGCTAAATGCCTTTAGTGAGTCATACCTCATGATTAGGGACACGAAATTCGATACGATACGATACGAATAGACACAATAACAAATTTAGTTATGTTAAATTCAGTTAGTATAAGAATTATATTTCACTTCAGAGTAAATGTATCCAATGGTAGCTCAGCCGTTCAGTTCAGCTGCTTATACTCCCATAGATGAATGAAATACAAACAGCAAACAGCCATCAATTCACATTTACGAATTTCAATAATGTGAAGGAAAAAGCGGCATTGCTGATGAGACAAAGAATTATAGGAATATAGGAAAATTCTTTCTAATTAATTTGAATTACTTAGACAAATAAAATTGTATACAAGGTGAAGTCCAAAATAAATAAGACTGAGCTAAAATAGAAACGACAGGAGCTTTATTCTAATAAGTTCAAGTTTATTTATTCAAAATAGTCCCCTCTGGCCTCAATACTCTATTTTGCGCTCTCTAAAAGTCTTTCGAAAGTGTTTCAGTTCATTGATCGGAATGTCCTTCACGATATCGGTGCAAGCCTTTTGGATAGCCTCTACGGACGCAAAACGATTTTCCTTTCATGGCCAAATGCAATTTTCCGAAGAGGTAGAAGCCACAGGGAGTATTCCAGGCGAATACGGTGAGTGATTGATGGTAAAAATGCGGTTTCTAGTCAAAGCAATCAGTCACAAGAGTGGATCGATGAGATGTTGCATTATCATGCAATAAGCGCCAGCTTGCTTCTTAGCGGTATTCAGGGCAAATTCCACGAATGCGATGCAACCAACGCTTCAAAACGCCAAAATAGAAAATGACGTTGACGGAATCCTTGGAATCGTACAAACAAATGAGCATCGACTTGATTTTTGACTTCTCCAAACACCATTTTTTGGGTGTTGGCTCCTCTGAGGCCTTCCATTCGACACTTTGACGCTTAATTTCAGGTTCCTGTTGGGAATCCCACGTTTCATCACCAGTTACAATATTGTAAAGGAAGTTCTCGTCTTTTCTCGCCTCTTCAATGAGGTCTTTCGAATGTTCAATTCTGAGCAATTTTTGGTCCTCAGTTAACTTTTGCGGAATGAAACGTGCACAGACCTTTCGTGAGCCCAAATGATCAGTTAAAATGCGATAAACCGATATTTTGGATTTATTTAACTCCGATTCCATGAATTTTAAATACGATTTCGGGTCATTTATGATAAATTTACGATGGAGTTTTCGGTGATTTCTGATTTTAGTTGGGCCGTATGTTCATTGTCATTCATCATTTATGTCCTCACAACCTTCTCTGAAACGTGTAAGCCACTTATGAACTCTGGCACGAGATATACAATCATCGCTATAAACTTTTATCATCAATGATGCCAGTCTTTTTTATTTTGGACTTCACCTGTATATCTATTTTCTGCTTTGGAAAGATTCCAAGATTATTTGTCTTAAATTGCAGGTCTCGCTAACAAACACAAACTTGGATCTATTGTTTTTTTGACTGCTCCCAATGTATTTCATTCCCACTGTTTTTTGTTTCCTGCTTGCTTAAGATTAATTTAATTTAAAGTTTTTCTCTGCTTTCCCACCAAAGTGCCATTTTTAGAGCCCACCTTACAAGAAAATATTACGCAATTATCGATACACTGATGTTGTTGTGCATACAAGTCTCTCCTTAGTGCGGTAAAACCACCACTCATCGTCGTCAATCTCAGAAACAAACGGTTTCGGCAAGGTGAGAGACCAAACGAGAGAAGTGTTAGATGAGAAATTTTAAGTCAGCATGTGAAGAGTTAGTGTCGTAGCGGTACTTCCACACACTGGAGATATGTTGAGTATGCATGATTCACTTCTCAATTCTCAATAAATAAGAAAGCAACATTACCCAAAGCGCAATTGTGCCAGCATAACATGGGTCATACGAGCCAGCTGAAGCTCTCTGTCTGTTAGAGATGGTGGCTGGACTACAACAGCAACATTCGGGAGAGCGAAAGTTCATGAATACGGGACAAATAATCCATGAGTTTGTTAGTAGTCCAGCGGATTCAATGGTTGTTTTCTGAAGCAGTTGGGAGTAGCTTGTCTTCAAGCAGGACACTGTTGATACTACGCTACGCTTTCAACGGTAACATCGCAGCAGAAAATGCTTGCTGGAAAATAAGTTATGCTCCTTAGTTGGGCAGACTCAATGGAGGTTAATAGGCCGGTGAATGCAGAAGATGTGTTCCCTGTTCTGTATCTTTACGATACTTGTACACTAATATTTTGTAGCCGCGAGATCTCTAGCTAAAGTGGAGAACACCTTGCGCAATCGAGCAGAATTCTGCTCAGTTTCATTACAGTTCAAAGGAAAGTCATAGATTATATATTAGAAATGAGTTTCGGAAAAACTATGAAATCGATCAATTGATGCTAAAATAACAGCATTACAGAAAATATAGAATGACTGATCCCTCCTTGCATTCAGTTTGCAAGGGGCAGACACCACATATGATTACATTGCTAAAAATGCCAGCTATAGCAGCTGTAAATTTACTTACTCGTTGTCATAGATATTCAAGGCAATACGCACCTGGAATGAAAGAAAACAAATATTTTAAAACCATTCATATATTCTGTTTAAAAAAATAAAATAAGATTACATTTTCGATAAATTTCTTCAACTTTTTTGAATAAAAAACATTCTAATTAATTCATAAATTCTATACAAAAATTGGCGCCAGAGATCTGAAGCGTTCCTGCATGCAAATTGGAAAGCGAATATTAAACCTGCGCTAAATATAACCTGTAAGAGTTCGAGTGAAATTAATCAATTATTTGAAATAATCTGATTCAATTTTCTACATCTTCATTACTGTAAAATGGAGTTATAGATCCAAACCTCCTGGAGGAAATTAAGCCCACAGCAGTTTTAGGTTTTATTAATAGCCCCAAACTTTTTTAATAGACTGCATGGCTGCACAATATATCTTTTTAGGTCGCACTGTTCAAATAACCATTTTATTATAATAAACTGAGGGTTATTCGCACAATACCATCTCCTGACCATCATCATTCCTAGGAAGCTGTGTGTAATTTATTTTTCGCAAACTTCAGTAAAATACATATTTTTCATTCTAGCGATGCTCTGCAATTGGGCAGTTTAGTCCACTTACTTACAATAGCTACTCTAGTGTTTGTGATTAAAAATTATTGAATTATTAAGAAAGTTATCAATTATATACCAAAACTTTGCCACATTTCACTGTACTATTATATAAATAATTGTGCACTCCCACTTAGTGCTCACAAAAATTGAACAATAAATCTCTATCCATAATTGCTGCATAATTAATAGGCAGTGGATTATTCCATTTCCGGTTTTCTCGTTTTCCATACTTGTGGCCTCGCAAATCAATACTCGTGCACTCGATACTGTGCGAGTGAAAGGTACATAGAACTCACCACATCAGGCTTCTTTTATAAAAGGTGGTTAAGTTTCAATGGCCGGTGTTGATTTTAAATAAACTACAATTTTTTTAGGAAATTATTGTCATTTCTCTTTACTATGATAATATTGGTATGGCTCAATTACGTGGTTCACTTTGGGAAAAATACGGCCAAACAGTCACTCTTTGTGGGTGCATTGGTTTTTCGGCAATCACTCTTGGATTATAATTCGCCCAAATGCGGCAATTCTGCTTATTGACGAATCCACTGAGGTGAAAATGTGCCTCATCACTGAAGATGATTTTCTTCGAAAGTTGGTTATTCACTGTTGCCATTTCCTGCCACCATTCTGACCATTGACGACGCTTGAAATGATCAAGAGGCTTTAGTTCTTGAGTCAATTGCACCTTGTAAGTGTGTAAATGCAAGTCTTTATGCATAATGTTCATCAAGGACGAACTTGAGAGGTGCAATTGTTGGGCACGACAACGAGTTGAGGTGGACGGCTCTTCAACCACATTATCGCGAACAGCAGCAATATTTTCTGGAGTACGAGCTGTACGAGCATGCACTGGTGTTTTCACATCTCCTACAGACCCGGTTTGCTCAAACTTCTGCACAATTTTTCCGATTGTACCCACATTTGGACGATTAAATTGACCGAAAAAATCACAAACGCCCGTTTCGCGTTGGTCGATTGTGCATCTTTCCATGGTTCAAATTGAGTTAGTCTGAAATTGAAAAATTTCAAATGAAGTGTAAAAAAAACTTGACGTTTAGTTGTGTTTTGCATTCAACATCGGCCCTTGAAATTTAACCACCCTTTAGTATAAGCGATTATTAGACTTTACAGGGTAACTGATATTTATTGAAAGAAAAGGTAAAATTCATCACAAAGCTATGCATTTTTATTTGAGAAAATATATCCTTCTTTAAAAATAGTAAAAATGTATACTAAATCCTAAAAGATTGTTTGGTTTCTGAATCCAATGGAAAGCGATTATCGAAACCTTTACAAAACGTAAGTATAGGGCAACGTAACACAGACTTTTCATGTAAAGTTAAAAAAAAAAACATTTCCTTCCGATTTTTTAGATACTAAATGCTTGGTTGACGCTTATGCACAAATGGTAATCCTATGTTGATTCGACTATTTTGTATTTAGCTGTGATGTTTTCGGTGCTTAAGCATCAATCATCAACAAAAAAAGTTTGACATATTTTTATTTTTATTTTTATTGGTTCTAAGTCTAATAAAATACAAGTTTTGTTCTTTCGTTATTGCTTATATTTTCAAAGTGAATTTTAAAATTTAAATTTTAAGTTTGATTTAATTAAATTTAATTTTAAATTAGATTTAATTTAAATTTTAAAATCCATTTCTAAAAACTATTTGTGTAAAGAACATTTCTTGGAATCAGGTGTAAAGAAATAATTATACGCATGAATAAAAAACCAAACTCGCAATTGTAAAATTCATTAGAAACAATACCAAATATTTCTAAAAAATATATAGCGCTTTAAAAAATCGTACCGATTTACACACGGAGACATCTGGAAGGGAGACACTGGAAATTCTCTTTTGGTGTTTCACTCTCGGTCACACGAGCAAAATTGTTTCCGGCAACATTGTGCACATTTTCCTGCATTTTGTAAGCAGCGTTCTGATATTTGTCATCGTCGATTTGTTCGATCTGATTTGACCAACACAGAACGCGGAGCTTACTATCACAAAACAAAGAAAATGAATGAACCAACTGGCGAAAATTGTTTTGCAGCTAACTCTAAGATTGGAAATACGAATAAGAAACACAAAGTACGGGAGATAAAATCCCCTCTATCTTTCCCGCCCGTCCTTCTCCCACGTACAAAATGTTTTACTTCCAAATGTTTGCCTGTGTAAATGGGCACTTATACGATTTTCGTTTTAAGAGGTTCGAGACTTCAACTTAGTGCTCTCCACATATGGTTTTATTGTACTTCACACAAGTAGACTTGGTCAGTAAGCGCTTTGTTCTTAAAAAATGTTAACTTAATGTTAAATTAAATGCTTGTTCAGCTTTTTGAAACTCATTTTTCCATTATGAATTAACAAAAGCACAAAAAACACAACAAACTCTTTACCTCTAACTCGGGAACGAAAAAATGCTAAAAAGAGGACTGAAAGTTGCGTAAATGCTAGTTATTAATCAACTCGACTTAACACGAGCTTCATAACTACAAAACAACAAAACTCTCTGCAATAATATTACTGCATACAACAACTTAGCATCGGCAACTGAGTTTGCACGATATTTTAATGTGATCGACAAAGTGAGAGCAAAAGTGTGATGCGAAATATAAACTATGTTAGTCGATCGGCACTAATATTAGTGCTCTCTAGTTAATTCGACTTAAGATAAAAATTAATAAATAGAATGAACAGAACTATAACCTAGAAGAGCACAACACTCATTTTATCATATATCAAATTACATTACATCAAATATGGTTTTAAAATTAATTTAGTAAAATTTAAAATGATGTATAATGCAATCATTTTTTCATTCTATTTATGCATTATTTCTTTCAAAAAAAATTAATCTAATATACTTCCGTTGATAAATAACTGCAATTGTGGGAGCGAATTACTCGCATGGGTCGGCTGGTGTGTACGCATTTGTAAAGCTATGATTTTCTCTGGAATTAATTATAAAATAGGGAAAAGCATTTATACAGTTTTAAGCTTGAATATGCATATGTTAATTATGCATGTGTATGTGTGCGTACAATTAAATTTATGTAAATACTTCGTGCACATATTTAATTAATTACCAGTTAAATGCGTGTCAGCGTATTTATTGGTTACTATCTACAAGTGAGAATTTACAGTTGAATATAAGGTGCGTTTCAGAATCATAAGACACCCCTAATTTTTCAAAGTATTTTAATTTATAGACTTCAGAGGAAAATAAAAATTTTACACACCGATTAAAGTGACAAAAGTTATCTGTTTCATTACAGAATTTAGAACTTTTTTTAATACGTAAAGAAAATTTTTAGCAAAAACGCACTTTCTGGCGTTTCAAAATGGTAAGACACTGTTTAATTAAAGAGATCGTTTTTTTGAATTTTTTTTTTCTGTCGTCTAAAATATTTTAGTATTCTATGGAAGCAGCATTTGCTTTAACGACACAAAATAACCTTTTTTTCATCGACTCTGCTAACTTTTTACGTAAACTTACATTTAGACTAACCCATTCTGCCTTAATTGCCGCTTTAAGCTCGTTGGTGTTGTCAAATTGGCGAAAACCCTTCTGACTAATATACCCCAAATATTTTATATTGGGTTTAGATCCGGAGAACACGCCGGCCAGTCCATAGTTTTTATGGAACAATCGGTTAAATACTGCCTTGTTTCCCTGCTTACGTGGACTCGGGCGTTGTCTTGCTGCAAAACGAATGGCACTTCCCGATTATCCTGAATAAAAGGAAGAAGACTATTTTTCAAAACGTTTTTGTCGTCCCGACTATTCATTCGCGATGATGTAAACTGTATATGAAGAGTTGCTTTCGATGTAAATGCACCCCAAACCATGAGAAAATTTTCACCGAAGTTGCGTTTGGAAAATATGAGGAAAGCTCTTGCGCAAATCTCTTCAATAATTTAAAAAACCATCGGGTCCAGCAAGGTTCCATTTTTTTCATCCGAAAATATAACATTTTTAAAAAATAATATGAAATTGGGCGACATTAAAATATTACAAATACCTATGTTACTGTGTCCCAGTTGGTGTCTGAGTGTTTTTCTGCAGACTGAAGACGCGCCAGCTCGTGCCGGGGCAAAAGATATGGTCCTTCTCTATTTTTGATAATTTTAAATGATTGCACCTCTGTAATGTGCGCCAAATAGTTGTTTTTGAAACTTTATTTTGAACAGCAGCGGCCAAGTTGGCACAAGACTTAGTCGAGTTAGAAGCTTTTCTTATGATTTCTCGCTGTTCTCGACTTGATAGTGATTATTTTCTTTCAACGGGCTTCAAAATGTTGTAATTCACAGGACTACGTATATAATTACGGATAACACAACGAGTACTGCCTTTTTTTTGTTTTTGTGCAATTAATTTGATTGACAAGCGTGAATCCAAAATTTTTCCACGCTCCTTTTGTTATAATATTGAACGCCTCGGCATTTTATGTTAATTGAATAAAATTACAAGTAAAGTCGTCCAAAACAACAATCAGCACCTTCTATCTCTTCAGAAGCATATTTTCGACTAGTGTATTATCATTATGAAATGCCGAAAAGACGAGCAAAAGAGCAGCTTCTTGGTAAAAGATAACGGTTCTACAAAATGGAGTGAGCTTTCGCACTAGAAACAATTGATGGAAGTCTTAAGTGTATAACTGTTAAAATGACGCCAAATAAAAGCTACTCCGAGCTCATGGTAGTTCAAAAATCGTATACCAAAGGTGTCTTATGATTATGAAACGCACTTCATAAATGAAAATGAGTTCTAGAAATTCTACAGGAAATGTGAGAGAGGCATCCGAAAATAGGTATACCACGAAATGACCACGAGAACCTAAATATTTACGAGGTTGAAAGGATAATAATTTGACTTACTAAATGAGCCTACGTTTAAATGATTGTGATATTTAATTTTAACACAAAATTTTATTTTGAATTCTGTGGAAAATATATGGACACGTTTAATACGTATTTACATACAGCATATTTTATATATTCACATATTTACATATATCCATATCGACTTATAGCAGCCATTAAATTTGCATTAAATGGCCATTAAAGCAATTATCAGCAATCATTTCTTATTTTTTTTTTTTCTTTATATAACTAAAATTATTTGTCACACTCAACTATTTAGCAGCATCAAAAAGTACCTACTAACAAAACTTTCAGTGCATTTTATCCAGCCATCAATCACCACATCAATCAATCAATCAATACACAACGATTATTTTGTAGTTATAGTGGCGTTTATTGATGTGCGAAAGTAATAAAATAGACGGAATAAGTTTCGTGAAATGCTGAAAGAGAAGAAGAAAATAAAAAAAAACAAAAAAAGTGGATTATGGAATGAGCGCAAAGCTGTTAAGTAGCAGGCAACACGTTAAAGTTGACAGCAGTTCATGGCCCCAAACAGTTTGCGGCTGTGCTGTAGAAATGTTTACATATACCTAAGTGCGCCTGTTGGTATGCTATGTTTACTGTAAAAAGTATGTTGCCGTGGCTATTATGCCCCAGCAGATTAACAGGTCAATTAAAAAAGTATTTAGTAAAGGTTACTACGACGTAATTTCGTAAATATTTGAACTTTGGTAGCCTAAGTACAGAAGAGCGCGGACACAGAAACCTCAATTATTGAAACAAATAAAAACAAAAGTAAAACAAAGAATTTTAAGAATAAAAGAAAATGTGAAAATAAAGAAACGAAAAGCAAAGCTATCAACGAATCGTAATAGCTAATGAAGAAACTTTTGGGTCACACAAAGTAGTTGAATAGAAAATGAATTAAGGGGTTAGGGGTAGTCAGAGGCCCGAAAAAATGATGATTTTCACGAATATTTTTTTGCTACTTAATTAATTTATTTAACAAAAACAAAAACATAGCATAAAAACATCATGTTTTAACTTGACTTCACCAAAATTTCAAAAAAAAAATATTAATAATTGCAAAAGTTATCGCTGTTTGTGTGAAGCCCGTTTCTCCAGAAGTCCCTTGCGGTGAACATCACAAGTCCTTGCAGATTCATCTAAAACCAATCGGACAAGAAAAATTAGTTTTATTAATAGATAATCTTGCGCCTGATCGAAGCTTTTTTTTTTCAAAATGAACAAAATGGCGGCCTCAGAAAATTTTTTCCAGATTTTAGAAAAAAAAACCAACAGTTAATTGTTAAAAAAAAATCGAAATTTTTGAAAAAAAAAAAATCCTTCGATCAGGCACAAGTTTTTTATGTTTTTCAAAAGCTGTATAAATTTTATTGAAATCTACGTAGCGGTTTTTAAGCTACAGTGTTCACCAGTTTGAAAAACATAGTTTTGAGAAAAACGCATTTAAAGTTTTGCTATCGGCTCCGGAGCGGCCGAGCGCCCTTTGTTAATTGTTGAATAACTTGAAAAGTATTTGTCGGATTCACTTCAAATTTTTACACAATATTTTTAAAACATTATACTTTAAGAAAATGCAAAAAAAATCGATTTTTTGAAAATTCTGACTACCCCTAACCCCTTAACAAATGAGCGCAGAAAGGCAACGAAATGCGGAACATTAAAGTAATAGCAGCCAAGAAAGATGAAGGAAGCAATAAATAAGGCTTTGGTGAAAGTCAGCAGGAGCGCCCGCCTGCCTCTGCGTTAGGTCCCTGTGCGTTTTAGATACGCTTATACAGAGTTCTTGAAGCTCAAGTTGCTTTATTAAATTCAAATGAAAAGCATATTTTGAAAGGGAATTGATTTGCTCGTTACTGAAAAGTACCAGAAATTGGTCAACAAAACATTTTTTCTAACCTACTTTCTTTACTTAAAAAAAAACAAACCAAACAACAAAAAATCTCATTCCTCAAACCCAAAACCTTATCCTTTCCGTCCCTACTCCCGTACAAGCAAAAAAAAAAACAAAAGTTACACATTGCATCAGTGGCATAGCGTACACGAAATTTAGCCAAGTTTTCAACCATCTGTGCGATCCTGCGGGCAGAAAAATGTGAAACACAGATGGCGCTCCAAGCAGTAAGAAGGCGTTGTTCCTAAGCAACGACTGGTGGGCATTCCCACCATTTAGGACTGGTAGCGGCAAGCTAAGCAGAAATCAAAATAGATTAACGAAACCAAGACAAAAGATACCTTTTAAAAGTCCGCCATTTTGTTATTTAAAAAAAAAATCCTAAAAAATATCTATAAATAATGCGTAGGTAATTGGCATAGATTTCAGAATCCCTATTCTAATGGAGTGACCATATTTTGCATAGAAGCTGACAAATAGCAGGAGGAGCACCTAACAGAAGTGTACGCGCCAATTATTTATTAAAAAAAAGTGTTTTTGGTGCCTGCTCCTTACCAGCTCCTTGAGTCATGTTTGAATAGCTCAGTCGGCAGTCAGTCAGCTTTCATGGCTTTATTGTTCTTTCGCCCCATTATACCTAGTCGCACCCCGTCAACGACGTTCTAGCCGTCAGCGAGTGGAATAGCAGGGCTTTCATCTTCTCTGTAATGCCACTTCTCTCAGCATTTAGCAGGCGTGAGAAGTATTCCCTTCATAACTTAAGTATATCAGAATAGCCGTAATAACGAAACACGTAACTTTTGTTTTTTAATGATGAATGTAAATTTAATGAATACTAAATAAATAATAATATTTAATTTAAGAACCGCAATTCCATCGCTAAATTAGCGGCTTAACCGTACGCCACCGTTAACAATCTAGAACTGCCCGTGCTCTACCTTGGTTCGTGCTTTCTCTCTCTCTCTCTCGGCCCGTACGCCGTCCCATGCTAAGATTGCCAACTGTAATTGACAGGGGTAAACTCTGGATGAAAGTTAACAGGCCCGCGAAAATGCTCTGGACCCGACAAAATTACCTCCGAAGGTAAAAAAGTTGAAACTTAGGAGGTCTGCATAAAAATATTTAAAAATTTTATGGAAAGCATTAAATCAATATCAAAACGTACCGGGAATGCAAAATTTAAACGAACCGCGCAAGTGGGAACCGGTACCTATTTTTTTCTTATGTTGGTAGGACTGTAAGACACACATCTATCACTTTTTAACGCCATCGAATCATTTGAAAGATGCTGTACATCGCAAACGGCCGGAAATGTGGGCAAACCATTCTTGAATTTTGCATGACGATAACGCCCCATCGCACCGAGCACAAATTGTAGTGGAGTTTGATTTGACCAAACACCAAGTAAATACCATCGTGCAAGCACCGGATTCACCTGATATGGCCCCGTGCGACTTCTTTTTGTTTCCCAAGTTGAAGTTACCACTTCGCGGAAGGAGATTTCAGTCGATAGAGAAGATCAAAGAGAATGCGATGAATAAGCTGAAGGCCATCCCTTCATCGGCCTACCAGGGGTGCATGGAGGACTGGGTTAAACGTTCGCACATGTGTATTGCTTCAGACGATATGACCCGGAGCTGAAATAAATTTGGCTGAAATTTAACTCTGTTTTGATTTATTTCATGTTATCATCATTTGGCCTTTTTTTGGAAATTGAACTGCAGAAAAACTAGAGTGACTCCGCCAAATCTTTACCGACTTAAACTTCAAACTTCAAAGACTAGAAAGCTTCATTAGAAGGTGATTTCTCACCCTTTGCATTATTCGAGGTTTCCTTCAACTTACCTCACAAACAAAATTAGCTAAAATGAAACAAATTTCTTCTGCAAAAGGAAAAAGAAAATTTTTAAAAGGCTCTGTTTACCCTGAAATACTGTTTGTCTTTTCATTTGTTAAGCCCTTACTTTTCACGCTTTCTCTCACACCATTTTTCTTCTTCATCTTCTTTGCCATCATAAATTAGAAAAATGCGCTTTGTCACATCTGTTGACTACTTCACGCAATGCGAAGACCCACCTAATTACTTATCATTTTCGCAGCTTATCACTTGAATTGCTCTTTCTTGTAAACACAAACAATTTTTATTGCCGCTGCTTATTTTTGTGCTCTTACAAAGTCTTCCTTTTATATGCGGCAGTCAAATGTCAATGTCAGTGTCAGTAGGGCAAATGTTGCGGACTTCCGGGCCAAATGTAAAAAAAAAATTTAATAAAAAAAATAAAAAAAAAAAAATAAAATAAAAAATAAAAAAATAAAAATAAAATAATAAAAAAAGTTACCCCTACCTCATTTAAATTTACAAGTGTATTAGTGTTATTATTAAATATTGCAAGTGTATTAGTTCTGTGTGTGTTAAAGTATAATACCCTAAGGCAGGTGCCGTTACATACATATTTTTCCATTTGACCATTCATAGCACCCACGCGAATTGCAATACTGGCCATTTGGGGGAGAAGAAAAAGAAAAAATATTAAAAAAAAAACACATTTTAAGGTGATTTATTCCAACAGCTTTGTAAAGATGATTGCGCGCCCAAAGAGGGTAAGGGTATGACGTCTAAATCTGCTCTGTGCTTCGCACCTTAAATTATGTCATCTATAAGTACATATGTGTTGAAAATAATAGAAGCGCGACGAATTACCAAGTTTTAACAATTTTGATTTTTTTTTTTTGAATTTAAGGGGACAGATACCTGTAAAATTTCGAAATTTGTTTTTTTTTTCATAAAATGTTAATATAGTCCTTAAAGAATATGTCAAAAAATTTTAGAACGTAAATTTAAGTGTTTCTTATATTGACGTGACGACTATATTCTTTGCGTTCGAGGGCAGGTATAGTTACGTTGCCGACTTAAGACGTCTTTCTCTCAAAACTATATTTTTCGAATTGGCGTACACGATAACTCGAAAAGTTATTGACCGATCTCCCTGAAGTTTTGCACACATCTTTTTTATGATATTACTTTCTATGCGAATTTAAAATTCGAAAATTTTTCGAAAAAATAATCTTTTCGAAGGAAAAATAGTAGGAAAATTCGCCCCAAAATTCATTTTTTTTTTTTTGAAGCATTTTATTCCGCGATTTTTGTTTTAATTTTTGTAGGCCAATTTTGAAAAAATATATTGGCTTCTTCATTTTAGATAATTTTAATGAAAATCAGGGAAAATATGGCCGTTTACAGGTAGCTGTCCCCTTAATTCCTTTTCTCTTTTTGATATGCTTTGGTAGAAGTATAGTTGATTTTACAAGAAAAACAAAAACATTTGACTCAAAACTTTGTACAAACTTCTAAAATATTCAACAACTGAAAAAAAAAACAAAAACATAGCATCGGAATTTATTTTTTATTCGGAGTTTTTAGAAAGTTGGGTGCAGTTTCAAAGCCCATTTCACATTACGAGGGTCCTTTGAAAAGTCTATGAAAAACAAAAATAAATAAAATAATTGATTGGGGTAAACATTTTTCGGCCACCCTAACCGAATGGGGTGGTGTGCGACTACCATTCGAAATGCGTAGGTTTGAATCTCTGTGCATGAAACATCAAATGATAGCAAAAGTTTTTTTCTAAAAGCGGTCGCCCCTCGGCAGACAATGGTAAGCCACCGAGTGTATTTCTGACATGTAAAAGCTCCTCATAAAAATATCTGCCGTTAGGAGTCGTTGTAAAACTGTAGGTCCCTCCAATTGTGGGACAACATCAGGACGTACGTCGGAGGAGGACGACGTAGGAGGAGGTACTCATCCAAATATCTAACAGAAGTGTGCGCGCCTAACATTTATTTCATTTAACATCATTAACAAAGTCTCCTTTAAGCGTGTATAAGCATATATACACTTCGTCAAACGCTGTTCTAGTTCGTTGATCCCATCCGCTCGATTGTATAAAATCTTTTTCGAGCCACCCATTTCTTCAACTTGGGGAAGAAATAGTCTGAATGATCCGAAGCATTCAAGT
The DNA here is from genome assembly GCF_027943255.1 of Anastrepha obliqua. Taxonomy (NCBI): domain Eukaryota; kingdom Metazoa; phylum Arthropoda; class Insecta; order Diptera; family Tephritidae; genus Anastrepha; species Anastrepha obliqua. Next base: position 13,076,941 of record NC_072893.1, read on the forward strand.
CTGGAGAATAAGTTGGAACCCCATTGCCATTAATTTGGTGACCACAACTCCTGAAGTGTGCGCTGGTGCGTTGTCGTGGTGGATGGAAAAGGAAACTCACTCGACTTCCTCGATTCAAGCGATTGGCAAACACAAAGAAATAGACCGACCTGGCTGAAAATTGCTGTGTGTTCTTTCAAGAGATGCCACTAACTAAAGATAGCCTCGATACGAGCCAGTACTGCTACATCTCTGACTTTAGATGGACTTTTCGAACGACCCTCGTAGTATTAGACTTCCCAACAGGTTATGGAAGAAAATTGTTAATGTCGTGGCGAAAATTGTTAAAAAAAATTTCTGCGATTTCTGAGCAACTTCAAGCAGACATTTTATTATGCTAAAATTGAATGGCCTATAAAACCGCATTTCTTGAGATTTTATAAAAAGCGTGATTAAAAAGTTGAAAATTCGGATTCTTCTTTATGAAATTTGATAAATATTTCAGAAGTTTGTAAAAGTCTGAAGCTTTGAGTTATACGGCATTTGTTGTAAAGTATGATCAATTTAGAGGTATCGGATTTTAAATTGAAATTAAACGAAATTTCAAATTCATTGGGGAGTCTTTATTATTTTTGTGTAGAACCATTCATGGCATTTATTTCTTAAAGACAATACCTTTTAAATGTTTGCCGATACTGCGTCGTAATTCGCCCATCCGTACACACCGAGATTGAATGGCCCGCTGGAGGACTTCGGTCGGTATCTCGTGAATGACTTTAGTGGTTGTTGGCTTCCAATGCCTCAATCGAAGCTGGTTTATCCACAAAGCATTCAGACTTTACATACCTCCACAAATAAAAGTCCAAAGCTGTGATATCACATGATCTTGGTTGGCAATAAATCCATTGTTTCACGGACTGTATGGCAAGTAGCGCCGTCTTGTTGGAATCAAATATGTTTATGTTGTGGAGATCACGGAAGTCATTTATCATGGCGTCATAGCGTTCGCCATTCACTGTTACATTGGCGCCACCCTCATCTTTGAAGAAATATGTGGCGATGATTCCTGCAACCCATAGGCTGCACCAAACGGTGGTTTTCAATAGATAAATTGACTGTTCTTGAATAATTTCGCGTTGCTCTTTAGCCCAAATGTGGAAATTTTGCTTATTGATGTAGCCATTAAGCTAAAAATGGGCCTCAGAGCGTCGATTTTCGTAATACAATTTTACGATTTGTAAACGATGATGAGGCGCAAGTCTTTCCAAGCGAAATGTCGATCAATACTGAAAAAAATTATGTTTTTAGTTCGAGAGTAGTCACGCGTGATCTATCTGTCAAAAGAAACCCTATTGGAAAAGTACCTCCAATCTAATCACCTTTTAAGTGTGCTGCTTACTCCTTTTATTGAGTCTTTGGCCGAGCTGATTCTCGTATTTGAGGTGTGCATCTTGATGTCTGTTTTTCAAATGGAGAGACCTACAGCGTCCGGTGTATTTTACGTGGGAAACTGCCGGCGATAGTCTGACTCCATGGTGATCAAAAGCACAACGGGTCAAATCATTGCGCTGATCAGCGCGTAAAAACGCTTAACGTTTTTACGGCATCAATTTCAATTGTAGTGTGGAATGGACATACCAGCCACCTTGGTGGGGTTTCATGCCTATCTAAACCTCCGCCGTACTATGGGTCCGCCACCCGGTTGCAATGCAACTCCACATCAAATCGAATTTGGATATTAAGTCACAACCCCTATCATTATTACACGAGGGGCCGTTCTCTACTGTACTTTAAACGCCAAGGCAACTCATTTGTATACTTATAATGTGGCTGCTCTGAAAAAAGTCCTAGTGTGAAATTCTGCTGTTGTTGTTCTAAGGTCGCCATAGCCGAATGAGATGATTGGCTAAAAGTTTAAAATTCGTGAGTTCGGATCTCCGTAAAATATAAATTTTATAATTTCTAAATAAAACACTTTAACGAAACTCCTCAGTCTAATTACTTTTTAGCGAAAATGGGAAGTTATTATATTATATTTGTGCTGATTACTTTTTGATGACGTAAATGAGTAGTTTGGCCCATCAGTGCTGATTACTTGTTGAGAACAAAAAATGAGAAGTTGCCTTTCCTTTAGAGCATAGTATATATATTTTTAAGTTATAAAAAATTGCTGTTGGTAAAAGAGAGATAGAATATCACCCCAAAAAGGGGAAACTATCAGAGCTTGCCCATGGCTAGAACGAAAATGTGTAGTTGGATGAGGATAGTGATGATGATAATATGAGTGCTTATATGATAGTCAGCTGTCTTCTAGGGATGCCATTCTGATAATGCGCATATATTAGAAACTAGTAAAATAATTTTAAAGGTGTTGGAATTTGTGCCGAAAGTACTCAGCACTGTCTTATAGGGATCTAAATTGAACACCTTTTATGTAAATTTATACATAGACACATACAAATATTTAATTTCAATTTTTCTCCATTTTGTGAAAATAAAAGCTTTATTGGAATATATAATACAATAAAAACAAAAAGCAGCGGAACAACTTTGAACAAGAAAATCGGGTGGTGCTTTCAAAGAAAGAGTGGTGCTTTCAAAGAAAGAGGTGGACGGAAGCATATAATATAAACTTCACAAGCTTTCAAAGCTTTGTGGACTTTATTTTAAACAAGAAAATTTCTAAATATTTTTTAAGAAATGTAAGCCCTCATCCTACATCATCAATCGTTCGCTCTCCTATGGAGTTTTCATTGACCGTTGGAAGTTGGGTTCAATGACACCGATTTTTAAATCTTTATATAAATACTGTTACTCCGTCTCGATTGAATTGGTATTTCAAAGGAAACATTTGTATCTTCTGAATGGCGATTTCGGCCGGAAAGCTTTAAGTTTTTCAACAAGAAAATTAAATCCCAGTAGAATCATAAAAAAGATTAGTAAAGAAAAATAAAAATAAAAATGAAAATAAAAATTATGCTTTAAAATGCAAAGATCATTTATGGGTTGAGGAAATGTAAACAGGTTTTTTGCCAAGTTTTCTTTGATTTAGCAAACCTGCCGTCAGTACTTATCACACATGGCTACATTTATATTGGGATATACAAAGTTTATATTAGTAAGGGGGTTTTCTCTTTAAATGTAACACTCCATTAACTCCACAAAATGCTTATATAATTTACTAAGTTTTATCTCAACTTCAAACTTACATGCACACACTTTAGGAGGTCATACACCTTTACGGTACTCATTCAGGGCATTTCACATTTTAGGCGTAAATGTCTGCTCTTCCTCTTACAAAGTAAATAAAATATTGCAAACATAAATTTTGTTATCCTTTTATGCCTGTTTTCCTTTTTCTTTTGCGTTACATAAACTATATCATTAACATGGCTCACAAAGGGACGCACTGCATGCTGGGCGTAAGACAGGTGATACCTTTGTAATTTATACCCCAACGAAGCGTCTCACGCAACGACAAGCTGTCAATGAAAACTCTGAGTATCTACCGCCAACCTGCAGCAAAACCAAAAATAAATAAAAAGCTTGCTGGTTGGGCGCAAGTGGAGAGAGGTACAATATATTTCAATACATACATACATATACAGGGTGCATACGGTGATTACAAACTACTTGAGAGTAAAAATAATTATTTGGCACAAAATTTAATGAAATTTGACGAATTTCCTAGCCAACGTATGGATGCCTAGTTTGGTGAGAAGCTCTTCGGAAGGGCTATAATATCACTAAACTATGGAGGATGCAAAGGACTGCATGCATTGGCATCACCGGAGCATGTTAAATTTGCCCCAGTGCTGCCCCGAATGTCCTTTTGCACTTACTTTCCGCGACTTTCACAATATTTCCATCCCAGCTCAAAGTGAAATCAGGTTGAAGGAGGTTGGCCTCTGGCGGCGATCTCTCTAGGGACATGGTAGCATTTTCGGGCAGTTAACACCGCATTTCTCCGAACTTCGAACAGTTTCTCTATCCGCAAACTAGAGCTTGAGGGTCGTGCTAAAACAATCTTCCCAAATAGGCAGGATTGGATCGAGGATAAAATCTACACCGAAGCTTGCACCTCCGTCTTCACTGACGGTTCCACGACAGAATCGGGAGTCAGAGCAAGGGTTTTCTCTAAATCAGCCAATTTGTCTATCTCCTTTGAACTGCCGAAAACGAGTGGTGTTCTTCAAGCAGAAGTCTTTCCGATCCTGCGGGTATGCAAAATGCTTAGGGAACGAAGGGAGCGAGGGAGATATTAATATTTCCTCCGATAGTCAAGCTGCGATCAAGGCTCTGACGACGCAATGGTGCGGAACGAAACTGGTAAACCCCTGGAAGGAGAAGATCAAATCTCTTGGGAGTTCAGGTAATATATCTCTGATCTGGGTTCCAGGTCATAGGAACACAGAGGGAAATGAAATTGCTGATAACCATGCCAGGAAGGGGACTGAATTTACTTCAGAGACCTCCTACGCGATCAACGGCATTGCCTCTACAGTTGTTAGAGAGGAATTGTACAAATTATTTCTCAAGAAAGCGCAGAATAGCCGGACCTATTTCAAAAACCCTTTGGCCCCAGTGCAGTATACGAAGGACTCAAAAAGTCCTTTGTACTCCTTGCCATTCAATTTCTGAACTCGTAGCTGTGTTTACCAGTCACTGGACGATCGACACACGCGCGAAAAAGCCCCCATTGCAGAAGCTGTGGGAACCTTTCAGAGAAGGAAGCTGTTGAGCACTTTCTCTATAACTGTCCGGGGTGCACAAGTTACAAGAAGACGCCTCCTGTCAAGGGTGGTAGATTCTGTTGTTCTCTATGCTGCTCCGATTTGGGCGGGAGCTCAGCCATCTGATGTACGTCATTTAGCATAGATCCAAGATTCGTCACCCGTTACGATGTCACTGGCATGCTTTAAACTACCGTCGTTGAATTTTTACAACATTTCTTTACACCGAGACAATCAGCACGAATTCTTTTTTGGGTAATTATCAAATTATGCGGTATTCAAGGAGATCAAATCTTCTTGGCGACCAAATATTCCTACAATATTGAATCTATACTAATCTCACTAGCGTCCAACGATGCCTCTATCGCGATATGTCACATTTTGTGTGTGGAACGTACCCTTTATTGCCGATTTGGCTAGGTTAACCTCCATGCTCTATTTTTCACAGTAAGCCTCTAGATTATCCGCCAAAATGACTATATCATTGACATAGAGATGCAGCCTCATATCTAGATAGCCAAATTTCGACCCTTGCTTTACCCCAGGTAATGTTTCAAAAGCAAGTATATATTCAACACATTTTATTTTTAGTCCCATTTGACTAATCAAACTTGATATAAATATTTATCACAAATTATATTATTTCGCTTTATTTTCTTAAGAAATCATACATTACATAGCATTTTGCGGTATAGGACTGCAAGACACGCATGTCGACCACTTTGTCTCGGGCGCTATCATGAACTCCGTGCGTCATCTGACAAACTAAGCAGGCATTCCCGCGTTAATTTATTCTACTCCCTTATTTCTGATATGAAAATCTTGTTTTTAATAATTTTTCTTGGAAATGAACACCCATAAGAATATTGAATAAATTTTGAGTTATGGCAGTATTTGTTTGACTTAAAAAAAAAAAAATAAATAAATAAATGTATAATCCTAAACTAGTTTATAACCAAAGCAAAATTATTGTAAGCATTTGCATAGGTGTTAGTAAAAAAGTTTGAATGTATTAGTTTCCATTATCCACTTATTGGAGGGTAACAGCTATAGAGCAGCTGATTTCACTATTTTTATTTTTATCTTATGCGCTTTCTAAACTGTCAAACTTTACTTACCTTTTATTCTGTTTTGTCTAAAGATTTCAAGTGTCAACAAAATAAACGCCATTGCTCTTAATCTACTGCTGCTACCTTAGAGTTATGACTTGGCAAATACTAATTTTATTAGGCAGAGCTTAGTGGATGCACGCAGCCTACGCTTTGAATTTACATTTCGTAAGCTATTTGAGCGAAATGATAAACAAAAAGCGGATATTTAAGCAAAATTCTAAACAGTCAGCGTTACGTAGACCGTCGTAAACCGTAAAAAAATAAATCATACTTAGCAATATTTTTGCTTTATTTTCATTTTTCGTTTTAAGTCAATAGGCTTAGCGTAACTTCCTGCTTTTGTGTTTTTATTAAGGGTTATTTTCCTTGGAAGTAAATTTGCGTGGGTACCAGCCGTTTAAAAACAAAAAAGTTCGTCAAATTCCTTTGCCTTTGTGTGGTTCTTGGCTAACAAAAAATTTAAATAGCCAACAAGAGCAAAAAATCGGCAAAAGATTTATACTTATATTCGGTAGCCTCAGCCATGGAGAAGTGCTCACTTGCGTTCTTTGCGAATGCTATTGGAAGGAGAAAGGGGAAGAGCGAAAGAAGCAAAGATAGGGTCGGTTTTTGAATAATGACGATTAACGGTTGGGCGAAATACTGCATTCTAATGATAAATTATTTAAGCCTGAAGCTGCTCAGATGCAAAAAGAAAGCCAATTTGTCTTAATCTTAGCTTCACAAAAGTCCGGCAGCTGATGTGTAGGTGCTGATATATAAATACATATTTCCACTGCCGCAAAAGGGCATCGGCAGTTCTATTAAGTCTCTGCCCATGACTACACAGACGAAAATATCCTCTTAGGGCACTCACCACCGTCATGAGCACCCAATCCTTGTCCACCTTATAAACTATCTGGAGTGCCTCTGCTCAGCTTGTGGGTAGAAGGACTTCGTGGACTTAGTGTTCTTTCTCAACGCCCGCTGAGTTGATAAGAGGCCTACGTTTCAAAGGGTAGTTTAAACTAATCTGCCCCTATATATAGATCTATTCGTGATTTTAATGATATTAGCCATGCAGTCTGATGGCGATTGTCGTCAGCGATGGAACAATGAGCTGTATGATCCTTACGGCAAATAAAGATCCAGCGGCTTTGTTGACTGGGTCATGTCATCCGAATGGATACAAACGCTCCGGCTCCGAAAATATTTCATGCGGTACCAGCTGGTGGCAGCAGAGGAAGATGAATGCCTCCTCTGCTTCTTTTTGTGTGTCCACCTAGCACCGGTTAGCACGAGAAAGAAACGACTGGCGCACTTTGTTAAACTCGGCCAAAATCGCATAACCGGTTATCGCGCCAATCAAGAAGAAGAAGAAGCCATGCTGTCTTCCTTGACTTTTCTACTCCAAGTTAAGCTTTTTCTAAACCTTCGAGTTCCTTATGGTACCCCTGAAAACCCAACTCATCAACCAAGCAGTTTCTTATAATGGTCTGTATTCTGTTAACCACGAGACTGGGGACTCTAGGTCAAGGCTTACAAGTTCCGAAAAGCACACGATCTTTCACCCCAGCAAAAAAAAAGTTCGGTGCGAAAGAGCAAAGGAGCTGTTGCGCTTGCACGAACGTGGCGAGTTTCCTCACATTGTGTTTTCTGATGAAAAAAAATTCCCAATTGAGCAGTTCATAAACACTCAAAACGATGGTGTTCACTTGACCGAACGCTCATACGAGAATTTGACCCTACGTATGGCCACTCGAAGCAATTTCCCATCGCAAGTAATGGTTTGGGCCGCAGTGACCGCTGATGGACGCTCTCCAATTGTTTTTATCGAGCCTGGTGTCAAAGTGAATGCGACTTATTATCGGGAAAATGTTTTGGAAGCTGCTTTGGGGCCGTGGAGACGCAAACATTTCGGTCGTAGACCATTCGTGCAGCATGCAACTCAGTTTTTGACCGTTTGAAGGTCTAGTCAAGGCAAAAAGGCCTAAGTGAATATATTTTAAAATTGTAATCATTTTTGAACAATATTGTCTTTGAAATCAATAAAAACTAATTTCACACAAAAAAGTTCTGGTGTTTTGAATAGGCAACACTTCATATCGTTCACCCTGTATTTTGTGCGTACTGAAGTTTTAGTTATTTTTGCATTTTATAGTAAACTTTTTGCACCTTATCAATGTTATAGTTGTACGTTCTACTAGTCAAAAGTGCCCCTTATATATACACAACTATCTTTTTAAATAAAGAACTTAAGAACTATTATTCTGTTACCCATATAAGCTAGACTTTGAAGTATACAGCAACGGCTGAAGGTCCTGATTGCCGATTGGATATCAGAATAGATGTCTTTATCATTAAATATATTTTTAAATTAAAGAGCAGTCGATCGATTGCTTCTATTATAGCCAAAGTATTAGTGTTCAAATATAAGTAAGAACAAAAATTCTCTATTCAGTTGTCCTCTATTTACAAACAAAACTAATAGCGCTATGGAACTAGAAATGTTAATCGCCGTATATTAATAGTTGGGCAGTCTGTTAACAGGCAGTTTATAAAGGTTAACAGACGCTGTTGAATCGAGAAATGTTGGTTGGAGCGCGAACATTACTGTAACAGGCAGTTAGAGCCCGAACTAACATGTTTTGCTTTAACAGCGTGATTTGCTGTATTACTGAACCAAAAACAGTAGGCAGAATGGGCGACGGTTCCAAACGAGAGAGAGTTTTTTAGTCTCCGGACATAGCATAGTTGCAACGGCAGCTTTGAACCTTCTCATCCGCAAAACACAAAAAAAAATATTTGATTGCGCCGGCAGGACTGGATCCGAATTCTTATTTTGAAGAAGAAATTTGCAATACTCCACTAAGTCCAGCAAGTTTTAGCACTTTTAGGGCTGTGAAGCTTGAACACTTTTTTCTTTAGTTTTTCTGCGGTGTTGTATAGGCGGGTAATGTGGTATACCAGCTTTATTCGAAAACTAAAGACATGGAAATAACGGGACCAAGTTAGATATTTCGGCATTCTCAGAATCTTAAGAAAGCGTGATTTGATTTGTGTTTTGCAAGGCATACAGTGAGTCAGTTGTAAATACATCGCGCGGTCGTCTGGTTGGCATTTTTTGTGCTCAGTGGAAAATTTCTGGCAAATTAAAATCCTGTACTTTAAACTGCATTTATTCATCGGGAAGTAATAAGTGAGTTTAATACTAGTGAAGCATATAAGCAATATTTTTGTATATTTGGTCGATATTTAATTATTCAAAATTAATTTGTCCAAACTCTAATGCGGCTATTGTGGTATAGATAAAGGTGGCTAAAGTGGTATAGTGTACCATATTACCCTCTCGATCAAAAAAATGCCGAAGAAAGGTGAAATACGAAAATGGAAAGCAGAGGGTATGAAAAAAGCTATCCAAGCGGTTAGAAAAGGTGAAATGGGTATTCTCTTGGCTTCCAAGACATTTAGTGTCCCCCATACCACTCTGCAGCGCATGTCAAGAAGCGAGAAATCCATCGAGGAACTGTTGACAACTAAACTTCGCCGGGCTCCGATTTTAACAGCGGAAATTGAAAATGACTTAGTTAAATATTTACTAGAAATGGAGTCAAGGTACTGGAGACTAACACGCGCAGACGTGCGGTCATTGTGTTATCAAATTGCCACAAGAAACAGCATTCCCAATAAGTTCTCCGTTATTAAAGAGTGCGCTGGCAAGGATTGGCTAAAAGGCTTCTGTAACCCACACCGAAATGTTCTGAGTTTTCGAAAGCCAAGTGGAACAAGCATCGACCGTGCACGTGGTTTTTCTCGAGAAAATGTTGATATATTTTTCAAATTGCTGGAAGAAGAAAACGCAAAACATAATTTTCCGCCTACTCGTATCTGGAACGTTGACGAAACTGGAATATCAGTAGTTCCTTCGCAGCAGGCACAAATAATCGCTCGGAAAGGAAAAAAACAGATTGGAACATGACTTCAACTGAGCGAGGATCGCTTGTTACAGTCATCACTTGCATGAGCGCAGGAGGTGGTTTCGTACCACCATTTTTCATTTTTCCACGAAAAAACCATAACCCTCTTCTAATGAAAGACGCTCCCCCTGGCTCAAACTCGGCGTACCATTTGTCTGGATGGGTTCAGATTCCCATCTTCACGAAATGGTTCAGGCATTTTTTAAGCGTAACGAAACCATCCCCGCCTGAACCTCTGCTTCTTATATTAGATGGGCATTATAGCCACACACGCAAAATAGAAGTTATTGATCTAGCTCGCGAACACAATGTGACTACCCCATTCAACACACAAACTTCAACCGTTGGATAAGGCTTTTATGGGACCTTTTAAGAAGTACTATTATGACGAAATAAGTCGATTTATGCGTGAACAGGGCAGAAAAGTTACACATTTTGATATCGCAGGACTATTTACTAAGGCCTATTTGAGGGTTCAAACTGGACAAATTGCAATATTTTATATTTACCAGTTCACGGATTTTATTCTCTTAACCAGCTGCTGGAAACTTGTCAATTCCTTATTTTACACTGAGCGGCTAGCTATTACGGCTGCATCACTACTTATATTATTAATATTACAATAAATTACTATTTAACAAGGATGTTTACATCAGGATTTTTACTTCATATAAGGATTTATCTTGTCTGCAATTCGGTTTGCTTGCTTCATAATGTTCCTCTAGCAGGAAGTTGAAAAAACGATATTAATGAAGATAAAAAAAACTTATTAAGAAAGTTTTTATAATATTTATTTATCGCCTATGTTTCACAAGCAATCCCATTAACGGCGTAATTAACTTTAAACGTTGGAAAATATTGTAATTTGATTACCCTTTACTATGTATGTATATGTCTATGAGTGTGTGTATGTATGCATGTAACGCATATCTCATATCTAAGGTCAATTCTATGCTGTGTAATTAACTTCAATTTAATTAAATCTTCTAAAGGGAATTTGTGCATGAATAAACGCCGAAGGACACACTGGAATCCATATGTGTGCCTTTATACTATGTATACACACAGATGTACCATATACAAAGATGTGTTATTTCTACCCTTCAGCGGAAAAATAAACTACTCAGCAGAAATTTTAGTTCATGGACTGGTAGTTGAAGGACAAGTAGTATTAGTTCGAATGGGACTAGAATGCAACTAGTTGCAAAATTCCCAATTGCTGTTTTTATTGTTGTTATGTTTTTATATAGCAATATTTTATAATTTTTACGTGAAGTGGTTTTCATTTTGTTTTGGAATGACTACAATTTAAAAACAAAATAAGTCATATTAAGCTGAAATATTTTTCATTTAGTACCCTTTAGTAAAAAACCAAACTATTTTGCAGAAATTTTAGTTCATGCACTATTAGCTGAAGGAAAAGTAATACTAGTCATAAAGGGACTATAATGTAACTATTTTCTTTTATTATTTTTTTTGTTATTATTATTATTATTATTTCTTAGGCGTCGATGGACGAGCGAGAATGGAGAGTAAAATTTAAAGGCCATGCAACGTTTCGTTCCGCGAGAGAGAAAAAAAGATATAACGTAGAGGAAAAGGAGAGAGGTGTATATATATCTTAGATACACTTTAAGCTATTTTTACTGAGTTGTTCCTTGTGGTTGCTAATTTCCAGTGAGAAACAACATTGTCTACTTTTTAGCGCTTGTTTGTTGGTGCAAACTTTTAGGGAATATATTTTTGGTGCCTACTTTTTGGCGTTATATTTCCTTGGTGCCTACTGTTTGGGGCATTTTTTGGTCCATATTTTTTGGCGTTTTTTTTTTGTGCCTACTTTTCGGCGCTTATTTCCGTTTCCTGGCTAGTACTTGCGCGTATTATAAAGAGCTATCCATCCCGGCGTCGGATTTATTGGTATGGCCTTGCGGTAGTTGGTGCCGTTGCTGCAGTCCTGGAATCACTGCGTTCGTGCGGGTGATAAACGCTCGAAGTAGTACGCGTTGTTGCCACGGTTTGTGTCCGGCGTTTACCTACACCGATCCACCCTTCTCCGTTTTTTGTAGATTTTGTCTATTTGTATTCTCTGCAAATGTTGTGAATTTATTTAGATTCTCTCTCTCATTCTCTCTCGCGTCTCTCGCTCTTTCTTTGTCTGCCTTGAAAGTTTCACTTCTGTTATGTGTACTACGCTACACGCACGTTTTTTTTTTGTGACGGTGAGTTAGGGTTTAAAACGCTTTCGCACTTCCAGCGACCGTCATCTGCTGCGTCGAGCGGTGTGCCACTAAACCAATCCCTTCTCTTCCTCTCCTGGATGTTTCCTCCGTCTCGGAACAATGGTAGCGTTTCATCAAACGCAGAGAAACTCCAACTAGGCGTTCTGATAAAGACTGCCTCTTCTACTCTCCCTGCGTCCAGGGTCCTCAGTTTTGGAGCCAGCATCTTCTAACTGAATAGGTAGGTTAAGGTTAGCATGTCGGTTAAGCATCTCTGTCCATTTCGGCAGATTTTTCAGCGGCGTATTGCATTTGTGCCCAATAAGTTAGCTTATTGTCGAGTTTGATGCCCAGATAATTGTTTACCTTTAAATGATTGCTAATTCTATGCATGCATTTTCAATTCATCATCACCATCATAAATTCCTAGAGCTTCAGTGTGGAACAAAGGGGTACAAGGAATTTCTTCCATTCGGGCCTTTTATGCGCCAAACTCTAAACCTAAGCTGTATGGCGCGAGTTTCTGACTCCAGCAGTCGTATCCAGACGTATTCGCTGGTCTTCCAAGTCTGTGGCTTCCTTGGAGGTTCCAGTCAGGGGCGGCCTTGGTTAAGTCACCATTTCCTCTGCGTAGAACAAGGCCAATTCAGCCCGATTTTCTCGTTCGGATCTCTATCAGTATTGGGTTCTACTGGGATCTGGTCCATAAATCAGTATATTTCGAATGCATCTGTTTATAAAAACTTGTAACGAGCTTGTGTTAGCTGACATTGCATTCCACGTTTCGCAACCATAAAGTACAATGGACTTTACATTGGAGTTAAAAATTCGCAGTTCTGTCCGCCGTGAAATGTGTGATGCATTCCAAAATGCTTGCAGAGAGCCGAATGTCGCCACAACTTTCTTTTTCCGATTTTGATATCAACGGCCAAACCTCCAGAGACCGATATAACGCTGCCTAAATAGCAGAAAGATTGATTAAGTAACATCATCGAGATCGATAACATCAACTGAGAAATATTGCGTATTTCCTGAGTTTATACGCATGACTTTGGTTTTCTAGATATATATGTATCTTCAGGCCGGCTTTTTCAGCTGCTTCTCGCACTGCTTGAATCTTCGCTGCCATTTGAAGGTAGTTGCGGGATAGAAGACATAGTCATGATTCGCTAGGCGCCCTTGCAGTCCCCAGATAATAGCGCCTCCCGATAACGAGCCGTTTTTCAAGACAACGTCCAAAACGATGTTAAAGAGAAGTGGCGAGAGAGCACTACATCCTTGTCTTACACCTGTTAATATTTTGATTTTATCATCCAGAAACTTCTCGTGCATTATCCGACAGGTTGCGTTCGTTTAAATGGGGTGGGGTGATCCAGTCAAGATTTTCAATTAATTGTTTAATATATTTTTTAAAGCTGCTGCCTTAAAATACTCAAATTAACAAATTTGTGAATTTATGTATTAAAAATTTGTAAATTCAATTTATTTCTAAAAAAATTAGTCCTCTTTATAAATCAATAACATTTTGTTTTTAATAATATTATTATTATAATAGGACTATGAATAAGTTCGTGCGGTTTTTTTTTCGAAATTTGAAACTTTATTGACGTAAAATGGTTACAAATTTAATATTCAAAGTATTGTTCATCGCTTACTACTACTTTTCCCATCTTTCTGGCAATTCACGGATTCCCTTTGTGAAAAATTCGGTCGGTTTTGCCGCAATCCACGAATCGATCCATTTTTTGACTTCATCGTAATTACGGAAGTGCTGGTCAGCCAGGCCATGTTGCATCGATCGGAAGAGATAGTAATCGGATGGCGCAAGGTCTGGACTATACGGCGGGTGGGGTAGGACATCCCATTTGAGCGTTTCTAAGTATGTTTTGACCACTTGTGCAACATGTGGCCGAGCATTGTCATGTTGCAAAATAACTTTGTCGTGTCTATCGGCGTATTGCGGCCGTTTTTCTCGCAGTGCTCGGCTCAAACGCATCAATTGTCGTCGGTAGACATCCCCCGTAATCGTTTCATTCGGTTTCAGTAGCTCATAATACACAACACCCAGCTGGTCCCACCAGATACACAGCATAACCTTCAGGCCATGAATATTCTGCGCCGACGTCGATGTTGAAGCATGGCCAGGGTATCCATACGTTGCCCGACGTTTTGGATTGTCGTAATGGACCCACTTTTCATCGCCAGTCACAATTCGATGCAAAAAACCCTTTCTTTTGTGCCGTTGAAGCAGTTGTTCGCATGCCATAAAACGGCGTTCAACGTCTCTTGGCTTCAATTCATACGGCACCCAATGGCCTACCTTTCGGATCATTCCCATGGCTTTTAAACGTTTGGAAATGGTTGATTGATCAACTCCCAAAGTTTTTGCAACCTCTTCTTGCGTTTGAGCCGGATCTTGATCGAGCAATTCCTCCAATTCGGTATCCATGAACTTTGGCGGCGCACCCTCGCGTTCTTCGTCTTCCAAGCCAAAATCACCACTTTTAAAGCGTGCAAACCACTTCTGGCACGTTCGCTCAGCTAGAGCATGCTCACCATAAACTTCCACCAAGATACGATGACTTTCGGCTGCTTTTTTCTTCATATTAAAATAATGAAGAAGAATTCCCCGCAAAAACACATTATTTGGCACGAAATTCGACATTTTCAAGTGTGGTAAAAATATTGTTGTTTACGCTTCAAATAAAAAACTTATACTGACGTTTGTGCCTTACGACAGTAGCTCTCCAATGAATGTTTGGAAATGTGGATCGATGGAATAATAATCAAGTTACGCCATCTGTTGTAAAACCGCACGAACTTATTCATAGTCCTATTATTATATTAATATTTATTTAAAATAATTAGCCACGTTAATTTTAATAAATTATTAGCTGTTATGAAATTGAGATTAACAAATAATTATTAGTTAGTTGGTCAACCCCAATGCACAAGGCACAATAAATAAAATTTTCTTTTAAAATAAAAATTATCCAAAAGTTTTGAATGTTCTATAATAATACATAATAAATAATAATTAATTTTATTTTTTCAATAAAAATTACAAAACACTAGTTTTAATAGATTAAATTAGTAATAAATAAAAATTATTTATCAATTTTTTTTATTTCCTTTTCAACTCCTCGAAAACTGGTGGTTTTCAGCACAAATTGGACTAGAACTTTCTGTGTCTATTATGCACTAATTCATCTACAGGGTTGCCCATATTCGACGGACCCCACGGATTCCGATGACTCTTTGGGCCCATTCCAATCGACGAGGCTTGTCCGCAGACAACAATGTTTGCGTCAATTGAATCTTATACGGGAATATATGCAAATCAATGCGGATAATTCGTTGTAAAGTGGATCGAGCAATGTCCGACTGCTGAGAACGGCGATTGTGGGATGTCCTTGGCGACGCCTTGGTCGGTTTTAATTTAGCCTCTTGGGATTAGAAAGAGCATCACCAGTCGAAAACTTTTCGTACAACCGTTTAATGGCGCACTTTTCACATTATTTAATTTTTTATACGCACGTTGAATTTTCACAATTAACTTCTTTTGTTAAATGTAAATTTCAACAATTTGGGAGCGCTCGCGGGACGTGGGCTTTTTGGTGGTAAAAATCTGCTGGGGAGACGCTTCCAACGCGGTATGTCATTAAGCTATCTGAGGTCTCTCTCAAAAGATACAGGGTTGCCAGATGTGTCAGTCGAATATTGGCAACCCTGTACTGGTGTAAGGCTGATGCAAACGCTGAGTAGTTTGTTAACAGCTATCACGATAATGCATAGCCTGGCATTTCATATGAAAAACCGAAGGATTATCATGCGCACTAGGCATAGACGAATAAAGTTAGTGCGAATTTTGTGAAGAAAATCTATTCCAAAACTTTAAACGGGATTTTCTCAAAACAACGTTTTTCTGGTCTGTCAACGACCTACAGCAAAATCTATTTACCGGATTGATCTGAAATTTTCATAAGTTATTCCACACATCAGTAGTTCTAGCAGGTACTACTTTCGTTTCTTTTCATCCCTAACTTTTCATACTACAGCCTGATTTCCAACCGAAAAACTTACCTTTTTTTCAAAAGCCCGCCATTTTGTTATTTTTCAAAAAAAAAATGTTTCCATTGTAGCACCTGCCAGAATGGCAAACCTACAAAATAGTAATCAGTTTAACTTTTTCGTTTGAGATATTCTGGAGAGCTAAAATCTTGTTGACAAGCAACCTCTCCTTTTTTAAGACGCTTACTTTGGTGCCGCACTACTACAAAAAATATGTAGAAAAAAAAAGCAAAATATGTTTTGTATACTATTTGATGTCAATAATAACTAAAAAACATCTATAAAAACTGAGTATTTGGCTCTTAAGAAGTCGCTAGCTGTAGGCATAGCTAGATAGCAGACGAACTACTTCTGCTGCAAAGTAATAGGTGGTGCATACCTTAAAATTTTCATGTTTTTCTACAGGGTCTCCAAATATTTTTATACAGCTACTTTACAAACACATACATATTTACACATGCAGACTTCAACATTAAAGCAGTAAATAAGAAGTTGAGTTGATAAGAGCTTAAAGTGAAATATAAAGGACTGCGTGAATAAGTATATAAAGCTGATACTCATTAAAGGAAAAGTCTTGGTAGAATACACACACATACGCACCCACGCACACCCAATCAGCTCGGAAGTGAAAATTTTCTGAAGCGAATTAATGCCAAAAGCCAACATCAAAAGCAAAAGAAGTGCTTAATAATAACGAATAGCTAGAATTATCTGTGCGTGTGTGCCCCCCGGGCCCCGCCCATCTTTATCGCGCAAACTATAGCAACCTGCACATGTAAATATGTACTTCTTTAAAGGAGTGAGAATAGCTGGGTGAAGGCCAGAGACACAATCACAACTGAGCCAATCAGTCTCGATGCGCATACACGTTTTGTTATCCTGTTTTCAAAGTACATACATAGAATCATTGCTTATCAGGCACGCGTGGCTCATACCCATAAATACCTACATACGTACAAGTACATAAGAATGAAGGAGATTATTTGAATCTGAATAGACAGACTGGCATTAGCATGTGCTCATATCTACTCTCATATCTGTGTATACATAAATATTTTTCACCATGCAATGCTATGCATTTGATTATAGGAATCGAGTTGAAATTAATCGCTTTTCTTCATGATTCGTCTACCAACAACATTCAATTTTTTCACACGCACATACACATACATACATAACTCTGCTCTGAACATCTCATTAAGTATGCAGTAATTAACCAAATGGCAGCTGTCAAATTATAATTTTATGGCGTTAATGTGACTGCAACCCACGTGCATGCATCTGTGTGTGTGTGTGTGCGTGTATTCGTGCATACCAATTCTCCAAAGTCCCCATGCAACCGAGCAACTAGTCGGTTAAGCATTCAAACAAACATACAAACAAAACCAATGCAATGCAATGGAATGGAATGAATAAACAGGAAATCTTGTTGGATGCGCTTGTGTTAATGCAAATGGAATTGCGCACAATCGAGAGCGCATCATCATTATCTGATTACCAGGAAACACCCAACTCCTTGCCTTAAAATAACTATCAGAGCTATTGAATTAATGAATTCGTTGAATTTGAAAATGATTGGTTTTCCTCAAATTTTCCATACCGCTATGGTATTTTTGGAACAAAAAATTTTATATATGGGTTGTCCGTAAAGTAATTGCTGATTTTAAATATAGACGGCGTTGATAATTGTTTTGAACAGCTTGTGACTGTTTATTGTAATTTTTTCTTTTGACAGTTATTAGCTGTCATATTTAACTTACTTTAGAAAAATAGTGCGCGTAATTTTGTTTATGGTAGTAGTCTGGTAACTTATTTTGAAAATTTCGAATTTCGGTTTTTTACATATTTTGAAAGTGCGATATATTGGCAATATACTGTACAAATTTTAGACCGAAATTCTAAATATTGACGAAATTATAGCACATACATACATGAAAGCGGCTCGTACTTGCGCGCGCTAAGACGCTAAAACTTTAAACGCGTTTTTCTCAAAACAACGTTTTTCCGGATTGAGCTGAAATTTAGATATGTTTTTCTACACATCAATAGTTCTGGCGGGTAGTAGATTTAATTTATTTCGTCCCTAACTTTCCATTTTTTAGTCCGATTTCCACTTTAAAAAAAGGCAATTTTCTTACGAAGTCCGCCATTTTGTTATTTTTTGTCAAAATCATTTGATCTTACTACCCGCCAGAATGACAAGCAAACTGATTAATAAGCAATTTGTTTTTTCTGTTTCAGATGACCACAAGTGACGAAATCACGCCGGTCCGCCACTGTACATCTTTTTTTGCCGCTTGCTGCAGGGTATAAAAATAGTATCAAAACATTAAAAAAAAAAACATTTGTTTTGTACACCTTCTGATACCTTTAATAACATATCAGAAAATCAAGCCGATGGAATTTTATTTTCTCTTCCAAAAAATTTCCCAAACATGGTCTCAAAAAACGTGTAAGTTACCAGACTACTACCTTATATTTGTTTGTTTGCCGTCAATTTCAATATGGAGCCTACAAAAGAGCATTTTCGTCATTTTCTACTTTATTATTTCCATAAAGGAAAAAGCGTTGTGAAAGATTGCTAAAAAGTTGCGTGATTTGTATGGCGATAAAGCCTTAAAAGAAAGACGGCGTCGCAATTGGTTTATCAAATTCCGTTCTGGAGATTTTTCACTTCAAAATGCGCCACGTTCAGGTCGGCCAAGTGATGTTGATGAAGACGTTATCAAGGCTTTAATTATCGTCATGTAACTTTGCGTGAGATTGGAGAGAAGTTGAATATACCAAAATTAACCGTTCATCGTCGACGATCATCATTCGAAAACGATCAAGGTTCAAGCATGATGTAGCGCCACAAACCACTTCAAAGGCTGATATATTATACTATACAACAAAAGAAGATTATTCTGTCAGTTTGGTAGGACTGCCAGGGTGTAGTATATTTTGAGCTGTTTTAGCGGAAACAAACGATTACTTCGGATGTATACTACCAAAAATTGAACAAATTGAATACAGCCATCAACGAGAAGCGACCAGAATTGATCAATCGTAAAGGTGTCATATTTCATCAGGACAACGCTACACCGCATACATCTTTGGTCACTCGCCGAAAAAGGTATATGGGAACTTTTGATGCATCCACCATATAGCCCTGACCTTGCACTGTCAGACTACCATTTGTTTCGGTCTTTGCAGAAATCTTTAAATGTTAAAACTTTCGGCAATGACGAGGCTATAAAATCGCACCTGGTTCAGTTTATTGCAAATAAGGGCCAAAAAATCTATGAGCGCGGAATAATTAATTTGCCGAAAAGATGGCAAAAGGTTATCGAACAAAATGGAAAATATATAATTAATTAAAGTTGATTTTAAGTTTTATTAATAATGTGTTTACTCTCTTTTAATAAATCGACAATTTCTTACCAAAAAATTGCAGTCATTTCAAGGATTTTTTTGTGTGCAGAAATCTATTGAAAAGTTGTTTCTAAAGATTCTGCAGAGAACTTTTCTCGATTCACTACAATAAAGTGTCGCCAATAAATGACGGTCGCTGTGGAGTGACTTGCAGCGAGCGAGACTAAAATTCCTTCGATGAGATTGTGAATACAAAAAATTAAATTATGAAAAAAGTTTTGTCAACAGCCAGTGGCATGCGTCAAAGTATTAGCAGGTGTACGACAAGGATGCGTTTTTCACCACTTCTCTTTAAGGGGACAGATACCCGTAAACGGCCATATTTTCCTGATTTTAATTAAACTTATTTAAATGAAGAGGTCATTATATGTGACCTGGTCTACGAAAAGGTACCCAGTTAAAGTTTAAACTTCTAAAAACCCTTGTAACTTTTTTAAATATTAATATTTTTCAATTCGGTTTGGCTTATTTTCTTCAGCATAGATCACAGTATCAATAAAATCACAGAAGTAGTGAAAAACATTTTTTTTATATATAAATAAATAAGAAAAAGTTAATGCAAATCGCAGAAATCGTTTTAAAAAAATAAGTTAGCTTTTGTATTTTCGTATTTGTACTTTTCTTTTTTTTTACTTTTAACAAACTTTTAAACAAATTATGACTTTCTGGTTTTCACCATTTTAAAGAGCCTTCCACACACTATTCGAATCAACAAAAAAGTGAAAAATGACTTTTTGACACGTAAGGTACCTTTTCATAGACCAGGTCACATATTTTTTTCAAAATTGGCATACAGTTTGTTTATACATTAAAAATATATAAAATTTTATTTTAATCATTCAAAATGGCGAATGTACACTCAATTCTTCCAGGAAGGTCGCAGCGGGGCTTCTCCATCGGCGAGCATTGTAGCATCGGCGTCGGTGACCTGAATACAAAAGCCCAAACATTTTTTTGTTTATTAATGTCATCATTTCTGTATGAATTAAAAACAAATGGAAAAAAAAATTCGCGGAATAAAATCCTTCAAAAAAATGAATTTTGGGGCGAATTTTCCTACTATTTTTGCTTCAGAAAAATTATTTTTTCGAAAAATTTTCAAAAACTTCTAAATTCACATATATTATAAATCATAAAAAAGATGTGTGCAACATTTCAGGGAGATCGGTCTATAACTTTTCGAATCATCGTGTACGCCAATTGGAAAAACATAGTTTTGAGAAAAACGCGTCTAAAGTTTTAATACAACGTAACTATACCTCTCCTAGCGCTCGAACGCAAAGAATAGAGTCGTCACGGTTGACGTTCTATAATATAAGAAATACTTAAATTTACGTTCTAAAAATTTTTTGACATATTCGTAAAGGATTATATTAACATTTTATTAAAAAAAAAATTTTTCGATATTTTACAGGTATCTGTCCCCTTAACATCGTTTTGGACGTTGTCATAAAAAACGGCTCGGCATCTGGAGGCGCTATTACTTTGGGACAGCAAGGGAGACCTAGCGGATCTTGACTATTTAGATGGCATCTGTCTTCTGTCCCACAACAATCTTTACATGGCAGCGAAGATGCAAGCAGTACGAGAAGCAGCCGAGAAAGCCGTCCTGAAGATCGATATCCAGAAAACCAAAGGCATGCGTGTCAACTCAGGAAATACGCAACATTTCTCATTTCATGTTATCGATCTCGATGATGTTACTTAATCAATCTTTCTGCTATTATGGCAGCGTTGTATCGGTCTCTGGAGGTTCGGGCGTTGATATCAAAATGGGAATAAAGAAAGTTGTGGCGGCATTCGGCTCTCTGCAAGCAATTTGGAACGCATCACACATTTCCCCGTCGCACACAATGGAGAATTTTTAACGCCAATGCAAAGTCGATTTTACTTTATGGTTGGGAAACATGGATTGCGACGACAGCTAACACAAGGTTACATTAGGTTAGGTTATGGTGGTAGTCGGTAGGACCAACTCACTTAGACCTTACAGATCCGTTGTGATACCACTGTGCTACACGGGAACCTCATTTATCTTCCTTCGTGGAACCATTTTGTGGCTCCTATGCAACGTAGTATTGATGCCAACCCCACACCAGACAGTTCTGTAAGAGAATTGAAAAAGTGTTTACCTAGACATTTGCCATTGATGACAGACGTGAAAGACCAGGGAATACTTGGAGACGATTGCTGGAGTCAGGAACCCGCGCAATGCAGCTTAGCTTGAATGTAGTTTGACAGATTTGCGCAAAACAGTTTGGAATAGCAGAAATTCGTTGTAGCACTAAGTTCCACATACTCTGCATTAGCTAGAACCCGAATGAATTGTTAAGGAGCTCTACAATATGAGAGGTTAGAATGACTCTCGGTATTAGAGCTACAGAGCTTACGTAGATTCGCAAACACGCAGGCTTATTACAAAACGCCTACTACAAGGAAACATAAGGGTGCTCCATCTGGTACCACTAAGGACCAATAGGTTTATGTGATGGCTTTCAGCCAGCCAGGTCAACCTAACCTAACCTAAGTTCCACTATATCTAGTTCTAGCTCTATGATTTTATGAGAATGAGTGACATGCCTCCGAGTGCATTTCTGCTATGAAAAGGTTTCTCATACGAAACCATCTGCCCTTCATAGGTTGCATAATTTTCTATTTTGACCAAGCTTTAACGGCAGTTACTATTTACCTATGTTACAATCAACTCGAATTTAAATACCCTTCTGTAGTATCAGAGCTCGTGGATGCAGTCTCAGAATAGAGTTAATAACCTATAACTACAATTAAAATCGTATTGCAATTAAGGCTCCTTTCTGGTCTAGAATTTCGAAAAAATCGATTTTTTTTCATGCTATGAAAGTTTATACTTTCAAAAATATACTTGGAATTTTTTATATTGAAGTTCGTTGTAGCTTAGACGTTACAGTACTTTAAAACGAGACCGGTTTGGAGTACGACGCCCAGGTATTTGAAATTTTAACCGTGTTTTTCTCGGAACTACTTTTTCCGAGTTGGCGTTGGTAATTTCTCAAAAAGTAATGAACCGATTGATCTGAATTTTTAATATGTTATAGAGTAGACTTGTGGCCCTCGAGGGTAGCAGAATTTTATTGACAATTTTTATATTTTTTTTTTAAGAAATAATCATTTTTTTTTTTTGTTTTTCCAATAAACAGATCAAATATCTAAAAAAAATTCTTTTTTTTTTTTTGTAAACCTGCTACCCGCCAAAGCGACATATCTCCTGATGAATAACCGACCGATTTTTTTTTATTTTTTCTAACGTACCTGAGTAGCCCAATCAGTTACGCCAGTGGCATGTGTTACGTCAGGGTAAGCAACTTTTTTATTATTGTTATTGAAAAAAATATTTTTTTTTTGTTTTTTTTTTTTGTACATTTAAAAATTTTTTTTAGAAATAAAGAATTGATCTAATGAATAAAGACGGGTTTCAATTGATAATGGTTGTTTTTCTCCAATGTTTAACGCCTTCAATTTTCACGTCTCTAGTCCAGAAAGGTGCCTTAAATCAAATTCTCATACAACTCTTATTGAGTAAAAGCTTGTAAATTCACTTCCAGATGGTAGGCAACTCGAATTTGTGGAAACAAAATTAAATCAAAATCAAATTAAAGCCCATATATGGGCCCATTACAAGTAATGCCACAAAACTGAAATCTTTGCGCTCTTGAGAAATTGCTTGAGCAGCACACCCACCAACTAGCCAATCAACGGCCTAACCTATCAACTAGGGTTGGGTTTTATTTCCAAAAAACGGTTTTCGATAAATCGCTTTTTTGTACTCAAGTTTTCAATCTTAACAAAATCCTGTATTTAAAACCTGATATTTTCGGTTTACCGAAAAAAAAACGAAAAATAAAACTAAAAGCAAAAAAAAGCACACTAAAGTAAACAAAAACTTCGATATCAAATTAAATTAAATTTTCATTTTTTAATTAATGTATAATGATTACAAGAAGATAAAAATGTTTTTTTATATATAATTTTTTTTCTAAATGGCCAAACCCCTATGTATTTATGAGCATTTGTATGTGAATATGTGGCAAATGCGCCACATTTATAATTAATTTTTAAGCATCGCTGGGATAAATTTTTAATTTCTTAGCTCTTTCATGTGTATTTCAGGCGGAAGTCACTGCCATAAAAGAGGGACTAACGGTAACAAAAAGGAGAGTATTATCCCTCAAATGAAGTTTTCATTTCACTTTCATTTCATTCACTAGAATCTAAAATATACTCGTCAGAAATAGTCATAAAATGTTTTAAACTTCTAAATGTCGTATCAAAGTACTACAAAGTACACCTCATTGGGGTGTCAGGCCACAGGAATATAGCAGGGAACTACAAGGCAGACGAACTTGCTATAACAACGCTCGATGTCCAACAGGATAAGACGCTGATACCCATGCCTTTAGCCACTTGTAAACTACTGATATACAAGGAAATCAACAATAAGGTAAATACAAGTTGGCAAAACCTCACAACAAAACTTTCAGACATGGCCGAAATGGAGCAGCGGTCGATCAAAAAGCTTTTTAAGATTTAACAGAGAAGCTATAAGAAATATGATAGTGGCCATTGTTTAATAGGCAGCCACTCTAGACGGTTAGGACTCCCGTGCTTCGATTTCTGTAGAAGCTGTTTTATTACACCTCCCTACTTCTTTCATTGGGTTTGCCATGCATTGAGCGACCGACCTAGAAGCAAACATAATCGCTGAAAATATTTTCGCTTATGAAGAAAAATATGTTTTTGTTTCGTTCTTTACTTTGACACGATTTAAGGAAGATTGAAGAGAAAAAGGTTGAATACAATGAAATAAAGGGATTTTCAATTGGCGCGGGTCGATTTTGGCGCCCTGTGGCAGCCATTTTGTTTTGGTGACATCTGTCAAATCTTTTGTTTATTATTCAGTTGTTTATGTCAAATCATCGTGGCAAGTTACACGATTGAACAGCACGTTCAAATGATAAAACTTTATTATCAAAATGAGTGTTCATTAACGCAAACGTTGCGCCTTCCAATTTCTTATGGCCCATATTGAACCATATGGACCTAGACGACATGTGGTTCTAGCAGGACGGCGCTACGTATCACACAGCAAACGCCATTTTATTCCACTTCAGCATTTACCCGCCCTTATTGCAAAACCCTTTATATGGTAATATATGAAATGATATTTATTTATGGATTCGGTGGAAGACTGGCAAAAATGTATGCAAAGAGTTATTTGAGTGCTGTTGACACACTGGATTCTTGCATACGATATAATAGAAACGAGTTTTTCCACGAAGCTTTTCGCCTTCTTGTAGACAAAAACGACCATATCGCTTCGCCGAGAGTATATTGGCTTCGGCTGGTTGGTTGACTGCAATATTCCCAGGGATAGTAATTAGTTCGTTGAAAAATTAATCCATAGCCACACAAGTAGTGAATTGAGGAATATAAACTGCATTATTCATATGATTTTCGATGTTTTCTAGGCCCAATCCGTTCGATAAAGTCATCAAACAATTTCGGCTTGCATCACTTTTTCTCAACGCATGAACTTCCTTGCAAATACAAAACGTTGCCAATGCCAAGACATCCAATATATTGCAAAAGAAAGCAATGGCCCATCGACTTATAGGCCGTTTTGATGTGAAATATGTGACTATTTGATTAATGTTTTGCATCTGGGTGTGTCTCATTCCATTTTTGAAAAAACTAAAAACAAAAAGTAAAAACTGCCCTAAATGACCGTAAAAGATAGTCTAGATATAGATTTTCCGTGAAAAAGTAGAAAAAAGCAGGTAGAATAGTAAAAATGCAACATATTTCCATACATTTATATAGGAGTCCAGCCAGACCAGAGGTGCGAGAAGATGTAACTTTTTAAATCCTCCTTTTCCTCCTGTACGAGAATCCTTTTTAAAAGGTTATATCCATAAATCGATAGAAAATTAAATTGTAGGCAATTACTTGAAATCCCAAGTTGTTAGCTATAATAGAAATATGTGAAATTCACGACCAGACCCGGGTGCCCAAAGGTGTGAAATGCAATAGTCACCATCGATTTTGATAGGCCAACAGATCAGCAAAAAAAAACGATTTGTTGTCACTTTGAATTTTTTGAATTTAAAACTTATCTCCAAATATTTATGTTATGCTGATTTTACAAGACAATTATCACCAAAATAAAAGAGGGGAAAATACAAAAATGATTAAATAACAAAAAACGATTGTTAGAAACACCAACCTTTTTCGGGCATCCCTACTACCAACTCACAATGCCGCTACTCGTAGATAATGCCATGTGCTGTATATAAACTAAATCGTTACGATACATGTCCCCCACACATCAGTCCATATGCAATTATACACACACATACATGCATGCATACATACATACAAATTGCCAACGCGTTCAAGAGGAAGCAATTTTTGCACACATCAATTGATTTCCGTGCAGCTAACGAGCAAAAATCCCCAGCGATTATGCGTTGTCTATTAGCAACTCAACTACAACTCGACTGCTGCCAACTGGCATTTCTATGATTATTTGCCGATCTCAATGCTGCAACCCGGTCAACAGTCAATGCATTCCACCAACTAAATTACGTTTTAGTTGCAGTTACGTCAACTCGTCGTCGTTACTGAAAAGTCATTGAAAGCTCAATCAGTGGTCAAAGTCTTTGTGCACTACCCTGCAGGAAAAAAGCCATGTAGAAAAAAAAATTTGCTTAAGCATCTACCAGTCGGAATATTAGCCATTGAATATTGCGACAGCCACAACATTAAACTACTCCTTTGTGGCTTATACACAAATATAGATAGTTTGGACCTACCGAAAAAGTGGTTTATGGAAATCATTAATCAAATTTGGTGGTACTTCCGAACTAACTGAAAAACTTAAATCTTCCAAAGCAGCCCCGTTTAAAATTTACGGCTTGACTATGAGAATAGCAGAAGGAAGGCCAATTAATCGTATTTAATATGATGAACTTTCTCCCTCTTAAATGACGGAGAAATTTTAGAAATGTGTAGAGACACCAAGACTGGACCGCATCTGATCACATCATTGAACATGAAAAAGTGTTCCAGAGAAGGTCGGCTCAGATCCACCGACGACAATTACAGACGCTTGAGTTAACGACTCATCACTATATCATACACAGACAAGACGGTATGCATATGGCATTTTGGCACACTGTCGAAGTTCTATCTGCTCCGTAACGAAAGTAATGAAGACTATCAGCGACTCCATACGTCATAGGTAGAGAGCCTGGACGCAGGTTTCTTTTGTGGTTGATAGCCACAACTATCTACGGCTCCACCCTCGATATACAAATGCAAATGCGGTCCCGGGGTGAAAATCAGTAAGACCAAGACTATGAAATATACGGATATTTTTTTCATATCCACTTAATAATGCCTTAGTTTATCATTATAACGAACATTGTTTTGATAAACAGTTCAAGAAAACAGATGTCCACTTCTCAGGCAGAAATATATGGAATAGAAATATATGCAATATCAGGCACTACGGAAACCTAACTGCCGCAGTCTTGTCAGATAACCCAATGGCTATTAAGGCCCTCAGATCCCAGAAGGTAACCTTAACCGCTGATGAATTGTTTTATTATTATTTCCTATGGTTCCAGGGAGGAAAAAAGGGCAACTGTGGATTCTGTAAGCAAGTTGTCTTCAGATTGGTAGGTGACTGGCGGTCGTCGTACCAGAATGGGTTGGTGAGTGACTACCATTCGCAAGTGCGTAGTTTCGGATCTCCGTGTATGAAACACCAAAATTAAAGAAAAAGTTTTTTTTAATAGCCATCGCCCCTCGGCAGGTAATGTATGCCAAGAAAAAGCTCCTCATAAAAACCATTTGCAGTTGGGGGTCGATTTAAAACTTTAGGTCCCTCCATTTTTGGAACAACATCAAGACGCACGACATGAATAGAAGGAATATCATCAATCAAAATACCGTTTCCCGACAAATAACCCTTCGTCTGGAAGGGAAATAATAGAGGTAACGGTGCAAGAGTTTAAAAGCTTACAAACTACTTCATGACTTTACAAAATCTTGAAATATTATATTACGTCGTCGGTTATAGATACAGCTGCTTCAATGAAGTCCGCACTTCCCAGCGAGTAAGCGTTGTTATTTCGCTCCATTCGCCTTTCCTTTTACCAAAGTCAAATGCCCAACACCGTAATAAGAAAACATGCCACAGCATTTGGATACCTCCCACCAAGCCTGACATAACACATTCTGGTGGACCCAAAGTGGATAAATTTGTACTCGTCCGTAATAATAACTATCCTCCAATCCATTTTAGTCCAACTCTGGTATTCTTTGGCCTATTTTAGTCGTTTCAAGCGCATTATCATTGACCAAAGTGGCATTTTTGCGAGTAGTTGAGCTCTTAAACCAACTCCCGGAGGCTTTCTTCGCACAGTTCTGGTAGTTTCGGTGTCACTGTCCCTGCTGAATTCGCTTCTGTATTCTATTCTATACCCACGCATGTTTTGAATCGATCTTCTAAGCTCATGTGATCCATAAGGCGATATTCAGCAGCCTGGTTATGTCAAACCTCTTAAAAAATCACCAACTTTCACGAAGGATGTAATTTTCGCGACGTAGAGTTAAAATTTTAGTTTTTTCACTTTCGTTATTTTTTTTTTAAATAATTTTTTATTTTTTTTATATATATATTATTTTTTTTTTAATTTTTTTATTTTATTTTATTTTTCTTCCGCTTTTTTCACAACTTACCAGCCACACTTGAAATAATTAATCCAATAGTGACAAGAAAAATATAAATGAACTGAGCGGCTTTCCAAGTGTCCATATTTCAATGTCCGCTACTGTTTGTGCATAGAAGTACTTCGATTGCATGTAAAATTCTCAGAAATTCTGCCTTGCATGCGGCGGTACAAGCTGAGCTATATTAAGCCTTGTTTGCTGCTTTGGCTGTTTGGTTCCCTTGCAAACTGAAATACTACTGAGCTGCTTAACTATTAAGCTTTGTATGGACAAAGAATTACCAGAATTTGTGCAGTAGTCAAAGGATTTGTTGGTAAATAAACGATATTTGTTATTGCTATTTCTTTCCCTTTGCATGGCATGAACGAAGAGGCATTGATATGCAAGAAGGTTTATTGTATTTTTTAGATTTTTTTGCCATTAATAGTAGTGAGCAGCTTTTAGAGTGAATAAGAATTTATTTTCATTTTTATTGTATTCAATCAGCATCCCGGGAGTATTTTCTCATCGTTTAGAGCACTGACATTCTATACTAAAATCAAATATACCCAACAGGCTAGAGGAAGAATTTGGTCGTAATTCACGTTATCCCGAAAAAGAGGAAAGTCAAAAATACAAAAAAGATTAGATTAGGTAAGGTAAGATGAGCCGCTTTTTTTATCAAAAGAATAGATTGCCAGAAAGGTTCACTATGGTATCCAGAAGAAGAGTTCCACAGACTTGCCCCTACATGTGCTCATCTCGACCTTTTGGCAAATCCAGCTAGAGACCCTAGTCGGTGCGGGGGCTTAGTCGAATCATTAATCAGGCCTTATCAGTGGGTGGCAGTGGTTTCGTTTACGTACATTCCAATACTGAGCGAGTTCACTCCATTCCTATGGGTCGGACTCCCTTTTTGAACGATGAGCAAGTTCTGCCACGCGGAGGAGCAACCCTATTGAAAAAAAAAAATCTGGATTGGAATAAGGTGTAATACGACCCGTGTGGAGGTTCAGCCTGGCTGGGGACCTAGATCAAAAATAACCCAGTCGCGAACGGAGTGCTCCAGATACCTCCGGTTCTATCTAGCCTTACCTGTGCACACGGACCTCTGTGCAGGCGGACTTCCCTTGTCCGACACTCATGGAACCAAAATGGGAAAGAATTAAAATAAATATATATCTAACAAGGAGGACGGGCCTCCCAAAAAATCGACGGAGGTGAACCCGACTGTTGCCACAGCTGCGAGCAAGTTAGTGGTCAAACCGCCATTAAAAGGATATAGAGGGGGCTTGAACTGGTCCCAGCACGAGTACTGCAGGAGGCAGCGGGGGACGAAGAGGCTAGTGAAAACCGGTCTACAAGCGATCAACTCCGCTTAGGGCGATCAATCCCCATTTCACCTCAACCTCTTTCAGGGGACGGGGGTCGGTACCTGCTTCCAGGTTTAACACTGGCAGATTACCATAGAAGGGCCTAGTATCTCTGGGCGAAGTACTATCGTAGGGCAGGGGGACAGGCTAAACATGCCCGTCCCTCTAAGCAAAGCTACTACGAGAAAAAGGCGGCCAGTAGGGTCTTATTTAAACTAGGAGAGGTAGGAGCAGAATATGCGTAACAGCCAGGCTACTATGGCCGCAAATAAAAGGAAAAGGACAAAGCAATTGCTTAGCCTCTCAAGAGAAGATATCTCGAAGGTCGTGGCTTGCGTCACCGGCCACTGTCTATTTAGCAAGCATTCCTTGAGACTAGGAGTATTCTGCCATGAATATTTTGGAAGTTGTAGAGATGAGGAAGAGGAAGAAACAGTCGAGCACTTTCTTTGCAATTGTCCAGCCCTAGCTAAAATCAGAGCAGGTTGTCTAGGTAAACACTTTTTCAATTGAACTATCTGGCACGGGGATTATACCAATCCTGCGCTTCCTAAGAGCCTCAAAATGGTTTCATGAAAATAAATAAACAAGGTTCACGTGTCACACAGTGGTATCACAACGGACCTGTAAGATCTAAGTGAGTTGGTCATATGGACCGACTACCACTATAACCTAACCTAAGTCCTGAAAGGAATAGTTTCAGTGAAAAATGATACGTATTTTTCGAAGTGTAAAGCATTCACATACACAGGGAATGCTGATTGGATCCTATTTTTTCTAACTTATACAGAAATCGTATAAAGGACTCCGAGCCTGGCTAACATACGGCCAGTCATCCAGAGCCCCGTTAGTATTCTCGCGCGATGAGGATAAGGAAAGCTTGCAGGATAATTAAAATCCCTCCACAGTAACTATTGGATGCACGTAGGCTTTACTTTGAAATCATCTACAACAATTCAAAGAACTTCAAAGAATGCCAGGAAGAACTTTCTTTAGCGCGCAAGACAGACATCAATCTCATCTGGGTACCTGGCAATAGGAACAAAGAAGAAAGTGAGAAAACTGGCTGGCTAGATAGGGGGCTTCCTATAACAAATCCAAAGCGGTAGAAATAGGCTGACCCCAAGGTGTGCGCAAAAGGGAGATCTTCTCGCTATTCCAGAAGCAGGCCGTTGGCAGATGAACTAACCCGGGTATCAGCAAAATAACTAAACAAACGTAGGCCAATTTCAACAAATCCAGAACGGATGAGTTGTTAAGAAAGCCAGGAGCAGACATATTCAGAATTACATTAACAATAGCTGGCCACTAGCCTTTGGGAGACCATACCAGGAAGATGGAGTGGTCGTACAACGGTAGAGGCAAAAGCTGCAATCAAGAAGAATCTAAGGAAACAGTGTCTCACTATCTATGTGTGAGAAGTCTAAGTGCTCTACATCATATACTGCTGGGGGTATTCCCCATGGTCCACTTGAAAGAAGTTATGGAAAAGAAAATAGACGACATAAGCAGATTCATAGTCAAGTCGAGATGGTTCGACTAATGAAAGGTAGTTCTTCAAGCGGTGTATCAAAATGACAGCTTTTGTGCCAATAGGGTCTGGGCTGTGTCACTCAGACAACACCTATAAAATGGCATTTTTTGTGCTTATTAAGTCTGGGATGTGTCACTCAGATAACACCTCCACCACCACCACTACCACCACCACCATTCTGTAGAGAAGCCATTTTCGCAGTGTACTTTATTCATCGAGCGAAAACTAATGTTAGTTCGATGCTCTGCAGTTACTCGAAGTAGTTCACTTATGATTAACAGCTGTTTCAGATTTCCTCTTGAATTCCGAAAGCAAAAATCTGAAAGCGGTTTGTATGCTTGGAATAGGCATTCCTCTGAGATTTTTTCTTCGCGCACTCGTCTGCTTTTTCACTAAACGGAACACCACTGTATCTTGATATCTGGTATAAATTCCGATGTACCGTCAAAGAGGCTTTAGGATTCTTCTTTCTTCTTGATCAATCATTGCCAACCTAAGAGCATAAGATCGCGGCATATCTGCTTACAAAGAATCAAGTTTTGAAATAGCGACGTCCATCAAGCTCTACAACTTTGCCGCCTTATTAATTTCAAAGAACTGAGCTTAAAAAAATATTACAGTAATCTGAAAGTCCGTAAGTGGCTCCTAATGACAAACAGAAAAAGAGTTATTTTGGCTTGAAATATCACCTTGACCACGAGCATAAACTTTAAATTAGCTGATCGACACTTCACGAGATATCGATCACTAAAGCCATCTAACGTGAAAATAGAGGGCTCTTTTCCCCAAACTAATATTTTCAAGATCCCACGACTTTAGAGCGTACATTCCGATCAAGGGCTTTGTTCAATTGCTGTTAATTTGCTTTCTTTCTTATGGCATTTCAAAATCATCCAAGCTATGCATCATTCCAAGCTCTTTTTTATGTTAATTATAAATAAATATGCAAATCGCTTCTGACGTTTGGCGCAAAACATATCCCACCATCAATCAAAATCATTTCATATGCAAATATTCGCTTTTACCCACACATACACAAGCACATATAAATGGATGAAAGGATATATTCGCGTATACATTTGAGCAAATGGCTTGCAGTTGAGGGCAAAATAATAGCAGTACGTACATATAGATATATTTTTGACTTTAAAGGACGAGATATATATTTTTCTATTAAAATACTAAAATACAAAGGATTCCCATCCAACGGTCACATTCTACGAATAAGCAACGATAGAGCTACAAAAATACTCTGCGAAACAAATCCACAAGGCAGCAGAGGAAGAAGGCTGGCCGAGAAAATGATGGAGAGATGACATTGAAGACTACTTTTGGGCTATGGGCATATCTGATATCAAACGAAAACTGATGACCGAGTGACGTGGAGGTGAATCGTAACGGAAGCAATGGTTCAACCTGAACTGTGACGCTATGATGATGACGATGAAGAAGGTTACGAGATGTTATCTACTCTTGCTAACTGAAGAAGTAATCTCTGTAACTGTTGAATCGATTTTGAAAATTATAGAATGCCAAAAGGCATTTTAAATTTCATTTCATTGTAAAAAAACCTTAAAGGGTTGCCAAATTTTTCAATTTGAGAGGAGTACTCGTACTCTTGAATTAATCGATTAGTCGAGAAGTTAAATAATTCCCGGAGGAACTGCAAGGTGACGCTCTAAGTCAACTCATTTGTGTTTTGTCACTTCCGCCGACCGAGGCCTTTTGGAAGACACAGACGCAGAAAGGCCGGCAGAGCAGCATGAGGATTTCTCTGTCATGAGCTTCGCTAGCCGCATTCTCCTTTCCCTCCTTGCAACGCTCTTTGATTTCCCAGCTCCTTTGGGAGGTCGTGACGCCACCTCAGTGACCTCACAACTCAACGTTCTGAAACCGGGAAATGTTTTTCAGTCTTTGGAGAATAGGAGATTGCGATACCAACCCCCGTCTCCTCCAGGATGCGGTCTCGCTCATACAACTGAGAGACTTGCGTCCAGAATCCATGCCCCTGCCGCCGAAGCGGGTGGATCGCCATTTGTGTGGGTTTCACCTGAGGTAATCGATCCTTCGTTTTCCATTACCTTTTCCAGTTTTCGTTCAGGACTCCTCCCTAGCCAGTTTGGTTTGCGCATGGCACCTTGATTCTATGCCAACTTTGAGTCATCACACGAGTGTTGGAACCTAACCCAACTGGGAAGGCCACTATTGTGATGCTAGGGTTTCCCTAACCACCACCTGGTATGCGCCCGATGGGAAATCATGCAACTCCTCGTGGGTAACGGACCTCTGACTCCTTACCTAGGATAGGCTCTAAGGCCAACCTCTTTGACTCGGAGCCCGCTCTGTCACTCCCTTCCGCGGCCACTGTTAGCAAACGGGTTACTGCAAGTGAGCTTGGCAGGCTGAGGGAGAACGAAACTGATCTACCTGCCATGTCCGACCAACTGTCGGATGCCCTCCCGCCATTAAGATGACGCGACAATAGCCAGCTAGTTGGACTGATGACGGGCCACTTTCTGTGGGCGAAGCATATGGAAAAGGTAGACATCTCAGACAGTGCACTCTGCCCAGCTTGTGAAGTGAAGGATGAGACAGCAGAGGGAAAGGCAAGGAGGGAAAGGAGAATGAGGCTGGCGAAGCTCATGCGGGAGAAATTTTCATGCGGCTCTTCTGCGTCTGCCCCGCATTCGCTCGAATCAGGTTTGAGGTCTTTGGCACTGATGTGTTAAGAAGCGACCACCTTGGCTCCTTGGCACCAAAAGATCTACTCCGATTTCTTCGGAGATCGGGTAGATTTAAAGAAAATTAAAAGGGAATCCAACAGCAGTGCAATGGTCAAAAAAGAGAGCGCTGGGCTAGTGTAAAAACGTCCAAAGACGTGAGATCCTTCTGAACACA
Source organism: Anastrepha obliqua (assembly GCF_027943255.1). Taxonomy (NCBI): domain Eukaryota; kingdom Metazoa; phylum Arthropoda; class Insecta; order Diptera; family Tephritidae; genus Anastrepha; species Anastrepha obliqua. The sequence goes on from NC_072893.1 coordinate 13,110,981, forward strand.
AGTAGATTGGAAGCGCTCAAGGGAATTACCGAAGCTAACAAAACTCAAATCTATTTATTTATTTGTTTAATCAACAAACAAGGGGCTTACAGACTATTACATAGGTAGATACAAATTAAGACCTTAGGACAAGATCCTTATAAGTAACTTCTTAAAAGTAAATTAGGGTAAGAGAAATCAAAGACTAAGGAAGAAGAGTACATATTAAATTGAGCTTGCGTCCTTCTAAAAGGAAAATTCATCCCATAACCAGTTTTAACAATGCCCACAAAAAACAGTTCATTACAACGGAAATACTTGAGGGAACATTAAAATTTATTTTATTCAGAAGACACGGGCAATATATTGAGCCCGCACAAATATCGAAGACAAAACACATCGACAACAGAACACGCCTAGACTTTAAGGACATTAGATTTATTAATAAGCAACGAGTCCGATAAGACGGGATGGGATCAACTAATTTCATCGAGCGCAAAGCAAAACGCACAAAAGCTCTCTGAATAGACTCTAATCTATTAATAGAGCAGACTGCATGAAACGGTATCCCAACGAATACCGCGTATTCTAACCTGGACCGAACTAAGGACGAGTACAACAGTTTTAGAGTACAGAGATCAGAAAAAGAAGAACTATTTCGACAAATAAAGGCTAACATTGCGAACGATTTAGAAAGAATAAAGTTTATGTGGGTGCTGAAGTTGAGCTTGGAGGAAACGTAAGCACCCACGTCCTATAATTCACTAATTGACTTTAGAGGCGAGTTCGTAGTAAGCTGTTGGAACAACATTTGCTGAGTATTCTTTCCGGATACGAGACGTGTAGGTGTACATCCGATGAGATTTGGAATTGCCCAAGAGTTTTCTGTATAAGCTATTTGTAAGATGAGGTGGAATAATCTCTACATCATCTTCTCAGCTGCCCTGCTGTCGTCGGACAAAGAATTAGACATCTGGGCTCTTGCTTTTTCGCTAGACCTGCGGACACAGCGCACAGTGCGGTCGATTCCCAAAAAGCTGGCCAAAAGTCGAAAAAAAAAGTTTCTAGATAGAGTTTTTTTGTCTTTGGGTTGGCTACAGTAATGCCTTGAGTAGTGAAAACCGTTCATAGCAACGTCCTGTACCCTAAGTATCCTCTGTATTTTCAGTCACAACGTGGCCTTCGTTTGAGCATCGTATTACTGTCGATGAATAGTGAAAGTTGTACACATTTGAAAGATTTTGTAGTGGAGTAAATTGAACAAAACCAAATGGAATCATCTTCGGAAGGTTCGTAAAATACGAGAAATCTTTAGTACATATCAATACCTCGACACAAAATTTTTAGCTGCAACAATACGTAGATACATTTTTTGCAATTTTTTTAATAAAATTTGAGTTTTCAAACTGTATAGTAATACAACGCCGTCATATGCTGCTTTGAAACCTATTAAAGGTTACTCAAAAAAGTAATGGTTACTGAATAAAACAAGATTCAGCTGCTACCACTTGCTACCTTGCGACCCCGAAAACATATAAATTTGCATGCATCTTGATTATGTTCTTGAATATACGCTATTTCACGAGATAGGGGTGGAAGGGGGTGGATTTTCAAAATTTTAAGATCAAATTCGTAATCAGCGACCCCGACAACCCCCGAGTAAGAAATTTTTAATCAATTACTTAATTTTTTGAGTTTTGGCCAGCTTTTCGGCAATCGGCCGCACTGTGCAGCGGGTCGTGATGCGCTAATCAAAAACTCCTTCTTACTTTTTCCTCCTGTTTGGTTCATTTTCTTCTGTTCTCCCCCAAGTGGGCACTTCGGATGGGCAGCCATTTCTATTCCTACCTTCCTACCTTCCATTCCATCCCATCTACTCAGTCAAAAAAGAAAGCGATGCTCATGGTTTTTATGGTTTACGTGAATCTGTTCGTCGAAAAAGAAAGGATTTTTGGGAAAACAACTCGTGGAATTTGCATAATGATAACGTACCGTCGCGCAATGCCATCTTTATCCAATAATTTTTGACCACGAACGGAACAAATACAACCCAACAACCATCGAATTAGCCATCGTTATAGCTCCTTGCGACTTTTTCCCGTTTTGGTTGAGTCAAAAATCACTACGAGAAACGTGTTTTATCATCCGAAAGGAAGTAGTGGAAAAATAGAATACGATTCTGATGGCTATACCAAAAATAGAGGCCCAGAAATGTTTCGACAGCTGGTTGATGGGGAGTACTTTGAAAGCGATAATATTATATCACTTTTGAGAAATATACAGGGTTCGCCATCTTTTATATCGGTATGTAAACGCCGAATAACTTTGTCATTTACCGACCGATCGACTTTCACATACATGTTTTTGATACGTAGATTCAGTACAATTTCAACGATGGATCGCTTTACAACGAAACAACGCGCTGAAATAGTGACGCCATACATCGAAAATAGTCATTCTATTGTTCTAACTCAATGCGCACATCGCAAAAAGTATCGCGGCAAACAGGCTTCGTCTGACAATACGAAAACCAAGACGTTCCAATGAACTTGTTGAGGCAGTGAGGGGTGAGGGGAAGCGTTGCCCAGGAGCCAACAGTATCGTATCGTCGTCACGCTCAGCATTTTGACGTCAGTGAAATCACAATGCGTCGCATTTTAAAGGATGATTTAAATTTGTTTCCGTATAAAGTGCAATTGACACAAAGAATTGCGCCGACAGACCATTCACGTCGCTTGGAACACGGCCAAACAGTTGCTCCAATGGTTGACACTGAACCCAATTTTGGGAAGCAAATTTTAATGACTGACGAAGCACATTTTAACATCTCTGGAAGCGTGAATAAACAGCATTGCCGCATTTGGGGAACTGGGCCATATTTTTACCGAGAAAACGAAACGGTAGATGGAACCCGATATCAATGGATATAGGCCAATTATGTCTGCCCGCAAATGCGTGAGAAAGGTTTAGATGGTTACTGGTTTCGACAAGACGGTGCGCCATGCCACACTGCGAATGCAACAATTGAATTTCTGCTACAAAAATTCCCGGAACGTCTGGTGTCAAAAAGAGGCGACATCGACTTGACCCCCGCGGACTTCTTTTTGTAGGGTTATCTGAAAAGTAAGGCTTACGCCAACAAGCCGCAGACTATTGACCAGCTTAAGGCAAACATTCGTGCCGAAATCGACGCTATAAAACCCGAAATGCTCGACAAGGTGATGAAAAACGCAGAAAAAAGATCGCAGTTTGTGATTGCTAATAAAAGTGGCCACTCGATTGATATTGTATTCAAGAAATGGTTTTAATAAATTTTAAATAACCAAACCAAATAAAAATACCTCACTTATACAAATCAGTTGTTTTTTTTTAAGTTTTTCAATGTTTTCATACCGACATAAAAGATGGCGCACCCTGTACTTGTAGGTATTTTAGCTTTTCTGATTGTATTCGTGGTTTTTAATAATATTTCTGGAAATTTCAAAAATACTTTAGTGCAAACCTTAACATAAACTTAACTTCAAACCCAAATATTCAATGGGAGCAGTTCACGGGTATGAAAAAATTAAAAATTACGAAAAAATAATAAAATGTTCAAAGATACAATACGCGTGTCTATTGTTGTTGTAATTTGAATAAATAAAATACAAAATTACATTATTACAAATTAAATTAAATACAAATAATCTCATCTCTTTCCATTTTCCATAGGTCACTACTATTATTTTGCACACAAGTGTATTTGAAAAAATATTAAATTACTGAGCGACGCGCTGAATTTACGAATTTTGGTCATTTACCGATTTGTCAATGGCGCAAATCAGTCAGCCAGATAATATTCGTAATATAATAAAACACGAATTCGCAAATTGATTTTGACATATGAAGAGCGAATAATGTTTGCATGTGTGATTACTGGTAGGAGTACTTGAATACTTATTAATAGATAGGTAACTAAATTTTTGACAGCATTGAGGATTCGCAAATAAAGTGTGGACAAATTTGATTATGGGAATTAGAAAATTGTCGATGAAAATTGAGAAAATAAAAAATTCAGCTCGCTGATTTACGCAGATAAAAACTTGATTTAAATTTAATTTGTCGCTGGCTTTGCAGATGCTGTAATCAGAAATTCAATTTGATCGCAAATATAAATCTATTTGTATAAATGTTAAATGAAATTCGCGCAAATTGGTGGTCCTGGAAGAGATAAGTAATAAAAATTCAAAGAGAAAAAATATTTGAGTTGCGATATCAGCCACAAACTGAACTCCAGTATTGGTGCGTGGCTGAATGTCATTTTGGGCATTTAGGAAAAGAAGAATAATTACAAATAACTGTGAATAACTGGTATTTATCGGCCATGATTTCAAATGAAAAAATTCCAAAAAATAGAATCAATCAACAACAAAAGGTTGCTTACAAAAAGGTGTATAAAGCTGAGATGTTTCGGTTTGGACTTCCAATATTATCAGAGTTGTAATCTGTTAGATAGCCTCGGTAGTCTAGCGTAAGTACACTAGACTGCCATCCCAGAGGTTGTGAGTTCGAGTCCCACGTAAAGCACGGTCCGCGCACTTTTCCAAATTTACCTCCTTTCCATGTTACTAAAAACAAAAAAACAAAAAAAAGAATCATTTCTCCAACCCCAAAAACTTATCCTTTCCATCCTTTACATCCTTACTACCGCACAATAGTCAAGGCATTATTTGCGTTGTAACTGCTAAAACAAGCAAAACCAGTGGCGCCAGCAAGAGGAAACGCGCGATCGCGGTAATAGCGCAAGCACAGTCCTTAACCATCTGTGCGAGCCTTCTGTCAGAAAAACGTGAAACTCAGATGGCGCTGCTGACAGTAAGAAGGCGTTGTTCCAAGGCAACTACAGGTGGGCACTACTTAGTACTGCTAATCACCTACCCTGTCAGAAATCAAAACAGATTAACGAAACCAACTCAGGACTGAGTCTTGTCGAGGCTCTATGCTCCTGAGAAGAGTGAACAAGGAAAAAAAAATCAAATTTGTTAGGTTATAAAAATTTCCTAGGCAACCTTCAATCCACTCGTGACTAGAAGGAAGTCGTTTATCAGTGTCCTCGCTCACTAACACTTTCAGGTTTGTATGTTTATTTGTCTAAATAATTCCTTAGATACCCCTTGATTCATTTTGAATCGTTGTTTTTATGCAGCAGGTCCCAGGCTCAGATATGCTGAGTTTCTTGGCCTTCTTACATTAGCTAGCTGTCAAACGGATGTTTGGAAGCTACCCAGAGCATACTTGGGCGGAGCCCAGAAGTTGTGAACAGCTTGGACCGTATGCAAAAGAATCGTCCTGGTTGGTCACTCCCAAGTGAATGACGTTCAGGGACTTTCCGCACTTGTGTGGACTTCTGCACATGGAATCATCTTCCTCCTAATAGCTGTTCCTATGGTCTCAGTAAGAAAATGTGGCAAATCTGTAGCACAGATCTTTCTCGTCCGACAAAACTAACGCTCTTAAGCCTTATACGAGCTACTCTATGGTGCTGAAGCATGGGTTGTGTCGCAGGCGGATGCATCCCCTCAATGGGTATTCGAGGGAAAGATACTTCGGAAAATCTTCGGTCCTCTTCGTGCTGACGATAAATACTACCGCCGAATGGACCACGAGCTGTATGAGCTCTACGACGATGTGGGCATAGTGAAACGCTGGCTGGACCACATCGAGCGTTTGAATGCAGAAGCTCCAGCAAGCCAGCAAAGAAAGTGTTCGGATGGCAAATTAGAGGACAACAACGTAAGGTAAGACCATTCCTCCGATAGAAGGACCAAGTCGAGGCAAACCTATCATCGCTCTGTGTAACAAATTGGGGAAGGCGCGTGCAAAGCAGGTACGCCTGGCCCGACTTGTTGTAGTCGGCCTTAACCCGGTAACTGGCGGGAGTGATGGGTAGGGTGGCGAGTACTTAGCATTAAGCCAAACACGCTGATGGAGTTCATGTCTCATGTCCTCAACACTGACGCATCCCAAAATGCTCGCTTAACTACACATCCAATCCAGGCAGTAAAAAATCCAAACCAGAAAATTCTAATTGCAGGCAATAGGAGTAGATATACAAGCAGCATTACCGCAGAAATTTTAATTAAAAGGCGCTAAAAATATTTTGAGTGTATTCTGCGAGGAGTGGCTTCTGAATCGCTGTAGTGTTTTCGCAAATGAAAGGCTTCCGGACCATTGTGGTGTTTTCCAAGTGGATATAGCCGCAGTGGATCGGTTGTTTACTTCTGTAATTATTGTAAAAGACGACTGGCAAGCGGCAATTAAGGTTTTGGGGTAGTTGTTTGTGCGTTCGAAATTAGTCGAAGTATGCCTGACTTCTCTCTCAACTGCATCTGAATACTTCGCTCATGTGGGTTCCCGGTCACAGTGGCATAGAGCGAGACTGCTGGGCTGATGAGTTGACTATACAGAGGACTTTAGAGACAGTTTTATCGCAAAATGAGAGGATTCGGATTCCATTAAGAACCTGTGGCCTACTCCTAAAAAGTTAGGCCTCGCTTCTAGTCAGCGAGCGCTGTGTTAGTGTGCAAACGTGCAAAGACGCGAGATCCTAAGGATAACAAAGTTGCAGCTCGCGAATTTGGTGGGTATCTTTATCGGACAATGTCCGTAAGGTGCCCATACGGTGAGTCTTGGGATCGCTAGAAATCCTTTCTTCCTTCCTCCCCCTGTTTCGTTTTGCCCTCAGTTTTTAAAATTCTATTTTGACAGACGGTTGTTACGCAGATTGGTGAACAGCTGATTTATTTATTGAATAGTTTTGTCAGTAAAATGTGGACCGCAGATAATAAATACGGGTACTAGCTGCCCTGATACTAAAAAATATTTATTTATTTAAAAAAAACAAGTCTTAAATTGGAATTTCTCAAACTGCTCAGAAATATCGAAACAATAAATGTAATTCCGGACGTAATAGTGCAAACTAGCATTGCATCCAATCTTTCTGTCTAGGCTATTAGATGTTTGCTCGAGATTTTCCTAAAAATTTTTGGTAAGCCTCTTAATGTCTTCCTATATGTTTTCATGACAAAAAAACGCGTAGAAGTTTATCTTTGTCTGCCGAAGAGCGATAACTATGAGAAACAACTTTTTCTACCACTTTACTTTTCATGTGGATAGTTAGCATCGAATTTTTACTAAGCAAAATGTAATGAGGGGCAAACTGTCTCACTTTGAAATTCTTACCCTGCTTATGAAGAGTTACTTGAAATGCTCTAATACGCTATAAGGCATACTTTCGGCACTCTGCCTGACTTACAACAATGCGGTTGAGGCACGATCAGATCGATCGATAAAAAAAACTTTTAATTTCTCAAATGAAATGAAAGAAGGAATGAAAGAAGGTCAGTAGTCTTCTACGCCTGTAAATTTATGTTTGGGAAAAAATGGGGTCTCAAGCCACGTGTCGTACTCTGGATGTAAAACTAAGCGGTTCTCCCAATTTTGACATTTGATTGCATAGGTGCGTAACCCTTCAGAAAGCTACAACATCACTACACGTCTGATTTCACTGACGGATCCAAGATGGAATCTGGAGTGGGAGCGGTGGTTTTTTTCTAAATCAGCCAATATTTCAGTCTCCTTTAAACTGCCGGAAACGAGAAGTGTTTTTCAAGCAGAGGTCTTCGCGATCCTGCAAGCATGCAAAATGCTTTGGGATCGCTGTTGGGAGGGAGACATTAATATTTTTTCCGATAGTCAAGCTGCGATCAAAGCCCTGTCGTCGCCGTATTGCAGCTCTCCTCTGGTCAACTCCTGTAAGGAGGAACTCAGGCGTCTCCAACGTGCAGGAAACATTTCCCTTATCTGGGTTCCTGGGCAGAGGTATGTAGAGGGAAATGAAATTGCCGATGAGCTTGCCAGGAAGGGCTCAACAGAACCGGTTTCAGTTGTCCCCTTCTCAGACGTCGGTGTCCCCTTGACCATTGTTAAAGCGAAATTACACAATTTTTTTCGCAATAAAGCGCAAGACATAGGGAGATCTTTCTCATCGCGAGCTATTTCAAAAACACTATGGCCTCAATACGATATAAATAGAACGCTTACGGTGATGAGAGTCGCCCGCCATTCAATTTCCAAACTCATTGCGGTGTTCACTGGTTCACTGGGCATTGAGTGATCGGTACTCATGCGGAGAAGCTTGAAATGCCGCAGAAGCTGTGGGGATCCTGCAGAGAAAGATACTGTTGAGCACTTTCTCTGCAAATGTCCGGCTCTGGCGGCTAAGCGCTTGAGATTCCTTAGCACTTTGCGGATGGCTTGAGGAAATTCTCCCGCCTAAATCCCTTTTCTCTCCTCCACTACATGAACAGGACTGGATGGCTGTGTACTCTTGCCATCTAACCTACCTACCTACCTGAAATGCTTTTTTGGTCCCTTTTACTTTTTTTTTCGACTTCCTAATGGAAAAACCAGGTGGAGACAAAATAAAAATATTTTTTTATAGAAAAATATATACTGGGTGGGTCATATAGCGTTTGCTTTTTGAACCACAAATGACATGTCCAATGGGTTCATAATTTACTTAAAGGCTTGACATTTATGAAATGGGACACTATACGCTTGAACAATGGGCAGAAAATCATTTGACCGAAGATGAGCATTTTTACAGAAAAATCATCTTTTTTTGATGAAGCTCATTTTCACATCGGTGGCTACGTCAATAAGCAAAATTGTCGGATTTGGGGCTCAGAAAATCCACACGTTACTGTAGAGAAGCAAATGCATCCACAACAAATCACTGTTTGGTGCGGTTTTTGGTCTGGCGGCAAATGAGCGAGGAGCCGCGGTTACAGTAAATGGCGAGCGTTACCGTGACATGCTCAACGAGTTGTTTCCAAAAATTGAAGAGGATGAAATGGATGACATTTGGTTTGAACAGGACGGTGCAACTTGTCACACTGCCAAAGTTACACTCGAACTTTTGCCTACCGTTTTTGAAAATCGAATAATCAGCCGAAATTCCGATATCAATTGGCCGCCTCGGAGCTGTGATTTAAGCCCGTTGGACTATTTTTTGTGGGAAGCCGTTAAGGGCAAAAGCTATGCGAACTATCCAGAGACGATTGATGCTTTAAAATACGAAATCGAAGTTGCCATTCATGAAATTGGAGCCCAAAAAATCGAAAATGTGCTTAAAAATTGTTTTGATAAATGGCCTCATTCATAAATGGCAATGTTCAATCTTCAAAATCAAAAAAAAAGTTTGAAAAAATATTGATCTTTTTTTTTATAGCCGATTCAAAAAGCAAATTTTACATGGCCCACCCTATAGTATAGAAATATTTTTTTTGTTTTTATTTTTGTGTGGCATGAACTTTATATTAAATAAAAAAAAATCTAAGACTTTGATTCAATTATGTTGAATTGAGATTCTCTTACTGTAATTCAGTTCAATTACATTCTAATGACACACAACTAAACTAAGCAATCAAATTCAACATATCTGATTAAATTAAAGTAAAAGCATTTAAATCTTATGAGATTTATATGAATCGCAAGTGTGTGCGAATTTATTGTCATTTCAATTGAGTAGAGGAAATGCATGCAGTGTCAGCTGCTCTGATTCTTGCAATATGCATTTATGTCACACAATGCCTTTCATCTTATTGCTGTTAACATTATTTATTACACTTGCAACACTTCCAACACCTACAAATCATAAATTGCAAAAGCAATAAAACGTTACTGGCCATTGCATCAGAGCTGATAGTACCGAACAGTTGCCACACTCAATTCTGATTACAATTACAATTGCAACTATTGCAGCTGCTTTCAACGGCAATTGCTTATGAGTATAATTGAGTGACGGCATTGAGTACTGAATACAACAATACTAGTACTTGCAGCTTACTCTCACGCCACAATACAAAGCAAGACCCGTTGCTCACTTTCTCCCTCCAGCCATGCCATTTCCTTATTCGCACTCACTCTCACACCTACACTTACACGTTTTCAATTCCAACTGAAACAATGGCATTCATAAATACTTAGTGCTGCTCAACTCAAAACGCTGGCAGCCAGTCAAGCGAACCAGTTATGCGACACATACAAACAATAAATGCTTAATGGCTACTAGCAAACCTCTGTACAAGCGTGGGAGGAGTAGTGTTTTTAAAAGCTGCCCTAGGGGATGGCAGGCGCCTGAATCGGGTGTGGCAAAATGTGACTGCAGGCGAAGCAATTGTGGCACCGAGTGTTATGAAATGCAGCTTGCAACTTTGTTGTATTCTTTAGAAGAATCTATACGCGAACAATTCTTGATAAGTGCCCAGTAAACCAAAGAAGCAAAATTTAGAAAACAAGAAAGAAATTCTTGTATTTTTTTACATACGCATTTATGCCACTTTTTAAAACGAAATTTGAATTTTGAAACTTTTAGAAAACTTGAGAATATTTCTCAACGAAATCAGAGTGCCATTTTTATTTCACTATGAAAAACTTCGTCCATTCGACAACAAGAGTAACTTGAATGGCTGGCTGCAAAATGACAAGCACAACGGTACAGCTTTCGCAAAACACTTTACATCCGCATCTATCATCATCGCCAACAGACAAAATCGACATCTTTGAGTATCTTGACGTACCTCATCAAATGTCTCTTCCAATTATACCTACAAAAATATCAGAAATAAAAAAAATCATCTGGGTCATCAAAGCAAACAAGGCTCAAGGATACGAACATCTAGCCGGCAAAGTCCTAAAAGAACTCGCGTACGCAGGCTTAAAATATATCCCTCAGCTCTACAACGCCATTCTGCGGACCAGTCATGTTCCACAGCCATTCTAAGTTGCTGAAATTATACTAATCTCAAAGCCTGGTAAACCACTTGAAGCAATTACTTCTTACTGATCGACTAGTTTTGTCCCAGTTTTAACAACACTTTTTGAAAAAATCTATTAGCGCGACTGAGCCAATACTAATAGACAAGCTATTAATACCCGATCATCAATCAATCTTCATCATCAACGGAACAAGTTCAGCGAGTTTATAACACAAAGTTTGTACTCCGGCTTTCCTCGATGCTTCACAGGCATTCGATAGAGCTTGGCAACCCGGTTTACTGCATAAATTAAGAAAAACATTGCCGCACAGTTACTATGAGGTGTTACTTCAGAATCAAACTGAGCGACAAATTCTCGGATTTAGCTCCGATCTCTGCAGATGTGCCACAACGAAGTGTTCTTGACCCCGTTTTGTACAAAATATTTACAGCTGATCTATCACTCTCATGAATGGTTGAGACAGCAACTTACGCTGACGATACCGTCATTATGTCTACCAGTCATAAGAGTATTTTGGCAACATATTTTTTACAAGAAAATATTGAAGTAATAGGGAAAGGTTCAATAGATGGCGTATACAGTTAAACCCATCAAAGTTCCCTTCACACTAAAACCAGAAACATTTGCTGCCACCACCTTATTCGATCAGCAGCTGCCAAAAGTGGATAACGTGAAATATTTGGGTATGCACCTGGACAGACGCCTAAGGTGGCAAAATCACATAATAACCAAATGCAAAGAGCTCGATCTTAAACTCACTTCTTTCAATGGCTTGTAGGAGGGACCTCAGTGTTGCCTCTAGAAAACAAACTTCTCCTGCACAAAGTCGCAATTAAGCCCATTTGGATTTACGACATCCAGCTATGGGGAGCGATGGCGAAAACGAGCATTGACATCATAGAGAGGTTCCAATCAAAGGCACTGCGAATAATCACAAGAGACCCGATTTGCTCTGGCAACGAGCTAATATGCAATAAAATGATGATACTTTCAGTACGGGAAGAGATAAACTATTCAGTGACACAGCAGTCATTTGTCAATTTACTTTTGCTCCATATGACCACCTTTTGCCTTGATTATGGCCTTAAGACGGTCCAGAAACGAATCACAAGCTACCCGAATGGCTTTTTTCAGCGCCTCGAGACTAGTGAATCTTTTACAATAGTTCGGACCTTCTCTCCAAAATAACGCAAAGAGAATAATCCATCGGATTCCCGTCTGCTATATTTGAGAGCCATTGTGTGGACGTTAGGAAGTTCTGAACGTTGGTTTTTAGCCATTCGCTTGTGAGAGGGTGCCGAGTCCTGTTGAAACGTCCATGGTCTGCCACCGAAATGTTTGTCTGCCCCCGACTTCAAAGCAACCTCCAGAATACTTTCCCGATAATATTTCGCATTTTCCTTGACGCCACGCTCGATGAAAAAGATTGGAGAGCACCCATCTGCGGTTACAGCGGCCCAAACTATTACCTGTGTCGGGTGCTGCCTTCTGAAGGCCAATCGATGACTCAAATTATCGAATGAACGGTCGGTCAAATAAACTCTCTAGTTTTGGGAGTTTACTTTTTGCACAATTTGAAAAATGTTCCCTTCGGAAAACCCAATGTTCGGCAATTGACCACTTTCGCCCAAACGAATCAATTCCTTCGCTCTCTCAAGTTTGACTTGTTGCTGCTTTGGTGTGAGATCATGCGCGCTTTTGGATCTTGTAAAGCTTGACTGTGAGATCATTTTGCAGTTTGCGGCGGATGATCTGATCAGATATTTTCAGTTCTTTCGCCATTTGATTAGCACTTCATAGGGGATTTCGCTCAAGTCTCTTTTTCACTCTTTGAACCATTTCACGTGACGTTGCAGTGTTTTGATTACCACCTCCATGTCATTTCGCGAGTATCATAGTAACGAGTAAAGAGGCGATAAACAAAAACTTTATTTTCTTTAAGGTGCTCGAGCTCACGAACAAGCGCTGGTTGTGATTTTCCTGCCAAATATAATGCAATCGCTCTATTACGTATGAAATCCATTACTGATTTTCTTTTTTCGCGTTTACTCTCTGCGAAATTCTCTTGCGCGCTTGTAAACAATACTCTGAACTGTCATTTAGCAAACTAACAGACAGCTTAAACACGGGCTTCAGCTGCGCGAGCAGTCTGAAGTTGGTTATACTTCGAGTTCCGGACCCTATAGGCATTTAAACAATGTAATTTTTCCCATATGATTGTTGTGAGACTTATTTTGAATAAAAATAGTGAGGTCTTGAAAAATCTAAATTTTTATATATTTTATTTTAAAGCAACATCTAGGCATCTATGACATAAGTAGATGGCCGATTTGCTAGATGAATGAAGTTTTCTATGTTTTTTAAACCGTTTTAGTTCAAATTTAGAAAATAGTTTATTAAAAACAGATGTGTATAGTGATTTGGAGTTTAATTAAAATTACAAATTAGACTTCGATGTATCTACTCTGCTGACAATGAGTCGCACAAGTCTCTACTTTTCGAATATCGCATTTAGGAGCTTTATTATTTATTTTCTATACTACTCGATGCAGGGTGGCCAAATGTGGTACATGTGTCTATTCGTTCCATCAAATACAAATATTTACGGATCTGCCAGTTGCAAGTTAACAACTATCAGCATCACCACGAATGATCCCATCTAGAGCCTACTTCACCTTCCGCAAAAAAATGCAATAAACATTTTGGGCTTCTACTTTATTTCTTCGGCATCTGTCACATTCAGCTTCCATTTCGAACCAGTTTAAAAGCAGTTGTGATATGACTAATAAAGCACCAAGAACTTTTGAGAAACTTTCCCAGCTTTTTACTGCCACAAAATGCCACAGCCACACTAAGCGTACATGCACACACACACTCACAGACATACAAACGCAGTTAAAAAAATTGTACGCTCACAAAGCACTGCAACAGTCAGCGCAGGCAAACGTAAATGATTTAGATGCATGCCCCCACCTTTTCTAATGGTTATGTGCATTCTTTTGGCATTGTGCATAGCTCACATGTTTCCTCTCTTGTTATATTTCATTCTAATTTATATGCATACATACATAATGCCATACATCCTCGTACGTGTGATATATTCCTTGCACGCAGCGACATATGCAAAAAGAATTTGTTTTAATTTCCGCCTCACAAAAGAGAAACAAAATGAAAAACCGGCAACTAAGCATTGGAAAAGTATTTGGTTGTGGAGGAAATTCAGGCTAAAGCGTTAAGGTAACTGGAGCACAACGGAAATGTGGCAAGACAATACGCTGACAGTCTGTAGTAGCTCTAAGGCGTTGTGGTTAATATGGCGTAAAAACACAGATTTGCTGCTAAAATTGTGGATTCCTTTAACATAAGAGTACAGAAACTTTATTTGCTCTTAATTTTATAGAAAATAAAAAAAGGTGTAAAGGAAAATTTTTATCTGAGTATATACATAGAATATTTTGGACACAAATCGCCGTGCGGTCGAACTGCATACCTCATTTTTATTCATATTGGAATAAATTTGCAAAACCATAGTTTTTCTTATGTTTCTGCGAGCTTCTTATGAATATGAAATTGTGTGATGTTCTACAAAAATTGCTTTCTCTCTACAGATAGCCCCGTCCACTATAGTCATTCCACTTATCCCACCTGGTGGAATGAAGATTTAAGTCAGCTTAGGGAAATGATGAGAAAAATCTGCAACATCTGCTACAAAAAGAGGTATTATTTTGATTAAGATCTATGGTTTCGTTGCTTGTGTGACACGTAGCGTAGTCTTGTTGAACACAAACGTTGTCCATATCAATACCATCCAATTTCGGCCATAAGAAATCGTTAATCATCACTCGATAGCGCAATCCATTCACCGTAACTGTTACTCCAGCTTCATTTTCGAAAAAGTAAGGTCCAATGACTCCGCCGGACCATAAACCGATCTAAACAGTCACAAGTTGATAATAGAGAAGCATTTCCACAATAACTCTTGGATTTTCTGAGCCCCAGATCTGACAATTTTGCTTGTTGACGAAGCCACCGAGGTGGAAATGGGCCTCATCACTCAAGATGATTTTTCGATGGAATTCCGGATAATTTTCATGCATTTCAACGACCCAATGAGCAAAGACACGACGTTGCTGATTGATAATCGGCCGGCTTGAGTTCTTGTGTTAACTGGACTTTGTGAGCCTTAAGACCCAACTCTTTATGCAAAATACGGTGCAATGACGTTTGTGGAATGCCTAATTCCAAAGAACGACGAGGAATGGGCAAACCTGGGTTTTCTTCAACACTTTCGGCTACAACAGCTACGGACACTGTATTGAGGAATACTCAGAATAAACTCAGACAGAAGCTTGAAAAATTGCTGTAGATCCATTGAGTCAATCAAAGATACGACCAGACTAAGTAAGCTTTTGTCCAAAAAATACTCCTGGCCGCATTTCTTGAGGAAAGACAACGTGGAATGGACAAAATCATGGGCTGAAATATTAGACTATCTCATAAACACACATATCTCAGGTAACACAAACTATATTGAGAACAATATTAGCAGTACTCAAATGTCCAACTTATCCGCCAATATAAACATTATCATTGTATCCCAAGATAAAATTCTATGGGCGATGAAAAACTTTGAACGTCGTATGCTACGGCATATTCCAAAAAGCTGGACGAGAGTTGAGGTAATTTTTATCACCAAAGCTCGAACACGCGGTCATTCTACAGTCTATGGTCACAGCAACATCCTCCTGCCGGGACCCTCACTGCTCAAAAATATCAGATGTCACAATCCACTACCTTAACTTGAAGAAAGATTTTACGGTACCTTTTTGAACCGCGAACCGAATGGACGAAAGGGAAGGTGATTGGCAGATTTACCATTAAAATCTACACTGATGGTTCCCGATCATAGGAATACTCTTACTATATAATGGCTAATGAGATAGCGGATGACCTAGCAAGAAAAAGTTCCGCACTAAACATAACAGAGGTGGTTGCAGTTGCTACCCCATTCAAGACAATAAAACGTAAATTTCTTCACACTACTCTGCTTTAGCCGAAAGTACGCGGAAGCAATTAACTACAGTCTGTGTCAGAAAAAAGGAATCGCCATTATTCATGAAGTATAAAAGATATATACGAGGTGTGTTCAAAAAGTATCGCCACCAAGCGAGAGCGGCCTCCTGCATTCTTTAACACATCTTGCATTGATGCCCGTTGAGGCCAGTGCTTTGATCGCTGCTTGACTGTCAACAAAAATGGAAAGGAAGACGCCTGGGAGTCTAAAGAAGCAATTTAAAGATAATTGTTCCAAGTATACTCCCGATCCAGTACGTCGAAATATGGTGACCACTATCAACTGATTTGACTCTGGTCTGCCAATCCTTTCTGTCGGATATTCGTATTTCATAGTCTTTGTTCAGATCTGTCTTGGGAACCAGATAGTCCATTTTCAATGCGTCTCGCAATTGCTCCACAGCTAGTAGAACTGACGTATGGCCATGCGTATTTTCTTTTAGCATACCTGCTGCTTTAAGCTCTGAAGCAGATTTGGCCACTGTACTTTTAACACATAAATTCATGATTGGAATATGCAGGATCATTTCCAGCGTCGCCTGAGGCGTTAATCGGAGCGCACTTGTAGCCCAACACAGAGTAGCCAAGTGCTTTGTGAAAGAACCAAACAGGAAAATAGCGGAAACTCAGCAGAAAGGACCTGAGAGTACTGATGAGTGTAATCACAAGGACACAACGTCTGTAGTCAGCATAAGGCTGCTATGAGCTGATATGGTCGTCGACAACCTGTCTTGAGGATGACGACACTGTAGAGCATTTTCTCTTTAGCTTTCCGGCGTTTTCCAGAATCAGATTTAAGATATTGGGTTGCGATATACCAAGTATGGATAAAGTTCATACTCTTCCTTCTCCGGATCTCTAAAGATTCATCAATGAATCCAAGTGATTTGTGGAAGAGTGACCTCAAACTAATATTACGTCTTACCATCCACATTCTTAATTTTTTTAATTCGCATTTTGGTCTCAATATTTTGGCTCAAATACTTGGAGTTTGTTTTTGCCTTTTTCACTTATTATCCACTCCGATCCATATCAAAGGTCTGGACGGACTACAGATTTATACAGTGTAAGTTTGCAAGGTCTGTTCAACAGCGTGATTTAAAAAGCTTGATAAGTGAGTTCAATAATTTAAATGCTGCTTGTATTCCCTCGTCGATTGTGATGCTCATTGCATTGTCGTATTTCGTGACTTTGTTTAAACCCTAAAGACGTGAAAGTTTTCGGCGCTTCAAATTAATTAGATTTATGCCACCAAAAATGAGTTTCTAAGATGGCAACTAACTGCGGCGTGCAAAAATGTGCTCTACCCGGGAATAATGGTTGACGATCAAAAAGTGAAGATTACCAATGTTTTGGTCACCTGATGTAAATGTGTAGAAAATATGTTGCACGGCAAATATTAAACGAATATAACCTACGATTCGAGGTTTCCGCATTTGCACAAGACTGAGAAAATATAAACAACAACGCACAACTATTTCGAAAGAGTGTTTGGCGATATGCAGTCGTACGAGTAGATAAGTATTTGAGCCACCACAAAAAAATATTCCCTAATTTTCGGTTTTTCTTAGTATTATATGAAAAGTAGAAAAACAAATAAATAAAATGTGAATTTATTTAAAATTCGCATTCTATTTACTTATTTATTTATTGAAATAATTTTGAATAATTATTTTACACTACAAAAGACACTAACAGCCAAGATTTTCGGCCTAAATCGGCACATTAAATTCGACGGACAGCCACAATTTTAATGTGAAAATTCCAAGAATCTAAAAACAAGCAGCTAAAAGCCACTTAACGCTTGTGCAGCGCACCTGTGGCCTGCTAGGTTTATGCGGCTTACATACAAATGAGACGAAGGACACAGCAAAAAATTGTAAGCTTAAGTGCGGCAGCGAGTTGTGTAACCAGAGAGCTGTCACACGAAGACAGCGCAGAGTTTGCTCTGATACAGGTAATTTTCCACTACATTGCTTATAAACATCTGGTGAGTATCAGTAAGCGCAATTGCGACATTTTTCAGGTTCAGTTTTTTGAAATAACTATATACAGTTGCGGTCAAAATAATAGTAGTGCCCACGCAGTGGGAGAGAAATGCAGAAGAAATGAGATTTTCTTTATGTTAAATATTTTTGTTGTTTTTATTTTAAGGAATTATGACTGCTAACAATAAAATCATGAGAGTAAACTTAGAAAAATTATACAATACATTATTTTGGTTTTTTTCCTTGTTCGCTCGGGAGCATAGGGCCTCGACAAGACTCAATCCTGCGTTGGTTTCGTTAAACAATTTGATTTCTGACAGGGTAGGTGATTAGCCTGCCACTACCAGTCTTAAGCGGTGGAAATGCCCACCTGTCGTTGCTTAAGAACAACGCCTCCTTTACTGCTTGGAGCGCCATCTGTGTTTCACATTTTTCTGCCAGAAGGATCGCACAGATGGTTGAGGACTTCGCTAAGTAACAATCAGTTAATAATAACTAGTATTTTGTAGCGCATCCTTTGTTCGAAATTACCATAAAACATATCACCGATGCATGGAATTAATGAGATTTACACATCGTTCCCTAGCTTTCGATTTCCATAATCGCTCTACTGTTGCCCCAAGCTGATTATTATCTGCTGGTTGAGCATCAGCAACTGCCTCCTTCACATCGCACCACAAATTCTCTATTGGATTGAGGTCTGGAGGTTGTGCAGTCCATTTCATAACCTCAGTATTTCTCGGAAACCATTGCTGCGCGGCAACTTGCTTGTACGTTTTGGGTCATTGTACTATTGGAAGACCCAAAGTAGTGACTTCTCTTCGCGAGCATATGGTGGTATGATTTCCTCCATAATTCGAACATACACGGTACACTAGACGGTTTCCTTTACTCAATATGTCGACCTTGCGACATAAAATGAAAAACATGCCCCAAATCAGAATACCCGATCCTCCATATTTAATAGTTTTGGTTGTGTATTTCTGGTTGTACTCGGAATTAGCAGGTCGTCTGCCGTATTGGCGAGATTCTCTTGTACCATACAGCACGATTTTGGATTAATCGGTTCACAAAAATTTTCTACATTTCGCGGTGGATTAATCAAAGTGCTCATTTGCGAACTCTCGCCTTTGTGTCACATGTCTTTCAATTAGTAATGGCACTTTTCATGGGCTATAAGCTGTCAAGTTCTGTTTCCGCAAACGTCTACAAATAGTTTCCACGCTTGTTTCCAGCTCCAGTTTACTTGTAATTTTAGGAGGAGGTGCGAAAAGAATATTCTTTGAGTACTTATATACACTAAGCGTGTTAATTTATCACTCAGTGCGGGATGCCATCCTCGTGCTTTAGGTTGGGATTTATATTTTAATGCGTTACAAATCATTGTCGGTGAATATCCCACAATAGCTTCAACTTCTTTGTATGTTTTGCCTTAAGAAATTAGTTTTTCGATAAGGTGGCGTTCTTCAGCGGTGAAGTGCTTGCCTCATCCCATAGCTGAAAAAGTTTCAATTAGATTATCTCAAAATGATATGGAAATCCTTAAAAAAAATGCAGTACATACCTTTTCGCTATGCGCATTCATTAAATGTGGTGGCTCTAGACCAACAACCATATTTTATACGTTTGATTGTCAAAGCAAAGTATTGGGAAACTAGAAAACAAATAATGAATTCGCCTTGTTTCATTCTGAGCTGACAGCCACATGGACAAGGCGAAAGAAAAAAAAAGAAATCAGCTGATTTACCAACATCACTTTTAGGAGATTCGCCTTGCCTTTTTGTAGATTTTTGACACAAATAAATAAATATTTTATATAAATTTTTGGCAGCTCACTCTGTGAGCATTACCATTATTTTGACTAACTTATTGGTCAATAGACCTGCAAATAAATGAAATTGCGACACCAAGTGCTAACGTATACAGTTATAATGGCACTTTTTTATTGAATTTTGTATCTCAGGGAGAATACAGCCGATTTAGTTTCGAAAGTTTTTTGTCTTTTTTTTTTTAGCTAATATTTATTTGCTTAGCAATGCGGACGTGGCGATCCGACTAGGTGATTTAAATATTTTTATAGACATTTTCATTGATTGATGAAAATTTATTAAAGCTTCAAACTTTACAAAAACAAAAAAAAAATTAAACACGTTTTCATAATTTGTTGTCCATTTTCACTACATAAAAAACAATTGGAGCATTGTTATATAGAAGAAAATGCGTCAAGCAAAAAATATCAAAAATCACGCGAATTTTGAGCTTTTTTCGAGTGAAACCTTATTATAACGAAATTCAATGGACCATAAAACTTTGACAAAAAATTCTGTTTACAAAGCCTGAAATTTTTGTGAAAATTTTTTGAATTCTTTAAATTTTGCATAAAGTGGCTCGTAGTTTTCAACTTTATGCAAAATCAGGGTTTTTATTAAAATACCACAAAAAAACACCAAAAAAAAGTTAAAAAAAAAAAATTATTTAAAAAAATTTAGTGAAAATTTTGCATAAAGCTGAGAACTACGAGATACAGGTTTTTTTATTAAAGTACCAAAAACAAAAAACACAAAAAAAAATTTAAAAAAATTATTTAAAAAATTTTGGTGAAAATTTTTTGAATTCTTTAAATTTTGCATAAATTTGAAAACTACGAGATACAGGTTTTTTGTTAAAGTGCCAAAACAAAAAAACAACACAAAAAACCCCCAAAAACACAGAAAAAAACAAAAAAAAAACACAAAAAAATTAAAAAAAAAAAACACAAACAAAAAAATTTAAAAAAAGTTCAATAAAAACTTTGTTGAAAAATTAATAAATAGTAACAGCTCTGCAATATATCTTCCTGGTATTATTGTGAACCAAATTCAATGTATAAAACTGCACTGCATTCGAAACTTTTCCAAAAAAATTTTTTAAAAATCTTAAAATTTTTGCGACAATTTTTTGAGTTCTTTAAGTTTTGCATAAAGTTGAAAACCACGAGATATATGTTTTTTGTTAAAGTACCAAAAAAACGCAAACATAAAAAAACTAAAAAAAAAAACAAAATAGAAAAAAAATTCGAAAAAAAATTAGAAAAAACAAGGAAAAAGTTAAAAAATAAATAAAAATTTAGTTGAAAAATTAATAAATAGTCAAAACTCTACATATATTATATCTCGTTGGTATTACTCTTAACACAAGTGTAAATTTACATAAGGTGGCGCAAAATTAATCATCCTATCAGAAGATATATACTTTTTGCAAATAGTGTCGTATGTTAAACACATTTGACATTTGTGAATTAGACAGCTACTGTCTACAAACAGGCAAGCCTCAATCGCTCCAAATTAAAAAAAATTTAATAAAAAAAAATGTATTAAAAAAATAAAATTAAATTAAATAAAAAAAGAAAAAAAAAAAGAAAAACAAAATTAATAAAAAAAAAATAAAATAAAAAGAAATAAAAAATAACTAAAAAAAATTAAAACAAAAAATGCTTTTTCAGTAAAGAAGTTACTCAAAAAAAATTTGATGATTAATTTTGCCCCACCTTATATTTATGTATTCCAGCCATCCCTTCATATTATAGAAATTATTACACATGAAACAAAGTTTAATGTGGAAGAAAAATTTACTTTATTGCTTACTGCTTAGAAGCCAAAAATATGGTACATAGTTACCTGGTCGTGGCTTTTTCAAATGATTACATCAAATTTACTATGAGAACTTAAATGTTAGCTGGGTAACCTGTTGCCCTTAGCGGTTGGTTGTCTCACTTTCAGCAGAAATGCCTTCGCGTTAGAACAGACAAGCAGGCAGCAACAGTTACTATGGATTTTCTTACTTTATTTTTAATTTTGTTTTTTGTTAGCTTCTTTATGTAGAAGTATATTATTTCACGCTCCTCGTTTTCCGACGCGCATTATGGCTTTGTGTGCGCAAAGCACCGTCGCATGCCGTCAATATGCAAAATGCTTGAACAAAGGCAACAATGGCTACGAAAGGTTTGTGAAAAGATTTTCTCAATCAAATTTATTTTTTTGTACTGAAACTTTGTAGCTTTCAAGTTTTACTTCCGCTAACGGTTTTTATTTAAATTTAAATTTGGTTTCTTTTGAAGACAATAAAGCGAAAAGTCGTAATCCTAACTAAAACAGAAATTGAGAGTAAAGCGAAAAGTTTGAAGTAGTCGAAACAAAGAACCGAAGAAGAGCGAAGAATAAGAATCTAATGAATTGAAAGGCAAAGCACTGCATTATGCAGCATTTTTACATTATTTTTTATTTTTATTCTTGTTTAGTTATTCTGCAGGAATTGCTTGCTTAACATATTATCGAGCGTATAGCGCTTTTGGGCTTTGCTTAAGAAATTTATCAGCCTGTCTGAGGATATACAGGCCGCCGCAAAAGGTAGCACTTGCATGTTTTGAGCAGTTTTAAATATTTTTTTTAAGCTCGTAATTTTTTGCAGTAAAGTATCGCCCATTGTCGAACAAAACACCATTGAGAAAATATTAAAAAAAATTCACAAGCTTCCGATCCGAATTACACGGTTTTTAATTAGAATTTCTGGAAAGATTTTTGGTATGCAGTTTTGTAGCTTATTAAATTTTGGTCTGAAGTTGATGGAAGTTCTCGTTGACTTTTTATAATTTTTTTCCGCTCATAGTGTTGCGCATTTTTTCCATATAATAAATGCTTAATATTTTTTTTTAATCAGAAATTACATAAAATATAAGCATTCTGCCTAAACACATCCTTTCTCACAAAATTCAACTACTGAGGTAAAGAAAATAAAGCCACCTTCACCCAAATCGGTGCTATGAGAGCTAAGGGTAAGGTACGCTGCACTAGACAGGGCTAGTTTACTGAGGCGGCAGCCCTTGGTTGGGAAAAACCGGACTCATTCTGGTAACGCAGACGTGAATGCCATGGGAATCGCTTGCCGGCAGTACTACAAACATGTCAGAATACTGCAATCAGGACAGCTACGGGATGTCTCCTATTGTTCGCCCTGCAATACGTTCTCAATGAGGCATCAATGCTTTGAATTTGAATTAAGGAGCACCACCAAATGCTCAGCAATCAATTTCTTCATAGGGTGATACCAGAGGTTTAACCACTGCAGATATTTGCTAGAGCCAGAGCCACTTCCCAGGCACGTCAAGAGGCAACTCCTTCAACTGCACTGACAAGATTCAGGAAAAAACACAATTACAACTACTGGGCCGGACAGTATGCAGACAAACATTAAACGGCATTCATCGGGAGACCCTTAACACTCTCCTCAACTCCCGACCACTGAATGCCGGTATCGCAATCCAACCACCGCTTATTGTAGGCGAACCGCTTCTACTGTCTCGCGAGACCCACGTAAATTTGTCCCAATTGTGTTCTGGATATTGTAGTAGGTTGAACTCCTACTTAGCCAGAATCGGTCCCGACTTACTCAACATAAGTCCAGCATGTGAAGGCATCCCGCACGACACTTACTACCTTTTCACGCTCGCATCTTATGATCGGTCACGTTTAGCGGCTGGTTGGTACCGAGGATTTTTATGTGATTGGAAGTCGGTAGTTGTCCTCGCGGCCATGGTTTCGTACTCCGAAATTACAGCTTTATATCTGACCTTGATCATCTGGTCTACCAGTCACTTCAGTCTTAGCTTTCTTAGTCAGAATGAATTTGACTCTCAGGTAGCGCGCTTTGAGCAGCGACCCAAAGGATTTTTATTTTTCTTTTTGGCCTCCCTACTAGAGGTCGCCGGAGAAAAGGATTGCGTTTGTTGAGTTACTGGCTGTAGACGGCTGGGTTTCAGCAGTGGAATGATAAGGTGAGCACTCGTCGAGCTGGGTCCGACCACTGTGACCTGGCTAGAAGCCAGCAGCTCGCCTTTCGAGAGTGTGCCCAGCACATTCTCAGTTTTTGTTGGTTTGGGAATGCTTTTTGTTATGTTTTTTGTTTTGTTTTCCATTTAACTAAATTTTGATCCCACGAGTATGCACGGAAAGAAATGGTCTCTCGCGGCAGAGCCGGCATACCGCGGTAAGGCACTTGCTACAACCGATCTTGCCTGGGCATCTAAGGGGACCGTTAACGACTGGTTATTTAGGCACCACCAGTCATGCAGCTCTCCGCACGGGCACCTCAACACCTTACTTTAAAGTGCTGACAAGGTTATACCGCCTTGACTCCGTCGACAGGAACTTGTTTTGGTTGGGTTCCAAAAGAATATGCATACAAGCAGATTGAGTCTCTGTTATGTGAAAATCACTTGCACGTGGGACCAAAAATTATCAGATCTCAGACTCATAAGCATATGCTATTGCACCGTCAGGTGGTTGGACGCTCCAATGAAGACAGTGTTTCCATCGTCACCAAGCCGTTTCTGTTTCGCCCAGCTGATTATCCTTGAGTTAATTCATAAACAACAGGCTAAGATGTGGTTTTTAGTCGCCTCTTACGACAGGTATCCATTAATTTCAATTAATTTTTTTCAGTATTCATTGACATTTTATCATGACGCCTTAAGGAATCATCGGCCCATATTTCTTCAAAAATGAGGCTGGTGCCAAAGTAACAGTGAATGGGGAACGCTATCGCGCCATGACTAACCACTTTTTGATGCCGGTAATTGAAGCCTGTGATCTTCAAAACATTTGGCTCCATCAAAAACAGCGCTTCTTGCTCGTCGCTTCGGTGAGCAATTTATCTCTCGTCTCGGACCAGAAGACTGACCACAAAGATGGTGAGTTATCACACCTTTGCACATTTGTGGTGGTATGTTATTCACGAGATACCGACCGAAGTCCTCCAGCGGCCATGTAATCTCGGTGTGTACGGATGGGCGAACTACGGCGCAGTTGTGGTCAATATTTGGAAGGAAGTACCCTGTGAAAAATCAAAATAGATTAACAAAACCAACGCAAGACTAAGTCTTGTCGAGGCCCTATGCTCCCGAGAGGAGTGAAAAAGGAAAAACAAAAAAAAAACATTTAAGCGACGACAAATGCTTGCCATTAATTTTGACGTGATAACGTCTTATAATTCGATTTAGCCGGCTGCACGCACGAAAAAATGTGTCGTTATCTTGTTCAATCATCGTTATCTTGCTCATTCGTCGTTATCTTGCTCATGCGCCGTTACCTTGCTTGAACTACAAGCGAGAGCGCGGAACGAACGACAAAGAGCACAATCGGCCCCCGCATTCGGCAACGTTCGACATCTGGCTCTGTCCAACTTGAGTGAGCATACATCAATATGTATGTATATGCGCATATGTAGGTATATAAATTCACATATTTGTATTTGCATATGCCTTCTTCCTGTGTGCATGGTAATGAACCATTTCTCTGTTGAGAATAGGACGATGATAGCAAAAGTAGGAAATGAAAGGGAGTGTTTCGAGTGTAAAGTGTCTTGAAAAAGGCAAATCGATGATGTTGCCTCGTAGTGTTTGTTGGCTTAATAACGTCTGATGCACAATCGAAATTCGACATATCTTTTATGAATTTGATAAATGTTTCGTCATTTTTCACGTTTGTGTAAATGTAACTTGACCTATTCCATTGCGATTCCATTTACCTCCTTCTCTATAACCATACAAAATATCTATCAAACAAATAAAATTAAAATTTTGTTTTGAAAATTGCAACCATTACATCAGTGTTTTCTTATGACGTTGTCGCGTTTGTTGAAATATGATACTTTGAATATCAACCCTACAAATGTAACAATGCGTACGTCAGTTAATGACATCTCTGGTAAATATGTAATCACTATTTTTATTATTCGAAATTAAACGTTTGAGTATCACACATCGTGTTTTTTATTCGTCTGCGGAAAACTCAATTTAATTTATCAGGTTATGGGCCCAGATTACGCGTGTTCAATTTAAAGTGAAGTTGAAGATTTATTTCGGCATGAGTTCCATGTACCAAATCGAGAAGCTGGACGAAAAGAATTATGATTCTTGGAGCGTTCAGATGCGTAGCGTGTTGGTGCATTCGGAATTATGGAAATATACGTCTGGGGAATGCAAGAGAGAGGATATAGCA
The DNA here is from genome assembly GCF_027943255.1 of Anastrepha obliqua. Taxonomy (NCBI): domain Eukaryota; kingdom Metazoa; phylum Arthropoda; class Insecta; order Diptera; family Tephritidae; genus Anastrepha; species Anastrepha obliqua. The sequence goes on from NC_072893.1 coordinate 13,136,875, forward strand.
GATGAAGGCGAAGTGGCGCAGTGGATTGCTCGCGATGAGAAGGCTTTGGCCGTGATTAACTTAAGTGTAAGGCCAACGCAACTGAATTACTTGCGGCATTGCAAAACATCGACGGAAGCGTGGAAAAAACTGAAGGAAGTTTATCAACCAAGTGGTCCGGTAAGAAAAGTTTCGCTTTACAAAAAGTTGTTGAGCCTAAGAATGACAGAGGGCGAAAACGTTGCGACGTACTTAAATGTGTTTACGACAATAATGGACAAATTAGCTGAGGTGGGCTTAGAGCTAAATCAAGAGTTAGTTGCCATCATATTATTGTCTAGTCTTCCAAAAGAATACGAGAATTTCGTGATAGCGATGGAGACTAGGGACAATCTTCCAGCGGTTGACGTGTTAAAATTGAAAGTTCTAGAAGAAGGCGAGCGTCGTGGTATCGTGAATGAGCATGCATCAAACGAAATTAACATACAGCAAGCGTTTGCAGCGAAGTCGACGCAGGGTAGCGACAGAGAAAAGAAAAACGGTAATTTCAAAAATGTTACATGCTATCGCTGTGGGCAGAAGGGTCACATAAAAAGCAATTGTCCGAAAACAAACAAGTTCGTGAATTCAACGAAAGAAGATTCAGCGAAGAAGCGTCAACAACAATGTTCGTTCACTGCTTTAGGTGCAACAGACTTCGACACGTTCGGCAGAGGAAAATGGTGCTTAGACAGTGGTGCGACTGCGCATATGTGTTGTGACCGTACGTTGTTTTCGAACTTCGTGCATCATACAGAATCGATCGCATTAGCAGGGGACAACAGTATTCGTGCCGAGGGTAAAGGCGATGTTAAAATACAAACTGGCATGTGTGATTTGACATTGAAAGATGTTTTATACGTACCGGGTATGAGAGGCAATTTTATATCAGTTGGCCGTGCCGTCGAAATGGGTTGCGCAGTAAGCTTCAACAAAAAATATGCAACGGTTAAAAAGAACGGTGATGATATCTTACGACTCAAACAAAGCAACAACTTGTTCATGTTTGAAGATAAGCGTAGCAGTTGTTTTGGTGCCATGCAAAAGCAAGCAATCATATGGCATAATAGGTATGGGCACTTAAATTATACCAGCTTGAACGAACTGGCACACAAATCTTTAGTTCATGGGATGGAAAAAATAAGTTTCTCGGAAAAGCCAGTATGTAGGACATGTATGTTATGCAAAATTCATACACAACCGTTTCCAAATACAAATGAGCATAGATCAAAGAATTTGCTAGATTTGGTGCATACGGATGTATGTGGGCCTTTTGATACACCGTCGTTAGGTGGATCAAAATATTTTCTGACATTCATAGACGATATGTCAAGAAGGATATTTGTCTATTTCATAAAATCAAAAGCTGAGGTGTTCAACAAATTTGTCGCATTTTGTACTATGGTTGAGCGACAAACAGGAAATCGTATTAAAGCGGTAAGAAGCGACAACGGCGGTGAATATATAAATAAACAGTTGAATGATTTTTTCGAGAGTCGAGGCATTATACGTCAGTTGTCAGTTCCCTACACTCCGCAGCAAAACGGGGTAGCGGAAAGGGCCAACCGCACGTTGGTTGAAATGTCCAGAAGTTTGCTGGTGCATTCGGGTATGCCCGATTCGTTGTGGGCAGAAGCGGTAGCGACGGCAGCGTATTTGCGCAATCGTGCGCCAACCAGAGCGCTCAGCAATGAAACGCCTTATGAGGCGTGGTATGGCAAGAAACCATCAGTGCAGCATTTAAAAGTATTTGGTTCTGTGGCAGTGGCATTGGACAAAACGCATCATAAGAAATTCCAACAAAAAGGTAAGCAGTATGTAATGGTTGGATATTCTCTGGTGTCAAAAGCATATAGGCTATATGATGCAGAAATGCGGCAAGTAGTCGAAAAGCGAGATGTGTTATTTGATGAATCCAATAGCGTTGGAATGTGTAATGATGAACAAATTACATTTGATCTGGTAGATACGAATTCAATTCAAGTTAGCACTGATACAGCTGGCCGTGTAGATGACGATATCATTAATTGCGATGGCGATGGTAATGTAAGCGATGAGTATGTAAGTGCTGAAGAAGATGTTGATCGCATTGGACGTGGTAGGCCTAAGCTTTTGCGAAATGGCCAAAGAGGGCGGCCACGAAAAATATTTAATGTTTTAAGTGCTATGAGTACAAAAGATGTGTATGTGCCTCAAACATACGAAGACGCAATTGATAGCAATGAAGCAGATTTATGGAAAGCAGCTATGAAACACGAGTTTGACTCTTTAGTCACAAACAATACGTGGTCTGTGGTCGATTTACCGAAAGGTCAATCGGTAATTGGCTGCAAGTGGGTATATACGTTGAAGCGCAATGAACGCGGCGAAATAGAGCGGTACAAGGCACGTTTGGTGGCCAAGGGTTGTTCACAGAAATATGGCGTTAACTATTTAGACACTTTTTCGCCAGTGTGTCGATTCGAAACTATACGGCTGATACTGGCATTAGCAGCAGAATTAAAATTACATTTACATCAAATGGATGTATGCACAGCATATTTAAACAGCGAACTTAAAGAAGTAGTGTACATGAAACAGCCACAAGGTTTCACTGAAAATGATAAACCCACAAAAGTTTTAAGGTTGAACAAGGCCATATACGGATTGAAGCAGTCTGGAAGAGCTTGGAATTTTAAGCTAGACGAAGCGCTAAAAGGTCTAGGTTTTACTCAGTGTGAGAGTGAACCTTGTTTGTATAAACAGGATGTAGAAGGTAACCTATTTTTAATCCTTGTTTATGTTGATGATCTACTTTTAGCATGCCAGTCAAAGAGCGTCATGACTAAGGTTAAAGAACAAATATGTAAGACATTTGAGTGTATTGACAAGGGTCCTCTGCGTTTATTTCTGGGCATGCAAATCGATCGCGAAGGTGAACTAGGCGATATTACCCTTGGGCAATCACAATATATTAAAGAATTGTTGACACAACATGGTATTGAGGCATGTAGACCAGCATCAACACCATTGGATGCAGGTTTTCAGGTGGCATGCAATAACGAACAATGCGAGAAAGTTGATCAGATCTCTTATCAATCTACGATTGGTGCCTTGATGTGGTTAGCGATATCAACAAGACCTGACATATTTCATTCGGTAGCAAAGCTAGCACAACGAAACAAGGACCCACACCACGAACATTCGGCAGGAATTAAGCATATATTAAGGTACCTCGCATCGACCATAAACACAAAGCTTCGATATAAGGCAAGTGGTCAAGCACTAATAGGTTACGCCGATGCAGATTGGGGCGGTAACAGAATTGACAGACGTTCATACACGGGCTATGTATTCTTCTTGGCAGGAGGGGCAATTTCGTGGAAGTCAGAAAAACAAAATTGTGTAGCGTTAAGCAGCACAGAGGCTGAATACATGGCAATGTCATCGGCAACAAAAGAAGCATTACATCTAAGGCGAGTTATAATTGAAATTGGGTGTGGTGATGGCCGAACTCCAACGATATTGTACGGAGACAATATAAGTGCACAAAATTTGGCAAAGAACCCTGTGCATCATGCAAGGACGAAGCACATAGATATAAGATATCATTTTGTCAGAGAGATTGTTCAAAAGGGTGACATAAAGTTAGAGTATGTATCAACAGATAGTATGATAGCCGATATTTTAACAAAAAATTTGTCAAAAAAGAAGCATACAGATTTAATGAAATTGTTAAGTTTAGAATAATGACATTCGCATTGAGAAGGGCTGTTGAAATATGATACTTTGAATATCAACCCTACAAATGTAACAATGCGTATGTCAGTTAATGACATCTCTGGTAAATATGTAATCACTATTTTTATTATTCGAAATTAAACGTTTGAGTATCACACATCGTGTTTTTTATTCGTCTGCGGAAAACTCAATTTAATTTATCAGCGTTAAACTATCGTCAGTAAACCGACTTCACAGACAACCTCTTTTTTCACCAGTTTTGACCATTTTCCCCTTTTTTCGACTGTTCATTGTTTTTTTGTTAAAGTACAGCTTATTGCCTAACAAAAACCATATGAACGCAGTTTTCAAGATTTATATAAAAATTTGAAAAATATTACAAACTTCCCATCCCGATCCCAGGTATTTTTGGTTTAAATTTTTAAAACAATTTTTGTTATGCAATTTTGTAGTTTACTAGATTTTAGTCTAACAAAATGCAAGTTTGAAGCTGCTAAAAAATCTCGTTGATTTTTCATAATTTTTTTTCTTGACGATGTTGAAAGTTTGAAGTACCTAAAAAATCTCGTTGATTTTTTTCTCCTTCACGATGTTGAAAGTTGGAACTCGATAAAAAATTGCATTGATTTTTCATAATTTTTTTCTTCTTGACGATGTTGAAAGCTGGAAGTTGTTAAAAAATTAAGTTGATTTTTCATAATTTTTTTTCTTGGCGATGTTAAAAGTTTAAATTTGCTAAAAAATCTTGTTGATTTTTCATCTTTTTTTTTTTCTTGGCGATATTTGAAAGTTTAAAGTTGCTAAAAAATCTTGTTGACTTTTCATAATTTTTTTTCTTGGCGATGTTGAAAATTTGAAGTTGCTAGAAAATTTCATTGATTTATCATAATTTTTTTTCTTGGCGATGTTGAAAGTTTGAAGTTAATAAAAAATTTCCTCGATTTTTCATAACTTTTTTTCTTGGCGATGTTGAAAGTTTTAAGTTGCTAAAAAATCTCGTTGATTTTTTTTTTTCTTGGTGATGTGGAAAGTTTGAAGTTAATAAAAAATCTCGTTGATTTTTGATAATTTTTTTTCCTGTCGATTTTGAAAGTTTGAAGATGCTAAAAATTTACTTTGATTTTTAATTATTTTTTTTTTCTTGACGATGTTGAAAGTTTGAAGTTGCTAAAAATTTACTTTGATTTTTAATAATTTTTTCCTTGACGATGTTGAAAATTTGAAGTTGCTAGAAAATTTCCTTGATTTTTTCATAATTTTTTTCCTTAACGATGTTGAAAGTTTGAAGTTGCTAAAAAATTTCATTGATTTTTCAAAATTTTTTCCTTGACGATGTTGAAAGTTTTAAGTTGATAAAAAATCTCGTTGATTTTTTTTTCTTGGTGATGTGGAAAGTTTGAAGTTAATAAAAAATCTCGTTGATTTTTGATAATTTTTTTTCCTGACGATTTTGAAAGTTTGAAGCTGCTAAAAAATTACATTGATGTTTCATAATTTTTTTTTTCTCGGTGATGTTGAAAGTTGGAAGTCGATAAAAAATTTCGTTGATTTCCTATAATTGTTTCGCTGGATGATCTTGCGCATTTCCTCCACATAAAAATAAACAACTTTTTTTTGTATTTGTTTTTCGTAGCCATGCAGCAGCGTGTAAAGAGTGCTGAAAGAAGTCATTTTGTGGGACGAAAGTAATGTTTCATTGTCTTACTACTTTAATGAAAATATTTCAAGAACTTTTAGTTTGGCTCTCGTATTTTTGCACATTTTTCGTTGCTTTCTGGCTTTTGTAATTATTTTATTTTTAATACTTTCACTTTATTGCGATATATTGCTTTCAATATCTACATAGATTTTCTCATTCTCGTGGCGAGTGTAACTTAGTGGAAAGCAGAAAGCGAACAACGCAGAAGTAAACTTAAATAGATACTTCTGTGGGTGTTTCATTCGTGTATGTACGTGTGTTTGGTCGCCTGTGGAGCCAATGAGTTTCACAGTTCCTTTCACGGCAATTAAAAGTTTACCTTTTCTGCTTAGCGCTCCCCGCAGTGAAAGTTAAAATTGCATTTTCTTTACGATGCCGCCATGTGCGATAAATTTTAATTTTCGCAAATTGCCAGCGAAACCATAAACATATATTTGTATGCAGCACACAATAATTGCATGAAATCCGCATATATGTATGTACGTGCATTTAGGCAGTGGGGTGCATGCGAATGTAATTACAAGCGTACGAATGCAACTACACATGGCTTAGCGCCTGTGTGTGTGTGTGCGCTTTAAATGTGGCGCATTAGTGTAAGACGCATAAGTAAACATATAATAATATGTATGTGAATATGTAAGCCCAAAAGCAAATGGAAAATGCCCTTAAATGCACAATAACTAAAATAAATTTGATTTATAATTGCGTGCAGTTTGCGAAATTTCTGCATTTCGGATTTGCTCGAAAAGCTCCAGTTCAGTATAAGAGAACTTTGAAGCAGTGCTATGTAGAACAAACTTATGTATGTATGCGTGCAAATACGCTCATATATGCATAAATGCCTGCGTTAGTATTTGTTATGGATCCCTTGAACCTTCTGCTACGTATGACCGTAGAAACAATAAATTCTTTGTCAGCAAAAAATTTGAAACAAAGTTTGACATTGATTGCATTCCATTTGCAAAAGTTCGGCGCAATAATGCTTTCAACATCACAGATATACGATAACGAAAGTTTAAATGTAGGCATGCAGATACACATAACTGTAATATATGATGTATATATGTTTGTATATGTATGTGTGTGCAATCTTAAATGTCTAGCTGTGAACAAAAGATAAATTATTTTATATGGTTTTACATAATTTCTTTCATATACTGTCTTTTTGGAGCTCACAGATATTAGATATTTTTTGCTAGGCTTAGAACATCACGAATTCGTCTATGGCATTAAAAATCTTGCAACTGTGCATATCAGTGTTTTTTTCTAGCACTCACTTAGCTGAAACGAAAAACGTTAATCTAAAAGCAGACCACAATACTTAGTCAAGGACCTCTACTTCTTGCATGAGGAAACCAAATCACAGGTTCCCTGCCTAGCCGGCTGCTTAGCCATACAGTTGCTTGTAATTTTCTTGTACCCATTTAAAGTTTATGGATTCACAATATTCTCCGAGTGAGTGATGAAAAACGTCTCATTAGCGACAACTTTATAAATATATATAGACAAAGCACTTATACTGTGGGCAAAAAGTAAGGTGAATTTATTTGTCAAACTTCGCGGGATTAAAATTTCGCTCTAGTTATTTTTTTCATGAGTTGGCAGCACTGTTAATAACATCTGGGCCAACTTTCATGTGAATGCCATTGTCAGTAATACATTTACGCTTGTTTCGCTTTTCGATTTTTACAATGTCTGATTTGATTGAGCAGAGAAGTGCCATCAAATTTTGTTTGCGGAATGAAATTTCGGCTGCGGAAACGTTTAGCATTTTGCAGAAGGCATTTGGTGATTCGACCATGTCGCAGAATGTTTATAAGTGGTACAGAGATTTCAAAGAGGGTCGAGAACGTGTTGATGACTTGGAGCACTCCGGGCGACCATCGACGTCAACAGATGACCAACACGTCAATAAAGTGAAGGAGTTAGTGCTCAAACATCGTCGGTTGACTGTTAAAGACCTTACTGATATGATCGGAATATCAGAAGGATCTGTGAAAACCATTTTGAAAGACCATTTGGGCCTACGAAAAGTGAAATCTCGTTTGGTACCGAAAACTCTCTATTTCTTGGAAAAAAGTCGTCGCGTTGATGTGTGTGAAACAATGCTTTCAGACTATCAGGACAAGCTCAAATGCATCATTACGGGAGATGAGACTTGGATTTATGCTTACGACCCTGAAACAACCGACCAATCAAGCGAATATCGTGCTAAAGGCGAGGCCAGACCGAAAAGAGCACGTCAAAGTCGTTCAAAAATAAAGGATTTTCGTGGTGTGGTGCACTATGAATTCCTTCCACCTGGCCAAACTATTAATAAGGAGTATTATTTGAGCGTTATGCGTCGTTTACGTGAAGCAATTCGTCTAAAAAGACCAGAATTATGGGCCAACAACTCTTGGTTTTTGCATCACGATAATGCACCGTCTCACACTGCACCCGTTCTTCGTGACCATTTCGCCAAAAATTCCACACATATCGTTCCGCAACCACCGTATTCGCCTGATTTGGCTCCGTGTGACTTCTGGCTACTTCCTAAACTCAAGAGACCACTCCGGGGAACGCGTTTCGAGTCGATTGAGGAGATAAAAGCTGAATCGAAGAAGGTGCTGATGGCTATACCGGAAATGGAATATTTGGCATGTTTCGGGGATTGGAAAAATCGTTGGCATAAGTGTATTTCATCGAGAGGAGATTATTTTGAAGGGGATGAAATTGATTTACAAGAATAAATAAATATTTTTCATTTTACAACCAAATTCACCTTACTTTTTGCCCACAGTATATTTCAGAAACGCACTTCACACGAAAACATCGCTTAAAAATTCCGCGATACAGAATAATAAATACAAACCACCCAGACGGCACAGAACATGCTGGAATAGCAAAAATAATTAAAAATACAATAAAATTCACAGAGGTGGGACACTTCAAAAAAGATTATATCCAATCTACAAATATTCAAATTAGTGATGGAAAAAGTGTGTATTCACAATCTCGGCACTTTACAGCCCACCTAAACACAAAATCTCTTCAGAACAATACTCACAATTTTTTAATAGTCTCAATGGCCCACTGACATAAATAAAACACCTGACTTACTCGATTTTTGCGTCGTAAAAAACTTTGACTGTCATCTTGTCGAAATAAAAAGCCTGTACGACCTTTCATCAGACAACTCAAAAATCCTACTAACGTACGGCGAAAAAGTTAGTAGTTCAGAAAAACCTAATAAACTAACAAATGAAAAATCTGACTGAGAATCGTTTTGAGATTATATAAATTTAAATCTACAATTACACATTGCTTTAAAATCTAGGTCTGACATCGAAAGCTCGATAGTTTAAATTAATAACATCATAAAAGGAGCAGCTCACAAGTCACCACCTTATCTGAAAGACATAATCCACAAAAACAACGCTAACTGTCCTATGATTAAGAAACTTGTTTTATAGAGAAGGGAACTTACGAAAAAATGGCAACGAAGTCGGTATCCCCCAGATAAAACTCAACTGAAAACCTAAAGCGAGTCTTGGAAATAAAATCCGAAAATGACATCTCTCACTATTTCTGCAACAGCAGAAACTAACTATTCAATCTGGAAAGCAACCAAAAAGCTTCTACATAAAACAATTCACCAACCGCCTATAAGGAAAGAAAACGGAAACTGGGCACGAACGCATGAAGAAAAGGCAGCAACACTAGCAGACAATTACGCAGAAATATTTTCAAGCTCTACAACTCCCAATACCTTCCCGTTTGCATCAAGATTATAAACTAAGACCGGTGACTACACGAGGAATCCAAAAAAAAATAAAGTCTGATATAAAACCAAAAAAATCGCCTGGATTTCACCAAATCACATACGCAACGTATTTAACGCTATGTTAAGGCTTAAATATTTTCCGAAGGTTTGAGAAATAGCGGAAATAATTGCTATTCCCAAACCTGGCAAGGATCCAGCAATAGTATCATCATATAGACCGATTAGCCTCCTTCCTATTATGAGTAAAATATTCGAAAAGCTGGTCGTAGTGAGGTTAAGACCAATTATTGACCAACACAAAGTGATTCCTGACCATCAATTTAGTTTCAGACAAAAACACTTGACAATACAACAAATACACCGAGTATCACATAAAATATAAAATGAGCTAGACGCAAAGAAATTCTGTGTTGGCATTTATTTGGACATAGAAATAGCATTTGACAAGGCTTGGTACAAAGAACTGATCACTAAGTGAAAACTAGTGCTTCCTAACAATATATGCAAACTACTGGTAAGTTATGTATGTCAAAGAATTCGGACGCAGTCGAAAGTGTCAAGTCAAGCATTCCATGTTCAGTTTCGAATGCACCGTCACTGACCCGAGGGGCCTTATTGCCGCTTGGCTGTCGGAGTAAATAATTACTTTCTTGGCTGTTAGTACACATGTTAGCAGCCAATCAACTGCCTCCTTGATTGCGGCTACCTCTACCTGGAACGCACTGCAGTGGTCCGATAACCTGAATTTGAGTCTGACGGGGAACTCCTCGCAAAAGACTCCTCCGCCAACCTTTCGTTCCAACTTCGATCCATCCGTGAACAAGTTCACCAGGCCCTGCCCCCAAGTATAGCCCACCGTCCACTCTTCCCTTGACGGAATATGAGAGGAGAAGGTTCCAGTCGGACTAAGCGAGGGTATACACCGATCAGCCTCTCTTATACTTTAGCAATAAATCTATCAGATACTGCCTTACTGTACATTTGCCCGAACGCCGCCCTTCCTTTGTTTAGCCCGGAGTTGACATCTACATCTGCTCCGCCGTCTGCCGCGATAGTGCAGTTGGGATAGCAGGAGCTTTCGACAAATTCCACCGGACACCCGAAAATTATTATATGCCTTGCTTTATACCACCGCAAACAAAACGATAAAAAAAACTCATACACTTGACACTCCTTTGTCAACAGGCCGGAATTATCACGCTTTAGAGGACATGTTTACGCAAAATAGGTCTACCGACAAACGATTTTTACTGCAGCTGCTTTTATGACGAAAGCATCGAATATTATATTTAAAACGGCCCAGCTTTGGTAAGAGCAAAAAGGCTTTCCTTTAAGCGGGAAAACGAAAGAGGAGCTCCAACATTGATATTCCAGTGGGTTTACTATGCTTAGCTGCGCCTCTGTTCTGAATAATATGTGTGTGCATGTATAGCCTGCCATTCCAATTCAAAGAAAATTGCTAATATTTCTATTTACACCTCACTTTATGTGAATTGCCCATTGTCCGTGGCAACTAAAGATTACACGAGCTCTTCTTAATGGCGTGATAATTTACGCACCACATGAAGGTGTATAGTATCCACTTATATATGTATGTGTGCATGTAGTATGAATGTGTATGCAGCACGGGCTCATATTATCAGCGTATTATGGCTTCGTAATTTTTCATAGGTATTTATAAATATAAATATGTTGTAGGGGGACTCCTGTATAGTTTGTTTTTCCCCCCTCTCCATTTTCCTTTCCATTTCCTTTTTTGGTATATTTCATATTCAAAGAACTTCAGGTAACAGTGGCAAAAGAAAGGGTGGACTTTCGTTCACATACTTGCGCATCTCGTTAGTGCTTTATGGTTTGTGCAAATGAGTCGGATCTTCGTGAGTAAGAACGAAATTTTAGTTAGCAGGACATCAATTTCAGCATAAAATATTTTATCAAATCCCCAGAATCCTAAGTAAGCCATCAAATATGCAAATCTACGCATTTTAGATACCCATACCATTAAAACAGGCGTGTGCAGGGTGCTTCAAATGCGAGTGTCGTTTTTTAAATTTTTTTTTTTTGTTCGATGGAAGTTTGTTCGAATTCGCTTAAGAATCATGCATAAATACTTCAACTTCAGTAGAAAGAACTGTACTTGTCATTTACCATACATAAATCCATAAAATATTAGTTGAATTTATAAAATTTATAAGAGCAATTCGAATATGAAAGACCCTGTTCGCACTTACATACAAGTATATACATTTCCCGAACTACCTTTTGCTTGTTTACATGGAAACACTCGCCTATGAAAAAGGTACAATATAAATATGCACATAAATAAGGGCAAACAACAAGAACTGACACAACAACAACGATAACACTGAGCTATTCAAATGTCAAGTGATAAAGGCCTACTGTTTATTTAATATTCACAAAGGCATTTCACTTAACTGTTGCAAAAAACAGGAACTCAGTGTGTGTTAGTATAAGTGTAATGCGTGTATGTGTATGTGTGTGTGTGTTGTTCATTCCTGGCAGCTAACTAAAAAGCCAAACAATAATGTGGGCATAATTTGTGGCCTACATATAGGCACTTACATTGGTAGCTCACGCAGTGGCGGCAGGAGAAAGAATTATGCGAGTTTCCCCCTGATTTTTTTTTGTTGCCATGCAATTTTTTTCAGTTGCAATGGCATCACTTTTTTCACCACCCGCATTCAAATTTCCTCGCTTTTATCATGGCTTTCATTTTTTCGAGCTTTTATCAGTAGATATATTTACTTTTTTTATTATATTTATGAATATGTTGGTGATTGCAGCGCTGTTTTTGAAGGCCACAAATGTTTTCCAACCTTTATTTTAGAGTAATTTTTTTTGTCTGGTCCAACATTTTACAGTTACAAATATCATAAAAAGTGTGTGCAAGGGAAATAAAAATAAATCATCATGCGAAGCGCGTAAAAACTAAAATATGTAGACAAAAGTTAAAAAAATCATTTCAAGCCTTTTGACTTTGCAGCTTTTACTGTAGATATGGATTGAACTGGAAAATATCACAGTTGTCACGAAGTGTAATTGCATTTTGCTTTAGTGCACTTTAGTATTTGTAAATAATCTTTTATTAGAAGAGAAATCGAAATTGTGAGTTAAAAACAATACATTACCGGAAAATTGACAGCAAAGTTGTTTTATGACATTCGATATAGAAACGAAGTTTAATTACCACTCATGTCTGTGCCAAAGAAATGTTTATTATTCCAGAAGAAAACAATGTTAGACTACTACCAGAATATTTGTGATATTAGCTAACTATTAAAGTCGTGAAATACTCCGAAATGATATCTATTGGGTATGGGAATACGTTACCGTTCTTTCTTAGCCGAAGTTACAAATTATTTAAATACAGGGTGGGCCTATTTTTTTGAGAGTGGTAACACAAATGGCATGTCAAATGTGTTCATAATTTACTTAAAGGTTTGACATTTACGAAATGGGACGCTATACGCTTGAATAAAATTGGGAAATATTGAAAGCCTATTTCCAAAGTGGCGAGTCTTCTTCGTCTTTTCTGATTTTCACATCGGTGGCTACGTCAATAAGCAAAATTGTCGAATTTGGGGATCAGAAAATCCGCACGTTACTGTAGAGAAGCAAATGCATCCACAACGAGTCACTGTTTGGTGCGGTTTTTGGTCTGGCGGCATCATCGTGCCATTTTTTTTTCGAAAATGAGCGAGGAGCCGCGGTTACAGTAAATGGCGAGCGTTACCGTGACAACGAGTTTTTGTTTCCAAAAATTGAAGAGGATGACTGTGGACTATTTTTTGTGGGGAGCTGTTAAGAATAAATGCTATGCGAACCATTCAGAGACGATTGATGGTTTCAAACACGAAATCGAAGTTGCCATTTATGAAATTGGAGCCCAAACAATCGAAAATGTGCTTAAAAATTGGGTTGATCGAATGGCCTACTGTAAAGCCAGTCGTGGCAGTCATTTGAACGATATTATTTTTCATTCATAAATGAAAATGTTCAATCTTCAAAATAAAAAAAAAAGTTTGAAAAAATATTGATTGGTTTTTTTTTATAGCCGATTCCAAAAGCAGTAGTAGTGAAGTATATGCCATTGGAAGCTACTTTCCATTTAGCTTTACTCCATTTCTCAGGCATCACACGGATTCCTCTGACGAAAAATTCGGGTTCTTTTGGCATCATCCATTCATTGAGCCAGTTTGCGATGCTCTCGTAAGAAGTGAACCGCTCTCAAATAAGGGCTAACTGCATTGATCGGAACAGATGGTAATCCGAAGGTGCAAAGTCTGGAGAATTCGGCAGGTGGGGCACGATTTCCCAATTCAGCCCCTCTAAATATTTCTGGACCGATTTAGCAACGTGTGGCCTGGCGTTGTGATGCAGCAAAATCAGTTTGTTATGTCTACCGTCTACCGTCACATTCCGACCGCTTTTCTTTGAGAGTTCGATTCAAACGCATTAGTCGCAGTCGGTAACGATCGCCACTGACGGTTTCAGATGGTTTAAAGAGTTCAGAATTGATGACACCCATCTGATCGCACCAGATGCACAACTTAACCTTTAAAGCATGCATTTTTTCTTTCGCTGTTGATGGACCTGGTTCACCTGGCAGACTCCAACTTTTTCGACGGTTAGGGTTGACATAATAGATTAATTTTTCATCGCTCGTGACGATACGATGCAGAAAACTTTTTATTTCCTGACGTTCAAGAAGCATCTCACACGTCACCAAACGTCTCTCGATATCCCTCTCCTTCTATTGATGTGGCACCCAGTTACCTGCTTTCTGGACCATTCCAATCGCATTCAAATGTTTACTGACTGCTGATCTGTCAACATCGAATTCTTTAGACATATCATCAAGGGTTCGACATGCGTATTCACCCAATAATTATTGTAGGTGGGAACCTTCGAATTTTTTCGGTGCCCCTTCACGATCTTTCCCACTCTTTACAAGTTATATTTGATGGGACATGATTATCGTAAATATTGATCAATATATGACACGTTTCAGCTACACTTTTCTTCAAAAGGTAATAATGAAGCATTACTTCTCGCAAATGCTGTTTTTTCGGGTGAAACGTAGGGATAAAAAGGGATCCTTACGCTTTAAACGAATGTCAACTACAACGATCGAGACCTCACATACACACCTTCATATCACTAGTATGTTCCTATACCGAACACAAAAATAGTATCAGCAGCGACACCTCTTTTGCGAGGGCAGAAACTTATTCCCATACCCAATACATTTTAACCCACATCCAGGCGGTTATAAAATTGTCCACAAAGCAGTCTACGGTAGTCATAAAATGGCAGTGGCATTTCACCCAAATAGAGCATGGGTTCCATTGTGGCATCGAACATACCCCGCGGAACGCAGAGCGAATCGCCCGCCAATTGTAGTCAACTCCCAAAACTAAACGTACAGAATCCCTACTAAACCAAAATAATCGTAGCATCAGTACACGATTTTTTTTATAATGAGCCACTGTTTAATAAGCAGACACATCGGGAGACTAGACTCGATATTGAAATCTACACTAACGAAGCTAAGATGACCTGTGCTGTGGGAGCTGGTCGTTTCGAAGCCGCTCAACTTATCCAAATCAATTTGACTTTCTAACTCTACCAGCGGCAGAACTATGAGCAATCAGAGAAGCTTGCATGCATCACAAAAATATCATATTTAAAATTGTATGCCAAAATTTATTGAGGAAGTTGGGATCAGAAAAATACTCTGAATTCATGAATGGGGTACAGTAAATCTTTCAGGTCGCAATTGTTACGTATCGAGTTAAATAAAACCACCGTCTACTTTAAAGATATACAATTACGCAGATATTTATGTAATTCAATAATGGAAAATAAACTCAAAGAAAAGAATGAATTTCAATGGACACATCCGTGTCGTTCGGCAACTCGATACGAACTAACTCGTCGCTCATCGGTCTCTCCTGTTCGGTGTTTCTCCATCGGTTGCACATTACCTAGGCTTGCCATCTATCGTTGACACAATGCTAAACCTATATTTCTGCCTATATTAATAATAACAAAATAAATAATTGGCGCGTACACTTTTGTTAGGTATTTGTTGTTCTACAAATGGAGCGGCCTACAGTTTTTAGCCGACTCAGAGAGGCGGTTATCTTTTATGAGGAGCTTTCTCATGGCAGCCTTCTATGCTACTGTCCGGCTCTCTCGAAAACTATACTATGCCACCTGGGTACTTACAGCTTTGAAAGGCTAGAATCTACCTCTGAATCTACCGCTCGAGCGACTCCTAAAATTCGCGAACAGTACGCGCATCTTGAGTGGTGCACATTTTCACTAAATAGGACTCTGATCTGGTATCGCTATGGCCCAAAATGGTCTTTGTGTGGCTTCGGCCAGCCGCCTAACCTAATCTTTTCATAGCAAAAATACGCTCGAAGGTTTGTCGGTGCCTGCCAAGCGGCAACCGCTTTTATAAAATTGTTTTTCTTACTTCTGGTGTTTCATGCACGGATTTTTAAAAACCCACGTACTCCGAATGGGTCGTCTCGCAAAAATTCATTCGGCTACGCCGATCGCTGCATAATAAAACTATAACAATTATAATAAGACGGCGTTCGACGCTATTACACCAGACGCAATGTGGCTGGCACTGAACAGAAAGGAAGTTCCCGCCAAGATATTCTGCTTCATCAAAGCCCTCTACGAGAACTCCGAACTTGCAGTGCGTCACATTCACTACTGTCGCTCCTTCTCTTCGTCATCGTTCATGATAACATCAATTGACCCTGCATAAAAAAGGCATTGTATAGAGTTTCAACAGACATCTTAAGGACCTGGACTTCGCCGATGACATCTGCCTCCTCTCTCACACACTCTCTGACATGCAAGCGAAGGCGGACAGACTAGACGCGCTGGAACCCACTGTCGGACTGGATTTCAACATTGCCAAGACCAAGGCTATGAGGGTTAACCATAATAATGCAAGGCAGATATTGGTTGACGAATTCCCGGTGGAATTTGTCGAAAGCCTTTGCTACCTCGGCTCCATCATCACGGCAGATGGTGGAGCAGGTTAAGATGTCAACTGCAGGCTAAACAAAGCAAGCGCGGGATTCAGGCGAATGCATATACTTAGTTAGGTTACAAGTGCCTCCGCATCATCTGTAGAATATTCTGGCCGAACACCATCACCAACGACGCACTGTGAAGATCAACGAATGAGGATCTCATCCTAAGGCAAATCAAACGCAGAAAGTGACGATGGATAGGGCATACATTGAAAAATCCACCACATAGCATCCCGAAAATGACAGTGGACTGGAACCCACACGAGAGCAGAGGTTGCGACCGACCACAAAACACTTGGAGAAGGTCGATGCTGTGCGAACCAGCAGATGCCGACATCTCATGGACGGCGCAAAAATAACAGCACAGAACCGTGTACGATGGAAGAGTCTTGTTGAGGCCCTCCTTCTTCTTAATTGGCGCGATAACCGCTTACGCGATTTTGGCCGAGTTTAATAAAGCGCGCCAGTCGTTTCTTTCTCGTGCTAACCGGCGCCGGTTGGACACACCAAGTGAAGTCAAGTCCTTCTCCACCTGATCTTTCCAACGCAGAGGAGGCCTTCCTCTTCCTCTACTACCACCAGCTGGTACCCCATCGAATACTTTCAAAGCCGGAGCGTTTGTATCCATTCGAACGACATGACCCAGCCAACGTAGCCGCTGGATCTTTATTCGCTGCGCTATGTCTATGTCGTCGTAAAGCTCATACAGCTCATCGTTCCATCGTCTGCGATATTCGCCGTTGCCAACGTGCAAAGGTCCAAAAATCTTACGCAGAATCTTTCTCTCGAACACTCCAAGCGTCGCTTCATCGGATGTTGTCATCGTCCAAGCTTCTGCGCCATACGTCAGGACGGGCATGATGAGAGTCTTGTAGAGTGTTAGTTTTGTTCGTCGAGAGAGGACTTTACTGCTCAGTTGCCTACTTAGTCCAAAGTAGCACTTGTTGGCAAGAGAGATTCTACGTTGGATTTCAAGGCTGACATTGTTATCGGTGTTAATGCTGGTTCCTAAATAGACGAAGTCTTTTACAACCTCGAAATTATAACTGTCTACAGTGACGTGGGTGCCGATACGCGAGTGCGCCGACTGTTTGCTTGAAGACAGAAGGTACTTCGTTTTGTCCTCGTTCACCACCTCTTTATCCAGTTTGGAGAAGGCAGAACTAACAGCGCGGTTGTTAAGGCCGATGATATCGATATCATCGGCATACGCCAACAATTGTGCGCTTTTATAAAATATTGTGCCCGAGCGATTAAGTTCTGCGGCTCGTACGATGCTCTCCAACATCAGGCTAAAGAAGTCACACGACAGGGAGTCCCCCTGTCTGAAACCTCGTTTGGTATCAAACGGCTCGGAGAGGTCCTTCCCAATTCTGACGGCGCATCTTATATAGCCGTATTAGTTTTGCGGGGATACCAAATTCAGACATCGCGGCATACAAGTAACTCTTTTCCGTACTTGTTGAGGCCCTAGGGAAGGAAAAAAGAGTATGCGGGGATAGAAGTGTTTACATTTGCACCTAAAGGGTGTTTCTTAAGAACCCGACATCCGTGATAGTGACGCTTCTATCGAGTGTTTTTAAAGAGCTTGAGAACTTAAAATGATAATAAGCATCAGAAATATTGTTGCAATGAACTTTTTTTTATTTTATTCTTTTTTAATACAATGTGGTAGATAACTTTATGGCATTTTTTTTTTTTTGTGGGAATATGATTATGCCGAATGTATAAGTTCGCTGCGGCCACGAGTTATATGATCCATTCGATAAGTTCAGTTTTTAGCTACTTTTTCCGGTAAATCGGAATAAAAAATATCTAAATGAGACCAATCAGCAAAAATGCGACGCAAAAGAACGTCATTTGGCTTTAATTCTTGCGAGAGGTATATTTTATAGGCACGCAAGGCAAGATTCTTAGGTGAAATATTCCACGTAGTCGAAGCACAAAGGCCAATAAGTTGCGGGTGACAAGTAATTGACATTTCGGCGTATTCTTCAACACTTCGCTCTATGAGCTTCGCGAACAAATCAATTTTTTTTTCTTTTTTTTTAAGGGGTTAGGGGTAGTCAGAGGCCCTAAAAAATGATGATTTTCAATAATTTTTTTGCTAGTCAATTGCTTTATTTTACCAAAATAAAAACGTAGCATCAATACTGCATCGTATTTCGACTTGACTTGACAAAATTTAAAAAAAAAATTCATTGTAAAAGTTATCGCTGTTTGTGTGGAACCGGTTTCTCCAGAAGTCCCTTGCGATGATCATCACAAGTCCTTGGAGATACATCTAAAATCTGTCGGACAAGAGAAATTAGTGTCATTAGTAGATAATCTTGTGCCTGATCGAAGCTTTTTTCAAAATTAACAATATGGCGGCCTCAAGAAATATTTTTAATTAATTAATTTAAAAAAATCGAAAATAAAACAAAAATCCTTGAATTAGGCACGAGTTTCTTATGTTTTTCAAAAGTAGTATAAACGGTATAGCGGTTTTAAAGTTACAGTGATCACCAGTTAAAAAAACATAGTTTTGAGAAAAATGCATTTAAGGGGACCCCGTGGTCTAGAAATGTCAAAAAATCGATTTTTTGTTTTTTCGATATTTCGAAAGTATCGGCTTTTAAGAATATCCTGTGAAATTTTCATGCGGAAATTCCCAATATTATAGCTTCTACAGCCCATTAAGTAGGTAGAGAGCGGTCCGCGCGCTCCTGTCCCGCAAACTTTAACCTCGTTTTTCTCGAAACTACTTTTTCCGGCACGGCGGGGTTGAAAACAAAAAAACTATTCAACCGAATCATTTGAAATTTGGATATGTTGTTTACAACATGTATAGCTATCGTCGGAACTAGAATCATAATTTTATTTAAATAATTTCCTATTTTTTAAACTAAAAAACTAGTGAAAAAAATCCGATTTTACGAACTTTTTTTTTCAAAAATGCGCCATTTTGTCAATTTTTCAATTTTTCGATTTGTTTTTGTTCCGACCATAACTGCACTCTTTCTGATTAAGAATCTTCTTGAATTTTGTGTTTCAGATGAGCAGCGGCATTTTTATAATAATAAATATTGTTTAAAGAGTAAAAAAAAAAATTTTTTGTATACTCAATAAACGTACTAATAAGCCCGAAAAGTTGAAACATCGTTTTTTTAATTTTTAATGGCAAAAAAAAAATAGTGAAAATAGGTGAAATTTTCGTGCTCTAGACCACCGGGTACCCTTAAAGTTTTGCTATCGAACTCCGGAGTGCCCGAACGCCCTTTGTTAATTGTTCAATAAATTGAAAAGTATTTGCCGGATTCACTCACAAAAATCCTATTTTTTGAAAATTCTGACTAACTCTAGTCACTTAAGAAAATTTCCACAATTTGGAAGTGTTGCTCTGGCATTTCACCATTCCTGATGACTTGCCAAGCCTTACTGCACAGAAATGTCATCACAGTTTACCATTCTCAGCTACCAACCACAGTTAACGATATCGGTTGTTCTCATAGCCACAAAAAAACACCCAATACATTCTGCATTATTCCAGCGCCTGTATCAATAAATTCAAAAACTTGTTTCAAATATGATTTTTTTTCTATTTCTTATGTTTTTCCGCTGAAGGTTGTGCACACATATCCGCGCATGTAGGTCTATGTTAACAATTTTAACAACACGCCGTTGTCATATTAGCAGCAATAACATATCGGCAGGAACACACAAAATGTGATCCATCGTTCGAATGCCAAGCGATATGAGTAGCAGGGGCACGCACGGTATTACATACAAACATTTAGATGAATGAAATTTATATACGGATATACAGGCATACTTATGCGTTATGTACATTTGTATGTGTATGTACATGTGTATGTATGTGTACATTTGTGCGCGTTATTGTACGAGTATACATCCATTTTGTACACGAAAACCCCACGGGTCTTATTCAACCTGCTGTCATGCCAACGCCGCTACGGCCTCCTTCTAAACCTCGCCATTGCAATGAAAGTTTTAGCCAAAGGCGATTACTTCCAAATTCAATAAATTACATTTTGGTGTTTAAGAGCTGGTGCGTGTATGTACATATGTATATGTGTTAGGTTGAATGCTGTATCAGGCGACCAAACATTTGATCAACAAATTCCTACAAAATATTCGAATTATATTTGGTGAACTGTATATCTACATACATATGAACAAATATCCTGAATTTGTTTTATTTCAATCTGCTGGGAGCTATTCGTATATTTGCACGTATGTATGTATGTTTTATATGTCGATATGAAACAATTTTTGTTTCGGAATGTAAATAAAGTTTACACTTAAATGCTGCTTTAATACTTGAATCTCAACCCACCGTTTTTCGGTCTAATTTATTGTGAAAAATGGAAGACTAAAATAAAGTTTTTCTATGAAGAAGCGCTAAGCTTCGCACATTGCACGTTTAAATTAATATTCGCATAGCTCGTTGTTACAGCATCACGCGTGCTGCCGCAAGAAGCAGCCATATTTCAACGTGTATTTAATATTCATTTATTTATACACTTACACATCCACACATAATCTCAATCTTGTGAATGTGTGAGGCAACATACACATTTGTGAGGTACACATTTGAACTTTGCTCGGTAATTTTGAGAGCTCGTGTGCGGTTGTGGCCTCACCTCGTTCAAAATTATCATCGTATTACGTAGATCCTTCAAAATGAAAATGTATATCAGCGCTTGCTTATGCCAGCAGCTCATTATGTGCATGAAATTTCCACACTTTGTTACACATGTACTAAAATTTTGTGAGCTAAACCTCGTCGATATTATTATTATTTTTGTTTTCTTTGTTAAGTTGTGATAAAAATGTTATAGTCCGGGAGCCAGGGGTCATTTTGACCTCATCATTTCATGCCGACTGATTTTAATACTGAATACAGACGCCATCCAATGGATGCCGAAACCAACCGTCAGCTGGTCCAGTAGCGGTGGGTACGTGCGTGGGATGCTTCGAAACGTGTCGAAAAAAATGTTTAACAACTCATTTAATACGAGCTGAAATTTTTTTTGTGTATTGTTGACATTTAGTAGAATAAAAAAAAATAGTCAGCTGCGCCGTAGAGGGGGGAAAATACGTCAGCTGAACGCAATGATACATTCTTGCTTCCGGTGACGGTCTTTCCACCGCTATAAACGCAGCTGACCATCATTATTAAATTTTCATATGTGTCCAAAATTATGTAAAAAAATTGTAACCGGAATAAAGTAGTTTTACTCTTCAAATTTTTTTACAAGTTCACCTGTTCAGCTGACGTGTTTTCCCCCTCTACCGCGCAGCTGACTATTTTTTTTTTATTCTACTAAATATCAACAATACATGAAAAAAATTTCAGCCGGTATAAAATGAGTTGGTAGAAATTTTTTTCGACACGGTTCGTACCCTCCCATAATCACACCCACCGCGGGTGCGCCAGCTGACGTTCACTTTCGTTATTCATGAAAGCTAAATCAAAAGTATAGTCAAGAATTTAAAAACGCAGTCCAAAATCGAGCCCTGGCTCCCGGACTATTACCTATATTTTTACAATGTTTGTTGACACCACAAGGAGTTTAAAAGAAAGTAGAAAGAGAATTTTAAAATTTCTGCTTTTTATGAACAACCAGGAAGATCGGTTTTTTTTTTTTTTTTGCTGAAGTCGTCGAGAAAGGTCTGCGCCGTTGAAGAGTTTGCTGGCTTCCTGATTAAAGTACCTCTGGAGCCTCATACACGGTGAAGTCCAAAATAAATGAAGTCCAAATAAACCAGACTGTTTCTGATGGCGCCATCTTTTTAATGAGTTAGTGCGTTGGAAGTTACATCCCCGGCTGACTTCCAATGAAAGCTTGGTGACATTTGGTTCAGTGAAGCCGAAGTTATTGCGTCTAAAGTGTCAGCATGTTTGTGTCATCGATACAAAAATGAGTTTCGAACAAGGAGCTAATATCAAATTTTGTTTTAAAATCGGTAAAACGTTTACCAAAACATTTGAATTAATGAAAAAAGTTTATGGCGATGATTGTTTTTCTCGTGCCAGAGTTTATGAGTGGTTTACACGTTTCAGGGATGGTTGTGAGGGCATAAATGATGAATGACAATGAACATACGGGCCGCCCAAATTCAGTAATCACTGAAAACTCAATCGAAATTGTTCGTAAATTTATCAAAAATTAACCAAAATCATCATTATAATTCATGACATCGGGGTTGAATATCTCAAAAGCATCGATTTATCGCATTTTAACTGACCATTTGAGCTTACAAAAGGTCAGGCACGTTTTATTCCGCACAAGTTAACTGAGGTCCAAAAATTGCTCAGAATTCAACATTCTAATGGCCTCATTAAAGGGGCAAGAAAAGACGAGAACTTCCTTTACAACATTGTAACTGGTGATAAATGGTGGTGTTTCCAACATGAACCTGAAACTAAGCGTCAAAGTGCCGAATGGAAGGCCCCAGACAAGCAACCACCCGAAAAATTGCGTTTGGAGAAGTCAAAAATCAAGTCGATGCTCATTTGTTTTTATGATTCCAAGGGAATTCGGAGTTCATGCCAACGAGCCAAATCGTCAATGCAATTTTCTATCTTGGCATTTTGAAGCTTTTGTTGCATCGCATTTGTCGAATTCGCCTTGAATACCCGCGCAGGAGGTAGCTGGCGCTTATTGCATGATAATGCACCATCCCATCCATTCACTCTTGTGATTGATTTTTTAACTAGAAATCGCATTTTAACCATCAATCACTCACCGTATTCGCCTGATAGGACTCCCTGTGACTTTTACCTATTCAGAAAATTGCATTTGGCCATGAAGGGAAAACGTTTTGCGTCCATAGAGGCCATCCAAAAGGCTTGCACCGACATCCTGAAGGCCATTTCGGTCAATGAACTGAAACACTTTGTCGAAAGGTTTTTAGATCGCGTAAAACAGTGTAGTGAGGCCAGAGAGGACAATTTTGAATAAATAAACTCGCAGTTATCAGAACAAAGCCGTGTATATTTTAGCTGAGTCTTGTTTATTTTGCGCTTCACCTTGTATAGTCTCCACCATTAACTTAATGGCAACACATCTTCGAGTCATACTTTATATTAATTTCCAAAGTTGTGGAAGTACTCGGCTACAAATCAGCCTTCACAATTGTTTGAGCGTCCATATTTGTTTTTTTTTTTGTTTTTTTTTTTTGAGTTTTTCTCAAATCGTTACTTTGCACAAACATTTTCAATAGGTTTGGCATCGGCTACTATGAAGTCCCATCCACCATATCAATCTCATTTTGTTGTTGCTACTCTATACACCACTTGTACAATATATTCTTGAAAACTTAGAAATAGATATTCTAGTATACTCTTATACGAGTATGTACTACATACTGAGATACATATTCATATATTATAGGTATATAACTCACCAGAATTTCAAAACCGGTTCAGCAGAAGTTCGGATTCTATAGGCTACATCCAACAACTGGAATAAATCAGAATAAATAGGATTAGCGACACTCGGCTAAGTTTTATTTATTTTTATTATTATTATTATTATTTATTTATTAAATTATAATTAATATTATAAAGTAATATATTTGCAGCACTAGCTACCAGGGCTTTCGGCAATTTTGATTTTTATTTTTTATGGATTGTCTCTAAATTGGTTATGAATTTAAAGTTTGTTCAATGTTTAACAAGAAAAGAAAAAGAAAATTTATGAAAATTAACAATTCTTAAATTTTTTGTGAAAAAAATGGAAGACCTCTATGAAAATATCTTCATATTTCATACTTCATTCATATTTTATCACTCACTTTCTCTTCACCTCACTTCATCACTTCCTCTTATTGATTATGTAGTATAAATAATCACACATTGGCAACACTGGGAAAGAGCTGCCAAAACTTATATTTGCTCGGAAGCACTTCATGAGTATTAGTAAGAGCTCGTTCAAGCAGGGAAACATTTGTTGCTTCAACTCGTTACTTGTTAGGCTCGTACTCTGTCAACACCCTTTGTATTTCCGTTCTTCTCAATGTTATTGTTGGCTTTAGACTAGAAACCAACAATTTCAAGGTGTGTAAAGACGACGGGAACATCAATAGAGAATTCACAAAGCTGAAACAAAAAATTTTGCTCGAAATAAACGCGTTATAATGGAACTTGTCAGGGTGACTAAAAATAACTGTATACAAACTTCTCTGTGCTATTAGATGAATGTAAAATTGTTTAGCGAATGCTCTTATTTTGTTATTGTTGTGTGTGTTCTGAAGTACAAAAACAAGTATTGGTTTCTGTTCCAGCTCTTTCTAAATACTTTGTGCAACGATGTCAAGTAGTCCCTCAACTATTATAGCCCTGCATCAGCTACGAGCATGCAACTGCGAGATAGCACCGAAGCTTGGGATTGCACGTTCATGCAATCAAATGATTTAAGGAGCTTGGTAATGAAGGTGACCGCCCTGTAAGAGGAAGAAAACGAACTGTGAACACTTCCAACAACCGAGAAATCATCAAAAAAAGAGCTCAACGAAATTCTATGGTCTCGATGACGAAAATTGCTCGTGAGACAGGCATCAATCGTGAATCAGTTCGCCTTATAGCAAAAAAAGAACTTGGACTCAAGCCTTATAAACTTCAAAAATGCAAGCTGCTCACGGATGAAAACAAGCAAGTAAGACTCAAAAGATATCCAACGTCGGGCCGCGGGTACGGGCCGGGAAAAAATCTTCTATACGGATGAGAAGCTGTTTACCGTTGAACAAGCTCACAATCATTAAAACGACAGAAATTGGTCTACAGAAGCCCCTGGACTTTCGTCCATTGTTGAACACCGTCAAAATCCGCGATATGTCATGGTATGGGGTGGAATTTGCGCCCGTGGCAAGACTCCTCTGATATTCATAGACCAAGGAGTCAAATCAATAAAAGAAGTTTACCATCAAGACATAGATATTAGAAGCAGTTGTTCTTCCCTGGTCTCAACAGCACTTTGGTGCCGATGAATGGACGTTTCAACAGGACTCGGCACCAACCCACAGAGCAAAAACAACCCAAGAGTGGTGCAAAGCCAATTTCCCCCCATTCATTACTTCCCAAGAATGGCCACCCTACTCACCGGATCTGAACCCGCTAGATTACAGCGTGTGGGCGATTTTGAAAGCAAGGGCCTGTTTAAAACGCCACAAAACTTTGGGGTCCCTGAAGCAAGCGGTGCGTCGAGAGTGGGATCGCACAACGGTAGACGAACTACGGCCTATAGCCGAAAATTTTTTGAAACGTTTGAGGTTGTATATTCGTGCTAAAGGTGGCCACTTCGAAACTGGCTGAATATAATGTTACTCTAACATTGTCTATTAAAATTTCACAAGTTGGCAGCATTGAAAATAGTTAGTCATGTTAGTTTTATGAGGTTTAAGGCCTCTCCTTCTCGCCAAAGAGTTAGCAAGTGGCGAATAGATGAAGCAACTGGTACAAATATACATAACTTGACAATGCTGGAGTAGAGCGCCTAAAATTACATTTGTTTGTATGATAGTGGGTTATACCAGTCTGCTGAGGTATAACCATACCCGCTAGTGGTGAATTTTGATTGATTACTTTGTTGCCTGCCCTCAAGCTAGTAGTGATGTGGCGAATCGAAGACGCCTATTATCTGTTTTGAATATGAACTAAAACGTATAATACTTAGGATTTGAAGAGTAATGGTTTAAGAATAAAAAGTAGCTTCAATCTCCTCATAAAATTCCTCAACCTAGTAGCCGTTGTCTAAAGCTAAATGCAGATCATCCATTTCGAAGATAAGCGCGTGGAAACAGACAAACGGGAAAGTAAGCAATAAAAATGTTGTTTTATTATAAAATTTCTTATTATATCCTGTTTGCAACATTCATCGTCAGCAATTATTTTTATTCTTTATTTTTATTTTTTAGCATAGAGAACACATTAATTTTCTTAGTACTAAACATTTTCGAGAAAATAGAATAGAAAGGACTCCTCAAAATATTTATCAAGTGCGAGTTAAGAGCGCATTGACTTCGCTGACTGGACTGCGTCATATTCCCCGAAAAGCACCAATTTCCGCAGGCAGCACAAAGTTCGCCTATTAGTCGCCACCAGATCATCCCTAAAAGGCAAGATAACCCACGCACTTTGCTATTTACGGCTTAAGTTAAATATATTTCGAAAAGTTTCGCGTCAATACCAAGTAAATTCTTTTCGCATCAATGAAAAATTAAATCACAAAATTAAAGTATGTATGTATGTGTTAGTTGACAGCGAACCCCCTACTGCATATTATCACGCATTATTTAAAACCAAAAATAATCTGCATATTTTTTTTGTTTTCCTTTTTCAATGGATCTTATCTAATTTCCGATGAGCGATAGCTAGAAGAAGAAGAAGACATAAAATATTCTAGCCTCTTGTCTGCATAGCTACTTTTTGACGCACCCAAACCACGACGCACCCACTACACCCACTCTGGAGATGCGAGCAGCCATACAAAAAATGCATAGCTACAAATTTCACATTCATTGCATATTCAAATTGAAACCAAATTAATAATAAGCTCATCATAATTTAATACGAAAAAATGCCTTTGGAAAGATGACAAAACAAAAAAAAAAAGATTTCCATAAGCAGACAAGAAAATAACTGTGAGCCAGAACTGATGTAATAAAGACGGCATGAAGACAAAAAGCTATAAAGACGGCAATTTTATGGATGCCGTGGGTAAACAGAAGCCAGGCTGAAAATTTTCGCACGAAAGCGCGACGGAAAATATAATTTTGTATAAAAAATGAAATAAAGCGTTGTTAGAATTAAATTTGCTATTACGCCTTGACGTTGCAGTGGAGAAATGATAAGTGATACGTGAGAAACAGGAAGTAATCACAATTGAATACAAAAGCAGTAAAATGGATGCTAATAAACATTAGGCCTGAGTAGTGAATGCAAAGGGTAACAAAGGAGGAAGTGCCTACACGAGCACAGTACAGCAGTGGGCACAAAATAAGCAAATTTTTGCTAAGGCTATACGGCGGCCGCAGCAGTTGACTGCCATTCGATAGGGCCCAGATTAGAAACACACTGTGTGCTTGAAATATCAAGGGACGGAAAAAGGTTTTTCTAATAGCGGTCGCACTTCGGCAGAACAAGGCAAACATCCAAGTGTATTTCTGTCATGAAAAAGTTCCTCATAAGAAATCATTTGCCGTTCGAAGGCGGGGTAAAACTGTAGGTTGCTTCATTTGTCGAAGAATATCAAGATGCCAAACAACCAATCAAGGAGTTACACCCCAAAAATCAAACCAGGTTGATGTGTAAACCTCTAAGTAAGACTCATCAAAGCATTAAACGATTCAGTTACAAAGCGAAAGCACATCAACATTTACACCAGTTCAAACATTTTGTTTTCTTGTTTTTAATGGTCACTACACTATTGGCAATGACTTCTGCAGGAGTTTTTGAGAGGAAGAAGAAACTGAGTCGGTATTACATCTCCTTTGTGCATGTTCTGCACTTCAAAGAAGCCATACCAAAAATATCTTGGCGATTATTTGTTTCTTTTTTTTTGATACTGTTATTATTATTTATTGAATCTATTAATCAATCTTAATACTAACAATAGGGTTTCAACTCTTAACCTATCAGTCATTGTTCAGACAGCAACGTAGTGGCATGCACAGTGGATGCGTCGATTTTTTCTTATATCACTAAAACAATCTCAGTTTTTGTCGACCTCTGTCAGCAAATCAGCTAATTCCTTCAATTTCTCGGAGAGCCGATTAGCGGTTTGATCCATCTTTTTGTTTTCTAAAAACCTGTTTAGTGTAAAGCTGCCTGATTTGAATGCAGCCCAACTTACTTCTATTAATACTCAGCCAGAATCTTAGTTCGCCCTATAGTTCTGTTTTTTTTTATGGTTCGCCAGAAAGACGTCAAGCCAATGTAGCACAATATATAAAACTATTATAGGTATACCAAACAATTGCAACGCAACAATAACCCAATCTTAGAACATCTGCCTAATCGTCGGAGCTTCTGCGTTGCCCGGAAAGTGGGCCCACTTGGGCGAAAGAAGTTTGGTTCTTCCTTTGTGATACCATTGCAAGGGAGAGAAAAGAGGTGAAGGAAAACGATAGGACGAAATGGAAATGGGGTGGGGGGTTCAGTATTTGTGGACTATGAACCGTGACTAATTTGCGGCTGTCTTAGCCGTTTTATGCTGCTGATGAGATTTCAAGACCTTCTATGTCAGCAGGCGTAGAAAAGAAGTGAGAGCCACGAGTGGGGCAGCTAAGGAGCAGGTGCTGAGATCATTGCACCTCATTCTCCATACAGCTCACGCAAAAAGCACTCGAAGTAGTTCTAAGTCTCAGGGCATATATGCTCCGCGGATAATGCCCCGTGAAGATGCCCACAAAATTTGAGAGCTGATATTTTGTCGTCTTCAGAATATCCCTCGAACGCCTCCGATCCAAACGTGGCCAGGGGGATTTTGGGATTTCGCGACCGTACACGTTCGTGTCTTGCCGAGCGCTCGCTGAGTTGGTGCAAAGCCCATCATTTCAGGAGTAGAGCGCAGGTTGTTAAGGGGATCCCGATCCTCTCTTTTCGCGGGCACACTGCCTCACAGGTCCCCTGTCTGGCCAGTTCGTCGGCTTCGCAGTGGCCAGTAATATCATCATGACCAGGTGACCACATTATCCTTATGTCGAAGAATTCTGATGCAATCAAAAGTGGGACCAGGCATTCCCTGACCAGTTTCGAATGCACAATAATAGAGCCTAGGGCCCTAATTGCCGCTTGGCTATCAGAGTAAATTCTTAGGTAAAAACAGCATGAAAATGAGGAAAATTAAAATCTGTTTGAGCTATACCTATAAAAGAAGGAGCTGACAAAAAAAGACTTCGCGTGGAAAGTCGTGCACGGCTGCACAAGGTGGGCCAGAACTAACCACTCTATCGGAAGATTTAAGAATTTTACAAATGGCTTCGTACGTCAATCATATTTGACACTTGTGAAGTAAACAGCTGTAGTATGCAAACAGACCAGTCATGAAGTGCGCAATGATCAAAATAAAGATTTCCACCAACCCAAATACTTTATGTTCCTCTTAATTAGTTCAAAAAGTTATTTAAAAACAGCATTGCTGATGATTAATTTTGCGCCACATAGTGAAGTTATATCTATCAACTATCTATTAGATAAGTAAATTTGTAAGGAATCAAAGTAAAATTTTTACAGCATCAATAACAGTTTTTCTAATATCTTAGGTATAGAAAACAAAAAAAGTAAATATTTGGCTTATCTCTTTCTGTTAGGTGTTTAGCCGAGCTCCTCCTCCTATTTGTGGGGCTCGTATTGATGTTGTTCCACAAATGGAGAGACCTACAGTTTACGCCGACTCCGAATGGCAAATGGATTTTATGAGGAGCTTTTTCATGGCAGAAATACATTCGGAGGCTTGCCATTGACTGCCGAGGGGTGACCGCCATTAGAAAAAACTTCTTCATTTTGCTGTTTCGTGCACGCAGATTTGAACGTACGCATCCCCGAATGATAGTCACGCACTAAACTGCGGTCTTCATAGGTATAACGTACAATGATTCCAAAACAAGTGGACTTAAGGTACATGGTTTTCATCAGTAGAAAAAGTGTCTTACATTTTACGCACTACTATACGTAAGTGATAAATAATAATAATTCGAAATGCAAATGAGATGCCATCCAATGATTATTAGGCAAAGCAGTCGCATCAGAATGTATTTGCTTTGCTGTAGATCATTTTAATATTATTACAATTTTTTGCCGCCCTGCAGCGCTACCAGGCACGGCGCTCATGCTGAGTGCTTTCACCGCTGGCAATGTTACAAAAGCAATGATAATTTATTTAATCTTTGATTTATCAAGGAGTGGTAAAATTTGACCACCAATTGTGAAAAGTAGCAAAAAGGAAAACTGCAAACGTCCGAAGATGACAGAAGCGAGGTGGAGTGAAAACCACAGGCTTTTTGCGGTTCGTATTCAAGAATATTTTATTGGTTTTGTAAGGAACAAAAAAAAAGGTTTAAATATTGCAAGTCAATGAAGATGTACCAATTTTTTCATATAAATTCAATGATTTTATGCGTATAAATATATATGTATGTAAATATATTTTTTTTTTTGTTTCTCTAAATTCCAACTATTTTCTTTATTGGCCTTTCAGATCTAACTTTTTTGTTCGTTCAATTGGAAATTTATTGCAGACTAATTCACTTAAATCACTGCCAATAGTAAACTAAATGGTGGCCACTAACCGTTAGATGAATCAATCAAAAACTTTCACATTAATCCAATTTGTGGGCGAACATGCAACACAAACAACAACAGCCGCCACATTCTGTTGCCTTGGTTGGCCTTCGCATAGTAGGAGAAAAAGGATGCGGCTTTGCAAGAAAAAAGGGACAGCGCATTTGAATTGATTTCAAATAACTGGAACCCTTACTTTATATACATTTTTTAATGCTTTCTTTTTCTGAGCAATAAATTTTACATATTTTTCTTTTTCCCATTTCATATGGTGGCCACTAATTTGATATGCCATGAGCCATATTTGAATGTGTTTGCAAATAGTGAATGGCCAAAGGATATTTAAAGGGAAAATAGCGCATGTGAGCGCATGAAGTTGCGTAAAAGTATGAGGAGAATAGCATGAAAAACCACATAAACTTTTTATTTTTTTTTTTATCGAGAATCACAGTAGCTTTCAATCAACAATGGGAAATTCAACATGTACATATAAAAAATCATAATTTAACAATCGTTTATAAAATTATTTCATAACGCACAGTTTAAATTCAATTAATAAATATTGTTTTTTTTTTTTGTCATAATTTTCCATCCAGTTTTTCTAACTTTATTCACATAACTAAAGAAATATGTAAACATCACACAAACAAGTCATATTTACTGACAAAACAAAATTTACTGCAGTTCCTATTAAAATAAATGGCAAAAAACTTACATTCTGTAACAAAAAATATCGGGAATTGTTCCTTTAAATTATCTTTGCTAAAATGTTGGCACAACTGTCCTCTATAGATCTGTTAAGTAGCTTGTTTTTAGTAGGTATGTTCGGCGATTTTAGGTTAGGTTAGCCTGGTTGGCTTTAAGCCACGCATAGACAGCGGCTCCACCTTGAAGAAATGCTAACGCGGTTCCAGGGTGGAAACCAGCCGAGGAGGAGGAATGTTATAGTGTTAGTGGGAGCATGCCACAAAAAAAACAAAGCCACGCATAGACTTTTTAGTCCATAACGATACCAGATGGAGACCGACCTCTATGAATACTGAAATTAGACATCAAGTAGAATGGCAACGCTTTTGGCGAATCTAAGCTGAGCTGGGAGATCCGCTTTAGAGACGTTCTCCTGACCCTCAAACAGTGGGGCTCCCAGGCACTTTAAACGCTTTTTTAATAATGCCAGATAAACGCACAGAAGGTGTTCTAAAGTTTCCTCAACATCCTCTCTGCATTTCCTGCATTTGTCTGTGTTAGCAATCCCTATCTTGTGCAGCCAATAGAATATGACCTGTGAGCATACCTATGATAGCTCTGCAGCCTTTTTGCGAGTGCATAAGTACGAATTAAGTCAGTTTTTGTCGTTAGTTCTACACTAACTTTTACTGTTTTGCATGTAGTCAGATTAGTCCACCTAGCTTCCACTCGTTTTTTCTTCTATATTATATATTGTTGTTGTATATTAATATATATTTAGCGGTTTTAGTTTGTCGTTCTCTTGTTTAAATGGTAGTCTAACAGCACTTTCTGCTGTGTCATTTACTATTTCGTTTCCCATAATGCCTTTGTGACCAGGTACCTAATAGATATGCAGTCTTCTGTTTACGGCTAGCCTTTCTATGGCCTGCCTGCTCCGTCGAACATTTTTGGACTTAATACAATATGAGCTTATTGCTTTTATTGCTGCTTGACAACTCAGCGATTTTAACTGTGGATAAAAATATCGAGCAAAGAATTTGTCTTAAATTTTGTGTTTTGAACGGAATTTCCTGTGCCGAGTCATTGAAAATGTTGCAGAAAGCCCATGGCGAGTGTGCTTTATCAAAAACACGGGTCTGCGAGTGGTATAAGGCCATTCACGTCTTCAACGGATGAAAAGAAAGTCGTGGACAAAGTCAAGGAAATGGTGCTGGAAAACCATCATTTAAGTTTGAGGGAGGTAGCTCGTGACCTTGGCATGTCTCACGAATCAATTCGCAACATTTTACACCATCAATTGGCGATGAGACGCCTGGCTGTTCGACTCATTCCAAGAGAGTTGAATTTCTTTCGAAAAATTCATTCAAGAAGGTGTCTGAAGACATGCTTGAGCAAGTAAATTCGGACTCAGCGATTATCCAGCGCATCATAACAGGTGATGAGACGTAGGTATATGAGTTTGTCATGCAAATCACTCAACAGGCGGCTGAATGGCGCTATCCGCATGAGCCGAAACCCAAAACACCACGTCAAAGTCGGTCAAAAGTGAAAGTCAAGCTACTCGTTTTTTTTTTGATTATCATGGAGTTGGGTACTCGGAATTTATTCCAAATGGTACGGTACGGTAAATAAAGAATATTATTTGGAAGTTATGCGACGTTTGAGAGAGAATTTGCTTAGAAAATGGTCCAATTTGTGGAAAGAAAACTCATGGACCTAGCACCATAATAAGGCACCGTCCCACAAGGCTCATAATGTGAACACTTTTTTCACCAAAAACTCGACAAATATCATTGAACAAGCATAGTATTCACCGGATTTAGCCGCTTGTGACTTTTTTCTTTTTCCAAAACTTAAATTACCACTCCGCGAACGCCGCTTTGAGTCGATAGAGGCCAATAAGGAGAATTCGCTGAAGGTGCTAAAGAAGATCTCTTCAAATGCGTTTAAAAAGGGCTTTGATGACTGGACTAATCGTTGACATATTTGTATTGTTACGAATGGAGTCTATTTTAGAGGCGACAAAATAAATTTTGATGATTAAACAATTATTTTGCGTTTTATTGAACAATTCCCAGCACTTTATTGACAGAATGTATGTTATAAAAACAATAAAACCAACCGCTAAATACTCGAGAACTCACTTTTCACATAACACGTTGATTTTTTCTCCCAACTAACCCGTCACCGATTTTTTACATATCTTTCGATCAAAACTTGGTGCTGTAGACAGCATCTTATAAAATAAGTAGAAATTTATTTAAATAATTAGGAGAGGACATGTTAGGTAAGTGATGAGGAAACCTTGCTCAGAAGGGTGAGCTTCAAAACAAATCCCTAGTCTCGAACAAATTAGTTTGCCAAATACATTCCAAGCCGCTAGTCATTAGATGAGCGTTCGGAGAAGTTGATGGTAGCGAAAGTTTAACAAGATTAGTTTGTCGAAGAATTCAAACTGCTAGTGCAAGAAATTACTCATAGACAACAAAAATGTACCAAAAATTAACTCAACGGACTAAAAAACGCCAAGTCGATTGTGAAAGTGATTTTCTTAGGCAAGTTTAAATTTAGTAATTTTAGTTTCGTCAATTGAAAATTTGGTTTTCGTCATGTCGCAGTTGACCTTAAGAATCAGAGCACGTTTTAGGTAACGATCATTTATTTATTCAATTAATAGCCTAAAAAATACAGTATTTCTTACAGACTATGAAAACAGATTAATGCTGAATAAATTAATCAAAGTAAAATTAAAGTTATAAATACCTAGTTTCAATTGTATTGGGTGAAAGAAAAATATAACATTTTCGATTTAATAAATGGGGCTATTGACTCCCCATTGCCACTTGAGAAAGTCAATTTCAATACCCTACAGCAAAGTTAACGGAATCATGATTTTTTCTGGTTAGGGATGGTAAGAACTAATTTCGCTTCCAATGCTCCGCTTTCTAGAACTCTGGGAGAATTTAATTCGCTTTCAAATCATACCGGCCTGGATTTTTCTTCTACAAAGAACCACTTCAAATTGATACCAAATGAATTGTTTAACTTAATTCTTAGTAGCTATTAACTAATAATTTTCCTCTGTAAACTATGTGGTATATATGGGGATACTTTTCTCACGTTGGGCAGCTGGCCCTAAGGGTACCGACCCTACCAGTGAGGTCATTAGGTATGAAGTCCTTTTGAGAACGCTTGACATTAGTCGAAGAAAACTATTTATAAAAAAATCTTTTATCGTTGATTTGACATTTTTGTGTACTGGCATCGTGCTAAAATAAAGCTTCTACATTATAATCAAGATTATTACGCAGGCAGAATATGTTAAAAGTTCATTAATCAGCCTCTTTTTTGTAGTTTTTCGAGTATGATAACAAATTCAACTTCAAACACATTTAGAAGCTGTGCAACATTTTTAAAACGATAGTATCGTAATAAAGTGGCGTGCCAAAACTTTACCAGAGCTGTAACGCACGCTGAAAAAAGTTTGCTGTAACGAAATCGTAGAACGAAGTTTGAGGTAAGGCTTCGTCTTCTTCATTATGCATTATTCATTACTTTGACTTTGTAAAATCGACTGCAGTGACCAAATTTCAAGACTTCAATCAAGACTAAATTCCATTTTCTTTCAGTAATAATCGCTGAAGAATAATAATTCATACTAATTCAGTTTGTGACGCCTACCACCAAGAGCTGCTGCCAATTTAAGTGAATAGCAAAAGAAAAGGAAGAAATTTACATGTGAAGACAAGCCAAAGTTCAGTACCCATTTTGCTTCAGACAAATGTGTATGAAATTTGCATATTTTTTGCTGCTCGATGCTTATCACTTTCTAGTTTCAACTTTTATAGGCACTTTTCGCATTTTCCATGGAACGCACAAAATAAGCCTTTTTGCAAGATTTTTAGCTCACAAAACTTTTTACACGCCAACGGCAGCTATTTACAAGAGCAATACTCATCAGCATTGGAAATCAAAAAGTATTTGCATAAAATCGTAATGGCCTTAAGGCATTTAAGGTCAAAAGTGCAAGCGACCCTAAAAATCCACACAAAAAAGGCAAAACAAAAAAACATAAAAAGAAATAAAACAAAAAACAAAAAACAAACAAATTCCAAAACAATAATAAAAGTGGAAAAGTTTAATGGGAAAAGTAAATATGTAGGTATGTATGTGCATATATGGCAAAAGGATACCAGAAATTGACTTACCAACACTCGCAACTCGCAACAAAAATCTGCGACGATTCTTTTCGCTTCTGTTTCTCATTCCTCTACGCTCTTTAGGGTAAAATGATGCAAATTTTGAAAGTTTGTTAGAGGTCTTTTGCATACCGACAAAGCAAAGCTCCACAGCAAAGCCAAACAACCACTTGTTGCTCAGCAGTAGAAAATTAAGTGCCTAGAAACAAGTTTTATTGCGCAAAAAGTCGAGTATAAATTTGAAAATAAGTCTAGGCTGACCCACCCATACACATACATATTTGGCTGTGTGTGTATGTGTGTGGCATTTCTCAACATCAGCGTTAAATTGGCCAAAGGAAGTGCTAATTAAACCAAGTAGCCACAAATGACGGTTTGCTTTAATTTTATTCCGACTTTTGCGCCTTACAGCTGCAAATACATGGAAAGCGGAAACGGAAATGGTGCAACTGGGTAATCACTAGCGCACCACAAAGTCTTTGTATGAGTTAATGGATTTTTTTCTATACTACCACTTTAATGACTTGGGTGGCGGAGAGTGAGTAAGTGGTAAAAAAATTAAAAAAATTTACGCAAATTAGCTGCTGCCATCATTTGTTCCTTTCACATACATTTCTCCTTGTTGTGCGACCACTTCCGGCTTGCTGAATTTTTTCTCTTTTCCTTTAGTTCTGTATTTTCAATTTACTGCCCACTTGCTTAGCAAAACAAAAGTTTAATCTCCATAGTGTCGCGCTTGTATGTGTGCCTGGATATGTATGTGTGTTTATAGATCCGAAGATAATTTACAAAGAATGTATTGTGGAATATCAAATCAATCTGCTTGTGGCCGGTGGTATGTGGTAAATCACCAATTAGTTTGCCAAGCAATACAAACGTAAAACGAACGAGGAAACAAATTTTAATTAAAGTGCAGGCGGCAATCGAATAGACTGGCATCAAATTGTCATTTCTGCTCAAACACCACAACTACGGAAGAGAAGGTTATTACATCCATATCGTCTGCTCGCCTTTGCATCTACCGGAACTACTTTTATTCCTCTTTATTACTCTTTTGCGAGTGAAACTGGATCCGCGATCTTCTATAATATTCATGGAAGAAAACTCCTAGACTCAAGGAATACCTGTCAAATAGCCATTTACCGGTTTTCCAAGCCACGGCCTTCGAGATATCCTCTCTTGAAAGACCTAGCAATTCCTTTGTTTTTTTCTTATTAATTTACGGCCACAGCAGCCTAGCTAATTGCGGTGGCAAGAAGGGCTAAAGTCACTAGATTCGTTCACAAGGGGACGCCGCAGGGTGGTATCCTTTCGCAACTACTTTGGCTAGTTGTTATTGACGAACTTCTGATAATACTAAATAAGGGTAGACTTAAGGTGGCTTCGTCGTAATTGACCGTTTCCTTTAGTCTTGGTTGAGAATTTGGAAAGGTCACTGACTGTACCCAGTTGCTAGGCTGCCACTTGCGGCCTCCGAATGAACTCTGATAAAACGGAGCTGGTGCCATTTACCAGAAAATATAAACCTTCACCCTTTCGATTTCCCAAATTAAACAACCACGTTCTCCCGCTCTCATTGGAAGTGAAGTGTCTTGTAGTGCTACTTGACTCCAAACTCCATTGGAAGCTACACATTGAAAATCGGGTAAAGAAGGCCAGTATAGCCTTCTACTCCTGCAAATCTATGTTCGGTAAAAAATGGGGACTCCAGCCACTGGTCGTGCTCTGGATGTACAACGCAGTGGTTTTGTCAATTTTAACGTGTATCTGCCTGGTTTGGTGGCAAGCTCTTCGAAAGGGTTATGATATTAATAAACTGGGGAGGGTGCAAAAGACTGCATGCATTGGCATCACCGGAGCATGTAAAACTTGCCCCGACTGCTACGTTATTTCTATCGCAGTTTGGCCTCTGGAGACAATCTCTCAAGGGACATGGTAGCATTTTCGGGCAGTTAGCACCATATTTATCCGAACTTCGTACAGATCTCTCTATCCGCAAACTGGAGTTTGAAGATCGTGCTAGAGCAATCTTTCCAAATAGGCAGGATTGGATCGAGGTGAAAATCTGCAACGAAGCTTGCACCTCTGCCTTCACTGCCGGCTTCAAAATGGAATCGCGAGTCGGAGTAGGGATTTCCCTAAATCAGCAAATTTATCTATCTTCTCTAAACTGCCGAGTACTGCTAGTACTTTTCAAGCAGAAGTCTTTGCAGTCCTGCAGGTATGCAAAATGCTTAGGGAACATGGGAGCGAGGGAGGTATTAACACTTTCTTTCCTCCAGTAAAGAGGAGATCAAATCTTTTCTCACATAGGAACATGGAAGGAGATGAAATTGCTAATGAGCTTGCCAGGAAGGACACTGAAATGGTCTCAGAGACCTCCTAAAGGAGAACTGCAGAAATTATTTCTCGCGGAAAAGCTAGGGTTACCATTCAACCCCCATTGCAGAAGCTGTGGGGACCTTTCAGAGAAGGAGACTGTTGAGCGCTTTCAAATGTCCGGGCTTGGCAGCTAGACGATTAAGGCCACTGGGTGCTACTTTTTTCGACAGCCTGGGGCAGGGCGCCAACCTAAGTCCCATCAATCTTCTCCATTAAATCAACAGCTCTGGCTGACTGTAGATATCTACCTGTTGGAGGTCTCATAATGTTATCAATACGGCGCTTTAGTGCTACTTGAGGAGTGCCAGTCTGGCACTTCAACCATTTCTCCTACCTATGAGCCCGTATTCTAACGTACAATGGGAATTTGGGTTAGGGAATAAGTTCATAGCGCTTTTATATTATATTTTGTTTTCCAACAATTTGTTTTCTGTTTAGCAAAGAGTAAGTATTCATTCGATAGAACTCTTTCTGCTCTACAAAGCTATGTTAACTGTGTTGCTGAGTTATTTTTTATCAATTTTGAGGCTTAGAATTGGTATACCCAGGAGGCAAAAATCAACATTATCTACACCCGCTCTTCTTTGCTCTTCATCGACGTCAAAAAGCTGCCGAAACAGCAGGGGACATTTGCAGCGTGTGTGGAGAAGGTATCATAGGCGAGTCTACAGCACGGACATGTTTTTGCAAAGTTCAAAAATTGCGACTTTGATGTCAATGACACGTCCCGGAGCGGAAGGTCTTCTGAAATTGATAAAGAACGTCTCCAATAACTTTTGAAGACCAACCAGTCGGGAATTGGCGAAAAACAAGAATTGCGATCAATTACTTTCATTCAATAGGATTTACTGAAAAATTGGGAACCTCGATGCCTCTCGAGCTCAATGAAAAAAACAAAGAAAGTCGCCTTCAAATTGCTTCTCAGCGCTTTTTGTCCCGAATCGTCACGGAAATGATGATTATAAAATGAAAATTATCTATATCAATATGAAGCAAAGAAAGTAGTGGGGGCTCCAGGAGATGCACCAGAGCCTAGAGATACGCCAAAGCCGAGGATCTTCATCCAAAGAAGATCCTGATAAGTGTTTGGTGGGACTGGGAGGGCATGGTGCACTGGGAAATGCTCGAAAAGAGTGCCGAGGCACCCTACATTGCCCAAATAAACCGCGTGAATGAAGCTACCCGACTGAAAAGATCTGATCGACATGGTCAAGCCATACTCCTTCACAACAACGCCAGCCCCCATGCTGCACAAATCGTCCAAGTCGCACTCCAAGAGCTCGAAAGGGAGATACTTCAGGATCTGCTGTATTCTCCAGACCTTGCAGCGGTCTATTACCATCTTTTCCATTACCTGTCCAACCATTTGAATGGAGCTGCCTTCGATAATAAAGAGGTTCTTAAAAACAGGCACAACAACTTCTTTTCTTGATTCTTGGCGGAACGACATCAATAAATTGGTCGAGAGGTGGGAGGAGGTTGTAAACAGCAATGACGAAAATATAACTGATTAACTTATTGATATAATTATTGTTTTCTGTTTAAATAAAAATTTTCGGCAACGAACTTATTCCCCAACCCAATAGATGAAACACGAACTGGTTGAGCTGAAAAGTGAACTGGTACTCGTTCCAGTCCCCAACTAGCATTTTTCCCTGCAGGGTATACTCTCTTATTTACAACTACTTATACATTCGTGAGTGCATTTACGCTTTTTGTATGCACTACTGCGCCGTTGTTTTGTCTCCAGTCCACAAATTTTATACTGCCTAACAAATGCATTCCACTAGACGACGACAATCGCTTGATCCTTATAATCTACTTGCATGATATTTCGGCTGAGTGCTTCGCGTTTATTGCATTACCGCAACAGTCAAACGGTTTGTGTGCGGGCCGAGGGAAACCAACAGCATAACAACACTCGCCGAGCTACACAACAGTAATGGCAAGGAAGTACTCAAACGTGGTGGATACCACAAAAACCAATGCTACAACAATCTGGGAAAATTCAAAGCTACATTGCATTACACGCCTACGCTACACTGACGCAATAATAAAGTAAAGTGAAGAAGGGTTGAGTGGGGTAATATAGTCCTCTGCAAGGGCAATACAGCTTGCACAACTCATGCAGGGTGGTTATGCATTTCGGCTGGATTTTCAATTTTACCTCACTGAATGTTACCTGGGCAGCGAAACATGTGAAGAGGGCGGTATGAGTGGTGGGT
The DNA here is from genome assembly GCF_027943255.1 of Anastrepha obliqua. Classification (NCBI taxonomy): domain Eukaryota; kingdom Metazoa; phylum Arthropoda; class Insecta; order Diptera; family Tephritidae; genus Anastrepha; species Anastrepha obliqua. The sequence goes on from NC_072893.1 coordinate 13,176,946, forward strand.
TTGTGTGTGCGTGTCGCACAAGTTGTAATTGAGTGTATTTCAATATGCGCTTGTAGCCTGCGGTGGATGCAGTGGTTGAGAGCAAACGCTCGTGTTGGTGCTAATTGAGGGAAAAAGATTGAATTTTAAAAAAGCTATTTAATTTCAAAAATAGAAATGAATTTTTCCATACCAAATGTGACTTTCCACACATTTTCTGAAAATAGTTTTGTGGCCTGCAGGCGTGGAAAAACATCAACATAACTGCGTAGTTTGAAAAAACGACATAAGTGGAGTTTGTGCTTCACAGCTCGAAAACGCTAATTTGCTGGATGCTAATGAAATATATTTTAGCTAAAAATCACTCATTGCCTTAGCTTGGAATGCAATTTTGAAGAAATTTGAATAAAAATGTAAAATAAACCAAAAGCGAAACCTGCTAAGCGCAGATACCTTCTTTTTTCATCAAAAGTCAAAAGACGTGCATGCAACAGTCTCAAATCACACAGTGTGATTTCAAATTTGCGCTCATTTCGCAGAGACTTATTTCATTTTACAAGCCTTGCTTTCGGCCTTTCTTAGTTTTTGTAGAAATAAAAAAAAAAATTTCCAAAATAATTCTCATATAAAGTTTGATGCTTGAAAATGGCAGGTGCACTTTAAGGGGGTAAGGTAATTAATTTTAATTTTTTTTTTTAATTTTGCTTAATTTTTTGGATAATATTTGAAAAATATTGCGTAAAAATGTTATGTCTATCCGAGTGAAATTGAGGAAATTATGCTTATTTGAGCCTCCTTGCTCCAGGACGAATTTCTATGCCTGCACTTAAAGAAACTAAGGAAAACTTGAATTCATTTGAAGTATGCGCTAAGAAAAAAATTTGTAATAATATGTACATGCAAGTGTGATGAATTCGTACTAGGTTAGGTTAGGTTGGAAGGTTGCCCAAGGAATGAGCACACATGGACTAAGATAAAAGGGGTCGTCCCTTGTGATACCATTGTGAAGGAGGTGAGGTAGAATGGGAAACTGATGGCATGACAAGAGAAGGCGAGGAGAGGTGCTGGTGGGATGGTTAGCAGGATAGGTTTAGAGTGTGTGAATTATGAACGATGACTGTGCTGTGTTTGCGTCAACCGCTTTGTGCTGCTGATGAAATTCCTCAGATGCTTAATGTCAACGCCAGCTATGTCAGCAGGCATAGCAAAGAGGTAAGAGCCAAGATGCCTAGATCTTAACCCCGTCAGAGCAGGACAGCTAAGGAGAAGATGCTGAGATGATTCCACTTCATCCTCCATAAATACGACACAAAAAGAAATCGAGGTAATTCCAAGTCTCACAGCATGCATTCCTCATGCACAGTGTCCTGTGAGAAAACCCACGAGATTCGAGAGCTGATATTTTGTCAACCTCAGAATCTTGCCCGACCACGTGACCAACGCTCGCCGAGTTGGCGCGAAGCCCATTTTTCCAAGAGCAGACCGCAGGTAGTCAGAGCGATCCCAATTCTCTCCATTCCCGGAGAAACCACCTCACATGTCCGTTGTCTGGCCAGTTCATTCGCCACACAGTTTCCCGCAATGTCGCTGTGACCAGGAACCCAGATGTGTCTTATGTCAAAGAATTCGGCCGCAGTCAAGAGTGAGGCCATGCATTCCCTTAGCAGTTTGGAATGCGCCGTCACTGGCCCGAGGTCCTTTATAGCCGCTGTCGGAGTAAATATTTACGCTCTTGGCTGTTAGTACGTCGTCGTATTAGTCAGGCTATTCTCATTTGAGGAAAAACAATGCTCGTAAATGCAACGAAGTTTTTTTATTTTTTGAAGTGAAGCTTCTTAGGCGTCGATGGACGAGCGAGAATAGAGAGTAAAATTTCAAGGTCATGCAACGTTTTGGGCTTTTTCGTTCCGCGAGAGAGAAAAAAGATATAACGTAGAATAAAAGGAGAGAGAGAGCTATACCTCATATATATCTTAGATACACTTTAGGCTATTTGTCCTGAGTTTTTCCTTGTGGATGCTAATTTCTAGTGAGACATAACACTGCCTACTTTTGTTCGCGCTTGTTTGTTGGTGCAAACTTGTAGGTGCCTACTTTTTGGCGTTATATTTCCTTGGTGCCTACTGTTTGGTGCGTTTTTTGGTAACAATTTTTTTGGCGCTCTTTGTTTGCTTCCTACTTTTTGGTGCTTATTTCCGCTTCCTGGCTAGTGCTTGTACGTACTATAAAGTGCTATTCATTCCAGCGTCGGATTTATTGGTATTGCCTTGCGGTAATTTGTGCCGTTGCTGCGGTCTTGGAATTGCTGCGTTTGTGCGAGTGATAAATGCTCGGAGTAGTGCACTTTGTTGGCACGGTTTGTGTCCGGCGTTTACCTACCCTGGACGACCCTTCTCCATTTGTTGTAAATTTTGTCTATTTGTATTTTCTGCAAATGTTGTGAATTTATTTAGATATATATTCTTTCTCTCTCTCTCTCCCTCTCATTCTCTCTCGGGTCTCTCCCTCTTTCTTTGTCTGCCTTCAAGGTTTAACATCTGTTATGTAAAAAAACTTAAGTTTTTTAAATTCTTTTTTTTTATTCTTTGTTTATTACAATCTGTTAAATATTAACACTATGAAGTTTTTTACCAATTTACACTCGTTTTATTATTTTGTTTTCTTTTTCAAGGAAATAATTTATATTAGTTTTTTCTGCTTTGCTATGAAAATTAATTTGCGTGTTTTTTTAAGTGAGAATTCCGCTCCGCTTGCGAGCTGCCAGTAAAAATGTCAAACTTTCTGCGCCTTTTGTCATAAATCGCATGCAATTACTAAGGCATCCTTCAAAAAGCATTTTTTATTGTTATCTTTTTAATCTTTTTTTCTTTATTTACGAACCATTTCAAATTTTTTATGATAACAAAAAAATACTTGTAGTTACAACAAGCTTAAGCACTTCGTCAGCCAGGAGAGGATACTTGCGTAAACTTTCAACTTTCGTTATAAAGAGAATCTTCAAAAAAATTGTTGCTAAAAGAATTAAATATTTTGCCAAATAAGACCAAATAAAGAAAATTGAAGAAATAACAACATTTTCGCCACACAAACAAAAGGGAGTAAAATAAAACTTTCTCGATTGCATTAAAAACTGAGCAAAGTTGCGTGCCACGCGAGCAACCACGCAGCGCGCCGGCAAGAGTTGAGGCATGCAACATTTAAGTTTCCGAAAGGGCAAAAGTATGAGCAAAACGCTAAGGAAATGTATCTGATATGTGGAAAAAAATGGCCAAAAACTTCGGAACTTTCACGGAAATGCAAGAAAAGGCACAAAAAAAACAACAACAGAAATGCATTGGCGCATCAACAGCATCATCGTGTTGCAAGTGAACATGAGCGCAGCGCAACGTTGCAGTGCTGACAGAAAAGTGTGGTAAGTAAAAGTTTGTAGTTGCTTTCGCTGATAGCAATAAAAATATACATGAAAAGTTGGCAACAACAACAAAACAAAGCCAAAACGAAAAAAGTCAAAACACGTACGCGGCAGGTGACGGAAACAAGCAAGCAGCAGAAGAGACGAGCAGAACACTTTTAGTGGCATGCGAAAGGCACAACTTTTGCTACATTCAACTTGCGTCACATTTGGTAAATTTGCACGTTTTTATGTACACCTCTTTTTGTACATACTAGGTTGTTCAATAAGTTTTGTGGTTCGATAAGAAAAGAGGTTTATTTCAGTTTAGTGTTCCTGAGCATCAATACAATTTTTCGAACCAGATTTGAATTCATGAATTCCATCCCTGAAATGAGAATCTGGAAACTCTGCAAAAGACGCTCCCACTGCTTTTATGACCTCATAATTTGATGAAAAACGCTTTCCACGTATGAATTTTTTTGGGTCAGAAAACACATGGAAGTCGGTAGGGCCCAAATCTGTTGAATACGGCGGATGCTCCAACAATTCGAACTTTGATTCATGGATTTCAGTCATTGTCAAAATGCTCTTCTCTTGCGACTCGGTGCGTTGTCCTGAAGAAAACGATTTTTTTTTTGCAAAATGCGTCTGTTTTCACGAGTTTTCTCCTTAATCTGGTCTTAAAGATTACAATAATACTCAGAATTTATCGCAAAGTACTAGTCCTCAGCTTTAAAATCCATTTTTAAAAATATTTTTGCGATTAATATAAAAAAAGTTATACTATTTTGAATTCGCCCTTTACAGGGGCGTTAGAGAGTTAGAAAGGTTGAATTTGCATATCTAAAAGTCTCCAATTCAAAATAGAATAACTTTTTTTATATTAATCGTAAAAATATTTTTAAAAATGGATTTTAAAGCTGAAGACTAGTACTTTGCGATGCCGTTGTGGAAAATTAAAAAAAAACTTTACCTTGCCCAAAAAAAAATTTAAAAAATGACCAAAATCTGCATTTTTTGACTTTTTAACCTCAAATTGCCAAAAATCCTGACGTGCTGGAGCATTTTCAAGGCCATATTCGTTATCAGCATAAAAAAACCTTGAAGAAACACCCATAGCCGTTTTAAAAGCTGTAAAAAAGCGAGATTTTGTTGGCCTGTGTTATTTTTTAGTTATTAATATGCTTAGGTACTTCATATTTCTGTCGTAAAGTTTTACCATGCAAGTAAATAAAATCGATTAATTATCATTGTGTTTTCATTCTCCTCCACTAAAATTATAACAGCAATAGTAACAACATGAAAACATTAGCTGTCGTGGGCCATATTGATGACACTAGTCTTAAGCTGTTGCGGGCCGGATGGATGTCACTAGAGGGCCGGATTTGGCCGTAGTTTGGAGACCCCTGCACTGGAAGATAAACTCTGCAATAGCGTCACACTTAGTGCCACTGATGCTGAAGAGCAACGACGCATCGAACGACATACAGCATGCGACTGCCGAAATAATGCACCAACTTCGATACAGCGAACAGACAAGACGAAGACGCGAACGGCAAGAAAACGTGTAAGCCATCAAACACGAAAGTGCAAGCAAAATGACGATGCGAGACATAGAAACTTACCTTTCTATGGTATGAACAGGGATATGGCGGGTGGGGGAGTACTAATACGACAGCGGTGGATCCGTCATCAAAATACCTAAACAGTGAGTGGAAACAAGCAGATGCTACTTTTTACGTGTTACATCAGGACAGTAACGGACGTTGAGTCTACTGCTCAAATTGCCTTCCGACGATGTACTTAACGGGATCGGTACTTTGACGGTAAAAGGTTTAGTTCGGGTTAAAGTCCCGCATTTTAGGCATTCGATGTTTCCTCATCGTAAAAGAAAAAAAACAGAAAAACACAATACTTTAGTCACCATCACACAGAGGATACAATCCTTCATCAACAAATGCCTGCGCATCACCTGCAGAATATTCTGGCCAAACACAATCAGTAACGACGCACTGTGGAGATTAACGAACGAGGAACACATTCTTAGGCAAATCAAACGCAGAAAGTGGCGATGGATAGGTGACACACTGAGAAAACCACCAGATAGCATCACGAGGATGGCACTTGACTGGAACCCGCAGAGAGCAGAGGTCGCGGTCTTGGAGAAAGTCGATACTGCGCGAACTGGCAGATGTCGACATCTCATGAGACGGTGCAAAAAAAAAAGCACAGTACCGTGTAAGATGGAAGAGTCTTGTCGAGGCCCTATGCTCACGAGAGGAGTGAACAAGGAAAATAAAAATAAAAAAAAGAATAACAAAAAATTATATTCAATCAATTTTGCTCGGCGATAAATTTTATTACATAAAAATAATATTAATGTTTTGTTCAAAGACCTTTAGCCTTAAAAACGCTATTTATGCATCTTGGCATGCGCTCGACCACTTTTTCCATAGTTGAGTCTGGAACTCCTTTTTTCCTTCCATTGGCTCTGAACTCTTGATTATAGTTTTTTGTGGCCACTTCGTGAGATGCTAGTCTTTTCTTCAGAATAGCCTACACATTTTCAATCAGATTTAAATGAGGACTCTGTGCTGGCCATTCTAAAAGCTGGAATTCCAAATTTTTTAACCACTCTTGAACAATGTTCACGGTATGTTTTTTTGGGAAATATAACCACTTCTACTAGATACACCCTTAGGTCAACCAAATCCGGCAAATTGGTCTCTGAGAAGTTCAAATAGTCTTTTTTCACTATCCTGAATATTCGTACCAATGGACAAATATGCCACCACCTGAAGCAGTCCCACACCATAAGACTTTTAATTTGAACAAAAGAGAACCATTTAAAATGGAGGAGTCTTGTCGAGGCCCTATGCTCCCGAGAGGAGTGAACAAGGAAAAAAACAAAACTTCAGCCAATATATTGCTTACACTGCCGATGAAATCACTGGGGTTTTTACTAAATCTCTTTCAGTCATCCGACACTACGATTTCAGGTATTTTTTATGTTCTTGGACGTTCTTGACGTGGACCGTCTTCAAGGCTTGTACGACCGCATTTAAATTCAGCAATTCATATTTCTACTGTACTAATTGATGGTGAAAACTCCTTATACACTTTCAACATTAGTTCATAAATTTCCTTTGCTTTTAAATCTTCCAAAAATTGAAAAATAAAAATGTAATCACTGTACGAGACTTGATTCTTTCCATTGTAGGAAATACTGTGAGACTTCGATACTAATTGCCTTATAAACAAAGAATGAATTGACAGATTAAATGAAAAGTAGGTGAAATGGTTGAACTACCACTGATGGGATTTAGGTTAGCGCACTGCCTCAGACTGTCGAGGAAAGGAGCACCCAGACACTTTAATCGTCTAGCTATCAAACCCAGACATTTACAGAGAATGAGCTCTACAGTTTCCTTCTCTGAAAGGTCCCCACAGCTGCTGTAATGAGAATTAAATGGTAAACCCAACTTTTCTGCGTGAGTTCCGATCGTCCAATGACTCAGCTTTTCTGCGTTGAGGGCAAACCGTCTAATGACCGGTAAACACAGCTGCAAATTTGGAAATTGAGTGGCGTTGAGTCCGTAGAACTTTTTGGGTAATTTGAGTACTGGGACCTAAGGGTTTTCGAAAGAGCACATAAAAAAATGGAGCTCCATGTTTTCTGCGCTTTTCTGAAAAATACGTTCTGCAATTCATCTTTAACAACAATCAGGGGAGGTCGAAAAATGTACCAACATACCAAAAAAAATATAGGCTAGTTGCAGCGAGCCGCAAAACTTATTGAACAACCTAGCACACGTATACAAATACAGTGCACGCATGCATGTGGGAGCACATGGCACATCCTGTTGCTCGCGCCTGACGCTGCCGCCACCGGCATACTGACAGGAAGCACAAAATCTTGAAGAATTACATATGCAACAATGGCTCAGCTTCTGTTCAGCGTTGAAGTGTTGACTTCCAGTTAGTGGCTGCTAACTAAATGATTGAGAAGTATGTAGACACACACTTGTTTGTATGCACACATACTCACACACATTCACTACATACATATCTGTGGGTTGCACACAAAACAACTTAAATGAACTTAGAAAGTTTTACATTTAGATTTACGATATTTTTCAAAGAAATTTTACATTTCTACTGAAATATCCATCACCATAATCATGCAGAGCACTACAGCTCGGTGCGAGCCGTAGCTTACTCTACAATTTTTTTCCATGCATCTCGGTTCATAGCCATACTAAGGTAGCTGGTCGCTCCTATGCTTCTTATATCATCGTCAAAGTCGTCTGACCATCTTTTCCGCGATCGCCTTCTTCCCTAGTGCAACCAAAACTTTGCGAGGTATTCTTTCATCTGGCATTCTACAAATGAGTCCTAGCCATCCGAAGTGCTGCGATTTCACAAACCGTAAGACGTTTTCGTCTTATGAGAATTCTCGTACTGGATCCAGTATTCTTCTTTCCTATATACTTAACTGTGTCATTGTATTTGCTTCCAGTGTCCGCGTTTCACATGCTTATGTTGCCCCTGGTCGAATCAGTGTTTTATGTATTTAGATTTTCGTTCTTCTACTCAAAAGTTCGTTTTTTAACAGTTTACTGTGGGCAAAATATGTCTTAGATAACAATCGTTGTACCATCCGTTCTACTGAGCAGCAGTCCTAGGTATGTAATTTGATCCACGCTTTCAATTCTCAATGATTACCAATTGTAAGGTAAGGCACTTTTCTCAACGTGTTAAGTCTTGCGGGGTATTTCGTTTTCCTTTTGTTTATTAGTCCATTGTACTGCACTCGGGTTTCCTTTTTAGGTTACTTTAAATCTACCCGACCTCTGAAGAAATCTGAGTAGATTTGCGGTGCCAGGGAGCCAAGGTGGTCGCTTCGTAACACATCATTGCCAAAGACCTCAAGCCCTATTCGAGCGAAGGCTAGCAAACGCATAGAAAGTGGTGCACCGTCTCATCCTCCTCTTTACATGCTTGGCAGAGCACGCTGTCTGAGGTGCCTACCCTTACCATGTGATTGGCTCAAAGAAAGTGGTCCGTCATCAGTCCTACCTACAGTAACTTCAGCTTACTGACAGGACAGACGTGCGACAGTCGGTCGGGCATGGCAAGTAACATCAATTTCGTCCATCTGGTCTCTCTCAACCTGCCACGCTTGCTTGCAGTAGCCCGCTTGCTAACCGTGGCTTTGATGGCTGCGGAAGGGAGTGGCAGAATGGGCTCCGGGCTAAAGAAGCTAGCCTCAGAGCCCATCCTGGCTAAAGAGTCCCAGATCTCGTTACCCGCGATATCCACCTGCCCCGGGAGATATGTTAGGATCAGGATATTACGTCTTCCGGCATAGTTCAGCCAGGATTTACAGGACTCAACTACCCTTGAAGTGGTTGGAGAGCGGCCTGAGGCAGATACATATAGATCTGCCCCTCCACCTGTTTTCTACAACATTCATTGCTTCTTCAACAGCATACACCTCCGCTTGAAACACAGATGCATGCATTCTAAGAGTAAAGTGAAGTTTTGTCCCGCTGGATTCCACGTAGACACCAGAGCCGGAACCGTGCTCGATCCAGGAGCCATCCGTGAAAACAGTGTTTGCCGGGCTCATTTTCAGAGTTTCACCGCAATTGAGCCTCTAACAGCACCACCCTGTATCTATTTTCAAGTGCGACTCCGGATGCCATGGAGTCAAGGAGCATGAAGAGAATCGTTGGTTCGAAGTCCATGCCTTCTCTGTTGTCAATTCCGGAGAGGGGCCCTACAAATTCCCATTGTGTTTCAGTTTCAGCAGATGGCCTTCAACTCCTCTTCTTGGATGAAAACATCAAGTGATGGTAGACTAACCAGCGTATCTAATGCAGGGCCTGAAGTAATCGGAAAAGCTCCGGTACAACAGATGACCACAGTGCATTGTAGTCTCGATAAGGTCCTCCTGACTCCCACAAGATAGAGTCTACTCATAGCCGTGGAGAGTCTACTTCATAGGTCTTATCATAGCCGTGTAGATCCATAGGATGTTGTTAGGAGAAAGACCACACGTTTTCCCAAAGACACCCTTGTCAGTGTTTTGAACGTCTTTGTTTCAAAGGGTGACTTGGAGTTTGCTAACGAGGATTACTACAAGACATTTGATCTCTTTGGATACCTGGATTGTGACTCCTTTTAGCTTAGGCAGAACGAGTCCATCGAGCTTCCTCGTTCTGGTAAAGAGCGCAATACCCGTCAGCACCAAGCGCCAACCATATCCAGAGTTTTCTGCATGTTTCTACAGATGTTCTTAAGCGAAGAGCCTTTTACCAAACAGACAAAATCGTCCGCATATGCTTGTGCGTAGGCTCCCGAGTCGTTTAAGGTGGTGAGTAGTAGATCTAGCACCATGCATCAGAGCAATGGAGACAGCACACCACTTTGGGACAGTCTCTATTAACCCGGATACAACCAGCAGATCTTTCTCTGTTCGAACCGTGACGATCTTCTTTGGGCTTGCATCGAACGAATACAATTCACTAGTACCCGGCCTACGCCATACCAACTAGCTGAGTTGCACACTCTGTCAAAAGTGGCATTATTAAGTGCCCCCTCTATATTCCGAATGATTCCCAGAGCCACATAATTGGGGAATTTTGGTGAATATATAATAGTATCGATGCTTTTATGAAATCGTCTCCCTGAAATTTTATTTTGCTTAAACCTTTAGGTAAGTATGACTGAAAAAATTTTAAATTTCATTAAAACCTCCAATTTTGCCCTTAACAGGTAACAAGTGAAAATTCGACTTAAGCAGTTTCGTCAAAACACCACACATATGTATTTGTAGTCACCACGAAAGTTAAGCTTGAAGTATGCACGCACTTGCATTTCACGCAGAGTCAATGTCTTGGCATTATTAGTTGCAAATTTTGTAGCAGATGCTGCAAGTGAGCTGTGAAATATTTTCAATCAACGTTTTTCAGCGCACTCCGCCTTCTTCACAAATATTTCAGAAACTATGCTAGTAAATATTTTCAATATTTTAATATATGCATGCAAACGTGTTGCTGTTTCTTGTTTGTTGACAAGCGCGCTTTTGAAATGTTGCAGTAACGGATCACTATGAGCGTGTGGAGTACTCTGATGTGCATACTTTCACATATAAAAATGTTGCCATAATAAGTGTACATATAACCATAAATCATGTCAAGCATAAGCGTGTTGCATAAACAGTTTAGTGGCACATGCAAAATGCAAATATTGGCTGTATTTTTTTTTTTCTGATGAGCACGAAAATTAATAATCCACAACATTTTCAGGCGCGCAGCTCACAGTCACTCACTTGACTAAGACGAGCTGTGAACAGTAAAATGCTGCCACACCACACGAACAGATTATAAGACCAACTAAATTTCTTTTATTTTTCATTATCAATTAACGGCTGCAATTTATGTTTTTAATATTTTTTAAACTTTTAATGGTAAGGTGAAATTGTTGAAGTGCCGGTATGGCACTCCTCAAGTAGCACTAAAGCGCCGTTTTGATACAACTTTAAAAATATCCGGAAATAAGCACAGATTTCACGAAACTTTAATTAATTTTTAATAAAACTAAAATCTATGGAACAACGAAAGTGCAGGATGCGCCATCTTTTATGTTGGTATGTAAACGCTGAATAACTTTGTCATTTACGAACCGATCGACTTCAACATACATGTTTTCGATATGTCAATTCAGTATTATTTCAACCATGGATCGCTTTGCACCGAAACAGCCGAAATCGACGCTATAAAACCCGATAAGGTGGCCACTTGATGGATATTGTATTCAAAAATAGTTTTAATAAATTTTAAATAACCAATTATAAATAACCGAACTATAGTGACTAAATTTACATTATTGGACATCAAACCACCAACAGCTTACGTAGAATGCGAACTGAAGAAAATATCGCAGCTGTATTGGCCAGTGTTAATGATGACCATCAATTATCGATTCGTCGCCGTTCGCAGCAATTGGGCCTGTGTTACTCAACAACGTGGAAAATTTTGCGAAAGGATTTAGGTGTGAAACCTTTCAAAATACAGCTGGTGCAAGAATTGAAGCCGAATGACCTACCGCAACGCAGAATTTTTGGTGAATGGGCTCTTGGAAAGTTGGCCGAAGATCCACTTTTTTATCAAAAAATTGTTGTTCAGCGACGAAGCTCATTTTTAGATCAATGGGTACGTAAATAAGCAGAATTGTCTATTTTGGAGTGAAGATCAGCCAGAAGAATTGCAAGAGCTACCAATGTATCCAGAAAAGACCACAGTTTGGTGCGGTTTATGGGCTGGAGGTATCATTGGACCGTACTTCTTCAAAGATGCTGCGAATCGTAACGTAACTGTGAATGGTGAGCGCTACCGTGAATTGATATCCAACTTTTCTTTGCCCAAAATGCAAGAGCTTGACTTGCATGACATGTGGTTTCAGCAAGACGGTACCTCATGCCACACAGCAAGGGTAGCAATGGACTTGCTGAGAGACGAGTTCGGTGAACATTTTATTTCACGTTCGGAACCTGTCAATTGGCCACCCAGATCGTCCGATATACCGCATTTAGATTATTTTTAAGCTCATTATGTTAAAGCTCATGTCTATTCAGGCAAGCCTACTTCAATTAACGCATTGGAAGACAACATTAAAGCATTTATTTGTGAGATACCGGCCGAAACATTGGAAAGAGTATGCCAAAATTGGACTAAGCGGATGGACCATTTGAAGCGCAGTCGCGGCCAACATTTTCATGAAATAATCTTCAAACACTATATTTATATGGACTGTACTATCGATTTAAATAAAAATTTCATGAATTTTTCTGAATTTTATGAGTGTTTTTTTTTTAAAAACTTTCCTATAGCTCTTAAAAAATCACTTAAACTTTATAAAAAAATTTATTTTAATATTTCTTTACAAAAATTAGTATGTAAGAAATCACGTGACCCGAAGTACAATGAAAAAACAGTTGCTTCACGGTCTGCAACATTTCTTCTTGAAATGTTGATGGATCTGTAAAAAGTAAAAAAAATAGCTTAAAATAAAGTTGTAGTTATAGTCTGTCGGGCCGGATTTTTGGATTTCGAAAAATTTTGCAATTTACGCCATATTAAAAAAAAGTATGCGTTTTACGTCAACAATGTCACACTTTAATTATGTTTTTACAATTTTTTAATAAAAATATTACAAATCTGGCTCGACAGACTATACAGAAAACACTTTCGAATATTAAAAAAAAAAAATAGAAAAAAAAATATTAAAAACTGTATGAGTTATCATGCAGACCCTGCCGCAAAAAGTAGTTTCGAGAAAAAGGAGTTTAAACTTTCAAGTGCATTGCCAGCTGCCTCACAGGAAGGACAGCTACGTGTGCGCATCAAACTTCTGTGGATAGTTACATTTTCTACCATAACTTTGTATCTTCCACAGAAACACGCCTAAAACTATAAAGAATAATAATCTGTAAAAAAAAAAATCGGTTTTTTGAAAATTCTGGACTTATGTAACCCCTTAAGTAACTATCTGCACGCCACTTGATGAACAACCTAGGAGCTAAAGCTTTGAGGAAAGGTTTAAGTTAAACGTTTTACTTAAAATTTTTATTTTTAAGTAAATAAAATACATAAATACATATAAATGGAAGCATTAGCACCTTCCCTTCTGCTTCCTTTATATATTATTCAAGCTTAAAGTGCTTATAACGGGTGATCAATTAAGAGGAGTTTCTTTCATTTGCGTTTTTTTTACAGATCGCGCTCGAGTTGTGGCAAACTGTCATCGTGGATTTGTTGAACAGCGTTTGGCATTTCATCATGGAAAGACTCACACCGCAACAACGTCTACAAATTGTTCAACTGTATTATGAAAATCAGCGTTCTGTGACAAATGTTTTTCGTGCGCTTAGACCGCATTATGGTCAGCATAATCGGCCTGCCTTAAACACTATTCGACATAACAAATTTGAATCCGAATATTCATTGGTGGATAATTCTCGACCGAATAGACCACGTCCAGCAAGAAGCATTGAGAATATAGCGGCAGTAGCAGAGAGTGTACGTGAAAACCGCGATGAATCGATACGGCACCGTTCTCAGCAACTTGGACTGTCGTATGGAACAACTTGGTCAATTTTACGGAAGGATCTTCATTTAAAAGCATACAAAATACAGCTCGTACAAGAACTAAAGCCAAATGACCTTCCTGCACGTCACCGTTTTGCTGATTGGGCTCTTGAAAAGATTGAAGAAGATCCGCTGTTTTCGAGCAAAATTTTGTTCAGCGATGAGGCGCATTTCTGGCTCAATGGTTACGTCAATAAGCAAAATTGCCGTATTTGGGATGAAGAGCAACCAGAACAGGTTCAAGAACTACCTTTACACCCAGAGAAAACAACGGTCTGGTGGGGTTTATGGGCTGGTGGAATCATCGGTCCATATTTTTTCAAAAATGATGATGGCCGCAACGTAACTGTGAATGATGCTCGCTACCGTACCATGATATCGGACTTTTTGCCACCTGAATTTGAATCTAATGATCTCTACGACATTTGGTTTCAACAAGACGGAGCCACTTGCCATACAGCTCGTGAAACAATGACTTTATTGAGAAGTCATTTCGGAGAGCAGCTGATTTCACGTTTAGGACCTGTGAGTTGGCCACCAAGATCTTGTGATATCACACCTTTGGACTTTTTTTTTTGGGGATTCGTGAAGTCCAAGGTCTATGCTGATAAACCAGCTACGATTGAAGCTCTGGAAGCCAACATTACGCGTGTTATTCACGACATACCAGTCGAAATGCTCGAACGAGTGATTGAAAATTGGACCTTCAGAATGGACCACTTTAAGCGTAGTTGCGGCCAACATTTGAATGAAGTCATATTCAAAAGTAAATGTCAAAGAATGTCCTTTCAAATGATAAATAAAGGTTTTGAACATAATTTACATTTTTGTGTTTTTTTTAACTATTGAAAAAAGCACCTCATGATTGATCACCCGTTACTTGCATTTATCAGCAGAGGCTACGCACATTTCTAAACATCTAAGAAACCACCACCACCGAAGCTTGGTTAATAAATGCAAACGCGAATGATGGTTTCTTATGTCAACAAAATTAGCTTCCACCTTATTGATGGGCTCACTGCAAAAATAACAATGGATATATGTATGTATGTGTGTATATGTATATATATAACTCAATAATGTATGAATGTACACATATACATAATGATGCTTAAATGTATATGTGCAGGCACTTATACATCTTCATATGTGCGTTCAATGCTCTTCACCTGCCATTCACCTCAACTCAAGATTTTATTTTCGGTCTAATATGTGGCAAATGAAGATTGACAACTCTGTGGGTGACAATCGAAGCATTAAGAGAAGAGATGAAGAAGTAGCACTGCACAACACAAAGAAATAGGCAGGTTCCAAAAATCGATTCTGAGATTGAGAGTACAAAAATAGAATATGCGTGTATCGGCAATTAGAATCAATTATCGAAAGTTTACGAAATTTAATTTAAAAGTTTACGTGCGAATTTTTTTCTAGGCTGACGAGAGTTCCTACTTTTTGCACCTTTTTAAGGTAGATCTTCATATGATACTTGAAGCTTAGATGTATCTGGTGTTTTTTTTAGCTGCTGCATGAGAACTATCTATATCGATAACTATGGTTTGACAGCTGAGAATGGAAAACTGTATTCGGATTTCTATTTAGTTTGGTAAGTCACCATGGATCGTTTAATGTCAGATGTTTAACGTCAGAGCAACGCTTTCAAATTGTGGAAATTTAGTCAAGAAAAAGTATCTGTTCGCGTAGTTTATATAGCACTGTCGGCATCTTCTTTCGAAATGAGGAACCAGCTGCCCTTACTGGTAGCACTATCGAGCCATCTTGACTGAACTTTTGCTTCCAAAAATTATTCAGCTAAACTTCGACGATATTTAGTTCCAACAGGTCAGCGCAACTTGCCACACAACGCACTTCACAATCGATCTATTTCATTATTCAAGCCACCATTGACGCCATACAGCCAAATTTATTGCAAAAAGTGGGAAAAATTTAACTAACCGAATGGCCCAGGTAAATCATAGCCGCGGATATATGTCGGACATATGCCGGATACCAAACATAAGTAACTTTATGGAGATACCTCTCGCAACTTGTAAGCTTCTCATTAAGGACGCACTAATCAGTTCTGCAAATCAAAGATGGATTGGCGTTAACACCTGTGAAATTGCTAGGCAAACATGGCCAAGGCTAAACTTACGTCTTTCCAAGAGTATTATAAAACTGAATAGACTTCAAATCAGGACCTTAGTAGGGTCCCTCACAGGACATTGTCTCATAGGAAATCATGCAAGGAGATTAGGCGTTTACACGTATGATTTCTGTCGTAGCTGCAGAAATGAGGAGGAGTCGGAAACAATTCAACACCTTTTTTGCACATGCCCAGCTCTAGCCAGAAGCAGGAACCGATTTTTAAAACCCTACTTCTTAACGCATATAGATAATCTATACATTTTAGGTATCAACAACTTTTACGCTTTGTCAAAAGCTCAGGATGGTTTAATATGAAGAGGGAAATGTGGGGAACGCCCAACCCCAGCGGCTTACAACGGACCCATTTCGTGGTCTAAGTGGCGTCGTTGTCTCTATGAGCGATGCGGCTGCAAAAACTTAACCTAGCCTAACCTAACCATAAGAATGTGAAAAAGAGTGAAAACTTTGACCCTACCGATTCGAAAATAAATTCAAACGTGAATTTTCGAATCGCCGATAAACAAATATTTTTTTTTTTTTTATTTGGCTCTACTTCATCGGAATCAATTGTCCGATCAAATGGTTTCTAATGCTTCCGTTCAGTAGGAATTAGAAGTTTGACCCGCCTATAAAAATATTCAGACGTAAATTATCAAATCACTGATATATATATTTTTACTTCCTCTACCAGAATCCATTGCCATAGCTTTCCTATTTTGGAAAAAGTCTAACTTTGTCGTACAATGTAACAAATGGGCGCTTGTAGAGAAACCAATGCGAATAGCAAGTCATAAAACCATGAGACAGCAAACAAATTAGAACAGTCATTGGCCAATAAGTTCTGTTTCACATTACGAGAATTCTGCTGCCTGCTCAAACTGATGCGCATTATTAGTTGGCCTTTTGTTGTACTACGTAGAGACATATGAATGTCAGTAAGTAAGTAAATATTTTTGCCGTACATTTTTTGTGCATCTTCACAAAGCCTTTACGCTCACAAACTGGTACATAACAAATAAATGCCAATCAACTGCTATAAAGCTAGGCCATAGTACTGCGCGCAGGCATCTCAAACGACCTCGTTGCGGACGCAGCATTGAGCATTGAGTGGGTCAGACAGCTGGCCGGTGTAGTGGATAGCTCTTGCTGGTGCGCCGCCCGCAGTCAATCAAGCACGAGCACTGGCATTCATCAGTATTCATTCGTTTACATAAATCCTCATATTTCCATACATCAATTTGTCTTGATTACATTTTCAGGTGAGCCATTTTTCTTTTTTGCTCTCTTTCTTCTCTGTCGATTTTGTGGTTGTGCTGGCTTTGCTGTCGTCGCTGCGGTCAATGCTGTCTTCAATTTACAGTTGCATATTGCTTTTGCTCCTCATTTTTCTTCTGCGGGTTCGTTGTTCTCTGGCGGTTTGGGCGTGACAGTGGGGATTAAGTAAAAAATATGTTAAGAAAAATCGATTAAATCGAAAGGATGCAGCTGTAGCGCACGCTGGGAATACACTCGTCAATTTAATTATGCAATAACTTTAAAAAACCAAAAGGCTGCAAATCGTATTGCCACATCTTTGCTTGATTTTTCTTTTGAAAGATTTTACTTCTTCTTCAGAAACCGCATTTCTTCTTTTTTTAATTTTATTGCGCAATTTCCTGCTTCCTACGCGTACATCAGTTTGCACGCTTGACGTTGAGGCGTTGACGTGTTTCTGAATATAAATAATCAACATAATTTGATGACACAGCGAGTGATTGCGATGGTGAAAATTCGATTTTTTAATAACTCAGTTAGTCTTATTTTCAGAGATAAAATTCCAGCGCGAGTGGGTAGCGTGGATTTTTCTGCGTAAGCTTTGCTTTCAGTGATTTTGTATTGACCAGTATTTAAGGTGAAACTTGACTGTCTTTTTGGAAAAAATTAAAAGTAAATTTGTTTTTGTTGTTAGTTTAAAGGAAACTAGAGATTGTGAAATATGAGGTAAGAAGTTTCTTCTTCTTGATTCGCGTGATAACCGCTTCCGCACCGAGATTAACAAAGCGCGTCGTTTCTTTCTCGTGCTAACCGTCGCCAGTTGGACACTCCAAGAGAAGCCAAGTCCTCCTTCACCTGATCTTTCTAACGTAGAGGAGGCCTTCCGCTTCCTTTGCTACCATCAGCCGGTACAGTATCGAGTAATTTTAGAGTCGGAACGTTTGTATCCATTCGGACGACATGACTGAGCCAAAGAAGCCGTTAGAATTTGAAACTAAATTTTACTCCTTGATTATAAAAAATGTTCTACGGAGTTATATCCGAGATGTGCCAATTTAGACATTAAAATTTAGTTACAGGGGAAATGCGACTGATGCGTAGGTCTTCAGTAAGTATTCGAATTTAAAAAACAATACAGTTTTTGCTTCCAGTTACGTCCATACCTATGAAATGAGACTCAGAGCTATTAGTCCATAGATGTCGCTAGGAGTAATCCAACCTTCCCAAATGTCTTGTGTTTTTCGTCTGTCATCTGTCAACAATATTCAGTTCATTGTTTGCTACGTTTCATACAACAATACATTTTTGTCGCTCTTAAAAATGTCGAATTTCGTTCCTTCAAACTACGATTTGCCGACATCGTGAAACCACTTGTGAACTGCTGCTCTCGCGATTCAAACCGAAGTCTTTTTTGCATCGAATCGTTACGGGTAAAGAAAAATGGGTGTATTTCTCCAATTCCAAGCGTAAACAATCGTATGGCCCGCCCGGTCACAAGCAAAAACAACGGCCAAACCAAATCGCTTCGGCCGCAAGGCAATGCTGTGTGTTTTCTGGGATCAGCGTGGTATGATTTGGTACGAGCTATTAAAACCAGGTGAAGCAGTTGACGGTGCACGCTACCAACGACAATTGGCCGATTTGAACAGCGCTAAGCATCGAAAACGCGCAGAATATGCCGATCGGCGTCACAAAGTAATTTTTCTTGATGACAATGCCCCGCCACATGCACCGCCACATCGAACAAGAGGGAATTGGTGGAGACGTACGATTGGGAGTCGCTGCTGCATGCGGCTTACTTACAAGACTTGGCGTCTTCCGATTATCATTTGTTTGCACCGATTGGCCACGCAGTTTCCGAGCAGCGGTCAAAGACGGCCAATTTTTTTGGCACGGCATTCACGGTTGGGTGGTAAGAGTTCAAAGTAGACAATTCCTTTGTAATCCCACCAAACTGATAACCAAACCTTCTTTTGATGAATATCAACTTATGATGCTGTTTGAGCTGGTTAACCTGGCCTGCTCCACTGCCGTTCGTTTAAGGCTTCGTTACCATACCATAAGCACCACATAACTTTTTATGAGCTTGCGATGCGGTTTTTCCTTTGCGGGTTTTTCCAATTATGGCGAATATTCCTTTTGATTTTCCATTTTTCAACGAACGCCAAACAAAAACTACGCAAATGATCATAAACTGTTTTTTACTGATTGACAGCTGAATTGCCAACTATCAAGTAACAAAATGTGTTTTACATTTATACTACGTCTGCAAAGCTAAAAGCCATATATGAGTGAAATTCGCAATTACTTAGTTACCAACCCAATATTTTGCTGTATTCCAAGCAATCAATAAACTATATCGAAGTAGAGTTTATTTAAGTGAAACTTCTTAGACGTCGATAAACGAGCGAAAATGGAGAGTAAAATTTCAAGGCCATGCATCGTTTTGGACATTTTCGTTCCGCGAGAGAGACAAAAAGATATAACGAAGAGGAAAAGGAGAGAGAGAGCTGCACCTTATATACATCTTAGATTCACTTTAGGCTATTTTTCCTGAGTTTTTCCTTGTGATTGCTAATTTTTAGTGAGAAATAACATTGCCTACTTTTTGGCGCTTGTTTGTTGGAAATATATTTTTGGTGCCTACTTTTTGGCATTATATTTCCTTGGTGCCTACTATTTGGAGCGTTTTTTGGTCCCAATTTTTTGGTGTGTTTTTTTTTTTTTGGTGCCTAGTTTTTGGCGCCTACCTTTTGTCGCTTATTTCCGTTTCCTGGGTAGTGCTTGTGCGTACTATAAAGTGCTATCCATTCCGGCGTTGGATTTATTTGTATTGCGCTAATTTGTGCCGTTGCTGCGGTCCTGGAATCGCTGTGTTTGTGCGTTTGATACACGTTTGAAGTTGTGCGCGTTGTTGCCACGGTTTGTGTCCGGTGTTTACCTACACCGGTCGACTGCTCTCCGTTTTTTGTAAATTTTGTCTATTTGTATTCTCTGCAAATGTTGTGAATTTATTTAGATATATATTCTTTCTCTCTCTCTTTCTCTCTCTCTCTCTCATTCTCTCTCGGGTCTCTCCCTTCTGTTACGTATACTACGCCACACGCACTTTTTTTTTGACATAACTTAACACTCCGTCGGGCCCCCATGTCTGACTAAAACTTTTTTGACTTTGCACGTGAATTTAACAAATTTCTATTACAACTTGCGATTTAAAATTCCAGGTAGCTTTCTGAAATTTAATTTTCTATCGATTTATTCACATAACCTTTTACCAAGGATCCTCGAACAGAACGAAAAAAGTTAAAAAGTTATACTTGCTGTTGGGCGCCTTGGGTCTGGCTGGTCCCAATGTATTTACATGCATTTGCATTTCCACATGCACATTTTTAATTCATTTTTAAGTATCACAGTTATATATTTTTAATTTCTTACCTTTTTCATTGATTTTGACATGTGAAGTGAAAATAATCGCTGAAAATATTTTGATTTGTGAAAAGAAGAATTTTTTGTTTTGTTCTTTACTTTAACTCATTTCGAAGAAGGTTGAAGAAAAAGCAGTTGATTAGAATGAAATTTATGGTTAAATATGATATGATATTTATTCCGTGAAAGGCAAGCAAAAAGTGTATCAGAGATATTGGACGAACTTTTTCGCATCCTTGTAGACACAGACGACCATCTCCCTTTGCTGTAGGTCGTCTCCGGTTGGTTGGCTGCCTACAAAATTCCCAGGAATAGTAATTGGGTTGTTGACAAGTGATTCCATAACCAAACGAGTAGAGAATTGAGAAATAACGGCTGGATGATTCAGACGATTTTCTATGCTTGCAAGGACCAAAGTGTTAGACAAAGTTGTCAAAAAATTTCGCCTTGCATAACTTCCTCTAAGCCCATCAACTGTCTTGCAAATACAAAACGTTGCCACTGACATGACATCCAGCATATTGCACGATTTTCATGAAAACCAAACAATAACGAAAGCACTGGCGATGATTGTTCTTTTTCAATTCTAGTGGTTTTGTATTTATGATAACGCACACAAAGCTGGCGTCGATTGCCTCGTCAAATGGTGACACATTTCACATCGAAACGGCCAACAAGTCAATTGACCTTTGGTTTCTTTTGCAAAGACCCGTGTGCTCAACTGAAGATTAAAAAAAAACGCAGGGTTAATAAGTAAAATTGTATACTGGTTTTTGGGCGTTCCTTTAAGCTGTCTTCAGAGATGGTCTTTTTAATAATTTCTTTGGACCGCTGCTCTAGATCCAGCGCTTATCAGAATTCAGAACAAAACATTTCATAGATAGATTTTTCCAGCAATATGGCGATTCCAAACTCTGCATGTTCGCAAGAAACTCAACTAGATTATTTTATTTTGAAATATTTCATCAGCAACTTCGTTTCCCTGAACATTACAATGTTCTTCATCTTGCATTCTTTGCTTTTTTGTAAAGAGTGAACTTGTGCGTGCGGTTTCTAAGCAAGTCCTTTCGAGCAACTTGGTTGTTACTACAGGCCCTGATTTTATATGCCGGCCACATTTCGCGCATTATCCAATCTGTTACGTGAAGTATTGCAAATACTTGTGATTGAAGCACCATTTCTATTACACTTAAAGAAGCCAAGCCTCTGAAGCTAGTACCAGTACCATTTCTAGTCTTGGAATTTGTACCGAGATCTCCAGGAGAACATCTGCATTTCTCCATTTCTAGCTTGTGGAAAAGCTATCGACATACGTTCTTCCACAAAAGACTTCAGGTATCAGTTTGTCATTAAGTGCTAATAATACAGGCCTCTGCCAGCTGCACCATGAGTCTGGTCCGTCCGGTTACTCATCGTGTTGAGGTTTTTCGTCAGTTCAACAATAATGTTAATATTTGGCCGATATAGTAATTTAGATGCGTAAAGCAACAATGTGTTATTGTTTTTTATACCTGAAATGTAAATTTCTATTTTTCTCTTCCTAAACTGGAAAATACTTAAGAGTGGTGGTCAGTATAAGCAGCTAAGCCAGGCAGTAAACTTGTGAGTTCGTTCATAATTTTTCGTAAAAATGAAGTCTTCTAGAGAAATGAGAAAATCTCTTAACATACGTAAGTCGAGAACAAAAAGGCGCAAAAATGTTTTTAATACAAAACCAGTTGAAACAGAGGAAAGTAGTTTTCGGGCCTCGGCGAAAAAATTTAAAAAACAAGAGGAAATCTCAGTTCCGCGAACTCTTATGAACTAAATCGACGATTTTCATTCGTCATGAGAGTCCTCGGATTAGGGTTAAAAGGTGCAGCAAAATTTTGTGGATTAATGGATATGTGAGCTTTTATATCACAGCCCACCTACGATTTAATAATGAGCAATACTGAATCCAATGTAAAAACAGCCACAGAAAAACTTTTCCTGCAGGCTTCTGTTGCAGGAAAAATTTGACTTCCGAACATCAAGGTGATGAATATTCGACAGAATTAACTGTACCTGGTGATGACACATGGAAAAAGTGAGGGTTTTCTTCCTTGTGTGGTGATGATGTCACACCGTACAATTTAATCGGATACTATTCATTTTACCAGAATATTATATTGATATTATTGTAAAAAGTGCCTATTGCAAACAGTTTGAAATTAGAGAACGAAACTCGATACCGAAGAATATAATAAATGGTGTGCAGCACATAAAAATACTTGCACTGGAAATCGTTCTGGTTCTTCTGGGGAAATGGAAGTAGATTCAGTCGTCGAAATGTTCCAACGTTCAATGGAAAAACTTGGAGTGATGTACAAAAATTACTTCGGAGACGGTGACTCCAAAACGTACACGGGAATTTTAACTGTTGCACCTTACGGTGATCAAGAAGTTGTGAAAAAAGAATGTATTAGACACGTACAGAAACGAATGGCCACGCAACTCTGAGATGGTGTCACAAAAATGTTGAAACAGTTGAAAACAAAAACGAAAAAAAAAAACAAAAAAAACTCTCGGTGGAAAAAACAAACTTACTGGAAAGATGATCGATAAGTTAACAGTTTGTTTTAGCTGATTCGGTTGAAAAAATGTATAATGCTATCTACATTAGAAGGGAACATTTACAATAGGCAGGTGCATAAAAAGGACAGCGTTCCAGGTAAGCGCTGCCGCTCCGTCTTTGTATCATTCTTTCAAGCACTCAGAAACGCCTTTTAAAATTTGCGTGTAACTTCGAAAATACTCACGGGAACGATATTAAATTTTCTGTGTGTATTCTGAAATAAAGGGTGTTTTTTTAGAGGTTAGGTTTTCAAGATGAAATAAAACGTATATAATTTAATGTTATGGCCAAGAATTTAGCTTTATTATAAAGATAAGGGTTTGCCATTATGTTTTAAAAATGATTTCGGGCAAGTGGCCGCCGCGGCTGGCTCGAATAAATTCCAGCCGAGAGGCCCAATTTTCGACCACTTTTTGCAGCAATTGGGGCCGTATGTCAGCAATAACGTGCCGAATATTCTCTTCCAAGACGTCAATCGTCTCGGGCTTATCTGCGTAGACAAGCGACTTCACATAGCCCCACAAGAAATAGTCCAGCGGTGTTATATCGCACGATCTTGGAGGCCACGCCACAGGTCCACGGCGCGAGATAATGCGCTCACCAAAAGTTTCCTTCAATAAATCGATTGTTGCGTTGGCTGTATGGCATGTAGCGCCGTCTTGTTGGAACCAAAGGTCGTCCACATCAACATCGTCCAATTCAGGCACGAAAAAGTCATTAATCATGGCTCTATAGCGCTCTCCATTGACTGTAACATTATGGCCGGCTTCATTTTTAAAGAAATATGGACCAATGATTCCCTCTGCCCATAGAGCACACCAAACAGTGACTTTTTGAGGATGTAACGGCGTCTCAGCAATGGCTTGTGGATTATGTTCACTCCAAATGCGACAATTTTGCTTATTGACATACCCATTCAACCAAAAGTGAGCTTCATCGCTGAACAAAATTTTCTTGTTATGCGTCGTGCGAACCGAACCATTATTTTCGTAATAAATTTGCACGATTTGCAAACGTTGTTCAGGTGTAAGTCTATTCATTATGAAATGGCAAACCAAACTGAGCATAAATCAAGTGACAGCTGTCAAAAAGACCATCTACGAAAAAAGTAGTGCCAGCTTGAAAACCTAACCTCTAAAAAAACACCCTTTATGTTAAGAAAAAATATATAAAAAAATCGATTTTTTGAAAAATGTAACTGTATGTAACCCCTTAAAACTGTGTTTCTACCACAATATATGCAAGCTCAATTGCAAACAAGTCTCACTAAATAAAAGCATTTACTCACATCTACAAAGAGCTAATGAATAAGAAAATTTCAATTCTTTTAATTATTTAAATTTGAAAATATTATGCAATACAGCAATTCGGCATATCTCTCATATTTCCTCAATGTCCACCTCTCAATACACGTTTTAAGTATTAAATATAATCCATTCAACACTGGTCAACATGCATAGGTATGTTTGTAGCAAGCAATAATACATAAATAGACATTCTTCAATTGTGTTGGAGACTCTCTAAAGCCAATATTTCTATTGAGTGGTGCTTGGAAAATCTTACAAATATCAGAATACATTTGAAGAGAAATACTTGAGAAGCTTATTTCAAATTAAAATACCAATAAAATTGTATACAAATCCATACTTATTTATTTATGACTCAATACAAAACGTATCACTTCTGATGCAACCAAACTTTCATTAGAATACTGATATTTACCTACAAATACATGCAAAGGCATATTTCCTTGAGCAAATTTAATATATTCACAAGAAAAAAATATGTTTTATTAGTAGTTATTACGTTTTGCTTACACGTGCCAATGCAATAAAATTTTAAAGCAATAAATTCTTAGATTATTATAGAGGAAATAAAAAGAATGAGAGGCACGCAACCAACAGTGCGTATGAGTAACATACGAGTGCGTGCGTTGTTAGTGTCAAGGCGCTCAGAAGAAAACTGAGCTAACGCAGAATGAAGCCGATAGAGGCCACATGCTTAATAACCCGTATCAAATGGCTGTCGATTACTTAAGAAGTAGAAAATTGCGGCTATAGTGCACAACAAAATAATTAAAGGGTTAGGCCTCTGTAGAAATTGCAAAGTATCGATTTTTGTTGATACAAACAAAGACCCTTTGACAAGAATGTTATAAGTAGCTGCTAAAAAGTAGACTTAGAGTAAGACCAATCAGAGTCTAAGGAAGAAAAATAAACACTAAATTGAGCAAGTGCCCTCCTAAAAGAAGCATTTGTGGGCAAAAAGTAAGGTGAATTTGGTTGTAAAATGAAAAATCTTTATTTATTCTTGTAAATCAATTTCATCCCCTTCAAAATAATCCCCTCTCGATGAAATACACTTATGCCCGAAACATGCCAAATAGTCCATTTCCTGTATAGCCATCAGCACCTTCTTCGATTAAGCTTTTATCTCCTCAATCGACTCGCAACGCGTTCCCGGGAGTGGTCTCTTGAGTTTTGGGAATAGCCAGAAGTCACACGGAGCCAAATCAGGCGAATACGGTGGTTGCGGAATGATATGCGTGGAATTTTTGGCGAAATGGTCACGAAGAACGAGTGCAGTCTGAGACGGTGCATTATCGTGATGCAAAAACCAAGAGTTGTTGGCCCATAATATGGGCTGGGTCATGTCGCCCGAATGGATACAAACACTTCGCCTCTGAAAGTATTCGATGCGGTACCAGCTGGTCGTAGCAGAGGAAAAGGAAGGCCTCCTTTGCGTTGGAAAGATCAGGTGGAGAAGGACTTGACTTCACTTGGTGTGTAAAACTGGCGCCGGTTAGCACGAGAAAGAAACGACTGGTGCGCTTTGTTAAACTCGGCCAAATTCGCGTAAGTGGTTATCGCGCCAATTACGCAGAAGAACGAGAGCGATAGAACAGAATGGGATTAACGCTCTCTAAAAGCTCTCTAAACAGTCTCTAGCCTATTAATATAAATTCCATTAAACGATCTCCAAACGAATACCGCATATTTTAATTTGTACCGCACTAAGGACGAATACAACAGTTTGTGATTATAAGGATCCGAAAACGAAGAACCATTTGGTCGACTGAAGGTCAATACTGTGAATGATTTAGAAACAATATAATTTATGTGAGTGGTGAAGTTGAGTTTCGAGCCAAAATAAACACTCAGATCTTTTAATTCACTAATTGTCTTTAGCGGCGAGTTTGTGATACAGTAAAATGTAGGAACAATATTGAAAACTTTCGCATAAGAAGTTTAGTGCCGAGGAACAAAACAATAACGCACACGCGAGCTATATAAGATATTCAGCTCAAGTTGGAGAATAGATGAATCTTATGGACACTTGATTTCATAATAAATTTTCAGGTCATCTGCTTATACACAGAAAAAAATTACACCTGCAAAAAATGGAGTAAATATCGTTAATGAAGAGGACAAATATTAACGAGCCTAGTACGAAAGGGCCAGAAGAAGCAGCCAAAGAATAAAACGATGCATTATCGAGTCGAGCAACACAGTGTCTAGTATCAAGATAGGAAGTTATCCATTTTAAAAATTCAGAGTGAAAGCCAAAACCGTGAAGTGTAGCTATAAATATTAGGTGAAATACCCTATAAAAAGTCTTCGAAAAATTGTAAGTTGCATCTATTTGAAAGCCCCTTTGAAAGATATCTAAACAATCCTCCGTAAAGGCAGCAAAATTAGTAAATTCAGATCCGCCAGGAACAAACCCATGTTGACATAATATAAGTTTAACTACAAAGTACTATATTTCATACAACAAAAAAAACATTTAGCTGCTATAAAACGGCATACCCGAAGATGTTCTAAAAATTCTATTTAAAAATTTTAAATCTTGCTGAATATTTGTTAAAATTTTTTTCAATTAAAAATCACCACAGTCATCAAATTCGAAAAGAAGTTCACCATTGAACTAGACGGCAAGGCTAACTGTAGTACACCTGTGTTTGAAAAAAAACTGCAGGAGTGCATCCTCCACTGGTACTCAGATGCCTCAAAGGCACCAACAGACATAGACGCTGGAATGTATAGTCCCATAACCAAGTGTTCTGTGCCGATGGATAGAACACAGGGGTAAAACTGAGAACGAAGTAGCGGACACATTGGCGAGAAATGCTGCAGCCTCGTTATTAATAGGAGCCGGGTCCTTCCTTGCTATGGAACAACATACCATCAAGGTGAAGCTCAGTGGTGAAGAGCTAAGCCTAAGGGAGGTTAGCCGGAACCAAGCTATGGGACTACGGCAGGCGAAACCCTTATTGGGAGAGTACAACCAAAAGAGGTTTAAAAACCTTATAACGCTCTCCAAGGATAAACTGATAATGCTCACGGACATGCTCATAGGCCACTGCAGACTGCGCAGTCATCTTCACAAGAATGGTCCACTGATTCTTGCCATTTTTGCAACCAATCCCAGGAAATTCCAGTGCACCTTCTCCTTGAGTGCACCTTCTATCTCGGTGAACCGCAGCCAGATGAAAAGCACATACGCTCAATCCAACTCAGCTCTTTCTTCAGCTTAATACAGGAACTGGGTCTGGATGAGGTACTGTGAGGAGTAGAGGGCACAAAAGTCCATGAGGTCGAAGTGCAAGCTTCAAATCAATCTATGACTATGCTCGATTGCCTGATAAATAACTTTTATTTTTCGGGCTTGCGGAATTTTATACATCCACACATTTATTCATGCTTAAAAAATTGCTATCAAATATATACAATAAAAATTCAGCATATCACTCAAACTACTATGTAATTTCCATGATTTTTCAAAGAATCCCGCCTAAAGGTGGACATTAGAAAATTGAAATACACCCATCGCATTTTCTTTTATGCCACTTGACTATGAATATTTTCTCGTCCTCGAATTGGAAGCTTCTTGTGGAATATTAATAAATAATTTTTGGAGAACTTCTTGCTCGAAATGCTCAGTTTGATAAAATAAAACTGAAAATAAATAAAGATGAAACTGCACACAATTTTATCTCAATAGCTCAAATTCATATTTCACAAAAATTATGCATTGCTCAAATACAACAATTTTCAATTTTTATTATGAGAGTAGGGGAAGCTATGAATAAATGCGTGCATCAAAATTATTAAAAACAGCACAGAGACTAGTCAAAAATTATGAAATAAATGAATATCAAATATTATTAAATCATAATTGGCCTTGCGGGTCGAATGAATAATTGAGTTTGCCGCATTTCAATTATGGTATTATATTTTTGATAAAGTTAATTATATTCTGGTTTCCGCCACTTAAAATGTAAATGTAAATGAAATCTCAATAGGTGATACAGTAGTGTAAATATGAAATTTCAATTTGCGGTTTTCATAAGAACCATAACTTAAGGCAGGACTGAAAATAAATAAAAAAAATTA
Source organism: Anastrepha obliqua (assembly GCF_027943255.1). Taxonomy (NCBI): domain Eukaryota; kingdom Metazoa; phylum Arthropoda; class Insecta; order Diptera; family Tephritidae; genus Anastrepha; species Anastrepha obliqua. The sequence continues at coordinate 13,205,290 of NC_072893.1, forward strand.
CTGAAGATATAAAACCGGCGGCAGTTATCGACGCACGTACTGAAAAATACACAGTTTGGTTAAAATAATTATCACTTCGGAAATGAAAATGCCTATATTTCGACCATTTTTCAATTATTTATAATTTAATAGGAATTTGGCAGCATTCAAAAATGTAGGTCAGCAAACAATCGTTTATTCTAACGTCTCTATCGTAATGTGTACAATTGATAATGTGATGCTAAAGGATTTTTGTTAGAGCCCAACTGGCGTTAATACAAGGTGGCGCAAAATTAGTCACCCTATGGCGTCGTACGTCAATCATATTTGACTCTTATGAACTAGATAAATAGGTATTTTTAACACTGAAAATAAGTTTTATTTTGCAAAAGAGGTATTAAAAATAAATAAACCAAAAATGGTTGATTAATTTTGCGCCACCCGTATATGCATATTAGGCCGGGTCGATTTGTGGGGAAGAAAACAAATCGCCCATTGCTCTGTGAAAATCATATTCTAGGGATCAAAATAAGAAACTTTGTCGAAGGAACCATACCTCTAAAACGAATTCTGATGTCCCCCAATTTGGGTCGAACTTTTTAGTTTCTTTTCTCATGTAAAGGCCAAAAATGGTGATATTTTGAAATGATTGTATGGGGAACCCCCCAGGGGAGTTCCAAGGGGTGTGCCACTGGCATGGGTGAATCGCCCGTCCAAAGTTAGTGGGGGTCGGTCATACATTTGGACTCGATTGGAGCACTCTAAATGGGTCAAAGTGGGATTTTTCGTTCGACCCAAATTGGGGGACATCAGAATTCATTTTAGAGGTATGGTTCCTTTTCTTATTTTGATCCCTAGAATACGATTTTCACAGAGCAATGAGCGATTTTTAAATCGACCCGCCCTAATGTATATAAATTTTGAGACAAGCTGACAGACAGACAGCCAGTGTGACGCGTAAGGTCCAAATAAAGATTTTCTCCAGTGAAAATAATTTTTTTATTTAATAAAAAAGTTATTAAAAAAATAGATGATTAATTTTGCGGCACCCTGTATATACAAACTATGAGACATCCAGTATGGCGCGTAAGGGTCCAAATAAAAATTGTCATCACTGAAAATCACTTGTTCACGAAATCAAAAAAATTAACCAAAAAAAAGTTTGGATGATTAGTTTTACGCCACCCTGTATACACAAACTTCGAGGCATTCAGACACTGCAAATCTTTTTTTATATTTGGTGAACTAGTTATTAAAAAAAACTTCAATGATTAATTTTGAGCCACCTTACTATCAGACAGGCAGACAGGTAATTGACGCGAAAAGACCAAACAGAGATTTTCATCACTCAAATTATTTTTGTTTTATTTAGTGAAAAAGTTATTAAAAAAAAAAACTTGAATGATTAATTTTGCGCCACCTTACTATGAGACAGGCAGACAGGTAATTTGGTGCGATAAGGCCAAATAGATATTTTCATCACTCAAAATTATTTTTGTTTTATGTAGTAAGAAAGTTATTCAAAGAACAAAAATTGGGATGAATAATTTTGCGCCACCTTGTCCATACATTTGAGACAGCCAGATACCGAAAAGCGTTTTTAATCGTAAAGAATTAAAAAAAAAATTGGATGAATAATTTTGCTCCACCTTGTATATACAAACTTTGAGACAGACAGATATAGTGACAGGCAGTGTGGCGGTATAGGTAACAAAATTGCCGATAACTCTTGAAAAAAAATTTTTTTCGGGCTAACAAAAAAATACGTGTCTCATTATTTTGACCAGAGAGCAACATATTTCAGTTACATCGAAATCGAAGAACATGACCCAAATAGCCCGGTTGAATTGAAATGGAAAGCATCTATTACAAAAAAACAGTTGGACGATTAGTTTTGCGTCACTTAGGGACAGGCAGACACTGAAATTCGGTTTTTTTAAATTTAATAAATAAACCCTGGATGGTTAATTTAGCGCCACCCTGGATATACATACAAACTATGTGACGGCAGGCAAGCACTTTGGCGTCAAAAGGTGCAAATAAAATTGCATCACTGAAAGTAATTATTTTTTTTTGATAAAAAAGTTATTAAAAAAAACAAAAAAAAAATGGATGATTAATTTTGCACCACCATGTATACACAAATTTGAAGCAGGCAGACAGACAGGTAGCTTGGCTCGAAAAGGTCCAAATAAAGATTTTCGTCACTGAAACTTTTAATAATAATTGTATGACTAATTTTGTGCCACCTCGTATATAAAAACTTTGAGTGAAAATGGTTTCAAAACATTCCCCAGGTGCCGGTTTAATTAATGCTGTAATTTCTGTATGGCGGCCACCATAGGCGAATGGGTTGATACATAACTACCAATCGGAATTCGGAGATAACGTAAGTTCGAATCTCCGTAAAACACCAAAAAAAAGAAAAACTTTTTTCTAATGGCAGGCAATGGCAGATCTCCGATTGTACTTTTGCCATGAAAAAAATAAAAGCAAAATATCTGCCGTTCAGAGCCGGCTTAAAACTGTAGGTTCCTCCATTTGTGGAACAACATCGAGACACACGCCACAAAAGGAGCTCAGCCAAACACCTAACCCAAGTGCACGCGAAAATTATTTACTTTTATTTTTATTGAATATTATAAACCAAAAAGTCTTAAATAACATGGGTGCGCAGACTAAAAACTAAATTTTGGAGATGTGACAAGTTATTCTCACTTGCAGAGCAAGGCTACGAACATCTCTTACCTTTAGCCTCAACAAGATAACTAATACTTGCACTCTAGGAGAAGCTAAGCCTACCAACAAATGCATGAAATCCTTAAGCCTATCGTGTATTTGCTCTGGACCCACCATACCTTAGCTTTGTGGATGTAAATAAAGTGCCATCGGGCATCATTCAGAAATAATACCAAACTTGAAAAAAAAACTTAGCAAGTAATTTCAGTTACAAGTTTTGTTCTGTACTTTACACAGCATAGCGGCATTTACTTATGTATGCTAAGCTTGAAGATAAGCGAATAGACGTACATATCTTCAAAAATTTGTATTTAATAATTTATGGAAACATTTTGCTTAATTTTTTTTTTTATTTTTTCTTTTACTAGTAAAAATAAAAATTTATCTTTTTATACGATTACAGCGCCAGCGTTCGAAAAATCGCCCGATTTTCTCCTAATCAGCCTGAAGGCAAGCTTCTCCGTGAGTTCGTATTCAATCAGCTGACTAGATTTTCAGTTTACCGGCCACAAGCATACGCGGAAAAACGGCAAATGTGTGGTATCTATACTATAAAGATGAATGTCTGTACGTTGTCCGCGCATCACTACGAAACGACAACACCAAATGACGTAAACATTTTTATACATTCATATTTTCATTATACTATAATGAAGGTTATAGGCATGCTTTTATGATGGAACTCCCTTCCCACAGCCCCCAGGCCACGCCACCACTCTCATTCGTCACTAATAATCGAATATTTGCTTAAATTTAATATAAAAAATCTTAGTTTTTCCTATTTTCCCACTATTTATAGCACACTCTAGACTTCATAATCCGCATAAGCTTTTCAACTATGACCCAAATGCAAAGTTCAAAAACGTTTTGAGATAGAAAATTAAAAAAATAATTTTGCTTGATATTTTTCTGATTGTTTGTTTTGATTTTATTCAACGAGGCATAACAATGGAGGCCGCGTATTGTAATATTAAGGTTATTAATAATAAAAAATTATTTTCTATCAAATTATTGTTTATAATTCTTTTATATACTTGTCCTAAATCCCTCAAAACTACTCCTATGCGAGCGGGGCCGCGGGTTGAAGCTAGTACTTATATAACATTACTCAATCAGTTTAATTCCTATAAAATTGTAATACTGTTTATAAGCGCTTCCTCGAAATATAGTAAATGAACCATATGAAAGCTCTTCAACTTTATTTACTTTCGCATAATTACGTTGTTTAATTTTATGACGAACTACCAATCATAAATTTTTGATTACGTATACGCCCTCCTCACTGCTCATTGCCATGAAACAATTTCTATTTATATAAATGATAATAAATATCATTAGCGTCATCACTTTTCAAAGAGCAGTATTCAAATTGCCATCACAGCCAGCAACCGGAACATCAGCATCATCGTCACACCCTCATTTTGCCAAGGCTGACAGTTCCACTTTATCTCACCTCCCCTTATTCGCTGATTTAAATTTTATTTGAATTGCATTGCTCGGCTGCTGCTGTCATTAACTTGTCAACATTTCTCTCATTCAGTAGCTGTTTGTATTCTTGTTTTCCTTTGATTTGTTGCTCGGTTAGTTGTTTTAATGGCTGTATTTTGTGTTTTGCGTTCGCTATTTTATAGTCAGTGAAACAAGTTGACACCAGCGTCTGCACGCGTCCAATTATCGGCATACTTTTTTCTGGTACTAATATTTATCTAGATAACTCTTGTGCCAGAGCGAACTGATTTAATGTTATCGCTTATTAGTCGTTCTAAAAGTGTTTTTTCGTGTTCATTTGTGAATTAATTGAAGAGCAAACACGCGATTGCTTGTCGAGGTTGAGCAGGAGATTTAATGAATTATGCCCGAAATGCCAAGCGGCAGTGGATGGCGAAAGAAAAGGTTATTCAAGTGTCCGTTATGAGGCACCTAAATATAGTGTACTGCTTTTTATTTTAGGTAGTGCAGAAGGGCGTACTACTATTTTATTGAGGTTGAAGTTGATAGACACCCTAAAGACAAATTTCACTACTGGCGACATGAGTAGTGGAGAGCTTCTTTATTATCGCAACTAGTCGTACTAGCTCTGAATCGGTAGTTTGGCTACCGATTTCTCTACAGGGTTGCTAATGGCAGCGGGGGCGTTTTAAATTTGCTTGCGGCCACTCAATAATGAGCTTTGACCTTTGTCAAAATATTGGTATAGTAAATATTAGCGAATAATCAGGACAGAAAAAATTAAGCTGATGAAAAAAGCAAAATGAAAAAGTTATTAGCTTATCCTATTTCTAATGTCGTGCGTGTAATGCTTGCTGTGCATTTTATTGTTGAATGGCATGATTTCGTTTTTTGTTTCTTTTTTGTGTGCATTTTATGGTTGAAAATTTTCTTAAGTTTTTTGTTGAAAAATCGAATAAAACAAAATTTCATATTGTAGTTACGAATATCTAAGTTACTAAGTTAAGTTAAGTTAAGTTAAGTTAAGTTAAGTTAAGTTAAGTTAAGTTAAGTTAAGTTACGTTTTTTTGTGTTATAGGCGGGCAGGATTAAAATGTCAGAAACACTCAATTGATGCTGTCGCGCCAATGATATGTGGGGCACGCTCCCACTAAAATAGACCTCCACTCTTCGGCTGACTTCCACCCCAGGACCGCATTTGCACTGCATCGAGGGTGGATTGTGGATAACAACCACAAAAGACGCCTGCGTCCAGGCTCTCTACCTATGACGCATAGAATTTATACGTTGGTAGATAAGAAGTAAATAGAACTTCGAAAATGTGCGGTAATGTCGGGTGCATTACCGTCTTGTGTGCGAATGATATATTCGTGAGTCATTAATTCCAGCGTCCGTAATTGTTCGCGGTATGTCTGAGTCGACCTCCTCTGGAACACTGTTTCATGTTAGCTTTAGCACTTGTCGGGAAGTTCGGTGTGATCAGACGCGGCACAGGGCGTTAATATTATTTTGCTCTAGTTGCCGGTACTGAAACAGCTCTATTGTTCGCCTTTTTTCGTCCTGCTTGTGTAGCGTGCGCAATACTTGCTTGGAAAACTTGAGCATCCCAGAAAGGTTTTGAAAATAATACTGAAAGCACTCGTGTCCGCTCAGCATCTGGGAGAGGAGGTAATCCACTTCTCCGTATCTTCGCCGTAAGCTTAAGGTTAGGGATAAGTACGTGCGTCCAGCAGCCTTTAGAAGAATAATCCTATCATCGCTGCCATTCGTCAAGTGACGCCATTCGCTGTGCCAACTTTTGGTCCCTTGTAGGTTTTACACCTTGCCTTGGATAGAGACGGTTTAGTTCACGTCCTCGGATAGCCAGTGGAATTTTTCCCGCAATCACGCAAATTACATGATCAGATACTGTCCGGTATGCACAGGCTACTCGCAAAGTACTCGCTCTATAAACCTGCCTGGCCCTTGTAGGTGTATTTCTCGGGCTTGGGACCAAATGGCAGCGACATATAGCAGGATGGAGTCTATCACAGTAGATCGAAGTTTCCTTCTTGCACCTTGGGCTCCCCTAATGTTCGGCAGCAACCGCGTTAGAGCATTTGCAACTACGGCGCCTTTCGTACTGGCTTTCACCGCGTGCTCTCTTCTAAAGGTCATGCGTGAGTCAATCATAACCCCTAAGTACTGTATAGTCGGCTTGGACTGGATGTTGAGACTTCCGACACTTACCGTCAAACTCTCCTTCTTCTTCTTTTTGCTCAAGAAAAACGCCTCCGTTTTTTTGGGCTACTAGCTGGAGTTTGGCATTGTATAAGCAGTGATCAATTCTCGCTATTGCACCTTTGCAGGTGAGTTCCACATCAATGACCTATTTTCCGTTACAACCAGCGCAATATCGTCTGCGTATCCTACCAGTGTCGCATTCATGGGCAGCTCCATTTTGAGGATGCCATCGTACATTGTGTTCCAAAAAGTATGTTCGAGAATCGAACCTTGCGCTACCTCGCCTGTCACTGTGTATTTCTGAGGTCCATCGTGTCAATCAATCTATTCCAAATATTATATTTGATATCAAAGCAAATTTATCCGTTTGCAATCGGAAATTCTTTATATTAAATGGCAAAAAAAGCGTGAAACTTCTCTTGGGATAGATCCCATTTTTCACCAGAAACTCGGAACGCTTATAGTTTTGTGCAACTTCTAATGTGTTCTACAAATCGCCGTTTGATTATAAATAAAAAACACATTACTTACAACGCTCCTTCATTATGTTTCGTTTTGCGTATCCTGTATGTCTAGTTGCTGTTTTGAAAATAGTATTTATTGATCTCCTTTCGGGAGTCAATCCAGTTTTTTGCCCAATCCAGACAGTTCCATCAGCAACAATTTGCTTTTCCTCACGGTCACTCTCATACGAAGATGATGACAATCTTACTAGATGTGGTCTTCTTCACCACTGCCTGAAGAAAAATCACTTCTTCTGTTTCTGATTGATCGTCAGAAATATTTACTAGTATATTTTCAGGATCAAAATCATATTCGTCAATATCGGAAAAATCTTTACTAATATTTTGTTATATTTGTTATGTTTTCTAAACGTATGGGTAATTTCAGACGTACCGGCATTTTTAGCGGATAAAAATATTATAATCATGTTTTCCCTTATATCAAAACAAGAATTCACAATTTGCCTACAATGTGGGTAACAATAATTTTAAATTGAAAAACAGTGCGTGTAGCGTAGTACACAAAACAGAAGTGAAACTTTCAAGGCAGACAAAGAACGCGGGAGAGACCCGAAAGAGAATGAGAGAGAGAGAGAAAGAATATATATCTAAATAAATTCACAACATTTGCAGAGAATACAAATAGACAAAATTTACAAAAAAGGAGAAGGGTCAACCGGTGTAGGTAAACGCCGAACACAAACCGTGGCCACAACGCGCACTACTCCAAGCGTTTATCACCCGCACAAATGCAGCGATTCCAGGACCGCAGCAACGACACAAATTACTGCAAGGAAATACCAATAAATCCGACGCCGGAATGGATAGCACTTTATAGTACGCACAAGCACTAGCCAGGGAATGGAAATAAGCACCAAAAAGTTAGCACCAAAAAGTTGGCACCAAAAAACAATGCCACAAAAATTGAGACCAAAAGCGCCCCAAACAGTAGGCACCAAAGAAATATAACGCCAAAAAGTAGGCACCAAATATATATTTCCTTTAATTTTGCACCAACAAACAAGCGCCACAAAGTAGGCAATGTTATTTCTCACTAGAAAGTAGCAACCACAAGGAAAAACTCAGGAAAAATAGCCTAAAGTGTATCTAAGATATACATAAGGTACGGCTCTCTCTGCTTTTCCTCTACGTTATATCTTTTTTCTCTCTCGCGGAACGAAAATGCACAAAACGTTGCATGGTCTTGAAATTTTACTCGCCTAAGTAGTTTCACTTCAAAAATATATACTCAGCCCCATTAGTTACAGGATTATTCTAATACTAGCAAACCCGGCCCCCTTCGCTGGGCACACTAAAATAGAATAGATATGGTTTAGAACAGAAAATATATGGTTTTCATATTATTTATTTCTTTATTCTTTATTCAAGCGCTTTGGCATAAACAATATTTTTTGTTTTTCTATTTGTTTTTGAGTAAATATAAAATATAAATTGAAAATCAGGAAAACAGAAGATTGTTTTTAAATTTCAAATCAACGCATATGAATAAACAATCGTATTTTTTCCTCATCATCCATGACTTTTTCGTTTCAATTTATATGTTTTATTAAGCATTGGAGCTTTTTTAACCATTATCCATTTATATTTTTCAAAAAAAAAAACGAAAAAAAATTTTTTTTCCACGAATCGGATTTCACATTAAATTCTCAAATTTCGTAAGAAGTTATTCACTGTTCCAAAATCCACTCCAAAAAAATTCACAAACAATTTTTACATATTGCACTTACGTTTTTTCCTTATGGCATCCAAATCAGAAAGAAATATTGACACATTGTAACTCACACTGTCAATTTGACAGTTCAGTTCCGCCCCAAGCGTTAAAAAAGTAAACGACATTATGGCTGGATCAAAAGAACGCTGTACCCGTGGTTGTAATTCGGTGCAAAGACACGGCGGGTCCACGTTTTGGCATATATTTCCAGACCCTAGTCATCAATAGGTATGAAAATTACCCCGTATTAAAGCACTTATCAAAAGCTTTCATTTGATACCCATATTGTACATACACAACCAAAGGTTACCCGGGTCCACGTTTTGACCTATATCTCGAGACCCCAGTCACGGAGGGGCATGAAAAATACTCTGTACTAAAGCATTCACCAACAGCTTCAATTTCATATCCATATTGTACAAACACATTCTAGGCTCCACGTTTTGGTCTCTATCTCGAGACCCTAGTCACGGAGCGGCATGAAAAATACTCTGAACTAAAGCATTCACCAACAGCTTCCATTTGGTACCCATATTGTACATACACATCCGAAGGTTACCCGGGTCCACGTTTTGACCTATATCTCGAGCCCTATCCACCAATAGGTATCCAAACTATACGGAAACCATCTTCAATACCTTCTTAGCAATGTGTGTAAGTTTGGTTTAATTCGGTGCAGACACGGCCGGTTAGCGAACACACACAAAAAGTTGACTTTATTTTATATATAAGATTTTTTTCAGTTTGTGTCCGAAAAATCCAAATATCTTACGGAACCCTATTTTTTTCCAAAATAAAATGTAATCCATGTTACTCTTGGATAATGTAGTTTTCGAATGGTGAAAGAATTTTTAAAATCGGTCCAGTAGTTTTTGAGCCTATTCGTTACAAACAAACAAAGTTTTCCTCTTTATAATATTAGTATAGATTTTTCGCATTTCAACTAAACTTCTTTCAATCGCTCTTATTTCAGCCGTATACAACAACTGCCAATAAGAAAATTACTGGGTATGCTGTGTGCATTTCTATGTATATACAACAATTACAAATAAGAAAATAAAAATGTATCACAAAATTCCAAATTCCGAAAATTTTGGAAAAAACCGTATTTACATTTTCAGGGAATTTTTATTCGCCGTCGCAGTAATGAACGCTTCAAGTAGTTCCTGAGAAGTTTTCATGTTTTTTTTTTTTATATTGAAAATGTTAAAAAGAATGGCAGACCATTTTGTATATCGCTTAAGTATATCATAAAAATGGAAGTGGAGAGTCAAAATGCTCTAGAATATTATTAAAAATATGAAATTAAAAAAGGCGCAAATTATCGTAAAGGGAGAGTTGAGGGGTAGCCTGAGCCCTTACTACAATCTCTTGGTTGGTAGCAGTGACTAGTCTCATGTGTAGTAAAGTGTACATTATCACGTCATCTTCTTGCACTTTGCTTAGTCTACCTTTGATAAATTCTGTCTCTTGGCCATGAACAATTTCATGCGAACAATTCATCAACTACAGCCCATAATGTCAACAGTACGCTCGTCAAAGCATTTATTCCTTTTAGTCAGTCATCCCATGTGGAGTTCTTACTTTATTTGTGTACAGAAATAATCTGTACTCCTGCAATACTTAGTTTATTTCTCAGCCTACAATTTATATCAATTTTCAGCGCTTTCTGCCATATTAGCGGAAAAGTGTTGATATCAAGGTAAATTTTACATTTGCACACACATTCACATCCCGGCAACCCCATACAAGCAACAAGCGATGATGCTGAGGCATAACGAATACAAAAATATTAACGGCACAAAATTATGCATACACTGAGTGAGCGTTACAGAAATCGTGCGAGAAAGTCAGCAAAGCAGACAAAATGACAGACAGGCAGACAAGCAGACAAGCAGATAGAGTAAGAAGTGAGCAACGCGATGAAGTGAGAGTCCTGTTGATATTCAGTTGAGCTGTTTATAATGTCACAAAAGTAGGTACACTTGGCGATAAATATGTCGTGTCACGCACAAAACTTAAGACAACAAACCTTTTAACCTGCTGCTTTTAACTGACTGGCTGGCTGTTCCAGGCTTGATGCTCCAGAGGTATGGAGGTTGGCACGTAAGTAGGCAGCAAATAACCAGCTGCGTATAAAGCAGTTAATGTTGGCAGTTGCGCTGATTTGCTGGTACATATTTAAATATGTACACCCGCATAAGCGCTCTAAGCCAGCGGCATTAAAGGTGGATACAACATGCGCGAAGTGCTGTAAGCAGCCGGCGCCATTATGTCAGGACACATTGCCTCATGCGATTGCTGCAAAAGTGTTACAGGTAGTCAGTGTGGTGCTAATATGCATGCACAGGTAAATTATGCCTTAAGAAATATAGAAATAACGAAGTAAGTGATAACAAAAAAACTTTTACGAAAACTTTTTCCATGTGCACGCATAAATTACACGACATGGCAGGGATTTTTCAAGTGAAGTTTGTTTTGTGTTGTTTTTTTTCTTCGTCTTAGCGCTGGAAGCAAAAAATGTACACATATAAAAAAGACATTTTGGGGCTACTGAAATTCTATTCGATGTTTTTTTTATTTTTTTTTTGTTTTTTTTTTTTTTTTTTTGTTTTTCGTTTTTTGTAATAAAAATCCCAACACATAAGCAACAAGACACATAAATGTCTATTAATGTTACGTTAAGTTTTATTTGTCTTTGAAGTTTTTAGAAATTGCCATTAATTTCCATTTACTAAGGGCATTTATGCATTTTGATCTAAGCAGCAAATGCAGAAGTTCACTTCTGATTACGAATATCTGATGCTCCATAAGAAATACGTGTAGCAAGTCACGATTTACAAACATATCTGTACGATAATAAAACTTTTAAGGCCGTTCTGTCTGCACATTGAAATTATTATCGAAAAATTCTTGCGAATGGTGTGGGCCATGTAACCAAATATCATAAAGACATTCTTAAAAGCTTCTCCAGCTATTCGCCTGTTTGTTTGCTTCTTACTCTGGAACGGATGAAGCGAGTTTGATATTTTTCAGTGATCAGTAGCGAAACTTCTGAGCGGAATAAAGGTAATATTTTTTATAACGCATATTCGGGTGCCTATAAAGGATATCACCTCACCTAATACCTTTCATACCACATATTTTTTGAAGTTAGGCATCAATGAATGAGGGAGAATGGAGAGTAAAATTTCAAGGCCATGCAAAGTTTTGGGCATTTTCGTTCCGCGAGAGAGAAAAAAGATATAACGTAGAGGAAAAGGAGAGAGAGCCGTACCTTATGTATATCTTAGATATACTTTAGGCTATTTTTCCTAAGTTTTTCCTTGTGGTTGCTTATTTCTAGTGAGAAATAACATTGCCTACTTTTTGGCGCTTGTTTGTTGGTGCAAACTTGTAGGAAATATATTTTTGGAGCCTACTTTTTGGCGTTATATTTCTTTGGTGCCTACTGTTTGGGGCGCTTTTGGTCTCAATTTTTGTGGCATTGTTTTTTGGTGCCAACTTTTTGGTGCTAACTTTTTGGTGCTTATTTCCATTCCCTGGCTAGTGCTTGTGCGTACTATAAAGTGCTATCCATTTCGGCGTCGGATTTATTGGTATTGCTTTGCGGTAATTTGTGCAGTTGCTGCGGTCCTGAAATCGCTGTGTTTGTGCGTGTGATAAACGCTCGGAGTAGTGCGCGTTGTTGCCACGGTTTGTGTCCGGCGTTTACCTACACCGGTCGACCCTTCTCCGTTTTTTGTAAATTTTGTCTATTTGTATTCTCTGCAAATGTTGTGAATTTATTTAGATATATATTCTTTCTCTCTCTCTCTCATTCTCTTTCGGGTCTCTCCCGCGTTCTTTGTCTGCCTTGAAAGTTTCACTCCTGTTATGTGTACTACGCTACACGCACTTTTTTTTTTTTTGTTTTTCCTTCTTCACTCCTCTCGACAGCATAGGGCCTCGACATGACTTGTCTTGCGTTGGTTTCATTAATCTATTTGATTTCTGACAGGGAACAAGATTACCCTGCCGCTACCACTCCTATGTAATGGGAATGCCCAACTGTCGTTGCTTAGGAGCAACGGCTTCTTACTGCTTGGAGTGCCATCTGTGTCACATTTTTCCGGCAGAAGGATCGCACAGATGGTTGAGGACTTCGCTAACGTAGTATTTCTGCGCTATCTCCTTGTTGGCGCCACTGATGCAATGTGCAACTGTGTCTTTTTTCTCTGTTTTTTGCTTGTTTTAGCAGCCACAATGCAAATAATGCGCTGACTGCGGGAGTAAGGATGGAAAGGATAAGTTTTTTAGTTTGGGAAATAAGACTTTCTTTTAGAAGCAAGGAATGTAGGTGGGAAAGTGCGAGGACCGTGCTTTACGTGGGATTCGAACCCACAACCTCTGAAGGGGCAGGCATATTTAGGTGTTTGTAGAAGATATCACCCCACCTAATATCGGAAGACCAACAGACTTACATGAAATATAGGTGAACTACAATTGCTCTACATAAAGCCGTATTGCAGATAGAAAGGGCAATGCATTACAGTGAATACCCAATTAAGTATTTTTTGTCATATCTGAAGATTTCCACAATGCTTCGAACGAGGCACTGATTGAAGGTCTACGATCTACACACATCCATCTACACAAAACTGGAACGGCAACCTACTGAATTATTACATACAGTGGGACAGTGGGACAGAATAGGGTTCTTTGGCCATGTATCGGACAACTAATGGAGGTACACCATAAAGAGGTGTAGAGCGCCCACCTCTACTGTGGACTCTGGTAGTTAACAGAATCTTACTTAAAATGAGAAACGAAAGACCAAAGTTAACTGCTTATGCAGATGGCCTGACCGTCATCATCTCAGGAAGATGCCTAAACACTGTGACTCAAATCCTTGAAGGGGCACTTCAGGAAATCAGCAAGTGGGCAGTTGAAACGGGACTACAAGTAAATCATGAAAAGACATAATAAGAACTGTTCACCAGGACGCACAAGATTCTGAACCGGACCACAACTATGCTGGATAAACTAGCGTAGAAGCTCAATGTGGAAGAACAAACGAAGATTAAGTGGAAGAGGGTATTGTAGCTACAATACTCTGTTCGGAATTAGGCTATGAACATTCGTAAAAATTACCGGACCACTGCACTATGTTCCAAGCTGAGGTCTACATAGCAACGAAGGCGGCAGCTTCAGTCATAGAGACTACTCCGTCGAACTCGCAAATAAACAGCCAAGCAGTCATCAAAGCAATATCGGCTGCATTGACAAACTCACACTGCGAACGATAATACCGAAAAACAAATTGTAATCTACTGGGTTCCAGAACACAAGGGAATTGAAGGTAACGAGAAAGTGGATACTCTAGTCAAAGCAGGCGCAAATCTGCCTGTAACCAGCACGGCCGGTATACTTCTATACACCTCTCTGCAAACAACGACTGGATCTAAATGCAGCAATGATTGAAGAAGTGAACCCAAGGTGGGAAAGAACCAGCTCATGCAGGATCACACAAAACATGCTATTAAGGCACAACGCCAGGTCTACAAACTATATTTTATCTCCTTTCACGACCAAGTGTAAACTTGTAGTGGCGATACTGATGGTATACACTTTCTCTGAAACTACTAGCACAATATGTAAATGAAGTCAACGCGAAAGGTACTTTGAAGCACCTATTCTGACACTGCCCTGCACTTATCGAATAAACTACTTAGGCTCTGCATCATTACTTAAAACAAAATATAAAGGTCTTAAACTCCCCATAACACATACTGGGTATCACTATGGAGCAATTTCAATGTGTGATCTACTGGATCAACCAAGCCCAATCTAACCCAACTTAGAGTGCCTCTAAGTGTCTGTCTCTGTCTCTGTCTCTGTCTCTGTCTCTGTCTCTGTCTCTGTCTCTGTCTCTGTCTCTGTCTCTGTCTCTGTCTCTGTCTCTGTCTCTGTCTCTGTCTCTGTCTCTGTCTCTGTCTCTGTCTCTGTCTCTGTCTCTGTCTCTGTCTCTGTCTCTGTCTCTGTCTCTGTCTCTGTCTCTGTCTCTGTCTCTGTCTCTGTCTCTGTCTCTGTCTCTGTCTCTGTCTCTGTCTCTGTCTCTGTCTCTGTCTCTGTCTCTGTCTCTGTCTCTGTCTCTGTCTCTGTCTCTGTCTCTGTCTCTGTCTCTGTCTCTGTCTCTGTCTCTGTCTCTGTCACTGTCTCTGTCTCTGTCTCTGTCTCTGTCTCTGTCTCTGTCTCTGTCTCTGTCTCTGTCTCTGTCTCTGTCTCTGTCTCTGTCTCTATCTCTATCTCTGTCTCTGTCTCTATCTCTGCCTCTGTCTCTGTTTCTGTATCTGTCTTTATTCTATCCCATCTCTTTCCCTCTGTCTCTGTATCTGTTTTTATTCTATCCAATCTCTTGCACTCTGTCTCTGTATCTGTCTTTATTCTATCCTATCTCTTACTCTCTGTCTCTGTATCTGTCTTTCTTCTATCCCATCTCTTTTTCTCTGTCACTTCCCCCTTTCCTCCTTGACTAGCTACCCTTTTACTTCCAGAGCTTTGAATACAATGGGCTTTTTAGCCTGAGGCTTTTCAGAGTTACCATTCTCTCCATTCTCTTTTCTCTTGGCTCACCTTTTTCATATTTACATTTCAATACGACGACTAGGCCACGTTATGAGAATGGACAGTTCAAGACCAGAAAGAAAAATACTGGAGGTGAATGCTTGAGCAAATAAAGCAAGAGGAAGACCAAGATCGAGACGCATAGATGAAGTGAAGGAAGTTCTGGAACAACTTAAACTGAGGAACTGGAAGAAAATGGCTACGAACAGAGCAGCTTGGAGATTTACTGTCACAGGAGACCGAAGGACTTTTAGCAGACGCTGACAAGGAAAAATTTTGAAATTTTAAAATTTAGTTAAAATTTGTCAAATTCGTTATTGGTTGGTTGGTTGTTACCAGCTTATTTAATGTTATTTACAGCATTACTATATGCAACCTGTGCGGTATAAAAACCTTATTGGACTGTTGACATCTAAGCCAGATAGTTGTTTGAGGCTCTCGAAAAGTGGTTTTCCGAGGGTTCACATTCAACTCCGGTTTAGCATTAACTAAATTTTTATTTAACAAAAAAAATTACAAACACAAACAATCAGTAGCTAAAACTTGTATTTTAATTTTGCAACGAAGTGTATTAACGCTGCTAATTTTGCTGCTACTTCAAACTTATGACCGTCAACAGTGGCGCTGTTACAGAGACGTGAATGCGCTGACTGGTTGATTAATGACAGGATATATGAACTTTGTTTTGCTCCTGTACACCAACATGCACACATTCACTTAACTTCTTTATCTAGCTCAGAAGTTCGGCGCAATTACTGAGACCAAAGTCATCTACTTATGGTGTACCTCATCAGCCTACATGACTTTCTACCCTTCACTGTATGTATTTTTTGCATACTGGACTTCTAAATTATGCCATAAAACCATATTCATTTTCTCACCTACATTCATCTGACCCAATAGCTAGTATAATAATTCATACCAATCGCTTATTATGGATCACACATTGCAATCATTATTTTGGTAAATCTCATATTTCTTTCACTCAAAGTCTGCTTTTGTTGCCGCATTTTCGTTTAATATTCTTTTCACCATTCACTCCGTAGTTTTCGGTTATTTATGTCGTAATTTTACCTTTAACTTCCCTAGACACTCACCTTGCCATCATTCAATTCGTGCTACAACATCAGCACACATATTGTTTACCCACTCACCTATTAGCAGTGAACATTACTCATACGCCCCGTCGTCTCGCGTATGTGAAATTTAGATGGAAATATGTACTCGTATATTGGCTGGTATACTGAGCATTAAAGCGTTGGAAAAAAGCACAGAAGCAACAAGTCTGTCAACATGTCCGCGCTTGGCTTAAACCAACAAAAAACCGCTATCCTGCAACTCGCTCTTCTCTACCCGCCTACGATGTATGCTGAACTGCAGATATTTCGCTCTGAATTTTTAGTATTTATTTACTAGCACAATATTTCACTTCCGAAACTTTCTCCATTGTACCATTATTCCCATTTTTCTGTATTTTCGTATTTTCGTAATCCCCCCAATTTTCCTCGGCCACTTCTTGCCTGCCAACTTTACGTATGCATATATTTTTCGCCTTTGTGTTATTTTTTCGGATTTACGAAGAAATATCTGTTGGGTATGCATAAATACACATTTATTTGTGGTTTTGGTTTTCCGCCCCATTCTACGTCTCTTTCACTTCCCGCTGTGGTCATGAAGCAAACAATGCACACACATACAACTGGGTTCACAATAATAGCAGCGCGACGATTTGGAAGTTTTGAATATTGTATTTATTTAAATTGAACTTTATTTCATTTTTTCGTTTCGCGAACGTTGTACAAATTTTAAAAAATTTAGCAATACTTGAAAAATTTACCAAATGCAGAAAAAATTAAAAATTAAATTTGAAAAATTCTGTAAAAATTTTAAAAATCAAATAAAATTTAAAAAAGTCAATAAAATTACAAAAATCCAACAAAATTTAGAAGATCCAAAAAAAATTTAAAAATTCAGCAAAATTTAAAAAATTCAGTAAAATTTTAAAAATCTAATTAACAAAATTTTAAAAAGGCAATAACATTTTAAAAATTCAGCAAAATTGTAAAAAACCCACAAAATTTTAAAAATTTAAAAAATCCAACAAAATTTAAAAAAGTCAATAAAATTTAAAAAATCCAACAAAATTTAGAAAATCCAACAAAATTTTAAATATTCATTAAAAATTTAAAAAATCCAACAAAATTTAAAAAAGTCAATAAATTTAAAAAATTAAACAAAATTTAAAAAATTCAGCAAAACATAAAAAATCCAACAAAATTTTAAAAATCCAACAAAATTTGAAAAATTAAGCAAAAATTTCAAAAATCCAACAAAATTTTAAGAATTCAGCAACAATTAAAAATCCAACAAAGAATTCAAGAAAATTTTAAAAATTTAACAAAATTTAAAAAAGTTAACAAAATTTAAAGAAGTCAATAAAATTTAAAAAATCCAACAAAGTTTTAAAAATCCAACAAATTTTAAAAATTCAGCAAAAATTTAAAAAATCCCACCAAATTTACAAAAGTCAATAAAATTCTAAAAATCCAACAAAGTTTTAAAAATCCAACAAAATTTTAAAAACTCAGCAGAAATTTCAAAAATCCAACAAAATTTTTAAAATCCAACAAAATTTTAAAAATTCAGCAAAATTTAAAAAATCCCACAAAGTTTCAAAAATTGAATTAAATTTAAAAAATCCAGCAAAATTTAAAAAATCCAATAAAATTTAACAAGTCCAACAAAACTTTAAAAATTCAAAACCAAATTTGAAAAATTTTAAAAGTTTTAAAAATTCAAAACAAAAATCAAACAAAATTTAAAAAATCCTACAAAAATTTGTTCTTAGTCGGACAAATTTGAACAGTAATTTACTTCTTATATTATATTATTAATCCACTAATTAATAAATGATCATCCAACAAAGTTTTAAAAATCCAACAAAATTTTAAAAATTTAAGAAATTTTCATTAAAATTTCAAACTTTTTACTCAGAATTTTGAAAAAAAATCTGTGTATGCAGTTTCATAGCCAATTCAATTTTGGAAAAATATTATGAAAATTTGAAGCGCCTCAAAAGTCAGTTCGATGAAAAAATTTATTTTTTTTTTTTGGTTTTGTTGTGTAAAAAAACCTAACTAAAAATTTAAAACTTTGTAAAAAATTTTAAAAATTCCAGAAAATTTTAAAGATCTGCCAGAATTAAAAAAAATCAGACAGATTTTATAAAATTCAACAAATTTTCATCAAAATTTCTTACTTTTTAATCAAAATTCGAAAGAAATTCTGTGTATTCTGACTGGTTGGCTAATAACAAAATTTTAGGAATTTAAAAAAATCAGAAAAATTTAAAAATCCAAAAAATTTTTAGAAATTCAATAAAATTTAAAAAATCCAACAAAGTTTTAAAAAGCCAACAAAATTTAAAAAATCCAAACAAATTTAAAAAATTCAATAAAATTTAAAAAATCCAACAATATTAAAAAAATTCAAATAAATTTAAAAAATTCAATAAAATTTCAAAAATCCTACAAAGTTTAAAAATCCAACAAAATTTAAAAAATTCAATAAGCCTTAAAAAATCCAGCAAAGTTTTAAAAACCAAAAAAAAATTTTAAAAATTCAACCAAATTTTAAAACGTCAATAAAATTTAAAGAATTCAACAAGTGTTCATCAAAATTTTAAACCTTTTCATCAAAATTTTAAACCTTTTCATCAAAATTTTAGAAAAATTCTGTATTGCAGTTTTATATCCAATTCAGTTTTGACAAAATAATATATTATATTATGAAAATTTTAAGCGCCTCAAAAATCACTTCGATTTTAATTTTCGTTCTGTTTTTTGCTGGTGGATTTGTGCATTTTATCGTTATAAAAAAAATTTGAGCATTCGATTGTGGAAGAAAATGCGTAGCAGCGTAGACAAAACAAAATTATAAAATTTTTGGAAATTTTTTTTTCTTTTTTTGCAGGCATTTTTCTGCATTTTCTCCTTATAAAAAAA
The DNA here is from genome assembly GCF_027943255.1 of Anastrepha obliqua. Classification (NCBI taxonomy): domain Eukaryota; kingdom Metazoa; phylum Arthropoda; class Insecta; order Diptera; family Tephritidae; genus Anastrepha; species Anastrepha obliqua. The sequence goes on from NC_072893.1 coordinate 13,224,525, forward strand.
TCGTAGGCAAAAAAAATTGACAAAAATTACAAATTTTTTATCTTTTTTTTCTTCTTTTTTTGCAAGCATTTTTGTGCCTCCTTACAAAAAATGTCAACATTCGGTTATGGAAAAAAATACATAAAAAAAATTATCAAATTTTGGGATTTTTTGGCTTTTTTTTAAGGCATTTTTGTGCATTTTCTCCTTACAAAAAAATTTCAACATTCGATTATGGAAGAATGCATTTTTGTGCATTTTCTCCTTATAAAAAATGTCAACATTCGGTTATGGAAAAAATACAAAAAAAAAATTATCAAATTTTGGGATTTTTTGGTTTTTTTTTTAAAAGGCATTTTTGTGTTTTTTCTGCTTATAAAAAATCGTAGGCAAATTTTTTTATCTTTTTTTCTTCTTTTTTATCAGGCATTTTCGTGCATTTTCTCTAATTTTTCTAAAAATTCCGACTAAAAATTTATATGAACTGTGTTTTAACCAAATAATGTTAAATTTTGATGAGAATTTGCTGATTTCTCTAAATTTTGCACAAAGTTTGAAGCTCTGAGTTAAATGGTTTTTATTGTAGTAAAAACTGTACTTTTATAAAAATGTAAAAAGGATTAAATATAAAAAACATAAATGGTCAAAATGTTTCTAGAAATTCTTACCAAAAAATTTTAAAGCACTTTACAATACATCGCGCTGCTTTTATTCTGAACAGAGCTGTACCTGCACACGCATTACGAACGCTCACACAGCAAACGCCAAAGACGATTCCGCCACCATTCAGTGCGAATTTAGCATCTTGACCTTTTCCAAGTAGTTGGAGTGAGCAAGCCAAAAACGAATAGACGAAGCGAAAGTGAATGCGCAAAAGTGAAAATTTATGCATTAAAGCGTTGCACACACACACACATACACACTCTCTGAAAACCATACAAATAAATCGAGTAGCATTTTAGCCATGCGAAAGGAGTTGAAGCAAATTTCCCATTATAACATTTTTGCAATTTTTCCGTTTGTTTTCTCCCTTTTTTTTGTGAATTTACGAGTTGCAATTTTTTTCACTTACCTCCTATCCTCCTCTTTCCATCTCCCTGTGTTTGCTTGCACTTATTGTTGTTTGAAGCTTTTGCCTAATGTGCGTTCTTTCACTACTTTGTAAAACTGTGTGTGCGTGTGTGTGTGCGTACTTTATGGGGCTTTGTTGACATTTGCATTTCCAGCATTTCCTTTGTTTATTTTGAATTCCACAAAGTACGGTCACTGTTTTTCAATCACTCACTAGTTCGAGCGAATATTATGCGGAAGTTTTTGTGTTGCAAATTTTAATGCTTTTCACCTTTTTAGTATTCCATGAATGTGTGTGTGTGTGCGTTCGTGTGTACACTACATATGAAAGCCCTATAATAGGTAACATGAGAATATATTTATGCCCGAGCACATTAATGTTTGCATAACGGTTGTTTGTACTAGACATATCATACCAAAATACCGAACATGAAGAAAGGAAGGATTTTAGATATTTTTTTCTGGTGCTAAAAATAACGGAATAACCAAGAGCTTGCATTTGCATGAAAAGGAGTTGCTTGCATGCCACGATATCTGCACCATGTAGTCCTAAAAAATAATACCGCCAGCTTCGTCAAAAATGAGAAAGGCCTAACAGTAATGGCAACAACATGCATTGCCACCTCTGGTGTACCTCAGTCTATACTACCCTTACGACCTTTGTTTTTATTTATTAATGTCTTTATTTATTAATGATATCAGTTCGTGCTTTCTCTTAGCTAATTTTCTTTCCTATGCTGTTGATCTAAAAGTCTATGCTGAAATAAGATTTCTAATGATTCAGCTATCCTACAGTCTGAGCTGATTAACTTATTTTCCTGGTGCCTTAAGAAGAGTATATTCCTAAGGGGTTAGGTGTAGTCAAATGATGACTTTCAAGACTCTTTTTTCAAGTCAATTGCTTTATTTTACAAAAATAAAAACATAGCATTAATGCATCCTGCTTCGACTTGACCTTTAGAAGCATTTAAAAAAATAATAATAATAATAATTAAAAATTCATAATTATAAAAGTTATAGCTGTTTGTGTGGAGCCCATTTCTCCAGAGGTCCCTTCCGGAGATCATCATAAGTCCTTAGAAATTCATCTAAAATCAATCGGCCAAGAGAAACTAGTTTTATTAGTAGATAATCTTCTGCCTGATCGAAGCTTTTTTTTCGAAATTAGTAGTGTGGTGGCCCAAGCAAATATTTTTCAGATTTTCGAGAAAAAAAACCGACAATTAATTGTTTAAAAAAATCAAAATTTTGAAAAAAAAAACCTTTGATCAAGCACAAGTTTTTTATGTTTTTCAAAAGCAGTATAAATTTTATTGAAATCTACCAAGTGGTTTTTAAGTTACAGTGATCACCAGTTTGAAAAACATAGTTTTGAGAAAAACGCATTTAAAGTTTTGCTATCGGCTCCGAAGCGGCCGAGCGCCCTTTGTTAAATGTTGAATAACTCGAAAAGTATTTGTCGGATTCCCTTCAAGTTTCCACACAATATTTCTAAAATGATATACTTTAAGAAAATGCAAAAAACTCAAATTTTTTGAAAATTCTGACTGTTATTTTTCATGAACAATAACAACTTCGCTATACTCGGGATTTCAGTATTTAATCTTATGTCTACGATAGCTCTAATTGTTATTGTGTTGATGTACTTATAAGGGGTTTCCAATAACAGGTGTTACAAGTGAACGGATTGCGCTATCGAGATATGAGTAACGATTTTTAATGGCCGGAATTGGATGGCATGGATCTGGACAACGTTTATTTTCAACAAGACGGCGCTACCTGCCACACAAGCAACGAAACCATTGATATTTTACGGGAAAAGTTTCCGGGCCGTGTTATCTCTCGAAGAGGTGATCACAATTGGCCACCGAGATCTTGTGATTTCACACCTTGTGACTTTTTTCTTTGGGGCCACGTGAAAGAGAAGGCTATCGAGGACATAGGGCAGCCACTTTGCAATTCGGTAATGGAAAATTTCATGAAAAGAATATTGTCCGGTAAGCGTGGTCGTGGTGGTCATTTACCTGATGTTATTTTCCACTATTAACGGCATACCCTCCTCTTTATAATGAAATAAACATCCGATCATTTATATTAAGAAATATAATAGCATTTTTCTTAGAATATCAAAATAACACCTCTTATTGGAAAACCTTATATATTAGGCCGGTTCGATTTGTGGGGAGGCAAAAAAAATCGCCCATTGCTCTGTGAAAATCATATTCTAGGGATCAAATTAAGAAACTTTGCCAAAGGAACCATACCTCTAAAACGAATTCTGATGTCCCCCAATTTGGGTCGAACTTTTAGTATCTTTTGTGGGGAGGCAAAAAAATCGCCCATTGCTCTGTGAAAATCATATTCTAGGGATCAAAATAAGAAACTTTGTCGAAGGAACCATACCCCTAAAACGAATTCTGATGTCCCCCAATTTGGGTCGAATTTTTTAGTTTCTTTTCTCATGTAAAGGCCAAAAATGGTGATATTTTGAAATGATTGTATGGGGAATCCCCCAGGGGAGTTCCAGGGGGTGTGCCACTGGCATGGGTGGATCGGCCGTCCAAAGTAAGTGGAGGTCGGTCATACATTTGGACTCGATTGGAGCACTCTAAATGGGTCAAAGTGGGATTTTTCGTTCGACCCAAATTGGGGGACATCAGAATTCGTTTTAGGGGTATGGTTCCTTCGGCAAAGTTTCTTATTTTGATCTCTAGAATACGATTTTTACAGAGCAATGAGCGATTTTTAAATCTACCCGCCCTATTATATATCCTTAGGCTTGCAGGCAACAGGTATGTTCCAATATTGCAAAGCTGCTTTTTCGTCATACTGGAAAATTTTATTCAGTAACAAAAATATCCTTGCATTGTTCTTCAGTCGCATTACGTCAACGTGTGGGTGTACCTTTTCTCGGAATTGCATATATTTTTGGTATACTTAAAAATACGCCTCGCCTCGCTTGCACTCGAAGATCTGTCATTTACATGCAAAGTGCTTGCAGCTTTCGAAATTAATTAAAACAATATCTACCAATTTATTTTTGAAAATATCTGCCCACTATCAAATATGGTAATTTTCTCTTTGTATTTGTATTTCAGTTTTCTTCTTAATATTTAATTGAAATGTTCGAAATAAAATAGTTTACAATGAAATGCGTGCATTTGACATGTGTCAGAGTCCGGCACGCACCGACTGCCAATGGATAAATTAATTCATACACAAATACACTTTTAACAATTAGCACGAAAAGTTTTTATAATTAAATCGAGACAGCTGCTGAGCTAAGAAAAATGTTACAATATTTGGAAAATCGACAATGTTTACTTTTGGTGCTACTATTCAATTCTAGACATCTATTCGCACAATTGTGAGTGCGTATGTATTTGTGCATGTATTGTGCGGAAAATTCTATGGCATTGTGGCCATTAATTGGTACAAACAGTCGGAGAGAATATCAGGCGAGTGCAGAAATGCCTACGAACAACAACAGTGGCACACATAAATACTTATTGTTCAGCTCAGTGTTGTGCCAGTATTCATTAGAGTTTATACAATTCTATATGTTTGTATATGTATACGAGCTTAGCCTTGACAGTTACAAGCAGTTACGCTTCACAATGGCTTCTGTATAGTGACTGCCAAATAGCAGCGCGCCTTTTGGTAGGCAACAGGTTACTTCACTGCGTTGGCCCAGACGTGAACAAAGAAACGAACGGATTTTTTTGTTTTTTCGTACATTTGTATGTACAATATTTACTATACAACAAAAATATATTTGTAGCATAAAATAATGCAATGCTGTCGAACAAATGCCTTCTTATTTCGCGTTGGCTTTTATTTCTCTTTTCCCATTTGTGCCATTCTCTTCGGCTATGTGTTTTCTCTGTCACCGGAAAACGGAAGTTAAGTAGCGGAAGTAACATGCTGAGATAGTGCGCTCACAAACAGCGACAGCTATAGCGGAGAACTCAGATAAACAAGTACTACACAGCAAAGCCTAGCGCAGCATAAAGCAACTTATTAAACAACTACCTGCCACGAGCAGCAGAGCGCCAACGACGTGCCACAATTGAGTTTATTAGAATGCGGTGGAACGGATGTTTTCTGGAAAATAATGGAAAACATAATGAAAAGTAAAGTGAAGCGCAAAGTGAACCGCAAACATTTTGTACTTGATATACAAAAATACATATATACACACATACACACACACATATGTATGCATCTGATTGTTCCTTTGGTTTTGCTGGGCGCGTTGTCGTATGCAATATTTGTACTTCTTCCATAAATAACTTTATTTTATCAGGAAATTTGTTAGAAAATTGAGGGAATTTAAATTGAATTGAAATTTAATTAAATTTGAAGATAGCAAAAAGTTGATTCAGTATCAGAAATAAAAAACGTTGGCAGCACTTGGACGGAAGTATTGGCAATACAGGAAGCTTGTACGTTACTAATCGCAGAATTCTCTTTCAAGAGCAATATCGCTTTTCTTTCAGACAGCCAAGCTGCAATCTAAGCACAGGATTCGGCAACAACAACCACTAAACTGTTGGATCAAAGCTGAAATGACCTTACCACCTTGAAGGTAGCTTAAGGGGACAGATAATTTTTCCTGATTTTCATTAAAACTATTTAAAATGAAGAGGTCAATATATTTCTTTCAAAATTGGCATACAGTTTATTTATGCATTAAAAAAATATACTATTTTTTAATTTAATCATTTGAAATGACGGATGTACACTCAATTCTTCCAGGAAGGTCGCAGCGGGCTTCTCAATCGGCGGGCGTTATAACATCGGCGTCAGTGACCTGAATACAAAAGCCCAAAAATTTTTTTGTTTTTTAATGTTATAATTTCTATATGAATTAAAAACCAATGGAGAAAAAAAAATCGCGAAATAAAATGCTTAAAAAAAAAATTGAGATTTCGGACGAATTTCCCTACAATTCTGCTTCGAAAAAATTATTTTTTTAAAAAATGTTTCAAAAGATGTGTGCAAATTTTTAGGAAGAGCGGTCAACTCACCAAGAAACTTCGAATTACCGAATGCATAAAAATGTATGGACAATGTCGGGCGGGTCGATTTAAAAATCGCTCATTGCTTTGTGAAAATCGTATTCTAGGGATCAAAATAAGAAACTTTGCCGGAAACAGGAACCATACCTCTAAAACGAATTCTGATGTCCCCCAATTTGGGTCGAACTTTTGGGCCACTTTGACCCATTTAGAGTGCTCCAATCGAGTCCAAATGTATGACCGACCCCCACTAACTTTGGGCGGCCGATCCACCCATGCCAGTGGCACACCCCTGGAACTCCCCTGGGAGGTTCCCCATACAATCATTTCAAAATATCACCATTTTTGGCCTTTTCATGAAAAAATCAGCTAACTGGCTATGTTTTTTCTTTATTTTTAATTATTTATATTATAATAATATTTATTATTTATTTATAATAATATCTATTTTTTCTCTTAAGAAATTTATTTTGTCAGAACATACCTATGTAAATGAAAAAATTAATTTAAGTGAGTTATAGAAAAGAAACTAAAAAGTTCGACCCGAATTGGGGGACATCCGAATTCGTTTTAGAGGTACGATTTCTTCGGCAAAGTTTCTTATTTTGATCCCTAGAATATGATTTTCACAGAGCAATGGGCGATTTTTTTGCCTCCCCACAAATCGACCTGGCCTAATGGACTTAATTCGAAATATAAAGTGATTTTGTAGGGGACTCGTGATAACTTTGAATTAATGAGGGGTTCGAAATATCGCAGGTTTGAATTAACGAAAGTCGACTGTACCATTTGGTCTCTGAAAGGTCCAAATCCAAATAGGTTGAGAGATAATTAAAAATCTTAAATCGACAAAAATTTCTGCAAGCAACATTAAACTGTGTTCTTTCTAAAAGATCCGGGCACTCAATTTCAACATTAACAAATTAAAGATAAATGATACTGCTTGAAGAGTACCTTTGTGACTAAATGGGAAAAGACTAATCAATCGACAGCGAGATTTGTATGATGGTTTGAGTGAATGAAGTGCGAAAAGCACAAAATTTTTAGGGGTAGTCAGAATTTTCAAAAAATTGATTTTTTTGCATTTTTTTTAAGTATAATATCCTAAAAATATTGTCCGAACATTTAAAGTGAGTCCGACAACTACTTTTTGAGATATTCAACAATTAACAAAGGGCGTTCGGGCGCTACGGAATCGATAGAAAAACTTTAAATGCATTTTTCTCAAAACTATGTTTTTTGAACTGGGTATCACAGTAGCTTAAAAACCTTGGACTATAAAAATTCGATCCGCCCTTTGCAGATGCAGCTACAAAATTAAAATTATGTGGGTCCCGGGGCATTGCGGAATTGGTGGTAACACCTTCGCTGACAAAGCAGCCAAGGAAGCTAGCACCTCACCAAGTATTTTTCACAAGGCGGATATTAAACACAGAATCAATGACTTTATTAAAGAATTCACACACAACGATTGCTGCAAATATCAGCATGCCTACAAGCGCATAAATCCGGAACGAAATAGGCCAGATATCCCATCGAAATGCTCCTCTCGGCAGCTAAAAATTTTCACAAGATGCCATCTAAGACATACTAAAATTAGCCACGAACACCTTCTAACTGGGAAAGCAGCCCCCGAGTGTAGTACAGGGTGGCTGATGAAAGCCGCTACCAAAAAAAAATTGAATAACTTTTTTTCTTTTTAAGTTATCTGTTCCATTTTTGTTTTAATTTGCAGATTGATCTTTAAAATTTATTAAAATGGATAACTGGGACACGCAAACAAGAATTTGGATAGTCCGCCGCTATCACGCACTTGAGTCCGTAGTTTTGGTACAGAGAGAGTACAGGCGGATGTTTGGCGGCGATCCCCCGAGCAGATGGACCATAATGAGACTGGTGAATAATTTTGCTGAGCAAGGAACAGTCGCAAGAAGGCCTTATCATCGAAACCCACCAGTTCGGACGGAGGAAACGATCGCTGCTGTAGCTGCAGCTATACAAAGCAATCCAAGGATTTCAACAAGAAGCTTATCTGCTCAACTTGGTGTCAGCCGACAGTCTTTGCAAACAATAATGCACAAAGATTTAGACTTATTTCCCTACAAAATTCAAATGGTTAACAAACTGAATGCAGCAGACTTGCCGATTCGCTTGGAATTTTGCCTGAAGATCCTGCAAATGGTGGAACAAGGCCAAAGCATGTTAAACTGCCTTTTCATGTCGGATGAGGCCCATTTCGATTTAAACGGCAATGTGAACAAACAAGATTGTCGAATATGGGTACTTCTAACCCACAGATACTCCACGAGACGGAATTGCATCCTCTTCGCGTGACAGTGTGGTGTGCGGTTTCTTCACGCTGTATTGTCGGGCCTTATTTTTTTGAAGAAAATGGTCACAACGTTACGGTTACTGGAGACCGTTATTTGAAAATGCTGAAAGAATTTTTCTATCCAGAACTACGCCGAAAGAGAATTCCTTTCAACTCTGTGTGGTTTCAACAAGATGGGGCAACGTCTCACATAGCCCAGACTGTTATGACAGAGTTGCGACGAAAATTTCCCAATAAACTGATTTCAAGAAACTCCGAATTTCGTTGGCCCCCCAGGTCGCCTGACCTTACTGCACTTGACTTTTTCTTGTGGGGTTTATGTAAACAAGAAGTTTATAAAACAAAGCCAACAAATTCGGATGAACTAAAACAATCCATTCGGGCAACAATTGCGGCTATTCCTGTCGCAACTCTCAAAGCAGCAATGAACAACTTTTTACTAAGATGCCGCACTTGTGTCAACGAGCATGGGGGGCATTTAAATTCAATTATTTTTAAAACTAGTTAAGCTACATTTAATAAAATTTAATGACCTTCAACTTGAAAAAAAAATAAATGAATTGAAATGAATAAAAAAAAGTTATTTGAGTTTCTTAATGTAGCAAAATTCATCAGCCACCCTGTATATGCAACCGCCCACTGTCTATAAAACACGTTTGAGATCATTGCCCTAAGTTTTCGAATAGTAGGAAAAACATATTTAAAAACCAATCACTTTCCGTCGCATTAAGAAAATACTCACCCGATAATGTTAAAGATATTTACAAGTTTATATACGAAAACAATCTACTATATCTTGTATAATACAGTTATGACAAAATCTTAATGTTCTCTAAATCTAAGTTGTTATACTCAGTAATGTTAAAATATATTAGATAAACATCAGGCCGATAGTCTTATTTATTTATAATTATATTTCATTATTAATAAATAAATAAATAAATAAAAAAATTTTGGAGAAAAAATTGATTTTTAGAGTTGTGTAAACTACATTTTTTATTTTTTTATTAATATTTTAATTTTAATTATTCTATTAATATATTATTTCAAAAAAATAATATTTCTAATAAATAATTTTAATAAAAATGTGTTTTTAATAAATTTGTTTTTTTTTTTTTTGTTTGGAAAAAAATTAATTTTTAGAGTTTTGTAAACTACAATATCTCAAGTTCTTTTTTGCATTTAGAAATTTTTTTTCCATAATTAGGAAAGGCGGTCAAAATTTTTTTTTTTTTTTTTTGTTTTTTGGAAAAACAATTTTTTTTATTTTTGGTGAAAATTTGGGATTTTTTTTACATTTTTTACTTTATCGATTAATGGCTCATCCGATTTTTTTTAGCAAAAAAATATATTTTTTTCTTTGAAATCATTGTATGAATATTAAAAAGAACCAAAGATACATATTTCACTCTAAAAACTTTGTACAAAAATGTTTAACATTGGCTAAATCTCACAATTAAGAATTTTTTACTTTTTCCTTTTGCTTCCTGCTATACGCAAGCGTGCAAATACATCAACCATCAGAAAAATGCACGGCAGTGTCCAAAATAGACACTTCGATCATTTGACATGAAATCGTTCTGGTCTGAATATTTGCTATAAAACCAAATCGACTTAAATATTATTAATATATATGCTAGTAATATTTTTTTTACATAATAATAATATTTTAATATAATAATATTTTTTACATACATTTTTTCTGTAAGGCCTGTAAAAATATTTTATTCATGGGCATCTGGGACTGATAAATACGTACATATGTATGTAAATATGCCAGCAAAGGTGGTTCGACAACTGGCCTCTCTGGCATTTCATTATGGGCTTCCTCTCTCTCTGTTAGCATGGAAGCAATTCATAAATAAAATAAGTAATAAATTAATTAAGAACTAATTAATTGGGCGTATATCCAATACGCAAATTTATTGAGCAAAGAAGTTTGCTTGAGGTTTCTTCCATTTACTATATTAGAAAAATTTATTGCGGTGCCAGAGCAGTACAACACTGCGGCAGAGCTCTTCCCACAAACCAACATAACTGTTTATATTTACCAATATCATATTTGTACTCATATTTATTTGTATTCTTCTCACTCTAACTATCCCAACTATTTGTGTGCTTAAAGAAAATTCTATTTATACTTCTTTCAAGGGCAACAATCAACTACATTTATATTTATATTTTAGCAATAAATATTTTCCATGAATATTTTGCCTCAAGCAGGGAAACTTACTTGCAGTGTTTGTGGTCAATTTACATTGCGGTTGTGTTCGGCCATTGAGAAGACAGAAGTCTCCTGTGCTTCTCTGCGAATAGTTTTGTAACTGTACCGCTAGCAATGAAACCTTTTACTCAGAAAATAAATATAAGCGAAGGCCAAGTACTCAGCTGTGCATCAGAAATCGCCAAGTATACGAGTACAAACATAAATTCTAAATGTTTACCCAACTAGCAAACAGGCAACTTAAAACGAAACTGAAACTGAAAAAGAAACAGAAACAAAAACTAAAGCGCCGCTATTTAAAAGATGCAAAAACAATGTAAATGAGAGAAGCGAGAAGTGAGTGTGCACGCCCTTGAAAATGCCGACAGTTTGTGAAATATTTCTTAAGAGAAAGAATTTTCTTCGCTCGCGGCAAGCAGCAGATATTTTAGTGATTAATCAAATCAAGCAAACTATTTGCAACTGAAAATAACAAATCAAGAGACACACCCGGCGTGCGTTGTGACAGCTCAACTTTTCTTGTTGTGGCATAACTTTAAGCGCAGCTTTGAAATTAAAGTTTGCTCAACTTCTAATAAAAATGGAAATGACGCAGCTAATCACAAATTTTTGTACACAAATGCAGTAAATTACAATTTTTTATTGTATGACGGTATATTTTACCTTACAAATCATGCATACATACATACGTATATAAATATAATTGAGTACAATCACTGGAAGTACATTTCATTGGACTAAGAAGCTTAGAATATTTCATTCGCATGCCAACCACCAGTAATAAGCTGCAGCCGAGTAGCAAGTAAAATGATTAAATTTTCCCTGTGAAGCGATTTTCATAAATTCAAATCGTAAGCGATCTAACATTGAAGTTACATAAGGCAACAACTATAAAACTTCGCTTAGTACTTTTGGTGATTAGCGTAATTAGCTAAAGTTTCGCGTTTGTTGAGCCCACATTTGCACCAGGTGATGTCTTTGCAACCTAATTAATTATACTTCCTCTTAGGTTCCACTGTATGCACTCACCCAAATTGGTAGCCGCTCAACTACGAGTATATCAGCGGATTAAACTATCGATTATTTGAAGTTAAAGAGCGCCAAATTTTGACCCAGACCTTTATTTAAGCAAACTGCCATAGCCTTCTGCTCTTGCTCACTGCCAGTGTTGTTTTTTTTTTTACGGGCTAATGCTGGTGAAGAGGAAGCTCTCATGAGCACTGCTATACCGGCATATCATTATACACGACTTGTAACCTTACAGCTACACCTACGTACTAAACACATCTCCACAATCTCCACTCTCCATGCGAGACTGCCAAAAAGGTATGACCCCTCACGAGGCAACTAGTGTTAGTATATGTAATCTGCTCAAAATCTCAACGAAAAGAGACGTAACACACCTCTTGGTTTCTTAATAATTTTTTTGAATAATTTTGAGATTTAATACATTCTATCAAAAAAATTATCGGGAATTGTTCACTTAAAAAGTGCGCGTTACTGCAGCTGCAGCTATGCTCTGCGATTTTCACTATGGATATCGAATAAAAATATCGAACGAAGAATTTGTCTTAAATTTTGTATTTTGAGCGGGATTTCGTTTGCCGAAACGTTGCAAATGTTGCAAAAAGTCTATGGTGAGTGTGCTTTATCAAAAACACGAGTCTACGAGTGCAGAGGGCCGAGAAGTCGTGAAAGATTTGCCACGATCTGGTCGCCCATCAACGACTTCAATGTATGACCACGTCGACAGAGTCAAGGAAATGCTGCTGGAAAACCATCATTTAAGTTTGAGAGAGATAGCCCGTGACTTCAGCGTGTCTCACGAATCAATTAACTACATTTTGCACCATCAATTGGGCATGAGGCTCGGCTCGTTCCAAGAGAGTTGAACTTATTTCAAAAAAGTCATCAGAAGAAGGTGGCTGAAGACATGCTTGAGCAAGTAAAATCTGATCCAATGTTTATCCAGCGCATCATAACAGTCATAACAAGTGATGACCCGTGGGTAAATGAGTTTGACATCCAAACCAGTCAACAGGCGGCTGATCCAATGGCGCTATCCACATGGCCCGAATCCCTAAAAACCCCGTCAAAGTCGGTCAAAAGTGAAAGTTTTCTTTGGTTATTATGATGTTGTCCACTCAGAATTCATTCCTAATGGTTCTACGATAAATAAAAAATATTATTTGGAAATTATGCGACCTTTGAGGGAGAATATGCATAGGAAACGGCCCAATTTGTGGAAAGAAAACTGATGGATCTTGCACCATGATAACGCACCGTCTTACAAGGCTCAAATTGTGAACACTTTTTTCACCAAAACCTCTATAAATATCATCGAACAACCACAGAATTAACCCCCTTGACTTTTCCCTCTTCCCAAAACTAAAATTGCCACTCCGCGGACGCCGCTTGGAGTCGATAGAGGCCAATAAGGAGAATTCGCTGAAGGAGCCAAAGAAGATCTCTTCAAATGCGTTTAAAAAGTGCTTTGACGGCTAGACTAAGCGTTGGCATATTTGTATTGCTTCGAATGGAACCTACTTTGAAGGCGACCAAATAAATTTTTATGATTAAACAATTATTTTGCGTTTTATCGAACAAAGCCCGGTACTTTTTTGACAGAATGTATGCAATATTTTTAAATTCAATTAAACGTAAAATGAAAGTAAAAGCGCTGTCTCACATAAGTTCTCTGGTAGCAAAATGGTACTCCTAACACACATTTCTGTCTCTCTATCTCTGCTCTCACTTTCCTAATCAATTATATCAATGAACTCTGGCAAAAATTTTATCAGTTAGGTGCATGTATGTACATATATGTATATATGTGTGTATGCCCTGAAGCATTATGTACTTATATTTGCACTGTTAGAATATATAAGTATAACAGAAGGAGTGTTCTTCTGTTTTTCGAATGGACTGTATCACTTGTGTGCAAATTATTTTTGTTAAGATTGTTTACAAGATGTGATCAGTGGTTAACGGTTTCTTGTGCTGTATTGCATTTCATCTTCTATTTCGCCTCATTCTTACTTCGGACGCATTTAAGTAAGCAAATGAGTTTTGTGCTTGGAAAAAATAATGGAAACGGTAAATATTTGGTAAAAGTAAAAAATTTTAAACGTTATAAAATTTCGCTCAGTTGCCCTTAAAGGTAAAATTTTACGTGTAGATTTAAATAAAAAAAACAAGGAAAAACAATGGATCAAATAGCAAAATTAATAGAAGGTTGAAAGAAAAAAGGTTGCTGTACTACAAATTATAAAATATTTACTTCTTAATAAAATAATTTACAATAATCTTGTAAGCTTAACAAATCTCCAAGCTGGTCCATTTGAAAAGAACTCAAATTAACCAACTCTGATCGGATGAAGGTGAACTTCACACTTACTTGCTCTTTACTGTTAACTGCTCTGTCGACTCCCACTTGCATAGTAACTGCAAGCGATGCGTATGATCTTTAGTGTTAACTGCACTGGCTCTCACAGCACTGACTCACACTTCCATTGTAACTGCATGGGATGCTTTAGAGTCGTATGTGTATGAAGTTCGCTAGGACCGCAAAAACCATGTTCGTTTAACCCTCCGATGTTCATATGGGTCTGGCCAGACTCATTCGATCTTTAAATGTATGTAGATCTTTTATTTTTAATATCTGAGGCTTCTTAGTCCATGACTTCCTAAAATGTAGTGTGCTAAACACAATGAAGTAGCAAAATTAAGATTTTTGCTATATTTGTTGTAAAAATAATAACTTTAAACTAATTTCGTTAATTAAGCTCACATGGGTCTGTGCAGACCCATATAAGCTTCTCATGTAAATTGGTTAACCGTTAGGTGTAAACAACTAAACTGTTAGCGGAGGCAGCGACAGAGATAATTTTTTAGTTGACATTTGACAATTAAAGTGAATACGTGTTTTTTAATTAGTGGGAAGTATTTTTTTTAATAAAATGGAACAAGTAAATATGGATGAAGTTGATGTGATGACGCATTTGCTTCGTAAGCTAAGTGCAGCAAATGTGAGTCCGGAAGAACGTCAACGACTTCAGGCACAAATTGAAGAAATTATGGGACAGGAGTCCGATCCATTTGAAACAAGTGGCGACGTGGAAGATGATGAATATTTTCCAGATGAAGATGACTTCGGTGAAGCATCAGATATAGAACAGGAAATCGAGTTAGAGGCTGTTCTGGATGAAAACCATGATGATATTGAGAATTTGTATAGAGAACCTACGCCCTTCAGACTTCAACCACAATGGAATCATGCAGCACATCTATTACCCAGGGCCTTATATACAGGTCGAAAGATGGTAAGATGTGGAATTCAAATCCTCCACCACCTGGAAGGCCTCGTTGTCACAATGTTACAACTTTTACTCGTAAAGGGCCACTACGAGGAGCGTCACCGAGTCATAAAGCTCTTTTCAAGCTATTGCTGTCTCCTGTGACCTGGATTTGTGACTCTGTTTCAAACTACCCTTTGAAAGGTATAATTTATACCGGAAAACCACCAGGTGGCCAGCGAGAAACGAATCAAGGTGAACGGGTCGTCATGAAATTGATGGAAAATTATATGGAAAGCGGTAGGACTGTTTATGCTGACAATTTTTTTTCAACATACAACTTGGCAGAAATGTTGATGGATCGTAGACTGGCTTTCGTCGGTACCGTAAGAAAAAATAAGACCTTCATTCCGCATGAATTGCTTAACCCGAAGCGTGATGTTAAAAGCACTTTATTTTGTTATCACAATAATAATATCGCTCTGTGCTCGTATATGGCAAAGCCGAAAAAGCCAGTAATTATGTTATCCACTGCCCATTACCGTCAAAGCACCGATCCATTGAAAGGATTCAAGCCAGATCAAATTTTGGACTACAATAAATTTAAAGCGGGGGTAATCCGTTCAAATAAATAAATAAAATTATTTTTAAAACCGTATTTCTTACATTATTTGTATGGGTATGGCCAGACCCTTATGATGCACTTACCGCATCATAAGGTACCGAACATCGGAGGGTTAAGTAGGTGAGCAGCCGTTGTTTCTGCTTAACTTATAGTCATAACATATTGAAACCAAAAAATCGAGGAAGAAAATATAAACTTCAGGGAAGAAAATACACAAAACGCCCACGTCATAGCAAAATTAAACCTTTTTTGTCATCAAACGAACTATGTTTGCGAGTTAAAAGTCGGACAGTTCGATAGTTGTTGGTACAAGTCAGATTAAAAGCAAGAACACCCAGACTAATTCCGTTGTTGAGTTAAAAGAACAAAACAAAAATACTTCAATTTGCAAGAAAACACCTCGACAAATGCGCTATGGGCGGATTAAATAAAAATAAATATGACGGAAAGGGATCATATGGACGACCAACAAATACAAGATTTGGTCCAAGATAAACGAGAAAAAATTAATAATGATGTGGCGATGCTCTTTGGAAGAAGGAGTGTAGGTGGAATATTTTGTATAAAAGACGAAATGTGTGCGGTGAACTATGCCAGAATATTTGATATCGTTATGCTTCCCTAAAGAAGAGAAAAAATGTCCCTAAGATGGGAGTTAATACAGGAAAACTAGCAGGAAATTTGGGAAAGAAGTGGTTCAAAAAAAAGAGGTTGTCTGTAAAGTCGGTTTACTGACGATAGTTTAACGTGATAACGTCATAAGAAAATATTGATGTAATGGTTGCAATTTTCAAAACAAAATTTTAATTTTATTTGTTTGATAGATATTTTGTATGGAGAGAGAAGAAGGTAAATGAAATCGCAATGGTTACATTTACACAAACGTGAAAAATGACGAAACATTTATCAAATTCATGAAAGATATGCATCAGACGTTAATAAGTAAGCAATACTAAGAGGTAAAATCAGCGATTTGCCTTTTTCAAGACACATTACACTCGAAACACTCCCTTTCATTTCCTACTTTTCCTATCATCGTCCTATTCTCAACAGAGAAATGGATCATTACCATGCACACAGGAAGAAGGCATATGCAAATACAAATATGTGAATTTATATACATATGCGCATATACATACATATATATATGCTCACTCAAGTAGGAGAGAGCCAGATGTCGAACGCTGCCGAACGCGGGGGTAGGTTGTGCTCTTTGTCGTTCGTTCCGCGTTCTCGCTTGCAGTTCAAGCAAGATAACGACGATTGAGCAAGATAACGACACATTTTTTCGTGTGTGAAACCGGCTAAATCGAATTATAAAACGTTATCACGTCAAAAAAACAGTAAAGCTCAGTGGCAAATCAATGATGATGTGGCGATGCTCTTCGGAAGAAGAAGTGCAAGTGGAATATTTTAGATAAAAGAGGAAATATGTGCGGTGAACTATGCGAGAATATTTGATATGGTAATGCTTCCCTATACAAGAGAAAAAATGTCCCTAAGATGGGAGTTAATATAGAAAAACTAGCAGGAATTTAGGAAAGAAGTGGTTCAAAAAAAAAAGTGAGTGTTGGCCATTCTAGGCCATCGAAGTCTCTCAATTGAGCATCTTTGAACTGTCCTTTCACCAAGAGTCAGCAAGTGGCGAATAGATGAAGCAACTGGTACAAATGAACGTATGTTGGCAACGCGGGAAAGAGCTGCTTACATTGCATGCCTGGGTAAGGCAGTGCATAATACCAGTCTAATGAGCTATAGCAAGACTCGCTAGCGGCGAATCTTACCGATAACTTTGTTATTGCTCTTGCATGCAGATTTTTTGTCCAGTTAATCGAGCTTAGAGATAGCGAGCGGTGAAATGACACATACTGGGTTGCCCATATTCGACAAACCCATGTGTTTTTTTTTTAAATCAATTGAATCTTATACGGGAACAAATGCAAATCAATGTAGAGAATTCGTTGTAAAGTGGCCCGAGCAATGCCCAACTGCTGAGAACGGCGATTTTGGGATGTCCTTGGCGACGTCTCAACACTGGCCCGTACAAGAGCAATATTCTCATCCGATCGCCTTGGTCGGTTTTGATTTGGCTTCTTTGGATTAGAAGGACCTTTCGTACAAACGTTTAATGGTGTTCTTAGAAGACGTACTTTTCACATTATTTAGTTTTTTATACGCACGTTGAGTTTTCACAATTGACTTCTTTTGTTGAATGTAAATTTCAACAATTTGGGAGCGCTCGCGTGGCGTGCACTGTTCCATGGTAAAAATTTGCTTGGACTGACGCTTCCAACGCGGTATGTCATTAAGCGATCTGACGTATCTGTCAAAAGATACAGGGTTGCCAGATGGGTCCGTCGAATATTAACAACCCTGTGGAAGGAGCCTATACATATGTATTTTCTGACAGTGTATATATATGAATAGACTTGTAAGCGTGTAAATATTCCGCTAAAATACAATAGAAAATTTTATGTAACAAAAAATAACTACCAGCAGGTAATAAATATTTATTGCGTAAATAGCGCTGGTAAATAATTACCTGTGAAAGTAGCTTTTATTACAAATACCCTCCAACGGCAATGGATATGCAAATATACCAAATTACACTCGCATCTATCACCTATGAAATTCCACACGTGCACACCTTCCCATATGCACAGATTCGCGGAAACAATTTCTTTTGTAACTAAAAAAGTTTGATCTCTCCACTTGGCATAGCAGTAACACCTCTACGCTTTCAAGCTTTCTAGGATTGTTGAGCGAAATTGACGGCGAAGCAAATAGCCGTAGGTGTTGCAGCAAAAAACTTTGTGATACAAACTTTTTCTAATTTTTTCGCTGTTTGCAATTTGTTTGGCATTTCCGCACCTTGGCGCCCCGGTTACTATTGGCACACGTACGCACAACAGGCTAGGGTGTAAAACTTATTGGAATGGCAAGTGGAATTTATAAGCGGAAAATATTTACGAGCATAAGCTGTGCCACGTCCGTCCAAATACTCGTATAGTGCATATGGAGTGGGAGATGAGGGAAAGGGTATGGAAGCAAATATACTTTAAGGTGTGGTGGAGTCACATTTTCAACAACAAGCGAAACTAAACGAGTGATGGTGAATAGGTAAAGTGGCGTAGTCAACATATGAAAAATATTGAAAAATAAGTTCAAAAGGCTAGAGGTGGTTGTAAAATGATTGCAGAGTTGTTT
Organism: Anastrepha obliqua; assembly: GCF_027943255.1. Lineage (NCBI taxonomy): Eukaryota > Metazoa > Arthropoda > Insecta > Diptera > Tephritidae > Anastrepha > Anastrepha obliqua. The sequence continues at coordinate 13,243,279 of NC_072893.1, forward strand.
ATGATTTCCGTGCTTATTCGTATTTGATCTGCTATCATCAAGAAGTGTGTGGGATGCTTATGCGGAGAACAGGATGAACAACATTTAAAACAAATACCAAGCCAATTTACTTTGTTGCTTAAAATACGAGTATTTGCGTATAAACCGTTCAGAGGAAAATATCCAACTTTTTTGTTGCGAAGCAAACATGTATGAATACGAGTAGGTCGCGGCTTTGATTGTGCTCCTGAGTTCTCACATTTAAGTTTGATATTAAATTTTAAATTACCAAAATATTGGAGCTATACTTTTATACCCTACGTTTGTGCACAAGACTCTTCTGGCTGGCTACATTTGTAATTGCTTCATTTATTATCAAAAATTAATCGACTACATCAGCATACATCAGTCTACATCGCCACCGCTAACTCCTTCATCTGCCAAGGTACACAAAGTTGAATCGGCAATTGAAAATCAGACAGTATTTATCATTGAAGAGTTGTTAGCTGTTCTGACGAGAGAGTGATGCAAAAAAGCGTTGAGTTGGCTGCAATTGAGAATAAATCAACTGCTGTTGAGAAGTCATGCACTAAGGCTCAATATTTACGCAGTAAAATTGTTGCTGTCCGCTCTCAGCTCATTGAACTAAAAAGCAGCGCTGTCGCTAAAGACATAATAAGCAACGGTATCCCACAAATTGTTATTGAGAGAGTTGGACTGTTGTTCTTGCCAAGGCATGCAGTGCAGCGTAACGCAAAACTCCAGCACTAATGAAGTATGCGCAAGGTGAAATGTAAAAGGAAATATGCAAAAGAACAACATCTTTGCCAAGCCTATTGTTGTGAAGTTGTTCTCACCGCTCTCTATTACGGTGAGGTGATCTCTATGCTCGATTAACTTGACGAAAAATTTGCATGCGCAAGCAACAACAAAGTTATCGAGTAAGACTCACTGCTAGCGGGTATGGCTATAGCTCATTAGACTGGTATACAGTGTTTGATTGAAAAGTAGTGAGCCTTCCCGCGCGGAGCGTCTGCCAAGCGATCAACCGAATCGGCTGGTAGGATAAAATGATCGTTGGACCTTCCCCTTTCACTGGAAGCCAGTCCCAGTTCGCTGGCGACAGCGGTGCAGTCAACATCGCTCCGAGCGTGAAAGCTGTTTTAAAAGTGTGTTAGGATTTTGCAGGGGCGAAAATGCAGCGATCGTTGGAGCAACGTTACTCCATCAAATTTTGCGTAAAGCTAAACAAATCGAGTACCGAAACCATTGGGCTACTCAAGCAGGCATACAGGGACTAATCTCTGTCCAGTGCCCAGGTAAAAGGGTGGCACAAGTCGTTCAAGGGGGCCGGGAGGACGTCGAAGACGAACAGCGATCTGGAAGGCCTTCGACGACGCAAACAGACGAAGATGTGAACCGGGTTCATGAATTTTTGAACATTGACCGTCGTGCTAGTCTACGTGAGATCTCAGAAGAGTTAAATTTAACTTATTACAAAGAAAGCTGAAGGGGAGGCGTTTCGACTCCATCGAGGCGATCCAAAAAACTGTAACAGCCGAATTGAACGCGTTTCTGGCGGATGAGTTTAAAAAATGTTTCCTGCAGTGGAAGCACCACTACCAGCGGTGTATTGACGCTCAAGGGTCCTATTTTGAAGAATATTAGTTGTATAAGCCAAAAGGTTTAATAAAACTGCTTACAAAATATAAGGCTCATTACTTTTCAATCAAACCATGTAACGCACTGCCTTACCAGCACATGTAATTTAAAGCAGCTCTCTTCGCGCGTTGCCAACATATGTTCAATTGTACCAGTTGCTTCATCTATTCGCCACTTGCCAACTTTTGGCGAAAAGAAGAGGCCTTATATTGATCAGCTACAAGAATACTAGAAACAAGATTGCACCCATGAGAGAGTGTGACCGTTACATTGGTGTTTGCCAACGCTTCGCGAAATGCGAAAATTTTTGAGTTTGGGGTATTTTTTCTATTTTTTATTTAAAATTGTAATTAATTGTAATTTAAACAAAATAGTATAATTAAGAAAAAAAAGCTAAAAAGGCCACTCTTATATTTACAAAGCTTACGCTGAGAAGATTTCAGTGTTACTGTAAATTTGTTGATTCTTATGAAATTTGATGTTTTCAAAGTGTAAATCTAATTTTTTGCTCCTTTTGAAATTTCATTAGAACTAATATGGAAGACTTAGCTGAAGAAGCTTCTTCAAGGCTAATGAATTCTATAAACGTATCAACCATTTTTTCGATAAATATGCCCCTTGAAACAAAATAAGAGCTAACAGCAATAAACAGGCCGTTAAACCATTTCCACATTTGGAAAGTTGCTAATATAACACCTTTTGGGCATTTGATAAAGGCAATCCTTTTAGATTTTTCAAAGCATTTGAAACACTGTTTAAAGACGCAGAAAGGAAGCTCGTCCAAACACCCAAAAAGCACAAAGGATAGTCTCTAAAGTAAATGTTGCAGATTATGCCAGAATTTTGGTATACCGCAAGGCTCTATATTTAGCTCAGTTTTATTTACTTTATACACCAACGACATTACAAATGATGTGATGATGTGCAAATATACCTTCTGGCACCCTTAAGCCTTGCTGAGGACTTAATTTTTTTAACTAAATGAAGGCCTGAAGCGAATATACTCAAACTTAATGTGTCCAAACGGAGGCGATAGTCTTGCTCTAATTTCAATGCGACTAGGGTAATTTCTCTCCCCATGTTCTATATGAAAGTGTTAGATATGCGACGAGGGTCATTTAAAAAATCCATGCAAAACCAGAAAGCTGGCACTACAGGTGCATAACGAGATTATATTTAGTTAGTAGCATTTCTTAGAAGAATAACACCAAGTTTCAGCCAGATCGATATATTATATTTCTTTGTGTTTGGCTGAGTCCTTCGTGTGAATAGAGGCTGTTAAGTGATTTTTATTTTGCATCATCATAGCGCACCAGTTCACGCCTCAGCAATTGTAGTCGCATAATCAACGGAAATAGAGTTCATACTCGTTTCACATCCCCACTGCCAGATCCTTCGAACTACTATTTGTTCCCAAATTTGAAGAAATGGGTGGAGGGAAAAAGATTTTATTCAAACGAGGAGGTGATTGAAGAAATTAATGGCTATTTCTCACACTTCGACAAACTCGACTTCTTATTACTCGGAAGTAATCAACAGACTAGAACAGCGTCGGATGAAGTGCATAAGCCTAAATGAAGAAAATACAACGAAATGTTTGCTAATGCCTACCAAGCGGCAACTGCCGTTAGAAAAAACATTTTCATATAATATAATACTGCATGTCATTTCAATATTTCCTAAAACTATAACTATCCCGCAATAAACATAAAAGTGGACTACAAATGCAGGATATTTTATTAAAATACATATATGTATCTGAGCGAAGCTAAAAGTTAATGCATAGTAAAATTTCTCAGGAAGTATTTTCGTAAATTATTGAAGTGAAACTTCTTAGACGTCGATGGACGAGCGAGAATGGATAGTAAAATTTTAAGGCCATGCAACGTTTTGGGCATTTTCGTTCCGCGAGAGAGAAAAAAGATATAACGTAGAGGAAAAGGAGAGAGAGCTATACCTTATATATATCTTATATACACTTTAGGCTATTTGTCCTGAGTTTTTCCTTCTGGTTGCTAGTTTCTAGTGAGAAACAACACTGCCTACTTTTTGGCGCTTGTTTGTTGGTGCAAACTTGTAGGAAATATATTTTTGGTGCCTACTTGTTGGCGCTTATATCCATTTCCTGGCTATTGCTTGTGTGTAGTATAAAGTGCTATCCATTCCGGCGTCGGATTTATTGGTATTGCTTTGCGGTAATTTGTGCCGTTGCTGCGGTCCTGAAATCGCTGCGTTTGTGCGGGTGATAAACGCTCGGAGTAGTGCGCGTTGCTGCCGCGGTTTGTGTCCGGCGTTTACCTACACCGGTCGACCCTTTCCGTTTTTTGTAAATTTTATCTATTTGTATTCTCTGCAAATGTTATGAATTTATTTCGATATATATTCTTTCCCTCTCCCTCTCTCTCTCTCATTCTCTCTCGGGTCTCTCTCTCATTCTCTATCGGGTCTCTCCCTCTTTCTTTGGCTGCCTTGAAAGTTTCACTTCTATTATGTGTACTACGCTACAAGCACTTTTTTTTAATCCAGTAGTTCCCACCTAAAAGGATCGCTTCGACACTTCATCATTGTTTCCGTGAATTCTTAGCGCGACATAGAACACCAGCAACACCATCTCATCGGATTATTGGGCAACGCATTCACCTACCTCCAGCTTAACACGAGTTGAGAAGTCTCGCGATCCACAGTTCTCTCCAGATTTTCCTTATTCTGCCAGGCGCTCTTCCTTTTGCTGTGTGTGGGTCTTCCGTCTTCTTTGAGCAAAGTGTGACCAATCCACTAACATTTCTCTCTTCTAATCCAAAAGTCTAGCTGTTTGCTTTTTCGAGCCAAGAATTTACTTTGGTATTATTTCTGGACCGGAAATTCGGAATATAATCCTCAAACTTGAAGGCCACTAGTTATAGCGGATCTTCCAGGTAGAACTACTCTACAGCAGCACCTACACCACATGCGTCTTGACAAGCCTAACCTTTCAACTCCTCGAAAAAGTGGCTTGGAGGTATTTGACAAGCAAAGCTTATTGGAAACCACTTCAAAAGAAATGATGTAGGACAGTTGAGAGGGTCTAACCTTAGATTGCTCAAACGTTATCACACGCGCCTTAATCAACTGAATTCGTATTTGCACTGAATTAATCTGTTTACCGAGACTGAATACCGGCTATGTCTGAAGGAAGCTGATTACTTGATTTCGCTCCAAAAATTTGTAACTAACTATATTACAGCGGCCTCGGTAGTCTAGCGTAAATGTACTAGCCTGCCATCCCAGAGGTTGTGGGCTCGAATCCCATGTAAAGCAAGGTCTTCGCACTTTGAAAAATTTACCTACTTTCCTTGTTTCTAAAAAACAAAAAACCTCATTCCTCAAACCCGAAACCTTATCCTTTCCATCCTTACTCCCGCACAATAGTCAGCGCATTATTTGCATTGTGGCTGCTAAAACAAGCAAAAAACAAAGAAAAAGACATAGTTACACATTGCGTCAGTGGCGCCAGCAAGAGGAAGCAGGCAACCGTGGTAATAGCGCAGACACACCAAATTTAGCGAAGTTCTCAACCATCTGAGCGATCCTTCTGGCAGAAAAATGTGAAACACAGATGGCGCTCGAAGCAGTAAAGAAGGGGTTGTTTCTAAGCAATGACAGGTGTGCATTTCCACCGCTTAGGACTGGAAGTGGCAGGCTAATCACCTACCCGGTCAGAAATCAAATAGATTAACGAAACCAACGCAAGACAAGAGTCTTGTCGAGGTCCTATGCCCCCGAGAGGAGTGAACAAGGGGAAAAAAATAACATTACAGTCAGAGATGTGGTAGCCCAGCACTTCTCAAGCTTGAATTTAATTTCGATACCAGGGGTCAGGGACGTATTACCGCGATGCAAAATACCTATACTCAACAAACTCCGAATATACGACTTTTACACTTTAATTCTTTCACTTTAAAAATCAATTTTTTATTATGAAAATTCGCTTTATCCACTACATAAATTTCTTGAGTGCTTTATGCTAGCAACTGGAAGGAACGGCTATTGCCAACCACTCAAGTCTCTCTTAAATAATTTATAAAATAATAATAGCCATTGAAGTTATGCTTATATAAATGCTTTAAACGCCCATAAAAGCAAACTAGAAAATACTACTTTTATCTACATTTTTGTACCGCTACTCTAAATCGTGTCTGCCCGTTCAGGCGCTTGTGAATATTTGTGAGCAAGAACTTTCTCCTTTATCGTTTGCTTCGAATTTCTAAAAATATTAAATCTCAGTGTGTGCGTGCGGAAATCACAAATGCCATTCTTCACACACATTTCCAAGGATACAGAGCAGCAGCCTCTTATATAAATAACCGCTTATGGCATGGCATGCGAACGATTTTCAATAAGCCTCAATGAAAAAACAGCACGCAATTACCACACAACCCCCACTCTCACTAGTCTCCTACACCACCACAGTTATCTGCTGGCGAACATTTGGGCTCCCAAGAGCGTAGTCACGCCAATCCATATGCTTCTGAGAAAGAGATTTTCTTTCAATTTATGCATACACTATTGGCGCAGTATCGACTGCTAACACAAATTAGAAACTAAGCTGCAAAGTAATTGACAAAAAATCGAAAACAAAACTTGAAAATGAAAATGAAAAACTGAAAAGCTGCAAAACGAAAAACAAAATGCTGAAAAATGAAAGCTGAAAAATGAAAAACTGGCAAACGAAAAGCAGAAAAACGATGAAAAATTATTCACATTCAGACGTCTGCTTGAGAGATAAATACGTAAATTTGCAGGCTATACCATGCCATTTGATCAATATGAATTTGTCTGCAGACAAAAAAGTAAAAGAACACCAACAAATGCGAAAATAAAATCGAACATCAAAGCTGGTGAGAATTTATAGACATCTAAATAGGAGTGTTAGTGCATGTGCGTGTGCGTGTGTGAGCATTTATGTGAGTGGGGAGGTTGAAGAAATATGAAAAACGTACTTAATCCACACGCATATGTGCGTAACGAAGTGAAATTATGCGGAATAAAGGCAGTGGCAAGGTGAATGCAAATAAATTTGTAGCATACTTCTGGGCTGTGAGCAGAAGAAAGTACGCTGCAAGACATTTCAAATACGTTACACGCCTCTCATGGATGGTAGTTACTTTGTGGCCAGAGTAATGAGTATCCTGAATTTGAAATTTGTAAAATTTTTAGAATGCAAAAACAAAAAAGAAACAACCAAAAAAAACACAAAAAAAACATAAAAAAAAACACAAAAAAAACACAAAAAAAAAAAACAAAAAATTGAAAAAAAAAAGGAACAAAACCAATTCCAAAACCAAAATCATAACCAATAATAAAACGAACTGTTCGGAGAAATTTGTGCATTAACCAAATTTTGTGTGCTTTGGTTTTACTTTTGTGTATTTATTTTTACGTTTAGTACAGACAACCACATTTTGCATTCACAAAGAGCGAGTGACTATGAGAAAAGGCTCTGGGCTAAGGATATACCACAAGGATATATTTAATAGGCATACGTTTAAATAAATTAAAAATAAATAAATTAATAAAAAATAAATTAAAAATTAATAAATTAATAATAATTTAGCCGGAGGAAGTCTAGCATCTCACGGCCTCGGTAGTCTAGCGTAAGTGGACTAGCCTGGCATCCCAGTGGTTGTGGGTTCGAATCCCACGCATAGCACGGTGTTCACACTTTTCCAAGCTTACCTACTTTCCCAGTTTCTAAAACAAACAAAAAAAAATCATTTCTCAACTCCAAAAGCCTTATCCTTACAATCCTTACTCCCGCACAATAGCGCATTATTTCTATTGTGGTTGCTAAAAACAAGCAAAAAACAAAAGAAAAGACACAATTACACATTGCATCAGTGGCGCCAGCAAGGGGAAGCGGGCAATCGCGGTAGCGAAGTTCTCAACCATCTGTGCGATCCTTTTGCCGGAAAAATGTGACACAGAGACGGCGCTCCAAGCAGTAAGAAGGCGTTGTTTCTAAACAACGACAGGTGGGCATTCCCACTACTTAGCACTGATAGCGGCAGGCTAATCACCTACCCTGGCAGAAATCAAAATAGATTAACGAAACCAACGCAATACAAGTCTTGTCGAGGCCCTATGCTCCCGACAGGAGTAAACAAGGAAAAAAAAAATTTAGCCAAAGACCTTCACTTAGTTAAAGGCACCTATGTATCTGCATAGGTTGTTACGCGGGAGCAAACGGGGCTGGGGTGGGTTTTTAGTGGGTGAGTCGAAAGACAAGCTCCACACTTTTCTGCTTTCAATGTTTTTGCCACCTCCAGAAAAAAAACAGCTTATGTATCGGCAGTGGCAGGGATGTAGACGTACGCTCCCGAATCGAAAAAGCCAGAGGGCTCTGTACCTTGAGTAATAAAACAACAAGCAGAGTTCTAGTTTAAAGGTCAGGCTCTTCAAGTCGCATGTGCCGTCGGTACTACTGTAGAGTAGCTCTACCGGGAAAATCAACACCGCTATAACCCAGTTGCTTACAAGATTTTGTCAACCGCTGTATAAGAATTATATTCTCACTTTTCTGGCCAAAAATAATGCCAAACAAGATGATGTATCGGCAAACAGAGGTGTCATTAGAGCGAGCCCACGGCGGCAAGAATTAACTTTTTATAAACTCTTGAAAGCAACAATTTTAGACTTTTGGAATGACCGCTGGCAGGACAGTGGTTGCTCGCAGTTCACTGCTTCATAGAGTTCACCAGATCGTGGCACTCAGCCAGAGTAATCTTGTGTCATTATCCACCTGATCTTTCCCACACAGAGGAGCCCTTGCTTTTCCTCTGCTACTACCAGCTGGTGCCGCATCGAATACTTTCAGAGCCGGAACCCAGCTAAAGAAGCTGCTGAACTTTATGTGCCGCGCTTTGCCTATATCTTCGTTAGGCTCATACAGCTCATTGCTCCATCGTCTGCGATACCCGCCGTCACCAACGTGCGAAGGTCCAAAAATCTTCCGCAGAATCTTTTTCTCAAACACTCTAAGGAACTCCTCATCTCGTGCCATTCTTCCTGGGTTAACGGCCATATGGAAATCTTATTCGCCGGTTTTCTTGCAGCTACTGCTCCTATATATGATTTCTCAAAATTTCTTCATTGAGTTAAACGTGTTTTGCGCCGCCCACTCAAGAGTTTTTATGAAATTGTCGCTAGCCCATATTTTTACTATCCGAGAAAAGTGTTTGGAATCCTCACCGTGCTGGAAAACTCAAGCAAATGGCTACTTTTCGGAGTAATTTTCTACAAAGTGCGAGGAAAAGATTCCCTTAAGAGTAGTTTCAAAAATCCTGACTAGGCTGGCGAAAGCAGGCATCCTGTTAGCGCAACATAAAAAAGGGAAGTCGCTTAGAACAAGTTCTATTGTTTCTGGTGCCTCTTTACAGAGTCTACAAGCATCATTTCTGCCACACCAATTTTTTTCATGAGGTAATTGAGTTCACAACGTCCTGTTAGTAGTTCAGTGCAGAGTTGTATGTATTTTCTACTGAGGTTAAGGATTGCCTCTACCTTTATACGTTCTGAATCAATGAGTATTTTCTACTGCCGCATGCCCGTTTGGGCTCTACAGTATTCGATTAAGCCTCGTTGTTCCCGCTTACGTAAAAAAGCATTTTCGAAGCTGCTATTTACCCCACAGGAAGTTTTAGGACCAATTAAGCGAGTATTGTATCTCTTTTCGCTAAAGTGTAACCAATTTCATTCCCTTCGTACCCCTCATGTCCCGATATCCACATCACAGTAACAAAGTTTGTTGATGCTAGAGTTTCGAGAGTTTTAAAACATTCCCAGACCAACCTTGATTGAACCGAGAAGCTATCTAGAGATTTTAGCGCTGCTTAACTGTCAGAGAGAATGTAGATATTGACACCTCGCGTGCCTCTACGAAGACATTCTCTGGCGCATAGCTCTTAGACGTGAACCTTCGCCTGGAAAATGGGAGTCGTTTTCCCATTGCAGCTCCGGCACTGCCGTCTTCCATTTTGGACCCATCAGTAAACTACATCTGCGCGTCCTGTTTTAAAGATATTTCATTACTTTTCCACGCCGAGCGGTCACTAATGACCACCTTGAAATTCTTGGAAGATTCTAGTTTTCTTTCCATCTTGTCACAGACCGTCAGGCGAGGAGGGTTCAGGATTGAACCCAGAATTCTTACAGTAAGATTGTCTTCTTTAAGATGAAATAGATTTGAAAGCCTGAAGACTGCATTAGCTGCCGACTGCTTGGCTGCAAGGTGGAGTGAAATGAGTCCAGCGACTATTTCTAAAGCCGTTGTGGGGCAAGTTCAAATTGCTTCCATTACGCTTAGACATGCTATTCTATATACTTTGTTAGGTGTCATCTGAGTCTTAATTTGCTCTACTTTTGGCCATCATGCTAAAGAATCATAGGTGACCATTGGCACTATTATTGTCTTATAAGACCATGTCATAGGTCGAAAGGCTTTTAGGGTATGACCCTCCGTTTTGCCCGCTTTCGTAGTGAAAGCTACCCTAGCTTTACTGCAACTTTTAAGGCACTATGCTTGATTCCAGACTTATCCAGAAAATATACTCGTATGCTAAGATCGGTGCTTATGCATTCACGCCACGCTGGAGTGGACACAGCTGTGAGTTATCAACACCTGGCGATTTAAATGGACTAAAAGTGGAGTTCCCCGATTTAGTTTTGTTCACCGTTCACTGGCGGTTCCAAGATGGAATCGGGAGTCGGAGCAGGGGTTTTCTCTAAATCAGCCAATTTATCTATCTCCTTTAAACTGCCGAATACTGTAGAAGTCTTTGTGATCCCGCAGCCATGCAAAATACTTAGGGGAGCGAAGAAGATATTAACATTTTCTCTAAGAGTCAAGCCGCAATCAAGGCTCTGACGACGCCATAGTGCAGAACGAAACTAGTAAACTTCTGTAAGGAGGAGATCAAATCTTTTGGGTGTGCAGGTAACATTTCTCTGATCTGGGTTCCAGGACATAGGAACATGAAATGGGAATGAAATTGCTGATGAGCTTGTCAGAAAGGATGACTGAATTGGCCTCAGAGACCTTCTACCCTGTCATCGACATCCCCCTGACAGTTGTTTAAAGAGAAACTGCACAAATTATTTCTCAGAAAAACGCTGAAAAGATGGAGCTCCATTTCTTCATAGGCTATTTCGAAAACCCTTGGCCCCAGTACAATATACGAAGGATCTACAAAGTCCTGGCGACTCTTCGTCATTAAATTTCCAAGCTCGTAGCTTTGTTTACCGGTCACTGGATGATCGGCACACACGCGGAAAAGCTAGGGTTGCCATTTAACTGCCATTGCAGAAGCTGTGGCGACCTTTCAGAGAAGGAGACTGTAGAGCATTTTCTCTACATATAAATGTGCGGGTTTGGCAGCTAGACGATTAAGGTCACTAAGTGCTGCTTTCCTCGCCAACCTGGGGCAGTGTCCCAACCTTAATACCATCAATATTATATCAACAGCTCTGGCTGGCTGTAGATATCTGCCCGTTGGAGGTCTCAAAATGGTATCAAAACGGCGCTTCAATGCTACTTAAGGAATGCCAGACTGACACTTAAACTATTTCACCTACCTACATATTGTCCGCCGTTAAGGCATTTCAATAGGAGTTTCAGGCTCCAGTTGGCTTGACCCTATTGAAAAGCTGGTGGAGTTTCATCTCTAGAACTTTCAACTCTTTACTCTTTACTGGGGCATTCCTGGTACGTTTCTGCGTAACCAGTTCCCAACTGTTTTCGAAGGCTTTCGTTATTTAGTTCTCCAGTTTATTAACTTTAAGACTATGTTCTTGAGAGGTAGCAAATCTGCCGCTCATAATCCCAATGTTTCGCTCTAAATGGAATTAATATAAGACAGTTTGCAGCGGACTCCGAATGGCAGATGGTTTGTTTTTTTTTTTATCTGTCGAGGAGCGACCACTATCAGTGTGCTCTGAAAGATCTATGGTTCGCTTAGACTCGCAGGTGGCACTTATCGCATTCGGCACAATGCCGAACTGGAAGACATATGTAGTTAAGAACGTTCCCACGACAGTCGGATCTACGTTACCGGAACGACCCAGATTTATATTCGGCCAAGGACTGTCACTTCAGCAGCACTCCCCATATATACTTGATTTTATGTGGAATGTTTATGCTGCTATACAACAACAACAGCAACAACATAGTTAAGAAAGAAACTATAATAAGATTTATTAAGTCTCAACGACTTAGATGGCTGCGGCATGTGGCTAGAATGCTAAGGGAGCGATCAAGGAGAAAGCCACTAGATCTCAGCCCAATTGGAGAAAGAAAGAGGGGACCCCGAGGAAAAGGTGGCTAAAAGATTTAAAAGCTGATCTTAAGAAAATGAGCGTGCAATGTTGGAGGGAAGTGGCTGTGAAGCGAGATCAATGGCAAGAAACTGTGAAGGCTTCCTTGTTCAATGGTCCAATGGTTCAACAAGGACGGTGACGCTAAGAAGAAGAAAAAGAAGGGCCGGAGATTCGAACCTGATCACTTTCGAATGTTAGTCGCGCACCCACCCATTGGGCTACGACTGCCGATTTTATAAATGGGATAATGGTTAATGGTTAATGGTAGTAAAGGGTTAAGGTATGGGCCTTTAGCACTGCGACCATATTGATCTATTGTGCATCCTATGCTGTCTATTGACTGTTAAGTATGCTTATGAATTGTACCAGCTCCTTCTGAGGGCGTGATTGAAGGTCTTCATCTATAAGCATGAACTTGTTTAAAAACCTTTTCCTTCTATGCGTCAACCCCGGACATTCGATGATGAGATGTTCTATGGACTCCTCATCTTCGCAGCAAAATCTGCAGGTGCTGGTGTTAGCTATGCCTAATTTATGTAAGTGTTTGTTGCAGGTGATGTGACCCGTGAGGGCGCCTGTGAGAGTGCGAATGCTCTTTTTGTTTAACGTGAGGGTCATGCTAGCTCTTTTAGCGTTGAAACTTAGGATCTTTTTGGAGTGTCTAAGACCCAATGCTAAGTGTTCCAATGCTGATTTATTAGAGTTTTGGCCCATTATTTTCCTTTTTGTTTTAGGCTGTTTTTGTTAAATCCAAACATGGGACTAGGTCCGATGAAATTTACATCTGCCAATTTTTTGACTTGAAAGTCTGCCTTTTCGTTGCCGTCATATCCCACATGTCCTGGTGCCCAAATTAATGAGACATTGTTTTTGGATGCCAGGTTATTGAGTTGTAGGTATAGCTATCTAAAGCTTTTAGAACTGATTGGCTGTCCGAGAGTATTCTAATCTTTACCCTCTTGTGGTTTCTACGTTGCATGATGTTTGCTGCTTCCAACAGTGTATCATTTTTGTGAAAATATAAATGGGATAACTTAATTGTATGAGGTTCTTTTTAATTACGTTTAACGTTAAACTTAAAAAACTTAGCAGACCGGTTTCAGCAAATTTTCTCGAAATGAATGAGAATTTTTTTTTATTTCCTTTTATAACTCTACTTTTTTCTAGTTTCCTTTTTTTTTTGCTTTCTTTTCTTTACAACACTCAACACAAATTAGATTTTCTACGCATTCTGCTACTCCACTTCAATTCCTTCATTCTGCAAATTCGAACAACACTAAATTTTTGCACTTACCTTCTTTTTACCGCAAACCAGTAGGATAGTTTACCGTTTAAGAGTCTGCTGTGAAAATGCCTGCAAATAGAAAGACAATTGAAAGAGTCACAAAAAAATCGATCAGCAGAAACAAAACGCTTGTTGAATATTCAATGGGCCAAAGGCATAAGATATTATCAACAACACAGGCAGCAGCAAAAGTGTGCAACGCCAGTGGTTAGAATGTCGAGCGGCAAATACAAGCATAAATGCATGCAGGCACACATACATACATGCACTCATACAACTATAAGCGCAAATATACACACACACATACTTACTTACATATACACTCACACACACACGCATGCACCCAATTGAATGCACACAAGCGAGCACTCGCACACAAACGCCGAGTTGTGCTGTCAGCCCGAGTGCAGATAGAAAATTCAACAATATTGTTTGCGTGCTTTCATATCGCTTCGGAGTGTTGCAGCAGAGTGCACTTGAAAAATTCATGAATCCTTTATGGCGTCGTTGCACTTTTCAGGTTTCAATTTGGTTTTCTCGCTCATTTCATGGCACTCATAAATAAAGAATTTGCTGCATTAAATGGGTGTCGCAAGCTTGGCTAGATAATCGAATGAAGAGGGCGAGAGGAAACAACTAAATGAAGTAATTCGCTGAAATTTTATACAAAGCAAAACTAAAACGCTTTAGAAATTTACTTTAAGCCGAAAAGTGTTTAAAAAGTTTCCCTTGCATCACTTAACTTAATTCAATTTTGAGCAGCCACTTTGCAATCCTACAATGGGTGGTTTGCGCCTGAGTAGCAAAGCAATGCCACTTGACCACAACCGACTTGTTGACTGTTTAAATAACAATTTCAACAAACTTCATTCTATTCTCTTGCAAATCCTTAAGGATACTTAAGTATTAATTATCGCACAAACAGTACGTGAAACAGAGCTCTCAAAGGACTATCGTCGGTTTTAAAGCTTTCCAACCGCAATCTTGGGCAAGTAGCGAGTTTGCACACACAGCCACGGAATTACATATAATTATGGCCTGCAGGAAAATCCGCTACCTCCTGGTGAATTAAGTAACAAAATTAGCTTAACTAACTTCCATTTCTCATATAAGTACGAGGGTTGTTTTTAATATTTTATTCCCAAGAATGAAAACACAGTAAAATAATAACGAAACTTAGAGAGAAATGTCCAAAATGCGCGAATTGCCATTCTGAGTGACAGTCAGGCGGCACTCATGGCCCTGGAAATTGAAATTTTAAATTTAAATAGGTCGAGCCAAGGGGCACCAAGAGATTTGGTGGCTACTAAAACACTCAGGCTAAAACGCCCATTGTAAAAGGTGGTTAAATTTCAAGGGCCGATGTTGAATGTGAACCACACCTAAACGTCAAGTTTTTCTCTTCATTTCATTTGATATTTTTCAATTTCAGACTAACTCAAACTGAACCATCGAAAGACACACAATCGAGCAACGCGTTAAAGTTATTCAGGCTTATTATGAAAACGGGCGTTCAAATCAAAATGCATATCGAGCACTTCGTGATGTTTTCGGGCAATTTAATTGTCCAAATGTGGAGGAACTTTTTATAACCCGAATTGGAAGATATGGATGTGGACGATATGTGGTTTCAACAGGACGGTGCCACTTGTCACACAACTAACGAAACAATGGCTCTTTTACGCGAAAAATTTGATGGCCGAATAATCTCACGTCGCGGCGATGTCAATTGGCCGCCAAGATAATGTGATTTGACACCGTTGGACTTCTTTCTTTGGGGTTATTTGAAAGAAAAACTGTACGTCGATAAGCCAGCAACAATTCAAGAACTAAAGGATGAGATAATTCGGCACATTAACGGCGTAGAACCTCAATTATGCCTCAGCGTCATCGGATGGAGGTGTGCCGCCGAGGCCGCGGCAGCCATTTGGCCGATATTTTATTCCATACGTAATTGAACCATACCAATATTATCATAATAAAGAGAAATGACAATAATTTCCTAAAAAAATTGTATTTTATTCAAAATCAACACCGGCCCTTGAAACTTAACCACCCTTTATTTAGAGCTCTGGCAAGAGGGTAGATAGTCAAGGAGGAAAGGAGAGAAGTGACAAAGAAAGAGATAGGAAAGAATAGAGACAGAGATAAAGCCCTACCGTCCTGTGTGTTCAGACTCCTGCCGTTTCTGCGACCAATCTCAGCAGACTCCAATGTACCTTCGCCTGGAATGCACCGCTATAGCGCGGAAAAAGTTGAGACATCTTGACCATTTGTAGACAGAAGAAAGGCACACACGCTCCATCCAACCCAACTCTATCCTGAGTTTATTAAGGGAACTAAGTCTGGATGAGGTACTGCGCTGAGTAGAGGGCACAAAAGGCCATGACGACGAAGTGCAAACCTCATAAAGAATCTAAGCTAATCTAATAACAAAAATGGTTTTATTCGTCTTGAAAATATGCTCCTTGGAAGTCAATTCATTTCTGCATTCGTTTAAACCAATTTTCAGAGCACTTTTGCAGCTAAGAAGTGGAGACCTCCAAAACGAGAAGCTTAGAGGCTTGTGGCATTGCAGCCAAAATAGCGCTATAAGGCGGTTGACCCATTAATTCGTTCTTTTGCGTGCTCGAAAACTCTTTTCTGCTTCCGCTTCGTCGCTTGGTTTTCCTAATACTCTTCTTTCCGCAGTAAAAGATTTCTTGGGTCTAGGTGTTGTATTTGACTCAGGATTACCCTTGTTAATGACAGTTTATTAATTCCTAAGGCGAGACTTTAAAGATCCTTATACTCGGGGAACGCTATAATTCTCTAGTAAGCTCAAGTTCTGACTCTATAATAAAGCCAATCTTGTTATATGGAGTCGTTGTCTGGTGGAACTCTCTGGAGAGGATGACATCAGTTAAAAAGCTAGAGAGAGTTCAAAGGTCTGCACTCATTGGAATCAACTACGAAGGACTGCTACTCTGGCGTTCAACGCAATGTTAAATGTGTACCTGTAGACATCGCAGGCAGAATTGCCGCTGCACGTACCGCAATACAACTGAGGGGTTTGGGCTATAGGCTCAATCTCACATATGGGCGCTCCAGCATCCTCAGAAACTTTGAGTTCATTCCCCGTCGACGGATCAATGTGTACCTTTGCTTAGTCCAAGCAAGCGGAGAGGATCGGGATTCTCTTGACAACCTGCACTCTACTCTTGGAAGGTTGGACTTTGCACCAACTCAGCGAGCAACTACAATGCACGTTTAAGGTCGCGAAATCCGTCTGGCCACGTTTGGATAGGAGGCATTCGAGGGATATTCTGAGGATGACAAAATCTCATCTCTCAAATTTCGTGGGCATCCACACGAGGCCCTATCCGTGGGACATACATGCCGGGAGACTCGGAATTACTTCGAGTCCTTTTTGCGTCAGCAGTATGGAAGATGAGATGGATTCATCTCATCACCTGCTCCTTAGCCCCGCTCTCTCCGGACCAAGACTTAAGCATCTTGATTCTCAATTCTCTTCTGCGTCTGCTGAAATAGCAGGTCGTTATATCAAAAATCTGATGAACTTCATCAGCAGCATAAAACGGCTAATACAGCCGTAAATTAGCCACCGTTCGTAGTCCACAAATACTCAACCCTCCATACCTCTCTCCTTTTCGTTCTATCGTGTTTCCCTTCACCTCTTTTTCCCCCTTGCAATGGTATCACAAAGGATGAAGTGGGGCCAAGTGGGGCACACTCTCTGGGAAACCATTACAGCCTAACCTAAGCTCAAGTTTGTTGATCAACTGGTTACTGAGATACTACTAGGCCCTGAACCCTTTCTATGTGTCAATTCTTCGCCGATTCAGCTGTGAATTGACGATTTCATGAGGTCTACCCATAGAAGACATTAGTCTGAGTTGGACGCCTGCAGAGTAGCCAAGTATTTTGTGAAAGAACCAAACAGGAAACTAGCGACGTTTGTCCTAGATCCTTCCTACTAAACCTGCGAGCAGCGGTGGGTGTAATCACAGGGCACAACGCCAAACTTAGTAAGAAGAACCTAAGAGTACTGGTTGATATACTCACAGTTCAAAGACCGCTGGTCAGCATATGGATACCAAGGGGACCATTGATGACCCAATATGCCTATCCTTCCATGGTAATGAGAACACTACAGAGTATTTTCTCTGTAGCTGTCCGGCATTTTCTAGAATCAAACTTAGACTATTGGGGTACGATATTCTGAGTATGGATAAATTGTATACTCTTCCTTTTCCAGACCTCTTAAGATCCATTAATGAATCCAAAAGGTTCGCGAGGGAGTGACCTCAAACCAATCTTTCAGTTTTACTCGTCCATATAACATCAATCATGTCTTTCTCTTCGTTCCACTGTAATCTATCCGGGTGTAGTGCAGTGATCTTCCTAACTGAACGCTTGGACTTAGCCAACCCCCCACAAATCTTGGAAACTAATCTATCTTAAGATCAACTTTGGAATTCGCCACAGAAATTTGTAATCCATTTTAGCCCAAGGCGTCGAAAAAATCAACGCAGCTTCGTCCGGTTTTCTTACCAATCTCTTAAATTTAGCGAGCCACGTCCGTATTATGGAGCCCGTTGTATATTAAAAAATTTTAAATCACTGCCTGTCTAGTTCCACTGCAGCAGATAAGCTTCAATATTCCAGAAAGAGTTTTGCGTGTCCACTTTCCGTTACCTGGTCAAATTTTTATACAAAATTATTTAAATTCTGCACTTATGGCTCCTAATGAAATTAGTAGAATTTTAATAGTCTCGAACAAGTTTCTCCCGATCAGGAAGAGACTAGCGGCCTTCCTAGGTCCCTTGTATTATCTAAGTGAGAAGAACAATTACTTGCTATTACTTTACTGCTTTTGCGAACGAATGCAACACCTCACAAAATGAGTATCAAAGTAGTTCGCAATCAGGGAAATCGTGCGCGTTGTGAACCAGCAATTTTTTTCACCAAATCAGGTTTTCCCTGCTGGGTATTTGCATGTTTTTTTGAGTGAGTGGAGAATTACAGCCTATTGAAACAATTGTACGAGTGTAGTTGCTGATCCGACGGCGAGACTTGGAGAAAGACAGTATGCGTTGAGTAAGAAAAATAATAGTATAAGAAAATATTCATGCATCCTTACAAAGCTATTAATCAGACCAGAGATAAACTTTTTCTATTTTTTTTCTTTCTTTTTTTGTTTGCAACGATAAGTGGTAATTTAGCAGCCAAAAGGATTAATAAAACTTTGACACATTTAAGAAAACTACCTTCATACCAGATTATATTTTGGAAATACACTTTTAAGAAATACATCCAAAATATAACCTGGTATGAAGGGAGACTTCTTCAAAAGAGGGAGAGAGGCAGCAAACAACGCTGTAACTAATTTTACTTATTTATTTGTTTATTTGTTTATTTATTCATTATTAATTAATTAATCCATTGCTCACAATACTTCCATCACTGGATTGTTAAATAAAAAAAAAACATTTTCTCATTTTTTTCGAATTTAATGAATTTGTTCTTATATTAAACAAAGAAACCTCAACGACTATTTTAAAAAGCTAGAAAAAAGTTGAATCATTTAAAAAAAATTGTTTCTGAATCCATTTGAAAATAGTTTAAGGGGAGTTTTCGATTTCCAATATGATTATGACCCATAACTATGTGGAGAATTGGAATTAATAGAAATGCAAGAAAATCAAGCTCTACAAGAAAAAAAAAAATATCGTTTTCTGAATTTTGCATAATTTGTACCAGAATCGAAGTATCTTGAAGTCAGAAAGAGACTGATTGTCGGATTATTTCAATATTCGTTAAGTGAATAATTTTATCTCAATTTAAAATTTGGGGAATCCAAACACTGATGAGTATTCACTAACCAGTGTCACAAGTAATTACTGAGAAGTGTTGTCACCAATTATTCACCACATTCTAAAGAATTATTTATTTCATTGGTTTTATTTTCCATATTTAAACTTAATACTTGACCTCAAAAAATAAGTATACTACTGTGGGCAAAAAGTAAGGTGAATTTGGTTGTAAAATGAAAAATCTTTTTTTATTCTTGTAAATCAATTTCATCCCCTTGAAAATAATCCCCTCCAGCTTTTATCTCCTCAATCAACTCGAAACGCGTTCCCCGGAGTGGTCTCTTGAGTTTTGGGAATAGCCAGAAGTCACACGGAGCCAAATCAGGCGAATACGGTGGTTGCGGAACGATATGCGTGGAATTTTTGGCGAAATGATCACGAAGAACGAGTGCAGTGTGAGACGGTGCATTATCGTGATGCAAAAACCAATAGTTGTTGGCCCATAATTCTGGTCTTTTTAGACGAATTGCTTTACGTAAACGACGCATAACGCTCAAATAATATTCCTTATTAACAGTTTGGCCAGGTGGAAGGAATTCATAGTTCACCACACCACGAAAATCGAAAAAAACTGTCATCATGACCTTTATTTTTGAACGACTTTGACGTGCTCTTTTCGGTCTGGCCTCGCCTTTAGCACGATATTCGCTGGATTGGTCGGTTGCGACATGGCCGAATCACCAAATGCCTTCTGCAACATACTAAACGTTTCCGCAGCCTAAATTTCATTCCGCATTTCTCTGCTCAATCAAATCAGACATTGTAAAAATCGAAAAATGCACTCTTGGGCGTTTGGTAAACAGAAGCGTAAATATTTTACTGATAATGACATTCACATTAAAGTTGGCCCAGATGTTATTAACAGTGCTGCCAACTCATGAAAAAAATAACTAGAGCGAAATTTTAATCCCGGGAAGTTGGACAAATAAATTCACCTTACTTTTTGCCCACAGTAGTATGTGCAAGGGTATTTCCACATGAAAAACTATAAAGAAGCAGGAGAAAGGTTCAACCAATAATTTTAATATATTGTATCTTTAAGAAAAATAATAAAAAAAAATTATACAACAGAAATTTCACTTGACTAAACTTATTAAATTAAAAAAGAAATTAAAATAACTTCATATGAAATAAGTATCAAATATGTACACTGACCTTTCTTTACACTTTTTACAATGTTCCTGTAAATTTCGATTTTCCATTTTGAAAAAGGACATCATTAATACGTTTAGGCATAGAGTCTGCCAAGTTTAGAAGAGTGGAATCACCTATCTTATCCCACTCTTCCCCTAAAGCACCTTTAAGGTCTTTGATTGTCTCAAACTGCCGACCATTTTTATAAATACGGGCCGACAATATTCCCCAGAGGTCCTCAATTGGGTTTAAATCGGGACTTAGTGCTGGCCAATCCAAAACTGAAGTTTTTCTTGACGATAGGAAGACCTTAGTTAAACGAGCCGTATGGATTGGGGCGTTGTCTTGCTGAAACACCCAGTCGTCTCCGTAAATGTTTCCCGCAAACGCAATGAGAACAACCTTTAATATTTCAACATAGAATTTTGCGTTGGTTCTCGCCGGAATAAAACAAATTGGATACTTTCCACCATGTCCGAAAGCGGCCCAAATCATCAAAGACCCGCCATCGTGGTTGACTAAGATCCCACCAATATTTCTGGCAACCATCTGGACCATCTAAGTTGAACTGTGGCGTGGTAATAGTCTTGGTACCGGCTCCCGCAAACAATATTTAAGTGTTCCGTCCTCGACCAAAATTTGATGTATTCGTCTATCGGTGACCTTAAGACTTAAATGGTGTTTGATTTTCTTGCAAGACATTTCTTTTTGAGCAGTCAGACGACGAATTTCTCGTTTGCATCTGCTGTCAAGGTTAGTTGGCCTGTCGCTTCGTTTGAGTTGAGCATATCTTTCTGGATTTTTAAGAAATTTGCTGATACTTTTCCTATGCCGACTTACTCTAGCAGTAATTTCATGAATACTTTTGCCACTTTCGCGTAGCCCTTTAATCAGACCACGCTCTTCATCGGATAAATGTCTTCCACGTGGCATTCTACAGATTAGTCCATCAATAATTCAATTATTCTTTATACAAAAGAAGTAATATATTTTACGTACATTTTTCTTTATGATATCAATGCAAATAACACACAATTTTTTGATAACTTGCTCTCTATGCGTGCCAAATCAATACTGATCTCTGATTGCACATTTGTTTATTTCATATGAAAACTAAATCTCGCAACAAGCAAATTTTCTAATAGCGGTATTAAGAATAATGACTAAAGAAGAATTTAGTTAAGTTGGATTGCAAATACAGACTTTGGCATGCCAAACAAAAATGTACCGTTACTATCAAGAAAGATATCGATATGAAAAGCTTTTCACATAGCCTTCTGCGCAAATATGAACGAGACGTTATCAATAAAACGGTCCGCGGATGACATATGGCAAAAATATTTTTTTTGTTTTTTGGTAGGACTGTTATAAGCTTACATGGCAAATTTCAGCGTGATATGTCACATAGTTTGTTTTCTGTGCTACTGTAAACAAGTCAAGCTCGAGTGTGTTCTTCGAATTTAACGATGGAAATTCTAGTTGAACAAATAATTTGTTTGAAATTTTGTTATTCCAACAAAATTTCGGCCTCAGACGCCTTAAAAATGTTGCAGACAACCTATGGGGACTCTGCTCTATCGCGTGCACGTGTTTTCCAGTGGTACAAATCGTTCAAAGAGGGCCGTACATCAACCCAATAAACCACGCCAAAGTCGCTCAAAAATTAAGGTTATGCTGACTGTTTTTTTCGATTACGAAGGTGTGGTGCACTCGGAGTTCCTTCCGCAAGGCCGATCGGTTAACGCTGAATATTATTTAGACGTTTTAAAGCGTTTGCGCGAGAGCATTCGTCTTAAAAGGAAGGAATTGTGGGACAACAAGTCATGGTTCTTGCATCACGATAATACACCAGCTCACACATCACGTCTTGTTCGCGATTATTTGAACAAAAATAATGTTAATATCGTTCCGCAAGCACCGTATTCGCCTGATATGGCTCCATGTGACTTTTTCCTGTTTCCCAAGCTCAATTTGCTGCTCCGTGGAAAACATTTTGAGACAATTGAAGTGATAAAAGAGAATTCGAAGAACACACTCGAGCTTGACTTGTTTACAGTAGCACAGAAAACAAACTATGTGACATATCACGCTGAAATTTGCCATGTAAGCTTATAACAGTCCTACCAAAAAACAAAAAATTTATTTTTGCCATATGTCATCCGCGGACCGTTTTATTGATAACGTCTCGTTCATATTTGAGCAGAAGCTATACTTATTTCTGTGAGGTATTTATGTGTACTTTTATTTATATAATATGTTTTCAATAAATATAACTTCTGTACAAAAATTCATTTCAGTACCTTTTTTGCATCCCTTTGAAATTTTGAAACATGGCTCGGACTATCAAGGTTCTCGGCCATTATGGGTCTTAAGTAATATACAAATATCACTCTCATTGTTGTTAGAGCGAGCCTCCAAGTATTATTGAATTTTCGAGAAGATAGTGAGTTATTATTTTCAAAACTATGCATTTTCAACGGAGCCACCAGAGCGGAGCAACTTTTAAATAAAATAGCCGGAAGACCATCAAATCCCATGGTGAAAATATTTTTAGAGGTGTGCTCTTATATACTATATGTATATATCTACGAGGCTTTCAGGCTTTTTATTACAATAACTTTTGTTTAATTTGAGTTCTTTTATGAAAAAGTAAAATAAACAGAGTTAATATAAAAGCGAATTACAAATGTTGAGCCAATCAAATTAGATTAGATTTAAGATATTGTTGACCTTTAGAAAATTGCACACTTGAAGAAAATTATTAGAGATAGGTGCTGATAATGCTGTGTTTAGGTTAATGTTGTCAGAGCACTGATACTCGATTGTTTTCGGGCATTGAGTGATCAGGTGTTGTACTGTGTTTAGTCCGCCGCACAAGGGACAGCAGGATGGGCTTTTCCTAGTATTCAGGTGAGAGTGGGTAAATATCGTATGGCCACTCCTTAATCGAACGTAAGGCTTTAGGACGTTTGGAGACAAACTTGTAGGATAGCATGGTGACAATCTTTTTGGGTATAAATTGTGGTAATGATGACTTTGCGTTTTCCAATCGTCTAGTTGTTCAAGGGTTATTTTCCTTTAATGAAGTGGTAGAGATCCGTTCTCCTAAAACACTTAAGCAGTAGTGCGGGGGATTTAATAACCGGTTTGGCAGTATTATCGGATCCACATAATCTTAATTTTGTTGCATGTAGTAATCAATGGATTCCTAATGAATGTGATAGTTCTATTTGAATTGTTGGGAGATTTCATTGCTGTCGGTACATTTCATATATTTTTCCTTATTTTTCTTTGCGTATTGACGGCTAGTTCGGTCGCTAAAGCTTCAGCCGTGAAGATCGAGCACATAGGATAGAGAAACCGTTGTGTTATTGTGTCTCCGTTTTTGTTGGTGACAGTCAACGAAGCCAAGGAATTCCATCCTGAAGCATTGTAATGAGCAAAAGTCTCTAGGAATTGTGATTGAAAAGTCAAGTTTGGCGTATTTTGCTAAGACCGACTGAGTAAGACGTCTTCGAATGATTTCGCGTTGATGTGCCAAGGGGAAAAAGTTTCAATAACCCCCTTAAATTAAATAATCTCCGTGCAACTAAACCGATTTTCCCAACCGACTCTCCTTGCTAAAGTATTAGAACCTTTGTGCGTTTAAGAATTGGACATTCAATTCGCACTCATAGCCTTTTACTAAACCAGATTTATCAGTGCAGCAGCTCCTAGACAAATGCCCTGGCCTGGTACTGTAATGCCGTAAAGCCCTCTACGGTGTCTACCTCTAACTTTACGCGACGACTATAGCGCAAGTGCTTGTAAAAGTTCAATTGAACCATTCAAACAAATTTTGCTTACTCTACGTGTCTAACAAAAAACGCGCTATTGAATAGAAAAAACCCGCACGCGCTTTGCCTTTAAATTTGCTTAAGGGTCACATGTTTGTATATGAGCCTTCTAGCACTGCATTTACTTACGTAAGTTGCATGTAAATAGAAACTTTTTGTCGAAAACTTCGTGCAACACTAACTGGTGCACTTCAGTTTTTATTGCCACAACGCGTTGTCGGCAAGTTGTCAGGCATTCAATAGTTACCTACCAGTTGCATGCAGCGTGCATCCACACATATACATATATTACATACGTGCACTAAGCGCTTCCCGACAACTATGGCTGTAGGTGCTTTTTTCGCAACTTGCAACGTGTAGCCGTCACGTCGCACGTTGCCAACAACGCGTTGATTATGCGCAATTTTTTTCCGTGCCCTGCAACCAGCCGTATCGTAATGGCAAATATTCGATTTTTCAGATTTTTCTATTACGTTTTGTTTTCATTATTTCACGTTCACATTTCTTTTCAATTCTACGCCCACTATTTGTTTCACGCTCTAGATTTTTTTGCCATGTCACTGGCAAGTTGTTCCCGGTAAAGTTGCAGCATGCAGAACGCAACTTAGCGGAACACTGCACAGCGCTGCGAAAAGCAGAAAAAATGTGATTGCTTTGAATCTGCTGGGTAAACTCTCAATGCAATGAAACTCAAGTCAGCTCGGTCAACTCGAATTGCATGTTCATCTGTCAGATGAGAGTGACGTTTCTATTTTTAGCTACTGTGGCTGTTGGCAGTGTTTTTGTTGGCACTGCTTTTGTTGTTATTGTTGCCTTGCAGTTATTGCATTACGCTTTTTAGCTTTTATTATAAATTTTGCAAGCTATGCACACATCAAATATGATATTTCTATGCATAATTAGTGTTGCATATGGATTTGAGTTACTCATACGCCGTGTACGACGCATGGGGAAATAATCCATACTGCAAGTAAAAAGACGAACAGCGCAAAAATTATACTGTAGCTTGGGAAAAAAGAAGTAAATTATTTTCTCGGTATTGATATCTCGTAAAGTATCGATCAAACAATTTAAAGTTCAAAAGCACAATTCTTTTGCTGTTCTTTATTTGTTCCATTCAGTTGGGAGTTACGGGGTGTTAATAGTGGAAGTCAACGTAGAAAAAGTTCGGTACATTTTACAGCTTTTCTTTCATAGAGGCGAAATACTGGTGTCAATATTTGAACAGCTAATATAATTACGTGCAATTTTAGTTTCGTCGATTCTGTTCAGTTTCAAACCATTTTCGCAAAAATTGTATGCAAAAATAATAGATATCTGGTGGCACTGTCGTTTCTGGGCTTTCCTTTCCCAGTCAATGCGATTGAGCCTTGAATATCACAGGAGGCGATTAAGTATCTCGGAGTCATGCTCGACACGAGGCTAAGCTTCAAGCATCATCTGGCAGCAGTTAATTGTAAAAATTGTAAAATTTAATTCTGCCTAACATAGGTGGCCCGCAAGGAAAAAGGAGACGACTCATATCGACTATGACGGACTCTATCGTATCATATGCGCGAGGTAGTTCGCACCCACAGACGCGGCGCACTACGTACTACATGCACTTATAGAGCGGTATCAGACCACGCAATATGCGTTATTGCTAGAAAGATACCAGTGGATATTCATGCGATGGAGCTGTATCGTCTCTATGGAGTAAAAGGAGTGAAACCGACGATAGCAGAAAAGGCGGTAGAAAGAACGCGATCGATGGTCGAATGGCAAAGAAGATGGGTTGAGTCAATCAAAGACCGGTGGACTTACAAACTCCTTGAAGGGTGGATGAATAGGAAGCATGGCGATATTGACTACTACCTAACTCAGATACTCACCGGACACGGCAGCTTTCTTGAATATCTACAGCGTTTCCAGCTGGCCGACAGCCCTTTTTGCCCGAGTTGCTCGAATACAACCGAGAGCGCAGAACATGTGACCTTTCACTGCAAACGTTTCAGTGAAGAACGAGCAATGCTGGCGAAGGCATTCAAACACCCGCCATCCCACGCATGATTTGCCCAGGATATGTGCTCGACCATCACTAAATGGGACGCCGCAAAAACGTTCGCGGCTACAGTCGTGACGAGGCTCAACCGCATTGACTGGGAAAGGAAAGCCCAGAAACGACAGCAGCAGTTGCTACTGCAGCATTAACAGCGGCAGCAGCAGTAGACGTAGAAAGATAGACTAAGTATCCAATACTATTAAGAAACTAAATTAATTAGGTAGCAAGACCAGCAAGATTATTTCTTAGGTAATGTACTTAATCCAGCTAAGTCAAAATTCGACAGTTCATAGGAGAAAAGGAAGGAGAAAAAAAAACAGAAAACAACTTTATAAATATAAAGCCTATTCGTTGATTACAAAGTTTTTGGTACCTTTGCTAGCAGGTGGACAGTGTTTTAGACAAACCGACGACAGGCACAGACGCTTGAGCCAAACACTCACAACAGTACCGAACTGAAGACAAGACAATAGTTTGTGAGTATCGGACTATTGCATTTTCTCCGATGTTTAACTCCCCCCACAACCGCTTTCGAAGCCAGTGGGAGAAGTGAGTTCTATCGATGGCATAAAATCTCCATACGCCCACAGGAGCGGAACCTGGGCGCAGGAACCTGTTGTGTCAATAGACATGAACGCGACTTCACCTTGAAGAAATGCTAACGCGGTTCCAGGGTGGAAATCAGCCGAGGAGGAGGAATGTTATAGTGTTAGTGGGAGCATGCCCCACATACCATTGGTGTGACGGCACCTTTGATGATGTTTCAGACATTTTGATTTACACCTCCTGACTAAAAAAAAATGACGCTTGACTAGGAATATGAGCCCCAACCGTAATGATTTTTCGAATGGAGGTGCAAAAGGGAAAGTAAATCTACGCTATGCGGGCTTTATTTGGGGCCACTTTTAGTTGATGCTTATTTTTCTTATATATATATAATTGGCGCATATACACTTTTTGGGTGTTTGGCCGAGCTCCTCCTTCTATTTGTGGTGTGCGTCTTGATGTTGTTCCACAAATGGGGGACTTACAGTTTCAAGCCGACAGATATTTTTCGTGAGCGGCTTTTTCATGGCAGAAATACACTCGGAGGTTTGCCATTGCCTGCCGAGGGGCGACCGCTATTAGAAAAAACTCTTTCTTTATTTTGATCTTCCCCGAGATTCGAAACTATGTTCTCTCTGAATTCTGAATGGTAGTCACGCACCAACCCATTCGGCTACGGCGGCCACTTATTTCTCTTACTGGAAATTAATTTTTGTGGACTAACCAAAAGGGCACTCTTTTATAGTATTCACATCAACCTCCTTCAATTTATAAGTCAGATGTAATTATTATTCTCAAACGAATTAGTTCAAACGGATACAATTTTTGAAGCGCAAAAAAAACTCTCCCAATGACTCTGGATGCTAATTACAAACATTTGTTGCCAACCTTTCCCATCAACACACGTGGAATATTGTATATTTGCAGAGAGAGCGTGCGGATGTACAGAATGCAGAGCTGTGGTCAACATCATACTGCTCTCAGCGATTTTGAAGAAACTAGCAGATTGGCTGATGTAATCGGGATCATGACGGCGGTTTCTATACGAAGCAACTGAGATTGGTGGTATAAGAAAAAAATTAACAAAGCCTACGCTCATATTGCTTATTTGCCGTCTCAGCAACAACTGATTTGACTAGTGTCTGAATATGTGTTTGGACGAATGTGTGAGTACGTGTGGAATGAGCGCACAAAATTCCGCTGCCGTTTACCCGAAGACTTCGTAGCCCTAGTTACTCTCACGATTCAGCTTCGGTAAACCATACCTGGTAATCTATCAACTTTGTTGTACATGAAAGCTTTCGTATGTTTTTCTTGCATTTAAATTAATTTTACCTTTAAAGGCAACATTCTAGCCCACGCAAATTCTGTTTTCAGGAACTTCTAGGAAAAACGCATTTGACTTCCAACAATTCATGTGAAATTTTAAAATATATTAACAAACGTCGAGCGAACTTCATAGGCATTCTATTCACATTCTTCTTCTACGTATCACAAAATTGTAAATGCACAAACTATTTTCAGTCTAATGGCAGCAAAGAAACCATAATAGTTCGGCAATGTTAAAAGCAACAAATGGGCGGGGAAGGTAACGCATGTGGGTAATATTATTCTATGTTCGCACATAAAAAAACAAAGTGTTTCAAATAGAGTTTAAGTGCACCTTGCGTGATGGACTTTTTTACTACCTACCCATACATAAACATTCATATGTATGTAGGCAACATTGCAGAAAAATTTAAACTAACAGCTGTCGGTAAGCAATTTTCAGGGCAGCACAGTGTTTTTTGAAAATAAATTTTTAACTGATTTAGTGATGTACTACAGCCCTGCAGAATTTGGCTATATTTTCCAGCCTGGATGATCGTCGCTTTGAAAAAAGGGCGAACCTTGACGCCAGCAGGCCAAACCGACAGAATAAAAATTTGGTCAAATAATGATTGGGGAACACCTACAATAGATAAAAATAATTTTTTTACACTATAGATATCGGTATACTTTTTTATCAATTTAAAACCTAAAATTTGATTTTTATCATTTCTTAGGGTTTTAGCAACATAAGAAATAATATTATCGTGAAAGAAGGTTTAGAGCGCGCAAGATGTAAGCACTTATTCGTAGCTACTACACCCAGCTCAGTACTGGAAATCAGACCAATCACAACATCCCGTGATCTGTTATTATTTATACGCCTTTGCCCTTGTGTGGCTGCGCACGACGTTTGAGTATTCATTTGATCGCGAAGTACTGGAACAGTGCTTACAGTGCTTAGATTGACTCTCGCAGTCGACATGTGCAGCAGCAGCATCAGCATGAGTTAATAAATCAGTGAGAGTGGGCGCAGTTGACGTGTTGATATGAGCAGCAGCATAACTGAGAGAAGCAGTAGATGCAGAAGTCGGCGTCGTTACACTAACACCAGTGGTTGATGATCTTCTTAGCACGGTTGCCACAAGCACAAGCGAAAAAGTTACCAAGGTGTTGGAAAAAAGTTACCAAAAAGTTACCAAGCGGTTCTTAGCACAGTTTTATTGTGCTACAATAACAAAAAAAATAACAAATATGAAAAAAAAATTCAATTCGTATGCTTTGCATCTCCGTTAGTATACATAAATAATAATAATAAAGTTCGATACATTTGTACTTTTGGCATTGCAAATTAGACCGGTTCCTATTACGTTTAACTATTGTAAATACAAGTTTTTTTACGTTGAAAAAAAAAACATAAATTTCTTAAATTTTTATACATTTGTAGGTACATGCTTATTTAAGTCTTATGGTGACCATACATGCTTAGCGTCTAGAGCATGGCACAATTCTTTTGCTCTCATTATATTATTAACAGTATGATATTCAAGTTTATTTCTCAACTTAGTTTTAATTAAGCTTAATTCAAAAAATTTCCGCAGCTGAGCTGTGTGGAAGGCTCATTAAATTAAATATAAAATTAGATAAATTATAAAAGGCGGTTTCATTCAGAGCGTTTTTTGACATACTGACATTGCACCAGAATGTATCTAAATCTAATTCACCCTTGAAATCATTTTTAGACAGTCTTAAAAGATTCCATTCTGTTACGACTGTTTGTACATCAGAGCTTAACGCATAAGAAAAATTGTTTAAAATTTGCAAAATTTCATTATTTGTTTGACATAAGGCATTTTTTGGAATAATAGATGACACGTCTTGAAGATCTTGCATATTAAAATTGAGCCGCATTTTTAACTGTTTTAGCATTTCAATATAAAACTCTCGGATGGCTACCTTTATTTTAAGAATTTCCATCTCCGAAAAGTTTTTGCTTTGCAAGTAACTTTCAGCTTAACGCCAATATATACATGTTAATGGTAACTAAACCTTGCATAGTTCAACAATGCATCTGTGTATCGATTTATAATATTTTAATCGGAGGTAAGCTCTTCTTCATTTGCTTGTGCATATTCACAATGAACAGTCAGATCATCAAAATTATTTGCATTATCAATGTCTGATAATCAATTTTTGTTTTATACCAAAACTATGTAGCAGAAAAAGTTACCAAACGCAAATTAAAGTTGCCAAGTTACCAAAGGCGAAAAAAGTTACCACGTTTGGTAACTAATTACCAGGTTCGGCAACCGTGCTTCTTAGTAGCTCTGCCGCTTGCGTCTCTTAACACAGCAGCAGATGCATGAGTGTAGTTAAAAACACTAGAAGCAGCAGTAGAAATGCCCGAACTCAAAGTGGGATGAGTATTAACATAGGAAGATGGGAAGTGACAGCAGATAAAAAGAGAGCAGCGTCGTGATATATAATGAAGAGGCCGCGTAGCTGCACATAATTGGTTTCTGAGTGTGTTATCGCTAGTCAACTTGACCACAGAGGTTTTGGCAAAAGCAAGCAGTGTTTTGATCTCTACAATGATAAGAGCAATCAATTCATTTTTTTCAGCGAGACTTTGCAGTAAGGAGATAAGAGCTTCATGCATGCTATCCATTTTTTTCTGCAGTTGCTTGTTATTACCATGCAAAGGGGAGTTAGTTAATCAAGCGGGAATTCTCAGCACACAGAGAATTAATCGAAATACTCATTGATTCCAGAGATACTTCATCTTAATTCCTGATATTAGTTGATGGTTCAGTAGGCTTCACAAGGGCAAGAGGTTTTGTATTTGCTTGAATTGAAGAAATTGGCTTGGTAGTGTTTGCGACTTCTAGAGAAAGCATATTCTCTAAAACTGCTAGTGGGGGAGATAAACGTATTGAATTCCGCGAGGAGTAGAGCTAACTTTGCAGAAATAATTTTTGTTCTCTCGAAAATAATCCAAAAAAAAAACAACACAATGCACTATAGGTCTAATAACTACTTTTTATGTGCAAAATTAATTACAGCTATAAAATCATGATATTCAAATCAAAACTAGTCAGGAATTCACTAGTAATAATAAATCTTAAAAAAATGGAATTTAACCCATTAACGACCACAAATTAAAATTAAGCCTTTGCAAAAATTAATGTAAACGTGACAATTCATTTATTTTTTTTTTTTTAGCTATAGAAACCATTATTAATTACTTAAATCTAATTCAGTTTGTAAATTTAAATTAAATATGATAACTTCACTTTCATTAATTTCATCGCCTTGGTTGTTAAGATTAAATTCTACGCAACATAAATTACTTCTGAAGGAAGTGTGGAAGGTTTGCGCTTTTGTAAGCATCTATTTAAGAATACTGTGGAAATTAATGGATTTGAAGTGTCGGCAATCCTATTAAATACGTCTACCAGACTCCGTGCTCTCTTCTTCCATTACTGCTTGAAAAACTTCTTTTTGCATCTCAACAATTCTTTCAGCCGTATGCTCTAAAATAGATTGCAACGAAAATTTTACAAGGGTATCTTTTGCTTCTATACCCTGAGGTCGACATTTGAATTTAGAGGCTGTAATTTCAGAATAGTGTGGATAAATGTCGCAGTTTCTTAACTTATTTTTGTAACGTATTGCGTTGTACTCCTCTTTTGAAAAATTATTTTCAAGAAGGAAAGCTAAAGCCTTATCTACAGAAAGTTGAATTGGCGATTTGGTAGCTTGAATACACATCTTGGAAGGCCTCGTTGGGCTTTCCAAACTTTATTTCAGGATTGCAGCCAAATCGGTATTTCCTTGCTTACGAGCCGATGGTGTTGCTTATTTGAAAGGTTTGTGGCTTCTTTTCTTTTGCCAAATTCTGATTTCTCGCTGAATGGCACACGCGGACGACCAACAATGCTACTAGTTGATTTTTTGCAAATTCTATTTACCACCAACTTTAACTCCGAATTTAGGCACACATGACTTTGATCCTTAAAGGCGTTTATCTTTCTGTGGAATTTTTCCCACTTTTGCGTTAATTTTACCGTAAAAAATGTATTTTTGCATTAAATCCTACTTCATTTCATCAGAAATATTAATGTCCTTAATTTTTTCAATAGCATGATTAAAAACGGCATCCATTTTTTTTTTTTGGGAACGTTCTTTTCGCCATATTTCAGCATATCGTTTTTTTTTATACCGAAGATGCCTAAAGAAAAGTGGAATTACTCTTAAAACGCAAAAAATCGCAATTTGAAATAAATTATCAATAACTCATTAAATAACATTCCATCTTTTTTCAAATGGGGTCAACATTTTATAGGACTTCCAGAAAGTCAATGTGGAAGGTAACTTGTATCACTTCAAGGTTATGTTGGCCAATAAGTTATTTACAAATATAGCAACACAAATATAAAACGTTTTAATTAAATACATATATATACTTACACGTCTCTTTGTTTTCCATTTCGCACTAATGAATTATTTTCAACACAATTCGAGAAACGCGGACTCAAAGTTCACCAAGCATTGCTGAACTCGCAAACAAAATTATACGAAAAATTACGTCGATTGACTTTGACACGTGCTTGTGTAACGGTGTTTCTTATTAAGTGAAAATAAAATCCACGCACCTTTGTTCTGAAGTATTTCTAATTACAAAACAACAACAACAAAACTAAAACGGGACTTTCATTCTTATCATTTTTGCACAGCAAAACCGGTCATTTGTCCTAATGTGCATTGGCGAGGCTTGTGAAATTTAAAATTTTTGTTCACCCAAACTGATTCAGCTACGGCTACTAATTAATAAATTACATTTTTTTAACAGTTACGTTGTTCATCGTTTTCCGTCATTTTTTATTAATCGCATACAATTTCGTCTGTAAATAAAAATTAAATCTGCTTTAATGCTAATGTTTCCCAATATGCACCATTGCCGCAACTTAATTTGCTTAATCTCTTTAAATATCCCAAGCTGCTCCCTGCTCAGGTGTCACTTGGCTCATTTGGCCCATTGCTCTTTGCTCGTAATAAATAATTAGTCAGCTGTTTACTCGTATTTTACTTTTTTTTTTGTTGTTGTTCCATTAACTTTGCAAATGATTAAATTTGACATTTGCATGCGATCCGATTAACAAAAGCTTCAACGCCTGCCATTTGTTCATTTAATTACTGCATTGGTTGTGCAATTACGATCTCAATGTACTTGTGTGCGTGTGTGCTTGTGTATGTATGTATGTATTTAATGTCCCCTTTAATCTAATGAACACTGGTTGTGTTGTTATGGTTTTGTATTAAAATCAGCATATAATTAGCACCCACGCCTCTACAATCACGTAAAAGTAGCCGGGCACAATGGAAATATGTAAATGGCATGCGGGAGCATTTTTGTCTACTTATTTTGCTTATTTCTACCTTGGCACAGTTAGTGTATTTCCAAGCAAATGCCTTAAAAAAATAACAAATACGAAAAAATGCTCTTTAGAATAAATGCAAATGCGATGCAAAACAAAAGAAAAAGAGAACGCGGAGGATCAACAATAGGCTTTAAGACCGCGATGAGCGTAAAATAATTTTTTTCGTTTTTTGTTTTGAAGATTGGAATAAATTCGCGTTTAAGCAATTCGTAAGGTTTGCTAGCGCACACTAATGAGATGCCGCTAATCGGCTTTTGATAAAGAGCTACTCTTATGAAGAGTCTTACTCTTAAAGAGAAGAGCTTAAAGCAGCGGAGAAGTTTCAGCTTAGTGTGCCGCTACTACGGCGCGTATAGACATCCGTCGATTATGTGAAAAGAGAGTATTTAGAGTGAGAGAGGCTCCTTGGTGTGTGTGTGTGTGTACTGATTTGGTGGGATAACAGTCCCAAGGAGCATCTAAAAATAACCAATAACAAAGCAATGAGAGTGAATAACGCACTCATGCGTATGCTACAAAACTTTGGTGGACCCCAAGAAAGTAGAAGAAAGATTCTTTCAATGGCTACTGACTCTATTCTCCTATACGCCGCCCCGTATGCTTAAGAGAACGCACGAGACTTTCAAAGGAGGTACTGCCAGCTAACAGACTTAGCGCGCTCAGAGTAGCATGAGCGTACAAAACAATATCTGATGACGCTATCGGCGTTATAGCGAGTTAAGTTCCCCTCGATATACGAGCAGAAGAACTTAAGCGACTGTACCACTCATGTGGGCATAAACCAACACCAGAAGATAAAATAACCGAGCGCGAACGTGCGATAGCGATAGAGTGGCAAAATAGATGCCATCACTCCTCCAAAGGACGATGTACGTATAAGTTGATCCCCAAACTGGATGAATGGATAAGCAGAAAGCACGGCGAAACGGATTACTATCGACCCAAATCCTCAGCGGACATGTTGGCTTTCTTGCTTACCTCCACCGTTTTAATCTAGCAGATAATTCGACCTGTCCCTAGTGCCACAGCGCAGATGAGAGTGCAGAACACGTGACTTTTCACTGCGCCAGACTTCCTGAAGAGCGTTTCGAGCTCGCAAAAGTCCTCGGCGTCTTCCCCACACCAGATAACCTTGTAGCACAAAAGCTCGAAACTCGGAAGAGAAATGGGAAGCAGTAAAACAGTTTGCGGCATAGATATTAATAAAACTGCGAAGCTTAGAATGGAAACAAAAGAAGGGAAACAAAGCGGATGTGACCGGTATAGAATACCCAACAGGTGCCCAGATGCGTCGCCCAAAGAAGCCATTTTGAAACAGATCTCCTGTAGGGATGACTGTATTCACGAACAGACGACAAGCACGAATGCGTAAGGTAAAGCATCAAGACGAACCCAAACAGACGACAAGTCGATATCGAGTAACGATATTGCAATTTCCCGATGCCCCATTGGTGACAAACCTATGGATGCTATCGATAGCGTATAATCCCAACACGCAATTAAGAGATGAGCTTGGACGCACATACCTGGTGTCTCTAGAAGGCATAAACACGGCTCCAACTTGATGAAAAATGGCTTTTAGCAATTCCAGGGTGGAATCAGCTGAGAGGGCAGGGATGTCATAGGGTTAGTGGGAGCATGCCCCACATAGCGCTTGTGTGACGGCACCTTTGATGATGTTTCCGACATTTTCGATTTTAACCTGCAAAAAAAAAAAACAAAAAATAACCAAAACAAAAACCGCCCCAATAGTCGAGTACATTCGGCACATTTCATTTTTCGATGCTCCTGGGATTCTTCCTTAAAGCACATGGACCTCTTAAAGTGTTTTTGCTCAAGATACAGCCGTGCATAAGTGAGAAATGTGTTTGTTGGTCGCCAAAGGCGGACTGGTTGCATGGCCTATACGACTGTCCGATGCTCTCAGGCATTAGAAATCTTGGGAGTTTGGCAATTGGTTAGACCGATGGACGGTATCATGCCGAAGGTGTACATAGTATACACCCGACAGAATGTCGAAATATTAGAGTAGCATGCGCGTGAAGTGTTTAGGCAGCAAAAACTTTTGGGACGTTCAGTAGATTGGTTAGGAGTTGAGTTTAGTCAGGTTTGTATGCATTTTGAGTGGTATGGGGTATTTGCACCTTGATCACCAGTCCGGTGTTGTAAAGAAGCCCAACTGATAGTGTTATTTCGGCTATGAAGCCTGATCGGAGTCTTAAATCTGAGGCACGCAAAGTGCGCTCCGACCATTTCCGAAAAATGGCCTCACGGGGAGTATCGTAGTCATCATCACAAGCGCCTAGAGTTTCAGTGAGGAACATAAGGCCAAAGAGTATCGTAATCGCTGTCAAATGTCGTTGACACCCAACTGCGGGTCGAGCGCTTTTGGCTCAATGTGGAGTTGCTTTTCATCATCATCTGGGTGCCGAACCCAACACACAGCAAATGTTTAGATAGGCCTCAAACCTCACCAAAGTGACTGGTGTGTCCATTCCACACTACTCATTGATACCGCAAATGCTTTGATCGGCCTTAAAAACCACGCTGTTAGTTCTGTCTTTTCCAAACTGAATAAAGAACCAAATCTAATGGGTGAGGTGGTTAACGAGGGCAAAACGAAGTACCTCCTGGCACAAAACAAACGATCAGCACCCACTGTTCACAGTTATGATTTAGAGATTGTAGGAGACTTTCTTTTATTTAGGCACCAGCAATAATGTCAGCCTTCAAATCCAACGGAGGATCTCTGTTGCCAACAAGTGCTACTTTGGACTAAGTAGGCAATTGAGTAGTAAAGTGAGGACGAACGGAACTAACAGTTCACAAGGCTCTCATCCTACCCGTCCTAACGTATGACGCAGAAGCTCGGACGGTCACAATATCCGATGAGGCGTCAGTTGGAGTGTTTGAAAGATTCTGCGGAAGTTTCTAGATCTTTAGATCATGTTGTTGAAATTTACATTCAACAAAAGAAGTCAATTGTAAAAACTCAACGTGCGTATAAAAAGTTAAATAATGTGAAAAGTGCGCCTTCTACGAACACCATTAAACGTTTGTACGAAAGGTCCTTCTAATCCAAAGAGGCCAAATCAAAACCGACCAAGGCGATCGGATGAGAATATTGCTCTTGTACGGGCCCGTGTTGAGACGTCGCCAAGGACATCCCAAAATCGCCGTTCTCAGCAGTTGGGCATTGCTCGGACCACTTTACAACGAATTATCCGCATTGATTTGCATCTATTCCTGTATAAGATTCAATTGACGCAAAGATTGTTGCCTGCGGACAAGCCTCGTCGATTGGAATCTGTCAAAAGATACAGGGTTGCCAGATGGGTCCGCCGAATATGGGCAACCCTGTATACAACTTCCGCAGAAATCATTGTGAAGTGCACCCAATCTACTGCCTAGGGTGCCAATAGGGATTATAAGCATAATAACCCATTATAGCACCTGCGAAGACTCTGGTAGTTGATCTGTTGAATCCAAGCAGACATTTTGTCCTCTCAAGATTCAGCTTCAGCAAGAGCGTTTTGAAGACCCCTCAGAGACCACCTTTTATTGATTTCCGCGATTACGCTCAACTCAATCACAGTGTACAGTTCGTTTCGAGGAATGCTTATGGTAGTAGCCCGGTGTGACGGGTTCACAAAATCGAATTTTTTTTTACATTTTTCGGAAGAAAAACATCTTAAAAATATACTATAAAAATTTCAGACAGAAATTTTAATTATTTTTAAAGTTATAGCTAAAATAAGAGAGCGCGCCGTAGTGTGTATGAAAGCGTGTGACACGCCAGCAGCAGCTGTTGTCGAAACTTTAAACGCGTTTTTTCTCAAAACCATGTTTTTGAAATTTCGGGGAATCACTGACACAAAACTATTCAATCGATTTGGCTAAACATTTAACCCTTTATTCTAGACACACATACCTAGATCCCGGACCTTTAAAACATTTAATTTTTTAATAATGAACTATTTAATTTAAACAATTTATGAAAAAAAAATTAGATTTTGAGAACTTTTTTCACAAGTCCGCCATTTTCATTTGTTTTTTTATTTTAATGTATATTTTAGGTTCGGGACCTAAAATAAAGTCTACAGAATAATAATCTTTTTGAATATTTTATTTCAGATGACCTTGGAAGGCTGTGTGTTTCCTCGAACCAACTCATCTGTTTTTTAAGGACTCCACTTTGACGTCAAAAATTTTACACAAATTAATATAAAATTAACTTTAAAAAAATTTTTTTATATACTTCAAACACCAATAAAAACATGTAAAAACTTTAAAACCGTCGCATTTTATTTTCTTTTTAAAAAAGATTCATGAAAAAACGTCGAAATTTCGGTCGTTACACCGGACTACCTTATGTCCTCTGCCACTCGCTGAAGCTCAAGCTCAGCGATCATAAAATTACAAGTATTTATATACAGGCCTGCCTATATTCAGTTGAAAGTAAGGGGCTGTGTGTGTGTGCGTGCAAAGTTCAAACATCCTTTACGGTTCGTTAAGCCGCAGCAAGAGCAATGCGAAATAGCAGGAAATAAAGACGTAAGTCGCGCGCTACAGCCGCTTTAAAATACCTACAGTTGGAAGCACGAAAATGGGAGTGCCTCTGCTGAGTCACTTTTTCCATTCCTTACTTGTAGAAATTATTTGTTCAATGGTCACCCTATGAACTGGGGAGAAGGCCATAAAAGCCGAGGCTTGGTAGGTCATATTTTGTGCATTACTGATAGCATCAGATATTTCTTAAACAAAAATTGTTGCACTAACGAGTGGAAATCCTTTTTCCAATGGAGTTTTTTTTTGTGACATATGGTTAGGTTGAAGCGGCTGTCTACTGTAGGACACACTCAGGCTCATGGCCCATTGTGATGCCGCGTGGGAAACTAGCCCTACTATCTCCGGAAACCAATGTGTACTATTCAAAAATTTCGCAAGATCCTTAATTTAGAGAGAGCCGAGGTCTTCTAGCTCGTTAAAGAAATGTCCGTCTACATCAGGATAGAGCAGGACAGTGACCCAGAAGGTGCGGGATTGTCTCTTCCTCTTCCTCGTCTAAACAACTTCTATAGATGTCACCCCATTCTCTGGGCGTTCCTACCGATTAGGTAGTGCCCCGTAATAACTGAATAAGACTGGCTTATCTCTTCATAGTAGAAGTTCTGTGCGTTTAGCATTGAGAGAGTACAACTCGAAGTGAAGAGAATACCGAAGAGTTTTGCCGAATACCCGGAAAAATCGCTTCGGCGCCGATCTTAACAACTTATCCTGTCTTATGGCACCACTTGGGCAATTTTCGGCAAAGATCTGGGTTTGAAAACATACAAAATACGCCTAGTCCAAGATTTGAAGTCAGCCGAACTTCCACAACGTCATAACATGCCGTTGGGCTCTTGAAAAACTTACGGAAAATCCGCACTTTGGGACCCGAATTTTGTTCAGCATGAGTCCCATTTGTTGCTTAATGACTACGTCAATAAGCAAAATTGCCATATTTGGTTTCGAAAGACGACGCTACTTACCATATAGCCCGTGAAACAATGGATTTACTGCGTCGTCGTTTGGATGTGCAATTTATCTCTCGCCTCGGACTAGTGGATTGGCCACCAAGATCGTGGGATTTCACACCTTTGGACTTTTATTTGTGGAGTTATGTAAAGTCTAAATGCTTTGTGGATAAACCAGTTTCGATTGAGGCATTAGAAGCCAATTTTACTAAAGTTATTTACGAGATACCGACTGAAGTCCTACAATAGTGAGTCCTTCAATCTCGGTGCTTACGTATGACCGAATTACGACGCAGTTGCGGCCAGCATTTTAAAGGGATTGACTTTAAAAAATAAATGTCATAAATGGTTTTACACAAAAATAATAAAGATTGCCCAAACAATTTGAATTTTCGTTGTGTTCTTTCAATTTAAAATTCGATACCTCTAAATTTATCACCCTTTAATTTCTTCGGGCGATCACTGCGCAGTTTGTTTCTGATAGAACCAATACTTTTAAACTTTTTTCACAATGGTCTGCACTGTTGGTCGATTCAAGCTTACAATTTTGGATTTCTTGCAAATATCGGCAAGTGACCTCATAACATCAAATACTCTCTAAATATAGCATCCAAACTAGTAATTTCTATAAAATATTCATTAGTTTTCAAGCATTGAAGCCCACACTTAGCACCAAACGTCAGATAAATTACTGATGCACCATCAAAGGCTGGGCAGTAAGTTCACTCACACTCCTAGAACAGTTCATTCGTTTGGCATTTTAAGCCACTCTCACAAAAATTCCGCTACATAATCTGTCCAACAAAAACTCAGTACTTGTAAGGACGTGTAAACAAAGAGCGAGTGCGCACCTAGCTACACTGCACTAATGAGAGACACACGGTTGCTTTTGTGGTTCATTGTACTCATAACATGAAGGCAATTGAATCGAGGGGAAATCGCATCGACTTCAACAATAAACTTACATGTGAAGAGTGCAACAACTTAAAAACATAGCCTACGTAATTAAAAGAAGCAGAGCTGACTTTAATCAAAGATTTTTTTTTTATTGTGGATATCTTTATTTTCAAGGGAGTTAGCATGCGAAATAAAATAAATATCTTACGTGGGCTGTTCTGCGTAATAAAAGTGCATTTATTATTAAAAGAATTTACCATGCAAATTTCAACTCTGTCTCAGTCGAATGAATACGAGCAAATGATTTCCAAGTGAAGTTTTGCGATGTACATAAAAAATCGTAGCGCTCAAATGGAATATCCAAGAAGTAAAGTATCATTAAAGTATTATTCTCAAGTAAGCCTTTTCAAAAGGGCTACAGGCTAAATCGATAGCGACTTAACTTTAGAGGAAACACTTCAAACAATGCTATTTTCTTTTTTGAAGTGAAACTTCCTAAGCGTCGATGGACGAGTAAGAATGGAGAGTAAAATTTCAAGGCCATGCAACGTTTTGGGCATTTTCGTTCCGCGAAAGAGCAAAAAGATATAACGTAGAGGAAAAGGTGAGAGAGAGCTATACCTTATATATATCTTAAATACACTTTAGGCTATTTTTCCTGAGTTTTTCCTTGTGGTTGCT
The DNA here is from genome assembly GCF_027943255.1 of Anastrepha obliqua. NCBI lineage: Eukaryota > Metazoa > Arthropoda > Insecta > Diptera > Tephritidae > Anastrepha > Anastrepha obliqua. The sequence continues at coordinate 13,283,831 of NC_072893.1, forward strand.
AATTTCTAGGGAGAAATAACACTGCCGAATTTTTGGCGCTTGTTTGTTGGTGGAAACTTGTAGCAAATATATTTTTGGTGCCTACTTTTTGGTGTTATATTTCCTTGGTGCCTACTGTGTCTACTGGGGCGTTTTTTGATCCCAATTTTTTTGGCGTTTTTTTTTGTGTGCCTACTTTTTGGCGCCTACATTTTGGCGCTTATTTCCGTTTTCTGGTTATTGCTTTTGCGTACTATAAAGTGATATCCATTCCGGCGTCGGATTTATTGGTATTGCCTTGCGGTAATTTGTGCCGTTGCTGGAATCGTGCGTCCTGGAATCGCTGTGTTTGTGCGAGTAATAAACACTCGGAGTAGTGCGCGTTGTTGCCACGGCTTGTGTCCGGCGTTTACCTACACCGGTCGACCTTTCTCCGTTTTTTGTAAATTTTGTCTATTTTTATTCTCTGTAAATGTTGTGAGTTTATTTAGATATATATTCTTCCTCTCTCTTTCTCTCATTCAGTTTTTCTGTTCTGTTATGTGTACTACGCTACACGCATTTTGTTTTGCATAACTGGTATTTTATAATTAAAATTTTTGATTTTATTTCCGATAAATTTATTTTCTCACTATTTTGATCATCTCTCATATTGAGTTATTCCAAGATAACAATCAGAAATAAGTTCGTAAATTTAATACATTTATTTATTTATTCAATTAATAAACTAAAAATTCAGTATTCCATACAGACCATGAAGCTTTCTGGACACGTTTTTATCAATGAAATAAGCTGAAGTCGTCTTCCATTATTTGAAACGCAAAAACCAAAAAAAAACACGAAACAATTGACAGAACACAACAAACGATTCTATCGAATGAATCGTCTTACTTACGACGTTTTCTCACTCACTCTGTACTCAAAAGGGAATGAAAAGGGATATAAGACCAGCCGTTCACACTCTCAAAGAGAAGAGTGAACTTCATTGCCTCTCAACTCTTGCGAACATTTTTCGTTGAGTGAATATTGGTTGGCTGCTAAACGAGTCACAACTAACATCGGCAATTGCACTGAATCACACTGTGTGCCAAAAAAATAAAAATAAAAAACGAATGAACTTGTGCAGGAGCTTACTATCTACCTGACTAATCAGGAATGCTAACAAACCTGCTTTTTTACAAATTCACTACAGGTTCAGTTCACGCATTATAGAAAAAAGAGAGTTATAAAAGTCACTAACACTATATTCAACGAATAATGCTTTCAATGCCAATATCAGACCAACAACCGGCTCTCAATGATTTTGAGGGAATCAGTTGATTGGCTGTCGAAACAGGGGATATATTTACAAGAAACCTAAGATTGTGTTGGTGATATACGAAAAGAAAACCAACACAATGTAACTTTATTGCTGTCTGAACAACGACTGATTGGACGAGTGTATGAATACGTGAGAAATGAGAGGGTAGAACTCTGCTGCCGAGTAACTGATGACATGGGAGTCAAAGCTACTCTCACAATTTTGTTTTCCACCATAGCGAGTGGCGATATCTGGTAAGAAAAGCGCTGAAAAGGCTTTTGACCATTTGAAATGCGAAGGGAATACCTCACATTGAAATAACTCAATGCCGGAGCACATAAAACCGACCGATGCCCAGATATGCCATCGAACTTGCTAGTGCGAGAGTTTTCTTGGGTTTCATAAATTGCTTGATACTGACAAAATGTGTTACAAAACTAAAAGTTCTAAAAAAATAAATATTTGTATCCATGTGCTTTATTGACCACTGTCTTCAGTAGCTTTAATTTCCCTGTGTTCCACCTGAGGCCTTATGCTCCAGCTAGGCACCACGACAATCTATATAAAGGGTGATCAATTTAGAGGTACAAATTTTAAATCTAAATAAAACTACGAAAATTCAAATTGGTCTTTAATATTTTTGTATAGAATAATTCATGACATATTTATTTTTTAAAGACAATCCCTTTTAAATGTTGGTCGCAACTGCATCGTAATTTGGCCACCCGTAAACACCAATTTTGAATGGCTCACTGGAGGACTTCGGTCGGTAACTCGTGAATAACTTTATGTTTGTTGGCTTTCAACGGCTCAATCGAAGCTCGTTTATCCACAAAGCAGTTAGACTTTACATAACTCCCCAAATGAAAGTCGAAAGATTTGGTATCACACAATCTTGGTGTTCAATCCACTGGTCCGAGACGAGAGATAAATTGCACACCGAAACGACGACGGAGTAAATCTAGTAACGCCATCCGCTGTCTTGTTGGAACCAAATGTTGTGTCTCCACTATTTGCTGTTCAGCCAATCTCTCTAAGCTAATCACGGGTTTTTACCTAAAACAAAAGAAAACACTGAGACTTTTTTAACAAACTGTCTAAAATCGTTTTTTTTTCAGCTATTAGTCCATAGATGACGCTAGGAGTATTTTTAAACCTTCTCAAATGTCTTGTTTTTTTCGTCTGTCATCTGTCAACAATATTCAGTTCATTGTTTGTTACGTTTCATACAACAATGCATTTTTGTCGCTCTTAAAAATGTCGACTTTCGTGCCTTCAAACTACGATTTGCGGACATCGTTGATTTTCTGTTATCAATTGAAGAAAAACGCTTCTCAAGCTCATCAAATGCTTGTAGAAGCGTATGGTGGGCATGCTCTAAGTAGAGCACAGTGCTTCAGGTGATTTGAAAAATTCCGAAGTGGTGATTTTAGCGTGGAGAACGAGGACTGTGGCCGGCCACCGAAAACGTTTGAGGACGCCGAATTGCAAGCATTGTTGGACGAAGATGATGGTCAAACGCAAGAAATGATGGCAGAGCAGTTGGGAGTGACCCAAAAAACCATTTCCAAATGTTTGAAAGAATGAGCATGATTTTAAAGGCCGGAAGATGGGTGCCGCATGAACTGACAATGTGACGATGCACCACCACATCGAAAAAGAGCGACCCGGGAATTGGTGGAGACGTACGATTGGGAACCGCTGGTGCATGCGGCTTACTCACCAGACTTGGCGCCTTCCGATTATCATTTGTTTGCATCGATGGACTACGTACTTTCCGAGCAGCGCTTCAATTCTCAAGAAGATGGCTTGATGATTGGTTTGCGGCCAAAGACGGTCAATTTTTTTGGCGCGGCATACACAAATTGCCTGAGAGATGGGAAAAATGTGTCGCTAGCGATGGCTATTATTTTTAAGATTAAATTTGTAACCATTTTTTGTTAATAAACGTTTGAAATTGAAAAAAAAGTCTCATTTCATAGGTATATACCTGTACTCTATAATCTATATTAATCACCTCGAAAAGTAAAGCAGGCGGCATAAAACTTTAGGCTCTCGATTTGTGTGTAAAAGTCAAAACATACGTCCTTCGTATACTTGGATTTCGCATAAATCTTAAGAAAATATTGTATCTGGCGGCAAAAGTTTGCACTTATTTCGCGAGTAGCAAAATTTTCTATCGACAAACCAGAATTTCGGACGTTTCAAATTTGATAATTTTCTTGCATCTCGACGCACACACAGCAATTACAGAAGCAACATTCTCCAACCACAAGGACTTAATGAAAAAAAAAAAAAATAAATAAAAAGGAAATATACATACCAAGTATTTGTATCACAAAAGTACCCTGCCAACTGAGTTTTATACCAACAAAAACCTACAGCCATTTCACTACAAGCTTATTACCTCTCCTCATTTTTATGCCCTTAACTGTAGCAGTATATTTGTTTATGTGTAAGCGCGCCAACGCGCACATCAAAGGATCTCATTACTCTCTGATGTCAACCCATTTTCATGACTCAGTTCGGTTAGCTTTTCAAACAATCGAGCCAACCCTACAGGTACACATACGAGTAAGTGCATAAGTGTGAGTTAATATGTACATATACGAGTACTATTACTATGTAAGCTTATGTACACGCGTGTATACTTTCAAGTTCTAAAGTACTCGTAATTTTTATTTTTTATTTTTTTTTTCTATTTTTTTGTTTTTTGTGTGCTTGGCAAAGTGACTGCATTTGTGGGTGGTGGTGGGCTTGCGTGAGTTCATGTTGTGTATATCCTTATTACTGCAAGATTACTGCATTTGCAAATAGACTCAGCAACAGAGTCATACACACAGGCGGGCATATATATTGAGTGTTGCGTAGAAAACACTGTAGGGAAAATTTATAAAGTGAAAGTTATTTTTATTTTTTGATTTTTCTATCAGAACTGGTTGGTTGCGTGCTTACAAAGCACTCTGAAAATACTTATAATAAGATTCTTGTCATTTTACAAGAACGCCAGAATGGAGTTAATATACAAGTATGAATTTACCCCATATTTTTGATTATCAAGCGCACATAAGCACTAATCGTATAAGGCGGTGTGAATGGGGAAGTATTCGCCTTGCAATCGTTCTTTAACGCCTAAGCTACTATACATTTTTTTTTTTTTTAATTCCAATTAAACGACTTTATTGGGTGTAAAATATAAATTTTGAGGAATTTGCAAAAAATTTCGTCGAATGGGATCATCGTGTAACTAAATATAATCACGTTAAAGCACCCTTTCTAAAAATCAGTATACGTCTTTTCGCTGAAGTGCAGACATCCTGACTTCTTTCTCTCCTAACTAAATCAAACTTTGCGCCAACAAAACACAGTTTAGCGGAAGCGCTGCTTTTGCGCTCTAATTTGAGGGGAAATGCAGCCAATGGATCGGTTGATGTGTGACTTCCCACAAGCTGCAGATATGTTCTACGAGTATCAAAATAGAATGAGGCATGCGTATTTTAAAAATAGCGATGTTGGCATCAACTACAAAGCAGGCGAATAGAGGAGAGTTCATGGAAAATAACTCAAATTTTATTCCACTCATTTCTGGTATTCCGTCTTTTCCCAACTCGTACCAGTCATGCCGAGAAGACGTAGCAGATCTGATAACCGCCTGTATCAATAAGGGCTGTTGTCGGCCGACGTTTATCTGATTACCTGGAAAGTGGTCAGCTATTAATTAAAACAATAGCACCTATTAAAAAAACGACATAACAATGCCAAAAAATTTTGGCAAAAGAATATATAAGAATTTTTTTTTTTTTTTTGAGTTATTATTATTAAACATTTTCTAAAACATTTAATTTTCTTTCAAAGCCAAATCTTTTAAAAAAATATATATTTTAGTCATTAATTAATTAAAAAACTAATAATCAATGATAAAAAAAAATGCAAAACAATTGTAAGAAGAGAAAAAAAAATTTTTTTTTTTTTTTTTCAAAAAATATTTAAAAACGTAAATATAAAAATTTCCTAAAAACTTAAGTTTTTCTTTTGAAACCAAATTTTTTTAAAAAAGTATATTCTAGCAATCAATTAATTAAAAAAATAATAACCAATGACAAAAATAGATAAAAATACAATTTTTTTTATTCTTCAGCTATTAATAAAGAAAAATAATCAATAAAAAAAAAATTTTGACAAAATAAAATATAACAAATTTTCTAAAAAATTTAATTAAAAAAAAATTAATTTTTTTTTTTTTCAAAAAAATTTTTGTAAGTATATTTCAGTATTGCCATTAAGGACTCCACTGAATTTGTTTCAGAAATCTCCTACCCGGTCATCGACCTCCCCTGACTGTTATCAAATGGGAACTGCACAACTTATTTCTGATAAAAACGCTGAAGATAAGCACCCCCATTTGTTTATGTGCTATTTCGGAAACCCTTTGGTCCCAGTACAATAGACGGAGGACGCAGAAAGTTCTGGAGACTCCACGCCATTCAATTTCCAAACTCATAGCTCTGCTTACTGGTCAATGTACGATCGGTATTCAAGCAGAAAAGCTGGGTTTACATTTTGATCCCCATTGCAGATGCTGTGGGGGCAGAGATGGAGAGTGCAGAGCACTTTCTCTGTAAATGTCCGGGTTTGGCAGGCAGACGATTAAGGTCACTGGATACTTCTTTCTTTGGCAGCCTGGGGCAGTGCGCCAACCTTACTCCTATCAAACTTCTCCATTATATCAATAGCACTGGCTGGTTGTAGATATCAAAATGGTATCAAAACAGCGCTATATTTTATCCTTTGCATTTTATTGCAAAAAGTTTCCAAACAAATTTTTTTAAAAAGTGTATTTTGTCTTCAACAAAAATTTTTTTTTTTAATTAATATAAAGATAAAATATATAAAAATATTAAATAATAACAAATAAAAAACTAACAAATAAATAAATACAATAAATAAAATAATATTTTTAAAGAACCAAATATTTGTACAAATCTTGAAAAGAACCAAACCTTAAAAATCTTTGCATAAATCCCAAAATTAAATAAATAAATGGCGGTGTCGGTTCTCCCAAAAAATGTTGCCTTCTATCTTTTTCATGTTCGATTCTTAAATAAGTGTAGTCCGATTGTAAAACAAATCTATGTTTCCCTTCTAAAAATGCCACACTCAACGAAAGCAAAGACGAATTTTCTGTCTTGAGGAGCTTTTGTCGATTTCCTTTCTCCCAAAAAATGATGCCCTCTACTTCTTCGTATTCGATTCTTAAATAATTCTATGTTCCATTCTAAACATGCCACACTCAACGAAGGCAGCAGAGCCAAACTTTCTACCTTGAGAAATCCCTGAATCATTTCTTCCAAAAAATGTTGCCTTCTACCTTTTTCGTGTTCGATTCTTAAATAAATGTACTCTAGCGAGGAAATGCTGCGTTTATTTCTAAAAATGGAAAGCTGAACGAAGACGAAAGAGTCAAATTTCTAACCTTGAGAATCTTTGTCCGGGAAATTTGTTGTTCTGAAAATCAATTAACAACTTAAAACATTAATATTAAGAACTGTCTGCGCAACACAAAGGCAGATATATACTCGAAGTGTTTTGTGCTGCTTTCTGAGTAGGCAAAACAATGCAGTTTTTCAGAGTAGAGTGCAACATTGAACAATTTGTACACAGTAGACGGGCAAAATTTGTTCATCGAAACCATAAATATATACTAAATTTTTTCCATTTTTTTTTTTTAATTTTTTTTTTTATTTAAATGTTTTTTCTAAATTTTTCCCAGGTCATTTCTTATCACACTCTTCTTTTTTTTCATTTTTTCCATTGTTTTTTTTTTTTGTTTTTAAATTTTTTTCTTCAATTAATATATTTTCTTAAATATTTTTTGTATTTAAATATTTTTTTTTATTTTTTTTTCAATTTTTTTTTAATTGCTTTTAAATTTTTTTTTTCATTTTTTCTTCTATATTTTTTTTTTTTAATTTTCCAAGTTCACTTCTTATTACACTCTTCTTTTTTTTAATTTTTTTGCATTTTGTTCTTAAACGTTTTTTTTCTTTAATATTTTTCTTACTTTTTTTTTTGGTTCTTAAATTCTTTTTAATTTTTTTTAATTTTTTTTTTTTAATTTTCCAAGTTTACTTCTTATTACGCTGTTCTTAAATTTTTTTTTCCATTTTGGTTTTTGTTTTTAAATGTTTTTTAAATTTTTTTAAGGCAATGCCCAAAATACTTCACTCACTTTACATAGAATCGTTCAGTTTCGAATTCACCCCAAAACCAGAAGTTCAAAATTAGTTAATATCCCTGTAGGGCAGGACCTCACGTATGATAAAAAAGCACTGTAAGCACACGAGTATGCACACACACATGGATAGGCACATATGCTCTTTGAGTGGCCATGCCATTATATTTTCATAGTTGCACTTGCTCGCGTGTAGAGTAAAGCCATTATTTTAGTCTCCAATAAAATTGCCTCTCATTTTTACTATGTCAATTTTACAGCCCATAAATTATATGCTTTTAAAAATGTTCCCCTACGCTTTTTGCTGCTTGGCGCTGCATGCATGTGAGGGATGAAGATGTGTATGCTTTTGTATATAAATAAAAACATGGTTGGAGTTTTTCGAGAAAGGATCAAATTATTATATGTTTTTGTATATCTTCAATGCACATTCGCTTCAATTGAATTTTATCTGGCTATAAATTGTCCATCGTTTCGGCTTTTACGCTGATGTGGTGAGGTTGTTATGGGTATGCAAATTCAATGGGGAAAAGTTAAATAGAGAGGCAATTGAATAATTCGCTATTGTTTGTGATTGCGCTTGATCTTGCGTAGGCGAACAGTTCATTATGGAGTCAGCAATCACCGCAAGCATATGAATTTAGAACTAACCGGCATATTCTAAGGACAACAAAAGTCTTCGACATTTCTACATTTGTAGTTGACGTTTTTTTTTCTAAGGTATTTTCAAGACAAAAATAGCCAGTAGGTATTGCCAGGTAGGTACAATTAGTAGAGCGCCTAGATATTTCTGAGTATTCATTAAAATTATTTGCCTTAGCTTCCCATCAGTTCGAAAGCATGCATCCGAGCTCTAACTAAACTGAAGATCACCCTCAGTCATGTCAGGAGTATGCAGCAACTTTTATGGCATAAAATCTACTTTAAAAATTGTAATACGAGAGTATTTCACTGGTAGTTTCATTTTCTTCAGAGTCTGAAGCACTTAGAAACACTAAGGAGACGCTTTACTCTTAATGTAGATTTTTGTCAGGACAACTAGCGCGTACAGCACTCCGATAATATTAAGTCCATTGTACTGAACTCGGGTTCCCTTTTTAATTTTCCCTAAATCCACCTGACCTCCGAAAAAATCTGAATAGATCTTGTGGTGCCAAGAAGCCAAGATGGTCGCTTCTTAATACATCAGTGCCAAAGACCTCAAGATTCGTATCGTATCCGTATCGTGCTCCTCTCCACATGCTGGTCAGAGTGCACGTCTGAGATGCCTCCCTTTTCCATGTAGTTCGCCCATAGAAAATGGCCCGTCATCAGTCCAACCTTTCTGTCCTGTCCCTTCTACTTAATGGCAGGAGGATTTGCGCCAGTCGGTCGGGCATGACAGGTAACATCAGTTTTGTTTATCTGCAGCCTTTCTCAGCCTACCCAGCCTGCTTATGGGTTGAAGTAACCCGTTTTCTAATCATGTCTTTGATGGCTTTAGAAGGAAGTGGCAGAACGAGTTCCGGTCCAAAGTAATTGACTTGAGAGCCTACACAAACTAAAAAGTCACAGGTCTCGTTACCCACGATACCCACGTGTTTCGGGACTCATCTTCGGATTTTCTCGCTCTTGCGAATCAACACCTCGAGACGATTTCCATCAAATTAGGTAAACATTTTACAGATAGTTTAGAAACATTTATAAACAAACAAACGAATGATACGCTGAGATGCACTGAACTGAGCTTAGATCTTAGTGCCGATTTAAGACATCAAATCGCTCGGACGCTGTGGCAGCGCTGCTTGAGTTGACACTTTAAGTCGGCCTGGCCCCATTTCAGCGTTACTCCAGTGCAAAGAGTTAATAATGTTTCACTCCAAACCACAAATCCAACTGTCTGTGAATGGAGACGAATGCATTTGGGTTCCAAACATCTCCCATTCATCAGACCAAATCGAACTCTGCAGCTGGCACATAAGTTCTACAGAAGTCTCGTATCGGCTTTCCGCTTTCTCAGCCAGCTCAACATTATCTTCGTCTAGTCTTTATCGTCTTAGACAAGTTAGAGAGCCAAAACTTCACCGCTCAATGTTCGTTGTGTAGATACAATATTTTCAATAATGATAAGGTAAGGATGAAAGGCTCCCTTAAACCGGTTGAGCATGGAAACCGATCCTCTGACAGCATCGCAGAAAAATCATGCTAAAAAGGGCAGAATGAATAGGGGTAAGAATCTCGAGGAACGAGGACTAGTTAGGAATTGTGGAAAGAAAAATATTGCGTGCTGATGAGAAAACTCCACAGGCTGCTGATATTTGTACGACCCTGAATAGCTCAAACTGTGAAAAGAGAGGATAGAATCAATATGAACCATGTCTAGTTAGAAATTCTATTATAAGTTAGGAAAATGCTGCATGCAGTTTAGGAAATTTCATATTCCGCTGATATACAAAGCTGAAAACTGATCGGCTTTAAGAGAAAAAATAGAAACTAAATCAAATATTAAAGTATTAGCCTCGGGAATGCAGAGCAGCTCAAGACAGGGTAGCTGAGATGATTAGACCTCAACAACCTTCAAGCAAATAGTGCACAAATAACGAGCTTGCGTCTCGTCGCATGGATTTCCAATAGAGAGTCAGCACCTCAATACCCTCACCCCTAACGAGAAATACCGCATTTTTAGGTCCCGAATGACCGCCAACCACTTAAGATTTACCCATAGCCAGCAGGGCTTTGAAACCCTGCAAGTCAAAGCTTTCCCCTTGTGCTCACTGAGCTGACTTAACACACACCCGCCCAAAAGAAGATTGATTTTCCATAAGCATTCAAGCGATTAGACCATTGAGCTATTGTAGCACGCACGGTTTCCATGAATTGTGACGTCGCTGCACCAACCAAAAACCAAAGATTGTTTGAGACTCTTCAAATTTCTGTGAAGTCTTCGGCACGCCATGTTCTTTAAGTCTGACCACAAACTGGATTCCAATCTGTACTTCCAGACAGCGAATCTGCTGCGGTTATGATCCCACGAATATTTTTTTTTAACCACTGCTGCGTGGGTTTCACCTTATGAGCTGGAGGGAAATCTTGTTGTTATACTTTTTTACCCTCCTTAACACCTTCTTTGCAGACATGAAGAGCTGTAACGCCTTTACAAGGCACTTTCAACCAATCCATTGCAGAGGCCGGATGATGGCCATGCTGAACCCTTTGTACAACATATTTTGCGTCTTTAGAAATCTTAGCATCGTTTTGCTTATTAAAAACTTCTTCAACATTGAACATTTGGCCATGTGCGAAAATAATATTTTCATGCCCGTTGACCGCGTGCCACCGAAGTAGCTGCTTGCAGCTGTCGAGTCTAACTTTCTTCCCGCGCGTTGTCAAAAGATGATAAGTTAAGCGACTGAAGGCTGTCATGTGGAGATCGTCTCTAATTAGTCTTGGCATCGACTTGGTTGATAGTTTCTTGGACATGATTTTCTGCTTGCGAAGTGGATTTCTACGAATTCTTCGAAGAACGTATTTTATGGCTGCACTGGTTCGAAGGCACGCGAGGATGACCACTTCTTTTTTTGTTTGTCACTTCAGACGTTTGGGAAACCGATTCATCGTGCGGTAAGCAAAGATTCTCAAAATACCTATGATCAAAAAGTATCGGGAAGGTGATGTTGTCTGTTTTCTTCGATTGCCAAAGCATAGTGCTCCCATGAATACCTTCCATCGGGCCAGACAGTCAATAAAGAATATTATTTATCGGTTTTGAAGCGTCTGAGAGATGCTGTACGTCACAAACGGCCGGAAATGTGGGCTAACAGGTCTTGGATTTTACATGATGATAACGCGCCATCGCATCGAGCCCAAATTGTGCTGGATTATTTGACCAAACTCCAAGTAAATATACCGCATTCACCTGATATGGCCCCGTGCGACTTCTTTTTGTTTCCCAAGTTGAAGTTACCACTTCGTGGAAGAAGATTTCAGTCGATAGAAGAGATCAAGAGAGAGAGATATGGCCTTCAGCCCCTTCGTCGGCCTACCAGGAGTGCATGGTGGACTGGGTTAAACATTGGCGCATTAGTGTTGCTTCAGACGGGTCATATTTTGAAGGAGATAAAATAAATTTGCTTGAAATTTAACTCTGTCTTGTTTTATTTAAACATTCCCGGTACTTTCTGATCATAGGGATTAAGAAATTTCAGCAATTCGTAAATCTCACTTGCACTTTTACCGCACTTTTGTAAAGCAATCACCGCCATGCGATTTCCCTGAGCTCCCGATATATAAATAATAAATACACAATATTTTTACTAATTACGTCTACTTTCCCTTCGTTGTTGTTTTTTTTTTTTGTTTCTTCTTTTTTTACGTACATTTTACACACATTTTTTCCTACCAGTTCCTGGCCAACAGACGCCCATTAGAGGTCACCTTCTCGCGATTAATTCACCTTCAAACGAGCGCTTGCAAACTTTTCTTCGCTCATAGCATCAAATAAACTTTTTCTGCCCGCCCACTAGTAAATGACAACCTAAACTATCGATAGTTGCGTAGGCTGCTGCCCACCACATTTTTCCTATGCGCAAATCTTTCCTTTACGAAACTTACTTGGGTTTTAAAATGCAAGACTTTGCAAATGCAACTTTGCTAGAAAATTCTTTTAATTCCTAAAAGTAATTAACCAAAGGAAATGTGTAGGTGTATTTAGCTGGAAACTTTCACAATGAACAAAACTAACAATAACAAAAGCAAAAACAAAAAACATTATTTATGCTCTACCACATGCAGAGTTTCATATAAGAAGAAAAATCAATGAAATGCGTAAAGCAGCAGCAGTTTCACACACTTCAAGCAAATCCTCACACTGCACTGGACATTCTGTCAAGCACGCATACACACACACGCATACAACTCGCACCGTACAAACGAGGAATGTCACTGAGAAGCCGACGGGTACCTGGTAACACCGCCAGCACACAAACACACAGGCGCGCAATATACCTGTTGATTTTATGGCTGCATACCTTTACTTGTGCGACAAGTGAGAAATACAAAAAAAAATATGTTACCACAACTTCAGGCATAAAAGTTACCCAGAGTTTCTAGTGATGCTTTGAGAGTGCAAATGAAGTGTAACGAAATGAAATAGCAGCGGGATAGTCTTAAGGCCATTTTGACACCAAAGTCTTAAGTAAACATTTCAAAAACCGAAAGGAAAATTAAAAACAAAGACCATTTCATGCCATTTTCAACTACTCTCATGCCGTGGTACGGGGCGTATGAGTAACTTGAATAGCTTGTGGACACACACACGTTTGTGCGAAAAGAACTCATATCCGGCCAGGTTGTGCTAACCGATGGATAAGTGAGTGACATTTGCAATGTTATAACTGCAAACTGCAATTCGTTTTCAACTTTTGTATGTCATTTACGTTAACCCTTTGCGGCCTTGTCTTCTTTCCTTTTGCTGCCCTGCTTCAGTTACTATTCAGAGCTTTATATTTTCTCTGAAGTCCATTGCTACGGCAGTCGTTATCGCAGTGCGTACTGCTGCGTGGTATTGCAAGCTCAATTCGCCTATTCACGCAGACCCGCATGCACATGCAGAGATAAACTGTGTTCCCCCTTTGTAGCTACGCATTCATGCCACTCACTTATTCCTGTGCTCTCAATATCACTCTTTTCTCCTGTTTCATTTTCCTCAATCCGCAAAATTCAATATAAAATTCAATTCAATTGAAATTTCACTTCTACAATGTCACAAGTTAAAGGTACAAGCATTAAGTTCGCTCTGTATGCCCGAACCCTACAAGGAAAACCTGCACTACTGAAAGGAACTTCCGCTTCACGAGTAGTGACAACTGTGCTCGGCGTGTAAAAATAGCAAAGTAGCAAAGTAAGCACAAAAAAATGTCCTTTTCACACATTAATACAGAGCTATCGTTAGGTTCCAGTTAACCTAAAAGCTGATTCGGTTAAGACATTGGCGTACTGGATGTAGTTGAGCTTAAGATCCGCCTCATACGTTGAGCTGTAGCTCAGTTTCGTATGTAAAAACTTCAACAAAAGCTACTTTAATAGTCTCTACTTTAGGTAAGCTTCGTGAGTTCATACTCCCAAATTGTTTGAGGCAGCTTTTCATGAATTTATGTCAAGTTAAAATTAACCCTTCATTGGGCACGCAGGTCTGGTTAGACCTTTTTCGACTTTGGACGTGAATTTAACATATTTCTATTATAGCTAACGAATTAAGCTTCCAGTTCACTTCCTAAAATTTAATTTTCTATCGATTTATGCGTATAAGTTTTTAAAAATAATCCTCAAAGTGGACGAAGAAAAATATTTAAAAAGTTACACCTTCGGTTGGACACCTCAAGTCTGACATATATATATATATATATAATCGGCGCGTACACCCTTTTTGGGTATTTGGCCGAGCTCCTCCTCCTATTTGTGGTGTGCGTCTTGATGTTGTTCCACAAATGGAGGGACCTACAGTTTCAAGCCGACTCCGAATGGCAGATATTTTTATGAGGAGCTTTTTCATGGCAGAAATACACTCGGAGGTTAGCCATTGCCTGCCGAGGGGCGACCGCTATTAGAAAAATGTTTTTCTTAATTTTGGTGCTTCACCGAGATTCGAACCTACGTTCTCTCTGTGATTTCCGAATGGTAGTAACGCACCAACCCATTCGGCTATGGTGGCCTGTCTGACATAAGGGTCGTATTTACATGCATTTCTATGGAAATATGTGGCAAATGCGCCATACTTGTAATCCATTTTTTAGCTTCACAGGTGTGCATTTTTAATTTCTTACTTTTGCATTGGTTTTGGCATGCATTGAACCACCTACAGTGGCCAAAATAATAGCTAAAAATATTTAGATTTGTGAAAGGAAGGATTTGTTTTAATTTGTTCTTTGTTTTGACTCATTTCGAAGAAGGTTGAATAAAAAAAGTTGATTGCAAAGAAATTTATGGTAAAATATGAAATGATATTTATTTTTGGTTTCAGTGGAAAGCAGGCAAAAAAAAGAGGTTGTCTGTAAAGTCGGTTTACTGACGATAGTTTAACGTGATAACGTCATAAGAAAATACTGATTGAATGGTTGCATTTTTCAAAAGAAAATTTTAATTTTATTTGTTTGATAGATATTTTGTATGGATATAGAGAATGAGTTAACATTAACATAACATAACATAACATAACATAACATAACATAACATAACATAACATAACATAACATAACATAACATAACATAACATAACATAACATAACATAACATAACATAACATAACATAACATAACATAACATAACATAACATAACATAACATAACATAACATAACATAACATAACATAACATAACATAACATAACATAACATAACATAACATAACATAACATAACATAACATAACATAACATAACATAACATAACATAACATAACATAACATAACATAACATAACATAACATAACATAACATAACATAACATAACATAACATAACATAACATAACATAACATAACATAACATAACATAACATAACATAACATAACATAACATAACATAACATAACATAACATAACATAACATAACATAACATAACATAACATAACATAACATAACATAACATAACATAACATAACATAACATAACATAACATAACATAACATAACATAACATAACATAACATAACATAACATAACATAACATATCATAAAGCATTCACCAACAGCTTTCATTTGATACCCATATTGTACATACACATCCGAAGGTTACCCGGGTCAACGTTTTGACCTATATCTCGAGACCCTATCTACCAATAGGTATTCAAACTATACGCAAATCATCTTCAATACCTACTTAACAATGTGTGTAAGTTTGGTTTAATTCGGTTCAAAGACACGGCGGGTCCACGTTTTGGCATATATTTCGAGACCCTAGTCATCAATAGGTATGAAAATTACCCCGTATTAAAGCACTTATCAACAGCTTTCATTTGATATCCATATTGTACAAACACATTCTAGGGTCCACGTTTTGGTCTCTATCTCGAGACCCTAGTCACGGAGCGGATGGAAATACTCTGAACTAAAGCATTCACCAACAGCTTCCATTTGATACCCATATTGTACATACACATCCGAAGGTTACCCGGGTCCACGTTTTGACCTATATCTCGAGACCCTATCTACCAATAGGTATCCAAGCTATACGGAAACCATCTTCAATACCTCCTTAACAATGTGTGTAAGTTTGGTTTAATTCGGTGCAAAGACACGGCGGGTCCACGTTTTGGCATATATTTCCAGACCCTAGTCATCAATAGTTATCAACAGCTTTCATTTGATACCCATATTGTACATACACAACCAAAGGTTACCCGGGTCCACGTTTTGTCCTATATCTCGAGACCCCAGTCACGGAGCGGCATGAAAAATACTCTGTACTAAAGCATTCCCCAACAGCTTCAATTTGATATCCATATTGTACAAACACATTCTACGGTCCACGTTTTGGTCTCTATCTCGAGATCCTAGTCACGGAGCGGCATGAAAAATACTCTGGACTAAAGCATTTACCAACAGCTTCCATTTGATACCCATATTGTACATACACATCCGAAGGTTACCCGGGTCCACGTTTTGACCTATATCTCGAGCCCTATTTCCAAAATAAAATATAATCCATGTTACTCGTGGAGGATGTAGCTTTCGAATGGTGAAAGAATTTTTAAAATCGGTCCAGTAGTTTTGAGCCTATTCATTACAAACAAACAAAGTTTTCCTCTTTATAATATTAGTATAGACAACATATCTTATAAGGTATATGGTAAATATTAAAATACATTTTTTCCTTCATATATAATAAAAAAATTAATAATTATAACATTAAAACAACAGGTATTATTAACAAACTTGGTTTTATTTTAAATTCTTCAAGTGAATCAAATTAATAATAATCAATAAGAAGGCATATGCAAATACAAATACGTGAATTTATATATGTACATATGCGCATATACATACATATATACGCTCACTTAAGTAGGAGAGAGCAAGATGTCGAACGTTGCCGTTCGTTTGCTTTGTTTGCTTTGTCGTTCGTTCCGCGCTTTCGCTTGCAGTTCATGCAGTGCAATGAGCAAGGTAACGACAAATGAGCAAGGTAACGACAATGAGCAAGGTAACTACATATGAGCAAGGTAACACTAATGAGCAAGGTAACTACATATGAGCAAGGTAAACTAATGAGCAAGGTAACACTAATAAGCAAGGTAACGACACATTTTTTCGTGCGTGCAGCCTGTTAAATCGAATTATAAGACGTTATCACGTCAAAATGTATGCAAAGAGATATTTGGGTGCTGTTGATAAACTGAGTTCTGGCGTACAATATAACAGAAACTAGTTTTTCGTCGAAACTTTTCGCCTTCTTGTAGACAAAGGCATCCATCTCACTTCGCTGTAGGTGTATCGTCTCCGGTTAGCTGGTTGACTACAAGGGATAGTAGTTGGTTTGTTGAAAAATGATGCCATAGCCAAACGAGTAATGAATTGGGAAATAACAGCTGGATGATTCATATGATTTTCTATGTTTACGAAGACCAAAGTGTTCAATAAATCGTCAAAAAAATTCGTCTTGCATCACTTTTTCTCAGCCCATCAACTGCCTTGCAAATACAAAACCTTGCCACTGACATAACATCCAACATATTGCAAGATTTTCATGAAAATCAAACAATAACGAAAGCACTGACGAGAATTGGCTCAAATGGTCATGCATTTCTCATCAAAACCACCAACAAGTCGAAGGACCTTTGCTTTCTTTTGCACCATCTTGGAGGATGTCATGCGCTCAAGTTGATGGGCCCAAAAAAAAGTGATGCGAGACGAAATTTTTTGTGAACTTTATAGACCTTGGGAAAACAGCGAGCAGGTTTCAAAAGCAACTGTTTTTGTGAAAATCAAATCAACACTGTACAACTGATTGTAGAGCACAAGCATAAGAACGGCAGACAGCCCTTCAACAAACCTTTCCTGCAGCACAGCTTTTCCTAGCGAAATTCAGCTTTTGCTAGCGCTTAAAGGATTCCGGCAAAGTTGATAGCTCTAGTTGAGCGCAGGTGTGAAAATAAGCGGTGAGAAGATGAAAGCTATGAAGATTCGGTCCACGAAGAGCAGCACGTTCCTCTTAAATGGTGATCAAATTGAGAACGTAGTGACCTCATTTAACCAACTAACAGACAGCTGATGTCCTGGTTACACTTCGAGTGCCGGGCCTTGTATATTGCTAACACCATGAACATATTTTCGAGACGAGAGTACCCACACAAAAAAACAAAATTTATCGAAAGTCAAATGTACGTAGCCCGCGAAAACTGAAAATACGCCTTGTTTTTTGAACACACCTCGTATATGTGAAGAATGGCATCATATAAATGTCTACCATGAGCACGTTTACAAGTGAGATCCTCCAAAAAGTCACAGCGACACTTCTTTTACGAGGGCGGAAACTTATTCCCAAGTGCATTTGTAATTAATTTGTAACTTAAAGAAACAAACCTGCAATATAGGAGTCTGTAGTATGATATATCTCATCGATCCACTCTTGTGACTAATTTTTCGACTAGAAACATTTTGGGTCCGTAGAGGTCATCCAAAAGGCTTGTATCCACATCCTGAAGGACATTCCGGATTCTGGTCGATGACCTGAAACACTCTTTCGAAATGTTTTGAGATCGCGCAAAACAGTGTATCGAGGACAGAGGCGATTGTGAATAAATAAATTTGAAGTTTTCAGAACAAAGCTCATGTCGTTTCTATTTTAGCTCAATCTTATTTATTGAAGTAAAACTTCTTAGGCGTCAATGGACGAGCGAGAATGGAGAGTAAAATTTCAAGGTCTTGCAACGTTTTGGGCATTTTCGTTCAGCGAGAGAGAAAAAAGATATAACGTAGAGGAAAAGGAGAGAGGGAGCTATAGTTTATATATATCCTAGGTACACTTTAGGCTAATTGTCTTGAGTTTTTCCTTGTTGTTGCTAATTTCTAGTGAAAAACAACACTGCCTACTTTTTGGCGCTTATTTGTTGGTGCAAACTTGTAGAAAATATATTTTGGTGCCATTATACGTTATATTTCCTTGGTGCCTACTGTTTGTGGCGTGTTTTGGTCCTAATTTTTTTGGCGTTTTTTTTTTGGTGCCTACTTTTTGGCGCTTATTTCAGTTTCCTGGCTAGTGCTTGTGCGTACTATAAAGTGCTATCCATTCCGGCGTCGTATTTATTGGTATTGCCTTGCGGTAATTTGTGCCGTTGCTGCGGTCCTGAAATCAATGCGTTTGTGCGGGTGATAAACGGGTAGTAGTACGCGTTGTTGCCACGGTTTGTGGTCGGCGTTTACCTAAGCCGGTCAATCCTTCTGCGTTTTTTGTAAATTTTGTCTGTTTGTATTCTCTGCAAATGTTGTGAATTTATTTAGATATATATTCTCTCTCTCTCTCATTCTCTCTTGGGTCTCT
Organism: Anastrepha obliqua; assembly: GCF_027943255.1. Lineage (NCBI taxonomy): Eukaryota > Metazoa > Arthropoda > Insecta > Diptera > Tephritidae > Anastrepha > Anastrepha obliqua. The sequence goes on from NC_072893.1 coordinate 13,302,851, forward strand.
CTCTCTCATTATCTCTCGGATCTCTCCCTCTTTCTTTGTCTGCCTTGAAAATTTCACTTCTGTTATGTGTACTACGCAAGACGCACTTTTTTTTGGACTTGGCCTTGTATAGTATGGAATTGCCTAGTAGACAAATGTCAAAGATGACATATAAAAGGTACCGTCTAAGAATTATTCACTACTACACATCTAGGCGTTACTTTGAAAGACCCTTTATTTTTAATTTTTGTTTTATTTGATGGACCTAAGGCCAATTTAAGGGGGAAACCTATTTAGGAGGCAGACAATTTTTGTGTTTTTCGTGAATTTTTTTAACAAGGAAGAAATAATCAGAAATTATTTAAATTTAGAAGGTATTTGATTCATATTTTTAAGTACACTTTAAAATTCTTTTAAGCCATTTCCGCCGGAAATAGTGGCGTTAGAGCGTGATGTTCATGGACGATCGCCATCCGAGTGTCTTGCTGGTGGGCATTCCTGAAGTTGTAATTTTTCTCTGTAATCAACAACATTTTTTTCATTCACAGCATGTTTCCTAAGAATATGAACCTAATTTTGATTAAATAATATTGAAAATTGCATGTTTTTGAGGCACCTAAACACAATGAAATTTTTTCATACCATATTTTTTCATCTATTTTATTTAAATAAATATTTTTAATGTTCATATAATACAAGAATTTGGTTCATATAAATTAGAATTGAATAAAGAACGCTCTCCAAAAATTTCATAACGATTGGTCGATAACTTTTTGAGCTAAAGTGCCCACCAGTTGAAAAAAGTCGTTTCGAGAAAAACGACGTTCTAACTACCGTGCGCTACGGTGCCAAACCGACGGGCGGTCACTTAAGTGCTCATAGAATCGGGAATAATGCGAATTTCCTTTTAAAATTTTTACCACATATTCTTGAGTAGTTATACTAACAATTTAAGAAATAAAAAAAAATGTAGATGTTTTGATCAAACAAATTAAATTATTGCTGTTATTTATTTGTCAATATTTCGACCTCAACTAGAGCTCATGTTCAGGAACTCTTGGTTGTACCTAGTATTGTTTTACCCTTTCTTGGAATTAATATAATGTTAATCATTGGCTTTGTTGAAAAATCTATCCTTTTTTTGTTTTTTATTTTTAGTTATAATCATTTTTAGTCTCTACTCATTCAAAATGAATCGATAAATCGCTTGAGAGTCAATGCAAACGTAAAAACGAAATATCTTGAGAAAATTATCTAATCCAGAAAAACGAAATACATACAGAGGTTGTAAGTTCGAATCGCCCGTAAAGCACGGTCCTCGCACTTTTCCAAATGTACCTACTTTCCCTGTTTCCAAAAAAACAAAAAAAATCTCATTCCTCAACCCCAATAACTTATCCTTTCCATCCTCACTCCCGCATAATAGTCAGCGCATTATTTGCATTGTGGCTGCTAAAACAAGCAAAAACAATCGGAACCGGGCAATCGCGGTAATAACGCAAACACACCAAATTTAGCGAAGTCCTCAACCATATGTGCGATGCTTCTGGCAGAAAAATGTGAAACACAGATGGCGCTCCTAGCAGTAAGAAGGCTAATCATCTACCATGTCAGAAATCAAAATAGATTAACAAAATCAACGCAGGACTGAGTTTTTTCGAGACGCTATGATCCCGAGAGGAGTAAACAAGGAAAAGAAAAAAAACAAATCAACGACCCAAAATTAAGTTTACCTGTGTCGACGTTTTTTTGTATCACTTCAGATATTTTACCTACAGTGGCAATTTTGCCAATTCATTTTTGCAGATAAAACCCTTAGCTTCTGAAACTTTGTGCAACCGCTGTACGCGAACACCGTTATATTCATTCCCGCCACAATCAATATGATAGGAGCGCTTTTCGGTTTCGCTTGATTTTAGTATCATTGCTTGATATTCCGGCACTGACATTTTTTTAAATTTGATTTCTGTGACAGAGTGAGTTTAGTGGAACCGAACAAATGCATGAAAATACTTGTATATCAATATACATATATATATATATATATATGTATATATCATACAAGAGTATGTACTATAGTGTTCGAAATACTATGAAAAGTAACACTAAAAGTTACTTTAGCAGAATTCGCATTGAAAGTAAATAAAAGTGAAACGAACGCATTGGCTTATGTTTGTGCTGGAATGAACCTGTGTAAGTACATATGAATGTGTGAATTTTAGTGGCATATGTGAATTTGTTTGAAACTTCATTTTTATTTAAAATTAATCCACCTATCAACTTGTGCGCCAGTCACGTTTATCACCCGCACTCGAGCTGTCAGCAAAGTTAACAAATAATTCAATAATAAATTCAGAGTTTACCACAGATAAAAAGCTTAGTGTTACTTTTTTAGCTTTTGCATGCCCTAAAATTTTGGTAGCCAAATTAAAATGATAAATTTGTAAAGTCAAAGGTCAAAAAGTCCTATTAATACCACTGATATCAACTGAGGCAGGAAACATGCACAAGAACGCAGAAAATTTAATTAAAGTGAAAGCCAAAACGAAGCAATCAGTTTACAAAAACATGAGAAGGTTTGCTGGATAATAAAAGCAAAATCCATTTGTGCAGTTTTCAGGTTTAGTAAATACGTCGTATGAGTAACACGAATTGGTGGCAATTGCAACTAGCAGAATAAACTATTGGCTAAAGGAATAAGTTTCCGTACTTTCTTAGCCAAAGCCACGAATTCCATGAATTATGTGCAATATGTACCATTGGAAGCTACAACTTTACTCCATCTCTCAGACAGCTTACGGATTCCTCTGACGAAAAATTCGAGTTCTTTTCACTTAATCTATTCATTGAGCCAGTTTACGATGATCTCGTAAGAAGTGAGCCGATCTCCAATAAGGGCTGACTGCATTGATCGGAACAGATGTAACCCGAAGATGCAATATCAGGGGAATACGGCGGGTGGAGCAAGATTTCCCAATTTCTCGCTCTCGCTCTCTCTCTCTCTCTCTCTCTTAGCGTCTTACAGTCTGTGGTGGACCATAGCTTCATCAGCAATCCTCCTCCAATTCAGTCTCTCTCTTGCCTCATTTCTCCAATTACGAACGTTCATCGCTTTTAAGTCTGCTTCTACGCCATCAAGCCATCTCTTTCTTCGTCGGCCTCTCTTTTTTCCTCCAATTGGACGCAAAGTAAACACCCTTTTTTGGATTCTTTCGTTGGGAATTCGTATGAAATCGCCAATCCATCTAAACCGCTGCGCTTTAACCCCTTCGCGCCGGAGTTTTATTTTCGCTACCGGAGTACTTCTTGCACACATACTCAAAAAAGACGAAAAATATAATAGAAAAAATATGTTCTGCATATTTAAAAAGTCCTTATTTCCTTGCATTATCCTGGGGCATGTTGTCCCAATAAGGATTTATATTGGGACAATTTAATAAACCGTCGAATTTAGTTTTAAAAAATTTATTTGAAAAATTTAGTATTTTTGTGTTTTATTACAGAAAAAGTATTTACTTATGGTACGAGGCAAAACATTTGAAACAAAGTGCATTGTTGCATCCAGAGCAAACGTAATTTGTTCTCGTTTCTTTTTGCAGGGAAGTGCATCGTATGCAACGACGTCGAGAACCACCTTTTAATGGTAAATGATCGCCTATATTCAAGAGCTCGCTACGTCGGAGTTTAGATGGTCTTCCACCAGTTCGCCGAGTTTTTAACTCCTTGTGCTTGGTTCCTTCCGCAATAAGGGACTCTGAACTGTATCAGTGTTGATTTCTTACGGTTCAGGTCGTTATGCACAATCCAAGCATTAACAGTTGAAAGCATCAGAATCTTGAAAAACCCCTTTTTTCACCACTTTTGGGATTTCCGGTTGATATCGTATACCGCTGCTTTCTGATTAGCTAGATCTACGCCCCCCATCATACGATTATAGTCCACAATAGCTAAGGGGCAGGCAACTTTTTTCTTCTCACCGTCCTTTTGCTTCCTATCTACTTCTCCTATGCTCGGCTTGTGACAGTTGGAGACAACAAGTACTTCTTTCGAGTCCATCTAACGAGTAGCTAGTAGACCATCGCAGTTTATTTGGAACTGGCTTTGCCCACGTTCTAGTCGCGACCCGAACTCCGATGTTTCTTTTCGATTTCTCATATAAACATGTACCAATAGCAAGAAATGGAATGGATTTCATCAATGTTATTGATGTGATTAATTTGTAACTTAAAGTGCTGGTACTGTAAGTTATTAATTACTGAGCCCTTTGTCTATCCAAAAATTGGGTTGTAAATGCCAAAAAAATCCACACAACGACGTGATGGCAGATAATAAAACGACTTGTACTACTGATACTTTAATTGTGACTCTTGGCAAAAGGGATCGTTTTACGTTACCAAAGATCATTGCAACTGAAATTAACAACATAGTATCAGTGAGAATTATACAACGTCAATTATACAAGAAATGGTATAAAAAAATAAACGATGAAACAGAAACAAATTTATTTGGAAATGGTGCTGGGTGAAATATTCGACGTACTAAAGGACCAGAGTTCTCACGGCGGGTCAGAAAAAAACACAATCAAGCACGGTGCCGGCAACATATGATTTGGGGATGCTTCTTTTGGTTTGGAGTAGGATCCATTCACCTCGTTACCAACGAAAGAGACACATTTATTTACAAGGGCATACTTCAAGAAGTGATGCTACCATTTGCTGAGGACAATATCCCACTTCGGTGGCTTTTTACGCAAAATAGTCACCCAAAATACTACTCTATGTTAGTGGGTGAATGATGATGTATACGAAATATATTTAAAGTTATGGTTAGGCCAAGCGAGACACCCGACCTTAACCTCATTGAAAACATTTCGAGAAATTTGAAGAATAAAATCGGGAAGGAAACATTCAAAAAAGTAAGGATTTTTTGCAAAAAATTAAAGAGCTACGTTGTTCCACTCACACACCTGCCGTAGGATTATCAACTCATGGCAAATCGAATACATAAAGTCATGCCAATCATGGTTGATTGAACTTCGATAGTTCAAACACCACAATCAATTTAATATTTGCTATTATTAAACGCTGCGCAAAATTTTTAAACATTAACAAATACACCTGTTTTTTATATGGAGAAAATCCACAACACCGACAGGGAAAAAAGTTTAAAAAATCCAAATGAAATTTCGAGCCACTTTAAACTTACACTTCGTTATACTAAAACTTAGTTGGCTACAAAACTGCGTACCCATTTTCTTCTTTTATCTGATTCAAAAGTTTGAAATTTTGATAACAATTGAAATACATAATAATCATTGATTATTTTGCTTTTCTTTAATTGGAAAATTTACCAATAAAGTTGTAGATGTGGTTGTTAAATCGAAGCTTTGCACAGCTTCTGAGAAATGGGAAGGACAAAAAGAAACTGATGAGTACCTGGAGTGGTACGAGGATCGCATCGATCAGTGCACGTCAAATCATGAAGAAAATTCCGGGAAAATGGAGGTTGACGGTGTTATAGAGATGTTCCGAAGATCAATTGAATGATTTAATGTGGAGTACCAAAGATATACAGGAGACGACGACTCCAAGACCTTCAAAAATTCGATTGATGCTGTCATTTACGATGGTAATCCTCACGTCGAAAAAAGCGAGTGTGTCTTGCATGTGAAAAAACGCATGTACAGACGTGTGACAGAGGCAAAAAAAACCCTTACGCAGTTGCAAAAAGCGAAAAAAGCTGTAGTTGACGAAGAAAAAAAGCAGACGAAAACAGAAAAGCTACGGGGGAAGTTGAGCCGCCCAAAAAGAAAGAACGCAGATCGAAAAAAGGTGAAAAAACTGATGATGCACCAAAAAGCAAGCATCTTGCGTTGACTAAACAGTTAATGGTCAAACTCATTGCGTATTATGGATTAGCAATTATTCGAAACAAAAACTCAGTGGAAGATATGAAGAACGCTGTGTGGGCAACTTACTACCATTTGATTGGTACTCACGAAAATCCCAAGCATTCCCATTGCCCGGAGGGTGCCGAGTCTTGGTGTGAGTACCAAAGCCGACAAATAGGAGCATACTTTTGTTCATCCGCCTGCTTTTGATGAGGTTACCGTATTCCTTTGGAAGAATTGTCGTCGGAGAATCTTTTGAAACGCTGCTGAGGCAAAAACACGCAAAATAATAAGGAAGCATTTAACCATTGCGCATGGAATTTGGCTCCAAAACATATTTTTGTTGGGCAAAAGGCCCTTGAAATTGCTACATTGACATTGACTGCATGCACTTTCAATGAAGGATTTTATCCTATTTTCAAAGTTAGAGACACTATGAGAGTCACAATCGGTCCGCACGCTGCTAGCTACGCTACAAAAACAATGCCGCTTGGGTATCAAAGACGGATAAAAACGCAGCTAAGGCTTTCAAAGCGGTCATGTCCAGTCGTAGAGCAGCAAAACTTGCTGAAAATGATGCCTAGAAAAAAACCGAAGGATTACTATACGCACCAGGCATAGACGAGTAATGTTTGTACGAATTTTGTGAAGGAAATCTATTCGAAAACTTTAAACGTATTTTTCTCAAAACAACGTTTTTCGGGCCTGTCAACGACCTACAGCAAATTTTATTTAACCGATTGATCTGAAATTTTCATCAGTTATTTCGCACATCAGTAGTTCTGGCAGGCGCCACTTCCGTTTCTTTTCAGCCCTAACTTTCCATACTACAGTCTGATTGCCCGGCAAAAAACATACTTTTTTCAAAAGTCCGCCATTTTGTTATTTTTCAAGAAAATGTTTCCATTGTCACACCTGCCAGAATGGCAAGCCCACAGAATAATAATCAGTTTAACTTTTTCGTTTCAGATGTCCTGCAGAGCCAAAATCCTGTTATATTTTTTTTCAGACGCTTACTTTGGTGCCACCCTACTACAAAAAAATATGTAAAACAAATTGTTTTTGTATACTATTTGATGTCAATAACACCATGCTATAAAATCAAAACGATCACATTTTATTTTCTTTAGAAAAAAATCCTAAAAAATATCTATCAAAAAATGAGTATTTGACCAGACTACTTACTACCTTAAGAACTTTCGGTGTATTTAGTCTGTACAATTTTGTAATCATAGGCTTAATAAAGAAATGAAATTAGGCGAAATGAAATGGAAAATAATGATACACCAGACAAACCTTATATAAAATCTAACCTCAATGGTTGTGAAACTTAGTCCATTGCAACCGTTGTTTCAGACCTTCATGCATCGCTGCCTTTGAGTCAATGATGAGCTCCTCACCCAAGGTAGGCAAAGGCCAATTGGAATTGATATTCGCGAGGATAAATGCATAGGATGCTTTCCATTTCAATTCAACCGGGCTATTCGGGTCATGTTCTTCGATTTCGATGTAACTGAAATATGTTGCTCTCTGGTCAAAATAATGAGACACGTATTTTTTTGTTCGCCCGAAAAAAAATTTTTTCAAGAGTTATCGGCAATTTTGTTTTTCGGCTCAAAATCGATTTTTTTTTTAATAATATAAGAAATTTTTTTTTAAATGCTAATAACGTAGTCAAATATGAACCGATTTTAATAATTCTGGGTTCAAAATGATCGTAATTACTTACACGAGCGACTTAATGTAGAAACAATTGCAAAAACGTAGTTGAACATTTTTCATTTAGCAAAAAAGAAAAAAAATTGAAATTTTTTCGAAATTCGATATTTCAAAAAGTGTATTTTTTTTTTTTATAACTTTTTCCAAATCAAGAGGACACCCCAAAATTCAATTAAGCTGAATGCCCAGTAGCTGAAATGAGTTGTTATTGAGTAATGAATTTTTGAGTAAAAAACCTGTTTCGCACTTTTTGTTTTTTGCAAACTAAAAAATTTTCAACTCCTTTTTTGCAACTGTTTCTACATGAAATTGCTCGTGTAAGTAATGAAAATCATTTTGAACCCAAAATGATTAAAATCGGTTCATTTTTGACTACGTTATTAGCATTTAAAAAAAAATTTCTTATATTATTAAAAAAAAAATCGACACCCAGCTCGGTCACCCAAAAAAAAGATGTACACGCGAATAGACTTATCACAGGGAGCATGAATTCACTGTAAATGGATTACCAACTCCAAGCGAGAGTGATTTGCACTTAGAACAAAATAATCCCAATTTATCGAACTAAAAGCAAGCCTATAAAAAATATCATGCCTTGCCTAGTTTTTACACATTAAATTTCCAAAAAGTTTGAAATTAAAACAAAAACGCAGAAACACAGAAACACAGAATTAAGTGGATAAGCAACAGCAACATGGCAAACTCGTAAATAGAACTGTTAACAAAAGGAAAATTGGATAATACTGCGATTTTATGCTAATTTGAGCAAATTAATTTAGGCTGAATTAGGAGCAAAAAATGTATCCACATTGTAAATAAAGCAACGGAGTGGTTTGCCATGTCGTATGAGTAATCCGAAATTGAACAGCAAATACACACATGCAACGACAACAAAGGCGCATGTCAGCATTAATGCGTCCTACACAAATGTCAGAAAATGTCAGCCCAAACAATTTTATTGCGCATATACATATAGATAAGTATGCGTACGGGTGTGTGTAGATGTATGCGTGCAATTATTGCAATCAAGCACCAGTTGCAGCAACATACAATTGCCCGGCCGTATAATAAATTAATGCACTTCAGCGCGTGGAAAATACATTTGCACATATAAAATTGATGCAGCTGCAAGCAAACGCACTAATACATGTGTAATGCAATACATATAGACATACATGGAGGAATGTGTGCAAAAATATTTATGTCCGAGTTTTAAGCCATTTTTATGCGTATACGCCCTCTTCCTGTTGTTTAATTGCGCCGCCATTCTGTAAACGTCACGATGACTATGATAGATATGTGGGGATGTACTCGCACTTATATATATATATATATATGTACACTCATGTTCATAATAATAGTAGCACGAAAATTTTCAAAGTTTTGAATATTTATTTATATTTTGTTTCAACTTCTTATTTTTTATATGATTTTTAATATAATTTATCCGCCATCAAAGCCCATAAAATTAGCTTAGCACACCACCAGACTATATTCGCATATAGAAAAATGGATCTGACGACGGCAGTATAAAGCCAACGAGCAACCTTAGGTATAATTCCCCAGGTCTTACCTGAAGCTCTCTTACAGGCATAAAAAGCTAGGCTCGCTTTCCTAACTCTTTCAAAGATGTTTGACTTCCAAGTCAATTTCCTATCTATGGTTAGTCCCAAGTACTAGGTTTCTTCAAGAGCTTCCCCCTTGAACATAATTGGATTTAACTGAGGGATTCTATATTACATATGTTTCTATCCAACGGTTCCTCGGTCTGCCTTTGGCTTTCACGCTCATTCGCTTTCCTGTCAAAGCTTTCTTCACGGTACAGACAGCAAGCATACAGATCACATGACCTAGCCATCTTATGCGCTGCGCTTTAACAAAACGCACAGCTGTCTAGTTCTGAGTTAGATCGTTCAGTTCAGAGTTCAATCGAATTCCGTAAGTACCATCATCCATGGTAGTATTAATAGAAGTTTATTCACAACTACGTTCGATAAAATCGGTGTGCCTCTACTTACCAATCTCCTGAGTACCGATTCTCCTGGATGTATGAGCGGGACCAACTTGTTTCACCAGAGATGGAAATAAATCTTAAAAGAATTGGACAAATATGAAAACTTGTTTAGACATACTCTGAATCCATGAAGGGAGCGCAGATCCTCTAATATTAGTAATCCAGGCTGAACTATGTCGGTAGACATAATAGCCTGATGCTAACATGGGTCCCGGGACACGTGGGTATCGTGAGTAACGAGACCTCTGACTCCTTAGCTAGGATTGGCTCTGAGGGCAATGCTTTGGCCCGGAGCCCGTTCTGTCACTCCCTTCTGCAGCCATCAAAGCACGGTTAGCAAATATATATAGGGTGGGCCACACAGCGTTTGCCTTTTTGAACCACCTATTTTTTTGAGAATGGTAACACAAATGACATATCAAATGTGTTCATAATTTACTTAAAGGTTTGAAATTTACGAAATGGGAGTTCAATTGGTGCAAGAACTGAAGCCTAATGACCATCCAATGCGTTTTCGGTTCGCTCAATGGGCAGAAAATCGTTTGACCGAAGATGAGCATTTTTATCGAAAAATCATCTTTTCTGATGAAGCTTATTTTCACATCGGTGGCTACGTCAATAAGCAAAATTGTCGGATTGTCAGAAAACCCACACGCTACTGTAGAGAAGCAAATGCATCCAAAACGAGTCACTGTTTGGTGCGGTTTTTGGTCTGGCGGCATCATTGGGCATTTTTTTTTTTTCTTTTTATGAAAATGAGCGAGGAGCCGCGATTACAATAAATGGCGAGCGTTAGCGTGACATGCTCAACGAGTTTTTGCTTCCAAAAATTGAAGAGGATGACATGGACGACTTTTGGTTTCAACAGGACGGTGCAACTTGTCACACTGCCAAAGTTACACTCGAACTTTTGGCTACCGTTTTTGAAAATCGAATAATCAACCGAAATTCCGATATCAATTGGCCGCCTCGGAGCTGTGACTTAAGCCTGTTAGACTATTTTTTGTGCAGAGCCGTTAAGGACAAATGCTATGCTATCCAGAGACGATTGCTGCTTTAAAACACGAAATCGAAGTTGCCATTCAAAAATAAATAAATATCCAAAACTTTAAAATATCTCGCACTGCTAATATTGTGCACACCGCTGTGAGCACTGTGACGTACTGCTGTGACGTTGTTAACAGGCGTGATTTTATAAATATGGATGCGTGTGCTAAGCCAGTGGTAAAGAGCATTTATTTTTAGTCAATGTACTTTTGGCCTACTCGCACGACATCAGCTGGCAAAAGCTGCCCAGAAGCATGAAGCAGAGTTCGAACATCACTCAGCACTTTTCAGTACTATTTTTAGCGAGATTTTTCTGCACTGCAGAGCACGCATACGTGGATATATAAGTAGGCATATGTGTTTATATACTACATTAGAGTGGGGCAAATTTTTTCATCATCGCTCCTAGCAGATTTGTATTCGTCATAGAATTACACCAGTACAGGGGTACAAAAGTGCAGCAAAGCATATCGCTAAAGTCAATTTTGAGACCCTCAAAGCTGGTTTTAATTAACGCAAAGCTAAATATGCAAATTATTGCCAGAATAAGTACTAAAATGCCTTTTTTTCTTTTGTTTTTTTTTATTTGGTTTTTTGTTCAAGGGGGTATTCCCATGATACGGGTTCAAAAAATTCATTTTTTTTTTAATTATTTAATTCTGTAATCCTTTCCGAATAATCTCCAACAGGAATTTTCGAGAAATCTTGAAATCTCCATGAGTTACGGAAAATTAAAGCCGAGCGCGCACAGGTCAGAATTGACCTACCGTTGACTTTAAACGCATTTCCTGAAAACTTATGTTTTTCAAAATCTCAGCCACGATAAATCAAAATGTAATTCACCGATTTGGACGTGTAAAGTCTCATTTTGTTCGTAATTAATGCCTCTATGAACTAGAATTATTACAATCCCATAATATTTTCGATTTTTTATGGCCCATCAAAGTAAAAAAAAAAAAATAGTAAAATCGCGATTTTCATGTTTAAGAGCCTGCCATTTCATTGCATGTAATTATTTTTCACAGATTCTAGTTCATATGCTGATGACAACCTTCCTGAGTAAAATGATTTTTTATTTTCTTGTTTCAGATGAATAGAACGGCCGTTATCATGGCTGAGGTGCGGCGACAACCCTTTTGTTTTTGTGGAGTCATAACTCTGCCTTTTTTAAATATTTTAATTTTATTTTTTATACAGTTATAAAATAAATATCAAACAATCTAATGTAAAAAGGCAAAATAGTTCAGGTTTTTTTCTATAAAACAAAAATCCCGAACTTTTCCTTTTTTCGCACGCCGTTCATGGGAATACAATTTAGTATTTTTTGAATGCACAAATACCCTTTGAGATTTTTTGGTACGAAGAATTTATTTTTCTCTATTCTTTATTTTTATTCAGAGAATCGCAAAATGGCGCTAAACAAATTACGTGGAATTTTTGAAGTGAAAACTTCTTTAGAATCGTTGGGAGTGATTTGAGAAAAAGTGAAACGAAAAAAGCGACCTCTTGGCTACGAATATTACATATAAACGTAGCGACGAACTAAATAACTTTTAGGCCAGCGCCGACAGCATGGCGCGATAGCCGATCGGCTAGCAATGTGAGCTTCCGATCCAAAATTCTTGGTTCGAATCACAAGAAAAAAATTTTTTTTATACAGTTATTTTATTTTATTTTATGATATGTTTATGAGGAGCTTTTTTTCATGGCAGAAATACACTCGGTGTTTTGCCATTGCCTGCTGAGTGGTGAGCGCTATTAGAAAAATAGTTTTCCTTAATTTTGGTGTTTTCACCGAGATTCGAACTGACGTTCTCTCTGTGAATTCTGAATAGTAGTCACGCACCAACCCATTCGGCTACGGCGTTCGTTTAATTTTACTGATGCAAAAATGAGGAAAAATATATGAATAAAGCTTGCTTACTGTTTACACATTTTCCAAAGGTGACGGAGAACCAAAAAAAAAGTCGATTTTCAAACAAATACGAGTGCATATGTGTAATTGTGTTAGAGTTTCGGTCACGCCCCAGCAAAACCTGCGCGCACATGTGTTTGTAACATTCAAAAAAATGTAATTGTGTTAGAGTTTCGGTCACGCAGGTTTTGCTGGGGACGCTCATAATAGCAACCGCGTGTGTATTTCTATATTCGTAAATATTTTCATTTTTAAATATTTACCGCAATTATGCCGAAAAATAATGCAGAAAAGTGTCGTGAATATCGACAGAAAAAAAATCAATAAATAGCATCACGGAATTCATTCACGAAAATTTAATAAAGTATACACCAGAAGTATCGCGGATATTTAGAAAAGATTACAATAAAGTTCCAATGATTTTAAGTGGCGATTTTAACGTAAATTTTGCATTAGACACAGCGGTTCCTTTAATTGACGTTCTCAATACAACATTCAATTTAAAAATGTGTAACAATCGCACTGAATCGACAATACGATCAAAAACAACAATTTACGCGGTATTTCAAAGATATGTTGACAACATCGAAACCAAAGCATTTGTATCATATTTTAGCTATCATAAGCCATTCGTATCATTTGTTGAAATTGAAAACATTGAGGATGAATAACAATAAAATGAAGAAAATAAAATATGACTTTATAGCAATATTATAATGCACCTATAATTATCTTGCTCCTAATGCTGCTTTCGTCTCATTCTCTCTCAGCTTGTTTTACGAAAGGTTTCACTTCTATCGCGTCTAACCGTTAGACTGGTATTTTTTTTGATTTAATAATACTGATATAATTTTTTTAATCAAACTAAGACTTGCAAATAATAAAAACGAAAAAAAATATATATTCTTTTTTTTCGCTTTTTGGGTTTAAAATATTTTGGTTTCAAATCGTCTTTACTCACTAAGACTTCCAAAAAACCAAAAAAAAAATGTTTATGTTTTTCGAATTATTAATTTTTTTCACATCTTGGACTTAAAATTATTTTGTTTTTAAATTATTTTCACTCACTAAGACTTAAAACAGGTAAAAAAAATTTTTTTTATTTTTTTTAATCTTTGGCTTAAAATTATTTTGGTTTTAAATCATTTTCATTTTCAACATAAAAAAAAATTTTTATTTTTTTTAACTCTTAATTTTTTTCACAATCTTTGGCTTAAAATTATTTTGGTTTTAAATCATTTTCATTTTCAACATAAAGTGTCATTTATCTACTTTCTATCCTCATGACCAATACTCTCATCCTACTTTGTGTTAATTTAAGTTAGTTTATTTTAAAATTTCGTCGTCTCAAAAATGACTTTACTTGACTCATTTTCTCATAATTGTATGTGGCATCCGCTTCTACCAAGATCTTAGTCGGGAAAAAGTACATCCATACAAAGAGGATATTTTTTTCCTTGTTCACTCCACTCGGGTACATCGACAAGACTCAATCTTGCGTTGGTTTCGTTAATCTATTTTGGCTAGGTGATTAGCCTGCTGCCCACCTGTTGTTGCTTAGGAACAACGCCTTCTAACTGTTTAAAGTGCCATCTGTGTTTGAAATTTGTCTGCCAGAAGGGTCACACAGATGATTGAGGACTTCGCTATTTCCGCGATTGTCCACTTCACCTTACTGGCGTCACTGATCTAATGTATAACTGTGTCTTTTTCATTGTTATTCTGCTTGTTCTAACATCCACAATGCATCCTTTTCCCATGTACGCACCCTATAAATCTAAAAATGTCACGTGCATCTGCAGCAAAATATTTCAGAGTTCATAAAAAAATGGGTGGCATGATATACCGAAGTTAAAGATTTTAACGACTTTCCCGGACGAGGCCCACAAAAAAAACCTCTCCATAGCAAAATCAAAAGATCCTTAATTTATTTACGACAAAGCTGAACTTTTCGCTGCGTGAAGCTGAAGCAGTTTTAAAGAAAAGTGATGTTAATGTATCTAAAGACACAATTCGAGAACGTCTACGCGCAGAAGACCCCAAAATTCCGAAGAACATGAAAAAAAACTTGCGTGGGCTTACAGTAAATCCCAAATGAAATCGGGCATTCACTACTGAATCTTTCTTTTGGTCGAATAGTTGCATGCATCGGGCCTGGTGTTCTGCTGATAATTGACAACTTCAACGAATTGTTGAAAGCACAGTTAAGGATCGCAGTTTTGATGAATGAAGCTTACCAAAAAGCATTCATACTCGTACGATCAACTGCAAAGTCGTTTGGAAAAACTAGGCAGCCTTTCACTTTATAAGACGATAACGATCCCAAGCATGGAAGCCAAAGGTGTGTAAAGTGGAAACAGCATTTAAATGAATGGATATGAAAAAAAATTCATATTAGAACTCACATTATTTACTTTTACTTTTTCACTTTTCTACCAACCCGTAGTTTCAACGTCACACACAGCTTTGCACTAACACATAAGCCTGCAGATATTAGTAAAAAGCACCGTTTGTGATGTTGCAACACACTGGCTTTTTCATTCATGTTTCGCCGCTTTTAGCTTTAGGCTTGCAATTAGCTAATTACTGAGCGGTTGGATAGTTTTCGTACACCAACGAAATGAAATCACTTTTAAAATTCAATGAATTTTTATACTTGTTCTCGCACAGTCAGGAACTTGAGCTAAATATTTTATTAAATAGCTTAATATTTTATCCAGGTAGCTTATGGATTCTTTCTTAAAAAAAATGTCCGTTCTTCTGCAGCGAACTGCGAACTACTCAAATGTTCGGTCATTAAATAACAACTAAAGTATCGCACGATCTATCGTAAAAGGTGGAAATCTTAAAGTCCACAGTCTAAGCTGCATACACGGCTGGTGGAATAAGGCATTCAATATCAGTTTTATCGGCTGGAGTTCAGTGACCCGATTACCATCTGCCCGTACTTTTTTGTGCTACACAATAATTTTTTCGTATGATGGTTTTCCGCTCAAATTCATTCTTTTTTCGACGCAAATTTATTAGTAGTTCGGTGACGAGCCACTGAGACGGTAAGTCAGAACTCCTCATAATAAAGGGTTTTCCACTAAGAGATGTTATTTGGATATTCAAAGAAAAATTTCGTTGCTTGTGTGGCACGTAGCGCCGCACACTGGGGATTTTTGTACAGAGATGCGGAAAAAAGTATACATCCCAAAAAATATTTACATTTTTACTACTAACGAAGTTGTATATATTTGTGTATGAAAAGAACATGTCTAAAAACTATTTTTTTTTTTAATTTAAAAAAAAAAAAATTTTTTTTTGAATTCATAAATTTTAATTTTTGTTTTTTTTTTTTTATTAATATAAGCCAGCAAATATTTACGCACAGGATACATGTAAGTTCATAATTCTGAATTACCCTCAAAATGTCAAAACAAAGTTAAAAGTGTTTCGTTATCATTATGCACACACTAGAAAGCGTTTAGTTATTATCATTGCCAAAAAATAATCAGTGGCGCCTGGTGGCGCCTGCAATTGATTAAAACTGAAAGAGACGTTATTAAGCAACACGTTGATACTAGTTTCTGACCGTAGGTAAATGTAGCTCAACTTGCACATCCAAGAATATGAAGGAATAAGATTTTTTTTTTTTTTCGTAAAATTAATTATAAATAGATAATCAAATGCTTTACAGCCTTTGTTCTTCCGGCTCAAATATATAAAAATATCGTACCCTAAATGAAAAATAAAAAATTGGAAGTCGGCTCAAGCAAAAAGAAAAAAAACCACCTTGGGCTTTGAAGTTTTTTCTTAGTCAGTTCAATACTATATTATAAAAAAATTATACTTTTGACATATCTATAAAAAAAAACTGTAAGTCGGAGTTTAGTAATTCTTTTTGATTTTATTGTTGGTTCTATTCTGGAATTTAGAAATACCATTAAACATTGCGTAGGTGGTATGTTGCAAATTTGACTTTTTTCCGCAAAATCCCCAGTGTGCGCCGTCTTGTTGAAAATAAAGGTTACAATACAATCCAATTCCGTCCATAAAAAATCCGCACCAAACAGTCACACGTTGAATGTCGTAGTTTCTACTTGTAAAATATCAAAAAATGACAGCTTCAAAAGTGACATCTACCGAAATAGCGGGCTATTCAAAATATAACACCTGTTATTGGAAAACCCTTTATAATCATGCCATCTGATTCTACCAAACGTATGAGCGATGAGTGTTTGATTTGCCCATTATTCCTCAAAACTCAGTTGAGTTTTTTTTTCGGTAAGACTTCATTTTTTCTCTGGTGCTGGTGGGTTTTATTTTCCCAGATTCAGTGCCCACTGTGGACATAAAACCCTAAAAAACAGACATATATACTGAAAGCGGTGGGTCTTCGCTAAGCAATGGATAACCTTCGAGAGTAACTCTGCCTTGAAAAAAGTACTTATAAAAAACCTTCTCATAAAAAAAACTATTCTCAGGTGGCACAAAACTGTAATTCGCTCCATTTGTGTAACAACATCAGGTTGCACATCACGAATTGGAGGAGTAGCCTGTCCAAAACACCGAACGAGGAGTGTACGCCATACCATATATGAGTAGTTCCCGCTAGTTATATTAGTTGTGTTAATTGCCTAGCGAAAATGCTACCTTGAAGGAAAAGGAGCACGTAAAAATTTTTTATAAATTCATGCGTAGGAATTACTTTACCAACTCTCACACAACTCTACTCTTTTAATATCAAGAACCACTAATTGCCCTGAACTTTGAGCCCATCTCTAAATAAACTATTCCCCCAACTCTCTACCCACAAAGTATGCACTTATTTGCTTAATGGCAAAGTTTATACGCTGGCAAAGTTTTAATTGCGTACAAGCAGATCTTCGGAAAACGGAAATTTAATAAATTACAACTACAGATTTTTCGCATTTACTTTTTATGTCTATGTATGAGGTTGTTTTTCTTGCTTGAATGAAAATATTTCATATTTTTATATTTTCCAGAAATAGGGTTCAAATACTAATACTCGTATCAATACAAAAATTAATAAATTGCAACTACCGCCTTCTCTACAGTCATTTACTTTTTTCAATATTTTATACATTTAATGCGAAAATTTATCTGCCAATATTTTTGTCATCCAACATTCATACCAGCCTAGTTTGATTGATAGTGTAGGGGGGATAGGATAAATGGCTGCTCACGCACTAGCCCACTTGGAGGAAGTATTAAATTCGTCCATTGCGATACCATAGAGACTTATTTGAATTGCAACTTTGAGCACAACAAAACATCACTACTTACTATTAAACCAACAACAAATTTTATAGAAAACCACAAACTAAGATTGATTAAAAACATCTACTATGAGTATCCACAGGAAATAATACTAGAATACAAAGCAAAAATTCGGCAAAGGATTTTGAAATTTATGGAATTTTTTGAATACCAGAATGCAAAGCAAAAATTTGGCAAAAGATTTTGCAATTTTTTTAATTTAACTTTTTTTTTAAGCCTGTTGAATCAGCCTATTTTGCTTTCGCGTGACGGCTACTCCTGGGCTTAACGTCTACTGAGGTCATGAAATATCAAATGAAAGTTTTTTTTTTTTGTCAAACAACAGACGCGCTTCGACAGGCAATACTAAGCATCCCAGAGCATTTCTGTCACGCAAATGCTTCCCCTAAAATACATACTACCACAGTTGTTCTTCAGCTTAGGTTTTACGCATTTGGAGTTACTTCTTCTGGCAACACAGTTACTTTTAATTTTGCTCGTTGTGATCCTTGTTTTCTTATTTCTCAGATAAGCTGGTCTGCCTTGCCTTCTAACTCAGATGTTTCTAACTTTTTTGAAATTTTTAGGGCAACGCTGTCTGCTTGGTGCTTAAAGAATATTCCAGTTGTAAAAAAACAGCCTTACAAAATGCCATGGCGCAATTTACATAAAGAGCGATGGTCCGGTCTAGAACGCTGCAGAACTGCAAAGTGTTTTGTGACAAGTCCGAACAGAAAACTGTCAAACTTTCTACTAAAACTTGGAAGGAAAGTCGTTCGGTTGATGGTTGGTATTATTACAGGATAAGCGCCCCATGGGGTCAGCATATAACCACCATAGGAGTCATTGAGGACCCAATATGTCTGTCGTGCTTTGAGGAGGCGGATAGCACTGAGCACTTTCTCTGTGAGTGTCCTGCCTTTGCTAGAACAAGACTACGAGTTTTGGGTTCCGATGTCGTTAGAATGAGTAAAATTCGTTCTCTAAAACTGGAGGATATTTACAGATTTACCAAAGAATCAGGAAAATACTACAGGCCTAACTATCTCTGTCTCTATCTCTACTCTTTCCTATCTCTTTCTCTGATTAGATTAGATTTGTGAGGGATCGGACAAATCCAAGCACTCAGTCAGGAGACCATTGTACTACACCCGGATAGATTTCAGTAGAAAGAACAAAGATAGGAAAGATAAAAAGTGGGTGATAAGACGGATAAATCAGTTTGAGGAGGTCACTCTTCCACAAATCTCTTGGACTCATTGATGAATCTTAAGAGATCCGGAAGAGGAAGAGTATGAACTTTATCATACTCGCAACCCAATATCCTAAGTCTGATTCTGGAAAATGCAGGACAGCTACAGAGAAAATGATCTGCAGTGTCGTCATTCTCAAGACAGGATAAGTATATCGGGCTGTCTACAACCCCCATGGTAGCCATATGCTGACCACAGACATTGTGCCTTGTGATTACACCCACCAGTACTCTCAGGTCCTTCCTGCTGAGTCTTAGGAGGAAGGTCGCTGTTTTCCTGTTTGGTTCCTTCACAAAGCACACAAAGCTACTATGCACGAGTTCAACACAGACCAACGTCCTCTATGGCTAAACCTCATGAAGTCGTCAATCCATAATTGAATCGATGCGGAATTGACAAATAGAAAGGGTTCAGGAACTAGGGGCATACTTGCAGAGCCTTCATTAGCCAATTTATCAGCTAACTCGTTCCCTGCAAACCACAATGTCCAGACACCCAAATAAGACTAACTTGGTTGGGTTTTGCGACACTGTTCAGTTTTGTCTTACATTCATCGACTAACTTCGAAAAGCAGCGTGGGTTAGCAAGGGCTTTCAGTGCGGCTTGACTGTCACTTCTCTTTCTCTGATACTTTTCTCCTTCCTTCCTTAACTATCTACCCAGCATACAATCTGGGGCAGCAAGTGCAATGGACGGGGATCTCGACTATTCGAATTTATCGCGTCCTCCTGCCTAGACATACAAAACAAGGGCTCACAGCCAACGTTTGTAACGTCTAGAAGACAGGAGGTGATTGATCTAACCCTATCAAACTCAAAACTTGGGTGGTCAATCAAGAACTGGAGAGTCCTTGCCGAAGATTCGTGCTCGGACCACAGGTACATTGAGTTTCAGTGTGGCGAGGAGGCACAAATGCCATTGCCCTCTAGAAACCCAAGAAAAACAGACTGGCAGAAGTTTAGGGAGGCGTTGCGAGACCTTGACGTTGCACCACCAAGACTTCGAAAAGAACAGGCCATTGAGTCGGCTGTTGAGAAACTCAACGCTGCCCTAACCGACTGTTTTGAGTCAGCCTGTCCAACTCGACCTCTCCCAAGCCGGACTCCCGTGGTGGAACCAAGAGCTCCAGATGTTGAGGCGTGAGTCGAGAAAACTTCTAAACCGGGCCCTCAAGACTAACCTTGCAGAGGACTGGGAGCGATACCGTGATGTTCAGAAGAACTACAAGAGGCTTATTCGGGAATCGAAAAAAGCCTCATATAGGGAATTCTGCAGCGGTATTGAATCTCTGAGTGACACGGCGAAGTTGGTTAGAATCCTGAAAAGGGACCCAACGGCAAAGCTGGGGTCACTTAGGAAATCTTATGGCTCCTTCACGGAGCGGAAAAGTGAGACACTCAGCTTGCTAATCCTCGATAGTAATCTCCTATGGAAATCACACGTTGAGACAAAGGCATCCAAAGCGCTGACAGCTTTCTGGCAGTGCAAAGGTGTCTTTGGGAAAACGTGGGGTCTCTCTCCTAGCAAGGTCCTATGGATCTACACAGCTATGATAAGACCCATTATCACCTATGCATCAGTGGTCTGGATGAGTAGACTATCCCTAGTGGGAGTCAGGAGGACCTTATCGAGACTACAACGCACTGTGGCCATCTGTTGCACCGGAGCTTTTCCGACTACTTCAGGCCCGGCACTAGATGCTCTGATTGGTTTACCACCACTTGATGCTTTCATCCGAGGAGAGGCCCTAAAGGCCATCTGCAGACTGAAACACAGTGGGAACTGGTACGGCCCTTGTCCGGCATTGGAACACAGAGAAGGCATGGACATCGATCCAACGATTCTCTCCATGCCCCTTGACTCAGTGCCATCAAGAGTCGTACTTGAAAAGAGATACAGTGTAGTGCTACCAGAGGCTCAGTTGTGGGGAGACTCAGAAAATGAGCCCGGCAAACACTGTTTTCGGATTTTTACGGATGGCTCCAGGACCGAGCATGGCTCCGGCTCTGGGGTCCACGTGGAATCCAGCGGGACAAAACTGCACTTTGCTCTTGGAATGCATGCATCTGTGTTTCAAGCGGAGGTGTATGCAGTTCAAGAAGCGATGAACTTTGTTGTGGAAAAACGATGGAGAGGCAGATCTATATGTGTCTGCAGCGACAGTCAAGCAGCGCTTATGGCCTTAGACAGCCCTGAAACCACATCAGCGGTAGTGAAGTCCTGTAAATCCAGGCTGAACTATGTCGGCAGACATAATAGCCTGATGCTAACATGGGTCCCGGGACACGTGGGTATCGCGGGTAACGAGACCTCTGACTCCTTAGCAACTTCTTTGGCCCAGAGCCCGTTTTGCCACTCGCTTCTGTGGCCATCACGGCCACGGCTAGCAAATGGGTAACTACTACCCACAAGCGAGCTTGGCAGGCTGAGAGAGGCTACAGATGGACAAAACTGATGTTACCTGTCATGTCCGATCGACTGTCGCAAACCCTTCTGTCATTAAGCAGAGGGGAGTGCAGATGGCTGGTTGGACTGATGACGGGCCACTTTCTGTGGGCAAAGCACATGGAAAGGTTGGGCATCTCAGACAGTGTACTCTGCCCAGCTTGTGAAGAGGAGGATGAGACGGCGGACCACTTCCTGTGTATCTGCCCCGCCTTCGCCCGAATCAGGTTTGAGGTCTTTAGCACTGATGTGTTAAGAAGCGACCATCTTGGCTCCTTGGCACCACAAGATCTACTCAGATTTCTTCGGAAATCGGGTAGATTTAAAGAAAATTAAAAGGGAATCCAAGTGTAAAAAAAAAAAAAAAAAAAAAAAAAAAAAATCTACCCTCTTTCCAGAGCTCTAAACACAATGGGCGTTTTAGCCTGAGTGTTTTAGGAGCCACCAAATTTCTTTACATGAAGGAGTTAAACTGTTTGGGAAAGTTCCTTTACGGAAACTACATCGCTAATTTTGAATCAAGTATAAAGTCGAACCCCTTCAAGATGCTCTGAACTTTTTGACTTTTCATCTGATATTAATTCAATGTTTGATTTTAAATAAATAAATACATTTCCATTTCAGTTGATGATATCTCTTTTGCTATATTTAAGACGTTGTCGGTATATCGACCTCTTGTTAAAAGGCTGTCATACGCTAGTTGTACCTCTAGAAATACTATTTAATATGTCACTTCGCAGTGGTGAATTTATCGATGCCTAGAAAGTTGCTACGGTAACTCCTATTAACAAAAGTGGAAACATGAGTGGCGTCTGCAATTACGGGCCTATATAGGAAACCTCTAATATTTCTAATTTATACGAATGCATAGTTAAGGATAAGATTTATTTCTCTGTTAAAAGTTGAATTTGCTCTAACAAACATGGTTTAGTCACGGAACGTTCTACGGTTTCGAACTTTACAGTTTTTAGTGAATACTGCATGTCAAAATTTTCTTCTCGATATCAAGTCGACTGCACCTATACAGATTTCTCCAAAGCATTCGATAAAGTATATCATAAGTTACTGATTCATAATTTAACTTACCTAGGCTTTCAGTCTAGTTTTGTGCAGTGGCCTAAGTCGTATTTAAGCTAAAGGTGGTGTGTTGTGTTTATTGACGGCGTGTCATCTAAACCCTTCCGAGCAATGTCCGGCGTCTTTCAAGGCAGTATTAGAGGTCCCCTCTTTTTCGTACAGTTTGTTAATGACATTAGTTCTTGCTTTTCATATGTTCAGTTTCTCTTATACACGGAAGACTTGAAAATTTGCAGATTATATACAAGCTGCGATACACAGTTTTTTTTTTTGGGTGGTGCGCTAGATCTCATGTTTGCTTTAATATTAAAAAATGATTTCTTGCCACTTACTCAAAGTCGCGTTTTATTTATGCAACCTTTTATTGTATTGCTAGCCATGTGCTGCAGACTGTTTATCAAATAAAAAACCTCAGTGTTTGATACGAGATTTATATTCATTAATCACATTATCTTTATCATTTCAAAATCTCTTGCGATGCTTGGTTTCATTCGGCGGAATAGCTCGGAGTACTCGGACCCATATTATGACACTATTATTAGTTCTCTTCTCTCTTTTACTTTTGTATATAGCATTATAAAAGAAGATTTTGACTCTGTTACCCTTCTGGAAAAAATAAACTTTAATGCTCCAAGAAGGAAACTTCGAAATTCTTACTCTTTTTATGAGTTCAAAAATGTTCTTTTAATTAATCTTATAGACAGTTAACACCGCATTTTTCTGAGCTTCGTAGAGAGCTGTTTATCCGTAAACTGAAGTTTGCCAGGGCAATCTTTTCAAGTAAGAAGGATTGTAATCAGAGGAAAATCTGTATGGATGCCGTTACCTCCACCTTCACTGGTGGCTCCAAGATGGAATCGTTAATCAGAGAAGGGGTTTTCTAAGCAAGGGACCCAAGACCGAACTACTCCTGTTCACTAGAAGATATAAGCTACGGAGTTTTCAGTTACCGTACATAGATAGAGTAACACTAACCCTATGGTACGAAGTGAAGTATCTTAGCACAATTCTGGACTCAAAGCTTCCTTAGGAAAGGAGCACCGCCTAACGGATGAAGAAAGCTTATAATACCAATTTGGCAAAAATGGAGTCAGAAACCGTAAATAAACCACCGTGCGTACATTATGATCATCAGACCCATTTTGACTTATGGAGCTTTCATGTGGTGCGAGGCGGTGCAGACCCAATCCTACCTAAAGAAGCTCATAAAAGCCCAATGATTAGCTTGTGTAGGAATAACAGGTGTGCTCCGATCGTAGCCTCAGGAGGCACTACTTATTTCACCCATTCACATATATGTTGAAAGGATAGCAGCCAAATCTGCTTCCAGGGTCATGCATCACTACTATCTGTGGAACACTTGCAAGACACATCGAAAACGGCCTGTCTGATTCCCAAGATAGATCTAAAACAAATATATCAAATATGAATACGATTGGCAAACCAGAGTCGTATCAGATGATAGTGGACACTATATTTATACTGACGGCTCAAAGATGGACAATGACACGCGAACGGGAGTGTACTCGGAGCAATTAAACTTAAATTGTTCCTTCAGAATCCCAGACCGGATAGCGTCTTCCAAGATGAGATCTACGCCACAGGCAAAGCAGCAAATACAATAAGACTAATGGACTTACATCCGGCAAACCTTCCCATTTTTATCGATAGTCAAGTAGTGATCAAGGTACCGGCCAACTCGGAACCCGTTGTGTCACGGTTAGCAAACGGGTTATTAGAAGGCCATGGCGCACTGCGACCAGAGTTGATCTATTGTGAAAACGGGTTACTTCAGCCCACAAGCGAGCTTGGCAAGATAATGGAGGCTGCATAAGGACAAAACTGATGTTACCTGTCATGTCCAATTAACTGTCGCAAATCTTCCTGTCATTAAGCAGAAGAGACTGGTTGAACTGATGACAGACCACTTTATATGGGCGAGCACATGGAAACGGTAGGCATCTCAGAAAGTGCACTCTGCACATCATGTGGAGAGAAGGATGAAACGGCGGACCACTTTCTGTGCATCTGCCCGGCCTTCGATCGAATCAGGCTTGAGGTCTTTGATCCTGATGTATTAAGAAGCGACGCAAGATCCTCTCAGATTTCTGCGTAGGTCGGGTAGATTTAAGACAATTAAAAACGCAACCCGAGTGCAGTACATTGGACTTAATATTGTCTGTGCACTCGCTAGTTGTTCCGACAAAAAAACGATGTGTTAAGGGGTTAGGTGGGTTTGAAAATTTCAAAAAATCGATTTTTTTTTTGTCTTATTAAATAGTATAATATGTTTAAAATATTCTCCTAAAATTTCAAATTGATCCGAGTAAAATTCTACGAGATAGACCCTTCAGAAGTTCCGCCCATCAGGCCATGTCAGTGCAGCGTTTCGCAGGTATACGCGTTTATCTCAAAACTCGATTTTTTAAGTCGGTGGACACGATTTCTCGAAAAGTTATGAAGCGATTTTGTTCAAATTTTGCACACATCTTTGGAATAACATTATCAAGTTATTGAACGAAGGATTTTTTTTTTTTTATTACAACTAATTTTTTCGAGCCAACAAATGGCGAAAATTTGACCAAAAAATGTGTTTTTTTGTTCAAAGTCTGTCAAAAATTCAAATTAAATATTTTTTTTTTCCTTCGTCCAGTAACGAGATTTATCCATGTACTAACGAAATATTTTTGGTTTTTTGATTTTAGATGAACCAATAATGAGTTATGCTGTCCACGGCAAGAGCATTTTTCGGTGAGACGTTAAGGGAGATGAGGTACCAACGGCTGAGTTTTCGGAATTTTTAAATAAAAATTTCACAAAATACTGTTTAAAAAATATGTATCTTTGATATGCTGAATTGTTTAAATAAAATATATGATTGTATATATTAAAAAAAAATAGTAAAAGTACCCCTTTTTTGAACCTCTGTAACCCACCTAACCCCTTAAAGAATGCAGGGTGTCGCTCTCGCTTATCCAACAACACAGCGCCACACTTTGTTGGGTCCCCAGTGGAGAGAAACGAAAGAGCGGAAGAGTGTGCACGGAAAGACTCTGAGTTTGGCCTTCAGCGAGTAGTAGTGGACATTAGCACTGCTCTAAACGAACTGTACACTACGATTGACTTGAGCGTAATCGCAGAAAACAATAGAAGGTGGTCTTTGACTACGAACTGAGGGGTCCTTAAAACGCTCTTGCCGAAACGGAATCTTGAAAAGACAAAATGTTGCTAGGATTCAACAGATCAACTACTAGAGTCCTCATAGGTGTTATAAAGGATCACTGCACTATTGGCACTCTAGCCAGTAGAATGGGTATACCTTACAATGACTTCTGCAGGAGCTGTGGTGATGAAGACGAAATTGAGTTGGCACAACACCTCTGCACTTCAAAGAAGCTGTGGCAAATATCTTGGCGCTTATTTCTTTGAAGACCTGGAAAATATACAAAATGTCTCCTTCGAGGGACGAATTACCTTCTTAAAAGGATCTATGTGGTTTAAGCAACTTAGTTAGGGGACGGAAATCAAATGCAGGGATCACAGTGGGGCTTAGAGCTACCGAGTGTCATGTCTTAGACAAGCAACCTGGTTAAACTAACCTAACCTATACAGCAATTTTGGTAGTAATGAGTCAGTAAATATGTTTACTTATATATTGGTATTATAGGTGGTGAAAGGGTTAATTTTTTAGTGTTAAATGGTACATTTTTTTTTTCTTCTACAGCTCCTTTCTTTTATGAAATTTTTTCTAGTTTTTACTCAAATAATTTGGGTTATAACTTTCGTACAGAAAAGTGGCTTTACCGAGTATATCTACAGGCACACCAATTTACAGCCTGTTAGTTCCAAAAGCAGGTATAATCCGTAGGTTTTCAAAGATTTCACGTTACACGCTTTACAATCTGAGTCACCCCAAATCAAGAAATTACTTTACCGGAGAAGCTCAATCATCTTCCAAAGGTCCTCAGTGGGCAAATGTATGAATTTCTCGTAAAATTAACTTACAAAAACTTCCTGTCAATCATCGATAAAAATTTAATAAACAAAAATGCAATATCTCGTAATGTAATTCTTAAAATTTGGAATATCAGTAAAAGGAAATGTTGAAACTATTTATAATACTTTTTTTTCTTGTTACTTGTACTTTTATTCAAATGTTTGTATTATGCTGCCCTTTTCATT
The DNA here is from genome assembly GCF_027943255.1 of Anastrepha obliqua. Lineage (NCBI taxonomy): Eukaryota > Metazoa > Arthropoda > Insecta > Diptera > Tephritidae > Anastrepha > Anastrepha obliqua. The sequence goes on from NC_072893.1 coordinate 13,329,637, forward strand.
ATAAAAATTGCAACAACTCTTCGTCAATAGTACAACGAAAATAATAGGAACTAAAAATAGTAAAAGTCCAATAAATCTGCGCTTCTAGCGCTGAACCACAACCAGTAACCGTCAAACCCACAAAAGACCACTCCAACGCCAAAAATAACAATGGCACCAACACCAACGCCAACGCCAATAACTGTCGCCACGATAGTTACAATTTTGCTGTCACTAACAGACTCAGTATAAGTAACAGTACAAGCACAACAAAAACAACAACAACAGCTTTTAGCGCTACCACTAACGCAGACCACACTTTTGCACAATGCGCGCAACAAAAGGAGCAAAAGCGAAGTAGGAGTAACCAGAGTGGGGAAAGGGAAAAATGTGGATGAAAGCGAATCGAACAGGGTATTGTGCTTCGAAAAAGTGAAAAGGACAGCTAAAGTTACAGAAATGTTAAATAAATTTCATTAAATTTTCAAACATTAAGCGACGAAACTAAATATTTTGTTTAGGTATCCTTCTTCCTGTGTGGATAAGGCTGTTAAAACTGATTTATAATCAGAAAATTTGGAAATAACAAAAGGAAAACTGAATTTAGATTCGTCATCGGTAACCTTAAAAACTTCTGAGCATCGAGTTTCAAGTGAAACTGATACTTTTTTTTCAAAATTTTATGGCTTCGCTGTTTTAAATTAAAAAAATCAACATCACATTCTCAATTCTCAACTCCTAAAAGCCCAAAGTACCAAGTTTCGAACAAACCCGATAATTTTTTGTTTTTTTTTCTGCTCTTTTTCTTATTTTCGCTAACTGTATTTGATTCTCGGTTTTGAATTTTGAAAGGCTGACATCAGATTCGTAATCTGCAATCCAAAAGCCCCCAGCAACGACAAAACATCAGCTTAACTCCTTAACTTCAGCAGCTGAGATTTTCGGATTGTATTTTCGGATGGACCTATCAACCTAACCTAACTTTTTAGCTATCCAAAGTATCTCACCCAAATTCACCACAAGCGTCAGAAGACTTCGAATTCTAGATTTAAGAATTAACACCGGAGCCAGTGTTTATTCAAGACCTATGATAGCCTGAATGCGATCACAGATCAAGCGAAGGGCATTCATTCAAACTTCTGCCATTCCGTCTAGAATCGACCTGAAAGGAATTCACCTTTAAAGCGAAAACTTTCTTAAGATCCCCTCCCAAAGAAAACTTGTTTACTTCTTGATTGGCGCGATAACCGCTTACGGGATTTTGACCGAGTGTAACAAAGTGCGCAGGTCATTTCTTTCTTGTACTGATCGACACCAGTTGGAAAGACCAGGTGAAGCCAAGTCCTTCTCCACCTGATATTTCCAACGCAGGAAAGCGGGGCCTTTCTCTGCCTCTGTTACCATCAGCTGGTCACGCATTGAATACTTTCAGAGCTGGAGCGTTTGTATCCATTCGGACTATATGACCACTGGGTCTTTATTCGCTGCGCTATGTCTATGCCATCGTAAAGCTCATACAGTTCATCGTTTCATCGCCTGTGGTACTCGCCGTAACCAAGCTGCAAAAGTTCACAATGCGTCCACAGATCGATCGCTCAAAGACTCAAAGGGACGCCTAATCGGATGTTCTCATCGTCCAAACGTCGGCGCCATAAAATAGGACGAGTTTTATGACAGCCTTACAGAGTGTTAAACTTGTTCGTCGAGAGAGGACTTTGCATACTTAGTTCAAAGTAACAGCAACAACACCAAAACGCAGGAGGAGATCATATTTTTTTTCTTTTGAAATTCTGGTGGTATCGCTATTTAGATCTAGCATGAGCGCTTCACAGCCGCAGACTTTTTCTGTACTAAAAATTCCGATAACAACCTGAACGACCTTTGGTTTCAGCGGGAATAGGGGCACCGAATCAATTTATTCTTCATCTCCACAGCTCCTGCAGAAGTCATTGTAAGGTATACCCATTCTACTGGCTAGGGTGCCAATAGTGCAGTGACCTATTATAACACCTGCGAGGACGCTGGTAGTTGATCTGTTGAATCCTAGCAGACATTTTGTCCTTTTGAAATTCAGTTTGGGCAAGAGCGTTTTGAAGACCCCTCAGTTCGTAGTCTGAGACCACCTTCTATTGGTTTCCGCGATTTGGCTCAAGTCAATCGTAGTGTACAGTTCGTTTAGAGGAATGCCGTCTATTATCTCTACCACTCACTGAAGGCCAAGCTCAGAGCCTTTCCTTGCACACTCATCCACTCTTTCATTCCTCTTCACTCCAGAGAGGCTGGGGACCCAACAAAGTGTGATGTTGTGTTCTTGGATGAGCCAGAGCGACCTCCTGTATTCTTTAACACTTCTTGAATTGGTGTGTGCTGAGGCCAGTGCCTTGGGAACTACTTGACTATCAACAAAAATGATAAGGTTTGCCGCAAGTAAATCCGTTAGTCTTATCGTTTCTTCTACGCTAAAAATAATAATAATAAAAATTGGTGCTTACAGGATGTCTGGTCATCTTTTGTATAAAATTAATATGCGTTTTGATATTTTCCCACAAGTCGAGGGACTTACAGTCTTATGCCGCCTCCGAATGGCAAATGGTTTGTTATGAGAAGTTTTTTAAAAGTAAAACAAAAACACTCAGAGGTGACCACTTTTAGAAAAAACGTTTTCTATCATTTTGTGTTCCATGCCCGCGGCTTCGAGCACGGGCAATACCGCTGACGAGCTATCTGCACTGCTGAGATTTTATTACAAATTTTCACCCTTTGATAAATGCATTCGGAAAAGTGAAGAAATATTTTTTTACCAAAACATTTAAATTTCATAACAAGTTATCAAATTTTGTTTCCTCTTTATTTTATTTCTATATAAAATTCTAATTCAACTGCAATACAAATCCGACAAGCTCACGCACTACATTGCGTGCTTTTATTGCTATTGTTGTGCTTAGACTCGTTGTTTTTGAAACACCATAAAACTGCAATTAAAATATACGATAAGTAAGAACAACGTTCGCGAAAAGCCGCAACAATGTTGAATGGTTTCATTTTGGTGACAGATGTTAATGTCAGTTGTTATAGCTGGTAACAGTAAATATGTGTAGATATGTGGTAGTTGCGGACCGCAAGCCACACGCCACACTCACGCATACAGATCACATCGCAGATAAGTCACCATACCTTCAGGAATGATATGACGCCTAAGTATGAAAGTGACTACCAGTGGCTCTTCAGAAGGAGCATATTCATGGTGAATGATATCATAGATATCGATCATGCCCTCAGTCGAGACACCCCTTTCATCCCACTGTTGATTTTGTTTACGGGACAGGGTCCAGTGACTACCAGACTCATCTAATATCTGCCGTCGCTGTGAATGTGAGTTAACAAACCCTAGCAGGTTGACAACATTTTGCTTGTAGTATGAGTCTCGTAGTTCCCGATGCAACTGAAAAAGTTGCTTTTGAAAAACACGCGAATTTGAAAAACACGCATGAAACTCAGGTCAGTCTTAATTTTTGCTGCCCACAACTCGACTCATTTGAGTGGTGGGAGGAGCGTGTAACAACGCAATTTCTTACTGGGTAGTTGATCACATACGAGTATATGTTAATGTATTCGCGCGTGTGTGCGAATTGCTGTAGCAATTTTACCAGTCGCCACTTATTTACGAGGATAATTACTTGTGCCAAAGGATTCACTGAAGCAAGGACGGCTGTGCATGCGCAAGTATCGGGGCACAAAGGAATGCAGATGGGTATCTTGTTACATTAGATGAGCAATTCTGGTATAGCCGTACATATTTTTGGTACTTTTCTATGTGGATATACACAAAGTAAAATATGTTACACAAGCACATACATCAGAAGATGGCTGTCAAAAGTAGGTGTATACCACATATTGACAAGTCTTGACTATTTTTTTATTTCTTTTATTTTTAATTTCCATATTTTTTGGTCCACGTTTGTTTAGTTACTTTGCAGGTATGCGCGTTAGTCCATCTGCCAACGGACTGCTTCTGGAATTGCGAAAAGATCTTCCTTTTGCGCACTCTTTGAGGACAGCCTATTTCCCACCTCTTCGGACTCGTTATAGGATGCCCCCTGACTTGCCAGTGCACCAGCTTTCTAATTTTCTTCCATGATCCTATGGTCAGGTGCCCAGATGAGAGTTATGTCTATTTTGAATTGGTTGTGGGTGACTTTAAAGCTAAGATGGCTGCTTGACTTGCTGAAAAAATACATACTTCCGATAGTTTTCCTGGATGGTTTTTAATTATCCTGCAATCCTCCCTTATCCCAAGAACCTCGGCTTGAAAGATGGTATTCTAATTTCCCAGGCGAAAAGACTTCCGACAGTTGTTCTGGATGGTTTTCAATTATATGTACTACAAGCGTCCCTTATCTCGAGAACCTCTGCTTGAAAGATATTGTTCCAATTCCCCAGGCGAAAAGACTTGGAAGTTTCGAGGTCTTTCGAATATACACCGGCGCCTACGCCACAATCCATCTAGGGTCCGTCAGTGTAAAGTGCAGTTGCATTCTCTTTGACTACTGACTCTAGGGTAGAGTTAGTAAAATCTGGTGAGCTGCTAGTAAGCCTTTGTCTAGCTTTCCAAAGCCCACCTTTCTTTATTCTGAAGATTGTCGTTGCTGTTAGCCGTAGTTGTAAGTATGTTGGTAGATTGATTCCTGCGCAGGCTGTTAGTCATACGCTTGTTAGTCGCCAACATTGTACTGTTTTTATTGCAGGCTACCATAGTAATATCTCTGAAATGATTCTTATATAACCTTATATTATATAAAAGTAATTAATATTATACAATATGGATACCACTTCAGAGGTACCTTTGACAGCTTTATTTCGGATATATGTATTTTTCTAATATAGTTGCCACCAAATTTTCTATATAATTTTATAACGATTTAATAATTTGTTCACTTCTGAAGAGAAATTACGTTTTCTCATTGAAATATTAAATTTCAGCCTTTTTTCCACATAAAGTAAATAAAAAACTTCATGAATATGCTGGGCGTTACTTGGGGTCTATCTTCCACCCTGATGCATTGGTGCCACACGGCAGTAGTTAGACCGATATTGCTGTATGAGGCCTTAGTATGGTGGACTGCGACAAGAAAACTGACATACTTAATGCCACTGGAAAAGATTCAGCGACTCGCTGCTCCGTGCATAACAGGAACGATGAAAACCACTCCAACGGCGACGCTGGAAATGATACTCAGCATTCCACCTATTGACCTTATAGCGGAAAACCTGGCAGCGAAATCCGCGAGGAGGTGAGTGGCTGCTGAAATATTCACCTGTAGAACCTTCGGACATAGCTTAATAAGAAAGTGGAGTTCAAATTGCACAGACTACATGCCTCCGTACTTTAATTGGAAGAGAAGGTTGCGTACTACAATTGAAGAGGAGGGATGGCACAAAGGCATGAAATCTGGCCATAGGACAGACAGCTCTAAAACTTTAGACGGAGTGGGAGCGGGCATTTACTCCTCAGAACTAGGGACAAGGTAGCCTATCAAGCTGCCAAACCAGAACAGCATTTGTAGGTTGCATATCTATTGGTTACCTGGTCACAAAGGCATCATAGGAAACGAAATAGTACATAAGATAGCTAACCTATCTTATGAAAGAGAGAACGACATACAAAAACCGCTAAATATAATATGCACCGAAATCGACGACTGCATGAAGAAGAAAGCGGAAGCTAGGTGGACTGATATGGTCACATGCAAAAATGCAAAAATGCAAAAATCATGTGCAGAATCAATGACAAAAAAGTTCTTTGAAAGAACTGACTCAATTCGAATATACGCGCTCGCAAAAACACTGCAAAACTATCATAGGTATGCTGACAGGTCATAATATATTGGCTGTGAATGCGTGCAAGATAGGGATTGCTAACACGGACAAATGCAGGAAAATGTAGAGAGGATGTTGAAGAAACTTAGAACACCTTCACTGCGTCTGTCTGGCATTATTAAAAACGCGTTTAAAGTGCCTGGGAACAGCATTGTTTGAGGGTTTGGAGGAAGTCTCAAAATCGGATCTCCCAGCTCTGCTTAGATTCGCCAAAAGCGCTGACATCCTACATGATGTATATTTTCAGTATTCATAGAGGTCGGTCTCCATGTGGTATCGCTAGGGACCAAAAGGTCTATGCGTGGCTTATTGCCAACCAAGCTAACCTAACCTAACCAAGCCTGTGGCAAGCACTATTAAATATCAATTAAGTTGAAAATAACAATATAGGATTATGGACAGTCCCGCAATAAATTATCAATGCTTTCCTGTCATAAGGGGCTACCCTAAGGTGTACCAAATATTAGAAGGAATAAAAAGTTCGTTTTATTTCATTTTTTAGAGTTTTTTTTCCTTTTATCTTAGCTATGAAAGTAAAACAGTTATAATTATCTTAACACAAATGGTGCCGTACAGTTTTTTGACTACTCTTCAACTCATGGGCAATAGAATAGGTGCTCACATACCAGTCCGACTCGACGATTTTCATAGGCTTATCAGCATTTTCGACGATTGGCTTAAGAAAACAGAATAGTTAGAAGCATCGCATTGGTATTGCATTTGATATTCTATCGGATTCAAAAATAGCACAATTTCTTGGGCTGCTTGAAAAATACTCATTTTTTCCTGCACTTTATAACGCTGTAACACAGCTGGCTTAACCGACACACAACTAACTATAATAGATTTTTTTTTTAGGCTACTGCCCACTTCGACCAAAAGAGATCTATTGCGAAAAACCTGCTGAGGTGCCCTACACTTGTGGAACAACATAAAGATGCACATAGACCAGTTTTGTTTTAGTGGTATCTCAGCCTACAGTGGCCTGTTAAAAGTCTTAAGTCTACTCTGCTGAGCGAAAGTAGTTTATAGGAAAAATATCTTTTCAAAGGCGTCAACCTAGACGTCAGTAATGAATGATTTGTATAAGGTACCTTTTTTATGTCACCTTTTACATTTGTCAAGTAGACAGAAGTACAATTTCACACGATACAACAACGCGTTAAAATAATTAAAGCTTCTTATGAAAATTGTCACTGTTTAAGAACAACGTAACGCAAAATTCGAGATTTCTTTGAAGGAAATAATCGTCCGAATCAAAGGTTGGTGAAAAAATTTCAAGAAACTGGTGCTGTCGATGATAGTAGAAAAACTGGCAAGTCAAAAATTGGACGGTATGTTAAGAATATAGCTGAATGTTGCTGAAAAACGTTCAACGTCGATATCTCTGAAGAATTTCACATTCATGAATCGACTCTGCAGGGGATTTCACCTGTAGCCGTACTTATAGTGGACATTTAAATAATGTAGTTTTTTTATATTATATATAATTGCGAAAATCCGTATTTTGAATAAAAATAGTAAAACCTGAAAGAATTTAAATTTTGTTTTATATATATATATTATTTATTTTATTTTATTTTAAAACAACATCTAGGCGCATCTTTTGAAAGACCCCTTATTTTAAAATGATGAAATAAGTAAAAATGCAGAGTGAACCAAAAATAAAATAGGACAATTGTTTGTTCTGATTTCAATCCATTATAACTTGAGAACATTTCAATAAATTTTCAAAAGGCAAAAGCCAATATAAGGCAGTGCTTTATTATAAAAAACGAAAGTAATATAGATGGAAATTAGGTGGAATTCTAAAGCATTTATAAGGATGAAAACTTAAACTAAACATTTAAACTGATTTATTTAGATATGAATTCAGTATATTTACTTGATTTATAATTTTATATGATCAATAAACCAGGGATGTACAAAGTTGCCAACTACAGGGATAATTAATAAATGAAATGAAAACTGAATTCTTTTCATGTCCCCGTATTGAGCCTTTCGTTTTCTATCGCATAAGTACTATATCCCCGTATATCCCCCTTTCGGCCGATAAGGATTAAATTATTTGGAAGTATTTACAATTGGAATAATTTTACAATCCAAACATAAAATGGTACAGCAATGACAATGTGAAAATAAAGAAAAATTGGTGTATTAATATTTTGTGCAGTATCCCTTTGCACTAATTACCGCTTGTAGTAGACGATGCGGAGGCTTGTTTCGTTGACGTGTACGTGTTACATGAAGTCTACTAGAGTTTTGGTGACATTTCTTGGAATATGTTCCCATATCTCTTCAGTGACTGATTTTAGGTAATTTTTACCACTACTCTGCCGATTGCGCAATTATCTTTCAATGTGGGCTCACATGTGCGGATTGAGATTTGATCTATGAAAAGGATACAGTTTTTACATTGCAATGTGATTGTTCCTTGAAAATCAGCGCTGTATGCTTTGGGTCGTTGTCGTGCATGAAGCTGAACGTTGCTAGTAGCTGTAATTTTTCGACAGCTTTGGTAATATGCTCCTTCAATATTTGTAGATAACTCATTTTAGTCAAAGTGTCATTGCTCCCCAATTCATTGACGAATTGAGCAGTTTACCTTCCTACTTCCAGACATAACTGCCGTTGAAGTTAAATTTCAGCAAGCCCGTGAAAATAACGTCATTAGCTTTGGCAAGTCTAGTTCAACCTTTTGCTCTCATTAATCCTTGAAAAAAAGGGCATAGTTTTAGGAGTGTACGCTGTACGGATAATTTCTGATCGATTATGAATGTACGACCATAATTGATGAGTTTTTGAGTGATTTAGCAATGTTAATTGCAGAAATTTTCGGGTTCTCTTATATGAAATTTACAATTCTTCTATTGGTCATATTTGAGTTAATTTACAATAGGAAACTCTTCCAGTACAACTTTTTTTCTAAGAAAAGAATGGTTTTCGAAATATATTTTTTCAATTTATTATATATATTTTTTTTTAAACTTCCGCGATTTGAAGCATACTTCTCCCTTCGGAACGGTATTTCACAATCAGTTCTTTTAAATCACTCGATGTCTGCTTATTCATCTTTACTCTTAAAAACTTGCAACGTCAAAAATAAAACTACCTTTTGCAGTTCAGTTATGGAAATAAAATATAGCTTAAAAAAACTAAAAAACACGCTTTTATTGCTAATCGAACTAAAAAGTAGAAAATAAATTTTAATGACGAAGGGACGTATAATGAAGTAATAGCAAATCGAAGGATCAGTCATAGTCAACTACCTCAGAACAGAATTATAACAAAAATTAAGATACAAATAGAGTAATTCAAATTAGAGTTAAAAGCGTGGGATGCTTGATATAGTAAATATTACAATCATTCTATTGGCAACTACCTATGTACAGAGGGTTATGAAAGTGAAGCAAAATGCATCCCACACTTTTAACTCTAATTTGAATTACTCTATTTGTATCTTAATTTTTGTTATAATTCTGTTCTGAGGTAGTTGACTATGACTGATCCTTCGATTTGCTATTACTTCATTATAGGTCCCTTCGTCATTAAAATTTATTTTCTACTTTTTAGTTCGATTAGCAATAAAAGCGTGTTTTTTAGTTTTTTTAAGCTATATTTTATTTTCTACTTTTTAGTTCGATTAGCTATAAAAGCGTGTTTTTTAGTTTGTTTTTTAACTATTTTTTATTTTTAGTATATGTAGGTGTTTACGAGTAATATACTATTACACAACCGCACAATAAAAACTAACCTCAATGGTGGTGTGGAACTAAAAATTCCCAATTTTTGTTTAAAAAAATACCCAATTCATGTTTCTACTGGTATGGCAATATTGGCAAATGTTATAAAAAATGCACATTTTTCAGCGCTCTCACGAGAAAAAGAGTTTCCCATCTAGTCATCTATGTTGTGTGTTCCGAGTCGATCAGATTTTTAGAAGCCAGTGAAAATTAAGCTCAAAGATTCCGTTACAGTCATTCATACATACAACCCGAGCTAATAAAAGTGTGTTAAAAAAATAAAATATTAATCCTGGCAATCCTAATAAGGATAATGGAAAATTTATCTCACATGTCTCACACTGCACTCGTTCTTCGTGACTATTTCGCCAAAAATTCCACGCATATCGTTCCGCAACCACCATATTCGCCTGATTTGGCTCCGTGTGACTTCTGGCTATTCCCAAAACTCAAGAGACCACTACCGGAAATGGACCATTTGGCATGTTTCGGGGATTGGAAAACTCGTTGGCATAAGTGTATTTCATCGAGAGGGCATTATTTTGAAGGGGATGAAATTGATTTACAAGAATAAATGACGATTTTTCATTTTACAACCAAATTCACCTTACTTTTTGCCCACATGTAAAAAAAGAAAATGTTAATCCTGGCAATCCCAATAAGGATAATGGAAATTTTTTATCAAATTATTGCATTGTCATCGGTCCTTGATAGGTGGCAAAATTTCAAGTCGATCAGATGTTTAAAAGCCAGTGAAAATTAAGCTCAAAGATTCCGTTACATACATACATACATATAATACATACATACATACATACATATAATACATACATACATACATACGTACATACATACATACAACCCGTCCTAATAAAAGTGTGTTAAAAAATAACGGAATACACATAGGGGGTGTTTTTGTTTGACTTTGAAAAACTGTACTATTATGTAATTAAATGAACGGAGTTAATATTAAGCGGACTGTTAATATTAAAAAAAAAACAACTATGCGTATTAAATGGTTAAAAATAAAATATATTCAACGCAAATTATTTCTTAAAAATCATTGAACTTTTTTTTATATATTTTTTTATTTATATAAATTAAAATTTTTTGAATATTTATGTCCATATTTCGTTTAGGTTCACTGTATATTAAAATAGTTGGCAATCCTACACAAAAATAATTTTGTATTAAATTTGACTAAAGTACCATTCTTCTTATACCCACACACGATGTTTTATTATATTTTTAAATCATTTAGGAAATAAAAGCTCTGGATGCTCAATATAAAATTAGGAAATTCTAAAAAAAAACAAATGTTGGCAAAATGGAAATGTATTTAAAATATTTGAACTAAAAAATAATGAAAATAATCATATTTCATATAATCGTCACGATATCCATATTTTTTGCTATTTATTATTATTTTTCAACTAAGGCAAAGCCATCAATCGTTCCTTAATGAAATAAATATTCCATTAAATTTATTAATTTCTTATTTATTGGTGCAGTCGCAATATTTAATTCCCATAACGACTACGATTTCTTTCATAACGGTACACGTGTCCAGGTTATTTTGTTTGCTTGGTAAATAAAGTATGATTCTCTACTTACGGAACAGTTACATACATACTTGTACATACGTGCATATGTATGTATGTGTAATTCTTCATAAAAAGAATATTAAGTCAACAATTCATGTAAACAACTCAAGTCAAGTGGGTAGGTAGCCTTAGAAAATTGATTTCTCCTACAAATGCGTAGAAAATATATCTATTAATAAATAAGAATGTGGATATGTGGGTATGTGAGTGTATGTGTGTAATGCACGAAAAATTGCGAAAAGCTCTACTTTATTGAGCTAACAGTTTACAGTTGTTGTAGAGTAATAAAATAAAGAAGTCGCAGATGAATGAAAAGAAAGGTAGAGAAATGTGTGTGAGGCTGTCTGCTACCATTCTGTGTTCAATATTTCCTTGCAAACATTAAACTACACAAGGAGACAGAAAAGGATCAGCAGTTAGTTTCCTTCTGATCTGATCTAAGTTTAAGTTCAAAAGAAGTTTTGTGAGAAAATTTGCTAAAGCAACTACTTTATAATATAAATTACGTAAATGGCTCGAGTAACCAGGTTCAAGTGTACGCAGAGGGGGTGGGAACATAGAGTTTAAATATTCAAAGCTAACTGCATGAAGTTCTGACACCTTCACGAGGTCATTTCAGATTTCATATTTCTGGGGATCACTTCTTCGAGGACCCAAGCAGTTTAGGCACTATTCACTGGAGGAACTGACTGGAATGGCAGAGAAAAAGTAGGCTTGTTTAAATACTTTTAGAGATATGACTACAGAATTATTTCATAGACGCCGCATTGGAATTCTATAGTTAACGTATGAACCCTTCAGGGCAGTCTGTCTGACCTAACCCAACCCGCCTGTTATTCCAACATATCGGTTATTTCACAAAATAGCGGTTATTTGTAGTACTACATCCCTCTCTCCTCGAAGAAAACTAACACTTTAAAAACAAAAAATAAATGCAAAAAAAAACAAAAATTAATTAGAAATCAAAACAGAAATAAAAACGTATACAAAACTCAATAAGCAAAACAAATAAATGAAAACAAAAAATTAATTAAAATAGAAACTAAAAGAGTACAAAAAGTTCAATAAACAAAAAATAAAACCCAAATGTAAAAAATATATTTAAAAATAAAAATGAAAAAGTGCGAAAAATTCAATAAACCAAACTCAAATGTACACAAAACAAAAAATAATTGAAAATAAAACAAAAAAAATTAAGGTAAAGAAAAACAAAAATTAACTAAAAATATTATAAAAAAACAATAAATAAAGAATAAATTGAAAATTAATTTTAAAAAATTCAATACACAAAAAATATTTTAAAAATTAAATTAAAAAAAATTACAAAAAAATCAATAAAGAAAAAATAAATTAAAAATTAAAGAGTAAAAACTCTAATTAAAAATAAAAATAAAAAAATTCAAAAAATTTAATAAACGAAAAAAAAAAATTTGAAAAATAGATTCATAAAAAAAAGTACAATAAATTTAAGAATACACCAAAAAATCCCCCAAAAAATACTTTAAAATAAAAAAGTACAAAAAATTCCGTGAACAAAAAATAAATGTAAAAGGAACCAAAAAATATTTAAAAATAAAAAATTTACTAAACAAAATATAAATTAAAAATTAATTATAAATAAAAATTATAAAGCACAAAAAATTCAATAAAGAAAAAAATTAAAAATAAAAGAGGAAAAAAACTAATTAAAAATAAAAATAAAAAAGTACAATAAATTTAATAAACGATAAAATTTTTTTTTTTTTTAAATATATTGATAATGAAAAAGTACAATAAATTAAATAGACCAAAAACCAAAAAATAATTAAAAATAAAAAGTACAAAGAATAAAACAAAAAATCCCGAAAAAAATAATTTAAAATATAAAAGTACAAAACTTTAATAATAAAAAAAATCCAAAAGAAATTAATTTAAAATAAAAAAGTACATGAAATTTAATAAGCAAAAATAAATGTAACAAAAATAATGAATTAAACATAAAAATACCCTTTGGTTGGGCACCTATTGCGGCGCGTCCCAGGTGGTGGATAGGGTACGCCACAGTTATCTTCTGTGGTTAAGTAGGTCATAGCCTTGGTAAAAGCCTACTCGCGAACCAGCCTAGTTCTCGTCAACCAACAACTATGGTAGGGGGAACAACATGTAGTGCAGTGTTACTGCACGCGTGCCGTAACTGCCATAATTGCTGGCAGTGACCCATATCCACTTCGGTGGAAGGCGAGAAGCCACTCGTATTAGTAGGTCATGTCTCTGCTAATACGAATGGAGTAAACATGGACTCACGGGGGAAGGCCACTTCCTTATATCAAAGGCTACCAATCCAAGGTGGAACAGCATACGCCGAGGGATGCATGGCTTAGGGTGAGCTAAGTCGCTAGTATGCGGACTCTGGGGCACCTGTCGCACCCCAGTTTAAATTAGACTTACCACGGCATAGGGCTCTGGCGTGGCGAACCCCATTATTTCCCTACTAAAATCTCTGGTTACGACTGCTGACTCGTCAGCTGAGTGACCGCCCCGCAAAAATGAACAAAAATAACTTAAAACAAACAACAAAACAAAAAATTCCTTCCCGACGCGGAAGACCTGTTGGCTCCACCAAACTAATGGCGGAGTCAAAAACCACCCCTTCGGTGGCTAAAGTGCTCACTAAGAGCAAGACCGTCAGGGAGACACCACCGCACTCCCAGGTGGCTTCTACTTCCTCCAAAACCGACTCGGCTGCGGAGAACCCATTGAACACCAAACCTGTTTTGCCAGAAACTGGGAAAACAAGTCGGACAGAAGTCTCCAGGAAACCCATCCCTCCTCATCTCCGTCGATACAGAGATCGAAGACGCGCCACCTTCCTTACGGAAAAGTTCGGCAAAACCCCTGAGGAGGAGCTGTCCGACCAACAAAGGTCAACTCTCGGTTGGGCCCGGGAGTTTCTTCGGAAGTATGAGGCGTCCAAAGAGAAACCGAGTGCAGCTAAGCGGCAGCGGTCTTCAGAGGATCCTCATAGCTCCAACGACCCCAAGAAGCACAAAGCTTCCTCTGAGGTCAAAATACGCAAGTTCTGCGAAGTTGCCAGAGATAGTCTGGTCATGGCGGTGGTGGATAAAAGCCACCCTGACGGTTTCATCTCTCCATCAAACTGGAAGATTGTGGAGAGAAAACTTCAGTTGGGATACCTGGACGTTCTGAAACAGAACCCAGGGCCTCCTCCTTTCTGCTCTGACGCGGGATGGTTCCAGGCAAGGGTCAAGTTGATCGCGTGCTCGGATCAACGTTCGGTCAGCCTGTACGGCAAGGCCCTCGACCGACTCGGCGAGGTATGGCCCGGAGCGAATCTCCAACTCATCAAAAAGAGTGAAATTCCTAACAAACCCCGCGGCAGAGCAAGGATACCTGTAGAGCCATCCGATCCGGAAACCATCCTGGAGCTACTGAAGATCGGAAACCCGAACCTACCCACCGAAAACTGGAGGGTAGTTAAGGTGGAAGAGCCTTCAGGAAACTCCAGACATGTCACGCTGCTCCTGGACCAGGAAAGCGTTCAAGCACTGGACGACCGCAAGGGGATTGTGGCATTCGGGTTCACTACCACTACCATTTGGACCTATCAGCCGAAAAATCTCCTCGCACCCAGCGAAGAGAGTACGGCGGCCCCAGAGATGGATGTCGATAAGCCTCTCTCACAAGATTCGACGATTGAGTCCGACTCGGAATCAAACAGCGAACTTGTGGGAAACTTATTTAACATTCAACTCGAGGACGAGGATAGTCTTTTAGACAGCGGTGATGACGCGAACGCCACAGTCATCGAATGCCCCTCTAAAAGTGCTGCAGATTAATCTGCACCACTCTAAGGCTGCCTCGGCAGCCCTCATTCTTCGTCTCTCTGACCTCAGAGAAGACATCATTCTCATCCAAGAACCTTGGATATCAAACAACAAGATATGCGGCCTGAAAGATAGGCACTACACCTTGTTTCAAGGTGAGGCTAACGGTAGATCGCGCTCTTGTATTCTCATTCGAAAACATATTAATGCTTTTCTTCTTCCCCTTAGCAATGCTGACACCACTGCCATAGAGGTTGAAGCAGTCCACGGCCCGATCTGGATTGTGTCGGCTTACATGCCTTACGACGCAGCGGAGGCGCCTCCTCCTGAAGCAGTGAGGAGGCTCGTCAATACGGCGCATCTGATCCAGAAACGCGTCATTATTGGAGCAGACGCTAATGCACATAATACTGTTTGGGGCAGTACAAACAACAACACACGAGGTGAGCAACTTTTTGATTATATTCTAGCAAATAAGCTTGATATATGTAATAGAGGGGATGTCCCTACGTTTCTTAACTCGTCTAGAAGAGAGGTACTCGATATTACTCTTGCTAGCGAATCATGTACACACCTGGTGCAGGACTGGAGCGTTGATAAACAGCACTCTTTTTCCGACCACCAATATATAACATTCACTTTAAAAGCCGAAACGGCAAAACCCATGAAGTACCTTAACAAAAAACGTATGAATTGGATCAAATATAAAGAACATCTTGCCAATGGACTTCCTGATATCAGGCAGTTTGAAATGGCAAATAAAAACGATATCGAAAACGCTGTCAACATAATAACGAAGACGTGTCAAAGCGCAGCACGACAATCTTGCCCCCTGACGAAAACAGGAGGTAAGCATAAACCTTTTTGGTGGACTCCAGAAATCTCAGAACTTCGCAATCGAACTCGGAAACTCTTTAACCAATCTAAAATAACAGACGAATGGGAAGAATATCGACAATGTCTCAAAGACTTTAAGAAAGCCGTCAGAAGTGCAAAACGCACATCCTGGCGATCATACACTCAAGAATTAGAGAACACCTCAGAAGTAAGCAGACTACGCAAGATTCTTGCTTCAAACCCAGTCTCTCCCAGTTTTATCATGACTCAAGATGGAACTTGGACTACTTCAACTGACCACACTCTTAGAATACTTCTAGAATCTCACTTTCCAGGCTGTGTTGCCAACTTACCTGCACTTCCCAGCACTTTTCAGAGTAATTATGGGAATAGATCAGATCTAATCAGCTCTAATAGCATCTCTACAGCAATACTAAGCTTTAAAAAATTTAAATCACCAGGTCCTGACAACATCATTCCAGCAGAACTTCAAGAAGGACTAGAAATTCTACTGCCTTGGTTAACCAGGATCTTTAACAAGTGTTTAAATCTGTCTTATCTTCCGACAATTTGGAAGAAATCGAAGGTAGTATTCATTCCGAAAACGGGGAAGCCTTCACACTGTAAACCAAACGACTTCAGGCCCATTAGCCTAACCTCTTTTTGCTTAAAAGCTTTTGAAAAAGTCTTAGATGAGCAAATCAAAACCCAACTTGATACTAAGTTGATCTCAGAGGCACAACATGCCTACACTAAAGGGAAATCGACTGAAACGGCACTTCATTCACTGGTGCAAACAGTGGAAACTTCCCTTCACAATAAGGAGTACTCTCTTGTCGCATTTATGGACATAGAAGGTGCTTTCAATAATATTGAACCCAACGCTATTTTGTCTGAAATTGCCAAATTGGGTATCAATTACTCCATCCGAAAGATGATCGAACAAATGCTCCAAAGTAGAATAATCACTGCAGAGCTTGGGTTAAGCCGCATGAGAATGTACGCCGTCAAAGGCACCCCTCAAGGCGGAGTACTTTCACCCCTTCTCTGGAATCTCGCTGTAAACAGTTTGCTCCAAAATCTCGAAAAAGCAGGCTGCAAGGTTGTAGCCTATGCAGATGATATTGCTCTCTGCGTGTCAGGCAAACACCTGAATACTCTTACTGAGCTCATGCAACGCTCAATCAATATTCTGTCAAAATGGTGCACCGAATGCGGACTAAATGCGAATCCAGCAAAGACAGATCTTGTTCTCTTCAATAGGAAACAACAATCTCCTCCACTGCAAACAATAACCTTAAAAGGGGAATCATTACTCCTATCTGACTCAGCTAAATATCTAGGAGTTATTCTAGATAGGAAGTTGAGTTGGAAATTGAACATCGAAAACAGATGCAAAAAAGCCTTCATAGCTCTTTATACTTGTAAGAAAGCTATAGGCAAAACCTGGGGTTTTTCACCTCGGATCATTTATTGGATATATACCTCGATCATCAAACCGATACTCTTCTACGGTGTGGTTGTATGGTGGACAGCACTCGAAAAACGGTGTAGAGTAGCCACAATTGATCGAGTTCAAAGAACAGCCTGCCTCCTGATAACAGGATGCTTAAGTACAACACCTACTAAGGCTCTAAATACGTTGCTTCACTTGCTCCCTATCGATCTGGCTGGCAAAGCGATTGCAGCGAAAGCAGCGACACGCATGAATGCTATATCGAAATGGAATAAGTATCTTGGCCATTCGGCCATACTGAACAGGAACACTGTTATCTCTTCCGACATAGACTATCATGTAAGTCTCCCATCACCACCCTTGCTATTCTCCTGTTCACTCCCAACTAGGGAAGAATGGAAGACAAATCTTACCGAAAGCGATGGCCCTCTGACTATATATACAGATGGTTCAAAACAAGACGGCAAAGTGGGATTTGGAATCTTTTCCAATTCCCCTCACATCAATCTATCATTTAGATTACCCGACTACTGTAGCGTATTCCAAGCGGAAGTATGCGCTATCTGGTATGCTGCGAAAACTCTCTTAGAAAATAGAATATCACTAGAGGATATCCGCTTTTTCACCGACAGTCAAGCGGCCGTTCGAGCACTCAGCTCCTCTTATACCCACTCAGATGTGGTTCGATCCTGTCTCTTATCTCTTAACGAGATAAGTGTTCAGAATTCTGTCCAAGTTATCTGGATACCGGGTCACAGTGGATTCGAAGGTAACTGCAAAGCTGATGAGCTCGCAAGAGCTGGAGCTGCGCAATCATATGTCAGTAACTTACCCACAATCCACATTCCGCTCTCAACATGTAAATTACTCATTGATCGAGAATTTCACAGCGTTGCTGATCGGAGGTGGCGAGTGGAAACTACTTGCGTTACGACCAGACAAATCTGGCCATCCTACAATCTGAAACAGACAAAAACTCTTATAAGTCTTTCGAAACACGAACTAAGGCATATAACATCTCTTATCACCGGCCACTGCCTTTTGGGCACTCACGCACGTCGGCTCGGGGTTCCTCAAAACGACCTGTGCAGATACTGCGAGGACGAAGATGAGAAAGTATCGAGCAGACATTTGCTGTGCAGTTGTCCGGGTCTAGCCAGAAGTCGACTCGCTCTTCTAGGCTCTCCAACTATTGACAATCTTTCAGTACTCTCGGACCTGAAAATCGAATCTCTCATCAAATTTTCGAAACGAATTAATATCTTTGACCAAAATCTACAATAAAAATCTCGGTTAGGTGGGGAAATCATTTAAAATAATGAGCTCTAGGGCAACACAACGGACCCAACTTGCGGTCTATGTGGCACTCCGATGCGGGGTCACCCTTAAACCAACCAACCAACCAAACATAAAAATAAAAACGGGAAGAAGAAAAAAAATAAACAAAAAATGCAATGAACAAAAAACAGAAAACTAAATGTAAGAAACCCAAAAATTAATTAAAAATAAAAAATTTTAAAAATTCAATAAACAAAATATTAATTAAACATTAATTATAAATAAAATTTATAAAGTACAAATAATTCAATAAACTATAAACAAAAAATAAATTATAAATTAATTGAAAATAAAAATAAACAAAAAACAGAAAAATAAATGAAAAAACCAAACATTAATTAAAAATAAAAGAATACGAAAATTCAATAATAAAAAAAATAAAAAAACTATTTTAAAATAAAAAAGTACAAAAAATTTAATAAGCAAAAAATATATATAAAAAAGAATGAGGCAAAAATAAAAATAAAATCGAAATCAAAATTAAAAAGGGAGAAAAAATAAACAAAAAACTGAAAAATAAATGAAAAAACCAAACATTAATTAAACTACTTGCGTTACGACCAGACAAATCTGACCATCCTATAATCTGAAGCAGACAAAAACTCTTATAAGCCTTTCGAAACACGAACTAAGGCATATAATATCTCTTATCACCGGCCACTGCCTTTTGGGCACTCACGCACGTTGGCTCGGGGTTCCTCAAAACGACCTATGCAGATACTGCGGGGACGAAGATGAGGAAGTATCGCGCAGGCATTTGCTGTGCAGTTGTCCCGGCCTAGCCAGAAGTCGACTCGGTCTTCTAGGCTCTCCAACAATTGACACTCTTTCAGTACTCTCGGACCAGAAAATCGAATCTCTCATTAAATTCTCGAAACGAATTAATATCTTTGACCAATATCTATAATAAAAATCTCGGTTAGGTGGGGAAATCATATAACATAATGAGCTCTAGGGCAACACAACGGACCCAACTTGCGGTCTATGTGGCACTCCGATGAGGGGTCACCCTTAAACCAACCAACCAAATGTAAAAAAAAACTAATAAAAAATAAAAATTAAAATTAAAAAAATTTGAATAAACGATAAACAAAAAAAAAAATAAAAAATTAATTAAAAATTAAAAATAAAAACTAAAAAAGTACCTACAATAAATTAAATAGACAAAAACCAAAAATTAATTAAAAATAAAAGAGTACGAAAAATTCAATAATAAAAAACATAAAAAAAAAATTATTTAAAATAAAAAAGTACAAAAAGTTTAATAAACAAAAAATAAATGTAAAAAACCGAAAATATATAAAAATCCAAATAAAAAATACAAAAACTTCAATAAACAAAAAACCAAATATAAAAAATTATTAAAAATAAAAATGAAAAAGTACAAAAAATTCAATAAGCAAAAAAAATTCAAAATAAGACTAAAAATTCAAAACAAGACGGTAAAGTGGGATTTGGAATCTTTTCCAATTCCCCTCACATCAATCTATCATTTAGATTACCCGACTACTGTAGCGTATTCCAAGCGGAAGTATGCGCTATCTGGTATGCTGCGAAAACTCTCTTAGAAAATAGAATATCACTAGAGGATATCCGCTTTTTCACCGACAGTCAAGCGGCCGTTCGAGCACTCAGCTCCTCTTATACCCACTCAGATGTGGTTCGATCCTGTCTCTTATCTCTTAACGAGATAAGTGTTCAGAATTCTGTCCAAGTTATCTGGATACCGGGTCACAGTGGATTCGAAGGTAACTGCAAAGCTGATGAGCTCGCAAGAGCTGGAGCTGCGCAATCAAATGTTAGTAACTTACCCACAATTCACATTCTGCTCTCGAATTGATCGAGAATTTCACAGCATTGCTGATCGGAGGTGGCGAATGGAAACTACTTGCGTTACGGCCAGACAAATCTGGCCATCCTACAATCTAAAACAGACAAAAACCCTTATAAGTCTTTCGAAACACGAACTAAGGCATATAATATCTCTTATCACCGGCCACTGCCTGTTGGGCACTCACGCACGTCGGCTCGGGGTTCCTCAAAACGACAAAAGATGAGGAAGTATCGAGCAGACATTTGCTGTGCAGTTGTCCCGGCCTAGCCAGAAGTCGCCTCGCTCTTCTTGGCTCTCCAACAATTGACAATCTTTCAGTACTCTCGAACCTGAAAATCGAATCTCTCATCAAATTCTCGAAACGAATTAATACCTTTGACCAAAATCCACAATAAAAATCTCGGTTAGGTGGGGAAATCATGTAACATAATGAACTCCAGGGCAACACAACGGACCCAACTTGCGGTCTATGTGGCACTCCGATGCGGGGTCACTCTTAAACCAACCAACCAACCAACCAAGACTAAAAAAAATACAAAAAAATAAATGTACAGAAACACAACAATTAATTAAAAATAAAAGAGTACAAAAAATTCAATAAATAAAATATAAATGTAAAAAAGCCAAAAATTAATTAAAACTAAAAAATTGCAATAAAATTCAACAAACAAAAAATAAATTAAGAATTAAAAAACAAATTAAAAAAATGCAATAAACAAAAACTAAGTTAAAAATTAATTTAAAGAAAAAAAGAGTACACAAAAATTCAATGAACAAAAAATTACTGTAAAAAAACGAAAATACGAGTAAAATGAATCAAAATAAATGAAAAAATCCAAAAATTAATTACGTATTAAAAATTAAAAAACTTCAAGAAACACACAATTAATTATAAATTAAAATTAATTATTAATTATAAAAAAAATAAAAATTAAAAAGCACAAAAATTTCAATAAACAAAAAAAAATAAATTAAAAAAAAAAGTAATATAAAAAAAATAACCAAAAATAAAAATGTACAAAAAATTTAATAAACGAAAATAAAAAATAAATAAAGCATGAATTAAAAATAAAAATAAAAAGTTCAATAAATTAAATAGACAAAAAACCAAAAATTAATTAAAAATAAAAAAGTACGAAAAATTCAGTAATAAAAAAAATCCAAAAAAAATTAATATATTTAAAATAAAAAAAGGGCAAAAAATTGTTTAAACAAAAAATAAATGTAAAAAAAAGAATGAATTAAAAATAAAAATAAAAAAGCGCAAAATATAAACAAAAAATGCAATGTAAAAGAAAACAGAAAATAAATCTAAACAACCAAAAATTAATTCTAAATAAAAATAAAAAAGCTAAAAGAAGCAACTTGTGTGGATACAATAATCCCACTATGTGCCACGGTATCATCCTAAATTCCCAGGGTTCCAGTGTGAAAATAGGGGCTAAAGTATAACTCTTCTGTATTTTTCTAAATATTTAAAACTAATTCGTATAGAAGTTCATCTAAGAACATGGCAGAACATTTTTCTTATATGTGCATTAAATATATCTGTGATTTCACACTTTTGTTGTTATATAGTATGTTATTTGCCGTTGACAGAGGGGATATCCATGCTCTTGCCTCTCTGTTAATATCCGTGAGCGTTGGAGTGTTGGTATGATTGCTGATCAGAAACACGACATACATATTTTAAGCACATTCACATAAATGCATTTGTGCTGAACAAAAGAAATGCTGACGTCAAAGTATGTGTTACTATGGCTGCACTCACTGCATTCATGCCTACATACATACATACGTATTAACTTAGCTACGAACACTTACACGCACACGTAATTTATACAAAATCCTCTCTCATGGCCCGACAATTATGATATTTTGCGTAATTACCCGGGAAAATGTCTATTTACGTTCGCATTTCAATGGGACTTCAATGGAATGTAATCACCAACTGCAAAGGGTGGGCCAATGGCTAGTTTCGTTTTATAAATGAAACTTTAAAGGCGAAATTTTCCAATTAATTGTGGAATTTAAGTTTATTAAAATGGTTATCAAGCGTATAAAAATTTTAAATCGATAAATAAGTTGGAATATGAAAAAAAATTCTTGAGAATAAAGTAAAATCTTTGCTACTAACTTTCATTATCCTGCTGATTTTCCACATAACCGGCGTCTGGGGCAATGAAAAGCTGCCTCCGTCCTGGGCAAAAAGCATCATTGCGAAGCTACCCCAGAAAGGCGATTTGCGTAACTGCGGCAACTAGCGAGGAATAACCCTGCTCAAAGCCATCTACAAAATTCTAGCCGCGATCACACAAGGCAGACTCAAATTTATCGGATTCTTATTAAGGGGCGAACAAGCTGGATTTTGCCCTTTCCGCAACCAAGCCAACACTCGTCGCATCATAGTGGAGCAACCAGTTGAGTGGCACTCTCCACTTTACTTGCAGTTCGTTGACTTTAAGAAGACACTCGAACACACTCCAACGAGACTCAATATAGCTGACGTTGAGTAGAAAGGAAGTTCCCGCTGAGATAAACCACCTCATCAGAGCCCTTTACAAGAGCTCCGAACTAGCAGTGCTTCAAAACGGCAACATCAGCGACTCACTCACCACCAACGCAGGCGTGAGACAAGTTGTCTACTGTCGCTCCTTCTCTTCGCCATTGTCCTAGATTGAAGTTTCACTAGTCCTCTTGAGGACCTGGATTTTGCCGATGGCGTCTGCTTCCTCTGTCACAAACTCACTGGCATGCAAGCGAAGGTGGACAGAGTAGACACAGAGGAGGTCAACATCGTAAAGACGAAGGCTATGAGAGTCAACCACAATAAAGCAAGACCCATAATGGTTGACACGAAGGCTATGAGAGTCAAAGCAAGACCTATAATGGTTGACGGGTGCCCGGTAGAATTTGTCGAAAGCTTCCGCTATCTCGGTTACACTATCACGACAGACGGCGAAGCAAATGAAGATGTCGACTGCAGGCTTAACAATGTAAGGGCGGAGTTCGAGAGAATGCATAGAGTTTGGGCGGGTTCGCAAATCCCCAGGTGCTCTCATTTGCGAATATTCCGCTGAAATGTGAAACATGGCTGGTCTCCAACACCATCACACAGAGGCTACAATCTCTCTTCAACAAGTGGGTCCGTATCATCTGTAGAATATTCTGGCCGAACACCAACAGCAACGATGCGCCGAGGAGATCAACGAATCAGGAGCCCGGCCTATGGCAAATCAAACGCGGAACTTGGCGATGGATAGGTCACACGCTTAGAAAACCACCAGATTGCTGTTGTGTAAGCAGAAGTCGCAGTCGGCCAAAGATTACTTGGAGAGGGTCGATGCTGCGCGAGCTAGCAGATCCCGGCATCATATAGAAAGGCGCAAAAACAACAGCCAAGAACCACGGACAATGGAAGAATCTTGTCGCTCCTGAGCAGAGTGAACAAGGATATAAAAGAAAGAGGCGGCAAACTTCATTTTCCAAGTTGAAAGTATGACCAGTTACAATTACTTGCATTAAAAGAAAATATAACACTCACTTTAGAAGTAAGTTTCTATATATCTCGAATAGTTGTTCAATCGAAAAGCGAGGCATAAAACTGAGCTTCCGTCACTTTTTCAACTGCGGAATAACAATTGGTGCCCGGTTTCATGTGTTCTAAAAATAAATCACCCAATGTCACACTCTGTACACACGTGCGTATTCGCGCAAATAAGCGAGAAGAGCTATGAATAAATCGTGCTGGAATTTTCTTAATTAATTACTTATTTTTTCCTTAAAAAAAGTACAAAGCAATTTACAATAAATATGGAAGCGCATGAGCCAATCAGCTTAGCGATTTTTTCAAGTTAATACACAAGAGGAGATATTTGTAGTATTTTATGGTTGATCCACAAGCAACGGGATGACGTAAAGCGTTTCAATTTTCATTGTGCTTCACTTTAAAGCCAGCCGGAAATTGGCATAGCAACCTATATGTATAGTATGCCAGTAAATTTTTTCTGTTCACCGAACTTATCGGGAAAACAACTGAAGATTTATGCACAATTCAAAATAATAGAACTAATCAACTACTTTTCACATTAACTGTGAAAAATGCAGCACTCAAAACGCGAATTGGCTCATGAAAGTTGCTTAAGAAGCACTGCAACTCAACTATTGCAGGCGCTGAAACCCTAGAGTGGGGGTGTGGTGAAGTGCCTATAACTAGAACACAAATTAAAGGGAAGTCCTACAAATTAGTTGATGAGCATCACACGAATTTTCGCTACAATTAGTGGATTCTATAGATTTATTTATGCCTTCGGCAAACAACAAACATTTTTCTGAGAAACCTCTGGCCAATAGAAACGCGTTGATTCACTCTTATCTGAGGCTAAAGATGATCAACTAAGTTTTTAATCGGCGTATCACTTCATACATAGCAGGCAAAGAGATAAATATTTTTACATAATTTTTCCTGGAAATCAATGTCATGAATCTCTTTTTAATAGAGGCTGTGAATGCCACTGAAATAAATTGAAAACAGAAATTCACAAGCCCAGATAGCAAACACCAGAGGTGAGGTTTTGTTTTGCTAACTCTTTAAGAGGATTTCGGGTTGATTGTTCTAAACGGAAGGATGAAAGCAGATTCAAAATGCAATTATACGTTTGTCAGGCAGTAATAAATTAATGTTTTGGTTAATAAAGATACGTTTTGAAGTGTGATGGAGAGCTTTGAAGTGGAATTTAAAATTAGTCTGATCATATGCCAATCATCAAACTTACGCTTGGTAGAACAATAAATGCTTTTGAAACTTGTGAACTGCTGCCAAAATTAAACTGTAGTGGTCGAATAACAGAAAAAGTCACGAGAATTAAATAAAAAGATAAAGAACCTTGAGAAAATGGAAACGACACTAGAAATACAAGATTTCCGGTAAGATTTAGAGATTTCTGAAGATTAGGGTGGTGGTGTGAATGTTGACGATCTAAATACAAGGCTGCTTCTCAATGCCGATGATAAAGTCATTTTGACGGATGAAATAAATACACTTTCAATAAATGATAAATAATTTATAGGCATACTGTGCAAAATGGAGCATGGAAGTTAACCTGGCCAAAGCGGTAATAATGGTTATTCTGCTTATTTACGTACCCATTGATCCAAAAATGAGTTTCGTCGCTGAACACAATTTTTCGATAAAAAAGTGGATCTTTGGCCAACTTTCCAAGAGCCCATTCATCAAAAATTCTGCGTTACGGTAGGTCGTTCGGCTTCAATTCTTGCACCAGCTGTATTTTGAAAGGCTTCACACCTAAATCCTTTCGCAAATTTTCCACGTAGTTAAGTAACAGCCCAATTGCTGCGAACAATGACGAATCGATAATTGATGGTCATCATTAACACTGGCCGATACAGCTGCGATATTTTCTTCAGTTTGCACTCTACGTAAGCGTGTCGGTGGTTTGATGTCCAATAATGCAAATTGGGTTCTAAATTTAGTCCCAATAGCTCAAATAGCCGCTTCAGTGGGTCGATTAAACAGGACATAAAATGGAAGAAGCGCGCGATAAACTTTCTTAAAAGAACACGCATTTTTATAATAAAATTCAATGATTTGCAAGCGTTGTTCGTTTGTAAGACGATTCATGGTTAAATTATAGACCAAACTGAAGATTTTTGACACAGTGAAACAAAACACGAAACGTGCGTCAGCTGTTTAAACCAACTGTTTAAAAAGATAATAGCTAAAAAATCACCCGGGAGCTAGGAGCTAGGAGCACGCAACTGCGAGATAGCACGGAAGCTTGGGATTGGACGTTCATTGGTTTCTCGTGCAATCAAACGATTTAAGGAGCTTGGTATTGAAGGTGACCATCTTGTAAGAGGAAGAAAACAAACTGTGAACACTTCCAACAACCGAGAAATCATCAAAAAAAGAGTTCAACACGAAATTCTATGGTCTCGATGAGGAAAATTGCTCGTGAGACAAGCATCAATTGTGAATCAGTTCGCCTTATAGTAAAAAAAGAACTTGGACTTAAGCCTTATAAACTACAAAAATGCCAGCTGCTCACGGATGAAAACAAGAAAGTAAGACTTGAAAGATGTCCAACATCGGGCAGCAAGTACGGGCTGGGAAAAAATCGTATTTACGGATGAGAAGCTGTTTAACGTTGAACAAGCTCACAATCATTAAAACGACAGAAATTGGTCTACAGAAGCCCCCTTGTTGAACATCGTCAAAATCCGTGATCTGGCATGGTATGGAGTGGAATTTGTGCCTCTGATTTTCATAGACCAAGGAGTCAAAATCAATAAAAAAGTTTACCGTCAAGACATATTAGAAGCAGTTGTTCTTCCCTGGTCCCAACAGCACTTTGGTGACGATGAGTGGACGTTTCAACAGAACTTGGCACCAGCCCACAGCGCAAAAACAAGCCAAGAGTGGTGCAAAGCCAATTTCCCCTCTTTCATTGCTTCCCAAGAATGGCCACCCTACTCACCGGATCTGAATCCGCTAGATTACAGCGTATGGTCGATTTTGAAAGCAAGGGCCTGTGCAAAACGCCACAAAACTTTGGAGTCCCTGAAGCAAGCGTTGCGTCGAGAGTGGGTTCGCATAACGGTAGACGAACTACGGTCTATAACCGAAAATTTTTTGAAATGTTTAAGCTTGTGTATTCGTGCTAAAGGTGGCCACTTCGAAACTGGCTGAATATAATGTTACTCAAACATTGTCTATTAAAATTTCAAAATTTGTTTTGAGCTTTTATCAATGATAAATTTTTTTCATTGAGAAGTGTTGTATACACTTATTTTTTGTCACCCTGTAACAGACACATGACACTTGACCACCTGGGGTTGGTTCTTACACCCAAAATGGTTTTCCTGCAACAACTAGAAAAAAAGAATAACGCTGCAAAGTCAAATTCACATGGAATAACTGAAAGAAGGAAATAAACTTAGGTGTGAAATGGAAAATTTTTCAATCAGTCTGTCGAGCCGTCCAAAGTTATGCTGCACAGGTATGAGGATACTGTATGTTGGACAATGTTAACAAATTACAACTGCAATTCATAAAGAAAATTGTTAAGCTCCCAAGGTGCTCGCCTACTTATGCTATTTATTTTTGTAACAGGTATCGAGTGCGGTCACATTTACATGCTTGCATTATATTTAAATTATATATAAAAAAACTAAAGCCTTGAGGCTCCCACGCCTCTTAACAAAAATAGTTTTAAAAAGAAATGTTTTCTGGGCTAAGGTTTTAAATTAAATAAGAGTGGCTTACAACTTGAAATGGGACGAAAAGATATTAGAAAAAAGCAAGTGGGCAGAGAAGAAAGAAAAAAATATTTCTAAATTGTATTAATACTACTAACAGGCAAAAAATTTGGTATAGAGCGCTAAACAGTTCGGGCAGAATATATAAGGAGCTGTACCACAGTGAAAGTCACAGTTATGATGACAGAAAAACTTAAAATTTCATGGATTTTTGAAGCCCGAAGTAATTGCATTATGCTTAATGGCCTTTACAATAAGAACTCCTTTGTATGTAACCTAGATGAGAAGGAATAAATCCAACATTTTCTTGCACGAGACCCAATATTAAAACAATACCACTGTACTTTCGATCGAAAGGCCGTTCTTAGTAATACCGAAATAGTTCGTGTTCTAAATGGGGTAAATGTGCTTCAGTGGAAAAAATTAAACAATTTTATTACTGGTGCTTTAAAGTACAAATAATTTATAATATTTAGATAGATAATATTATATAATAGATAAAGGAGTTGTTTGATAAGGAGTGGAAGGAGGGGAGAATCAACTCTCTTCAAAGCTTCCGTGATCCCAAGAAATATTTCAATGAAAGTAATAAATTAAAGTATTCTCGAAAAAATCAATCAAATATCAAAGAATGGAAAAAACACCTCACTAGGGAAAACCGAGAAAACCGAAAACTTTTACGCGAGAATCTCGAGAATCGTAAATAATCCTATTCTGTACTTGCAGCTGCTCAGTCGGAAGATATTGGAAAATCCGTTAGTGCTCTAACAGCAAGAAGAAGACCCCTGAAAATGTATATAAAAGGATGTAAAGTCCAAAAGAAGCGGAGACTTTCAGAAAAAATCGGAAAAGGCGTTTTGAATCGGCTCTCCGATAACATTTTACGGAGGAAGATTGGTCGAATAATCTGTGGGCTGATGAATCGAACTTCGAGGGAGGCTTACAGGGTTTGATTGAAAAGTAATGAGCCTTCCCGCGCGGACCCTCTGCCAAGCGATCAACCGAATCCGCTGGTGGGGGGAAATTATCGTTGGACTTTCCCCTTCCACTAGAAACCGGTCCCAGTTCGCTGACAACAGCGGTGCAGTCAACATCGCTCCGCGCGTGAAAGCTGTTTTAAAAATGTGCTAGGATTTTGTAGTGCCGAAAATGTTGGCTGATGAACAAAAACCATTGCGTGCGGAAAAGAGTCGTGAAGTATTGGAAAGTGACGAACAGGATAATACTTTAGACAATTGTATCACAGAAGATGAAACCTGGTGCTTTGAATACGATCCTGAGGGCAAGAGAGAGAGTGCGGAGTGGCACACGAGCCAGTCGCCACGACCCAAGAAGGCGCGCATGTCGAAATCCAAGGTCAAAACCATGCTAATCATCTTTTTTGACTCTCGAGGCGTCGTCCACAAGGAGTTTGTACCCCAGGAAACACTGTAAACGCGGCATTTTACAAAGAAGTGCTCCTTCGGCTGAAAAACCTCGTCATCCGGGTTCGGCCCGACCTCGTCAACAATTGGATCCTTCTTCACGACAATGCGCCGGCGCACACCGCCTTCCGCTGCACCTCTGCATTGGCCAAGATGGGGGTTCCGGTGCTTCCCCATCCTCTCTACAGCCCAGACCTGTTCCCTCCGGACTTCTTCTTGTTCCCGCGCCTGAAAATAAAACTGAAGGGGAGGCGTTTCGACTCCATCGAAGCGATCCAAAAACTGTGACAGCCGAATTGAACGCGATTCTGGCGGATGAGTTTAAAAAATGTTTCCTGCAGTGGAAGGACCGCTACCAGCGGTGTATTGACGCTCAATAGTCCTATTTTGAAGAAATTAGTTGTATAAGCCAAAAGGTTTAATAAAACTGTTTAAAACAAATAAGGCTCATTGCTTTTCAATCAAACCCTATAGTTTACATCATTTTAAAATATCTATAACCATAGGTTGCCCCATTCCGAGGCAACAACACAAATCGTATAGAACGATTTTTTTTCCTTTCCTACAGGTATTTGGAGCTCCTGGTGAGATGTTCTTGAGGCGACGGAATGGCGAGGAATACCAGCCAGATTGTGTGGTACCCAGTGTTAAGCATGAGGGAGGCAGCATTGTCACAAATCAGCGTCTATGATGCGTTGGTTTAGAAACTATAACATGGTTTTGTTAGATTGGCCAATGCAGATGTTCCAAAAATGTATTTTCTATACTCCCAATTTTCTAATTCTCCAGTATTACACATGGAGCAAATTTTGTTTCCTAAACCGAACTTCTTATTATTTAAAATTACGAGTGATATGCTCTAATTATCTAGATGCTTAACGCTCCGTTGGACACCTCTTTCAAAACCTTCGGTGTGGCCTTTTACTGTCCTGTTCAAGGATCCTTTTGAAACAGAAAATTAAATTTTAGGAAGCTGCCTGGTAGCTCAAGTCGTTAGCTATCATAGCGACACTTTTGCAAAAAGCAGTGGTCACTTCGGTAGCCACATTTAAAATTACATGTATTTTTGTGGGGTGCCTAATACTTTGGGTCAAGGCTGTAAGGCGCATATAATACACACATAAATACTACTACCACTGCATAACTGTCGCTTCATACCCGAAAGAAGTTCGAAAACACGTTCTTGAGACTAACGTAGGTAAGCGACACTTAAAGAAGTTTCAACTCAAAAGTAATGAAATATGGAAGCTAAAGAAGAAAATTACTGCGCGCCCACATAGAGAACACTTCACTGTAACATTCACTGTAAATTACAGCATATTTCACTATTGCTATGAAGCCTTCAAAAATATAAAGAAATAGATATGAAAATGAAAAGCAAACTTATCAGAAAAAGTGAAGTCACACTTATAAATCATGTCATAATCGAGTGTTGATAAAGTATCGCGGGCGGTGTCGCAAATAAAAATAAGCTGGCATGCAGTAAGAAAGTGGAAAAATGGTTGAGGAAAAAGTGCCAAGACTATGAGAAATGTTGTTTACAATTTCTGGCAACAAAATGTTGTCTGCTACCTTGTCTGCTGGCTTGTGGCCTCGATGATAAATGAATTGCGTCGTAAGTGACAGCTACAAAACTACGTACAAGAATTCTGCGTAGAAGTGCATGAAGTATGGAAAGGCGAAGTGGGATACCCAAGCCAGGGCATAAGAGACATACTTACATATGTATATATTTTCACAGCTGAAAGAGATTTATACCTGTGAAGCGTGAAGTCGATTTTTTACAATATTCGTCGTGTAATTAATTACAATTAAAACTAAAAATATAGATTTCATATCCAGAAGAGATGAAGATTCTAGTGCTGGACGAGTACGTTTTGTTACAAAATTAATTAGATTTCATTACAAGCAAAAAATATATGGCGTTTAGAATTTAATTTCATTCTTAGAAAGACACTTTCAGCTTCCAAAATGGCACTAAATTTCAATGAAATGATTTCCATGGCTGGCTATATAGCGTACCATACTGTTTTTAGGCACTTATCTCAGAAGGTTAGGTTAGGTTTGGCAGCCGCATCGCACATAGAGACAGCGATGCCACTTAGACCACGAAATGGGTCCGGTGTGAGCCCTAGGGGCTCGGCTACATTTCCCTTTCCATATTGAACCATCCTGAGCTTTTGACAAAGCCTAAAAGGTTGTTGACATGGCGATGTTATAAAAAGGAAGGAGAAACATAATGGTCGGCCGTGGCAGCGCCCCATACCCCGAGGTAGATCATGGTTATACCCCGAGGTATCCCGGTATCGAGGTAGCTCCGTAGAAATACAGTCGGAAAAACCACCCAATAGGCACGGGTCGCATGCCATCTTGGGTTAGGGGTGGCAAGGAGAGGGGAAATTATGGGATGATGGGGGTTTAGGAATAGCAAGGGATCTTCGTCGGTACGGTGATTTTCGTATGGTGATTGTATGGCCACCAATTTCACCGTAAAGCGGATGGATGGCTAGCCAATCCCCATATGTAGCTTCCCTCTTAGTTTGTGTTGAGTTGGTCCCCATGATATGGGGTCGAACCACCACTTAAGCCTCATTCCCGCGGCATTTTTTCATTTTTTTTTTTTTCAACAAAAAAAGTCTCTGTGGCATGGAGACCAACATGATGATATCTCACAAAGTGTAACTTCATTTTCATTCTCCAATTCTAATATAATAATATATATCCGCAAGAGCGCCGAATTTAGAGTTGGGTGTGTGGATCATAGTGTCGCCTTGTTGAAACCAAAGGCCATCTATGTCCGCCTTGTCAATTTTTGGACACAAAAATTTGGTTAATATGGCGCTATAACATTAGCCATTGACTGGAATTTTTATAAGTTTTCAAAAGAAAACAAGTAAGGAAGGCTAAATTTGGCACGGCCACATTTTTGCTGAAAATATTTTGGCGTTTTAAATTTGGTAGTCCATGTGCGAATAATCTTTAGCGCAAAATATTACAATTTCTATCGAAATGCTTAGTGAACTTTGTTACGACAAAAGGGTTAGAATCCAGGCCTTAAGTGAGAATAGAAAGACCCAGGTTGAGATATAATACTATGTATATTAAAGGATTTGCATAGACGAGATCTCACCATTATAAATCAAAGAGTTGAAGAAAAGATCTAACTAGTGAACGAGAAAACCGAAATTTTATGCGCGCGTCTTACGGGGATTATAAAAAATCCTATTCTGTTCTTGCAGCTGCCCTGCCGGGAGAAATTGGAAAATCCGTTAGTGCTAGAATAGCTAGAAGAACGCTTCTGGAAGTAGATTTAACACATTGAGCACGACTTCAGTCTCTGAGGACCGGCTTTGATCTTTCCCTGTGGCCAACTCCGATTCCTGGCGACCGTCTTTACACTTTTCGTGGGATGGACAGTATTAAGGTTAAAAGATAAATGTAACCTAAATAAATGTAATCAAATATATTTTTAATCAACTTTATTGAAGCATTTTAAGCAAAAGTGTGGCTGGGATTTACGCATATAACAAAGTGGAACAACTTTTTTTTTAATTTCTGGCTTTCTTAAACCAAATAATCTTGAACTTTCATCATGACAATCAAAACACTACCGAACTTTGTAGACGTCTCCTTACTTTTTCTGTAATTAATGAAAATTTTTTCTTTCCGCAGTAGAATTTGTTCACCTACTCGCTGTGTCTCTGAAATTGTAATATTTTTTGTCCAGTTTAAAGAGGGATAGGGTCAGAAATATCGGCGTAACGCTCAAAGTTTTAAAAGGAAGCAAAGCCCAGAGAAGCCATAGCTTTCAGAAAAAAAATCGAAAAATAGTTTTTAAAATGGGCTATCCAGAGGAAGATTGGTCGAAGATTCTATGGTCTGAAACGCACGTCGAGATAAGCTTCGTTTAAAAATGTCTACCATCACAGCTTCTTACCCTAGTCAAATTTCGAGGCATTATTCTCTTTGGGCCATTTTGGAGAGAAAAAATCCATTTTGCGCGAGTAGACCAAAATACCTGCAAGTCACATTCAGCAGCTTGCAATTCATTTTTGAACCGCCTAAAGGCCAACCTTGAAAGAACAGCACATTAAAGTGTTAGCTCACTGGAGTTCCTTAAGTTGATTCACGCACCGTGCGACATATAAGGAGATTGCTGGGTTGCACGTTGATAAAGGCTCCTGATACATCAAGCAAAACACCGATGATAAATTCGCAGTAGTGCAAAGGTTTTTCTATCTGCAGCACACCACAGTGTCTCAGCGTTGCGTGATGATGGCAGTGCTTTATTTAATGTACGGCTTTAGCAACCTTCAAACATTTTTAATCTTGAATATCTAAAATTCACTTATCGATGGTTTTTCACTTACTTCCCGTTGGTTGCCCTTTCCTGCTCCAACTCATGCCACTCCTCATATTTCAGGAAACAAAATATTTTTATGAGTTGTGCAAATCCGGATTTAGGCATTTTTACTATGGCAACGCTAAGCCGAAGTGAATTTCCTCCACTGTGGTTCATCAAATTAAAATTGATTTCTGAGGTAGTTATAAAAATTCCTGCTGAGCAGATTAACAATACACGGCATGTATGTATGTGTTTCTGTATGGCCTAAGTGTGGAGTGATTAAACGCTTCAGCATCGATTTTCAAACCACAAATTGAATTATGGCTGCGGTTTTTGATCTCTAAACTCTACTACGATTTCTTTTGTCGGTTAGACATGCCATAGTAATTGAATTTTAATGCCTGATTGCTATTCAATAGCACTCACGATTGTACGCAATGTACTCGTACGTATGTATATGTCTATGTGTGTGCGTGTACTTATGGGAATGTTCGAAAACTCAAGCACTAATACAGCAAGAGAATTGGAATTATTGAATCTTATTGAAATGAGTTTATAAATTGAAATTGATTGCAGTTTAATGCTTGTGGAAAGTGGCAGATGGGTGGGGGGTGAAAAGGATGAAACTGTAGTGCACATAACGAGTATATATATATACATATACAGTTACTCAAACACTTGTCCGTACAGCTGATGGGCAAAGGAGGATAAGCGCATAGCTCCATAAATATTGTCGAGAATGAAAAAATTGCGGTTACTGCAAAAAATATTTACATAGGAAGCTTCTGAAAGTTTTACATTAAAAAAAGTTCAGGGGCATGAAATTATAGGCGTTCTTATACAAAACCTATATATTTTTAGCCCCAAATTTTCCATAAATTAAGAAAATTCGTCTTTGTATTTAAACCAAACGATGATTTCTAGGAAGTTAGTAATGTGTTTGGCCATTTATAGGACACTAGGCGCTCAAAGGCACTACTTAATCGGTCACGGAACACTCCTCTATGTTAGTTGTTTTGATTAAAGGCCATAGGTCTTATATGTCGAAATGCTCAAAGATTGATCGTACATCATTTCGACTATTGCAGAAGCTACAGAAATGAGGAGGAGGAAGAGTATTCTCTGCTACTGTCCCGCATAACCTTAGGTATATAAGCGTCAGCCAGATCAACGTGGTTGCATTTAAAATAAAATGGTTTAACGAGGAGTAGTGGATAAACTGCTACTGTAGTATCCTAGTGGAGCGGCAACGGGCTAAGTGAGATGATTAAGCAAACGATTTCAAGCATTTAAAAAAGTTTACATATTTGTTTTTATTAAAAGCTTCGTAACATTTTTGTATTCAAAATATTTATTTTAAACTAATATTTCGCGGCTCCCCCCCCCCCCCCCCCTGCACTATGTTATCTTCATCTTAAGATTTTGGTCATTATACCACACGTTTTCGATCTTTTCCATAAGCTGTTGTATTGTGGTATTATTCCGCTGGTATACTGCCGATTTGAGGTACGTCCAACAATTTCGATGGGGTTAAGGTCCGGTGAATTACCAAGCCCTGGCAAAACCATTATTTCCATTGAATTCAGACAATTCATGCTCAGCCTGGATGTGTGACATGGAGCGCCATCTTGCATAAAGGTGTATTCGTCTCTCGGACACTTCAGAGTTTCTAAATATGGCAGCAAAACGTTTTCCAGCACGTCCACGTACTGGACAGAGCGCATTGTTCCCCCAACAAAATATAGCGGACTTGGTCCCTCTTAGGTTATACAGCCCCAAACCATAACCCTTGGGAGCACACAATCTTCAGAATATCATTCTCCGGCTCTTCTGCGAACAAAACTTGCTGTTTTTGTGACCGCTTCCAATCGGCATTCATCGCTGAAGAGGATCTGTGAGAAGAAAACCAACACCACAAAAAAGTGTGAATATTCACATCTTCTTACTGCTATTTGAAAAAGGAAAAAAACGTTTTTTTAAACTTAGGTAGGTAGGTAGGGTGGTTGTCGCAAGACACACTTAGACCTTCGGCAGGTCCATTGTGATACCACTGGAGCTTATCCTTACTCTACGTGTTCCTTTTCAAACCATCCGGTTGCTTTAATAAACGAGCAGAGCTTCGTTAGTTTTAGATGGGTTATGTCCGCTACATCGGTTAGAAATGCTGTATCGAGAGTGCGCAGCCTTCTCATAGCTAGGCTTTCACACTCACATAAAAGGTGTCTGACTGTTTCCTCTTCTTCTGTATTTAGACAGCTTCTACAGAAATCGAAGTAAGGGAGTCCTAACCTTCTCGCGTGGCTGCCTATTAAACAATGACCAGTTAAAACACCTATCATTTTTCTTATAGATTCTCTGTTGAATCTTAGCAAGATCTTCGATCGACCGCTGTTCCAGTTCGGCCATGTCTGTCTGCTTAGTTCGCATGTTGTGAGGTTTTGCCAGATTGTATTTACCCTTTTGATGGTTTCCCTGTCTATAAGTAATTTACAAGTGGCTATGGGCATGGGTATCAGCGCCTTATCCGGTTCGAGACCAAGCGTTGTACCGGTTCTTGCAAGTTCATCCGCCTTACAATTTCCTGCAATGTTTCTGTGGCCTGGTACCCAGATAAGGTGCACTTTGTAGCACTTAGATACGTCATCTAGTAGTTTAAAACATTCTAGAACTGCTTTTGACGCGTGTGTTTTTGATTCCAGCGCTTTTATTGCTGCTTGACTGTCCGAGTAAATGAAGATTTCATTAGCGGATAATACTCTCGTTTTTATTTCTTTAAGTCCCTCTTTTATGGCAGTGACTTCTGCCTGAAATACACTGCAATGATCAGGCAGGCGAAATGATTGGCATACTCCGAGTTTGTCGGAGTAGACCCCTCCACCTACTTGGTTGTCCAGTTTTAAGTCATCTGTGTAGATGTTTAAGTCATTTATCTTAACAATGAGCCCGTTATCCCATTCCTCTTTGGAAGGAAGTACTGTGACAAAGGATTTATCGAAATTGAAGTCCTTGGTCCTACAGAAATCCGTTGTGCTGGGAATGCAGGGGAATTGTTCTAAAATTGAGGAGTGTCCTCTTCGGTTCGTTCTGAGTAGGCCGATTTCTCTTAGTCTGAGAGTTGCTTTGGCAGCTGTTTGCTTACCGTACTGCTCTATTGGTAAAATGTTAAGCATAATATTTAGTGCATCTGTGGGTGTGGTTCTGAGGGCCCCACAGATGCAAAGACTGGCCATTCTTTGTACGTGTGCCATGGTTCTTTTGACGTACAATTTATCTAAAGCTGGCCACCATACTAATATGCCGTATATTAGGATTGGTCTGACAATTGCCGTGTAAAGCCAGTATACGATAGATGGGGAGAGACCCCAACTTAGTCCTATTAGCTGTTTACAAGAGTATAGTGCTATTGTCGCCCTTTTTACTCTATCTTCGACATTTGCCTTCCATGTTAGCTTTCGGTCTAGTATTAGACCTAGGTAGCGGGCCTCATCACTAAATGACAGTGCCGTTCCACCTAGAGTCGGAGGAGTTATATTTGGAATTTTGTGTTTCCTGGTAAATAGGATTAGTTCAGTTTTATTGGGGTTGACGCTTAGCCCATTTGCTTTTGACCAGTTTTCAACCATGTTTAGTAAATCCTGCATGACTTCTATGAGTGTATTGGGGAACTTCCCCCTTACTACCATTGCAACATCGTCTGCATAGGCTACAACGTGTTGTCCTCTCTCCTCTAGGCTCTTTAGCAATGAGTTTAGTGCCAGCACCCATAGGAGAGGGGACAGCACACCGCCTTGAGGTGTTCCTCTGCTAACTTTTTTCTTGATCTCTGAGTCCCCTAGGGTTGCGATCACAAATCTGCTCAAGAGCATGTTTTTGATGAACTCAACCAGAGCGCCAGAGATCCCGAAATCCGTCAGTGCCTTTATTATGGTATCCGGTAGGATGTTGTTGAATGCGCCCTCGATATCTAGGAAGGCTACCAGTGTGAATTCTTTATTATACATTGACTTCTCGATTTCTGTAACAAGTGAGTTAAGTGCTGTTTCGGTTGATTTCCCTTTACAGTACGCATGTTGTGAGATGCTGAGCTTATTAGGGCTGATGTTAGACCTAATATACTCTTCTAAAATTCTTTCTAATGTTTTTAGCAGAAAGGAGGATAGGCTTATTGGCCTGAAATCCTTAGGTGTTGTGTGTGAACTTTTTCCCGCTTTAGGGATAAAGACCACTTTTACCTCTTTCCATGTTGATGGGACACTTTTCAGTTTCAGAGCGGCCTTAAATATGACCGTCAACCACTCCATGATGTAGTTTAGTGAATGTTGTATTTGGGCCGGGAATAATCCATCTGGGCCCGGTGATTTAAATGGTTTGAACGTGTTCACTGCCCAGGTTATCCTAGTTTCAGTGATTATTTCTTCAATGTCAGAGTTTGGTCTTTCTGTACCATTGTTGATTGACACGTTAGATGATTCTTTGCTGGGAAAGTGTGTGTCCACTAGCAACTTCAGAGTTTCGTCACTCGAAGTAGTCCAACTCCTGTCCGGTTTTTGGAGGTATCCGGTGGTATAGTGTTTTTTTGAAAGGATTTTACGCAGTCTGGAGGCCTCTGTGGTTCCTTCGATTTCTCCACAGAACGTTCTCCAACCAGACCTTTTCGCTTTCCTAACTTCTTTTTTGTAAATTTTTAGCTTACTGTAGTAGCAGTTTTTTAAACTTACTTATTTCCAATATTCAGCTTTGAAGTCTCTGTGAAGTTGTGCCCAAGGTTTTCGCCGATTTCGCATACATGGTGACAGTTTTGGCTTTTTGCTGGTCGTCTGCAAAAAAGTCCATTTTCGTGTAAGCGTCTTCGTAACATTCTTTCCGAAATATTTACTCCAGATTCCTGAACCTCTCTTAAAATCACCCGACTTGAAGCATTTCTCTTCCAGAGATTGTTTGATGTTACCGCTAAAACGTTGTTGGTATTTTTCCACTTTTTGGAAACATTTAGCACAGACGCCTTGGATATTCCAACGGTTCTTGCTATGTCTGCATAGCTCAGGTTCTTGGCCTTCAAAAGAACTGGAATTTGTTGCTTTTGTCTCCATGTCGAATACGACTTTCGGTACATTTTCTAAAAAAAATCTGGTTAAATTGAAAAAAAAAAAAATCCACGCGACAGATTCAAAATATATGTGCATTATATAATAGTACTTACTGTTGTTATATTTTAGATATATGGATATTCATTATTCAATTCTTTTACTTTTCAGACGATCTCAATTAGTTTTTTTACGCTCCTCACACAAGATCGAATTAATTCGCATTGGCACTTGCACATACCTATAACTTTTCACTTATAAGCAAAAAAACGTATCCTTTTCTAATCGTAGCAGGCCAATTGACCGGACATTCTTAAAAACATCTATGAACAGTTTAAAAACCCCTTAATACCTTTTTTTTGTTTTTTGGAAAAGCCCAAATAAGATTGAAAATTTCCCCTGACATTTGAAGTTTTCAGAAAGAATGCCGATCATAATTCAATGGCCAGGTACTGTATATACTTATAAATGGTGGTTAAGTTTCAAGGGCCGGTGTTGGTTTTAAATAAAATACAATTTGTTCTGGAAATTATTGTCATTTCTCTTTATTATGATAATACTGGTATGGCTCAATTACGCATAGAAGAAAATATCGGCCACATGGCCGCCGCGGCCTCGGCGACACACCTCCATCCGATAGTCCAAATTTTCGATGACGCTGAGGCATAATTCAGGTTCTATGCCGTTAATGTGCCGAATTATCTCATCCTTTAGCTCTTGTAGCTGGCTTATCAACGTACACCTTTTCTTTCAAAAAACCCCAAAGAAAGAAGTCCAACGGTGTCCTTGACGTTATGTGTGGTTCACATTCAACATTGGCCCACCCTTATATAAGTGCTGTGAAAAAAAATCCTCTCCCTGATACCTCGAGTAACATCTCTAAACAAAGCTTCCTTGTTTCAATTAATTCTGTTGTGAGTTATGATGTACACCGCAAAGAAAACTTTAGGAAGATTCAAAAGATTTTTACAAACAAAAAAATTAAAATCTTAAAGAATAATGACGCAGTAATTTTGTACTTACTTAATTCTACATGTTACAGTCATTAGATAATTAAAAATATTATTTCTGAAAATCCTCCATGAACAGCGAAAAAAGTGTATCACGTCAACGCACTTCATGCCATATTCAGAGGAGCGACCGGATATTCACTTCAATTCACAATCACTAATTACCATTAAATATGTAAGTTAATGCAGCTAAAATAATTGTCATTTCGTGGACTTTTTTTTTGTATTATTGTTTTAATTCAACATTTCTAATAAAAGCACTCATTATATCTACAAATCCATATTTATGTGTGTGCGTATTTTTATTTCATCATTTGTTCAATTGCAACACAACAATTTCAAGGATTTTCCGGGATTACGCATTAATTGTATACATATATATTTTTTGTTGTTGTTGTTCACATTATATGGATATGCTTAGATGTATTTGTTCTATTGAATTTGCTTCTTTTCATGGCTTATCTCATGGCAAAAATTAAGCTTAGCAAAAAGCGAGTTCATGTGGATGTGTGTGTGTGTGTGTGTATGCGAAAATATAATTATCTAGCCATCCATTTCAGCTGAAGTGAACCTTTTTAAGCTGCTTAACAAAACGCGGTTAGCTACTGCCCCGCACTACAAATTAGTTAATATTGTGTGCTCACACACACACACACCCACACATATCTTTCACGTATTGCAATATTTTTATTTGCTTCCTTACAAAGCGTTTTTGTTTTTTTTATTTACTTGTAAAAGGCATCAATTACGCCTCGTTTGTTACTCTTTACATTTACACTCTGTACCCAGGCGCTTAACGTTTGACTCTCAAGTCGTAATTTCAATTTCTTGTATTTTCACGCTTATTTTTATTTATTTATTTTTTCTCTTACTTGAAGTTTTCTTTTCTTTTTTCCTTTTTGTACTTCTTTATTTCCCTATTCCGGTACTTTTTACTTCTCGTTTTTATCCCTTTTGTGTTTGCTTATTAACGGCCTTTGTGCTGCTTTTAACTAATCTGATTTTCTGCTTAATGAAAGTGCAGAGATTAGTGGCGTTAGTCTTTCTAGCGCGCCGAGTAGCTGTTTGCATTGTAAATAAAATCTTAAGAAATCGTAAGTGCATAAATTGTAACGAATGTGCGGAAAAAGTTACTAACCAAAGTCATGCTCTTGTTTGTTATTGGACATTCGTTGAGAGGTAGTGGATGACGTGGCGTATACGCAATATTTGTTCATAAAGCTTACGGGATTGTAAAAATATTGTAATATATACAATAGAATGCATAAACATACATATATGTATGTTGCTTACACAACAATTTGCCTTAAATTACTCGGATATGATCTTTCTGGGACACCCCGCCAAGGCACAACATTAAAACAGAAGAATACAGAAAAGAATACAGAAGAATGCAAACAACTCTTTAGCCATCGCAAAGGAAGATTTATGATTGGTAGACACTTTAATGCGAAACACATTCAGTGGGGCTCACGCTTAGCAACAACCAAGGATTGACAACTTTGGAAAGATGCAAAACAGTTGAGTTGACAAATTATCTGTACCAGAATTTCAACATACCGGTCAACAGATCCAGATGAGACCTTAAATTTGTTAGACTACTCTATTGTCAGACAAATTCCGATGAGTCTGGTAAATGAAGAAGATGGTTAGATCTCAACTCAGATCCTTCGCCCATTTTATGTCTAGTAGCAGTGAAATAAATACTAATTAAAAGAACTGTGAACTATGAAATAAGTGGGCAAATTGGGAGGTCTATAAACAGAAGGCTTGACAACTTTATAGGCAAAAATAAGGCATTTAACTGCAATTGAAAAGGAAACAATGGACTTCATAATGCAGTTATAGAAATCTGCATGGTTAAGTGTTGCAACAGTTTAACGAAAATCCCCAAATACTGTATTCCTTCAACAAAAAACAAAAAGATAAAGATGGCAAATTAACTAAGCTGCTTAAACACCAATTAAAAATAAAAAAAAATAAATAAATAATTGGCGCGTACACTTCTGTTAGGTGTTTGGCCGAGCTCCTCCTCCTATTTGTGGTGTGCGTCTTGATGTTGTTCCACAAATGGAGGGACCTACAGTTTCAAGCCGATTCCGAACGGCAGATATTTTTATGAGGAGCTTTTTCATGGCAGAAATACACTCGGAGGTTTGCCATTGCCTGCCGAGGGGCGACCGCTATTAGAAAAATGTTTTTATTAATTTTGCTTTCACCGAGATTCGAACTAACGACCTCTCTGTGAATTCCGAATGGTAATCACGCACCAACCCATTCGGCTACGGCGGCCGCCAATTAAACACCAATTACAAGAACATAAAAGCATAAAGAATAATAACAAAAATGTAAAACGCCGTTCAACTGACAAGAAGTCCTTTTATTCTCTTCAGAAAGCCGCAGCGAACATAAAGACACCAATAACCCACCATCCTGTCTGCTTCTTTCACAAAGCACTTAGCTACTCTGCAAGAGCCCAACTCAGACCAACGTATTTTATGGATAGACCGCATGAAGTCTTCAATCCCTCGTTGAATCGATGCAGCATTGACACCTAGGAAGGGTCAAGGGTCAACTTGTTCCCTGCAACACCACAAGTTCCAGGCACCCAAAGAAGATAACACTGTTCCGTTGTCACCGACTAATTTCGAAGAGCAGCGTGGATTAGCAAAGGCTTAGTGTAGCGTGGATTAGTGCAGCTTAAGTATCACTACAAATTCCAATACTACAGCCTCGCCCCTTTTTCTCAATTTGCCAGTATGTCACATTCAAGATGGCATAGACTTCCCTAAAGAATACCGTAGCCATCTGCCCGGCTGCAAAGGAGTACTTAATGTCTTTGTCTACCATCCAGATCCGCTACCATCATTGATTTTGGATCCCCCTGTGTAGAAAATCCCGTTGTCATCGTCAAAATATCGGTAAAAGTATTTACTTTTTATAATCCTTTCGCTTAATTCAATATTACTGAAATCATTAACACTTGGTTTTAATTTTTTCATTTTTATACGACTGCAAAACTAATGCATAAAAAAATTGCCATTAAAACTAAATAAAAGCAGGTCTTAGTTATCGGCGTAACAAATTTAATTTGTCTTCGTTCAACCACCAAATCTCTTTTCGAATTTTAAGTGGGCTCTTTAAAACGCTCAGTCTGTGTTTTTCTTCTGTTAAGCAGTAGTTCTGAAAGATATGGTATTTGCAATTCGATTCAGTTGATGCGCTGAAGTTAAAGAAAGTCTTCTATCAGCATACGGCCCTTAACTGTGTTGCGTAAATTCCATTTTTTTTTTTTTATGAATAATTAGTTGCATTGGTATTTTTCTTCTGGTATACGCGACAATCTGTGACGTGCAATCCATGTTGCGTGTTTAGCGCCTCGTCAGGTATGGCTTTGCAGTCTTTGAAAAGTTTGACACAGTCGCGGTCACACAGAATATATTTGCGTTACGATATTAGCTGGATTTGTAAGTGATCAAGTGTTGCTTTGACTTTATGAAATAGCTGTTTATTATCAAGCGCCTATGCGAAGTCCAGTATATGAACACCTTGTGCGTTTCTAGGCCCAAAATCAAAGCCAAACCAAATGTATAGTTTCAAATGTTTGTTTCGTCAATGTGACCGTTTAAATCGCCACAGAGAAGTTTTATTTCGTTTCTAGGGATACTGAATATGAGGTTTTCGAGGTCTGCCCAGAATTTTTGTTTGGTAAAGGTGTCACAACCCACTTGCGTGCGCAAGCTGAAATAATGTATATACATAGACCCTCGTCTGCTGCCAGTTTAATTGGCATAAGTTTTTCTGAGGTTCTGTTCACAGTTCTCAAACGAGCGATAAAGTTTTTGTACAGGACGATTCCTATTCTACTTTGGCTGGGCGAGACGCCGTTGTAAATTAGAAGAACTTGTAACAGCCCAAGCCAATTATTTTCGCCTTATTGCCTTGCTATTTAGTTTTCTGGATTTTTGCGATGACAATTTGATGTCTTTTTAACATTTCAGGTAACATCGAAGATTTCGTCCTGTGTATGAACCTAGGTTACACCTTGATATGCGTATCTTGCATTCTTTATTACTTTGATCGCCTTGTTTCAATTTCTTTGAAGCATCTTTGTCGTCGCTTGTGGGGAACGCCCAACATTATTCGCAAATCTTAGAGTCATACTTTTCATGTTTTTGAAATTTTTTTGCTTTCTTTTTTTTTTTTGGCTATATTCTTAGCTTACCGGTTGCCACCTGACGTAAAGGCTAATAAACTCAACTCAATGAGGGTCTAGGTTCCGCCGCTAACTCCAGAAGAGTTTCTCCGTCGCTACACTATACTCTGCATCATCTGGCCTTTGTTGCAGAATAACAAACCGTTGACTATGCAAAATAGTTTATTCGCCTTTGGTAATGATTTCCCTCTACCAGGGTAATGTTCTACTCTATGCCTATGCCAAGCAACAAGTGCTTGGTTTTGTTGCTTATACTCGGAAATTAAGTTTTGCTAATTTAAAATTGAAACTAATTTGTAGAGCTTTTATTTATTTGAAGTTTGTCGGTGCCAAGTGGAGTTTGTCACGCGAGACCAAGAATAAGCTAATTTTTTACTTATTGTATTGCTATATAGGATAGGATTGGTTAGAATGAGTGGCTATCATCCGACACTCTTAGCCCTGAATAGTTCCATTATGATGCCACTGGAGCTTGTCCTTTACACTCTTGGATCTTCTCTGCACCAACCAGGAGGTGTTCTACGGTTTGCTCTTTTTCAATGTCTTGATAGCTTCGACAAAAGTCTTTATGTTGTACCTCAAGTATATTTGCATACCTTCCAATTAAACGATGCCCTACAGGTATTAGTAGCCCTATCGTATTTGTCATATCCTGTCTCCGAAGATTCATTCGTTAAGTTTGTCTGCTTATATGGCAAAAACGTGATGGCCTCCAATGGGAATTAGCAGCACTGATAGAGTATCTATCTATTCATAATTTGCACATAGCTAAGGTAATCGTTAATACTACCTTTTCTGCGTGAATATTTCCTGTTGTACCTTTCCTTTCAAGCTCATTTGCTTTGCAATTATCTTTCATATTTCTAGGGCCTAGCACACAGATCAGGTATATTTTGAAATATTGCCATACTTCACATAATAATACAAATACGGTTCTTGAAAAGTGTTTTATTGGCTCTAACAATTTCCGAGCTGCCTGACTATCCGAGTAGGCATGAGCTTCCCTCATAGTTGGGCGTGTCTTCTTTAGGAGGAATAAGTTCTCTCTTATGGCAATAACTTTTATCTGAAAGACTCTGCAGTGCTTAGGCTATTTAAAACTAACTAAATTTCTTGTGAA
The DNA here is from genome assembly GCF_027943255.1 of Anastrepha obliqua. NCBI lineage: Eukaryota > Metazoa > Arthropoda > Insecta > Diptera > Tephritidae > Anastrepha > Anastrepha obliqua. The sequence continues at coordinate 13,374,606 of NC_072893.1, forward strand.
TCTAATTATACTTTTTTAATTATTGCGGCCGCCGTGGCCGAATGGTTTAATGTGTCACTGTAATTCGAAAATGCGTTGGTTCGAATCTATTTGCACGAAACAGGAAAAATGGTAAAAAAAAGTTTTTTCTAATAGTGTTCGCCTCTTGGCAGGCAATGTCGAACCTCCGAGAGTATTTCTGCTATGAAAAAGCTGCTCATAAAAAACTTTTACTATTGTTGGTCCCTCCATTTATGGAACAACATTAAGAAGCACGTCACAAAGAGAAGGAAGAATTCTGCCAAACACCTCACAGAAGTGAACGCACCAATTATTTATTTAATTATTTATTTATCTTTTAGTTGAATTATTGTTGAATTTCTTAAATGTTTCCTCATCTCTTAAACACAGCATCAAGAACTAAACTGAAATTCAATTTCATATCATTTTCAACTTGAATACTAAATAAGTCTCCATATGTGGCAGCAAAAAGGGCAACTCACACGAGTTACGTATATGAAATGTCAAAAACAAAAGCAACAAAAAAAATTAAGACCTCAATAGAAGCATCAGCACAAAGCAATCCAACAATACAAGGAAAGTCGAGCGATGTGCCGATAAAAATAGCTTACCGCTCAAATTTCCAAGATGGACAACAATGAGTGTCGATGACGAAGTGGCGCTGCACAAACAAGTCAAATGCTTAAGTGAATTAAGTACTACAAATATTAGCTAGGAAGAACAAAATTGTGGTGGCAAAAGGGAAAGCGCACATTCGTATTGAGCGAAAACAATAAATGTCATTGTCGTATTGAAAAGTATTTGTCTGTCGCATGACCAACAAAAGAAGGGTCACACAAAGAAGTAAACCATAGCAATAGGCGCGTACAAAGAAAGGAATGTGGTGGAAAAACAAATTTACAGAGACTTGGGTCATAACTGTATTTGTACGCCTATACCTATACATATATAATATGAGTAGATACAGTGGCGTTCGCGAAATTAGAATCATCAATTGTAATAATAATAAAAAAATATTTGATAATTTACTTTTATTTCTAAGTATCCACAATTATACGTTCACCACTGTATAAGTACATTCGTACACAAATACGCACAACGAATCACATCATTCCTCAGCGTTTGTATTCCTTTTTCCATCCCAATGGGCTTTACTGTCCCGAGTCATCATCGTTATTGCGATCATATTAAATTTTAATATGACCTCTATTTTTCGGCGCAGTTCGGTATTCTTGCAATCACTCTTTTGCCCCGTATTTCTCGTTACATAAATTTCAATTTTGCCAAATACCTAAGCAGCTTTTTGTAAAGCTTTACTGGCAGCAAGGTATCAACTACTATACAATAACAACAATGGCAATTGGGAATGCATTTTTGGTATTTATTGACCTTCCGAAAGAAAAGGTCCCCTCCTGTGGCTGGAATGATTGTTAGTTAAGAAATACAAAAAAAAAATGGGCGTGCTCAAAATAAAATTGAAAGTCGTATTCTAAGCTGACAGCAAAATCGGATTTTTTTTTTATTATATTTATAAGGCGACTTGGTGTACGGTCAACGAGCACAGAGCACAAAAAGAGTGAAAGTAATGAACAAAATTGCTAGGCAACCATTTAATAAGGCCAATGGGCAAGTAGGTTGGTAACGGATATAAATTACGAATAGTAATTTAACTAAGTAATAAATTTGCTGTACAAATACAAGTACAAGCAAAAAAGATCTGAAGCTTTATCGTGGACAAATGGTTGAACAAACTATTTTTAGAGTATCATACAGATTATTGCACGTGGAAAAATCTACTGAGCTTTTGACCTGTTGTTTGGTATTTTCATAAGAATGGAAAGAAGTAGAGCTCAGTCAAATCGTACTTCATACATCGCATAAAATGAAAGTTAGGAAGTAGATGTTAATTTAGGCAGTTAGATATAATATCGATAAAGGTAAGACGACTTTCTCAGCTACAGGCTGCCAGGGGTAGTAAAACTGAAAAATCACTTCGTGTGTGAGTGGTCATTTTCATTCAAAGCTCAACGCAGGCATCTTAGTTGTGTTCGGTTATAGTTTTATTAGATTTCTACCTCTCAAGCTACACACACTTGTGCGCACATAATTAAGTCACTTCACCTTTTTACAACATTCGCAATATGGTAGGTAATGAAATGGTTGAAGTGCTAATCTGGCACTCCCCAAGTAGCACAACAACGCCGTTTTGATAACATTTTGCGACCTCCAAAGGACAGATATCTGCTGCCAACAAAGCTGTTAAAGTTATGGAGAAGGTTAATGTGATTTAGGATTTAGAGCACTGTTTCAGACTGCCGAAGAAAGCAGCTCCCAGTGACCTTAATTGCCTAGCTGCCAATCCCGAACATTTACAGAGAAATATTCGTAATATTTTTCATGTGACATTTTTTTTGTAAGAGAACCCTTATAAATCAAAGTTCCAAACGTTTTACAAAATCGAAAAAAATTTTGAAAATTAAGAAAAAAGTTGAAATTTTCAAAAAACTATTGTCTAAATTTTAAACTTTTTAATCAGAATTTTTTGAAAACTTCTGGGAATGCAGTTTTACAGCTCTTTAAATTTTAGTACAGGGTGCCCGATGACAGAGTGGGGTTTTAAATGTAAAACCTTTCTTCCTAACCTCTGAGCGTTTGAGCGGAGAGGAGATCGCGAATGCAAAGAGCACACGACCGAGGTCCAATCGGACGTTGCGAACAAATTAAACTCGATGCTACAAGTTTGCACGATAACCCGCGGCAGTCTGCATGTAAGAGGGGCTTCCAAAAACTATTGTGTATGAATTTTTGCGAGAGTATCTAGGACTACACTCCTTCAAAATTTAAATCGTGATAGTGCCTAAGCCTAACAATTACAATTCGCGTAAAAATTACTGTGAGACAATGATGGAGCGATTTCGCATGGTAAACGCTACCTTCTGTTTTATTGCATTCACCTCTTTTTCAGTTATTATTGTAGTAACCTTAAAAAGCCAGCTGTTAAGAGTTCATGATATTCTATTATTAGTTCGTAAAGTTCCGCCGAAGAAGAAATCAGATTCCGGCAAGCCCGAACAGTTGGTACGATAAGGAATGTCATGCTGCCGCAGAAAGAAAAGATGATGCCTATAGAACCACGCTGTGGTCGGGCGCGACGCGAGCTATGTGGGATCGGTATCGGGAGCTAAAAAAGGAAGAGAGACGTATTATCCGACAGAAGAAACGAGAGGCCGAAATACGTGAGTGCGAGGAGCTTGAGATGTTGGCCAACAGGAACAACGCCCGAAAATTCTACCAGAAAGTTCGGCGGCTTACAGAAGGTTTTAAGACCGGGGCGTTTTCCTGTAAGAACAAAGACAGCGAACTGGTGACTGACATCTAGAGCAATCTTACATTATGGAGGAAACACTTCTCGAACCTGTTAAATAGGGACAGCTGCGCATGTCGCAGAGGATGTGAAGATCCCGATACCCCAATCGGTAGCGACGGAACTGTCGTTCCGCTACCCGACCATGACGAGGTGAGAATAGCGACAACGCGGCTAAAGAACAACAAAGCCGCGGGCGCCGACGGACTGCCGGCTGAGCTATTCCAACATGGCGGCAAGGAGTTGGTAAAGTGCATGCATCAGCTTCTATGCAAAATATGGCCGGATAAAAGGATGTCTGCCAATTGGAATTTAAGTGTACTCCGCCTAATTTATAAAAAGGGTGATCCTGCAATCTGTGCCAATCATCGCGGGATTAGCCTTCTAAATATCGCCGGTAAGGTTTTAGCGAGAGTACTGTGTGAAATGCTGAAACCCACAGTCGACCAAATGATTGGCCATTATCAGTGTGCGTAATGCGCAAGATGAAGAACTTAATCGATCAGGCACAATTTAGCACATGGAGTGAAAAGTCCTGGGACTAAGAAAGAAGACATGTTTTTGTTTTGTTTAAAACTAGCTTTATTTATCAATGTAATTTCCATCAAGAACAATGCAAACATTCCAGCGGCGCTCTAACATTTCTAGTCGCAGTGCATAAAGGTCTTAGCCTAACCCGTACAATCATTACCATTACAATTAGCCACAACGAATATCACAGGTGTGGAAACGATGAACTGTACGAGCTTCACAGTGACAAGAGATCAATAGGATCCACTGACTAGGAGGTCATACCGTATGAATTAGGGAAAGTGCTTCACCCCCGAAAGTATGCTAAGCGGTGCCTGATGGTAGTCACAGAGAATATACAATGTTGGGTAGTCGAAAAGGTCTTTTCGTATTTTGTCAATAGATGTCGTTGGAGTCATCTATCTCCAGTACTACCAATCACATTGTGTCATATCATATGGTGTTAGAAAGGTGACATTTTAAGCTTCATTTAACCAAAAAAAAAATTCGGAGAAGTTGAAAAAAAGTTATAGCTGTTCAAAAATGAGTGAAAATAATGAAGAAATTCGCTATATTTTGATATTTTTGTATAAAAAAAGGGAAGAATGCCACGCAAGCCACCAATGAAATTTGCGAAGTTTACGGAGATGATGCAGTATCAGTTCGCGTAGCACAACAATGGTTCGCTCGCTTTCGTTCTGGAAATTTCGATGTGAAAGATGCACCTCGCTCCGGTCGACCTATCGTTGAAAAAGTCGATGAAATAATGGAAAAGATTGACCAGGACCGTCACATAAGCTGCCATGACATCGCCAAGGCACTAAACATTCATCATCAAACGGTTTTGAACCATTTAAAATAGGCTGGTTACAAAAAGAAGCTCGATATTTGGGTACCACATGAATTTTCTGTGAAAAATTTAGGGGACTGAATTAACATCTGCGATTCTTTGCTGAAACGAAATGAAATCGAACCATTTCTGAAGCGAATGGTAACAGGAGACGAAAAGTGGATCAAATACGACAATAATGTGCGAAAAAGGTCATGGTGGAAGGGTGGTGAAGCTCAACAAATGGTCGCAAAGCCAGGATTGACGCCTCGAAAGGTTATGCTGTGTGTTTGGTGGGATTGTAAAGGAATCATCCACTATGAGCTGCTCCAGCCTGCTCGAACGATTGATTCTACACTTTACTGTCAACAACTGATGAGATTAAAGCAAGCAATCGAAAAAAACGGCCAGAACTGATCAGCAGAAAGGGCGTCGTCTTCCATCAGGACAACGCTAGGCCACACACATCTTCGATGACTCGGCAAAAACTGGGAGAGCGTGGCTGGGAAGTTTTGATGCATAAACCATATAGCCTTGAGCTTGCACCATCGGACTACCATTTGTTTCGGTCAATGCAGAACTCCCTTAATGGAGTAAAGTTGGCTTCAAGAGAAGCCTGTGAAAATTACTTGTCGCAGTTTTCCGCCGAGAATACACAAAAGTTTTACACTGATGGAATAATGTCTCTAGAAGAAAAATGGCAAAAGGTGGTCGACCAAAATGGTACATATTTGGTTTAATAAAGTTCATTCTAAATATAAAAAAATGAATTGAAGTTCGATTAGAAATACGAAAAGACTTTTTCGACTACCCAATATATTGAACTCGAGCAAAATCTCTTAGGCGTTAATGAGATGAAAATTAGAAAGAAAATGGCCCTACTTCTCTTCAAAAAATTGGTGCTGAGAAAGAATTTCAACAGTTTCACGATCTTCATGTATCTGTGATCATCAAGCACTTCTTCGAAATGTCCACAAGAGCTTCGCAGTGTAAACGGAGATGTAGTATGGTTGCCTCCTCCTCCATATCGCAGCAATTACTGCTGAAATCGTACCTTTAGGACACTTCATCTGACTGCATCAACAGCCAGCAGGCAATGAATTGTAAGGAGGCGCATGTGGTGTCTGCTGAGATTGATAAGAGGTTTTGTGCTTTGAGTTCCTGGAACGGTCAGTAATGCCAAATAAGTTGGCAATTGGATGCAGCTATCCGTTATTAAAAAACAAAATTATTACAAATATAATTCTTTTTAAGATATTTCTGGCTCTTTTCTTCGACAATTCTACAAAGGGTAAGCAATCATTGTGCTTGAAGATGCTGAGCTCTTCTGCTTACTGATTAGAAAAAGGTTGAGGCGCAAGGATTCTTATAAATAGAAAAGAAAATACTTTCAAAATTGATTTGCCAATAAATTCTGTCTATGAAACTTCTGCATGCTGTTGAACTATTTTACGTTCTATGGATTTTCTATGCCTTGTATTTAAACTAAGAAAAAAAGCTCAACTGTTTGTGCCAAAGAAATTCATATTCTTAGGAAAAGTTGCAAAAGTACCGAAGCTTAGCAAGGGAATTTTTTCTTCCATAAGTGGCTTCGTTTTTTGTTTGTGAAGCACCAAAAAATTGCCGTTGCTCTTAGCAGCCCATTTATATCCTTTCCATTTACTTTCCTTTGGTGGGAGTTTGTTAGCTGCAAATAAGATTTATGCAAAAGGAAAATTGGAAAAGCCCTCACAAATACGTTCGCTTTTGTATGTGGGCTGGGGAAGCAACAGTTTCACAAAATAAATACCTGCCCATTACACGCGCACAAAGGCAGTTAAGCAGCCAGACGGCCAACAAATTTTCCAAAGCAGCCCAAAGTATCAAGCGCACAATAGTAACACAGTTTTTTTTTTGTTGTTTTTTTTTACCAAAATACCCGCACAGCAAGGTTCCCAACGCACTCACACACGCACGCAAACACGAATGCATCGAAATGCTGTTGAACAAAGTGAGTTGCATGAAAATTCCACTTCACAGCAGTAGAAATTTGCTTTTCTTTCAAAATCCACTTAAAATTCAAGTACACTTATTTCCCTTATTTGTGTGTGTGCGTGCGCGTTGGCTGCCAAAAACCAAAACAATTTGTTTGATACTCGCAGCAAAACAAAGCCATTTTCAAAGGTTACCCTCAAAGCGATGGCGCGAAGTGAGTGGAATATTTTGCGATGACTTTTTTTTTTTGTAATTATATTTTCGGTTATTTCTTTGCTTCACACTACGCGCAAATATTTGTTCTATAAGTATACATACATATACATGTATATATGTATAAGTCGGTGTGTTGTGTGCGCCTGGGGTAGTGCATGGCAAACAAGCAAGTGAAAGCGTGATTAATGTAGGGCTTTGGCCACTGCAGAAATTTAAAAAAATCGATTACTTTTTTTTACCTAAAAATTAGCCTAATACGGGTTAGTGGAAAAGTAAGCAAATGAGAATTAAATAATGCGAATATTTAAATGGACAATTTTTTCCACTTTAATCTCCCTCTGCTACAATGGCCAGAGGAAAGCATAGCTGCCGATTGGAATTTAAGTATGCTCTGCCCAACCCAAAAAAAGGATGGTACAGCAATTTGTGCCAGATACCGCGGGATTAGACTTCTAAATATCGCCTATAACGTTCTAGCGAACGCATTGTGTAAAAGGCTGAAACCCACTATCAACCCACTGATTGGACCTTATCAGTGTGGCTTCAGAACTGGAAAGTCCGACATCAACCAGATATTCACAATACACCAAGTCTTGGAAAAGACCTATGAAAGGAGAATCGACGCCATCTTTTCGTCGATTTTAAACCTGCATTCGACAGCACGATAGCTACAGATTTTGCAATGAACTAGAAGAGAGAGAAGCTCTTTAACACCTTCTAAGTTATTGCCCTGCATTAGCTAGAACCCGAATGAAATGTTTAGGAGCTCTACAATATGAGAGGTTAGAATGTCTCTCGGGGTTACAGCTTCAGAGCTTACTTGGATTCGCAAAAGATGCAGGCTTTTTACAAAAATATACAATTTACAATTTACAAAAACCTGCTACAAGGAAACGTAAGGGTCAAGCTCCATCTGGCACCACTAAGGACCAATAGGTCTATGTGGTAGCTTTCAGCCAGCCAGGTCCACCTAACCTAACCTAACCTAACCTAACCTAACCTAACCTAACCTAACCTAACCTACCCTAACATAATCTAACTTAACCTAATAGCACGAAAAGGAGTTACCTGTATGCCGCGTTGTCTGAATTTGGTTCTGAATTTGGTACAGCCGCAAAACTTATACGACTATGCAAGATGATGTTGGCTAATACCAGCAACTCCGCTAAAATTGGTAAAGACTTCTACGAGCCGTTTCATACCAATCGAGGTTTCAGACAGGCTGAATCGCTGTCGTGTGATTTCCTTTACTTCAAGCTGGAAAAGATCGTACGAGCCGTAAGAGTGTACAATTGTTGACATAACCTACTGATATTGACATCATCGGTCTTAACAACCGCGCTGTTGGTTCTGCCGTTTCCAAACTGGATACAGAAGCAAAGCGAGTGGGTCTGGTGGTGAACGAAGACAAGACGAAGTACCTGCTGTCATCAAACAAACAGTCGACGCACTCGCGTATCGACGCCCGGGTCACGGTTGGCAGTTAAGATTTTGAAGTTGTAAGAGACTTCGTTTATTTGGGAACCAGCATTAATACCGATCACAATGTCAGCCTGGAAATCCAGCGGCGATTTCCTTGGTCTAAGTAGGCAATTGAGTAGTAAAGTCCTCCTTCGATGAACAAAACTAACACGTTATAAGGCTCTCATCGTCCGAAGATATGGCGCAGAAGCTGGGACGACATGACGTGGAGTATCGTGGCGCTGAAACAAAGAGCTGAATGATCTTTACGGCGACATTGAGACTGTGCAACATATAAAACTCCAGTGGCTCCGTTGGCTGGATCATGTCGTTCGAATGGATACAAACGCTCCGGCTCTGAAAGTATTCGATGCGGTATCAGCTGGTTGTAGCAGATCAAGAGGAAGGCCTCCTCTGCGTTGGAAAGATCCAAGCTGAAGGACTTGACTTTATTTAGTGTCCAACTGGCGCCGGTTAGCACGAGAAAGAAACGTCTGGCGCGCTTTGTTAAACTTGGTCGAAATAGCGGTTATCGCACCGATCAAGAAGAAGGAAAAGTACCGTCTGTGTCAGAAAAAAAGAACCGCGATTATGCATGCAGTATAAAAGATATATATTTAAATTTTTTTACATGAAAGTATGCACAAAACTACGAGTCGCAATTACTCAATAAGCCGAGTGGTCTTCAATGTTGATACTCGACGCCTGGCATCTTCTTCATGCTTTGCACCAGCTTTTCTGCGTAGCTCGTCGACAAACAGGACTAGATTTTGCGAACTTGGCGCATGAGTAGCTTTAATTCATGAACTGACCTTCCGGCCAGATAAGTTTTCATAGTTCCCTACTCATTTTCAATGCAGTTCGCGTCTGGGGACTAGGAATTCAAGTCCAATACTGTGGCGCCATTTACTTATTTTGTGGTTTCTCAATGTGTTTTTCTGAGAGCACTGGTTTTGATGTTGTGGGACGGTAGGATATGTTCGTCTGCTTCAGTCATCGTTCGATGGTCTTGATACTCACATCTATTCCCTTTTTAGCAAGAATTGATCATGCTTGACTTAGTCACAAAAAAGGGTCCCGCTTAAAAAATTGGACGATCACTTTATCCTGTTTTTTTGTCGTCACTCGCTTCAAGCCACGCTCGGAAAAGTCATCAACATTTTTGTACACCTTAAACCGCTGATTCCACATCACAACAAACTTTTTTGATTTTTTTATCACTTCTACAGCAGCGGCGTAAGATGATTTCCGCCCTGCCGACTGTGTGAATAAAAATACCCACTCGAAACGTTTCGCGTACTTCTCACTCATTTTTGTTTGGTTGCGTTTACCGGAAAGTTTCAAACGGCACTAAACTGAGTTAGCACTGGCGTCGTAGCCCTTGAGTGGGACTATGTATTACGCAACAAAAAGCAGAACGAAGTATATCTTGAAGTTGCAAGAAAAAAACTGGTTCTTTTCTTCTGACACAGACTGTATTTATACTCTGCGGCATCACAAAGTGATTCGAGCCTAAGTGAGCTCCGTTAGAGGTCCCGGCTATAGTCCTAATTTAATTTAAAGCTAGTAATCAGCAGCTATTCACAGAAGACTATTTGTAGAGCAAAACTGCTATGAGTTTGACGAAATGGAAATTTATGCACAATTAATGAAATGCAATAAAAAAATTAACTAAAAACTTTTCACAACTGAAACAAAAATAAAGCGGAAAAAAATAAATAACTGTTTAATATTTTTTTTTCTTTTTTTCAAATAATATATATTGCTTTGCTGCAGAGAAAAAATTCATAATTCAAAACTATTTCACAATAAAATATTTCATTTTAAAATTAATTACAATTTTTCATTTTTTTGCAATTATCATCTCTTTTAGTGGGCCCGTGTTGGCAGTGTGACACCCATACCTATTCGTATGTGCTCAGAGGCATATTTGTAATTGACCGACACAGTAGAGAAAACCTAAGCCACATAGCAAAACAAGTTGGAAACTAGTGCTATTTAAGCGTTTTGTAAACCAATGTGTGGTGAGTAGTGAGGGGAATATAATTACCGAGACACATATTCTAATTTCTCAACATTCTCTCAGTGAGGAAGAGAATGCCTCTCCTTTTTTCAACAAGTGCTTGCACGTATACCCACGTCACCAGGGATTCGGCAGCAGAGTTTTTCCCGCTCATTTCGTTGTTCAGACGGCAACGAAGGTACATAAGTGTAGACTGTGTTGATTTTTTTCGTATACCACCAATACCATTTCAATTCTTTCGTAAGCAAATCGCTGGCATGACTCCAGTTACGTCAGCAAATCAGCTGATTCTTTCAAACTTGCATAGGGCCGGTTAAGAGTCACACCTTCTGAATTTTGTTCACCATGCGTGACGCAACGATTTATTTTAAGAGTTTGAGGGTTTGTATCCATGCCACTGGTATTATATTGCTGATTATCGTCATAAAGCTCATACGGCTCAGCAGTAATGGTGAGAGAAAGATCTTTAAAGAAGACTTTACTTCTCATCAGACTACACAGATGAAGTAACACTGTCGGATCTATTCGTATGATTAGAAAAGAGGTGAACTTGGCTCTTCTTATGCTCTAATCAGTTTATTGCGCATGGCTCTCGTCTAGCACCCTGCAGAAAACTTTGTAAAAATGCGCTTAATCTATCTTTTAGGAATAAAAAATTTGAAACTTATACAAGCAGACGTGTTACGGAAAAAGAGTTGGGATACAATCTCAGTCTGCTCTCTGTTGACTGAGTGCAATTATTGAAAAACCTCTGCTCGTTGATATAAAGGCAGATATGCTTAGGCAAATCAAACGCAGAAACTGGCGATGGATATGTCATACGCTTAGAAAACCTACTATCTGGTGGTTTTCGTGGTGGTTTCACGAGTATCAAAGGTCGGAGAAGGTCGATGCTGCGCAAACTAGCAGAAGCCGACATCTCATGTGACGGTGCAAAAGCAACAGCACAGATCCGTGTACTATGGAAGAGTCTTGTCAAGGCCGTATGTTCCCGAGAGGAATGAACAAAGAAAAAGCATAAGTTTATGGAGCAGACAAGCTATAAATTGCGCTCTAAGCTCTTTGTGTGCGTGAGGCGTGATGTGCAAATTTTTCAACTCTTTGCGATCTTGAATTCCCTATACCTTGTAAACCAGTCCAGATCAACGCTGTAAAGGCTCCGTTTTATAGGTTTGATTTTCCATTCTGCAATGAGGGTTGTATGAAAGTCCAAGTATCTCCGCATGAGTTCCGGTCACCCAGTGGTCGGTGAACACCGCTATGAGAGGAGGATCCCCAGCACTTTAAGTGTCCGGCTTCTGTCGTACTGCAGTCAAAGTGTTTTTGAGATAGCACACGATAAGATGGAACTCCATCAGTCTTGCACTTTTTTAAGAAAAAACTTTTGGAGTTTCCCTTTAACAACGGTCACGGGGACACCGATGTCTGAGATAGGGACAACTGAAACCGATTCTGTCGATCTCTTCTTAGCAAGTTCATCGGCAATTTTATTTTTCTCCATACTCTTAGATAAGAGAAATATCTCCTGCAATTTCGAAACGTCTGATCTTCGCCTTCCCGGAGTTGATCAGAAGAGAGTTGCAACATGACGACGATAAGGCCTTGATTGCAGCTTGACTATAGGAAAAGATATTTATGTCTCCCTCGCAACAGCGATTCCTAAGCACTTTGCATTCCTGCAGGATCGCTAAGGCAGCTGCTTGAAAAACACTACTCGTTTTCGGCAGGAGTTTCAGAAGACTGAAATATTGGCCACTCTAGAGTAAACCGCCGCTCCAGCTACAGATTCCTTCTTAGATCCGTCGGTCAAAGTCCGAGTTAAGTACATATGTCCGTGCAGAATCTCTCCTCCACCCAATCCAGCCTCTTGATAACCTTAGCAAAACCCTCAAATCCAGTTTGCGGATGGAGAAATATGTAGGAAGTTTAGAGAAGAAAGTAGAAATATGCCTCAAAATGCTACCGTGTCCTACAGAAGATTGCCTCCAGAGGCCAACGTTCTTTAACCTAATAGTGCTCTGAGGAGCATTGGATTGAACTTGAAGATCAATGGGTAGTTAGTGAAGAATGACTTTAAGGGCGGCAGATATCTAGTAGAGTCGGATATCTGCTATATTTAAAAACTATCCATATGACTTCAGAAATACGAAGAATATTTCATCATAAACAATTGGAATGAAGAATAAAAGTTATTTAAGTAAAATTAAAACTTTTTTAGAATTACAACTTAAAGATAATAATTTTTTGCAAGTATAGTTACGGTCTGTGCGGCCACCGTAATCAAATGGATTGGTGAGTGACTACCATTCAGAAATGCATAGGAACGAATCTCCGGGTATGAAATATCAAATGATAGAAAAAAATGTTTTCTAAAAGCAGTCGCCCCTCGACAGGCAATGGTAAACCTCCAAGTGTATTCCGAGTGTATAGAAAAACATCTGCCGTTTGGAGTTGGCTGTAAGAAAGACATCTGTGGAATAACATCGAAAAGCACACCACAAATAGGAGAAGGAGCTTGGCCAAACACCCAATAAATGGTGTGAGCGCCAATTATATGAAAATTCGGGCAGCGAGAAAATTCTGAACGAGTAGTTAGAGTTAGATCAGATTTTTGTGGCAGCCGGTTTAGAACATCCAATTCATAGCATAGGGGTCCGTTATTGTACCACTGTGTAACATGGGAACCTCAGTGTTTATTTATCATTGGAACTATTTAGACTCCTTTATGAAGCGTATTTAAGGTTACATCACAGCACCGAATAGTTCCGTAAAATAATCTTTCTCACAACTTTGCTCTGCTCCTAACTCAGGCTAGACAATTACAGAGGAAGTGTTCTACTGTCTCTTCCTCTTCCTCGTGCCTACCTAACAGCCAATGACCAGTGGCACAAACCACGTACTTCGAGATGTTCCCTCTTGAGAGGTTGAGCAATTCTCCTAAAGTCGGACAGATAAAAAGTAATCAGACCAAGCAAACTCTGTTGTAACACACTAAAAGTGCAATGATCGACATGGGTAGCAACTTCGTGCAATCGGAACGTAAATTCCTTTGGGAGAAAGATAACAAAAGTGTTGCATATCTTGAGGGGAATTGGAAAACTACTACATTTGCTATTTTCGTGTCTGTGTACTTTTACGTTCTTTTCATGCCCATTTTGTCTGAGAAGACCCTTAATGAAATTTTCCGGCGAATAATTTTCCAGAACATCTTAAGCCTCTAGCGACCTTACAAATACATTGTTTTTCAAACATCTTCAAAGTAAAGCCGAAAAGTCGCTTTTTTGAAAGAGCTAATGGATGAGAATATTCTACGAAAATATTCCTCTTGAAATTCTACAAAACATGACCAAACTAGGTATTACATTTAGATAAATATTTTAAGCTTTTTTTCAACTTTTTCGAAAAGCGCTCATTGCAATTAATTAACCATTAATTAGGCTATAAAAAAATTTAACTGAGAATACAAAAAGCTTTGGAAACGGTGATATATGACCCCAATACATTCATCCAAAAATGGTAGTTGCATTGTGAAACCTGATTCATTGCAGTAAACATTATTTGTAACTCGTTTTCAAGTCATCAATTACTAATTGCGAAATGTTTAAAATGGCACTCGGCGCGTGTAAAATTAACACTTTCTCGGAAAAGGCTATACAAAAATTGAAAAGCGTTGAAATTCCAAGTAGTTATGGTTGCGAACGGCTCGTAATTGATGATTTCACTGCTGGATGTGGCATTTAAGTGACAATGAGCGAGTGCATACACACATACATACACCCATCCACACATACAAAGTATGTACACGCATACACACACTGTTATGCGTGTTGTTTCAATTTGTGTATGTGTTTCCCCATAAGACTTAATTACATTGCAGTTAATTACGCGTGAAAGTACTTGGTGGATTACAATGAGTCCCACACCACTTTTTCATCAAATAAAATATATTGCAGGATATGGGAAATGTGTGCGTGAAGGATACATATTGTGAAAATAGAACGAATAAATGAAAACTAAAAACTTTTAAAGCGCGCTGAGTGAATTTAATAATATTTAGTTGATTTTATATCTATATATAATATATAAAAATGAAATGATGTTCGTTTGTACGCATTTTTTTGGGCCGATACGAGGCCAATTTTATTCGTTCTTTTTTCATATTATAGGGATCCACTAGGGGAAGCTTTTTAGCAAAAAAAAATTTCTTTTAAATATTTTCTTCATATAAAAAAAAGAAAAAATCAAAATATTGTACAAAACAAAACTTGCTCGATTCTTAGATTAAAGTAAGTTTCGAATCGACATTCATTTTATGTGTGCAACTTTTTTTGAATTTTTCGTTATTGTATACAGAAATTTTAAATGATTCGAATGAAATTTTTTTTTTTATTTCTTCCATAAAATATTACACCTGTCGTTAGACAATAAGTAATTTGATTTACAAAAAGATGGAATGAGAGTGATATTGAAGGGCCAATTCCCCCAAGCTCATTTAGAAGAAATATATACATATTATTTAAAAACAAGTGGTTAACAAACAATGACATATACGATTAGTTGACAATTGATTACAAGGATTTTGCAAGATCTGTTGGTGTTTGACGGTTAAGCCGACTTTGGGTAGATTTTTCTTTATTTGGTAGTCTTCTCATCATAGGATTTGTATGCGTTAATAGTCTATTTATGTGTCTTCTGCTAGCGCTTTGTATTGTTTCATCAATAGTATCGATGTCAAGGTCGCGATAAATATCTGCGTTAGGTATGTAGCAAGGTGCATTAGTTAAGGTCCTAAGTATTTATGAAAATAATGTTTCAATTCAATTGAGCAATGCTTTCTTTGGCCAATTCTATATGGAAATGAATGCGTTTGCAAACGATGTTTTCGGCTATGAACAAATGTTGGAATCGAATGAAAAAGGAAAGAAACGCGAAATGATAAAAAAAATTCTTGGAAAATTTAAAATGAATGGTGCTTCATTGGAAAAATTCAAAGGTAATAAGAACATACACAAGATAAAGTTAGAATTCGAATTTTTAGATTTATTTTGTTTATTTCTCATTTTTTCAGAAGTACACCACACAACAACTCATTCCAACTCTGATTTTGAAATCCTGTTGGAATTGGTGATCGATAATTTTGTCACTATAATGGTCAATGGAAATTTGCGTGTATCAGACCCTGCATATTATTTACCATATCAACTTTCTATGGAAAATATGGACCAAATGAACACAAAAAAAATAATTTAGTTTTGTTTTGATTTTTTGCAACATTTTGGTTTTCAGTTAATGCAATAAAAACAAAACTGTTTTTTCGTGAACACAAAATTCTAAATTTATTACGTTGTTTGTTTAGAATTTTTTTAGAAAAAAAGTAAATTTTTTGGTTTTGAGGAAATTTGTTTATTGTTGCTATTTGTGAAAGCGTAGATATTTGTAAGTATTTGACTATAATCCTAAAAGTTAATGGAATACCACTATGACACATAGAAAACATTTTTTCAAAGGGGTGTTTTTCGAAAATTATAAAAAAAATTGTTTTCAAAAATTTTGAAGAAATAAAGTAAAATTAAAAAATTTCGAAAGCATGAAATTTTTTCAAAACCAAATTTTCCTCAAAAAGATAAAATAAATTTCTTCGAAGAGGTATTTTTCTAAAATTACAAAAAAAAAATTTTAAACAAATAAAATAAAATAAAACTTTTTCAAGGGTATGAAATTTTTTCAAAACAAAATTTTCTGAAAACCAAACAAAATTAAAAAAAAAGGTGTTTTCAAAGCATTTCATATTCCACTATTAATAGAGAATACATTTTTTCGAGGGGGTGTTTTTCAAAGCGGAAAAAAATCTTTTTTAACAAATCAATTTAAACTTTTACAAAAGTATGAAATTTTTTCAAGAACAAAATTTTCTCAAAAACGTTAAATTAAAAAAAAAATATAATAGTTTTTTCAAAATATTTAATTTTCAGCAATTAACTGAGAAGAAATTTGTTAGAGCGAAGTGTTTTTCAAAACTTCAAAAAACACTTTTTAACCAAAAAAAATAAACCTTTTTTCAAAAACAACAGGAATGATAACATTGCCTAACAATTTCTGCACTTTTGCACAGTCTAAAGAGGCATTGATACAGAGTGTATTTCCAAACATAGTTCAACATTACAAAAACCATGATTGACTCAGCGAAAGAGCAATTTTAGCTGGGAAAAATAAGGACGTCAATGATATAAATTCAGCTATTTTAGATCAAATACCTGGTGACATAGTTGCGTATAAGTCAATGGACACTATTACTGATCAAGATGAGGTCGTAAATTATCCAACTGAATTCTTAAACTCACTCGATTTGCCAGGCTTACCACCTCATAATTTACGATTGAAAATTGGAGCACCGATTATTATGCTGCGCAATAGTAATGTGCCCCGACTTTGCAACGGTACCATACTCGCTGTGAAGAAGCTAATGGGTAACGTTATCGAAGCAACAATTTTGAAAGGGAAGTACAAAGGAGAAGACATTTGATACCCTGAATTCCACTGATTCCGGCGGATTTACCATTCGATTTCAAACGTTTGCAGTTCCCTATTCGCCTTGCCTTCGCTATGAGAATTAATAAGGCGCAAGGACAGTCTCTACAAATGTGCGGTATTAATTTAGAATACCCAATTTTTTCTCTTGGACAATTGTATGTAGCTTGCTCACGAGTTGGCAAACCATCGTCATTATTCACGCGAAAGATGAAAAAACCAAAAACGTTGTCTACCAAAAAGTGTTACAATAAAGTTCGAATGAAATTGTATCAAAGAATTTGCTTTGTTTCGTATTAATTTTATTCTCTTTCAGCAAATCATTGAATTTATCGTCTAGCGAAGCGGGCGAGGGTACGCTAGTTCTGCATAAATATTCGTTCCGGTGGTAATCAGTATTGGAATTCAAAATCGAATTTACACTAACATTTGATAATATGAATTTTTGTTTTAGGGCTGGTCAAAGCATACCCCTATTTATAAAATATGTTCAACAATTTTATGTGGAGTATAATTGAAGACTTGAAGTCACTGCTGAAATTTTGGCAGAAGCGTTGGCTGCACTCAGTCGGTGGGCTGACAGTTGCGGTCTCAAAGTCAACTCTGACAAAACGGAGTTGATGCTATTGACCAGAAAATACAAGCTTCCATCTTTTAGACATCCTGCATCGAAAAACGAGTTAAGAAGGCCAGATTTCTACTCTTGTAAATCTATGTTCGCTAAGAAATGGGATCTCAAGCCACGTATCGTACTCTGGATGTACTACATAGTAGTTCTGCCAATTTTGACATATGGCTGCTTAGTTTGATGGGTAGCTCCTCGAAAGGGCTATAACACCAATGAATTAGAGGACTAAATGTATTGCCATCACTGGCGCGAGTGCAGAACATGCCTCACTGTCGCCCTAAACATCATTCTGCATTTACTTCCCGTTGATCTTCAAGTTAAATCCATTGACGCTCAAAGCGCTGTTAGGTTGAAGGAGGTTGGCCCCTGAAGGCTAGTAGGACATAGTGACATTTTGAGGCAGACTTCTCCTTCCTTCTCTGTTCTTCGTACAGGCCTCTCCTTCCGCAAACTGGGTTTTGACGGTTGTGCTAGGGATATCTTTCCAAGCAGGCTGGATTGGAAGAAGAGGAGAGTCGGTACGGATATAGGTACCTCTGCTTTCACCGATGGACTAAAGATGGAATCTGGAGTTGGAGCGGTGGTTTTCTCTAGATCAGTAAATATTGACGAAAACTGATAGTGTTTTTCATGCAGAGGTCTTTGTGCTTCTACAGGCATGCAAAATGCTTAGGAATCGAGAAGGAGACATACATATAGAGAAGAAGACAAAATAGACAAATATCTTTTCCTATAGTCAAGCTGCAACCAATGCCCTATCGTCGCCATTTTGCAGCTCTCTTTTGACCAACTCCTGTAAGGTGGAAATGAAACGTCGCGAACATGCAGAAAACATTTTTCTGATCTGGGTTCCAGGGCATAGGAACATAGAGGGAAATCAAATTGCGAATGAGCTTGCCACGAAAGAGTCGACAGAACCGATTTCAGTTGAGCCCATTTCAGATCTCGGTGTCCCCTTGACCATTGTTAAAGGGAAACTGCACAATTTCTTTTTTAAAAAAACGCAAGAGAAATGGAGTTGCATCTCAAAAACACTTTGGCTACAGTACGACAGAAATAGGGCGCTTAAAACGCTGGGAATTCTCCGCGATTCAATTTCCAAACTCATAGCGATGTTCACCGGTTACTGAATGATCGGAACTCATGCGGAGAAACTTGGTCTTCCGTTCAACCCTCATTGCAGAAGCTGTGAAGCAGTACAGCAGTACAGCAGAGAAAGGGACTTTCTTTGCAAATGTCCGGATTTGGCTGCTAGACGCTTGAGGTTCCTCAGTGTGCCTTTTGGGAATAACCTGAGGCAGTTCTCCGGGCTACATCCGGTTTCTCTCCTCCACTATACCAACAGCACTGGTTAGCTGTAGATGTTTTGCCCAATCTGTTTTGCTGTTTATTTTGGTTTTTATAATGGTTATTTGATATGTCGCCCCTTTTGCAAATTGCCGCTGCACGTACTGCTGTCGGACTGCGAAGTTCGGGCTGGAGGCTCGACCTCACTTACGAGCACTCAAGTATCCTTAAAAACTTCTTGAGCTGTCGACGGATTAATGAACAGCCTCGCTTAGTCTAAGCGAATGTTCCACTCACATTTCATCAAGGGAGGACTAGACGGTGAACTGCACTAGAAGGCAGGGCCTGATGAACCTGTTCACTGATAGGTCGAAGTTAGAAGGAAGGGGTTGTGTGACAGTATTCTGCGAGTAGCTCCCAATAAGACTAAAATTCAAATTACCGAACCACTGTTCCAATCGGAGGTAGACTCATCCAAAGAGCAGCTGTTTGGCTACTCATCTGCATATTAACTGTCAAGAAAGTAAATATTTACTCCAATAGCCAAGCGGGCAATTAAGGCCCTGGGTTCAATGGAGGTGCATTCGAAACTGATCAGGGAGTGCCTGATTCCACTTTCGATCGCATTCGAGGTACATCTGGGCTCCTGCTCATAGCGACATTGCGGGAAACTGTGAGGTGGATGAGCTGGCCCAACAAGGGACCCTTGAGTTAATATTCCAGCAAAAAGAGAGGATTGGGATCTCACTCACCAGTTGCGGTCTACCCCTAGAAAGATGGGCTTCGCGTCAACTCAGCGAACGCTGGGCAAGTACACACAAAAAACTTATAAGGTCGTGAAATCCTTCTGGACATGTGTGGATCGAAGGCGTTCGAGGGACCTTTTGAGATTGACAAATTCTCAGCTCTCGAATTCCGTGGGTGTTCGAACCGTACACTATTCGTGAGTTATTCATGCTGTGAGACTTGGAATTACTTCGAGCCCTTTTTGCGTCAACTGTATGGAGGATGGATCTTTACTAAATCCAACTTTAACACTAATTTCACCAAGGCTGCAGTTTTGCTGCGTACAGTTCAAATTTTAGTTTTATGACATTCGCAAATTTTTTTATAGTTTGCCATTTTTCCACTTTTTTACGACTTAATCGCACATTCAAATTATGGCAAAAAAAGTGTATGAACAAAATCGCACAAAATGTGCTAGGCCTACCGCATTTTATCAAAATTTAATTGTAATTTACCGCCATAAAAGCGTACGGATTTCAATGTCCACTAATAAATGTTCGCTGATATTCATCTCATATATCATAACTGAATATGCCATTACAAAAATAATCGTTAAGTAGAAAAGTCTGAATATCCTCGCACACAGGTGCAGATGTAGCCATATTTTCATATACCTATTCAAGAATAATGCACTGCGGCCGTAAATTTACTTACTCTTGTCATTTTGATTAATCGTACTTCGTACATACCTGCAAATAAAAATAAGCATGAAATTTATTAAACTTGTTATATGTATGTTAAAGATAATATCAAAGAAATAATCCTTATACATATCATAAACCAGGAAAACCCTGTTATATAACGTCCACTTATTTTATCGATACGAGCTAATTTGGATTTTAGATAACATTATTCTAACAACGAGTAGTTCAACTCTGTATGTATATAATTTTGATTGAAATTGAAATTTGACAGATTTGGTGGCTCCTAAAACACTCAGGCTAAAAAGCCCATTATATTTACAGCTCTGGAAAGAGGGAAGGAGAAAAGTATCCAAGGAAGAGATAGGAAAGAGTAGAGACAGAGATAAAGGTAGTCCTGTGAGAATTTTCGAGATTCTTTGGTAAATCTGTAAATATCCTCCAGTGTTAGAGAATGAATTCTGCTCATTTTTACCACATCGGAACCCAAAATTTCCAGCCTTGCTCTAGCAAAGACAGGACACTTACAGAGAAAGTGCTTAGTGCTATCCACCTCCTCCAAGCAAGGCAGGCACAATGGGTCCTCAATGATTCCAATGGTGGTCATATGCTACCCCCATAGGTGTGTCCTGTAATAATACCGACCATCAACCGAACGTCTTTCTTTTAAAGTTTTAGTAGAAAGTTTGACAGTTTTCTGTTCGGACTTGTCACAAAACAGTTTGCAGTTCTGCAGTGTTCTTGACCGGACCATCGCTCGTTATGTAAATTGCATACATAATCGCTGATCCAATTCAGGATTGCTGCGGAACTGATTCCGATTATTGGCTCTGCCCCTTGTGGGCGAACCGCTAATTCACGGTGGGAATATTTATGATCGGAGTATTCTGGAACCCTGGAACCCATCGGAGTATCCTGGAACCCATATAAGTACAAGCCTGTTCTGTCTTGCGACAGAATTAAGCTTCTTTTTACATTTTTAAACAATTTTTGAGGTTTGCTTCGCGTTCTCCAGGGCCTTAAATGCAGCCTGACTGTCACTGAAAATTCCAATCTGTTAGGAGAGAGAAAACTGGGCTGCTATACAAACTAAAAAAGAGTCTTCCTCACAATTTATGTATGCCATTAACTACGTACAAAACAGAAATTTTCAAATTAAACTGTAGTAATGGATAGAAAAGGTCACATTTATACTGCGTCTAATCAACTTCAGCAAAACAACCTCGACAACCTCGGCACATGGCTGAACAAATGACATTCCATATAAAGGCCAATGAAACAAAATGAGCGCAAATAACTTTTGCGCTCCACAAGGATACTTGTCCCCCAGTGCATCTTAACAACTGTCAGACACCCGAAAGGGACCACTGTAAATACTTAGGCATTCATCTTGGTCGACATCTTACATGGTGATGTCATATATTTTCAAAGCGAAAGGAGCTTGAAATAAAACTTCATGCCCTTTATTTGCTACTTGGCCAAAAATAAATGTTTTTGCTGGGCAATATGCAGCTCACATATGGATTAGATTTAGATTTATTGAAAGTTTGCACTTCGACCTCACGGTCTTTTGTGCCCTGCAATATTGAAACCAATACGGACATAAGGAGTGCAAATCTGAAGCTTAGCTACAAAACCAAATCTTGGCATCATATACAGAGCCCGGCAACATCAGCCTAAAATATAACCGGGTTGCTTAATATTCAAATATTTAAAGAAAACAATATTAGTATAAAGTCTACTTTAAGTTATTCTCCCCGGAGTGGCATTGTTCATGCAACATTGGATGTATACCAGCCATTAGTAAGGTCCAAGGATATCTCTATCTCGCGATTTGTCCCATGACGGTCTTTGATATTATCTATTGATACACAGCGTCGATTGTTTCTGGTACATCAACCGGATCCACTATCACTTTGGAACGCGTTATAAAAGCGTTTCACATTGCCTATATGTGGGGAAAAATGCGCGTTTTCTGGCCTAATTTCATCACAGACACCATCCTTTGGGCATTGACAAAGCAGATACCCATCTATCTTTGAATCCGACAGCGAAAGTGGAAATTAATCGCTCAGTCACTGCGAGATATCACAAAAGCACCCCTAGACTAGAAACCGCAAGGCATTCGGAGATTCTACTAATGAAATCAGAAGCGCTGCAAGGCGGCAAATCAAATTACGGGGACTATGGCAAAATATATTTATATATAAGTTTGGTGCTTCCACCCCAAAAGTCGAAGTAAGTCAATGCACTCCAATGCACTAATTCACATCGAAATCGTAATAAAGCATCGCACGAACATTTTCACGAATTAATTCCAGTTTTTTAGCAAGATGATATTTTCAACTCACTGAAAATAAGCTTGTAAATTTATATGCAGTTTATGCTAAAAAAATATAATACGAGTAATATCACTGATGATAGAGCTTAGTTTTGCAGAGACGCAAAATATAAAAGGCAACCTTTGTATTAGTAAGAAGGTGAAAGGTCCATGCTTAGGCCGAGAGGTATCAATAGTGAGCTAGTATTGATGTTAAGGATACAGACACTAAAAGACATTTCGTCTAAATTTTGTGTTGTTCAAAGAAAAGTGCAATAAATAGAAAAATAAATCCTCGAATATATTGAAATGTTAAATGAAATTAGGCGTAAAAAACCTCTTGCGCAAACGCGTTCAAACACTTTTCTGGCGCATTGAAAAGCAATCTGCATAATTGAGCGCATTTAGCCACTTTCCAAAATGCTCAAGGCGAAATTAATAATTTACTTGAAAGGCTTAAAATAGAAAACGGAAGGATATTCCAAAAACCCAAATGTAATTGAAATTCGCCATGCTTTACTCAAAGCCTCTATAATGGCCATCAATTTAATGCTTAGACGTAACTCCCTTATTGATTGCAAGAACAAATTATTGTTTTTTGTTTTTGGGAAGAATGAAAGTAGAGCAGCTGTTAATGAAATGGTGTAACTTGAGTATGTCGAAAGTAAGTGAAGGAGCGCAGAAAGCAAGGGCGGACATGTGTGCAAGCAAGGACGCAAATGTAAAAATGTATATACAGTGTATTGCATATAAATAGCACCACTTTCAATAATTATTTTTATTTTTTTTTTTTTACTTTTAAAGAATTCAAAGTTTTCGGACACCTGTTTTTCCAAGTATTATTCGAGGGTTGCTCCTTAACAGCGTCGTCTTTGCAACACGTTTTGGGATGAGTTATAATTCAACATTTTTTTCAACAAGACTGGTATTTTTAAGTATAAACTAACATACAACGCTTTTCCTTACGAGCTTTATTTGTTCTTGTTTCAGTGATATGAAGAATTCCTGTCACCCAAAAGATGGAATTAACTCGTGAAAATTTTCGTGCGATGATTTATTACGATTTCGTTGTGGATTATCGAGTCAGGGGTGGATTGATCAATTTGCTTCGATTTGGAAGCATGGTATGGAAGGTGACTTCGGCACAACGTGAATTTCGTCGCAGATTTCCTCGCCGTCCAACGCCTACTGGTGAAACACTGCGACGTTTAGCCGCTCGCTTCGAAGAGACTGGCACAACACGAGATGCTGCCAGGCGTGACAGACCCCGGAGTAGCCGTTTTGCAGAGAATATTGCTGCTGTAGCCGAGGATGTCATGGAAGCGCCGTCGACATCGACCAGACGACGTGCTACGCAAATAGGTATCAGTCGACGGTCTTTACAGCGAATTTCGGTACAAGATTTGAAGATGTTTCCGTACAAAGTCCAGACGGTGCATCAGCTGTTAGCTGCTGACCGCCAATCGCGTCTAACATACGCTCAAACCATCCTTAATCACCACCAAGACAAAGATGATTTTTCATCAAAAATAATCATGAGTGATGAGGCCCATTTCCATCTCAGGAGCCACGAGGAGCCATTACACCCGCTCAAAGACACTGTATGGTGTGCTGTTTTCGCTGGAGGAGTCATCGGACCTTTTTTCTTCGAAGCGTCGCGGGCCAAACGGTTACTGTGAATGGTGAGCGCTACAGAGCAATGATCAACGAGTTCTTTTTGCCGCAACTTGATGAATTGGGATTGGAAAACATGTGGTTCCAACAGGACGGTACAATGGCACACACTGCACGTGCCACAACCGATATGCTGAAGGATGCATTTCCCGGGCGCCTAATCTCCCGTTTTGGCGATTTGCACTGGCCAGCAAGATCGCCTGATTTGACCGCTCCAGACTTCTTTTTGTGGGGCTTTTTGAAGTCGCGCGTTTATGTCAACAAGCCTCAGACTCTTGCAGCTCTTAAAGACAATATCCGTCAAGAATGTGAGGACCTAACGCCGGAAGTTTTGGCCAAAGTGATGGAAAATGCCATAAAAAGGACTCAAATGGCAATCAACTGTGGCGGCGGCCATTTACATGACATCATATTCTCGACTTGATGTAAAAAAAATGAAAAGACCAAATAAAAATAATCCACAAGAAGAATCAAAGTTTTTTTTTTCTTTTCAAATTACAGCCAAAAAACATCGCAAGGTTACTTTTGCGCCACCTGTTATAAGAATTTTTCGCATAATAGCTGGTATATCTGAGGGAAACCCGTCGGCTATAGACCCTTTGTTGTTTTTTAGGGCTTTATTCCTGTGTGGGTATTACAGCGAAATAATTGCGTAATCCTTCAAAAACTGTGGGGAAATTTCAGTTCGCGTTTAGTTAAAAACGTGTACGGTTGTTTTAGAAAAAGGGGGAATAATTGAGAGCAATATAATAAAATAGTTTAAGGGGTAACACCACTGTACACACTGTATAGAAGGAAAGGGGAAACAATCACTCTGATTTGGGATGTTATTACTTATATACTAAAATACAAAACTACAAAGTTTGATCGAAAAGTTTTACAAAATGGCGCCATTGGAGACATTTTTGTAATGTGGTTTCTCTTGAAGGAGCTCCGCGGCACGCAGCACAGAGGGTGCAAATTTTAATCTGGAACAAAGAAACATTTTTTTTCTTAATCTAGATAAGAATAGCTAGAGAAACACGTAGGGGATTTAAAAAATATTTATTTTTGTGGAATTAGCAAGCATTTGAAGGAAAAAACTCCATTTTGGACTAAAAAAACGGCACTTAAATAATTATAACAATCGTTTAAATTAATCTATCGAAAATCCCCTACGCTCTTCTCTTAAGAAGGTTATTATACAGACGTAGTGAAAAACCTGATTAAAAATATTTAAAATTGTTTGAGTTATGCTGCGTGCCAATTTCAGAAAACGTGTTTTGAGAAAAACGCGTTTAAAGTTTGGAAATTTGGAGGAGTCGTTAGGTAGCAGTCACTAACGCTTGGTTAAAAGCTTAAAATATTTATGAAATAGACTTCGGTAACGTATAAAACTTTTTGTTCTGTATTTTAAAAGGTCCAAAGAATTTAATGTAATATAAAACATCAGGTCAGTCCATAAGTTCGTGCGTTTTTTAAAGGTGGTTTTAAAATTAATAAAAAAGATGTTTAAAGTATTTATTAATCAATAATATATTTTCCTTCATTATTTACAATGGCTTCCCAACGCTTAGGCAAATTTTTAATTCACTGCTCAAAAAATTGTTTGTCCTTGGAGCCAAATACGCTTCGATATCTCTTTTTATAGCTTCTTTTGAGGAGTAGTTCTTGTTACTCATATGGGATTGAAGTCCACGGAAAAGGTGATAATCACAAGGTGCAATATCCGGAGAGTATAGGTGTGGCATTAGCTCCCATCCGAGCTCGTTCAGCTCGCCTAATGTTTGCCTTGTGGTATGAGGTCTTGCGTTGTTGTGGTGAAACAAAACTTTGCGTCTCTTCACGATCGATTTTTTGTAAGTGCCTCATTCAGGTTTGATAGCTGATGGGAATAATAATCAGCAGTTATCGTCTGGTTTGGTTCCAGAAGTTCATAACAAACAATACCGGCCATATCCCACCAAATAGACAGGAGAATCTTCTTGGGCTGAAGGCCATCTCTAGGGGTCGGTTCTGGTGTTTCATCTGTATCTAACCATTCGCGTTTGCGAACAGGATTATTATAAAGGATCCATTTTTCATCACCAGTAACGATTTGGTTCAAAGAACTTTCATTTTCAAGCCGTTGCAGCACCTGAAAACACACATTCACTCTCTGCTGAAGGTTGGCGGAAAGTCTATGCGGAACCCATTTTCCCAGCTTTGAAACCTTTCCCAACTGAATCAGGTGCCTCTGAACTGTTCCATGCGATGAATTCAACCTCTGAGTTATCATATCGGCTGTCAAATTTGGCTCAGCTGCCACGAGTTCGAGCAAGGCGTCGGAGTTAAAAACTTCAGAACGACCAGCGCGCGGGGCATCCCAAACGGGCATCCTTCCCATTTCGAAATTTTGAAAACCACTTTTGTGCAGTCCTTACACTCACGGTATCCTCTCCGTGAACAGTGTTTGTTTCTGCAGCAGCAGTTGTTGCATTTTTACCACTTTTATAAAAAAAAAATAGAAAATATGCCTCGCGTTCGAAGTTTTCATTTTATTTTTTAACAACACGTGTTCTATCCGCGATTAAAATCACTTGTTGAATGCAAAATATATATAAAAGAAAATATAAATAGTTCCGTTATATTCCGCGAATAATTTTTTGTATGCAAAAATCGTACAAAAGTGATATTATGGGTAAAATACGCACGCACTTATGGACTGATCTGATACACCAAATCGTATTTACGAAGTTGTAAATGCCAAAGGTAAAATAAAATTTGTTTTTTTGTTAAAATTTTGTTTTTAATTTTTATTACTTAAATTTATTTTTTAAATAACATTTTTTTTTAATGAATTTTTGTTAAATTTTTTAAATTTACTTTTATTTTTTAATTTCTTTAATTTAAATTTTTTTGAATTCTTATTAGTTAAAATTTTATTCCAAATTAACTCTTAGGGGGACGACTTCGCTCTTTCCTTAAGCCTTTCTTACAACAAATTAATGAGATCTCAGACATCGAGATAAAGAATTTCCTGCTATACTTGGATCTCACAAAATGGATCTGACTTAGAAAAATAAAAAAAAATAAAAAAAGACAACATCAAACGAGAACAGTGGTAGTAAAACGGTGCTAATGCTAATTAGGACGACTTCAACAACAGCACCAACAAACCATTACAGATATATTAAAATTTCTTTTAAGTGGTCTTACATATATGAAACATACCTTTACCACCCACGCATATGTGCATATCAACAAGAACTGTCTTCTTCCACTACCGCTACAACACAAATACACACGCATACAGAGTGCACACACATACACCAGCGACTTTTTCAAATCAATGCCAAAATCACTGAGCTGTCAGAAATTAGAAAAAACACAAAACTCTAAGATTTGTGTGAGTTAAAGGGAAAACGTACTTTTTTGCGTTTTGGGTTAGTATATTTGAAAGCTACTCAATGATGGGGGCATTACAGTTAGAAAAGAGAAAAACTAAATGAAAAGTTGTGGGTGGCAATAGGGCAAACACAAATACATACAGAGCAGCGGAAATGTGGGATTAAGTCGGGGTAGACGATGCGCAAACTTAAATCAAAAGGATTTAATTTAATGCTGCAGCAGACAGATGGAGAGGAAGGAACAGGGAAAAGTTTAGCAGGGAATGTTAACATTCAGAAAAACTATTAAAAATGTAAAAAAGGTATGTCTGCTTTTTAAAACTATTTCCTATTAACAACATTATTTGAGTGGCATATAAGAAATGGCATCATAAACTTTTTTATTAAATATTGGTAAAGGGAGGATTTACAAAGGCTGAACCTACATCGATGGTGCCTGACTCAATGAAATATTGCAAGATATGCAGTCAGATAAATATTCAGTGTAGCAGAATAAAGGAGTAGAAGCGCTGCGAACTAAGAAACATCCTAGTAATGCTTTGGTATACTGAATTGTGAAATATGTATATTATACGAGGGGGATTCAATAAGTACCCGTATTAGAAATGAAAACACCATTTTTTTTTTTAATTGTATTTCCAACCTTATATTTGCCTTATATTCCTCTTTAGATCAAGAAACCACTATAATTTCACATATAACTATAAGCGAACTAAAAAGAGAAATCAAGCCAAAGCCTAAAAGCCAAAAAGGCACCTGGATTTGATTTAAGGGGCTGGTAGGGTTTAGCGCTAAAACAAAACACTTTTTTTTGAATTTTTTATAGAAATATAGCTTAAGATACTTTAATAAAATCAGTTGCATGTTATTGTACATCTTTTCAATAAGTTTTTAGAAAATATTAATAATAAAATATTGACAAATAAGCCCATGACAGAGTTTTTTTGGAGATATGCTTTTCGAGAGGTGCTCTGCGGTGCCAATCGGCATTCGTCGTAGAATCATCTGAAACTAAAAAAGTCGAATTTTTCAGTTAAAGTATGACGTAATGCTCCCCCCTACATTAATAAATTTTTTTTTTTTTCATTTTTGTAGTTTTTGTGGCAAAAAAACGTAAAACGAGCATTTTTGGCGAAAAATTTCGCCATATTTGTAAGTGAAAAACAACCTTAAAAAAAAAAAATAAAAAAAACAGTGGGGGGGGGGGGGGGGGGGGAGGTATTTTTGATTTAGAAAACGTGTGCCAAATTTGAAAAGAATCGGTTGAATAGTTTCGGAGTTGTGATTGGCACCGACTTTTAAGAAGTCGTTTCGGGAAAAACGCGTTTGAAAAAATTACTCTGAAAAATTATCGATGCTCCGCATTCGAGGTAGAGTGCCTACAAAGGCTATAACTTTGAGAGTTCTGCTCCGATCCACTTAAAATTTTGACACAACATTCTTGAAATGATTTACTATAAGATGAGTGAAGAAAAAAAATTTCGATTTTGTGACCCTACCCGCCCCCCCCCCTTAATCAGAGCGGAAGTATTAAAGCAACTACCCAAGAAAAGCCACTCTATTGAATTCATCGATCCGACTCCAGTATATTCCAAGCCTGTGGAAAGTTGCGGAGATGATTACGATTGCCAAGCCAGGAAAGGATCCTCGTATTGTTTCTTCATACCGGCCAATCTCCTTTCCATTGATGGTTCATAATGTAAAAATAGAAACCAGAATAGAAATAGCTAGATCTTCGGTTTGTAAATTCAGAAAGATCTTAAGCTGCCATGACTTCGATATGAATCTTAAAATTCGTTTTGTGAAGTCTTATGTGTAGTCTGTGCTCTTATATGGCATCGAATGTTGGACACTCCAAGTCTCTGACATGAACAGACTCGAGGCTTTCGAAATGTGGATTTTTAGGTGAATTTTGAAAATTCCGTGGACCGATCTGCTTTCTAACTTAGAGGTTCTACGACGAGTTAATCGATAACGTGAACCTCTACAAACAATAAAACGTCGCAAGACAGCTTATCTTGGACACATCATGAGAAACCCCAAACACCATATGTTACAATTAATATTGGAAGGAAAAATTGAAGGGAAACGATGCGATGGCCGGAAGCAGTTATCATGGTTACGAAATATAAGGCATTTGACGGGCATATGCAATGTTTCAGAATTCTGGAATGCAGCTAAAAATAGAGCTACTTATAAAGATATTGTAAATAATATAAATTAATATGTTGTAGTTAAGAAACAAAAAGATATAAAATATTATTTGATCCCTATACAAGATTACGAAGCCAGCGTTATTTTAGCTAAACCCTGCTTTTTGGAAACAATTTTTTATGGTTTACGTTTCAGCCCTTGCACAGACATCTTTACGAAATGTATTGCCTCTAAAACATTTATAAGTTTTTAGTTGAGTCAGCCTCTAAGTTTACCAAGATATGCTTAACATGAAGGTTTCGATAACAAATTTTAAAATTTCGAATCACTCTTTGATCTAAAGGCTGACAAACCGAAGTCGTATTTCTAGGCAGAAAAATTATTTGGACATTCTTTAAACGTAAACTCGTGATATGCGAGTGTGAGATGCTGCTTTGTCCAGAACTAGTAGTATTTTTCTGTTTTTCAACTCCATTTTTCCGTCGAATTCCATCAGCCATTGTGTCATGACTTCTCGTGTCACCCATGCCTTCTTATTTGATTGCCAATTTATAGAATGATATTCGCACATTCGCACACGAAATAGAACAGTAAGCTTGTCCTTTGATAATTTGACTGCACGCCATGCTTTAAAGATAAGTTTTGTTTGGCAATGCTCTGAAGAATAGGTCTGTCTCGTCAGCATTATACGGCGGTGGTACTGCCCGGACAGACAAATTGTGTCCGCTTAAGACAGAGTAATTTGTTCCGAAATTTATACTTAAAACTTGGTATAGGAAAAAAATCCGCCCAAGGGAGATGTCCGCCTAATAGAGGCGTCCGTTTGGAGAGGTTTCACAGCATACAAATTATCAGATATCAAAAATCATCCTCAAGCTAAACCCAGTAAACTGCTTGAGTAGGCAGGCTCCTTTGTTTGGATGTTTGGTCTCTAAAAATCACTGATGAGTGACGAACGCTCAGATAGTTGGCGGACAACCTGTTCAGCCCTGGCGGGAGTATCGACTATAAAATATCATCTAGTAGCGTGGAATGGGCAGTATCGAAAGCCTTCTTCAAGTCCAACGCTAATAGGACAGTCCTCACGCAGGGACGGTTTTAGTAAAGCCCGCGGTTTATCTGTGCCTTTATAACGATGAGTGCTGTGGTGGTGCTGTACACTCATCGGAAGCCATGCTGATGTGGAGCTGGGCCAGATGTTTCGTGAAGAGTGGGAGTAGGAGGGTTTCAAGTGTGGGAAAGGAAAGTTATCGGCCGATAAGATCTCCCTTGGTTGGCGGGTTTCCCAGGTCTTAGTAGCGGGACCACTCTCTCTGCTTTCCACTTGTCAGGGATAATAAGAGTGGCCAAAAATAGATTGAAAACCCTTGTGAGAAATCCCACCCCCAATGGACCCAGGTGTTGCAGCATCGGCATGTTTAGTCCGTCACGGCCAATGGCTTTTGATGATTTGGTTTTGTTGACGGCCGCCTGAACTTCATCTCAAGAGCAAGTTAGTGGCGCACAGTTGTTCGTTAGTTTGTGCAGCCGTCTGGTGGCACGACACTTGGATCTGTCGGCCGGAGGATGCAGTGTAAATGTCGGCTAAAATAGCTCGCGCATCTCTTCGGGTCCGACGTAGTGCAACCATTGAAGGTGATGGCCACCTTGTCGTTGTGCTTCGTCGCGTTCTACAGGGACCTTACGGTAGACCAGAGCTTACTCACACCAGTGGTGAAGCTACAGTTGGGTGTAACCTTTGACAGTTGGCTCTCCTTTTCCGCGCATACAACCGCAATTACCACTAATGTCCAAAATCGCAACAAGGTCCTCAAATCACTTGTCGGCAGCACTTGGGGCAAAGTCAAAGAATTGTTGCTATCGACATTTAAGGCAATTGGCCGGTCGGTTCTAAACTATGCTACGCCTGTCTGGTCGCCTGGAACTAGTGACACGCAGTGTCTTGTCCAGACCTGCCAAAAGACATCTATTCGGACAGCGACGGGTTGCCTCCTGATGTTCCCTCAACACCTCCACAACGAGGCATACATGCTCCCAGTAAAGCAGCACAATAAACTACTCAGCAAACAGTTTCTGCTTCGCAAGTTTCACCTTTGGGTGATACCATCACCACCTTCTTAAGCCCTCGACCACCGAATGCCGTAACCGGAGCTCAACCACCACCCATTGCAGACGAAGAGCTCCAGCTTCCCGCGTAACCTTGGCACAATTACGTTCTGGATATTGTATTGTATTGTAAACTTCTCCTTATCCAGAATTAACCCCGACATACTAAACATATGTCCGGCATGTGAAGGCACTTCGCACTACACTAACCACCTTTTCACATGCCCCATCAAACCCACTCACCTAACACCCCTCTCTCTCTGTACCCAACCTGTCGAAACAGCATGTTTCCTCGGCCTACCTTTAGATGAGTTAGACGCAGACGACTGGTAATATACACTACACTGACAGGGATTCCATTGCTGCTACAACAACAAAAACAACAGTAGGCAGATTCCACCAGTGAATGTGAAAAGGTAGACTTTCTGAGCCCCACTTTATTTACACTTCTCACACGACTCGGTATTTATCTAATCAAAAATTAAAAATTTGGAAGCCAACCAGCTGAGTGCGTCTAATGATTCTGATCCTTTAACATTCGATACCGTTGCAAATCTTAATTGCATTTTTGACAGCCAGCAGCTGAAAAGTATCACAGCACTCCTTAAAAGCTTGCTCGCAATCGTCTGATTGGAGAGAATCTTGGCGGAAAGGTAACTTTGAAAGCGGTTTGAAAACTCTTATTAAGATTTATGCTGTCACAAGACGATATTGCTAGCCCCTCAGTCTGAGACATGATGAGCTGTTTAACAGCTCTTTCTACTCCTGTTCGCGTTGTCTAATACCATCCAACTTACCTTATCCTTGAAGAGATTTTAAGTAGCCAGCTGGTTGCTTGAATAAAGATGGGCTTCACTGGCGGCTACATCTCTTGTTGCACAGTCATTACAAATTTAAAGGCAAAGTAATTTCTCCCGAAAAAATCCCCTCTTTTTTATCTCACGTGATTTGAAAAATATTTTTTAATACAAAGCCAATTGTATCCAGTTTTCACACATACAGCAGACCAAGAAACTCTCATAAAAGTTCTAATCGAATAATGGAAACAGGAAACATGAAATTGGAACTGATGCGTTTGCAGCTTAAATTTGTTTGTATTTTGTATCAACACTTTTATGGATATGTGTAGATTTCGATTTTAGGTATGTATGTGTAATACAATACACAGGGTGGTTCGTCTAGCGTTTGAAATTAGAATTATAATTTTTTTTGACTTTCACAACTAAAATAACATCCGCGATGTGTGAAATATTTTGTTTATGGTGGGAAATTTCTAAAGTGAAACTCTTTTAAAAGTTGACCCTTGGGCAAAGTTGGGAAATATTGAAAACATTCGAAAAATTAAGAATCAGCCGAAAAGGTTGTGTCAATCGAATTTGCCATGGATAGTAGATGCTAAGTGATGAGTCTCGCGAAAATATATTGAAATAATATTGAATAAAATATTAAAATATTTAAAAATAGTATTGCATAAATAGGCTACTGTAAAGCGAACTGTCGGACGTACTTGAATGAAATGTTATTCCATGTTTAACGGCATTTATAGAGGATGCATCTGGGACGCTTTATATCGTCAACGCATTACGCCGAAAATCATTCAGCAAATTAAAGCTCAGTATGATACCTTCAAATGCAGAATTCAACATAATGGAAATCCATCGTCGACCTTTGACTCTATATCTGGAGTTCAGAAAGGTTGCTTAATTTCTGCTATGCTGTTCCTAATCGTGCTCGATGACGTACTTTCAAGATCTGTGGACGGATGCCGCAGGGGCATACAATGGAACTTCAGTGAACACCTTGAAGACCGCCGATGACATCTGCCTATTGTCCGACAAGCAGAAGAAGCTCCGACATGCAAAAGAAGCTCGACGTTTTGGTGGAAGAATCAGAAAAAGTCGGGCTGAAGATTAACTAATGGGAAAAAACTAAATCGCTTAAAGTACATGTCGCGAATCCAAGCAGTAGCTTTAGCGGTATGAATTCCAGCATTCAAAACGTCAACAACTTCACCTACCTGGGAAGTGTAACGTCTACGGACGGAGGTGCAGCAGACGGCATACAAAACAGAATTGCAAAAGCTCGTTTGTCCAGCTGAACAAGCTATGAAATCCTACATCGATTTCCACACATACAAAACTGCGTATTTTCAACTCAAATGTAAAATCGGTCCTTTTGCATGACCTGGTTCATGACAGACTTGCGCGCAAATAAGCTACAAGTTTTTGTCAATAAATTTTTAAGAGGTTTGTTGCGGATTTGGTGGCCCAAAACAATTAACAACAGAGATCTTTGGGTGAATTATAAATAGTTACTCATTCAGATTGAAATAAAGCAGAGGAAGTGGAGGTGGATTGGTCATACCCTTTGAAAGAATCCACTAAAAAAAATGAAGGCTAGCACTCGATTGAAACCCGCAAGGTAGTAGAAAAAAAAGGACGCGCTGTGTGCCCTTGGAAGAGAACTCTCGAAAAGCAAACTAAAGTTGCAGGTGAATCTTTCAAAGAAGTCAAAGTCATCGCGAGGGTTCGTGATCGTTGAAAGCGTGTTGCAGAGGCTCTATTTCCTCTTTCCAAGAAGAAGAAATTACCCAAAAAACACACGAATAAATTGCACAAGTGCGACGTGACACACACAGCGATTCTGTCAAAATTCGCTGAGAGCAAAGTAGCCGTACCACAAACGGCGCCACCTTAATAATCTCTCCATCGTGGTTGTCATGTACGTCTTTTATTAGGTGATTGGCCTGGCTTCTGCTTTAATTTGTAGTGTACGATTTGATGTTGTCCTATAAAGAGGAGGGGAGAGTCCTACAGTTTTACGCCGACTCCGCACAAGAAATAGCAAAACGTAAAAATCTGTTTCTATATACAAATGCATTTATATATTAATTTCATATTTCATGTCCGTAAAATGTTTTGAACCCGAACCTACCGTGTGGGAGTTACCCACAAATATAGACGCGCGTCCGGCAGTCATTTATTCCTCTTCTTCTTGAACTGCCTATCCATTGCTGAATGTTGTTGATCACATTTGTTAATTTAAATACCTACATTCGTTTTCATTTTAATGATCCGGAATTCCAACGAAAAATCATCTTGAGTGATGAGACCCATTTCCACCTCGGTGGCTTTGTCAACAAGGCAAATTGTCGGATCTGAGGCTCGGAAAATCCAATATTTATTGTTGAAAAGCCTCTCTATCCTCAACGTGTGACTGTTTGGTGCGGTTTATGGTCCGGCGGAGTCATTGGATCTTACTTTTTTGAAAATGAAGCTGGAGCAACAGTTAAGGTGAATGGATTATGCTATCGAGAGATGATTATTGATTTTTTATGGTCGGAATTGGATAGTATTGATCTGGACAACGTTTATTTTCAACAAGATGGCGCTACGTGCCACACAAGCAACGAGACCATTGATCTTTTACGGGAATAACACCTCTTATTGGAAAACCCTTTGCAACCGGACAAATTTGCAATAAAGTTTGAAAACGCTTTTCCATCTCGGACAGTGTGATTGAGTTTTCACAACGTCTTCAGTCCAGTTCCCCTAATATTTCTGAGTTAGAACAGCTGCCTCCGTTCGATGCCATGCTGTCCTTCTATTTTTCCTTCGATGATGATTTGGAGTAGCTGAGTTGGTAGTACCTCGATTGATGTGTCCCAAATATGCCGTTTTGTGGCGCTTGATAGTCAGCAGCAACTCTCGTTCGTTTCAACATCTTCACAGAACTTCTTCATTTGTGATATGATCCGTTAAGCGAATCTTAAGTAAGCAACGATGGCACCGCAACTCGAAGGATTCTATTTTGTTTATTGCTGCGATTTTCAGAATCCATCCTTCTACTCCATGCAACCCTCATTTATTTATAGCCGAATTAAATTCAATTCCACACGCTAGTTGGGCCACCCATTACTTTTTGTGACTCTTGAGATGCGTATCAAACGGATTCAATTAGTTTTTATTTCTCTTTTCCATTTCAATTTTTCGCCACCATTTGATCGTTATTTGTACAACCGCTATTTACCTTCGTTTTTCACCACTTTACTATTCAATTTGGTATTTTCCAATTTTCTCCTCATTTTATTTCGATTGCTTGATGGCTTTGGTAATTCAATGGACGAAACACACCAGGCGCACTCGAGTCAAGTTCAGCCGATTGGTAAATATTTGCTAGTTGGTAAATTTCAAAATGACTGCGTTGTTGTTGCATGGTCGATTGGTCGGTCAGTTGATTGCTGAATCGAAGCACATTGTTGCGAAAAAATGCACTGTAGTAGACTCGTAAAAAAAAAAAGCCAGAGCGACTGCGTAATCGCAAAAGGTATACAAAAATCAGAAATTCTATGTAGGAAAAAACGAAATTCGCATCAAATAGCCGCATTTCGTTTAAAATGAAATTGATTTTCAATTACTTCAATCATTTTTGCATTACTCTTAAATAAATATGCGCAATGCACTAATCTAATGGTCGGTTTGTTAAAGCAGACAAATCGCACTAAGTGGCAAAATGTAACAAGTGGAGGCACTCAGAGAAAAAACATTTACTTTAATCGACTTCACTAAATGAATGAACAGAATAAAAGGTATTTTCAGCATGCGTTTTAAGAGGCAATAATGTTTTTGTTTTTCCAGTAAGGCTGAAAATTTCTGTGAACAGATTACTCCTTTTCATATTTACCTCATGGGCGGTTTTTTCTTTTTTGTTTTTACACTATTTTGCCCAAAAGTGACAGCTGTTATCAAAAACACAGCAGGTAGAGGTGTTGCCAGGCTTCGGCCATGCCATTAAGGCCAGGTTACCCTTGATTTGTGTGCTTTTTTAAATAAACTTTATTCATAGTACAAAATATATTTATTAATCAATTTTTTTACATGTGAAAAAACAAATATTAAATTGCTTAAAAAAATTTTTTTTTTTTTTTTTCAAATGGTGGCTTTCAAAATGGCTGCTAAATTTTAGCTGATTCGTAGTTGGATGCCATCATATCTCGAAAACGAATTATCTGAAAGTAAAAAATCAAACGGTTTCATCTTCTGTATTGAATTGGTTATGACCGCAAGCAGAATCAAATATTTTTAATAAAAAAAAACAAAATGGCGGACTTTTGAATTTTTTGCCACTATTTTTTCACTTTTAATTGTTTATAACTTTTTTAAATAACAATAAATGTTTGTGATTCTGCTTGCGGTCATAACCAATTCAATACAGAAGATGAAACCGTTTGATTTTTTACTTTCAGATAATTCGTTTTCGAGATATGATGGCACCCAACTACGAATCAGCTAAAATTTAGCAGCCATTTTGAAAGCCACCATTTGAAACAAAAAAAAAAAAATTTTTTTTAAGCAATTTAATATTTGTTTTTTCACATGTAAAAAAATTGATTAATAAATATATTTTGTACTATGAATAAAGTTTATTTAAAAAAGCACACAAATCAAGGGTAACCTGGCCTTAAATCGCACTCCCCCTCACAGCTCGGACGCGAACCATTCATCAACCAAACAGCCAACAGATGGCGTTTCTCGTCAAGGGAATATTAACCCATGTACAACCAATAAGGTTATGATTGTAACAAATGAAACTCAAAAGCAACGCTCCTCTTCTATGAGTTCAATAAATCCGAATGAAACGAATATTACAAATTCTACGTCAAATGATAAAAATTGGACTCTAGTCAAAAATCCAAAAAGGCCTTTAGGTAGCCCGCAAAATGTAAGCAAAGCAAAGCAACAAAAACTTAGCTATTGGCTAAGTAATGAAAACAAATTCGATGCTCTTTCAATGGATGATAACAACGAATTAGAAGCAGATAAAATACCTGAAAAGGAAAAACCTCTCAAACCTCCTCCAATCTTCGTAGACAGAGTCGAGAATATTCACCCGTTATTAAACACGCTCAACGAATTTGAAAGTAATAACTACGAATTAAGAGTCATTGGGTCAAATCGTGTAAAAATCCAGCCAAAAACACCGGAAGCATTCACTAACATAGTTAAATTGCTTGAAAGTAAGAAGACAGAGTTTTACACATACAAACCAAAAAATGAAAGAAGTTTTAAAGTAATTTTGAGAAATATGCATCCGTCAGTTGAACCTGAAGAAATCAAACTTGCATTAAAGGAATATGGTCACTCTGTCACAAATGTTTGGAATATGAAACACTCTCAAAACAAAAGAGCACTGCCAATGTTTGTCGTAGAAATGGTGCAAAATCCTAACAATAAATCAATCTATGATATTAGAAACTTACTCCACAGTCGCATTACTTTTGAACCACCCCGGCCAAAACACGACCTGCCCCAGTGTTCGCGATGCCAAAACTATGGCCACACAAAATCTGGCTGTCGAAGACAAGCCAAATGCGTTAAGTGCGCAGGCGACCATTTAACATCTGAATGTGAACGAAAGACGAGATCCAAAGACGTCAAATGTGCACTGTGTGAGGGTAATCACCCGGCGAACTATAAAGGATGCACCGTATATAAAAAGCTGCAAGCAACCTCCTTTCCTGCACTAAGGAAGAAGATAATGCCATCTCAGAGCGCCCAAAATGATCCAAGCCACCAACAAGTACAACTAAATTTTAACCAACAGAAGCTATCGTATGCACAAGTTGCTAGTAGTGAAATAAACCAAAACACCACCGAAAACAACGCCTTGATCAGCGAAATCCGGGAAATGATGAAGCTATTAAGAGATGTAATGAGCCAAATGACTGCCATGACAAACCTTTTAGTAAGTCTTGTCCAAAAGCCCCATATTCCATGCCCTTAAACCTTGCTTTGTGGAATGCAAATGGGCTGTCACAACACTCAAATGAGTTAAAAATTTTCTTGCAAAAACACGATATAGACATCTTCTTGGTATCAGAAACTCATTTCACCAAAAAGAGTTTTTTCAATATTCCCTTCTACTGTTTCTATCACACAATGCATCCTGACGGATCTGCTCACGGAGGCTCTGCTATTCTTATAAAGAAATCAATAAAGCACTATGAATCTACACATTATAGAACAGAGGAAATTCAAGCAACAAATGTCATAGTACAAGACTCAATCGGTGCATTACTTATTTCTGCAATATACAGTCCACCTAAACACAAAATTAAAAATATAGAATACGTTAAGTTTTTTAAAACCCTGGGAGCACGCTTTATAGCAGGAGGTGACTATAATGCAAAAAATACACTATGGGGTTCTCGGCTTACGACAACAAAGGGACGCGAATTGTACAACGCAACGACATCAATGAACTTGAAAGTTTTCTCAACGGGAGAGCCCACTTACTGGCCTTCAGACCCAAAAAAGATTCCTGACCTTGTTGATTTTTGTGTCATCAAAGGTCTATCGTACCTGCAGATAACCTGTAAATCCTGCCTGGATCTTTCTTCTGACCATTCGCCAGTGATAATCACAATAAATGGTAAACTCGAAAATAGGCCCCAAAACTGCCAACTTACCAACAGCCGTACAAATTGGACTCAATTTAAAACCATTTTGACGTCGACACTTGGCATAAAAGTTGCTCTAAAAAACGAGGAAGATATAATCGAGGCTACTGAATATCTAACAAAATGCATCCAGGATGCAGCGTGGTCATCCACCACTCATGTGAGTCCTCATACTCGTACTCAAAGAAATTCAAACATCGGTATCTTCCTAAGGAACAAACTGAAAGAGAAACGCCAGGCAAGAAAAATATGGCAACAAACAAGATTTCCTGAATATAAAAGACGTTTTAATACATTATCAAAAGAAATAAAATTATTATTGAAAGAGCAACACGACAAAGAAATGAGGCAGTTTCTATGGGGTTTGGAACCAACACACCTCACCAATTATTCCCTGTGGAAAGTCAGCAAAAAAGTAAGTACCACAAAAGAGCACCGCCCACCACTTCGTAAAAAAGATGGTTCATGGGCGAAAACCGCAATCGAGAAATCTGAGCTTTTTTCTAAATATCTAAAAGATATTTTTACACCAAACGATACTGAAGCTGATCTTTGTTTTGACAGCACTGTTGCTGCCTTTTTAAACGAACCCTACCAAATGGAGCTACCAATGAAAAAGTTCACCAAAAGTGAAATAGTTAGCACTATTAAAAAGCTAAAAGATCACAAGGCACCAGGATATGATCGCATCACGGCCGAAATTCTCAAAAAACTACCTCCTGAATCCTATAATTTCATTACCCATTTGTTTAATGCGTGCTTAACCAGAAACATTTTCCCAGCTCAATGGAAAGTAGCAGAAATTAAAATGGTTCTCAAAACAGGAAAACCAGGCGATGAAGTGAAATCCTATCGCCCTATCAGTCTTCTACCAATACTGTCAAAAGTTTTTGAAAAGATCTTCCTTAAACGTTTAATGGTTTTTATCGAACGCAAACAAATAATTCCGAAACATCAGTTTGGTTTCAGGAATGAGCATTCGACAATTGAGCAAGTCCATAGACTTGTCGAAAAAATACAAACAGCGCTCGATCGAAAACAAATCTGTTCAGCAGTTTTCCTGGACATATCACAAGCCTTCGACCGAGTGTGGCATCAAGGCCTACTCTTTAAAATAAAAAAGAAATTACCACTAAATGTCTATTTGCTCCTTAAATCATATCTAAACCAACGAATGTTCTACGTAAATTACGAAAATGAAATTTCCAATTTCCAACAAATTAAAGCTGGGGTCCCACAAGGCAGTATATTAGGTCCAATCCTCTACTTAATTTTTACACACGATCTGCCAACCACAAAAGGTGTACTAACTGGCACTTTTGCCGATGACACCGCTATTATGGCGACAGCAGTGGATCCCGTAGAAGCCTCTTATATGCTCCAAATAAGCATAAATAAAATCTCCAAATGGCTCCGGAGCTGGCGGTTGAAAGTAAACGAACATAAATCCCAACACGTAACCTTTACCACAAAAAGAACCACCTGCCCTCAAATCAACTTAAACCGTATTCCAATTCCGCAATGTGATAGTGCTAAATATCTCGGCATTCATTTGGATAAACGGCTTACGTGGAAAACGCATATCTTTACAAAAAGGAAAGCTCTAGGTTTAATATTTCGTAATATGTACTGGCTGCTAAACCGCAAATCCACCCTATCAATGGACAACAAACTTATCCTCTACAAATCTGTGATAAAACCAGTCTGGACTTACGGAATCCAACTGTGGGGTACTGCGTCAAATTCAAACTTGGAAATCCTGCAGCGTTTCCAGTCCAAGACTCTACGCACCCTAGTCAACGCTCCGTGGTACGTGACAAATGCCCAAATTCATCGGGACCTAGACATCCCTTCAATAAAAGAGGAAATTCAAAATGTAACCAGTAAATACCGAAATCGACTTCAATCGCACCCAAATGAACTGGCATCTACCCTGATGTCACCATCATGTGTTTTTTTAAGGTTGAAAAGAAAAACACCAATTCAGCTCATCCAAGAGCCATCTATAAAATATTGAATTTATTTAATAGAAAGGATATTTCACTGGAAATATTCCTTTAACACTAAAATCAAAGCCACTCTTAAATGTAACCAAATATTTGTAAAATGTCTTCTAAGAATTGTAAGTATAGACAGAATACAAAATAAAGTTTAAAAAAAAAAAAAAAAAAAAAACAAAAAAAAAAAAAAAAAAAATGTGCGTACCTTCTGTGTAAAAAGCGCCATCAAAGTAGGCCCCATCTAATGGAATACAGGAGTTGCCTTTTAAATTTTGCGCCCAATAATGAAAATAAAACACAGTATAATAAATAATAATTATAAAAATAGCTAGGAACTTCGGGACGCAGAGAAATCTTTAAGTTGCTATCTGAGCAGTATCCACTGTTTTTTCCACCCAAAAGGCGACCTGATACCCATAGTTTCATTTAAAAGTAAATTTGATGTCAGATTTTCCATGCGTGAGCAATGGAGCAATCCAGAATGCATTCAGGGAGGTTTGACGGATATTTTCTTTACCGAAGGGACCAAGAATGAAATAAGGTCTGGAGCCAGATGGTACTCAAACGATAGTAATAAGCATCACTATGCTATGGAGGAAATGGCAACTGTTTTCCAAACGGAATTTTTTGCCATCCTGAAAGTAGCCGAATGGATAATCGAGAGGAGATGGAGCGGGAAACAGATTGGAGTTTTCAGTGACAGCTTGTACTTATATGGGTTCCTGGACATTCCGGTGTTCAATGAAATTGCCGATGAATTGGCCAGTGGATCAGCGTTTCCTGCACAAGGGCCAGAGCTAATAATCGGAATCAGTTCCACAGGAATCATGAATTGGATCTACGTTTATGTATGCAATTTACATAAAGAGCGATGTTTCGGTCTAGAACGCTGCAGAAAACTGTCAAACTTTCTACTAAAACTTGGAAGGAAAGACGTTCGGTTGATGGTCGGTATTATTACAGGACATGACGCATGGGATCAGCATATGACCACCAGTGGAATCACTGAAGACCTAATGTGCCTGTCGTGCTTGCAGGAGGCGGATACCACTGAGCACTTTCTCTGTGAGTGTCCTGTCTTTGCTAGAGCAAGGCTGGGCATTTTGGGTTCCGATGTCGTAAAAATGAGTAGAATTCATCCTCTAAAACTGGAAGTTATTTACAGATTTACCAAAGAATCTGGAAAATTCTCACAGGGCTACCTTTGTCTCTGTCTCTACTCTTTCCTATCTCTTCCTCTGATACTTTTCTCCTTACCCAAATTTCAATTTCGATTTCAAATAGTTATTGAAATGGTTTTATTGTTCTTCAAAATATTCTCCTTGGAAGTCAATACACTTCTTCATTCGCTTGAACAAATTTTCAAAGCACTTTTGTCACTCGCAAGTGGATGCCTTCAAATTGAGCCATTTGAAGGCTTCATCAGTTTCTTCCGACATTGAAAAACGTTGAGCTCGCGTTTTACTTTTCATGTTGGGGAATAAAAAAAGTCATTAGATGCCAAATCAGGGCTAATCAAGACAGATGACCCATTAATTTGATTTTTCGAGTGCCTAAAACCTCTTTTGTGTGAACCGATACGTGAGAGCTCGCATTGTCTTGATGAAGGATGATGATTTGTCTTCGACGATCGGTTTTCCTTAATTCACCCAAAACTTCTGGTAAACAAGTGGTTGTGTGCCACTCAGAATTGACTATTTTAAGTTTCTCTAGTGATCTAGTTGTGATATGAACGGATTTTTCGAAAATACGGGCGACCATTTGCTTTGACCAGCTTCTTCCGTGAACAAATTCTGTTAAATTCTGTTCTGTCTTGAAACATCCTGTATGGGACCATTGCTATTTTGTTTCCGACTCATAAGCATAGCTCCAGGATTCGTCGCCTGTTGAGATGTCATAGACGTGAATATCATAGGCGCTATTGTAGTTTATTTGTGGCAAAATATATATTTTTGTTAGAGGTCATTAAAACGGTGTCATCAGGAAAGGTTGTAATCATGCTATCGGGCGGGCAGGGTATATCATGTGTATAGATAATG
Source organism: Anastrepha obliqua (assembly GCF_027943255.1). Taxonomy (NCBI): domain Eukaryota; kingdom Metazoa; phylum Arthropoda; class Insecta; order Diptera; family Tephritidae; genus Anastrepha; species Anastrepha obliqua. Next base: position 13,417,973 of record NC_072893.1, read on the forward strand.
TAAAGGAGTGGCCTCAAAACGCTTCCTCGTGGAACACCTGCTTTCATACGTAGTACATCAGAGCATTCGTCCTGATATTTAACATAAAAGTATCTTTCATTAAGGTAACTTCGCAAAAGTATATAATAAATAGTCAGTTGGAAGTATTTTTTTTTTAATTTGTGCAATAGTCCGGGATGCCATAAACTTTAAAGGCATTAGCCACATCAAGATAGACTGCATCGCAATAATTTTTGTTGCCAATTTCCTTTTGTATTCTGTTTGTTACTCTGTGTACCTGTTGTATCATTAAATGTTTTCGCCGAAAGCCAAATTGATGAGTGGCAATGATGTCATTGTATTAAGCATCAAGGCGGTCATAAATCAGTGGTTCAAATAGCTTCGACAAAATAGGCAAGAGACTTAACGGCCTGTATGATGAAGGCTTGTCGGCATCTTTATTTGGTTTTGGGAGAGCAATTATTTCAGTAACTTTCCAAGCCAAAGGGAAATATTTGAGTCTTAATGACGAGTTAAATATATTCCTGAGATACTTAAAATCTATTGCCGGGTAGATTCTTTATAATTTAAGATTAATTCTGTCGTAGCCTGGAGATTTTTTTCCACCTTTGAATTCAAATGTATCAGGTAAGTTATTTTGTTGCCTATTTTTTGGAATGTAGATGGTATTTTTGAAGTGTGCCAGATGAATTTTTTAACTCACTGAAAAAAGAGCGAACAAAGCTTGTAAGTAAATGTATGCTAACTTTTTATTAACCAAACTTTGCAATAAAAATCGGAGTTTCAGACAGACGCCATTGCGTAGACTCGAAACCCAAATACCTCGCCGCCAGTTATGAATCGTTTCATGAAAGTAGCATCAAAAGAATCACAAGCAGTCATAGATTCAGCTACTTGGTTCCTATACTGTTTTTGGTTGAAAGTCGACCAAAACAAGTCAAATCAACCACTACTACTCGGGTCAAATCAACTACAACTACCCTCTTGCAAGGACTTATACCATTCATATTTCTGGTTTTCTTTTGACATGGTATTTAATACATCTTTATTACAGGGAATAAAATATGAATTGTTTAGGTAGTATAAAACATTGAAATTAAAAAAAAAAAAAATTTAATTTAAGCAAACCTATATATATACAGGGCCCGCCATCTATCGTTACGGATTTGAACTAGATATTATTTGAAGAATGATAACACTTAGCTGTCATCTGATTTGACAGAAAATTAGTTTTATTCTTCCGCTGAACGAAAATGGTTGTGTATATGCTCAAAGAACGCTGGGAAATATTGCGACATTACTTTGAAAATCATGGTAATGTTGCAGGATGTGTACGAAAATTACGTACGGCAATGGGATGAAGCTCATTTCCATCTCGGCGGGTATGTTAACAAGCAAAATTGCCGCATTTGGGGCTCAGAAAACCTGCACGCACTCGAAGAAAAGCCGATGCATTCACAACGAGTCACTGTTTGGTGCGGATTTTGGTCGAGAGGCATCATTGGTCCGTTTTCGAAAAAGAGCGAGGAGTCAAATCCGTAACCGTCAATGGAGAGCGTTACCGGGCCATGTTGAACGAATTTTTGTTCCGAGAAATTGAAGAGGAGGATATTGGTGGCATGGTTTTAACAAGATGGCGCTACTTGCCACACAGCGAATGCTACGATCAATCTTTTGCATACTGTCTTCGAAGATCGCATTATCAGGCGAAATTCTGATATGGTTTGGCCGCGTCGGAGCTGCGATTTGACGCCGTTGGATTATTATCTTTGAGGTGCCGTCAAAGACCAGTGTTATGCCAACAAACCAGCAACAATTGATGCACTGAAGATCAACATACGCGATGTCATAGCTGAAATACAGCCGCATACAATGGAAAATGTGTTGAAAAATTGGACCGATCGTATGGGATGGTGCATGGCTAGCCGATGCAGCCATATGAATGAAGTTGTGTTCCATCATTAACCGGAAGGATTGTATATACTTCAAAATAAAAAAAAACAGTTTGGAAAAATATTGAGTAGTTTCTTTTTTGTAGCATTTTTAATTCCGTAAAGTTATATGGCGGACCCTTTACATATATGAGACAACTAAGCGTATACATTAACGTTCTCTGGCATTCTTCTCAAGACTGAATGGAAGATTTCACGCGATTTATTTTCAACTAAATATTAATTAATTAACAATGAATTTAATTTTTTAAGTGGTAATCAAATCGAGACAATTCGTTAATTAAGCTGCGATTAAGCAATTAACCTGTTTTTCTGAACTTTCTATAAGTTGGAGTCCATAACTTGAATAGATTCATTCAATACGTATGAAAAAATCATCAGCGTTCAGATAGAATGCTGATTATAGAAGGCAAAAGAAAGTCTGTATGATGGAAAGGGTACGATAAAATTATTTATAACTTTTAAAATCTTTATTTATTCTTCTGAACCTATTTCATCACCTCCAAAGTGCTGAGTCATCTACAATACTCTGATGCTTCCTCCATCTTCTTGATTCACGCCATGACCGCCTAATCGATGTTTGCCGATTTCAACTTAGCTTTCCTCAGTTGGTTCGTGCTAATCGTTGGCAGTTAGAAGTACCAGTGGACGTCAAATCACTTTTCCCTCACTCTCTGCAACCCACCTACCTTCTTCTTTTGCCCCCATCCCAAACATTTCACTTTTTGCTGACAAATTAAAGTTTATAAAGTTTTAAGTGGCTGACAATTTATTGACGTTTGGCTCTGAACTTCACTGAAAATCTGTGGGATGCCTTCCGAAAAATCAATCGGGGGTAAATAGAATAACTACTATCTGACTACTGCCAGTACAAATTTAATTTAAAATTTCTCGCTCCCATTCCTAATTTCAAGGCATACTACGAATTTATGAAAATGTCCAAAATGTCTTTCTGGCTTCTATGAAAAACTCCTTTAATCGCAAAAACTGAAAATTAATCTGTCTGTGCGGAAGTCTTGGAAGGCAAAAGCGGAAGGCACTTTTTCCACGCCAACAGCAGGACGATAAATTCACAGCCAAACAGAACGGAAGCAAATTTTCAAAAGTTCTTTCCTGCACCAGCGCACATACACACACAAACGAACGCACGTGCATTATGTCTTGCATTGTCCAACTGTCCACAGGCGACTGCAACTGATGGCAATCGCCAGTAGTGGACTGTGTTGAACTGTGCTGACTATGGGCAAGAAATATGCAAAACAGCCACAACCACAACTTCAATGAGGCGCGTTCATCGATGCACCACTTACTGACACACACACACGCACACACACTTATACACGACAATAAATTTCACAACTGCAGTCGTGCGATTATGCAAGTTGTGTGATAAGGAGAAGTGTCCCTCAAGTGGGTACGCGACTTAAATAATCGCAATGAATAAAACAGCTGGTTGTACTCGTAGTATTTTTAATTCAAGGCAGCCAGCCAGACGAGTGTGACGGCGTGTCATTGATATTGAAATGCTGTATTGTATTTTTGTGTTTGTATGTGTGTCTGACTCATTTCTTTTGCCATTCTACTTTTTGTACCCACTGTAACAGTGTCACACTCCTAACAATAGCCCATCAGGGTCATATGCCGCAACTACAACTGCTGGTTGATTGAAGATAAATACGAATACAAACCAGCAAAATGTGAGTAAAAAGGCAAGCACGAAAGTAAATAAAATTATCAAATTTTTTAAAGTGTGGGTTAAGTATGAGAGCAATTCCATGTCAAGTGATTCAAGTCGTCTGAATATTGTCATACATTTTTTTGAAAATTGGTCAATTACGCAAGCCTTAAAGCGCAATAGCAAGAAGTCGATTGAAAAAAGTACGATTAAGTAAAATTTAATAGTTTTCAGCTTTATTTAATTTTTGAAAGTTTTGGGTAGATTTTTTTAAAGCGAAATATTTTCGGATTTGGTTAACGTTTTTAATTTTTTTTTCTTGAAGTGAAACTTCTTAGGCGTCGATGGACAAGCGAGAATGGAGAGTAAAATTTTAAGGCCATGCAACGTTTTGGGCATTTTCGTTCCGCGAAAGAGAAAAAAGATATAACGTAGAGGAAAAGGAGAGAGAGACAGCTATATATACATATTGTATTGTATATATATATATATGTATCTTAGATACACTTTAGGCTCTTTTTCCTGAGTTTTTCCTTGTGGTTGCTAATTTCTAGTGAGAAATAACACTGCCTACTTTTTGGCGCTTGTTTGTTGGTACAAAATTGTAGGAAATATATTTTTGATGCCTACTTTTTGACGTTATATTTCCTTGGTGCCTACTGTTTGGGGCGTTTGTTGGTCCCAAACTTTTTGGCATTTTTTTGGCGCCTACCTTTTGGCGCTTATTTCCGTTTCCTGGCTAGTGCTTGTGCGTACTATAAAGTGCTATCCATTCCGGCGTCGGATTTATTGGTATTGCCTTGCGGTAATATGTGCCGTTGCTGCGGTCCTGGAATCGCTGCGTTTGTGCGGGTGATAAACGCTCGGAGTAGTGCGCGTTGTTGTCACGGTTTGTGTCCGGCGTTTACCTACACCGATCGATACTTCTCCGTTTTTTGTAAATTTTGTGTATTTGTATTTTCTGCAAATGTTGTGAATTTATTTAGATATATATTCTCTCTCTCTCTCTCTCTCTCTCTCTCTCTCTCTCTCTCTCTCTCTCTCTCTCTCTCTCTCTCTCTTTGATAGCATCGTTCGCGGATGATACTGTATTAATGGCATCAAGCAATGACGAAAAACTGGCGACCTTTACACTTCAAAAATTCATAAACAATACAGTAAATTGGTTTGACGAATGGGGTATAGAAATTAATAAAGACAAAACTATACAAGTTATAGATACAAACAAAAAGACATCAAAATATAATCTAACCTTAAAAAACAACAAAATAAAAATCTGTCCAGCAGCAAAATATCTTGGAATAACTATTGACGAAAAACTAATATGGGAGCAGCATATCATTAACAAAAGAAATCAAATCAAGAATAAGTACCGGCAATTAAGTTGGCTAATCGGACGAGCATCAAAACTATCACTGTATAATAAGGTGACTATATACAAAACAATTATTACTCCTATCTGGAAATACGGAATAGAAAAATGGGGAACGGCTAAAAACACAAATATTCAGCTCATACAGCGAACACAATCCAAAATATTACGAAATATAACAAATGCTGGTTGCTTTATTTCCAATGAAGCCATACATCGTGACTTAAACGTAGACACTATCCAAGAAACAATCACAAAATGTAGCACTAAGCATATACAGCGACTGTCAGTCCACCAAAATGAAGAAATGCGTAAAATAGCACCGGCAGAAAATATCAAACGAAGATTAAAGCGACTCACACCGACTGATCTAACTATAAGATCTACAGTGTAATCACAAAAAACAATAATAATAATAACAGATTCTTCTTACATTGGTAAAAGAACATAATAGACCCTAATTGTACAAAAATTACATATTGTTAATATATAACAGACTGTAATAAATAAAGGGGAGATATAATAAAAAAAAAAAAAAACTTTACTAATTATACTCAAGCCTACAAATAAACCAGTTTTGGTATAGATTTTTTTAACAATCTATTTTTTTTTTAATTTTTTAGAATAAAATTAACTTTTAAAAAATTTTTTCTGGGAAAATCTAAAAACAAAACTTTCGGGAAAATTAAAAAAAATTTTTTGGGAAAATTTAAATTAAAATTTTTTGTCGTGTTCGAAAAGCACTCTCCCTCAATTTTTTTTCCAAAAATTAAAAAAAAAACAAAATCCCAAAAATTTGGAACAACAAAAAAATTATTTCCCATTTATAGTATTAATAAAGGTGAAAAGAATTGTTCTTTAAATATATTTTATCTTAAAAATTAAAAAAAAATCCTTTTTTAAAAGACTCTATACCAAAATAAACCAATTTTGGTATAAAGCTTTTAAATTTGCTTTTAATTTTTATGTAGAATAAAATTTTCTTTGTCATGTTCGAAAAGCACTCCTAAAAATAAAAATAAAAATTGCCAAAAATAATTATATTATTTACTAATAAAGATATTAACCGGAATAAATATGTATATTCAGCTATTGTATACTTTTTGTGTAAAAATGTAGATATTTTTTTTAAAGCTCTGTACCAAACATTAAATAAATTTAAAAATTATAAAGGGGGTACGTGGGTACAAAACTCTTAAGTACACTAAAAGAAACCTTAAAGAAAATAGCGTGATATGTCATATATATATATAAGTATATGTATGTGTTAGCAGTAATAGCGACCAGTGAAAGCTGTTCTACTATACTGTCAATTACATACATATTCCTGCAATTAATATTATTGTTTGTATATATATACATATGCATATATGTTACCAGTAGTAACGACCAGCTCATCACCGATCTATTACACTGTCAACAACACAGCATATATACATTAAGTATTACCAACAACAGTAGTAGCGACCAGCGAAAACTGTTCTACTATACCGTTGTTAGTTGACTTACCTCTCGAGTGGACGTCTTTCGCAAAGTGAAGGACGATCACACGAGAGCGCTGTTTTATACCTTCAGGCATAGAGCTTTTGCTTACAGAGCTTTTGCTTACAGCTTTTGTGGATTACATAACATCGTGTAGAATGTAATATAATAGTACAGGTGTAGAATGTAATGCTAATCTCTATTTACAGTGTTGCCATTGCTACAAAAGTAATACATACTTAATGCTAAATAATACGTATGCTACAATACTTAGTACTAAATTATACGTATGCTACAGTCTCCCCCTTGATGAACGTGAAGGAACCGCAGCGGTCATCACACATCTACATCTTCTTCCTCGGTCTTCCTCTCTTTCGTATAGGTTGTACTGGGGTTGGTTCTTGGTTTGCGTTTGTACCGTTATACAGTGTTAGGGCTGATGCGTGGTATGTTCCAAGTGGCACTGTTGGATCAGTTTTTGATGCGATTTCATATGTGCTTGCACCGATTTTACGTATTACGAGATAAGGCCCATCACGTTTTGGTATAAATTTGGAGGTGATACCTTTCGCTGCTTGACTTAGTACATGCGTTGTTACCAATACTTCGTCTCCCACACCGAGTTTAGATTGAGGTTGTCTATGCTTATCGACATATGTTTTATTACGATCTTGGGCTTTTTGTTCTACCTCTCGAGCGTTTTTAAAACTTTCTGTAATATTCTTCAAATATGGTGTAATTTGCGGAATGAAATTTTCGTTTTCTGTTATAGTACGTATATCATGTTCTACGCCATCGAATGTGCGCAACTCTCTTCCAAAAGTGAGATAGGCTGCTGTATAGCTAGTGGATTGACACTTAGCTGAGTTCATTGCGAATCGTATTGAGGGTAAGCCTATATTCCAAACGCTGTGCTGATTTTGAACGATGATCGCTAGTTGAGCCTTAAGGTCTCTGTTTTTTCGTTCGACTGGGTTACTTTCCGGATGATAAACTGGTGTAAAAATGTGGTTAATTCCCATGCAGTAAACTATTTGCTGCATTACCGCTGACACAAATTGGACTCCATTGTCTGATTTCAGACGTCTGGGGACTCCATATCTTAGAAAAAATTCATCGACTAATAGTTTCGCACAATTTTCGGCTGTTGCCTCTTTTAAAGGAAATAACTCAACCCATCTACTTGCCACATCTTCTACTATCAGGATCCACTGGTAGCCATCTTCTGTTTTTGGTAGAGGACCAAATAGGTCTACAGCAACAACTTCAAAACGTTGTTTGCTACTTGTTGTTTGAAGCAATCCCATCGGCTTCATGTTGCTTGCCTTGTATCGCTGGCATTCAATACAATTCCTAACATATTTTGTAATTTCGGCTCGCATTCCTGGCCAGAAGTAGCGACTCAAAATACGCGCTATGGTTCTTTCTGCTCCGTAATGTCCAGCAGTGCTGTCGTCATGATACATTTTTAGGATACTTTTGCGCTCGTGGTCAGGTACGACGAGCTGTGCATCGTCAGCATCTTCATTTGCGTAACAGTATAACACGCCATTGTTTAAAACATATCCACGAGTGTACCATAAATTGGCATTTTCGTTGGATTCTTCCAATGCATTAACTATATTTTTCAAGTAGTCGTCTCTTAATTGCTCTTCGCGCAGTTCGATAGCTTTTTTATGTGGCATATCGACTTGAAAAGCGCAAATATCGCACGGAGGCCGTGACAACATGTCTGCAACAGAATTCGTTCTACCTGGCGTATAGTCAATTTTAAAATTGTATTGCTGTATTTGCAATGCCCACCTTGCTAGGCGGCCTGTAGGTGACTTCACGGTTAATAACCATTTCAGCGGTTGGTGGTCAGACACCAATAAAACTTCGGCTCCTTCTATATAGCCTCTGAATTTGGAACATGCCCATACAATAGCGAGGGCTTCACGCTCTGTAGTCGAGTAATTTCTCTCTGCGGCTGTCAAAAGTCGGCTTGCGTATTCAATAGGGTGTTCGCATTCTTTCTCCCCCTGTATTAACACAGCTCCCAATGCATATGCACTTGCATCTGCTTTAATGATGAAAGGGACATCATCTTCAGCTTGCTTCAAAACTGGAGGGCAAACGAGTGCTTGTTTAAGCTTGTTAAAAGCTTCTATTTGCGGAGTATCCCATCTCCATACAGCATTCTTTTTCATTAATTCCGTAAGCGGTTTAGCAATTTCAGCAAAACGGTCAATGAAACGTCGATACCAAGAGCAAGTTTGTATAAACGACATCAATTCTTTGATATCTCTTGGCTCTTTCCGATGCGTAATCGCTAGAGTCTTCCCTGGGTCAACTTGTATGCCTTCGTTTGTTAACACATGGCCAAGGTATTTAACACTGGCACAACAAAAACGACATTTGGCAGAATTAATGCGCAGCTTGAATTTCTCTAACTTCAGGAATACATCTTTTAAATCGGTTAAGTGTTCTTTGAATGATGGTGAGCAAATTATAATATCATCAAGATATGCTAAAATATGTATGTTTGGTAACGTTGCTTTGAAACGGTCAATCAACCTCTGGAATGTCGACGGTGCGTTGCGTAGACCAAATGGCATTCTCTTAAACCGGAATGTACCAAAAGGCGTAATAAGGCACGTCTTATCTCTGTCTCTTTCTGCTACCGCGATTTGAAAGTACCCACTTTGAAGGTCTAAAGTGGTCATAAATTTTGTGCTTTTTGCAGCGTGTAAAAGGTCGTCTATTCGAGGCAATGGGTATCGGTCGGGTTTTGTTATCGCATTTAGTTTACGATAATCTACACACACACGAGTACCACCATCTTTCTTAGGCACCATAACAACAGGTGATGACCACGCTGACTCACATTCTTCTAACACATCGTTTTCAAGCATTTTGCGAATTTCGACTTTAAGTTCCTTTAACTTAGAAAATGATAATCTATACGCCGGTGATGCAATCGGCTCGTGTTCGCCAGTATCTATAAAATGCTGTGCATATGGCGTCGGTTCGCAGGATGTGCTAAAAACGTGTACATGTGATTGGAGCACTTTGTCGAGCTCAATCTTCTCCGACACTTCTAGTCCTAAACCATCATTTTCTTTAAAAATTTGAAAATCAATCGAAAACAAATCAACATTATCAATAGTGCTTTGATTGTAAACAACACCAGTAAACAACTTCGGTCCTTTAGGTCTTTCGGGTGTAATCATGTTAGGCGGAACTGCATCTCTAAAGATACTTTGTATAGTATGCGGTGAATAATCGTTTGGCAAATCAGGACCATAGTACTCAACCTCAGACATATATACTTTTGGCTCGTCAATCTCTTTGACTGCTGCCTCCTCCGGTTTACGTTTTGTCACGAGCGTACATACTTTTACACGTTCTATAACATTTAATTCGAGTCGCAGTGGATCAACGAAATCAAAATGTTGCGTTGGGTTATTTTCAAAGTACCAGTATCTTTGACCCATATTTAATACGATTTCCGCTTTTTCTAAGAAATCTGTTCCCAGTAATGTTTTGTTTCCAATTGCATCAGGCAATACCATGAACTGAATAGTAAAGCTACGCCCACCAATTACTATATCGCACTTAGTTGTAAGGCATCGTTGGAGTTTCGTACTTCCGTCGGCAAGTGTGATTTCGCATTCAACTTTGCGGTAAGTGCACCCCTTAAAATCCATTATGCGTTTCAAGTTTGCGCTAGCTACACTAGTACGAGCGCCACTATCGAAATAAATCTGTCCAGGCATACCGAACAATTGAACATTAGCAATTGGAATCGGTTTTCCAATTGGAATGGTTAACGAATTAAAACTTACCGAACCATGGCTAGTGGACGGTTTATTCAAACATTTCGGACAATTTGCGCGTGTAACACCTGGTGCATTGCATCCATAACACGAATACGACGGCTTTGTCACTAAAGCATTTGCAATCGCTTGTGTTTGCGCTGTTTTGGCCTCTTCGATTTTCTTTTTGAAGCACACTTCTGTGTAATGCCCCTTTTTGCGGCAAAAACCACAACGTACCGGACCACTTGTACTATCGACGGCTTTATCGGCGTTCGCGGTAGTCATTTTATGTTCGCGCAAGGTCATCTCTGCTTCTCTAGCTTCATTTAATAGATCATCGAACGTAGTAATGCGTTTACGACTAACCCTATCCCTAATTTGTAAATGAATCATACCAAACAAAAGATGGATTTGGCCGATTTCACTAGGAGCATTAGTGAGTTGGGAAAAGAGAGCACGTTTTCTTCGAACAAAAGAATCAGTCGGCTCGTTTTTGGCTTGTTTGCTTTCTATGATTTCAGCATAGATTCGCCAGTCAGGCTTAGGGGGACAAAAAGCTTCACGCAGCATACGCACAACATCCTCAAAAACTTTGGGCTTTGGCTGTACACCGCGCCACCATTCTGCTGCGTCACCCTCTAAAATCATTGGCATGCCAGTAATAGCATCCGCGTCACTTATTTTCTCGACAGCTTTAAACGTCCCTACAGCAGCAATGAACTCCTCAACTTTTGTGGAATCGCGTTCACCTGCATAACGAGCAGTACAGTTGCTCAACGAACCACTACGTACATTGTAATGGCCGACAGCTTGCATAAGCTGCTCAAACTGTTCAGTAGTAAACTGAGCCATCTTATTATTTTGCTTCGCAATTCTTTCGCTTCGGCGATAATAATTATAACTACTCGAGAGGTTTGCCACGATGTTGGGCGCCAATTATAAAGGGGGTACGTACACTAAAAGAAACCTTAAAGAAAATAGCGTGATATGTCATATATATATATAAGTATATGTATGTGTTAGCAGTAATAGCGACCAGTGAAAGCTGTTCTACTATACTGTCAATTACATACATATTCCTGCAATTAATATTATTGTTTGTATATATATACATATGCATATATGTTACCAGTAGTAACGACCAGCTCATCACCGATCTATTACACTGTCAACAACACAGCATATATACATTAAATATTACCAACAACAGTAGTAGCGACCAGCGAAAACTGTTCTACTATACCGTTGTTAGTTGACTTACCTCTCGAGTGGACGTCTTTCGCAAAGTGAAGGACGATCACACGAGAGCGCTGTTTTATACCTTCAGGCATAGAGCTTTTGCTTACAGAGCTTTTGCTTACAGCTTTTGTGGATTACATAACATCGTGTAGAATGTAATATAATAGTACAGGTGTAGAATGTAATGCTAATCTCTATTTACAGTGTTGCCATTGCTACAAAAGTAATACATACTTAATGCTAAATAATACGTATGCTACAATACTTAGTACTAAATTATACGTATGCTACAAAATTATATTTTTTTTTTGTTTTTCAGATTTTTTTTTTATTGTACCCAAGCCTACAAATAGAGTAATTTTGGTATAGAGCTAAAAATTTTTTGATTTTAATTTTTAGAATAAAAAATCCATTTTTCGAACAAAAAATGTTTTCTCAACTACTTATGTATTATTAATAAAGATATTGGACGAAAGAGGCTACATTCAGCTATTAACATTAATTTTGCTTTACTTTTTATATAATATCGTATACTTAAGTCCTTTGAAGAATTCATGCTTAAATATCTTTAAAATTTTCTTGCTGTTTCATAAAAACGAAAAAAAAATTGTTGAACTTTCCTCCTATGAAATAAAGTATACGCAGTGGATACCTCTGTTTTCATGTTCCCCTTTGAGTCGTTAAAGTACTTTAAAAATGCAACTGGAAAACTGGGCAAATTGAAAACTGGCAAATGGAAAACTGGCATTGCTGTATAATTATATAAAATCTATAATTCCACGTGCATATGCAATTTTTCCTGGATAACAAAAAATAGATTTTTATCTCTTAATAGACTTTGGTGTGTTGCTTATTTTCTTTGAATATTTTTTTTATTTTAAATAAATTTTTCTTTTTTTTTTCGTAAATAATTTTTCTGGTGCCAGCAGCAGCTGAGAGTTTTAAGACTTGCCTCTCTCGTTTGTTGAATTTCTTTGTCATTGAAGCAAATAAAGGGTGATTTTTTAAGAGACATAGGAAAGTTTTTCAAAAAAAAAACACACGTAAAATTCAGAAAAATGTATGAAATTTTTATTTAAATCGATAGTACAGTCCATATAATTTAGTGTTTGAATTTTATTTCATGCAAATGTTGGCCGCGACTGCGCTTCAAATGGTCCATCCGCTTAGTCCAATTTTGGCATACTCTTTCCAATGTTTCGGCCGGTATCTCACATATAAATGCTTTAATGTTGTCTTCCAATGCGTTAATTGAAGCAGACTTGTCTGAATTGACATAAGCTTTAAGATAGCCCCACAGAAAATAATCTAAAGGCGTTATATCGCACGATCTGGGTGGCCAATTGACAGGTCCCGAACGTGAAATAAAATGTTCACCGAACTCGCATCTCAACAAGTCCATTGTTACGCGTGCTGTGTGGCATGTGGCGCCGTCTTACTGAAACCACATGTCATTCAAGTCAAGCTCTTGCATTTTGGGCAAAAAAGCAAAAAAAGTAGGATATAATTTCACGGTAGTGCTCACCATTCACAGTTACGTTACGATTCGCAGCATCTTTGAAGAAGTACGGTCCAATGATACCTCCAGCCCATAAACCGCACCAAACTGTGGCCTTTTCTGGATACATTGGTACCTCTTGCAATGCTTCTGGCTGATCTTCACTCCAAAATAGACAATTCTGCTTATTTACGTACCCATTGATCCAAACATGAGCTTCTGAACACAATTTTTCGATAAAAAATAATATTCAAAAAAAAATAATAAATAATAATAAATTAATAAAATTCAATGATTTGCAAGCGTTGTTCGTTTTTAAGACGATTCATGGTTAAATTATAGACCAAACTGAAGATGTTTGACAGTGAAAAAAAAACACGAAACGTGCGCCAGCTGTTTAAGCCAACTGTTTAAAAAGATAATAGCTAAAAAATCACCCGTTATAACAATAATCATTCAAAAAAAGTATAGAAACAGAATTTTTAATGACTATGAATTCAAGATGAGGAGGATGTTATCCTTCTTCATAAGCTTCAGTTAAATGTGATTTGACATGAGAGAAGAGAAGTGACTTTACTATTATACCAATTTTCCAATTTCAGCAATAAGACCGAAATTACTCATACAATTCGTATCGAGCGTCGACGGTATAAACATAAACAACATTACTCGGAGTGTTCCCGCCCCAATGTAGTATACCATAATTTACTATTACTGTGAGACTGCAATTACATTTGTGCACTGCAATAGTCGATGTTCAAATGTAGCACACGAGCTGGTTGTGAAATAGGCTGCAAATGTAGTAGGTGCCTCAAGCGAAGGGACAAGCTTGAAAACTTTTTGGCTAGTAAGACAAGTCTTATACAGTTTATTTGAACAAAGAGCTGAATCTCTAATGTTCCAAGGCCCCATAAGTGCTGTATTCAGTGCCAGCACTGGAGACTCCTTTTAGTAGACACACAACAAGCAGATATATTTCACCTCAAATGGCTTCTGTCTCAGCTGTACAGTTTAGAAGAAGATGAACACCATCAATGCTCTACTCTGGCAAAAATCGTTACATCTACAATTCGGGCAAATTTTCTTTGAAGGCTCAAGCGCCTTTAAGTCAAGAGGCATTCCCAATTTACATAGCGAAAGAAAGGGACAAAATTGAAAGTTTCTAATATTTCAAGTGTGCTGCTTGGCTCCACGTGTGGTAGGGCAGTCACAGAAATCCATTCATGCTCTACTAGGTTTTCAGAAAGCATATCGACCCACACACTTTAAAAAAATTTATATCAAAATTGAACACCTGTAAGTCTAAAAATTATAATTTTTACTTGTTATACTCAACCCTACAAATAACACAATTTTCAGAAAAATATATCACAATATCCAAAATACTTGTATAGCTTAACATACTATAGAATAGCTCATTTATGGATTCTTGACCAATGGTTCCACGAAGCCACTAGAGCAAGAGATTGCCTTTAAAATTTAATTGTCATGAATGGTTCTACATAAAACTAATAAAGATTGCCCAATCAATTTGAATGTTCGTTGTGTTATTTCAATTTAAAATCCGACACCTCTAAATTGATCACCCTTTATTTGTGCATATTTAATATATTTTTCACTTATAAAGGGTGGTTAAATTTTAAGGGCCGATGTTGAATGTGAACCACACCTAAACGTCAAGTTTTTTTCTGCATTTCATTTGACATTTTTCAATTTCAGACTAACTCAATTTGAACCATGGAAAGATACACAATCGATCGTCGCGTTAAAGTTATTCAGGCTTATTATGAAATCGGGCGTTCAAATCAAAATGCATATCGCGTACTTCGTGTTTTTTTCCGTCAATTTAATCGTGCAAATGTGCGTACAATCGGAGAAATTGTGCAAAAGTTTGAGCTAACCGGGTCTGTAGGATATGTGAAAATACCAGTGCATGCTCGTACAGCTCGTACTGCAGAAAATATTGCTGCTGCTCGCGATAGTGTGGTTGAAGAGCCGTCCATCTCAACTCGTCGACGTGCCCAACAATCGCACCTCTCACGCTTGCATTTACACGCTTACAAGGTGCAACTGACTCAAGAACTAAAGGCTCTTGACCATTTTAAGCGTCGTCAATGGTCAGAATGGTGGCAGGAAATGGCAACAGTGAATAGCCAATTTTCGAAGAAAATCATCTTGAGTGATGAGGCACATTTTCACTTCAGTGGATTCGTCAATAAGCAGAATTGCCGCATTTGGGCAAATGATAATCCAAGAGTGATTGCCGAAAAACCAATGCACCCACAAAGAGTGACTGTTTGGTGCGGTTTATGGGCCGGCGGCATCATTGGGCCGTCTTTTTTTCAAAATGAGGCCGATCAGGCAGTTACTGTGAATAGTGTTCGCTATCGTGAGATGATAAGGAACTTTTTCTGGCCCGAATTGGAAGATATGGATGTGAACGATATGTGGTTTCAACAGGACGGTGCCACTTGTCACACAGCTAATGAAACAATGGCTCTTTTGCGCGAAAAATTTGATGGCCGAATAATTTCACGTCGCGGCGATGTCAATTGGCCACCAAGATCATGTGATTTGATGCCGTTGGACTTCTTTCTTTGGAGTTATTTCAAAGGAAAAGTGTACGTCGATAAGTCAGCAACAATTCAAGAGGTAAAGGATGAGATAATTCGGCACATTAACGGCATAGAACCTCAATTATGCCTCAGCGTCATCGAAAATTTGGACCATCGGATGGAGATGTGCCGCCGAGGCCGCGGTGGTCATTTGGTCGATATTTTTTTCCATGCGTAATTGAGCCATACCAATATTATCATAATAAAGAGAAATGACAATAATTTCCTAAAAAAAATTGTATTTTATTCAAAATCAATCAACCAATCCTTGAAACTTAACCACCCTTTAAAACAGAATCGCGGTGAAAAAGCCAAACACTGCGATTGGGTGCTAAAATGCGTGCGATTGGATTGCAACATTTTTACCCCATATTGAAAAAACTTTCGCTTGACAATGTAATTCTATGGCATTTATTACTCTACGCTTTGCTTCAATTTCAAGTTGACTTTTCGATTTTCGCCTTCCGTTCGATTGGCGCACGTGCCACTTCACTACGTGAAATTTTACAGTTTCATTTTATCTATAAGTAAAACTTAAAAAAAAATAATAAATGAGCAGTTAACTACTTTAGGATGTTTATGAGAAACGTGCAAATATTCTGAAACACAGCGGAAAGTGAATAGCAAAAAAGTTCACACTCAGCTTAAACTTCTCACTTGGCTCCGAATTTCTCACACTCATGCCTGGGTGCGTGCGTTCGAATGTTATATGCGTGTGTGTGTGTGACGTGCATTTTCTCACAGTTGTGTCATAGTCAATTATTGTCATTTGCATACCACTTTCTTCGACATTAACACCAACAGCTGGCTGGACGTGCCGCGCCACTTGCGCTCACTGGCAGATACCAGTTTTTATGTAGACCATTGCGCAGCCATTTGAAATCTTTGTTTAGTTATTTTTTTATTCTTTCTTATTTTTTTTATTTTGTGTGCAAGTGTTGTTGCGAAAAAAATTGTCTCGCCGCCTCTAGGTTTGTCTACTCCTGCCAGCAGCCAACAAAAGCGCAAATAGTCAGCGTTGCCAACTGTTGCCGCTGTTCGCCAGCTAGTTTTATCTTCTTCTTGTCATCCTTGGGCATGTCCTTGCTAAACAATGCCAACGAGAACGTTTGCACTGATGGTCACGGGGACGACGAAAACTTTTGTTGTACTTTTATCCAAACGCGTTGTTGACAGCGAAGTAGCTTTACTTTATTTTGTGAGATTTGTTTTTTTTTTTTTTGTTTTCTTCTACCGTTGACATGTCTCGAATAGCTGGCGCATTCGCGTGCAAAGTGTATTTCAATGCTTTTCGTATTTCATTTATATTTCATTTTATTTACTTATTTTTATATTTGAAATTTTTTGTTTTTGTGGCTGCTTGTTATCAGCAGAATAATATATATTACGCTCGTGTGTGTGCGTGTGTCTCCTTTGCTGCTGATCTCAATGCTAAATTGTCTGAAGTGCTTAGTCTCTTGACAGTGGCCTTTTGTGGTGGCGGTTGTGGTAGTGAGTGACATTTATTGTGGGACTGCCTGTTGCTTTTGCTAGTACGCTGATTTTGTTATTTCATTGCTTATTTTATTGTATTATTTTTTATGATATGTATCCCCTTTTCCTACACTTTATTCTTTCAGTTCGTAGGCACATTTTGGAGGACAGCTGGTGTACTTGTAAAGTAACAAATAAATGTTAAGTATGAATAAAATGTAATGTCTAAGCAATAAAGTGTGCCTTAAAAACCCGAGCCAATAAATTATTCCTCGCTCTAAATTTTACTTTTACGCTTATCAATCGTCTCATAAAGATTTATGTGCTAGTTCAGAGAATATCTCCACAGATTTAACATCGAGCGATCCCTACTGCCAATTCTGTGTCGTTCAAGTCGAAGAACCTGAACACGCAACCTTAGAATGCGTCCGATTCACTGAACTGTGGCGGCTGCAGACTAAGCGCATATGAACTTTTTCGTTCAATGCGGCCTTCACCTGAAAAGTTGGAAACTGGAAGCAATTACACAAAATCACTAATGATAAGGATGAGAAGGAACGGCAGGATGATCAAGCTGCACGAACCAATGACGTAGGTAGGTAGGTAGGTAGGTAGGTAGTGATGGTTACCCAGAGAGTGGGCTCACTTAGACGAAAGAGTTTGGTTCATCCTTTGTGGTACCTTTGCAAGAGGGGAAAAAGAGGTGAAGGAAAAGGACGATAGGACGAAGGGAAAAGGTTGGGGAGGGTTGAGTGTTTGTGGACTATGAATGGTGACTGGTCTGCGGTTGTGTTAACCTCTCTATGCTGCTGATGAAGTTCATCAGTTTTTTGTTATCAAGACCCGCTATATCAGCAGGCACAGAAAAGAAGTGAGAACCAAGACGCTTGAATCTTAGTCCCGCCAGAGCTGGGCAGCTGAGGAGCAGGTACTGAGTTGATTCCACCTCATGCTCCCTACAGCTAACGCAAAACGAACTCGAAGTGATTTCGAGTCTCACGGCATGTGTACCCCGCGGGCAGTGCCCCGTGAGGATGCCCACGGAATTTGAGAGATGAGATTTCGTCATCTTCAGAATATCCCTCGAACGCCTCCTATCCAAACGTGGTCAGAACGGCTTCGCGATCCTACACGTTCGTGTACTTACCCAGCGCTCGCTGAGTTGGTGCAAAGTCCATCCTTCCAGGAGTAGAGCGCAGGTTGTCACGGGGATCCCGATCCTCTCCTTTCGCGGGCACACCGCCTCACAGGTCCCTTGTCTGGCCAGCTCGTCGGCTTCGCAGTTTCCAGCAATGTCACTGTGGCCAGGTACCCAAATTATCTTTATATCGAAGAATTCTGATGCCATCGAGAGAGAGACCAGGCATTCCCGGACCAGTTTCGAGTGCACCATAATAGAGCCTAGGGCCCTAATTGCCGCTTGGCTATCGGAGTAAATATTTACCTTCTTAACAGTTATTCCGCTAGTAAGTAGCCAGTCAGCTGCTTCTTTAATTGCGACGTAACAAGAAGTTAATTTACCTGCCTTGCGAAGGAAAGCCTTTAAAATGGGTGCTGCGGTTAACAAACAGAAACGAGTGGTAGGGGTGGTTTCAGTCCGTAGGCGCAAAGTGAATCAGGACTGCATATTTTTTGTTTTCCTTGTTCCCTCCTCTCGGGGGCATAGGCCCTCGACAAGATTTGTTTTGCGTTGCTTTCGTTAATCTATTTGATTTCTGACAGGGTAGGTGATTAGCCTGCCACTACCTGTTTTAAATAGTGGGAATTCCCACCTGTCATTGCTTAGGAACAACGCCTTCTTACTGCTGGGAGCGCCATCTGTGTTTCACATTTTTCTGCCAGAAGGGTCGCACAGATGGTTGAGGACTCCGCTAAAGTGGTGTGTCTGCGCTATTACCGCGGCTGCCCGCTTCTTCTTGCTGGCGCCACTTGATGCAATGTGTAGCTGGGTGCTTTTCTTTGATTTTGCTTGTTTTAGTAGCTACAATGCAAATAATGCGCTGACTATTATATGGCGGCCGCCGTAGCCGAATGGGTTGGTGCGTGATTGGTTCGAATCTCGGTGAAAGCAAAATTAATAAAAACATTTTTCTAATAGCGGTCGCCCCTCGGCAGGCAATGGCAAACCTCCGAGTGTATTTCTGCCATGAAAAAGCTCCTCATAAAAATATCTGCCGTTCGGAGTCGGCTTGAAACTGTAGGTCCCTCCATTTGTGGAACAACATCAACACGCACACCACAAATAGGAGGAGGAGCTCGGCCAAGCACCTAACAGAAGTGTACGCGCCAATTATTTATTTTTTTTTATTTTTATTATACGGGAGTAAGGATGAAAGAATGATAGGTAAATTTGGAAAAGTGCAAGAACCGTGCTTTACGTGGGATTCGAACCCACAACCTCTGGGATGGCCTTGACTACCGAGGCCACTTATAGCACAGGCTATAAATATCTTTAGAAGATTTAACCTTCAAGTCTTTAATCAAGCAAATAATCAGTCAAGTAAAATGGAATTACGATAGATGCTAATATTTATTTATAATATATTCAATTTATTTACATTTTCCATTCCACCTTTTTGTGATTCCATATTAAAAGTTATAATCTCGCAAAGAATGTAAAAAACAAAGTTTATAGTAACAAAGGCACGACCCACTCCTTGTGTAAGAAACTAAGCGAAAACGCGAAGAGCATTTCAGAAATTCAATGATATCATAAGAAGCTAATTTTAGTTTTGCGCAAATTATGAAAATTAAAGAAAGTTGTGAACAATAAGAAGGCATTCAACTAAAGTTGGATCAAAGTGTTTACGTTTGCTGCTGTTATCTTTTACGATCGTCTTTTATGTTGCCAGCTATGAAAGGAAGTCTTCTTTTGCTCAAAATTGGCAACGATTTTTTGCTTTGAAAGTGTAAATCGAAGGACGCATAATGGCGCATTTGACCAATTTTGCCGAGATATTATTCAATATTAAGTCAACATATAATATGTCCACTGACCTAATAAATGCGAAAATTTAGATATAATATTTGAAAAGGAAGCCAGGTTAAAATGTATGTGCTTATTCTTTAAAAAGTCCTTTTTTAACTTTACTGAAATTTACATTAAAAAAAGAGCACCGAATTAGAAAATATTGTATCAACGAATGCGTATAGTGATTGGTTTTTATTTGGCAATAAATACAGGGTGAACGATATGAAGTGTTACCTATTCAAAACACCATAACTTTTTTGTGTGAAATTAGTTTTTATTCATTTCAAAGACATAATTGTTCAAAAATGATTACAATTTTAACATATATTCACTTTAGCTCGATATGACCACCTCTTGCCTTTTTGCCTTCAAACGGTCAAAAACTGAATTGCCTGCTGCACGAATGTGATGCCAAAATACCTCAAGGCCCATTGTCGTATAATCGCTTTTTTCAGCGCATCCATACTAGCATATTTTTTAGTCCTCAGCTTGCTCTCCAAATTGGCCGAGATAGAATAGTCCATCGGATTTGTGTCTGGCGAATTCGAAAGCCATTGTGTGGACGAAATGAAGTTTGGAACATGATTTTGTAACCATTCTTGGTTCACACGAGCTTTATGAGACGGTGACGAGACCTGTTGGAACGTCCATGGTCTACGACCGAAATGATTGCGCGTCCACGGCTCTAAAGCTGCTTCTAAAACATTTTCCCGATAATAAGTCGCATTCACTTTGACACCAGGCTCGATAAAAACGATTGGAGAGCGTCCATCAGCGGTCACTGCGGCCCAAACCATTACTTGCGATGGGAAATTGTTTCGAGTGGCCATACGTAGGCTCAAATTCTCGAATGAGCGTTCGGTCAAGTAAACTCAATCGTTTTGAGTATTTATGAACTGCTTAATTGGGAAATATTTTTCATCAGAAAACACAATGTTAGGAAATTCGCCACGTTCGTGCAAGCACAACAAATCCTTTGCTCTTTCGCACCCAACTTTTTTTTGCCACTTCGACGTGGGTTTCGTTCAAGTCGAGCCTTCACTTTACGAACCATTTCTGGCATTGTTGGGGTTTTGTTTGGTCCACCTCCATAGCGTTTTGCAATTCTACCAGTATCATTGCAACGTTTTATAGTGCGATACACAAACATTTTATTCACTTTGAGTTGACTTAACTCACTAACAATGGCTGGCTGTGATTTTCCAGCCAAATGTAACGTAATCACTCTATTACGTTTGAATTCCATCACAGAAAAAAGAAATTCAACAAAACTGAGACGCAAATGCTTTTGATGGCTTATAAACAATATATTGAACTGTTATTAGAACAATTTGGACGTTGGTATCATGAGCTGTTTTACAGATACAAGCAGTGTGAAGTTGGTAACACTTCATATCGTTCACCCTGTATTTTAACTTCTATATAAAGTGGACACTCTAAAAGGGTATACTGCATAACACTGTTCTGTGTTTTTATTATTATTTACTTCAAACATCTTTTTACATAACGACTTCGCATCAATGTATTTTAAGAAATGTAAAAGTCATGGTGTACTAATCAAGTTCGTTACTTAAGTCTTTGTTGAAAATGCACGTAATGATGCTTTATACGAATATACCACACACACACAGCTACATGTGCATAGAAAAGAATAACAAATAAAAGCGCAGTTTGCTGAAATAGAGCACATACAGCCGTGAGAATGATTTAACAATAACAATAACACTGAACATGGAACGCCGTTAGCAGAGAAAGTGAGTATACATTTTTTTCTCAATTTGCTATGAATAGCGTACGTACTAACTAAGGATGATAGATACCAGGTTTGCTCGTTAGGTATTGAGGGTATTTTTTGAGGGGAACTTTGGATTCTACGTTAGTTTTAGCTTAATGAAACACAAAACGAAGTACGTCGGCATATCTATCAAACTCGCTCAGAGCCAAATAACTGTCTGCTAGGTAGTACACCTCTAAAAATCATTTCACCATGCGTACTGTCAAAGTAAGTTCGTAATTAAAGTTATTGGTGGATTTCAGTAATTTTTAATGATTAAAAAACGTGTATAATATATTTTACATTAATTTGTTTGGGTAAATCTTATAAAAATAAACGAGAATTTCAGATATACTAAAAAATATTTTAGTTACATGGAATCTAAAATTATTTCAGTATATCGCATGGAGTTTTTCAAAGTTTGAAAATCGGTTCCAAAAGCTGCTCGAAAGGCGAAGTGATTTTGCTAATACAAAGGAAGCCGTTCGTTAAATTAAATTAAAATAGGGTAAAAAATAAAGTAGCCCAACTGTGTCAATAATTTGAGAAAAAATAGTTTTAGAGTTTCATAAATGGTTTAATGAAGTAAATGCAGTGCATTTTTAGATTTTCATTAATTTTCAGCGCAATTTTAGATTTTCGCATTGGTATCTTTTAACATGTTTAAATGTAAATTTTTTATTTTATTTATTATTATTAATGTTTTTATTTATTTACTATTTATTTATTAGAAATATAATTAGGAATAATTATATTATACCATGAAAGGCACTAGTAGCTTAGACCTCGTAATAACCGAGTATGAGCCAAAGTTGTGATGGTATCTCAGGTATTTTGCTTCTGAGCGCGGAAAGCGGGCGTCCCCACAATTTTTATAAAATAAATTTATTTGAATTGTAAATTACCTCTCAACCTAGCAAGCAAGTACAAGACACTCCCCTGAATATTTGTTCAACTTCTGCGGATCATGCAACATACACCACAAGCACCAAACCTTCGACACGAAATTCAAACTTTGCTCAACCACTAATTGAGTACAAACAAGCGCACGCAACCAAGAAAAATAATAATCATTAGACATTTAGACAGTCTTGCAAGCGACAACTTATTACACACTTTAAGGTGCATCAACAAACAAAATTTGGCATTTTTCCAAGTGAGTCCTAAAAAATTTGTTTTTATGGTTGCGAACAAAATGTGTTGGGTTATTCGTCGAATGGACTTCGCTGAAAATAACGGAGAAAATCGGATTTTCCACAAATATTTTATAATTTTTAAATGTTTGCTTGATTGCGGATAAAATATGAATATGGAGGTAAGCCGAAAATCGAGTTTTATTTATTGAGTTTATTATTTTTAAAAAATATGTGTTTAAAAATTATTTCCCAGCAGATTGTATAGGATTTTGGAGAAATTGTAAAATAAGAGGCATGCGTTTCTAAGCTGAGTCATCCATGTGAATTGAAAAAAAATTAACCGTGAAAAATTCAATACGTTCACCCTGTGTCAGGTGATTAATGTTTACAATTTTACATAAAGCATCAGGCTGACTGGCATCCGAGTTGTAATATATGGTAAGTTCGCTCAAGAGTAATAGATTTACCAGGTTTGGCTATAAGATAGGATGAAAAACAAAATTGTGCGTGCAACTTCGCCCGCCACGTCGCAGGGCCCTCGACAGCCAATTTCTGACCACTCGTTTCAGACGTATTCACACATTCGTCCAATCAGTCGTTGTTCAGACGGCAATAAAGTGACACTGTGTTGATTTTTTTCGTATATCGCGAAATCAATCTCAGTTCCATCAGCCGATTCTGTCGAATTTGCTGAGAGCCGGTTAACGGTCGTATATCGCCAACACAATCTCAGGTTTTTTTGTAAATACATCTCCTGTCAAGTTAGCCCATCAGCTGAATCTGTCGAATTCGCTGCGAGCCGGTTAACGGTCTGATATTGACGCACCTGTAAAAATTGTCTCCACATAAAGTTCGCCAACATTATGAATTTCCATTAGAAGTTGTTGCTTTATTATAGAAGCGGTACGGAATATACAAAGTATCCTCAGCCATTTCGAAATTCTGGAATCGCTACTTGTATTTTTACGTTTTTTTGTTTTGGAGTGAATACATCATCCTAAATTGCCGAATCTCGCAACATTTTTTAATTGCCGGACTTATTTTTCATTTTTCTTCTAGTTTCGCCAATTTTGTTTGCTTTTAAAATCTGAAAATCACGTTCACATCATTTCAAGTTTAAAACATCCTTTTAAAGAAAAAAATCTATAGCCTAAGCCAGAACAGGCCAATTAGCCTATCATCCTTTTTGTTAAAATCTTTAGAGCCGTTGCTAGGTGTGCCTATCAAAGGAAGGATTAGCGACAAACTATCACCTTTCTAACATGCATACAGCAAAGGCAAATCAGTGGAAACAGCGCTCCATGAGCTAGTTCACACAGTCGAGAAATCACTTCACTACAAAGACAACCTAGCTGCCTTTCTAGACCTCGAGGGTGGAAATGGGAGTAAGCAATGCAATAGTCTCGTTTATAGAAAGAATGCTAACTGGGCGAACAATAAGCGCAAACTTGGGTGACGCATTTATTAAAAAATTCCCGATCAGGGGTACACCCCAAGGTGGGGTAATCTCTCCACTTGTGTGGAACTTAACTGTCAATAATCTTCTTCAAGATCTTGAAAAAATGAGAGGGAAAATGATCTCATATGCCGATGATATTGTTATAGCAATCTCGGGGAAACCCCTTCCAACATTATGCGATCTTCAACAAAGATCTCTCAACAGACTATCACTTTGGTGTAAAAGTCGAAGACTTCAAGTAAATCCGGAAAAAACGGATCTGATATTATTTAGCAGGAAATATAAAACACCTGCTCTTAAACACATTAAACACATATTCCTAGGAGGGGAACCACTTAGAGTAAGAGAAATATATAGGGCTTGTACTGGAGAGGAAGCTAAATTGGGGGCTCACAGTCGAAGACAGAGCACGTGAAGCTATGACCGCAATGTACTCCTGCGGAAGGCTTATTGGGAAGAAATGGGTATTGGAACCCAGAATGATACATTGGCTCTACACAGCAGTGGTTAGGCCAATTCTCTACTAGAGTATTGTAATATGGTGGGATGCCCTTCAGAAGTGTGTGAACATCAAGAAACTTGACAAGGTGCAAAGACTAGCATCTGTTCTGATAACCGGCGCCATGTCAATCACACCATCGAAAGCATTATATGCGACATTAAACCTCCTTCCGGTAGATCTGCAGGCAATATATAACGCACGCAGTGCGGCAATAACGCTGAACACTCTAAACAAGTGGTCAAACACGTATTATGGTCACGGTCAAATCCTGGCTGACACTTTGGGGCTTCCCGGACTGGTGGACTATGCACTCCCGCCTATACCTGCCATTACATCATTTACGACCCTCCTACCCTCAAGGGAAGAGTGGGAACGGGACGATGTGAGACAGGGCGAGTCCATCCATGTATACACAGATGGTTCAAAGCTCGAGGGCAGGGTGGGCGGAGGTGTATATTCCGAACATCTAGGGATCTTCTTCAGTTTTCGGCTGCCCGACTACTGTAGTGTCTTTCAGGCTGAACTGATGGCAATAATAAAAGCCGCGACACTGATACAGTGTGATGCGATATCCGGAAATGATATCTACATTTTCACTCATAGCCAAGCGCCGTTAAAATCCCCCACAAAACAGTTGACAACCTCCAAGGTAGCCATGAAATGCCGCACATCTCTTGACGAGATGGCTGAGTCATTTCACCTAAAGGTAACATGGGTTCCTGGCCATCGCGACATTGAGGGTAACTGCAGAGCCGATGAACTAGCGAAAATTGGTATCAAATTGACTAATGAGTACATAGACAATGACATGTAGGCTACTTATCCTTGAAGAAATTGTAAAAAAGCAAACGAAAGATGGCGTAATGAAGCCACCTGCAAAATCGCGCGTCAACTGTGGCCGACTCTAAATGCTAAACGCACAGAATCTCTGCTAAGCCAAAATAAACACAGTCTTAGCACATTGATCTCAGTCATAACGTGGCACTGCCTAATAGGTAGACCCGCCCAAAGGATGGGTGTGCAAACACATGACTTCTGTAGAAGTTGCCTAGACGAGGACGAGGAAGAGACAATCTCGCACCTACTGTGCCACTGCCCTGCTCTATCCAGACGCAGGTTTACTATTCTGGGTAGACAATTTTTTAATGAGTTAGAAGATCTCAGTTCTACAGAAATCAGAGATATTTTAAAATTTTTGAAAAGCACACACTGGTTTTAGGAGAGATAGGGACAAGCTACCCACGCGGCATTACAATGCGCTATTAGCCTGAGTGTGTCCCACAGGACAACCGCTTCAACCTAACCTGAGCCAGAACAGAGTTAAATGGATGCAGATATTTTTTAAGAAAAATATATATACCATCTATCTCAGATCATAACCTGCAAAAAAAACTTATCCATGAAAAATCTTAGTTTGAAGAATATTTTCAGCGAAGCGAAAAATACTCTGTTGAACCAAAGTCATTATAAAATATTTCAAATTTTGTGTTTATCATGCAATGGCTCGATTTTTTTTTATTTCTCTAGAAAATATGAGTCACCCTAATAAGCATAACAACCAGTCACAATGCCAATAGTATCAACACCAGTCCAAAATAACAGCTGCTGTTATCAATGACATTATGTCGAGACTTGAAAATTGTTATTCACGAAAACATAAAATTATGAAATTGCTACCAATTATGTATGCATACACATACATACAACATTCAAATACAATACACAGATGTATGTATATATGTGTGAGTGTAATAAGCATGTACTTATTTGAGTCCTATCTATAAGAAAAACAACAACAGCAACAAATGATTTTTTCACCGCCCTTCGAACTCGTGCTCGTGCTCGTGTCACACCCTTAAGCGGTTTTTGTGTATGCAGCCAACGTAGCTGGCAGCAAATGGTGGAATTTAATTGCTTTTGCAACAACACTAACATTAATTTCATTTCCACATCCTGGTTGACACCAACCATCGTGGCAGTACTCAAAGTAACCCACGTTCGGGCACTTAGTTACTTCTGCACTCTCACTCTCCTATTTGTTAGCATACATACATACATATATACACACATAGAGTGGCGCGAGAAAATGACTGCAGCACATTACAGTTAATTTTTGCTGCTTGCTTTCTGCTGATTCCTGCCTTCTTCTCATTATTGTTGTTTCGCATTTTTTTGTTTTTCTTTTTTTTTTCTTCTTCTTATTTCCGTCATTTTGCTGATGTCACTATAAAAAATGCTTGAAAGTTTTCTTACTTTCCTCTGCTTGTGTGTGTTGTGTTGCTATATTTCGTTCTTCGTATTTTTCCACCAAATTATCACAGTTGTATTTGTTGTTGCGCCATTTTATTAAATTCACCTTTCTAATTATGAGTAGTTACTCTTGAATATCACAGAGAATTTGCCTTGTTTCGTGCTTATCGGATGACCGAGCGACAGGTGGCAGATAGCAACAATAATGATGGTTGTAAAACTTTTTCTCTTTTCGACTTTGCACTTCGTCACTTTGACACTTTAGCACTTATGTACATACATATTTATGTAGGTGTGTAACTGTAGTACAGTGATAAAGAATTTAAGAAACTTTTGTGGAAAATGTAATTATTTCAGTGTAAATACGAGTACAAAGGTCAGATGCGCAAGCATACGGGACGTGGCTGAAATGGGTAGGAGAGAGTAAGTGCTTCCCGTTATCTTTGTGCTTCTACGCTTTAAGAAAACGTGTAAATAAGTTTGAAATAAAATAATTTAAGCATAAAGCTATCAGCACGCATCAGTCTTTGGCAAAAAATCTCAATTGAACACAACGGGAAAAACTCAAATTCAAGCAATAAAAATCGGAAAAGTAAGACAAGTCTATATAATTAAAGAAAAGAAATCAAAAAACATTATAGATTAAATATAAAATGGAAAAAAATTAATTGCGCTGCACACTTTTCACACAAAATGACAAAAAAACAATATACAGAGTTTGATTGAAAAGTAATGAGCCTTCCCGCGCGGAGCGTCTGCCAAGCGATCAATCGAATCGGCTGGTGGGGGAAAATGATCGTTGGACCTTCTCCTTCCACTAGAAACCGATCCCAGTTCGCTGGCAACAGCGATGCAGTGAAAGCTGTTTTAAAAGTGTGTTAGGATTTTGCAGTGGCGAAAATGCAGCGATCGTTGGAGCAACGTTACTCGAACAAATTTTGCGTAAAGCTAAACAAAACGAGTACCGAAACCATTGGGCTACTCAAGCAGGCATACAGGGACTAATCTCTGTCCAGTGCCCAGGTAAAAGGGTGGCACAAGTCGTTCAAGGGGGCCGGGAGGACGTCGAAGACGAACAGCGATCTGGAAGGCCTTCGACGACGCAAACAGACGAAGATATGAACCGGGTTCGTGAATTTTTGAACATTGACCGTCGGGCTAGTCTACGTGAGATCAGTGAAGAGTTAAATTTAACTTATTACAATGTGCGGGAAAGAAAGCTGAAGGGGAGGCGTTTCGACTCCATCAAGGCGATCCCAAAAACTGTGACAGCCGAATTGAACGCGATTCCGGCGGATGATAAATTGTATAAGCCAAAAGGTTTAAAAAAACTGCTTAAAAAAAAATAAGGCTCTTTACTTTGCAATCAAACCCTGTATCATGTATCGATATCGGCAGAAAATTATCGCGTCGGGAAAAATGGCAATTTAAAATTGCAAATATAAGAGTTCCAAATGAATTTTGCTATCTGGGAGTAGAACTGACGCCTAAAATGAGCTTTCAATAAGATCTTATAAAGCAAAACACTTCAGCAGAAATTAGTATAAATTCAGCTTGGACAAGTTTTCTTTCTAAAAAGATATAAATCTCAGCTCAAAATGGTTTCAACTTTACTTTGTAAAAAAAATCGTAAGACTTACGGAATGCTCGCCCACTAATGCCATTATGTTGAAAACGAATAG
Source organism: Anastrepha obliqua (assembly GCF_027943255.1). NCBI lineage: Eukaryota > Metazoa > Arthropoda > Insecta > Diptera > Tephritidae > Anastrepha > Anastrepha obliqua. Next base: position 13,446,853 of record NC_072893.1, read on the forward strand.
GGAAAGTTCGCACATCTGCCCTCTTGCACTATATCTAAATTATACAGGGTTGCCAATATTCGACGGACCCATCTGGCAACTCTGTATCTTTTGACAAAAACGTCAGATCGCTTAATGACATACCGCGTTGGAAGCGTCAGTCCAATCAGATTTTTACCATGGAACAGTACACGCCACGCGAGCGCTCCCAAATTGTTGAAATTTACATTCAACAAAAGAAGTCAATTGTGAAAACCCAACTTGCGAATAAAAAAATTAAATAATGTGAAAAGTGCACCTTCTAAGAACACCATTAAACGTTTGTACGAAAGGTTTTCGACTGGTGATGCTCTTTCTAATCCAAAGAGGCCAAATCAAAACCGACCAAGGCGTCGCCAAGGACATCCCAAAATCGCCGTTCTCAGCAGTTGGGCATTGCTCGGACCACTTTACAACGAATTATCCGCATTGATTTGCATTTATTCCCGTATAAGATTCAATTTACGCAAAGATTGTTGCCTGCGGACAAGCCTCGTCGATTGGAATGGGCCCAAAGAGTCATCGAAATTCGTCGGGTCCGTCGAATTTTGGCAACCCTGTATACGTAGAGAGTCCCAGTTACGGAAAAAAGCAGGTGGACTATGACTTATTCCTCTTTCTCAGCAAGGAGCTGATATTGTAGTCACTGAAACGAGGATATATTGGACAATGTAAAGACAACTTTCTTTTGGGATATATGAAAAAGTCAATGTTCCAACCCTAGCGTCGCTATTGCTAATCCTCTGCCATTATGGTAGTTAACTGCGCCACCATTCAGAGGAGAGGAGTGATGTTATTGTCCTAATCTAAGCTAGAAACCCAGAACGTACATATTATATATGTATACGGTCATATATGGTAGGTAGGTAGGTGAAATGCTTTTGACATACCAGTCTGGCAGTACCTATATACCACTAAAACGCCGCTTTGATGCCATTTTGAGGCCTACAACGTAGCTATCTACAGCCAACCAGAACTATTTATGTCATGAAGAAATTGCTGGGATTCAGATTAGAGTTCTGCTTCCGGCTGTCGAAAAATAAATAAATAAATAAAATGCTCAACAGTCTCCTTCTCCGAATGGCTTCTGCTATAGGAATTAAATGGTGAACCTAGCTTTTCTGTGTGTGTGCCGATCGTCCAAAGACCGGTAAACAAAGCTTGAGTTTAGAAATTGATTGGCGTGGCGTTCCCAGAACTTTCTGCGTGCTGTGCCTATTGTACTAGGGCCACAGAGTTTTCGAAGTAGCATACGAAAAAATGAAGCGCCATATATTCTGCGCTTTTCTGAGTTGTGCACATATATGTAAACGGTCCATTCGATTTTCTTCAATGATTTGGGCATGCGACGGGTCACCGCAAAATTCGTACCAAAACTGCTCGATCCGGACCAAAAGCAACATCGCATGAAATTGCTAATGAGATGTTGGACTCTGTTCGCGACGATCCAAATTTGCTCCAGAGGGTCATAACTGGTGACCAATCGTGGGTATATGGTTATGACGTGGAAACCAAAGCTCAATCATCTCAATAGAAGCTGCCGCACGAACCAAGGCCGAGAAAAGCGCACTAAGTTCGATCGAATGTAAAAGTATTGCTTACCGTTTTCTTCGATTGCAGGGGCGTTGTGCTTCATGAGTTCTTGCCACAGGGTAAAACGGTCAATAAGGAATATTATCTGCAAGTTGTACGCAATTTGCGCGAAGCATTTCGCAAGAAATGCCCCAATTTGTGGCAGAACAAAAATTGGCTCTTGCATCACGATAACGCCCCTGCTCACAATCGTTGTTGTGCGCGACTTTTTGGCCAAAAACAACACTCGAATGATGCCACAGCCACCGTGGGAGTATTCCCCATATTTGGCTCCCTGTGACTTTTTCTTGTTTCCGAAACTGAAGAGGCCCATGAAAGGATGACGCTACGCTATGATTGAAGAAATAAAGACGGCATCGAAGGAGGAGCTGAACAAGATAAAAAAAAATATTTTTTCGAAGATTGGAAAAAACGTTTTCACAAGTGCATATCTCATGGGGATTAGTTTGAAGGAGACAAAATAGATATTCGTATTAATGAATAAATAAATAATTTGTGAAAAAACACAAAATTCGCGATTCTTTTTAAACACACCTCGTATACTTCTCCCCAATTTTTGGTATTCCTGCTGTTGTCACACAAATGACAAGATCTCCTGTGGTACACCGCCTCCGTGCAGCAAATGATTTTTGTGAGTTTTTTCATAGCAAAGCCTTCAAAAGTTTGCCATCAACTATAGGGTTTTTCAATAAGGGCGGGTAGATGTTGAAATGAAATAAAATGGCGTTTACTGTGTGGCACGTAGCGCCGTCCTGCTGGAACCACATGTCGTCTAGGTCCATATGGTTCAATATGGGCCATAAGAAATTGGAAGGGTCACCACGTCAACCGAAAAATGGGCGCAATGCCCGCAACGTTTGCGTTAATGAACAGTCATTTTGATAATAAAGTTGTATCATTTAAACGTGCTGTTCAATCGTGTAACTTGCCATGATGATTTGTCATAAACACCTGAATAATAAACAAAATATTTGATAGATATCACCAAAACAAAATGGCTGCCACAGGGCGCCAAAATCGACCCGCGCCAATTGAAAAACCCTTTACGTAGGGAAAACTACTAGAAGAAAACTGATCCACAGTAGGCTTCGAACCCGGAACAACCGAATGTTAGTGAGGAGCAATATTTTGACACTGGTGTGAAACTTAAAGCAATAGCCCACTTTTTCTATACAATTTTGGGTCATGCGCCATGCTTTAATCTCTTTTAATCGAAAGTTTTCCGACTTACCTCAACCACTTTTGAAAACTAAACATATTTACTAAGCAGCGCCTTTCCCGCCCTTGCTGTTGCAGCGTGACATTCCACATTGAGTTGGGTGGCATATTAGTTGGCTGCCTGTTGTGTTTGCAAATTGAATTGAATTAGTCTACTGTAACTATTATTTAAATGCTTTTCTGCGATGAATACCGCAAGCAGCTAGAAAGGAATAGAAGTAAGTCAACTAAGACTAACCACAAATTACCTTACTTTGGAAAAAGTTTCAAAGAAGCTCCAAAATGCGGCTAGAAAAGTTTTTCCTTACTAAATCCCTTTAATGCCTGTGTTGAAATTAATTTGCCTTATAATATTTTGTTTTTTTTTTTTCATTTAAATAAATACTTCAATGTAAAGAATCTTGACTTTAACGCTCTGCTTCCTGCATTTGCTCAATCCGTAGCAAACTTTTTGCTTGTTTTATTAGCGGCTGCCTCCAATTTCAGCGCATAAATTTATGGTTACTTAAGCACCGCACCACAGCCACAACGATAAAATATAAGCCTAGTTGTAAGTAGTAAAAGAAATACTTGTAGTAAGTGGTGTGGTGGGTTACTGACACTTCCGGGCCTTTTGCACATTTACACAAACAAGTAAACATTTACTGCTACGGTGCCAGCGGAGTAGAGTTACGCTGGCCCGGTTATTTATTTAATGAATACACAAGAGAGCATAAGCAAGTATTTTTGTATAGGTACAATGCATACACCGACTTAATAACCTTATCGAACTTAAGAGAAATTCGAAAAGAATTTTTCTTAAAGACTTTCCAAGTCTGGAATTTAATTTTGAGTTCTACCTTGAATAAGCTGTTGGCAATGGAAATTTATAATTACTGCGAGATTTGTAATTATATTTTTGAAAGACTCAATATAAAATTTCACATATATTATTAAAGGTGGATTATCTCATGTCTTATCATCTCGTCAAGTGTATCTGCCAAATTCGCTTCAATTTTCAAACAATTTTAGGAAGATTCTCTACTGATAGTAACATGAAATATGCGAAAGTGGGGAGGGAATTTTATGTTTTTTTTTTTTATAAAGGTTTGCATAAAATTATTATACAAACTAAAAGTAATGCAGCGCTAGCATCGGAGGCTAATATTTGCCGTGATATTGGGATTAAAAATGTTGATATATTTTTGGAAGCCTTTTTCTTGTAAGTTAAATAAATTTTCGTCCTAAGAGAAAGCAAGTTAAGGGGACAGATACTTGTAAAACATCGAAAAAAAATTTTTTTTTCATAAAATCTTAATGTAATCCTTTAAGAATATGTCAAAAATTTTTTAGAACGTAAATTTAACTATTTCTTATATTATAGATCGTCAACCGTGACGACTCTATTCTTGGCGTTCGAGCGCTGGGAGAGGTATAGTTGCGTTGTATTCAAACTTTAGACACGTTTTTCTCAAAACTATATTTTTCGAATTGGCGTACACGATTGCTCGAAAAGTTATTGACCGATCTCCCTGAAATTTTGCACACATCTTTTTTATGATGTTATTTTCTATGTGAATTTTCAATTTTGCAAATTTTTCGAAAAAATAATTTTTTCAAAGCAAAAATAGTAGGAAAATTCGCCCCAAAATTCATTTTTTAAGCATTTTATTCCGCGTATTTTTCCCCATTTTTTTTAATTCGTATAGAAATTATGACATTAATAAACAAAAAAATCTTTGGTCTTTTGTATTTAGGTCACTGACGTCGATGCTACAATGCATGAGTGTACATTCGCCATTTTAAATGATTAAAATAAAAACAATTTTATATTATTTTAATGTATAAATTGACTTCTTCATTTAAAATAATTTTAATGAAAATCAGGAAAAATATGGCCGTTAACAGGTATCTGTCCCTTAAATGTTTTCAATAAAATTGTTTTCTTCTTTCAATAAAGAATTTGAAAAAATACGAACAATTTAAAAACAAAATTTTTTGTGTTCAAATGAAAGCAAATGGAAATTTGCCTTTAAAATAAAATTTAACTATTCATGAAGACAAAAAATTGCATGGTTAAATATTCATCTTGAGCCTGGAGCAACAGCAACTTAGGTGTGAGTTGCGTCATTATCTCAATACTACAGCTACAGTCCCACATATTCCAAGAATGATAGAAAGAGATTGCGCCCATCAGAGAGTACGTGACGTCACGTTTTTCCAAGTTGTGCAGTATTGCCAAACATTTGCTCTTCACAATAAATTTAGTGCTTTTTTATACCGAAAATGCAAATATTTTAAAAGGCGTTTGAATTTACTGAATGCGGGTTAAAACCATAGAGGTGTAATCGTTTCTTCGAAAAAATAATTGTGGGTCATAGGGCATCAAGAGGTGTATTCATAGTAAAAATAAGCAACAAACAGTACCTTATCTTGTTACATAACCTCAAATATAGCAAAAAAGTCGTTATCTTAACAAAAGAGTTTCTCTTAACAAAAAATTCAGAAATTAAATTGCACATAACCATAAAACGTTTATTTAAAAAAAAAACGCACATTCTAAAGACCATTTGTCACGCATACAAAGTTCTTTAAGTGATTCAATAAAAATTTGTTGTGTTATTTTCTTTCAATGGGCATTTTAGTGCGTTTTTATATCCAAAGCTAGGCAACACTGCAGTAGCGAGAGAGAGATTTGAATGCCGAAACCAGAAGAACACCAACAACACCTGCAATCGCGGGCAATGCCACCAGATGTTAAAAAAAGTAAAGCTAAATAAAACTGAGTGAATTATTTAAATATTTATTAAAAAATGTATATTTCAGAAAATTATAAACATTACTTTTAATTAGAACAGGCTAGAAAAATGTCATGAAGAAAGAACTAAAACTCCGAGACTAAATAACAAAACACAAAGCTAAATCAAGTTACGAAAATGGTAATCTGGCCATACTGGAGTTAAAATCACGTAACTCGTTGTCAAATTCGTTCACTCTTAATTTCAGTTTCACTATCTTCTTTTACGTTATTTCCATCGCAGCTCAAAGTGCAATCAGGTTAGAGGAGGTTGGCCTCTGCCGGCGACTCTCAAGGGACACGGTAGCATTTTCGTGCTATTAACACCGTATTTCTAGGAACTTCGAAGAGACCTCTCTATCGTACTAAGGGAACCTTTCCAAGTAGGCAGGATTGGATCAAGGGGAAAATCTGCACCGAAGGGAGTCGGAGCAGGGGTTTTCTCTAAATCAGCCAATTAATCTATCTAAACTGTCGAATACTGCTAGCAGTAGCTATTCAAGCAGAAGTCTTTGCGATCGTGCAGGCATACAAAATGCTTAAGGAACGCGGGAGCGAGGGAGATATTAACATTTTCTCCGACAGTCAAGCCGTGATCAAGGCTCTGACGACGCAATGGTGCCGAACGAAACTGGTAAACTCCTGTAAGGAGGAGATCAAATCCCTTGGGTGCGCAGGTAACATTGCTCTGATCTGGGTTCCAGGACACAAGAACATAGAGGCAAATGAAATTGCTGATGAGTTTGCCAGTAAGGAGACTGAATTGGCCTCAGAAACCTTCTAACCGGTCATCGGCATCCCCCTAGCAGTTGTTAAGGGGGAAGTGCATAAATTATTTCTCAAGAAAGCGCAGAAAAGATGGAGCACCATTTCTTCATGAGCTATTTAGAAAACCCTTTGGCCCCAGTACAGTATACGGAGGACTCAGAAAGTCCTTTGGACTCCTCGCCATTCGATGTCCAAACTCATAGCTATGTTTACCGGTCACTTGACGATCGGCACACACGCGGAAAAGCTAGGGTTACCATTTAACCCCCATTGCAGAAGCTATGGGGGACCTTTCAGAGAAGGAGACTGTTGAGCACTTTCTCTGTAAATGTCCGGTTTTGGCAGCTAGACGAGTAAGCTCACTAGGTGCTCCTTTCTTCGACAGCCTGGGGCAGTGCGCCGACCTAAATCCCATCAATCGTCTCCATTATATCAACAGCTCTATCTGCATGTTGGAGGTCTGATAATGGTATCAAAACGGCGCTTTAGTGCTACTTGAGGAGTGCCAGAACCATTTCACTTACCTAATCACAGATGTGCCAACCTACCAAAAGAAAATAGAACTCAAATCAATTGGCTTAGAACGTCACTTCGCCGTTGTTCCAGAAACTTTTTGGTCGTAGGGTATAATTTTTCTTTTTCGTAGGAAATTAATAATTTTATAACGTGAATAATTCGAAATGACAACACCAGCAGACAACTCAAAAGAACTAAATTACAATGTCAAACATTCAAAAAGATGGATCGCCTACGAAGTTAGGATGTTGAAGCAGAAAACAAAGCGAAATTCTACAGCAACAGGAATTTAATTAGAAGCTTGTGAAAATCAACTAGAAACAAAAACAGTGGCAGGCAAGAGTTGCACTTTAGTATAACTAAGATTTTCCACAGTTAAGCAGCAGCAAGCACACGAGAATATGGCACATTTCCTGCACTTTGCGGCGTTGCTTACACTAGACACTAACTCTCTCTCTATTTCCATCTCTCTACCTCCCTCTCTCTCGCTCTCTCTCGCTCTTACTCCCTCTAAGTTTGCTGCGTACTTAGATTCCTAGAGCAACTCCTGCATATCCTCTTATGTGCTTTTGATTTTGTCCTTGCCTGCAGAACTGGTTGACTACTTGGCTGGCTGACTCTTTCACTGACCGCCACTTTGACTAGCTGACGGCAGTACTTGTTCAACCCTGTTGACTGCCTGACTATGTGGAATCTGTCACACTGTTGGTGGCCGCAACAGACTTATGTACGTAGTTAGCTTGACTGCCTTTCGGTGTCCTTTGGTGTGCGCAACAAGTTTCTGTGATGAATGATAGTCAGTGTAACATGTGTACTTGTATGTGTGTGTATGTGTGTGTGCAGTGGCATGTGCGTGTCGCTCATGTAACTGTCATTGTATTACATCCGTATATCTCTGTCGCACTGTTTTTCAAACTTCTGTAGTGCTCCTGGTGTTCACGTACAAAAACTTTGGCTTTGCCAGTCAACTGCGCTTTTCCTAATAAATGAAATTTTAATTTACGAAAAGTTGGAATTTAACCAAATTTCCACATTCGCATTTGAGTTGTGAGCAGAGTGCAGAAGGTTTTTAATTCATTTTTCGCAATAGTTGTAAATTTTTGTTTATGTGATTTTAATAAATAACCTGTGAACTTTTGCGGAAAGCATTTTCCGCTTTACAATATTTTTGCAATTTATGTGATGAGTAGTTTCGAAAAAAGTTACTGTATAACTGAGTTGTGAATATGTCCAGATTGGTTGGTGGTGCATTGCCATGCACATATTTTCTATTGCTGTGGTTTAACTATTTAATTCACTGCAGGATGTACCTGGTTATGTGGTGGGTGCAAAGCACTTAGCTACTGTTGGCCTATATATCCGGCTACAGCTATACACTAGTGTGCCCCTTAAATTTCAAGTTCATTATTTTTTATGCGTCATATATTAGGAAAAAGCAAGAGTTCCAACAAGGGCATTTTCTTGGTTAGGTTAGGTTGTAATGGTTGCCCAGAGTGTGGGCCCACTTGAACGAAAGAAGTTTGGTTCATCCTTTGTGATACCATTACAAGAAAAAAAAAAGAGGTGAAGGAAAGCGATAAGACGAAAAGAAGAGGGATGGGGGGGTTAAGTATTTGTGGACTGTGAATGGTGACTAATTTGCGGCTGTGTTAGCCGCTTTATCCTGCTGAGGAAGTTCATCAGATTTTTGATGTCAAGACCTGCGATGTCAGCAGGCGCAGAAAAGAAGTGAGAACCAAACAGCTTAAATCTTAGTCTCGCAAGAGTGGGACAGTTAAGGAGCAGGTGCTGAAATGATTCCACCTGATACTTCATACAGCTGACGAAAAAAGGACTCGAAGTAATTCCGAGTCTCACGCCATGTATACCCTGCAGATAGTGCCCCATGAGGATGCTCACAAAATTTGAGAGCTGAGATTTTGTCATCCTCAGAATATCCCTCCGATCCATTTTTGAATCGGCTATAAAAAAAACTAATCAATATTTTTTCAAACCTTTTTTTTTTATTTTGAAGATTGAACATTGTCATTTATGAATGAAAAATAATATCGTTCAAATGACTGCCACGACGGGCTTTACAGTAGGCCATTCGATCAACCCAATTTTTAAGATCATTTTCGATGGTTTGGGCTCCAATTTCATGAATGGCAACTTCGATTTCGTGTTTTAAAGCATCAATCGTCTCTGGATGATTCGCATAGCATTTGTCCTTAACAGCTCCCCACAAAAAATAGTCCAACGGGCTTAAATCAAAGCCCCGAGGCGGCCAATTGATATCGGAATTTCGGCTGATTATTCGGTTTTCAAAAACAGTAGCCAAAAGTTCGAGTGTAACTTTGGCAGTCTGACAAGTTACACCATCCAGTTGAAACCAAATGTCGTCCATGTCATCCTCTTCAATTTTTGGAAACAACTCGTTGAGCATGTCACGGTAACACTCGCCATTTACTGTAACCGTGGCTCCTCGCTCATTTTCGAAAAAAAATGGCCCGATGATGCCGCCAGACCAAAAACCGCACCAAACAGTGACTCGTTGTGGATGCATTTGCTTCTCTACAATAACGTGTGGATTTTCTGAGCCCCAAATACGACAATTTTGCTTATTGACGTAGCCACCGATGTGAAAATCAGAAAAGACGAAGAACACTCACCACTTTGGAAATAGGTTTTCAATATTTCCCAATTTTGTTTAAGCGTATAGCGTAAATGTCAAACATTTAAGTAAATTATGAACATTGGTGTTACCATTCTCAAAAAAATAGGTGGTTCAAAAAGCAAACGCTATATGACCCACCCTGTATTTAGCGACCTTACACGTACTCGATACTTGCCCAGCGCTCGCTGAGTTGATGCAAAGCCCATCCTTCTAGGAGTAGAACGCTGTATGACCAGAAACCCAGATTATCCTTATATCGAAGAATTCTAATGCAATCGAGAGACCCTGACCACTTTAGAATGCACCATAATAGAGCCCAGAGCCCTAATTGCCGCTTGGCTATCGGAGTAAATATTTAACTTCTTAACAGTTATTACGCAAGTAAGTAGCCAGCCAGCTGCTTCTTTGATTGCGGCCACCTCTGCTTGGAACACACTACTGTGATCCGGTAACCTGAATTTGAGTTTGATGCGGAGCTTTTTGCAGAATACTCCACCTCCAACCCTACTGTCCAATTTCGAGCCATCCGTGAACAGATTAACCAAGCCCTGTCCCAGGTGTTGCCTCCGATCCACTCCTCCCTTGATAGAATGTGGATGGAGAAATTTCCCGCTGGCCTAAGCGAGGGTATACACTGATCCGTCGACGGTGGGATGAACTCAAAGTTTCTAAAGATGCTTGAGTGCCCATATGTGAGATTGAGTGTATAGCCCGAAGCTTTCAGTCTAATTGCGGTACGTGCAGCGGCAATTCTGCCTGCGATGTCTATAGGTACCAGATTTAAAATTACATTAAGCGCTAGAGTGGGAGTAGTTCGAAGCGCCCAATGATTCCAATGAGTGCAGACCCCTGAACTCTATCCAGCTTTTTAACTGATGTCATCCTCTCCAGAGAGTTCCACCAAACAACGACTCCACATGATTGGCTTTATTATGGCATTTCCTAACTGCGTAAAGACATTTGTTGATCTATATCATATTTGGAGTACAAAAAAATCGTAAGAAAACTCAGGTTACATTCAAGAGCCGTGAGAACAATTTCACAATAGATTTTGATAATTTGCTTGAGAATGAAAACAGAAGAAGATACATTATTTTTAATGAAACAGAGAGAGCCAGGTCGCCCAAAGCATAGGTGGTGTAGACGAAAAATTGACGGAAAAAGAAGAAAGATCTAGACGGCACCGACTGGAAGAAGAGAAAAGGATTGTAAGATAAAGAGAATCACTGGCTGTTGCATCTACTTCCACCTCAAATAACTTGGACAGTGTAGAAGATTGAATTCTAAACTCAGCTTGCCGGACTTTCTCTGCCATGAAGAAAGTTCAAAAAGAGGTAGAAATAATCTCATAACACCTAAACTAGTTGCTGCTTTAGATCGATCCCAGTTAAGCATTAGAGACTCCGTTTATGTATTCTTAATGCGATGGTAGAAGCGCTTTGTCTGAGTAGCGATGACGTCCCTATCCTCGATGACGTCCCTATGCTCGTCCAAATTCTCGATTCAGCGAATTAGTACTGAAACTAGAAATAATGGGCGGAAGCAATAAACTACGATTTTCAAAACAATGTACCCGAAGTAGTCGCAGTCCATTGGTATGGAAAACTTTTACCCGGATTGGATGTACGACGTTCAAAAGAAGAACGATTGCCAGTTATTGTTTCGTTTCGACGATAGAGAACAGCTTCTTGGAGTGCCAAAACTAAAGAGTTATTCTGGAAAACATCAAGCTAAGGCTGTCTCAACAGCGGTCTTCATTTCACGATAAAGTACAAATAATGTGCTGCGACACAACGGCTTCCAATACCGACCGTTTCAATGGAACTTATGCTATTTTGAAGCAAACTTGAGGAAGAGAATGGCTGATTTTCGCCTGTCGTCCTCATGTTTATGAATTAGTCCTAAAATTTGTCTTTGAAACCAAGATTAAGCAAATTACTAGTAGCCCAGATACTCCGATGTTCAACAAGTTCAGGGAAAATTGGAAAAACATCGATTCTAGTAACACAGAACCAGAATTAGAATTTTATAAGGCAGAATTAGACAAAGGTTTTGTTAAAGAGGACTACCGCGAATTAGTGGAAAAGTGCGTAATGTTTTTGGGAGGAGACACAGAGGAAAAATTAAAACTAAGACCCCCCGAAACTATGTATCAGGCACGCTGGATCTATTCGTTAAAAATACAGGGTGGCTGATGAATTTTGCTACATTAAGAAACTCAAATAACTTTTTTTTAGTGTATGGAATTCATTTATTTTTTTTTTCAAGTTGAAGGTCATTAAATTTTATTAAATGTAGCTTAACTAGTTTTAAAAATAATTGAATTTAAATGCCCCCCATGCTCGTTGACACAAGTGCGGCATCTTAGTAAAAAGTTGTTCATTGCTGCTTTGAGAGTTGCGACAGGAATAGCCGCAATTGTTGCCCGAATGGATTGTTTTAGTTCATCCAAATTTGTTGGCTTTGTTTTATAAACTTCTTGTTTACATAAACCCCACAAGAAAAAGTCAGGTGCAGTAAGGTCAGGCGACCTGGGGGGCCAACGAAATTCGGAGTTTCTTGAAATCAGTTTATTGGGAAGTTTTCGTCGCAACTCTGTCATAACAGTCTGGGCTATGTGAGACGTTGCCCCATCTTGTTGAAACCACACAGAGTTGAAAGGAATTCTCTTTCGGCGTGGTTCTGGATACAAAAATTCTTTCAGCATTTTCAAATAACGGTCTCCAGTAACCGTACGGTGTGTGACCATTTTCTTCAAAAAAATAAGGCCCGACAATACAGCGTGAAGAAACCGCACACCACACTGTCACGGGAAGAGGATGCAATTCCGTCTCGTGGAGTATCTGTGGGTTAGAAGTACTCCATATTCGACAATCTTGTTTGTTCACATTGCCGTTTAAATCGAAATGGGCCTCATCAGACATGAAAAGGCAGTTTAACATGTTTTGGTCTTCTTCCACCATTTGCAGGATCTTCTGGCAAAATTCCAAGCGAATCGGCAAGTCTGCTGCATTTAGTTTGTTAGCCATTTGAATTTTGTAGGGAAATAAGTCTAAATCTTTGTGCAAAGACTGTCGGCTGACATCAAGTTGAGCAGATAAGCTTCTTGTTGAAACCCTTGGATTGCTTTGTATAGCTGCAGCTACAGCAGCGATCGTTTCCTCCGTCCGAACTGGTGGGTTTCGATGATAAGGCCTTCTTGCGACTGTTCCTTGCTCAGCAAAATTATTCACCAGTCTCATTATGGTCCATCTGCTCGGGGGATCGCCGCCAAACATTCGCCTGTACTCTCTCTGTACCAAAACTACGGACTCCAGTGAGTGATAGCGGCGGACTATCCAAATTCTTGTTTGCGTGTCCCAGTTATCCATTTTAATAAATTTTAAAGATCAATCTGCAAATTAAAACAAAAATGGAACAGATAACTTAAAAAGAAAAAAAGTTATTCAATTTTTTTTTTTGGTAGCGGCTTTCATCAGCCACCCTGCATATTTACTTCAGTCACAACGCAGAATGACTGCGAAAGACAATGACTTGTTTATTTGTCGTGATGTTGTAAATATGTTACATCTTGGCTCGAATACACAGTGGCGACCAATGCACTTAAGCAAGATTTGCACTTCTTGAAGATGTTAAAAGAGTACGAAAAAGTTGACGCAACCATTTCTAAGGCTTCTATAAGCAAGTTTAGTCATCACTCGTGGTATTTAAGTATGTGAAGAGACAGTCATTCTATCACTGTTTGAGGATGAAAGAAAAACGAAAATAATTGCCAACTTCAACAGGAACAAAACGTCAGATTTAAGCAAACGCTATGACCCGTCGAAGCAAGAACTGACTCAAAAGTTTTTTGGTAAGTTAAATTAACTTTATTGTCATATTTTAGAATAAAATCTTTTGTTGAGCTTTTTTGTTGTTGTTTATTTTACTTTTTTTTCAGACAAAACCCTGTATGAGTTCGTATCGGAGTAGAGCAAAAAAATTTCTATAACGACTGCAGATCGACGAAAGTTTTCTAAAGGAAGATGTACACAAGGTAGAAAAAGTCTGCGTTCACCCACTGTTATAAAGTATTAAAATAATTTAACGTATTTATCTTAAAACTCTCAGTTATTTCTTTTCACTTATTTCAAAGAAAATTATTCGTAGAGGGTATGAACAAACTTTTTTGGAGTTTGAGCTGCGTCGTGTTCAGATAACGGGATTGTAGTACAGTTACTTAAATAGGCTAAGCAGAAAAAGTGTGCGTTCATTTCGAATAGTGACGATTATTTGCAAGGCAATTTCGTTAAATTTAATTTTAAATCATTCATGTAGTTGACGCGGTTAAGAACAAATCTAAAGAGGGAAAAATTGATATTAGAAATACATTTTTTGTTAATATGGACCAAAGGCGAAAAGAAATATATATTGGTGAAAGGAAAATCATTGTAAGTTTGTGGCAAAATAGGAAGAGCTATCGTGAAATCGCGAAAATTGTTGGGAGGCAATACTCCTTGGTCCAAAGAGTGATAAACCACTTCAAGCAAACGAATTGTTTGGAGTCTAAGCCTCGTTCTGGGCGTCCAAAAAAACAGACGGAAAGAGAAGAACGCAACACAACTAGTCTTGTGAAGTCTAATTCACGAGTAACAGCAAGCCAAATTTCAAAAGACATAGAAGTAAAATACCAAAAGAAAGTACATCCAGATACAGTAAGTAAAATTCTCAAAAGAATCGGATTTCACGGCAGAGTGGCCCGAAAAAAACCCTTCATATCGCGAGTAAATCGACTTAAGCGGATGGCTTTCGCCAAGGAATACGTAAACAAGCCAACAGTGTTTGGAATAGTGTGATTTTTTCAGATGAGAGCAAGTTTTGCATTTTCGGGATAAAAGGTCGTAAAATTATTTGGAGGAAAAACGGAACGGCACTTGGAAAGCAAAATCTGGTACCTACGGTAAAGCATGGGGGAGGAGGTGCCATGATATGGGGGTGTATGGCTAGTTCGGGCGTTGGAAATATACAGTTTATTGAGTCGATAATGAACAGGCATGATTATCTCGATATTTTAAAAACGAATTCGAGAGAAAGTGCAATCAAACTGGGACTCGGTGAAAGATTTGTTTTCCAACAGGACAACGACCCGAAACACACAGCAGAGATTGTTAGGTTGTGGTTGTTGTATAATGTTCCAAAACAACTTCGCACACCCCGCAATCACCTGACCTTAACCCCATTGAGCACTTATGGGACGTTCTAGAAAAAAAAATACGAGAGCGTACAATAACTAGCAAGGAAATGCTTAAGAACGCGCTTAAAGAGGAATGGAAAACCATAAGTCCAGAAATAACACCCAAACTAGTTGGATCAATGAAAAGACTCCTGCTAGAAGTCATAAAAAGGCGTGGATATCAACTAGCTATTAATTTTAAAACATTTCTATGATCTTAAGCCTTTTATTTTATTATTATTGAAGTGAACGCAAACTTTTTAATTTTATGTGATCTCATTTTAAATTTGATTTTATTATTGGTAGCGAAATATGTGTGATAGTTACGGTTAAGTGAACTAAATAAAACTCATTAAAAAAATTTCTGAAATATTTATTGTTTTGAACTTTTTCTAATGCAAAGAATATTTGCATAGGTGTGTAATAATGGGGTAATAATGCTGCTTTTCTGGAAGCTAAAACAGAATAAGTCATATGAGCATTGTGAGTGAAACTGCTGAAAGGGCAAGACTTTAACGGACTTATCACGTGCTGCTGCGTCGTTTCCAGTAACATAGAAAATGGTATCCGGACTGTAAAGAAAGTCGCTCTAAAAAAAGTAACCCTAATTGATTGTTATTACTTTATGTTCTTAATTAAATATTAATGATCATCTCATTCAATTTTTACTTTCACTTTACTTAATTTATTGCATTTCTAGTGATTTCATAGCAGACCGAAATATCAAAGTAGAAACACGATTTTTACTAAACTTTGAAGCTCGTATGGTACTGGTTGCAATTAAGCTAGAAAGGTGAAATTCTACTACTACTGGCATCTTATAGTATTAGGAAAAAATGTAGAGGGTAGGCATTTCGAAATAAGGAAACAATTTTTTTTGTCATATAAGGGATACCCTATTCACTTTTTCAAATATGTTTTCATAAAAAGACCATAATATTTTCAGTGCAGTTCTCTGTACTGTTTGTAGTAGATAGAGTCGATTTTTTCTAAAGTAGTGGAGTAAGGACCTTCACCAAAATATATCCCCGAAATGATTATTATTATTTACTTATTTTGTTTTTTTATTTCAATTATTTTTTTATAAAAATATAATTCATGCTATGCTAAACACCATAATATCTCAAGTCTCAAACTTTGCATAAGATTCATAAAAATCCGGAAAATTTTCATCAAAATTTCCAAATTTAAAAATTCGAAAAATTTTCATCTAAACACCCAAAAAGAGTGCTAGAGCCACTTATATTTACGAGAGTCGTTTGACTCGTTTCACTTGGTTACCTCAGATACCTCGGACTACTATTTTTCCCCCAATTTGAGGAAATGGCTGGCGGGAAAATAATTTTATCCAAACGAGGAGGTGATTGCAGAAACGGGTGGCTATTCTTCAGACTCTGACAAATCTTATCATGCAGAACGGATCGACAAAGCCTCCCAGACAAAGACACAAGAAGATTAGCTTGTAGCGTGAAAGCTGGCTAGAAATACGGTAGATCCAGACGGTTATGAATAGAATTATTTCTATATCGATGCCTTTCTGAGCCCGCCCGAAGTAATGCAGAAAGTAGTCCCTGGACGGTCGCTGTAAGTGGGAAGGCGTTTTGAAGCATACCTCACCAACACAAAAAATATATCTTATATATACGATATAACCAAGACTGTAGGTTCTGAGAAATCATAAGGAAGAGTGGGCAAGAATGTGTGGATATTAGCCTGGCGAAGCCAGGGTACCTCAGGCGAAGATGCTGGAATGATTCCCCCTCATCAGCTACTGTAGAAGTATTATAACTCGAAGTTATGCTGAGTCTAACCCCTTGAGGTTCCATCCAACAATGTCATAATCTGACTGCGTTTTTTGTTTTTTTTTTTGTGGGGTTATTACAAATACACTATTAAGGATATTTTTTTTATGGTCGGTAAAAAGTTTTATTTATTTCATTTCAATTTAACACAAAATGTATTTCAATAAATTAATAAAAAAAGCATTTAAACAAGAAAGAAATATTTTATTTGTTTTTTAATCAAACAAATTTATTTTTAAATCAAACAAATTAAAAAAAAAATTAGAAAAATAAAATTAAAAAATAAAAATTGTAAATAAAAAAAATAAAATAATGTATTTAACTCCAAAGTTCAAATTAAATTAAAAAATCAAACAAATTAAAACAAATATTTTAAATAAAAAACTTCAAAAAAAGTTTCTAATTAGAATATTGTATTTCAATTAAAAATTCCAAATAAAAAAAAAATTTGTATGTAAAACTTTTTTTTTTTGGATTTTTGTTATTTAAATTTTTTTTATTTAAAAATTGTATAAAATTTTTTTTATTTTAAATTGTGTCTTTTTTTTGGTTATTCCAAATACACTATTAAAGATATTTTGTTTATGGTCGGTAAACAGTTTTATTTATTTCGTTTAATTTAAAACAAAATATATTTCAAAAAAATTAATACAAACAACATTTAAATAAGAAAACAAAAATTTTTGTTTTTCGCCAGGCAAGTTTATTTTTAAATCAAACATGTTAAAAAAACATTTTAATAAAAAAACAAACAAAAATTCAAATTAAATTAAAAAAAAAATGTACCTAAACCAACTCAGAAGATTAAAATTAAATTAAAGTTTTTATGTAACAAATTTTTTTGGTAATTTTGTTATTTCAAATATTTTTTTATTAAAATTTTTTTTTTATTTAAAAATTGTATGACATTTTTTTTTTAATTAAGAATTGTATAAATTTTTTTTATCGATTTAATTAAAATTAAATTAAAAATTTTTTTTAATAATATACATTTAATTTTCAACTCACCTGTGTATACAGTGGTTCACTTCAGCTCCGTTCAGATTTAGTTTATATATTTTTTTATTTACAATAATGCTATGTAATTTTCAAAAAAGAGAACTCTCTTTGCCATTTTATTTTATATTTTTGTGTCAACGTTATATTCACCCACTTCCTAATGGCTTTGTATTTTGCTTTTTAGTTTTCTTTCACTTCTGACAGAAGAAAGAGATACTCGCTTGTATTAAACCAGTATTTCTGCGAAAATAGTAATTTAATTAATTACTAGCTGATCTACTCTGTATGTTGCCAGCTGCACACAAAAACTGTTTTTTTTTCAAGCAAAATTCAAGCAATCATTTTTTGCCTGCGCTGATTAGAAGAATATAAATCCGAACCTTTTTTTATAGATTTTACGAATTGTACGCACAATTTTCAATAGTTTATAATGCTGCTTTCTTTGTGTGTCCGCTGCTTTCTTTTTGTTGATTGCAGTAGTGGTCGTTTGTAGGTTATTTTTTAAATTAGATTTTCTATGCTTATAATTTTGTGTATATTTTAGTATATATTTTTTTATATTTTATAAGCTTTTATTTTATAATATTTTCTAGGATTGCTGCCTATTTTTGTATTTCATACTTATTTTAATATGTATTTCATATTAATTTTTAAATATTTTTTATTGAGCTAATTTCCTTTCTATTCGCCTTTTCTTCACAATCAAACTTTAACTTTCGATTAGTTTCTCACGAATATTTTTTAGAAGTTCTGCTCCTTTTCTTACTTTATACTTATTTTAATATTTTTTATTGAGTTATTATAATTTCCTTTCCATTCGCTTTTTCTTTAGAATCAAACTTTAACTTTCGATTAGTTTCTCACAACTAAAAGCAAAATTGGCTTCGCATTTTGAATGACGCCACGAAACACACAACAATGGCAAGTTAAAGTATTTCAAAAAAACAATTTTTGTTGTAAATTTATTTGTTGTTAAATGGTAGTTCTTTTATGTGACAGTATACTGCGCAATCGTAATGTTATATTTTAGTAATTTTTTTGTTGTTGTAATAAATGTTTTTAAAAACAATTGCTTTAATTGCTATTTAGTTTTTCAACTTTAATTTTTTCTTTATTTTTTTAAAGTGATTTTCCTAAATCTTCTGGCCTTTCTTGTTGCTGCTACCTGTTTGTTGTCTTTTTATTATTATTATTTTTGTTTTTTTTGTTCAGCTTACAAATTTTTAATTCAAGTGTTATTTTTGCTATTTTAGTATTTTTTTTTTAGCAGGTCTTTTAGAAGGCCTTTTAGAAGTCTAGTCAAATATATTTGCCTACTTTCTTGCGCACCGAACCTTAATTTGCTTCACCTCTGTTAATAAAATGTCAGTAACTAACGGAATTTATTGTTTTTTTTTTAATGCAATGTACTTTTTCGCGAAATATTTGCGCACATAATTTTTGAATTTATGTTGTATTTTTTGTTAAATATTTAAATTATTGTTTGGTAAGTTGTATTTTTGCTATTTTAATGATTTTTTTTCTTTAAAGCGTTGTCTCACATATTTTTGTCGTCTAGCTTACGCACATAACCTCAAACAGTGCGTCAATTGCTTCGCCTCTGTTAATAAAATGTCATTACTTAACAGAATTTATACTTTTTTCAAATTAAGTTTAACTCTTCGCAAAACATTTGCGCGCACAGCTTTTTAATTTAACTATTTTTGTTGATTAGAGAGCTGTTTTGAATTTTATTTATCAACGAATTTGAGTTTTATTTATAACATTTTTTCGCATACACTTTTTGTAGTAAACAGTTAATTTCACATTTTTGGAGACTTTTTTTCGTACTCAATTTTTGTTCTTCTTTCAAAGACTTCCAGCCGATTTTCGCTCTAGAAGGATTCTTCAATGATATTTCACCAACATTCTTTCTAAGTATTTATCAATAGCCTTAGAAAATTCATTCATTCATTTGCTTTTCAAAATAAATACATTTATTCTTCTTCTTGATTCGCCAATTTGATTTCTTATACCATTAACGCCACTTTTGCTCTTTTTATGCGCCTTTTTTATTTTTATGAAGACACTCTTGCTAGTTTCTGTGCTCTATTTGTTTTTGTACCATATTTTTTTAATCACACACACCTGTTTGCTCTTTAACAATGCAACAACAAATCACGGTCATTTTTTTATTTAGTTGTTTCTTGTACTCACAAATTCAGTGCATAAATATTTATTTTCGCTCTTTGGTTTTACTACATATTTTATTAACTGTCAAAATTTGTATTACTCTCAGATATTCAACATATTTAAACATTTCTCAACCACTTCTCCTACTTCACAACAGTTTTAACAACAAAGTGCAAATAATTTGTTTCTAGTCTCACCGCATAATACAACAAATGTGTAATAAATTCTCCTTCTACTCTCTGCTTAACAATCAACAGCAACTGATAACAGTTATCACATTATTCTTCCCCAGTTTACTTTTCTCACAAATTTTCAAATCTTTTAACGCATTTAAAACATTTATTTTTTTTTCAGGAATTTTTTCAAATTTTTAGCGCCAGTTTTAATTTTCAAAAAAACTGCTTCACTTCAATTAGCTACTCCTGTTGAACTATTTACTGCTACTGTCACTTTGCATCTGTTTGTAGAGTTACTGCCGTTGGCACTTTCGTTTGGTTAGTTGTCGAATGCACAAAGTATCTCAATGTACTGAAGATACTATCCAGATGACTCGTACTAATATAGTAGAACAAAACGCGCAACCAAATAATTGCGTTTACCAAATGTTTTGCAAGGATACACAGGGATTTCGCATTCGTACGTACGGACATAGAGAATGATAACAGGACGTGCGCAACAACAACAAAAATTAGCGCGCATCGACCAGCTTTCGAGCAGACGCAACAGTTTCGAACAAAATTTAGCCATACAAATGCACAAAAATAACATCGAAAACAGCTGAAATATTTGAACAGCTGATAAGAAAATGCGAGGAAAGCTTGCGAATAAGCAAAGACAGTAACCAAAGCAAAACTTGACAACTTTGTGGGAGAAAGTTTTGAGGGAAAATGGTTGAGTGATTTGTCATTGAGCACTTTGAGCAGAGATTCGTGGAGTGCTCAAAATGTAAATGGAAAATGAGTGTAAAAATATTGTAAATTGAGTGTCACGAAAAGCTCGCTCACTGCGGCGGCGTGTTGCATTGCCCTTGCCTTTGCCTTGAGCGATATTTTTTCAAGTTCATCGTGCAACATATTTACGTATTTTTTAAAGGCGCTGCTTTTTGGATTTCAGTGTGTGTATAACGGTGATTATGTATCTACGCGTGCTTGTATATAAAAGCCAGAGCTTCATAGGCATGTGAGAAGGGTGGACAAAAGGTAGCCATGTTTGTATGTTTTACGGTTGAGGTGCCCCTTTTTGGGGAACTTTGAAGCTTTAGGAAACTGCTTTAACAACGAATTTCTGTAATTTAGCAGAAGCATTTCTCCTTTAGCTTTACAAAGTTCTGTTTGCCGGTCTTTTATTTGTTCCAAAAAATTAAGATTTGCCGTCTTTAACTCACCATTCTAAAGCTCATTTTCGTTGGAAATAAAATATTCGCAGGCTATTTTGCAATATTAGTAAATTTGAGCTTTGCACAAATTTGAAAGTTTTTGTATTAAAACTTGATTCTGGCATCGCAATAATCCTGTCAATTCCAGAAAATATTAAGTGTTTTTAATTTTTAAAATAGGTGACCGTGCTCAAGCTGTATTCTTGTGTTGTCAAGTATCAAAATAAGAAACATTTTTTACAAGAATCGCAGAGGCTGCTTACCTCACATGAAAAAATAAATCAAGTTAAGACGCGCATTGCTGACTCTAGGCCACCTAAAATTGTCGAGATGCACTTACTTCTCTTTAATTGTTTAATTTAATTAATAAACATATACATACTTATTGCATCGGGTCACACTAAACGGCGATTTGAAGACGACAATGTGTACTACAAGTGTCTCTTTGACAGTGTTGTGATGGTACGTTTCAGTCTTAAGTTATAGCACGTCAAAGATGGAGTCCACCAAGCAAGAAATTCGTCATATTTTACGTTTTTACTACCTTAGGGTAAAAATGCAACGAAGGCAGCGGCAAAAATTTGTGAAGTTTATGGGACTGATACTGTAACGATTCGCACAGCACAGCGTTGGTTCGATCGATCTCGTTCTGGTGTAGTAGATGTCGAAGATGCACACCGTACTGGTAGGCCAATCGTCGTAGAGACTGATACAATCGTTGAAATTATCCAAAGAGACCGGCATGTGAGCATTCGCTCGATTAGTCAGAAATTAGGTGTAGACCACAAAACCGTTTGGAACCATTTGCAGAAGATTGGATTCCAAAAAAAAGCTGGATGTTTGGGTGCCACACGTGTTGACGCAAAAAAATCTCTTGGACCGAATCAACGCTTGCGATTCTCTGCTAAAACGGAACGAACTTGACCCATGTTTGAAACGGATGGTGACTGGCGATGAAAAGTGGATCACGTACGACAACGCCAAGCGAAAAAGATCGTGGTCGAGAAGCGGCGAGCCGGCCCAAACCATCGCCAAGCCCGGATTGACCGCCAGGAAGGTTTTGCTGTGTGTTTGGTGGGATTGGAAGGGAATTATCCACTATCAACTGTCCAACTGTGGCCAGACCCTTCATTTGGTCCTCTACTGTGAGCAAATTGACCGTTTGAAGCAGGCGATTGAGCAGAAGCAGCCAGAATTGGTCAATAGGAATGGTGTTGTGTTCCACCAGGACAACGCTCGTCCTCACACATCTTTGATGACCCGCCAGAAGCTACGGGAGCTCCGGACCTGGCACTAAGGGACTCTCATCTCTTCCGGTCCATGCAAAGAGCCATTGGTGATACCAAGTTGCCCTCAAAAGAGGCTTGCGAAAACTGGTTGTCTGAGTTTTTCGCAAATAAGGAGGGGGGGGTTTTATAAAGGGGGGATAATGAAGTTGCCTTCCCGTTTGCGAACAAAACGGAACAT
The DNA here is from genome assembly GCF_027943255.1 of Anastrepha obliqua. Taxonomy (NCBI): domain Eukaryota; kingdom Metazoa; phylum Arthropoda; class Insecta; order Diptera; family Tephritidae; genus Anastrepha; species Anastrepha obliqua. The sequence continues at coordinate 13,469,425 of NC_072893.1, forward strand.
ATTTGACTTGAATCGGATAATTCTAAGTACGTTAAATAAATCGTTAAATTTCGATCATTTCTTTTTCCCCAACCCTATATACATATAATTTAATTAATAATAATATACATATTACTTCTGACTTATTTCTACTCTACTCTGCAATTTTCGACCAATTTTAATTGTGCACTTCAACTTCTCTTCTTATGCAAATATTGTAACAGCAGAGAAAACGGTAAAGCTCCAAATGAAACATTTTGTGATAACAGCATCACAACAGCGTTCTCATTAACATTCTCTGGCGTTATCACAACCCCTACATCTCTGTTAAATTTTATATGTCGCTTTTTCGTGCTGTTAAGCAGTCTTTATCCTACTGTTAAAAGCACTGCAAGCAGAAAATGTTAAAGAATGTAATGTAATGTTTCATTAACATTCTCTTATTTTTAACATTCTCTGCTTACATTCTTTAACATTCTCTATTTTCAGTGCTTTTAACAGTAGGACAATGGATGCTTAACACCACGAAAAAGCGACACATTAAATTTCATTAACATTCTCTTACATTACATTGCATTCTTGAACATTATCTGCTGTAGGTTTGTTATTAAAGGCACTGCTATTTTAACAGCACTTAAATAAAACTGTTGTTATGAACTTGACACAACCAAAGTATAGCAACAGCCACCAATCCTCCCCCTATAGCGATACCGTAGTGTTATTGGCAACATTGCCAACCAAAAATATGCAAACTTCAACGAACCCATACCCATTCTGTGCATTTCATAGCATTACCAACCTGTCACGAATACTTTGTTGCTGTTGTTAATTGAAAACACCCTAATTTCCGCTGACAGACTTCCTGTCACATGTGCTTCCCTGAGCGGCATACACATGCTTGCATATTTAACATGCACATACATACTATATATATATAATATATATGTATATAACGGGTGCTTTTTGTGATATGAGACTTCTTTCAAATAAAACACAAAAATAGACATTATTATCTTGCAAATTTCACGACATTTTATGCTTATACAGTGTACGACAAAACTAAAGCACAAAACCTCCCATACCACCACAACCAGAAAATAAACTTTCCAACAAATAGTAATGGCAAATCTTTTTATTGTATTTAGAAGAGGCACATTGGTTGTTGTGTAAAAAAAAGTTATAGGTACAATAAACTTCATTCTAAACTTTAATATTAATTCAAACATAAAAGTATTAAAAAAAGTAAACATTGGTATATACTTGTAAAGAAAAGTTGGTTCTTCTAATATTTCGTAGCGAAGCCCTTGTTTTTCAATACCGCTGCACATCTTCGTGGCATAGACTCAATCGAATTATTTAAAACATCTATGGAAATGCTTTCCCAAGCTCGTTCTACCTGAACAAACAGGGAGTCCTTGTTTTTGCAGTTTTCGCGTTCTATTTTCCGATCTACAATCTCCCATAGATTCTCTATGGGGCTGAGATCGGGTGATTGTGCAGGCCACTGCAATACCTCAATTTTATTGGCAACAAACCATTCTTTCACACATTTAGCGGGATGCTTCGGATCATTGTCCTGCTGGTATATCCAACTTAGTGGCATTTCCTCTCCAGCGTGGGGCAGCATAATGGTCTGGAGAATGTCTTTGTACACAAATCTGTCCATTATGCCATTAATTCTATGAATTGGCCCACAGCCCCACACCATGACGCTGCCTCCACCATGCTTTACAGTACCTTTAGAGTAACGTGGGTCTAAACGTTGCTCTTTAGGTCTGCGTACAAGCTTCTGTCCATCAGAATTTTTGATGTTGAACTTGAATTCATCAGAGAAAAGGACGGTTCGCCACTTGCTGATGGTCCAGTTAATATGCGCCCTCGCGAATTCGAGTCGTGCTCTCCGATTCTTTATTGAAATGAAAGGTTTTTTAGCACTTCTATACGTTGGGAAGCCGCCTTCGACAGTTCTTCGCTGAATGGTTCTAAGGCTAACGGGCAATGATAATTCACTTCTCAGGGATCTCGCCGATATAAAGGGGTCTTTCTGGACCTTTCGGATAATTAATTTATCCTCACGAGTAATTGTTTTTCGAGGCCTACCACCTGAATGTTTGGTTTCAAAGGAGCCGGATGACCGAAAACGACTTATTGTGCGGGAAATTATGTTGTGATGATTCTTAAATTTTCGAGAAATATTGATAAGCGATTCACCGCCATTAAATTCATCTATAATTTTTTCACGTGTATTATACTTGTTTCGGGCCATTTTTAACGTTTTTTTATTTCTTTAGCCCGAAAATGTAGTAAATGCCGCTAAAGCCACGCAATAACACTGATAATGCTTTGTTTATGCTTGGCGTATAATATTTTATATCCTAACGGTTCTGATTAATAACTCACTGCCAGCTATGGATAGAAAGAGGGAGTTGTGCTTTAGTTTTGTCGCAGCAAGTTTTTGCACGTGCTTTGTTTTTGCACATAACGGTACTATTTTTCCGACAAGAAACTGGAATATTGTATTTTTTTATCATATATATTTGTTAAATGTCAGATTAAGAAAAAACAATTGAAGGATATAACCATTTGTTGTTTTTTTTTAGCTTAACGAGTTCAAGAGAGACACTGTAAATATTTCTGACGTATAACTACTTCGACTGATTCTTCCTACTCATTCCAATAAAACTGGTCTCCTCTCTCTTATAACGCGACTGCTTGTTTCCAAGTCGCCAATCGGCATATTCATATATGAGCAGACAACAATGACTTGTCACACCTCAAAAAAAGTGATCCAGAGAAGAATATAACAGGAACAGGATGACAAACTGGAAAGCGCATCTAATGTTCGTTAATCAGTAGCAGATGAGTCGACTGCGACGCTCCAAATGCAAAAACGTTGCTTGAACTTGAATTTTGCTTGAAACGCATATTATCCAAAATCTAATTCTTCAATAATATTTCCGATAAATTTCACCGATTTTTAAACTCTGCTCGCACTTACAAAAGTCTTTGCGTGCTAATTCGTCAAGCGCGCTGAAAAAAGATGTCAAAACATGTGGCTACTTGAGCTGCTGGTTTGGCAGATACGCCAATCGCAGTTTTTTTTTACATCTTACAAACACCCTTTACAAAAAGTGAGCTTACTGTGTCATTCGCGACGCTTGCACTCTGCCCACTCACACACACACCCACACACACTCCCACTCACCTTCTTCAGCGAAATTCTCTCTCATCTCACGCATATGACAATTTCAGCCGGAAATTCACACAAGCTGACGAAAATCCTTGTAAATTCTACTTCATAGCGATACACATACACACACACGTGTAAATGCTGCGAAAGATCGGCGACGTCGTGTGTTCATGGCGTCCGAAATCCATTTTCAAAAAGTTTTAAACTACATTTACTCCACCTTTAACTTTCGCTTGTTAAAAAGTGCTAACAGTTGTGTTGGTGTTGTTGCTTATAGCGCCAGTTATATACAATGCAATTTTTTTCACTCTCTCTCTCTCTCTCTTCATTGTTCGCTTGATTGGCGTTATTGGTCTTGGAATACAAGAAACTTGAAAACTAGTTGTTGTTGCATGCCACCTGGTCAGTTGATTGTAATCTGTATGTGAGTATTTGTATGTTTATGATAGCACTGCGTAACTGCTTCTGTCGTTATTGTTGTCCTAGCAAATTGTTTTCTCGGTTTTTTTTTACTACTATTTTTGTTGCATTTGTAGAACTTTTTTTCGCTTTCATATCGTCTCTTAGGATGTCGAAGAGTTCTGACAGTCACTACTTGCATACACAGTTGTGGTCATAGGAATAGTAACACTTTTAACACCTGACAATGGAGTCGATGTAGGTTGCCAGGAGTTTGCCGGAATATTTATTTTTGTAGAATTAAATTCGCAATGAATAGCTCACAGTTGTGATGTTCGATAGCTTTTTATATGCGAGGTGCGACTATTAAAGGGACCCGGTGGTCCAGAAATTTCAAAAAATCGAATTTTTGTTTTTTCGTTATTTCGAAGTATAGCATCTTAAGAATATTCTATGAAATTTTCATGTGGAAATTCGCAATATGATAGCTTCTACAGCCCATTAACTATGTGGAGAGCGGTCCGCGCGCTCCTACACCTCAAACTTTCAGCTCATTTATCTCGACTTTTTTCGGCCGGGTGTTTTCAAAAAGCAATTCAGCAAAACACTATTCAACCAAATCGTGTGAAATTTTAAGATGTTGTTCACAACATCAATGGCTCTCGCCCGTACTAGAAACATATTTTGATTTCAATTATTTCGTATTTTTTGATTAAAAAACTGAAAAACCCCCGATTTTTATACTGTCAAATTCAAAACCGCGCCATTTTGTCAAATTGTTTTTGTTTTTTTTCGTATTCTAGTATGGGTTACAGCTACAGTCATACTGATAAATATATATATTTTTTTTGCTTTTTGTGTTTCAGATAAATAGAAGAGCCAAACTGGACAACATCGTCCAGGTCCAATTTTTCAGGAAGGTCAACTTCAGCGCCATTTTTAAAACTATTAAATTATATTTATATCCAAACGAAGTTAAATAAAAAACCTAAAAAAATTTAAATATCGTTTTAATTTTTTTATTGTAAAAAAAATCCTGAGAATACCCTAAATTTTCGAGCTCAAGTCGCCCGGGACCCCTTAAATAACGCTGATAAGAAGTACGCTTTCAGAAGAAATTCGTTTTTTTTTTGTCATTCGGCGGAAAAATATTAAGTATAGCAATTGATCAACGCCTTCGTTGGCTGGGTCATGTCGTCCGAATGGATACAAACGCTCCGACTCTGGAAGTATTCGACGCGGTACCAGCCGTTGGTAGCAACGGAAGAGCAAGGCCTCCTTTGCGTTGGAAAGATCAGGTGCAAAAGGACTTGGCTTCACTTGGTGTGTCCAACTGGCGCCAGTTAGCACAAAAAAGAAACCAATGATACACTTTGGCCCTTTGAAGTTAGAATCGAAATATGACGGGTGATTGCCGACTAGTCAGGGAAATTCGCTCCACCAGTGCTATGAGTAAGTGATCGAGTGGTTGACTGTTTGACTCTTAGAGCCAACGATTACTCAAATATTACCAACAAGCCAAGCGATAGCATAACAAATCTGGAATAAAAGTGGTTCGCATTGAGACCACGCCCTTTTGAACTGTGCTCTTTCAACAAAAATTGGTACCCAAAAATACCGCACGCTCTTCTAAAGTTAATATAGCTCTAAATATTTTTAACATTTTAATGGACTGCAATTGGATGCAAACACATCCGACTATGCGTTTGTATATGTGAATTCATGTGAATTCGCCCGAGGTTATTTTCGTTGTCACTCATGTCAGCATTTGTTTTGTCTTTCCGTTGCATTAGTTCTCCTCCACGCTCTCCAACAACAAATAAAGAAATATTTTCGCTCAAATGCATCAACAAATAAGTACAGAAATTTATAAATCTTCACAACACAACATGGCTGCTATTTCTGCTGGATATTCTATTTCCAAACTTTCATGCAATAACAAACGCACACTAGCAAAACTATCAGAATACCCAATTGCTTTTGAAAGGAAAAGTTAAAATTGAAAAAACACCAGACATACTCGTATTGTGCTCTCATCGCTTGATTTCGGTATTCTATTTTATTCTCTTGCTTGATTTAAATTAAATTTTTTATAAATTTATTTTTTAAAAGCACTTTAGTGAGGCGGTATGTTAACGGTACAATATATAAATACCGTACAATGCATATGTATATGTATGTGAACCGTGGAATGCGACCAACATATATTCTTCTTCTTGATTAGCGCAATTACCGCTTAAGTGATTTTGGCCGAGTTTAGCCCTCCGTTGGGCACCCGGACCTAGCCAGACCTTTTTCGACTTTGGACGTGAATTTAACATATTTTTATTATAGCTAACGGCTTAAGCTTTTGGAGTAGCTTCCTAAAATTTAATTTTCTATTGATTTATGGATACAACCTTTAAAAACGGATTCTTAAACAGAACAAAAAAAGGCCAGACTCGGGGGCATAACCGAAGGTTTTAAAAAAGGTGCCCAACGGAGGGCTAACATAGCGCGCCAGTAACTTATTTCTTGTGCTAAGCGGCGTTAGTTGGACACACCAAGTGAGACCAAATATATTCTGTTAAAAAATGTTGGGAATTTTTAATTTGAAAAGCGCGCTACACATACAAGTTTGTATACATTTTTTTTCGTGGTGTGTCAATTAGCTTGTTTGAGGCATTTAATTATATCAGTCAACCGCAGGTGTGCTCTGCGATTTTCACTATGGATAAAAATATCGAACAAAGAATTCGTCTTAAATTTTATGTTCTGAACGGGATTTCGTGTGCCGAATCGTTGAAAATGTTGCAGAGTGTTCTTTATCGAAAACACAGGTCTAAGAGTGGTAGAAGGCTTTTTAGAGGGCCGAGGGCCGAGAAGTCGTGAAAGATTCACTCCGATCTGGTCGCCCATCAACCTCTTCAACGGATGAAAACGTCGACAAAGTCGAGGAAATGATGCTGGAAAACCAACATTTATGTTTAAGGAATATAGCTCGTGACCATAGCGGGTCTCACGAATCAATTCGCAACATTTTACAGCATCAATTGGGCATGAGACGCGTGGCTGCTCGACTCGTTGCAAGAGAGTTGAATTTCTTTCAAAAAATTCATCGGAAACAGGTGGCTGAAAGTATGCTTGAGCAGGTGAATTCGGCTTAACGTTTATCCAGTGCATCATAACAGGTAATGAGACGTGGGTATATGAGTTTGACATGCAAACCAGTCAAAAGTCAACAGGCGGATGAATAGCGCTATACACATGAGCCGAAACCCAAAAATCCACGTCATAGTCGGTCACCAGTAAAAGTCCTACTACTCGTTTTCTTTGATTATCATCAATTAGTGTAATCAAAATTCATTCCAAATGGTTCTACGGTAAGTAAAGAATATTGCTTAGGAAAGGGCCCAATTTTTGGAAAGAAAACTCATGGATTTTGCACTATGATAACGCACCGTCTCACAAGGTTCATATTGTGAACACTTTTTTGACCAAAAACTTGACAAATATCGTCGAAGAACCACCGTATTCACGGGACTTAGCCCTATTTTGAATTTTTGCTTTTCCAAAACTTAAATTGCCACTCCGCGGACGCCACTTTCAGTCGATAGAGGCCATTAAGGAGAATTCGCTGAAGGAGCTGAAGAAACTCTCTTCAAAAGCATTTCAAAGGTGCTCTGATGACTGGACTTATCGTTGGTTCATGGTTGGTTGTATTGCTTCGAATGGAGCCTATTTTGAAGGCGAAAAAAAATTTTGTTTGATGATTAACACGTTCACGCCGGCGCGTACCACCGGTGGCTCGCACAAGTCTGCTTCATGGGGCGGCGTGTACCAACGGTGGCCCGCACAAGATTGCTTCATGAAGCGGCGTGTACCACCAATGGTACTTTATTAAACGGTACATATGAGATGAGATGCCATAAACGAGTACCCTTATGAAAAAATTTCGTTTTATGACCTGCAATCGCTTCCGATAGAGCGAAAAGACTTAAACATTGCCGTCTGTGGGCGAAGACCATGAATAACAGCGCCGGCGGGAACGTGTTAAGCAATTATTTTGCGTTTTATTGGACAATTCCCGGAACTTTTTTGACAGAATGTACATCTCCTTCTGGTTTTTCCAACGCAAAGGAGGTCTTCCTCTTCCTCTGCTACCACCAGCTTACACCGCTTCCAATACTTTCGAAGCTGGAGCATTTGTATCCGTATTATTTAAAAAATATTTCATGTGATTTTTTATTTTTTTTTTCATATATAGAATTTTTTTTATAATTTGTCTATCCCTATTTCTAAAGTGTGACATACACAGCCAGAAAATTACCTACACTTCATGGTGAAAAGATTTTTCTGGTAGCGGTGGCCTATGTAGCAGATCGTTAACTCAGCTCTGAGTAAATTTGACAGAATCGGCTGATGGACTGACATCACTTGGAATGTGTTTAAAAAAATTTAGTTTGTGGTAGTAGTCTAGTTAAAAATGGAAAACAAAATATATATTTATTTTTTACATATTTTAAAAGTAAAATATGTTGAAAATATAATGTGAAAATTTTAGACTAAAATTCAAAATATAGCGCATATTGAAGAGCACGTCGTAGCTGCGTTTTGTTAGCCGCACTGCAACTGCGGGTCCTTCTTTTGTTCTGACATCACCTTGATCCCTTCTTGTAATACCTTGCTCGATATATCTGAAAGGTATATATGTACATCACTACACATTTATTTTGGAGCATAAGAATTTTGAAAATAAGCATCAGTATACGTTCGTTCTCTCGTGCGTAAACATCGACGAAAATTGAAAATGAGAAAGAGTCAAGGAGTCAAAGGAGAGAGAAAGTTCTTCTGCACATAAGTTCTTCTCTGTTTTAGTTTAGTGTTTACCGATTTACAGAACGTATTTTACAGTGTAAATTGTGTAATAGTGATATTAAATTTTATAAAAAATCACAGTCAGCATTAGGATTTGTTTTCTAAGTTGGATGTAGCTGTCAAACTATATATGAAATTGACTCTTCTCCGAAATGGAATTTGGCTCCAAAACATATTTTTGTTGGGCAAAAGGTCCTTGAAATTACTACATTGACAGCTGCATGCACTTTCAGTGAAGGATTTTATCCTATTTTCAAAGTTAGAGACACTATGGGAGTCACAATCGATCCGCACGCTGCCAACTACGCTACAAATACAAATGCAATGCCGCTCGGGTATCAAAGGCGGATAAAGACGCAGCTAAGGCTTCTAAAGTGTCAAGTCGTAGAGCAGCAAAACTTGCTGAAAATGATGCCTACGAAAAAATCGAATACGCACCAGGCATAGACGAGTAATGTTAGCACGAATTTTGTCAAGAAAATCTATTCGAAAACTTTAAACGTGTTTTTCTCAAAACAACGTTTTTCGGGTCTATCAACGCCCTACAGCAAATTTTATTTAACCGATTGATCTGAAATTTTTATCAGTTATTCCACACCACATCAGTAGTTCTGGGAGGTGCTACTTTCGTTTCTTTTGATAACTAAATTTCCATACTACAGTCTGATTTCCACCCGGAAAACATACCTTTTTTTCAAAAGTCCGCCATTTCGTAATTTTTCGAAAAAATTGTCCCATTGTCACACCTGCCAGAATGGTAAGCCCACAGAGTTATAATCAGTTTAACTTTTTCGTTTCAGATGTTCTGAAGAGCCAAAATCCTGTTGACAAGCCACCTATCTTTTTTTATGACGCTTACTTTGGTGCCACACTACTACAAAAAAATATGGAAAAAAATGTGCCATGAGCATTAGCTGTGTTGATTTTTTCCGTGGTCGAACACTAATGCCTAAGGGTGGCTCTATCTAGCGATATGCCGCATGATGATCCTGCGTTCTCAATTGACGCACAGCATCGATCGTTTTTGAACGACCTTCACAAAATTTAACCTGCATGGATCGACGGCCACATTGGAACTCGTTATAGCACCGTTACCACAGTGGCTAAGTCTGGTGCTTCAACGCCAAAAGTCGAAGTAAGTTGATCAATTCGCTCCGGTCTCAATATTTCACATGGAAAATCGTAATAAATCATCGTACGAAAATTTTCACGATTTAATGTCATCTTTTGGGCGAACTGAATTTTTTAGCTTACTGAGAAAAGAACAAATAAAGCTCGTGAGTGATAACGTTACACGTAATTTTATGCTTAAAATGCCAAACTCTTCGATAAAAATATTGAATCATAGCTCATTAGACGTAGTATCGCCGAGGCGACCCTGTTAACACTTTCGTAATAATTATAATGGGACTTGTAAAAAAAAAACCAAGGATGCACGATTACTGGTCCACAAATTCACTGATAGAGACACCAATATTCACATCAAATAAAACAAACCACAAATTTGATGTGTAAAAGTTGCAAAGTTGCGTTACATTTGGGGAACTGTTTAGCTACCTACAGTCGACTCTCGTTAATTCAAACCTGCAATATTTCGAACCCCTCATTAATTCCCAGTTATCACGACTCCCCTAAAAAATCTCTTTATACTTCGAATTATGTGCATACATTTTTATGCATCAAACGAAAAATTCATAGTAAAGAGAGGTTGACAGTTCTACTTGCAGTGTCATATGAATAGATCGGAAAACAGTGACATCAACGGTGTGAGTTTTTCTGACCATGTTCAAGTGGATGAAGATGTTGCTGTCTCAGGATCACTAACCGATGGCGAAATTTTATCTGTGACAGATACGAATGAAAAGAGCAACGATGAAGATGCAGACGATACATCAGAACCTTTGGCAGAGGTGTCAGTTAAGGTAACAAGAGCCTCATTTGATAACTTACAAAGCTTTTGTCTACAAAACGGAACTAATGACGCAGCATATCAGCCACTTTTCAAAAAAATTATTGAAAAGTCTGAGCAGCAGCAATGTCCTTCGAAGCAAACCCGTATAAATGAGTTCTTTTTAAAGATTAATTAATTCACATTATGAATATGTAAAACGTTAGCAGTTAAATAAAAACACTTGATAATTCGAAGTTTTCTTTATTTTCTCTTAAAAATTTCGAACTATTTAATATTTCAAACACTCGATAATTCGAAATATTTTAAGAGTCCCTCGAATTTCGAATTAACGAGAGTCGACTGTACCATCAAAAACAAAAATATTAAATAATAGCAGAATTTTGTTAAAGTGGAGATATTTCATTTTCAAAAGAACATTAATAAAAAAATATATTATAATTAAGCTACACTATATTTTAATGTTTCTTTTAATAAAAAGCAGCTCAGTTTATTATGTTGCTATACATTTTAGATATACCCAAAATCAAACCTCTTCCACAAATTCAAAAAAAAAAACAGTAACACAAACAATGGTCCAACAACTGCATGGCATAATAAGTATAAAAGCCGTAGAAATAAAAATGTGTACCGTTAAATGCACCTTTTGAGCAAGCGTTCAACATTATTGAATTTGCGAAACTCTACCACAGAACCAACCTCTACACTTACGCAATTTAATCAGCCGCTGTGGTCTGCCAACGGCGCCAATATTACATTAAGAATCTGTTGGGTGCATTATCATATCTACCTAATGAGTTTAAGTTGTTTTCGAATTAACTTAAATTATTTAATTTTGTAAAAAGTTGTGGCATGTAAACTTTTGAAATGCAACCAGGTATCTGAGCATACATACATACACATACATATGCACTTTATATTTTCTGTACACAAAGGCCGACCATCAATTTCGTTGTTGTGCACTTAACCGCAATCATCACCATAGAATCGTTTAACAGGTAAAGTTGAAAGAGCGAGGGCAGAATGCATACAGTTGTTTAAAATAATGATCGAATGTTGGTTCATATGTGAAATCAAAAATAATAATGAAGTTGTATGCAAATAAATTGTATTCTTAAATGTAATTAGCTTTTTAAAAAATTTCCAATTAAGGAATTAGTTAGAATTTTCAAAAAATCGATTTTCTTTTTTCTTAATGTACACATATTTAAGAATGCACACAGAAAATTTAATATTGTTCCGGTGAATATTTTCAAAGTTACACGCAAATCTGAAAAGGCGTTTCCGAATGCTTTGAAGTGCTTTTCAAACTTTAAACGCGTTTTTTCTCAAATGGTGTTTTCAAAGTCGGTGACCAACATTACTCGAAAACGGCTCAACCGATTATTTATTAATTAATCGAAGATTTTTTCTCGGAGATACAAATTTTTTTATTATGACAAATTTAAGGTCGAAATTTTCGTCAAAAATCGATTTGTTTTTTAAGAAATCACCATTTTGTCAAAAAAATTTATTTTGCTTAATTCTTCGGTTAATTACTAGATTTAACATTACTTTTACGAAATCTGTTTGGTTTTTTTAATTTCAGAGGATCCAGCTCAGAGATATAGTGGTCACAACAAAACGTCCCGGAGATTAGCTGTAGCTCCTTCCCAAATAATTTTTTTTACTAATACTAAGTCTAAAATACCGTTAAAAGATAACATAATATTTTTAAAAATTTTGATATCAATAAATTTAAAAGTTTTCTCAGCAAAAATTCTGTAAAATTAGCTTTTTTTCGGCCTTCTAACTATATATAACCCCTTAAGGCATTTCAAGTTCGCATTTCACGTGAAATGGCTCTTCAAATCAATATAAATTGTATTGCCGAGAAATATGCGTGAAAATTCATATGTATTTCACGGCAAAGTAGTTCCCAGTTCACACCGGGAAAATATCGTGCAACATGAAGCCAGAAACATTTTTCCTCACCTTTTTAAAATGCACATGTCATTTAAAATTGAGCGAAAACTGCTGCCAAAGATACCTTTGCGAGTTTCATTAAGGTGAGATCGGAGGATCTACGAAGAGGAAGATGTGCCACAAGGGTTAATGGGTTAATGTACCACCATCTTATTGCCCTCACGCTGTGTAAAGCACCCATCCTGCTAAAAAGTTGTATTTTCAATGAAAAGAGACCCCAATTACTTCATCTCGTAAGGGAATTTTTTAGTGTAGCAAAGAGATGAAAGCCAAGAAGGAACACAACTAAAGAGAAGATGCTGAGTTAATTACACCTTATCATTTATACAACTGTAACGGCATCCATGAAATTCTAGAGCAACGATTTTTTTAACCTCCAGCGCCTTCAATACATTCCTGGCCTGCTTGCCCAACTCTCGCTAAGTTCACGCGAATCCCACTTCTCTAGGAGCAGACCGCAGGTAGTCAGCGGGATCCCAATCCTCTGATTTCACGGGTAAACTACAACAGAGGTTTCCTGTCCTGCTAGCTCATCTTCTTCGCAGTGTCCTGCAATGTCGCTATGATGTCGCTATATAGAAGAAATCGGATGAGGATCATCGAACCCAAAGCCCTGATTGCCGCTTGGCTGTCGGAGCAGATATTAATCTCCGTGAACTGATTCTTTTACTGCTGCTACCTCTGCTTGGAATACACTGTAGTGGTAAGTGGCAACCTCAACTTGAGCCTGATGGAGAGCTCCTCGCAGAATACTCCTTCGCCAACCCTTCACTTAATCTTTGGTTCATATTGAATTGCACTGCATTATTTCACACAATTTATTGCTATTTTAGTAGCCATCGTAACCGAATTAATTTGTGCTTGACTATCATTCGGTTTATCCTGGGTTCATAGTCCCATTGGGGGAAACATGAAATTATGGCAAAAGTTGTTCTAATAGCAGTCACCCCTCAGTAAGCAATGGCAAACCTCCAAGTTATTTTTGTCATAAAAAAGTTTCTCATAGAAACCATCTACCATTCGGAGGCGGCATAGAACTGTACGTCTCGCCATTTTTAATTATTTTTTTTTTGTTTGTAGCGTTCAAAATGCCTTCGCACTTACAGCGGTCGTCGTCTACTGCGTCGAGTGGTGTGTCTACTAAAACAATCCTTCCTCCTCTTCTGGAGAAACTCCCTTCGCGGAACTACTTTCTACATTACTTCGGGAGGGCCCAGACGATGTCCATGAAATGGAGCAGTTCTATTCACCTAAGTCTTGGTCCACCATACTTGTAGCCAGCTTTTTTTTTGTCGGGACAACTAGCGCGTACAGCACTCCGACAATATCAATATCACTCGGATTCCCTTTTTAATTTTTTTTAAATCTACTCGACCTCCGAAGAAATCTGAGTAGATCTTGAGGTGTCAAGGAGCCAAGGTGGTCGCTTCTTAACACTTCAGTGCCAAGGACCTCAAGCTTGATTCGAGAGAAGGCAGGGCAAACGCACAGAAAGTGGTCCGCTATCTCATCTTCCTCTCCACATTCTGGACAGAGTGCACTGTCTGAGATGCCTAACTTTTCCATGTGCTTCGCCCATATTTTTTCGCTTTTTCACGCTTTTTTCGTTTACGACTTCAACATAACTTGTACCCGCATTCCAGCTATCGTCGCGTTCTATCTGTTCCAACTAAAGAACGTTTTTTCGGCGTTATCGCTTGGTGCTTCACAATATACGAGTAAGCACCTGGGGTCGCTTGCCTTATCCATGCGGTAAAGGTATTGCCATTTACCATGACCATTTGTAGAACAACAAAAACACGCACATCACAAATTGGAGGGAAGCTTAGTTAAATACTTAAAAACGGATGTACGCGCCAACTATGTATTATTAAATCCGTTCAATCGTTTTAGAGAACTTACTTTTTCGCAGATCTTTGGTAAGTTTTCCAATTTTCTTCGAACAATGCTGACTCTGAGATACTGAGACTTTGTGCTGGGGTTGGTCAGAAAGCAGCAACGCCAGTTCCCCTTGAAATAGGCGTCAAACAAAACGAGGATACCATTTACATATGAGATGCTAAAGCCCAGAAAAAAATTATACACTGACCTTTGAAAAATAATCTTTATGGAAAAATAATCTAAACTCTTCACAACGAAGGTCTTGCCTTATATTTCTTCCTACCTTTTAATGCTACTATTGAGCTCAAATAATTGATTGAATGAGAAGCGCGTATGAGAATATAAAAATTTAAAAGAATAAAGATAACGATGCAGCCCCTTTGCTGCAATTGCATAAGCAAAATGTTTGAAAATATTTTGCGCATTGATTAATTCTTTGAGCAACTGTGAATGATTGTTGGTATGTAACGTAGCGCCTGAAGGCGATTGCAATCTGAACCCGATTGAAATGCGAACGTTTTTTTTTAATGCTATTTTTTTATTTTTATTTCGACCACATTTAACCGCAAATTGGCAATAAAAACAAATACGGGTACACCGACAAAATCCAAAGTATTTAAAAATATTTGAAAAAATGCAAACTCCTGCTTATGACAGCTATCAACTGCCGGCTGCACACGAGTATTTCAACTATAATTAACCTGTCAGTGCGTTTAAATTAGTGAAATGCAATTTCACATTTATTATTATTATTATTTTTTGTCATACAGAAAAAAACTGTCCGTATAGCTTATTCGAAATACAAATTTCCGTATATCATAAAATGCGCTGTTCTGACAATGAAAAATTTTCTCACTTGTGATCATTTAAAGCTTGGCACCATACCACCAATTAAAGAAATCGATCCCTTTATAAAGCCCAATTGACTAAGCAAATGAATGCAAGCGACCATCCGCAACATTATCGTTTAGAAGTCTGAGAATTAAAGCAGCAGGATCAGGACTTCGAATGTGATCGAGAAATTATCTAGCGCGAGATTGGCGAAAAGTTAATGCATCCTCAAAGTGTGACATTTTGGTGCGTATTATTGGACCATAATTTAGAAAATCCCTAAGAAAAGTTTGGACGAAAGTGGAGAGGATTCTGGACAAAATCGATGACTGGTGCATGAGACAAGGTCTCTCCGTCAATCCGTACAAAACTACCATAGTCTTGTTCACGAGAAAACGTAAATTGGATGGACTTAGTCTTCCAACACTGAAAGGTGCGACACTTGGTCCTCCGATGAAGTTAAATATCTAGGAATAATCTTGGATAAGAAGCTTACTTGAGAGACACACGTTGCACTGAAGGTGAATCGCGCATTAAGGATTTTTCAGCAATGCCGCGGAGCCTTTATTAAAATCTGGGGTCTGAAACCTGCTGTCGCCCTATGAATATACACAGCTCTTATCAGACCAATCATCATTTACGCCTCTGTGGTCCAGTGGTCACGGACTATGGTTAAGTCCACACTCCGGTGTTGTTGTAGTGTATGTTTATCCATTACGGGTGCCATGAGTACAACCTCCGGCGATGCTCTAAGTGCTATGGTTGATTTGCTTCCCTTGGACCTTAAGATACAACAGGAAGCAATAAAACCAATGTGTAGATTCCATAGATATGGTTTCTGCCACGAAGACAGAACTTCGTGACACAGAGAATTTAAATTATTAAATTATAAAGAGCGATGGTCCGGTCTAGAACGTTGCAGAACTGCAAAGAGTTTTGTGACAAGTCCGAAAAAGAAAATTGTCAAACTTTCTACTAAATCTTGGAAGGAAAAACGTTCGGTTGTTTTGCTTGCAGGAGGCGGATAGCACTGAGCACTTTCTCTGTGAGTGTCCTGCCTTTGCTAGAGCATGGCTACGAGTTTTGTGCTCCGATGTCGTGAGAAGGAGTAATTTCGTTCTCCAAAACTGGAGGATATTTACAGATTTGCCAAAGAATCTGGAAAGTTCTCTCAGAACTAACAACCTTTGCCTCTGTCTCTATTCTTTCCTATCTCTTTCTCTTAACTCCTTCACTATCTACCCTCTTTCCAGAGCTCTAAAAACAATGGGCTTTTTAGCCTGAATGTTTTAGGAGCCACCAAATCTCTTAGTGCTCCTTGGCTCGAGCTATTCAAATTTCAATTTCAAATTATAAAATCCCCAACGCAATGCATAAATTAGGACGTTCGTTTGACGATGTTTACACTGAAAGGCACGATAGGAAGAGTTTCTATACAACAAAATATGACGAACTCATTTAATATCAACAGGGGGGTGTAACAAGGAGGGGCCCTTTCAACAACCGTGTTGAATCTAGTTTTGCATGATACTATTAAAAACTTCACGAGATCGGCGCATCTATTTTCCAGGTACGCTCTAACATTGGCATACGCAGACGATGTAGCTATTGTCGTCCGTAGTAAACGCTACCTAAATGACTTCTTCCTAGCGAACGCAAAAAATGCGAGATTGTTAGGACTGGCAATAATCATAAAGAAAACCAAATATATGAGGATCTCAAAGATCAAATGGAAAGCTTCTGGCGTTATTGACATCAAAGACTTCAGTTTTGTCCAAATTTACATATCTCGGCGTACTAATAAGGGTAAGACTCCGTCAGAAAATATGAGATTTGCAAGTGGTCTTTCGATTTCTTTGAAACTTTGGGAAATATTAGTTCTGGGTAAGATACATTCGAGCCTAAAAGGATTTTGAAAAATTTTCAAAATTGAGTCATCTACGCCATGTTGAAAATCGGGACAGTGTTTTTTTCAAAAATCAATATTTCTTGAACCGTTGGATGGATTTCAATGCAATTTACAGACAATATAGAAACAAATAAGTAGTTTAAATTAGTATTATGTTAAAAAAAAAAATTTCGAAATTTTGACCAAAAAAAAGTCAAAAAAATTTTTTGAATCAATTTTTAGTTGATTTGGCCAGTTTTTTAGATTTTCTGTTATACACGTAACGATTCCTTATGATTTAACCTTTATTTTGAAAAAAAAAATTTTATGGTGTCTATAATAGTTCTCGAGATATTTCGATTTTAGTGGAAGCGCGCACGCACGGTTCGCGCTGCGTTATGTGTTCCTGTATGAAGTGACTGGAGCAGACTGCTGCAGGTCTGTGCGCGTTTTTCTACTCCCGCGCTGCGTAACCGCGAACTTCACGGTGCGCGCTTCCAATGACTCAATTTTGAAAATTTTTCAAAATCCTTTTAGGCTCGAATGTATCTTACCCAGAACTAATATTTCCCAAAGTTTCAAAGAAATCGAAAGACCACTTGCAAATCTCATATTTTCTGACGGAGTCTTACCCATAAGTAACAACAAAAGCATGCAGATTGGCAGGATAATAGCGGCGAATCGTGTATACTACGCTAACATAAGATCTCTCTCCCGTATGTAGGTGCAAAATCGCTATTTATAAATCGGGCATTCGATGCGTGTTGACCTACGGCGCAGACCTTTGAAGCATAAATCTTGCAGACGAGAGGTGCCTAGGAATATCTGAGCGCAAAATATTGCGTAAAGTATGTGACCAAATACGCGATGAAGATGGCAAGTACAGAATCAAATGCAATAAGGTGCTGCTAAGTCTCTGCAATGGCGAAGATATTGTAAGATTTATCAAGTCGCAGCGCATCAGATGAGCAGGTCCACCATCCTATATTCCTTGGTCCCGATGGCAGCCCAAAAATAACTTAGTTGCATAGCGTCACCGAAACCTGAAAAAATTAGACTTCAACAACTGGAAGTCTCTAGCGCTAGATCGTGTTGAATGCAGGAATATTTCTGAGGCAGCTAAAGCCCAACCCCGGGCTGTAGCGCTAATAGATGATGAATGCAGAAAATAATACTAACTACTGACTCTTTGAAGCTAGCGGCATGGGCTTGGACGAATGGCCTTCGGTTTTATGCTTTTTTGTTTTTGTTTTGAAAGCGATAATTTTAGCATTTTAGTTATAAGGTTCAAGTCATTCATAAATACTTTAAAATTTTCTTTATTTCCTGCGGATTTTGAACACTACTTTAAAAAATCGATATTCTCACTATGCCATTGATTTTAATCGTGTCGGAATAGTTTCTAAATAGCTAATTATTTATTATAGCTGGCTGATAAACTGGCTAATGAATGCTTTGCAAGCATACCACTAGGCCCTGAACCCTTTCTATGCGTCAATTTTGCATCGATTCAAATATACAAGTAGATTGACTACTTCATGGGATCTACCTATAGAAGACATTGGTCTGAGTTGGGCTCATGCAGAGTAGCCAAATGCTTTCTCAACGAACTAAACAGGACCATTTGGATTATTGGCGACCCAATACGCCTATCCTGCCGTTAGAATGAGGACCCTG
Source organism: Anastrepha obliqua (assembly GCF_027943255.1). NCBI lineage: Eukaryota > Metazoa > Arthropoda > Insecta > Diptera > Tephritidae > Anastrepha > Anastrepha obliqua. The sequence continues at coordinate 13,488,001 of NC_072893.1, forward strand.
CAGAGCATTTTCTCGGTAGCTGTCCGGCGTTTTCTAGAACCAGACTTAGGCTATTGTGGTGCGATGTACAGAGTACATCCATACCATTCCTCTACTGGACCTTTTCAGACTCATCAATCAATCCAAAAAATGTATAATTAAAAAAATAATAATAGTTTTGAAAAAGATTTAATAATTTTGAGAAAAAATGTATAATCTTGAAACAATTTAATAATTTTAAAAAAGTCTAATCATTTCGAAAAACATCGATAGTTAAAAAAAAAATTATATATAAAAAAAATAAATTGTTCTGAAAAAAATTTGATAATTAAAAAAAAAATTTAATAATTTTGAGAAAATTTATAATCTTGAAAAAATTTAATAATTTTAAAAAAATTTAATACAATAATTTTGAAAACAATTATTATAATAGTTTTGAAAAAAAATTATGATTAAAAAAAAATGTGATAGTTTTAAAAAAATTTAATAATTTTGAATAAAAAATTAAAAAAGTTAAATAATTTTGAAAAAATGTAATAATTTAAAAAAAAATTTTAATTTTGAGAAAAATTTTAATTTTGAAAAAAGAAATTATAATTAAAAAAAAATGTAATAGTATTCTCAAATTAATTCTGAATTTAAAAGTATTCTGAAAAATTTTTGAAAAAAATTTCATAATTTTGAAAAATGTATAATATTATAATTCAGAAAAAAATTGATAATTTTGAAGAAAATTCATAATTAAAAAAAATTAATAGTTTTGAAAATATTTAATAATTTTGAAAAAATTTAATAATTTTGAAAAAAGCTTAATAATTTTGAAAAAATTGTTTAATTTTGAAAAAATTTAATAATTTTAAAAAAGTTTAATAATTTTGAAGGCATTTAATAGTTTTGAAAAAATTTAATAATTTTGAAAAAAAATTATAACTAAAGAAAAATGTGATAGTTTTAAAAAAATGTATAATCTTCAAAAAAGTTAGTAGTTTTAAAAAAGTTAAATAATTTTGAAAAAAACATTTTTTTTTATAATTTTATAATTTTGAAAAAATTTTATAATTTTGAAAAAGTTTACTAATTTTGAAAAAAAATTATAATTTTGAAAAAAATTTATTATTAAAAAAAATTTTGAGTTTTGAAAACAATTTAATAATTTAAAAAAAAATGTATAATCTTGAAAAAATTTAATAATTTTAAAAAGGTTTAATAATTTTGAAAAAAATTGAATATAAAAAAATGTTACAATTTTGAAAATCATTTAATACTTTTGAAAAAAATTAATAATTTTGAGATTTGGAAATGTTGAAAATTATGGTATCGAATTTTTCTGAAGTGAAATATTTTTGAGTTTTCTGAAATTTTTATTTCATTTTTATTTAAATAAATAATTTTTTTGGTTATTTTCAAACAGCCATTCGATATTTACCTACACATATTAGCAAGCAGATATGCGGTATTTTACAGTGATTTGCTGCGGATATTTGAATATAACTCGTAAAATAATGGGAATCCCAATCAATTTGTTTTCGTTGTTTTATTTCAATTTAAAATCCGATGCCTCTTAATTGATTACCCTTTATGAGTAATGCCGCATACTCAGATTTTTTCCTTATCTCAACAATTTAAAGGCAGTTTTCAAAGGGTAAACCCAAACAGAGGTATCCACTGCGTATACTTTATTTCATAGGAGGAAACTGCAACTATTTATTTTTTACTTTATTATAAAACAACGAAGAAGTAGAACAACGAGGGTGAGGTATGTATTCCTACACGTAATATACATATATACCTTTAATATATATTTCTTTGAAAACAGTTCATTGGGAATTTTCAAGGATATTTAAGGATAAATCCTTCAAAGGGCATTTTGATACTACATATATTTGTCCTGGCGAAAAGTAAAGCAAGTTTTATTTTAATAGCTAAATCTATCCCCTTTCGTTTGATATTCATATTAATCTTATAGAGTAAAGAAAAGTATTTGAAACAATTTTTTTTTTTCATTTAATGCTTTGAAACTTTAAAACTCTTTGAAGCTTTAAAGTCCATTAAATATTTAAATTGCTGCAAAAATAAATACCGAATATGGAGCATTTCTATATAAAATTTACAATTTCTCGTGCATACAAAATTTTTGTTAGACACTAACATAATTATGAAGATTTTTTCGAACAGAATAATGAGAATTTGATTTCAATCATTAAAGCGGAAAAATGTGCAAAGTGAAAAGTGAGAAAGTGCTTGAGCACATAGCGAAAGTAGAGCAACACACTGACATACAAACACTTGCAGTCGTACGTGCACATTTATTTATACACTCACGTGCATACATACATACATACATATTCACACTACTTGCGCCTTCGAGTGAATAAAACCATCACCAAGCAATAATTCAATAGAAAGTAGAGTTTCACAATTAAATGCAATTTGATCACTTCAATTTGATTTCAAACTCAAATCATTTGGCGTGTAGCAAATACACAAACATTTTCATACATATCTGTATGCATACATACAAACATACTTACGTGCGATCTAATTACATGTAAATTTAGAGCCAATTTAAACCCCAATAAGTGAACGATTCACATGAAGGGCAATTGCAAATACACACACGCGGAGTCTATTTGTTTGTGTCTCAGGAAATAATAGTAGTGGCATTGCGCTTCCCATGTTACCATTTGATGTTTCCTCTGGCATCTGCAGTCTGCTTTATCGTATGCAAATGTATGCATGTAGAGTTGTGCAACGCAGCTGAGTTCTACTTGCATAAGCTACGACGACATCCCAAAACCAATAGCCGGGGGTAATTGTCATGTAACTTACATCACGCATACCCTGGTATAGACTTAAATGCATGTAGTAGAGTGCATGTATATGTAATATATGTATGCGAGTGTATGTGAACTCTTGACTAAACAACTTATTGCGAATTTGCTCTTCAGTGCAAGAAAATGCAAGAATCTATCTCAACTTTAGTAAAATAAAGCATTAAATATCTCAGTGAAATGGAAAGCTGCTTAATTAAATATTGGAATGGAATACAAATATTTCCTAATTTTTAGAGGTTGAAGCCAGCAGTTAGATTTAAAAGTGTTAATTTGTGGAAATGTATTCTATGGCAGCAGTCTTATCGAGAGACACACCTTAAGATACGAAGGTTGTCTTTTATATTTTGCGCGCAATAGTGGAAATAAAACGCAGTAAAATATTAATGAAAATTATTATTATTTTTTTTTTTTTTTCAAAATATTCTCTTTGAAAGTCAATACACTTTTGCATTCGCTTGAATCAATTTTCAAAGCATTTTTGCCACTCAGCGGTGAAGCGCTCCAAAACGAGCTGTTTAAAGGCTTTAACAACTTCTTCAGACGTCGAAAAATGTTGACCTCGCATTTTATTTTTCACGTTCGATAACAAAAAGAAATCAGTAGCCAAATCAGGGCTGTAGGGGGGTTAGGGGTAGTCAGAGGCTCGAAAAATTATGATTTTCAATAATTTTTGTTTTTGCAATTGCTTTATTTGGCGGCCTCAGGAAATATTTTTTCAGATTTTCGAGAAAAAAACCGACCAATTGTTAAAAAAAAATCGAAATTTTTGAAAATTCTGACTACCCCTAACCCTTTAAGTGCTCAAAAACCCGCTTCTGTCAGAAACCCTCTTCTGAGCCGATACGTAGAATCTCGCATTGTCTTGGTGAAAGATAATTCATCTCCGGCGGTTGATTTTCCTGAATTATCCGAAAACTCCTGGCGAACAAATGGGTGTGCACTATTGAGAATTGACTGTTTCAAGTTTCTCTAGAGATACTGTTTGTAAACTTCGTTTATGTAGAAACCAGCATTTAATAATAGAGGTTTGAAATACAACGGGGAATCTCTCTTAACAACAAGTGCTACTTTGGACTAAGTAGTCAATTGAGTAGGAAAGTCCACTCTCGTCGAACAAAACTAACACTCTACAAGACTCTCATCATGCCCGTCCTAACGTATGGCGCAGAAGCTCGGACGATGACAACATGCTTTCAGGCGTCTCTTGAGGTACTTTAGAGAAAGATTCTGCGGAAGATTTTTCGACCTTTGCACGTTAGTGACAGCGAGTATTGTAGGCGCTGGATCAATGAACTGTATGAGTTTAACGGCGACATAGACATAGCGCAGCGAATAAAGATCCAGCGGATCAAGAAATCAAAAAAACATAATTTCAGACTGACTACTTAAACTAAAGAATAGTGAAAATACATACAAATTCAATTACAAACTTACATCTACCTAAAATAGACAAGCGTACCTCTAACTAACTTGGCGGCCGCCGTAGCCGAATGGGTTGGTGCGTGACTACCGTTCGGAGTTCAGAGAGAACGTAGGTTCGAGTCACGGTGAAAGACCAAAATGAAGAAGAAGTTTTTTCTAATGACGGTCGGCAGGCAAGGCAAACCTCCGAGTGTATTTCTACCATGAAAAAGCTCCTCATAAAAATATCTGCCGTTCGGAATAGGCTTGAAACTGTAGGTCCCTCCATTAGTGAAACAATGCCAAACGCACGCCACCAATAGGAGGAGTAGCTCGGCCAAACACCCAAAAAACTCCCAACGTGTACGCGTCAGTTATATATATATATATATATAAGAAGTATGAAAGACAACAGGGATTTTAGAAAAAGTAACATGACAGCTTTTTTGTATTTAAAGAAAGTTGAAATTTTTGACATCACATAGCAAATTTGTCTATATTTGCTTGAAGCCTGCATACGTCAGTTGAATAATTTATAACTAAAAAAATTTTTAAATCGTCAGGATATAAAAAAATAGCAAATGAGAGGCAATTGCTAATGTCTTTGATGAATAACACAAAGAGTAGCTGACCCAAAACACTTCCTTGAGGCACTCCAGAGCAGGCAATGAACACTTCACAGAATACACAGCCATTGTGACCACACAACGCTTTCAAAATAAATAGGATTTCAACCGTTGCAGCAAAACATAGTGAAACCCAAGCGAAGATAATTTACTTGGTAAAATGTTGTAAGAAACCCTGTCGAAAGCTTTGGAAAAGTTCGTATAAATGTAGTTGACTCGCGCCCTGCTGAAAAGGCTATAATGCAATATTCACTAAAAAACGTCCACTGATGAATCTATTCTGATTACACGACAATAGGACACCTTTTCTTTGACAATGGTTTCAAAAAGTTTGGAAATTGTCGAGAGCTCGGTAAAAGGGCGATTATTACTTACTTCATTCTTATGGCCGCTTTTATAAATTGGAGATATACTTGTTAGTTTCCAATCATCGATGAAAATTGGAAAAGATTAAGACTTAATTAAGATTGTTTTTAGGGGTGAAATAGCTGTAGGGCTGGTTGGTTAGTTGGTTTAAGTGGTGATTCGTCCAGAAAACTAGCGCTTCCGCACCATTTTGTTGTCACATCCTTGTTACAAACTTGTTTACTAACAAGACTTTATCCAGTCTGTGCGCTTCTGGAACCTTATCAGGTTGTTGACTCAAGCCAGACAGTCGTTCGAGACTCTCGAACGGCGGTTTAACCAGAGTTAACATTCTGTCCTTCCATAGGGTAATGCATTCGCAGACGAAGTTAAGGTTTGTTTCCTTTTTCTCCGGTTGTTTACAACTATGGCAGTATGTGTTGTGAGGGATGCCCATTTTGACGGATTGTTCTCCGATAGACCAAAAGCCAGTTATGACTGCTGTTATTCTACAGGCCTCCCGTCGTTTCATGTTTATCATTTGTTTGTTCCAACAGTTTAGTGGTTATTGTCGCCGAATCCAGTACCTGGATTACAGCTTGGCTATTCGAAAGAATAGCGATATTGCTCTTAAAAGAGGGATCTGCGATTAGTAACCTACAAGCATTTGTCAGTACTTTCGCCTGAAAGATGCTGCAAGCATCAGGGCACTTCTTTAGAAAAATTGCAGAAAGCCCATCGATAGTTCGTAAGTGAAAACGTTATACATATCGCACCCTAAATACAAAAGGGTCACAACTCAAAATTTTCCACACTCGAGCTTGACTTGTTTACAGTAGCACAGAAAGCAAACTATGTGACATATCACGCTGAAATTTGCCATGTAAGCTTATAATAGTCCTACCAAAAAACAAAAAATGTATTTTTGCCATATGTCATCCGCGGACCGTTTTATTGATAACGTCTCATTCATATTTGAGCAGAAGTACATTTTGAGTTGTGACCCTTTTGTATTTAGGGTGCGATATGTAAGTTTATGCTAAAAAATACCAAAATTTTCGATAAAAAGAGTCAAAAGAGTGTTTCCCTAAAAATCTTGCTCTACTCCTAGCTAAGGCTGAACAAATATAAAGAAGTGTTCGTTCTGCTGTTTCTTACTCTTCCTCGTATCTAGAACTTCTGCAGCCTTCATGACAAAATACTCCTAGCCTAGAAGAGCGCCTACCTAACAGCCAATGACCGATGGCACACGCCACGACCTTCGAGATGATCTCTTTTGAGCGGTTGAGCAATTCTCCCGGCCTTTTCTTAGCTATTTGCGACCAAATTAGCCTGGTTGTAACACAAGTATTTTCTTTTCTACATGGCCTCCATTGGTCTCCTAGAGAATATTATTTTTTATCCTTAATTTGCAAGTTGCCATAGGATTTCCAATATTGCCTTTGTTTTCAAGTAATGAAAGACTAGTACCCTTTTTGGATAGCTCATCGGTTTTACAATTTCCCTCAATAGCTCTATGTCCCGGAATCTATATAAGGCTGACCTTGAAGACGGTGCTAATATCATTTAGAGCTGCTAGGCATTCCTGAGCAACCTTTGATCTTATTTCTCCACTGATTTGATGGCCGCCTGGCTGTTCGAGAAGATATTTATCATGGTTAATGGTTAATAGTAGTAAAGGGTTAAGGTATGGGCCTTTAGCACTGCGACCATATTGATCTATTGTGCACCCTATGCTGTCTATTGACTGTTAAGTATGCTTATGAATTGTACCAGCTCCTTCTGAGGGAGTGATTGGAGGTCTTCATCTATAAGCATGAACTTGTTTAAAAACTGTTTCCTTCTATGCGTCAACCCCGGACATTCGATGATGAGATGTTCTATAGACTCCTCATCTTCGCAGCAAAATTTGCAGGTGCTGGTGTTAGTTATGCCTAATTTATGTAAGTGTTTGTTGCAGGTGAAGTGACCCGTGAGGGCGCCTGTGAGAGTGCGAATGCTCTTTTTGTTTAACGTGAGGGCCATGTTAGCTAAGAACTTTTTGGAGTGTCTAAAACCCTCTACGTTGTTCCAATGCTGATTTATTAGAGTTTTGGCCCAGTATTTTACTTTTTGTTTTAGGCTGTTTTTGTTAAATCCAAACATGGGACTAGGTCCGATGAAATTTACATCTGCCCCTTTTTTGGCTTGAAAGGTTATTGTTTTTGGATGCCAGGTTATTGAGTGCCTTGTGGCATTCTAAGAGAGTTTTTGAGTTGTAGGTATAGCTATCTAAAGCTTTTAGAACTGAATGGCTCTACTCTCTTGTGGTTTCTACGTTTCATGATGTTTGCTGCTTCCATTATTGCGTATAATTCCGCTTGGAAGATGGTGGTGTCCCTGGTGAGAGTGAATGATTTGTGGATTCGGGGCCCCACTACTCCTGCTCCTACACCATAAGGTGTTTTTGATCCATAAGCGTACAATTTTTGTGAATTATCATTCATCCATTTTGGGTTTGTTTTCCACTCGATCCTCTCATAGTTTTTGTTATGGCGTGTGTGTTAAGGTACACAATTACCTCCTTCATGGCTAAGACTTATCCCTGGTAAACGCTACAGTAGTCCGGAAGTCGGGCAGATAATTCTATTTAATTTTAATTTTTTTTGGAAAAACTCCATAGCTTACTTTATTTTCTTGCTTGGATCCATGCGTGTAAAAATTGATTTCCGCTCTTCTCCATGTTTTTTTTTTTTTTTTTTTTTGAGTTTGCCACGCTCTTCTTGACAGGATTTTAGACTTGAAGAGTCTGTCGAAGATGAGTTTAAGAAAAGAATAGTCAATTTCTTGATTAAAACTACTTATGGGATGTAGTAAAGAAGTTAGGCAGAAACACCGAGTCTTCCATAGCGTCATACTAACGGCAACGAAAAAAAATATTTCTCAACTAAAAACTGTTAAGAAACAACTTTTTTGTTGAACTTCAGAGTTCGGGCAACGTTTTCAATTTGCAAATTCGACTGTTATTTTTCGTCCCCTTTAGAAAGTTACCTTTTAATTTTATCACAACAATGTGGCCATTATATAATAATTTGGATACATACAGATAGACGCTACCAGAATATGCACGACTATGTAATTGAAGAGAAAAATCTTTTGGCACTGAATCGTATTTTAGAGCATACAATCGTGAATGCTGAAAACATCTTAAAAAATCAATAAACTTGTTATTAAATAAGGCTCGCTCCCTCCTGACTAAATCGACATAAACTATCATACTTTCTTCTTCTTCTTTCCCCACTTGCGTGGACTTCACCACACGGAACCATCACTCCTACTTTACATTCACACAAATCAATTTACATATTTCTTTCATACATTCTGCGCTTTAAAAATTCGCTTTGCTGATATATTTGCAATAAAAATAAAGTTTTACTATTCATGCGAATTTCTCTTGTGTTGACAGTTATCCCATATTCCTTCAGGGGAAATATGAACCAGTGAAGCAAATTTCTATTACGTCACTTGCCAACTAGCATTCTTGGGACTAGATGAAGACCAGTTCAAAAGCAGTCGCTTAAACTAAATTAATTTTATAATTTTTTCAATAAATTTTAAAACATGAAATGGTAGTAACTTCTTTTAAGTGACTCAAATCACCTTCTTAGATTCCAACAAAAATTCTTTTTTGATGACCAAATAAAAAGTCGCTTAAAAACAAAACTCTAAATTTTATTTCATTTGTCGAACCAAACACTAGTTATGAACTATGGAAAAAGTGCCGCAAGGTGAGACAATGCACCCTTCTCGGCAAATTATAGTGTAAAATAAGCTGTGATAGTTGCTCGCATGGAAGCCAGTGTTTCATTCATTGACGAGCCACCCATTCGGAAGCAGTTGTAATTATGCCAAAATTTTGCTGGAGAAGCGTCCTGAATAATATGTAGGTATGTTTCTATGGCTAAATCCAAACATGCATGTATTTTGGGAGCTATGCATTTTAAATATAAATACTCGTATGCTGGCAAGAAACACATATGTACATACATGCAGAGCACATACACTTATATTGAATTCTGTTGGTGACATCGACATGTCGTCAATCAGTGAAGATTTGATGAATTTGATTGATATAAAATTATATTTGGATAGGATTTCTAGTGCAAAGTGCAGTAGCTATGGAGCATGCATACATACATACATACATATGTATGTAGGTTAAGAAGAAATATTTATATTTATTAAAGTGATGTTGAAATGTCTCTCGCACGTAGGATGCACTCAAAAAGAATGTAAGAGCATTGCTATAAAATATTTAGTAAGAGAAGAAGTGAAAAAAGGGTATTCTTAAAAACTGGCATAAATCAAAAATCTTCAAAATCGAGTTTTTTAAGGCTTTTGTTTTGCTTCTATTATGATACAATTTTGTAGGGCAACTTACTTACTTAGATGGCACTACAACCGTATGTCGTTTTTGGCCGAATCTAAAACATTGCGCCATCTAGCTCGGTTCGCTGCTTGCGGGCGCCAGTTGGTGCCACCGAGTGCTGCCAGGTTATGCCTTACATGATCTCCCCTACGGAGATTGTGTCTTCCTCGTCCTTTTCGTCCACCAGTACGTTCCCTCTCGAAGAACTGTCGTGCCGGAACACTTTCGTTCATCCTCAAGACATGACCAAGTCAGCGCAACCGCTGTATTTTTTTGGGGGAGAGAGCCGCTCGACGGACGAGCGTGGCTGAGGACGAGAGGAATTGGAGTGCGCAATAAAGAAAATAAATGCGTTGCACGTTATAAAAACTTAGGCTTTATTTAACACAAGAAAAATTGCATGGATTTCACTTCCACTTGACGAAGTAATACCGTCATCTTCCGTCTTATCAGATTCAAAGTAATATTGGTCAGAACTGTCACTATCTAACGCATAATCTTTAGATCGATTAGCCTTTGTGCGTAGGATAAAATATATAAAACGTCTGCTGGTCCCTCTGGCAATGACACTGAGAGACTGAATCGAAGAACTGAAATTCGTCTGACTCTACTGTCGTCTTAGTTTAGATTATAAGGAATACTTCATCACTAATGGTCCCTAATTTCTTTGAATGAAAACGTGACTCTTTTACTATACCTATGCCTATCTTATCGCTCAGAACGCCAGACGTCGCGAGCCTTGCAGCTATGATCTAATTTGGGCGGCTATATGCCGACACGCGTCCGGAACGGTAAAACGGCTTGGACAGCTATATGCCGACACTCGTCCCCAAATGGTTAATATGGTTTACTATGGCCACATCTCGGTGTAGCTCATAGCTATTCCATATCGGCTACGGAACTCTTCTCGCCTAGGTGAAGAGGACCAAAGATTTTTTCGGAGAGTTTTTCTCTCGAACGCTCCCAGTGCTTTCTCTTCAATTGTCGTCATCGTACAAGCTGCTGCGCCGCATACAAGCACGGCAAGATTTATATTCGTTTAATCTCTAGGCAGACGTCATTCTGGCTGTTTACACTGGTACCTAGATAAACAAAGTCCTCTATCACTTAAAATTCGTGGTTACCAACAGGGACGAGTTATCCAAGACGCGAGGGCTCTTTGTATGCTGACAATAATTGCTTTGTTTTACTCTCGTTCACCGTAGGAACCATTTTTTCTGTTTTCTGCTCCAGGCTGGAGTACGCTGAACATACGGCGACATTCAGGCCAACAATGTTAATATCGTCAGCATACGCCGATAGCATAACACTTTTCTAGTAGATAGTGCCAAAGTGGTTGAACTCAGCAGCACAATTAATTTTTTTCCAGTAGGAGATTAAAAAAATCACACGAAACGGAATCGCCTTGCCTGAAACCTCGGTTGGTATCGAATGGCTGGGGGAGGTCCTGTTCGATCCCGACAGAGCTTACCATAGCGCTCAACGTAATTTTACACAACCATATAAGTTTTGTGGAATAACCAAAGTCAGACATAGTGGCGTAGAGGCAGTTCCTGTTCGTGCTATCGAAAGCGGCTTTGAAATTGCTTGTGTCGATTTGTTGTTCGTGGGTTTTCTCCAGGATTTTGTGTATCGAGAGGTTCTGGTCAAGGTAAGGTCTAATCAGTTCCTTGACGATGGACTTCAGTCTCTCACATAATACGCTCGATAAAATCTTGTACGTGACGTTAATAAGTCTAATCCCACGGTAGGTAGGTAGGTTGGGTGGTTGTCGTAGCGACACACTTAGACCTTTTGCAGGACCATTGTGATACCACTGGAGCTTATCCTTACCCTATGCGTTCCTTTTCAAACCATCCGGTAACTTTAATAAACGAGCAGAGCTTCGTTAGTTTTAGATGGGCTATGTCCGCTACATCGGTTAAAAATGCTGTATCAAGAGTGCGAAGCCTTCTCATAGCTAAGCTTTCACACTCATATAAAAGGTGTTTCCTCTTCTTCTGTATTAAGACAGCTTCTAAAGGGAGTCCTAACCTTCTAGCGTGGCTGCCTATTAAACGATAACCAGTTAATACCCCTATCATTTTTCTTAAAGCTTCTCTGTTAAATCAAGATTTTCGATCGACCGCTGTTCCAGTTCGGCCATGCCTGTCTGCTTAGTTCGCATGTTGTGAGGTTTTGTCAGCTTGTATTTACCTTTTTATGGTTTCCCTGTCTATAAGTAAATTAGAAGTTTAAAACATTCTAAAACTGTGTTTGACGAGTGTGTTTTAGATTCAAACGCTTTTATTACCGCTTGACTGTCCGAGTATATGAAGACTTCATTTGTGGATATTACTCTCGTTTTTATTACCGTAAGTCCCTCTTTTATGGCAGTGACTTCCGCCTGAAATACACTGCAATGATCAGGTAGGCGAAATGATTGGCATACTCCGAGTTTATTCGAGTAAACCCCTCCACCTACTTTGCTGTCTAGTTTTGAGCCATCTGTGTAGATGTTTATATCATTTTTCTTAACAATAAGACCGTTATCCCATTCCTCTTTGGAAGGAAATACTGCGACGAAGGATTTATTTAAGTTGATATCATTGGTCTAACAGAAATCCGTTGGGCCAGGAATGCAGAGGATTTTTTCTAAAACTGAAGCGTGTCCTCTTTGGTTCGTTCTGAGTAGGCCGATTTCTCTTAGTCTGAGAGTTGCTTTGGCAGCTGTTTGCTTACCGAATTGCTCTATCGGTAAAAGGTTAAGCATTATATTTAGTGCCTCTGTGGGTGTAGTCCTAACGACCCCGCAGATGCAAAGACTGGCCATTCTTTGTACATGTACCATGGTTCTTTTAATATATTTATAACTTATCTAAAGCCGGCCACCATACTAGTATGCCGTATGTAAGGAGTGGTCTGACAATTGCTGTGTAAAGCCAATATACGATAGATGGGTAAAGACCCCAACTTAGTCCTATCAGCTGTTTACAAGAGTAGAGTGCTATTGTCGCTCTATTTACTCTATCTTCGACATTTGCCATCCAACTTTGTTTTCTGTCTAGTATTAGACTTAAGTAGCGGGCCTCATCACTGAATGACAGTGCCTTTCCATCTAGAGTCGGGGGAGCTATATTTGGAATTTTATGTTTCGCGGTAAATAGGATGAGTTCAGTTTTATTGGGGTTGGCGCTTAGCCCATTTGCTTTTGACCAGTTTTGAACCATGTTTAGTAAGTCTTGCATGACTTCTCTAAGTGTATTGGGAAATTTCCCTCTTACTACCATAGCAACATCATCCGCATATGCTACGACGTGTTGTCCTCTCTCCTCTAGGTTCTTTATCAAGAAGTTTAATGCCAGCACCCATAGGAGAGGGGACAGCACAACGCCTTGTTTCCCTGCTAACTTTTTCTTGATCTTTGAGGTCCCTAGGGTTTCGATCACCCCGCGGTAATTTGCGCAGGATCACTGCACGTGAGAATTGGGAGAGAACGCTTAGGTTCTAGGCGTTCGTACATTGCGCTCGGCTGTAACGCACGCTACAACAGAGCAATACCGCGAAGCGAGGGAAAAGAGGTGTCTTTTCAGGCGGAAGAAACGGGGAATGGAAAAACGTGAGTCCGAAGGCTAGAGGTGTTGGGAGCCAATAATCCGATTTTCGCTAAAAACAAAACAGCGCATTTGTTACTCGTATACATGTTCCAGACTCCAATCGCGTATTTTACAATTTTGTTTTTCCTTGTTCACTCCTCTCTGGAGCATAGGACCTCCGCAAGACTCTGTCTTGCGTTGGTTTCGTTAATCTATTTTGATTTCTGACAGGGTAGGTGATTAGCCTGCCGCTACCAGTCCTAAATAGTGGGAATGCCGACCTGTCGTTGATTAGGAACAACGCCTTCATACTGCTTACGAGGTGTATTCGAAAAGTATCGCGAATTTCGATTTTTTGTGGCGATATGTTGGTACTCATGTCTCTCTCTCATGCCGACGAGTTCGGCCATTTTGAATGTTCAATTAATTGCTGACAGCTACTTTGCTTGCTCGTGTTTCGGCTCGCCTTCGATTTTTACCTATTCAAAAAGAAGGATCAAAGAACCTGTATCAAATTTTGTATGAAAAACGAAACGAAAAACTGATCAAACTTTTGGTGCTATCATTTTGTCGCGGAGTGTATGTGTGCGGGTACTATAATTATTACCTCATAGAGGTTTTTATTCCACTGCACTAATGATTCATACAATAGTTAACAACACAAGCTACTAAAGATATTTAGTTAATGGAAAATTTTCACACATACTCTCATACATACAAACTTGAATTCTGCGAATCAGAACGTTGAAAAAATCTTGTATGTGCATTCATACATATATACTTCTATAGATACTACATATGTATATATATAGATATGTACACTAGATCGTGCCGCAATAAAATGTGCTACAGTGAATCTCTTAGCTCCACTTCACTTCAAACTTGCACTTTATTATAACAAAAATTATAACTAAGTAATTTGCTGCATGCTCAAAATTTCTCAAAAAAAACGAATTAAAAAACTTAAGTTGTGATAAAAATATTGTGTTTTTTTTAACTTGCAAAAAGTTTGAACATTTAATTTATATGATTTTTGTAATAGAATAAACTATATTTCCCAACATTTTTTTTTTTAATTATAAGAAACAAATAAATTGTGAAAACTTGTCAATAATCTCTGTACGCGCGCCACAAATTGGAAAATAAAATCGGCCTTAATATCTCATATCTAGTAAAAATTTTGAGGAAAAATAAATCTATTATTTTCTCGGGAGATGGGTTGCAGTCATCGATGTCTCGTTAAAGTTGATGGTCATTTCTAACTTAAAAAAAAATTACACGGCACAAATAGGAAAAGGGGCTCGACCAAGCATCTAACAGAGTGTGCGAGAAATATGTATAAACATCTGTTAATAACAGAGCCAATGTTATTAACATGATAATAACACAGGAGTGATGTTAAACAAATGTTAAACAATATAAACGATGTTAAATGTTAAGAAGTTAAAGGTTAAGAACTTTTAATGGAAAAACAATTGGGGAACCTAAATTGAACAGTTCTACATAGTAACAACAAATAAACGAATAGTAAAAAGAAATGTTGGATGGAAAAATACCATTGGAACTGAGCTTTTAGGTGGCGTGATGCTTCATAAAATGCAGCTTTGTTTTAAGTTATAAGCAATTTATTTTAGAATGTACAGATTAGTCTTAAGTTGATGTTGAAGATTAAAGTCATCTTTACTGCAAACTACTCACTGTTTCATTTTAGATATATAATTCGCGCGAATTCTTTTTTTTTTTTTTGTTTTTTTTTTTACAACTGCATATAAAAAAAATATATTTTTTTATTTTAAATTATCATTTTTTTATTTTTATTTTAAGCTTAAAAAAATGTAGTTGTGAAATATTTGGTCGCAATTTTTTTTTTGCTTTGTTTACAACTGTATTTTAAAAAAATTATATTTCAAATTTTAATAATAATAATAATTTTAAATTTTTAAACTGTCATTTTTATTTTAAGCTTAAAAAATGTAGATGTGAAATATTTTGTCCAAAATTTTTTTTCTATGTTTACAAGAAATTATATTTTAAATTTTAATAATAATAATAATAATAATTTTAAATTTTTAAATTGTCATTTTTTAATATATTTTAAGCTTCCAAAAATGTAGATGTGAAACATTTTGTTGTAATTTGTTTTTTTTCTATGTTTACAACTGTATTTGAAAAAAATTATATTTTGAATTTTAATAATAATAATAATTTAAATTTTTTAAACTGTCATTTTTATTTTAAGCTTAAAAAATGTAGATGTGAAATATTTTGTCCAAATTTTTTTCTCTATGTTTACAAGAAATTATATTTTAAATTTTAATAATAATAAAAATTTCAAATTTAAATTGTTATTTTTTTATTTTAAGCTTATAAAAGGTAGATGTGAAATATTTTGTTGTAGTTTGTTTTATTTTCTATGTTTACAACTGTATTTTGAAAAAATTATATTTTGAATTTTAATAATAATAATAATTTTAAATTTTTTAATTGTCATTTTTTATTCTAAGCTTCCAAAAATGTAGATGTGAAATATTTTGTTGTAATTTGTTTTTTTTTTCTATGTTTACAACTGTATTTTGAAAAAATTATATTTTGAATTTTAATAATAATAATAATTTAAAATTTTTAAACTGTCATTTTTATTTTAAGCTTAAAAAATGTAGATGTGAAATATTTTGTCCAAATTTTTTTTCTCTATGTTTACAAGAAATTATATTTTAAATTTTACTAATAATAAAAATTTCAAATTTTTAAATTGTCATTTTTTTATTTTAAGCTTAAAAACGTAGATGTGAAATATTTTGTCCCAATTTTTTTTCTATGTTTACAACTGCATTTTGAAAAAATTATATTTTAAATTTTAATAATAATAAAAATTTCAAATTTTTAAATTGTCATTTTTTATTTTAAGCTTAAAAAATGTAGGTGCGAAACATTTTGTCCCAATTTTTTTTTCTATGTTTACAACTGTATTTAAAAAAAATTATATTTTAAATTTTAATAATAATAAAAATTTCAAATTTTTAAATTGTCATTTTTTATTTTAAGCTTAAAAAATGTAGATGTGAAATATTTTGTCCCAATTTCTTTTCTATGTTTACAACTGTATTTTAAAAAAAATTATATTTTTATTTTAAATTTTTAAATTATTATTTTATTTTTTTTTTTTTAAGCTTAAAAACTGTATAAGTACAATAGATGTGAAATATTTTGCCGCCCAGGTCCTACTGTGCTTCGGGGAAGTACAAGAAATGTAAGTACATATATTTCTTTATTATTGTGAATTAATTTAACTAAACTAACAATAAAACGAGTACAACATTTTTTATACAAATACACGCATATGAATGTATTTGTGCGCGATCGGTATAAAAGCCACTGCAAGGGCGTATGGGCTAGCAAAGTTCTAGAAGTCTTCGTCAAGTTCGGATGGTCTGTTGTTCATTGTGTGAAAAATTGAAGATGAAATATTGCATGATTTTTATATATTTATTTACTCTATGAAAATGTATGATACAAATACTTTATATGACAATGTATGAATTTGCTTTCAAATCCATTATAGAGAAAAAATGTGTAGGTGAGTATTGAATGGATGAATGAAAAAGTTTTCCCTGGCGTGTAGAATTGCAGCGCCTCATATGTAATTATAATTGAAACTATTGCAGATTATGATAACTTTTGTATCTGTATATGTCCATATGTATGACAGGTTTAGTTAACATAAATATGATTTTTTAGGTTTGGGCCTCAGCGCAGCATATAATAATATAGCTCGCATACATGCATATGTACATACATGAAATGATATTTCCATATACATACACGTACATATTTACTTATTTAATTATTTGCTTTTCGAAATAATATGTGTTCATGTATCCAAAACCCAGAGAACGTTAATGTAAATTACATATACACATACGTATACATTAACGTTCACTGCAAAAACCTTGCAAGGTAGGGGAGAGTGAGAGAGCAAAATGGCATTTCATATTGAGGGGAAGTTGCAACTTTTTACTGGATAATTTTTTACTTGTAAGAATTTGCAAGTGAGAAAAGCAGCTGATCGCAAAGTAAAAATAAGTAATTACTAAAAGAAAATTTATATAAGGTTGTCAAAAAAGTCTTGCGGTATTTTTATTGAATTTTCAATTGTTCATAAAATTGGTTATAATAATGCGATTTAAGTCAAATATGCGCCGTTTTGTGCGATGACGAGTTCCCAACGAGATGCCAACTTCATAATGCCCCTCTTATAGAAGCTCGCTTTCCTATTGTGAAAAAACTCGGAGAGCCAATTTTCACAGGACTCTCTTGTGGACAACTTCCGACTACCAAGCTCGTGCGCCATGGACAGAGATAGGTGGTAATCACTTGGTGCGAGATCCGGACTATACGGTGGATGCAAAAGAACCTCCCATCCGAGCTCCCGGAGCTTCTGGCGCGTCACCAAAGATGTGTGTGGCCTGGCGTTGTCCTGATGGAAGACAACTCGGCCTCTGTTGCTCAAAGATGGCCTCTTCTGCATGAGTGCTGCATTCAAGCGATCTAGTTGTTGGCAGTACAGGTCCGAATTGAGCGTTTGGTCATAGGGGAGCAGCTCATAGTGGATGATTCCCTGCCAATACCACCAAACACACAGAAGAACCTTCCTGGCCGTCAATCCAGGCTTGGCCACCGTCTGGGCAGCTTCACCGCTTTTCGACCACGACTGTTTGCGCTTCACGTTGTCGTAAGTTACCCACTTTTCATCGCCAGTCACCATCCGCTTCAAAAACGTGTCGATTTTGTTGCGATTCAGAAGCGATTCGCATGCATCCATACGGGCAAAAATGTTTTATTGCGTCAAGTCGTGTGGCACGCATACATCGAGCTTCTTTTTGAATCCAAGCTTCTTCAAATGGTTTATAACGGTTTGATGACTCATGCCCAGCTCTTGGCCGATGCTACGGCTGCTACTATGCCGGTCTCTTTCGACCAATTCAGCGATTTTATCGCAATTTTCGACGACAGGCCTTCCGGACCGTGGCGCATCTTCGATCACCTCTACACCAGAACGAAAACGTTGAAACCATCGTTGTGCGGTGGAAATGGAAACTGTATCGGGTCCATAAACTGCACAAATTTTATTGGTAGCATGAGATGCATTTTTGCCTTTATCGTAGTAGTACTGTAAAATATGCCGTATTTTCTCTTTATTTTGCTCCATGTTTGCGACGCTATAACTCACGAACGACTAAACGCAAACAAGAATTAATCAAACACGTGTTAGCACGTGAAAAGAGCTTTCCAAAAAGCTCTAGCGTGAACCGATGCGACGAATACAACTAGAACTACGCGCTTGCAAAGATAAGCTTGCGGAAATACCGCAAGACTTTTTTGACAACCTTATATTTTGCAGTTTTTAGCTAATGTCTGTACCATTCACTCTAGACATAAACAAATAAATATATTTATCTCCGTATATATGGCTGACTTCAGTTGCGTTGCATAAGTAAAAAGTTCCTAAACAAAAAGTGTATGATGAGTAATCCTTTGTATTTCCTAAATACATGCATCAAGTTATGGGGTTAGGGGTAGTCAGAGGCCCGAAAAATTGATGATATTCAATCATTTTTCAAATTAGTTTTATTAAGAGATAATCTTGTGCTTTTTTCAAAATTAACAATATGGCGGGCACAGGAAATATTTTTCAGATTTTCGAGAAAAAAACCGGCAATTAATTGTTTAGAAAAATTAAAATTTTTGAAAAAAAAATCCTTTGATCAGGCACGAGTTTTTTATGTTTTTCAAAAGCAGTATACGTTTTTTTGAAATCTACCAAGCGGTTTTTAAGTTACAGTGATCACCAGTTCGAAAAACATAGTTTTGAGAAAAACGCATTTAAAGTTTTGCTACTTGCTATCGAACGCTCCGTAGCGCCCGAGCGCCCTTTGTTAATTGTTGAATAACTCGAAAAGTATTTGTCGGATTCCCTTCAAATTTTCACACAATATTTTTAATTTATACTTTAAGAAAATGTAAAAAAAATATCATATTTTTTGAAAATTCTGACTACTCCTAACCCCCTATGGGTACGCATCACAGGCCCAAATTTTATCATCACAGAATTTTATGATATAATGCAAGGAAAATCCGAAAGATTTTATTATTATTATTATTATTTATTAAACATAGTATTAAATACAGTGCTTAATATCTAAAGAAATAGAGTACAAGCAGCTTAGGCCATCGACTCTTTAATGTTAAGTGGTAGATACATATGAATATCCGGCGGAGTCCTACCAGGTTACTCGCCCGTGTTTAGTGCTGAAAAATTCGCAATTTACGAAGCTATTGAATATGCTATTAAAAACAAAGGGAGGTTTATCGTTTGTTCTGATAGCTTCTCCTGCTTGAAAGCAGTCAGAAACGTTTACAATTTCACCACAGCAGTTTCTCAAATACGTGACATGTGCATCAAATTCACAAATAAAATTAAATTGCTCTGGGTGCCTGGTCATTCTGGTATAACTGGAAATGAGTTTGCCGATCATACTGCAAGTTATTTTGAAGCAGCACCGACCTTCCAGTTTACGTCTTTAGATAAAAAAGACCTAAAGAAGCACATAGAGATCCATATAATTTGAAAATGGGACATAGAGTGGCGCAGTTTCTTTCACAAATATAAAAGTACCAACCCAGACGGTAGTAAGGTATTTTACCCTAGTAAAACCACCCGTCACCAATCAACAATTTTTACCCGCCTCAGGATTTCCTCAACGAATGCTTAATTTTGGAGAGATTAAGGAAAAAACACTTTGGCTCGGCGAACCCAGCGTCTACTCTAAAATATGTAACATTTTAAGCATATATAATATAATTTCATCCAAGAAAGCAATTTAAGTATATGAAATTTTGTAATAATGTATGTAACCTATAATTTTAGTTCTAATTATCTTTATATTTCCGGAAAGAAAGTATGCTTTGATTCATATTTTTGTATATATTTGCATTTAACCCATTCGGAGAACACTTTCATATGTATAATTGTTCTTGTTGTTGTAGCAGCATAAACATTCCCCGTGCATATACGAGGAATGCTGCTGAAGTGGCAGTCCTTGGCCGGATATAAATCCGGGTCGTTCCGGTAACGTAAAATTGTCTGTCGTGGGACGGTTCTCATAACAGTTCCTTAAAAATATGCATACATATCCAAAAATTTTAAGTTTCAAATTTTGATTTTTTTTTCTCAAAACAGCCATGTTCTAGAAAGCTTGCACAATTTTATTCTATCACAAACATCACCATGGCATACCCCCCTTCTATTTTCGCATTCCACTTACCTTGCTACAAATGCTGGTTAAAGCGTTCATCGTGCTATATTTGTTAAACAGAATGACAATATTTTTATTTATGAATGTGTGAAGTTTAGTTGATTGATGAGATTAAGAGATGAATTTTGGTCATTGATCTTGATCAGCCATTTTTTATGCTGTTTTTTAATATATTTTATTTTTTTACTCCTTAAAATAAAAATTATTTATCAAAACTTCGTATTCAAACTTTATATTAAGATATCTAAACTATTGATAGTACAACTCCAAATTCATGCCATCGTGGATTTCATCTAGAAGGAAATGTAAAATTTAAGCGGAATGAGCAAACATTATTAAATTTTTTTCAATTTACAATCGCATAGACGAATGGGATCCTTATAGATGGTGTACCATTTCTTCAGAACAATTTTTTCCGATTTGGTGCCTGTTTGCGCCGCGATCAATTTCTTTAGGTCGCCAATGGTGTCATCGGGATTGCACTTCACGCGCACCTACGAAAAACAAAACTGCTTGTAATTTATTCATATTTTATAAACATGCTTACTTTTTTCCCCAAACGATCGTTGCAAGTGATTTCAATCATTTTTGGGCTTTAACATAAGACAATTACTCTGAAAAATACAATTGTAATATCTCTAAAACAAACCGCAACACAACTAGATAAATTACTTTTTATTTGACATTTCCTACAGCTGACAGAATAAACATTTTGAAGCCAATGGATTACAGAGTTGCTCTTATTTATATGGTGACTAAAATAATATTGACTTGATTAGCGCGATAAACGCTTACGCGATTTTGGCATTATTAATATGGACTATAAGAGATATAACGAAACACGCGGGTTTGATGTAAAGAGTGACTTAATTATATTTTATCAGTTGTAGATTAACAGACCTATTATTACTACTTTCAATTCCGACGTGATCATGAAATTCTCCCGCAAGCCTGAAATTTGAGAAATCGGTAATATTGATTTCAAATGAAATAGAGCTTAAACAGTTTTTCGTGACATTAATGAGGTCTTTGTCGAGGGAAAACATAGAATTAATAAGAAAAATTAAAACGTTTTTGTAAATGTTTTAAAGTGAACAAATATGTGAGGAAATTAATTTATTGGTAAATAGTGTACCATTTCCAAGCAGTTTTTAGAGTAAGTCTCGACCATCTATACAACGCCGTCACTATGAGAAGTTAAGTAATATGTTAATGGAAGGGCTGGAAGAAATTTAAGTTAAATTATTATCATATATTTATTAAAATTAGTGAATTAAAAGCAGTTTCACATATGTGCTGATAAAAATTAAATCAATTTATTAACATATTCTTATGAAAAAGGAGAAAGAAGATGATAAAGCTGCGTCTGCTAGAAATCGTAAAGTATTCAATACGAAGTCTAATACTGTTACTCCACATTTGTGGCTTAGTCCAAGTGCATCCAGCCCCATAAAAAGTTCAAATCGATGTTCTTAACAAAACTTAAAGGCATAGTTAATTTGATATTGTTACTTTTTTATAACAACTCACGCTTAATAGTCTAAGTTTGCGCTCTACTTGCAAAGACCTGGTTTTTTCTAGCTTCCTCTGCTACCAATAAAACTGCATTCTTTTATTTTATTATATTTTCATAATAATGCATTCTAAATCCATAATTATCAACTAATGAAACAAAAATTACCTGAATTTCATTTAAAAAGTAGCGCGAATAGGACTAATGTAAGCGGTTGGCACATTAAACATGTGGCAGCAGTAGAGAAAAAACAACAAGAGCAATGTATGTAATTTGGTTTTGCTTTTGGTTCCTAGTCAATATCTATAAACAAAGATTGACAGTTTAGATTAACTTAAACAACTTTGACAATTTATGGACCAAATAAATCACAGTTTAGATTAACTTAAACAACTTTGACAATTTATGGACCAAATAAATAGAAAATTATTCAAATTTAAGCCGTACTGTTGCTAGCTGCTTAATATATATATTTAGGTTGCTAATCTATTTCAGACTATTTGATGGTTAATATTTTTATTTAAACTCCATTCAGTCCAATTATGGATTACCGAAAATTGCAACCCTGTTCAGAACAAAACTGGAAGTTATGTATTTGTTTACAAATTGCAAAAACTAGCGAATTCAGTTAGCACTAAATTATTTTTCATATCTTACTTAATTTATTTAGACGTTCAAGTTAAACGTTCTGGCCAACTTTACAAATAAACTTGTATGTCATGTCAATGATACCCTTCTTTCCGTCTTTGCGACCACAAATTGCCAATCGCATATGGTTCGAAATTAACACACCTTCCAGCGAAGACGATGTTTTACGCTATGAACGAGAACATGATAACTGGAAGGAATCTATTAAAAATGCTGCGAGTGATATCCCGCCACTGGGTAAAGTATTAACAAAGCCGGGACCAGAAACTGATGACGAAGATGGTACGTAATAAATTTTAAACTGCAATTGCGATTTTATCAAAACGATCATCGTTTGTGCTTTCAGCCAACGATGACAGCGATGATTCGGATACTCATGACGATGATGATGATACAAATGACAGAGCCATCCCTGGTCAACCTGAGCATTCGGCACTTTATTCGCCGGGTGATGATATTAACCCTATGAATGAAGATGCCATACCAACAACGGCTGATACATTGTGAATCTTTAGCATTGGCTTTGTCTAGTTTTACGACGAATAATGAAAAAAACTGCACTAGTATTAAATAAATAGAGTGGTATTTCCGCGACTTGAAGCCTTATTAGTTTGCGGCAAAGAAAAACATTAAGGATGTACGTACGGATATTATGAATGCTTCTTTCACTTATCGTTTAATGGATGGTGATTTGAATTTAATGGCCGAAAGAAAACTACATCTTTTAGATGATCTATGATTTAGCATTAACTCAGGAAAAATCCAAAACGGGCATACGTTTATGACATCGAATCAAATACATAATTATTATGGTTTTACAGATTTAAATGACTAAGGGTGTTATTATGATAAACAGGTACAAAAATTGTACGACTGTTGATTGTCGTACTGGATGGCCGGATTATTCATTTCTTGTCGGAAACCAAAGACATATCTAACCACTGTTTGACGAATTTGCATGACACTCAAGGTATTGGCGGAAGCGAGAAATGCCGAACTCTTAAAGTAATGCCTTGAGTTGTTGGTGCTACTACGCTACCGATTTTTAAACTGTGTGCGGATGCTTTTAAGTAGTACTACACTGCTAGCTTTCATTTTCTGGTTCCTCAAATGTTTTATGTCATGTAATTAAAAAACTCGCTAATAATTTCATAGAACAGTTGGCAATAATTTTGGATTGATAATTTGAAAGATGTTTGTGTTGAAATCTCGCGGTATTACAGGACATTACATCATGGGACTCCTAGTCGATGGCATTATGTGTTCTCTAAATTCTTGGAGCAAAATTTATAAGGTATGCAGAAACATATTTATATTTTTAAAGAACTACATATTTACTTAATATAGAAATTTTAAATAACCAATAATTGGAATTTAAATTGAATTTTTAGTCTCTTCAGTCATTTAAGAATAATATAGAAAATTTAAATAACCAACAACTAAAATTTAAATTGAATATTTAATCTCTTCAGTCATTTGATGGAACTAATAGCACTATTTTTGAAACTCGATGCTATTGCAGTGAATTCTACCGAGACACTGTTACTAGCTAATTGATATTTTGCGTGGAGACCTTTAGGTAGCGTTGGGCCAGCAATCGTCTACTTTCTGCTTTCCACAATTTAACGGTCTATTAGTTCTTTAAATGCCTGTTGGAGATTTCGCTGGAACCCTTAAGTCTATGTGTATATACATACATATATATATAGAGGAAGAACGTAAAAATAAAATAGTAGCTTATATAGACGAGGTCACTAAATGGTTAAAAATGAACTAACTTAAATTGAATGAAAAAGACAAAAATGCTAGAAATTAACATTAGCGGTGCATCTGAATTACAAATAAACAACAACAAAATTGAAAAAGTTAACACCATCAAATATGTAGGAGCAGTATTGACAAATAATTAAAATTTAAGGATCATATTGAATAATGCAAGAAGATTGGTAAAAAATTAGCCTACTTTAAAAGAATTCGCAATAAAATAGATATAATGACCGCAATAAAAATAAATAATGTCATGATTAAATCACAATTTGAATATTGCTCCACAATCACCAAACACAAATGGAAAGATTGCAAAAATTGCAGAATAAGGGCATGCGACATATATTAAAATGAGGTAGATTTACATCAATTAAGGTCATGTTAGAGACTTTAAAGTGGCTTAATAAAAAAGGTTAGGGGTAGTCAGAGGCCCGAAAAAATGATGATTTTCAATAATTTTTTTTGCTAGTCAATAGCTTTATTTTACAAAAACAAAAACATAGCATTAATACATCATGTTTCGACTTGACTTTAGCAAAATTTCAACAACAAAAATTAATAATTGTAAAAGTTATCGCTTTTTGTGTGGAGCGCGTTTCTCCAGAAAACCCTTGCGGTGATCATCACAAGTCCTTGGAGATTCATATAAAATCAATCGGGCAAGGAAAATTAGTTTTACTAAGAGATAATCTTGTGCCTCATCGAAGCTTTTTTCCAAAACTAAAAATATGGCGGCCTCAGGAAATATTTTTCAGATTTTCGAGGAAAAAACCGACATTTAATTATATAAAAAAAATCTAAATTTTTGGAAAAAAATCATTCGATCAGGCGCGAGTTTTTTATATTTTTCAAAAACAGTATAAATTTAATTGAAATCTATTAAGCCCTTTTTAAGTTACAGTGATCACCAGTTAAAAAAACAAAGTTTTGAGAAAAACCCATTTAAAGTCTTGCTAACGCTCCGGAGCTCCCGAGCACCTTTTTTTAATTGTTGAATAACTCGAAAAGTATTTGTCGGATTAACTTCAAATTTTCACGCAATATTTTTAAAATATTATACTTTAAGAAAATGCAAAAAAAAAATCAAATATTTTGAAAATTCCGACTACCTACCCCTAACCCCATGAGAGAACGATTTGAACTAATACCCTTACGGCAGTTCACAAAATTAAAAATAAAAATGCACCAGTGTATTTATCAGATAGGATTGAATACGTAAAAGAAGTACAAAAATCTGAACTACAAAATAATAACGACTTTAGAATTTGGTATAGACAGAGCAATAAAGCTCAAAATTCAGTGTTTTATATTGGCCTGAAATTGTGCAATGGCTTACCAATGGAAAAAAAACGAAAAAAGTATACAGTACTTAAAAAAAATATGTAGAACTGATTAGAAATGAGAGATATAATTTAATGTAAGAAATATCAATACTTTATATTGACTAAATACTAATAAATAAATAATAATAATACATATATACATACTTACAAATCGATGGTTTTCGAGAAAAGCTACACAACTCAAAATTCGGAGTTTTGCCGTTAAAAGCAAAAATCAACTACAGAGTTTATGGCCCCTATTATGAGCAACATTCGATCTTCGACTGTAGTCGAAAGTGCTGATCGAACGAATTTTCATTTGGTATTATGGTGCTCATTCGTTGAAGAATAGGACTATTGTGAATTTCGATCGCTCGACGCATTTACAATAGATAATTTTTTCTCAGCTGATACAGCAAATCAAAATAAAAGAAAAAGCGATTGTCTTGAAATTCTTTGCTAACATTATTTTTAAAAGTTAAAAAAAGTAATTTACGTGAAAATGAGTACAACGGAGTTGTGGTTCGACGATTCATCGGACGATGAAAGTTTAGTGGAACTAGCCAAATGTAGGAAGCAGTTGAGGGACGCATCCAACCCCCTAGAAATGGCTTCCACTGAGTAAGTTTAGTATTTTCAAAATGTGTTGACGTACTTAATATTACAGAAATTTCCTTACAGATTTTTAAAGAACTTTAGATTATCTAAAGAAGCGTTTGTGAACCTACTGTCCACTACAGAAAACCAGTTGCAGCAGTGCACCCGAGCCAAATCGATTCCTAATATTTTAAAGCTAGCCACAGTTCTGCGATTTTGTGCTCAGGGATCGTACCAATTGAGTATTGGTAATGAGGGTATGATAGGACTTGCTCAACCCACTGTGTCTGTTGTGCTATCAGAAATAATAGATGTCCTGGAAAATTATATTTGCCAAAGATGGGTAAAATTTAGTAGCACAGAGACTGATCTGCAACAAAGAAAAGCACATTTTTATAGCAAATACCGGATTCCAGGAATAATTGGCTGTGTTGATGGCACGCATGTTAAAATTGTCGCTCCCAGGAAAGAAGTTCAGCATTTGTATTACAACAGGAAGGGATTCTACAGCATTAATGCTATGATTGTAAGTAGACATTTGCATATATTTAAATATGAGTCATAAATTCTAAATGCGAATAATGTAAATTTTAGGTTTGTGATCATACAATGAAAATAACCTATATAAATGCGAAAAATCCAGGAGCTACTTATGACTCCATGGCTTTCAACATGTCGCCATTGAAAGCGTATTTAGAGGAGCAACATCTCAATGGCCGTCGCAATACTTGGCTCCTCGGTATGTAATAAACACCAATTGAAACTCCGTTTTTAATAATTTTTGTCTGTCTCAGGTGATGCTGGATACGCTCTAAAACCTTATTTAATGACGCCGTTCAGAAACTCTGAGGAAGGGTCTCCACAAAGGACCTACAACAAACAGCATGCCAAAGCGAGAAGTATAATTGAGAGAACAATTGGAGTCCTGAAAAATCGATTTAGATGTTTGTTGCAGGCAAGAGCTCTTCACTATTCTCCAAAAAAAGCAACACAAATTATTAATGTGTGTGCAGCTTTGCACAACATTTGCTTGTTTTATAATGTACAACTTCCGGATGAAGAGTTATCCGACGAGACCCTCAACGATGATGCTGCAGATATTGAAGTGGAGCCAAATAACGGAGAAGGAGAACACATAAGAAATGAAATTCTTAGAATATTATAAAAAAATTTAAGAAGTATTAAATAGAAACCTTTATGCCACAGTTTCTGTTTTATTTTTGTTATAAATTTTCTTTATTCAGTTATCCATCATTAGAAAAAAATATGTATTTCAGCTCTACGTATTTCAATTTGCTATTTAGTTCAAAATCAATCTCATTTCTTTAATAAAAAACATTAATTCATTTGTTTAACCTACTTTAAATATATACAGTCTTTTCCTTATACTAATATAAAACAAAAAATATCACTTCAGTTTCTTTAAGGCACATAGCTTAAAGCTATGTAAATATAAAAATTAATTCATTTGTTTAACCTACTTTAAATATATACAGTCTTTTTTCCTAATACTAATATAAAACAAAAAATATCACTTCAGTTTCCTTAACACTAAATATAAAAATTATTTCGATAGCAATTTCTTTTTTATCTCTAAAATCGCTACTTTTAATTGTAGTTTTGATCTGCGGTCTTGTTGCTTCCTCAGAACTTCTTCTTTGTAAACGCGCAATTTCTCCCGTTTTAGTTGCAAGAGTTCGTCGGTCGCTTTTTTTTTTAACTCGTAATTTTTTTTTCCGTATTCCGCTGTTTCTGCAGCACTTTGCTTAATTTGTTGCAATGTAGATATCATTTGTTCGTGAAATTGTTTTTGGCCATCAGTCTGCAACTCCAGTAACCTCAATCTCTCTGCTTTTTGAGATTTTTTGTTTGTTCTGGTTTTTCCTGCTGGCTCCTCGTGAACATTTAAATTTAAATCGTCCTCACTTTCCTCATAGTTTTGGACCAGAAGCTCTGGGCTGGGATTTGACGCGGACAAAACTGTGAACTGGTCACTGGTAGTTGTATCCAGGCCAAATTCCACCCCAGGCGGATTTACACAGACATCAAATTGCAGCAAACCGATTATGCTTTCTTCAGTATTTGTAAGTCCCTGAAGTTTGTTAGGGCCCCCACCTGTTGCTCGAAGCTCAGCTTTGTTTTGCGACATTTTTTTTTTCGCTTTTGACTTCATGTCAGCCCATACCTGCCAAGGGAAAAATGTATTTATATAAACATCACACAAAAAAAAAAAAACCATTATTAACCTTAATCCATTTTGCTGCCGTTCGAATTGGTGGTCCCAAGCAATTCAGCTCCGTTGTGAATTCTTCCCATTTTTTTGCTGCATGTACTTTGCTGCAAATCCCTTTTGCAAATTGTGGATTCGCTTCCATTAATGCAACTAGTTTTTCTAGTTGCTGTTTGGTACTCACGACTTTCGACCTGCATAAAATTAACAAAATTAGTATATATTTATTATTTGGTTACTATAAAACCATAAATAATCGCAAACAACTTACATTTAAACAAGTTTACCCACAATACGCAACACAGTCGAAAGCAAAACTGCATTCGACTCTAAATTCGGTATTCAACGAAAATTTCGACAGGGCTGCACCGCTCATAATACCAAATTGACATTCGATTTTCGA
Organism: Anastrepha obliqua; assembly: GCF_027943255.1. NCBI lineage: Eukaryota > Metazoa > Arthropoda > Insecta > Diptera > Tephritidae > Anastrepha > Anastrepha obliqua. The sequence goes on from NC_072893.1 coordinate 13,516,965, forward strand.
TCTTCGACAACCAACGAATATCGAAGATCGAATGCAACTCATAATAGGGGCCTATATATTTTTATCTGGAAAAGCGTCATAAGCGAATCTTGAAGCAATTCTGAGAGATGGCGTTAGTATCGTTTTGTCAGGTGATCGAATTGGCGCGACACTTATCTAGAAAACTGACCCAACTCAGTAGTGGTGTCGCATTTTTATTTTTGAATTATGTCACTTTTCTCGAAAACCATCGAAATGTTGTTACTATATTTATATTTTATAATTTATGTTTTAGGCACAAATTTTTCATATATTCGTACATAACCTATATTTATTTTTTCTTGGAAGCGGAATGCTACAAATTAACCTTAGACAGAAACAGTACAGCCCCATAACTGGTACATCTCGGAAAAGGCTAATCACCAGCTGTGGAACCAAGCGCGCAGTTTTCCCTCGATAGTAAGTTCTAATAAAGGGATTATATACAGTTAGAAGGCCGAAAAAAGCGAATTTTCGAGATTTTTTTTGAGAAAACTTTTAAATTTATTGATCTAAAAATTTGTACACATATTGGCCCCTATTATGAGTTGCATTCGATCTTCGATATTCGTTGGTTGTCGAAGATCGAAAATCGAATGTCAATTTGGTATTATGAGCGGTGCAGCCCTGTCGAAATTTTCGTTGAATACCGAATTTAGAGTCGAATGCAGTTTTGCTTTCGACTGTGTTGCGTATTGTGGGTAAACTTGTTAAAATGTAAGTTGTTTGCGATTATTTATGGTTTTATAGTAACCAAATAATAAATATATACTAATTTTGTTAATTTTATGCAGGTCGAAAGTCGTGAGTACCAAACAGCAACTAGAAAAACTAGTTGCATTAATGGAAGAGAATCCACAATTTGCAAAAGGGATTTGCAGCAAAGTACATGCAGCAAAAAAATATGAAGAATTCACAACGGAGCTGAATTGCTTGGGACCACCAATTAAAACGGCAGCAAAATGGATTAAGGTTAATAATGGTTTTTTTTTTGTGTGATGTTTATATAAGTACATTTTTCCCTTGGCAGGTATGGGCTGACATGAAGTCAAAAGCGAAAAAAAAATGTCGCAAAACAAAGCTGAGCTCCGAGCAACAGGTGGGGGCCCTAACAAACTTCAGGGACTTTCAAATACTGAAGAAAGCATAATCGGTTTGCTGCAATTTGATGTCTGCATAAATCCGCCTGGGGTGGAATTTGCCCTGGATACAACTACCAGTGACCAGTTCACAGTTTTGTCCGCGTCAAATCCCAGCCCAGAGCTTCTGGTCCAAAACTATGAGGAAAGTGAAGCCGATTTAAATTTAAATGTTCACGAGGAGCCAGCAGGAAAAACCAGAACAAACAAAAAGTCTCAAAAAGCAGAGAGATTGAGGTTACTGGAGTTGCAGACTGATGGCCAAAAACATTGCACAAAATCAAGCAAAGTGCTGCAGAAACAGCGAAATACTCAAAAAAAAATTACGAGTTAAAAAAAACGCAACCGACGAACTCTTGCAACTAAAACGGGAGAAATTGCGCGTTTACAAAGAAGAAGTTCTGAGGAAGCAACAAGACCGCAGATCAAAACTACAATTAAAAGTAGCGATTTTAGAGATCAAAAACAAATTGCTATCGAAATAATTTTTATACTTAGTGTTAAGGAAACTGAAGTGATATTTTTTGTTTTATATTAGTATAAGGAAAAGACTGTATATATTTAAAGTAGGTTAAACAAATGAATTAATGTTTTTTATTAAAGAAATGAGATTGATTTTGAACTAAATAGCAAATTGAAATACGTAGAACTGAAATACATATTTTTTTCGAATAACGAATAACTGAATAAAGAAAATTTATAACAAAAATAAAACAGAAACTGTGGCATAAAGGTTTGTATTTAATACTTTTTAGATTTTTTTATAATATTCTAAGAATTTCATTTCTTATGTTTTCTGCTTCTCCGTTATTTGACTCCACTTCAATATCTTCAGCATCATCGTTGGGTATTTGCTATAAAAATGTGCTTTTCTTTGTTGCAGATCAGCCTCTGTGCTACTAAATTTTACCCATCTTTGGCAAATATAATTTTCCAGGACATCTATTATTTCTGATAGCACAACAGACACAGTGGGTTGAGCAAGTCCTATCATACCTTGATTACCAATACTCAATTGGTACGATCCCTGAGCACAAAATCGCAGAACTGTGGCTAGCTTTAAAATATTAGGAATCGATTTGGCTCGGGTGCACTGCTGCAACTGGTTTTCTGTAGTGGACAGTAGGTTCACAAACGCCTCTTTAAATAATCTAAAGTTCTTTAAAAATCTGTAAGGAAATTTCTGTAATATTAAGTACGTCAACACATTTTGAAAATTCTGAACTTACTCAGTGGAAGCCATTTCTAGGGGGTTGGAGGCGTCCCTCAACTGTTTTCTACTTCTAGCTAGTTCCACTAATCTTTCATCGTCCGATGAATCGTCGAACCACAACTCCGTTGTACTCATTTTCACATAAATTACTTTTTTTAACTTTTAAAAATGTTATTAGCAAAGAATTTCAGTACAATCGGTTTTTCTTTTATTTTGATTTGCTGTATCAGCTGAGAAAAAATTATCTATTGTAAATGCGTCGAGCGATCGAAATTCACAATAGTCCTATTCTTCAACGAATCAGCACCATAATACCAAATGAAAATTCGTTCGATCAGCACTTTCGACTACAGTCGAAGATCGAATGTTGCTCATAATAGGGGCCATTATGTTATCTGTTAACTGTATTTTAAGGCTTAGTATTAGTAAGAATATTTATTGGAAAGAAGCTACACCTGATCTCCGACAGCTCCTCTCAAAAAAGACGTTTTGCGGTTGCCACTATATCTCTGAACTGGATCCTCTGAAATTAAAAAACCAAACAGATTTCGTTAAAGTAATGTTAAGTCGAGTAATTAATGGAAGGAATAAGCAAAATAAATTTTTTAGACGAAATGGGGGTTTCTCAAATCAAAAATAGATAAATTTTGGCCTTATATAGTTTATAAAAAAATATTTATCCGTGATTATTGAAAAATATATTTAAAAAGCTCGTGTTAAAATTTGTGACTAATCGGTTAAACCGTTTTCGAATAATGTTGGTCACCGACTTTTAAAACAACATTTTGTGAAAAACGGGTTTAACTTAAGGGGTTACATGGGTTTCATCGGGTAAAAAAGGCCTATTTTAAATATTTTTTTCTCCTCCATTGTGACGTCATTTCCGGTGACCCCTCGAAAAAAGGGTGCATCCGCGTTGTCCTCTTAACTCCTGACAGGATAATCAAAAATGAAAAAATAAAAATAAGCGTTTTAGTTAAGACCATAAACTCGTGCTTGAACGAAGGAAAGAAAAAAAGTAAAAATTGGAATTTTGGCAGACAATGAAAATTTTGGTCAAATTTGCTTGACATTTTGTTTTTTTTTTAAATAGTTATAATTGAAAAACAAAAAAATCCTTCGTCCAAGCACGAGTATTTGTATCTCGAACACTTGTGTAAAATTTCATCAAGATCGGTTGAGTAGTTTTCGAGAACATTTGACAACCGACTTTGAAAACACGGTTCCAAGAAAAACGCGTTTAAAATTTTGAGTAACAATAAAAGTGGCTTGGAGTGCACACCTTCCAAAGGCTGTATCTCCGAAACTATTATTCGGATCGACTTGAAAATTTAGGATAATATTCTTGAGATGTTAAATTAATAAGCCAAATTAATAAGCCAAAAAAAAATCGATTTTTTGAACCCACGAAACCCATGTAACCCCCTAAAGCATTGTACTTTCAAGCACTCTGAAATGCCTTTTTAAAATTTGCATATGTATTCTTAAATATATGTACATTAAGAAACCAAAATTAAAAAAAAATCGATTTTTTGAAAATTCTACCTTATACAACCCCTTAACCGAAATGCACGAAATATACATATATTCAAGCTATTCGATTGAAAACTCTCTTGCAACAAGCAGGCTTTTGCATTAACTAAATTTAGAAAATTACTTCAATGAGACTTTACAAAAATTATATATTTTTTTATTTCACTAACCTCCCCATAACTATAAATTAGTTTTATAACAGCAAAATATTTTTTTCTAAAAATCCCACTTTGGAATTTTCTACCATTTCGGCAACAATTTTTTGGAATCGTTTATCACCTGCAATTACAAACTCTAAATTTGTACCTTCATTAACACATTTGCACACATCAATTAAATCTGTTTCATTCAAGCGTCGCAAAAAAACTGCTTCTTTATACCATAACTGTTTTGAGAACCATGCGCATTTCCCCGAGCATTCAGTGTTTTTGCACATATCCGACGGACAACGCTGATGTGCGAGATATATGCGATTTGTGTAATTCCAATATTTGTTGAATTCTCGTAATGTATCGCGAAAGAATGCATGCTGTAAGTCCCTATAGCACACCAGCTGGACAACTTTACTGAAATCTTCGTCATTCTCAAGGATTTCTTTAACAATACGAAGCGTTGGTGCAATTGCTACACCCTGTGTAATAACAAAAATATGACGTTCTGTATCACGGCTGGTTATGGTTTCAGGTGCGCCTATGGGACCACGGAATTCCACAGAATCGCCAACCTGTAGACTACTAATAAAACGTGACATCGGACCATTGGGTGCAAGATTTACAAGGATTTTGAATTCCATCGCCAAAACATCAACCCAAAAAGGTGAATAAGGTCGCAACCATACAAGGCCACTTGGCAGTATAGCGCGCATCATTACGTGATGACCGGCTGGTATTTCCAAAATATAATCGCTCGCATTATTTGGCAGCTCAGCAACACTGAAGTGAAGTTCCAGTACTTCGGGCAGATCATCTTCACTATTATTCGACTTTTCACCCTTCGGATTATGCGGACGCTTGCTGAGTAATCGGAATTTTTGATAGGCCGATATGATATTATGTTTGCCAAGTCGATCAATAGCCACAGATTTCCGAAGGCCCACATCTAATACACAGTTCACACAACCATTCCCGCAACAGTCATTTTCATTGGCCACAGTTCTTTCGTCCATTATGCAGACCTGGCACCAAAGTTAAGTTGTTTATACAATCCTACAAGTGGGTTGTTTTTTCATCTCTTCAGCATTTTAAAATTTTCGACAAGGTACAAGGCAGGGCCGCGTGCTACACGACATGAGAACGAAAGAAATTTAAGTTTAGATCCGACAAAGCGAATAGCGCGAAAATATTCAAAAATTGTAATATCTATAAGAAAAATAAAAACTATATTTATTGATTTCTAGCATTTGCATTTTACCAATGAGTTGTATTCCAATGATGCTTTGTTGAATCAGGCAATTTCAGCTGTGCGTATTTGACAATCAGCTGATGGATATTTAGCGAGTTTGTTTGTATGAATGTGCAACTGTTTAAAGGAAAACTTCAGTGCATGCTTATTATTAATTTACATTTATTTAATGATAAATGATAAAAGAAATAACAGGAAAGTTATTCCAACTATAATTAATGCGTATATTACACTCTACTATCCAATTGCTGAAGAAATCGGCTAAGATTCTGAGTCAACAACGTGTTTTGCATACATCTGGGATGGCCTGCAGTCGATTCGAATACGTTAAAAATTACGAACAGGACGACAGTATCCTGCCAAATGTTTGGATTGTGATACGTTTAGACGGCAAAGGATTTCATAAATTTTCCAAAACACATGACTTTGCCAAGCCCAATGATACAAACGGTAAGACGCATAAACATGAGTGTTTTTCTCTCTTATACTGATTGCAATTTACCCATGCAGCTCTTAATTTGATGAGCACTGCCGCAGTAGCTGTGATGGAAGAATTTCGTGACATAATACTGGCTTATGGTCAAAGTGATGAATACTCATTTGTTTTTCGCAAAGAAACTAACGTTTTTAATCGGCGCGCCGCAAAATTATTGACCTATGTTACGAGCTTATTCACCTCAGCATATGTGTTTAACTGGTGCTCGTTGATGCACAGTAAACCTTTGCTCTATCCGCCATGTTTTGATGGCCGCATCGTTTTGTATCCATCGGATCAGAATTTATGTGACTATCTTAGCTGGCGTCAAGCTGATGTACACATTAATAATTTATACAATACAGCTTTTTGGAATTTGGTACTACAATCAGGTCTTAGTAATCAAGAAGCAGAAGCTGAATTGCGTGGTACATACTCCGCCGACAAAAATGAAATGCTCTTTACAAAATTTGGCATAAATTACAACAATCTGCCTGCAATGTTTCGCAAAGGTACAATACTGCTAAGAAAGCGCGTGAAAACGACAGGTGAGGATGGTTTAAATAGGCAGCTGATTGTACCGTATCACGATGATATGATACGTGCAAAATTTTGGAAAGAACATAGTGAATTGTTGGGCAAGTATAAGCCGGGCGATTTTTTATGTACTTCTGATGACATTTCCACTATACTGAGTTATCAAATAAAGAAGTTGAGTATAGGCGGCGAGGAAAAGCAAAAAGGTATCGAAAATGTTAGTTAGCATTAAATTAATATAAGTTGTATTATTTGTCTGCAAAATTAAATAAAAAATATGTATCTATACATTCTTAAATCTAATCCGAATCAGGCTACAGTATCAGTAATCCTCATCGTCGTCATCTTCATCATCTAAGCCACCACCGCTTGTGCTGCACTGGGACTTCATTTGACGATGCATCAATTCGGCGCTTTGCTGCACTGCTGTCGCCTGCATACTAATCCACTGTTGTTGTTCTTCTCTAGCTTGCTCTTCGCGTGCTTTTGCAAAAAGTTCTTGCTGTTGTCGTAATAGTTCCTCTTCAGGTATACCAAGATTTTCAAGTCGTGTACTTTGGCGACGTCGTTTGGCCGCAACCTCTTTGCAATCATTCAGAACAGCTTCTGCCTCCTGCTTGTAATCACAGAAGCCCAATCGGTCAAGTGCTTCCAACACGTGTTCCGCATTAATTGTCTTCTTATTACGCCTGTTGCAAACTTCATTTGCTTCAGAGGAAATCAAGTGTATAAATTCTGTGCAACAATTAAGAATCAGCTCCCGACTCTCATTCGCCACGCGCACTGATGGTACTAATTCTTTTATAATTTTGTTAATACTTGCGCGCGGCAACGTCAATTCATCATCCTCGTTTGGGGGCGGACAAAGCTCGTCCTCCGGATCTGCCATTTTGTTCAAATAAAATTAGCACGTTTACAAATATAACGGAGAAATTAAGAGGGCACAAATATATAAATATTTGTCCTAATAGTTTTCTTATAAAACAACAAACAAACTGTATATGCCAAAATTTGACAGCAGCGCAGAATTTCCTTAAAACGCTCAGATGCCAAACTTGACAACCGGCAAACAAACAAATTTCCCTATTTTATGTGCTGAATACATGAACGATCATGCTCGACAGTTTTGCTCAAAATTCTCCGGTCGCAACTGCGGCCGCTCATTTTCGTTAGTCAACAATTAACCGTAAAGCTAAATACACACCAGGCAACCGTTGAAGCAACGGTTGCAGCAACGTGTTGCCTTTGTTTAAGAAACACGTTGCGACCGTTGCTTCAATCTCAGTATTGTGTGTAACTGTGGTGCAGGAAAGGTACAAGCGGAAGATACGTAAAATTAAATTTTTTAAATGATCGACGAAATGCGTAAAATTACTTCTCTTATTATAATTGACGAACTTTTGTACGAAAATGAGGAAGAAGAGATGCAACAAAAGAAGAGAAAAAAAATCTGGTCCAAAAATTGACTTTTAAAAAAATCGAATTTTCGAACGAGAGGCTGCTGAAAGAACTGAAGGAAAATGAGCCAGCGGACTATAAAAATTACATGAGGATGGACGAAGCCCTGTTTAGAAAATTGTTGGACTTCGTAAAGGCCAAAATAACGAAACAAGATACCATAATGAGAGAGGCAATATCAGCAGAAATTAGACTGGCAATAACTTTGCGGTATCTTGCAACAGGAAACGCTTTTGCGGACTTGAAATTTTTATCAATTTTATTGTATTCATTTTTTAATTGTTAGTATGCTTTTTTTTCTGAAATTTTTATTTTTATATTTTTCACTACTTATATCCCACAGCTTTCTCAAATTTTTATATTCGTTAATAAAATTAACATAATTTTCATTATTTTCAATTGCCATTTTTTCCTTTTTCACTTTATTTTACTCCGCACGAACCTTCTTCTTTGCTTGTGTTCAACGAACTGAACGAGTAAAAGCAGTAAGCAATGATACACACGAGGCAACGGTTGCAGCAACCTGTCCCAAAAATCAAATTTATTTGATATTTCAGGCAACGGTTGCAGCAACACGAAAATCATTTGGCAACACAGCTACACACGAGGCAACGGTTGCTTCAACATGGCCGAGTTGCTGCAACGGTTGCCTGGTGTGTATTTAGCTTAATAAAAATATAGTAAACTAGAACCGTCGAGAGGCACTTTTATCATTTTTGACGTTTGCAAACCATTTAATTGTTGTTGTAGCATCATAAACATTCCCCATACATATGTATATGGGAAATGGTGCTGAAGTGAGAGTCCTTGGCCGGATATAAATCCGGGTCGTTCCGGTAACGTAAAACCGCCTGTCTAAAGCTCAGCCCAAGTACTGCCGAATTCTTTTGCTACATCTTTACTTCAAAAAAATGCAGATCTCCTGCGCTCGTATGTACATATGTATATTCAAACACCCCTAAATTCTTTGGTTGCATAATACATATCTATACTAATATTATAAAGAGGAAAACTTTGTTTGTTTGTTGGTTTGTTTGTTTGTTTGTTTGTTTGTTTGTTTGTTTGTTTGTTTGTTTGTTTGTTTGTAACGAATAGGCTCAAAAACTACTGGACCGATTTTAAAAATTCTTTCACCATTCGAAAACTACATTATCCACGAGTAACATGGATTACATTTTATTTTGGAAAAAAATAGGGTTCCGTAAGATATTTGGATTTTTCGGACACAAACTGAAAAAAATCTTATATCTTATATATAAAATAAAGTCAACTTTTTGTGTGTGTTCGCTAACCGGCCGTGTCTGCACCGAATTAAACCAAACTTACACACATTGCTAAGAAGGTATTGAAGATGGTTTCCGTATAGTTTGGATACCTATTGGTGGATAGGGCTCGAGATATAGGTCAAAACGTGGACCCGGGTAACCTTCGGATGTGTATGTACAATATGGGTATCAAATGGAAGCTGTTGGTGAATGCTTTAGTTCAGAGTATTTTTCATGCCGCTCCGTGACTAGGGTCTCGAGATAGAGACCAAAACGTGGAGCCTAGAATGTGTTTGTACAATATGGATATCAAATGAAAGCTGTTGATAAGTGCTTTAATACGGGGTAATTTTCATACCTATTGATGACTAGGGTCTCGAAATATATGCCAAAACGTGGACCCGCCGTGTCTTTGAACCGAATTAAACCAAACTTATGCACATTGTTAAGTAAGTATTGAAAATGGGTTTCGTAAAGTTTGGTTGTAATTCGGAGCAGTGGCAACGGGTACAGCGTTCTTTTGAGCCAGCCATAATGTCGCTTACTTTCTTAACGCTTGGGGCGGAACTTAACTGTCAAATTGACAGTGTGAGTTACAATGTGTCAATATTTCTTTCTGATTTGGATGCCATAAGGAAAAAACGTAAGTGCAACATGTAAAAATTGTTTGTGAATTTTTTTGGAGTGGGTTTTGGAACAGTGAATAATTTCTTACGAAATTTGAGAATTTAATGTGAAATCCGAATGAAATTATGTGTTCGTGAAAAAAACAATTTTTTCGTTTTTTTTTTTTTTGAAAAATATAAATGAATAATGGTTAAAACAGCTCCAATGCTTAATAAAACATATAAATTGAAACGAAAAATTCATGGATGATCAGGAAAGAAGACGATTGTTTATTCATATGCGTTGATTTGAAATTTAAAAACAATCTTCTTTTTTCCTGATTTTCAATTTATATTTTATATTTACTCAAAAACAAATAGAAAAACAAAAAATATTGTTTATGCCAAAGCGGTTGAATAAAGAATAAAGAAATAAATAATATGAAAACCATATATTTTCTGTTCTAAACCATATCTATTCTATTTTAGTGTGCCCAGCGAAGGGGGCCGGGTTTGCTAGTGTTTATATATAAATAATGTTCAATGTGCCTTAGAACTAAAACAAATGGATTGAACATTTTATATGATGATTCTCTTATTTTTTTTATTACATTTGGTATTTGGTAAAAACCAAATTATAAAAAAAGGGTTTGTCACATCCCTCAATTGTGACAAAATATACTTTGAACATAAGCAAACTATTAAGGAAGTAATTTCCAGATACAAAAAAAAAAAAAAAATCAAATCAACAAAAAAAGGGTGGAAGCGCCAATTATATATATTTGGTATTTTTGCATCCCTTATAACCAAATAGCTTCAGAATCAATCTCACGTATAAAATTTTAATTGACTCTTTAGTTTTATATTTAGATACTTTGTTTCTATATGACATTTACTTGCTCTCTGGTGAAAAACCGTATACTGCTAGCAAACTTAAACAAAATCATTGGCAATAGATTGTGAGAACAGTTTCACCTTACCACGGTGTATACCAAAGATGATAGAATACAAGCTTACGTTTTCCGAATTTGCTGTGTCGTCAGGCTACATGAGTAAACATACATGAGAACGGGGAATTACATATTTGTGAAGAGAAAGAGCAGGCAAAAGCAACAGAAACCACCAAACACAAGAAATTACATGAACACACGCACAAACACTTTCTTGCCATGGCTTCATCCCGTCCTTTTTTTTTTTTTGTTTTGTAGTATTAAGGTGTCATCACATATGTCAAAATCGCGAAAAATAGAACAAAGGTTTTCAAAAGGCGCCACCTTTAGTTTTTAAGGAGGAACTTTACTACTGTCAGTGAAATTTCCTTCAAATACGTTTTACCAACACTATTCATACCTTACATAAGAGGAAGTTCTCAACACCATTTTCTGTCAACTGCTTCGTGTCGTGAAAAAATTTGGTAATTGTGTCTTTGCATAACCAAAATTTATAAAAAATATTGTAAAACTAATAAATTTAATTCCAATTACAGTTTTGTGCGCGGTACGGATTTCAATTTACGAAGATGATGATGCAGCGAGCTAACCTTTTGGTCCCCGTAGCCATTGAGGCGACCTTACAGTCGCAGCCGCAACGGGGTATGGCTACTCTAAAAGCCATTTCGATCCGTTTGAAGTCGGTGAAGAACATTCAAAAAATTACGCAATCCATGAAGATGGTGTCGGCCGCTAAATATTCGCGTGCTGAGCGTGACTTAAAGGCTGCTCGCCCTTATGGTATTGGTGCACAACAATTCTTCGAGAAAACTGAAATCCAATCCGACGAAAAGGCCGAACCAAAGAAGTTGTTGATTGCCATGACCTCTGACCGTGGTCTATGCGGTGCTGTGCACACCGGTGTTGCTCGCCACATCCGTAACGAATTGGCCAGTGGTGAAGCCAACACGAAGATATTCTGCGTAGGCGACAAGTCGCGTTCCATTTTGGCACGTACTTTTGGCAAGAACATCTTGATGGTAGCTAACGAAGTTGGCCGTCTACCCCCTACCTTCCTGGATGCCTCTAAAATTGCTCATGAGGTGCTAAAGACAGGTTATGACTTCACCGAAGGTCAAATCATCTACAACAAATTTAAATCGGTGGTATCATATCAGTTGTCTACGCTGCCAGTGTTTAGTGCACCAACCGTAGAGAAATCGGAAAAGTTAGCACTTTATGATTCCCTCGACAGTGATATTGTACAGAGCTACTTGGAATATTCACTGGCGTCGCTAATATTTTTCACCATGAAGGAAGGTGCTTGCTCCGAGCAATCTTCCCGTATGACTGCCATGGACAACGCGTCCAAGAACGCTGGTGAAATGATTGAGAAACTTACACTCACATTTAACCGTACCAGACAGGCTGTTATCACTCGCGAGTTGATTGAAATCATCTCTGGAGCTGCCGCTTTGAATTAAGTGCGAACGATTTCAAATGCATTAAAAAAAGATTCTGCAAAGAAGAAAGAAAGTGTTTTTAAGTACATAAAGATACGGAAGTTGAAAGAAATTATAAATAAATAAAAAATTACGATAAACTTTGACACGTTTTTGTAACAAGTTTCTAATTGGAAAATAATAGGTTTACTGCAAGATTTCACAAATCAAATTCAAATTTATCCATTTGTGGAACAACATCAAGGCGCACGCCGAAAATAGAATAGGAGGAGGAACTTGGCCAAATACCTAACAAGCGTATGCGTCAATTATTTAAGAATTAAATTTTAAAAGTTTCGTATTGTAATTAGATAACTTTAAACTAAAAAATTACTTAGAGAAACCGGAGTAAAGAGTATCAGATTTTACATTTTAATTCAAGTTGTGACCAGCCTTAAAAATTAGAGCGATTGTTAAGGTTTATGTCCAAGGAGAGTGTCAAAATTTTTGAAATAAAAAAGGCACTTGCGGTGAAATGTATGGATGCTGTCTTACAAATGGTGGGGCTTGCAGTTTTATATCATCTCCGAAGGGCAGATGGTCATTTATGAGGAACTTTTTCATGGCAGAAGTTGGCAATTGCCTATTAGTAGCGGGCCGACCGCTAGTGAAAAAAAACTGTTTCATTAGTTTAATACTTCACGTCTATTGCGGGCTTCGAAGGCGAAGCAGCCGAATGGGAATCATGGACAAACCCAACAAACCACAGTTAGATAACCTTTTCATAACCAAGAGTTGACTCCCTTAACTGCCTACCTGTTGATAGAACTACATACTAAAGAATTTCAAAACATTGGGATATTCCTATTTTTGCGTCTCTACCAAGCAATTATTTTCTATGAAAGAAAGATACGATCTTTGTTTTATTTTTATAAGAAAAATATCCCATTTTCTTCACCAAGTTTTATTTTATCATTTTCCCAATTTTATATTTAATCATTTTCTTTATCTTAAAAATAACAGAAATTAATGACATTAACACAGAAAATAGAGCAAATTACAAAACATAATCAAGTATTTTTTTTTTTCGTTTTCGGAGCAACTGAAACAGATTTTACTTAAAAAATAAGGTTGATCGCATAAATAAAACTTTTTCGTTTTTCCCTGTATGTAAATAGGCGAGCATAGCGGTCCAATTACATACTACAACCTGGAATTTTTGTGACAAACCCTCAGTGCTTAGGTTTCACTTGACTCATGTTTATTTAACAACTTTTATCAATTGCGGAAGTATAAATGGAATAATTTTTGTTCGCTTCTAATACAAAATTTCATGGTGGAAGGATCGTTATTGTTCACAAACAAATGTCAAGAACCCCTTTAAATTATTCACGGTTAAATTTTTTTTATACAATGATTTTTATCTTTTTTTATGTTTGTTTTATTTGTTTTTATCATTATTTCTTCCATTTTATGGTTGTTGTTGTTGTTGTTGTTTATCGCTTGTTATTATAAAAAAAGGTGTCTAATTTATGAAACAAAAACAAATACATTTATATAAAATAATAAAATTAATCATTTTCTCTCCTGTGCATGAGGATGCTCTAGATTGTCGCGGCAAATTCTACCATTTCTTTTTATGTTCGTCCATTGAAACGCCGCCTGGCCCCAGTGAGACAATCATTAACAAACCGCCGATAACGGAGAGCGTCTGAAAAAAAGAAGGCAAATAAGGTTTAAAATAAAATTTGAAATATCGAAAAAATTAATCTTATAGAAAGCAATTCTATGCTAGCAAATTATTAATAGGTAAAAAACGAAATATTTATGTAAAATTAAAAACGAATTCGTCGCAGTCAGTGTACATTAATAAGGTATCCGAAAGAAATTTTAAATAAAATAAACAATAATAATAAAATTGAATAAAATCAATAATTACTAAGTTTTGTTGAATTTGGTTTTGTACTTAACAAATATGTAAGTAAACCAGCATATAACAAAACATTTTTTGCTATTTTTTGAAGTGAAACTTCTTAGGCGTCGATGGACGAGCGAGAATGGAGAGTAAAATTTCAAGGCCATGCAACGTTTTGGGCATTTTCGTTCCGCTAGAGAGAAAAAAAGATATAACGTAGAGGAAAAAGAGAGAGAGCTATGCCTTATATATATCTTAGATACACTTTAAGCTATTTTTCCCCGAGTTTTTCCTAATTTCAAGTGAACAATAACACAGCCTAGTTTTTGGCGCTTGTTTGTTGGTGCAAACTTGTAGGAAATATATTTTTGGTGCCTATTTTTTGGCGTTATATTTCCTTGCTGCCTACTGTTTGGGGCGTTTTTGGTCCCAATTTTTTTGGTGTCTACTTTTTGGCGCTTATTTCCGTTTCCTGGCTAGTGCTTGTGCGTACTATAAAGTGCTTATCCATTTCGGCGTCGGATTTAATTGGTATTGCCTTGCGGTTGTTGTTGTTGTTGTAGCAGCATAAACATTCCCCATACATATAAGGGGAATGCTGCTGAAGTGCTAGTCCTTGGCCGGATATAAGTCCGGGTCGTTCCGGTAACGTAGAGCCGACTGTCGTGGGAGCGTAATTTGAGCCGTCCTGGAATCGCTGCGTTTGTGCGGGTGATAAACGCTTGGATTAGTGCGCGTTGTTGCCACGGTTTGTGATCGGCGTTTACCTACACCGGTCGACCCTTCTCCGTTTTTTGTAAATTTTGGTGTATTTGTATTCTCTGTAAATGGTGTGAATTTATTTAGATATATATTCTTTCTTTCTCTCTCTCTCTCTCATTCACTCTCCGGTCTCTCCCTCTTTCTTTGTCTGCCTTGAAAGTATCACTTCTGTTTTGTGTACTACGCTACACGCACTTTGTTTTAAATATTAATATAATAGATTAAAGTTATGTAAACATTTTACCTGGAAAAAGTCATATTTTAGAAAATCTCTAAGTGGCTTATACGAAGGAATGGTCCACCACGCGTTATGATACAAATTCAAAACAGTCAACAGTGCTACGAGGATGAGTGCAGACAATTTTGTTTTATAACCAATTGTTACGAGAACCATCAAAATCGAGCCGACGATATCTTGCAAAATCTAAAAACAATTTAAACAAAACAAGTCAAAAATGCATAATCCTCAATCGAGTTTTCTGCCATGAAGCCTACCTGAAGGAAGCTCAATTCGAAGCGTATCAGCGTTATAAACATAAATGCAAGCAATACACGACCAGCGAGCTGCATAACATTTTTCGGTTTATTCTCACCGAGAGAGGGCACACCAGCGAACAGACTACGTCCTTCCACTCGTGATTCAGCTAATACAAGCAACAGTGCGCCTATCAGCGCCAGATTGCGAAACAAGAATTGTATGTCCCAAAGTATAGAGTAAGCGATTGTCTAATTGAGATAATGAAATTTCTTTGTATGAAGACAGTTCTAAATAATATAAATAAAATATAAAATGTGGTGGTCAGTATTTTACCTGTAGCACTACAATAAAAAAGAGCACACCCACAGCAATGTCCACCTTATACCTAGCGATAACCATTACACAGCCACCCAATTGTCCAAATAAATTCACTAGCACGAAAACTGTCGCTAAAAATTTGCCACAGCCCCAACTCATGTCCATATATTCGCGTTGCTCGTTCCATTGAAAGTACATGCGTAGACCATCTTCGAAGAACGTCGCGATCAAACATAGACGAGCAACTGTGGGGAGGATATTTTTGCCGCGACGTATAACCTAAAAAACCAAGTAAATAAAGAATGTAAGTACAAAATCTATGAAATTAGATAATTCAAAAATTCATTTCATTTACACAAAAATACATATATATGTAAATACACATACATACATGTGCTAATTAAAAATCTTTAATAAAAAAAATAAGTGACTTTCTTATGAAATCTTCAAATGCTAAAATATTGCTTTTGGTGTTTCAAATATTGTAGGGGAAATAGGGGAATTCATTCAACACAGTTATAATACCGAGTTGCGACTGCAAATAAAGTTTATGTGTGTGCGCAACTCGCGCTACTTCTGTATGCTAAGTTTCGGCAACCAGCTATCATAAACACCGAGATAATAAATAATCTGCACAGAATCATCTATTAAAAGTCATTATTATTCAATATGGATTTTATTGAGTTGCAGTTATGAACTATAACTGGCGTCATTGTAACTGTTATTCAAGATAGTAATAACGACATTCGGTTCTACGTAACCGGCACAACCCGAAGACGAACAATCACCTCAGCAGCATTCCCCGTATATATGTATGTATGGGGAATTTTTATGCTGCTACAACAATAACATAGAAATATTTAACTAAATTCTAACCAATTTGGGGTTTCAACACGATAATTCATAAAATATGCTAAAATGGATATACACACGAATACTTTAGTTGCATTTTATTTAAATCTTATTAATTTAATCAACCGGATTTAGTAGAAATACCACAAAATAAAATCATAGCAAACATACGCTTTGTACATACTTATGTACCTCCAATACATGTGTATGTTACTATATACAGCTGTTGTCAGCTAATTAGAAACGCTCCCTTTTGATGAACGCTTGATGAGCATAATATTAAACTGTTTAAATTTACCGTTATTTTTTCTCTTAAAATCATTTGCATTGCTTTTGTTACTCTATTTACTACCCAATGCGCCTAGTTTTGTAGTTGTGAAATTGAAGTACCGTTAATATTATCCAACGCAGTGCATGGGTTACTTAGTTCAAGGTAAATAAACTGAGACAAGTAATTAGAAACAGTTGTTCAATGGAAGCATATTCGGCGAGTTGTGTTATTTTAATAGTAATATAATCGACTTTTTGGTATGTACCATATATATTTTAAATTGGTTGTTTAAAAGCAACTAAAATATTCGTCTTCAAGATGTGTAATGGGAAAAAGCAGCAGCTGTACACCTGCCCTGCGGAGCTCCATTTTTGACCTTTCTAAAGCTGGAAAGTCGTACAGTGAAATTTCTAAGCAAGTCAAAAGCTCAAAAAAAATGGTTTTTAATGCCTTAAAGCATATCCAACTTTTTAAGACTTTTGACAATGTTCTACGTAAAAAAGGCCGCGGAAAACTTCAGCAGAAATTGACCGCAAGATAGCAATCATCTCCAAAAGAGACCCAAAAAAGACTTCCACTGACATCCAACGGAAAATTCAGGATCAATATAATTTCGAAATATCCTCGAGGACAATTGCTCGGCGTCTGGTCGAATCTGGACTGCATGGCAGAGCACCACGCAAGAAGCCCCTTCTAACCAAGATACAAAGGAGACGGCGAGTAGTCTTTGCGAGATCCCATTGGTCATGGACTCCAAATCAATGGAAATATATCGTTTGGAGCGATGAAACCAAGATAAATCGCATAGGCCCAGATGGTAGAAGGTATGTTCGACGGAAATTAAACAAGAATTCAATCCTCGCTACGTTTCACGGGTAGTGAAGCATTGTGGAGGATCAATCATGGTGTGGGGATGCGTCTGGTGGAATGGTGTTGGCCCAATCCATTGGATTGATGGAATTTTAAATAAGGAGAAATACGTCGATATAATAAAAAATGTAATGTTGCCGTGGGCTGAGGAGAATTTGCCTGTTATACGGAAGTTTAAACAGGATAATGATCCAAAGCACACGGCAAAGTTGACGAAACAGTTTTTCGACGAAAATTCCATCAATGTTTTGGAATGGCCATCATCCAGTCCGGACTTAAACCCAATAGAGCATCTCTGGGGTGACGTTAAAAAAGCCGTGAGTACCAAAAATATCCCAAATATGGATGTCCTTTTTGCCGGAGTAAAAACGGCATGGCAAGCAATACCTGTGGCGCGCTGTCAGAATCTCATTACATCAATGCGCAATCGATGTGAGGCAGTGTTGAAGCAAAAGGGTTATGGAACCAAATACTAACATAATCTTTATGTTGATCTGATAATACATTACTGTTTGTAATTAGTTGCCCTGTCCAAATCGTGCATTTCACATGCTTTAAAAAAATATATACATATATATTTAATAAAGAATTACGATTAAATTGTTTTCCACAAGTTTTTAAGTTTATCATATGTTTAAATAAAATTGGCAAAAGGTTATGAAAATACGTCTTTAAAAGGAAAATGGAAAATTTATTTTGAAATGAGTGTCGTTTCTAATTAGCTGTCAACAGCTGTATGTATGTCATACTTGGTTACGTTTTCCGTGAGTTAAACGAGTGGCACTTTTTTATAAATTATTCACTTTGATAACCATGAACAAATGGCGTACTCGTAAATTAAATATTGCCAATAATAAAATTAGCAACGCTATTTCTTATATATATTTATACATATATATATATAATTGGCGCGTACACCCTTTTTGGGGTGTTTGGCCGAGCTCCTCCTCCTATTTGTGGTGTGCGTCTTGATGTTGTTCCACAAATGGAGGGGGTTACAGTTTCAAGCCGACTCCAAACGGCAGATATTTTTTTAATGAGGAGCTTTTTCATGGCAGAAATACACTCGTAGTCTTGTCATTGCCTGCCGAGGGGCGACCGCTATTAGAAAAATGTTTTTCTTAATTTGGTGTTTCACCGAGATTCGAACCCACGTTCTATCTGTAAATTCCGAATGGTAGTCACGCACCAACCCATTCGACTACGGCGGCCGCTGCTATTTCTTAGAGTTTTAAATTTTAACTCTGCCAAGTAACTTACAGTACCTAACAAAAACAAGCACACATCTATTCGGAACACGTTTAGAATACTCACTACCGAATTTTAGCTGAATTTGGCAATTGTTTCTACATAAAACTGGTTTCCTCAAAAAATCACTAAATGTGTTATGAAGAGAGCTCGATGGTTCCTTTGCCGGAATGATATAAAGTGAGCATCTTACCAGATATAAAAAGTACGAAAGGAGCAGCGAATTACTACATATTTTCTCACTAACGAAAACTAACAAAACTGGTTCTACAGCTGCTAAACTATCATCAACCTCGAAAGTTTGCACAGTTGTGTGGAATAATCTTAGTATTTATGTAATTTTGGAATTATAATATAGAACTAACTTTGACATTGAATATTATCAATTCAGTTAAGAAGCAAATATTTAACTCTTTCGTAGACACCTGTGCTCACAACAATAGCAACGCGACATTTCTAAAGCTTTAAGGATTTATTTAGCTTTTTTTATGAAAATATAGTTCTTACTGCTATAAAACCAAAACCAAAATCAAAAGTTTTTTCTAATTTGTATGCAAAGCTTGAAGCTTTAAGTTATACGATTTTTGTTGTAGTAAAAAATAACCGTTGTTGTAGTAAAAGAAACACCGTATAGTCGAAACTTTCCAATATAACGAGCTACAATTGTTATCAAGACAAGTGTACATATGTATTTTTATTACTAAAAATTTAGAATCAGGAATACTACACAAATATTTAAAAATGTATATACATGTTTTAAAGGGAGCGTGTCATTATTCTGTTTTACAAAATTCTGGATGTCAAAATTCTGTAAATTGCAAAAAAATTCTGCTTTTTAAAATTCTGCTTTTTTGAAATTCTGCTTTTGAAAATTCTGCTTTCTAAAATTCTGCCTGTTTAATGCGAAAAATTCTGCTTTATTCAAGTTTTGTGATTTTCGTCATTCAAGAAGTAACAAAATAAACATTTAATTCATAAATATACATATAGGTATGTTTAAGCGATAACAATATTTTAGTTTAGCCAATTACAATATTTTTTGCAATTCTTTTTAAATATGTAGTGTGACTTAATTCATTTCTTTTTTTAATAATTCTTCGCAGCTGTTCGTTTTTTTTTTTAGAAGAGTTCTACGCAAAAATACTGTGGATTGTGTAGGCGGAGTTGGACTGATGAGGGTTATTTTTTTGAAGCGCGGCCGAAGGCCGCCCACGCGAAAACGAGTTCTACGCAAAAATACGGTGGATTGCGTAGCCGGAGTCGGACTGATGAGGGTTATTTTTTTAAGGGGTTAGGTGGGTTTGAAAATTTCAAAAAATCGAATTTTGTTTTTTTGTCTCATTAAATAGTACAGTATGTTTAAAATACTCTCCTAAAATTTTAAGTCAATCCGAGTAAAATTCTAAGAGATAGACCCTTCAGAAGTTCCGCTCATTAGGCCACGTCAGTTGAGCGCTTCGCTCGTATACGTGTTTATCTCAAAACTCCATTTTTTGAGTCGGTGGACACGATGTCTCGAAAAGTTATGAAGCGATTTAGTTCAAATTTTGTACAAATCTTTGAAATAACATTATCTAGTTATTGAACGAAGGATTTTTTTTTTTGTTAATTACAACAATTGTTTTTAGCCAATGTATGTCGAAAATTTCACTAAAAAATGTGTTTTTTGGTTCAAAGCCTGTCATAAATTCAAATTTTGATTTTTTTTTCCTTCGTACAACAACGAGATTTATCCATGTACTAACGAAATCCGTTTGGTTTTCTGATTTTAGATGCACCAATAATGAGCTATGCTGTCCACGGCAAGAGCATATTTTTTGAGACGTCAAGGAAGATGAGGTACCAACGGCTGAGTTTTCGAAATTTTTAAATTAAAATTTCACAAAATACTGTTTATATATGTATCTTAGATACAGTGAATTGCTTAAATAAAATATATGATTTTATATACTAAAAAAATAGTCAAAATCTTCGTTTTTCAACCTCTGAAACCCACCTAACCCCTTAAAGCGTGGCCGAAGGCCGCCCACGCGAAAAGAAGTTCTACGCAAAAATACTGTGGATTCTATCGAAACTGAAGAAAAAATTATTATTATTATTTTTTATTTAATATCTCGAATAATAATATTATTCGAGATATTAAATAAAAAATAATAATAATAATAAATTAAATAATTACATTACCTCTTTAACATTGTTAACATTGTATTTTAATACAGAATTTTGAAAGCAGAATTTTAAAAAAGCAGAATTTTAAAAAAGCAGAATTTTAAAAAGCAGAATTTTGTTTTTAGAATTTTGTACAGGCAGAATTTCGACACCAACCCGTTTTAAATACTGTTTATTGACATATTTTTTATTTTCAACATTTCATATGTAATTGTTTCACATACAAACTCATTTTTAATGCTTTTTCAATGCTATTTCCGCACTCTCTACTGTATTTACAGTTTTAACGGCGCATGCGTGTCTTTCTTGT
Organism: Anastrepha obliqua; assembly: GCF_027943255.1. Taxonomy (NCBI): domain Eukaryota; kingdom Metazoa; phylum Arthropoda; class Insecta; order Diptera; family Tephritidae; genus Anastrepha; species Anastrepha obliqua. Next base: position 13,538,173 of record NC_072893.1, read on the forward strand.
TATGTAAAAATATGAAGTCAAAGTGCATGTGTGGCGTTTTTAAACGTGATCACCACACAGCAAGACATTATTAAACTTTCGAAAACTAAAACATTTCTGCTAACTGTGGCAAGGAAAAGAGAGACACGAAACTGGCCAAAAGAGCAACTCCCCACTAAGTATGCAGATAAATTTAGATTTGGTAATCCGAAACAGAAAGCAAAAGTTAAATACGCTTAATGTTACCTGACGGACGAAGTGTGGAGAAAGCGTAAAAAAATTTACTGATTGTTATGCTACTCTGCACTTGCTTCAAGCGCACATATGCCTACATACATTTTTATGTACAAGCAGTAAATGTAGTATATTAACAACGGAAACGGATGAAATGACTTTTTCTTCGTTGTATTGGTTTTGTTGTGCGAAAAAGTCATGATTTTAAATTCACTTTTTACAATTAACAGTTAGGTAACTGCAAACAGAATATAAAAAAAATAAACAAATAAAAATGTTAGCAATTATTATGAATCATTTTGAAATCATTTTTTGATTTTTAAACAGGCCTACATAGTATATTGCTAAATAAAGTATTCTAGTTTTGTATAATCGTGTATTTATTATTAGCGAAACTCTATTCAGATAACCAAAAAATTAAACTGCAACAAGTGGTAGTACTTGCCTTATTACGGATTGACGCTAAAATATAATACTGTGTTGTTCCATTGAACAACATATGAGTTACCTACACTACTCTGGTTCGCCATGTTATAGAATATCGAAAACTTAGGTTTAATTATGCAGAAGAAATATATAATCTGTGGTAATGTTATAATTTCTCTAAATAATACACTCATTTCCCCTATAACCTAAAATTAATAGAGATTGTATTATTTCTTTAAGATAAGTGTTTGCCATACGAAGATTATTGGTCAATATTTGTACAACGCCACTATCGCAAAAAACATGCAAATGCCCATCTATAACAAGAGCAGCACCAATAGACACACTAACAACAAAACGCCGAGACAACAACAACCCAAACTGACTGATACGAATGGATGACGTTGACAGTTTTTTCGTAATCTACCGTGCGGCCTGTCAATTCCGCTGCCCTCATCTCTTTCCTTTGCAAACACCAGGATGGCAGCCGTAACACAATTATTTTACCCGTTAAGTTGGTGGACACTTTCTCTAAAAATGTCACATCACAAATCTTTGTTTTTGATTGTGTTTTTTTTTTGTATAGCTATCTTCTAAGAACTATATCAACTACTGAATTTTCCAAACTTTTTGACCAATTTACCTGATCCGCCACATCTTCCGTTTTCGAAATGTACTCGTTGGGGATATTCATTTTTGTTTATGTATATGGTATTCGCTGCTTTCCCGGAACTTTGGATCAGTGGAACAAATCCTTACGTTATGGCTTGAGTTAAAAAGCCCTACTTTCTTTTACAATTCCGTACTGCCTTTTTAATATTTAAAATAAAAAATGTTAACAAAATCTCAAGAAACACGAATCACTTATACACGAACCACGAAAACGAGACAAATGTTGAAAGAGAACACGTCTGCTGCTGTTATTAGTGTTGCATTTGTATCTACAAAAGCAGTGTTGTACAACGTTTCAAGTTATTTCCAATTAGCAATTTCTAAACTATTATTATTACTTGATCTTTAACTACATATTTTCATAATATGCGCCAAGAAATATATCGTTTAAATATTCAGGAAATAACCACTTAGGGAATCAGTAGACTACTTTTCTTCACACCACTTAAACTTGCATGAAGTATGATAGAATGTAATCTAAATGATGGATATATTATACATATATGTCAAGGCGCATTTAGTAAAGGTGATGGCAATAGGCCAACAAGAACGTTTTGTACATTGGAATGTTGCGACAGAAAGAAATAGAAATGAAGAAAAAAAAAAAAAACAAAGGATAGGATGAAGTGCGTTGAACAGCTGACATCAAGGCGCACTTGTTGAAGGTGGTGGCACTAGACCAACAACAATGTTTTGTACGTTTGATTGCCATTGAATATTGGCGAAGTAGAAAACAGAAAAATTAATTCGCCTTGTTTTACTCTGTGCTGAACGCTACATGGACACAGCGAAAGAAAAAAAACAAATCAGCTGATTTACCAACACACCTTTAATAGATTCGCCTTGGCTGACATGTAACTGAAGCTAGAAGCATACGACGATATTGCGAATAGAAGGGCTTTTCGCAAGGTAAGTATATAAAGGTAGTATCCTAGGATGATATCAAGAATGATAGAGAAACAGAATTAAGACTGGATGAATAAACAAGCAGAAGGAAGGGGAATTACTTGTTTGAGAAGAAGAAGAAGAGTAAGCGAAAGGAATGGAAGCAACCAAACATATACACACACATTTTGCCACGGTGTCTTCGGCATAAAAATGCAAAGGAACTGCATTTGGAGGTTTATAGATATTAATTTGTGCTTTCGCAATTTAACACATCGCTTGAATTAGATTAAATCTCACAAATCACAATATTACTAAGTCATTCACTGAATTTTCACAAGCATGTAATTTCTTCTCCTTTTGTTTGTTTTGTTCGTTTATTTTGTATTGCGTAGGGAGCTGACGTCAGACTTGCCAAAATCGCGAAAAATAAAGCAACTGTTTTTAATGGCGCTACCTTCAAAACGCAATTCGCCTTGGTATCCTAGGATGGAATAATACAAGGTTGCGCCTTCCTAATTCGCTGTGTCGTCAAGCTGCATGACTAAGCAAACAGGAAGATGGGGAATTACGTGTTTGCGCAGGGAAGAGTAGGCGAAATCACAAGAAATTATACGCACCCATTCTTGCCACGTCGTCATCCGTATAAAAACTTCATTTGGAGGCTTTATATTCATTCGTGCTTTCACAATTTACCAAGCGGTACTTTGTTTTCATTACTTTGTTTAGTTTAAATCACACAAATCACAATATTACCAAGCCATTCACTATATTTCCACAAAAATGTAATTTTTTTTTTTTTTTTTTTTTTTTTTTTATACAAACGCCAAACGGCAATATACTACATAGATTTAATTTATTCAAAAAAGGGAATAATTTATAATAATATAATAATATAGAGGGGGTATTTATTAGTTTGAGATAACAGTAAGACTAATATGTTAATAAATTGAGCAAACAAATTATGTTAGGTGCCGTTTAACAGCTGCAACAAATGCACCAATGGATCCGCCATAGAATTCCACGTCATTATTGAGTGTATTGACTAGATTCGCAATACGATTATGTGGGCCACCAATTACGTAATTTTTGCTTGACTTGACAGTTTTTAATAGGCGACGACGCCTCAGATGTAGGTTAGCCGGCGCAAATTCAAAGCAGGCTGCTGCGTCTGGAGCATCTATCAGGCCATTGAGTACTTTGTAAAAGAAAACTAAGTCTGTCACCTGTCGACGTCTTTGCAGTTCCTCGATTCCGTAATGAATGTAGATGTCATCAGTTGAGGTGCAGCCTTGAGGCTTATACCGGTGTGCTAAAGTCCTGCAGAACTTCCTTTGGACTGACTCGATGCGTTTGATCTGGTAATCTGTATATGGAGACCATATGACAGATCCGTATTCCAGGATCGGTCGTACGAGAGTGTTGAAGAGAGATATCAGCGTGTGCGGATTGGTGAAATCTTTGCTGGTCCTTGTTATGAAACCCAGAACTTTATTGGCTTGAAGCGTGATCTTATCTATGTGTTTACTAAAAGATAGCTTGCTATCCACAATGATGCCTAGGTCCTTGATATCCTCGGTTTCATGGATGTCATCATCATTTAACGTATACTTTGCGGCTTCACGGGTGTGTGACCTTGAATACGAGACCACAGCACACTTTTTGATATTTAAATCAAGCTTGTTCTTGGTACACCAATCAGCCAATGTGTTGATATCTTGCTGTAGTAGATTCATGTCCTCGTAACGATTGATTCTTCTGTAGATTTTTAGATCATCAGCGTACAACAGGTAGTCTGAGTGAAGATTGTTTCCAATGTCATTAATAAAAATGTTGAAAAGTATGGGACCCAGGTGTGATCCTTGCGGAACACCTGATTTGACATCGTATTTCGTCGAAAGGTGCCCATCTATTCTGACTTGGAGCTTCCTGTCAATCAGATACGATTGAATCAAACTTAGTGCCCTGCCTTGGATGCCATAACTACTTAGTTTCATTACCAATATCTCGTGGTTGACTCTGTCAAAGGCTTTGCTAAAGTCCGTGTAAATGGAATGTACTTTGGCGTTATCGTTCAAGGCATCGATTAAATAGTTGGTGTAAGTAAAGAGGTTGGACGCAGTGGATCTTCCGCCCACAAAGCCATGTTGTCTATTCGAGATGATATCAGTAAAGTGCCACGTAAGTTGAGGTACAATGAGTTTTTCAAACAGTTTAGCTAGCGCTGATTGTATGCAGATTGGTCTGTAGTTGGCAGCATCAGATCTGGGGCCGTCCTTATGAATGGGGCTGACAAACGAGAGCTTCCAGACAGATGGGAAGGTACCTGATTCCAGCGAGGTGCTAAAAATATCCGTTAGTGGCTCACAGAGACCGATTGCGCAGTTTGCAAGGAATATGTTCGGCAGGCCATCTGGGCCAGCGCCTTTTCTTGGGTTTAAATTTGTTAGAAGCTTAAAAACTAGATCTTGGCTAACTTCAAATTCACTCAAGGCATTAAACATAGCGTTAGGGTTGCAGACAGACGCAGTGTTATCACGTTGCATATTTGAAGAATAGACACTTTCGAAAAAAGACGCAAATAGGTCGCAGGTCTCAACACCAGTGTTGGCCGACTTATTATTCCAATATATTGAGGAGGGTATATCGCAATTGTTCCTTTTTTTATTCTTGACGAATTTCCAAAACTCATGCGGGTCAGACAACACCTTCAGTTCCATGTTGGAGACGTAATTTTTGTAGCACAAGTTACTCAAATTCTTGCATACACGACGAAGATTACTGAATTTAAAGTAGTTTTCTCTGGTGGGCCTTTTTTTATACGTTGAATGAGCTGATTTTTTTTGTATTATTTTGAATTTTAAGTCGTTAGAGAACCAACAAGGGAAGTCACTAGTTTTTCTGCTGTATACTGGAACGTAGTGAGATATACCTAATTCCACAATGTTGTAGAGGATGCTGATCTTCTCATCGACGTTGTTAGTTGAATATAGATTAGACCAGTCAGTGTTGGTGAAGAAGGCGTTCAGGTTGGTGTAATCGGCATTCTTGGAGGCCCTGTAGGTTGATTTGGCGGATTTTAGGTTAGGCTGTAATTCGACCTCAATAGCAAGCGCCGGGTGGAAGGAATCCATCTTGGTTAGTTCTTGAGTGCTTGTAACTCTTGCTTCAATATTACTGAAGCAGAGATCTAGCAGATTATTATTGTTATACAGTATGGCGTTATATTGTGTACATTCAAGTGAGGAGAAGCCTTCGTATAGCAGATATTCACAGTCAGAGCGAGGAGTGCTACTCGGAAGATTGCAGTCTCCTGTTATCAGGAGTCTGGCGTTAGGGTATTTTTCTTTCAGAAAGAAGAGAGTGTCTATGTGTGTTTGGTATGATACAGGGGTTGATCTTGGTGGTAGGTAGGCACAGCCGACGATGAGATCCGCATTATTACACTTTATCCTGATGAACACTTGTTCAACGGTTGTGTCCGCAGTTGCTATGCGATCTGCTTGGATAGAGCGCTTAGTAGCAACAAGCACGCCTCCACCTCGTTCACACCCACTAGTAGATAAATCCCTGTCTCTCCTGAAGATAGTGAATGTATCATCCATGATTTCGCCATCAAGGATGGCTGGGTGAAGCCAGGACTCCGTTATACAGATGACATCAGTGTTACTGATCGCCGTAGCGGTCAGAAATCTGGTTAATTTTGTCCTCAGGCCTCTGACGTTCTGATACAACACTCTTATTGCTGAGGGTTTTGCGATCTTTGCTGAGCGAGCGAAAATTCTTGTTGACTATTTTAGGGGTGCCGTTTATGTATTTAATAGTCTTATTTGTGTCACCATTTTTCTCTAATGTGTCCAACTGAGTGCGCAGGTTCTTGAGATGAAGTAGTTGAGCAGGAGTAAGGTCCGATTTGAAAGCTATCTGGGTTCCATCAACTGTAGTAGGAGGCTTAGATTTTAGAATAGTTAAGGCAATAGTTGGGGACGGAGTTTCAATTAGCAAAGGACGCGAACGTCCAGCTATGGGGCGACCAAGCCTGCGTAGCTTTAGGTTGTCGATGCTAGTTGATAGGTTAGGTGGCAGGATGGCAGATATCTGTGTCCTGTCTTCATCAAGCCTGTCGTTCCCAGAGGCTTTCTTCGACTCCATGACGTTGAGCACTACGACGTTTGATTCACGCCGCTTGCGTTCGTTGAACTCAGCAAATACTTCCTCGGGAGACGTGGAGTTAACGGTGTAGGATGTGAGTTTATTTTCGACTGTGGTTAGCCTATTGTTGAGACGGGCACAAGTATCAGTTAAAGAGGTGTTTTGTTTAGCGATTTTAGTTACATCGTTTCTGAGATCGGCTATGTTGTCCTCGATGGCAGCTTTGAATCTGTCAATCTTTGCTTCTAGTTTCTGAGATAGACGGTTAAACTGATTGTTAAACAATTGCTCCAGTTTGTCCATAGTGACTGTGTCGTCGGCATCATCTGACATCAGGTCTTCTTGGGTGATGACACTAACCTCAAATTTGCAAGTAGCGCATTTCCATATCACACCATCCTTTTTAATGCTCCTAGCCAATATTTTGTATTCATCAGGGGTAAGTCCCGTGCATTTTGAGTGAATCCATGTACGGCATCCAGAGCATAGAATGCTGGGCTCCATTCTTTCATTAATAATAGTTGAGCAAATACCACATGTGTAGTGATGCTGGTGAGAGCCAAGTTTTTTTGGAGGCATATTTGAAGTTTAAGGGTATGATAGCGTTGAGATATATGCAGAGTATCAGCAAAATTATACTTGAATACTTGAGAGTACACTAATTTGATTTATTTATTAATAACTTAAATATCGGATAAAAAAAGACAAGCGATAAATCACAGCACTACAGTTTACTCGCCCTCTAGCGACGTAATCGAAATTTGCTCTTAATTATAGTTAATAAATTATAGTGTTGCGAACTAATTATATACAAATAAAGAAATGATTCCAGTATAAGAATTACAATAACTTAAAACAATTTATTAATAAACTGTAATAGAGTAATTTGACAAATAATTCATCATTTAATCGTTGAACGAAGTCTTAAAAAAAACACAAAACTGAAAACAGGATGTAACAGGAATATGAGCACAAATCCTAGACAACTAATATCTCCTATTTTTGTTTGTTTTGTATTGCAAAGGGAGCTGACGTCAGACTTGTCAAAATCGTTTTTTTTAATATATTTATTTTTTTAGTTTCTTGAGTTTTTTTTACTATCTAATAGGTATTTAGATAAAGTTCCAACAAGCTCTTTAGCCTGTTCAGTCTTTGCTATTTTAGCTTCCTTTTTTGAGAGCCAGATGGGTGAATTCTTCTCACTAAAAGCAGCTATGAATAAATATCCCAATATTATTAATTAAGTTCCGCGAAGCTAGCTACTTATATGAGGATAGTACTTACTGTTTCTTCAAATGCACGACAATATGATCACTATTAAAACTGTTTTGTTCATATTCCGCAACAAAAACAAAAAACAGTATTACTAACTAATACTAAAGTAACTTTATATGACTAAATATGATTACGAAATTAAAGTAATTTTAAAAGAAAGGGCGTATTTCTCAATTTCAACGTATTTAGGCGAACAAGAACTAAGAGACTGAAAAAATACACTTCGATCGACTACTTCCTTCGTGACCATTAGACGATGTGAACGCGTTCAATATTCGCTGTGTGCACGTTAGGTGCTGCCCTCATTTTGGACGCTTTTCCTATGTTAAATCAAACCAAGGCGAATTTATTACAGGTGACAGCAAACACATATAAGTAAAACCCTACATGTATTTGTTGTTGCGTTTGGTGCAAGCATCATGTCAAAATCAGCAAGCAAATGTAAACATACGAATGTAAACATACCAATACATACAAACAAAGCATATCATTTTGACGTAAGCCATACCTACGGCGAAAAATTCAGCTGGGTGAATGCTGTCACCTTATTAAATCCACCTTGAATCAAACGGAGTAATTTAGTTACAGTGACCGCCATTAGCATAAAAGGACGCTCTTCCATAAGATTTACACGTAAAAGTGATAGCAAGGCGAATTTATTACAGGTGACAGCAAACACATATAAGTAAAACCCTACATGTATTTGTTGTTCCGTTTGGTGAAACCATCACATCAAAATCAGCAAGCAAATGTAAACATACGAATGTCAACATACCAATACATACAAACAAAGCATATCATTTTGACGTAAGCCATACCTACGGTGAAAAATTCAGCTGGGTGAATGCTGTCACCTTAATAAATCCATCTTGAGTGATAGTCAGCGCCAGTTCTCCCCACCATATACTCTGCACACAGCGAATAAAAGAGTATTAGTACTGTACATTCTATTCATACTAACAACATAAATATGCTTTTTTTCTCAGTCGGTAAGAACAAGGCATTAATGTATTGTTGTGTACAATACCATATACATATATGACTGTACTGTATGTTTCCACGACAGTCGGTTCTACGTTACCGAAACGACGCGGATTTATATCCGGCCAAGGACTGTCACTCCAGCAGCATTCACCGTATGTAAGTATGGGGAATGTTTATGCTGCTACAACAACAACAACTGTACTGTACATACTTAGTATTTTACAGTCGAAAGTAATGTACTAGGCATTAGAAATATAAGGCAGTAAACGTAATTTAAATTTAAAAAAATCGGGGCCTCCAACTACGTTTTTGACGGGACTCCCGCGAAGATCATATACAATATACGATGCAAAACGACCGTAAATAGGCTAGTGCGACGTCCTGTATTACCTACTGTCGATCTGCTGGATGTCAGCACTATTCACATTAATTTTGCATCGTGTATGGTATATGACCTTGGCGGGAGATCGCCAAAAACGTTAATGTATAAAGCGATTTAATAAAGATTTAATCAAGGAAACTTGCAGCCATTTGGAGGTCGGCGCCCCCCCTCAAGACCAAAGGCTCGGGGCGTACCGCCCGGCGCCGCCCTCCCATTAGTCCGCCACTGTATTTAACTATGACTACGTACCAAAATTTCTCATACTTAAACTAACTTAAAAATACCCTACAGTTGAACTTGCCTTAATTAATAGATACAATTTAAAAATTCTGCATTTTACGAGCACCCTGTTATCCGTATATATAATTCGCTTTGATGTTTGTGTATACATAAAGTGTGCGTTCGGAAATAAGGGCGAAAAGTGGAAGCGAGACGAGGCACTAATAAAACGCGAAAAAATAAATTTCCATTATTCTTTCTTCATACTTGTGGTGACTGGATGTGTAGCGTAGCTCTCCTTATTTTGTTAAAATATATCTTGCAGGGAATAATCTAAAATCAATTGAAATATCAGAAGTACTAATATAGTGGCTGAAATTCAAACAGTGGTAAGCTCATAAATAAAATAAAATCTATTTTATTTCTATTTTTGTTGTGTGGCTTTGGCAATAAAACTAGTTACGCAAATCATCGTCATGTCCGCCATTTTGTTTTTTCTGTATATGGAGAAAATTCCACGCCTATAGATATCGCTGTATGTTGGATGTGAAAATCTAATAAATTTTCGTACTTTCTAGAATTTGTTTTACTATATCCGGAAACAAATAAATAAACATTCAATATGCCACGATATCGCGAGTGGGATTTGGCGTGCAAAGTATACGTAGGAAATCTGGGTTCATCTGCTTCAAAATATGAAATCGAGAATGCTTTCAGCAAATATGGTCCTCTGCGAAATGTTTGGGTAGCGAGAAACCCACCTGGCTTTGCCTTTGTAGAATTTGAAGATCGTCGAGATGCAGAGGATGCAACACGAGGTTTGGATGGAACGTAAGTAACTAATAAAAAGTTACGATAAAATTATTTTTGGAATAAAACTAAATATATGTGCGTATATATTCATTGCAGACGATGCTGTGGTACTCGTATCCGCGTAGAAATGTCGTCGGGTCGGTCACGACGTGATGATAGACGACGAGGAGGTGGTGGCGGCGGCGGCGGTGGTGGCGGTGGTGGTGGAAGCAGCAGCGGAGGTCGTGGTGGAGGACGCTATAGGTAAGTACAAAACGTAGTAGTTATCTGTATAGTTGCATATTTTAGCGCTTTATTGATTTACATGTATTCGTATTCGTGGCAAATAATGAGCGAATTAGTTTTATGAATGCTTTATATCAGTCAAAATTTGTTATGTATGGAGGTGCTATCTGATGGTTTATATTAATTTTAATCAAGTCTTCGTAAAAACTGATATCGATATGTAGTAGAGCATATTAAAAATTAAAAAAAAGGTATTTCAAATACAGAGTGTTGTATAGGAAAAATGTAATAATACTCTAAAACAATGAGGTTTAAAAAATGTTGTATGCAAACATAAGCCATAATCGCTGCTAAAGGGCTATACTAGAGTGCCATTTAGTTCAATCGTGCATTACACATATTTAACGTGTTTTTTTTTTATATAGTTTGTGAACAGATTTTGAAAGAGATTTTAAATGTGGTTTACGATAATCATTTGCAGGATAAAGTCTACTGCTACTACTACTTCTACTAGAACTTCTACCTCCTCTTCCTTCAACAAAAACTACAAAAACAACATCTTCACGTATCACAACTACTGCTCCTTCTCCACAAACTTCACCACGACAAGCAACTATAAGCTCAACTTAATATCGTTCAACGACAACAATCTTGATAATAGAGAAAAAAATAGCAACCAACAATTTTTTAAACAAAAAAGTCAACAAAATTTCGACAACAACAATTTTAGTTCAAGCTACTACCATTACTTTCAACATCACCAAAAACAACTACAAGAAAAGCCACGACACAAAACTTTCATCAGTAAAATTAAAATCATAGTTTTTGTTATCAACACCGACACCTTGAACACCAATAACACCAACGTCACCACAATATTGCACATAAAATTTGCTCTCGTTTTCGCTGTAGTCATTGTCATCACAACTTATCTAACAATTGTTGTTGTCGTAATAGAAAACAGAAACAGTTGTTCTGATGTTAAGTGCAGTAAACGATCAACCATCATTAGTACAGCAACTACTAGTATAATAATAACTCCTGCTACTACTACTACTACCTCAGCTGCAACTGCTTCTACAGTCACTGCAACTATTGCTACTACAAGAATTAGTGCAACTAGTAAAAGTGTGCTTGGGCAGCAGGCGCAGGATCAGCATCAGCGGCAAAAGCTAAAGCATTTACAACAGCCATCATCATTAATACCACTACTACCACCAATACCACCTTAACAACTTGAAAATACTACCACTTCCTTCTCCTTTGCATATGCAAATGACTGATATGAGCCCACAACACTACTACCTACAGCACAACAAATACCACAACCAACAACAACAAAAAGAACATCGACCTTGACAATAAATGCACGCTCATGAGATACTGGTTTGGTAAATTGATCAATGTGCATGACCGGGTAATGTATGAATGCACTCGCCAACGGCCCGCAGATGGGGATGGTCACAGAAAGAGGGTGACTTCAGTATAACTTTGTATGTATTTTCTTCAGGGACTAGCTCGATTTATTTTCTAACAAGAACGTTGTCATTTGCTTAACGAGTTTCGCACCATAATCACCATCTTATGACTGGAAATGACGTCCTAACAAATAACATTGCGACAATACTAATAAGACATAAACTGACTTAAATTAACTGCTGAATTACGTTACGCTTTATTCAATAGGTTAATTAGACGTACGAACTGTTGTAAAAAAATTTGACTCCACACTGCCGAAGTAATGTTAAATTTTTTTTATCAGAAGTAGAAAAAAAAAAGTACTAAAATGTCTATTTCGGCAGTGTTGGTGCGTCGTTGTACATATACATATATGACCTAACTTACTGAATGACTTTCTACGAGAATGTTGAAGGAGGGAATATCCGCCGATATTCGGATTTTTTCTTATTTATTACACAACAAATATGCGAGGTGCTGTTGCGTCATGGGTCTTCAGTCAATCTACATAAAACAACGCATTTGTGCAATCAACCACATATTCGAGCAGTGTTTGCAACTTTATACGAACTTACTTCTCTATTCCTTCTGCAGTCGTTACAACTGCAAATGCACACCTTCAACATGCGTTCGGGTAATATTTCTACATCTTAATTGGGTTTACATGTAACTCAACTAAATGCAAAAATCAACGAGGCGAGTTTATGTATGTTGAATCAATTTTTTGTAGCAGGGAAGAGTGGGTGTCACCCTGTACATCGTTTTTGACATGAAAATGTGCAAAGCGCCGTTTAAATGCATCAAGAACGAATGAAAACGAGTGCCGCAACTTCAAGTAAGAAAAACTTCTTTCTAATTTAGATACTACATAGTTCTTTTTGTTACTAATATTATGATTCTTGAGGTTATTTCAAGTTGAGTTTAAAGTAATTTTACAATGTTAAAATTTGAAGTTTCTTTGACAAAATTCTATCCACTAATTGTAAATTCAATTGCATCCGAGCAGGTGAACACAAAGCAATATCAGCTCAATGATCACCAATCGCATCTGCAACATCTATTTCTACTGAATAAGTGAAAATATGTGCTCTCCTCTGCAACAACTACCTGACATCCGTCTTCTATGGTCCTCTGCGTGCAAAATCCTCTTGTGTGGTAGACGGGATTGTGCTTAATTTGATTCCATTGCATCCATTTTGGGTAGTCGGTTGAGCGGTTGTGTGTTTGATCGACTAATTACTGAACACATGGCCGATGTACATCATGCTAATCAGCGTTCCAACCAACAAACCAGCTTCACTACCGATCTACAGGTTGTCAGCTAAATAACCGAACCCACATTGCATCAAGGACGACAACAGCAAGCTAATGCAAATGCATCTGCATCTCTACCTCTCCGCTGATGTACAAAAACGACTGGCAATCCAAATCAAGGCTTTTATCTACTTTACCATCCCTATCATGTCCGCTATGCGCAACGACCACTTCTTCTGAGTATCATTGCCACAGACGTCCGTCGAGTTTGCATACATGATTATTCTCTCAATAGTTGATTTGCGATTTTCATAATTTCCTCTCCTTTTCATTTGAAGTAGTCATCATAAAATCAGTTGAATATCAACCAATTCCATAATCACCAAACCACCACCACTACTACAACACCTCAACAAATCAGTCAAATCCAATAAATGAACAACTGAACTGCCAACAGTTACTCGTAGTAGGAATTTTACAGTCAATCAACAGTATTTCTATCTGCCCCAGAAATTCTGCAAACAGAGTCGGCAACACAAAAGCAGCTCGTCATTTTGCGGTGCAACAAAGCAGCATTCTGAAAAAAAAAGTTGAAATTGTTAAATTTGAAAAAAGGGAAAGAAAACAACTATCATCGTCGTTACGTAAATTAAGCAACATTTGAATTAATATAAAACTGCCGTTGGAGGGGTTGAATCTATTGGCTAAACCTGAGTGGAAGACACGAAATTAACAGCATCACCACATTGTCGTTGAAGTTGATCCAACTACTGTGGTGTTGCTGATGGGACTATTGTTAAACAATTATTCGTTTAAGAGGTGTCAGCTTGGAAATTATTGCGAACTAATACACCAGTCACTCCTGCATGGAGTGGTGTCCCAGAACTTCTGGTAATCGTTGTTTTATTAGCTCGCAATAAATTGCTTTCTGTCATGTCGGGTTTACTTGTTTTAGCAATGGTCAAATATTTGGTCGTCAACACACTACTCATCCTGCTATAGTGCAGAGTTGTCTTTTCCGAATTGCTGTCTGCAACGATCAACAACAACATACTACATACATCGAATGTGTGTGCAGCGCTAGTAAAATAATAAAAAAAAAAACTCCAAAAATAAGTCCATATAAATAATGGATCTTCTTGTAATTTGTGCACTGTGTAAAATATTTGAATTCAATAACCTAATAAACTTTCTTTTTCTTTTTATATAACAATTTCTTACAGATCGCGCTCACCACGTCGTACACGCAGTCGTTCACGTAGTTTTTCAAGAGACAGACGCAGCCGATCGGACTCCCGTGATCGTCATTAGATATAGAACTTTTAAAATTCCTTGAAGTGAATTCTCAAAAAGAAACTATTTTCTTTACCCGATATCTACATTTTACAATCATATAGAAAGAGAGAACTTATCATAATATAAGTTTTAGTTTTTGAGAGTAATTTGTGAGAAAGACAAAATCAGAGACAAGATTAAGAAATTTATCCCTATATTGTAAGTGAGAACTGGTAAACGACAGGATTGGAATTTTTGTTCGCAGAATAAGTGAGCAAACCTACTAGCACATTGGATCACATAAAAGTCCCAAACACAGTCTAGCAATCCACCAACATACTTGTTTTTCAAAAAAAGCACCAACTTAAGGTAAATTCTTTAATTTTTTTTAGTAATTTACCCCATTGTATGTACGTTTGTGAATAATTACTTATGGAAACCCATAATTATAAGTTGCTAATCTTAAAAAGTACAACAAAATAAAGATAAGATATTTAAAATAAAAACGTAACGACTTTCATTTAGTGTAACAAGAATTTGAGTTTTGCTGAATCCGTTTCATACTTCTTACTTATAATGGTCTGCGACCCGGGAGGTAGTCATCAAATCTACTTCAGCCATATTAGGTGAGCAACTCCCTGCGAAAGCACAAAATCTTAACCCAAACAACCTTTGCGAATTTGTTCCCTCAAAAGAGCTTATTTGAATCTAAATATAACATCATCTCGGGGCCATCAAACACATGAATCCATCAAAAGTCATTGGCCCTGACGGACTTAACATGCTGATGCTGAAAAAGCTGGGTCCGTTGGGAGTAGAATATCTCACCAGGGTCTTCAACCTGTCTATGGCCACTCATCATTCCTGATAAGTGGAAATTAGAGAGAGTGGTCCCACTACTGAAGCCTGGGAAACCCGCCAACCAAGGGGAATTTTATCGTCCGATAACTCTCCTTTCCGCAGTAGTGAAGACTCTTGAGGTCCTACTTCCACTCTTTACGACACACTTGACCCCAGTCTCGCACCAGCATGGCTTCCGTAGAGTGCACAGCACCATCATGGCAATCACCGTCATAAACAGTCAGGTAAACCGCGGCCTCAACCAAAACCGCCCCTGCGAGAGGATTGTCCTAATAGCGTTGAACCTCAAAAGGGTTTTCGGTACAGTTAGCCACGCTACGCTACTAGATGACATTTTACAGTCGACACTCCCGCCAGAACTGAAGAGGTCCCCACCAGAGGGCGTCGCTCTGGTTGTTGTTGTGGCAGCATAAACATTTCCCATGCATGTACGAGGAATGCTGCTGAAGTGACAGTCCTTGACCGGATATAAATCGGGTTCGTTCAGGTTACGTAGAACCGACTGCCCTGGTCTCCTACGCCGACGACTGCACGATAATGGCGTCGGGCAATGACATTGACGGCCTGTGCGCCAAGGTAAACGTCTAACTCGCCTGCCTTTCTTGCTTCTTCACTGCGAGGAACCTACAACTTTCCGCCACGAAGCCCACGGCGACCCTCTTCATCACTTGGACAAAGGAGATCAAACTGCAACTTAAAGTAAAAGTTGATGACATACCAATTCCGACTGTTCACAACTCCAAAATCTTGGGAGTTACCTTCGACAGTTTGCTCTCCTCGGCCCACACAACCGCAATTGCTACTAAAGTCCAAAACCGCAACAAGGTCCTCCAATCGCTAGCAGCACTTGGGGCAGAGAAAAAGATATGTTGCTGGCGAAATTTAAGGCAATTGGTCGGCCGGTTTTAAACTATGCTGCGCCTGTTTGGTCGCCAGGAACCAGTGATTCCAATTGGACGAAGCTACAGACTTGTCAAAACACTGCCATGAGGGCTGCGACAGGATGTCTTCTGATGTCCCCACTACCAGGAGTCCCATATGCTCCCTGTCAGGGGGCATAATAGACTGATCAGCAAGCAGTTCCGCAGGTCCCACCCATGCAGACACCTACTTGAGCTTGAGCCTCCTCTCAGGCATGTCAGGAGGCACCTGCTCAACTACGCGGATGAGATCCAGGACAAAACAGACCGACAATTACTGGATCGGACAATGTACAGATAGACAATCAACGACATCCATCGGGGGACTCTTACCACCTTCTTAAGCTCCCGACCTCCGAATGCCGTCATCGGAGTCCAACCACCACCCACGGCAGATGAAGAGCTTCAGCCACACCAAGAATCCGCGTAACTTTGCCACAATTATGTTCTGGATACTGTCGCAGGTTAAACTCCTACCTATCCAGAATCGACCCCGACATACTAAACATATGTCCGACATGTGAAGGCACCCCGCACGACACTAATCAGCTTTTCACATGCCCATCAAACCCACTCATCTAATACGCCTCTCCCTCTGGACCCAACCTGTCTCAACCGCAAGTTTCCAGGGCCTACCGTTAGATGAGATAGGCGGAGACAGCCGCTGACTACACTACACTGTCAGGATAAAGTTACTGCTACAACAACAACAGAATTAGGTGTACGGCTAATTTTAATTTAAAAAGCCGCTGGCCTTTGCCGTCAGTACTTAAACCACATTGTTTAGAGTAAGGGGGTATTCTAGTCTAGAGGCCCGAACTTCGAGCATTTTTTGGACGGTGAATAAAAAAAAAGCTATTGATATTTTTACTATCCATTTTTTTATGACTTATTTATTTATATATTAAGAGTACACAAAATGATTTAAAAAAAAAAAAAAATTCATGGAATTATGCGTCCTTGAAGTGGAAGGGGAAAACAAAAGGCAATGTCTTCGTCGTCACGATTTCTACCCTTGTGGTCATTTGAAAAACAAAAAGGTGGCAAATTCTTAATTAATATGAATGTCATTATCGTATGACGCAGAAAAAAAGGGGAACATTTTTTTTTTGTTAAAATGGCGGATACTCAAAAATTGAGGTTGATTTTTCCCTAATTTTTAAGCTTTCTCGAACTGTCTACACATATTAAAAAATTGAAATTTCCAGTTTTTCGTGCGTCATCCGATAGAGATATATTTAAAGAATATTCATGATAAATTTCAAGCAAATCGGTTGATTAGAACTTGAGATATCGTGCCGACCGTATCGAAAGATGTAGTTTCGAGAAAAACACGTTTAAAGTTCGCCGGTCGCTCAAACCAGTCCAGCTGTCGAGTCACTAAAATAGTTGTAACTTCGAAAATAATTCGAATTTTGGGAAATTTTTTTAGCGAGATATTTTTGAATATAGTACTTAAACTATCGAATTTTGAAAAAAAAAATTCGATTTTTTCAAATTTCTTGACTAGAATACCTCTTAAATTCATAATAAATAAAATAAATAATTAAATAATAAATAATTTAGCTCTTTTATTTACTTAAATTTGCACTTAATGCGTTTTTAGTTTAATAAGTTTTGTGTGATCAATTATTGTAAATTTTTGGTTTTGTGGTGACTGCGAATGCCATTGCAACCATCACCGTTCCCAGAGCCTTTGAACTATTTTTGTTGGGGTATCCGATTATGGGTGATTTCACACAGACTCAGAGCGTTAAGATACTCCCCTAGCAGTAATCGTCACTGATGGTTTCCTCCTTGAGGGGCGTGTTGTCGGCACGTGTAATTCGCTGAGCAGTGCCCCAGAAACGGCGTCAATAATTCCATGGGCAAGGGAAATATGATAGTTGAGTTTTTTTCGGCTGAAATGCTGCTGAGGGTTTGTAGATAGCGTAACTGAAATGATAAATGAAATATATTTTGTGTAATGTTGTCTGACATAAATCATTCAAGTTGTGCTGAAATGAAGGTCCAAGCGCATGGATGTATTGTATCTTTGTCAAAACATTATATAGGTTTAAAAAAGAGGTTGTCTGTAAAGTCGGTTTACTGACGATAGTTTAACGTGATAACGTCATAAGAAAATACTGATTGAATGGTTGCATTTTTCAAAAGATAATTTTAATTTTATTTGTTTGATAGATATTTTGTATGGATATAGAGAATGAGTTAACATTAACATAACACAACACAACACAACACAACACAACATAACATAACATAACATCACATAACATAACATAACATAACATAACATAACATAACATAAAATAACATAACATAACATAACATAACATAACATAACATAACATAACATAACATAACATAGCATAACATAACATAACATAGCATAACATAACATAACATAACATAACATAACATAACATAACATATCATAACATAACATAATCACGTCAAAAAATAATAATAACATTAAAACAACAGGTATTATTAACAAACTTGGTTTTATTTTAAATTCTTCAAGTAAATCAAATTAATAATAATCAATAAGAAGGCATATGCCAATACAAATACGTGAATTTATATATGTACATATACGCATATACATACATATATACGCGCACTTAAGTAGGGGAGAGCAAGATGTCGAACGTTGCCGTTCGTTTGCTTTGTCGTTCCTTCCGCGCTTTCGCTTGCAGTTCATTCAATGCAATGAGCAAGGTAACTACATATGAGCAAGGTAACACTAATATGAGCAAGGTAACACTAATGAGCAAGGTAACGACACATTTTTTCGTGCGTGCAGCCTGTTAAATCGAATTATAAGACGTTATCACGTCAAAAATGTTGTAATAGCATAAATATTTTCTTTAAATATTTGGGAATACTGTTGGCTTGACAGTTCTTATTATATACAGGGTCCGGCACTCGAAGTGTAACCAATTAAAAAGGTCATACATTTAGTTTGGAAAATTACTTTTATTCAATTCAAAGTAAAAAATGTGTGAAAATAATGCATAATTAAGAATCAATTTACTTCTGCTCGATATGACCCCCTTTTACCTTGACTATGGCCTTGAGACCGTCCAAAAACGAATCACAAGCTGCCCGAATGTGACTTGCACTTATTTTGGCCCACTCGCGGACAATGGCGTTTATCAGCGCTTCGAGACTGGTTTAGTTCGGACCTTCCTCTCCAAAATGGCCCACAAAGAATAATCCATCGGATTCGCGTCTGGTGACTTTGAGAGCCATTGTGTGGATGTTATGAAGTTCAGAACGTTGTTTTTTAGCTATTATTGGTTCACTCGAGCTTTGTGGTGTCGAGTCCTATTGAAACGTCCATGGCCTGCCACCGAAATGTCTGCCCACGGCTTCAAAGCTTCTTCTAGAATACTTTCCGAAATATTGCATTTACCTTGACGCCAGGCTCAATGAAAACGATTGGAGAGCTCCCATCTGCGATTACAGCGGCCCAAACCATTACCTGTGACGGGTGCTGTCTCCTGGTGGCACATCAATGACTCAAATTCTCGTATGAATGGTTTGTCAAATAAACTCTGTGTTCGGATATTGACCGCTTTCGACCAAGCGAAGCAACTCCTCCACTCTCTCTAGTCTGATTTGTTGCTGCTTTGGTGTGAGATTATGCGCCTTTTGGATCTTGTAAGACTTGACGTTGAGATCATTTTTCAGTATGAGGCGAACGCTACGGCCAGATATTTTCAGTAATACTCTGAACTGTCATTTAGCCACCTGATGTCCGTGCATCAGCTGCGCGAGTGGTCTGAAGATGATAACGTTTCGAGTGCTGGACCCTGTATATATAAATTCGGGCTGTTTCGACAACGAAACATATGTCGGTGGTGTACTGGGTCAAAAAAATTGAGACAGGGCATTCACGATTTCATTTTTCAAAATGGCTGCGGCCGCAGCTGAAGCTGACAACCCATGGAAAATTTAAGGAAAAAGATTAGTTAAAATGTTCTTCCCGGATGGATTCTCCATACAGATGGTGGAACCGGGCGATTGCTGATTTCGCGCGATTTACGATATGTTTGAAGCCTTAAAGACAAAATTCAAGATCCCGAATAATCTATTGAATATTATTCGCAGCTATCTAAGCAACAGCGTGCTCTGACACCCACGAAGGATGCAAGACGAGAAAAATAACAGCAGGTGCGGCACAAGGACGAATACTCGCACCTGAACTTTGGAATATAAGCTACGATGAAATTCTTCGAATAGAAATGCCTGAGAATGTCAATCTAGTAGGATACGCAGACTGTAACAATCGCTCGAAACACTGACGAAGCCAAAAGGAAGTTACATCAGGTGATGATCCGAGTACAGACATGGCTAGAGGACCATGGATTAAAACTGACCACAGAGAGAACAAAGCTAACCCTTTTAACT
Source organism: Anastrepha obliqua (assembly GCF_027943255.1). NCBI lineage: Eukaryota > Metazoa > Arthropoda > Insecta > Diptera > Tephritidae > Anastrepha > Anastrepha obliqua. The sequence continues at coordinate 13,558,603 of NC_072893.1, forward strand.
AACAGACGTGCCTCATTAGAAGTAGATTTGCAAGTACTTGGTGCCACTTTATCGAAAAAAGAGTAGACACATAACTAGAGGTGCAATTAGACACAAGGCTAACTTACTGGACGCACATAAATCATGCTGCCACAAGAGTTGCCAAAGTAAGTGGCATGTTAAGTAAGCTCATGACAAACCTTGGAGGTCCCACTCAGAGCAAGCAAAAACTTTAAATGGGCACGACGATTTCGATTCTTCGACATAACATTCTTCTTCTTAATTGGCGCGATAACCAAGTAAAGCCAAGTCCTTCTCCACTTGATATTTCAAATGCAGAGGAGGTCTTCCTCTTCCTCTGCTACCACAAGACGACATGACCCAGCCACCGTAGTCGCCGGATCTTTATTCCCTGCGCTATGTCTACTCGTATGTGGTAAAGCTTATACAGCTCATCGTTCCATATGTAAAAGAGCACGCAAGTGGGAAAAGTTACTCATAGCGATTCTCTTTGGAGTGGCCAGGGCGATTCTTCTACTATGATTGAAGCAGCTCACAACTTCCGGGATTAGCCCAAGAATCCTCTGGGTAGCTTCCGAACACCCGTTCGGGAGTGATCCAACGTGAGAAGGCGAAGCATTCCAGGGTAGCTGGTTGTGCGCTGGGTTTGGGACCCGCCACTAAAAAATCCGCCCCAATGAAAAGATGTACAAAGCCTCGGATGGGAACTTCCTATACTGATGCCGAAATACGATTCGCTAAGGGTGAAATTCTTGCGATAAATTTCCCAAATGTGTAGCTCCTCAGCATAGCTTCTTCATGCAGAACAGTATTAGAAGCTGCGGTTTTAGTGATCAGCCTAACCAACCCTATAGATCTCTTAGCACAAGAGCGCAAACGGAGATGTGAGGCAAGATTCTCTGGAATTCCAGGACCATGCGTCTCCGACATTAGAATTCAAACGCTCACACTTTGGCAAACAAGATGGAACTCTGAGCAGTACGGTAGATGGACAGCGAGACTAATAGTCGATTTAAAAAAGTGGGTAGAAAGAAAGCCTTCTTCAAATGCGAGAGGTGGAACACAGAGAGAACAGCGCTGCAAGGGCCTATTGGTTTTTTTTTTACTTAATGAAATAATCGAGGAAATGTTGATAGGCGAAGACAAATGGAAAGCCGTCGCAAATTTCGTTTGAGATATTATCCGACAAAAAGGGGCGTGGAATGGAAACTTATGTTGAAGAGCATGTTGGTTGCATGTTTCCACTGAAATAATCCGAATTAGTGACCAGCACCGTTTTACTACCACTGCCCTCGTGTGATGATGTTTTTTTTTGTTCTAAGTCTGTTAGTGAGGTCCAAGTATAGCAGCAAATTCTTTATCTCGATGTCTGAAATCTCATTAATTTGCTGTAAAAAAAGGCTTACCGAAGGAGCAAAGTCGTGCCCCAGCTAGCCCTGGACAGTCACATATGTAGGTAGTGGAAAAGACTTTCCTTCCCCCCTTCCGCTTGACAGCTTCTGCAGATGGGACTCAAGGGTAGGTTGAGTCTAGCTGCATGATCCCCTACTTTCCAATGGCCTGTAGGGGTTGCAGTGATGTGTGAAATGTTTGGTCGAGAGCATCCTAGCGGATGATTCGTCCATTCGATTTTGTACGACGGCTATGTGTTTTTGTTGTAATACATGTAGTTAATGGCTTCCATCTTCTTTCGGCTAAAGCATGATAGTGTGAAACAATGGATGCTTTTAATGTGTTCAGTGGGGTGGAGACTGCCACCGTTGAAGAGCATAAAGCATACGATTTTCAAAACAAGCGACCCTGGAGACAAGGTGATTAAGTAAGTGTCCTTCTTAGAACACCGTCTTGTACCGCGACCTCGAAGCAATGCGGAAGCAGTCCCGGGGTGGAGGGAAAAATCCTAGAGAAGGGGAGGGATCGTTTTAGTGGATTCATCAGAGTGCGAAGGTATTTTTTAACCCAACATCAACAGAAAAAAAGAAGAACGATACGCTTAAAAATTCAGAGAGCTAACCCCTAATGGGTTAGTTAAAAGGTCCCAAATACCGCTACCGGAACGTCCGGTATCATGAACGGAATGACGCGGATTTACATTCGGCCGAAAATTGTCACTCCAGCAACATTTCCAAACACTCACTTGCAATGCTTATGTTTTTGCACAAACAACAAAAACAACGCTAAACAAAGAAAAATGGGATTCGTAATGCGAGCGTCGTTGGGTGTCAATTAGGATACCCTATGATCAAAAAGTACCGGGAAGGTGATGTTGCCGCTTTTCTTCAATTGCTAAGGCGTAGTGCACCATGAGTACCTTCCATTGGGCCAGACAGTCAATAAAGGGTATTATTTATCCGCTTTGAAGCGTTTGAGAGATGCTGTACGTCGCAAACGGCCGGAAATGTGGGCAAACAATTCTTGGATTTTGCTTGATGATAACCCGCCATCGCCCCGAGCCCAAATTGTGCTGGATTATTTTACCAAACACCAAGTAAACACCAACGTGCAAGCACCGTATTCACTTGATATGGCCCCGTGTGACTTCTTTTTGTTTCCCAAGCTGAAGTTACCACTTCGTGGAAGGAGATTTCAGTCGATGGAGGAGATCAAAGAGAATGCGACGAAGCAGCTGAAGGTCATCCCTTCGTCGGCCTACCAGAGGTGCATGGCGGACTGGGCTAAACGTTGGCACATGTGTGTTGCTTCAGACGGGTCATATTTTGAAGGAGCCGAAAAAAATTTGCCCGAAATTTAACTCTGTTTTGTTTTATTTCAACATTCCTGCTACTTTCTGATCATAGGGTAATTCTAAGAGTGGCCTACAGAGGCAATCATTTGAAACTTTTCAGCAAGTTATGGATAAGTTCTATACCACACGCCCATAGTATCTTATTTCATGCCTCCCTCATTCGTTCCAAAGTAAAATTTTCTCAAATACACAGCTTTTTAGAACTACCAGCGTTTAAATAGCACCTCCTCTTTTTTAATTCCAAAGAGAAATATTTTAGTACACCCACCTGTAAAGCGGATGGGCTCGCTGAAATAATTTCCGATGCTTCCTTCAATGCACGCGATGATTTCATTTCTCCTTCGGCCGCGATCACTTTTGCGCGCGCCTCACGCGCCGCCTCTGCCTCGGCTGCCATGGCGCGCTGTAATGCTGTTGGTAGTGACACATCTTTGCTGCAGGAAGACCAAAGATTTTCATCAACAATTGCAAAATTTACGTTGGCAATAAACGACAACTTACATTTCCACACGTTCAACCTTTACACCCCACGGATCGGTTGCCTCATCCAGTGACACTTGCATTGTGTGCGAAATAGTTTCGCGTTCTGTCAACAATTCAGACAGGTTACGTGTGCCGAGTACATTCCGAAGTGTTGTGGCAGCAAGCAAGCGCGTTGAGTGGCTATAATTCGACACCTGTATCACAGCCTTGAGAGGATCGCTAATGCGATAGTAGACCACTGCATCCACGGTAACGGTTACCGAATCCTTAGACAACACTTCCTGTGGCGGCACGTCAAACGAGACGGTGCGAAGATCTACTTTGCAGTAGTCATCGACGCAAGGTAGCACGAAAAAAACGCCCGGACCACGGGCGCCACCGCTTCGCAGTCGACCCATGCGAAAGATGACTGCGCGTTCATACTCGGAGACCACTTTGAAGCAGACAAACACGGAGATGGGGAAGGTGAGTATCATGATGAGGATGGAAACCGCGGTTGCGAGTATCTCGACACAACCCATTTCTTCATTCTCTGCTATGGGGGAGAGTAAGAAAGTAATTATTATTATTTTTCTTATTTGAACGACAATGAAGGCAACTAATTAGGAGGGTACTAATTAAAAACGAAATACAATTAAAAATCTTTAATGGATTTCTCAATAGCTAATTGAACATCTCGTCGCGTGGTATGTCTAGAAAACTAGGCACACTAATACATGCACATTCTCATCGCATGGATTGGTATTTTAAATTGAGCAATTAAAAACATTATTCGAAATTAGACTGGAATATAAACATAATTCAAGATAGCGCTAGATTTGCTCTATTAACTACATATATATGTACATACATACACACATTTAGTTTATGTATTAGTACGTATGCAGAGTGTAGGTATGTGTGCATCATTTATGTGCGGATTATGTAGGCACATACCTGTACATACATTTTATTATTTGTATGAAGTGCTCACATTCTAAATCAATTTTCTTGTTGGAAACTAATGTACTTTTAAAATAATCAATTTCAATATAATTTTTTCTACGTCAAATACATACATATTTAGAGTCAAACATTAAATTACTAAAGATTGTTTTATAATGCACATAAATAGGGCGAGGGTCGATTGAAAAATCTGTGTAATATCACAGAGATGACACCACTGGTGCGTATCGAAGTTATGTTAAGTTAGCAGCATCTCTCCAAATTTCAGCTTGTTAGCTAATTCTAATTCTTTGTGTTTGGCATTCCTTTAAATCGAGGAAGTCGAGTGATATTCCTCTTCCATCACGAGAAAGCACCAGCTCACGCCTCAGCAGTTGTGTTAGCAAAATTTATGGGAATACGATTTCAACTCGTTTCACATCACTCCGATTCTCACTTGACTTACATAGCTCCTTCCGTTCCCTCGGACTACTATTGATTCCGCAATTTGCAGGAATTGGTGGCGGGCTAAAATGGCAGATTTTATTTAAACGAGAAGGTGATTACAAAAGCTAGTGGCTATTTTTCACACTTGTACAAATTTTATTATTTGGAAGGCATCAACAAATTAGAACAGCGTTAGACGAAGTGTATAAGCCTAAAATGTGACTATGGCGAAAAATAAAAAAGGTTTGCCCCGGACAATTAATTAATTTTTATTTTTGCACGGGCTTAGAAAAAGATTCTCGTACAGAGATGCTTCCAATAAAAGCACAGTGGCACTTTGCAATGTTTAGATATTGTAATTTTTTTTGTTGGAAATATTTTTTTGTTGTAAATAGATTTTTTTTGACATAAATATTTTTTTGTTGTTGTAAATATATATTTTTTGTTGGAAATATTTTTTTTCTTGTAAATAGATTTTTTTTGTTGTAAAAAATCTTGTTTGTTCTAAATATATATTTTTTGTTGTAAATATATATTTTTTGTTGTAAATAAATATTTGTTTGTTGTAAATACATATATATTTTGTTGTTGTTGTAAATATATTTTCGTTGTTGTAAATATATTTTTTTTGTTTTAAATATTTTTTCCTTGCTGATATTTTTTTTGTTGTAAAGAATTTTATTTTGTAAATATTTTTGTTGTTGTTGGAAACTTTCTTTGTTGGAAATATATATTTTGTTGTTGTAAATATTTTGTTGTTGTTGTAAATATTTTTTTGTTGTAAATATTATGCTGTCGTTGTAAATATATTTGCTGTTGTAAATATTTTTTGTTGTAAATATATTTGCTGTTGTAAGTACTTTTTGTTGTAAATATAATATTTTTTGTTGTAAATATTTTTTTGCTGCAAACATTTTTGTTGTTGTAAATATTTTGTTGTTGTTGTAAATAGTTTTTTTGTTGTAAATATGTTTTTGTCGTAAGTGTTTTTTGATGTTAATATTTTGTTGTTGTTGTAAATATTTTTTTGTTGCACATATATATTTTTTTGAAAATAGTTTTTCGTTGTTGTAAATACTTTTTCGTTGTTGTAAATATATTTTTTTTGTTGTAAATATTTTTTTCTTGCTGATATTTTTTTTGTTGTAAAGAATTTTATTTTGTAAATATTTTTGTTGTTGTTGGAAACTTTCTTTGTTGGAAATATATATTTTGTTGTTGTTGTAAATCGATTTTTTTGTAAATATATGTTTGTTGTTGCAAATACATTTGCTGTTGTAAATATATATTTTTTGTTGTGGTAAATGTAATATTTTTGTGTTGTAAATATTTTTTGCTGCAAATATTTTTGTTGTTGTAAATATTTTGTTGTTGTAAATAGTTTTTTTGTTGTAAATATTTTTTCGTTGTAAATATTATTTGTTGTTGTAAATATATATTTTTTGTTGTTGCAAATATTTTTTTGTTGTAAATATTTTGCCGTTGCAAATAGATTTTTGTTGTTGTAAATAGATTTTTTTTCTAAATATATTTGCTGTTGTAAATATTTTTTGTTGTAAATATAATATTTTTTGTTGTAAATATATTTGTTGTTGTAAATACTTTTTGTTGCAAATATAACATTTTTTTGTTGTAAATATAATATTTTTTTGTTGTAAATATTTTTTTGATGCAGATATTTTTGTTGTTGTAAATTTTTTGTTGTTGTAAATAGTTTTTTGTTGTAAATTTTTTTTGTAAATATTTTTTGTTGTTGTAAATATATATTTTTTGTTGTTGTAAATATTTTTTTATTGTAAATATTTTGCTGTTGTTGTAAATAGATTTTTGTTGTTGTAAATATATTTTTTTTGTAAATATATTTGCTGTTGTAAATATTTTTTGTTGTAAATATAATATTTTTTGTTGTAAATATATTTGTTGTTGTAAATACTTTTTGTTGTAAATATAATATTTTTTTGTTGTAAATATAATATTTTTTTGTTGTAAATATTTTTTTTGCTGCAGATATTTTTGTTGTTGTAAATAGTTTTTTTGTTGTAAATTTTTTTTTGTAAATATTTTTTGTTGTTGTAAATATATATTTTTTGTTGTTGTAAATAGATTTTTTTGTAAATATATGTTTGTTGTTGCAAATACATTTGCTATTGTAAATATATATTTTTTGTTGTGGTAAATATAATATTTTTTGTTGTAAATATATTTTCTGTTGTAAATACTTTTTGTTGTAAATATAATATTTTTTGTTGTAAATATTTTTTTTGCTGCAAAAATTTTTGTTGTTGTAAATATTTTGTTGTTGTTGTACATAGTTTTTTGTTGTAAATATTTTTTTGTCGTAAATGTTTTTTGTTGTTAATATTTTGTTGTTGTTGTAAATATTTTTTTGTTGCAAATATATATTTTTTGTAAATAGTTTTTCGTTGTTGTTGTGATAATATAGGTTATACTACGGCAGAAACCATTTCACTCAAAGTTTCACACTTTGTAACAAATTACATAAAAAAAAAAATACAAATTTTAATCAAACTTTTATGGATATGCGGTTATGAAAAATTTCATGAAAAGGATATTGTCCTGTAAGCGTGGTCGCGGTGGTCATTTGCCTGATGTTATTTTCCACTATTAACGCCATACCTTCCTCTTTATAATGAAATAAAAATCCGATCATTTATACAATATTAAAAAATAGTTTTTCTTTGAATATCAAAATAACACCTCTTATTGGAAAACCCACAAGAAAAAATTCTTTGTCACTTAATTTTCTTTTTATTTTGTAAAATTTTTTAAATTACACTTTACGCGTAATTCGCGCGAACTTGTGGGAAATAAAAATATTGTATTTTAATTCTGAAATTATACAAAAAAGTTGAAGTTGTGGAGAAACCATTTTTTCTGCTATTAGTAAAATATTTTATTGAAGGAAAACTGAGAAAACTGTTGGATAATAAGTTTATAAATGAACTTATTTTTTACTTTGGCGTATTTTTATAAAAACTGTCAGTTTGCAAAAAACCAAAATTAAGAAAAACAATTGTTTTATTTATTTATATACAAATTTAGTCTATGATAATACAAGTTTCTTACAGACTGTAGGAAAATTTTGATATCTCCCTCGTTCCCACGTTCTCAAAGCATTTTGTGTGCCTGCAGGATCGAATGGGGGTAGCAGAGGAATAGAGAAGCTTTATTTGTGTTGGGGATATTGATATGGGATATTTGGTGAACATTTCGGAAATAGTTTCCAAATAATATTAGTGATTTAATTGATTTTCTTTAATCTTAAATCTTTTAATATTCACTTTCAATTGCTTCCCAATGAGGCAGTATACTTTTATATGATTGTTAATTTCATTTTAATAGAAGTTTAATTCAACGCAAATAGCTAATAAATTTCTGTAATGAGGTTCGGAATTTCAAATACTACATACACAAGTACATATGTATGTATGTTTGTATGTATGTATATGTATGCGTTCTAGTTATATGCCGTATAATTTCGGCTACATATATATATTATAAATTTGCAGAAATCTTTAATAATCTGTGACCATGAGCGTAAATGCAGTGGGTCGTCTAGAGGGGGAGGGGAAGTACCGTAGAAACGGGGTGTTCGAGAGGGACCGATAACTCTGAATTTATTTAAGAATTTTTATATTTTTTTGTATTCAATTATTTATTTATTTAGAAAGGTGAAATAATAATATTCTTACACGTGAAAAACGGATCACTGGCTGCCAGGACCTTCGGCTCGCTGATGTAAAAATAAAAGGTAGTTAGCTTAAAGGTCTTACACGTAAAAGTGCGACTAGAAAACTTAATTAATTAAGGTTTAGGTTAGGTTAGGTTAGGTTAGCCAGGTTGCTTGTCCAAGGCAAAACTCTCAATGGCTCTAAAGCCCATGGTGATATCTGTATTTGATTTACTCCTAACTAAGTTGCTTAAACTACTTGGATCTTTTTAAGAAGGAAACTAATGACTCCATTTTGCAAATTTCACAGGCCTTCAAAAAAATAATCGCCCAGATATTTGGCACGGCTTCTTTGAAGTGCTGGATATTCACAGAGGAGGTGTTGTACCGACTCAATTTCTTCTTCATCTCCATAACTACCAGGTACATACCTATGAAGTGAGACTTTCAGCTATTAGTCCATAGATGTCATCCGTCATCTGTCAACAGTATTCAGTTCATTGTTTGTTACGTTTCATACAACAATGCATTTTTGTCACTTTTAAAAATGTCGAATTTCGTGCCTTCAAACTACGGTTTGCGGGCATCGTGAAACCACTTGTGAAATGCTGCTCTCCCGGTTCAAAAGGAAGTCTTTTTTGCATCGAATCATTACGGGTGATGAAAAATAGGTGTATTTCTCCAATCCCAAGCGTAAACGATCGTATGGTCCGCCCGGCCACAAGCCAAAAACAACGGCCAAGCCAAATCGCATCGGCCGCAAGGCAATGCTGTGTGTTTTCTGAGATCAGCGTGGTATGATTTGGTACGAGCTATTAAAACCAGGTGAAACAGTTGACGGTACCCCTACCGATTTGAACAGCGCTATACACCGAAAACGCCCTGAATATGCCGACCGGCATCACAAAGTAATTTTTCTTGATGACAATGCACCGCCACATCCACCGCCACATCCAACAAGAGCGACCCGGGAATTGGTGGAGACGTACGATTGGGAACCGCTGATGCATGCGGCTTACTCACCAGACATGGCGCCTTCCGAGTATCATTTGTTTGCATCGATGGGCCACGCACCTTCCGAGCAGCGCTTCAATTCTCACGAAGAAACCAAAAAATGGCTCGATGATTGGTTTGCGGCCAAAGACGGCCAATTTTTTTGGCGCGGCATCCATAAATTGCTTGAGAGGTGGGAAAAATGTGTCGCTAGCGATGGCTATTATTTTGAAGATTAAATTTGTAACCATTTTTTGTTAATAAACGTTTGAAATTGAAAAAAGTCTCATTTCATATGTATACACCTGGTACTGCAAAAGTCGTTGTGAGGTAGATCTATTCTACTGCCTAGGGTACCAATAGTGCGGTGACCCGTTATGACACTTGTGAGGACGCTGGTAGTGAATCTGTCCAAGCCAAACAGACATCTTGTCCTTTTAAGATTCAGTTTTGGCCAGAGCGCTTTAGAGATCCTGCAGTTAGTAGTCAGAGACCACGGCCTGGTGATATTCTTGATTACGCTCAAGTCAATAGCAGTGTACAGTTCGTTTAGAGGAATGCTTATGTCCTCTACCACTCGTTTAAGGGGAGAGCCTGGTTTATAAGGTCAAAAAAATCATTTTTTTTTCGTTTTAAGCGATTCCTAATATATTTCAGAATATTCACACAAAGTTACAGAGCCTAATTCTCAATATTTCCGTAGATCCAAAGCCAAAGGTAGGCGAGCGTTAGGTAGTTACGCTGTGACCGGACAGCTATAGTACAAACTTTATCTTCTTTTCTCGACTTTTCATTTTTATGATTTCTTTGAATTGGCGTACATGAATGGATAAAAAACTAATGAGCCTTTTGAAATGAATCATAGCTTGTTCCCTTCAGTATTAAATTCTCTTCTATTTGAACTAACAAAATAGATAATAAAAAATTTTTCAAGATTTTTATACCAAGTTGAAGTGAATTTTTTTTTTATAGCAAGGCATTTTTTTTTTTAAAACCTCCAAAAAGTTGAAATTTTGGAATTTCTCTCAGTTTTCTTAGTTCATCTAGATTCTAGAATAAAAAATCATGATAATTAGAAATCCATTTGAATTTTTTGCGTTAGATAATAATTACGAGTTGTATCTTGTACGCCAGTTGGAAACTCCAGCGTTGCAGCGCTCTACTAATTTCGATGTTAAACATTTTTTTTCAACTTATTTTAACCAGTACAAAAATGTTTTTATACTTTTTAAATGTTCATTAAAAGATAGTAAAAACTTTGCAGTGCTAAATTAATTTTTTCCTTAAAAAAAATCGCAAAGAGATGCAATTTTTAGACCTCATAAACCAGGCTCCCCCCTTAATGCCAAGCTCAGAGTCTTTCCTTGCACACTCATCCACTCTCTCATTTCCTTCCACTCCAGAGCGGCCGGGGAGCTAACAAAGCGTGGTGCTGTGTTGTTGGATAAGGTAGAGTGACCTCCGGCATCTTTAATTGATGTGCGCTGAGGCCAGTGCCTTGATGGTTGCTTAACCATCAACAAAAATTGTAAGGCTTGCCGAAAGTAAGCTAATCATCATTTTTGCTGCTTCATTTATAGCGTAGATCTCAGCTTGGAAGACGCTACATCGGCCTGGGAGTCTTAAGGAACAATTTAAGCATAATTGTTCCGAGTACGCTCCCGATGCAGTGCCATTGTCCATTTAAATATGGTGGCCACTATCATCTGATAAAAAAATATAACAAGAAAAGAAAATTAGAAATCAATTTTTTCAATCCTGAACTAAGACAAATTTTGATATATTTTCTGAGGAAATGTAGCAGATATTTGGTTACGGAAGATATTTTTTCTGATTGGTGCAAAATGTGGTCAGTCGTTGAGACCGTTGACAGACCGTTAAAGACGATAAGTGACAGTGTTGGCAGGGAAACCATTTTGGAACCATTGAAAACGCACGAATGGGGGGCGATTGTGCGCCGTAGTTATAAGCAACGTAAATTTAGTGGCTAGTATGGTTTTATACTGTTTGAATCATTTACGATATAATCGTGGCAAGTGGATTTCCATGTGACAAACATTATAACATTAAAGAAATCTTCGATGGTTTCAAAGTTTCCAAAGTTTAAAACACTTTTCATGAACCGATTTTACAATCGCCTTGAAACTCCAGATTTCCAATAGAGAAAAACCCTGTCTTGAGATCAGTCAATTTTACTAACTTTTTTTTTTAAATTTTATGTATGACTAAGTCTGTAGATGGGCCCGTCCGTCCTTTTGCAGTCCTGACCTGATTTTTCTCTCGACGCCTCTGTATGAATATAAGTACGTCCAGTTATTCATAAGTTGAGCAAACCCACTTATGTGCAAATATACAAGTATTTATGTGATGTATTCATTTACATTTTAAATTTAAATGTTTTCGCATCCATCACTCGAGAAAATCATATTACACGAGCTGCCTTATTTGCTGCTGCTCGAACTGTTTGAAAATTAGAAGCAAATTTTCAACTGATTGTATTTTCGATATGAGCACATGAACTATTGAGTTATTGTTGTGTTTGTCGGCGAATTTGCGTGATTTAATGGCGCATGAAAATACAAAACGATCCAATGCCTTTGGCGTTTGCTTGCATCCACGAAAATTATCAGAAATCATTGAAGACTAAAATTAATATGCATTTAAGAGAAAAGAAATGCAAGCGAGCTGAACGGTGATATTTTCACAAAATCGTATATTTAAGTTTTAAAAGCTTAAATTTATATTTAAATTTGTCAAGTAAATATAAGAGTTTTTCCGCTGTTTATAAAATACTTGTGAACTTTTGAGAAAACATTTAATTTTGAATCAAGCAGTTGCTTTTAACCCGGCTTGTCGCTAGCCAAATACAAACGCAAACGGTCGCAACCGGGTAAAAATTACCACAAAATATATGGCTGTATAAATAATTAAATATTTATTTTACGTAGGGAGTGCGTCTTTTGTTTCTATGCAGAAAGGTACTTGAAGCGGCAGGTCACGATATTTTGTAGAAAAAAGAGGTTGTCTGTAAAGTTGGTTTACTGACGATAGTTTAACGTGATAACGCCATAAGAAAATACTGATTGAATGGTTGCATTTTTCAAAAGAAAATTTTAATTTTATTTGTTTGATAGATATTTTGTATGGATATAGAGAATGAGTTAACATTAACATAACATAATATACTTTAACATAACATAACATAACATAACATAACATAACATAACATAACATAACATAACATAACATAACATAACATAACATAACATAACATAACATAACATAACATAACATAACATAACATAACATAACATAACATAACATAACATAACATAACATAACATAACATAATATAACATAACATAACATAACATAACATAATATAACATAACATAACATAACATAACATAACATAACATAACATAACATAACATAACATAACATAACATATAACATAACATAACATAACATATAACATAACATAACATGCTGTTCAAGCAAGGTAATGACGCATGAGCAAGATAACGACGCATTTTTTGGTGCGTGCAGCCGGCTACATAGAATTATAAGACGTTATCACGTCAAAAAATAATAATAACATTAAAACAACAGGTATTATTAACAAACTTGGTTTTATTTTAAATTCTTCAATAAATCAAATTAATAAAAATCAATAAGAAGGCATATGCAAATACAAATACGTGAATTTATATATGTACATATGCGCATATACATACACATATACGCTCACTTAAGGGGTAACAACACTGTAGAAATTTCAAAAAATTGATTTTTTTTTTATAAGCTTTAACAATTCTTTGAACCTTTTTAAAATACAGAACAAAAAGTTTTATACGTTACCGAAGTTTATTTCATAAATATTTTAAGCTTTTGACCAAGCGTTACTGACTGCTACCTAACGATTTCTCCAAATTTCCAAACTTTAAACGCGTTTTTCTCAAAACACGTTTTCTGAAATTGGCACGCAGCATAACTCAAACAATTTTAAATATTTTTAATCAGGTTTTTCACTACGTCTGTATAATAACCTTCTTAAGAGAAGAGCGTAGGGGATTTTCGATAGATTAATTTAAACGATTGTTATAATTATTTAAGTGCCGTTTTTTTAGTCCAAAATAGGGTTTTTTCCTTCAAATGCTTGCTAATTCCACAAAAATAAATATTTTTTAAATCCCCTACGTGTTTCTCTATCTATTCTTATCTAGATTAAGAAAAAAAATGTTTCTTTGTTCCAGATTAAAATTTGCCCCCTCTGTGCTGCGTGCCGCGGAGCTCCTTCAAGAGAAACCATATTACAAAAATTTCTCCAATGCCGCCATTTTGTAAAATTTTTCGATCAAACTTTGTAGTTTTGTATTTTAGTATATAAGTAATAACTTCCCAAATCAGAGTGATTGTTTTCCCTTTCCTTCTATACAAAAAAATTCTTTAAAAATCGTGTTTATTTTACGCGTGTACAGTGGTGTTACCCCTTAAGTAGGAGAGAGCAAGATGTCGAACGTTGCCGTTCGTTTGCTTTGTTTGCTTTGTCGTTCGTTCCGCGCTTTCGCTTGCAGTACATTCAAGGTAACGGCAACGAGCAAGGTAACGACACATGAGCAAGGTAACGACACTTTTTTTCGTGCGTGCAGCCTGTTAAATCGAATTATAAGACGTTATCACGTCAAAAAGTTAGAAGTGGTTTTATTACATACACACACACACACACATACATAATTGGCGCGTACACCTTTTTTGGGTGTTTGGCCGAGCTCCTCCTCCTATTTGTGGTGTGCGTCTTGATGTTGTTCCACAAATGGAGGGACCTACAGTTTTGAGCCGACTCCGAACGGCAGATATTTTTATGAGGAGCTTTTTCATGGCAGAAATACACTCGGAGGTTTGCCATTGCCTGCCGAGGGGCAACTGCTATTAGAAAAACGATTTTCTTAATTTTGGTGTTTCACCGAGATTTGAACCAACGTTCTCTCTGTGAATTGCGAATGGTAGTCACGCACCAACCCATTCGGCTACGGCGGCCGCCGTTTTTTTTTTGGTTTTATTACCTCTGTAGTAATTTTTACCCAGTAGCGACGAACGCCGGGTTAAATCCAAATACTGATATTAAAAAAAAAAAAATATTATTTTAATTCAATATTTATGCCGATAGATTCTTGAGTTATACCTATGAATAATTCTTCATCATTATTGGCGCTACAGCTCTATGTGAGCTTTGACCTGCTGCGCAAAATTTCTCCATTTGCCCCGATCCTTGGTTGATTCCCTTCAGTAGCTGACCTTGAGTTTCCTCATGACGTCTTCTAGTTTTACAATCCATCTTGATCTTGGTCTGCCTGTTGCTTTCCTTGAAAATGTTTTCGCGTCAATTATTTTTCATTGAGCTCTCGTAGGGTCTATTCTCATGGTATGCCCGAGCTACCTTAGTCTTTGAGTTTAGATGAACCGCACAATATTTTCCCCTCTTATAAGTTGGTCCAGTTCATGGCTCCATCTTATATGCCACTCACACTGCACCGAAGATTAGCCTCAACATTTTTCTCTCGAATACTTTGAGTTCGTTTTTGACTTTTTCACGTATTGCCCAAGACTCCGATCCGTAGCAAAGAATTGCAAAGTCCCGGGCCTATCGCATAGATGGCACTCGTTTTATAGCATTCACCTCTTTTTCAGTTAGTACTAACCTCAAAAAGACAGCTCTTAAAATTTCATGATATTCTATTCATTAGTTCGTGAGTTATTGTGCTAAGAGTGACGCTACTATTGTTATTTCCAAAAAATGGACCAAAAACTATTTCTTGTTTTAATTTTACACTGCTTCTTGATGGGAAAAAATACCGTTCTAGTGAAGCAATGGCTGGAAAAGTGTTATGGGGACCTCCGTTCCATCAGAAACAACAATAAAACTTAGAAGGAAAGACATTCGGCTGATGGTCGGCATCATTACAGGACACAACCCATGGGGTCAGCATATGCCTACCATTGGAATCATCGAGAACCCGATATGCCTGTCATGCTTGCCAAAGAATGTGGAAAATTCTCACAGGACTAACTATCTCTCTCTCTGTCTCTATTCTTTCCTATCTCTTTCTCTGATACTTTTCTCCTTCGCTCCTTCGCTATCTATCCCCTTTCCAGAGCTTTAAATGTTTTAGGAGCCACCAAATCTCCTGGTGCTCTTTGGCTCGACCTTTTCAAATTTCAAAAAAAAAAAAAAATGGTTTGCTGACTTCAAACATGGTCTCGTGGTCGTAGAGACACCGATGATGCACAACGCAGTGGCCGCCCATTTGAGGCGGTAACACCAGAAAACATGGAACAAATGCACAAAATCGTTTTCAATGATCGAAAAGTGAACTTGCGTGAGTTAGCTGACATCGTAAAGATATCAAAAGAACGAATTGGCTTTAAATTGCATGCGCATTTGACTATTAGAAAGCTCTGTTCAAAGTGGGTGCCGCGTTTGCTCACTTTCAAGACAATGCCCCGCGTCACAAGTCCATCAAAACAATGGCAAAACTACGTGAATTGAACTTTGAATTGCACCCACGCTGGACATTCGGCAGATTTGTCTCCCAGCGACTACTGGCTGTTCGCAGACCTAAAAAAATGGTGGTAAGAAATTTCGTTCGAATGAAGAGTTTATCGCTAAAACTGTGGCCTATTTTGAGGCAAAACGTAAATCGTTCTACAAAAGTGGTGTTGAAATGTTAGAGCGTCGCTGGAACGATTGCATTGTTCTTGCTGGAAATTACGTTGATGAATAAAGGTAATTTTGAGTAAAAAAAAAATATGTTTTCCTTGTTAGGCTCGGGACTTTTCAGCCCATGTGTTATGTGACGAAACTGTTGTATGATAGACGAACTGCTGCATGACGAGTACGAGTAGCTAACGACTCGTGTGCGCGTCCCCATATGAACACAAGTGTGCGACAACGAAGCATATCTCTCGGGTACCTTTAGTTTGCATAGACTACAATGCTGATACGAGCCATGTTTGGATGGCCTTATTCTTATCTCTTCGGCATCATCCTCACTGGCAGCCCATAAGAAAGTGGAAGTTTCGTTGAATAGATTGGTCACTACTACTAAAGGGTTGCTTAGAAGCAAAGGAATGTAAAGATAAAGAACTGACTGATATGTTGGCTAAAACCCTGTGCAAAACTATCAACGCTCAACGTGCCACTCATATGCTTGTATTGCTTTGGGGAATAAGCTCATAGCGTTTTTATATTTTCTTTATTTTGCAACGATTTGTTTGCTGTTTGGCAAAGGCTAAGTATTCATTCGGTAGAACTCTTTCTGCTTTAGAAAACTATGTTAACTGTATTTTTCAGTTTTTTCATTTTTTATTAGTTTTGTGGCTTAGAAATGGGTGTGTGGAGAAGGTCTCTCAGGCGAGTATACAGCACGGAAATGGTTTGCAAAGTTCAAAAAAGGCGACTTTGACGTCGATGACAGCAGAAAGCCTTCTCAATTCGATAAAGAAATATATAGTATATCCCTCAGCCTTGTTAGAATATCTTCTAACGCAACCAAGAGTGGATTGTAAAGTATTTCACTTATTAACTAAATAAAAATAATGGATTTCTTTTTCCCAAACTAATATTTAAACGAAAATCTTTAAAAATACAAAAAAAGGGCCTGTATACGAGTACATCTCTTCAAAATGAAATTTTTTTCCGAGGTGGAAGAAAGCGCAGAAAATATTACTTTCCCCTAGCAACAGATGGACCAAATTGCCATAGGTTAGGTTAGCCGAAGAGTAGAGACCATTTTGGCCATAGCGATACCAGTTTTGAGTCCTTTTTTCAAATTGCCATGAGTCATAAACAAATTTTTGGAGGTTGGTTTTTTGCTTTTAAATTTTCCCAATTCTTCCAACACGGATTTATTTAATCTATATATAATATATTATATAAAATTCAAATTATGTATGTATCTATAGATCGACTTGCGTCCTAAACGCATAAGCCGATCGTAACCAAATTTGAAACACGAACTGGATACCTTACCGGGATGGTCATAGGCTAAAAAATATTTTGATATATATAGGGGGCGTGGCACCTCCCATACAAATGGAATTTTCAACAGTCCGTATTTTTGGAAGTATTTACGTTAGACTACTGAAATTTGGTAAGGGGTTATATGACATTAATCCTTACAACATCCAGAAAAACTGCGTATAATGAAAAAGGGGGCGTGGCACCTCCCATACAACTGGAATTTTTTATAGTCCATATCTCTGGAAGTATTTAGGCTAGACCAATGAAATTTGGGAAGGGGTTATATAAGGTTAATCCCTAACACCTCCAAGAAAACTGAGAAAAACGAAAAAGGGGGATTGGCACCTCCCATATAAATGCAATTTTTCATTGTCCATATCTCCGGAAGTATCTGGTCTAGACAACTGAAATTTCGTAAGAGATTATATATCTGAAAACTGGTGATAGCTAGAAATGGGGCGTCACACCTCCTATACAAATGGGATTTTTCATACTGCATATCACTGGACGCATTTATGGTAGAATACCAAAAATTGGTAAAAAGTTTAATGAAGTTAGTATTTAGTACTCCTAGAAAAAATATGAGCTTAAAGAAAAATGGGGGTTAGACCATTTGATATAGAAACGAATTTATATTATCAACGATAGAGGTATTGCTGAATTGAATGCATTCTCTTATTGGTAAAATATGTTTGTAAATATGTGAATAAGGCCAGCGACATGGTAGTTCTGGGAATAACTAACTCTAATGATGAAATAACGCAATTCCAAATGGGACGATACATTAACAGCAATGAAGCAGTTTGACGCATACTCGGATTTTCCATCCACGAGAAGTATCCACCAGTTGTTCACCTGTCAGTTCACCTTGAGAATGGTCAGCGTATGTATCTTACCTAGGCGAACGCGTTGGCACGAGCTTTAAATCCACCCGACACTACATTGACTGCTTTTTTCAAGTTGTGTCAGCATGACAGTTTTGCCAGAACATTGCTCTATGTGGAAGTTCCTAAGTTTTATACCTAGAATTCCTCCAAAAAAGAATTCATAAAAAGAAAACAAGGCGCAATTGTGTCCGGTACAGAAGCTCGCCAAGGAGACTCTCTAGGACGTGTTTATACAATCCATCCAAGTAACGCTGAGTGCTTCTACCTAAGGCTATTGCTACACAAAGTTAAAGGACCGGTGTCCTTTCAAGCTCTGCGAACTGTGGATGGGGTATTATGTTCCACGTATCGACAAGCTTGCCAACATTTAGGTCTACTGGAAAACGATAATCACTGGGAAATTACATTATCTGAAGCTGGACTGTCATGCCTTTCTTCGCAGCTTCGCAGCTTATTGGCAATAATATTGACAACCTGCTCGCCATCAGATCCAAAAGCACTTTGGAAAAATCACAAAGATAACCTTAGTGAAGACTACATGAGAGCAGCACGAGCTGCAAACGATAATACAAACCTGAACTGCTCTTTGCAAATTTACAACCAAGCGCTAATCGTCATAGAAAATATATGTATTTCAATTAATAGCAAATCCTTGGAGCATTTGGGATTACCTTCTCCCGTTCGAGACAGAATCGATTTGGCCGACAAAGATATCTCCCGGGAGATGAATTACGATATCGAGGCTCTTCGTACTTTTATAAGCAAAAGCAAACCTCTATTGGTTACGGATCAAAAAGTCGCATACGAAACTATTCAAGGAACGATTATTGAAAATAAGGGAGGATTGATTTTTTTGGATGCGCCTGGAGGAACCGGCAAAACATTTCTGCTTAATTTGATATTGGCTGATGTAAGAGAAAAGAAAGAAATCGCTGTGGCAGTTGCTTCTTCAGGAATAGCGGCTACCATTTTGTGTGGCGGACGAACAGCTCACTCAGCTTTTAAGTTACCACTGTCTATGCAAATATCTGACACACCGATGTGCAATATAAGCAAAAACTCAGGTCAAGGTAGGGTTCTAAAGACATGTAAGCTAATCGTGTGGGATGAGTGCACAATGGCCCATAAAAAGTCGCTGGAAGCTTTAGACCGATCTCTGAGAGACTTGAGAGGTAATGATCAACCCATGGGTGGTGCCTTACTCTTACTGGCAGGGGATTTTCGACAAATTCTTCCAGTTATTCCGAAAGGAACCGCCGCAGATGAAGTGAATGCCTGCTTAAAATCGTCATACCTATGGGACTATGTTCAAAAATTGACTCTTTCTACAAATATGAGAGCACATTTGGGAGGAGATGCTTCAGCAGAAGTTTTTTCTGAACAACTACTTACAATAGGCAATGGAAAAATACCAGTTTCTTTACCACCAAATTTAATTTCTTTTCCTCCAGGTTTTTGTCAACTTATGTTATCAGTCGATGCTTTGATAGAACGGGTATTTCCAAATATTTCAGCCAATCACACAAACTATAAGAGGCTTCGAGAAAGGGCCATTTTGGCACCTAAGAATGACGATGTAAATGTCATTAATTCCAAAATTCAAGAAATACTACCAGGAACTGTCACAACTTATCATTCCATTGACACAGTCGTCGAAGAATCTCATGCTGTTCATTATCCCGTTGAGTTTCTTAACTCCTTGGACCCACCAGGAATTCCTCCTCATCGACTGATGCTTAAAAAGGGGGCCATGATAATTATTCTGCGTAATTTGAATCCTCCACGTTTATGCAGTGGCACGAGGCTAATCATCACGAAACTTTTACCGAATGTTATTTCAGGAAATTTTGAAAACCACAAAGTTTTTATACCAAGAATTCCAATGATACCGACGGATATACCTTTCAATTTTAAACGCCTCCAATTTCCTATTAGACTGGCTTTCGCAATGTCCATAAATAAAGCTCAGGGACAATCATTAGCTGTAGCAGGAGTCAATCTAACCAACTCATGTTTTACCCATGGCCAATTATATGTAGCCTGCTCCAGAGTTGGCGCACCGAAAAACCTTTTTATTTATACTCAAAATAATATAACAAAAAATGTCGTACATCCGATCGTTTTAAATAATACCTAAACTGACTTAAAAAAGTTAAAGTTGTTTTATTTACATTGCATACTTTTTGATAGAAATGTGGGGTGAAACCCACGGGTATAAGCTAGTATTTAAAAAATATATATATTTGTGTTTAATGTTTTTCTTGAGACATATAGTTTTGGTTTCATCACTATTATCTTTATAAAAGTATGGCGGTACATCTTGCTAAGGCTAAAAATGTATTTTTAACAAACTTTTTACCACAACTACTTTCATATGCCAAGCGTGGAAGTGAAGGAGGCTTAAGGTCTATTTTACCACAAAATAGGCTTAAATACTTTCCTCAGTGGCAGTTTTAGCTTTCAAATGATATGACACGTCCCGCAGCGGGAAGAGGTTGTTAACAGCAACGGCGAATATATAATTGATTAACTTATTGATATAATTATTGTTTTTTGTTTAAATAAAAGACTTCAGTAAAAACACTACGAACTTATTCTTGAACCTAATAGTAATTGGGACTAAATGCTAATAGAAAACTAATTAATAATTCTTTATTAACCTTTCCGACGTAGTTAAAATTATAGTTTCCCGGAAAAAACATATACATTATGTTGTTATGAGGCCAATAAAGCACTTTTGCTTAACTATATTAGTTCATATTCATACATCTGTCGGCAAGGGAAATAATTCAGCGTACAATGCACTTTGTGGGCGCGTAAAGTTTATTTATCTTCTAAATACCATTTGTCGGTAAAATTGCGAAAATTCATAGCTGTATTTATTTAAAAATTTGCTCAAGTGTATGAATGTATGTATATATGCATATTGATTCTAATATCCATCTCCAAGCGGCTCTGGTTAGTTGATAAAATCTGCGTAGTTTTTACCAAAGCGAATTTGTTATTTGGAATATTTACATATCTTCATGGAAGCGCCTAACCACACTCATAGGTCTGTATATATTTGCGAATTCACAGCGCTAGACAATTTAATGCACGCCTACCCTGCTGGGAAGACTCGATCTAGTGAAAAAAACTTGTGGTTAGAACTGGCATGATTTTATCAATTGCGAGTATCGACATCTGCTGTTCTATGTTAAGGAAGGATCCTCGATTTATATCCGTTCAAGGACTGTCAATTCAGTAGCTTTGCCCAATTCTTTTTAGGGTTAGTTTATAAAATTTACCAATTGTCTGAATGGGAAAATTAAGGAAGATGAACAGTCATGGCTGACGGTCCATACAAGGGCACAAGTTGGCTATTAGTTTCTTTCAGGGTGGCATTTTAATTTGCTTACTTTTGCCTCATTTGATTTTAAGTTTCTGATAATGTAAACAAAATATGTTTTTTATAGAGTTGTGTGTTTATTTAAATACCTAATCACTGGAGCAATTTGGTTTGGTTGAGATATTTAATGTTTTGGGCGATTTAAAGTTCGAAAGGGCAAATGACCAAAATATGTGCAATACCTATATAACCCTTTGTTATTGGTGTTTGGCGGAGCTTCTCCTCTTATTTGTGGTGGGGGACTACAGTTTTAGATAGCTTTGTCTATGAGGAGATTTTTCATTTTTTAAATACATATGTACACTCGGAAGCTTAGATTTGACCACTTCCGTTCGTGCGCTGAATCGGGTTCTCGTAGATTTAGTAGTGCAGAACGAATTGCGTCTTGCAATGCCAATTCTGCCAATTTAATATAAAACTATTAGTGCAGGACTCTCTCTTTGCCAAAAAAAGTCACGATACACTTAATGGGTTGAAAAAAAGCACGGCCTAAACTTCTCAGTGTAAAAAAAATATTTTGAGTGATGGAAATCTTTATTTTGACCTTTAGCGCACCATTGCTCGTCTGTCAATCGTTAAATATGATTGACACCATCAAGATGCACTCTACAATGCGAAGAAGGAGCTCGGCCGAACACCTAACAAAGAGTGCAAGTGTGGATATATGCATGAACGTGTGCTACAATTACTGGGGTATTGAATATATTTTCAATCATTTTCAGTCTTATGTTCATTCAGGTATTGACCATAAAAATTTAAAAATAAACGGAGCGATTGGAGCGCTCATTTGGATAAGTGATACCGAGCTAAATATTGTATTATAAAAGGGTGATCAGATTGGAGGTAGTTTTTCCAATCGAGTTTTTTGACCGATCACGCGTGACTACTTTTAAACTAAATACATACTTTTTACACCCCTCAACAATGTTTACAAATCGGGCATTTGTGTTACGAAAATCGACGCTCTGTTAAAAGTGTCCATTGCGCGCTCAGGCCAACGATGAGGTCTTAACTATGAGGCCCATTTTTGGCTTAATGGGTACGTAAATAAGCAAAATTGTTGTATTTGAGCTGAAGAGCAGCCCCAAAAACAGCCATTAATCCAACGAAAACAACCCTCTGGAGCGGCCTCGGTAGTCTAGCGTAAGTGCACTAGCCTTCCAATCCCAGAGGTTGTGGGTCCTAATCGCATATGAAGCACGGTCCTCGCACTTTTCCAAATTTACCTACTTTCCCTGTTTCTAAAAAAAAAATCTCATTCCTCAAACCCAAAAACTTTTCCTTTCCATCCTCACTCCCTCACAGTAGTCAGCGCATTATTTGCATTGTGGCTGGTAAGATAAGCAGAAACAAAGAAAAACACACAGCTACACACTGCATCAGTGGCGCCAGCAAGAGGAAGCGCAGACACACCAAATTTAACGAAGCCCTCAACCATCCGTGCGATCCTTCTGGCAGAAAAATGTGAAACACAGATGGCGCTCCAAGCAGTAAGAAGGCGTTGTTCTTAATCAATTACCTAGTCAACAGGTGGGCATTTCCACCACTTAGGGCTGGTAGCGGCAGGCTAATCACTCACCCTGCCAGAAATCAAAAACAGATTAACGAAACCAACGTAAGACAAGTCTTTCGAGAGGAGTGAACAAGGAAAAATATCTTGTAAAAGCGTTACATCACTTCACTTCTGCGAAAAAGAGGAGGAATAGGAACAGTTGAGCAATACTCTCTTTAATGGAGAGCGTTGGATCTTCCAGCAAGATTCAGCTCCAGCCCATAAGGAAAAAACCACCCATCAGTGGCTAAAAAACTATTCATAGGTTCATAGCCGTAGGAGATTGGCCGATTTGTGGCCAGAATTGGAGGATATTGCCTATAGAAGATCTCACAGAAATTTGGAGAGTCTCAGACAATCTTTGGTTCGAGCAACGACGTCAATTTCCTTGGAAACGGTGCGTGCTGCAATAGCTGATTGGCCTGATCGTTTGAGGCTTGTGTAAAAGCAAGGTGACCATTTCGATAGAAAATTTAAACTTTTTTTTCAATATTTACATGATTAAGTTACTCTAACTTCATTTAAAAAAGTTTTATAATTTCAGATCTATAAATATAACGGACTCGTAACAGAACTTATGGACGCACTAAGTAATTAAAAATAATATATTGGGTTGGCAACTAAGTAATTGCGGATTTCACTCATAGATGGTTTCAGTTGAATTTTTAGGTTTGCAGACGTAGTACAAATGTAAAACACATTTTGTTATTTGATAGTTTGGAATTCAGCTGTCAATTAGTAAAAAAAGTTTTTTGATCGGTTGCGTAGTTTTCGTTTGGCATTCGTTGAAAAATGGAAAATCGAAAGGAACATTTTCGTCATATTTTGCTTTTTTATTTCCGCAAAGGGAAAACCGCATCGCAAGCTCATAAAAGGTTATGCGCTGTTTATGGTGACGAAGCCTTAAAGGAACGGCAGTGTCAAAATTGGTTTGCCAAATTTCGTTCTGCTGATTTTTCACTCAAAGATGAAAAACGCTCTGGTCATCCAGTTGAAGTTGATGACGCCCTAATCAAAGCAATAATCGATTCGGATTGTCACAGTGTTGTGAGATTACAGAGAAGCTTCGTGCATCAGACACATGCATTGAAAATCACTTAAAATAACTTGGCTATGTTAAAAAACTCGTTACATGGATTCCTCACGAACTGAAAGAAACGCATTTAATGCAACGCATTAACAGCTGCGATTTGCTAAAGAAACGTAATGAAAATGATCCATTTTTAAAACGACTGATAACTGGCGATGAAAAATGGGTTGTTTACAACAATATCAAGCGAAAAATAGCGTGGACCAGGCCAGATGTACCAACTCAAGCAACATCAAAAGCTGATATTCATCAAAAGAAGGTTTTGTTATCAGTTTGGTGGGATTACAAAGGAATTGTTTACTTTGAACTCTTACCACCCAACCGAAGGCTCAAATCTGATGACATTCCCATGGTAGCCGGTTCTTCGTTACCGGAATGACTCAGGTTTTTCCCGACCAAGGTCTGCCGCCCCACTAAGCTAGCCCTGTCTAGTGTACTGTATCAGTTCTGATGTCTACATTGAACAACTAACGAAATTTAACAATGCAGTTGAAGAAAAGCGGTCCGAATTGACAAATCGGAAAAGTATTGCATTCCATCATGACAGTGCATGGCCACACACATCTTCCAAAAATTATAGGACCTTGGTTGGGATGTTTTGCCACATCCACCATATAGATCTGATCTTGCACCATCTGATTACGTTTTGCTTCGATCTTTACAAAACTCCTTGAATGGTAAAAATTTCAATAATGATGATAATGTCAAATCGTACCTGATTCAGTTTTTTGCTAATAAAAACCAGAAGTTCTATGAACGTGGGATTATGATGCTGCCTGACAGATGGCAAAGGGTCATTGATCCAAATAAGCAATACATTTCAGAATAAAGCTATTTAGTTCCATGAGAAAATTGTCTTTGATTTTCTAAAAAAAAAGAGGTTGTCTGTAAAGTCGGTTTACTGACGATAGTTTAACGTGATAACGTCATAAGAAAATACTGATTGAATGGTTGCATTTTTCAAAACAAAATTTTAATTTTATTTGTTTGATAGATATTTTGTATGGATATACAGAATGAGTTAACATTAACATAACATAACATAATATACTTTAACATAACATAACATAACAAAACATAACATAACATAACATAACATAACATAACATAACATAACATAACATAACATAACATAACATAACATAACATAACATAACATAACATAACATAACATAACATAACATAACATAACATAACATAACATAACATAACATAACATAACATAACATAACATAACATAACATAACATAACATAACATAACATAACATAACATAACATAACATAACATAACATAACATAACATAACATAACATAACATAACATAACATAACATAACATAACATAACATAACATAACATAACATAACATAACATAACATAACATAACATAACATAACATAACATAACATAACATAACATAACATAACATAACATAACATAACATAACATAACATAACATAACATAACATAACATAACTTAACATAACATATATTAACATAACATAACATAACATAACATAACATAACATAACATAACATAACATAACATAACATAACATAACATAACATAACATAACATAACATAACATAACATAACATAACATAACATAACATAACATAACATAACATAACATAACATAACATAACATAACATAACAATACATAACATAACATAACATAACATAACATAACATAACATAACATAACATAACATAACATAACATAACATAACATAACATAACATAACATAACATAACATAACATAACATAACATAACATAACATAACATAACATAACATAACATAACATAACATAACATAACATAACATAACATAACATAACATAACATAACATAACATAACATAACATAACATAACATAACATAACATAACATAACATAACATAACATAACATAACATAACATAACATAACATAACATAACATAACATAACATAACATAACATAACATAACAATACATAACATAACATAACATAACATAACATAACATAACATAACATAACATAACATAATATAACATAACATAACTTAACTTAACATAACATAACATAACATAACATAACATAACATAACATAACTTAACATAACATAACATAACATAACATAACATATCATAACATAACATAATCATGTCAAAAAATAATAATAACATTAAAACAACAGGTATTATTAACAAACTTGGTTTTATTTTAAATTCTTTAAGTAAATCAAATTAATAATAATCAATAAGAAGGCATATGCAAATACAAATACGTGAATTTATATATGTA
This sequence comes from Anastrepha obliqua, assembly GCF_027943255.1. Taxonomy (NCBI): domain Eukaryota; kingdom Metazoa; phylum Arthropoda; class Insecta; order Diptera; family Tephritidae; genus Anastrepha; species Anastrepha obliqua. The sequence goes on from NC_072893.1 coordinate 13,585,116, forward strand.
CATATGCGCATATACATACACATATACGCTCACTTAAGTAGGAGAGAGCAAGATGTCGAACGTTGCCGTTCGTTTGCTTTGTTTGCTTTGTCGTTCGTTCCGCGCTTTCGCTTGCAGTTCATTCAAGGTAACGGCAATGAGCAAGGTAACGACATATGAGCAAGGTAACACTAATGAGCAAGGTAACGGCAATGAGCAAGGTAACGGCAATGAGCAAGGTAACGACACATTTTTCCGTGCGTGCATCCTGTTAAATCGAATTATAAGACGTTATCACGTCAAAACCGCAATTACTTATTTGCCAGCCCAGTGAAAAGAATTTCAAAAACTTACAAACTTTTTTCGTGTTAATTTTTCAACTACCCTCAAAGGAGCGTAGACTTATGACACTAAGTGTATATTTAACGCGGCAAATGCAGGTGTGCCTATCGTACTTACACATACAAGTACATCTGACGTTTAAGTACTCGAGTGTTAAGTTCACTTCCTTAAGATCATTTTCCACTTGTTTAAATACAATCATACCATAGACTACCATTTTAACCACAATCGGTTATTATTATTTTGCACTGTTACATTTTTTTTCTGTGACTATATTTGATATTTGTATGTATGTATGTATGTATGTATGCACATTAAAAAGAACAAATCCCACATACATGTCTTTAATCCCTGGTAGACGCGTGAACCGTGCACGGTTGGCGATCGCACGTCTGTGGTTGGATATAGGATGGCATGCGGAGACACAGGATTTGCACGGGCGCGATGTTGTGTAGGTGCAGCATTCATTTTTGTTTGTTGCTTTTGATTTACTTGTAACTAGACTTAGATTTACTTTTAAAACTTAATTAAAAATGCAAAGTAGGTGCTCGATTTCGTTATTATTTCTAAAATTTACCGCTTCAAGGAGCTCTAAACGTTAGGAGCTAGAAAAACCAACTAAACTGAGTCAAAGAAAAATTGAGAAGCGCGAAGAAATTTCAAAATTACACGTTTCTTTGCGCATATTTAAATGTATACGCATGTATGTGCGTATGTGTATCAACACACAGCATCTCTACATGCACGGTTATACGATTTTTGCTTCTGATATACCCATTGGCGGCGACTCGCGCTGGAAAATGTTTTCCAGCCAATTTCGACTTCATGCTTTTGTTTATAATTTTTTACAAACAAAATAACCACCAACTAGTTGTATGGGTATTCTTTTCTTTTAATTAAATGCAAATGTAAACTTTTATTTCTAAATGTGTATGTCCATGCATGGAAGTGTGTGTGTGTGTGTGTTCAAATGTTTATATATTTTTAGATATTCGTTTTTTTTTTCGTCGGCATGTAGACACATGATTATTTCTAATTTCTATTGAGTTGTTAATGCACTGTGATTCACTGATCCACTCGCACGCCTTCCGCGGCCACAACAATGCCTTTGGCTATCAACCTATGGTAAATGCGCTATTTGGGCCTCACTGGAGCAATTCGATGGAGGAGTGGCGCGGTGGGACGTGAATTGTTTTGGTTCGAAGGTGTAAATACATAAATAAACGCCAGATTTGACATGCGGAAAACAACACAAATCAGCAAAGAAGCGCCAGGCCATCCTGCGGTCTTCACCCGGGGATAAAGTGGCAGCCTCTGTTGTCGATCAAATTGCTTTGATGATTTCGACTGAACGAACAGGCAGCTGAATTTTTTTTGTTTTTGCTTTTTTTAATAACGATTCTTAGATTTTTAGAAGCGTTGTGCAAATGCTCGATAACATAACACGTCCTGGGCTATGGAAGCCGTTGGAGTCAAAGTTCCCGCTTCCTCAGAGTTTTGTTTCGCCGAGGGGTCAGAATCCTTTTCGGTAACCTTAGGCGGATCAATCGGGCCTTTAGATTTTGGCCGAAGTTGGGTTTTACCGAACCCGTAGTTCAGCCAGTTGTTGGAAGTCTTTATGACTTCTGCGGAGATTGGGTCAATAGCAATGGTAATTTCTACCACAGTACCCTTGCGCACTCTGTTGAGCACCCGCCAGTCATTAGTGTTGAGGCCCTCGTTTTGGCCGTCAAGGAGGCTAATAATATCCTCAGTTGAGGTGCTGTCCAATTCTGGAAAGTGACCAACGAAGATTTGTGGGCGCGGTATGTCCGCCTCCTGCACAATCTTCAGCTGTGCATCTTTCCACGGCTTTAGCTTAGGAACTACTTCCTTTGGCCAATTAGCCGTATCATCGCAGCCGCATGATATAACTATATATCCTGGGCGAAAGGTGCAGCTATTAAATTTGGGCTTTGCAGCACCAGTCTGCTTTTTCCTTATCGCCTCCAGGATAGCATGTTGTATGGCCGTTAGTCTTTCCCTCGACCATACTGTAGTGGGATAGTCAGGAGGAATTATTCCCAACTTCGTGCTACACGCCGCGTCTTTGTAAGACATTTTTGTTGAGTCTACCTTGACTTCTGGATTAGGCACTGCTGCCTTTGGTCCTTCCGTTTCGGTAGTCTCTTCTGCCTTTTTTCCAACGCTAGAGCTCCCCTGTAAATTGGCACGTTTAGGGGAGCTTTGCTTTGGCGTGGTGCTGCTGGAGCGTTGTCGCTTCAGATCAGCTGGTTTTTGAGCCAACTTTCTTGCCTCGTCAATGCTGTGGCCTTTTCTCAGGAAGTACTTTAGGCGCTTTCTGGCGGCACCGCAAAGTCGCACCTTGTCTTCGTCCTTTCTTCCTGAGTCACGAGTGGGAGAAGATAATAGTTTCTCCTCTTCCTCTGGTGATATGGTAGAAGCTTTGCCATCTGGCCCCAGGGCCATGTCCATATCCGTGCTTTCGCTGACAGTTGGAGGGCATTGTTTGCCCTTAGCTGCCTGCGATGTTGTTGGTAATTCGGCACTGTTTACCGAAAGGTCGTTATCGACCTGGTTTATATTAGGCACTCCTGCCTTTTTTATTAAATTGTTTGACTCTGCCATGTGGTTCCACGAGTGAAGGGGAAGGCAAGGTCGAGCCACGACAGTGCCCCGGTGTCGCGGTAAGGCTAATTACAACCAGAGGGCGCCCGATATCTGGAGGTCACCGTTATAAGACACACTTACGTAGTGCCATTCATCCTATAGGCACGGTTCGAATTACACCTAGGATTAGGTTATGCCTCTCTAGATCCGCCATTTTTGGTTAAAAGCAGGGGCACCTCGTGCAGGAGTGGCATTCTACCACAATGGTCGGTCTTTAGGCTACTGGCACAACTGCCATACGCCTCTGTGTGCATTCCCCCAAGAAGCAACGTACACTTCACCTACTATGCTACATAGTTGACACGATTTTTTGTCGGTGTTTGTCAGCTATGGCCAAGGATAATAGGAGTACAAGGTTCGCTCTTGAACTATGGTAAAAAAGATAATTGTGAGAGGTGCTTCGGCTGCCACGTCTTTTCGGAGATTCGACAGACGAATTTTTGCGCGATTATTTCACACGTGTTCACACACTCGTCCCATCAGTCGTTGTTCAGATGGCAACGAAGTGTCATCGGATTTCGTTTTGTTGACGTTGGAGAGAGTTGATGTACTTTTGACTAGCATATATCCATAATTGTATACCGGAAGTCCGTAAGTTTGCTTGTAAATTTGTTGCGGATTGACAAGCTTGAGCGCTCGCCGATGTATGGGATTATCGACGCATCGATGCAGATCAGCTTGCAAGTAGCGTTTTTTAGCGAAAGCCCTTTATGTGGTGATGAGCTTTTGTTTAGCTTTGTTCTCCATTTGTTAGCCCATGTACAGTCTGTGTCAGAAGAAAATACCCTGTTCTAGTGCTAACTCAGGTTAGTGTTCCGTTTTTTAATCAAAAAATACGAAATAATTGAAATAATAATATGATTCTAGTACGGGCGGTAGCCATTGATGTTGTGAACAACATAATAAAATTTCAGACGATTCGATTAAATAGTTTTTTTGTTTTTTTTTGACAACACCAGGCCAAAAAAAGGTTTTTGAGATAATTGAGTTTAAGGTTTTGACCATTTAAATGCGACCATTGATGCCGCCGCGTGACGAATCTGACTCTACCTGCTAAAACGGCTGTAGAATCGAAAATACTGGGAATATCCAAAAAATATTCTAAAAATTTGACAGTACAGGGTTTGATTGAAAAGTAATGAGCCATCCCGCGCGGAGCGTCTGTCAAGCGATCAACCGAATCGACTGGTATGGGAAAATGATCGTTGGACCTTCCCCTTCCACTAGAAACCGGTTCCAGTTCGCTGGCAACAGCGGTGCAGTCAACATCGCTACGCGCGTGACAGCTGCTTTAAAAGTGTGTTAGGATTTTGCAGTGGCGAAAATGCAGCGATCGTTGGAGCAACGTTACTCGATCAAATTTTGCGTAAAGCTAAACAAAACTAGTACCGAAACCATTGGGCTACTCAAGGAGGCTTACAGGGAGCAATCTCTGTCCAGTGCCCAGGTAAAACGGTGACACAAGTCGTTCAAGGAAGGCCGGGAGGACATCGAAGACGAACAGCGATCTGGAAGGCCTTCATCACGACAATGCGCCGGCGCACACCGCCTTCCTCTGCACCTCTGCATTGGCCAAAATGGGGGTTCCGGTGCTTTCCCACCCTCCCTACAGCCCAGACCTGTCCCCTCCGGACTTCTTCTTGTTCTCGCGTCTGAAAAGAAAGCTGAAGGGGAGGTGTTTCGACTCCATCGAGGCGATCCAACAAAATTGTGACAGCCGAATTGAACGCGGTTCTGGCGGATGAGTTTAAAAAATGTTTCCGGCAGTGGAAGGAGCGCTACCAGCAGTGTATTGACGCTCAAGTGTCCTATTTTGAAGAATATTGGTTGTATAAGCCAAAAGGTTTAATAAAACTACTTAAAAAAATAAGTATAAATATAATAATATAATATAATAAATACTTTAAAAATATAATAAATACTTTTCAATCAAGCCTATACTTTCGAAATATCAAAAAAAAAAAAAAAAATCGATTTTTTTTTAATTCTAGACACGCGGGACCCCTTAAGCGGTTTTTTGTACTTCCATTTAAGTTTGTTGGTTGCACAACTGTTTTCAGCCCTCGAATTTTGATATCTTTGTTTTTAATGTCATTTGCATGAGTGATGAAAATTGTTTACTTTTATAGGCCTTGTTTGTTTGTCTTCGTGACTGAAGCCGGGAATATTCTCGTTAGTTAGCTATTTTGTAACATAGCGATAATCAAGAGCTTCACGTAGTTACTCTATATGAACCATTAATTATAATATAAAGGTTGTCAAAAAAGTCTTGCGGTATTTCCGCAAGCTTGTCTTTGCAAGCGCGTAGTTCTAGTTGTATTCGTCGCATCGGTTCACGCTAGAGCTTTTTGGAAAGCCTTTTCACGTGCTAACACGTGTTTGATTAATTGTTGTTTGCTTTTAGTCGTTCGTGAGTTATAGCGTCGCAAACATGGAGCAAAATAAAGAGAAAATACGGCATATTTTACAGTACTACTACGATAAAGGCAAAAATGCATCTCATGCTGCCAATAAAATTTGTGCAGTTTATGGACCCGATACAGTTTCCATTTCCACCGCACAACGATGGTTTCAACGTTTTCGTTCTGGTGCAGAGGTGATCGAAGATGCGCCACGGTCCGGAAGGCCTGTCGTCGAAAATTGCGATAAAATCGCTGAATTGATCGAAAGAGACCGGCATAGTAGCAGCCGTAGCATCGGCCAAGAGCTGGGCATGAGTCATCAAACCGTTATAAACCATTTGAAGAAGCTTAGATTCAAAAAGAAGCTCGATGTATGGGTACCACACGACTTGACGCAAAAAAACATTTTTGCCCGTATGGATGCATGCGAATCGCTTCTGAATCGCAACAAAATCGACCCGTTTTTGAAGCGGATGGTGACTGGCGATGAAAAGTGGGTCACTTACGACAACGTGAAGCGCAAACGGTCGTGGTCGAAAAGCGGTGAAGCTGCCCAGACGGTGGCCAAGCTTGGATTGACGGCCAGGAAGGTTCTTCTGTGTGTTTGGTGGGATTGGCAGGGAATCATCCACTATGAGCTGCTCCCCTATGGCCAAACGCTCAATTCGGACCTGTACTGCCAACAACTGGACCGCTTGAATGCAGCACTCATGCAGAAGAGGCTATCTTTGATCAACAGAGGCCGAATTGTCTTCCATCAGGACAACACCAGGCCACACACATCTTTGGTGACGCGCCAGAAGATCCGGGAGCTCGGATGGGAGGTTCTTTTGCATCCACCGTATAGTCCGGATCTCGCACCAAGTGATTACCACCTATTTCTGTCCATGGCGAACGAGCTTGGTAGTCGGAAGTTGTCCACAAGAGAGTCCTGTGAAAATTGGCTCTCCGAGTTTTTTGACAATAGGGAAGCGAGCTTCTCGTTGGGAACTCGTCATCGAACAAAACGGCGCATATTTGACTTAAATCGCATTAATATAACCAATTTTATGAACAATTGAAAATTCAATAAAAATACCGCAAGACTTTTTTGACAACCTATATATTTAGAAAGAACTTGCTCTTTATAGTTGCGATAAGTTGGGCATGCAATTTTTTAAAGTCTTTTGCACCATTGATAACAACTGACTAGATTCCCTAACTTTTTAATAGCAATATTTTTTTCTTTTAATTTTTATTTTATATTTTTATTTATTTATTTTATTAATTTATTCTATTTTCCTTTTATTAGCCACTTCTGGCGAAGAATGGGCTTTTGTTTTTTATTTAGTTTTTTCTTTATGCGTATCGGGTCGGCTTTTCTGACAAGTTGTTGTTGTTGTTGTTGTGCCAGCAAAAACATTCCCCATACTTACATACGAGGAATGCTGCTGAAGTGACAGTCCTTGACCGGATATAAATCCGGGGTTTTCCGGTTACGTAGAACTGACTGTCGTGGGAACGTCCTCCTCGTTGGTTTCATGTACATTTTCTTTATTTTATTTTTTTGATATTTTTAATTTTTTCGTTCTAGAGCGCATTTTCCTCGTTTACCAACAGCGCAAATATGTTTTCTAGATTTTTCATTTTATTTATTAATTTTTTGTTTTCAATATGGAGTTGCAGCATTTTTTCTACATTTCCACCATTTCTATTTTCTGGTGGGGTATTGTAAGTATTCATAATACAGTATGTTCTGTTTTAATGCGGCTTGTTTTTATGCGGTTTTGAAATAGTGCGGTTCTTTTTTAATTAAAAAATGCATGTCGACCTATCGGGAATTGTACATATAAATAAGATTCTAAGCCAGCTAAGCAAAAACTCATCACAGATTACATCAGAAATGCTAACCTTACAAGTATGGAACCGCCTGCATCACCATCCTGATCAGACGTGTACATTTCCTCAAGTGACGAAAGTGATTTTACGCCAAATCCTAAACGAATGCGCAACATGTGGGTATTGTCTGATTCTATTTCTGACGTAAATTTATTTTTCGATTCTGACGTTTCTTAAATAAAGATATAATTTTGAAAAATACAATATTTTGTTTATGCGATTTTATTTAATTATTTCAGATTCATGCGGTCTATGGAACGTATCTATAGTTATAATATGGGACTAGTGCCCTTTTTTATGCGATTTTACTACATTATTTCAGATTTATGCGGTTTTCGCACTTTTGAAACGTATCTATAGTTTTACTATAGAACTGGTAGCTTTTTTTATGCTGTTTTTTTTTATGCTGTTTCTTGCGGAACGTATCTACCGCATAAAAACAGAATCTACTGTAATTTGAAATATAATATAATATTTATTTGATGGTAGCGCAATTGGGTCTAGTGCACTTGTGGTTTCTGTCTCCACTAACAGCTGTTTGCCCTGGCCTGTTCCCACTTCGCACATTCACTCAAATTTGCTAATTTTGCGAAAACTTGAAAAAGCCAGTTTAAAAATATTTCAGTTCGAGTTTAAATATTTCCGCTGGCAATGTACAATAGCACTACGCCGGCGCTTACAACCATGTACAGAATTTATAAAGCATTTCCCGGCTAAGTTACATATATGTACGTGTGGAATCCCAATGTATGTATATTTTATTTTAGTTTTAGGATTATGTGGAGTCTTTAAGAATAATTGTATTCGAAGACTTCAAGATAAATAAAATAAAGAAGCGATAAAGTAGTCAAGGTTGAGGTTGCCAACAGGGCGGCCCTACTTTGGTGCTCGTAATGATTTGCAGGAAATTGAACACATCGAAGCCTACACGGACGATCACTTGAAGCTACTATATATGCAATAAAATGCAGGTAGCTCTAAATAAGATTTTGCATTGGTGCGAATTGCATTGTCTTTCGGTGAATCCTTTAAAAAGTATCGTAGTGCTTTCTACTAGAAATCTAATAAAATTATACATATTTTATTTATATACAATTTAACTTTTGCCAAAAATATTTTATTTGTATGACGCGGTTATACACAAATTTACTTTAATCTTTGATTTATAAAATTAATTACTGAGAATAAAACAAATTTTTTATTATTTAAATAAATAAAATTTCACACAAAATTTTACAAATAAATCAATAACAAAAATACAAGCCAAAATAAAACTTTAATAATTAAATACAATAAAAAAATTTCAATTAGTTAAATCTATTTATTTAGTAGCAAAATTTAGTTATTTATTTTTTAAAAAGTTTAAATTAAGTTCAAATTTAATAAATATTTACTAAATTCTTAATTATTAACAAACATAAAATAAAAAAAAATCTATTTTAAGTAAAATTGATTAGTATTTCCTCGTTAAAAATAAAAAGATCCCCAATCAAATTTACACTTTTTCATTAAAAAAAATTCAATGAATACAGCCTATTTCATTTCAAATGTTTTCATTAAATTTAACTATTTTTATAAAATTAACACAATAAATAAATAAGGCGTTTTTCAATAGGTGCGCTTCAACTTTTTTCAAACGACGCAATATTTTTTATTTTTCGCTTGTCATTTGTAAACTTCATTAGCATACATTTCATAATGGAACGCTACACACTTGAGCAACGATTGCAAATCGTGCAAATTTTTTATGAAAATAATCGTTCTGTTGCTGCTACTTTAAGAGCATTACGGCCATTTTACGGTCCATTTAACAAGCCGTCCCGTTTTGGGGTTATGTGAAGTCATTGGTCTACAGCAGGGGTGGCCAAACGGTCGATCGCGACTATTAGTCCAGTCGATCGTGGCAAGTCAAAAAAATATAAATACAATATATTATACATACGTGGACCAGACTGCGCAACACTGCTGCACGCATTAAAGGTGGTAAACTATCGACACTATCGATGGTTGAGCACTATCGAGTCATTTTAACACAATGCATAGTAAATATCAATCTGACTTTCCACCTAACAGCAAAATAAGAAAGAGTAAATTGCAAACATTAAAATCGCAAATAAAAGGCCAAGAAACATGTTTTCTGGGTCTATTGAGCAAAGTAAAGCTGCGACTGAAGCTTCTTTCCAAGTAAGCTATAGAATTGCACAAAAGTGCAAACCTTTTTCCGATGGAGAATACATCAAGGAAATTTTTGAAGCAGTGTCAGATTCGCTGTTCGTTAATTTCAAAAACAAAAACGAAATTAAAAAAGCTATTCATGGTTTACAGCTATCTCGAAATACTGTGATGCGCTGAATAGAAACAATAAGTAAGAATCTAAACGAACAGCTACAAAAAGATATCGTCCGCTGCGTTGCTTTTTCGCTACAACTTGACGAGTCAACAGATATCACTGATACTGCACAATTACTTATTTTTATTCGGATGGTCTTTGAAGATTTCTCGACGAAAGAAGAACTGCTAAGTATGATTTCCTTAAAAGGAAAAACTCGTGGCCTTGATATATTCACGGAATTCAAAGTATATATTAGCCGGATTAAGCTACCTTTGTATAAACTCGTATCAATGACAACAGATGGGGCTCCTGCAATGACAGGTATTCATAATGGTTTTATTGCTCTTTGTCACAAAGACGAAGATTTTCCAGACTTCATTGGCTACCACTGCATAATTCAACAAGTACTGGCTAGTAAGAGACTAAACTCAAAACATGTGATGGACATTTCTTTCAAGATTGTAAATTCCATTAAAGGAAAATCTCTTCAAAGGCGGCTTTTTAAACAGCAATTAAATAAGAAGGAACCAGATTTAGCATCACACACTGACGTAAGGTGGTTGAGTCGAAGCAAGTTTTTGCAAAGATTTCAGGATCTATTGGACGAAATAATAAAATTTCTTGAAGAGAGGGGTGATGAATGTCAGCAATTGCGTGATTTAGACTGGCAATGTGATTTAGCATTTTTAGCAGATTTTACTGGAAAACTGAGTATATTAAATCTGGAACTACAAGGCAAGAATGAAACAGTAACAGAAATGATAAGTTCTATTGCAGCATTTCAAAGTCAAGCAGCGTCTATGATAATTGACATCGAAAAGAAAAAAATTTCAACAATTTGTAAACATCAAGGATTATGTTGAGAAACATACTACTTACAATTTCATTCCTGACAAGTACACGAAATTAAGGCAGTGGAATCAGACTTCGAAATTCGCTTTAGTGATTTCAAAAAAATTGAGAAGTTGGTGGAATTCATCAGTTATCCGTTTAATAATTCCATTGATCATAGTGATATCTATGAAATAGCTACAAAATTTGCAGATACATTTCAAGTGGACCACATGATACTTCAAAACGAAATTATAACTCTGCGCTGCGACATATTTCTAAAAGCAAGATCATCATCAGGTCTAGATTTCTGGGCAGTGGTTTCCAACGAAAAATAACCAAATTTGAAAAAATGTATTGAACCACTGCATTCGTGTTTTGGTTCAACATATTTATGTGAGTCAAAATTTTCGTACTTAAAACAAACAAAAAATAAACATCGTTCTCGCTTGACAGACGCTCATACATTGGACTCTTTAAGGTTGGCAATTCCCAACTACAAACCTGATTTTGCTAATCTAGTAGAAGATGCTCAGACCCAATGCTCACACGAATGCTCAACTAAATAAGCAGTTTTTTAGAGTAATTTTTATGTTTTTCTTCTTAATAAAATAAAAAGACTACATAATTGTGTACTGAACTATGCTGTTTTATTAAGGTTTTCAAGAAGTACTATATGTAATTGGTAGATCCCACAGGGTGTCGTCAGTGAACAGTAGATCTTGGGTCTAATCAAGTTGGCCATCCCTGGTCTACAGTAACAAGCCGGCGACGATTTGTGAGTTCAGAGCCAATATTGAACGCGAAATTGCTGGAATTTCGGCCGATTTATGCAAAAGAGTGGTCGAAAATTGGGTTCAATGATTAGACTTCGTAAAACGTGCACGCGGTGGTCATGCAAAAGAGATCGAATATTTTAAACTTAAATGTATGTGTTCAAACTCGATAATAAAAAAAAAAAATTAGTTAAAAAAGTCAAACCGTTTGTGTTTTATTCAAAAAAAAAGTTGAAGCGCTCTTACTGAAAAACGCTTTATTATTCATTAATTAACCACATAATAAATAAAATTAGTTATTTAAAATTTAGTTATATCTATTTATTGAGTAAATTAAAGATAACGAATATTAACTAAAAAAATTAAATAATTAATATAAATTTCAAATTTAATAAAATATTTTAGTATTTCCTTCTTAAAAGTAAAATTTACTCTTTTTGATAAAAAAAAATTCAATGAAAACAGGCAATTTCATTTCAAATGATCAAATGAAAAATTGAAATAATTAACTAAATTTAATGAACTAATAAATATTAAATAACTTTATTTAATTTAAATTATTTATCATAAAAAATTTAGTTGTAATAACAAAATAAAATTAAATTAATAATTAAGAATTTACTAAATAAATAAATTTAACTAAAGGTCTGTTACAACCAACATTGAAAGGGGTAGCACTTCAACTGTCTTCTGAGATTAAATATCTACTTAGGAGTTGTTGTTGTAGCAGCATAAACATTTTCCATACATGTGCGGGGAATACTGCTGTAGTGACAGTCATTGGCCGGATATAAATCCTGGTCGTTCCGGTAACGTAGAACCGACTGTCGTGGGAACGACGGGCGATCTGCCACCTCTCAGTTGAAAAGGTTGGTCACATCACTCAATTGGGCCAAAATATACTTTAAACATAAGCAAACTATTAAGGAAGTTATTTCCAAATACAAAAAAATTCAAATCAAGAAAACATATTTCAAAAGAAAATACTTAGGAGTAATCCTAACGGCTGGCGAATCATACCCCTTACGTGGCAATCGATTTGTTTTTCCCCATAGTTATTGGCCAAACCTAGTAATCTATCATCCGCATTGCGTGCGCATATCCGCCATTGAGGTGCTGTGGTTTAAGGCGTTATATACATATGTACCTTGTGTTGGACTAAAAAATCGAAATTTTTTCATGGCTTATTCTAAAAGTACATCATCTTAAAAATATTAATTCAAAAAATTATAAAGATCGGAGCACTAGAACGAAAGTTACATACCGTGGAAGCGCGCGACCTTAACCATTAATAAAGTGCACGCAAAACTTCAGATGCGATTATCTCGAAGTCATGTTTCTTGAAAATTACCGTCGCGGTGATCATTATTTAGCAAACACTATTTGACCGATTTGCATAAACTTTTTTTTTAATTATTCGAAGTTACAACCTCGTGAATCTGAAGGTTCACTTTTTATAAATATTTGCATAGTTCGCTGGAATACATTTTTTTTTTTAATTTTCAATCCCTCAAAAATCGTTTTTTTTTGGTGCAAAGCGGTTTTCATATCGAGAGAAATTTTTTTGGATAAATAAACCGTTCAGATTCTCTAAAAAACATTTTTCTACAATAATCATTTAATTTTTTTGATTTTAGTTGAGCTGCTCATGCGCTACCGTGATCACCGCAAGCCTCTTCTAAAAAACGGCGTTTCGGGGGAGGGGCGATATCAACAATAAATAATAAATTTTTTTTAAATAAAAACACCAAAGTGTATTCTTCGAGAGTTACCCTTCAGTATGATATATGCCTCATTTGAATAATCGTCATTTTTTTCGGGTTCACTAGGTTTATAACCCCTTAATACAAATTTGCCACTTTCTACAGATGCACATTTCCACTTTCTACAGATGCTCGTGAAAAAGACCCCCTTAGCTATTTAATAACCCAAATTTAAAACATACCAACTAAATGATTTTCGTATTTATTTTTAATTTTCCAGTATTTATAAAGAACATACATATATCGCTCATTTGCTGCAACGTCGTCATAACTCAAAAATCGCAAAATTTTAGTTAACATCACTAATATATCGGAAATAATATGTTTGATCAACTGACAAAGTGTTATATCCGAAGTTTTAACATTTCACGCAGCATCGCGATAGATGCCTTTCGCTCTAATTACATATCCTATTGCGTCGTATTTGCAACAACGTATTATCTCAGTTGTGCGTCGGCTTTTGTTGGTTAACATCGTGAAGTTCTCTAGAAAAGTGTCATATTTCGTTTTGTGACAATATTAATAAAAGGTAAGTTCACTTTTATATCTCTTTCTCTATCGTGTATATTGCATTATTTTAAGATATGACGTTGTGCATGTAAAAATTTGAGTGAATTCCTGTAGTGTTTTTGAGTGTTATGACGTTTTTGCAGAAAATAATAATTTTTATTTCAGTACTATTTTGTCTTGAAACACTATTACAAATAAGATGTATAAGTGAAGCAATAGTGTATTAAAGAGCTATTCACTGTTATGACATTCTTGCACTAAATATTTTTTAATTATAAACTATTTGCTATGAATCATTTCCATTTATGTCAGTATTGTTGTCATTTTCAGTCAAAAAATAATGGAAACTAATTCTCGATCCGCCAAAATGGGGGGAATGGCTTTAAAAAAACAAGATGGAAAGGGTAAAGAATGCCAGATAAAAAGTACATCAACAGTGAATTTTGTTGAAATGAAATCAGACTCATTAAACTCGAGCTCATTTTCTGAAGATGATGACGATACCGTACGTGATACCACATACATTCCACCCGATATTGTCAGTAAGAGTAACAGTCACTGCGAACTAAATTCAACATCAGATAGTTCTGAGGCTAACACAACCGGTGTCGAAACTCCGATGATTTTAACGAGTCCAATAAAAAAAGGAGTAAAGCGTAAACGAAATGAGAGTAATTGCGTAAGAAATGTAAACAAAAAGTTGAGAAATAGTGAAAAAGAATACAAAATGAAGTCTACGTGTCAAAGAGTTCGAAAAGAGAGAAAAATTGAACCTCCATGTACAGAGAAGTGTAAGCGAAAATGTAATTTTTAGATCATACTGGGAGCTCATTCAGTCTAAATATCGTTATGTGCGTGAAAGTGGTACGAGAAAGAAAAGGGAAAATAATAATGGCATAAGAGCATTTTATACAAAACCTCAGATAGCGGACCGCAAAAAAAAGATCTGCTAGAATTGATACAGAAAAATCACATTCCTAAGTATTATAGACCTTTTTACGAGCAATTGTAATCCTTATTCAATTCATTTTTTTATTTAAAATGAATATTATTTTTTACGTGAATTTATGTTTCTTTATTTTTGTACCTGAAGTAATATGTTAATTTTTATGTTACAATAAAATATGCAATGAATGCAATCAATTTTATTTAATATCCATATTTTTTTCTCTTATAATGTTTAGTAAGGTGCAAATATAATACAGTCACAAGTCAGAATTTGCAATAGGTTTTCAGCTATAAAACTTTTTGTTATTTGCAGTAACGTCACAATTTTAATTATGTCAGACCATAAAACCTATTTTTGCAGCAACAACGTCATAAGAAAAACTCGGAGTACTTTTGAAGCTACAGAAAAAAGTCCATTATACATTTCAACCTTTAATTTACATATACGTCTTAACCAGATGCTATTTCAGCAAATTTGACCACAATCTTCTTTTCATATACAATTTTAATATATATAAAACAATTTAAAAACTGAAAAATGCGTCTCCTGTAAAATCACAATTTTTGAGTTATGACGACGTTGCAGCAAATGAGCGATATGTATAATATTGTTTATAATTTTTAGTACATTTATATTTTTTGGTTCATATACATACATACGTTACTTATAAATTCTTTGACTTCATGATTTATTAAAAAAATTGTATGCTCTCTAAACAACTATTTCTATGAAGTTTAATATGCTAATGAGAAGTACCCTAAATGAAATAAACGCCAATTATCATTTATAAGGCACTTTTAAATCTACAATTTATTCATTTTTTTTTAATAATTGCTTCGATATTATACCAATATTCTTTATATTTTTCCAATTTCAAAATCTATTATCAAAACTGAATTCTAAATTTATTGTCCCGTAAACGGAAATAAAATGAGTAATTCGTTTATTGGCATAAATTTGAAGGAAATCATTTCAATACAAGTATTTGGAAGCCAAATTTAAAAAGAGTTCAACGTAACGCAAAATACATATTTTTTAGTCTTCTAAATTTTCACATAGAGTATTTTAAATAAAACAGCTCGTTTTTGGGAAAAACTCTTATAGTTAAATGACAAAAGCATTCTTATTTTGTATAAATGCTGCTTTGGGGGCGGTTTTCAGCAAGAAAAAATACATCGATTTAGTGGTTTTTGAGCTTCAAATAATAGTTTGCACCGCTTTTTAATACTAGTCACCATTTTTGGTAATCATAACGCATCAAAGATGACGCGATAATTTATCTTAACTGGTAATTGTTCATGCACACATAAAATATTTATTTAAAAAAAGGGAAAGCGAATATACATTTGCATTCATTTTTTACAGTTTTCAAGTAACTACTACTTCAAGCTTGCTTAATTTGAATTATTAGTACCGTTATTATGTAGAACTAATTATTGACAAAAATTTGGCCACATAAATATTTGCAACTCAATGACCTGCCTTGACACAACCGCTTGTTTTATTTTGTATTAGCCGTTTAAGAAATCTAACCGCTAACGCTTTGCCATTGAAATTTTAAAAGTAATCGTATTTCTTAGTAAACAGTGTAGTTTTGTTAAATGCATGCAACATGCAGTAAAAAACAGACGGACATTGCTTAATACATTAGTGCCTTACTCTCTGTTACTTAAGAAGTTTCTCGCTTTTTGTCCAAATAGCGAGAAAAATCGTTTGCATCGTTTAAACCTAAGCGAGTTTCACTCTCAAAAATGTCATAATCTTTAGGTTATTAATATTGTGCGCTACTGCACCAATTGATGAGCAGCATCTACAGCATTAGTAACTACTTCTACATTACATTCTACTACATTTCATTCTTTGGCAATCGCCTGTCAATCGTTGTACATGCCATCGACCAAGAAATCCATTCGGCGATAATGTCGTGTTGACCAGCAATCACGGAAACGACGATAAGTGGTAATTACCACGCCGATTGCCAATGGTATTGTGAAGAGAACTGTCATTATGGGTACAATATAATCGCGGCTACTGTGATAATTGAAGCCGCTATTCAATTCTTGGGACGGCTGCGCATTTGGTGGTACAACGGGATCGTTGGGTACTGGTAATTTTGAACTAGACGACTCTGGCGCTTTGTTGAAAACAATTCGTTCGCCCGGTAACTCAGGAAAATCGCCAAGCCCAAATGTTATACTTGGTTTTTTAGGCTTTGGCGTGGTTGTAGTCGTTGTAGTTGTTGTGGTTGATGTGGTGTGCTTAATTTGTGGTATCGTGCCATTTGTAGATCTTACATCCATCGAGTTATCCCCTGCTTGCGCACCACCTTCAACTTTGGCAGTTGGAGTTCTAAGTGTCGTTGTTGTAGTTTGATTTGTTGTGTTTTTTAAATTTATTGATATTGTTGTATTTACCAAATTCTTTCCAAGGGTGTTGTCTTGATGGCGTACATTAGTTGTATTGCCACTTTTTGTGACATTTAGTTCAGCTGCGACACTTTCCGTTGTATTGGGGCTTAAAGTATTCACATCTATAATAACATTTGGTGCGACCATAGCTAATTTCGGTTCCACTTGAGTGGAATTTTTGTGCCCGGGTACAGCTGCATCCACCTTAGTGCTGTTTTGCGTTTCTGTCGGTGTTGGTTCATTTGCTGTTTTCGTTATTTTACGGCTGAGCATTTTTTCGGTACTTCCATTGTTGCCAGTCCCATTGAGTACCATCTCCGCGTACAGCGCATTTGTGACATTGGGTGTGTTTTTAATTTGATATTTTGTTATTGTAATATTTGTGCCATTATTTGGTAATGCAGTTTGCACTGATGACGTTGCATTGTTCGCACTTTCGCCATTTACCAAAATTGGAGATTGCTGAAGCAGCAACAACTGCAAACAACCACAAACCAGCAAAATCACTTCCATTTCCATAACAGGCTTTTTGTCGCTACGCACTGCATTTACAAAGGAAATGTTAAAAAAGTAGAATTATCTACAATCTCTCCAAATGATATTAATTTTTACTGCCTATTTACGAAATTCTGTTTGTTTTCTAAATTTTCGTATGCAAAGTAATCTTATCAGAATCAATGGGTATGTTTCGCAAGCAGCTGACTGCGTAATATTATACACTGACAGGGTTGCATCCGAAAGGTAATTTTCAAATTAAATTCTATGCGTAGACATGCACCTTAATTGAGGTAATTATATTTTCAATTGAGTCAACGGCTTAGTGTTCACACGCTCAATTAACCTAACTCACTTAGCAATTGATAGCTGAAAATGGTTTGATTTTCTATGTGAAAAGAGAAAAATGGAGAGAAATGTATGTAGATTTAAAAGAAAGCTTATACAGATATTATGAAAGGATGACAGACACCAGGTTTGTTCTTTGGTATGGTGAAAAAAAATTTTTAGAGGTACTTTGGATTCTACGTCATTCATTTTGTGTTCCACAAAATTTAGCTTTGTGTCAAAGTGGCTCAGAGCCGAATAACAGTCTGCTAGGTTGTACACAAGGCGAATTTATTACAGGTGACAGCAAACACATATGAGTAAAACCCTACATGTATTTGTTGTTGCGTTTGGTCCAACCATCACGTCAAAATCAGCAAGCAAATGTAAACATACGAATGTAAACATACCAATACATACAAACAAAGCATATCATTTTGACGTAAGCCATACCTACGGTGAAAAATTCAGCTGGGTGAATCCTGTCACCTTAATAAATCCACCTTGGTAGTACACTTCTAAAAATCTTTTTACCATGGATACCATGCATCTCTGCATAGAGGTGCTCATTTTTCCGTTGGCTTCGGAGAGTCACTCGCTGTGAGCAGAAATCAAGGAAATCCGCTGCACTGCTCTCATTCAGCCCTAGCCTCTTCCAGTTTAGCTTTGGTGGCATTTTTTGCACAAATTTAAATGAATTTGACAATTAAAAACAAAATTCCAATTTTTATTTTTCTAATTTAGTAAACTTCAATTTTGCTTTCCACTTGTTCTCTCTTTTTTGTTTTCATGAAATTTGTATTTCTTATCGAACATATTTTGCTCTTCATTGTAAACAATTTTCCCAGGGTGGTATGGGCAAATTGACTGAATTTATGCTCAATTAGATATTAATTGCCTAATTTATTAATTGATTTCATATCAAATAACATAGAAAAACAATAATTAGCTTAGACACCAATATTTGAATTTGATAACCGAGTTTTTTTAGCGGAATGAGCCGGGAATTCCACCTCTTGTTGTTGGACACGCAATGAAACGTAGCGGGTTATATACGAAATTTCTGTTAAGAAAAAAACTATTTAATTTCTGTCGCCGAGCATGGCTGGAGGCAGCGTATATTAGCTTGATTCAGAAAATATCAGGATATTCAACCAAGATTTCGCAGATCGAGGTGGAGTTTTGAGAAAAAATTTAGACCGAAAGGCCTTTAGTAGCTGTCGCCGTGGAGCTCATACAGCTCTTTTATTCATGTGATATTCGAACATTCCAAGGGCCGCTTCATCGAATGCTGTCATCGTCCAAGCTTCTGCGTCGTGAAAGAACTTTACTACTCAGAGAAGTCCTTTCTCATCCTGACGGAGCTGCTGGTATTGCCCAACGGAAAGAAAAGGAAAGTCCTCTCGTGCTGTCGAAAGCGACTTTAAAATCGGCAAGGAAACGGGGTGTGTCAATTCCCATTTCGCGAGATTTCGCCAAGACTGGGCGAATATCTGGATAGTTGCTTTTCCACACCAATACGACTCAATCATTTAGCTGATGGTGAGATTTTCTATGGGATGATCAGATGTCTAGTTCTGCGTTAGTTGGTCCAGATTGTATTACCTTAATTTCTACGAGTTGGGCAAAGCACACTTAAATTCCAGTTGATAGTCATGCATTCATCTGACTCTATTTTGGAAAGGAGTTGAAGCATGCACCTTATCAGCTTCTCGCCGCCATATTTGATAAGCTCAGCCGGCAATTCGGGATTTGCGTTCTTTAGGAGTGCTATTTGCACTTGGTGAAAGGGTGAAATACGGTGCACTAGACAGGGCTAGTGTACTGGGGCGGCAGCCCTTGGTCGGGAGTAAAAACCCGAGTCATTCCGGTAACGTAGAACCGGCTGCCATGGGAATGGGAGGTAGTGGAAGGACAGACCCACTGTAAACATTTGGGGGGTTGGGGTTTTCACCTTCTCTGTGACATCTGCTTCTGTCGCCAGGCCCGTGCGCAGGGGGGGTTTTGGGGGTTCACTTTTTGAATGAAAGCAAACTACGCATGATTCCAATCACTGAAACAGTTATCCTATGTGGCCGACAAGGACTTGCTCTCAGAGGTTCCAATGATACGGGAAGAATTTCTGAAGACGAACCGTTGACGAATGATGGAATTTTTAGAGCTCTCTTAAGATATCGAGCCAAAACTGATGAGCGGTTGAAAAAACACCTGAGTGATTCACCAAAGAATGCAATGTACATAAGCAACCGTGTCCAGAATGAAATAATAAACATTTGTCACTACCTCATCATGAGTTACAACATCGATCGAGTGAACAAATCGAAGGGCTTTTCTTTTCTCGGAGATGATACGCCAGACATTGCAGGAGTAGAACAAAGTTCAATTTGCATTCGCTATTTGGCTAAATGCGGCAAAAAGTTCACCATTCAGGAAGATTTTTTGTGTTTTATTCCTATCACCGATTTTACTGGAAAGGGAATAGGAAGTGCTTACCTTGATTTCCTCAAATCTTCCGGACTAGATTGCAAGTATTTCTTCGGGCAAGGATATGACGGTGCGAGAGCGGTTAGCGGAGAGTTCCAAGGGGCCCAGGCTGTTGTCAGAAAAACTTTTCCCCTCGCGCTCTACTCTCATTGTGCTGCTCAGAGCTTCAATTTGGCGGTAAGCTCTGCGTGCAATATAATATAACAAGAATCAAAAATTGTCTGGGAGTTCTAGAGAATATCCATTCCTTCTTCATTTATCCGAAACGCCAAAATGCCCTTCAGGGTGCTATAAATGAAAACGAACATCTATCGGAATCTCGAGTAAATAAATTGAAACAATTTTATAAAACCAGATGGGTAGAGCAGCACGAGTCCGTCGCAACATATCTTCATTTGCAACCAGCAGTGATTCGCGCTCTTGAAGTGATTTCTACTACCTGGAAAGACCAAACGACTTCGTCTGGAGCTTTTCAACTGCTTTCAGCTATAAAAACCGCAAATTTCCAGATATCCATGCATATTTTGAGCTCGGTGCATTCTCTCACATTGTCCCTGAGTCGAGTACTTCAAGGAGAAAATCAAGATCTGGGAGAGGCTATCAAATTGGCTGATGCAGCGAAACAAATTTTGATGGAAAGAAGAGAAAACGCTGAGAGTGAGTTTAGACAAGTTTTCAAAAGCGTGAGCGAAATTAGCGAACAATATGAAATTTAATTGCGAAAGCCAAGGATTGCGTCGAAACAGACCCAACGTTCCAACGTACAAACTGATTCAGCTGAAGATTTTTTCCGCATAACAATCTACATACATACCGTATATTGATTCGTTTCTGGTACAATTGCAATCTCGATTCTTAAATCACCGCAATATTTTATCAAATTTCGCTTGCCCTTTTCCCAACAAAATGCAAATTTTCGAGGAAGAGTCCTGCGCTCAACTATTCCAACCATACTGTTCAATTTTGCACGACGATTCCCGTGAAATCTGGGTGAACGAAGTACAACTTTGGCGGAAGCTCATTGTCGGAAAGGAAATAAAAACTCATTTGAAGCACTCGATATTTGTAATGAAAATGCGTTTCCAAATGTTAACCAGATGCTTCGCGTGATGGCAGTTTTGCCTGTGACAACAGCGACGATGAACGATCCTTCTCAACTTTGCGACGACTGAAAACGTATTTGAGATCAACAATGTTTGAAGATCGCCTGAACGGCTTAGCCTCACTCAATGTACATCGCGATGTCAAAATCGATCCGCAAATAATTTTGAAAGAGTTTTTTTCAGTACCTCGAAGAGTTGATTTATTACATACCTAAATGTAGCTAATTATTACTTTTGACAATAAAATTTCTGTACTCTAAAAATTTTTTTCTTTTTTCATTGATTACGTAACTTGAGTTAAAACCACCCCCTGGGAAATTTTCTGCGCACGGGCCTGGCTGTCGCCATTCAGCAAGAGAGAGAAGTGGCCTCCATAAGGTCGTCACCAGGTCGCCATCTTCTTTTAGTTCAAAATCAACAAATCAGGAAATATTTTTCAGATTTTTGAGAAAAACAAAAATCGAAAGAATTTGAAAAAAAAAAATCTTTCGATCAGGCATGAGTTTTTTATGTTTTTCAAAAGCAGTATAAATTTTAATGAAATCTACCAAGCACATGGTTTTGAGAAAAACTCATTTAAAGTTTTTTTTTTTTTTTGTTTTGCCCGAGCGCCCTTTGTTATTTATTGAATAACTCGAAAAGTATTTGTCGGGTTCACTTCAAATTTTCACACAATATTTTTAAGATTTTATACTTTAAGACAATGCAAAAACAAAATTAAATTTTTTGGAAATTCTGACTACCCCTAACACCTTAAAACTGCGTTTAGGTCGATCTTTAGCTCCTGAGCGATGCTACGACTGCTACGTTCCGACTAATTCAACTTCGATTATTTTTGTGATTTTATCGACATTTTTAGCCTTTACGCTTTTATCAAAGAAAAACTATAAAATGTACCCAATTTTTTCTTTGTTGACTTCCATTGTGAACACCCTGTAACTCATAACTGAATGGAAGAAATAAAAAGCAGCAAAATTAGTTTTTTCGTGTGAAAAGTCACCTTGATACTCTACGAGATATCGATCACCACAGCCATCTGCAGCGAGAAAGTAATGGATTTCTTTTTCTTCAATTTCTTTACTTATCGTTTTCTCAAGCTTCAAGTCAAAATTTTACTTCAATTCGCTGTGCTCTGTTATTAAAGTTAACATTTTGCCGATCAAATAAAAAAAAAAAACGACTGTTGGGCCGCTGTTATGCTATACTGATTTGCTTACAGACGCGAGAAGGAGAGCGCTTCACGTTTAACAGCTCCCGGTCTCTTTGGCTCATGCATACTTCTGCTGCAGCAGCGTCAGTTTTGTTAGTTAAGATGTTGTTAGTGTTAAGATTTGTGTTCTATTCTGGTACTCGGTTCCGGAGTCGCCTTGGAATATACCTCTCTTAATGGCTCGGTCATCTGTAGTTAATGCATGCGTTGCTGTCAGGTTTATTGTTGTTCTCAACTTTTTCATTGTATCTGATATTATTAGTTACTATTATTATTATTACTGTTATTATTATTTTTAAAAACAATATAAAAACCTTACTTCCGTTGTAATTAAGACTTCCGCACTTTTATGAAAATCTATTATGATGCATTTTGAAATACCAAATGTTCGACCTATCCAATTAAATAGCAACCTCGGATTATTATTAATTATCTTATTGCTTAATTTAGCTACATTTATACATACATACATTCATATCACATAAATTTATAGATTGCAACTTAAATCTATAAGTATTGCCAAACATTTTATTAATTACATGCGTACATATTTATTTATGTAGGTATGTAATGTATTGAAATTAATTTAAAACATATCCCTCTAATATATTCAGCAACTAGCATTGCATGAGAATTCTTATTTGGTTGACGAATCCGGAAAGGCCTCACGTGGTGGCACAAAACTCAGCATCATAATGTGACGCGTGTAGGACTTAGTAGCGCGGAATAAAATATCAGTGCCATGTAGACGATCCAAAACGCCTAGCACACCAAAGCAGTTGTTGAATCTGTGATGCAAAAAGAAAATAAAAAAAATAAAAACGAAATCAACTAAGTTACCGTTACAAAGTGGCATACTCACTTCAAATGATGAAAATCATGCGCCTCTGGGCTGGGGAAAAAGGGCAAATGATAACCCGAGTGTGCATTCAATGTCGACAGAATGGCTAAAGCAAACCACATCCAAGCCGTGGCCACGTGCGTGTTCATCAAGAACACCCCCAGAAACGGAGGCAGCAGATTGCTAAAAATATGCTCAATGGGATGGCAGTAGATTGCGGTGACCGCTATTGGTGCCGTCCATTCGTGATGTTGCTTATGTATAAACTTGTAAATGTGTTTGTTATGCAATAGCCGATGTGAATAGTAAAATCCTAACTCCTCCATTAGAATGCAAACGGTCAGCTCCACACAGACCCAGTGGAATGTGGGTAATTCGCGTATCGAGTTGAGGCCACGCAAAGTCATTAGTTTATAGCTGAGAAAAGCAAATGGGATGCCGACAAATAGTTGATTGCTAATTACGCGCCACATAACCTAACACAGCGCAATGAAGGACGCGTATTAGTAGCGAGAAAATACAATAGAATGCACAGTAATTGTTAATTTACCTTCATTAAACGTTCGCTTTCGACTGGTTCATTAGTGCCGGGCTGGATTTTGTATTTGCGCAGGAATGCTGGCCGGTTGGTTAAATCCATGAAAGTGTAAATGCCACCCACCAACCAATAGACAATCATTGTGAATATTGTGCTACCGACAACCCAAAGCATCATGGGATCGTCACCTGCAATATAAACAACAACTTGTCTTTAATATCCTTGTCTTTGAAAAATTTTAAGAAAATACAATTCCTTTGCGGTTTTGTGTTTTACAAGTAACACCGTTCTTATATGAGCATTTCAACCTAAAATCCAAATTTCTATGGCTAGTTCGAGTTATATATATGTATATATAATTGGTGCGTATTTGGGTATTTGGCCAAGCTCCTCCCCCTATTTGTGGTGTGCGTCTTGATGTTGTTCCGCAAATGGAGGGACCTACAGTTTCAAGCCGACTCCAAACGGCAGATATAATATTTTTTATGAGCAGCTTTTTCGGAGGCACTCGGAGGTTTGCCATTGCTTGCCGAGGGGCGACTACTACGAGTATTAGAAAAAATTTTTGAAGTGAAACTTCTCAGGCGCTTTTACCTGCTTTCGGTATAAACACAACCCTTGCTTCTCTCCAGAGTACTGGCTCATAGTTAAACCTTAGGCAGACGGTTGTGTATATCGCTTTTAGCCATGGTACCAACAGATTGCCCATCCTTTGAAGCATGGCCTATTTTTTGTGTTGTAAAAGTATCTTTTGGGATGTTTACTACGTTATTTGTAATAGGCTTCTGACCTAAGCAGTCTATGCATCCTGGAAAATGCGTACTAACTAGATGAGCTTGTAATGATTCTTCACAACTATCAGTCTAGTCTCCGTTGGATTTACGTATTAAGTTGGGCATGGTCGGGTGTTTTGATAATATTTTCCTGAGCCTAGCCGCTTCACTTGTGCTTCCTATACTGCCACAGAAGTCTTCCCATGACTCTCTCTTGGCTTTACGCACCTCTTTCCTGTATATTCGTCGTAGATCATTATACTCTTCCCAGCAGGATTCATTTTCGGCTACTCGAGCCAATTTAAAGAATTCTCCTTGTTCCACCAAGGTGGCTTTGATCTGCGTTGTAAGCGTAGGGGTATGCTTTATTAAGGGGTTAGGTGGGTTTGAAAATTTCAAAAAATCGATTTTTTTTTTGTCTTATTAAATAGTATATTATGTTTAAAATATTCTCCTAAAATTTCAAATTGATCCGAGTAAAATTCTACGAGATAGACCCTTGAGAAGTTCCGCCCATCAGGCCATGCCAGTGCAGCGTTTCGTTTTTAAACGCGTTTATCTCAAAACTCGATTTTTTAAGTCGGTGGACAAGATTTCTCGAAAAGTTATGAAGCGATTTTGTTCAAATTTTGCACACATCTTTGGAATAACATTATCAAGTTATTGAACGAAGGATTTTTTTGTTTTTTTATTACAACTAATTTTTTCGAGCCAACACATGGCGAAAATTTGACCAAAAAATGTGTTTTTTTGTTCAAAGTCTGTCAAAAATTCAAATTAAATTTTTTTTTCCTTCGTCCAGTAACGAGATTTATCCATGTACTAACGAAATATTTTTGGTTTTTTGATTTTAGATGAACCAATATTGAGTTATGCTGTCCACGGCAAGAGCATTTTTTTGTGAGACGTTAAGGGAGATGAGGTACCAACGGCTGAGTTTTCGGAATTTTTAAATAAAAATTTCACAAAATACTGTTTAAATATGTATCTTTGATATGCTGAATTGTTTAAATAAAATATATGATTGTATATATTAAAACAAAAGAGTAAAAATACCCTTTTTTTGAACCTCTGTAACCCACCTAACCCCTTAAGTGCCCTTGTTACCATTCTAACAGATCCCAGTTTGTATTTCTAGGATTTCTGAAGGTTTTGCTCTTTTGCTTGGGCGAGAATGTTATTTTGAATTGTATGTATTTACTTATTATCATTTTAAATTCTCAAGCTCTTAAAAGAACATCCGATACATACATATCTACTTATATTTAGTGCCACTTTGTTTGCAAAAATTTCTCACAGTTTAATTGAACCCGACAAGTGATACATTTCACAGACAAATAACATTTCCAAAAAAAAAAACGAAAAAGAAAAAAAAAATATATTAAAAAACAAATAAATTTACATGGAGAATTTGTAATGTGTAAATGCTCGTAAACGAATGAAAATTGTGAGGGCGGCTAATGGGGTTCGTCACTGATTTAATGCGCGAACAAAAGCGATGGACTGAGCCGTAATAAATGCACAAACACTTGTTGATTGTGAAGTCTGTGAATTGTGCGAATAAATAACAGTAGAATCAGAAACGGCTGTTGTGCATAAAAATACACACACTTGCATATGTATGTGGGCATGTAAATACACATGCAGAATAAATAGAATGTAGGTATTTTAGGAAAAACTTATGCGCAAGTGCCGGCTACTAACTCGAATTTGAGTGCAAATAAACTTATGACATTCGCATTTTTTCGCAAGAGGAAAGTCGCCGCAACTAATTATGAGCTTATGAGTGAATGTGCTTGCATTTGCACTAATAGGTACAGCAAAACTGCGATATAACGAAATATTTTTTTATAATTTTGTTTAGAAGTTCGTACAGACCTGGATTTAATAAAATCTGAAGAGAAACAAAGGAAAATTCGTTATAACGCCAATTTTTAGTTTTTTTTTTAACTGAATGTCCAAATTTCAATTTTAAATTAAAAACTTACAAATTTACATATATGTACATATGTACATATTTCGTTATGTAGGGGCTTATGAAAGTGAAAATTTAGTTTTGCTTTAAATTTATTAGGAATTCTTTGTGTAGGGGGTTTAGAACTAACATTTAGATACTTATTTATTTACGAGGTTTGCCATATATAAAGGGGTTTCCAATAAGAGTTGTTATTTTGATATTCAAAGAAAAATGCTATTTTTTAATATAAATGATCTATTACACCTTCTCGGCATGACTGGTTCGTTGCCAGAGCTGTGGTGAATGAGGCCGCCATTCGATTTGCTATCAAATCTTTCAGCGGCTACAAGTCGCCCGGACCAGATGGCATATATCCTGCCATGCTGAAGGAGGGTGCAGAGTTCGTGACAGCAGCCCTGTAGAAAATCTTCTCGGCATGCCTGGCACTGGCTTACATACCACGCTCTTGGAGGATGGTGAGGGTCGCTTTCATCCCAAAGGTTGGAAAAGACGACTACACCAGCCCCAAAAGCTTTAGACCCATCAGCATGACCTCTTTCATGCTGAAAAGTCTCGAACGACTGGTGGAACTGCGCATACGTCAGAAGTCGCTGAAGGCTCACCCTCTGTCTCTATTTCAGCATGCCTATCAGAGTGGAAAATCCTGCGAGTCGGCACTGCAAAACCTCGTTGCTAGGATAGAGCTGGCCATCGACAGGAGGGACTACGCTATGGGTATCTTTTTAGACATAGAGGGGGCGTTTGATAATGCCACTTTTGATAGTATGTGTAACTCTGCTAGTAGGCACGGCGTAGACCGGGTGCTAGTAAATTGGATTCGTTCGATGCTGGCCCAAAGAATCGTTTCGGTGCGAGCAGAGGAAGATCTGCTGGTGTCATCTGGGGTTAACAGAGGCTGCCCCCAAGGCGGTGTGCTGTCTCCATTGCTCTGGTGCATGGTAATCGATCCTCTACTCACCACCTTAAACGATTCGAGAGTTTACACACAAGCATATGCGGACGATGTTGCTTGTTTGGTAAAAGGCCCTTCGCTTATGAACATCTGCAGGAAAGTGCAGAAAACTCTGGATCGGATTGACACTTGGTGCTGTGCGAACGGGCTATCGGCAAATCCCGCCAAGATTGGTATTGTCCTCTTTACCAGAAGGCGGAAGCTTGATGGACTCGTTCTGCCAAAGCTAAAAGGAGTCACAATCCAGCTATCCAAGGAAATTAAATATCTTGGAGTAATCCTCGGTAGTAAGCTCCTATGGAAATCAGACGTTGAAACAAAGGAATCCAAAACACTGACAGCTTTCTGGCAGTGCAAAGGTGTCTTTGGGAAAACGTGGGGTCTCTCTCCTAGCAAGGTCCTATGGATCTACACGGCTATGATAAGACCCATTGTCACCTATGCGTCAGTGGTCTGGATGAGTAGACTCTCTTTAGGGGGAGTCAGGAGGACCTTATCGAGACTACAACGCACTGTGGGCATCTGTTGCACCGGAGCTTTTCCGACTACTTCAGGCCCGGCACTAGATGCTCTGATTGATTTACCACCACTTGATGCTTTCATCCAAGGAGAGGCCTTGAAGGCCATCTGCAGACGTAAACACAGTGGGAACTGGTACGGCCCTTGTCCGGCATTGGAACACAGAGAAGGCATGGACATCGATCCAACGATTCTCTCCATGCCCCTTGACTCCATGCCATCAATAGTCGTACTTGAAAAGAGATACAGTGTAGTGCTACCAGAGGCTCAGTTGTGGGGAGACTCAGAAAATGAGCCCGGCAAACACTGTTTTCGCATTTTTACGGATGGCTCCAGGACCGAGCATGGCTCCTGATCTGGGGTCTACGTGGAATCCAGCGGGACAAAACTGCACTTTGCTCTTGGAATGCATGCATCTGTGTTTCAAGCGGAGGTGTATGCAGTTCAAGAAGCGATGAACTTTGTTGTGGAAAAACGATGGAGAGGCAGATCTATATGTGTCTGCAGTGACAGCCAAGCTGCGCTTATGGCCTTAGACAGCCCTCCAACCACATCAGGGGCAGTGAAGTCCTGTAAATCCAGGCTGAACTATGTCGGTAGACATAATAGCTTGACATGGGTCCCGGGAAATGTGGGTATCGCGGGTAACGAGACCTCTGACTCCTTAGCTAAGATGGGCTCTGAGGCCAACTCCTTTGGCCCAGAGCCCGTTTTGCCACTCCTTTCTGCGGCCATCACGGCCACGGTTAGCAAATGGGTAACTACCACCCACAAGCGAGCTTGGCAGGCTGAGAGAGGCTGCAGATGGACAAAACTGATGTTACCTGTCATGTCCGATCGACTGTCGCAAACCCTTCTATCATTAAGCAGAGGGGAGTGCAGACGGCTGGTTGGACTGATGACGGGCCACTTTCTGTGGGCAAAGCACATGGAAAGGTTGGGCATCTCAGACAGTGTACTCTGCCCAGCTTGTGAAGAGGAGGATGAGACGGCGGACCACTTCCTGTGTGTCTGCCCCGCCTTCGCTCGAATCAGGTTTGAGGTCTTTGGCACTGATGTGTTAAGAAGCGACCATCTTGGCTCCTTGGCACCACAAGATCTACTCAGATTTCTTCGGAGATCGGGTAGATTTTTAAAGAAAATTAAAAGGGAATCCAAGTGTAGTACAATGGACTCAATTAATGTCTGAGTGCTGCACTTGCTAGTTGTCCCGACAAAAAAAAAATGTATATAAATGATCGGATGTTTATTTCATTATAAAGAGGAAGGTATGCCGTTAACATCAGGCAAATGACCACCACGACCACGCTTCAGGACAATATCCTTTTCATGAAATTTTCCATAACCGAATTGCAAAGTGGGTCATGAACTTCTCAAAGATGGTCTTGAATCGACCCTGGGCTGTTGGTGTGGATCTTCTCTTTCACGTGGCCCCAAAGAAAAAAGTTACAAGGTATTAAATAACAAGATCTCGGTGGCCAATTGTGATCACCTCTTCGAGAGAAAACACGGTCCGGAAACTTTTCCCTTAAAACATCAATGGTTTCGTTGCTTGTGTGGCATGTAGCGCCGTCTTGTTGAAAATAAACTTTTTCCAGATCAATACCATCCATTTCCGGCCATACAAAATCGTTAACCAACTCTCCTTAGCGAATCATCTCTCAAAATAACACTTGTTATTGGAAAACTCTGTATTTTTGGGCTAACAATGGAAAAACATTAATGATTGAAAGCGATTTTATTGTTTTAAAAATATGCTCGGTAATTATCAATACACTATTGCATTCATTTTTTTTCGAAGTCAATTTTCGAAGCTTTTTGTCCAGCTGCGCTTCTAGGACCTTTTTTGAACTGTGTGTGATTCAACGCGAACACACCACCTTTTCGTATACTAATGCCGTAGGATGTCTCAATCTCACGGTATTTTAAAATCCACGTCGAAATCTCAAATTCTATTCGTTTCCATAATTCTCGTTTGTTTTTAATAAATTTCAAGGCTCTAGAGAGTGGAAGGTCTATACTCTCACTGTCTTTTGTTTTTAGTGTAATTAAAGGAGAAATTTTATTTATTTATTTTGATTTGTGTTTTTTTTTGTAAAGTGTTGAAGTTTGCACTATGCGTGTCATCTGTTACTACTTATCATCTGTTTCATTACCAACATTCTTCTTATTTTTGTGACCTCATCGAGATCGTTTGTTTTGTGAAAGCTTTGAATAAAATTTGTCAATACTTCGTGCATCGCATAATAATGCTTACAGCAATAAATTATTACGTAAATTGAGGCAAACGCAGCGCTCTCTCTGCTGCTAGACTTCGGCTGGCTGGAGACGTGTGTTGGCTCAGAAAGGGAAATGGTTTGTTCATCTCTGTTATGGAGCATTTACTTTTATATTCCTATCAGAACTCTACGCAATGCTTACCCATTTCAGATTCTGATTGTTTAACACGAATTATGCGCGTAATGCTCCTATTGGCTGCGCACTAAGAGAATTCAATGAGAACTCGAGCTCTATTCCGCTTGACTTTTCCATGTCAGAGAAGAAATTTTATGAATTTGTAAACTTTTTTCGTTTTAATTTATTTAACTACGTACAAATGTTTTGTAATTTAAGCTCATATTAGCTTTAAGGGGTCTGCAAAAACGAGTGTTATGTTTTACACTTGAAATAAATGAGATGGAATGAAATGTAAATCGGTATTTGCTTAATAAACAAGAATGCTGGAAGAGAGTGCATAGCGCCACATTGGTGTAGTTGCATGTGAGAGATGTGAAAATGCCAACAAGAATGCAAGAAGAAGTAGAAACTACACAAACAACACACGCAGTAATTGCACAACTTCGTCGTCACACACACACAGCGATTCCGTCAAGTTCGCTGAGAGCAAAGTACCGGTCCGACGATTGGCGCCATCTTATTATTCTCTCCATCGTGCTTAATAAAAGAAAGCCCCATATCGAAAATTACTCCAAGGTCATTAATCGCACTAACAACATTTTGAACACAATTTAATTAAATGCAACGTGTAGAAAAAGGGTTGAAAAATTCGAGTGTGCCATGGGAAAGGCACTTGTACATGAATAGCATGGAAACTTAATATTTCTTCGTTATATCTATTAAGTGTTTGTGCATGAAAACCTTCATGACACTGTAAACATGCGAAACTGTTTTTATTATAACGAGATTTGTTGCATCGAGGTGTTACTGTACACACTTGCATGTCTGCAGTAATCATATTGTACATGTGAATACTCAAATGGGGCTCGTTCTATTATTCTAAACGGAGGTGGGGAAAAGCTTTTAGAGTTTTTCTATTTTTTGTGTACCCTTTTCTTTGCGGCTTATGCACATATGTATGTATGTATGTATGTACATATGCTTAGTTAGAGGGAAAATGACCGTGACCATCACAATTACGCGCAGAAAAGTAGATTAGGTTCTTGCCTACATGCATACATACATATATGCACATACATACATACATAATTAAGAATGCATATCTATTTTTATGTGCCTTGTACATTTTCTGCTGTACGTAGACTTTGTGCGGAATAATAAACAAAGATAAGTCAAATAAGCCCATGCATATTTGACCGGAGTGAAATACGTAAATTTTTTCAAATCATATCGTAATAGCAGGGAAAAGTTGCTACATATCAATACAAATTTAGGAAAAAAAAGAAATTTCAAATCGGTTAATATCTTCCGTTCGCGCATTGCATTTAAAATTTACAAATTTTATCCCAAATCTAGCTGATTTACGAAAACTTGTAGAAGTTGTAAATGATTAAAGATCGAGCTCCCTTTTTATACATAGCACTTTCAGCATTGAGTAGTAGATTTTTAATTTACTAATCTATCCATTTCTGTGGTTCTGAGCGATTAACTTTTACCAATTTTACACCAAATCTACTAAGGAAGCCTATGCCAAATGAGGCTTGCGTGAAAGCGGCTTACGGCTACTACAACACGTCTGTGCTTTAGATCGTCTTCCATGTGGTTACTTGTATTCCATCGTCTTTCTTTTCATTTTGCTTTTGATTCTGGCATACCGATAAACGAAGTGCACGGAAGAGCTAGTACTCTCTGGTCATTACCAGTTCTGCTTTCACTCTTGTCGAACAGCGCTGTTTGGTCAAAAAAAATTCTATTCGATGTTCTTTTGAATTACATAGTTTACACAATTACTTAACATTAAATCTCTTGAAACATTTTATTCATGTCTCTTACTCGTAAGGACATACACTGCCCATTTTTTGGTGCACCTAAACCACTGCTGTCATCGGTCCTTCCCACTAATACCGACATTATACAATGTTGGCAAGAAGTGAGGTACAAAATGTCAGTAGAATCTTCTGCTGCCAGTTCTGGTCAGAAGTTAAGCTTCACAGTTGTAGCAGATACTGTAGCTCATCAGACTGAGCCCCTTTATTCCAAGGCTTCGATTCCAATAGTTTCCCACACAAGAGTTGTACAAAAGATTAAACATCTACATGATCGATACTACACTCTTCGTAAATCTTATTCAAGGGACAAAGACACACCTGAGAAACAAAAGAAGTACAATGATTTTATTGAACAATCTTCAAGTACATTATTTGACATTTCGTCCTGCAAGTGCGAGATGACACTCAATTGCTTTTGTCAAAGAAGCTTTGACAAGTGTATTTGTCCCAGGCCGGTAACTATCAACTGCACATGCCCTAAAGATAGAAAGATACCGCCATTAGAAATCAAATTTCTATGGTGGTAGATGACAGAGAGCATGTCCGCGATCTTGGATTGAGGCGAGTTCTGAAAATAAAAGAAATCCCTTCAAAAGACAAAAATATTAGAAACTTTTTGGTTCCTAAACTGAACTTTGAAGCAAATGAACATTTTGAGTTAATTAATTGGTCTGAAATGAAACTTACCTGCCCCCCAATTTTAGACAGCCTTTCTTCTGAAGATATCTTGCAATTAATTTCTGATAAAGAAAAACCTAAATTAACCATAGATTTAACAAATATTCCATGCCATACGCAAGCTGTGGAGCGTTGCGTAAAACTAGTAACTCAAGCGTCCTCAAAAGTGTATGGGAACGAGAGATGTGATGGGTTTATAAGAGCAGCACTCACTTCTCGTACAGTTATGCCTCAATTTGACACTAAAGCAGACTTTGCCACTCCCGAATAAATAATTTTTCATCTTTGGTTGGTTGGTTGGGAAGGGAGTGGGTGGAACTCGTAGTACAGTCACCTTCACGCGGTGAGTTCTGAGTCGTCCAAAAAGGGCGGGCCAAGAGCTGTACAAAACTTCTACAAAAATTAAAATAGAGAAACTAACCACCCGCAATTACGTAAATTTATACAAAAAATGACATTTTCCACTTCTTTTCAGGGTCTGTAGGGGCTTTGATAAAGCGGTAGACGTTTTTCTTTTCAAACTATACCTGATGTTGTAATAGTCTACAAAAAATGTACTTTATCTAACATCATTTCCACCTCTTACAATTTTTCGAATATTTGTTCAATTTATTATAAAATTTGTAAATTTTAAATGCAATGCGCGAACGGAAGATATTAACCGATTTGAAATTTCTTTTTTTTCCTGAATTTGTATTGATATGTAGCAACTTTTCCCTGCTATTACGATATGATTTGAAAAAATTTACGTATTTCACTCCGGTCTAATGCATATGAGTATACATTTACTATATATAGATTGTCTGTATGTAAAAACATATTTCTACTTATTTTTTATGAAATGGACACAAAGCGATTACGATTAGAAGCAGACGAAATATTAAACAACATAAAAGTCGCTAATGGCATAAAAACTTCAAAACTGTCGCAAGGGTCAAGTGGCAATACAGCTTATAAAAACTTTCTTAGACATACAATATTTATACCTAATGTCTTCATGAAATAACAACAAAAAGATTAGGAAACACACACAGCATTGGTTCCACTGACCTTATGTTGGCAGGCATTGCTTTGTTGGTCTTACGAAACTCATAGTTGGTAAAATTTGTAAATTGAAAAATAGTTCAGAGATATTTTCAATACAGGAAGTAACACATGGGCTAAAAAGTCCCGGGTGTAACAAAGAAAACACTTTTTCGTGTGCAAAATTAGTTTTACGGATTCAGTTTCAGCGATAGTCTCTTGATTCGAGTGAAATTTCTTACCGGCGAGCATTTTTCTATGGCTGCGAACAATCAGTAGTCGCTGGGAGGCAAATCTGGCGAACGCTGCGGATTGCTTCGAAGTTCAATTAACGTAGTTTTGCTATTTTTTTGATTGACTTGTGACACCGCGTGTGTTGCCTTGTTGAACCAAATTTTTTTTCTTTGCCATATACGCACGTTTCTTTGCAATTTCGGCCTTCAAACCTTCGAACCCCGCTATATAGGGTGAAATCCAAAATGAATAAGACTGGCTCTTTCGAACAAAGAGCTAATATCAAATTTTGTTTTAAAATTGGTAAAACGTTTACCGAAAAATTTGAAAGAAAAGAAACGTTTATGACGATGATTATCTACCTCGTGCTAGAGTTCATGAGTGATTTACACGTTTCAGAGATGGTTGTGAGGACTTAAATGACAATGCACGTACGGGGCGGGCCGTCCAAAATCAGTAACCACGGAAAACTTCATCGAAATTGTTGGTAAATTTATCAAAAATGAACCGAAATCATCGTTGAAATTCATGGAATCGGAGTTGAGTATCTCCAAAACATCGATTTATCGCATTTTAACTGACCATTTGGGCTTACGAAAGGTCTGTGCACGTTTCATTCCGCGTAAGTTAACTGACGGCCAAAAATTGCTGAGAATTCAACATTCGTAAGACCTCATTGAAGAGGCGAGAAAAGACGAGAACTTCCTTTACAACATTGTAACGAGTGATGAAACGTGGTGTTTCAAAGTGCCGAATGAAAGGCCGCAGACGAGCCACCAACCAAAAAATCGAGTTTGGAGAAGTCAAAAATCAAATCCTGATTTCGCGAAGGAGGAAGCTGGCGTTTATTGCATGATAAAGCATCATCTCATCGATCCATTCTTGTGACTGATTTTTTGACTAGGAATCTCTTTTTAACCATCAGTCACTCAAGGTATTCGCCTGATATGGCTCCCTGTGACTTCTACCTATTCGAAAAATTTTATTTGGCAATGAAAGGAAAACGTTTTGCGTCCATAGAGGTCATCCAAAAGGCTTGTGCCGACATCCTGAAGGACATTCCGGTCAATGATCTGAAGCACTCTTTCGATCGCGCAAAACAGTGTATCGAGGGCAGTGGCGACTATTTTGAATAAATAAACTCGAAGGTATCAGAACAAAGCTCCTGTCGTTTCTATTTTAGCTCAGTTTCGTTTATTTTGGACTTCCTTTTTATGGAAGTAATTTAATATTTTCGTATATTTTTGGTCTTCCTCTTTTAGGTGTAAGATCCAAAACGTGGGATTTAGAATCATCTAAAGAAGTTTTGTAGAACATTTTATAAGATTAGTTTTTCAAGAAACGCATCCATTAAATTTTTAGCCAAGAGACAAATTCGCACGCGGTATTCTTAACTCTTTTTGTTATTGATTCTTCTAGTGACTACGTCGACATAAAATCCGGCTGCGACATTCGTTTTACCGAACATGATTTTTTCCTTCTACACTTTTCTATCAATTCATAATATTGCTCTGGGTTTTTTATTTTTATTTCCATAAAATTTTTTTATTTTCATTCTATCAAACCGAAATCACGGTCATTCGGTTGAAAGCAATGACCCTATACCAAAAATTTGTGGTCTACCTTTTCAATATTATTTGAGGGAGTAATTTTCATCCATGTTAATGCCACTTTATATTTACATTTTGTGTCATTCAAGTCCTTCGTAGAAAGACGGGCGCGGAAGAGAGAGGGGACTTTGTCTTAAAGCAATTTTTGGTTTTCAATCAAACGGAAGAAATCAACGATGATAAATATCAGAACACTGCTTGGGAAATGCAGGACTATTTTTGCTAGTAAATTTTTGTATAATTTAAGAAACTTATGGTGCATGTTTATGTTGAATTCTAGTTTTGTCCCCCTTTTCAAGATACTCAAGTTAATTTTAAGTCAATTATTTATAAAGGATTTTCCAATAAGAAGTGTTATTCCCGTAAAAGATCAATGGTTTCGTTGCTTGTGTGGCAGTAGCGCCGTCTTGTTGAAAATAAACATTGTCCAGATCAATACCATCCAATTCTGGTCATAGAAAATCGTTAATCATCTCTCGATAGCGCAATCCATTCACTGTAACTGTTGCTCCAGCTTCATGTTCGAAAAAGTGAGGTCCAATGACTCCGCCGGACCATAAACCGCACCAAAATAGTCACACGTCGAGGATAGAGACGCTTTTCAACAATAACTCTTGGATTTTCTGAGCCTCAAATCCGCCAATTTTGCTTGTTGACGAATCCACCGAGGTGGAAATGGGCCTCATCACTCAAGATGATTTTTCGACGGAATTCCGGATCATTTTTATGGAGTCCAGCATGTCCTGTGAGACTTCAACACCTTTTGCTATCCGTCAGCAGCTTCGGCACAAATTTGGCCGCCACTCTCTTCATGGCCAAATCTTCGGTCACAATGGAGTGAGCCGAAAAAGTGCTGATATCTATCTCTTCTGAAATTTCTCGGATAGTCACACGACGGTCCCGCATCACCGCAGCGTTCACTTTGGCAATGACATGCTCATTTCAGCATGTTGATGGGCGACCAGAGCGTGGCTCGCTCTCCGCCGATGTGCGACCGTTTTTAAACCGATTGAACCACTCCTTAATCTGTGTGATGCCCATAACATCGTCACCGAAAACCGTCCGAATCTTTCGAATGGTTTCCACCTGGCTATCGCCCAGTTTCTGGCAAAATTTGATGCAGTAACGCTGCTCCAATCGTTCCGTCATTTTGCTTGTATTCAAAAACCGACGAGAGCACTAAATACCATGATACGTTCACACTGCTTGACAGCAACTGACGTTAGCGACAGGCGGGAAAAAATTCACATATGTATGTGCAGGAAGGTTACAGGTCTGCTTATGCATGCGCGTGTAATTCAAATTTGTCAGGTGTTAGAAATAAAAAACAAAGTCCGATACTTTTCTAACATACCTCGTAAGTTGAATATCAGAATCCTCACTGTCACTTTCATTTTCAGCGATATTTGATAATGAATCTTCATATGTCTCCAAAAGAAACTCTTCCTCCATTTTGAGGGTTTTTAGAAAAATATCACACCTAGTTTTTATTATTCAGAAATGAGAAATTATTGAATAAATTTCTATAAATTATACTTTTTAGACTGGATTTGTTCTTATGTCGTTGGAAGTCTCGAAGAGAATGTTTCAGTCTCAGTAGCAAAGCAGATACTGGGTTAACATTTCATTACAAAAATTACTGTATGTTATTGTGAACACAGAGCACGAGCAATTTGGCTTCTAACCTCAAAGTCTGTAGATGCGTCTGTCAGAATCCACCACTTTGAGCGCTCCCTCTCCCTCCATCTTTCTCTATCTTCTTTTATTTTTGCTATCTCATTTTATTTTCCATCTTTTTTTTTACTTCATTACTGTAATAGTTTATATTTTGTAATTTGTTTTTTACCGTAGTTTTTGCTGTTACTGTCAGGTCAGTCCATAAGTTCGTGCGTTTTTAAAGGTGGTTTTAAAATTAATAAAAAAGATGTTTAAGGTATTTATTAATCAATAATATATTTTCTTTCATGATTTCCAATGTCTTCCCAACGTTTAGGCGAATTTTTAATTCCCTGCTCAAAAAATCTGTTGCCCTTGGAGTCAAAATATGCTTCGATATCCCTTTTTATAGCTTCTTTTGAGGAGTAGTTCTTGTTGCTCATATGGGATTGAAGTCCACCGAAGAGGTGATTATCACAAGGTGCAATATCCGGAGAGTATGGTGGATGCGGCATTAGCTCCCATCCGAGTTCGTTCAGCTTGCCTAATGTTTGCCTTGGGGTATGAGGTCTTGCGTTGTCGTGGTGAAACAAAACTTTGCGTCTATTCACTAAAGACGGTCGATTTTTCTTAAGTGCCTCATTCAGGTTTGATAGCTGATGGGAATAATAATCAGCGGTTATCGTCTGGTTTGGTTCCAGAAGTTCATAATAAACAATACCGGTCATATCCCACCAAATAGACAGGAGCATCTTCTTGGGGTGAAGGCCATCTCTAGGGGTCGGTTCTGGTGTTTCATCTTTATCTAACCATTTTTCATTACCAGTAACGATACGGTTAAAAAACTTTCATTTTCAAGCTGTTGCAGCAGCTGAGAACACACATACACTCTCTGCTGAAGGTTGGCGACGGAAAGTCTCTGCGGAACCCATTTTCCCAGCTTTGAAACCTTTCCCAACTGAACCAGGTGCTTATACCATGCGATGAATTCAACCTCTGAGTTATCATATCGACTGTCAAATTTGGCGCAGCTTCCACGAGTTCGAGCAAGGCGTCGGAGTTAAAGACTTCAGGACGACCAGCGCGCTGGGCATCCTCCACGTCGGAGTTACCACTTCGGAATTTTGAAAGCCACTTTTGCGCAGTCCTTACACTCACGGTATCCTCTCTGTGAACAGTGTTGATTTCTGCAGCAACAGTTGTTGCATTTTTACCACTTTTATAAAAAAATACAAAATATGCCTCTTATACGCGTTTGAAGATTCCATTTTATTTGTTAACAATACGTGCTTCTATCCTTGATTAAAATCACTTGTTGAATGCATAATATATCAAAGAAAATATAAATAGTTCCGTTATATTCCGCGAATAATTTTTTTTATGCAAAAATCGTACAAAAGTGAAATTATGGGTAAAATACGCACGAACTTATGGACTGACCTGATACATTACCGACTAGTCATTTGTTTCTGTTAACTAAATATGTAAATTGTATAGTATTGTAAAATAATTTGAATTTGAAAAGTGACATTTTTTGAAAATTGTTAAACGATAACTTAAATGACGACATAAAGCGTCATCCTCCCCCAAGGGAAAATCTTAACTGACGACATTGGGCGTCATCCGTCGCAAATGTGTTAAGATAACGTGGATGTGAAATAAGTGATAAATTTTTTTTGACGTGATAACGTCTTATAATTCGATTTACCCGGCTGCACGCACGAAAAAATGTGTCGTTACCTTGCTCATTAGTGTTACCTTACCGAACGGCAACGTTCGACATCTTTGCTCTCTCCTACTTAAGTGAGCGTATATATGTATGTGTATGCGCATATGTACAATACATATATAAATTCATGTATTTGTATTTGCATATGCCTTCTTATTGATTATTATTAATTTGATTCACTTGAAGAATTTAAAATAAAACCAAGTTTGTTAATAATACCTGTTGTTTTAATGTTATTATTATTAATTTCTTTATTATATATGAAGGAAAAAATGTATGGTAATATTTACCATATATGTATGTACCTTATAAGATATGTTGTATACTAATATATGTATATAAACATGCATATACATATACAATTTCGCGCAATTTTCAAAAAGAACAAATCTGTATGTAAAGATCTATTCCGTATGCAAGCAAATGTAAGCTAATGTGCTTGAACTGCAAGCGAGAGCGCGGAACGAACGACAAAGAGCACAATCGGCCCCCGCGTTCGGCAACGTTCGACATCTGGCTCTGTCCTACTTGAGTGAGCATATATATGTATGTATATGTATGTATATGCGCATTTGTATATAAATTCACATATTTGTATTTGCATATGCCTTCTTCCTGTGTGCATGGTAATGAACCATTCCTCTGTTGAGAATAGGGCGATGATAGAAAAAGTAGGAAATGAAAGGGAGTGTTTCGAGTGTAAAGTGTCTTGAAAAAGGCAAATCGATGATGGTGCCTCTTAGTGTTGTTGACTTATTAACGTCTGATGCACAATCGAAATTGAAGATATCTTTCATGAATTTGATAAATGTTTCGTCATTTTTCACGTTTGTGTAAATGTAACTTGACCTATTCCATTGCAATTCCATTTACCTCCTCCTCTATATCCATACAAAATATCTATCAAACAAATAAAATTAAAATTTTGTTTTGAAAATTGCAACCATTCCATCAATATTTTCTTATGACGTTGTCACGTTAAACTATCGTCAGTAAACCGACTTTACAGACAACCTCTTTTTTTTTAATTTTGACTTAGACCTCTTTCATAATTATGAGCACAGCTATATACATAAACAACCAAAGGTTACCCGGGTCCACGTTTTGACCTATATCTCGAGACCCCAGTCATGGAGCGGCATGAAAAATACTATGTACTAAAGCATTCACCAACAGCTTTCATTTGATACCCATATTGTACATACACATCCGAAGGTTACCCGGGTCCACGTTTTGACCTATATCTCGAGCCCTATTTCCAAAATAAAATAAAATCCATGTTACTCGTGGATGATGTAGCTTTCGAATGGTGAAAGAATTTTTAAAATCGGTCCAGTAGTTTTTGAGCCTATTCATTACAAACAAACAAACAAACAAAGTTTTCCTCTTTATAATATTAGTATAGATAAACAATTTAACACAAAGTTTCAAGTTTTCTACGACATTTTTTAAAATTTCATTAAAACTTTCAATTTCTATTTAAGCAAAATTTTCAGAATTTTTCTGGGTATGCAATTTTCTAGCCCATTGAATTTTACTATAACAAAGTGCAAGTTTCAAATGACTACAATATACCGTTGATTTTTGACAATTTTTTCTGTTTACGGCGCTAGGCCCTTCTTTTTTTCCATATAAAATTTTTCCTCTCTTCCATATATGGAAGAAAAGGCGTGACACCGCTGAAAAATGTTGTACAGTGTAAAACTTTCCGTCATACGGTTTTTGTTGTCTTACGAACTATAATTTTATAACAAAAATAATACCAGCGATAACATGGATTATCACTTACTATGCGATTTCTCTAGGTGGTCGAATGTCAATTAATAATATGAGGCAACTGCCATAGAGTACCGTTCACGACAATAGATTGCGCAATAAATCAAATTGTTAGCTATTTGCGCCAAAATCCACTTGCCAGTTCTTAAGACACCAAACAAATGCTTTAGACACAAAAGAAAGCAGATATGCGTATGTACATAGGCACAATTATCGGTCACAAACGTGTGCATGTATGTGTGTGTGCATAACAGTGACATACACACACACACACTGTCAGTAACACATTCAGTAGCACATTATTTACACAAAGGAATGACGTTTTGAATGATTTTACCACTATTCGAAATTTTACTCACCTGTTTTATCGATAAATTTATCCCATTGCGCCTGCCAGAAATCACCCGATGCACCCCAGAAGCTTTGCAAATGCCTGAGTAGAAACATATCCAAATAGTAAAATTTCTCCATTATCAACAATAAGAAAAACAACAACAATAGTAGAAAGTAAAAACAAAAATGAACGCAAAAAAAAAAATGACGCCAAAAAGGTGTATCTATGCCAAGGCTTCCAGTTTAAAACTGAGCTAAGCTGAACTTGAAACGAAAGTCGGAACTACAATGCGATAAGTGTATGTACATATGTCTCTATGTGCATATGTAATTGCAAAACATGGAAAATGGAAAACTACAAATTAACAAAAAAAAAAAGAAACTGTACACTAAACGTAATTGAAGAATGAATGGAGAACCGAATTTCTGGACGACTATGGCAAGAATGTCAGCCCGCTTGTGCTGTGTGGTAATATGTTTATGAGTAGGAATTAATGGGCACAATTGGACTCGGTCGGTACGCTGTGCAACGATCTCTTCGCTCGATTCATAACGAAATTTACATCAAAACAAAGCGATCGGAGTGCTTCGCCGCTCACCAATTTACACTTGCTCGAATGCACTCGCGCTAACACAGATGCAAGAGAGCGTATGGAGTCCGCTGGAAGATGACTGGCATTGGTTGATGTCGATAAAAATGTAAAGGCGTGCCCTGCAGGAAAATCTTAAAACTAGTGAAATAAGTAACCAATTCAAGAGTAGCGCTGAGAGGGTGAATCAAATATGTAAAGGGATTTTTTTGAAGTGAAAACTTCTTTAGAATCGTTGGGAGTGATTTGAGAAAAAGTGAAACGAAAAAGCGACCCTCTTGGCTACGAAGTATTATATTATACGTTGATATAAACGTAGCGACGAACTAAATAACTTTTATTTTTTCTTGTGATTCGAACCAAGGATTTTGGATCGGAAGCTCATATTGCTAGTCGCTCGGCTACCGCGCCATGCTGTCGGCGCTGGCCTAAAAGTTATTTAGTTACGAAGCGTTATATTATATGTTGATATAAATAATTTTGGTGAGCGTGTAATTCTCAAAAGGTTTATTAGAAAATCTATTGACTAGGTAGTGTGGTATCTGTTCTTATCAGTTTAACATCTGATAGATCCTCCATTGGAGGACAACAAATGTTAAACTGATTTTTGGAAATGGGCGTAGTGTTTTAGAGGCTTGCTCCACCTCTGCCACGGGTTGGCCCGGTATTGCAGTACCGCCGGGATTTCGGCCTTGAATAAATACAAGAA
Organism: Anastrepha obliqua; assembly: GCF_027943255.1. Taxonomy (NCBI): domain Eukaryota; kingdom Metazoa; phylum Arthropoda; class Insecta; order Diptera; family Tephritidae; genus Anastrepha; species Anastrepha obliqua. The sequence goes on from NC_072893.1 coordinate 13,627,740, forward strand.
GAAATAAACTTAATACATTTAGCTTTGGTGGGAAGAGACATAAATTTTTATATGAATACAAGTAGACGAAAATGGAAGAAATTTGTAAGTCTGTTTCTGCGGTCCGTTTGGGTATTTTTTTTGACAACATCGAAACCAAAGCATATCATATTTTATCTATCATAAGCCACTCGTATCATTTGTTGAAATTGAAAACATTGAGGATGAATAATAATAAAATGAACCTATAATTATCCCGCCCCTAATGCTGCTTTCGTCTCATTCTCTCTCAGTTTGTTTTACGGAAGGTTTCACTTCTATCGCGTCTAACCGTTAGACTGGTATTTTTTTTCCTACAGTCGATTTTTCTCATATTGCTGGAGGTAGTAGGTATAAAGGATGATAGATTACCAGGTGTGGCCATCGGAAGCAAAATTGTTATAGTAACTTCGGTTGTCACGACCATTGTTTAAAATTATAAGTAAAAAAACTTTTTATTGGCATTTTTTTTTTATGTGTGAGCTTGACAGGCACCTAGGTGTATGATGGTGTGAGTGCTTGGTCTTTTTGGTGGTATCCCCAGCTCTGCTATGGTAACATTGCCAGAATTTTTATGCTAACATTAAAAACAATAGAATATCGATCAAAAAATAAAAAAAATGTCTTTGATTTGGAAAATTTACAAAATAAAATATTTTTAAAATATTTATTAGCTATATAGTAGGCCGGGTCGATATGTGGGAAGGCAAAAAAGTCGCCCATTGCTCTGTGAAAATCGTATTCTAGGGATCAAAATAAGAAACTTTGCCGAAGGAACCAAACCTCTAAAACGAATTCTGATGTCCCCCAATTTGGGTCGAACTTTTTAGTTTATTTTCTCACGTAAAGGCCAAAAATGGTGATATTTTGAAATGATTGTATGGGGAACCCCCCAGGGGAGTTCCAGGGGGTGTGCCACTGGCATGGGTGGATCGGCCGTCCAAAGTTAGTGGGGGTCGGTTATACATTTGGACTCGATTGGAGTACTCTAAATGGGTCAAAGTGGGATTTTTCGTTCGACCCAAATTGGGGGACATCCGAATTCGTTTTAGAGGTTTGGTTCCTTCGGCAAAGTTTCTTATTTTGATCCTTAGAATACGATTTTCACAGAGCAATGAGCGATTTTTAAATCGACCCGCCCTACTATACAGGGTCCGGCACTCGAAGTATAACCAATTAAAAAGGCCATATATTATATTTAGTTTGGAGAATTACTTTCATGCAATTCAAAGTAAAAAATGTGTGAAAATAATACAAAATAAAGAATCAATGACTCTGTATAAAACCATCATTAGACCAGTATTATGCTATGCAGCTGAATCGTGGACGCTAATTGAAGCAGATAAAACAAAACGGCAAGCCTTCGAACGAAAAGTACTCAGAAGAATTTTCGGAGCAATCAAAGATCACGGCGAGTGGCGGATAAGACGGAACGACGAGCTAGATCAACTGATAAAGGGCGAAAATGTTATACGTTTCATCAAAGCGCAGCGGTTAAGATGGCTGGGTCGCATTACAAGAATGGACGGTACGAGGGCGCAGAAGAAAATCGTAGAAGCCAGAGCAAGAGGAATAGAGCAAGAGGAAGGCCGAGAACAAGATGGGCCGACGAACTAGAGGACGACATCAAGAAACTTAGGATAATGAACTGGAAAAAAGTTGCAAGCGTTCGAGACGTATGGAGGTCCCACGTGGAGCAGGCCAAAGCTTACAAAGAGCTTTAGAGCCAAAAGATGATGATGAAGAATCAATTTACTTTTCCTCGATATGACCACCTTTTGCCTTGACTATGGCCTTGAGATGGTCCGAAAACAAATCGCAAGCTGTCTGAGTGGGACTTTGTAGGTATTTTGGCTCACTCGCGGTCAATGGCATTTTTCAACGCCTCGAGACTGGTGAATCTCTTAGTTCCGGCCTTGCTCTCCAAAATTGCTCAAAGGTAATAATCCATCGGATGCGCGTCTGGTGAGCTTGAGAGCCATTGTGTGGACGTTATGAAGTTCGGAATGCTGTTTTTTAGCCATTCTTGGTTCACTCGCGCTTTGTGAGATGGTGCCGAGTTCTGTTGGAACGTCCATGGTCTGCCACCAAAATGTTTGTCTGCCTGCGGCTTCAAAGCAACCTCCAGAATACTTTCCCTATTATATTTCGCATTTACCTTGACGCCAGGCTCGATTAAAATGATTGAAGAGCGCCAATCTGGGGTTACAGTGGCCCATCCATTATCTGTGGCGGGTGCTGCCTCGTGGTGGCAAATCGATGACTCAAATTTTCGTATGAAAGGTCGATCAAATAAACCCTATGGTTTTGGTAGTTTACGAATTGATCTATTTGATGCCCGTGCATCAGCTGCGTGAGCGGTCTGAAATTGGTTACACTTCGAGTGCCGGACCCAGTAATAATGCTTTGTTATTGAAGGATATCTAAATTTGTACGACATTTTTTAATAATTTTTTATGCAGCCATATTACATAAAAGAGGATTTTGGAAACAGGCGATCTCAGCTGTGGGCATTTTTTGACGATCAGTTGAGAGTGTTTTTACTTATTGGTCTGTACAATGGCCACGTCACGGAGATTCGGCAGCGGAATTCTGCTCGCTCATTTAACACGTATTCACACAGTCGTCCAATCTGTCGTTGTTCAGACGGCAACGAAACAACATAACGATTGGCTGCGTTAATTTTTTCATATATCACCAACACAATCTCAGTTTTTTCGTAAATAAACTGCTGTCATAACCCTGCTGTCATAACCCTGCTGCCGATTCCTTCAAAATAGTTAGTAGCAGTTGTTGGCCACACCACTGCATTCTGTAATCATGGTAGGTATGGGGGCTCTAGAGACGCTGTAGAAAAAAGTACATGGACTTGAAAAAAGGTTTAGAAAAAAGTGTAACCTGAACGCCAGCAAGAGAATAAAACATTGGAGTATGAAGGGGAAAAAGAACGGTAGAATAAAAGATTGTGTCGTTGAAGTGGTTGAGTATTTCTACTGAAATAATCTGTTATCGTGTGATGCCTTTTTTTTGATTTTTGAAGTGAAAACTTCTTTAGAATCGTTGGGAGTGATTTGAGAAAAAGTGAAACGAAAAAAGCGACACTCTTGGCTACGAATATTACATATACACGTAGCGACGAACTAAATAACTTTTAGGCCAGCGCCGACAGCATGGCGCGATAGCCGAGCGGCTAGCAATGTAACCTTCCGATGCAAAATCCTTGGTTCGAATCACAAGAAAAAATTTTTTTTTATACAGTTATTTAATTTTATTTTATGATATGTTTATGAGGAGCTTTTTTTCATGGCAGAAATACACTCGGTGTTTTGCCATTGCCTGCTGAGGGGTGAGCGCTATTAGAAAAATAGTTTTCCTTAATTTTGGTGTTTTCACCGAGATTCGAACTGACGTTCTCTCTGTGAATTCTGAATAGTAGTCACGCACCAACCCATTCGGCTACGTCGTTTGTTTAATTTTACTGATGCAAAAATGAGGAAAAATATATGAATAAAGTTTGCTTACTGTTTACACATTTTCCAAAGGTGACGGAGAACCAAAAAAAAAGTCGATTTTCAAACAAATACGAGTGCATATGTGTAATTGTGTTAGAGTTTCGGTCACGCAGGTTTTGCTGGGGACGCTCATAATAGCAACCGCATGTGTATTTTTATATTCGTAAATATTTTCATTTTTAAATATTTACCGCAATTATGCCGAAAAATAATGCAGAAAAGTGTCGTGAATATCGACAGAAAAAAAAATCAATAAATAGCATCACGGAATTCATTCACGAAAATTTAATAAAGTATACACCAGAAGTATCGCGGATATTTAGAAAAGATTACAATAAAGTTCCAATGATTTTAAGTGGCGATTTTAACGTAAATTTTGCATTGGACACAGCGGTTCCTTTAATTGACGTTCTCAATACAATATTCAATTTAAAAATGTGTAACAATCGCACTGAATCGACAACACGATCAAAAACAACCATTGACGCGGTATTTCAAAGATATGTTGACAACATCGAAACCAAAGCATTTGTATCATATTTTATCTATCATAAGCCACTCGTATCATTTGTTGAAATTGAAAACATTGAGGATGAATAATAATAAAATGAAGAAAATAAAATATGAACTTTATAGCAATATTATAAGGAACCTATAATTATCCCGCTCCTAATGCTGCCTTCGTCTCATTCTCTCTCAGTTTGTTTTACGGAAGGTTTCACTTCTATCGCGTCTAACCGTTAGACTGGTGTTTTTTTTTTCAGATCCATTTCGTGAGATGCAAGCATAACAGTAAATTTTGTATCCCTATGCTGTAGAAATGGCTTTCCGAAAGAGCGAAGTCTTGTTCTGGCTTAACCTGAACATTCTCATAAATAGTGGAAATGACTTTTTTTCACCCCCTCCACCTGACAGCTGCTGCAAATGGGATAGAAAGGATGGTTAAGTCTGGCTGCATGATCCCCTACCTTCCAGTGACCTGTAAAGATTGCAGTGATATGTGAAATGTTTGGGTGAGGGCATCTTAACAGATAATTCGTCCTCTGGCTATTGCATGACGGCCATGTTTTTCTTGTTATGGGGTTTGTAGTTAACTGCTTCCACCTTCTTGCGCATAGTAGTGTGAAACAGTGGATGTTTTTATTGTTTTGAATGGGGTAGCAACTCTCACCGCCTCAGCTATGCCTACTCTGTCGAACATTTACTTGCTAGCTCATCTGCTATCTCATTACCCTCTATATCCCTGTGGCCGGGAACCGATATCAGAGTAACTTGAAGCAGTTCTAGTTCCTCTCCGCTTTGCAAAACTAACTTGGATAAAATGGAATTGGAATCTAAGGCCTTGATAGCTGCTTGATTGCCTTAAAAAAAAAAGATACTCTTGCACAAATTTCTTTGTAGTGTTGTATGATAGTAATTTGCAAGCTTCCCTGTTTGCTAATACTTCTGCCTGGAACAAGTTGGCATAGTCAGGAAGTCGAATTGATTTGAATAAGTTGAGCGGCTTCGAATAGAGGCCAGCTCCCACATTTCATTTTAAAACCGTCGGTATAGATTTCGACATCGCAACTACCTCGCATCGCACTTCCCTTTCCTCCATTCGGCTCTCGGTGGAAAACGTACCGTAAAGTCTTTCACGAAGTTTAGGTTGAGGATTGTGAAGTCCGATTTGTTTTTGAGCAGTAGTGGCGATTTTGTTGTCCAGCTTCCTATATCTCTGAGTCTCACCACGCTGCATGTAGTGACTATTTTTATGTGTAAATATAATGGTTGTGTTAGCACGTAAAACTCTTCAGTGGGACTGCTGCTAAGCGCTCCTGTGGCTAAGATACATGTTGATCTTTGTATCTTGTATAGTTTGGTTGGGTTGTATGTATTTATTTCTTTTCTATAGCGGGCCACCAGACTAGTGCCGCATATGTTACTATAGCTCTTACAATGGCTGGGTAGGACCAATTGGATAACTTTGGTTGCAGACCCCATTTTTTACCCAATATTTTCTTACACGTGTAAAGTGCTATATGAGCTATTCTACATTGGGCCTGAGCAGAGTATGGGTTTTTTTTCGTTTTTTTTTTTTTTTTTTTTGGTGGCCCATGAGGGGTCAGATTGTTGTGAAAAAATTAACGTAACTTAAAAATTAATATAATGGAAATGTTGATAAAATGTTTGGGATAACGTAGAAGAAATTGTGTCACCAAAGCCTGCGATAGCAAACAAATATGAAAAGTAAGGATGGGTTAACACAAAGAAGGAAACTCATAGAAAGAAATAAGTTGTGTGTCAAGTTGAAAATACTCGTATTAACAAGCCTCTAGAACAAATAAACACAAAACTAAAATAATTACATCAGCTGCTCAACATCTGATTATTTAAAAAACACTGAGACTCGAGTTGAGGTATCGCAATATGTGCAAGTGCATTCTCTCAACCCTGTCATTTAGTTATGAATTTGCTTCTAATATGGGAGGTTACTTCTTGATGTGTTCTTTGACTTCAGGGAATGTCGAAAGTTTTTCAACAATTCGGAAATATTATCCCTAGCCCACAGGGATGGGCTACTTAACGGCAGTGATGGTAAATGATTTTTTGAAAAGTCCCTACACAGCCCAAAAAAATTTCCTACTTTTCCCTACTCCTAAAATAAATTTTCCCTATACAATTCCCCACATTTTTTCTCCTGTGTTTATACTATAATGAGGCACTTGCAACGTCAAAATTGAATTATTTGCTTAAGTTTTGGACTAGCACCAAGACACTTTGTAATAAAAAAAAATTTTATTTCAAATATTATATATAACAGGTGGCGCAAAATTAATCAATTATGGAAAGATTTATAATATTTGCAAATATCATCCTACGGCAATCATATTTGACACTTGTGAGCCAGACCGTTGCAGCATACAAACAGACAAGCAGTAGAGCACGTAAGGGTCAAAATAAAGATTTCCGTCATTCAAAATAATTTTTTATTTAGTAAGAAGTTGAATGGTTAATTTTGACCCACCCGATTAATTTTGCGCCACCTTTTATAATCACACATATTTATTATATTATAAGCACAAATGTAAAGAAAAATTCAGCAAAAGGACTAAAAATTAGACTTTTTCATTACATTCAGTTCTGTTTAAAGTAAGGCGGAGTTTTTATTTTTTCAGAATCCGGCACGGTTTCTTTTAAGAGTGGGATTAAATGGTTCACCACTTGCAGCGCGATATTATGCTCAGCGAAGAACATGCTAAGTTTTAATTCGAAATTTCTGAAACTATTTGGTTTACTCGATTTTTTCTTAAAAAACTCTGTTTATTTTAGGTGTCTTTTTTATTGCCTTCATATTTTTTTGGTGCATTTCTGATTCGGCGTGCTTCTGAAAATCAGACTTGCCGCAGTTCAAAACTTTGTCGCACGCAGCGCATTTTCATTTGAATGGATCGCTAGCGACAGCTTCCAACCAGCCACTAAAATTGTCGTCGACAAGCCACTTGTTATTGAACTTTTGTTTCCGATACTTGCATTGTTTTTTCTGGTGTTCCTCCGAAGAGTCAGTCCAAGAGGAGGAACTCATATATAAGTATATATGAATTTTAAATATAAAAAAAGCTAAAACTAAATTATTTGCAAACTTACTTCAAAAGTGAAAAGCGCAAAGAAAAAATCGCGTTAGCGTTAACGAAGAAAAAAACGGCAATGTAGCCGTATTAACGCTTTTAAAAGTATTCTGCCATAAAGAAAAAAAGTCTGGCATGAAACCTTACTGCGGATTTTTATTTTAAATGAACTTTTCTAGTTTTTCCCGCTATTTCAAATTTTTTTCTGTCCTTCTTGAAAACTCCTTACATTTACAGAATTTAACAAAATATGTCCTTCTTTCCCTACATGTGGGGAATTTTCCCTACATTTACCATCACTGCTTAACGGGCGACCAAATCAACGACTATGCTACTGTTTATGCTTTGGTGCTTTACTTATGTGACAAAAGTGCTTAATAGATTCAAGACATTTTGTAAAAACGAAGAAATATTCCTTAAAGATATGTATTTTTTCTAATAAACTTATTGTAAATGAAGAAATATTTCTTAAAGATATGTATTTTTTCTAGTAAATTTAAAAGAAGGAGCTTATATTCAATCTAGCCTGGTATAAAGAAAACAAAAGAAAATTATATATGAACATAAGATAAAGAATTATTTTTAATATAAACAAGATTATTTTGTTATCAAATTTACTAGTAGGCCACCAGTGGATTTCTCTGCAAGGCATGTATGATATGAGCACACACACACGTATAAATGGAATGCGGAAAATTGCAGTTGTTATCGATACAACAATAACACGCATAGGCGTGTTTGTTTACACAACAAAGCCATTACCTTTATTTGTATACCAGGCACTATATGCATTCCCCGTAGGAAAATTGACTGGTCCTAATTCGTTAGTCAAACAATTATTAATCGGTAACATTCGCTATCGCGTAATTCATTTAAATGCTGAATTACTTATAACATTTTCCGAAATAGGACTGGTGTAGGATAGTAAGCACATACGTGTGTCTGAATTGGCCGTTAGGTACATAGATGCAGAGGTGTTCATGTGCTTATGACTATATAGACCTTAAGTATTGTTTTTGCATAGCAGTAACTGGACTTAGCCAATAAGAAGCATTTGTCATAATAGTGAGAAGATACGGTTTTGAGAACAAGAAGCCGCGCTCCATTTCAAAACAGAATAGAACAGGCATTCGATTTTGTACAAGAAGATGGACGATAGACAGATAATGGTTTGATTGTTAATAACAGTAGATATGCTGATGGTGCGAAACTTTTTGCAGACAATATGGAAGATCTACAAAGCCTATTATATGAAATTGGTAAATACACCAAAAAATACGACCTTAAGATTAATGTCACTAAAACTAAATTCATGGCTGTGTGCAGAAAAAATTCTCATAATAATTTAACTTTATCAATACTAAAATTCGCGAACAGTACGCGCAGCTTGGGTGATGCATATTTTCGCTAAAAGACTCTGATCTGGTATCGCTATGGACCAAAATGGTTTCTGCGTGGCTTCGGCCAGCCAGTATATGAGGTGTGTTCAAAAAGTATCGCGAATTTTGTGTTTTTTCAAAAATTATTTATTTATTCATTAATATATACTTTATTATGAACTTGTGCCAACTTTCTTTCCAATCTTCGAAGCATTTCAAAAAATAATTTTTTTTTTATCTTCTTCAGCTCCTCCTTCGATGCTGTCTTCATCTCGTCAATCGTAGCGTAGCGTCGTCCTGTCATGGGCCTCTTCCGTTTCGGGAACAAGAAAAAGTCACAGGGGGCCATATCTGGGGAATACAGTGGCTGTGGCATCATTAGTGTGTTGTTTTTGGCCAAAAAGTCGCGCACAAGCAACCATGTGTGAGCAGGGGTGTTATCGTGATGCAAGATCCAATTTTTGTTCTTCCACAAATCCGGGCGTTTCTGGCGGATTGCTTCGCGTAAATTGCGCATAACTTGCAGGCAATATTCCTTATTGACCATTTTACCCTGTGACAAGAACTCATGATGCACAACGCCCCTGCAATTACCCCTGCGAAGAAAACGGTAAGCAAAACTTTTACATTCGACCGAACTAGGCGCGCTTTTTTCGGTCTTGGTACGTGCGGCTGCTTCCATTGAGATGATTGATCTTTGGTTTCCACATCATAACCATAAACTCACGATTCGTCACCAGTTATGACCCTCCGGAGCAAATTTGGGCCGTCGCGGACAAAGTCCAACAACTCGAATTTTGTGGCGACCCATACCCAAATCATTGAAAAAAATCGAATGGCATGTGGCAATCGATATGTCTAGGTTCTCAGCAACTTCCCTAACGGTGATTCGACGATTGGCCAATACCATTTTCTTCACTTCATCAATTTTTTCGTCTGTTGTTGAAGTGCTCGGGCGTCCGACATGCTTTTCGTCGTTCACATGTTATCGGCCTTCTGAGAACATTTTGTACCACCGATAAACAAGCTTCTCCGTATGACACAGTCAACATTCGGAATGCATCCGCGCACTTAATTTCGTTTTTCACTCAAAATTCGATACAGGTTCTTTGATCTATTTTGTGAATAGGTAAAAATCGAAGACCGAAGAGCCGAAACACGTGCAAGCAAAGCAGCTGTCAACAATTAACTGAACATTCAAAATGGCCGAACTCGTCGGCATAAGTGAGAGACATGAGTACCAACATATCGCCACAAAAAAATCGAAATTCGAATATACCTAACCTGCGAAAATTCGAAATTCGCGATACTTTTTGAACAAACCTTGTAACTTAACCTTGCGGTTATGTATGCAGTTAACATAAAGAGCGATGGTCTGGCAAAGTGTTTTGTGACAAGTCTAAAAAGGAAACAGTTGCACAGTCGGTATTATTACAGCACACAATCCATGGGGTCAGCATATGACCACCATTGGAGTCATTGAAGATCCTTTTTGCAAGACTTGTTTAAAAGAAATGGATAGCACAGAGCATTTCGTTTGTGAATATCCTCCAGGCTGCGTATTTTGGATTCCGATGCCATGAGAACGAGTAAAATTCGTTCTCTTAAAGAAGTGGTCGTCTTTGGGTTGTTTGAACCAGTGAAGCCATAAAAGCTGTTGGAGAAAGAATTTGTAGAAATCCTCTTAGAAAACAGAAAATGAGGAAAATTAATGTATCGACTAGATCCATGTTAAGACTAATTAGAGATGATATTCACATAAAAGTCTTCCGTCGCTCAACTGGTCAGAAAATGAGGAAAATTAATGTATCGACTAGATCCATGTTAAGACTAATTAGAGATGATATTCACATAAAAGTCTTCCGTCGCTCAACTGGTCATATTTTGACAACGCGTTTGAAGAAAATTAGACTCGACAGGTAAGCAGCTGCTTTGGTGGCACGCGGTCAACGGGCATGAAAATATTATTCTCACAGATGAGAAAATGTTCACTGTTGCAGAAGTTTTTAATAAGCAAAACGACAAAATCTATGCTAAAACTTCCCAAGACGCAAACAAAAGGGGTGTTGAAGCAGTTGAGCAGCAGAATAGCTGAATGGACAAATCGTTTGAAGGCTTGTGTCAAAGCAAATGGTCACAATTTCGAATGAAAATTTAAATTTTTTATTTTAATATTTACATGATTAAATAAAACTAACTTCACTAAAAAAAGTATTATAATTTCATATCTCTAATGGACTTAACTTGTAACAGAACTTTTGGCTGGACTAAGTATATACACTCTTTTGTACGATTATTTACGTTCGAAAACGAACATTCAAATGAAGAAAATCGTGTTTTTCATTAAACTACTGTCACCTGGTACATTGCAATAGTCTTAGCCTAAACTAGTTCAGAACTAGTGCCTATGTATGTAACACACAAAGTTCGAATTTTCACACTAGGCACACACTAATACTGTGAGAGGAGAAACAAAAAATACAAATCATTTAATACTTATTGGAAGTGTTTTGTTTTTTAGAGAAAGAGAGACGGAGAGAATGGCGTTTAACACTCAACAGAGCAAATTGTAAACAAGCTTGGGGAAATGTAAAAAGTAAACATTCGGTCAAGCGTAGGCACATACGGCACATACAATATATACTATGTAAGTGTGTGCGCATTAAAGGCATCCCACAATGTTTATTTTGTGGTCATTTTTCTATCTTTGTACTTATTGTAGTATTGAATGTAGAGGTATGTTGGTACATATGTACATACATACATACATATATAGGTACACATGCCTGCGTCAATAGTGCGCAATAAGAGAAAACAAAACCAAATACAAACACGTCAAAAAGAAAGCTCTAATAAAATCTACATTGGAAAGTGACATATGCCTATATGTATGTATGTGTGTATGTATGTATGCGTGCATGTTGCAAGCCTGTTTTTCATTATTTACATTGCATCACTGATATATAAAAATACATACCCGTATGTATGTATGTGTTATACTTGCATACCTCTGCGTACACATCTGCACAAACACATACTCGTGCATATGTAACGTAAGTAAAAGCGGTCATTAGCATTTCATTGAATAATACGAGTGAAAAAGCAGAGAAAATTCATTTTTTGTGTATGGTTTTTCTTTGATTCGGATACACGAAACTAACCAAAAAAGATTTCAAGATTGTGTCATCCGTGAGAGTGTTTCCGGCTGCGACGTAATTGGCAAATAAGAAAGAGAATGGCGTAGTACATACGTTCGCTCGTTGATAACAGTAAAAATTAAAACAATATAGCTATAAAATGAAAACAAACGCCCAGCGAATCAGCTGGTATGATGAGGGAGGTCAAATCGCCATGGGAAGGAAATATACCCCAAATAGAGTGCAACGTGACGCTTGCAGGAGCGATGTCGAGAGTTGAAGAGGGAAGCGAAACGTTTTTTCCGCGAATAGAAGGGAAATGTCGAAATACGTGAGTGCGAAGAGTTTGAGTTGTTAGTCGGCAGGGAAAACACTCGAAAATTTTACCAGAAGATGTGGCGACTCACAGAAGGTTTCAAGATCAGACGATGCCCTGTAAGAAAAAAAGACGGCATCCTGGTAACTGACATCGAAAATATATTTTTGGTTTTTGGTTGGCTGATTAGAGTGGTGGTGATTCATCCAGAATCCAACTAGCGCTTCCGCACCATTTTGTTGCCACATCCTCGTTACCAACTTGTTTAACAGTTATTTGCAGCAAGACTATCTCCAGTCTGTGCGGTTCAGGAACCTTGTCAGGTTGTTGACATCTAAGCCAGACAGTTGTTCAAGACTCTCGAACAGCGGTTTGCTCAGCGTTGACATTCTGTTCTTCTTTAGGGCAGAGCATTCACAGAGGAAGTGGAAGATTGCTTCCTTTTTCTCCGGTTGTTTGCAACTGTGACAGTATAACATGGATGGTGCTGTAGAGCCACAACCTTTGATGAATGTGCCTTACTTGTATACTGCTGCTTTTCTTGGAAAGTTTCAAATATGATTGACGTACGACATCAATTTAAAAAATTATAAATGGGGTGATTAATTTTGCGCCACCTTGTATATGTTCTCAAAAAAAAAAAAAAAAAAAAACAACAACAAATTTAAAAGCATATATGTGCATGTATATGCATGATGTAGGCATTTACAAAAACAAATATTCTTGCAGAAGGAAATTAACACTCCTTTCGGTACCCGGATCTGGCTTTTTTCTATTTTAGACATGAATTTAACATATTTCTATTGTAGCTAACGACTTGAGCTTCCAGGTAGCTTCTTAAAATTAAATTTTCTATCGATTTATGGATATAATTTTTTAAAAAGTTTCCCTGACCAGCACGAAACAAATTACCGACACGGGGGCCCAACCGAAGGTTGTAAAAAAGGTATCCAACAGTTAGCCCTCTGTTCAAGTTCTTAAACTTTTGAAGTAAGTAAATATTGACCACAACGTAGGGTCTTAACCACTAGACGATTACGGATGGCTCCAGGACCGAGCACCGCTTCGGCTCTGGGGTCTACGTGCATTTTGCTCTTGGAATGCATGCATCTGTGTTTCAAGCGGAGGTGTATGCTGTTCAAGAAGCGATGAACTTTGTTGTGGATAACAGATGGAGGGCAGATCTATATGTGTCTGCAGCGACAGCCAAGCTGCGCTTATTGCCTTAGACAGCCCACCAACCACTTCAAGGGTAGTCGAGTCCTATAAATCGAGGCTGAACTAATATATGTCGGTAGACATAATAGCCTGATGCTAACATGGGTCCCGGGAAATGTGGGTATCGCGGGAAACAAGATCTCTGACTATTTAGTTAGAATGAGCTCTGAGGCCAACTTTTTTTGGCCCGGAGCGCGTTCTGCCACCCCCTTCTGTGGCCATCAAAGCCACGGTTAGCAAACGGCTTACTCTAACCCACAAGCGAGCTTGGCAGGCTGAGAGAGGCTGCAGATGGACAAAACTGATGTTACCTGTCATGTCCGACCGACTGTCGCAGTTCCTCCTGTCACTAAGCAGAGAAGACTGTAGGAGGCTGGTTGGACTGATGACGGGCCACTTTCTATGGGCAAAGCACATGGAAAAGGTGGGCATCTCAGACAGCGCACTTTGCCCAGCACTTGGAGAGGAGGATGAGACTGGTCCGCTGTCTTTCTATGCGTCTGCCCCGCCTTCGCTCGAATAAGGCTTGAGGTCTTTGGCACTGATGTGTTAAGAAGCGACCACCTTCGGGCTCCTTGGGACTAAAAGGTCTATTCAGATTACTTCGGTCGCGTAGATTTAAAGAAACTTAAAAAGGTATCCAAAGTGCAGTACAATGGATTTAATTGTGTCTGAGTGCTGCACTTGCTAGTAAGTATATGTAAGTAAATAAGTGAAAAATAAATTACAGTTAAAAAATAATAGCAGCTAAAGGTAACTCTTGAATAAAAATAAATAATATATTAATTAAATTATTTTCAAAGCATGAAAAAACATTGCGTATTGCAAAAGAATTAGTAAAATATGGAAATCATTTATTTACTTTTATTTGTGCCAATTAAATTTTTTTCTGTGAAGCATTTTTAGCAATTTTCCCTCAAAAATACTCACCAAGTTAAGACGTTACGAAAAACAATGAACACTGCTAGGGCGCAGGTAATGATAAAGATTACACTATGCAAAGATGATAACCAACGTCGCTTTTGCGGCTCCATTGGTGGGCCATAGCCAATGGCTGATAGCGGTGATGGGGGTGGCGTGTAATCCGAATCGTCACCGGCAAGCAAAGCAATGCTATCGCCATGAGCATCAAAATCAATACGTGCGATATGCTTTTCTGATTTGTCATTGTTGGATGATGTGCCACCGGCCTCGCCCCCTCCACTGCCCACAACGCTGGTTGTTGTACCGCCTCCTACGCCACTTGCAGCTGTGTGTATGGCTAATGATTCCGTTGCTACTTTGGTATTATCCATTGAACTCGCACTGGTTGTAGTTGTTGTATGCGGTGTTGTTGTTATACTGCTAATAGTTGTAGATTTCGAATCGGTGGCCATACTTAATTGTAATCAATTAGATTTTTATTTCTTTCTCTATTTTTTTGTGACAGCCTCTTTATATTCAATGGTTTTGAATGCGCTTGCAAGGCGTTTTAGGTCTTTTAATGAAGTCCAAAATTATTTCGTTAGCTAATCGATTATTCTATGGTTTAACTTAATTCAAAAATCGATTGCAGGCTCTGAACGTTTTTTTGTTTTTTTTTTTTTGTTCTCAATTGGATGACGTTTCTTAATCAAAATTACTTTCGTTTATAATTTCCGTTTTTTTATTTTTTATTTCCAGTTAACTCCACTGTAAAACTGCATTGTTTTTGAGGTTTTACTTTTTTATCGTTTAAAACTTACGGCGACGTAATTTGAAGAGATACGATAAATGTCTGTCACGAATCATGCACAAAGGATACGAATTGCGCATATCAAAACAAAAACAACATTGCCGTTATCCTTTGTTTACATTTTGTTGACTTGACGACAGTGAACGATCCCAAAAGCTTTGGTGAGTGTAAGCTTTTACAGTGTAACAATTTGTGATGACTATGAAATTTAAGCAAAATTACAATTCTTGTGGTCTGAAAAAAATTTTTGACGTGATAACGTCTTATAATTCGATTTAACAGGCTGCACGCACGAAAAAATGTGTCGTTACCTTGCTCATTAGTGTTACCTTGCTCATATTAGTGTTACCTTGCTCATATGTAGTTACCTTGCTCATTAGTGTTACCTTGCTCATTAGTGTTACCTTACTCATTAGTGTTACCTTGCTCATATTAGTGTTACCTTGCTCATATGTAGTTACCTTGCTCATTGCATTGAATGAACTGCAAGCGAAAGCGCGGAAGGAACGACAAAGCAAACGAACGGCAACGTTCGACATCTTGCTCTCCCCTACTTAAGTGAGCGTATATATGTATGTATATGCGTATATGTACATATATAAATTCACGTATTTGTATTTGCATATGCCTCCTTATTAATTATTATTAATTTGATTTACTTGAAGAATTTAAAATAAAACCAAGTTTGTTAATAATACCTGTTGTTTTAATGTTATTATTATTTTTTGACGTGATAACGTCTTATAATTCTATGTAGCCGGCTGCACGCACCAAAAAATGCGTCGTTATCTTGCTCATGCGTCGTTACCTTGCTTGAACAGCATGTTATGTTATGTTATGATATGTTATGTTATGTTATGTTATGTTATGTTATGTTATGATATGTTATGTTATGTTATGTTATGTTATGTTATGTTATGATATGTTATGTTATGTTATGTTATGTTATGTTATGTTATGTTATGTTATGTTATGTTATGTTATGTTATGTCTCTTTTTAGGTTACAGTGATCACCAGTTCAAAAGCGGAGCGCCTGAACGCCCTTTGTTAATTGTTGATTAACTCGAAAAGCATTTGTCGGATTTCATTCAAATTTTCACACAACATTTTTAAGATATTATAATTTAAGAAAGTCTTACTTCGCACATACAAAGCTGAACCAGAAACTACGAATATATAAAACTGTCAAGAGACCTACACTCACATACGGGTACGATGTCTGAGTGCTGAAATCTAATGAAACCGAACAGTTAAATTGTTTTGAAAAAACGATTCTAAGAAAGCTATATGAACTTGCACGACTTGAAGACGGTACTTACCGCAATGGGCACCCAACACATCAAAGCGCAAAGGATTCGATGGTACGGTCACCATCAACGAATGAGTAACGATAGAGCTATAAACAAACAAATCTTCGAAACACAAAATCCACAAGGCGACAGAACAGAAGCTGGCCGAGAAAACAATGTCATCTCCCCATTGAGATGACATTGAAAGCTACTTTGCCATAGCTCCAAATACTATTGTTTTTGCGCCATCTCATGTAGATGATGTTTAGTAGATGCCAACAACAATGACCGCGTTACATCGACCTTCTCCAAGTATTCTTTG
Organism: Anastrepha obliqua; assembly: GCF_027943255.1. Taxonomy (NCBI): domain Eukaryota; kingdom Metazoa; phylum Arthropoda; class Insecta; order Diptera; family Tephritidae; genus Anastrepha; species Anastrepha obliqua. The sequence goes on from NC_072893.1 coordinate 13,644,254, forward strand.
GCCGACCTCTGCCTCTGCTCTCTTGTGGGTCCCAGCCCAGTGCCATCCTCCTTATGCTATCTGGTGGTTTTCTAAGCGTGTCCATCGCCACTTTCTGCGTTTGATTTGCCATAGGATGGGCTCCTCATTCGTTGATCTCCACAGCGTGTCTTTGCTTATGGTGTTCGGCCAGAATATTATACAGATGATGCGGAGGAATTTGTTTTATTTCTGTACAATAATACTGACTTCACACATGAGCTGAATATTCGCAGTTTAGTACGTCTGGAGATTCGCGAACTCGCCCATATTAAATGTATTCGCCCGACCGTCGCCCTTGCTTTGTTTAGTAGCCGAGGTAGCAGAAGCTTTCCGAACTAATTTGCGAACTTTCTAAATAATATTTTTTCGAGTTAATAATTTTTCCATTTATTATTGTTACAAAGATTCAACCATAAAAGCATTTAGCAGATGAAAAGCTGGCATTATGAATATAAAAAATAGTGAATACTTTTCTTGAAATGCGAGCAAATTTATGTAAAAAATGTTCTGAAATTTGGTAGAAGCTAAACTGAAAAAATATTATCATACTTTGGGTAGAAAGAAATTCACTATTTTTGTATAAAATTTTTGTGCAAGTGGTTTAAAACTTTTTTATGCTCTACATATCTTTAGCTCCTGGGCGGTGCTACGACATGTTAGTAGCCGGTTAACTACGATTATTTCTGCGAGTTTATCGACATTTTCTTTAACATCAAAAATGCCTGAACGGAATCGAAGAAACCGAAATTGCACCAATTTGCTGTGACAGTATCGGTACCATAAACCCCGTTCACAATTTCAGCAGCCTGGCTTGTATTTTCACCTTTATCAAAGAAAAACTATAAAATGTACTGAAATTTCATCCCTTAACTCACAACTGAATGGTACAAACAAAACAGTAAATAAATTTTTTTAGTATGAAATGTCAGCTTGAGAAAATAATGAATTTCTTTTTCCCCAACCTAATATTTGTATTATTCAATTATGAGCATAATTTGACCTCTTGTATCACTGTATCGTTAAAGCTCGTATTTGGCTTTGCCACACGAATTTGTTGTATACTGATTTTAAGGTTTCGAATTCACGTTCAAATGGCATCACCATTTCTATTAATTTTGCAATGATGCAACCATGGCCCTGCGATACTGTCATCTCTTTTGCACTCTCTGATTGGAGCAATTGGAAATTTTCGTTCAAGCAACACTTGCATATCTGACAGCTGTTCAGTCAGTATTCACGTGTAAAATTGGCAGGTACAAAATTCACGTAATTGTAAAATAGTTTACTGCCGTAAAATTCAGTAGCACTATTGTCGAAGATATTGCCATTTTTGCTATTTTACTCGCCTGTTTTATTTGTGTTTGCGTTTACCAATTTTGCTTGTGTACATTTTTGCAACATCAGAAGAAAACAATAACAATAGCAATAGAGTACAAGATAAAAATGATAGTGCATTCGTGTGTGCGAGCTAGAGCGAGAGGGAGGGCGTGAAAAACTGTACGAAAGCAAAGAAGTAATAAATAAAAAACAAAATAGCAAAAAGGAGGTAGACAGAGAGAAGGCAAGAATAATTTTGAGACTAAAAAGAAATGGAATGAAATTTGTAGTGTGATGTGTGATTACATGAAGTGAAGCAAAGTAATCAGCATAAACTTTCATTGGAATATGTCGTTGTATTAAGTACGCAATACGTTTAAAATATTTGATTGCAACTAATTACCAATTGTAATAAGGTTTTATGCAAACGGTGAAATAATATATGCAAAGCAGAGTCAAAAAAAGATGAAATAATGCATACGCATGCAATGTAATCGGGGGAAAAATTCAGGCTGAAGAAAAATATCTTCGCATGCAATAACAACCGAAAAAGCATTTTACGTCAGTAGCAGAGGGAGCAGTGAACAGCAAATTTGAATATGTATATGAAGTGAATGTGTCAGCACAAAAAAAAAAAAAGAAAAAAGGATTTTGATGATTTTTATTTTCACAATACGTGGATAAAAAACGAAAAAAAACCTGCAATATATAAAAAAGTGATGGACAACTGATGTGCAAACGAGTTGTGCATTTTGCGAGTAAACGTTTGCCCTGTAAACAATGTCACTGGAGCTGAAATTTAATAATTTTCACATTTGTAATCGGCAGGGATAAAAGCAGGAAGAAAAATACAAGGCGTAGGAGTGAAAAGCGTTATAAAAATATATATACATATATATATATGTATATGTACATTCGTAAAGTAGCTATGAAACTGGTTGTATGAGCAATAGAAATTGGGCCAAAAGTTGCTGGTCACATTACCTTTACATTGGCACTTCTTCCCACAACAAACATTCACAAAACTTGCTAAATAATCCCTTCCCGATAATACGCTTGCCAAGCGCACCGTGCCCGTGTCTTATTGAGCTCGATAGCAATAATCGTGTTTGTCACACACACTCGTACATGCATACGTATATTCACAAACTGAACGACCTTCATTAGTCGATGCAGTTGCTGCCTAAATATGTACAACTTTTAGATATTTTGTAAGTTTTTTCTGGGCCTGTGGGACTTTGTATTAAAGTCACGTACAGGAATCACCGCTCTTTATAATATAAGTGCATATATACTGTGTATATATCTACACTATTTAATTTTTGTATAACAATAACGCCTCTGTCGGCGCTAACAGCGCAGTTTAAGTTGACAATTCTTTTATATATGCTGACAGATAAAGCGCATAAAGAATTAACCTGCACAAACAAACAAATGTGTAGGAGAAAATATATGTATGTATAAATATTTCTCCATACAAATAGTTGTGAGAAAGCCTACATCGTAGTGCTTTAAAAATATAATATTTTTCGGGAATCTATAGAGAGTTTGCTCTTACCGCTATTTATAGATCTATAAATGGGCCAAATATTTAATATTTTCCATGTGTGATATTTACTTAAGAAGCAGTGATAAGACCTAATCAGCATATCTCATTGCATACATATACATATACATATGTACGTATGTATGCAAAAAACTAAACACTCGAAAACCGCACCCAAAATATTTGCTATTTTAGTTTTTGGTGTAATTTTGCTGATTATTAAATCCCATGCCTTCGCTTTAAACAAATGTGGAATCTATTTATAACTTTAAATGAAAAAAGTTATTAATCCTTAGATTATAGTACGTTTACATACAAATTTGTTAAATAAATAAAATTTGTATAACTAACTCGAGTAAACCCCCTCCCGGGCATGAAATATAAATGAGTTTACGTTTCAATGGTCCTCGATGGCCAATGCCAAAAATCTGCGAGTGTACAACTGAAAACAATTCTCGCCAATTCATATGCCAGACTACTGTTATTAAAGTATTCTCAATGACGCAGCTTTAATCAGCGGCAAAAAACGGATTAATATAACCAATTTTCATATTTTATGTGCTCTTTCATCACCGCAAATTCAAAGTAAATCTTAACTTTCGATTTGCGCCAGCGGGGATTACTACAACCGAGTGAGTGCACCAGCTACCCATCACACTCGCTTTCACATTACCGGAACGACCAAAATGTATGTATGTACATATATAGCAGCGGCCTCCGTTGCCGAATCCTTGGTACGTGACTACTACTACGGAGCACGTAGGGCCGAATCTCTGTGCATGAAACACCAAAATGAAGAAAAAGTGTTTTCTAATAGCGGTCGCCCCTCGGCAGGCAATGGCATACCTCCGAGTGTATTTCTGCCACGAAAAAGCGCCTCGTAAAAAATATCTGCCGTTCGGAGTCCTCTTAAGGGGGAAGTCTACTGTGAATTTTTCAAAAAATCGATTTTTTTTTTATTAGCTTAAAAAATACTTTGAACCCTCTTAAATAAGGTACAATATGTGTTACAGCTGGCTAAATTTTTCTTCGTTGAAATTTCGACCTTTTCCTGAAGCGCTCCAAAGCGCGTACCTGCGGCACATGAAACTTTAAACGCATTTTTCTCGAAACTAAGTTTTTGTATACGGTGTACACGATATCTCGAGTTCTGATAAATGAATCAGCTTAAAAATTTAATTATAGATTCTCTGTAATAGTGTCTCTCGTCTGACATAGGATTTTTTTGATATCGTTATTTGTTAAATTGTTATAAACAATAGTAACATCAATTTTAGGCAAAAAAAAAGAAAAAAATTTCAAGAATTTTTTTTTCAACGCCAAAATTTTTTATCGACATAATCCTACGTCAGACGAGAGTCAATACTATGTATATGATAACAATATTTTGTTTTTTTGTTTTAGATCACCGAAACGTAAGATTTCATGTACACCGTTTAGGCACCTAAGAAAAGCGGACCTGCGCTTGCAGAAGTGCCACAGCGGCCATTTTGAATATTTTGACTTAAAATTTTTTTTTTCAAAAACTTAAATATATAATAAAGATAAGAGTTTAAATAGATTTTATGTACGAGCAATATTTTGTTAGAAATAAAATCCGGAAAATAAGCCTGTTTTTTCCCTTGTCACAGTAGACTTCCCCCTTAAAACCGTAGGTCGCTCCATTTCGTGGAGCAACAACAAGACAACAACTGGTTATTAGTTAAGAAGTGTTGCTACACAGCAACTGCTACTACTGTTTGATAAACTGCTATAATAACAACAAGCACACATCAAGAAATATACGTTCGCATTTCTAGGTTATAGTCTCCGCCCCGATTTTGATCCGGCATTTTTCTACAAGAATGTATGGACGAAGCAACGCTGCTTGGGATGATATATTATATTCTATGTTTTGTTGTTGTTTTAACATTAATAGAAGCCCCGCCAGTGTAAGGTATGTCACCGGTCGTCTTCGTCTGGGTCATCTAAAGGTAGGCCCAGGAAGCATGCTGTTTCGACGGGTTGGGTCCAGAGCGAGAGGGGTGTTAGATGAGTAGGCTTTAGAGGGCTTTCGGACTCTTTACTTGTATTTGATTGCTGGTTTAATTAGAGAAATTTTAATTGTTTTTTTACACTAACAATAATTATTTCTATAACAGAAAAATAGCGGCGAGCCACTATTAATAATAGTTTGTAATTTTTAAAAGGATAAATGCGGTATGGGACGACCTGCAGTTTTTTTTGTATTCTGTTTCTATATGAAAATTTTCCGCAGACTGACTCATTAATTTATGTACTTTCTTTATTTCAGATACAAATAATCAAAAATATAAGCAGATAGAGATATATCAACATACAACAAAAAATACATGCAAAAATCTCAAAGCCACAACAAAGGAGATTAATAATCTATAAAAGTTCCGTTCCATGTAAAGTGGCAACGTCGTTTGCTTTCCGGTTAAAATAATTTCTACATTGGGAATCATCATAAACGCATTGGCAAATTATAGACCCGACTACACCGACCAGAAAACACTGAAAGGAAACAAAGACATAATAACAACAACGCATAAATATCTCACTTAAGCGAAATAATAAGTACAAGAGAGAGACAATATTTTGGAATAAAAAGAGACGTTAAAAACACATCAACCGCCCACTACCGCTGTTAGCGTGGCTGGTGGACACTACGCTTGGTGCGCAATCACAATAATATGCAAAATAAATTATAAAAACAGCAACAACATATAATAGAAGATAAAGCACGAGCGCAAAATTTGTAATCGGAGGCAGTGAGAAAAAAAATATCACAAATACACAAAAGTTCAACAACAAACACCAAACAAGCAAGCGGGCAACCGCTTGTAGGTAGATCTGCCAAAGACCAGAAACATTGTCGTTTTAGGCGGAGGTGAATTGTAGCGTTCGCAACGATAATGGAACGTTTCGATTTGGAGGATGTGGTTGCACCGCCAACACACACTGCCGATGCGCCACTTAAAGATTGGCGTCTCAAGTATCTGGCGGGAACAATTCAGAAAAATGACTTCACCGAATTCTTTCTAAAACAATCACGGAAATATTTTCATTACCAATATGAAGCAGAGCAAGGTGAGTAGTACTCAGGGTGGTGGCATCAGTGCCGCTAACATATGAATACTTATGCATATCCAAATATATTTTGTAGTTAACAAAGTAATTTGTAAAAACTGCGCTAAGCGCACTGCTAATTGCGTATTATTGCAATCGTGTGCTTATGCTTAGATATTAATTACCGTTATCCACAGACCACACAATTGGTAACTGCATCTGTCGGTTGTCTGTCCTTCGTCAATGGCGACCGCGACAACGACAGCGACGATTGTGGTTGCTTGTTTAAGTGCTTGGTAAAACTGGCCATGGCAATATGATCTGACAACACCCGCGTTCACTTTGCATGCATAAATATGTATATATGTATTTGTATGTGTTCATATGTACATATGCCAATATGTTAATTTGAATAAGGAGCGTATTCAAACACATATCCATGTATATCTACATTCGCATTATTTTATTTTGCATGTTGCCTGAGCTAAAATGTTGTGCCGTTGTTTTACCTTGGCTCATTGTCAGTTATGGCTGCCGGCTTTGTTGTTTTAATTGTTTCTTATACATATCTACATATAAACCGCCCGTTTAAACAATGATTTAGCAACGCATTCTCTTTTCGAATGAAAAATAAAATAAAAAAAACAACAAAATATGTCCAGTTAACAAAAACCTTTTCTAGTAAATTAATAAGACCAAAATTTAAAATGGCTCAGAATAATTGGATTAGAAGAATTAATAAATTATAAAAATAAAGTAAAAAAAAATTATCTTACAACAAAACAACAACAAAATTTACTGCCGAAGGCGTTAGTAGACAGCGCTCGTGACAGTGAATTCTTCTTCTTCTTCTAAATAATTTAGTTACTTTATCTTTTTAAAATTTTCGTAATAAATATTTTTCAAGCAAAAATTTTTTATAACCATTTTTTTATAAGGATCTTTTTATTTAATTATTTTTTTATTTTTTAACAAAACCTTCTCAAAAATTTAACAAATTTCAAAACAGTGTCATCAAAATTTTCATTTTTCATAATTGGCTCTCATGAAAATAATTAAACAAAGAATTTAGTTACTTAATCTTTACAAAATTTTCGTAAAATAATATTTTTCCAGCAAAAATTTGTTATAACCATTTTTTTTAATTTTCTTTTATTTTATTACTTTTTTATTTTATTATTTTTGAACAAAACCCTCATAAAAATTTAACAAATTTTAAAAAATTGTCAGCAAAATTTTCAACTTTCGTAATTAATTCTCATGTAAATAATTAAAAAAAGAATTTAGTTTATCTATCTTTTTAAAATTTTTGTAACATAATATATTTCAAGCAACAATTTTTTATAACCATATTTTTATAAGAATGTTTTTTATTTTATAATTTATTTTTATTTTTTAATTTTTTTTAATTTTATTATTTTTTAACAAATCCTTTACAAAAATTTAACACATTTCCAAACATTGTCATCAATATTTTCAATTTTCATATAAAAGGCTTCCGCAAATTTGTTTTAGATGAGAGGAAACTTTCAACTCGTATGCAAAAAAAAAAAAATGATTATAAGGTTTTTGTGATATTTTTAACCCTCCGTCGGACAACTTTTTTAAAATCTTCGGTTGGGTCTGGTCTTTTTTCGTCCTTTTCGATCATCGTTTTTAAGAGGTTATATCCATAAATCGATAGAAAATTAAATTTTCTGGAAGCTCAAGCTGTTAGCTACAATAGAAATATGTTAAATTCACGTACAAAGTCGAAAAAGCCAGACCCAGGTGCCCAACGGAGAGCAAATAATAATTTGCGAAAAAAATGTTGCCTAAAAAATATTGCGAATATTGTAAAAAAAGAAAGTAACTTAATTATGTGAGCACAAGTGTATATCAACAGGGCTATTCTAAGTTCTTCTTCTTCTTGATTCGCCGAGTTTAACAAAGCGCGCCAGTCGTTTCTTTCTCGTGCTAAGTTCGACAATCAAGTGAAGCCAAGTCCTTGTCCACGAAAGTCGGTTCTCCATAACCGGAACGACCCGGATTTATATATGTATATGTATGGGGTTTCTATGGTTTATGCTACTACAACAACAATAATCACGTGATCTTTCCAACGCAGAGGAGAGCTTCGTCTTCCTCATCTACTTCAACTGATACCGCATCGAATACTTTTAGAGCAGGAGCAAGTCTATTCGCTGCGCTTTGTCTATGCCACCGTAAAGCTCATACAGCTCACCGTTCCAACGCCTACGATACTCGCCGTCGCCAACGTGCAAAAGTCCAAAAATCTTCCGCAGAAACTTTCTCTCAAACACTCCAAGTGACGCCTCATCTGTTATAGTCATCGTCCAAGATTCTGCGCCATACGTTAGGAAGTGCATGATGAGAGCCTTGTAGAGTGTTAGTTTTGTTCGTCGAGAGAGGACTTTACTACTCGGTTGCCTACTTAGTCCAAAGTAGCACTTGTTGGCAAGAAAGATCCTCTTCAAGGTGTCCCTTAAAAAATCGGGGGACGTTCTATAATAATGCAAAAATATTCAATTCAATGCCCGAAGATGTTCCTTTCTTTTTTGATTCCGTACACTTCGGAGGAATCGAAGGATCATAATATGGGACCAACGCTAGTTATGGACTCAAATTCACTGACGCCAATTCACTTTATCTTTTTAAAATATTCGCAATATTTTTCATACTAGTTTTTTTTCTTAAATTCTTTCATAAAAATACAGCTCATTGTATAATAAAACCTTATAAATCAAAGTACAGTCTGAGTCAGAAAAAAGGAACCACGATTATTCATGAAGTATAAAACCGTGTAGTCTTCATCGTTGTCGAGTATAGCCTGGCATCTTCTTTATGCTTTGAACCAGCTTTTCTGTGTAGCTCGTCGACAAACAGGACTAGATTTTGCGCACTTGAGGCAGGAGTCGCTTTAAATCATGGACTGGCCTTCCGGCAAGATGCGTTTTCATAGTTCGCCACACATTTTCGTCTGGCGTCTAGGGACAGGGAAGGCCAGTCCAATACTGTGAAACCATTTTCTTGTTTTGTTGTTTCTCAATGTGTTTTTCTGAGAACAGTGATTTTGATGATGCGGGAGGGTAGGATATGTTCGCCTCCTTCAGTTGTCGTTCGATGGCGTTGATACTCACATCTATTCCTTTTCTAGCAGGAATTGTGCGTGGGTCCCGCTTAAAAAGTTGGAAGATGACCATATCCTGCTTATTTGTCGTACCTCGCTTCAAGCCGCGCTCGGAAAAATCATCAGACATTTTTGTACACCTTATTCCGCTGATTCAGCATCACAACAAACTTTTTAATTACTTTTGCAGCCACGGCGTAACATAATTTCGGCCTCGTACCTTTCGAATGCGTGCAAAAAAAGACCGCCTCGAAACGCTTCACGTACTTCTCACTCATTTTTGCTTGGTTGCGTTTACGGGAAAGTTTCGAACGACACTAACCTGCGTTCTTTTCTTCTGATACAGACTGTAGGTAGTGCAAACTAGGCACAAGACGACTTGTTAGGGCATAAGAAGACAGAAAAAATGAGAAGCATTCACACGATAGTCGGTGCTACGTCACCGGTACAACTCGGGTTTATATCTTTGTAGTCGCGTTTTCTAAACATGTAAGGGGAATATTTATGCTGTTAAAACAACAACAACAACAACAACAGAAAAACGTTCGGAGTACTAATTTCCCAATCACTTATTCGAGTCATTGCATAATTTGTAAAATTGATAGAATTTTCCTTGTCAAATGCATCGTAATTTCTTGTCTTCAGCTTTCAGCTGACTCCAAGTAAAAAGTCGACTTGACTTACCACATCATTTGTAGCAAAATCAAGCGATTTAACGTCATAACATATTCATATTCATATTCCTATCAATAGGTATAATAAAGCATTAATAAATTTTGTTGAGTTGAGTTGATTGCATTCTGGTAGGTGACTGACTGCCGTGGGACAATCTAAAATCGAAAGCCGTTACTATAATGAATTATTACCTGGCCAATAGCCTTAGTCGTTAGCGCTTTTCCGGTTATATAGGTGAATTAATATATTTGTAAATAAATAAATTAAATCAATTATTGTAAACAAATCTGAGATTGCTTTGCATTGCCACACATACCTAAATATGAAAAGTTTGTAGGCAGACCGCTGACTATCGCAGAAAAAATATGCAATGTGAATGTTGCATGCTGGAACTGACGCTTTCATAATAGGCGTTGAGTGTTGCTAATTTTGGTATGCGAAATCTAACGTAGTCTAGAAGGCCACTTTGTCGTTTTCTAATATTCAAGACTCCATATTTCATCGGCTGATGTTCCCAATCCATTGGCTTTGATTTGAAATACTTTTTTTTCACCATTAGTTTGAGTTAAACATTTCTTCGGTTTCAAATCTCCAATATCAGAATAAGAAGTGTTGCATCATCATGGTTGTTGTTGTAAAGTGTTGCGGAGTGAATTTGACGACAGATTCAGAAAAAGCGCTATTTTGACGCGGTAATGTTTGATAAGCATGAATATAATTGTGCCAGTAGCATGCGAGGCTCTTGTTTTGTTGTTGTTGTATCAGCATAAACATTCTCCATATATGTACAGGGGGTGGTGCTGGAGTACCAGTCTTTAGTCGGATATAAATTCGGCTCGTTCCGGTAACGTAGAACCGACTGTTGTGGGAATGTACGGGTCCTCGTCCGCGATGCTTAACAGTTGGTCTCCGATAACGAATTCTTAAGGGTGTTTAATGTGTCTGGGTACATATCCTTTACGGTCTGCCAATAATTCGCTAAGTCCCGATTTACACTCAGAGACATCTGGAAGGGAGACACTGGACATTTTCTTTTGATGTTTCATTCGCGGCCATACGGGCAATATTTTTTCGGCAACATTGGTTGCTTTTGACGTTTACTTCTTTAAGTTTGATAATATGAATAAAACCCCTATCTATTTCCCGTCCGTTCTACTCCCACGAGCAAAATGTTTCCCTGTATAAATCGCGACTAAGTCGAGGCGCCCGTTACTAGGCTCAAATAGATGCCTTGTAATGTAAATATCTCGAATACTGCTGGGTTTCTAACAGGTGATCGCTGGAGGGGATGCTTCCAAAATATTAGTTTGGAAAAAAAGAAGTCCATTATTTTCTCGGTATATGGCTGTAGTGATCGATATCTTTTCTTGTTTTTGTTTGTTCTACGCAGTTGTGAGTTAGAGGGTGTTAACAATGGAAACCAACAAAGTCTGGGTACATTTTACAGTTTTTCTTTGATAAAGGCGAAAATGCAAGAAAAGCCGCTGAAATTGTGAATGGAGTTTATGGTGCCGCGTAATAGCAAATTACGTGCAATTTTGGTTTCGTCGATTCCGTTCAGGCATTTTTGATGTTAAAAATACACCTCACACAGGCAGGCCCGTCGTCAAAAATGTCGATAAAATCACAGAAATAATCAAAGTCGACCGGCTTGTTAGTAGTCGTTGCCTCGCCCAGAAGCTAAGGATCGACCCATAAAACAGTTTTAAACCATTCGCGCAAAGCTGGATTCAAAAAGAAGTTCGATTTTTGGGGTGCCGCACCAATTAACACCAAAAAACATGATGGATCAAATTTCCTTCTGCGAAGCCTTGGCCAAACGGAATGAAATCGATCCATTTCTTAAACGGATGGTGACGGGATGAGAAATGGGTTACATACAGCAATATTGTGGGGAAAGGAATAGTGAGTAAAGCGGGATGAAAGCATTCAAACGGTGGTCAAACCAGGACTAACGGCCAGGAAAGTTCTACTGTGTATTTGGTGGGACTTGAAAGGAGTTGTGAGTTGCTTCCGTATAGTCAAACACTAAATTCAGACCTCTACTGTCAACAACTGGTCCGTTTGAAACTCGCAATTGACCAGAAATGGTCATTCTAAGTGCTTTATGAGGAAAGGTGTTTTTTTCTCGTGTTTTTGATTTCAGTAAAGTCTCTGCGTTCGGGTCGCAGAAGTGAATGCCTGAGAAGTGAATTGCAGTCGGCTATGAACCTTGAGAATGCCTTTAAACATTGTCAGTTTATTTGTTGAGGTGTTCAAAGCTTTCGAAGTTATGCACTCCCAGTAAGCATTGACTTGGTGGTCTACCATTGCATTGTCTCAGTGCAGTTTTGATCGTACTTACTGTTATTTTATGGGTGCAAGGAAAGGCTCTGAGCTTGACATTCAGCGAGTGGTAGAGGACATAAGCATTCCTGAGCGAGGACACTGCTATTGACTTGAGCGTAAACTCGGAAACCAATAGAAGATGGTCTCTTGACTACTAACTTCAGGGTCTTCAAAGCGCTCTGGCCAAGACTGAATCTTAAAAGCACGAAATGTCTGCTTGGGTTCAACACATCAGATACCAGCATCCTTACAGGTATTATAACGGGTCCTTAACCAATTGAATGGGTGTACCTCACAATCACTTCTGCAGGCCTCAGCTCCTGATAAAGAAGAAATTAATACAACACCTCTGTGAATGCCGTGCACTTCTTTGAAGACTTGGGAAACTTGCAGAATGTCTCGTTACCTTCTTAAAAGGATCTAAGGGGTCTAAGCAACTTAGTTAGGAGATGAAAATCAAATAGAGGTATTACAATGGACCTTAGTGCCGCCGAGTGTCTTGAACTTAGACAAGCAACTTGGCTAACCTAACCTCACCTACTGTAATTGCCGTTGTAGCGGCAACTTTTCTGATCTCAAACTTCAACCACAGGCCGGTGAACCTCGTGATGTTAATATCAAATACATAAATATATGCAGTTTTACTTCCAGTTTCATTTGAGTAAATGCCAGCTGCTTCTAACAACTACAGATATTTTTATTACTATTTTATTTTTTTGCTAAGCCGTTCTCTTGACACTTTTTTTACCGTTTTTTAATTTTATTGCGCCAAATTTGAAGGCAGTTTTAAATTTTTCAACAACTATTTTGTCGTAAGCCTCTACGCTATTAAATAATTCGTGCATTTAAACTTGTAAACACAGCAGCTAAGGATTTGTTGTGTCGTTTTCCGTCAAACCATTTATAGTAAACACTGCAGTTGTATGTATGTATGTGCATATGTATATACAAGCAATAATGTATCGGGTGTTTTTTTAAGAGCCTTAGAACTTAAAATGATAAAACAAACAAGAAATATTTTTGGAATGCATTTTTTTATTATAAACTGGTAGACAATTTCATGGCATTTTTTTTAATTTGATAGCCGGCATATGTCTACCGCGGCTACGAGTTACATGGTCCATTCGATCGGCGTTCGTATGGGTAGTTGCTCTGTCTTGTTGAAACCAAATGTCGTCGATGCTAAGCTAATTAGTTTTTGGAAACAAAAATTCAGTCAGCATGGCTCGATAGCGCTAGCCATTCACCGTAACGGCAGCTCCTTCCTCATTCCAAAGAAAGAATGACCGATGATGCGGTCAGCGTGTAAACCGCACGTAAAATGTAAAATAAAAGTTTTTTGATCGGTTGCGTAGTCTTTGTTTGGCCTTCGTTGAAAAATGGAAAATCAGAAGGAGTATTTTCGTCATATTTTGCTTTTTTATTTCCGCAAAGGGAAAACCGCATCGCAAGTTGATAAAAAGTTATGTGCTGTTTATGGTGACGAAGCCTTAAAAGAGCGGCAGTGTCAAAATTGGTTTGCCAAATTTCGTTCTGGTGATTTTTCACTCAAATATGAAAAACGCTCTGGTCATCCAGTTGAAGTTGATGACGCCATAATCAAAGCAATAATCAATTCGGATCGTCCCGGTATAACACGTGAGATTGCAGAGAAGCTCCATGCATCACATACAAGCATAGAAAATCACTTAAACCAACTTGGCTATGTTCAAAAACTCGATACATGGGTTCCTCACGAACTGAAAGAAATGCATTTAATGAAACGCATTAACAGCTGCGATTTGCTAAAGAAACGTAATGAAAATGATCCATTTTTAAAACGACTGATAACTTGCGATGAAAAATGGGTTGTTTACAACAATATCGAACGGAAAAGATGGTGGGGCAGGCCAAGACCAATTCAAACAACATCAAAAGCTTATATTCATCAAAAGAAGTTTGGTGGGGTTACAAAGGAATTGCCTACTTTGAACTCTTACCACCCAACCGAACGCTCAATTCTGATGTCTACATTGAACAACTAACGAAATTAAACAATGCAGTTGAAGAAAATCGGGCCGAATTGACAAATCGAAAAGGTATTGTATTCCATCATGACAATGCAAGGCCACACACTTCTTCGGCCGCTCGCCTAAAATTATTAGAGCTTGGTTGGTATGTTTTGCCGCATCCACCATATAGTCTTGACTTTGCACCATCTGATAACTTTTTGTTTAGATCTTTCCAAAACTCCTTGAATGGTAAAAATTTCAATAGTAATGATTATGCCAAATCGTACCTGATTCAGTTGTTTGCTAATAAAAACCAGAAGTTTTATGAGCATGGGATTATGATGCTGCCTGAAAGATGTCAAAAGGTCATTGTTCAAAATGTGCAATACATTACAGAATAAAGTTATTTAGTTTCATGAAAAAAATTGTCTTTGATTTAAAAAAAAAATCCGCGACTACTAAGTTGCACACCCAATAGCATTGTTCGGATGACTTGCCAAATCTTACTGCACAAAATTCCAACACAGTTTTCCATTCTCAGCTGTAAAACCATAGTTATCGTTATCGAGAGTTCTCATGCCGCAAAAAATTACCCGATACATATATATATGTATATGCATATATAATTTAGTATAATTGTACATTGTTTGTGTGGCAGTTTATGACTCCTAGTTAAACCGGCGTTAACACTTATTCGATATTTTTTATGCTCGTTAATTCATTGTGAGTTGCACCTGTAAAGTGACTGGCTTCCACAACTGTACAAATGTACATAAATACAATGCATACATACATATATACATTGCATCATACATACATACATACACACATTCATACATAGATTCATGCATCATTAGATGCCAGACAATCAGATCAATAAAACTAAATATTCCGAAATAATTCAAACTACTGAATGCAAGAATTTACTATAATTTGTAGCCTCCGGTACTTCTACTTCGCATTGTTTTTAAGTTAATTTGGGTTTCAGATATACATACTAGGTTCTTCAATAAGTTTTGCGGTTCGATAGGAAAGTGCGTTCCTATTAGACTATTTTTTTCTTTTGTAATACTGGTTCACTCTTCATATGAACTTTTATTTTTGGAAGGTTTGAAAGTAAAGAAAATTAATGAACGTTGAAAGTGTATATACGATTCACGTCAAGGTCGTCCAAGAGCAGCAACAACACCAGAAATCGTAGATTTCGTATTGGAAAATCGTCGAGTGACTGAAAGAGATTTAGTAGAAGCCCTGGGCGTCTCATTGATCAATGTAAGCAATATTTTTACTGAAGTATTCCGCATTCGCTAACAATAGAACAAAAACACATTCGATTGCAACTTTCTCAGCAACAACAAAGTGGACTTTGTGCATCGATTCATCACAATGGATCAGACTTGGGTCTATCGAAATTTGAAATTTGAATAGGTCGAGCCAAGGAGCGTCAAGAGATTTGGTGGCTCCTAAAACACTCAGGCTAAAAAGCCCATTGTAATTAGAGCTCTGGAAAGAGGGTAGATAGTCAAGTAGGGAAGAAGAAAAGTATCAAAGAAACAGATAGGAAAGAATAGAGACAGAAATAAAGGTAGTTGGTCCAGTTCTAGAGAACGAATGTTACTCATTCTCACGACATCCGAACTCAAAATTCGTAGCCTTGCAAGGCAAGACATTCACAGAGAAAATGCTCCGTGCTATCCGCCCCCTTTAAACAAGCCAGGCAAATAGGATCCTCAATGATTCCAATGGTGGTCATATGCTGACCCCATGGGTTGTGTCCTGTAATAATACCGACCATCAACCGAATGTCTTTCCTTCCTAGTTTTAGTAGAAAGATTGACAGTTTTCTGTTCGAGGTTGTCACAAAACACTTTGCAGTTCTGCAGCGTTCTAGACGGGTTAGACCACTTGGTCTAAATTGTGATTCTAAATCAGAATAAAAGGCTAAATAGTGGTGTGCATCTGGTTCTTCGGTTCCGAAACGAGTTTGTGTTCAGAACTCGGCCAAGAAGGTGTTGGCATCAGTTTTTTGGGATGCGACAGGCATTTTGCTTGCGGATTTGGATTGCAAACTGGTAAAACAATAAATTCTGAATATTATTGTAACCTTTCAGACCAGGGGAAGTAAAAAATTCTTGAAAAAATACCCAGTTTGCAAAAGAAAAAAAAATTTTTCATCAATACAAGGCACTGTGTGTCACAGGAGCATTTTGACAATGGCTAAAATCCATGAATTAAAGTTCGAATTGTTGGAGAATCCACCAAATTCACCAGACTTGGCCATTAGCGATTTCCATCTGTTTCCTCACCTAAAAAATGCATGCCTGGAAAGCGTTTTTATGCCCGAATTCTGTAAGCAGTCTCATGTCACTAATTGAGACTTTTCGTGGTGAAATTTGATTTTGAGACTAGTTACAATTCAGTAAGCAATCTCACGTCATTAGTCTCAAAAAAAAAGTCACTAATTAGTGATCTACTTCTGAGCAGCTCACAAAACGAAAAATATGGAAGAGGAATTAATTATTTTATATATATTGCAAAAAAAGCGCGAAAATGAAGCGAATTAATATGTATTGGGTAAAAATTTCTTAAGAACACGAATAATTGTGTATTTATTGACGTTTTAGAAATATGCGTAGACGGATTCCGGCAAGTTTACGCAGCACGAAAGACCCATTCCTTCTGGAAGAAGACGTTTTCAGGAGGTTTTTTAGATTCCCGAAATCCTTCTGCTGGGAACTTATTCAAGATCTCAAACCACTTGACAAGTTTGAGCGGAATTCCCAGCTCGTTCATTTCAACGGAGTGTATATAGAGATGCAAATCAACATTTATCGATTATTAATTTTGTTTGTCTCAATTGAATTGTTGATAGACCGATTCAAGTAAAAGGTTTATAAAACAGAAATTAAAAACGTTATTTTGTATGAGCTTAGTAATATTCATATTCTTTATGTTTTTGATGAAGAATTTCGCTTGATAAATGAGTTTAAAAAATTCCATTACATATGGAATCAATAAGTGAATTTTTGCTCAACTTTTTGACTATCTCTAGCCGATACGTGCCATCAGCTGACTGTCTCTATTTATTTTCACCATGATATTTGGTGAAATTCTTGTGACTTTCCCTTACTGAATAGCAAAATCGTCTCAAGTCACAAAAAGAGTCACTAATTTATAATCTCAATTTTAGTGACTTGAGATGAGATTCGCTTACAGAATTCGGGCATTAATCAAATGATCAGGTCATAACAGCTGTGGAAGCGTATCTCGCAGCCCTTCCAGATTCTCACTTTAGGGATGGAAATCATAAATTGAAATCTCGTTGGAACGAGAGTATTGACAGGGAGACTATACTGAAAGATAATAAAATGTGTTTCAAACCATAAAATTGTGTTTTTCTTATCGAACTGAAAAACTTATTGAACAACCTAGTGTTCATTTTTAAATATGTTTGTGCATACGCGATATTTAACCCCTCTATTCTGTTATAAAAAGCTTACACTTGATTGTTGTGGTCATAAAGTTACCCTGTATACATATACATGCATATATTTATTATTGATAAGAGTAGAAAAAGTGTATGGAAATGCAATGTCATGTGTCATCAAATTCTATTTTGCATGATTATTGCATTAAGTCGTTTTTATGGTAGTTGTAATTCGATACTGAGCGCAAAGCAGTAAAAGGTTTTGCAGCCAATTGAACTGCGACAAATAGCGCATCTTCTTATCTACCCATTTTACATGATTCATGATTCCAATGTTCAATGGATTTACAGTGGCTCACAGCTTATTTCATGCAGGCGAACTACTAAAACTTCGATTGCTGTATTTTGAAAGCGAAAACTTTTTTTGAAAAAATTTAAATATCAAATAATTTATACGCAATTGCACTATAAAAAAGGTACTCATATATATTTTTAAGCTTTAAATAAAAAATATTAAAAAAAAAAAAATCACAGAACAGTTCAAAATTTTATGTCACAGCTTATTTCATGAAGTATTCATTTTTGCTTAAATTTAAGTTAAATTTATGAATTAAAAATGATTCAGCACTTTGTGTGGTATCCTTTGGCTTTATTGACAGCTTTTAACTTTTCTGGCATTGACTCCACTAGCTTTTTCGTTACTTTCGGTCCGATTTTGTTCCACTCCTCCAAAATTATAGTTTTTATCTGATCTCTATTGCTTATGTGATGCGTGCGAATTTTTGTTTCCAGTTATTACCATAAATTCTCGATGACGTTCATGTCAGGTGATTGAGCCGGTGGTTGCATTAAATGTGGACAGTTCCATACGAGCCATGTCTGCCCGATTGCCGCCTTATGTTTAGGGTCATTGTCCTGGTAGAAACGGAAATCTTGAGGTATTCCAAGTTTCGCAGCATTTTGGAGTAGATCATCTTTTAGAATATTGAGGTTCATTGTTTTGTCCATAATACCCTCGACAAACACTAAATTTCCTACTCCGGCTGCTGACATACATGCCCATACCATTACATTGCCATCACCATGTTTCGCAGTCGGTTATATGTTGCTTTTGTGGAGCTCTGTATTAGGTTTCCGCCAGACGTAAGACATTCCATCTCAGCCGAATAGGTTGAATTTCGACTCGTCAGAAAATATTACCGTTTTCCAGAAATTGAAATCTTTAATTTCGAGCTCTCTGGCGAAGGCAACCCGGCTCAATTGATTTTTTTTATTTATGAATGGCGTGCTACACGACCATTAAAGTTCTTTTCACGTAGTACCCGTCGCACTGTTTCGACGCAACATGATTTGCCCACTTCCTGCTAAATTTCGTTTAGCAATTTTGGAGCCGATAGCATTGGGGTTTCTTTTATTTTTCGAACAATTAAACGCTCATCACGTTCGTCAAAAATTTTATTTGGGGCACATCTGCCTTTATTTTGCACCCGATTTTCATGAACGAAGCGCTCAATGATACTTTGTATGTACTGTAGCACTACTTAAACAAACTATAATATTTCCGCAATTTTTCGCTACGACTTTCCGCTTTGAAAATGCTTGATAACCAGTTCTCGCTGTTCAATCGTAGTACGTCGGCCCATTTTTATTTATTTTTATATTGTCCACTTGGCGATCACAAACATAACAAAAATTGCATAGAACAATAACTGTGCGCTAGTTAAACTAGAAATTCAGAATACCGTTAACCAAGCGACTAGCCGCCGCCTCAACATAAGCAAGTGCGTGCATGAAAAAAGCTGTGAGCAAAGATACCGCATTGTGGTTGCATTTCATCCCGTAGTGTGAGTGGGACTGTACTGTTAACCACTGTAAATGCAAGCTTAAATTTTCCGTTTTATTGCAGTCTGAAATACAGTCCGGTTCACTTGAATAGAGGCACTCAGTTTGCTTATATTATTTGCGCATTAAAGTTGGGGAGAAGGGACCGTTTTTTAAGCAATCATTGTGTTTGGTCGAAAACTTCATAATTCTAATAAAATGGGAAAGCAGAAAGGTTTAACAAATCGCGAAAAAGGACAAATCGATATCTTGACCTCAAAGGGACTTTCACATTGCTAAGTTGCCAAAAAGTTTCGTCGGAGCCCAAATGTTATGGATCTTTACGTGGAGCAAAATGCCTCCTATGGTAAGAACGAGAAAGGAAGAACTGTGAGGCCTTTAACACTGAAGGAAACCCGTTAAATCATTAGGATTACATCAAATTGAGCTCTTTCAAAAACAAAAATTACAGAAATGGCAAATGTTGCAGCCAGCAAATTCAGCGTTCGAAAGGCTATTCTAAAAGCGCCACATCGGAAGCATAAAAAATTACAAAAAAAAAACACCTTTGAATAAATTTCGCAAAGAACGGCGCCTCGAAGCGCGTGAAGGTTGAGACATCTCGGCCAACTGTAGCCGGAGGAAACGCACATACGTTCAATAAAATCGAGCTCTAACTTGAGTTTAATAAGAGACCTGGGACTGGATGAGGTACTGTGATGAGTAGAGGGCACTAGAGACCATGGAAAGAGGCACCTTCCCCATTAAAGGACCGGATATTCTACGTGCATGCCTTCCCATTAAGAGACCGGATATTCTAGTTGCATGCCCTCAAACCATATATATATGATATCCTGGGTTGCTTCGCCTTCTCACATTAGCTCGCTAAATAATAAATATGATAAACGTACGACGCCATTTGCAAAAAATATAAGCTTGTTCATAGGGTGATTAATTTTGCGCCACCTTGTATAACCAATCGGCCATACACAGGGCACTTGCCTTGAACACGAAGTCATCGCAGTGATTACTTTAATGTTAAGAGCGACTGAACTGACATAGTCGCACATATTTCTAGCTGTTAAATTTCCGTAGTTAAAGAGCCTTATATAAGGTGGCGCAAAAATAATCATCGATTTTTTTTTAATAACTTTTTTTGCTAAATAATAAATATGATTAACGTACGACGTCATTTGCAAAAAATATAAGCTTGTTCATAGGGTGATTAATTTTGCGCCACCTTGTATAACCAATCGGGCATAACAGGGGTACTTGCATTGTGTGCAGAGGACACATGCTTTTTTTTTATAAAAAACACGCGCTAACTTGACTCAAAATTAGCAATGCTTTAACACCATTAACTCTTGTTAGTAAATATAAATAAATATAAATAAAAAAATAATTGTAGTTATATTACCAGTTATTAAAATTTTTTCTTGCATTTATATGTCGTTAATTTTTATTTGTCTTGTAATTGCGTCATTAGTCTTTTATTTTAGTTATTCGTTGTTAGTCATAATTGGCTTTTGCTGACAGTATTTGTGATTGGTCATCACGAAGTTGTATGTGTGTGTGTGCTGTGTGGTGTGACAGGCAATATTGCGAATTAACTTGTTTTGTGCGAATGTGCAATAAAACTCTTTTTTATTGTTATCATTTTGTGCATTAATCCCTATTTTATATGAAATTCGTACTACAAATAAATCATCCCTTCTTTTTCTTCCTTTCTTTCAGATGCCACCAGACCCAGCTGTAAGTAAATGTTGAACACGTACAACTTTTCATAGATCATCGTAAAAGCGTTGTCCATTAAGCATTAGCATTTTAAATGTCATACATAGAAACTTTCTCCAGGTGTAAGTTCTGTCACAATATTTTCAAAAAGTCTAGCACTAAAAAATTGATCGCGTGAATGTTATAACACATGGGCTGAAAAGTCCCGGGCCAAACAGAGAAAACACGTTTTTTCTTGTTCAAAATTAGCTTTATTCATCAACGTAATTTCTTTCAGGAATAACGCAATCTTTCCAGCGCCGCTGATGAAACAAAATAGTGACAAAACGCGGCACCCACTTTGAACAGAGCTTTCTGATAGTCAAAACCTCTTGTAATATAAAGCCAGGTCGTTCTTTTGATACCTTTAGAATGTCAGCTAACTCACGCAACTTCACCTTGCGATCATATAAAACGATTTTGTGGATTTGTTCGACGTTTTCTGGTGTTACCGCCTCAATTGGGCGTCCACTGCGTTGCGCATCATTGGTGTTTCTACGACCACGTTTGAAGTGAGCAAACCATCGTTTTATTGTTGCTTCTGCTTCATTGCATTTTTCCCCATCAAGAACTAATGAATAGAGTATCATGAAATTTTAATCAGCTGACTGATGTCTAGTGCCATTAATGTGTTAGTTCCGGGACTTTTCAGCCCATGTGTTATTCTCAACACAGAAAACTCGACTTGAGATATGAGCGATAATGTGCTAACTCATTTAATTTCTCGGTTTATGCAAAATGAACGAGTCTCTCGACTATTCAATTCAAAAATCTTCTTAAGCTCCAAATTTGAAACTGTGATTGGCTTAGGGAAAGTGGGCGATAGCGGCAATGATATCTGAGCTTCTGGGTGAGCTCCTTTACATGTTTCTTTATTTGAGCTTTATAGCTCATAAGGTTTGTTAGCGCACTTCATTATGGACTAAGAGTCGCTTGTGCATTCAGGACCGTCTCTGACGACGCGATTTGCGTTATCGCCGGAAAGCTCCCTTTGGATATATAGAGAGAAAATGAGTAATCTCTATGACAGGCAGGGAGCAAAGCCATCAAAGGAGAAAAAAGCTACAGAACGGCTTCAATCCATAGAAAAACAGCAACATAGATGGGATCTATCAGTCACCGGATATTAGACTCATAAGGCTATGAAATTGCATCATGGGTGATCAGGAAACACGGCGTCGTTGATTTTTATCTAACGCAGTTTATCAGCGGGCACGGATGCTTTCGGTCGCGTCTCCGCCGTTTTAAGCTGGCAAGACAACCCCTACTGCTCACACTGCTCCAACACGATCGAATGCCATCTTCCAATGTGACCGTTTTCGAGAGAAGCGTCAAACACTGGAGGTGCTACTTGGACACCCGTTGCAGGTGAACAATCTGATAACAGCCATGTGTTAAGACAGATTCAGAAAAATAATGCAGTTTGACTCACGCTGACGCGAACAAATCGGATATCGCATTCTTCCGATGTTCCTTTTGCTTCAAAAAGCGGAGCAATTGAGAGTATAGATGATATAAAACCTCCCATTCCCATGACAGCCGGTTCTACGTTACAGGAATGACTCGGGTTTTTCCCGACCAAGGGCTGCCGCCCCAGTAAACTAGCCCTGTCTAGTGAACAGTATATAAAATATGTCAAAAGGAGAGGACGCGGGAACCAATTATGGTTAATGAACACAAACTTGGCGCAGATAGAGACATAAGAAGACGAGCCCAGGGCGAGCCCAGACGAGCAGGAAGCTGGCTACAAATATGGTGGACCCAGACGTGGATGAATAGAAGTGGTCCACTTCATGGATGCTGTTCTGGGCCCTCTCGAAGTAATACAGTAGTTCCGGGAAGGGAGTCTCCCCAGAAAAGGAGGAGGCCACTCAACACGGTAGACGACGGTCGCTGTAAGTGCGAAGACATTTTGAGCCGTACCTCACCCACCAAAAAACAAAACGAACAAGCGCACATCAGCCTTGTGACTCGTTGAAACTTTGGATGAGTCTTTCTCTTTTAAACTGTGGCTGTAGAAATTTATCGAAGTGGTCATTAGTGAGTTGATGATAAGCAGTGTGTCCGAAATGGGTCTCTTAATAATACCATATCTCAACAATCACTTTTTTGATTTTCGAAAAATTTATTATTATTTACGAAAGAAAATTTAATGGAAATTATGGTCATTTGAATTTGGTTTCAAAAACTTATTTTGAAGTGTAGATAGTTAGGCAGGTGAAATCGTTAAAGTATCACTCTGGCACTCCCCAAGTAGTTTTAGTGCTAAAGCGCCGTTTTGATACCATTATGAGACCCCCAACAGGCAGATATCTACAGCCAGTCAGAGCTGTTGATGTAATGAAAAAGGCTGTTGGAATTTAAGTAGAAGCACAGTCCCAGGTTGTCGAAGAAAGGAGCACCTAGTGAGCTTAATCGTCTGGCTGCTCAACCCGGTCATTTACAGAGAAAGTGCTTAATAGTCTCCTTCTCTGAAAGGCCCCACAGCTTCTGCGATGGGGTTTAAATGGTAATCCTAGCTTTTCCGCGTGTGTGCCGATCGACCAATGGCCGGTAAACACTGCTACGAGTTAGGAAATTGAATGGTGTGGGGGGACTCCAAGACTTTCTGAGTACTCCGTCTATTGTACTGGGGACAAAGGATTTTTGAAATAGCACACGGAGAAATGGAGCTCCATCGATCTGATATGTGCTTTCCTGAGAAATAAGTTGTGCAATTCCTCTTTAACAACAGTCAGGGGGATGCCGATGACCGGTTGGGAGACTACCTCTGAGACCAATTCAGTCGACCCCTTCCTGGCAAGCTCATCAGTAATTTCATCTCGCTCTATGTTCCTATGTCTTGGAGAAATGTTACCTGCACACCCAAGAGATTTGATCTCCTTACAGGAGTTTACTTGTTTGCATCTGCACCATGGCGTTGTTAGAGTAGAAAGCAATGTTGATCTTTTTTACCCGATTATAAATGTGTAGCTTCCAATGGAGTTTGGAGTCAAGTATCGCTCCAATTGTGATTGTTTAATTTAGGAAGTCTAAAATGTGGATGGTTGAAGTGTAAAAGCTTTGACTTTTTCTGGAATGCCTTAACTTTTACAATTTTTTTTAGTTTTTTTTTGTATAATAAAGGGTTTTCCAATAAGTGGTGTTATTCCCGTAAAAGATCAATGGTTTCGTTGATTGTGTGGCACGTAGCGCCTTTAAAATAAACGTTGTCCAGTTCAATACCATCCAATCGTTAATCATCTCTCGATAGCGCAATACATTCACCGTAACTGTTGCTCTAGCTTTATTTTCGAAAAAGTAAGGTCCAATGACTCCGCCGGACCATAAACCGCACCAAACAGTCACACGTTGAGGATAGAGAGGCTTTTCAACAATAATTCTTGGATTTTCTGAGCCCCAGATCCGACAATTTTGCTTGCTGTGGAAGCCACCGAGGTGGAAATGGGCCTCATCACTCAAGATGATTGTTCGATGGAATTCCGAAACATTTTCATGCATTTCAACGACTCAATCAGCAAAGACACGACGTTGTTGATGATCGGCCGGCTTGAGTTCTTGTGTTAATTGGACTTTATAAGTTTTAAGACCCAAATCTTTATGCAAAATACGGTGTAATGCCGTTTGTGGAATGCCTAATTCCAAAGAACGACGAGGAATGGACGAGGGACCTGGGCTTTCTTCAACACTTTCGGCTACAACAGCAATATTTTTGGCTGTTCTTGAGCGACGTGCACGGGTTTTATTCTTCACATCACTAACTTGTCCCAACAGCTCGAGTTTTTTCACCAATTTCTGTATTGCGGTACGAAAATGTGCTTCACGATGACCCAAAAATGTTCGAGTTTTACGAACCGTCTCTGCCAAATTTTCACCATTTTTATAGTGAATTTTAATAATTTCAATGCGTTGTTTAAGCTTGTATCGTTTGATTTTTCTTAATGGCGTAGTTTCTACTTGTCAAATATCAAAAAATTACAGCTTCAAAAGTGACATCTACCAAAATAGCGGGCTATTCAAAATAACACCTGTTATTGGAAAACCCTTTACTTTAAATGTTTGTGAAAACGTAATATATCCGTACGTTTTCCTGTGATATCTTTTTTTGTTTTTGTTTGTCGCGACAACTAGCAAGCACTCCTGTGACATCTACTGTATGTGAAATTGTGACAAAACTTACCGCTGGCCTAAGTATGTATTTTATGTAGCTTCTATTTGTTTGTGTTGGAGGATGGTTCCATGTGTAGAAGTCCACGCAAGTGGGGAAAGTTACTGATCGCCATTCACTTGGGAATGGCCAGGACGATTCTTCTGCATATGGTTCAAGCAGCTCACAACGGCCGGGATTAGCCCACGTATCCTCTGGGTAGCTTCCGAACACCCGTTCGGGAGTGAGCTAAAGTGAGAAGGCGAAACATTCCAGGATAGCTGGTTGTGCGTTGGGTTTGGGACCCGCCACTTAAAAATCCCCCCCAATGAAAACTTTAAAAAAGCCTCGGATGAGACCTCCCTATACTGATGACGACCCCTGCAAACGAACTAAGGACTATGATTTGAGGGCATGCACCTGGAATGTCCGGTCCCTTAATGGGGAAGGTGCCTCTGCCCGGCTGGTTGATGTCCTCGTGAGAGTAAAGGCTGACATCACTGCCATCCAAGAGATGCGATGGACGGGGCAAGGAAAGAAAACCATAGGGCCTTGCGACGTCTACTACAGCTGCCATGTAAAGGAGCGCAAATTCGGTGTCGGATTTGTTGTGGGAGAGAGACTTCGTCGCCAAGTACTGTCGTTCACCCCGGTGGACGAGCGTCTCGCAACAATCCGCATCAAAGCACGTTTTTTCAACATATCGCTAATTTGCGCCCACGCCCCGACGGAAGAGAAGGACGATGCGACCAAAGAGTCTTTCTACGAGCGCCTGGAACGTTCCTATGAGCGCTGCCCCCGCCACGACATAAAAATCGTGCTTGGCGACTTCAACGCCAGGGTGGGCAAGGAGGGAATTTTTGGTCCCACAGTCGGAAAATTCAGCCTGCACAACGAAACATCCGGTAACGGACAGAGGCTGATCGACTTCGCCGGGGCCCGAAACATGGTAGTCTGCAGCACCAGATTCCAGCATAAGAAGATTCACCAAGCCACCTGGCTGTCTCCTGATCGAAAAACACGAAACCAGATCGATCATGTTGTGATAGATGGAAGACACGCTTCTAGTGTATTAGATGTACGTACGATCCGAGGACCCAACATTGACTCGGATCACTACCTTGTTGCAGCCAAACTGCGCACCCGCCTCTGTGCAGCAAAAAACGTGCATCTACCTACGCAAAGAATGTTCGACATCGAAAAGCTGCAATCACAACAGACAGCCAGAAGATTCGCCACTCGACTCTCACTCCTGCTCTCGGAGAGCACTGCCCAACAAACCGGCATCCACGAACAATGGAGCAACATTTCTCGTTCTCTACGTACCGCCGCCGAAGAAGAAATCGGATTCCGGCGAGCCCGAAAAAACAATTGGTACGACGAGGAATGTCATGCTGCCGCAGAAAGAAAGGATGCCGCCTATAGAGCCACGCTGCGATCGGGCGCAACGCGAGCCATGTGGGATCGCTACAGAGAGCTGAAAAAGGAAGAGAGACGTACTATCCGAAAGAAGAAACGAGAGGCCGAAATACGTGAGTGCGAAGAGCTTGAGATGCTGGCCAACAGGAACAACGCCCGAAAATTCTACCAGAAAGTTCGGCGGCTTACAGAAGGTTTCAAGACCGGGGCGTTTTCCTGTAAGAACAAAGACGGCGAACTGGTGACTGACGTACAGAGCAATCTTAGATTATGGAGGGAACACTTCTCGAACCTATTGAACAGTGACAGCTGCGCATGTCACCGAGAAAGTGAAGATCCCGATACCCCAATCGTTGACGACGGAATTGTCGTTCCGCTACCCGATCATGACGAGGTGAGAATAGCGATAATGCGGCTAAAAAACAACAAAGCCGCGGGCGCCGACGGACTACCGGGTGAGCTATTCAAACATGGCGGCGAGGAGCTGGTAAGGTGCATGCATCAGCTTCTATGCAAAATATGGTCGGATGAAAGCATGCCTGCCGATTGGAATTTAAGTGTGCTCTGCCCAATCCATAAGAAGGGCGATCCTGCAATTTGTGCCAATTACCGCGGGATTAGTCTTCTAAATATCGCCTATAAGGTTCTAGCGAGCGTATTGTGTGAAAGGCTGAAGCCCACCGTCAACCAACTGATTGGACCTTATCAGTGTGGCTTCAGACCTGGAAAGTCTACCATCGACCAAATATTCTCAATACGCCAAATCTTGGAAAAGACCCATGAAAGGAGAATCGACACACACCACCTTTTCGTCGATTTCAAAGCTGCATTCGACAGTACGGAAAGGAGTTACCTGTATGCCGCGATGTCTGAATTTGGTATCCCCGCAAAACTAATACGGCTATGTAAGATGACGTTGCTCAATACCAGTAGCGCCGTCAGAATTGGGAAGGACCTCTCCGAGCCGTTTGATACCAAACGAGGTTTCAGACAGGGTGACTCGCTGTCGTGTGACTTCTTTAACCTGATGTTGGAGAGCATCGTACGAGCCGCAGAACTTAATCGCTCAGGCACAATTTTTTATAAGAGCGTACAATTGCTGGCGTATGCCGATGATATTGACATTATCGGCCTTAACAACCGCGCTGTTAGTTCTGCCTTCTCCAAACTGGATAAAGAGGCAAAGCGAATGGGTTTGGTGGTGAACGAGGACAAAACGAAGTACCTCCTGTCTTCAAACAAACAGTCGGCGCACTCGCGTATCGGCACCCACGTCACTGTAGACAGTTATAATTTCGAGGTTGTAAAAGACTTCGTCTATTTAGGAACCAGCATTAACACCGATAACAATGTCAGCCTTGAAATCCAACGTAGAATCTCTCTTGCCAACAAGTGCTACTTTGGACTAAGTAGGCAACTGAGTAGTAAAGTCCTCTCTCGACGAACAAAACTAACACTCTACAAGACTCTCATCATGCCCGTCCTAACGTATGGCGCAGAAGCTTGGACGATGACAACATCCGATGAAGCGACGCTTGGAGTGTTCGAGAGAAAGATTCTGCGTAAGATTTTTGGACCTTTGCACGTTGGCAACGGCGAATATCGCAGACGATGGAACGATGAGCTGTATGAGCTTTACAACGACATAGACATAGCGCAGCGAATAAAGATCCAGCGGCTACGTTGGCTGGGTCATGTCGTCCGAATGGATACAAACGCTCCGGCTTTGAAAGTATTCGATGCGGTACCAGCTGGTGGTAGCAGAGGAAGAGGGCGGCCTCCACTGCGTTGGAAAGATCAGGTGGAGAAGGACTTGGCTTCACTTGGTGTGTCCAACTGGCGCCGGTTAGCACGAGAAAGAAACGACTGGCGCGCTTTGTTAAACTCGGCCAAAATCGCGTAAGCGGTTATAGCGCCAATTAAGAAGAAGAATTTGTTTGTGTTTCTGTGTATCGGTGCAAGGGCTTTTAAGGCGCACAAAATTATATCAGTGAACTTCCAGTTAATTTAAAATTTTATAATCACGTAAAATTTCTTATGTTTGCCTTACCGCAGCCGAAGCTTGTCAAAATTTTTGCACAATTGAATATTTGTACATGGTTTTTCTACTTCTTCACCCATTCATACGCACTTACATGCATACAAACGCGCTTGAGAGCTTCAATAGTAAACTAACAAATAAATCGCGTATTTTATGTAACGCCTAACGAACATACATACATACATACATACATACATACATACATACATACATACATACATACATAAATACATAGATACATACATCCATACATTTAAGTTATCCACACGACCTAATCCGACATTCGCTTTTTGCGATAATTTTTATTAATTTAATTTCGATTTTTTTACTTTTCTTATTTTACGTTAATTATTATATGTTTTTGGTTCCCCAAGGGGCAGATGTACTTTCTGCATTTAGAAACTATCAAACTACTAGGCTTGATGGCTCGCGGCCCCGTGGCGCCTGTAAGTTTTTTGCCAACACTTTTTTTTCGCTCATCCGAAAGTACAAATCAATCAAAACAACCACAAAAGCAATTCGATAATTCAAAATTTTTAAAAGGAAAAGGATTTCCTACGCATTCAGTTTAACACCCGCACATTGTGTTTAGAAGTTTACGGCGGCGCTACTAATGAATATTCATTGCCATTTCATAGGTGGTTAGGTTAATGCTATGCAAAAAATATAATAAAAAATAAACAGCATTAAATCAATAATAATTTAATAATTTTGTTTTTTTTCCTCTCTTTCTTTTGCTATATTTCTTCTCTTTCACTTCGCATACGTATTTACGTATTTATCTTTACTCTTTTCTCTACGCGCGTATGGCTTCGAAAAACTGTAGTGAAATGCACTTTCAACGAGGCTGGCGCCAAGGAGCACATCATAAATGTTCTAATGGAGTTCGTGCTGGGTGATAATCCGAAAATCGTGCTTGACAAACTGCAACAGGAGGGCACTACCGCCGCTGTGTGCGGCAAGGTGTTCAAAAATGGCGAACCCACATACAGTTGCCGGGAGTGCGGCATGGATCCCACTTGTGTGTTGTGTGTGAATTGTTTCAAACAGTCCGCGCATCGTTACCACAAGTACAAGATGTCGACTTCGGGTGGCGGTGGTTGCTGTGATTGCGGCGATGAGGAGGCATGGAAGAAGGATCACTATTGCGAGGAGCACTTGGTAAGTTGAATTCATTGCTTTCACTGGGGGAACAACAACTGGGTGCTTTTTGTAAATTTACGAAGAAAAAAGTAGAATTTAAGTGCAGTCGGGTGTCTCGCCAAAGAAAGTTGCGGTTTTTTCGCCGAACTCCTAAAGTTTATTTATTTTAAGATTTACGTGAGCTATACCGATTTGAAAGTATTTGCAAAAATCGAGTTTTTTCTTATGAATAAAATTAGTTTTTAAAAATATTTTTTTTTTAAATCAACTCAGATAAAAGAAGAGTTTAAACTTAAACAAGAAAGACTGAAACTGACTGAAAGAATTTAGGAAGGGAATTTCGATCATCGATTCCACACATACAAAGCTGCGTATTTTCTATTCAAATGTTAAATCGATCTTTTTGTATGGCTGTGAGAGCTGGCCCACGGCAGACTTGCTCGCAAATAAGCTGCAAGTTTTTGTCGACAAATGTTTAAGACGCTTATTGCGTATTTGGTGGTCCACAACAATCAACAACAGAGAGCTTTGGGTGAATTTTAAGCAGTTACCCATCCAGACTGAAATAAAGCAGAGGAAGTAGAGGTGTGGAGGTGGATTGGCTATACTATTCGAAAGGATCCCGCAGAAATATGCAGGCGAGCACTCGATTAGTACCCGCAAGGCAGTAGAAAAAAAGGACGCCCTAGGTGCGTTCGGAAGAGAACTCTCGAAAAAGGACTTAAGGCCGCAGGGAAATTTTGAAAACAAGTAAAGTCATTGCGAAGTATCGTGACCGTTGGAAGCATTTTATAGAGGCCCTATGTCTCATCAGGGAGGACTGGAATTGAGCGAACTTGTACTAGTGAGGCGGTAGGCTTTTTTGGGATTTTTTTTTTAAATAAATTTTTGTGTTTTTTGCATATTTAGAGAGGCTAACCCTTCCGTTATGTTGTGTCGAAGTTTCAAGCAAATCTGAGGAAACTGAAATCGAGTTTTTTTTATAAATAAAATTAGTTTTTAAAATTTTTTTTTTCAAAAATTCACCTCAGTTAAAAGAAGAGTTTAAGATTAAAAAAAAAGACTGAAACTGACTGAAAGAATTTGGTCAGGGGCCACTTGGTACTGGTGAGGCGCTGGGCTTATTTGATTGATTTATTTTATAAACGAATTTTTGTGTTTTTTGCATATTTAGAAAGGCTAACGCTTCCGTAATTTTGTGTCAAAATTTCAAGCAAATCTGAGAAAAACTGAAGGAGTTATAGAATTTTGAAAGAATTTAGTCAGGGGCCACTTGGTATATTGGTGAGGTGCTAGGGTCTCTTAACTAATTTTTTTTTAACAATTTTTGTTTTTTTTTTTGCATATTCAGGAAAATATTTAGTTTTGTCAACATAATCAGATTAATGAGATTTTTGGTCATCCTTACAATTCTGTCCAGCTCACGTAAACCTGAATGCCTTTCCAAAATACGAGCAGAATTTTTTTTCGAGTTTTCTACAAACTTTGGCGCTTTGAGCTATATGGCTTTTGTTGTGGAATGCATTATACTTTTATAAAAAGAAGAAATTAAATAAAAAAACCAAGAAATTAAATACAAAATAAAAAACCAAAATGTTATTAAAACTAGGTAATACGTCGCGCTCCTATTATTTTGCGCTCAGCTGTTTGTAAAGGGCATTTCAAAAGGCGCGCGTAGATGTTTTTTGAAACTTCCGTTGGGCACCCGGATTAGCATTTACATGCATTTGTATGGAAATTTGTGGCAAATGCGCCACATTTATAATTCATTTTTAAGTATCGCAGGTATATATTTGTAATTTCTTACCTTTTTTATAGGTTTTGGCATGCATTGAGTTACCTACAGCAGCAAAAATAATCGCTGAAAATATTTTAGCTTGTGAAAAAAATTATAATTTTTTGTTTCGAAGGTTTAGAAAAAGGTGTCCAACGGAGAGTTAAAATAAATCATATAAACATTTAGATTCTCTCAGGTTTCACTATTTGTTTGTAAAATACGGCTCTTAACAATTCTAATGATGAAAAATGACATCATTAACATCTACAGTTAAATCCGCCAGCCAGATTCTCGACAGAACGCCCACTTTTCGGTCTGCCAGTCGTTTTTCTATCTTCGACAGAACCAGTTTTCTGAAATTTTTTCACCAACCCATGAATTGTCGACTCATTCGAATGATTATTTCCACCAAAAAATTACGTTTTTTTATCATTTTTTTTTGTATCCGATGCGGAAATCTTACAAAGATACCGCCAACGTCAACCCAGACGGCATGCGCGATTTATACTGCTCGCTAAAGGTACACCCTATTTGGGACCACGCACAGTCAGTATTATTTTACTAAGCTGTGCTTGCGAAGCAGTACACATAAGTACTAAACCCTTAACGTTAATACTAAATCCTGGACCATTTATATCTCTTCATATAAAAATTGGTCTCCTCTCCATTGTTTGGTTGTCTGCTTTCTGTGCTGCGCTGCCATTATTTCTTCCACATTTGCGGAGCAGTTTTTGATTTTGGCCCACACCATCTCAAATGTGCTTTACCTATTGCTTGACCTCTTTCTTTAACTATCGTTTCTATAATCGACCTTTGGGTCACATATCTCGGATAGGAAAAGAAGACATATTCCGCATTTTCACTGCAACTACCGCTGAACGAGCACTCCATTGCGTCATTCTGACCAAATCTATGAAGGTATTCTCTGAAGCAGCCACGTTCCGTCAGAAATTGTGTCAGATAGAAATCCCGTTTCGCCATGTCTTCGCTCGACCCATGTCTAGACCGATAAGTCTGTGTGTCCACCTCCCTTTTGTCGCTAAGTCCCAGCGATTTTGCCACCCATCCATGTTCTCCTGTCTTTCTTCGGTGCACTCGTCAGCCGTAAGTCGTCTATTTAGGCTTTTATTTTAGCTTTGTCATATAAAGGGTGGTTAAGTTTCAAGGGCCGGTGTTGATTTTGAATAAAATACAATTTTTTTAGGAAATTATTGTCATTTCTCTTTATTACGATAATATTGTGGCTCAATTACGTACAGAACAAAATATTGGCCAAATGGCCGCCGCGGCCTCGGCAGCACACCTCCGTCCGATGGTCCAAACTTTCGATGACGCTGAGGCATAATTGAGGTTCTATGCCGTTAATGTGCCGAATTATCTCATCATTTTCTCTTGAATTGTTGCTAGCTTATCGACGTATACCTTTTCTTTCAAATAACTCCAAAGAAAGAAGTCCAACGAATAGAATAGCGAACTCACTTACACCAGGTAGGTCCGTTGTGGCATCATCATTGGAACACTTTAGACGCTCTTATGAAGCGTAGGATAGGTTTTATCCCAACACCGGATAGTTTCGTAAAATAGTCAAAAAAGTGTTTTCCTAACAACCTTCCTCTACTCCTAGCTAAGGCTGGATACTTACAGAGGAAGTGTTCTACTGTTTCTTCCTCTTTCTCGTCTCTACAATTTCTGCAGTATTCATGAGAAAATACGCCTGGCCTAGAAGAGTGCCTACCTAACAGCCAATGACCGTTAACACAAGCCACGACCTTTGAGATGTTCTCTATTGAGAGGTTGTGCAATTCTCTGACCTTTTCTTATCTGCTTGCGGCCAAATTAGCCTGGTTGTAACACAAGTATTTTCTGCTCTCCATGACCTGTTGACCTCCTAGAGAATATTTTTTTTATCCTTAATTTGCAAGTTGCCATAGGAATTCCATTTTGGCCTCTGTTTTTAAGCAGTGGAAGATAAGTACCCTTTCTGGCTAGCTTATCGGCTTTGCAAATTTCCTTCAATATCTCTATGTTCCGGAATCCATATAAAACTGAGCTTGAAGTCGGTGCTAATACCAGTTAGAGCTGCCAGGAATTCCTGAGCAATCTTTAACCTCATTACTCCATTTAATTTGATGGCCGCCTGGCTGTCCAAGGAAGATATCTATAGTAGTTTTTCTTACGGCGTGTGTGTTAAGCTACACTGTTATCTCCTTTATGGCTAAGACTTCTGCCTGGTAGACGCTACAGCAGTCCGGAAGTAGGACAGATAATTCGAGTTCTAATTCTTTTGAAAAAAATTCATAGCCTACTTTATTTTCTAGCTGGGATCCATCCAAGGCGCATTCATTAAAGGTGGTGGGGCCAACAACCATATTTTGTACGTTTGATTGTGAACGGCGAAGTAGTGGTCAGTAGTAGTCAGTCATTCTGTGCTGACAGCCATATGGGCAAGGCGAAAGAAAAAAAAAAACAAATCAGCTGATCAGAACTTGCCGATACCACCTTTAATAGATTCGTCTTAGATCCATCCGGAAAAAATATATTTCCTTTCTTCTCCATGGTCTTTGAGTTTGCCACTCTCTTCTTGACGGGATGTTAGTCTTGAAGCGCTTGTCGAAAGTGGGTTTCGGGCAAGAGTAGTCGGTTTCTTGATTATTAGATGTTAGTATAGAAGTGTGCCGGCTGCCGTAGCCGAATGGGTTGGTGCGTGACTACCATTCGGAATTCACAGAGAGAATGTATGTTCGAATCTCGGTGAAACACCAAAATTAAGAAAAACATTTTTCTAATAGCGGTCGCCCCTCGGCAAGCAATGGCAAACCTCCGAATGTATTTCTGCCATGAAAAAGCTCCTCATAAAAAATATCTGCCGTTCAGAATCGGTTTAAAACTGTAGGTCCCTCCATTTGTGGAACAACATCAAGACGCACACCACAAATAGGAGGAGGAGTTCGGCCAAACACCCAAAAGGGTGTGGCTGAACCGTGGGCAATAAAAATAATTTAAATTCATTTTTCATTAAAGTATCACGAAAAATTTAGTAAAACCATTTAAACCACTTACAAAAAATATTATATATGGCGAGAGAAAGTATGACGGCATAAAATTTTATCATTGGAAGGTTACATTTTGTTTATAAAATCACTATATTGATTTTTTTTATGAATTTGCAGCGTGGCAAGGAGAACCCCACCAGCAGCACAATTATCACGGACGCCATCAAAGAGCGTTGCGAGTTGGCTTTCACTGCGGTTCTCACATTTTGCGTAAGTTTTCTCGAAATCGAGTCGAATGCGAGTCTCGAGTGCTTGGATGGCGACTTAGATGACACCCAGGAGGAATGCTTTTGCACCGTACTCTACAATGATGAATCACACACCTTCGATCAGGTCATACAGACGCTGACGAAAATCGCCAAGTGCCGCCAAAAGGACGCCATGGAGATTGTGGCGGCAATCGATCGCGAAGGCCGTGCTGTGGTGAAATGTGATACGTTTAGTGAGTGTTGCCAACTGCAAGAGGCCATCGAGAAACAAGCGGTCGCCACCCTGTCGGCTTTACACACGGCACGCGCCAATCAATCGTTACGCGTTTCTGTGCTCAATATACGCGCCGTCGCTTGCCAACAATTCGCGATTCAATTACTCTCCTGGTTTCAGGAGTTTCTCATTAAACATTGCATCTTCAGGCAGATATTCGCACGACTCATAATGGATCGCAAAGCGCCCTACAGCATACGGCACATACTCGAATACGATGTGAAATTGTGGAAGACGGCACGCTCGTGTTGGCATCGCCTGCTCATTTCCGGCATGCTGATGGAGTACGACAACAAAATGGCGCTGGCACAAGAATTCTCCAAACATTACGCCTCGGTTGTGCAGGACTTCATACGCGAC
Source organism: Anastrepha obliqua (assembly GCF_027943255.1). Lineage (NCBI taxonomy): Eukaryota > Metazoa > Arthropoda > Insecta > Diptera > Tephritidae > Anastrepha > Anastrepha obliqua. Next base: position 13,679,778 of record NC_072893.1, read on the forward strand.
GATCACGAGCACTCATTCTCGATTGTGTCGCTAAGTGTACAACTTTTTACGGTGCCAAGCATAGCGAATTATCTAATAGCGAACGAGGGTATATTTCACAAATTGCTGCACACCTTCTATCATGTGGCCGTGGAGACATACATCAAGAATAAGACACTGCAATTTGCAAAGAATGTTAATGTATCTTTCAAACGCGCCGCTTACATACTCTACGATTTGCGTTACATACTCAGCTTCAAGCCGGATGTGTGGACGGATGAGTTGCGCGAAGGGTTTTTGGAGGGTTGCAAGGCGCTGCTGCGGTTGCTGAATGTGATGCAAGGCATGGAGTCGACTACGCGCCAAACTGGCCAGCACATGGACTACGAGCCGGAGTGGGAATGCGCCTTCAACTTGCACATCAAGCTGGCCACCACCATCACGCTGGTGTTGGAGTGGTGTGCGACCGATGCGGTGGTGCTGAATAAACTCTATCAAATGGTAATGCGCTACCTTTGCACGAACTCCTTCATTGTGGATCGTGTGCCGAAGAAGGAGGAGCGCCACGTCGCCGGTCATGTGGCGGAGTGCATTGTATACGATGTGGCCTCGCGACCTGTATCTATACATCTGCCGCTGTCGCGTTTCTTTGCCGGCATATACCTACATTTGGGCTCATTTGGCTTGACATTCGACAATGCGGTAGTCGGTCACAAACGCTCGCCGGAGGAAATTATTGAGCCCATATTATGCACACAAACTATGATTGCTCAGGTGAGTTGTTGAGATGAAAAAATTGCAAATATTTGAGGCTTTACCAGACCCCTCCGACGTTCATACATCCTATCGAGGATGCATTTCTGTACTTTTTTTATTTCCTCAGTGGGCCAAATACCCTACGGCAAATCATGCGGAATAGTCCCAATCTTTTTAGTTGCTCTCTGCTGTCTCTGTCAGAGTAGGCACTGAGCAGGTAACTTTCGTGAAAGAACCCTGTGTAGCCTGCTCTCCAGAGACCACCGATATCTCTTTGCCAGCACCAGGATTGTCCTTGGCTGAGGTCTCCACTCGCTCCATCAAGTTGCAAGCCGACGGAGAGGTTGCGGGCACTGTCGAGTCGTCAACATTTTCGTTGCCAGCTGGTGCAAATCACTTCGTCGGTCTGGAACTCGATGTGGGTGTGGAGACACCAGAACGGGATCTTTTTGAGGTTGTCTGTACGGTACCAGGCGCATTCGACGACCTCAGCGCCATGGACCGGGCTGCTTCCAGCGGTATGCCCTCGGCGACTAAGGTTTTTAGTCCCTTGTGTCCAGCTTCGGACAGCTTCACCCTGTTTCTATGAGTTTTTTTGCAAATATGTATAATAATTCACATTCGAATTTTGCAGGTTCACGCCGGCATGTGGCGCCGCAACGGCTACTCACTGCTTCACCAGCTCTACTTCTATCGCATCGTACGTTGCCGCAGTGAAATGTTAGATCGCGACATTATTGGCATGCAGATTGGTGCCGCCCTCATCGAGAGCAACCAATACCTCATACATATTTTGAATAAATTCAATTTGATCAAATGGATACAACCGGATTTTGAAAAAGATTTAACTGCTCAAGCGGTGGATGATGAATTTTTACTATCGATGATTGAGGAATTCTTGGAATTACTTATTGTAATCATCGGCGAACGCTACGTGCCCGGAGTGGCCAATGTTACCGAAGAGGATCGCATTAAAAAGGACACCATACAATTGCTCTGCATTAAACCGTATTCGCATTCGGAGCTAAATCGCGCTTTGCCTGAAACGTACAATGATACCGGATTGGAAGATGTTATCGAGTCGGTGGCGGTGTTCAAGAAACCACAAAAGTCGGACGCCAAGGGCGTCTACCAGCTCAAAGAAGAACTCTACGATGATTATAATATGTATTTCTATCACTACACCAAGGAGGAAAAGTCCAAGTCCGAGGAGACACAACGGCTGCGACGCAAGAACAAAGGTGAACTCGTCTGCTGTCCACCACCTAAGTTACCCAAGTTGACCGATGGATTTGTGTAAGTTCAATTGATATGCGCATGAGTTTTCTATGATACAAACAAAATATTTTTCCACAGCTCGATTGCCAATTTGTTGCAGTGCGATGTGATGATGACGATTTTAACAACTGTGCTGGATCGTGCAATTGATATAAGTTCAAATAGCTTTGCTGAGAATCATCTGCAGGAAGTAAGTTAATGCAATTGGGTTGTCTAAAGAAATTTCGGTAGGAAGGTAGATAGGTGAAATGGTTAAAACACCATTGTGGCATTCCCCAAGCAGCACTAAAGCGCCGTTTTGATACCATTGTGAGACCTCCAACGGGCAGATATCTACAGCCAGCCAGTGCTGTTGATGTAATGAAGAAAGTTGTTGGAATTTAGGTAGACGCACTGCCCCAGGTTGTCGAAGAAAGGACCACCCAGTGCGCTTAATCGTCTGGCTGCGAACCCGGGCATTTACAGAGAAAGTGCACAACAGTCTCCTGCTCAGAAAGGTCCCCACAGCTTCTGCGATGGGGGTTAAATGGTAAACCTAGCTTTTCCGCGTTTGTGCCTGCCGATCGTTCAATGACCGGTGAACACAGCTACGAGTTTGGAAATTGAATGCCGTGGAGCCCCCAGGACTATCTGCGTCCTGCGTCTATTGCCCTGGGACCATAGGATTTTCGAAATAGCACACGGAGTAATGGAACTCCATCGATTTGATCTGTGCTTTCTTGAGAAATAAGTTGTGCAATTCCTCTTTAACAACAGTCAGGTGCATGCCGATGACCGGGTAGGAGGTCTCTGCGACCAGTTCAGTAATCTTTCGGGACCAAATGTCTAAATAGAGTAAGATAAAGCAATGTCTTCCACATATCGCAGCTCACCCAGCCACTAGAGGGAGTTTCCCTGGTCTCCTGCGCTGACAACTGTACGATAATGGCGTTGGGCAATGACATTGATGGCTTGTGCGTCAAAGTATACGATTACCTGACCTTTTTCGCTTTTTCCAAGCGAGGAATCTACAACTTTCCCCCACTAAGTCCATGGCCACCCCCTTTACAAGGCCAAAGTCGACGACACACCAATTCCGACTGTTAACTACCCCAAGATTTTGGGAGTAACCTTTGACAGTTTGCTCTCATTTTCTGTGCACACAATCGCAATTGCTACTGCTAAGTCCAAAACCGCAACAACCTCCTCAAATCGTTAGCCGGCAGCACTTGGGGCAAAGACAAAGGTATGTTGCTGGCGACATTTGAAGCAATAGGCCGGTCGGTTCTAAATTACGCTGCGACTGTCTGGTCGCCTGGAACTAGTATAAGCAGTGAATAAAGCTTCAGACATGACAAAACACTGCTATTCAGGCAGCGACGGGATGCCTCCTCATGTCCTCTCTACAACACCTACATAACGAAGTACAGATACTCCCTGTCAAGGAGCACAACAAATTGCTCAGCAAACAGTTTCTACTACGGTGATACCGCAGGTTTCACCCCTGTAGACAGCTGAGGCTTGCAGGCACATCAGGAGGCACCTCTTCAATTTCTCCGACGAGATCCAGGACAAAACGAACCTACAACTATTGGACCGGACGGTGTTTAGACATACGCTAAATTACATTTATACGGGAGACACTTACTACCTTCCTAAGCTCCCAACCCCTGAATACCGTAATCAGAGTCCAACCCCCACCCACAGCAGATGAAGAGCTTCAGCTACCCCGAGAGACCCGCGTAACTTTGGCACAATTACGTTCTGGTACTGTAGCAGACTGAACTCCCACATATCTAGAATTGGCCCCGACATACCAAACTTATGCCCTGCATGTGAAGGTACTCCGCACGCCACTAAATACGTTTTCACATGCCTCATCAAAACTACTCACCTAACACCCCTCTCCCTCTGAACCCAACCTGTTGAAACAGCAAGTTTCCTGGGCCTACCGGTATATGAGCACTACATTGCACAGAAAGGGTTTACTAAGCTGCTACAACAACAACAGTCGGCCTGATATAAATGGCAACGTACGACCAAAAAAAAAAAACTCTTTGAGGGTTTTAGCCACTGCATTACGTCCAATTGCCGATTTTTTCGCTCTTAATCTCTCTAAATTATGTCACCTTTGAAATGCACTAAAGTATTATCTGAGCCAATTACATCGAACATTAACGAACTTTTTAGGCTACACAATTTAAAAAAATATTAATAATTGGTGTTTACACCTGGCTGTTTGGCAGAGCTCCTTCTCCTATTTGTGGTGTGCGTCTTGATGTTTTTTCACAGTTTTTTGCCGCCTTCAAATGAACAGTTTTCATGAGCAGCTTTCTTATGTCAAAAATACCCTCAGAGGATTGCCATTGCCCGCAATTAGGAAACACTTTTTCTATTATTTGTTGTTTCATACCCCAGTTTTCGACCCTGTGCACTTCCGAAAGGTAGTCATGCAACAAGCCATTCGGCTACCGCAGCCGCCAACTTAAGGTGCCTGCCCAATGCAGGCTGGCTTTGTTTGCTTGGCTTCGACAGCTGTCAAAAATGAATAGAACAATATTAAAATAGCCGTCTTCTATTCGCCACTTCTCTGCTCGCTATCTCTCAGCTCGACTAACTTGCTAACGCTTGGCGAAAAGAAGAGGCCTATATATGAAATGAGGCCAAATGGCAGCTTTGCTTGAAGCGCTTGAAGTACGGCGAAGTTTCATAGAGCTTTGACTTTAGGAATTGAACACCCTTGTCTTTTGTTTAATTTGATTTGATTTAACTCCATTTGTGAATTTTAGACAGATTAGAGAGTTTGTTTATTTACATTCACTTTTAAAAAATGTTTCAAGAAAATTTAATAAATGCCATCGAAAAGCATTATTGAATTGTTCCTCGTCTCATCTCGTCTTGCGCAAAGTTGAAAGTGCTCATGTTTTTGTCGATATCTTCTTCTTCTTGATTGGCGCGATAACCGTTTTAACAAAGCGCGCCAGACGTTTCTTTCTCGCGAAATCCAGCGCCAGTTGGAAACACTAACTGAAGCCAAGTCCTTCTTCACCTGAAGGATGGTTCCGTGTGTAGAAGTCCACGCAAGTGGAGAAAGTCCCTGATTGCCATTCACTTGGGAGTGGCCAACTCGACAACTTCCGGGCTTCGCCTTAGTATTCCCTGGGCAGCTTCCGAACATCCGTTTGAGAGTGAGCCACGAAAAAACTCTTCTCTTATGAAAAACAAAACAAATCCTCGTTAAAAAAACTGCTTTAGTGCTGATCTTTCCCCGTATCTTTCTCCGGTCCCTGGGGACCATCGTTACACTTTTCGTGGGACTGATAAAGTTAAAGTTAAAAGTTCAAGTTAAAAGATAAGAAAACTTCGCTTGATGCATCACTGTTTTCTCCTTCCAACATTTTCGGTTTTATGGGCGATAAATATTCTCAAGAACAAACTACAGGGTACGGTACTCGAAGTGTAACCAATTAAAAATTAGTTTGGAAAATTACTTTTATTCAATTCAAGGTAAAAAATGTGTGAAAATAATGCAAAATTTAGAATCAATTTACTTTTACTCGATATGACTACCTTTTGACTTGACTATGGCCATGAGATGGTCCAGAAACGAATCGCAAGATTCCCGAATGTGAATTCCAGGTATTTTGACCCACTCGCAGACAATGGCTCTTTTCAACGTCGCGAGACTAGTGAATCTTTTAGTTCGGACCTGGCTCTCCAAAATGGCTCGAAGAGAATAATCCATCGGATTCGCGTCTGGAGAATTTGAGAGCCATTGTGTGGACGTTCTAAAGTTTGGAACGTGGTTTTTTACCCATTCTTGGTTCACTCGAGCTTTGTGAGGCCGTGCCGAGTCCTGCCACCGAAATGTCTGTTTGCCTACGGCTTCAAAGCAACCTCCAGAATACTTTCCCGATAATATTTAGCAGTTACCTTAACGCCAGGCTCGATTAAAACGATTGAAGAGCGCCCATCTGCGGTTACAGCGGCCCAAACCATTACTTGTGGCGGGTGCTGCCTCCTGGTGGCCAATCGATGACTCAAATTCTCGTATCAACGGCCGGTGAAATAAATCCTATCGTTTTGGAAGTTTACGAATTGCTCAATTTGAAAAATGTTTTCGTTAGAAAACACAATGTTCGGAAGTTGACCGCTGTCGGCCTAGCGAAACAACTCCTTCGCTCTCTCAAGTCTGACTTGTTGCTGCTTTGGTGTGAGGTCATGCACCTTGTGGATCTTTTAAGGCTTGACTTTGACATCATTTTTCATTGTGCGGCGGATGCTAGGGTCGGATATTTTTAGCTCTTTCGCCATTTGATTGGCACTTCATTGGGAATTTCGCTCAAGTCGTTTCTTCACTTTTCGAACCATTTCACGTGACGTTGCAGTCTTTTGATGACCACCTGCATGACGTTTCGCGATGCTACCAGTTTCATTGTAACGAGTAATGGTGCGATAAACAAAAACTTTATTTACTTTAAGGTGCTCCAGCTCACGAACAATCGCTTTTTGTGATTTTCCAGCTAAAATCACACTTTTACGTTTGAAATCCATTACAGAGTTTCTTTTTTCGCGTTTACTCTCGGCAATATGCCTTCGCCTGCTAATAAACAATACTTTGATTGTCATTTAGCGAACTAATAGACAAATGGTGGCCGTGCATTAGCTGCGCGAGCGGTCTGAAGTTGGTTACACTTCGAGTGCCGGACCCTGTAAATTTTGTACTCTCAAACGATCTGTATACTTTGTGACCTTTGAGACTTTTATGACTTTCTGCCAACTGAAAGCTTCTTTGAAGGTACGCATGCATTGCCTGTTCCATTGCCTCACTCTATGAAAAGGAACGATACCTTGGCTTATCTCGAATATGACTCCGAAAGTGGGCGCCGTACGCAGTGCGTAAAATCGCATGCTGAGAAGTCACTGATTATCGCCTACTTAGAGAGCGACCGCTTCTTGCCGGCGGCGGGAAAATATCGGGGCCGCGCTCAACGAGTTAACATCACGATTCAAAATTGTGTTATGTATTATGGAATATGACTAACATTTCTGCTTCCTTGTTCCTTCTGATTGTGATGAAGCGTTCCGAGCGCTCATTTGGCCATACAAGTTTTCAAAGCCAGCCTGCATTGTGTCAGCACCTTTACTTGCAAACTACCCAATTTACTCGGCAGATACTTTTTTCAAACACTAAAATAACTACTTTATTTCTCAACAGGTACTCTATTTAATTGGCTATGGACTGCAAGAAGAGCAATCGGGCAATTATCCGTTCCTCTCCTTCCACGAACAGGCACAAAAATACAATATGCTATCGAAATTAGAAGAGCTATCGCGCAGCGCCAGGGTAAGCATTGCCTCATTGCAAATCTTTGAATGATTTACTTATTTTTGCTTTTGCTATCAGGTTGAGTCTCACCGTGATTTCATACTTTGGACAATTAAGAAATTCAAGGAGCTACAAACCAAAGACCAAACAGTCAGCGGTGGCGATGTGAGCGCAATGCCGATAGAAGGCGAATCCGTCGAGGTGGCACGCCCACTCACCGCTTCCGAGCAGGAGAAGCAAGACAAGGAGGAACGCGCGCGCTTGGCCGCTGAACGACGCGCCAAAATAATGGCACAAATGCAAAATGCCCAAAATAATTTCATGAAATCGAATGCCGAAATGTTTGCCAGCGCCAATGTGCAGTCGGGCAATCGCGACACATCGACAACCATGGAATGGCAAGATGATGTTTCGGTAATGGACGAAGAAGGCGCTGTGGCCTACAATTCGCTGGCTTGTCTGGGTGTGGAGCGTCGCTTGCAGCAGCCGGAAGAGCAGAGTTTCAAATGTATACTCTGTTTTGAGGATTGCACCGTTAGCAAGGATGGGCCGACACTTGTCTATTCGGCATTCGTGCAAAAATCGAAAGTGTTGCCACCCGACGCAAAATATGCCTATTCGGTGCACACGAGCAGCTGCGGTCATGTGATGCACGTCGATTGCTGGCAAGAATATTACAACAACGAAGAATCGAAGGAACAACGGCGGCCACATAGGAGTCGCCAGCCTTTCCCCCAAACACCACAGAGCACTGAATTTCAATGTCCGTATTGTCGTTGCCTGAGCAACTCGGTGTTGCCGCTAAGCGCGCCACTGTCGAAGTACTCAATGCCATTGGTTATACACAAGGGCGAGGATTTGTTCCCCATCGATATGTGGATTGAAGTGATGAAAACGCTGGCCGACGAATTGAATGTGTCCACTGTTGAGGGCAATTTCGATCGTGTTCTGCCACCGGCTCACACAATATTGTCGCGTGCAAACCTGTATGCGAATATCGCACAATTCGAGCGCATCGCACAACCGATTGAGAAGACCGAGTTTCCGCCAAGTTGGACCAATTATGTGCAACACTACGTGAAATCGTTGCGTCAACACGCACCTACCGATTTTGAAAAGTCGGAAAAAGAAGGGCTGCTATGGCTGTGGAACACCTGTGTCTACACAGTTCAAACACTGGAAGTTTACTTGCGCGCAGTGGGCAAGCCATTCAAGAGCGAAATGTCCATACGCCATAAGAGCTGCCTAAATGGGCTGGTGCGCGCAAGCTGTTTGTATGGCGCCAATCTGACGAGCACAGATGTGAAGAACCTGGAGGGACCGGCGGCTGAGTTGCTCGACATAATCTTCAAACAGAAAGGCAATTCGGTCATCGAGTGGAATTGCTTCAGCATGATGGTGCAAATGATCTGCATGGTGCCGAATTTACTCTTCGCCTCTTCGCGTAAGTTGCTTGCTTTTCCAACTTAATTATTACATAGGTAAATTTTAACATTCCAGACAAAGCTGTGGTGGTCAACGGCAGCATGATGGACTTCTATGCAGTGCAGCTATTCTTTCTGGCTAATATGGTGAAGGCAATCGTGCTTTTCGAGCCACCCACATTGGAAGGTGACATGGAAATGGATGTGGATGAGGAATTTGACCAGGGCGTGAAACAGCTACCGGAAAAAGTACGCAACAACATAGCCGAATTCTATCGCAAATACAATTTCGCCGCACGCCGACAAGCGGGCAACACAGAGCAGCAGCAGCAGATGCGTTCACGACCACAACCGCAAACGCCACCAAAGTCGGATGAGTCCACAACGCAAGAGCCAATGCAGCCAACAGTCAGCGACGCAGAGCCATCGCAGGATGCATACATTGCCGACGATGAGTTTAAGGCACCTTGCACTTTGAGCACCATCGCCGCGCTGTACGATCACATCAAAACTGAAATGCGTGAATTTTTACGTTGCTGCTGTTTGTTCTTCCACTTTGTGACCGAAGTCGAATTCCCCGATGAGCTCAGCTACACGGCCAGTGATACATATGAGAATATGTGCAAATATTTAGGACTGCAGACCGGCTTGGAGACATATTTCGAGAGTGCCGGCTGCTATGCCTCCATACTGGAGACATTTGCCTCGCATCCCGACATAGTTTACTGTGACGTAACAACGAAAAAGAAGCGCTGCGGCCGTGACTTTGCGGTGGTGCCCTGCACCATACCCGTACCGCGCCTGGTGGAACTACCCGAAGACTTTAGCGATCTTATAAACAGCGTTTCGGACTTTATTTGCCCGAATAGCGAGCGCGAAGAAATGAAAACACCATCGATGTGCTTGATATGTGGCAAAATTATTTGCTCACAATCCTTCTGTTGCCAACCGGAGCTGGAGGGACGCAATGTGGGCGCTAGCACCTATCACGCCAACTTCTGTGGCGCCGAGATTTGTGTGTTTCTGCGCATACGCGATTGCCAAATTATCTATTTGGGCCGGAATAAGGGTTGTTTCTTGCAACCACCCTACCTGGATGAATATGGTGAGACTGATCAGGGGCTGAGGCGTGGCAATCCGTTGCGTTTGTGTCCAACGCGCTACAGTAAAATACATTTGGTGTGGCTGGGTCATGGATTGCATGAAGAAATTGCACGACTAAATGACAATACGTCTGTGGTGGCCACACAGTGGCATCACATCTAGTCGTTTTGGACGTGGCCAGCACAACGTTGTCGGGCATAGAAACACAAGAGGTGAACAAGAAAGTACATGCGACACTGAGGAGATGGCGAAACCAAGTTGTCAACTTATGTGATTTATGATGAGAGCTAAATGAATCAACCTTATCGGGAATATTTTAGCGCGCGTCAAAAATGCTTTGTCCAAGACCGGTTTTGCGAAATATATATGAGGAGGAACATTGGAATTTCGTTCCCGCTACGGTTGTATAGTTTTGCCTTTTGATTTTGTAAAGAAATAATTTTTATTTTATTTATTATGAACTACTTATAATGAAAGCGGAGAGAGTGTTCGCTGAAATGTGTTTTAGCCAAAAACAAAAAAATGCAAATCCTGAAGGGCAGTTTAGTTTGTAGTGGATAAGGTAAAACCGAACGCTTTTCAAGATACAAAACATCTGCATATGTATACATTTATATATGTATGTATGTATGTATTATACCATAAACATTATCTGTGACTGTTTGACTCAGCTAAAAAATATGCTCGAAAAACTGCAAAACTGGGATAGAAAACAAAAACTAAATTAAAATCCAACTGCACACAAAACTTTTCCGGCACTCGTTAGAACTTTCGCTCTATATGCAATACAAATACTTACAATAAAAATGTTAATAATTACAATTAAACATTTAATGCAAGAAGTGAATACAAAAAACAAAAACAAAATAAAACAAAAACAATGCAAAATAAAGAAAATCATCCTTTGTCTTTGGAATCTTTCTATGCGCAACGTCGGCAAGGCATACCCGCGAAGTGGGTGTAATGAAAGTGCAGTGGCATTAGTGTGGCTCAAAAATAATTAAAAAAAAATTGTAATAATATTTTTTTACAAATTGTAATATTTTTTTTAATCGTAAAAATATTTGTTTTTAATAATATTTTTTTTAATAATATTTTTTTTAATAATATTTTTTTTAATAATATTTTTTTTTAATATTATATTTTTTTTTTTTTACAAACGGAAACGCAGTGCTATTGAGTTAAGAGCTTTAATGTTAGTTAAAAATTTTCTGATTTTACGGTTTTATTAGCTTAAATGATATCTAAAGGACACACTTTTTTCGTGAGTTATAAATTTGTATTAACATTTTTATTTAAGAGGTTACATGAGTTTCGTCGGGTAAAAAAAGGCCTATTTTCAATATTTTTTTTTTTCGATGTAAAAAATTATTTTTTTAATTCAAACTTTTTTCTGTCTTATAGATACATATTTAAAGAATAATTTCTGAAATTTTACAAAAAAGAAAAATTAAAACTCCTCCATTGTGACGACATTTCCCGTGATCCCTCGAAAAAGGTAAGCGGACAACGTTTAACTCCTGACAGGATCATCAAAAATGAAAAACCAGAAATAATGCTTTAGTTAAGGGGGGAGCCTGGTTTATAAGGTCAAAAAAATCAATTTTTTTTTCGTTTTAAGCGATTCCTAATATATTTCAGAATATTCACACAAAGTTACAAAGCCTAATTCTCAATATTTCCGTACATACAAAGGCGAGCGTTAGGTAGTTACGCTGTGACCGGACAGCTATAGTACAAACTTTATCTTCTTTTCTCGACTTTTCATTTTTATGATTTCTTTGAATTGGCGTACATGAATGGAAAAAAAACTAATGAGCCTTTTGAAATGAATCATAGCTTGTTCCCTTCAGTATTAAATTCTCTTCTATTTGAACTAACAAAATAGATAATAAAAAAATTTTCAAGATTTTTATACCAAGTTGAAGTGAATTTTTTTTTTATAGAAAGGCATTTTTTTCTTTAAAACCTCCAAAAAGTTGAAATTTTGGAATTTCTCTCAGTTTTCTTAGTTCATCTAGAATAAAAAATCATGATAATTAGAAATCCATTTGAATTTTTTGCGTTAGATAACAATTACGAGTTGTATCTTGTACGCCAGTTGGAAACTCCAGCGTTGCAGCGCTCTACTAATTTCTATGTTAAAAATTTTTTTCCAACTTATTTTAACCAGTACAAAAATTTTTTTATACTTTTTAAATGTTCATTAAAAGATAGAAAAAACTTTACAGTGCTAAATTAATTTTTTCCTTAAAAAAAAATCGCAAAGAGATGCAATTTTTAGACCTCATAAACCAGGCTCCCCCCTTAAGACCATAAACACGTGCTTGAACGAAGGAAAGAAAATAAAAGGAAAAATTGAAATTTTGGCAGACAATGAAAATTTCGGTCAAATTTGCTTGACATTTTTTTTTTAAATAGTTATAATTGAAAAAAAAAATCCTTCATCCAAGCACGAGTAAATTGTATCTCGAACACCTGTGTAAAATTCCATCAATACTGGTTGAGTAGTTTTCGAGAACATTTGACAACCGCCTTTGAAAACACGGTTCCGAGAAAAACGCGTTTAAAGTTTTGAGTAACAATAAAAATGGCTTGGAGTGCACACCTTCCAAAGGCTGTAACGCCGAAACTATTATTCGGATCGACTTGAAAATTTAGCATAATATTCTTGATATGTTGTAGAAATTAATAAGCAAAAAAAAATCGATTTTTGGAACCCACGAAACCCATGTAACCCCTTAAATTTCTTATGGAGCGCTTAGGTTAGGTTAGGTTAGGCGCTCGCTTTATTTGAAATGGTGTTTCTTTAAAAGCGTGTAAAACGGAAACGAAAAAAGATTTTGTATTTTTGTTTTCAGTATTTCAATTTGTGATCCATTGATAAAAAATAAAAAAAAAAATTTCTTGGCCATGCGAGGTTCGCTCAAAAAGTTTTTAGCCTTCTAAAAATGTTCTTCACATGAACAATGGACACAGTTATAACCGGTTCTACTGCACCAATTTAGATGAAATAAATATCAAATGATGTAGAATTGATGTCGTTAACGTGTGAACTACGATCATTCGGGGGTAAAAAAAATTTAGTATTTTCTCGGACCTTTAAAAAAAAAGTTTTTTTTATTTTGTTTTCAGTTTTTCAATTTGTGATCCATTGTTAAGTAAAACAAAATTTATTTTTATGGTCATACGAGGTTCGTTCAAAAAGTTTTCAGCTTTCAAAAAATGGTCTTCACATGAACAGTGGGCACAGGTACAGCCGGTTCTACTGAACCCATTTTGATGAAATAAAATTTAAATGGCGTAAAATTTGATGTCGTTAACGTGTGAAATACGATCGTTTGGGGAAAAAAATTGTGGTATTGTTTTTTTGGACCTTTAAAAAAAGATTTTTTTATTTTTGTTTTCAGTATTTTATTTTTTGATCCATTGTTAAGTAAAAAAAAAATTATTTTTTTGGTCATACGACGTTCGTTCAAAAAGTTCTCAGCCTTCAAAAAATGGCCTTCACATGAACAGTAGGCACAGATACAGCCGGTTCTACTGCACCGATTTTGATGAAATAAAATTTAAGTGACGTAGAATTGTTGTCGTTATCGTGTGAAATGCGATCGTTTGGGGGAAAAAATTTTAGTATTATTATATTTTCCAGACCTTTAAAAAAAAAGTTTTTTTTATTTTTGTTTTCAGTTTTTCAATTTGTGATCCATTGTTAAGTAAAAAAAAGTTATTTTTTTTGGTCATACGAGGTTCGTTCAAAAAGTTGCCATTTTTCAAAAAATGGCCTTCGTATGAACAGTAGGCACAGATACAGCCGGTTCTACTGCACCTTCATATAGATGAAATAAAATGTAAGCGACGTAGAATTGTTGTCGTTAACGTGTGAAATACTATCATTCGGGTGTAAAAAAATGTAGTATTTTTTCGGACCTTTAAAAAAAAATTTTTTTTATTTTTGTTTTCAGTTTTTCAATTTGTGATCCATTGTTAAGTAAACAATTTTTTTTTTGTGGTCATACGAGGTTCGTTCAAAAAGTTGTCAGCCTTAAAAAAATTTTCTTCACATTGACAGTGGGCACAGATATAGCCGGTTCTACCAAACGGATTTTGATGAAATAAAATGTAAATGACGTAGAATTGATGTCGTTAACATGTGAACTACGATCATTCGGGGGTAAAAAAAATTCAGTACTTTTTCGGACCTTTAAAAAAAAAGATTTTTAATTTTTGTTTTCAGTATTTAATTTTTTGATCCATTATTAAGTAAAAAAAAATATTTTTTTTTTTGGTCATACGAGGTTCGTTCGAAAAGTTGTCAGCCTTCAAAAAATGGTCTCCACATGAACAGTGGGCACAGATAAAGCCGGTTCTACTGCACCGATTTAGATGAAATAAAATTTAAATGACGTAGAATTGATGTGAATTATCGTGTGAACTACTATCGTTCGGGGAAAAAAATTTGTAGTATTTTTTTCGTAACTTTAAAGTAAGAAAAAGTGTCAAAAAACGAGTTTTCATCTTTGAACGTCCGTTATTTTGTCAAATTTTATTTTGTTTTAAAGATCGTAGTTCACACGATAACGACATTCATACTGAACAAGCACCTTTTTGTCTTTTTGATTTCAGACACCTCTGAGTCGCGCAATCCGTGTCGCCAGCGACATACCTCTGTTTGGAAGACCAATTTTTGAAAGCTGACAACTTTTTGAATGCACTTCGTATGGCTAAAAAATTTTATTTTCATTTTTTAACAATGGCTCAAAAAATAAAATCCTGAAAACAAAAATAAAAAATCTTTTTTCGTTTTCGTTTTACACGCTTCTAAAGAAACACCCAAAAAACACCATTTCAAATAAGGCGAGGCCCTTAACTTGGCACGAAAAAACGTTAACTTTGCATGTACCGCCGTTTTGGATTCTAATTCTGTGCATATTCTCTCATTATTACCAAATACTCTTTCTTATGTTGACTATAAATTGGCGGTAGGCCCTTTAAGAGCTCGCCTGCTACGATATTTGTTACAAAATTTGACGTTTTTAAGTTCGTTCATAAAATTTTGTGCAACTCGAATGTGAAGCGAATAGTGGAAGTCACAAAATTTTGTAAAAACTCAGCAGCAAAACTACGTTATTGAGCTGCGTTGCTGTCTACTGATACGTGCGCTAACTGCATTGCGATCCACTACAAAGTAGCTAAATGTAAATTATATAAAATGGAAATGTGCCGCTTATCACAGTTTTTTATAAAATAAAAAATATTGGATTAAAATGCGGAGTGTTTGAATAAAATTTGTGAATTTATTTATTTCGCCTATTTATGTTAAATGCTTATTTAAAGGCGTTCGTTTAAAAAACGCTTTAAATTTATTTGTATTTTTTCTATGGCATATATGTATGTATATTAATGATTACCTTTAATAAATATTATATGAAACTTTCATTACGACTCTACAGATTTTTAAATCGAATACTTGCCTACATAAATTAATTTATGGTACATATATTATATAAATAATATAGGACGTTGATAATTAATTTATTTTAAAAGCGATTTTGTTTCTCAGATTTCAGCAGATCACCCTCGAATAAAACTGATAGACAAAAAAAAAAAAATGCTACGGCAAAATTTTCCACGTTGTTGAGTAACAGAGGCCCAATTGCTGCGAACGGCGACGAATCGATAATTGATAGGCATCATTAACACTGGCCGATACAGCTGCGATATTTTCTTCAGTTCGCAGGAAGCGTGTTCAGTTAGGAAGCGTGTTGGAGGTTTGGTGTCCCATAATGAAAATTTGGGTCTAAATTTAGTCACAATAGCTCGAATAGCTGCTTCAGTGGGTCGATTAAACTGACCGTAAAATGGAAGAAGCGCGCGATAAACTCTCTTAACTGAACTTGCATTTTTATAATAAAATTCAATGATTTGCAAGCGTTGTTCGTTTGTAAGACGATTCATGGTTAATTTATAGCCCAAACTGAAGATGTTTGACAGTGAAACAAATCACAAAACGTGCGTCAGCTGTTTAAACCAACCGTTTAAAAAGATATTAGCTAAAAACTCATCCGTCACATCCCATCAAATCCCCAGTAATTTGTACACACCATTCACAGAGAACGTTAATGTATAGAGAAGTCTCAATGGGAAGAACGCATGGAATTTTGAGGGGTACTCGTTCCACGAAGATTTTTTTTTATATTTTTCTCCAAAAGTTAACAGCAAGATACCTAATTGCTTAAATTTAGCAGCAGTTGAGTAGAACTCGTTTGTAATCAGAAAAAAGAATGTTAACGCTGCAGGCTAACTAGAGGTGCCACTTAATATGACCACTAATAATATATGTATTTGAATTTTTTTTTTATTTACTATTTCTTTTTTCTCGTTTAATGAACGAAATTACTTCGCTCCTAGAAATATGAGCTTGAACTTATGGATGAATTTGTTTTTGTTGTGCTGTACAATATTTGAAGCTGTTCAGCGTTGCTGCGGCTAAAAGAACCATGACCACTGCGACTGCGTTTATGACTGTACAGGGTTTGACTGAAAAGTAATGAGCCTTATTTTATTTAAGCAGTTTTATTAAACCTTTTGGCTTATACAACTAATATTCTTCAAAATAGGACCCTTGAGCGTCAATACACCGCTGGTAGCGGTCCTTCCACTGCAGGAAACATTTTTTAAACTCATTCGCCGGAATCGCGTTCAATTCGGCTGTCACAGTTTTTTGGATCGCCTCGATGGAGTCGAGCTTTCTTTTCAGGCGCGGGAACAAGAAGAAATCCGGAGGGAACAGGCCTGGGCTGTAGGGAGGTTGGGGAAGCACCGTAACCCCCATCTTGGCCAATGCAGAGGAAGGCGGTGTGCGTCGGCGCAATGTCGTGATGAAGGGTTCAATTGTTGACGAGGTCAGGCCGAACCCGGGCGACGCGTTTAGCCGAAGGAGCACTTCTTTGTAAAATACCGCATTTACAGTGCTTCCTGGAGGTACAAACTCCTTGTGGACGATGCCTAGAGAGTCGAAAAAGATGATCAGCATGGTTTTGACCTGGGATTTCGATATGCGCTTCCCGGCCCTCCTTGAACGACTTGTGCCACCCTGTATTTTGATTTACTTTCGCGATTGGCATATAAAAGTAGTTGCAAAACAAAGTTAAAAATACATTTTCATCCTTTGCAAGATGCATTGCCGTACTTTTATAAAGATAATTATGATGAACCCAAAAATATTTGTGATTAAAAAAGTTAAAAACAAATATATTTTCTTCAATATTAAGTAAATCCATATTTGATGCTAAAGCTCCAAAATTGCGAAAATTTAGAGATATAAACAAAAAATTTCCTAAAACAACCAAAAATTTGTTTGTGGTTTATGGCAATTTGAACCCTCGTAATACTAGGGGAAAGTAATATTTTCTCCGCCTTTTTCCGCCTCGTGAAAATATTTCGTTTTAAAAATGTGTTTACATGCCCTTTTTACGTATTTGTTTTAGCTTATCTTTATTTATAAGAGGAGTAGGCATTTTTTGTGAATGTCATCAGACCTGCACTGCTTGTTCGATTTTCAAAAATAAGGTGTCGAATTAAAGAGCTTGATCAGAGCTATGTAATAAAGTTTTATTTTTAGAAGTTAGAACTTGATGATTCGGTGATTTTTGGAAGTTAGGGTGATTTGAAATTTGATGAAATGAATAAATGAAATGAAAATCAATAAAGTTTCAGCTGATTTGCTTACGTCAGGGGGTTTTGCCGGGAGCTTGTTTACGAGAAAACTGAGATAGTGTTGATTATATACGAAAAATCAACTACTTCGTTGCGGTCTAAAGAACGACTGATTGGACGAGTGTGGGAATACGTGGGAAAGTGGGAAGAAATCGAGCTGCATCACAGAGACGTCGGCAGCCGAAGTTGCTCGCTCAATTTTGTTTTTCACCACAGCTATTGGCCAAACCTTGTGAATCTAGCATTCTTGTGAAAAACCGACATCATGAGAGACTTCTCTTTACTCCGTAACAGTTAAACGGATTTAGATGAAATTTGGATCGTGAAAACGGATTGCCTATAACTCTGGCAAATATTCGTGAACAAAATCTACGATGAGCAGTTGCACACGATTGAATGGCTTTGAAAAGTGTTTCGATTGCGAGCGCACATTGTTCAGCCGTTCACTGCGAGATCATGACTAAGAAGTCTGTACGAATAACGAAGGTAATGCGGTCCTATCCCTGCTTATACGCTCAGCGGTTAAGGAGAACGGACACCCTGTACAATACCCACTCACAATTAGCCGTAGAGAAGAATTAAAAACCGTTTTATATCTACGGAAAAGAGCTCCTCAGGAGTATAAATAAAGTTGGAAGCAGTCTTCTTGATACTCAACTTCGCAAACGATGAGTGACTGAGAGAAGATGCTGAAATGATTCGTGGTTTTTGCATTCAAGAACCATTTGCTGTTTTCACGGAGACTCGAACTTATGTTCTCCGAATTCCGAATGGTAGTCACGCACCAATCCGTTCGGCAGAATGGGCTGCCTGAGCATACCTCTGCCTGAGGTATTATACTGTTGTAATCAATGTGCAACCCGTTTTTAGTATCCCGGCGCTTTGCTATAAATTTTGCGGAATGTACGCTTCCGCCCATCCTGCCCATGCGTTTTGATCTATACAAAGATAGACTCGCACGTCCTGTCTCCACTCTTCACTTGAGGCTAAGAGGGTTGTGATCATTGTGGTTGTAGGCGGGACCATCATTTCGTGGAGCTCCGAAATATCTGGCAGTACCTTTCCGTGACCGTAATTATTGTTTGATCATTTCTTTAACCGGAACAATCTTATTGCACCACTGGTAGCGGCGTGCTCGCCTGCAGTTCCCGCTGGATGTAGGCACAATGTCGCATATAATCCTGTCGATGACGTGATTGACATTGCACTGGTTATAAAAACAGATGCCAGTCTTTGGACCTTGTCAACTCTTTAAACCTTCACATCATTCTCGAAGGCGTTCCACCACAGACATTGCCATAATAGAGGTTCGGGCTAACTAACTACTATCGCATAGAGCCAGTGTAATATTTTGGGTTCCATTCCTATTTTTTCTCAATTGAACTGCTGCATTAGTACATAACTGTCATGGCTTTGCATAGCCAACTGCAACTGTGAGTCTCCAGTTTAGCTTCCTACCCAGCACAAGATCTGGATATTTAGGTCTTTCTATTACTCTGAGACAAACCATTCAACAATATTGGTGCTGTATATCCGCAAAAGTGATCTGAATTATTTGAAATGACAACACAATTTTTTGTTTTTAATTTTTTCGACTGGTAATTTTTTTACATTTTATTGTTAGATCGTATTTTACTCGTATATCAGTATCTTTCCATACAAATATTTTTACACTAGTAAATATGTTACATATTTATATACGTAAATGTAATTTGTATAAAGTATAAAGTAAATTTACATTTTAAATGCTGTTTTTCGTTTGCATACACCTAAATACCGTTACATATTAATATACAACTACATACAGAGGAGCAGTAAAGAGAAATGCATTATTTTCGCAATATATGAAAAAATGAGATCATTCTCTCAATTTGGCTTCAATAAACTGTATCCAGCGTTGTTGTGTAAGTGGGAACGGATGACGGAAAGAGAGATGGCGTTAGGTAGACAAAATTTCGGACTAAAAAATTTCAAAATTTCTGAGAAAGTTTTGAGATTGCTCGACTCTGTACTGTCCGAGCGCGCTTCAAAGATGGACACCAGCAAAGAGAAAATATGCCAAGACGGAAATGCAAGTCGGGCGCCTGTGAAACGTGTTTACACTACTGATGCTGTAAAAGTTGATTATGCGCGCTTTCATCATTGCATCGATTCCGATAATTTGAACGCCAAAGATGCATCACACACTGGAAGACAAGTTGATTTCTGAGCTTCAAATGGAAAAATACTAAACATCGTCGACTCCGACCGACATGTAAGCACTTTTTCGATTGTATAGGAGCTAAAGATTGCACGAAAACTCTTTTAACAGCATTTCAATAAGGCTGGCTACAAAAATAAAAGTCTCATGAGACGCATTTCTGAGATGGATGGTTGTTGGTGATAAAAAGTGAATAACATACGATAACGATAAGTAAGCCGGCGCAAATGGTAGCCTAGCCAGGATTAGGATTAGAAAGACTTTCTCGTATATTTGATGTAGTTGGCAGTCAATCATCAACTATGAGCTGCTCCCCTACGGTCTAACTCTTAAATTGGATTTGTATTGCCAGCAATTGGACCGTCTTTTTCTTCTTCTTGTTCGTCGAGAGAGGACTTTACTACTCAGTTTCCTACTTAGTCCAAAGTAGCATATGTTGGTAAGAGTGATCCTTCGCTGGATTTCCAGGCTGTCATTGTTATTGTACTAATGCTGGTTCCTAGATAAACGAAGTTTCTTACAACCTCAAAATCATAACTGTCAACAGTTACATGGGTGCCGATACGCGAGTGCGCCGACTTCTTGTTTTATTACAGGAGATACTTCGTTTGCTTGGAGGATGGTTGCGTGTGTAGAAGTCCACGCAAGTGAGGAAAGACTCTGAATTTCATCAGCAACTCAAAGCGTCAACCGCCGTCAAACGCAGCACAGTCATCGTTCATTATCCACACACTCGAAACCTACCCTCCTAACCATTCCACCACCACCTCTCCCGGCCCTCTCCTTGCATCCCATCGGTTTTTCTCTTTCACCTCACCTCCTTCACAACGAATCCGCTTATCTTCGTCCAAGTGTGCTCATTTCTTGGGCAACCATTCCAACCTACCTACCTACCCTGATTGTCATTCACTTGCGAGTGGCCAGGACGATACTTCTGTATACAGTCCAAGCAGCTCACAACTTTCGGGCTCTGCCAACATCCGTTTGAGAGCGAGCTTATGTGAGAAGGCGAAGCAACTCAGGATATCTGGTCGGATGCTGGGTTTGGGACCTGCCACGTAAAAATCCCAACGAAACAAAGCCTCAGATGAGAACTGCTTTCTCTGAATTGGACTATCTAAAAGAAGGAAATCGCTTAGGAGTGGTCAGTTTTGAGTAATAGGAGAGAAATTATGTTCCATAAGGATAAAGTGGGAGTGCGAAGAGTTCATCCACCTTAAAGCGATGCACATCTGTTACATTCTATGGTAAGTGATTTTGTTGGTAGAACATTCGTCTCAAGAGAAGTTTGTGAAAAT
Source organism: Anastrepha obliqua (assembly GCF_027943255.1). Taxonomy (NCBI): domain Eukaryota; kingdom Metazoa; phylum Arthropoda; class Insecta; order Diptera; family Tephritidae; genus Anastrepha; species Anastrepha obliqua. The sequence goes on from NC_072893.1 coordinate 13,700,844, forward strand.
ATGCTGCCGCGGTTGTTTGTCAATGGAGACGAGGGCCCTATGAGAGAGCCATAATGGGATTATTTTCAAGGCAGCAACAAGTTAAGGAGATAAGTTGAGGATAACGCCAGAAGCGCGAAGAGTTCGGCAGTTCGGTTGGGAGGCTCTTATGTATCCATCTTACAGTGATGAACCTCTGTTGCTGTTTCTGGTGAATGATTTTTTCGGTGCAACATTCGTATGAAGAGAAGTTTGTGAAAATCGACCTTCTCGGTTGAGAGAGACATAATGGGATTATTTTCAAGGCAGCCACAAGTTATAGAGCAATAGATTGTGAAAATCGACTACCTTGGTTGTTTGTCATTAAGAGCGAGGGTTACTATGAGAGAGGCACAATAAGGTTGTCTTCAGGCAGCTACAAGTTAGGCAGATAAGTTTAGGATAACGCCAAAAGCGCGAAGAGTTCGGTTGGTAGGCTCTTATGTATCCATCTTACAGTGATGAACCTCTGTTGCTGTTTCTGGTGAATGATTTTTTCGGTGCAACATTCGTCTCAAGAGAAGTTTGTGAAAATCTATTACTTCAGTTCTTTGCCTACAAGGACAGGGCTCCCTATGAGAGAAGCATAATGGGACTTTCTTGTGCTAACCGGCGCCAGTTGGACACATCAAGTAAAACCAAGTTCTTCTGCACCAGATCTTTAGAACGTAGAGGAGGCCTTCCTCTTTCTCTGCTACCAGCAGCTGGTACCGCATCGAATACTTTCAGAGCCGGAGCTCATTACCCTTGTCTTGTGGATTGGACTGATTCATCCGACAATATTTTGGATAGGAGCCGATGCATTAACCTTAGTGCCGTATTTGAATAGCTCAGTCCGTCGGCTCTCTGTTTTTTAGCCGCGCTATCGCTATTCTATTGAAAATCTATTGCCTCAGTTCTTCGCCTATAAGGACAACCCTCGTCCTGAGAGGGTGAGAATGGCAACACGTTGCAGAAAAAATAGTGCAATCGTACCATTTCCACGACGCTAGATAAAGCCTTCATGGTCAAGCAAAAATAATGCATTTCGTTTTACTATTCCTTATACATCCTTAAAAACTACGAAATGATTTAAAGATAAATAAGTAGTACCTCCGACTAGATGGTGTTCAGGAATATTTACAATGAATCGCAATGAGCTTAGCCTAGGATTTCATACGTTGTGATTTGCATTTTTCTTTTTTTCAAATTTAAAATAACTTCAAATGGAATAACATTAAAGCAATTTTTAGACAAAAAGTTATAAAATGTATTAATGACATCCAGTTTTTTTGTTTTTGAAAACTTGCGTTCACCTATAAAAAGTCGTTACGTATAAAACTTAGATTTAATATACTGTAAATAGGTATTTGCTTAAAAATATATTTTGCATACAATATGTAGCGCTTAGCTTTTGCTTAAAGTACAATTTAAATACGCATTAAGGGCTCGGATACCCTAAATTCTCTCTCGAAAGATTTCACACACACACACACACACACAAGTGCCACTTAAGTTGAATGCAGCTCAGCAGTACGAAAATTTTATTTATTTGCCTGTAAAAAGAGGCATTTGACTCGAAAGTATTTACTGAGATAATCGCAGGCGCGATGTGAGAAAATGTTGCCTAGCAGACAACAACAAGAAAAGCAACAATGTGTAGAAAGATCCGATTTAACGAAATCAACAGTCATAGTTAGGGAAACATTAGTGAAAAGCGAATAATGCAAAAATTTCGAATTTAATCCTTAAAAGCTTTTCTTTTCAATGAAACTCTATAATTCTATTGAAAGAAAAAGAAATTAGTTTAGTTATTCTATCGATGTCTTCGTCGAGCTTAAAGTAGCTATTAAAAACCGGCTGGCAGTACTTGCGCTTATGACAGACTACCACAAAGCAATCAGCTGCTAATTCATAAATTTGTGTATTATTATTTTAATTTTTTTTCTTGTTTTGCTTTTGTTTTTTTTTTCTTCTTTGTTTTGCTGCAAAGTCGTCGATCTCTTTAGTTTCTCTCTCCGTAAAGCTAATTACAAGCTGCTCTACGCGCCAACAGCTTGGCTTTCCCGAAGTTGCAAAGTCAAATATGCAGTGCCGCCCCGTGCGTTGCTGGTGCCTCTTTAACATTGGTGTCCGCGGAGGAGTTGCTCGTGGTGGCAGCTGTGGGCGCATTCGGTGATATCTGTTGTTCCTTGCACTGTTCCATATTGACAATGACACAGTCATAGGGTGGCGGCGGAATTTCATGCTTCACAACCGTGTCATAGCTGGGCGGCAGGGTGTCTACAATGCGCAATATATCGTTTTGGGTGTTGATCTGTGGACAGAAAGAGGTTGGGGAAAGTTTGAGTACACAGAGAGTGAGAAAAATATAACATAGCAGAGAAATAAGAGAGAGAGAGAGAGCGTCAGAAAATGGCCATGATATGTTTGAAAGTAAAAGTTAATTTGTTTTTATTATTTTAAATATTACATATAAGGTTGTCAAAAAAGTCTTGCGGTATTTTTATTGAATTTTCAATTGTTCATAAAATTAGTTATAATACTGCGATTTAAGTCAAATATGCGCCGTTTTGTTCGATGACGAGTTCCCAACGAGATGCCAACTTCATAATGTCTCTCTTATAGAAGCTCGCTTCCCTATTGTCAAAAAACTCGGAGAGCCAATTTTCACAGGACTCTCTTGTGGACAACTTCCGACTATCAAGCTCGTTCGCCATGGACAGAAATAGGTGGTAATCACTTGGTGCGAGATCCGGACTATACGGTGGATGCAAAAGAACCTTTCATCCGAGCTCCCGGATCTTCTGGCGCGTCACCAAAGATGTGTGTGGCCTGGCGTTGTCCTGATGGAAGACAATTCGGTCTCTGTTGGTCAAAGATGGCCTCTTCTGCATGAGTGCTGCATTCAAGCGGTCCAGTTGTTGGCAGTACAGGTCCGAATTGAGCGTTTGCCCATAGGGGAGCAGCTCATAGTGGATGATTCCCTGCCAATCCCACCAAACACACAGAAGAACCTTCCTGGCCGTCAATCCAGGCTTGGCCACCGTCTGGGCAGCTTCACCGCTTTTCGACCACGACCGTTTGCGCTTCACGTTGTCGTAAGTGACTCATTTTTCATCGCCAGTCACCATCCGCTTCAAAAACGGGTCGATTTTGTTGCGATTCAGAAGCGATTCGCATGCATCCATACGGGCAAAAATGTTTTTTTGCGTCAAGTCGTGTGGCACCCATACATCGAGCTTCTTTTTGAATCCAAGCTTCTTCAAATGGTTTATAACGGTTTGATAACTCATGCCCAGCTCTTGGCCGATGCTACGGCTGCTACTATGCCGGTCTCTTTCGATCAATTCAGCGATTTTATCGCAATTTTCGACGACAGGACTTCCGGACCGTGGCGCATCTTCGATCACCTCTGCACCAGAACGAAAACGTTGAAACCATCGTTGTGCGGTGGAAATGGAAACTGTATCGGGTCCATAAACTGCACAAATTTTATTGGCAGCATGAGATGCATTTTTGCCTTTATCGTAGTAGTACTGTAAAATATGCCGTATTTTCTCTTTATTTTGCTCCATGTTTGCGAGGCTATAACTCACGAACGACTAAAAGCAAACAACAATTAATCAAACATGTGTTAGCACGTAAAAAGAGCTTTCCAAAAAGCTCTAGTGTGAACCAATGCGACGAATACAACTAGAACTACGCGCTTGCAAAGGCAAGCTTGCGGAAATACCGCAAGACTTTTTTGACAACCTTAATATATATATTTTTTTCTAATATTTTAAATATTATTTATCTTTTTTTTTTAAATATTAGTACTAAGAAACGCAAACTATTGAATGCTCTTTAACCCTTAAATGCACGCTGTTATTCGCACTCCGCGAACTGTAAACTCATTTTCATAACCACTTACTTAAGGAATCCCGATGGTGTAGAGGTAGAAAATTTTAATTTTTGCAATTAAAAAAAAATGAAAATTTAAATTTCATATTTTTTAGGCTTTTTATTTAACTTCTTTTACATAAAAAAATAAAAAAAAAGTAAAATTTTTTTTTTGAATTATCAAATATACAGTGGCTCAAATATTTAATCGTACATACTCACTGTTCATCATTGGAACATAATTTCGGAACCGTAAGTTAATTAAATTTCGAAAAAAAAAAAATGTCATTTAATTGGAATCTACTGCATTTATTCACATAAATAAATTGTATACACATTCAATATTTTTATACTGACAAATAGAAATAAACAAAACATAGAACTCATGTCCAAAAGAATAATCCTAAAAACATTTAATGTCCTTAAAATATAAAGCAAAACTCTTTATCAGTATTTAGAGGCTAATCATTTGGCTTTATGATAGAATTTAAACGTCTTTGGCTCTGAAAGTATTCGATGTAGTACCAGCTGGTGGTAGCAGAGGAAGAGGAAGGCCTCACGCAAAAAAAAAAGCAGCAGGCTAATTGAGGTGTGCCAGACGTTTCAGCTTGTTATTGGCTGTTCAATCTTCCCCCACAAGCAAAACCATAAATATACCTGGACTTCACGCAGTGGGACGAGTCATAACCAAATATACCATATTTGCGTGAGTCGAAAGTGGAGAGGCTCGCTACTTGATGCCAGGAATAGACGGGGAGCCGACTTAGACAGTGACCATGAACTAATTTGCTGAAATGCAGCAAGAAAACCAACACGTCAGAAAATAAATGACTAGCGCCTTTCGCGAGAAGCTGCTCACTAACCAGAACAACGAAGATTGGGAAACTACAAATGTCACGCTCAGGCAAATCGTTCGAGAGAAAATTGGCACAGTAAAAGCCACCAATATCAAACCATAGATCTCTGATACTATCATACTTGGGAAGAAGCTGAAGTTCAGCAAAGTCGCGGGCAAAGATGGCATACAGATAAAACCATTGATCGGCGACCCGAAAATTTCAGTGGCAATCCATTATTCCCACATCACTGCCGTCTAGGACAATGAAAAGCTGTAAAAGGCATCATCGTGAAGCTGCCTAAGCAAGGCGATTTACGTGACTGCGTCAAATGGCGATGAACGCAGGGTTATTCAACGCCATCTACAAAATTCTATAAAAAATATAGGCAATATCGTAAACTCCGGTTGGAGCGTAGGGCCAGTGTATAATACCTTAAAATAATGGAATAACAAAGTTATAAATTCGGTAGCAACTTTCATGCGGGCACTCTTGTTTTTTGGATTAAAAAAGTGTTTTTTCTGGTATTTCACCCGTTATGTTTTTAAGGTATGTTTTTTCAACAACTTTTTTATCACAAACTCTTTATTAATATTTTCCTTCAACATTTTAAAAAGCTCTGCGGCTGATTTGAAATTATAATTTTTTAACTTCCTTTAAAATTATGCGTCTTCCCGATCATTAAGTTTTTTTCCTTGGCCAAGACGATTTTTATTTGCAATCGAAGAGTCACTTTTGTGTCGTCTTATTATGTATTGCACTGTAGAATGAGTTGTGTTCATTAAATTAACGATTTCCATCTTCACGCAATTTAATAATCACCTGGCGTTCCTATTTGATTGTCTCTTTTCTGACCTTGAATGCTTTCGATTTGTATTTCGAAAACTGCAGCAACGGTGACTGGAGGCTGTGGTTCAGTACATACATACATACGTACAAGCACATAGCTCTCATAGCACAGGCCACCTATTGCCGACTCCTATTTAATATGTGACTTCAAATAAACTCTATAAATTTTATCTAAAACATATTTACCTATTTTTTTAATTTTAATTACAACTTTTATTCAAATTTAGAACTTTGATTCAATTCGCAAATTTGAATTCGTGTCTATTTTTACTATCCGATCACCTGCTTTTCTCACTCGCAAATTCTTACAAGTAAATATTTATCCAGTACAAACTTCCCCTCAAAACGAAATGTCATTTAGCTCTCTCACGTTCTCCTACTTTGCAAGTTTTTCGGATATATGAACACCAAGAAATAAAATTTATTTATCGTTTCGAAAATCCGTTTTAAAGTTCAACGCTAAGTATGTACGATTAAGCGTTTGAGCCACTTCATGTTCGTGAAAAAATATTTATTTTATTGCAAATCACTTCTTGTGTAATAGCACACAGATAATTTCGAAGATAAACATAACTTCTAAGGCATTTAATTACCATCTTTCATCGTTATATTCACCATTTTTCGCCTAAGCAATATTCCAAAAATGGTCAAATTATTTTTTATTATTATTACCAGTGAATAGGTTATTAAATAACAAACAGAAATAACAGAAAAAAAAATCGTGCATTTAAGAGTTAAACCCCTTCAAGTTCGATTTTTCATTCCTACGAGCATTATCGATATTATAAAACTGAAGATTGAAGAAGATCAGCGGAGGCAGCTATACAAAAAACTTGCACTTTGTTCAAACTCACATGCGATAATCCACGCCCATCCGTTCGATTGCCCAGCTCATCGATGGGTCCCGTCCAACAGCAGACACTCAAGCGATGTGTCACATAGCCGATGATGATCATGATGACCATCAGCAGGCCTACGCCCAGAACAAACACCAGCCATGGGCTATTATTCATATTCTGTAGATTCTTCTCCAGCTGCAACGCGAAAAGTATAAGCACCGGTACAGCAACAACACCCACTAATATATCAACAATATGGCGGCGATCATTGCTGCCATTGGCAAGGTCGTTGCTGTTGCTATTGATCATATTGCTCAGGCTGGTGGTGGAACGCACCGTGTTGATGCTGTGAGCGTGCAGTGCCATCCTGAAGGAAAATGAAAAACAAGAAATTAAAAATTAGTAAAAAATGTAAATAAAATAAAAAAAATAATTAATAATAATAAAAAAGAAAACATAAAATAACAAAAATACGTTTATACTAAATTTAAAAAGTTATTTAAACTTAAATGAAAAACAAGAAATTAAAAATTAGTAAAAACTTAAAATAAATAAATAATTAATAATAATAAAAAAGAAAACAGAAAGTAACAAAAATACGTTTAAACTAAATTTAAAAAATTCTTCAACTTAAAATAAATTTGTATAATTATTATAATAATTTTTTTTTTAAACTGATTGATTGCGAAAATGCTTTTTGAATTCAAAGTTTTTAAGCGATTTGATATTAAAAATCGGATTTGAGCTGACATTTGGTGGAAAATAATGCTTGATTTCTATTTTTTTTAAGGAGAAATATTAACTTTGTATAGGAAAGTTTGTTTGGGATTCCTTAGCTTCAAACGATTTTTGAAGTGAAACTTCTTAGGCGTCGATGGACGAGCGAGAATGGAGAGTAAAATTTCAAGGCCATGCAACGATTTGGGCAGTTTCGTTCCGCGAGAGAGAACAAGGATATAACGTAGAGGAAAAGGAGAGAGAGAGAGCTATACCTTATATATATCTTAGATGCACTTTAGGCTATTCTTCCTGAGTATTTCCCTGTGGTTGCTAATTTCTAGTGAGAAATAACATTACCTACTTTTTGGCGCTTGTTTGTTGGTGCAAACTTGTAGGAAATATTTTTTTGGTGCCTACTTTTTGGCGTTATATTCCCTTGGTGCCTACTGTTTGGGGCGTTTTTTGGTCCCAATTTTTTGGCGTTGTTTTTTGGTGCCTCCTTTTTGGCGCTTATTTCCGTTTCCTGGCTAGTGCTTGTGCGTACCATAAAGTGCTGTCCATTCCGGCGTCGGATTTATTGGTATTGCCTTGCGGTAATTTGTGCCGTTGCTGCGGCCCTGGAATCGCTGCGTTTGTGCAGGTGATAAACGCTCGGAGTAGTGCGCGTTGTTGCCACGGGAGGTGTCCGGCATTTACCAACACCGGTCGACCCTTCTCCGTTTTTTGTCAATTTTGTCTATTTGTATTCTCTGTAAATGTTGTGAATTTATTTAGATATATATTCTTTCTCTCTCTCTCTCTCTCTCATTCTCTCTTGGGTCTCTCCCTCTTTCTTTGTCTACGTTGAAAGTTTCCCTTCTGCTATGTGTACTACGCTACACGCATTTTTTTTCTTAATTTTTCTGTGATAAAATATGCAAAGTTTTTTTTTTCAAACCCTATAGCGATCCCTAAAAATTAGTTTAAGATTGTGATTGATTTATTTATTTTGTAACACAGTGATGCCGCCGGTGACCGGCTGGGAGACCACTCAAAAAACAAAGCAAAAAAAAGGAAGCTATATAGGTATTGCAAATACATATGTACATACATATCGGTGCATTTTTAAAAGTTTATATGCAATTTGTTTTTTTTTTTTTGCTCACTGTCAACAAATTGCAAATTGTAGATTGGATCCAGTACATAGTGCAATGCGCACTTTTCCCTTTGCTATTTGTACTACTCATTATTTTATTATGTTAGCTGTTAGCAGTTAGCAGTTATACTTAACTGTAATTAGTTTTCATTAAATTTTCTCAACTCATTGTGGTTTATACAAAACAATTTACAATGCATTGAAGTGCACGTTTCAGATGCTTCCACACTTGCATACTATCGCTTGACTGAGTGCCCGAATAGCGGCGTTTGTCGCAAATTCATTTGCATATGTAAGCAGGGGAATTTGTTTTTGTGCATCGTACATATTTTTTTTTTTTTTTTAGCTGAATCAACCGCTTTAACACATATGAGGTGTTGTTGCAGTTGATTTGAAGTTTTATCTACGGAAAACAAAAATTGTTTTTGTTTACAACGTAGTGTAAATGTGGAATTAATTCTACTAAGCTTTTATTTGCTCAATTTGAAATACTTAAAATTACTTATACGCCACGGTGCTGTTTTGGTTTCTCCGAAATTAAGAGGTGTATTGGTTTGTTTTTTTTATCGCAACGCTAGTTTCTATGTATCTTTGCTTGCTGTTCTAATGCATGCTGTGAATTACACTGATAAAATGTTACTGTAAATAAAGTACTAAAGTAAGCAGCTTAATGCAATTATTTGTCGTTGGTAATGCAATTTAAGAATATACTGAACCAGCATACCTGGCATTTATTATTGTAAATGTTTTTATTATTGATAAATTAATGCAAGACTTTCAACTGCATTTAATGAATAAACATAATGAATTATATATTTTTATAATCTTTTTGTTTTTGGCACGCTTGTCTTTGGGCGCGTTTGCAATTCTTGCAATGGATAATTTTATGTGTTCATTAATAGTTATGTTACTCTATTAGCAGAGACTGTTGCAGTAACAGTAACTGTAGCAGTAGAGAATGTTAATGAACATGTTCGTACAGACCAAAATGCAATGCAAAATGTATTTGTTGTTGCTGAGCAGAGAAATTACTGCTGCCAGAAAATGTTAATGAATATCCTCCTTTTGAACTATATGAACATGTTCATTAACATTCTCTGGAAGCAGTAACTCCTCTGCTCAGCAGAAACGAATAGCACAAATAGAACGAACAGAACCGACAAGCATAGTAAATCCAGAGATCTTTATAGGTTTGTTTGCCGAAGCGGCTAGTACGTGAGGAAGTGAAATATGTAAACAGCGCATGTACAAACATGTGTTTGTACATGCACATCGGTTGCCTGTGAGTACGCTTATGAATTCAACTAGTTTTTGTAGAAAAATGAATAAGCTTATTGATTGAGAATTAATTTGTTATGGTTAAAACGTATTTCCATCTTTAAACTGAAAACCGCACCCTCCAGAGACATATAGTATAGTTTTTAAGTAATTTAATGTTAAAGTTCTGTAATTTAGCGAAAAGTTGGTATTGCCATACACCTGAAATAAAAACGAAGTTCGTATGCAGGAATGTTCAGTGGAAGGTTCATTGTAAAACTGCAGTATTTTTTGCTGTAATTTAGAATTTAAAATTTAACAAAAATATTTCGTAAATTTGTAGAATTTTTGCATAGAATTTTTTTCGCATGGGCGGACTTCGGCCGCGCTTCAAAAAAATAACCCTCATCATGAGTGTATGTATATTTGGTGAATTTTAGTGAAGTGTTAAAAAATATATAGTGTAATGTGCTAAATTATAGGGAAGTTCCCGAGGGCACTTTGGAGGCAAATAATTACGAAATTATTATTTTCCTGAACACCTCCCTAACATCTCCACCAAGTTTCATTAATAAAGACATTATAGTTTGCCAAAAATTGTCCAATAGACATTATTCTAAATTTCAGCCATGAAATACTGAAGTTCTACCTTAAATTTTACGCAAACAAATTACAATGCAATTTTATTCGGTACAGCCTCAACAGCTTATCGGCGGTTGGCGAGCCAATTTTAGCCGCATTAGCTCAACCTACCTCCAAGAGCTCTTATAAGGATTTAGATCTTTGCCCTTTTGAAACGATCAGTTCTGCAAAATCTCCAATAAGCTATTCAAGAAGATACGAAAAATCATAAGAAAAATGTTCGGCTCTTATTTAAATATATGTACATATTTTTTTGCTGCTCCATTAACAATGCCAATTTTATTGTATGGATGTCTGGCTTGGTGGGAAGCTCTTCGAAAGGGCTACAATATCACTAAATTGGGGAAGGTGTAAATGACTGCATGAATTGGCATCACCGGAGTATGTAAAAATTGCCCCAGTACTGCCCTGAATGTCGTTTTGCACTAACTTCCCATCGACTTTTAGATTATTTCCATCGTTGCTCAAGTGAAAAAATGCAGGTTAAAGGAGGTTGGTCTCTGGAGGTAGTTTCTCAAGAGACATTTTAGCATTTTTAGGCAGTTAACACCGTATTTCAAATCTTTCTATTCGCAAACCGGAGTTTGAGGATCGACGGAGGACCGATGGGGGTACCTCTGTCTGCGCTGACGGCTCCTAGACAGAATCGGGAGTCGGAGTAGGGGTTTTCTTCTGTAAATGAGCGAATTTTTTTATTTCCTTATAATTTCCGAATACTGCTAGTGTTTTCAGATAGGCTCTGACGACGCCATGATGCAGATCCAAACCAGTTAACTCCTGTAAGAAGGAGATCAAATCTCTTGGGTGTGCAGGTAACATTTCTCCAGGACATAGGAACATAGAGGGAGATGGAATTATTGATGATCTTCCCAGGAAGGGGTCGACTGAATTGGTGTCAGAGGCCTCCCAACCGGTCATCGGCATCTCCCTGACTGTTGTTAAAGGGAATAGCACAACTTACTTCCCAGGAAAGCGCGGAAGAGATAGAACTCAATTTATTAATGTGCTACTTCGAGGACCCTTTGACCGCAATACAATATATGGAAGACTTACAAAGTGTTAGGGACTCCACATCATTCAATTTCCAGATTCGTAGCTGTGATCGTACCGGGCTTTGAACGATCGGCACACACGCGAAAAAAAGTTAGGTCTACCCCGATTTAACCCCTATTGCAGAAGCTGTTAGGACCTTTCAGAGAGGGAGACTATTGAGCCCTTTCGCGGCAAATGTCCGGTTTTGGCAGCTAAACGATTAAGGTCACTGGGTGCGTCTTGCTTTGACAGCTGGGGGCAGTGCGCCAATCTAAATACCAGCAACCTACCTGTTGGAGGTCTCATAATGGTACCAAAACGACGCTTTAGTGCTTCTAGGAAATGATAGACTGGTACTTCAACCATTTCACCTACCCACCTATATAAGTAGATTTTGAGATATGCATCTTAACTAGCCTTTACAACAGCCCACCTTTCTATCTTTCTTTCACCGGCGACTTTCAAGGTTGCCAAAAATACTAAACTTCATATACATAAGTAAATGACATCACATGATTATTTAATTTACATTTCAGAAGTACTTTTGGTAATAATTCATGTGAGAAATAAACAAGATCCTCCGTCATCACATGGACTAACTGTTTAGTTAGTTAGTTGTTGTTCTGCGAGCAGGTAAACGCTTATCTCTTAGCTCTGCTTGTTAGTTCGCATGACTTATTGCCACGCGAATTACGGTTGGCTTTAATCAGCCCTCCTGGGTGTAGCACAAATGCTCCCCAACAATGAGATTCCACGCGTGCTTTGCGGCTGCGAGCTTTATAAATACTCAATAAACAAACACGAGCACTAATAATTCAAACACTTATCTGATATCAACTTGTCCTTTCTCACCTCCATGACTCTGCAATCTGTCTAAGATAAACAAGTGACTTAGGGAAATTTTTCTAAGTGTATTATCTAGTAAATTCCATGTAATTTTTCACTTATTTTTGTTTAACGTTTGCTTGGTGGCTCGCAATTCTGTAAATACCTGTGTATTTCTAAATGTGCAAATCGCTTAGCAACAAAAATGAACAAATTTTTAAAAACATCATCTCAAAAAATTTGCCCTCATTCCAAAGCAAATTTAAATTTGCATTGTGACTTGCACTGGTACATCATTTACAAATGAATTGATATACATTTTTTTCATATTTTCGAAAAACATTTGATATGCAAAATATATTCACAATGAATGCTGTGAGTTTGATACGAGTGGAATACACAACACATACATACATGCATAGTTTGCGTGAGAATTGTTTATAATAAGAAAATAATCAGATAAACAATAATCAGGTATCTATAGTATGTATCTTTGTATGTATATATGTATATATGTATGTATGTATGTATGTGTTTACGTACTTGCATATTATTGATGCAGCTGCCCGTACATAGCCATTGTATTGAGAGCTCGTTAAGCAAACGAAGGCCTTTCAATAGCATTTCTCACATTTCACCTTGTTTTCGAAAACATTTGAACATACATTTGCACATACACATATACATATGCACATATATGCAAACTTTCATTGGAAGTTGTTGTTTTGAACAAGATAATAAAGGTAAATATTTTGTATTCAATTTAGTTGGAGTGTGCTTTTCACACACACACACACATACACATACATTTATTTATTTCATTCACTCATCTAAGGCTCGATAACTGGTGTTGCTCAAGAGTTGAAGGACAATTTCTAGAAGTGTCATTGACGAATTGTTTGAAAACAGGGAAATACACGGTGGCGCAAAATTAATCATACAATTTCGTTTTTAAATAACTTTTTTTATTAAATGCAAAAAAAAATTATTTTGAGTGGTGGGTACCTTTACTTTCAGCTTTACGCGCTTCATTGCTTGCCTGTTTCTGTACTGAAGTTGTCTAGTTCTTAAGTGTCAAATAAATATTTACATATTTTTTCATTTACAGAAGACTTAAAGGCTCTTCTAAACATCAGTTAACAATTTTTTACATACATATAGCTTTAACTACCTATTTCTAAGCTAAAGTTTAGATCTTTAGCAAAATTATTGCATATGCGAAAGCATCTTGGCTGCCTGGCTGGGTCATTAAATTCATAATTAGTTGTGTGCACATTTTCAACGAACAAACGGTTTCTTCTTAATTCGCGGCATGGGGCTGAAACTTAACTACAACAGAGATTTGTGAATAGTTGAAAAAAATTGAAAAGGTCGAGCCAAGGAGCACCAGGAGATTTGGTGGCTCCTAAAAGACTCAGGCTAAAAAGCCCATTATATTTAATTGTGAATATTAGAATTTAGTTTCCAGATTATGCAACAGTAGTCCAAGTCATAACGCATCAAGCATAGATAAAGCACTTGAAGAGTTAACGGATCAATAAGGCATCTCATGCAGTAACAATGCAAGTGTGAGTTGGTTGCTGTGAGAGCGAGTGCAGTTAATACCCAAGAATGATAGAAACAAGATTGCGCCTATCAGAGCGTACGTGACGTCACGTTTGCTGAGTTGTGCAGTATTGCCAACCATTTGCTCTTCGCAATAAATTTAGTGCTTTTTTATACCGAAAATGCGAAAATTTTGAAGTTTCGTGTTTGTTTCTTTTTTTTTAATTTAAAGCTACCGAAACTTTAAGTTAAAAAACCAACTATATTATTAAACAAAAAAAGGTTAAAAAAGGTCACTCTGAGAAGATTTTAGTGCTAATGAAAATTAATTTTTGGCTCCAATTAAGGTTATGCAAAAATATTAAATGCCCCTCTCTCAACTCTTCTTAAGATTGAAAACCTTTTTACACATTTTAAAAAGCCTTTGAATTTATTGAATGCGAATTAAAACCATAGAGGTGTAATCGTTTCTTCCGGTCATCAATCCTTAGTGAGACATAGGCCATTAAGAGTTATATTCATTGTAAAAATAAGCAACAAAATACCAGAAAATACTAAAGAAACCATACTGACATTTTTACAAAAAGAGTACCTTATCTTGTTAATATACATAACCTCAAATAAAGCAAATAAGTCGGTCCCTTAACAAAAGAGTCTCGCTTAACAAAAAAAACTCATAAATTAAATTGTGCATAAGCATAACACATGTATTTAAGAAAAAAAACGCACATTCTAAGGACAATTTGTCACGCATACAAAGTTCTTTAAGTGATTCAATAAAAATTTGTTGTTTTATTTTCTTTGAATGGGCATTTTAGTGCGTTTTTATATCCAAAGCTAGGCAACACTGCAGTAGCGAGAGAGAGATTTGACTGTCGAAAGCAGAAGAACACCAACAACACCTGCAATCGCGGGCAATGCCACCAGATGTTAAAAAAAAGTAAAGCTAAATAAAACTGACTGAATTATTTAAATAATTATTAAAAAATGTATATTTTACAAAATTATAAACATGACATTTTAATTAGAGCAACTAGAAAAATGTCATGAAGAAAGAACTAAAACTCCGAGACACAAAATAATAAAAATAACAAAAAAAAAAAACAAAATGATAAATCAAGTTACGAAAATGGTAATCTGGCCATACTGGAGCTAAAATCACGTAACTAGTTGTCAAATTCGCTGAGCGCAAAGTAACGGGACCACGATAGGCGCCACCTCATTATTCTTTCCAACATGGTTAATACCGAACATCATACGCATTGCTTGCAGTTGCTATGCAAATGTGAGCCAACTGCTGTGAGAGCGACTAGAGCAGTTAACAGCAAAGTGGAATTAAGTGTGAAGTTCGCCTTCATCCAATTAGAATTGGTTAATGGGAGTTCTGTGGTAAATGGCCCAATTTGGAGATCCCTACGGTTGCTAAAGCTAGCTTTACTAAGTATTCAATATTATTGTGATAAATAAATAAAAATTAAATAATAAATAATACATAAATTGTTTGGGCGGATCATTAATAAATACTAAAAAGAGATTGACTTACGGCCCTCTTTGCCAAATTATATATCTTGCGATAAGGTGATTAATTTTGCGCCATACTGTATGTGGCATCGGGCAAGGTGCGTTACTTTAAATAAAATATTTTTATTCTTTTATAATATTTGCTTTTTTCTATACATTTTTTTTTATAATAATTGTTTTTTATAAAGTTTTTTTTTATACATTTTTTTTATACATTTTTTTTATACATTTTATACATTTTTTTAAGTTTTTTTTTTTTTAAGTTCGGTTTCATAAGTGTATTATATACAACTAAAAAATATATAAAATTTTTGTGGGTGTACATATGTGTTATACAACTCTTTCATTGTGGAGGCAAACTTGTCTTCATTAAGTTAAAAAAAAAAACGGCAAAAGTATTGCGATAACTCAACAAACAACAGACAAGTTGTAAAAGCGATGGAAATATATCTAGCAGCGAAAGAAACCTGCTTAAGATTTAGAACTAATTATATAATACAACTATTTTTGAAAAAAAAAAAATGTATGATAATCAGCTCAATCACAAATAATCCCATGGAGTTGTATTCTTAAGAACGTTTTTTTTCTCGAGAAAAAATTCCTCCAATTCGAGAGAAGAGAAGACTTTTTCCAAAATTTTGAGAGTGGGAAATTCGAATTTCGAAAAAGCTGAATTCTGCACGTTTGACAGTTCCAAGTGATGTGAATTGTGTGAAAATTTAAGTTATTTCAAATAAAGTCGATGCTGTGGTATACCACGAGATTGAGGCATACCTACATTTAATATGGCATGAAGCGTTGGCATCAGATATATAAGTACAAGATGGCACACAATTTAATGACCCTATCGGAAGCTTTTTCTAAAAATATAAATGCATGTTTTTTGTACCTCAATAATATTTGACTACTGGACATTACTCAACATTTTTTTATTTAATAAAAAAGTTATTCGAAAACGAAATCGATGAATAATTTTGCGCCATCTTGTACATATCGATGGTTTTCGAGAAAAGAGACACAATTCAAAAATAAAAAATACTGAGGTGGGTCAGTACTCGAAATTTAATTAATTGATCTTCATGGACAATATTTTGCAAGCCAACATCTCCAATTTTGATGACAAATACTTATACTTTGTACCTGTTTATCTCAAAACTTTAGCAGGGACTTTCCTAATAAGTGTTTCGTGCCTTTCGTCAACTTGTTTTTAATTCGATCGAAGCAAACTTGAAAATACTCGAGGAATTGTACCTACACTCGAGCACTCTCGATAAATCTCAACAGTGTTCAACAATACACAACTCTAGTAAATATTAAAATATTAATACTAAGTGCTAAATGTATTCTCAAGCATTCTTGAAAAGCTTAAGCACGTGCTGCGGGTTTCCTTCATGTGTTCAAATGTACACTAACAGCCTCTATTGCAAAAAAAACCGAACTTTTTAGAAATATAAAGAACTTATGGTGTAATTTTTTGTGGAATATTTGGTTTATATTCATTACAACAGTCCAGCGTTGACTTAGTGTGAAATAAGTAGAAGATAATAAGTTGCTTCATCTTTTTTAATATTAACACATGGGCTTAAAAGTCTCCGACCTAATACATAAAAATGCATTCGTTTTTTTGCATTCACTTCTTTTTCAGTTAGTACTAACCTTAAAAACACAGCTGTTCAAATTACATGATATTCTATTCATTAGTTCGTGAATTATTGTGATGCCGCTGAGAGTGACACTACTTTTGTTGTTTTCAAAACAATGGATCAAAAAGGATTTCGCTTTTTAATTTTACACTGCTTTTTGATAAGGAAAAAATACCATTCAAGCGAAGCAATGGCTTGAAAAGTGTTATGGGAACTCCGCTCTCCGCACCATCAGAAATAACAACAAGAATAAGACGATGGCTTACTGACTTAAAACGGGGTCGTAGAGACACCGTAGGGAGATGATACACAACGCAGTGGGTGTCAAAATGAGACGGTAGCTCCAGAAAATACCAAAAAAATCCACAAAATCGTTTTGCATGATCGAAAAGTGAAGTGGAGGGAGTTACCTACATCGTTGAGATATCACAAGAATCTCTTGGCTTAATATTGCATAAGCATCTGACTATGAGAAAGCTCTGTTCAAAGTGGGTGCCGCGTTTTCTCACTAGTTTGTTTAATCAAGACAATGCACCGTGTCTCGCCAAGTCAATCAAAACAGTGGCAAAACTATGAGCTTCGAATTGTTTCCGCATCCGCCGTATTCGCCCCATTTGGCTCCCAGCGACTACTGCCTGTTCGTACACCTAAAAAAAAGCTCGCCGGTAAGAAAATTCGCTCGAATGAAGAGGTTATCATTGAAACTGAGGCTTTGAGGCAAAAGGTAAATCGTTCTGCAAAAGTGATATTAAGGGGTCCTAGTGGTCTAGAGCTCAAAAATATAGGATTTTTTTTTGCAATAGAAAAATGAAAAACGATATTTAAATTTTTTAGACTTTATTTTTTACATACAGAAATACACAAATTTTGTTTTTTTTTAATTTTAATAACTTTAAAAATGGTGCTGAAGTTGACCCTCTCGAAAAATTGGACCTGGACGGTGTTGTCCATTTTGGCTCTTCAATTTATCTGAAACACAAAAATCAAAAAAAGGCGGAAAAAAGTCGTTTCGAGATAAATGCGTTTAAGGTTTGAAGTACAGGAGCGCACGAGCGGACCGGATAATAATGGGAATTTCCGGATGAAAATTGCACAGTTTTATTCTTAAGATGCTATACATACTTTCGAAATATCGAAAAAACAAAAAATCGATTTTTTGAAATTTCTAGACCACGGGGATGGTAAAGTGGTGCTGGAATGATTGCGTTGTTCTCGATGGAAATTACGTTGATGAACAAAGCTAATTTTGAACAAAAAATGTGTTTTCTTTGTTAGTTCTGGGACTTTTCAGCCCATGTGTTAAAATAAGTGCCTAATTTTTTGATTTTGTAAAAAATTTAGGCGGAATGAGTTATTATATAATACATTCTCTTCAAGGTTGTTTGACATTTTGATATTTGCAAAAACGGTGCGTTAAAAATAAGTTTGAAATTTGCTAGAAAAACAACTATCCGAAAGTTTTTTGGAAAAAAAAAAGTTTTGTAATAAATTGAAATATCGCACCGCACCTCCAAGCAGAACGTAATTGCTAATATACAGTTAAAATTTTTAGTCAATCGATAAAGTTTATATGCTGGTTTTTTGGGTAGTGAAAAATGTAGTGCCCGAAAAAAGTGGCTAAGGCAGGGGTACGCATTGGACTCAAACAGGCTGTAAGTTAAAAATATATAAAATTTAAATTGAAATATTTTAGTTTTTAAGGTACTAAGCCGTAACCCCTTTAAGGTTTGGCTTAACACCTGAATAAAAATATATCTCTCAAAAGATGAGCTGCTTCTATTTATACATAAAAGGTCTTTCAAAAGTTGTGAAACATTTCAAGGAACTGGATGAAAATAGAAACTGGTCGAGGATAAAAAAAGCCCTGGCATACTAAACCGAGGTTTTTTGAAAAGCAAAGCGAATGAAAAAAAGTGTTTTTTCAATAGCAGACAATGGAAAACCTCCGAACCTATCTGAATAAGCCAACAACGATTCCAGAGCTGAAATACAACATTCAGATTGAGATTGCTGAACTCAATACGAAAATGAGTGAGCGAGTCCTTAAAAATTTGAATTCTCGTATAATAAATAGCCTTAAAGAAGGCCAGTATAGCCTTCTACTGCTGCAAATCTTTGTTCGGTAAAAAATAGGGACTCAAGCCGCAGGTTGTGCTGTGGATGTACAACGCAGTGGTTTTGCCAATTTTAACGTATGGATGCCTGGTTTGGTGGAAAGCTCTTCGGAAAGGTTACAGTATCACTAAACTGTGGAGGGTGCAAAGGATTGCATGCAGTCTGAATGTCATTTTGCACTTACTTCCCATTGGCTTTTACGTTATTTCCATCGCAGCTCAAAGTGCAATCAGGTTAAAGGAGGTTGGCCTCAGGAGGCAATCTCTCAAGAGACATGGTAACAGTTTTGAGCAATTAACACCGTATTTCTCTGAACTTCGAACAAATCTTTTTATACGCAAAATGGAGTTTGACGGTCATGCCAGGACAATCATTTCAAGTAGGCAGGATTGGAACGAGGGAAAAAATTGCACCGAAGCTTTGTCTTCACTGATGTCATCGGGAGTCGGAGCAGGGATTTTCTCTAAATCAGCCAATTTCCTTAAAATTGCCGAAAACTGCTAGTCTTTTCCAAGCAAAAGTCTTTGCGATCCTGCAGGCATGCAAAATGCTTAGGGAACGAGAAAAATATTAACTTTTTTTTCGGATATTTAAGCCGCGATCAAGGCTCTGATGACGCCATGGTGCAGATCCAAACAAGTCAACTCCTGCAAGAAGGAGATCAGAGCTCTATTGGTTATGCAGGTAGCATTTCTCTGATCTGAGTTCCAGGACATAGGAACATAAAGGGAGATGAAGGGGTCGACTGAATTGGTCTCAGAGGTAGTCTCCCACCCGGTCATCGGCATCCCACTGGCTTTTGTTAAAGTTAGATTGCACAACTGATTTCTCAGGAAAGCGCAGAGAAGATAGAGCTCCATTTATTCATGTGCTATTTCAAAATCCCTTTGGCCCTAGTACAATATACAAAGAACTCACAAAGTCCTTTAGACTCATCGCCATTCAAATTTCCAAACTCGCAGCTGTGTTTACCGGTCACTGGACGATCGACACACACGCGGAAAAGCTAGGGTTACCATTTAACCCCCATTGCAGAAGCTGTGGGGACCTTTCAGAGCAGGAGACTGTTGTGCACTTTTTCTGTAAATGCTCGGATTTGGCAGCTAGACGATCAAGGTCACTGGATTCATCGTTCTTCGATAGCCTGGGGCAGTGCGTCGACCTAAATCCCATCAATCTGCTCTATTACCTCAACCGCTCTGGCTGGCTGTAGATATCTGCCCGTTGGAGGTCTCACAATGATATCAAAACGGCGCTTTAGTGCTATTTGAGGAGTGTCAGACTGCCACTTCAACCATTTCACCTACCTACCTACAGTCTGGAGATGCACTCATGGTGGACAAGAGCCGTATTTTTAATAAAAATAGTGAATATAAAGAAGAATTTGAAGTTGAATTTGAATAAAAATAGTGAAACCTGAATGAATTAAAATTTTTATATCTTTCATTTTAAAATAACATCTAGGGACGTCTTTTTTGTAAGACCCTTTATTTGCTGGAGATTCGTTTTTTTTTAAGTAACAAGTAAATATCAAAAGTCTAATCCAGCTATGCTATTCTCTACTCCAAGTTCTTACATAACTGTTGTTTGCATATACATATACATACATACCCATATACATACACATACATATACATATATGCAATACATATAGACACGCATGCATTTTTATTATCCTACCTTGTCTCAAACGCTGTGTTTATCAGATCGGCGGGTAAACTAATACGCATCTCGGCACTTTGCTGTGTTTGCGGTTGCTGCTGTGATTTATGAATTTATTGACGCAAATTTTAAATTTAATTCACTGTGTCTTACACGCGTTTGCTTATTTTTATTTAAAGCGGGCGGTATCGAGTATTTATTATCGTATTTAAATTGCAATATTTTTTTCTATTTACTTGTATGTAATTTATTCAAATGCGGTTTGATTATCTAACCTTCGTTTGACTTATCAATATTAGTTGCTTTCTTCGTTTTTGTTGTTGTATATTAAATTTCTTATTTAATTAAATTACGTAACTTTAGTTTAGCTTACAATTAATGTGAAGCCCTGTATTAGAGGTGATTTAATTTTTTTGTAATTATTTTAAATTTTATATTTATATTTAAGCAGAGATATTTTGCATTTCATTTTTCAATTTCTGTAATTAAACACAATGCAATTTTTCTATTAGTTAAATGGATGGCAATTTCAATTTGATTTTCAAAATGCGTGCAATTTTTGTTTCAGCGAAAAATACTTTTACTATTTTTGTTGAATTTACTTTTTTCACTCTATTTCCTGCTGCTGCTGCTGAGCCTCGCCACTTAAACACCTTGATATGTATGTATATGTAAATATCAGTAAAATTTTCGTTAGATAAAAAAAGCCGTTAACGTGTTTTTAGCGCTTACCGAACTGCACGTTGGCAGCTCTCTTAGACAACTGAGTTCAAGCGCTCATTAAGGGTAGTTGCAAAACCGCGAGATCGGCGTTAAGCGCAAAATGTTAATCATACGCACGGTGAACCACCCACAATAAGTGAACAAAAAAAAAAACAAAAGCGCACACTTATCACTGTGTTACGTGAGTTATTATTTGCACATAACTTCTGGCCGCACAATTACTTTGACTAAACAGTATTCCAGATAAGTTATTCAGGCCTTTGATTAGAATATTTGCTTAGATTTTATGGCAGTGATGTGCTCATATACTAGCATAACTTGAAGATCATTTCGCTTTGTTTGTGTGTGTGTAGTATGCGCCGGGATGTTGTCCACGTACATACGCACTCATCTCCGGCGGGCGCTAATACCCTTTGGAAATACGTAAGTAGGAGATAGAAGGCGCTTATCAGTTGGTGATTATGCCTATAAATCACTATTTATGTTCAGATGCGTCGGTGTGTGTGTGTGTGTGTATGTAGACAATTCACGTGAGCAGTGAAGAACAGCTGTGAAACTGGTCTAGCGCAGCATTGCTGCTAATATTGACGCGCGCGATAACAGCAAATTATACTCATTACGCCCACTTAAAGCTGGGCATGTAAAACTATTGTGCATTAGGGTAATCCCTTTATGAGTGGAATTATTAGTACATATAAAGGACTGATCGAGGTAATACGATGAGTTTTTCTTCCACTTATATTTGATTGTTAAGATTATTAGTCTTGTATAAATGGAAAAAATTACAAAAAACAAAAAAAAAAGCAATAAATTAAATAACAAGCAAAAAACAAAAAGAACAAAAAAGCGCACATTTATCACTGTGTGGAAAAAAATTATAAAAAAAAAACAAAAAATACCAAAAAAAGCAAAAATTACAAAAAAAAACTTTTAGTTCCAAAAAAAGTAACAAAAAAAAATTTTAAAAAAGAATAATATTAGGTTGGGGTAAAAATATATTAGATTATTAAGGAGGAACGCCACTGTGAGGGGTAAAAAAATAGTCGATTTCCGGGAATTTTTTTTGTAAGTAGGAATGATTATTCGAGGATTGGACAAAAGGCAATTTATTATATATGTATTAAGCTATGTTGATGTAAATTTTTTATTAAAAAATATTGATAATTGACAAATTTATGTAAATAAACGTAACGAGTTAAAAAAATGACGTCCTCCATTGGCACCGATACAGCAATGAATAATCATCTGAAATCAAAAAACCAAAAATTTTATTGATCTACACAATAGTGGCTATCGTAGCTACGTAGCCTTTTCTTTTTTTTTGACAAAATGGTGGTGATTTGAATTTCGATGTGTGTTTTTCATCATTTTTTTGATTTTTAACAGGCCCAAAAAAATAGTTATTTTCAAAATTTTGAAAATCGGCTACGTACAACGATAGCCAATGCGATAAAAAAAGTTTTGAAAAAAAGAAAATTAAAATCAGTCCATTAATCTTCGACGAGAAATCGTTGCCACCGTATCAAAAAAAGTCGTTTCGAGAAAAACGCGTTTGAAATAAAGCATCGTATCGTAAGCGCTACGGGGCCGAACCGACGGGCGCTCACTTAAGTGCACATAGAATCGGGAATAAAGCGAATTTCGCTTTGAATTTTGAATTTGAATTTTCACAGTGGCGGTCCCCCTTAAGATTAATTAGTCTTGTATAAAAAAAACAAAACTAACAAAAAAAAATTAAATAAATACTAAAAAAAAAAGTAAAAAAAAAAACAAAAAATATCAAAAAAAAAAACAAAAACTTAAATAACAAAACGAAAAACAAATATTATATTACAAAAAAAAAAAAAATTTAATTCCAAAACAAGTAACAAAAAATTTTTTAAAAAGAATAATATTAGTTTGGGGTAAAAATATATTAGATTATTAAAATTATTTAGCCTTGTATAAATAGAGGAAAATTACAAAAACACAAAAATAAAAGAAAAATTAAATAACACAAAAAAAAAAATAACAAACAAAAAAAGTATAATATTAGATTGAGGTAAAAATAAATCCATTATTTTTAATTTTTATTTTGCGCAAATGCTTAAAAAAATTATAAAAAAAAAAGAAATTACAAAAAAAAAAAAAAAAAAAAGAATATTAGTTTGGGGTAAAAACAATATTATTATTATTTTACTTTTATTTTTTATTTTTATTTTTTATTTAATTTTTATTACATAATTTTTATTTTTTATTTTGCGCAAATGGCTTAAAACTATCTTATGGCCGATGTTTACCTCCTAGGCGATGCTATGACTACTACTTGCCGCTCAACTTCGATTATTTTTGTGAATTTAAAGATATTTTCACATTTTCTTTAACAACAAAAATGTCTGAAGAAATCGACGACACCAAAATTGCACGTTAGCTGTTACAGTATCGGCACCATAAACACCATTCAAAATTTTAGCAGCCTGGCTTGCATTTTCGCCTTTATAAAAAAAACAACTGTAAACTGTACCGCATTTTCTCATTGTTATGACCCTGTAACTCACAATTGAATGGAGCAAACAAAAACCAACTTAGGAATTTTTAGTGTGAAATGTCAACTTGGCAACGAGTATAAACTTTAAATTGTTTGATCGATACTTTACGAGAACTCGATCACTATACCGAACCACCGAAAAAATTATGGATTTTATTTCCCTGCTTCATTACGAAAGTAATGAGAACAATCAGCGATGTTTAACCGGCATACATACGTCATAGGTTGAGAGCCGTGACGCAAATTTCTTTTGCGGTTGATATATACACAGCCAAAATCGGCTAAAGAATATCTAACCAACTCATTCTACTTGATGGGTTCACCCTTTCGGCAAGTGACTAGAATAAGCACTGGCCAAAAAAATGGGCTATCAGTAAACAAAAAACCACTTTTGTCACAAAGCGTCAAACACTATTGCTTCCACTGCCCTATTTTGACGAGGAAAAGAGGCTACCCTCTCAGAGTTTAACAAAGCTCGCCAGTCGTTTGTTTCCCAGTCTAACCGGCACCAGTTGGACATACCAAGTGAAGCCAAGTACTTCTCTACGTGATCTTTCCAATGCAGAGGAGGCTTTCCTCTTCCTCTGCTATCACCAGCTGGTACCGCATTGAGTACCTTCAGAGCCGGGCCATTTGTTTTCATATGGACAATATGACCTATCCAACGAACCCGTTGGATCTTTATTCGCTGCGCGATGTCTATGCCGTCGTAAAGCTCATACGGCTCATCGTTTCATTGCCTACGAAATAATATTTCACAAAATCTTCCAAAAATCTTCCGCAGAATGTTTCTCTCAAACACTTCAAGGGACGCCTCATCGGATGTTATTATCGTTCAAGTTTCTGCGCCATACGTTAGGACGGGCATGATGAGAGCCTTGTAGAGTGCTAGTTCTGTTCGTCGTGAGAGGACTTTTAGGACCTACTTAGTCCTTGTTGGCAAGAGATATTCTTCGTTGGATTTCAAGGCTGACATTATTAACGGTATTAATACTGGTTCCTAAATAAATGAAGTTTCTTATAATCTCAAAATAATGAGTGTCAACAGTAACGTGGGTGTCGATACGCGAGTGCGCCGACTGTTTGTTTGAAGACAGGAGTTACTTTGTTTTGTCCTCGTTCACCACCAGACCCATTCGCTTTGCTTTTTTATCCCGTTTGGAAAAGGCAGAACTAGCAGTGCGACGATGTTAAGGACGATAATGTCAATATCATCGGCATACGCCAACAATTGTACGCTTTTATAAAAAATTCTGCCTGAGCGATGAAGTTCTGCGGCTCGTTCGATCCTTTCCAACATCAGGTTAAAGAAGTCACTCGACTGCGAGTCCCCCGGTCTGAAACCTCGTTCAAACGGCTCGGAGAAGTCCTTCCCAATTCTGACGGCGCTGCTCGTATTGAGCAACGTTATCTTGCATAGCCTTATTAGTTTTGGGGGGATACCAAATTCAGACATCGCGGCATACAAGTAACTCCTTGTCGTACTGTCGAATGTAGGTTTGAAATCGACGAAAAGATGGCGTGTCGATTCTCCTTTCTTGGATCTTTTCCAAGACTTCGCGTATTGTGAATATCTGGACGATTGTGGATTTTCTAGACCAAAAGCCACACTGATAAGGTCCAATCAGTTGGTTGAAGGCGGGCTTTCACTCAATACTCTCGCTATATTTCGCATATTTTCATACTTAAAAAAAATAATGAATACTTTACAATAAATGCATACTTTTCATACCGTAAATTTGGCATAAATTTAAGTCACTTTAGGAAAAAATTCTGCTGCATTCAAGAAAATGTGAATATCGCAAAATAAGAACCACACTAATAAACATATCTACATATGTATGTATGTATGTATGCATGTATGTATAAGTGTATCATATAAAAAGTGCAATTGTACTTGTCACGAGTGAGCCAGCCGTCAATTGTTGTTCTTATTGCTTTTATTTGTTATTCCAAATGTGTTTGTTATTGTTGCCGCAAACTATCATTTCCAATTCTGGACGCTATTAGTGTGCTTTGTGTTTGTTTTGCAAGTGTTTTCGTTTCTTTTTCCTTTTCTGATTTTGCTTTTGCCGGCAGCGCTTCTATTTGTGTGCTGTTTGTCGGCTGATCGCGCAGTCGCGCGTTTGATATCAGCAAAGGTCATTAGATTATCATCTGCTAAGCTGCTGCAACGCTTACTAATGGCTTTGCTGCGTGTGTTTGTGTGCTTGTAAGTGGTAAAAAATTTACACGTAGTTGCCGCATCGGCTACCTACTCAGCCCAATCAATTTTCTATGCGAATTGCCCTCATCTCATTGTGAATTTATCGCAGTAATGCCCAGCAGCGGGAGTTTGAATGCATGTGTGTGTGTATGTATGTATGTATTTGCAGAATGTAATGCTCACATAATTAAGTCACTTTATTTTTTCCAAATCTTTCCATACAAATTTGCCATAAAAAGTATATCCGCATTACTTTTCATGCAAAATTTTTATGGAAAGTTTTTAAGCAACATTTTTTTTAAGTTTTTTTGCCAAGTTTTTTTTTTAAATATGATCATAACAAAAACCGTATTAGTCAATATTCCAAACTTGGTACGAAGTTCTTAGAAACTTAATGAATGTCAAGAGAACGCCATCAAAAGTTTCTATAATTTAATCTAAAATCACCTTGATTTTTGAGTACAAATCAAATTCTCGGAAGATTTTTATATGGAAGAAAATACTCAACTTCAATTGCAATAAAAATTGTGAAAACTCAACGCAATTGTTGAGGTACTTCAAAGTCATACTTTATTCTAGGTTAGGTATGTCTGGCTGACCTGAATAGATCTCACATAGACCACAAGGGTCCGTATTGTTACCAGTGTTGTTGGAGTCGTGTTAAACATTGCACGTGTAGTTCGAGATGTCTTAGTGAGTTTTAATAAACAGTTTAAGCTTTTGTCAGCAACATCCTTCGAGAGCTGATAAATATACCCCCGGTTCCAGGCAGTTGTAACGAGTTCTGCTTAGAGCAGGGCAATGACAAAGGAGGTGTTCTAACGTACTCCCTTCTTCTTCGCATAAGTTACACGCGTCGTTCTGGATCAATTCCATTTAAGCTGCGTGATATGGAGTGAGACAATGCCCCGTCAGTACCCCAACCAATATTTTACATTCCTCCCTAGGGAGTGATAAAATAAACTTGGTTGCTTTTGTATTGCAAGTTCGTAGCATTATTTTGGCAATCTTCTAGGAGGTCGAGGCTTCCCATATAGACTGTTTTTTTAACTCGTCTAGAAGAAGAAGAAGAAGTACAAATTAGACTGACGGAATGGACAGAATGTAACTCGTAGCCACGGCGAGCATATACCGGATATCATATTACTACATAAGTTCCCGCTGTTTGTCAATAGATGCCGCCAGCAGTGTGTGCTAGTCGATTCTAACATAACCTAAACGTCATAAACCAAGCTTAGACATATCGTAAACAAACTGCTTCGACACATTAGCGATTTTGTTTTGGTATCATCTACTTTTGGTTTTGTGAAAATGTCTGACTTTGTGCCGAATAATCGACATTTGCGAGCACTGCGCGAGAGGCATGAAAAAGTGATTCTACAGCATGCCGCTCAGCCTCACGTAGCGAAATCCGTTAAAACCTACATGGAAACTCTGAAATGGGACATCCTAATATACTTCACCCGCTATATTCTCCAGCTATTGCGCCGTCCGATTATCACCTGTTCCGATCGATGGCACATGGTCTAGATGACCAGCAGTTCCATTCATATGAAGACATCAGAAAATGGCTTGATCCGTGGATAGCCTCAAAGATGAACAGTTTCACCGCGACGGTATACGAGATCTACCAGAAAGATGGGAAAAAGTAGTAGCCAGCGATGGGCAATACTTTCAATGATTTACTTGTAACCATTTTTTTCAGAATAAAGTTGTATTTTCATCAAAAAACAGCGAGAATTTAGTTGCGCACCTAATAAAAAAAAAACAGTGCCATGAAACTATTTACTAGTTTATAATAAAAACCTTCATTCTAAAAATATTTCTATTTTGTATTATTGTTTTGTATATTTATAGAAAAATTTACAAAAAAATTAAAAAAAGTATGTGTTTGTATATTTATGGGATGCATGTATATGTCTAATTACTCATTTGTTTTGCTTCGGATTTTCGCTTATTTGCCTTCAAATATTCTTTTGCTTATCACAAAGCAAATCGCAATAAAGGAATGAGTCGGAATTGGGTGAAGGAGAGAGCAGGTGGGGAATGCTGTCGTCACATGACTGCAATTTTAGCTAGCATAAAGTACTTGTATAAACATATGTATACACATACATACATACACACGACCTATATAAATGCAAGTCTTACGTAGCAAAACAGTGAAAATGAACACCAGCAAGCAAAATAGCGTTATAGAAAAAAAGAAACAAAAAAAGAAAAATGAAAAAAAATGTAAATACCTATTATAAATCTGTAAAATAACAAAAAATGACAAAAACAAGAAAAAAAAAAATTATTTACTAAAAATTTAATTGACTATAAATCAGAAAATTCTTAAAGTTCCTTCAACCGCAAAATTTGTTTAATTATCAACTAATTATTCTATTTTCACGCATTAAATCAATTTAATTAATTAATCAATTTTTTATTTTAATTTGAAGAAAATTAATTTGCGTTAACAAATCGCACATCGCAAGCCTGACGAATTTTTTAAATGTATGTATTGTAATTTCTTTGACTTGTTAAATACCGTAAACGTAATTTTTTACTTCATACAATTTTTTTATGCTACTATAAATTATATATGCATGTGTGCAATTAATCTTTGCACTTGAATTGGTTTAATTGTAAGACTAATTAGACACAAATTTAATTTTGTTTTGTAAATTAGCGTTCCGTTGTTGAATCAATGAGTGTGAAAAAGCGTGGCAATAAACAAACAAACACATACACACACACACTTAATTAATGTTAATGACCAACGGCACTTATGAGTACAATGAAGTCAAAACTTGAGAAATGTATTTGTTGCCTATTGTTCATATGAGCAACGCTGCAATTTGAGGAGTACCCGAAATTATTACGGTACTCAATTATTCATTTATATACATAAATATTTCATATTATATCTATTACTCTCTTCAAAGTTACCTCAATGGTAATGAATTCTCATATTTCCACACTACTTCCAATCTTTAAAACATCCATTGGCCGATTTGTGCTTTTATGTATTTCATTGCAAAACGCCTTCCACGAATTGATAACTTCAGACATGGGAACAAGAAAATTCACCCAAGGCTATGCAGGTGAATGCAGGTGCTTGCGGAACAGTATTCATTTTGTTTTTGTATAATTTGTTTTTGTGACATTTGTATCAAAGAATAGCGTTTAATAAGAGCTGCGCGAGCCAGTGCATTGTCCCTACAAATACAGAGTTGTACATACACACATTCGCACATCCAGTTGTTTCTCCACATTGCGGTTTCCTATGAATAAGTTTCCTATGAATAACATTCTCTCTCACACACTCAATTCGCTCGCATAATACTGTTTATTTATTGTTTGACTTGGCGGGAGGTATTTTGAGTTAATTACAACAAAATAAAGCATTGAAACCGCTTAATAAACCCTAAGTTTTTTGCATTGAAAGGAAAATAAGAAATAATCGCAAATGAAAATTTCGAAAAGAAAAGTAAAAGAAGTTTTTTTGAATTTCTTGAAAAAAAAAATTTCTAAAAATTTGTTTTCCAATTTTCCAAAGTAATAAAAATATTCTTAAATTTTTTTTTCAAATTCCGCAATTTTTTTTTCTAATTGTCCAATTTTCCGAATTGTTTTTGTATTGAAAGAAAAATAAGAAAAAAATCTGTAGGGTGGTGTTTTCCATAAATAGCGCAAATGAAAATTTTGAGCAGAAAAATAAAATTTTGTCCAAATTTTTTGGTTTAAAGTATATTTTATCCTCAGAAATAAAAATATAATAAAAAACTGCCCGGGTACTACCCGGGGCAGTGATAGTGTCAGAAGGGCAGACATTAGAAGCCATTGGCTGAGCCATGTGGTCCGATGCTGCCGACATTGGTGGGGGTGCTTCTCCTTTCGAAGTTCCCGTGCCACCTCGAGTGTCGGGGACAACAAGGTCTGCTTGTCTTCTGACAGGGCAGCCTTTGTAAATCTCTGAGTAAATCTCATTATTATTAAATTATTTTAAAAATTTTTTTACAGTTTTCTTCTTACTAAACTTCTACGTACAAATAAACCCACTTTGAGAAAAATGCAAGACCAGGACCATTTATGAGGATTATTGTAGCCGTTTTTTAATACTTAAAAGGCGAAAAGTACCACAGAGACGTGATTGCTGATCTTTTACGAGCTGAAATGAATGAACGAATTACTCATGAAATGTGAAATGTAACTTAAATTACAACAAGCAATCGATTTTTCGATCGCTAAGTTCGGTAGTCCTGTTATTGGCCATCTTGGCGATGGCGATGCAGTTGCAATTAGACCCGACTGAACTTTCTTTGTTTGCTGGGAGAGAAATTGAGAAAGATCCAGAAACAATTCAGACCTGTGAGATGATAATGGGGCGAGCCCGTTTTGAAGTTGAGGTAGGAGCCGTTACCAAGGCATTAGAATGGCGGTATGCGCTGCTACAAAGCTATCAGAGGCCTGAATTTAAAGGGTGGTTAAACTTCAAGGGCCGATGTTGAATGTGATCCACACCTAAACGTCAACGACACCCTTGGACTTCTTTCGTTGGGGTTATTTGAAAGAAAAGGTGTACGTCGATAAGCCAGCAACAATTCAAAAGCTAAAGGATGAGATAATTCGGCACATTAACGGCATAGAACTTCAATTATGCTTCAGCGTCATCGCAAATTTGGACCACCGAATGGAGGTGTGCCGCCAAGACCGCGGCAGCCATTTGGCCGATATTTTGTTCCATACATAATTGAGCCATACTAATATTATCATAATAAAGAGAAATGATAATAATTAAAAAAAAAATTGTATTTTATTCAAAATCAACACCGGCCCTTGAAACTTAACCACCCTTTATGAAGGAAATGTGTATTTTTTCTTACAAATAATTTGAGTTAAGTTAATTCAAAGCATTTTTAGTTCGACTGAAATGGTAAACAAATCATTTGTTTTATAGTACTTCGGCGGCAATCGTCTGCCTGCTGGAAAAATTAACAATCATTGAAGAAAAATAAAAAGCTGTTAAAAGCACCGGCAAAGAACTTGGCTACAACACACAAAGCTAATCACTATATCAACATCCATTAATAAATTGGCAAAAACATTATCACCATTATTTTGATTAACACTAATTATCATTGATAATAAAAAGCATTTCGCTATTTAGTAATTTACGCTCGTCGCATGAAGAAGGCACAAACACAAAATTGGCCATAAAAATTTTATTTCATATACCATAAAACGCATTGTTTGTGCTACTCCAACAATTATAAATTGATTGCTGTGGAACCGCAGTAAATGTTGATATTTACGCATACAGTTGCGTAAACAGCAGCAGTACTAAGAACACTAAGAACACTGCGCACTGTTTCAGAGTCATTGCTTGGGGGGACCAATTCAGGATGAAATTAATTTAGACATAGTAAAAAATCTTGCTAGGTTAGGTTTGGCAGCCGCATCGCACATAGAGACAGCGCTGCCACTAGACCACGAAATGGGTCCGTTGTGAGCCGCGGGAGCTGGAATACTTTTCCCTTTCCATATTGAACCATCCTGAGCTTTTGACAAAGCGTAAAAGGTCGTTGATACCTAAAGTATATAGAGATAATCTTTTAATACTTTATTATATAGGAGATTAGGACTCCTTGCATGATTTTCTATGAGACAATGTCCTGTGAGGTCCACTACTAACGCCCTAATTTGAAGTCTACTCAATTTTATAATATTCTTGGACAGACGTGCATTTAGTCTTGGCCATGTTTGCCTAGCAATTTCACAGGTATTGACACTAGTCCATCTTTGGTTTACAGAACTGGTTGGTGCGTGCAGATAGAAACTAACATTCAATCGCGACCCAGGCTCGTGATGTTTATTTTTGATCCGACTATCTGTACACGACCCGGGCTCTTGATATTTACGTTTGGCCCAACGATCTATTCACGAAGATAACAAATGCGTTGAAAGAAATTTTTTATTGGCACTTTTCTTTTACTACTAAAAGTTCTTATAACCCAATTTTTTGGTACAAATCCAATTTTTTATTTTTAACCACCTAAATCTACTGAGTCTTCATTCAGCTTCTTAATGCGAATGCATTTACTAGTTAATAATTATATTTATTAGCTTTTAGTGCAAAAATTTTGGTGAAAAAGGTTGTTTTTTGCTTTAATAAAATTTCATTTAGCATCTTAGTGCTAATGCACTTACTGCTATTTAGCACTGAATTTATCAAACAATTTATTATAAATTGCAATAGTAGAGCATTTTTAGTACAAAAGCTTTTAGATTAAAAGCTTGTAGCACAAACAATTTTAGTACAAAATATATGATATCATATTCATCGTCTTTTGTTAAAAAAATTTAATAGTAGAAAATTTTTAGTAAAACAACTTTTAGTACAAAAAAAGGGAATTATTTTTAATGTCTTTTATTAAAAAAATGTTAAAGTACAAAAATAGTAGTAAAAAAAGGTTGTAGTGCACAAAAATAGGAAATTACATTTATTATCTTTTATTACAATTGTAAAATGTTAAGTAAAAATACTTTTAGTACAAAAAAAGATTATATTTATTATGTGTTATTCAAAAAAATTAATAGTAAATAAATTTTACTACCAGACGCTTAGTACAAAAATATGAAATTATATTTATTAACTTTTATTAAAAAAATGTAATAGTAGAAAAATTTAAATACACCAACTTTTAGTAAAAATGTATGGAGTTATATTTATTATCTTTTCTTTTTCAATTTGATTTTATTTGTTCATTTTTAGGAGCGTTGTACTAATGCACCTAGTATGTAAGTATCATACATAAAAGGTTACTAATAAATAAATTTCATTTGATAAAAAAAATTATAATTGTAAAAAAATTCTGTACAATAAATTTTCGTACAAAAACTTAGTATAAACAATTTAAGCAAAAGAAAACCAGGATATAACCTTCATTAAAAGAATTATAATGGCATACAAATTTTAGTACAAAAACTTTTAGTACACACAATTTTAGTAAAAAAAATTGTGACATAACATTTATTTAAAAAAATTATAAGTGTAGAAAAACTTTATACAAAAACTTTTAGTACAAATATTTTTAGTACAAATATTTTTAATACAAAGAAAAGGAAGTATATTTATTATCCTTTACTACAGATATTATGGTTGCAGAAAAAATTTAGTACAAACACTTTTAGTGCAAACAATTTTAGCAAAAGAAAACCAGGTTCTAACATTTATTTAAAAAATTATAATTGCTTAAAACTTTAAGTACAAAAACTTTTAGTGCACACAATTGTAGTAAAAAAAAAACATTTATTTAAAAAAATTATAATTGTAGAACATTTTATACAAAAACTTTTAGTACAAATAGTTTTAGTACAAGCAAAAAAAAGCAATTATATTTATTATCTTTTATTAAAAACATTCTGATTGCAAAAAAATTAGTACAAAAATTTTTAGTACAAGTACTTTTAGCACAAAAATAGGGGATTATATTTATCATCTCTTATTAAAAAAATTATTATTGTAAAAAACTTTGGTAAAAAAACTTTTAGTCAACACAATTTTAGTAAAAGAGAATTGGGATATAACATTTATTTTAAAACATTATAATTCAAGAAAAATATTATTTACAACAACAAAAAAAATTAGTACAAAAACTTTCAGTACAAATACTTTTAGTTCAAAGAAAATGAATTATATTTATTATGATTATAGAAAAATCTAACAACTTTTAGTACTAACACTCTTAGTACAAATACTTTTAGCACAAAAATAGAGGTAGATGATAAATATATATCATCTCTTATTAATAAAACTATTATTGTAAAAAACTTAAGTACACAAAATTTCAGTAAAAAAATTTTTAGTACACCCAGTTTTAGTAAAACAAGTGCGTGTAGCGCAGTACACATAACAAAAGTGAAACTTTCAAGGCAGACGAAGAAAGAGGAAGAGACCCGAGAGAGATTGAGGGAGAGAGAGAGATAGAGAGAGAGAGAGCGAGAGAGAGAAAGAATATATATCTACATAAATTCACAACATTTGCAGAGAATACAAATAGACAAAATTTACAAAAAAC
This sequence comes from Anastrepha obliqua, assembly GCF_027943255.1. Classification (NCBI taxonomy): domain Eukaryota; kingdom Metazoa; phylum Arthropoda; class Insecta; order Diptera; family Tephritidae; genus Anastrepha; species Anastrepha obliqua. The sequence continues at coordinate 13,734,869 of NC_072893.1, forward strand.
GGAGAAGGGTCGACCGGTGTAGGTAAACGCCGGACACAAACCGTGGCAACAACGCACACGACTCCGAGCGTTTATCACCCGCACAAACGCAGCGATTCCAGGACCACAGAAACGGCACAAATTACCGCAAAGCAATACCAATAAATCCGACGCCGAAATGGATAGCACTTTATAGTACGCACAAGCACAAGTCAGGGAACGGAAATAAGCGCCAAAACGTAGGCACCAAAAAAAAAAAAAAAAACGCCAAAAAAATTGGGACCAAAAAACGTTGGCACCAAAAATATATTTCCTACAAGTTTGCACCAACAAACAAGCGCCAAAAAGTAGGCAGTGTTATTTCTCACTAGAAATTAGCAACCACAAGGAAAAACTCAGGAAAAATAGCCTAAAGTGTATCTGAGATATATATAAGGTATAGCTCTCTCTCTCCTTTTCCTCTACGTTATATCTTTTTTCTCTCTCGCGGAACGAAAATGCCCAAAACGTTGCATGGCCTTGAAATTTTACTCTCCATTCTCGCTTGTCCATCGACGCCTACGAAGTTCCACTTCAAAAAATCAGAATATAACATAACACCAAGCGGCGTAAACATTCGTATTTGACTGTTTTAGTGGTTCATATGTAATTAAATAGTTTTAGCAGAGCTGTAGCAACTTAAAAGTTCTCTCATTTTACTTTTTTTGGCATCAAACTTCATTGTTGCATTTATTTTTCACATAATTGTATGCGCACACATCTACATCAATAAGAAATGCAGATGCTGATGTCAATGGAAGTAGAGAAATAAGAAAACTTTGCTGATAAGCTGCGATTTTAATTGGTCATGTGACTGGTGGGGGTGATCGTGCGTCGAGCCACATTATTATTCTTATGTGTTTTATAAGGTGTGAGATTATTTTTTATTTAATCAGATTTAAGAATTTTCACGCATTTGCAAAATTTACTTCTTTTATTTATTTTTTTAAAGCCACTTTCTTTAGCACAAATTTAATTTTATTTTGTTTTTATCATTGATGATTCGCGCGAAATAAATAAACACAATTGCGTATTGCATCAAAAAAAAATTCACTGGGCGCATTGACTTGAAAACGTCAGTTGAGGGCATGCAGACGTAAAGTGCCGGGTATTTTTTTGTTTTTTTGTGACGTGCGGCGTTTTAAAGATCACTGATCGTTTTATTAATGAGCCAGAAATGGTTTGTCTATGTGACTGATTGAGAAGTGGCAATTAGCGCTGAATGGTCGGTTGCCTTATTTTTACGATATTGCTGCACGCGTGAGTGGAAAAACAAAAAAACAAAAAAACGCAAATGTTACTATTTATTTTTTTAGGTCAACTTAAAGCATTTATTTCGTGGAAATTTAGAAAAAAAGTTGTGATCAAATACAAATAAAACTCAGAATTAACTGCACCGCATTTTCGCTGTGCCAAGTGCAGATCAGCACTGAGTTGTTCAGCATTTACTTGTATTTTCATTAGAAGAGTAGGTAAATTATTTAGATGCCTGCGATTTTCACGCACTGAAACATGTCTTTTTGTATTTTTTTTTTATGCTCAGCTCAGCAGTTTAACAGAAAATAGCATCAATTAAATTGAATGATAATTAATCCATTGGGATCGATTCTCAAGACCTCAACACTCATGCAACGTTCACGTGCACTTTATTTGCAACACACACACACACATATACATATAAACGCACATCTACATATGAACCACAGCTTTCCCAGCAAGTTGAGCTCATTTAACGAAAACGAGTCTTAAACCGCACCGTACAAATGCATTCGAACAACTGAACAACTGCGATTTTAACTGCTAACAAAGCGAATAAAATTTTTAACTTCATAGCTACAGCAATAAAAAATTTAGGAAACCGGGTAAAGCTCTATCCAAAAAAAAAACAAAAAAAAAACGTAAAAGAAAAAGAAAGGGAGCAATGTGAGACGTCGCAAAAAAAATTTTAAGACGAAAAGTTTACAAAGTTACTAACCGAAATGCAAACCTATGCAAAAAGTAAATAAAAAATATTTACCCACGTATCCAATTCAGAACTTGAAACAACTCACTTCCACTCATAAGCTCGTGTACATGTACGGCTACATATATAAAGGGTGATCAATTTAGAGGTTTCAGATTTTAAACTGAAATAAAACAGCGAAAATTCAAATTGATCGGGCATTTTTGAATTGCTTTTGTGTAGAACCATTCATGCCACTTATTTCTTAAAGATAATCGCTTTCAAATGTTGGCCGCAAGTGCGCCGTACTTCGGCTATCCGTAAACACCCATTTTGAATGACGCGCTGGAGTACTGCGGCGGGTATCTCGTGAAGAATTTTAGTTGGTTGAATGTTGGCTTCCAACGCCTCAATTGAAGCTAGTTTAGTTACAAAGCCTCCAGACTTTCCATACCTCAACAAATAAAAGTCTAGAGTCTGATATCACACGATCTAGGTGGCCAATCCACTGGTCCGAGACGAGAACGAGAGATAAATTTCTCACCGAAACGGCGCCTATGTAAATCCATTGTTTCACGGGCTGTATGGCAGGTAGCGCCGTCTTGTTGGAACCAAATATTGTGGAAATCACGTTCTTCAATTTCTTCTTCTTCCCCTCAATTGGCGCGATAACCGCTCATGCGATCTTGGCCTAGTTTAACAAAACTCACCTTTCTCGTACTAACCGGCGCCAGTTGGGCACACCAAGTGAAGCTAAATCCTTCTTTGCTTAATCTCTCAAATGCAGACGAGGCCTTGCTCTTCCTCTGCTACCACCAGCTGGTACCGCATCGAAAACTTTCATAGCCGGAGCGTTTGTTTCCATTCGGGCGACATGACCAAGCCAGCGGAGCCACTGAATCTTTATTCGCTTGCACTATGTCTATGTCGTCGTAAAGCTCATACAGCTCATCGTTCCATCGCCTGCAATACTCGCCGTCGCCAACGTGCAAAGGTCCAAAAATCTTCCGCGGAATCTTTCTCTAAAATACTCCAAGTGATGCCTCATCAGATGTTGTCATCGTCCAAGTTTCTGCGCCATACAAAAGGAAGAGAAAGATGAGAGCGAGAGATGAGAGTGTGACTTTGTTCATCGAGAGACGAATTTACTACTCAGTTGCCTACTTAATCCAAAAAATCCATTGTTTCGCGGGCTGTATGGCAGGTAGCGCCGTCTTGTTGGAAGCAAATATTGTGGAGATCACGGGCTTCAATTTCCGTTCATCCGGCATCCAAAAGTAGTTTATCATGGCGCAATAGCGTTCGCCATTCACTGTTATATTGGCACCAGCCTCGTCTGTCAAGAAATTTGTGCCGATGATGCCTCCAACCCATAGGCCGCACCAAACGGTTGTTTTCAATGGATGTATTGACTGTTCTTGATGGGCTTCCGGTTGCTCTTCAGCTCAAATACGGCACTTTTGCTTATTGACATAGCCATTAAGCCTAAAATGCATTTCATCGTTGAACAAAATTCGAGTCCCAAAATGTGGATCTTCTGCGAGTTTTTCAAAAACGGTATGACTGAAATTATGACGCTTAGGAAGATCGGCCGACTTCAAATCTTGGATTAGCTGCAATTTATAGACTTTCAAAGTAAGATCTTCGCATAAAATCCGCCAAGTAGCGCCATAAACCTGTCCTAAACCCACCAACTCTTAGGGGAATGACACTGTCAATTTAGGAAGCTCTCGTGGAAACAAACGATTAATGATAGAGTAAAAAAAGCAACCACGGCACTCTATACATGCAAAAGAATTGTGGGGCAAAATGGGACCTAACACCAAAAATAGTACACTGGCTATATATAGAAGTGGTAAAACCTATCATGACATACGGTGTCTTGGTGTGGTGGCCAACACTTGAGAAAAGAACAACAGTATGGGGTAATGAACAATAGAAGCGGAATCAGTATCTATACTCATGGTTCCAAGCTAAATGAACAAGTAGGCGGAGGCCTTCAAGCTGAAATTCTGGCTATCAGGGAAGGCCTGTTAGCCCTAAATAAAAGTTTCAGTCCAAGCCAATCGGCCCTGAAAGCTTTAAAATCGCATAATATTAACTCGAAGACAGTAAAATAATGCAGCGACGTTTTGACAGAACAATCACAGTACTCTGTAATAAACCTGCTCTGGGTGCCGGGTCATAGAGACATAGAAGGCAACTGAAAAGCAGATAAACTAACGACATTGGATACCACATTACCGATCCAACCAGATAAAGCGAACATACCTATACCTTTAGCAACTTCCAAGAAGCTTATAGATAAACACACTATCAGAGCTGCCAACAGGTCCTGGACTCACTCCCTGACCTGTGCAATAAGTAGAATTACGTGGCCGGAATGGAATATGGGTCACACAAACCGACTGTTGAAACTAAACAGGTAAAACATGAGAAATCTTCTTGGGGTCCTAACAGCGCATTATCTGATTGGCAGGCATGCCAGTAGACTGGGACCACCCTATAACGACTATTGCATAAGCTGTAACGACATTGAAGAAGAAGATACTATGGAGCACTTTCTGTGCGGGTGCATGAAAGTTCAATATTTTAGGAAAAAGTTCCCTGAATAACTTGGCAGAAGTAGCCAATATAAAAATAACAAGCCTTGTTAGGTATATCAAAGCCACAGGTTGGTTCAATGAGGACAATGTAGAGTGAGGAGAGAGGACAGCCCTGGTGGTATCACAATGGGCCTACAGCAGGCCTAGGTGTGTCAACCCACAACCACTATACCTACCTACCTAATGCCATAGATGGGCCAAGTTGCTGAGATCGACGCCAAATCGATGCTTCCTAGTCTTCGGTAAAATTCTCACTTACAGCCGCAATATTCTCTTCACTTTTAATCGCTTGAGTATCTTCTAATAATGTAAAATTATTCTCAATTTGTGCCAATGGTTTGCCGAATAGTGCGTTCGGTAGGTCGGTTATGTGCACCATAAGTTGGCCTGAGCTCGCGATGAACTTTTTTAACAGAGCGTCGATTTCCGTACGATTTGTAAACGTTGTTGAGGTGTAAGTCTTTTCATGATGAAATGTCAATGAATACTGAAAAAATTATGTATTTGTTTTGACAGCAGTCAGGCGCGATCTGTAAAAGAAACCTCAATCGGATCACCCTTTATATATAAGTTTATGTATATGTGTGTAGAGCAAAATATTTCGCAGACGCAAACAATGTCGCAATGGCCGGTAAATAGACTCACTGACATTTAAGCAAGAAAAGCTGAAAACCAGCAGCCACAGACCTCACTGAGCCAGTCGTCACACTGCGAGCCAATAAGTCATGCAAATTTACACGCAAATATACAGAAGTGAAGCAACATGCCAATCAGCCAGCCAGTCAGTCAATCAGACAGCCAAGTGCCTATGTGCCTAGTTACAGTCACCGACCCAGCCTGCAGGGCTAGAGCAGAGCAGAGCAGAGCAGCGGAGTAGGTAAGTCAAAAGCCCCACCAACTCAAATTTACACAGGCAAACAGAATTAACTTTTGTTTTATGATCGCTGTACTTAATTACAGTTTCATTGCATTGCATTTGTTTAACTTAGAAGCAACAAGTACGCACGTGCATCTTTTGTAGTGTTGCAAGGTGGCAGCTACAATGACAAATAACAAAAACACAAAAAAAAAGTAAGTAAACAATACAACTCTAGTACGTAAAAAATAGTCAACGCAGCGAAGCGACATTGGCAAGCAAACACATAAGCAAAACAAAAAAAAAAAAAATTGCACAAATAATACCAACAACAATAGCAACAATAAAGCTCATACCAATAAGCGTATAAAATTTCGCTAGAGATAAGAAGTAATTGGTTAGTACTCGTCCTTAAATATAATTACAGTCCAATCGCTAATGAAAGGTGAAAGATGTTGACTTAAAAATTTATTGCTTCCCGGTAATAATGAATTGTAAAAAATTTCACGCTCCCTTAAGTTGCCTATTAATATTTGCAATTTTTCGGTGACTCACTAATCTCAAAATAAATAAAACTAATGTGTCATGGTGGGCGTGCATTGTGAGCGTAGCATGACTGCTTCAGAGGTGCAGAAGCTTAAATGGTAATTAAATATGGAAAATGTTTTTAACATCCATGAAATTAGCTTCATTTCATAGATTATTTTATGGCGTTAATGCTTGATAATGATTTCGGGCATGTGACTGCCGCAATTGATGCTTGCTGGTGGCGTAATCTGGTGGCGTAAAGGAAATAAAGTTTTTGTTTGTCGCACCATTACTCGTTACAATGATACTGGTGGCATCACGAACGTCATGGAGGTGGTCATCAAAAGACTGCAACATCACGTGTAATGATTCAAAAAGTGAAGAAGCGACTTGAGCGAAATCCCCGACGTAGTGCCAATCAAATGGCGGAAGAACTGAAAATATCTGATCGTAGCATGCGCCGCATACTGAGAAATTATCTCATAATCAAGCCTTACAAGATCCAAAAGGCGCATTTTTTCACACCAAAGCAGCAACAAGTCGGATTTGAGAGAGCGAAGGAGTTGATTCGCTTGGCCGAAAGCGGTCAGTTTCCGAACATTGTGTTTTCTGACGAGAAATTTTTTCAAATTGAGCAAATCGTTAACTCCTAAAACGATAGAGTTTATTTGACCGGCCGTTCGTACGAGAATTTGAGTCATCGATTGACGACCAGGAGACAGCACCCGCTCCAGCTAATGGTTAGACCGCTGTAACCGCAAATGGGCGCTCTCCAATCATTTTCATTGAGCCTGGCGTCAAGCTAAATGCGAAATATTATCGGAAAAGTATTCTGGAGGTTGTATTAGTAAAAGTATTCTGAGCTGTGGACAGACAAACACTTCGGTAGCAGACTATGGACGTTTCAACAGGACTCGGCACTGTGAGTGAACCAAAAATGGCTAAAAAACAACGTTCCGAACGCCATAACGTCCACACAATGGCTCTCAAATTCACCAGACGCTAATCGGATGGATTATTCTTTTTGGGCCATTTTGGAGAGCCAGGTTCGAACTAAAAGATTCACCAGTCCCGAGGCGCTGAAAAAAGCCATTATCTGCGAGTGGGCCAAAATAGCTGCAAGTCACATTCGGGCAGCGTGCGATTCGTTTCTGGACCATCTCAAGGCCATAGTAAAGGCAAAAGGTGGTCATACCGAGCAAAAGTAAATTGATTCTTAATTTTGTATTATTTTCACACATTTTTTACTTTGAATAGAATAAAAGTAATATAGTTTTCCAAACTTTCAGTTGCTTACATTTCGTGTACCGGACCCTGTACAAGTGGCCAAAGATTTTTCGTAAAACCTTTCTTACGAACCCTATAAGGGTCGCCTCAACAGATAGACTTAAAAGTTACACAAGGTGGCACAAAATTAATCACCCTATCGGCAGGTACAATTTTGCAAATAGCGTCGGACGTGAATTATATTTGACACTTGTGAATTAGACGACTGCAGAATACAACCAGATGCCCGTCAGTTGGGTATGCATTACTGTCAAGCCATGCTCAATCTGACTTTTTGGAGCACTAAAAATCTGCGTGTGATGTACAAAAGCCACTGTGTGGTGCGGCCTCACGCAGGAGGAGTGATTGAGCCGTATTTTTTAGGATGTCGTCGACAATACAGGGCCATGATTTTTTTTGGTGGGTGAGATAAGGTTCAAAATGCCTCCGCTCTTATACCGACCGTCGTCTACTGCGTCGAGTGGTGTGTCCACTATAACAATCCCTTCTTCTCTTCTGGGGCGACTCCCTGAGACCACTCCACAATGGCTATTGTAAAGGAAGTCTTTTCTGGTCGCGTAATTTCCCGTTTTGAAGACTTCTTAGCTTGAAGCTAATATACTTGAAGTTGCGGGCTTATGTCAACAGGCCTCAGACAATCGTAGCCCTTAAGAAGAATATTCGATAGGAATGCGAACAGTTATCACCGGAAATCTTGCGGAAAGTCATGGAAAGTGTGATTAGGTGTATCAACACTGGCGGCAGCCATTTGATGGATATCATCTTTTCTACTTGACAATAAAAAAGTATTGATCGAAATAAAGATTTCTATCACTCAAAATTTTTTTTTTTATTTTGCAAAAAAGTTTTTCAGAAATGTGATTGGATTACATTTTGATTGTGATGATATACCTACATATGCTATGCACATTGCCGGTTTCGGCGTCAACTCCTCTTGCAACGTAATATTTTCCACGTACTTGTATTCTTAGTGGGGTTGAGATCAGACGCTAAGAATGCTTTTATGTTTAAATATTACTTTTATAATTTTGCTGCAATCAGTCTAATAAACAGAGAAGACATAGTAATTTTCATTAAATCGCTGCGGATAAGATGGCAGGAACACGTCATAAGAGGGGAAGAAACCATTATGGACTATACGCCGATATTGGAGAGAAACATGGGAAGACCGCACAAAAGATGGCTAAACTGCGTCGCAGACGATCTGAAAACCATTTTTTTGTTCTTTTTTGTTGGCGGTAAGGTTGGGCTAAAAATGCCTTCGCACCACATAGTAACCGTCGCTACTACGTGTGTGGTAATTCCATTAAAAATATCCCACCTCTTCTCTTGGATCTTCCCCTCCACCCCGGGACTGTTTCCGCATTGCTTCGAGGTAGATGGCCAAGACGGCATCCTAAGAGTGACTCTTACTTACTCACCCTGCGTCCAGGGTCGCCTGTTTTGAGAAACTTCAACTCAACCTCGCTCAATACTTTTCAGCAAAAGTTTCCACTTCACGCCTCTTTTTTCGGATAATATCCTCCACGAAATTTGCGACGGCATTCCATTTTTCTTCGCCTATCATCATTTCCACGATTATTTCATTAAGTATAAAAATACCCATAGCTCCTTGCAGAGCTGTGTTCCACCTATCGGATTTAAAGAAGACTTTCTTTCTACCACCCTTTTTAAATCGACTATTAGTCTCGCTGTCCATCTACCGTACCGTTCAGAGTTCCATTTTGCCTGCCAAACTATGAGCGTTTGTATTCTAATATCGGAGACGCATGGTACTAGGTTTCCTGAGATTTTTGCCTCCCATCTCCGTTTGCGCACAAGAGCTAGATATGGATGGTTCCGCTAAAACCGCTGCTTCAGATACCAGAAGCCATTCTGAGAGCGGAGGTGCGTTGCACAGATTACAGAGTTTTTCGCCGGCATTGCACCCTTAGCGAACCTGCCCATATTTCGTATCCGTAGAAAAGAACAACATCAAGACGGACGCCCCAAATAGGAGGAGGAGCTTAGCCAACACCGGTGTGTCCATTAAAATTTTTCGCTTACTCTGAGTTGGACCTCCAAGGTTTGTCATGATCTTACTTAACATGCCGCTTACTTTGGCAGTAACTCTTATGAGCTTCATTCCTTTTTCGAATGCTGTTCAAGCACACCATATACAGCAAGTTCCCCTCGCTCTATTAAGAAGTCTTTTACTAAAGTTTCACAACTCCAATACCTTCTCTTCGTTTCTCGCCACAAAAAATTCTACTAATAACGATCCAGGCGTCCATTCCGTGACAAATGGTTTCGAGTTGGACATTTCGTTCTCTTTCATTTGATACCAATCTTTTTTTAATAGATTAAGAAGAACCTTTCATTTATTCGTTATTTGGTTGAGCATTGCTTGAAATATCAAGTTCCCGTATACCTTCAAGGTAACCTTATCCGAAAATTATATTTATAATATTATTTTTTTCTCGTTGTAATGTGTAATTACCCTGCCAGAAAGCAAAATAGATGAACGAAACCAAAGCAAGACTGAGTCTTGTCGAGGCCTATGCGCCCGAGTGGAGTGAACAAGGAAAAAAATGTGTAATTATACATTTTGTGATGCTCTGTCCATATGCACTTACGTGTGTACGTACGTAAGTTCCAACTAACAATAATCCTTAAATCAACTAAATCTCTACAAGAATTATTAAACTTCCATTTTAACCCAGCTATAAAAAGTACATTAATTAAAAATCATTTAATGTAAAGGCAAGTAAATTTAAATTCTTTGTACAGTTCAGTGGATGTAATTAAATTAAGACGAAATTTGTGATAAATATAAAATTTCCTCTCAGACACATTTGTCTCAAACACACCTCTTTCAAGTCACACACAAACTTTGTTCCGATTGAGCCAAACAACAACAAATATTATGCAATCTCACGAATGCCCAACTGTTCTTTGTTGCGAAACTAACATTAGCAGGTTTCAGATTTTACCAAACCCATCTGGACACTCACTCAGACAGAATACCCATACGTATTGTAGTTGTACCTATGTATGTGTGTATGTGCAATATGCTTTTTTAGCTCATATTCTGGGCAATTGTATTTTTAATATATCTCACTTCTCTACTGTGTGGGCTTTTGTACGTGATTCACGCTAAGCTCCAGTTTGCGAAGTTTTTCTTTCGTTAATTGCTTTTTCTTGAGGCTTTGTTAGTTGAACCAGCCAGTAGATGCATAGGCACGTGTATATTGCATATATTGATATATACTGATATAATGCATATATTATTATATATAATCGGCGTTCATACCCTTTTTTTTTTTTAAGTGACACTTCTTAGGCGACGATGAACGGGCGAGAATGGATAGTGAAATTTCAAGGTCACGCAACGCATTTTCGTTCCGTGAGAGAGAAAAAAGATATAACGTAGAGGAAAAGGAGAGAGAGAGAGCTATACCTTATATATATCTTAGATACACTTTAGGCTATTTTTCCCAAGTTTTTCCTTGTGGTTGCGAATTTCTAGTGGGAAATAACACTGCCTACTTTTTGGCGGAAATATATTTTTGGTGCCTACTTTTTGATGTTATATTTCCTTGGTGCGCTTTTTGGTCCCAATTTTTTTGGCGATTTTTTTTTTTTTTTTGGCTAGTGCTTGTGCGTACTATAAAGTGCTATCCGTTCCGGAGTCGGATTTATTGGCATTGCCTTGCGGTAATTTGTGCCGTTGCTGTGGTCCTGGATCCGCTGCATTTGTGCGGGTGATAAACGCTCGGAGTAGTGCGCGTTGCTCCCACGGTTTGTGTCCGGCGTTTACCTACACCGCTCGACCCTTCTGCGTTTTTTGTAAATTTTGTCTATTTGTATTCTCTGCAAATGTTGTGAATTTATTTAGATATATATTTTTTCTCTCTCTCTTTCTCTCTCTCACTCTCTCATTCTTTCTCGGGTCTCCCCATCTTTCCTTGTATGCCTTGAGAGTTTCACTTCTGTTATGTGTACTACGCTACACGCACTTTTTTTTGGCTCTGGTAGAATATAGCTAACGCGTTCAATACGGCCAAATGGGACAAAATACTGATGGCACTTCGGAGTATGAATGTGTCGAACTATCTGATAAAGCTAATTGATTCATAACAGAACCCTATGGTATAATACAGACGTAGACCCCAAAAGCCATAAGGTAACTGGAGGAGTTCCTCAAGACTCTGTACTAGACCCGGCTCTGTGGAATATCATGTACGATGGAGTGCTACGCGGTGAACAGCACGAACAAGCAAGCATTGTTGGGAATGCATATGACCTAGGTAGTCGTAGGGGAAACACTAAAAGATGTCTCACGAAGGGTAGAGGACACTATTAATAAAATCAAGCAAAATCATGGTTACAATCGTCTGGGCTAAGACTAGCAGACCATAAGACCGAACTGGTTCTCATAAGTTCTAGACGAAAAGTTTAAAACCTTCAAATAAAGGTTGGTGATCACAATATAACATCAACAGATACCATGAAATATTTAGGAGTAATGATCGACAGAAGGCTCAGTTTTAAAAAGCATCTGGAATACACAAGCTTGAAAGCTGCAAAATCCTGCGCGGCTTTATCGCGACTGATGCCCTACGTGGGTGGACCAAGACAACAAATGTGAGCGTATTGTTAGCAAGCGTCTGCAACTCGATCCTGTTTTACGCTGTGGAAGTGTGGGGTGACGTAGTGAAATATCCCAGCTACTTGAGACAGGCTAAACGGGTGTACCGATTATGCAATGTCAGAATCATTAGAGGCTATAAGATCATATCTGACGAAGCAGCAGGGGTAATAGCAGGCAGAATTGCCCTCAATATAAAGGTAAAATGCATGAAACAAAAATACCAGCATGCAAAAAACGCGTGGGTATTAGGCAACAAAGCCTCACTGAGGGACGCCCTTCAGAGGATCGATAATACCGCTCTGCAAAACTGGCAGACTAAATCGAACGATAGTGGGGAGGGAAAAAAACCACTTTCACTATGATCCCCGACATACAGAAATGGATCCGGAGAACGCATGTAAATGAGAACCTCATGCTGACACAGTTCTTAACTGGGCATGGCCGTTTCAGGCAGTATTAGAATGCTCTAGATTTGACTGAGGAGAAAAAGCAGTGAGGCGATGGGGTGGTTTAGTCCCCAGGCACTCTCAGTTCAAAAGAGCCGGGGAATATCGCATGGGAATCGGGCATACGTATGAGTCGGCTTATACGTATCTTTAGAAGAATTCACGTCCCCGGTCCGCACTCCAAAAAAAGAAAACACCCTTTTTGGGTGTTAGGCCGAGCTCCTCCTCCTATTTGTGGCGTGCGTCTTGATGTTTTTTTTATCTGATAGTTTAGCTGCAGAGGGTTGCTCTTAGCCTATCAAAACTTCTTTTGCTGTGCATGGTAGCGTAATGAATGCGAGAGAAGCCACAGCTGTTATGGCTGCATATTTGATGCCATACCTGCCCTCTGTTAAGGCGTATTGAGCCTTGAAAAGTTTCAAAATGGTCAAGCCAAGAAATGACTTTCAAATACCATCACTTACTTTAGAAATCAAGCAAAATTCTTTGCCTCGAACTATCAGCTAACCAATTGCTTGAAAATGTAGGAAAACACTTGAGTTGGTAATTTATTTTACACCTGCTAAAGGTCAGCAGCTGACAGCAGCTGAGTATTCATGCGATTTGTGGTCGCTGCTATTTCACTGTCCAATAACCTTGGAAGAACACAACTTAAGCTTAATCACACGCGTAGCAGTGCAGACTATCTTCGAGCTTACATATGTACGTAGCTCTGCGGTTGGTTTTCAGTTAATGCTCAGGGTAGAACAACCGCAGATAAATCAAGAAAACTTCAGAGAAATCCAAAAAAAAAATATGTCAGAAACGAATTTCCCTTTGCTGTTTTGCTTTGGCTTCAACTTGAGCATCGCAATAATTATAACGCGAACGCAAAACAAATATTAAAAATTACACGAAATTAGGTAACCTGCGCGTTCTGCTTGAGAGCCCGAACAAAAGCTAATATTCTTCATTAAGTACAAATAATTTTGAGTAGAAGCGCAGTAATTGGCAGCAACCCACGCATAAAGTGGCTGTCAGTTTGTTTGCTTGCGCGATAAAATCAGTTGGATCATTGAACCGCCAAAGTTTTTAATTTTTTTTTTTATTATAAAGCTAAAATTTTCGGCCAGAAGTTGAAGTGCTGGGTAGAGTTTCGGTTGAAAGCTCATATAATTTTTGTCTTATATCTTAATTGTTCGTGCTGGCGGCTATTAAATAAATGAAGTTCTCTGGGCTTGGTTTTCAGGTTTAATGGACAATCGCTCATGTGGAGTTTTATGGCAGGAAAACTGTTATTACCATATAAATGTGGATTTTATTTATTTACTTCAGTTAACTGCTTACTCAGCGGAAAACGTTTATACTTTTGTTTTCATATTTATGATTCTGATATAAAGATAAATTTTATTAAAAATATTCTCTGTATGAGTAGAAATGTGGGAAGGCACTACGTTAGGTTAGATTAGATGATTATTCCCAAGTAGAAGAGCTGATTGGGATGTGAATATCAACTCGCCCGTTGTGGTGTCATTGAAGGAAGGCGGTGTGGGGGAGGCTAAAAGGGGAAAGCGGGATGGTTAAGTGCAATATTTAGACAATGACGAGTTGCGGATGTGAGAAACGCGGCTTTATGATGATGAAGCTCAGCAGGCAGTTAATCTCCAAGGCGTAGCTATAAAATGCTAGACCAGATTACTGAATCTTAGTAGAGGAATAATAGTGAAAAATACTAAATCTTTGTATTTGATAAAAAAAATGATGTTGAAAAATATATGTAAGTAGATATGTTCGCATGTATATTAGGAGCGACATTCAAGTTGAAATGTTGTACCTACTTGATCACAAAGTTCTCGGAACAACTGCCAGGTGACGCTTAAAGTTAACTGATTTACGTTCTGTTTTTTTTTGTTAGGTTGCCACATCTGTGATTAATATTCCCACCAAATCATAAGATTCTAATTTTATCGCTGTCATAAGTGCGTTGCGGTTAATGGGGAGTACTATGAAGGCGATGACGCCACTTTTAAGGAATAAATTTGTATTATGAATTTTCTGAATAAATATATTTCGGGAACTTTTTGGTCAAGGTGGTATTTTTTGTTGGAAGCAAATTATATGTATTCTAAGAGAATTCTAGATCTTTGTTGTCAGATTCACAGTTTTAACTGTAAATTATAGTTTTTTAAATAAGCTTACAGTTTTTCAAATTATCTCATAGTAAAAATTTGAATTTTGTATTTAAAATATTTTTCGAAAATTTAAATTTCGTTGTTGTAACTTAGATTTTAATGAAAAAAATTGAAATATTTTTATTAACACATTTTTAATTAAAATCGCACTGAGATCAATATTTTAATAAAAATATTTCAACTTTTTTTATTTAATTAGATTTTTTTAATTTCATTTTAATTTAATAAAATTAATGAAAATATATTAATTGAATATAATTTTAAAAATATTTTAATAAAAAATTATTAAAATTTTAATAAATTAAAATATTTTTTGAAGTGAAACTTCTTTTGTCTCGAAGGATGAAACGCTGTGAGGAGTAAAACCATAGCGTTTCATCTACATGTGACGCTACGCCAGCGCCATCTGTTAAAAGCGTGGCGTGGATGAAACGCTGTGAGGAGTAAAACTACGCTAAACTACGTAAAACTCACGCTATGCCAGCGCCATCTGTTAAAAGACTGGCGTGGCGTGTCGTCGTGAATGTAATGCGGTCGTTTATTATTGCATTCTTATCGAATGTAATTTGTAAATATGACATTTGATTGACGGCCGCCGTAGCCGAGTGGGTTGGTGCGTGATCACCATTCGGAATTCACAGAGAGGTCGTTGGTTCGAATCTCGGTGAAAGCAAAATTAATGAAAACATTTTTCTAATAGCGGTCGCCCCTCGGCAGGCAATGGCAAACCTCCGAGTGTATTTCTGCCATGAAAAAAATCTGCTCATAAACATATCATAAAACAAAATGAAATAAATGCATAAAAAAAAAAAAAAAAAAAATTTTCTTGTGATTCGAACCAAGGATTTCGGATCGGAAGCCCACATTGCTAGCCGCTGGGCTATCGCGCTGTGCTGTCGCCGCAAAATAATGTATCATAAATCTGTTTACCATACCAAAGACCATACACTTTGCGAACGCATTTCGGTGGAAACAGTTGACAGTTATCCCAAACACAATATTATATTAGTAACGCGAGACGCGTCATAGAGTGTGTGTGTAGTTTTGAGCAAATCTTACAAACATATTTTGTTTTGTTGATTGATTTCTGTTAAATATGGCATCAAATCAACAAAAACGGAAACCGAAAACAGGTGCTGAACGGCAACGTGAGTATTTGGAGCGTAAAAAATTAAGAGCTACTGTTGAACACCGTGACAGTGAATCCTCCGGTTGTACGATAAGTGATAATTTGTAGTACCAACAACAAGATGCGGAACTACCATTGATGCAGTATTTCATCGATACCTTGATAGATTAGAATGTAGATCATTTTTTACGTATTTCAGTTACCATAAAGCCCTTGTTTCATTTTTGGAAAACGAATCCAATAATGATAATGACAATGCCGAGAACCAAATGTAATTGAGTACAATAAATTCATTTCTTTTTATATTAAAATAAATAAATAATTCTGTTTAATAAAATTCCATTCCATGCTTTCCATGACTTCTGCATGCATTATATTGAAATAATAGTTAAATTATTGATTTGTTGATAAAAGAAGTTTCACTTCAATCGTGCGGGTTCCGTGAACTACCACACACTTTCTTTTTTATTAAAATATTTTTAATATTATATTATAATGAATTGAAATAATTTTATTAACATATTTTTAAAATTATAATAAATTAAAATATTTTCATTAATTTTATTAAATTAAAATGAAATTAAAAAAAATTAAGTATTCATTAAAATATTGACCTCAGTGCAATTTGGCCTCATGAGTGCTTTTTCTTTTGGAGTTTTAAGAAGTCGCAAGCCTTTGGCAATAAACTGCAGTAGGCTGATGTCCTCTAAGTTAACATAACATAGGCAATTTCTGAAACATTGTCGGATCTATGCAGTAAAAGTCATTGAAAATTTGACCTCTTGGATCTCTTGAACATTTGAATGACGTCACACAACATTTGAATGACGCCACACCATGGCACACTAGGACATTTTGAATAATAAAAAAATCGCTTATATCTGTACTCTTTCCTTTGTTGCTTTCGGTCAATTCTTATTAAAAAGCCATATAGTTGCTCCAGACTGCTCTCCAGCTTGAGGTGTGGTAATTTAACGATGTCTCCTAAGGTTGATTTTATTAAATATTGGAATTAGAAATTTTTTATTTTCTTTCCCGATTTCCTCTTTTTCGCACACCCTATAGTTGCTCCGGATCTCTACTCAACATATGATAAATAAAATTTGATCGATGTCATCTATGGTTGGCTTTATTTAAAAATTAAATTAAAATTAAAAATTTATTTGGAATTTTTTTATTTTCTTTTGGAACACCCTATAGTTAGACCTCTCCTCAGCTTTTGATAAGTAAACATTTGACGATGTCCCCCATGGTTAGATATATTGAAAAACTCTATTGGAGTTTTTTTTTCTTTTCGACCCGCCTTTTTTGGAACACCCTATAATTGCTTCAAATATCTCTATAGTTTTTGGTAAGTCAAAATTTATCGATGTCACCAATGGCTGGAATTATTGAAAAACTGAATTGGAAGCTTTTTTATTTCCTGTGTCGATTGACCCTTTTTGGCACACTCTATAGCTACTTCAGACCTCTTCTCAGCTTATGAGGTAAGTAAGCATTTATCGATGTCTCTCATAGTTAGATTTCTTGGAAAACTTAATTGGAATTTTTTTTTATTCCCTTTTGACCCGCCCTTTTTGGAGTACCCCATAGCTGCTTCAGACCTCTGCTCAACTTGTGGTAAAAAAACAATTATCGATGTCTTTTATGGCTGGCTTTATTGAAAAACTGAACCATACGATCTGCTCTTTTTTGAACACCCTATATGTATATAAACCTATATTGAAAAACTTAATTGCAAGCTGTGTTTAGTTTCTGTTTTGATTTACCCATTTTGGAGCACCCTATAGTTGCTTCAGAACTCTCCTTAGCTTTTGGTAAGTAAAAATTTATCAATGTCTTTCATTGTTGGACTTACTGAAATATTTAATTGGACATTTTTTTATTCCTTTATTATCCGCCCATTTTGGAAGACCCTATATTTGCCCTAAACCAAATGTATTGATGTCACCCATTGTTAGATTTATTGAACAACTGAATTTGAAGCTTTTTTATTTTCCATTTCGATTCATCCCTTTGGAACACCCTATAGTGGCTTCAGATCTCTCCTCAGCTTGTGGTAGGTAAAAATTTATGTCCTCAACTTTTGGTACTGAAAAACTAAGTGATATAGTGGCTTTATCGAAAAACTGATTTAGAAGAATTTTTTTTCAATTTCGTCATGCTCTTTTCGCAGCAACCTATAGCTGCTTCAATCTTCTTCTCAGCTTGTGGTAAGTAAAAATTTATCGATGCTAGCCACTGCTGGATTTACTAAAGAACTGCATTGAAAGAGTTTTTATAACTACAGAGTTTCAAAAGAAATTTCCTCATAAAATACCCTTAGGTTAGGGTTTTCTTAAAGCGAAATGTGCTACTGTGGCTAGGGGCAGTTTTCTCAACTCCGTGTCATGCTTAAATGCTCTTGGGAGAAAACTGACATGGAAAAGATGCACAGCGTAACTTTCAGAGCAACTGCGGCAATGCGCACAAATTTCAAAAAAGCTTCGGGTAGGCATTTCGAAATCTAGTCGATTTGAATAAAAGGCTGGTTATTCAATCGCATAGGCTATACATAATTGGCAATCCAGCAAAGCAACGAGAGGCAAAACGTGCGGGTTATCATACTTTCTATAATCCAATTTCACTACCTTATTTTTGTAGAAAGTCAAATAGTCATATCAAAAGCAAGTCGTGTTAAAATTACTACATGAAATCGCAATGGAACCAAACTACCATTATTCGTTAAAAAAAAAAAATAAATAATTGGTGCGTACACTTCTCTTAGGTGTTTGACCGAGCTCCTCCTCCTATTTGTGGTGTGCGTCTTGATGTTGTTCCACAAATGGAGATACCTACAGTTTCAAGCCGACTCCGAACGGCAGATATTTTTATGAGGAGCTTTTTCATGGCAGAAATACACTCGGAGGTTTGCCATTGCCTGCCGAGGGGCGACCGTTATTAGGAAAATGTTTTTATTAATTTTGCTTTCACCGA
The DNA here is from genome assembly GCF_027943255.1 of Anastrepha obliqua. Classification (NCBI taxonomy): domain Eukaryota; kingdom Metazoa; phylum Arthropoda; class Insecta; order Diptera; family Tephritidae; genus Anastrepha; species Anastrepha obliqua. The sequence goes on from NC_072893.1 coordinate 13,753,461, forward strand.
GATTCGAACCAACGACCTCTCTGTGAATTCCGAATGGTAATCACGCACCAACCCATTCGGCTACGGCGGCCGCCATTTTCGCCATTATTCGTTGCGTCTTGTAATTATCAAATATAATATTTCTCCTTGGTCCATCTTCCAGCCACGAATTGAATCTACTTTCAGGCGAATATGAAGAAGCTTAGAATTCCTTATGTTTAAAAGTTCCAACCTTTGATTTAGAGATAAATGGAAGCTTCCATTTGCTTTATTTATATTTTTTATACTTATCTTTAAAGGGTGGATAATGCGCATTAAAATTTATTGTACTTTTGTACGTCGCAGTCAGTAAATATTTACATGCACTTTCGCACCTCATCACCGCATCATAAATCTTTTTTTAAGTTATAAATGCACATAAATGTCAGATAGCATTTGCATTCAAACGTACGCACGTGTTTTGCCATGATTTTAAGATTTTCTGAATTTTAATGGAAATATACACAGGATAGGGTCTCTGATTTTTTTTGGATGACTTTGCTACTAACATAAACAAAGATAGTTGTTCTCAAAGTGCGATATGACATTGTGAAACACGTAGGAATTTGATCACTTATTTTGCTTCTCGAAATCAACAACGATAGAAGGGTGAGAGAATCAACCCGAATATGTTAGCGCACTAAGCACTAAGATTACTCCGCCCTACAATTTTGTGCTTAGTTCCGAAACCGCCAACTACACTGCGTTAAATAACTGCACTAGGATTTATGAAGAGAAATTTTTTTGTTCTCTATTTAATTTCAATAATTTTTTTTTTCATGAAATTATGGTTCATTACGTTGCAAAAATCGTATAAATACAATGCTGAAACTTTGTGCAATTTTAGGTAAAAATTCAACTAATATTGATCAAAATTTCACTTTTTTTAATCAATATTTTTGGAAGATTTTCGAGTATGCAGTTTTATAGTCATGCAAACTAAGCAGACAGACTTGGTTCAGCGGTCGATCAAAAAGCTTCTTAAGATTTACAAGAGGAGCTATAAGAAAATGATAGGGGAATTAACTGGTCATTGTTTCAGCCACGCTGGAAGGTTAGGACTCTCCTGTACTTCGATTTCTGTAGAAGCTGTAGAAGAAGAAGAAACAATCAGACACCTTTTATGTGAGTGTGAAAGCTTAGCTATGAGGTGGCTGCGCACTCTTGATACGGCATTTTTAACTGATGTAGCGGACCTAGCGCTTCTAAAACTAACGAAGCTTTGCTCGTTTTTTAAAGCTACCGGATGGTTTGAAAAATAACCCATCGTTTCCAGGAGAGTCGGTTCTACGTCACCGAAACGACCCGGATTTATATCCGGTCAAGGACTGTCACTCCAGCAGCATTCCCCGTATGTAAGTATGGGGAATGTTTATGCTGCTACAACAACAACAAAAAGAACCCATAGTGTAAGGATAAGTTCCAGTGGTATCACAATGGACCTGCGAAAGGTCTAAGTGTGTCAGTACGATAGCCACCCCACCTATTTGCCTCCCTAAGTGGCTTAAAAATCGCATTGATTTTTGACAATTTCTCCATACAACGAATGCTCGCAATTTTCTTTTTAAGTTCGTGCCACTGACTCTAAGGTGCTTTTGCCTTAATACCTGATTATTGTATTTAACTCAATAACAAGTAGTTTGGTGTCTGATAGCTTGAAGCATTTTAAGTTTCCACTAGTTTTGACTCGAACAGATGGAGTTGAAGAAAGCGTGCCAGTCATTTCTTTCTCATGCTAACCGGCGCCAGGTGGACACACCAATTAAAGCCAAGTCCTTCTTCACCTGATCTTTCCAACGCAGTAGAAGCCTTCCTCTGCTCCCACCAGCAGGTGCCACATCGAATACTTTCAGAGCTGGAGCGTTTGTATCCATTCGGACGACATGACTTAGCCAATGTAGCCGCTGGATCTTTATTCGCTGCGCATGTCTACATATGTCGTCCATCGCCTGCGATACTCGCCGCTGCTAACGTGCAAGGGTGCAGAATCTTTCTCTCAAACACTTCAAGCGTCGTTTCATCGGATGTTGCCATCGTCCACGCTTCTGCGCTGTATAAAGCCTTATAAAGTCTTATAAAGTGTTAGTTTTGTTGGTAGAGAGTGGATTTTCCTACTCACTTTCCTACTTAGAGAGATTCTCCGTTGGATTTCAAAGCTGACATTGTTATTGGTGTTAATGCTGGTTCCCAAATAAACGAAGTCTCTTACAATCTCGAAATTATAACTGTCAACAGTGACGTGGGTGCCGATACGCGACTGCGAGGGACTGTTTGTTTGATGACAGGAGATACTTCGTTTTGCCCTCGTTCACCACCGACCCATTTGTTTTGCTTCTTTATCCATTTGGAAAAGGCAGTAATAACAGGGCAGTTGTTAAGGCCGATGATGTCAATATCATCGGCATACGCCAACAATTGTACGCTCTTATAAAAACTGTGCCTGAGCGATTAAGTTTTGCGGCTCGCACGATTTTTTCCAGCATCTGGTTAAATAAGGGGAGGTTCGCCCCTGCGCCGGCTCTGATAGTCCTTTTATTTAATTCATAGTAATTTTGCTGCTGTAGGCCAATCGTTTGTATGTGACCACCATTTGGTAGCACCCGGATTGGAAATTAAATATTGAGCGGTTGTCGAAAGGGCTTTGTGCATGCTGTTTTCTTTGAATTGTAAGTCAAATAATTATCGGCCTAAGAACAAACCAAATAAATGTTTTCTGTGAAATTTTTTGGTATATTTTTCGAAATTGTACGATTTTTATTTTAATTTAATAATAATTATAATTCAATAATTCAATTTTGTTCTCCTGTTTTTGTTTTTAATTTGAACATTTTTGATTTTATTTTAAATATTGTTTTAATTATTTTTCATTTAAGATGGAGGCATTAAATTTCATGCTGAATTTAAAGGTCAAAGATTTCCATCGCTCAAACCCGTTTTTTTGTTCAGTAAAAAAATAGTTCAAAATTAAAATTGCATAAATAATTTTGCGTCACCTTGTATAATAATTGTTATACAGCTCGGCGAGATCTAAAATTAGGTTGAAATTTTAATTTAATTTTTGAACTTGGTTAGCTCTAAAATGTACTTATTGCTCTTACCGTGCACGAACATTTTTTATTCAAAATGGCATTTATTTGGGAATTCAATTTGGTTAGAAAGAACACTTTTTGTTTTGAAATTTGTGCAAGAACGAAAATTTTGTGTAAAAAAATGTATTAGAGAACGGTATTTTTCATAATCGCGTAAAAAATTCTCTGTAAAAAGAGAGTTGGGTGTAGTTTTTTCTTAGTGAATATACAGAAAAGATTTGCTTCGATTAACAACTGAAATTCATCAAAAAACTCCCCGTAATTCCGTAATTCATAGAGAACACTCTGAACGAAAACTGCATTGTTCGCTGTTCAGGTAAATATTATCTGCCCCAAGCGAAAAAGTAAAAAAGTATGTAATATCAGCTATCAAATTAATTTTTCTTGCTCTTTTATCAAACAACTCGTTGCGTGTGCGGCCAAGGATGCTTCTAAGTAAGCGAATATTTCAGAACGGCATTACAAATTGTCGCATTCGGCGTGAGTTATCTTTTCGATGCTTTTTTTTTGTTTTTGTTTTTTTTTTTGTATTTTTTGTCTCTTTTTTAACTGGGCGTAGTAGTTAATAAAAACAAGAGTTGTGTTTCTAAAATAAAATTTTTTTCTCTTTAATTTAAACAAGCCTTGTTTTGTGATCTGATAAGAATTTAACACCAATTCGCTGAACAGTTTTATTAACAATGCGTTTATTTGTTTATGGACTTTATCATAACCCTGCTAATTAAAAGTGTTGTTTACATGACTTTAGATATGCTAATTGAGTTTGTATATAAACATTTGCACTTTGCTTTAGTTTTTGCGCGAAAAATGTGTGAGAAAATAGCTTGAAAAGGCCAAGGGATTACTCGTATGTATGCATGTGTGCATAAATGTATGCATTCATGTTTAATAGATGTTACCCGCGAATTCGTTGGCCAACATTTGTTTGCAACAAAGGTTTTTTCTTACATCCCTAAGAGTTTTTCAGTGTGCATTTCACAGAATCGGCAGATGATGGTCTCAGAGTGGTCAATTTTGTTTAATGGGATATCAGGCTACGGTGGCCTGTAAAGTAACCAGTTAAAAGGGTATTGTGAAGGTCAATATTAACTTTACAAATTCCGTTTACATCTTTGGTTGCCAGAAATTTCTTAGCAATACTGGAGTTTTTTACCATTAGATTCCCATCTTTTAAGTCCGTGATTTTCATGGGTTCCGAGCTTATATTTTGCAGGGCTTTATGCACGACAAAACCACGAGCTATTTCGGGTTGTCTTTTCTTACTGTTGGTAAGGACGGAAAAAACTCTGTACTTACTGATTTTGCTTTTTTCCTCTTTGGTTGGGGACTAGGGGATAACAAGGAAAATCTGTTATTCCCTAGTGGAGGTCCCTCTAGGGACATTTCGGCTTACACTCCAAAAAAAAAAACAATTAATCAGCAGAAGCAAAATCACACGAATTAGTAATTAAATGAGAAATACGAAAGTAAAGAAAAGAATAATCGCACTGAGGAGAAAAAATACAACTACGCTGTGGAAATGACCGTATGGTTCGGAAGGCAGTCGATGACTGGCATATTTTTTAATATGCAAATATAGCCACTAGTGCGTGACAGCCAATCTCCCCTTCACGTGGTGTCCTTTGATTAAGCTAAAGAAGCTCTGGCGACCGAGAAAAAGCGGTATAACTTTACCATCGGTTTTGAAGAAATACAATCCACCCTTCGACTGCGCTTGGGGCTGACAACAATCAAAGGCCCTCTTGTCATGAAATCGTTAGGAAAACTTCTTATTATACTTATCTATAGAGTAATTTTTATATTTAAAAGTATTTTTTTTTTCAGGATAACTAGCATGCAAAGCACTTAGACAACATTAACTCCATTGTAATGTACTCGGGTTCCCTTTTAATGACATCAGTTTTGTCCATTTGTGGCTTTGATGGTTGCAGAAGGGAGTGGCAGAACGCAGTCAGAGATATCGTTAAAGAGTCAGAGATCTCGTTACCCGCGATACCCACGTGTCCCGGGACCCATCTTAGCATCAGGATATTATGTCTATCTATGTTACCGTTTTGGACCACGTTGGCAACGGCGAATATCGCAGGCCATGTCCTATGAGCCGTATGAGCTTTACGACGACATAGACATTGCGCAGCGAATAAAGACCCAGGGGCTACGTTGGCTGGGTCATGTCGTCCGAATGGATACAAACGCTCTGGCCTCCTTTGCGTTGGAAAGATCAGGTGGAGAAGGGCTTGACTTCACTTGATGTGTCCAACTCTCACCGGTTAGCACGAGAAAGAAACGACTGGCGCACTTTGTTGAATTCGGCCAAAATTCCGCCTATTCGCGCCTATTAAGAAGAAGAAGAAGATGTATCGATTTTCTAATAGCTGATTAAGCGTATACTCGGAAATCGGCTTAAGCGGCGGATTTTCAATATCCGGTTAGCGCTTATCTATTAGTTAACTGCGGATTAAGTTCAACGGAAGATGGAATGCCACTGGCTAAAGCAAATGCAACATTCTGCAGATATTCAGTTTGGTTCACCTGCTGTTAGTATATAACTGATGTAGACTTCACTCTAACTAGTGAAAGCAAGAAGCTAGTCTAGGATGCTGGAACTCGATTTTCCAAGTACCTACTTGACGCTGTGGTGTGGAAGAAATATTAGAGATCTTCGGCATTCTTCTTCGTCGCAGAAAGTAACTACTTCAACTCTACATCCTCCAGGAGGTCAAGTTAAACCTTTTATTCCAATCAGTTTTTCATTGTAAAAGAATCTCAAAAGGTCTGTGGAGTTCTAGTTCATAGGAACTGCAGACGTGTGCTAGTTGAATAAAATAATAAGCAAACAGCTCTAGTAGATTGACTAAACTCAGGTGGCTTTGTCTTTCTCGAAAACTATTCTAGTTATGAATTCTTACTGAACTCGCACACGCACACGCTCACACGCACACGCTCACACGCACACAGACTGTTGTGAGATAAGGCTTGTCGCACTGCTCTGAAAAAGTAGAATAGAATAGCACAGATTTACGACCTGCGGATAAAACTCATTATGACGATTGTAAAATGAATAAACTTTGTGGAGAAATGTGGATGCAATTAAAAAAAAACGTTTATCAGTAGATAATAAAAAGTTGAATGACGGCGCATAACGAACGATTATAGCAGCGCAAATGAGAAGAGCGATGGGAATGAGTGCGAACCAGTTATATATAGAAACTGCTGAGAAGGGATGCAAAAAAAAAAATGGGAAAGGAGGAAGAGAGGTGCCCATTAATATAAGCTGAGATAAAGAAAAATCACACACAATATTTTATGGCATTTATTCTCGCTAGCAATAAAGATAAATGGGCTAATGCTGCAAGCAGCCATGAATAGACTTTGGAATGCATGTAAATGGCGCGGGCGCAGAAGTGGGGTTGCGGGGAGGGGAAACTGCAAGACGTGTGATCAAATAACTCTTCAGCGTCTCGTATTCCAAGTACTCGCTTATGTGAAGGCGAATAGCTGTCGTAATATGTGTGTGCGTGTATGTATGCTCGCACTTATGTATGTATGTGTGTATGCGTTCAAAAAGTGCTTGTCAATTGTGTTGATACGATACTTGGTTCTAGTATTTGTGTTTGTGTAGAGTTGTTTTTTTTTTGGCTTTGTATTTTTTCTTGCGTCAAATCAGGTCGGCGACGTGGCTGGGCGCATGTCCGCCACCACTTGTGTTGCACTTTTAGGTGTTTGCTCTCGTCTAAACATCTATCAAAAGCTATTCTGAGATATGCCTGACATATTTATTTGATTTTGATAATTTTGAAAAAAAGCAGCGTTTGTGTCTTGAATTTAATTTTGCTAATCAAATGGAAAAAATATTGCAGACATTTAAATTTCCATTAAATTACGCTATAAAGTGATAAGCGTGTGGATTAGTGACGCATTCTGTGTATATATACATACATACATGCATACATGCCAACCTATACATGCATAACTGTGTGTCTGTATGTATATACGCGCGATGAAACGAAGCTGCTGCTGATTTCACATTTGCAGGGCAAACAAACCAAATGCAGCAAACAAATGCAAATAAAGAATTTGACGTATATCAGGTGATTAAAAATTTGTATGCCGACAAGTTGATAATTATGGAATATAAAATAAGTATAAATAATGAAAAAATTAATTAATTAAAAATAATTTATTAGTTTAACCTCATCAATAATATGGGTTGGAAGAGGCAAAGCTTTTTAAATACACACATTTGTTTGGCTGCCGTCGTGTGAGCTGAGTACCACCGGCAGGTCGAACTCAAAATCAAATCGATCATTTTGTAATCACTCGACGTTTCCGTGGACGCCTTTTAGATGTACGTAACAAAAGAGGTGCGGATATTGGGTACTGATATGACCATCATTTGTTGATTGCCCAGTTACGTCTCCGGGCAGCAGCCATTCATGCAGCTCGTAATGCAAGCCAATAATGGATTTGAAGTAACACCCTTAAGTAAGAGTAGTGCCATTTTTGGGTCATCGTGAAGCATCTTGTCGGACCGCAATACAGAAATTGGTGAAAAACTTCGAGCTGTTGGGACAAGTTAGTGATGTGAAGAATAAAATCCGTGCATGTCGCTCAAGAACAGCCAAAAATATTGCTGTTGTAGCCGAAAAACTTGAAGAAAACTCAGGTTTGTCCATTCTTTGGAATTAGGAATTAGGCATTCCACAAACGTCATTGCACCGTATTATACTGGCTGGCCAAAGCTAAGCATAGACCATTTTGATCCATAGCGATACCAGAGTAGAGCCCCTTTTTTTCTGCATCATACAAGATGCCAATGCTGTTCGCGAATTTTAGGAATCGTCCAAGCTCAAGTTCAAGGATAGATTTTTACAAAACTAAGAGCACCCAGGTAGCATAGTTTAGTATTCGAGAGAGCCGCAGAGTGACATAGAAGATGCTCCAGGGTTTTCCTTGTGCCCGGTTCATTATATTTTCTGCAAACATCGATGTGATATCAACGTGATGCAATAATCATAAATTAGTAGAATAAATACAAAATTGCACAGATTGAAGGGGGAAAATTAACGTAATTTTGCCCAGACTTAATTGGATATGAGATGTGAGAGAGAACTAGAAAAAAATATGTCCCTATTCACACAGGGAAACAATTGGAAGGGAAATATTTTGTTCGTGGGAGTACGGTGGGCCGGGAAGAGAGAGGGGGCTTCGTCGTCAAAAGCAACAAATGTTGCCGAAAACTAGTTTGCCTGTGAATTAAACGCGAATGACCTTCCAGATGACTCTGTGTCTAAGGCAAGACTATGAAAGCAATAAACTTTCATAAATAAAAACCGAAAATAGGGCTAAGTTAATGTAAACAAGGAAGATTGTGGAAAAGGGAAAATAAGTAAAAAAATTGATTATAAACAAATCCAACAATTGCGACATCTCCACAGCTGATTCTGTCAAATTCACTGAGAATCTACAGGCATGTCTAAATAACAGCTGTGTGAGAACTCTCAAAAATGATCCATGTCCATATACATATAGGGTGGGCCATGTAAAATTTGCTTTCTGAATCGGCTATAAAAAAAAACTAATCAATATTTTTTCAAACTTTTTTTTTTATTTTGAAGATTGAACATTTTCATTTATGAATGAAACGTAATATCGTTTAAATGACTGCCACGACTGGCTTTACAGTAGGCCATTCGATCAGCCCAATTTTTAAGCACATTTTCGATTGTTTGGGCTCCAATTTCATGGATGGCAACTTCGATTTCGTGTTTTAAAGCATCAATCGTCTCTGGATGGTTCGCATAGCATTTGTCCTTAACGGCTCCCCACAAAAAATAGTCCAACGGGCTTAAATCACAGCTCCGAGGCGGCTAGTTGATATCGGAATTTCGGCTGATTATTTGGTTTGCAAAACGGTAGCCAAAAGTTCGAGTGTAACTTTGGCAGTGTGACAAGTTGCACCGTCCTGTTGAAACCAAATGTCGTCCATGTCATCCTCTTCAATTTTTGGAAACAACCCGTTGATCATGTCACGGTAACGCTCGCCATTTACTGTAACTGCGGCTCCTCGCTCATTTTCGAAAAAAAATGACCCGATGATGCCGCCAGACCAAAAACCGCACCAAACAGTGACTCGTTGTGGATGCATTTGCTTCTCTACAGTAACGTGTGGATTTTCTGAGCCCCAAATCTGACAATTTTGCTTATTGACGTAGCCACCGATGTGAAAATGAGCTTCATCAGAGAAGAAGAAGAAGACTCACCACTTTGGAAATAGGTTTTCAATATTTCCCAATTTTGTTCAAGCGTATAGCGTCCCATTTCGTAAATATCAAACCTTTAAGTAAATTATGAACACATTTGACATGTCACTTGTGTTACCATTCTCAAAAAAATAGGTGGTTCAAAAAGCTAACGCTATATGGCCCCCCCTGTAATTTGTATAAAGCATCCCACAATGACGCGCCATTAACGCTGAGCAAATCGAACTTCAATTATAGCAAAAGCGTCATGCAGAAGCAGAAATGAGAAGGAAAGACAAAAATGAAAAATAAGAAAAAGGAAAGACGAGGAGAATTTGACAACGATTAAACATAAACATTTATATTTCGTTGCGTAAATGATTAGGAAATTAACCAGGGAAGGTAGTTACAATAGTATAAAAAAAAATGAAAAATTAAATATTTGTTCACTAATCCACTGCGGACCGCAATTATGACGCATCTTATCATATTTGCCTAAGTGTAAAGTGTTGTAAAATGCAAATAATTTCTAAGCACAAGGTCGGCTTCTTTTCATTAACGCTTAATCACACACCTACCGGATATATCTGCAGGATTTAAGAAAAGTAAATATGTAGATAAATATTCGGATGATAACGAAATAAGGCGGGCACTTAAAATCCCAAATACATAAATGAATAACGCTGACACTCGTGATATTTGGTGCTAAGATAAGAAGGCTTGTGAAATGTCTATTTGCTTTTCAAATCTGTAGGGTTTGAAAGATATTAATAATCCCTTGCGTGAAGCATGTGAAATAGAATATAAACGCGACCAGTTATTTCTGGTTATACTGGTATAAATAGAAGATTACACACTCGTACAGTGTTGATTAAAAAAATAGTAGAATCGAGCAGAAATCCATTCGAAACTCCGTGAAACACCAAAATGAAGAAAAAGTTTATTCTAATCGAGGTCGCCCCTCGGCAAGCAATGGCAAGCCGCTGAGTGTATTTCTGCCATGAAAAAGCTACTCATAAAAAAACCATTTACCGTTCGTAGTCGGCTTAAAATTTTGGGTTCCTTCATTTGTAGAGATTTACCTCGAAAAAAATAAAAATAAATCTTTTCGTTCTGCTGCAATCTCCGTAGAGAAGACGATAATGTTGCCAAAATGGCTTTTCAAGCCGCAAAGAAGTCATTGTAGAGGTCGCCTAGGTCAAATTTGGATGCGGACAATGTCCCTCGAACGTCTTTCAACCACCACCTGGAATCAAATCAGGCACATAACGGTTGACAGACATTTTTGTGCTTTTACGTATAACTCTTTTCCATGTAAGCCGCCATTTTTGTTCCGCGCCAGGAAAGCTCTGAACCTATAAATGAAATTGATGTTCACTTCTTTGACAGAAATTTAATTTCTTACAATATGACCCGGCACCCAGAGACCCCAAAGGTGATTGGTTATGCTAAATGCTGAAAATAATTTAGAGGTCTGGCCAATATCAGACCGTTAACCAGCTCTCAGCGAATTCGACAGTATCAGCTGATAAGCCGGCGTAACAGCTGATGGACCGAAGTTGCTCGCACAATTTTGTTTTTCGTCGCAGCTAATGGCCAAACCTGGTAAATCTATCGTCATTGACTCTTGATCAGCAATTTAGAGGTTACACAGTTAGATTTGCTTGCATTAAAAGACCTTGGCGACTGCTGTAGCCGAATGGGTTGGTGTGTGACTATTATTCGGTTGACTACTATTCAGGTGGGCATGAAACAGAAAAATGATAGAAAGAATTTTTTTTCTAATAGCGGTGGACCCTCGGCAGGCAATAAAAACCATTTGTCGTTCGGAGTCGGCTTAGAACTGTAGGTCCCTCTATTTGTGGAACAACATCAAGACGCACGCCACAAATAGGAAGAGGAGCTCGGCCAAACACCTAACAAAAGACAATGGATCGCAAAAAACGGTCTTCACAAAAAACGTTATTCAAAAAAAAAAAAATAAATAAATAAATAAAAAAATAAAAAAATTAAAACCACGTAACCAACCTTGACATCTTCCAAGGTTGCATTTAATCACTTTTTAGTCTGACTATGTAAACGGGTGAATTTAGTTTTAGAATCTAATTCGATATAAGCTCATTATACCGATCATAAATAATTTTATTAAAAAATTTCAAAATTTTTTTTCAATTTAATTCATGCATTTCACTGCATTTTCACTGCTTTTCATATCGGCCTTAATTTTTTTACTTTTTTGTTTACTTTGACTTTGATTGTTTCTTTTGTGAACCCCATTTGACCTTCACCATCAATCGTTCAGGTGGTTTGTAATGCCTTTTAACAGTTCTGCAAGATATCCATCTAAATTATTTATAGTCACTACTTTGCCACCGCCACTACCGCCTTGCAATGCAGCCAGTGCTTGCAAGCATTAATTACAAATTACAAAAAAGCAAAAGCAGGAAACGACAACGGCCACACATTTAATTGCATTTGCAGTGCTCGTTTTTTGTGAGTTGCTACAAAACTGGAGTGCGGCCTGCCTACACGCGACACATTGAAAAGTTCACATTGAAGCAATTAAATATGAAATGCTACCGCTTAGCCTTGATATGAATTCTAGTAACCCAAACAAGTGCCACTTGTACACTTCTGACAAGACTGGACTAAAAGAAACCGGGTGCGCAGGTTTGCAATTTCTTCGCAAGCCAACCGCCAAAGGCAGGTATTTACGAGGTGGGAATGCGAATGAGAAAAGAGAAAAAATGGCAAAGCAAAAATTCAACAAACTGTCAGCTGTTCAACTTTTTTATGTTCATGCTTTTTATATTTGTTTTTGTTTTGTAAATGCGAGGTATTTAAGTGTGTATATGTGTGAGTGTGTGTACGCATAAGTGCCGCGCTACAAGGCACGCACGTAAGTTTGTGCGAGTATTTCTCTATTTACTGGTAGTTTATCTGCGATGGCCCAGCTGTTTGCGCTTTCGCCTGTGCGAGTAGTTGCTTGTAGTCCAATATTTCAAACTGGGTGCGCAAAAGAAGTGCCAAAGCGCGTGGGCTCTTACAGTGAACTATGTTTATATTAGGGATGGCAATAATATGAATTGCTGATGTTGGAATTTCGGGATCCCGAAAATAGGTTTCTCAAATTCAGCAGAGATTTAATATGCATTTTGATTTTTTATTGTATAAAATCTGATATTATTTTAACGAATTTAAGCATGGAAATTAAAAAAAAAAACTCTGCTGAAAACAAACAGAAACAGGTTTTAGAAATATTTTTTTTGTGGCATTAGTCCGCTCACACTCGGGAATTATCTAATCCGTTAGCTTTAAATTGGATTGGACCCGTTTTTTTTTGGGCTTAAAAAATAACCTGCATTCAAATTGAGTTCATTATTTTCCTGATTTTAAGCAATTTGTAATTGAAGTTTCCTTTTCAAATTAGAGGTAATGACTTGACTTTACATTTTTACTGTAAGTTTGTCTTAATTTTTTTTCCTCCGAAGTGGCGAATCTGGTGACATGGCATGAATACCGTTTGCGGTATCAATTACAGAAGATGGATGGCGCACGTTTCCTCTTCCTTTCTTCACTTGAGGATAATCGTTGGCTCGGCCTATTTGATTGACCTGTATATAGCAATTGCATACATCAGAATTCGTTCGAGTTTGCTTTGCAAGAAGAATTTTTTTCGAGGTTTGGCATAGTCTCTTCTCCCACACGGAGAGTGCACTCTTAATCTATTTGCTTAGTGATCACATTTATGCGTTACGTGACTCATTGTCGCATGAATTCTATGCACTGATGCTGCACTTTTTCGTTAAATTGAAAGAATAATGATAAACTGGCTCAATATTGAGTCTCTTATGATAAAAGAAGTAATGATAAACATAAACTATTATTATGCTTTTAAAATTCTGTCAATATAAATTATTTTTAATTTCGATCAATACGAAATATTTAACATTTTTGGTTTTTTTTCAAAAAAATTGAATTTTGATGGGCCTAGAATTTCAAACTAAACAGACTAATGGGAAACTAATTGAAAAGGTGTGGCCAATAACCGACCGAATTTCACAGAATCAGCTGAAAGACTCGTAACTGGGGTCACGAAGCGGTTTGTTTACGAAAAAAAAGAAGATTGTGTTAATGATTTACGAAAAAACAACAACACAATATCACTTCGTTGCCATCTGAGCAACGATTGTTTGGTAGAGTGTGTGAATACATGTGAAGTCATCGTGCAAAATTCGGCTGCCTAGTCCTCTGTAATGTGGCAGCCGAAGTTCCTCTTACAAGTTATGGGAGAATACCTTGTTAAAGAAAATACCTTGTAAATCTATTATCCCAAGAATGATAGAAACAAGATTACGCCCATCCGAGAGTGCGTGACGTCACATCAGCTGAGTTGTGCAGTGTTGCCAACCATTTGCTCTTCGCAATAAATTTTGTGCTTTTTTATACCCAAAACACGAAAATTTTTAAGTTTGGTGTTTGTTTCTTTTGTTTTTATTTAAAGCTACCGAAATTGTAAGTTAAAAAAAATTGTATTATTAAAGGTGAAAAATGTCACTCTGAGAAGACTCTTACCAAAATACCACAAAATACTGAAGAAACTATAATGACATTTTTGCAAAAAGGGTACCTTATCTTGTTACATAACCTCAAATATAGCAAAAAAGTCGTTCTCTTAACAAAAAACTCATAAATCAAATTCTACATAACCACAACACATTTATTTAAAAAAAAACGCACATTTTAAAGACAATTTGTCACGCATACAAAGTTCTTTAAGTAATTCAATAAAAATTTGGTATTTTATTTTCTTTAAATGGGCATTTTAGTGCGTTTTTATATCCAAAGCTAGAGAGAGATTTGACTGCTGAAAGGAGAAGAACTCCAACAACAACTGCAATCGCGAGCAATGCAACCAGATAATAATGAAAAAGCAAAGCTAAATAAAAGTGAGTGAATTACTGAACTAATTTTTAAAAAATTAATATTTTACAAAATTATAAACATGACATTTTAATTAGAGCAACTAGAAAAATGTAATGAAGAAAGAACTAAAACAAACAAAAAATGCTAAATGAATTACGAAAATGGTAATCTGGCCACACTGGTGCTAAAACCACGTAACTCATTGCCAAATTTGCTGAGAGCAAAGCAACGGTATCACGATAGGCGCCATCTCACTAATCTTTCTATCATGGTGGGTACCAGCACCGAAAGAGCAAATAGGTTCCCCTTCAAATGACGACTTTGTCGCAATTGCAAAGAAGGGAAGAAAGTGAATTTGATTTGTTTGTATATGAAAATCGATTTCATTAATAGTTTGCTTATATTCAAAGTAAGTTTTGTTCATGCCCAGACAAGGAGACTTAAAGTCTCGTGGTATTCATTTCAATTAGTCAACATGGAAATTAAGGAATGCCGGGATCGCGGGACTAGCATCCCAAGTTTATATGTACATATACTCCGTGCCCGTGTACCCTGTACATACATACATATGTGGCCTTAATATACTTAAAAGTTTTAGAAAAGAATTAGCACATGCGAAATCATACAAATGACTCAGATTTGAATATAAATTCAAAAATATTTATTGTAAATCCTTTAAGTCTTATTACTTGCTAATAAATATATTTACGGAATTCGATGTGCTAGAGTATGCTTTTACTGGAAGGAGAGACAGTGATGCACCAAATATTAGTTTGGGGAAAAGAAATCCATTATTTTTGCATACAATTTTTGCGCAAATGGTGTAAAACTGTTTTTGCGTTGATCTTTAGCTCTTGGGTGATGTTACGACTACTAACATTCGGTCAACTTCGATTATTACTGTGATTTTATCTCCATTTTTGACATTATGGACATTTTTTTTAACATAAAAAATGCCTGAACGCAAACGACGAAACCAAAAGTGCACGAAATTAGCTGTTACAGCAGCTTGGCATGCATTTTCGCCTTTTCGCCTTTATCAAAGAAAAACTGTAAAATGTTCCGAATTTTCATTTTGTTGACTTCCTTTGTTAAGACCCTGTAACTCACAATTGAATGAAAGAAAAAATAAAAAATATCGATAACTAAAGCTATATACTGAGAAAATAATGGATTGCTTTTTCCTCTTCCGAACGGCAAATGGTTTTTTATGAGGTGCTTTTTCATGACAGAGGAGGTTTATCATTGCCTGCCGAGGAACAACCGCTACTTATAAACTGTTTCTATCATTTTGCTATTTTCATGCCTGGAGATTCGTACTCAGGCACAACCGATCGGTAGCCACGCACCAACCGAATCGACTACAGCGATCTTAACATTTTAAGTTTCTCCCGTCTGACTTTCAGTGCAACCCATAACTCAAGAGAAAAAGCTATTTTGTACCCGTTTTGGTTAAATGTTTGCGAATGAGTTTTTTTACTTGTAATAAAATACAAAAAATCTAATTATCTTCACTTTAACAACTCAGATTAGAAAAAGCATTCAACTTTTTATACGCATATCAAAAAAAAAAAAAGAAAAAAATCTTACACATTTCTAAAGAACTGCTTCATCTCTACAATCAAGACGGTTTTACTAGAATTTTTGTCTGCCATTTTTTGTTTTGAGTTTATTTTCCTCATTAAAATTATACTTTTGTGTATCTGTATACATACGTGTGTGTACATACATACATGCATACAGCCATAAGTAAACTTTTAAATTGTGAGAAATTTTTCTTTTAATATTCTCCAGAAATTTACCCACGACACTTGACCGCTAAGTAGCAGGTTTTTTTTCATGCGCTACGCGTTACGTGCCGGAATATTATAATTTGAAAATTTGATAATTCAAGTATGGCTTACCAGAATCTGCTGAGTAAATATGTATATTTGTATGTAAAATGACGTTGGAACTTGATTGCGCAAATGAGTTATAGTTGAGACAAAACGCCGCCTTAAAAGGCAACTAAACTAGAAATTCAAGTGAAGTGAATTTAATTATTTTTTTTTACAGATGAGGCCAAGCAATTACTATGAATTTCGAAAATAGAAATACATTTTTAGATAATCAGTTGAATGCCCATTAAATGATGATGAAATATGCTGGCTGGAATTTGAAATCAATTATAATAGACACAGCTACATTTTAAGAAAATATTTGTGAGCTATATTTCTGTGGTTGAAAAATATATTTTTTGTTAATTTTTTTAGTGCATGGTTTTTTTAAAATTATTATAGCAAAATATTTAATCCTAAGGCACACGGAAAGTAAGTTTGAAATGCGGAATTTTCGATAGTACTGAGATTCATTTGCCATTTACTGGATTGATTAAATCACTTAAGTACTTATATATATTTGCGTTTATAAAAAAATATTTACCCTTGCTTTAACTACACACATCGATTACTATTAATACCTACGAAGCTACTAACTAAAAACCGGAATTAAAATTTATTCAAAATTTACTTTGCTTACTCAAATGGACTTTAGCCATGCGACTCGCTCAATGCTGGGCTGTTTGATGTGCCTGCGCTGACTGTTGGGTGAATTGCAGTGCAGAGCTGAATCAGACCTGCATTTGTGCGGCAATGAAATTGCAATGGAATATTTTTGTGTAAACAATGGTTTGGAAAAATTCGTCATGTGAGGAAATTGATTATTTCAAGATTAAAAAACTGCAGTTAAAAATGCTTAGTAGCATCAAAAAAAAAAAAAAGATTTGTAAAAAATATGTAAATTTGAAGTAGGAAGCACTTAGTGGAAAATTTTAAATTCAAAACCAACCTAATTTTACCAAGCAGCTATTTGTAACAGTCAGGCGGGCTCGGATAAAATTTTATTGATGATTTTTATGAATAGACATAGGTTAGGTTAACTGGCTGTCCTTGCGAGGGGTTCACTCCAACAAATATTCAAAATTTGCCCGTTGTGATACGATGCAGGGGAAAGGAGAAGCAAGGGAAGAAGGAGCCTCGGGATTAAAGAATAACGACCAACGATGGCTAATTTACGTTCGTAATTAGCCGCTATGGATTCGTTCCATGCTAGCCCAAAGAATCGTCACGGTGCAGGCGGAGGAGGATCTGCTGGTGTCGTCCGGGTTAATAGAGTCTGCTCCCAAGGTGGTGTGCTGTCTCCATTGCTCTGGTGTATGGTTATCGATCCTCCAATTACCACCTTAAATGATGCTGGAGTCTACACACAAGCATATGCGGACGACGTTGCCTGTTTGTTAAGGGGCCCTTCGCTTATGAACATCTGTAGAAAAGTGCAGAAAACTCTGGATATGACTGACACTTGGTGCTGTGCGAATGGGCTATCGGCAAACCCCACTAAAACTGGTATTGGCTTCTTTACCAGAAGGAGGATGCTTGATGGGCTCGTTCTGCCTAAGCTAGAAAGAGTCACAATCCGACTATCCAAAGAAGTCAAATATCTTGGAGTAATCCTCAATAGTAAACTTCATTGGAAGTCAGACGTTGAAGCAATGATATCCAAAGCTTTCTGGTAGTGCAAAGGTGTCTTTGGGAAAACGTGGGGTCTTTTCCTCACAAGCAAGGTCCTATGGATCTACACGGCTATGATAAGAGATGAGTAGACTCTCTCTCGTGGGAGTCATGAGGACCTTATCGAGACTACAACGCACTGTGGCTATCGATTACTATTAATACCTACGAAGCTACTAACTAAAAACCGGAATTAAAATTTATTCAAAATTTACTTTGCTTACTCAAATGGACTTTAGCCATGCGACTCGCTCAATGCTGGGCTGTTTGATGTGCCTGCGCTGACTGTTGGGTGAATTGCAGTGCAGAGCTGAATCAGACCTGCATTTGTGCGGCAATGAAATTGCAATGGAATATTTTTGTGTAAACAATGGTTTGGAAAAATTCGTCATGTGAGGAAATTGATTATTTCAAGATTAAAAAACTGCAGTTAAAAATGCTTAGTAGCATCAAAAAAAAAAAAAAGATTTGTAAAAAATATGTAAATTTGAAGTAGGAAGCACTTAGTGGAAAATTTTAAATTCAAAACCAACCTAATTTTACCAAGCAGCTATTTGTAACAGTCAGGCGGGCTCGGATAAAATTTTATTGATGATTTTTATGAATAGACATAGGTTAGGTTAACTGGCTGTCCTTGCGAGGGGTTCACTCCAACAAATATTCAAAATTTGCCCGTTGTGATACGATGCAGGGGAAAGGAGAAGCAAGGGAAGAAGGAGCCTCGGGATTAAAGAATAACGACCAACGATGGCTAATTTACGTTCGTAATTAGCCGCTATGGATTCGTTCCATGCTAGCCCAAAGAATCGTCACGGTGCAGGCGGAGGAGGATCTGCTGGTGTCGTCCGGGTTAATAGAGTCTGCTCCCAAGGTGGTGTGCTGTCTCCATTGCTCTGGTGTATGGTTATCGATCCTCCAATTACCACCTTAAATGATGCTGGAGTCTACACACAAGCATATGCGGACGACGTTGCCTGTTTGTTAAGGGGCCCTTCGCTTATGAACATCTGTAGAAAAGTGCAGAAAACTCTGGATATGACTGACACTTGGTGCTGTGCGAATGGGCTATCGGCAAACCCCACTAAAACTGGTATTGGCTTCTTTACCAGAAGGAGGATGCTTGATGGGCTCGTTCTGCCTAAGCTAGAAAGAGTCACAATCCGACTATCCAAAGAAGTCAAATATCTTGGAGTAATCCTCAATAGTAAACTTCATTGGAAGTCAGACGTTGAAGCAATGATATCCAAAGCTTTCTGGTAGTGCAAAGGTGTCTTTGGGAAAACGTGGGGTCTTTTCCTCACAAGCAAGGTCCTATGGATCTACACGGCTATGATAAGAGATGAGTAGACTCTCTCTCGTGGGAGTCATGAGGACCTTATCGAGACTACAACGCACTGTGGCTATCTGTTGCACTGGAGCTTTTCCGACTACTTCAGGCTCGGCATTAGATGCTTTGGTTAGTTTACCACCAATTGATGTTTTCATCCAAGGAGAGGCCTTGAAGGCCATCTGCAATCTGAAATATAATGGGAATTGGTGCGGCCCCAGTCCGACATTGGACAAGAGAGAAGACATGGACTTCGATCCACTCCATGCCCCTTGACTCCATGCCATCCAGAACCGTACTTGAAAAGAGATACAGTGTGGTGCTGTCGGAGGCTCAATTGTGGTCAAACGCTGAAAATGAGCCCGAAAAACACTGTTTTCGCATTTTCGCGGATGGTTTCAGGGGCGAGCACGGTTCCGGCTCTGGTGTCTACATAGAATCTAGTGGGACAAAATTACACTTTGCTGTTCGAATGCACGCATCTGTGTTTCAAGCGGAGGTGTATGCTGTTCAAGAAGGAATGAACTTTGTTGTGGGAAACAGTTGGAGAGGCAGATCTGTATGTATCTACAGCCATAGAAAAGCTGCGCTTAGACAGGCCTCCAACCACTTCAAAGGTAGTTGAGTACAGTAAATCCAGGCTAATCTATGACGATGACTGACCTATTATCCTGATGCTAACATGGGTTCCGGTACACGTGGGTATTACAGGTAACGATACTTCCGACTCTTTAGTTAGACTGGGCTCTGAGGCCAACTTCTTTGCCCCGAAGCCCATTCTATTACTCCTTTCTGCAGCCATAAGCGAGCTTGGCCGGTTGAGAGAGGCTGCAGATGGACAAAACTGATGTTACCTGTCATGTCCGATCGACTGTCGCAGTTCCTCCTGCCACTAAGCAGAAGCGACTGTAGACAGCTGGTTGGACTGATGACGGACCACTTTCTGTGGGCGAAGCACATGGAAAAGGTAGGCATATCAGACAGTGTACTCTGCCCAGCATGTGGAGAGGAGGATGAGACGGCGGACCACTTCTGGTGCGTCTGCCCCGCCTTCGCTCGAATGAGGTTTGAGGTCTTTGGCACTAAGAAGCGACCACCTTGGGGCTCCTTGGCACTACAAGATCTACTCAAATTTCTTGGGAGGTCGGGTAGATTTAAAGCTAATTAAAAAGGGAACCCGAGTGCAATACAATGGACTTAATGTTGTATGAGTGGTGTACTTGCTAAACTGACCCGACAAAAAAAAGAAGTCCTTTTTAACTGGCAGGGCTTGTTTTTAATTTTTTTGATTATTTTTATGAAAGGCATACAGTTTAATTAAAGCAGAAAAAATTGGACTCTTGAATTAACATAAAAAAAGTGGACGGCTGCATTATCACGGCCTTCGTAATATCCAAAAGCTTTTAATTCTATTAAAAATACATCCATTAATTAATTTACGTATATTCCTAAAATTTTTGTATTAAATTAAATTCGAGTATATACTGCACCCCAAAATATTTGATTCAATCAATCACAACTCTACACTTCAAAGTCAGTTCCCATTTTTAGCTGCTGCGGCGAGCTCGAAAAAAGCGCACAGATATTATTATCTACACTTTACGAGCATATTTTTGTACGCTTATATATGCATATATATGTGTGTATGTATGTACATGTGGATATGTGTGTTATATCTACATCAAGTGAATGCAGCTGTCGTATGTGACCCACAAACCTATTTAGCCCCCGTTTTGTCTGCTCAGCCAATGCGCCTACGCTCCCGTTTGGCGCCATGCACGAAACAGCAGAACTCTTAGTGATTAATTTCGTTTAGTTTTTGTCATCAATTTTAAATTGACAGCCAATCTAATGTTCAACTCTTCAAAGCACAATTTTTCAGAACAAATAAAATAAATAATTTTACAACAAAAGAATACAAGGATTTAGAAGATAAAAAAAAAACGAAACTAGAAATATTGAGCAGTAGATGAACTAAACTGAAGAGTAGATAAGTTAGACATATTCTTCTTGGACTGCAATCCATCTGTTCCTTAAGTTTATACACTTCAATGGAATAATAAATGCGTAAATTCCAAGTGGAGCCCCATAGTTTAGAGTTTGAAATTCTAGCAGACTTCGGACTAGGATTATTTGAAAAGAAGCTCATGCACACAGTAGTTCATTGATAGAGTTGTGAGTTAACGGGATTAAAGTAGCCATTATCAAATAAGTTAGGCAGAAAAAGTGTGTATTCACTTCACCTAGCAACTATTAGTAGGATGAGAAATAAGAAAAAGTCAGTTTTAATTTTTTTCAAACTGTTCATCTTTTGAGGCTATTCACGAATCAAGCCATTTTTTGATGTTTTCATATGAATGGAACTGCTGGTCAGCTAGACCATGTGCCATCGATCGGAACAGGTGATAATCGGACGGCGCAATATCTGGAGAATATGGCGGGCGGGGTAGGAAGTCCAATTTCAATGTCTCCAGGTAGGTTTTAACGGGTTTGGCAACGTGAGGCCGAGCGTTGTCATGCTGTAGAATCACTTATTCATGCCTCTCCGCGTATTGCGGCCGCTTCTCGCGCAGTGCTCGGCTCAATCGCATCAATTGAAGTCGATACCGATCCCCGGTGATGGTTTCGCTTGGATTTAACTCATAAGGAACCCAAGTGCCCTGTTTCTGAATCATTCCCAAAGCATGAAAATGCTTGGAAAAGTATTGGCGGGCAACTCCTCATACTGAAGCAAGCTCTTTTTGCGTTTGACATGGATCCTCATTGAGGAATGCCTCCAATTCAGCGTTTTCGAAGGGGTTTGACCTTCTTTCACGCTTGCGGTCGTCAACATTAAAATCACCGTCTTTAAAACGACGGAACCAATCTCGGCAAGTTGTTTCACTTAAAGCAGCATCTCCATAAACTTTTTGTAGCTCTCGATGCGCTTCAGCCGCCGTTTTTTTCGAATGAAAGAGGAAAATCAATACTTCCCGCAAATGACGATTATTCGGCACAAAGTCAGACATTTTCACAAAACCAAAAGTAGATGGTAGCAAAACAAAATCAAAAATGTGTCGAAGCAGTTTGTTTACCATATGTCCAAGCTTAGGTAATGTTAAAATCGATTAGCACACACTGCTGGCGGCATCCATTGACAAACAGCGAGAACTTAGTTGCGCACTTAATAACATTTCAGAAAAATAAATAAATAATTGGGGCATACACTTTTGTTAGGTGTTTGGCCGAGCTTCTCCTCCTATTTATGGTGTGCTTCTTGACGTCGTACCAAAAAGGGAGGAACCTACAGGTTCGTCATTGCCTACCGAGGGGCGACCGCTATTAGAAAATTTGTTTTCTTCAGTTTGGCATTTCAAGCTCATAGATTCGAACCTGCATACTCCGAATGGTAGTAAAGATAGCATTGATAGAAGAGAGATATTTTATTTAACTAGGGTTCAAAAAGAAAGGAGGTAAATATTACCAAAGGAAAAGTAATCGTTAGTTGTTGGAAAAATAGTAAGAGCCGTTGGGAAACCGCAAAAATTGTTGGCACGCAGGACTCAATCCAAAGAGTATTTAACAACTTCAGACAAACAAACAAACAACTACGAATCCAAGTCTCCTTCCGGACGGCCATCAGAATTTTCGGAGAGAGAAATGTGCAAAGTACCCACCCTTGGAGAACTAATACAGGATTGACAGCAAGCCATATCGCAAATCGAAGAAAAGTTCCATAAGCAGATATGTCCAGATACAGTACGAAAATTACTTAAATAGGCTGGATTTCACGACAGAGCCGTTGCAGGTATCCTTTGCAAAGGAACACTTGCATAAGCTTCCTCAGTATTAGAATTGAGTTATTTTTTCAGAAGACAGACAATTTTGGGCCACATGAGTGTGTGGCGAGAACCGATAAGCAAAAATTGATGCCTACGACTACGCATGGTGGTGGAGGTGCGCTGGAGTGGTGGAGTATGGGACGCTCGGGCGCTGATGAAATGCAGTTTATGGAATCGTTAACATGAACAAATGTGATTATCTTGATATTTTAAAAGCAAATTTACAAGAAAGTGCAAATAAACTGGGTGTCTGGGTGAAAGATTTATTTTCAACACGACAACGACCGCAGCACACGGCAGAGTTTGTTGAACTCTGGTTGCTCTATAATGTACCAAAACAATTATAGTATAATATGATACATACACCCCCACAATCACCAGAGCTAAACTCCATAGAGCACTTATGGTTCGCACACAAGTAAATCCGACTAGTATAGAAATGCTAAACGATGCCCTTAAGGAAGAATGAGAAGCAATAACTGGAAATAATTAAAGTCAAAATTAGTTGGTTCAATGAAAAGTTGCTTTCTAGAGGCCATAAGAAGGCATGGCTATCCGACTAGCTTTTGAATTTCTGAACTTCTGCAATGTGTGTACCCTATGATCAAAAAGTACCGAGAATGTTTAATTTAAACGAACCACGCACATGGGGACCGGTCCATATTTTTTTCTTATGTTGGCAAGGCTATGAGACACGCATCAGTCGTTTTTTAGCGCCATCGGATCATTAGTGTCTGCTTGGCGTTTGTTAATATCAGTAAACTTTTTTCAAGTTGTCGCATTTTACCATGAATCATTTTGTTGAGCAAAGAGTTTGTTTGAAATTTTGTGTTGCGAACGAAATTTCGTGTTCCGATGTACTGAAAATGTTGCAAAAAGCATTTGGCGAATCTGCTCTATCAAGAACCAAAGCATACGAGTGATATAAACACTTTAAAAGTGGTCGTACAGTGGTGGAAGTTTTGGCTCATTCCGGACGCCCATTGACGTCGCACACCGATGAAAACGTGAAGAAAGTGAAAGAAATCGCGCTTGAAAATCTTCATACCAGCTTAAAAGAGATTTCTGGTGAACTTGGCATTTCATATGGAACTGCACAACACATTGTGGTTGATGTTTTGGGTATGAGACGCATTACAGCTAGGTTCGTTCCGAACGCTCGTGCAAAAGCACCACCGAAAGACAACTGCTGAGAAGATGATTCCTGAAGCCCAAAGTGATCTCACCTTACAACGAGACATGGGTCTATGAATTTGATATGGAAATCAAGCAACAATCGTCTGAGAGGCGCTTCGAAGACCAGCCGAAACCGAAAAAATCGCGCCAAAGCCGCTCAAAAGTGAAGGCGATGTTGACTGTTTTCTTCGATTGCCAAGGCGTAGTGCACCATGAGTACCTTCCATCGGGCCAGACAGTTAATAAAGGATATTTTTTATCCATTTTGGAGTGTCCGAGAGATGATATACGTCGCAAACGGCTGGCAATGTAGGCAAACAGTTTTTGGATTTTGCATGATGATAACGCGCCATCGCACCGAGCCCAAATTGTGCTGGATTATTGACCAAACACCAAGTAAATAGTATCGTGCAAGCACCGTATTCACTTGATACGGCCCCATCCGGCTTCCTTTTGTTTCCCAAGTTGAAATTACCACTTCGTGAAATTCGTGGAAGGAGATTTCAGTCGACAGAGAAGACCAAAGAGAATGCGACAAAAGAGATGAAGGAGATCCATTTGTCGGCCTACCAAGGGTGCATGGAGGACTGGGTTAAGAGTAAGCACATGTGTGTTGCTTCAGACGGGTCATATTTTGAAGGAGAATAAATTTGCTTGAAATTTAACTCTGTTTTGTTTTATTTAAACATTCCCGGTACTTCCTGATCATAGGGTTTTATTGTCTTTCCTTTCATTATTTTTGAAAGGAACGCAGACTTTTTTTCTATTCAGCTTAAATTATCTTTTTCTTTATTGTGATTGCATGAGGGATTTTATCGCCGCCTGGCTATCACTGAAATCGCACTGTTTCAGTGTCTCGGATTTTATTATTGCTCTTCTCTTTATGGTCGGAGGATCATAAATGTTTCTAGAGCAAGTTTAAGCGGGAGTGCATAGTCCATCAATATGGGAAGCCACGCAATACCATGTACGATTTTAGCGTGGCCGTAGCCCGTGTTTGGCCACTTAATTAAAGTGGTCAACCTTATTGCCACGCAGCGTGCAACATATTTCGCTTGCAGATCTACCGAAAGGAGGTTTAATGTCGCATATAATTCTTTTGATGGTGTAAAAAATCCTGTACAAATCTTTTCACCAGCTCTATTTGAACCAAATAACTTTTCTGCGTGGTCTAATAAGCTAACTCTTGTTTCTATGGGTCTTTTGTTAATACGTCTAAAACCTAATTGAGAAATATATGTACATTCATACCTATTCATAGGACTATGAATAAGTTTCGAAATTTGAAACTTTATTGACGTAAAATGGTTACAAATTTAATATTCAAAGTATTGTCCATCGCTTACTACTACTTTTTCCCATCTTTCTGGCAATTCACGGATTCTCTTTGTGAAAAATTCGGTCGGTTTTGCCGCAATCCACGAATCGATCCATTTTTTGACTTCATCGTAATCACGGAAGTGCTGGTCAGCCAGGCCATGTTGCATCGATCGGAAGAGATAGTAATCGGATGGCGCAAGGTCTGGACTATACGGCGGGTGGGGTAGGACATCCCATTTGAGCGTTTCTAAGTATGTTTTGACCACTTGTGCAACATGTGGCCGAGCATTGTCATGTTGCAAAATAACTTTGTCGTGTCTATCGGCGTATTGCGGCCGTTTTTCTCGCAGTGCTCGGCTCAAACGCATCAATTGTCGTCGGTAGACATCCCCCGTAATCGTTTCATTCGGTTTCAGTAGCTCATAATACACAACACCCAGCTGGTCCCACCAGATACACAGCATAACCTTCAGGCCATGAATATTCTGCGCCGACGTCGATGTTGAAGCATGCCCAGGGTATCCATACGTTGCCCGACGTTTTGGATTGTCGTAATGGACCCACTTTTCATCGCCAGTCACAATTCGATGCAAAAAACCCTTTCTTTTGTGCCGTTGAAGCAGTTGTTCGCATGCCATAAAACGGCGTTCAACGTCTCTTGGCTTCAATTCATACGGCACCCAATGGCCTACCTTTCGGATCATTCCCATGACTTTTAAACGTTTGGAAATGGTTGATTGATCAACTCCCAAAGTTTTTGCAACCTCTTCTTGCGTTTGAGCCGGATCTTGATCGAGCAATTCCTCCAATTCGGTATCCATGAACTTTGGCGGCGCACCCTCGCGTTCTTCGTCTTCCAAGCCAAAATCACCACTTTTAAAGCGTGCAAACCACTTCTGGCACGTTCGCTCAGCTAGAGCATGCTCACCATAAACTTCCACCAAGATACGATGACTTTCGGCTGCTTTTTTCTTCATATTAAAATAATGAAGAAGAATTCCCCGCAAAAACACATTATTTGGCACGAAATTCGACATTTTCAAGTGTGGTAAAAATATTGTTGTTTACGCTTCAAATAAAAAACTTATACTGACGTTTGTGCCTTACGACAGTAGCTCTCCAATGAATGTTTGGAAATGTGGATCGATGGAATAATAATCAAGTTACGCCATCTGTTGTAAAACCGCACGAACTTATTCATAGTCCTATTATATAAATATGTGAATAAAATTCGAAACACACAGATAGAAGCCATTTGGGCAGTAAATTTTGACGTCACTAGAAAAAAGTACACCATAAAAAAAAAAAATATTAATAAAAATAAACAAATAATAAGCAGAAAGCTCAGAAAAAAATAAACAATGGCATAAACCTCAATGAGAATATTGGCGTATTTTCATATTCATCTGCGGTGCTCATTCAATCCCGTGAACATTCGCATCATGTGGTTGTACAATCACAAGAGCCTACATACATACATCAATAAAGCTACATACATACATACATACGGCTAAGTGGCATACACCCGTTTGATATTTCCATATTTCGCTGGCTGCGTGACAGAACAGTGAAAAACATGCATGCTTTATACGTTGTTGCAGTAGGGCGGACCCTATTTGGCGTACCGCAAATATTTACATGGAGTTTATTTTTAATAAATTCTCGTAATTTGCTTGTTATTTGTTGTATGCAGATTAGTTTATATTTTCATTTTAGGATTAGTTTTTGAAAAAGTAATGTTGACGAACCACAAAAAAAGAATAAAAAATAAAAAATGATATGTACCAAATATTTCATTTAAATTTAAAAATAAAAAAATATGTCTAAATAAAATATATATTATATATATATATTTTTATATACCTTCTGCTCAAATATGAACGAGACGTTATCAATAAAACGGTCCGCGGATAATAATAATAAAAAATAAATAATTGGCCCGTACACTTCCGTTAGGTGTTTGGCCGAGCTCCTCCTCCTATTTGTGGTGTGCGTCTTGATGTTGTTCCACAAATGGAGGGACCTACAGTTTCAAGCCGACTCCGAACGGCAGATATTTTTATGAGGAGCTTTTTCATGGCAGAAATACACTCGGAGGTTTGCCATTGCCTGCCGAGGGGCGACCGCTATTAGGAAAATGTTTTTATTAATTTTGCTTTCACCGAGATTCGAACCAACGACCTCTCAGTGAATTCCGAATGGTGATCACGCACCAACCCATTCGGCTACGGCGGCCGCCATGACATATGGCAAAAATAAATTTTTTGTTTTTTGGTAGGACTGTTGTAAGCAACATGGCAAATTTCAGCGTGATATGTCACATAGTTTGTTTTCTGTGCTACTGTAAACAAGTCAAGCTCGAGTGTGTTCTTCGAATTCTCTTTTATGAATTCAATTGTCTCAAAATGTTTTCCACGGAGCGGCAACTTGAGCTTGGGAAACAGGAAAAAGCCACATGGAGCCATATCAGGCGAATACGGTGCTTGCGGAACGATATTAACATTATTTTTGTTCAAATAATCGCGAACAAGACGTGATATGTGAGCTGGTGCATTATCGTGATGCAAGAACCATGACTTGTTGTCCCACAATTCCTTCCTTTTAAGACGAATGTTCTCGCGCAAACGCTTCAAAACGTCTAAATAATATTCAGCGTTAACCGATCGGCCTTGCGGAAGGAACTCGGAGTGCACCACACCTTCGTAATCGAAAAAAACAGTCAGCATAACCTTAATTTTTGAGCGACTTTGGCGTGGTTTTTTGGGTTGATGTACGGCCCTCTTTGAACGATTTGTACCACTGGCAAACACGTGCACGCGATAGAGCAGAGTCCCCATAGGTTGTCTGCAACATTTTTAAGGCGTCTGAAGCCGAAATTTTGTTGGAATAACAAAATTTCAAACAAATTCTTTGTTCAACTTGAATTTCCATCGTTAAATTCGAAGAACACACTCGAGCTTGACTTGTTTACAGTAGCACAGAAAACAAACTATGTGACATATCACGCTGAAATTTGCCATGTAAGCTTATAACAGTCCTACCAAAAAACAAAAAAATTATTTTTGCCATATGTCACCCGCGGACCGTTTTATTGATAACGTCTCGTTCATATTTGAGCAGAAGTTAAATATAAAAAATACATTTAAATTTTAATAAATGTATTACACCCCCGAGTGACAACATATGTTATAGTCGCACATTCTGTTATTCATTATTATACCATTGCAATTATTTTAATTTAATCTGAAATAAAGAACGTGAAAAACAACAACAACAACACTATCAGCATTTATTACCACCGCCCTCATTTGCTTATCTGTTACCCTATCAATTTTCATGTTGAGGCATCAATTTTATTAAGAGCAAGCCTTGTCTCTACAACCGTTTGTTTATTTTCTGGCTCTACAATAATAGGAGATACACCTTTAAAACATTAGCACAACACACACATTCTGTTTTCTCTTTATTTTGGTTTGTGGCCTTCAAAACTTATAATTTTTTTTGTATGCAAAGCTTGTTTTTGGCTCCCTATTAACATTCCACAGGTTCTCTACTAAATAAATAAATAAATAAATAATTGGCGCGTACACTTCTGTTAGGTGTTTGGCCGAGCTCCTCCTCCTATTTGTGGTGTGCGCCTTGATGTTGTTCCACAAATAGAGGGACCTACAGTTTCAAGCCGACTCCGAACGGCAGATATTTTTATGAGGACCTTTTTCATGGCAGAAATACACTCGGAGGTTTGCCATTGCCTGCCGAGGGGCGACCACTATTAGAAAAATGTTTTTATTAATTTTGCTTTCACCGAGATTCGAACCAACGACCTCTGTGTGCATTCCGAATGGTAATCACGCACCAACCCATTCGGCTACGGCGGCCGCGTTCTCTACTACTTTTATAGTTTCTAGGTTTTCTTGGATATATTTTTTTTAATGCTATCCCTCTACTGTTTGTACATATAA
Source organism: Anastrepha obliqua (assembly GCF_027943255.1). Taxonomy (NCBI): domain Eukaryota; kingdom Metazoa; phylum Arthropoda; class Insecta; order Diptera; family Tephritidae; genus Anastrepha; species Anastrepha obliqua. The sequence continues at coordinate 13,782,890 of NC_072893.1, forward strand.
ATTAAGGTTGTAAAAATGTGTCAATGACTGTCAAGAAATCAATAGAAAATAAATAAATATGCCAGGTGTTAGGTTGAGGATAGCCTCGAGAGCTGCCGTTGGAGTTGAGCTCAAGAGTCGTTGAACTTTTACCAATGGCTTGAGATATTTTTGATGATATGATATCCCCCTAAGGATAGTTATTGTGTTGAGACACTTACCCTATCCCTTGTTAAAATTTTAGCCACCAAAATCGGTAGTTCATATATAATATATAAATTCGCGACATTTTCTTCTAATAAGCGCAACCTTTGCTAAACCTCTACATTGAAACTTTTTAATAACAAATTTTATAAATTTTCATTTTCAATTCCCATTTAGTATCACTTTCATGGGTGAGAAATAACCAAACGTTTAATCACATAGTCACAAATTAATTTAAAAAATTACTTATGGCAAGTATTGGCTATCGCACTTTTTTCAAGTTGAGAAGTCTGACCACACCTTAAATATGTTGCTAAGAAAAATTTGCAATGACTGTGCGTTTTTTTAAATATATTCCATTTCATGCTCCATTAAAATATTAGGGCAATCCACAATTATGTGTAAATGACCTGGCATCTTGGCAGTAGCAAATTACCATAGCAACACAGCAACAAAAGGTATATATGCATCTTCCGGATAAAAGCACCGTCTAAAATACACGATCGGCGCTTGAAAGCGGGAAGTGCTTATATGAAAATCCCACTCATGAGCCACCTCTGGGCCACCTCTTTGGGCCACCCTAATGCACATAAATGTGAATATGTTTTATGTGAAATTAAATTTTTTCGCATCCCCTTGTGTGCGCATACACACATTTGCATGTACATATGGGTATATTTAAATACATACTGACGTTTCACGCGCTTTGTTGGGTCGATAAAAAATTCATTAACTACAAATTTATGAGCCGCATGCCAATTTTAAATGACTTGATAAACTGTCATGTGAATTGGTATGCTGCGATTGAATAACTACTGCCATTTCCTTATACGCACACACACATCCACATGTTGTCCCTCCCTACTTATACTACTAATACATTGATTTATTGCTGGTAACTGCGCTGCATATTTGTAAGTCGTTAGATTATTTATTAAGTTATTTTAACTGCTTTCAAGACAGTTAAGTGATTTTTTATAATCTGACGCCATTAGCAGAAAACTTGTCGAGAATAAAGTCAAATGCTTGTGCGCTTTCGCTATGTAAATGACAGCGTTCTAATTTCCTACTTATAGTCACATACATACATACATATGTATGTGTGTCTGTGATCAAGTTGTTACTTAAGTAAATACATGTGTATATAATTTAAGTAGCAAAGTGAAAAAATGTATTAGTGAAAGGAAATTTTAAAGATGTTAATTTGGAAATTGTTTTTGAATGCACGAATTATTTATTTGCAAGAAAATCTTCAATCACTGACCTTTTAAAATAACAATATTTCGAAAAGCTATTACCCACAGGTAATGGAATAATATACATATGTACAGGGTTGCCCATATTCGACGGGCCCATTCCAATCGACGAGGCTTGTCCGCAGGCAACAATCTTTGCGTCAATTGAATCTTATACGGGAATAAATGCAAATCAATGCGGATAATTCGTTGTAAAGTGGTCCGAGCAATGCCCAACTGCTGAGAACGGCGATTTTGGGATGTCCTTGGCGACGCCTTGGTCGGTTTTGATTTGGCCTCTTTGGATTAGAAAGAGCATCACCAGTCGAAAACCTTTCGTACAAACGTTTAATGGTGTTCTTAGAAGGCGCACTTTTCACATTATTTAATTTTTTATACGCACGTTGAGTTTTCACAATTGACTTCTTTTGTTGAATGTAAATTTCAAAACAATTTAGGAGTGCTTGCGTGGCGTGTACTGTTCCATGATAAAAATTTGCTTGGACTGCTCGGTGACGCCGAGATATGAGTAGTGAATAATTTCTAGAAGCTACCTTTTTTGTATCACCTTCAAGTAAACAGATCTACAACTTTTGACTATAGAACAACGCTTCAAATTATTAAAACGTATTATGAAAATGGTCGATCTTTAAGAACAACATATCGCAAAATTCGTGACTGTTTTGGTGGAAGTAATTATGCGAACGAGTCGATAATTCAAAGTTTGGTGAAAAAATGTCAAGTAACTGGTTCTATCGATGATAGAAAAAGGACTGGTAGCCCAAAAACTGGATGTTCTGTTAAAAATATTTTTGCTGTACCGCAAAATGTCGCTGAACAACCTTCACCATCGATAACTCGACGTTCTCAATAGTTAGGCATTCATGAATCGGCTGTTTATCGGATTTTATCTGTAGACGTGGTCATGGTGGGCATGAAAAATTTACCGCTATTCCTTTCCTTATTTTATTCTTTTTACTTTAGTAAATTTCAAACTTTTCTTTACCCTTAGAGCTGTTCCAAAGTAATCTATATTTGCTATGAACTGAACTTTTTTTCTGATTTCAAGTTGTCTAAAATATCTCTCAACAGATGCGAGAGAGATTATTTTTTTAAATTAAGAAAAATTTGCAAAAAAATTAGGTAGCAACTCCATACCCACATATTTTTTAATTCAAATTCCAAAAATGTGTATTCATGGGATGACCACATTGTGATATTTAACAAAAAGAAAAGTGAATTAGGTGGCAACTCTATGCACACATATATTTGAATTAAAACTATCCAAATGCATTCTTTTGATGACCGCATTGTGATATTTAGTTATGAATTAAATGGTATACTTTAAAAAAGGTGACAACCGTAGGCAAATATTTCCAAGGCTTACCTTTATTAAGAAGGAGACTTGTTGCCACCTTTCTTTATTTGCTATTTAAACACTAAATATTGTACGGTTATTTTAACTTTTTAAATAGTGAAAAAAATACAAGTAAAGAAACAATATTAATTAGGTGGCTACTCCATGCAAAATGTTATTTAGTTGCAACTATCGAAATGTATTTTGGTATTTGTTTAATATTTAAATACAATAATTTAAAATAGGTGGCAGCTTTGTTCATATATTCCCAAGGGTAATATCTACTCAGGTGAATAACCGTTACCAGCTTTATTTGCGACTTAAACACTAAATGTTTTCTTAGTCTTTAACTGTTTAAATGATTGAAACATACAAAGAAAATATAAAAATTAGGTGGCAACTCCACGCGAAAATATTTTCTTATTAAAACTCTCAAAACCATATTGCCTTGTAATCATACATCTCTCGAGACCATGTTGTGATATTTATTTACTATTTAAATGTATTATTTCAAAAAGGTGGCAGCCTTATGCAAATATATCCAAGGCTAAGATCTACTCAGGTTCGTTACCAGCTTTATTTGCTATTTAAACATTAAATGCAAAATTGGCTTTTAAACTCTTTAAATAATGAAATAAGCACAAACAAAGAAAAACAATCTAGGTGGCAACTCCATGTAAAAATATTATTGAACTGAAACTATCGAAATGCATACATATGCTATTTATTTAATATTTAAATATGGTATTTTCAAAAAGGTGGCATCCTTATGCAAATATTTCCATGGGTGACGTACATTAAGGGAAGGCTTGTTGCTATCTTTATTTGCTTTTTAAACACTGAATATTATATAGATTTTTTAACTCTTAATGAAATTAATACAAATAAAGAAAATTTGTAATTAGGTGGCAACTCCATGCAAAAATATGTTTGTATTAAAACTGTCAAAATGCATTATATCTGATATTAATATTGTGATATTTTTTACTATTAAAATATTATTTTTTTTAAATAAGTGGCAGCCTTATGCAAATATTTCCAAGGGTAACATCTACTCAGGCAAAGATTAGTTACAAGATTTTTTTTGCTATTTAGCTATTAAATGTAAGATTGGACTTTTAACTCTTTAAATAATAAAATAAATAAAAAAATGTTGTTAAAAATTAGGAATTAACTGAGTGCAAAAATAAATATTTTTGAATTCAATTTGAAAATATTTTTCAGCTGATGTCGCATGGAATTATTTTTTTTATTGTTCTATTTAAATAACTGCAAAAAGGTGGCAACCTTATAAGAACAATTTCAGGTATAACATCAATGTAGGTAAACGTAGAAAGCAAAATATTCTCAAGACTTCATGAGCACAAAAGGCCATGAGGTCGCAGTGCAAACCTCCAATAAATTTAAGACTTTAAACAAATCAGTTGAGCCGTTTCCGGGAACTAAATGGATATGTTTATTTATGCGAGTAAATATATACAAGAAATACGTTCACACACACAAATATATATGTATATTTTATACATATGTTATATATACAAATATATTATTATATATTTTCCGTTTGAAAAACAATGTTTGCTGAAGCAATTTTATTTATTCCAAAAAGCCAGCAGTAACTCAAAAAATTTCATTAGGTTTCAATGTTTAGTAAAAGCAACTCTAAAGTAGCAAAAATAACTTAGTATATCTGTACATATCATATGAAAACGTATACTTAGTGTGGGTAAGTGCCCTCTTAAATATTTACACTACTTTTCCTTACAGCCTCCGATTTTCGTAGAATCTGCTTGTTGTTCAGATTTCGCGGAAAATTGATTTTTATTGATTGAAATTTTTTTTACGTTTTTGTTATTTGCAAAAAGCGGTTTATATTGAAATCGTAATTACACCTGATCGGTGTTAGTTCTGGTGATATTCGCTTCATACAAAATCAAGTTTGAATTTAATTTCTCAGAAAATCTAAGTTTTTTGTTTACTTGCTCAAATAAGTCATTTTGTTTGTATAAATTTGAGTTCGTAGCTTTTAGTTTTAAGAGGTAATCGGAAAGTGGTGCTGACAGATAGGTTAATAGGCGCCTAGTAATTACGATAGTATACATACAGATATTTAATATATACAAGGGGTAAGTGGGAGATTTTTATTTCACAATACATCGAAATATTACAATGGAAGTATGTGCATACATATGTAAGACGTGTGTGTAGTAGTACTTATAGTACGACGGTCGCTGTAAGTGCGAATGCATTTTGAACCCTACATCAGCTAGCAAAACAAAAGGCAATTCCCTAGCAATAGCTCAGGCTACATGCACATCGTCCAGAGCATTGCTTTCAAACTGATCCTACTTTGTTTTCCCAAAAGCCTCATACCTACAAATTCTGAAGGAATATGGGACAAGACATTCAAAAAGTCGTCCTTCGCCCACAAGACAGACCGCCTCATGGTACGCAGACAGACCATATAAGCCGGGTGCATTTGGTCGTTAGTACAATGGAAAGGTACCAGTCACCAATCCGCCTATCAGTGCGCATCTGCGCCCCCACGATGCCTCTCATAATTTACTCGGTGAAATATTCGCCTATTTTGTGATAGTGAAACTTGAGATTTTCTGATCAAATTTAGAGTTTAAATAGAATTGACAATTCCTTCGTTCCATGCAATAAATTTATTAATTTAAAGGTTCAACTCACAAGAATTTAATAATTTTGACATACATATGGACATACAAACGAGTTCGAGCGATTGAAGTGTAGAAAGAGACGCTCGTGCAGTGAAGAGAGCTCAAATTTTAACTGAATACTAGACAGCTGTTTTTATTTCTAAAGGAGAAGCACATGATTTCATTATTTTTGAAAATATATCTACATACACACAAACATAAGTAAATGTGTGCATCTGTAAACTAAATGTTTTTGCATAAGCCAATTAGAGTTCCACAGCAAAGGCCATCAAAAAAGATTCGTTAAGCATTTTTTTGCAGTTTCTGTACTTTTCTTTTGTGAGTTGCATGATGTTTTCTACACGTGACAACATTTTTTTGTCAAATCTTATGAACTATTGAATAAAACTATTAACTTTACTTGATCTCAAAAATGATAGAATACAAGATTGCGTCATCTCAGACTCGTGAACTTAGCATGGAAAGTAAATGATCGAAAGAAGGAGGAAAAATAAGAGAAAGTAAAAGGAGGTACAAAGATTTGTTTTACTTTAATAAAATAGTGAATAGTTTAAAGACGCTGGGTATATATTGGTGGATAAAAAATCTATTAGGTCGCAGAAGAATAAGGGCGGAATGGAACGAAGCGAGGTTAGTTAGAGTACTGAGCAGGGGCATCCCCCAAAGCTGTGTGCTATCACCACTCCTATGGCTACCAGTGATTAACAGGATACTGAAGAATTTGATGGGTAAGCCCCCAAGCTAATAGCATAGGTGGATGACATTGCCATAGTAAGGTGCGTTTCATAACCACAAAACACCTTTGTTAAACAATTTTTGACTAACAATAAGCTCGCTTTTACTTTCCAGAGTAACTTTTATTTGGCGTCCATTTAACAGTTATAGACTTAAGACTTCCATCAATTGTTTCCGGTGTTAAAGCTCACTCTATTTTGTAGACGCTGCACTCTTGCTAGTCTTTTCGGCGTTTCATAAAAATAAGACACTAGTCGAAAATAAGCTGCTGAAGAGATAGAAGGGGGTGATTGTTGTTTTGGATGACTTTAATTATAATATTATTCAATTAAACTTAAAATGCCGAGAAGCGTGGACAAATTTTGGGCTACATAGATTCAGGCTTGGCAATCAAATTAAGGGCAAAAAACAGGCAGAAGTCGTTATATTATCCGGAATTTTGTACGGAGTCCTGAGAATTACAACATTTTGAAGACCGTTGGAAGAAAATGATCACTATCAAGTCGAGAACAGCGAGCAATCATAAGAAAAGCTTCTAACTCGACTAAGTCTTGCGCCAACTTGGCCGCTGTTGTTCAAAATAAGGTTTCAAAAGCAATAGTTTGGTGCACATTACAGAGGTGCAATCATTTAAAATTACCATAAATAAGAAAAGTACCCATCTTTTGCCATGCACAAGCTGGCGCGTCTTCAGTTTGCAGAAAAACACCTAGACACCAACTGGGGCACACTAAGGTATTTGGACTATTTTTAATGGTGCCCATTTTATATTATTTTTTAGAAAGTTTACATTTTCGGATGAAAACAAATGGAACCTTGATGGACCCGATGGCTTTTAAATTAGTGGAGAGATTGGTGCAAGAGCCCCCTCTTATTTTCCAAGCGTAACTTCGCTGGAGGTTCTGTTATCGTTTGGGGTGAATTTACATCGGCAGCAATTCTTGATATGCAGTTTTCATCAGCGCGAATGAATAGTGGGGGCTACAAAAATGTTTTGAAAAATAGTCTTCTTCCTTTTATTCAGGATAATCGGGAAGTACCCTTCGTTTTTCAGCAAGACAACGCCCGAATCCACGTAAGCAGGGAAACAAGGCAGTTTTTGATCGATTGTTCCATAGAAACTATGGACTAGCCGGCATGTTCTCCGGATCTAAACCCAATAGAAAATATTTGGGGTATATTAGTTAGAAGAGTTTACGCCAACAATCGCCACTCGCCAATTTGACAACACCAAGGAGCTTAAAGCGGCAATTAAGGCAGAATGGGCTTCTCTAGATATAAATTTACTTTAAAAGTTAGAAGAATCGATGAAAAAAAGGTTATTTTGTGTCGACAAAGCACCATAGAATACTAAAATATTTTAGACGACAGAAAAATAAGTTCGATAACTTTAGTTACTTTAATCCATGTGTAAAATTTGTATTTTCCTCTGAAATCTATAAATTAAAATACTTTGAAAAATTAAGGGTGTCTTATGATTATGAAACGCACCTTATATACATACATATTGGTGCATTTGATTTGGTGTGTGATTCTATTCCTATTCGAATAGCAGCAAGCGATTGCAATTAGTGGTGAAATCATTGCGCTGATTGCCACTGGTTGCATGGGTGGCAACGCTTCCAAAATCGCCTAGTGTGCACTTTCATTACTTCAGACTGCACTGTGCTAAGATCTAAAAGAGAATGAAAGTAGCAATCAAGCTCTAGTTGCAAAATACGAGCAGCAAATGACCCATTGAAAAGAAATGGTTGAATTGCTGCGTCGAGTTTGCGTAGACATGGCGAGGCACGAATTTTATTATTTTATCAAAGTACAATAATTAAAACAAATTGATTTCGATGGGTTTGTCACAAAATAATTATTTATCAATTCAGTATTTGACATCAAAATGTACACAAATTTATTTTTTTTAAAGTTCAGATGCTGGTCTGCGTGAAGGTCACTGCGTAACAAGAAATATTCTTTTTTTTTCTTCTATAAACTTACATAAACACATCTGAACTGTTTTGTAACCGTGAACCAAGCGAAAGAGCCACATGTAACAAAATGTTTTAGCAGATGTCTTTGGCGCAGAACGAATACGTCTACAAGTCTCGTTTCAGCACATTTGCTTTGGCATTTTGTGTTTTTACTTTATGCCACCGACAGTTTTTCTACATTTCCATTCTTTTCGCGTATTTTCGCTTTTTATGTAATTTTATGTTCTTTTATGTTGCTGGTATTTTCCACTCAAAATTAAGCATGTGTGTGTACGTACATTTTTATTTATTTTTGAGTTTTATTTTTAAGTATATTTGAACATTTTCCAAAAACAAGCCGTCCTGCTGTATTTGTTTTCGTATGAACTTTGGACTTTTTCTCCTCAACAACAATGATGAAAATAATAAAATCGTGTCGATTATATCGTTCAAATCCCATTCTTTGCATAAATATATGTATCTGTAAGCATCTGTATTTATATTTATTGAAGAATACAAGAGTTTTGAAGACTTTAAAGTCTCGAGAATAGAGAATACTAAGGTGGCGCTATCCGTAAACCGCTAATTTCTTCTTGGCGAATTTGACATTTTAGTGACGTCAGCATAGAAAATAAAACGAAGGTCTGAGAGTATTTTCCACGATGTTGATGTTGATAGTTTTAAGGTATTTTCCCGTTACCAAGGTGCGTTTCATAATCAAAATTAATAGATTTCAGAGAAAAGTATAAATTGTATACATCGATTAAAGTATCATTACAGAATTTAGAACTTTTTTTAGTACATAACAACAACTTATTTCCAGGCGTTTCAAAATATTAAGACACTGTTTAATTAAAGTGATCGTTTAGCAAAAGTATACTTTTTCGAATTTTTTTTTCTGTTGTCTAGAATATTTTAGTATTCTATGGAAGCACCATTTGCTTTAGCGTCACAAAATAACCCTATTTTCATCGATTCTGCTAACTTTTTAAGTGAATTTACATCTAGAGAATCGCATTCTGCCTTAATTGCCGCTTTAAGCGCGTTGGGTTTGTCAAATTGGCGATTGTTGGCGTAAACTATTTTGACTAATATACCTCAAATGTTTTCTATTGGGTTTAGATCCGGAGAACATGCCGGCCAGTCCATAGTTTCCATGGACCAATCGATCAAAAACTGCCTTGTTTTCCTGCTTATGTGGATTCGGGCGTTGTCTTGCTGAAAAACGAAAGACACTTCCCGATTATCCTGAATAAAAGGAAGAAGACTATTTTTCAAAACATTTCTGTGGTCCCCACTATTCATTCGCGATGATGTAAACTGTATATGAAGTGCTGCTTACTATGTACCCCAAACCCGTAAATGCACCCTAAACCATAACAGAACCCCCACCGAAGTTGCGCTTTGAAAATAAGAGGGGGTTCTTGCGCAAATCTCTCTAATATTTTTAAAAACCATCGGGTCCATCAAGGTTCCTTTTTTTGCATCCGAAAATATAACCTTTCTAAAAAATAATATGAAATTGGGAAACATTAAAAATATTCCAAGTATTTTACTGTGGCCCAGTTGGTGTCTAGGTGTTTTTCTGCAAACTGAAGACGCGTCAGCTTGTGCGTGGCAAAAGATGACGTCCTTTTCTTATTTTTGATCATATTAAATGATTGCACCTCTGTAATGTGCGCCAAACTGTCGCTTCTGAAACCTCATTTTGAACAACAGCGGCCAAGTTGGCGCAAGACTTAGTCGAGTTAGAAGCTTTTCTTATGGTTGCTCGTTGTTCTCGACTTGATAGTGATTATTTTCTTGCAACGGGCTTCAAAATGTTGTAATTCTCAGGACTCCGTAAAAAACTCAGAATAATACAACGACTTCTGCCTGCTCTTTTGCAATTAATTTGATTGAATCCTGAATCTATGTATCCCAAAATTTTTCCACGCTCCTCTTGTGATAATATTGAACCCCTCGGCATTTTAAGTTTAATCGAATAAAATTATAATTAAAGTCATCCAAAACATGTTCATCCATTCTATCTGTTCAGCAGCTTATTTTTGACTAGTGTCTTATTATTATGAAACGCCGAAAAGACTAGCAAAAGTGCAGCGTCTTGTAAAAAGATAATGGCTCTACAAAATAGAGTAAGCAGTAGAACAGCACCAGAAACAATTGATGGAAGTCTTAAGTCTATAACTGTTAAAATCACGCCAAATAAAAGCTACTCGGGAAAGTAAAAACGAGCTTATGGTAGTTCAAAAATTGTATACCAAAGGTGTCTTATGATTATGAAACGCACCTTATGTATATATGTATATATTTATGTACTTATACATAGTTGATTTTCAGCATTGTTTAAAAACTTCTAATATTTTTTCTGTTTTTGCTGCTACTTCAATTTATGCTTCTGAGAATTCATCAGTCGCAGTCGGCGCAAAAGCAAAAACCGATTGCTGAAAGACTGCGCATCATTTCGTCTGCAGCTATTGAATTACTGATTTTCAGCTCGGCGGGGGGATCGAAAGAAGCAGTCTGTTTTGTGCATAGAAACTTCTTTTCGGTATTTTGACCACAGTATTGCATAACAGGGAGTTGTACTGACCTTTTTAGAGGCCAAATGCGCCACTTGTAACTGAGACTTCATCTTCTGTGAGTGCCAAGTAGTCGCGCAAGTCTTAGATTCAGCCGCCAAGTACGTCGTTATTTTCAATAACATCGGCTGACGGACGTGTGCACACATTAGCAATATCTACTTACATATTGTATATACATATATATATTCTGAAAGTATGGCTAAAAAACATGCCCGTGTCTGGCCGTTTTTCTAGATCAGTTCTTGTCCATTTTTATACGCAAAATTGTTCTTAGTTATTATTAAAAGAAAAGATAAGTATATATTTGGATTTTTTTGGGGAAGGAAAGACTTTACGGTACGTTTTCCACGGAGAGCCGAATGGAGCAAAGAAAAGGAAACACTGACGGTTCTAAGATGAACTGTGGTGTGGGAGCTGGCTTCCATTCGGAGTCGCTCAACCTATCTCAGTCAATTCGACTTCCTGACTATGCCAATGTGTTCCAGGCAGAACTTTTAGCGATCAGGGAAGCATGCAAATCACTAAAACTCTACAAGGAAGTTGGTGCAAAAGTAGCTATCTTTTCAGACAGTCAAGCAACTGTCAAGGCCTTAGACTCCAACTCTATTTCATCCAAACTAGTCTTACAGTGAAATTACTCTGGTATGGGTTCACGGTCATAAGCACATACGGGGTAATGAGATAGCGGATGAGCTAGCAAGAAAAGGTTCGACACTAGACATAGCAGAGGCGTTGGCAGTCTCTACCCCACTCAACACAATAAAAGCATCCATTGCCTCACACTATCATGCTTCAGACGAAAGAAAGTGGAAGCAATTAACTTCATGTATTACAGCAAAAAACACTGGGCTATCGTACAAAAACCAAAGGACTAGTTACCTGTTAAGTCGACCTAACATTTAACGCATCACTGCAACCCTTACACGTCATTGGAAGGTGGGTGATCATGCTGCCAGACTCAACCTCCCCTTTGATCCCATCTGCAGAAGCTGTGAAGCCGAAGGAGTGAAGGAAAGTCTTTTCCACTACTTATGTGAATGTCCAGGGCTAGCTAGGGCACAATTTCGCTCTTTCGGTAAGCCTTACCTTACTTAATCCTCTTACAGCAAATTAATGAGATCTCAGACATCGAGATAAAGAATTTGCTGCTATACTTGGATCTCACAAAATGGATCTGTCTCAGAAGCAAAAAAGAAAGGACATCATTATACGAGGACAGTGGTAGTAAAACGGTGCTGGTCACTAATTAGGATTATTTTAGTGGAAATACTCAGCCACTTCAACAACAACAACAACCACATATGTATGTCGCATAAGCCTCTTCGTATTTCTGTGGATAATTTATGTAATAGCATTGACCGCCGGTGTCGTTAATCCAGATTACCGGCGCAGTTATTTCTGATTAAAATCCCATAATCCGTTTAAATTATGGGAATTATAAGTCTCGGGGGTGATCCTGATTAGTTGCACTTAATTTCTGAGATAATTCTCAATTAAGTCCCTCATCTTTTGAGTTTGTCTTTTTGGAATTTCTCAGGTATTCTGATACCTTAGTTAAAGATACACTTCACTATTAGACGAGGTGGCACAAAATTAATCACTCCATCGGAAGATTTATAATTTTTGTACATGAAGTCGTACGTCAATCTAATTTGACACTTAAGAACTAAACAGCTGAAGTAAACAAAAAGACAAGTAGTAGGGCGTGTAAGGGTTAAAATAAAATGTCCATCAGTCAAACGAAGAAAACGAGGAGGCAGGCTTTTAAGCCAAAGTAGGGGCGGAAGGAGCATTTATTGGACCAACCCTATTTTTCAGCTTTAGCAAAACAAAAAAAACAGGACACCAAAAAAATGGATCCAAATAAAACACAGGAAATACTGGAACAGCACTAACGGCCTTAATCACTCCAAAAAGTACCTAAAGTTCAGGTACCAACAAAGCAAAATCTGCCCTAACCTTGGACAAAAAGGGCCTCAGATTACTCTGTGTGGCACTTACAGGCCACTTTGCCTGCAATAAATACATACAAAGGTTCCCTCCTGAGCAGCTGGTTCGATTCCTTGCACTACTGAGGAGCGCACAATATTCGAACTTTTCTTAGTTCAGTACACAAGGTGGCGCAAAATTAATCATCCCACTTGGTTTTTGAATGTTAATGGTAAGGATTGTACGCGTTAGGCTAAAGCCTTTATGCACTGCGACTAGATTGATCATATCGCACCCTAAATACACTCAAATATACTCAAAATTTTCCAAAACTGAGTTTTATTATTTTAATTCAGAGTACACATTTCTAACTGCTGCAAATATTTCGTTCACATAACTATCTTCTTTAACTGGAAAAATACAGTTATGTCTATTTTTATGTCAAGTGTGTTGCTTTCGCACGATCAACTAAAGAGAATTATTTTTAGTTGCGTTAATGGGCTCAAGAACAGCTGATTACTTTTATTACACATAAAGAGTTTTATTTTGAGTTCTGCCTCTATAACTGTAAAAAGTGATAAATTTCGTGGTATATTATTTTGCATTGTGCCTCTTTAGTTGTACAAAGTGAGTTCAACTAGGTTAGGAAACTTATAAAATTAAAACATTTTATCAGTTAAAAAGGCAAAACTTAAGATAATATCACTAGTTAATCGAAAAAATTTCAGTTAAAGAGTCATAAATCAAAATTTTGTTTTATTTTCGCAAACATATATTAATATAAAATTGAAAAAAATATAGTAGAACCTTCTTCAATGTTGTATATTTTCATGATGGAACAATATTTTCTTTAAATATTACAATAATTTTTACATAAAACGTTTTTCGTCTCTCCTGAAAATCTTAGTATTTTGAGTTGTGACCCTTTTGTATTTAGGGTGCGATATGTATATTATATTTATTGCATATTTTTCATTTTGCTCTCGTTTTTACTGATCTTGCCTGGTATTCATTGGATCAGGTTATAAAAACTCGAATCAATCACAATCACAAAAAAAAAAAAATTTTTTTAAATAATAAAAATTTAAATAAAAAAAACTAAAAAAAAAAATGTTTTTGAATTTTTTCCAAAAACTGTCTCCCCTCGACAGACGATTGCGAGCTATGAAAAATTTTCTCCATTAAAAATCGCTATATTTATATATTTATTTGACTTACTTATTCAACTAACTAACATTGTAACACACATACATATAAGTACACATACATATAAGTATGAGTGTACGCACAAATAATATAAAAATATTACTCACTTTGATATCCTTCGGAAGAACTGCTTTCTGGTTGATGCTGAATGAGTAAAATACTTGGGATTTCAAAAGCGACGCTGTTGAACGCTGAGTTGAATGAATTTTCTTTTTTCGACGAAATCGATAAATTTGCAATATTACTTTTTTTTTACAATTTTTTTTATGTAATTATGAGTTTAAAAATTTTTTTTTTCTATTTACGAGTATTTATAAGAATTGAGCACATCTAACTCAAAAAAAATATATATATTTCTTTTAGTATTAATGAAGTTCCACTTTTGCCAGAATCACAGAACTTGATTAAATTTAGAAAAAAAAGTGAGTTTATTTTTCTTTTTCAAAAAAGCTGCACTATTCTTAACGCACTAGTTGCTGTTGTTGCTGTTTTTAATTGCTACACACTACAGTAAGCGTTGCGCTAGGTCAGTGTGTGCTTCGTTGTAGGCTTTTGAGATCGTTTGGTGTCGTCGATTATTTGCGTTAGTAGAAACGCAAAGAGGAATTTAGAAAGTTTTCGCCTGAAGTGTTCTAGAAATGCTCAGATTTTTGGCGTGCGCGTAGTTATTTAAAAAAATATTTTTACTTTCTTTATACTGCTTTGGCGGTGTTTTCTCCCACTCGTCGCTTGCAGGTTAATGCACCCCTTGGCGCTTGTGATAGGCGCGAAAAATGAGTGCAAATGTTGATGATCTTGACGCGAAATGTGTAGCTACTGGTGCTGCTGCCTCTACTATTTGCTGGCTGCGACATGTAAATGAAATGCAATTTTTTTGTTTTTTTTTTCTGCTACTGCGACACACTCGCGTTTGACACTTTTTTCAGCAATTTTTCCTACTCGCGTGCGGTTGTTCTACTTTTTCTCGCATGTACTCGTGTGTGTTAAGCTTTAGCTGTTTATTAGTTTTACTACTGGTTCTTATGTATTTTTATTTTTTATTTTTGCTACCTTTGCTACGCTATTCGCTTATCAGGAATGTGCCTATTTTCACAAGTACTCACGTATCTATTCGCCTTATTTTTCTTTTCTAAATTTATATTTTTGTATTTATTTGTTGTTTTTTTACTGCACGCGGCTGCTTGCTGATTTTCTTTTCTATTTATTTTGCTTCAATTTCCCCTTTTCCACTTCGGCTTTCGTTGTTGTTTGTGTTGCTCTTATTGCTTCTTCTTAATTAATTCTATGTGTTGTGCATTCAAATATGCGTACAGAATTAGCCGTTCCGCTGTTCATCACCCACACTTAGTTACATACGTTCGCCTATGAGGAGGTGCAGGCGCCTTGTTGCAGTCACTTGCCTTGCTGTGCTATATCGCCGCAAATCGTACTTGTTGCTGTAGTTGCTATTGCTATTACGACTGCAATTGCCACTGCAGCTACACTGAAATCGCCAATAGTCCAGCCAATCAAAAACGTATTGATAAAAGTAATCCAACAGCGGTTTCACCATTACACTACAGTCGCCGGCTCCCTCGTTTGTTGTAGTTGTTGTTATGCTTATGTTGATTGCACACTGCTTTTGCTCACTCTTCGTACCTTCACACACAATTTACTTGCACTTCTATGCGCAATTTCCCCCTTCTGCTCTCTGGCTTCAGCAATTTTAGGGGTAATGAGAGTTGAAAATCGCCACCACAACCGTTGTCTCTTTGTGTTGTTAGTAGTTAGCTTGAAATCGAAAGTAAGCGACCTACGAAAATTATGCGAAAGTCACGTAATTAGAAATTAACTGCCGACTGGCATTAGCGGGTGCCTCGCTTTATGTTTGAACGCTTGAATTAATAGCTCGAGAGCACGTGACCTTTTGGCATGTAAACACTTATCGTCAGTATTTTAATGTACGCATCGAGCACGTGAAAGTAGTAATCGCTTAGCGTTGAAATTCGCCGCCTGCATGTGTGTGAGTGTGTGCTTTGTTGTGTAGCTAAAAGTAATTAGCAACAATCACTTTTCAATGATAATTATTTTAGTTACTCTTTGAAAGGAATTTGCATTTAAAAGTCAAATATTTTCAACACCTTTCGCCTGGTCGTGCACGTCCGCTCAACTGCGCTGCGCTCTACTTTATGCGGCTTTGTGTATTAATATTTTGTGCTTTTCAGTTGAAATATCCGCATTATTCGTTTGCATTCGATTTTTCTTTAATTTGATTTTTACTCCTTCGTTTTGCATTCGAACCGAAATACCGGTATAAACAAGTGCGAGCGAACTTTAATTCAAGCAAAAGATAGAAAATTTGCAACAGTTCTCAAACCCGATTGCCGCATCTGCAAGATCGCTTTCTTTGCTCTTATTGTAATTTTTGTTTTTTTTTCAACCCGTCTGTCTGTCTGTATCGCACATCTTTTGCACATCTTACGAATGAATACTTTGTTTCATTCAGCGCCTTCTACCGTCGCTTTACTCGCATGTACATATATTTGAAGAGTATATGCATACATACATACATACGTACGTGCACAATTTTTCTTTCTTATATATATCTACATAAATACTTTTACATACATACACCGCATTTCTTCAGTCTGCGAATATTCATACATATATCGAATTATTTTTGTTAGGTTTGGGCTTTTTGTTTTTGTGTTTTTGTACGAACTTGTTATACGCCTCTCGTTTGTGCGTTGACCGATCTGCACAACAATTCTCAAACAGCTCTGAATACCAACTGAAACGATTCTATTTGGAGCTCTAGCTTGTTCTGTGGGCTGCTGTTCGGCATTGTGGCGCTTTTTGTGCTTACATTAGTATGTATGTGTGTATGTGAGTGTGAAAACACATGAGCCGTTGATACAGATATATAAAGTACATACTTACATGTATGAGAGTTTAACAGTGATCGCATGATCACAAGCAATGTTAATGACATCAGCATCACATGCGGGCATTTAACAGCGCAACTACAGTAAAATTTCTGTTAAGAAATACAAATTTGGCGCTTTCTGTTAGCTGGGTATTTCATTATGAAAAGCTCTTTTAGACCAAAAGCACAGACACAAATACCCACTAAAATAGACACCCGCTAAGGAATAGTTGCCGAAATCGAAATATTAGTTTGCGGAAAAAGAAATCTATTGTTTTCTCGGTAGATAATTACCGATATCTCGTAAAGTATCCATCAAACAATTTAAAGTTTATGCTCGTTGTCAAGGTGACATTTCACATTAAAACACTTCTTTTGCTGTTTTTTGTTTGTTCCATTCAGTTGTGAGTTACAGGGTAGTAAGAATTAAAGCCAACAAGAGAAAATTCGTTACTTTTTACAGTTTTTCTTTGATAAAGGCGAAAATGTAATTCAGGCCGCTGAAATGTTGAATTGTGTTTAAGGTGCCGGTAGTGTAATAGCCAATTACGTGCACTTTTGGTTTCGTCGATTCCTTTCAGGCAATTTTGATGTTAAGGGAAATGTCTAAAATGTCGATGCAATCTTAGAAATAATCGAAGTTCATCCGCATTTTAGTAGTTGTAGCATCGCTCAGGAGCTAAATGTCGACCCTAAGCCATTTGCGCAAAATAAAAAATTAAAATTATGGATTTCTTTTTCTAATACAACCCGAAACAATGTTTGTTTGAATCTTTTCAAGTAGAGGCTTTTGACAGGGGAATGTGTGAATATTAGTTTTTCAAAAAATTACTTTCGAAAAGTGTATGCAACAAATGTATAACAAACTCTGAATGCGATTATGCAAATAATTCGAAGTTTTTAACTATTTCATTCTCCCTCCAAATATTAATTTGAAACTGGTTTTACTAATGCAATTTGATACGATTTTGCAGAGCTTTTATTTAAATTTTATTGAATGGCACTTCGTACAAATATTGAAGAAGAAACTTTTTCATAATAAGTTCTTTAAGAACAACTTATCGCAAAATTCGTGATTTTTTGGGGGGAATAATCGCTCGAAAAAATAGTAGTTTGGTAAAAAAATTTCAACAAATAATCCATCGAATTCGCGCCTCTTGAGCTTAAGAACCATTGTGTGGACGTTATGAATTTCGGAACGTTGTTTTTTAGCCATTCTTGGTTCTCTCGAGCTTTGTGAGACGGTGCCGAATCCTGTTGAAACGTCCATGGTCTGCCCCCGAAATGTTTGTTTGCCCACAGCTTCAAAGTAACCTTCAGAATACGTTCCCGATAATATTTCGCATTTACCTTGATTGGAGAGCGTCCATCTGCGGTTACAGAGGCGGGTTACCCTGTGGCGGGTATAATCGGTCTGTCAGCATATATCATACTGAAGGGTAACTCTCGAAGAATATTATTATTATTTATTGTTGATATCGCCCCTCCCCCGAAACGCCGTTTCTTAGAACAGGCTTGCGGTGATCACGGTAGCGCATGAGCAGCTCAACTGAAATCAAAAAAATTAAATGATTATTGTAGAAAAATGTTTTTTAGTGAATCTGAACGGTTTATTTACCAAAAAAAATTTTCTCGATATGAAAACCGCTTTGCACCAAAAAAACGATTTTTGAGGGGTTGAAAAATTAAAAAAAAAATTAATTCCAGCGAACTATGCAAATATTTATAAAAAGTGAACCGTTCAGATTCACGAGGTTATAACTTCGAATAATTAAAAAAAGTTTATGCAAATAGTTTTTGATAAATAATGATCACCGCTACGGTAATTTTCAAAAAACACGACTTCGAGATAATCGCGTCTAAAGTTTTGCGTGCACTTTATTTAGTTCTAGTGCTTCGATCTTTATGATTTTTTGAATTTATATTTCTAAGATGAAGTACCTACTTTTAGAATATGCCATACAAAATTTTCCATTATTTAGTCCAACACAAGGTGTACCTATAACCCCTTAAGGTGCTCGAGCTCACTAACAGACAGTTGAAGCACGGGCACGAGCGGTCTGAAGTTGGTGCCGGTTCCTGTATATATGCATTGTGTTGGCTGCTTTGCTGTTCTTAATAGGGTTTATAATACCGTTTTTGTAAGCCTCTCTTCGGAAGCCTCCTTTGTCTTTTTTGATGGTTGAGGTGTGCTCAGTATCGGAGATTGTAGTACTCTGCTGCCCTTTTTTGAACACCCTTCTCCAATAGGCGTTTTCTTTATCTTTTTTGTTACTGTTCTTGTTGTTCTTTAATTTCCATTTTGTATTATTGGGTCTCCGCTTCAAGCCGCTATTTCCGCACGATGTACAGCTGTCTTAAAAGCAATTCCCGTGGTTATCTGTGCAAGTTCAGGGAGGCCACGCGATGGTTGGCACGAGTTCTTATGGGAGCTTGTGTTTAGAGCCAAAATCAGACACTATTGAATGGCACTATTTCAACTGAAACTGTACCATCAACTTAATGGAGACGTAGCATCGAACGTTCTTGAAGACCAGCCACTGTTTAACGAGACGGAGGCGGTTGTAGCATTAATCTATCGGCCCTCCTATTCTGAGCTGATAGAATACTACTTTCACTAGCCATTAGACTCTTTAATCCGAATAATTTTTACAGTATACTGTACTCGATTTTGATGAGCTTTACAGCCCTGCCGCTCGAGGTATTTAGGGTACAAGAAGCCTTTTGAGCCGAACCTCTTCCTCTCGTGCCGGATTTTAGTCGGCTCTTACGACAGGTATGCCTTTCTGCGGATATATTATTTTCCCCTACCTGCGGATGTATACTCCTCATTAGCCAGATGTCGATGACCGGGCAAGGGATCTCTGAGACCAATTCAGTCGACCTCTTTCTGGCAAGTTCATTAGCAATTTCATCTCCCTCTATGCTCCTATGTCCTGGAACACAGATCAGAGAAATGTCGCCTGTACACCCAAGAGATTTGATCTCCTTCGTACAGGAGTTGACCAGTTTGGATCTGCAACATGGCGTCGTCAGAGCCTTGGCCGTGTCTTGACTATCGGAAAAAAGGTCGCTCCCAAGTTCCCTAAGTCTGTAGTTCTATATAGTCTGTAAGAAACCACGTATTTCCAGATTCCATGGTCTGCACAAGACTGTAGTGCTAATGATGATGAAGAAAATTAGCCGAAGTCATCTGAATCAAAGTTATAAACTTTCGAGAAGAATCCCCAAGACATTTTATTCATTTTTTTTTCAATTTCTTATAAAATATCCCATGATAGAAATGACAACTTTTGCTTATTATAAAGCTCCATTCAAAAGCTAAGTAAAGCTTCCCATATATAATTTTAGCAACGCGCGCTTTTATACTCTTTGTTTGGCTAGCAGATAAGCTAACGAATCATATTTTGTGTTCATTTAATCAGGCTTAGTGTAAGGAAACGCTCAAAAAACTATTTATTTTCAAATGCAATCAGTTGTTAAAAGAAAATTATATTTTCAATCTAGATTTCATGAGATGTTTTAAATGAATTGGAATTAGAACTATGCACAAATAATCAAATTTAAATTAAATGAACTGGAATTAAATAAGAAATTAAAAAGATAAATTAAATAGCCAGATTAGTACGTAATAATGATTTGAATCGTGGCTAAACTAAATTTAGTAACCGAAATATTCAATGAAAAAAGAGTTTTTCGGAAAGTCGAAGAGTATTTCATTATTTCTGGCATTAAAGCTACTTATGGCCTTGCAAGTAGTGACAACGTGCAACAGAACAAAATGTCACAAAACTCTGTAAAGCTCATTCAAATTAATTTTACTCCACAGAAAGAGATCAGAAACGGAGCCAGATACTAACATTCATGCATCACATAGGAAAGAGACTAACGAAAAACTTCCTCTATTATGCAGGTAGGTAGGTAGGTAAGCCTAGCACTCCTCAAGTAGCACTAAAGCGATTTTTGACACCATTATGAGACCTCTAACAGGCAGATATCTACAGCCAGCCAGAGCTGTTGATATAATGGAGAGGATTGATTGGATTTAGCCTGGT
Organism: Anastrepha obliqua; assembly: GCF_027943255.1. NCBI lineage: Eukaryota > Metazoa > Arthropoda > Insecta > Diptera > Tephritidae > Anastrepha > Anastrepha obliqua. The sequence goes on from NC_072893.1 coordinate 13,803,725, forward strand.
GCATGGCCCCAGGCTGTCGAAGAAAGGAGCACCCAGTGACCTTAGTCTTCTAGCTGTCAAACCCGGACATTTACAGAGAAAGTGCTCAATAGTCTCCTTCTCTGAAGGGTCCCCACCGCTTCTGCAATGGGGGTTAAATGGTAATCCGAGCTTTTCCGCGTGCGTGCCGATCGTCCAGTGATCGGTAAACATAGCTATGAGTTTGGAAATTGAATGGTGAGGAGTCCAAAGAACTTTCTGAGTGCTTCAGATATCGTATTGAGGCCAAAGGGTTTTAGAAATAGCACATGAAGAAAAGGAGCTCCATCTTTTCTGCGATTTTCTGAAAAATAATTTCTGCAGCTTCCCTTTATCAACTGTCAGGGGGATGCCGATGACCAGGTAGGAGGTCTCTGAGGCCATTTCAGTCCCCTTTCTGGCAAGCTCATCAACAATTTCATCTCCCTCTATGTTTCTGTGTCCTGGAACCCAGATCAAAATATTTTACCTGCACACCCAAGAGCTTTGATCTCCTCCTTACAGGAGCTTACCAGTTTCGTTCGGCACCATGGTGTCGTCAGAGCTTTGATCGCTGCTTGACTATCGGAGAAAATGTTAATATCTCCCTCTCTCCGTCGTTCCCTAAGCATTTTGTATGCTTGCAAGATCGCGAAGACTTCTGCTTGAAAAACACTGGCAGTGTTTTGCAGTTTAAAGGAGATAGATAAATGGGCTGATTTAGAGAAAACCCCCGCTCCGACTCCCGATTCTATCTGGAAGCTGTCAGTGAAGACAGAGGTGCAAACTTCGGTGCAGATTTTCTCCTTGATCCAATCCTGCCTATTTGGAAAGATTGCCCTGGCACGACCCTCAAACTCTAGTTTGCAGATAGAGAAATCTGTCCGAAGTTCTACCATTTCCCTTGAGAGATTGTCTCCAGAGGCCAATCTCCTTTAACCTGATTGCACTTTAAGCTGCGATGGAAATGACGGAAAAGTCGATGGGAAGTAAGTGCAAAACGACATTCAGGGCAGTACTGGGGCAATTTTTACATACTCCGGTGATGCCAATGCATGCAGTCCTTTGCACCCTCCCCAGTTTAGTTATATTATAGCCCTTCCGAAGAGCTTTCCACCAAACCAGGCATCCATAGGTTAAAATTGGCAAAACCACTACGTTGTACATCCACAGCACGACCTGTGGCTTGAGTCCCCATTTTTTACCGAACAGGGCTATACTGTCTTCCTTTACCCGATTTTCAATGCGTAGCTTCCAAAGGAGTTTGGAGTCAAGTATCACTCCAAGATACCTAACTTTCAATGAGAGCGGGAGAACGTGGTTGTTTAATTTGGGAAGTCGAAGGTCATTTAATTAATCAATTGACATTGAGAATTAGGTAAAGGTTTTGAGAAATATAGGGAGCGGCATTGGACCGGCATTTGCGCCAAACCATCATCGGGCCATATTTTTTCCGAGAAAACGAAATGGTTGATGGAAACCGATATCGATATCTCATTATGTCTGCCCGCAAAATACGTGTGAAAGGTTTAGACGGTTACTGGTTTCAACAAAACGGTGCGCCATGCCACACTGCAAATGCAATAACTGAATTTCTGCAACGAAAATTCCCGGGGCCCCCAAATCACCTGACTTAGCCCCCCGGACTTCTTTTGTGGGGTTATCTGAAAAGTAAGCTGCAGATTATTGACCGGGCAAACATTCGTGCCGAAATCGTTAGAAAGTTTATTTGATTTTAATTTTTATTACAATGATATAGAGGTATGCACTACTGAACAACAGCCCCTAGTTACCGTTGCTGCAGTTAACGAAATAAAAAACGAAAGCATTCAAGGTAGCTTTTGTGTTTTATGCTTGTACAATATTTCTTAGTTGTGAACTAATTTGGCAATATATAATATATATTATAAAGGGTGATCAGACTGGAGGTACTTTTTTCAGTAGGGTTTTTTTGACAGCTCACGCGTGCTGTCAAACTAAATACATAATTTTTCCAGTATTCATTGACATTTCATCATGGAAAGGCTTACTTACACCTCAACAATGTTTACAAATCGTACGAAAATTGGCGCTCTGTGAATTGTGTTCATTCGAATTTTGTTCAGCGAACCCATTTTTGGCTTAATAGCTGTGTCAATAAGCAAATTGCCGTATTTGGTCCGAAAAACAACCCGAGGCCATTCAAGAACAGCCATTGGGCTGGAGTGATCATCGGTCCATATTTCTTCAAAGACGAGATTAGCGCCAAGCTAACGTTTATCGCGCCATGATAAACAACTTTTTGATGGCGGAAATTGTAAATTGTGTGTGTGCGCTCGGGATCTCCACAACATTTGGTTCCCACAAGACAGTGCTACTTGCCATATAGCCCGTGAAGCAAAGGATTTACTGCGTCCTCGTTTGGGTGCGAAATTTATCTCTCGTCTCGGACCAGTGTTTCACACCTTTGGATTTTATTTGTGGCGGTATGCAAATTCTAAACGCTTTGTGGATAAACCAACAACAACTAAAGTTATTCACGAGACACGGATCGAAGTCCGCCAGCGAGCCATTCAAAATTGGATGACCGAATTACGGCACAATCGCGGCCAAAATTTTAAAGAGAGATAAAAAAATTTCATAAATGGGTCTACATAAAAATAATATTGAAATTATTAAAATTGTCCAATCAATTTGATTGATTTGAATAATTTGCTTTTGAATTATTTTTTGGTAAATAAAAAATTATAATTTTGAACGGTGGAAATCTTTTTTGTGACTTACAAAGCGCTGTTGCACATTCCTACATACCTATACAAGGTTGCGTAATATTAATCATCCGATTTGGTTTTTGAATAATTTTTTTACTAAATAAAAATAAGTAATTTTAAGTGATAAAATTCTTTATTTTGACTCATAGACGGTGTTGTACATTTTCCTCATATACAAGGTGGTGCAAAATTAATAATCATACAATGCCTCTTCATTTATTTCGTGGGGAATAATTTCACATTTTTCTCTGGCTCTGAAGTACCTCAAGGCAGCATTTAGCAATGAGGGTCCATTGTGCATTTACATATATACAAGGTGGCACAAAAATAATCATCTAATTTTGTTATTAAATAACTTTTTTACCGAATTCCAAAAAATAATTTTGAGTGATGAAAATCTTTATTTTGACTTACAGCACGATGTTGCTCTTTTCCTCTATATACAAGGTGACGCTATATTAATTTAATTTATTTTGTGGGGAATAATTTTACATTTTTCTCTGGTTCTAAAGTACCTCAAGACAGCATTTTCGGACCTTCATTGTGAATTTTATATGCAAGATGGAGCAAAATTAATCATCCAATTTCGTTTTTCAATAATTTTTTTACTAAATAAAAAGAAGTTATTTCGGGTGGTGAAAATCTTTATTTTGAACTTCACGCGTTCCATTGCTTGTCTGTTTGTATACTCCAGCTGCCTGGTTCACAAATGTCAAATGTGATTGAAGTACAACGTCATTTTCAAAAATTATAAATCCTCCGATAGGGTGAATAATTTTGCGCCACCTTCTATAATATATACAGTTATCGTATATGATTTTGATTAATTGTCTATGCGTGTAGAGTAGGTGGTAAGTTTTTATGTAATCTGTATGATCTTAAACTGGTTATCAAATGGAATGATTTTTTATAGATTTTCTGCTCACCTTCGCCAGATGGCGTTGACCTTATTTAAGAAAATACATAAAATAAGATAAAATAAGATGCAACTGGTATGTGAAGTGTGCATGATGACAGCAAGCAATCGTAAAAGCTCACCATTCAACGGTAAAGCAAAATAAAACATAAAAAATAGCCTAATATGGAGATGCTAAATTTAATACCTAAATAATGGTCCGAATCAGATCATAAAGTAGCAACGCATGCCAAAATAAATTAGGGAAATATGCAAATACACGAAATGAATGAAGCAATTTTGGCAAAATGCATAACTTTAATTTGCTGCATAAGTCGAGATGCAAAGTTGCTGAATAAAGCAAATCGTTTTGTTCTATACTTGCGACTAAGACCACTTGAATGCTTGCTCTTCATGTTTACCTTCTTAGTGCCTTATATATTTAGCGGTTCTGAAAGCATTTATTATCTCTTAATATTTGCTAATTTTATGCTAAATTCTCACTCTCAAACTCGCCGTTGTTGTGCTGGAATTACTCAAATTCCATTTAGTGTTGTTGTGATTTTTTCGGTCTTGCAGCTTCTCAGCTTTATATTGCAGGCTACTTGGCTTCGATGATGCTTGATTGAGTTTCCTGAAATGCCAATGTATGCTCACGTATAAATAGCGACAGCAATGAGAAATCGCAATGCATTAGTGAGCGAACATAAGAGTGGTAATAACAAGCGTTGCGTATCAGATACTTGAAATAATCACCAAAAGCAAAAGCGTGAAAAAATATAACAAAATTATTGTTGGTAAAAATGAAATTCACATTAAGTATCCTGGCACTGTGCGGTTTAATTGCCATGGCATTCTCAGCGCCGCTTGATGATTCTGCAAACGCACAGATTTTGTGTTATGATTTCGATAACATCGGAGTGGATGGCTATGACTTTAGGTGAGTTTGTAAGAGAGCAAAAACAAAAGTGAGATACTTCACGGTGTTAGAGAAAAATGTGGTAACCGGTGTGATAAGAACTAAAATTCACTTATCTAAGTTAATTAGAAAATTGTTAAAAATAGTCTTATAAAGGATGTGCCACACACTGCCTCTAATTTGAAATAAAAAAAAGTAAAGGGTTTTCCAATAACAGGTGTTATTTTGAATAGCCCGCTATTTTGGTAGATGTCACTTTTGAAGCTGTCATGTTTTGATATTTGACAAGTAGAAACTACGCCATTAAAAAAAAAGAACGATACACGCTTAAACAACGCATTGAAATTATTAAAATTCACTATAAAAATGGTGAAAATTTTCTAGAGACGGTTCGTAAAACTCAAACATTTTTGGGTTCGTAAAACTCGAACATTTTTGGCTCATCGTGAAGCACCTTGTCGGACCGCAATGCAGAAACTGGTGAAAAAATTCGAGCTGTTGGGACAAGTTAGTGATGTGAAGAATAAAACCCGTGCACGTCGCTCAAGAACAGCCGAAAATATTGCTGTTGTGGCCGATGGTGTTAAAGAAAACCCAGGTCCCTCGTCCATTCCTCGTCGTTCTTTGGAATTAGGCATTTCACAAACGTCATTACACCGTATTTTGCATAAAGATTTGGGTATTAAGGCTTATAAAGTCCAGCTAATACAACAATTCAAGCCAACCGATCATCAACAACGTCGTGCCTTTGCTGATGGGGTCGTTGAAATGCATGAGAATTATCCGGAATTCCATCGAAAAATCATCTTGAGTGATGAGGCCTATTTACACCTCGGTGGCTTCGTCAACAAACAAAATTGTCGGATCTGGGGCTCAGAAAATCCAAGAGTTATTGTTGAAAAGCCTCTCTATCCTCAACGTGTGACTGTTTGGTGCGGTTTATGGTCCGGCGGAGTCACTTACTTACCTTACTTTTTCGAAAATTAAGCTGGAGCAACAAATACGGGGATGGATTGCGCTATCGAGAGATGATTAACAATTTTTTATGGCCGAAATTGGAGGGTATTGATCTGGACAACGTTTATTTTCATCAAGACGGCGCTACGTGCCACACAAACAACGAAACCATTGATCTTTTACGGGAAAATACCTCCAATAACAGCTCTTATTTGAAAACCCTTTATTTATTTCTACAGCTTTCTTGGTTTATTGTAGCAAAGAAGGAAGAGGAGACCGCAATTGCACAACATGCCACAGGTTGTCTGCTTTAGGCGCCATTTTCGATAACCGTCTGTACCGGCTCAGCTGCATTTTTCAATAAGGAATTATTCTTGGGCTACTGATAAACAAACAGATTTCCTTTAAAAAATCATCACCGCCGTCCAGCCACATGGTAGCCAGTTCATGTCACCGTGATTCCAAATACTAACATTTCGGATCATCTACTCAAAATAATTACAGCTTCAATAATGAATTCTTACAATTTCCATAGATTGTGCGTCTACACGATTCTTTAAGATCGCCGTGACCATCTGGTTTTTTGTGTGACTTCGATTCGGTTAGTTTCGAGTGCGTTGTTCACTGTGGGCAAGAGGAAGCAAAATATAGCAACATATTTCCTTTGAAAGAGGGTAGATAGTCAAGGAGGAAAGGAGAAAAGTATCATAGAAAGAGATAAGAAAGTATAGAGACAGAGACAAAGATAGAGATAGTTAAATGTGTGAGAATTTTCCAGATTCTTTGGCAAATCTGTAAATATCCTCCAGTTTTAGAGAATGAATTCTACTCATTCTCACGACATCGGAACCCAAAACTCGTAGCCTTGCTCTAGCAAAGTCAGATCACTCACAGAGAAAGTGCTCAGTGCTATCCGCCTCCTCCAAGCAAGACAGGCACATTGGGTCCTCTATGATTCCAATGGTGGTCATATGCTGACCCCATGGCTTATGTCTTGTAACAACACCAATCATCAACCGAACGTCTTTTCTTCCAAGTTTTAGTAAAAAGTTTGAAAGTTTTCTGTTCGGACTTTTCACAAAACACTTTGCAGTTCTGCAGCTTTCTAGACCGGACCATCGTTCTTTATGTAAATTGCATATCTACATAATCGCTGATCCAATTCATGATTCCTGCGAAACTGATTCCGATTATTGGCTCTGGCCCTTGTGGGGGAACCGCTGATCCACGGTTGGCTAATTCATCGGCAATTTCGCTTCCTTGAACACCGCGGTGTCCTGGAACCCATATAAGTACAAGCCTTTTCTATCCTGCGACAGAACTGAGCTTCTTCTTACATTCTTGAACAATCTTTGAAGTTTGCTTCTCATTCTCTGGGCCCGCAGAGCAGCCTGAGTGTTATTGGAAACCTCAATCTGTTTTCCGCTCCATCATCTCTCTATTGTCCATTCGGCTACTTTCAGGATGTCAAAAATTTCCGTTTGAAAACAGTTGCCATTTCCTTTCATAGCGGATGCTTCCCAGCAAACACTCACCGATTCTTTCGCTCTTCGTTTCCTCCGTTTCCCTGTTTCTTTGGTAGCTGCCAAAGTTTCTTAGAGTCGATGATAGCAAAATCTTACAAAAATGAGTTCGATGCCATGCGAAAACTGTATAAATATGGTTAAAAATCAATGCGAAGATAGTTTATTTGTAGAGACTGCAATTTGTAAAAACATGGTTATATTTGACCTTTATAGCCATCAAACAGGGCACGAAGTAAAAAACAACTTTTTTTTCGGAAAATTTTATTCGACTGGTTCGACACTTTCATTCCAAAAGTTCACTTAAAAATATTGATATTGATGATATGTCAATAGACCTATACTTAATTCCGATTCAAAATACGAGTTTAAATTGGATTTCAATAAGAAATACTTAGAAAGAATGTCGCAAAAATCAGCTGTCCTTCTATTATAATCTTAAGACCTGCAACAAATAAGAGCTGAATGTTATTTCGTGCTTCTAGACAGTTTTGGCTCTTTATGCACTCAAGGGCTACTGAGAATTCTACCTCAAAGAGTGATGAAACCTAAATTCCAGCTTGCGTTTCATTTAGGATAGCGATTTGGCATACTTTGCAGAATTTTCCTTGTATATTTGTCCCGACACACAAGCTCATCATCATTATTCCTTCGTCTCCGTTGTGGAGTATAGGACCAAAGTAAACTTTTTCCATTTTGTGCGATTCCCAAATATATTTTTCGCTTGCTGCCAGGTCATTGTTTTGTCCACGGCTTTGTCCACGGCTCTTCTGCGCTGCCCCTGGGGTTACAGTCCAGCGCTTGTCTGCTGGTTTCAGTGCCACCTTTCCCTAGGGTATGACCAAGCCATCTCCATTTACGTTCTCTTATTTCATTTGCAATTGGTTTTTGGTGGCATCGTCGATGCAATTCGCTGTTAGATATCCAGTTGTCTGGCCACCAGATACGTAGAATGCGTCTTAAGCAGCGGTTCACGAACACTCGAAGCTTCTGTACAATTTCCACAGACAGACACTATTTTTCACAGGCGTAGAGCAGAACTGATTTAACATTGGAAAATCCGCATTTTTGTTGTAATATGCATTTGCTTGGACTGCCACACTGGACGAAGATTTGCATTTTCAATATTTTCCTCTGCGATATTGTAGAATGCATCGCTCGTGTGTACTGCCAAATGTTTGGTTTTCTTTGCATTGATTTTAAGTCCAGCGGCACTAGGGTGTTTTACGAGATCATTCAACTTGCTTTACATATCCGATTTGCGTTGAGAAAATACAGGGTAGGCCATTTAAAGCGGGCCCATTTGTTTCTGAAAAAAAACATTGAAAAAAACATTTTTTTTGTGTTGATATGAAAAATCATTTATTTTGATTCAAGGAGATTTGTTCCAGCTAGTTTTTGAAAATGATATCCTTCAAATGTTTGCCTCTGGCCTTGATGGCCAAATGTGTCCTTTTTTCGGCGTTTTCCATCGTTTTGGCCAATATTTCGGCCGGTATGGCGGCGATTTCGCGTCGGATATTGTTTTTAAGTTGAGTTAGAGTCCTTGGCTTGTTGATGTATACCTTGGATTTCAGATAACCCCACAAATAAAAGTCCGGTGGCGTCAAATCTGGTGATCTCGGTGGCCACGGAAAATCACCATTTTTCGAAATCAACCTTCCAGGGAACAATGGCTTCAAAAAATCGATTGTAGCGCGTGAAGTGTGGCATGTAGCCCCGTCCTGTTGGAACCAGTAGCCTTCCATGCGCCTGAGTGTTGTCCTGGCGATGCCTAATTCCTGAGAACGACGATAACTCGATGTTCGCGGAGCCTCCTCAACACTGGCTCGTACAGCCTCGATATTTTCAGCAGAACGTCGTGTACGTTGTCTGGATGCGTGGCTGGTATTGCTGAGACTACCGTGGTTAATAAATTTTGCGTATAAACGCTGTAAAGTGCTTTTGGATGGCGCACTTTTAACTTTATTTTTTTTTTTAAACGCACGTTGAGTTTTCACAATTGAGAAGTTATTTTGGATGTAAAGCTGAATTATTTCAGCGCGTTCTTTTGGAGTGTACTGCTCCATGGTAAAAATTGTCTTGGACTGACGCTTCCAACGCGCTATGTCATTAGTCGATCTGACGTTCCTGTCAAAAGTTATAGGGTTGCCCGATGGGCCCGCTTTAAATGGCCTACCCTGTAGAACGATGTCATCAGCAAAATCTAGGTCATCGAGATGCTCCTTTGAAATCTGTTGCCATAGCATTCCTCTTTTTCCCGCATTGTCGATTGATGCAGTTAGTATCTTACGCCAGCGTCGGCTTGAATGGCATCCGATAAGATTCCACACAAACTAGTGGGAAACAATTCTGGTAGAAATATATATACTAGGAAAGCTGCCTGTCGGCGCTAAAAGCTTTGTCTCGGGGCTAAATATTACATCGCATATGCCTTTCGGCATCTTTTCACCGCTTACGTACCAACGCAGGGTATTATCCAGCAGCTTCCTCTCTAGGACAGCGATGCTCCAGTTTCTTTTGCTAGACGTAGGAAATTAAGTACTCTGCAAGGGTACTGGGCTAGAGCAGCAGGCAATCTGTCACGAAGCAACCCAGCTCTTCAAATGCAAAAGATTAGGGTAGACCCCGACGTTGGAACTCACGGAACGAGATGCAAGGAATATACGAAGTCCATTAAAAAAATTAACTACCTGTGTAAAATTTTTAATTGTAGTTGTATTAAATATCAGCCTTTCTAGCCGCTACAGTGGGTTCTGTCCAACTGTTTAATTATTTATAAAAAATTGTATTCCTCATCGCATAAAATCGTATAAAATTTTAATTTATTTTCCTTTGTTTTTCGATTTTAGTTTTGAAACCAGTGACGGCATCCGACGTAAGGAGAGTGCAGAACTAAAGGACTTTGACGATGGAAAAAAAGCGCTTACAGTAGATGGCTTTGCAGTTTGGACAGCACCAGACAACAAAATTTACAGATTGGATTATGTAGCCAATGAGAAAGGTTTCCAGCCCAGAGGTGATCATTTACCACGCTGATAGGGGTCGAACAATTTAAGCCGAATAATACCGTAACATGCTACCTGTACTTTTAACTGTTGTTATATAATATTTTTTTTTAATTTTGGTGTGGCCAAAGCAGCCGCATTGCACAGCCTGCACGCGGTATAAGAGTAGAAGTTGCTTCGAGCCCTATTACGAACATGAAAACTAAAAATAGTTGCTGGAGCTGTTTTTTAAGCATTTGTAGAATATTTTAGTAGTCTGCAATTATTTATGAAATAAAGAATAAAAATTGGTCGTAGTAGATCATTAATTGTATTCATAAAAGCATAGAAATATGTACTCGTATTTTTATGGTTTTGTTCCTTTTATACGATTTCGTTTAAAGAATGAAGTTTTGCATAATTTAATCAAATTATTCTAGCAAAACACAACCACGCATTGTCGCCGCAAATATGTACAGTATCGGGCAAAACTTAAGCAAATTCTTACATTTACTTTGTCGTACATGGGTTGGTGTGGGACTACCATTCGATAGGGCCCCAATTCGTAGTCCGGTGTGGGAATGAACCATCAAAATATGGAAATATTTTTTTTAGTTTTAGTCACCCATCGGAAAGCAGTGGCAAGCCTTGGGGTATATTTCTGCCATGCACAAAATTTCTCAAAAAATCTATCCGCCGTTCGGAGACGGCATAAAACTGTAGGTACTGTAGGGTACACACCTCAAATTCGTAAAGAAGCCAATTTAGGATTAGTCGAGGATTAGAAATAAGTATATTTATATGGAATTTAGTATTTTTGTTTGAAAATTGCTGAAATGTTTTTTAGTGGACTTATTTCTTTAAGGGGACTTTTTTATTGCCAGATGCGCCTGCAACTTTTAATTTTTATGAAGAGCTACTGAAATACAGTGTTTTTCTTTCATATTCCAATTTTCCTAAAAGTCTGCCAATTGAAAAAGAAGCTAAAATTCAAGACAAAAATTTATAAATTTTCTTCCGAACCGAATTTAGCACTTCCTTACTTGTGCATTTAGTTATTGAATTTCTTAATTATTTATTTATTTTTGAACTTTTATTGGGTTCCAAGTAAAAGCTGAATAAATACATAACCGAGACCAATTTGTAACTCATGCAAATCACAATACTGTGCATAATCTACTTATGTCTATACAAGGTGGCGCAAAATTAATCAATCACTTTTGGTTTCCAATAACTTTTTTGCAAAAAAAAATGATTTTGAGTGATAGAACTCACATCATGACATTGCACATTTTCTCTATATACAAGGTGGCGCAAAGTTAATCATCCAAATCTATTTTTGAATCACTTTTTCACAAAATAAAACAAAGAAATGGTTTTTAGTGAAGGAAATATTTATTTTGACTCACAGCATGGTGTTGTACATTTTCTCCATTTACAAGGTGGCGCTAAATTTATCTTCGTACATTGACTTTATTTATTTTGACTCACAGCATGGTGTTGTACATTTTCTCCATTTACAAGGTGGCGCTAAATTTATCTTCGTACATTGACTTCATTTATTTGGGGTGAATAAATTTAAATTTTTCTCTAGTTCTGGAGTACCTCAAGGCAGCTTTTTAGGACCTTCATTGTACATTTTATATACTGCAAGGTGGCGCAAAATTAATCATTCAATTGTGTTATTAAATAACTCTTTTACTGAATACCAAAAAACAATTTTGAGTGATGGGAATCTTTAGTTTGTCTTTGGCAGGGCAGGGGTCGCACATTTTCTCCATATACAAGGTGGCGCAAAATTATTCATCAAGCAATAACGTTTCATTTATTTTGAGGTGAATAATTTTATATTATTCTCTAGTTTTGGATAAATTTAGGGCAGCATTTTAAGACCTTCATTGTGCATTTTATGTACAAGGTGGCGCTAAATTAATCATCCAATTTTGTTTTTAAATAACTTTTTTACTGAACAACAAAAAATAATTTTGAGTTTTGGAAATCTTTATTTTGACTTAGAGCAGGGTGTTGTACATTTTCCCCATTTACAAGGTGGCACAAAATTAATCATAATGACTTCATTTATTTGGGGTGAATAAATTTAGATTTTTCCCTAGTTCTGGAGTATCTCAAGGCAGCTTTTTAGAGCCTTCATTGTGTATTTTATTTACAAGGTGGCGTAAAACTAACCATCCAAAGTTATTTTTGAATCACTTTTTTACAAAGTAACAAAAAAATGATTCTGAGTGTTGAAAATCTTTATTTTGACTTACAACATGGTGTTCTACATTTTCTCTATTTTCGAGGTGGCGCAAAATTTAGCATCCAAGTTTATTTTTGAATAACTTACTTAGTTTACTAAATAAAAAAAATGGTTTTGAGTGATGGAAATCTTTACCTTGACCTTTGCGCGCTCCAATAATTTACGCGCGTGATTAATTTAGCGCCACCTTGTATTAAACAAGTTGTCTGTTGAATGAGTTCTATAAAACACGCGCGCTGCTATTTTGTATTATTTAACATTTTATTGAATGAAACGTAAATTCTCAACGCATTTGCTCAAGGCGCCATCAGCAAAGAAAAAAGAGAAGAAGAAGCATATACAGGTTGCACCTTTATGGGTTGAGCGCATATTTTATGTCACATTTGCACAGAAAGAAGCAGTTACTTGTATTAAATTGCGCCGGAAAGAATTCAATTAATGGCCTTCCATTTTGTTGTTGCCTATTCTTAAAAAGCTTAGCATTTAATGGGATTCATGAAAACATAGAATCTTTTAAAAGCCATATGGGATATGCATAATTTAATTGAACTAACCTACAAATTCGTATAAACGAGAACAAATAACTTACTATATAAGCGATTCAGTTAGCGTAGCCCAACAAGTTTTAGTGCACATTAAACAGGAAATTATTGTATTTGGCTTTGTCCGAGGAAATTAGAATAAAAGATTAACAAACTTAGATGTTGAAGTTCAGTTTTTATATGCATAAAAGTTTGATGCTACCCGCAAGGCATTAGACCACCAAATGCATCTAAATGAATAAATTTTGGAATACAAATATAATATTTTTTGGGTTTCCACTAATCTAAAAACGCAACTCCAAGTGCCAGCCAATACTCCATATAAGAGAGTTGCTATTTCCATTTCTGGCTTTGCACTCTCTTGGAACGAGTCGAGCAGCCACGCGTCTCCTGCCCAATTGATGCTGTAAAATGTTGCGAATTGATTCGTGAGACACGCTATGGTCACGAGCTATCCCCCTCAAATTTAAATGATCGTTTTCCAGCACAATTTCCTTGACTTTATCGACGTTTTCATTCGGTGAAGACGTTTATGGGCGACTAGAGTAAAAGTCTGTAAAAGCCGTCCCTCTGCACCCGTATTTTTAATAAAGCACACACAAGCTTATGGGGCTTTCTGCAACACTTTCAACGCTTTGGCACACAAAATCCCATTCAAAACACAAAATTTAAGACTGGCTGATATAATTGAATGCCAAAAACAAGCGAATTAACAGATCATGTCCAGGCTCTGCGACACTATAGAAGACAGTTGGACCAACATTCCAGCAACAAAAATTTAGACTACACATATGTCGCATGTCAGTATGTTTGTGTGATCGCTACAAACATGAGTTTCGAACAAAGAGCTAATATCAAATTTTGTTTTATAATCGGTAAAAAGTTTACCGAAACATTTGAATTGATGAAAAAAGTTTATGGGGATGATCGTCTATCTCGTGCCAGAGTTCATGAGTGGGGTACACTTTTCAGCGATGGTTGTGAGGACATAAATGACAATGAGCACACGGACCGCCCAAAATCCGTAATCACCGAAAACTCCATCGAAATTGTTCGTAAATTTATCAAAAATGAACCGAAATCATCGTTGAAGTTCATGGAATCGGATTTGAATATCTCCAAAACATCGATTTATCTCATTTTAATTGATCATTTGGGCTCACGAAAGGTCTGTGCACGTTTCATTTCGCACAAGTTAACTGAGGACCAAAAATTGATCAGAAGTCAGCATTCGAAAGACGAGTGATGAAACGTGGTGTTTCCAACATCAACCTGAAACTAAGTGTCAAAGTGCTCCAGACGAGCCATCATCCAAAAAATCTCATCAATCCACTCTTGTGACTGATTTTTTGACTAGAAATCGCATTTTAACCATCAATCACTCACCCTAGTCGCCTGATATGGCTCCCTATGACTTCTGCCTATTCGAAAAATTGCATTTGGCCATGAAAGGAAAACGTTTTCAGTCCTTAGACGCCATCCAAAAGGCTTGTACCGACATCCTGAAGGACATTCCGGTGAATGACCTGAAACACTGTTTCGAAAAGCTTTTAGATCGCGCAAAAAGAGTGTATCAAGGCCAGAGGAGACTTTTAGCTCAGTGTTGGAGGATTTTAGCTCAGTGTTGTTTATTTTGGACTTCACCTTATATAGAGTTACTGCCTTTATATATCCAACTATCTATTTTAGTATTAAGTGTACATAATTAAGGCCCTTAATAGGTCTCAACGAATGGATAGAGAACATGCTTAAAACCTGAATAATCTAATCATCGGTGAGGTAGGCAGCAGCTCGGTAAAACGTTCTGTCCGGGAGGGGTTTTTCCCCTATTAGTTGCCAGCAATATCCTTACCAAATGCCACCGAAAGGGAATTAAAGCAGTGGCGTATGCGGATGACATAGTGTTTATGGGTTCAGGAATGTTTCCAACCGTAATCAGTGAGATTGTGGAGGGTGCTCTGGGATTACTCAGTAATTGGGTCACAGATTGTGATTTAAGTGTAAACCCGAGCAAAAATGAACTGATGCTACTTTCTAAGAGAACAAAGATACCAAACTTTATTCTCCCAAATTAAAAGGCGTTAGTCTTATGCTAACCCAACAGGCAAAATACTTAGATGCCATCTTAGATCCCAAACTCAGCGGGAGATCCAACGTAGAGTACAGGGTTAAGAAAGTGAATATAGCACTTTACACGTGTATCAAAATGATGGGTAAAAAATGGGGTCTCCTACCAAAACTATCCAATTGGTCCTACACAGCCATTGTAAGGCCAATACTAACATATGCGGCAATAGTCTGGTAGTAGTTACAAAGAACAGGGTGTATCTTAACTACAGGAGCGCTTAGCAGCAGTCCTACTGAAGTGCTCAATGTACTAACTCATCTATTACCATTAAAAAAAAATAAATAAATAATTGGCGCGTACACTGCTGTTAGGTGTTTGGCCGAGCTCCTCCTCCTATTTGTGGTGTGCGTCTTGATGTTGTTCCACAAATGGAGGGACCTACAGTTTCAAGCCGACTCCGAACGGCAGATATTTTTATGAGGAGCTTTTTCATGGCAGAAATACACTCGGAGGTTTGCCATTGCCTGCCGAAGGGTGACCGCTATTAGAAAAATGTTTTTTTTTTTTATTAATTTTGCTTTCACCGAGATTCGAACCAATTAGACTTACATATATAAACAACCATTAGACTTACATATATAAACAATCGCTAGTTGCAGCGCGGTGAGACTCAGAGACATCGAAAGCTGGACAACAAGATCATACGATTACAGCTTCTTCTACGGGGCAAGCTACCGGGCAGCTTCTTACAGCAAGATCCTTCTACGGGGATCAGCACTTCTCAAACTTCACTTAACTTCAAGAAAGACTTTACGATTTCCACCGAAAGCCGAATGAAATGTGGTGTCGGAGCTGGACTCTGTTCGGAGCCGCTCAATATATCCAAATCAATCCGACTTAATGCCTATGCCAGCGTGTTCCAGGCAGAACCACTAGCAATCAGAGAAGCATGCAAATCACTAAAATACTACAAAGAAATTGGTGCAAAAGTAGCTATCTTTTCAGCTAGCAGCTATCAAGGCCTTAGATTCCAATTCCATTTTATTCAAATAAGTTTTACAGTGAAGAAAGGGACTAGAATTGTTTGGTTATTGAATTCAAATTACTCTGGTATGGGTTTCCGCACATAGGAATATAGAGGGTAATGAGATAGCAGATGAGCTAGGAAGAAAAGGTTCGGCACAAGACATAACACAGGCGGTGGTGGTTGCTATCCCTTTTAACAGTAAAAACATCCATCCGTACGAATTATCTGTTAGGATGCTCTCGGCCAAACATTTCACGTATAACTGCAACCTTTGCAGGTCATTGGATGGGTGAAAGAAAGGCTCTTCCTCTATCTATGCGAATGTCCAGGTTCAGGACTTCGCTGTTTTGGCAAGCCCTTCTTACAGCAAATTAATGAAATCTTAGACGTATAGGTAAAAAGGTTGCTATTATCCTTGGATCTCACGAAATAGATCTGATTCAAAAAGAAAAAGAAAAAGAAAAACAAGACATCATCACACGAGAACAGTGTAGTAAAACGGCACTAGTCGCTCATTCGGAATATTTCAGCAGGAGTAATCAACCACTACAACAACAGCAACAACATTAAGTGTACATTCTATTGCACTAGAATTAATTTTTCAATCTTTCAACTTCGCTTCTGTAGTATTATGTAAATGTATTGTAAAGGACCGAAGGTCTTATAAAGGGTGGTTAAGTTTTAAGGGCCGGTGTTGATTAAAAAAAATACAATTTTTTTAAGAAATTATTGTTATTTCTCTTTACTATTAGTATAGCTCAATTAAGTATGGAACAAAATATTGGCCAAATGGCCGCCGCGGTCTCGGTGGCACACCTCCATCCGATTGTCCAAATGTTCGATGACGCTGAGGCATATTTGAGGTTCTATGCCGTTAATGTGCCGAATTATCTCATCGTTTAGCTCTTGAATTGTTACTGGCTTATCGACGTACATCTTTTCTTTCAAATAACCCCATAAAAAGAAGTCAAACGGTGTCAAATCACATGATCTTGGCGCCCAATTGACATCGCCGCGACGTGAGATTATTCGCCCATCAAATTTTTCGCACAAAAGAGCCATTATTTCGTTAGCTGTGTGACAAGTGTCTCCGTCCTGTTGAAACCATATATCGTCCACATCCGTATCTTCCAATTCGGGCCATAAAAAGTTCGTTATCATCTTACGATAGCGAACACTATTCACAGTAACTGCCTGACCGGCCTCATTTTGGAAAAAATACGGCCCCATGATGCCGCCGGCCCATAAACCGCACCAAACAGTCAGTCTTTGTGGGTGCATTGGTTTTTCGGCAATCACTTGGATTATTATTCGCCCAAATGCGTCTCCTTATTGACGAATCCACTGAGGTGAAAATGTGTGATTTTCTTCGAAAATTGGTCATTCACTGTTGCCATCTCCTGCAACCATTCTGACTATTGACGACGCTTGAAATGATCAAGAGGCTTTAGTTCTTGAGTCAATTGCACCTTGTAAGCGTGTAAATGCAAGTCATAATGTTCATCAACGTCGAGCGTGAGAGGTGCCATTGTTGGGCACGACGATGAGTAGAGCTGGACGAGCATGAACTGGTGTTGTCACATCTCCTACAGATCCGGTTTGTTCAAACTTTTGCACAATTTTTCCGATTGTACGCACATTTAGACGATTAAATTGACCGAAAAAATCTCGAAGTGCGCGATATGCATTTTGATTTGAACGCCCGTTTTCATAATAAGCCTGAATAACTTTAACGCGTTGCTCGATTGTGTATCTTTCCATAGTTCAAATTGAGTTAGTCTGAAATTGAAAGATGTCGAATGAAATGCAGTTTACATTCAACATCGGCCCTTAAAATTTAACCACCCTTTATAAACACCAACATTTTTGTAGATAAATAAATACTAATATAAATAAATAAAATACCCCCATTGTTACCCTTCACACTCACGCCCGCAATGTTTACCCTACGTTCGATAATGTAATGCAAAACAATAAGAAACTTTTCATTTCACAAATTTATTTATTGTTTTTTATGTATTTTATTTGTTGTTACCCAAAACTATTTATTTATTTATTTTATTCGGCTATTCATTTTCATAGTTTATTTACTTAATATTAAATTGGTTTCTTGATTTAGTTTGCGTGTAAGCATTTACAGTTTTTATTAGCAAATAACACCGTAATATTTATTTATATATTTTATTTCTAACAGTAATACATACAAACACTCACAGTTATCATTTATTGTTTTTCCTTAACATATTCTATTGATTTTAACTATAGTAATATTTTATTGTAATATGTGTATGTATGTATGTGTGTGGCAAAGTTCACATTAATATACGACACACACACATACGCACACATATCTGTAGTAACAAACTAAAGCAGTTCAAGGCGGCTCAAGTAAAAGCCAAATAAGTATTTGATGTACTCGCTTATTTTTACCCTCTACGCATGAGTTTAGTTGATCTTAATTACAACAATGCTGTGTGATTGTGTTAGTAGCGTCACTGTCCGATAGGCGAGCATTTCTATTAGTTTCAAGTAAGCACTTGTATCTATTTTCGGCTTCTGTAATTTCAACTGAAATTTTGGAACAAAGATTTTAGTCCTCAAATATTTTATTTGGAAGAAGTTTTTGGACTATACTTAAAAAAAGTGTGAAACTGGCTTGTAAAAACAGAAGTTATTTTACAAAATTTCACAAAATTTATTCTCGGGGAATTTTTCTATGATTTGTTGACAATGAAAAATCACAGGGAATCCCCATTTTTAATGGTGTTATATTATATATAATACTGTGTCCAAAAAATAAGGTGACATTGTATTTATTTTGAAAATTCTTTATTTATTCTTCCAAATCAATTTCATCCCCTTCAAAGTAATCCCCTCCCGACACAATGCACTTATGCCAACGTTTTTTCCAATTTTCGAAACACTGGTTGTAGTCACTTTCCGGGATGGCCTTCAGTTCCGTCTTCGTTGCGGCTTGAATCTCCTCTATCGTGTCAAAACGGTGTCCCCGGAGCGGTCTTTTGAGCCTGCTGAACAGCCAGAAGTCGCACGGTGCCAGATCAAGTGAATACGGTGGTTGCGGAACGATATGGGTTGAGTTTTTGATGAAATGATCACGAATTACGAGTCCAAAAAATTCAATGTTTTCGGTACCAGTCGAGATTTGACGCGCTTGAGGCCCAAAACATCCTTCAAAATGGTATTGACTGAGCCTTTCGATATGCCAACATCATCAGCAAGGTCTCTAATCGTTAATCGACGGTTTTTCAACACCAAATCTTTGATTTGTTGGACGTGAGCTTCGTCAGTTGAGGTTGATGGTCGCCCAGGACGCTCTTCGTCTTCGACACGTTCACGACCGGCTTGGAACTCACTATACCACTTGTAAACATTTTTTTTAGACATAGCCTCATCACCAAAGGCTTTCTGCACCATCCTCAACGTATCCGAAAATTGATTCCGCAAACAAAATTTAATGCAAATTCTTTGCTCAACAAATTTCGACATTGCAAAAAACGAGAAACTCACTTTTAGCAGCTCACAAAACGACGCGTATCTCAAACAGTAAATGAATATTTCACATGAAATTTGACATAGATGTCACTCACAGTACTACCAACCTAAAAAAAAAAAGAATTCTCCTAATCCTTCAAAGCGCGCAGTTTAAAATCAAATGTCACCTTATTTTTTGGACACAGAGTATATTACTAACGGTACTTAAAAGGGCATTTGCGTAGTTAACGTGAGGTTGACGCAATAACTATAAATGAATGTAAAAATTTAATACAAGCGGTAGGATATTTTACGAGATTTATTATGATACAAAACAAATTGAAAGTATTCGATCAAAAGGAGCGTGATATTGCCATTTATTAATGGAGCTAGGGCACGAAAAATTTTAATTTTTGAATACTCCGGCACTCGAATTGTAACCAATTAAAATGGCCATAAATTTAGTTTGGAAAATTTCTTTTATTCAATTCAAGGTAAAAAATGTGTGAGAATAATACAAAATGTGTGAGAATAATACAAAAGCAACTGTGTTAATTCAACAGGTCGTATGAGCAACATAATAGCTTAAGAGGTCTTTTATGCTATAAATCGACGGGTCGTATGAGTAACATTTGCATCCCACAAACAAACCTCATGTAAACTTCTAAGCACACTTTTGGAGCGTTCTGGCTTTTAGCATTTTTAGCAGCTAACAAATTTTATAATTGAATAAGACTTTGAATAAGTCTTTGTGAAAATTAAATTCCAGAAATATGTGGAGCGGAGCTCTAAGCTTACATATCAGAGGCGTAGCCAGTGAGTGCTCGCTCTATTCCCTTATTTGGGACATTATTTTATAAATTGAATAACTTTCTGATCGATACATTTTTGTTCAGGCTGAAATTTATATCCAAAATCGCGTAAGCGGTTATCGCGCCAATTAAGTAGAGGAAATGTAGAAGAATGCGAATATGAAGTCAGAAGGTAAGAAAGCAAAATGGTTGGTTGAAAATGGTTCTAAATTAAAAGTGTAGGAAACACTGTTTAATCAATTTTTTGGTGTTGTACTCATGAATATGTTAAGAATTTCGCATAGTTTGTACCAATTTTTTTTTTCATATCCCTATTCAGGGACAAATTTTATATTTATAATTTTATTTTTGCAACATAGTCAAAGGCTTTAGGTCAAAATTACTGTAAGCTAGTGTTGCACAGTGCAATAAAATGAAAAAAACTAGTTGCTAAGGTCTCACAGAATTTTTCCCAATCGTACGTCTCCACCAATTCTCGGGTCGCTCTTGTTCGATGTGGCGGTGCATTGTTGTATGAAACGTAACAAACAATGAACTGAATATTGTTGAAAGATGGCAGACGAAAAAAACAAGACATTTGGGAGCAACATCTATGGACTAATAGCTGAACGTCTCATTTCATAGGTATATACCTGGTATTTATTTTCATATTTTTTTAGCAGCAAAGTTCTATGAGACCTCAGTGATGCGTTTTTTCTTTCATTTTGTGGCACTGTGCTATTAATGACCAACAAATTAATCAATAACTATTGATTAAATTTAAATTTTTGATTTTTAATTTAATTATATTCGAGCTCACAATTGCTAATTCACTTACATTTTTTTATTTTATTTATTTTTCACTAAATTTTATTTTTTATTTTTTGCTTTTGAAAATGTAAAATAATTACTAACTAATATTAAAATATAACAAAAAACATCAACTTCTGTTCATTAACACAAATTTAGTTCATAAAACATATATATTTATATTTATTTTCTAACATATAAAGTTGACAATATCTACTTACTTATATATTTATTTATTTGCTATATTTTAAACAATTATTTATTTATTCATTTAGTCGCTCTAACATTGTCAGTATTATTTATTTGTTTAATTTTTTTTTAATTCTATATTCTATCAGCATTTTTTCATACTTACTGCAATATTCAAAAATGTTTATTTTAATTTTATATTATTATTTTTTATATTAATATTTTTACATGCGCACTTTTGAAATTAAGATCACATTGAGATATTGAGGTTTTTCTTTCGCTAGGATGCTTTCGTATGTAGATATGTTGCTAGAAACTTATTCGCAAACAAATTTCGTGATTTATGCTGCAGTTGCACTTTACTCTATTCTTAATTCGGTATTCTTTAGTGGTGAGAATTCGGTTTCTCACATCAATATCAGTAGTTAAGCAGTTATAAGTAAGCAATGGATTACACACATACACACTTGAAGATTGGCATTATTTTATTTCACTGCTCTTTTCTTAAAAGTAGTGGAGTAGTGTCTACAGAAATTGAGTATGTGATGACTATTTTGATTTATGTGTTACCATAAAGAGAAAGGTTAACAGATTCATGTTACTAACAGCAATGTAGCGCAACAATTGCATCTGAAACATTCTAATACGCCTGGTGTAACAGGAATATTTAACTTACAAACTCATGACTGCTTCAATGCAATGTTAAAAGAATGGAGGAGAATAGTGTCTCTGGGAGTTTTGTTTTTTGCATTTAGATCTCTAAACGCCTAAGCTCTCTTGTGTCCAGTTTCGCTTCTCAGCGGCTCTGTCAATGTTCAAGAGATAATT
This sequence comes from Anastrepha obliqua, assembly GCF_027943255.1. Lineage (NCBI taxonomy): Eukaryota > Metazoa > Arthropoda > Insecta > Diptera > Tephritidae > Anastrepha > Anastrepha obliqua. Next base: position 13,825,760 of record NC_072893.1, read on the forward strand.
TATGTTTATAATAGCAGGTTTGGTGCTTGCCAATTTTTATTGCAGTAGAATCGTTTGACAAATCAGGCGAAATATTATTCGAAAGCTTAGGGCGAATGTCGGAAAATTCAAGCAAAATCCTGGCTGAATACATATAAATATTTTTTTATGTGATGCATGGGCTGAAAAGTCACGGCCCACATAAATGGCACTAGTTTTATGGCAATCACCTTTTTTTAGTTAGTAAATACTAACCTTAAAAAGACAGCCATTAAAATTTCACGATATTCTATTCCTTAGTTCGTGAGTTATTGTGCTAAGAGTAAGAGTACTTTTGTTGTTTTCAAAACAATGGATCAAAACGGATTTCGTATTTTAAATATTCACTGCTTCTTGATGGAAAAAATACCATTCAAGCGAAGCAATGGCTTGAAAAGTGTTATGGAGACTCTGCTCTCTGCTCCATCAGAAACAATAGTAAGACGATGGTTTACCGACTTCAGACGTGGTCGTAGAGACACCGTGGGGAGATTACACACAACGCAGTGCACGTCCAAATGAAGCGGTAACACCAGAAAACATTAAAAAAATCCACAAAATCGTTTTTAATGATTGAAAAGTGAGGTTGCGTGAGTTAGCTGACATAGTTCAGATATCAAAAGAAATGTATGGTGTTGGCATGAATATTTTACTATGTTGCATGACTAGCATTTGCCTATGGGAAAGCTCTGTTCAAAGTGGGTGCGACATTTGCTTACTGTTTGGTTTCATCAAGGCAACGCACCGATGGCAAAACTATATGAATTGAACTTCGAATTGCTTCCACATCCACTTTATTCGCCACATTTGGCTCCCAGCGGCTACTGGCTGTTCGCAGACCTAAAAACATTCTCGCCGGTAAGAAATTCCGCTCGAATGAAGAGATTATCGCTGAAATGGGGGCCTGGTTTGAGGCAAAAGATAAAATTTCCACAAAAGTGGTATTGAAATGTTAGAGCGGCGCTGGAATGATTGCGTTGTTCTTGATGGAAATTACATTGATGAATAAAGCTCAACACGTGTTTTTTTTGTCCAGCTCGGAACTTTTCAGCCCATGTGTTATGAGGCAGCGGTCAGGTGCGTTTTCAAGGTTTTGAAGTTTTACACTTTTCGCGGGGTAACCCTTAACAGTGTTAGAAGCTGGATAATACAGAGCCACCTCAGCAGCATGAGCTAAATTGGTAAAATAAACTATAGTCTGTTTCCCGGTATATTGTGACGTATTAGTGTTTATCGGTGTGGTAGTGTTTACACAAAAATGGATGGTTACATTTCATTTGTGTGGTGTACCTCGCATTGTGAAGTTTTCTCACTCAAATAAATATACGAGTATAAATAAATTATAGTAAATCATGTAAATAAGCACTGGCAGTTTATGCACGGAAATGCTCCACCTATTGAACATTTTTTCTTTTGGTTTTTGTTTTAATATATGCATGCATATTTTTACATTGCAATTTACATACAAACACACGCAATTTCGATATACAGGGTGGTCAAAATGTAAGTATCTTTTTAAATCATATGTTTTTTTCGTCACTGAGCGCATTTCCTCGCTTAAGATCTTGGCTGACAGCCAGTAATGCACCACTGCAACATGGCATGCGCTGCTTTATTCTTGAAGAAAGTTAAGAAATATTTCAAACGTATTTTCAAAGTGAGTGCGTTGTTGCTTAAACGGATCATTTAGGTAGGTTAGCTAGTTTGGTTTTGTCTAAAGCAAGACACTCGGTGGTCCGAAGGCCCATTGTGGTACCTGAATTTGATTTCTATCCCCTTACTAAGTTGCTTAAACCACTTTACTTTTTCTAAGAAGGTAATTGGTCCCTTCAGTGAAACATTTTGCAAATTTTTCAGGTCTTCGAAGAAATAAAAGCCAAGATATTTTGCACGGTTTCTTTAAAGTGCATGACATTCACAAAGAAGGGGTTGCACCGACCCAATTTCTTCTTTATCTCCCCGACTCTTGTAGAAGTCATTGTGAAGAATGGTTATGTCCTCTACTACTCCCTGAAGGTCCAGTTTAAGGCCTTTCCTTGCACATTCATCCGCTCTTTCATTTCCCTACACACCAGTGTGGCCGGGGAACCAACAAAGTGTGGTTTTGTGTTGTGGGATAAGCGACGTCCTGCATTCTTTAACACATCTTGAATTGATGCGCGCTGAGGCCAGTGCCTTGATCGGTGCTGGATTATCAACAGAAATGGTAAGGTTTGCTGGAGGTAAGTCCATTAGTCTTCTCGTTTTTGTTGCGTTTTCTATAGCGTAGATCACAGCTTGGAAGACTATACACCGGTTTGGAAGTCTAAAGAAGCAATTTAGGGTTAATTGTTCGGAGTAGATTCCCAGTGCCACTGTACATCTTTGAGCCGTAAGTTTAGATCTGGTGACCGCTTTCAACTGATTTGATTCTTTTGAATGGTTTAAAACTTATTTATCCAATAGACGATGTGTGGTAACGATTGAAGGTTAATGTTCGAAACCTTTCATTGCATCTTCATGGGTGCCACAAGCCGATATTTTGGGGCCTTTGCTCTTCGTTCTATTTACTAATGATATTAGTACCTGTTTTGCGTTCCCATTTTTCTTCTGTGAGCTGATGATTTCGAAATATTTTCTACTATAAGAACAACTGAGGATGTTCCCATGTTGCAATCGAAAATTAGTTCCCCCTTTTGCTAAGGAAATAACTCTGGCATCTCTCTAAATGTCAATAAATATTTTCATATTACTTTCGTCAAAACTCAAAATGTTTTGCAGTCATCTGTTAGTAGGGCTAATACTTTACTTAAATCTGTTCATGCATTCAAAGGTGTGATATTCGACTCCCAATGTTCATTCAACAGCCACATTAACTTTGTTGTATTCACCTCGTACTCAATTTTAGGTTTTATACGGAGTAAAGCTCAAAGTGCTCGTACCCTTACACTCTCAAATTACTTTTTACTTCCTTTGTTCTAGAGTAGAGTATGCAACATTTATCTGGATGCCTTCTCACTAATTTGCAATTGAGATAATAGAAAGTGTTCCTTAAATATGCTCTCAGGTCGTTAAAATTCTCAAATCCTATCCCTTTTTATAATTCCCGTTTGATTTTAATTCGCTTACAGCCTCTAGAGAGTAGAAGGTCTTTACTCTCACTGTTTTTTGTTTTTAGTGTAATTAAAGGAGAAATTGATTGCTCATCTCTATTACAGAACCTTAAATTGCTTAACACGAATTATGTGCGTAATGCTCATGATGGAAATAATAAGAGATGGCGCCTATCGTGGTACCGTTACTTTGCGCTCAGCAAATTTGACAAAGAGTTACGTGGTTTTAGCACCAGTATGGTCAGATTACCATTTTTGTAACTTGATTTAACATTTTTTGTTTTTGTTATTTAGTCTCGGAGTTTTAGTTCTTTCTTCATGACATTTTTCTAGCCTGTTCTAATTAAAATGTAGCATTTAAATGTAATTTAAAATGTAATATTTATAAGTTTGTAAAATATACATTTTTTAAAAATTACTTTACTTTTTTTTAACATCTGGTAGTATTCTTCTGCTTTCAGCAGTCAAATCTCTATCTCACCACTGCAGTGTTGCCTAGCTTTGGATATGAAAACGCACTAAAATACCCATTAAAAAAATTAAATACCAATATTTTACTGAATTACTTAATGAACTTTGTATGCGTTACAAATTGTTTTTAAAAGGTGCGCTTTCTTAAATAAATGTGTTATGGTTATGTACAATTAAATTTATTTTATTTTTTGTTAAGCGAGACTCTTTTGTTAAGGGAACTTTTTGCTATATTTTAGGTTATGTAACTAGATATGGTACTTTTTTTTTGTAGAAATGTCTTTATGGTTTCTTCAGTATTTTCTGCTATTTTGTTGCTTATTTTTACTAGGAATACACCTCTTGATGCCCTATATTCCACTAAGGATTGATTACACCTCTATAGTTTCGCATTCAGTAAATTCCAACTCATTTAAAAATGTGTAAAAAGGCTTTGAATCTTAAGAAGAGTGGAGAGAAGAAGATTTAATATTCTTGCATAACCTTAAAAGGAGCAAAAAATTTATTTTTCACCTTTAAAATATGAAATTTTATAAAAATCAACAAATTTTCATTAACACTAATCTAGTCACTTTTTCGCTTTTTAACATTTTTTTGTTTAATAACACAGTGCGACATCAAAAATCAAACCGCACCGGACCTTTTTTTTCTGAAAATATACCTATTCAATAGCAAAACCCTCGCTGGGTTTTTAAAAGTTAGCTCGATTTTTTTTTTATTGCGTTTTGAAGTTTTCTATTTTCACGAGATTTTGGAGTTTTACCTGTACGCTAAATTCGACTTATAAATCGACCTTTGTTTGATTTAATCGATTTATTTTGTCATAGCTTGATGCAGAAATTTCGTACATGTACAAATAAACTTATTTTGAGAAGAACCTATATCTCAATACGCAATTTTGAATACCAAAATTTCGAAAAATTGTATGTTTTTACCATTTTTTACTGTAATTATGAAAATAATTAAAATTTCTCACTATTTCTTCTAGCAAAAATGTTGCAAAATGTACTAAAAAAGTCATTTATAAGATAAAAACATAAAACTGAACTTTAAGTTTGTTATTTTCTAAAAAAATAAATTTTTAACAAGATTTTTCTTCATAAAAATAATTTTTTTATACTCTGCTTTAAATTTTTTTTAAATAATTATCTAAAAACTCTGTAGGTAAAAATATTAAATAGATTAAGTAAAAAGAATATAGACTTGAATTCTTATAATTTTTTTTTTTATTAAAAGAAAGAATTTTTACGTACTAAAACCTTAGAGACGAGCTCTTTTCGACAATGATTGAATTTCAACATCATCATTATCAGAGTAATCAGATTCATCAGTAAAGAATTCCATGCCTGTCTCTTCTTCTTCTACCTCATATTCTTTTTCCTCCTGGTTACTCCATTTTCCTTCATTTTCTTCCTGGTCGTATTGAAAAATATGTTTACTCCACCAACATATTTCGGCTAGTATGGCACCTGGAGCTCGTTTTCCTCGGTATCTTGACTCAAATGGCATCGCAGTTTGATGGTAGCGCTCTCCTTGCTCATCTGATTCTGTCGACAATTGTTGACTAAAATAGTCCAAATGTTGGTGAAGAAAGTGAATTTTTAGCGACATATGGACCCCAATTTTGGAAAAAGCATCTAGCATTCGTCGCACAGATTCTTTGTAATTTGGAGAACGATGTTTGCCTAAAAGTCCAACTATAATTTCTTTTAACGATTCCCACGCAACGATTTCATTGTTTATTAGGACCCTGTTAAAGTCTTCAGACTTTACCAATTTGCGAATGTCAGGACCATTTAAAACGCCTGAAAGAAATTTAAAAAAATATGAAAAAATATATATACAAATAAATGATATATATGTTTGCATCTGGAGATAAATGTATCTCAGAATCTCACCATTTTTCAATTTTGCATCACTGATCTTCGGAAAAATGTCACGTAGGCAGGAAAACCCCTCATCCCTTTTAGCAACAACCATCAGGAAATTTTTCACAATTCCTAGCTTGATGTGAAGTGGTGGCAAAATTATTTTTTTGGATGATACAAGTTCTTTGTGAATTCTATTGGCGTCTTTCTTTTCACTTTCATCTCTCATTTTCCAATCGTTTTTTTGGTATTGATCCCCTTTGTAACGACTATCCCAATCACACAAAAAACACATGTGTTTAATGTAGCCAACTTGAAGACCCGGTAAGCATAGCAATCACCTTCAAGTCACAACATACACGCCAATTGTGATTTTGATAATCGACCAATTTTAAAATGCGATCCATTTTTTCAAATGTTTCTTTGGTATTGGTTCCGTACGCAATTGGTACCGACGGCTTTGAGTTGGTTTTGTCAAGTAAAACAGCTTTTAAACTAAATTTCGAACTGTCAATAAATAGCCTCCAGTCGTCTGGACTGTATTTAATTCCCATTTCACTCATCAACTTTAAAATATTGTGACAATGAGCAAACGTCTTTTCCTCATTAACCGTAAAACAATGATTGAATTGTTCTTTCCTATTTCGATACGCCGTAACTTTCGTACCTCTTTCTAACAAGTTATTTGATTTTAACATTGATGCTAATATTTCTGATTTCCGCTGTGTTAGTTCCAATTTAGCAACAATTTCATCTAATTTACTTTGCGTTATTAGAATCGGCTGGTCTGACGTTGATGGTTCGGGAACATACTCGGAATGTATATGAAATAATGATGGCTGTGTCATAACAGAAAAAGATTCACTTAAAGCATCAAAATTGGGACATTTTGGCACTGGAATATTTTCATTATGATCAAGCGGTAATTGTACACACTGGACTGAAACGTATTTTTTGTTTTTCGCTTTCTTTTTGTTCAATCCGATCACAGTATTTGCACAACTATAACAATTTTTTGGATCATGTTCTTCTGGATTGTGCCATAGCATTGGCATTCCAAAAGGCATTCTGCTTTGTTTTTTGTGCAACCAATTAACTAAACCAACATAACAAGCTCTATACACTATGTTTGGCGCCCAAGGTACATTCAAAATAACTGCACGATCAAAATAATGTCTGTATGCCACAGTAAAATCATCACTGATTGATCCATGCTTTTCACTCGCTGGTGTGAAACGTCCACAACAATAGCAGAAAACGTTAATATTTGCAGGACAATTGTACATTTTTTATTTTCTTAATTCATAAAAAATTCACGTAAATGAAATTAATAAATTCAAATATATATTTATTATTTTTACTGATAGTATAAAATATTTAAAAGAATTTAACTATGGAAAATATTTAGCGCGTCAAATGTGTTTTACGAGTTTTTATGCACGAACCTGATATCCAAAGACTGCTGCGATCTTAGAACAGGTAAAAAAAATTATTTTCATAATTACAGTAAAAAATGGTAAAAACATACAATTTTTCGAAATTTTGGTATTCAAAATTGCGTATTGAGATATAGGTTCTTCTCAAAATAAGTTTATTTGTACATGTACGAAATTTCTGCATCAAGCTATGACAAAATAAATCGATTAAATCAAACAAAGGTCGATTTATAAGTCGAATTTAGCGTACAGGTAAAACTCCAAAATCTCGTGAAAATAGAAAACTTCAAAACGCAATAAAAAAAAAATCGAGCTAACTTTTAAAAACCCAGCGAGGGTTTTGCTATTGAATAGGTATATTTTCAGAAAAAAAAGGTCCGATGCGGTTTGATTTTGATGACCCCAAAATTGTCGCACAGTGTAATACAGTTTTTTAACTTACAGTTTCGGTAGCTTTGAATTAAAAAAAAAACGAAACAAATACGAAACTTAAAAATTTTCGCATTTTGGCTATAAAAAAGCACTAAATTTATTGCAAAGAGCAAAGGGTTGGCAACACTGCACAACTCGGCAAACGTGACGCCACGCTATCTGTCCTTAAAAATTATAATTATGTTTTAGGTTTTAGATATACACATACTTCAGAGGTAAGATTCTCGTGAGTTTATATAAATTTCATCCTAGGAAGGGGTGAACTTTGAGCCATCCTCGCTAGAAAAAAATTCAGGGGTAAAGGAATGCGTTTTGTATTAATGTTTTTTGTTAATTCAGAAACGATGTAGATGTTGAAAGTGAATATTCTTTGAACTGCTCAGTCGTGAGTAAGTGTCTGGAAAATTTGAATGGGCTCTGCGAAATTGAGATAGTCACGTTAATTATATCATTTTCTACAAATAAAGTAAATGTTTACTTTTTCTAATAAAATAAGAAACAAAAATTTAGTAGTTAACAAAAAACATTAACATTAACATTTTGCAGGTATTTATTTTTTAAAAAGATACTTATATTTCGACCACCGACCTGTTGCTTTTGTGCTTTTGTATGTCCTTACTTAAATATGCGCTTAATATTCATCTCTTCTTCAAACACTTTAATCTTGTAATAAGTTACTGCGTCTGCTTTTCGTTAGTCAGCTCCGCGGATATGGTGACTAGTTTTATAGTGAAATGCCAATAACCAATAACAACATTTGGACTGCATAGGTTTTCTGATTTACTCTAAGTACATCCACTTTCCAGTTTGTCTTCAGGATGATATTACAATTTTTCTAATTAATATTTTAACGATTATTCTACTCCTTTTTATTACACTAACAACATATAAAACTGTATTCACGTTTTTAATTGCAAAAGCAAAATAAATGAAAAGTGTAGCCCAACTACAAATCAGTTTTCCATTCATAAACTATCTTTGGAATAAGTCGCATATTTCTAGTCAACAAAAGCTTCCAAGCTTAAGCTTTAGTTTTTAACCAAAGTATTTAGTAGTTTATTAATTCTAACGATTCTTTGCTCATCTATGCTAAACAAATAGTAAAAAAGCTTTATAAAATATAATTCAAGTTACAATCGCATATCTCAATTCCTCTTTTTCCAAAAATCCAAAAGCTTTCAAGCTACATAAGCACGTGGACTGACACATTAAGCTGCATAACCGCGTATAAAGTAATTAAATTCTGTAATTTTTTACTTTTTTCAACTCCATAAATTTCGCTCACTCGCTTTTCTCCTATGCCACCTGTGCAAACACTTGTGTGCACGATAATAGCAGCGTGACATAGTGCAAAGTTTTGAATGTTTTTTTTTTGTTTTATTTTATTTAATTAATTTTTTTTTTGCAAATGCAGTTCATGCAACAACAAACACCACGAAACATTCGAAAACACGAAAATTTCGAAAATTTGCTATTAAAATATGGAACATTTTAGTCAGAATTTTAAGAACAAAAAAAATCTGGGTATGCAGTTTCTAGTCCATTCATTTCTACTATAAGATGGTGTCATTCAAACGGACAACCAACGGAGCGCGTAAAGCTCAAGATATAGATTTCGATCACTCAAAAAAATTTTTTTTTATTTAATAAAAAAATTTTTCAAAAACAAAATTGAAGATTAATTTTGCGACTCCTTGCATATAAAAGTGGAAGTTAAAAGTGGCTTGAAATTCAGGTGGATTTTTTAATAAATGTGTTTTTTGTTTTATGTGGAGAAAATGCACAAGAAGAAAAAAATTTTGCGCCACCTTGTATAATAAAGTGTATACGGAGCAAATGCACAAGACTGCAGCAAAAAAAATATTTTTTTTTATTTAATACAAAAATTGTTCAAACAAAAAATTGGATGATTAATTTTGAGCCACCTTATATAATAAGGTTTATATGGAGAAAATCCACAAGACCGCCAGCAAAAAATTAACTTTTATATTTAATAAAAAAATTGTTGAAAAAAAAATTGGATGATTAATTTTGCGCCACCTAGTATAATAAAGTTTATATAAAGAAAATGCACAAGAGTGCAGCAAAAAATTTTTTAATAAAAAAGTTGGATGATTAGTTTTGCTCCACCTTGTATAATAAAGTGTAAGTTAAAAGCGGCTTTAAATTCAGGTTGATTGTTAATATTTGTTTTTTGTTCTATGTGGAAAAAATGCACAAGACCGCCAGCAAAATAAGGTATTTTTTTTTTTAATTTAATAAAAAGGTTGCTCAAATTCCAAAACAAAATTGGGTGATTAATTTTGCGCCACCTTGTATAATAAAGTTTATATGAAGAAGATGCACAAGAGTGCAGCAAAAAATTTTTTAATAAAAAAGTTGGATCATTAATTTTGCGCCACCTTGTATAATAAAGTGTAAACTAAAAGCGGCTTAAAATTCAGGTGGATTTTTATTATTATTTGTGTTTTGTTTCATGTGGAAGAAATCCACAAGACCGCCCGCAAAAAAAAGTATTTTTTTTAATTTAATAAAAAGGTTGTTCAAAAAAAAAAAGGATGATTAATTTTGTGCCACCTTGTATAATAAAGTTAATATGAAGAAAATGCACAAGACTGCAGCAAAAAAAGTTCTTTTATTTAATAAAAAATATAATAAACTGCAAGAGGCGTAAAATTCACGTTCATTTTTGAATATGTTTTTTTTTGACGCTGCTATCCATTTTCTTCCATATAATGAACGTCCGACGTCTTTTTATATAGAGAAAATGCACAAGACTGCAAAAACAAAAGTTGTCCATAATCAAAGCGATTTTCGGAACACTTCCAACTGGCCCTCTTTCATACACAAACCAAAAGAGCTACCTACTCGAAATTTTTACAAAGTTCTAAAAATTCCGATCACAAAATTTGAAATATTGATGAAAATTCGTTGAATTCGTTGAATTTTTTTAAGTTTTGCATAAAGTTTGAAATTTTAAGTTGTATATTACTTTTATAAAAATATAAAAAAATAATAATAAAATTAATATAATAAATAGTCAAAACTTTGCCACACATCCCACTGCTATTATTGTGCACACAGGCGTATGTAGGTACAGCTTCATTTCAGCCGTTGCCTAAGCTTCCTAACGTTTCACTCCAAATAAATTTGGTATTGATTTGATTTTCTTGCGCGAGCAATTCAAATAGTCTTTGTACATATCCGAGCGCAGATAACGGGAATATGAATCGCTCTTCATGAGATGATAGACGTGCGCTGCGGCCACATCAAAGCACCAGCGATTTGGACCGTTAACCGCATTCACTGCCTCGCGTGCCAATTCCACCGATTTGGAATCGACGTTCACTGGGCAGGGTGCTTCGGGTGCTAGAAATTCTTGCCAGATTTTCTGTATTGCTTCCTTGATTTCAGATTGCGGTAATGTCTTCATTTGCTGCACCGATTCCCAGAACCTTCGGAGTGTGAAAAAAATTGCATTGTCAAAAAATTTGAAGTATACAAATCTGCAACAGACAACAATTAAAATTCATGACATACTTTAAGTTCTCGCCACTATATTCCTTTTCGAGAAATTTCGAGAATTGTTCACGCCCAACTGGATCGTTAAGTAGCTCACGTAAACTGAAACCCCAACGCTTGACGCGGCGCAATGGAACCTCTTTGCTGTGGATGAGAAAAAATAATGTTAGAAAATTTTGAATTTTGGAATGAGTTAAAAAGATTTTTAACGCTCTAATGCATAAGAATTTAGGGCCCCCTCAGAGTTGTAAGTTATGTGGGTGCGATGTGCATCCTTTGTTGGGTGTTGTTCTATAAATTCGAAGACCCTATAGTTCTTTTGTCGTCCCCGAACGGCCCGAGGCTGTTTAAGAATGGCTTTTTCAATCCAGAAATAGACAACAAAAGACAACAACAAAGGCATCGAAGACGACAAAGTGTGGAGTGGAAATAGCAAAATGGGCTTGAAATGTTGAATTGTTTCCATTTGACAGACTATAAGCCCAGCATTTGAAGGTATCCGGACGATACTAATGACCTATCTCCACTAGACCCACTATCCTAATACCCTTTTTTTTGAACCGACGCCATCGAAACAGCACTTTTTTAGGCCTACCCTTAGAGGTAATGACGTCGACCATTCGGCAGGGCTTGATAAATTGCTACAACAACCACATACATATCCATTTCTCTGAAGTTTCATTGCTCTAAAAACTTAACTAGAAGACTAGGAGAGGCTGTATGCAATTCTATGGATGCCTTTATATACAAATATTTATGAAAAAAATCAATTTATCAATGCAGTTAATCAGAAGTACTTACGAATTTCGTTCCGCATCCCACATTTCAGTGCTGTCTGTTTGCCAGGGATTGGGTAGCTCTGGCGATGTAATAAAGTAATCGAATTCATTGTATTGCTCGTAGTAGGCAACCAGACTGAATTAGAAAGAATAAAAGGAATACATATTTTTATCATTTTTTAATAATCGACTTTTTCTAATTACTAATACCTATGTATGTACAATAATAAAATAACTAGTTTAATGCAAAATTTTAATAGCTCAGTTAACCGACTTAGTTTTGGTATGAACTACATCGCGCGTAATTAATTTGTTTCTGATAAACTTTTTACTTAATAAAAAAATGCTTTGGAGTGATGGGAATCTTTATTTTGAGTTTATAGCGACCCGTTGCTTATTTGTTTGTATACTACAGCTGTTCACAAATGTCAAACATAATATGATAATTAGATGAGAAGCCGTTTGCAAAAATGATTAACCTTCCGATGGGGCGTTTAATTTTGGGCCACCCCATATAGGTAAACGGCGAAAAGCTTATAAGAAAATCACCTACATATAACGTTTTGCTAACCTATAACAATACAGCTCACTTTATCTTATTGATAAACACATTTTCTTGATATCTAAGGCTTGTTAAACTCTCGCATATATTTTTTTACTTAGTCTTGCTATTAATTCTTTGACAAATTTTACAATGCGTACGGCGAGAACAAATCCACAGAAAAAAGTTCCGTTTGTCTTTTTCTTGTTCCTATGCATTGTCTACTCATGGAAGCTAAGAAAAATCGCTTTGCTGTGATTGCATTACAAAAGTGTGGTAAAAGTGCAAGAGAGATTTACGCTCGACCAATCGTTTTTCCCAAATATTTGAAGTGACAGACAGAAAAAGATGAGTTCATCCTCGCGTAGTTCGAACCAGTGCAGCCAAAAACGACTTTCCAGAACGGATTCGCAGAAATCCTCTCAGAAAGCACAAAGTCATATTCCAGGGAAATGAATGTACATATCTACCAGAGCAATCTCCACATGAAAGGCCTCTGCCGCTCAACTGGTAATTTTTTGACAACACCACTGAAGAAAACTAGACAGATGCAAGCAGCTTCTTTGGAGGCACGCGGTCATGAAAATGTTGCTTTCATAAATGAGCAAAGCAAACGACAAAATCTATGCTAAAACTTCTAAAGACGTAAAAAATGTTGTTCCACGTATTCAGCGTGGCCACCATCCAGCCTGCGTAATGGTTTGATGCGGAGTGTTTTGTACCAGAGCATGTCTTAGAAGAAGTGCATCTTTCAGCAAGACTCCGCTCCAACACATAAAGCAAAACCCCCACAGCACTGACTAAAACATTATTCCTTGGTTCATAGCCGCAAAAGATTGGCCGTCTGGATCTAAGTCCATTGGACTACTTTTTGTAGTTAGGATTGGAGAGCAAGGCCTGTCGAGGACTTCACCGAAATTTGGAGAGTCTCAAACAATCATTGGTTCAAATCGTGACGTCAACATCCAGCTGAAGGGCCTAATCGTTTTAAGGCGTGTGAAAAGGCAAATGGCGACCATATTGAATGAAAATTATTTTTTTTTAATATTTACAAGATTAAATAAAACTAAATTCATTAAAAAAAAGTATTATAATTTCATATCTTTTTCATATCTATAAGGGACTTAACTTATAACACAACTTATGGCAAAACTAATATTTATTTAATATTCGTTATATCTATAATTTCGTTATATTTACCGAGTATCGAAACCTCTATAAAATGAGAAATGCATAATTTTCATAAATCGGGGTAAAACTCTTCACTTCAAAACATATTTGACTCTTTTAATTGCAGTTTTGTTGCGTAGGCAAATCGGCTACCACTTCACAAGATAAAAAATTTTGACCTTTGAAACAAGACTGACAATACGCGTTGCTAGGGGGATCTTAGTTTATTCAGAGGCTTTTTAGGGTTCAGGGCCCTTTTTGGGTGTTTGACTGAGCTCCTTCTCCTATTTGTGGCGTGCGTCTTAATGTTGTTCCACAAATGGAGGGACCTACAGTTTCAAGCCGACTCCGAATGGCAGATATTTTTATGAGGAGCTTTTTTATGCCAAAAATATACTCGGAGGCTTGCCATTCCCTGCTGAGGGGCGACCGCTATTAGAAAGAACTTGTTTCTATTATTTTGGTGATTCATGCATGGAGGTTCGAACCCATGCAGTCCAAATGTTAGTCATGCACCAACCTATTCGGCTGCAACGAATATTTCCATGCTCAAAATTTCTTCGCTATATCTCTGCAGGAATTCGTGTATAGAAAATTTCTCAACATGGGGGGTTTTTTAGGGTACTCAGAACACATTTAGTTTGTTTAGTATTCATTTCAGATTTCATCGCGATTACTTTGTTGTACTTTTCACTCTCTACAATAGGAATCAATCGCTTTAAGATTAAAAAAGAAAAAAATACCAAAAAATAACTTACGCCTCTGCCGCCTTCGACACCTTGATTGTGCGTCGCTCGAGTTTCTGCTTGCGTAGCGCAATCACGCGCGTCACCTGTTCGACAGGGTTCTTGGCCACAGCACCGCCGGAAGTGCCCGAACCGTGACCACCACGGCGATAGGCTTTCTTAATATCGATTTCGGTGGTATTTACACAGCCAGGCATTGGACGATGCACATCCCAGAAAGCGCGCTCTTGCGAATCCAGTACCTTCCGTTCCAGTTTATCACGTTTTTTCGCCACTTTACTTTGCGACTCCGCCTGAGCGATACAAGTCAATTAGAGTTTGGGATTAATTCAAAGACAATTGCATACTAAGTCGATGCATACCTGCATGAAAATGAATTCCCATTTGCGTGAGAACATTTTCTGTAGCTTAGCCAAATTTTCCGCTTCATAATCAGCTAATTCCAGTCGAGTTTTGTTCTGCATTGTACGTTTGCACAGATACACAGCATAATCGGTGTTTTCGGGTTCCCAGCAATTCGATGGCCAGAAGTAGGGTGTTTGAAATCTAAAATAAAAAATAAATATTTATACTTGATTTAAGCAACTCCTGCTTATTTAAAGCTATGAATGAGCTTTTGCAGCTGTAACCTGCCTAAAAGTATGCTTTAAAATAATGCATATCTTAATCGAATAAATCTTTTGCCGTACATAGAGCACTTTTATAGAGTAGTACATCCATTTCCACTTACCTATAAAATGTGCCATCATTTTTCACTGTCAGCTGATGATCATCAATGGGAAAAATGTAGCCATGCGAGGCAAGTAGATGCGCAAAATGTAGTGCCTCGGTCACATCTTCAACATCGAGATTCTTTAGTATCCAGGCGACTAAATCGGCACCGGTAAACACCGAGGGAACTTTGCTCATAAATGCTTTTACTGTACGCACCGCTACACCCGTTGATTCTGCCTGCATCTTCTCGATGATTGCCTCCATCTGTGTAGTGGAAAAAAACTTTTGAATCGCAAAATTTAAATCTTTCTTTTTCGTTTATGCTTCAGAATATATATAAAAAAAATTATTAGTATTCCTAAGTTGATTAAGTTTCTTGGTTGTTTCACAATGAAAGTTAGTTGTTTTATAAAGTCCTTCAATCTACCAAAGTAGAAGTACGCGCAACTCATAATGCTCCCTAAGGACAAACTGAGAATGCCTATATGCAGGTCTGAGAGGTCACACTCAGATTGTGTAGCCATCTGCGCAGGATTGATATATGGTCCACTGACACTTGTAGTTTCTGGAACCAGCCCCGGAGATTCCAGCAGATTTCCTTCTCGAGTGTGATGCTTTAGCGCGAAGATGGATGAGATATCTTGGCCGGATGAGGCCAGAAAAAAGGCACATATGCTCAGCCCAACCCAGCTCTAGCTCAGGTTTACTAAAGGAACTGGGTATAGATCGGGCACTATGATGAGTAGTGAACATAAAAGCTCATGAGGTCGAAGTTCAAACCTCATTTTCATTCCATTCATTTCCAAGTATTAATTTTTTTAAGAAAAAATCTCTCATATCTTCTGTAGTCTATTAATAAATTTTCAAATCCTTCTTTATAAAAATAATTCTGACACTTTGGTAGTTTTCTCATGAATTCTTAAAGTACGTTTTCTTCATAAATATATCGTACAAAGGGCAAGGTTTAATCCTAATATTTGGAGGAATAAAATTTCTGTTAAACCACCTGCGGCTTAGTTTTTGGAGTCTTGGGTATGGCGGAGTTTTTCAGTTATTATTACGCGCTACAGAAGGTTAATTCAAAATGCATATAAGTTGAGTGGTGATAATTTTCTCAAACAGCTTGAAAATTTTTAGGACTGAGTCGACAGGTCGTATGAGTAATATTGACAAAGATACAAGGGGAGGTCCAAAATAAACAAGACGGGCATTGTTGGGAACCGCTGTAATGAATAGAACCCAGCACTTTGACTTTGCAATTTCTTTCGTTTTGTTATCATTTACAGTCATTTACACTCAATGCATACTTA
The DNA here is from genome assembly GCF_027943255.1 of Anastrepha obliqua. Taxonomy (NCBI): domain Eukaryota; kingdom Metazoa; phylum Arthropoda; class Insecta; order Diptera; family Tephritidae; genus Anastrepha; species Anastrepha obliqua. Next base: position 13,841,859 of record NC_072893.1, read on the forward strand.
TATTACATACATACACACATACCAATTAAGCGCTCTCATTTTAATCATTTTGCCTATTACTTATATTCGTTTCTAATTTACTGTAACATCTTGTACATACATTTTTGCTATATAAGGTCCTACTCAACTTATGTACATTACCATTAGAAAAAATATACTAGCGAAATAAAGTGAATTCGAAGTCAAGACAAATCAGTCTTCCGACTCAAACAGTTTTTGATGGCGCCATCTTTTTAATGAGTTAGTGCGTTGGAAGTTACATCCCTAGCTGACTTCCAGTGATAGCTTGGTAACATTCGGTTTATTGGAAGCGAAGTTATTGCGTCTAAAGTGTTAGAATGCTTGTATAATCGGTACAAAAATGAGTCTCGAGCAAAGAATTATTACCAAATTTTGATTTAAAATCAGTAAAATGTTTACCGAGCCATCTGAATTGATGAAAAAAGTTTGTGGCGATAATTGTCTATCTCATGCCAGAGTTCATGAGAGGTTTACATGTTTCAGAGAAGATTGGCAATGAACAAAATTGGTTATCACCGAAAACTCCATCGAAATTGTTCGTAAATTTATCCAAAAATGAACCGAAATCATCCTTACAATGGAATCGGAGTTGAATATCTCCAAATCATCGATTTATCGCATTTTAACTGACTATTTGGACTGACGAATGTTCTGTGCACTCCTGTGCCTAATTTTCCCACTCAATTCTACTCTTGTGACTAATTTTTTGACTAGAAATTGCATTTTAACCATCAATAACTCGTCGTATTCACCTGATGTGGCTCCCTAAAACGTTTACCTATTCGGAAAATTGCATTTCGCCATGAAAGGAAAACGTTTTGCGTCCGTAGAGTCCATCCAAAGGCTTGTACCGATATCTTGAAGGACATTCCGGTCAATGACCTGAAACACGCTTTCGAAAAACTTTTAGATCGCTCAAAACGGTGTATCAAGACCAGCGAGAACTGTTTTGAATAAATAAACTCGAAGTTACTAGAACAAAGCTCCTGTCGTTTCTATTTTTGCTCAGTCTTGTTTATTTTGGACTTCACCATGTATTGAAGACTTTAAAATGCTTCTGGTGATTCCAAATATTGTTTTTTATAAGGACGTTACTGCTTCCTCTGTCAGTGATGCGGCGAACTTGTTCGTTGATTTCTTCTCATCTGATGAAGATATTCAGGAAAAACATTTGGCAGGCAATCGCCATAATTTCTTGAGGGAATTGTCTTCTACAGTTGACTTCGGTTCACTTTTTTCTTTCAGATGATGATACCATTGAAGGATTTTTAAGGATTAAAAACTGTTCTCAATCGGATGTCGATGGTGTTTCTATAACTTTGCTTAGAAATTGCCGCTCTATCCTTGACTGAAGGAATATTTGTCGATGATTGGAAGCTGACCTCAGTCACTCTAATTTGCAAAAGCGGCAATAAGAGCGATATTGCTAATTACATATTAATTTTTCAATTATCTGCTGTCTCTAAACTCTCTGAATGTGTTCTCAAAGGCTAGTTATATTTTAGCGTAAAATGTCTGCTTAGTCCTAGACAGCATCGTTTGGTAGTCGCAAGATCTACGTTATCTAACTTATCAGTTTTTTCTCAAGATTGCTATGCAGGCTTTCGGAGCGGGTACCAAATTTATGCGATCTACATGGACTTCTCTAAAGCCCTCGATAAAATCTTCCATACGATTTTAGTAACTAAATTGGCATTTCTCGGTTTTCTTTCGACTTTCTTTGATTGGTTTCGATCCTATTTAATAAAGAGACTCTGCTAATTTTAGCTCACTTCCTTTTAAATTCGTTGGCCAAACGCGCATCCATGAAATTTTTGTTTTTCAACAAATTTGGATGTTTCTTATAGATGCTCTCTCGCAGGCGTCTTTCTGCGACAACACGATACCACAGAATATTGGATTAGGCATAAAAGTTCAACCGAAAGTATAATAAAAAAATACCCATAAACTCCAGCTTGAGATTAAAATTATTCATAGATGTAGCCGCGATAAAGCTTTTTTGCCGTAATCATCACTATTTCAAATTTTTTTCCAAAAAATATTTTCTAATACAAATTCTTGAATAAAGTTTTATCCCACTGGAAATACTAAAGTTTACCCGGTAATTGAATGATAAAATTCAATAGAAAAATAACATTGACAGGGGTTGTTACCCATTGTTGTCCATCACTCTTACACAGTCTTCGCCTTGAATTGTTTTGCTGACTCCGACAACACGACGGAGAAGGCAAAGGTTGAAGGACGAATGCGCACTATTCAAGCATTTGATTTTATCACTTGGAATGGGTCTTAATGAAACTGTTGAATATTTTTGTTTACTGTACACCACTACACATACACACACACACATAACTATGCACGCATGTCATAACCGAATGTTATCTACTATCGACATCTCGGCATCCCTAAACAGTTTTGATCTGTCGTGTATCGTTTTTGTTTTTTTTTGTTTTTCGTTTTCTTGCTTCTCCCACTCAGCTATTTGATTACCTTTTTGTACACCAGAATATTGGGCGCATCTTCGTTACGACGCTGTAGCGGTTGATTTGATATTGCAGTTGCTGTTAGTGACGCTTTTGCGCCAAGCATCAAATTGTGCGAGCCATCGGCACCACCACCATTACCACTGCCACTGCCGGCTGACGACTTCCCATGCTGGCTGTTTTGCTGATGTTGAGACTGATGATGATGCTGATGCTGATGATGATGATGACTGCCGCCCACACTCAAATTGGCGCTGTTGCCACTTTCACTGCCATTGCCAGTGACACCACCACCTGCGGCAGCCGGCGCGGATATGCTCGTCACACTGCTGGTGCTATTCGTACTGGACGTGCACGTGCTGTTGCTTGTGGTGCTATTTGTGGCGCTATTCACGCTGAAACTCACTTTTGTCGTTGACGCCGTTGTTGCTGTTACCGATGCTGCTGTAGTGATGGCGGTGGATGCGGCTGTAGACGAAGTGCCTGCGCCAGTGACCAGCGTGACATAGGTCGCATGTGTTGCCGACGTTGCGGTACTTGTTGTGATGTCGGTATTGTTGCTATTTTCCTTACTGCAGGCAACAATGCACTCACTTATTGTGGTTGTGCTGTCACTTTTTATGGCTGCAGTAACAGTTGTTTCACTAACAGCAGCAACAGTGTTTGCCAGCGTTGTTGTTGCTACTAACTCTATTGCAGTTTCTGTTGGGGACATCGGGGCTGTGTCTGTGGCGGTGGCTGTAGGTATATCAGCCGCTACAGCAGCTATGGGCGAAGTTGGCGCTTTGGGTGTTACTGCTTGCTGTGTGGTTGGCGTAGTTGGTGTGGTTGGTGTGGCTGGTGTGACTGGTGCTGTAGTTATGCTTACAGACGCTTCCACGCCACTAGCTGGTGTTGCAGCTGTTGAGGACTCATCTTCACTAGCCAATTCAATGGATATCGTAACACTTGACAACTCTAAAGGCTTCAAATTTGTCACTGTAGTTGCTAGGTTTGTTGTGGGTGGTGCGTTGGCCGCCGCTTTTGCTTCATTAATATTATTGCCTGTGACGCTATTCGCATTTCCAGTCCCTGCAATACCATCAACACCATCAACACCCTCAAGCGTGCTGTGATGGCGTTGTGTCAACTCCTCGGACTGCATTGAATTGTTGGTGATAGCAACATTTTCGGCAGCAGACTTGGCAGCCATGACGATTGTAGTTTGCGTTTTGTCCACCTCTGAAGTCATCGTTACCATTTTTTCACTGATTTCGCGTGTGTATGCGTGAAAACTTTCCTCCGCAGGATAAAGAGGACAAACTACTGGTAGAATAAAATACAAAAAAAAAAAAACGATTGCGATTCCTTTAAATGCCTTGACAACGTCGAAAAAAATTCACTTTCTGCTTGCTTTACGACCATACGAAGAAGGTATTCGATAATTTATCAGGCAACTAAATTAAACACACGCATCAATAACGGTTACAAGGTAAATAACATAATGGGTGCAGAGAGGGCAGCAGCAGTAGCAGCAGATTTGGAGTCGTTGAAAAGGTCAGACCGAACTCGCGATATCAGAGTCGTCGTCACACACACACACGCTGCTACCCGTATTCTGAGTGCGCACTCTTAAGACATTTTGTTTTTGTGTTTTTGTTCTTTTGAAAATTTTTGTTATACTAGTATTTGTTGTTGCTCAACACAATGAGGTTGGGTCGCAAGTATGTAATTACTGTGCTCTCTTCGCCTACTGCTTAACACACACTGCTACTTCACTTTCTTCCGTTTCCCCTGACGCACTCGTTGAAGTTTTTTCAAGTGGAAAAAATTACGAAAACACTTTACGCTACCAAAGCCTTCCAACTTCCAATGAATTAATTTATATTTTCTTTGATGGATTGATAGATTAATTTAGGCTCTTTTCTATTTCAATTTACACACATTTTAATATACACAAATTTTGCTTTGCATTTGCTACTGATTAATCTAAAAATTCTTTTCGGTTAAAATTTTCTGCCTTTGCACGCCACACAAAGCTGGCTTACAATGACACTGGCGCTGCCACTACTCGTCCACTCAGCCGCTCAATTACTCGCCTGCACTGCTGTTCGTACGCTCGTTTGTTGCTGCCTTCGTTCGTGTCGCTTGCTCGTGACAATTCGCTCACCGTTTGTTATTGTGGAGAAAGCTGTGCTTTTAAATAAAAATATTCTCTCAAAATACTGTTCTTTCGAAAAAAAAAAATTAAGTTTAATTAAGTTTTTTTTTGTTATTTTGTTAATTTTGGAAGAAAGAAAATATTAATTTAAGAAATGGAATTAGGAATTTAGGAATTAGTGGAAAAATAGCAAGTGGTTGTGTAATTGAAGGAACAGAAATCCAGTTATACGTTAAGTAGGTGTTTTTATGAAAACGACTTATTTTAAAAGCGTCGAGCATAAACGCCGGAATTAACTGATACACACAAATTTCCAGGATGAAGCATTTTTGATTATTTGAAGGCTAGAAATTATATACTTATGTATCATCTAATAGAATTCATAGCTTCCAAATACCCAAATGTAAAAAATCTGAGAGAAATACTCACATTTTTCATTAAATTATTAATAATGAATTAAATAAATAATAAATAAAAAAGTAAAACCAGCGAAAATAAGTATAAGTTCTGGTACAAGATAAGTCGGTTATAGATATGAAATTATAATTCTTTTTTAATGAAGTTAGTTTTATTTAATCATGTAAATATTAAAAACAATTTAAGTTTCATTCGAAGCGATCACCATTTGCTTCTTCACACGTCTTAAAACGATTAGGCCATTCAACTATTGCAGCATGCACGGTTTCCATGGTTATTGACTCGAACCAAAGATTATTTAAGGTACTCCAAATTTCTGTGAGATATTCAACAGGCTCTGTTCTTCAATTCTAACCACAAACTGTAGTCCAATGGGTTCAGGTGTGGAATCCAGATGGCCAACCTTATGCGGCTATGTACCCAGTTATATTGTTTTTTAGCCATTTGTGGGTGCTTTCGGGCTTATGGTCTGGAACGTAATCTTGCTGGAAGATCCAACGCTGTGCATTGAAGGGGATACTGCACAATTGTTTCACCACGCCTTCTAAAATATCCTTCTGGTACACTTTTGCCCCGATATTAATCGCTTTTTCGCAGAAATGAAGAGATGCAATGCTTTTACAAGACACTCCCCATCAAACCATTACGGAGGCTGGATGGTGGCCACGCTGAATCCTTGGAACAACATTTTTTACGTCTTTAGAAGTTTTTCTTATTAAAAACTTCTTCAACAGTAAACATTTTCTCATTAGTGAAAATAATATTTTTATGGCCGTTGACCGCGTGCCACTGAAGAAGCTGCCTGAATCTATTGACTCTAATTTTTAAAAAATGATAACAGAGTAAAGCGTACGCACTTTTTGTCAAAAAAAAAATGTTTTGATGGAGTCAATTCATTAATCTTTCTCGATGGATAATACTTCTTTTGCTTTTCAACTCTTTTCTAAAAAAAAAACCAAAGCGTCAAACTTTTTCATTGCTTTCCTTTTAATGTTATTGATAAATAAATAAAGCTATTTCTGCCATGAAAAAAACAAATTTTAACGCTTTATTAATTCATCTTGTAAGGGGTTAGGGGTAGTCAGAATTTTCAAAAAATTTAATGTTTTTTTGCATTTTATTAAAGTTTAATAATAAATCCATAATGAAAGTATAATAAAAAGTCAATAAAAAAAATAAATAAATAATAATCTTAAAATTTTTCTGTGAAAATTTGAAGTGAATCCGACAAACACTTTTCGAGTTATTCAACAATTAACAAAGGGCACGCGGGCGCTTCGGAGCAGAGAACAAAACTTTAAAATTGTTTTTCTCAAAACTATGTTTTTTGAACTGGTGATCAGTGTAACTTAAAAATTGATCGGTAAATTTCAGTAAAATTTATACTACTTTTGAAAACATAAGAAACTCATGCCTGATCGAAAGATTTTTTTTCACAAATTTCGGTTTTTTTAAACAATTAATTGTCGGTTTTTTTCGCGAAAATCTAAAAATTATTTCCTGAGCCACCTTATTGATAATTTAAAAAAAAGCTTCGATCAGGCACAAGATTATCTATTAATAACACTATTTTGTCTTGTCCGATTGGTTTTAGTTGATTCTTCAAGGACTTGTGATGATCACCGCAAGGGACTTCTGGAGAAACGGGCTCCACACAAACAGCTATAATTTTTACAATTATTAATATTTTTGTTGAAATTTTGCTAAAATAAAGTCGAAACATGATCTATTAATGGTATGTTTTTATTTCTCTAAAATAATGCAACTGACTAAAAAAAATTATTGAAAATCATAATTTTTTCGAGCCTCTGACTACCACTAACACCATAATGGGTTAAGAAGCATACTAAAATGTCCAATTGACAATTTTTTACACATTTCAACTAATTTTTTTTAATATTTTGGGACATTATTGTTTTTCAACAGAGAATGCTTTTGTGTAGTCAATCAATCTTGAATTATTTATTTATTTATTTATTTAAGTCAAGAGTAACAGCCTAGCTAAATCTTTCTTTTCTATAGGGCCTTGACAAGTCCAGTCTTGCGTTGGTTTCGTTAATCTATTTTGATTTCTGACAGGGTAGGTGATTAGCCTGCCGCTACTTGAGATGAATTTTGTCTAGGTAAATAACATAAAAGCTAGCAGATTTTTGTGGAAAAAGAAATCCTTTCACCAGCAGTGATAACCTGGAGCCAATGGATATTCCAATGCGGATTTGGAAATGAAATATTTGATTTGAGGTGGTAGCGTAACGATTTGGGGAGCTCTAGCTGCATCTGGTGTTGGAAAGAAGATCTTTATTGAAAGTACTCTGAACCGGGTTTTAGCCAAGATTGGGTTTTCCAAAAAGAGAATGACCCTAAGAAGCACACTGCACTAAGTTTCAAAGAACGTCTTCTACTACTGTGTCCAAAAAATAAGGTGACATTTGATTTTAAACTGCGCGCTTTGAAGGATTAGGAGAATTCTTTTTTTTTTTAGGTTGGTAGTACTGTGAGTGACATCTATGTCAAATTTCATGTGAAATATTCATTTACTGTTTGAGATACGCGTCGTTTTGTGAGCTGCTAAAAGTGAGTTTCTCGTTTTTTGCAATGTCGAAATTTGTTGAGCAAAGAATTTGCATTAAATTTTGTTTGCGGAATCAATTTTCGGATACGTTGAGGATGGTGCAGAAAGCCTTTGGTGATGAGGCTATGTCTAAAAAAAATGTTTACAAGTGGTATAGTGAGTTCCAAGCCGGTCGTGAACGTGTCGAAGACGAAGAGCGTCCTGGGCGACCATCAACCTCAACTGACGAAGCTCACGTCCAACAAATCAAAGATTTGGTGTTGAAAAACCGTCGATTAACGATTAGAGACCTTGCTGATGATGTTGGCATATCGAAAGGCTCAGTCAATACCATTTTGAAGGATGTTTTGGGCCTCAAGCGCGTCAAATCTCGACTGGTACCGAAAACATTGAATTTTTTGGACTCGTAATTCGTGATCATTTCATCAAAAACTCAACCCATATCGTTCCGCAACCACCGTATTCACCTGATCTGGCACCGTGCGACTTCTGGCTGTTCAGCAGGCTCAAAAAACCGCTCCGGGGACACCGTTTTGACACGATAGAGGAGATTCAAGCCGCAACGAAGACGGAACTGAAGGCCATCCCGGAAAGTGACTACAACCAGTGTTTCGAAAATTGGAAAAAACGTTGGCATAAGTGCATTGTGTCGGGAGGGGATTACTTTGAAGGGGATGAAATTGATTTGGAAGAATAAATAAAGAATTTTCAAAATAAATACAATGTCACCTTATTTTTTGGACACAGTAGTATATTACGCAGCCAGGCAACTAAATTCACCTTTAGAACGTGTTCTGGATCTTTTAGAAAGAAGCATTAGACGAGGTATTGTAACTGACGCAACATCACTAAAAAAATAGTTGATGGAGGCATAGAACCAAATAACGCGGGAAGAGCTTACCTAACTATAGGGTGATCAATCATGAGGTGCTTTTTTCAATAGTTAAAAAAAAACAAAAATGTAAATTATGTTCAAAACCTTTATTTATTATTTGAAAGGACATTCTTTGACATTTACTTTTTGAATATGACTTCATTCAAATGTTGGCCGCAACTACGCTTAAGGTGGTCCATTCTGAAGGTCCAATTTTCAATCACTCGTTCGAGCATTTCGACTGGTATGTCGTGAATAACACGCGTAATGTTGGCTTCCAGAGCTTCAATCGTAGCTGGTTTATCAGCATAGACCTTGGACTTCACGAATCCCCAAAGAAAAAAGTCCAAAGGTGTGATATCACAAGATCTTGGTGGCCAACTCACAGGTCCTAAACGTGAAATCAGCTGCTCTCCGAAATGACTTCTCAATAAAGTCATTGTTTCACGAGCTGTATGGCAAGTGGCTTGTCACAGAACGCTGATTTTCATAATACAGTTGAACAATTTGTAGACGTTGTTGCGGTGTGAGTCTTTCCATGATGAAATGCCAAACGCTGTTCAACAAATCCACGATGACAGTTTGCCACAACTCGCGCGCGATCTGTAAAAAAAACGCAAATGAAAAAAACTCCTCTTAATTGATCACCCTATACAATAGTTAGATCATTATCGCGACGCCTGCAAGCAGTTGTTGATAACCGTGGTGGACCTACTAAATACTAAAAGTATGCAAGAAAGCTAGTTCTAAAACGAAATTTTTTTTGGTTTTTGAGCCGATAGAATTGTATGTAGGCTTTTATCATAACGCTTTTTTGTTGTTGTGTTAATTTTTTTGTTATAAAGCAAGTGAAATGATTTAATTTTTAAAAATTCATGAATAAATATGAAGGATATAGCAACAGTTCTTTCAATTATTGTATAACTCAAGTTCTTCACTGTATACCTTCACTCACGACAAAGCACTTGAGCATACAGCTAAGGCGATGTACTTCAATAATGATTTAATTTATGATAGCCTCGATAGACGTGGAAAGAAGAGTCAGACTTTGCTAGAGCTAAAAAGTAAAAGTAAAAGCAGAGTATCAGAATAGTGAGGATTTGTGCACAAAAATTTAAGGCTAGGGTAGGTTAATGAAAAATACTAAGAGAATGGAAAGGAAAATAGACAAAAAAGATATATTTCTAAACGACACAATTTTCACAAATCTCTACAATTAATAAACTAATCAAAATATTAGATATAATTGGCAGTAATATCAAAAATATAATAATAAAGTGCATTTTAAAATTCAAGAATATTTCCCTAAGTTTTTCGACATTTCCTAAAAGTTGAATTGCAAGTTCTTTATCCAATAGTTATCGGAAGTGAATGGCAATTACGTTTGAATCTGAAACGAACATGATCAGACGTGAAGGGTTAAAGGTAGTCAGAGACCCGAAAAAATTATGATTTTCAATAATTCTTTTTTGCTACTTAATTGCTTTATTTTACAAAAATAAAAACACAGCATTAATACATCATGTTTCGACTTGACATTAGCAAAATTTCAAAAAAAAAAAAATTTCTCCAGAAGTCCTTGGAGATTCATCTAAAATCAATCGGACAAGAGAAATTAGTTTTATTAATAGATAATCTTGTGCCTGATCGAAGCTTTTTCAAAATTAACAATATGGCGGGCTCAGGAAATATATTTCAGATTTTCGAAAGAAACCGACTATTAATAAAAAAAAAAATCCAATTAAAAACTTCGGAGCGCCCGAGCGCCCTTTGTTAGTTGTTCCAGAACTCAAAAAGTATTTGTCGGATTCACTCCAAATTTTCACACAAAACTCTAAGAAAATGCAAAAGATGAAAACTTTTTAAGGTATAACTCCTTTAAAGGAACTGTTAAAAAGTAATTCAGACTGAAAATGTTTTTGCGAAATGCATATAATAATGCATATTCAAAGTGAAGTTCAATATAAACAAGTCTGGTGTCATAAAAATGTTTTTGATGGCGCTTCAAACTCCATCGGAATTGTTCGTCAATTTATCAAAAATGAACCGAAATCAACGTTACAATTCATGGAATCAGAGTTGAGTATCTCCAAAACATTGATTTATCGCATTTGAACTGACTATTTGGGCTGACGAAAGGTCTGTGCACGTTTCACTCCGCACAAGTTAACCGAGGATCAAAAATTGCTCAGAATTCAACATTCGAAAGACCTCATCAAAGAGGCGAGAAAAGACGAGAGCTTCTTTTACATCATTGCAACGAGTGATAAAATGTAGTGTTTCCAACATAAACCTGAAACTAAGCGTCAAAGTGCCGAATGGAAGTCCCCATACGAATCACCACCCAAAAAATCACGTTTGGGGAAGTCAAAACTCAAGTCGATGCTCATTTGTTTTTACGATTGCAAGAGAATTGTCCACAAGGAGATCGTGCCAACGCGCCAAACCGTCAATGCAATTTTCTATCTTGTCGTTTTGAAGCGTTTATTGCATCGCATTCAACGAATTCACCCTGAATACCGCGAAAGAGGAAGCTGACGTTTAATGCGTGATATTGCACCATCTCATCGATCCACTCTTGTGACTCATTTTTTGACTAGAAATCACATTTTTACCATCAATCACTCACCGTATTCGCCTGATACGAGTATGGCTCCCTGTGACTTCTACCTATGCGGAAAATTGCATTTGGCGATTAAAGGACGACGTTTAGCGTCCGTAGAGGCCGTCCAAAAGGCTTGTACCGACATCCTGAAGAACATTCCGGATTCCGGATTCCGGCCAATGACCTGAAACACCCTTTCGAAAAGCTTTTAGATCACGCAAAACAGTGTATGGAGGCCAGAGGAGAATCTTATAAATAAATAAACTCCAAGTTATCAGAACAAAGCGTCTGTCGTTTCTATTTTAGCTCAGTCTTATTTAGTTTGGACTTCACCTTGTATATGTAAGATTATGCACATAAAGATATGTTGAAATGTATGCATATGTATGTATATAAATATAAATAAAATGTTAATTTAATTACTGACTGAAAAATTGGTTATTTTCTGGGTCCTTTTTGTCCACATTTTGGCAATTTTTCGTTTTCGTTAGCGGCAACACTGAGTGTTGGACCAAAAAATAATGAACTACGAGGGCGTGACCACTTTGTCAAAAAAAAAACCAAAAACGTAAAATACGAGATGATGAAATTTCGCAAAAGAGACTTTCAATCGCCCAATCCTAGAAAATCCGCTTACTTGAGCGCACACTGAGCCCAAAATTAAAGTTTCTATGTACTTTCGAGCCGGATCTCCAAAGAGGAACTAGGTTAGGTCAGATTGTAATGGTTGCCCAGAAAGTGGGCTCACTTGGACGAAGTAAGTTTGGTTCAGCCTTTGTGATAAGAAAGAGAAACTAACCAGCATTAATTTTTGACCCAGAAACCAAAAGCTATAGCAGCACATCTTACAGCAGGAAACACCTCAGGCGACACCGGCGGCCTCAGCTGGCTCAAACCTGACGATGGATTCACGATGCCTGAAACCACCATCCTAACGCAACCATTGCTCGTCGCAACTAATCGTCGAGCCACCATAGCGTTAATAGTGCCTAGCGTTGCTTGCTATTAGATTCTTATGATTTGCAATTCAAAAATATAAATTTTGAAAGCATTTTTATAAAAAACACAAAGATTTTACCAGACTGGCAACACCACCAACATCATATGATTGCCTGTGCACAACCACAAAGTATATCCCTTTTTTGCATAAATTGATTTTTGTTCCTCGCTCTTGTGCTCCTACATCTTGCATTTGCTCATTCGTCGCTCTCTCGCTCTACTCGTACATTGAGCAGCTTTGAGAACGGCTGGTTGAAGAGTAGTGCGCATGCGTCAGTTGGCGAGCCTAGGACAAAAATAGTATAGTTGGTTTGAATGGTTGACTCAATGACTGACTGACTGATTAATTGATGAAGGGAAAGGAAAGCACGTTATAGAAAAAAAAAATGGCCAAGTGACTGACTAATTGCCGGTTCGATGGCTCAGAGTAAAGAGTGGAATTCTGTTGACCAAAATGTATGGTCGCAATTGAGGGAGTGCCGGAGTGTCGTAGTGTTTTAAACACACAATATGTTGTTGTGTGTATGTATGTATGTAAATATTATTACTTAGATGTATATGTATGTATATAAGTATATATGTGCATATTTGTGGGTGTGGGCATTGAGTGTAAGGCTTGTGAGGCATTTCCTCCTTAAAATCGAATGTTGGTATATTAGGACAAACGCACAGTTGTATATCTATAAATAACAAAGGTTCAGCAACAACTACAAAAAAGCAGGAGCATAGAAGCAACAATAAAGGAAAACGTTAAAGCAAAACCACAGCAACAACACCAACAAATGCTCGATATTATAATCTTATAAATTATTTATGCGATGATTGATAAGCGATTTTCATTTAAGTGTGTCCACGTACGAGTATATGACTTCCCCATAAGCTAAGCGCCATGAATGATTGTTCTGCGCTTATTATTACACCAAAAGGCACGTTTGCTTTTGTCCACTGCGCCTAGTTTTTCGAGTGGGCGTTTTTGACCCTGTGCACTCGTCGTTTGAAGGAAGAGCAGAGCCGAGCAAAGCCAAGTAAAGGTTTGCGTTAATGGTTTGTAAATTTAATTTATAACTGTAGGCATATCTACTGCTATTGGGATGTCAATTCCGGGATCCTCGGTGGAATTAAAAATTTTTAATAGGAAAAATTACAATATAAAGGGAGATGAGAAGAGAGGTACTTTTTCCAATAAGGTGTTTGATGGATCACACGTGACTGAAATTGAAATTTGAATTCTGGTGGCTCCTAAAACACTCAGGCTAAAAAGCCCATTATATTTAGAGCTCTAGTCAAGGAGGGAAGGAGAAAAGTATCAGTGAAAGACATAAGAAAGAATAGAGATGAACATAAAGGCTGATTTTTTAAGAGCTATAGGAAAGTTTTTCAAAAAGAAAACACACGTAAAACAGAAAAATGCATGAAATTTGTATTTAAATCGATAGTACAGTCCATATAATTTAATGTTTGAAGATTATTTCATGCAAATGTTGACCGCGACTGCGCTTCAAATGATCCATCCGCTTAGTCCAATTTTGGCATACTCTTTAGAAAGTTCACATTAGTCCAAAATACTAAAGTACAGAATAAAGTTCAATCAGCTCAACGCACATTTTGCACTTCTGTTTTTTTTTACTTAAGCAGGCTTAGGAATTATTTAGATTTAAAAAAAATCTATAAATTATAAGAAACAATTTAATATATAATATAAATTTTTAAATAAAAATGTGCAAAATTGTAATTTCTTTTTTTTTTTATTTAAATTTTTATTTTTCGTTTACCAATGAAAACGTTTTATGAATTTCACCAGAAACCTTAAATAATAAAACTTCATCAAATACCTCAACCTTTAGATCTCGTTTTGTGAAAAATTTCAATGTATTAATAAATAAACAATTTCTTCAAGTCTTTGCAGCAAAATCCACTCAATACACTGCCTTATCGACAAATGCAAGCAAATCGCGATCAATGTAGCTCCCCACAGTTTAAGAGCTTAGGTAGTTGCACTAAGCAAAGATCGCAAATAGCCACCTGCACACCGGAAATGTGTCTGCTTCATTACTTTGCATTGACTTCGGCTGATCCAAGTCAATGTAATCAATGAAATTATTATTCTGCAGGAAATCAGTTAGGCAAACCTTTGGTGCATTTCGAGTAGGTTTGAAAAGTGAAATGGTGCCGTTACTTGTCCTTTTTTATTGCTATTTTCAACTACGAATTAGAACGCATTTACTATTTTCATTCCGATGGGTAAGAAGGAAGAATTGCAGTATCAAAATTTTATATTATTAAAACAACTGGTACTTCAGGGCTGAAGAGGAGAGCAAATCGGATCATGTTTTGCACGCTGTAAAAGTAAAGCTCTGAGGTTTAAGGAGTTAGGGGTAGTCAGAGGCCCCGAAAAAGTGATGATTTTCAATAATTTTTTTTTTGCTTTATTATACAAAAATAAAAACATAGCATCAATACATCATGTTTCGACCTGATTTTAGTAAAATTTGAAAAAAAAAAATGATAATTGTAAAAGTGTGGAGCTCGGGTTTAGAAATTTATAAAGTTCATTCTTTGAAACCGGAAATTCAAGCGGAATACATTTCGAGATCTCATTGAATTCTCTTAGAGCGTGGGCACTTGGAGCATTACGCGCATAATTCGTGAAATGTAAGATGGAATGGGTAAGTATGGCCTAGAGATTTAAAAGGAATATGAAAATGAATGCTACGTAACAGGTATGAACAATCAATTTCCCCTTTAATTGCACTATAAACAAAAGACAGTGAGAGTATAGGCCTTCTATTCTCTAAGGACTGTAAGTTAGTTAAAATCAAACGGGAATTAGAATTTTAACGAGCTGAGAGCATATTTAAGGAACACCTTCAGTACACATTCAAGAACTTCGATTTATTAGACCGTTTAAAACCGAACATTGAGTAAGAAGTGGATACAACAAAAAAATGAAATGAAAAATGGGAGTCAAAGATCACACTTAGGTATTTGAACTCATGAACAGATTCAAATAAAGTATTAGCAATGCTAAAAGATGACTAGAAAACATTTTGGCGAAAGTAATCTGAAAACATTTCTTAATATTTAGAGAGATGCCAGAGTTACTGCATCAGCGCACGAGCGCATTAATTTCCGCTTGCAACATAGGAACGTCCTCATTTTTTCTAATTGCAGAAAATATTTTCAATTCATCAACATACAGAAGAAAGTTGGCAAATGAAAAGCAGGTATTAATATATAATTTATTAACTATTTTTTGAGTAAAAAATTAAATTTTTTTGTCTTTAGTCTTTAGAAATAACTTTTTTTTTTGCTATTTGTGAAAACCAACTCTGATGCTTTTCTTATTTTTTTTTATTTAAAAAGTGACATAAGAACATTTTTGTTTTAAGAAAAAAAATAAACAACATTTTTTGCAAAAATAAAAGCATGAAAACAAAATTTAAAAAAAAAAAACAAAAAAAAATAAAAACTTTCCTAAAAAAACACAAAAAAAAAATTTAACTAAATTAAAATACAATTTTTTTAGTGTACATTTTTCTAAAAAATTGAGCGGACAGTGTTAGTTTATATGAGAAAGTATTTTCGGCAGTATGGGCTACATCGAACTGCCAATAGCACAAATCTACATGCAAAATTATTCATCCAATTTGTTTTTGAAACACTTTTTTATTCAACAAAAAAAAAATGTTTGAGCGATGAAAATTTTTATTTTGACTTTTACGCGCTCCATTGCATGACTGTTTGTCTACTGCAGCTGCTAAATATGATTGACTTACAACGCCATTTGCAAAAATTAAAAATTTTTCGATAGGGTGATTAATTTTGCGCCACAAAAAAAATGAAATGTTGCTCATCACGGAATCTAAAACAAAAATGTAAGTAAAATTTGTGATGAAGCTATTTTCATGTTCAACACAAAGTGTCTTTCAAAAGTGACGCCTAAATTCAGTAGGGAGTATATCCTAGACGGTATATTTTTTATTATTTATAAATTAAACCATATAACCTTGCGACTCTAACTGCCGACGCTAAATGTACATACTTTGGCTATGCGTAAAAACAGGCCATTCTTAGTCCACTCCAACTAAATGAGTTTTTTAACTTTGCATTTTTATACAGGGTGCGCCATCTTTTATGTCGGTATGTAAACTCTGAATAATTTTGTCATTTACCAACCGATCGACTTCAACAGACTTGGACACGCCAATTCAGTACATTTTCACCCATGGATCGCTTTACACCGAAACAACGCGAAACCGACGTTATAAAACCCGAATTGCTTGACAAGGTGATGGCAAACGCAGAAAAAAGATCGCAGTTTGTGATTGCTAATATTCACAAAATAGTTTTAATGAATTGTAAATAACCAAATCAAATAAAAACTCCTCACTTATACAAATCAGTAGATGCTTTCCATTTCAATTCAACCGGGCTATTTGGGTCATGTTCTTCGATTTCGATGTAACTGAAATATGTTGCTCTCTGGTCAAAATAATGAGACACGTATTTTTTTGTTCGCCCGAAAAAAATTTTTTTCAAGAGTTATCGGCAATTTTGTTTTTCGGCTCAAACTCGATTTTTTTTAATTATATAAGAAAATTTTTTTTTTAAATGCCCATAACTTAGTCAAAAATGAACCGATTTTAATAATTCTTGGTTCAAAATGATCTTTATTACTTACAGGATCGACTTAATGTAGAAAAAAATGCAAAAAAGTAGTTGAACATTTTTTATTTAGCAAAAAAGAAAAAAAAAGAAAATTTTTTCGAAATTCAATATTTCAAAAAGTGTATTCTTTTTATTTTTATAACTTTTTCCAAATCAAGAGGACACCTCAAACTTCAATTAAGCTGAATGCCCGTTGCCGTTAACTCTTGAAAAAAAATTTTTTCGGGCGAACAAAAAAATACGTGTCTCATTATTTTGACCAGAGAGCAACATATTTGAGTTACATCGAAATCGAAGAACATGCCTCGAATAGCCCGGTTGAATTGAAATGGAAAGCATCAGTAGTTTTTTTTTTTTAGTTATTCAATGTTTTATACCGACATAAAATATGGCGCACCCTGTATTTAAGTACTTTGCAGTTCGATATAAAACAATTAATATACCTTTTTTAATTACAACTTAATAATTTGATCACTTATGAAGAGAAATAACATTTGCTCCATCAAATATTAAATTTTAGTGATTTATATCAAATTTTCGAAAAAGTTTTTTACCATATAAAGTCCATAAGAAGTTTCGTGAACTTGTGGCAGGCACCATTAAAACTCAATTAAGCTCACAATAAAAAAAAATAAAATAAATAAATAGTCAGTACTTCGTATTTTAAGGACTCCCCTTAATGGACTACCTAAAAGGACTGGCATACCAAACTGCGATTTTCTGAAAAGTAAAGTCTATATATTATATTAATAAGCTACATATGAGACTTCGGTATATCACCGTAATCCTAAATCAAAACAAGAGGCTAAAGAGCGGTGTGAACCGGGCTCTTCAGCTCCGAAACGAGTTCGTGTCCAGAAATCCTTGCATTCGAAGAAGATGTTGGTAATGGTATTGATAATGGTGGTACGGGCTAGGCTAAGGTCATCATGCACTGCGACCAGAATGATCTATTGTGCCCCCTAATTACTTAATTATAATTATTTAGTTCCTTAGGAGGGAGCAATTGTAGGTCTTCCTCCCCTATTAGGTACAAGCTCAGGATTCTGTGTCTCCTGCGGCCTAATTGGAGTGATTTAGGCCGGTTGTGCCGTTCCAGTATTCCCTGATTTTAGTTTGGATCCATTTTTTGGTTTCCTGTTTTATATTATTTTTGTTAAAGCCTAAAAATGGGGTTGGCCCAATAAATAGCCATTCTGCCCCTTTTTTGGCATAAAAGTCTGCCTTCTCGTTTCCTGGTATCCAAATCAATGAGACCTGATTATGAGTGACCAGTTTATTGAGCGCATTGTTACACTCTATTAGGACTTTTGACTTGAATGTGAAGCTATTCAAGGCTTTGAGAACCGATTTACTGTCCGAAAATATTTTAATTTTTACTTTCTCGAACCCTCTTTTGGATATAATTTCTACTGTTTCCATTATGGCGAAGAGCTCCACATAGAAAATTGTGGTATTTGTGCTAGGGATTTGTATGCTCTAGGCCCCAGTATTCCTGCTCCTACTCCTTGAAGCGTTTTGTAACCATCTGTGTACCATTTTTGTGAGTCAGCATTTAGCCATGTTGGGTTAGAGTTCCACTCTTCCCTAGATAGTAAGATAACCCTGTATCTCTTTATAAAATTGAGTACGGGTTCCGTGTGGTCATTCGCCTTGGTTACGCATACTGCATGTTGAACCCTGTTCAAGATATTGAGGTGTATTTCAAATCATAAAAATTTTTTTTTGTTTTTCTTACCGAATCACAAAACTTGATGAACAGCCTATTGAACACATACACACATTCTCATTGAATAATGTGAAATATTTATTTATAATTCAGGATTTTAGGTTAAAGTGAAGGCCCATAAAGATTCAGCTGGTCCGAATGCATTGAAAATGTGTAGTGTGTGAGTTGGCAATTCAGCTCTTGACATTGCCATAACCAAATGCAGAAGTGGAGTGCGTTTTCAGCACAATAAAATGTAAGCTGGTATGAGGAAAGTACAGGGTTGGCCATATTAAACTGACCCATTGAGTAACCCTATAACTTTTTACTGTAATTTGAAATCTAAGGTTTACGTCAACAAGCCAAAGACACTAGGCGCACTTAAGGCCAATATCCGACGGGAAATAGCCGCCATATCGGCCGAGACGCTGGCCAAAACTATGGAAAACGCCGAAAAACGGGCACATTACGCTATACGAGCTAAGGGCGACCACTTGCGCGATATCATATTCAAAAAGTGATGTAAACGAATCTCCTTGAACTAAATTAAATGTTTTTCACAATGAAACACAAAAAAATGTTTCTTTTTCCATATTTTTTTAATAATCACATGGGTCAGTTTAATATGGCCAACCCTGTACATCATTTATTTTTTTTTTTTTTTCAAGTTGAAGGTCATTAAATTTTATTAAATGTAGCTTAACTAGTTTTAAAAATAATTGAATTTAAATGCCCCCCATGCTCGTTGACACAAGTGCGGCATCTTAGTAAAAAGTTGTTCATTGCTGCTTTGAGAGTTGCGACAGGAATAGCCGCAATTGTTGCCCGAATGGATTGTTTTAGTTCATCCAAATTTGTTGGCTTTGTTTTATAAAATTCTTGTTTACATAAACCCCACAAGAAAAAGTCAGGTGCAGTAAGGTCAGGCGACCTGGGGGGCCAACGAAATTCGGAGTTTCTTGAAATCAGTTTATTGGGAAATTTTCGTCGCAACTCTGTCATAACAGTCTGGGCTATGTGAGACGTTGCCCCATCTTGTTGAAACCACACAGAGTTGAAAGGAATTCTCTTTCGGCGTAGTTCCGGATAGAAAAATTCTTTCAGCATTTTCAAATAACGGTCTCCAGTAACCGTAGCGGTGTGACCATTTTCTTCAAAAAAATAAGGCCCGACAATACAGCGTGAAGAAACCGCACACCACACTGTCACGCGAAGAGGATGCAACTCCGTCTCGTGGATTATCTGTGGGTTAGAAGTACTCCATATTCGACAATTTTGTTTGTTCACATTGCCGTTTAAATCGAAATGGGCCTCATCAGACATGAAAAGGCAGTTTAACATGTTTTGGTCTTCTTCCACCATTTGCAGGATCTTCTGGCAAAATTCCAAGCGAATCGGCAAGTCTGCTGCATTCAGTTTGTTAACCATTTGAATTTTGTAGGGAAATAAGTCTAAATCTTTGTGCATTATTGTTTGCAAAGACTGTCGGCTGACACCAAGTTGAGCAGATAAACTTCTTGTTGAAACCCTTGGATTGCTTTGTATAGCTGCAGCTACAGCAGCGATCGTTTCCTCCGTCCGAACTGGTGGGTTTCGATGATAAGGCCTTCTTGCGACTGTTCCTTGCTCAGCAAAATTATTCACCAGTCTCATTATGGTCCATCTGCTCGGGGGATCGCCGCCAAACATCCGCCTGTACTCTCTCTGTACCAAAACTACGGACTCCAGTGCGTGATAGCGGCGGACTATCCAAATTCTTGTTTGCGTGTCCCAGTTATCCATTTTAATAAATTTTAAAGATCAATCGGCAAATTAAAACAAAAATGGAACAGATAACTTAAAAAGAAAAAAAGTTATTCAATTTTTTTTTGGTAGCGGCTTTCATCAGCCACCCTGTGTTTAGTTTGGATTAAAAAATGTACAGCGTTTAGTATGGTGAAACGCTTTTTTCCCAATGTTGGTGATTTTTGAAACTCAAAAGTCGGCAATACTGTCAGTAGGTGAACATTTCCATTATTCTCGCTAACTTTTTCAAATAATACGTTCAGAGGCGGCAACATGGCGGTAATTATTGCATAGCTGGAACACACCCACTGCCACTTCTTATGCGAGTATCTCTCCGGTTATATAATTAAGGTACGGCGTTTCTTTGTGTGAATTCTGGCACTATGAAATAATCAATTATAAAATACACTGAGCTAATGAGTGTTAAATGGCGTTAATAACAAAGGTCTGTATTATTTATTTGATTTATTTTTAGCTTAGGAATCAAAACAGCAGGAGCCTAATTCATTCGAAATAATCGATAGTATTGATTTTAAATTTAATGCTTCTTGCAAGGCCATTCGTGTTATGCCTTAGATGTCTGCCTTTTGTACGAGTTAAAATGTATATATGAGTGTTTTTTTATATTATATCTGCATATTTATTTAACAACCTACCTTCTTTTCCTTTAACAGCCAAAGAGAAAACAACACTTTGCTAAATTTAAATAATTTTTTATTGATTTCTGTTTCAAATGATTAAATACACATTTTTGGATAATTACTTTTCACATATCGTTTTTCTCGTAACATAAATAAACTTATTGATTAATTAAAAATAGTTTAAATTGGTGATACAAATATAACTTTAAATGTTAACACTAACACTAATAATAATACATACAAACATTTATGATTTTATATTTTCGGTTACATTTAGTTGCTATGTTTAAGTAGTAATTGACCAATTTTTCATTCTGTTGCATCAACTGAAATGTTTCAATCTTCACAGTTATGGCTGATTATAATATTTCATGGACTTGTTTACAAATTTCTTACCTACTTAGCGTTAATTAAATGCTAGCTAATTGAAAATATTTTTGTTTTTTTGTAATAATTTTCTAATAAATTCTTTTTTAAATATTTTTCATATATTTAATTTTGTTCTGCACATTTAATATTATAGTACATCGAATATCTAAAATTAGTTTCTTAATTTTTTTTTAAATTATTTACAAACCCATTGAAGTTGATTTTCAGGTATTAGACGTACATTTGTCGTGAATTCTGTAAACAAGAAATGCATTTAAAGTGATTTATAAGCAGAAAAAAAGGTTTACGTTAATAAAATAAAAAAAAAATATTATTTAATTTATTATTAAAAAAATTATTATTATAATTTATGAACTTGAGTATTTATTTGAGTTGGGATTATAGACAGTGTCTCAATAAGAGTTTTCTTTCTTTTATACTTTCAAAGAGGCAAACGCCTAGGGTTAATATCGATTAGTAAGATTTTTATTGTTAGTATATGAATGAATGCCTAATGCAACCAAGTCGTAAAAATTTACTACAAATTGAAAAAAAAAACGAAACTTGAAAATTTCACTCAGTTATAGTCTAATCCGCTAACCCTTAATCGGGATTAACGACTTAGTTCTGAACTATCTCACGAGCTAAGTGCAACTAATGCGAATTGCCGATTAGACTTAATTCTCATAATTTACGCGGATTAGTGCACTAGCCTGCCATCCCAGAGGAAAAAACAAAAAAAATCTTATTCCTCAACCCCAAAACCGTATCCTTTCTATCCTTACTCTTGAATAGTCAGCGCATTATTTGCATTGTGGCTGCTAAAACAAGCAAAATAACAAAGAAAAACAGACAGTTGCACATTGCATCAGTGGCGCCAGCTAGAGGAAGCGGACAACCGCGATAATAGCGCAGATACACCACTTTAGCGAAGTCTTCAACCATCTGTGCGATCCTTCTGGCAGAAAAAAGTGAAACACAGATGGCGCTCAAAGCAGTAAGAAGGCAACGGCAGGTGGGTATTGCCACTATTTAGAACTGGTTGTGGTAGGCTAATCACCTACCCTGTCACAAATCTAATAGATTAACGGAACCAACGCAAGTTCTGAGTCTTGTCAAGGCCTTATGCTCCCTAGTATCAGAGCAGCTAATACTCGTATGTGTAGCCTGCAATCCATTTTTTACTGAAAAAACTATCCAATAAGCAAATCAACGGTTCACTAATGCGCGTTACAACCATCCGCCACACTAAAATTTTAATCAGAATTAACTGCGTCGGTAATCCCGATCGACGCCATCGTCCGTCTAAGCTAATAAGTGAACACAGAGGCTTGTACAAGGTGGCGCAAAATTAATCACCCTATCGGACAATTTATAATGTATGCAAATCGTGTCGTATGTCATACAAGCAATGGAGCGCGTAAATAATTATAAATAAAGTTATAAAAATCTCTTCAAAATAATTTTGTTTTATTTAGTCGAAAAGTTATTTAAAAACCAAACTGAATGATTAATTTTGCGCCACCTACATATTTTGATACTGCAACTTGGCTCTCAGTGAATGTAACAGAATCTGTACAAATAACACATCAGCACGGAAAAATTATGTGGTGCTTTCTAATATCCTTTTGATTCTCTTCCTCTAATTTTTAATTTTTCTCTACAAAATCTAACTATTTTGAATTACTGCTCTCAGTTCTCTCATCTAAAAAAAAGAAAAACACACAGTTAGTTACACATTGCATCAGTGGCGCCTGCAAGAGGAAAGCGGGCAACCGCGGTAAAAGCGCTAACACACGAAATTTAGCAAAGTCCTCAAACATCTGTGCGATCCTTCTGCCAGAAAAATGTGAAACACAGATGCCGCTCCAAGCCGTGAGAAGGCGTTGTTCCTAAGCAATGACAAGCGGGCATTCCCATTATTTAGGACAGGTAGCGGCAAGCTAATCACCTACCCTGTCATAAATCAAAAAGATTAACCAAACCAACGCAAGACTACGTCTTGTCGAGGCCGTATGCTCCCGAGAGGAGTGAACAAGGAAAAAAATGTATGTTTTCAGGAAACAGTTTTTTTTTTGTAAAACCAAGGAAAAGTTACAACAATTTCTGTATGAATTTTTATATTAATAAATTAAAAACTTCTGCAACCGCCTTTCTCGGTCTCCTTGCTACCTACCCTACTCCATAACCCCTTAACAACATCGCAGCAACTGGCTGCTGTCCCAAACCCAGCTGAACTGTTTGAACGCTAAAGCGAAAAAGAAATCCATTATTTTCATGATAGATGGCTTTATTGGTCGAGATCTCGTAAAGTATCAATCAAATAATTTAAAGTTTATGCTCGTTGTCAAGGTGACATTTCAGACTAAAAAATGCGTCTGCTGTTTTTTGTTTATTCAATTCAGTTGTAAGTTACAGGGTGTTAGCAACGGAAGTATTGCAAGTAAAAGTTACTTGAATAAAAACACGAATGTTTAAACTTGTAATTTTATTGATAGTGCAGTCCAAGTGGGTCTGCGCAAGTACTTAGTTGACTGTGTCATGCATAATTCAGTATACCCTTATGCTCTTACCACTTTGCTATGATATGCACTGCTATGCTTTGGCCTTGAAATTAACATGTTATAATTTAAATGTTATAATTATACATAGTTACATCTGTTAGGCCCATGACCCATATAAAACAGTTGACAAAATATTAGTTTCGCTTATCAATAAGAGCATCTCTGTTGCCGCTGCCATGCAATTATCACAATGAGAGAGTGATAAGCGAAGAGAATGCCATCATGCAAAATGAATAGCGTCGCTGTGTGCAGCGGTCTGTTATCTCGACAACAAGAGCTCAGCCAGTGCAGCTACTATGTATGTATGAATGTGCGTAGATCATCCTGTTGAGTATGTAGTTATGTATACGCGAGTGTGCATATACGAACGGCTGCAATTTGTACATTGCGAACCGTTGACGATATGAGGTGCAGTGGACACTCGGATGTGCAGTCGATCCTTCCACAAGCTAATTATGTGCAATAATCGAAGTTGACTGGCGTTTTAGTAGTCGTGGCATTGCCCAAGAGCTAAAGATTGATCATAACACAGTTTTAAACGATTTGCGCCAAAAATTTGACGCAAAAATAATGGATTTCTTTTTCCCTCAAACTGCTTGTAATATCAGGTCAGTTCATGTTCATGCGTATTTTATCCATAATTTCACTTTTGTACGATGTTTTCATACAAAAAATTATTCGCGGAATATAACGGAACTATTTATATATTCCTTGATATATTATGCATTCAACAAGTGATTTTAATCGCGGATAGAAGCACCTGTTGCTAAAAAATAAAGTGGAATCTTCGAACGCCTATAAGAGGCATATTTTGTATTTTTTTTATAAAAGTGGTAAAAATGCAACAACTGCTGCTGCAGAAATAAACACTCAAAATTCCGAAGTGGTAACTGCGACATGGAGGATGCCCCGCGCGCTGGTCGTCCTGAAGTCTTTAACTCCGACGCCTTGCTCGAACTCGTGGAAGCTGAGGCAAATTTGACAGCCGATATGATAGCTCAGAGATTAAATTCATCGCATGGAACAGTTCACAGGCAGCTGGTTCAGTTTTGAAAGGTTTAGAAGCTGGGAAATGGGTTCCGCATAGACTTTCCGTCGCCGCCAATCTTCAGCAGAGAATGAATGTGTGTTCTCAGCTGCTGCAATGGCTCGAAAATGAAAGTTTTTTGAACCGTATCGTTAGTGGTGATGAAAAATGGGTACTTTACAATAATCCTGTTCGCAAACGCCAATAGGAAGATAAAGATGAAACACCAGAACCGACCCCTAGAGATGGCCTTCACCCCAAGAAGATTCTCCTGTCTATTTGGTGGGATATGGCCGGTATTGTTTATTATGGACTTCTGCAACCAAACTAGACGATAACTGCTGATTATTATTCCCCTCAGCTATCAAACCTGAATGAGGCACTTAGTGAATGGACGCAAAGTTTTGTTTCACCATGACAACGCAAGACCTCATACCGCAAGGCAAACATTAGGCAACCTGAACGAACTCGGATAGGAGCTAATGCCGCATCCACCATATTCTCCGAATATTGCACCATGTGTATTGTCACCTTTTCCTTGGACTTCAATCCCATATGAGTAACAAGAACTACTCCTCAAAAGAAGCTATAAAAAGAGATATCGAAGCGTATTTTGGCTCCAAGGACAAACAATATTTTGAGCAGGGAATTAAAAATTTACCTAAACGTTGGGAAGACATTGTAAATAATGAAGGAAAATATATGATTGATTAATGAATACTTTAAACATCTTTTTTCTTAATTTTAAAACCACCTTTAAAAAACGCACAAACTTATGGGCTGACCTGATATTTGCCTACTTGTGTTATAGAAGCTGTTACACCTGTAAAGCACACGCGAGTGATTATTTTTTTCTCATACAAAGTATTCCAATTAAATAGCTTTTTCATGAATACCCCTATTAGAGTGGCATTCTGGTAATGAGCGATTATCTTTATTTGTTTCTCACAAATATACCAACTCTTTATGTTTGGCTTTGTCCAACATGCAATGACTGATAACCGAAAATAAGATTAAAAATATAACTTCTTAATAATATTAATTTACCTTAGTGCTGCTTATGCCTATTAGCGTAATCACATGCCATACACTTAACAATACAGCGGATAAGAGCGCGTCTATATTCCTTAAACTTTTCCTGGGTTTCGTGGCTGGTGGCTGGTGACGTTGTTGAACGTAACAAAAACGTACAGTTTACTTAGTACTAATGAGCACTTGGCAAGCGGGCAGGCAGCAGACAAATGTACTTAGCATATACTTACACATACAGATAAATCATGCAAACACCATTAAAGAAGTGCGAATAACCGAAAATAGTTGCACGCACGAAATTCACAAGCACTCAATCAAACACCTTCGCAGCCACGCACACCTTTTCGCACAGCCACTCAACTCAGCTGTCTGCCCACCTACGCTGTTAGTCAATCCTTTTTAGCATTGCTGCTTATGCTACGCCTTATTTTTTGCCATTACTGCTGTTGTTGTTGCTGTTGCTGTTGCCGTTGCCGCTACGCGTTGGCGTATTTGTGTTTGCATTGGCTTTGCCGCCACCATGGCTTTGACTGCCGTCACTGCCAACAGCATTACTATTTTTAGTATTTTTATTGCTGTTGCTGTTGTTGTTGTTGTTGCTGTTGTTATTATTGTTGTTATTACTGCTACCATTGCCATTGCCATTATTGGATCGTCGAAATTTCGGCGCTATGTAGTAAAGCCCATCCTGCTCGCCGGTTGCGGTCAACTGCGGCAATTGTGGCGGCAGCCGCTGATAGTCGTTTGATCGATAGATTGGCGAGTAGACTTGTGGGCGCACCACCTGTGGATGCGAAATGTATTCACTATCCGGATTGATTGGTGGCAGCGGCTGTCGGTAGTTGACCAGTATGTCACGATGCAATGGAATTTGTTGTTGATATTGCCGTTGTGGCGCTAACTGCTGCTGCTGCTGTTGCGGCACAGGTGGCGCGTAGTATTGCGATTGATGCGAAAGCGGTGGTGCCGACTGCGGCGCGTTATAGCGTTGCAGCTGCGCAGCGTAGGGGTTTAGCGGTAATGCTGGCTGATAGGGATTAATAAATTCTGCATCTGGATTGATTGGCGGTCGATTGGGCGCGTAATTGACATAAGTGTCGTTCTCCAAACTCCACAGGGTTTGCGGCGGTTGCTGCTGCTGCTGCTGTTGTTGCTGGTAGTCAGGCTGTGGCTGCGGCTGTGGTGGTGGCAGTGGCGACGGTGGCTGCCGATAGTTGACAATGCGCCGCGCATTGATCTGCTGGAAGGGCTCCTCGTAGAAGCGATTGTTTTGACGCGCATGTAGCACTGGACCGCCGTAATAGTAGCCAGTGAAGCCACGCTGTTTGGGGGAAATGGGAGCTTGCGGTGGCCGCTCAATACGTTGATACGGCGGTGTATGCTGTTGTGGTACGTATTCATTTAGCTCCTGCTGTTGGCTGACCGCAGCCCATGGCGTTTGTGTGGCGACATACGTGCGTGGCGTGCTTGGATATGGCGGCAACTCCGGTTCGGGCGCCGCACGATATTCGGGCAAAAACGGTGTTTGTTGTAAATACTTGGCGCCCAGCCGCAGCTTCTTGGGACGACCTTGCACAGCTGGCTGTGGTTGTTGGTAAGGTGCGTCGGGTTGCACTGGCACGAGCGTGGTGGTTGACTGGTACCGTGGTTGTTGCTGTTGTTGCGGATATTGCTCGTCCAGCCGTTGTTGCTGTTGCTGCCGCTCCACATTTGCCTTCTCCACATCGATGGCATGGAATGAGTTTTCATCGTCAACCGGTGGACTGTAGGTGACCATTGGCTTGAAGGGTACATCGTCATATTCTGCAGGTGGTTGGAAGTCCCCTGCGCTCGCCGTTGGCTGAGCTGGTTCCAGATTCCTTGATGCATCGAAATTGAATTCGTATATCGGTTTGGCTTTCGGTGTGCGCGGTATGCTATTATCGCGCAACTGTTGATTTTGGTAGTAGCGCAACGTCTCGCGTATGGCATTCACTTCTTGTTCGAAGTTCTCCAGTGGGCGCGGCTTGTAGACAGGCGCCTCTACTGGCACCGGTGGCGGCCGTTTATATCTCACCGCCTCCGGTTTGGGTGTGATGTAGACCACATCTTGTGGCAAGTACTGACGTTGCGGTTGCATCCGTGGTGGCAAGTAAGTACGTTGGTTTTGCGGTTGTGATTTGAATGGTCGTTTGCTGGTCGCGTACAGTTTTATTGGCTTAGCCAACACCGGCTTCTCTGTTGTAGCGAGGAAATCGTCAATGATATTTGTGGTAACACTGGTAGGCTGCCGTTTAGCCTCGAAGTACTCATAATAAATCGGATTGGTTTTCGAGAGCATATCCTGGTTATAACGCGGCGTTGTGCGTTCAAAGGCCACGGCATTCGGTCGCGTTTGCGGATATTTGTTGGAGGGGAAGATGGGTATGTGCACCGCGACTGGCACCGGTATAGCTTCGATGACCTCGGGCGGAGCTGCAGTGGGTGTTGGTGCGGGCGGAGGTGGCAGTTTACTCGGTGGCACCACATGCGGTATGGCGGCTGGTGGCTCTGGCGTTATGATAATTGTTTTCGGCGCATATTGGTGTACTTTCGTGATGACTTGTGGTCGATAGGGCGCTTCAGTGGTTGTTGACGTAGTGGTTGTCGAAGTAGTGGTAGTCGTCGTAGATGTGGTACTTGTGGTGCTCGTAGAGCTCGTGCCATAGCCGCGATGTCGACTTAGCGCATGCACTTTTTTTGTTTTTTCCAATCGACTGAATTGATTGGCTGGTGGTGGTAAGACAATGCCCGGCACTAGTGGCCCCGGTGGCACAGGATTTGAGTAGTTACTTTTGTAGACAAATGTATACGCCGGTGGGTAGTAAAGCGATGGGTCATCTTCATCGAAATAATCGGTGCCATTGGAATTCTCCAATGAACTGTTACGTCCCAGTGGAAATGGGCCCAGATTGGGGAATGTAATGGGACGCGCATTGCTCAGGAATGGATTAACAAACGTTTGGTTGTGATAGAGCCATGGTGGTGAGGGCGCCGGGTAGAGGTAGCCGGGCTCACCTTGTGCAGCATCTTGAGCCGTTCCCGGCCGGGTAAGAAGATTCTTCTCGTTGTCACTATCACCTTCGGACGATGCGTAGTTGGCTTCCGCGCCGGCGGGATAAACTTGTATCGATTCGTTAGCGACCGGATAGACGACCGTGAATTTATTATTTCCGATAAACTGTAGCGGGCCATTCTCTTCGAGCTGGACAGGAAAGGGTGGCGGCACTTTTGGATTCGGCGGCAACTTGATTTGTCGACCGGGCGCATCATAGTCATCGATGGGCGGCCACGGTTCGTCTGGTTCGCCCTCATTCAGATTACCGCCCTTGATCACAAGCAAATGATCTTCCGCCAACCAAATATCCTCCTCATTCAAGCCACCAAATGTGCGTTCATTATCTATGGGTGTCTCCTTATTTGGCAAATAACTAAGTACACCCGGCCGTTTGGGTGGACGTCGAAATATCTCCTTTTCAATCAATCCATACTTACCATCACGCACTTGGTCCGAAAGCGTTTTCTTTGATTCATCTTTGTTCTTGTTCGGCTTAACGATATTCTCTTTTCCTGAGCCGGCACTGAGCCGTAAAATGCCATTATCCCAATTTTCAAAATCTCCTGCATCTTCCAGCAGCGCCTCATCATAATCGTAATCATCACGATCGGCGCCTACATGAAATGGACCTGCAGTTGTTGTCGTTGTTGCGGTATTCGTTGTTGTTGCAGGAGTGGTGCTCACTTTCGCCAACCGATATGAGCTGCTCATGGCTAACTGCCCTCCCTTGGAGCGCGCGTACTGGTATGAGGGCTTGTGAGTTGTTACTGAATTCGTTGTGGTGCTATTTGAAGTAACAGCGGAGACTTGAAAAGTGGAACGGCCCTCGGCGTTTTGTATATGTCCAGCCACAAGCCGCTGTATCATGCGGGGCCTGAAACGGTGGATAAGGAAAATTGTGCTTTAGAGTTTTGGAAAATTTAAAGAAAAACTTTTTAAGTAGGTCCTAAAAAATATAGTTATGCAGGGAGTAGTCAATAAAAGAAGCAAAAAAAGTTCTACAAGGTGAAGTCTAAACTAAACAAGACTGATATCATAGAAATGTTTTTTATGACGCCATCTTTTTTATGAGCTACTGCGTTGGAAGCTACATCCCTAGCTGGCTTCCAGTCAAAGCTTGGTGACAATCGCTTTAGTGGGAGCAAAGTTATTCTTATTATCTAAAGTGTCAGAATGCTTGTGTCATCGGTACAAAAATGAGTTTCGAACAAAGAGCTAACATCGAATTTCGTTTTAAAATCGGTAAAACGTTTCGCGCCTACGAAAGGTCTAAGTGTGTCATTCCGACAGGCTCTCTATCTACCCTACCTACCTACTACTACAAATTTTATTTTGTCACTCTCTAGAAAATACTGCAAAATATTGGTTGGAGTGCTGACGGGACACTGTCTCACCCCACATCACGCAGCCAAAATCGGATTAGTCCAGAGCGATGCTTGTAATACGAACGAAGAGAGTGTAGGGATACTTTGGAACACCTAATTTGCCACTGCCCTGCTCTTTATAGGCCTCGACAAATGCGTCTACGATCAACATATTTTTTATCCTTGAAGAATGTTGCTGTCAAAAGGTTGACAGGTTTTTAGACTCACGAAGACGTGCATTAAGAATTGCTCCCTGGCACTGGTAGCACAATGAACCCTAGAGGTCTATGGTAGATCTTTTTACAGATCAGCTAGCACTACCTAACCTAACTTAATGATATTTAGTGCCAACAGAATGATGTCCCATGCCATAGAGCCGACAAAAGAATTGAGCTATTGACAGAGAAATTCGATAATCGTGTAATCTCTAAATGAGTCACTCGAATGGCCACCTCTAACTAATCTCCAATATAAGGCCGTTGGATTTCGGTTTATGGGGTAACGCAAAGTCCTCGAATTGTAACAATAAGACAGATGGCGATAAGGCAGCTGAAGAAGAATATCGTTGTGAAAATTGTCGGCATTCCGGGCGATTGGTATAGAAGAGTGATAGAGCGTTGGCTCCAATACATCGTTCGCTGCAACGATCGTTGATATTTGAGGGATATTGAATTTCATACTTTATACTAGATATGCAGGTTTACCGGGAAAGTCGCTATAGATACTTAACGACATTATTTTTTGTATTCTAAGTTCAAAACCCCGTATTTCTGCCATTTAATACTCATAAAAAAACCATCCGCTGTTCGGAGGCAAAATAAAACTGTGGGCCACCACATTTTCGAAAACAATTAATACACACCACTAAAACAGGGTGGCGCAAAATTAAACATCCCAATTAGCTTTTGAATAACTTTTTCGGTTTCCATGACATTTGACGTCGCTGCTCGAACCAAAGATTGTTTGAGATTCTCCAAATTTCTGTGGGGTCTTCGACAGGCCATGTTCTTCAACTTTTACCACAAACTGTAGTCCAATGGATTTAGATCTGGGCTTTCTGACGGCCGATCTTCAGCGGCTAGGAACCCAGGAATATGTTTCTTAGCCACTGTTCTGTGGTTTTTGCTTTGGTGGAAGATCCAACGGTCTACTTTGAAGAGAGTACTGCTCAACTACTTGACCATTTTTTGAAAGACATCCTTCTGCTATACTTTTGCCCCGGTCTTCACCCCTTTTTCACAGAAATGAAGAGATTTACCGCCTCTACCAGACACTACCCACCAAACCATTACAGAGGCTGCATGGTGGCCACGCTGAACCCATGGAATAACATTTTTTTCTACTTTGGAAGTAGATTTTGTCATTTTACTTATTAAAAACTTCTTCTTCTTCAATTTCTTCCTGCACCTATATCAAATGGATGCGGAAATAATCCGACATCTCGTTAAGAGCTGCCTGGCATTTGCGAGCAATGATGGAATTAATAACAATCCCGCAAAGAGATGTAATCGCCGCTTGGCTATCAGAATAAATATAGACTTTTCTGAAGGCATTCACATTTTTGTCTAACCAGCTGAGGCTGAGCTAGCTGACCTCCTCATTAATGGCAAACATTTCAGCCTGAAATTCGCTACAGTGATTAGAAAGAGGAGCTGAAACGCTTACTTTTGGCTTCTTACAGTGGACGTCCAAGCCAACTTTACCGTCAAGCTTTGAGCTATCAACACACACACGTCTAGCTGGCATTCTAGTACTAAATATAAATAAAAAATAATAATAATTGGCGCTTATGTTAGGTGTTTGGCTCAGCTCCTCCTCCTATTCGTCTTTGTGTTTTTTCACAAATGGGGGACCTACAGTTTTAACACGACTCCGAACAGCAGATATTTTTCATGAGGAGCTTTCTTATGACACAAATTATGATTCATTATTAAAATATGAAAGCCGTGACATTGTGACGCCAGTGACGCTGGTACAGTGTGATGCGAGGTGATATCTACATTTTCACTGATATCCAGGCGGCGATAAAATCCCTCACAAAACAATCGACAACCCCCAAGGTAGCCATGAAATGCGTGCATCTCTTAACGAGATGGCTGAGTCATTTCACATGGATTCCTGGCCATTGTGACATTGAGGGGAACTGCAGAGCCGATGAACTAGCGAAAAACGATACCAAATTGCATGATTATTACATAAACAATGATATAGGTATGTATACCCTTGCAAACATGTACTACTTATCCTTGAAGAAATTGTAAGAGTAGTGATAGAAAGATGACGCAATGAAGCCACTTGCAAAATCGCCCGACAGCTGTGGCCGACTCTCAATGCTAAACGCACAGAACTTCTACTAAGAAGAGATATGCACAGTCTTAACACACTATTTCAGTTCTTACGGGACACTGCCTAAACGGTAGGTACGTCGAGAAAATGGGCATGCAAACACAGGACTTCTGCAGAAGTTGTCTAAACTAGGAAGAGGAAAGACGATCCCGCACCTTCTGTGTCACTGTCCTCCTCTATCCAGACATAGACTCGCCTTTTTGGGTAGACAATCCTTTAATGAATTGGCAGATCCCGGCTCTGTCCGAATTAAAGATTTCGATTTTTTTTAAGGAAATTTTTGAAAAGTACATATTGGGTTTAAGAGAGATAAGGGCAAGTTCCCCACGCGGCATCCCAATCGGCCATGAGCCTGAGTGTGTCCCATTTTTTTTTTGGTGGGTTAGGTAGGGTTCAAAATGCCTTCGCACTTACAGCGACCGTCGTCTACTGCATCGTGTGATGTGGCCACTAAAACGATCCCTCCTCGCCTTCTTCGGAGACACCCTTCCCGGAACTGCTTTTAATATTACTTCGGGAGGGCCCAGAACGGCATCCATAAAGGACGAATTCTATTCACCCACATCTGGGTCCACCATATTTGTAGCCAGCTTTCATGCTGTAGGCTCGTCTCCTTGTGTCTCTGTATCTGTGCGGCTTAACTTTGTTGCACTGTGTCGAGGTAAATCTTTTTTTTTCGTAGTATCATATATTCTCGATGTATATCTTTAGCGCGTTCCAGCTATCCCCACGTTCGAGCATTTTGCTGATTATATTGCTCGGTGCGATGTCGACAATCTGCTCCTTCAGAGCATTTCTTTCCGCGAGCCATCTGTCACAACTAAAAAACGTGTGGTCAGCGTCCTTCGCTCGATGCCTCGCAGTATATGCACTTAGAGAGTGTGTCCCATAGTGGACAACCGCTTCAACCCAACTTAACCTAAATATGGTTCCTTCAAACAATAGTCCACAGGATTAGTTGGACCCAGACCGAGTGTTATGGCCGAGCGTCCTACACCTAAATCGCGTCATTGATTAGTTGCAGCCTTATCTGCATTAATTGCCATGGGTTGGTTCAAATTTGATTGCTAATTTTTATTGGTTGGCTTACCTTTTTAGTAAAAATGGATATACTAGGACTCTTAAGCTAACATCTAAAAAGGCGGTCGTGCAAGCCAAAAAAGAGATATTTTTTAATAAAAACCTTAAAATCGAATATCTCGAAAACGGATTAACTTTGGGCATCAGGTCATATAACCACATGAATCAGAAATTACCTAAATAAGAATGTTCTGGAGTGTCTAGGGTGACTTTCTCGGTAACACTATATATTTTAGCCTGACATCCCAATAAGTCCGTGTTATAAAGGCTGGTTAAACTTTAAGGGGCGATGTTGAATGTAAACCACACCTAAATGTCAAGTTTTTTTCTGCATTTCATTTGACATTTTTCAATTTCAGACTCACTCAATTAAAACTAAGGAAAAATACGTAATCGAGCAACGCGTTAAAGTTATTCAGGCTTATTATGAAAACGGGCGTTCAAATCAAAACGGGCGTTCGAAGAAAATCATCTTCAAGGATGAGGCACCTTTTCACCTCAGTGGATTCGTCAATAAGCAAAAGTGCCGCATTTGGGCGAATGATAATCCAAGAGTGCCGAAAAACCAATGCACTCACAAAGAGTGACTTTTTGGTGCGGTTTATGGGCCGGCGGCATCATTGGGCCGTATTTTTTCCAAAATGAGGCCGGTCAGGCAGTTACTGTGAATAGTGTTCGCTATCGTGAGATGATAACAAACTTTTTATGACCCGAATTGGAAGATATGGATGTGGACGATATGCGGTTTCAACAGGACGGTGCCACTTGTCACACAGCTAACGAAACAATGGCGAAAAATTTGATGGCCGAATAATCTCACGTCGCGGCGATGTCAATTGGGCGCCAAGATAATGTGATTTGACACCGTTGGACTTCTTTCTTTGAGGTTATTTGAAAGAAAAGGTGTACGTCGATAAGCCAGCAACAATTCAAGAGCTAAAGGATGAGATAATTCGGCACATTAACGGCATAGAACCTCAATTATGCCTCAGCATTATCGAAAATTTGCACCATCGGATGGAGGTGTGCCGCCGAGACCGCGGTGGCCATGTGGCCGATATTTTATTTTATACGTAATTGAGCCATACCACTATTAGCATAATAAAGAGAAATGATAATAATTTAAAAAAAAATGTATTTTATTCAAAATCAATACCGGCCATTAAAACTTAACTACCCTTTATTTAAATACAAACTGGTTATGCCCCTAATGGGACACCTTTCGTATACACACATTCCGCCTACACTTTCGACAATATATACGCAAGTACTTCCTTTATTGCTGATCAAACCTCACTTCCACTACACGGCCACGCCCCGCTTATTTAGCCTCAATTTCAACCGAAACGACCCTTTTATTGCTCCTTAAAGCCCGGAACTATGTTTGGCCGGTCATTAAAGCGTGAAGTTTGTGTTTAAACTTTGACCCGCGAACGCTGCTCCACCACTGCCCAATTTTATTACGAATCATGCACAACAAAAACAATGAAACCACCGCAGACGCAAGTAGTAAATCGTAAAATGCGAATCGTAAATCGCCAATCACTTTTCGGTTGTTCGTTTGCTTGTTTACTAAATAAAAATGTCTAAAATGGTAACTCACGTTTTTGGTGTTTGTGGCAGACGCGTTGAATTCGCCGTGTCGACACCGTTGATGTATGTCTGCCGTGGTGGCGTCGCGCGTTCCGCGTTACCATGCGCCGCAAGAGCAGCGACTTGCTTTGACTGGCGCTGAAGGAGTGGTTGATTGTTATGATTCGTCACAGCATCGTTTGGCGCGCAATCTATTGATGACGTCGTCTGACGTGCATCGCCGGCGTGACGATGAGTGTTCACGTTGGCTGCCGTAGTAGACGTCACCGATGGCGACAATAAAGCTGTTGATGATAGAATTGCCGGCGCATGTGGTGCCTTAGCTGTGGTGCTCGTGCGCGTTGCATTAGCGCTGGCATTTTGTTGTTTGTTATTGTTTTTGTAGGCCACACGCTTTATTTGGCGATTGTCAATTTGTTTGTATGTCTTGTTCGCATCAACACTCCTACCGACCGCCGCCGCCGCATTGCTGGTCTGCGAGTTTTGCGTCGCTGTGGCGCTGAGAAAACTACGATTTTGGCGTACATTTGGCGATACGCTCCTATCGGCGGTGCGCGCCAGACGCGCTGTTGTAGGTGCTGTTCCGGCATTGTTTTTGGAGTCGAGTGCTGAACGGCGCGCTGTTTGCTTGAATGGTGGTAGTTTGGTCACGAGCAGTGCTACTGGTTTAGTAGTAGTTCTGGCCGTTGTAGTTTTAGTTGTTGATGTTCTTGTTGTTGGATGCGTCATCACTGTGGTGGGGCGCGGAGTGCGCATAAGTCGTGGTGCACGCAACGATGGTGGCTGTTGTGTTGTTGTCGATGTGGTTCGTTTATTGATGGGCGCGGAAGTTGACTTATCCACCTCCGCTGGCGTAGCCATTGTGCCTGGCCGCAATGCGTCAGCGGGCGCGTGTTGTGATATTAGCAATAACAGCGACAGCAGCGGAAGTAGTGCAGTGAAATGCAAGGTCAACGACTTCATCTAAAATTAGAGAAAAAAAAAAGAAACAAAAAAGGGTAAATGAAATGTTAGTGCAATGGATATTTAATAATATAAACTAATTGTATTAGGGGCTTAATTTACTGTAAATAGCTTTTTGTGTGTGTGTGTGAATGAATGTGTACGCGCATATTTTATGCCATGCAATTTATTTAACACTAATTAAATGCACCTCCTGCAACAAATCGCTGCCAGTAACAACTACCTACTTTATGCGCGTGTTAACCCAACTCCTGCAGCAACAACAATATCCATGGGCCATCCCACTTGCCCATCTACCAGCACACAATTTTCTGCTCAGCTCCTACTGGTATGGATCGTGCAACGCGTCGTAGCGATTTATGGTAATTAGCGGTAATGGATTCCACTATCTAACACATCATGCAACCACTTGGAAATGCACAGCCGCAATGCAAGTGTTGTTACTTTGTAAATTTGTTTGTTGTTGTTTGCCTCAGACAAGCAGCGCTCCATGGCTGTCTGTTCGTGCGGCGGCTCATCTCTTGCACTCAGCTGCAACTTTTAGTAAAATGTGGCTGGTCGTTTATGTGTATGTATATGTGTGTGTGTGTGGCACGTGCTGCATAAATTTTAACGTCTCAGTTTATTACCCATTTTTGTTTATTACTTTCCAAATTGTGTGGAAGTGAATTTATTTTGTTTAATGCCGGGAAAAATTATAGGCTTTTCAATAATGAAGTTACGAAAAACGTCGATAGCGTGCGGGCCAACATTTTGTTGTGAAGTTCAAGTAGTTTTTAAATGACGCCACAACAACGTCCCTATACTTAAATATAATTTGAAACTTTCAGGGATTACTGAGTGTAGTTAAAGCCATTAATGAATAAAATAAGAAAATATAGAGGCGGAGTTTTTTATAAATGACAAAAAAAAATTTGTTTTCAAAAAGTATTGAATAAACAAGCTGTCTTGTTTGGAAAATTAAAAAGAAAATAGTGTAAAAAAAAAAAAAAAATAATTAAAAGAAAAGTTTTATAAAATGTTTAAAAAAAATTGTTTTAAATTTAATAATTTTTAATTTTTTTTTTTCAAAATTAAAAAATTATTACAGAAAAACTTTTTGTTTTAATTTGAAAAAAAAAACATTGAACAAAAAATGATTCATCTTTTAAAAAATTTAATTTAATTTTAAAAAATTCAAACAAATTTTATAATAAAATTTTTACAAATTTAAAATTTAAACAAATTTTACAAAATGTTTCTTTCAAATTAAGTTAAATTTTTAAGATAATTATTAAAAAAAAAAATTGAAATTTAAAAAAAAATTATTACAAAAGAGTATTTATTTATTTTTGAAATTTGAAAAAACAAAAAATGTTTAAGATTTTTAAAATTTAATGTAATTAAAAAAAAAAATAAACACATTTTTTTATAAAACTATTTTTTCAAATTAAGTTAAATTTTTAAAAAATTAAAAAAACAAATTTTTTTTAATAAGTTCGTTTTCAAATTATAAAACAATTTTTTTTTTACTTACTTCACTTTGTTCTTTTAAATTATTAATCAAAATTTTTTGAAACTTTTTAAGACATAGTCTTTTGTTTGTTATTTATAGAATTTAATTTGAAAAAAATAAAATAAAATTAAAAACAAACAAAATTTATAATCAAAAAATTATTAAAAAAAAATTTTCTTTTTTTAATTTGCAAAAAAAATTAAACAAAAATTTTTAAACTTTTTTAATTTAAACTTTTTAAAAATTTGAATGTACCTAAAAAAACATTTAAACAAATTATAAATAAAACATTTTTTTTTTTAATTAAGTTAAATTTAAAAAAAATTAAAAAAAAACTTTTTTTTAATATTACACTTTTTTTAAATATTAATAAAAATTTTTGCATATATTTGAAACCACAGGCTGTTATTATAATTTTTGGGAAACATTTTTTTTTTGTTGTCATTTAAAGAAAGCATCTCCCTCGAATTTAATTTGAAAACAATGAAATTAAAAACAAATTTTTTTGAAATAAACATTTTAAAATTTATTTAAATTTTTTTTTTTTTAATTTTTATGTATTTTTTATTTTTTTGTTATTCTTTTGTTATCCAAACTTCTATAAACAATTTTTTTTAAATATTTTTTTAAATTTTTTTTTATTTTTGTTCTTTATTTGTCAAAAACAATTTCTATGGTTTCATTTTTTTTTTCTTTAATTTTCAATTGAGTTTTAGAAGTTTATTTATAACAATCGAAGATATTTGGCATTAAAACCAAACAAAAAAAAATTAATAAATCACAAAATCACTAAGTTAGGTTACACTTTTTTCAGTTTATTTCTTGATATACTCAAGCCTGTAAGTAATTCAATTGGCAATAAGTTAAAAACCTTGCCCAAATACTTAGATCGCTTGAGGTGAAACTCCTCAATGGAGTAGTAGAAGCGGTAAGCGATTTATTTGTCGAGACCCTACAAGGGAAAAGTTTGGTATGAATGAATTAATATTAAAAAAAAATGTTTTTTAAAGTATGAAAAAAAACAGATTTATGGTTAAATTTTGAATAAAAAAACTTATATTTTGTTTGGAAAATTTTTTCCAAAGTTTACAAAAAAAAAACTTTTGCATATAATATAATATTTTTTTTTTTAATTTTCAAAAAAAAATTTTTATTTATTTTTATTTTTTCCAAATCCATTTTTCAAAACTTTTAAATACTTTTTTTTTCTTTTTTAAAAATATATTAAAACAAAAAAAAAATGTTTTCGAACATTGAAAACAAATAAAAAACAAAAATATATTTTTTTGAAAAAAAAGAAATTTTAAGCCAAAAAATATTTAAATTTTTGAAAACATATATTATATATTCTTTTAACGTTCAAAAGCATTTTTTTTGGTTTTAATTCCTTAAATTTTACATTGTTTTTCAGAAGTATATTTGATAGCAACCGAAGATATTTAGCTTTAAAACTAAAGCAAAATTTCGAGCATTGAGTAAATCTCAAAATTATTGAATTTATTTAAGACTTTATTCAGCTCAATTCTTGTTATACTCGTATTCAAGCCTACAAAATATTTAATTTTTTAATTATATTAGTTAAAAACCTTGTCCAAAATACTTAGATCGATTGACACGAAATCGCTCAATAGAGTAGTGGACGCCGTAACCGATCGTATTTGTCCACACTCTTCAAGGCAAGAATTTTGGTTCGAGTGAATTGTGTTTAGTCCGCAGTTTTTGAAGAGCCCGAGCTTTGCTAACATTCATTATCTATGAAGACACATTGCTCCGCTGCAAAAAGGAATGAAACGTCAGGCGCTCAAAGACGCTACTTAATCAGTCACGGAAAAACGTCTCTATGTTAGTTGCTTTGATCAAGGGCCCACATCAAGAACTCCCAGGTTGACGTGCTCAAAGATTGAACGTACCTTACTTCGACTATTGCCGGAGCTGCATGAATGAGGAGAATGAAGAGTCTGTCAGACATCTTCTCTGTCACTGCACTGCGTGGTACGCCACTAGGTTTAGATATTTCGGCTCATCGCTCTTGAATGATACTGATGAGCTTAGGGATATAAGTGTCAGCCAGACCCCAGATCAATGGATTTGCACTTAAAATGCACGAAATGGTTTAATGCGACGTAGCAGGTAAACTGCTACTGTGGTATCTGAATGGATCGGTAACGATCTAAATGAGTTGGTTTAAAGATCGACTGCTACTTTTACTTACCGACCTACTTACCTATCATTGCCCCTACTTAAGTATATTCAAATGAAATTTCGGAAGATATTTTCGAAACTGAATTTACTTCTTACTTTATAATTTACTTCATTAAACGCAACACTTATAATTGTTGAAAATGAGATAAAACGGGCAGTAATATGTATCATCAGCCACAGCCACTTAATAGAAAAAAATGTGAAGGCTCAGATAAAGATGGAAATTTCATCAAATCACTCAAAATCTTGTTTTTTATTTAGTAAAAAAGTTATTCAAATATGAAATTGGATCATTCCAACCATAAAACGCGATTATGAGTAAGTAAGTATGAATAGAAGACGAATTGGACCATGAATAAAATTTTTTGAAGTGCCACCAATGCCACCTACCCATATCCGCTCGTTCCCAAAACAGTCGGCTCTTCATTACCGGAACGACCCAATCATGTATGGGGAATTATTATTCTACAACAATAACAAAAACAACAGCAACATCAACAGTATTCTAACACAAGACGAAAAGAAGACTTTAATCTGCTTAGAAGTCTCCTTCACCTTTCAGTGCAAGGCTAATCCAATTTGGTTTATCCGTTCTGGAGATTAGCGCATTTAAACAGACACTCAAAGACCGACAAACTTTTTAAAAATGGTCTTACTCTACTCTGTTACACTTCCTACATAATCCACTACCTCTACCACTACTACTACAATGATAATAACACTTTTTGATTTTTGCAATGTACATTCGCGACTCTCCCACAGTTTTATTTTATTGTAGATTCGATTTATTTCTGTTGTCGACATTAGGACCAATTTTGAATATCAAATTTCTTTTGCTAGAAATACAATTCCCATTCTACAAAGTATCAGATTTCACCAATAACCAAATTTGTATCAATTCTAGAGATCTGAAAAATGCATTTCAGTTAAAACTTAAGCGAAACTTGAGGCGCAATGTGTACCAAGCCACAATTTCCAAGCTAAGCAATGTGGCAACAACCCAGTGACCACACAAATAAAAATATAATTTGATTGTTCCGATAAAATTAAAAAATTAAAAAAATTGGCAACAAAGAAAATAAATGTAAATAGAAGGAGGTTGGAATAATGCAAACCTAGCGTAATGTCGAAGCTAAGTATATTAGTATATCGGGTGTTTTTTAAGATCGTGAAAGCTTAAAATAATAATATAAATCACAAATTTTTTTGCAATGATTGTTTTTTATTATAATTTGGTAGATAATTTCAATGCATTTATTTTTGAAATGTTAGTTGC
This sequence comes from Anastrepha obliqua, assembly GCF_027943255.1. Lineage (NCBI taxonomy): Eukaryota > Metazoa > Arthropoda > Insecta > Diptera > Tephritidae > Anastrepha > Anastrepha obliqua. The sequence continues at coordinate 13,883,159 of NC_072893.1, forward strand.
CTGGTTCAGAATACAGCTGCACTTTACACTGACGGCTCCAACATGGACGACGTCGCTGTGTGTTCGAGAGACCTCGAAACTTCCAAGCCTTTTCACCTGGGGAATTGGAATAGTGTCTTTCAAGACGAAGTTCTCCATCCACAACAACTATCGGAAGTATATACTTTTTCAGATAGTTAATAAGCCTTCTAGCTTTAAAGTCACCTACAATCAGTTCAAAAATCTTCATATAATGCAAAACAGAACTTAAGTGGACCCGGTGGTCTAGAAATTTCAACAAATTGTTTTTTTGGTTTTTCAATATATCAAAACTATAGTATCTTAAGAATATATTGTGAAATTTTCATGCGGAAATTCCCAATATTATAGCTTCTACAGCTGATTAACTGGCGGCCCGCGCGCACCTGTACCTCAAACTTTAAACTTTTTTTTATCAAAACGTCGTTTTTCGGCCTGGTGTTGTCAAAAAACAAAAAAAAAACAATATTCAACCGAATCATCTAGTTGCTCACAACATCAGTGCCTATCGCCCGTACTAAATCATATTATTATTTCGATTATTATTAAAATTTTTTTGATTAAAAAACCGATTTTTAGTGTCAAATACAAAACCGCGCTATTTTTTCACATTTTTTATTTTTTTAATTCTAGTAGCAGGTCATAGCTATGGTCTACTGATTAATAATTTTTTTTAGTTTTTGAGTTTTAGATAAATTTAAGAACCGAAATGGACAACACCGTCCAAGTCCAATTATTCGGGAGGGTCAACTTCATCGCCATTTTTAAAATTATTAAAATTAAATTATTAAAAAAAATATATTTGTATGCAAAAGAAGTTAAATAAAAAGCCCAAAAAATTTAAATATTGTTTTTTATTTTTTTTGTTGGAAAAAAACATTGCTGAAAATACCCTACATTTTCGAGCTTTACGTGCACGACAAACACCACTTTAATCTGGATACCTGGCCATAGGAGCATACAAGGAAATGAGAAAGCTGATGAACTGGAAAAAAGATACCGCCATCCAACAAGTCTGAAAGGGTAGAAAGGCGTGCGCAAAATGGAGATCTGCTCGCTATTCCAGAAGCAGGCCGCTAATCCGAATACCTGCAGAATAACGTGGCTCCTCCGTTTGAAGCACAGATGTATGCATTCCAAGCGCAAAGTGCAGCTCTGTCCTGCTGGATCCCATGTAGGCCCCAGAGCCGGAGCCATGCTCGGTCATGGCGCCATCCATGAAAATGCGAAAACAGTGTTTGGCGGGCTCATTTTCAGAGTTTGACCATAGTTAAGCCTCTGGTAGCACTACACTCCACCTCTTTTCAAGTACGACTCTGGATGGCATGGAGTCAAGGGGCATGGAGAGAATCGTTGGATCGAAGTCCATGCCTACTCTGTTGTCCAGTGCCGTACAGGGGCCGTACCAATTCCCATTGCGTTTCAGCTTGCAGGTGGCCTTCAAGGCCTCTCCTTAGATGAAAATATCTAGTGGTGGAAAACTAATCAGAGCATCTAATTCCGAGCCTGATGTAGTCGAAAAAGCTCTGACACAACAGATGACCACAATGCGTTGTAGTCTCGATAAGGTCCTCCTGACTCCCACGAGAGGAAATGTACTTATCCAGACCACTGATGCATAAGTAATAATAGGTCTCATCAGAGCAAAACCTTACTGAACAGAAATGTAAAACAGTTTACCATTCTGAGCAGTCAAACCATAGACAACATCAAGACGCACATCAAAAATAGGATCAGACACTCGACCAAATACCTAACAGACGCGCGAATTATTATTTTATTAAAAAAAAAACCACCCGATACAACACGCCATTTTTCGGTACAAATTTTTATATTCAAAGCACTTTTGTTGATAATAATTTTCGGCGAATATTTCTCTTGTGCATTTACCTATTAATTTTTTTCTTTGTGGATTGTAGATGCATTTGTAGCACAGTGGCAATGCGGTGGCTCGACTGCAGGCAAATTAAAGCAGTAAAGTTCAGTGCAGTGCTTGCCACAATAAGCGGCATGCAACAACCAGCTTGAATGCAATTAATTAGATCGAAAATTTTAGTTTTTTCTTAGCTGCATTTAAACCAGTTTTTAGCAACTGCAAAATTTTTCGCTGATCGCTCTTGGCTGTCTGTAGTTGCAATTTCAATGGACTGCTTCACCGTTCGGGTGCCTGTATGTAGCAGCAACGAATACGAATAGTAGCCACAATGAACGCTTACAAGAGCGTATATGTGTGTGTGTGCAGTGCGCATTGGCCTAATGGCCTGCATAACGGCAACATAGGTACTAAAGCAGCAATAACATTTTTAATCAGATTTTGCTAAATTTTGAAAAAAATCATACAAACTTTTTTATTGCTTGCATTTTTGCTTGTATTTTTGCTTAGTTATTTATTTTGTTGTTTTTTTTTTTTGTTCTTCGTTACAGCTATTCGGCTGTCAATCATGTCACCTGCAACAGTGCGCAACAGCCAATTCGCTAAATTGCCAATTTTACTGCCATTTGCAGCAACAGGGAATGCACGTGCCCCAAAATACAAAATAGAATCGGCCGAGCCGCAGTCTCTAAAGAATCTTGTGAATTCCCCACAATGAAGTTGTTAACCACAGTGAAACAAGACATTTGCGATTTATGTCGTCGCATGGACGTATACACAACAAAACATAGCCAATAACAATTACAACAACGAAAAACCATACACAGAAGCGCAAGCTCAGTCATCGCACGCCACAACTTTCAATTGCGGCTGCTCACTCGGAGGCTGCTCAAGTTTGCTACCAAATTTTGCTGAAACGCCATTGAGTAGCGCGTGCAGACGCTTACAACTCCATCTATTCGTTGGCGATTTGCTTACTTTATTTACTTTACAATTTTATTATATTATTTCCTCTTAAATGCAGCCGATTGTAATTCATCCGCTTGTTTTTTTTTGGCGGTCAAGCTGACGGAAGCTCTGAAGACGGTCTGTGGCGGCTGCAGTCAGCATTGCCGAGAATGCTTTGGGGGTGACTTGGCAACTTGGCAATACCAGTATTACCTGCATTAGCAGACAAATGAATATACACACAGGCACAGCAATGTTTATTCAATTCTACCGTTGCGCTTATTGTATCAGGCAGTTTATTTTGAACGCTTTTTCCGGCGGCCGATCTGCAGTCCAAGTTCAATGGCGTCGCTACGTCGTGAAGCCGCCAGTATAGGAAGCATGGACTTAAAGTGGCTTATTTTTAGTTGGTGTTGTAATTTTTTTTTCGTTTTTTGAAAATTAGAAGCGTGACTTGCGGCAAAACTCATTAAGACCTGAAGCCTGTAGTTAACGCTGGTGTTGAAAAAAGATGAGTTGGCTGCAATTTATTTTGGCCTAATTTGTGTTCATTACTTTATTTGATCAATTTTCAAGGTGGTAACAAATTTTCAAGTGCATTTAAAGATTGTTAAGTGTTAATTAAGAAAATTTTATTGGAACTAAAAATATTGGTAGCACTGCTTTAATGGTGATGGGTGGTTTTTGAAGGATGTAAAATAATAAAAAAAGTAAAATAAATAATTGGCGCGCACCCTGCTGCTAGGTGTTTGGCCGAGCTAATCTTCAATAACTAAATAATAAATTCAAATAAAAATGCTTTCAAATCTCGGCTTCTTTGTGAATAATGTCAAAAATCCGCAGAATTTCTTCGAGATACAGCGCCAATTTGTATTCGTGTCACGGATATAGTGATGTTTTGGGAAATGAAGAATCAGATGCATAGGCAAGAAAGGCGCCGAAGTGGGATTCAACCAATGGAGTGCAAATGTGCAAGCTAAACTGGATTTCCAGTTTCCACAAGCTACAGGTAGACCTGCTAGTAGTAGGTGAACTAATCTAGAAGAATGCAGAGTATTGCGTTTGTTTTGATCATTACTCGCTGAACGCAAAACGAGGACCCTAAAATTTAAAAAAATGATTCAAAGTAAATATATATGGCCTGTTCCAATTATCGTGGGATTAGTCTTTTAAATATCGCCTATAAAGTTTTAGCGAGCGTATTGTGTGAAAGGCTGAAGCCCACCATAAACCAACTGATTGGACCTTATCAGTGTGGCTTTAGACCTGGAAATTCCATCCCCGACCAGATATTCACAATACACCAAGTCTTGGAAAAGGAGCATGAAAGGAGAATCGACACACACCACCTTTTCGTTGATTTCAAAGCTGCATTCGACAGTACGGAAAGGAGTTACCTGTATGCCGCGATGTCTGAATTTGGTATCCCCGCAAAACTAATACGGCTATGCAAGATGACGTTGCTCAACACCAGCAGCGCCGTCAGAATTGAGAAGGACCTATCCGAGTCGTTTGATACCCAACGAGGTTTCAGAGGAGTTGACTTGCTGTCGTGTGACTTCTTTAATCTGATGCTGGAATAATGTGCGCGCCACAGAACTTAATTGCTCAGGCACAATTTTTTGGTATCATCGACCTTAACAACTGCCTTCGCCAAACTGGATAAAGAAGCAAAGCGAATGAATCTGGTGGTGAACGAGGACAAAACGAAGTACCTCCTGTCATCGAACAAACAGTCGGCGCACTCGCGCATCGGGTCCCACGTCACTGTTGACAGTTATAATTTCGAGGTTGTAAAAGACTTCGTGTATTTAGGAACCAGCATTAACACCGATAACAATGTCAGCATTGAAATCCAACGCAGAATCTCTCTTGCCTACAAGTGCTCCTTTGGACTAAGTAGGCAACTGAGTAGCAAAGTCCTCTCTCGAGGAACAAAACTAACACTAACACAAATAAGTACCCGTGTTAGACATGAAGGTTATTTTTTAACCCCTCCAAAAAATAGTATTTGTTTTACTCTCCAAAATACGCCTCTGTCTCGGCGATGACCTCCTCGTTTGAACTAAATTTGTTTCCCGCAAGCCATTTCTTCATGCAAGGGAAGAAACAAGAAAAAGTCGAAGGAAGGCAGATCGTTTGAGTACGGAGATGAATGTGCTGGCGCGTTATCGTGGTGAAACTGCATCTTCTTTTTCGCCAAAAGCGGCATTGTCCCCTTCAAGTTTTTGTGAAAGTGGTCCAAAAACTCACCAGATGTAATATTGTGCAGTGCTCGTTCTTCCTTTCTCTAAAAAATCGATGAGAATGACGCTGTTCGCATCCCAAAAAACGTCGCCATGACCTTTCCGGCCGATGGGACTGTATTCGCCTTCTTTGGAGGAGATTCAGCGGATGCCCGCCCACGTTTACCTAAATTCCTTCAACCAATATTTATAATAACTGTGCTCATAGATGGCGAAGCGTCCGCATAGACAGCATCCAGCTTTGCTTTTAACTTCTCGCATTTTTCCTATCCAAAAACAAAAAGTAAATTACCGAGCGATAGCGAAAAGCACAAAACACATCTTACGCGAATAGCTCCCAAATCCAAACTAACTTATTAATCAGTCTTAAATTTGTTTTGCCGCCGGTTGATAGATGGGCAGTACACGATGCTAACACCAACTTCCCTCAAGAACGTCCTCTGTCAGCAAACGCGGGTATTTATTGATCCGCCCATCCGAACAGAAAGCTCTATGTGCATTTATTGACATATCAGGGGCTTTTGATAACACTTCCTATGAGGCAATCTATAATGCCCCTAAAGAAGGTACCTGAACCCATCACTAGATGGATAATATTCATGCTGAAATCTAGGACGATCAGCACCGAACTAGGAGGCACAATCAAATCTATTAAAGCCACAAGAGGTTGCCCTCAAGGAGGCGTACTCTTTCCTCTTTTGTGGACTCTAGTCATAGATGAACTTCTCCACAAACTGAATAACCTAGGATTTCACACTCAGGGCTACGCTTATGACCTATTAGTTTATGTATTAGGATGGCATGAGGAAACCATTTCGGATCGCATGCAGCAAGCCCTTACAATAATAAACAAATGGTGCACGGAAAAAGGGCTTTCCATTAACCCATCCAAAACAGTACTTTTACCGTTAACTAGGAGAAGGAATATACATAAATCTCAAATGTCCGACCCTTAATGGAACAACACTTCAACTCTCGACAGAAGCGAACAATCTTGGCGTCAGTCTTGACAAAACGCTTACGTGGAATTCCCATATTTAGAGAGTTACTTCAAAAGCCACAAGGGTATTCTTTGCCTGCACAAGGCTTTTTGGTAAGACATGGGGACTAAACCCTAGAATGACCTTCTGGACATTCATAACAGTTGTAAAACCCATAGTCACTTATGCATCCTTGGCATGGTGGTCCAAGGTCAAGCAAAGAAAGGCAGCAAGCGAATTAAACAAACTGCATCGCCGAATATATGTTGGTATTACAGGGGCTATGAAAACATGCCCCATGGATGCATTGGGTGTGCTCCTGAACATACCACCGCTTCCAATTTTGATTGAAAGGGAAGCTCGCTCGAGTGCCTTAAGATTTAAAGGCATATCTGAACTTAAAAGTGGGGATATGAAGTTTCTCTCACTAAGCAGAGTAGATCGGCGTCTTTTCACAGGATATATTACAGGTCAATGCAGCCTGAGGTATCATCTAAATAATATCTATTGGTCTATCTGAGACCAATGTCTGCCGCTTTTGCGAAATGGACATAGAAAGTTCAGAACATGTGCTTTGTGAATGTCCTGCGTTGGGCAGACAGAGACTTCATCGCCTTGGTGGTATCGTAGTATCTCCATGCAATCTTTGGACAACAAACCCAAAATTGTGCTAAAATTTTTAAAAAGCCTTAAACTCTAGGGTTACAAAAATAGGCCTTTCACAATAGATCAACTCTGGTCGCAGTGCGTAATGGCCTTCTAATAATAATAATAATAATATTGATCCGACCTCGTGCGTAAGGAAAGTGAGTCCTTCTTCTGGAAGCTGTTTTGGTACTTTTTCTTTTACCCTCTTTCTTTAAGTTTTTTTATCACTTTCTTAATTTTCTCATTTTTGGATACTTTTTTTACGGGTGGGCCCATCTGATGCATGTGTTCTAGGCTATCTTTTACTTTTTGAACAATGCTTCGAGAGGATTTCAAACAACAACGAGAGAGTGAGGGCTTCTAGTATACGCTGCCAGCTGTGTTCAAAGCATTTTTAACGGACAGAGTTAACACAACGCAGTATTTTATATCCCTGCCACACCATCGACTGTCCTCAATGGCTATCTTGTTAAGTCCAGCACGCATTTGATAGTCTACTACAATTTATTAGCGTTGTTCTATGGCTTCAGAAAGTACCCCAAGAAAAAATATAGAGGTAAGAGTGATGATAGACGGCTTATAATTTTTGTGATATGATATATGAGGCATCCTTGGTTGTTGACATAATCATTCATCCAAAAAATGAAATCGTCGCGAGAAGATTTTGTTCCTTATTTTTTTTCCTATAAGAAGTATAGGGCCTTGAAAAGACCTGTCTTGCGTCGGTTTCGTTTATCTATTTGATTTCTATTTGATTTCGTCACCAGTTATGACCCTCTGGAGCAAATTTGGGTCGTCCCGGACAGAGTCCAACATCTCGTAAGCAATGTTCATACGATGCTACTTTTGGTCGAAGTTGAGCAGTTTTGGTACGAATTTTGTGGCGACATATCTCATGCCCAAATCATTGAAAAAAATGGAATGGCACGAGCCAATCGATATGTTTAGGTCCTCAGCAACTTCTCTAACGGTGATTCGACCACGGTGATTGGCCAATACCATTTTCTTCACTTCATCAATTTTTTCGTCTTTTGTTGAAGTGCTCGGGCGACCGGCACGCTTATCGTCGTTCACATCTTCTCGGCCTTCTGAGAACATTTTGTAAAACCAATAAACGTTGCTTGGTCCAAAGTAGTTTCTCCGTATGACACAGTCAACATCCGGAATGCATCGGCGCACTTAATTTCGTTTTTTCACAGAAAATTTGATACAGGTTCTTTGATCCATCTTTTCGAATAGGTAAACATCGAAGGCGGGCCGTTGACTGTGTCACGGGCCGAAAGTCTTCGATGTTTACCTACGTGCAAGCAAAGCAGCTGTCAACAATTAACTGAACATTCAAAATGGCCGAACTCTTCGGCATGAGTGAGAGACATGAGTACCAACATATCACCACAAAAAAATCGAAATTCGAATATACGTAACCTGCGAAAATTCAAAATTCGCGATACTTTTTAAACACAGCTCGTACAAAGCTTTACAAAAAAATACAACATAACCACCGTCGTTTTTAAACGCCGATTAGTCCCTATTAAGCACCCTTTATATTCATTGTATGACTACCAACTCATATCCTTTGAAACCTCCCATGCGGTGTAAAAATATTTCACCTACAAAAAGGTGTGTCCCCGAGTTTTTACTTATCTTACAGAAATAATACAAATATATGGCAGATACATTTAAAATGTTTTCAGGTTATTGAGTTCCCAACCTAAACGTCTTAATTACACGTTTCAATATTGAATTTCAATTAAAACTTATCGCTAAACAAAATCAAATAATTGTTCAAGACAAGCCGCCACATATCGCCGCTGCGGTAGCTAAGCAACAGAATAAATCAATATTGCACCTTCAAATTGCTTCGGTTGCATATGAATTTCTAGAATAAATGAAAAAGTGAATAGATATAAAATGCCTTTCTAATTAAAATCGGTGTTGGCAATTAATTGAAATTCTTAAAAAATTAATTAGACCAACTAAACCAACTAATTAGAATAACAATACAGATGTGAGTAGAATTCACAGTGCGCACACACACCTGTACTCTTACTGAGTGCCACCATAAGAAAATAGATTAATATACCAGCACACACACACACACACACATACTCATGTGCAAGCTAACGGCAGTTGGGTGCTGCAATAATAAAATTGTTGCACAGTGGGTGTGTGACACACCCGCAGCTATGGAACTGCATGCAGCGCGAAAAGAATAAATTTCAAATGCAAGTGAGTACAATGGCCGTCACTATCGATGGAAAAGCGCGCCAGCCAAGCCGGGCTGCATTAAGGCAGGTATCAAGTGATTTCCAAAAGCAGTCGCGAAATATTGCCATTGTTGTTGTTCTGTGCTTTTTTTCCCCCCTATTGCTGGCAGTTTGCAAAGCGTGCGAGCGCTTACTAATGATACCGTTAGTGGCATTTTATAGCCACCACCATTAAGAGCAGCCGCAACGCCGCTGTTGGTAACCGAGTGCAGTGGCCCACACCGTTACTTCTGGTTCTAGCCAAGTTGGTACGGTCAGTCACACGCCTGTGCGCGCCTCAACACCTTTAGTCAGCCGGTTTAGGCGGCTTACGAAAATAATTCGCCTACAACGCGAGTTGTTTTTCCACTTTTTCTTTCAACGTAATCGGAGTCGATAAGCACCTCTTTTGTTTTTTTTTTGTTTTACTAATAAATTTTTTTCAACTTCATTTTTCGTGTGTGCACTAATCAAATGCAAGTTCGTTGCTTTATTTATTTATTACAACATTTTTATGCTGATGTTTATGGTTTTTTTTTTTGTTTTTTTTTTTTGTATTTTTTTTTTGGATTTTTTTTTTGTTTTTGTCTCTAGCCGTTATTGCCTGCAGGGGCTAATTGGTTGAAAAGCGGTGGCAAATTCATACTAAAGCGCTTGAATGCATTTATGCGCCTGTGTGTGTGTGTTTATGTGTCTGTTATTAGCGCGCGCATATTTTCAGCGGTCTGCCTTTTCTTTGTTACACTAAAATATATTTACGTGCATTTATGCATTTTCATTTTTGGTGTGGCGCGTTCAAAAATTGAGTGATTTACGTCTTTGTCCTTGATTTAAGTTAAGCATTTTTCTAGATAGTGGAATTTTTAAACGCTGACTGCCGCCATATTCATTTCATATATGAAATTTGCATTGCGCTGGTGTCATTGTTGCACTTAATTGCGAACTCTGAACTTTGGTATTACTTTTTGGAATTAATGTAATTACCCAAAATTTAAAAAAAAAATCAGTACTTCTAATACATTCTACCTTTTTGTTTTGGTCACAACATACATTTTTTTCCAACATTATTATTATAATTAAAAAATACAAGATATTGCCAACCAAAACCCTCCTTGACCAAACAAACCATTCAGCTGAAAATATTGAAAATCGCCGTCTGATATATTTAAAGAGTGGGGCTTGAGGCAAAAGTTACTTGTATTGTCACAATTTCTGAAAAAGCGGCATCTGCCATGATTTACCCATTCAATCACTACATGATGTTTCTTTACTTAAAAAAAAAGAAAACAGCCGCACTATGTGCGCATATTTGAAGTGAAACTTCTTAATTTCTGGATTAAATTAAAATATTTAATGAGAATTGAAGTGATTTTTTATAAAATTACATACAATAATAGTGGATAATATTATTATTCATTTGTTTCTGAAATTTGTACATTAGTCGGTGCTTCAATAGTCTGTACATTTTGTATTGATGGTGCAATAGCAGCAGTGGATACAATTGGTTTGTGGTAACTGAAATAGGATATACAGTTTGTCAAGAATATCTTAGCATAGTGAAGAAAAATATAAAATTTTAGCTTTGATCGAGAATTCCAACAACAAATAATAAAGCAAACAAAAAATGTATACACACATTCCGTTATTGTACTTGTCTACGACTATTAGGCGCCAACAGTTAATAAATAAACACACACATTACAAAAACAACAAGGTGGCAGAATTTGTCAACGGTTTCGAATTGTTGTGCACCTACTCTCAGTGGTTCCGATATGGTGTTATTGAGATACAACGCTTTCGTTTTTCCGACGTTGACTATGAAGCCGGTTGGTTTCAATTTCTCTGCATGGCTTGTGGCAGTAATTTAAGGTCACACAGCTCAAACAGATGCAAACAGACACACTCAACACACTTTTCGTTGACAATAAGAAAGAAATTGGTGACAGGGTGCAGCCTTGTTGTACACCACTTAGCACGTGGAAAGGGTCTGACAGTGTTCCCTTATGAAGTACGTATCAACTTGCGTCACTGTAGCTGTCCCTCATAAGTGTAACAAGTTTTTCAGAGATGCCTCTTCTCTTCAGCCCAGCCCAGATGGTCTCCGGCTCACACTGTAGGTTAGACTTAAATTCACCACATTGCTCGATGACAATTCTGAGGGTATTTATTTGTTCGATACAGGAGGAGCCACTGTGAAAACAGGCTTGGCAAGAGCTAATAGTTGCTTCCAGGTGCTGTTTTAGCCGGTTGAAAATTAAACGCACAATAAGTTTAGCTACTGCGGGGAGCACGCAAATGCCTCTTTAATTATTGCAGTTTTTAAGGTCCCCTTTTTTTGCTAGCTTTACAATAATTCCCATTTCCATCTCGCGGAAAATATTCTCGTTCTCGCACAACTGTTGTAATGGGAGATAGAATTTCCGCGGAGACAGCGATGCCATTTTTGTCGAGCTCCGCAGGTACACCATATATGCCGGCAGTCTTGCCATTCGGTAATTGTTTTATTGCAGCAGAGATTTAAGCCAGATTTGGTGGTGATGTTTTTATTCTCGAATTTATTCCGATATTTTAATGCAAACTGCGGACTGGTCGGTAGAGGGATCAAGTACGTTGTTGAGTAGTGCCGAGATATGCTTTTTCCACCGCTAAAAATTGGCCATAAAAGTGTTAAACCATTCAAAAAGAAGTTCGATGTTTGAGTTTCACACCAATTAACAGTAAAAAATATGATTAATCGAATTTCCATCTGCGAAGCTTTGGTCAAACGGAATGAAATTGACACATTTTTTAAACGGATGGTTACTGGGGATGAGAAATGGGTCACATACGACAATATTGTGCGAAAGCGATCGTGGTGAAAGCGTGATGAAGCAGCTGAAACGGTTGCTAAGCCCGAACTACCAGCCAAGACAACTGTGTATTTGATGGAACTTGAAAGGACTCATTTATTAGGAGTTGCTTCCGTATGGTCAAAAACTAAATTCAGATCTCTACTGTCAACAACTGGACCGCTTGAAGCTAGCGATTGACCAAAAATGGTCATAAGAGGTGTTGTGTTCCAACAGTACAACGTAAGACTTGGTTGGGAAGTTTTAATGCATCCACTATATAATCCGGACCTGGCACCAAGCCAAATTTTTCTCTCATTTCAAAACTTCCTGAGGGATACAAAAATGATACCAAGAGAAGATTGTGAAAATCGATTCCAAGAGTTTTTCGCCAATAAAGATTCAGATTTCTATGAGAGAAGAATTATTATGAAGCAACCTTTAAAATGGCAACAAATTATGCATCAAAACGGCGCATATTTGACCCAAATCAGACAATCCGAAACATCTTAAATAAAGTTTTTAATTTTTCGCAAAAATAATGGATTTCTTTTTTCACCAAGTAAGGTTGCTCAGGAATGCTTGACAGCTCTAAATGATATTAGTACTGTCTTCAAGGGCAGGCTTATATGGGCTCCGGGAAATAGAGATATTGAGGGAAATTGCAAGGCCGACGAGCCAGCCAGAAAGGATACTAATCTTCCACTGCTTGAAAATAGAGGCAATATCGGAATTTCTATGGCAACTTACAAATTAAGGATAGAAAATAATATTCTACAGGAGGCCAATAGGTCACAGAGAGAAGAAAATACTTGTGCTACAACCAGGCCAATTTGGTCGCAAATAGCTAAGAAAAGGGCAGGAGAATGGCTCAACCTCTCAAGAGAGAACATCTCGCAGGTCGTGGCTTCTGAGACCAGTGATGGGCTATTATATAAGCCCTTTTCTAAGCTAGAAGTAGTTTCACATAAATATGGCAGACGTTGTGGAGACGAGAAAGAGGAAGAAATAGTAGAACACTTCCTCTGTAATTGTCCACCCTTAGGTAGGAGTAGAGCAAAGTTGTTAAGAAAATACCATTTGGAATCTCTTAGATTAGATTAGATTAGATTAGATTTGTGGGGGGCTGAACAAGTACAAGCACTCAGTCAGGAGGCCATTGTACTACGCCCGGATAGATGTCAGTAGAAAGAATAGAGATAGGAAAGATAAAAGTGGATGGAAAAAACGGATAGATTAGTTTGAGGTCACTCTTCCACAAATTCATTGATGAATTTTAAGAGATCCGGAAGAGGAAGAGTATTAACTTCGTCCATACTCAGTGTGTCCCAACCCAATATCCTAAGTCTGATTCTGGAAAATGCAGGACAGCTACAGAGAAAATGCTCTACAGTGTCGTTATCTTCAAGACAGGATAGGCATATCGGGCTGTCCACGACCCCCATGGTAGCACAGACGTTTTGTCCTGTGATTACACCCACCAGTACTCTCAGGTCTTTCCTGCTGAGTTTTAGAAGAAAGGTCGCTGTTTTCCTGTTTGGTTCTTTCACAAAGCACTTGGCAACTCTGCACGAGTCCAACTCAGACCAACGACGTCTGTGGGTAGACCTCAATAAAGTCCTTAATCCATAGTTGAATCGATGCGGAATTGACACCTAGAAAGGGTTTAGGGCCTAGTGGCATACTTGCAGAGCCTTCATTAGCCAATTTATCAGCTAACTCGTTCCCTGCTATACCATAATGTCCAGGCTCCCAAATAAGACTAACTTTGTTGTGTTTTGCAACACTGTTTAGTTTTGTCTTACATTCACAGACTAACTTCGAAGAGCAGCGTGGGTTAGCAAGGGCTTTCAGTGCAGCTTGACTATCACTACAAATTCCAATACTGTTGCCCCGCCAATTTTTCTCAATTAGCCAGTACGCCACATTCAAGATGGCATAGACTTCCGTAAGGCCATCTGTTCTGTGGCATGGGAGTACTTAGTGTCTATATAGGTGTAGAAAGTGTGCTGATGCCCCGTTAATAGGTTCTCTGGACTTAACCATTGATTTCTATCTGGGATCAAAACGTCATACTTCCTACCGAAGCTAACGACAGGCACCCGATTGTCCACCGGCATCGAGAACAGTGTGCACCGCTCTAACAACTGGTGGTATATCTGACCAGTGGTCAGTGCTTTCTTCATTTCCCCAGACTCCGTTTAACTTGAGCCTGCACGCCGCCATCATCGCTTCCTTTCGAATTTGAAGATCTAGGGGTTGTAAGTTCAGAATGACATTAAGGGCATCACCAGATGTCGTACTCATGGCACCTGTGATACCCAAGCACACACTTCTCTGTAGCCTGTTTAGGGGGTTTGCTCTGGAATTAACCATTGGAATCTCTTACGGAACTATCCGGTGTTGAGATAAAACCAAGCCTACGCTTCATATGAGCATCTAAATGGCTCCAATGATGAATAAACATCCCGTGTTACACAGTGGTGCCACAGCGGACCCTTACTTGGTTTAAGTGAGTTGGCTATTCTAAACCGACTGCCACAAAACACTAACCTAACTTCCCCAAGCAATATTTTAAGTCCTATAACGCAGTTTATTACAATCAAATTGGTCAGGTAGCTTCCAAATTGTGGCGGTCACGCTTCTATTATATACAGAGTGCTTGCCATAAGAACTGCCTGTTATGCTTTCAGTTGTGGCTTTTTATTCTATTACAAAAAAATAAATATTAAAATCCTAAACTTACTAATTTTGGGATTCTTGAGTTAGCATCGCTTTGACCTTGCAACAAAGAAATTATTCTTCATGCTTCGCTTAGTGCAAGAAATGCATAAAATTAGCGCTAGATAAAAATCTATAACTCAACCGCCAAATGAATCATTCGCTAAGATATAAAATTAAATCAGATTTCAATGGCATAAATGAATGTTCAAGTAAGAGTTGCATAAGCGATTACGTGCGCATAGTAGCAAATGTGTTAAACGCCAGACAAATGATTATTAAGTATCACTTTGAGCTATATAAAAAGTGGATCGATGGCTAGTAGAAATGCATTACTCACAGCTTTTGCACTTGAAATAATTGGCTGAGAACCAATCGACGAACTACTTTGCATTTCCGTTTAGAGCGAATTATGTAACCGAGTTAGGGTGTGGACCGTGCACTTTAAGCTGATTTTAAGTATTAACGTACCTTTATTTTACTGCCATTACAATTACAGTTATTCTAAATTATTAGCGCAAACCAGTTGGGCAAGCCATGATTTTCAAATGACCTGGAGAATTTGCACAATCACCACCGGCGCTGACATAACCAATGAACCGGCGCACCAGTGGACCAACCAGTAAACAACCAATGACAATTTGCTTAAATAAAAATCTAAAAGTGCTATTTATAATGAATAAGTTAAAGTGGCAGTCAAATTGAACTGTCATAAAGTGTCACCATTTGCCATTTACCGTTCGTGCCACGCGCAGAGCTAAAACTGTCAAAAGCGCCAACGAATTCGCTGCTCAAAGTAATGGCTTAAATTGAATTGTCGCTTTGGCTTTTTGCAAGTTGATTGGCTCACAATGCACTTGAATATGTTTTTGACAAAATTTAAAATTTTTTGAAAAAAAACGCATATTACAAGAAAAATCTTGATTTGCTGCAAATGCAAGTCCAAAAGTATTTCGAATATTTCTGGCTGGTGTTATTTAAAATTCTAACCGCACTGCACAAGCTAATTAACGAAACTGACCGAACTAGTTTGGCTTTACGCAGTTTTTGTTAGAATTCTGGCTTTTAATTAAATTTTGTGCTGTTATGTTTTTTTTCATTTTTTTATATTCATTTAAATTTTTTTTTTTAATATTTTTTTCATTCTTTTTTTTTGAATTTTTTTTTTTGTATTTTTTTATTTTTTTATTTGGATATTTGTCATATTTTTGATTTCGTTTCAAAATGTGAACGACCACTTTCAACACGCTCTAATTAGCAAATTCTGCCTGAAAGGGGGCGTCGAGTTTCATTTATTTATTTATAACAAAAAAGTGGTAAATGCAAATTAGTCAAAAAACAATAAACCTTTTTATTAAAACAAAAAAAAAATAGGCATGCATTTGCTTAAAAAATAATATAATTTAATAATATCATAGTAAAACAATAGCAGTTATAAGCTGCATGCCACCAGCGGCTGAATCTACACTGGGAGTTGGTAAAATTTTGTGCGCAAAGAAAGTCCCAAAACGCAGCCATGCGGAAACTGCAAACTGCGAACGCTTGACATTTTGGCACTTAAACGCCTGAAGACTGCATCATAAAACACGTGTGGAAAAGACAAAAACAAAGGCAAAAAAAAGCAATAACAACCACAAAAATACAACAATAAATCATAGCTTAGTTGTGCGTGTCTAATTTGCATTTCGTTTTGCTCACAGCTGGCACGCAGCGGTGCACCCACCCACACACCGGAACTGCAGTCAAGCTTCACTTACTTTTATTACATTTTACGCAAATATCATTTTGAGGCATTACAAGGTAGTTATCACAAATGACAAGAGAAATTTTAGTTTAATATCGCGCACACCTCTACACTTATATACACTTTTGTATAGTCTTTCTTATATAGATTTAGTTTTTAGTAAAATTATGCACTGCAGCTGAAGTGAGAATTGCAGATAAGAATCTTGAAAGTGTATGAAAACATTCAATGCAGGTAGGTAGGTATAGTGGTTGTCGTTTGCCACAGTTAGGGCTGCTGTAGACCCACTGTGATACCACCGGGGCTGTCCCCTCTCCTCACTCTACATTATCCTCATTGAACCATCCTGCGGCTTTGATATACCTATTTTTATTATTATTATTATTTCTTCCCACGCCACTCTCCCCCCCGCATACCGCGCGAGGCGGGGTCCATTTTCACCGAGCATGACGGCAGTTTCGTGCTGCAAGTCGTGTCGGCACTTTTTTTTTTTTTTGTGTTATGTTTTGTATTATTTTATTAATATTTATGTCAGTGTTTATTTATTCATGTCAATGTTTTTCTAATGATGTTGCATGTTTTTAAAATGACTGCTTTTTGTATCTTATGATATATAATTGGGTTGATGTTGAGTTCTTTTAAGTTTTTAATAAATGTTTTGTGGAGTATTCCAGTTGCTGAAATCACAAATGGAATTGTTTTTACAGTTTTTTGTTTCCATATTCGTTTTATTTCTTGCGTTAGTTCACTATATTTTTCAATTTTTTCTACATATTTTCTGTGTATGTTGGTATCATTTGGGGTGCTGATTTCTATGAAGTATGTTATTTTGTTTATTTTATTTATTAAAGTAATATCCGGTCTATTGCTTGTTATAGTTTTATCGGTGTGTATTGTAGTGTCCCAGTAAAGGGTATGTTCTTCATTGTCTAAGATGTTTGAAGGGATATATTTGTAATATGGATCTTTGTTTTCTTGTAAATGTTGTTTATTGGCTATTTCTTGATGTATTATTTTTGCAACTATGTTGTGTCTAAGTGTATATTCTGTGCCTGCTAAAATTTGACATCCTGCGGTTATGTGGTCTATTGTTTCTGGGTATATTTGGCATCTTCGACATTTGTCGTTAGTTATACTTGGGTCTTTGATTATGTATTTTTGATAGTTTTTGGTGAGAATTACTTGGTCTTGAACGGCAATTATAAACCCTTCCGTTTCAGGATGAAGCTCTCCTCTCTGAAGCCAAGTGTAGCTATTTATTTTGTCAATATTTGGGTCTTCCATAAGATGTAAGTGTTTTCCGTGTAACTGTTTCTGTGCCCAAATAGTTTTCTTTTCGTCAACAGTTGTTTGGGTGATTGTTATTTCAGTGTTTTGTAGGTTTAGTGGGGTGTAGTGCTTATCTGCAAGGACTATTGCTTTGTGTAGATCAGATGTGTGGGTGTGGAAAAATTGTCTTAATGTTGAGATTTGGCTATTGTGAAGGTTTTGGATATCAATCAGTCCTCTTCCTCCTTGTAGTCTTGGTATTGTAAGTCTTTGTGTGCATGAGTTGGGGTGAAGTTTTCTATGTTTGGTAAGTTGTCTTCTCGTTGTTCTTTCCAGGTTGTCAATATCAGTTTTGGTCCAGTTTATTATTCCAAAGGAGTAAGTGAGTATTGGTATGGCATAGGTGTTGATTGCTTTACAGAGGTTTTTGGAATTTAGTTGTGTTTTAAGTATCTGGTTAAGGCGTTTTTTGTATTGCAGTGAAAGGTGGTTTTTAATAGAGGTGTGGTCTATTTTTGTACTTTGTTGGAATCCGAGATACTTGTACGTTTCATGTTCTTCCATGTTTTCAAGGAGTTGATCGTTTAACGTTTCAGTCAGTGCGTTAGTCCATTTTCCTTTCTCTATGTGTTGTGCTTTACATTTACTGATGCCAAAGCTCATTTTTATATCGTTTGTTATTTGTTCTGTTATTTTTAAAAGTGCTTTTAAGTGTGTTTGTGTGGAGGCGTATAGTTTGATGTCGTCCATGTATAGAAGATGGTTTATCGTGTGTTTTGTAGTCTTTTCGTGTATTATATTGTATCCATATCTTGTGTTGTTGAGGGTGTTGGAAAGAGGATTCAGACAGAGGCAAAACCAAAGAGCACTTAGAGAGTCACTTAGAGAGTCAGTTATTATTATTATTATTATTATTATTATTGGAAGGCCATTACGCACTGCGACCAGAGCTGATCTATTGTGAAAGGCCTATTTTTGTAACCCTAGAGTTTTAGGCTTTTTAAAAATTTTAGCACAATTTTGGGTTTGTTGTTCCAAAGATTGCATGGAGATACTACGATACCACCAAGGTGATGAAGTCTCTATCTGCCCAACGCAGGACATGCACAAAGAACATGTTCTGAGCTTTCTATGTCCATTTCGCAAAAGCGGCAGACATTGGTCTCAGATAGACCAATATTATTTAGATGGTACCTCAGGCTGCAGTGACCTGTAAGGTATCCGGTTAAAAGACGCAGATCTACTCTGTTTAGTGAGAGAAGTTTGTCAGATATTTCTTTGTTGGGACTTAGGAATAGTTCGGCTTGACGCTGACCGGCACAGTTTAGCCAGTGTGCGGCAAGTTTTATTTCTTCCCATTTCCTAAGGAATTCATTAATGTGGCCTTTTGTGAGTCCACAGAAAGGCTCAGGACCAGTAAGTTGCATGTTTGCTACTTGTTTTGCAAGGTCATCAGCCATTTCATTTCCCTCATGTCCTTCATGTGCCGGAATCCAGCCTAGTGTTACTATGTTGAGGTTCCCTAACGTGTTCAGAAGGTTTAGGCAATCATTTACTAATTTAGAGGTGATAGTTGTTGATAGAAGGGCTTTTAGAGCCGCTTGGCTATCTGAAAATATGTACATGTGAGTACCTCTCATTTTCCTGCTAAGGCATTCTCTCACACATTTCAATGGCATATATTTTTGCCTGGAATATTGTTGGGTAGAGTCCCATCGGAATCGATTTTTTTAATTTAGGCCCATTGATTCCTGTCCCTGTTCTACAATTTTCCAATTTGGACCCATCAGTAAACCATAGCTGAGAGTCAGGTTTGAAAGTGATAGAGTTAGTTCTCCAGTCTGTTCGTTCATTAATTATAACTTGGAAGCTCCTGAAGAGTATTGGTTTGGGTTATAGTATATCATCCCTACGAAGAATGGGACTATGTAGGAAGTCTTCTAAGATCTTTAAATGTCCTTTCATATCCCCACTTTTAAGCTAAGATAATCTTAAGGCACTCGAGCGAGCTTCCCTTTAAATTAGAATTGGAAGCGGTGGTATGTTCAGGAGCACACCCAATGCATCCGTGGGACATGTTTTCATAGCCCCTGTAATACCAACACATATCAGGCGATGCAGTTTGTTTAATTCGTTTACTGCATTTCTTGGGCCACCATGCCAAGGATGCATAAGTGACTATGGGTTTCACAACTGTGGTGAATGTCCAGAAGGTCATTCTAGGGTTTAGTCCCCATGTATTACCAAAAAGCCTTGTGCAGGCAAAGAATGCCCTTGTGGCTTTTGAAGTAACTCTCTCAATATGGGAATTCCATGTAAGCGTTTTGTCAAGACTGACGCCAAGGTAGTTCGCTTCTGTCGAGAGTTGAAGTGTTGTTCCATTAAGGGTCGGACATTTGAGATTTATGTATGTTCCTTCTCCTAGTTAACGGTAAAAGTGCTGTTTTGGATGGGTTAATGGAAAGCCCTTTTTCCGTGCACCATTTGTTTATTATTGTAAGGGCTTGCTGCATGCGATCCGAAATGGTTACCTCATGCCAGCCTAATACATAAACTACTAGGCCGTCAGAGTAGCCCTGAGTGTGAAATCCTAGGTTATTCAGTTTACCTAACAAGACTTGTTATTTTTATATTGACCACTTCAGCCAAGTTATTCAGGGAATTTTTTCCTAAAATATTGAACCTTCTTCTCTCCAGAGCCATGCACCCGCATAGGAAGTGTTCTATAGTCTCTTCCTCTTCAATGTCGTTACAGCTTCTGCAATAGTGATTATGGGGTACTCCCAGTCTACTGGCATGCCTGCCAATCAGACAATGCCCCTGTTAGGACCCCAAGAAGATTTCGCATGTTCTTCCTGTTCAGTTTCAACAGTCGGTTTGTGCGGCCCATGTTCCATTCCGGCCACGTCATTCTAATTGTTGCACAGGCAGGGATTGAGTCCAGAGCCTGTTGGCAGCTCTGATAGTGTGTTTCTCTATAAGCATCTTGCAAGTTGCTAACGGTATAGGTATGTTTGCTTTGTCTGGTTGAATCGGTAATGTGGTACCTAATCTCGCCAGTTCATCTGCTTTGCAGTTGCCTGCAATGTCGCAGTGGCCCGGCACCCAGAGCAGGTTTATTACAAAGTCCTGTGATAGTTCTGTCAAAACGTCGATACACGATACATAGACAGGGCTAGTTAACTGAGGCGGCAGCCCTGGGTCGGGAAAAACCCGAGTCATTCCGGTAACGAAGAACCGGCTGCATGAGAATGGCGTTCCCGACATTCATCGGGAGATCATCACCACCTTCTTAAGCTCCCGACCATCGATTGCCGTAATCGGAGTCCAACCGCCACCTACAGCAGATGAAGAGCTCCAGCTTCCCCGTGAGACCCGTGTAACATTGGCACAATACTGTAGCAGGTTAACTGCTACTTATCCAGAATTGACCCCGACATACCAAACATATGTCCGGCATGTGATGGCACCCCGCACGACACTAACCACCTTTTCACATGCCCTCTAAAATCTACTCATCTATCACCCCTCTCACTCTGGACCCAGCCTGTCGAAACATCTAGACGAAGACGACCGGTGATATAAACTACACTGGCAGGGCTTGTATTACTACTACAACAATAACAACAACAAGAGTTGATCAATAACTGCAAAGTAACCATCACATAACGGACAGAACACTGAAGCATTGCTTATAGATCCATTCAGGAAATTACAATTCATGATTTGGGTTTGCGCTCTGTTGCTGCAAAGTTGGTCCCAAAGTTGATACCTGAATTTCATGCACAACAGTGGCTGCTTTAATATCGCCAAAGACATGATTTCCAAGTTTAAGTCCCATCCAACATTCATCGAACGCATCATTACTGGAGAAGAGACGTGGGGTCATGAGTACGACACGCAATCCAGACTTCAGACGAGTGAGTGGCGAGCTCCGAATGAGCCAAGACAAAAACAAAAAACCACGTCGTTTTCAGTCAAAAAAGTTAACGATACTCATGGTTTTCTGCGTCTTTATTTGCTATTCGTAATCAAATGTAAGCGAATATCCAATTAAAAAAAAAATGTTTTTACAAATCTTTTTTTTTGGTTTTTTTTAATTTAAATTTTGAACTAAAGGGTGATTTTTTAGGAGCTATAGGAAAGTTTTTCAAAAAAACACACGTAAAATTCAGAAAAATGCACGACATTTTTATTTAAATCGATAGTACAGTCCATATAATTTAATGTTTGGAGATTATTTCATGCAAATGTTGACCGCGATTGCGCTTCAAATGGTTCATCCGCTTAGTCCAATTTTAGCATACTCTTTCCAATGTTTCGGCCGGTATCTCACTTATAAATGCTTTAATGTTGTCTTCCAATGCGTTAATTGAAGCAGGCTTGTCTGAATAGACATGAGCTTTAACATAGCCCCACAAAAAATAATCGAAAGGCGTTATATTGCGCGATCTGGGTGGCCAATTGACAGGTCCCGAACGTGAAATAAAATGTTCACCGAACTCGCCTCTCAACAAGTCCATTGTTACGCGTGCTGTGTGGCATGTGGCACCGTCTTGCTGAAACCACATGGCATGCAAGTCAAGCTCTTGCATTTTGGACAAAAAAATGTTGGATATCATTTCACGGTAGCGCTCACCATTCACAGTTACGTTGAGATTCGCAGCATCTTTGAAGAAGTACGGTCCAATGATACCTCCAGCCCATAAACCACACCAAACTGTGACCTTTTCTGGATACATTGGTAGCTCTTGCAATTCTTCTGGCTGATCTTCACTCCAAAATCGACAATTCTGCTTATTTACGTACCCATTGATCCAAAAGTGAGCTTCGTCGCTGCACACAATTTTTCAATAAAAAAGTGGATCTTCGGCCAACTTTCACCAAAAATTTTGCGTTGCGGTAGGTCGTTCGGCTTCAATTCTTGCACCAGCTGTATTTTGAAAGGCTTTACAACTAAATCCTTTCGCAAAATTTTCCACGTTGTTGAGTAACAGAGGCTCAATTGCTGCGAACGGCGACGAATCGATAAATGATGGGCAACATTAACACTGGCCGATACAGCTGCGATATTTTCTTCAGTTCGCAATCTACTCAAGCGTACGTACGTTGGTGGTTTGATGTCCAATAATGTAAATTTGGTTCTAAATTTAGTCACAATAGCTCGAATAGCCGCTTCAGTGGGTAGATTAATCTGACCATAAAATGGAACAAGCGCGCGATAAACTTTCTTAACAGAACACGCATTTTATAACAAAATTCAATGATTTGCAGGCGTTGTTCGTTTGTAAGACGATTCATGGTTAAATTATAGACCAAACTGAAGATGGTTGACAGTAAAACAAAACACGTAACGTGCGTCAGCTGTTTAAACCAACTGTTTAAAAAGATAATAGTTAAAAAATCACCCGTTTAGAATCAATCTTCCTTGTTTCACACGCCTTGGAAGCATAAGCCACAAATCATCTTAGGAAACTCTGCCTTTTATATTCCGTTTGTCGCTTATGATGCCTTCGATATTACAACAATTTCTTCAAACTTTCCGGCTGTTAAATTTCTTTGGTTAGATATTTCGCCTCCATTTTTCGTCTGGTATTTTCCTCCTTAAACTTTGTGGTATTTTAAAAATTTCTTTCTACAATTTGATGACTAACTCCAAATGGCATACAACTTTTTTACGAAAACCGCAGAATCGTCGATGCCATTTCCAATTATCACTCACAAACCCAAAAACGGATGTGTCGCACATTCCGCTACACTTGCGATTTTTTTTTAATTTTCGTGTCTGTTTATTTTGCGCTCGTTTCGCGCCACATTTTCGTGGTCGGCACTTGTCAATTTTAATGGGTGCAAACTCTGCGGACTACAGTACCTGCCCTGCCTAACAACTGTGCGCGCACCACTCACTTTTTCCATGAATTTGCCTTTCTTGGCTACGACGACGCGGCGGCTTAAATGATTTTTGTCTTTCTGTTTGACTGCTGCTTTTTTCGGCGCTGTGACGCGTCGCGTGCGCAAAGGCGCTGATCAAGTCAAACATTTGCAGGCGAACAAACAAACAGTCGGACAGATATGTCAACATGCAGCACATTTCAATAGGCCACAGAGCTGCCAATACCACAGCATAGGAAATGTAGTTAAGACCATTCGTTTGTTGTTGTTGGCGCCTTTGCTGCTGCCAGCG
Source organism: Anastrepha obliqua (assembly GCF_027943255.1). Lineage (NCBI taxonomy): Eukaryota > Metazoa > Arthropoda > Insecta > Diptera > Tephritidae > Anastrepha > Anastrepha obliqua. The sequence continues at coordinate 13,906,864 of NC_072893.1, forward strand.
CTGATGGCCAATGCTCACAACAATCTGTAATGGCTAATGGGTGGTAGATAAATGGGTAATGGCCAGGCATTGGGCGCATTTGTAAGTAAGTAAGTAAGTAATTGAGCATTCTGCTGATGTCCACTTGCGCTTCGGCCAAGCGGTGCTTACATCGCATTGTTGTGTGGTTCGCCTAGCCACGTATGTGTGTATGTATGTCACGTTCGTTGCTTGAGTCTTTCGTTTGCGCGCCTGTGCTGTGTTTGGCGGCTGTTTGTTTGCTCAGTTGTTGCTTATTGATATTTGCTGTAATTGCTGTTGTTGCTAGCAGTACATTTCATTAAATGTTGCATGCATTTCGCATTCTCTGCCTTGTGGTATGCGATAATAAATTGTATAAACTGTGTAACATTTAAAATTGGCGGCAATACAAGCGAATTTGTCGATTGCATAACTTTTTTAAATTTCCCAAATTGTTTTGTTTTTTTTCATTATTTTTTGACTAAGCAAAAATTTAAGTACATGAATTCCCTTTGCAAACTAGTAACCGAGCATTTCTTTTTAGTTAAAAATTAAAATTTTTCATGTTATTCAAAAATTTCATTCAAAAAAATTTATTTCATTTCACGCTTCAAAAATTCTTATTTTATGTAAGTCACCCCTTGATGCCTACACTTTCGTTACACTCAATAGACTTTTCGAAAATATTCGCACATAAATGTTGCGCTCCTCTGTCAGTCAGCCCCTCAAATAACGCGCATACCCCGCTAACCCCTAACCACCTACGAAGTGCTGGATTAGTTGCGCCGGTTGTGGTAAATTTAAGTTTTTCGCTTTGCGTGAACTGACTTTTGTTTGACTTGCACATCTTTTATTTAGTTGAGCGCTTAAATGGATGTTGAATTGCCTAGTTGGCCACTTGGATGGGTCGTTGGCGTTCGGTTATTCGGTTACTCGGCTAGTTTGCAGATATTTTGCGCAGCATGAAAGCGCAAGTGATGCCCCAGTTACGCGCTGTGAATTATGCGCGCGTGTTTAACTATTTAGCGGCTATTCTGTTTCTGTTTTTTATTTTTTCTGTTTTTTTATTTTTCTGGTTGCTGTTGTTTGCTCACACAGCTGGTTATCTGTAAGTTGATTTTTATGACTTTTGTGAAAATAATTTCGATTTTAGAGCCCATCGACCAGGCAGTTTTTGCAAATTTAAGTGGCTGATTAATTGTATGGCACCGCGGAAATGTTTCAGCTTTGAACAAAATATCGTAAAATATTTCGTTGTTTCGTTGGTTGCGTTGGCATTAAAGTTTCAAATAAAAATCAAATAAAATTAGTGCATGTGATTTTCTTTTAGTGCAAATGGCTGATGATCGTTCAAGTGCTGAATTTCTTATCATCATTTTTTTATGGTATATTACTAAATGCTGGCGCAAAATTAATCATCCGAGTTTGTTTTTGAATAACTAAATGAATAAAAAAGAGATTTTGAGTAATGGAAATGAAAATTTAGTTTGATCTTTATGCACTTCATTGCTTGTCTATTTGTTTACTGCAGTTGTTTGGTTCAAAAGTAGCAAATTTGATTGGCGTACCACGTAATTTTAAAAAACTTCAAATTTTCCGATAGGGTGATTAATTTCAGATCTCAGCCTTCGACCACTGACAGGCATTGGTGAACGACTTCATTTTATGACAAAAAAATTTCCTATTTATTATCTTCAAAAATGCACATGAAAACTCACATGACTTTCACAGAATTTCCAACCTCGCATAGTCCACCAACCCTACCCAATTCTCTATGTGAGGCAATTTTCAAACACTGTACATACCCTGATTCATATACCGCATAGTGTGTAAATCTTTTATATATTTACGCTTAAGTATTGCTTAAAAATATCTATCATGTTTTGTCACCGTATCCTATCTGGCATAACAGTAAAAGCAAAACAATAAACAATCGCAAACAATCTGAAAGCAATCAATAGAAAGCGTGACATAGCGGCTGTCAAAAGTGTTGTAACGCTCCACAGTCATAGTTTGCAGTTGAATTTGCATTTCATGTACACACACACACACATATATACATCTGTGTACTCAAAAGTTGCAAAAAAGTGTAAAGAAAAACTACAAGCCCCAGTCAGTCAATCACTGGCAGCACCCACCGAGCGGATCAAACGGCTGATCGCTAACACGATCACTAAATTGAAATAATTAGAAAACAACAAACATTGTCAGGAAGAAATAAAGGCAATGAGATAAAAAGTAAAAGAGTGAAAAAAATTGCTAAAATAACGATTCGCAATTAGACATATTCGTGAATATACTTCTGTATATTAGGGTGGCCCACCAAACAAGGTTGAAGTTTTTCTACGGAAATTATATATAATATTATATATATATATTGTTGTTTAAAAGTTCTGCTTTAATATTTCGCAAAAATATTGAGATTTACGTGAGATAGACCTCATTGTAATTACCTACAAAAATCGAGTCTTAAAAATATGTTCAAAAAAATCACCTCAGATGAGAGAAAAATTTTAATTTAAAAATTCTGCTTAAAAATGTTTAAAATGTTATCAACAGCATCAATATAGTAAGATTTTTGGAGCTACTTTCAATTTAGTATAGCACAAGTACACAAATTTTAATATTTGTCGAAAATATTTTGAAGGAAATGTAAACAAAATTTAATGAATTTTATAATTCTTAGGAAAAAACGGTATAATGGAAAAACAGTACCGATTTTTTATATGGATTTTTATATGCATCTTAATTCATATATACATACATACAGCCATGGACAGATAAATAGCACAAATGTGAATCTTATATGTTAAGTTAGGTTTTTAATACGAACTCTGCTTTGTCCAAATAAATTTGTTTGTTTACATTTATTACCGTTATTAAGCTTACATTTATGCGAGGAGTTTACCGTTCTTTTTTCGATGGAATTTTTTGCGTTCTATTTTATTTATTATTTTTAATGCAGAAGTTATAAAATTGTATAATACATATATGATACTTTATGTAGGAGAAATTTTTCTTGCGAAATGTCCCCTCTGTTTTGCCGGCAAGCGCAATGGGGTGTAATCTTAAGAAGTTCTTACGCGTGTTGGGTATTCAGGACTATTAGCATTTTGTAGAATTTCTTCTGCAATCCTCAGCCGAAATTTTTAAAATAATTATTTCTTAGAATTTGGAATTTGTTTGCCTTGTTGAAATAAATGGCACGCTTTTTTACAGTTAATGCAGCAGGCGTACATTGCACGTCATTGCCAGTCTAGAGCCGATGACAAGTCGACGTGCACTGCACGCCTTTCCAGCGCAAGTGATTAAATAAATTATTGATTTTAGACAGCAGGACGAAAAAATTTTAATACGGAAATTAATTTAATTTTTTTCCATTTTTAGAGACGAAATGGGATAACAATTTTGTAAATTAATCAAAAAAGCTGATTGAAATCCCTTTTATAAAATTAATTGCAAATGCAAAAGTCTACATACTGAGCTTTCCAGGACGTATTTATAAATTATATTTGTTCGCAACACACACTGAACTATAGGGTTTTCCAATAACAGGTGCTATTGGTGAATGGATTGCGCTATCGAGAGATGATTAACGATTTTTTATGACCAGAATTGGATGGTACTGATCTGGACAGCGTTTATTTTCAACAAGGCGGCGCTTCGTTCAACACAAGCAATGAAACCATTGATCTTTTACGGGAAAAGTTTCTCGACCGTGTGTTCTCTCGAAGAGGTGATCACAATTGGCCACCGAGATCTTGAAATTTAACTTTGAGACTTTTTTCTTTGGAGCCACGTGAAAGAGAAGGTCTACGTCAACTACCCAGTGCCGATTCAAGACCTCAAAGATGGAATTCGTGAGGCTATCGAGGACATAGATAGGGCAGCCACTTTGCAATTCGGTTATGGAAAATTTCATGAAAAGGATATTGTCCTGTAAGCGTGGTCGAGGTGGTCATTTGCCTGATGTTATTTTCCACTATTAACGGCATACCTACCTCTTTATAATGAAATAAACACCCGATCATCTATATATATAAATGTGAAAATCTGTCCCTATATTAGCTTAAAACTCGCGAACGGGCTCACCTATCCAAACCAAATTTTAAGGCTTTGTTTGGACTATTCAGTAGATGGTTTGTGTTTTAAAATTTTAAGAATCGGATACCAGGGTCTCGAGATATAATCCAAAACGTGGACCCGGGTAACCCTAGGATGTGTTTGTACCGGTACCTTACCTGTATATAGGTGACCACCACAATCAAATTTTAAAAAAGTACAGAAAAGGCTATTGTGACATCTTTAGAAAGTATGTTGAATGAAAAAAATCAACTAATTCAACTGTTTAAACATTTTACGAGTTCTATACAGAAAACTTAATATGAAAAATTTCTTGCGATATAAAACAAACATTTTATGTATGGTGGTGCGAAGCCCACTGGGTGATGCTAGTTTATATTAAAAAATAGCATTTTTCTTTGAATATCAAAATAAAAACTCTGTTTGGAAAACCCTATAAGTAGCGGAACCTCAATAATGTCGCTTTTAACCTCCTACCACCCATGCGGTGCACTATAAACCACCCTTTCCGAACATTTTTTACTAATTTTAATTCCTTCCATAGTTTAAGCATATGAAATAATTTTGTCCTGCTAAATTTTGTACTGCTCGCTCCACTGTGCGTCGTGCTAAACCTTTAAACGCTAATCTTTTTCCAGCTCGCAAATGACAAGCCGTTCGTTGTGTGGCGTGTCACTTTTTTATTGTACTTTATGCCCTACACATATTTTTATTTTACAATGTATTGTTACAACTTTGTGATTGTTCACATCTAATTGCATTCGCCTTTGCCTTACACCAGTCAATCATTTTGTGTCTGTGTTCTGCGGAAATAAAAACCCATTCAAGCTGTCAGCATTTGCAAATGAGGTAGCAAACGAGCCAATGGATTTATGCTTATGCTCAGATCAACAGTAATGAGCGCATTGGCGCTGCCTTTGTTGTTTCAATGTACAACTTTTATTAACGTTACTTACTTTCTTTCTCTCTCTGAGTCTGTAAAAGTGCAACTTTATTGAGAACGAGGTGTCGAACTCTGTTAGTGGTTTCAATATTTGTTGTTTGTTTTATTTACTTCTGTTGTCTGTTTTTGTTTTTATTTAATTGTTTTCTGCTTTTTAAATTTTATGTTAGGGGCATAAGCCACTTAAAATTTGAAAGTTAGTTGAGTGTGAAATTTTACGATTTGCAACATTGAGAGATTACGCGCTTAAGCTCTTGAAAGTGCATAGTAAACTCCACATCTACTTGTATAGATATTGGACAGTTATGTATGTATGTCGGCGTATTCATAGAAAGGAAAACTGTTTGAAGGAAGTTACGCATTACATTAAATGTAAAAGAGGTTGGAAACTAAAAAACTAAAAAAAACTAATAAGGGGTAAACAGATCAGGAAAGGAAATTAGGAAGAAAATTATTAGCTACATTATCGAATAATATTGAGGACTGTGAAATACTGAGGAATAACATCTTGTTTTATTTTATAGAAATGCAAGGCATTCTTAAAAATTATAAATGAAAGCATTAATTTGAATACATTTTCCATCTCTCTCTCTTTTACTCTTATGCCAACTTTGAGCAAGTTTACGAATACCAGGTTTAAAGATTGAGCCCAAACTTTGAAAATCTTGAAGAATCGACTCAAACCCTGACATATTCGTAGAAACAGAAAAACTGCTCTAAATAAAACTCTCCTAAAGAAGCGAATATAAATGTGATTACTACTTGAGCTGACCTGACAAGAAGCTCTTGGAAAAATATAAAGGAAGTGACTCAAGTGGAAAGTGCAATGCCACAGTGGTGGCATTCTCAAGTCGTTGTAAAAGTCGGTGCCACCAGTCTGGAGCCAAGATGTTACTACGAGAAAGGAAAGATTTCCGGGGTCAATAGGGTTTAAATCAGTAGAAAACTATATAGAAAGCACAACAAATCAGTTTCAAAGAGTTGTGTGTTTTCTAACACCCATATATTGGCTTTAAATCACTAAGAGAGACATAACTCCGAAAAGCTAAATTTGCTCCGAGTAGCTGTGGGATCGCTACTGAGACCTAAGAAAGGAAGAGAGACGTATTATCCAAAAGAAGAAACGAGAGGCCGAAACACGTGAGTGGGAGGAGTCTGAGATGCTGGCCAAAGGGAACAACGCCCGAAAATTTTACCAGAAAGTTCGGCGGTGTTAAGATCGGGGCGTTTTGCTGTAAGAACAAAGGCGGGGATTTAGTGACTTGACATCTAGAGTATATTTAAATAATGGAGGGAAGACTTCTCGAACCTGTGATAGTGATAGCTGCGCATGTCACAGAGAATGTGAAGATCCCGATACCCCAATCGTCGACGATGGAACAGTCGTTCCGCTACCCGACCATGATGAGGGGAGAATAGCAATAATGCGCCTAAAGAACAACAAAGCCGCGGGCGCCGACGGACTTCCGGCTAAGCTATTCAAACACGGCGCTGAGGAGCAGGTAAAGTGCATGTATCAGCTTCTATGCAAAATATGGTTCTATGTAATATGAGAGCATGCCTGCCGATTGGAATTTAAGTGTGCTCTGCCCAATCAATAAGAAGGGTGGTCCTGCAATCTGTGCCAATTATCGCGGGACTAGTCTTCTAAATATCGCCTATAAGGTTCTAGCGAGGGTATTGTGTGAAAGGCTGAAGCCCACCATCAACCAACTGATTGGACCTTATCAGTGTGGCTTTAGCCATGAACGTCCACCATCTACCAAATATTCACAATTTGCCAAATCTTGGAAAAGACTTCGAGGTTGTAAAAGACTTCGTATAGGAACCAGCATTAACACCGATAACAATGTCAGCCTGGAAATCCAACGTAGAATCTCTCTTGCCAACAAGTGCTACTTTGGACTAAGTAGGCAATAGAGCAGTAAAGTCCTCTCTCGACGAACAAAACTAACACTCTACAAGACTCTCATCATGCCCGTTCTAACGTATGGCGCAGAAGCGTGGACGATGACAACATCCGATGAAGCGACGCTTGGAGTGTTCGAGAGAAAGATTCTGCGTAAGATTTTTGGACCTTTGCACGTTGGCAACGGCGAATATCGCAGGCGATGGAACGATGAGCTGTATGAGCTTTACGGCGACATAGACATAGCGCAGCGAATAAAGATCCAGCGGCTACGTTGGCTGGGTCATGTCGTCCGAATGGACACAAACGCTCCGGCTTTGAAAGTATTCGATGCGGTACCAGCTGGTGGTAGCAGAGGAAGAGGAAGGCCTCCTCTGCGTTGGAAAGATCAGGTGGAGAAGGACTTGACTTCAATTGGTGTGTCCAACTGGCGCCGGTTAGCATGAGAAAGAAACGACTGGCGCGCTTTGTTAAGCTCAGACAAAATCGCGTAAGCGGTTATCGCGCCAATTAAGAAGAAGAAGCTAGTCTACAACGATAACATTACTTGTTTCTAATTACAAACGAATTTTATTCGATAGCTGCTAAAGTGGCATAATTCAGAGTCATTATGTTAACTTTTGGGGAAAATGTGTCGTGGGACGAGTACACCTCTAAATTCCATGTTTTCCTGTCATTGACACTTCCCATATACATTTGCCATAAAACAAAATGTAAAAATTTGTATAATTTTCAGATTTATTCAATGCTGAAAATTTCGGTGTGATATTTTTGGGTCTTTTTAACATTTCTATAATATTTGTTTTTTGGCTTTTTCAGTTTTAAGGATAAAATAGACTTCTTAAAATGAATTTTTTTTTTTTGAGCAAACAAATTTTTTTTTGTACCGAAATCCGCTCTTAGTCTTTATTGTGCCAGTTTATCTCCCCAAAAAATCAGCACAGATTGCAACATATTTGTGTAAAATATCGGCGCTGTTTCGGAAAATATTTGAGCACAACAAGAAAAAAATAACTCCAACTAAAAGAAAATCTGTGCTAGAAGTCTCTGCGTAAATATGTGGCCGTGCAACGTGTCACCGACGGCGACAGCAACAGGGAAAATCTGAGTATGTGAAAAATTATTTAAATAAATAGCAGCCGCATTTTCTCCTCAGCTCACAAGCCACTAAGCTCCCACTTTAACCTGCCCATTTACAGTAGTAAAATCGTGTCAATCACTAAACCGTTCCCCCACCTAACCCACATCTATTACTGGTCACTCTTGGTGCTGGTTGTAAGGAAAAACACTAAATGGCATACTTTGATGGTGGCATATAAACCCTTCGGCTCGGCGTTTGCGGAATGCCGCCTGATATGTGCGGCAGGCGCTGAAAAAACAAAGACTGCATGAAAATCTAAGAAACCTTTTTTGTTGCATTTAATGCAGACTGCAAGAAAATCAATTCAGTGGCGAGTGACACTCGTTTCTTGCAGCAGCAGCGAGCGATAAATTGTCACCCGCTATGCATGTTGTCCGTCTTGTCATGGTATTTATTATTTGTGTGCGACAAAATGAAATGGCAACGGCAAACCCATTCATTGTCAGCAAAATGGACACGAAATTGTCGCACGAACCAGCAGCGGCACTGATAATTTGGCTACAAACTCATATGTCGCATGTTCAAATATGGTTTTCAAAGGCGCTGCTAGATTATCTGTGATCGCCTGGTGTCGGTGTGTCGCCGGTGAGGCGTGAAAAAATATTTTATCATTGTAAAATAAAAATCAGTAGAGATTTCTATTCTAACTAAATAGCTTTTAAATATAATTTATATTCAATTATATGTACGATTTTTGAAAATTTTCTATCCGTCTAATCGGAGTGTGACCGTGGAAATTCAAACTTAGAGTTCAGTTATAAAAAATATAAATTCTGCTAAATACGAATGCGCTAATAATGAAACAGTCATCGACCACTTCAGAAATACGCAGGGATGGCAAGAATCACAAGCAAAGAAATCCCCTTTCTGAGAGTTCTTAGGCACTGGAATATGCACGGTAACGGGGACGGCAATGAATTGGCCAGAGGTTAATATTTTCTCAATCACTCTGTAGCAATGTTACTCAGCTGTCTATTTGGAGTGATACAGATATGACTACACTTGCAGTTTACACGAATGACTGACTCTCCTTCTACAGCCATCAAAGCCACGGTTAGCAAATGGGTAACTACAACCCACAAGCGAGCTTGGCAGGCTGAGAGACGCTGCAGATGGACTAAACTGATGTTACCTGTCAAGTCCGACCGACTGTCGCAGATCCTCTTGTCATTAAGCAGAAGAGACTGTAGAGAGCTGGTTGGACTGATGATGGGCCACTTTCTAGGTATCTCAGAAAGTGCACTCTGCACAGTATGTGGAGAGGAGGATGAGACGCCGAACCACTTTCTGTGTGCCTGCCCCGCCTTCGCTCGAATCACGCTTGACGTCTTTTACACTGACGTGCTAAGAAGCGACCACCTTGGCTCCTGGATAACCCCAAGATTTACTCAGATTTCTTCGATAGATTTAAAGGAAAGTAAAAGGGAATCCGAGTGCAGTACAATGGACTTAATTGTGTCTGAGTGCTGTACTTGCTAGTTGTCCCGACAAAAAAACAAAACAAAAAAAAAAAATAGAATAAGGGCAAGGAACAAGATATGCATCAGCCAAAGGACGACGGAGATTAAACCCAGCTTTTTCTTCCACTTCATTGACGCGATAACCACTTAATCGCTTTTAGCCGAGTTTAACAAAGCGCGCCAGCCGTTTCTTTCTCGTGCCAACCGGCGCCGGTTAGACATTCCATGTGAAGCCAAGTCCAACTGATTTTTCCAACGCAGAGGAGGTCGTTAGCCTCAGCTGGTACCGCTTCGAATACTTTCAGAGCCGAAGTGTTTGTATCTATACAGATGATACGTTCTAGCCAACGTAGTCGCTGGATCTTTATTCACTGCACTATATCTATGTTGTCGTAAAGTTGATACAGGTCATTGTTAAATCGTCTACGATACTCGCCGAGGCCAACGCTTAAAGATCGAAGACTCTGTGTCACAATTTTTCTCTCAAACACTCCAACGGATGCCTCATCGGATATTGTCATCGTCTATCGATTAAACCCACTTACCTCAAGTAAAACGCACAAAGCTTTCTGAAAATTCAAAAAGAAATATTTTCAGACTAATTGCTACACTTATGATCCATAGACCCTTGGGGAATGTGCAGCGAAATAGGCATACATTACACTTTTTGCCTTAAACGCAAACTCAAGGTCAATTAAAAACGCTTCACCACGCGTGAAGTGCTCGGCATTGACGCAGAATAGACACCAAATACCTACGCATCTTCTAAGAGTCAAATCCTAAATCTAATACGGAAATGCAAGTGCTCCCTCTAACTAACTTAGCTTTCAAGCTAATTTGGTCCTCGGCTAGGCCCTCAGGAGGCGCTTCTACTAACCAAATCTATCCTGACAGACTTGCAGAATATGTGCATTGAAAAACTCCGAATGCCTTCTTGAATCTCATCTACTTGGATATTTAAAGAATTCATAGAAATAAATATTTTCCGAATTATAAACGCGGGTACTCTCACTACCAAAATAGCGCAGCACCAGCTTTCTCTCTCTACTGAAAGATGTGTGAAAATTAAAATATTTGACAAATTGTTAGTATTTTCTGTCGTTTGCGACAGAGCTGGGAATATAAGTTAGTCTGAAACATTTGATTTACTGGCTTGGTACAAAATCTAAAAACGCCAGTTCATATCTATTTAGGCCGATTGCTGCCGATGCTGCTGGGAATGCGATAACGATTAACAGAATTTGGTTAGTGGTATGGATATTAGTGATAAACTATAATAGATTGTGTGATATGCCTCATACCCAGCGAAACGACCAATTTATTTTAAAATAGAGAAGAACAACTTCACGTCAATATTGCGAAACTACGTTATAGCGCGTAAAATTGCCTTCGATATACGAGCAGAGGAACTTTAGCGACTGTACCACTTACGTGGACACAAGCCGACGCCTGTAGGAAATATAACCGGGCGCTAATTTTCGATAGCAAATTGGCAAAACAGATGGGATCACGCTTCCAAAGGCCGATGGACATATAAGTTGATTCCCAAACTAAGATTTCTATCTAACTCACATTCTCAGTGAACATGGTGGCGTTTTTGCCCGCCCGGAATGGCACAGCGAAGATGAGAGTGCAAAACACGTGACTTTTCACCATGCTAGATTTTATGAAGAGTGCTTCGAGCTCGCATGTTGCAATATCCTCAGCGCTATCTTCACACCGGGTAACCTTGTAACGCAAATGCTGAACTCGGAAGAGAAATGGGAAGCAGTAAAAAAGTATGCAGCAAGTATTGTAAAAAACTCCCAAACATAGAATAGGAGCCCAAAGTGGAAGCGAGGCGAATGGGACCGATCTAGAATACCTCACAGATGCATCATCCAAAGAAGCCATGTTGACGCAGATCTCCTATTAGGGTGACTGTATTTACCAACAGATGACAAAGATGAACCCAAACAGACGACAAGTCGATATTAAGCAAGAATATTGCAACTTATTGGTCACAAAGTAGTAATGAAGGCTATTAATAGCGTATAACCCCCACACACAACTAGGAGAGAGGACGCAGGTTCCTGGTATATTCAAAAAACACAAACGCGGCTCTATCTTGATGAAATGCTTTTAACAGTCCCAGAATGAAATCAGACGAGAGGAAGGAATTTCATAGTTCTAGCGAGAGCATGCCCCACATACCACTGGTGTGACGCCATCTTTGATGATGTTTGTGGCACATTCGATTTTAACTTCCTCTGACAACAAAAACCAATAAAAAGAAACTTGTAACCCTAACTTGAAGAAAAACCAAATTTGGTGATATATCACGCGCGACTTTCCAGTTCATGATAAATTCCTGGTACTTTTTACACTGAATGTATATTAAAGTTTAAAATAGATACTCGCACTGAAAGACCCTGTACAAATAAAAGTTGTGCGAATAATGTGAGTTATTCGTTGGTGGCTGCTAGTATCGCTGACAGTGCGGAAGGAGATATGCGGCATTAAATCTGCGTAATTGCTGTTGTCACTGTCAACTTGAAACATAATTTTTCTACCTGTGCGCGGCTTATCTGGACCAGCGGCGATTTTACATTTACAGTTCATTAAACCAAATAGCAGCTGCCTCCAATGCCAATACACACATGCACATATACATATAGGTAAATATATATTATAATAAGTAATAGACAATTTTTAGAATGTTGCCCGCAAGGTGCTGACAGGTCGGCAATTAAAGGTAGGAAGGAAAAAACAACTGCTGATATGCCAGACATGTTATCGAGATGGCTTTAACGCCTGCAATTACGCTTGTAAAATGGCAAACCACCCACCCACTTGATGCTACACATACACGCTTGTATACATACGAGGGTTGCCTCTTATATTTTGCGCCCAATAATGAAAACGCAGTAAAATAATAATGAATTTTTTTTTTTTTTAATTTTCTCCTTGAAAGTCAATGCACTTCTGCATTCGTTTGAACCAATTTTCAAAGCACTTTTGCCACTCAGAAGGGAATATCTCTAAAATGTGCTGTTTAAAGGCTTCGACAGCTTCTTCGAAAAACGTTAGCCGCGCATTTTATCTTTGATATTCGAGAACAAAAAGAAGTCATTAGATGCCAAATCAAGACTGTAAGGACTGGATGATCCATTAATTCGATCTTTTAAGTGCTCAAAAATTCTCTTCTGTTAGATGATTCGTCTTTGGCAGTTGATTTTTCTTAATTCTCCGAAAGGTTCTGGTTGTGTATTACTCAGAATTGACTGTCTTACGTTTTTTTCTCTCTTGTCAACAAGTGCTACTTTGGACTAAGTAGGCAATTGAGTAATAAAGTCTTCTCTCGACGAACAAAACTAACATTCTGTAAGGCTCTCATAATCCCCGTCCTAACGTACGGCGCAGAAGCTTGGACGATGGTTACATGCGATGTAGCGTCCCTTGGAGTGTTCGAGAGAAAGACTCTGCGGAAGATTTTTGGACCTTTGCATGCCAGCTATGGCGAGTATCGTAGGCGATGGAACAATGAGCTTTACAATGACATAGAAATAGTGCAGCGAATAAAAATCCAGCGGTTTCTTTGGTTGTTACAGTCGGCTAAAATCGCGTAAGCAGTTATCGCGCCAATCAAGAAGAAGAAGAGTAGTACAGTTGCGACACGTTCAGATTTGTCGAACACTTCCCAAACAGACGACCATTTGCTTTGAGTTGCTTCTTTCACGAACTATTTTTGTTGCATTAAGCTCGCCTTGGAATACCCAAAATGTCGCTCGCTGTTTGGTTGTGGCTCATAAGCATGGATCTGAAACTGTCACCTATTACGCTGTCACAGACGTACCTCGAATCACCACGGCTGAATTTCTGTAGCATTTCTTTGCACTAATCGACACCAGTTCTTTTTTTCTTTTGGCAATTGTCAAATTATGTGGAATCCAATGGACGAGAATATTGAATGTAGGTTGGTCACACGAATGCCCAAGGATGGTTCTATCTCGTGATATATCACATGACGATCTCACATTATCAATTGCCACACAGCATCGCTTCTTTCGCACACCTTAATTAGTTCAATTGAAAACAGCTGTCCAAGTGAACTAAAAATTCTAAACGCAATACAAACCTTGAAAAACCACAAATCAGCTAGATTTCGGGAACATTGCAGCCGAACTCCTAAAAGCCGATTACGAACTCAGTGCACACATAATCACATAATGAGTTAAATGAGGGTGCTAAATTCAACTTACCCAAAAAAGGCGACCTTTCGGAGTGCAAAAACTGGCGGGGAATCACACTGCAGAATATGGTGAACAAAATATTCGGCCAAATTATCAATATACGTTTTTCGACGGCTCGTCAACCGAAACTCAGGCGGGTTTCCGACCAGGCCGATCATGTGTCGACCACGTCAACAGGGGTTCGAGCTATAGTGCAGAATTCTATAGAGTGACGAACCCCTCTCTATCTAATCTTCGTCGACTTTCAAAAAACATGCGGGCCACGATACGGTCCACCACGATGCAATCTAGAGTGCATTGGCGGGTAACGAATTTCCAGCTACACTTACTAAGCTCACAACAGCCTGTACACCAACGCATGTTGCCGTGTGAGTGATCCAATAAACATCGCGACCGGCATTCGACAGGGCTGCATGTTGTCACCACTCCGTTTTAGCATTGTGTTGGACTGTGTTGTGAGCAAGGCAACGTGCGAAATAGATGGCATAACATGGGGACTGAATGGACGTCTCGAAGATTTCGATTATGCCGACCACATACGAGTATGCCTTATAATAGGGTAAGACTCCGTCAGAAAATATGAGATTTGCAAGTGGTCTTTCGATTTCTTTGAAACTTTGGGAAATATTAGTTCTAGGTAAGATACATTCAATAGTCCTGTAAGAACAAAGACGGCGATCTGGTGACTGACGTACAGAGCAATCTTAAATTATGGAGGGAACACTTCTCGAACCTGTTAAACGGTGACAGCTGCGCATGTCATAGAGAATGTGAAGATCCCGATACCCCAATCGTTGACGACGGAGTTGTCGTTCCGTTACCCGACCATGACGAGGTGAGAATAGCGATAACGCGGCTAAAGAACAACAAAGCCGCGGGCGCCGACGGACTGCCGGCTGAGCTATTCAAACATGGCGGCAAGGAGCTGGTAAGGTGCATGCATCAGCTCCTATGCAGAATATGGTCGGATGAAAGCATGCCTGCCGATTGGAATTTAAGTGTGCTCTGCCCAATCCATAAGAAGGGTGATCCTGCAATTTGTGCCAATTACCGCGGGATAAGTCTTCTAAATATCGCCTATAAGGTTCTAGCGAGCGTATTGTGTGAAAGGCTGAAGCCCACCATCAACCAACTGATTGGACCTTATCAGTGTGGCTTCAGACCTGGAAAGTCTACCATCGACCAACTATTCACAATACGCCAAATCTTGGAAAAGACCCATGAAAGGAGAATCGACACACACCATCTTTTCGTCGACTTCAAAGCTGCATTCGACAGTACGGAAAGGAGTTACCTGTATGCCGCTATGTCTGAATTTGGTATCCCCGCAAAACTAATACGGCTATGTAAGATGACGTTGCTCAACACCAGCAGCGCCGTCAGAATTGGGAAGGACCTCTCCGAGCCGTTTGATACCAAGCGAGGTTTCAGACAGGGTGACTCGCTGTCGTGTGACTTCTTTAACCTGATGTTGGAGAGCATCGTACGAGCCGCAGAACTTAATCGCTCAGGCACAATTTTTTATAAGAGCGTACAATTGCTGGCGTATGCCGATGATATTGACATCATCGGCCTTAACAACCGCGCTGTTAGTTCTGCTTTCTCCAAACTGGATAAAGAGGCAAAGCGAATGGCTTTGGTGGTGAACGAGGACAAAACGAAGTACCTCCTGTCTTCAAACAAACAGTCGGCGCACTCGCGTATCGGCACCCACGTCACTGTTGACAGTTATAATTTTGAGGTTGTAAAAGACTTCGTTTATTTAGGAACCAGCATTAACACCGATAACAATGTCAGCCTTGAAATCCAACGTAGAATCTCTCTTGCCAACAAGTGCTACTTTGGACTAAGTAGGCAATTGAGCAGTAAAGTCCTCTCTCGACGAACAAAATTAACACTCTACAAGACTCTCATCATGCCCGTCCTAACGTATGGCGCAGAAGCTTGGACGATGACAACATCCGATGAAGCGACGCTTGGAGTGTTCGAGAGAAAGATTCTGCGTAAGATTTTTGGACCTTTGCACGTTGGCAACGGCGAATATCGCAGGCGATGGAACGATGAGCTGTATGAGCTTTACGACGACATAGGCATAGCGCAGCGAATAAAGATCCAGCGGCTTCGTTGGCTGGGTCATGTCGTCCGAATGGATACAAACGCTCCGGCTTTGAAAGTATTCGATGCGGTACCAGCTGGTGGTAGCAGAGGAAGAGGAAGGCCTCCTCTGCGTTGGAAAGATCAGGTGGAGAAGGACTTGGCTTCACTTGGTGTGTCCAATTGGCGCCGGTTAGCACGAGAAAGAAACGACTGGCGCGCTTTGTTAATCTCGGCCAAAATCGCGTAAGCGGTTATCGCGCCAATTAAGAAGAAGAAGAAGATACATTCAAGCCTAAAAGGATTTTGAAAAATTTTCAAAATTGAGTCATCTACGCCATGTTGAAAATCGGGACCGTGTTTTTTCAAAAATCAATATTTCTTGAACCGTTGGATGGATTTCAATGCAATTTACAGACAATATAGAAACAAATAAGTAGTTTAAATTAGTATTATGTTAAAAAAAAAATTTCGAAATTTTGACCAAAAAAAGTCAAAAAAATTTTTTGAATCAATTTTTAGTTGATTTGGCCACTTTTTTAGATTTTCTGTTATACACGTAACGATTCCTTATGATTTAACCTTTATTTTGAAAAAAAAATTTTATGGTGTCTATAATAGTTCTCGAGATATTGCGATTTTAGTGGAAGCGCGCACGCACTTTCGCGTACGCACGCACGGTTCGCGCTGCGTTATGTGTTCCTGTATGAAGTGACTGGAGCAGACTGCTGCAGGTCTGTGCGCGTTTTTCTACTCCGGCGCTGCGTAACCGCGAAATTCACGGTGTTCGCTTCCACTAAAATCGCAATATCTCGAGAACTATTATAGACACCATAAAATTTTTTTTTTCAAAATAAAGGTTAAATCATAAGGAATCGTTACGTGTATAACAGAAAATCTAAAAAAGTGGCCAAATCAACTAAAAATTGATTCAAAAAAATTTTTTGACTTTTTTTTGGTCAAAATTTCGAAATTTTTTTTTTACATAATACTAATTTAAACTACTTATTTGTTTCTATATTGTCTGTAAATTGCATTGAAATCCATCCACCGGTTCAAGAAATATTGATTTTTGAAAAAACACGGTCCCGATATTCAACATGGCGTAGATGACTCAATTTTGAAAATTTTTCAAAATCCTTTTAGGCTTGAATGTATCTTACCTAGAACTAATATTTCCCAAAGTTTCAAAGAAATCGAAAGACCACTTGCAAATCTCATATTTTCTGACGGAGTCTTACCCAATACACACCTTTGCTGATATGTCGAAAAACCTAACGCTAGTAAAAGAAACAGCAGCGAATGTAGGCCTCGAAATAAATATCGGTAAAACCAAGGTAATGCGTTTAAAGTGGATCTGTACACACAAATTTAAAATCGACGGTACTGAGCTTGAAGAAGATATTGCCAATCGCATAAGTCAAGCGAAACAGGCTCTCTTAAAGATGTGTGGAAATCCTAATGTCAAGTCCATCATATTATATGTCTAAGAAACTTGGAATCTTGCAGTCACAGACTTGCAGCGCTTACAAGTGTTTGTGAACCGTTGCCTCCTACAGTACCCAAGACTTATGGGCTATGACGAACCAAAATGGAATACGCAAAAGAAAGTGGGGTTGGCTTGTACACATTTTAAGACCGACTTCACCCGCAATGCGATTGATTGGAACCCGCAAAGTAGCCGACGAAGAGGCAGGCCATCTCTAAGGACAAACAAAAGTTGGAACGAACCAAAGGGGCTGGCGTTCGACACAAGCGAATGGAGGAAGATTCTTGTGGGCATCACCTGTCTGTTAGTTGGCTAAATGACAGTCCAGAGTATTGTTTACAAGCGCTCGGAAACATTTTGCAAGAGTAATGCGTTTCAAACGTAAAAGTGTGATTGCATTATATTTGACTGGAAAATCCGGACCTGCAATTGTTCGTGAGCTTGAGCACCTTAAAGTAAATAAAGTTCTTGTTAATCGCACCATTACTCGTAACAATGATACTGGTAGCATCGTGAAATGTCTTGGAGGTGGTCAGTGAAGAATCGACTTGTAACAACTGAAAATATCTGACCGTAGAATCCACCGCATACTAAAAAATTATATCATTCAAGCCTTACAAGACCTAAAAGGCGCATAATCTCTCACCAAAGCAGCAACAAGTCAGACTTAAGAGAGCGAAGAAGTTGCTCCGCTTGGACGAAAGCGGTAAATTTCCGTTTTCAATTTTGTTTTGTGACGATAAAATATTTCAAATTGAGCAATTCGTAACCTCCCAAAACGATAGGACTTATTTGACCGACCGAGAATTTGAGTCATGGATTGGCCACCAGGAGCCAGCAACCGCCACAAGTAATGGTTTGCGCCAAGCGCGGATGGGCGCTCTCTAATCGTTTTCATAGAGCCTGGCGTCAAGGTATTATCGGGAAAGTATTCTTGAGGTTGATTTAAAGCCGTGGGCAGACAAGCTTTTTGGTGGCAGACCATGGACGTTTCAACAGGACTCAGCACTATGAGCACCGTCTCACAAAGCTCGAGTGAACCAAGAATGGCTGAAAACAACATTCCGAACTTCATCTCGTCCACACAATAGCCCTCAAATTCATCAGGCGCAAACCCGATGGATTCTTCTATTTGGGCCATTTTAGGGAGCAAAGTCCGTACTAAAAAATTTACCAGACTCGAGGCGTTAAAAAAAGCCATTGTCCGCGAGTGGACCAAAATACCTGCTAGTCACATTCGGGCAGCTTGCAATACGTTTCTGGGCCGTCTCAAGGCCATAGTCAAGGCTAAATGTTGTTATATCGAGCAAAAGTAAATTGATTCTTAATTTTGTATTATTTTCGCACATTTTTTACTTGGAATTGAATAAAAGTAATTTTTCAAACTAAATTTATGGGCTTTTTAATTGGTTACACTTCGAGTGCCGGACCTTGTATATATACATATGTATATATCGTTTCTTTCTGGCGCAATATGCGTTTTTGAACGGACTTCACAAAATTCATCCTGCAAGGATCGACGGCCGCAGTGGCTAAGTGTGGTGCTTCAACGTCAAAAGTGAAAATAAATTGATCAATGCACTCCGGTATCCTTAATAAACCTTGTAAAGCGTAATAAATCATCGCACGAAAACTTTCATAGGTTAATTCGATGAATGAATTTTTCACCTCGTCAAAAAATACAAATAAAGCTCGTCTGTGAAAACTTTATAAGTAAGTTTTTGCTAAAAAATACCCATCTTTTTGTTAAAAATATCGAATTACACCTCGTCATACACAGAGTTGCAAAGGCACAAAACATAAAGGGCAAACCTCGTATAAACATTTGCATTATACATCAACTATTCATGGATATCCTATCAATTACATGTAAAATATGGGTATATTAGTCCATAAATGTTAATATTTATTAGAAATCTATGCATTTATTTTTCTTGCGGTTTTGATATGCGCAGCCTCAGCGACAGGTACTTTGTTTGACATATTGACAAAACAAATATTTATTATTTCACAATTAGCAATAAATTCAATATAAGCAACTAAAAGTTCAACGCATATGCGTACTTACACACACACACACACACGCATACAGGCGTAGCTACATACCCGTTTGTGGTTTTCTATAAGCCGCTTAGATTGCGCCGATAAGCACAAAGGCGCAGACGCAACCCACATCGAGTCGAGTACGAGCACCAGCTCCGCTTCGGAGGCAGGCTGGCGCGCACCTCATTGCCGTTGCGTAAATTAAGAGGCGTGAATTGCTACACTAAAACTCTATATTGGTGCGAATATATCGCTTTACGCGGTTAATAAATAAATAAATGGGTATTTTAATCAAAGCCAATTGCTATGCACGCAAAATGCGAAAGGCCTGCAAGGCAGCCACCAACTTTAGAACTTTTTTATCTTCTTATTTCCAAGTATCTGAATATGCATTTTCTTTTTTTTTTGTTGTTTTGTACGCAAGCCATTTTTCTTTGCCTTTGCATATTTAACTCGCTTTCATACAGCACGTTCGTGTTGTTGTTGTTTTTATTGCTGTTGTTGCCGCCATTGTTGTCATTGCTCTTGTCAATGCGTGCCGCTTAATAGCCTATAATTTTCAGTTTTATGTTCTAATCGTCGCGATAATGACTTCGCAGGCCGGCTGCAGCAAAAGCCGTAATCTTTATCGTCATCTTGATGTTGTAGCCCGATAATTAAAATATGAAAATTGTAATAGATTGGCTGTAAAAATCGCTCGTAAATCTGCCCACTTTGGGCGCCTACAAAAGCATAATGGAATTTCTATGTTTTACGGTGATGCAATTTGTGTGTTGCATTCGTGAAAGTATGTGGAAATTTATTGTGTTTCGTTTTGGTCTGCGTATTTGAATACCCAGCATGCGTTGGATTGCGGAAATCATAAATTTTTTTACAGTTAGTTCAAATATGTTCTACCACTCCCTCTGCTGCCTCCCGTAAAAGGTGTTTCAAAGTCATCAGACATTTTGTATTATGTCATACTTGTTTAGTACCTCTCCAACCAAATTATCTTTAACAACTTTAGTAAGTGTGGCCAAGTGTTGAAGAGCGGCGATGAAACAATGCATAGGAAATGCAAAAGCTATACAAATCGCGATACGAAACTTTCCAAACTGCGAGTGTTGACGAAAGCCTTTCAACACCTCTGCGGAAGTGAGGTGCGCTATGAGCTTTATTATGGAACTATGCAACATAAAACATGGACAGAAATGCTCAGGGTCTAGCACATCGATGGCCCTAGTTTTATTGTATTCACCTCTTTTTCAGTTAGTACAAACCTTAAAAAGACAGCTGTTAAAATTTTCTAAATTCTATTCATTAGTTGTTAGTGAGTTGTTGTGCTAAGGCTAAAGCTACTTTTGTTATTTTCAAAACAATGAATCAAAAATAATTTCATGTTTTCATTTTTCACTGACTTTTGACTTTTGGTCTCCAACCAAAACTATCCAATTGGTCCTACACAGTCATTGTAAGGACAATACGAACATATGCGGCACTAGTTTGGTGGCCTGCAACAGAAAGGAAATACAACAAAACTAAGCTGAATAAGATACAAAGAACAGCGCGTATGTTAACTACAGGAGCGCTTAGCACCAGTCCTACTGAAGCGCTTAATGTACTAAATCATCTATTACCATTAGACTTACATATAAAAACAGTCGCTAGTAGCAGCACGGTGAGACTCAGAGATATAGGAAGCTGGACAACAAGGTCATACGGTCGCAGTAAGATCCTCCTACAGGGACCCTCGCTGCTGAAAAACAGTTCAGACTACACAGTCCGCGACCTTAACTTCAAGAAAGACGTTTTCAAGAGGTACGTTTTCCACCGAGAGCCGAATGGAGCAAAGGGAAGGTGATTGGAAGATACGATATTCAAATCTACACTGACGGTTCTAAGATGAACTGTGGTGTGGGAGCTGGCGTCCAATTCGGAGCCGCTCAACCTATATCAGTCAATTCGACTTCCTGACTATGCCAGCATCACTATGCCAGGCAAAACTATTATCGATCAAAGAAGCATGCAAATCACTAAAACTCTACAAGGAAGTTGGTGCAAGAGTAGCTATCTTTTCAGACAGTCAAACAGTATCCAACTCCATTTCAGGCAAACTAATCTTACAGTATATAAATTACTCTGATATGGGTTCCCGGTTATAGAAACATGTGAAGTATTGAGATAGCGGGTGAGCTAGCGAGAAAACGTTCAACACTAGACATAGCTGGCTGGCAGAGGCGGTAGCAGTCG
Organism: Anastrepha obliqua; assembly: GCF_027943255.1. Taxonomy (NCBI): domain Eukaryota; kingdom Metazoa; phylum Arthropoda; class Insecta; order Diptera; family Tephritidae; genus Anastrepha; species Anastrepha obliqua. Next base: position 13,928,487 of record NC_072893.1, read on the forward strand.
TCACCCCACTCAACGCAATAAAAGTCATGCTTTAGCTGAAAGAAGGTGGAAGCAATTAACTTCATGTATTACAACAAAAAACACATGGCCGTCGTACAACATCCAGAGGACGAATTATCTGTTAGGATGCTCTTGGTCAAACATTTGACGCATCACTGCAACCTTCTCTTCAATCCCATCTGCAGAAGCTGTCAAGCAGAAGGGGTGAAGTAAAGCCTTTTCCACTACTTATGTGAATGTCTAGGGCTAGCTAGGGCACGTCCTCGCTCTTTCAGTAAGCCTTTCTTACAGCAAATTAAAAAAAAACAAAAAAAACACAAAACAAGACATCATCACACGAGGACAGTGGTAGTGAAATGGTGCTGGGCGCTAATTAGGATTATTTCAGTAGAAACACTCAACCACTTCAACAACAACGACAATTTTACACTGCTGCTTGATGGGAAAAAATACCGGTTAAGCGAAACAATGGCTCCGCTCCATCAGAAACAACAGTAAAGCGATGGTTTCTTTACTTTACACGCATTTGACTCCGAGAAAACTCTGTTCAAAGTGTGTGCCGCGTTTTCGCATGGTTGACCAAAAGTAAAAACGTGTTGATTATACTGATCAGTATTTGGCCATGTTTAAACGTGATAAACCGGAATTTTTGCGTCGATATGTGACAATGCATGCAACATAGCTCCATCACTTCACTTCCGAATCAAAACGATCGTCATCTGAGTGGACAGCAACTAGTGAACCTCGTCCAAAGCGCCCGTAAGCACAATAATCGGCTGGAAAGGTTATAGCCTCGATATTTTGAGATATTCATCGACTAACTTGAGAAGGGAAATACCAGCAACAGTGAATATTGTATAATACATTGGAGCGTTTGGTATACTAGACAAAGTTTGGAGATCTTCGTATATATCCAGACGCACGAAGCTAAGGGTCTTTGAGTCATACGTGAAATCTGTCGTTCTGTAAGAATGCGAGACATAAAACACGATAATGTGCGGTATGCAAGCTCTGCCAGCATTCATCAATCGCTGTCTCCGGAGGGTTGTGCGCGTTTTCTGGCCAAACAGCATTACTAGAGCATGATGAAGCTAGATTCTGCTCATCTCGAAATATGGCGACAAAAATGAAAACCGATTGAGCATACACTTCGAAGGCCTCATGGAGATATTATAAAAGCAGCTTTAGACTGTGGCCTACAAGGAAGTCGAACACCCCGGATACCATCAAACTTGTGGAGGTGATTAGTTGAAGCAGAAGCGCTAGAGGTAGGCTGTGCATGTAGACAAATCTATCTTTTTTGTTGAGATCTTTTGGAACCCCGGGATATACATATATACATAAATATGCGAGGGTCGCTTGAAAAGTAAGAGCAAAGTCAGATAGATGGCACTACTGGCGCCTATCGAGGGTATGTGTAGTTAGTAGGATCTCTTGGAAGAACACTCACCAAGTTTCAGCCAGATCGGCATATCTCTTTGTATTTGGCATTCGTTTGAATCGAGGAAGTCAAATGATTTTCCTTTTCCACCACGGCAACGCAGCAGCTCACGCCTCAGCAGTTATGGTCGCAAAATTAATGGAAATAGGGTTCCCACTCGTTTTACATCCACCCTATTCTCCAGACTTGGCTCTCTCTGATCCTTCAAACTACTATTTGTTCCCCAAGTTGAAGAAATGGCTGGCGAAAAAAATATTTTATTCAAAGCAGGACGTGATTGCAGAAACGAATGGCTATTTTTCAGACTTGGTCAAATCTTATTATGCGGAAGGGATAAACCAACTAGAGCAACATTGGACGAAGTCTATAAACCTAAAAGGAGACTATGTCGAAAAATAGAAAATATATAGTCCCAACAAAAAGTAGTTTTTATTTTTGCACGGACTTTTGAAAGCATTAATCCTTTGACCCTTTCAGGATTAAACCATGTAAAACAAATTATAACCTTAAAGAAAAATGTCGGTTTATATGATAAATTCTTAGCTTCCATTCCATTGATGTTCTAAGACTCGCTTTTCACCGTAAACAGAAATATTCTCGTACTATCCGCTATCAATAATTATTTGACGATGGTTAGGTTAGGTTAGGTTATGGAGGTAGTCGCGACCAACTCACTTATGTAGACCTTACAGGTCCATTGTGATACTACTGTGCGATACGGAACCTTATTTATTTTTCTTTATGGAACTCTTTTGTGGCTCTTATGAAGCGCAGGATTGATCCCATCCCCACGCCAGACAGTTCCGTAAGAGAATTTAGAAAATATTTACCTAGACAACCTGCTCGGATCTTAACTAAGGCTGGACAATTGTAAAATAAGTACTCAGCTATTTCTTCCTCATCCTCATCTCTACAACTTCTACATTATTCATGAGAGAAAAGTCGAAGTACCAAGGAATGCCTTACACATAGCCAATGACCGGTTATACAAATCACGAGCTTCGAGATATCCTCTTGAAAGGCTTACCAGTTTCCTTTGTATATTTCTTGGTTTCTTTTCGGCCATAGTAGCATAACTGTTACCCACGTGTCTTCATCCCTCTATACCCTATTGGTCTCTTGGGTAATATTATTCTTAAGTTGAAGAGTAGTACCTTTTCTGGTTAGCTCATGTAAACTGTAAAGCTTCCCTCAATATCTCTGTGCTCCGCAACCCAAATAAGGCTGACCTTGAATAGGACAGCAACATAATTTAGGGCTGCCCGGAATTCCTGTGCAATCTTTGATTTTTGATCTTAGTATAGCCGCATTCATTGATTTGATGACCGCCTGGTAATTCGAGAATATATTTATAGTAGTTTTTGTTACGGCATGCGTATTTAGATATGTAGCCACTTCTTTTATAGCTAGAACTACTGCATTATAGAGAGTGCACTTGTCTGATAGTCGAACTGATAGTTCCAGTCCTAATTCCTTCCAAAATACTCTATAGCCAACCTTATCGTCTTGCCTGGAATCATCTATATAGAAATTTAATCTCTCCTTTTTCTCCATGTTATGCCTCTAAATATTGACGATGGTATATCCCTAACTTTTTATTCAGCTGTTGATTTTTTTTTTTTGGTTTTTTTTATGACAGAACGATTTTAGATCTTGAAGCTTAACTAACTCATGCCCGCTGTATAAATATACAGATGATACTTGGCAAAGAAAATCGCGTAAGTCCACAAAGTTAAATTACTCTGTCGGAGGGAAAAAGTTAAAATTACTTTGCGAAAAATAATAGATGTGCAATATTTTATACTAAAATTAGATTCGTTAAATCCATTCCTATTCCAGTAATTCCTAATTAAATTAATTATGTACTTTTCTAATAGTTTTCACGATGTGGTGTACTGTTACTAAGTAAAATAATTGCATGCATAAATTTAGTATTCGACTCACCTTTTGGTTCTTTTATCACAGAATCGTTGTATGAATGAAGTTAAAACGTTTTTTTTGTTTGTTTGTTTGTTAAGTTGTAAGTAGTTGGATGTAATGGGATGCCACTTCGAAGTGAGTTATGATTTTTTGTTTTCTAATATCTGATTTTTAACCTCTTTTCACCTTCTTCACCTAAGTTTCTGATATTAATAACGATTGAAAGTGATTGAAGTGCTTCGAAATATTGCAGTATTTTCTGATTAAATTGTTTTATAACGAAATTGCAGGTGATTTACTTTTTCCGGAAAACAATTAGATATTATATAAGTAGGTAATTTTGTTATTTGTGGTTTGGAAATTAAACTTTCGATCATTCGAAATAATTTTCATTAGTTGGAAAGAAACGAAATGATGTTAAGTGGCAAGCATTTACTTATTTAATATAATTTTTTATTTTTTTTCGCTTGCTTAGGCTGAATGAATGGAGTTGTAAAAATTGGAAAGAAACAGCGGCGTTTGAGCCAATTGTGTTTACATGGTGAATGGCAGAGCTGCGAAGCGGGGAGTCGCGTTGTTGGAGCGGTAAAATACTTTCGATATTTTTTTCGCTTTTGAAGTAATAATAAACTTGAGCGTAGTTAAAAGCTAAAAATTGTTGTAATCGTAATTCAGTTGCTGGTGCTTTTCTTGCTTTTTCTGGGCGTCGTTATTTTTGCTGAAAGTAAATGAAACAAAAGCAAAAGTTGAGTTAATTTGCATAAGAAATTTAATTCTGTTTACTTATAAGATGTAGTAAATATATGCTTTTACATATGTTGCTATTTTTTGTACTAAAAGTGTTTGTACTATATTAAAAGTTTTTGTACTCAAATTTTTCTACTATTACATTTTTTAATAAAAGATAAGAAATAGAATTGACTATGTTTTGTACTAAAAATGCTTGTACTAAAACCTTTCTACCATTACATTTTTTAATAAAAGATAATAAATTTAATTGACTATTTTTTGTACTAAAAATGTTTGTACTAAAACCTTTCTACTATTACATTTTTTTAATAAAAGATAATAAATATAATTTTCACTTTTTTTACTAAAAGTATTTGTACTAAAAGTGTCTGTACTAAAATTTTTCTACTACTACATTTTTTTAATAAAAGATAATAAATATAATTGGCTATTTTTTGTACTAAAAATGTCTGTACTAAAACCTTTCTACTACTACATTTTTTAATAAAAGATAATAAATTTAATTAACTATTTTTTGTACTAAAAATGTTTGTACTAAAACCTTTCTATTATTACATTTCTTTAATAAAAGATAATAAATATAATTGACTACTTTTTGTACTAAAAATGTCTGTACTAAAACCTTTCTACTACTACATTTTTTAATAAAAGATAATAAATTTAATTGACTACTTTTTGTACTAAAAATGTTTTTACTAAAACCTTTCTATTATTACATTTCTTTAATAAAAGATAATAAATATAATTTTCACTTTTTGTACTAAAAGTATTTGTACTAAAAGTGTCTGTACTAAAATTTTTCTACTACTACATTTTTTTAATAAAAGATAATAAATATAATTGACTATTTTTTGTACTAAAACCTTTCTACTTTTACATTTTTTTAATAAAAGATAATAAATTTATTTTCATATTTTTTGTACTAAAAGTATTTGTACTAAAAGTGTCTGTACTAATATAAAATTTTTCTACAACTACATTTTATTAATAAAATATAATGAATACATATAATTAGATATTTTTTGTACTAAAAATGTTTGTACTAAAAGTTTTTGTACTAAAACCTTTCTACTATTACATTTTTGAATAAAAGATAATAAATATAATTTTCTATTTTTGGAACTAAATGTACAAACACATGTAAAATGCTTCCACTACTACTTTTTTTAATAAAATGTTTAAATGTTTTTAAATATTTTAATCAGCATTCAATGAATATCCAAACTATTCAAGAACATTTTTAAGTGTAGTTCAATTTGAAAACCATATTTACCTATGCCATTCATTAAGGAAAAATTTATAAAACTTAAATGATAGAACTTTACTAAAAATGTTTTTGCCAAATATAGAAAATCCGCAATTAGCGAACACAACAGCAGCAAGGCAAGAAAAAACAGTTGAAAGCAAAAGTCCAAGTTTGTGGTGAATGGTAGTCTGTCAGCGGCACGATTGACAGTTCTGGGTGTAGCTGAACACTCTCTTTTTCCACACTAAATGACCGCATACTTGCGATGTTGTTGGCCTTTTGTTTAGAACAAATAACACGCACATACATACATACATGTAACTGTGTGTGAATTATTTCACTTTCAAACTTGTCAAGTTTGCCCTGCAGGAAACTCCACTGAGGCCGAATTGATTAGCTGCTAATGAATTTAGAACGAAATGAAAAAGTGCGCAATCAATTCCTTTTCGGCGGCCACTGTAGTCGACGCGCTAGCAAGTGTCAATTGCTCCCCGCTGCAATTCTTTGTTGATTATACAGATTTATATACACTTATAAATACAGTATAAAATTAGTGTGGCTCCTTGCTGTGGTGGCTGAGAGTAGACAAACGACCGCACAGGGTTAAAAAAGTTGTTGGGCGATTTTAGTTATTATAGTTCAGAATTTCATATAAAATGAGAATCCCTAACTTTGAGGTGACATAAAATGAGTTGAAATCACTAATACAAATATTTGATAAAACACTGTGTAATTTGTGGTACATATTAACCTACATTCACCCTCTGAAGGCAGCTATTACTACTCGCAGCAATAGCAGGGATGTGTTTAGGCGAAACTCTGTTAGGCAAAATTCTTCTGCACCAGAAATTAGTTTCAGTAACTGCGCTTTTCCCTGCAGGGTCCATCGTAGGCAGAAAACCACGTTCTAAACTATTATTCAATAATGAACTATAAAAAATATAACAGGGAATTCTGTGCTACAAAAAAGTTATTGTAATACTCGTAAAATCAGCAAAATCAAGTTACTTAATATTTCAGAACAAGTTTTAAATTTGTTTTTTTTGTTCTCATTTGTTTCGTTTTATTTCCCAGTTCATAGCACACCCATTTGTTGAATGGCATACACAGGCAGGTATACATACCTAATGATCTTTAATTTTCTATAGGTGGGTATTTAGCGTTTGCGGAAAGAAAATATAAAAGTTACAGTTAATTATAGCTGGTATTTGCTGGCGAACAGCTTTAATGGCTGAAAAGGAATTGGAGACACAATACCTAAATGCCCGTTGTATGAAATTACAGTCGTCTATGCCTGGAAGGCAGCAACAAATTAACTCATATTTTGTTATAAAAGTAAATTAGATGAAACTACGTGTAATTGTAGGCGAGCAAGTGTTCTTGCTTTGTTTCACATGCCGTTTAAATGGCAGATATTTGAGTCCGGCTGCACATGGGCAAGCGATTGCAAACCCATGTGACGATGCGTTAGGGGAGTGTGAGTAACTAAATCTGCTTGTTTAAAAGGAGATACATGCATTACGAGTATGAGTAATTTTCTGCCACCTTTTAGATAGCCTTCAAAATACTAAGCTTGAAACTAAATGGGTAATTGACCGTTCGCCTGCGATTACTCAAGGCAAATTCCTACAAGAGTTTATGTAAGATTTTCTCTTACATTTCCCTCCAGAGTAGCCTGGGACCCAACAAAGTATGGTGTTGTGTTGTCAGTTCAGCGAGAGCGACCTGCATTCTTCAACACATCTTGAGTTGATGCGCGCTGAGGCCAGTGCCTTGATCGCTGCTTGACTATCAACAAAAATTGTAAGGTTTGCCGCAAGTGCGGTCTGTGTCAGAAGAAGCGAACCAGTTTTTTTCTTGTAACTTCAAGATATATTTCATTCTGCTTTTTGCTGCCTAATAGTCCCCACTCAAGGGCTACAACGCCAGTGCTAACTCAGGTTAGTCTCGTTCCAAACTTTCCCGTAAACGCAACCAAACAAAAGTGAGTGAGAAGTACGCGAAACGTTTCGAGGCGCTGAAACTTCATTGCTTCACCAACAAATGCTTGACGATAATATGCAGAATATTCTGACCCAACATAATAAGTAACGGAGAGCTCTGAGATAAACGAACGAGGAGTCCATCTTACGCCAGTTAACACAGAGGGAATGGAGTTGGACAAGTCGCGCTGTTAGAAACCGCTCCACAGCATCACGAGAATCGCCCTAGATTGGAAGCCTCAGCAAAGCAAACGTCGCGGCCGGCCAAAGAACCACTGGGAAAGATCCATCCTGTATGACATATCCTTCATAAACACAAGCTGGGCGAAGCCAAGACGATAGCATCTAACCGCGTACGCTTGAAAAGCCTTCCTAATCAAAGGGGTAATGAGGGGTAAAAAATAAAAATACATACGACCTTCTGGATCCCTCTTTATAAAGAAATCTAAGCAAGTGACGAATATTTGTGATTGACGGTTATTTTACTCATCGTTCAAGCAGTTCATAATATTCGCTTACTTTACTTAAACAACCTGTGGCTATCAAACAAATGCCTATTTCGAAGTGTACTAATATGAGATGGCAAATTTTAGTGGAACAACTTCAACATATTTATGGGCATTCCACAGTCTATAGCATCCCTGCACCAGTAAGTGTGGCTTTTCTTGTTCAGGATGACGCCATTGAAGAGGAAACACTCGTGAGTACTGCCGTATAGGCATAGCAGTACGCATGACTTGCAACATCACAGCTACAACTAAGTACTAAACACCTCTCCACATTCAATGCCTCACGGGGCTGGTTAGCTCATAGGCTGCTAATTATTGCTGACGCTTATGGAGTTCCGCTCATCTTAAATGATTTTGGATATGTTTTGCATGCCCAAAGATTCCCTTCCAGTTATCAGCTGATTTCAGCATAAAATCTGCAATATTTTTCCGTTTTAGATAATAAAGGTTACGGGAACATTAGAGCGATCCGATTTAAAAATCGCTCATTGCTCTGTGAAAATCGTATTCTAGGGATCAAAATAAGAAACTTTGCCGAAGGAACCATACCTCTAAAACGAATTCTGATGTACCCCATTGTACTACACCCGGATAGATTTCAGTAGAAATAATAGAGATAGGGAAGATAAAAAGTGGGTGACAAGATGGATAAATTAGTTTGAGGTCACTCTTCCACAAATCTCTTGGATTCATTGATGATGCCGGGAGCATAGCGTCGGCATTGGAGCAAAACGTGATTAACATCTTCTTCTCTGTCCGTGCAGATTGGGCAGTTTGGTGAAATGTAACGGTCAATTCTATGGAGACAGGTGTGGCTGTAGGCTGGCGTCTGTCTTGGAGCAAGCGTCCTGCTATACAAATGTGTTCCTATTAAAACTCCCAACGTGAGATTGTGTGCTGGGTTTGCTTGGACTCGTCACATAGAATCTGCTACCAATGAAAGAGCGCAAGACGCCTCGCACGATGGCCTTCCAACGGTTTTACGTTCTTAGTTATAACTAGAAAGGAAACTTTAATGATTTGAGTGATTGTGAAGCACCCTTCTGGCACACCATCAGCTTCAATAATATTCAGATCTGCTTAGCATGAAAACCGCACAATCAACAAAGTCAACATTAAAATTTATGATTTTTTTACTTGTCAAACAATTGCGAAATTTTGCACACACACCAATCAGCGAACGGAGCAGATCATCCATTGTGATATTTAGCTGGGAATCAGTTCAAGTCGAGTCAACAATGTCAATAGGTGTAATTTCTTCTTTACCGGCAACCAGGCAAACAGTCGTCGTATTTATGTCTGCATATGTGGATATGTGTGCACTGGTGCAGCTACGAAATGAAACAAGCCGCTACTCAAGAAACAACAAACAAATGTAAAAACAATAAAATTAAGACTGCATTCTCAGCCGCCTCGGCAGTAAAAGTGGCAAATAATAAATAAAAGAACACAATTGTTTGCTAGATACTTGAGACTTTGTTGTAATGTTGATGCCGCCACTTGTTGCCAACACCGTAATGACGATTGCCGCTGCCAACACCATTTTGTATTGTTGATGCTGTTGTTGCTGTTGCAGCAAGAAGCACAAAATTTGTTGAATGTCATAAATTGTTGCGAATACGGGGGAAAAATCAACTCACAAACGCTTCCTAAGTATATTAAGCTGTGTGTCACTGTAGCCGAAGAGCGCATTGTTTTTGTTGGCTTACGACGGTGTGCATTTGTTTCTACAAGTCAACTGACAAGACGCTTGCGCCGAAGAACAATGAGTGCCACCGCTGCGCAATGCATACGAGGAGGTACATTTGTAGTTGCATATTTGTCCATACATATTTATCTACATACATTCATACATACGAGCACGAGCGACGGCTGATAAGTTCGTTAAAGGTAAGTTAAGTCTCTACAGCTCGTTCTTTGGTAATCTGTAGTTCGTCTGCTGTCTCCCATAGTTAAAATCTTTGATCAGTCAGCACTCATTTTTCGATATTCACCTCAACTCGGGTGGTGGCCTTCTTCACAAGTCTCTCTTCCTTGTTGAAGTAGCCAATCACAATGCAAAAGTATATGAAGTTGTAGAATCCTCAGCAAACAATTCTAATTGCTCCAAATTTGTTTCGATTTTTAAAAAGAAAGAAATAAATCATAGCTTTGAGTTACAAACTGCGATAATTTCCAATTTCGGTTACTGCTTATTTCAGGTACTTTACCCCCAAGTTGATCACACAAAAAATTTGAAATTTGACTTATTAAGTCATCACTAAGTGAGTCCTGGTATTATCAGACGCCCCTCTTGCGTCTACCTGTGCCAGCAAATAGCTAATTGTTATTTCTTATTTTCTTGCAACAGTCACACTGACATCTTATGGTGGACAATTGAATGCTTTGACAAGCCAGATGAATATTTTGGCGCCATTCACACACTGCTGGGCGGTCTTTTTCAAGTGTTGTATGGGTCAAAGGGCTTAAATACGTATAAGAATATATTGCATGAGTATGAATGTATGGAAATATATGGTGGCGGTGGTAGCCGAATGGATTGGTGAGTGCCTATTATTCTTAAGTGTAACTTCAAATGGTACGAGAAGGTTTTTTCTAATAGCGGTCGCCCCTCGGCAGGCAATGCCAAACCTCCGAGTGTATTTCTGCCATAAAAAAGTTACTCATAAAAACCATCAGCCATTCGGACTCGGCGCCATTTGTAGGAAAAAACATCGAGGTTCCTGTGAGTCCGTCCATTTGTGGAAATACCCGCAAGACGCACACCACAAATACACCGCACAAGAAAATTATAAGACCAAGATGATTGTGACCATATCTAATAAGGCAATAATAGAAAATGTCATTTTCGATAAGGAGTGGATTTTCCTGTTCCTGAAAAAATATCAAATTCAGAATGTTTTGCCTGCATCACTAGCTTAACCCAATCGAAAAGGTATGGGCAATATTTTATAGATCGGTATTCTAAAATGGAAGGTAGTTTGAGAGCAGTAAACGCCTTAGAATGTTATATAAAAAATTTAATCAAATCGATGCCTCGACGGTTTCAAGAGGTGATAATCAAAGGAGAATCTAACACAAATTACAATGCTTCTAAATCTAGCAGAAAATTTTCTCATTCATACGCATTTCGACAATTGGCATTTTAATCATATTTTACAATGTCCTCCATACTGACTTCATACAAAAACAAAAACTTTTATATTCTTCTATCATAGTTTGGTATGAACTAAGGCGCATCTATCAAAGGTGGTAGCACCAGACCAACAACAATATTTTGTACGTTTGATCGTCAAAGCAAAGTATTGGAAAAGTAGAAAACAAAAAATGAATTCGCCTTGTTTCATTCTGACCTGTCAGCCACATGGACACGGCGAAAGAAAAAAAAATAAATCAGCTGATTTTCCGATACCACCTTTAATAGATTCGCCTCGAAATGTTTTTTTATCATTCAAGTTTATTTTCTTTTAGTTTGATTTTCCTTATTGAATATAAATTTATACGTTTTTTGTCAAAAATGGAATGTTCGAAATGAAAGGCCGAGGAAAAATTCGCTGATTTTCGGCACTGGCGGTATTTGCATATAAATTTTTTATGGAAAGTATGATACGATTGTGTTTTAAAGTATGAAAAATTTTAACATCAAGTTAATCCAACTAATTCCAATTTTGTTCTCTGGCTGGTTATTTATCATCGTATTATTGCTGGTGCTTATATTATACTGGTTGTTCGAGAAAAAGCAAGAGTTTTATAAAAGAAAAAATACAACTTTTTGTATATGCATTTTCTATATTATTTGAAATCTTTAAAAAAATTTGTATTTTATTCTTTAATTTGTCAGAGCTTACATAATAAAATCAAAATTATCATACAAACTAGAAAACGTAGCGTTTAGCACCATAGGCTTTTGCGTGGCCTTGGGTACTTGGCCCAATAGATACGTCGGAAAAGATCTAAGTGCCTAAGGAATTTGTAGATTTTCAAGTTGATTGTCTGTGGGGGATCATTAGCAACTGTAAAGGATTAATTTTGATAAAATTTTGCTGCTCATGAACTTCTAATTCAGGGCAAAAAACTAATAAGTGGAGTATACTGACTGGGGTGTGATGAGTAGAGGACACAAAAACCCATGAGGTCAAAGTGCAAGCCCCAAAAAGAATGTAATCTAATTTAGTACTGACTGAGGTATCGCAAAATGGGTATAAATTGGTTTGAATTTCCTGCAGGAGATGAGTATGCGTAATTATGATGTGACCGATTCAAAGTAATTATCTGAGCGGCTAAAATGTATTGAAAGGGCTAGCCCAACGCTTTCAGCATTTGATGAAAGTTAGTTTGCTTTGCCCTGAAAGGCAATGAGTAGATGAAGCTGCATTAAGTCTGTTCAATAGCATACACATCTTTGAGTAAATGCGTAATATTCTAATATTCTATTCTTATAAATATATGGTTATAAAAGCAAGGGTAAGACCCTAAAGTATAGTTGCTTTACTATTTGAAAGTTTTATTCCGATTTGTTGAAGCTTCGCATAATTCGCACATTTAGTGTAAGTGCAAAATTAATCACCCTGTCGTAAGGTAAAAATAAAGATTTCCATAACTCAAAATTATTACTTTTTTTTTATTTCGTAAAAAAGTTATTTAAAAACAAAACTAGTTCCTAGATGAAACATAGGGCCTCAATAAACAAGTAACACTTTCGTTTGTTTAGAGCTAGAGTCAGATTAAACAGACTCCAGGAACGGCCTGCTCTGTCCGCCTCTGCTGCTGCTTGTCGCCACCATGTGTTGGCTGGTCTCCCTCACCTACGGCTTCCTTGGGGATTCCAATCTAGCGCTGTCCTTGGGATGTCATCATGCGACGAATAATTTCTATGTGAACTGGTGTTTGCCCCGTACGCGCCCAAAGATCATCGTTGCTTGTAATATTAGGCCAGAATATCCGGATTACGGTTTAGGAAGGTTTGCAATGATTGAGATATGCTTATTGTTAAGTTCCATGTTTCACATCCATACAGAACTAAAAGTTACGCCGTCTGGAGTAAGTCGACCTCTGCACGTGTTTTCAATTTTTTACAGTTTTAAAATGGATTTGAGTTAGTAACAAAGAATTTGTATTAAATTTTGCGTTACAATTGGAGTCAATGGTGTGAAAATCTTAGAAATGTTGGGAAACTGTTGTGGTAATGATACTCTAAAGAAAACAGTTTTCACGAGTGGTATGAACTCGTCAGAAGAGATCGAGAGTCTATCGAAAACGGATGAAAGAAAAGTTGATCAATAATCGCAAATTAATCACCAACAAGCTGGCAGAGCATTTGAATATTGCTTATGAATCCTTTTAGGACATTGTAGTTAGTAATTTGGATTCGTGCCGTGTTGCCGTAAAGTTGGTCCCAAAGGACCTGAATTTCATGCAAACAAGCGACCGCGTTGATTTCGCCAAAGACATGATTTCCAAGGTAGAATCCGAGGCAACATTCATCAAAGGCATTATTTCTGTAGACAGGCGTAGGTTTATAAATACGACACGCAATCCAGACATTAGGCGAGTGAGTGAAAAGCTCCGAATGAACCAAGAACAAAAAGCCATGTCATTTTCAGTCAAAGAAGAACAAGATGCTCAGGGTTTGTATGGTACTGCACACCACGAATTTTTGCCTGAAGGTCAGACAGTTAATAAGGACTATTATTTGCACTTTTATTTTTTAAGTGACCTTTACATGAAGCAATACGCCAAAAAATAAAGGAAATGAGGGAAAATAACTCCGGGATTTTGAACCATGATGATACCGTGTTGTATAGTGCCAACATTACCCCTGAATTTTTGACAAAAAAGGAAACGATTACCATCCATCAGCCATCGAATTCTCCTGACATGGCTCCCTGCGATTTTTTTTTTCTGTTTTATCGACTCAAAAAGCCACTACGAAGTACGGGGAACGCGTTTAACAGCCGAAGGGATGTGGAGGAAAAATCGAAGGCAGCTCTGATGGTTATACCAAAAATAGAGTTCCAGAAATTTTTCGAGAGCTAGATCAAAAGCTGCGTTGCAGGTGATGGAGAATATTTTGAAGGCGATGAGGTTACTTTTAGAGACTTCCGGGAACTTTGTGGTGGTATCTCGCATATATTAATGGCGCTATAGATTATGCCAATTTCTCTAAACCTCTGATTTTCACCTGCTTCTAGTTGCTCAAAAATATAAAAAATGTAAACGCAAACCAAGCAAAAAAAGAAATATAAATAAACAAATAAAGGTTTCAAAAAAACGCATGTGCCGAGAAGAAGTAACAAATTTTCAAGGTATATGGCACCAGCGGAAACACCGACAAACACAAAAGCTGTAAGCGGCTAGTATGTCATTTCATATTTACAACAAAACAAAAACAAAAAGCACGCACTCAAAATTTTCTCCGTCATTACTCGTACTCACTCAGCCAATCGGACTACCGGTCGGTCGGCATCCAGTTGCACTGTTTGCTGCTCAAATTGATTTGGATGCGCGTCAGCCTGGATGCAGGAAATGCAAAATGACACACAGCGTAGCCTACGACGACCAAAGTGAGTGGAAGTGTATTCTATCTACATATGGACACAAATACATGCGTATATATATATAATATATGTATATATGCATGTATATATAGATAAACATATATGTAGATATTTGTGTGTATATGTGCGTGCTATGAAATGTGTTTATGTGTGTGTGTGTGTGCATTGCGTTTGCAACTATTATTACAATCATTGTTGTTGTAACATTTTTGCACATTAATGCAGTTGCCGTTGCTGTCACTCGCAATTACTAATTTTTTTTGCGCTATACTTCTTTACGTCGCCGTAGATTTGCGTCTGCCAAATTGCATTTGCCACAAAAGCAAGAAACATAAAAACAAACAAAAAAACAAGTGTGGCTAACAAAATTTATGATTTTACACATTTTTACATGCACATACAGGCACTCATATAATTTCATGTACGTACGTGCCCATTTTGTGCTCTTTTCTTGCAGTTTCTTAGCAGCGAATGTTGAGTGGAATGGATGTTCACGAGCTGGAAAACTGTTGAATCGCATTAGTCGCGCCTCATTCTGCCTTTATGGTTGTTCTGTTACATAAGTGCAGATATTTGCTATGCCCTACTAAGTGCGAATATGCACGTACATATATAATATATATTTTTTTATATATTCACAAAAGAACGCGGATTTGCGATATATTTACTACCAAGTAGTTAGCAACAGTTAGTAAAATTTTGACAATTTGACATTTTAGCATAATTACATATATTTTATTATTTTGCCTCTGGTGTGAATGGATATGCAAAATGATTCGTTGCGGATAATTGTTTAATTATTAATTTCATAATGGTGAAGAGCTGGCGTTATTTTTATTTGATAGCCAATTTATGGTGTTAAAGGCGCCAACTACTCTAAGCGTGTCTTTCTACGCCACGTGAAGAGCGGCGATCCCCGCCAACCAGTTTTTGCTCTTTATAACAAAAATAGCGTTTGCGTTAATTTATGCAGAGTTGATTACCATATAATAAATTACTTTAAAATTTCATTTTATTTTATTTTATCTTTAACCCATAGACACCTGCCGTGTTTATTATTAACAAACTTTGCATTCAATTTTGTTTTTGAATAAATTTGACTACTAATACTAAGTAATACGAAATAAAATTTTAATAGTAAATAAAAAAAAAAATGATTTTAAGTGTTGAAAATCTTTATTTTGACTCCCAGCACCGCTTTGGACATTTTCTCCATATACAAGGTGGCGCAAAATTAATCATTGCATTTTGATTTTGACTAAATTTTTAACTAAATAAAAGTGGCACAAGATTAATTATCCCATTTTGTTTTTGAATAACTTTTTTACCAAATAAAGGTGGCGCAAAATTAATCATCCAATTTAGTTTTTGAATAACTTTTTTACTAAATAAAAGTGGCACAAGATTAATTATCCAATGTTATTTTTGAACAACTTTTTTACTAAGTAAAAGTGGCACAAAATTATTCATCCAATTTTATTTTTGAATAACTTTTTTACTAAAATAAGTGACTTTAAGTGTTGAAAATCTTTATTTTGACTCCCAGCGCCGCTTTGGACATTTTCTCCATATACAAGGTGGCACAAGATTAATCATCCAACTTTGTTTTTGAATAACTTTTTTACTAAGTAAAGGTGGCACAAAATTAATCATTGAATTTTGATTTTGAATAAATTTTTTACTATTTACATAAATAAAGGTGGCGCAAAATTAATCATCCAATTTTGTTTTTGAATAACTTTTTTACTAAATAAAGGTGGCACAAAATTAATCATTGAATTTTGATTTTGAATAAATTTTTTACTACATAAATAAAGGTGGCACAAAATTAATCATCCAATTTTATTTTTGAATAACTTTTTTACTAAATAAAGGTGGCGCAAAGTTAATCATCCAATTTTGTTCTTTTTGACTAAATAAAAGTAAAATGATTTTTGTGATGAAAATCTTTATTTCAACTCACAGCGCGGTGTTGCTCTATATACAAGGTGGCGCAAAATTAATCATTATGCAATAACTTTTCATTTATTTTGGGGTGAATTATTATACATTTTTCTCTAGTTCTAGTGTACCGCAAGCATCGTTTTAGGACATTCGTTAATCATCGGATTTTGTTTTTTGAATACATTTTTTACTACCTACGAAAAATGACTTTAAGTGTTGAAAATCTACCTCAAGGCGGAATTTTAGGATCTTTATTGTGTATTTTATACACAAGGAGGCGCCAAATTAATAATCAAATTTTTATCTTTGATTCATATTACCAATGGATTTAGAGCAACACCACCTGGATGTTCGAAACTTCGTCTTGCGCGAGCTGCACAGTCGCAAAGGATGTACTCTGGCGCTCAAATTGAGCAATTCGTAATTCGAGAGTTTGGGTCATCGATTGGCCGCCAGAAAGCATCACCCGCCACAAGTAATGGTTTGGGCTGCTGGAACCGCAGATGGGCGCTCTCATTTTTCGTTTTCATCGAAATGCGTAAATGCGAAATATTATCGGGAAAGTATTCTGAAGGTTGTATGAAGCCGTGGGCAGACAAACATTTCGGTGGCAGACCATGGACGTTTCAACAGGACTCGGCACCGTAAGCACCGGCTCACAAAGCTCGAGTGAACCAAGAATGGCTAAAAAACAAGGTTTCGAACTTCATAACGTCCACACAATGGCTCTCAAATTCACCAGACGCGAGAGTAAGGTCCTCCAAACCAACTCATTTAGGCCATTGCCAATCCATTGTGATATTCTACAGATTTACTCTTTCAAAATTCCTTATCCGCATTATTGTCTTTCCTTTTCCTTCTATTTTATCGAACAGTGTAGTTATTAGCTTTATTAGAAATGCTCCTCCAAAATCTTTTCGAATTAACATACTTCACATACCAAACGTTTTTCATAGTAAGCCTTTATGTACCATACATTCGCTATTTCACTTAGCAATTTATGCCGGATGTTTTTAAACGAATCTGGCCCACAATAATTATTTTTGATCGACAGTATCACTACTGCCACCCAGCTAACAAGTGGCGGTCTTGTCCAACAACGTCACTCGCTTCAGAATAAATATCACTCACGCGGGTAATCAATCAACGCATTCCCTTTTCCACTACTCTACATTTGTACAATCAGGCATTCGCTATCAATGAAATGGGCAAACAACGAGAACAAACTATTCTATAATTGTCGCTGGCGTAATCACGTTCCTGCTCAAAGCGATAGCCGAGCAAATATTTTTTATCAATTTATTGCACACCTTCCCTACCACGAATGCGTGCACTGCTTTTTAAGTGAAAACTATTCCGCCATGTACTTGCCAGCTCGATGCTCCAGGGATTGCGAGTGTGTGTCACTTTCGCCCAGGTAATTGCAAAATGCGCGCACGTTCCGAAGCTGATCGATCTCCTTACAATGGTTTTCAATTAAAATTGCAAATGTAATGGGCAGGCATCCACAACGCCTACCACTCGACTTGCCGCCCGCTCTCGACAGCTCATTGTGCACCAAAGTGAGCCCGTGTGCTATGTGGCATGTAGACTGCTAGATTAACTGACAGCGATGGTGGAGGTGACTATGGCGGCTTGATGTTATTCGCAGTGGCTGCCTCCCTGTCAGGCTGATTTAAGCAATTAAAATAGTATTGATTGCAGTGCTGACGTAAGTTGAGGGCCCCGTAACAGCAATAGCACCTCAGGTGCTCCCACATCAGTTGATGTGCTAGCAATTTATAATTTTCAACATTAGCCGGTAGTTGCACAAATTGTTGAAATATCATCCAGCTGCCGGACTACAAACCAGAAGTATGAAAGTGAAGCGACTACAGATCAGTGAATGCTGCTGTAAATGGTGCTAATTAGGGTACAGATTTTGCGGTTTCCAAGCCACGCCAGTTCTTAACAAATGTCGGTATGAAATTCAATCATATTGACTAACTGCCGTTTAGAATTTCGCTTTTTTCTGTACGAGTATTCTAGTGCTTTGTCACTGACTGGGTAATTCTAAAAATAAAACCCATCATAAGCCTAATAAAACCCTGGTGCAGATGTGTCATTTTGAAAGTTTTGTTATTATATTTGCAATGTGAAATGAAATTTGATGCACAGCTTTGTTATAAAATGAAAAATTTATAACTTTTTTTATTTACACCAAAGTGTAGAAGCATTTTTAATTAATTAACAAAAGACTTACGACACGAACTTTACATCAAATTACGAATTGCTTTGGAGAAAATTTAAGGCAGAGTGATTGAAAAATTTATGCCACGCTTCCTATGTTGATTTCAGAGGCAGTGAATTTTTTTTCTGAATCTTCATAAATAAATAAAACCGCAAGAGGAAATTAAGAAGAGGAATCAACTGATAATTTTTAGTTACAAGAATCACAAGCAAACAGATGAAGAGCAGGAGTAGGGAAGGATAATTTTATTATGAATATACGATATAGAGGGATGGCACTACTGGCGGGTTTTGAGGTTATGTTTAGTTAGAAGCATCTCTTGGAAAAACACACACCAAGTTTCAGCCAGATCGGCTTATCACTTTGTGCTTGGCATTCGTTTGAATCGAGGTAGTCGAGTGATTTTCCTTTTCCATCACGAAAACGCACCAGCACACGCCCTAGCAGTTGCGGTCGCAAAATTAATGGAAAAGGGATTCCAGCTCGTTTAACATATCACCTATTCTCCAGTTTTGACTCACTCGGCTCTCTCGGACTACTATTTGTTACCCAATTTGAAGAAATGGCTGGCGGGAAAAAGATTTTATTCAAAGAAGGAGGTGATTGCAGAAACGAATGGCTATTTTTCAAATTAAGACAAGTCCAAACTTTAGTTTCAGTAGTTTTTATTTTCACACGAACGTTTCAAACGACCTTCGTATACGTATAATTGACGATTACATTGTTTGTTCCAAGCTTCTTTTCCAATTTGTGTGGTGGGAATCTGCATGTTGCTCAACAAATGGAGGGTCCTACAGTTTTACACCGCCTCAGAATAGCAGGTTTTCTATGAGAAAACTTTTCATGGCAGAAATACATTCGGAGGTTTGCCATTGCCTGCCTGCGGCAACGAGGTAAAGTGCTGTTTTGAGTTAAGTAGACGATTGAGCAATGAATGGATCTTTCGACAAACAGAAAACACCCTTTATGAAACGAAGGACTTTCCTTCATTGGAAAAACTTAGTTGTGAAGAGCTTGGTTTTGCTTGGTACTTCCAGTTGAACTGAGTTAGCACGAAAAAAAAGAAACGCGCGCTGTGTTTAACTCGCACAAAAATTTCTTAAGCAATTACTGTGCTAAGCAAGAATAAGAGGAACTACTACCACAAACTACTATAAATTAAAAAGGTGTTATTCAAAAGAAACACTTCAATTGAAATATTTCGATAAACTAAATAATTTTCCTCTTTTTGAACATAATATAGGTTGGTGGAAAAGTAAGAATAAAAAGTAAAAGAATGTGAATTTTCGAATGTAATCAGCTTTTTCACTTTCTGAAAGCATTATAAAACACAGTTCTATACATTTTTTGCTGAATTGCTGACCAATAAGGCACCAAATTTCCAAACTGCTTTCTGATGTCACACAAATGGAAGAACTTATAGTTTTATGCCGCCTTCAAAAGGCAGTTGATTCTTTATGACCAAACTTTTCATGATAGAAATGAACTTGCCATGACCTATCGAAGAGCAGCTTCCATTAGAAAAACACGTTTTCTTTTATTTCATGTTTCATGTTTTCAGTGTGTAAGGAATCTGAGCTACACCGAATACTAGTCACACACAAATCGATCCGTCTCCTTCAGCGTCATCGTTCTTCATGTAGAATATTGAGTGCTTGTTTGTCTTAGGTGACTATTGACTCAGCAATTTCACGTTTAATCACACTTGGATCTTCAGAAGCAATATCATACCTGCAGTTGCTCACTCATTCCTGGCGCTGTTGCACTTTTTGACTTTCAAAACTAAGATTTTTATTGCACGATATTTATTTGCAGCCATTGTGAGAAAAATTCACTTCCACGTATAATTCAAATAGTTTTTAACGAGGAATGAATTAACAGATCGAAATAAGATTTTTTAAATGGGGTATAAATTTCACTTCTCTACAAGTTAATACTCGTGGGTATCGCTTTCAATACTTTTCATCCAACCTTTGTGGGTTGGAAATGACTCCTTAAATTCACAGTAGAAAGAGGCATCATACGGGTGGATTATTCCAAAATGCATAACTAATAAGCTTCATCTGGGATCGCTGTGAACCAAACCAGTCTATGCGTAACTGCAAGTCTACCAATTCAACTTAATCTAACCTGTGTGCCCTGCCTAGATATATTTTCGAACTAAAGCGTGGTTAAATTTTAAGAGCCGATGTTGAATGTGAACCACACCTAAAATTCAAGTATTTTTCTGCATTTCATTTGACATTTTTCAATTTCAGACTAACTCAATTTGAATCATGGAAAGATACATTAACGAGCAGCGCGTTAAAGTTATTCAGGCTTATTATGAAAACGGGCGTTCAAATAAAAATGCTTATCGCGCAATTCGAAGAAAATCATCTTCAGTAATGAGGCACATTTTTTCCTCAGTGGATTTGTCAATAAGCAGAATTGCCGCATTTGGGCGAATGATAATCCAAGAGTGG
Organism: Anastrepha obliqua; assembly: GCF_027943255.1. NCBI lineage: Eukaryota > Metazoa > Arthropoda > Insecta > Diptera > Tephritidae > Anastrepha > Anastrepha obliqua. The sequence goes on from NC_072893.1 coordinate 13,949,531, forward strand.
TTGGCGAAAAACCCACAAAGAGTGACTGTTTGGTGCGGTTTATGGGCCGGCGGCATCATTGGGCCGTATTTTTTCCAAAATGAGGCCGGTCAGGCAGTTACTATGAAAAGTGTTCGCCATCGTGACATGATAACGAACTTTTTATGGCCCGAATTGGACGACATGGATGTGGACGATATATGGTTTCAACAGAACGGTGCTACTTGTCATATAGCTAACGAAAGAATGGATCTTTTGCGCGAAAAATTTGATGGCCGAATAATCTCACGTGGCGGTGATGTCAATTGGCCAAGATCATGTGATTTGACACCGTTGGACTTCTTTCTTTGAAAGAAAATGTGTACGTTGATAAGCCAGCAACAATTCAAGAGCTAAAGGATGAGATAATTCGGCACATTAACGGCATAGAACCTCAATTATGCCTTAGCGTCATCGAAAACTTGGACCATCGGATGGAGGTGTGCCGCCGAGGCCGCGGTGGCCATTTGGCCGATATTTTGTTCCATGCGTAATTGAGCTATATCAATGTTATCATAATAAAGAGAAGTGACAATAATTTCCTAAAAAAATTGTATTTTATTCAAAATCAATACCGGCCCTTAAAACTTAAGCACCCTTTATATTAATTATATGAAAGGCAATATTTTTCTATACAAAGTACAAGCTGGCTGGTGCTGTTTTATTGTCCGTGACAATGACTATTTTTCTCTTTTTTGTTTTTTTTTTTGGTTTTGAATTTTTTATGATGTAAAGGGTCTTTCAAAAGTGTTGCCTAGATGTTGGTAACGAATGATTCCAAGCTAGTACTTTTGCTTATTCCATCTTTGACATTTGTCAAGTAGACAGATTTACAATCTTACACGATAAAACAACGCGATAAAATTATTGAAAAGTAATATAAAAATGCTCTTTAAGGCACCACTCTGGTCCAGAAATTCGACAAAATCGACTTTTTTCATGTTATGATAGTTTATGCTTTCAAAAATATACTTGCACATTTTTATAATGAAATTCGTTGTAGTTTAGACGTTACAGTCCTTTAAAACGAGACCGGTTTGGAGTACAACGCCCAGGTATAAGCGCGTTAACCGTGTTTTTTTTTCGAAACTATTGGTCATTTCTCAAATTGATTTATTTGAATTTTTAATATGTTATTGAGTAGACTGTGGCTCTTGCGGGTAGCAGAATTATAATTTTATAATAAATTGTTGTTTTTTTAAGAGCGAGAACGTGAAAAAACATCAAAATTTTTTTTGTAAATCTGGTACCCACCATAGCGACATATCTCCTGATGAACAATCGACCGAATTTTGTTTTTCAAACTTACCTGAGCAGCCCACTCAGTTACGCCAGTGGCATGTGTTACGTCAGGGGAAGCAATTTTTTTTATTATTGTCATTAAAATATTTTGTAAATAAAGAATTCATCTAATGAATAAAAACGATTTTCAAGAAACTGATTCTGTTATAGAAAAAGGATAGGCAAACCAAAAACTGGACGTTCTGTTGAACAAAGTGCAACTTGCAACAGTAAAAAATGAATTTATTTTCCGTGTTAAAATTTCATTCACATACCTACATAGGTACATACATACATAGTTTGCATATAAACACATCAAATATGGCTGAGTTGAATTTCATTTAAAACCACATAACTTTAACAACTTAACTGTTCAGGGTGTCAGCCAACTCAGCTCATCATTTACCCCTGATAAACGACTTGGGTTGCTTAAGTGCCTACTAAACACTTTTAATTATTGTGAAAAAATAATAATTTTTCGCGACATAAGTGTAGTAGCTGTCATAAGTAATATTATAACTTCTGCAGGGAATTTTATTGACGCACTTACAAAAGGCGGACACGCGCACATATTTATATACTCATGAGTGGGGTTTAGTAAGAAAGACCCAAGAGTCTGTATGGTTTGCTTTTACAGCTGCTAACCTTTTTGGATAAATCCTTCTTTCGACTTTTATTTCTACTACTACTTTCAATTTTCTTTCGTTCGCTCATTATTGTAATAGCGAAGTGAAAAAGCAGGCATAAACTTAAGCACTACTTTAGGTGCGCAGATCTTTCAGTTAAAGCAGCGGCAATTAAATATTTGTATGATAGTTACTTCGGAAGCAAAAGAGTGTCGAAAGAGACTGCGGCATATGAAGAATTAATTCTGTTGAAAATAGGCCATTCGGCAGATTACTGCTTGTAAAACAGCATTTAACATAAAAATGTTTTTTTTTTGTTTTTAAGTAGGAGCATCCAAGCATGAGAACATTTTTTATATATCATATTGTTCCTATTTTTGGGAAGAATGCAATCAGAACAGAAAAAAACTTGTTCTTCTGTTTATAATTCTTTATAATTTCATAAAATCTACACCTTTTCATCTTATGCTTATATGAATACGATTACATGCCAGAGTTCAAATAAGATAATATATAATAGCATAGAGAGTTCAAAGAAGAAAACAGAGCTAATGCCATTTCCTTAAATATGCGTTGTAAGTTCGGTAATTTCGGCCTTACTCATATGCGGCTCTAACTTTCCAAAACTTTTATTTTTCTTTTTCCTCTTTTTCAAATAAGAAATGGACGACTATAATTTAACTGAAGAAATGAAGAGACTTGCAGTTATCGTCGCGATATGTGCAAATCACATCGTCTAATATCGATCTCGAATTTTCTTAAGTGCGCGAGTTGATACGTTCAGAAGTTTTGCCGTGAATTGGAAGCATCAGGCGGCGATGCAGAATCTCTTGCAAAAAGCAAAAAGCCCGAGGAAAGTTCTGACACTATTCGATCCACAGAATTTATACAACAAGAGCAAGTGATCATTGACGACGACCCTTTGAAACCAATGAGGGCCCATGTGAGGGTGTTTGATTTTCTGGAGGTCTTCCCCGTTGAATTGCACCTACATGAAGATCTTCGGTATAAATCCTACGTTATGCGCAGAAGACATTTCTTGTCGAAACAAACACGAGAACAACAAGTTATCCGATTTAAACGAAATTAAACGAAATTAAAAACCCTCAATCGGCTGAGATGTTATGGTTTTTTTTTTCTGAGGAAAAATGTTTGACCAAAATCCAAAGACTTCTTCTAAATTTCTTCGAAATATACGTATTAGTGTTTGTTCGGCAGACAGATCGACTTCGCTCATAATTCTGAGCATTTTGTTATATATATATCTATGTATCTCGATTCTTTTATATTACTATATACAGCCGTTATGGGAACAAACAACACTCTTTTTCGTGCGACTATAAAAATTTTAGAATAGCGAAATTAATATTTCTCTCCCTCCTTTCATAGTTCTTCACTTCAACGCATCGGACTATGAATGAGTATTTAAATTTGTGCATACTGAGACAACCGGGCGAATACACAAATACTAACCGGGAAGCAGGTACATTTCGCCAACCACACCATTTGTATAAATACTTTTATGATCAGGATGCATAATAGTCCTTTCTAAGTGCAAACACAATTCTTAAAGGGTTATATAAAGTTAGAATTTTCAAAAAATCGATTTTTTTTATTTTACTTTCTTAATGTAGGCTCTCGTCCTGCCCGTCCTAACGTATGACACAGAAGCGTGGACGATGACAACATCGGATGAAGCGACGCTTGGAGGGTTTGATAGAAGGATTCTGCGTAAGATTTTTGGACCTTCGTACGTTGGCAACGGCGAATATCGCAGACGATGGAACGATGAGCTGTATGAGCTTTACGACGACATAGACATAGCGCAACGATTAAAGATCCAGCGGCTTCGTTGGCTGGGTCATGTCGTCCGAATGGATACAAACGCTCCGGCTTTGATAGTATTCGATGCGGTACCAGCTGGTGGTAGCAGAGGAAGAGGAAGGCTTCCTCTGCGTTGGAAAGATCAGGCGGAGAAGGACTTGGTTTCACTTGGTGTGTCCGGTTGGCGCCGGTTAGCACGAGAAAGAAACGACTGGTGCGCTTTGTTAAACCCGGCCAAAATCGCGTAAGCGGTTATCAGGCCAATTAAGGAGAAAAAGATATATTTAAAAATACACGCAGAAAATTTAATATCGTTCCGGTGAATATTTTCGAAGTTACACGCAAATTTGAAAAGGCGTTTCAGAGGGCGTGAAAGTATAGGGTTTTTCAGTAAGAGCGCTTCAACTTTTGAACTTTTTTGAATAAAACACAAACGGTTTGACTTTTTTAACTAATTTTTTTTTATAATCGAGTTTGAACATATACATTTAAGTATGAAATTCGATTTCTTTTGTATGACCATCGCGTGCACGTTTTACGAAGTCCAATCGTTGAACCCAATTTTCGACCACTCTTTTGCATAAATCGGCCGAAATTCCAGCAATTTCGCGTTCAATATTGGCTCTGAGCTCACAAATCGTCGCCGACTTGTTACTGTAGACCAATGACTTCACATAACCCCAAAACGGGACGGCTTGTTAAATGGACCGTAAAATGGCCGTAATACTCTTAAAGTAGCAGCAACAGAACGATTATTTTCATAAAAAATTTGCACGATTTGCAATCGTTGCTCAAGTGTGTAGCGTTCCATGATGAAATGTATACTAATGAAGTTTACAAATGACAAGCGAAAAATAAAAAATATTGCGTCGTTCGCCCTTCCTATCGGAAAAAAGTTGAAGCGCACCTATTGAATAACCCTATACAAGGCAAACATTAAACTCGTTTTTTCTCAAAATGGTGTTTCAAAGTCGGCGACCAACATTACTCGAAAAGAGCTAAACCGATTAGTCTCAAATTTCAATACGAAATTCTTAAATATATTTTTTAGTAATTAATCGAACATTTTTTCTCACCAATAAATATTTTTTTATAAACAATTTTAGGCCGAAATCATGGTTAAAAATCGATTTTTTTTTTTGTTGAGAAACCGCTAAAAAATGTATTTTGCTTATTCCTTCGATTAATTACTAGATTTAACATTACTTTAACGAAATCTATTTGGCTTTTTAATTTCAGAGAGTCCAGTTCAGAGATATAGGGGCAAAACGTCTTTTTTGAGAGGAGTTCCCGGAGATCAGCTGTAGCTCCTTTCCAAATAAATATTTTTACTAATACTAAGTCTTAAAATACAGTTAAAAGATAATATAATATGTGTAGAAATTGTCAGATCAATAAATTCAAAAGTTTTCTCAGAAAAAATTCTGGAAACTTCGTTTTTTTCGTCCTTCTAACTGTATATAACCCTTAAATTGATAAGGGCTTTTATTTTCAAATCTATATATACAATTATTCTTTGCAAGCCTTTGTCACTGAAGACGTCCTAAGCGACTGGGCCGATTTTGATGTTTTTTGGTTCGTGGATAATTTAAATTTATATTTGGACTAGTAGGTGGCGCTCAAATCTTAATTCTACGTGGCGCTGAATTGGGTAAAGCTCGTATTTATAGTCCAATTTTATTCTGATTTGGAATATGTTTGGAGTCCCCATGACACTATTCAAGCCAGCGCTTGGCGTTGTTGCACTTTTCGAGGGCTTAATAATTTTCTAATAGCGGACGAACCCACGCTTCGGCAGGACAGCGTCTTCCCGATCTGATAGTAGATTTATAAGAATAAAATTTTGTTCGCTCTTTTTCACAAACTTTCTTACAAATACAAAAGCCTTACTTATCCCTATGATCAGAAAGTACCGGGAATGTTTAAATAAAACATAAAATAAAAGTTAAATTTCAGGCAAATTCATTTTATCTCCTTCAAAATATGAATCGTCTGAAGCAACACATATCTGCCAACATTTAACCCAGTCCTCCATGCACCCCTGGTAGGCCAACGAAGGGATGGCCTTCAGCTCTTTCTTTATTGACTGTCTGGCCCGATGGAAGGTACTCATGGGGCACTATGCTTTAGCAATCGAAGAAAACAGTCAACATCACCTTCACTTTACTTTTTAATCATAGAGTATTTGTATGTACCGAAATTCTTTTTCCCTCAGTAAAGTTGCTTTCTTAAGTCTTTTTGAAAATTGATGAAAATAAAGCTCAGTGCAGCTGTGAATGTCTAATATATGAACTAAATGTTTGTAAATTTAAATACATGCATACCTACCCAATACATACATACATACACAGTAGACTGCTGCTAGTCGAGCGGAAATTGTTATGTGTTGCAATTTCCTCGCCGCTACATTGCAACCGGGCATAACTTCGGCATGTTGCATGTCATATTCCCACAATAAGCCCAGCAGTTGCAGCACAAAACAACAATACATTACTACACACGTACCCACATACATACATACACACATGCATAGCCAGTGCAGTGCATTTGTGGCTGGCGAAAAAAGTTACGTCAAACCGGTGTGAAAATCGATACAGCGGCTACAAAGGCCAAATACTAACCAAACTAACCGGAAAAAATGGCCCAATAGCCGAAAGAACATTCAAGTATGTCTGTATGTAGGTATGACATGAGCGATTGAACAATTGAAGGGGTACGAGTGCGGTCTACATATATAAATACGTATATGCCTATGCATGAATTGGAAATATTAAAAATATTGCATGTCAATCTATCGACTGAAAATCAAAGCCGAAATAATTCCACTTCAGCGGTTTGACTAGTCAAGCGTGCAAACAAAATTAGAAGCAATACAATAACAACAGCAGTAGTGCAAGTGAATATATTTACATATATGTGCAATATATTTATTAGTGTGTGCATACATACAAACATACATACGTAAATTTATAATGGCAAGCCAAATGAAAGGAAAAGCAAGCACGACTTCCACTACATAGAAAGTAACAATGACTTAACTCAAATTATTAGTCAAGTGCAACAAGCTGTGTCGACGACAGTATAATCAACAACTTTAACCTCTTTTGAATCCACTTAGTAGACATAAAGAAAAAAACTAAGACCACTACGACCACACAAATGCACAGTGGATGATAACAAAAGGCAAATTTACACAGCTTCGTTAGCCGCTTTAGTCCGATGTCGTCTGTCGGAGTTTGAATGCATCATTGGCGTACGTCAGCCGTCAAATTGCCCAAAAAAAATAAAAAAATTTAATTCAAAGTAGTATTGTTTGTTCATATGTATGATAAACCTGCACAAGAAAACAGCCAACACACAGAAGCACTCGTGAAAAATTGTTTACAGCCCGTAAATCGAATTAAATTGAAAAATCAATTGTGGATTCAATGACAAGGCGAGATGCTCGTCACAGTGTTCAAAAAAAGTACACATTCATAATACAAAAGATACTGTGGGTAGTTTTAATACTCGCGCACACTGCTTTATTATTATTACAATATTATTATTTTTTTTTTTCGTTTGCTCAGTGATTACACCAATAAAAAAAATTTGGCTTCTAAAGGCAATCTATAAATATTTCTAATTCTATTAAGATCATAGGACTCTAATCTTCTATAATATAAAAATAAATCGCAAAATGTGTTGGTAAGCGCAAAACTCAACAACGCATGGGCCAAACTTAACAATTCTTTTTTTTTAAATGTTCCTTGAAGTCCAAAGATGGTTTTTAAGGCGAGAAAAAATCGAATAATTTCCGGGGAAACCCCTAAAATAGCCCTTTTCTTTTCCACATACAAGTATTGCGCGTCCGTGAGGGTGTGCGTGATCGCGTAGGACAAAAGTTTTTTTTTTTTAATTTTTTTTTTTTATTGAAACGTTATAAAATTTGTATACATTTCATGGTATTAAGCCTAGCTTAAGCTAACAAATAACATTATTCTATCCTTAACATTGAAATATAAAAACAATTATAAATATTTTACAAACAATTATACAGTGTTGGTGACTAAATCTTGTGGCTTACTTCTTTGAAGTCTTCTTGTGGTTTCATGCTTATTTGAAAGAATTGGGATTATATCAGCGACTCTTTTCACCGACAGATCATTGAGCAGGTCGTGATTTCGCACATACCAAGGTGAGTTGACCATGTCTCTGAGAATCTTATTCTGCAGGCGTTGTACATCTTCAATATTTGATTTAGTAGTACAGCCCCATAATTGAATGCCGTATGGCCATACCGGCCTAACTACTTGGTTGTATATTAATAATTTGTTCTGTATTGACAATGTAGACTTTCTGCCAATTAACCATTTCATTTTTTTAATTTTTAAGTTGATTTCAGTTGCTTTCATTTTGACATGCTCTTTCCATTTGAGCTTTGCATCCAATGTCATACCCAAGTATTTGGCTGTATTACTATACGGAACAGTAGCAGATGATATTTTCACTGGGTTATAGGCTATTTTCTTGTTTGTAAAGTCTACGTGAACAGACTTGCTTTCATTTAGTTTGCTTCTCCAGTTTTCAGTCCATGCGACAACTTCGTCTATCGATGCCTGTAACTTTCTAGTTGATTCATTTGCGTTATTACACTGCGTTACAAAAAAGAACTTTTTTTCTGTCCTATGAACCAAATATACTTTTTCGGAAAGGGGAGAAAAAATAAAAATCACGTGTATCGGCGATTTTCATGTACACGTCAGAATTTTTTTTTTATGTATAAAATATAGAGCTCGTAGTCCGCCTGTGTGAAAAACTTTGGATCAATTTTATAACCCTTTTTCCGTGATCCAATTCCGCTGAATTTCTGCAGGCAGACTCGTGGAAATGTTTTTATTATGTAAAATTAAAAAAACAAAATTTTATCAATTCTCAGATTTTCTTGAATTTTTTCTTTTCTAAAAAAAAAAATTTTCTAAATTTTCGGTATAACTTGAAGGGACTCCAAATTTTTAAACAACAAACGAGCTGACAATTATAAAAATATTGTTGGAGAAATGATTTCGGCATATGGCGAAATGGGTATATTAATGTCGCTAAAGATCCATTTCCTTCACAATCATTTAGATTGTTTCCTTGGTGATTTAGGAGCTTGTAGCGATGAACATGGCGAAAGGTTCCATCAGGCCATTGCGGCTATTGAAAAGCGCTTTAAAGGACAAGACATTACGCATATGCTTGGCGAATACTGTTGGTCTATTTGTCGCGATACTGACACAAATGTTTACAAACGCAAAAATAAAAGGCCTAAGTTTCTTTAAAAGCATTGAAATTTTTAATGTAACAATTTTTGATTTTAATATAATAATATTAATAAAAAAATTCGGGGTTTTATATCTCTATTGTAATGCGGAGTGAAATACCTTTCTTTTGATACCCACATCGGCATATCTCATGCAATTTTTTTTTTAATTCCGAACAGGTGGCAACCCTGTGAAACATTGTCAGTAGCAAAACCTAGATGAATAGCCTAGAAATGTGATACACTATCTGTCTGCCCAATTTCACTCATATCCGTTTAGCTAATCCTGAGATCGTGTGGCTATACAGATATGCATACAAGAATTGCTCGTTTAAAGTTATAAAATACAAAAAAAAAATTGTGACGTGTACATGAAAATCGCCGATACACGTGTATTTTTATTTTTTATCCCCTTTCCGAAAAAGTATATTTGGTTCATAGGACAGAATGTGTGTAACGCGGTGTTATCAAACAAAAGTGATAATATCGTGAACCCGACCAAATTAAAAAGTCAAAAAATGTAAAAGCTATAGATTTGATTGGCCTCGCAATATTCTTTCTTTTGCTTAAGTTTCAGAAAAAGTTAAGGAATGATTTCATTCACAAATAATAAATACAAATAGTTATGTAAATAATAAGAATAAGAATAATCATGCAGGGCTGAACAAATCCAAACATATTTTAAGAATACCAAAAGATAAACATATTTTACAAGATCTACGGAGCAATCATAACCCATTTGGTGGTGCAATGATTTTATTAGCAGGAGATTTTCGTCAAACATTGCCAGTGATTCCAGGATCTACGCCTGCTGATGAACTCAATGCATGTTTAAAGTCCTCCAATTTGTGGAAACATGTCAAGGTATTACGCTTAAGCAGGAATATGCGTGTCGAGTTGCAAAATGACCAATCTGGAGACATATTCTCTAAACAACTCATTGACATTGGTAATGGCGAAATTCCTATAGACACCTTGACTGGGTGCATTAACTTTCCTCAAAGTTTTTGACAGTTAAGTCGATCAAAAGATGAACTTATTCAAAAGGTGTTTCCAGATGTTGCTCAAAACTACAGAAACCATGATTGGTTGAGTGAACGGTCTATATTGGATGCAAAAAACCTAGATGTAGATGAATTAAATTTCAAAATTCAAGAACAAATTACAGGCGCATTGAGGATATATAAATCAATTGATTTGGCTACAAATCAAGATGATGTCGTCAACTGTCCGCCTGAATTTTTAAACTCGCTGGATTTACCAGGTTTGCACATCACAATCTTCAATTAAAGGTTGGATCGGTAGTTATAATGTTGAGAAATATCAACCAACTGCGTCTTTGCTACGGCACACGGTTAGCGATAAAAAAATTATTGAACAACGTGATAGAAGCAACTATACCGAAAAGAAAGTATAAAGGAGAAGACGTTTTGATACCACGCATCTCAATGATTCCGACTGATGTACCATTTGAATTTAAATGACTACAGTTTTCAGTGCGGCTTGCTTTTGCTATGACCATAAATAAGTCCCAGGAACAATCATTAGGTGTTTGTGGGGTTTTTAGTGGGTATCAAAAGGGTGGCGAAAGTTCGTGGAAGCGAAAATACTTAGGTCACCCGAACTGATCCTTTTCTTTAATACTCCTGAACAGAACCGTCACCATAATAATAGGGCGGTGTGTGAGGGTTAGCAGAGTAAAAACGTCTTATATAAAGTTATACCGAAAATTGAAAAATTTGAGAAGCTCGAAATTTGTTTGCGAATGTATCACATTTTACGCACTTGCACTTCCATACTTGCGAAATTCAGCCCTTAGGGCAGTTCAGTGAAATGCAAACATCGTACACCATTCAGCTTAGTTAGCTGCCTTCCAATCAGAGTACCCGATTGACATAGTTTCCCATGCAATATTAATTAGAAAATTAGCCTGCATTGGCTTCCACTCAGCCTTCTTGCATTCGCTAACATTGCTTGGTTATCGTCGACAGTGTTAAGTATAGTCCTTTCGTTGCTTGCTCTGGGATTCCCAAGTTAGTATCCTGGGCCCATGCCTCTGCTATAGACATATCTTATCACATATCTAGCACGCCCCCTGTAAATTAAATTAAAGACTTGGGTGTAATATATGATTCGAAGCTTACTTTTGCTGGTAATTCCAATTTTATGATATTATTACCAAATCTTACGCCATGCTTGCTTTTGGTAGTCGTAGGTAGGTAGGTAAAGTGGTTGAAGTGCCGGTCTGGCACTCCTCAAGTAGCACTGAAGCGCCGTTTTGATGCCATTAAGAGACCTCCAACAGGCAGATATCTACAGCCAGCCAGAGCTGTTGATATAATGGAGAAGATTGATGGGACTTAGGTTGGCGCACTGCCCCAGGCTGTCAAAGGAAGGAGCACCCAATGGCCTCCGTCGCCAGCTGCCAAGCCCGAACATTTACCGAGAAAGTGCTAAACAGTCTCCTTCACTGAAGGGTCCCCACAGCTTCTGCAATGTCAGTTGTATGCTAACCCTAGCTTTTCCGCGTGAGTGCCGATCGTCCAGCGACCGGTAAACACAGCTACGAGTTTGGATATTGAATGGCGAGGAGTCCAAAGAACTTTCTGAGTCCTTCGTATATCGTATTGGCGCCAAAGGATTTTCGAAATAGTGCATGAAGGAAAGGAGCCCCATCTTTTCTGCGCTGTCCTGAGAAATAATTTGTGCAGTTCCCCTTTAACAACTGTCAGGGGGATGCCGATGACCGGCTAGGAGGTTTCTGAGGCCAATTCAGTTCCCTTCCTGGCAAGCCCATCAGCAATTCCATATGTTCATATGTTTTGGAACCGAGATCGGAGAAATGTTACCATCGCTCATTGCTCTGTGAAAATCGTATTCTAGGGATCAAAATAAGAAACTTTGCCGAAGGAACCATACCTCTAAAACGAATTCTGATGCCCCCCAATTTGGGTCGAACGAAAAATCCCACTTTGACCCATTTAGAGTGCTCCAATCGAGTCCAAATGTATGACCGACCACCACTAACTTGGGACGACCGATCCACCCATGTCAGTGGCACACCCCCTGGAACTCTCCTGGGGGGTTCCCCATACAATCATTTCAAAATATCACCATTTTTGGCCCTTACATGAGAAAAGAAACTAAAAAGTTCGACCCCAATGGTTCCTTCGGCAAAGTTTCTTATTTTGATCCCTAGAATGTGGTTTTCACAGAGCAATGGGCAATTTTTTTGCCTCCCCACAAATCGACCCGGCCTACTGCACACCCAATAGATTTGATCTCCTCCTTACAGGAGTTTACTAATTTCGTTATACACCATGGCGTCGTCAGAGCCCCTCACTCCCGCGTTCCCTAAGCATTTTGCATGCTTGCAGGATCGCAAAGACTTCTGCTTGAAAAACACTAGCAATGTTCGACAGTTTAAAGGAGATAGATAAATTGGCTGATTTAGAGAAAACCCCTGCTCCGACTGCCGATTCCATCTTGGAAGCGTCAGTGAAGACGGTTCGATTTCTCTGACACTTACACGCTGAAGCTCTTGTATACGGTGTTACGTACGGTGTACGTTCCAAGCCTTCCTCCTTCATTTGGTCTCCGTATTATATGTGCCATGCTGCTTGAATTTAACGAATCCAGAAAGTATTCTTACATTTTGCGGTGCGTATTTTACGCTTTTTGGAACCTATTCCTACCTATGAAGCGCGATGCTTATTGATTAACTTAAAATCTTTGCAGAACAGGAGAATAATTATAGCTTCTCTTTCCATTTTGATGTGATCCGTGGGGCAGTTGACTGTCCGGTTCCACTTGACAGGATTTTCTTTAATATTCTGCCCAGAGCTTTTCGTAGCTCGGAAATTTTCTATGTTGGTCTCTCAAAATCTCTTTATGCTCGAAATGCTACTATTACTAGACCCCTTTTTGAGTTGAAAAAATCTATAAATTTATTGACATAGATTTTTTTATATTCAAGAGCTTGCCTATTGAATTTTTTGATTATTTATTATGAGTAGTTAATTTGTGCTTTCTTTTTTTTATGCGTACGAGCCTTAAACTATGTCTACTTAGTCTATAATAATCTACTTTATTCATTTGCTTAATAAATAAATAAATAAAATAAATAAATAAATATATATGAATATATAACATATATAAGCATGATTCAATAATAAAATATTTGCTCCTTAAGCAGCTTTCTCATTTCCTTTTGACAAATCGGCTCCCTTAACAAAACACTGGGTTGCTAACTCTAGAAATTTTTAGCAAAAGTGGAGGAAAAGTAAAATTTGTAGGAAAAACATTTCATTTTCAAAAGGGTCTATTAGCACTTGCTTGGTATGTCCATAACCAAAACGATATGGAAAACATCCTGACATACAGCTTAAATCAGGATATGATAACGCGTCTTTTTGGGGCAATGAACGTGAAAGATGGACGTTTTGACAATTTGAATCCGATGCCTTTTAAATACAGGTTGGGAAAGTACTTACTGGTACTAGGTACATAAGTTACCAATAAGAGTCCATTTAGCAATATATAATTAATCACAGCTTCTTGGTGCCAGATGGAGAGAGGTTATGAGGAGAGATTATGAGAAGCTTTCTCATGGCAGAAATACACTCGGAGGTGTGTCATTGCCTGTCGAGGAGCCTCTCCTATTAAAAACAACATTTTCTATAATTTGGTGTTTCATGCCCGGACTAGTTTTTCAAGTAGATAGAAATGTAAGAATATAAATGTAAGAATAATAACTGGGGAGTCAAAACTCCAAACTTACGTGGGCAGAGCATAGTAAAGCAAGACGTGAGTATGTTCACAGCTTGTAGTTAGTCAACTAAATTTATGATGAGTTCGCTTCTCCTCTGAAAGGGTCTTATTATGGCCATAATGTTTATGTATTATAATAGCGTTATATTGGCAAAACTTCCCAACTTCGTGATCAGTTTTCACTTTAAAAATTAATTCACCAAATGTCAATCTTGGTTTAACTTCATAACCATTTTTTTTAATATCATTCCCAGCAATTTCCGTTTGTACCATTTATAATTAAAGTAAAAACAAAACATTTTTGCTACCATTTTTATCAAAAAGGTATTTAATCTTTCCACTTTCTTCGCCTTCTTAAATGCGACCTTTTGTAAGGGAGTGCCAAAATACTCATGTCATAAGTGAGCAAACCTTTAATAATTGAATCATGATATATAAGTTTATACATCAGTATGTATATAATTGGTGCTTACAACAGTTGCTTTTGTGGATGCCTAGCTCCTGCTTCTATTTGTGGCGTGCGTCTTGATGTTGTTCCACAAATGGATTGACCGAATATTTTAAGCCGATTTCGAGTGACAGATGGTTCTTTATGAGGAGCTTTTTTATGGCAGAAGTACAGTCGGAGGTTTGTCATTGCCCACTATTAGAAAAACCTTTTCCTATTATTTGGTGTTTCGTGCCCGAAGTTTCGTGCTCGTGCAAAATGGGCCAAAAAGTGAAGAAGCGAAATGAGCGAAATCCCCGACGAAGTGCCAATCAAATGGCGAAAGAACTAAGCTAAAGAAAAAATTCTGACCGTAGCATCCGCCGCATACTCAAAAACGATCTTAAAGTCAAGCCTAATAAGATCCACAAGGCGCATGATCTCACACCAAAGCAGCAAAAAGTCAGACTTGAGAGAGCGAAGAAGTTGCTTTGCTTGATCAAAAGCGGTCAATTTAAGAACATTGTGTTTTCTAACGAGAAAAATTTTCAAATTGAGCAATTCGTGAACTCCCAAAACGATAGGGTTTATTTGACCGACCGTTCATCCGAGAACTTGAGTCATCGATTGGCCACCAGGAGGCAGCACCTGCCACAGGTAATAATTTGGGCCACTGTAACCGCAGATGGGCGCTCGCCAACCGTTTTCATCGAGATTGGCGTCAAGGTAAATGTGAAATATTATCGGAGGTTGCTTTGAGTCCGGGGGCAAGCAAATATCTGGATAGCAGACCATGGACGTTGCAACAGGGCTCGGCACCGTGAGCACCGTCTCACAAAGCTCAAGTGAACCAAGAATGGCTGAAAACAACGTTCCGAACTTCATAACATCCACATAATGGCTCTCAAATTCATCAGACGCAAGTCCGATGGATTATTCTCTTTGAGCCATTTTGGAGAGCAAAGTCCGAACTAAATGATTCACCAGTCTTGAGGCGCTGAAAAAAGCCATTGACCGCGAGTGGGCCAAAATACCAGCAAGGCACATTTAGACAGCTTGCGATTTGTTTCTGGACCGTCTCAAGGCCATAGTCAAGCCATAGGCACCTTCGCAACTTTTTATTTCATGTGGTAAATATCGCTCTGGCAAAATTTATAGTTCTCGAACAACTTTGACTTCTCCCCACAATTAATTTTAGTAAAAAGATTGGCTAAAAGAGCATTCGTTTCCGCTTATTTTGAGCTATAGAAGGAAAAGTATGCCTTTTTAAAATTATTATTTTTTTTTTAAAGTCCACAATTTTATAATAATTTGGTCAACTGTAAATAAGCTCAACTAGCAATAGGCGTTTCACTAAACTACGGATGTGTTAAAAAAATTTATCTTACCAATAGAAATAAAGAAAACCACAAGAGCTGTGTAGTCTCTGCCAAATTCGGGTAGCAGTAAATTTTTTAACAGCCTGTAGTCACTGCGAGGAAACCAAGAAACAACTGTAAATAATTACAGTCCGGTATTGCACAATATTTAACAAGGAAGACGAAAAATGGGAAGCACAATAAGTGACAGGCGGCACAAAGCTGAGAGGAGTAACGCAATTTAATGCATAGTAAAAACACAAAACACCAAACCAAAAACGAGAAAAACAAAAAGGACAATTGATCAAGTGAAGAAACTAAAGACCAAATAAAAAGTTGTACAACAAGTGGAATCCACAAACGACATTAACTAAATCGTTAAACAGCAATAACGACTGGCTACTAACGTACGCTTGCGACTCCTCTTCGCTGTTGGCCGTTCGAGATGATGAGACGAACGCAGATTTATGCGAAGCGTATTTGGTTAGTTGTCGGCCAGCCTGGGGCTTATTGCACACATGAAGTTTGTTTAATGGATATGCTTTTTTATTGCGGTTGATTGCTCCGCACTGTATTGTTGTTATTTTTGTACATTTATGCAATACAAATTGGCCAAAGACTTACTACACACCAACTTTTGTATACAGGAATAGGATGTTTTCAAAGTTCAGATTTTTTTGTTCGAGAAAATTTTTATAGTTAAAATTTTTTTTAAAATGAGTAGCTGCCGGCGGAACTAAGTAGCTGATACTAAAGATCTGAAGCATGAATAGTTTCGCTGAAAATGCATGCAATTAAAAGCTTATGTACATTAGGGTGTATCACACTATACACAAAAAAAAAACAAAAAACGGTGTGTTCTTCCATGGGAATCTGATATGTATTTAAGTCTCTCACAAAAATATTACGACTTACGTGAACTGGGTGGATTTGGAAGTACCTCCAATGTTATTATAATTTTGCTCCCATAACAATTTTATGTAAAAGCACAAGGATGATAGATTACCAGGTTTGCTATTTAGCTACGGTGAACAAAAAAATTGTGAGGGGAACTTTGGCTGCGCCGTTACTTGAGAGATTCTGCATCCGAACTCTGCACGAGCATTTCACATACATTAGTCCAATCAATCGTTGATGGCAACGAAATGTTGTCATTGGTTGATTTATTTCGTATATCACTAACACAATCTCAGTGTTTTCGTACACAAACTGCTTTGTAACACCAGTAGCGTCAGCCCACCAGCTGATTCTGTGGAATTCGCTCAGAGCAGAATAACAGATATGTAAAGGGTTTTCCAATAACACATATAACACACAAATAATGTAATTCCAAACGTGATTACACCGTATTTTGCATAAAGATTTGGATATTAAGGCTTATAAAGTCAAGCCGATCATCAACAACGTCGTGTCTTTGCTGATTGGGTCGTTGAAATGTATGAAAATGATCCGGAACTCCATCGAAAAATCATCTTGAGTGATGAGGCCCATTTCCACCTCGGTGGCTTCGTCAACAAGCAAAATTGTCGGATCTGCGGCTCAGAAAATCCAAGAGTTATTGTTGAAAAGCCTCTCGATCCTCAACGTGTGACTGTTTGGTGCGGTTTATGGTCCGACGCAGTCATTGGACCTTACTGGAGCAGCAGGTACAGTAAATGGATTGCGCTATCGAGAGATGATTTACCATTTTTTATGGCCGAAATTGGATGGTATTGATCTGGACAACGTTTATTTTCAACAAGACGGCGCTACGTGCCACACGAGCAACGAAACCATTGATCTTTTATCAAAATATTCGCTTTTATTAGAAATGCTTTTACATATATACTCAAAAATGCCCAGATTGATCAGCTGAGTCGATTTAGACACGTCTGTCCGCTTATCAGTCCGTTAGTCCTAGCGCACCATAACTCGAGAAAAAATTAGTATATTTGTATGAAACTTGGTAAAAATATTACTTTTTATTCAAGGCAATTTGGCATTGAAAACTAAAAAAAAACATTATATCTCTGTTTTGAATGATGCAAAATACTCGCATTTCGTGCAAACGATGAGCCAAGGAAAATAATCGAAATGCGAAGAATTTTAAAAATAGGTGGGCCACGCCCTTTTTTGATTAAAATCGTGTATCTCTGTATTGACTCAGGAAAACTCTGCCAAACTTGGTACAAATATTGCTCCCTACTTTATTTAGATCAAATAAAAACCAAAGATATCAAGATAACACCACGCCCCAGTTTTTATATGCTAAGACTTAACTCCCATCTATCCGTCTGATGCTAAAAGTTACAATGCTCATTGGACAATATGTTTATGATTCCAAAAATTAACAGTCAGTCCAAATTAAGTTTTACTAAAATATACCGACTAGACCGAATTTATCCCTCCTTATTTGCTAAAAAACAAATTTTATTTATTATAAAGGGTGGTTAAATTTCAAAGGCCGATGTTGAATGTGAACCACACCTAAACGTCAACGACACCGTTATACTTCTTTCTTTGGGGTTATTTGAAAGAAAAGGTGTACGTCGATAAGCCAGTAACAGTTCAAGAGCTAAAGGATGCCTCAGCGTCATAGAAAATTTTGACCATTTTGACATTTGATGGAGGTGTGCCGCCGAGGCCGCGGCGGCCATTTGGCCGATATTTTGTTTCATACATAACTGAGCCATACCAATATTATCTTAATAACGAGGAATGATAATAATTTCCTAAAAAATTTGTATTTTATTCAAAATCAACACCGGCCCTGGAAACTTAACCACCCTTTATTAAAAAAACTCTATTTTCAAGGTTTTTTCAAATCGATCCATCTCTCATCGGATCTACTACTACTTTTCAGAAATATTTTGGCAGAAGCCTTAGAATACAATAAGTTTTATAATTCCGGTGGCAAATCAGCAACTTTTTTTTGGTTGGGCACCCTAATGTACATACATACATACATACAAGTAGGTAAGTTATAAGCAGATAAATTTAGACACAGTGTAAACTATGAACGGCTTGCTAAAGTAAATAACGATTAATCTGCCACTGTTGCATGTTTATGAGCAGATATGTCATAAGAATCCAAACAAGGCAATCACTTTAATTCACCAACAAACGATAAACGATAAAAGCACGCTTCGCCATCACTCTATTAGATTCAGAGGTCACTTTTCATTGGGAGTCATTGGAAGTTCCTTTTTTTGGTTTCACAGTTCTCTTTCTGGTAGACAATAGTAGAGTAAAGCCATGTCAAGTGATCCCCGAAAATTTCACTAAGTCACGGATTTGAGCGCAAGATGTCTCGTTGTGTAGTCAAAGTCATGTTAACGCTGTTCTATAAATATTTCGCGCAAATTCCAATTTTAGCAATTGTTATTAACAATCAAAGTTTTAAGCAAAATTAAATTGAAAAATTAATTACTCCAAAACTACAATAGATAATGACGTGAAATTTTGCATACCAGTCAAGTATTGTCTGTACTATTTTTTAAGTGTTAATAACTATTTTTATTGTGACAAATAGATAAATAAATAATAACTTTTTGTAATCAGTTGCATTTTTTCATGTTTTCTTCACGCTGTTAAACAATCGGACTTACGAATAATTGTGCGGAAAACGTTTACCTTCAATAATCTGAAATTAGAATTTTGTACTTTTACTCCATTCCCGAGATATTGACTGTTTTGTAACTTGATGCGCTCGACGGTGGCATTGCTGCCATCGGCTGATCGGTCGCGCGGCGGCTTGAGGGACCGCGCAAACTGAAGCAGCGTACAACTACGTCTCACTTTCTGCACTTTGAGTAGGACTGAAAAGCGCATCAAGTTACAAAACTGTCAATATCTCGGGAATGGAGTAAAAGTACAAAATTCTAATTTCAGATTATTGAAGGTAAACGTTTTCCGCACAATTATTCGTAAGTCCGATTGTTTAACAGCGTGAAGAAAACATGAAAAAATGCAACTGATTACAAAAAGTTATTATTTATTTATCTATTTGTCACAATAAAAATAGTTATTAACACTTAAAAAATAGTACAGACAATACTTGACTGGTATGCAAAATTTCACGTCATTATCTATTGTAGTTTTGGAGTAATTAATTTTTCAATTTAATTTTGCTTAAAACTTTGATTGTTAATAACAATTGCTAAAATTGGAATTTGCGCGAAATATTTATAGAACAGCGTTAACATGACTTTGACTACACAACGAGACATCTTGCGCTCAAATCCGTGACTTAGTGAAATTTTCGAGGATCACTTGACATGGCTTTACTCAGTAAAAAAAAATATATTTGTTGTTGTTAACCCATTGTACTTCCACGACTGTACTTTAACGGTAAAACTTGTATCAATTTTAATTTAGTAAGCATACATAGGAATGTACTTAACTGATAGTTTAGTGTTAAACTTGGCCTGATTTAATATCAAGCTTTAGTGTTTGATTTGCCAATGGTCTTTCCGATATGTAAGCCATGACTGTGGGAAACGGTCTCGATACCATTAGGACGACGTCATCGGCGTATGCTACTGCCTTAACTCCAACCTTATTTAATATTCTGAGAACTTCGTCCATAAACAGGGACGAGGCCCAGAGGCAATAAGTCTTTCCACCTCTAGTCTATCTAAACAATGGCAATTGACTCCGCCCCTAATGTTATTAAAGACACCCTCTATAGCTATCAAGGCCGCCTAAGTGAATTATTTGCACTCCAGAGATTTTTCCACAGTCCCTACAGCGTCGTGTAAGGTTGATTCCGTGGTTTTCCCTTCAGGATAGGCATACTGCGCTGTAGATATATTAATTTGGATTCGATGTGCTCGGATATGATAATCAATCAATCTTTCAAACGCCTTTAGGATAAATGAGGTCGCAGTGGTACTGATAAATACTTTAATTCTGGTTCGATGTGAAAAGTCGTAAATTCAAAACTTCAAAAACAGGAATTTTTAACTGTCAGGTGTTGATTCAAATTCCGTTGATGATTTTTATTAATTTGCATACCCTTTAACTAAAGTCTGAAACAAATTCAACTTTTGAATTGTCATTTAAAAAAGTGGACCTGCGGAAAAAAAATATTTTTTTGTTTTCAAATAATTTTTAAAATCGAATATCTCGTAAACGGACGACTTTTGCGGTAACCCTGTATACCTATAGTGAGAAATGAGTCAATAAAGCCATTTAACAAAAAACTCGTAGAACCTATTCACCTCCGTTATGTTAGTCAAATACTAAATAATTGAGTGCACTGAGAAGTGATTTTATAAATCTAAATCTTTACATTTAGTTTTAGAGTCTTTTATAATATTTTATATAATATTTCAATTGGAAGGCGTTTTTCAGAGCAAACCTTTATAAACTGGCTGAATGATAATTATCATAAATTATAATTTTTTTGATGAAGAATACTTTGATTCAAATTTATACAACGTTTTTCGAAAAGACCGAAATGTTGAACGTACGGGTTGCTCTTTAGGGGGTGGAGTTCTCATTGCAGTACACCGTAAGCTAAAAGCATTCCATATTTCGCTCTTAAATGAGGACCCTATCCTAGATCAATTGTGTATTTGTGTAAAGGGATCATCTCGGAGATTTGTTAAATCTAAAAAGTCAAGTACCGGAGTCCCCTCTGCCGTTCATTTACATGGTAAATCTGCTACTACACCTACGGGTGCAGCTAACTTGTTTGCCGATTTTTTCAAATCTAATTTCAGTCAGGATGATGCAGACTTGTTTTCTTCGTGTCATATTAATCTTCCTTCATCCTTGAATTTCGGATACTTAAAACTTGTTTCTCGTGACATTGAGAATGGGATCTCAGGTTTAAAAACTTCTACTAAGACTGATAAGGATGGGCTTTCCGCAATCTTTCTTAAAAATTGTCCGGCTATGATTATTCCTCTCAAATTTATTTTCAATAAATCCTTATCCTCGGGAGTTTTTATTAATGATTGGAAAATCACAACTATTACCCCAATTTTTAAAAGAGGTAAAAAAAATGATGTGTGCAATTACAGACCAATCTCGAAGCTTTCTATTATATCAAAACTTTTCCAAGGAATTGTAATAGATAAGATGTACTTCGCGACTAAGAGTTTAATCTCGCCCAATCAGCATGGTTTTGTAATGGGTAGGTCTACAGTTTCCAACCTAGCTGCGTTTGGGGAATTTTGTTTTTCAACTTTTGCTGATGGTTTTCAAGTGCACTGTGTTTACACAGACTTTTCTAAGGCTTTCGATAGAGTTTCTCATGCAATTCTATTGCACAAATTAGCCTCATTTGGTTTTCATTCTATATTCTATCAATGGCTGAAATCTTATTTATCCAATAGACGATGTGTGGTAATGATTGAGGGTGAATGCTCGGTACCTTTCATTGCTTCTTCAGGCGTGCCACAAGGCAGTATTTTAGGTCCTCTTCTCTTCGTTCTGTTTATTAAAGACATTAGTAATTGTTTTTCTTTTGCAAATTTTCTTTTATACGCTGATGACCTGAAAATATTTTCTGCTATTAGGAAAACTGAGGATATTCCTATGTTGCAAGCGGATATTAATGCACTAGTTCGCTGGTGCAGTAACTCTGCGGTCTCCCTAAACATCAAGAAATGTTTTCATGTCACTTTTGCCAAAACTCAAAATATTCTAAAATCATCCTACATATAACATTTCTGATACTCTTCTTCAACCGGTTCATGAATTCAAAGATCTAGGTGTGATCTTTGACTCCCAATTTTCATTTAATAGTCACATTAATTTTGTTGTATCCTCCTCTTACTAAATTTTAGGCTTTATACAGGGTAACAGCTTGAAATTCTCGGACCCTTACACTCTCAATTTACTTTTTACTTCCTTTGTTCGCTCTAGATTAGAGTATGCAACATTTATCTGGAGGCATTGCCACCAATTTGCAATTGAGAGACTTGAACGTGTACAGAAGGTGTTCCTTAAGTTTTCTCTCAGGTCGTTAAAATTATCACATCCCATACCTTCATATAACTCCCGTTTGATGTTAATTAACTTAAAATCGTTAGAAAATAGAAGGTCTATACTCTCGCTGTCTTTTGTTTTTAGTTTAATTAAAGGTGATATTGATTGTTCATCCTTATTAAGGGGGTCTTCTACCGTCACGGTTTGAAAAAATCGATTTTTTTTTTTTTAGATTTTTTAAAAGCTACTAATGTTAAGAGTATGCTATAAAGAGGGTTTTATGAAAAACATGTTCCTTCATGAGCATTTCGGGGAGAATACATGCATGCGCGTGGCATTTTCGAGCGTTTCTTTATCTTTAAACGCCTTTTCCCGAAAGTTGACTTTTTTCAACTTTCTGGTCACACATCTACTATAAATATTTGTCGAATTCATTCCATCTTTTTTCCAGTTATTCAGTGAACATCTCGCTATGTTTTCCCAGACCACTTTTTTCAATTTTTGATTAGTTTAATTTTGCGGGCCTCTAAAGTGTAAAAAAAAGAGGAAATTTTCAAACTTTTTTTTTAAAATCACGCATTTTTTACAAATTTCAAAATATTTAAAATCGCCACTGGGAAAACATAGCCAACGCTACACTTTATGATAAAAAAAAAATTTTTTTTGATTTCAGATAAGTAAAATGGTCGATCGCGTGCCACAAAGTCGCCTAGGACATTTTTACAAGGGCAACCTCGAGGACGGTTCAAGGACACAGGGCCAAAGAATTCGATTTGAAAAATATATTTTTAAATAGTGCAAACTTGTGCAAATTAAATAAAAAAAATCTGATTTCATTATCTCAAGTGGTTGCTTTGTAATTAATTCCCAAAAATAGGCCCGAGATTAAGGCGCGACGGTAGAAGACCCCCTTAAACAATATTCCTTTTCATATTCCTACTAGATCTCTCCGAATCACTTACCCCTTTCACCTTAAATTACTTAACCCGAATTATGCACGTAATTCCCCTCTTGCCCGCACCTTAAGAGAATTCAATGAGATCTAGAGCTCTATTCCGCTTGACTTTTCGATGTCAAAGAATGAATTGTATGAGTTCCTAAACTCGTTTTTTTAATTTATTAATTTAAGTATTTGTATTAATTTAAGCTTACACTAGTTGAAAGTAGTCTGTAAAAACCTGATAATGTTTTAGACTCCTAAATAAATAAATAAATAAATAAATAAACTCATGCGTATATAATTAATTATATTCGATATACTTTTGATATAAATTTCCATGAAAAATACTACCAGCAAAATTTCATAACGTGCCATGAACAAAGAGGTCCACAACAAAAGCTGTTAACGAGTGCATTGCATGAAAAAAATATCCAACTTTGCATACACATATACATATCAACATACATATGTAAGAATGTGCGCATGTAAAAATATTTGACATCAGAGGGGCGAATCAGTTAAAGCGATTAACATAAGCTACAATGTGGTAATCGGCTGCAGTCAAACACATCAGACAATAGCCAGGCAGCAGGCACCAGATGCCGATCAGATTGCGAAAAAAGGGTTTGGCAGCTCCACCACAAAACAAAAAACCCAAAACAGAAAATGCACCGACAATGCGTTGGCAACATGAACTAATTCAGGCCATTCAAGCGATTTTTATGCATCGCTTAAACCCACAGACACAAACTTATTTAGATTCATATTTATGCATTCGTCGCTGTTTGCTCTCTTTTTTGTGTGTTTTTTGAAGTCTGCATTCATCAGCAGGCTTTTTCATCGTAGCGGCGTTAGGTCTCCCTTTATTACGCGCATTTTTCTGCAGTGTCGCGTGGCTGCTTTTTGCTTTTGCTGAAAAACCCCAAAGATTAAATGCATTGCAATTTTAGTGGCAAAAAGCGCAGCTCATCTCGACTTGCTGGGCGTGTGTTAATTAATGCGTGGATTCTGTGAAATGACCAACTCAGCGTCATCGTTTTTGTCCAACATTGCAGATGCCTCTGAGTGATTGCGCTCAGTTTGATGTGGTTGTAAATCATTGTAAGGTGACAGAAAGGTGAAGAAATTGTAATCATTGCAATTCGAAATTTTTTATGCATTCAAAGAAAAAAGGTGCGTCAAATTTGCGAAAAATTTTGCTTTGTTTTGCTGAGTGACCACTCGCAATTATTGTTGCATTTAGTTTTGATTTTGTGTAGTTGGTTTTTTATATGGAAATTTTAATAACTTTTGAAGTGTTTCTGAATAACTGAATATAAATCATTTCTTTACCACGGCCTAGTAAGTAAACATTAATTTTAATGCCACGACTGCAACTGCATTGTGGGAGTATTCGTAATTTTATAAAGGTTGCTTTTTTAAGAGCTTGAGAATTTCAAATGATAATAAAAATCAGAAATTTTGTTGAAATGAAGTTGTTTATTATAATTCGATCGATATTTCATGGCTTTTATTTTTGAAATATGATATCCGGCATATGTCCGCCGAGGCAACGAGTTACATCGCCCATTCGATTAGTCCAACTTTTAACTATTTTTTTCCAACAAATCTAAATGAGTTCCGTAAGTAAAAATGCGAAACAAACAATGGTCACTTGGCTTGAATTCTTGCACGAGCTTACGTAAAATTGTCTACATAGTCAGACGTAAAGCAAAGGCCAACAAGTCGAGAACGACGACAAAGCAACATTTCGGCGTCTTTTTCAACACTTCTCTCTATGAACTTATGCGCGAAAATTTTTTTATACATTTATTTATTTTATTTATTTATCTGTTCATTTTTTTATTTATTTAATTATTTATTTATTTATATGTAAAAGTAATAATTATAATTAACTAAAAGTTAACGAGATCCGTCGTAAAAAGTATGTCGCTGCTGATACTATTTTTGTGTTCGCTCTAGTAAAATACTGTTGATTTGAAGGTATATGACTAAGATCTCGATCGCAGTAGTTCACATTCGTTTGAAGCGTACAGATCCGTTTTTATCTGATTTCAAAAATGGCTACGATCGTCCCGAAAAAACAGCAATTGCGGGAAGTCGGGCTTCATTATTACCTCTTAAAGAAAATAGCAGCTGAAAGGTGTCGCTCCATCAAATACAACTTGTAAAGAGTGGTCTCGACGCTTCCAAAGAAGAAATTTCGACGTGAGTGATAAAGACCGCGAAGGGGCACCGAAAAAACTCAAACGAAGATACTCAAACAACAATTATTGGATGAAGGCGCATGTTAAACCCTTGATGATGTGTCTAAAGAGTTGGATGTTGACAGAGCAACCGTCGGTAAACGTTTGCACGCGATGGGAATAGTCCAGAAGGCAGGTGGGGCCAACTGGGTGCCACATCAATTGAAGGCGAGGGATATCAAGAGACGTTTGGTGAATTGTGAGACGCTTCTTGAACGGCAGAAAAGAAAAGTTTTTCTGCATTGCATCGTAACTGGCGATGAAAAATGCATCTATTATGGTAACCCTAAGCGTTGAAAATGTTGGAGACTGCCAGGTGAACCAAGTCCATCGACAGCGACAGAAGGATGTCACCTATTATTAAATCCTTAAACCATCTGAAACCGTCACTGGCGATCGTTACCGACTGCAGTTAATGCGTTTGAATCGGGCTCTCAAAGAAAAGCGGCCGAAATAGGATGGTAGACATGGCAAACTGATTTTACTGCATGACAACGACAGGCCACACGTTACTAAATCGGTCCAGAAATATTTAAAGAGACTGAATTGGGAAATCTTGCCCCACCCGCTGTATTGCCCAGACATTGCACCTTCGGATGACCATCTTGTCCGATCAATGCAGTCAGCCCTTATTGGAGAGCGGCTCACTTATTGGAGAGTGGTTCACTTGCGGTTCTTACGAGAGCATCGCAAACTGGCTCAATGAATGGATCAAGTCAAAAAAACTCGAATCTTTCGTCAGAGGAATCCGTGCTGCCTGAAAGATGGAGTAAAGTTGCAGTTTCCAATGGCACTTACTTTTATAATTTAATTGTTTAAATAATTCTTAACTTTGGCTAGGAAAAGATACCCATAACCAATAATTTATCTTAGATCTGAAATTTTAGAAAAACGTTAATATTGTTTGAGTTTGCTAATTTCAGATGGTCAGCGGGTTTGCTGTTGCCAAAAACTGTTGTTCGAATCTGGCTTAGTTCAAGGCAATCGTACAGCAGATGTTGAACGGAGAAATTTGATCTATTGCAATATGAGCATGGCGGCTTCGAGGCTCCAGGAGCAGGAATTGAATGCCCAATTTGCCCTTAGATGCACAAAGCTTCTGATACCTCTGTAAAGAGAGTCGGATGCGAAAATCGGTTTAGTTCCACGGGGATTATCTAATTTATAGAAGTGCTGGTAAGTGGCAGAATCTTGCGTGAGTTGGGCGACCAAGTAATTTAACGTATACACCCGTACATATTTTGGAGTGAGGTGGTTAAAAAATGCAATGGCTGCATCCGTGCTTTATTCGCATGCTCATCAGCGATTTCATTGCCTTTGATTCCAGCCTGACCGGGAACTCTCATTATTGTTGCGGGTGCAAAGCTCTGCAGCAGGGGCAACGTAGTCACGTGTCCACTCACGGGTGGTGCGCAGGCCAGAGCACCTCCGATAATGGCACCAGCCATTGCACGAATTGCACTTGACTGTTGTCAGGTTCCGAGGAACTCTGGTCTGACTCAAGGAGCAGACTGTGCGGGGGGCCAAGAGTTGCTGGTTTGTCCCCGCACTGGGATTGGAGCAGTAGGGTTGCGGGTCAGTGAGGGAGTTGTATTGCACCTGTGGGCTCCTAACTGTTGAGGTTGGATTAGTTCCGGCAGTTTGATGTGCCGGCACATTCGGTGATGAAGCCGTTGAGGCAGGGGCCGCCTGATGGCGGGAACAATATGTGGCCACATACCGTGTGGGCCACTACCTGTGAGTCTTAAGGCCGGGGCAGGTCTTAAGTTGGCACCACCCGTTGCACTTATTGCACCTAACCGAGGTGGAGTTCGTGTGGAGCCGTTTATGGCATATGCAGCAGTAGAATACTTCTGGTCCAGGGTTGGGTTCGATACCAGCCCTGAAGAGAAGTATTTGGAGCAAACATGTTGCGTAGAATTGCTCCTGTGACGATAAATTCGGGGTGGCGTACGGTACACTAGACAGGGCTAGTTTATTAGGGTGGCAGCCCTTGGTCGGGAAAAACCCGAGTCATTCCGGTAAAGTAGAACCGGCTGCCATGGGAATAGGGGGTTCCAGTCAATGTCGGCTCTCTTTCCTCTACGCCCAATCACGCCCCATTATCTCTTTCGGATCTCTAATAGTATTGGATTTTGCTGGGTTTCGACCCATAAGTCAGCATTCTGCATATTAGGCTAGAAAATTTGAGAATTTTTCGAAGGCATCTGTTTATAAAAACTTGTAATGAGATTGTATCAGCTGACGTCACATTCCACGTTTCACAACCATAAAGTAAAGTCAAAATGAGACATCATGAAACACACTCTGAATCCATGAAAAAGGAACAATAGGTCTTTCAAATCCTCTTTCAATGAAGAACAGGATAAAATAAAAAAGTTATGAAATGAAAAATAAATTTTGATATATTTTATTTATAACTTCCGATCTCATTGAATCAGTCTGTATATATTCTGGTTAAAATTTTCCAGGTTTAGAAAACTTTGCCAAATCCACATAAACTGGCCTCATTGCGTGGCACAAAACTCTGTGCCGCAAAAAAAAATATTTTAGTCACAGTAACGCACAAAAGCGCCAATTCAACCTGAGATTGATGAATGAGACAACATGCCAGTTGCTATAATAATAAATAAACGTCTCTACCTTACGTCCGTAGCCCATACAGACATTCTACGCAACCAACTTCTGATTTTCCCAGTTGCGTTATTTTATTTTATTTGTATTTTTTTTATGTTGTTCATTCTTAATCGTGCAAACAAATTTGTATTTTACACAGCGCGTTCACATTTTTAATTTTTTTTTTAATTTAATGTTGAGAGTTTTTCATCAACGATCGACAATGCATTTAATAGGAGACAATTAATTGCTGGCAAGAAACAAAAAAACAAACAAAAAACAAAAAAAAACGAAAACAAAGAACAAAAACACACACACACACAAAAAAACTAATAAAATATAAAGATAAAAACTAAAAAAATGCAGACAACAACAAAATCACACATGCGACTAGAGGCAAGCTCACTACTATCCTCGTTCGCCGCATGACTACAGTGCGTATGAGTCATTTTTATTTTTGTTGTTTTTCTGTTTTTTGGTTTTTGCCAGCGTCGCCCAAATGCGCTCTTTTTTGTTGACACGCAACTTTTTGTGCGCCACATTTGTGTCTCGCAACTGACATCCGTCGTAAGGCGCATTCTTGCGGTGTGCTTAGTAGCATTTTTATTAAGTTGTGGCAATAAATTCTCTTGGCGGCGCATTTTTTGTGCGCATTTTGCAGGCACATAGAACACACAACAGCACAAAAAATTTAAGGAACTCGATATAAAAAATATAGGTATATATAAAATTAATTAGGCTCGTTATGTCATACAAACAAAAAATATTTAAGTCCATTAAAGCGTAAGTATGCGGTTGTTGTTGCAGCAGTGCACCCTATTCACAACGATAAGTCAATCAGTCGTCTTCGTTGATGCCTTTTAATGGTAGGCGCAGGAAACGAGCTGTTTTGAGGGTTGAGACCAAACCGAGAGGGGTTTTATATGAGTGGGTTTTAGTGGGATTGTGAAGGTGTGCATATGCTAAGCTGGGCATATGTTGAGTATGTCTATTTTTTTAAAGGAGATAAAATCAAACTCAGACACGGAGTTAATAAATAAGAGTTTGCACTGCTACAACACTCAGTAAGTATTATTCTAGAGTAACGCTATGAAGGTGTCAAATGCAGGCTAAACAAATCAAGGGCGGCGTTCGGGCGAATGCACACAGTATGGGAGAGATCGCAAATCTCCAGGCGCAATAAGCTACGAGTATTCGGTTCATGCGTGAAGTCCGTCTTATTGTACGGAAGCGAAACATGACTGGTCTCTAACACCATCACACAGAGGCTACAATCATTCATCAACAAATGCTTCCACTTCATCCATCATGCCTCAAATCCATCAGTAACGACGCACTGTGGCGCTTAACGAACGAGGAACCCATCCTTAGGCAAATCAAACACAGAAAGTGGCACATTGGGAAAACCACCATATAACATCATGAGAATTGTTCTCGACTGGAACCCGCAAGGGAGCAGATCTCATGGGACAGTGCAAAAACAACAATACAGAACCGTGTACGATGGAAGAGTCTTGTTGAGACCCTATGCTCTCGAAAGGGGTAAACAACAAAAAAAAAAAACAAAAAAACCTAAAAATCTTGGTCTGCAGTGGGGGTGATGATTGGTATTCGATTTCATTTAGAGTCGCAAATTAGTCAAGGCGATGAATGGCGTTCAAGGCCTGTCAATATTTCGTAAAGTACAGTGTTTGACCTGACCACAATGAATTCGTACCTATGTACAGGGTCCGGCACCAAGTGTAAGCAACTTCAGACCACTCGCGCAGCTGATGCTCGGGCATGTCTGCCATGAGCTGTCTGTTAGTTGGCTAAATGATAGTCCAGAGTATTTTTTACAAGCGCGGAAGTATTTTACCCAGAGTAAACGCAAAAAAAGAAAATCAGTAATGGATTTCAAACGTGAAATAGTCTGATTGCATTATATTTTGCTGGAAAATCACAACTAGCGATTGTTCGTAAACTCGAGCGCCTTAAAGTAAATTAAGTTTTTATTTATCGTACCATTACACTTTACGCCGATACTGGTAGCATCGCGAAACGTCATGGAAGTGGTCATCAAAAGACTGCAACGTCACATGAAATGGTTCAAAAAGTGAAGAAGCGACTTAAGTTAAATCCCGACGAAGTCTCAATCAAATGGCGAAAGAACAAAACTAAAGAAAATATCTGACCATAGCATTCGCCACATACTGAAAAATGATCTCAAAGTCAAGCCTTACAAGACCCAGAAGGCACATAAACTCGCACCAAAGCAGCAACAAGTCCGACTTGAGAGAGAGGAGTTGCTTCGCTTGGCCGAAAGCGGTCAATTTCCGAACATTGTGTTTTCTGGCGAGAAAATCTTTCGAACTGTGCAATTCGTAAACTCCCAAAACGATAGGGTTTATTTGACCAACCGTTCATACCAGAATTTGAGTCATCGATTGGCCACCAAAAGCCAGCACCCATGACCCGTCGGTTTCATCGAGCCTGACGTCAAAGTAAATGTTAAATATTATCGCGAAGGTATTCTGGAGGTTGCTTTGAAGCCCAAATTCAGCAAATGCGAACCCGATGGACTATTCTCTTAAGACCATTTCGGAGAACAAATTCCACACTAAAAGATTCACAAGTGAGCCAAAATACCTGCTAGACACATTTGGGCAGCCTGCGATTCGTTTCTGAACCGCCTCAAAGCCATAGTCAAGGCAAAAGGTGGTCATATCGAGCAAAAGTAAATTGATTCTGAATTGTGTATTTTTTCACAAAAATTTTTTGCTTTGAATTGAGTAAAAGTATTTTTCCAAACTAAATTTATGGCCTTTTTAATTGGCTACACCTCGAGTGTAAAATATGGCGCAATCACCATCACCCTCTTTGAAGATTTAAAATTTCTGTAAATGGTGTCGCATGCCAAACATATTTGACACTTGTGAATTGGACAGCTGAAGTATACAAACAGACCAGCAATGGAGTGCCTAATAGTCAAACTGAAGATTTCCAGAAATCATTTTTTTATTCAGTAAAAAAGTTATTTAAAAAGAACATTGGATGATTAATTTTAGGCCACTTTGTAGCGGACCACATTGGCCTAAGTGTGTTGCAGTCGATGGTGCGTACTTTGAAGGCGATAATATTACTTTTGAGGAATGCATTTTTTCTGGTATTTTGAATTTTCTGAATATAATTCGGGATTTTTTTTATTAAGGTGGTACAGTAATTACCGTTCGTTAATCAGTTTGAATAGCAGATTTTCTCACAGCTATTAATCGCATTAACTCCGCCGATTTGGATTTGAGCGAAATGGTGAGTAAGGATGAGGGTTCAGTGGAGCAAATTACTCATCAGCCTTCCAGTGATGCTATAAGAAATTACTTCATATATTTGAATAACATAACACTGGCGTTGGGGATCATTAGAAGGCTTTGAACAAATTATGTATAATCTGTTTTCGCTGAAAATGCCAAAATAAAGTAGGTATTCAATCATTAATATCTGATTATTTCCGTTCATTATAACTTTTTCGGTTCCGGCGTTGGTTCCGACGTTGGTAATAACTAGCATTCGTTACATAATAATGCATAAATGTATTATTTATTCTAAGATGCATTTTACACAATGGTAAATTTTTCGGTTAGGTTAAACTGGCGGCCCGAACCCACGCGGAGACCCTTTTCAGCCCTTGTCAGAGTCGTACATATTTCTTATCGAAAATATGCATCGCTCAAGACGTGCGTCCTGTTCGCGAATTATAGGTGTCGCTCAAGCTCCAGTTCACGGATAAATTCTATTTCAGAACTGAGAGCACCCAGGTAGCCTAGTGTAGTTTTCGAGAGAGTCGGACAGCAGCATAGAAGGTACTACGGAGTTTCTGTTCTACTCGGCTCATTATATTTCCTGCAAGCATCGTTAAGGGTTAGATTTAGCTTGTAAGCATGCGCTGCAACTAGACAGTATGATTTCGTCGCTTTTACAGCCGCTGGGCTATCCACATAGAAGTTTATTGCGCAGTTAATTGTTGGTCCGGTACGTAGAAGCTTTGCTGCTTTCCTTAAAGCAAATACCTCAGCTTGAAACACAGTGCAATATTCAGAGAGCTAAAACGATGCTTAAGGGGTTCCATACGTACAGAATTTTGTTGTAAAATGATTATCTGACCGCAGTCAGCGTATGGAATACTTGGCGAACAGAGTACAAATTTTAAAAGTAAATTTTTTTCTATTTCAACTTTTTGTGTTTTCGCGTAGATTTCCATGCTTAAATGTCAAATCTTAATTAGCATTTCCCGTCAGATATGAAAGCCGCAACTGTACCAAGATGGCCGATATATACCGCCAAAGTTCGAGCGCACCCATTGAGAAACCCTATACCATCACGGCCACACTTACATGCGAGATGTGTAGTTGAAAAATTTTATATTAGGTTTCGCGTTATAAACGCAG
Organism: Anastrepha obliqua; assembly: GCF_027943255.1. Taxonomy (NCBI): domain Eukaryota; kingdom Metazoa; phylum Arthropoda; class Insecta; order Diptera; family Tephritidae; genus Anastrepha; species Anastrepha obliqua. The sequence continues at coordinate 13,982,263 of NC_072893.1, forward strand.
CTTTGCATACAACTTAGTTAGATGTTGATGATTGCTGATGACGTATGAAGGTTTTATATGTTCATACCCAGTTTACTATAATTTTTTTGCATGAGTGAGCAGTTGTTCAGTTTGCATTAGACTATTGCAAAATCTCTTCTCTAATAATTGATTTTTTTTCATTTTGCACAGAGTTTTGTTTTTGCATATTATTTCTTAGTATCCATTTATGAAGTTTTTCTTTACTTTTTGATTTTCCTAAACTCAGTAAATCGCCAACAATCGAAATTCCACGTAAACGCCCAAAAACAAAGACATTTCAGCACTCGTCTAGTGACCATTGTTGTTGTGCTTTTATTATATATCCTTGCCTATATGTTTGTGTATGTAGGTTGTTTTTTTTTTTCAAGTGCCACATAACGTATGAGTGTTTTTTGTTTGTTTTGTGTTTGGCTGATTCTGCGATTAAACTCGTACGCTAAACAAGCAACAATTTCATTTTCGTACAATACGATTTATGGTAGCTACAGATTTCGTGACTTTGTGTAATTTTTGTAGCAAATCGAAGAGTGGACAAATCAAGCAGGCCCGCTGGACAAACCCACTCACACACACACACACGTACATATGGAGACGAGAACATAGCCAGTTACTGCTGAGCTTTCGCGGTAGTTAGCTCAGTTTTGGCGCGGTCAATCGCCCCATTTGCGTGCGCGCCAATGAACATTTTGTTTTAGATTTTCTTGGAGTTGGTGATTTAGGGTTTGGTCATTTGGATAAGGCAGCATTTGGGTAACTGAATTTTGTTATACATTTATTTTTACCTTTTTGCATACTGAAGTAGCAACATTTTGAATTGCAATTTTTTTTTCGATCTCAAAATAGTTTGGTTTTAGTATTTTGTTAATATATCCATAAATAAGCGAAATTCATTTCCATCACAGGTTGAGTGCATGTAAATTCAGTCAGCAAGAATGTCAGGTTAATGATGAATTAAATTTATTTGCCAAAATTTATAGCTAAGAGGAACTCAGTCAAACTTCTATAAATCGAATCACCAAAATTCAATGCAAAGGCACGACTCATGGAGGCTCTTAATACAATATACAACTGGACTAGCAATGTTGGTCTGAGTGTCAATACAGAAAAAGCGGACTTCCTACTCTTTACAAAAAAGTACAAAGTTCAAGCAGGGATCTTACCTTCGCTCAACGGCGTCCCTCTATCATTGAAATCCTGCAGCAAATAATTAGAAGTAATAGTGGACAAAAAATTGACGTGGGACTCCAATGTTCAGCAGAAGGTGAGAAGGCAATGGATGTTTTATACGCATATAAAAAGATGTTTGGAAGCAGTAAGGGTCTCCCACCCGTTCTTATGCACTGATGCTGCACTACAATTGTTAGACCTACAATATAGTAGTATACCTTAGCACTCTTTACGCCTCAAGGCACTTCTGACACAGCCTTTTTATTATGGCCTTAAACTCTTTCTGCGACCGGGTCCTCCTCAATCGGGGAAATCCTTATCCTTTCATGGATTTATTGAGTTTGAGAACAGGTCAAACAAAAATGTGTATCCAAGATTTGATAGTAAAAAATCAGTAATCACACCACGTTTAAGCCTTATATCTACCAAAAATCAACTAAATATGGAAATAGCTGAAATGACAACTTAAGAAAGAAATTGGAAAGCCGATATACAGGCTCGACATTTGAAAGATAATTTTTTTTTCTACACACCTCGAATAGGTCCGAAAACAGTTTGCTGTTATTGCATGCACCTTTGAGACATCAACAATATCGATAAATGAATTGAAATTGAAAATTTGAATAAAACATTCGCCGGACATTAATATTAACCCCTTGCCGTGCCGAGATGTTTAAGTTTAGCTCGACGAAACTCGGGCCGAAGGTTTACACGTCAACGCGTGGTAAACAGATCAGACTGATGCATGAGATGATGTGACAGCAATTGTGAGACTCGCGACTAACTCTGGTGGTGTACAGATAGAAACTAACATTTAATCACGACCTCGGCTCGAGATGTTTATGTTTGGCCCGACGAGTCTCGAGCCTGGCTCGTCATATTCACGTTTGGGCCAAAATTTTCTTCACGAGTCAAACTCGTTAAAGCACGACAAGAGGTTAATTTCAAGAAGCATCAGGTCGATGGGAGCCTCTAATTTTGATCATCATAAGCAAATGGGTTGTTGACGCGACCCACTCAATTGTTAACTTCACTTTCACGCGGTGCTCCCGGTCTGAGCAAACGAGGCTCTGACGATTGAGTACCGGCGGTACCTATAACCCAGAAACCCAGAAACAAACAGAGAACCCTATCTAGATAGCGGGATACCTGCCTGGAGGATCTGCTGGGAGCCATAGCACCAGATTCGTGTGCAGTAGGCTAATCTCCTTTTCACCTTAAACTCTTTAGATCACTGAAATTAGTTGAAAATTTGGATAAAAAGATGAAGACAATGAATAGGGTTATACCTTTTTTATAGACTTACAGATAAGGAAACTAATTAAATAAAATTGGCACGAATTAACTTTTATTGCACTTATAGACTGGTGAACGCAGGTACTCAGGACCAATTTCTACTAAAATGTTTGGTGGGCTCCTTTATGTTGTTCTACAAATAGAAGAACAGATGTAGGAAAGCGGTAGTTTTCGTAGTTGTACTTCAGGATACTGTAACTGATAGCTCATAAATAAAACTGAAAACTAACCACATATATAGTTCTCTGACTCTTGCCGTTTCTGTCATCAGGCCCCGGAGATTCCAGCACACTTCTTACTCGACTGTCAAGCTATAACGCGGAGAAGGTTGAGACATCTCGGCCAACTGCAACCAGAAGAAAGACGCATACGCTAAATCTAACTCAGCTCAATCCGGAGCATAATAAGGGAACTGGGTCCGGACGAGGCACTGTAATGAGTAGAGGACACACAAGACCATATCGTCGAAGTGCAAGCTTTTACAAGCTTCTATCTATCTGACCAGATGACCGCAGATAGAAGGAACACTTTGAAGCAACTAGCAACATTGCTCTTAGCAGGAAGTGGGCAGCACAACAACCAGCATTAAAATAATAACATCCTGCCCCAGCCTAGCGGAGATTAACGATGCAATTAAGAAGCTGAAGCTCAACAAAGCTGCGAGCGAACATAGCATACAGCCTGAACAACCGACCCGCAAATATCAGAGGAAATTCCGCATCCCCACATCACCGCCATCTGGAACAATGGAAAGCAACTGGCGAGGAATAATCCTACTTAACACTATCTACAAAATTGTAGCCGTGGTCATACAAAGCAGGCTCCCGCTCTATTTGCTGTTCGTAGATTTTAAAAAGGCGTTCGACAGTATCAAACGAGACGCAATATGGCTGGCACTGAGTAGAAAGGGAGTTCCTGCCAAGATAGTCCACCTCATCAAAGCCCTCTACGAGAACTCCGAACTGGCAGTGCTTCACAAAGGCGATATCAGCGATCCATTCACTACCGACGCAGGCGTAAGGCAAGGTTGTCCATTGTCGCCCCTTCTCTTCGCCATCGTCCTTGATGACGTCATGAGCCAACTAACCCTGCATAAAAAAGACATCGTATGGAGTTTCACCAGACATCTTGAGAACCTAGATTTCGCCGATGACATGTGCCTCCTCTCTCACAAACTCACTGACATGCAAGCGAAGGCGAACAGACTAGTCGCGCTGGCACGCACTGTTGGACTGGAGGTAAACTTTGCCAAAACAAAGGCCATGAGAGTTAACCATAATAACGCAAGACACTATTACACTAGGGCTACAATCCTTCATCAACAAATGCCTCCGCATCATCTGCAGAATATTCTGGCCGAACACCACCAGTAACGACGAACTGTGGAGATTAACGAACGAGGAACCCATCCTATGGCAAATCAAACGCTGAAAGTGGCGATGGATAGATCACACATTAAGAAAACCACCAGATAGCATCACGAGAATGGCACTGCACCTGAACCCGAAAGGTAGCAGAGGTCGCGGTCGACCAAAAAACACTTGGAGAAGGTCAATGCTGCGTGACGCTGACATCTCATGGGACGATGCGAAAACAACAGCACAGAACCGTGTACAATAGAAGCGTCTTGTCGAGGCCCTATGCTCCCGAGAGGAGTAAACAAGAAAAAAAAAAGAAATACATCTCGGGCCATTTTTTAGCTGCATGAGACTATCGATATCGATAACAAAAAATTGATAGCTGAGAATGGCCAACTAAGTTGGCATTTTAGTTATTGAGTAAGGTTTGGCAAGTCATCAGAACAACACTCCGAATTTGTGGAAATTTACTTCAAAACAAAAAAATTAATCTCTTCGCGAAGTTCATAGAGCATTGGCGGCATCATAGGTCCTTATTTTCGAAATGAGGAAGAAGCTGCCGTTACGGTGAAAAATAAGAATAAGAATAAAATATAAAAATTATGAACAGCCTTCACCGCTTTCTGCCCCCGTTAGCTCGCTTATTGAAACTTATTAGGTAATTCTGCTTAAAACCAAACTGCATTCCTCGAACCTCTTCACCTTTTTTCATACAAAATCAGTAAGCCAAACCCTTTGTATGTATGTCTGTACTATGGCACTTGTATCAATAACACTTAAAATAATCATCTTTTAATCGCCGCCCGAGTTACCTATGACAGCAGAATGAATGAGTTACTAAAAGAAAAAGCCGAAAACTATTAATTTATTTAAAACTCCCCTCATAGGGTTTCATCACAATTACAATTTTGTATCGGCAGTTATTACTCGCCACTCGTTCTGTAGCTGCTGCATAAATCTCGAGCCATTGTTGCAACATTTTGGCATTCAATTTTTTCAATTTTTTTCAATTTGAATATGTGGAAATATGATTCGTCAAGGTCCTTACACGCCTCGTATAGTAGCTTTACCTTTTATGAATTGTCAATTATTTGTGGTTGGCATTCAATACTTTTCTTACGATGTGTAGGTACCGCTTTATTATGTTTTAACTAGCAAATGATTCATGGCACACGAGTGTATGAGCAATTTTGGTGAACGATTTGCAAAACTGTTATGAAGCAGATATTTTATGTTGCTTGTTTTTTCAAGAACAAATTTTATTAAGTTTTTTGCTTTTACAATTTACTTTATTTTTACTATTACGAGTGATTTTTCGCTTGTTTTGCTAAAACGTTGTAGTTAGCGTGGCGAATACGAAGGATAGGTCACAGTTTCTATTGTCAACTGTGGTTCATATGATACGTACAGGCATACATACATACACATATCTGAGTGCACACTCGTATGAGACAGACAATTTGCCAGCCAATTATATTTTATGTATAAATGTTTACTTTATGGCTCTTTTGTTTCTGCCATATTTCTTGGCTTCTGCATCATCTTTTTTCAATTTAAACTTGAATAGGTAAAAATAGTTTATTTGTCAATTTTTTAGGAGCGTTCATGCGGCACCGTTTCGCTTTTAAACGTTTTTTCAGAATAATTGTTAACAATTAACATTTAAAGTGAAGTTACACAATGCGATATGTAGCGGGTGCTTTTGGTTTTTTTTTTTGCTCTCAAATAAATTTAAAATATTAATAAAATGGTTCTTCCGACTAAAGCAGTACAAAATAAAAATGAAAAAAAAAAACAAAAAAAAAATTAAATAAAAAATCATTTCACTAAGTCCGGCTTCCCAATTATCGATGAGCGATTCATTTAAAGTTCGAGGGTCATTTGAAAAGTAAGTACAAAATCAGAGAGATGTCACTACTGGCGCCTATCCAGGTTATGCTTACTTAGTACCGTAGTCAATTTCATAAAGAGATACAAGGTTATCTCCCCATCTGGGGAAAAGTGGAACACTAACCCAACATGGGTAACTTATGACTCACAAAAATGGTACATAGATGGTTCCAAAACGCTCCATGGAGTAGGAATAGTGGGGCCAGGAACACACAAATCCCTAACCTAAGTACAGATACCACGAAACAGTAGAAATCAGATCAAAAAGAGGATTCGAGAAAGAAAAATGAAAATACTTTCAGACAGCCAATCGGTTCTCAAAGCCTTGAATAGCTTCACATTCCAGTCAAAAGTCCTAATAGAGTGTAACAATGCACTCAACAAACTAGCCACTCATAATCAAGTCTCACTGATTTGGGTCCCAGGACATGAGAGGCACGAAGAAAACGAGAAGGCAGACTTTTATGCCAAAAAAGGGGCAGAAGGGCTATTTATTGGACCAACCCCATTTTTCGGCTTTTACAAAAATAATATAAAACAGGAAACCAAAAATTGGATCGAAACAAAAATCAGGGAACACTGGAACGGCACAAGCGGCCTTAATCACTCCAAAAAGCTTTTGAACTTGAATGCCAACAAAGCAAAATCTGCTCGAACCGTAGATAAAAATGGCCTCAGATTACTCTGTGGAACACTTACAGGTCACTTTTCCTGTAATAAAGAGCTTAACACAATAGGATTATCTAACACAAGATCATGCATGCTCTGCCGTGATGAAGAGGCTCCTCTTTGGAGCACTTAATCACCAACTGTGAGGCATTAGGTCACAGGAGACACAGGGCTTGTACCTACTAGAGGAGGAAGACCTACATTTGCTCCCTCCTAACGAGCTGGTTCGATTCCTCGGTATACTAAATAATTATAATTAAGTAATTAGGGGCGCACAATAGATCAATCTGGTCGCAGTGCATAAAGGACTTAGCCTAATCCGCACAACCATTAGCATTACTTAGTAGCATCTCTTGGATGAACACACACCAAGTTTCAGACCCGTCGGCCTATCTCGGCATCTCGTATGAACCGAGCAAGCCGAGTAATTTTTCATTTCCCTCACGAGAACGCACCAGCTCACGCTTCAGCAGTTGAGGTCGCAAAATTCATGGAAATTGGGTTCCCACTCGTTTCACATCCACTCTATTCTCCCGACTTGGCTTCCCCAATCTCCCGGTGTACTATTTCTTCTCCAAGTGGAAAAAATAGCTCATGAGAAAAAGTTTTTATCAGAAACGACTGGTTATTTTTCAGACTTGGGCAAATCCTACTATGCGGAAGGGATCAACAAACTGGGACAGCATTGAGCGAAGTGTATGAACATAAAATTAGACTATGTCGGTAAATAAAAAAGGTTAAGAAGTTTTTTATTTCTACACGGACCTTTCACTCGACTCTAGAGGCCTTCCCATAATTTCAAAACTATGTTTTACGCTGTCTTTGTTAAGAACGTGAGAAATGTCGCTGGAACAAAACAAGCAATGAGGAGACCCTCCACCATATTCAACTCTTTGGGATATGCTAAAAAAATTGGAATCGTTGATAAGCAAACTTGTCGAAAGAACTAACAGTCTCCCACCCCGGCAAGCCATTCAACATATGTATAAGTAAGTATAATGTACTAAGTAAGTACCTGGAAGTGTTGTTTCAAAACTTCTTCGCTGCCCTAAACATAGCGCAAATACTCGTACAATTACCTTCCAAAAAACTTTTGGAAAAACTCGAACATCAAATAATCACTTTCTTCATTAGAAACAAGACTATGAGGAATTACGAATAGCACACCGCTGCTTGCTGAAAATAATGAACCTCAGACGGCCAATATCCAAGTTTGATAGCTTCTAGGCGTGTGTGAAGCCAAAATGTCTAAATTAGCCTTGCAAAGTCGAGACGTTAAAGGACGGATGCTGAGCTGATTCCACCTCGACATCTCCCAGGCACCTACTACAGAAGGGATGCGAAGTTATGCATGAATTCCGCCCCACCCACGATATCTGGATAAAGTCCTCGCCACTGATGAAAGGTGGAACTTGTAGTAGTAGAGGAAAAACGCCATTCACTAAAAATCACCGTCATATAGAAACTGGATGCGGTTATAGATCCCGTAGATTTTAAACAGTTGATCTTTTTATTAACAACTTCAAGAATACGAAAACATTTTTGAGTAATTTTAATTTTTCATGCAGAAATTTGGTCTTAAATGTCCTAGAGACTCCTCATTTAGGCAGGACATCTTATTTTAACTAAGCCAGGTTGTTTGTCTACGGCAAGACACTCGGTGACTCTAAGGCCTACTGTAATACCTGCATTTGATTTACATCTCTTAACTAAGTTGCTTAAAACACATAGATCTTTTAGAAGAAGGTATTTAGTCCCTCCAGTGAGACATTTTGCAAATTCTCCAGGTCTTCAAAGGCCATTCACAGAGGAGGCGTTGTACCGACTGAATTTCTTCTTCATCTCTACAACTGCTGCAGAAGTCATTGTGAGGTACACCCACTCTACTGGGTAGGGTGTCAATAGCTAAGAGACCCGTTATAAAACCTGTGAGGACGCTGGTAGTTGATCTGTTGAATCCAAGCAGACATTTTTTGTCCTTTTAAGTCTCAGTTTTATCCAGTGCGCTTTGGAGACCTTGCAGTTAGTAGTCAGAGACCACCTTATATAGCTTTTCACGATTATACTCAAGTCAATCGCAGCGCATAAGAATGCGTATGTCCTTTATCACTCGCTGAAGCTCAAGCGCAGAGCCTTTCCTTGCGCACTCATCCGCTCTTCCTTTTCCCACCACTCCAAAGTGACTGAGACCGCCAAACAAAGTGTGGTTTTGTGTTATTGGATAAGCGAGAGCAACCTCCTGCATTCTTTAGCACATCTTTATATTTGTCGGGATAACTAGCAAGTACAGCAATCAGACAACATTAAGTCCATTGTACTTCACCCGGGTTCCCTTTTTAATTTTTTTTTTAGATCTACCCAACCTCCGAAGAAATCTGAGTATATCTTGTGGTGCCCAGAAGGCAAAGTAGTCGCTTCTTAACACATCAGAGCCAAAGATCTCAAGTCTGATTCGAGCAAAGGCGGGGTAGACGCACAGAAAGTGGTCCGCCGTCTCATCCTCCTCTCCCTATACTGTGCGAGTGCACTTTCTGAGATGCCTACCGCTTCAATGTGCTTCCCTCATAGAAAATGTACATCATCAGTTCAAGCAGCTGCCTACAGCCTCTTCTGTTTAATGACAAGAGGATCTGCTGACAGTCGGTTGGACATGACAGATAACAACAGTTTTGTCCATCCCCAGCCTCGTTTAGCCTGCCAAGCTCGCTTGTGTGTTAAAGTAGCCCGTTCTCTAACTGCGGTTTTGATGGCTGCAGAAGGGAATGGCAGAACAAGCTCCGGATCTGACAGTGCCTTAATCGCTTCTTGATTACTAACAAAAATTTTAAGGTTTGCCAGAGGTAAGTCCATTAGTCTTATCGTTTTTGCTGTTTTTTCTATAGCGTAGATCTCAGCTTAGAAGACGCTTCACCGGTCTGGGAGCCTAAAAAAGTAATTTAAGGGGGGACCCTCATTTAGACGGTCGAAAAATGCATCATTTTTGGGAATTTTTTTCTCAGGTAAAATAACTTCAAACGTTTTGTAATTCATAAAGTACTTTAATAAATGTCTTGACTGTCTACAAAAATTTTCGGAGAAGAAAAAAAACATTTTAAGTATGGAAATATACACCTCGTCCATGGCACCTCATTCTATCTGTGTACATTCTAGCGCTCTGAATTTTTTTCTGAAATAAAAAAACCAAATTTTTTTTAAAACTTTAGGATAATACCTTCGATGTGACATTTTGATTTAAAAAAAAAATGTCGAAGCTGATATTTTTTACCCAGTTTTATGTTAAAAGTGATTTTTCATGCATAAAAATTGACTTTAAAATTACAAAAAAATATGAAAATCTTTTTTTTTTAAAAAACACTTAATGTCACATTGAAAACAATTTAATTATCTTTAAAATGAGCTATTGTAAAGCCTGATTGGTTCAATACAGCGTTCTCAATTGTGTACACAAAATCGAAAAATGATGTTTCGAGAAAAACGCGTTTAAAGTTTTGGATACAGGCGATCAGGCCACCCGTCGCGTCCTGTTAAAAATTTTGTCACTCCTTCAAAAATACAGATATCGACTTGAAATTTTGAAAGTATATTCTTAAATAGTTGTAGAATAGATTAAAATTATTTCCAAAAAATCGATTTTTTTGACCCGATAAATGAGGGTCCCCCCTTAAGGATAATTGTTCCCAGTACACTCCCGATCCCGTGCCACCGTCCCAACCCCGTTCCATTGTCTGTTTTAGCTAATTTTTTATTCATTTTTCTCTGTGCCAGCAGGACAATGCCCAGTAAAAAAGAAAACGTTCTCTTGGGACTATATCTTGGTCACATAAGTGTAATGATTCTACAACTTGATATCGCACGCTCCTTTTGGTGATGGAGGTAAAAGATGTTTATCAATCCTCTTTCAGTTCAAAGTCCCAACCCCATGCTGCGTGCATGACTCCAACAGGTGTGTTACCTTTTTAGTCTTAGTCTGCTGCTAAGGGAAGTACATCCCCAAAAGGTTCTGTGGTGGGTAAAAGAGAAATAATCTTATCAAAAGGTAATTCCATGAAGTTGTTTTGTATAGTAAACAAGACAACCAGCACACCTATCTACCGCATTGTGTTGAAAAAACCAGACCAATTACCCAAATTCATTGAAAAAGCGCTCATTACACACAAACACGTAATAAAGCAAACAACAATTGAAATTAGCACATTAAGCAGGTGCTTGGTAGCTGATTCCGCTCCCAAAAAAATCAAATAAAATAAATAAGCAGCATGCAAAAAAATTATCACAAAATTATACGTATACGCCTCGGCTGACCTATAACCAAACACCGACAACCAACAATTAAATAATTAGAACGTTAGTTGCAAATTATCTACAAACAGCTACATATTTATATTTGAACCTACTCACACATACACAATGCATTACACACAGAATCACATATACCAGGCAACTGCAAACCACAAGAACGGACACAGTCAAAGTCAAAATAATTTGAGCTCAATCAAAATTGGGACGAGTGCAAAGAATGTGCGCTAAACAAGGTAAATATATCGCTTGCGTTGTACTACACATCCAAATGAATTCAATTTGCACCATTTGAGAAACTTGGAACACGCAAAATGACACTTTACGGTGTATTAGCCAATTATTTAAATTTGCAGTTGTTTGGTTAATTTTATTAAAAATTGCTGCAGGCATACAAAATTGATTTTCATATTGATTAAAAATAGTAAAACAAGGAGAAAAAATATAAAAATAAAAATGTTCTTTTCGGTATGCTTTTTCATGCCAAAATATTTTTTTTTTTTTTTCAAAACTATGTATATAAAAAAACCGAAAAAACACACAAAATCCGTCAACATTTTTTTTTTTAGGTCAGCTATATTTCTCTAAAAATGAGTTTTTATTGTTCTTTGGTTCCATGTGCAAGAGACAATGACAGTGACGAACATTTTTGATTGCAATTTAATCTTTCAATTCGATTTTGGAAAGCATCATTTGGGCTTTAGGCAAATGCTATTAAGAAGGCGTCAAATGTACTTTGGAATTATAAGCTGTTTCTTATTAATTAGAATTTTAAAAAGCGTCGAATATACTTTAGATTAGTTAAACATACTTTTGAAACAAAAAAAATGCGCTCGAAGATACCAAGTGGATTTTAGAATATTTCTTACTTACGTTACTGGATTAAGGCCGTCTGCAACAAGTCTTTTCATGCCTCTCCGCTTTACGCGCGCCTTCTCTAAAATGTTAGATCAATCGATAATAGGTTTTACTTGACTTGGTCCTTGCATCGGAGGCATGGTCTGCCCCTACATCGTTGTTCTCTAACTTGCATCTGAATACTTTTTTTGCTGGAGCTTCTGCATCTATACGTTCTACGTGATTCAGCCAGCGCAGAAGAAGAAGCCCGAAGATTTCCCGAAGTATCTCTTTCTCGAATACCCCAAGAACGGCTACATCAGTCTGCGACACAACCTGTAGAGTAGCACGGGTAAGATGAGCGTCTTGTAGAGTTTTAGTTTTGTCGGGCGAGTGAGGCCGCTGCTACGCAATCACTTACTCAGACCATAGTCGCATCTATTAGCTTGCGTGATTCGTCGATCTATCTCCAGGGGTGACGGCGGTGCCAAGATATATAAATTCCTTGACAATTTTAAAAGTATAATTGGAAAGTGGACAGCATATACTTCGTCTTGCCCTCGTTAACTGCTAGACCTACTCTAGTCGGCTCTCCTTCGATAGCGAAAAATACTGCGGCAACATCTCGCTTGCAGTGCGCTATGATGTTAATGTCATCAGCTTATGCAAAGAGCTGAACACTTTTGGAGAAATTAGTGCCATTTCGTTGAACACCGGCTCTCCGCAGTACCCCTTCCATGAAGAAGTTGAAGAGGTTGTACGATAGTGGATCGCCTTTTCTTAAACCTCACTCGGTATTGAAAGGTTTCGAGAGGTCTTTTCCTACCTTTACAACGCTGGATATGTTGCTCAATGTCATTTTGCAAAGCAAAATTAGTTTTTCCGAATCTCTTATCGGATTATGAAAGCTAAATATCTTAAGCCAGAGCAATCAGGTACGAATTGTATGAGTTCCACAATACATAGGAACTACTGGGAACGAAATGGCAGATGAACTGGCCAGGAAAAATAAGGATTCTCCATTTATAGACCAAAGCCATTTTATAGCTTAAGGGAAGGAAGCTTCTTTTTCTTTATTTAAAAAGTAGAGTAAAAAAAGAGGTTATACTGGGCCAATCTATCGGATTTATCGTAATCCAAACCAATGGTAGGTAGCTTTAACCAACCTTGATTTAAAGATTCTATGGAATTAAATAAGAATACTTTTAGAATCATGACAAAAATTCTAACAGAATATTGTAGATCAGAATCACAGCCTTACTAAATAAATATACTCCAATGGAATTTGCAGGTTCTGCTGGAAAGAAGATGAAATCGCCCAAGATGTTCCGGAATCGACTCCTGTACGATTGCTTCCGCAAATCAGAAACTCTGGTCGGGTAGGACTGTCATAACTCTAAACCTGTTGTAACAAGTTTCTAGTATTTTTTAGAATGGAAAAAAATCAAAAAATATAATAGAGCTGCAAAAGAAGATGAGATTAGAAGCAACATATCCTCCGAATGACGGACGACCGATTAGCAAAACTGGCGATAACCGGGAAACCAAGCACTACACGCCCGCGTGGAAGACCAACGAGATGGAAAAAGCGTTAGACATCGGGATCAATAATCGATTATTAATAACACTGACTTTGTAAAAGTACGGGGAATGTTTAATTTAAACAAACCACGCACGTGAGAACCGGTCCATCTTTTTTTTTATGTTGGTAGGACTGTAAGACACACACCTGACATTTTTTAGCGCCGTCAGATCAATTGTGGCTGCCTGGCCGGCTGGAAATGTGGGCAAACAATTCTTGGATTTTGCATGATGATAACGCGCCATCGCACTGAGCCCAAACTTTGCTGGATTATTGGACCAAACACCAAGTAAATACCAACGTGCAAGCGCCGTATTCACCTGATATGGCCCCGTGCGACTTCTTTTTGTTTCCCAAGTTGAAGTTACCACTTCTTGGAAGGAGATTTCAGTCGATAGAGGAGATGAAAGAGAATTCGTCGGAGGAGCTGAAGGCCATCCCTTCGACGGGCTACCAGGGGTGCATGGAGGACGGTATTAAACGTTGGCAGATATGTATTGCTTCATACGGGTCATATTTTGAAGGAGATAAAATAAATTTGCCAGAAATTTAACTCTGTTTTGTTTTAAAGGGTGGTTAAATTTTAAGGGCCGATGTGGAATGTAAGCCACACCTAAACGTCAAGTTTTCATTTCATTTGACATTTTTCAATTTCAGACTAATTCAATTTGAACCATGGAAAGATACATAATCGAGCAACGCGTTAAAGTTATTCAGGCTCATTATGAAAACGGGCGTTCAAATCAAATGCATATCGCGCACTTCGTGATTTTTTCGGTCAATTTCATCGTCCAAATGTGCGTACAATCGGAAAAATCGTGCAAAAGTTTGAGCAAACCCGGTCTGGATCTGTAGGAGATGTGAAAATACCAGTGCATGCTCGTGCAGCTCGTACTGCAGAAAATATTGCTGCTGTTCGCGATAGTGTGGTTGAAGAGCCGTCCACCTCAACACGTCGTCGTGCCCATAAAGACTTGCATTTACACGCTTACAAGGTGCAATTGACTCAAGAACTAAAGCCTCTTGACCATTTCAAGCATCGTCAATGATTGCCGAAAAACCAATGCACCCACAAAGAGTGACTGTTTGGTGCGGTTTATGGGCCAGCGGCATCATGGGGCCGTATTTTTTCCAAAATGAGGCCGGTCAGGCAGTTACTGTGAATAGTGTTCGCTATCGTGAGATGATAACGAACTTTTTATGGCCCGAATTGGAAGATATGGATGTGGACGATATGTGGTTTCAAGATTTCAACAGGACGGTGCCACTTGTCACACAGCTAACGAAACAATGGCTCTTTCGCGCGAAAAATTTGATGGCCGAATAATCTCACGTCGCAGCGATGTCAATTGGTCGCCAAGATCATGTGATTTGACACCGTTGGACTTTTTTTTGGGGTTATTTCAAAGAAAAGGTGGACGTCGATAAGCCAACAACAATTCAAGAGTTAAAGGATGAGATAGTTCGGCACATTAACGGCATAGAATCTCAATTATGCCTCAACGTCATCGAAAATTTGGACCATCGGATGGAGGTGTGCCGAGGCCGCGTAATTAAGCCATACCAATATTATCATAATAAAGAGAAATGACAGTAATTTCCTAAAAAAATTGTATTTTATTCAAAATCAACACCGGCCTTTGAAACTTAGCCACCCTTTATTTAAACATTCCCGGTACTTCCTGATCATAGGATCAGATAGAAGCCTTTGTTAGAAACAGGATAATAATCCAAATAGAGGTCAAGAAGATGAAGATGAAGAAAAATCAATTATCATGCAGTGATTGATATTTTTGGAAACAAAAGCAAAGGAAATTTATGAAAGAATGTTGAAAGTGTGTTGAAGTGACTTTTCCTCATCAATTGGGTTGCTGAATTTAAACATGGTGGTACAAGCTTTGAAGCCGGGCCGCGTCCAGTTTCTCACTTCAGGGATTTTTATTATGATATTAAATTTGGCTTCACTGATTTTCATATGGCGAAGCTAGCATCATTAAGAAAAATTTAAAAATCTTCCCAAATTTCTCAGTGTCTCATACTCGTATAAGACTATTGTTCTGCACCAAAAGTACAAAACAAATTGAAAATGTACTTCCAAAATCTCGCTTTTTTGACGTAATCTGACTCTCATTTCAAAAACACAGCTAAGAGTCTTTGAGTTTTGAAAGCTCGGTCTACGCTATTACTATCGACTGGTTATTCAATTTATGTGTACAGGGTTGGCCATATTAAACTGACCCATTGAGTAACCCTATAACTTTTTACTGTAATTTGAAATCTAAGGTTTACGTCAACAAGCCAAAGACACTAGGCACACTTAAGGCCAATATCCGACGGGAAATAGCCGCCATATCGGCCGAGACGCTGGCCAAAACTATGGAAAACGCCGAAAAACGGGCACATTACGCTATACGAGCTAAGGGCGACCACTTGCGCGATATCATATTCAAAAAGTGATGTAAACGAATCTCCTTGAACTAAATTAAATGTTTTTCACAATGAAACACAAAAAAATGTTTCTTTTTCCATATTTTTTTAATAATCACATGGGTCAGCTTAATATGGCCAACCCTGTATTCTAATTTTATTATGAGGTAATAATGAAATTCATAATAATGCTACTTTGTTACTAATTTACAAACTGCAAATCAATACATAAGTTCTGGAATTAAAATCTCGCATTATTTAAATAGTATTCAGACAATTAATTCGTTGTGTTAAATAATTGGCTGCTTGGCATGAAAGTTCCAGAAGTGGTAGATATTTACAAACAGTCACACATTCACTTCTCAACACACATCTGCATATGTAATGCCCAGTGATTAAAAGAAAAATCTAAATTCCCCAACTCTGCTGCATTGACACCATTTGTCTGTTCGTTGGACGTTTCATTTTGTCGCTGAGAAAATGAAATCAACATTTTATTTAATAAATTGGAATTCATTAAAAATGATTACCACTTCCGAATGATTAATTGCCGTAATTTGATTGATAACCGGTTCAAAGCGAGAACCCTGGAAACGGCAAAGCCACAAGTGAGCGTATTTCATTTTCGTACGGGCAACTGATTGGCAGCTGACGGTGGATGGTAGATGGTAGAGTAGATGTTGCTGCGCGAGTCGCATGTCGCATTTGTGGCTGTTGTCACCAACATTAATTGCCGTTAAACTCAATTTTGCAACGGATGCCAAAACAACCCACGCAGACTTTGCTAGCGGCGTAAAATGCTTCAGGCCTCCATGAGGCTATTGGAATGTTTTTTTTTTTTTCTAAATACATAAGCGGCAACATAGAACTATGTAAAGTGTTTGCTCGTATGCCGCTAATTAGTTCACGTCTGCTTGCTGCAAAATATTTTTGCTTTTATTTTTTTATTAACTATGTTTTTCTTATAGCTTAAGTCATTGCTTGTTTTTAATAGAAACATTAAATGGTCGCTACCAAGTGTTGAGCAAATAAATCAAGCTTTGATTGCCAGCTTAAATATTCATGAAATAAATGAAAAGTATGCAAATCTGGCATGCAATTAATGTTTAGTTGCAGAACATTTTCCTTTATTTTTTTTTATTTTTTTTTTTTATTTAGTTTTTTATTTTTTTTATATTTTTTTTTCTTCTTTTTTTTGCTTTTTTTTATTTCAAAACAAACCACTTTTTTACACTTTCGGTGTAAATTATTGTTCGATTCTTCATTTATGCTACGGCATTGAGGAGGTCTCGTGTTGCGCGTGCATGCATTTCAATATTTAGTTCTAAATTACCACTCTAATGACAGAGTAAAGTCTCGCTATGAAAAAAAACAAAACAAAACAATTAATAAATCGAATCGTTTGTGGCTCTTATTCGACTAGTAATGTGCTAGCAGTGGCACAACGTCCTACATTTCCAATACTAAATCACAAACACGAAAATATGATATAAATATGTCTAATAGAAGCAGCCCTGTAGGAAATATTTAAGAGTGACGAATGAAAAGTTAAAATCCATAACCATACGCCTTACGTAGGTGCGGATTTAGTATCTACAAGGTGGCGCAAAAGGAATCACCCTATGGGAAGAATTATAATTTTTGCATGGTATCGTACATCAATTGAATTTGACACTTGTGAACTAGGTAGCTGCAGTATACAAACAGGCAAGCTGCGGAGTGCGCAATGGACAAAGTAAAGATTTCTTTCGACAGTTTTTTTAGCAAATTTTGTAGTAAATTTTTTTTAGTAAATTTTTTTTAGTAAAACTTTTTTTAGTAATTTTTCTTTTAATAAAACTTTTTATTTGGTTTTAGTAAAAAAATTATTCAGAAGGAAAGCTATTTTTCTTTTTGTATTGGAATTTAAGCGATTGTACAATTAAAAAAAATTAATTATTAAATTTAACAAGGAAAAAATTGTTTAGCTCTAATCGTATTTGAAAGAAATTCGCGATCTCTAGCTGCTTCCATGAGGTGGCCCACACGTTGCACACCAGCCGACTGTCTTATGTTCCTCAACCAAGAAAACTGCTTCCGCCCTATACCTCTTCTTCCTACGATCTTGCCCTGTAATATGAGCTGTTGTTGTTGTTGAGTGGTAGAGTATTTCTGTTGAAATAATTCTAATTAGCTACTAGCACCGTTTTACTATCACGGGTTTCGTGTGATAACTTGCTGTTTTACAATATTTATTTTGTTTTTGTGTTTGGTTCGGATCCATTTCGTGAGATCCAAGTGTAGCATCACACTTTTTATCTCTTTATCTGATATTTTATTAGTTTGGTGCAAGAAAGGCTTACTGAAGGAGCGAAGTCTTGCATAAATAGCGTAAACGACTTTCTTTCACCCCCTCCGCCGGACAGCTTCGGCAGATGCGATTGAAAGGAAGGTTAAGTCGGCCTCCATGATTCCCTACCTTCCAGTGACCTGATAGGGTTGGAGTGATATGAAAGATGACGAGAGCATTCTAACAGGTAATTTGTTCTCTGGATGAGCTATAGCAGTTTCTATTTCGCAGAATCTGACCCAGGTGCGATGTTTTTCTACGTTTGATACACCTGAGTAGTTGTGAGTCTCCGTGAATGTTTCGGAGCATTTCTTTGTTAAAAACTTGTTCGATTCCGGGTGCTGTAAGTAAATTCCGGAGAAGCCACATTTCAAACGCTTCCAGTCTGTTCATGTCTGACAATTTGATTGCCCATATTTCCATGCCATATAGCAGAACTGACTATAGATACATAGCATTTTATGAAGCGTATTTTTAGTAGCAGATTAAAGTGGTGATATTTTTTAGGACCTTGCTATAATTGAGAAATGTCGGCTTTGCCATTTCTAATGGAGCTTTTTATTGGGTTGGGGAAAAAGTAATGTCGTATTTTGACAATTGAGCGGGACATTTTAACATATCTTGCGTTGTATTTATTGCATCGGGTCACACTAAACGGCGATTTGAAGATGACAATCTGTACTACCAGTGTCTCTTTGACAGTGTTGTGATCGTACGTTTCAGTCTTATGTTATAGCGCGTCAAAGATGGAGTCCACCAAGCAAGAAATTCGTCATATTTTACGTTTTTACTACCTTAGAGGTAAAAATGCAACGAAGGCGGCGGCAAAAATTTGTGAAGTTTATGGGCATGATACTGTAACGGTTCGCACAGCACAGCGTTGTTTCGATGGATTTCGTTCTGGTGTAGTAGATGTCGAAGATGCACCCCGTACTGGTAGGCCAATCGTCGTAGAGACTGATAAAATCGTTGAAATTATCCAAAGAGACCGGCATGTGAGCATTCGCTCGATTAGTCAGGAACTAGGGGTAGACCACAAAACCGTTTGGAACCATTTGCAGAAGATTGGATTCCAAAAAAAGCTGGATGTTTGGATGCCACACGTGTTGACACAAAAAAATCTCTTAGACCGAATCAACGCTTGCGATTCTCTGCTAAATCGGAACGAACTTGACCCATTTTTGAAGCGGATGGTGACTGGCGATGAAAAGTGGATCACGTACAACAACGCCAAGAGAAAAAGATCGTGGTCGAGAAGCGGCGAGCAGGCCCAAACCATCGCCAATCCCGGATTGACCCTTAATTCGGTCCTCTACTGTGAGCAACTTGACCGTTTGAAGCAGGCCATTGAAAAAAAGCGGCCAGAATTGGTCAATAGGAATGGTGTTGTGTTCCACCGGGACAACGCTCGTCCTCACACATCTTTGATGACCCGCCAGAAGCTACAGGAGCTCGGATGCGATGTCCTATCGCACCCACCATATAGTCCGGATCTGGCACCAAGTGACTATCATCTCTTCCGGTCCATGCAAAACACCCTTGGTGATACCAAGTTGGCTTCAAAAGAGGCTTGCGAAAACTGGTTGTCTGAGTTTTTTGCAAATAAGGAGGGGGGTTTTATAAAGGGGGGATAATGAAGTTGCCTTCTAAATGGCAACAAGTTTGCGAACAAAACGGGGCATATTTAACATGAATCGGATAATTCCAAGTACGTTAAATAAAGCGTCAAATTTCGATCACAAATACGACATTTCTTTTTCCCCAACCCAATATTTCTGTTGAGGCATCACAGTTTTCGTTGAACAGGCCACTAAGGTATCTAAATTTATTTAATTTTCCTATAGGAGGACTTTTTATTATTGCATAAGTAGTGTTGTATATATTTCTGCGGCTAAACAACCATGTATTTAGTTTTGCTGATGTTGATTTTGAGGCCGTTTAGTCGACCGCACATTGCCACATTCTCGCCCTGTTTTCGAAGGCCAGCCATACTATCCCACAATAGAGTTGTTTTGTCGGCTGGATGTTGTTTCTAATGTCGCTATTTACTTTGATACCATCCTCAATGTTTCCCAATGCTTCGTGGAATATTCTTTCGGAGTAAATATTAAAGAGGAGTGGAAAGTAAGGCGTTTTTCAATAGGAGCGCTTCAACTTTTTTCCGATAGGGAGGGCGAACGACGCAATATTTTTTATTTTTCGCTTGTCATTTGTAAACTTCATTAGTATACATTTCATCATGGAACGCTACACACTTGAGCAACGATTGCACATCGTGCAAATTTTTTATGAAAATTTATAAATTTTCCAAAAAATCATCTTCAGTGATGAAGCTCACTTTTGGCTCAATGGCTTTGTCAACAAGCAAAATATGCGTTACTGGGCAGAAAGCAGTCCACACGTGATTCATGAGGCACCGTTGCATCCCGAAATCACTGTTTGGTGCGGTTTACATGCCGGCGGCGTAATTGGCCCATATTTTTTCGTTGACGAGAACGATCGCCACGTTACTGTGATCTAAATCGATACCGCGACATGATAAACGATTATTTTTGGCCGCAATTGAATGGTATGGACTTAGACGACATGTGGTTTCAACAGGACGGGGCCACAAGACACACAGCACACGCTACAATTGATTTGTTGAAGAGTAAGTTCGATGACCGCATTATTTCCAGAAATGGACCGGTCGAATGGCCGCTGCGCTCGTGTGATTTGACGCCTCTACACTATTTTCTTTGGGGTTATGTGAAGTCATTGGTCTACAGTAACAAGCCGGCGACGATTTGTGAGCTCAGAGCCAATATTGAACGCGGAATTGCTGGAATTTCGGCCGATTTATGCAAAAGAGTGGCCGAAAATTCGGTTCAACGATTGGACTTCGTAAAACGTGCACGCGGTGGTCATGCAAAAGAAATCGAATTTCATACTTAAATGTATATGTTCAAACTCGATAATAAAAAAAAAATTAGTTAAAAAAGTCAAACCGTTTGTGTTTTATTCAAAAAAAAAAAATTGAAGCGCTCTTACTGAAAAACGCTTTATGAGGCTTTGCCCGACATCTTCTGATATCGGCTTGTGCCTCTGTGTCCTGTCACCATCAACTATGTATGCGCATATTCTAAATTGGTTGAATTTTTTCTCCACCAGCATTCAAAGATCTTAAAATAAAATAGAAATAAAAACGAAATTAGATGATTTATTTTGCGCCACCTTGCATAGCAGACGTATGGAACGGTTCGAAAAATCGTTTTTTTCCCGTAGATTACATCAATATGGGCTTGGTGTAGAATGCATAAGTAAAAGAATTTTTAATATTCCCAATCGAAAATGGTTAAATCGAGCGACGATTGTGAGTGCCATTTGCGATAAAACCTTTTTCCACAAAAGGGACAGAGTCCACTGTGTGAGATACCTACCTTTTCCAAGTGCTACGCCCATAGAAAGTAGCCCATCATAAGTCCAACCAGCTGCCTACAGTCCCTTCTGGTTAATGACAAGAAGATCTGCGATTGTCGGTCGGACATGACAGTCAGTTTTGTCTATCTGTCTGCCTATTAGGCAGTGCTCCGTTGTAATAGAAATCAGTGTGCTAAGATTGCGTTATTTTGACTTAGCAGAGATGCTGTGCGTGTTTAACATTGATAGTCGGTCACAAATGGCTATCAATGAAAATGTAGATGTCATCTTTAGGTATCGCATCACATTGTACCAGTGCCACGGCTTTCATTATAGCCATCGATTCAGCCTGAAAGGCACTATTGTAGCCGTGAAGCCAACTTAGTCACCGGATCTTGCGCCTTAAAATTTAAATTTTTCTAAGTATCATGAAAATAGAGTGGAGGTCCTTGGGTGAAGCTGTGAATGAAAAACCGGCACCAACCTGACAGAGTTAGACTGTCAGCATTGTTTCGAGCAATGTACGATGAAATTGACACTCGTAATACTGATGTTGATAACATAAAAATATTTACGAAAGCTACATTAAATATTTTGCAGCACCAGTTATTTAATACACGTAACCTCTTATATCGGCGATATTTTTGGACGTTTGACATTGACCACATTGACATTGGCAATTGAATTGAAAAAGTAAGCAGTTAGCTTTTGCACATCTCTCGATCTCCATTGCACTAAGTGTAGAATATTTTATTATTTATTCGTCTTTAACTTGGTATGTATTACATAATCATTTTCATATTGGATAAGCTGTGAATTTTCTGATAAAAAACAAACAAGTGAACAAATAAAAACCCACAACAAACTGGGCGCAGGCAATCAAAAGCAAATGTATTACCATTAATATCTGCGGTTATCTGTAATTTCATATTAGCAGCAGCTTGCGACTATATTAACTAACCAGCTATAACTTGGGATTATGTAAAATCACCTGATACTCAGACTCGTATTGGCAGCAGTTATGAATGCTGCATTCTTTTCAACAATTTGTTGCACGAAGTTGTTAATTTTCAAGTTACATATTTATTAGTAATTCTTATTCCACTTTTTATGATAGCTTAATTTTTCAAACACTTGCCATGACAGTACGGCTCGAATTAAGTATGACAAGGCCTTTGTATCACGGAATATTATTTTCATTAAATTTGAATATCAGTTCAATTTTACGAAAATTCATTTTCGGCTGCTAGTGAATTTGAGATTTATATAGCAGAATCTAGTAAAAATCCAAAATTAACATGGGGGTCTACAGAAGGACGTCTTTCAACAAGTGTTTATTTGTCTTCGGCATCATCCTGTGATCTTAAAATAGGGGAAATATATACACACACATATACAAAACTACCATTTTGAGGACTCACTGTGTATATGAAACATAAAATTGTAGAATAATTTATTTAATTTCATTTTTTTTTTTAATAGTGGGTGTCTCAAGGCAGGCAATAGCTGTGAGTGCACTACTGCTATGAAAAACCTCCTCACGCACGCCATAAATTGGAGACGAAGTCAGGTATCCGCCGATAATAGATTTCCCTATCCAAAGCAAGTCCTTGACATTTTCGCGAAATTCAATTCGATGCCAGCTGGCAGCCTATAGAGAGCGTATTGAGCAAGTTAAGCCATTGAATTACCTTGGAACTATTGTATCAGATCAGTCCATAAGTTCGTGCATATTTTACCCATAATTTCACTCTTGTACGATTTTTGCATACAAAAAATTATTCGCAGAATATAACGAAACTATTAATATTTTCTTTGATATAGTGCATTCAACACGTGATTTTAATCAAGGATAGAAACACGTTTTGTTACAAAATAAAATGGAATCTTCGAACGCGTATAAGAGGCATATTTTGTATTTTTTTTATAAAAGTGGTAAAAATGCAACAACTGCAGCTGCAGAAATAAACACTGTTCACGGAGAGGATACCGTGAGTGTAAGCACTGCGCAAAAGTGGTTTTCAAAATTCCGAAGTGGTAACTGCGACGTGGAAGATGCCCCGCGCGTTGGTTGTCCTGAAGTCTTTAACTCCGACGCCTTGCTCGAACTCGTGGAAGCTGAGACAAATTTGAGAGTCAATATGATAGCTCAGAGGTTAAATTCATCGCATGGAACAGTTCACAGGCACCTGGTTCAGTTGGGCAAGGTTTCAAAGCTGGGAAAATGGGTTCCGCATAGACTTCCGTCGCCAACCTTCAGCAGAGAATGAATGTGTGTTCTCAGCTGCTGCAACGGTTGAAAATGAAAGTTTTTTTAATCGCATCGTTACTGGTGATGAAAAATAGGTCCTTTAAAGTAATTCTGTTCGCAAACGCCAATGGTTAGATAAAGATGATACACCAGAACCGACCCCTAGAGATGGCCTTCACCCCAAGAAGATTCTCCTGTCTATTTGGTGGGATATGGGATATCAGCTATCAAACCTGAATGAGGCACTTAACCAAAATCAACCGTCTTTAGTGAATAGACGCAAAGTTTTGTTTCACCACGACAACGCAAGACCTCATACCGCAAGGCAAACATTAGGCAAGCTGAACGAGCTCGGATGGGAGCTAATGGCGCATCCACCATACTCTCCGGATATTGCACCTTGTGATTATCACCTTTTCCGTGGACTTCACTCCCATATCAGTAACAAGAACTATTCTTCAGAAGAAGCTATAAAAAGGGATATCGAAGCGTATTTTGGCTCCAAGGACAAACAATTTTTTGAGCAGGGAATTAAAAATTTGCCTATTGCCTATTTGCCTATGTCTTCCCAGACATTTTAAATAATGAAGGAAAATATATTATTGATTAACTTTAAACATCTTTTTTATTCATTCTAAAACCACCTTTAAAAAACGCACGAACTTATGGACTGACCTGATAGTAATACGTTTTTTTATTAGTAATATTAGTATAGTAATATTTTTTTTAATATAGTAAAAAAATTATTACCATATTAAAAAAAATATTATTTAATTTTTAAAATTAAAAATTATTAAAATGAACAATTTTTTTTACTATATTCAAAGAAATATTACTATATTAAAATAATTATTATTTAGAAAAAATCTTCGTAAGAACCAAACCTTTTTTATTTAATTTTAATTGTTTTTGGTTTTTACTTATTTTTTTATTTAAATTTTTTTAATTTAATTCTTTTTTTTTAATAATTGTTTTTTAATTTGTTTTTATTAAAAATAATTTTTTTTATTTTAATTTTTTTTTTTGTATAATTTTTTGAAATATTTTTTTTGTAATAATTCTTTTTTAATAATTGGTTTTTTAATTTGTTTTTATTTAAAAAAAAAATTTTTTTATTTAAATTTTTTGTTTTTTTAATAAATATTTGAAATATTTTTTTTGAAATGATTTTTAAAATAATTTTTTTTAATTATGATTTTTAAAATAATTTTTTTTAATTATGATTTTTTAAATAATTCTTTGACTACATGAAAAAAAATTTTTAGTGATCGAAATCTTTATTTTAACCTTTACGCGCTCCAGTGAATGTCAGTTTGTCTGCTGCAGCTGGCTCTAGTTCCCAAGCATCAAATATGATAGACATCCGACGACATTTGCAAAAATTATAAATCTTCCGATTGAGTGATTAATTTTGTGCCACCTTGTGCATATAGCAATAAATGATTACATAAACAGGCAAGTAGATTTTGTGATGCCAATCAGGCGAAGAAGCAAAGATGCAAGATGCATAGGATATGAAAACAAAACATAAAAAATATGTGGCAAATAGCAACAGTAGCAAGAAATATAGGAAGACAGTATTGAGTAAAAGTTGTATGCAAACAAATCAACATTGTATCAACATTGTATATATATGTACTATATGTATAGACACGTATATATGTAAGTATACCCATACATACCCCTGTATGTGCCTTAGCTTTTGCTGCATATCTGCATATCCACTTATTTATGAGCACATCAATTTGCTACAGAAAACAAGCGTCGATTATTGTTGCGTCGCCGAGCAGATAAATGACAAAAACAATCAGCGCAACAACAACAGTGAACTCAAGTGCCCCAGTGACATGGAAATTTGCGCATATGCATTGATAGTTGGCGATTGCATCAGGAGCAAAAAATTGGCTCAACTTCATCAATTGAACAATTGCGTTTATTATTGTTGCTTATTTGCAAAGTATGGAATTCAAATTAAGCCTAATTGCAAATGTCCAACAGTTAAACTATTCCATGCCACAATGCTTGACAGCGGGGGCAACGGCTGTACGACAAGGAAAATGTATGCAAAAGTGTTATGAGTTGGATAAGATCGCTAATGACAATCGCAAATATTTCATAACAAAAACAAACACTACAGGCAGGCGAATTGGTTTGCCACAGCTACAATGTGACAAATGGAAGAGGCGAACGATCTCACAGTGATTTAACCGACAGATGAGAACTCAACCACTGGGTAGCTCTGAAAAATATTTTCCGAAATTAAAACTTTGGATCTAATAAAATTATAGAAAACAATTTGAGTTTAACCGCTTCGTCGTCAAACTTGCTGTTTTGATCCAATAAAAAGGATTGCTTTCATATACATACATAATAATCGAAATGAGGAAGATTGATAAAAAAGTTAAAGATTTTTATTGTTCATTTACTGGAAATGGTCGCTCATCAAGGGAAATAGCGCAACGCTTGGAAATTTGCTTTGAAAATGTACTTAATGTTCTTAAATGACGGAATATAAAGGCGCTAAAGGTTACAATAAGGCACGCCAATTTACTTTCGCTCGGAGATGCGCGAGTAATGGAGCATTATTGAATCATGAAGTAGCTAAAACATCAAAAGAAGCCGCACAAAAGATTGAAACCCCCCCTCAATGGGTGGACAGCATGCAGAAAGCTGAAAAAAATTCGGATGAAGGCATCCACTTCATGAAGCTACAAAAGTCAGCTTTATATGACTAAAATGTGAAAGCGAGGTTGAGATTCTGTAAAAAGTATAAAAACTAGAGTGCTGACGACTGGGAAGGAGTGATATGATCTGATAAAACTTGTATTAACCGTTTCCACCTGGATGGGAAACAGTATGAGTAGCACCGACCACATAGCCTTATGGTATGGGGCCACTACACGTGGGGGCATATTGGTCCATTGGCACGAGTATTCGGGATAATTAAAAATAAATTTGCCGCATTTTGTTTATCTCCTCATATCACTTATCATATCCAACAGAATAGGTTATATTTCAGAAAGACGGCGATTTGAAACATACAGCGAAAATTGTTCAAGAGTGGATAAAAAACCAGAATCATAGAATGGCCAGCGCAGTGTTTTGACTTAAGCCCGATTCAAAATTTATGCGCCATTCAAAAGAAGTGGGTAGCAGCTTACGAAATGGCCCCAAAGAATATCGACAAACTATGGTCAAGAATTCAGAAGGAATGGTGTGATCTATCACACTCAACTACATATTGAAAAACAAATCGAGGGCATCCCAAAACGTATAAACATAGTGTTATTAAGTCTAGAGATCTGTGAACAAAATATTAGTTTATTTATTTATTGCCATTGAAAATTGAGTAAATACAATTTTTTGTTGTTTTTTGTAATATATTTTTATTCTTAAATATTTTGTAAAGTTTTTTTATTTCTTAACAAGCACTAAGAAGCACTTAACCTGAAAATTTAATAGCACTATTTTCAAACTTTTTTGGGCATTTGGCCAGAAACCGAGGAGGTACGTTTTGTCAAACACTTCCGTCCTTCTAAACGGGCCTAAATACTGAAGCGGTCAGCAGATCGCATTCTACACAGATTTGCGGCAGTAGACAAGGACTCATTACCTATAAAGTATAACGCCCCCGTTGAAAAGTACATCGATTTTGATGGGCCTAGCACCTCTCGTGCCTCCCAAGCAAACATCGGCAGCCTAAACGAAAAATGCATAAAAAAATTTCGAGCATACGTTAAATAGAAGAAAACGCATTACTATCATACTTGTAAAATCCTACACTATTTCGGAGCAATCGAAAAATGCATCTATTAAGTAGTAATAATTCCGTATTGCTGACAAAAAAAATACAGCGGAGTACAATTCAAACTTTCTTGATTAACGCCGTTTAAAATTCGCTAGTTGTTATGGAAAACAAGCTCAAACTGTTTCTAGTTCTAGATTCACTTGTAGCCCACCAGTTCGGTTCTGGTGCATTTCTCTCCAAATATAGATCGTTGAGAAAGCAGCTGTTGGAATGAATGCAACATATGAATATACTAGGTGGCACAAACAAAATTTTTGTGTATAGTACCTAATTCTTATGTGGTAAAAAACTTATTAAAAACAAAATTTTTTTTTTTGTTATTTTAACTGCCTTTTTTATTCAAATTTTTTTCATTTTAACATTATTTTTTTTTATTTTACCTTTTTTTAAATTTAAAATTATTATTTTTTATTTTATATTTTTTTTTTAATTTTAGAAATAATAGAAAATAATAAATAATTATGTAGTAAAAAACTTCTTAAAAACAATTTTTTTTTATTTTAATTGCGTTTTTTTTTAATTCTTTTTTTTCTATTTAAATTTTTTTTATTTTAAAACAATTTTTTTTATTTCAGTTTTTTTTACATAATTTTTTCAAATAACTTTTTTTTTAATAATACTTTTTGAACAATTTTTTATTTTTAATAATTTTTTAATAATTTTGTGAGTACAAAAAAAATATTTTCAGTGATTTTTAGTCTTTTTTAGCATTATTTGAAACTTGCTTGGACATTTGACCTTTTGTTTCGGCCTAAGTTCTGCGCTGCCTCCGAATAGCAGAGAATTTCTTTTTATCAGGAGCTTTTTCATGACCGAAATACCCTCGGAGGTTTACCATTGCCTGCTATTAGAAAAGATTTGTTCATCATTTGATGTTTCTTGGCCCAGGTTTCAAACCTTTTCGAATGGCATCATCCTATTCGGCTACGGCGACCACCCAGAGGGTATACTTAACCACATATTTTGCCTTTAGTTGGATCACAAGAATTATTTTCCGTTATACTAAATCTGGTGAAGAAACGGAGGGCTTACAATGGATAAATAAGTAAAATCACTTTTACTGGCTACGCGGTTATTATTTTAGGGAAACATTGGGCAAAGCCTGATGGCAGATAACCATGAATAATGAGGGGAAAGCAAAAAACTAATATACAGGTTGTTCAAGCTAGAGCTAAAAATAAATCACCCTATCTGAAGGTTCATATTTGACACTCGGGAAGTAGACACTTACAGTATACAAACAGATAATAGACCGTGTAAAAGGAAAATAAATATCTCCGTCACTCAAAAAACCTTTTTATTTTTTTCTTGTGATAAAATTATTCAAAAACAAAATAGAATGATGGACTTTGCGACACTTTGTATATTCAAAGTACTACTACAAGAAAGTTGAACATAAAAGCAACATCATATTTAAACTTTTATCAAAGTTCGATGGGCAGTAAAACTGGATACTTGAATTTTTTTTTGAAATTCTAGAGTAGGGTTCCCTTATTTGCATAATGCGAGTGTAAAAATATTAAAAATAATTATTTTCATCAAATTTGCATTCAAATCACTTCAAAATTCAAATTCAAACTCCAACCTTTTCGGCCCACTGTGTCTCACAATTCGGTGCACAAAATAATCTACGCAAATAGATTTAAATAAACAAATGAATAAAGTTACGCAAATATGCGTGTAACACCTAAGCGACAACAAGCAGCGACATGCGCGCCAAATAAATTCTCATACAGTTGTTACACGCACACTTGTTGTTGTAATGCACGCAGACCAGCTGTGATAATTGTCTCAAATTGCATGTGCACACAGTTCTTTCGGATTAAAAAAATGGCTGCGATAAGAAAAACAAAAACATGCACACTACGCATACGCGACGTTGACTGCGCAAATTGCAGTTAAGCGACAAACAGCGACAAATTTTACTGGATATTGCAAAAATTGTGCCTTTAAATAATGCGCATATTTTGCTCAGAAATCCCATTAACTATAACAATAAATATTGCGCCAATAAATTTTAATGCACTTCAATGATTTTTATCAGCGATTTAAATTAAAAAAACCATAAATAAAATTATCTTACATAAAACTTATGTATATTCCCCTTTCGCCATTGGTTGCTAAACGATTGTCTAAATTGAGTACATAACATATCTCTGTACATTTCACTTAGAGCTGCATACGGAGAGCGGCCCTTTTTGAGATTGTTATGACACCAACAACGACTGCTAGTTATCACAACAAAACAATAAAGCAAGCGAAGCGAGTCGGCGAGAGTCACGATGTTCGTTTTACTGTTTAAATGAAATAAAGAAAAGTGAATGTGAGCAGAATGCCATTCATTTGCATGCTAGTGAAATAGTTTTCTCACTGCAAACATATGCATGTGTGAATGTACTTCTGTAAGTAGTTTTGTTGGGGCAAAGCTATCAGCTACTGTATTGAACTTATTGAAGCTTCATTTTATCGGATTTAAATGCCAGTAGCAAACGGCAGGGCCATGAAATATCAATTTTATATGTACTTATGTATGTCCACATGGTGGCAACGGTTGAGGTGAGAGTTGAGCATAAATATGTATTTTGGGATTTTATTTGAAGAAATTTGTGTAAAAATGTTCATATGCATGTCACGAATCACGTGATTGATTGATCTGCATTTATTTATTTATTTATTTATTTATTTACTTATCATCAGTCTTATTTCTTTGATATTTATTTCGTATTTCAACAGCTATTTTTTTATTTTTTATAAATACAATAAACAAAATGTTTGATTTTAGCTTTTTTGTTTTTCTATTTGGAACTCAGAAACTTGAACTTTTGTAACAAAATAAATACAGTGAATTTGCAATCATACTTTTTGTCCACCATCGGTGTTTAGTTTTCAGTTCAGCGATAAAAATCCAGTTTCATAATTCATTCGCAAACTATTCTCGGTTGTAATTTGAGCTGCTGTTTGATTTTTTTTTTGGTGTTTTGTTTTTGTCTTTTTTCTTGTTTACTTTTAATTTTTTATTATTAATTTTGGTTTTTATTTACTTCTATGGGTAGCATTTTCATGCTAATTTTTATACCAGTAATTGCTTGCCAAATTAGACACTGCTTTGATATTGACAAGTTCTGCAAGTTCTAAATCAAGTTCTTAGTCAGCGTAATACTCCAATATTTTTTATTCTTTGCTGACATTACCAAAATCCTGTTCATGACCTCAGATAGTTTGCATCTGCACCAAAAAAAAACAAAAAATACATATGAAGACCACGACCAAAGACCGCTTGCGCTAATGCTGCCTCCGCTACACCATGCAAATTTTACGTTTTGATGAAAGAAGATATATTTGGTCCAATGGTTAAAAATTTAGTTACAATGGCCAAATATTTGCTAGATGATAAGCAAATAACCCTTTGAGGTCGGAGCCGCTCGACGGGCGAGCGTTCTGAGGACGAGAGGTATTGGAGTGCGCAGTAAAGGAGATAGCTATCAGTGCTAATGTTGAAATGCCTGACTTCTTCTCCACTTAACGAAGTAAAGCAGTCACCTTCCGGGTTAAACCTAACTAAAACAATCAACTAAATATGCCTAGATACATGAAAGGCGAGACAAACATGAAGGTATCATAGCATCAGATTTCAGTATGAAAATATTACTTACGAGCTTATAATATTATACGTCCACATATAAGTAGATGATCTACTTTTTCGTGCTTACTCGTAACTCCCAATCCGTAATTAAAAAGCCAGATTTCCCATACAAAATTTCGCTCCCAAAATTATTGACATACAACCCTGTGTTTTCTGTGTTATCGATAATTATTATTACGAATGTAAGAAGAAACATCAAAATAAAAACTAAATGAAATGGATGCCGGCAAAGCAAACAGGTCAGTAAGCATAATTCTAATAAAATTTTTGTTAAAAATTGTTAATTATGGATTCATTTTTCAGAAAAAACCGTGTGCCCATAAACATTTTGTCCTCTTATTACTTACTATAAAATGTAATATCGAATTTCGAATGCGTATTACTGCCATAATTTTTTGCAACCCCAGTAAACGTCGCATACGGATTTCCTCCAATTAAATTAGCTATTCCTTCTCCTTGTATTTTCTTCATATCATCTATACTATAAAGGTGAATGTCTGTCGGATGCCGGGTATTGTAATATTATGGTTATTAATAAAAAATTATTTTCTATGAAATTATTGTTTGTAATTCTTTTATATACATATCCTAAATCCCTCAAACTAATCCTACGCGAGCGGGGCCGCGGATTAAAGCTAGTTAATAATAATTAAACAAATCAAAAACACCGAAATATTTCACCAAAATAACTTCTATGAAGAAAAACCATTCACAACAGTATTGACAACTTTGCACATTTATTTAAAAACCCACATTTTAAAGATAATTTGTTACGCTTACAAAGTTCTTTAAGTAATTAAATTAAAATTTGGTACCTACTTCTCTTTCTTTAAATGGGCATTTTAGTGCATTTTATATCCAAAGCTAGGCAACACTACAGTAGCGAGAGAGAGATTTGACTGCTAGAAGGAGAAGAACATCAACAACAACCGCAATCGCGGGCAATGTGGCCAGATGTTAAAAAAAAGGTAAAACTAAATAAAACTGAGTGAATTATTGAACTAATTTTTAAAAAATATATATTTTACAAAACTATAAACATTACATTTTAAGTAGAACAGGCTGGAAAAATGTCATTAAGAAAGGGCTAAAACTCCGAGACTAAATAACAAAAAAAAAATGCTAAATTAAGTTACGAAAATGGCAATCTGGCCATACTGGGGCTAATACGACGTCACTCTTTGTCAAATGTGCTGAGAGCAAAGTAACGGTACAACGATAGGCGCCATCTCATTATTCTTTCCATCATGACTTGTACATAGGTGGGGCAAAGAATGGCAGTGTTCTGCTACGTCGAAGCGGATAAAAGGCGGCGCAACATCTACGTTACATGTACGAGTATATACCCCAGCAGTGCATACAGCGCAGTTTACCGCAAGTGGTACAAACATTGTTTCAAAAATACATTTCTACTATAAAATATTTTATTGTAAATTAATGCTGCTAAATTTTGTTGCCACAAAATGCATACACATGAATATATACACATACAAACATACAAATATACATACATATATGTATACTTGTGTGTATGTGTATGAAAAATACTTGCATGCATTTGGGTTTATTTCATTTACCATTTAAGTTTCGGAAAATATCTTTGCAATGCGCTTCAATCACTCAATTTGCTATCAATTCATCAAAAGTGGGCGGGCTGGCGAGTGTGCGGCATACATTTTATTGCTTGTTGGTTACATTTATTTACGCTTTAAGTATATCGCCACTTAATTGCTCTGGCAATTAGCTACAAAACTGTTTGTAGTTGGTAATTAAAAAAGCCGTGACTTCATGAAAATAGCATTTATATATGTGAGCACACATACATAGATGCATATACATACTATGTACATATTTCAGCAAATATCTGAAAATTTTCAGTACTCCCTCTAACGTATCCCTGACTTTTTATTAGCTGCTTATTGGTCAAGAATTCGAGTACAACTACGGCCAATGGCTTTACTTTGCTGTGAAGGAGTGCACCAAAAAATTCAGCTATTAATATTTGCACTAAATTGGAAACAATTAAATCATATTAGCGTTGGTGATAAAATCTAATTTTCTCTGTGGGCAATCATTTCTGAATGCCATAAAAATATGATTATATTTAAAAATATATTTCAACTTATATGCAAATTTAGTGAATGGTCAATTAGTTTAAAAATTTACAGCAGCACAAAATATTTTTCAGACATATTTTAAAGTATTAAAAAGTGTTCAACAACTTTGTTATAAAATTATTTGTTTGCCAGTGCATTAAGATAGTTGTGCACCCAAAAAAAATAGTAAATCATTTTCTACTTGTTTGCTGTTTTAGTGCGCTCTAAATATAATAAAAAAAATGTAAAGCATAGATATTAAAAAATGTGTAGTTATGTCACTTTTGAGGAATATCTGTTATAACTATACAGCCCGCGAAACCAATATAGCACCACAATATTTTTATACATTTGATTTATGTACTTTTAAATTTAAATATTTTTTTTTAACCAGAGTTGTAGTAACCAGTCAATTAGAGATCTAAATGGTGCTTTACTGACCTCCAATCCGTAGATGGAAAGTACACTTTGAAGCAATTAGCAACATTGCTCTTAGCAGTGAATCTATGTAGCTTCGAAGTGGGCAGCACAATAACAAGCAGCAAAATAATAATATCCTGCCCTAGTGTAGCGGAGATCAAGGATGCAATTAAGAAGCTGAAGCTTTACAAAGCCGTAGGCCCATATGGCATACAACCAGAACTATTCAACACCGACCTACAAATTTCAGCGCAAATTTGACATCCCCACATCACCGCTGTCTGAGGAAATGAAAAGCTGTTTCCGTCCTGGTCAAAAGGCATCCTTGTGAAGCTACCCAAGGATGTGGATGTGCGTCACTACGGCAACTGGCGAGGAATAACCCTACTTAACACCATCTACAAAATTGTAGCCGTGATCGTACAAAGCAGTCTGAAAGATATCGAACGCTCCTTAAGGTATGAGAAAGCTGGTTTTCGCCCTCACCGAAGCTGTGTTGACCAAACCAAAACTCTTCGCATCATAGAAGAGCAATCAATTGAGTGGCGCTCCCCACCTTACATGCTGTTTATCGACTTTAAAAAGGCATTCGACACAATCAAGCGGAACTCAATATGGCTGATGTTGAATAGAAAGGGAGTTCCCGCCAAGATATTCCGGCTCATAAGATCTCTTTACGAGAGCTCCAAACTGGCAGTGCTTCACTAAGGTAACATCAGCGACCCATTCACCACCAAACGCAGGCGTAAGGCAAGGTTATCCCCTATCGCCATCGTCCTAGGCGATGTTATGAAGCGATTGGCCCTGCAAAAAAAAAGGCATTCTATGGAGTTTCATCAGACATCTTGAGAACCTGAACTTCGCGCCGATGACATCTCCTCCTTTTTCACAAGCTCACTGACATGCAAACGAAGGTGGACAGACTAATCCCGATGGCAAGCACAGTTGGACTGGAATTTAACATCGCCAAGACTATGAAGCTATGAGAGTCAACCACAATAAATCCAAGAGTCAGAGAGAGTCAGCCACAAAGACATGTGACAGTTGACGGGTGCCCGGCAGAATTTGTCGAAAGTTCCTGCTACCTCGGTTGCACTGTCGCGACAGACGATGGAGCAAATGAAGATGTCAACTGCAAGCTAAACAAAGCAAGGGTGGCGTTCGGGCGAATGCATACAGTATGGAGGAGATCACAAATCTCCAGTCGAACTGCACTTAGAATATTCATATTTTTGGTTTAAAGGTTTTAACACGAAAAGGAGCTATACGCCAATATGCTGTGGACAGCGTAGCCGGAATTGGACTGATGAGAGTTATTTTTTTTAACCGCCTCCAAAGGCCGCTTACGTGAAAAGGTGTTCTATGCAAACAGAATCACGAGGACCACCTTCTAAAGGTTATCAAAGCAATACAATACACTTATAAATCGGTTTTTTTTTTATTTTTAATTGGTTTGTTATTTTTTGTGATACCTTTTACATCATTATTTTCAAGATGCGAAAAATCGCATGATTTGTATTCCAAATTTCCTCCTGTGACGCTTTAAACTTATGTGAACATAATGTTTATATTTTCAATGTTTCAAATGTTTCTCAATTCTAAACTAAAGCAAAAAATGCTGGAGATTTACAAACACCCTCCCAGTGAACTCCTCTGCATACGATCTTCATCCTTATTTGAGGTGTCTGGCAACACCAACTTTTCGCTAAATTCGACAACTTAAACAACAAATTTTTTAAAAACTATTGTATAATCCTCCGGAGGGTGCGGTTTTCAGTATTAAGATGGGGATACAACCCTCTAACCCCCTTTCAAGTTTTTTTTCTCAAAGCGCATTGCATTATACTAAATATTTCCCAAGAGAACTTCCCCTTCACTTGGTGGCACTAATATACGAGGTGGTGCAAAATTAAACATCCGATTATTTTTTTAATAACTTCATGATCGTAAATTCCTAGAGTTTTAGTGTGAAACATAGGACCACAACAAATTTCTTCCATTCGGGTTTGTTTTCTGCTAACCGCTTAACTTCATTCCAGCTAAACTGCATGACGCGGATGTCTGTTTCCAGCAGTCGTCTCCAGGTATTCGTTGGTCTTCCACGCCTGCGGCTTCCTTGGGGAATCCAGTCAATGGCGGCCCTTATTAATTCACCATAACAACTTTTAACTAACTAAAAAAAATAATTGTGAGTCATGGAAATCTTTATTTTGACCTTTACGTGCTTCATTGCTTTTTTGTTTGTCTACTGCGGCTGTCTAGAGGCAAGTAGTGACAAGTGACAAATATGATTGACGTACGATGCCAATTGCATAAATCTTCCTATAGGGTGATTAATTTTGCGTCACGCGCAGAATAGGGTTTTAAGCAGGCATGAGGCTTGATATGTAGGTTGCATGTATGTATGTGTGTGGGTGCACGTACATAACAAAAAAATAAATTGCATTTTTCGACGTTACGCTTCATTTGCCAATGATGTGAGCAAGAGTTTCTATAAATAAGCATTTCTGCCAAATAGCACGACTTCGTAGAAAGTGAAGAAGAAAGAAAAGTGAACCAAAAGAAAAGGCAAAAAACCAATATTGCAAAATATTTGATAACATTTCACGACGCTCCATTGTTATGTGATAGCAGCCAGCCACCGAGCAACCCATGCGCATGCGCCTCAGCAGCTAAGTATGAAACTTTACGGTAGCAACAACTGTAAACAATGCACGTACACACATAAATGGCAAATTATGCCAAGCATGCGCGCATCACCGCAAATTTACCGCATAACGTAAGCGGTGGCGCCGGTGAAATGAGAATCAAAATGAAATGCACAAAAATTAAATGAAAAGTAGTTGAATGAAAGCAAAAACAAAAACAAAAACAAACACCTATGTACAGCTAAGTACCACAAAGCACAAAAGGTAAGTAATGCAAGCGCCAAACACACAACAACAACAGCTTGCATACATACAAATGTACATCAAATTAAATGCTTGCGTGTTTTGTATGCCAGCAAAAACGAATGTAAAATTGCCTACAGAAACTGCATTCATAATGAAAAATTATGTAAAGATGAACGCCAATGCATAACAAAATCAGCGAGAAAGCAAAAAAGTAAAAATTGTGTGGATGTGTGGACAATTATAGAAATTAAAGAAAAATAAATGCGTACTGAGCGACATTAAATTTTGTGTTTTTTCTGTACGAACTGCTAAATTGTTGCTCGACTCCAATTGATTTATCAAAATCACACAAAAAGGCGCGCAGACACAAACAAAAACAATTTACCCACAGCAACTGAAGTGAACTTTCTCGTTATGAGCCTCAAAGTCAGATGGATTAGTTGATGTATTGCATGCCTAATTACGCTTATTAATATTTGCATGTGGACTTGTGTGTGTGTGTGAGAGAGTGTAGTTCCTCATTTATTTCGCTTTTTACGCTGCGTGTGAATTTTCACTTGCTTGCTGTCATTTTAAAATATTGCAGTGATAAGGAGCATTCCATGGTCATCGCTACAATACCAACTACAAGGTGGGGCAAAATTAATCACCCTATCGAAGATGTTAACATTTTTTGCTTATTTGTTTATTTATTCATTTAGTAAATACAAGGTTTCTTACAGACTACATAAAACTAACGGTAATAATTATATGTACATATTTCGCAACTAAATATTTTAAAAATTTATTGAGTGATAATTTGAGAACTTGAAATCTGAAGAATACAAAGTGAAGTCCAAAATAAACAAGACCGGCGTCATCGAAATGTTTTTGATGGTGCCATCTTTTTAATGAGTTAGTCACTTCCAGTGACAGTTTGGTGCCATTCGGTTCAGTGGAAGCGAAGTTATTGCGTCTAAAGCGTCGGTATGTTTATGTCATCGGTACAAAAATGAGTTTCGAACAAAGATCTGATATCAAATTTTGTTTTAAAGTCGGTTAAACGTTTACCGAAACATTTGAATTGAAGAAAAAAGTTTATGGCGATGTTTGTCTATCTCGGGCCAGAGCTCATGAGTGGTTTATACGTTTCAAAGATGGTTGTGAGGGCATAAATGACAGTGAACATACGGGCCGCCCAGAATCTATAATCACTGAAAGCTCTATCGAAATTATTCGTAAATTGTGAACCGAAATCAATGTTAAAATTCACGGAATCGGGGTTGAATATCTCCAAAACATCGATTTATCGCATTTTAACTGATCATTTGGGTTTACGAAAGGTCTGTGCGCGTTTCATTCCGCACAAATTAACTGAGGATCAAAAATTG
The DNA here is from genome assembly GCF_027943255.1 of Anastrepha obliqua. NCBI lineage: Eukaryota > Metazoa > Arthropoda > Insecta > Diptera > Tephritidae > Anastrepha > Anastrepha obliqua. The sequence goes on from NC_072893.1 coordinate 14,020,016, forward strand.
TTCAGAATTCAACATTCGAAAGACCTCATTAAAGAGACGAGAAAAGACGGAAACTTCCTTTACAACATTGTAACTGGTGATGAAACGTGGTGTTTCTAACATGAACCTGAAACTAAGCGTCAAAGTGCCGAATGGAAGGCCCCAGACGAGCTACCACCCAAAAAACCACGTTTGGAGAAGTAAAAAATCAAGTCGATGCTCACTTGTTTTTACGATTCCAAGGGAACTGTCCACAAGGAGTTCGTGTCAACGGGCCAAAACGTTAACGCAATTTTCTATCTTGGCGTTTTGAAGCGTTTGTGGCAGTGTATTTGTCGAATCCACCGTGAATGCCGCGAAGGAGGAAGCTGGAGCTTATTGCATGATAATCCACCATCTCATCGGTCCACTCCTGTGACTGATTGAATTTTGAATTGATAAGGCAAGTTCGTCATGGGACATATCGCGAGATAGAGCCATCCTTGGGCATTTGTGGGAACAGCAAGCATTGAATATTGCTCGGACATTTGGTCGTCCAGAAGATTTGATCCCATTAGATGCCGGATAATTTAATAATTGTCCAAAAAAGAGCTCATGTCGGTTGGTCCAATGAAATGTTGAAGAAAGCAGGGGATGCTATGATTAGATTAGATTCGATTTGTAGGAGGTTGAACAAGTCCAAGGACTTAGTCAGGAAAGCCATTGTACTATACTGTAATAGAAAGACAGGATAGTAGGGATGGTAAGTCTGAAAAAGGTCACTTTTCCGCGAATCTTTTAGATTTATTGATGAATCTTAAGCGATCCGAAAGAGGAACAGTAACCCTAATTCTAGAAAATGCCGCACAGCTAAAGATAAACTACGAAACAGTGTCCGCACCGTCATGGCAGGAAAGGTATATTGGGTCGTCAATGATTCCCATAGTAGCCATATTCTGACCACAGACTTTGCACCCCGTTATTAAACCCACCAGTACTCTCAGGTCTTCCCTACTAAGTTTTAGAAGAAAAGTCGCTATTTTCCTGTTTGCTTATATCACAAAGCACTTGGCTATTCTGCAGGAGCCCAATTCAGACCAACGTCTTCTATGGGTAGACCTCATGAAGTCGTCAATCCATAGTTGAATCGATGCAGAATTGACACCTATAAAGAGTTCACGGCCTAGTGGTATGCTTGCAGAGCCTGCTTTCATTAGTCAATTTATTAGCTAATTCGTTCCCTGTAATGTCCAGGCACCCAAATATGACAAACTTTGTTATGTTCTGCAACACTGTTCAGTTTTGTTTTATATTCACCAACTAATTTCGAAAAGCAGCGTGGGTTAGCGAGCGCTCTTAGTGCAGCTTGACTGTCCATGCATATGAGCCGGAAACAAAACAGCGACTCAAAGCAAATGGTCCCCTCTCTATTCATGTCGCAATTGTACCACTGGAGAAACTTAAAACACTCAATTTTGAGTGTTACACAACCATTTATTTGCGAGAAGTTTTCAAAGAATCAAGGAAAACTAACCGCCGAAAACGAATCATCCTTCACCAAAGCAATGCGAGGTCTCACGTATCGGCTCACAAAACACAGTTCTAGAGCACTCAAAACATCGTGTTAATGAGTCATCTGTCTTAAAGTCTTTTTTTTTTTGTATCTTTTGATTTCTTTTAGTTTCCGAACATTAAAAATAAATTGAGAGGTCAAGGTTTTTCAACGTGTGCAGCAGTTGTTGAGGTCTTTAAACAGCTCGTTTTGGAGGTATTCACTTCTGAGTGGCAAAAGTGCTTCGAAAAGTGGTTTTCCAAAAACAATAATAACATTTTCACGAATTTGAATTAGTTATTTCTTTCATCAGTTAGTGCTCTATCATGTTTTTCTTAGATAAAAAGACTCATACAGGTTGAAGACATTTTAAAATTATAAATTAAAATCTAATATAAACAACATTTAAGTGATTTAAAAAAATACAGTATAAAAAGGAGGGAATTGGGAGCCATTCTTAATTATTTATAGGCCTTAGTTTATTTTCGTTTGGATAAGTCCAATTATGCTCAAGAGGGAAGCTCTTGTGATGTCGGAAGAAACCAAGTACTCGGGACTAAACATAGATAAGACATTGACTTGGAAGTCAATCATCTTTGAAAGAGTTAGGAAAGCGAAACTAACTTTTTATGCCTGTAAGAGAGCTTTAGGTAAGACCTTGGGAATTAAACTTAAGGTTTTATACCGCTGTCGTCAGACCCATTCTTGCTATGCAGAAAAAAACCTATTCTAATTTGTTGAATAAGGTGCAGAGATCAGCGGAATTAGCAAAACGTGGTGTCTTGAAAACCACGCCATCCATGGTTTTGGACATCATGCTACATCTGCCACCCCTTGATCTCTTCTGCAAATACTCAGCGGCCTATTCCGCTTTAAGGTTCAGAGCGAGCTAACAATGGAAGACTGTCATACATGGGCATTCAACCATCTTAGCCTCCTATACGGACATGCCCAGTTATTGTGATTATCGCTCTCGCATTCTCTGCTTCGAAAGGAATTTCTTAATGAAAATACCTTCTAGACTGGAATGGCTTGGAGAAGATCCATTACCCAACACACCCGTTAAGATCTATACGGACGGATCTAAAATGGACACCGGTGTAGGATTAGAGTTATATTGCGAAAAAGGCCGTTTCCAATGCATTTTTAAGTTTGGAACCAGTTCCGTTGTGTACTGCACCGTACCGCACCGTACAGTGCTGCACTGCACAATACTCCAATAAATATTATGTGTTTATAATGACACTTGTTATCATTTTCATGCTTCGATGCCTACATACCAAATTAGTAAAAAAATAAATAAAATATTAAAACTCACACAACTCAATTAATTTTAATTCAATTACAGTCGAATATAGCTCATTCGACGCAAAATTAAATTTACTATAACAGTAGTGTACTAAAAAAAATCCTCAATATCGGATAATATCGTAAAAATTATGTCAAAGTTAAAAAAATAGAGAAAAAATAAAAAAATTCCAAATACTTCCGCCTACAGTCTCGTCAGTTGTCATTTCAGAAAAATTGTCAACACACTGTCAAAAAGGCTTGTTTTTGTTCTTTCGAACTAAAAAAACAAATTCGAAATCGGATGGAAATTGGCGAAGTTAGGAGTGATTCTTCACACCAACCTACTGAAAAACGGGTTTATGGCCATAAAACGAGATTTTGGGGGTGTATTGGAAATTTATCCTATACCATTTTTTTTAGTTTTACTATACCTACAAGTTGTACTAGGTCTCCATAAAAGTATAAATTCACTGTCGCACAGTGTAATCTATACACTTCACGCGTCAACAACCTTTTACGCTTTGTCAAAAGCTCAGGATGGTTCAATATGGAAAGGGAAAGGTAGCCCAGCCCCCGCGGCTCACAACGGACCAATTTCGTGGTCTAAGCGAGATCGCTGTCTCTATGTGCGATGCGGCTGCCAAACCTAACCTAACCTAACCTAAGGATGATAATCATCAGCTTGAGTTGGAAGTCCTCATACCTCGTCACGCAATGAAATAAGCTCCGAGCGGATTGCTAACACTAAATTGTTTGTGATAGAGTCCAACTAACGTTGGGAGGCGGCATAAAATTATGTCTATAATTAATTTGTAGGCGAACAGCGTCAATTGCTTAGAAAGCTCGACCTTAACTATTCAAGGTTGCATGCAGCGACGACTCACTATTATTTTGTAGCTTAATTCACTTGCCGTGGAATGTGTCTCATAGCAAAAAAATTTTATTCAATACCTCTTTTAGTGCAGGGTACAGCATATAAAGACTCGTCACAAAAAAAAAATACTTCACATGAATACGAGTATGCAACATGCATTATTATGCAGAAATATATATAAGGCACATATACATGCACATACACACACATGGCCAACGTGTGAACACCCCGTGAACGCTTTGAACTTTGCGCATGCGCGCCACTTTATTAAACACTAGTCAGTGTCGACTAGATTTCCATTTGAGTTTGTTCATTGTGCTATTTTTCATATTACAATTTTATTGATTACTTTTACCGCAAAGTTATTCATAATTACTTTAATTGATTTATTGAGTTTATAAGAATGAAAAAATGGAATACCAAAAGGAAATCATTTGAGGCAGGAAAATAAAAAAAGTAAAACTACACAAAAAACTGCAGTTTTTATACGCACACATACATACGTATATATGTATGTATGTATAGAATAATGCATTTGTGCACAAGCACTTCTCGACCAAAATTAACAGTTATGAAAAATAACAACCTTGACTTGCCGGCATGAGGCCAATAAACTAGTTTACTTTTTTCGTTTCTTGTTAGTTATTTTCAAATGTTTGCTGTAAAAAAATAGCAAATCTTTTCAAAAATATGCAAAATTCTCAAATGCTGCTAAATGGCAGTAAAATAAGTAAACAATAAAACTGGAACGCTAAATAACGGTACAGCTATTTAAATAACAGTACCAATACCAATGTACTAAACTGCGCGGCTGCTGCTGTGCTTGTGTTTAATTATTGGCTCGGAAGGAAGTAAGTAAGCGAATTTTTGGCGACTTTCAACGAAAAAAATTATTAAATTACTACAACAAAAGCAAGCAATTGAACGCTGCTTATGTGAAGCAAATAAACTACAATTTTTTTTGTATTTTTGTTTAGCTTCCAATTGGTTTTTTCCGAGCACAATGCGCGTGTATGTGTTAGGGTGGTCCAAAAATTGCTGAAGTATTGAATAACTATCGCGACCCACTCACAGAATCTATTTCTACTTAGTCCTGCCATAAGTTCTGTTACAAGTAAAGACCGTTATAGATATGAAATTACAAGTTTAATACTTTTTTAAGCAAGTTAATTTTATTTTATCAGGGAAATACTAACACGTAGTAAAGCACGGTCCTCGCACTTTTCCAAATGTACGTACCATCCTTCTTTCTAAACAAACAAACTAAGAAATCTCTCCAATTCCATTCCTCAACCCCAAAAACTTATCCTATCCATCCTTACTCCCGCAAAATAGTCAGCGCATTATTTGCGTTGTGGCAAAAGCAAGCAAAAAACAATGAAAGACAGACACAGTTACATATTGCATCAGTGGCGCCAGCAAGAGGAAGCGGGCAATCGCGGTAATAGCGCAGATACACCAAATTTCCTTACCGCACATCTCTTAACGAAATGGCGGAATCACTTCACTCAAAGGTAAGATGGGTTCCAAATTGACTGTTGAGTACTCAGACAATGATATAGGCATACCCTTATTGACTTCTAAGCTACTAATTTTTGAGAAAATTGTATAATAAAAGATGGTCCACCTACAGAATCGCCCGACATTTATGGCTGACTCCCACTGATTAACGCCCAAAACTTCTGCTCTGCCAAAACAAGCACAATCTTAGCACACTAATTGCAGTTATCTATAACACGGCACTGCCTAATAGGCAGTCACGACCAGAGCATGGGCGTGCAAACACATGACTTCTGCTGACGCTGTATAAATGAGGAAGAGATGATATCCTTCTGTGTCAATGTCCTGCTCTATCCAGACGTAGATTTACTAGTTTAAGTTGACAATTTTTTAATGATTCGGAAGATCTTAGTTCTTCTAAAAATGTTGAAAAGTCCACTGGTTTTAAGAGAGATAAGGGGTTAGAGGTAGCCAGAGGCCCGAAAAAATTATGATTTTCAATAATTTTTTTTTGCTAATCGATTGCTTTATTTTACAAAAATAAAAACATAGCATTAATATTCATACATCAAGTTTCGACTTGACTTTAGCAAAATTTCAAAAAAAAAAATTAATAATTGTAAAAGTTATCGCTGTTTGTGTGGAGCCCGTTTCTCCAGTCATTGCAGATTCAACTAAAACCAATCGGACAAGAGAATTTAGTTTGATTAAAGATAATATTGTGCTTGATTGAACCTTTTTTGCAGATTTTTGAGAAAAAAAACCGCCAATTAATTAAAAAAAAAAAATTTTTTTAAAAATCCTTCGATCACGCACGAGTTTTTTATGTTTTCCAAAAGCAGTATAAGTTTTATTGAAATCTACCCAGCGGTTCTTAAGCTACACTGATCACCAGTTCACCAGTGTTTGTCAGATTCACTTCAAATGTCCACACAATATTTATAAGATATCATACTTTGAGAAAATGCAAACAAAAAAAATAAAATTTTTTGAAAGACAAGTTCTCCACGTGGCATCTCAATGGGCTATAAGCCTGTGTGTGTCCCACAGTGGGCAATCCCTTCAACCTGACCTAGCATTTTCTCTGATCTTTTTTTTTTAGAATTGAAAGCGAATCTGAAACTATTTATTTATTCAAATAAAGCACAAAAAGAAACAAATTCCATCACCAAACAAAGAGAAATCATCTACACTTAAAGATTCTGATATTGAAAGAAGGATTGAAGGACGTCAAAAGCAAAATCGCCGCTAAAATTTGAAAGTATGCATGAAATCATTTTTGCGCTGTTTTTGCCAGAGCTGCACCAGACGTCAAATCTGTTGGTTTTGACAATTTCATATTGACATGTCGATTGCATGACGCATGAAGTAGGTTTGGCTGCCGGACTGTAGTCCAACTTTGCATTATACTATATTCAGTTATATGAGCAAATAAATATTTCTCTGCTTATGCATGCCTGACTCGGCCACTTCTGCCTCACTTGTCCCTACTGATTAGCATTTGTTTTTTGTGTACCTTTTTCCCTTCACATGCATGTTGCACGCATTGCAAACGCATGTTGCCCGCAGTATCGACACGACCAAACACACATTTTCGTGTACGCACGCTTGACCTCACGCAGCTTACACAGCTGAAACGAAAGCAATCGTCTACTGGCGGTTGCCCAGTGGCCCCTTGGCTGACTGCTGTCATTTGCATATTACCTGTCACAATTTACTCGCTGTCCCATATAAGCCTACCACAAACACGCATACAAACACATGCATATGTATGAGTATTTGAATGGACGTGTGTTATAGTTTGTCGCCAATGCTTTTCAATTGCAAATGCATTTTGCAAATTGAAATGTTTCAACGATTTGCAATTTGATGTGGACAGAAACCACAAAGTAGTTAGAAAAAATTTTGAATAAAAAAAGGCATAAAAAATGCGTGACAACATAAACTAGCACTTAATTACGACGAAAAAAGCTTTGACAGCCAATTTGATTTTGAATGTATAGGTACATGCAAATCAATAAGACTGTGCCAAAGGTGCCCATGATTGTATGGCTGTATGTATGTGCCTAAGCGAGCACACTTTGGAAAGCCAAATGAACGTTACACGTGTAAAATCGTAAATGAATGTAAGTACTTGGGCGACAATACTCGTATGTCCATTTACTGTGTCTGCCGTTAGATAAATGATTGTTTGAGGACGACGAAACATGGCCGCAAATGAAGCCCTGAGGATAAATTTTGTACAAGCAATAAGCAAACTGGGAATAGGAAGTATTCGAGCTCTTCGAAATATTGCATATCAAAACTAGCGTACAAATGTTTGTACATTAATGACTACCCTACGAGACAGCTGGGTAGCAAATAACTATTATCACTATGAATAATTACAAAAGTAACTACTTAGTAAACTACTCTGCCGCTTGCAGCGCGGTGAGACTCAGAGACATAGGAAGCTGGGCAACAAGATCGTACGGTCACAGTAAGATCCTCCTACAGGGACCTCCACTGCTCAAAAACAGATCAGACTACACAGTCCCCTTAACTTCAAGAAAGGCTTTACGGCACGTTTTCCACCGAGAGTCGAATGGAACAAAGGGAAGGTGATTGGAAGATACGTCATTGAAATATACACTGACGGTTCTAATATGAACTGTGGTGTGGGAGCTGGCTTCCATTCGGAGCCACTCAACCTATCTCAGTCGATTAGACTTCCTGACTATGCCAGCGTGTTCCAGCCAGAACTTTTAGCGATCAGAGAAGCATGCAAATCACTAAAACTCTAAAAGGAAGTTGGTACAAGAGTAGGCATTTTTCAGACATTCAAAGAGCTATCAAGGCCTTAGCTTCCAACTCCATTTCATCCTAGCTAGTTTTATAGTGTAGAGAGAAACTATAATTACAATTGCAATTACTCTGATATGCGTTCCCGGTCATAGGAACATATGGGGTATTGAGATAGCAGATGAGGTAGCAAGAAAAGGTTCGACACTAGAAATAAAAACACATTAAAAGCATCCATTGCCTCACACCATCATGCTTCAGCCGAAAGAAAGTGGAAGCAATTAACTACATGTATTACAACAAAAACACATGGCCATCGTACAAAATCCAAAGACGAATTACCTGTTAGGATGCTCAAACCAAACATCTCACGCATCACTGCAACCCTTACAGGCCATTGGAAAGTAGGGGATCATGCAGCTAGACTCAACCTACCCTTCAATCCTAGCTGCAAAAGCTGTCAAGCGGAAGGGGTGAAGGAAAGTATTTTCTACTACTTATGTGAATGTCCAGGGCTAGCTAGGGTATGACTCCGCTTCGTCGGTAAGCCTTTCTTGAGTAAATTAATGAGATCTCAGACATCGAGATAAAGAATTTGCTGCTATACTTGGACCTCACTAAATGACCAACTGGATCGGACTTAGAACAAAAACATCATTACACGAGGACAGTGGTAGTAAAACGGTGCTGATCACTAATTAGGATTATTTCAGTGGAAATACTCAACCACTTCAACAACAACAACAAACTGCTCATTTTTGTTCCAGCCTCGGGAAAAAACTGAGTACTTTCCCCATGTTGTAATATTAAATCTTTTTCCCTCTAAAGTTGGGCCCTGAGCCCCATATATGTGATCTGCATAGCCAGGGGCTATATACTAAGATCATTGAGTGCCGAGAGGGTTGTCATCATACCCAAGGCAGTCTCCCCTAAGGACTTTAGGCCAAACAGCCTTTCATCTTTCTTGATGAAAGCCCTTGAGAGACTGATTCGCCTGCACATAAGAAGCAAAATTCTTCGGGGTTGTTTGTCGCCTAGCCAACATGCTTATTGTAAATCTAGATCGGTGGAATCTTTCCTGCATACAATTGTTAAAGATATTGAGAAGTCCCTATATCAGGAGGAGCTTGCTGTGGGCGTCTTCGTAAACATTCAGAGGGCTTTTACTAACGTCCTCCAAGAGGCAATTACTAAGTCTCTGGATAAACTGGGGTCGGAACCGACTTTACCAGATTTATCTACAGAATGCTTATATAAATGGAGTCATAGTCTGGGGGAACTCACTGGAGAGGACGAAATCGGTGAAGACGCTGGAGAGAGTTGATAGGCCGGCACTCATTATAATCAGTGGGGCAATTCGAACTCCTACTCCTACTCTAGTGCTTAACGCTATGTTAAATGAGGTACCTGTCGACATCGTTGGTAAGTTGCCGCTGCACATACCGCAATCAGACTGAGAGGCTCGGGCTATAAGCTCGACCTCACTTATGGATACTCAAGTGTTCATCTCTCTGTCGACTGATCAATGTAAGCCCTCGCTTAGCCCAAAGGGAACATTCTCCACTCACATTCCATCAACGGAGGAGTGAACGGGAGGCTACACTTGCAGACAGGACCTGGTGAACCTGTTCACGGGTGGATCGTAGTTGAAATGAAAGGCTAACGGGAGAGTATTCTGCTCGGAGCTCCCAGACAGTCTAAAAGCCGCTGCAGTGTGTTCCAAGCAGAGGTAGTCGCATCAAAGAAGCAGCTGATTGACTACTCACATGCGTATTAACTGTAAAAATAGTATATATTTACTCCGATAGCCAAGCGGAAATTAGGGTCCTCGGGTTGGGGACGGTACATTCGAAACTTTTCAGCGAGTGCATGGCTTCACTTTCGATTGCATCCGCCATAATCCTTTGACATAAGACTTACCTGGATTCCTGGTCACAGCGGCATTGCGGGAAACTGTGAGGCGGATGAGTTACCCAGCAAAGGGTCCTGTGAGGTGATTTCTCCGAGAAGGCAGTGTATTGTGTTCCCCTCAAGTACGCAAACTTGTAAGGTTACGAAATACTTCTGGCCACATATGGATCGGAGGCGTTCGAGCACTTGACAAAATCTCAACATATTTGAAGGCATCCGTATTATCTTCAATATGAAAGACAGTCTGAAACCATTATTGACCCACCTTTATCATTAATGAGCTGACGCACTTACTTCCTTTTTATCTGTCGTACTCTTTTAAACTTTTTTTTTTAATTTATATTCGACGATGCCGTAGTGATGCTGTAACTGAGAGTTGCATGCAAGCATATCGACTATGAAGTCCAACCATCGCCTATCGAAGTTCTTTTTATTAAAGGTTGCAGAAGCCATTTTTTTACCACGAGAAACTGTTGTTAATATTTTCCAAAAAAATGTGTATCCCTCATGCTAGCCATATCAACATAAATGCAGGTATGTATGTATGTGTGTGAAAATATTCGTTACACCCAATTGTGAAACACTGATCCATTTTTGTCTCTAAATGGCAAATAAAAGCACTAAAAAAGGATTTCTGTCATTTTTGTGCTAGTAATTTGAGTACAAATTTACATAATCACTGCAATTGCATCGAATGCAAATGAAAGCGCTTGCGCAACTTGCAAACGTCCGGCCATGCACAGACTCTAACTGCAACTTCAACACCAATCGCGCTTTAATTTTCTTTTTTTTTTTGTTTTTTTTTCCTCCTTTCAGAGTTTACCAATATTGCTAGACAACACAGTCATACATCATCGCCAACAGCGACATCGTTTAGCATCAAGTTTTAGCTGAGCGATTTGGCACCGCGCTCTGGTGGGTACCGTCCAAATATTTGCAGTTGTGTCAAACACAAACTGTCATTTGCTCACATTGTTAAGAAAAATTACTAAAAACTAACGCAAATTGTGATATTTCCAACTGAGTTCGGAATTTGAAATCAAGCATACATATACGAGTATATGTATATGTTTGTATATGGCATGCATACTTGTATGTATGTATGTAATCACATGCATATGTAACGTTCATTTGTAGGCGCTGCTGAGTGGGCGTAGATTTTTACTTGGAATGCATTTCTTACAATTTTTATGTATCTCTGCTTATGCAGTTTTTAATCTTAGAAGGTAGTGGATAATTTTATTTGTTATTATTTGGTTGATAGTCGCTTTGGTCCTTAACCTAATTTATTGTTTTTCCACACTGGTGGCCAATTAAGTGTATAGGCATATTTTTCTTAATAATTCCTAATATTGGGAATTGTCGCTATCGATAACTATAGTTTGACAGCTGAGAATGGCAAGTTACTAACTTAATTTAATTTAATTTTTTTAACAGGTCGCAACTCCCTAGAGAGATAGAAATCATAATACGTTTGTCAAGTCAACCAAAGGATGCCCCCAAGGAGATGTTTTATCACCGCCCTTTTGGCTATTGATCATTGACGAGCTCCTACAGACTCAGAGTTTTGCTTATAATTTAGTCATTATGGTTAGAGGCAAATTTGACTCTTCTATAACTGATCGCATGCAACTATCCCTCGACATTACGCAAAACTGGTGTCGGGAGAAAGGACTTTCGTTAAATCCGAATAAAACATGTGTGGTACTCCTCACCCCAAGAAGCAAATTAAGTCTAGAGACTCTTAAACTACGGGACGTCGACTTAAGTCTATCTGGGGATATAAAATATGTCAGAGTAATCCTTGGTAAAGCCTTGACCTGGAAAAACACTTATCGTACACCACAAATAAAGCCTTGAGAGCAATATACCTATCTCAAAGGCCTTACGGTAAAACATGGGGTCTGCGGCCAAAGATGATGGCATGGTCTTATAAGACAATAATAGTGCCAATGCTTCTTTGGTATGGTGGCCAAAAGTAGACCAAACTAAGACTCGGATAACACTTAACAAGGTATACAGAATAGCCTGTATGAGCGTAACGGGAGCAATGCGAACATGCCCCACAGCGGCTTTAGGAACGGTCACTAGACTCATTCCACTATATCTTGTAGCCAAAGGGTCGGCAATCAGTGAAGCTCTAAGACTTCCATCCTTCTATTCCATCTCAAAGAAGGCAATCTTACAGGACATGAAAGGATTCTGGGTTCAATCCTGAACTCTCCGTGCCATACAGTCCACGACAAGATGCAAAGGAAACTAGAATTCTCCAAGAAATTCAAAGTGGTCATCAGTGATCGTTCAGCGTGGAGAAACAATGAAATATCCTTAACACGAACAAAGAGATGTGGTTTACTGATGGGTCCAAAATGGAAGACGGTAGTGCTCGGGGTTGGAATTGTCGGACCACATTTCAAAAAGCAATTGCAATGGGAAAAACCACTTCCATTTTCCAGGCGGAGGTCCACGCCTTAGAGCTGTGTGCCAAAGAATGTCTACGGAGAGGCACGCGCGGTGCTAATATTACATTCTCTCTGACAGTCAAGCAGCTCTAAAATCGCTGGATAGCTTCTCATTCCAATCAAGGTTGGTCTGGGAATGTTTTAAAATCCTCAACACTCTAGCTTCGAGACACTCTGTTACCTTGATGTGGGTTCCAGGACATGAAGGGCATGGAGGGAATAAAATTGGGGACACTTTAGCGAAAAATCATGAACCTTTCTGCTGGGTAAATAACAGCTTCAAAAGTGCCTTTCTACTGAGCAGGAACAACGAGGCCTAATCGACTACTGGCGAACCCAACTGGGCATGCGGCGATCGAAAAGACTCATAGATCCGGAACGGATAAAGGCAGAAGCAATGCTTAACCTAAGCAGAAAGGACTTAAAACTTTACACCGAACTACCAACAAGACACTGTAAACTTAATTACTACATGAAAAAGATAGGTACGATTGAAAACGATTCTTGTAGACTCTGCGAAGAGGCACAAGAAACAGCAAAACAAATTCGATGTGACTACCCAGCAGTGGCACGACGCAGACTAAATTACCTGATAGAAATTAAGCCTACAGCAGTTTTAGGATTCTGATTTATGGATTCAGTGTCAAACAAAAATCGTCCGTATTTTTCAAAGCCAGTCCTGATTTTGGCACCTTCAGTTAAAGTGAGCGATCAATCTGCATTAATCTAAATAAGTGAAAACCAGATGAGGTCAGCCCTGGCAAATACGGCGTGTGAGTTTTCAATCGGTATAGTATTATTTCTGGAATTTTATTATGGGTACCTAAATAATGAAAAAAATCATGCAGGGTGGGTCAATTGACACCTCCTACAAAATTGTCATGTAAAAATCACTAGTTTTCTATATGGGAAAGAGAAGGAACGGCAAGTAGTCATGCTGTTAAATTCACCAGAAGTAAACTCGTTTAGAAATTACTAATTTCCATGCGTGAATTCATCCACAATTCATAGAAAATAAGTGTAAAATGCATTAAAGAAATTGTATGCGAGTATCGAAAAATTACTGTAGATAAAGTGAATTCTCCATTTATCTTCAATATTTAAGAATAAATGCAAGCGGCAAACTACAACTAAATGAAAAATACGAAGACAGAAAATTTGTAAAAAAAAAAACAATAAAATAAAATTTGAAGCAAAAAGCCGCTGACCAAAAGCTGCAAAAAAAATCTATGCTTGCGCAAATTACAGTCAGCTGTCTGATGACTGTGGCGAAAACATTGTGCCCGTCGAGAAACTAAAAGAAGCAGAAAGATAAAAACAAAAAAAAAATGATTATGCCAAATTAAATTTGCAAAAACTTGAGCTAGTTTAATCACAACAACACAACAAAAGGTTGGACCAACGAACTTGCCTATATCGGGTGTTGTTTTAAGAGCTTGAGAACTGGCAAATATTGTTCGAATGCACTTTTTTATTATGATCTGGCAGATAATTTCAAGGCATTTATTTTTTGTATATGATAACCGCCATATGTGTGTCCGCCGAGACTACGAATTACCTGGTTCATTCGATCACTTCAATTTTTGACAGCTTTTTCCAATAAATCTATGTAAAAATGTGTTGCAATACAGCTCTCAACAAGGCGCATTCATTGAAGGTGGTGGCACTAGACCAACAACAATGTTTTGTACGTTTAATTGTCAAAACAAAGTATTGGGAAACTAGAAAATAAATAATGAATTCGCCTTGTTTTATTCTGAGCTGACAGCCACATGGACACGGTGAAAGAAAAAACACCAGCTGATTTACCAACACCGCCTTAAATATAGTAGATTTGCCTTTGCTCTCAAATGGGAAAAGGTTCAATATCGCTAATTTCGGAAATATTTTTAAGGAGTATTGCCACCTATTTGAAAAATTAAGTTTAGGTATAAATAATGATATGAAATAATATTGAAGTCAAAGGAAAGAGGTTTGAAAATTCTTAATATCGAACACGTTTTTTAATAGGGATGCCGTCTGTTAAAAAAAATTGAATCCAATGAGTTTAATTATTCATATTAAACAAATTTAAATAATATGAAATACATTTAAAAAAGCTTATTACACAAAATGTATTTGAAGATGGTTGCCACCTTTTAAAAAAATTCGTGCGGTTTTTTTTCGAAATTTGAATTTCGGATCATTCCCATGGCTTTTAAACGTTTGGAAATGGTTGATTGATCAACTCCCAAAGTTTTTGCAACCTCTTCTTGCGTTTGAGCCGGATCTTGATCGAGCAATTCCTCCAATTCGGTATCCATGAACTTTGGCGGCGCACCCTCGCGTTCTTCGTCTTCCAAGCCAAAATCACCACTTTTAAAGCGTGCAAACCACTTCTGGCACGTTCGCTCAGCTAGAGCATGCTCACCATAAACTTCCACCAAGATACGATGACTTTCGGCTGCTTTTTTCTTCATATTAAAATAATGAAGAAGAATTCCCCGCAAAAACACATTATTTGGCACGAAATTCGACATTTTCAAGTGTGGTAAAAATATTGTTGTTTACGCTTCAAATAAAAAACTTATACTGACGTTTGTGCCTTACGACAGTAGCTCTCCAATGAATGTTTGGAAATGTGGATCGATGGAATAATAATCACGTTACGCCATCTGTTGTAAAACCGCACGAACTTATCCATAGACCTATTAAATTAAATAACTTAATTAAGTATGAATTTACTGAATGTGAAATGTTGCAATACATGTGTCAAATAAAGAAAGGCTTAAGAACGCTTAATTTCGAAAATATTTTGTAAGGGGACTGCCATCTATTTGGAAAATTAAGTTCAAGTTTGAATAATAATATAAATTAAATATAACAATATGGCTGTCAAAGGAAAGAGGTTTGAAAATCATTGATTTCAAATAAATTTTTATGCGGTTGCCACCTGTTAAAAAAAATTAAATTCAATAATTCAATAATTCAAATTAATACTCCATAATAAAAAATGGCCTTGCCAACTTTTAAAAAATTAAACTCAATAAGCTTAATAATTCACAATAAAATTGTTTAATAATATGAAAGAAGTTTAAGTGTTGCAAAAAACATTTTTGGGGATAGTTGCCACCTGTCTGAAAACGGTTATTGCAATTTAATAAATTTAATTTACATTCTATACGCAAGCGAAGCCGCCAATTCGCCATGAAAGTCCCTTGTGGTACCACTGAAACCATTTAGACGATCTTATGAAACGTATAAGAGGTTTTACCCCCACATCAAATAGTGCCGTAAGACAGTCAAAATAGTATTTTCCTAACAAATTTGCTCTACTCTTAGGTAAAGCTGGGAAATTACAGAGGAAGTGTTCTCACTTTCTTCCTCGTCTCTGCAAGTGGTTGATCAGCATTAGTCTTTTAATTAATGACTGGGATAGCGGTCCATAATGGTATTTATCAAATTGGCTTTTTTTTTGTAATAACTCCCTTGAAAATCTTTGACGATACTGAAAAACAAAAATTCCCAAAAAAAAACTTAAAATTAAAAAAAAAATTAAAGTTAAAATTTTTGAAATTTTTTTTTTTAAATTAAAACTAAAATTTTTGAAAAATTAAAAAAAAATTTTTTAATCTTAATTTTTTTTTAATTAAAAAACAAAAAAATTAAATTGATTTTTTTAATTTTAATTTTAATTTTAAAAAAAAATTTCAAAAATTTTAGCTTTAATATTTTTTTTTTTTTAATTTTAAAAAATTTTAATTTTTTTTTTTTTGAAATTTTTGTTTTTTTTTTAATTTTTTTTTCAGTGTTTTAACACGTTCCCGCCGGCGCTGTTATTCACGGTCTTCGCCCACAGACGGCAACGTTTACATCTTTTCGCTCTATCGGAAGCGATTGCAGGTTATATATATAAAACGAAATTTTTTCATAAGGGTAGTCGTTTATGGCTTCTCATTTCATAGGTACCGTCTAATAAAGTACCATTGGTGGTACGCGCCGTCCCATGAAGCAATGTTGTGCGGGCCACCGCTGGTACACGCCCCCTCATGAAGCAATCTTGTGCGAGCCACCGGTGGTACGCGCCGGCGTGAACGTGTTAATAAAAAATATATTTTATGGATCCCCCCGACATTCCCCTTTCATTTGATACCCATATGTGTACGTCCTATAATTTTATAGAATTAAGCTTAGGTTAGGTTGGACTTGGTTGATCCTGTAGATGGCACATAGACCTGAAATTGATCCATAGTGATACCAAGTGTTTATATAGAGGGTTTCAGAACTTTATATTTTGTCTTTAATAATTTAGCTGGGATAAGCTAGCTAGCTTTGGATAATTTAACCAAGCTGCTATTTTCTTTGTTGTTTTTTTTTTGATCTGCCAAACTTTCTAAAGTAGAAAATGATGCAGAACCTTAGCAGTTTTTTCCTGTTTTGCTACGTGCAGGGCAGCGGTAGAGTGGGTGTTCTGCACTATCGTTTATAGAAATAAGATAATTTTTCCTAGCTGGGTTTTAACTGAAATTTGAGGTCCTTTAAAAAAAACATTTTGGCGAGATCGGTGCAGAACTAAAAATTACATCGATTTTCTCGTGTGTGATTTCCTAAGTATCTGTTAGCGCTATATAATTTCGAAATCCAAAAAAAATTCAGTTCCAAAGTTACCTGATTGAGTTCAACATAAAAGAATCTTGTAAATTATCGCCAATGGCTAACTAAAAAACACAAAATCACACTTTCAGCTGCTGCATTTTAGGCAACAAAATTTGTTTTACAGCTTGGACTTTTTCCCCTCGCAACGTTAGTGGCAAATTAAAGTGGAATTGAGAGCTGATGCTTATCGCAACATGCAAATCAATGTAGACTCAATTCTAAAATCGAAAGTATTTAAACACATTTTGGGCGCGATTGCGCCAATCAAGAATGCAGATAAGAGACGCAGTTGCATGTAATGCAAGGTGCTTGGGGGAAGGAGTGGTAATATGCTATTTGTATGAACATAAAAAAATATAAAAAAACATTAAAAAAAAATAAATTAAAAATTAAAAAAATGTATATTAATATAAATAAACCTCGTACACTTACTTGATTTCAATACGGCGGACACCAGAAGAAATATTGTCAGCAACGGGGCATTCAACTGCAATGAGATAATAAATTCTATGATTAGCTATATTTTTTGCATACGTTTCTATTAAAAATATTTTAAATAATTTATAACTCATTTAAACTATAATAATATACAATAAAAGTTTTTTCTTTGCTCCAATGCCAAGAAATTCCTCAGAAAATGCATTGTCTCCCTTGTTATGATTACATCTAAGCAAACACACAAGTGCACATACATATTTTTGTATGTATGTATGTGTGACAAATGCCAGCTGACTACCGAAATCGCGGAAAAGAAAAAGTGAAACAATTATGTCAAGGTTGTGCGAACAAATAGAAACAAAAACTATGTTAATCTCAAATGTCAAACAAAACAAAGCCAAAACTCGCTCACAAAATAGACACATAAGAAAAGCCGAAATTTAACGGTTCAACGTGTAGACAAAAGGGACAGACCGCAGCTGTCTAGCGCACAATGGCCACAAGCCTCTCGTGCGTAAGTAATTCAGATCAAAAGTCATTTTCCGCGCTCACTGCAAATGCGCAAAGTCACCAAAAAACAAAAAATCAAAAAACCAAAAATTTAGCCAAAACGAAACACACGAAAAAATAATAAATAAAAAACCTCATTAGGGCACTTGAGCTGCTAGTAAAAGTGAAATGTTCAAGTAAATGAAGTAATAAAGTTGTAAAAATCAAAATTGTGTTTTTTTTCTTTATGGGAATAAAGACCTTTTTTCATTAACTTAAGTTTTTTTCTCACAACAAGTGGCCGCACACTTAATTCGGAACGCGTAAATGGTCTGGCACTTAAAAAGTACTTATAAGTATTACGATTTGTTTATGCTTTAATATCGTAGTAAAAGTGAGCTAATAAGACATAATCTGCTGAAATAATTAATACGGTGATATGCGTTTACTTACATCATACGCCACATAATTGTTGGGGCTAATTTACTTAGATGACAAATATTTTTCAATTATCTAACTAAGCCAGCTGACGGACAATAAAACACTGCTAAATACAAAATTTTGTGCCCAAGTGGCAAGTTGGCTACTCTATAAGTCTACAGAGTTACCGGAAAAGTGGTCCTAGACTCTTATGCATCATCAGCATATAGATATATTATAAGATGTATGTAATGATGTCATACCAAGAATACAAAGGCGGTTAAATAACACCAGCCTGGAACCAGCTGCCCAGAAAACAGAACTGGTGCTTATCAGCAGGCGCAAACAGAATGAAAAGCTGTGAATATCAGTTGATGGCCACAATATAGAATCCCAGAAGTCTATAAAATATCTTGGCAGGTACATTGATGCCAGACTAAGATTCAGGGAACAACTTATAGCTGTTAGTGTGAAGGCGACAACGGTTAACAACGCACTTATGGACATGCTACCGAACATAGGAGGACCACAGAGAGAAGGGGGGAATTCAATTTGTATACAGATGGTAGACGATATGGTCGGCTATGGAGGATTTTCAAACGAATTAGGACTTGAACTATCCGTTCGACTACTAGACTACTGCAGCGTCTAACATGCGGAGGTTCTAGCTATAAAATAAGTGGCTACATATCTAAATACGCATGCCGTAACAAAAACGACAATAAATATATTCTCGAATTACCAGGCGGTCATCGAATCAATGAATGCGGCTATACTAAGATCAAAGATTGCACAAGAATTCCGGGCAGCCCTAAATTTTGTTGCTGTTGTATTCAAGGTCAGTCTTATTTGGGTTCCAAGGAGATATTGAGGGAAACTTTACAGTTTACATGAGCTAACCAGAAAAGGTACAGCTCTTCAACTGCTCAGTGATAAAAGTACCATTGGAATACCCATGGCCACGAGTAAACTAATAATAAAAAACAACATTATCCAAGAGGCCAATAGGTCATGGAGAGATGAAGATACATGTGTAACAGCTAGGCCACGATGGCCGCAAACAAACAAAGAACAAAGGAATTATTTAGTCTCTAAAGAGACAATATCTCGAAGGTCGTGGCTTGTTTAACCGATCACTGGCTCTTTAGCAGGCATTCCTCGAGACTAGGAGTTGTCTCCCATGAATATTGCAGAAGTTGCAGAGATGAGGAAGAGGAAGAAACAGTTGAGCACTTCCTCTGCAATTGTCCAGCCCTAGCTAAAATCAGAGCAGGTTGTCTAGGTAAATACTTTTTTAATTCTCTTACAGAGCTGTCTGCCGTGGGGTTGGGATCAATTCTACGTTTCATAAGAGCCACAAAATGATTCCTCGAAGGAAGGCAAATGGGGTTCCCGTGCAGCACAGTCGCATCACAAAGGACCTGTAAGGCCTAAGTGAGTTGGTCGTGCAGACCGACTACCACCATAACCTAACCTAACCTAGGAGGACCACAAGGCGCCAGAAGAAAAATTCTTTCCACTGTGGCAGACTTCATAATGTTGTACGCCTGTCCAATCTGGGCTGGAGCAAAAAAGTTTTTTTAAAGAAGTACTGCAGGCCAGTAGAACAAGTGCTTTGAGGACCGCTTGTGCCTGTAGAACGGTGTCGGACGATGCAATCTGCGTCATATCTAGCAAAATGCCTATAAACATCCGGGCAAACTTACAGAAGAGGTTGTACTGCTCGCAAGATACAAAGCCGACAGAGGAACTCAAGCAAGCAGAACGTTTTACCTCGATAGCTGACTGGCAATCAAAATGGGACCAGTCATAAAAAGCCGGTGGGCGCATAGATTGATCGCACGGACTAACGAGGACATCGGACGAAAACACGGTGACGTTAATTTCTTCCTAACGCAGCTATTAGGTGGAGACGGTCGAACATGTGGCTTTTTATTGCAGCAGGTTCGTAAGGGAACGCGTTGACCTAGCAAGACAACTGGTGTGTTTCTGACGCCCAATAACATAGTTCCACAAATGCTTGAGTCGAATGAAAAATGAAAGGCAGTGCAAGCTTTTGCAACACGAATTATCATGGAACTTCGCAACATTAATTGGAGGCGAAGGAATGATGCCAGACGAACGCAGCAGTAACCAAAACTGTCGCTTGATAAAATGCAGTAATACGAGCAGCAGACGAATATAACTGACGATTGAGCTTATTGCTCACGACGGCCTCCAGACGTAATTACCAAAACGGTATCCCTGTAGGATGAACCGTCGGACTTGAGGTGCTTTTAGTGGCGTTAAAGTCCCACACTGACTAAGGCTTTCGATTGCTTTTACGCCTCGTTAAAAAAACAGATACTTATGGCTATTGGCTATTGGTTTACTTCTGAGTAATTTGGTTACGGGACGTGATGTCCAGAACTTAACCGTTTTCGAGATCATCAACATCGCTAGCACAACAGTCTTGTGCAAACGATTGCTTCCACAACGCCGCTTCTTCACTCCGGTCGATCCTCTACTAAGCCTTTCCAGATTATGTTCCCCATTTTCCGGAAATTGGCTGTGACCTCATCAACGCGCAGTGTTTACTTGGTCTCCCTCGAACTCTCCGTTCAATTGAAATTGAAATTTGAAAAAGGTGAGCCAAGAAATACCGAGGGAATGGTAACTGCTAAAACACTCAGACTAAAAAGCCCATTGTATTTAAAGCTCTGGAAAGTGAAAGGGTAGATAGTCAAGGAGGAAAGGAGAGAACTTACAGGAGGGAAAAAGATAGGATAGAATAGAGGTAGTTAGTCTTGTTAGAATTTTCCAGATTCTTTGGCAAATATGAAAATATCCTCCAGTTTGAGTGAACAAATATTACTCATTCTCATGACATCCGAACCCAAAATTCGTAGTCTCGCTCTCGCAAATGCAGAACACTCACAGAGAAAATACTCAATGCTATTCGACTCCTCTATGCAAGACCGGCAAATCATGTCTTCAATGATTCCACGGGTGGTCATATGCTGACCCCGCGGGTTGTTTGCTTCCACTTGCATCCATTCGTAAGAAGGCGCACGAAGTGAACCCTGACGTGTGGCATACAACCGAGTGTGTCTGGTCGAATAAGAAGCATGTGCAGCTCAAAACACAGAATGCGGCGTGCAAGTTTTTTTAAGCTGGCGCTGAGGTCGCTGAGTGAATGAAGAAGGAAACTGTTTCAACAGCACCAGCTAGAGGTTGATAGCTATGACGTCTGAGCCTGTATTCATTAAGAAGCAAAGTTCCAGTGGAGGTCGACTAGAGACGAACTGACCACAATCAAAGATACCAGAGTTTATTACTCACGTCTTAATCATACAATGACAAGACGGTATTGGTCATGACATTACCGCATTTTCGATGTTCCTTTTTTATCCCACATACTGTGGATGCAATTAGAGACTATCTTCGGCGTATTACATTCATACGTCCCAGGTAGAGGGCCTGAACGCAGGTTGCTATTGTGGCCAATCTCAATGTAATGCAAATATGTAGTGCCGGAAGGAAGTCAGCCGAAGGGAGGAGGTTTTAGCAGCCACAATGCAAATAATGCGCTGACTATTATGCGGAAGTAAGGATGGAAAGGATAAGTTTTTGAGTTTGAGGAACCAAATTTTTTTTTTTTTTTGAGAAACAGGGAAAGTTGGTGGGACTCGAACCCATAACGTCTGGGATGACAGGCTAGTGCACTTACGCTAGACTACCAAGGCATTAAAAAGAAATTTGTTTTTAAAAAAGCGAGTCTATCCATGTATATATAGATGGCTCATTGCTCGGGGACAGGGAGGGTGGTCTTTTATATTCGGAACATCTAAAGATTTCCTTTAGTTTCCAGCTCCCCCACTACTGCAGTGTCTTTTAGCCTCAACTGATGGCAATAATAAATGACTGCGACACTGGTGCAGTGTAATTCGATACCTGGAGATGATATCCAAATTTTCATAGATAGCCAGGCGGTGATAAAATCCCTCACAAAGCTGTCGACAACCTCTAAGGTGGCCATGAAATACCGCACATTCCTTAGCGAGATGGCTGAGTCATTTCAGCCAAAGGTAACTTGGGTTCCTGGCCATTCAACATTGAGGCGAACTGCCGATGAACCAGCGAGACTTAATTAATATCCATATTAATAGAATTAAATGGTACTAAATAAGCAGAATAATGAATAGACAATTGTCATTTCTATCGGTGGGGTCAGCTTCTCGGGCTTTATAAAACAATGTATCGACATACAGACACACACACATATGATAATTATTGCGCAAGCAACTTTAGAGCAAAGTACGTACAAAAAGCTTATACAAAAAAGTGTATATATATAAACAATAACTGCTATATAAAACAAAGTGATACAGAAACAACAACAATTGAAAAATTAAACTAAAAGTTCCAACGTATTAAAGCGCAACGCTTAGTTTTGGCCGGACAAAGCGCAAACAGAAAAGGGAAAATATACACAAATCCAAGCAAAGCTAATTTTCATCTGAGATTTTTGTTAGAGGCTAAAATAGCAACGAGGACAGTGCCTGCATGAAGTGAGGCAGAGTTGAAGGCACAAAAGACAGCGCAAAAGGCTGGCGAATTTATGTAGAGCAGTTCAGGAGGTCACGCAAAGGCGTTGTTGCTGCCATAGCTGTTACCTGAGCGCGCAGTGATGGTAGCGCTCAAGGCAGTGGCGGCGTTGCCCAATACGACCCAATCGACTGCAAAGTGTTCTACGGCCGAAAGTACAATGGGCAGCACATTTAAAAAGTGCGCAACCTGGCGCTGATTTAGTTGTATTTCTAGGTAGTGGCTCTGAGCGTTTGCTTATCTGCTATCTACTTGGCTTGGCCGATCAAAACAAATTGTTTCTATGGTATTCGCATTGCGAAATTTCCGATAATGATAAATGTACTTTCAAATAAATTGTGATTCGACGTAGTTGAGTCGAAGCGATTTCCTTTTTTTTTAATTTTAATTTTTTTTTAATTTTTGTTTTATATATTTTTTATTTTTTTTTTCTTTTTTTTTGTATATTTTGTGTTTTTTATAACCAGTGTCCATTACATTTAATTTTAAAGTTGTTGCTATTTGGATTTTTCTGGTATTCAAATTTAATCGATTATCATTTTGACTTTTGTAGCTGCGTTGACCATAGCAATGCAAGTGCAGAAAAGGTCGTTATGGGAATGAGAAAAAAACAGAATTATTTATTTATTATACAAAAGCATATACAAATATAACTATAGGATGGGCAGGAGTTCCTCCTAGTAGTAATTTGACTTTTGGAAGTAGAAAATGTAGCCGTAGCCATAGATGGGCAGTTTGCAGTAGCAGCAAAAATGCAGTAAATATAATTTTTTACTGATATTGGAAGTTAGTGTGCAATACCAGTAATTACTAAAGAAAATTGCAGTAAGAATATTTTTTTACTGATTACTGGATACAAGTTTTATTTATTGTCACTGCAACTCAAGAGGCACGTAGAAACATGAATTTGTAAAGAAAAATCCAGGCTTGGGCTTAAAGGGCCAGATACCTGTAATCGGCCATATTTTCCTTGATTTTCATTAAAATTATTTAAAATGAAAAAAATTGGCATACAGCTTATGTATACATTAAAATAATATAAACATTTTTTTTTATTTTAATCGTTAAAAATGGGGAATGCACACTCAATTCTTCCAGGAAGGTCGCAGCGGGGCTTCTCAATCGCCGGGCGTTGGAACATCGGCGTCAGTGACCTGAATACAAAAACCCAACATTTTTTTTTTATTAGTATCATAATTTCTATATGAATTAAAAAAATGGAAAAAAAATCGTGGAATAAAATGCTAAAAAAAAACACATGAATTTTGGGGCGGGTCGTCACGCTTGACGATCTATAATATAAGAAATACTTAAATTTACGTTCTAAAAATTTTTTGACATATTCTTAAAGGATAATATTAACATTTTATGAAAAAAATTTTTTTTTCAAAATTTTACAGGTATTTGTCCCCTTAAATATCAGTGAAGTCTGTTAATCAATACTTTTTGCTAAAGACTTTTATGAAGATAAAAAAGATAATTTTGGAGTAAAACGCCGTAATTTACCAACTATTCTTTGGCCCAAACAGAGAGGCGACATTAAAGCTGTTAATAATTTGCATTAAGGGGTTATATACCTTGTGTTTTTCAAAAAAATCAAAATAAATTTTATTTCTTTATCGTAAAGTACAATCCCTTGAGAACATTTTCCAAAAATTTCATAGAGATCTGAGCAATAGATCGAAAGTTACAGCGTTTTAAATTGTGCGTCGTCACAACGTAACGTAACTAAACTTGAAACTTTAAACGCGATTATCTCAAAAACGTGTTTTTCCAAAAATTCTTTTGCGGTGGACGCGATTGCAAAAAAAGTATTCAACCGATTTTTATAATTTTTTTTTTAAATTGTTCGTAATTGATGTCGCCTCTTAGTGAACGATCAACTTTTTATGTATAAATTTTTATTTTGCAGATATGAATTTTTTAATGCCAATTTTAGGACTGTAGAAGTGGAGTTTTTTAAAAACATGTTCCTATTTTCACAAAAATCAAAATATTTAATATATTGATCGTTCACTAAGAAGATATAACCCTATACTAATGAAATCTTTTCGATTTTTTGATTTCAGTTGACTTGGTGGACTTGAATCGCGTCCACCGCAAGCCTCTTCCAAAAAAAGGGTCTTGGGGGAAAACGCCATAACTCCGCCATTTTTAAATATTTTTACACAAACAAAGCCTTTTTTTTTCTTTAAACATTGTAATATCCAATAATAAAAACTTTTATACAATAAAATTATTGCTACATATCTTTAAAAAAAACCCAACTTTCGCTAATTTCACCGGACCACAAGGTATATAACCCCTTAAAAGTCTGAATCTTAGTTCTGAATTATACCGAGATCAGCACGTCTAATGTTAAGTTGCTTATATCTGTGAGTTGACATTTTGAGTTCATACTACTGATGTTAATTTTTTTTAATTTTACGATACTGCGATCCCGGGACTAGGCACAGGATTTAGTTAATCATTGTCTTACAACAACTTAACCTGAAAACATAGCATCAATATTGTTTCGGAAGCTCATCTACTATATAATAAATAAAAAATAATAGTTAAAATAAATATACTTTTTCACTTCAAATGGGAATTACTTCACTAGTAATAAAACAAAATAGAATAGTTAAAGTTAAGGCGTTTAATGCAAAAGCCAAAGAAATTGAAATCTGTTTATACTCATTCAAAATTCGACGCAAAAGTGCTTTCGAGACATAAGCAGTGCTATCCCACTCAAGGAAGAATAAATCATTACTCCCAAAAATTTTTTAAGGTGAGTGAAAATTAATGCACTTTATGAGTAAAGGTGCCGTAGGCGAATGGGTTGGTGCGTGACAACCATTCGGAATTCAGAGAGAGATCGTCGGTTCAAATCTCGGTGAAAGATAAAAATTGAGAAAAAAAAGTGTTTTCTAATATCGCCCCTCAGCAGGCAATGGCAAACCTCCGAGTGTATTTCTGCCATGAAAAAGCTCCTCATGAAAATATCTGCCGTTCGGAGTCGGCTTGAAACTTTAGGCCCCTCCATTTGTGGAACAACATCAAGATGCACGCCACAAATAGGAAGAGGAGCTCGGCCAAACACCCAAAAACGGATGTACGCGCCAATTATATATATATATAACGGGTGGGCCATATAGCGTTTGCTTTTTGAATCACCTATTTTTTTGAGAATGGTAACACAAATAACATGTCAAATGTGTTCATAATTTACTTAAAGGTTTCACATTTACGAAATGGGACGCTATACGCTTGAACAAAATTGGGAAATATTGAAACCCTATTTCCAAAGTGGTGAGTCTTCTTCTTCTTCCGCGGTTACAATAAGTGGCGAGCGTTACAGTGACATGCTCAACGAGTTTTTGTTTCCAAAAATTGAAGAGGATGACATGGACGACATTTGGTTTCAACAGGACGGTGCAACTTGTCACACTGCCAAAGTTACACTCAA
Organism: Anastrepha obliqua; assembly: GCF_027943255.1. NCBI lineage: Eukaryota > Metazoa > Arthropoda > Insecta > Diptera > Tephritidae > Anastrepha > Anastrepha obliqua. The sequence goes on from NC_072893.1 coordinate 14,046,361, forward strand.
ACTTTTGGCTACCGTTTTTGAAAACCGAATAATCAGCCGAAATTCCGATATCAATTGGCCGCCTCGGAGCTGTGATTTATGCCCGTTGGACTATTTTTTGTGGGGAGGAGTTAAGGACAAATGCTATGCGAACCATCCAGAGACGATTGATGATTTAAAACACGAAATCGAAGTTGCCATTCATTAAATTGGAGCCGAAACAATCGAAAATGTGCTTAAAAATTGGGTTGATCGAATGGCCTACTGTAAAGCCAGTCGTGGCAGTCATTTGAACGATATTTTTTTTCATTCATAAATGACAATGTTCAATCTTCAAAATAAAAAAAAAAAATAAAAAATATTGATTCGTTTTTTTTATAGCCGATATAAAAAGCAAATTTTACTTAGCCCACCCTATATTAATACTATAAAGAAAACAAAAACGTTTAAACTTATGCAAAGTTGTTGCTCTAAAAGTGATTTTTCTGTCTCCAGTTCATGTGCTTCGTAAGAAAGTACGTGTTGGGCCACCAAGCTTTTTTGGCAGCTATTAATTTTCGAATTAATTAAACACTTTTATTTTCACAAAACTTTATAATGTATTTTTTCGCACTTAGAAATTTACGCGTTCGTGTGTTTGTTATCCCTTTACAATTTGTTGGAGTTCACCGGCCTCAGCTGATGTCGAGATTCAAGTCTCGAAATATTTGCTTAGCACAGCTTATATATAATGTATGTACATAAGAATGCATCGATACGAACGTTAGGAAATGACAAATATGGGATAATGTGTATTAATATAATTCAAGGATAAGTACATGAATTAGGATGACCAGATGTAACGAGTAAAAAATATTACAATGTTATAAATTAGACTACAATACTAAATTATTAAATAAAAACTATACAATTAACCCTATACTTACATTATGTCCTGTAAATTAGGTGCTGCTCCCAACATTACGAATACTGAAAATTTCGGGATTTTTAGTACACAGTTATATCAAAATTTGTATATTTTACTATTGAACATCCCGAAGGTTCGGGACTTCCATCCCTACTTTATACGCACTCTAGCACCAGCAGTCTATCCAGCTACAAGATGTGTTGCAAATTTTACCAGTGCCAGTCATACAAAGTTCTTCACTCTAGAAAAAGTGACTCATATGTCAATGAAATTCCTCGATGCAATCATTAATTTATATTTACTTTAATGGCCTCCCGTTGATAGCATATTTTTTTTTTTTTTCATATTATATTTTATTTCAAACTGCCCTCATATAAACCACATAAATTTTCTCACATAAATTTGCCCCACCTCATCCACTTATTGATAGCGCAAAAAAAAAGCATTTTGTTAGACTGCCACTTCAGTCACTGCGCTGATTGTTTCCCACTAGCCAATCCATTGGCAATTCAAATTTTTCTTTGTCTTCCATTATTTTCCATATATGAAAATCAATGGCACCGAGTGAATGCATGTAAATCGCTGATACTTAGGTTAATTAAATCATGTCAACAACAACAATGCCTTGTAGATGAGGTGAGAGAGTCAGCGAGAGGGAAGCGAAAAAAGCAGCCACAGCAGTAAGCAGCGGACAGCTGAATGGCGTTTGACTAGCAAATTGTTGTTTGTAGGCGCGTCCGCAGTCACCAGGTGGCAACTTGGAAATTGGCAATGGGCAATTGGCAGTTTGTTGTTTTCATTGTGTTGCACAATTTTCAAGTTCACACAAATAAAATAATGCTCGAGTGCAGGCCGGCCAGTGTGCGAATCGGTCACACAGCTGCTATTGATTTCGCGAAACTGCGTCGAATTAGCCATATTTTGCGCGTGCGAGAACGTCCGTCTGCGAAGCTGCCGCAAGCATTCAGCTACCCACATACATTTGTGGCTATATATGATTTATAAGAAATATGCAATCATAATGGCAGTAGTCTTGAGGGAATAAATTCAATTATTCAAGGCGTAATTGTTGCCCCTTGACTCAATGTGGAGTACAAATAAATAGGTGACTGTAGTGGAAAATTTACGTTGCGTCATTTATTTGGCTGTGACATTCAATTAAAATGCGTGTTCTATTACTGCCAAATGCTGGCGCTGTGTCAACTGCTCTGCCTATTCACATTCGCTGCGGTCGATTTGGTTTTATTAGATCGCGCATACTGGGTTTGGCCAGCCAAGAGTCACAATTAGCTTGGGATTTTTTATTTGTATTATTAATAGCAATGGAATCCTGGATTCAACCACAATTGCAGTCACTCTGTGTAATTTGTGTGGATTTTAAGATGAATTAATGAAAAGTGTGCAACTTCCCATGCGTCAATGTAACAGATATAGCGTGCATTTATAGAGTCTACGAACTGGTAAATTCGAAATTTGTATGAATAATGATTAAGCGCAAGAACAGTAATTTATTTATTTTTATAAAATTATTTTTCTTTCTATTTTCAATTATTCTTGTTTCCGTTCCTCAAGTTATTATTTATAAATGAAAGCTGTTATGAAATATTTAGATAGCAATTAAATAAATTTTCGGCACTTGCATCCGGAACAGAGATCCACGAAATTATTTGTTAAGGGATTCCAACTTCGTTATATCTAAATATATACAGCCTAATCACAAATATTCTCAACGCGTTGGGTTTTCGCTGATTTTTTTTTCTTGGAATTATAAACATTTGGAGAAAAGATTCTTCCCCGAAATATTGAAAGTAGAAAATTCGAACTTCGAAACAGCTGATTTTAGTATTTTTGACAGTTCTAAGTAAAGGGTTATCCAATGAGAGGTGTTATTTTGATATGCAAAGAAAAATGCTATGTTTAATATAAATGATCGGATGTTTATTTCAATACAAAGAGGAAGGTATGCCGTAAATAGTGGAAAATACCAACTAGCAAGTGATCACCACGACCGCGCTTACAGGACAATATCCTTTTCATGAAATTTTCCATAACCGAATTGCAAAGTGGCTGCTCTACGCCCTCGATAGCCTCACGAATTCCATCTTTGAGGTCTTGAATCGACTCTGGGCTATTGGCGGGGACCTTCTCTTTCACGTGGCCCCAAAGAAAAAATTCACAAGGTGTTAAATCACAAGATCTCGGTGGCCAATTGTGAAACCGGAAACTTTTCCCGTAAAAGATCAATGGTATCGTTCCTTGTGTGGCACGTAGCACCGTCTTGTTGAAAATAAACGTTGTCCAGATCAATACCATCCAAATCCGGCCATAAAAAATCGTTAATCATCTCTCGATAGCGCAATCCCATTCAAAATAACACCTTTTATTGGAAAACCCTTTACGTTAATGTAGTTATTTGGGGGAATGGCTGCGTAATTCCAAATAACAATCCAATATGTTTGTATCGAGCGTAAATGTCACATGTTTACACTTCTTCTCGTTCACTTTAATTGAACATTTCCCCATGCCCTCCACTGTAAACTTTAAGTGGTATTGTAAGATTTTTGAATCCTGTATTAGGCATTTGTAGCGATACATAACTAAAATGTCTACTTATGGAAATATCTGATGTTAAGAAAAGTTATAACGTTGGACCAGAACGCTTTCCTGAGGCACGCCAGCCAATATCGAAAAAATTGTTTACTCTTACCATGAATTGCTTGCGTTCGCTTGCCTGATCATTGCAGCGTATCCCAAGCCGATATCTTGGTAATCGCAGAAAGTAGGAAGGACCTAAGAATCGTCGTGCCAGTAGATGAGGGGCACCATCCAATGACTAATGTAGGAGCTGTCCTCTCATAGAAAAGGACGAGACAGCCGAACACCTTCTATGCGGGTGCATGGTTCTGTATTGAAGACGGTTTAGATTACTTAGTACCGCTTTTCTGGACAACATTGCGGATGTTACGAATCTTAAACTAGCTCGTATAGTCAGCTTTTTAAAGGCCACACTATGGTTTAGAGAGGACCAAGTAGAGTAAGCATAGGAAGGGGCCTCTGACTGCCTGGGACAGCCACTTTATCGAACCATGAATATTCTGTTAGAGAGCTACGACTTGGAGCCGCTATGAAAGTTTGAAGTAATTTGCCAATTTCATGCACAAACCCTTCTTGCCAAACCCTGTCAAATGCTTGGGCAAGTACCAAGAGCTTATAATAAAAGTGCACATTTACCTACTTACTTACTTACTAATAAAAAGTAAAAATTTGATTCTAACATTTCGCTCACTACCCGCAAAACTTTGCGCTCACTTCTAATTTGCGTCAAGTCGCACTTTATTTGCCGCAATAAAAATAGACTTACACATACGGAGCCAAATATTTCCCTATCACGTCGTCATCTGAACGCTAACAACTTCCAAAACACTTAATTCACTTTCCATATGGGAGTGCAATAACCCAGTAGGGGAAGCAATAAACCGAAAACTAACCAAAGTTTACAGAAAAGTAATGGCATACCTTACACACACACACACACATGCATACCTATCTGGGGTATGCTGTGTAAATGCGTCCCCAATCAAAATGCCACACAAATTGTTAGCTCAATTCGCATTTACAATAAGTGTTGCCCTGCTTAATTCGTGCAGTGCGGAAAATTGCCCGAAAGGCATAAAAAGCCGCACAATTGCCGAAATTACAGTAGTTGCGATGGTGCGCATGCGCAAATTTTTACGCTATTACACCTAGACTTTTGTAAGCGTTGGCTTCGCAAACAAAAAAGCCCCAAACAAGAAAACGCTTTCGATACACTTTTATTAGTTCACTTTTTCAACGCTTTGTAATACGTTTTTATAGAAAATTTACAAAAAAAAATTAACAAAAAAATTTTTTTTGTGGTATTTCGCATATGTAGTTGTGGGTAGTTACTCCGAGTAGCGCGCTCTCTTATTTGTAAACAGTTTCTTTGCATTTTTCGTTATTGTTGTTGTAATAGCCGTGATTAGCCAAATTGTCGGCGACGGTGGCGTTAATTAAAATTGGTTGCGTGCAACAAATGAAAATAAACTTTTGCTTAGTGCTGCTTTTCATTATGGAACACAATTAGCAATGCAACAGACATACAACAACAAAAATTCATATACCACTATTGTACACATCAATGAAATATTATTGAGGTGTTACTTTTGTTGTTGTTATTTATTTGTCTGACTATTGTTCCGCACAATAATACGTTTCCTTCACTTAAAGCGATACAATTTTTATTAGTTTTGATCGACTGGAATTCTTTGAAGCCAAATGAATCGAATGAAATGAAAGCAAAACACACACACATGCGAAATACGCACACACGCACACAAACAACATACGTACATATGCAATAAAATTATAGAAGACATTGAACTAACAAAACAAAAATTGGCGTGGCTTATTGAAGGTGCAAAAGGTGCGGAAGGTGAGCAAATTTTAATATTTGAATGTGCGCTTGATTTACAAAAATGAAATCTGTTGGAAAAAATCATGAAATCGTGAAACACTAAGTAAATGGCAGGTTGATGGCGGTGATGGTGGTGATGGTGGCGGTGAGCGAACTGCACTGACAGACAATAATGATGAATGAATTGCTGCTGCTGCTGCTGCCACAGCGCTGCTTCTGGGGGATTGGATCGGCAACAAGTGTACTATTGAAAGTATTTATTTATTTATTGTTGTTGAGCTCTTGCGGCGCAGGCAGGCGGTATGTGGCGCGCCCTATCATCAAATAGCCGCAGTGAATTGCAATTATTGCAAGTTGAATTAAATTTTTCATTGCATAGTTAATTTTTTTAATTTCATATCATTCGCTCGGTACTTGGCACCCGATGGATGGATGGTTTGGTGTTGGTTCATGCCACAACTTGGCAGCAAGCAGGCAGAGTAGGCAAGTAGGCAGGCAGGCGTTGAGAGACAGACGCTTAGGCAGTGTCAAATAGCCAGTTAACTTGGTGAATGAAAGGCCAAGTTCAACTTGTGTGGTGTCATTGCTGACAACTGGCAACTGATTGGGTAATAGAAATGCCATTAGCAGCTGCTAAGGTTTGGGTGGGAGCATTGAGCAGCTGCAAAGTAGTGGTAAGGTGGAGTGTAAGAAATGGCGTAAATTAGTGCGATCGGTGAGCTGAAGAGAAAAAATTAAATAATAATAGCAATAAAAATAAATAATATATTCTCGGCCGGTGTCAGTGCTTAATCTATTAGAATGGGTCGGGGTATAAATTCATAGCTTTTTTATATTTTCTTTTACTTCACAACTATTTCTTTGCTATTTGGCAAAGGGTAAGTATTCATTCGATAGAACTCTTTCTGCTCTAAAAAACTATGTTCATTGTATTTTTGAGTTTTTTAACATTTTATTACTTTTGAGGCTTAGAAATGGAATATCCAGGAGGCTTTGCTTTTCATCGAGGCCAAGAAGAAAGTGTCGGAAAAAGGTGTCATAGGTGAGTCTACAGCACGGAAATAGTTTGCACAGTTCAAAAATGGCGAGCAGAAGGCCCTCTGAATTTGATGAAGAAAGTCTCAAATCACTTAAGGCGTTACATGAGTTTCGTGGGTTCAAAAAATCAATTTTTTTTTGCTTATTAACTATAATCTACTACTAAATCTACAACATCTATAGAATATTATCCTAAATTTTCAAGTTGATCCGAATAATAGTTTCGGAGATACAGCCTTTGGAAGGTGTGCGCTCCAAGCCATTTTTATTGTTACTCAAAACCTTAAACGCGTTTTTCTCGAAACCGTGTTTTCAAAGTCGGTTGTCAAATGTTCTCGAAAACTACTCAACCGATCTTGATGAAATTTTACACAGGTGTTCGAAATACAATTTACTCGTGCTTGAACGAAGGATTTTGTTTTTTTTTTTCAATTACAACTATTTAAAAAAAACAAAATGTCAAGCAAATTTGACCGAAATTTTCATTTTTTGGAAAAATGTCTGCCCAAATTCCTATTTTTACTTTTTTTCTTTTCTTCGTTCAAGCACGAGTTTATGGTCTTAACTAAAACATTTATTTATTTACTTTTTCATTTTTGATAATCTTGTCAGGAGTACCTTTTTTTCAAGGGGTCACCGGAAATGACGTCACAATGGAGGAGTTTTAATTTTGTTTGAAAATTTCAGAAATTATTCTCTAAATATGTATTTATATGACAGAAAAAAGTTTGAATTAAATAAATAAATTTTTACTTAGAAAAAAAAAATTTAAAATAGGCCTTTTTTTACCAGACAAAACCCACGTAACCCCTTAAGAAGGGGAAGGGTCACCAAACCCGTCGTGAATTGGCGGAAAAAATTAACTGCGATCATAAAGCGATTCTCAATAACCTTCATTCAGTGGGGTTTACCGAAAAATTGGGAGCCTGAATACCTCTCGAGCTCAGCGAAAAAAAAACACAGAAAGTTGCCTTCAAATTGCTGCTCAGCATCTCGTCTGCCATCGAGCAACACCCGGTCATAAACAGCGCTTTTTATACCGAATATCACATGCGATGAGAAATGATGCCTATACATGAAGCAAGGAAAGGAATGAGTGGCTCCAGGAATCATGATATGTGTTTGGTGAGACTGGAAGGGTATTGGGAAGTACTCGAAAATAATTTCATAGCCAACAAGGAGCTTTACATTGTCCAGCTACACTGCATTAATGAGGCTATTCTACTGAAAAGACCTAATCGACATGGTCCTTCATGACAACGCCAGGAATGATGTTGCACAAATCGTGAAAGCCTTGGAGTGCGGAGAGCTCGAGTGGAAGGTCATTCAGCATCCGCCGTATTCTCGGGACCTTGCACCGACCGATTACCACCTTTTTCGGTCCCAATCCAACCATATGAAAGGCGGTACCTTCGATAACAAAGAGACTGGCTCAACAGCTTCTTTGACACCAGTTAAGATTACAAGAAACTAAGGCATTCGCACGGGACAAAAGCAGAAGTGATTTTCACTGCCAATCATTCAAACACCGATATCACCACACCTGATATAATATTTCAATGTGACTAATTTTAGAATGTTCAGCATTTCTTAAGGACGATTTTGATTTTGTCTAAAAATTGTTTGTACTTTTTTTTAATAAAATTTTAATCACTATCGCACGGGACATGTTGCAGGTGACATGCACCATTAATATTTATTTTGTTTTGCTGTTCTGTTTGCGAAATTTTATACAAAGTAGAATGTAAGTAAGTAAAGTGAATGTAAGCCAAAACTGAACAGTGTTGCAAAACACAACAAAGTTTGTCTTATTTGGGTGCCTGGACATTACAGGGTACGACTTGGCTAATAAACTGGCTAATACAAGCAGCCTCTGCAAGCATACCACTAGGCCCTGAACCCTTTCTAGATGTCAATGCTGCATCGATTCAACTATGGATTGATGACTTCATGAGGTCTACCCAAAGAGGACGTTGGTCTGGGTTGAACTCGTGCAGAGTAGCTAAGTGTTTTGTGAAAAAACCAAACAGGAAAATAACGACCTTTTTCCTAAAACTCAGCAGGGGTTACCTGGGAGTACTAGTGCGTGTAATCACAGGGCACAACGCCTTTGGTCAACATATGGCTGCCATGGGGGTCGTAGACAGCCCGATATGCCTATCCTGTCTTGAGAATGACGACACTGCAGGGCATTTTCTCCGTAACTGCCCGCCGTTTTCTAGGATTAGGCTTAGGCTGCTGGGCTGCGATATACTGAGTATGGATAAAGTTCATACTCTTCCTCTTCCTGATCTCTTAAGTTTCATCAAAGAATTCAAGAGATTTGTGGAAGAGTGACCTCCTACCACCCACTTTTTATTTTTCCTATCTCTATTTTTTCTACTGAATTCTATCCGGGTGTAGTACAATGGTCTCTTGGCTGAGTGTTTGAACTTGTCCAATCCCCCACAAATCTAATCTAATCTAATGTGACGGATTTTTTCTTTACCGATGTGTCCAAGAATGAAATAAGTTCTGGAGTCGGATGGTTAGTACACGATAGTAATAAGTAGGACGTGAAAGTAGCAAGAAAATCATAGCCGAAAATAGATTGAAGTCTTTAGTGACAGTCAGATCGCACTGAATGCCCTGGAAAACGCGAAGCGAACCTCAAAGATTGTTCAAGAATGTAAGAAGAAGCTTAATTCTGTCGAAAGACAGAACAAGCTTGTACTTATATGGGTTCCAGGACACTCCGGTGTTCAAGGAAACAAAATTGCCGATAAATTGGCCAACCGTGGATCAGCGGTTCCCCACAAGTACTAGAGCCAATAATCGGAATCAGTTCCGGAGGAATCAAGAATTGGATCAGCGATTATGTATGCAATTGCTATAAAGAACGATGCTCCGCTCGGTAGAACGCTGCAGAACTCCAAAGTGTTTTGTGACAAGTCCGAACAGAAAACTGTCAAACTGTCTACTAAAACTTGAAAGGAAAGACGTTGGGTTGATGGTCGGTATTATTATGGGACCCAACCCATGGGTTCAGCATATGACCACCAGTGGAATAATTGAGAGCCCAATGTGCCTGTGTTGCTTGGAGGAGGCGGATAGCACTGAGCACTTTCTTTGTTAGTGTACTGCCTTTGCTAGAGCAAGGCTACCAGTTTTGGGTTCCGATGGCGTGAGAATGAGTAATATTCGTTCTCTAGAACTGGAAGATATTTACAGATTTTCTAAAGAATCTTGAAAATTCTCACAGGACTAACTACGTCTGTCTCTGTCTCTATTCTTTCCTATCTCTCTCTTTTATACTTTTCTCCTTTCCTATTTGACTATCTACCCTCTTTCCAGAGTACTAAATAAAATGGGCTTTTTAGTCTGTGTGTTTTAGGAGCTACCAAATCTCCTGGTGCTCCTTGGTTCGACCTTTTCAGATTTCAATTTCAATTTCGATCTAATCTAAGCAAAACAAAGTGGCGCAAAATTAATCAGCCTATTGGAACATGTTACGTTAGAAGCTTTTCCCAGTGGCGCTATCTCCCATTTTGGCGATTTAGCAGAGCCAGCAAGATCTCCTGATTTACACATCCCAAATTTCTTTCTATGAGGCTACTTCAAATCGTTGTTTTAAACCAACAAGAGTCAGACAATCGCATCGCTAAAGGGGAATATTCAACAAGAATGCCAACGAAAATTTTGAAAAAGTCATTGAATATAAAATTGATACAAATGTGTACCAACACTGGCGGAAATCACTTGACGAATATCATTTTTTCCACTAAATGGAAAAAATTGTAAAGGTGTATACAAATTTGCATTATTCAAAGTCATTATTTTGTTTTTTTTTTTTTCAATTAGTAAAAGAGTGATTCGAAAACAAAATTGGATGGTTCATTTTACCCTACCTTGTATGAATTAAGTATTTTGTAGTATTAAATTTAAATAAATTTAAATAAAAATGGTGTCAAAAATATCTCGAAATGGGTTATGAATAATACATTAAATTTTTGTATATTCAATTTGATTGTTTCCCTTGAAAATATACTAAAACAATGTAATTTTATGAACTTCTAATATTTTCTCTGCAATGGATCTTCTAGTGGAAATGCCCACATCCGGCTCTTATAGTATTATACTCCTAGAAAATTAAGTTGGCCATGACCAAACCTCATAAAGAATCTCATCTAAGTGTGTTAAGCTGCTGTAATACAAAAAAGTGGGGCTATTGGCTTCCGAGTTGTACAAATTAAAGCATTACGAGGTGCTTTTCTCACATTGCTTCTTTAAACGAAACGCAGCAAATTCATATGCAAATTGATATACATTTTTATGAAAATGGAAATAGCACCTTTTCTAACGATTTTTCCCTGCTACAAGGAAAATAAAAGCATTATTTTAAATCAATCAACTATAGCCCAGTTAATTTGAAAATGCATTAAATTTCAGTTTGCTTTAAAATGCTCCAAAATACGAAGGGCGTAAATAAGTCTTTAGCGAGCTAAGATCATAATGGAAATATCTACAGCTTAAACGGTAACATTGAGCGCAATTCCCACAGTCGCTCTTAAAACAACTCTATTGTCAAGTTCGTTTCTTAAGTCTTTTGTTAATTATATACTTTAAATTGCATGAACAATTTGAAGTACAAAGTTAATTATCCAAATTGAAATTAAAATATTAATAAATGGAACAAACTGTAAGCTCGCATTTACTGCTTTTCATTTTAGGTTTTAATTGTTCGAAAAAGGTCGAGGACATGAACTTGCATTTGACGCGCTAATTGAGTGCATAGGGAATATCAAAAACTTCATTTCTATGCTGCATACAGCTGAATAATGCCTGGGGTTGTCAAACACTTGAGGTGAAATATGCCCAAGTATGCAGCAAAAATATTCAAATTATACTTGAAAAAAAAAAGAAAATATTTTCACATTTGGTAAGCTGATTGATTGACTTCCTCTTTTACGAAGTAAAATTATTCAACATAAAAAACTGAGATTTGAACAATTCTTTATTTATTTAATTTTTTTCTTTGCTATCTGTATTACTCGCATTTTATAAGAATTAAATTTGTGTGTGGTTTGAATGAAAATAAGTTATTGAAAAAAGAACCAAATCTGAAATCTTAATCCGTTGTTTATCAGTTGGCCGATTAATAATGACTTAAGACCTTTGAAGCATTAATTTTAGTTATTTGTTTTATTCTCGTTTCGCTTTGATTAATACATTTTACTGTTGTACTGGTACAAACAAGCATTTTTCAGCATTGCCGTTATTTCTTAATTGCACATTAATTATCTAAAAATAATATGAATTAGTAATGGCTGGTATTTTGCTATGAATTTTTTGCCATTCGCGGAGTTCAAAAACAAAGACCATTCGTATTTAGCAAATGCGGCACAAATGCACGAAGGGGGATTATATAAACATACATACATACATACATACATACATACACAATATATTCTCTTAAGTATGTTAAAAGAATTAAAAGAAAATTTGTAAAGTAGAAGTACTTCTAAATAACTTAAATAAATAAATAATAAGTATATTAATTTCTCCCAAAGTATATCACAACTAATTTCAGCTCCGAAAATATAAAATTAACAACGTTGTGTGAATAAAAATAAAATTCAGAACAAATTTGCGCAATGCACTCGGGATGTATGGAGTTCCCTATGGTGTTTTTCAAAGCAAGGTGGAAAGTTATAAATTTCTCAAACTCTTCAAAAAGTTTACATTTTAAGAAAGAAGATTTTATATATGGAAAACGAAGAAGGCCTTAAACAAATGTTCCCATCACATCCCACGAAGCAATCCCCCTCAGAGAAGAGGTCTCCTACGGCGTGAGTGGTTGTAAATTAGTTTCAATTTTAGTTACATAACATATTCGAACATTTATGTAGTTATATGTAGATTATAAAATTCATAGCTAGACTAACTAATTGTCACCCCTCGGCAGGCAATGGCAGACCTGTGAGTGTATTTCTGCCATGAAAAACCTCCTCATAAAAAACCATTTGCCGTTCGGCATTGGCTTAAAATTGCAGGTCCCTCTATTTTTGGAACAACATCAAGACGCACGCCATAAATAGGAAGAGAGACAATCTTTTTTTTTTAATGCATGCAAAGGAGTTGCCGTAGATCAACACCAAAAGAGTATTCGAAAAACAAAGTAGGTAACAAAAGTCTGCCTGTATAAACGCAGTCTAATGAAACTCTAGTGAATGTAAGTTAGCAGCATTGAAAATAATGAAAAGTTCTCAGAGCATGTCTTATATAATATCCAGATATAAAAAGCACATTTAAAATAGTTTTTTGCTGCCAAAGCTATTCTGTTCGTCTCCGTAGAAAAAGTCGATTGTTGACTGAATTCAATTCATCAGCAATTTGAATGCATTGACTGAAATTATTTTATACCTTTTAATCGATTACTTTTTAAATTACTTTGAAACCCCGTAAATGGAATAAGAAGCAAAAAAAAATATTTTTAAATTACATTCAACGGAGTTGAAAAAATTTTTGTATTGATTAATAGATTAAAAATTGATTCAAAGTACTTGGAAAAAGGAATTACTTTACTAGCACGTAATTAATTCCAATTACGAAATACAATCCCTCGATATGGAATTGAAAAAAAAGGGAATTACTTTTGAAATTACTTCTAAAAAATTGAAAAAGTAATCAGTTCCTGTTCTGTTGACTAAAATAATCGATTACTAATTGCAATTGGTTCCAAAAGGAATCATTACGACCCAGCTGGTCCGTTGCCAAAATTATCTTAAAAATTTATTAAAAAAAATTTTTTTTTTATTTTTTCGTAATAAATTGCTTAATAGGAAACTTGAGTCCCAGCAGATATGTACATTTTTATGTAATAAATAAAAAAATGAAAAACTTGACTTAAAGCTGATGTCGATTTTTATTAGGACTCGTTGTTATAATGATCATTTATGGATTAAGATAATGTATACAAGCATATGACAAATTTGCAGCCTTCATCAGTACATAAGGTAGTAGTCTGGTCAAATACTCATTTTCTATAGATATTTTTTAGGAATTTTTTTTAAAGAAAATAAAATGCGATCGTTTTGATTTTATAGTATGAAATAGAAAATACCTTTTCTTCAAAAGTCTGCCATTTTATTATTTTTCAAAAAAAAAAAATTCCCATTGGCACACCTGCCAGAACGACAAGCCTACGGAATAATAATCAGTTTAACTTTTTCGTTTCAGTTGTCTTGAAGAGCCATCTTTCAGACGCTTACTTTTGAGCCACCCTACTAAAAAACAATATGTAAAAAAAAATTGTATTTGTATACTATTTGATGTCAATAATAACATACTATAAAATCAAAACGATAAAAATAGAAATTTGTTTTCAAAAAGTTTGTTTTTGTTCCTCTGCCAAACGAACCAAATGAACATATAATTGAATTAATCCAATAAAAACAACAGCTATACATTTTTATCTTATCGCAAAATTAATCACCCTATCGGAAGGTTTATAATTTTTGCAAATATCGTCGTACTTCATCATATTTAACATTTGTGAACTAGCCAACTGCAGCATACAAACAGACAAGCAATGGAGTGCGTAAAAGTCAAAGTAAAGATTTCGATCAATCAAAATAATTTTTTTTATTTATTTAGAAAAAGCAGAATTGATGATTAATATTGTGCCTCCGTGTATTTTATGAGGTACGCAATCACTTTTTATTTAATAAAAAAATTATTCAAATTTGTGCCACCTTGTATTTTATTAGGTGCGCAATTCGTTTTTTATTAAATAAAAATTAAATTAAATAAAAAAGTTATTCACAAACAAACCTGGATGACTAATTTTGCGCCACCTTATGTATATTTTATGAGATCCACAACCAATTTTTTATTCAGTAAAAAATTTCTTCAAAAACAAAATTGGACGACTAACCTTGCGCCACTTTTATGACATCTGCAATTACCTTTTTATTTAGTAAAAAATTTATTCAAAAACAAAATCGGATGATTAATTTTGCGCCAGCCTGTTTTTGTTAAATTCCCAATCACTTTTATCATTTAGTAAAAAATTTATTCAAAAATAAAATTGAATGACTAGTTTTGCGCCACCTTGTATTTTATTAGATCCGCAATCACTTTTTTATTTAGTAAAAAAAATATTCAAAAACAAAATCGGATGACTAATTTTGTGCCAATTTGCATTCCACTTCTTTTCATTGTAAAAGCCCAAATAATGATTTCTGTCACTCAAAATAATTTTTTGAACGTAGCAAAACCAAACTTGAGGATTAATATTGCGCCACCTTGTATTTTATTAGATTCGCACTCACTTTTTTTAATTAATAGGACTATGTTTAAGTTCGTGCGGTTTTTTTTCGAAATTTGAAACTTTATTGACGTAAAATGGTTACAAATTTAATATTCAAAGTATTGTCCATCGCTTACTACTACTTTTTCCCATCTTTCTGGCAATTCACGGATTCCCTTTGTGAAAAATTCGGTCGGTTTTGCCGCAATCCACGAATCGATCCATTTTTTGACTTCATCGTAATTACGGAAGTGCTGGTCAGCCAGGCCATGTTGCATCGATCGGAAGAGATAGTAATCGGATGGCGCAAGGTCTGGACTATACGGCGGGTGGGGTAGGACATCCCATTTGAGCGTTTCTAAGTATGTTTTGACCACTTGTGCAACATGTGGCCGAGCATTGTCATGTTGCAAAATAACTTTGTCGTGTCTATCGGCGTATTGCGGCCGTTTTTCTCGCAGTGCTCGGCTCAAACGCATCAATTGTCGTCGGTAGACATCCCCCGTAATCGTTTCATTCGGTTTCAGTAGCTCATAATACACAACACCCAGCTGGTCCCACCAGATACACAGCATAACCTTCAGGCCATGAATATTCTGCGCCGACGTCGATGTTGAAGCATGCCCAGGGTATCCATACGTTGCCCGACGTTTTGGATTGTCGTAATGGACCCACTTTTCATCGCCAGTCACAATTCGATGCAAAAAACCCTTTCTTTTGTGCCGTTGAAGCAGTTGTTCGCATGCCATAAAACGGCGTTCAACGTCTCTTGGCTTCAATTCATACGGCACCCAATGGCCTACCTTTCGGATCATTCCCATGGCTTTTAAACGTTTGGAAATGGTTGATTGATCAACTCCCAAAGTTTTTGCAACCTCTTCTTGCGTTTGAGCCGGATCTTGATCGAGCAATTCCTCCAATTCGGTATCCATGAACTTTGGCGGCGCACCCTCGCGTTCTTCGTCTTCCAAGCCAAAATCACCACTTTTAAAGCGTGCAAACCACTTCTGGCACGTTCGCTCAGCTAGAGCATGCTCACCATAAACTTCCACCAAGATACGATGACTTTCGGCTGCTTTTTTCTTCATATTAAAAAATTCCCCGCAAAAACACATTATTTGGCACGAAATTCGACATTTTCAAGTGTGGTAAAAATATTGTTGTTTACGCTTCAAATAAAAAACTTATACTGACGTTTGTGCCTTACGACAGTAGCTCTCCAATGAATGTTTGGAAATGTGGATCGATGGAATAATAATCAAGTTACGCCATCTGTTGTAAAACCGCACGAACTTAAACATAGTCCTATTAGTAAAAAAATTATGCAAAAATAAAATTGAATGACTAATTTTGCGCCACCTTGTATTTTATTAAATTCGCAATCACTTTTTTATTTAGTAAAAAAATTATTCAAAAACAAAATTGGATGACTAATTTTGCGCCACCTTATATTTTATGAGATCCACAACCAATTTTTTATTCAGTAAAAAATTTATTCAAAAACAAAATTGGATGATTAATTTTGCGCCATCATCTATTTTATTAGATTCGCAATAATTTTCTTATTTAATAAAAAATGTATTCAGAAACAAAATTGGATGACTACTTTTACGCCACCTTGTATTTTATTAGATTCGCAATCACTTTTTTTAATTAGTAAAAAAATTATGCAAACACAAAATTGGATGACTAATCTTGCGCCACCTTGTATTTTATTAAATTCGCAACCCCTTTTTTTATTTAGTAAACAAATGATTCAAAAACAAAATTGGATGACTAATTTTGGGCCACCTTGTATTTTATGAGATCCACAACCAATTTTTTATTCAGTAAAAAATTTATTCAAAAACAAAATTGGATGATTAATTTTGCGCCACCCTGTATTCGATTAGATTCGCAATCACTTTCTTATTTAGTCAAAAAATTTATTCAAAAACAAAATTGGATGACTAATTTTACTCCACCTTGTATTTTATTAGATTCACAATCACTTTTTTTAATTAGTAAAAAATTTATTAAAAAAAAAATTATATGATTAATTTTGCGCCACCTTGTATAAGTTAACAATGACAATGATCATCCATTCATTTTCCCTCCAGTACGCTACTACTGGGTTGCATTGCAAACAAGATGATAATGATATTGGCACCGTGTGCAAAAGCAACGGAATTGTCACCTTATGCCAAAATAAACAACAATGGTATTGATCAATAAGTACAGCCTAATGCAAAGCGACCTGAATTGTTGCTACACAAAAAAATGCAACGGGAAGATGGAAAAACAGCAGTTCGGACACGCAAGGTTTCCTACACCAATTCTGCTTCGCCGATGTGCCATTGATTGCACAAGTTTAGACAAGAGCACATCGAATATTATTTTATATAACGAATAGGAATTAAAACTGTTATTCAATATTAGTTTTTTATGTAGCTACGAAACTTAAATTGTTATAAAATAATAAAAACGTTCAATTTGACAGAATACAAAACATCGAATATTATTTAACGTTCAATTTGACAGAATACAAAACATCGAATATTATTTAACGTTCAATTTGACAGAATACAAATCATCGAAAATTATTTGGCGCCCAACTAGCAGGCTTCCCGAAAGAAGAGGACCATAGGAACCCGGAGGAGCTGATTTATACCGTTATGAATATATTAATTTAACGACGAAACTATACATGTAAGTGTTATTTCAAATATTGGTTACGTGGAAGTGGAACTTAAACATTGAACATGTGTTGTGTGCATTAAAAGTAATTTATAAAATTAAAAACAGCACATGTTCGAAAACTGCCACAAGATTTTTTTTTTTGATGCCCCAAAATTTAATTTAGATTTCTATTTACTGCATTGAATGAAAAATAAAAATAAATTATAGAAAGGTAAAAAAGTGCTTAAGGTCATTCGAACTTTTTCACTTAATTGTTATCAAATGCGATAGTTCGATACCTTTTAGCAGTAAAACTTCTTTAAATACTTTATATAAAGATACGTACATATGTGTGTTAATTAATAGTGAGATTTGACATTAACTGGGCCAATCAAGGCCCGAATTTAAGAAACTGTTTTTGTGAAATTTTTCATATTTATACATTTTTCTTTACATATACATTTTTTTTGGAGGCTCTTTGCCTCAAAATCTGCGAGAATATATTATTTTTTATACAAACTTAATTTTTTGTGCTCTCATGACTGTCAAATCCAGGAGGTTGTGATATCGTTAGTACATACAATAACCAATTCAAGTAAAATAAATTGTGTCAAGTTGTGAATCAAGTCTTTCGTCGAAGGGTGAATTTATAAGCGAAAATGTTTGCTAATAGAGAAGAGGTGTTAGACATTGTCAATACGTTTAATGAACGTACCAAGCAGGAGCTAGGAGAACAGATACGACGTCTAACTTTAGCCGTTAGTCGGCTGGAACCAGCCAGTGTCGAGCCGTTCTTACCAGTATCCATAAACCCATTAATTGAACAAAATAATGCCAGTTTAGACTTAATTAAATCTCTACCCGAGTTTAAAGGTGAGTCTTCCACGTACCCGGCATGGCGAAGTGCCGCAGAATTCGCTATGAATTATTACAAAGAGGGGTCGGAGAGGTATTATGTAGCCATGGGGATTTTTAGGAATAAGATTGTTGATTCTGCCAACACTACTCTCGCATCATTTAATACCGTTTTAAACTATAAGGCGATAATTTCCAGGCTCGATCAAACCTATGCTGATAAAAGGCCATTATACGTATTGGAAAACGAGCTTAGTATTTTGAGACAAAATAACTTGTCAATTGCAGAGTACTACGACAAGGTGGATAGGCAATTATCGTTAATAATTAATAAACAAATTATGACTCATAGTGGCAATAATGATGTTGTAGAAGCTCTGAATGATCGTGCCAGGAACAATGCATTGCGCGTCTTTATATCTGGTCTCCGTCGACCAATGTGCGACATACTTTTCTCGGCAAGGCCGAAAGATCTTCCATCCGCTCTCGCAGTCGCACAAGAACTTCAAATGAGTCATATGCGTTATGACTTTGCACAAGCATTTGCAATGGGTTACACCCCAAAGCCTAACAACCCCAGAGCATCAGTGCAACAGCAGCAACCACGCTCCTACCCAAATGTTACGAAGATGCCAACCCCAATGGAGGTTGACAACGGTTCATCTTTTTATAGACAGTACACCACCAATCCTTATTTGTCACAGCAGCAACACAGCAACAATTTTTCTAAGCCTAACATATTTACCTACACCCCTAAGCCGCACGTTTCCAATTCTAACCAGCAATTCACGCATAAACGAGCTCGAGAGCAATCGAGTTCCGACCGAATACCTATCCAAAAGGCCCAGAAGATTAACTTTATGCCAGATTTAACTAACCCCAACACGATATGTGAGACTGAAACTCAGGAAGGTGTCGAGTGTAGGGACTACTACTATAGTGATTATAGCCAACATAGTGATTGTATTATTCGTGAGGAGGGAGATGCCATTGCAGATCACGATGACGTTATACATTTTTTAAACTAAATTCGCTCCTGCCGTATATTACTAAGACAGCTAAAAACGGTCAGGAGCTCCGTATTTTAATTGACACGGGTACATCAAAAAATTATATCAAGAATTCTCCATTTCTTCAAGGTGTTAAACTGTTAGAAAAGCCGTTTCGTTTAAGTTCGATTAATGGTACGAATATCATTGATAAAAAATGCTTAGTTAATATATTAGACCATACCTCAACATTTGATTTACTTTCAAATTTAAACATGTTTGACGGTATTATAGGGTATGACTTTCTTCGGAAAATCAATGCAAAAATCATCACTGACAGAGGGTATTTACTTTATCGTAACGGCAAGGTTAAATTACAATATCTCTCAAGTGAACAGGTCAATTCAATAACACTAGAAACAGACTCAGTCCCATTTGATTTTCAATCTAAATTTCGTCATATAATAAATAAAAACGTAAACGCCTTTGCTGA
Source organism: Anastrepha obliqua (assembly GCF_027943255.1). Taxonomy (NCBI): domain Eukaryota; kingdom Metazoa; phylum Arthropoda; class Insecta; order Diptera; family Tephritidae; genus Anastrepha; species Anastrepha obliqua. Next base: position 14,066,005 of record NC_072893.1, read on the forward strand.
CCCAGATAGGGCGTTGCCATACAACACCTCTGTGAAGGGCAGAATCCGCACAATTACCAAAGAACCGATATATAGTAAAAGTTATCCCTACTCTATTTCAGTAGCTCCCTTCATTAACAAGGAAATTGAAACCTTCTCAAGGATGGTATCATTAGGAAATCATGTTCGCCCTACAACTCACCAGTCCATGTGGCATCCAAAAAAGGGCTCGATGAGTATGGTAAGCCGAAGTTGCGGATGGTGATAGACTTCAGGAAGATCAATGAGAAAACTATCCCCGATCGATACCCCATCCCGGACACAACAGTAATTCTCTCCAATTTAGGAAAATCTAAATACTTCACTACCTTGGATCTTAAGTCAGGGTTTCACCAAATTCTCATGTGCGATAAAGATATGCAAAAAACGGCGTTTAGCATAAATAATGGCAAGTATGAATTTTGTCGGTTACCTTTTGGCTTAAGAAACGCGCCTAGCATATTTCAAAGGGCAATAGATGACGTCCTACGAGAGGGAATAGGAAAGTTTTGTCACGTTTATGTCGACGACATAATCATTTATTCTTCCGACGAAGAGTCTCATTTAAAAGACATTGATGCTGTTTTGGGAAAACTTGAAAAGGCGGGGATGAGAGTATCGCCAGAAAAATCTAAGTTTTTCAAAACCGAGGTAGAGTTTTTGGGCTTCTTGGTATCCGAAAAAGGTATCAAAACCTGCCCAGACAAAGTAAAAGATATTATTAATTACGAACCCCCAAAATCACTTCGAGCATTACGATCATTCCTCGGCCTATCCGGATACTACCGACGCTTTGTAAAGGACTATGCTGCTATAGTCAAACCGTTGACTGCATATCTCCGGGGTGAAAATGGTAACGTTAGTGCGCGGAGTTCAAAAAGTGTAAAAATTGAGCTTAGCTCAGAAGCACTCCAGGCGTTTGAAAAAATAAAACGGGTTTTGGCTTCTGATGATGTTCTGCTACAATACCCTGATTATAATCAAGCATTCGAGCTAACAACTGATGCCTCGTCTAGTGCACTTGGTGCAGTTTTGTCTCAAAATGGCCGTCCGATCACCATGATTTCACGCACACTATCACCTTGCGAACAAAACTATGCAACTAATGAACGTGAGCTCCTTGCGATTGTATGGGCACTGAAAAGACTACGGCATTATTTGTATGGAATAAAAAACATAAATATTTTCACAGATCACCAGCCACTCATATTTGCCATTTCGGAAAAAAATCCGAATTCAAAAATGAAAAGATGGAAATCCTTCATAGAAGAGTTTTCACCTACGTTCCACTACAAGCCTGGAAAAAATAATAAGGTAGCAGACGCGCTTTCCAGACAATACTGTCACAACCTTAATTGTACGGAACAAAGCCAAAGTGTGCACAGTGAAGAGTCTTCAACTTCTGTCATTAAATCGGTTAAGTGCCCTATTAATCAATTCAGAAATCAGTTAGTTTTATCCGAATCAAATACGTTTAGCAAAACCACTAAGATACTTTTTCAAAACCTCGTCCGGCATACAATCTTTTTCGACAACATCGCAAACCTAATACAGTGCATAAAATATGCTGTTAACCCCAATGTTAGCAATGGCATTCATTGTGACCTTTCTACTTTGGCCAAAATACAACATACCCTAAAATTAACATTTCCTGGGGTAAAGTTTATCCATACAGAAATCCTAGTGATAGACTTGGTTAACAAGGACGATCAGCTAGAAACAATAGCAGCTGAACATAACCGCGCTCACCGTGGAATGCACGAGAATTTCCAACAAATATCTCGAGAATACTACTTTCCAAAGATGAAAAAAATGTTGCAAACGATGATCATAAATTGCAAAATATGTTTGGAAAACAAGTACCAGAGGAAACCGCTTGATCCTGGAATAGGAAAAACCCCTATTCCCCACCTTCCAGGCGAAATACTCCATATGGATATTTTTATGACCGGTAAATGCCATTTTCTAACCTGTGTCGATAAACTTTCAAAGTTTGCTATTGTCAAACCTATTGCATCGAGATCCTCAATTGACATTAAAGTTGCCCTATTAGAAATTTTACTGACATTCAATAACCCTAAAACCATTGTTTCAGATAATGAAAAAGCGTTCCATTCGGATTTAATTAAGAGTTTACTTAGGGAAAATTTTTCTATCCAACAGTTTTTTATACCCACTCTCCACAGCGAAAGCAATGGCCAGGTGGAACGGTTTCACTCGACCTTGCTGGAAATAGCGCGTTGCATAAAAGAGCAACAGAAGATAGATGAAACAGTTGACTTAGTCCTGCTAGCGACACATAAGTATAATTGCAGTATCCATTCCGTCATCAATGCTAAACCCACCGAAGTATTCCATAATTACCCTCCGGAAAAATTAGAAATAGTAAGACAAAAATTGTTGGAGGTCCAAGAAAAAGTTTTACACAGGAACAACTTAGGAAAAAAATTAAGAACTTATTTTCCTGGTGAAAAGGTTTTCCTAAAACGAAATAAAAGACTTGGAGGTAAGCTTGATAGGATTTATGTTGAGAAGGTTATTGAAAAGGATCTTGGCACCACAGTTCTGATAGCTGGAAAAAAAATTCACAAAAGCAATCTGCGGTAAAGTAATGGTATAGTATTCTATATAATACTACATATGTACATATGTACAGACAGACAATTTTTTACGCAATTTAGTTTGAATGAAAATTTTTGTCGTTCAAACATAAAATTTCAGCAGTTTAAAATTATCTGCCAGTTGCCTAAAAATATAATTCTTTTTTAATTTTATAAAAGAAAGGCCAAAATTTTCCATTTTACTTGAGAAATTGAGCTCTAATGAAGAAAATTACTTTAATTGTGGAACTAACTGTCTTACTGTTTCACCTATAAATTCCACACACCGATTTTGAATTATCACATTTCTTAAGAAAACAAATATTGATTGTTAATAATTGTATGTAATATATTTTGATAGTTAATTGTTCATACATGTGTCATAAGAAGCAAAATTAATATTTAATATTTAAGTCAAAATTTGTAAACTCGAGCGACTACGTAAATCGTATTTATCCATCTTACTAACGAATCTCTACCATCAATACCGCAAAGATGATGCTGCAACGTACCTTTTATTATTTCGAATCGAGGACGTTTCGAGCTTGATAAGGGGGATAGTTAACAATGACAATGATCATCCATTCATTTTCCCTCCAGTACGCTACTACTGGGTTGCATTGCAAACAAGATGATAATGATATTGGCACCGTGTGCAAAAGCAACGGAATTGTCACCTTATGCCAAAATAAACAACAATGGTATTGATCAATAAGTACAGCCTAATGCAAAGCGACCTGAATTGTTGCTACACAAAAAAATGCAACGGGAAGATGGAAAAACAGCAGTTCGGACACGCAAGGTTTCCTACACCAATTCTGCTTCGCCGATGTGCCATTGATTGCACAAGTTTAGACAAGAGCACATCGAATATTATTTTATATAACGAATAGGAATTAAAACTGTTATTCAATATTAGTTTTTTATGTAGCTACGAAACTTAAATTGTTATAAAATAATAAAAACGTTCAATTTGACAGAATACAAAACATCGAATATTATTTAACGTTCAATTTGACAGAATACAAAACATCGAATATTATTTAACGTTCAATTTGACAGAATACAAATCATCGAAAATTATTTTATATATATGTATGTATATATATTTTTGTTTATTTTGTAAATGCTGTGGAATTTATTTAAAAAAAAAATTTTTTTCTTAATTTTTTTAATTATTTTTGAGTGAGTTAATTTTCAGCGTGCGTTGAAAGAAAACCAATTTTTTTTAATCTTTTTTGTCAGAAGCAAAAGAAGGCCTCATACGAGTCGGCACACTTTATTAATACGCTTCGCCTTATTCTCATTCAACCTGTGTCTCAGAACATGCGTGGGCTCTCATTGTTCTCTAGTTTTTTTATATAATTCTTAGTGAATATTTTAAGTTCACAAACTCATGTTTATAAGTCGTATTAGTTGGCTAAGGGTCTTAAAAGTAATGCGACCTTTACCTTCACAACAAGGTCGTGAGCACGTAGAGCTCAACTAATGGCAGAATGTAAATATTGACGTTAACTGATTGATATTTTTAATGGTGAAACATTTAATGCCTATTACGTAGATTATTTGTTCAACACAGAAAGTAATTAATTAAAAACATCCAAATGGCGATTGCTCAGCTCAAGCATTCGGGTCCGCTGCTCAGCAATAGCGACAAGAACAACAGAGATGTTTGGCAACTTACGTAGGCCGACAATAAAAGCGACTATTGCGATTCAAATCTGAGTTACTCAATGTATAAGTAATTTGTGCCGGTTGCTTAGAAGTGCGGCCATCTACTCGAAAGCTTATCGCTCGACATCTACTACAAAGCAGTTATATGACAGATGTAGTTTGGCTCGTTACAGTGATATGAAATCGCCACAAAAACAATGGGACAATTGACATGTTGTTGCAAGTGATCGAGTGGCCAATAGATTATAATGCAGCTGGTAGCACTTATTAACGTTTTTACTATTTTAACAGTTGTGTATTGGTGTTTTTGTGCTTGTTTCACTGTTGCATTTTTTTCTTCGGTTTCTTTGGCGCATTGCGAACGAATTACTTGCATTGACACCCGAACAAGCGTATCGGAAACCACATAATTTATCAACAATCCAAAATCGGTGAATGGCTGACGAATTGACAATAATATCTGAACATTAATGAGCAATTATATGGCTGCTAGAGAAGTATCCTTGTGCATGTAAGTGTAGTTTGAGAGATTGTCGATGGTGGAGAAATATGACTATTTCGGCTGATTAGATATTGACAAAGAGCACAAAACCAAGTGGAGCGTTGTTTTATCAATAAGTTGTCAAACTAAATAAGTTATCAATCAGCCAGCCTTAAAAGGTAGTTCTACTTTCATGTGGAGGTTATTAAGGTTTTTGTACGAAAGTGAGGGTGCAGCCACTAGTTAATGTTTATTATTGGTTTGATTAATAAACTGCAATAGAGAAAGTAAGAGGTGACGTCAGCTGAAGCAAGGGAAGGAAAATAATTGCGAAGAAGAAAAGCAAAGGTACTGCAAAATTCGTATCTTAAATATCTTTAAAAAAAATTGTTAGTTGGTTGGTTCGTTGAGCTGCTATCTGGGTAGCACGCCCCAGAATCAATTATCACAATATATGCCATCTTTATTTGACAATAAATCTGCCTGTGTCATCTATTTTCTTTCCTGCAATTTCTTCCGCCGTAGAACTCCCAAACTTGGGCACTCGTACAGATAGTAGAAGATTGTCACCCTAGAATCCTCTTGATTACACCTTTTACATCTATCGTTATATGGCCAGCCTCCTAGCATAGTCTCCGATAGATGGTCGATTATTGTTGACGTAATTGTAAAGATGTTTGTTCTTGGCTTTCGTAGCAGCTCGTCAGCTCTCAACTTGTTGAGATATCGGTGTTGGTCCATCTGTCAACAACCTACTTCTGGAATTGCAAAAAGATCTCGCTTTTGTAGATGCTTCGGGGGCAGCCCACTGCTACCTCTTCGAATACTCTAGAGGAAGCCCCTTCCTTCTGTGTTTCTATGGCCAGATACCCAGATGAGAGTGATGTCTGTCATGCGTGGTAAGGCATTTAATTCATTCTTGCATTGTCTGATAATTTTTGCAATCTTGCAGACTCGAAGTTACGGAAAGTTCTTAATAACTTAGTACAAAAAGTTCTTTTATGGAAAATAGAAAGTAACTCAAGCTGTAAAATGAGATCTTCTTTTTCTCTTCTTGATTGGCGCTATAACCACTTCGAGGGAAACATGGGAATTCCGATTTAACAGCCAAAAAAGATTTCGGAGTTTGACTTCGTGCCTTCCGCTTAGTAAAAATATTGGTCTCCATATAATCTTGTAGTCAAGATGAATTCCGATGCATTCACATTACTTTGGTGTACGATTGTGTTTAACCGGTGGACAAGTATTACGCTTAGGGCCAAAAGTAAATTGAATAGATTTTGTCTCATTTGATTTTATTTTCTGCAATTATGGGCATAATTCTTTTGACAAATATTGACTCCAAAACTTTTGAGGTAATAGGCAACAATATTGCATTGCATATATGCAAGATGACGTTGCTCAATACCAACAGAAGGACGGTATGGGAAGGACTTCTCTGAGCCGTTTGATACCAAACGAGGTTTCAAACAGGGTGACTCGCTGTCGTGCGACTTCTTCAACCTAATGTTGGAGAGCATCGTACGAGACGTAGAATTTGGCATCATTGAGATATTGACATCGTCGACCTTAACAACTGCGCTGTTAGTTCTGTCTTCTCCAAACTGGATAAAGAGGCAAAGTGAATGGGTATGGTGGTGAGCGAGGACAAAACTATGTACCTCTGTCTTCAAACAAACAATCGGCGCGCTCGCGTATAGGAACCCACGTCACTTGACAGTTATGATTTCGAGGTTGTAAAAGACTTTGTTTGTTTAGGAAGCGGCACTAACACCGATAACAATGTCAGCCTTGACATCCAACATAGAATCTCTCTTGCCAACAAGTGCTAAAACTAACACCCTACAATGCTCTTATCATGCCCATTCTAACGTATGGCGCAGAGGCGTGGGTGATGACAGCATCCGATGAAGCGACGCTTGGAGTGTTTGAGAGAAAGATTCTGCGAGATTTTTGGACCTTTGCACGTTGGCAATGGCGAATATCGCAGACGATGGAACGATGAGCTGTATGAGCTTTACGACGACATAGACATAGCGCAGCGAATAAAGATCCAGCGACTACGTTGGCTGGGTCATGTCGTCCGAATGGATACATACGCTCCGGCACTAAAGTGTTCGGTACGGTACCAGCTGGTGGTAGCAAAAGAAGAGGAAGGCCTTCTCTGCATTGGAAAGAACAGGTGGAGGAGGACTTGGCTTCACTTGGAATGTCCAGCTGGCGCCGGTTAGCACGAAAAAGAAATGACTGGCGCTCTTTGTTAAACTCTGCCAAAATCGCATAAGCAGGTATTGCGCCATTTACGCATATACACATATGCGTGATCAAAGATATTCCTACTCCTGCGATTTGCTTGAGTACTTCTCCAGTAATGAGAACATATCAGGGGCTTTCTTGGTTTTAAACTATTTTATCACTTCTTACACTTCGTTTTTTGACATTTTTTATGGGTGCGTTTATCTGGTGGAAGAGCTCCTAGGTGTCTTGAACTTTTTCAGCAATACTTAGCGAGGGTTCGATATCATGTAGGGGAAAGGATCAGATATAGCCCACTTATTATTTTCCATTTTAAAAATTGATTGTGCTAAGGCTAGCCTTTGGAGCTTTTTTGCGGATTTCCAAAGAGTGTACTTTAAGACACAAGATGCATCGAAATTACTGAGATAGGTTTGTAGTGGAGAGTTATATTTATTTTTGAGAAGTTCCTTGAGTTATTTTGTAAGCGAGTTCAGATTTTTTTTTGCCTTCAGGGTATCTGGTTTGTTGCCAATTCTTTCTCATTTTAGTCTCCCCCTGTTGCCGTGGTTTGAGAAGACTCCTTCATATTCCTCAGAACTTATAGCGTGCTTGGGTACGCTGTAAACTGATGAGATTGCTAGGAGACCTTGCAGGTTCTTCACAACTATGTTCGTGGCTTGAATAGCTTCTGTGCAATAACATTTTTTATGAGAATAGCAGAGCCCGCTTGTGTGATAGGCGACCACCGTAGCCAAAAGGGTTGGTGCGTGACTACCATTCCGAATTCAGAGAGAGCGTAGGCTCGAATCTCGGTGAAACACCAAAATGAAGAAAAGCATTTTTCTAATAGCGGTCACCCCTCGGCAGGCAATGGCAAACCTCCGAGTGTATTTCTGCCATCAAAAAGCTTCTCATAAAAATATCGGCTTGAAACTGTAGGTCCCTCCATTTGTGGAACAACATCAAGACGCACGCCACAAATAGGAAGAGGAGCTCGGGCAAACACCTAACAGAAGTGTACGCGCCAATTATATATTTATTTAAGTTCTAAATCTATTTATGTAATATATATAATTTCATTATTCTTTAGTTTTACTAGTCAGTTTTAAATGAAGTTTTCTTGATTTCTTAAAATAAATAAATAAAGTCAAATGAAAAAAATTTTGGATTTTTTCAATGTTGAAATTTTTGGTATAGAGATTTTTCTTGAGTATTAAATGAATTTATTTTAACATTTTTTAAAAATAAGGAAAAAAAATTTTGGAAATTAAAAAAAGTTTTTTGGGAAAAATTTTTTTTCTTTTTTTTTCAAAATTTTAAAAAATGTGTTTGCTAATTTTTGAAAAATGTTTGAGTAAAATTATAAAAAAAAATTTTTTGTTTTTAAAAATTAGGAAAAAACTTTTGTAAATTAAAAAAAAATTTTTTTGGGAAACAAATTTTTTTCGTTGTTTTCAAAATTTTAATGTGTTTGTTAATTTTTGAAAAATGTTTAAATAAAATTCATTCAAGACGAAGGAAAGGGAAAATCATTAAAAAAAACGCTAAAAAAGAATGTTTCCAAAAAAATTTCGAGATAAAATTTTAAAATTTCATATTTTTCCATTGTGAATAGATTTTTACAGGTGTACTACCTAGCAGACCGTTATTCGAATCTGAGCAAATTTGATAGACATGCCGACGTTTTGTCTCACAAAATTTAGTTTCAGCTTAGTGAAACATAAAACGAATGAATCTGAAGTTCCCCTCAAAAAAAATGTTTGTCACCATACCTAACGAGCAAACCTGGTATCTATCATCCTTGATATTTTCCGATATGCACCCCAATATACTACGTAAACAAATTCCATTGTAAATAAATCGTGTTTCGCGTGAAATGTGGCAATGAAATGTCGCTGTATAATCGATTCAAGTTTTGTAGTGCAGGGTACATTTGATACTTGGCTGACAACACCCGCACCTATGGGCATCTCATTTTAAACGCTGACAGGCTTTCACAAGAAATGGGTGTTGACCAGAAAAACGAACAAGCAACAATGCAACGTGCAACATAAATCAAACCACTTTTCAGATTACGAAACGCAATTAGTTTCAAATAAAACTAAAACCAAAGTTAGTTAAGTACCATTTAAGGTATGCGCTGGTATGTGAGTGGTATGTATGTATATATGTAGGTACGTATGCATGTGTGTAGGTATGGGGCATAAGCCATGCTAGTAGATATGTGCGAGTATCGTTGACCAACACGAAACAGACATCAATTCCATTTGACAAGTATTTTCAATTTCAAGGTACAATGTCATGTCCGAGACCTCATTCTAAGCAGATTCGTAACATTGCCATGACCAGTACACAACTACGGGTACAACTGCCAGCACTACTAAATAACGAAATTAAAGTAAAAAGAAAATTACTAAATAACTATATAGAACATGTGTAAATATGTATGTGCACTTGTATAATTGTATAGTAGAACAAATACATACACATGCACATACGTACATACACGGCGACAATGCGAGTTCACTAGAAGTCGAAGCACGTCAATGTTAAGTTCAATGTAAGTCCAATGCGCGCCACAGGCACTGGAGTCACTGGACCAAATAGTCATGGCTTTGGTATTGGCTGTAATTATTTTTTAACTTTTTCTTGTTTTTTTGTTTTCTTGTAATTTTCCGAACTTATATATTCATTTATTTATTTATTTGCGCTTCAACAAGTTGGCAAAAGAACGCGCGATATTCTAAATGTCTTGCGCATGAAAGCATTCATCAGCAAACCTGGCAAATATGCTGTGACGTTTATATTTATTGGTCATAAGGTGATAGAGCGTTAAAGCCATCCGCCAAATACTGTAACTTACAAGAAAATATGCACACACACATGCGCACAAATACGCATACAAACAAGCAGTACACTTACATTCTAAAGCAGTGTAGCCAAGTGTGATTGTACTCGTACTATAGATCCATCTGGTTCTGATAATTGCGCGATATACGAGTATATTTAACTTCTTTTTTTCTTGCTGCATTTCTGGACCAAAGAGCTGCTGTAGCTACGGCAAGCGTGTGCTGCGAAGGACGGCACTTGCCACTGGCCGACAACCGCCAACCACCAACTACCAACCACAACGCCAGCTGATGATCGCATTCAGCAGCAGCCAGTACCCAATTTCATTTGCTTTACTCGTTCATTGAGTGTTGATGTGGTGATGTGGGGCTGCTTGGCATTGAAATTATCGACTTGCGGTTGCATGTGGCAGGCTTAGCTTATGTAAGTTGAGGTCTGTATGTACAGTGGGTGTTGTGGGGAATAGTAATGCTTGTTTTTTTTTTTTTTGTTGCAATATTTGCTTTTTCGTATTAATTTTTAGAAAAATATAGTTTATATTTAAAACAAAACCAGTATAACAAAAAGTCACCGGATTTTTACTGCTTTTTTGTGGTGTAAATGTCAAAGAGATTCGGCCTAAAATTTCATAACTTCTAAACCGTTAAAATCAGTTATTTTGAACTTGCACAATGTGGGTAGAATAGAATTGTCTACACAACTGCATAACCAAATAAACTTAAAAATTTTATTATATAAAATGTTTGAAATTTGGTCGAGTTTTTTTGCCAGAACTAAATTATCGACAAATTTTATAAAATATTAATTTTTTTTTTTTTTTCAATTCTAGCAAGAATTATCTACAAAATTGCATAACCAAATAAATTTTAGAAAGTGTTTGAAATTTAGTCTCATTTTTTTGCTAGAGTTCAATTACCAACCAATCAATTATCTACTAAATTCTAAAAAATTGTGTAATGTTAAAAATTTATGTTTGGAATTTTGTGGGTTTTTATAGAATTTTCGGAAATTCGAAACTTTGATTTATAATAAAAAATGTAATAAAATACCATAGATTTCGACGATTTTTTGCACGTTTTTCAGAAAATTGTTTACTTTGATTTGTACTAAGAATTTTGTTTAGATGTTTTAAATTTTGACGATTTTGTAGTTTAAAAGTTTGGCACTTTGATTTATATGTACTAAGAGGTTAGATTAGGTTAGCCTGGTTGACAATAAGCCACGCATAGACCTTTTGGTTCCTAGCGATACCAGATGGAGACCGACCTCTATGAATACCGAAAGTAGACATCATGTAGGATGTCAGCGCTTTTGGCGAATCTAAGCAGAGCTGAGAGATCCGCTTTTGAGACGTCCTCCAGACCCTCAAACAATGGAGCTCCCAGTCATTTTAAACGCGTTTTTAATAATGCCGGACAGACGCACAGAAGGTGTTGTAAAGTTTCCTCAACATCCTTCCTGCATTTCCTGCATTTGTCCATGTTAGCAATCCCTTTCTTGTACGCATGTGCCGCCAATAGATTATGAGCTGTTAAAATACCTCTAGTAATTCTGCAGTCCTTTCGGGAGAGCGTAAGTACGAATTGAGTCGGTTTTTTGTCGTCAGTTCTACACATAACCTTTGCTATTTTGCATGTGGTCAGATTAGTCCACTTAGCTTTCACTCGCTTTTTCATGTAGTCGTCCATTTCGTTGTACATTGTATTTAACGGTTTTAGTATGTCGTTCTCTTGTTCAAATGGTAGTCTAACAGCACTTTTTGCTATCTCATCTACTACTTCGTTCCCCACAATGCCTTTGTGGCCAGGTACCCAATAGATATGCAGCCTACTGTTTGCGGCTAGCCTTTCTATGGTCACCCTGCTCCGTTGAACATTTTTGGACTTAATACAATATGAGTTTATTGCTTTTATTGCTGCTTGACTGTCCACGTATATATTAATTGTTAAGTTCTTTCTTGTTCGAGTGTAGGCTAACTCCGCGGCTTTCCCCACAGCAAAAACGTCCGCTTGGAAAATACTGCTGTGGTCTGGCAGCTTTATAGGCTGCCTTAACCCTAGATTTGAGCAGTAAATGCCGGCTCCCACTCCGTCTGAAGTTTAAGAGCCGTCTGTATAGATGTCAAATATCCTATGGCCAGGCTTCATGCCTTTGTGCCATCCCTCCTCTTCAATTGTAGTACGAAACCTTCTCTTCCAATTAAATATGGAGTCATGTAGTCTGTGCAACCTGAGCTCCACTATCCTATTGAGTTGTGTCCGAAGGTTCTACGGGTGAATACTCGCAAGTTTTTGAGGAAGTTATAAAATATTTTAACTTTTGGTGATTTGCTTAAAAGGTTTGAATTTAACTTTAGAAATGTTTGAAATAATAATATGAGTTAAATGCTTCCGTTTCGATGATTTTTGAAAGTTTTTGAAGAAATTTGGGACTTTGATTTATCTAAGAATTTTCGTTTTATTATGTATTTAAACTTTGTTTACTAAAAAATTAAAAAAAAAATTAGGTCTTCGCGAGTTTTAAGAGTTTATCAAAAAATTTGCCACTTCGATTTATACTTTAAAACTTTTGGGACTTTGATTTTTACTAAAAAATTTAGTAAAATATTTTCAGTTTTGGCAATTTTTTAGAGTTCTTCAAAATGTTGCTATTTTGGTGAAATGTTTTAGTTAAGAATTTTTAAAGTTGGGAATTGTGGTTTAATATTTGAATTTTGGCGAATTTTTCGAAAATTTTTGAAAAAAATTGGACTTTTATTTATACTTAAAAATTTAGTAAAATATTTTTAACTTTGGGGATTTTTTCAAAAAGTTTGGCAATTTGATTCGTACTAAGAATTTTGGTTGAATATGCAAGTTTAACGATTTCTTGCAAGTTTTTTAAACTATTTTCGATTTTAATTTATGTATACTAAAAAATCGGCGAACTTGGAAAGTTTTTCAAGAAAAAAGAAACTTCAATTTGAACAAAACAATCTGATAAAATATTTAAATTTTAGCGATTTTTCAGAGTTATTCACAAAGTTTGCTATTTTGATTTATACTAAGAACTTTGGTTAAATATTTGAATTTAGACGATTTTTAGCAAGTTTTTCGAGAATTTTGGGCTTTCGTTGATTTTTACTAAAAAATCTAAAAAATTAAGAATTTTTGTTAGAAGAATTTCATATGATTTCTTAGAAGTTTTTCATATGATTAGACAAGTTATTTTATTATAATAAAAATAAGTTTTAAAAAATATTTTAATTTTGACGATTTTTCAGAGTTTTTCAAAAAGTTGTGCACTTTGATTCATACCAAAAATTTTAGTTAAATATTTGAATTTAGACGATTTTTTGCAAGTTTTAAGTGAAATTTTAGACTTTGAATTTTATTGATAAAATACTTTAAGTTTTAAGATTTTTGCAGCGGCTTTCAAAAAGTTTGCCATTTTGATGTATACTAAGAATTTTTATGAAATGTTAGAATTTCGAAGATTTTTGGAAATTTTTTAAGAAATTTGACACTTTGATTTATACTAAAAAAATTTAGTTAATTGTTAGAATTTTGACCCCCAAGAAGGTCAAAAGTTCGGCACTTTGATTTATACAAAAAGTTTTGGTTAAATATTTGAATTGAGACGCTTTTTTTCAGTTTTGGAAGAAATTCAGGACTAGCATTAACAGCAAAAAAAATTTTATTGAGTTTTGTCCAATGTTTTTTAGACTAAAAAATTTAATAAAATGTTTGGTAATTTAAAAAAAAATTGCACTTTGATTTGTTCTGAGAATTTTCAATAAATTGGATTTATTGTAAATTTTTAAAAAATTTAGGTTTTTCTATTTTATACTAAGAAATCGATTAAATATTTGAATTGTGACGAGTTTTTGTAAGTTTTTTAAAAAAATTGGGACTGTAGTAAAAAACCTTATGAAATGCGCGAGAAAATCGGGACTTGGATTAACACCAAAAAAATTTGATTGAGTTTTGTCCGATGTCTTTTAGACTAAAAAATCTAGTACAATATTTTCATTTTTGGCGATTGTTCTTTTAAATTGGCACTTTGAATAAGAATACTAAGAACTTTCAAGAAATTTGGGACTTTGATTTAGGCTAAAAAATTTTATAAAATATTTTAAGTTTCGAAGATTTCTGAGAATTTTCTACAATTTAGCAGTTTGATTCACACTAAAAAATTTAATACAATTTTTTTTTATTATTAATTTTTATTTATTATTTAATAATTTTTAAAACAAACTAACATTAAATCCGTGTGCGTTTTTCAGTCGCACCCACTGTACGTACGTTATGCAGCAATGCGAGCATTTTGTCAAATTAGAGCATCTCGGTTGGCGCGCTTGATTGATGCTGTGTTTATTGGTTCGTATTAATTATTATTTTTCTGTGTTTTTTTTTAATTCTGTTTTTTCATTTATTATTAGTACTGCATACATTTCTTATTGTTATTAGTTTTCTGCAATTTAATTGCGAGCAAGTATTTGTTGGTTTTTTTCATTATTTTTGCCATCACTTCAAGGTACGCTGCGATCATTAAAATAAGCAAACACATAAAGCGGCGGCGCACATTAATTCAAATGGGTGGGTGCATTTCATATGCCAACTGGTGCTGCCTTATTTATTCACTTTTTTTTCTTTTTTTCAAATATATTTATTGATATGCAAGCACATTGAAGTGGTTGAAAGAGGTTTGGAATTCGATATGACAAATCAAATAATTGCAATGGATTTGTTTCTCACGCAAACGAAGTGGTTCTGTTGCGACTCAAAAGGTTATTAATAACAAATAAAACATGCATGCATACATACATACATACATACATACGTACATACATACATACAAACATACACATGCACACTCTGCTGGAAATAACTGCACAAATTATTTTAACAATGCTTTAATTATATTTTACTATCAATTCTGGGGGCTAATTTAAATAATTTTAAGGCAGTTAACTTGGTTTTTGAGATATAAACGTCATTACGCCCCAACTGAGCTCAACCACAATCGCTAAGGTAGTTAGAAATCTATAAAAAGCCGGAAAATCTACATAACTCATTCGCGAATTAAATGTCATATCCAGTGCGCTGAAATATTTATGAATCGCATACACAGCTCGCTGAAAGTTGGTAATGAAAATTGCTCGAATCTTGATGAGAATTTTAAAATTGAGTTATGGCATACCAATCGTTGGCTTGCAATATGCTTATGACCTCCAAATGCCACACAAGTAGCTGATAGTAGCGCTCGAAAAATCATAAATTTTGTCTAACAATCGGGCAAAGCAAACAAATTTATATTGAAAAATCTCACAAAATCGCAAAAAATTTAGGTAAAAAGGTTAGATGTGACCTAAAATGCAGCAAGTTTCCTTATATAAACTAATTTTTTCAAGAAATTTGGGACCTTTATTTATATTAAAAAATCTAATGAAATATTTTGAATTTTAATAATTTTATGCAAATTTTTCAAGAAATTATATTTATATTTATTGACGCCCTCGACAGCCTTTTTGGATGTTTGGCTGAACTCCTCCTCCTATTTGTGGTGCGCGTCTTGAAGTTGTTCCATAAATGGAGGGACCTACAGTTTCAAGCCGACTCCGTACGGCAGGTATTTTTTTTGAGGAGCTTTTCATGGCAGAAATACACTCGGAGGTTTGCCATTGCCTGCCGAGGGGCGACCGCTATTAGAAAAAACTTTTTTTAATTTGGTGGTTCACCGAGATTCGAACCAACGATCTCGTTTTTTTTTTTTTTTTGGTGGGTGAGGTAGGGTTCAAAATGCCTTCGCACTTACAGCGACCTTCGTCTACTGTGTCGTGTAGTGTGGCCACTAAAACGATCCCTCCTCTCCTTCTAGGGAGACCTCTTTCCCGGAACTGCTTTCTATATTACTTCGGGAGGGCCCAGAACGGCATCCATAAAAGATCAATTCTATTCATCCACGTCTGGGTCCACCATATTTGTAGCCAGCTTTCATGCTATAAGCTCGTCTTCTTGTGTCTTTATCCGACCGGCTTCGATTTGTTACACTGTGTCGAGGTCAATCTTTTTTTTTGCAGTATGTTCTCAATGTATTTCTTTACCGCGTTCCAGCTGTCCTCGCGTTCGAGCATTTTGCTGATTATGTTGCTCGGTGCGATGTCGCTAATCTGCTCCCTTAGAGCATTTCTTTCCGCGAGCCTAACGTGAGAAACTAAAAAACGTGTGTTCAGCAGCTGTCCTCGCGTTCGAGCATTTTGCTGATTATATTGCTCGGTGCGATGTCGCCAATCTGCTCCCTTAGAGCATTTCTTTCCGCGAGCCTAACGTGAGAAACTAAAAAACGTGTGTTCAGCGTCTTCGCTCAGCGCTTCGCAGTATATGCACTTGGAATCGGTTACCTTGCCCATGCGGTATAGGTGTCTCCGGAAGTATTCATGGCCCGAGAGGAACTGAGTTAAGAAGTAGTTCACTTCCCCGAAGTTCTTTTGGACCCATTTGTCAATTGATGAAATAAGTTTCGCCGTCCATCTGCCACTCGGTTCAGTGTCTCATCGGCTTTGCCACCGCAGCATGGTTTGGTATCTCCGTTCTGAGAAGCTAGTGATGACGTGTTTCTACTTGGAGTCCCACGCATCCACTCGTTCCCGAACCATGAGGTCGGCGGGTATCTGCCCGTTGTACAGCCTCCAGTGCTTTGCGCTTGGCTTTGCACTTTAGCACAATTCCCCATACTTCGTTGCCGTACAGAAGAATTAAGTTTGTGGCCGCCATAAGTAGCTTTTTCTTGCTCTGTGTTGGCCCACCAATGTTTGCCACTAATCTACTTAGCATACCCGTGACTGTTGCTGTTTTGGTAGCCCAGAAGATCAGCCTGCAGTCAAGTTGAATACCTAAATATTTCATTACTTTTTGGGTCACTAAGAATGTGTCGCCTATTTGCATGCTGACCTCGAGTGGCATGTGACTTCGTGTCATAAGGATGACTTCGGTTTTATGTTTGGCAAGCTCCAGGCCGTGGTCCTCAAGCCATATTTGCGTCCTTATCATGACTTGGTTCAGCTTCCTTCTAGCGTCCTCAGTGTCTTGAGCTGGTATGACCACAGCTTTATCGTCCGCGTATCCCACTAGATATGTATCTTCTTGCATTTCTATACTCAATATCTCATCGTAGCTCAGATTCCAGATAACGGGGCCGATAATAGATCCTTGAGCTGCGCCAGTCGATCTCCCTTGATTCCGAATGGTAGTCTCGCACCAACCCATTCGGCTACGGCGGCCGCTTTTTCAAACTGATTCGAAAGTTTTACTCCATCTTGGCACTCGTTTTTTTTCCTTATTCACTTCACTCGGGAGCATAGGGCCTCGACAAGACTCAGTCTTGCGTTGGTTTCCATACTCTATTTTGTATTCTTGCTGCTTGGGGCGCCATCTGGGTTTTACATTTTTCTGTCAGAAGGATCACACAGATGGTTGAGGACTTCGCTAAACTAATGTGTCTGCGCTATTACCGCGATTGCCTGCTTCGTCTTGCTGGTGCAATGTGTAACTGTGTCTTTTTCTTTATGTTTTGCTTGTTTTAGCAGCCACAATGCAAATAATGCGCTAACTTTTTGTGCGGGGATAAGGATTGGAATGATAAGGTTTTTAGGGTTGAGGAATGAAATTTTTTTTTTGTTTTTTTAAACTAGGAAAGTAGGTAAGTTTGGAAACGTGCGATAACCGTGCTTTACGTGAGATTTGAGCTGACAATCTCTGGAATGGTAGGCTAGTGCACTTAAGCTAGACTACCGAGGGCGCACTCGGATATTTACTGTCAAATTTTTGAAGTTTCGAAAAAATTAAGGATTGACAGCAGTGAAGATTAGGCACAATTTCCATATGAACAAATTTTCAGTTGACGTGCCTCCTGTCGTGCTTAGATAATTCTAACAGCAAATAACACATTGGTCGACGGCTTGCGGCCAGTTTCATAACTCCATATAACTCCAGTAAGACTAAGCCAAACTATTTCGAAATTTCTGTTGAGTCACGAAAAATGGTCAAATTCCTTTACGAGTAGCAGCCCTCCAGGTTTTTCACCAACATTTCATCAATGCATCAACACCTTCGAAATGCAGGAAAAGTGAGAAATTGCGAAATACACAAATCATTAGGTGAGCCAAATATGTACAACATAGCCGAAACATGCATCAACAAGCCAAGCAGCAGCAGGTGCAACAACAACAACAACAACAACAACAATAATAGTAGTACCAATAAATCAACATCGTACTAATTAGCAAACCGTTAAGTGACAAAAGCAAAACCTATGCCGGGCGAATGAGAAGGCAAAAAGCAAAAAACAAATAAAGAATTGAAAAAAGAAAGAAAAAATTAAAAAAAAAAATAGTAAAAAATACTAAACAAAATAGTAAAAAAAAAGTTCAAGAAATAGTAAAAAAGGAAATTTTTTTTTTAAATAAAAAAATATATTCACAGCAGCAAAAAATGCTCTTATTCGCTCGATGCATAAAAAATGTATTAAATTTTTTTTAGTTCGTTTAGAATGGCACATATTTGCCCAACCAGCCGACCACAAGACCACAAGCGCGCTTACTGGTCATGCAAGGAAGAAAAAGGCAATTAGGAAAACGTTTGTAAAAATTGCAGAAACTGAGAATAATCCGCAAGCCATTCAAGTAAACCGTAAGTCAAAACATCAACAAAAAGCTTAAAATTTAGTAAAGTATTTGCAACAGTGGGCTGTGCTGTTTTTTGTTGTTGCCTTTAAGAATGTGCACTGCTCTATTTGGCAACCAGCAATAGCAACAACCTCCTGCCTTTAGCAGATGCTATCAGCAAACGTCGTTGGCGTCCACCTACAAAAATGCTGAAGGCAAAGTGGCACGTAAGAAAATAATAATAACCATTAGCCAAAACAAGGCAACACAACAAATCGGGGAGAAAAATATAATGAAAATGTATAACGAAAAGAATAAAAAAACAAATAAAAAAAACAAAACAGCTGCTGAAAAATTATTAGCCAAAAATGCAACTACCAAAATCACCAAATTGCAAGTGCAACTTTGAAATGCATTGAAAGTAGTAAAGCACCAACTGAAGCGCAAGCACAAAAACAACACAATAACTCAACACTACAACCAGCCAATGCGAGCAGAACCGGTGAAGCCCACAAACAGCGATAATCGATAGCGGATGAACGACCAACAGGCGCGCGTCGAATTGTGGCATGTGGCATGCAGGCGATGTGGCTCATATGCATTTTCTTATTGCATTTTGATAAAACATAAAACTAAAATATGGCTGTGGTGCTCTGGCAGTGTTGTTGTTATATTTTTATATTTTTTTGGTTGCGCCAAATTTCGAACCTTTCACGCTAGGCCATTTTTTTATATATTTTTTTTTTTACTTTTTTTTACCAACTCACTGCCTTGTTTGCGGTATTTTACTGTTGTTCTTGTTGTTGTTGATGTCGTAGTAGTCACTTATTGCCGTCGCCTGTGCTGGGCGAAAACAATCAGAGCGTTTCTATTGCCTGCATTGAAGCGCATTCAACTACCGAAATACAGCAGCGAAGGTATGCGCGCGAGCAGCACACAAGCAAAGCAGTGAGTTCGTGTGGTTGAAAGTGTATTTATTTATAAGTCGCTGTGTGAAGCTTTAGGCATGCACATTCGCTTTTTAATGAACAGGTTGAAATTGTGGCTCAGTGCATGTGGATTGATTTTGCCTAAAGTCGGTGAGTTTTCTTTGTGGCTTTAATTACCTTTCAGCCGAAATTTTGCTATTGTTATGTCAGATTTTTTTGTTGGTTTTTTGGTTGCTTGATATCCACTTACTTGTTGGCAGATATTTGCAATTGGCAATATATCTGTCGTCACCTCAATTCATTTGTTACAGTTCGTGATTTTCCCTGTGGCTTTTGAGTGCAAAATACAAATCAGTCTTAGGCAAGTTCTATATTTTTTGTTAGTTTGTGGTGGTGGCGGCTTCAGTGAATCCAAATTTGCAAGTACTCAACTTTATGTTGGTAGTGCTGCTGATATAATAAAGAAGTTTAAAAATATTTTTTTTGTAAAAAATACGGAATTAAATTGTTGATATAATAAAAAAGGTTTAAAAATTGTTTTCGGGAAAAAATTACAACCGAACTATTTTTTGTTTTTCATTAAAATATTTGCGTATTTTCACTTCACTTGATCCTACTTCCATAATAAAATATGACATTTTTTTTACTAAATTACAATAAAATTACAATTTTTCTCAGATCTGGCGCTTTTCTCAACGTGTTAAGTCTTGAGAGAATGAAATTGAAATTTGAATAGGTCAAGCCAAGGAGCACCAAGAGATTTGGTGGCTCCTAAAACACTCAGGCTAATTGTATTTAGAGCTCTGGAAAAAGGGTAGATAGTCAAGGAGGGAAGGAGAAAAATATCAGTGAAAGAGATAGGAAAGAATAGGGACAGAGGCAAAGGTAGTTAGTTCTATCAGAATTTTCCAGATTCGTTGGCAAATCCTGCAGTTTTAGAGAACGATCTCTTCGAGATACTTCGCTATGTTTTCGTTGATCTTAAATTCAAAGAATTTTGCTTTTAATTGGAGGGCTTGAAATACTTCTCTCAGACCATTCATATTTCCCGCTGATCCATTTTTGATGAGTTCGGCAATTAAGTCACCTTCCCCACTTGCTTTTCCAGTTTTAGCTCTTTTATCGTAAAGCTAATTTCATCAATTTTTTATTCAATCAGTGGTTTGACCAAAATTTCTGCTGATCGAATGCTGTTGCTAGGTCTTTTATATATTAGAAAGTAAAATTTCCATCTTGTGAGAACTTTTTCTTCAGCTGAAATAAAGTAACTCTGCGTATCCATCTGGAATGAAACACCAATTGATAAAAAAAGTTTCACCTGATGCGCAGCTACAAAGGCAAACCTCCGAGTGCGTTTCTGATATTTCTGTTATGAAAAAGTTCTTCATAAAAACCATGAATTCTTTGCGTTCATAGTGTCGCTCGGAGTCAGCTTCCCTCCATTTTTGGAACTATAACCAGAAATAGGAGGAGGAGCTCGGCCAAACACCTAACAGCAGTGTGCGCGCCTATTATTTGTTTACTTATTTTCTTTATAAGCACAGAAGAAGGAAGCTTGACGGACTCATGCTGCCTTAGCTAAAAGGAGTTACAATCCAGCTATCCAAGGAAATTTAATATCTTGGAGTAAGCGATAATATCGATAGTAAGCTCTTCTGGAAATCGCACGTTGAAACAAAGGCATCGAAAGCACTGACAGCCTTCTGGCAGTGCAAGGGGTTTTTTGGAAAAACGTGGAGTTTTTCTCCTGGCAAGATTCTATGGATCTACATGGCTGTGATAACACCAATTATCACCTATGCATCAGTGGTCTGGATGAGTAGACTCTCTCTCTCGGGGCAGTTAGGAGGACCTTATCGAGACTACAACGCACTGTGGCCATCTGTTGCGTCGGAGCTTTTCCGACTACTTCAGACCCGGCATTGGATGCTCTGATTAGGCTACCAACACTTGATGTTTTCATTCAAGGAGAGGCCTTGAAGGCCATCTGCAGGCTGAAACATCATGGGAACTGGTACGGCCCCTATATGGCACTGGACAAGAGAGTAGGCATGGATTTCAATCCAACGGTCTTTGTCATTCCCCATTCCATGCCATCCAGAGTCGTGCTTGAGAAGAGATATAGTGTGGTGCTGCCAGAGGCTCAACTATGGTCAAACTCAAAAAATGAGCCCGGCAAACACTGTCCGCTCATTTTCACGGATGGCTCCAGGACCGAGCATGGCTCCGGCTCTAGGGTCTACGTGAAATCCAGCGGGACAAAACTGCACTTTGCTCTTAGAATGCATGCATCTGTGTTTTAAGCGGACGTGTATGCCGTTCAAGAAGCAATGAACTTTGTTGTGGAAAACAGATGGAGAGGCAGATCTATGTGTCCGCACCGACAGCCAAGCTGCGCTCATGGCCTTAGACAGACCCCCAACCACTTCAAGGGTAGTCCAAACCTGTAAATCCAGGCTGAACTATGTCGGTAGACATAATAGCCTGATGCTAACATGAGTCCCGGGACACGTGGGTATCGGGGGTAACGGAATCTCTTACTCTTCAGCCAGACTGGGCTCTGAGGCCAACTTTTTTGCCCCGGAACCCGTTCTGCCACCCTCTTCTGCAGCCATCAAAGCCACGGTTAGCAAACGGGTTACTCTAACCCACAAGCGAGTTTGGCAGGCTGAGAGAGGCTGCAGTTGGACAAACTGATGTTACCTGTCATGTTCGACCGACTGTCACAGTTCCTCCTCCCTGTAAGCAGAGGAGACTTAAGGAGGCTGGTTGGACTGGACGGGCCACTTTCCACATGGAAAAGGTGGGCATCTCAGACAGTGTACTCTGTCCAGCTTGTGAAGAGGAGGATGAGACGGCGGATCATTTCCTGTGCATCTGCCAGCCTTCGCTCGAATCAGGTTTCAGGTCTTTGGCACTGATGTGTTAAGAAGTTCCTTGGCACCACAAGATCTACTTAGCTTACTTCGGAAATCGGGTAGTTTTAAAGAAAATTAAAAAGGGAACTCGAGTGCAGTACAATGGATTTAATTGTGTCTGAGTGCTGCACTTGCTAATGTGTGCCGACAAAAACAAAAAAAAAACACAGAGAAGAACAACTTCCGCATTTCTCTATGACATTTATTTATAAACTGAATAATAGACTGAATAAGGACCAAGAATAGAACCTTTTGGTACTCCAGATTTTTATCGTCAATAAGCTTGTACATTTTTTAGTGGAATCAAATAGTTTCATCTCTGATCAAAGCTTGCAAAAATCATGGTGACAGTAAAAACGCAATAAATTTTCGATGACATAAGTGCCTTAAATATTTTTCTGTAAGTTTAGCTTAGCTTTAAAAAATGTATCAATAATTATTTTATATTTTATTACATTCACTTAATTAGAATATATCTTTAGCCATGATCATGTGCTGATTGCATAAACGCAACTAATGCGCATTTCAATGCATTTAGACACCTACACAGAAACTATTTGAAGTTCAAGTGCAATGAGCGGCCCACGCCAAAATCTAACTAAATGAATCTGGTTGACCATATTTTAATGCAGCTCATCACATTTTATTGAATTTACTCGGTAATTAATTATTCATAAAGGCGAAATATATCATTTTGAAGGGCAGTCGGCTTAGTAATAATGATTTATGTAGAGTGGCTTCATCATACCTCACATGGTGTTTAAAAGCTTGGCTTTTTTATGTACCTATACATTTTTTTTTTTTTTTTATGTGTTGAATATTATTTTTATTTTTGATAATACCTCTATTACCTCTTGGGTTTATAATAAAATAAAAAAAATTAGGTTACTGAATTTTTTGCTAGAACACTCGTATAAAAATTATCTTTGACGCAGCTCCACGCAGAAAAGGGCAGCAAACTTACAGAAACAGTGGAATGTATTCGCATATTTAGTGAAATTTTTTCTTACAATTGCTTAGATGGACATTTTGATTAATGAAAGTTTCTTTATTACGACTAACCGTATTTTCTGAGTATAACAGACAAGGACACCTCAAATTGCAAGGAATCGGAATATTTTTTGTACCGAAAATTTTGGGATTAGGCAAATTGGTTAAAATTCAAAAGTTGAAAATTCCAATCTTATTACCAAAAATTCGTCTGAAATCACGGCATATAACATATATACATATTTAGGTTCTCAATAACATTCTGTAGAGCAAAAGATCAGTATAAAATGCAGACAAATCAGGCTTCAGACGCTACTCGTGAGACACCGCCTTACAAACCATAGTAGTTTGTTGATGCTCTGATCGTCAATATCCCTCAATGATAGTTGAAATGCAGAAACAGGGCAGCTTAGACACAATCTGCAAAATACTGGGCAGTTATGCAGGCGATGCTCCAGGGTGTTTTTAGCAACAGGCGCCTTTGATTCGCCACTTCGCTGCTCGCTATCTCTGGGCTCTGCTCACTTGGCGAAAAATTTGCATGCGACACCAGCAACAAAGTTATCGAGCAAAATTCTGCATGCATGGTTATGTCTCGTAAAAGAGATATAACTCACTTTATTCAATGCTGACAACTCTCTTTTCTGATATTAGGCGAATTTCATTAGACCTCGTTCATACAGGATTGCTTCAACACGTAGCTTGTGGAAGACCGCGAAACGGCAAAACCAAAACAATTGCAAGCAACGGAGTTGCCATGTGTGAACTCGAAGAGCACAACCAAAAAAGTGAACGCGATTCTAATAACACTCAGTAAGTGCTTCACAACCTACCAGATGTTTATTTATGCTAATATTTAGCTTCATCCATTCGCCACTCGCTAACCCATGACGAATCGAAGATGGTAATTTTTTTATACAATATATAAGCCCATATACAAATTGGCGCAAAATTTATCATTCTATTGGAATATACGCCCTAATACAAGGTGGCGCAAAAATAATCATCCTATCGGAATATTTACAATTTGTGCAAAACACGTCATATTTAAGGCTTTTGCACTAGACAGCTGCAGTTTATAAACTAACATGCAATGGAAGATGTTTCAATATGTAAAGGGTGATTTTTGAAAAGCTGTAGAAAGTTTTACAAAAAAACATTCGAAAAATTCAGAAAAATGCATGAAATTTTTATTTAATTCGATAGTACAGTCCACATAATTTAATGTTTGAAGATTATTTCATGCAATTGCTGGCCGGGACTGCGCTTCAAATGGTCCATCCGCTTATTCCAATGTTTCGGCCGGTATCTCACTTATAGATGCTTTAATATTGTCTTCCAATGCGTTAATTGAAGCAGGCTTGTCTGAATAGACATGAGCTTTAACATAGCCCCACAAAAAAGAATCTAAAGGCGTTATTGCGCACGATCTGGGTGGCCAATTGACAGGTCCCGAACGTGAAATAAAATGTTCACCGAACTCGCCTCTCCACGAGTTGCATTTTGGGTAAAAAAAAGTTGGATATCATTTCACGGTAGCGCTCACCATTCACAGTTACGTCCCGATTCGCAGCATCTTTGAAGAAGTTCGGTCCAATGATACCTCCAGCCCATAAACCGGACCAAACTGTGACCTTTTCTGGCTGATCTTCACTCCAAAATCGACAATTCTGCTTATTTACGTACCCGTTGATCCAAAAATGAGATTCGTCGCTGAACACAATTTTTCGATAAAAAAGTGGATCTTCGGCCAATTTTCCAAGAGCCCATTCACCAAAAATTCTGCGTTGCGGTAGGTCGTTCGGCTTCAATTCTTGCACCAGCTGTATTTTTAAAGGCTTCACACCTAAATCCTTTCGCAAAATTTTCCACGTTGTTGAGTAACAGAGGCCCAATTGCTGCGAACGGCGACGAATCGATAAATGATGGGTAACATTAACACTGGCCGATACATCTGCGATATTTTCTTCAGTTCGCACTCTATGTAAGTTGGTGGTTTGATGTCCAATAATGTAAATTTGGTTCTAAATTTAGTCACAATAGCTCAAATAGCCGCTTCAGTGGGTCGATTAAACTGACAATAAAATGGAAAAGGCGCGCGATGAACTTTCTTAACAGAACACGCATTTTTATAATAAAATTCAATGATTTGCAAGCGTTGTTCGTTGGTAAGACGATTCATGGTTAAATTATAGACCAAACTGAAGATATTTGACAGTGAAACAAAACACGAAACGTGCGTCAGCTGTTTAAACCAACTGTTTAAAAAGATAATAGCTAAAAAATCACCGTTAGAAGTCCACGAAAGTGGGGAAAGTCCCTGATCGCCATTCACTTGGGAGTGGCCAGGACGATTCTTCCGCATATGGCCTAAGCAGCTCACAACTTCCGGGCCTCAGCCAAGTATACGTCGGGTAGCATTCGTTCGAGAGAAAATTAATGTGCGAAGGCGAAGCAATCCGAGATGTCTGGATATGCGCTGGGTTTGGTAGCCCCTACGTAAAATTGAAACCCAAGACCACAACATTTCGTTTAAACAAGACGGAGTTACATGCCATACAGCCCGTGAAACAATGAATTTAGTGCTTCGTCGTTTCGGAGAGCAATTTATCTCTCGTTTCGAACCAGTGGATCGGGCAAAAAAATTGTGTTATATTTGGCAAGGTACGTAAACTCTAAGTGCTTTGTGGATAAACCAGCTTCGATTGAAGCATTGAAAGCCAACATTACTAAAGTTATTCACGAAATACCAGCCGAAGTC
Source organism: Anastrepha obliqua (assembly GCF_027943255.1). NCBI lineage: Eukaryota > Metazoa > Arthropoda > Insecta > Diptera > Tephritidae > Anastrepha > Anastrepha obliqua. Next base: position 14,092,108 of record NC_072893.1, read on the forward strand.
CTTCAGCGAGTGATTCAAAGTCCTCCAGCTATTAATTGGTATTTACGGATGGCTGAGTCACGGCGCAGTTGCGGCCAACATTTGAAAGGTAGCATCCATAAAAAAAATAACTTTATAAATGGTTCTACACAAAAATAATAAAGATTGTCCAATCAACTTGAGTTTTCGTTGCTTTATTTCAATTTAAAATCCGATACCTCTAAATTCAACACCCTTTTGAATCCCTTGTATTCACTAAGTAAGTAGCTAAACTTCCAAATATTATAGAAGAATTATGTAGGAACACAGCTAGTAATTGAAAATTAAAAACCGTGTACACCCTGTACAAAAATCACTTATGCACATTTGTATTTGTAAAAGTACTTGAACGCTCGGTCCGACCTTGACATTGACAAGTGACTGTGCGGGCGCCACAACATTTGTCAGAATCTTCCCATTTTCGGTTAAACGATTTTATGGGCGCGTTGATTAATATGCAAAGCTGTCACTGCACACTTTTCGCCCGCATAACCAACTCATCTTTTTGTTTGTTTGAAAGAATTTAAAAGCGAACACCTTCGCACTACCTTTTCAACCGCGACAAAATAAACAATTTAAAATTTTACATTGGCAGCTTTGCATACATGCGCACATACACACATACTAACACAAATTTCAAGCAGCGCCCGTGAATTGAGATAATTTCATGCTGTTTAAATAACCCAAAGCAAAAATTGTAAATAATATTTTATTTAGTGAAAATTAGTTTCAGTTGTTTAAGGTAAAACATTCATTTGTATGGTGGCAGATATGAGTGTCTGTGCTTATACATACATGTATGCATACATACATACAAACATTTGCATGTTTTTTGTACGAAATTCTATTAGCCAGCGAATGGTTGATTGAACTTGAAGTAGTTTACTGCTGCGCTACCGCTGGCTCTTGCGCTGGTGATGGCTGGCGATGATCCCAACGCTTCCACTCCCAAAAATTTAAACGAAACTTCACAGCATAACAGTAAATCATTGGCCGCTAGCAACAGCATCTAATAATAACCGAAGTGCCATAGAAGTAGCACCCTCTCCTAGCAACAGCAACAACTACAACAACAATCCTATTATTAACATTAATAACAACAATAGCCGTTACGGTGTTGGTAGCAGTCGGAAAATAATTGGTTTATTGGCTAATGGGCGAAGAAGCAATTCTCGCAAGCAGACAGCAGCACGGCATCAATTTATGCAACAACTGCAAAAACAATGTGCGGAGTGGAGCTACCGCTCAGCAACTGCCACACCACGCGACAGCAACAAAAGCAATTGCGCTTTGCAAATACATTTAAAACTTAAGCAGCCTGTGGCGTGAAAAGCGTGCGACGGTTATTCAAAATGTTTGCTAGCAGCCAGCCTCTGTATTACCAACAACAACTCTTAGTCTGCTGAGCTGCTGTTTTAATATAATTTCAATTTTATTTCTTCTTGTTTTTTTGCCTCAACTCTGTTATTTGTTAATAATATTTAATTTATTTAGATAATTCTTAGTTTGGCTTTTGATTTTTCTCAGCCATACAAATCAATTTACCATTCCATGAATAATGATTATAATTAAATTTAAACTTTAGCGTCTCGCACTGGCAGTAGCGAGTGGTGCAGTGCCTGCATAGAAGCACACACCTGGCATTCAACTTTTCTTACTGAAATATAAGCATTGACTGGTGGTAGAGTGCGCGTATTAGGTGGAATTTTCATGTATGTATTCAAACGTTAGACGCGTTTTTCTCAAAACTATATTTTTTGCTGTGGTCCTATGGATATACACAGCACTTATCAGACCAATCATCACTTACGCTTTTGTGGTCTGGTGGCGACGGAGCGTGGTTAAGTCCACAATCCGGGAACTATACAGGCTACAAACACGTGTATGTTTATGCATCACGGTTGCCATGAGTACAACCTCTAGTGATATCCTAAGTGCTTTGCTTGATTTGCTTCCCCTCGATCTTAAGATACAACAGGAAGCAATAAAAGCAATGTGTAGACTCCATAAATATGGTTTCTGGCACGAAGATGGAACTTCGGGACACAGAGAAATCTTTAAGTTGCTATCTGAGCAGTATCCTCTGTTTTTGGCATCTAAAGACAACCTGATATCCATAGTTTCATTTGGAAGGAAATTTGATGTCAGATTTCCATAGCATAAGCAATGGAGCAATCCATTCAGGGAGGTTTGACGGATATTTTTTTTACCGATGGCTTTAAGAATGAAATACTTTCTGGAGTCGGATGGTACTTAAACGATAGTAAGAAGTATCACTATGCTATGGGGGGAATGGCAACTGTTTTCCAAACAGAAGTTTTTGCCATCCTAAAAGTAGCCGAATGGATAATCGAGAGGAGATGAAGCGGGAAACAGATTGGAGTTTTCAGCGACAGTCAGACTACACTGAAGGCCCTGGAGAACGCGAAGCAAACCTCAAAGATTGTTCAAGAAGAAACTTAATTCTGTCGCAACACAAAACAGATTTTAACTTCTATGGATTCCAGGACACTCCGGTGTTCCAGGAAAGGAAATTGCCAATGATTTGGACAACCGTGGATCAGCGGTTCCCCTACAAGGGCCAGAGCCAATAATCGGAATCAGTTCCGCAGGAATCATGAATTGGATCAGCGATTATGTAGGCAATCTACGTAAAGAGCGATGGTGCGGTCATGAACGCTGCAGAACTGCAAAGTGTTTTGTGACAAGTCCGAACAGAAAACTGTCGAACTCTCTACTAAAATTTGGAAGAAAAGACGTTCGGTTGATGGTCGGTATTATTAAAGGACACAACCCATGGGGTCAGCGTATTACCACTATTGGAATTATTGAGTACCCGATGTGCCTGTCTTGCTTTAAGGAGATGGATAGCACTGAGTATTTTCTCTGTGAGTGTTCTGCCTTTGCTAGAGCAAGGCTATGAGTTTTGGGTTCCAATGTCATGAGAATGAGTAATATTCGTTCCCTAAAACTAGAGGATATTTAGAGATTTGCCAAAGAATCTGGAAAATTCTCACAGGACTAACTACTTTATCTCTGTTTCTATTCTTTCCTATCTCTTTCTATGATACTTTTCTCATTCCCTCCTTGACTATCTACCCTCTTTCCAGAGCTTTAAATACAATTGGATTTTTAGCCTCAGTGTTTTAGGAGCCACCAAATCTCCTGGTGCTCCTTGGCTCGACCTTTTCAAATTTTAATTTCAATTTCATATTTTTCGAACTGCCGTACACGATAACTCGAAAAGTTATTGACGGATCTCACTGAAATTTTGCACACATCTTTTTTATGGTATTACTTTCTATGTGTATTTACAAAAACTTTTCGAAAAAATAATTTTTTCGAAGCAAAAATAGTAGGAAAATTCGCCCCTAAATTATTTTTTTTTCGAAGCTTTTTATTCCGCGAATTTTTCATTTCATATAGAAATGATGACATTAATAAACACAAAAATTTTTGGTTTTTTGTATTCAGGTCACTGACGCTGATGCTACAATGCCCACCGATTGTCCTTGTTGGAAGAATTGAGTGTACATCCGCCATTTTAAATGATTAAAATAAAAAGAAAAATTTTATATTATTTTAATGTATAAATAAACTGCATGCCAATTTTGGAAAAAATATATTAACTTCTTTATTTTAAAAAATTTCAATGAAAATCAGAGAAAATATGGCAGTTTACAGGTATCTGTCCCCTTAATACAATTTTTTTTAAATTTTTGGTTTTTGTACCATCATTTATGGGTAAAATTGTTAGTGCTAGATATATAAAATCACATTTTTGCTTTGTATGTGCAAGGAGTGCAGTTTATCCTACATCAGCCTTGCAAAGCCTCTAAAACATCTATTCTGACTAAGCGATCTATGAATATGCAGTTACAGCAAACACCAAAATGATAGAAAAAGTGTTTTCTAATAGCGGTTACCCCTCGGCAGGCAGTAGCAAACTTGCGAGTGCATTTCTGCCAGGAAAAGTAAAGGGGTTATATTCGTTATATTCCAATTACATAACTTAAAAAAAAATTAAAAATATCCTAGTTTCACTTCAAAATTCGTAAAGTGGCGAACAAATTAAATTCGTTTCTTAGTTTCATAAGAAGAATCATAACAGAAACAAAAATACAAATTTTTCATCTACGAGAAAATTTTAAATTTTATAGTAACAAATTTTCCAAGACACACAATCATACTAGCCGCAAGGCCAACGAACGCAACGTACGCCCATCACTCATGAGAAAAACACAAAATCCAACAACAATTTCGAAAACAATTGCCAAAAGCATTTATGAACCTAGTTGTTTATGTTAAACGTTTGCTGTTTAATTAATGAGAAAATACTGCAGTTAGCGCTAGAATTGGCAAAATAATAACAGTTTTATATCGCCGCCACTAATAGCACCGAAAAAATATGCAGCTTACAAATGTATATAAATTGTATGTATATATGTATATGTGTATATGTATATGAATATGTGTATGTACGAGTATATGTTTGTGTGCATACAGTTATTCACATGAATTTACATATTTGTGTACATAGCAAATGAAATCGAAAGTTAGCGGCAATTGAACCTTGGTGAGAATTACGACCGAATTGATTGGCTCCAAGACAACTAAGTAACAACGCAAATATTAATCGGTGAATGGCGGCATAAGAGCATGCGAGCCACACTTAATGCTGGCATATTTCAAATTGTATAATCAATTTTTTGCAACCAGATGCAACAAAAATATGGATAATAAAATTAGAAATGTGATTGAAACTATATCAAACCCAAAACCTAAGCCCGCCTTTCCAAAACCGATTAAAATAAAAAATTGGTTTAATGTAGGGAACGCCCAGCGAGGAAGCAGTCGGCATTTGTTGAGTCAGTTTGCGATTTGCCTGCCGATAGCGGAATTTGCATTAGTTTTTCGGTTTGCTATTTGTTTTATTGCTTTGGCGAAAATGCCAAAATTTATTTTGAGTCACTTTGAAAATGAAGCCACAAAGCTTAAGTATTATGAGTCCACTTTTTTTCTTTAACCCATTTACATAATTTTAATTAGCTTGGCCTTGCGCCCATGCATTGTGCGGCGCTGTGGTTGATTTACATTTTTATGCAAATAATGGTCTGTCTTTTTTCTGTTATCTACATTCCTAAACATGTCGAATTCCGTGCCTTCAAACTACGATTTGCGGACATCGAAAAACCACTTGTGAAATGCTGCTCTCCCGGTTCAAAAGGAAATCTTTTTTGCATCGAATCGTTACGGGTGATGAAAAATGGGTGTATTTCTCCAATCCCTAGCGTAAACGATCGTATGGTCCACCCGGCCACAAGCCGAAAACAACGGCCAAACCAAATGGCTTCGGCCGCAAGGCGATACTGTGTGCTTTCTGGGATCAGCGTGGTATGATTTGGTACGAGCTATTAAAACCAGGTGAAGCAGTTGACGCTGCACGCTACCAACGACAATTGGCCGATTTGTACAGCGCTATACACCGAAAACGCCCAGAATATGCCGATCGGCGTCACAAAGTAATTTTTCTTGATGACAATGCACCGCCACATCGAACAAGAGCGACCCGGGAATTGGTGGAGACGTACGATTGGGAACCGCTGGTGCAGGCGGCTTACTCACCAGACTTGACCCCTTCCGATTATCATTTGTTTGCATCGATGGGCCACGCACTTTCCGAGCAGCGCTTCAATTCTCACGAAGAAGCCAAAAAATGGCTCGATGATTGGTTTGAGTCCAAAGCCGGCCAATTTTTATGGCGCGGCATGCACAAATTGCCTAAGAGACAGGAAAAATGTGTCGCTAGTGAATCTTTAAATCTATAGTGTTTTATTACAAAAAGTCAAATGTGTCATATAGAGCTGATACAGAAATTTCAGTTACAGATTTGAAATTGTGATTAAAAATTGGATTAAAAACATGTATCATAACCCAATCATCAGAAATGCTGTTGTGCAGTGTAATACTTATAAAAAATATTTTTATAAAATTAAATTTTAAATTTAGTATAATATTAATTTAGTATTTAAAAATCACCGAATCACTGTAAACCGTTTATGCAGAATTTTTACAACTTAAAATATACTTTTTAAACAAATTTTATAAAAATATTAAATATTTTTTTTAATTAAAAAAAAAGTTTTTTCCTATAAGTGTTTTAGGATCGAGATTATTTTAAATTAAAGAAACAAATAAATAAATAACATTTTTTATATTTTTATAAAAAAAACTTAAAAAAATACAGTTGAGCCCAAAAAATCAAAAATTTTTTTCTTAAATATTAGAAAATAACCGAAAATATTTTACCTTAAAAAATGTATGGAAAAAAATTTAGGAAAAATTTTTTTTTTTGCCGTTTTTGAAAAACATCCCCAATTTTTTCATTTATTTATTTCTTCATTTTTTACTATTTTAAATAAAAGTCTAGCCTCTCGAGTACGAAATTAACACACATTTCAGCTTTATACAAAAGTTACAAAATCTGAGGGAATTTTCATTAAAATATCAACATTTTTAATAAAGTTTATAAAAATGTAAAATTCTTCTTTTTTTAATAAATATAAAATTTTTCTTTTTTCTTCTAGTTTTTAAAATCTTTGTTTTTCCATAGGTATTATAACAAAAAACAAAAAAAATTTAAATGAAAACAAAATCCAATATTGTTATAAAAATAAAAAAAGTATATTTTATTCTGAAAATTCAATTTTTGTTTCTTAAATATTAGAAAATAACCGAAAATATTTCACTTTAAAAAAATTTTGCAAGACCTTTAATAAGAATACACATTTGAACTTTGTACAAAAGTTATAAAAATTCAGGAAATTTTCACCAACATGTCAACTTTTTTATGCATTTGGAAATGCAGCCCATTAAATTTATTAACAAATACGCGAAATTTTTTCTCTAGAGTAAATGTGTAATACCGTCAAGAAAAACATGTTCAAAAATCAATGAGAATTTCGAGCTTTTTTAAACTTGTCGTTTATTATACTTAAATTAAGGGGGTATTCTGGCCTAAAAATTTGAAAAAAATGATTTTTTTTCATATTTTCAAAGTTTTGACCTTCAAAAATATGCCCTTGAATGGATTTGTCAAAATTCGAATTATTTTCGGAGATACAGCGGATTTTGTGACGTGGCGTCTAAGCCGGCCGAGTGAAGCGATTTGCACAATGAACGACAGATGTTACCGCACAACTTGAGGACTCGTTCTTTCCAGAAAATCTTTTGTATCCCATACAACCTTTATTTATTCTAAACATACAATATATATTATATATACTTTATACTTCTATAATATTGTATATACCTGGAAATATTTCACCGATTAATCCAGAGTGAGTAGAAAATATTACGACCTAAGTTATTCTACTGGAATTGCTGCTCAAACTTTAAGCGCGATTTTCTCAAAACTACTTTTTATGAGATGGTCGTCGTGATTTCTCAAGTTCTACTTGACCGATCGCTTTGAAGTTTGATAAAAATTCTTTATTATACATCTGTCTATCGCGCCTGCCTCGGATTTTGAAAAATTTAAGTTTGAAAAATTTAGTTTTGAATTTTTTTTATTTTTTCTTTGATTTGCCGTAATCTGATAGCGTCATCCTAACTAATGAAGAATTTTTTTAATTTGTTTGTTTTAGATCACTTCAAGGGTGGGAATCATGTCAACCATGGCGCATCGTTTTTTATGTAGCCCCCACTCCGCCGGCCTGTAATTGCACGACTTTTTTATTTTTTTTTATTAACTTTTTTTTATACTTTTCCAATATTAATAAAAACCTTAAAAAAATGGATAGTAAAAAGGTTTTTATTTTTTTTAATCTTAGTTTTAAAAATACCTAAAATTAAGGCGTCTGCACCAGAATACCCCCTTAAATCTATACAATTAGAGGCTATAATATTCTGAAAATTCTGAGCTAAAAGCGTGAAATGTTGATGGAGATTGGATGAATGCTTAAAAAGTTCGTTCAAAGTTTAAAACTTGGATTTACATGGTATTTCTTATATATAAAAACAAATTATTAAGAAAGAAGTTATATTAAATAAAAAAAAACGAAAAATATATTAGTTAAAACTGATAAAAATGGTGATGGCTGAATTAGTTGTGCGCAAGTGTATGTCCAGCATAGGCACAACTGAGGAGGATTCTATAGCAATTCAACAACTAAGGAAAAACAGATATTAAAAACACCTTTTCGTTCCTGGGCATACCTTTCGGGCAATTTCACTCACTACACCATATATAATATAAGTATGTATAGAAGGTGCTGCAAAATTAATTGCCCCGTCAGAAGGTTTAACATTTTTAGAAATCATAATTAACACTTGTGAACTAGGCAGCTTTCAAATGCCGTAAAGGTCGAAATAAAGGTTTCTATCACGAAAAATATTTCTTTTATTTTATATTTTTTTTATTTAGTACAAAAATGTATTGAAAAACAAAATTGGATTATTAGTTTTGAGTCATAATTTTAACCAATTATTTCAGCCTTTTTTTTTTTTGTTTTATATGTAAGTACGTTTATCTAGTTTAACGAAAGACTTAAGCAACAAACTTGAACTCACCTGGACTTCACTGTTCGGCGCTTCTTATTGCTGTAACGGCCGTTCTCTATTTCTTTATTGTTTCTGTTGTTGTTGCTGGCAAAAAAAATTAATGGATAACTGCAACAGCACCTGCATGCAACACAGCAGTTAAAACCGAAAATAAGAAAAAATTACTAACGACAAACGAAGCGACGATCATTGAGTGAAGAAGGCACGTGCGCGCGATCAGCTAAGCAGTTTTGTGATAACAGCAGCGGCAAAGGGAGCGGGCATACACTAGAGGCACGTGAGGCGATGTTGTTTTGAAATTTTTGGTTATTTTTTAAACGAGTTTTTTTTTACTTTTTTGTTTTTTCTGTTCACTTTTTTGTTGTTTTCTGTTTACCTTTTTGTTTTTTCTGTTTGCCTTTTTTTGTTTTTTTTTTGCGCACTTTTCGGTTTGGCGTTTCTTTCACAATTTTTGCATTCAAATAATGCTATACTTTTTTACGCTTTTTCTGCTGCTAGTTTTTACTCTTTTTCTAATTGATTTCACTTTCAAATGAGAATAACTTTCGCAAGCAATGCTTTTTTTTCTTGCAAGTTTTTGGAAATTTTCACACCAGCCCTACGGCAATCTTAGGAGTGCATGCACACTCGTGTATATGTAGAAATTGCAGCTGTTTGTTGGCTCTTTGCATGCAGTGCAAACAACTTGAACTTAATTTGCACGTAAGTTTGCAGATATTTTTGCAACTTTGCGCTCCCAATTTCGCGAAATTTTATCCAGCAAGTAATTTTGCAAGTATTTTTTTATATGTTTTTTAGTTGTTTTCTATGTCGTTGTTCGATTTACTTTGCGTTTTGTGTTATTTTTTTTTTGTTTTGTAATTTAAATTTTTTTACTTCGTCTATTTTCTTACCTACCTTTGTACTCCGCTGCACTCTAAGCTTCGCAAATACTATATTTTGGCGTGACAAAATCTTGATCGTAACTCAGGTTAGTCACTTGGCGGTGCATAGGTGGCTTTTGCCAACAATTCAGCACAAAAAAATCGTACAGCTTGTTTACTGTTAGTCCGTTACTAGGTTTATTTACATTATCGGCGCTGCTGCACTGCAATTTGCAATTTCAAAATGTTTTACTTTTTATTTTTTTTATTTAGTTCGCTTTTTCTATATTTCGAACTGTTTGTTGCTGCACTTTTTTCTTTGCTTTCCCGTCATGACCGTTCACGCTGCTTGCAAAAACAATAGCCGCAGACACATGCCACCCGTCAACCAAGAATTACCGCAAATTTTTCAGTTACAAAAAAACACGAAAATCAAAGCAAATTAAATGCCTCAAAAGGAGAGTGGCAAAAGCGCGGAAAAGCGGGGAAAAAGTCAACTGAAAAATAGTAGAAGGTGCGACGGCACAATTGAGGGTTATTGTTATTGTTGTTGTTGTTTTAAATTTTTTGTTTCTACTGTCTATAGTTGTCTCTTGATTTTTTTTTTGTTTTTCGTTTTTTGTTTTTTGTTTTTCGTTTTTTGTTTTTCCTTTTTTGTTTTTATTTCTGTATTTTATTTATATTTCATTGCTTGCTTTTTCGTGTGTTTACCAGTTTGTTGGTCTCCTCCGCCCGTTGGCGCATTTAAGTAGAGCAGCTCTACTTTATTTTTATTTTGGTTTGTGGCATATTAAATGAATTTCCTCGCCACAACCACTGATTTGCATTGCAGTTAGTAGAACGAATTTCCTTGAGTTTTCGAGCTTTTCACAATTTTTTTTTATTTTATTTTTTCTAACAGGCACTTTCAGCTTCGTTAGTTATTTACTTTTATTTGTATTTACTTTAAATGTTGCTAATTTTGCTTTTTTTCCACCGCACCGTTAAATTGTACAAAAGTGCGCATGCGCCACTTTTGCTGCTGCTTTAATGTCTGAGGCTTCTGCGCCGTTGTGTTGTTGTTGTCTATGGTGACAGCGTTGTTTTGTGTAATCGGCAATTTTTTTTAATTGTTTACACTTCTTTCAAAATATGTTCCAATTTTACTCTTATCGAATGGTTTCCTTAATTTCCATTACATATTTTCGCACTCTTTTAATTTGAAAATTTTTAAGCAGTAATTTTTCACAACTTTTGGAATTTTTAAGTTTTGATAGCTCTGTATTTTTCCAATTTTTACCTTTTTATATTAATTTAGAATTAAAATATTTAAATTTTATTAAATTCCTATCATTTTTTATTTGATATGAATTTTAAACTTAGACTTAATAAACATTTAAAGCAGCTGCAGCAAATATACATACACAAATATACAACTATTTCATAAAACAGGCTGTCTAGTTATTTTGTATCTCCTTTCTCTTTTTCTCCACTTTTGTCCTTCTTGTCAACTAACCTCTAATTTTTCTCCCTTTTGTCAACTAACGTTTAATATTACAGCTCACTTTACCCTACCGATAACCCATTTTTTTTACTATCGAAAGATGTGTAAGCTCCCAGATCAATAATTTTGAAGGCAAGTTTCTCTGCTCTTCATACTTTGTAGTTAGGTGACTTAGCCAAAAAAGGTACTACTCTTCAACTGCTCAGTGATAGAAGTATCATTTGGAAGCCTATGGCTGCGAGGAAATTAATACTTAAGAATAATATTATCCAAGAGGTCAATAGCTCATGGAGAGATGAAGATACATGTGTAACAACTAGGCTACAATGGCCGCAAATAAACAAAAAAAAGACAAAGGAATTGTCTCTCAAGAGACAACATCTCGAAGGTCGTGGCTTGTTTAACCGGTCACCGGCTATTTGGCAGGCATTCCTCGAGACCAGGACTTTTTTCCCATGAATATTGCAGAAGTTGCAGAAATGAGAAGAAGAAGAAACAGTTAAGAGAAACAGTTAAGCACTTCCTTTGCAATTGTCCAGCCCTAGCTAAAATCAGAGCAGGTTGTCTAGGTACATACTTTTTTAATTCTCTTTCAGAGCTGTCTGCCGTGGGGTTGGGATTAATTCAACGTTTCATAAGAGCCACAAAATGGTTCCACGAAGGAAAGCAAATGGAGTTCCAGTGCAGCGCAGTGGCATCACAATGGACCTGTATGGTCTAAGTGATGCAGACCGACGACCACCATAACCTAACCTAGGTGACTAAATTATTTAAGACGATGTAACTAAAGTTTTGTTTTGCTAACCGGCATTACAGACTTAAAAATTGGCTAGAAGCCAAAACGGGAACTAATAATTTTTTTTTAATTTTTCAACATTCAATCTAACTAACTGAACTGTAAAAACTGTGGAGTTTGCAGTATTTTAAAGGTAAACAAAGTGTTATAAATTCTAGAAAGAATATAGATATTAAAAAGTATAATATTTTTTTATGTAACACATTCCAGAGGCGCTGCAGGTAGAAAAGGGTATCTGTTGGGAGGTACTTTTTCCAATTGGGTTTTTCGACAGATCAGTATACCTTGGCATTTCCTTATGGAAAGACCTACTACTCAACAATGTTTACAAATCGTAAAATTGGATTACGAAAATCGGCACTGTGAAAAGTGTTCATCGCGCGCTCGGATCAACTTACATATTCGCCTTACCGAACTCACTATTCGGCAAACCATCTTCAAAATTTAGAATAACTTTGCATTACTGGATAATAGGCGACTAATTATACTACACACAGCTCGAAGGGAAAAGAATATTGCGACTGCAAATGAGAGCTTTGCCGAAGACCCGGAAAAATCGAGTCGGCGCCAATCTCAACAACTTGGCCTATCTTATGGCACTACGTGGGCGATTTAACGCAAACATTTTTGCTTGAGAGCAAGCCCAAGATTTGAAGTCGGTCGATCTTTCAAAGCGTCACTTGTTGGACTCTCGAAAAACTCGCCGATGATCCGCGTTTTGGGACCCGAATTTTGTTCAGCGGCAAAGCCCATTTTTGTCTTAATGGCTACGTCAATAAGCAAAATTGCCATATTTGGGCTAAAAAGGAACCCAAAGCGATTCAAGAACAGCCATTATATCTGTTGAAAACCACCGTTTGGTGCGGTCTATGGAAGTTGCAGCTCGTGATCTCCACAATATTTGATTCCATCAAAAGGGCGCTACTTGCCATACAGCCCGTGAAACAATGGATTTACTGCGTCGTCGTTTCGGTGAGTAAAGCATCTCTCGTCTAGAAGCAGTAGATTGGCCACCAAGATCGTGTGATATCACACCTTTGGACTTTTATTTGTGGGGGAATGTAAAGTCTAAATGCATTGTGGATAAACCATTTACGAGATGCCGATCGAAGTCATCCTGTGAGTAATTCAAAGTTGGTGCTCACGGATGGCCGAAATACGGCACAGTCGCGGCCAACATGTTGAAAGAAAGGGAATTATCTTTAAAAAATAAATATCGGAAAATAATAAAAATTGCCCAAACTGTTTTAAATTTTGTTGCTTCATATCAATTTAAAATCCGATACCTCTAAATTGATCACCCTGTACGGACAGTACGTCTTGTGGGTCTACTCTGCAATGCGATGCGAATGGTAACTGAAGTGCGAAAGGAAATTTAATATTTTTGAAAGTACAATAATATCGCATTTAATTATATATCTTTTAATACAAGTTGGCGCAAAATTAATCACCCTGTCGAAGGATTTATAATTTTGGCGTCGTGCCCAATAATATTTGACACTCAGTATACAAACAGAAAAGCAATGGAGTGCATAAGGGAATAAATAAAGATAAATAAAGATTTCCATCATACAAAACCATTTTCTTATTTAGTAAAAAAGTTATCTAAAAACAAATTTTTTGATCAATTTTGGTCCACCTTACATATAGTTCTTTTTTTTATTCATTCACTACCAATTTTCTGATCACCCCAGAAAATGGTTGACATATTCTGAGTACAAAACTTTTGTATTTCCAACACTTCCTGCTGTGATATTCTTCTGTTTCTATCTTTTGCCTACATTTTTGTTTATCCTGAGGCTCCTGTTGATATATTCTTACCTTATCTATGATCACTAATAGAATGTGATTACCAGTGGTCTTATTTATAATCCTTGTTATCTTTACTTCATTTGGAACAGCGTGAGTTATTTAGTTTTATGATTACATTTTTTTGGTTCTTTCTTGAATTTACAGCTAAAAGTTTTTAAGTAGGAAGGAGTAAAATAATGCACTCTATTCACTTTATCGAAATATTAAGCAATTCACCCAAAAATAGACTCACTTTTAAATATTTGTTAACTTTAGAAACCTCCATGAAAACTGTATATCCTCGAAAAGGTTTAGATCGGGCTACTAGTTCGGTTAGTGGTGTGCGTTTTGAAGTTTTTCTATGGATGACTCTACAGATTTATGTTACCTCCAAATGTTAAACGGACTTTCAGGAGCAGCTATTCGATACAATATCAGGTTTTCTTTTGCCTGTCGAAAGGCAACTAGTGCCAGAAACTTCTTTTTTTTACTTTTGCTGAATGTATGCGGTGAATTTGAAACATAGGGAGTTACAGAGTAGACGATGCGAAGGAAAATTCTATTACAAAAGCAACAATGCAAACAAAATATTGGCATATAGTTAAGTTTCTTTTAAACTACAATATATATCTAAGATATAAAAGGTGGTTAAATTTCAAGGGCAGATGTTGAATGTGAACCACACCTAAACGTCAACGACACCGTTGGTCTTCTTTCTTTGAGGTTATTTGAAAGAAGAGGTGTACGGCAATAAGCCAGCAGCAATTTAAGAGCTAAAGGATGAGATAATTTGGCCCATTAACGGCATAGAACCTCAATTATGCCTCAGCGTCATCAAAAATTTGGACCATCGGATGGAGGTGTGCCGCCGAGGCCGCGGCGGCCATTTGGCCAATATTTTGTCCCATACGTAATTGAGCTATACAAATATTATCATAATGAAGAAAAATGACAATAATTTCTTTAAAAAATTGTATTTTATTCAAAATCAACGCCGGGCTTGAAACTTAACCACCTTTTATAAAAGCTGGCGCAAAATTAATCATCTAATGTTGTTTTTGAATATTTTTTTATTAAATAAAAAAACAATTATTTTGATTGATGGAAATCTTTACTTTGACCTTTGCGCTCTCCATTGCTTGTCTTTTTGTATACAGCAGCTTTTTAGCTCACAAGTGTCAAATATGACTGACATACGATGCCATTTTCAAACATTATAAACCATCCGATAGGGTGATTAATTTTGCGCCACCTTGTACATACAATATTCAGCATATCAGAGAGCTATCAAACGTGTGGTGTTTGTTTTTTGCCAGACAATAATCCATTTCATTTCACTCGGATTGAAAAGCAGGCGATAAGAAATGCAGTATTGCCTACCATTAGTCCCAACATATTGGCTTCTTTTATGTTCAACATTAAATAAGAGTTTCATTGACTGAAGATCCATGAACCAAAACAAATTGAAAACCGTGTAGTCCCCCATACTTCAGAGAAGAAAATAAGTAAATTGGGTATAAGTATAAACATTTTTATACCCTGTTTGATAATTCTGCCTATGGGCTTAGGTAGAAAATCACATAAAATTGAAGACCAGTATAAGCCACCTGCCACTGTGAGCAAATTATTGAGTCTCAAGAGTTTATTTATATTTTTTTGTTTTGTTTTTATACGACACATTTCTGAAAGGCAGAAGAGTTACTTTGGACTTTTAAATGAATTCACAAGACTTTTGGTTTCATGCTAGTTTAACTATTTGCTACATCTGTAAACTAGTTTAAGTGAAATCCTTTATTCTACCTGAAGTAATCCCCAAGATATAATTCTTAGATTTGCGAATATTTGGAGTTACTGCCCAAAAATACTTTTTTATTCTAACTTCTAATCACCATCTCTTCGAGTTCCACAGTAGTTTGATAAAAGAAAAATATAGTAAAGTAATATAGATATATAAAAATTATGTTAATATGAAACTAAAATTTACTTGAATGAAAGTAACCAGCAACTTTTGAAATCGTTATAAGAATAGAATTAGATTTTAGATTAGATCTTAGCATTGTTAGACTAGACAGGTAGACGTTGTTCTGGTTCTAAAAAGGAGACTAATTTCAAATATCTGAAGCTGTCTTATGGCAGACAGCAGTATCTGCTCACAATTAGTGGCCATTCATTGATTGGCTGATTGCTGGCTTCTTTTCGGGTTAAATATTCTTAAGCGATCAATATTTGTGCAAAGTATCGGATAGACGTTTTCAGATGAACAAGTTTTAATTTAAAAAATATTTGAGTTACATCAAAATAAATGCTATCGATTGCCTAGTAGACATACATTTATCCAAAAGCTTTTCATTTATAAAACTATTTTTTGAATAAACCACATTTTAATAGGTTATTTAGTACTAGAATTCCAACTGGACTTGAGTGGGTTGACAATATACTGGTTGGAAAAGCTGCTTGAGGTTCTTTGCTGATGGCTGAAAGCGGGACGATAAAGTTGGCTGTAAGAAGCCAAAAGTAAGCGACTCGGCTCATCTTCTTAATCACTGTCGGGTATTTTGGGCTGAAATTCCAACCATTAATGAGGTAGTTGCCTGATTAGGCAAACAAATCTTACTACCTTTAGAGAAGTCTATATTTATTCTTACACACTAATAGTCGGGAAGCCAGGGGTCATTTTGTTCTCATCATTTCATGCCGACTAATTTTAATACTGAAGGCAGATGCCATCCAATGGATGACGAAATCAACCATCAGCTGGTCCAGTAGCGGTGGGTACGTGCGTGGGATGCTGCGAAACGTGTCGAAAAAAAATTTTTAACAACTCATTTAATACCGGCTGAAATCATTTTTGTGTATTGTTCACATTTTAGTAGAGTAGTAGTAGTTGGTCCAGTAGCGGTGGGTACGTGCGTGGGATGCTGCGAAACGTGTCGAAAAAAAATTTTTAACAACTCATTTAATACCGGCTGAAATCATTTTTGTGTATTGTTCACATTTAGTAGAATAAAAAAAATAGTCAGCTGCACCATAGAGGGGGGGAAATACGTCAGCTGAACAGGCGAACTTGAAAAATACATTAAAAAGTAAAACTACTTTATGCCGATTGAAATTTTTTTACATAATTTTGGACAAATATAAAAATAAAATAATGATGGTCAGCTGCGTTTATAGCGGTGGAAAGACCGTCAGCCGAAGCAAGAATGTAACATTGCGTTCAGCTGACGTGTTTTCCCCCCTCTACCGCCCAGCTGACTATTTTTTTTATTCTACTAAATGTCAACAATATACAAAATAATTTCAGCCGGTATAAAATGAGTTGGCAGAAATTTTTTTTCGACACGTTTCATACCTTCCCACAAACAGACCCACCGCGGGTGCGCCAGCTGACGTTCACTTTCGTTATTCATGAAAGCTTAGTCATAAGCATAGTCAAGAATTTAACCGTATAAAAACGCAGTCCAAAATCGACCCCTGGCTCCCGGACTATAAATCCATGGTTACTCGCAAATACCGGACATCTCTTAACGAGATGGCGGCACATTTCCGCATCCATTTGATATGAGTGCCAGGGCAAATTTCCGTACCAGAGAATTGTAATGCAGACAAATCAGCGAGAGAGGTAATACCACTCGACTCCCTCTTGGTATGGAAAAGAAAGGTACAGCCCGCTCAACCTACAAACTGAGTGGTAGAAGTGGCATTGTCATTTCAGCCAACACGAGATGGGTTAATAGTGTGGCATGTAACGCTACAAAAAGAATGTGGCCAAAATGGGACGTCAGGCGCTCAAAGGTGCTATTTAATCGCTCAGGGAAAAACGTCTGTATTTTAGTTGCTTTAATCACAGGCCACTGGCTCACTGGCTCCTAGGTCGACATGCTTAGAGATTGAATGTAACTCATTTCGACTCTTTCAGAAGCTGCAAGAATGAGGAAGAAGAACAAACATGTTTTCAATAAATAAAATATATTATAAATAATAAGAAGCGATCGCGCACAGGCTTAGTTAATCAATTATTTAATTTTTTATTTTAGAGCAAATATATAAAATACTTTTTTTTCTTGTTCACCCTTCTAGGGAGCATAGGGCCTCGACAAGACTTGTCTTGTGTTGGTTTCGATAATTTATTTGATTTCGGACAGGGTAGGTGATTAGCCTGCCGGTACTAGTCCTAAATAGTGGGAGTGCCCACCTGTCATTTCTTAGAAACAACGCCTTTTTACTGCTTCGAGCGAAATCTGTGTTTCACATTTTTCTACAAAAGGAGTGCACAGATGGTTGAGGACTTCGCTAAATTTGATGCAATGTGTAACTGTGTATTTGCCGCAAAAAGTCTGCCACAATGCAAATAATGCGCTAACTTTTGTGCGAGAGTAAGGATGAAAAGGATAAAGTTTTGGATTTGAGGAATGAGATTTCTAATATAAAATATTAGTCTAATTAATAAATCCCACAACGTACATAAGCCTAAGATGCTTTCTTTCAGATATTTATTTCTTGATATATATAATTAATATTTCAATAATCCTTTATTTTGTATTGAAAGCAATAAATATCGGATTTTTAATTTGGAAAAATGTTTGTTTAGGGCCAATCCTTAATTTAAATGAAAAACAAATATCAGAGCTGTTGTTGTTCTTGTTATGAATATTAACCATAAATGTTTGGTGGTTGCTGCTGCAGTGAGATTTTTTAGTCACATAAAAATACGGTTATTCTCGTAACGTAAGTCCACTGTGGTGGCAAGAAATTTTCAGGGTCGATGTTTGATTATCGAATGGTACGTACATCTAAAACACCGTACTAATAACGGGTGATTTTTTCGCTATTATCTTTTTAAACAGTTGGTTTAAACAGCTGACGCACGTTTCGTGTTTTGTTTCACTGTCAAACATCTTCAGCTTGGTCTATAATTTAACCATGAATCGTCTTACAAACGAACAACGCTTGTAAATCATTGAATTTTATTATAAAAATGCGTGTTTTGTTAAGAAAGTTTAAGATCCACTTTTTTATCGAAAAATTGTGTTGAGCGACGAAGCTCATTTTTGGATCAATGGGTACGTAAATAAGCAGAATTGTCGATTTTGGAGTGAAGATCAGCCAGGAGAATTGCAAGAGCTACCAATGTATCCAGAAAGGGTCACAGTTTGGTGCGGTTTACGGGCTGGAGGTATCATTGGACCGTACTTCTTCAAAGATGCTGCGAATCGTAAAGTAACTGTGAATGGTGAGCGCTACCGTGAAATGATATCCAACTTTTTTTTGCCCAAAATGCAAGAGCAAGACGGTGCCACATGCCACACAGCACGCGTAACAATGGACTTGTTCAGAGGCGAGTTCGGCCACCCAGATTGTGCGATATAACGCCTTTAGATTATTTTTTGTGGGGCTATGTCAAAGCTCATGTCTATTCAGACAGGCCTGCTTCAATTAACGCGTTGGAAGACAACATAAAAGCATTTATATGTGAGATACCGGCCGAAACATTGGAAAGAGTATGCCAAAATTGGACTAAGCGGATGGACCATTTGAGCGCAGTCGTGGTCAACATTTGCATGAAATAATCTTCAAACATTAAATTATATGGACTGTACTATCAATTAAAATAAAAATTTCATCCATTTATCTGAATTTTTCAAAAACTTTCCTATAGCACTTAAAAAAGCAAATTGATATTTTTTAATAAAAACTAGTTAGTTAGTACATGTTGTTGCTTTTGCTCTGGAACTTTATCCTATGAAGTCACGTTAAGAAGGTCAGTACCAGAAAGTTTCATTAAAAAAGTAACCCTAATAAATATAAATTCGTGGCATTGATAGCTCCAGAAATTATCCTACATGAAAGAGTGGTGCGGTTTGCTGCTGCCTCTGAACTGCATTTTGTATTCAACAGAAGTTTTTCATGGCAGAAATGCATTAAATATTTGTATTGCCGTTCAGGAAGCAAAATTTATAGGAAAATATTTTTGCACCAGAGTTAAAATTTTTTATGTACGAGAAATTCAACTTGAAATGACCAGAAAAAGTAAAGTTTAAAAGTAACGCCCAGATGTGAGTAGTGAATAACTCCTTGACGGAGTCTTTTTTATGTCACCTTTGACATTTGTTTAGTAGGCAGATGTACAATTCTAGTTTGCTAAATTGGACCTTTTTCTGGTGGAAGTGAGCGTCCGAATGAGACTAGAATTCAAAGGTTGGTGGAAAACTTTCAAGAAAATGATGCTGCCCATGATAGAAAAAGGACTGACCGACCAAAAAGTGTACGTTCTGTTGAAAATATTACTGCTGTAGTGCAAAGTATTACTGAATAGCATTCAACATCGATATCAGGACATTCTCAAAAATTAGGCATTTATGAATCGACTGTTTGGCGGATTTTATCTGTAGACGTGCTCTGGATAGGCATTTAAATGCCATTTTTTACATATAATTGCAAAGAGAAAAATATTTTACATTAGTATTTCTTAGGAAATTTGCTTCACAAAAATAATATATGTGGAAGCCCCTATGCTGTTAGTCAGGAATATATAGATCGTAGACCAATATATCCCGCTTTTCAAACAAAGCCTTCATTTTTGTACTCAACTTTTATTGAGATGAACTCGAAAGCTACGTCTATGAATGAGAAATAGTTTGAATTCGGCTTTCAAACTAGTTGATAGAATGGACGCTGGAAGAAAATTATCGACTTAAGTTGCTTTATCACAAAACCAAAGATATTAATTATATCGCAGAGAAAACTGTTTTAGTAGTATAGGCTTTGGAAACTCTAAGCAAATTAAATTCTATTATAGAAATTTACTCCGTCCGCTGTTATGTTTTTATCAGGTTTTACTCAATATTTACTTTAGCCGCTTGTAATGTTTCTGCTTTTCTGTTTTTTATGACCAAATTTTAAACCTGAACTCACACTTGCGCTAGCTCACTGCCAATACTTAGAACAAAAGACTTAAGTCACGAACTCGTTATAAGTAAATACTAAATCTTGAGCCAATACTCTTATTTGTTCTACACTGGCTTTGTTTACTTTCATTTTCTGCTATGACCAGTTTTGCTTTCAACAAATCTAGAACTCATAACGCTTTTACTAAAATACAAATTAGCATAACATAAATAAGATTTCTCATTATTTCAGGCTAGCAGCCGAAGCAAAGTGAAAATGAAAAAAAAACGATAAGCCTGTGAATGAAAGTAAGTGTCTAATTGCTGGGTAAATATATTTGCTGTTACTGCTAGCAGTTGCTGAAGCATTTTATTTATTTATTAAATTTTTTAAATATATTTAAAAAAAAATTTTTTTTTATTTTTAATTATTTTTTTTTTTGACGTGATAACGTCTTATAATTCGATTTAACAGGCTGCACGCACGAAAAAATGTGTCGTTACCTTGCTCATTACTGTTCATATGTAGTTACCTTGCTCGTTACTGTTCATATGTAGTTACCTTGCTCATTACTGTTCATATGCAGTTACCTTACTCATTACTGTTCATATGTAGTTACCTTGCTCATTACTGTTCATATGTAGTTACCTTGCTCATTGCCGTTACCAAAATGTGTCGTTACCTTGCTCATATGTAGTTACCTTGCTCATATGTAGTTACCTTGCTCATATTAGTGTTACCTTGCTCATATTAGTGTTACCTTGCTCATATGTAGTTACCTTGCTCATATTAGTGTTACCTTGCTCATATGTAGTTACCTTGCTCATATTAGTGTTACCTTGCTCATATGTAGTTACCTTGCTCATATTAGTGTTACCTTGCTCATATGTAGTTACCTTGCTCATATTAGTGTTACCTTGCTCATATGTAGTTACCTTGCTCATTAGTGTTACCTTGCTCATATTAGTGTTACCTTGCTCATATGTAGTTACCTTGCTCATTGCATTGAATGAACTGCAAGCGAAAGCGCGGAAGGAACGACAAAGCAAACAAAGCAAACGAACGGCAACGTTCGACATCTTGCTCTCCCCTACTTATGTGAGCGTATATATGTATGTATATGCGCATATGTACATATATAAATTCACGTATTTGTATTGGCATATGCCTTCTTATTGATTATTATTAATTTGATTTACTTGAAGAATTTAAAATAAAACCAAGTTTGTTAATAATACCTGTTGTTTTAATGTTATTATTATTATTTTTTTATTATATCTGAAGGAAAAAATGTATGGTAATATTCACCATATCTATACTAATATTATAAAGAGGAAAACTTTGTTTGTTTGGTTGTAATGAATAGGCTCAAAAACTACTGGACCGATTTTAAAAATTCTTTCACCATTCGAAAGCTACATCACGAGTAACATGGATTATATTTTATTTTGGAAATAGGGCTCGAGATATAGTTCAAAACGTGGACCCGGGTAACCTTCGGATGTGTATGTACAATATGTGTATTAAATGAAAGCTGTTGATAAGTGCTTTAATACGGGGTAATTTTCATACCTATTGATGACTAGGGTCTGGAAATATATGCCAAAACGTGGACCCGCCGTGTCTTTGCACCGAATTAAACCAAACTTACACACATTGTTAAGTAGGTATTGAAGATGATTTCCGTATAGTTTGAATACCTATTGGTAGATAGGGTCTCGAGATATAGGTCAAAACGTTGACCCGGGTAACCTTCGGATGTGTATGTACAATATGGGTATCAAATGGAAGCTGTTGGTGAATGCTTTAGTTCAGAGTATTTCCATCCGCTCCGTGACTAGGGTCTCGAGATAGAGACCAAAACGTGGACCCTAGAATGTGTTTGTACAATATGGATATCAAATGAAAGCTGTTGATAAGTGCTTTAATACGGGGTAATTTTCATACCTATTGATGACTAGGGTCTCGAAATATATGCCAAAACGTGGACCCGGGTAACCTTCGGACGTGTATGTACAATATGGGTATCAAATGAAAGCTGTTGGTGAATGCTTTAGTACAGAGTATTTTTCATGCCGCTCCGTGACTGGGGTCTCGAGATATAGGTCAAAACGTGGACCCGGGTAACCTTTGGTTGTGTATGTACAATATGGGTATAAAATGAGAGCTGTTGATAAGTGCTTTAATACGGGGTAATTTGTTATGTTATGTAATGTTATGTTTTGTTATGTTATGTTATGTTATGTTATGTTATGTTATGTTATGTTATGTTGTGTTATGTTATGTTATGTTATGTTATGTTATGTTATGTTATGTTATGTTATGTTATGTTATGTTATGTTATGTTATGTTATGTTATGTTATGTTATGTTATGTTATGTTATGTTATGTTATGTTATGTTATGTTATGTTATGTTATGTTATGTTATGTTATGTTATGCTATGTTATGTTATGTTATGTTATGCTATGCTATGCTATGTTATGTTATGTTATGTTATGTTATGTTATGTTATGTTATGTTATGTTATGTTATGTTATGTTATGTTATGTTATGTTATGTTATGTTATGTTATGTTATGTTATGTTATGTTATGTTATGTTATGTTATGTTATGTTATGTTATGTTATGTTATGTTATGTTATGTTATGTTATGTTATGTTATGTTATGTTATGTTATGTTATGTTATGTTATGTTATGTTATGTTATGTTATGTTATGTTATGTTATGTTATGTTATGTTATGTTATGTTATGTTATGTTATGTTATGTTATGTTATGTTATGTTATGTTATGTTATGTTATGTTATGTTATGTTATGTTATGTTATGTTATGTTATGTTATGTTATGTTATGTTATGTTATGTTATGTTATGTAATGTTATGTTATGTTATGCTATGTTGTGTTGTGTTGTGTTGTGTTGTGTTATGCTGTGTTATGTTATGTTATGTTAATGTTAACTCATTCTCTATATCCATACAAAATATCTATCAAACAAATAAAACTAAAATTTTCTTTTGAAAAATGCAACCATTCAATCAGTATTTTCTTATGACGTTATCACGTTAAACTATCGTCAGTAAACCGACTTTGCAGACAACCTCTTTTTTTGTTTTTTTTTGTGTTCAAAGACTAATTCTTGAGAATTTTGTGTTGCAAATTTAAAGCAAACAAATTTCAGTACTTTTTCTCAGAATACCGAAGCAATTTGTGCTTATTACACTTGCATTCGAAAGTAAGATGAATTTTTATTTTTACACCTTCAAATCTGCGTGAAATGTTGACTCAATGCATTAAATTAGCTTTATTAGCAGCCGGCGTTTGGAAAAGGAATGTATATACATATTCACACATAAAAAACTAAGCAAAGCACTGCCACTTAATGAAAATATATGCATAAAATTTTTTCACACCACTTTACATTTAACTTATTTCAGTTTAAATTTTTATGTTTTCCAAATCCATTCTATTCAATCACAATTTTTTATTCCAACACTCGACGATTACTCGAAATAATACCGCCGGCATTACGAGCAAAAACAGTTATTCAAACAAGTTTTTTTTGCGATTATTATTCGAAAAATTCGTAAATATTTTCATAGAATAATTATTACACAGTGACATTCGCACGGCATTCAACGGCAACAGTTCGTTTTTATTTTTTATTTTTTTGTGGCTTTTTATTAAGTCAGCATTCGATTTATTTGACTTGGGCCCTAGCAAGCGTAGAACATTGCGCTAGTGCTGACAGACAATTGTTTACTGGCGTTGATAAGTCACAGCGAGTGCGATATTAACTTGAAAATATAAAATTTGCTAAGCTAACAGCGCACCGCTGCAAGTGAGATGGCGCTGTGAGAGCTGGAGCTGCTGGCTCACCAAAGTTGGCGCAATCTGCCTAATGCCTAACGGCGTATAACTGCAGCGCACATTGAGCGAGACTTAGGCGGTGAGCTGAGATGAGCGCAAGTGAGAACAACCATTTGTGCTTGTTGAATGCTCTGAAGTTCTTGAGAGACTTAGCAGTTTAGTAGAGAAACCGGTTTACAGTAGCAATCAACAACAAATATTTAAATGCAGTGTAGCAATGTTATTCCGCAAAAATGTGTAACACTAACCAAAATGTGCAACCAAAACCAAAGAGCAACAACAACAATATTGCTGTGAGAAAAAAGAAAAACAATACATAAATGGCCGCTGATAGGTGATCGGTAATGGTTGAAATTGCGACAATTGCTAGCGAGTGAACTGTCACGAGACAACGAGGCACAGTGTGTGGAAGTGTGCATGTGAGGATTTAAAATACAGAAATAAAAATAAAGCCAAAGAAAATAAAATAAAATAAAATAAAATAAAATAAAAAAAAAATAAAATAAAATAAAAAAAAAATAAAAAAAAAATAAAAAATAAATAAAATAAAATATAATAAAATAAAATAACTATATATAATCATATATAGCATCACAATATAGCAAAACTCCTCCACCAACAATTTGCGATAAAAAGCGGTTTCTTACAAGAAGAAGTCTTGTGTTTTAAATATGAACCGAAGAAAATATTAGAAAATGCAAATTTTTTAAAATGTACTGGGACAGATTTATATCCAAACAAACCTGGCATCATCTTGTTTGACAAGATAAATAAAACATTCGAAGTAATCGATATAGCGGTGCCTCATAATCGCAACATCCAAAGCACATACTCCACTAAAATATTGAAGTAAGCAGCTTTGGCCATAGAAGTTAAACGGATGTACGAAGAGAGGGAAGTGAATATAATTCCAATAATTATATCTTCCACTGGATTAGTGCCTAAGCATCTAATAAAAAAACCTGAAGAAGTATGGCCAACACCTTTTAGAAGTTATGAAGAACTCGACCATATTGGACACATGTGCAATAGTTTAAAGATTTTTACATATTTAAGCAATAGCAATCGCTTGGGAGTAGAACTTGGACTACGCTCCGCCATAGCACAATCCCTTGAAAATTTTATCCGGGATGTGTAATCTCCGGCAATAGCCGAGATGGATTAAGCTCGAAATAAAATAAAATAAAATAAGAATAAAATAAAAACAACTTTTCTTCAAATAGGTATAATAATAATAAGTTAGACCATCCATTAAAGTCCAATACAATTTTATGAGATAAACAAAAAGAATGATTTCGATTTTGAGAGCCGTACGCATTGTGCTCCGATGATGTCATTGGTTCATTTTTCTTCTTAAATGCAACGTGTTTTTGGTCTATTGTGAATGCTTCACAATATCGTTTTGGGCAAAATCCTGCAAAAAATTTGAAAAAAATCTAAACAGCCTAAATTCCTGTGAGTCATAATTCTGTACTTTGAAAATTCTGTAAGGACAAAATAATGTAAAATTAATACTCTGGGTATAAAAATTCTGCATGCAAAAATTTTTTTGAGCCATAAATCGCTATTCTTAAAGTAGTGTAAAGAAAATAAATTTATTTTATGTTTTCAATGAAGAAAATTTTATTTCAAGGGTGATCAAGGATTTTACATTGAAATAAAATAACGAAAATTCAAATTTTTTGTGTATTAAATTTTTTTTATTATTCATGAACTTTATTTTTTAAAGATAATCCTTTTCAAATGTTGGCCGCAACTCCACCGTAATTCGGCACCAATTTTGAATGGCTCTCCGGAGGACTTCGGTCGATATCTCGTGAATGACTTTAGTAATATTGGCTTCCAAGCGTCCATCAATGCTGATTATTTCACAAAGCATTTAGACTTGACATAACCTCACAAATAAAAGTCTAAAGGTGTGATATCACTCGATCTTGATGGTCAAGCTACTGGTCCAAGACGACGAGACGAGAGTAGAGATAAATTGTGCACCGAAACGACGACGCAGTAAATCCATTGTTCCACGGGTTTTATGGCTAGTAGCGCCGTTTTATTGGAACCACATACTGTGGAGATCACGGGCTTCAATTTTCGGCATCAAAAAGTTGTTTATCTTGGCGTAATAACGTTCGCCATCCACAGTTACATTGACACCAGTCTCGTCTTTGGAGAAATATGGGGCGATGATTCCTCCAGGCCCCATAGGCCCCACCAAACGACTGTTTTCAATGGATGTAATGACTGTTTTTGAATGGCTTCGGGTTGGCCTTCAATCCAAATATAGCACTTTTGCTTATTCACGTAGCCATTAAGCCGAAAATGGGCCTCACCGCTGAACATCATAAGCTGCCCTGAGCGCGCGATGGACACTTTTCACAGAGCGTCAGTTTTCGTAATATTGTAATTGTATGATTTGTAAACGATGTCGAAAATCCCCTATTGGAAAAAGTACCTCTAATCTGATCACCCTTTATATAATGGATGGATTTAAATTGGATTTCAAGATAATATCTGAGGTAATATTTTCCACACCATAATGAATGCAGTTTACGCAGGAAAGCAGGTAATTAAAGGCACATTTCTCTTATCAAAACCAAGCAATATTGGGTGATAAAAAAAAACACAGTTTCTTTAATAACAGGTCAATTTAGAAGCAAGTAAATGCGACAAAAAATGTATCCGGACAGCTTTGGAGTAATGTTCAACTGCTTAAATGCATCCAGGACCTCACGTGAATAATAACTGAATACTGTGTTTTTAGTTGTATGACTAATGACATGACCAATGACTAATGACATTTGACTAATGACAAATGGCTTATGGCATACAACATTATTTTTAGGAAACCTATAGTATACGGGAAACTTATAGGTATGCGGAAGAGGCATCCCAAATATCCGACACGTCAAAAAAGGGGCTTCATATTTCTGGTGCTCCAATTTTTTTTCATAGAACTGTCTCCATGGGAGTATTGACTGTATTTACAATAAAAATATAAATTTTTTGCCTCCTCGAACTCAGCTTAACTTTCTATTCTAGCCTCGCAAAAAAGAAAAATCAGATTATAATCAGATAATAAGTTAGCCTTTAAAGTTTGAAAATACTTCAGCACTCATTGGTGTGGGTGATGGCTAGAGATAGTGCGGCATGGAGCTCTGTATTAATGGAAGTGGTACAATAGCAAAAAGCTTATACGCTATAGTCGGCGGTTGAGGGATATTACACTGTGGCTGGTTTCAAAATCCAGATGCATGAAATGAAAAGCAGGCAGCCTACCATTCGTTAAAATATTAACGAAATGATATCTGCGATTACTATTAAGAACTCAATAAAAAGAACTACACCTTAAAACAACAATTTCACGCGCACATCATCTCCCTAAAATCCACTGTGCACTGTGAAAACCATGAAGCCATAAAGCCACAGCAAGTCGTACAAAACTAATAACAATACAAAAAGAGAGCGGCTAACAGGCACACATTGTCAATGACGTAATACGCAACCGCCAACAAGTAAAGCAGTGGCGGCTTCGATTGCAACAAACTGCTCCAACAACTAGTCACCGACGAGCACCAGACACTGCATTGAAAGAGTAAGCGATCAGTAGCCAAGTGAGGCGCGCCGGAAACATGTTAACAACGTCATCGTTTTCGCAACAATGTAGAGCAAGTGAAGGCAGAGCAAACGAAAATTGAGCGACATATTGGAAATGAAAAGAGAGAGAGGAGAGACAAATAATGTAAAGAGCAGAGTGTTAATTAATGTACTCACTGCACTGCGCTCGGGCACTCCAATAGAAAACTCACAATTTTCAAACGACAGTTTGACGGCAACTGTAGTTGTAACTTTTTGCGTGCTGTTAAAGCGCACATCCAAATTCATTCACAATTTTTACGCTTTGCTGATTTGCTACTCGCGTACTGAATGCTGCTCTTCCTCACCATGCGATGCTTATCAATGAATTGCGAGTGAATTTGATTTACGAAAATACCAGACTAGAGTTGTTGTGCGAGTTTATGTGTTTATTTGCAAACATTTGCATGCGCTGAACTTGTGTATGTAACCCTTAGTGACGTTCTAAGGTTCTAAGCTTTTGAGCGTAGAGGTCATTTCCGGTCAGAAAATGATTTTTTCGTTTTTTTGATTTGACTTTTGTAAAATCAGGTGCATAACGGAAATGATTTATTAAGGCCAATCAGTGATGGCTCTATTATTCTTATTTTCGCCTTTCGTGAGACAGGCTTTCCGAAAACTTCAAAATAATTGGTATGTTACTTCTGAAAAAGGTTAATTACTATAGAGTAGCCTTTAACCTATAAAGTGTATGCTTTTTTTCTGCTAAATATGAAAAATATATAATATAACATTTAGCTGTGTAAAAATAAAGAGAGGTTAAGCAGGGGTTAATGAATAATAGTAAATTGCAACGGCCTGTAACGTTTGTTCGTGTATTGTTTGGTGCAAAACTATTCTACTAAAGCTAGCAGAGCATGCAGTGTAGTGAATACTTGTCAAAAATAACTGAATGCTTAAAATATTAGGTAGTAAATGAATAGAGAAGTGTGAAGTAAACTCCTAAGCAAACTAATTTTGGAGGTTACTCATACGCATTGTCCTCCAGTCTCACTCATGCCGACAGATTCTGTAATTCACTTCCGAGTGAATGTCAATCAAATTCTCTTGGAATCCAACATTCAGCATTCGTTTCTTTTTTTACGCGTTTCGAGCGAATTTGAATGCTCTAGAAAACTGCCGGTCAATATTCACATCAACTAAAATTTGTGGAAATTTTGGACAAAAGTAAATTCAAAATATGATTTATTTTTAGCCTACAGAGAGATGTCTTACAGACTAATGCAATTAATTTTTACAAACGAAAATTAAGTTTTAACATGAAAATCAATAATATTGCTGTAATTATTAGGTGCGCAACTAAGTTATCGCGGTTTTTTTTAATGAAAATTCAACTTTATTCTGAAAAAATGGTTACAAGTGAATCATTGAAAGTATTACCCATCGCTGGCTACTACTTTTTCCCATCTTTCTGGAAAATCTCGTATACCGTCGCGGGAAAACTGTTTGAGGAAGAAGACACAGTTACACATTGCATCAGTGGCGCCAGCAAGAGGAACCGGGCAATCGCGGTAATAGCGCAGGCACACCCAATTTAGCGAAGTCCTCAACCATCTGTGTGATCCTCTTGGCAGAAAAATATGAAACACAGATGGCACTCTAAACAGTTAGAAGGCGTTGTTCCTAAACAATGACAGATAGGCATTCCCGCTACTTAGGGCTGGTAGCGGCAGTCTAATTACCTACCCTGCCAGACAGCAAAATAGCTTAACTGGACTTCTGTTAACACGCACTAATGTTTGGACTGATTTTAATAAAATCATTACGGAATTTCAAGCTGGTTTTCGCCGGGATACTTTATAATAGATAACCTTTTCAACCTGTCTCAATTGTGCTTTTGAATTTTCGCCTTTTTTGTTGACTTTTATGAGTTGTTATTCTTTTTCTTTTCTTTTGAACGCAAATAACACTACTTTTCGGCGAAAAACTCAAAACGGCACACCTCACCCGAACTCACCTTACCTCAACTCAGTAAGAGTGAGCAAAGGTAAAGCAAGGACGATAGATTTACAAGGTTTGCTCTTTAACTACGGTGAAAAAGAAAATTGTGAAGCAAACTTCGAATACCACGATCGTCTCAAATGTACACACACTCATCCAATCAGTCGTTGTTCAGACAGCAGACAACACAGTCTCAGTTTTTTTAGAGGCATTTTAAGTGATATCAACTCATCAACTGATTCTATCGAATTCGCTAAGACCAGAATAACGGCATGTTGAAGAGCACACCTCTAAAAATATTTTTATCATAGGAGTAAAGGAGTAAAGGATTACCAGGTTTAGCCATCCTGTGGAAAAATTAAATTGTGAGAGTAGCTTCGGCAGCCAAGTCGCCGGATACCCGGCAGCAGAGTTTTGACCGCTCATTTCACACATACTCAACATGAAATAGCATGAGCGGAGACTGTGTTGATTTTTATCACATACCACCAACACAATATCAGTTCTTTCATAAATACACCGCTGTCATGACCCCGGTTGCGTCAGCCAATCAGTTGATTCATTCAAAATTGCTGAGAGTGAAATAGCGGTTTGATGCTAGTCACACCTCTGAACACTTTTCACCATACTACGAGTTAATGACAAGTTTTTTCAATTTAGGTTAGCCAATAAGCCACGCATAGACCTTTTGGTCCCTAGCGACACCAGATGGAGACCGACCTCTATGAATACTGAAAGTAGTCATCATGTAGGTTGTCAACACTTTTGCCGAATCTAAGCAGAGCTGAGAGATCCGCTTTTGAGACGTCCTGCAGACCTTCAAACAAAGGGATTCCCAGGCATTTTTAAACGCGTTTTTAATAATGCCGGACAAACGAACAAAGGTATTCTAAAGTTTCCTCAACATCCTCTCTGCAATTCCTGCATTTGTCCGTGTTAGCAATCCCTATCTTGTACGCATGTGCCGCCAATAGATTATGAGCTGTTAAAATACCTCTAGTAGTTCTGCAGTTCTTTCGCGAGAGCGTAAGTACGAATTGAGTCAGTTTTTTGTCGTTAGTTCTACACATAACTTTTGCTGTTTTGCATGTGGTCAGATTAGTCCACCTAGCTTCCACTCGCCTTTTCATGTGGTCGTCCATTTCGTTGTACATTGTATTTAGCAGTTTTAGTATGTCGTTCTCTTGTTCAAATGGTAGTCTAACAGCACTTTTTGCTATCTCATCTACTATTTCGTTCCCCACAATGCCTTTGTGGCCAGGTACCCAATAGATATGCAGCCTACTCTTTGCGGCTATCCTTCTATGGCCACCCTGCTCCGTTGAACATTTTTGGGCTAAATACAATATGAGCTTATTGCTTTTATTGCTACTTGACTGTCCACGTACAAATTAATTATTAAGTTCTTTCTTGTTCTTATGTAGGCTAGCTCCGTGACATTCCCCACAGCAAAAACTTCCGCTTGCAAAATACTGCTGTGGTCTGGCAATTTGATAGGCTGCCTAATCCCTAGATTTGAGCAGTAAATGTCCGCTCCCACTCCGTCTGAAGTTTAAGAGCCGTCTGTATAGATGTGAAAAATCCTATAGCCAGGCTCCATGCCTTTGTGCCATCCCTCCTCTTCAATTGTATTACGAAACTTTCCCTCCCAATTAAAGTACGAAGTCATGTAGTCTCCTCTTTCCTATTGAGCTGTGTCCGAAGGTTCTACGGGTGAATACTCCAGCAGCCACGAACCTTCTCGCGGATTTCGCTACCAGGTTTTTCGCCATAAGTGAACCATAAAGTTACCTTAATCTGGGTCCCGGGGCATCGGGCACATTGGAGGAAACGAAAAAGCAGACGAACTGGCAAGAGGGGGCCATGAATAACGTTCTTGCAGAATCGATATTCACACGACTGGGTGCAATCAAGAATACAATTTCCCTGGATTGTAGGTGGAGATACTAGACAACATGCAAAGTTAGTAGAACGTTATGGCCCACCTACAACCACAAAAAAACGTGCGTTCGGATAAGTATGAAGCGGAAGGAGGCTTGCAGATTTGCAGGCGGTATTTTAATGTCCATATGTGTATATACATGTAAATAGTTATATATAAGTACATATATGGTATTTCAGGAAGAGCACCGAAAAGTCCTTGTTGGGATACACCAAGTCACTATTTGTTTCAAACAACCGATGAGAGTTTGAAATTTAGGGCAATCTAATGAGTGCAAGCGTATGAAGTTAACTACCACATAAACGAGTACATTTTAATAAAAACAAAAAGCTGTTGAGTTTAATGGAACGGGGGCACTATAAAGTTAATTACTCTTAAGAAAGAAGTGACTTATATTAAAATCTCAGATCATAAGATGAACTCCGGAAACTATGAAAACGCAGCATTGGCTTTTTATTTTAATAAGTAAAGCATCACTAAGCCCATTTAAGTTCCTATAAAAGAAAAGCCTATTAAATTCTAAAGACTTGCTGTGTTTAGTGCTTAAAATAGTGTTACTCCAATTAACCAAAACATGAACAAATAAAGGCAAAACAGAAAAAAACAGCAGATGGAAGCAAAAAACGTCTACACCTCAACTTTCGGCTCAGCTTACAACAATTGACCGGACTGCGAAAATTAAGACTCGCATTTATTTGAGCAAGCAGCTGTAGTTGTTGGTTTAATGGTTCTTTAAGTTGTATGCATTTAAGCAGATAACTGTTTATTGTTTTTATTATGTTTTCATAAGTTTTGTTTTCAGCGCAGTTTAACACCTTTTAACGTCACAATGACAGCAGATAGGGGTGGTGGGACGCCGGCGAAAGTCAAAACATACAAAGGGGCATGTGTAAAAACATAACGGTATGACAGTGTAGCAGCAACACCTTAAAACACACACAAAGGCTAATTGTAGTAATGCTAAAGTACATGAAAACACACACACACATACATGCATACATACACCTATTGCACTATACAAAAAATCATAGGAATAAATTGTTTGATTTTCGTTGTTGTTTTTGTTTTCATAAACTATTAACTGCAGCTTTGGTGACGCAGCCACCAACAAAAACTATTAAACGCTGACATGCATATTTTTTCACACAACATTACCGTTACTATTGCCGCATTTCCAAGGACAAACTACATTTTAGCGCAGATTTGCAAATCAATCACAAAAAGCACAATAAAATTTACGGACACATATTTATTGTGCATGAGTGCGTATGTGTGCGTGGAGAGTGTGGTGGCGTGGTTCACACTACAAATTCTCAGATATATACAGACCCTGCAGGAAAATTTCAGAGTGTATTATTAATTTCTATGCTGACAGGTTGGAACTAGTGACTAACTAATGAATAAAGCACGTCAATGTAACTAGTTTTATTTTGAAACAAACCATTTAAAGATTTTTTTGGCAACTTGGAACTAGTCCGTAACTAATGAAAAATGACGTCATTGTAACTAGTGTTATTTTGGCACAAACCATTTAACCATTTTTTTGGTAAATTGGAACAAGGTCTTAACTAATGAAAACAGCACGTCATTGTAATTAAATTTATTTTTGCACGAACCATTTAAACATTTTTTCTGGCAAATTGGAACTAGTCCTTAACTAATGAAAAAACCACGTCAATGTAACTAGATTGATTTTGGCACAAACCCCTTAAAAATTTTTTCGGCAAATTGGAACTAGTCCTCAACTAATGAAAAAAGTACGGCAATGAAACTAGTTTGAGTTTGGCATAAATTAGAACTACAATAGTACTTAACTAATAAAAAATCACGTTAATGTAACTAGATAATTTTATTTTGACACAAACTATTTAAACATTTTTTTGGGTAATTGGAACTAGTCCTCAACTAATGAAAAAAGTACGTCAATGTAACTAGTTTTATTGTATTATAGCACAAATCATTTAAACATTTTTTTGGCAAACTGGAACTAGTTTTTAATTAATGAAAAATGTAGTCACTAGTTTTATTTTGGCACAAAGTTTCAACACATTTTTGGCAAACTGAACTAGTCCTCTACTAATGAGAAAAGCACGAAATTGCAACTAGTTTTATTTTGGCACAAACCATTTAAACATTTTTTGACACATTGGAACTAGTCCCTAACTAATGAAAAAAGGTCGGAAATGTAACTAGTTTTATTTTGACACAAACCATTTAAAAAAATGTGTTTGGCAAATTGTGACTAGTCCTTAACTAATGAAGAAAGCACGTCAATGTAACTAGTTTTAGTTTGGCGTATCAAGCCCTAGTTCCAATCAACTAAAGTTGTGGTAGTTAGAAGAATGTTTTACATTTCGTGTATTGAAAAGGGAATACCGGCAAACTACTTAGACAATGCCTCATATTTCTCTACAGGATAGCCGCAGATTTACTCATGGATGCATATAAAAGAGTCCATATGAACTTAAGCTCTATTTAATAGCGACGATTTTCCCTATTCACCTCCTACATCATCAAAAGCTTACAGTGTTGGACGCAAGTGCCAAAAGAAATAATGAAATCTGGAGTACGCGATCGTCACTGCAAAATAGGTGCGCCCATCAACGGTGCATAATACACACATACAAGAAAAATGTTGCCACCTAAGTGTGTGTAATGTGAATATATGCGAACGTTTGTGTGGTCATATCTCTGTACCTTTTAGTGATTTTTGATTTATTTATTTTTTTGCTAGATATTCGGTGCTTTTTTGCTTGTATTATTCTTATTTTTACTAATAATTCTATGAAATCGTTTATTTTTGTTGCTCCAAGCAAAATAACGCAACTCAAGGCTTCACTCAGCCTGCATGGGCAAGTGGTATCAAATTGATTAAATCATGCATAATGGGGCATGCCAAATTGCCAGACCCCCGATCGACATGCAAGCATATTAGTAGAGTGTTGTTGTATAGGTTTCTCCGCCATACAATATTTAATATTAACTCTGCAAAATTTTCTACATAAAAACGAGGCAAAGCAACTAAAAAGTGAGGTTCGTAAAACGGTACTGCAATAATTAAAAAAGGAGTAAACGCTACAGATGTGGGCCAACATTTATTTTAATTACTAACTTACTAAATTACTAATTACACTAAATTAAATTTAATAAAAAATCCAAATAATTTTAATTATATTACATATTTCATTTCTGATACTCATTGAACTTCCAAGAACATGGATCAATTAAAGGTGTTCAACAGTAACCTAAAAAGATATCTGTGCGATACCATGTGAAGTGATCCAAGTACGAGTATTTCCAATATTGTCATACATTTTTCTAAAAACTGGTTTATTTTTGGGCTTGAGTATAATAAGAAGTTTACTGAAATATTTTTAAAACAATTTTATAATTTTGAGACTTATCAGTTTTGAAAATTTCTTCTTTCTTTTAATGTGAAATAAGTATCTGGTCGTTTTAATATGTTTTTTTTTAATATTGAAAATAAAAAAAAAATGGAAAAAATTTGGAAAAAAAATTTTTTTTTTATTTAAAACTTTTGAGAAAATTTCCTTTTTATTATTTTTTTATTTATAAGAGAAAAATATTAAAAACCATTTTTTAAATTTTTTTTATGAAAAAGATTTGGAAAACTATTTTTTTTTTGTAATTTTTTTCTAATTTTTTTATTTATATCTGAGAAAAAATAAATGTATTTTAATGCAATTAATATTTGACATTTTACAAAATTTTTTGAAGTTGTTTTTCGGAAAATTTTTTTTTTTAATTTTCCTTTAGAGAACATTTCTTTCAAAACTGTTTCACAAAAATATTTTGTTTTTCCCAAACCAAAAATTTTTTGTAATTGTTTTTCGGGAAAAACAAATTTTATTTATGAAAAAGATTTGAAAAACTTTTTTTTTTATAATTTTTGAAAATCACTCCCCTCAACTTCTTTCTACTTTTTTTATTTATATCCGAGAAAAAACAATTTGTTTCAATTCGATTTACATTTGACATTTTACGCAAAACAAATTTTTTTCACAGCTAACTATTTCACATTTTACAAAATTTTTTAAAGTTGTTTTTCGAAAAAAATTTTTTTTTAATTTTCCTTTAGAGAACATTTCTTTCAAAACTGTTTCACAAAAATATTTGTTTTTCCCAGAACAAAATTTTTTTTAAGTTGTTTTTCGGAAAAAAGTATTTTTAAATTTTTCTTGAGAAAAATTTTTTTTCAAACCTATTACACAAAAATATTATTTTTTCCCCAAAACAAAAATTGTTTGTAGTTGTTTTTCGAAAAAAAATAATTTCAAAATTTTTCTTCAGACAAAAAATTTTTTTTTGGAACTTTTGAAAATATTTCCGACAACTTTTTTTTCAATTCATTTTAAATCTTACATTTTACGCATAATAAACAACATAAGTTCTTTTTGTGGTTGTTGTGAGGTTTTTGTTTGTGGTTGTCTTTAAATCAAATTTTTTTCTTATATATTTTCTTTATATTGACATTTATTGAAATTTTCCACAAAAAAAAATTTCCAAAACTATTTTTACAAAAATATTATTTTTTCCCAAACCAAAAATTTTTTCAAGTTATTTTTCGGAAAAAATTTTTTTTTCATTTTTTCCAGAGAAATTTTTTTTAACCTATTTTACAAAAATATTATTTTTCCCCCAAAACAAAAATTGTTTTCAGTTATTTTTCGAAAAACCAAATTCAAAAAAATTTTTGTTTGTTTGGAATTTTTGAAATTTTTTAAAA
Organism: Anastrepha obliqua; assembly: GCF_027943255.1. Taxonomy (NCBI): domain Eukaryota; kingdom Metazoa; phylum Arthropoda; class Insecta; order Diptera; family Tephritidae; genus Anastrepha; species Anastrepha obliqua. Next base: position 14,128,639 of record NC_072893.1, read on the forward strand.
TAATTTTTAATAAACAACATAAGTTCTTTTGGGAAATTTTCCGTTTTTGGTTGCTTTTAAATCAACTTGTTTTCTTATTTATTTTACTTATAGCTGAAAAAAATTGAATTCGAACTGAATTCGAATTGCTTCAAATGTCGCCAGCAACATTTCTTTGCCTTCAACCCAAGTGCTACCGGTTGGCGTTTTGGGGACTTTGTTACGGTTTAGATCTTTAATGGAAATTGCGGTTATATGCACCGAGAAGGAGAACAAACTGTTGAAGGCGACGCTCAAAATTTTGGGGTTGCTTATGGTCGATATTGGTGTGTCGTGGACGTTCAAATTTATCAGCACTTTGACCTCCTTCGCCCAGGACAGAAAGTAGGTCTGCACTTAGTGGGGGAAAGTTTCTTGTTCCTTGTAGGGAAAAGTCGATAAGACTGGCGAGATAATCCTTCACTTTAGAACACAAGCAAACTATTTCATTTCCAGACGCTACTATCAAGCAATCGTCAGCATAGGATACTAATGAAACTTCCTATAGTGGTTGAGGAAGCTCGAAATATTGAAATTGAAAAGCAAGGGTGAAAAGACATCAACCTGCGGCACTCTTTGTTTTATACTCCTCCGTTTTGAGGATAAATAAAATAAATAATTGGTGCGTACACTTCTGTTAGGTACTTGGCCGGGCTCCTCCTCCTATTTGCGGTGTGCGGCTTGATGTTGTTCCACAAATGGAGGGACCTACAGTTTTAAGCCAACTCCCAATGGCAAATGGTTTTTTATGAGGAGCTTTTTCATGGCAGAAATACACTCGGAGGTTTGACATTGCCTGTCGCGGAGCGACCGCTATTCTTCTTCTTCTTAATTCTTTATAAAATATTGTGCCTGGGGAATTAAATTCTGCGGCTCGTATGATCCTCTCTAGCAGCAGGTTAAAGAAGTCACACGACAGCGAGTCACCCTGTCTGAAACCTCGTTTGGTATCAAACGGCTCGGAGACGTCCTTCCCAATTTTGATGGCACTGCTGGTGTTGAGCAACGTCATCTTGCAAAGTCATATTAGTATTGTGGGAATACCAAATTCAGACATCGCGGCATACAGATAACTCTTCGTACTGTCGAATGCAGCTTTGAAGTCGACGAAAAGATGGTGTGTGTCGATTCTCCTTTCGTGGGTCTTTTCCAATATTTGGCGTATTATGAATATTTGGTCGATGGTAGACTTTCCACGTCTGAAGCCACACTGATAATGTCCAACCAGTTGGTTGACGGTGGGCTTCAGCCTCTCACACAATACGCTCGCTAGTAACTTATAAGCGATATTTAGAAGACTAGTCCCGTGATAATTGGCACAGATTGCAGGATCACCTTTCTTATGGATTGGGCAGAGCACACTTAAATCCCAATCGGCAGTTATGCTTTCATCCGACCAATTTTTGCATAGAAGCTGATGCATGCACCTTATAGCTCTTCAGCGCCGTGTTTAGATAGCACAGCCGGCAGTCTGTCGGATGTCTGGATGTCAGTCCCCAGACCGCCGTCTTTGTTCTTCAGGAAAACTCACCAGTCTTAAAACGTTCTGTAAGCCGCCGAATTTTCTGGTAGAATTCTCCGGTTTTGTTCCTATTGGCCAGCATCTCAAGCTCCTCACACTCGACCTCTCGTTTCTTCTATCGGATGATACGTCTCTTTTCCTTTCTTAGCTCTCGGTAGCGATCCCAAATGGCTCGCGTTGCGTCTGATCGCAGCGGGGCTCTATAGGCAGCATCTTTTCTTTTTGCGGTAGCATGACATTCCTCGTCATATCAACTGTTTTTTCGGGTTCGGCGGAGTCCGATTTCTTCTTCGATGGCGATACGTAAAGAACGAAAAATGTTAGAAACAACTTTTTCTATTATTTGACGTTCATGCACGGAGTCTCGAATCTACGCACTCCCGACTGGTAGTCACGCACCAACCCATTCGGCTACGGCGACCTCCTGTTTTGAGGATAAGCTGCTACTATTTCTGTTAGGTATAAGTCAATTGAATTCTGGTTCAAGTTAACGCTTCGTGCCTCAGAAGGAAATGAGCTTCATGCACATTATTTGCCCTATGATCTGAAAGTACCGGAAATGCTTAAATAAAACAAAACAGAGTTAAATTTCAGGCAAATTTATTGTATCTCCTTCAATATATGATCCGTCTGAAGCATCACGCATCTGCCAACGTTTAACCCAGTCCTCCATGCACCCCTGGTAGGCCGACGAAGGGATGGCCTTCAGCTTCTTCGTCGTATTTTCTTTGATCTCCTCTATCGACTAAAATCTCCTTCCACGAAGTGGTAACTTCAACTTGGGAAACAAAAAGAAGTCGCTCGGGGCCATATCAGGTGAATACGGTGCTTGCACGATGGTATTTACTAGGTGTTTCGTCAAATAATCCAGCACAATCATAATGCAAAATCTAAGAATTGTTTGCCCACATTCTCGGCCGGCCAGGCAGACACTAATGATCCGATGGCGCTAAAAAGTGACAGATGTGTGTGCCTGCGCGGTTCGTTTAAATTAAACATTCCCGGTACTTTCTGATCATAGAGTATGTCCCTACTGCCTTTTAGGTAATTTTTAGTTTGTTGACAATACTTTGATTCCATAAAGTAGGTCACATAGTCACCACTTTCATTATCCAATTAAAAAAAGCACGCGTATGGATTTTGAAGTCGTTGATAGGAATATCGTTAGCACAGGCCTGCAATTATGCGCGCTTAGGAAAATTTGTAAAGGTGGGAAATAATAGAAAAAACTTGGTTGCACCAATCCCGCTCCACTACAATTCAGATTTACTCAACACTTTTCCTTCCATACACAAGTACCCAAAAACAATGAACCAAAATTAAATTAAACCATTACAATTTAATAAAAAAAAAATGTTAAAAGTTAATTCCCTTACATAACAGAAAAAACGTGAAATCATCAGAATCAAATTAGTGAAAAAATATTTGAGAGGTAATAAATAAAGCCGTGATTACGAGTTAAAAAAAACACAAAAAAATTGACAGCAAAATCAACTAATTTAGCTTAAATATTTTTTATATTTAATAGTTCAACGGCAGCTACACGGACTGCAGCCAAAATGCCACACAAAAGCGGCGTGCAACAGCCAGAAGTAAAGCCGAACGCCAGAGCTGGCGCGTACAAATTACAACACTTTAGCGCACACCGTCCAACACCGCACCCTGCGCGCAGTGAATGCATATTATTCAACAGCCACCTATGTGCATATGTCTATGGAGTACCAGAACTCCAACAACGACATGGGGATTTGCAATTCATCAGCGGTACACAAATTTACGGTCATCCGCTTACTCACCAACGCTCAGAATGCGCGCCGTTGAAAAAGTTTGCTTCCAGTTCGTTTTTGTTTTTCTTTTTTTTGTTTTTTGAGCGCACGGGCAGCAACTTAATTGCTGTAGTCACTGCGTTAGCGATCAAAGGCAAGCAGGCGGGTATGGCGGTCGCTTGAAAGCGTCTGGGCGTTAAAATCGATTTCCCTTGGTGACTTGACTCGGCCGCTTACATTATTTAGGTAACTGTAAAAGAGCTCAGAGGGCGCTGCACTGATCTAAATTTTGACCTTGCACAGCGTGTTGTCATGTAATAAATTCCGAAAAAATGAATGCCAAGCTGCCAAACAGGCTTACATGCAATAAAGTGGAGTAAATTTGAAAATGGAAAAAACTCGAAATGTAACAAATAAATTTTCGACGCCCAAACGTGTAAAAATAATATATAAATTTTTTTTTAATTTTCTGAAAAAAAGCCGCATACAACGAAATAAAGGAAAGGCTCACTGTGCTGCTGCAGCCGCTCGCTTATACAGAGTCATTCAAGAAAGTAATAAAAAAAAATTAAAACAAAAATTGTTGCTGCTGATAATTTATACCAATAATAATGTCATGATTGACAAAAGAATAGAAAACAAAAAACAAAAAAATTCGAATGCGTGCTTGTGCCATTATTGAGCGCTGAGTTGGCGTGGCCCATAGCCAGACCCTATTCAGTTTGATCCAAATAAGTCGACATTTATTTGCGCTTTTATTCTATTATTTGGCTGCCAATTTTTCATTTCATACTTGCACTCTGCATGCGCTTTATGGCAATTTTGAATTTTTATTAAATTAGAAAACGCATACATGCATACATACATGCACACATGCACACATACATATGCGCATGCAGCTATTCTTACTTTTGCCTTTTATTTACATGCATCGCCTTAACAGGTTAAAAAGGTTAAAGGCGATGTCCAAAACTGTTTGGTAATGTTGCGCTCAATACATACAAATTGCACACACATACATACACACACACTTACATAAAATCTACATTCGAAATGCATGAAATATGATCCGTTTATGTACTTAACATGCATTTCGCATGAAGTTAAGAATTTATCTTATTGAATGTTATGGATATTACAACAAATAATTGCAGGCGTAAGTAAATTTGGCTGCAGGCAAATATTTACACGATTTGGCGGCGTGAGTCAAAGGTATTATCAGAAGGATTGGTTTCGAACAATGCGACTGAAATTGAGTGGGTGTAAAATTCACATTGAGTACAAAATATGAAGCCTAACATATCCGAAACTGTAACGGAAGACGTCATGAAGCAAAACTAGGGTCAACCACAGAGCGCTAAAGTAATAGCCTAGACAGACGGCGGAGTTAATCGGTATTAGTGGCGCAATTAATTCTGATTGAAATTGTAGTGTGACAGACGGTTGTTATGCGGATTAGTGAACAGCTGATTTGCTCATTGGTTAGTTTTGTCAGTAAAAGATGAATTGCAGGCAAAAATTATGCATATTAACTGCCCTGAAACTCAGAAATAACACATGGGCTGAAAAGACCCGGACCTACCACATAGGAGGCACTAGTTTTATGGCATTTACCTCTTTTTCAGTTAGTACTAACCTTAAAGAGACAGCTGCTAAATTTGCATGTTATTCTACAGGGTCCGGCACTCGAAGTGTAACCAACTTCGGACCGCTCGCGCATCGACCTTTCGGGCATCAGATGTCTGTTAGTTGGCTAAATCGCAGTCCAGAGTATTGTTTACAAGCGCGCGGAAGCATTTTGCGAAGAGTAAACGCGAAAAAAGAAAATCTGTAATGGATTTCAACCGTAATATTGTGATTGCATTATATTTGGCTGGAAAATCACAACCAGCGATTGTTCGTGAGCTCGAGCGTCTTGAAGTAACTAAAGTTTTTGTTTATCGCACCATTACTCTTTACAACGATACTGGTAGCAACGTGAAACGTCATGGAGGTGGTCATCAAAAGACTGCAACATCACATGAAATGGTTCAAAAAGTGAAGAAAAGACTTGAGCGGAATCCCCAATCAAGGGCCAATCAAATGGCGAAAGGACTAAACTAAAGAAAACATCTGACTGTAGCATCCATCGCATAGTCAAAAATTATCTCAAAGTCAAGCCTTAGAAGACCCAAAAGGCGCATAAACCAAAGCAGCAACAAGTCAGACGTGAGAGAGGGAAGGAGTTGCTTCGCTTGGCCGAAAGCCGAAAGCGGTCAATTGCCGAACATTGTGTATTCTGACGAAAAAATTTTTCAAATTGAGCAATTCGTAATATCGCTAGACGATAGGGTTTATTAGACCGACCACTCCTACAAGAATTGGAGTCATCGATCGGCCACCAGGAGGCAGCACCCGGTAATGGTTTGGACCGCTGTAACCACAGATGGGCGCTCTCTAATCATTTTCATCGAGCCTAGCGTCAAGATAAATGCAAAATATTATCGGAAAAGTATTCTGGAAGTTGCTTTGAAGTCGTGGGCAGTTAAAACATTTCAGTGGTAAACCTGAACGTTTCTACAGAACTCGGCACCGTCTCACAAAGTTCGAGTGAACCAAGAATGGCTAAAAAACAACGAGCCACACAATGGCTCTCAAATTCACAAGACGCGAATCCGATGGATTATTCTTTTTGGGCTATTTCGGAGAGCAAAGTCCGCACTAAAAGATTCACCAGTCTCGAGGCGCTGAAAAAAGCCATTGTCCGCAAGTGGCCCAAAATACCTGCTAGTCACATTCGGGCAGCATGTCATTCGTTTCTAGACCGTCTCAAGGCCATAGTCAAGGCAAAAGGTGGTCATATCGAGCAAAAGTAAATGGATTCTTAAATTTGTATTATTTTCACACATTTTTTACTTTGAATTGAATAAAAGTAATTTTCCAAACTAAATTTATGGCCTTTTTAATTGGTTACACTTCGTGCGCCGGACCCTGTATATGTCATATGTCAATCTTGCGTTATCAATTGACGCATAGCATCGATTGTTTCTGGCAAAACAACCAACCTTTACGGAATTCATCTTACAAGGAACGACGGTCACATTACAACTCGTTGTACGAGCTTTGCGTTTCACAGTGGCTGACTGTGGCGCTTCAACGCCAAACTTCGACGTAAGTTTATACTCCTTACCTCGGTAATCTACCCATAATAAATCACCGCACGAAAATTTTCACAAGTTAATTCCACCTTTTGGGCGAGACGAATTTTTCAACTCACTGAAGAAAAGAACAAATAATCAAATAATACAATGGATTTAATTATGTCGAGTGCTGCACTTGCGAGTCTGTTCCGACAAAACAAAAAAAAAAAACAAAAAAGCAAATAAAGAATGTAAGTTTATACTAAAAAGTAACAAGGTTTTCGAAAAAGTCAACCTTCATACTATTGCTCTCCTTGCATTCAGAGTAAAGTTGTATTTATTTCAGGGTTGCCCATATTCGACGGACCCGACGGATTTCGATGACTCTTTGGACCCATTCCAATCGACGAGGCTTGTCCGCAGGCAACAATCTTTGCGTCAATTGAATCTTATACGGGAATAAATGCAAATCACTGCAGATAATTCGTTGTAAAGTGGTCCGAACAATGTCCAACTGCTGAGAACAGCGATTTTGGGATGTCCTTGGCGACGTCTCAACACTGGCCCGTGGTCGGTTTTGATTTGGCCTCTTTGGATTAGAAAGAGCATCACCAGTCGAAAACCTTTCGTACAAACGTTTAATGGTGTTCTTAGAAGGCGCACTTTGACTTCTTTTGTTGAATGTAAATTTCAACAATTTGGGAGCGCTCGCGTCCATGGTAAAAATCTGCTTGGACTGACGCTTCCAACGCGGTATGTCATTAAGCGATCTGATGTCTCTGTCAAAAGATACAGGGTTGCCAGATGGATCCCTGTATATATGGATCTTAAGTGAGACAACGAGGTCGTCTTAACTGCGTTGGGTACTATACAATTAACGGAGATTCGAACCTACCCACTCCAGAATGGTAATTTCGCACCAACCCACTGAAACTTAAGGCTAAATAAAATTGTACACCTCTCGCAAAAAGCCCATCTCATGACACCGAAGAAAGCCCGCGTTAGCAACAACAAATGTGGAGGTAACAAAAATAGTCGCAGGGTCTATGGTAGTATAAAGAAACACCTTTTTAATATGCGGCAAGATCATTAACGCAAGTGAAAATTGCGGCACAATGGGTTGGCACTGCAGTAGTAACTCATCAAACGATAAAAAGCAGCGACGCCAGCCGCCACAATTAAGATACAGCAGCGAACTAATAACAATAATGAGGTTTCTGTGTGAACACTCATCAGCGGCTTAGTACAACAAATTTTTGTAAGTATAATGCAAATATCTACTGCCTCTTTCGTTTGGTTTATTTCACCTTTTTTCCATTTGGGCGCCACGCTGACATTGCATACAATGGCTGCATAAATTAATTTCGTTTCATTTCACTTTCAACACACAATGCAAGAAATCTTAACACTGAGCAAAAATCCCAGGCCTGCCTGCTGAGATGCCTGTGTTATTATTTATGTTTATCCCTAAATACTCACGTATGTATGTATGTGTATGTGTGCGATTGTCAGTGTGGGAATGCCGGAGTGAAACTGCAGTGTTGTGGGTGTGCAACAGTGGCTGCAGCTGTCACCAGCCTCGATTTATCTCTCTATGCAGCTCGCCACCAAACATTTCCATGCTTTCTACTGTTTTGGTGGCATGCAGCGAAAAGTAAAACTAATCAGCAAATATTCTACTTCCTGAACTGGTATTTGATGGAAGTAGTGAAACTAGTTTGAGGGTGACTAGAATTGTACCAGTTGCAAAGTGGGATTTTAGAGATGTAAACGGCGGCCGCCGTAGCCGAATGGGTTGGTGCATGACTACCATTCGCAATTCACAAAAAGAACGTCGCTTCGAATCTCAGTGAAACACCAAAATTAAGAAAAAAACAAAAAAAAACATTTTTCTAATAGCGGTCGCCCCTCGGTAGGCAATGGCAAACAAAAATAATATTTCAGATGCAATGCAAGCAGGCAGTAAAGTAGTTCCGAACTAGTAGATTTGAATGCAGGGTACTTTCCGCCGCATACTTTAGTATATCCATTCATTAGTCTGCTTCCAATTGTCCTATCTATTGCATTCATATTTATGAGCTTTTTTATTAGCAGCGAATTCTCATGAGTTTTTTCCTCCAACTTCTTTTGAATTCAACCGTAATTATAGAAAGGAAGAAAAAAGATTTGTTTTCTTGCTCACAAAAACCACAGATCGCACATCTTGCAACCAACCGCATTTGTACCACATCGCAGTATCTGCACATACCTACGTTAGACAATGCAAGCAAAGTAAGTACTTTGCATTGGCTTGGAAAAGTCTACAGCGATTGACAGTGAAATGAAGGCAATGCAATGCCTGAGATACCTAAGGTTCACGCGTGCAATACACACACATTTGCATATCAGTGCATGTGCATTAAGCTGCCATATTTTCATTTCTCCGAATTGCTCTCGATTTTATGCAGCCGCAGCGTTCGTCCCAATACACAAACGACGCGCGCTAGCAGTGAAAACTGCGCCATTAACTGGGCGGCGTGCGTCAGTGAAAAAAGAAGGTCATATGGGAGTAGTGAAAATATTTATTCACATGCATCTTCTCTCACTCACATACAACCGTGGATCTGTACATAAATGCAATGTGGTGGGTATTTTCTGAAAATTTAATTGTCATCCAGCTAATGGTGTAATATATGCGCATTTTTTCGAGATATGTAAATATTAAAAAAGAAATATGCACCCTTTCTCTTGCTCCTCAATTCGTTTATGAATTATTTATCCATGCGAATGAAAGCCTGCGAATTGGCTTGAGAGATCCTTTCTCTTTTTTAAAGATAAATACAAATTCGAAACCAAAAGGCCTTTAAGACTTTTTTGTGGATAATTTCATGAGTCATACCGCTTTTTATTTAAACTTTTTATTGAAATATCAAAACGTAAAGTCAGAGGTACAACTGAGCAGGGTTTAATTAGTTTCAGTGCGGGGTCATCATACAAAAAAGACATTAGCAGACATGTTAGTCATTTGACTTTTGTTAATATAGGCGCAAAATTAATCATCCAATTTATTTTTTTTTTTTTATTACTTTTTCTATTTTTTAATTTATATCTTATAAACAAATATAAACAAAAAAAAACAAAACACGTGTTTTTTCCAATCTCAATAATATCACTGGCACACAAAAAAAAAGTTGTCTGTACACCGGCCCAAACTGACTTCAAATTCGTATTCAGCGGGTCGAAAAGCATGCCCGTAGATAGGTGGCGCCCGGTGTACAGACAATTTTTTTTTTTTGTGTGCCGGTGTATTTTATGATCTAAATAAGGTGGGGAGTTTAATGGTAATGAGGTGTACCAGGTGGTTTCGTAATGAGGAATGCCAAGTTTTAGCCAGTTTTATTAAGTTATACACGAATTCACAACAATTTTTCAAAATTATACTTACGTCGCATTTTTTTTTATATGAGTTCATCATTTGCACCAAATTTGAGTAGTTTTGCTTCGTTTATAACAGAGATATCACGTTTTTTCTATGAATATTACCGTTGCATGACAGATGGGCGTTGTTCTTGATCGATTTTGCCAATTTTCAATACCAAACTATCTTTGACAAATAGTAAAATGCAGAGAACGACCGAGTATCGGTTTTTAAGATCAAACCGAACAACGAGCAAGTAAAAGCAAGGATTTTTTTAAATTCAGTTTTTTTTTATAAAAAAAGATGTTACAAAAACACAAATATTTTTATATGACCGTCGAGATCGAGATTCAGCAACACTTTGCGCTACTGCAGCAATATTCTCTCCATCGAGGTCTTCCAACTGCACGCATCAGCGTTGACTAAATGACAGTCCTGAGTATTGTTTACAAGCGCGCTGAAGAATTTTGCCGCGAGTAAATGCGAAGAATAAAAAACAGTAATGGATTTCAAACGTAATAGTGTGACTGCATTTTATTTGGCTGGACAATCACAAACAGCGTTTGTTCGTGAACTCAAGCATCGCGAAACGTCATGGTGGTGGTAATCGAAAGACTGCAACGTCGCGTGAAATGGTCAAAATGTGAAGAAGTGACTTGAGCGAAATCCCCGACGAAATGCCAATCAAATGGCGAAAGAACTAAACTAAAGAAAATATCTGGTCGTAGCATACCCCGCATACTGAAAAATGATCTCAAAGTCAAGCAAAAAGTCAGACTTAAGAGAGCGAAAGAGTTGCTGCGGTAAATTTCCTAACATTGTGTTTTCTGAGGAGAAAATTTTTCAAATTGTGGAATTCGTAAACTCCCAAAACGATAGGATTTATTTGATCGACCGTTGATACGAGAATTTGAGTCATCGATTGGCCAACAGGAGGCAGCACCCGCCACAGGTAATGGTTTGGGTCACTGTTAAGGCAAATGGGCGCTCTCCAATCGTTTTCATCGAGCCTGGCGTCAAGGATTATAAATGCGAAATCGGGAAAGTATTCGGGAGGTTGCTCTGAAGCCGTGGGCAGATAAACATTTCGGTGGCAGACCATGGACGTTTCAACAGGACTCAGCACCATCTCGCAAAGCTCGAATGAACCAAGAGTGGCTAAAAAACAACGTTCCGAACTTCATAATATCCACACAATGGCTCGCAAATTTACCAGACGCAAAATCGATGGATTATTCTCTTTGGGCCATCTTGGAATGGAAGGTCCAAACTAAAAGATTTACCAGTCTCGAGGCGCTGAAAAAAGTCATTGTCCACGAATGGACCAAAATACCTGCAAGTCACATTCGAGCAGCTTGCGATTCGTTTCTGGACCGTCTCAAGGCCATAACCAAGGCAAAATGTGGTCATATCGAGCAAAAGTAAATTGATTATAATTTTGTATTATTTGCACACTTTTTTAATTTGAATTGAATAATAGTAATTTTCCAAACTAAATTAATGGCCTCTTTATATGGATACACTTCGAGTTCCACCATAACGTTGTCGTCATCCTTTCGAAGTGTGTGACCAATCCATTACCATTTCCATTTTCGTATCACTGGCAAAATCGACCTGACTGGTTACACCAAGCAACTCGAACTTTCTTATATTTCGGAGCCAGAAGAATTGTAGTATGCGTCAGAGGCAGCGGTTTGTGATTGCCACTGCAACTTTCCAAGTGGTACACCCAGATAGCAACACTGTTTGAACGCACGCATTGAATATTCTTCATTTGGTACTAACGCTTGAGTTGTTGTTTTGCTGTAGAGGCGCGAGAATACCAAATACTCCGCTTTGCATACTCTTTTCTCAACTTCTATGCCACATCCTCCACTAGCATCGACAATGCTCCCAAGGTAGCAAAACTTCGGCACGCACTCGAACTGCTGCCCGTCAAGATCCAGTGACTCCGAGGTGGTGCTGTTGACATGTAGGGTTTTACTTTTAGCGACATTCAACTTTAGTCCAGTTGAACGAATTTGCTGATGCAGGGTTGGTGCCATAGCCTTAAGATCTGAAAGCTTGGGTGGCGGTAAGCATATGTCATGGGGTCAGGTATCCCAGCATGGTGTTGTCAAGCTTTCGTTGACTGCCACGCCGATCTCCAACAGGAAAAGTAGAGGTCATGATATCTCGATATATTGTACAAGGTGGCGCAAAAATAATCACCCTATCGGCTGATTTATAATCTTTGCTAATGGCATCATACGTCAATCATATTTGACACTTGAGAACTAGACAGCTGCAGCATACAAACGGAGAAGCGATGGAGTGCGTAAAAGTTAATGCAAAGATTTCCATCAGTCAAAATCATTTTTATTTTATTTAGTACTCCAATTCTATTTTTATTTAGTATTTTATTATTCGAAGCAGCATTGATGATTAATTTGCAACTAGTTGTATAAGCAGATAGTTGATTAAGCAACTTGCAATAGACTTACCGATCTAGACGACTCTTATCCATCCGTTTGTCGCTTCGCTTGATTTTTCTTTTCATTTCGCTTATTTTTGAATTCTTTTTTTCTTTTCCACTAGATCCATGAAATTTTTCCAACCCATTCATTGAACGTTAGAACAATGACTTTCTGTTTCGTCGAACCCTATGGCGGAGAAAAAACAAACAAAGCAAGGGTTGGAAAGTAAATTTATTTCCCATAATTAAATACAGAGAAGGAAATTTGTATTTGGCAGCCCTGAAAATTACCATTCAAAATAATCTTTAATGAATCAATATTATGTTAATTTGAACCTTAAAATATGTACTACACTTGGCAACCCTGGAAAATACATTTCGAAACAATTTTAAATGATTCCAAATTATGTTGAATTGAACCCAAAATAATATTACATTTGGCAACCCTGAAAATAAAATTTCAAAATAATCTTCAACGAATCTAAATTATGTTAATTCTAACCTTAAAAAAATTTTTTACACTTGGCAACCTTGAAAATAAAGTTTCAAAATAAACTTTAACGAATCAAAATTATGTGAATTTAGCCTTCAAAATGTATTACACTTGGCAATACTGAAAATTAAATTTCAAAATAATCTTAGATGAATCGAAATTATGTTAATTTTAACCTTAAACAAATTTATTACACTTGACACCCTAAAATAAGAATCAAAATACATATATTAAACGAATCTAAATTATGTTAATTTAAACCTTAAAAATGTCTCTTACCTTGGCAACCCTGAAAATTACATTTGAAAATAATCTTAAATGAATCAAAATTATGTCAATTATAGTCTTAATAAATATAATAATAAATAAAATAAATAATCGAAATAATTTTAAATGATTCCAAATTATGTTGAATTGAAACAAAAAAAAATATTACACTTGGCAACCCTAAAAATAAAGTTTCAAATAAACTTTGACGAATCAAAATTATGCCAATTTTAGCCTTAAAAAATGTATTACATTTGGCAATCCTGAAAACTACTATTCAAAATAATCTTGAACAAATCAAAATTATGTTAATTTGAACCTCAAAAAAATTGTCTTACCTTGGCAACCCTAAAAACTTCCATTCGAAATAATTTTAAATGATTCCAAATTATGTTGGATTGAACCCCAAAAAAAAATATTACACTTGGCAACCCTGAAAATTAAATTTCAAAATAATCTTCAACGAATATAAATTATGTAAATTTTAACCTCTACAAAATGTCTTACCATGGAAACCCTGAAAATTTCGCTTCGAAATAATTTTAAATGGTTCCAAATTATGTTGAATTGAGCCTTAAAAAATATTAGACTTGGCAACCCTGAAAATAAAATTCCCAAATAATCTGTAACGAATCTAAAATAGGGTAATTATAAACCTAAAAACATATTACACTTGGCAACCCGGAAAATTACATTTCTAAATAACCTTAAATGAATAAAAGTTATGTTGATTGAAACCTCAAAAAATTGTATCATATTAAATTAATGTATTGAACTTTGTGACCCTGAAAATTATCCTTTAACATGAATTTAAACAAACAGATATGGCTGATATCGTTAAAAGAATGTTTTTTAAAAATTAATTCAAATTAAAATTAAAATTAAAAATTGCTTTAGTTGCTCGTAAAACCTGCGCATATAAAAACCCTTTCTTTCACTTTAAAAATACAAAAATGCCTTTGTGATTTCTTTTAAATATTTTTATGTATTTTTTTCATATTTTTACTTCATTTATTTTCATTCATTCATTTATTTTATAATCCTTTTGTGTTTTTGTTTTCTTTGCATATTTTCATATTCTCATAATTTTAATTTCATTTAATTTTATGTATATTTTTTAGCATATTTTTTTTTTACTCTATTACTCCAAACACGTTTTGGTATTTTAAATAATGTCTGTATGTTTCTCTTTGTTCATTCTTCATTTAGTTCGTTAGCCGACATACCCCACCCCAGCAAACGCCTTCAGCTCAGAACATCCTTTCCATATGTATTCACATTGCTAGCAAGAAATTTTCTCAATATTTTTTTTCTTTAATTTATTTTTAATTAGCTTTCTAATGCATAATTCGAAATACACTGTTATTTCCACTAAATCGTTTCAACTGCGAAAATCACTTAATTTCTTGATCATATTTTTAGGTTTTGGTAAATTGTAAGTGTGTGAGTGTCTCTGTGAGTGTATGTATGTGTGAGTTTTGTTTTTTGAGATTTTTTGTTTTTAAGCTTCATTAAAAATGTAATTACTTTAAATTTTATTGCAGTTTCTTTCACTTTGGTTTATTTTTATTTTTAGTTTTTTTTTTTGTTTTTGTGGTATTTCCTGTAGGCCATTTCTCTGACTGCCTGGTGTCGCCATTTTGTCTGCCGTGTTTTATATGGGTTTTCTGTTTTCTGCCTGTAAGTCTATACATTTAACAATTAAGAAGTCTCAAAGTGTAATTACTTTTTTTCTTTTAACTGCTCATATTTTTGTTTTTTTTCTGGTTTTTAATTTTATTGCACTAAGTTTATTAAGTTTTCTGTAATTATTTACTGCCTTAACACTGTTTGTTGTTGCTTTTTATACTGCTTGCTATTCTGAGAGAGGAAGAGAAGAGTTCGATATAATGTAATTCTTTTCTGTTGCCTACTGTTGATGCGAAGTTTTGAAAACCTCATTGGAGCTGATTTTTCATTTCTCTATAGTCTGTCTTTAGTGTCTATGAGTTTGTTTTCTCTTTTTTGGTTTCTGTTTTTTTGCAGAAAATTCTCTTTTTATTTCCAACTTTTGTTTTTTTTTTTGTTCTCATATTGAGTTTTACTAAAACTCTTTGTATGTTTTGTAAAGTTATTAGCCGCCTATTAGAAAACATCTAAAAATTGTTAAAATTAATTTAAATTTTTGTTATTATGTTTTTTCACATTTCCTTTCATATGCATTTAATTTTGTTTTGGCTTTTTGTTGATTGAATGCTTCAATAGTTTTCGCAAAGATTGTTTGAGTTTTTTTAGTTTAATTTAAAAATGACTTGAGTATCTATTTTTTGTCAATTATTTTGCTTTGTTTTTCTTTCTTTTTCTTTTTCATTATTGTTTATTGTTTGGTTGGTAATCTAATGGATTGTTTTTGTTTTGTTTTTTTGGAAGTTGTTTCTTATGCAAATATTTTACAAAATACTTAATGTTTTAATTTTCACTACTGTTCATTTGCTGTTGTTGTTTATGTTCGGTTTTTTTGTTTTGCTGATTAATGCAATCTTTAAAAGTTTTAAATTCAATGCTATGGAATGCCTATTTTTGTAGCTGGAGTGTCATGAGTTTTGCGTGTTTGTTGTTGAGGTGTTTTGACCGCTTTTTAATTACATATAAAAAATTTACATTGCGCCTTAATGGCAAATAATAATTTTCGTTGTAATTATTTCAAGTTTCGAATTTTTTTTTTAATTTTTTTACTAATTTTTAAAATAGCCGTTGCCGTAGCCGTAATTGCAGTAGTGGAACTTTTGGAAAGTAAAAATTTTGTGATTTTCGTAATTAAAATAAAGATTTGGTCAATAAAATAATTATTGTATAGCAATTTTATTTTTTTTTTGCTTAGTAAATTTTAAAAAGAAATGTTAAAAAATTTGACAAAAAATGTAATAAAACGTGAATAAAAAATTAGAAGTAATACAAAATAATATAAATAAAATAATGTAATGTGGCTCTTTGTTCCTTTGCGGCCATTTGTTCGTAATAAAAAACATATACAATAATAAATAATAAAAAAATAATAAAAAATAAATAAAAAATTATAAATAATAAATGGAATAAAAAATAAAAAATTAATAAATAATAACAAAAAAATAATAAAAGATAAATAATAAATAATATCGATCGAAGCACTCATCACAGCACGAAACCCTGAAGAAGCTCGTAGGAAACTTAACCCACCAATGATACGAACCCAAATGCGGCTAGATTCACGTGGCCGCAAATTAACCACCTAGAAAAGGAGGCTAATACTTCTACCCAAGCAGCACATCCCGTTAGAAGTTAGCAAGCAAAGCAGTTATAAAGTACCTAGGCATAAGGCGGCACTCAAGACTAACCTTCTGAGCTCAAATAAAAAACGTAGGGAAAGCCGCCAAAATGGTGATCTGATGATGATCTGTAGACTGATTGCATGCAAACATAAGGGGGTTCAAGATATGCGTTAAGTGGAAACATCCAACTGACGGTCATTTCACTCAAATTTTGTATTTCATTATAGCAAAATTCAATGGGCTACAAACTCGAAATGCATATCCAGAAATCCTGAGTAAAAAGTTTGTAAAGTTTGAGCGATTTTTATAAATTTTGTATACCAAACTCGAAATTTTTCCAGAAATTCTTAGTTCAAAATTGGTCAAATTTTGATGCAAATTTGCAGGATTTTTACGAATTTTGTATACCAAACTCGAAATTTTTCAGAAATTCTTAGCAAAAAGATTGGAAAATTTTGATGAAAATTTGCCATATTTTTTGTGTACCAAACTCGAAATTTTTCCAGAAGTTCTTAGTAAAAAATTGGTAAAATTTTGATGAAAATTTGCCGAATTTTTAAAAGTTTTGTATATCAAACTCGAAAATTTCCCAGAAATTCTAATTAAAAAATTGGTAAAATTTTGACGAAAATTTGCCGGATTTTTACAAATTTTGTATACCAAACTCGAAATTTTTCCAGAAACTCTTAGTAAAAAGTTTGTAAAATTTTAGTGAAAATTTTTCAGATTTTTACAAATTTTTTGGTATAACACTTTTTTTGACGCCCGCTGTATATTAAAAAAATATATATATACTTCTCTTAGTCGAAATAATTTCAAAAATTATAATTGTGTAGGAAAAAGTCGAAGCCAAAAATATAACTAGTGAAAAAAAAATAATCGCCATAAATTAATTAGCGAAAAAAATCGTATACGAGTATTCGTATATTCGCCCTCGTCTCATTTGAAGTGGTGTTTTGTAGGTGTTTCTTTAAAAGCGTGTAAAACGGAAACGAAGTAAGATTGTTTATTTTTGTTTTCAGCATTTTATTTTTTGATCCATTGTTAAAAAATAAAAATTTTCTTTTGGCCATACGAGATTCGTTCACAAAATTGTCAGCCTTCAAAAAATGGTTTGCACATGTACAATGAACACAGATGTAGCCGATTCTATTGAACCGATTATGGTGATATAAAATTTAAATTTTATAGAATTGAGCTCGCTATCGTGTGAACTATGATCATTGGAAAAAAAATTTTTTTAGAATTTTTTTCGATCCTTTAAAATCAAAAACAAGCGTCAAAAAACGATTTTTCATCTTTTAACGTTCGCCATTTCGTCAAATTTTATGTTTATTAAAGCTTATTTTATTTTTAAATTTTATTTTTTTCATAGCTCACCTCATTCATAACATTCATACTGAACAAGAACCTTTTTGCCTTTTTGATTTCAGACGCCAGTATCCGTGTCGGGAAGATCATTTTTTGAGGACTGACAACTTCTTGAACGAACCTTGTATGGCCAAACATTTTTTTTTTGTTTTTTAACAATGGTTTAGAAAATAAAATACTGAAAACAAAAATAAAAAATCTTTTTTCGTTTCCGTTTTACACGCTTTTAAAGAGACACCCAAAAACCACAATTTCAAATGAGGCCAGCGCCTTGAATAAACATTAATTTTGTCATTGTCCTTAGGTGAAAAAAATATATAAATTGAACAAAAAATATACTAATTATGTAAAAAATATAAATAAAAAAATATATAAATAAAATAATAAAAAAAATATAAATAAAATAATAAAAAAAAATATAAATAAAATAATAAAAAATATATATAAATAAAATAATAAAAAAAATATACAAATACAAAAATCAAAAGTGGATTTTCAATAAGCTGATAATAATAATAGCAATCAAAATTAGATTATTCAGTATAAAAAAAATTTAAATATTATTTCACGCAATTATTTTTACCTTCATTATTAAGTAAAAAAATAAAAATATTTCCATTATTGATCAAAACAGACAATAATAATAATAAAAATGAAAAACAAATTATTATTCTTTAGAAAAAACTAAAAATTATTATTCATTTAAGCTATGGAATTAACTATTTTATTTTTAACTGTAGAAATAAAATTTAAAAAATATTAAAAAGAAAAAATTTTAATCTTTAAGGGGGAACACCACTGTGAACGCGTGAATATTAAGTGATTTCATGAATTTTTTTTTTAAGTAGGGATGATTATTTGAGGATCGGAATAATTTATTTAACATATACTGACACAAATTTTTATTAAAAAATATTAAAAATTACAAAAACCAAAAAAATTCTTAATCTATACATCAATGGCTATCGTCGTACATGGCGGGCTTTTTTATTTTATTTTATTTTTTTTTTTTTGAAAAAGGGTGCAGGTTTGAAAAATGAGTTTGTGTTTTTACCTTTTTTTTGTTTTCGAAAAGCTTGAAAAAATATTTAATTTTTTTTTTAATTTTTGGAATTTTTAAAAACGGCTATGTACGACTGTAGCCAATACATGTGCAAAATTAAAAAAAAAAATCAAATTAAAATCGGTTCATTAGTCTTCGAGAAATCGAGGCCACCGTGTTCAGAAAAGTCGTTTTGAGAAAAACGCGTTTAAAGTTTTCATTGGCCGTTGTAACTCACTACCTGCACTTATTGTATTGGGTATAACTTCGTCAATTTTCAAGATTTTAAGTTAAAATTTTTTTTACATATTTTTGAATATATCTACTTTAAAAAAATCTAATTTAAAAAAATCGATTTTTTTGAAAAATCACAGTGGTGTTCCCCTTAAGGTGCTCAAAAATTTAAAAAATAATAAAAAAAATTGTTTAATTTTTAAGGCGCTCAAAAATTAAAAAATATTGTTAATTGCAATAAAGGAATCAAATTTGAATTTCATTAAAAATGTCGTGCGCCATTTGGAACTGCGCCATTAGTGAAGAGGGAGTATTTTTTTTAGAATTAATGATTTTTTTTTAAGAATTAACGGTTTTTTAAGAATTAAAATTTAAGAAAATTCCAAATATTTGTAAGAGACTGCTTTAACTTCCCACTCTTTTAAGTACCCACTTCTAAACTGAGTACCCGTTTTAATATCCGACTAAGCACGCACTCTCATTCGAGCTGAATTCCTCTTCGGTTACATTTTTCAAAATTTAAGAAAATTCCCAGAAAAAGCAATAAAGAAAAATAAAACAGACTGCATTCATCCCCGCCTTTACTTTTATGTTCGATAGTAAAATTACTCATTGGTATTCTCAGGCAGAACAATAAACCAATCATATCAATAATCTAAATAATCATTCAACACTAAACGCTGAACGAACTATTTTATGAAGGTTTTAAAAAATTAAAATCCACTAGAAGACTAATACTGTAAAATCAACTTTTATGAATTTCACAAAAAGCACTTCAGAAATGCTTATACAATTTTTTATTCGTATTTATTTGAGTGAACTCACATCGCTTAGAATAACCAAACTCGGAACTCTTCTTTAATGAAAATACTTTGAGAACACCTGGAGTGGCTCTCTTGTATGTAGATGTGGTTTCCAGCGCCTTGAATGTCCCTTAAGAGGGTATTCTAGTCTAGAGGCCCGAACTTCGAGCATTTTTTGACGGTGAATAAAAAAAAGGTATTCATATTTTTACTATCCATTTTTTATCATTTATTTATTAATATGTTAAGAGCACACAAAATGAATTAAAAAAAAAAAAATTTCATGGAATTATGCGTCCTTGAAGTGGAAAGGGAAAACAAAAGGCAGTGCCCTCGTCGTCACGATTTCTACCCTTGTGGTCATTTGAAAAAAAAAAGATGACAAATTGCTAATTAATATGAATGTCATTATCGTATGACGCAGAAAAAAAGGAGAAACATTTTTTTTTCATAAAATGGCGGCTACTCAAGAATCGAGGTCGATTTTTCCCTAATTTTTAAGCTTTCTCAAATAATTTACATATATTAAAAAATTGCAATTTCCAGTTTTTCGTGCGTCATCCAATAGAGAAATATTTAAAGAATATTCATGATAAACTGCAAGCAAATCGGTTGATTAGAACTTGAGATATCGTACCGACCGTATCGAAAGAAGTAGTTTCGAGAAAAACACGTTTAAAGTTCGCCGTCCGCTCAAACTGTAACTTCGAAAATAATTCGAATTTTGAAAAATCCTTTTAGGGAGATATTTTTGAATACTTAAACTATCGAATTTTGAAAAAAAAATTCGATTTTTTCAAATTTCTAGACTAGAATACTGCCTTAAATGTTACAACAGCACAAAACCTCTGTAGCCCCTCAAACTAACTGGACCTAATAACTTAGCCAATAATAAATGCCTGCAAATGTAGTCCCTAAAGTAGGCTACGCATACAATGGAATTTTGATCTTGAACACTAGGCTTCATTCCTAAAAAAACATACCATTTTGTTAGCGAAAATCGAAAAGATGTTATTTTTGAATGTAAATACTTTTCCGGAAAACCTTTTCAAAACGAATTATGTTCTACAAAACTCAAAAATGTGAAAAATCCAGGGTAGCAATAATATGAACTAACCAACACAGAAGTGTAAATAACAGCAAATCGTAAAACACAAGTAAAAAATGTGCCAAATATAATCATATGCAACAAAAACAAAAATGCGCTCTCGCTAAATTTGCAACGCCAAATATGTGTAAGTGACTGTTTTAACTGTGCACTCTTTTAAGTACCCACTGGTTGGTTGAACTGACTCTAACCGTATTTGCATCCTACGCTCTCTCATTCGAGCTGAGTGCCTCTCAAAGAAATGTATTTTTTTTTTTCAGCGCTTATTTAGCTAACATAAAATTTGAAATTAAGTTCTATTTTTTTTAACGTTTAGCTCGTAATCAGAGTTGATCTCAACTATAAAATTTGGTCCTGCGATTTGTGTAATCAACTATTTATAGCTCATTTTGGCATTGCATAATTAGCGTAAAAGCATTTCGACATTAAGCAGCGGCAAACTGAAGAAGAAGAATGTGTCGAATCGTAAGGAAATAAAAATGCTTAAATTTTTTTTTGAAATTTTTTTCTTTTTTGAAATAAAATTTTTAAATGTTTTATTTTTGTTTATTTCTTTAATTTTGATGTTGGTTTTATGTATATTTGTATGTTTTAATTTATTTACTGTTTTCTAGCGATTAAATATTTTATAAATTTCGCAGTAGTTAAAACTTATAGGTTTTTTTATTTTATCATATTTTTTTATAACAATTTTCTTTTACTTCTGCTTGGGTATGCTCACCTTTTCATGTTACTGTACTAAAATGTAATTTCTGTATTACGTTACCGTTACATGCGTATATTTATATTTATATTTCTGTTGTTTGTTGTTTGTTGCTTCCGTGTTTGCTGTTTCATTCATACCAATACATGCGCAGTTGCCTAATATGTAAATTTATTGTAGTTAATTTTATTTAATGTATATATAGTTTTTGTTTTTGCTTATTTCTTATCCATTTTTATTACATTAACGTAATCCCTATGAATGTAATGTATGTATGTGGATGTGTGTGTTTGTGTGTGAGATGTTCTGAAGAAGATGAGGGCGTGATTTTGTGTGTTTGCGCGTGTGTTAGTGATTGGAGTGTGAAGTTTGTTGCGGCAATGTTCATGATTTTCAATTTTTTAAATTAAATTTATTTGCTTTCATTGTATATACGTAGTGTAATTATTTATTTAATTCTTTTTTTTTTTGTTTTTCGTAAATATCATATTTTTCCGACATGCTAAATTTTTTATTTTTATTTTTAAATATTATTAATAACTATTTTTAAGTTATAATTTGATGTAATAATGTTTATATATTTATTTTTATTTTTTAATTTACTTTATTCACTGCTTTCAAACTGCGCCAACACATTCAGCTTACATTATTTAATAATTAATTAATATAGTATAATAATAATAGTAAAATACTCAACAAATATTTCATTTCCGCTTTTTACTCATGCATCTACTACCATTTTAACTTAACTGTATGATTATAATCAGTTGCTTCATTATTTTATTTTTTATTTTTTCTCTCTTTTGTTTTCATTTTTTAAGCATTTCAAGCGCAATAACTATTTGGCTTTCATTGGCGTTTTTTTTTTGTTGTTGCGTATAAGGACTTAAAGAAGAGCAGTAAGAAATTTCTGTGACAAATCGAACTAAGTAAAATGGGAATGAAGAATTAAGAAAGGTGGAGCAATGAATGAATTCCAAAATTAAATATAAATACGAATTTTATGATAAGGCAAAGAAAACACAGTAAAATTTCCAAAATAGTATAAATTTAATGAAGAATTTGGGGGGTAAATAAGAAGAGCGAAAACTGAAATTTAGAAAAATAGAATACAAAGGAATTTGAAGTAATTTGAAATCTATATTATTAAATATTAAAAATATATTAAAAATATTATTAATAATAAATAATAAAAAAATAATAAAATAAAAAATAATAATAAAAAAAATGTTTTAAATTTTAAAATAATAAATTTAAAAAAATTAAAAATAAAAAAAAATAATATCAAAAGTAAATAAAAATAATAGTAAAATAATGAAATAAATAAATGATAAAATAAAAAATTCTAAAAATATAAACAAAATAAAAAATAAATACAAATAATAATAATAAAAAAAAAATAAATTAAAAATTAAAAAACCAATAAAATTAAAAAAAAAATTATAAAATAAAATAATAAATAAAAATCAATTAATAAAATTTAGAAAAAAAATAAAAAAATAAATAAAAATTAAAAAATAAAAAATAAAAATTAAATAAAATAAAAAAATAGAATAAAAAAACAGAAACAAAAAAGTAAAATTTAAAATAATACAAAAACAGATGTAGAATATTTATATAGAACATTTATTGTAGAATATTTTGTTCTAGTATTCAATTTAAATTTGGCGACGTTACTTTATGCATTCTTTTTCTTTACTTATAAAAATGCAAAATTATTTTTTCATTTAGTATTGAAAAATTTTGGATAATAGAAGCAAAAAAAAAAAACTAGCAAAAAATTAAGAAAAAATAAAAAAAAACTAGCAAAAAATAAAGAAATAGCAAAAAATAAATAAATAAAAATAGAATAAATAAAAATAGAATAAAAAATAAAAAAATAAAAATTAAATAAAATAAAAAAACACAGAAGCAAAAAAGTGAAAAAATTTAAAGTAATACAAAAACAGATATAGAATATTTATATAGAACATTTATTATAAAACATTTTGTTCTGGTATTCGATTTAAATTTGGCGACGTTACTTTATGCATTCTTTTTCTTTACTTATAAAAATGCAAAATAATTTTTTCATTTAGTATTGAAAAATTTTAGATAATACAAAAAAAAAATAAAAAATAAACTAGCAAAAAATAAAGAAAAAATAAAAAAATAGCAAAAAATAAATAAATAAAAATAGAATAAAAAATTAAAAAAATAAAAATTAAATAAAATAAAAAATGTTAAATAAAATAAAAAAAAAAAAACAGAAGCAAGAAAGTGAAATTTAAAATAATACAAAAACAGATATAGAATAATTATATAGAACATTTATTATAAAACATTTTGTTCTAGTATTCGATTTAAATTTGGCGACGTCACTTTATGCATTCTTTTTCTTTACTTATAAAAATGCAAAATAATTTTTTCATTTAGCATTGAATAATTTTTGATAATAAAAAAAAAATATAAAAAATAAAAAAAAAATAAAAAAAATAAATAAAGATAGACTAAAAAATAAAAAAAATATTATCCAAAAAATAAATAAATAAAAATATAATGAAAAATAAGAACAAAAATTTAAAAAAATACAAAAACAGATGATAAAATTCAGATGTTTCGACTTATAAATTTTATTATTTGTTTTTGTATTTTGTTAAACTTCCCCTTTTTTGTTTTTATTTTTTTATGATGTTTCGACTTATGAACTTTATTATTTGTTTTTTTTTTTTAATTTCCCTCTAAACTTTAGTTTTTATTATTTTATTCTATTTTTATTAATTTATTTTTTGCGAATTTTTATTTTATATATTTTTTTTTATTATCAAAAATTATTTATTTATTATTTATTAATTTTATTTATTTATTATTTATTTATTTATTTTATTTATTTATTTTATTTTATTTATTTATTTTAGTTATTTATTTATTCAATACTAAATGAAAAACTAATTTTGCACTTTTGTAAGTATAAAATAAAAACTTCTGTAGCAAAGGAAAATTTTAAAAACCTTAACGACGTTTAAAATACCAGCCAGCTGGCATGAAATCTATTGTCAAAAATAAAGTTGCCAAAATACATTTTA
This sequence comes from Anastrepha obliqua, assembly GCF_027943255.1. NCBI lineage: Eukaryota > Metazoa > Arthropoda > Insecta > Diptera > Tephritidae > Anastrepha > Anastrepha obliqua. The sequence continues at coordinate 14,153,289 of NC_072893.1, forward strand.
ATCAAAAAGGTAATTTTATAAAACCAACATTGCCAAAATGAAAGTAAAAAACTGTCAAATGGCGCTTTTATAAACCTAAAATTGTCAACATAAATTTTAATCAAAATCGTACTTCTATGAAACCAAAATTGCCGAAATAAATTTTTATCAAAATGGCGCTTTTATAAACCTAAAATTGTCAACATAAATTTTAATCAAAATGGTACTTTTATAAAACTAAAATATCCAAAATAAAAATAAAAAAATTCCAAAATAAATTTTAATCAGAATAGTTCGGTTTTATAACCCCAAAATAAATTTTAATCCAAATCGTACTTTTATAAAACTTAACTAAAAATTGCTAAAATAAAAAATAATCGTCAAATCCTTACACAAGGATAGGCCGCACTGCCAAAGCAATATACGCAACAACACAAAAGACACCAATGAAAACTACCACCAACCAACGTCGATCGAAGGCAACACATATGTAAGTAAAAAAAAAAAAAAAAACAACAACAAAAAAAGAAGAAACCAAAAGATCAGTCAAAGGCCATAAGAAAAAAAAAAACATATGCGGAACAGCTTTGAAGCAAACGCAAAAACAAAAAACTCTCAAAATGTATGTACACAAAACGCACTTGAAAATTTCAAGTCGATAGGAAGAGGTGCATTTCGCTTATACGGCGAAAAACAATGCAAGTAAATTCTGAACCAACCAACCACATACATACATACATACATGCATACATATGTACAAAGCCCTACGCGAAACCGACCGGTTTTTACAACAGAAAAAAAGGTATTTGCGCATCAGCCAATAACTGGTTTGACTGATTGTTGCATAAAAACACAACAACAAGCAATTCGCTTTCCGGCGCCGCCAACAGAGAAAATTGAAAATTGAGGAAACGTGCAGCACAGCGTGCAGAGAAACAGCGACGAGTAATTATGCCAACAAATAAAAATGACATTTTAAATGTAATCAAAGAAAAAGAAAAAAAAAACAAAGAAAAAGCTAACTCGCGTGCGCTCTGCTCCAGCACCATGTGGCATGTGGCATTGGTGAGTGTAAGTAACCCTCAAGCGAAAGCAGCGCAACAATTTTTTCAAATTTTTCGGTATGTATGCGCATCCCCCCCCAACGCGTGCGTTAAGGGGGGAGCCTGGTTTATAAGGTCAAAAAAATCAAAAAATTTTTTTTCGATTTAAGCGAATATTACTAATATATTTCAGAATATTCACACAAAGTTACAGAGCCTAATTCTCAACATTTCCGTAGATACAAAGCCAAAGGTAGGCGAGCTTTAGGTAGTTACGCTGTGACCGGACAGCTATAGTGCAAACTTTATCTTCTTTTCTCGACTTTTCATTTTTATGATTTCTTTGAATTGGCGTACATGAATGAAAAAAAACTAATGAACCTTTTGAAATGAATCATAGCTTGTTCCCTTCAGTATTAAATTCTCTTCTATTTGAACTAACAAAATAGATTAAAAAAAATTTTTCAAGATTTTTATACCAAGTTGAAGTGAATTTTTTTTTTATAGAAAGGGATTTTTTTCTTTAAAACCTCCAAAAAGTTGAAATTTTGGAATTTCTCTCAGTTTTCTTAGTTCATCTAGAATAAAAAATCATGATAATTGGAAATCCATTTGAATTTTTTGCTTTAGATAATAATTACGAGCTGTATCTTGTACGGCAGTTGGAAACTCCAGCGTTGCAGCGCTCTACTAATTTCTATGTTAAACATTTTTTTCAACTTATTTTAACCAGTATAAAATTTGTTTATACTTTTTAAATGTTCATTAAAAGATAGAAAAAACTTTGCAGTGCTAAATTAATTTTTTCCTTAAAAAAAAAAATCGCAAAGAGATGCAATTTTTAGACCTCATAAACCAGGCTCCCCCCTTAATTTTAACGCCTCAGAAGAGTGGTGCTGTTGTTGTTGTTGTTGTAGCAGCATAAACATTCCCCATACTTACTTACGGGGAATGCTGCTGGAGCGTCAGTCCTTGACCGGTTATAAGTCCGGCTCGTTGCGGTAACGTAGAACCCCGACTGTCGTGGCAACGTTTTTTAACGCCGCAAAAGTCTGCTGCTTTTGCTGGTTGTGCCGGCAGCTCAACATCGACACCGTCAATCATCAACATCACATCGTCGGCTTGTTTCGGCTTCAAATTATAACGCTTGCATGTTATTTTTTTCCTTTTTTCATTAAATTATACATTTATAGTTAGGTTTTTTTATTTTTCTTCTTCTTCTTCTACACTTCTTCATTACATACATACTTGCATACTTGCATACTTATATAGTGTTTTTAACGTCTGCTTGTTTTATTTATTTGTGTTGTGTTTTTTTTTTTGCATTTTTATTCACTTGTTTAATTTAATAAACTATTATTAGTATTTAATAATAATAATAATATTAATAATAATAGCTAAAACTATAAATATTCTTGTTGCTTGTTTACTTTAAGTGGTAGTATAGTTCTTGTTTTTGATTTTTTTCTTTTTTTCTCTTTTAATTTTAATTTAAATTTTAATTTTAATTTTCCATTATTATACCAATAATTAGCATTAATTTATATCTGTTTTCGTTTTTTGTTTTTTCTTTCTTTCTTTACTCACTTTTACATTCCGTTTTTTGTTTTTGTTTTTTTATTTATTTTTTATTGTGTTTCATAGCATGCTATTTTATTTTGCTACTCTCTCGCTCTCTCTCTCTGCTAATCAATAGTTAATTGTTAAGAATTAATAATATTATTAATCATAAAATTTGGGCTGCGGCTGGCTCGCGCACCTACGCCGCCTACAGCACGCGCCCGCCCCCTCCCCTCCTCACTGGCTATGCTAGCCATCATCATCATTTTTATCATATTTATCATATCTAGAGCATTCGTTTTTCTGCGCTTCGCAACGCCTTCACAAATTCTACATTTTAACTTAAGTTTAGTGTAATTTTTTAACTGCGATACTATTTTATTTGCATACTTCGCTTGGTTTTTTGCTCTTATTTTCTTTCATTTTGTTGTTTTGTTTTCGTCACCTACACACTCGCGCTGCTGCTTGCCTATATTTGTTTGTATGTATACATATATATATATATCTCATTACAATCTTATGCTTATGTAGATTCCTATATATTTATATATATATATATATATATAATGTATGTATGTGTGTGTGAGTTAATGCTAGTTAGAGATAATCCTATGGTAAATTTGCGTGCGCGTTTACGTGTTGGTTTCCTAAATGTTCTTGTTGTTGTTGTTGTTTTGCTGCTGCTGCTGCTGACGTATTTATGCTTATGCTTATGCTTGTTCTTCTGTTTGCCTGTATGTGTTTTTGTTTTTCTTTGTTTGTATTTTGTTCATACTGCGTAACTCTTTTAGCTTTGCACCCTGCGACAATATACAATTTTTATTTTTTATTTTTTTTTGGTGGGAATTCACGCATTCCACTGCTTATAACCTAGACTTGCGCGCCTTTCTAGCTTTTTTTACTTTTGTCATACTTGAATTTCTATGATTTGATTTCCATTTCGTTTGTTTTGTATTTTTATGTACACTTTTCATCATTGGCTGCATGCGTGCGGCATGCATCACTTTGTTGTTGCAGCAATGCGTTTCGAAAATAAAAATTAGCAAACTTTATTAAAATCTCATCGTCGAATCATCGAATTGTTGGCGTGCGTGCGTTTGAGCAAAAATTATTTTCCTGTACAATAAATGAACCAACCAACCAACTGAAGGAGTTTTTTACATACAAAAATAAAGGAGAACGACTATTTTCGTGTGTTTAAGTATTAAGATTACACTGTACAACATTTTGCAGCTTATTTGTATTATTTTAAAAGCGAACTTAATAAGCTAAGCTAATTTAAAACGAAAATGCAAACCGATTGGCATTTTTTAAAGGCATTTCAAGGCTTCTCTATAAGGTTTTACATATACATACAAATGAAAGAGCAGAACAAACTGAAAAGTAACTACAAATGCGCGTGCATTTAATCATCGACCTATGCATGGCATGTATGTATGTTTTTAGCAATGCCAATTGAACGCGTGTATGTATGTAACTCACGCTCAACATAATTTGCGGCACCTTTGCATTGCTTGCGCTTTGCATTAGCGCAATAGTAGTGTCGCGCTGGCTGAAATTTGCCGTTATAAAAATCACTAAATGCTCAATTAGCGCGCGGGCTTACAAAAGCCAACAATGTTTAATCCACCCAACAATGTTCAATTTGCTATTGTTGTCACGCATTTCTCTCTCAGCTTTTAATGCTGCAAATTCGAAAATTCGCCACTAGTAACTTCCACAAGCGCACCGCACGCTGGTGGTCTGTGTCTATTATTTTTTCTTTTCATTTGACAAAAATTCAAGTACATTATCACATTTTTCGTCTAAATAAGATTGCTTTTTTTCTCAATTCTTCAATTTTTCTTTTTCTCTTTTTGTTTCGAAAGGTTTGTAATCTCTAATAAATGTCTCTTCTAACTCTGCATATATCGCTAGGTCAAGCATTCTCAAATATTTGTCAGCATTCGACAGACAGCAACAGCTTTTTTGGGAGTAGTGCAACTTGCCATCAGCATCGGTTTTTGTTTTTGTTCATATTTTCATATTTTTTTCTTGTTTCTTTACAAGTCTTGTTTGCGGCAGTGTTGATACTGATGGTAATGTCTGCTTGGCGACGACGTTTTCAGTTGACGACCAATTGTGCTGTTACTGCCATTGCGCCCGTGTCCCACCACAGTTCGTTCTCTGCCAGCCGCTGCTACACATTGTCTGCGACGTTTCATACGCAACTCGGGCTGTATATTGTTGCTGCTGCTGTTGTTGTTGTTGTTGCCATTATAATACTCAGCGGCTATTGTTGGTGCAGCTGTGGCCAGTGGCGCTGCTGTGGCTGGCGTTTCGGTTTTTTTGTGCGCATACATGCAAATTTGCGTATTCTCCAACACAGTCGTCTCCATGGATTCGACTAGCTCGCCGCCGCCGCCGCCGCCGCCACCTGCTGCTGCTGCCACTTTTAGCCCATTACTTTGTTGATTGCAATGACTGTTATTGTAATTGTAGTGGTGATTATGATGGTGGTTGTTGTTGTGGCTGTTGTTATTGTTGCTGATGTTGTAATTAATATTATATTTACGACTTCTGATGCTATAACAATTGTTGCTATTGTTGTTGGTATTACTACTATTGTTGTTGTTGTGGTTGTTGTTGCTGTGGTTATTATTATTATTATTATTGTTGTTGTTATTATTATTATTCGCGATCAGCATCAGCAATTAGGAATTTGAGTTACGTTTCGTCTGCAGCTAGGACGAGCTCGATTGATTCAGATTACCAAACATACCCGCCGAAAAGGACGTCTGACCAGCGGAATTCGCCTGCGATGTAGTCGACTGTTGTTGCTGTTGCTGTTGTTGTTGCTGCTGCTGTTGTTGTTGCTGCTGCTGCTGTTGCGTCAGCTGCGACTGACCACGCCCATGCTTAGGTATAGGCGGTTGGATGTACTCATGTCGCGCCAAAGCAAACACATCCATGCGATCCTCCTTGCGATAAGCCAAGCAACCACGTATGAAACTCTTTTTGAAGTACACAAAAAAAAAAATTATTAATTAACAAATTTTCGAAATTTAATAAGCAATTTAATGTTTTCAAACATACCTTTGCTTCATTGGAGACAGTTGGTTTGTTGGGGAATTGTACCTCTGTGGCTTTGAGAATTGTGTTCTCTTCAAGGATGGTGGCCTGTGATTGGTTGTGGCCGAATGGTTTCTTGCCATAGAGGCATTGGTAGAAAATAACACCAACACTCCAAACGTCGACTTTCGATGAAATTTTCGGCGGATTCTTTCCAACAACAAAACATTCGGGCGGTAGATACCTGTGGAAGTGTAAATTATGAAAATAGCTGGTAAGTTGCAAGGCTTCGAATGAATTGTATAGATTTTATATATACATATATAAAAGTTCCTATGGCTACCTGAGAGCACAAAGGGCCACAATAGATAGATAGGGCCACAATAAAACTAATTTTGAACAAACACAAAAAACGTGTTTTCTTGTTAGACCCGGGACTTTTGAGCCCATGTGTTACATATATATTTTATACTTTAATGTCACCCGGAGTGCCAACTGTCTTTCTTTGTGAATACCTACTACCCAAATCACAATAATAAAACCCAGTTGTCTGCTCTGGCAGTTCTACTTTTCCAATATTCAAGCGACAGGTTTCACAACATATTAATCGTTCGTTTCTACGTTACCCGAACTACCAAGGACAGTCACTACAGCTCAAGGCGAATCTATTAAAGTTAATTTGTTTTTTGTTTTTTTTTTTTCTTTCTTTCGCCGCGTCCATGTGGCTGTCAGCTTAGAATGAGACAAGGCGAATTCATTCTTTATTTTCTACTTCGCCGTCAATACTTCGCTTTGACAATTAAACGTAAAAATCATTTTTGTTGGTCTAGTGAATGGATGAATGAATGAATGAATGCGCCTTGCTACAGCAGCATTCCCCGCACATGCATGGGGAGTATTTATGCTGCTACACCAACAACAACAACAACAACGATACATAATTATAATTATCGTCAATGCATTTAGAAATTTTACGTGTATCTTCACTGGCCTTATGCGAAAATTTTCTTTCTTCACCCTGCCGAAAATGCCACTTTTCTCGCTAATGCGTGTGTTTGTTTGTTGCCCCACACATACTCACCAATAGGTTCCCGCGCCTTGTGATGTTAAGTCCATGCCATGATCTGGATTATAGTTCTCATCATCCATCACTTTTGAGAGACCAAAATCGGTGATTTTAATCTCACCGCATACATTGCCCTCAGTCAAAAGTATGTTGCCTGGTTTCAGGTCATAGTGTATTACTGGTGGTTTAATCTCATTCAAATATTTCAATGCTGAAACAACCTAAAATGCACAGCAACAATTAAATTTAGAATAAATTTTCCGTAAATAATAAAAAAAAATTTGTTTTTGTGTGACTTAAACTTACCTGCATAATAATCGAGCGTGCTTCACGCTCCGGTATTGTTTTATGCTGTTTTAGATAGAAATCTAAGTCATGACCATCACAATATTCGAGCACTGTGCAAAAGGAATTGGCGTCTATCTCGAACACATCGTAAAGCTTGACCACACGTGGATGATCCAATGCCTTATGTATGTTATATTCTCGCAAAGCGTGCCTACAAACAAGCAAACAAACGTGGGGCGATGTGAGAAACATAATTGGGTGGGTGGCTATGTTTTCGATACTCACTTGATATAGTTGGCTTTTTTGTCCTCCTTCCAATCCTTATTCAGTTGGTGCACCTTACACGCTACATATCGTTGCTCTTTTAGATCAAATGCCTTGTGCACTTCAGAGAAGCCGCCTTTGCCCAGCAGCATGAGCAGCAAGTATCGATTATTTAGCACTGGATGATTGTTGAAGCGGGACTAAACAAAAATACAGTTTGAATATTAGAAGTTGTGTAAAAAGAAGGAAACAATTCAATTAATGAAGTGTTAAAAAAAGGAAAACAGGAAAAAAGTAAAGAAAAGAAGTAAAAAATAAAGTAAAGGAGTAAAAAAGTAGAGAAGTAAAGAAGAAAATTCAATTTTTGGAGGCCTTCTTTAGAGGCTTAAAAAAATCGATTTTTTTGTTTTTGCATAAATGTCTTCCCAAACTATCCAAGAATGTGTCCTCAAAATTTCAGAAGCAAATTCAAATTTTTTTCCCAGCGAGCGGATTTTTTATATATATTACAAAAACTTTGACGCGCGATTTCTCGGTTTTTTATTTTTACGATTTTTCCTAATTGGTGGGAAAGATAGGGAAAAAGTTGAACGTCCTACCGAAACGTGATAACATTGATTGTATTCAGAATTAAATTCTCTTCTAGCTGAACCTAAAAAACCTTAGGAAAGTTATGAATAACCCTCTTTTTAAACAATCTAAACTGAATTTGTTTTTCCAAAAAAATTATTCTTTTTTTTAATTAGCGAAAAATTGTTGAATTTCTCACTTTTTGTTAAATTTTCTTGGTTTAACTAGAAGCTATACCATACTAAAATACAAAATTTTTTGGGTTTTTGGTTTCAGATGAAAATTACGACCTGCATCTTTCCCGCCGCAGGACACATGCACACTCGAGGCGCCTCGGCAAAATGCTTGCACTAGGCATAATATGACACATATTTTAATGAAATAATTTGAGAAGACTGCTGAGATATATAGCAATAACACCTGGAAGTTTCTTTTCAATCGAATATTTATTTCCTTCCCAAAAAAATCCACGAAAAAATCGATTTTTTGAAGCCTCTAAAGCAGGCTCCCCCCTTAAATCAGATTTTAGCATCCGGCATAACGCTGCCCTATTGACTTTATAAGCGAGTGTAAATTTAATTTCATTTAAATTGAGTTAAAAAAGTTTTGAAAATACTTAAAATACTTGCAATGCTTTAGTTGATATTTCCAATTGCAATCAACCTAATTCTAAAAAGTTTAAATTCCAAAAATTGGCATTCTGAAACTTTTAATTTTTGTTTGTGTTTAGCGACAAAGCTCGAATTTAACAGCGGAAAAAAACATTTAGCTGCCTTATTTAATGTTTCCTGACTGTGCAAGCATTTTTCAGAGTGTAAAAGCATATTTTTTTATAAAAAATATTCATATAAAAATGGGCTTGGCCAATTCAATCTACCTGATCCTCATTTAATATCCGCTTCAACTCGCGTATGTGTAGATTGCGCTCACGCTCCAACTTCTCCATCTCTAGTGACAAATCGGCGTCCTCTTTCTTGAGTGCGTTCTGCCGCAATTTTAATATCTCATCATACTCGTAGTACTCTTGCGCTGTGTATGCCCCCGACACGGGGTCGGGTTTAAGGAACGTTGCATCACCGCCGCCGCTGTTATCGCCGCGGCCTGTGCCACTGCTGCCGCCGCCGCCTCTATCGGAGAGGCGATCACCAACACCACTGCTACCGCCAACACCGCTGCCACCACCATTGTGTAACAATTGCGTTTGACCGGCCTGTGTGGAATTGGATCGTGACAGACCACGGCCGCTACCGCCGCCACCGCCACCAGTCGAACCGATGCCACTGTCGCCGCCGCCAGTCAGCCGATCACAACCAGCCACATTGGTCGAATCATTTGAATTCGAGTTTTGCTGTTGCTGGTTATTGTTGCTGTTGGTGTTGCGTTTACGTCCCGATTCCGCGGGTCGCTTTTTCATCAGCTGCTTCTTCTGGCGGTCGATCTCTTCACGCTCGGCCGATATCTCATCTTGACGCCGGCTAAGCTCGTGGAAAGCATAGCCGTCTGTCCAATTTTCCTGGAATGTGGCGCCTACGCGCTGCGTCACAAACTGCCCAAGACGCAGTCGATTTTGCATGCACTTCTGCCGCGCTTCTTTCTTTTCGATGCTGCTCTTCTCTTTCAGCAGTTTCTTCACTACTTCAATGCACTTGGCGATCTGCGACTTATGCTGGTCGATCAGCTTCTGATGAGCGATTATCTGGCATTTCTGCTCATCGGACAGTCTTGTCATCTCGTCGAGCTTCGACTTGCTCGATTCGATCTCCGTGTCGCGTTCCTTGATTTCTTGGAACGAGAGATCCGTTTGGGTTGCCTTCGCTATGGTGCTAGCCGGTACCGGTGGCAGTGGCGGCTGCATACCGCCCAATGCGCCTGGCATCATTCCGCCATGCTGCAATGAATTCAGCTGCACTGCGGCCAGCTGTTGCGAGGTTACGCCACTGGTTAGCGTTTGTTGCGCCGAAGTGGCTACCGATGTTGCAGGAATATGTTGCTGTTGTGTCGGGCCCATTGGCGGTGGGGGTGGTCCGCCAACTACACCCCCACCTAAGCTACCCATGTTGCCTGCCAACACGCCGACTATGGACGACTGGGGAGGAACCATTGCGTTGGAAGTTTGTGGTGGAGGTTGACGCTGCTGCTTGGCAGCATTGTTTACCGGCACAGCGCTGTAATGATGGAATTCAGGCGCTTGCGATGTGGGTGTTTGTACGCCTCCTGCATTCAGCTGTTGAGGACTAGGTGGATACATGGCATAAGCGCCCGTACTACCGCCACCACCAGCATTACCGCCTGCACTTTGCACTTGTTGCTGCGCCGTTTGTTGCTGTTGCACGCCACCGGCAGCCGATGGACTCTTCGAGCCGCCAGTGTGCGGACGCATAGGGCTATTTGTAGCACCGCTGCTCGTTATGAGGGGCTTATTGAAGTACTCATTGATCTTTTTGTTATCCATGCTACTATGTTGGAGTAGCCTTGCATTCTTGCCGCCCGGCAAGTTGCACCGATCCGCTGGTGTACCTATATTCAATGATAAATTGGCTTTGTTTAGTGTCTGTGCACTGCCGATCAAGCTAGAAGTTTTGGACGCCTTGCCGGTGCCGACAATAGTCGCATTTCCAGCGTTATTACCTCCGTTTCCGCCACTTCCTGCGCCACCACCGCCACCACCACTATCTTCGGTGTGTGGAATTTTCCGCTTACGCTTGCGTTCAGTTGTGTTACGTGGTGGCTTTTCAAGTCGTCCAACCATATTATTATGCTGCACTTGTTGCTGTTGTTGTGTGCTACTAACACCTGCGCCACCGCCCATCATACTTCCTACGTCTTGACCCAAACCGCTGCTGCTCATCATAGCCCCCGGGGCTCCGTTATTAGGCAGTAAACCTATCTGACTGGGAATGCCTGCTGCACCTAACATGTCGGCAACATCTTTTTCGCTATGCGATGATCCTGTGCTCATATTCGAATCGGGATTACTGCTATGGCCTCCACTATGCGTGTGCTGCTGCAGGGCAGCTGGTTGCTGCTGCTGCTGCAACGGAGCTGCGAGCCCACTATTCGTCTGTTGCAGCAACTGTTGTTGATGGGACAGCTGTTGTGTGTGTGAATGTGGATGCGGAAGCTGTGTTTGCTGCTGCTGCTGCTGCTGCTGTTGGTGATGATGATGATTGGCTAATGTGTGTAGTGTTTGCGGTTGCTGTTGCGGCTGCGACTGCTGCTGTTGCTGCTGCTGCGTCGTATGATGCGTAATGTGCTGTTGTTGCAACTGTTGTAACTGATGTGTTTGCGTTATTTGTTGCTGTTGTGTTAAAATTTGTTGTTGTTGCTGTTGCTGCTGCTGCTGCTGTTGTTGTGGATTATGATGTGCTGTGCCAAAAAGATGCTGCTGCTGGGTCTGATGATGATGGCTTATCGACGAAGTGGTCTGCGGTGCCATCTGCAATTGAGCGCCAGCTGACATCTGCAAATGAGAAAACAAATAGAAAACACAAACATTAGAATTTTTTAATTACGTTTGACAAAACTATCTATGTTTACTGCGCATCAAAAATAAATTTCATATCGATGGTAATGGATGGAATTTAGTAAATGCACATATTTATATAACTTTACGACTAAAGTAATAACTAAAAACTCACAATTCGCATACATTGTTGTGGTAATACCCATTTTTGCACACACCATCATTTAATTCCAGAAAAGTTATTTGCATAAGTTTTATAACTAGAAATGTTTTTCGTTTTTTTTTTTTTGTACTGTCAACTTAGTTTTACTTGATAAATTAAATCAATTAAATTTGTCTACACAAATTCAATTTGACATTCTTAGCACGACCCTGTAAATATCGATAACAAGCTACATTTAATAATCGATTAGCACCGACCGGCCGATCAACTAGCAGCTGGCAGAATACGAAATACAACACATATTTATGGCAGAGATAAATATATATGTAGCAACCGTCGACGATGCGGATGAGGTCCACGCAATAACGAGTCAAACTAACGAATTACCAAACTACAAGCAAGCAAGCCTACGAACGTACCACCAACGAACGAACGAACGTGCGAGTAAACGAATGTAAAAAATAGTAAAAATGTCAAAGCAGGGCAGAAACAAAAATGGCTACCGTCGGCGAGCACTCGTCAACTTGTCAGCCTAGTAGCCAACTGCTTCGCACTGCACTACTTTTCCCCTAACTAGTTTTTTGCATCGAAATACGCAACTACTACACAAATCTACTTTCAACTACTAAACTTTCATTTATCAAAATCAATTACGAATACACTTTAACTACTTATCATATTTAAAAGAAGCGGACAACACTAATTCTCCACTTTCTTGTATGTCTGTGTTCTTGTCACCTTTTTTAAATGCCGCATTTCGTTGTTGCTCTCTTTGCGTTACGTTTTAAATTCGTGGTTTTTGTGATTTTCACCACGGTTCGTCGTACTGCTTTTATATCGCAAAGCTTCAAATAAATTGAAAATTATTCAAAAATAATCACTATTACTTTCCAAGTACCGTGCACGTGAATATTTATTTTCATTTTTTAATTTTTTGCTAACACTTTATGAATTATTCTTTAATATTTATTAAACGAAACAAATGGCGACTAGTAATTATTTGCAGACCACAAAAACTTTTTTCTCTGACTTTGAGCGAAAAAAAATTCTTTGCTTCGATTCGTTTTTCTTCACGTCTCGCTTCGTCCCTTTTGAGTCTTAACGAGTTCAGCCAAGTTGCTTCCAACTGTAACGAGTCGGCTGTCAGTCACTCGATTATTTCTCGTTTTTCACTTCGTCATCGTTGTTGCTGTCTAGTAGTCGTCGTCGTCGTCGTCGACGTCGCCTTATTTGCTAATGCATTTTGTTGTTGTCGCTGCCACTGCCACTGCTGTGTTTCTTCGTCGTCGGCAGCCATTGCCGAAAAAAATTAAATACATTTTTCCTCCACATTTCATACACTTCTTTAATAATTTCCATTCATTTTCCACTATAAGAATACCATCTCATTATTATCAAAGTTTTAATAAGACTCAACTCTTAAGCACAATCAACTTTTCACACAACTTATTAAATGTTTTTTTTGTCACAAATATCACTTTTGTATTGCAAATTACTTTAATTTACACTCGACGTCTTTTTCATTTACTCCGCACACGACTGACCGATCCAATCATGATAGTGTGTAAAAGGAAGGAAGAAAAATTACATACATACCGTGAGCTATACTCACCAATTTATCAATGTGTATGTATATGAGAAAAAATGCGACAAAAAAGGTGTTGCCTTTCAATCCCCATATTATGCCCCTTTTCGGCAAGCACCCGCTTACACTTTAAAACGGGCAAACAAATGTACTCGCACACATGGGAAACACAATAATTCAAACTTATTTAATTGATAAACATTGAAATCACACTTATAAAAAGGGACAAACGTGCTTAGAGCGAAATATTTTTCCCTCAGACCAAGAATGTCAACACTTTAACTACGTGAGCATGAGTAGTTCCGCTCGTTCACTTTTCATGCGCTCACGCTAGAATGAGATAAATATATGCCTGGCATGAAAACATATACACACGAGAGCATACCTTATTCTCCACAATAAATTCAATATATTCGAATTTGGGAGCAAACGGGGAAGTATAACAGCGTGATAATATAGCGAAGGAAACAAAACAGCACAACAAATGAGCAGGTAAAGAGATACATACAAAATTGTTGTGCCAACAGAGAACACATTCACACAAATGCATTAACGTATATAAGGCGTGAACGTCTCTCGCGTTGGCTCACTCGTGCTCTTGTGTTCCGCTATTTGCTTTGTTTGCAAATAATTGCAAAAATAATTCATCTCAATCTTGCCAACTATACAACACCGGAATCTGGGGAATTGGTGGTAGACAAGCAAATTTTAAGGTGTTTATATTTAATTTGTGTGTGTGTAAAATTTTATAATGGGCAACTCTACTTTAATAAGTGCACGACATATGTTTGAGAGCTTAACGGATGACCGACCGACCAAGTATACTCGTCATTGTCGATTCCTAGTTGTTCATCACACACTTTATACATAAGTATTTGTTAATGGGTGAAAATCGTTATTGTATAGGAAAAAAAATACTAAAACAGAAAAAGAATTATTATTGATATGGTAAATAAAATAAAATCAAAGCAACGTCAAGACTAATGGATTTATGAATTAAATTAATCTTAATTTTTGTGTTTTAATAATTCTTAACAATTATGAATTAACTTTTATTGAAATACCTAGAAACCTAAAAAGAACTACAAATTATACGCTTTTGAATGAAGAAGGCGAATTAAAAAAAATGTTGCGCCTTATTATATTTTTACCAGCTAGATAATGATTGACTTTCATTGAAATTAATAAAACTATTAAAAAATCGATTTGGCAGACGTGCAAACAAGTACATTTTCCTATATGTACCTACATATATATAATTGCATATTCATAAATACTCCTATGAATGTATGTATGTAAATACAGTCATGCGAAAAATAATAGGTGCATTTGCTCTAACATATTTCAAAACCTCACGCGGCTTCAATTCTTATAAATTGGCAAGAATTTATTATTAAATTTCATGCTGGTATGTCATTGAAGTAAAAACCCGTTATCAGAGGACAAATATTTTGCGTCGTTTTATAATTGTTGATTATTGTGTGAGTGAGTCCCTTTAAGCCTGTGCGAAATGAAATGATGGGGTCATGAAAATCAAATTAATATTTATTATATTTCTTTTGAAATATGGTGGATTTTAAACAACTGTAAAGGATAAAGCGATTTTATAATAGAAAGTTTAAAGATATATTAAATAAATAACCCTGTAATATAATTTATTCAATCACAATGGGCTAACGACAGCTTTGTAGCGTTCAGCTTCGAGAGCAGATAAAAGTCCTTCGAATTTCTATACCGAAAAGTAGTTGAAACGTTGAAATGTTCCAAGAGAATAATAGAAAATGCAATAAAATATAAGCCTGAAAAAGAAATAATTGGACTAAAATCAAAAATATCTCCAAGTTTTGAAAAAAAAATATAAAGCATTTGACAAAAAGAACCCGTTTGGATCGTCAAGTGACACTCAAACTAAATCTTCTTTGAACGTCGACACTTCTACCATTCGCAAAAGGCTATAATTAAGAAAAATTTGGTATCGAAAAGACCAGAGATAGTAACCTCCCTCTTCTGCTGAAGCAAAATGTTGCTAAAAGGCTATTTCTTGCTAACGAGAATTTTAGTTCAAGAAATTTTTGTTTTGAAGTCAAACTTCTTAGACGTCGGTTGAAGAGCGAGAATAGAGAGTAAAATTTCAAGGTCATGCAACGTTTTGGGCATTCTCGTTCCGCGAGAGAGAAAAAAGATATAACATAGAGGAAAAGGAGAGAGAGCTATACCTTATATATGTATATCTTATATACACTTTGGGTTATTTTTCCTGAGTTTTTCCTTGTGATTGCTAATTTCTAGTGAGAAAAAACACTGCCTACTTTTTGGCGCTTGTTTGTTGGTGCAAACTTGTAGGAAATATATTTTTGGTGCCTACTTTTTGGTGTTATATTTCCTTGGTGCCTATTGTTTGGGGCGTTTTTTGTCCCAATTTTTTTGGCGTTTTTTTTTGGTGCCTACTTTTTAGCGCTTATTTCCGTTTCCTGGCTACTGCTTGTGCGTACTATAAAGTGCTTTCCATTCCGGAGTCTGATTTATTGGTATTGCCTTGCGGTAATTTGTGCCGTTGCTGGGTCCTGGAATAGCTGCGTTTGTGCGGTTGATAAACGCTCAGAGTAGTGCGCGTTGTTGCCACGGTTTGTGTCCGGCGTTTACCTACACCGGTCGACCCTTCTTCGTTTTTTGTAAATTTTGTCTATTCGTATTCTCTGCAAATGTTGTGAATTTATTTATGTAGATATATATTCTTTCTCTCTCTCTCTTTCATTCTCTCTCGGGTCTCTCCCTCTTTCTTTGTCTGCCTTGAAAGTTTCACTTCTGTTATGTGTCCTACGCTACACGCACTTTTCTTTTCATAGCGATTTGAAGATCCGGCCTGGCATTCCTCAAGTAACACTAAAGCGCCGTTTTGATAGAAACTGTGTTATTTATTTTAAATCTTATTGACTTTTTTGGTGGTTGCAATATGTCTAGTGGTACACAAGTAGTTGCAGAAGATTGATTAGGAGTGAAGACAGCTTGCAGATGTTCAGATGTCGGATGAGTCTAAATTTAATAAGTTTTATCCAGACTGGGATACACAAAATGTTCACCTTTTGTAAACCGCAGCATACATTTAAAACTATTAAACATAGAGGTGTATTAATTATAATGTGGAGATGCCTCTTCTACCAAAATGTTAGTCCGAACTATCGAATTATTGATGAGACAATGACAGCTGCGTTTCCACGACAGTCGGTTCTATGTTACCGAAACGACCCGGATTTATATGCGTCCAAGGACTGTCACTCCAGCAGCATTCCCCGTATGTAAGTATGGGGAATGTTTCTGCTGCTACAACAACAACAACAATGACAGCTGCAAGTTATTGCATTATTTTGATTCATATAATTTTACCTTATACCGAGTTTTGCTCTCTGGCTGCTCATAAACAAAGCTTGGGCTGTTATCTCTCAGGTTGCATACTAAAAATTATAACGAAATATTGAAAAATGACCTTATGCCAATTTAAAATATTATTTTATTTGTTGGTTTGAGTGGTGATTCCTCCAGAATCCAACTAGCGCTTCCGCACCATTTTGTTGATTTTATTTGTACTCTCAATTAATTTTCACATTACTTTTCATGCATATTTTTTCATGTTTTTTTTTTCATTTTTATGCAATTTATGTTTTTCTAACAGCAAAAAAAAAACCCCATCAGTCACTGCATATTCTTAACAAGCACTCTGCATTGCCAGCCAACATCGCGCGAAATAAAATCAACCCGTCTAGATACGGCAAACAATATTACCACTACATTTCAATCGAAAAAATTACCACTGTTGATAACAATTCTATAGCTACCAGACGAATGTAGCGTACATGAGTAAGACATCGTTATTTCCCCACTACACCATGCCAGATGTGCCGACCATCTGTCAATTTCGAAACTATAATCCCAAACAAAACGGCAACACCGCAGACTAAACAAACAAAAGAAACAGCAGCAGCAACACTAACAAAAACAGAAGCAGCAAAGAGCACAACTAAAGAACCCACCGGCCACCCCAACACCGAATGGGCTCCCGATTATGCGCGAACGAACACTTAGAGAAGCAGTCAGCAGGCAGTCATCAGCTGAAATATAGCAAACGGCGGCAGCATCGGCGCTAAACGACATCGACAACAACCGACAACCAACAACGACAACTAGGAAGTCATCGTGCCAAAAGTTACGCGATACAAAACTTCCAACAAATAAATCGATTCAAAGAAAATTTACAAGTATTTAAAAACGTCTTCTTCATTGAGATATAAAATCTCGTAACTATATGGCAACGCGCTTGTTTGTCAACTTGGTATCAGATCGCAACAACGGCATCAAATTGTACCACAGCAGTTTCACAGTTTAACCGTTCATGCCGATGAGTCAAGGTCGAGAGACGTCACGTCACGCAAATTTTCATTTTCATTCCCCACACAAAATAAATTAATACATACACACATACATACGATGTACGTACGTGTACGTATGTATGGAGAGATGTGTAAACATTCGCGCATATAAATTCCAATAGGGCATCCAAACATTTACATTTATTTATAGCACTAACAGCATTTGCACACACACATTCATACGCACTCGAATTTATTCAAGTTTTTAGTGTTTGGTGGAGAATAATAAAAATGGAGAGCCACGCTCGCTAACAGTTCATTGTTGCTCTGTTGTTTGAATTGCCTGTTATTTTTGTTGCTTTTTTCTCCAGCACAGCAGAGCAGTGGCGTTTACGATTTGTTTTTTTCTTTTTTCGTCTTGTTTATTTTCGTTTCAACGAATATGTTTTACACTTCGTTTTTATTTTTATTCATTCACATTTTAAGCGTTAATTTGTTTTGGATTTATGAGAGCAATGATTAAGTATGAAATTATGTGTGCAAGTTTTAAGCGAAAGATAAACTATGTAGACTTAATTTTTTTTATCACAAGTATGAGTTTTTTTTTTGTGAAAAACTAGATATACATTTTTAATATTTTTTTTATAATGAAAGTTTTAATTAGCCACGACTCATATGTATGTATATATGCACTCCAACCAGTAAAGTTAAAAACTCACGCTCACGAAAACAAAAAATATTCACGTTTTAAATGGCTTTCATTATTTTTGTTATTGCTAATGTTCAAAATTAGTTAAAAGAAATTAGCTCTCAGGCCGTATTATAAAGTTACGAATAAATACGAAGCACTTTAAAACTAAGCCACCAACACTCCGTTTCACTTAAAATTTCAAATGCACTTTAAATATACAAAATTTGTAGCTTTAATTAGCAATGCGAAGCTTCCACTCTTTCCCGTCGCCTTTGTGTAGTAAAAAAAACACCCATGCACACTCATTTAAGCACTTGCATGCATACATACATACATTCACACATTTTTATTTGCCACAATCAATTGGTGACCACAAACCGAAACGAAAGTGGCAAAAATACACGTACAGCGTGAGAAACACGACCCACAACCACAAATCTGACTTTAACGATTTAATCCAATTTTTCAAATTAACTGTCTGTGGCATTCGCATTGCTCCACATTTCATCAAAGAAATACATACATACATATCTGTATGTACCTACACTAATATGTAATACAACTTTGTGCTCAAAAGCAAAGAGTGAGGTAAAAAAAATAATGTTAACCGGAAAAAACACCAGCACGTGCAAGCTGAAAATTAAACAAAAGAGAAAATCACTGCATTTTAAAGAGAACCGAAAATGAGAGCTGAAAATGGAATATGAAACACGCACGAAGCAGTCGGCAACTAATTACATAGACACACACATATGCATGTATATATATATATATTTATATATATTTCTCGCCCACTTCATCTCCTGAGAGAAGTACGAGAAAAAGGTAAGCAATAAATATAGAACAGATTTTATAAACCCTTTCACAAACGGAAGTCACAAATAGAACTCACTCTCTCTACTGTTATTTTTCCTGCCGCTGTTGTTAACAGTTTACGATTCCGTTTAGCTGCCGCTACTGTTGCTGCTTGTCCAATTATTTGTTGAGTCGGCGTACTCGCGCTCATACAGCGTCGCTTTCCGCGTGGCGTCGCAGTTGTTGACTTTATACTCGTTATCAAATTCGAGTTGGAACGCTGGCGCTGCAGCTGTTGCTCTGCTGCTGTCGTTGCCGCAACTACAACCATTTCGGTAAACATTGGCTGCGCTGCGGCGGTTGATGTAGTTGTTAATAATGTAAATGTACCAGCACCGCTGCTACTACTGCTGCCGCCGCCGCCGCCGCCACCACCACCACTACTACCGACGACAAGACCAGCGCCGACACTGCCAAAGCCCGAAGCAGCGGGCAACATATGCGCACAATTAGAAGTCATGCACGTTGCAACAAAAAACACAACACAAACACGATAGACACTGACTGGTACTGGTATAAGCGATTGGCCGCGAGGCAAAGAGAAATCAGCTGATCGGTATAAACACAACAAACGAACGACCGGCACGAAACAGCTGCTCGTTTAGTTGACCGTATCCGTGTAGCCGTCGTCGTAGTCGTAGCAGAGTCTCGCACTCCACGAACCAATATGAATAACAACACAAATACCAATCCGCTGTTTGTTTGTATTGTAAACAAACGAGTGCACAATCACTCGGCATGCGAGAGTTCAACAGACACCACTCGATTAATCTTCGTTTTTATATTTTCGTTTTTTTTTTTTTTTAACTTTTGTATGCCTCTGTAGGTTTTATTTTTTATTGCAGTTTAAGTCATGTTTAAGTGGTGTAGAGAATTAGATAAAATTTGACAGCACGTACACGTTGAATATAAGTATGTATTTTGTTTTTATAAATTAATGAACGCACGAGGTAAGCTCCCAACTGCGTACAACGTTGACGGTGCTGTTGATTAGTTGGGGTATACGAAGATGACTGACCAGAGCAAACAGCCGATAGATATAATTGTCTCTGGCATGGTATTTCTTGATTTGCTTAATTTTCATTGCTCATTCATAGCGCAGCATTACACTCGCAATTTTTTGTGTTCTATTCCGTTCGTATTCTTCGATGTATTCTCGGCTATTCTTCAATGGAGCACAAAGAATAAAATAAAAATGAGTATAAGGCGACGACAAGATGCTGCCAACTAACATCTGTATAGATGTAGATATGATTAATAGCGTAAACACAATACCGGCGAACAGCAAAAGGCAAACGGCAAATTTCGCCCAACATTGTCGTTTATTGAAGCTTAATTTTAGCAGCTGCAATAGCAACTGACACTATTATTTTACACAGAAAAGAAAGTAGCAAGAAATGGGATATACAAAATGGAAGAATGCATATTTTTTGTTGATTTCAGTTCAAGTCACGTAGTCACATTTTCCATAAAACAAAATTTAAGGGTATTAATAATATGTAAGGTATTTTAATTAAATATATTGAGCAAAAAATTTAAAAACTTGATAAGCCGCAAGTTGCTCAATGGCTGCTAAGGCGAATCTATAAAGGTCATCACCTTTAGCGACAACAACAGCATTTAGATGCATTTTGTTTTTGCAATTTGGTGTTGACAATGTCAAAAATTCCATGAGAAAGTAAACGCACAAACAAAGCAAATGAAAAAAATGAAGCACTTTGACATTCAAAACTGAAAATCGCAAAACCAGCTGCTCTAGCGCCACCACCTTGAATTAATTCGCCTGTGTGGCGAATCAACAAAATGCAGACGGACCATACACAGTTGTTGGTTGTTGTGTTCAATGTCATATACCCTTGTGGGTGTTCTAGATTTTACAGCGAAAATCACTAAGGTGAATTCGGTATTCGCTTCCACTGCGTTTTGGGCCTATATAAGATTGCACAGAGCAGAGCAAGTAACATACGCTGGTATATGCGTTTCGTCGTTGCTACTCTTATTGTCGTCACTTTGCCTGCTGCTATCACTCGAAGTTGCCGGAATATTTCGCGTTGCTCATTGGAGCCGTATGTATGTATGGCCTCTACTATTGTCAGTGTTGTTACACTTTTTGTTTTTGCGTGTGTGTGTGTGTGTGTAATAGTTAAATGATTGCGGTACCCTGTTAATGACACTAACATGTCCGCTCCCTCGCTCTCGCTCTCTCTCTCGCTTCACTCTTTTACCGACCCTTGTTTCTCTTTTTTTTTTAACCAACATTCACTATCTGTTTAGTTTACTTTGCACTTGTACAAGTAATTACGTTTTTGTTTTGTGTGTGTTCTACACATTACCTGTTTTATCACACATTGGTCTCACTTCTTTTCTCTGCTATTATTTATCACTTGACTATTTATTTATTTGCTTTTCCTCAGTTTTTGTCGTTTGTCGTTTTTTGTTTCCATTTTGCCAATTTTTTCAACCGTCTATCAAACGAGTACACACGTCACGATGTGCGCTCTGCGCAACCAATACTGACAGATACGAGTGCAGAGAAGATACTCAGATACCAGTGCTTTTGCTTTGGTTTGCAATTGGTTGCGCGTCGTCGCGACGAGCCTCGTCTCACGGTTTTTTACTTATTAACTTCATTGCATTGCGCTATACATACAACGCTCTGTTATACATGTATAATATAATATAGATGTATGTAAATATATAACATAAGTATATATGCGTGTGTGTTCGACAGTCTAACAAACTGTTTAATCGACCAACCGACCAACCGACCAACCGACCCACCATCTGTCCGTCCACACGTTGTCGACAAGGCGAGCCAAGGTGAAATTAGTAAAACGTACTCGACTCGCACATATAGAAGCGACCGAACGAAGCGAAAATAATCAACTAACCGACTGAACTTAAAATTGTTGTTTTGCTTTGGGTTAAGTTAGAGAACGCCGCGATGCCGCAATGACACCACACCACACCAATGCTGTACTCGTCCATTCGCCGACTTCACGACTCGACGCTGACGTCGTTGTTGCAGCTGCTTTCTGTTCGCCTTCGTTCGGTCAGACTTGGCACATACATACATATGCACATATCCACATATTTTGTTCTTATTTTTGTCGATTTTGTACATTTAGTCGCACTGCGTGGATTCTGCTGCTATTGCTGTTGCTAGATGTTGTATGTTGTATGTGGTTTAAGTTGCATTTTGCGACTCTGATATCTTCCTTTGACGCAATTAACTAACCACACGCGCCAGCCAACCAACAGCATACGAATTTTCGCTGCCACGTCAATGTTTCCTTAATTTCTTTAAAGGCTTCACCACTTTTCTTCAAAGTAGCCTATCCACAGCTCGACTTCGTGGCACCACACTCTACTTCGCAATTTTTCCCTTGTTTATATGTAATAGGTGCATACATATAATATTAATATGTATGTATGTATGAATGTGATTTATTGTGTGTTCGCTACTTATTCGTTATCGTTATGTTGAAAATCTGTTCGCGGCGAATCTGTTGAGGTATTCGCAAACTTTTTAAGTTGTTGCCGAATGCTCCCATTTGAGTTATGAATCATTAGTACATACCATACATATGTATGTACGTATGTATAACTCCAAACATATTTACAATTACTTTCATACACGTAAGGGATGAACTCAACTTAAAAGCCAATTCCTTGCAGAACCGTTGAAAGTAGTTTCCATTTATCTGCCCATCCTGGCCAAGATTTGCAACTCACTTGAGCGGCTGTGTGCCTTTGTGCGTCACGTAGTGTTATATGAATTGTCAGAAGCCCCTATACCTACATATGTATGTATGTATGTAAATACGAATATGTTAGGATGGGATTAGGAGAATATTAGGATGGGATTAGGAGTTTAGAATAAACGAGAATTTTAAAAATTATCGGTTTAAAAATTTAGAAAATAATAGCGCATAATCACAGTCGAAAAGAAGTATTCTATTTCTATACATACATATTTGTTGGACAAAAATTTAAGAAAAACCATAGTTTATTTCAGTCATAGTCCAGTTGCTACTTGGTTTTTAGCTTGGAACCGAGTTTTAATTTAAACCCACCACAAACTGGCACAAAAGTTGGTTTAAAGCAAATAAAAATCAAAAGATATTTACAAATGTCTATGCAACTAAATATTGAAAAAAAATAAAAAAAAAAATAAAAAAAATATATATAATATGATCTTCAAGATATCGAAAGAGATTTTGCTATAATAAACGATGAAACTTAACAATAAGCCCTAATCTATTTGAGTCAGATGAAAATGCTTTTTATCACAAATCAAAAAAACAAATTATCAAAAATCTTCCCGAATTTTGAGCCACTTTTGAACACTTTCTTCTTCTTAACTGGCGCGATAATCGCTTTAAGCGATTTTGGCCGAGTTTAACAAAGCGCGCCAGTCGTTTCGTTCTCGTGTCTCAATTGGACACACCGAGTGAAGAAGAAATATCAAAAGTCAACGCGATCTTTGAGCCACTTCAACTGGCATTTTATTATAACAAAGTTCAATGGCCATACAACTGCATAGTTAAAATTTTTCTCAAAGTTCTGATTAGCGAGTTTAAAATTTTTATAAAAAAAGTTTTTAAATTTTTTAAATTTATGCAAAGTGTGAAACTTTAGATTATAAGGTAGTATCAACTATTTAAAAATTATAAAAATATATATAAAAAAATAGAATGTAGTCTGAACCATTTTATAAAAAAACATTAAAAACGAATTAAAAAAAATAAAAAAGTATACAAAAAATTAAAAAAATAAAAAAAATAAAATAAAATAATAACAAATTTAATAAAAAAATTAAATTAAAAATATTAAAAAAAATGAAATTTAAAAAATTAAAAAAGAAAATAAATTTAAAAAAAAATTAAAAAAAAAATAAAATATAAAAAAAAATTTAAATAAAATCAAATTAAAAAAATAAAAGTATTTAAAAATGATAATAATAAATTTAAAAAAAATTAAATTAAAAAAAAAATACTTGTCTGTTTGTATACTGCAGCTGTCTCTGGTTCACAAGTGTCAAATATATATGATTGATGCACGATGCCATTTCCAAAAATTATAAATCTTCCGATAGGGTGATTAATTTGGTGCCACCTTGTATTAAATTTCTTAGGAATAAAATCGAACAGCGATTCCACAAAGCGAAAGAGAAATTCAAACATCCAATACTCAGTCGAAATATTTAAACCGTTTTGCGGTGAATATGACATTTACCTCAAGAATATAGAAATGGTGAAGTATTAAACCAGACTTTTCTGGCCAGCTCTCTTTGACTTTGAACGTGAATTTAATTTAAATTTACTATCGATTTATGGATATATAACCCTTTAAAAAGGATCTCCGAACCGGACGAAAAAGTCAGAATCAAAGGTTTTAAAAAGGCGTTTAACGTTGGAGGGTTAAATGGATTATTTTCGCATAGATGATTAACTGGAATTGTGGTGGCATTTGCGCGTAGCCACCTCAGCTCTGAAGCTGAAACTCTTATGATTCTTCAAAACAGTTTTATTTTATGGTATTTTTTTAAATTTGATAACAATTCAGCGCAGTAAACGTAGAATTGTCTATTAAACATATTTTTTTTTTTTATTCTTCAAATATTTACTTTTACAAAGTTGATCTTCAATTCAAGTACATATGTATCTATGCATTTATGAATAAGAAATAAAGAAAAATACAAATAAAAAGAAAATAAATAAAATAGAAAAAAAATTACAACAAGGAAAAAAAAACAAAGTTGATCTCCAATTCAAATATATATTTAAAACATGTATTCATGAATAAAGAAATATAAAAAATAGAAAACAAATAAAAAAAATTTAACTTAATTTTTTTAAAAGTAAAATAAAATAAAAAAACTAAAGTTGATCTCCAATTTACATATGTATTTATGAATAAAGAAAAACTTAAAATTAAAAAAATATATAAAAATAAAAAAATAAAATAAAAAAATATATATAATAAAAAATATATTATATAAAGTAAAAAAAATATATAAAATAAAACAATATATAAAAAAAATTAAATATATTAAATAAAAATATATATAAACTAAAAAAAAATTATCCAAAATTAAAAAAAAATGAAATAAAAACACAAAGTTGATCCCCAATTTAAATGTGTTTATGAAAAAAAAATTAAATACAAAATAAAAAAAAAATAATAAAAATGTATCTTCAATTTGTATATGAGTCTATGAATAAGAAAATCGTAAAAATAAAAATAATAAAACAAAAAATATAAAAAGTGTACACAAATTTTTAAGGATATTTTTGAATTATTAAAAAAGAACTGAAACTGAGTTAAATTTATTTATTAATTTTATTTAACTAAGGAAAAGGATTATATTCTTGCTAACTAAGCAACCAATAATTTGGGTCGGCCTTATGCAAAAATGCATATTGAAAATTCAGGTTTTCCCAATTCTCCTAAAGTAGTGAACTTCTGAATTAAAATAAACTACTCAGCAATCCCCTTTGAATGAAATGAACAAAATTTCCCCACTCTACTAGCAAATGAAATTTATTTTAATGATAACAAAATATACCCCATAAAAATATTTTCATTCTGTCATAAAAATGTAAGCAAAAACAATATAAGAACAAATGCATCTAAAAAAATTTAGTAAAAAAATCTAAAAACTTCAGCTAAAAGAGCTTTGATTCGTTGACTCATTAAGCGAGTGCAATGCTTGCATCTCTACGCAGCTTAATAAACACATTCATATTTTACATTCCGTTACATTGTGGATGTAGTCATCGCCGTCGCCTTGACTTAAAAACAATCAATTATGTGTAAATACATTTAAGATTTCATTACGAGTATACATACATACATACATATATACATACATACGCACATATTACATTAGAGAAATTATTTTGGAATGATTCCATTTTGTGCATAGGTATATAAAAAAGAGAAGATACATACATATACATGCACTACATATATACATATGTATATATGAATGTCTGCGGTGTGTTCCAATCGTATTTTCACCCCAGTCAACGTATCAATTTCAATAGCACAACAACGACGGCGTAGTCGAACAACTAAATACTAGTGGAATATACTCGTCAAAACCGTTGAACGAAGTAACGCTCAATAGTGGCACTAAAGATGGTTTATGTCGCCAATTTTCGGTCGTGCAGAAATGCTTGCATGCGAATTGAAACGAGTACCTAATCGTTGGTAGGCACCATCCCACAGATAAATAGTTTTTATTAAAAGCCAGATACACAAACATACACTGGCGGACATAGAAATTTCGATAGATTGAAAGCTTGCATTAAAGGTTATACACATAGGATCCACTAAGTATGCGAACCAGCGCGTGGATTGTGGCTTTTTGTATTATAAAGTGTTTTGTGAAAAATGGTTGAAAATTATAGAAATGGTTTTTTTTTAAATTATGCTGTCCAGCAAAGAATCGAAACAAATGGCATATACGTGACATAATTTGCAATATAATTTGCGTATAATAGGAAAAGTTATGTAAATATCAAACAAAAATTTATATTGAGATCACAAAAATTATGTATGTATGTCCGACGGACTTTCAGGCTTGCAACTATATTTACATATGCACGTACACTGTGCGCAGTCTTATTAAGCTCCATGCCTAAGCTCCACAAATATAACTAAGTATTCGTGAATTTTTTCATCTTTGCTTCCAATATAAATAATATAATAAGAGCTGGTAACCGAAACCGGTTCATATGCATTTGGCAAACCTAATTTATGTACGTACAAAAAACAACAACTAAAATACGTACTCGTCACCTTCTTTCTGCTTTCGTTTACATTCAGACATGCAAAAAAGTGCCCTGTAGGGATTTGAGCAGTAATCGAAATGGGATAAAAATATTTTTGAATAAATTAATATAAATTAAAATTAAAACTTTTTTAATGATTTAAAAAATATTATATTCTCAAAAAAAACAACAAAAAAACAATATTTTAATCGAAAATGGGGAATTATTTGTTTCAAATATTATTTACTATATATGAAGACGATTTAATTTATATCGCCAATTTTTGGTCGTTTGATTGTTTTTTTTTTTTTAATTTTCTTTAAGCGTAATAAATAAAGAATTGTGTAAATTCAACGGAAAGAGAAAACTTTTGTAAATTTTAATGGAACGCACACTTTCGAAAGTAATATCACACAATCACATACACAATACCGAGACTTTACAGCTTTGATTACCATCAAATTCAGGGTCAGAAAATAATTTAAGATCGAAAAATTAAAACAAATATATAAAATTATTTTTAGATCGAACAATCATAGCATGCATAATAGAGTATAACTTAGAAATTTGTATTGTACAATTTTTAGAAAAAATATGTCTACATAAAAAAATCAAAATTTCGTATGCTTTGAGATTTTTAGAAAATATAGTCAATATTTTATAAAATATCAGAGATTTTTAATTAAAATGTTTAAAAACCCCATATTCTTAAGCGATTAATGTAATAGATTACATGTTAAGCGAGCTTGAAAAGCATGTACTTATAAATACAGTCGTGTCTGGATACAGCGAACCCCCTATATAATGAACACCTCGATCGTTCACTATGAACACTGAATTGTTCAAATGGAATACTTTAAGTAGTGAACAATCGAAAACCGATAATAATTATTATAAGTGAACAAAATTTTGAAAGCAACTTAAAGCAAAAACCAACAAAAAAAACACGAAAAATAATCACAGTATTTTCTGATTTGTAATTTGATTGCTGTTATTTGATGATTTGAGCGTTAGCGTGGATATTTTTTGTTTTTTTTTTTCGAATGACAAACCGTTTGGGGGTGAAAGCGTGCAGTTTTACGAATATTTAAAATAATGCTAATAAATTGATAAGCTGATCGACACGATTGGCCTTGGAAGAAATTTTTTTTACTTAAAGGAAAAATCAGAAATCAGTGAAAAAATCGGAAAAGGCGTGATAATGTTTCAACTTCGGCAAAAATATTTGAGGTAGCTCCTTCGTTGGACATCTTTTCTAAAACCTTCGGGGTCTGTCCTTTTTTCGCCCTGTTCGAGGATCTTTTTTAGAAGTTTATATCCATAAATCGATAGAAAATTAGATTTTAGGGAGCTACCTGGAAGCTCAAGTCGTTAGCTACAATAGAAATAAGTTAAATTCACGTCTAAAGTCGAAAAAGCCAGTCTGACCAAACCTAGGTGCCCAACGGAGGGTTAGGTTAAGAACTTCGGAAATAAAAAGATACGTAACATTTATCTCCCATCAGACAATTTTAGCATCTAAGAGGAAGATATCAGAAAAAGCGTGTATTTATTAAGGGTTAAGGGGTAGTCAGAATTTTCAAGAAATTGGAATTTTTTTTGCATTTTTTAAAGTATAATATCTTAAAAATATTGTGTGAAACTTTGAAGTGAATCCGACAAATACTTTTCGAATTATTCGACAATTAACAAAGGGCGCTCAGGCGCTCCGGCGCTCGATAGCAAAACTTTAAATGCTGTAACTTAAAAACCGCTTGGTAGATTTCAATAAAATTTATACTGCTCTTGAGAAACAAAAAAACTTGTGTCTAATCGAAGGATTTTCTTTTTAATTAAAAATTTTTTTTTATTAATTGTCGGTTTTTTTCTCGAAAATCTGAAAAATATTTCCTGAGGCCGACATATTGTTAATTTTGAAAAACAAAAAAAAAGAGCTTCGATCAGGCTCAAGTTTATCTATTAACAAAACTAATTTCTCTTGTCCGATTGAGTTTAGAAGGATCTCCAAGGACTTGTGATGCTCACCGCAAGGGACTTCTGTAGAAACGGGCTCCACACAAACAGCGATAACTTTTACAATTATTAATTTTTTTTTTAATTCTGCTAACGCCAAGTCGCAACATGATGTATGTAGTAATGCTATGTTTATATTTTTGTAAAACAAAGCAATTGACTAGCAAACAATTATTGAAAATCATAATTTTTTCGGGCTTCTGACAACCCCTAACCCCATTATATCCAGATATAACTGTACTAGAATCGTCAGAATACAAAAGGTATGCACATAGGTAGGTATGTAGCCACATTGAAAATGCCCAAATTTTCACTGAATTATTAAAAATCACAGAATATTTTGAATTAGCATATAAATAAAAACGGAAATAAATATTTTATAATCATTCCTACGAATTTATGGATTATATTGCGAATCTATGGGTTTTTCAATTGGCGCGGGTCGATTTTGGCGCCCTGTGGCAGCCATTTTGTTTTGGTGACATCTGTCAAATCTTTTGTTTATTATTTAGTTGTTTATGCCAAATCATCATGGCAAGTTACACGATTGAACAGCACGTTCAAATGATAAAACTTTATTATCAAAATGAGTGTTCATTAACGCAAACGTTGCGCACATTGCGCCCATTTTTCGGTAGACGTGGTGGCCTTTCCAATTGCTTATGGCCCGTATTGAACCATATGGACCTAGACGACATGTGGTTCCATCAGGACGGCGCTACGTGCCACACAGCAAACGCCATTTTATTCCATTTCAACATCTACCCGTCCTTATTGAAAAACCCTTTACAAAAGCAAAAACTAATATTTTCCAGTTACAATTCAAATAAAATGGGTTTTTTGGGTTATGAAGATTTTTGACTACTCACAAAATTATTTCCAAATTAATTGCACATTTTGTCGTTAGTCTCCTTTGCTTACTTAATTGGGACTTGCAAGCATTTTTTCACATAATATAGGGGAAAAATGATTTCCCATTCTTTCATTAGTGGTTATTTTTTATGCAATTTTCTTGCTTCCAACAACTTGAAAATAGTCGGGCCTGCAACCTGTTCCGAAGTATTTACATATTACGCTTCTGCAGTAAGGCTACTCGTTATCGGTGCTAGCTGTATTTTTCGCTTGGTTGTGTTCATACAACCGAAACGCATTCGAAATACCTAATTTTTCAGCACTTCGCTGTAGATTCGGTTCAAAACATTTAAATATTAATTCATAACAATATTTGTTTATATCAAATTTCATTTGCCATGGAAGGTGAACCATTTTTGCTTGGCGTCACTGTAAATTATTTACTTTAATTTAGTTTAAGTTTTTTCTACCCGTTTCCTTCTTAGCATTTATAATTTTATTGGCGATAACAGGAGGAGAGTTCTACAGAACGAAAACAAAAAAAAAAAAACACAAAAACAGTTCTATTAAAAACCTACCGATTATACGACGCATTTAAATGTGCATGCAGATGAGTATATCGGTTACACTTCGGAATTAAGGCATTTATTCGTGCAACTACTAAATAGATACTCTTTCACTGTTGTTCCAACAAAAATACCTACTCGCCAATGAATTGCAAAATTCTCGCGCTCTCTGTGCGCCTACCACCCACCATTTCGTGTACACATTAGCAAACCGTTAAGCCACAAAAGTACATATGAATGTGTACTTGTTGTAGATTTTCTTGTACAATAACATCATTGCCACACCTCGACTTCCCCTGTGCCTGATCGAACACGTGTGCATATCTACATACATATTGGTGAAATTGGGTTCTACGCTCTCGCTTGCAGTGTGAACTATTCCAGGAGATTAGAAGAATGTGCATGTATGTAGCAAACTTTAAAAGAGCCCGCTAGCTACCATCACCATCACCAACACCACCACCTGACACTGTCAATATAACAGCGATGACGATAACGTTGTTGGTTTTTGTTTCGGTGCTGGTTCGGTAGTTGGGATTGCTGGCAACGACTTGTTTGGCTGCTAACAGGCGCACAGCGTCAAGTAACGAGTTGCTGCTGGCTGACTTGATGATGGTTGGCAACTAAGCAGTAAACGAATACTATTAGTCGTCATATGGCAAGGTTGGAACAATATATTGTAATTGCAGCTGCTGGCTGTTGGGTGTGATAAACACTAGACAAAGTGCGAGGGCTGGGTTGCAGCATTTTAAACGAAATGAAATGCAAACTAAAGCAAAGAACGAAGTGGAAAAATACATATGATACATACTAATGTGAGTGCGTACATATATAAATATATGTATGTATATATAAATATGAGGTACAAAATAATAAAAAATATAAAATACGAGTAGTCATAAGAAAAAAAACAAATTAAAAAGTAGCAAACTCGTCAACGAGCAAATTTAGAGAGGGACGTTATTAAAATGTTAGGACAGGGTGCTTTATTAAGTGTTGCAACTTTAAACTATAAGAGCGGCAGACAGATATCAAGGCTAAGTAACTACTCCCGCTTAGTATAGTTAGCCAAATTGAAAATTGGTTTTCAGTACGTGTAACTTATAGGAAATTGCATGAGATTTATAATCAATATTTAAGACATTTTTTTTCTTAATTTCTGGAGTAAAAAAAATTTGGAAAAACATTTGAAATACTGGAAACAAACTTTGCTTGAAGTGATACGCATAATAACTTTCTCAAAAAAGTCATATTTAGGTGACTGACACATTTCAGAACTTTTACAAGGTGACCCAGGTGATCCATAACAGTGTTAGTCGTATTTATACTGATTACGCAAAAACATATTAACTGTCAATGCATACCCATTGCTGGTCTCGCTAACCTGACAAGTGACGTAGTGCCGTTCAGATTGTCAACCCTGTATACAGGGTTTGATTGAAAAGTAATGAACCTTATTTTTTTTAAGCAGTTTTATTAAACCTTTTGACTTATACAACTAATATTCTTCAAAATAGGACCCTTGAGCGTCAATACACCGCTGGTAGCGGTCCTTCCACTGCAGAAAACATTTTTTAAACTCATCCGCCGGAATCGCGTTCAATTCGGCTGTCACAGTTTTTTGGATCGCCTCGATGGAGTCGAAACGCCTTCCCCTCAGCTTTCTTTTCAGGCGCGGGAACAAGAAGAAGTCCGGAGCGGACAGGTCTGGGCTGTAGGGAGGGTGGGGAAGCACCGGAACCCCCATCTTGGCCAATGCAGAGGTGTAGAGGAAGGAGGTACCAGGTCGCTGTTCGTCTTCGACGTCCTCCCGGCCTTCCTTGAACGACTTGTGCCACCGTTTTACGTGGGCACTGGACAGAGATTGGTCCCCGTAAGACTCCTTGAGTAGCCCAATGGTTTCGGTAGTCGTTTTGTTTAGCTTTGCGCAAAATTTGATCGAGTACCGTTGCTCCAACGATCGCTGCATTTTCGCGTCTGCAAAATCCTAACACACTTTTAAACAGCTTTCACGCGCGGAGCGATGTTGACCGCACTGCTGTTGCCAGCGAACTGGGACCGGTTTCTAGTGGAAGGGGAAGGTCCAACGATTATTTTCCCCCACCAACCGATTCGGTTGATCGCTTGGCAGACGCTCCGCGCGGGAAGGCTCATTACTTTTCAATCAAACCCTGTAAAACTGTAAGCTAACGAAATTTCGTATAAGATACGGCCATTAGTACGACTTACGGCTCAAGGTGACTTCGCTAGAGCAGCACATTTCAAAGTGCACTTGTTGTTGTCTGATTTATTTGTTTACAACCGCATTGAAATTTTGACATTCGAACAACCAAATTGTTAAAACAAACTACATGTAAAAGTTGCTGTTGCTCTAGCAAAGTCACATTCCATGCCTTCCCCTTGCTAACGCTATTACCTCAAAAACATACCCTGTACTTATCTATATGTAGATATGTGGCTGCAATTGTATAATACATTCGTTTGCGGCTTCGTGTCAGCGTTTCGCCAAAACTAAGTAAGAGGCGAAATATTCAAACATTAAGTAAAATAAGAACTAAAACGACATGGCCGAGCACAACGGTTTGAAAGATGGTTGGGGAAGTTGTTGAATGCATACATATGTACATACATACATACGCTTCACTTGAATTCCCCTTAGAATGTGCGCCAGTAGCAGGCTAGAGTCTGCCAAAAGTCTCAGAAGAGCAGGCTAGAGCCTGGCAACCCTGGAAGCCGAATGCTGGACTGACCTGAGTGGTGCGTCAACACCAAATAGGCAGGCAGCCACCCAACCGAGCAGTCAGCCAACCAGCCAGCCCTGCCAGCAAGGCAGCCAAGCAGCCGTCAAGCACCCTAGGCCGACATGTACGAGGAGCCTATGTAGTAGGAGAGCAAGCGAGCGAATGCGTTCAGATGAGTAACCCTTGAAAACTTTAGTGGATGCACGCAACATGACATGCAACAAAATCGATAAAGAGGTAGCTATGCACTTTGCACATCATCATTAACATGAATACTATATATACATATATATATGTACATACATACATACATGCATGCATACATATGTACATACATAGGAGCATGCACACATACACATATCACAATGAGCTTTTACAGACATTTGTCAATTTGCAGGAATATGCAACTATTGTTGGGATGCACTTGCTGGAGCAAAAGTAAGTGTAAGAGCATTGGCCATTAATGTGCGGAGAATAATGGAAGTTGGAGGCGACTCTCCCTCCAATCATAGGTATTTCTATGTATTTTTCTTTTCAGAGGCAATGATTTATATGTACTCGTATGCTGCTTCTTTTTAGTCCGGGCGTATATATGTACATATATGTATGTGTATGTGTATTAGGTCAACGCTAGCCTAAAACTTCGAAGCTTGAAAATATGTATCTAGGGAGGTATGCATGTAGGTGCATATGTATGTACTTAAGTATCTCATATTCGGCAAGTGTTCTCAAGTGGAAAATCGTTGACGCTTCGTTTCGGGGGAAAGTGACCTCAATGTGTTAATAAATTACTGCACTTTCTAAGCAAACAAACGGCAAGTTAACTAAATTTTATTTCAATAGCAAAAACTAATTTTTCCACTTCTACTACATAGTATTTGTTGTAGATGGAAGCTGGCCACGTAAACTGGCTGGCTGGCTGGCTGACTGGCTGATTTGACGCATTGCCTCACATAAAGTTAGCGCAAGTTTTGCTTAGTAAACGGGTATGAATGCATGTCTATACTTACATACATGCATACATACATACATACACACATCCATACATAAAAACATACACACATACATACACAAAAACATACATACATACATCTAAACATACATACATCGAAACATACATACATCCAAACATACATCCATACATATACACACACATTTACACATTCATACATACATACACGCATACATACATACACATAGGTATGCATCTGATTTGGCTTACTTTATGCTTTGCGCATTTTCTTATTGTTTTTCTCGTAATGTCTATTGTTGTTGTTGTTGTTACATGATTTTCTTACACGGCAAAGGTGAATAAACTCGCCATGGCTACACAAGAAACGCAGCCCAGCGCAAGTCGCCAGTCGCCAGTTGCCAGTCTCGACAAAATCAAGCAGCGAACAGCAAACGACCGATCCACAAACTTCCACAAAATGCGACTGCGCTGTTGTTGCTGCTACTGCTACTGTTGCTGTTGCTGCTGCCGCTGCTGCTGCTGCTACTTTGGCTACAGTTGCCAACGTTGCGATTTAACGGCTACATTTTTAAACAAAAAAGTGTTCATAGAAGCAGCAAAACGGCAAAATATAAATTAAAAGAAATAAAAAGACAAACAAACAAAAAAAAGACAACTAACTTAACAGTCTTAAAACGAGCAGCAAAAATAAGGTATGTACATACAAAAAATAATGCAAGAAAAGCTGCACATCAACAAACCGAAATCAGTACCAACTTAAGAAAAACACAACTCAACAAACGGTAAGAGCGATCAGCCAAAGCTAAATATGCATGTGTATGAATTGTGTGTGTGTGTGTATGTATGTATATATTTTATTATTAAATGTGGCAATTGCAGAAACAACAACAACATACAAAAAAAGTGTACAAGCATGTGTCTAACGCCTCGACTTGACTTACTCAAAGTAAGCGACCAACAAACAGGCAGACAGCCCGTCAGCCAACTCAATAGCCAGTGAAGCAGCAGCCATTTAGCCAACGATCGTGCCGGCGACCGAGCCAACTACAACCAATTCAGCTTTAGCAAACTACCGATTCGACAGCAAGCCATAATTTTATAGTATGTGGCTCAAGCTTGACATCACAATGTAGAGACAAACAAACAGACAAACAGACAGACAGAGAAACGCACAGACAGACAGACAAACCCACAGACGACAGACAAACGCACAGACAGACAGCCAGACAATTGCACTGACACATAGCCGGGGCGGTTGACCGATCTACCGAGCGCGAATGGCAAGCAGGCAGGCAGGTAGGAGGGCGGCAAAGCGACAGTAAGCGAGACAAAAAGCGATCGAATCAAATAAAGGCATAGTGGTGAATCGTTGCAACATGAAGTGACTGGCTAAAGTGCTGTTGGATCATTCGGTCCGACAACCAAACACCGACGAATCGATAACTGTGCGCAGAATTCGTTGTTGAACTGAATTAACAGTTGAATGCAGTTTCTTCGTTTTGTTAATTTTTTTTTTCATTTTTTTTTGTTGCCTTTTATTTTTGCAAGCAGGCATACAGAGCGCCGCAACTGATGAAAACGTCACACCGCACAAAATCGATGCGCTACTACGACGGGTAATCAACGAGAATTGGCATTATCTGAGACGCCATTATTATTTTTATGTACATAAATATGTATTTGCGGGTATGCACATATATATATATACATTAATACATACTTGTGTGCAATATACGTACATACATACATACAAACATACACACATATATACATACACATACATACATACATACATACATACATACATACATACATACATACATACATACATACATACAAACACACATACATACATACATATGTACTTGCATATTCGCCTGCAGATGAGCATTTTTAAGCACAATACTCGCCCATTTGCGTTTATGTTTGTATGTATGTATGTATGTGGGTAGGTGGTAGGTATTTCTTCTTTATTTTTATTTAAAGTAAACATTTGTATCGTTTAAATTTGCTAAATATTTAAAATTCTATGCATAGTGACCCTGACGAATGTTGGAAGTCAGAGACAAGACATTTTTTGCTTTATTTTAATTTATTCGTACGAGTCTCGGTGACATAATGCAGGTAAATACTCGTACATACAATGCAGAGCAAAAATATGGCGTAATCTAATTTTGATTAATTTTCATTTTTAATTTAAATTTTCTGCTTGGCGCACTGCCCCAGGCTATCAAAGAAAGGAGCATTCAGTCACCTTAAGCGTTTCTGTACAGTAAGAATTTTCAAAAAATTGATTTTTTTTCTTAGTGTACACTTAAGAATACACACAGAAAATTTAATATCGTTCCGGTGAATATTTTTGAAGTCACACGCAAATTTGGGAAGGCGTTTCAGAGTGCTTGAAAGTGCTTTTCAAATTTTAAAGGCGTTTTTCTCAAAATCTGCGACCAACATTACTTGAAAACGGCTAAACGGATTAGTCTCAAACTTTAACAAAAGCTTCTTAAATATATTGTTTAATATTTAATCGAAGATTTTTTCTCACCGATAATTTTGTTTATTTTTATAAACAATTTAAGGCCGAAATTTTGGTGAAATATCAATTTTTTTTTTTTGAGAAAGCGCCATTTTCTCAAAAAAATGTATTTTGCTTATTCCTTCTAGATTAATTACTAGATTTCCCATTACTTTAAAGAAATCTGTTTGGCTTTCTAATTTCAGAGGAACCAGTTCAAAGATATAGTGGTCCCTGCAAAACGTCTTTTTTGAGAGGAACTCCCGGAGATCAGCTGTAGCTCCTTTCAAAATAAATATTTTTTCTAATACTAAGTCTTAAAATACAGTCAAAAGATAGCAAAATATGTGTAAAAATTTTTAGATCAATAAATTTAAAAGTTTTCTCAGAAAAAGTTCTGCAAAATTCGGTTTTTTCGGCCTTCTAACTGTATATAATCCCTTAATCGTCGAGCTGCCAAAATGGGACATTTATAGAGAAAGTGCTCAACAGTATCCTTCTCTCAAAGGTCTTTACAGCTTCTGCAATGGGGGTTTAAGGGTAAACCTAGTTTTTCCGCGTGTGTGCCGATCGTCCAATGACCCGTAAATACAGTTTCTACGAGTTTGGAAATTGAATGACATGGATTCCTTGCGTCCTTCTTCTTGTATTGAGGCCACAGGGTTTTCGAAATAGTACATGAAAAAATTGGAGCTTCATCCTTTCTGCGCTTTGCTGAAAAATAAGTTGTGCAATTCTCCTTTCACAACAGTCAGCGGAATGTCGATGATCGGATAGGAGATCTCTGAGACCAATTGAGTTCTCTTCCTGACAAGCTCATCAGCAAATTCATTTCCCTCTATGTTCCTATTTTCTGGAACCCAATTCAGAGAAATGTTACCTGCACACCCAAGAGATTTGATCTTCTCCTTTATGGCAACTTGCACTTCTAGGCACCTTTGCCTATTATCAAGAATACAATTCGATGACGCCGATTAAAGTGAAAAAAGTGAATGTAGACGAGATGTTTAAGAAAGCTAAGAGAGAGCAGACCGTTATTCGGCTCTGAGCGAATTTGACAGAATCAGATGGGTTGACGCCACTTGGGGAGTGTTTACAAAAAAACTAAGATTGTGTTAGTGGTGTACATTTGAAAAAAATCAACCAATAACCCTTCGTTGCTGTCTGAACACCGATTGATTGGACGAGTGTGTGAATAAATGTGAATTGATCATGCAGAATTTGGCAGAAGAATCCCCAAGTGACGTGGCAACACCAAGGTTCCCTTACAATTTTTTCCCCACCATAGCTAAATAGCAAACATGGTAATCTAACACCCTTGTAAACAACCTACTCCAAGGACGTTAGATTACAATTTTTCCATGGTGAAAAGATTTTTAGAGTTGTACTACCTAACAGACCGTTATTCGGCTCTGAGGAAACTTGACAGTTATGCCGACGTCATTCGTTTTGTGTTTCACAAAATTTAGCTTTAGCTTCGACGTAGAATCTAAAGTTCCTCTGAAAAAAAATGTTTTTTTCACCATACTTAAACGAGCAAATCTGGTATCTATCTATCATCCTTGCAATTTTTCGCCATCCGAAACAAAATTGTGAGAGTAACATCGGCTGACACACAGTTGTTATTCAAACAGCAACAAAGTAACATGGACTTAGGCTGCGCTTATTTTTTTCATACATCACCAACACAATTTCATTTTCTTCGTAAACAAACTGATTCATTACCCCTGCTACGTCAGCCAATCAGATGATTCTTTGAAATGCGCTGACCACAAACTGAATTCTGTACATCGTGAGTCTACTCCACTGTACAATCACATCAGCTCAACAACTGGCAGGCAAATTTATTGAGAGCCAAGTAGCGATACCGCAATATGCGCAACTTTCTGTAGCCTCTGGCGATGGTGATATAATTTTTTCGAGAAATTGAAATAGAATTTCCGATTCTCATAGGTAACGGTTCACCTATATCAACACATGGTTGAGTTAAAATTAAAATGAATCAAAATACTATAGCATTTATGCAAATCTATTCGATTTTCTGAAAAAAAAAAATATGTTTTACTATTTTTTTTTTGTCGTGGACTGTCTTGTCTTGCTCGGATTGACGCTTTCATTTCAGGATTTTTAAATTTATATTTACTACCCAGATTAAGCTGTATTAATGCATTAATTATTATGCAAAATACTTTGTATTTCATATTTTCGTTGCTATATTTAACAAATCTCAGGCCACAGTCATTTCCGATGTTTATTGTATTAAAC
Source organism: Anastrepha obliqua (assembly GCF_027943255.1). Taxonomy (NCBI): domain Eukaryota; kingdom Metazoa; phylum Arthropoda; class Insecta; order Diptera; family Tephritidae; genus Anastrepha; species Anastrepha obliqua. Next base: position 14,191,937 of record NC_072893.1, read on the forward strand.
AGTTCATCTAGAAATTCATGTGAAGCAAATGTAGTAATGTAAATTTTCATATAAAATTTATGATAAATACTTATATATGTATGTGAGTATGAGATTATAGCAGTGGGTATATAAGTATGTATAAAAGTACGCGTTTCAATCACAACAGATGTAAATTGACTTCAGCCTGAAGTGAATGAGGTAATCACTACGTATGTATGTATGTATGTATGTATGTATGTATGTATGTAGTGTGCATGAGTGAAAAAAAAAATTTTGTCTAAAAATAGCATAAATAAAATTACAAATGAACTAATTATTTGTAAGCAATCATTTTTACAATTACAGTCAATAATTAAAAATTCAATTAATTTTGAAAATGTTCAATATTTTTAAGTAAAGCGTGTCGAGAAATTTTAATTTCAAAATTTTGTGCAAATCAGATTTGTATAAACATTTACAGTTGCGCTCAAAATCAAAGCAATTCGATAGTGAATTCATATAAAAGGCGGTTTCAGCATCATAAATCAGCGGCACTAAATAACGTTTTGAAATATTGAAAAATAGTGCCACCAAGAAATCTCGGTCCAAATAGTGCAATAGCCGTGTCTTATTTCCGCAAGTTTGTACAGGAAACTTATAGTGTAATTACCCTAGACTTGACTTAAGTACTCGACAACTGAATGATGCCCACTCAAAAGCTGTCAAATCAGCTGTCGCATACAGCCTCATGCCAAATTAATAATGGCACGCAATTTTTTCATAAACGTTTCTTTTCAGTTTCTCGATAAACGCAGACCCAATGTGCATGTCGTGCTTGGAAGAGGCGCTGAGCACTTTCTCTGTGGGTGGCCTGCCTTTGCTAGAGCAGAGCTACGAGTTTTGGGTTCCGAGAATGAGTAATATTCGTTCTCTAAAACTGGAGGATATTTACAGATTTGCCAAAGAATCAGGAAAATTCTCACAGGACTAACTATCTCTATCTCTGTCTCTATTCTTTCCTATCTCTTTCTATGATACTTTTCTCATTCCCTCCTTGACTATCTACCCTCTTTCCAGAGCTTTAAATACAATGGGCTTTTTTAGCCTGAGTGTTTTAGGAGCCGCCAAATCTTATGGTGCTCCTTGGCTCGAACTTTTCAAATTTCAATTTCATTTCATCCAGTTAAAAGGATCCGTAAAATATGAGCTATTCCTTCGTACTTAGCGTAAGACAAAAATTACACCTAAATCTTTGGATTCTTTGTCAGATTGAAGTACAATACACATACACATACACAAATTCATTTAAACTTGTTACTAAAATTAAATGGGCGATAGAACTGCATATCCGAAATTTTCCTAAAAAAATTTAAAAGCCAACTAAAAAATTTAAAACTTGATAAAACTGTGTTGATCTTTTTAAAATTTCTACAAAATTTGAGACTTTGCGCAACACAGTTGTTTTTTTAGTAAGAACTATAGTTTTATAAAAAAAAATTAAAAAAAAATTGAAAAAATATAAAAAATTTGAAAAAATATAAAAAATTTAAATATCAATAAAAAAAGTTTAAAAAAAAATTACATTTAAAAACCTGTATTTAATAAAATTAAAAAATATATAGAAAGATGAAAAACAAAAATAATTTTTTAAATTTTTTTAACATTTATTTTTGTAATTTGAAAAAAATAAGATAATATCGAAAAAATAAAATAATTAAAAGAAAAAAATTAAAAACAATAGAAAAATTAAAAACAATAAAAATATTATAAACTAAAAAAAAATTAATAATAACCAAAATTAAAATCGAATTTAAAAAATAATAAGAATTAAAAAAAAGAATTAGAAACTAATTAAAAGAAAATTAAAAAAAAAAAATTTAAATTGAAAACAATAAAAAAATTAAAAAACAAAAATAAATATTAAATAAAAAAAATTAAATCAACAAAACTAAAATATTAAAGTGAAACTAAATTAAAAACTTAAATTAAAAAAATAAAACAATATAACAAAAATATAATCAACCAAATACAAACAAAAAATATTTAAAACAATAAATAAAATAAAAAAAATTAATAATAAAAAAGAATTAAAATGCAATTAAATCAAAAAATTAAAAACAAAGAATTTAAAAAATAGAAACTAATTAAAAAATAGAAATTAATTAAAAAAACATAAAATTAAAAATATTAAAAAAATTATTAAAAAAAACTAAAAAATATAAAGCAAAATGAAAAAATTAAATGAAAATTAAATCATTTTTTTTTATTAAAAAAAAACAATATAATAAACATTACATAACAAAAAAAATTATAAACAATAAAACATTAGCAAGTATATAAAAATAAAATTAATAATAAAAAAAATTAAAATAAAATTAAAAAGAAATTAAAAAAAGTAAAACAGAAAAATAGAAATTATTTTAGAAACAAAAATAAAAAAAATAAAACAATAAAAAATTAATAAACAAAAATTAAAATTAAATTAAACAAATTTTTTTTTTTTATTTAAAAAAATAAAACAGTATAAGCAAAAAAAAATTAAAAACAATAAAAAATTAACAAAAAAAGTAAAAAAATATAAGAATTAATTTAAAAAATTAATTTTTTTTATTTAAAAAAATAAAACAATATAGCAAAAATAAAATAATTAAAAAAATATAAATAAACAAAATTAAAAACAACAAAAAATTGACAATAAATGAAAAGTTACATTAAAAAAAATATTTTAAATTGAAAAAAATTTATAAATATGAATGAAAAAAAAAAACCAATCAGAAACAATTAGTTAGTCAAAACTTTCCAAGACGTCGCGCTGCTATTATTGTAAACACAGGTGTACGCGCGGTTTAATAAGAACAAAAAGTTATAAAAAGTATTGTTTAAATAAAATAAGAAATAATTAGTCTTTTGCAATATCTTGTTTTTGTATGAACTATACATAGTTTTACAAAAAATAACCATAGAAAAAAATTTAAAAGATTAAAGAATTCAACAAAAATTAGAATCAAATAAGAAAAAAGTTTCAAATTAAAAACATTAGAAAATAATGAATTAGTCAAAACTTTGCAATATGTCGCGCTGCTATTATTGCAAACATAGGTGCAAAAATTTATAAATTTTTTTTTAAGTAAAACAAGAGAACTTTGCAATTGTTGTTTTTGTATGAACTATAGTTTAATAAAAAAAATGAGAAAAAAATTCCAATAAAAATAAATTTCAAATTAATTAATTAGTCAAAATTTTGCAATATGTCGCGCTGCTATTATTTTTAACACAGGTGTACACACAATTTATTAAAACCTATGCATAGACGTAGGTATGTACTCGTATAACACGCGTCTGTGTGATTGTGGGGGAGTCTATTTTGAAGCGAAAAATATTTCACGCAATTATCTATTCATACTTATAAAATTATTTTCAACTAAATATTTACATTTAAATTTAGTAGAAGCGACGTTTGCGTTTACGCTTGGAAGTGCAAATACCTGCAGCTGCTCATACATGCACAAAAATGACGCTTCCGAACTATCTCAATAAACCATTCGTTACGACTACCAACTAAGCACAACTGAGAAGCGTGAATGACTATCAACACAGTGGCGCATGCAATCAAAATAGTCTTAAAATACAAAAAATATTGTATATTATATTAAGATTTTACATTCGTAATTATACGCCTCCACTTTTTATATATATATTTTTTTTTTTTTTGTGAAGAAAAAACTCAGTAACAGAAACTGTTGTCTATAGCTGAGCGCATAATAAACACTCGAGTGATACTTACTTTTTTGCATAATAATTAGCGCTGTTTCCACCGATGCACAAACACATGCAAATACTGCTGGCAGCATACACACATATGTATGTGTGTATGTATGTGGTAAATAAGTTTAAAATAAAACGGTACTCGCACGAGAATCTCTCCGGCTCAATCTCCCACGAAGATTTTGTTGACGTTGGCGTAGTTTTTTTGTTTTTTATTTGTTTGATTGTAATTTACTTTTTTTCACTTATTTCTGGACCTGATGTGTGAAGCCGAATTAATTTAGTTTGGAGCGTAAAAATTTAGGCGCAGTTTTTAAGGTTACTTTTTTTCATTATTTTTAAGTTTTTTTTTAATCTTCTTTTTTCTCGGTGCGGTAACGTCGTATAACGTTTTTCAGTAGCTCAATTGTGCACTGTTTTATCTCAACTGGCAACTCACTTTTCACTTACGACGATCGTTATTTAGGTGCCGCAATCCAGTTCAATTTCATTGTTTGCATTGCTTTTTATCTCAACGATTTTTAATGTGTATACACACATCTGTTTGAACATTCAGCGCACTTTTACAAGTACTTTGCTTTAGCTGCTTTTTCTATTTACTGATTCGCTTAGTTCAATGTATTGTAGTTTCTTCTCTCTAATTTTGCTCTTTTTTACTTTCTCCTGCTTGCTTGCTTATTGGCATTCCAAACGCTGTTACAATTCATAATTACACAAAAATATTTTTCATTTATTTAATGCGAGAAAAAAAAAAAGGTTTTGTGAAAAGTTCTTTTGAAGCGAAGGCTTCGGTTTGTAAGCAGTAATTTAATATGCACGTGTAGGTATGTATGTTGGTGTAAAAACCGTGATGATTTATGCAGGCAGAAAAAAGGGGTGAAGGCATTTAAACTTTTTTATTATGCGAATATTTCAGGGTTTGCAAATCCATTCTTTCTTACAGATACTCTAATTTTTTGTATGAGATGACATTAAAACCCAGAAATGCAAAAATCATTAAAAATTTACTACGTAATTTATTTATTATTTATTTTATTTCATAGGTGAACATTTTTATTTATTTATTTATTTCTTTATTTGGGGGCAAACCAAATTTTTGCGAAAACGCGCAATTTTTTTTCTCGACATTACGAAAATATTGGCATACGCCCCTGTGCAAATGTTGGGAATTTCAAATGAGAATAGAACAAGACAAATGCAACACTTCTATAAATTAAACATACATAATAAAATATATCGGTTGTTTTTTTTAAGGGGGGAGCCTGGTTTATAAAATCAAAAAAATCAATTTTTTTTTTTTGTTTTAACCGATTCCTAATATATTTCAGAATATTCACACAAAGTTACAGAGCCTAATTCTCAATATTTCCGTAGATACAAAGCCAAAGGTAGGCGAGCGTTAAGTAGTTACGCTGTGACCGAACAGCTATAGTACAAACTTTATCTTCTTTTCTCGACTTTTCATTTTTATGATTTCTTTGAATTGGCGTACATGAATGAAAAAAAAATTAATGAACCTTTGGAAATGAAACATAGCTTGTTCCCTTCAATATTAAATTCTCTTCTATTTGAACTAACAAAATAGATAAAAAAAAATTTTTCAAGATTTTTATACCAAGTTGAAGTGAATTTTTTTTTTATAGAAAGGCATTTTTTTTTAAACCTCCAAAAAGTTGAAATTTTGGAATTTCTCTCAGTTTTCTTAGTTCATCTAGAATAAAAAATCATGATAATTGGAAATCCATTTGAATTTTTTGCTTTAGATAATAATTACGAGCTGTATCTTGTACGCCAGTTGGAAACTCCAGCGTTGCAGTGCTCTACTAATTTCTATGTTAAACATTTTTTTCAACTTATTTTAACCAGTACAAAATTTTTTTAAATGTTCATTAAAAGATAGAAAAAACTTTGCAGTGCTAAATTAATTTTTTCCTTAAAAAAAAAATCGCAAAGAGATGCAATTTTTAGACCTCATAAACCAGGCTCCCCCCTTAAGAGCTTGAGAACTTAAAATGATAATACAAAACAGAAATATTATTGGAATAATTGGATGAAATTAATTAAGAAAAAAAACGATAAAACTTAAATTAAAAAAACAAATATTAAAAAAAAAATTTAAATATGTATAACAAAATGAAAAAATTAAATTAAAGTTAAGAATTGTTTTTGGTTAAAAAAATAAAACAATATAATAAAAATATAATATTAAATAAAAATTTAAAACAATAAAAAATTAACAAAGGTATAAAAATAAAATTTATTAAAAAAAAATTAAAATGAAACTAAAAAGAAATTAAAACAAAAAATGTAAAAAAAGAATTAAAAAAAAATAGAAATAAAAATTAAAAAAATTAATACAATAACAAATTCAAATTAAATTAAAAAAAATGTATTTAATAAAATTAAAAAATATGTACAAAAAGTTAAAACGTTTAATTAAAATTTAATTAAAAAAAAATTTTTTATTAAAAAAAAATAAAACAATATAACCAAAAAAAAATAATTAAAAAAAAATTCAAAACAATAAAAATTAACAAAAACAAAAGTAGAAATTAATATAAAAAATTAAGTTTTTTGAATTTAAAAAAACTAAACAGTATAACACAAGCAAAATGATTTAAAAAATAGAAATAAACAAAATTAAAAACAATAAAAAATTATCAAAAAAATAAAAGTCACATTAAAAAAAATGTAATATTATTAGAATGATTTGTTTTTTACTACATATAATCTGGTAAATAATTTCTTCGCATTTATTTTTTGGTATATAGCCCCCGGGGCTACGAGTTTCATGGTCCATTCGATCAGCTCAGTTTTTGAGTACGAAGGGCCCATAAACAGCACCACTTCTGGAACCGAAGATGCCACCAAATTGATTTTGCCATAAATCGTATGTTGATCATAAAATGAACGAAGTGCTTTATGAACTTCACAAACAAATTTATTTATTTATTATTTTTTTTTTTCAGAATATATTTGCACAACTTGGAAGCATTATTCTGGCGCTGAACGATTCAACACGTCTTGCCAAACAGAAATTACAACACAGTTTGCCATTATTAGCTGTCAAACCATTGTTATCGATATCAATAATTCCTATGCAGTTAAAAAAGCAACCGATATATAAAATAAAAAATTAAAAAAAAAAGAATATCTGCACAAAACGTAGAAAAACGTCTGTATTTTCCTTTGCACAACAAAGATAATGCTACATTACATCGATGGACCGACTAACGTATGGTGCAAGCTCTTGAGAGCTTTACAAAATCAAAATATGATTCCAACGGTTAAAGTTGGAAAAATGTCCGTTATGGTTCGGGGGTGCATTCCAAGTAAAATAGTAAGAGACTTGGTGCTCATTGGCGGCGCAACGGACGCCAAACACTATTTAAATATATAGAAAAGAAACTTAGTCGGCAGTGCTAAAAAGTCATCACCGAGAATAAACCAAATTTTAATTTTACCAAGCATCTAAAGAATGCAGCAGAATTAAAAACTGCAATAATGGAGGAATGGCAGAATATACCGAGAACCTAAGCGACGTCAATAAATTTATCCATTCCATGAAAAAGCGCTTGCAAAGTGTTATTGACACAAATGGCTATCATACGAAATATTACAATAAATTAATCAAAAAATTACCTATTCCCTGTCTAAAGTTTGCAAAAATAATTTATTGACAATGTCAAAAAGTGTGCTACTTCTTTTCGTTGCTTTAGTTGTTGTTTCTTTCCAAGGAATTTGAAGTTTTTTTATTAAATCCCTTTAAATGCTGTGAATAAATATGAATCAGTACAAAAACTCAAGGTGCAGAGCAAAGGAGTTGTTGCACTTGCACGAACGTGGCGAATTTCGTAACATTGTGTTTTCTGATGAAACAAATTTCCCAATTGAGCAGTTCATAAACACTCAAAACGATGGGGTTTACTTGACCGAACGCTCATACGAGAAGCAATTTCCCATCGCAAGTAATGGTTTGGGGCGCAGTGAGCGCTCATGAACGCTCTCCAATCGTTTTTATCGAGCCTGGTGTCAAAGTGAATGCGACTTATTATCGGGAAAATGTCAATGGCTAAAAAATCATGTTCCACACTTCATTTCGTCCACACAATGGCTTTCGAATTCGCCAGACGCAAATCAGATGGACTATTCCATCTGGTCCATTTTGGAGAGCCGTATGGATGCGCTGAAAAAAGCGCTTATACGAGAATGGCCCAAAATACCTCAAGATCACGATCACATTCGTGCAGCATGCCACTCATTTTTTTACCGTTTGAAGGCTATAGTCAAGGCAAAAGGTGGTAATATCGAGCTAAAGTGAATATACATATCTTAAAATTGTAATCATTTTTGAACAATTTTGTCTTTGAAATTAATAAAAACTAATTTCACACAAAAAAGTTATGGTGCTTTGAATAGGTAACACTTCATATCGTTCACCTTGTATATATATATATTTCTTTTTTGAACTGATTTTTTTAACATAAATTATATTCGATTTTAGCATTTCATGGTTTTTAATAAAAATAATAAAATATTTTTTTATACATTTTTTTTTAATTGTATTAAATTTTGTTTATTTAATATTTTATTTTTATTACATGTTTTTAAATTTTTTCTTTTGGAATATACAATTTTTTTTAAATAAATTAGTATTTTAATTTTTTGTATTTTAATTATTAAAAAAAAAAGTATATAAATTTGTATTAAATTTTTTTTAATGTTTTATAAAATTTTTTGTGATTAAAATTTGGGTTAAATTTTTTGCTTTAATTTTAATAAAATTTTTTTAATTAATTTTTTTTTATTGGACTATACAATTTTTTTATATATAAATTTGTATTTTATTAACTTTATTTTTTTTATAAATTATAAAAAGAATTTTTTTTTATTATTTTAAAATAAGAAACATACAATCAAATACCTATAACTTTTGTACTTATACATATATTAACTTTTTTAATAACTTAGAAACCGTCGCAGTCCTATAATTTTATTTGTTGAATTTTATATATTTTTGTTTACACTAATATTAGTACTCATACTTATGTCTATTTATATTCTTTATTCTCATTTAATCCCATTTCACATTAATGAGTTGCGACTTCAACTTTCGTTTCGACTTGCGAACTTCACGAAAACTAGTGGCATTGAGCCACCCTTAAAACGTCACCACCCCACTCACTTAGCTTAATCAAAATTGCATGAACTTTGATAGGTATTTATTTAATTTTTTTCCGATTGTTTGACTAATGCAGTACAAATGGGCGACAGAAGTGGGCATTCAAGCAGGCAAATAAATAAAACAGCGGAAAGATACTTTGCAATAAATACAAATCGACGCTGTACTTACGCATATGCACGAGTGCATAGCCACGTATGCGACTATGTACCACAGATGTCTACATATATACTCTTTCGATGCATATAAATGCATCTAGGCATGTGTGTGTGAGTGCGTTTGTGTGCATGGATGTGAAAAATGGAAATGATAGGATGGTAAGAAAGGGGGCGCAAATTGGAGGGGCAAAAAAACGGGTGCATGCATGTATGTATATGTGCATGCACGTATGTATGTATATGTATGCATACATGTATTTATAAACGAAAGTACGTACATATGTACTATACATAATACATACATACATATTGTATGTAGAGACAATTATTTGTGCCGCATTACGCGATTGAATGCGTTGTAAGAGAATTTTTTTTGTTTTTTCACTGCACTTTTCGAATTATTTGCTCTATAGTATAGCAATTGATGTTGCTGTTGTTGTTGTTGTGTGAGATTTTTATATTTATATATAAATACATGATAATATGCACACGCACACACATACATGCAAACATATGAATGTACATATATACTGCTGTGTGTTTGTAATTTGGAGAGTTTCGATAGCTGCGTTTAGCTATTTTTCGAGCGAATCGCACAAAGAAACTGACGTAATCATACATTTTTTTTAACACACTTTTATTAGGTCGGGTTGTATGTATGTATGTATGTATGTATGTATATATGTATGTATGTATGCATGTATGTATGTAACGGAATCTTTGAGCTTAATTTTCACTGGCTTCTAAAAATCTGATCGACTTGAAATTTTGCACACCTATCAAGGACCGATGACAATGCAATAATTTGATAAAAGTTTTCCATTATCCTTATTAGGATTGCCAGGATTAATATTTTCTTTTTCTTACCTGTGGGCAAAAAGTAAGGTGAATTTGGTTGTAAAATGAAAAATCTTTATTTATTTGTTTTTTGCTGAAGTTTTATTTCATATTCGAAATATTCGGGCGTACAACTAATTAATTTCGTATTTGTTACTAACCTCATATCTATTTATGTAGTCAATATTTTGACAGTGACAGCTATTCTATGTTAAAGCACGCCAAAAAATCAAGTGAATATTAGTAAACACACAAAAATTTTTTTTATTACAGTCAAAATGTCAAATTACATTCCCACAAAACAGCATTTGCGGGAAGTTTAGCTTTTGTCCTTCAATTTAAAGAAACGTGCAACAGAAGCACATCGTTTACTCTCAGAAGCTTATCCTGAATATGCTCCAGAGGTTAGGGTATGTCAGCAGTGGTTTGCACGCAAACTCAAGAAGAACTTGGAAAAACATTGGAAGTCACTGAACAAGCCATTTCTAAACGTTTAAAAGCAGCCGGTTACATTCAAAAACAAGGAAATTAGGTGCCACCCGAATTGAAGCCGTCAGACGTTGAGAGACGATTTTGTATGTCTGAAATGCTGCTTAATCGCCACAAAAAGGAATCGTTTTTTTTTTAATCGTATTGTCACTGGCGATGAAAAGTGAATTCATTACGACAACCCAAAGCGGCGTAAAAGATCATATGTGAAGCCAGGCCTACCAGCCAAATTGACAACAAAGCCGCATATTCATGGTTTGAGGGCAATACTCTGTATTTGGTGGGATCAGAAGGGTGTGCTGTACTATGAGCTGTTAAAAAATCGAACACGGGAGAGCTATACAGGCAACAATTGATACGTTTGAAGCCAGCAATAGCCGAAAAACGGCCAGCATGGGCGACCAGATACGAGAAATTGATTTGTCATCATGACAATGCTCGGCCACATGTACCGCAGTCCCGGTCAAAAATTATTTGGAAAATGCCGGATGGAAAATTCTACCTCACCCGCCTTATAGCCCAGACATAGCTCCTTCTGCTTACCACTTGTTTCGGTCGATGCAGAATCACCTTTTGGAATACGGTTCACCAATGTTGAAGGTATTAAAAAATGGCTTGATGACTTTTTCGGCGCAAAAGATGAGAAGTTTGTTTGGGATGCAATCCATAAATTGTCTGAAAGATGGAAAAAAGTTGCTGCTTCCGATGGACAATATTTTGAATAAAATATTTTTTCACTTTTATGGATTTTTTAACAAAAAAAAAAACGAAATTAATTAGTTGGACAGCCAGGGCAAAATATTATAAAAAATATGTACGCACACTTTTGCGTGTTTGTTTGCACAATATTTTTATCAATCAGAAAATATATTAAAATATCCATAGGGCCGTGTGTGTTTCAGTTAAAAGTTGCTATTCAGCTGGACATTCAAATGTTAGGTCGGTTCATGTAAAAATTACACAGTAACTTGCCGTAACTTATTTACCAGGAATACGCTCTCAAAGACAAAAATATCAACAAAAAAAAGTACATGAACGCAAAACCAGTAACAACTTGTAAGTTTTACGAACAGCTGATTAAATTGCGAAAATCACAAAAATTTTAAAATTAATTAAAAAAGTTGAGCTTCCTCGTATTATATTAAAAAAAAAAATAAATATTGCAAATAAAATGCAAAATAATGCGCTTAGCATCACATGATTTTAATTTGGCCACATTAATTTGTTCGATTTCATCATCGCCGTCAAATGAAGAATATTCCATTAGCAACTGCGTTGCAGTGGCAATCACATCTCCATATCTTCATAGTTCCCCTGCTTCCGTCTATGCATGCATGTATGTGTGTATGCAGCCACGGTGACTGGAAGCTGTGGTTCAGGCGTACATACATACCTCTATAGCATTGGACGATTCCCATTTAATATATGACTTCAAATAAACTGTATACATTTTTTCTAAAATATATACACTTCAATGCTCCATTTAAATCACAATTTTTATTTATATTTTTGAACTTTGACTCGATTTGAAAAATTTTGATTTGGATTTATTTTTATTTGAAAGCAGCTGTTTTTCTCACTTGCAAATTCTTACAATTAAAACTTCATCGAGTAAAAACTTGCAACTTCCCCTCAAAATGAAATGTCGTTTTGCTCTCTCACTTTCCCCTACTTTGATGTACACGAACACCAATACTTGATAGTTTGTAACAATTGCACACGCTCTAGTCTCGGCTATGAAACACAAAATGATGGAAAAGGTATTTTTATAGCGGTCCCCCGAAACAGACAATGGCAAATCTTCGAGTGTATTTCAGCCAAGAAAAAGCTCCTCCTAAAAATGTCTGCCGTTCAGAGGCGTCGTAAAAGTGTAGGCCCCTCCATTAGAGGAAAACATTAAGACTCACAACACAAATAGAAGAAGGAGCTCGGTCAAGCACTTGGGAAATGGTGTAAGCGTCAATTATAAATACATATATATATACATATATGAATAATATTTTTCAAATCATTTGCCTTTAATAACACTTCGAAAATCATCACAAACTGCAAACACAGCTACTGTTCAGAAAATTCTTTCTATATTTTTTGGAGGTATTTTTAAAGTTTTTATTCTTCTAACCTTATCAGCGGTCAGTTTGTTCGGATTGCAGTGACTCACTTGCCTAAAAATTTAATGACTGTAAATCCAGTGAGAATGGATATGCAAGCACATGACTTCTGCAGAAGTTGTCTAGACGAGAAAGAGGAAGAGACGATCCCGCAACTTCGGTGTCTCTGTCCTGCTCAATCCAGACGAAGATTCGCCATTTTGGGCGGACATTTCTTTAATCAATCAGAAGATCTCGGCTCTGTCGATCTTACGAAATTTTTGAATAGTACACATTGGTTTCAGGAGGGATAAGGGCGGCATCATAATGGGCCATGAGTCTGAGCGTGTCCTACAGTGGACAACCGCTTCAACCTAACCTAACATAACCTAAGTCCAGTGATAGCACCAGACTTAGGATTATTGGTAATAAAATCGGGCGAAAAAGTTTTTGAATTAATTTTGTAATTTTTCTAATGCAGTTTCTTGTTAGAAGAGTTTTTTTTCGTTTAAAGATTTGTACATTTGCAGTTTTAGATACTCCCTGCAATTGATCATTACCCCTAACTCAATGAACTTCAAAGAAAATATGCGACATGATTCACTCTTCCATCCTTTAAGCTGTTTGCCGTTAGCATAGTTCTACTTTTGAAAGGAGTATCCGCGCACCTTGATGAGATTTATGCAAACACTATTTGTGCCCTTGTGCATTGTACCTTTTTGATGCCTTATAAATGTGTATGTATGTATATCAGTTGTCGCTTGAAACTGTATTCGGGGCTAACCTCAAAATCTGGAAAGGTCGCTTTCTATGATCCAAATTCTTTCATGTTTGTGTTCCACAACTCAATTCTTTTACAAAACAGATGTTTGTCTCAATTTCACATATGCAATTAGATTATAACAGTACCATTAACAGCGCAGGGTAGGTTGAAAGAGAAAAAAAATGTAAGCTTTTAGTTGAGAGGGTTGAAAAAAATACTAAAATGACATGGATTTTATGTTTGCTTGTGCAAAAATATCGATATTTGCAGGTGAAAATATATATGTAGTTTTTTCAGTCTTTCGTCCATCTACCTTACGCCCATTTCGTTTTGTTTTTGTGTATACCCAAATTCAACTCGCAACCCACAGCAGTGTTGGATTGATTCACACAAAAACACCGAAACGCGATTGTCAAAACCAAAGAAATAATACACAACAAACACTTCACCATACAACACGACCACAACAGGCGCAACAACAATTATAAAAGACAAACAAAATTATTTTCAACATAATAACGACTAAGTGTCATTCAACCGCTGTGAATGTGACACGTTTAGGCAGAGTCACAAGCACAAAAACGAAAATAAATAAGTTACATTTACAATTTGGTTTTTATTTTTGTTATTTTTTCTTTTTATTTTTGTTTCGAAAAATGCAGAAGCAATACAAAGTTTGGCCACAAATGAGATGTATGGGGAAAAACAAACGAAAGCGTCAATGTAAGCACAACTAATTGAGTGGAACACAGGTAAGTGAATGGGGTAAAATAGAATAGAAAAAAAAGAAAGTAACGTATAATAAGATACAATAAAATAAAATAAAATAAAATGAAATGAAATGAAATGAAATAAAATAAAATAAAATAAAATAAAATAAAATAAAATAAAATAAAATAAAATAAAATAAAATAAAATAAAATAAAATAAAATAAAATAAAATAAAATAAAATAAAATAAAGTAAAATAAAACAAAATAAAATGAAATTAAATAAAATAAAATAAAATAAAATAAAATAAAATAAAAAAAATAAAATAAAATGAAGTAATAAGTAACATAAATTAGAATAAAAAAAGAATTTAAATAAAGCAATACAAAATACAATAAAATTTAATAAAATAAAATAGGAGTCTCATTTAATTAAAAAAAAACTAAATTAAAACTAAAAAAGAAAATTTAAAAAAATTCGCACTAAATAAATGTATCACATTACAATAAAATTAAATAAACTTAAAAAAGAGTTTCATTTAATTAAAAAAAAAAACGAAATTAATATTAAAAAAAAAAAAATTTTAAATACGCACTAAATACATTTACCAAATTTTAGTAAAATTCAATAAAATAAAATAACTAAAGGTAATTAAAAAAACTAAATTAAAATTAAAAAAGAAAATTCAGAAAAATTCACACTAAATAAATTTACCAAATTATAATAAAATCAACTAAAATAAAATAAAATAAAATAAGAGTTTCATTTAAGTAAACAAAAAACTAAGTTAAAATTAACAACAACAAAAAAAAAACAATTAGAAAATGTTCCACTAAAAACATTTACCAAATTATAATAAAAAAAATAATACCAAATTATAATCAAATAAAATAAGAGTTTCATTCAATTAAAACAAAACAAACTAAGCTAAAATTAAAAAAAAAAATGGAAATTCACACTAAATAAATTTACCAAATTATAATAAAATGAAATAAGAATTTCATTTAATTAAAAAGAACGAAATTAAAATTAAAAAAGAAAATTCGCAACTAAAATCGCACTAAATTATAATAAAATGTAAAAAAAATAGTTAGCTAAATTTAGCTAAAAAATCGCTCTAAATTATAATAAAATTTAATAAAATAAAATAATTAAGTTTAATTAAAAAAAAATAAATTAAAATTAAAAAAGAAAATTTCGCACTAAATAAATTTATCAAATTATAATAAAATTTAATAAAATAAAATAAGAATTTCATAAAAAGAACGAAATTGAATTTAAAAAAAAATCGCACTAAATTATAATAAAATCTAAAAAAAAAAATTAAATTTAGCTAAAAAAATCGCTCTAAATTATAATAAAATTTAATATATTAAAATAAAATAATTAAATTTAATTAAAAAAAAAATAAATTAAAATTAAAAAAGAAAATTTCGCACTAAATAAATTTATCAAATTATAATAAAATTTAATAAAATAAAATAAGAGTTTCATTTAATTAAGAGAAAAAACTTAGTTAAAATTAAAAAAAAAGTTAAAAAAAAAAATAAATTAAAATAAAAAAAAATTTTAAAATTTCACACTAAATAAATTTTCCAACTTATAGTAGAATCAATAGAACTAAAATAGGAGTTTCGTTTAATTAAAAACAAAACCGAATTAAAATTAAAAAAAAAAATAATAATTATAAACTAAATAAATTCACCCAATCATCAATTAAGCATAAACCACCAGCCGAACGCACCAATTAGTACCATTAGCGAACACCTATTTTTGCCTATCTTGGCCAACAGCACACACACCTATACATATGTATACATACACACAAACTACAACAAACAAGTTGCTCGTCAACGCGATTTCCGCAAAACATTTCTCGCGTTTAGCTTTTAATTCATTTTTACTCAGCAATGCGAAAATTTCAAACAAATAATTTTATATTAAATTTATATTTAACCACACAACAAAACAACAACAACACGAAATAAAACAATAAAAATAGCAGCTACAACAGAAATGCTTAACTATTCTTTGTTTTTATTAACGGTTAAAAGGCGAAAAAGTGGCGAAGCAAAATATTACGAAGTTCATAAGATACATACAAACATACACATGTGCATGCATGTCTACATACACACATGTATGTGTAACAGTGGACACAAAGCGTTGAATAGTTTTCATATATGACTGTATTTATGTGCTTTAAAACGAAAAACGAGCGACCACCGATTAATGACAGGCACGCCAAGCGACCAAGCGACCGGCTGACCGTCAAACCAGCCCACCACAGCCGACAGTTCCCAACAGCTAAAAGTCAAAACTTGATGTTGCTGGTGATAGCGAAACGCATTGTTGCAGTGCCGAGGATGCCAACAACGAAGATGTGCTGGGGTGGTGTCGTTTTGGTGCCAAACGTGGAGAAAGCAAGGAGCTTTTACAGTGATGGGAAGAGCAATGTGATTTGTTGTTCTTTTTTTTTATTTTTATGGGCGAGTTAGGGTTCAAGGTAGGGTCGCACTTACAGCGACTGTCGTCTACTGTGTCAAATGGTGTGGCCACTGTGGGGACTAGTGGTGGTCCGTTCACGGGACTACTTTCTGCATTGCTGGTAAATGTGATTACTATACATATATGAATTATTGCCATCAATTTCGAAAGATGAGTAGGCTTTAATGTAAGGGGCATTTAAGTTTAAGTAGGAACATTAACCAAAAAATCTAACATTAATGCTATTAATTTTTTTCTTAGTAATTTAACAAGTAAAAGTAATCTAAAACCACGTATGGTCCTCCTCTTATTGTAAAAAAAGACGACATCTTTCAAAACATGAAAAACAATGCTTTAAAATGTATGCTTGACTACACGAAGATTCAAAGATTTCTTTAAAGCGAAGATTAAAGCTTTCTTTAACCCCCAAATTATATCAAAAAGGTACAGAAATTCGACTAAGGCCCGGAATAAAATTGCAGCTGAACAGCGGGTTGACGGGTGATTATCAACTGATCCACTGATGCCCGGACTGGTTTTCAGCTCATATTTTGTGTTTACAATAAAATTAATTTTTTAGTGAAATCAAGTAAGCAAAAAAGCAACCCCGAGTCTTCAACTCGTCGGAGAAAATAGAAATGAATCTAATTATTTTACCGTTGTAAAAAAAATCTACGGCACGAAATCCGTTCCCGCCGCAATTCTGTGCAATTTCATGCTATTAAATGTTTTCTATTGGCTTGTGTGTGAATAAGTTCAGTTGATTTTACGCAGTAGTTTTTGGTTGGTGCACTTTAAAATATGGAGAGCACTAAACAGCATTTTCGTCATATTTTACTTTTTTACTATAGAAAAGGTAAAAATGCTGTTCAAGACAGAAAGAAATTAACCGATTTGTACGGAGAAGATGTGTTGACAATACGCCAGTGCCAGAACTGGTTTGCAAAATTTCGATCCGGCATTCAACTGTTTATGATCATAGCCAATATGCGTTCCTATTTGAATGCCCGCTAAATAATTTATTTATTTATTTAAGTCTTATGCCGCAGCTGTTCACTTACAGACTATTGAAAAATCTGTACTTAACTACGAGAATTTTGTAACACTAAAATTATTCATTCCATAATTTAGAAGTAAAAATACGATATTTTTAAAGATTGAATGCATCTGATTTAAGGGGGAGCCTGCTTTAGAGGCTTCAAAAAATCGAGCTTATCGTGGATATTTTTGGTAAGGAAAGAAATATTCGATTGAAACGAAACTTTCGGGTTTTATTGTAATATATTTCAACAGTCTGCTCAAATTTTTTCATTAAAATGTATGTCATATTATGCCTGGTACAAGCATTTTGCCGAGGCGCCTCGAGTGTGCTTGTGTCGTGCGGCGGGAAAGATGCAGGTCGCAATTTTCACATCAAACCAAAAACCCAAAAGAAATTTTATTTTAGTATAGTATAGTATAGCTTATGGTTAAACCAAGAAAATTAAGCAAAAAGTGAGACATTCAAAAATTTTTCGCTAAATAAAAAAAAAAAAATTTTTTTGGAAAAACAAATTCACTTTAGAATGTTTAAAAAGTGGGTTAATCGTAACTTTCTTAAGGTTTTTTAGACTCAACTAGAAGAGAATTTAATTCCGAATACAATCAATGTTATCTCGCTTCGATAGGACGTTTAACTTTTTCCTTATTTTTCCCGCCAATTAGGAAAAATCGTAAAAATAAAAAACCGAGAAATCGCGCGTCAAAGCGATCCGGCCGCTGCATACCTGCTCGACGCTTGCTCACAATTTCTTCTGTAACTCCGAAGATATTTTGAATTTGCTTCTGAAATTTTGAGTATACATTCTTGGATAGTTTGGGAAGACATTTATTAAAAAAAAATCGATTTTTTGAAGCCTCTAAAGCAGGCTCCCCCCTTAAATAAACCGCAAACTTTGTTTAAGAAAATTAAAATTTTTTTAATTTTTTTCATTAGAAACGCAAATGCTGACTAAATCGCTGCCCCACTTCGATCTCATAAAACCTTTCACTATAAATCGAGCCAAAAACTAAAGCCTCTCTTTCAAATCATCATTTATTTATATTCGCATGTAAGCCATAAATCAGCAAATAGTCAGCAATTCTTTTAAAAGCACATTATTTTATGCACATCACTGTACCCATTCGGCGAGTAGCTAGCGTTTCTCGGGGTAGACAGTTGGTGAGGAATCGAAGGCGAAAAGTGTTCAAACAAAACGCGAAATTGTCGACGCACTACCTTCAAAAGCCGGTCGCCGTAAGCGGAACGTGGAGTGGAGCGTGGTGGAGCAATACCCAACATTTAACTCCATTCTTCACCTTAGATAGCTGTTCTATCTTTCTCTGTCCCATACAGTTTGGTAAGTTGGTTTGCCAATGTGACAATTGAGTGTATAAATGTACTCTTTTTCCCCCTCCAGCATGTACGAGTATGTGTAGTACCTGAGTTGTTGTGTTGAGATTTATTTGGTGGTCTAGTCTGTGTCTATCTGCTGAGCACTTCTTGATAGTCTGTTAATTTTGTTTTTTGTTTTTTCTTCTTTGCTTGGTCTTTTCATCATTCTTATTCTTGTGTGTTTCTTGTGCTACTGCAATTCATGCTTAGTCTTCTGCTACGTCTCTTGTTAAATAGTATCTACACTTAATTCAGTTAGCCACTTAGTCAAGCTGCCACTCACTCACTTCAACAACGCGTTCCGCTTGAAACTAACCGCTAATTTAAATTATTGAAATCTATATGCGAACCGTTTAATAGTCAGATATGTACATATTTACTTGTCTACCACAAATGGGTAGGTAGGTACATATGTATGTATGATTACAGCATACATGTATGTATGTATGTGTGTGTATGTAGTTACATATGTACATATGTATGTGTAGGAATAAAAGGAAAAAGAAGAATAACAGCAAGAAATGTTAACACATTTTTTCTCATTTACTTAAAGTGCGAAAATCTGAAACTTAGCACGATGAGTTATGAGATAAGAACAGGTGGAACAGGTGGAAAGTAAATATCTCTAAGATGCGTACATTAAGTATAGTAACCAACAATTTGAGCCTAGCAGCTAGAATTTTTAATTAATCAAATATACTTAATATAAAGCTCAAGGGGAACAAGCTGTGATGATTGCTGGTGTGCAAGAGGGGAAGACAAAATCGTACTCGGTTCCAGGGCAGTCGGTTCTACGTTACCGAAACGACCCGCATTTATATCCGGCCAAGGATTGCCACACTCCAGCAGCATTCCCCGTATGTAAGTATGGGGAATGTTTATCCTGCTACAACAACAACAACAAAATCGTACTACAAAGCAAAGGGGAAGGCCATAATGAAATACCTATGAGGTACCCAGTCATAGTTCAAACTGAATTTTCTGTTCGAAGTACGAGTATTTCATGGGAGCGAGTAGAGCTCAAATTTCTCTTTAACCCTTTCGTACCGGAAAACAACCAGCGGGAACATTTTGAGTTTAGCGAAATATCTATCTTCAGTACAGGCCCTGAAATTAGAAATTAGAAAGAGATAAAAATCGATTTTTTTTTTGCATGTTATTGTAGTAAAACATTTCAAAAATACCGTGTTAAAATTTTAAGTCAATCCGAGCAAAACTTTTTAAGTTATAGAGCATAAAGCCGAGCCGCCTCAAACATCTGCCGAGACGCAGCAGTTGCGCGCGTAGTCCGTTACAAACTTTAAACGCGATTTTCTCGAACGTTTTTTTTTAAAGTGCCTAGTCATTGGCATTTGAAAACTACTCAACCGATCCTTTTGAAATTTTGCACACATATTTTACATATAAAAAACCTCCTCCCAACGTTTTTTCTTCGCCATTTTTTTTTTATATTAAGGTGGTTTTACACCTACAAAATGGCGGCATTTTTTCGTCAAAAATCACTTTTTACTTCAAACGACTACCAAATGGCTGAAAATGAAAATAAATCGTCAAAATAAACGTTGGGGGGAAGTTTAACTCATGCTTTAACTAAATTATTCAATTTTTTTGATTTCAGATGATTCTACGCTGAGATATGCTGACTACTGCAAAATGTATTTTTGAAAAGACGTCTACGTAAATGTGCTCTCATTCGCTCATTTTGCAATATTTTTACATGAAAATTTTATCAAATATTCTTGAAATGTTACTTTATAATATGCAACAACTTTTAATAAATTGACTTGAACCGTTTCGCTACAATAAATTCATGAAAAAGTGTTTTTTTAGCGTTTATCCCTTACCCCCCCCCCCCCCCCCCCCCCCCCCCCCCCCCCCCTTAACTTGAATGTTGTTATTTTGTGATGAATTTATGTATATATATTATTCCACTTACTTTATATTATAAATTTTAGTTTTTGTTATGAATAATTCCTTTACAAAGCATTTTTAGAAAATAGAGGTAAAATTGTTTTTCGTTTTATACCAAAATTCGCGAAATTTCCTTTACATTAGCCTAATATCTTTATTTACATTTGGAAAAATATAATCTTCTTACTTGAAGTTCTATAGTTACGTTTTGTGTGATATTTCATAAAGCATTCTCCAAGGTTCATCCTTGGTTTATACGGACAAGTATTGCAATAGTACGTTGTTTCATGCCTTTTCTCTGATTTGTTTCGATAAGAACAAACCTTACAATCCTTCTTTGTGCCTGTGAGAATCACATGGAACTTTCCATTTGCCGAACCGCGTCGGAATTAAAAGTCGACGTCGAAGCTTGAACTCGCGATTGTTGAAAGTCTCCTCTCAATTGATCTACAGAGTGGCTGATGAAAGCCGCTACCAAAAAAAAATTGAATACCTTTTTTTCTTTTTAAGTTATCTGTTCCATTTTTGTTTTAATTTGCAGATTGATCTTTAAAATTTATTAAAATGGATAACTGGGACACGCAAACAAGAGTTTGGATAGTCCGCCGCTATCACGCACTGGAGTCCGTAGTTTTGGTACAGAGAGAGTACAGGCGGATGTTTGGCGGCGATCCCCCGAGCAGATGGACCATAATGAGACTGGTGAATAATTTTGCTGAGCAAGGAACAGTCGCAAGAAGGCCTTATCATCGAAACCCACCAGTTCGGACGGAGGAAACGATCGCTGCTGTAGCTGCAGCTATACAAAGCAATCCAAGGGTTTCAACAAGAAGCTTATCTGCTCAACTTGGTGTCAGCCGACAGTCTTCGCAAACAATAATGCACAAAGATTTAGACTTATTTCCCTACAAAATTCAAATGGTTAACAAACTGAATGCAGCAGACTTGCCGATTCGCTTGGAATTTTGCCAGAAGATCCTGCAAATGGTGGAAGAAGACCAAAATATGTTAAACTGCCTTTTCTTGTCTGATGAGGTCCATTTCGATTTAAACGGCAATGTGAACAAACAAAATTGTCGAATATGGAGTACTTCTAACCCACAGATACTCCACGAGACGGAATTGCATCCTCTTCGCGTGACAGTGTGGTATGCGGTTTCTTCACGCTATATTGTCGGGCCTTATTTTTTTGAAGAAAATGGTCACACCGTTACGGTTACTGGAGACCGTTATTTGAAAATGCTGAAAGAATTTTTCTATCCAGAACTACGCCGAAAGAGAATTCCTTTCAACTCTGTGTGGTTTCAACAAGATGCTGCAACGTCTCACATATCCCAGACTGTTATGACAGAGTTGCGACGAAAATGTCCCAATAAACTGATTTCAAGAAACTCCGAATTTCGTTGGCCCCCCAGGTCGCCTGACCTTACTGCACCTGACTTTTTCTTGTGGGGTTTATGTAAACAAGAAGTTTATAAAACAAAGCCAACAAATTTGGATAAACTAAAACAATCCATTCGGGCAACAATTGCGGCTATTCCTGTCGCAACTCTCAAAGCAGCAATGAACAACTTTTTACTAAGATGCCGCACTTGTGTCAACGAGCATGGGGGGCATTTAAATTCAATTATTTTTAAAACTAGTTAAGCTACATTTAATAAAATTTAATGACCTTCAACTTGAAAAAAAATAAATGGATTCCATACACTAAAAAAAAAGTTATTTGAGTTTCTTAATGTAGCAAAATTCATCAGCCACCCTGTACCAAAGTTTTTACAAATTGTAAGTGTGTCAGTGGTTCTTCGTTCTTCTGCTTTTTTACTTGTCTATAGAGAATGTAAGAATTAATTACACAGATTTCCATTCCCCAAAAAAACAACTTTCGCCACCACTTTAGCGATTTCCTCATGAAACAGTATGTGGAAGCATACTGATCGGCCCTGTCAACGCCGCCCATAAATTTTGTATAATTTATAATGGCACTCGGTTTTTTAATAACAGTTTTAACACCATGGCGAAGAACTCTTCCTACGGTACTCATCTCTGCATTATCCCAATTTGTCAAAAGTGTGACAATCCTCTTATCCCTCCACGCCAGAACCAAACTATTATTTCTGTGATACGATATCATTGATTTGTGTTTTGGAAATTTTGGTTTTTTGATCGCATCTGGCAAATATTTCCTATTTGTTAATATTGTTCCCGTCAAATGACATTTTAATTTACGTAGTTCATCAGTTAAAATACTGCTAGTATAATACCGGTCTGTAAACATATGATGTCCTTGCGCACTTGGAATTTTATTCAACAACATTGATATCTCGACGCTTTCAACCATTAGGCATCGATTGTTTGGCGTATTTAACCTGTAGACGTAGATTTTACCATAGTGAACATTTAAATTACGTAATTTTTCACAAATAATTGCTAAGAGCCTTATTTTGAATGAAAATAGTCAAACCTGAAAGAATCTAAATTTTGACATGTTTTATTGTAAAACAACAACGTCCTTTGAAATACCCTATATTTTAAAGACTGGAGGCGCATGGTGAAAAGAGTTTTAATGGTGTGGCCCAAGGATGAGAGATACCAGGTTTGCTCGTTAGGTATGGTGAAAAAACAGAATTTTGAGGGGAAAGTTTGGATTCTACGTCATTCGTTTTGTGTTTCACTAAGCTAAAGCTAAATTTTGCGAGACACAAAACGTCGGCATATCTGTCAAATTTGCTCAGAACCGAATAACGGTCTGCTAGGTAGTACACCTCTAAAAATCTTTTCACCCTGGGTGTGGCCTATATTAGACCGTTAACCGGCTTTCAGCGAATTTGACAAAATCGGCCGTTGGGCTGACGTAGCAGGAGTTACGAATCGGCTTGTTTACGAAAAAAAACTAAGAATGTGTGAGTGATACACAAAAAAAATGAACACAATATCACCTTGTTGCTATCTGAACAACAACTGACGAGTGTGTGAATACATGTGAAATGATCGTGCGGAATTCGGCTGGCGAATAACCCCCAGTTAGGTGGCAGCCGAATTTCCCCTCACAATTTGGGTTTTCACTATAGTTATTGGTCAAACCTAGTACTCTGTCATTCTTGGGTAATGGTGCCTAGTTTTACTTCTCCTCCAATTTGTAGAATGTATCTTGATGTTGTTGTACAAAAGGAGTACGTACAGTTTAGGTGTAGGCCGCTGCCCTCTTAAGGCAGCTGTTTATTTGTGAGACGCTTTGTAATTGTAAATGCAGATATGCACTCAAAGAAATATTCTTGGGTGACTGATAATAGAAAAAATTAAATTTAATTTGCTGTTCCATGTTTAGAGCGGATTTCAAACCGCGGGGAATTTAATGGGGGATATGCACTCGGCCACAACGGGGCGCATTAACTAATTTTTATGCACCGGCTTTAGTGTTTGACAAACTTTTGAGCAAACGGAGATGAAAATATTTATTTATATGATGAAGTGAATTGCAATGTTAGAGGTTAGCTTGCAAAGCGACACTAAATAAATCAAATACAGTATGCCAAATTCGTATTAGTACACCCCCTTATAAATAAAAAAAACACGTATATTTTCAAATTAATTTTAAAACAAATGCTTGAAACCGTTTTATTTTATAGATAATTAACTAAAATAAGGCCAAATAACAAAACCGCTCACAAAGTGTATTGAATTGCAAACAAAAAAAATAAGAAAGAAAAAAATTAGCACTTTTCACAGAAGCAAAATTCGTATTAGTACACATGTATTTTTAATGATTTAAAGAGTAAATAAAAGATAGTTCAGAAAATTAATATTTTGTAGGATACCCTCGTTGCCTTAGAACAGCAGACAATCTCTTCGGCATAGATTCCACCAATTTTTTTGTGAGATTTGGAGAAATCTTCTTCCACTCTGATTTGAGGACTTTTTTAAATGTTTTCGGTTCCTTATTTGATGACGTTTCAGTTGCTTTTTGAAAATCGACCATAAATTTTCTATGGGATTAATATCCGGGCTTTGTGGTGGTGTTTTGAGATAATTTGGACAGTTATAAAGGATCCATAACCTTGTATCCAACGCCGTGTGCTTAGAGTCGTTATCTTGTTGGAATATACATTTTTTTTTTGCAACCCAATTTTTTGGCACTTTTGCGTAGATTCTTTTTTAAAATATCAATATATTGCCTCGCAGTCATAATTCCATCAATAAAATGCAACTTTCCTACTCCGTTTGCCCCGAAACATCCCCATACCATCAGAGAACCACCACCGTGCTTGAAAGATTTCGTTTTCGTTTTTGAAGGCTAGTATTTCACTCTCTCCAAGTTTTTATGCGTCCATCAGACATTTTTATATTAAATTTACATTCGTCCGAAAAAATTACCCTTTTCCAAAACCGCATATTTTTGTTTAAATATTGCCTGGCGAATATAACACGCTTTCTTCTATTGACTGAGCTTATATACGGTTTTCTAACCGCAGTTCTGTTTCTAAAGCCCAATTTTTTTACATAATTGCGCACTGTTTGAGGTATAACTTTGATAGAAAAGTATTTTTCTAGTTCTGCAGCTAGTGAAACTCCACTGACGGTGGGATCTTTCCTGAAAAGGCGTTTCAAATAAGTCTTGTGTTTTCACATTTCGAAGCTTTTTGTCAATCCTTCCACTGTCTCTATAAATTTTGACTACGTTTTGTATTGTACACACTTTTCTGCAATGTTCTCGCAATTTCGCATAAAGACTTTCCGTTTTTGTTCATATTTATTATTAATCTCCTAGTTTCGTTTGATAATTCACTTTCTTTAGGCGACATTGCAAACTAACTCCGGGAACTTCAACAAATGGCTACTAAAACGCAACTGCCCAAGGTTAAACATTGAATGTTTAACACAATCGTTTCGAAAATAACGGTAAATACCAACAAATTGTTAACAAATTCAACGCATACTAAGTGTACTAATACGAATTTTGCCTGCAGTAGAAATAGCTACACTGCTTCTAAAGCTATTTATTTCAATTCTATGCAAATGTTTCGGAGTTTTTCTTATTATTCTATTTTTTTATGAATTATACAATACCGCACTACGATTGAAATCAATTGCTTTAAAGTAAATTTGAAAATATAGGTGGTATTTTTATTTATAAGGGGGTGTACTAATACGAACTTTGCATACTGTAAATTTGAATTGTGGATTTGCTCAAGTTTGTCATGCCAATAGCAGTCATATACCCATAAAATAAAAATAAAAAAGTATTGCGAATTCTCTTCATATATTTCAGATGTTAAAGATAATTTATGGCTGTAATAAAATAAGCAAATCCTTTCCTTTTTCCTAGAATATTGAACCTTCTTCTACCCAAAGCCATGCACCCGCATAGAAAGTGCTCTACAGTCTCTTCTTCGTTACAGCTGCTGTAGTAGTCGTCTGCCCAGTCTGCTGGCATGCCCGCCTATAAGACAATGCGCCGTTAGAACCCTAAAAAGGTTTCTCATGTACTTCCTGTTAAGTTTCAACAGTCGGTTTGTACGACGACACATATTCCTTTAACAATATTGAGCAGAATATGTAAGTATATTCAGGTAAAATAATGACTTGAAAAGTGGTTCGATTTCCTGCAAAACGGACTAATTTCTCTACATGACTAAGTCACTTCAGACAAGCTAAACTGCTGCCGTATCCTACTGTTAATATTTTCAACTCAGCCGCTATGATATGCTGTTAGAAACACACAATTTTAGACAGGAGAAGGCAAACATTTGATGCTACCATCTAGAAAAAACAATCAATTTCACCACATTTCGAGCGCAGTTCCTTCCAAGCTAGTAACGTCAATGGGAAAATAATGAATATTTGTCGAACTGCTTCAGTAGCCGATTACTGCACATATTAGGTACTATATACTATATATATACATATATACAAATATATATAAAGCCCATAATGAAACAATAAAAATTGGAATATGAAAATCGTTGTTTAGTCGATGAATTAAAACGGCACAATTTTCAAACGTTGGCGAATGATTTCAAGAGACAAATATTAAATTGGAGGTAAGGGTAAAAGGAAATACAAAAAAAAAATACAAATTAAAACCGAATTGAAGAACAGAGTATACATATGTATGTACATATGTATTTATGTATGTAGGTAGTAATAGCAATCGGAAGAACAAAAGGGTATAAAATATGCAGAATAAATATGAACTAAGAGTAAAAGTAAAAGAAAAATGTCGAGATTAAAACGATGGTGTACAGCGAATTGGTGCAAATATTTATATATATGTATATATAAATGTATATATACGTACATACATACATACTTACATCCGTATATTTGCACAAGGCATTTACATACATACATATAGTGGGGTACATAGAGATAACCTGAATGCTAAGAACGGATCGAGTATACAAGAGAAGTGTTGGAGACACAGCAGCAGCACTTGAAAATATTCGCACACGTACATACGTACGTATGTATGCATGTACCAACTATATATGTATGAATACAGTATGTACGTATTTATGAGGTAAGAGGGAATACAAATAGCAAAAACAAAAAATTATAATAAAAAATTCAATCGACCGAACAACAGGCCAACCGCCTGACTGTCAGGCAAACAAAAAGGCAGTAAGCATAGGACGGGATGCCAGCCAGCCAGCATATTGGGGGTAGGGGACAACATACAAAAAAAAAAGAAACAACAACATAACTGCAAAGAGCACGAGCAGCGGGAGTAGCCGAGAAGAGTGTGGAGGTGATGCAAAAGTGGGAGCAAATGAATTGCGGAACTGGTGAGCAAAGCGGAGTAAAGTTGAAAAATAAAATTGAAACACAAAATAGAAGAAAACGAATGGCACGAAATTACAATTGAGGCTAGCAGAAGGGTGGCGGAGGAGGTGTGCGAAGAAGGCTGATGTCAGTTGGAAGTGTTGTGGCGATGTGTAAGACGAGCTGGGACGGGTGTTATTTTTTTTACACACCGAATATGTATGTATGTATGTATGTATGTATGTATGTATATATGTAGTTGCGCTAATACAATAAAATATATTCAAATGGCAAGAGTGTACTTGTATGAATGTATGTATGTATGTAACCACTATAGGTACGTAAGTAAGCGCACATAGCTCTACATATATGTACGTATGTATGTATGTATGAATGCAAAAGTTGGGAGATGCGACCGAATGCGGGCGAAAAAACAAAACCCAACAACAATAGGAAAAAAATCATCATCATAACAGACAACAGCAACCAAAACAGTGGACAGTGTTAAAACAAAATCAACGGCAGCAAAAATAAAAATTTCATACGAGTGCCAATCGTTGGCAAATGTATCCACTTGTATGCAAGAATACAAATGTAGATATGTATGTATGTATGTAGCGATGTACACGCCAAGGAGTAGGCAATCGAGCGGGCACACGAGTGTAAAGGAAACAAAGAAAACACAAAAAAAAAAAAAACAAAAACAAAAAAAATCAACTGCAAACAACACTTGGCACTCAGTGCAAAACATTAAATTGCATGGGAGTACAGAGCAGTGCAGCGGGAGATGAGAGCCACTAGTTATTTTCCGTTAGGGGAGGGGGCTTCGAGCACAAGCCTCGAGAGCACAAGAATGAGAGCGTACATGTTGACAAGTAGAAGAAGAAGTATTGGCAAAAACAGTGTAGTGTGTACGGGCGTTGCTGCTATTTTCAAGAGGTTTGTGGCGTTTTGGTCAAAGGCGCAAAGGCGCAAGGCGAAGGCGAAGGGGTTGTGTGGTGATGCATTTAATTGTGTTGTAGCTGATATGTGCGTGCGTTTATATGTACAAGTATTGTTCGTATTAATGCGAAAACTTGTTGTGGTACATGAAATGTGTTTAAAAATCCACATTTTTTCTTAAAGCGTTTGAAATGTTTAATTAGGTAGATAGCGTTGCGTTGCGTGGCTTTGCTTTTGTTTTTATGTATAGGTACTATTTATGTGTATACACGTATTTATTTCTGTTCGGTTTCTTCTTAAACAGTTGGCAGAAATGAGACAACAAAAGTTGTTAGGCAGGAGTGCATTTGAATTTTTTTATGTTGCCTAAATTTAGATATCTGCAGATTTTGAACAACTTATTTGTGTATGTATTTATGTATCTACTATTAGCAGATTTCGCTTTTGAATCAATAAATCAGGACGTTACACAAAAAAATTCTACTAAGAATGGACTCCCATAAATAAATTATAAATTTTTATAGAATAAAATTATAAATTATTTTTATTTTTTTTACTACTTAACAGCCAAAAATTGCTTAGTCGATACACATTTCTTTGACAAAAGTCGACAGATATGCTTTCACCTTGGTTAAACAATTTTTTAACCGTCAAAATTCGTTTTGCTGTTTCTCTGTTCAGTTTTAGGTATACATTGAATGAAGATTTACAGTTGGTATTATTTTTTTCAAAAGGAAAATTATTATGAAAAATGCGTTCACTAATTAATGATTTACAGCTGACATTTTTTTTCTAAAGGAAAACTATTTACTATGAAAAATTCATTGACTAAAGAAAATAATTTGTAAAAACGTTTGTATAAAAGTTTTGATATTGAAAAAATTAGAAGCTGTATTATATATTTGCCTTCAAATATGCGTAGAACTTTTCAACATTCATGCCAAAATTCACTAAAAATGATGTGATGTTTATGGAAAAATAAGTAAGTGCGTAAATGTTAAAGATGAACCCTGCTTTGATCTATTACTTGTCGTAAAAGTTTAGGAAGGAAAAAGTTTTGGTTTTGTTAACATTTTTTATTTTTATTTTTAATTTAATTTTTTTTTTTATTTGTTTTTAATTTTTTTTTTTATTTTATTTCATTTATATTAATTTTTTATTTTATTTTATTTTATTTTGTTTTATTTTGTTAATTTTATTTTATTTCATTTATATTTTACTTTATTTTATTTTTTATTTATTTTTTATTTTATTTTATTTTATTTTATTTTATTTTATTTTACTTTATGTTATTTTTTTTAATATTATTTCATTTTTATTTTAATTTATTTCTCTTTCATGTTTTTTTTCAAATAATATTTATTTATCACCAACGTAAACACAACTTAGAGTTTCAAAGATGACTAACTGTGTATTTACATATGTATATATAAATGATCTGTTAAAGGTCCGCGGTAGACGAGAATCGCAAAATAGGTCTTGCGCTTGAACTCACAGCGGTTATTAAATATCAAACTATCGGCAGGCAATTGCAAATCCTCGAAAGCAATTTCGCCTTAAAGAACCGTGCCGGAAAAATTAGCTTTCCTTCCATTGGTAATAAAAAAATTATATATCAATTTATACTACTTTGATGAATTCGATGAAAATCCGACGAGGAACACTAAAAACTCGATGTAAGGCTCCCTCCGAAGTTTCCCTCAGGTTAGCTGGTGGATTTAAAATTTTTGTAAAATAATCTTATCTGCTAAAGCGAATGATTAGAGCCCTTAAGGTCGAAACGATTTTAACCTATTCTCAAACTTTAAATGGATTAGAACCTCATATTTCTTGATATGAAGGTTGAGGTTATGACATAATGTGCCCAGTGGGCCACTTTTGGTAAGCAGAACTGACGCTATGGGATGAACCAAACGTTCATTGGTTACAAAACTATTAAAACCAATTAATTTGTTTATATTTATAAAAGAAATTTTGTTCAAAATTTTAAATAAATTATAATTAACTTTAACTTTCAGCTTTAATATTGAAAAAAAAAAAATTAAATAAAAAAGCTTCAATAGCACTGGAATTATGCATTTTTGAAATTCAGTTCCCAAGTAAAAAATCACCCAAGAATAAAAATTTTCAATTTCCTTAGCTTTTCCAAAAATATTAAAACAAATTTTAAAAATTAAAATAACAAAAAATTGAAATATTTAGTAAAAAATTTCGAATTTACTTTAAAAAATTTAATAAAAAAGTTTTAAATGCAATTTAAATTTTTTTTAATTTTTCTAATTTTTTGAAATCTAGCTGCCAAGTAAAAAATCACACAAGAATCAAAATTTCCATTCCCCTTACTTTCTCAAAAAAATTAAAAATTAATTTTAAACATTAAAATTACAAAAAAAATTAAATATTTAATAAACAAATTTTAATTTAATTTAAAAAAATTTAATAAACAAATTTGAAATTTAATTTAAATTTTTTATAAATTTTAATTTACATTTTTTTTTTATTTTTTGGAAAATTATTGAAATTCAGTTCCCAAGTAAAAAAATCACGCAAGAATCAAAATGTTCATTCCCTTTACTTTCTCAAAAAATTAAAAAAAAAAATTATAAATACAAAAAAAAATTTAAATACTTAATAAAACATTTTTATTTAATTAAAAAAATTTAATAAACAAATTTATATTTAATTAAAATTTTTTTAAATTTTTACAAAATTTTTGAAATTTAGTTCCCAAGTAACAAGAATAAAAATTTGCATCCATTTACTTTTCCAAAATAACTAAATTTTTTTTTTTAAATTAGAACTCAAAAAAATTCAAAAAATGTTTACAAACTAATAACTAAAAAAATTAAAATATTTTATAAAAAATTTTAAATCTAATTTAAAAAATTTAATAAACAAAATTTTTATTTAATTTAAATTTTTACAAAATTTTTGAAATTCAGTTCCCAAGTAAAAAATCACGCAAGAATCAAAATTTTCATTCCCTTTACTTTCTCAAAAAAAAATTCAAAAAATGTTTAAAAATTAAAATAAAAAAAAATTTAAATGTTTAATAAAAAACTTTAATTTAATTTAAAAAATTTAATAAACAAATTTTAAATTTAATTAAACATTTAAAAAAAATTTGAATTTAAAAATATTTTAAAATTTTTAATTGATACTTTTTTTTAATCTAATTAAAATTTTAAAAAATTTTTTAATTTAAAATTTTTTTTAAATGTTTAATTCAAAATTTATTTTAATTTTTAATTTTGTTTTTTACATTTTTGTGACCCAAATCAAAAATGTGTCAATCAATTTCTATCCCACTGTGCGGTTTGTAAAAACAATGTCCAATATATGACTGCTCTTAAATCATAAAAACGCAATATTTGTCACTAAGGTGAAAATTATGAACAGTCACTTCAACATAAATCGAACAATATTCGAGTTAATGGCACGGGATTTATTTTAAATTCACTTTTTTTCTTACACTACTGTAAAATTTCGCATAATGTGTTTAAATTTTTCTGATTAAGTAATTGCTAACTGATTTTTTATTACTTCATAAGCCAGTTGCACATACATACATACATATACTCTCAATATTTTTCATATTCAAAACATATGCACATAAATTATAATTTTGAATAACTCACTTTTACTTTCAAGTCATTTTCCAATTTATCTACTTACACATACCATAATTATCGCTATCTTTCCAGTATTAATAGTAATTTGACTTTATTAATTCAATTTGTGTATTGGATTTATCTCGCTTTCAACTTATTCACCTTTTAAATTTGAATACTTGTATTTTTATATATTTAGCTATGTAAATACGTATGTATGTGTATGGATATGCTGTTGCATTTTATCAGCATTTTTTTTGTTCTCCGTTTCTTCTCTGCATTGTGTATTCTACACTTGGTCTCTATTGCTGCGTGCGGTTTTACTAAGCTTTTATCTGCTATCACTTTTACAACTTTTTTTTTCATTCACTGTTACACTCTATTTTTTCTTTAATTCTTTTTTATGTCTTTGCTGCTATTATTCCGTAATACGCTTTGTTGCGCTATTTTTTCACTTTGATCACTTCTGTTTTTACAATGTTTTATTATCTTTTATTTCTTTTGTGCTATTTTTGCAATATTTTTATTTTTCTGTAACTACCTACTAGTTAATAATATTCTGCAACGAGCACACACACACACAATACCACTGGGGCTAGCTAACGAGTCAATACACATTTGTTTGTTTATTTGTATACACGAATGTATTCTTGTATGTACACACACACACACACACTTGCGAACCGTTGTTGTTTGTCGACATTTATGCACAAAAATCAGTGTACTTATGTATGTATGACTGTGAAATTGATTGTACTGCTATTGGTGGTGCTGTTGCTGCTGCTGTTCCTCGTTGGCGCTTTGTTGTGTTGTGGAGAATCGCGTGGTACTCGCAAATACATTATTATTGTAGCGCACGCGAATTGAGACTAAAAAGTCGAAGAGAGATGTGATTTTGTGTAAGCAGCAACAGAAAATCCGAAACGCATTGGCAGCAGCAGCACGACCATGGCAGCAGGCGTCGCATTATGAATGTGAACGTTGACGTTGACGCTGAAATGAACTGTGCGCAACCTATAACAGCAAATGCTACTGCAAAACTAAAGGTGAATAGTAGTAACAATACAACAAAAGCAACAAACACAGGTCGTAGAACAACAGGAACCAAATGAAACGGCCAAATTGGAAGTGATATACATATGTATGTATGTATGAGGCGAGGCAGTGAGCAGTGAAGCACCAATGCGGCGACGGCGGCGATAGGAGGTGGAAGTCGGCTGTTGAACGATATTTGCGCGTTACGATAACGAAGCTACGACGCAACGACATATCGACGATGACGATGACGACGACAACGACAACGACAACGAAACAGTTAAAAGCTATACACACAAGAACCAGAAGCTCAGCAAGAGCAACTACAAAATTGTATAATTGGGATTTGAATTACTAGTCGTGTTAAGCAGTAGAGGTTGAATAACTTTTGGTGTTGGTAGCGGGGCGTCCAATCTGTTTTGGTTGTTTTGCACTGCTGCAAATTAAACTAAACGAACGACGAGCGTATAATCGGGGTGTATAAATCTTGATTTTTTAATTTGAAATAGTAATTCCTTCATCATATTGTACAATTTGGGGATTGTTGCGCATTTGCTATGCTATTGAAATTTACGGAAAGTATGAAATGATGTGACATTTTTGGAGCGTGATTTAACTGATGATTGAGATAATGATGAATATTTTTGTATGTAAGTATGTATGTATATATGTATGTATGTATGTATGTATGTATGTATGCATGTATGTATGTATGTATATATGTATGTATGTATGTATGGATGTTTTGTATGGATGTATGTACATATATATGTATGCATGTATGTAGTATATATGTATGTATGTATGTACAGTTGCGAACTTTGCACACTTGTAATTGGCATGAGCTTAAAACGTACATATGTATGTATATATGTACGTGTAATTATATACGATAAGCATACGATTCAGCAAAAAAAGAACTGTTGTAGATATTGACATCGATGCACTTGTACACATTTTTTTATCACATATGTAATTAAATTAATAATAATCAAAATTTAAAACGCACAGAAAGTGCGAACAGAAGAAAGAAGAACAAAAGTCGCATTGAACAAATCTGTTATAAAGGATGGTTAAGTTTCAAGGGCCGGTGTTGATTTTGAATAAAAAACAATTTCTTTAGGAAATTATTGTCATTTCTCTTTATTATGATAATATTGGTATGGCTCAATTACGTGTGAAACAAAATATCGGGAAATGGCCGCCGTGGTCTCGGCGGCACACCTTCATCCGATGGTCCAAATTTTCGATGACGCTGAGACATAATTGAGGTTCTATACCGTTAATGTGCCGAATTATCTCATCCTTTAGCTCTTGAACTGTTGCTGGCTTAACGACGTACACCTTTTCTTTCAAATAACCCCAAAAGAAAGAAGTCCAACGGTGTCAAATCACATGATCTTGGCGGCCAATTGACATCGCCGCGACGTGAGATTATTCGGCCATCAAATTTTTCGAGCAAAAGAGCCATTGTTTCGTTAGGTGTGTGACAAGTGGCCCGTCGTGTTGAAACCACATATCGTCCACATCCATATCTTCCAATTCGGGCCATATAAAGTTCATTATCATCTTACGATAGCAAACACTATTCACAGTAACTGCCTGACCGGCCTCATTTTGGAAAAAATACGGCCCAATGACGCCGCCGGCCCATAAACCGCACCAAACAGTCACTCTTTGTGGGTGCATTGGTTTTTCGGCAATCACTCTTGGATTATCATTCGCCCAAATGCGTTGCTCGATTGTGTATCTTTCCATGGTTCAAATTGAGTTAGTCTGAAATTGAAAAGGGCCAAATGAAAAGCAGGAAAAAAGCTTGACGTTTAGGTGTGGCTCACATTCAACACTGGCCCTTGAAATTGAACCACCCTTTAGAAGAGTTTGAGAGCCGAAATTGAGAGGTCATAAGAGAGCCGTTCTTATAAGAGGAAGGTAGATGAAGTAGTTGAAGTACCACTCTGACAATCCCAAATAGTGCTAAAGCGCCGTTTTAATACCATTATGCGAGTCGCCCAACAGGAAGATATCTACAGCCGACCAAAGCTGTTGATGTAACGGAGAAAGTTGTGGGAATTTAGGTTGGCGCACTGCCCCAGGCTATCGAAGAAATGAGCATCCAGCGATCTTAATTGTCTGGCTGCAAAACACGGACATTTACAGAGAAAGTGCTCAACAGTATCCTTCACTGAAAGGTCCTCACAACTTCTGCAATGGGGGATAATTGGTAAAATTAGCTTTTTCGCATGATTAAGATTTCTGCGTGTTAAGCGGAGAACTATAAAACAACTGAGTCATTAGAGGCTCAGTTAATAGAGCCCATCAGTATTGAGCCCAGTATTGTTTCAAAATTGAAAAGGAAATCAGAAAGGCAGTTTTTGAAAAATTAAAAAAAAATTTTTAAAAATTCAGGCTGGTCACCAACAGATTTTTTTTGTTTTTAGAAATTTAGAAAATTTTAGAATAAAAAAAAAAATATTAAAAATTCAGGCTGGTCACCAACACCATCACAACGAGGCTACCAGCTTTCGTTAACAAATGCCTCGGTATAATCTGTAGAATATTCTGGCCGAACACCATCAGCAACGACGCGCTGTGGAGATCAACGAATGAGGAAGCTATCCTATGGCAAATCAAACGCAGAAAATGGCGATGAATAGGTCACACGCTTGGAAAACCCCCAGATAGCATCACGAGAATGGCAGTGCACTGGAATCTGCAAGGGAGCAAGGGTCGCGGTCGGCCAAAGATCACTTGGCGAAGGTCGATGGTGCGCGTGCCAGCAGATGCCAACACGACATGGGACGGCGCAAAAACAACTGCCCAGAATTGTGTACGATGGAAGAGTCTTGTCCAGGCCTAATGCTCCCCAGCGGAGTGCATCTAAAACAAAAAAAAATGCAGGTGGACGATCCGCCAACAGGAAAAAAAACATCAAAATCGCCCGTCGTAAGCAAAACTACACCGAAATTGGGATCTATTTGATAGGCAAAAAGTAATTTTCGCAAAAAAAAAACATTATTCAAAATTTACAATAAATTTATATTTGATTCTTAATTATAATAATTTTAATTTTGGGCGAAAATATTCCGGTCTGCTTCTCATATTTGATTGCACTAAAAATATATAAAATAAATTTGGCAATGTCAGGAGGAAATTTAAATTTCTAAATATGCAAAAATCATGAAAATCGTTTGGAAACCAACAAAACTGTCAAATGAGCCGGCCAAATTGCCCTGGTAAAAGATTGCGCGGGTAAAAGATTTTGTAGCATAGCTGATTTGTGATAGAGCATCATTTTTAATGTTTTTTTTTTCTAATATGTAAAATGTAAACTTTTCACAGGATGTGCGGCGACACTCTGCAAATGTGCTATCCCCACTTGCTTGCCAAGCGTAGTGACAATTTACGATATCAAATTGACTCATGTGCACATAAGATGATGACTCTCATTTCTCTCAGTCCTCTTTACAACTGGAAACCGTAGCCAGCGAAAATATTTACTGTATTCAGCTGCACTTCAGTACTTGAATATTTTTTTCGGTAAACGGCTTTAAAGGCTTAACGTTTTTCGTCCATTTGCGGCAGCATGGCGTATACGCAACCTAACGTAATATTATATTTATGTATGTATGCATTTGCGTGCAGCCGAATATGTATTATATGAATGCCCAAAAGCGATTTTAGCGTAGACTGAAAAATTGCTTTTTTATTCGTATTTTAATTGCTTCTCCAAAGCAAATGACTTACAAAACAAAGGACTTACACATACATACATACATACACATGTAAATGATATCCTCTAGATGATTTAATATGTATGCATGTATGTGTGTATGTACATAAGAACACTCACTCGTAAAGCCAAGTGCGTGCACACTCAAAAAGGAGTACCCACTCGGGTTCTGTCGCATGAATTCATGGAAATTAATGATAAAAATACCAAAGAGTAGCAGAATAAACTTGTAAAATGTGTGTATAGAAATGTAGCAATAACAAAAAAATAAAAAATTGCAAATTTATACAACTACACCTATGTACATACGTATGTTAATACACGCAATCAAAGAAACAAAGGTGTAGAAGGAGGGGAAGTAGGGGAAGACAAAACAAAACCGGGACAAAGCGAAGCGAGCACACGAGCTGTTGAGCTTTAAACTGCGATTGTAGTTACGGTTGTCGTTAGTGAATGCTAGTGGTTGTTGTTGTTGTGCGCATATGATTTTATTGCTATTGTAAATGCCGTTATCGTTTGGTTGCCAACCAAACGCGACTAGCTAATAAATAACAATTCAGAAAAATATATCGCCATGCATAACTTAATTTTATTTACATGCATACATATGCACATACATATGCACATACATACATATGCACATACATACATACATATATACATACATACTTATGTACAATCATAATTCAGGTGAACGCGAAATCATAAAAGTATGTGCGTATAAGCGATCAAACAAAAAAAGAGTAAATGAGTACCCAAGTATGCGAAGCTTGGCACACACACGCATCTGCACATACATACATATAAATTTGCGATAGTTCTTTAAGCATTTGCGGAAAGAGCGGAAAATATACTCTTCAGCAGATAAAGTAGCCATACAATCCAATACAATGATGAGCTAAGCAATATGTACGTATGTATGTATGTATGTCTGAAATTAAATGAATAACGAAGAGCAGGACAGTTGAATTCGCCGAGATTACAAAAGTGGCAAAGTGGCGAATGTAAATTGAATATGTGAAGGCGACGTATAAGAAGAAGCGTAAATGGGCATAAAAAACTCAAATGAAATAAACAAGATACAATAAAAACAAATTGACAGGGATAACAGTCAGCAACGAAATGCCTACAAAACTACAAAGGCATGCATACATACGTACATACATCCACACAAAGATACAAAAACATATACATACATACATCCACACATATGTACATATATACAAACAAACATACATACTTCGATACACGTATAACTGCATACATACATACATACATGGGTATTTAGTCATTAGTATGCGTCAGTCCGTCGCTACATTCTACGGCTTAGACAGATTTGCTGCTGGACCGTCAGTTTGTCAGGCTGTTAGTCAGTCACTCAGTCAGTCAGTCGGTTAGCCAAGCAGTCACCAAGTCGCTCGCTCCAGTCATTCCAGCCGATTGCCTGTCTTAATGGAGCGCGCGAGTTTGAGGCTGTTGGTGCGGCGTAAAAATGGTGTAGATAGCGCACCAAATGGATGACACCTCTGTCACCGCGACATCCCAGCCCTACCCTCACACTTGTTCAACAACAACAACAGAAGCAACAACCACAATGTTAGCAGCAGTGAAAAAGAGTGAAAACAGCAGTCAAGAATGAAAAAATCAAAAACACAGCGAATAATTATAAGAAATGGTAGAAAATGGTATTCGCACTCGCACAATTATTATACAAAATAACACTAGAGAACGAACGAACATCGATTTCTGAAGACGAACCGAAATCGAAATGAATATTTCCAAGGATGTAAGCGAAGTAATAGGCTAAGACTTTTTAAAATTACAGTATTTGTTTATGTATTAGACGTTTTTTTTAATAAACAAACTATTCTCTACATGTTTCTGTAGAAATTATTTTATACTCGTGGTTGACTAACATGATTCAATGATAAAAGGTTTGCTGAGTAAGCAGCTTTCTCGTTCTCTTTTGACAAATCGGCGCCCTTAGCAAGACACTGGGTTGCTAGCTCTAGAAATTTTGAATAACAGTGGAAGAAAGTAAAATTTGTAGAAAAAACCTTTCATTTCGAAAATGATGTGCTTACGAGCAACAACTCGCTCAAGAGTTTTCTTCGGTATGTTCAGGACTATGGTTGTACTACTGTGGGCAAAAAGTAAGGTGAATTTATTTGTCAAACTTCGCGGGATTAAAATTTCGCTCTAGTTATTTTTTTCATGAGTTGGCAGCACTGTTGATAACATCTGGGCCAACTTTCATGTGAATGTCATTATCAGTAATATATTTACGCTTGTGCTTACCAAACGTCCAAGAGTGCATTTTTCGATTTTTACAATGTCTGATTTGATTGAGCAGAGAAGTGCCATCAAATTTTGTTTGCGGAATGAAATTTCGGCTGCGGAAACGTTTAGCATGTTGCAGAAGGCATTTGGTGATTCGACCATGTCGCAGAAAAATGTTTGTAAGTGGTACAAAGACTTCAAAGAGGGTCGAAAACGTGTTGATGACTTGGAGCGCTCCGGACGACCATCGACGTCAACAGATGACCAACACGTCAATAAAGTGAAGGAGTTAGTGCTCAAAAATCGTCGGTTGACTGTTTTTTTTTTTTTGTTTGTTTTTGTTTTGAAATTTGTTTTTGTTGATTTGATTTTTTTTGTATCTGGAAATTACTTCCTTAATAGTTTGCTTATGTTCAAAGTTGACTGTTAAAGACCTTACTGATATGATCGGAATATCATAAGGATCTGTGAAAACCATTTTGAAAGACCATTTGGGCCTACGAAAAGTCAAATCTCGTTTGGTACCGAAAACTCTCAATTTCTTGGAAAAAAGTCGTCGCGTTGATGTGCTCAAATGCATCATTACGGGAGATGAGACTTGGATTTATGCTTACGACCCTGAAAGAACCGACCAATTAAGCGAATATTGTGCTAAAGGCGAGGCCAGACCGAAAAGACCACGTCCAAGTCGTTCAAAAATAAAGGTCATGATGACAGTTTTTTTCGATTTTCGCGGTGTGGTGCACTATGAATTCCTTCCACCTGGCCAAACTGTTAATAAGAAATATTATTTGAGCGTCATGCGTCGTTTACGTGAAGCAATTCGTCTAAA
The DNA here is from genome assembly GCF_027943255.1 of Anastrepha obliqua. NCBI lineage: Eukaryota > Metazoa > Arthropoda > Insecta > Diptera > Tephritidae > Anastrepha > Anastrepha obliqua. The sequence goes on from NC_072893.1 coordinate 14,231,895, forward strand.
AAGACCAGAATTATGGGCCAACAACACTTGATTCTTGCATCACGATAATGCACCGTCTCACACTGCACTCGTTCTTCGTGACCATTTCTCGGAAACGGCTAAACCGGTTAGTCTGAAATTTTTACACCGGCTTCTGAACTATATTTTCTAGTACTTAATCGAAGCTTTTTTAAAACCGATAAACATTTTTTTGTTTATACACAATTTAAGGCCAAAACTATTCCAAAAAATAGATTTTTTTTTTTTGAGAAGCCGCCATTTTGTCAATAAATTTTTTTTTGCTTATTCCTTCGATTAATTACAAGAATAGACAATACTTTAATCAAATCCGTTAGGTTTTTTCATTTCAGATAATCCACTTCGGAGATATAGTGGTCACCGTAAAACGTCTTTTTTTGGAGGGGTTCCTGGAAATCTGCTGTAGCAGCTATAAAAACTGTTATTCTTGCAAATAAATTTTTTTTAAATATTATTCAAAATTACCATAATATGTGTACAAAGGCTTAAAACAATTAATTCAGAAGTTTTCTCAGGAAAATTTTTTTAAAAACCTCATTTTTCAGGGCTTCTAACTAGATGTAACCCCTGAATCGAAGAAGGTGCTGATGGCTATACCGGAAATGGATAGTCCCGACGCGACCGATAACATTGCATACCTCATTATAAAAAAATTGGAATTAACGGAACTTGTTTCCAATGAGCCAACCTTACCATGAATGGATGAAGTGTCCAGAGGAGGCTTAGCAAAGCACAGTACCAGCATGAAAAAGCTCCTCATAAAAAAGCCATGTGCCTGAATAGGCTTAAAACTGTAGGTCCTTCCATTTGTGGAATAACATCAAGACACGCACGCACTACAACTCGGCCAAACAACTAACAGAATTGTAGGTGCCAATTATTAATTTATTTTTAACAAAATACTTTCATATGGGCGAAGCTTCGCAATTTCGCGATCGGTTGTAAATTTAATAATTAATTCACAAAATAAAATATTGGATTAAGTGAAATAATTTCTTGTTTTAATATTAGACTTGGCAATTTTCCCTAGTAACTTCTATTTGTACCATTATTTACATTCAAATATGAATTGCAATAAATTTTTTAAAACGTTTGCAGTTTGTTTCCATTTAAGTAAAAAAATACTTTTTTGTTACCATTTCTATCAATAAGGATTTAATTTTTTTCACTTTATTCACCTTCTTAAATACAACCTTTTATAAGGGAGTGTCAAAAATCGAATGTCACCAGTGAGCAAACCTTTAATAATTGAATCATGGTTGAGTAATTTGTATATAGTCACATAACCATGCTGCCACTACCAATAACACACACTCCCTTACTTATTCTCTCCTTACCTCTCCTAAATATGTATATTCTCACATCTCTTCTTCACATTTCTTAATTTGTCCCCTTACTAACTGACCTTTTCTTTAATGGCATTACCTAAACCAATCTATTTATCTTTCTTGCATAGCAGCAACAGTTTACATTTTGACTCTCACTATTAGTTTTTAAGCTCATATTTGTTAACTTAGTTGTATTGTAAGAATTATGTAACCTTGGAATTATTAATAAAACGATGTACCTTTGGAAAGAATATATATATATATATATAATATATTTTAATGTATCATAAAAACAAAAGTTCATCGGAATTTTCATCGCGTCTGTCTATATAGAGCTGACCTGCAGCACGGAACAATTGCTCTCTCTCTCTTTCTCTCTGGCCACACTCGATGGAGGGGCAAATAGACATTTTAAAGCAGTTTTTTTTTTCAAAAAACAAAAAAAGGAAAAACAAAAAAAAGGTGGACTTTGCTATCAGTATCGAAAAATTTTACAATTTCTTGACCGCAGATATTCTGATTGGATATATTAGGATACTGGTTGGGATAATGAAAAATAATTTTTTCTTATGTTGTTTAATGCTGTCGTTGCCGAATGGCGTGACTACTATTCGGGAGAGCGTAGACGCGATTCTCCTTGCGTGAAAAAGAAAAATGATAAAAAATGATAGCGTCGCCCCTCAGCAGTCAATGGCAAACCTCTCTGAGTGTATTTCTGCCATGAAAAAGTTACTCACAAAAAACCGTTTGTCATTCAGAGTCGGCTTGAAACTGTAGATCCCTCCATTTGTGGAACAACAAAATGACGCGCGCTTATAAATAAAAGGAGGAGCTCGGCCAAACACCTAATAACGAAGTGTACGCGCCAATTATTTATTTATTTAATTAATGTTGTTACTGTAAATCATATCGCTACCATGTAAACCGCGAAGACTGTTTCTTTGTATTTTTCTGAAGAAGCAAAAATTGAGAAATGTTCGTTCAAAGTTCGGCTTTTTTTTACCGAAGACGAAGAGAGCTTTAGTGGACGAAAATGACCGAAGCCGAAGTCGATGTTCGTTTGTTCTCTAAAAATAGCGTTAACTACAAATTCATCTACCTACATATGGACTTATGTATGAATGAGTATATGTATGTTTGTATGCATATCTACACTTTAGCACATATTTATGTACATACGCGCACATTAAGGCATATGAAAAGAAAATACTTTTGTATCTACGAAATGAGTCTATTTGCCTGACTAACTGACAAAGACGCTTATTCGCCGCCGCCGCCGTCCGTCGTTTAGTGCGCCTGGCCAGTGTGTTAGCTAGAAGAGAACACACATACAAGAATACATATGTATGTATGTATGTATGTATGTATGTATATAACATTCGTGTACAATTATGCACATATCATAAATATGAATAACCAAATGTGTGCATACAAACATACAAACATACCTATATATGTACATACATACATACAGATTACATATATACACAAATGAGCGTAAGTATGTACGCATATTTGTATATCTATTCCTTTGAGCTGCTGCTCATATTCAGCTCTACACCAACCACAATTTGTACTTTAGCAATAAAATAGAAAAAAAATATTGAAAAAAAGAGAATTGTGTATACTGAAGAAAAAGGCAAAAAAACACAAAAATCAAGTCACATTCCAATATGGCGTTGGTTTTACATTTTCGCTTAATTTTCGTTGACTTTCGCCCGTTCCGCTGCCTTTTGCTGCCCACCGCTTGAGGCAAGGCAATTTATGTGGAAGTTCTATTTCGCCATCGCAAAAACGCCATACGTATGCACATACATACATACTTAAATACGGACATACATACATACATATGCACATACATACATAGTATATAAGTGCGAGTGTACATATTAATTGCAAACAAAAATAAAAACTTGTGCAATCAAAAGTGTATTTTTATTTTATTTTTTTTATATACATACATACATACATGTGTACACACATCTGCTTCACAAACAAATTCACAAAAGTTATATCATCTCTGCAAGTCTTTGAGCAGGATTTATGTCATTTGCATACACATATATATTAGGCCGGGTCGATTTGTGGGGAGGCAAAAAAATCGCCCATTGCTCTGTGAAAATCATATTCTAGGGATCAAAATAAGAAGCTTTGCCGAAGGAACGATACCTCTAAAACGAATTCTGATGTCCCCCAATTTGGGTCGAACTTTTAGTGTCTTTTGTGGAGAGGCAAAAGAATCGCCTATTGCTCTGTGAAAATCATATTCTAGGGATATTTTGAAATGATTGTATGGGGAACCCCCAGGGGAGTTCCAGGGGGTGTGCCACTGGCATGGGTGGATCGGCCGTCCAAAGTTAGTGGGGGTCGGTCATCCATTTGGACTCGATTGGAGCAGTCTAAATGGGTCAAAGTGGGATTTTTCGTTCGACCCAAATTGGGGGACATTAGAATTCGTTTTAGAGGTATGGTTCCTTCAGCAAAGTTTCTTATTTTGATCCCTAGAATACGATTTTGACAGAGCAATGAGCGATTTTTAAATCGACCCGCCCTATATATATTATATACGTATGTATGTATTTAAGTAACGGGTTTTTTTTTTAAGCGCACATGTGCAGAATTTTCAAAAGCTTTAGCTGTCAATCCATTTTTTTGTTTTTGAAGTACCCCGGAAAACTGCTGTGCAAATACTCACAAAATATGTTTACAAATCTAAACAATTTATAAAATTTTCAAAAAGCTATATTCCTTGAAAAATATGTTTTTGCGATACGCTTCGCTATCAACACATTAACGGCGGGCGATCTCGACGAAAGTAGAGCGGGCTATATTTTGTGTAAACATAAAAAATGTAGACTTAAAAAAGTTAATTTAAACGCTTAAAATTAAAGGGTCTTCCAATAACAGGTGTTAGGTGTTAAACAGGAGAGATGACTAACGATTTTTTATGGCCGGAATTGGATGGTATTGATCTGGACAACGTTTATTTTCAACAAGACGGCGCTACGTACCACACAAGCAACGAAACCATTGACCTTTTACGGGAAGAGTTTCCGGACCGTGTTATCTCTCGAAGAGGTGATCACAATTGGCCACCGAGATATTGTGAATTAAGACCTTGTGACTTTTTTCTTTGGGGCCACGTAAAAGCAAAAACACCCTGTTACACATTGCATTAGTGGCGCCAAGCGGGCAACAGCGGTAATAGCGCAGTCACCCAAAATTTAGCGAAGTCCTCAAGCCTCTGTGCGATCCTTCTGCTAGAAAAATTTGACACACAGATGGGGCTCCAAGCAGTAAGAAGACGTTGTTCCTAAGCAACGACAGGTGGACATTCCCACTGTTTAGGACTGGTAGCGGCAGGCTAATCATCTACCCTGTCAGAAATCAAATAGATTAACGAAACCAACGCAGGACAAGTCTTGTCGAGGCCCTTTGCTCCCGAGGAGAGTGAACAAGGAAAACAAAAAAATCCTGGATCATGGGAATAAATACATTGAAGTTGAGCAAGATTATATTGAATAATTTTATTTTTGCTTTCTTGCTTTTCCGCCAACCTGCATTTCTACAATAAATAAATAGCTTTAAAGATTTACAAGTGTGAACTACTGTTTGTTTACATCGAACTGAGTAAACTCATACTAAAAATAATTTATTGCTTTTAATGAATACAAATTTTTTGAGTGGGGGCCACTGAACCGGAAATCATAATAGAGTTCGTTATTTTTCACTGCTGGCCTAATTACTCTGCTTTTCCTCGTGTTTGTATGCTGATGCGAGATAAACAAATGTGCAACAAATTTCTAAACAGTATAGCCTCTATAATTCGAGCAACGTACATATGTATATAACAGCACGAAAAAAGATCAGACCTGGGTGCCCAACCGAAGGTTTTAAAAAAGATGACCAACGGAGGGTTAAACATTGTAAAAATAAGTTATGGTTGATTATGGTTTGTTTAATCAAATAAAAATAGAAAAAAAAACTCAAAGATATATACATAGAAGCCCTTTCATCCAGAAATATTTTTGCATAGGGTTGCCATTTCTTATTTTTAACACGTTGAGTGCCATGTGAGTCCAGGTTGGTCTCACAGTGAGAAGAGACTTTCAGGCCTCGTGGTGACACTTGGTCTCGCGGTAAAATGTGTGAGATTTCGGTTTGTGCTGATACAGCTGCTTCATAGAGGCTATTAGTAGTAGTGTATTCACGCCATACTAGAGCCATTGCATTGTTTATGCTGCTTGGCCTATGGGTATGAGACCAATGTGGCATCATATGGCCTATTCAAAAATGCAAATATTCTATTGTATTATGTAAAAAAAAATCGTGGCCGGACGAACCCCATTTTTTTGTTGTATGGTGGCACTCAAAGTGTGAAAGTACTCCTTTTATCATTTTAATATATTAAAAGATGATAAAATAGAGGTACGAGTAAAGAAATGGGTGTATTTTTTTTTCGAACTTCACTGAGCGCAACATTTTTATAAGCATGTAAATAAGTATATATGTATGTACATATATATAAATACATATATATGTGTAATTTCCATACCTCAACGTGCTAATATAGCTACAGCTACTTTGCTTATTAAATAAATGAATAATAAAATTCATCACTTATTCTGTGCTATGATTGCTTTCCCTTGCTATCAATATTTTATTTTCATTTTATATATAGTATTTTGTTTCTATTTCCATTTCGATTATTTTTATTTTGTTATAACACCAAATAATCAAACGCCCGCACCCAGTGGTCGAGCGTAAGATCGGCTATCACTCACTCGCTCATAAACTCACTGAATCTATTTATATTAAAATAAATACACTCTACATCTACTATATACACATACATACATACTTACATATGCACTTACCTCTACATATATACTATTTATACTATCTGTTGTGGCAATGCGTTGTAAATTGTCTTTCGCATTGCCTTTGCTTATGCGAGTAATTTAAAATATTTCACTGACATGACTTGCATACCTAATTACGTATTTAATGCAATGAACCTATCTGATGTATGTATGTATGTGTGTATGTATGTATGTATGCTCGAAGCTGCTGATAAAAAGCGCAAAGTGACAGGTTAGGGAGATATTTTCAGAAAAAAAATAGCGAGAATTGCTATAAACTCGATACGTACACGAATATGGGCACAATTGAATACAAAAAATGAGAGACAAAAAAAAAACATAGCAGCGATCGGTGCTTTGTGGTAAAGGTGCTTTGACAGGATGAAATTTATAAAAATGTGTACACATGTATGTATGTAATTATTTAAGGTATACAATTATACATACAATATCTGAGATATAGTGGACGACATACATAAATGCCTGTAGAGCCTAGAATATAAAAAAAATAATACAAAATATAGAATAAAAGATATTTACATACATACATACATATATTCATCTGCACTTAATCACGCGCTCTTGCTGATGACAATATGATGTCAGCCACAAGAGAATTATTAAAAAACAAAAAAAAAAACAAAAACAAAAAGCTTACAATATGTATATGATAGTAATACTTAAAGCACCGAATGCTAGGCATATACATATCAGGGTGACCGGACGAAGGAAAACACTCCTTGAACTGTAATGACGCACCCGTGAAATCAATGTATTACAAGGTGGCGCAAAATTAATCACCCTACCGGAAGATTTGTAATTTTGCAAATGATGTCATGAAATCATAGTACTACAATGTGGCGCAAAATTAGTCACCCTATGAGAAGATTTATAATTTTGCAAATGATGCCATGAAATTATAGCATTACAAGGTGGCGCAAAATTAATCACCCTAACGGAGGATTTATGGTTTTGCAAATGACGTCGAGAAATAATAGCATTACAAGGTGGCGCGAAATTAATCACCCTACCGGAAGATTTATAATTTTGCAAATGATGTCGTGAAATCATAGCATTACAAGGTGTCGCAAAATTAATCACCCTATGAGAGGATTTATAATTTCGCAAATGACGTCATACGTCAGTCGTTTGTGAACTAGACAGCTGCCGTATACAAAGAGACAAGCAATGGAGAAGAAGATTTTCATTCGTTTCGTTTTCACGACAGTCGGTTCTACGTTACCGAAACGACCCGGATTTATATCCGGCCAAGGACTGTCACTCCAGCAGCATTCCCCGTACGTAAGTATGGGGATTGTTTATGCTACAACAACAAGATTTTCTTCATTTAAAATAATTTAGTAAAAAAGTTGCTCAAAAACTAAATGGGATGAATAATTTTGCGCCACCTTTTTATACGAATTTTTTTCCAAGAATTTGATTTACCACCAGTTAAAAAGAAAAACCAAATTCTCTTTTTACACGAATGGTTTGCTTTTAACACGATTTTCAATATTTTATGAAAATTTCTTGAATCTCATTGAACAAATAGAGTGAGTTTTTTCGACCCATGTACGTTCATGTCTATGAAAGCTCCTTACATAATAGCCTTTACAGACGATGAATGAAAAATAAGCAAAATTTAAAAGGAAGAACAAGAAGAACTGGATGCAAAGCTTGTTTGATATTTCGGAGCAATTTGAGAAATTGGAATTTCAGATATTTTAAATAAATAATTATTTTTTACTATCAAGGTAGTTGGTAGTCGTATTTATTGTCTGCAGACAATCTTTAACTGGCAAAACTACCCAATAAACAAATCAGCTGTGCACTAATCCGCGTATCAACCATCAGTCACCCTACAATTTTAATTAGAATTAACTGCGTCGGTAATCCCGATTAACGCTGGGGTTTGTCTAGGCTATAAGCCTATTTTTATGTTTCCTAGCTTATATGGGATGTACATTTGTTCAAGTGAAATCCGGGATCTGGATCACTGGAGATTCAAAATTGAGCACTCAGCGCCTGATTTCCCTGAGCATTTTATATAGAATAGCCGTTGACCCACAAGCCACAATACACCTACATATGTATATAGCGAATTTTTAGTTCTTGTAGTGTTTTGATCGACTATAGCTTTAAAGAGAAACACGATGTAGTCGTGCTCGCACCGGTCCACCTTAATACATATGTACATACAAACATACGCATACATATTACATTTTTGCGTGAATTGCTATATCATACGCGTAAACGAAGTACTTTAATGAGCAACTCTATACACATTTCCATACATACATATATGTATATATCTTTTGGTATAATCACTAAACTCACATGATCGAAAAACTCTCATATTACTTACTCTGCATTAACTTAAACATAAGAGCAAACATACATACATACATACATATATACACAAGAGATTTCCGGTCATGTGAGTTTAGTGATTATACCAAAAGACTTGAAAGTAAATAAATAAATGCATAAGTAATCACACATAACGGGTTTGCTGGAAGAGTGTCTTAAACAAAAAATATCAAAATATGAAAAAGCTTCCAATTTACTATTTATATTTTTCTTCTGAAGAGATACTATTAATTGACACCTCCACCATCACCACAACCATTAATTGATACCGCTATGCATTATGCATACTCAGCATAAGAGCAAAAGAGCTAACTCACCGTTATTTCTGCATACTTATCTCAATACAAAATTGTTTCTGGATTGTGTCACTCAGCAAGTGAGCCAATTTTACTAAATTCAAATGTGCATTGTTGTTATATAGCGTTCGTATGACGATATCAATTCGCTGAGATCTTATGAATAACTCCAAGGTCATCTCGCATGCTATAAACTGAAATTACTATTTGTTTACTATCATAACCAGATAAATTCACAAATTAGCACCCAAATTGTTTTTGAAGGTTTTATAATACATCGCCTTTTTTCTTCACTTTCTGAGTTAATAAATTTACGTTTTGAGCATATAATCGAGCCTTTCTCCGCGTGTATTGGTTTGTGAACTTGGCTCATAAAGAGCAATAGGGATTAAGGGAAGATATATTCAGTCAGTAATGGTCTTCTATTGACACAGATTTCCTCTAAATAAGTAAATTAAGCGATAGTTTGCATGAGTCTTATTAAGAAAAGTTGGCACTGTTGATCGAAAAAATAGAAGGTGCTCTGAAGTAGCTTTTATAAACTCTGCCAGAATCGCGTAAGCGGTTATCGCACCAATCAAGAAGAAGAATAATCGAAATGACGTTTCTTGTTGCATTTTCGTAAACAAAATTGCCATCACTCCCAAATCGGCATCAAATTGTCACATTCTACGGGTGCATTTCCTTGTGCGTATTTACAATACCCGGCTGTGGCCATTTTGTTTATCGCCATAACCGACGAGGTGAAAATGCGGTTAGTAATAATGAATGCTTAGTTTAAGCATTTCTATTTATATATGTATGTATATACTAGGATTTCCGTATATTTTTTGCGAAGTCCATGAAATGCAGATAGAAAAATCGCCTTTTATAGCAGCACCGACTTTTTAGCAAATATGCATAGGTTTGAACATTAAAATTTTTTTTTTTTTAATTTTTATTCTATTTTTTTTACTTTTATTATTTTTCTAAATTTATTTTATTTTATTTTATTTTTATTTCATTTTTATTTTTTAATTCTTTTATTTTTATTTTATTCCTTTTATTTTTTTTTAATTTTGTATTTTTATTTTTTAATTTAGTTTTTTTTTCTATATTATTATTTTTATTTTTAGGTTTGAACATTTTTAACATTTTTTTTTTAATTTTTATTTAATTTAATTTTTAATTATGTTTTTTTATTTTTATTATTTTTTTAATTCTAATTTGTTTTATTTTATTTTTATTTTTTTTTATTTCAGTTTTATTTTATTTTAATTAATTTAATTCTTTTATTTTCATTTTATTATTTTTTATTTTGATTTTTTGATATATTATTATTATTATTTTCTTCCTAATTTTTTATTTTTATTTTATTCTTTTTCAATTTTATTATTTTTAGTTTTCTTTCGAATTATTTTATTTTTGGTTAATTTAATTTTATTTTCTAATATTGCTCTTGATTTTGATATTTTTGAATATGAAAAGTAAAGCATGGATGCCTCTGTTGTAAAAAGTTATACTGACTTCCTTAATTTTTTATTTTTGCACAAATGTATTCAAATTTTATTAAAGCCTTAAGAAATATTGCAACTTCTTTCAACCACAAAAAGAAATTTCGCAAGCACTAATTTTGGAATATTTCTAATACACAATTTCGCGTACTCCAAGCTACAAAAACTCCAAAACTTATCACTTTTTCGGTGAGTATTTTGGACATCGTAAAGTTGCTCATAATTGAATAGAAATGGTTAGAAATAAACAGGTAGTTTTTGATAAATTAGGAAATGGCGATTTTTTATTTTTCATTCCACTTGCATTAAAGTAGAAACTGAAGAAAGAAGTGACCCTAGCAAATTTTACCTCAAAGCCAGCGATTTGTTTACTTCCTCAGTTTTTTTGCATGAGTTCTTTTTAACATATCTGAAGTTATGAGATATGTACTGGCTGAGTTATTATTAATATACTTGTATCTTGGAATCCCGAAATTGTAATATCGAGAGCCCGACTAAATCGGGATCGAAAAAAGGATCACATCTAGTAAGTACATATGATAAAAACCGTTTGCGTCTTAAAGCTCGGATAATTTTTTTTTTATCGGGACAAACTAACAAGTGCAGCTCTCAGAAAACATTAAATACATTGTACTGCATTCAGGTTCCCTTTTAAATTTTCTTTAAATCGACCAGACCTCCGAAGAAATCTAAGTAGATCTTGTGGAGCCAAGGAGCCAAGGTGTTCGCTTCTGCACACATCAGTGCCAAAGAATTCCAGCCTGATTCGAACGAAGGCCGGGCAGACGCACAGAACGTGGTCCGCCGTCTCATCCTCCTCTCCACCTGTTGGGCAGAGTGCACTGTCTGAGATACCTATCTTTTTCACCTTTTCCTACCGTCTCTTCTGCTTAATGACAAGAGGAACTGCGACAGTCGGGTCGGTCGGAAAAGACAGGTAACATCAGTTTTGTTCATCTGCAGACTCTCTCAGCCTGCCAGCTCGCTTGTGAGTTGAAGTCACTCATTTGCTAACCGTGGTTTTGATGGCTGCAGAAGAGAGTCGCAGAATGGGCTTCGGGCAGAAGAAGAAGTAGCTGAATCTCGAATAATTGTACTTTAGATTAGCTACAAAATGAGAGCACTTGGATTGGAATATCTAAGACTCTTTGATTGGAATAATTGACTCAGAAAATATTACTAAAATAATTTCCCATCTCAATAATTCCCACTAACAATGCTAAAGCTGCATGCAATAGGTAAATAAGAAAATCGTGTTAAATATTCAAAACAATACAATTTAGTACCCAACTGTATAGGTAAGTAAATAGTGCCTACTTATACAGTATACGTTTGTGTGTGTGCGTGCGTTGGAGTAGATATTTTAATTTGCCTATAAAATGGTACTTAACTGAATCTACTGCGCGAGGCTATAATTAGATTTTTGTTTAGATGCCATGCATATTTGTTGCGATAGAAACTTGACTAACGGAACTAGTAACAGGCAAACATAATCAAATAGATGATGTGGAATAGGTGCATAGGTGAAGATGTATGTGAATACGTATGTATGAATATATAAGGTCTATTGAGCTTCGGCATACTATATATGTAAGAAGTAAGTATATATATATGTAATGAATGATCGATTTGATTTTTTTTTTGAGTTGTTGAAATGAAAGCGAAATGTGAAAAGCGAATAAAATGTTTGAAGTGAAAAGTGGAAAAACATTCGAGTGAATAGAGTGAGAAGGCGGGTGAGTTCGATTATTTGCGATCAATACAAATTTGTGCGCTATCAAAAAAGAGAAGCAGCGATAAAAATTAATGGTATAGAGAATGAGGGGGGCTTACGGAGGCGAGTGAGGATTTATAGTTGAAGATCAAGCGGTTGTATTTTCAATGCTAATTTGTGTACATTGCAATTTAAACAAAGGCAATGATATCACTGGGTGTTCATGCGAATACATACATACATATGTAGATATATATGTGAGCAATTGCATACATGCATACATATGAACTTGACGTGAGAGGCTCACAAATGGAATGTGAATTTAGCAAAATAAAGTAGACAATGAAATAGAGAAGGGAAAGGAATGTAATGGTTGTACTTATTTAAGTATATATGAACATATATCTACCTACTACCTACATACTGTACATATACCTACAGTATCATTTTTTAAATTTTATTATGCGCATGTAAACGGTGGGTTTTCTGTGTGAACTCCACTCTAGGCAAATGATCATAAAATATGTAGACACGATTTTTGTATCATTCCCTAAATATTTGTATATGTTTAAGCATATATCTGTAGCAATCTGTATGTATGTATTTGCATAAGTACATGCATTTGTTTGAAAAGCATGGAGGAAAAGGCACAAAACGAATTCAAGAGATATTGATTTTTACTTTTATTTTTATTTTTTATTATTTCATTCCTTTTTGTTTTGGTGTGACGAAGATGAGGCGTGTAATGTATAGTGTACATTAAAGAAGAAACGGAAAAGAAAAATTAAGTGCATATGTATGTATGCATATGTGCTCGTATATACATATGTTTGCGCATGCAAAGTGCCCAGATATGACGATACTTGTTTTAAGATAATTTCGTATACAGAATACAATATTAGTCTAACCAATTTAAGGCAACCGTTAACACAAAAACAAACAAGTTGGGTAAAATGAAATAAACAAACTTAAAACAAGGAAAATTAAAGAAATCTCAAATATTAAAATAAAATAATAAAAAAGTAAATTAAAAATAAAAAAATTAAGATAAATATTAAAAATAAATATTAAAAATAAATAAATTCAAATAAAAAAAATAATAGAAATAAGTATACAAAATATGTGATTTGAAATAAATATACAAAATATAAACTACAATAACAAAAAATATTAACAACAAAATTAAAAATAAAAACACATAAAAAAACTTATACAAAAAAATTCAAAAAATATATATAAAAAAAGTATATATAAAAATATATATATATATAAATAATAAAAAGTTAAAACAAAATAAAATATAATAAAATGTGCATTGATTGAAATAAAATATAAAAAAAAATTAAATTAAATATATTAAAAAACTGCAACAAAATAAAAGTATAAAAAAATTAAGGAAAGGAGAAAAAAACGAAATAAATACAAGGAAATTAAAAAATAGAAATTTAATAAAATCAGATAAAACAACAATTAAATAAAATATGATATAATAAAATAGTAAAGTAAAGAAAAATATGTAAACATGTAAAATGATCATTGATCGAGAATTTCACAGCATTGCTGATCGGAGGTGGCGAGTGGAAACTACTTGCGTCACGACCAGACAAATCTGGCCATCCTACAATCTGAAACAGACAAAAGCCCTTATAAGTCTTTCGAAACACGAACTAAGGCATATAATATCTCTTATCATCGGCCACTGCCTTTTGGGCACTCACGCACGTCGGCTCGGGGTTCCACAAAACGACCTGTGCAGATACTGCGAGGACGAAGATGAGGAAGTATCGAGCAGACATTTGCTGTGCAGTTGTCCCGGTCTAGCCAGAAGTCGCCTCGCTCTTCTTGGCTCTCCAACAATTGACAATCTTTCAGTACTCTCGAACCTGAAAATCGAATCTCTCATCAAATTCTCGAAACGAATTAATATCTTTGACCAAAATCTTCAATAAAAATCTCGGTTAGGAGGGGAAATCATATAACATAATGAGCTCTAGGGCAACACAACGGACCCAACTTGCGGTCTATGTGGCACTCCGATGCGGGGTCACCCTTAAACCAACCAAATAAAGCAAAAAATAAATTGAATTAAAATAAAATAATTTTTGTTTTTATAAAATTAAATTAGATATTAAAAGAATTAAATAAAAGAACGGACCTAAAGCAAACTAAATCTATTTTTAATCTATATCTATTCTAAAATAATATAAATCAAAATATAAAATATAATACAATGAAAAGAATAAATTGAAATAAAATAAATCAAAATAAAATAAAGAATAAAGTGAAACAAAATGAAACTAAATTAAATTAAGTTAAAAGGAAACTTAATAAAAAAAACGAGACAAGCAAAATCGAACAATTATCTATATATATAAAAATGAAATGATGTTCGTTCGTCCGCATTTTTTTCGGCCGATACGAGGCCAATTTTATTCGTTCTTTTTTCATATTATAGGGATCCACTAGGGGAAGGTTTTTAGCAAAAAAAAATTTCTTTTAAATATTTTCTTCATATAAAAAAAAGAAAAAATCAAAATATTGTCCAAAACAAAACTTGCTCGATTGTTAGATTAAAGTAAGTTTCGAATCGACATTCATTTTATGTGTACAACTTTTTTTGAATTTTTTGTATTTGTATTGTGATACAGAAATGTATTGTATACAGAAATTTCAAATGATTCGAATGAAAATTTTTTTTTTTTTTTTTATTTCTTCCATAAAATATTACACCTGTCGTTAGACAATAAGTAATTTGATTTACAAAAAGATGGAATGAGAGTGATATTGAAGGGCCAATGCCCCCAAGCTCATTTAGAAGAAATATATACATATTATTTAAAAACAAGTGGTTAACAAACAATGATATATACGATTAGTTGACAATTGATTACAAGGATTTTGCAAGATCTGTTGGTGTTTGACGGTTAAGCCGACTTTGGGTAGATTTTTCTTTATTTGGTAGTCTTCTCATCATAGGATTTGTATGCCTTAATAGTCTATTTATGTGTCTTCTGCTAGCGCTTTGTATTGTTTCATCAATAGTATCGATGTCAAGGTCGCGATGAATATCTGCGTTAGGTATGTACCAAGGTGCATTAGTTAAGGTCCTAAGTATTTATGAAAATAACGTTTCAATTCAATTGAGCAATGCTTTCTTTGACCAATTCTATATGGAAATGAATGCGTTTGCAAACGATGTTTTCGGCTATGAACAAATGTTGGAATCGAATGAAAAAGGAAAGAAACGCGAAATGATAAAAAAAATTCTTGGAAAATTTTAAATGAATGGTGCTTCATTGGAAAAATTCAAAGGTAATAAGAACATACACAAGATAAAGTTAGAATTCGAATTTTTAGATTTATTTTGTTTATTTCTCATTTTTTTCAGAAGTACACCACACAACAACTCATTCCAACTCTGATTTTGAAATCCTGTTGGAATTGGTGATCGATAATTTTGTCACTATAATGGTCAATGGAAATTTGCGTGTATCAGACCCTGCATATTATTTACCATATCAACTTTTTATGGAACATATGGACCAAATGAACACAAAAAAATAATTTAGTTTTGTTTTGATTTTTTGCAACATTTTGGAACAACAATACTGTTTTTTCGTGAACACAAAATTCTAAATTTATTACGTTGTTTGTTTAGAATTTTTTTAGAAAACAAGTAAATTTTTTGGTTTTGAGGAAATTTGTTTATTGTTGCTATTTGTGAAAGCGTAGATATTTGTAAGTATTTGACTATAATCCTAAAAGTTAATGGAATACCACTATGACACATAGAAAACATTTTTTCAAAGAGTGTTTTTCGAAAATTATAAAAAAAATTGTTTTCAAAACTTTTGAAGAAATAAAGTAAAATAAAAAAATTACGAAAGCATGAAATTTTTTCAAAACCAAATTTTCCTCAAAAAGATAAAAGAAATTTCTTCGAAGAGGTGTTTTTCTAAAATTACAAAAAAAAAAAATTTTAAACAAATAAAATAAAATAAAACTTTTTCAAGGGTATGAAATTTTTTCAAAACAAAATTTTCTGAAAACCAAACAAAATTAAAAAAAAAATGGTGTTTTCAAAGCATTTCATATTCCACTATTAATAGAGAATACATTTTTTCGAGGGGGTGTTTTTCAAAGCGGAAAAAATTTTTTTTAACAAATCAATTTAAACTTTTACAAAAGTATGAAATTTTTTCAAGAACAAAATTTTCTCAAAAACGTTAAATTAAAAAAAATAGTTTTTTCAAAATATTTCATTTTCAGCAATTAACTGAGAAGAAATTTGTTAGAGCGAAGTGTTTTTCAAAACTTCAAAAAACACTTTTTAACCAAAAAAAATAAACCTTTTTTCAAAAACAACAGGAATGATAACATTGCCTAACAATTTCTGCACTTTTGCACAGTCTAAAGAGGCATTGATACAGAGTGTATTTCCAAACATAGTTCAACATTACAAAAACCATGATTGACTCAGCGAAAGAGCAATTTTAGCTGGGAAAAATAAGGACGTCAATGATATAAATTCAGCTATTTTAGATCAAATACCTATTGACATAGTTGCGTATAAGTCAATAGACACTATTACTGATCAAGATGAGGTCGTAAATTATCCAACTGAATTCTTAAACTCACTCGATTTGCCAGGCTTACCACCTCATAATTTACGATTAAAAATTGGAGCACCGATTATTATGCTGCGCAATAGTAATGTGCCCCGACTTTGCAACGGTACCAGACTCGCTGTGAAGAAGCTAATGGGTAACGTTATCGAAGCAACAATTTTGAAAGGGAAGTACAAAGGAGAAGACATTTTGATACCCTGAATTCCACTGATTCCGGCGGATTTACCATTCGATTTCAAACGTTTGCAGTTCCCTATTCGCCTTGCCTTCGCTATGAGAATTAATAAGGCGCAAGGACAGTATCTACAAATGTGCGGTATTAATTTAGAATACCCAATTTTTTCTCATGGACAATTGTATGTAGCTTGCTCACGAGTTGGCAAACCATCGTCATTATTCACGCGAAAGATGAAAAAACCAAAAACGTTGTCTACCAAAAAGTGTTACAATAAAGTTCGAATGAAATTGTATCAAAGAATTTGCTTTGTTTCGTATTAATTTTATTCTCTTTCAGCAAATCATTGAATTTATCGTCTAGCGAAGCGGGCGAGGGTACGCTAGTTCTAAAATAAAATAAAGTAAAGACCGGAAATAAAATGAAGGAAAAGTCCAGTCAATTAAATAAAATTAAATAACATAAAAAAATGCATTGAAGCAAAATTTAATAACTATTCTGAACTAAAATAAAACAAAATAAAATAAAAAATAAGTTGAACTAAAATAAAATTAAAAAAAATAAATTTTAATAACATTAAATTAAATATAAAAAAAAAATTAAATAAAAAAACGGGACGAAAGCAAAATAAATCTATTTATATTCTAAAATAATATAAATCAAAATATAAAATAGAATATATTTCTTTTTTTTTTTTTATAAATGGAAATACTTTATTTGCAATCTATCTTAGAATACAGATATTCAGCAAAAGAGATCTTATTACCTAATGACAGCATAGTTTTTACACTGGTGCAAAACTACATAGAAAACTAATGAAAAGAACAAATTGAAATTAAATATATTAAAAAATACATTTAAAAATAAATAAATGAAATAAAAAAACAACAAAACTGAATTCAAGCAAAATCAAATAAATATTCTGAACTAAGATAAATAAAACACAAAAATAAAAAAATAATAATAAAATAAAAAAAATTTTAATGAAATAAAAATACATTCAATAAAAAAAAAATAAATTCAATAAAAAAAAAATAAATTCAATAAAATAAAATAAATAAAAAAACGAGACTAAAGCAAAACGTATCAATTAAACAAACAAAATAAGAAATGAAAACAAAAAAAAAATGAAATTAAAAATAACAAACTGAGCTAAATTGAAGAGAAACTGCAGTAAATTAAATTAAATTAAATAGAAAACCAAAACTGAACTAAAATAAATCAAAATAAGAGAATTAAAATTAAATACGGAAAACGGAACTACATAAATCAAAATCTAACGATTATTCTTAAATCAAATATAAAAAAATTGTTAAAATAAAATCAAAAAATAAAAAATTCAAAAATATATCATGAAAAGAATAAATTGAAATAAAATTAATTTAAAGAGAATTGGGTGAAAACAATATTAAAAGAAAGTGCAGGTAGCGTAGTACACATAACAGAAGAGAATCTTTCAAGGCAGGCAAAGAAAGAGGGAGAGACCCAAGAGAGAATGAAAGAAAGAGAGAGAGAGAAAGAATATATATATATATTAATAAATTCACAACATTTGTAGAGAATACAAATAGACAAAATTTACAAAAACCGGAGAAGGGTCGACCGGTGTAGGTAAACGCAGGACACAAATCGTGGCAACAACGCGCACTACTCCGAGCGTTTATCACCCGCACAAACGCAGCGAGTCCAGGGCCGCAGCAACGGTACAAATTACCGCAAGGCAATACCAATAAATCCGATGCCGGAATGGATAGCACTTTATAGTACGCACAAGCACTAGCCAAAAATAGGCACCAAACAAAAAACCGCCAAAAAAGTGGGACCAAAAAATGGCCCAAACAGTAGGCACCAAGGAAATATAACGCCAAAAAGTAGGCACCAAAAATATATTTCCTACAAGTTTGCACCAACAAACAAGCGCCAAAAAGTAGACAGTGTTATTTCTCACTAGAAATTAGCAACCACAAAGCAAAACTCAGGAAAAATAACCTAAAGTGTATCTAAGATATATATAAGGTATAGCTCTCTCTCTCCTTTTCCTCTACGTTACATCTTTTTTCTCTCTCACGGAACGAACATGTCCAAAACGTTGCATGGCCTTGAAATTTTGCTCTCCATTCACGCTCGTCCATCGACGCCCAAGAAGTTTCACTTCAAAAATTATTTTTAGAGTTCACTTAAGAATTTATTTCATGCTTGCACATTTTAATTCATTAAATGTATTATAAAAAAAAATATTAGAAATCAGAAACTTTCTCTTAGACTAATTTAAACGCTACGTACAGGCGTCGAAAAATTCTACTCTTTTGGATTCCAGAATAATTCATAAAATATTGAAAATCGTGTTAAAACAAAAAAAAAAAAAAATGCATGTAAAAACGATTTTTTTGTTCCTTTTTGAGTCGTGTTAAATTAAATTCGTGTAAAAAGAAAAAATGGAAATAAAATTAAATAAAATGATATAATATTAAAAGAATTTAATAAAACATTCAATCAAACAACAAGAAAATATTTAAGGCGAATTCTGCTAAATAAAGCTGCAGATAAACTCTAACAGGAAAAGAAGAAGAGAGAAAACAAAATTGTAAAAATCAACATTATAAAAATTACAATAATAATAACAACAACACAAGTACACAAATACAATAGCAATGCCCACATGACACATAAAGGTACAGAACTTTTGTATAGAAGAAAGTTTGTTGTTGTTGCAATGCGTTATTGTTGAATATGAGGCAGTACTCAGTTTGTTTTCGTTGCTGCCACCATCGGTCCATAATATGCAAAGGCTGGAATATTCTAGAAAATATTTTTCCCGAAAAGGTGAAGAAGTAAGTAGCACAAATGGTGGCAGCAACAACAACAACAGCAACAACAACAACAAACTATGTAAAGCAACAAGACAGGGCAGGCCAGCAGCCCAACCAACCTCCGCGCAAAAAATTAGTTGGGTTGAGTTGGCAGTGAAACCATTCAGCTATGGAGTGGGCCGCCAAGTTAGGATCGGGGGAGGGAGGGCGTTTCGTGTTGAAGTGGAAGGTGGCAGTTAGAGGCAGAAGGCTGGAAGCTGGTTGTTGTTGAGTGCTCGATGCTGGATGCTGGATGATGCTGCGCCTCGCACTGCGGCTATGCTATGCTGTTGATGGTGATGATGATGCTAGAAAAGTAATTGAACTTTCCAACAGCTGTCGTGTAGCAGCACACAAAGCGAGCAGCGAGGCAAACTGAACCGAACCGAAGCAGACATAAAATTTCCTCTGACAAAATGCACAAGCGAACAGGCTTACATACTTACTTATGTCGAGTTATAAATTTGTAGTGTGTGCCAGTGAGTGTGTTTGTATGTGTGAATGTATATCAAATTGCTGATACTGGAAATATGCAGAATTGCATAAATACAAAAGTATTATACGTACATACATACAAACATATTGCCTACATAGGAGAAGATGGCCATTAGGAATTTTCAGCACTCGCCTAAGAAATATTGGCCTCTCGAGGTAGGCGTTGGTACCGAAGAGGTCAAATGTGATTAAATACTAGCACTTGTGACAAAAGGGCGCATAGCACAGCCTCATTGCATACGTAAAATTATATCAAAAATGCATAAAATGGGACTAATGAAATTCTGTGTGGAAGGCTTCGTTTTTAATAAAAAATTGGAATCTTGCATTAATTCACAATTCATTAAAAAAATCCAAATTTAAATAAAGAACAGATAACACGTTTGGGTTTCTGATAATTGTTATCAAAGGAGGAAACAATAAAAGATGGAAATTTTACCTGTGCGCGAAACGAGTTCGTTTGGACAGTGAAAAATTGTCAAGAAGTACTGCAAATTTTAATGTCCAGCAATAGCATTCGAATTAAGTATACAACTTCACACCACAAAATCACTACTAACCAGTCTAAGACCGAATTTTTTTGCCTCGCTGTGAATGCTGATACCAGGTTATAAAGGGGTGAGGGGTATAAAATATCCAAGCGATGGCGCAAAGGTAGAAATATGCATATTTTGATATACAACCACATTTGTATGTCTACATCAGCCACGCCTCGTTTCTTTCGTTCTTAAATTCCCTCAACGGGCTTTGGGCAGTACATTTCTGCATATGTACATATGTATTTATGTATGTGAGAAAATAACGAAAAATCTGTGAGGGGGGAAAATGTATGAATATAAATATGGAAAGCAGGTTATTTTATATGCAGTAAAAGAATATAACAGCTCTTGAAAAAAGAATATTGATACTTGACGGTCCTATGTATGTATAAAGTAAATTGTACTGATTTGGATGGTCAGTACTTAGACGCATCTCCGATTGTACTTATTTCTTCATGAATTTATGAAAACCTCTTTCGGTGATATTTAAACAAAAAAACACAATTATAACAAAAAAATTAAAAATAAAAAAATTTTAAAAATATTATTAAAAAAAATTATTTCAAAAGAAATTATTAAAAAAAAAATTACTAAAAAAATTATATAAAAAACTATTAAAAAAATTTTGTTTTTACAATTTCAAAAAAAACAAAAATTCAAAAAACATAAAACAGTTATAGTCGCATCTTCGATTGTACTTATCTCTTCATGAATGTATGAAAACCGCTTCAAGATTTTCTTTTTAACCGCTAATAATTAAAAACAAAAAAAAAAAAAAATAATTAAATAAAAATTATTTAAAAAACTATTAAAAACATCTTTTTTTTACAATTTCAAAACACAAAAATTCAATAAACATAAACAGTTATATACAAAGTGGCACACAATTAATCATCCAACTTTTTTTTTAATAAGTTTTTCACTAAATAAAAAAAAACGTTTGAGTGATGGAAATCTTTACATTGATTTCTACGCGGCTTATTTCAAAAAAAAATCATTAAAGAAAAATTAAAAAAAAAAAAAATTGTTTAAATTAAAAAAAATTGAATCTGGATTCACCATAAATAAATTTTTTTTTTTAATTTAAAACAAAATCAAAATAATTTTTTTTTAACTTCAAAAATCAAAAATTCAAAAAACATCAAACAATTACATATATATGTACTAGGTGGCACAAAATTAATCATCCAATTTGTTTTTAATAACTTTTTCACTAAATCAGAAAAAACTTTTGAGTGATGGAAATCTTTATTTTACTCTACGCGCCTTATTTGAAAAAAATTATTTAAAAAAAATTAAAATAAAAAAATTGTTTAAATTAAAAAAAAATCCAATTTGGATTCACCATAAATAATTTTTTTTTTAATTTAAAACAAAATTAAAACAATTTTTTTTTAACTTCAAAAAACAAAAATTCAAAAAACATAAAACAATTATATAAAAAGTGGCGCAAAATTAATCATCCAATTTGTTTAATAACTTTGTCACAAAATCAAAAAAAAAACTTTTGAGTGATGGGAATCTTTTACTTTACTCTACGCGCCTTATTTCAAAAACGCGCCTTATTTTAAACAAAATTAAAATAATTTTGTTTTTTAACTTCAAAAAACAAAAATTTAAAAAACATAAAACAATTATATAAAAAGTGGCGCAAAATTAATCATCCAATTTTTTTAATAACTTTATCACTAAATCAAAAAAACAAAAACTTTTGAGTGCTGGAAATCTTTACTTTGACGCGCTCCTTTGCCTCTGTTTGCCTTTGCAGCTGTCTAGTTCACATTTGTCAAATATGATTGACTATTCTCAGCAACTTGTTTGCATGATTCCATTATTAAAGGTAGAATTTTGACACTACTTACAAAGGGTTGTATTAAAGAAAAGTGAGTAAAGATCAAAATAAGACCTCTTATTGGAAAACCCTATACTACTCGCTTTTAATGCCTACTATATCAACCGGTTCAACTTTTAATAGTACTTAATAAATTTAATTACTATGGAGTACTACAAATTATAATACATTTTTCCCCGAATTTCATTAAATCAAAGACCTTCTTAGAGAGCTCATTAGTACATTTTTCTATGCAGCGATTCTCGCCATTAATTTGCCTTTCTTAGAAGAAGTATTTTTCCTTGCTTCTACAAATAATTTGTAATACTTTTCTTTTGCATCTTTTATTTTACATTTATTTTACGAACCCGTTCCTTTGTTCATTCATTCGTTCAGTGTGGGTTGATGATGGGTCGGTCGGTCGATTGGTCGGTTGGTTGGTCGGTTGGATGCTTTTGTGTTGCTTTTATGGTTGCAAACTTGGTTTTTTGTGCTGTATTCTTTATTTCTTTCTTTCTTCTTGTTTGTTGTCTGTTTGTTTGCTTGTTTGTTATAATCATTGCTGTTATTGCTAAAGTTAGTTATTCTCTTTTTACGGTTTATATTTATGCAACTTTCACCCACCTAATACTGCCAGCAGCACCATTATGAGCTTGCATACATATTTACATATTTTTAAAACTTCGGTATGTATACTTTTGTTGAATTTGTAATAGTTGAGAAGCGTAATAGCATGTATGTAGGAGCCTGCGCTTCTCTTAAAATCTTACAACTATAAATCCAAAAATATTTATCTACCTCTCAAATACTATTTCTCACTTTTCTATGCGAGTTCTTTTGATATACAGTGGCACAGAAAGTTTCATGTTTTAAAATTAATTTCCTTTTTACGATATGTAAAGAGTTTGTAAATGAATAATTTTATTATTTATTTGGAATCTTGTAACCTTGAACGGCCACTTCTTATAAATATAAATCCATCAGATTCTTGGAAACGGTTGGAGGAAATATTGTATTCAAATCCTTTTGCTTCTACAGGGTCCAGCAATTGAAGAGTAGCCAACTTCAGACCGCTCGTGTAGTGTAACCATACACGGGCATCAGCTGTCTGTTAGTTGTTTAAATGACAGTCCCGAGTATTGCGGAAGCATTTTGCCGCGAGTAAAAGCGAAAACAGAAAATCAGTAATGGATTTCAAACGTAATCGTGCGATTTCGTTATATTTGGCTGATATA
The DNA here is from genome assembly GCF_027943255.1 of Anastrepha obliqua. NCBI lineage: Eukaryota > Metazoa > Arthropoda > Insecta > Diptera > Tephritidae > Anastrepha > Anastrepha obliqua. The sequence continues at coordinate 14,255,728 of NC_072893.1, forward strand.
ACGACAGCGATTGTTCGTGAGTTCGAGCACCTTAAAGTAAATAATGTTTTGTTTATCGCACCATTACTCGTTACAGTGAAACTGGTAGTATCGCGAAACGTCATGGTGGTCATCAAAAGACTGGAACGTCTCGTGAAATGGTTCAAAAAGTCAAAAAGCGACTTGCGCGAAATCCCCGACGAAGTGTCCATCAAATGACGAAAGAACTAAACTAAAGAAAAAGTCAAGCCTTACAAGATGCAAAAGGCGCATGATCTCACAACAAAGCAGAAAAAAGTCAGACTTGAGAGAGCGAAGGAGTTGCTTCACTTGCCCGAAAGCGCTCAATTTCCGTTTTCAATTGAGTTTTCTGACGAGAAAATTTTTCAAATTGAGTAATTCGTATACTCTTAAAACGATAGGGTTTATTTAACCGATCGTTCATACCAGAATTCGAGTCATCGATTGACCACCAGGAGGCAGCACCCGCCACAGGTAACGATTTGGGCCACTGTAACCGCAGACGGGCGCTCTCCAATCGTTTTCATCGAGACTCTGGTCAAGGTAAATGCGAAAAATTATCAGGAAAGTATCCTGAAGGTTGGTTTGAAGGCACAGGCAGATAAACATTTAGGTGACAGCCAAGGACGTTTCAACAGGATTCATCACCGTCTGACAAAGCTCGAGTGAGCTAGGAATGGCTCAAAAACAACGTTCCGAACTTCATAATATCCACATAATGGCTCTCAAATTCACCAGTCGCGAGTCCAATGGATTATTCTCTTTGGACCATTTTGGAGAGCAAGGTCCGCACTAAAAGATTCCCCAGTCTCGAGGCGCTGAAAAAAGCCATTGTCCGCGAGTGGGCCAAAATACCTGCAAGTTACATTCGGGCAGCTGGGAATCGTTTCAGTACCGTCTCAAGGCCACAGTCTGGCAAAATGTGGTCATATCGAGCAAAAATTTCTAACGCTAAGTACAGATACCATGATTCTCCATGCAGAGTTTTCCGTCATAATGGAAACAGTGGAAATCATATCCAAAAGAGTGCTCGAGAAAGTAAAAATTAAAATACTTTCGGACAGCCAATCAGTTCTCAAAGCTTTGAATAGCTTCACATTCAAGTCAAAAGTCCTAATAGACTGTAACAATGCACTCAACAAACTGGCCACCCATAGTCATGAAACATGAGAGACACGAAGGAAACGAGAAGTCAGACTTGTATGCCAAAAAAGGGGCAGAAGACTATATATTGGACAAAAACAATGGTTTTAACAAAAATAATATAAAACAGGAAACCAAAAAATGGATCCAAACTAAAATCAGGGAACACTGTAACGACACAAGCGGCCTTTATTACTCCAAAAAGTTTTTGAACTTCAATGCCAACAGAGCAAAGTTTGCTCTAACCCTGGATAAAAAGGGCCTCAGATTACTCTGTGAAGCACTTACAGGTTCTGCTGTGATGAAGAGGAGTCTAAGGAACACTTAATCACCAACTGTGAGGCATTGGGCCAAAGGAGACACAGAATCCTGGGTCGTGCCTACTTGAGGAGGAAGACCTGGAATTGGTCCCTCCTAAGCAGCTGGTTCGATTCCTCGGTATACTAAATAATTATAATTAAGTCATTAGGGGCGCACAATAGATCAATCTGGTCGCAGTGCATAAAGGCCTTAAAGTTAGCCTAACCCGTACAACCATTACCATTACCAACAGCGCGGTTGCTAAGGCCGAAGAGAACTTCTTACTCAAGTCAAATTTACATACTTTTATCTACGTATTTTCTTTGAGGAAATTAATCAATGTGTATTGGTTATTATGACCATTAGTGTTGAGGCAGATAACGTGGACCCAAACGTGGAGATGCTTTTGGAGATAAAGAAGAAGTTCCTCTTCTAAGTCAGACCCATTTAGTGAGGTCCAAGTATAGCAGCAAATTATTTATCTCGATGTCTGAGATCACATTAATTTGCTGTAAGAGGCTTATGTAAGGTAAGGCTTACCGAAGGAGCGAAGTCGTGCCCTAGCTAGCCCTGGACATTCACATAAGTAGTGGAAAAGACTTTGCTTCACCCTTTCCGCTTGACAGCTTCTGCATGCTCCCCTACTTTCCAATGACCTGTAAGGGTTGCAGTGATGCGTGAGATGTTTTTCCGAGAACATCATAACAGGTGATTCGTCCTTTGAATGTTGTACGACGGCCATGTGTTTTTTGATGTAATACATGTAGTTAGTTTCTTCCATTTTCTTTCGGCTAAAGCATGATAGAGTGAAGCAATTATTTTTCGTACAAAACAATTATTCGGTTTACGGTTTTTTAAAACCAGTTAAATTTTTTTATTAAGTAATCTCTGTATCTAGAGGCATATTTAATGAAACGCAAAAGTTTATCCCAATGATCATTTTCCCAATTGAGAATCTCAATCAGTTGTGAATCATTTAAGGTAAATTTTCCGAATAAGACTTTTCTGTATTCTCTAAGACCCGATTTACACGAGGAGACATCTGGAAGGGAAACATTTTGTTCGGGGGTGAAGGATGGCCGCGGAAGAGAGAAGGGAATTTGTCTCCTGTACTGGCGACACGCTTTGTGCTTCTTGTTCGTATTGCTTATCTTAAAGCAATTTTTGACAGTTGCTTCATTTGTTTTCTTCTTTTGTGGGAGAATGTTCTGAGTTATGTGTTGGTTTTCAATCAAACGGAACATAACAACGATGACAAATATCCGAACACTGCTTGGGAAATGCATTTTTGCTAGTAAAGTAGGTATAATTTAAAATAGTTATGGGGCATGTTTATGTTGAATTCTAATTTTTTCCTGCATTTCTAGATACTCTAGTTAATTTTAAGTTAATTATTTACATATTAAGTATTTTTAATTTAATTTTTTTTATTAAAGTACAAGAATTTATAAATATATTTCAATAAAAACAAATTATTTATTATTTAACCAGTTTGCAGTTTTCATTCATATATTTAAGAAACTGTTGTCGAACGCTCTCTGCTTTACATGTAAGCGCGCACTAGAATACATCCGAACCAGACGATGCTAAAGTATTAAATGTCAAAATGTTGCCGAAAACAATTTTGCCCGTGTGGCCGCGAATGAGACATGAAAAGAGAATTTCCAGTGTCTCCCTTCCAGATGTCTCCTCGTGTAAATCGGGTCTAAGTTCTAAAGTGAACAAATGATTTTCTTGCATGCCGGTTTCCCAGAAAAGTATGTATGTAGGCATATGTGATGGTAGCTTCAGAATTCGCTTTACAAAATACTTTTGCAATATATCAACTTCTTCAAACCATCCGAAACCCCACACCTGCTGCTGCTGCGTATGATTGTACTGAACGACAAACTGCTATTAGCTTCAATTGAATTTTTTTTCTTTTTTAATAGACAAGTCCACGAAGCATTAATACCATTCTTTGCTGCGACTGTTCTGTTTTCGACATGTTTTTTAAAATTCACCTGAGGTGTTATTTCCACTCCTATGTAAGTATAATATCTAGACAGAGTCTGTATTTCTTCCTTACTATAATAATATAATTTTTTTTAAATTAAAAAAAATTATTTATGGTGAATCCAAATTGAATTTTTTTTAATTTAAACAATTTTTTTATTTTAATTTTTTTTAAATAAGGCGCGTAGAGTAAAATAAAGATTTCCATCACTCAAAAAGTTTTTTTGATTTAGTGAAAAAGTTATTAAAAACAAATTAGATGATTAATTTTGTGCCACCTAGTACACATATATGTAATTGTTTGATGTCTTTTGAATTTTTGTTTTTTGAAGTTAAAAAAAAATGATTTTGATTTTGTTTTAAATTAAAAAAAAAATTTATTTATGGTGAACCCAGATTAAATTTTTTTAATTTAAACAAATTTTTTTTTTTTAATTTTTCTTTAATGATTTTTTTTAAATAAGCCGCGTAGAAATCAATGTAAAGATTTCCATCACTCAAACATTTTTTTTGTACAATATTTATTGAAAAAGTTATTAAAAAAAAAAATTGGATGATTAATTGTGTGTCACTTTGTATATAACTGTTTTATGTTTATTGAATTTTTGTGTTTTGAAATTGTAAAAAAAAAATGTTTTTAATAGTTTTTTTAAATAATTTGTTTTTAAATAATTTTTATTTAATTTTTTTTTTATTTTTTTTATTTTTTTTTGTTTATTTTTTTGTTTTTAATTATTAGCGGTTAAAAAGAAAATCTTGAAGCGGTTTTCATACATTCATGAAGAGATAAGTACAATCGAAGATGCGACTATAACTGTTTTATGTTTTTTAAATTTTTGTTTTTTTGAAATTGTAAAAACAAAATTGTTTTTAATAGTTTTTTAATTAATGTTTTTTTTGTAATTTTTTTTTTAATAATTTCTTTTGAAATAATTTTTTTTAATAATATTTTTAAAATTTTTTTATTTTTCATTTTTTTGTTATAATTGTGTTTTCTTTTTAAATATCACCGAAAGAGGTTTTCATAAATTCATGCAGAGATAAGTACAATCGGAGATGCGTCTGAGTACTGACCATCCAAATCAATACAATTTACTATATACATACATAGGACCGTCAAGTATCAGTATTCTTTTTTCAAGAGCTGTTATATTATTTTACTGCATATAAAATAACCTGCTTTCCATATTTATATTCATACATTTTCCCCTCTTTACTAAGTTTCCCACCTTTTCTGAACACCATTATTTGAGACTTTGAGCGATTTACTTCAAGACTGTGGAATCTTGCAGTAGCTTTCAAGGTTATTAATCATCACTTGTAGTTTGCCTGGGTGATCCGCTAACAAAATGATATCTTCTTTAGCATACATTAGAAGTCTAATATTTTTCCCTTCTATGTTTAATCCTTCTTCTAAGCTTTCATGTAAGTCGTTTATGTAAAGAGCAAATAGTATTGGAGACAATAACCATCCCTGCTTGACGCCTGAGTTTGTTTTGAATGCATCTGATATTTCTGAGCCATTCCATACCAATGACTAAGTAATTCTAGTTCCTCTCTACACTGTAAGACTAGTTTGGATGAAGTAGAGTTGGAGTCTAAGGCCTTGATAGCTGCCTGACTGTCTGAAAAGATAGACAAAGGAATGTTATTGCAATTGAGTCAAGCTCCTGGCTGAATTGAGAAAACCAAATATGCGCAATAATTGTTTTTTTTATGGTGATTATTCTAGCATATTTCCTTACACTTTCTTGTATATGATTTGGCATTAAATTCAATTTCCTAGACTCGTTTGCTGTATTTCATTGCCTATATTCGATAATTGTTACCGCATATTTTCTGCTGCTATTTGCTCAGCATTTACTCCGCTATGTGCAGGTATATAAATTGAATATTTTATTTACTTTCGCTTTATATATATATTGTTTTTTTTCTTTGTTTTTTACTTTAGTAGCGCAACACAACGTCAGCAATGTGGAGTAAATATCGAATTCACAATGACGCAAATTGCCTCATTTGTTTTTATTTACTGTCGCGCTAACGTGTTGGTATTGGTGTTGGCGCACATAAAAGTTCTCCTCATTTGACATTGAGAATATGATAATAAATTCGAATTAAGGTCGGTTGATAAAATACTGAAATACGTACGTATAGATTTTAACTATTCAATAAACGATAGGTGAGAAGAAATTGGAGTATATTTTCTCTGACATTTGCTACAGAAACTTTAAGTATGGAGAACATCTTATAAGTTTATTGTGTGTTTAAAATGCATTTTTATTGATAACTTTGAAGTAGTCGAGTACTTCTTTTTCACATCAATAATGTCTACCTTGAACTACAATAATGCAATTTAGTATTGGATATAGGAATAAGTTTCCGTTCTTTCTTAGCCAAAGTGACGAATTGTTTAAACAAGTAAATAATAAATGATTTATGTGAAGTATGTGCCACTGGTCACATATGCATCCTTAGAATGCTGGCCCAAGGTCAAGCAAAGACAAACTTAAACAAACTGCATCGCCTGATATGTGTTGGCATTAGGGGCTATGAAAACACGTCCCACGGATGCATTGGGTGTGCTCCTGAACATACCACCGCTACTAATCTTGATTTAAAGGGAAGCTCGCTCGAGTACCTTAAGATTAAAAGTTATATCTGAACTTAAAAGTGGGGATATGAAAGGACATTTAAAGATCTTAGAAGACTTCCTACATCGTCCCATTCTTCATAAGGATGATATACTATCACCCAAACCAATACTCTTCAGGAACTTCCAAGCTATAATTAATGAACGCACAGACTGGAGAACTAACTCTATCACTTTCAAGCCTGGCTCCCAGCTATGGTTTACTGATGGGTCCAAATTGGGAAATGGTAGAACAGGGGCAGGAATCAGTGGGCCTAAATTCAAAAAATCGATTCCGATGGGATTCTACCCAACAATATTCCAGTCAGAAATACATGCCATTGAAATATGTGTGAGAGAATGTCTTAGCAGGAAAATGAGAGGTACTCACATCTACATACTTTCAGATAGCCAAGCGGCTCTAAAAGCTCTTTTATCAACAACTATCACCTCTAAACTGGTACATGATTGCCTAAACCTTCTCAACACGTTAGGAAACCTCAACATAGTAACACTAGGCTGGATTCCGGGACATGAGGGAAATGAAATGGCTGATGACCTTGCAAAACATGGAGCAAATATGCAACTTACTGGTCCTGAGCCTTTCTGTGGACTCACAAAAGGCCGCATTAATGAATTCCTTAGGAAATGGGAAGAAAGAAAATTTGCTGCACACTGGCTAAACTGTGCCGGTCAGCGTCAAGCCAAACTATTCCTAAGTCCCAACAAAGCAATATCTGACAAACTTCTCTCACTAAACAGAGTAGATCTGCGTCTTTTAACCGGATACCTTACAGGTCACTGCTGCCTGAGGTATCATCTAAATAATATTGGTCTATCTGAGACCAATGTCTGCTGCTTTTGCGAAATGGACATAGAAAGCTCAGAACATATGCTTTGTGAATGTCCTGCGTTGGGCAGACAGAGACTTCATCACCTTGGTGGTATCGTAGTATCTCCATGCAATCTTTGGAACAACAAACCCAAAATTGTGCTAAAATTTTTAAAAAGCCTAAAACTCTAGGGTTACAAAAATAGGCCTTTCACAATAGATCAGCTCTGGTCGCAGTGCGTAATGGCCTTCTAATAATAATAATAATGTGCCACTGGAAGCTACAACTTTACTTAATCTTTCAGGCTGCATGTGAATTCCTCTGACGAAAAATTCGACTTCTTTTGACTTGATCCATTCATTGAGCCACCATTGCGGTGCTCTCGTGAGAAGTGAGCCGCTCTCCAATAAGGGCTGACTGCATACATCGGTACGGATGGTTCATCGGTCCCACAATGGGGACTAACACCTCGTGTTACACATTGGCTCTATACTGGAATACTGAGCTGGCTAGCCCGAAAACACAGGTAAATAAATTTGGAAGCAACTCACTGCAGCTGGTTACAGTCGTCGCCACTATTTCGATATGTAGTCACATATACATACAAACATATATACAGATATAAGTGGAATGTAGTTTGTGTGGTTGTAAATAAGTTTAACTAACTGGAAGTTTTCGGAGTTGAGTATAAGTAATTTGAAATTTGATTGTGTGGAATAAATATTATTGTTTTCGCAATGAAATGGCGATTTCCACAAGCAGGAAGAGGGAGGGAATATGAGTGAAATAAAGGTAATGAATTTCGTATTAAAATTGAATTTTGAGAATTCATTTAATAGCCTGCGTGAAGTACGTTTGTATGTATGTGCGTTAAAGTAAACAGCAGAAAACTCGTTTCTTTTTAAGATATCCTAATAAGGGCTTTTAGGGTTTGAAGTGATGTGGAAAAACTTTTGCATATCCTGATATGCCACGATCGCGTGTAGGTTCAAGTTACAGTAAACACATTTTGGCAAAATAATTGCAAAGAAATTGAGTAGCTTGTCTAGGTAAATACGATTTTAATTCTCTTACAGAGCTGTCTGGCAATTCTACGTTTCATAAGAGCCACAAAATGGTTCCACGAAGGAAGGTAAATGGGGTTCCCGTGCAGCACAGTGGCATCACAACGGACCTGTATAGTCTAAGTGAGTTGGTCGTGCAGACCGACTACCAACATAAACTAATCTACTTAACCTTTCCCCCAATCTAATATTTTAATTTTAAACCTTTAAGTAAATACCCAAAATACAGTTAAATACCATTCACATCTAATCTCTCTTACGTTGCATCTTCCATCGGTGTCGCAACGCATACACAAACAAATGCGCATTCGATTTGCGACTCAGTTGTAGTTTGCGTTGTTGCAGTATTCCCTAATATTTGGCTTCCAAGCTGAACTAAAACTAAAACTACACCACTAAAGTCGGCGACAAAATGCAGCGACACAACAGCGACATTATGTAATATCGAGGATGCAACGAAACTGGAGAGAAGGTGCTGACAAAAGCAGGAAGCAAAGCGCCGCGTACGACAGCTGAAGCTGAAATCGTTTCCACGATTTTTGGTGAATAACGATGGAGCAGACAGCCGCAAAAGCGGCAGCATTAGCAACAATCATAGCGAGAACAACAACAACAACAACAACAGCAAGAACAGTAATCGCTACTGTGGTAGCCAAACAAATCCGTACGTCAAATAGCCGAAAATTCATAGATACGAGTACATCGTGGCAGCAACACAATAAATGGCCGCCGAAGCAGCCGAAAACTATTCAAAAGGCAAACACACACAACATAAGTACATATTTGTAGTTCCATATGTTCATACATATGTACATATGTATGTATATATTACATTTAGAAAGAATCAATGCATTTAGACAACCGCGCTGGAATTTTTACTGTAGGGGAAATGCCCGTAGGGAGCGAAATGCAAATACTTGCAGAAACTCTTTGACGAACTCATGGGATTTTAACTACAGTGAGTGAAATTGGCTTACACGCGATCAGGAGAAATAATAACTGTTTATGTGCCCACTCCTAATTTTTTTTTTTTTGAGCTTACTTTACTATTTTATGTGATTAAAAAGATGTTTCGAATAGAGAAATTAGCCGTAAAATCATACGATCAGAAAAGGTTGTGGGACAGAATTATGGCATTTTTCACCAAAAAATTTAAAATAAACACAAAAATATCCCGACGGCAATGCAATGTTATTAAAGAAGAAGTCACTAAAAATCGGCTTAGTGCATTACAAATAGTGAAAAAATTACAACTTCCAATAGGAAAACAAAGAGCTCAACAAATTTTTTCTGCAAACGAAAATATGAAGTGAAAAACCCCTTTAAAAAGACTTCCACTAACTCACATCAAATAAAGTGGCCACATTAAACTTTGCAAAAGAGCACAGGGGTTGAACTGAAAGCTGGCGCAATACTATTTTTTGTGGCTGAGAAGACCAAATTGTGTTGACATTTCTGTTAAGTCAGGTTTAGCCCATTCGGTGCGTGACTACCATTCGGAATACAGAGAGAACGTAGGTTAGAATCTCGGTGAAAGACCAGAAATGAAGAAAAAGTGTTTTCTAATAGCGGTCGACCCTCGGCAAGCAATGGCAAACCTCCGAGTGTATTTCTGCCATGAAAAAGCTCCTCATAAAAAATATTTGCCGTTCGGAGTCGGCTTGAAACTGTAGATCCGTCCTTTTGTGGAACAACATCAAGACGCACGCCAGGAGGAGGAGCTCGGTCAAACACCAGGTATACGCGCCAATTATATACACATATAAGGTTTAAAAAGTCATCATGAATCGTTTAACGCCAGCGCTTCCAAATTGTGGCAATTTGATCATAGAGCGCGGTGTTGAAGAAGACGCCGAAATGTTGATTCATCGTCGTTCTGTTGTTGTTGATTTAACAGTAATAGAAGCCCCGTCAGTGTATGGTATATCACCGGTCGTCTTCGTCTAGCTCATCTAAAGGTAGACCCACGAAACTTACTGTTTCGACGGGTTGGGTCTAGAGGGGCAGGGGTGTGTTAGGTAGTAGATTTGATGAGGCATGTGAAAAGGTGGTTAGTATCGTGCGGGGAGCCTTCACATGCAGAACCTAGGTTTGAAATGTCGGCGTCAAAGTAGGAGTTTAATCTGCTGCAGTATCCAGAACATAATTCTGCCAGTGTTGCACGATTACGGCATTCACAGGACGGGAGCTTAAGAAGGTGGTGACGGTCTCCCGGTGAATGTCGTTTATTGACTGTCTAAACAATGTCTGGTCCAGTAGATTTCTGTCAGTTTTGCTCTGGATCTCGTCGGCGTAGGAGGCGGCTTTGGCTCAAGCAGGTGTCTGCAAGGGTGAAACCTGCGGTAACACCCTAGCAGGAACTGCTTGCTGAGCAGTTTGTTGTGCTCTATTATAGGGAGCATTTGTGTCCATTCTGAATGTGTTGAATGGCAGTATTTTGGCATGTCTGTAGCTTTATCCACTGCGTATCACTAGTTCCAGGCGACCAGACAGGCGCGGCATAGTTTAGAGCCGACCGACCAATTTCCATGGCAGCCGGTTCTACGTTGCCGGAATGACTCGGGTTTTCCCCCACCAAGTCCTGCCGCCCTAGTAAACTAGCCCTGTCTAGTGAACAGTATATCATCGACGTTCTCACCTTGTTGGCCTCTGTCCTTCGACTACATCGAAAATTTTGCGTAAGGTTCTTGCCTTACGTGCCTATAGAATACAGCTCGTGCAAGTATTCCAATTTCATATAAAAAGCGTTCAGAAATTTGGTTGAGATTTATGAACAATGAATTTTAACAATGTCAGCCTTGAAATCCAACGTAGAATCCCTCTTGCCAACGAGTGCTACTTGGACTTGACGCACAAAACTGACACTTTAGCTTGGGCGAGGACAACATCCGATGAAGCAACGCTTGGAGTGTTTGAGAGAGAGACAACGGCGGCGAATATCGCAGGCGATGGAACGACGAGCTGTCTGAGCTTTACGACGACATAGACATAGCGCAGCGAATAAAGATCCAGCGTCTACGTTGGCTGGGTCATGTCGTCCGAATGGATACAAACGCTCCGGCTTTGAAAGTATTCGATGCGGTACCAGCTGGTGGCAGCAGAGGAAGAGGAAGGCCTCATCTGCGTTGGAAAGATCAGGTGGAGAATCACTTGGTGTGTCCAATTGGTGCCGGTTAGCACGAGAAAGAAACGACTGAAACGCTTTGTAAAACTCAGTCAAAATCGCGTAAGCGGTTATTGCGCCAATTAAGAAGAAGAAGAATTATTATATATTACTTTAACTAGAGATGTCAAATCGGAGGATCCCGTGTTTAATCGTCAACAATCGCGGGATTTTTGGGATTTGTCATTTCTTACGAAGCATATGGAAATCAGGACAGGAAAATACTTCTCTATAGCACAAAAGGCAATACTGTAAATCAGTTTGTGTTAACAACACTTTTGTGGTAGAAATCAGCTGAGTTTTTTAAGTTTATTAAAACAAGAATAGAAATGGCAAGGTCATCATTCTGCAACAGTAAAAAAATAGTCTGCAGCCATGAAATTAATTATGGTCCTCACTCTTCTATGCAATGGAGGTAAGGACCCTTAAAAATATGAACCGGATAGAAGCATTTCAAATGTGGATATACAGCAGTGTGCCTAAAATTCCATGGACTGACTACTTTTCGAACAGAGAAGTTTTCGCAAAATGAACAGAAGTAGGCAGCTTCTTGTGACGGTGAAACGAAGGAAGACGGCTCAGCTAGGACGTATTCTACGAAACGAAAACTACAAAACAGAAAGACGTGGGATTGGTAGGAAACACATATAATAGCTGCGAAATATTAGGCACTAGACGGGAATCGGCAATATCAGAGAGCTATGGATTGTTGCGAGATACAGGGAAGCTTTCAGCGAAATTACAATCAATATTTTTTAGAACATAAATTTATACAGAACAAATACGCCGGGGTTCCGAAAAAAAATCTCGAGACCGCAAAAATGGAAAAAATGTGCATGCCTAATTTTGATCGGAAGAAATTTTTCAGAAACATGATATACAATAATCCCGCACTTTGAAAGTTAAAATATATGGAAATAAGTTTTCTCAAACACTCCTAGCTGCGTTAGAGTATAAGACAATTTCCAACGGGGACACTTTACTAACTTTCCGCATGCGTATGTTTGCGTTTAGTTATTGCCTAACTGGAGCCCCAATACACGGGGCGTATGAGTAACATCGCCATCATACGTCTAACCACACGCACACACACAAACAACTAACCCAACAAGCGAGCACTACACACGCAGTTTCCCAGGGAAGCGGGTATGTTGCGTGCATTTTTTTCTTTTTGTTGTTCTATATATGCCCACGCACGTTAACGCTGGACCAGGAGCTACCACCTATCAGATATAGAAGCGCGGCAGGCCTGCAACTAGCAACTATGGCAGCAGCTACACAACTACATATGCGCGTATTCACCATCAGATACATACAGCAGCTTCTGACAGCAGATACGCCTGCTTCTACCTGCTTTGTAGTTGTTGTTGTCGTTGTGGTTGTTGCACGCTAATCTTGTGCTTGTTGCAGAAAACCTTTTACTCGTCGTACTGCATTTAGGCGAAACTATACGGCTGCTGCTGCCCCTGCCATTCTTTGGCAGTTGCAGCATTGCGACGCACTAACGAACGACGACATCAACGAATAGTTTTAGCCGCTGCTTTGCATTAGGCTAGGAAGGCCGAGGTAGGAATGGGGGGTGACGACTTGTGTTAGGTTCAACTTATTTGGGACGTGTGCGTTTGTGTGCAGGCAGCTCAAGGGATGCAACTGCTGCGGCTGCGACAGGTAAACGACAAGCCGACCGACAGAAATTCGGTTACTGAATAACCACCTTACATATTTACACCTACATTGCCATGTATGTATGTATGTATGTATGTGTGCGCGCACATACATATGTATGCTAGTTCATTTGCTTTGCTTGGTTAGCTATTTGGCTGTTTGGCTGCTGATGAGTCGCGACTGCCTTGTAGCTTTGTTACAAAAATCAATAAGCAAAAGGCTGTATGCTTGCTCACGAGGGAGGGAGGAACGGAGGGAGGGAGTGAGGAGCATTCGTGCAGCAAGCAGTGGAGGAGCCTTGCTTGTAAGCGGAGAGGTGGCAGTAGATTGCGTGCAAGCAAGCAACAACCAACCATCCAAACAACCATCCAACTAACAAACCAACCACTAAATAGGATATGAATCTATTTTCTCGACAAATTTCGTATCTGCTCTCTGCTCGTACCGATTCCTTTCGCAGCCACAACGAAGTATGCCGAAAAAGATTTCGCATTCGATTTTATGAAAACAAATATTTGATTTTTTACTATTACGAAAAACCAGAAATCAATATAATTTTCATGCGACTGGATTCAATTCATGGTACATCAACTTAAATGGCACAAAAACAGCAGTTGGATTGGATTTGAATTATCGCAAACATGAAAAATTTTAGTAGATATAATAAATAGCAGGATAAAAGAAAAGTAAACTTCATAATGGTGTGATAATGGGCAGAAAAGTACCTTTATTCAAAAGATAACGCGCATATTAAGCCTTGAATGTTTCATTTTGGGTTCAAGTGTTTATGTGCCGCAGTTCGCCGGAATGAAAGGCTGGTTGGAGGACTAATTTTTAATCAGTTCTTTGAGTATTTTTCGCGACATTCTGGGATAATTCTGAAAATAGGAATTGGGCATCCACCCATCCGCGGAACGGCGGTGGCCACCCAAGTACTACGCGGAGATTACCGTACCGACAACCTGACAGGAGGTGTAAAATGCATTTCCTTTCTTTAATGTGAAGGCTAACCAAGGATATTTCTGCACGAGATAACCCACTTTTGGGGAATCTTCCCGTCGAGCAATCAACGGCTCGGGCATTGGATGTGCAGGCCCGCTCCCCACATCCCCTTATGACCGGAAGTGACACCCAGGGTTCCGGAGAAAGCGCACTTCTAGTGGTGAAACATGACACATTGGCTATGTCAATGAAGCAACTGAACAAGTTGTGGAGGATGTGGAGATGGCGGACAAACTCTCAGTAGACTCAGATGGATGCGAATCAGGTAAGTACCGGTAAAAAGACTGAAGTTATTGGAGATTCGAACGCATGTGCTGGCTTATCCACAAAGCAGATCAAACAAAGAAAACAGGAGGCGAAGAAAGCCGAAGCCTCAGCTAAGGCAAGTACTCAAGCTCCGTCAGCTTCGACACCTGTAATGGAAACGGGAAAGCGTGGCAGAACAGAGGATTGCTCTGTAACGTTGCACTTTTCCGAAAACGAAACGGGGATGTGCCAACGACCGGGAAGAGGAGAAAGGCAACGAAGAGAAAAGTCGAGAGACGGAAGTCGGAAATGCCTGCATCCTCGACCCAATCCAAAGCATATAAATCTTTATCTGACAAAACAAAAGCTAAGGGATCTCAAATGTTGAATGACACTGTTCCGTCAACGTCTGGCGAATCATTCGCGAGAGTGGCAGCAAAGGCAATGACGGTAGAGATACATACCGACAAACCAGACGGTCTATTGCCCAAAGGGCAATGAGACTACCTTGATAGCTATCTTTAATGGTCAGAAATTCACTTTATTATTCAGTATAGCTTCCCTGAACAATGTTGCACCAAGATTACAATTTATGAATTCCATACCTGCAGTGAGAATCCGTAAGGGCTGCAAAATACGCTTCCACAGTTGTTATGACCTCAACATTTGATGAAAAACGCTTTCCACGCATGCATTTTTTTATGCCTGGAAACAGATGCAAGTCGCTAGGGGCTAAATGTGGTAAATAGGATGGATGCGCCAATAATTCAAACTTTAATTCACTGATTTTAGACATTGTCAAAATGCTCTTGTGACTCGGCGCATCGTCCGGATGAAAAAGGATATTTTTCTTTTCCAAACTGTGACTTTTTTCACGAATTTCCAACTGGTCTAAAAGGTTACAATAATATTCAGAATTTATTGTTTTCCCAGTTTACAAGTAATCCACAAACAAAACACGAACTCGTTTCGGAGCTCAGCAACATTTAGAGCGTG
Source organism: Anastrepha obliqua (assembly GCF_027943255.1). Taxonomy (NCBI): domain Eukaryota; kingdom Metazoa; phylum Arthropoda; class Insecta; order Diptera; family Tephritidae; genus Anastrepha; species Anastrepha obliqua. The sequence continues at coordinate 14,270,764 of NC_072893.1, forward strand.
TTCGAGAGGATAAAGTGGATTTTGTGCGCCGATGCATCACTATGGGTGAGACTTCAGCTCTCCAGAACCAAGGTCACACCACTCTTTAGCCTCTTGTTTTCATTTTGGATCATTGTGATGGACCCAACTCTCATCCATAATGATGAATCGACGCACGAAATCCACTTTATCCTCTCGAAAACGCTCTAAATGTTGATGTCGATGCTGAGAAAGTCGCATTCGAATGTGTTTTTTGTTTTATTGCTAGCGAATGCGGCCCCCATTGCGCACACAGCTTTCTAAAATCCAATACTTTAGTGAAAATATTGCTTGCACTGCCCAATGAAATGCCTAGGGCTTCTACTAAATCTCTTTCAGTCACTTGACGATTTGCCAATACGATTTACTGTATTTTTTGTACGATTTCTGGTGTTGTTGCTGTTTTTGGACGATCTTCACGTGGATCGTCCTCAAGGCTTGTACGACCACCTTTCAATTCAACAACCCATCATTCTACTGCACTAATTAATGGCGAAAAGTCCCTATACACCTTCAAAATTCGCTCATAAATTTCCTTTGTTGTGAAACCTTCCCAAAATAAATTTTTTTTTTTTATAAAAGGCTTATAAAAATTTAAATACATTTTATTTATGAAAAGTTTATAAAAATTTATATAATTTTTTTTTATAAAAGGTTAATAAAAATTGAAATTTATTTTTTTCTGTAAAGATTTATAAAAATTTAAATGAATTTTTTTTATAAAAAGTTTATAAAAATTTAAATAAATTTTTTTATAAATGGTTTATAAAAATTTAAATAATTTTGTTTTTATAAGAGGATTATAAAAATTTAAATAAATTTTTTTTTATAAAAGGTGTATAAAAATTTAAATACTTCTTTTTATAAAAGGTTTATAAAAATTTAAATAACTTTTTTTTTATAAAAGATTCATAAAAATTTAAATAATTTTTGTTTATAAAAGATTTATAAAAATTTAAATAAACTTTTTTTATAAAAGGTTTTCAAAAATTTAAATACATTTTTTTTTATAAAAAGTGTATAAAAATTTACAATAAATACATTTTTTTTAATAAAAATTAAAAAAATGATTGACTACTCTTCCTGGTCAAAATATCCCTATTCTATTAATTTATCCGTAAGTGTATGGTATAATAAACACGCGACTTTTCTCGACTTATTTTAGAATTTGCCTTAAATAGACGTATAATAACATTTTTTTATCGCTAGAAAAGTTCAAGAATAGGCTTTATGTGCCATATAATAGAAAACGACTTCATATTTTAATCTTTAGTATCAGTTTAACAAATCATTCTGAGCGCAATATCTTCCCCTGCAACTGCTTTGACTTCTGAAAAAGTTTTACAAAAGTCAATAAAGAATTTTAACATTTTTTCAACAAAGCAGACACTTTCCACGATATGCAAGTGAAAGTTCTTTTTTTTTGTTTTTGTTTTTAACTAATAGCTCACTATTAACAGTTATCAAATAAACTCCAACAAAGTTTTTGCAATGAATGAAAACTTCAGTTCTCAGCTTTCGAGTCTGCATAAGCTCTCTCAGGAGAGTTGAACGCGAGTGCAAATGCGAATTCCTTAACTTCTGCTTAGAAGTGTTGTATTATTGATAACAGTAAATGAAAATAGTTATATGTAGCACAACAGCAAGACCGGATATTTAGAAGTTCTACAATTACATACAAATAACTAATTCCCTAAAGGACAAATTCGGGCGACCGAAGTATATTTGAAATTAACACAAGCACACAAACGCCACACTTAACACACGCAGAAATGCCTGTGAGTGAGCAGCCAGCCACACAGATTCGTATAGGAACCTCGCGACAATAATACATCGGTAACAATCTGTCAACGTGCAGAGTTGCAGAATTTTATTAGGACTGGCTTGGCAAATGAAAAATTCCGGCTGGGATTTCTGAAGCACCAAGGGACTGGGCTGTTGGTAATGTACGCGAACTTTATCCAGACTAGTGATAATAGGCGGCGTGTTGTGTAGATGACGCGGTAGACCAATTTATAGGGATTTGTGTGGGCGGCAAGAACAGTACACGTACACATGAACATACATACACACATCCACATGTACATAAATATATGCGAAAATGTACATAAATTAAGAAACATGACAAAATAACGAAAATAAGCAAAACAAGAAATATTCAACCATAAAAGGTACTATAATGCAAAGCACTCAAAAGTGACAACAAACATCCAAGGATCGATAATGTCAGCAGCGAACGTTGGCGATGGCGCAAATGCAAAGCAAAAAAAAAATATAACAACAAAGAAGCTTGCAAGTTATTACACTTATATGCATATACATACATATTTACTCGTATCCATACACGAAAACTTGTCACGCGCTATATTCTTAGTAGTTGTGTATACACGGAAATATGTATGTCGATGTGAACGCATCAGTAGACTTTTAATAAAAAATTTTGCTTTACTATTTTTAGCTTTCGGAATAATAATTTGTGACCTTTCATAGGAATATTGAACCTTTTGTGCATTTTGCATTTTTATTTTTATTTTTTTATTTTACTAAAAATTTTTGCTTTTCTTGCAGCAGTAATGACAATCAGTTTATATGTATAAATTATATGTATGTATGTACTTTTGAATCACTTAAATGGTTTTAAAGCCAAAATAAGTCATTTCGATAAATGCAACTTTAACAAACGCCTACAAATATGTACAGTTGTCGGAAAAATAATAGGAGTGCCGGCATAAAAAATGTATACAGTGAACCAAAAATATTGGGTTGGCAACTAAGTAATTTCGGATTTCACTCATGAAGCCATCTCAGTTCAATTTTTAGGTTCGCAGACGTAGTACAAATGGAAAACACATTTTGTTATTTGAAGTTGGCAATTCAGCTTTCAATCAGTAAAAAAAAGTTTTTGATCGGTGGCGTAATTTTTGTTTGGCGTTCTTTGAAAAATGGAAAATCAAAAGGAACATTTTCGCAATATTTTGCTTTGTTTTTTCCGCAAAGGGAAAACCGCATCGCAAGCTCATAAAAAGTTATGTGCTGTTTATGGTGACGAAGCCTTAAAAGAACGGCAGTGTCAAAATTGGTTTGTCAAATTTCGTTCTGGTGATTTTTCACTCAAAGATGAAAAACTCTCTGGTCATCCAGTTGAAGTTGACGACGACCTAATCAAAGCAATAATCGACTCAGATCGCCACAATACAATACGAGAGATTGCAGAGAAGCTTCATGTATCACAAACATGCATTGAAAATCACTTAAAACAATTTGGCTATGTTCAAAAACTCGATACATGGGTTCCTCACGAACTTAAACAAACATATTTAACGCAACGCATCAACAACTGCGATTTGCTGAAGAAACGTAATGAAAAAACGACAGATAATTGGCGATGAAAAATGGGTTGTTTACAAGAATATCAAGCGGGAAAGATCGTGGAGCGGGCCAGGTGAACCAACTCGAACCACATCAAAAGCTGATATTCATCAAAAGAAGGTTTTGTTATGAATTTGGTGGGATTACAAAGGAATTATTTAGTTTGAACTCTTACAACCCAACCGAACGATCAATTCCGATGTCTGCATTGAACAACTAACGAAATTAAACAATGCAGTTGAAGAAAAGCGGCCCGAATTGACAAATCGAAAAAGTATTGTATTCCATCATGACAATGCAATGTCACACACATTTTGTCCACTCGTCAAAAATTATTGGAGCTTGGTTGGGATGTTTTGCCACATCCACCATATAGTCTTGACCTTGCACCATCTGATTACTTTTTGTTTCGATCTCTACAAAACTCCTTGAGTGGTAAAAATTTCAATAATGATGATGATGTCACATCGCACCTGATTTAGTGTTTTTCTAACAAAAACCAGAAGTTTTAAGAATGTGGGATTCTGATGCTGCCTGAAAGATGGCAAAAGGTCATTGATCAAAATGGGCAATACATTACAGAATAAAGTTAGTTAGTTCCATGAAAAAATTGTCTTTGCTTTTGTAAGGTTATTTTACCTTTATATAACACATCCGGGAACAAAGGAAACGCACGTTTAAACTGCTCGGTTGCTTTATTTCAACTAACTGTACATATTAAAACTAAGAATAACGGCTGAACCAAAATGTTCATGGCCAACTATGATTCTTACAAATCATGGCCTGCTATGATTCTTACAATCACTGTTTGCTGTGATTCTTATAATCATGGGTTGCTATGATTCTTACAGCTTTTCTAAAAACAATCCGCAATTACTTACTTGCCAAGTAGTACTACAAGTAGTACTTTGGAAGACCTACTTTGTCACTGCTTTGCTTCTTGTAGGACTCGACAAATGTGCATAGGATCAACATATTTTCCATCCGTAAATGAGGAAGTGCCTAAAATATAAAGTGAATTTCATTTTTCTCACAAAATATTAGTTTATTCATCAATTTCTATTTTATCTCCTTTAAAGTATTCTCCCTCAGATATCATTTGCCGCTTATGCCAACGTTTTTTTTTTCAATCCTCGAGTTCTGATATGCACTTTTTGGTTTTTTTATCTCCTCAATCGTCGCAAACCCCGTCCTTTAATGGGTCACTTCAATCTTGGCAGCAGGAAAAAGTTGCAGGGGGCCAAGTCTGGTGAATACGGTGGCTGAGGCATGATAACGGTGGCGTTATTTTTGGCCAAATAATCTCTCACAAGCGAAGATGAATTAGCAGGTGCATTATCATGATGCAAAAGCCATACATTTTTTTCCCACAATTCCGGTGGTTGTTTTTTATTGCTTCACGCAAACGACTCATAACTTCAAGGTGATACTCCTTATTTACCGCACGATCTTGTGGTAAGGACTTCTGCTGCACTTCCTTGTAATCGAAAAAAAAAAAAACAGTGAGGAAAACCTTCACATTTGATCGAACTTGGCGTGCTTTTTTTTGGTCTTGGCTCTCCTGGACTCTTCCATTGGGACGATTGGGCTTTGGTTTCGATGTCATAGATACCCATGATTCGTCACCAGTTATGACCCTTTTAAGCAAATCTGCATCATCGTTGACGTCATTCAACAATTCTTGGGCGATGCTCGCGCGATGTAGTTTTTGGACAAAATTCAGAAATTTTGGGACGAACTTCGCTGCCACGCGTGTCGTGCCCAAAATTTCCGAAAAGATTCCATGGCATGAGCCAACCGAAATGACGACATTCTCTGTAACTTCTCTAATTGAGATTCGATGTTCTCCATAACAATTTTCTTCACTTTCTCAACATTTTTATTGGTTGCTGAGGCTTCCAGAGCGAGCGTCGTCATTTACATCATTAACATTTTATTGACTCAGACTACTTTCTCCGTATGGCCACAAGACGGCACAATTTGCCATACAGCCCGTGAAACAATGCAACAATGGATTTACGCACGTCGTTTCCCTGAGCAATTTATCTCTCGTCTCGGACCAGTGAATTGGCCAGCAAGATCAAAAAAGATTATATTTAAAAAATAAATGTTGTGAATGGTTCTACACAAAAGCATCATTATGGCTTATCCAATCAATTTGACTTTTCGTTGTTTTATTTCAATTTCAAATCCGATACCTTTAAATTGACCAATATTTCGAAAGTAATAATTCATTGAAAACTTGTCAGGACCTCATAGACTCTAATCCACGAAGGTGTGATGCGGTGCTAAAGAGCCGAGGGTATGCTGCGCCTGGTGGTCGCCTGGAACCAGTGATTCGCAGTGGACGGAGCTACAAATCTACCAAAACACTGCCTAAGGACTGCGACAGGATGTCTACTGATGTCCCCATTACAACATCTATATGACGACACCTGCTTGAGCCTGAGCCACCTCCCAGGCATGTTAGGAGGCACCTCCTTAATTACGCGGACGAAATCTAAGACAAAACAGACCGACAATTACTTGATCGGACAGTGTACAGAGAGACAATGAGCGACATTCATCGGGAGACTTTTACCACTTTTTTAAGCTCCCGACCCCCGAATACCGTCATCGGAGTCCAACCCCTACCCATTGCAGACGAAGAGCTCCAACTTCCCGGAGCGTCCATCGTAACCTTGACACAATTACGTTCTGGATACTGTAGTAAGTTAAACTCCTACCTATCTAGAATCGACTCCGACATACTAAATATATGTCTGGAATGTGAAGGCACCCCGCACGACACTAAACACCTTTTCGCATGCCCCATCAAACCCATTCATCTAACACCCCTATCCCTCCGGACCCAACGTGTCGTAACAGCAAGTTTCCTGGGCGTACTGTTAGATGCGCTAGACGAAGACGACCGGTGATTATACTACACAGACATGGCAAAGTTATTAGTACAACAAACACAACCGAGGGTATTCAACGAAGTATTAGCGTTTTACGCAAATGTGATGTATTTTGTGCCAACAATTTTTTGAAATAAAACCTTTATTTTATTAAAAATGTATCACTGCATATTTCTTATGACGGCCACTCCTATTATTTTGTGGGCAACTGTAAGTGTGTATCTACGTATACATACGAACAAATGTGTCATGCATTTACGAGTAATATTTTATCGTAACATCAGCTAAACTCAAACCAACTAATTAACAGGGGAAAAAAAGCACACCAATGTAAAAGCAAACGAGGAGAAAAACACCACGAAATTGCAACAAAAACAGGCACACACTTACTCATATATCAAAATATGTATAAGTATCTGTGTATGTACAGAGACATCTTGGGATAGCTGCAAAGTTGTGCGGCCCGTAAAGTGGTTGGTGTTGGAGGAGTTCTATTACAAAATCCACAAACTCGCTTAATGTTTTTGTCTGCGCAAATATCAAAGACTGATGACTCAACTTTTTTTTTTTTGTTAGACCAAATTCTATGCTTGCACACAACGAAATGTTGTAACAGCATATTGAAATTACAACCTTCTGTTGTCATTGCCATGCATACTATATATACATATAAAAATACAAGTGCACACAATTTCACACTTATACCCACAGAATCGATAAACGATTTATTTTTTGGTAATGGAAAGCAGCGAAATTTTAAGATTCTAAGTGAAAGTCTTTTTGCGAAATCGTTTATTAAAAAAAAAAAACTAAAAAAAATTGCAAAAATGTACAGCAGCTGTGTGTCATAAATCAGCAGCGGTTTCAGGTTATTGTAAAATCAAAGGGTCTTTCAGAAGTGACATCTAGATATCAGTAGTGAATAATTTGTAGACGGTGTAGATGTACAATTTAGAGGATAAAAATTCGTTAAAATTATTCAAACTTATTATGAAAAAAGCTGATATTTAAGAACAACATATCACAAAATTCGATAAATAACAGGGTGGTGAAAAAATTTCGAGAAACTGTTTCTGTCGAGGATAGGAAAAGAAATGGCAGCCCAAAACCTGGACGTTCGGTTGAGAATACTGCTATGAATATGATTGAAGTTTTTCAGTTAATTCCAAGAAATAGGTCAACATCAACTGGGTTGTCACTGTTACAATCTAAAATAGTGGCCACCTACAAGTAATTCTCTTGTGACAATTGCGTGCCAACTACGAAAAAGATGAGTAGTTCACAGTGTTAAAAAAATTTCTTATCCATGGAGAATACAACTGTGGTTTATTTCTTCGTTAATCTGAATTGCAAACAAAACCTTTATAACTTAATTTTTATATAACAGATAAATAAATTTTATACTCACGCAGTACATATACATTTTGGCTTGCTGTTATCCAGGTTTATAGCAACAAGAGTTGAATAATTTTTCTTACCTAAAGTAAAAGAAAAGAAATTATTAAAATATTTAAAAAAAGTGAACAAACAAACGTTTAAAGATAAGTATTTATTTATTTATTTTTCCCTTAAGTAAATCTAGAAATACATGATTTCTTACAGACTACAAAGATGTAAAGTTATAGACTCCACTGTATTCGAAATATAAAACAAAGAAGTGCGTGTAGCTTAGTACACATAACAGAAGTGAAACTTTCAAGGCAGACAAAGAAAGAGGGAGAGACCCGAGAGAGAATGAGAGAGAGAAAGAGAGAGAGAGAAAGAATATAAATCTAAATAAATTCACAACATTTGCAGAGAATACAAATAGATAAAATTTACAAAAAACGGAGAAGGGTCGACCGGTGTAGGTAAACGCCGGACAAAAACCGTAGTAACAACGCGCACTACTCCGAGCGTTTATCACTCGCACAAACGCAGCGATTCCAGAACCACAGCAACGGCACAAATCACCGCAAGGCACTACCAACAAATCCGACGCCGGAATGGATAGCACTTTAAAGTACGTACAAGCAGTAGTCAGGAAACGGAAGTAAGCGCCAAAAATAGGCACCAAAAAAAAAACGCCAAAAAAAGTGGAATCAAAACATGGCCCAAACAGTAGGCACCAAGGAAATATAACGCCAAAAAGTAGGCACCAAAAATATATTTCCTACAAGTTTGCAGTGTTATTTCTCACTAGAAATTAGCAAACACAAGGAAAAACTCAGGAAAAATAGCCTAGGTTAGGTTAGGTTGAAGCGGTTGTCCTGTGGGACACATTAAGGCTCATAGCCCATTGTGATGCCGCGTGGCGAGATTGTCCCTATCTCTCCTAAAACCAGTGTGTGCTTTTCAAAAATTTTAAAATATCTCTGATTTCTGTAGAACTTAGGTCTTCTAACTCATTAAAAAATTTTCTACCCAGAATAGTAAACCTGTGTCTGGATAGAGCAGGGCAGTGGCACAGTAGGTGCGAGATTGTCTCTTCCTCGTCCTCATCTAGACAACTTCTACAGAAGTCATGAGTTTGCACACCCATCCTTTGGGCGTGTCCACCTAATAGGCAGTGCCCCGTTATGACTGTTTTGTGAGGGATTTTATCGCCGCTTGGCTATTAGTGAAAATGTAGATATCATTTCCGGATATCGCATCACACTGTATCAGTGTCGCGGCTTTTATTATTGCCATCTGTTCAACCTGAAAGACACTACAGTAGTTGGGGAGCCGAAGGAGATCACCAGATGTTCGGAGTATACACCTCCACCCACCCTGCCCTCCAGCTTTGAGCCATCTGTGTATACATGGATGAACTCGCCCTGTCTCACATCGTCTCGTTCCCACTCTTCCCTTGAGGGTAGGAGGGTCGTAAACGATGTAATGGCAAGTATAGGTGGGAGTGCATAGTCCACCAGTCCGGGAAGCCCAAAAGTGCCAGGATTTTACCGTGACCATAATCCGTGTTTGACCACTTGTTTAGAGTGTTCAGCCTCATTGCCGCACTGCGTGTGTTATATATTGCCTGAAGATCTACCGGAAGGAGGTTTAATGTCGCAAAAAAAAAGCCTAAAGTATATCTAAGATATATATAAAGATAGCTCTCTCTCTCTCCTTTTCCTCTACGTTATATCTTTTTTCTCTCTCGCGGAACGAAAATGCCCAAAACGTTGCATGGCCTTGAAATTTTACTCTCCATTCCCGCTTCTCTTCAAAAACTAAAATGTTGGTTCATAAGAACATAAGTATTTTCCACACTTCCTTTATTTAAACTTTACTGCTTTATAAGCAATTGCCATTAATTATTAAAAATACCAATGCACCATTTTTCCAAGAATTGTAAACTAAATTTCCAAAGAACCAATATATTGTAAAGTAATCAAATTTTTATTGTAAACAAAATAAATTTAGTATAAATAAGAACGTTTGAAGAAGTAAAGTTTAGTTATCAGTTATGAACTCAACCAAACTAGAATCCAAGTTTTTTTTATAAACAATCAGGCAAAAACCTTTTTTTATGTAACAGTAACAGTTATATATACATATTTCGTTACTATTTAAAAAATTCATTGAGTAATAATTTGAATTTACATTTAGATAGCTATAGATCAAAAACCAAAGAACTTGAAATCTGATTAAATTCATTCAAGTTCTAATCAAAGGTGCTTTCGAGGCATAAACAGTTCCAACCCACTCTAGGACGAAAAAATCACTTCTAAGTTTTGAGGTGTGTGAAAATGAATGCGTGCTAAGAGTAAAGGCGAGCCAGCTGTTCCATTTATGATATCGAAAACAAAGCAGATTTGATTGAAATCATTTATTTTTTTTAAGATTTTGAACCAAAAACAGCATACAATTATTTGCTCTAACCCATCATTTTATATGCAATTAGCTCGTTTAAGCTTATTAAAAAATAATAAATTTGCTGTGTTTCAAATGTTTCAGCAAGTAACTGCACACTTTTGCTTTCTCATTACTTCCCATAATCCCACACGCATTAGAAAGTCAAATAAAGCAGTCAGTGTCATGAGAAATATTCGCATTGCTCTCAAAATGTACACACTGGTTAGATGCATGTCGCCATTTGAGATCACGCGAAGGGGAATGATGAGAGTTTGTGGTGGCAGATTACTCCACTTCTACTGCCATGTTCGATTATCAAGGATGATAGATACCAGGTTTGCTCGTTACGTATGGTGGAAAAAAAAATTTTTGAGGGGGAACTTTGGATTCACAAAATATAGCTTCAGCTTAGTGAAACACAAAACGAATGACGTCGGCATATCTGTCAAATTCGCTCAGAGCCGAATAACGGTCGGCTAGGTAGTACACCTCTAAAAGTCTTTTCACCATGTTCAATTATGATACCAAATTAAGAGAAGTTCCCCAGTTGCACAGATCGAAAGAGAGGTACAGAAGATCTTAAGGTAAAGTATTAAACACAGTGGCGCAAAATTAATCACTCTATGCTAATTTTTGCAAATGGCGTCATACATCAATCATCTTTGACACTTGTGAAGTAGACAATTGCAGTATACAAGTATATTATAAAGGTCAAAATAAAGGTCTCCGCATGAGTACCCATCACTCAGTGACCAGTGATTACCGCAATGAGTTTGTAAATTGAATGGCGGGCGATTCCCATCACCTTAAGTTTTCTGCTTCTTTCATATGGAGGCAGTGTTTTCGAAATACCACACGATGAGACATACCTCCATCTGCCTTGCGCTTTTTTTAGAAAGAAACTGTGTAATTTCCGTTCAACAACGGTCAAGGGGACTCCGATGTTTGAGAAGGGGACAACTGAAACCGGTTCTGTCGACCCCTTCCTGGCAAGCTCATCGGTCATTTCATTTCCCTCTATATTCCTGTGCCCAAGAACCCAGATAAGGGAATTGTTTGCTGCACATTCGAGACGTTTGAGTTCCTTCTTACAGGAGTTCACCAGAAGAGAGCTGCAATACGGCGACGACAGGGCCTTGATCGCAGCTTAACTATCGGAAAAAATATTAATGTCTCCCACCCAACAGCAGGATCGTGGATTAGCGAGATACGCGCCAAAAGATCTTTTGAAGAACGGGAACCACCAAGGTTTTAGTCTTATGAAGCATTACTGGCCTGATACCATCGATACCTGGAGATTTGAATGGGGGAAAGCTCTCGATTACCCAGTTTATTCTGTTGACGGGCAGGACAGGTGTCAGGGACATCGCAGGTAACCCCTCCTGCCGGTTCGCGCCTTCGTTACAGACTGGAGCAATAGAATTTTCCGGGAAATGGGCATCAATAAGGATTTTTAAAGATTCGCTATAGTGTCACAACATTTTTACCAGTTTTGACCACTTTTCTTTTGCTTTTTTTAATTTTCATTAACTTTTTATAAAAATATAGTTCTTCTTACAACTGATATACAACTTATAAATGAGTTTCAAACTTTGTATAAAATTTATAAAAAATCGACTAATTTTTAACAAAATTTCGAATATTTTAATTGAAATTAAAAAAAGAATGCAGGTGCGCAGTTTCATAGCCCATTAATATATATATAGGGTTTTTCAGTAAGAGCGCTTCAACTTTGAACTTTTTTGAATAAAACACAAACGGTTTGACTTTTTTAACTAATTTTTCTTTTATTATCGAGTTTGAACGTAGACATTTAAGTATGACATTCGATTTCTTCTGCATGACCACCGCGTGCACGTTTTACGAAGTCCAATCGTTGAACCCAATTTTCGACCACTCTTTTGCATAAATCGGCCGAAATTCCAGCAATTTCGCGTTCAATATTGGCTCTGAGCTCACAAATCGTCGCCGGCTTGTTACTGTAGACCAATGACTTCACATGACCCCAAAACGGGACGGCTTGTTAAATGGACCGTAAAATGGCCGTAATGCTCTTAAAGTAGCAGCAACAGAACGATTATTTTCATAAAAAATTTGCACGATTTGCAATCGTTGCTCAAGTGTGTAGCGTTCCATGATGAAATGTATACTAATGAAGTTTGCAAATGACAAGCGAAAAATAAAAAATATTGCGGCGTTCGCCCTCCCTATCGGAAAAAAGTTGAAGCGCACCTATTGAATAACCCTATATATATAGTATAATAAAGTCCAAGTTTGTAGTGGTTCAAAATGTTCGATGATAATTTTTTCTCCTGAGTGTTCGGCATTTTCTCCGCATAAAACATTTAGTTTCGTGCATTCATTACTAAACTTACTTTAATAATGAAGACAACCCGCTCTAAATACACTTCGCGAAATATGCGACTGTACGCACTTGGTTGTCAAAGCTTGGCAATTCAAATTTAAAAATAAACTGTACGAGGGGTGCCTTTTATTTGGCAACCCTGGTGTTGCAATCTGGCAGCTGACAGCTGTATCGCAAAGTTTGACATTTTTTGGCTTTTACGTACTCAGAACGTTTTGAAATACCAGCGCTATTTGTGTTGTTTAAAGTAACTTAAAAGATTCATCTCTGCCCAAAAATGGAATTAAATCGTGAACATTTTCGTGCGATTATTTTTTACAACTTTCGACGTGGATTAACTCAGCAACATTGCATGGATGAACTTAATTCATTTTTTGGCGTTGAAGCTCCATCAAGGACCAGTGTTTATCGATGGTATGGGGAATTTAATCGTGGTCGTAGTTTACTCCAAGACGAGTTTCGTGAAGGTCGTCCAAAATCAGTTGTTGTTCCGAAAACCATTGATGCTGTGCGTGAACTGATATTGCAAGATCGTCATGTGACCTATCGTGAGATTGAGACAATCTTCGGCATTAGTGGGACCAGCATACATTCAATATTGCATAAACATTTGACTGTGAAAAAAATTTGTTCGCTTTGGATCCCACACAATTTGTCAAATCGCTCAAAAAAAGGCTCGTGTCGATTGGTCGAAGGAAATGCTCAAAAAATACGATCGCGGGGCTTCGAAACACGTCTATGACATCGTGACAGGTGATGAATAATGGATTTACGCGTATGAGCCCGAAAGTAAATAGCAGTCGACTGTATGCGTGTTTCAAGATGAGCCAAATCCAACAAAAGTTGTTTGCGCACGAAGCACTTCCAAGCAAATGGTCGCCTGTTTTTTTGGAAAAACTGGACATGTCGCAACCGTACCACTAGAACAACGCAGAACAGTAAATTCTGAGTGGTACACAACCATTTGTTTGCCAGTTGTCTTCCAAGAAATTAGGAAAACCAATCGCCAAAGACGGATCACTCTTCACCAGGACAATGCGAGCTCTCACACTTCGGCTCAAACAACTGCATTTTTGAGCACCCAAAACATCGAATTAATGGGTCATCTGCAGTATAGTCCTGACTTGGCACCGAATGACTTCTTTTTATTCCCGTACGTAAAAACCAAACTGAGAGGTCAACGTTTTTCGACACCTGAAGAAGCGGTTGCGGCATTCAGAATGCATGTTTTGGAGGTACCTCAATCAGAGTGGCAAAAGTGCTTCGACAATTGGTTCAACCCATGTAAAAGTGTATAGATCTTCATGGAGAATATTTTGAAAAACAATAAAGTGATTTTCGATGATTAAAATTTGTTTTTGTTCTCTAATCCGGAAATATAAAAGGCACCCCTCGTACGAAGCTGTGGCGTGGTTAAGCGAGTCGTGATAACGTCTTTGTTTTTTGATAGATGTCGTTCACTGCCTGTCTGTAGTCCATCGCAAGAATGATAAAATACAAGATTTGGTCACCGAAAGCAAAATTGTGCGAGTTTTTTCTTTTGTTTCTTTTTTTTTTGGCGGTGAGGTTGGGTTAAAAATGCCTTCGCACCATATAGCAACCGTCGCTACTACGTGTGTGGTGATTCCACTAAAAATATCCCTCCTCTTCTATTGGATTTTTCCCTCCACCCCAGGACTGCTTCCGCAATGCTTCGAGGTAGAGGGCCAAGACCGCGTCCTTACTTACTCACGCTGCCGCCAGGGTCGCGTGTTTTGAAAAACCTATGCTCAATGCGTTTCAGCATAAGTTTCCATTTCATGCCTCTTTTTTCGGATAATATGCTTCACGAAATTTGTGACGGCATTCCATTTTCTTCGTCTATAATCATTTTCTCGATTATGTCTTCAGGTGTAAATACACCAATAGCTCGTTGAAGAGCTGTTCTCTCTGTGTTCCACTTCTCGCATTTAAAGAAGGTGTGCTCCACATCATCATACTCAGTATCTCCATAAATGCAGTTTGGTAGGTTCACCTTTCCCATTCACCACAAATACTTGCGAGAGGGCGCATGCCCTCTATTGTAAACGAACGCTGCCATATTCCCTATTACGTCAGTAAAACATTTGATACTTTCAAAATCGCTCAAAGCAGCTAAGCGATTTGATGTTGGCCACATCCTTGCATTCTGTACATCGTAGCCGTTGGGTCCAGCGATTGTAAGATCTCAAGAAATTGGCATCGGCTGTTTCTAGCAAATATCTGCTGGCAGAAGTCCCTGGGTGGTGATGATTCTAAGCTAGGAACTTAGGTCTTGCTTGTGGAAGTTGTTGATCCGGCGGTCTCAAGTATGGTATTTTGACTACTTTACCTTGTGCGCTTAATACCAGGTTAACAATAAAACAACAAAATAAATTATTGCTTTATTTATATGTCGATATTTTGACCTCAATTAGAAATCAGCGACAGGACCTCATGAGTTTCTATTTGAACGCCTAACTTTCGACTTAGGTGGTTATTGCTTGCGATCCCAAACATTTCACTATTTTTACTCTACGAACTACTCACTGCTTTGGCTAACGAGTTTTTGTTCTATTCTCGAAGAAGTTTCTGAATGTCAGTATAATAATCTTATTACAGTGCAGCAGTTAAATTACCGCACTATATTAAATAAGCAGAACTTTAACTTTCTACATAAAATTGAAGCAATGAACAGCGCGAATAAGAAGGAGACAGCACTGAGTTTCTGAAAAACGAGAAGGAAGCTAAAGCACAACGAATAACCAAATAAAAAGTATCATCCGCAGTCAGCATCCCTCGTGAGAACCAAATGTACAAAGTAATAGAATATTTCGCAATAAAAGCCAGTGGTTTGGGTAAACACACAAACTCCACTCACGCTCATACGTTTCATTACCCACACACCTAAGGTGGCGTCCGACTTAAAGCTCAATATTATGGCGCAGAAAATTAAGGAAAAATAAGAATATCGAACAGCCTTAGCGGGATACAGCGGGATGCAGCGCGGCAGTGTTTTGAAACGGAGAGTAACAGTTAACCACACAGCCACCGTGTCATTTGCGTAACAGAAGCTCCATTCCCGCTGCTGTTGTTGTTGTTGTGCTTATAATACAGTTGGCCTAGGACCGTAAGAGCAGATAGACATGCTGGAGGAAAAAAAAGAGAGCGAAAAAATCTGATGGTTTAAAAAAGTAAAAACAACAAGCAACTACACTCAAATAAACCACAACGACTCAAACTGCTTGACAGACGAGTTTGATAATACTTTTTCCTTTGCCATTGCGAAAGCAAGTAAAGCACATAAACGGAAAATGAAAATAAAACAAGTATAATGCAACAAAACGAAAAGCAAAAAAACGAAAAAAAGAAAAATAGAGCGAGAAAGCGTATTGAAAGTGTAATAGGAAAGAGGAGTATGTGCAAGATAAAAGAGGGGGAGTTAAAAACGACCCGACCGTCAGCCAGGCGAAAATTTATGGTGTCTACGAAAAATTCACATGACATCCCACACCATAGCGATGACAACAATTACAACAACAAAAACAGCAATTGCGGCTGTTTTGTTTGCAAAACGAGATGCCAGCCAAGAGGTAAAAGCAGCGGCGGTAATAAAGTAGTAGTAGAAGAATTCGCAGCAACAGCGCCAACAGCAGCGGTGTAAAGTGTAACAGCAACAACAATTCCCCCCTCCCCACCCCCATATCAGCAACATATTATACCTACCGTAGAAATTAACGCCTATCACCAATACCACCAGCACTTCCGCTCCCTTCCACTATACACAGCACAGCCACCCCCACAAAAAATAATAATCCACCACTTGAAATGGGTTTTAGTCATGGATACCAACCAACATTTCAGTCCAGTTGCAGTAGCAAAATGAAAGCCAAGCTACTGCCTTCCATTTTAAGCAAAAATATTCTATGCATGAACAGATGTATATATGTATACACTCACTCAGCTTTAATATTATATTATTCACCACAAAATGCACATGCATCTGTACATATGTGCGCACATGTACTGCACGAACGACTGCATGGCAGGGGAAGTAGGAGTGAGCAGGAAAAATAGAATATTAAAATGTTAAATAAAAAATTGCATACAGCAAATAAGCGTTGAAATCGATGCTTGATCAGAGAGGGTGGCGAAGAGGTTGTGTGCGGAGAAGTAAACGAGTGGACTTATAACAGCAATAAAAGTGACAAACAACAAAAATAAAAAATGATAGAATCGGGAGAGGGGAAAATTGAATGCAGTAACGACAGCAAAATAAACGAAACTTCTCTGTCATTCAGCAAAACGCAAAAGCCGTAATATTAACAAAATAATACGAACAAAAAAAAACAGCAAAAACAAAAAATCAGCAACAAAACCAAGTACAAGCCGTGAAAGAGCAAAAGCAACAATATCTACAACATATCAAGGCATCTCACATACACATCTACTTATGTATGTATATGCATATATGGGCATGCATAAACATAAATGTATGTATGTATGTATGTAGGGGAGTCTATCCGCTACACCCTCAGCCAAGGCAGCCACCCAGTCAGTCAGCCAGCTAGTCAGTCAGCCACTCCGCCTGTACATTTGCAAGTGAGACAGCTACCTAAGCCTGCTGAGCAGTTTCGGTGAGATAATAACAACAACAAAAACCACACTGACATGCGACGCTTATTTCAACTCGTCCTCGTCTCGGTGGGCCAAATAAACCGAAGAGCAACAGCTAAAGCGTAACAAAATATGTTAAGTGACACACAACGACGACGTTAACAATGGCGCCAACGACGACAGAAGCGACGAGAATAACAGCAAAAAACGACAGGAATATTATAAAATAACACAAGTAGTATAGCCGTCGCCGAGTACACACGCTCGTACATACTCGTAAAAGTTTGACACGAGCACCAACCTCACCGATATTCACACCAACACACCACAAGCGTTGCTATACAAACCATTGCCATCGTCATAGCCGACGTCCTCGTTTGCGTCCTTGCCACTAGTGCGCGTCGTTCTCCTCCCACCAGTGCGCCGAAAGTCTACCAGAATTCCTTAAGTGCAGTCGGCAACACGCGTGCCACTACTGGCCGTACCGTGAAAGCAGGATTACCAAATGGCAAGAATAATGTTTTTACATCTCTTGGGTGAACTATGCAAGGAAAAATCTACTAAATTTTGGATATTCAGCACTCGCTTTCATTTCACAGTATGGGTTGCTTCGGTTGTGGAGTTTCTAACCTTAAACGTGTTTTTACATTATCTATTTATTGGCTTGGAGAAGTCCGACGGCACGGGCTGGCAATTGGTTCACATAATTGAGATAGTTTCCGTGCGTTCATTGATTCGCAAGAGCTTCTGAGGGATCCTATTCAAGAATCCTATTCAAGATAAAACGATCTGACTTTTTCCCCAGCTGACCTGCTCTTGGTAGGCTCACTTTATTATTCCCATTCAAGATTTTTCTTGGTTGAAAATTAGCCAAACTCAACGGCTTCCGATGAATTAGTTATTTTCTTGAAGTTTCGAAATGAAATCTGGCCATTCCAGACCCATCGTGAAACAGAAGGGAATATCTTTTTTCTATTGTTTTGCTCGCACTTACAGCTACCGTCGTCTACTGCGTCGAGTGGTGTGGCCACTAAAACAATCCCATCTGAACTAGTGGGTAGACACCCTTCCCAGGACTTCGAGAGGACCCAGAACGCTATCTATAAAGGACTAGTTCTATTCACCCACTTCTGGGTCCAACATATTTGTAGCCAGCTTTCAAGGTATAGACTCGTCTTCTTGTGTCTCTATCTGTGCGGTTCACCTTTTTTGCACTGTGTCGCGGTCTATCTTTTTTACCGTAGTGTAGTCTCGATTTATTTCTTTTCCGGTTTCTAGCTGTTCTCGCGTTCCAGCATTTTGCTGATTATATTGCTCGGTGCGATGTCGCCAAAGTGCTTCCTCGTAAAGATATGCTCTGCTTTAAATATATACATATATAAGTTTCTACGGTTCTGCAAGGGCACAAAAAGGGCCACAGCAAGCTTCCTTCGTTGTTATTTCCGTTGTTAAGGTTCTTCTCCCATCTTAGTGATGGTCTGCCTTTGCGTCGGCTACCTTGCGGGTTTCAATCAATCACATTAGGGTGATGTCGTTCAGATCTCTGCCTAAAATATGTCCAAGCCACCCCCACTTTATCCATTTGCATTGTAGTTTGGTTCGTCATAGCCCATAAGTTGAGGTTAGATATGGTTTTGGGCAGAAGATGTAAAGTACTGTACGGAGGCACCGAAATACTTATAAGCACTGCAAGTCTGCGGCTGCAAGATTCCAAGTTTCGCAGCCGTACAATAGGGAGGACTTGAAATTAGAATTAAATACTTTAGTTTTGGTGTTACGACGATTTCCAGACATCTTTAGGAGAGCCAAAAGCCTGTTTCGCTTTACTTATGCGGTTGGTAAGGTCTTCTTTTGAGCTTCCGCTTGAAGATATAATGTCATGCAAGTAGCAAAAGGAGTTAACTCCTTCAAGCACAGTATTGCCGATTTTAAATTTGTGTGCACAGTTCGAGTTTCAACACATTACCTTGGTTTTACCGATATTTATTTCGAAGCCTACTTTCGCTGCTGTTACTTTTACTAGCGTTAGTTACTTCGATGTATCAGTAAGTTCCATTTAACATTTCCTTACTTTCTTGAATTATGTTACAAGAGATGATATTGCCGTCGGCTGGCTATCATAATAGAGTCCCACTTTTGTTTCGGAAAGTGTCCGAAGGCATCCGAAAGTCAGCACTTTAGCTGGGAAACTGTTCTCATTGCTTCCTGCAAGGGACTGCACTTAATGAAGGAACGGCATCACTATTGTATTATATGAATGGAATAAGAATTACACTTAGACCCAATGCGCATTCATATGCCGAAAAAGAAGATGAGCAGCGCGTAAACAGTTCCGCTCTCAGAGCGCATGAGAGCACGCGAGATGGAAGAATGGCCCGCAGTCAACATCAGCTCGAGTTATTAGAAGCTACGGAAGCGGCGGAGGGTGTATTATATGGTCCTGGAATAGAAAACTCCATGTAAGTTAAAAAAAAATTCAAAATTCAAACTTTAAACGCGTTTTTCTCAAAATGGTGTTTTCAAACTCGGTGAAACTCGAAAACGGCTAAACCGATTAGTCTCAAATTTTAACACGAGCTTCTTAAATATATTTTTTAGTAATTAATCGAAGATTTTTTCTCCTCGATAAATATTTTTTTATAAACAATTTAAGACCGAAATTTTGGTCAAACATCAATTTTTTTGTTTTAAGAAACCGCCATTTTGTCAAACAAATTTATTTCCCTTATTCCTTCTAGATTAATTACTAGATTTCACAGTACTTTAATGAAATCTGTTGGGTTTTTAAATTTCAGAGGATCCAGTTCAGAGATATAGCGGTCACCGCAGAACGTCTTTTTTGAGAGGACCTCACGGATATCAGCTGTAGCTCCTTTCCAAATAAATATCTTTACTAATACTTAGTCTTCAATACAGTTAAAAGATAACATATGATAATATGTGTACACATTTTTAGACCAATAAATTTCAAAGTTTACTCCGAAAAAAAATTTGGAAAGTTCGCTTTTTTTCGGCCTTCTAACTGTATATAACCCCTTAACTGTAGGGATTGGACCTATGTCAAGCGCTTCAGGAATACGCACTCATTCCAATTCGCATTGCGCTCTGAGCATATCTATAGAGTGTGTGAGAGGTACGGAGAGAGAGAGAGTGATATGGGAAAAATACGATACTAAAAGTCAATTTCCAAATTGACGTTGGCAACCAAAATGTGAGAGAAATCTCAAAATTTTGAAGATCTAGTTTTGAAAGATCTTGTGCTGAATGAGCTGTAAGCATCTAGTTAGAATTTTCAAAAAATCGATTTTTTTTTATTTCATTTTTGTAATGTACATATATTTAAGTAAACACTATGAAAATTTCAAGTCATTCCGAAGATTATTTTTGAAGTTATACACATAAATGTAACGACGCGTCAGAGCACTTTAAATTGCTTTTAAAACTTTAACCTTGTTTTTCTCAAAACTGTGTTTTGAAAGTCGGTGACCACGATTTCTCGGAAACGGCTAAACCGGTTAGTCTGAAATTTTTACACCGGCTTCTGAACTATATTTTCTAGTACTTAATCGAAGCTTTTTTAAAACCGATAAACATTTTTTTGCTTATACACAATTTAAGGCCAAAACTATTCCAAAAAATAGATTTTTTTTTTTGAGAAGCCGCCATTTTGTCAATAAATTTTTTTTTGCTTATTCCTTCGATTAATTACAAGAATATACAATACTTTAATCAAATCCGTTTGGTTTTTTCATTTCAGATAATCCACTTCGGAGATATAGTGGTCACCGTAAAACGCCTTTTTTTGGAGGTGTTCCTGGAAATCTGCTGTAGCAGCTATAAAAACTGTTATTCTTGCAAATAAAATTTTTTTGAATATTATTCAAAGTTACCATAATATGTGTACAAAGGCTTAAAACAATTAATTCAGAAGTTTTCTCAGGAAAATTTTTTTAAAAACCTCATTTTTCAGAGCTTCTAGCTAGATGTAACCCCTTAAAGCAAAAGATTCGTATAGACTTTGGCTTACACAACAAACTTTTATTTATATTTCACATAGTTCCGATTTACACATGGAGACATCTGGAACGAGACATTGGAAATTCTCTGTTGATGTTTCATTCGCGGTTATACCGGCAAAATTTATTTCGGCAACATTCGTTGCTTTTGAAGCACAAAGCGTGTCACCAGTGTGGGGGGAAAAAATCCCTCTCTCTCTCTTCCCCGTGCGTTCTTCTCCCATCAACAAAATATTTCCCTTCCGAATGTGTCCCTGCGCAAATCGGCACATCTTATGGCAACTCTGGTTATTATCAAAAGACAGACAGCAATGAGCATGTCATTGTCGGGTCGACGTCGTCATCGTCATCGCCTAGTCTCTGCTCCTCTTATCGGACTATTTGGCTGAGCGTCCGCCCATTTGACGATTCGTACGTACCACCAAGAATTTTGTTTGCAGCGAAGAGTATCGGTTTACTGAGTTTTTGCTAGCGATTTAGCAGAGTTCACATAATTCACATAATTTCTCTGTTCGTTTTTCGTTACGCTACTTCTTGCAAGCTCCAACGCGTGCAAAATAATTTACATAGAAAAAATGTATGCAAGACCGAGAGTCTGAAGTGAGGGAGCAAGACGAATGAAGCTATCAGAGGATTGCTCAATGAAGTCATATGAAGAGAGAGGGAGGGAAAGAGGAACATGTCCCACTTGGGATATTATTTACTACAATTTCGGAATAAAGGAATTATTTATTGGAGTGAGGGGATAAAAGTGGGCCGATGTAGATGCTCTGATGTAGATTTCTGAGGAGTTTATTATATTGTTAAACTAATTTAGGAAATCATTACGTGGGTGATATTCAAGAAATATATTTCGGACTTTCATTTGCATGTAAGCAACAAATTTTCGCATCACCACAAACTTTCTTCAACCAGAAAATGCACGAAATTCACAATTCTTTCGGTTCAACTCCCATGACAATTTCATGCTCGCACGTTCATGAATATTTTCAAGCCAAGTTATGACTCGATGACGGAAAAAATTAGGTAATTTTTTTGCAGGTTTTTATATTATTACTTTTTTTTGTTTTTTTGTTTTCGAGGGTAGTGTACAACGCATGGTAAACTGTAAGCTCACCCGTGAAACCGGAAAAGGCAAATGCCAAACATGAAAGTGACGGAAACAGAGAAAGGTATTTTAGCTTACTTAGTGTCGTTAGAGGGATGCCAAGCCACAATACCTATTCACCATCTAGTAATGTGTGCAATGTGGACAGCCACTAAGTGGATGGCAA
Source organism: Anastrepha obliqua (assembly GCF_027943255.1). NCBI lineage: Eukaryota > Metazoa > Arthropoda > Insecta > Diptera > Tephritidae > Anastrepha > Anastrepha obliqua. Next base: position 14,293,139 of record NC_072893.1, read on the forward strand.
AGCGCAAAGCACAAAACACAAAGCACACAAAAAGCAGAGGCAAAATAATGAAGTGCAAAAGGCAGCGCAAGTGAGAAACTAAGAAATCTCATTGAAAGCGTGTAAAAATGAAATAAATGTGTTCGTGTAAATGTGGACGACAGGAAAATGTAGAGAAAAAGCATAAATAAGAATAACCACATCCACCAGGAATATACTCGTACTCGTACACAGACAGGCCAGGAAAAAAGGATTTATTTATTATTGCATTAACGTGACTGGCAAGTGTTGAATTAAGTCTGTTTAGTGCGTGTGTGTATGTGGGTGGGTGTGTTTGTGAGTGTGAAGAGCGGGTGGCAAGTGACTTGCGGTGAAAAGGATACAGGATGTATATGTATATGTACGCCCATATATATGTACATATATATCTATTAGCAAGAGCAACCGAAAACGACTACGACGACGCTGCGTGTGAAACACAGCGGTTAGCGGTTACAGTCGAATGTAGAGGCTGGCTGACAGACGTATGAGGAGCGGTAGTCGGGCGTGGACACGAAATATTTACACGTAAAATAGCTGAAAATATTATAAAACTTTCTCACTATACCTCTTCAGTCGTATGTTTTAAAATGGAATACATATTGTAAGCGCACATTTCAGCAGAGTGCTGAGTTAGTGCTCGCAGCAAAAACACAATTTGAGATTTGGCTGACTCAGAAAGGGAGGGAGGCAGAGTGCGCGCGCCTAGCAGGTGGTGCAGGTCGACATGTGGAGCAGCTTTTTTCGTGGTTGTTCACGACATGAAAATGCAACGACCACTCACAACTCACTTAAAATTAACAAAGTACAAATATTTTATGAGCTAAACTGAATTAATGTGTGATGCATGCGAACTAATATTTAAATTTACGAACTAAAATTAAATTATCTTTAATATACAGGTACCTAAGGTCACATACATGCATACAGTTGTGTTCGAAAAAATAGGAGCGCAACGAATTACCAAGTTTTAATTATTTTTTATTTACTTTTAATTTTTTTTATTTGTATTTTTTGTTTTACTTTTTAGGTTTTTTATGTTTTCTTTTACGTTTTAGGTTTTTTTAACTTTTTTAAATTTTTTTGCTTGTTTTTTCATTTTTTTTGCTTTTGTATGATTTTGTTACTTTAAAAATTTATGAATTTGGTTTCTTTGTTTTTAATTTTTTTGGTTTGTTTTTTAGTTTTTTTTTATTCACAGTTTTTTTATTATGCTTTTTTATGCTTTTTTATGTTTTATTTATTTTTTAATTTTAATATTTTGGTTTAGTTTTTAATTTTTTTTATTTTGAATTTTAATATTTTGGTTTAGTTTTAAAATTTTTTTATTATGTTTTGAGTTTTTTTCACTTTTTTAAATTTTTATTTTAACATTTTGGTTTATTTGTTAGATTTGTTTATTTATGTTTTTGTTTTTTCTACTTTTCTTATTTTCGTTTTATGTTTTGTTTTACCTTTTGGTTTTTTTTTTACTTTCTTTTCCTTTTTCGGTTTAGTTTTTGGATTTTTTTTTACTTTTTTGGGTTTTTTGTTTTTACATTTTTATGTTTTGACCAACCTTTTAGGTTTTTTTACTTATTTTATTTTTTTGGTGTGTTATTTAGTCTTTTTTTAATTTTTTCATTTTGTTATTTTTATGCTTTGTTTTATTTTAAAATTTTTTTTTATTTTCTTATTTTGGTTTAGTTTTTAGATTTCTTTTTTACATTTTTGTTTTTTTTTCTCTTTTTTTTCGTTTTATGTTTTGTTTTACTTTTTAGGTTTTCTTACTTCTTTTACTATGTTTTGTTATACTTTTTGTGTTTTTTTCATTTTTTTACATTTTTATTTTAATATTTTGGTTTACTTTTCGGATTTTTTTTTCCTTTTTTGTGTTTATTTTTTAATTGTTTTATGTTTTGTCTTACGTTTTTATGTTTTCTTTATGTTTTTTTTACTATTGTTTTCTTTATTTTAAAATTTTGTTTAACTTCTTTATTTTTATATTTTTATTTTTTTTTATTTTTCGAGTTTTTTATTTTCTTTTATATTTTAATTTGATATTTTAGGTTACGTTTTAGATTTAAAACAATTTTTTTAACTTTTTTTTAATTCCGTTTCATGTTTTTTTTTTACTTTTTAGGTTTTTTTTTTTAATTTTGCTTATTTGTTTGTTTGTTTTATTTCTATTTATGTGTGGTTTTTTATTTCTGGTTTGCGATTTTAACATTTTATATTTTTGTTTATGTTTGGGTTTACTTTTTCTTTTTTTTAATATTTTTTTTTTTTTTTGTATATTGGTTTTTATTTCATTTTTCATAAAAAAACCTATCTAACTGCGAGCTCCAACATTGTCACCAAAATTTTGAACTTTTTATCAGAATTTTTGCCGAACGGCAGATATTTTTTATGAGGAACCTTTTTCGTGGCAGAAATACGCTTGGAGGATTGTCATTGCCTTCCGAAGAACGACTGCTTTCACAAAGAACTTGTTCTGCAGTTCGTTGGTGTTCGAACGCATGTAATAATTTTTTTCGTGGACGCTGTTTGCCCACCGACAAATTCCGTGAAGGTGGCCAAAAATAGTAGTCATGTCACACACTGTGAGATTGAGGCATGCTTGGGTAAAAAATAGTATGTTCGCGTTAGATTCTATAATACTTAAAAAAAACGCCTCGAAACTGCCATTGTAAAAAGTGCATCAAGTGTATCACATTTTTCTATTGTTGGGTCCGAAATATAAATAGCAATGCTTATAATTTTAAGGTCGTTGTTTTAAGATTTAGAAACGCATTGCATTTTTTGGAATCGGACACTTCGTGAAAAACTTTGAGCAGATGAACAGGTAGGATAATTTGAAAATTTTAAAAACCAGTGGCCAAATACTGGTTTGTGAACCTCCATTCAGAGCACTTCTAAAAAATGATATCTATGTAAATTGGTTAAAATTATGAACTAACACAAACATCTTACATGAATTCAAACGAAAATTTCTGGAGTGTTTTTGTTTTTTGCTTAATGAGAAATGAAATATTACACCAATCCATTTACAGACAAGACCGCATACGGATGACGAGTGGCACACCATATAACCAGATTTCTGAAAGTAGCAGGCGATGGAAACAGAAGCTTTAATATTATAAATGAACAAGTTATTAACCCTCCGTTGGACACCTTTTCTGAAGCCTTCGATTGGCTACCCGGTCACCATGAAATGGTTACACATTTCATATCAAAACGGCCAACAAGTCGATGGACCTGTGCTTTCTTTGGATACCATGGCATTGGCAAAATTTTGTATTTGCAAGGAAGTTGATGGGCTGAGTAACTTTATCGAACACTTTGGCCCTTGCAAACATCGTATGAATAAACCAGCCATTATTTCTCAATTCACTCTACGTTTGGCTATCGAACCACTCTTCCACAAACCGATTACTATCCTTGGAAATATTTAGTCAACCAACCAACCGGAGCCGATACAATCAAAGCGAAGATTGATTATTGTCTTTGTCTAGAAGGAGGCGAAAAGTTTTGTCGAAAAACTCGTTTCTCTTGTTTTGCATGCAAAATCCAGTACATCAAAAGCACTCTAAAATCGCTTATACAGGTTTTGCTTGCCTTCGCCCGAATCCATAAATAAATATCAGTTGATATTTTACCACAAATTTCATTGTAAGCAACTTATTTTTCTTTAAACTTCTTCAAAATAACGCAAAATAAAGAACAAAACCAAAAAAATCCTCTTTATCAAAAAGCAAACTATTTTCAGCGATTATTTGTGCTTCAATATGTAGCGCAATGCATGTCAAAACGAATGAAAAGGGTAAGTAATTAAAAATATATCCTTGCGATACATAAAAATGAATGATAAATGGTGCGCAATTTCCATATACTCCCATACAAGTGCATGTAAATACATAGGGGTCCAACCAGACCCAAGGTGCCCAACCGAAGGTGCAAATTCTTAAATCCTTTTTACCGTCCTTTTTATATCCATAAATCGATAGAAAATAAACTTTCAGGAAGCTAACTGGAAACTCAAGTCATTAGCTATAATAGAAATATGTTAAATTTACATCGAAAAAGTCGAAAAAAGGCTGGCCAGACCATCAACCAACAAATGAGGACTGCTTGCTTTGACATGTTATTTCAAATGTGATTTGCTATGGCTTGCTATTTGACTATACTATACGACTTGCTATTTGCATTAACCATTTTTGTTCTTTTTACAAAAAAAAAAATTTTAATATGTACAACGTGGCGCAAAATTAATTACCCTTTCGAAAGATTTCAAATTTTTGCAAACGTCAATCATATTTGACACTTCTAAATTAGACAGTTGCAGTATACAAAAAGACAAGCAAAGGAGTGCGTAAAGGTGCAATAAAGGATTTCGATCACTAAACATCGTTTTGTTTTGATCTAGTAAACATTTTATTAAAAAACAAAAACAGAAAAACATGGATGATTAATTTTGCGCCACCTTATCTACATTCTGTCAAAAAATATCGGGAATTTTTCATTTAAAACGCGCGCGTTACACATTTTTTTGCTGGAATGTTGGTAAAACTGTCCAATATAATGTAGCAGAATTACAGCGGAATCTGTCAATTAATTCGATTTTCGCATTTTATTACATCAGTCAACCGCAGGTGTGCTCTGCGATTTTCACTATGGATAAAAATATCGAACAAAGAATTTGTCTTAAATTTTGTGTCTTGAACGGGATTTCGTGGACAAACAAATGGTGCTGGAATACACTCATTTAAGTTTGATGGATGTAGCTCTTTACCTGACCTTAGCGTATCTCACGAATCAATTCACAACATTTCACACCATCAATTGAGCATGAGACGCGTGGCTGCTCGATTCGTTCCAAGAGAGTTGGATTTTATTCAAAAAATTTAACGGAAGAAAGTGGCTGAAGACATACTTGAGCAAGTGAATTCGGACCTAACGTTTATCCAGCGCATCATAACAGGTGATGAGTTCGCCAAGCAAGCCAGTCAACAGGCGGCAGAATGGCGCTATCCACATGGGCCCAAACCCATCAAAGTCGGTCAAAAGTGAAAGTCATGCTGCTAGTTTTCTTTGATTATCATGGGGCTGTGCTCTCGGAATTCGTTCCAACAGTTCTACGATGAATAAAGAATATTATTTGGAAATTATGCGACGTTTGAGAGAGAATGTGCGTGGGTAACGGCCCAATTTGTGAAGGGAAAACTCATGGATCTTGCACCACGATAACGCACCGGCTCACAAGGTTCATATTGTGAACACTTTTCTGACCAAAAACTCGACAAAAGTCATCGAAAAACCTGTGACCTTTTCCTTTTCCTAAAACTTAAATTGCCACCCCGCGGACGCCGCTTTGCGTCGATTAAGGAGAATCCGCTGAAGGAAGAATATCTCTTCAAACGCGTTTAAAAGGTGCTTTGATGACTGAAATAATCGTGGGGCATCTGTGTATTGCTTCGAATGGAGCCTTTGGGAAGGCGACAAAATAAATTTTGATGATTAAACAATTACCTTATTTTGAAAAAAGATAATTTTGAATTTTGAAAAGAAAGTAATTTGAAATTTACTTTGAATTTTTTTTTAATTTTTATTTTATTTTATTTTATTTTATTTTTTTTTTTTCAAAATAAAAATGAGTAGTGCGTGATGAGCGTTTAATTGTTCGAAAAATAAAAGAAAACCCAATGCTATTGGCTCCAAAACTGCTAAACGAAATTCAGAAGGAAGTGGGCAAATCATGTTGAGTCGAAACAGTGCGACGAGTACTACGTGAAAAGGACTTTAATGGTCGAGTAGCACCGAAGAAGCCATTCATAAATAAAAAAAATCAATTGAGCCGAGTTGCCTGCGCCAGGGAGCTCGAAATTAAAGATTTTGATTTCTGGAAAACGGTAATATTTTCTGACGAGTCTAAATTCAACCTATTCGGCTCAGATGGAATGTCTTACGTCTGGCGGAAACCTAATACAGAGCTCCACAAAAGCAATATAATAAAACCGACTGTTAAACATGGTGGTGGCAGTGTAATGGTATGGGCATGTATGTCAGCAGCCGGAGTAGGAAATCTAGTGTTTGTCGAGGGTACTATGGACAAAACAATGTATTCCCACTCTATTCTAAACGATAATCTACTCCAAAGTGCTGCAAAACTTGGAATACCTCAAGATTTCCGTTTCAACCAGGACAATGACCCTAAACATAAGGCAGCAACCGTGCAGACATGGCTCAACTGTCCACACTTAATGCAACCACCGGCTCAATCACCTGACATGAACGTTATCGGGAATTTATGGTCATTACTGGAAACAAAAATTCGCACACATCACATAAGCAATAGAAATCAGATAAGAACCGTAATTTTGGAGGAGTGAAACAAAATTGAAGCGGAAGGACCGCAGAAGCTAGTGGAGTCAATGCCAGAAAGGTTAAATGCTGTTAATAAAGCCAAAGGATACCACACAAAGTACTGAATAATTTTTAAATCATTGGTTTAACTTAAATTTAAGCAAAAATGAATACTGCATGAAATAAGCTGTGACATAAAATATTGAACTGTTCTGTGTTTTTTTTTATTTAAAGAAATATATATAAAGATATAAAAAAATATATGAACTACTTTTTTATACAGCAATTGCGTATAAATTATTTGATATTTAATTTTTTTCAAAAAAAGTTTTCGCTTGCAAAATACAGCATTCGAAGTTTTAGTATTTCGCCTGCTTGAAATAAGCTGTGAGCCACTGTATATATTGGAACTACTACGTGAACTAATCAGGTACAGTATACAAAGAGAGAAGCAATGGAGTGCGTAAAGCTCAAAATAAAGATTTTCATTATTAAAAACATGTTTTTTTATTTATTAAAAAATTTATCCAAAAACAAAAAATAAATTAAAATGGATAATCAATTTTGCGCCACCTTATTGATACTACAATACACGTATAAAAAATTTTACTTTCATGAAAACAATTTTACTTTGCATTTTAAATCCATTAATTTGAAAAGGTTACCGTTTTTGTTCCAACTTACATCTAAGCAGCATAGCTGGGCTGGGTCTACTATAATTAAAGGTTCAATGTTCTTCCCTCTTTAAATTCAAGTAAATTTACCATATAATATAATACACGTTTTATACTCCCATTTTAAACTTTTCTAATTATTATAACTTTTTTTTGTATTTTTAACTATTCATACATTTATTTTTAGTTGCACCATTCAAAACTTTCGGAAATTCAATATTGTTTGCCCGAATTGTTTTCATCACTAATCACATTATTATTAGCCACTTGAGTTTTTCACTACATCGGAGACCCAAAAAAGAAAAAAAAAAACAATAGAAAAACATAAAGAAGTTTCAGGTGGACACACACACGCACAAGCAGCGACAGGAGTTCGACGCGAAATACACAAATGAATTTGCGTAGACACGAGAAGCAACAAAAAGCAGCGTCCACCAATTCGCGCACACAACAACAAACATCCGAAAGCAGGATAATAACGACAAACGGCAAATGGACGCAGTGTAAAGCTTCGACAAAAAGACAGTCAAGCAGGCTACCACTAACTGGCTGACTGGCAGGCACTGGCAACACGAAACTGCCACACCCAAAAAATATTCGCACAATTTTCGTACTTAAATTGTTTGCTTTTATTTTTCTTGGTGGATATTTGTTTTTATTTTCAGGGTTTTTTGTGTTGTTTTTGCTTCCACTTAAATTTTCGTTATTTATTTTTTTCACTTTTGTCCTGAATGCTTTCGCTGTCTTTGCTATTACTTGTTCTTCCTCGCATTTGCGTTCCTTGGTTTTTTTTTGTTGTTTTTTGTGGCACGTATTATTATTGCTGCGTTTCTTGCGAGTTCATTTCGGTCTTGCGATTTCCTTCAGCGCGACTTGACGTTGCAACAACAACTGGCAGTCAACAAGCAGGCGAAAGCAACAACTGTGGGCAGACAAAAGGCCAAAAGAGCGTTGGCGACAAGGGGAAGGCAAACATGTGGCAAGTGAAGTAGAAGGGGAGGAGCGCGGGTTGAAAAGTGCAAGTAGAAAAGGGAATAGTTAAAATGTGTTGGAAGAGAGGTGAGCGGGATATGTTGAGGAGCATGAGCAGAAGGGTAGCCGGTGAGAGGTGGAAAATTGGAAAATGTGGGAACGGAGTTGGGGGTGTGAGCCCATACATGCATAAGTAATATGTTAAAATGAGAGCACGACGAAAAACTTTTAACAAGGCGAAAATATTACGGAAAGTTGCAGCACAACACTCAGACACGTTCCCACATACCACTCACGTACGTGTGCTGCAAGTACGCACCTAAGCGTGTGCGTGCGTGTGCGTGTGCCAGGATATGCACACGTTAAGCAAGCGGATAAAGGCTATGCAATGCGAAAAAAAAGAAAACCAAAAAAAAAAAGTATCGTCAGCATGGAAAGGTTTATGCGCCCTCGCTTTACTGCCCACCTCTTTGTTGCCGCTGCCGCTTGTTACTCGAGAGACCCGAAATGCCAAATATGCAGCGAATCGCGTTGCATGCAATACACAACAATGTCACTACGTACTGTATATTTATATGCGTGTATGTGTGTGTATATTTATGCACTTGCGTTTGTATGTTTGCCTTAAGGTTTGAAGCGCAGCATACAAATACACCCAGCAAGTTGTCGGAACGTTGAAGAGCATTCCGCGCGCGACTTTGGCCTGTGAATTTTCGACTCCTCAACTCGGATGCGCCGACAATACTGAAATGTCCTTCGACGATGACTACGTCGAGGCCATAGCGTAGAGCAACAACAACAATAGCAGAGCCAACAACAACAACAGCAGCAGCAGTAGCAGCAAACACAAAACAACACACTGACGTTGGCAGCAGAAATCGTGCAAATAAAGGCGGCAGGCGGCAGGCAGCTACAGCGACAGCGGCAGCCACAAGGCACATAAACACAGCGCCATATGTACGTATGTGTGGCATATTCATATGTTTGTATGTATGTATGCATGTAAGTACGTTTGTATGATGTAGTACCTACATCCAATCCAATGCCTTTCGAGTTGAGTGACGAGCGCATAAATGGCATCGAAAAATGGAGCAAAGAAAAGGAAAATCGGGAAAAACGTTGCAATGGAAAGTAAGAAAGGCGCACAAAGCATAACAATCTGCATAGGAGAATGCGAATGTAGAACAGGAGCAAAGGCAAACAACTGACTGACGGACTGTGTGTACTTTAAAAAGTAGTGAAAAAATCGAACGCACGAGCGAACCACCATAGCAACAACAACAACAACAGCGGCAACGATGTAAAAGGATTAAGCGTCGAACGGAAATACATAAAAGTAGGATGCAAGTTAAATAAAAACATATTTCATACTAGTCGCATAACTAGTTACAAGGAAATTTAAAAAATAAAAATAAATCATTGGCGCGTACACCCTTTCTGGGCGTTTGGCCGAGCTCCTCCTCCTGTTTGTGGTGTGCGTCTTGATGTTGTTCCACAAATGGAGGGACCTACAGTTTTAAGCCGACTCCGAACGGCAAATAATTTTTTTATGAGGAGGTTTTTCATGGCAGAAATACACTCGGAGGTCTGCCGTTGCCTGGAAATTACTGCTACAAAAACTTAAGGCCGTAACATAGCTTGAATTGCAATTGAAAAGACAAGCGGCAGCTTTAGTGGGTCACTGGTGTCGCATTCACAGTGTGAAGATCGTCCAAAGCCTATGGAGCCTACATACATATAACCCTAGAGGTGCGACGATAGGCAGGGATTTGAAGTAAAGAGGTCGCTATGCACAAAAATGTGAAAAGCCAAAGCAAAACTACATTTCAGAGAGCGGAGTGATACTTCAATAAAATGTAAGAAAATGATAAAACCAGTTTGCTCAGTTTAGTGTCTTAGTTAGTTGGACGGGAGTACGAATTAAAAATGCAGCAATAATTAGCGGCCCTAACCAAATTTACTTAAGATAGCGCTTTTAAAATCTATTCAAAAATATTTTTTCCTTTTGGACTTTTTCTACAGGGTCCGGCACTCGAAGTGTGCGCAGCTGATGCACGGGCTAAATAACAGAGTAGTGTTTACAAGCGCGCGGAAGCATTTTCCCGAGAGTAAACGCGAAAAAAGAAAGTAATGGATTTCATACGTTGGCTGGAAAATCACAACCGGCGATTGTTCGTGAGTTCGAGCACCTTAAAGTTAATAAAGTTTTTGTTCATCGCCCCATTACTCGTTTCAATGAAACTGGTAGCATCGCAAAACGTCATGGAGGTGGTCATCAAAAGACTGCAACGCCACGTGAAATGGTTCTAAAAGTGAAGAAGAGACTTGAGCGAAATACCCGACGAAGTGCAATCAAATGACGAAAAAACTGAAAATATCTGACTGCCGCATCCGCTGCAAACTGAAAAATGATCTCAAAGTCAAGCCTTACAAGATCCAAAAGGCGCATGATCTCACACCAAAGCAGCAAAGCAAAAAGTCAGACTTGAGAGAATGAAGAAGCTGCTTCGCTTGGCCGAAAGCAGTCAATTTCCGTTTTCAATTGTGTTTTCTGATAAGAAAATTTTTCAAACTGAGCAAATCGTAAACTCCCAAAACGATAGGGATTATTTGACCAACCGCTCATACAAGAATTTGAGTCATCGATTGACCACCAGGAGGCAGCACCCGCCACAGGTAATGGTTCGGGCCACTGTAACCGCAGATGGGCGCTTTCCAATCGTTTTTATCAAGTCTGGCTTTAAGGTAAATGCGAAATATTATCGGAAAAGTATTCTACAGATTGCTTTGAATCCGAGGGCAAACAAACATTTTGGTGGCAGACCATAGAGGTTCCAACAGGATTCGGCACCAGCTCACAAAGCTCGAGTGAACCCAGAATGGCTAAAATACAACGTTCCGAACTTGATAACGTCCACACAATGACTCTCAAATTCACCAGACGCGAAGCCGATGGATTATTCTTTTTGGGCCATTTTGGAGAGCAAGGTCCACAATAAAAGATTCACCAGTCTCGAGGCGCTGAAAAAAGCCATTGTCCGCGAGTAGGCCAAAATACCTGCAAGTCACAAAAGTAATTTTCCAAACTATTCCCTCTAACGGTATTTCGCAGCAGTAAAACTGGAGCACCTGTAACACTCTGCTTGCCTTTTTGGTTCACTTGAATAGAGATACTAACCAAATAAGAAAAATAATAATAACAAATACAGGAAATTTGTTTTTTTTTTTACATTTATCATTTAAAACTTAGTAGTTTGTTCTGCCACGTTGTTTATAAATTACTTCGTAAATACTTTGTTAAATGGTTTTATACAAAATTCTCCTAAGGCCAAATTCAGCCTAATGAAATTTCAGACCAGACCGTTCTAATGATTCGAATTAAAACATTCTTGTCTTCAAATTCTTGTCCATTCCCATAAACATTACGAGCAAGCGATTCCCATAGATTTTCAATAATCTTCAGATCTGAGTAATACAGTGGCAATACTAAAGTTTAAACGTTAAAGTTTTGGCCACACTTGAAGCGTGTGCAGGTACATTATACTGTTGAAAGATGTAGTTAATAGGTCCTAATGTTTCTTGAATATCGGGAAAAGATGATTCCAACTGAGCTTTATAGGTGTTTCCCGTCATTGTGTAGTCTACAATTTTTAATTCGAACGCGCCGTAGTATGATGTTGCTTCCCACCTTCTCGGCTATGATGTTGACCTAAGTGCCTTTTCTCTTTCGTGGGTCATGGAAATAGTAATTGTATGCATTTGGCCCATCCAGATTGAACTTTCTTTTCGTCACTAAATATTAATTTTTTCCCACTCATCGTAATTTATAGAAGAGCTCCACACCTTGTGGCCCCTTGCAAAATCGAGGCGACATTCTTTGCGAAATTTATTCAAAGGTGTTTTTTTGTGTAATTTTTTAAGCTTCAGACGTGGCGCTTTTAGAATAGTCCTTTGAACCGTGGACTTGCTGGCTGCAACATTTGCCATTAAAGAAATGGAAAAGAAGAATTTGCTGTTGAAAGGGGGAACATCGATACAATCCCAAGGATTTTGCGGTTTTTCTTCGGTGTCAATGCCATCGCAGGGTAGCCTTTGTAGTTCTTGCCATAAGAGGCACTTTCCTTCACGTAAAGATCGACAACGTTTGGACCTTGATAGGTCGTTTTTCGCGATCCGTTAAGCCTTTCTGCTTTCCCTTTTTATTAGAATTAAGAAGTTTTTGACCAAATACAATGAACGCTTACGATTCTTTTTCACACCTTCAATGCGCAAATAAGGCAGGCAAACTGAGTGTCTCTATTCGAGTGAATCAATAAATCAAGCTTACTTAGGGAGAGAGACATATTAATTAAATGGAGAACTTTGAGGCAGTTTTTCTCAATATTTTGATTTTTTTTTTTAATTATAACACTCTTATAGTAAATGAGCAGTATACAAAATGGCACAAAATTAATCATCCAATCTGGTTTTTGAATAATTTTTTTACAAAAGAAAAAAATTTTTTAGCGATGAACATCTTATTTTTTATCTTTGCGCGGTTCATTGCTTGTCTGTTTGTATACTGCAGCTGTCTAGTTGCAAAAATTGCATCTTCCCCCTCACAATAGTCCGAACCTCATCAATCTTCCCACTCTTGTTATATATATTATTGGCGCTTACACTTTTTTTTCAGTGTTTGGTCGAGCTACTCCTACAATTTGTGGTGTGCGTCTTGATTTTTTTTTTCACAAATCACGAGACCTACAATTTTACGCCAACTGCGAACGGTAGATAGTTTTTTATCAAGAGCTTTTTCATAGCGGAAATATCATAAAAAACTGTTTCAATCATTGGCGTTTATGCTCGGAGATTCGCAGGCACTTCTGAATGGCAATGGCTATGGCGGCCGCTTCTTACTCTTGATAGTCATAATAAAATGTTATGAATAATATTTATGATTAAACTGCACGCAGATTCCATTTTTAGTACATTTTTTCTGGTTGAAACTCTCAGATATCAATGCAGTTTAGGTCTTATTTTAAATCATATAAAACCAATTTCGAATTAATCCTCTGCACTCGAGGCATTTTTCGCTTGCGCGAACTAGTCACACGATACGATTTCGCCCAAATTAGGTTAACATTTTGCAGATACTTTAACATTTATAAACAAGCAAGCGTAGACAAATAATAAAACTGAGCTAAGACCATACTGCCGTAGCAGCGTCGCTTTATTTAAGACTTCAAATTATTCGGGCGCTGTTCGAGTTGACACTTCAAATCATCCAGGTGCCGTATTGGCGCGGCTCGAGGACTCGATTTCCACTGTTAAGGGGTTACATAGGTTTCGTGGGTTTGGCTTATTAATTTCTACAACATCTCAAGAATATTATCCTAAATTTTCAAGTCGATCCGAATAATAGTTTCGGAGATACAGCCTTTGGAATGTTACTCTTTAAACGCGTTTTTCTCGGAACCGTGTTTTCAAAGTCGCTTGTCAAATGTTCTTGAAAACTACTGAAACGATGTTAATGAAATTTTACACAGGTGTTCGAGATAGAATTTACTCGTGCTTGAACGAAGGATTTTGTTTTTTTTTTACAATTACAACTACTTAAAAAAAACAAAATGCCAAGCAAATTTAACCGAAATTTTCATTTTTTTGCAAAAATGTCTGCCAAAATTCCAATTTTTACTTTTTTTTCTTTCCTTCGTTCAAGCACGAGTTTATGGTCTTAACTAAAACACTTATTTTTGTTTTATCATGTTTGATGAGCCTGTCAGGAGGTATGCTGACAAGGCGGACGCACCTTTTTTTCGAGGGGTCACGGGAAATGACGTCACAATGAAGGAGTTTTAATTTTTTTTTTTGAAAATTTCAGAAATTATTCTTTAAATATGTATCTATAAGACATAAAAAAGTTTGAATTAAATAAATAATTTTTTACATATATTAGAAAAAATAATATTGAAATAATCAATAAAAAATTAATAATAATAAAATACATTTATTTAAGCAGATGCATTTTTTCGGTAGCTGAACAGTTTTAGATCTTAAAACTTAATAAGCCCTTGTCTTTCTTGGCCTGGTGCCAAACCGAAACTCAGCCATTCGTCATGCGGACTACGTCTCTAGTATTGATAGACCGCTACAGGGCGGCCGTTGGTCTGATTATTATAATCACATATGTATTTATTACATTCCACACACCTATTTATTAATTGAATTTTTTTTTTATAAAACGCGTGAACAACCAGCCAACGAAGTATCTGAAAAGTCTAAAACTGAAATGAACAAGAAAGGAATGCTGATGATTGAAGCTCCGAATATAATTAAGTTAAAATTTAAATAAGTGAATTTCTGAAATCTATATGATACTCACAATTATTTATTTTATAGGCATATTTTCTAAAGTAGAACTTATTTTAAAATTGTTCACAGCGACCGCACACTTACCTGAAAGAAGAAAACAAATTTACAATAAATAAATTAATATTAAAATAATAATAATAAAATAAAAACAAATCAAATTTTAAAATTTTTATTAATTCACAAATTTGTATTAATAATAAAGGTTGACTTTTATATAAATAATAAAGGCTGGTGTAATGGGTAATACCCTTCCAAGTTGGAACATTAAATCGCCAACGATTTTTATCGCCCGCATATTCTATTTGAACCATTTTCTTCAGGCTCTCAGTGGAAAATTATTTCAGTGAATTCCGTGGAGTTTTTGCCGTCTTTATTAGGCTTTTGTTTGCATTTTGGTCAGCAGTGCCCAGTACCTTTCGTACTTTTAAGCCCAAACTGCATTCAGTTTGGACATTTTTTGGACACTCTTTTTATTAACGGTGTAAGGTGCCAAACAGATAAGTAAAATGTAAAGCATTCCTTATATAGAGAAAATACACAAGAGCATCGCACAAAATATTGTCAAAAATCAACGCGATTTTTCAGCTACTTGAAGCTTGCGTTTTATTATACCAAAATTTAATGAACTATAAAACTGCATACACGAAATTTTTCTAAAAATTCTAATTAAGAAATGTGAAATTTTGAAGAAAATATTTTGATTTTTTTTAATTTGCACAAAGTGGAATATTTGGACTTGAATGGCATTTACAGAAGAGTGAACTATATTTTCATAAAAGAAGTATAAAAAGGAAGTGGCAAATAAATAAATCGTCAAACCTTGTCAGTAGGTGTAGGCGGCAGCCGTAGTCGAATGGGTTGGTGAGTGACTACCATTCAGAACTGTCCGAGTATAGAACTACAAATGATAGAAAAAGTTTGCCGTTTGGAGGTGACACAAAAGTGTATGTCCCTCAAAAATATTAAGACGCACACCGCAAATAGGAGGAGGAGATTGGCCAAACACCGACTAAAGGGTTGGAGCGTCACTTATATATTATACAATTAACAACACATGGACTGAAAAGTCCCGGACCTAACAAGGAAAACACGTTTTTGTTTTTGCGTTCAAAATAAGCTTTATTCATCAACGTAACTTCCATCAAGAACAACGCAATTATTTCTTGTGTTACCACTCCATTTTGACGTCCACTGCGTTGCACATCATCGATGTCTCTAAGACTTCGTTTGAAGTCAGCAAACCATCGTTTTATTGTCGTTTCTGATGGGGCGGAGTCCCCATAACACTTTTCAAGCCACTGCTTTGCTTGAACGGTATTTTTTCCCATCCAGAAGGGGTGTAAAATTAGAACACGAAATTCTTTTTGTCCCATTTTTTGAAAATAACAAAAGTAGCGTCACATTTCACACAATAACTCATGAAGTAATGAATAGAATATCATGAAATTTTAACAGCTGTCATTTTAAGGTTAGTGCTAACTGAAAAAGATGTGAATACCATCTATGTACTAGACCTGAAAATTTTGAGCCCAGGTGCTATACTTATATAAGGTTGTCAAAAAAGTCTTGCGGTATTTCCGCAAGCTTGTCTTTGCAAGCGCGTAGTTCTAGTTGTATTCGTCGCATCGGTTCACGCTAGAGCTTTTTGGAAAGCTCTTTTCACGTGCTAACACGTGTTTGATTAATTATTGTTTGCTTTTAGTCGTTCGTGAGTTATAGCGTCGCAAACATGGAGCAAAATAAAGAGAAAATACGGCATATTTTACAGTACTACTACGATAAAGGCAAAAATGCATCTCATGCTGCCAATAAAATTTGTGCAGTTTATGGACCCGATACAGTTTCCATTTCCACCGCACAACGATGGTTTCAACGTTTTCGTTCTGGTGCTGGAGGTGATCGAAGATGCGCCACGGTCCGGAAGGCCTGTCGTCGAAAATTGCGATAAAATCGCTGAATTGATCGAAAGAGACCGGCATAGTAGCAGCCGTAGCATCGGCCAAGAGCTGGGAATGAGTCATCAAACCGTTATAAACCATTTGAAGAAGTTTGGATTCAAAAAGAAGCTCGATGTATGGGTGCCACACGACTTGACGCAAAACAACATTTTTGCCCGTATGGATGCATGCGAATCGTTTCTGAATCGCAACAAAATCGGCCCGTTTTTGAAGCGGATGGTGACTGGCGATGAAAAGTGGGTCACTTACAACAACGTGAAGCGCAAACGGTCGTGGTCGAAAAGCGGTGAAGCAGCCCAGACGATGGCCAAGCCTGGATTGACGGCCAGGAAGGTTCTTCTGTGTGTTTGGTGGGATTGGCAGGGAATCATCCACTATGAGCTGCTCCCCTATGGGCAAACGCTCAATTCGGACCTGTACTGCCAACAACTGGACCGCTTGAATGCAGCACTCATGCAGAAGAGGCCATCTTTGATCAACAGAGGCCGAATTGTCTTCCATCAGGACAACGCCAGGCCACACACATCTTTGGTGACGCGCCAGAAGCTCCCTGGGAGCTCGGATGGGAGGTTTTTTTGCATCCACCGTATAGTCCGGATCTCGCACCAAGTGATTACCACCTATTTCTGTCCATGGCGAACGAGCTTGGTAGTCGGAAGTTGTCCACAAGAGAGTCCTGTGAAAATTGGCTCTCCGAGTTTTTTGACAATAGGGAAGCGAGCTTCTATAAGAGGGGCATTATGAAGTTGGCATCTCGTTGGGAACTCGTCATCGAACAAAACGGCGCATATTTGACTTAAATCGCATTATTATAACCAATTTTATGAACAATTGAAAATTCAATAAAAATACCGCAAGACTTTTTTGACAACCGTATATTTATCCCACATAATTTTTTTGTTTGCGAGTGTTTTGTTTTTTTTGTGTTAAAAAAATTATCAAAAATCAGCGGGAGTTTGGAGCTACTTTAAACTATCACACTTTTAGTCCGAAAATTCTGAAAAATACATGCTATACATGGTGGCGCAAAATTAATCATTCAATTTGGTTTTTGAATAACTAAATTACATTGAATAAAAAAATTATTAAAAAATGGAAGATTAAATACTTAGGGGTAGTACTCAGCATAAATAAAGACCCGCCCTTATCAATACAAGATCGCTTCCCGGCAGCTGACAGAGCATTCTTTGGCCATACCAAACTTATGAAATCTTCATGAATATCAAAGTAACAAAAGTTTAAGATGTGCAAAATTATAAAAGGACCGGTTTTTACTCACGGCTGTGAAACACGGGTCCTTAAAGTTAATGACGTGAATGTACTGATGCGAATTGAAAGAAAAATTCTCATAAAAATATTCGGCCCTATACGATTAGAAGACGATACATACCGTGTTCGCTAGAACTACGAGCTCAGTGCTTAAATCGCGGGACGAAATGTAACGTCGCAATAATTACGATGGTATGGGTACGCCCTAAGAATAAGCAGCGAAAGAGCGACCAAAAAAGCTATTGAAGCAAATCCTGAAGGAGCAAGAAGAAGAGGTCGGCCAAGGTGACGATGGTTACAAAACTTATAAGGCGACATACGAAAGATGAGCATCTCACAACATAGAGCGAAGGCGGGT
Organism: Anastrepha obliqua; assembly: GCF_027943255.1. Lineage (NCBI taxonomy): Eukaryota > Metazoa > Arthropoda > Insecta > Diptera > Tephritidae > Anastrepha > Anastrepha obliqua. The sequence continues at coordinate 14,311,081 of NC_072893.1, forward strand.
TGTCGCGAAGAATAGGGGCGTATTGTAGAGAAGGCAATTGTCCACCACGTACTGTAATGCCAATTTGATGATGATGGAAATCTTTATTTTGTGTCACGCATAACCATTTACACCCTATTAACATGTTTGCGGCTCCATTTTATCGCACAGCACTGTACAAATTGCCGAAGAAATATTGTTTGTAAGTATACGAAAGTTAAGAGCAGCGCAAAAATCCAATTTAAAATGTGTGAAACGGAAACAAAACTCAAAATGAGAATGCAAAAGGATACAAACACAATAATTGAAGAGTAGAAATTGTCACCTATAACCGCTGCGAGTTGAATAGGGAAATAGTCAAAAAGCGCTGACGAGAGGAGCGGCTGGGTCACATGAAAATTGCTTATGAAATACCGAAGAAAAACGCATACAATGGCAGCAATTTAATAAGAGTAATAAAGAGCCACAAAATACGCGGAATTGTGGGTATTCAATGAATATCTCAGGTATGTATGTGCGTTTCTGTGTGTATGGATGTGTGTGTGAATGTATGTATGTATGTGTGAATGTATGTATGTATGTGTGAATGTATGTATGTATGTATGTGTGTAGCTCTTTCATTTGACTACCCATTCAGTAGCTGTTAGGGCCACAGCACTGAAGATTCCTGTGATTTAGCGGCTGGTGTGAAAGCGAATAGCCAAAGCAAAAGAAACGCTTTAGTCAGCCATACGGATCACTTTGCAACTAAAAATTTAGCACACTACGCTACTACGAGCACTGATGTACATACAACATTTTAGAACATCCCTAAAAATTTACAAATATGTTGCCAAAACAGATAAAAGAGTCAGGCTGTAGAAACGCGACAGCAACACGCGAAATTCGGTAAGGCAACTCGGCCAACAGGATGTGCATATTATATTTAGTGAGACGCATTTGAGAGTGAAGAAGGAGGTTGGTTGAACAGGATACATACGAAACACGACTGGCAGTAAATGACCGAGACAAGGACTAAAGAGGTAGACAGAATGATGCTTGTGGCGGTTAAGTGAAGAAAGCTGCCTGTTCAAAATATTACAAAAACGAAAAAAAGAAAAAACCGAAACGAAAAACCTGCACACGCACGCCCATGATGCGGCATGACATGCGTGGGCACACAATCTGAAACGCCTTCGCTTGTGTGAGTGCGTACATATACGTATACCAAGCAGTTTATGCTCTATACTATACAGTCAGCAAATACAGAGAAACTTTAATTGGGTAGAGGAGGTGCAAAAGATGTGTGGAAGTTCGCACTTTGATGGGCTGCTGCATGCACGACGAACATACGAACGGGGGCCTGAGTAGTAGTAGCAGCGCAGAGAATTGCATCAAACGCAACGTTAGCCACGAACACCCCAAAGCAAACAAGAACCCCAACCAAAGACTAAAGCAAACTAAAACAAACTCAACTAAGCTGTGGCGAAATGCTGCAAACCAAACCAAACAGCAACAAAACAAATGCAACTATGTTGGGCTGATGCATTGAACTAGCAAACTAGCAAGTATACATAAATATGTGTGTGTGTTTGTGTATATGTCATACGAATCGGCAGCTAAAGGACTTTGCAACCAAATGACCGACACAAAGCGCAACCGATAGCCGGACAAACCAAATGAACGTAGCAACAACGCTTGTCAAATGACTATACGTACGATAATAACAACAAATACGCGCTGAAGCAATTTAACAAACGATCAACGCGGCAATGGCGCTCCCCCACCCCACAGCTTCCCACAATCATGCCATTCGCTGGCAAACTTTCTGCACGCCGCTCAATAACTAAAATCAAGAACATGCCAAAAGGACAAAGGAAGCTGGTGCAGAAAATACCATCACGAGTACAAAACGGTTACTCGTTACTCTGCCCAGTGTGAAAAGCAAATGTAAGCCACATCGCACAAAACCAACAGCAACCAACGGCAACCAACATCAACCGACGCAACTGAGGAAGCTGTAGACCAACAATAACAGCAACTAAAACAACACAAGCAAAATAGAGTCAACAAACAAACAAGACACTGACGAATCGAAAGAGCGAGAACGCGCACGCGAGTCCATAGTGTATCGTCACACGCAATCCAGAAAGGACTCTCAACTATTGCTGTCATGTATGTGCTGGTGTTTGGTGGTGACTGTGACGGTGGCAACAGCAGGAATTTCATTAAACGCGTTACGCGGAACCAACAATATACAATGCAACAGAAGCAGCAACAACAGCAGCAGCAGCAACAGCAGCCATAATGGAGGCACCAAAGCAATGACATAAAAGTGCACAACACACGAACGCAACCTGAATTGTGTGTGACGAACGGATCGACAGACCAACAAAACGTGCGTCCGTCCACCATCCGCCGTCCGTCCGTCCATTCAACATCCACATCCGCATCCGCATTTGGCTCGCATTGGCATGCAAAGACGATAGCTTCGCCCAGCAGAGGCTTCTAACCACCGAATGCCACAACATAAACACATGAAAATGTAAATACGTGGTCGAGTGGGGGCGGGTGGGCAACAAGGTGGCTATGTAACTATCCCAGCACTCATATCCCGTGGAGAGTCGTGCTGCCGCAGGCTAACAGAGGGGGGGAAGGCAAGGCTTTCATAGCAAGGCTTTCATACACTTTGTATAACAGGCATATATACTTAGCTGGATACACATCGAATAGTTTAAGATGGTGTACTTTATGGATTAGAGCAATAAATAGTGGTTGGTCGATTACTCGCAGGCAAACTTTAAGGCAACTTTAATGGAAGAATTTAAATGTACTTAAATTAGTATAATAAAAGTAATTTGGTTGAACTTTATATAGTAAAGAGCACATTTTATTAGATTTAATTTATTAAAAACACGGTGTTGCACTGGTTCCGAATTTTCAAGTGGCCTAGTACGAGGGTTGCCTTTTATATTTTCTGCCGAATATAGAAAAGCGGCGACCTGTAGCCGAATGGGTTGGTGTGTGACTACTATTCGGAATTCAGAGGGAACATAGGTTCGAATCTCAGTGAAACACCAAAATGAAGAAAAAAATTCTTTCCAATAGCGGTCGCTCCTTGGCAGGCAATGGCAAACCTCCGAGTGGAGTTCTGCCATGAAAAGTTTCTCATAAAAAATGTCTGCCGTTCGGAATCGGCTTGAAACTGTAGGTCCCTCCATTAGTCGAACAACACACCACAAATAGGATGAGGAGCTCGGCCAAACACCCGAAAGGGTGTAAGCACCAAGTAAAAAAACAAAAAAAAAAAAACAAAAAAAAAATAAAAAAAAAAGAAAAAACAAAAAAAAGAACAAAAAAAAAAACAAAAAAAACTATAAAAAATACATTAAAATAACAATGAAAATGTCTTCATTGTTTTTCAAAATATATTCCATGGAAGTTCATACACTTCTGCAATCGTTGACACTAATTTTTGAAGCAGTTTTGCTACTCAGAACTGGATACCTCCAAAACGCGCGGTTTAAAGGCGTCAACAGCTTCTTCAGGATTTCAAAAACGTTCACCCCGCATTGGATTTTTGATGTACGGTTCATGTATGGCAACAAAAAGAAATCATTAGGTTCAGAGCTGTAAGGCGGCTAAACCCTTAATTCCATCGTTTGAGTGCTCAAAGACTCTTTTGCATGAGCCGATACGCGAGAGCTCGCATTGCCTTGGTGAAGGATGGTTTTTGTTGTTGTTGTAGCAGCATAAACATTTACCATAGATGTACGGGGAATCTTGCCGGAGTGATAGTTCTTGACCGGGTTCTAAATTCGGGTCGTTCGGGTAACATAGAATCGACCGTCGTGGTAACGTGAAAGATGATTCGTCCTCGGCGGTTGGTTCTCCTAATTCTTCGAAAAGTTCTGGTAAACATATGGTTGCGTATCACACAGAAATGACTATTTTAAGTTTCTCTAGTCGCACAGTTCTCGTATGGACATACAATTGCGATTTGATCAGATTTTCTGAAAATACATTTGCTTTGAGTTGCTTCTTCCGCGAGCAATTTTTGTTGGATTAAGCGCGATTCGGAACTTCAATACTGTCCATTGCTGTCTTGTTTGCGGCTCACCTGTTGCGATATCATAGATGTTCTTTCAACCACCGCGGCTGAATTTTTTCTACACTTCCCTATTCCACTTAGTCAGTTTCTCGAAATTGGTTTTATCATCATAAGTTACATACTATATTACATAGTGAGCGTCTTTGCTCACTGCTGCCCAATGAGTTGTAATTTACGCAATTAGTCACCCAGGCATTTTCATTTCCGTCTGGGCCGTCAAATTGTAAAGTAAGGCGCTGATAAACCGGCAAAAACCTTTTACAATGTGCGTGAGGGAGTTAGAAAATTCGTGAAAATTTTAGAAAATTACTAGTTCCTTGCAAAACTAGTCTACTTTATGACGGTAGTTTCTATTTTTATGGCGCCATTGCAGCCACATGGGCTTTTGCATGGCTATAAATCGGTGGAGACTGTGGATTTGAAGCATACAATTTCAGAGCAAGTTTTTTTTTAGTAGTGCACGCGCTTCGGCAGAAAATATGTAACCTCCGAGTGCATTTCTGTCACGAAAATGCTTCTCAAAAACACTATCTATAAAAAAAAATTGAAAAAACTCCTTCTATAGGGTGGTTAAGTTTCAAGGGCCGGTGTTGATTTTGAAGAAAATACAATATGTGTAGGAAATTATTGTCATTTCTCTTTATTATGATAATATTGGTATGGCTCAATTACGTATGGAACAAAATATCGGCCAAATGGCCGCCATGGCCTCGGCGGCATACCTCCATCCGATGGTCTAAATTTTCGATTATGCTGAGGTATAATTGAGGTTCTATGCCGTTAATGTGCCGAATTATCTCATCCTTTAGCTCTTGAATTGTTTCTAACTTATCGACGTACCCTTTTCTTTCAAATAACTCCAAAGAAAGAAGTCCAACGGTGTCGTTGACGTTTAGGTGTGGTTCACATTCAATATTGGCCCTTGAAATTTAACCACCCTATATAATTTTGCTTTTTCATGCACGAAGATTCAAACCTACGCACTCCCGAATGTTAGCCACACACCAACCCATTCGGCTACGTCAGCCACCATCTATATAGAAAATTCAGGCATCATTAGGTCGCAAATATTGGCTTAATTTTGATATTAGAAAATGTTAAGTTCTCAAATTACTCGCCACATATACATATTTTCTCGCTTTCTAGTGGCGTCATTTTCGCACAACCAAACAGTGAGTTGATGAAAATTTTAATATGTACATTAAAACCCTTTAAGTCATCTGTTTAGTAATGAAAATTCCAAAAAAAACAAAAAAGTGCACATAAAATTTCACATTTATTACCTTTGGAAGATGTGGAATGTGGAAGCTTTTATTATGTACACATATGTATGTATGTGTATATATTATTTTCTTTGACGAAGTTGTTGACCGCTTTTCAGCTTCTCATATCTTCATTTTCATCTTCAAGTACATACGAGCGCAATATAATAACTGTGGTGGGCAAAGATTAAGCGAACGAAGTGAAATTCGCCAAATTCATGGCATGGCAACCGAGACCGGCTGGCTGGCTGCTCATGTATTGCTGTTGGTTGACTGGATACGAGGAAAACGCCTACCTATGCTTGAGATATATTTGCTAGCTCGCATTTGCATTTGCACGTTCTTGTATTCGGTTTCTGCAGTTGCCACAGTGCAGCCACGCATGCAATTATTCATAGCTCGCGCAGAGAACCAAACTTGCGCCGTCGCCCTAACCGCGTAGTAGCTAGGCAACCTGCTGCGACTCAGATCCCGGGCAGTAAACACAACTACATCGTCGCTACATTGGCACATTTATGCTTCACACATGTGTATGTGTGAGTAGATATGCAAACACGTAAATGTTCAACTAATTGAATTAAATAGGAATATGCGTGTGTCGGATAGGCCGAATGTACGTTAATTAATTGGAAATGAAATAAGATGAAAGGTCAGTCAGCTGGTAGTGTATGGCAGGTTTATATTTCCAACATTCCAACTCCATATTGCTTAATGTTATCGAACGGTTACGGCTTTGTTGCATGCCGAGCAACAAAATTAAGTTGCTCATACGCCCTGCAGAACCAGTGGAAGTTGGCTGCAGCCAAATGCGAGTTTACTTTTACTGTTACATGGCTTACAATTTACTGCATCAAGTTCAAAGTAAATTTACGGTGCGCGTACAAACGGGGCGAACAGCAACACCTGAATCAGTAAGAAATGTAAAAAAAACAACAACAATAACAACTTAAAGTACAATAGGAATAGTGCATCGCGTTGCAGGGCAAATTTGATGGGGGCAGGTAATGCAATTAAATTTTCTCGTCGACAGCTCAGACTCACAAGTCGGCGGCCGAGTTTAACTATAAACATACATACATACATACGTACAAATGCATCGTTATGCAAGCGAGTATATTTCAATAGGCCAAGTGTTCGAGTGTGCAGGTTGGTCGTTCTGTTATTTGTGATGCGACGACGATAGCCGGCGACATGGAAAGCGCTATTACGCGTACGAAGCGGAGGAGCGAGTGAATAAGATGCTGGTTAAAAGTAAGTGCATTGCGGGGAGGGAGCGGAGTGAGATAAAAGATGATGCAGTGGACAAAAGACGAGCGATGAACGCGAGTAACGAATTTCAATCAAACGAAAGCATAGCGCTGAAGAGTGGAGGTAGGAGAAAAATCAATATCATCATTACATACAGTAGGCGAATGAAGGACCAAAAAACAAAAACAAAACACAAAAAAAATGCACAAAGTGCAAAGTGGGCCTTCATCTCACTGGCACATGGCTGAAGTTGGTTGATACACAACAAACCTTGTAGCCAGCCAGCTCAGCCATGAGAGCAGTGAGTTGAGCGCACACAGCTATTGATTTTTAACAAATGATAGTAAGCCAAGTAAAAAAAAAACAAAAATTAAAAAAAAAAAATAAGCGCAAGACAAATGAAGAGATGACAAGAAAAATAAGCAACTAATAGCAAAATTAAAAAGAAAATATATGGAAGATGTATGTATGTATGTATGCGCATATATGCAACAAGAAAGCTAACGCAGCCAACAACAGCACGACAAAAGCGTGTTTGAACGCTGGCGCAGTGGCATACAATTATTGCTGGGGACGGTGGTCGGGCGCAACAGGATATCTCAGAGGATATTTGCAATTTGCGTGAAGGTGACGAACTGATGATAACTGGCTAAATGTAGCATACACAAATATGCTTGCGAATCAAGTTGCGAATGGCCATTTTGCATGTGTTTGAGTGAAAAGACAGGAACTCATGACTGGATTACAAGGTTGTTGTCTGAACAAAAACAAGTGAAATAATTTCAGCAATAGTTTATATGTAAGGCAAGCGCAGGTATATTTGTGACCTTTTGGCAAAAGTATTTAGGCCGACTTAACTTTTTCAAACTGTCGCATTCTAAATTATTTACTTCGAATGTAATATTTAAAATATTAATTACTCATGCCCTTAACTTAACAATCCATCTTAATTAAAGGAGAGCGAATTGGCCGGTAAAAGTTCATGATTTATTGGTCTAAGAGCAAGGCATAAAATTCATATAATTGCTTTGCAAAAATTCATAAATACTAACATACTTGCAGGTGTATGTGTGTGTGTACTATGTATTTGGGCATTGTATTAAATGAGCAGTCATTTCATAAATTAAGTGTTTGATTAATGATAACGCCAACGTGTCCAAACTAAGTATGTAGGCTTTAGAGCTTTAAATAGCTCAGCATCTCTTGTTCGTCCAAACCGAATTTGCAAGCAGTACCAAAAACTGTGAGTAAGAACCACACTGAGTTTATAAAAATACATATATTCATACATATATACTTTCACTCCAGTTTGCTCAACATTAAAAAACTTAATAAATAAAGAAAGATTAAAAAAAAAAATCAAACAAACAGTAATAAATAAAAAAACAAGACACTAAATACTAAATAAATGAAGAAATGAAAAGAAAAAATTAAAAAAAAAACAGTAAATATATGTATTGTAATATATAAAAATAAAATTAATTTGGTAAAAAAAGTTTTAAAAATTTTATTAATTAGAATTGGTTAATATTAAAAAAAAGAAACAAATTCATAAATACTGAATCAGAAATAAATAATAATAAATAAATAAAAAAATTAACAACAATAAATACATATAAAAAAAATACAAATAAAGAAAAAATAAATACAAATAAAATTAAAAAAAAAAACTTAAAAAAAATAAATGCAAATAAAAAAATAAATACCAATAAAAAAATAAATACAAATAAAAATAAAATTAAAATTAAAAAAAATAAATACAAATCAAAAAAAAATTAATTAAGTAAAAATAAATTAAAAAATATTAAATAAATTATAACTGCTTAATTTGCAAAAAAATAAAAACTAAATACATAAACAAAGAATTAAAATAAAAAAATTATAACTAAATAAATAAAAATACAAAAAAAAATGAATTAAGCAAAAAAAACAATTAAAAGAAAATTATATTAAAATTGCTTAGTATTAAAAAAACAATGAATATATAAATACAGAACTAACCAATAATAATATCGATCTCGCTGGCAAAGCGATTGCAGCGAAAGCAGCGACACGCATGAATGCTATATTGAAATGGAATAAGTATCTTGGCCATTCGGCCATACTGAACAGGAACACTGTTATCTCTTCCGACATAGACTATCATGTAAGTCTTCCATCACCACCCTTGCTATTCTCCTGTTCACTCCTAACTAGGGAAGAATGGAAGATGGTTCAAAACAAGCCGGTAAAGTGGGATTTGGAATCTTTTCCAATTCTCCTCACATCAATCTATCATTTAGATTACCCAACTACTGTAGCGTATTCCAAGCGGAAGTATGCGCTATCTGGTATGCTGCGAAAACTCTCTTAGAAAATAGAATATCACTAGAGGATATCCGCTTTTTCACCGCAGTCAAGCGGCCGTTCGAGCACTCAGCTCCTCTTATACCCACTCAGATGTGGTTCGATCCTGTCTCTTATCTCTTAACGAGATAAGTGTTCAGAATTCTGTCCAAGTTATCTGGATACCGGGTCACAGTGGATTTGAAGGTAACTGCAAAGCTGATGAGCTCGCAAGAGCTGGAGCTGCGCAATCAAATGTTAGTAACTTACCCACAATCCACATTCCGCTCTCAACATGTAAATTGCTCATTGATCGAGAATTTCACAGCGTTGCTGATCGGAGGTGGCGAGTGGAAACTACTTGCGTTACGACCAGACAAATCTGGCCATCCTACAATCTGAAACAGACAAAAACCCTTATAAGTCTTTCAAAACACGAACTAAGGCATATAATATCTCTTATCACCGGCCACTGCCTTTTGGGCACTCACGCACATCGGCTCGGGGTTTCTCAAAACGAGCTGTGCAGATACTGCGAGGACGAAGATGAGGAAGTATCGAGCAGGCATTTGCTAGCCAGAAGTCGACTCGCTCTTCTAGGCTCTCCAACAATTGACAATCTTTCAGTACTCTCGAACCTGAAAATCGAATCTCTCATCAAATTTTCGAAACGAATTAATATATTTGACCAAAATCTTCAATAAAAATCTCGGTTAGGTGGGGAAATCATATAACATAATGAGCTCTAGGGCAACACAACGGACCCAACTTGCGGTCTATGTGGCACTCCGATGCGGGGTCACCCTTAAACCAACCAACCAACCAAAGACACCAAAAAAAATCCAAATTTAAGAAAGCATATACATATGTATGTATAAAAAAAATTAAAAAAAAAATAAAATTAAAAAAAAATTAAATTAAAAAAAATATAATTAAAACAAAATAAAATAACAAATAAAAAAATAAAACAAAACACCACAAAAAAAAACAAAAAACAAATGAATAAAATAAAATTGAAAAATAAATAAATTAAGTAAAAATAAAAAAAAAAAATGTTTAAAACAAAAAAAATTAAAAAAAAAAACAAAAATAAAAATTAACAAAAAAATGTAATAATAAAAACACAAAACTCTTTCATTTGTTTTCGAAGACCTGCGAAAGTCAGTTACAAGATCAATCGAGGGTATTTCTTGTGTATTTTAAAACGGTCCATTACGTCAGCATGTGAGTGAGTCTAGGTGCCATGCCCTAAAAATGGCTATTTTTGCCATTTATGAATTTATTTTGACAATACTTTTCTTTGACAGTCAAACGTACGAAACATTGTTGTTGCTCTAGTGCTACCACCATTAATGAATGCGTCTTGATTAGTGCCCAATATATTTCTTTTCCAATATGGCCTATATAATGCCGCATTCTTAGCTTCAAAACTCAACTCAAATTGAGTGAAAAAATTGATTTATGATACTTTTTAAAAAATAGTAACGCTTCCTGTCATCTCTGGTATAACAGCGATCCTCATGTGCTCTATAATTTCTGTCTAATGGAAGCATGCACAAAAGACGCTGAAGTTGAAGTGCAAACCTCATAAAGAACCTAATCCAATAGAAGCCAAAGCCATAATTGGAAAATATTTGACTAATTCGATTCTAACAAACTGCATTGAATGCAACTATAATAGTTATTATACGCAATATTCATTCAATCAAATGCATAGTCAACATCCTTAGCTATAATAGCTTCACATCTTCGAGTCATAATTTGTGTTAATTTCTGTGCAAGTTGTGGAAATAATCGGCTCCAAATCAGCGGAATTTGTCTTGATAACTGGTTTGACCATCCATATTTATTTTCCTATTGTCCAAATATTTCCAATAGGGTTGGCATCAGGCAACTGTGAAGGCCAATCCAAAATTTCAGTCCCATTTTACTCTTTCCACTCTACTCACCTTCGGCCTTGATGCTTACTATAGATTCACTGTATTCTTGTAAAACCTAACGTTGCCTAGTTCGTACGCACATCTCCGCAGCTGTGGGTAATAATGCTTTTTGGTAAATTTTAAATTTATTTGGCATTAAAAAACTGCAAACTCTAGTAACGCAAATTCTTATTAATAATACATATAAAAGAAAAGAAAAGCACTGAAATAAATTCGATTTTCAAAATTACGGATTATGGAGTCTACGTGTCAAAAGCACCTTCCTGTGCTTCTCACAGCGCATTATCTAAAGTAAGTAAGGAAACATGTTCAGCATTATCAGTGGGGAAATAAATATTTCCTCCCGTCTCCCTACCGATACTAAACCAAAATCACTGAATGACATTTGCAGACTGTATTTTGCGCACCGCATGCTGATGGTGCTTACATAACCAGATAACCAGGGAAAATTTCAACAGAAATTAGCAAAGAGAGCAAAAAATGCAGAGCAGAAAGAAAGGAAGTAAGAAACAAATTAAAAAAGAAAAAATAAAATAGCATAGGGAAAAACTTCAAAGATACATAAATGTTAAATGGCAAATCAATAATGCCAAACCCGCAAAAAAGCTATGCACCAAAGCTTTCAAATATATTTTCGTAAGAATGTAACGCGAATGCGTGTGTGTGTGTGTATATGCCTATGACCTGTTATGTATAAATAGACACAAGAAGTACATACATATGTATGTAGATAGGGCGCCACGTGCATGCAGTCACAGATATATAAATATATGCATGAATGTACTTAAATATGATTAAACGAGTTCTGTAGGAAAAACATCTGGTGGCCGTGATGTAAGTGAACTTCTGACTAGAGCATGTACAACAAGGTGGAGCAAAATTCTTGTTATTATCCGATTTCGTTTTCGACTAACTTTTTTACTGGGTGTGCAACTAAGTTTTAAAAGATTTATAACATATAGTAATACTAGTGTCAAATTGTACTGAGTATTTGTGTAACGAGTTTCATGTCAAAGCGTCATCATTAAGTGTCGTTTCTTAGTTTGTGTCATTTCGTCGAAGTGTAAACAACAAATTTTTTTATACAAAGACTATGTCAGCTTTTGTGCCTACAAAACTTCATTCGCGGGAAGCATTGCTATTTTGCTTCCATCTGAAGAAAAGTGCAGCGGAAAGTTATCGGATGCTGTGTGAGGCGATAAACGGAGCACTCTACAGACAACAACTTATGCGATTGAAGCGAGAAATTGCGGAAAAACGTCCGGAATGGGACACCAGACATGAGACATTGATCTTTCATCATGACAATGCTCGGCCGCATGTCGCACAAGTGGTCAAAACTTATCTCGATGGTAGCGGATGGGAAGTTCTACCCCACCCGCCTTATAGCCCAGATCTTGCACCATCAGATTACCATTTGTTCCGGTCGATGCAGAATACCCTTACGGGAGTGCGTTTCACTTCGGTTGAAGGTATCCAAAATTGGCTTGATGAGTTCTTCGCCTCCAAAAGCGAGCAGTTTTATTGGGACGGAATCCATGCATTACCAGAGAAGTGGGAAAAAGTTATAGCTAGTGATGGACAGTATTTTGGATAAAATAGGTTGTACCAATTTTTAACAATAAATTTTTGAAATCGAAAAAAAACCTTTAAAACTTAGTTGCACACCCAATAAATAAAAAAAATTATATAGAGTGAAGGAAATCTTTAGTTGGTGTCTTTATTGCTTGTCTCGTTGTATACTGCACGTACCTCTGTACTCACATATTTAAGCTATAGTACAACACTCAAACTGACAAAATAGGGCATATAAAAAACAAAAAACTTTGAAAAATAAAACAAAGTATTCCACCACAGGATTTGGGCTCATATAATTAATTCATCTACCACAAAATTATATAAATTTTGATCAACTCTATACCTTGCACTGCTACATTTTGTATATACAGTAAGGCGCAAAATTAATCACCCTATCGCAAGATTTATAAAATTAAAATATTTTTTTTGCTTTTAAATAAAAAAAGTTGTTCAAAAACCAAATCGGATGATTAATTTCGAGCCACCTTTTTTTATATAAGGAATTTCCTCTTTATTGGATATAATTTCCGCACGTCGTTTGCTCTCGAACTGCACCAGGTCATTCTATTAACCCTAGACTAATTTTTTGCCATTCCTCCTGGATGATCTGCCACAAATTAGGTTAGGATAAATGACTGCTCTAGCGAGGGGCCCACTTGGGCAAACTTTCAAAATTCGTAACCTTGCTCTAGAGAATGCTCAGTGCTCTACGCGTCCTCTAAGCAAGACAAGCAAATCGGGTCTTCAATGATTTTAATGGTGGTTATATGCTGACCCCATGGGTTGTGTCCCGTAATAATACCGACAACGAACGTCTTTTCTTCCAAGTTTTAAAAGAAAGTTCGACAGTTTTTTGTTCGGGCTTGTCACAAAACACTTTGCAGTTCTGCAGCGTTCTAGACCGGACCACCGCTCTCTTTGTATAAGTAAATTGCATGCATAATCGTTGATTCACTTCAGGATTCCTGTAGAACTGATTCCGACCATCGGCTCTGGTCCCTGTGGGGTAAACGGTGATCCGTAGTTGGCTATTCGGTGGGTGCGTCAGTATCATTCAGGTTTCACTATTTTTGTTCAAAATACGGATCTTAACAATTATACCATAAGTAAGAATGGCATGATTAAAATGCCCACCCTGAGCATCGCACGTCTATAGGTAAAATCAGCCAAACAGTCGATTCATGAAAGTCTGATCAACAGAACGTCCTGTCCGTCCATTTTAGGCCTGCCAGTTCTTTTTCTACTCTTCCTCGACAGAACCAGTTTCTTGAAATTTTATCATCAACTTTTGAAGTGTCGACTCATTCGGACGATTATTTCCACTAAAAAAATCACAAATTTTGCGATATTTTGTTCTTAAAGAGCAACCATCTTTTTATAATAAGTTCCAGTACTTTTAATGCGTTGTTCTACAGTGCAAAATTGACAAAAAGATACAGTCTGGGAATTATTCACTACTTACATCCGTCAGTTATTCGTTGTTCTCGTACTATGTCAAGATCCTTTGTGTTCCCGTGCTTCTCAATGTTGTTGTTGACTGTAGACTAAAAGCTAACAATTGCAAGAAATGTGAACATTGCAGGCAACACCAAAAGATGAAGCAACAAAAATCTCCCTGTATGAACGCGGTCTTATGAAACTCTCTTGAAGGAGAGTAGGCAGCATTGAAAATAGTGAATTATACCGGTTTTATGAGATATAGCCATACTCGCTAGCGGCGAATCTTGCTCGATAGCTTTATTGTTGCTTTCACATGCAAATTTTCCGTCAAATGTGCAGAGCCCAAGCATAGCGAGCAGAGAAGTGCCGAATGGAAGACACCTAAAGAAAACATCTACGAAAGTGGGTGAGCACCACAAATCCAACATTTGACTTACGAAGAATTATATTTAAAGCGAACGTAAACAGATTTGTTTTAATAATTTTCTAAAAAGTATTGTTGTAACAGCAATTTGTAAGAGATAAATACAAGGAATTTCTTAAAAATTTAGAAAATTGGAATTTCGTCTGATCATTAAAATTAATAAAAACTTTAAAAAGTAGTTCCATAACTTTCCAGCAGTTAATGAAAAAAAAACTAGAAGCACTCTCGTATTTTCAGCAGTTGTCTAAGAAATGTGTTAATATACGAAGAGTTCATATTGAAAACTAAAAACGCAAAAAAAAACTATAACCACTCTCGTATTTTTGGCAGTTGGCTAAGAAATGTGTTAATTGAAATATAAAAATATAAAAACACGAAAAAAACAAAAACTAGGACCACCCTCGTATTTTCAGCAGTTGCCTAAGAAATGTGTGAATATACGAGGAGTTCATATTGAAAAATAAAAACGCAAAAAAAACAAAAACTAGGACCACAGTCGTATTTTCAGCAGTTGCCTAAGAAATGTGTGAATATACGAAGAGTTCATATTGAAAAATAAAAACCCAAAAAAAAAACAAAAACTAGAACCACCCTCGTATTTTTGGGAGCTTTAAGCGAACTTAGCGAAGGTTACGAGGCGAAGACTATAAATACAAGAATTTTAAGGCAATTGAAGGCCATAAAGTTTTCTTTACACACACAGAGTTAGGTTATATGCGTGTATGTATGTATGTAGGTATGTAAAATACATAAAGCTTACACATAAACAGATTTACTCATACACACATACATATAAACTAGTGTCTCAGTATTTCATGCACAGGCTGCAAACAAACGAGCCTTTATATATAAATATAGATACATATTTAGTACCGAGCGCAGAAATGCATACATACATCCATACACACATATGTACATGCATACATACATGCATATATAAGTTTACAAATTTTGATTATTCCTCTAGCTTACTCAACCACACACACACACACACATTTGTTATATAAAAATCTACATACACAAATTTATATAGGAAAATATGTATAAATATACATATTATATATGCATATACGCACATACATACATCCACCTACAAGTATTACTTATGATCAAATTCAGCGAAACATTAAATGCCAAATAAACAAAATATGTTTGCACGCGAAAAGCTCCAAGCTAACCAAAAGGATCCATTTATTTACATTCACATATATAAAAAAGCACACAAAAAAAACACCCAAAATATGTTTATATGTACGCTTTTTGCATATGTCGTTTATATTAAATCAATACACACAACTGCACACATACGCATCCATATACAAATTCAATTTCATCCTTTGGTGTGTGCACGAAATAAAACGACATAAATGTAGCCAACGTTGAATACCCAAAATTACAAGCATTTTACGGCCATAAACCGCAGATTGAGTAGCTGAGACACGGGACGACGAGAACAGACCGACCACAACGACCATTCCAAGTTAACCACCACGATAACACCAATGGCGATGACGTTGGTTCATAGACATACATATACAATTTTTGGTAGATAAACTTACAGGCAAAAACATACATACGCTATACTACATATATACACACATACATACAACTGTGTGTCTGTTTATTCATTAAGGTGCATCACTCTCCGCACGAACAAAAATCGGTACGCTACTTCCTCAGATTTATACAAATTATTATATACATATATCTTTATTTTGATTCTGTTGATAAAAATTTTAAATATTTTTATGCAGACCTTTCAAGCTTACACTCTGCTATCACCTAAGTTGCTTTTGAAGAAAAAATGTTTGTAAAAATGTATTTTATTTATTTATTATTTTTGGAGGTACTTTCAAATCGAGGCAGCTCACGTAAATCTTAATATAATATTTTTCGAAATATTTAGGCGGAAACATTAAAATATAATAAAGGGTGGTTAAATTTCAAGGGTCGATGTTGAATGTGAACCACACCTAAACGTGGTTATTGGGGTTATTTGAAAGAAAAGGTGTACGTCGATAAGCCAGCAAGAATTCAAGAGCTAAAGGACGAGCACCTTAACGGCATAGAACCTCAATTATGCCTCAGCGTCATCGAAAATTTGGACCAACGGATGGAGGTGTGCCGCCGAGGCCGATGTTTTGTTTCATACGTAATTGAGCTATACCAATATTATCATAATAAAGAGAAATGAGAATAATTTCTTAAAAAAATTTTATTTTATTCAAAATCATCACCGGCCTTTGAAACTTAACCACCCTTTAGATAAAGAACTATTTGCATTTGGTGGTCTTTGGAGGTGTGCCGCCGAGGCCGCGGCGTCCATTTGGCCGATATTTTGTTCACATCTGTTGTTTATTATTTAGTTACCGGTTACCGACCAAGTTGCGATGGTAAGTGATCCCATTCAGCACGGCTTTGTTAAGAGTAGATCTACTGTTACGAATTTAGGGTTATTTACAAATTATGTCTTAAACCAATTTGAAACAGGCCAACAATGCGATGTCATATTCACCGATTTTTTGATAGCGTTTGATCGAGTCAGCCATAGTATCCTACTTAAAAAGCTGGGTTCATTTGGTCTTCATCCTAGTGGCTTGCATATTATCTAACAGATAGAACTCAATTCGTTCGTATAAATAACATAAAATCTGATGCCATCAAAGTTACCTCAGGCGTACCTCAAGGTAGCCATGTTGGGCCACTATTGTTTTTAATGTTTGTTAATGACATTTCAAACGTTTTCGAGACATCACGTTGTCTGATGTATACAGATGACCTGAAAATTTATAGTCGGTTAGAGAACGTAACTGACTGCATAAGACTTCAAGAAGACTTAACAAGATTAGAAGCTTGGTGTGATGATAATTCAGCACATGTCATTCAGTACACGAAAAGTTACGATTGATTTCGATTACAAGTTGGGCACTATCACCCTCACAAAAATGTATGAAAAGAAAGACTTGGGGGTCATATTTACATCGAAAATGTCGTTTTCCAAACATATAAACTTTATGATTGCCAAGTCTAGATCTATGCTTGGCTTTGTAATAAGGAATTCAAGGGAGTTCCACGATATTTCTACGCTGAAGAATTTGTATTTTTCTCTTCTGAGATGAAACCTCAAATATTGCAGCATTATTTGGGATCCATTCTATATGGGTTCATCTTTAAGAATTGAGAAGGTTCAAAAACGTTTCACTCGATTTGCTATTCATTCACTTCGTTGGCCTTGCAGTTTGCCTGCATATAAAAGCAGATGTCTTTTGTTAGCATTGCCAACTTTAGAAATGCGGAGAAAAACTTCATCGGTAATGTTTATAAGGGACATAGTTACGAATCATATCAAATGTCACTTCTTGCTGGAGCTAACACTCTTTAATTGTTCCACTCGTAACCTAAGACTCAGCAATATGTTCCATTTACCGTATCACAAGACCAATTTTAGTCGAAATGAACCGCTTGCACGTTGTACAAGACAGTCTAACCAATTATGCAAACCTTTAGATATATTCTCTAACTCACCAGAGACTTTCAAATCAAAACTTAATCTGGAGATACACTTTTTGAATTGTGACTAATGTATCTCACAGTATTGTTTACCATATATTATATTTAACCTTTAGTATTAGTAATCTATTTAAGTTATACTTTAATTGATGAAATGAATAAATAAATAAATAAATTTTATTCTGAACTATTCGAGAGTATAATTTTCTCTAGCAGAGGTGACGTGAATTGGCCACCGACTCCGCAGTCTTTTTTCTTGTTAGATTTTCTGAAGCTGGAGGTCTATGCTAATAAATCAAATTGGACCAATGCTTGCAAAATCTATTTAATCCAGGTTATTGCCCGACCTCACCCAGATCTACAGACCAGAGTTACAGAGAATTTTACCTGGCGAATCTGTACCACCGAGAAAATATCACCGCAGTAAATACTTGGAAGGAAATCACATTCCTTACTTGATGGCATAAGTAAAAAAAATCGAATAAAAATAAAATAAAATTCTTTATTATCTCACACACCGCTTGTTTTATACCATTTCAAACCGCTCCTATTATTGAAAGTACTCTATTTGTTATTTTTTTATGATAGCAATTCAAATTTTCCATGCGGTTTTCTCTAAGCGTAGATTGCACAGTAGTTCGGTTAATGCCACGATAAAGCCAAATCACCCAATCGTTTATTATCTACAATTTTGTGCTTTGTATTTCTAGAGTTTTGTGGCTTTAGCGTCGCCGTAAGGAAGTTTTTTATTTGTATTATTTTGTGGTTTTGTGTTTTAGTTTATCTTTATCGTAGAAAAAGTGATTTTAAACATAATACTTGAGTACAAATGTCCGTCATAAAATTTACAAGAAATTAGAATACCCAAGTAGAAAAATCTTAAACTTGCCCCATCCCGGAAATAACATCAGAAGAGATAGAACGAGCGTTATCTCAAATGGCAAACGACAAAGCAACGGCTAGACAACATTTCAGCCGAGGTATGGAAAAGTTTGGGAGCAACAGTCATCAGCTTCTAACATTCTTATTCTTATTTAGATACTTATGAAATGAGACTTTCCTTCAATTTCAAACGTTTATTAACAAAAAATGGTTACAAATTTAATCTTCAAGATAATAGCCATCACTAGCGACACATTTTTCCTATCTCTCAGGCAATTGTGGATGCCGCGCCAAAAAAATTTGCCGTCTTTGGCCGCAAACCAATCATTGAGCCATTTTTTGGCTTCTTCGTGAGAATTGAAGCGCTGCTCGGAAAGTACGTGGTCCATTGACGCAAACAAATGATAATTGGAGTGGTGAGTAAGCCGCATGCACCAGCGGTTCCCAATCGTACGTCTCCACCAATTCCCGGGTCGCTTTTGTTCGATGTGGCGGTACATTGTCATCAAGAAAAATTACTTTGTGACACCGATCGGCATATTCTGGGCGTTTTCGGTGTATAGCGCTGTTCAAATTGGCCAATTGTCGTTGGTAGCGTGCAGTGTCAACTGTTTCACCAGGTTTTAATAGCTCGTTGCAAATCATACCACGCTGATCCCAGAAAACACACAGCATTGCCTTGCGGCCGAAGCGATTTGGTTTGGCCGTTGTTTTTGGCTTGTGGCCGGGTGGACCATACGATCGTTTACGCTTGGGATTGGGGAAATACATCCATTTTTCATCACCCGTAACGATTCGATGCAAAAATGACTTCCTTTTGAACCGGGAGAGCAGCATTTCACAAGTGATTTTTCGGTTCTCAACGATGTCCGCAAATCGTAGTTTGAAGGCACGAAATTCGACATTTTTAAGAGCGACACAAATGCATTGTTGTATGAAACGTAACAAACGAAAAACTGAATATTGTTGACAGAGGACGGATGAAAAAAACAATATATTTGGGAGGGTTTAAAAATACTCCTAGCGTCATCTATGGACTAATAGCTGAAAGTCTCATTTCATAGGTATCTACCAATAGTAAAATTTGCTTTTTGAATCGGCTATAAAAAAATTGAATCGGCTTCTAAATGGCAACAAGTTTGCGAACAAAACGGGGAATATTTGACTTGAATCGGATAATTCTAAGTACGTTAAATAAAGCGTCAAATTTCGATCACAAATAAGACATTTCTTTTTCCCCAACCCAATATAATCAAATAGAACACCACATATATAAGTACATATGAATGTACATACAAGTATGGATAAACTACCCAGCAAACATTACCGCATAATTTGACAATTGCCCAAAAAAGAACTCGTAGCGATTGGTGTAAAGAAATGTTCAAGAAATTCGGCATCGATGGCTCAAACCACATCTATGGCATCGTTATAGGTGACGTGTATTGGATCCATGCACATGAGCCGGAAACAAAACAGTAATCGACAGTATGAAAGTTCCAAGGCGAGCTTAATCTAACAAAAATTGATCGCACAAGAAGCAACTCAAAGCAAATTATATCCTGTTTTTTTTTTTTGGAAAATCTGGTCAAGTCGCAACTGTGTCACTAGAGAAACTTAAACCAGTCAATTCTGAGTGGTACTCAACTATTGTTTGTCAGAAATTTTCGGAAAATTGAGAAAAAACAAACGGCCAAAGACGAATGGATGCATCACGTTCCCAAAACGGTCGATTCTATGTTACCGAATCGACATGGATTTATACCCGGCCAAGGACTGTCACTCCGGCACCATTCCCCGAACATGTATGGGAAATGTTTATATTGCTAAATAACAACAACAATAACCATTTTCAGCAAGACAATGCGAGCTCCCACTTATCGGCTCATATTATATAAGACACGTTTTGAACACTCAAAATACCGAATTCATGGATCAGCCGACTTACAGCACTGATTTGGCAATTAATAACTTCTTTTTGTTCCCGCACATCAAACATAAAATGCGAGGTCAATGTTCTTCAAAGCCTGAAGAAGCCGTTGAAGCCTTTGAGCCGCACGTTTTAGAGGTATCCACTTCTGAGTAGCAAAAGTGCTTCTAAAATTAGTGCAAACGTTCGCATTAACTTCCAAGCAGAATATTTTGAAAAACAATAAACTAATTTTCCTTATTATTTTAATGTCTTGTCTATTAAGCACAAAATATTAAAGACAACCCTCGTATAAAAAAAAAACAAAAATAAATAATTGGCGCGTACACTTCTGTGCGAGCTCCTCCTCCTATTTGTGACCTGCGTCGTGTTGTTTTTCCATAAGTGGAAGGACCTACAGTTTTAAGCCAACTCCGAACGGCAAATAGTTTTTTATGAGGAGCTTCTTCATAGCAAAAATACACTAGAAAAAACAAATCATTCGGCTACGGCGGCCCTCGTACAAAGCCGTTTTATTGCTAAATGTAAGCTTTATATTTTCTAAGGAGTTTCACTTGTTTGGCCAAAAATTATACAATACATGTATCCAAAAACAAAAAAACATACCAGTCTAACGGTTAGACGCGATAGAAGTGAAACCTTCCGTAAAACAAACTGAGAGAGAATAAGACGAAAGCAGCATTAGGAGCGGGATAATTATAGGTTCATTATAATATTGCTATAAAGTTCATATTTTATTTTCTTCATTTTATTATTATTCATCCTCAATGTTTTCAATTTCAACAAATGATACGAGTGGCTTATGGTAGATAAAATATGGTACAAATGCTTTGGTTTCGATGTTGTCAACATATCTTTGAAATACCGCGTCAATGGTTGTTTTTGATCGTGTTATCGATTCAGTGCGATTGTTACACATTTTTAAATTGAATGTTGTATTGAGAACGTGAATTAAAGGAACCGCTGTGTCCAATGCACAATTTACGTTAAAATCGCCACTTAAAATCATTGGAACTTTATTGTAATCTTTTCTAAGTATCCGCGATACTTCTGGTGTATACTTTATTAAATTTTCGTGAATGAATTCCGTGATTCTAATAGGACTATGAATAAGTTCCTTGCGGTTTTACAACAGATGGCGTAACTTGATTATTATTCCATCGATCCACATTTCCAAACATTCATTGGAGAGCTACTGTCGTAAGGCACAAACGTCAGTATAAGTTTTTTATTTGAAGCGTAAACAACAATATTTTTACCACACTTGAAAATGTCGAATTTCGTGCCAAATAATGTGTTTTTGCGGGGAATTTTTTAATATGAAGAAAAAAACAGCCGAAAGTCATCGTATCTTGGTGGAAGTTTATGGTGAGCATGCTCTAGCTGAGCGAACGTGCCAGAAGTGGTTTGCACGCTTTGAAAGTGGTGATTTTGGCTTGGAAGACGAAGAACGCGAGGGTGCGCCGCCAAAGTTCATGGATACCGAATTGGAGGAATTGCTCGATCAAGATCCGGCTCAAACGCAAGAAGAGGTTGCAAAAACTTTGGGAGTTGATCAATCAACCATTTCCAAACGTTTAAAAGCCATGGGAATGATCCGAAAGGTAGGCCATTGGGTGCCGTATGAATTGAAGCCAAGAGACGTTGAACGCCGTTTTATGGCATGCGAACAACTGCTTCAACGGCACAAAAGAAAGGGTTTTTTGCATCGAATTGTGACTGGCGATGAAAAGTGGGTCCATTACGACAATCCAAAACGTCGGGCAACGTATGGATACCCTGGCCATGCTTCAACATCGACGTCGGCGCAGAATATTCATGGCCTGAAGGTTATGCTGTGTATCTGGTGGGACCAGCTGGGTGTTGTGTATTATGAGCTACTGAAACCGAATGAAACGATTACGGGGGGATGTCTACCGACGACAATTGATGCGTTTGAGCCGAGCACTGCGAGAAAAACGGCCGCAATACGCCGATAGACACGACAAAGTTATTTTGCAACATGACAATGCTCGGCCACATGTTGCACAAGTGGTCAAAACATACTTAGAAACGCTCAAATGGGATGTCCTACCCCACCCGCCGTATAGTCCAGACCTTGCGCCATCCGATTACTATCTCTTCCGATCAATGCAACATGGCCTGGCTGACCAGCACTTCCGTAATTACGATGAAGTCAAAAAATGGATCGATTCGTGGATTGCGGCAAAACCGACCGAATTTTTCACAAAGGGAATCCGTGAATTGCCAGAAAGATGGGAAAAAGTAGTAGCAAGCGATGGACAATACTTTGAATATTAAATTTGTAACCATTTTACGTCAATAAAGTTTCAAATTTCGAAAAAACCGCACGAACTTATTCATAGTCCTATTATATTATTTATTGATTTTTTTTTCTGTCGATACTCACGACACTTTTCTGTATTATTTTTCGGCATAATTGCGGTAAATAAATATTTAAAAATGAAAATATTTACGAATATAAAAATACACTCGCGGTTGCTATTATGAGCGCCCCCAGCAAAACCTGCTTGACCGAAACTCTAACACAATTACATTTTCTTGAATGTTACAAAGACATATGCACGCAGGTTTTGCTGGGGCGTGACCGAAACTCTAACACAATTACACATATGCACTCGTATTTGTTTGAAAATCGACTTTTTTTTTGGTTCTCCGTCACCTTTGGAAAATGTGTAAACAGTAAGCAAACTTTATTCATATATTTTTCCTCATTTTTGCATCAGTAAAATTAAACAAACGCCGTAGCCGAATGGGTTGGTGCGTGACTACTATTCAGAATTCACAGAGAGAACGTCAGTTCGAATCTCGGTGAAAACACCAAAATTAAGGAAAATTATTTTTCTAATAGCGCTCACCCCTCAGCAGGCAATGGCAAAACACCGAGTGTATTTCTGCCATGAGAAAAAGCTCCTCATAAACATATCATAAAATAAAATAAAATAACTGTATAAAAAATTTTTTTTTCTTGTGATTCGAACCAAGAATTTTG
The DNA here is from genome assembly GCF_027943255.1 of Anastrepha obliqua. Lineage (NCBI taxonomy): Eukaryota > Metazoa > Arthropoda > Insecta > Diptera > Tephritidae > Anastrepha > Anastrepha obliqua. The sequence continues at coordinate 14,334,702 of NC_072893.1, forward strand.
GATCGGAAGCTCACATTGCTAGCCGCTCGGCTATCGCGCCATGCTGTCGGCGCTGGCCTAAAAGTTATTTAGTTCGTCGCTACGTTTATATGTAATATTCGTAGCCAAGAGTGTCGCTTTTTTCGTTTCACTTTTTCTCAAATCACTCCCAACGATTCTAAAGAAGTTTTCACTTCAAAAAGTACAAAAAATATCTTTTCTAGTAATAAATACCAACTGCGCAGAACCAAAATGCTATGCCAGTTCTACGACCTCTTCATAACTGGGTAATGCTTAAGCACGGAAATGACAAAGTATGAGTCTCTAAATAATGTGAGGTCATATTTTTTCAATATTCATAATTAAGCCTAATCTGCCAGGGTGTGTGTGTGTGTATGTAGAAAAAATACTAAAACAAAAGCACCACAGTTGAAAAGTCAAAACAGCCTTCACTTTCATCTCTAATGACGACGCTGAGTAAGTATTGCTTATTATTTGCAGGTATTATCACTCATCCACAGCTTATGCAAAAACAAAACAGATAAAAACTAAATATAAAAGAAAAGCAAAGAAAAAACACGAAATTACTTTTGTATGAAATCATCTTTCCATGGCATGCAATGCGGATGCAAAGTATGTTTTGTGCACGTTCTTTCGTAACTAAGTTGGCTCATAAAAATTACGTAAGCTCAAAGAAAATTGCTTTCAAATATGGAATGTATGAATAAGATAGGCAGCACAAGCTAATTGTGCATACTCCACAAAATTCTGAAATTTTTACAAATAGAAAGAATCAGTGTAAATTTTGTGAGAGATTTATTATTATTATAGAGAAAGTTGTATAGCTAAAACTTAATTACAACAAAGATCTGAGCGATGGCTGCGATGACCTTAGGCTAAATTGTATTTATCGATAATAACAAAGTAGAAAATTTAAAATCTTTTTGCTTAAATTTTTTCGTTTATATTACAATACTTTTAAGTAGCTTAAACAAATTTCAAGACAATCTAGGGTTGGGTTTGTAAGTAGATCCATTTACTTTGAATTGTGTAAGCAGAAATATTTTCGTGAGAAATATTTTCATTTATCGCCTACGATACCCAATTTAGAATGCTTTTTCCAATCATAGGATAGTTCTATTTATGATGCTTCCCCTTCATCACCAAATATAATTTTGGAAATATATTCGTAGACTATTTGCAGGTTTCGTTAAAAAAATCGGTTTGTTTTTGAATAGAGTGCATAAGAGGAGTTCCTTCTCGAAAATCAAGGCTCTTGCAATAATTAAAAAGTGATAACTAAAATTTTGTCACTACAGCCGTTGAAAAGCACTTAAGAGCGATACTTATTTCGCTTCGTTTGAGACTTTTTTCAAAAAATTAACGTGAATGTTTTGCATATTAGGTTTTATTTTATAAATATAAAATGTTTTCAATCTGTAACAATCTTTTTATCTAAGAAACCATCCATCGTTTTACTACATGTACAAACGTTCATATAATTCGAAAATTTTTCGAGAAAAATACTTAAGAACGATATAGTAAAGGAAATAATAGCGAAATCTCACGAATGCTGCGCGTTTCGGCCGCCGCACGTACTTCCTACCATCTGGACCAATTCTATTTATTTTCGTTTCATCGCTGAACAAAATATAACACCACATTTTTGTGTCCAGAATTTGTGCTCTTGAACAAACTCAATTCGGGTTTGTCGAAACGATGCTGTTACTAATGGCTTCTCCCATGCCAGTCGACCGCGAAGCACTGCTTTTGCCAATTCAAGCACAACTGTTATTTGTTCGTTATTGGCTCTTTCAAGTGAACAATAATTTCTCGATGGAGATCAGCAGCCTTCCTTGGTGTCGTTAGATCCTATCAATATGCCTAATAGGATTGCGCGCCTTCTTTTTTCTGGGAACGTTTTCTGCTATTTCATATTCAAAAATATATTCCAAACCGTTAAAAACCATCGTTTTTGAAACGTTCAATTGTGTTGAAAAATCACTGTAGGAGAATCCGATTTTCTGCCCGTCGATCATTGCTTTTCGAAGAGATGGGGTGCAATTTTTCCCTCCCGACAGTATTGAATGGTTTCAACTAAAGTAAAGTGCTGTAGAAATACTCCAGATATATTATTTTTTAATCACTTACACAAATTCAATTTATAGCTTTTCACTACTGACATCCCTTAAAAGATCCTTTATGATGAGATATTTTTGCCTACTTGTATAAGAATTTCAGATAAACAAAAAACCAAGATTACCAAGAACCAGATTATTCTCTCTAACACATCTTTAAAATAATGCAAGAATTGTCAATTTTAGCTAAATGTTAAATGTTTAAAACCTGTGCTCAAAATGATAGCAAATATTGCGACGACTTAACAAGTTTTACCTATTTTTTTTCTTTTATTTGTATAAAAGTTTTTTTATTTTGAATATTTTTATAGTACATTCTACAACAAAAACCATATAAATCATAGCTTCTGGTAGAAAAACTTCACGAACTTCAAAAAAGTTGCATCAAAATTTATTGTTTATTATTATTTATTTTAATCAGAATCTTTGAAAATTGTCAAGGTATGCAGTTTTATTGCCCATTCAATTTTAGTATAATAAAATATACATTTTAGACGATCAAAAATCACGTTGGTTTATCACAATTTTTTCCCCATATTTCGGAAGCTTTTTTTATATGAGAGAAAAATTGTCAAAAATCAACGAGGAAGCAGAAGTTTCATCTTCTATTTTCTTATACTAATTTGAATGAGCTAAAAATTCTATATAAAAAATTTGAGATTTTGATGATAATTTTTTTTAATTTGTGAAATTTTGTAAATTAATACATTAGCAAAGTCGGGAGTTCTCTCTTTAAAAACAGAAAATAAAAATTACATAAAAAAACAAAAAATAATAATTTAATTAAATTAAAAAAAGCATACCAATAATAATAATAAAAGGTGATCATATTGGAGGTACTTTTTCCAATAGGGTTTTTTGACAGATCACGCGTTACTACTGTCAAACTAAGTACGTAATTTTTTTGTTTTTTTTTCAAATATTCATTGACATTTCATCATGGAAAGACGTACGCCTCAACAACGTTTACAAATCGCACAATTCTATTACGAAAATCGACGATCTGTGATAAGTGATCATCGCGCGCTCTGGCCAATTTATGGTGATCAGCGATGAGGCCCAGTTTTGGTTTTTAGGTTACGTCAATAGGCAAAATTTACGTATTTGGGCTAAAGAGCAACTCAAAGCAATTCAAAAACAGCCATTACATCTAAAGAAAACAACCGTTTCGTGCGGCCTTTGGGCTGGAGGAAAATTCTTTCTAAATTTCTTCAAAGACGAAGCTGGCACCACTGTTACAGTGAATAGCGAACGCTATCGCGCCATGATAAACGACTTTTTGATGCTGGAAATTGAAGCCGGTGAACTCCACAGCATTTGGTTTCAACAAGACGGAACCCGTGAAACAATGGACTTATTGCGTAGTCGTTTCGGTGAGCAATTTATCTCTTGTTCTCGGCTCGAACTAGTGGATTGGCCACCAAGATCGTGTGATATCATTTTTAAAGTTATTCACGAGATACCGACCGAAGGCCTCCAGCGAGTCATTAAAAATTACTACTTTCGAATTACGACCATTTATTAAAAAATAAATGTCATGAAGGGTTCTACACAAGATATATCAGGGAACTGTAGAGCAGACCAACTTGCAAGAGAAGGTGCCTGTATGCCAAACACAAGTAATTTTATGGAGATACCTCTCGCAACTTGTAAGCTTCTGAAGTCATTCAAGGAAATTAGGCGTTTACACGCATGATTTCTGTCGTAGCTGCAGAAATGAGGAGGAGTTGGAAACAATTCAACACCTTTTTTGCACATGCCCAACTCTAGCCAGAAGCAGGAACCGATATTTAAAATCCTACTTCTTAACGAATATATATAATCTATACACTGTAAGTATCAACAACCTTTTACGTTTTGTCAAAAGCTCTGGATGGTTCAATTTGGAGAGGGAAATGTAGCCCAGCCCCGGCGGCTCACAACGGCCCCCTTTCGTGGTCTAAGTGGCATCGTTGTCTCAATGGGCGATGCAGCTGCCAAACCTAACCTAACCTTCTACACAAGAATAGTAAAGTTTTTCCAATCAATTTGAATTGACGTTGTTTTATTTCAATTTAAAATCCAACCCCTAAATTGATCACTTTTTAGATGGTGATATATGGATGAGCCTATATAAAGTATTTTTCCACACCGATATACCCGGAAAGCCATCTTTTTATTTGTTCACAGTAGCAATTAAATATTTTTCATTTTCTTACTCCCGTTTGGAAACATAAATATTTAAGAGAAATATTTTAAATGCCTAAAATAATATGTGGCCCTTCACTGGCTCAAATTTTAATGGCCGCGCGCTACTGTACTTTGCCTATAATCTCGTTAATTGTACATCTGTTTGATTTTATTTTCCTACTTTTCAATAAGCAAAGTGTTAATCTCTACCAAAATCATGAAAAGTTTCATGAAAAATTCATTTAGCTATAATTTTCACTCTATGAACTCAGCCAGAAATTTACGTAAACACGTAAATGATTGAGTATTGCGATGATTAAATGGGTATTTCGTGAGCGTACAAATTATTTAATAGTACTCGTACACAGATCCTATATACATATGTATGTACATATTAGTGTATGCTTATATGTAGGCAATGAGGAATGTTAAATTTTTGTGATTGCGAAAGAAATATGGAAAAGTAAGCAAATGAACGAGACTAAAAATAAGTTTATGAATGGGAATAAATGACGAAATTATAGATTCGAGTATATTACAAGAGAAACGTAAACAAAAGTATTTTCAGATCTTTGCTTGCCAGTCAGGTTTTTTTCGTTTTTGCTTTTCGGAAATTAAAATTATTTTTACAAGTGCAATAGTTCAGATATAATTTGCTTATTCATTTTTGTAGAATATTTGGTCATTAATGACGTTTCCCCAAAAATCTCACGCGAAGGATGAATTGGATTCTTCAAGATAAAGTTTTTGCAGTAGCTCCCTAAAGTATCCAGAGAGCTTGAGCCCTGTAGAAACCACCTGAACATCGGTGCTGTACTGGTGGATTTCCTGCAGGGATAGGCCATGCATGCATGTATATATATATAGGTATACACATATACGCCATATAAATGTCGACCCAAGCAAAAATTATCTCATTTTCTGTTTACACAATTTGTATATGCAATTTTTTTATATATCTCCAAGATTAAAATGAAATAAAATGAAGGTCAGCAAGGAGATCGAATGCCGCAATAATAAGAAAGAATATTAACAAAATATACTAAACTGCATAATAAACAATGGCAGTAAATAGAGTGTAATTAAAAATAAAATATGCATATATACAAACACACACACATAAATGCAACTGTGTTTAAGTGCCTGAGTAAACAAATAAATAGAGGATGAAATTATTTTTCAGATAATAGTACCTAAAAGCCATTGCGAATTGTTTTTACTGAGTTGTTTTTTCGTAGGTAAACGAATTATTGTTATTGACATGCGATGAGTGATGTTCGCAGCCAAAGACGTAAAGGGAATTTAATGAAAGCAATGAAAACGTCAATAGGCTATTGTCAGTAAGAGTATGAGTTTATATTTTCGAGAAAGGGGGAGATGTATTGTTAATAAAATTAGGTTTTGAAATTTGGAAGATATAAAAATTAAAAGTAAAGATTTTTTATCAATGAATGTTGATCACTTCATATCTAAACATCTGCTAAAGAATAAAGGGCACATAAAAGGGGACGTTTAAGTTTGAGTACCTACATTATGTATGTACAGAAATAGCAGCACGATATTTATAACTATTATTTTTTACTTAATTTTTTTTAATATTTTTACACAAAAATATAGTTAAAGCTACAACAAAAACTATATAACTTACAATTTCACATTAGTGCTTACAAACTTAAAAAAAAAATGTTCATCAAAAATTCAAGCTTTTTAATTGGTGCTTTATGTCAAATTAATAGTTTTATAGGCGATTGAATTTTATTTCCTTATTTAAGTCAATGGTAACAACCTTACTTACTAGATTTACAGGTATAATAAAGTGCAAGTTTATTTTTTTTTAATTTCAGCAGTTTTAGGAACCTTTATGGCCCATTGAATTTTGATATAATAAAAAAAATGTCGAGCATACAATATAAGAAAAAAATGCATTACACTAGCAACAAAAAAAAATTATTAAACATCTCACGCCAAGTTTCTTAGCCACTTTAAACGGATACCTTAAACTGCATGCCCAGAATTTGTCTGAGGATTTTGATTTACAAGTTTGATATTTTTATGATTTGTTTTTAAATTTTGTATTAATATTAAGTAATATGATTTATTTGTACTATGAGCTATATTTTTACAAAAAAAATGTTATAAAAGAATTATAAAAATTTATTAAAAAAATTGTAAAATTATAATACAAAAATTATAAAAATATAATAAGAAAATTATAAAAACAAAAATAGAAATTATAAAAAAGAATAAAAAATTATGAAAATATAATAAAAAAAATCATAAAATAAAATTTAATAATTTTTTTTAAATTAAAAAAAAAATTTAAAGTATAATAAAAATATTTTAAAGTATAATAAAAATATAATAAAGAAATCATAAAATAAAATTTAGAAAAGTTTTTAAAATGTAATAAAAAAAAATTATAAAAATATAATATAATAAAAAAATTGTTAAAATATGGAACAATAAAAATATAAAAAAAATTTCAAAACTATAATACAAAAATTATAAATATATATAAACAAATCATAAAAATATAATAAAACAATTATATACACATATAGTACAAAAATTATTAATATATAATAAAAACTTATAAAAATGCAATAAAAAATTTTTAAAAATATAATAAAAAAATTATAAAAATATAATAAAAAAATCATAAAAATATGATAAAAAAATTATTAAATTATATTAAAAATATAATACAAATTATAAAAATAGAATACAAAAAGTGCAAAAATAACAGCAAATAATCATAAAAATACGATAAAAAATTATTAAAATATTATATAAAAAATATAAAAATATAACCAAAAATATATAAAAATTTCATAAAAAATTATTAAAATATTTACAATAAAAATTTATAAAAATATAATAAAAATATTACAAAAATATTGTATCATAAAATATAATAAAAAAATTACAGAAACATAACAAAAAATTATAATAAGAATAATAATAAGAATAATAAGAATATAATAAAAAATTATTAAAATATAATAAGAAAATTATAAAAATATGATCAAAAAAATATAAATTAATACATAGTTAAAACTCTGCAATATGTCGCGTTTCCATTATTGTGAGCACAGGTATACATTAATACAAGGTGATCAAAATAAAAATTTGCATTACTCAAAGTATTTTTTTTTTTTTTTTTTCAATTTAGTCAAAAACAAACTTCCGATTAATTTTGCGTCACCTTGTACCATAAGCTGAGATACTTACATAAGCAACGACAAAGTGCAAAGGATGGGGACGACTTTGGTGTTACCATGAATTAAATTTGGAAGTGCTTACCTTATAGGTATATGTATATATACATATATACAATAATTGGCGCGCACCCGTTTTGGGTGTTTAGCCGAGCTACTCCTCTTATTTGTATCTTGATGTGCGTCTTGTGCAAATATTTTTATGAGGAGCTTTTTAATGCAGAAATACACTCGGAGGTGTGCCTCTGCCTGCCGAGGGGCGACCGCTATTAAAAAAAACTTTTCCTTCATATTGGTGTTTCACCAAGATTTGAACGTAGGTTTTTTCACTGAATACCGAATGGTAGTCACGCACCAACCTATTCGGTTACGGCGGCCACCTCAATGCTTACCTTGTAGATATAAAAAAATATGTCCGGCATATGTCTTGCACAAGCAAGTTGAGAATTTTAGATATAAAATTCGCGAAAGCCGAAATAATAAATAATTTAAAAATATATGTATATTCGTACAATAAGGGAACTAACAAAAGTTCGATAATTCGATAGAATTTTTTTAATGCCATTCGTTTTTTTATAATCTTACAATGTTTTTACAAATTTTATTCAAAATCGGTTCAGTAGAACCGGCTACATCTGTGTCCTTTGTCCATTCGAACACTATTTTTGAAGGCTGACAACTTTTTGAACGAACCTCGTATGGCCAAAAAAAATTTTATTTTTAACAATGGATCAGAAAGTAAAATACTAAAAACAAATATAACAAATCTTTTTTAATTTCCGATTTACACGCTTTTAAAGAAACACCCAAAAAACACTATTTCAAATGAGGCGAAGGCCTTAAAGTTTTAGAAAAATCAGTTAGAATAAAGATGAGAAAACGATAAATAATTGATGCAATATGAGTATAAATGCAGCTAGCGACGCAGTTTTTTTTCGTTACTCAATACTTTATGACTTTCGACGTCAACTCAAGCCAGCGGTAATTTTCAATGAGTTCCAAACTGCATATAAAACGGGCACTGCATCTTCACTCTCTGGCATCAAAGATTACAGACTGAGAATTTTTTGTGGAGGACGAGCTTCTAGAAGGACGGCCAAAATGATAAATGTGGCTCTGGCGAAGCGATTGAATTTGCTTGAATTGACGGAGAGGCACGAATGATAAAGGCAATTGTATATAGTGAATTGAGTTTGAACGCTATGGCTCTATCACGAATATTGCATAATGCATTGCAATACACACAGATATCTGGTCGACGGGTTTCACGAATTTCGAATGAGGTTTAATTTGAAGCTTGAGTAAATTTTGCTCAATATTTTTTACGAAACATTCGAAAACATAATATGATCTTAACAGGTGACGAAACTTGGGTTTTAAGTAAATATGACCAGGAAGCCAAACAACAGTCCATGAAGTACGAAAGACTTCTATGGAGTACGAAAGGAGCAAATCCACCTGTGAAAGCCAGGCAGCAAAAGTCAGCAACAAAAGTGATGATCCCGGTTTGCTTCACCAGAGCAAGAATTGTTGCTGTTATTCCGTTAGATTCTTCTCAGACAGTAACTTCGAATTGGTATACTGAAAACTGCTTACCAAAAGTGTTCAAAAATTTACATGTAAATAAGAAAAACTGGTAACTGCGCCGCTACTTCTTACACCACGAAAATGCGCCAGCTCACACTGCTGAAATGGCGAATAACTTCATTGCGCTTTCTAGGATTGAAGAAATTCGTACATCGCCATATTCTGCTGTCTGATTTCTGGTTATTTACAAAAATTAAGAAAAATTTGAGAGGAAAAGTTTTGGTAGGAATGCAAAGATAATAAATGTGGTTAATGCTAAAATTAAGAAGCTGCCAAAACACGATTTTGGAGACTGCTTTCAACAGTGGATTTACAGATTAAAAACATGTATTGAAATTAATGGTGATTAAGAATAATGAAGATTAAAAACCATTAAAAATAAATAAAAAAAGTGTGTCCTTTTTTTCAATTCAATCGAACTTTCCCCCCGTATTAGGCCTCAATGTATCATCTGGCAAAAGTAGTTCTAATATCAATTCATGAGCGGAGTAGCAAATATTTGGAGAAAACGGAGAAATTTGTTTGAAAATGAAAGAAAATTTTAAGTCTGGTCAAAATAACAAAATGGCGGACTTTTGAAAACAAACTTTTTTTAAAAAGTTCGCCATTTTATTATTTTTCAAAAAAATGTTCCAATTATAGCACCTGCCAGAATGACAAGCCTACAGAATAATAATCACTTTAACTTTTCCTGAAGAGCCAAAATCTTGTTGACATCTGTTTTTTAAGACGCTTACTTTGGTGCCAAACTACAATAAAAAATATGTCAAAAAAAAATATATTATGTCAAAAAAAAACATGTTTTTGTATACTATTTGATGCCAATAATAACATACTATAAAATCAAAACGATCGCACTTTATTTTCTTAAAAAAAAATTCATAAAAAAATATCTATAAAAAATGAGTATTTGACCAGAAAGTGAAATTCTCATTCTATAATAGCATCCACGAGAATAAAACGCAGCCGGTGATGGCACAAGCAACACAACTGTAAAATCATCGAAATTCAAAGAGCCAGCCCTACAAAGAATTGACAACGGCAAGTCCGGGAGTTAAGAGCGAATGAGCATAGCTGATAAAGACAGTGGAAGAGAAGAGCTAGACCCTCCAGTAGAGAAACAAACAAACCAGTTGGACTGCGATGGAATGGCAGTACTACTAATTATACATATGTATATAAAAAAATAAAAAAAAAATACAAAAAGAACAAAAAAAAATTCAAACGTGAAAGAGTAATAGAAAATCTTTGTGTACGCAAAATTGCGAAAAATTGCCAACGTGAGCGAATAGGCAACATAATACAATGGCAAACAATTATTTTGTTGGAAATCAGCGAAATGCACAAGCAAAGTAAATGGAAACTGTAGAAATGTAAACGAAGAAATATATACATATGTACATATATGTAAGTATGTATGTATGTATATGTTATCTAAAAACTACTGGTAATAAAAACCAAAACGAAAAATTAAGTAACAGAAAATCAAAGCTGAGGAGATTTGCAAAAGAAACTAAAATGTGGGACAAGTAAGTCTACTGCCTGACCAAAGCCTAGATGATGAAGCTGAATTACATACATACATGAATTACATACATGAATTACATACATACATACATACATACACACATACATATCGTAATTCTCCGATATAAGCTAACGAATTTGAACTAATTTGGACAAGAAAATTTCGAAAGATTTAAAATATGTCACTTACAGCCCGCGAGAAAAGTATAGCACCTCAGCATTTGGACACGTTTTGATTATTTATTTTTTAAATTCAATTATCTTTTCTATAAAGATATAGTTCATTCTCCTGCAAAAACCATATAATCCATGTTTCAAATTTTGTGCAAACTTCAAAAAAAAAATTCGAAAAATGTTCATCAAAATTTTTTATGAGAATAAAAAAAAAAATGGGTTTGTAGTTTTATAGAACACGCAATTTTATTATAATAAAGTGCAAGTCTGAAGTGGCACAACTTTCGTTGTCGTTTTTTTCTCCCTGATGGTATTTCTTCATATCAAAAGAAAATTTTCTTACGCAACAAGGAAAATAATTATAAAAAACTAACTAGATTTTGGAGCAGCCTCAAATTTGCACTTCATTATACTACACATGAATGAGCTATAAAACCGCATACGCAATTTTTATTTAATTTTTTTTTCGAATTTCCTAATTTTATTTTTATATTATATATGTATTTAAATTTTATATTTTTATATTTTTCTTTTTTTTATTTTTTTTTTATTTTTTTATATATTTTTTATATTTTTTTATATTTTTTTATATTTTAATATTTCTTTTATTTTCCTTAATATTTTTTATATATTTTTATTTTTCTTTTACTTTCTTTTATTTTTATTTTATTTTTATTGTATTTTTTTTTTTAATTCTTTTTTTAATTCTTTTTTACATTCGGATTGGAAATTTCTAAAATTTTAATGAAAATTCGTCCAATTTTTCTACTTTTGGTATAAGATTTGAAGTTCACTAAAATGGAATGAGCTATAAAACTGCATACCTATTTCTTTTTAACTTTTAATTTAACAATTTCTTTTTATTTTTTTTATTCTTTAAATTTTTTATTTTTTCAATTTTTTTATTTTTATTCTTTCTATTTCATTTTGTTTAATTTTTTTTTTATTATAATTTTTTTTTTTACATTCTGATTAGAAATTTTTAAATTTTAATGAAAATTTGTCAAATTTTTCTAATTTTTGTATGAAATTTGAAGTTTGAAAAATTACATTAAAAAAGAAAAATATTCAACGAGAAGGCGAGAAACACATTCCGCAAATCGCATACCCAATTATTATTTGCATTTTTTTAATTTTTTTTCAATTTTTTTTTTTTACTTTTTTCAATTTTATTACTTTTTTTTACTTTTTTTAATTTTTTTTTAAATTTTTTTTTAATTTTTGTTTAAATTTTTTATGTTTTTTCATTCTGATTAGAAATTTTTAAAATTTAATGAAAATTTGTCAAATTTTTGTATGAAGTTTGGATTGATTTGGTTTTTTGTTAGACAATAAACTGCACTTTTTTTGAAGAAAAAAAAAATTACATTAAAAAATAGTGAAAACCGGCTCCCACGAGACGGCGAGAAACACACTCCGCAAATGTAAAAATTTATAGACTCTTATGCATAAATAGGATAGTATGTAGATATGTATGTATGTATATAATAATAAAAAACTTAACTAAATTTTGAAATTCAGGATTCAAGCAAAGTATTCCACTTTTATGTATATTACTCTATCTTAGAAACGGTGATCATCAATACATTGGGGTAATATTGCGCTCGCTAAATTGTGTTTCATTTTCCAAGCCAAAACTGGATACTTATTTAACTGGAGAACAAAAAAAACAAAAACAAGCGGGATGAAATAAGCTACATCGGTGCGTATCGGTAGCGGAACGAGCTGAGACGGAACCTTCTTTTAAGTAAAAGGCCTCTATGAGAATTGGGCAGGGGAATAAAGCAAAAAAAAAAAAACAAATTGCAGTTTACTTTGTTACTGCAATTCGTATTCACACTAAGAAATACAGGAAGTACAAAAATGCACTCAATTTTGCTCCCCATTCTGCTCTACGTGCATAAACACATGTATGCACATACAAACGAACATATGTGCGTATGTACATGAGGCCAAGCAGCCTTTTCGAGAACTTTTATATACTTGCACATGCATACGTATGTATGTATGTAAGTATGTACATTTTTTTTAACTTCTTTGTAGCTTACGTCATATACATATGTACGCATAATATGTGTGTATGTATGTATATAACCAGAGTCTGACACACAAAAGGACACATTATCTACATATATATGTATATATGTAGATAACTTGAAACAAGAATTCAAAATTATATACGCATGTACATGTGTATGTATGTTAATATGTAACGCTTATTCACGCAGTTATGTACTTAAGCGAGTAAATACATTATGTACACTTTATCAAATAAGTATTTACTTGCTGTGTGAACAAAATTTGAGCAGTAAAGTCAAAAATGAGCGCCTGTATTTATGTACATTTGTATATACTCGTACATACATACATATGTATGTCCATATAATAAATACAAGGTGTCCTTATGCTCCAATTCGCCTAAGTTTAGTCGCCATTTTGTGTTTTGGATGACATTAACCAATTGGCATCTCACAGTCGTAAGGTGGGGCCCATAAAAATTAATTGTGAAGCATCGAAAGCTAAATCTTCATACCACGAATTTTTGATTAATTGACGCAAAAATGCGCTAAAGTTTGCTTTTCAAAAATTTTCGAGTGTTAATAAAAGACTAAGTGGATATTAAGATAACGAACGCGGTGAGGCTGGGTGCTGCTGAATGTCCGAAAACCTCTCATCAACGCCGCAAAAAAGTTGTGATTAATTAAGAAAAAAGCTCGACCACTTATTAGAGGCAACCACTTGACTGAAATCGAATTCTATACTTGCGTGATGTTAAAGGGTATATGTAAATACATATGCATGTATAAACATCAATTAATAGTCAAAATATGAATCACCCAACAATTGCCTTTCATTTTTAAGTCATTGAAAAACACAAACCAACTTAGCACCCTGTAAATGTGTCTTATCTCATATACAAGCTTATTTACATAATAAATACATACCTATGTATGTAAACATATGTACAAATGTTGTTCATACATCTACCTACATATACCACTCCAAATAGACACATAGCGAAGCTTACATACAAATTAATACATATGCACGTAAGTATGTTGATGGCACATGTAGCCAAGTGAAGATGAAACTTTAGCCAGTGTGTCTCCACGCGCAGAAAAGTACAGCAAAATCAGTGCACTTCAATGCGGTCCAGCAGAGTTTTTAACGGCTGCACCAAGTCGGCAGGCAATGGCGGTTAGCTTAAAGCTCACGCAGCACGCACTTCCCCGATGGTAGGGGAGACAACAGCAAACCCGATACGAGCTTACATACATACATACATACATACATACATAAGTACATAGTGCACGTAGCTGAAAATGTATGTACATACATATGTATATACATACGTATGTGGTGTGTATGTTTGCACTGCTCAAAAGCGTAAAACGCGTACCATGACGGATGCTGCGCGATGAGGAGAATTCGGACGACGAAATATTAGAAAATCTAGTGGAAAAAGTTAGCGAGGAGAAGAAAGGATAGCGTTTTTGCAATATGCGAGGAAAAGTATATGGCGGCGAAAAACGAATACCTGTGTTACAGTTTGATACAGAGATGCGTACGAGTAAGTTGGAAGATTTAGGGTTAGGTTGAACTGTTAGGTAAAAAATAAAGGCATGAAATGATTTCATATTCAATAGCTTAGTGAAAATGATTTGCAGTTAATAATTAGCAAACAGCAGGAATGAATAATAGAAAACTACTCGAGTTCTTAGTTGGCTAAATATGAAAGGAAATCGGAGACAGAACTAAGAAAATGGAAAAAGTATGCAAGCGATAATTTAATCCATTAAATATATATATATATATATATATATATACATATATAATTGGCGCATACAACCTTTTTGTGTGTTTGGTCGAGCTCCACCTCCTATTTGTGGTGTGCTTCTTGATGTTGTTTCACAAATGGAGGGATCTACAGTTTCAAACCGACTCCGAACGGCAGATTTTTTTTATGAGGAGCTTTTTCATGGCAGAAATACACTCGGAGAGGCGACCTCCATTAGAAAAAACTTTTTCTGCATTTTGGTTTTTCACCGAGATTCGAACCTACGGCGGCCGATTAAGTTTTCATTTAAAGAAAGCCTTGGGCTCACTGTTTATGCGTTCGAAATTAATCGGAGCATGCCTGATTTCCCTCTCGATTACATCGGAATACTTCGATATTAGGCTCATTTGGGTTCCCCGCCACAGCGGCATAGAGGGAAACCAACCGATGAGTTGGCCAGACAGGGAACCTTTGAGATGGTTTCATCGCAGTATGAGAAGATTGGAGTTCGCTTAGGAACCTGGGGTCTGCTACTGGAAAGATGGGCCTCGTATCAACTCAGCGAGCGTTGGGCTAGTGCGTCAACGTGCAAAGTCGCGAGGCCCTTCTGGCCGCGGGGTAGAAGATCGGGGGCGCTCGAGAGAGCTTCTAAGGCTAACAAAGCCACAGCTATCGAATTTGGTAGGTATCCTCACCGGACACTGCCCATTAGGTGTCCATACGGTGAGGCTTGGCATTGCGTCCAGCCCTTGGCTCTCGTCGGACCAAGGTTTAATCATCTGGGCTTTCACTTTTTCGCTACACCAACGGATATTGCGGGCTTAAATATCATAAATTATTAACACAAACTTAAATCACCACTCGTTGGTCGTCATCCTCAAATCCTCTAAGCCAAGCCTTGAATTCTGTCTGCTTCCCCTCCCTCTCCTGTGCCCCTTCCCTCGCTCTGTATGGTATCACAACGGACAAATTTTAATTTTTGTCCAAGTGGGACCTTGCAAGGGCAGCCATTTAACCTAACCTAACCTAAGTCTTCATTTGATCTTTACTATAATTACAGACATATGTACATATGTAAATATAAAACAAATTTAAATAAATAAAATAAAATAAAATAATAGAAATATAAAAATACGAAAAAAAAAAACAAATATCTATTGAGCCATTTTGTGAGTTCTACCATAGGAAACTGGCGTTTTCAGTTAGGATTTTTGAAGTAAAACTTCCATCAGGTGGAAAAGGACTTGGCTTCAATTGATGTGTTCAACTGGTACCGGTTAGCACGAGAAAGAAACAACTGGCGCGAGTTCTTTAATTCGGCCAAAATCGCGTAAGCGGTTATCGCGCCAATCAAGAAGAAGAAGATAATACTTCAAAACAATTTATAAATTTTTTTCACAAAATTTCACATGTACAAAGTTACATTAGAAAAGGGGATGGCCATTGAAGTTTGGCTAGGAAATAAGGCTGTTGATATGCGTATGTCACTGCCAATTTGCTACTAACATATGCATACACACACATATGTCCATATAAAAGAAAGTGTAATTGCGTAATACCTACAAATAATAAAATTGAAACGCAATAAAAATGAGTCACAACCAGTATAAGAAACAAAAACAGGAACGTGTTTGCACATGAAATATTGAAACTTTGAAAATAGAGTGTATTAATTGCAATTGTTTAAGGGTCACGAAATCGACCCCTATAGCACATAATAAGAATATGTGTATGTGTGAATGTATGTAGTGGTTTCCTCATGCACAATTTATCTCTGCAGGGAATGCGTAAACTAATAGTTATTAGACAACTAGTACAATTTGGACCAGTGCGAAATCGAAAGGCAATAACCAAAACTTGGCCTGATATTTTCCACAATCACCATTCATGTCTGATTTAGCCCTGAAGGAGCAATGATCTTTTTTATACGCGATGATAATACAATTGCAAGTACATAGCAAATATTCGATATATGTACATATGTATGTAGATTACTGCATGAACTGAAGACCTTAGACCATAGAAAAATTAAACGAGAAATTGAATTTCTGTTGGCATATTTTGTTGGTATTTTGTGGAAAAGGAATCATTTTGAATCATTCTCTTTGATTTTTCCTTAGTGTTACTCAATAACGAGGTAGGCTCAAATACATGAAAAAAAGTGTCCGAGAATTATGTTTACCAGATGCATTGAAGCGAGGTCATAGCGTGCATCTGGAAGAGATCTAATAGCATCATAGCTCTCTACCTATGACGAATCGAGGTTACACGTCTCTGACAATCTCTATTACTTTCGTTACAAAGAAGATGGAACTTCGAAAGGGTGCAACAATGTCAACCCTTTAGCCCGCGTATATGGTCGTGAGTCACTAACTCAAGCGACGGTAATTGTTGTCGGTACATCAGAGTTGACCTACTCTGGAGAACTGTTTCATGTTCAATTCAGTACTTGCCGGGAAATTCTGTATGATCAGACGCGGCCCAGGGCGTTGAAATTATTCAGCTCTAGCTGGCGCTATTGAAACGGTTCTATATTTGCCTTTCTTTGTCCTGCTTGCATGACGTACGCAACACTTGCTTGGAAAACTTGCATGTCGCATCCCAGCAATGTTTTGAATTGCACGTACTGCCAGTTAAATGTGTCCCACTTGGCTATCTTCCAAATATGGACGCTAACTCCATACATTCTCTTACGAACCTTGGAGAGTAGAAGAGTACGTGTGTCGCGTATTCAAACATCTGTGGTCAGGTGGTAGGACAGTGTGATGAATCAGCGAGACCAAACTTATGCAGATAATGCTGGTAACAGCCGCGTCCACTCAGCATCTGAGAGAGGAAGTAATCGACTTCGCCTTGTCTTTGTCGTAACTACGTAGCAAGATTAGAGATATGTTCGGGTGTGCAGCGATCATTAAGAGAACGTTTCCATCTTCACTGCAATTCGTGAAGTGACGCAATTTGCCGTTCTTACTTTTGGTCCCTAGTTGGTTTTGCACCTCGCCTTAGATACATCACGCAAGCATAGTCCACACGCAAAGCGCTCACCCTCTAAACCTACCTGGCCTCACGCCTCGTACCGGTTTCTCGGACTTGGGATCAAATGGGAGCGGCATATAACAGGATGGAGTCTTTCACAGTAGATATAAGCCTCCTTCTTGCACCTTGTTCCTCTCCACCAATGTTCGGCAGAAATCGTGTTAGAGTATTTGTAACTACGGCGTCTTTTGTGCTAACTTTCAGCGCATGCAATCTGAAGGTCATGCGCGAGTCAATCATAATCCCTAGGTACTGCGTAGCCGGTTTAGACTTGTCGTTCTCCCTTCTGCTCAACAAAACTGGTTCTGTTTTGAGGTTGAGTCACTTAGGTAAGGTTAGGTTGAAGCGGTTATCAGGTTCATAGTCCATTGTGATGCCATGTGGTGAGCTTGTCCATATCTCGAATACTTTTCGAATACTTACAATTTCCTCCGAAAGAAGCAGCTTATAAGTATGTAAGGGTATGCCTACATCACGGCCTTCATCAGCCCTGCAGTTACCCTCGATGTTACAATGATCAGTGTAACCAACTTCAGGCCGCAATGCGAAATATTATCGGGAAAGTATTCTGGAGGTTGCTTTGAAGCCGTGGACAGACAAACATTTCGCTGGCAGACCATGGACGTTTCAACAGGACACAAAGCTCAAGTGAAGCAATAATGGCTAAAAAACAACGCTTCGAGCTTCATAACGTCCACACAATGGCTCTCAAATTCACCAGTCGCGAATGTAATGGATTATTCACTTTGGGCTAAGCTCTCCAAGCAAGGTCTGGACTAAAAGATCCACCAGTCTCGAGGCGCTGAAAAAAGCCATTGCCCGCGAGTGGGCCAAAATACCTGCAAGTCACATTCGGCAAGCTTATGATTCGTTTCTGGACCATCTTAAGGCCATAGTCCAGGCAAAAGGTGGTCATATCGGGCAAAAGTAAATTGATTCCTAATTTTTTATTATTTTCACACATTTTTTACTTTGAATTAAATAAAAGTAATTTTCCAAACTAAATGTATGGCCTTTTTAATTAGTTACACTTCGAGTGCCGAACCCTGTATTTATTCAAATGGACGACTTAAGTCCAAATATTTTTAGGAGTAGAAGAAAAGAAAAACAAAAATGAAGAACAGCAATAATAAAATACTGAGTTGGATCATTCACGCAGACTTCTTTCTAAAGTAATCCTTGAGCCATGAGGTGAGCCAATTTTCAATGTTCTCGGTGACGCACCAAATCCTTATCTATAGCACTGAACGACCGCCAATCGGAAAATGCAATGTCTGTCGAATGGATGCATGCAAACTACTTGAATAGAGAACAGTACTAGTTTCAAACTAGTGAAACATTCAAGGCTAAAGAGCGTGAAAGTGGAACCAGAAACTTTTCCTGCGGGGTATCAACGTATTTTTGAATGTGACTCTATGTATGCATGTAAGTGGTCAACTGATACGTAGTTAAATGGCAATAACAATAGATTTTTAATATAAGAAAATACCTCAAAATGCGACAAAGCGAACGATACTTCTAAGATTTGGCACAAGATGCACCGAAACAAAGAAGCGAGGTGAACAAGTAAGTGAGGCGAAAAAATATATACATACATACTTACATATGAAAGTTCTGGCAGCAACCCTATTCATTACCTTTACCCAGGTAGAACTTCAGCTGTGACAATGAAAACCAAAGCATGGCAATCAGATTTTCATATCCACTGGCATCATTTGCAATATTTTTCATTTTCCCCCGTTCTTTTCTGCTCAATAAGTTTTATGCCATGTGCCAAACGCAAAACATGTAAACACGCATATAATTTTAAACCCCTAAAGTAGATAATTTTTAAAAGGTACTTTAAGAAACAACCCTCAAGCGTACAAGCGGCAACAACAAAAGAGCCAAGCAAAAATTCACAGGGTACGAATATTAAGAACAACTAAATAAAAGTCGACAAAGTGGAAAAAGGTCAAACTGTCGTGCAAACTTATACACACATGCATACATACACACACACATTTACAGATATTTCTATGGAAATACGTGCATACATACATACATATATATTAAATAAATTGTATCTGAATAGCGCACGTAAAAGCCAGTAACTACTAGATGCCTAGCTGACTAGTTGACTGACTGGCTGACTGACGAGCAGTTTGAAATATACTCTCACTTATGAATGTGGAAGCGCCTAGAATAGTTCAAGCGAGCGATGTGAGGCGAATGGTAAATACTTTTCCGTTCAGGGCGTTAAATATAATATAATATTTACATATGTTTGTGTATTTGTATTTGTACCTGCACATTAGGGTGCATCAGTCGCCATAAAAATAAAAATCTCTACTGCTTTTCTATCGGAATTATGAACTGTATTTTATGTGAAGGCTTCCGAAACAAATTTTAGAAAATATAATATTATTTTAAGACTTGCACGAGCGATTCGAAAGAACCTCCAAAACTCTAATTGTTTTGATACAGTTGATCAAAATAAAAACAAAATAAGAAGTTTTAAAATTAAAAAAATTTTTATAATAAATTAAAAAAAAATTAAATTAAAAGAACCTGTATCTAACTGTTTTGATACAGTTGATAAAAATTAATATTAATATTAATATTAATATTAATATTAAAAAAAAAAAATTTGACTAAAAAAACTAACAACAAAAAATTACAAATAAGAAAAAATAAAAAAACAGAATTTAATTAAAATTAAAAAAACAAATATTAAACTTAAAATAAAACTTTTATTAAAATTAAAAAAAAAATAATTAAAATTAAAAAAAATTAATTAAAATTAAAAAATAAATTTAAAAAATTTAAATTAAAATAAATAATATTATACTTTTATGCGGACTTTTTAAATCTAAATTCTTCTAT
This sequence comes from Anastrepha obliqua, assembly GCF_027943255.1. NCBI lineage: Eukaryota > Metazoa > Arthropoda > Insecta > Diptera > Tephritidae > Anastrepha > Anastrepha obliqua. The sequence goes on from NC_072893.1 coordinate 14,355,173, forward strand.
AATATGACGTTAATTTTTGGGAAAAATTTTACAATAGAAGCTAGTTTTAATAAAAAATCTCTCAGTAAATCCGAAAAATTAAAAAAAATAAACATTTTAAAATTAGAAAAAAAAAATTAAAAAAAATTTTTTTTAAATTAAAAATAAACCTGTATCTAATAGTTCTAATACAGTTGCTAAAATGAAAAAAAAAACATTAAAAATTTTAAAACTAAAGAAACAAAATTTTACTAAAAAACATCAAAAATAACAAACAAATAAAAAACAAACTTTAATTACGATAAAAAAATTAATCAAAATAAAAAAAAATATTATAATTAAAAAAATGTTATTTAAATAAAAACAAATTTAGTTTAATTAAAAAAAAATGTTATTAAAATTAAATAAAAATTTTAATGCGTAATTTTTAAATCTCAATTTTTCTAATATATAATATGAGGTTAATTTTTGGGAAAAATTTTAGAAGCTAGTTTTATTAAAAAAAATCTCTCAGTAAATCCTAAAAATTAAAAATATATAAAAATTTCATAGAAATTAAAAAAAAAAATAAACATTTTTAAATTAAAAAAAAAAAAAAATTTTAATTAAATTAAAAATAAACCTGTATCTAATTGTTTTGATACAGTTGATAAAATTAAAAAAAATTACACATTTTAAAAGTAAAAAAAAAAATTTAACTCAAATAAAATTAAACTAAAAAAATAAAAAATTAAAAATAAGAAAAAAACTAAAACACAAAATTTAATTAAATTAAAAAAAATTAATTGAAATAAAAAAAAATTTATTAAAATTAAAAAAAAAAATTTATCCAAATTAAAAAAAAAATTTATTAAAATTACAAAAAACAAAAATTGTATGCGAACTTTTTAAATCTAAGTTCTTCTATAATATGAGGCTAATTTTTGGGAAAAATTTTAGAAGCTACTTTTGTTAAAGAAAAATCTCTCAGGAAATCCTAAATATTATTCTGAAATATTCTACCAGAAGTCCTAAGATATCATGACGAAAAGATTTTAGAGGGCAGGCCAACATCACACTGTTAACCGACTCTAAGCAAATTTGAAATGATCAGCTGAATGATTATCAGCGGTTTGTTTACGAAAAAAACTCAAATTAAGTTGCAGATATACAAAAAAAACAACCCCACAGCCCCCACCCACGTTACATCGTTACCGTGCGTTGCCGAACAACAACTGATTCGCATGGTCAAAAGATTTTTAGCGGTGTGCTCTTTAGCACGGGTTATTCGGCTCTTAGCGAATTTGACAGAATCAACTGATGGGCGATTTGACGTCACTTGGGATGTGTTTACCAAAAAACTATTGTAAAACTCTGTTAGGCTAGGTTAGCCAGGTTGAGTATCTAAGACATGACACCAGATGGCCCTAAGGACCATTGTGAAACCTGCATTTGATTTACATACCCTAACTAAGTTGCTTAAACCACTTCAATTTGTTTAAGAAGGCTACTAGTCACTCAAATCCGTGTGAACAGATTTTTACGCGGGCTTTTAAAGGTGGCCCAACACCGATAAGTAACGGCGATCTATATGAGAGGTGCAAAATGCAGCCGATAGTTAATATTGTAAAACTGCGAAAGTTCCGGTGGTTTGGGCATCATACGCTTCGCAAGCACGCAAATGAAATCTGTCGTCATGCAATGGATTGGAATCCACAAAGTGTTCGCAAGGTTGGCTGTTTAAAAATATCTTGCAGGAGAACGGTGCAGAAGGAAGTTGAAACGTTAGGAAAAACTTCGAACGAAATCAACCTTCTTGCAAAAAACAGAACCAGATGGAGGTGTTTTACTGAGACCCTATGTTCCAGTGGGGAAAACGGGAATCTATGATGATGACTAGTGCCTCCAGTGAGACATTTTGTAAATTTCCAAGGACTTCAAACAAATAATCGTCAAGATATTTGGCACGGCTTCTTTGAAGTGCAAGACATTCGCAGATGAGGTATTGAACCGACTTAATTTCTTCTTCATCTGTACAACTCCTGCAGAAGTCATTGTGAGGTACACCCATTCTACTGGCTAGGGTGCCAATAGCGCAGTGCCCCGGTATAACATGGGTTGTTCATCTGACCAAGCAAACAGTTTCGTGATATATGTACATAAAAAAATTCGTTGCCATCTGTACAACGACTGATTCGACGAGTGTGTGAATACATGTGAAATGATCGCGCAGAATTCGGCTGCCGAATTTCCCAAATGACGTGGCAGCTGAAGTTCCCCTTACAATTATCCTTTTCACCATAGTTAAAGAGCAAACCTAATAAATCTATCAGTCTTGACTCATGGGAACGAGAGTGAATTGGAACGTGTGAATTCGTCTCATCCCATAGCGGATGGCGAAACCTGGTAGTCTATCATCCTTGGTAAGACATAATTCATAATTTCTTTGAAAAAATCGCATCCTAATGTGCACACAGATGTATAGACATATATGTATGTATATGTAGGCTTGAGGGAATATGTTTACTCTATGTAAACAGGCATTAATTACGCATTAAATTAAGCAAAAATGTATGGAGCGAAAAGCAAGGGATTGTATACATACATACATACATACATACACATAATAGTAAAATAGCAGAATATTTATGTAGGTTGCCTCAAGAATCGACAAAGAATTGTGGGCAAATTAAAATTGAATGATAAAACAGCGCACAAAAGCTAAATATGTAATAAAGACTATAAAGCAAAAAAGGTGCATACCCATACGCACACACACACAAACATACGGTTGTAAAAACAAAATATTTAAATGGGAACTATACAAATATAGATTTGCACCAATACAACAACACACATCAGAAATAAAAGAAAATGAGCGCATAATTTCATTGAAAAAGACGCCTAACGCCATAACGAGCGAGTATAACTGACGAGTTATTGGGTTTGTTTTTTTTTTTTTAGTTTTTTCTTTATTCTTTTCTGTCGACAACTGAATTGACGTTACATGAACGGCCATTTGAAAGCGAGCCCTGTGAGACGTTCGAAATGGAGTCAGTTGTATGACAAATTAATAGACAGACCAAATATCATACTAACCGTCTGACTGACAACCTACTCAACTCACTACATTGTTGTCGACAGTTGCGCAATTTATCACTTACTCACATTTATTAGAGCAACCTTCGGAAATGCATTTTCAATTAGCGTAATAAGTACATATTTAGTTTTACATGAGTTTTTTTTTTGTTTTTGTATTTGCATATGAATAAGAATTTAATTCCAAGTGCCGCGCAGGAGACAAGAGAAAAAGGCATCAGTTTAAAGAGACTAAAATTTGTATAGGGGTGGGCGCAACAAAAATTTATTAGTCAGTCGGATGTTGGTAAAATTTCCAGATATGTGCCTACAGTCTATGAACTGCACCCTACCACATGTCGATGCTTACATACTTAAAACAAAAAAAAAAAAACAAAATTGATAGCCGATTTTTTTTTTTGCAAAATATTTGGTATGGGAATAAGTTTCCGTCCTTTCTTAGCCAAAGTTACGAATCGTTTAAACAAATAAAAAATAAATGATTTATGCGAAGTATGTCCCATTGGAAGCTACAACTTCACTCTATTTTTCAGGCAGCATACGGATTCCGCTGACGAAAAATTCGAGTTCTTTTGACTCCTTCCATTCATTGAGCCAGTTTGCCAGCCTCTCGTAAGAAATGAACCGCTCGCCAATAAGGGCTGACTGCTTTGATCGGAACAGATGGTAATCCAAAGGTGCAACGACTGGGAAATACGGCGAATGGAACCCGATTTCCCAATACAGTTCATCAAATATTTCTGGACCGATTTAGCAACTTGTGGCCTGGCGTTGTCATGCAGCAAATTCAGTTTGTCATGTCTACCGTCCCATTCAGGCCGCTTTTCTTTGAGAGCTCGATTCACACACATTAGCTGCAGTCGGTAACGATCGTCAGTGATAGTTTCCGATGATTTAAGGAGTTCCCACCAGATGCACAACATAACCTTTGAAGCATGAATATTTTTTTCGCTGTCGATGTATCTGGTTCACCTGGCAGGCTGCAACATTTTCGCACTTAGAGTTATCATAATAGACCCTACTGGTCAGAACGGTGCAAAAGTATACTGGATAGTTAAGGATTAATATAAGAAACTTTTCGAGTAATCGGTGTTGGAAAAATGATAAAATGCCAAACACCGTCAATAAAAAAAGGTATAAAAAACCAACACGAAGTTTGTACCTCTTCAAACTGGCACAATATTACAACAGACTACAATGGGCTCAAAAACTGCAAATCCAGAATTTTTCTTCAAACTCTGCCTAAAACTCTGCCGGAACATAGAAGATAACGAAAAAGCTGATGAACTGGCAAGAGGGGGATCTCCCATGAATAGCGTTCTTGCAGTGCCAGTATTCACACCATTAGGGGCGGCCAAGAATGCAATTTCTCTAAAATACCTTCGAATCGCAGATTGTAGATGGAGAGACCAGACGAAATGCAAAATCAGCAGGACGTTATGGCCCTCCTACAACCTCAAGCAATCGTCAGTGAACATGAAACGACGGGACGCCTTTAGACTAACGGCAGTCATAACTGGCTTCGGGTCTATCGGAGAACAAGCCGCCAAAATGAGCATCCCTTAAAACACATAAGTACTGTCATAGTTGTAAGCAACCGGAGAAAAAGGAAACAATCTTCCATTTCCTCTGCGAATGCCCTGCCCTATGGAAGGACAGAATGTTAACCCTGGGCAAAACGCTGTTCGAGAGTCTCGAGCAACTGTCTGGCTTAGATGTCAACAACCTAATAAGGTTCTTAAACCGGACAGACTGGATATAGGCTTGCTGTAAATAACTGTTGAACAATTTGGTAACGAGGATGTGGCAACAAAATGGTGCGGAAGCGCTAGTTGGATTCTGGATGAATCACCACTCTAACCAAGCAACATGCCTAAAAATTTAAATTGTGATGAAAATTTGCTAAAGTTTTAACATTTTACAGAAAAATATATGGTTTGTGTTGTACTATAAACCATGTTATTATAAAAAAAAAAATTAAATAAAAACAAAAAACAAAAAAAATATTTAATAAAAAAACAAAAAACAGAAAGTAAAACAAAAATTTAAATTTAAATAAAAAAAATTAATATATAAATAAAAGAAAATTAAAAAATAAATAAAAAACAACAACAAAAAACAAATAAATAAAATAAAATTAAATAACACAAAACTAAAAACAGAAAATAAAAAAAAAATTAAAATATAAATAAAAAACTAAATAAAAAGAAATTAAAAAATGAATAAAACAAAAATTTTTCAAAATTCAAAAAAAATTTTGTTTTTAAAATATGGAAAAAAAGATTTTAAATATGAAAAAACAATTGTTTTTTAATTATTAGGTGCGCAACAAGTTCTCACTATTTTTTTGATGAAAATACAACTTTATTCCGAAAAATATGGTTACAGTGAATCATTGAAAGTATTGCCCCTCGCTGGCTACTACTTTTTCTGATCTTTCTGGTAGAAATAAAAACATAAATTAAAAAAAAACTTTTTTTAAATATTACAAAAAAATAAATAAAAAATATTATAAAAATATTAATAACAGTAAAAACTGTACAATCTATCATTCTGCTATTATTGTGAACACAGGTGTATACCTATGTACAGAGTTTCCCAACACGGTCAGGTCGAAGTTGAAATAAAGTAAAACATGCCGAGTGCAAAGTATTAAGGGGTCAGTCTACTTTGGAGACTCGAAAAAAAGGCTATATTCGTGATTTTTTTTTTGAGAAAACTATAAATGATAGTAATATAAAATTTGTTTGATTTATTAAATATAGTCTTAAAATTCAGAAATAAATTTTTTTTTATTCAATTTTATAGTATTTTTAGTAAAAAAATAGCAGTGAAGCGTAACGTCTCAAACATGGGTTGGTGAGGCAGCTCCATCAGAACTCAAGAACGGCTTGTCTGAAACAAAAAAATCAAAATGTTTCAGATTCAGTAAGATACTGGCTACAAAATGACCCTCGGATATTAGGTTTTAATGAAGACAAAAAAAATGGCTGATAAAAATGGAAAATTTTTGATAGAACGGTTTTTTTTTCGCATATTTAAAAAAAATATATAGTAAAAATTTAAAATTTCAAAACCCCCGAGCGTCAATTTGGTGCAAATTATGTCTAGAATAGGTGATCCAAATTTTATGAAAATCGGTTGATTAGTTTTTGAGATACAGTGGAGCTAGATTTTGAAAACGTTGTTTTGAGAAAAACGCGTTTAAAGTTTTTAATGCACGCTATACGCGCAGGTAGACGAAATAAGGTACTGATGTTCAGGTAAAAAAAAAATAGTTAGAGTGCTCGGATTTTCTTAAAATTTTTACACAATATTTCTGGATATATATACTTTCAAATTATGCAAAAAAAAAAAAAATTGAAAAATTTTAAAGTGACAAAGTAGACTAACCCCTTAAATTAATTACTAATTTTTATGTGTGCTTTGTAAGTCGTGGCAGCCTGTTGGAAACCCCGTTATATCGGGTGCATTTTTAAGAGCTTGAGAACTTAAAATTATAATATAAAACAGAAATATTCGTAGAATGCATTTTTTTTATTATGTTCTGGTAGATAATTTCATCGCCCTATTCAAGAAGAAGAAGAAGATAATTTTTCGTTATATCCGGCCAAGGACTGTCACTCCAGCAGCATTCCCCGTACATGCATGGGGAATGCTTAGCTGCTACAACAACAACAACAAGATAATTTCATGGCATCTACAATATTTTTTTAATATGATACCCGACATATGCCCGCCGCGGCTAAAGTTACAGTACAATTTTTTACTACTTTTTCCCATAAATCTGTATAATATCTATAAGTGAGCCTAATCAGCAAAAATGAGGCCCAAATGATGACCATTTGGCTTCAATTCTTATACGAGCTGTATTTTATAGGCACATAAACCAAGTCTCTTACGTATAATTTTCCACGAAGTTGAAGGGCAGAGAGCAACAAATTGAGAATGACGACGATTCGGCATTTTGACGTCTGCGTCAACACTTCGCGCTATTAACCTTGTGAAAAGTTTTTTTTTGTTTTTATTTTTTTTGTTTTTTTTCTTTGCATTTAAATGTGCACAATTGGGAAGCGTTGTCCTGTCCTTAAACGATTCATGGTAACTTGCCAAACTTTCTGAAGAGAAATGTCAACATAGTTTGCCATTCTCAGCTCTCAAACCATAGTTAGCGATATTGATAATTCCTACGCAGCAAAAAAAAACACCCTATACAATTACAGTGTTGCTGTTGACTGCTTGGTAGTAGTACCGCCTGAGTATCTAGCCCAGAAATATCTGATATCGTGTGACGAATCCATTCACAATACTAACAATTTCTCCGTAAAAAAAGGAAACAAAATTATTTCTCTTTAGAAGGGCACAACTTTTTTTCCAATAAAACATACGTAAATCAATGAAATCAGCAATGAGCGTGGAGAAAACTGGACGGGAAACTGACACAAGAAAAATGGCATACTTTTCCCAAGATGCTGTAGAAGCTGCAAAACTGTGCGAAGAAAGAAACAATCTCTCCTCTTCTCTGTTACTGTCCCGCACAGTTCGGAAACAAGCATCTGATTACTAAATTTTCGTGAATCTGAGTTAGGTGGCGGCCTAAAAGAAATAATGAGATTCAACAGATAAAGTTCAAAGAGGTATATTGGGTTGTTCGGAGAGTAATTTCGGTTTTTTTTTGTGGATGTATCAAGGTTGGCATAAACAGTTGAATTCGATAAATTTAACCCTTCACGATTTTACGTGTTGTTATTTGACGGTTTGCATCAACTAATGCCTTTATCGCGTCTGTATCAGCTTCAACTGGCCTTCCAGAACGTGGTGCCGCATAAGATTCCAAATTTTGCCACTTCAATTTAGCCTAACCTTATAATAAAGGAAATGGAATTGAAAATTTTGAGCAACTTCAAATTTTCACTTTAGTTACTAAAACTTAATGGGATCTAAAACTGGGTACTCAAATTTTTGGAGAAAACTTCTGATTAAAAAGTTGAAATTTTTGATATAAATTTGTCGAATTTTTATACAAAAATCTTGTACACAAATTTTGTGATAGAAAAAGTTTTTTTAATAGCGCTCGCCCCACGGCAATGACTAACCTCTGAGTGTAATTCGGCAATGAAAAAGCTCTTCAAAAAACATAATCAATACTGTTGAACTTTGGCTTTACTTGAACGCAAGGCTTTACTTGCTTTCATAAGGCAGATTTGATTTTCATCCCTCTTGACAAAGTAATGTGGCATACAAAGTGTCAATTAATTAATTCCATTTGGTTGCTCAAATTCGGCAAAACAACAAAAGCAGAGTAAACGGATTGTCTTAATTTGTCGATCAGCTCACAGTGGTTACCAACAATTTCACTTACCACATACGTTCATACAGTGAGTGTCACTTAAAATCGTACAGGATTTATATTTTTTTTTTTTGCACGGTTTGCGATGTTTATAATCATATTTTAACAAACAAAAAAGTCCACATTTAAGTCATTAATTTCTTCTTTTCAAAATCTAAAAGAAAATTACAAAAATTTAAAAATAATTTTATAGTTTTTAGAAAATTTTTTGGGTATGCAACATATTTTGTATAGTGCATTCAAATTCAGTATATACTAGTGAAAATTCTAAGTGGCTACAATTAAGATTTAAGATCTTTGCAATAAAAGTTAAGTGAATGCGATGAAATTTTCATAAAGTCCAAATAACTAACAAAAAGCAGATTTTTCGTAGGTTTGCTAAAAAAGCTGAAGACTAATACTCATACAATTTTATTAGAAAATTAACTATGTTTTTATAATAAATTAATAAAGTAAACTTCAAAATTAAACAATACAAAAAACAAAGCAGTACCATTTTCAGTTGCGCTCACTGTACCATCCATGTCCATATATTTATAACATACCAACAAAATCATTTGGCAAACAATGTCATCTCAAAGTAATCGACATGTGCAGCGGGGGTGCACAAAACCGTACGCCTGATGTGAAAGTGAAACATTGTTGCAATTGTCATATTTGAATACTGAAGAGCAGTGCAATTGATGCGCCGCCACTGTCGATTCACTGCCAAGCCAGGCACACAAACCAATCCAGATTTCCATGAATAAATACATATTTTGGTATAGATACCTTAACGCGGAGGCGAATAAACGGCAAATGAATTGCACGTGCCAGCGTCTCGGTGGATAAAAAGCCGTAATGGATATTAAACAAAAAATGCCCACCCGCCGCTGTTGATGCCACAGGGTTTGAGTAAGAATGAAAACGCACCAGGGTAACAGAGCAAAGCAGCAGAAATAAGAAAGGTATTGAATGGACTAAATACTATTTGTGTGAATATATTTATTGAATACACATACACTTGTATATACTTATACACTTAAATGTGTATGTATGTGTGAATACGCATACGGCTGGAAGAAAAACTATAGAACACAACATAGAAAAAAAATTAATACCAAATAAAGTCACAATATTATGTATTCACACGTACACGCTTCTTAACAACAAATACAGCTGTGAACATGAAAATACGGACATTGGGTAGGCTACATTTGAAGAGTGCTGGAGTCTAGCAGTGCAAGACTCAGCTGAAAGCCTTCTTTTTCAGAATAAATATATTACATCACAAAATGTATATAATAAATGTGAAGGTATCTAATTCGTTCAAAAACAATTTATTAATATTAAAAAAACATAATTACAAAAAAAAAATTAAAAAAAAAAATTATAAAAGAAATTATAAAAAAAAAATATTTATTATATTAAAAAAAAAAAATTTAAAACCCGAATTACATATTAAAAAAAATTTTTTAAAAATTAAAAAATATTAAAACAAGATTAAAAAAAATTATTACAAAACAAACAATTAAAAAAAAATAAAAAAAGGATTAAAAAAAATATTAAAACTAAAATAAAAAAAATGTATGGATAAAAGAAAATAAATAAATTTCGACAAAAAATAACAATTACCAAAAAAAAAATTATTACAAAACACAAAAAAAAAACAAAAAACAATTAATAAAAAACAAAAATTATTTAAAAATGCATTAAAAAAATGTTAAAAAAAGATTAATTTATATTAAAAAAAAAACTAAAAAACAGAATTATTAAAATAAGCTATTCAAATAAAAATTAGAAAAAAAATTATTCCAAAAGTAAATTACAAAAATCATCAAATAAAAAAAATCATAAAATAAATACTAAAATAAAAATATGGTTAAAAACAGAAGAAGAAAATAAATAAATTAACGCAAATAAAAAAAAAAAATATTAAAAAAAATTAATTTATATTTAAAAAAATTGTTAAAAACAGGATTATTAAACAAATGTTCAAATAAAAATAAAAAAACGCAAATATAAAAAAAAAATGTTGTAATAAAAATTAAAACATAAATTATTCAAAAAAAAATTATTATTAAAAAATGTTCAAATAAAAAAATCATAAAAATAAATACTAAAATAAAAAAATGATTAAAACATAAAACAAAATAAGTAAATTAACGCAAATAAAGAAAAATTATTAAAAAAAAATTAATTTATGTTTAAAAAAATTTTTGAAAACAGGATTATTAAAAAAAATGTTGAAATAATAAAAAAAAAACTATAAAAAAATGTTCAAATAAAAATTAAAAAAAAAAAATTATAAAAAAATTTTCAAATAAAAAAAATCATAAAAATAACTACTAAAATAAAACAAATATTAAAAAAAAGGAAATAGTTAAATTACCGAAAATGACAAATGCGAAAAGTGACAAATATAATACATGCAAGGTGGCACAAAATTTAACACCCTATAAGAAGATTTATACTTTTTGGAAATGGCATTCTATGTGACTCATAGTTGACACTTGTGAAGTAAACAGCTGCAGTATACAAACAGACAAGTAATACAACGCGCACAGGTCAAAATAAAGATTTACACCATTCACCAATATTTTTACTTATTTGTTTTTTTTTATAAAGTAGGGGGTTATTGTAGGCAAAGTTATGTAAATACCACCAATGTTCTACTAAAAACTAAATCAGTATATGGCATTTCTCTCCCCAAACTAAACAATATATTCTTATAAATATTAATTTCGAGCCACTCTTTTTATAAGCTATTTCACTAAAAATTATATGCTTCTAATATAATAAAGTAAAATGCAAGTGAATATTATTAATGCAGCACAAACTGCAATTCTTTTGCGGTGTGGATTTTTATGTACGTAGCTGTAATTATAGATACACACAAATATGCATGCATGCATACATATGTATGTATGTACGTGAGAATGAAGAATGTAGCGAAAGTGTAGAGAAAATGGAAAATTACCAGCAGCTGCTTCCGAACAAATTCACTTGACTTCGCTGCTTGTTTGATATTCTCTGTTATTATTCTTGGGTGCTGGTGGAAATTAAGTACACTTTTGTGGTGTATGTACGTACATATGAATGTCTGAGCATACAAATGTACAAATATAGATAATAAAGTAGAGCCTTAGAAAGCTGCGGTAGAGCTATGACAAAGCACTAAACTATAGAAGAAAAAAAAAACAAATTCTAATCAACAAATTTTTCTTTTATTTAATTTTTTTATTTTGCCGTTTGTGACTAATAATCAAGCCGGTTAAAAATAAAAATAAATAAATAATTGGCGCGTACACTTCTGTTAGGTGTTTGGCCAAGCTCCCCCTCCTATTTGTGGTGTGCGTCTTGATGTTGTTTCACAAATGGAGGGACCTACAGTTTCAAGCCGACTCCGAACGGCAGATATTTTTATGAGGAGCTTTTTCATGGCAGAAATACACTCGGAGGTCTGCCATTGCCTGCCGAGGGGCGACCGCTATTAGAAAAATGTTTTTATTAATTTTGCTTTCACCGAGATTTGAACCAACGACCTCTCTGTGAATTCCGAATGGTAATCACGCACCAACCCATTCGGCTACGGCGGCCGCAAGCCGGTTAGATATCAGAAAATCTAGTTTTTGGAGTTTTCTGTTTTTTAAATATTTTTCGTATTTAAGTTAGTTTAATGTAATTCGATTTTATTTGATTATGTTTTATTTCACTTAATTTAATTAATATTACACTTTGCTTTATTAATTGTTTCATTTTATTTATTATTTTATTACAATTATAGAACTTTGCCATTATCTAAGATCGACTTCGGATTAGCTATTTACGGAAACGCCTAGAAGCGCCTTATCTCGCAGCAGTTAGAAGGAGCATTAGAGCCTTTCCTACTTCTCCTATATGTATATGCCATCTTAGCGGAAGCTGATTTACCAACCCTTGTGGAAAGGGTATCAAATAACACACCGATGTGTATCCTTAGAGTTTTATATTCAAACAAGCTTTTGTTTAAATGCGTTTCTTCATGTCTACACAAAACTAGTAAATACAATAAAGTAAAATGCAAAATGGCCGAAAAGCAACGATTTCAGAAATTTTAAATCAAGCCAAAGAACTGAACATACTGATATCACTTATTCTCGTAGAAAAACCTGCACCATCAAAAAAAAGCTACTGGCCCCGATGAATTCAAACAATTATATCTAGAAACTGTTACTCCTTTAAAATCAGACTGGGAACTAATATTTAGTGACCGATCTAAAACCGATACCTGTACTTCATTTGCGGCAACAAACGAAATAGGTACCACTATAACCGTTGGATTTTTACCAAGTTACGGCTTAATTTTCACAGCCGAAGCTGCTGCAGTACTTGAAGCGGTACACTACACTTCCCAAAAAAGCCATAAATACATACATAATATGCACTGACAGCATATCGACAATCGAGGCTATTCTGAACCTAGCTAATAACTTTCCAGTAATCACAAAAATGCGCAAGATGCTCAAGCAACAAAAAGGTTCAATCAAACTTATGTGGGTTTCGCTTCACAGTGACATCAAAGGCAATGAACAGGCCGATAGTGGCGCTAAGGAGGCAACCAAAGAGCCATTATACATACTCGAATACACTCTTCCAGAAGATATAAAAAACTGGTAAGGTGTACCAATTATGAAAATTCCCTGAACAAATTGAACCAGTGCCAATATCACTACAAATCCTTCAATTTCTCGAGGTCCAAAAACCAATACCCGTCAAATTCATCATGCCGAAATATTAAGACCGTTGTTCGTCTGAGAATTGGCCATACAATTTCAACCCACTCGTATTTGCTCAATGGTTTGTCGAAACCCCGTGCTCGTTTTGTGGATTCAACGAGTTCACCGCAATACGAGTTTGAAGCGGAATATTAGTATTATAAATCAATTCGCATCTCGTTGTAAATTAAAAATTTAACTTCATAGGTTTCTAAATTAGATGGTATATATAACGGGTGATTGTTTAGCTATTATCTTTTTAAACAGATGGTTTAAACAGCTGACGCACGTTTCGTGTTTTGTTTGACTATCAAACATCTTCAGCTTGGTCTATAATTTAACCATGAACCGTTTTACAAACGAATAACGCTTGCAAATCATTGAATTTTATTATAAAAATGCATGTTCTGTTAAGAAAGTTTAAAGTCGAAAAATTGTGTTCAGCGACGAAGCTCATTTTTGGATGAATGGGTACGTAAATAAGCAGAATTGTCGATTTTGGAGTGAAGATCAGCCAGAAGAATTTGAAGCGCTACCAATTTATCCTGAAAAGGTCACAATTTGGTGCGGTTTATGGGCTGGAGGTATCATTGGACCGTACTTCTTCAAAGATGCTACGAATCGTAAAGTAACTCTGAATGGTGAGCGCTACCGTGAAATGATATCCAACTTTTTTTTGCCAAAATGCAAGAGCTTGACTTGCATGACATGTGGTTTCAGCAAGACGGTGCCTCATGCCACACAGCACGCGAAACAATGGACTTGTTGAGAGGCGAGTTCGGTGAACATTTTATTTCACGTTCGGGACTTGACCTCAAATTGGCCACCCAGATCGTGCGATATAACGTCTTTAGATTATTTTTTGTGGGGCTATGTTAAAGCTCATGTCTATTTAGACAAGCCTGCTTCAATTAACGCATTGGAAGACAACATTAAAGCATTTATATGTCAAATACCGGCCGAAACATTGGAAAGAGTATGCCAAAATTGGACTAAGCAGATGGACCATTTGAAGCGCAGTCGCGGTCAACATTTGCATGAAATAATCTTTAAACATTAAATCATATGGACTGTACTATCGATTTTAATAAAAATTTTAAGCATTTTTCTGAATTTTACGAGTTTTTTTTGAAAAACTTTTCTATAGCTCTTAAAAAATCACCCTTTAGTTATGTCTCATGACATATTCACATCCCGCAATTGCTGCACCTTCGGCACCTATCTTCTATTGCCTCGCCATGTATCGACCTTCAGAAATTTCTTGTTGGCATAACTCGTTCCTGGATAGCGATTGCGAAACCTTCTGTTTCAGAAAATAGTTTTCCTCTTTTTAACCATAATTTGGATGATCGTGCGTCTGCCCGTTCCATTTCAAGATCATGAGGATGAACAGCGTGTATTGTTTTTGCCTTTCATGCTGCGATCATTTCTGCTGGGGATGTCTGTTTGAGACCATTTTATTACTCCAAACGAGTAAGTCAAAATAGGTATGGCCCAGGTATTGATTGCTTTGCATTTATTTCCACTGTTCAAACTCGTTTCAGTCGTGCCTCAAATTTGTTAATGAGGCTTTGCTTTACTAGCGTGTGGTTGATTCCTTTAAGTGGCAGAAATCCTAATTATTTATAAGATTCACTGATATGCAAGATGTCTATAATAATATTTTGATCTACTACGTAGTTTTCTTCGGATTCATCAAGCTGACCTCTAATCAGGTGTATTATTTTGCACTTATCTGTTCCAAATTCCATTCCCACGTCATCTCTGAAAGCTTTAGTGGCATCTATCAGCTCATGAAGCTTCCGCTTTTTGTTTGCGTACAGTTTCAAGTCGTCAACACACAGAAGATGGTTAAACGTGTGCTCTCTTATTTCTGTTTTGAGCGTAAAGCCGTTTAGCTTATGTGTAAGAAGCCTGCTAAGTGGGTTGAGGCCAATGCAGAACCATAGGGGACTTAAGGCATCCCCTTCTAATATACCACGTTTGATTGAAATTAGTTTTGAAACAGTTCCATTTAAAACCAATTTGGTATTCCACTTGCACATTATGCGGCCCAAGAGTGCAACAGTGGCAGCATCGATTTTGTATATTATTAATATTTCTAATGCGGTAATCATGCGGCATTGAATCAAAAACTTTTTTTGTAGTCAATAAACGCGACGCTTAAATTCCCCCTTCTTCGCGGAGCTACTCCTGTGATTACAGTATCTATAATAAGCTGATGTTTACAGCCCCTTGTGCGCTCCTTGCAACCTTTCTGTTCTTCACATAAAATGCTGTTAATTTCACAGTGTTCATATACTCGATTAGCGATCATTTTCGTCAAGAGTTTGTATGTCGTGCTCAAGCAAGTAATTGGGCGGTATTTTGCTGGATCAGTAGATGGTGCATCCTTTGGAAGAAGATATGTAGGTTACTGTCGCTGTGAGAAATTCTGTGATGGCAACCGTTTGTTATTTTATTTTATTTTATATCCTATTTTTATTCTATTATATTAATTTTTTATTTTATTTGACATTTAAGTGTTTATTTTTTGTTTTATTTGATTTTAGCTCAGTTTATTTTATTTCATTACACTTTGCTTCATTATTTTGTGTTTTGGTTTTACTTTATTTTAATTTATTTATTTCATTTTATTTAAATTGATTTTATTTTAATTCAATTTTTTTTTTTTTGATATTCTATTTTATTATTTTTTACTTTAGTCCATTTTTTTATTTGACTTTATTTTATATGACTTTGCTTTATTAACTTTCTCCATTTTAGATTATAAATTTATTGCATATAATTTTTTATTTGATTAAATTTCATTTTATATTTTTAATTTTTATCATTATTTTTGTTTTGTTTTCTATTTTATTTATTTATTTTATTTTATTTTACTTCATTTAAATTTGCTTTAATAACTTTTTCTATACTATTTATATTTACAAAAAATATATACTCTATTTTTTTTAATTTTAAATCTATAATGATTTATTTTATTTTATAAAGTATCGAAACTTTTATCATTTTTCCATTTTATTTTATTTCGCTTTCCTTTATTAATTCTTTTTTTTATTTTATATTATTTTATTTCATTTCTTTTATTTGATATTTGATTTTTTATTTTATTTTACTTCATTTCAATTTGCTTTATTAATTCTTTTTATTTTATTTTATTTGGTTATTTTTTTCATTTATTTTTTATTTTGTATTATTTTATTTCATTTGAATGTGCTTTAAAAACTTTTTCTATTTTATTTTGTTTTATTTTTAATTTATATTGATTTATTTTATTTTATACATTTTTATTTTATTTCACTTTCTTCATTAAATTTATATTTTTTTGTTCTAATTTTTACGATTTTTTATTTTACAATAAAAATATTTAATTTTATTATTTTTCTATTTTATTTCATATTATATTATTTTTTTTTATTATTTTTTTTTATTATTTTTTTTATATTATTTTTTTTGATTATTTTATTTAATTTTTTTGTTTGATTTTATTTCATTTCATTGTATTTTATATCATTTTGCCTCATTTCATGTTTTGGTATTAATGTATTTTTTTATATTATTTTATTTGATCTTTAACCTTTTATTTGATTTTCTTATTTTACCAGTTTTTATTTTATTTTATTTTATTTAATGATCTAAATTTAAGTTTTTATTATAAAAAGAACCGAGAATGTATTGCCAAAACTCGATCATGCATTCGCCTTGCTTATTTTATGACTTTCAACGGGTTAATAACACCATTCGCAATTCCTTTAGCGCATTTTTAAATTGTTTGTCGGCTTTGACATTTTATTCATTTTTTGTTTTGTTTTGTTTTTTTATAAGAATGCAAATTTTGGAATTTTCCTTCGCGCCGCACGTGTGCTACTCACTCGCAAATATGTCTGTATGTACCTATGTACGAGTACATATCGATTAATGCATGCAGATATTATTTCAATACGCTAAATGCCTCTTGTTTGGGCTGCATATGTGTGCGGGTGTGTGTGTGTTAATGTTTGTTTGATTTTGGTTCGACTGATATTCGAGAACGTTCGTCATACGTATAACAATTGCTAGTTTAACATTTTTGTGCTTATGTTTATATGTATATAGCTATGTACATATCCATATATACAAGCGCACCTATTTCACAATTCCACAGTTTTTGTTTTTATTTTTTTTAACCGTTATACTTGTGCAATAACGTCATCCTTCGCCGTTTCGATGATAATCTATCAAACCCCTATTAAAAAGATGGTTTATATAAAGCACGTCCGCAATGGATTTTGTTTTTATATTTAGGTCATTTTTAATAATTTTAAGCAAAAATGAAAGAAATGCATTCTTATTACATCCGCGCTTTGGTGATTTAAAAATTAGAACAAAACAAACAACGAAAACATGAGAAAGCTTGAAAACAAGAACCAACGTCGCCCTTTAAACGAATGAGATTTTAAATAATGAATGCCGGTCAAATACATACAAACATTTTTTAATATTTATAAATACTAGACAATTTTTTTGCAAGTTTTTTCAACAAAGTTGTGAAACCAATTGAAATCTGCCAGTGAATTTTGAGCTATTATTTGCCGGCTAGATAAACTCGAATGTTCTTCACAGAGATTAATTCGTGTTAATGCAAAGAAGTTCTCAAAGTTGCACTGCTATCTGTATTTCTTAACACTGATGGCAGGCTTTAGCTGAGAGACACCTTCGAAGAAAATCGTTGGTTTAATTCTTAGCGAATGCAAAAAAAGACTAATGTGCGCAGTGCGAAGAAAGTTCCGGCAAAACACAGAAAAATTTTCTAGCTTTTTTTAAATCGTCTGTAAAATAAAGGCGATTAGAAATAGCTTCAGAAACTTTGACTACATTCGAAAAGGGCAAACACCGAATGTTGCGATAAAATTACGATCCATAAATTCTTAAATATTCATAAAATTGCGTTCCCACGTAAAATTCAAATAGCAAATTTTTCTGCTTTCTTAAGAGATTAGGGGTAGTCAGAATTTTCAAACAATTAAATTTTTTTTTTTTTTGCATTTTCTTAAATTATAATATGTTAAAAATATTAATAAAATAAAAACATAAATTTGAAGTGAATCCGACAAATACTTTTCCAGTTATTCAACAATTAACAAGGGGCGCTTGGGCAAAAACAAACAAAAATAAAAACTTCAAATGCGTTTTTCTCAAAACTATGTTTTTTGAACTGGCAATCACTGTAACTTAAAAACCGCACAAAAAGCGATAACTTTTACAATTAAAATTTTTTGTTTTAATTTTTTTTTTGAAAGTTTGCTATTAATTGTTTTTATTTCTTCTTTCTTTTTTTTTTTTGAAATTTTACTCAAGCCAAGTCGAAACATGATGTATTAATGCTATGTTTTTATTTTTGTAAAATAAAGCAATTGACTAGCAAAAAAAAAATTATTGAAAATCATCAATTTTTCGGGCCTCTGACTACCCGTAACCCCTTCACAAATTCAATTTGGTTTGGATCTGAGATTTTCCTGCTGATAGGTATACATACATAAGCATATTTAATTATTGTATGATATTTACAAGGTGGCGCAAAATTAACTGTCTAATTTTGTTTTTGAATAACTTTTTTACTGAAAAAAAAAATATTTAAAATACTGGAAATCTGTAGGTAAAGGTAAAAATCAAGATTTCCATAAAACAAAATAATTTTTTATATTTAGTAAAACAAAATTGGATGATTAATTTTGCGCCACCTTGTATTTTATTAGAACCGCATTCAATTTTGATATTTAGCAAAAAAGTTATTCAAAAACAAGATTGGATTATTAATTTTGCGCCACTTTGCATATTCATACTTTGCAATGTCATACTACCGTTTTTTTGTTGTTGTTGTTTTTGTTATACATGTTGCCAACAATCTTGAAAATATAACACTTGTAAAATTCGTGCTTTGATTTTTTTTATAAATTTTGGTGAATTCATTGCGCAGAACAGCTAATGCAATACTGGCATAAAATGCGGAAGGGCAGTATTTTTTTTAATTAATTAATTTTTATTTTTTTAACATTTTTTTTTTTTTGATGATACAAAAACACCATTATAAACTTTTTTGACATTTACTTAAGGCTGATGCTTCTCTGTTTCAACTTAGGAAAAGCTAGCCAACTGCAAAGGAGGTGCACGGGCAGTTTATCAGCGCTGTGAGCTGAGCTCGTTTACTGTTTTATTTCTTATTTATAGAGCTCAATAGTTCGGTTGAGGGCGGTCTCTTGCTGCGCTGTTGAGGCGAATTTAGAAACGCAAGCTATGCCTATAAATAATTTTTTCATAAACCTGTTGCGAGCTGCTGACGTGTGTGCCAGTTTAAGATACCTAATAAGCAGCTCACAGCTCACTTAAGCACTCTCATTTTCAAATAAATGGCACTGCAAGGCTTTTTAAAATAATGGAAAAGTCAGCACAATCAGTTATAAAACAAAATAGAAAAAAACTAAAAAAATAGGAAAATTTCCAAATTAAAAAGAAGCATATATAAAAATATTTTTTTTTAAATAAAAAAAAGTTAAAAAAAATAACAAAAAAGTTAAAAAAAATAACAAAAAAATTAAAATTAAAAAACAAAATTATAGTATTAAAAAAATAAAAAAAATAAACATTTTGAAGAACAAAATTTTTAACAATTTAATAAATCCTCCAGGCTTAAAAAATATAGATAAAAAATTTAAAAAATAAATAAATAAAAATATATATATAAAAAAATTAAAAGAATATTGATATAAAACATAAAAAATAAAAAACTAAAAATTAAAAAAAAAAAAAATTTAGTATTAAAAAAAATTTTTAAAATAAACAAATTTCGAAGAACAAATCTTTAGTAATTTAATAAATGGCACTACAAGGCTTAAAAAATATATAAGAAAATTAAAAAAATTAATAAATAATAAAAATTAAAAAAAAAACATAAAAAATTAAAATAAAATAGAAAAAAATAAAAAAAAATAGAAAAATATAAAAAAAATAGAAAAAATAAAAAATTAAAACAAAATATATATCAAAAAATTGAAAAAAATTGAAAATATATTATATATATATAATATAAAAAACATAATAATTTTTTTTTCTTCAATAAAAAAAGTTAAAAAAATTATAAAAACTAAAAATTAAAACAAAATTTTTCAGTATTAAAAAAATTAAAAAATAAACAAATTTTTAATAATTTAATAAATTTTTTAGTGTTAAAAAAAAATTAAAAAAATTAAACAAATTAAGAAAAATTTTTTAATAATTTAATAAATGGCACTACAAGGCTTAAAAAATATATAAAAAAAAAATTAAAAACAGCATATTAAAACAAAATAAAAAAAAATTTTTTTAATAAAAAAAGTTTAAATAAAAATACAAAAATAAAAATTAAAAAAAAAATTAAATATTAAGAAAAAATAAAAAACATCAATTTCGAAGAACAATTTTTTATAATTTATTTTTAAAAATCCCATTTGCGACAACTATTTCACACTACATATAAATTTATAAAATAAATTTTATTAATTCTATTCTGCCCAAATCACTTTTCGCAATACTTACAACGCTCTTTTCGTTTTTTGTTTATTCTGTCATTCAAATCGTTGTGATACCTTTTTGCACTGCAACTCCTAAGTGAAACGTACTAATAAATTTCTTGAATGTATTTAATAGATGGAATATCTGCACCTCTTTAGATAGACACGTTCACGCAACTAATAACGTAACTGTGCTGAAAAATCAATTGATTTTCACTCCACTTTGCACACTAATCAATTAAAGTAGTCAACTAATGTTTGTATGTATGTATGTACAAACATTATTTGTTTTTGTATTTCTCAATTTATTATTCTTAACAAAACTTTCCATTTTCTTGTTATTATTCACTATTTATTTATCGATTTATTTATTAGTAATACTTTTAAACACGTTTTAACTTTGAAAATCCACCTTCACAATGCCACTTGGCTGACAAACTCCACTTCAAGCGTCAACAATGTTTGATGTTTGTCTATGCGCAATTTTTTCAACACTTTTGGGGCGAACACTCAATGCTGCTCAAGCTCTCCACGAAAATTTGGTTAGTCTAGTGTGTGTGTGTTTGTTGGTCTTTTGTCTTTTGCCATTTTCTTGTTTTTGTTTTTGTTGCTCCGTCAATTCTCAGTTTGTATCTTTCGGCTATGCAATTTTTTGTTGTTCGCTGCACTTCACTGCATCGGCACACACAAGCACACACACGAACGCGTGCACACACACACACGACTGCAGCCACTTTGGTACACGAACTGTTGCGAATATTCAATACACTTAAGTATGTATGTATGTACGAGTATGGTGCGGGTATGTAGTTGCTTGTGCTACATTTTGTTGCATGTAGAGAAATTACGCGAAGCCCAGCTGCTAACTGCGGCCTGCAGCAGCTCTGTTCAAATTCAATGTTCGCAGTTTGCTGTTAGACGCTGCTGCGTGCTGTTGCTAGCTAACAGTTGTTGTTATTGCTGTTGCTGCCGTTGTTAGATGTTTTGCTTCCACGCTGATGCTGATGCTGCTGCTGCTCGTGTTGGCTTTTGTCTGATTCGAACGCATTTACAACGCTTTGCCAACTGACTTTCATTTGAATTTCTCAACTCTTGAATGCACAAACACAAAAAAAATAAAAGAAAAACATTAGCAAAAACAAACAAAAAGTAAAGTACGAAATTACGAAGCACCAGAAATCAATGAGTAATACGAGTTTTCACATTTCCTGCACACCATCTTCTTCCATTTTCGATTTTTTCAATTCGCGTTTGCACCACTCGCGCACTGCCACCACTGCACCGCCTTACTCCCCCCGTTCAAAGCAAGAATAGCGAAACATTTTAGTGGTGCTTTGATACCAATAAGTCACAATCAATCACAATTAAAAAAATTTAGCTTAAATTATATTTTTTTTCACTTTTCCAGCATTAAATTTCATACACCAAAAAAATTTTTTTTTTTGTTTTTGTTATTTTCTATTATTGTATGTTTTAGTTTTTCTCACTTTTTCAACATCAAATTTAATACAACACATTTTTTTTTTTAAGTTGTTATTTTTTATTATTGCACTAGTTTTTTTCCACTTTTCCAACATCAAATTTCGTACACCCAATTTTTTTTCTTGTTTTTTGTTATTTTTTATTATTGTATTTATTCAGAATTTATTTAGCGTCAAGCTTTTGGAAATGTTTCTTTTGTTTGTTGACTACTTAAAAATGATACAAGTACAAATCGGCGAAAACATGCATACAAACATACATATCTACATAATCTGGGGGGTGCACGAGCCAACTCTGGTATTAAGAAAGAAACGCTACACAGAGACGACGAATGTTTTCTTATGTTAAGAATTGTCTTCTTATGTTAAAAAGCATTAGCAACGGCATCTGAACTGCGTACTAAGAATTCCATGAACTGTCGGTTCACAAGTCAATTTTCATCGCGTTATTCGCATAGTTTGTAATCTTCGGGATTATATTTTTTTTTACATATTTATCAATATTTTTGTACCTTCCTTATACTTCATTGAGCCCTCATGACTGACAATATTTCCGATTGCTCAATTACTTTTATTGCGCGCATGTAACGAAGCGATTTGCTTAATGCCATTGCGAAAATGAAATGTTAAAGCAGCAAGTGCCCAAATGAGAAAACGGAGCAATGCATTGACATATCTCAAGACACGGGCAATGTGAAGAAAGGTGGAGGCGATGTGTAAGTGTGACGCAACGATAACAGCATTGAGAACGCGTAAATATGAGCAATCATGGCAATGGCGACGACGGGGATGATGAAGACGACGAGCGCAAACCATTTGGCTGACTCCGCTTTATGTTGTTGGTAACGTTGTGTCGTGTTGACACATCGCTGTTGTTGCGGCTGTCAGTGACAGTTCATATATTGACGTTGCTTCGTATAGCTGTATAAATAATGGAAACAGCGCAAGAAACATGAAAAAAGAGAATTAAAGTTTGTGCGAATTATATCGCGCGAATCGGTAGATAAGAAAGGAAATTTAATTTGCATCCATGTGTGCCAAACAGCTTATTCATTAGGCCGGGTCGATTTGTGGGGAGGCAAAAAAATCGCTCATTGCTCTGTGAAAATCATATTCTAGGGATCAAAATAAGAAACTTTGCCGAAGGAACCATACCTCTAAAACGAATTCTGATGTCCCCCAATTTGTGTCGAACTTTTTAGTTTCTTTTCTCATGTAAAGGCCAAAAATGGTGATATTTTGAAATGATTGTATGCGAACCCCCCAGGGGTGTTCCAGGGGGTGTGGCACTGGCATGGGTGGATCGGCCGTCCAAAGTTAGTGGGGGTCGGTCATACATTTGGACTCGATTGGAGCACTCTAAATGGGTCAAAGTGGGATTTTTCGTTCGACCCAAATTGGAGGGTATCAGAATTAGTTTTAGAGGTATGATTCCTTCGGCAAAGTTTCTTATTTTGATCCCTAGAATACGATTTTCACAGAGCAATGACCCGCTCTATTATTCATGTACAGAAATACGCATATGCACGGTGGCATGGACTGACTGCATTGCAATTCACTTTAACAGTTATGAAGACTGATCAGATTGGAGGTACTTTTTCCAATAGCCGTTTTTTGACAAATCACGCGTGACTACTGTCAAAATTAGTTCATAATTTTTTTCAGTATTCATTGACATTTCATTATGGAAACCAGCTTCGATTGAGGTATTGAAAGCCAACATTACTGAAGTTATTCACGCGATACCGATCGAAATCCTCCAGCGAGTCACTCAAAATTGAAGCTTACGGATGGTCGATTTATGGTGCAGTTGTGGCGAACATTTGAAAGTGATTAACTTTAAAAAAATAAATGCCAAGAATGGTTCTACAAAAATATAATATAGATTGCCCAATCAATTTGAATTTTCTTTGTTCTATTTGAGTTTAAAATCCATAATATCTAAATTGATCACTTGTTAGTTCGAAGTACATATGTATGTAAATGCCTCCCCGCCCTTTTGTTGCTTGATTTTTTAGAACTGTCATTTTAGTATCTTAAATTTCTTCTATTTTCTGATGTAGCTGTCTAAGCCTTTCAGTCTAAAAATTGCACCAAGAAGGTCAGTTCGCTGAGTTTATTAGTAAAAGCAGTCAAGGTGACGCCAAAATCGTGTAAGCGGTTTTCGCGCCAATTAAGAAGTCAAGGTAAAGCAAAAGAGAAGCAAAGACAGTCAAACTACGAAATGAAATGAAATTGAAATTTGAAAAGGTCGAGCCAAGGAGCACCAGAAGATTTGGTGGCTCCTAAAACATTCAGGCTAAAAAGCCCATTGTATTTAAAGCTCTGGAAAGAGGGTAGATAGTCAAGGAGGGGAGGAGAAAAGTATCAGAGGAGGAACGGATAGGAAAGAATAGAGACAGAGATAGAGATAGAGACTACGAAATGAGTTTATCTGAAAAATGCGGTATCCACGTAACGTTTATGGCTTACCACAACACTACGGTTGCCGGGTGATAAGCCCGGATTACTTGGAAATATGATTAAGACAGGCAACAGTGCCGTTTTTGAAATCCATTGCAGAATCAATGCGATTGGAGGTGATTTCGGATGATGGTGGTGTGGTACGAAACAGGCGTTGACGTTTTCTGCCAATCAACCTTATTGAGTATAATAACTGGATCTGTTTTCGAGATTAAAATTTCCGCCAATTTCATCCAAAGTCTTTTTGCTTTTTCTGCATCCTACTTAATGTAAAGGCATCCCTTGTTTAAATTATGATGGAATACTAAGAACAATATACAGGGCGGCTGATGAAAGCCGCTACCAAACAAAAATTGAATAACTTTTTTTCTTTTTAAGTTATCTGTTCCATTTTTGTTTTAATTTGCAGATTGATCTTTAAAATTTATTAAAATGGATAACTGGGACACGCAAACAAGAATTTGGATAGTCCGCCGCTATCACGCACTGGAGTCCGCAGTTTTGGTACAGAGAGAGTACAGGCGGATGTTTGGCGGCGATCCCCCGAGCAGATGGACCATAATGAGACTGGTGAATAATTTTGCTGAGCAAGGAACAGTCGCAAGAAGGCCTTATCATCGAAACCCACCAGTTCGGACGGAGGAAACGATCGCTGCTGTAGCTGCAGCTATACAAAGCAATCCAAGGGTTTCAACAAGAAGCTTATCTGCTCAACTTGGTGTCAGCCGACAGTCTTTGCAAACAATAATGCACAAAGATTTAGACTTATTTCCCTACAAAATTCAAATGGTTAACAAACTGAATGCAGCAGACTTGCCGATTCGCTTGGAATTTTGCCAGAAGATCCTGCAAATGGTGGAAGAAGACCAAAGCATTGCCTTTTCATGTATGATGAGGCCCATTTCGATTTAAACGGCAATGTGAACAAACAAAATTGTCGAATATGGAGTACTTCTAACGTACAGATACTCCACGAGACGGAATTGCATCCTCTTCGCGTGACAGTGTGGTGTGCGGTTTCTTCACGCTGTATTGTCGGGCCTTATTTTTTTGAAGAAAATGGTCACACCGTTACGGTTACTGGAGACCGTTATTTGAAAATGCTGAAAGAATTTTTCTATCCAGAACTACGCCGAAAGAGAATTCCTTTCAACTCTGTGTGGTTTCAACAAGATGGGGCAACGTCTCACATAGCCCAGACTGTTATGACAGAGTTGCGACGAAAATTTCCCAATAAACTGATTTCAAGAAACTCCGAATTTCGTTGGCCCCCCAGGTCGCCTGACCTTACTGCACCTGACTTTTTCTTGTGGGGTTTATGTAAACAAGAAGTTTATAAAACAAAGCCAACAAATTTGGATGAACTAAAACAATCCATTCGGGCAACAATTGCGGCTTTCCTGTCGCAACTCTCAAAGCAGCAATGAACAACTTTTTACTAAGATGCCGCACTTGTGTCAACGAGCATGGGGGGCATTTAAATTCAATTATTTTTAAAACTAGTTAAGCTACATTTAATAAAATTTAATGACCTTCAACTTGAAAAAAAAAAATAAATGAATTCCATACACTAAAAAAAAGTTATTTGAGTTTCTTAATGTAGCAAAATTCATCAGCCACCCTGTATTTTAATTTTTTCACATACGTTTTAGCGCACTGTGCGTATGCCGGTGCCTAAGTGGGCACCGGTGCCTAAGTGGGCATACCTTCACCGCTTTGGATACGAAGAAAGCCCATACTGCGAGCAGTACACACCAGCAGTTGAGGTGGACGCAGAACATGTGCTTCTCAGGTGTCCTCGCTTCAGAAGAGTATGGGCTAAACTGGAAGACAGCCTAGGCAGCAGTATCATGCCTGAGAATTTAGTGCCACTGATGTTGAAGAGCCAGGACAATTGGAGCAAAGTCCAACACAAGGCTGCTGAAATAATGCAGCAACTCCGACATAGCGAGCAGGCAAGGAGGATGCGTGAACGCCAAATAAGAACATGAATCAGCACACCTATCCAGAGATGGAAACGCAGGTAACTGACGATAGGATAGAAACTAACTTTTTCTATGGTAACGAACAGGGACATGGGGGGAGGGGGCGTATAGATCTGACACCGGTGGTTCTCTTCAGATATGACTTAACAGTGGTGGTAATAGGCAGATGCAGCTTGTGACATTTTGCATCAGAACAGTAACTGACGTTGAGTGCAAAGCTCAAACAGCCTCCCGACGAAATACTTCACGGTAGTACCGGAGGATCGGTACTTTGACGGTAGAAGGTTTAGTGCGGGTTATGACGGGGTAAGGCTTTCGATGCTTCCTTCTGATTAAAAAAAAAACTTTGCGTACGAGGTGTATTCAAAAAGTGTCGCGAATTTTGTGTTTTTTCAAAAACTATTTAAATATTCATTAATATCTATTTTGTCCCCTTCAAAGTAATCCCCATGAGATATTATGCACTTGTGCCAGCGTTTTTTCCAATCTTCGAAGCACTTCAAAAAATCATTTTTTTTTTATCTTGTTCAGCTCCTCCTTCGATGCCGTCTTTATCTCGTCAATCGTAGCGTAGCGTCGTCCTTTCATGGGCCTCTTCAGTTTCGGGAACAAGAAAAAGTCACAGGGGGCCAGATCTGAGGAATAGGGTGTGTTGTTTTTGGCTAAAAAGTCGCGCACAAGCAACTATGTGTGAGCAGGGGCGTTATCGTGATGCAAGAGCCAATTTTTGTTCTTCCACAAATCCGGGAGTTTCTGGCGGACTGCTTCGAGCAAATTGCGCATAACTTACAGGTAATATTCCTTATTGACTGTTTTACCCTTTGGCAAGAACTCATGATGCACAACGCCCCTGCAATCGAAGAAAACGGCAAGCAAAACTTTTACATTCGACCGAACTTGGCGAGCTTTTTTCGGTCTTGGTTTGTGCGGCAGCTTCCATTGAGATGACTGAGCTTTGGTTTCCACGTCATAACCATAAACCCACGATTCGTCATCAGTTATGACCATCTGGAGCAAAATGATCCATCTTTTTGAATAGGTACAAATCGAAGGCGAGCCGAAACACGTGCAAGCAAAGCAGCTGTCAACAATTAACTGAACATTAAAAAATGGCCAAACTCGTCGGCATGAGTGAGAGACATGAGTACCAACATATCGCCACAAAAAAAAATGAAATTCGAATATACATAACCTGCGCTAATTCAAAATTCCCGATACTTTTTGAACACACCTC
Organism: Anastrepha obliqua; assembly: GCF_027943255.1. Lineage (NCBI taxonomy): Eukaryota > Metazoa > Arthropoda > Insecta > Diptera > Tephritidae > Anastrepha > Anastrepha obliqua. The sequence continues at coordinate 14,383,008 of NC_072893.1, forward strand.
GTATATATAGTAGTAAACGTGTATACTGTTGGGTAGTTGGTTTTGGCGAAGATTAAAGAGGACCCAATAATGGGTATTAAGGATAGAGGAAATGGGATGACGCGTCCGATGAGAATCCATAAGGTGCGCAACATCATTTTAAGCCACTAGAGAGGAAATTATTTGAATTTTTAAAATTCTAAAATCTTATTTTCCACTCTATCGACACTGCTGAGGATCTAACAGGTGGATTTTAAACTTCTGATTCATTACCGTAGGCTGTCCTCTTTCCCTTATTTTTGTTCTATCTCTCTCTCACGCTCTTCCTCTCTCTCTCTCTCTCTGTTGTTGTTGTTGTAGCAGCATAAACATTCCCCATACCTATACGGGGAATGCTGCTGAAGTGACTGTCCTTGGCCGAATATAAATCCGGGTCGTTCCGGTAACGTAGAACCGACTGTCGTGGGAACGTAGAACTGACTGTCTCTCTCTCTCTCTCTTACCTAATGATTTCGCAACGAACTGTCACTCCTCGTATGTACATAGAGACATAAGAAAGTGCATATATTAGGGCGGATCAAATTGCATGCAAGGATTTGTTGGACATCGCATTGCTCTAGAGTCAATTTGGATTACAGTTTAACCATTTAGAAGGAATATTTTAGAACCTTCCGCTATAGTGACATATACATACATACATATATGTGTTTATGCATATACATACATATTTTTCAAGAAATCAAAGCATATTTTACTTTTTTCTTCAAAAAGCTCGCGCTAGCCGCTTGTGAGTCATTGCAGATGTATGTATGTATGTATGAGTATGTATGTACATATACACTTATGACGCACATATCCAAGCATATTTATGTGTGTATGTATGTATATATAAATGCATGCATAAATATATAAAGTCTTTTACCTAAGCAAGTTTGTACAGCGATAACAAAAACAAAATGCTTCAGTGAGTATATATACATACGTACATACATACATATAAAATATAAACCAGCAAGAGGAGGGCATATAATATATTCACCATTTGAGTACATATACATACGTATATACATATAAATACAAAAGTATATACATACATAAATATTTCATACAAATAGACACATATATATGTACATAGGTGTGTATATGTGTATGTACGTTTGTATTACGTGAAATTAACCGGCAGCTAAAGAAAACAACCAAACGACAAATGAAGCAAAAATGCCACAGACGGTGGCACCGACAGTCAAACAACAATAACATCTGCTCAGCTAAAATAATGAAATAAGTAGTAAATACATATGTAGGTAGTTAGAACTCAAAATGAAAAGAAAAAAATGAAAAAAAGCAGAAACAAAAAAAAAGGAAAACAGAAAATAGATAGAATACAAGAGGAAGTAAGGAGAGAGTGTACGAAAGGCAGAATAACCAAGTTAAAGTGCACAATGAGACAAAGTGATAGGATGGGAAGCTGACATAGACGCCGCTAGAAAACAAAAAAGTACAGGAGTACATAAGAGAACTTTTATAAAAATAAATAAATTACTTTGAAAGAATTCGCCACTCAATAAAGAAATAAACAATAGGTAGAAAAGTTGCCTACTATGGCTACCAGCCCTGTGGGAAAGATTGCTGAAAATAAATACAGAAAAACTTGGACTACTCTACACCTCAGAACCAGCGTTAAGCCCCGGTTAATGTATTGGGTTGGGGCATAAGTTCGTAGCGTTTTTATATTTTCTTTCATTTTACAACGATTTGTTTGCTATTTGGCAAAGGGTGAGAATTCATTCGATAGAACTCTTTCCGCTCTACAAAACTATGTTAATTGTCTTTTTGAGTTATTTAATCTTTTATTAGTTTTGCGGCTTAGAAATGGAATACCCAGGAGGCAAAGGCAACATTTTCGCCAACTGCTATTCTTTCCTTTTCATCGAGGTCAAAAAGCTGCCGAAGCAGCCCGGGACATTTGCGATGTGTATGGAGAAGGTGTCATAGGCGAGTCTAAAGCATGGAAATGGTTTGCAAGGTTCAAAAATGGCGACTTTGAAGTAGATAACATGAGCCGCAGCGGAAGGCTTTGTGAATTCGATGAAGAGGGTCTCAAATCACTTTTGAAGGAGAAGGGTCGCTAAACCAGTCATGAATTGGCGGCAAAAATGAACTGCGATCTTCTTCTTCTTCTTATTCTTTTATTATAGGTTTTCACCTGTTTTTCTTCACACAATTACATAGTTATAAATTACAAAGTATGTATTATTAAAATTCAAAAAAGGCGAAATGTTATTGTCCTTCCGCTAATGTCGAAATCCAGCTTTCGCGCCATTTCATTGGTGGTCTTCCAGGTCCGCGCTGTCCTTTCCATATGGTATATAGTCCCTCGCTATTCGGATAATTCTGTCGTCACTAACTCTAGAAACGTGACCATTCCAAGCTCGTCTTCTTGTTCTTATAAACATCACTACGTCATTGACGCCAGTTTCGTCACGAATGACCTCGTTTCTAATGTAGTCAAGACGTGTCTTTCCTACGATGGATCGTAGAACTTGCATTTCAGCTGTACGCAGTAGCTCTTTTGTTTTTGCGTTTTCAGCTCGTGCTGCGGCTCAATAGGTCAAGATTGGTCTTATTACAGTCTTGTATATACGCGTCTTGCTTTCAGTGGTCATATATTTGTTCCACCATACAACATCCCTAATGCAACCTGCAATAGGTGCGCCCTGCTTACATCTTTCTCGGACTTCCTTAATAATGTCGCGGTTACTGGATATTTCTATCCCCATATTGCGATCATAAAACAATTCTTGACTACCTTCAACCAATGGGATTTACCGAAAAATTGGGAGCCTGAATGCCTCACGAGCTCAACGAAAACGGAAACAAAGAAAGTCGCCTTCAAATTGTTTCTCAGCATCTCGCCCGCCATCGACCAACTCGCAGTCATATTCAGCGCTTTTCGTACCCAATCGTCACGGGAGATAAGAAATGGTGCCCATACATCAATATGAAGCAAAGAAAGAAGTGGATGGTTCCTGGAGATTCGCCAAAGCCGAAAGTCAAGCCGGATCTTCATTCAACGAAGATCATGACACGTGTTTGGTGGGACCCTCCCATGCCCTCCCACGGTGCCCAGCGAAATGCTCGAAAAGAATGCCACGGTCAACAAAGAGCTCTAGATTACCCAGCTAAACCGCGTGAATGAGGCTATTCGACTAACAATACCTGATCGTCATGGCCATCTTTTCTGCTCTCTGCAAAACCATATGAAGGGCGATAACTTCGATAACAAACAAAGAGGTCCTTAAAAACTGGCTCAACAACTTCGTTGACAATAGACCAAGCGATTTTTAGCACAACGGCATTAACAAATTTGTCGAGAGGCGGGAAGAGGTTGTAAACAGCAAAGACGAATATATAATTGATTCACTTATTGATATAATTATCGTTTTTAGTTTCAATGAAAGTCTTCGGTAAAAACGCTACGAACTTATTGCCCAACCTACTCAGACACAATTTAGTACATTGTACTACACTTGGATTCCCTTTTAAGTTTCTTTAAATCTACCCAATCTCCGAAGAAATCTGAGTAGATCTTGTGGTGCCAAGGAGCTAAAGTGGTCGCTTGTTAACACATCAGTGTCAAGGACCTCAAGCCTGATTCGAGCGAAGGCCGGGCAGACGCACAGAAAGTGGTCCGCCGCCTCATCCTCCTCTTCACAAGCTGGGCAGAATACACTGTCTAAGATGTCTACCTTTTCCCATGTATAGAAGAGCTTGATATTGAAGTGTTCAGATGAAACCGAAAGGGAATTCAGAAATTTCTCGACTTGCATAAGAAAGTTGCAAAATTATTCCAAGGTTCGTATATGGAATATAAAAACAATTTTTTAGGATTAAACAGAATTACAAATCATTTATTAAGGGGCTAGTACTACTGTGACACAACAAAAATAAAAGGCAATACACCGGCTAAAAACAATGGCACAGTGGTTGGTTTGTATCCTTTGGACAGATAATTTGACGATGTGGCAATAAGTTTGTCACGAAGTCGATTTCTCGGTGAGTTTTGCATGACATTGTGCATGGTTATTGCTGTTATTGTGGCAAAAATCCGGACAAAGGTAAAATGTGGTATGGATATGGGCATACATGTGAATGAATGTATGTATGTATGTATGTTTGCACTTACATATATTTCTGTGTTGTAGATACACAGGACTCAACTCCAAAATTAATGTAGGTGCACAAAGCAAACACAGGCTGCTATACAGATCAACCAACAACAACAACAACAATTGCAACATGCAAACATATACATGTACATACATACAATTTATGACAACATACATACAAACATACCTGTATGCATACATACATATACACATACATAATTATATGGAATCGGTGCTGTTTTCATATGAAGATACAGATGTTTATGTATGTACATGCAAATATATATGCATGTGCATACACACATACATACATGCCTGCATAAGCATACTTACATACCCATATAATGGAGCAGAATGCAGTGCCGCACTTTCGGGCAAAGCGAGTATGGATGGCTCGCCGCGAAATACAGCGAATGCGTGCACCGAATGTTCTCGCGGCGCTAACCAACAGCCGACCAGGCAAGCAGACAGTCCAGCTACATATGTACATATGTATGTTTGTGTGTATGTATGTTTGATACATTCCTATGCTAGCTTGTTCAAAAGGTACACTACACTACGCTACACTACAAAATTCGACGATTCCCAATAACATCAACGTTGACGTGGACGACAAACGATGAACGATGGTCGATGGGCGATGGGCGAAGTGCGATGTGCGACGACGAGTTGAAATGAGCTGAGGAAGGTGCAATGCGTCGAGAAGAAAATGTGATACATAAGATTGTGCCTGCATGCATATGAACATAAGTACGTACGTGCGTGCGTGCATACATACATAAATATATATATGCATGTAGATATACTTCTACAAAACATACATACAGACATACATACATACATGCCTTATATACCAAAAGTATGTACATACATACATGCATATGTTTGTATGTAACTGCAACGAAAATGTATTCAAAATGCAGCTGGCAGAGGGGTGGGGCCGTTTTTAAGCAAAAACAACAAAATGAGGCTATCGATTAATTTTGGTAGATACACCTAATCTATTTATTTACATATATACATACAGTTGAGGTCAGAATCTTAGTAGTGCTTATTGCTCATTATATTTAAGTGGCCACGTTTTTTTATCACAATTTTTCGCCATCCACTGTAAACTCCGTTAGATTAAGAAGTCGGCTTCAAGTTATGCAATCACTTGTTAAGGGTACCCGGTGGTCTAAAGCACGAAAATTTCACCTATTTTCACGATTTTTTTTCGCCATTAAAAATTTAAAAAACGATGTTTACACTTTTCAGGCTTATTAGTACGTTTATTGAGCATACAAAAAACTTTTTTTTAGTGTACTCTTGAAACAATATTTATTATTATAAAAATGCCGCTGAAGATGACCCTCTCGAAAAATCGAACCCGGACGGCGTAGATGATTTCGAGACTTCTACTCATCTGAAACACAAAATTCAAGAAGATTCTTAATCAGAAAGAGTGCAGTTATAGTCGGAACTACAACAAATCGAAAAAATGAAAAATTGACAAAATGGCGCACTTTTGAAAAAAAAAATTCATAAAATCTGGTTTTTTCACAAGTTTTTTAGTTTAAAAAATAGGAAATTATTTAAATAAAATTATGATTCTAGTTCCGACGATAGCGATACATGTTGTGAACAACATATCCAAATTTCAAGTTATTCGGTTGAATAGTTTTTTGTTTTCATCCGCGCCGTGCCGAAAAAGTCGTTTCGAGATACTATAAATGAGTCTCAAGTTTGAGGTACAGGAGCGCGCGGACCGCTCCCTACCTGGTTAATGGGCTGTAGAAGGTATAATATTGGGAATTTCCGCATGAAAATTTCACAGTATATTCTTAACCTCCTATACTTTCGAAATATCGAAAAAATCGATTTTTTGAAAATTCTAGACCACCGGGTCCCCTTAAACTTAACCTGCTGGTTTCGTTAATTTTGCATGAAATTTAAGTTGGAACGGCTTTTTAGACAGTCAAAATCTTAGTAGTGCGTGAAAAAGTGTGTGGAAAATTAATATTATCGCGACTATCTTTGTGAAAATGAAAAAAAAAAAAAACGGTGAGATAGTTTATTTAATTGATAATCTGTAGCTAATGTCCAAATTTTTATTATTCCTCATTCACTAATATCCAGAAGGAAAAATTGCACACCCGAGAAACGCGCCCTAATAAAAAGATTGATTGCTGATGGAAAAACTTATGTGGAAGTGCAAAATATCACTGGTTGCTCACCAACAATGGTACGTAATACCATCAAGTACAAACCAAGTGGCAAAAAGCCAAGTAGAAGAAAGCTAGCAATGTCGGCAAGAGAAGTTAAGTCTATCGTCAGATACTCAAAACTGTTTCCATTTGCGGCTGCTACTGAGATAAAAGATGCCTTAAAAGTGTATTCGAGCGTTGAGACTGTTCGTCGGCGTTTGCGTGAGCACGACTTGGGTGCCCACAGTCCAAGAAAAGCACCGTTGTTGACAAAAACGCATGTATAAAAGACGACTTCGATTCGCCAAAGAACATATAAATTGGCCTTCGACCAAATGGCGCAACATTTTATGGTCGGTCGGACGAGTCGAAGATTGACTTGTATGGTGGAAAGGACGCGCGCCAATATGTAAGACGAGACCACCTAACACCGAATACCAGCCAAATGGTGGTTCTAGCATTATGGTCTGGGCATGCTTTTCTTGGCTAGGCGTGGGATCCATTCATTGGGTTAAAGAAATGATGACTGGCGTTTCATATGTTGATATACTCAAGGGCATCATGCTGCCAAATGCCAGAGACGAAATGTCGCTTGTTTGTACGTTCCAGCAAACCAACGACCCCAAACCCACGCGCAAAGTTGCTAAAAGATGTTTTGAGGAGCGTCAGAGTAACGTAATGGAATGGCCGCCACAGTCACCAGTCAAATATACCCCATTGAAAATTTGTGGGTTGATGTCAAGTAGGCAGTAGCCCAACGCAAGTCAACATCTAATACGCAACTATGGGAAGCTGTAAAGAGCGCATCATGGGAGTCGATTTCGATTGAAAGATGCCAAAAATTTGTTGACTCACCATCATATAAAAGTTTTGTCAAAATTTTTCTGACAATTTGTTACACTACTAAGTTTTTGACCACTCAAAATTCGCTGCAGTTTTTCTAAAAATAATTTTACCTTACTGAAATAAGATAAACGTTGGATTTTTTTTTTTGGAATTGTTTTGTTTGACACTTGGGCTATAAGAGGGAAAATATAAAATTTTTTATAAAAGCGATTACACGCCCTTTTTTAACCCATTCCATTTTACGTCTGTATGTGCACTACTAAGATTTTGACCGCAGCTGTATGTACATACATACATATATACATACATATCCATTCATATTTTCTTAAACGTAATTAGCTCTTAACTATGCGCCGCCACATAAAATTCACTAAACAAATTATGTAAGCCAATCAATTAAACGTACACTTTGTCTTCTTCTTGTGTTTTTCTGATATTTTAAAGTTTTTACGTTTTCTTGCCTGCACTTTTATTATACGTTATCAAAAAATGTATTTGTTTGTATGTATGTATGTATATTTATTGCATACACACACACGCACTCTATATGAATGTCTACTGGTAGGCCCAACTGTTCTACGTGCCTATCAGCACAGCCGACAACTGAAATTCTGACGTCAACTTAGCGATTATTAAATTTCAGAAGGTAAAGGGATGAGATGATAAAAGAGAAGAAATGTATTTTTAGCTTTGCCGCACTCAGTAAACATAATGAATTTTATTACAAAATGCGCAATATGTATAATTACTGGCGGGTGTTTGTATGTATATACATATGTATGTACATACATACTATATATACAACTATGGCTCATTGTACAATACATAAATAGATTTCTGAGAAGAAAGTGTTTTACAAGCAAAAATAAGCGGTTTCTACAAATAGTTAGTTTATATAAATAAAATTTATTTTACAATTTTTATTTTTAAATATAAAATTTATTTCTAAATTTTTAGTTTATAAATATAAAATTTATTTAAAAATTTTTATTTTTAAATTTTTAGTTTATACATATAAAATTTATTTTTAGAAATTACTATATAGTAAATTTTGTTACACTGTGGTAATTCTAAAATCATGACCTACTACAATAATTACATATTCCACTCCAATGCGTCTAAATTCTTTAAAAGCTTTGAAAAATCGCCATTAAAGCTCCAATTTTTTTTATCTGCAAAACTTTCTGACACAATTTGGTGCTGTCTTTAATTACATTGGAGGGCTAGGACGGTTGGCTTTTACTGAAAATACCGATACATTTTTACCCTTTAAAAATAACAAAGCCCACGGTTGCCTTCTTCCTGCCAAGCGACACTAGGCACGCAATCCGCACGACGTACGACTCATTTTGTTTTGAGGCGCTGGATCATCAAGGTACCCGGTGTTCTAGAAATTTCAAAAAAGCGATTTTTTGTTTTTTCTATATTTCAAAAGTATAGCAGCTTAAGAATACACAATGAAATTTTCATGCGGAAGCTCCCAATATTATAACTTCTACAGCCCATTTACTAGGTAGAGAGCGGTCCGCGCGCTCCTATACCTCAAACTGTAAACTCATTTATCTCGCAACGACTTTTTGCGGACTGGTGCTATTAAAAAAAAGAAAAAACTATTCAACTGCATAGTCTAAAATTTCAATATGTTGCTCACAACATCAATGACTATAGCCGGTACTTGAATCATATAATTATTTCAATATTTCGTATTTTTTTATTAAAAAACTGACAAAAAAAAACTCGATTTTTAAAGTGCCAAATTCAAAAACCGCACCATTTCGTCAAATTTTTTTTTATTCTATTCTTTATACGGGACATAGTAGCTTCAGTCATACTGATTAATAATTTTTTTGGTTTTTGTGTTTTAGATAAATAGAAGAGCCAAAATGGACAACACCGTCCAGGTCCAATTTTTCGGGAGAGTCAACTTTAGCGCCATTTTTTAAATTATTAAAATTAAAAAAAAAAAGTTCATTTCTTTCAATTTTTTCCATTTTTTTGTTTATAACAATTTTTTTAATTTTTTTGAATTTTCTTTTTTTTCATTTTCTTTTTCGGGAGGTTCAACTTTAGCGCCATTTTGTAAATTATTAAAATTAAATTTCATTTTTTTTTTCAATTTTTTTGTTTATAAACAATTTTTCATTTTTTCAATTTTTTTTTATTAAAAATTTATTTATTTTTTTAATTTTTTTTTATCAAAATTTTTCAATTTTTTTTTATTAAAAATTTATTTTTTTTTTCATTTTGTTTTTCATTAAAAAAAATTTTTAATAAAAAAAAATATTAAAATTTTTTTTTGTCATTTTTGTATATAAAGGAAGTTAAATAAAAAGCCTAAAAAATTTTAATATCGTTTTTAATTTTTTTATTGTTAAACAAAAATTCTTGAAAATACACTAGATTTTCGAGCTCTAGACCACCGGGACTCCTTAAGATATCGGCATATACGCGTATGTTGGGTTGTCTGCATACAGGTGTTGACAATATCAGAACGTTAACCGGCTCTCAGCGAATTTGACCGAATCTGCTGAGGGGCTGGCATGATTGGCTGGCGTGATTGGGGTCACGGAGCGGTTTGTGTGCGAAAAAACTAAGATTGTGTTAGGGATATACGAAAAAAATCAACACATTCTACACCCACGTTGCTTCGTTGCTATCAAAACACTGACTAATTGAACAAGTGGGTGAATACATGGGAAATGATCGTGCAGAACTCGGCTGGCGAATTCCTCGTTACGTGAAATTCCTTTCACAAATTTGCTTTTCGCCATAGTTATTGGCCAAACCTGGTAAATGTATCATCCTTGGGCGCCTTGGTGTGGTGAGGAGCTCCGTGAGTGGTGTGGTGGGAAGTGGTATACCCCTGGCTTATTATTTTCATATTAACACCAAATTGTAATAATAACGATTTTCCGTGGTGATTTATTATTTTTTTTATAAATTTTTAACGAGGTTTTTTTCCTCTGTCATTGCCAGATCGCGATATCGCTATTTAAACTTTTACTGTCTACAGTATTTTATCATTTATCCGAGAGACGAAGAGGTTTCATCACAGTGAGAGTTAGAGGGGGAATTAAAGAGCAACAAAAGCAATGGTCTTACGAGGACCATTATGGACTAATACGTATGTTTTAACAAAATATATGCATAATGAATCTGAATCTGAATGAGTAAGACGAAAATATAGCAAAATATTATAAATCAATTATTTATAAGCTAAAGAGAAAATAAGAAGTTTAATGAAAGAGTATTTAGAGGGAGAAAAACCAATTTAAAAAGATTTGTAGATAATATCGAATTCTATTAGAGCTCTTTTTATAAAGCCGATATGAAAAAAATCTAAATTATGAGGCGCTCTAGGTGGCGTATTCAGATAGATTCGCTCAAGAAAGGAAGGGCAATGCACAACATCTTGAATAACAATCACAGACGATAGATAATGACAAAGTAGATCACCGAGATTGCAGAGATTTCAAATTGATAAGCAGGGATCTGAAGTTGTAGGAGGATATGGGGCTATGAAAATGAAAAAGTCTAGTCAGACCCGGTAGCCCAACGTAGGGCTAATAACAAAATCGACAAACTAATTTATATTTACATAGAAATATAATCAATGTATAAAGTGAAAAAGCAGTTGTCATAATTTCTAAGATAAATGGAGCTTACATGAGCTAGCATGAGCCTTAAGAAATTCTTTTAACATAACCATCAAGTGCTCCAGATCAGATTAGTGTCAAAATAATCAAAGTAATCGTTTACGGTTAGCTTACCTGCAAAGAAACAGAAGGAAAAAATTAAATAAATGTTATTTCTTTCTAAGAGTACATACATACAAATATAGAAAATGATACAGAAGGAATGATACAGAAATATATAAATACGAGAGTAGGAAAAAACATGGCGCAAAGCCATGAATTGGAGGACAAGCTCGGCCAAAGCCTGTGAAGGTACCACACTGCACCACAATAGCACATACATATGTACATACATACATGTACATATACATACATACATACATACATACATACATGCATACATACATACATATTTTATAAACGAATAGTGGCGCCCGGACTGGTTTTGCTGCTGATAATTCAGTTTGCTTGGATTTCTTTCTAACGGCGAATTCGCTAAATAGTAAGTGCATATACAGGCATATTTATGTATATACTTGTGCAGCTAGACGTACAGTATATACTAACATAAGAATGTAGACATATAAGCTTGTATGTGTGTCGGTGTGTGCACAATTACTCCATTTATCACTATACCTATTGTTAATGTGCATGGCTTTTTCCTATGATTTTTTTCATTTTCACACTGCACTCATGGCATTAAATCATACAACAGAAATAATGAGAGTGCCTAGGGCGAATAGATATGTGGTTATGTATGTATTTATTTTGCACAAATAAGCACCCGGCAGGGAAAGTCTGAGCCAGAGGATCAAATTTACAGTTGTAGAGCTATATTTCAGAAAATTTAGTACGACCTGTTATTGTCCAGCTGAATCAAATCCGAAGGGTATTAAGAGTATACAACTTCAACTACAAAATACATCAAACAAACTTAACACTAATGACGATGAAAAACCAGGTTGATTGTTCCAATGAATTGATCGCAGAGTTGATTATTCGCATGAAACATCGATTGATTGTGACCCGATTGAAAGTTTTAAGGGGGAACACCACTGTGAACGCGTGAAAATTAAGTGATTTTCATGAATTTTTTTTTTGATAAGTAGGGATGATTATTTGAGGATCGGACAAATTATAATTTATTTAACATATATTCAACTATACTGACACAAATTTTTAGTAAAAAATATTAAAAATTACAATTGTTATTAATATTAACGCAATGACGTCATAAGCAACGGATGCACCCTGGTGGCCACAATACAGCGGTGAAAAATCATCTGAAAGCACAAAACCAAAAAAATTCTTAATCTATACTTCAATGGCTGTCGTCGTACGTGTCGGTTTTTTTTATTTCTTTTTTTTTTGCGAACATGGTGCAGGTTTGAAAAATGAGTTCGTGTTTTTACCCTTTTTTTGTTTTCGAAAGGCTTGAAAAAATATTAATTTTTGGAATTTTTAAAAACGGTTATGTACTACTGTAGCCAATACATGCACAAAAATTAAAAAAAAAAAACAAAAATTCAAATCGGTGCATAAGTCCTCGAGAAATTGAGGCCGCCGTGTTTAGAAAAGACGTTTTGAGAAAATTTTAAGAATATACTGTGAAATTTTCATGCGGAAATTCCCAATATTATTGCTTCTACAGCCCTAGAAGCGGTCCGCGCGCTCCTGTACTTCAAACTTTAAACTCGTTTTTCTCGAAACTACTTTTTCCGGCGCGGTCTGCATCATAACTCATAAAGTTTTTAAAATTTTTTGATGCGGTTTTTTTTAATGTTCGAAAGTGTTTTTTCTATAGATTTGATTTTTGGTATTTTTATTAAAAAAATTTTATAAACATAATTAAAGCGTGACTTTTATGACCTAAATTGCTAAATTTTTCCGAAATCCAAAAATCCGGCTCGACATACTGTAACTACAACTTAGCGTGCCTCACGAATCAATTTGCAACATTTTACACCATCAATTGGGCATATGAAGCGTGGATGCTCGACTCGTTCCAAAAGTGTTGAAGAATTTTTTTCAAAAAATTCATCGGAAGAAGGTGGCTGAAGACATGCTTGAGCAAGTGAATTCAGACCCAACGTTTATCCAGCGCATCAAATTATAGGTGCCAATACTTTAGGCAGAATAGATGGACTTGGATGATCTTTGATTTCAGCAGGATGACAATAATCGACATATTTTATTAGGTTAGTTAGGCAATCTGGTTATCAGAAGTCTTGGATATATTACTTGGTTACCCCGGAGCTCATAGCATTTACCTAATATTCCTTGACCTCGACGCAGTGCAAAAAAGCGAAGCCGCACAGATAAAGACACAAGAAGACGAGCCTATACCATGAAAGCTGGCTACAAGGTGAATAGAATTGGTACTTTATGGATGCCGTTCTGGGTCCTCCCGAAGTAATGTAGAAGCAGTTCCGGGAATGGTGTCTCCTAAGAAGGAGAGGAGGGATCGTTTTAGTGGCCACACCACACGACGCAGTAGACGACGGTCGTTGCAAGTGCGAAAGCATTTGCAACTCTACCTCACCAACCAAAAAAACAAAAAAAAAATCCAATATTCCTTGGCCTTATCGCCCGTTGTTTAGTAGCATTTCAGAAGTTTTGGCACACAGTGATTCACAAATTTCACGGATATCATTGAATCCTTTGAAGGATCCGTAGTGAATATATCAAAGCACTTCTTCAGAAAAAAAAAATTTTGCTTATCAGACCTTTAGTAAAAGACTACTAATACTAGTTATGGATCAGCGACTTATCCTTTCAAAAGGTGGACTCTATGTTTCAATAAATTACGTTAAAATCTTCCACAAGGGTAAGACTCCGTCAGAAAATATGAGATTTGCAAGTGGTCTTTCGATTTCTTTGAAACTTTGGGAAATATTAGTTCTAGGTAAGATACATTCAAGCCTAAAAGGATTTTGAAAAATTTTCAAAATTGAGTCATCTACGCCATGTTGAATATCGGGACCGTGTTTTTTCAAAAATCAATATTTCTTGAACCGGTGGATGGATTTCAATGCAATTTACAGACAATATAGAAACAAATAAGTAGTTTAAATTAGTATTATGTAAAAAAAAAATTTCGAAATTTTGACCAAAAAAAAGTCAAAAAATTTTTTTGAATCAATTTTTAGTTGATTTGGCCACTTTTTTAGATTTTCTGTTATACACGTAACGATTCCTTATGATTTAACCTTTATTTTGAAAAAAAAAATTTTATGGTGTCTATAATAGTTCTCGAGATATTGCGATTTTAGTGGAAGCGCGCACGCACTTTCGCGTACGCACGCACGGTTCGCGCTGCGTTATGTGTTCCTGTATGAAGTGACTGGAGCAGACTGCTGCAGGTCTGTGCGCGTTTTTCTACTCCTGCGCTGCGTAATCGCGAAATTCACGGTGTTCGCTTCCACTAAAATCGCAATATCTCGAGAACTATTATAGACACCATAAAATTTTTTTTTTCAAAATAAAGGTTAAATCATAAGGAATCGTTACGTGTATAACAGAAAATCTAAAAAAGTGGCCAAATCAACTAAAAATTGATTCAAAAAAATTTTTTGACTTTTTTTTGGTCAAAATTTCGAAATTTTTTTTTTACATAATACTAATTTAAACTACTTATTTGTTTCTATATTGTCTGTAAATTGCATTGAAATCCATCCACCGGTTCAAGAAATATTGATTTTTGAAAAAACACGGTCCCGATATTCAACATGGCGTAGATGACTCAATTTTGAAAATTTTTCAAAATCCTTTTAGGCTTGAATGTATCTTACCTAGAACTAATATTTCCCAAAGTTTCAAAGAAATCGAAAGACCACTTGCAAATCTCATATTTTCTGACGGAGTCTTACCCACAATCAATTATTATGTTACAAAGAGTTGATGCCGTGCAAAAATAAGTATAATATAAGATCGTGCTTTTGCATGGATGCCAACTGCCTATGTAAATGTTCCGCAGTAGCCTATTAATTTTGCATCCCCATACGCGAACACAGGCCGCTACGGTTGCGATTGCTTGCAAAACAAGGATATCTACCGAATTTTGTTGTTGGCTTGTTTCTTTACTCTAAGCTGGCAAATCACTACATTTCTCATGGTTCACAACCACTATCGAGAATTTGACGATGTCAGCATCGCTCTAGCAATCACAATCACGTTGTTGTTGGATACTGTTGTCGCTATTTTGATTCGGGTCAATTATGTTGGTTGGTTATGGATTTTAAGCGAAGCCACATGACAAACGCATATTGCCCGTTAATATACAAGTACATACACACTACATACAAGTGTATATATGCACACTGACATTCAAACATTTATTTAAGAGTAAAATGGCGAGGGAGGAGCTAGCATGCAGTGGGAGATGTGCGCGAAGCTAAAATCTTATGCAGAGAGTGAGTAAATTGATTTTTATGAGCGGCTTCCAGTTTCACATTTTTCTCCTTCCTCCAATTTCTTGTGGACAGTTTTTATGAGAGATAATACCAACAGCAATACTCCGGCGACAGTGTTGTATGGTGAAAGTTATGAGCGCCGACGAAAGGTGGGTGAGAATACGTGCTAAGGGAAATGCATTTGATGTGTTTGTTCTGCGATAGAAATTAAGGGGTTAGGTGGGTTACAGAGGTTCAAAAAAAGGATATTTTTACTATTTTTTTTTTTAATATATACAATCATATATTTTATTTAAACAATTCAGCATATCAAAGATACATATTTAAACAGTATTTTGTGAAATTTTTATTTAAAAATTCCGAAAACTCAGCCGTTGGTACCTCATCTCCCTTAACGTCTCACAAAAAAATGCTCTTGCCGTGGACAGCATAACTCATTATTGGTTCATTTAAAATCAAAAAACCAAAAATATTTCGTTAGTACATGGATAAATCTCGTTACTGGACGAAGGAAAAAAAAATAAAATTTAATTTGAATTTTTGACAGACTTTGAACAAAAAAACACATTTTTTGGTCAAATTTTCGTCATGTGTTGGCTCGAAAAAATTAGTTGTAATAAAAATAAAAAAAAATCCTTCGTTCAATAACTTGATAATGTTATTCCAAAGATGTGTGCAAAATTTGAACAAAATCGCTTCATAACTTTTCGAGAAATCGTGTCCACCGACTTAAAAAATCGAGTTTTGAGATAAACGCGTATACCTGCGAAACTCTGCACTGACATGGCCTGATGGGCGGAACTTCTGAAGGGTCTATCTCGTAGAATTTTACTCGGATCAATTTGAAATTTTAGGAGAATATTTTAAACATATTATACTATTTAGTAAGACAAAAAAAAAAAATCGATTTTTGGAAATTTTCAAACCCACCTAACCCCTTAATGCAGTTAACTTGATTTTTGAATTGAAAAGTTTTCTTTTAGAAAAAAGAAAGAAAATATTTTAGAACTCAAAATGATTACAAGCGGTGCATTATCTCTCCAATTGCTCAATTCCTGCCAAATTTTTTCTGTATATTTTCTGTCTATTTGCTGTATTTTTTAAAGTTGCATGGAAAATATTTTACATTATTTTAAAATTAATTAATTAATTAATTACTTTGCAAAAATTTGAATTTGGCTTAAGATGTAATTGGGTCACAAGTAGTGAACGAGATTTGTTTTAAACTTCTATTTTCTAGAAAAAACAGCAAAAATAGCTTATTTCCATACAAACACATATATGTACATACAGTCATGTGAAAAATAATAGGGACACACAGAAATATTTCATACGAATACAAATAAAACCATTATTTTCAATTATTTCAGGTTAGTGTTTTATTTTTAAATAGGCCAATAATACAGCTTAAAAATAATAAAACAAAATACTCAAATTCTTTGCAAACAATAAAAATAAACAAAATTTTAAAAGCTGAGGTTATTTCACGCTGTGAAAAAATAGGGGCAGCTACAAAAGTTCAAGATTTATAAATTGTTTATAAATTAAATTATGTTCGCTTTTTAATATTTTGTTGCACAGCCTTTGCAAAATTAATCAGTTATGGAAAGATTTATAATATTTGCAAATATCGTCCTACGGCAATCATATTTGACACTTGTGAGCTAGACAGCTGCAGCATACAAACAGACAAGCAATGGAGCACGTAAGGTTTAAAATAAAGATTTCCGTCATTCAAAATAATTTTTGTTTTTTAGTAAAAAGTTGAATGGTTAATTTTGCGCCACCCTTTATAACAGCCATGCACTGTCGAGGCATGGAGTCAACCAACTTCTGGCATGTGGCCTGAGGAATACTTTCCCAAGCTTCCTTTATTATTGACCAGAGTTGGCCTTTGTTGGTCGCTTTTTTCCCTCTCAAAGCTACCTTTACATGTTGCCACAAGTTCTCAATGGGATTTGGATCCGGTGATTGAGAAGGCAAATCCCGTATGTTTATTTTGTTATTGGTAAACCATTTCTTGGCCAGCTTCGATGTGTGCTTCGGATCGTTGTCTTGCTGAAACACCCATCGAAGTGGCTTATTATCCTCAGTATACGGCAGCATTACCTCATTTAAAATAGTACAATAAGTCGCAGCTGTCATTTTCTCCTCGATTCGATACCGGACCGGACCAACACCTTGGTAGGAGAAACATCCCCATACCATAATTGAGCCTCCACCATGTGTAATGGTTTTAATTGTATATTGCGGTTTGGAAGCGGTGTTCACTGGCCTGCGAACGTTTTGGGAACTACAGTCAGGATAAAACATATTAAATTTAGACTCATCCGACCACAGGATATTCCGCCATTTCTGCACTGACCAGTTGATATGCTTGTTCGCAAAAAAAAATCTTTTAGTAATATTGTTTTTCGACAGAAGCGGTACTTTACGTGGTCATTTTGACTCTAGATTTTTTTTAATTAGTCTTTTGCTGGTTGGTTGGTTGCGAATAGTGGATGTGTCGACATTTAATAAAAAATCAACTTTCCATTCTCGCTCGTCCATCGACGCCAAAGAAGTTTCACATCATAAAACTATTTGCGAAGTTCACAGAGCACTGTGTGCGTTAACGGTCCTTATTTTTTTCGAAATATGAAAAGCGCTCCCGTTACGGTGAATAGCGAGCTTTATAGAACCATGCTGACTAAGTTTTTCTATCCAAAAATTTATCAGCTAAACATCGCCAGCATTTAGTTCCAACATGACGGCGCAACTTGCATACAGCGCGCTCAACATCATTTAATTGCAATTTCCAAGCCACCATTCACGCCGTACGGAAAAATTGATCAGGAAAAGTTGTCGTAAACTCGATCGAATTGATCGAATGGACCTTGTAACTCGTACCCGCGGTGGCAAATAAATGTCATGAAATTGTCTACCAGATTTTATTTTAAAAAAACTCATTCCAACAATATTTCTGTTTTGAAAATATTATCATTTTAAGTTCAAACTCTTAAAAAGCCACCCTATACTTAAAGTAAAGTACAACTTCGTAATAGCAACTTACAAGCAATTCTGGAGTGCAGATTGTTTGATTTGCACACCATTAATTTAAAGACAATTAAAATCGCATTAAATTTCAACACAATTTTTTATACCCACACAAACAATCAACGAAATAGCTCACGGTATGGTTGCATTTTCCTAACTGTTAGTTCACACTTTAAAAAGTTGTATATACCAAACTCAAATTTTCACCGCTACACGTAGTTTAAATTTCACATTTCCCCCCTCAAAGTTCTTCTCTTATTTAAGCGACTACTTCCACCAATTTCTCACTGTTCCAATTCTCAAATGAAATACACCTTCTACATACAATAACAAAAAAAAACAAAAAAACGACTCTCCGTACAAAAACGGCCCCAGATAACATACATTCTCACACACACACGCACACACAAACTAATTGGATGTTTTTGAATTTTCTCACCAAGATCTCCAACGCATTGTTTCTGCACTTGCAGATTTGTGTTGCTGTTTCTGTATGCTCGCATTATTTCATGTATGTTATTCGTGCTTTGAATTTATTTTACTCGCATTCGAGCAACAGCAATGGCGCAGGCAGGCAACCAACCCATTGAATTGTTTAACGATATGCACGCGTAGCGCGAGTCGAATCGAACCGTGGCTGAGCATCAGCAGAAGCCAAACACAAATACAGCAACAACAACAACAACAGCATATCTAAGCAAATAAACATAGCCTAGCCTACACACAACTCCCCAAATTCCCCAAGCAATGGTGCACAACACAGAGCGCAGGCAAAGGCAAGGCAAAGCAAACATCAAACTTTAGCATTACTGCATTTACGCGGCGACTGAGGCCAAACATACAAATATGGCTGCAGTGGAGAAATATAATCGATGATAAGCAAATGTTGTATTTTACTCGTAGTAGTCACCTAATACAAAAAATTCTCTTCATTTCCGTCGTACACGTTTCAGTAAGAATTTGTGTCCTCCGACCAACGACATTCACTAGTTGGAGCTGTGTGCTCTTAAATTGCCCCAACCGTGTCTGTTGCGGCTTTGAGTAGCTTGTTCATCTGTCACCATGTAATAGCCACAATAGCAGTGTGCCAAGAGCGAGTGCGCATACTGTTAACAAGACATCTCTGTCACCGAGTACTTTTTGTTGTTTTGCTTTTCGTTTTTTTTTTTTGTTTTTTTTTTTTTTGCTTGTTTTGTACTCCTCTATGATTCCATGTGGCCCACAATGCCCGATTGCACACAACACTGCATTCCAGTCATTCCAACACATACTCCCAATTTCGGCGTGTGCTGCGCGCAAGTAGTCGCATGTGCATGTGCGACGAGTGCCGGTGGAATCCACTTGGATTCGTTTGGGGTGGCAGAGTGCAACGTTTATTGCATTGCAAGCATATAAATCAGCTGAAACGAGTCTGTAACGATGGTGACTACGAGATGATCAACGAACCAGAAACGGCGAGACGGTATAATTGTGTGCTAGTGTAGGGTATAGAGTTGCCAATGTTATTTTGCAAATTTTTCAAATCATATTCAAAGCTGTGATTGACAAAATACAAGCATTGCAATAAATTACAGCAGTGGGGACTTGTTTGATAAGAACAACGAACTAACGTAAGATCTTTTCCTGCTAGTCCTTCTTCTTCTTTTCAACTATTTTTTTGTTTTTGATATTTCTCTTTATTTACTCCCGCATTAAACATAGTAAATTTCGTAGTCAATGCAGTTTGTGCAAAAATTTAAAAAGAATACCACCCTGTGTTTACTCTCCAGGAAGAACATACTGTTGAGAAAAAAGGCTTTGTTTCTGTAATTAACTTCACAATTTTATTATTGTCTATAACTAAAAGTATTAAGATGGTGACTTTGGTCTAAGCATTCGTTTGTTTAAGCTTTAAATTTCCTTAATCCATCTACGGATTACATTTCCAAAACGTGTAATAATCTATTGACGGAAGGAGAGATACTTCTTTATTTGTTGTTGATTGGAGAAAGGGTATGTGATTTAAGGAGAATGTTAGGATATATTCCGCGGCGGCTGAATAGGACAGTCTACATGGATGCAGCAAGAAAAAACAAATGCGTTCTCAAAGAGAGACAGAGAGACACAATTACAATAAAATGGTTCTAAGAAATAATATGAAGTTACAATGCACTTGCGATAATATGAACTAATTAAAACCAGTCCTGTTCAGTTTAGCCAGATTGTTAATATTTACGAAAGGCAACTAAATTGCAAAATATTCTATTTAATTAGTTTTGAGGGATTTTTGTTTTATTTAAAATCGCAAAAGAAACGTTGTTTATTCATTTTTTTTATATTTAACAAATACATAAAAAATTAGTTGCAGTCAAAAAGTTGTTCATACTTAAATTCATGGTTTGTTTAATTAAAAAAAAAAATTGAGTTCATATCGAAAAAAAAAACAGTAATCCGCTTTTGTTGTTTCTTTTGTTCAAGCATCTTAAAAACTGCCTATTCCCTTAGCTTCTTCCACACATTTAAAGATCAACCATTTATCAGCCATTTCAATCTCAGCCCATTCCAAAGTTGTACTAAGCATGTCAATAGCTTCCTTTGATGTAATCGTCTATTCCGGCTTCTCAGAACAGTCATCATCCTTGTCGGAAATTTCCTGTATCTCATTGTTTTTGCATTCAATAGCATCATCGTTCCATTCTCTAACGTTGAAAGCAGTGAATTCAACCGAAAGTGAAGTTTAAAAAAATAAAAACAAACTTCTTTAACTAACGGTTCTAAAACACAAACCTCAGGTCTCAAGTGTGACAAAATATTGGCTGCACATTCCTCCAAACCCCTTACATTCATAATTAAGTTATTTTGAAGAACACTCAAAGGAACGTCATATTCAGGATCCTCTTGATTTTCTACCGTACTTAAGACATTGCTCCACCATTTGGATAGCACAACAGCATCTACGTTGCTCCATGCAGATTCCAAGGTAACAATCGCTTACTTAAGCGTAATTTGCTTTAGAGCCTCAAGCAAATCAAGCCCCTTTGCAGCAACAGAAGCCAAAAGACTCTTTCTATAGTAAAGTTTCGTAATCCTGATGGCATTTTGACCCATAGGTTGTATAAGAGGGGTGACATTTGGTGGCATAAACATTGTTAATATGCAGCCGTCTTCAGTTATTAGTTCATCCTCGGGTGGATGCGATGGAGCGTTACCAATTAAAATGAGAGCTTTTATTGGTAATCCATTTCCCATCAAAAACTTTGTAAACCAAATAAATTTTATGAGTTTTACCTACTGAGATTAAAATATGAAAGCTTGCCTCAGGTAGAAATGAACGGTGGAACCAATCTTTAAAAATAGGGCAGTCAAAACCTTTAAAACAACGGGGACTTTTAGCCTTTCCGACTACAAGCAGCTTGAGTTGATGAGATCCTGACGCATTTGAACAACACAAGAAAGTTGCTCTTTGCTTTTCCATCTTTGCATCTGGGGCAGTTTTTTCTAACGATCATCGGCGGTCTTTAGTTGCTCACGACTTAACCCAAGCACCTCCATTTTCATCTTTAACGCCTTTTTGAATGGGTCAACTAACTAGGGCTGTGAAGATAGTTTTTCTCCAGAAACTTGGATATCTCTTTTTAAAATTTTGAAGTCATCCATCACTGACATTGAATTCAAGGCAATTTTCTTTAATTTTAAAATGAAGGTCTTTTGCTTTTTCTTTCAACATAAGCCCGCTAACCGGGAGCTTTTTGTCTCTCATATTCAAAAACCATCGATACAGAGATTTTTCCATCTTTGGGTACTCTGAATGACGTAAAGCTTTCCTCTTTCCAGGACCGATAAAAGTATTGTTGACAAATTTAGAGATAGGATTTTTATTTTTATTAATTCCGCATAGACTTTGTCACTTCATATTGACGTGATAAATTAGTAACACTTTGACCCTTTCGTAAATATTCTACAATATCTGATTTTTCTCTTAAGGTCAAAAACTTATGCTTTTTTGTGTGCATTTTTTAAACTGATTAATATTAAATTTTTTTGCAAGAAAATGAATTACCAGTTATGCTCGCACGAAATTACCAACTTTTGACGTTGAAAATTTGTATTCACGACTGAAAATAGGAGAGGGCAAAGCATGTACAGGTGTATGCGAGTGAACGCAAGCATTTCTCAGCGACGGTTTTGTTCATTTTAAATTTTATTAACTAGGGATTCCCCGATTTATTAGGCTCATGAAATTTGAAAAAATTAGAGCTTTTTCCAAAAATTCATATTTTAGAGTACTCAATGGAAGCGAAAAAGTGTTCATATTTTAGGGTATTCATATATTAGGGTGTTAATATTATCGCGAGTGCACTGTACTTAGTTATAAGAAAATTGCACTTAGCAATGTAAGAAACATTTCTTTTCGACAGCAAATTTGTTAGTTCTAGTTGTGCTTAGCTAAATGAAAAACGAGTACCGAGCGGAATAAATAATTTATAATAATTAAATTTATTTAAATATACCTACTTTTTAATAAGTGTTCTTCATACAGAAATTATCTGTCCACAAAAAACAAAAGAATTCCGCCTTTATTTCAATTCATAACAATACACCGCTCCAACAAATCCATTCTTGCAGTAAATACTAAATTCAAACTAAACCAATTTAAAAACAAAATTAACCTTAACCTGCTCAACTTTCCGTTTACATGGAAACCCAGATTTATATAAAGTAACAAAATACTAATTCACACAAACCAATAAAAAAATTGGATTTAATTTACATTAGATCCCACATGAATTTCGCTGAGACACTATCCACTCAACTCAATTTCAAAACAAGCAAAAGAAAAGGTATGAAAAACTCATAAGCAACTAAATCGCACGCCAAACCTGCTCCGCCGCCATTGAAACGCACTACATTTTCCATGCTGGCCCCAATCATGTTCATGTGAATGTACGAACATACATACGTATAACTTTCAAAGGTCTACACTGAAAGCGACACCAACAAGCACACCAGAGGCGCTAAAGTAATTACCCTCGCGTATCCCCTAAAGCGAATATGAAATACACGATGAAACACGCGATAGCAGCAGCACACAATGAACCCTCCACCCGACCACTCAAAACATCTAGCATAACAGCTGACAACAACAGACAAACAAGTTCGATGCCAACCAAAAACCAGCCAACAGTCAGCGCCAATCAAACAACACGACAATACAAAACAAAAAAAAAAAATTATACAAAGCAAAAAATGCACTCACAACTTAGCCAAGCAACAGCGTCTGTGGCTAAAAATAGTACACTCTATAAAAAAATATAAACATCAACGATTACGATGCCGATGCCGACGCCGACGTCGACGCGACATCAACAACGAACAAGCCGACAACGACAACGACAACGACGACGACGGCGTTGGAATATAAAAATGTACAGAGATACTACGACAACGCTGATTGCGCGATTTCCATAATAAACAGCACACTCCGGTGTTGTTGCGGTAAAGCGACCTTCCGGTTCGCCGCACGACCAAATGCTGCAAAAGTTAGCAGAGAGCGCCGCCATAATAGCGGACAGCAGCTCCCCAATATTTCAATGGAATGGTTGGAATGCAAGGCGAGTGAATGTAAACTCGTGCAAGACAAGTGAGAAATGAAACGAAACAAATATACATACAAAATAAAGAGCGCCTTGTTCGTGGATTTCATGGAGCAAGAAGAGCAGCTGTAGGAACGGGTGTAAGGCAATAACCGCATGAAAAGGTGATAATCCAGCTGGGGCGGCGAGACCATCAAGAAAAGCGAATACTATAAACGAGGCGACTGCATTAAATGAGCGAAGGCAGCGCGCCGAACGATAAGCGAACGGAAATACAAACGTACATGCCAAGCCAACCAACGACCTTCTCGCTTGTTTCGCCTTGTTTAATGACTGAGAGTTGACTTTTAATGAAGGATCTTTAAAAATATTATTGTGGAATTTGTAGAAATTTAAAATGTACAAAAATAAATTTCAAATATTTATTTGACATCAATTGGAATGTTTTAAATATAAATATAACATTTGACAAGCAATTATGACTAACACACTGCCTATTTTTGAGTTATACATACCATACATATACATATACATACAGAAGTATGGCAAATACTACATAAATCACGCCTAAGAACATAATGCGCATAAATAAATATAAACAAAAGGCATACAACAACACTCGCCCACGTCGGTATGGCTATGAGTAACCCGAAAGCTATCGGTATTTATTTGTGCAAATCACTCGGCTGCCCATTCCACAACATAAGTGGATAGCAATCAGTGAACATACATAAATTTTGCCCGAATTACGAACTACCACCATATTACATTTTCTCTCTTTGTCAGGTTTATTAACTATTCAAAAGCGTTGCCATATTAGCTTATAGGGATAAATAAAAATCCACTATTTACACAGTGGTACATTTCGACAATCCCAGATTCATAACTTTTCGTATTGAATTTGGACATTCTCAAGAGACGATTTAAAAGTTGAAACATGAAATTGAAGTTTCCGCTACTTTTTTGCTTTTTCAAAGCAATGAATCAAAAAGAATTTCGTGTTTTAATTTAACACTGCTTCTTAAGGGATAAAAATACCGTTCAAGTGAAGCAATGGCTTGAAAGGTGTTATCGGGAATCCGCTGCATCCGAAAAAACAATAAAACAATGACCCGCTGACTTCAAACGTGGCCGTAGTGGACACCCAAACATCAAACAAATTCACAAAATCGTTTTGAATGATCGAAAAGTGCAGTTCCGTGAGTTAGCTGACATCGTAAAGATATCAAAAGAAGGTGTTGACTTTATGTGGCACGAGCATTTGACTATAAGAAACCTCTCTTCAAAGTGGGTGCCGCTTTTGCTCACTGTTTATTCTGAGCAATGGCAAAACTACATGAATTGAACTTCGAAGTGCTCACACATCCACCGTATTCGCCAAATTTGGCTCCCAGCGATTACGGGTGGTTCACAGACCTAAAAAAAATGCTCGGCAGTAAGAAATTTTGCTCGAATGAAGAGGTTATCGCAAAAACTGCAGCCTATTTTGAGGCAAGAGGCAAATCGTTCTACAAAAGTGGTATTGAAATGTTAGAGCGGCGTTAGGATGATTACGTTGTTCTTCTTGGAAATTACTTTGATGAATATTTTTTGAATTTTAAACACAAACAAAACGTGTATTCTTTGTAGAATTTTCAGCCCTTGTGTTAAGACCGAAAATCGCAAGAATGTACTGAAAAATTCGGTCAACAGAATGGGCTAATGATTGAATAATAGGGCGACAGAAAGCCGGCCGTGAAATCTATTTGAATATAATTGTATTCCATGTCTAATGCAAGGTTTACTATGTTGCCTTAATAGCTAATTATTTGAATAATTTATGAATGGCAGGAGTCATTTGTTGAAAAGAAGTACAAGAGAGAAGCATAAATATATGCTTACTTCGAATATAATACGCCAGTCTAACTGCCAGCCTATGAAGCTAGCATTGATAGTAATAGAAACACCTCCCTTTAGTTGAGCCATACAAAATATCTGCTAGAGCATAGAGCATGAAGATTTGATAGAACCATACCTGTCTTTAGATTGTCTTATAATCATGAAGGTGAGAGAGGAATTGGTTTCATAGGATTTTTGGATTTTTAACCCTTCTTCCTTCTGCCCAACCAACACGAAAGCCGCAGTACGCATGACGTGCAGCAAGAATTTGCTAAGTGTCGAGATGTAAAACAGTTCAGCTGTAAACAGGATTCATCAGTATGGGACAAATGTAGAGATAAATACGTATACCAATCAATTATCAATTATTTATTGAAATATGAGAGTTTACTATTTAGCCCCCGGGTTTGGCAGCTAGAAGATTAAGATCACTTTGGTGCTCCTTTCATCGACAGCCTGGAGCAGTGCACCAACGTAAAACGCACCAATCTTCTCCATTACATCACCATCTCTAGTTGGCTGTAAATATCTGCCTGTTGGAGGTCTCATAAAGGTATAAAAACGGCGCTTTACTGCCGCTTGGTACTCAGAGTGGTACTTGAAACATTTCACCTACTTTCCAATGACAGTATCATTTCGTTTTAGGTTGAAAGTATCAAATGAGAGTTAAATACTTGTTTTACCTCATTTAAGAAAATGGGCTTAAGCGCCGTGATACTTGAGACGGAAGTTTAACCACCGCCAAAGGAACGGGGCTAGAAATTGATCAAGCAAGCAGTTTCACTATAAATTTTATTCTAGATATTTTTTTAATTTGGTAAAAGTTTAGCCCGACATATGAGAAAATGGCTTTGTGCAAGAAGATACTTACAAGGGAGGCATCGAAACCCCTATTATAAAATTATATTTTATTCTTTATCTCTATGACATCCAACACATTTTATTTGATAACTTAAAAAAAGCTAAATTATGCACCTCATCATCAGGTTAAAAGTAAAGACTTCACAAGGGTTATGTATAACATTGAACATTGTCAAACAACGGTTTTAAAAAAATAAAAATAAAATAATATATATAAGGTTGTCAAAAAAGTCTTGCGGTATTTTTATTGAATTTTCAATTGTTCATAAAATTGGTTATAATAATGCGATTTAAGTCAAATTTGCGCCGTTTTGTTCGATGACGAGTTCCCAACGAGATGTCAACTTCATAATGCCCCTCTTATAGAAGCTCGCTTCCCTATTGTCAAAAAACTCGGAGAGCCAATTTTCACAGGACTCTCTTGTTGACAACTTCCGACTACCAAGCTCGTTCGCCATGGAAAGAAATAGGTGGTAATCACTTGGTGCGAGATCCGGACTATACGGTGGATGCAAAAGAACCTCCCATCCGAGCTCCCGGAGCTTCTGGCGCGTCACCAAAGATGTGTGTGGCCTGGCGTTGTTCTGATGGAAGACAATTCGGCCTCTGTTCATCAAAGATGGCCTCTTCTGCATGAGTGCTGCATTCAAGCGGTCCAGTTGTTGGCAGTACAGGTCCGAATTGAGCGTTTGGCCATAGGGGAGCAGCTCATAGTGGATGATTCCCTGCCAATCCCGCCAAACACACAGAAGAACCTTCCTGGCCATCAATCCAGGCTTGGCCACCGTCTGGGCAGCTTCACCGCTTTTCGACCACGACCGTTTGCGCTTCACGTTGTCGTAAGTGATCCACTTTTCATCGCCAGTCACCATCCGCTTCAAAAACGGGTCGATTTTGTTGCGATTCAGAAGCGATTCGCATGCATCCATATGGGCAAAAATGTTTATTTTGCGTCAAGTCGTGTGGCACCCATACATCGAGCTTCTTTTTGAATCCAAGCTTCTTCAAATGGTTTATAACGGTTTGATGACTCATGCCCAGCTCTTGGCCGATGCTACGGCTGCTACTATGCCGGTCTCTTTCGATCAATTCAGCGATTTTATCGCAATTTTCGACGACAGGCCTTCGGGACCGTGACGCATCTTCGATCACCTCTGCACCAGAACGAAAACGTTGAAACCATCATTGTGCGGTGGAAATGGAAACTGTATCGGGTCCATAAACTGCACAAATTTTATTGGCAGCATGAGATGCATTTTTGCCTTTATCGTAGTAGTACTGTAAAATATGCCGTATTTAATCTTTATTTTGCTCCATGTTTGCGACGCTATAACTCACAAACGACTAAAAGCAAACAACAATTAATCAAACACGTGTTAGCACGTGAAAAGAGCTTTCCAAAAAGCTCTAGCGTGAACCGATGCGACGAATACAACTAGAACTATGCGCTTGCAAAGACAAGCTTACGGAAATACCGCAAGACTTTTTGGCCAACCTTATAATTGGCGAGTACACTTCTGTTAGCTATTTGGCCGAGCTCATTCCTATTTGTGGCGTGCGTCTTGCTGTTGTTCCACAAATGCAGTGACCTACAGTTTTAAGCCGAACAGCAGATGCTTTTTTATGAGAAGCTCTTTCATGGCAGAAATACACCCGGAGGTTTGTGATTGCCTGCCGAGGGCGACCACCATTAGAAAAAACGGTTTCTATTATTTGTTGCACATGCACGGAGATTCGAACCTACGTACTCCGAAATCGTAGTCATGCACCAATCCATTCGGCTACAACGGTCGCCACGGTATTAACTTTAAGAAAAGCACTCAACCGACGAGACCACGCGACCTTTCGACTACAGCGGGCATCAAACCTTTTTAAATATTTTAAAATTAATAATTAAGTAAATTAAATTTAAGGTAATAAATAAAATTTTGCCAAATAACTACCAGGGCCTGACGAAATGCTTATTTGAAAAATGCCCATTAAATCCTCACAACCAGCCACGTATAAAAATATCAAACATCTGGCATCCAATACTCAAGTATATTATCGTTGCTCACACACTCTTCAAAAAACATCATCATGCAGCCGTTGTTGTTTCGTTTCCGTCCCGTCGTCGTTGACGCTTCGTGTCGTGCCGTCTGGCTTTCTGGTTTCAGTTTACTAGGCTAATCATCTGTTTTGGTTTTCAATGTTGATTCATTCAAAACAGCACGACAGCAACGACGCGCACGAAGCACCAACAACGAGAGTCAAAGCAATAATAACGCCACCACTCGGAGTGATTCCACTTGTATGTATGTATGTATGTAAGTGCGAATGTATGAACGTAATCATACTCGCATAAGTATGTGCTGATGCAGCGGAAAAAAAAAACAACGACCACGGGGCGTATAAGTAGTCTAAGTAGTAGTAGCAAAAAAGTTCACACGCTACCTACCCCCTAACACACCCGCTGCTATCTATCGAAAGCAATGTTAATGGAAAGAAGCCAACTGGTCGGATGGATGACTGGTTTGTTGTTGGTTGTTTATTCGGTTGTTTGGTTAGCTGGATTATATGGAATGAGTGTACAAGAATGAAGTGGTTGGTTGGCCGGTTGTTAGAGTGTTGGCGGTTAGTGGCTGCCGGTTTACGGCAAACGGCCGGCTTGAAGAGCGGAAAGTTGTTGCTTGTTGCGGTGAGCGCAACGAAGGCGACAGAATCAAGTGATGATGCTCATCATAGTGATGGTGCTGGTGGTGGTGGTGCGGCGCGTCATGAGCCAACGCGTCGTATCGGTTTGCTTCGCCTTCGCTTATCGTCGGGGTCGTGGTCGTCGTCGTTGTCGGTTTCGGTGTTTTGGTATTGGTGTCGATGTGCTTGAACTGGGGCTGTCAACAGCAGCACGTTAACGTCAGTCAGTCAATTGTTGACTGTGACGGCGTTTGCTGTTGCGCGCGTCGGCAATTTTAGTTTGTCGGCTGACTGGTTGCTTGCCTAAACAGCTGATTGGTTTTATTATTTAAATCGCTGGCGACTCATTTCTATTTTGATAGAATTAAATATGGCAAAGTGATTAAATAAACCAAGCAAAACAGATTGCCGACGACGACGATGATGTAGAGAAGAAACACGACCGATACCATTGCCGCTGTCGCTGCCGTCTCCGCCCCAGATGATAGATAGCTCGATAGGAAGCAATTAGGCATGAGACGTCGACGTCCGTGATGGCGAGGCAGGGCGAATAGCAAGCAATCCGGCGGTAGGTTTTAGCGGCAGCCTTTAACAACCAACATTCACAGCACTGTAGCGACTCGCGGTAGACGGTTGTTTGGCTGTTGACCGGCTGATGACGACGGCGGCGCGCGCATTCACTTGTTTACTGGCGCATTTGGGCATTTGGAATATGGCGGCTAGACACTGTAACATTGCCGGTTGGTTGATTGACTGGCACGGCACATTTGTTTGTATTGTGTTTGCGAAAAAATTTGTATTCATTTCTGGTTGATCTTTTTATTTAGTAGCATATTTATCGTTAAATTTTGCACAGGCAGAGTGGTGGTGGTGGCAATGTGTGAGCAATAAAGTTTTTAATGAAAGTGTATTTAGGAAAAATTACAACGCACTCTGGCGGTAAAAAATCTCATCGAAATCGAGATTCGATATTCGAGGGAAAGATTAGGGGAACAGCCGTGTCAGCAAGCAAACGCGCCAACCAACAGAAATTCAAAACCAGAAGCGAACGAACAGCAAACAAAACGCCAAGCAAGCGAAGCGCAGCAAAACGAAAGCGAACAAATAAGTGAGCGCGCGCCATATCGAGTAAACCAGCGGCAAGACAATTACGGTGGTGGGAGCGCCAACGGCAGTGTTAAACTAACAAAACAGACAAATGAATAGCGCACAACGCAAAACAAGCAGTGCTACAACACAACAGCTGAAAAACAACAACATAAAAACTTGTCCAACAACTGAGCAGAGAGAAATTAACAGTAGCTGAGCGCGAAGAAAAACGAAGCAGAGAGCCCCGTGGCAGCATAGAGGATTGCCTCTATCACAGTATGTGAGAACATGCGCGATGTGCATTGAGTGGATGGAGAAATGAAATGATAACAGCTTAAAATAAAACACGAAAACTATATATAAAATATTTATATACCGTGTGTAAGTGTGTCTCAAACAAATTGCCAATGCCCATTGCGTTGAGTGCACCGCCTAGCCACTTCAATAAATACATATATACACCACTGCATTGCATGCCATCCCCGCAGTCAGGTCGCGGTCGTTATCGATAACGCAAATTATACGTCACAGCTAGCACGACGGTTGGTCTTCGCATACATACCTTTTGTTGGTTGTTATTTGTTAGCCCGCGTGCACGCCAGCTGCAATCAAATAGGCACGCGTGTGCACACAAGCTGACGGCGTGTAACCGCCAATGTAACAGGCAAACAGAATCATGCAAGGGAAAATAGTCAGTGTCTGCTGACGAATGGTTGCCGCACAAATTTTACCTTCGAAATATGGGTTACGGGTGCTAGCCGGCATGCCGAAAGGCCACACCAGCACCACTACCGTAAACAACAAGAGAGCGCATGCGAGAGCGAGCGTGCAAGTTGTTGATAATGCTGAACCGGCTCGCCCAGTCGTCATACGGTCAATGTACAATGTCACAAATGTGCAACTTACGTAGTCAAATATTAGTTTAGAAAAAAAAAATAGATTTATTATTTTGTTTAGTTTAAAAATTTTTTATGGCCGATCTTTGGCTTTGGCGCTGCGACGCCTACTAACATGGCGGTCAACATCGATTATTTTTGTGAATTTTTTTTCGACATTATCAATATTATCGACATTTCCCTTAACACCAAAAATGCCGGAATGTATTCGACGAAACCAAAATTGCACTTCACTAGCTGTTAAAGTATCGGCCCCACAAACCCCATTTACAATTCCACAAAAAACAAGCTGTAACTGTACCGAATTTTCTCTTTGTTGGCTTCCATTGCTATCACCCTCAAACTCCCAACTGGATAGAATAAACAAAAAACCGCGAAATAATTTTTTTACAACAACGAGCATAAACTTAAAATAGTTTTATCGATGCGTTACGATAATATTGGGTAGTCGAGAAAGTCTTTTCGTACTTTGTCAATAAATGTCGTTGGAGTCATCTATCTCCTGTGCTACCAATCGCATTATGTCATATCATATGGTGTTAGAAAGGTGACATTTTAAGCTTCATTTAACCAAAAAAAAAAAATTTAATTCGGAGAAGTTGAAAAAACATTATTGCTGAAATATAGCAAAAATGAGTGAAAATAATGAAGAAATTCGCTATATTTTGAAATTTTTTTATAAAAAAGGGAAGAATGCCACGCAAGCCACCAGTTAAATTTGTGAAGTTTACGGAGACGATGCTGTATCAGTTCGTGTAGCACAACAATGGTTCGCTTGCTTCCGTTCTGGAAATTTCGATGTGAAAGATGCACCTCGCTCCGGTCGACCTATCGTTGAAAAAGTCGATGAAATTATGGAAAAGATTGACCAGGACCGTCACATAAGCTGCCATGACATCGTCAAGGCACTAAACATTCATCATCAAATGGTTTTGAACCATTTAAAAAAGGCTGGTTACAAAAAGAACCTCGATGTTTGGGTACCACATGAATTGTCTGTGAAAAATTTAATGGACCGAATTAACATCTGCGATTCTTTGCTGAAACGAAATGAAATCGAACCATTTCTGAAGCGAATGGTAACAGGAGACGAAAAGTGGATCAAATACGACAATAATGTGCGAAAAAGATCATGGTGCAAGGGTGGTGAAGCTCAACAAATGGTCGCAAAGTCAGGATTGACGCTTCGAAAGGTTATGCTGTGTGTTTGGTGGGATTGGGAAAGGAATCAGCCACTATGAGCTGCTCCAGCCTGCTCCAGACTTTTTCGACTACCCAATATTTGTATATAGGACTCACAATTTCATTGCCATTCGTTTGCAAATATAAATGTCTACATCAGCTCGCAATCTTTCTCTTTTTGAATTTATTCGCTCGTAATCAACTTGTATGTTATTCCTCTGCGTTGAACCCAGCGTTTTCTAGCCCACCTGTTATTTGATTGCTTGAATTTTCCTCTTCTTTCCGTTTTGCTCGAGTTATGAATCTGTTTTGATTTCCGTTTGTTGTACACGAAATGAGAACTGCATTAAGAAGAAGTGCCAGATTCGAATGATGGAATCATTTGATTTGTATGATGATAAGTTTAAATGCGAGTGCAAAAACGGGTTTCTTGTTTTTTAGTACTTTTTGATCTTGTCCCCTCCTACCATTCGTTTGGGTTGAGCTTCCTTAACCCTCCGTTGGGCACTTTTTTTAAAACCTTCGGTTGGCTGGCCTTTTTTTCATCCTGTTCGAGAATCCTTTTTAAAAGGTTATATTCATAAATCGATAGAAATTAAATTTTAAGAAGCTACCTGGAAGCTCAAGCATAGCTATAATAAAGGGTGATTTTTTAGCTATTATCTTTTTAAAAAGTTGGTTTAAACAGCTGACGCACGTTTCGTGTTTTGTTTCACTGTCAAACATCTTCAGTTTGGTCTATAATTTAACCATGAATCGTCTTACAAACGAACAACGCTTGCAAATCATTGAATTTTATTATAAAAATGCGTGTTCTGTTAAGAAAGTTCAAGATCCACTTTTTTATCGAAAAATTGTGTTCAGCGACGAAGCTCATTTTTGGATCAATGGGTACGTAAATAAGCAGAATTGTCGATTTTGGAGTGAAGATCAGCCAGAAGAATTGCAAGAGCTGCCAATGTATCCAGCAAAGGTCTCAGTTTGGTGTGGTTTATGGGCTGGAGGTATCATTGGACCGTACTTCTTCAAAGATGCTGCGAATCGTTACGTAACTGTGAATGGTGAGCGCTACCGTGAAATAATATCCAACTTTTTTTTGCCAAAATGCAAGAGCTTGACTTGCATGACATGTGGTTTCAGCAAGACGGTGCCACATGCCACACAGCACGCGTAACAATGGACTTGTTGAGAGGCGAGTTCGGTGAACATTTTATTTCACGTTCGGGACCTGTCAATTGGCCACCCAGATCGTGCGATATAACGCCTTTAGATTATTTTTGTGGGGCTATGCATTGGAAGACAACATTAAAGCATTTATATGTGAGATACCGGCCGAAATATTGGAAAGAGTATGCCAAAATTAGACTAAGCGGATGGACCATTTGAAGCGCAGTCGCGCTCAACATTTGCGTGAAATAATCTTCAAACATTAAATTATATGGACTGTACTATCGATTTAAATAAAAATTTCATGCGTTTTTCTCAATTTTACGTGTTTTTTTTAAAAACTTTCCTATAGCTCTTAAAAAATCACCCTTTAGAAATATGTTAAATTCACGTTCAAAGTGGAAAAAATCTAGCCAGACTCGGGTGCCCAACGCATAGTTAAGCGCCACAATATATGAAACAAGAAATAAATTCTTAAGCGAACTCTAAAAGAGAGTTTTTTCATATTGTTTCCACCTAATTCTCCTTTTATACGATTTTTTTACGAATTTTTTTGGCACGTATCTATAGTGTAAAAGATACCTAATTTTCTTTCTCGTATTTATAATTTTAGCACATTTTAGAATGCATTACATACCGAATTGAATTAACTTAACTAAATCATTAAATTAAATTACGTTTAACACTTTGAAGGCGTATGCTTTCGTCGAGTATTCTTGTCATCGCCTAAAAATAATTATGCACACAAGTGCACATTTCCAAAATAAAACGATACGCTACGCTTCAAGGGTTAAACGAGACTTCGACTGTTCGAAAACGGCATAAAGTACCTTCTCTGCACACTGTGGCGGAAAAGTGGCATACAAGTATGTCATAGCAATGAGAAATCGCATTCTACAATACATACCTCCACATGCATACATACAGTACGACTCAGAATCGAGAGAGCGAGATAGTAAAATTGCATAATACCGCACAAAATAATGTACAAAGTCTCAACAGCTGTGGCGGCAGCTGTGTTTACTGCAGAAGAGAACGCTATTAGAGCGCTCCAGCAGAGCTTAAACATGATAATATTAAATGAGAGAGGGGCCCGAGCAATATTGTGCATAATATACTAGCTTACGTCTGTAACAATGTTAGAATAGAAATCCATCATTAAAGCATATTTATATGTATGTATGTATGTATGTATGTATGTATGTATGTATGTATGTAGTATTTATGTATGCATTTTGAGATGTTTTTTTTGCTGTTCCACTCCATTGTTTTCATATTCTCTCGCTAGTTTTGTATCTCTAAAAAGATTAGTTTTATACTACATACATATACATATTTTGACAGTAAATGTGGGGTAGGCGTAAATGCCGTCAAACGATAAGAACTTCATTGAATGCGGTATTGTTGTTAGACGTGAAACATATCAGCTACACGAGCAAGAGCAGCAACAAAAGCTACCCAAAGTTAAAGTACACTTAATTGGCAGTCTGCTATTTGTTTCAACGTTCGTTTACCTACAGCGCATTCATGAGGATTTTTGTTGTGTAGCGCGAATGTGAGCTACTTGGATTTGAGAAAAAAATAGAAGGTAGCCAACTGCCCCTTTTTTCCAAGCAATTTGTATAACTTTTGTGCGCTGGTGTATTGTTTGCATTGGTTGTTTCGCTTTGTTTTTAGAGAGGGACTTTTGCCTCTTTTCATGCACGCACACACACACACGTTAACATTCGTTTTATGTACATATATAGGTATGTAGGTGTATGGAGAGATATGTGCATATGTAAACCAGGGCTGCTTTAGTAGCAAATCAACATTTTCCTATCATTTTACGCACAGACAAGCAACTGGATAAGAAAATGAGAGACAAGAAAAAAAATTATCTTTAATATTTTTTTCAAATTTAGATGAAATTTCTTCAGTATCATTAAGAATAACAGAAGCTTGGACGATGACAATATCCGATGAGGCGTCCCTTGGAGTGTTTGAGAGAAAGATTCTGCGGATGATTTTTGAACAATGAGCTTTACGGCGACATAGCGCAGCGAATAACGATCCAGCGACTTCGGTGAATAGGTCATGTCGTCCGAATAGATATAAACACCCCGGCTTTCAGAGCGTTCGATGCGGTATCAGCTGGTGGTAGTGGAGGAAGGGGAAGACCTCCTCTGCGCTGCAAAGATCAAGTGGAGAAGGAGACGATTAAAATAGCAGCCTAAAAGGCAGGCATGGATAGCAGGAATCACTCGGAAAAATTAAAATAATACCCTGATCTTTCATTTACTTTTAATCGCAGCAGTAAAAATCGTATTAAATATACAGGAAATGTTTGAAACGAGTTGGGCTGGTTCTGTAATTCACTTCCAAATGTTTTTATTTGCCAGAAAATTTCATCGCCGATACAATTGAAATTTTCATCACATTTTACAGCTCGTGACGCATTCTTAAAAACAATAGCCAATTCACTCTATTTGAGACTTTTTTCAATAAAATCATTTAAATGCTTTGCATATTAGGCTTCATTTTATATATTTAAAGCGTTTTCAAGCTGTATCACTTTTTTTTTATCTAAGAAAAACATATATTTTTTACTTCTTGTACAAAAGTTTATATAATTCGAACATTTTTCGAGATAAATTCTTAAGAACGAAGCAAAATAATAATCAAATCATAAAAAATGCAGGCGAAAGAGAAAATATACATTAAATTTTTGTTGAAAATCCTATTTGCTTTATTACTGCTGCTCAGCACCTGTGCAATGGCATAATTAAGCCTCTACAATGTTCAACAGGAATAGATTCCCAAGCGGCCTTGACCTTTTGAAATACTTGATCCAAATCTGTGATATTCTGCGAACTAAGTGCAGTTTTTACGTCGTTCCAAAGGTATTCTATTAAATTTGGGCACTCGCAGATGCCCAATCGGGAACATTGATCAAATTGTTTTCGAAAAAGTTGTTTGCCGCACGAGAAGTGAGCTTCGGATAATTGTCTTGTTAAAATTTTCAAATCAAAGGTAAATTTTCTTCGGCAATGCATTTTTGGAAGTATCTGAACGTACTTGACCGCATCCATATTACCTACAATACGATGAATTGGCCCGTCCGCCCGTCCGCTTGTTCTACGAAAAGCAGCCCCACAACATTATTGAACCTTCCCTGTGCTTTATAATTGGTGAAATTAACTTGGGGACGTTTTGGCAGCCTACCATCTGGACTGAATATACCTTTTTTTTCGTTTCATCACTCAATAAAATATAACGCCCTTGATTTTGATTCCAGGATATGTGTTCCCTCGAGCAAGCCCAATTCGGCTTGTCGTTGCGAATTTCTCGATTTGCAAAAAAATCTCTATAGATGTCAGCAACACTCTTCCTGGGATCCTGTTTTGGTAATCTAACGATCATCCTATCAATCTAGCTTGTATTCTTTCGAGGAAAAAAGACTGGCAGCCCAAAAACTGTAGGTTCTATTGAGAATACGGACGCAAACTTCAACACTGATATCTCGACGTTCTCAACAGTTAGGCATTCATGAATCGACTGTTTGGCGGATTGTACCTACAGAGACCGGTACTCGAAGTGTAAACATCTTCAGAATTTGTGCCATTGATTGACCGCCAGGAGGCAGCATCCACCACAGGTAATGTTTGATCCGCTGTAACCGCAGATGGGCGCTCTCCAATCGTTTTCATCGAATCTAGCGTCAAGGTAAAAGCGAAATATTATATTATGGCTAAAAACAACGTTCCGAACTTGATAACATCCACACGACGTTAAATTCACCAGACGCGAAGCCGATGGATTATTCTCTTTGGGCCAACCTCTCCAGGAAAGGTCTGAACTAAAAGATTCACCAATCTTGAGGCGCTGAAAAAAGCCATTGTCTGCGTGTAGGCCAAAATACATGTAAGTCACATTCGGTCAGCTTGCGATTCGTTTCTGGACCGTCTCATGGCCATAGTCAAGGCAATAGGTGGTCATATCGAGCAAAAGTAAATTGATTCTTAATTTTGTACTATTTTCACACAGTTTTTACTTTGAATTGAATGAAATAATTTTCCAAACTAAATTTATGGCCTTTTTAATTGATGACACTTCGAGTGCCGGACGCTGTAAGTTTAGTTTTTTGTAGGACTGTTAGTGGCTTTCTCTAAACTCTTTTGGATCCAGCGAGCTTATATAGCCTTATTTGGTGTCTCATTACAAAACCACAAAAATATTTAGTACGAAACGTAAATTAGAGGAAAATAAAGTACACCTAAGTACACTCTTTTTGAGCAAATTTTTCTTAATACGAATTTGATTTAATTTTTCTTGAATCTCATAGGGTGAGATTTTTCAACGCACGTGCAGAGCATTTATATTAGTCTCAGGAAAAGTCTCTGAGACTCGGTAGATAAAAAAAACTATTTTTGTATTGAATAAATACTTGACATCATAAATTGCTTTATTGTTCGGGCTTGGTTTCAATTGAATAATGAACATTGAGAGAGGTTTTTCTGTGCTTTTAATGCTGTGTGGCCAAAAGCTTAGATGAACTAAAAATTTCTTTATTATTAAAAAAAAATTTAAAGGACTTTATTTTAAACAATTGTGTGATAAACACGTTTTTACGCCTTTCAATTCAAAATTTTTCATTTTTCGGGATCACGAGATAAATACAAGCCAATCCCGAGATGTACGGGATGTGAAAAACTCCGCTGTATACACACTGTGCTTGCACACATTGAATTAAAACAAACGATGAAACAACAAAAACAAAAAAAAATTCATATTTAATGACAAAAAAAATAAAAAAGCAGTCAGTGTAACACAAAACAAAAAAAAAAAAAAAAACCCGAAATAAAAAATGTGTATTTACATATAATTTGTATATGTACACAATTAATGTAAGTAACTAACAGGCGCCACTAACAGCACAAAAGTGAGTGCTTTAACAAATGGTACAGCATCCAGGTGGGAGAGTGGGAGGTAGCGACCTTTTGAAGGAAGAAAAAACGAGAGATAATCATTCGTGTTGACGACGAGTGGGCACTTATCGTCACCAATATGTTGACAGAGTTCGGCTAACAAGGGCGTTGCATGCATGTATGTACATATGTGTGTATGTGCATGCAAAGTTCGGGTGCTGGTTAGGTGAATAAGTGAACGGGGCGTGAACTAAGCGCAATCAAAATACTAAATAAAGAATGTATCGCAAAGAAAACTAAACAAACAACGCATGAAAAATATAATCGAACGAAAATACAACAAATACATACATACATACATATGTATCTGGGACGAGAGAAAAATATGATAGTAGAAAAGATGAAATGGGAGAAAATGCGATATAAAATGTAAAGAAATGAAGAAAGAAGAATTAGATGTATGCAGTTTGTTCTTTTGCAGCGAATTTTCCACATTATACGCTTGGCTTACTCATCAAGCGATTTTACTTGTACGAACGAATTATACATACAAACAACACCCATATCATAGGACAACCACATATACATTTCGACTGTCACAATGCGAACATGAAGCGCGTGAATGCACCAATACTCACTCCACTGAGAAATGAAGAAAAGAAGCAAGCAGAATGAGCCAGAACCAAGCAAGTAAAATTTACTTAGCTGTTTTGCCGTTACCACAGTGCGGTCGTCGGCGAAACGAACAAAACAGCCGACGCAGCTACACAATGACGATGCACAGTCTACAAAATGTAACAGGCGCTGAGAGTTGGTGGCGGGCAGCTAACCATTACAGCAAATTCGCGATTATTGATAAACTCTCTAGAAACAAGTAGGTATGCATGTGTGTGTGTGTGTGTATATATGAGTGTACTAAAATATAAAATATATATGTATGTATGTAAGTAAAATAAACAGTGGACAGTGCGCCAATAAAAAAATTGCTTATATAAAAAATGTGAATGTGTATGTACGTACATACAGATGAATTTAATTAATATTCAAGTAACTCATTGAAGCGGCCGTGGTCAGAATATCAAAACGAACTCAAATCCTTCATCCTAATATGATTTTTATAAATAATCGATTTCAAAGGGTCAATTTTAAATTAAGTTAAAACATTTTTTAGATGAGAAAGGCATCCCATCCCTTTGCGCTTATTATTTTATTGTTCTTTTTTTTATAAATAAATAGTTCTGCCATAAATTCTGTTAAAATTAAGTCTGTTATAAAGGGTATTCCAATAAGAGGTGTTATTTTGATATTTCGCTGCTTGTGTGGCACGTAGTGCCGTCTTGTTGAAAATAAACGTTGTCCAGATCAATACCATCCAATTCCGGCCATAAAAAATCAAAAATTAATCATCTCTCGATAGCGCAATCCATTCACCGTAACTGTTGCTCCAGCTTCATTTTCGAAAAAGTAAGGTCCAATGACACCGCCGGACCATAAACCGCACCAAACAGTCACACGTTGAGGATAGACAGGCTTTTCAACAATAATTCTTGGATTTTCTGAGCCCCAGATCGGACAATTTGGCTTGTTGACGAAACCACCGAAGTGGAAATGGGCCTCATCATTCAAGATGATTTTTCGATGGAGTTCCGCATCATTTTCATGCATTTCAATGACCCAATCAGCAAAGACACGACGTTGTTGATGATCGGACGGCTTGAATTCGTGTGTTAACTAGACTTTATAAGCCTTAAGACCCAAATCTTTATGCAAAATACGGCGTAATGACGTTTGTGGAATGCCTAATCGAAAGAATTAGAACGACGAGGAATGGACAAACCTTGGGTTTCTTCAACACTTTCGGCTACAACAGCAATATTTTCGGCTGTTCTTGAGCGACGTGCACGGGTGTCATTCTTCACATCACTAACTTGTCCCAACAGCTCGAATTTTTTCACCAATTTCTGTATTGCGGTCCGACAAGGTGTTTCACGATAACTCAAAAAGTTCGAGTTTTACGAACCGTCTCTGCTAAATTTTCACCATTTTTATAGTGCATTTTAATAATTTCAATGCGTTGTTTCAGCGCACTATATCGTTCCATTTTTATTAATGGCGTAGTTTCTATATATACTTGACAGCTTCAAAAGTGGCATCTACCGAAATAGCGAGCTATTCAAAATAACACCTGTTCTTGGAAAACCCTTTAGATTTGAAATTATAATACTTTTTTTAATGAAGTTAGTTTTATTTTATCAAGTAAACTTTTTTTAATTTACATTTTCATTCGAAGTGGTCACCATTTCCTTTTACACAAGCCTTCAAACGATTAGACCATTCAGTTATTGCAGCGGCTTGGGGGGCTGAGAGAAGCTGCAGATGGGCAAAACTGATGTTGCCTCTCATGTCCGACCGACTGTCGCCGTTCCTCCTGTCATCAAGGAGAAGAGACCCGTCATGGCACTTTCTATGGGCCAAACACATGGAAAACG
The DNA here is from genome assembly GCF_027943255.1 of Anastrepha obliqua. Lineage (NCBI taxonomy): Eukaryota > Metazoa > Arthropoda > Insecta > Diptera > Tephritidae > Anastrepha > Anastrepha obliqua. The sequence goes on from NC_072893.1 coordinate 14,423,986, forward strand.
AGAAAAGAAAAGGAGAATGACACGGCGGACCACTTTCTGTGCGTCTGCCCCGCCTTCGCTCAAATCAGGCTTGAGGTCTTTGGCACTGATGTGTTAAGAAGCGACCACTTTGGCTCCTTGGCACTACAAGATCAACTCAGATTTCTTCGGAGGTCGAGTAGATTTAAAGAAAATTTAAAAGGAAATCCGAGAGCAGTAATGGATTTACTTGTGTGTGAGATCTGTACTTGCTAGTCTGTCCCGACAAAAAAAAATGTATTGACAAATTTTTCATAGAATTTAACATATGGCATGACTAAGTAGATAAACGAGCACAAAATTACTTTCATTTTCGCACAAAAAAATATTTTTTGGCGAAATAACCCAAAAAGTGTCAAATATTCGAAATATTCTCTGATTATAGCGTTCCTTCTAATAGAATTGCGAAAATTTCCAACACTTACCTTCCTCAACTGTCCGCAGCTAACAGCAGCTGTCCAACCACCGTACAGTGGTGAAATGCTGTTGTGGTTACCATTGAACAGGTTCTCAGCACTGGCATAGAGAGAGACAACGAACGACAAACGGCAACAATTACAATTCAACAATTTTCGTACTAATAGACTGTCACCACCACTGCTGCTATGTACGCTAGTGTTTTATTTTTATTTCTCTAATCGTATTATTTCGTTGGTTATCTTCACATTTTCACAACAATTTCTCTACACTACTAACAGTGCACTTATTTATGTATGTAGGTATGTACGTATGTATGTATCTGGTAATTAATTTCACTTTGAACTTTGTTAGTACAAGTATTTTTTTATCGCTCCAATTTGCTAATTCGCTACATTCACTTTGCAATTATCAATCACAACAACAGTTAAAATATCATGGGATTGGAAAAATTTAAACACAAACACACACTGGAAATTGCATGGGAAATATAAAGTTTTTTATATGTATTTTACGCTGGAAATTGTGTTAATTATTGCAAAATACAGGGAACACGTATAACTGTAATAAACGAGATATGACATACATACGTGCATATGTACGTATGCGCATATGTACGTACAAATTGTGCTAACTCGTATAGATTTGCTGACTGCCTGGTTGTCTATTCGTAGGGTTTGGTAACTAGCTTTTGTTGTTGCTGGTCTTATTGCGTTATTGACTGAGTATATCGATTCTTAAGAGTTATGATAAATACGAATGACAACTCGTACGAATTAAAAGAGGTTGAAAAAAAAAACACAAAATAATATGCATGCGAAACAAGAATAATATCAGAGGTGAGTAGCGATTGAATTGAGTTTATATTTATGGTGGGGTATTTCAGGACTTGTATACATAGCGGAAATCAACGCTTTTTATTTTATTAATTTTTAAATTTTTATTAAAATAAATTAAAATAAAAAAAATAAAAATATTAAAAGCAAAAAAATTAAAAAAAACGTAAAAAAAATAACAAATAACATTACATTCCAAGAAAAGATATGGTAATAAAAAATTTGCAACTCAAAAACATATAAAAATAACACAAATAAATAAATAAAAAAATTAAAAACTAGAAAAAACAAAATTAAAAAATAAAAGGAAAATTAAAATAAAAATAAAAAAATATAAATAATAATAAAAATTAAAAATAAAAAAGACACAGAGAAATCTTTAAGATGCTATCTGAGCAGTATCCCTGTTTTTGGCACCTAAAGACGACCTGATACTCACAGTTTCATTTGGAAAAAAATTTGATGTCAGATTTCCACTGCGTGAGCAATGGAGCAATCCATAATGCATGCGGGGAGGTTTGACTGAAATTTTTTTCACCGATGGGTCCAAGAATGAAATACTTTCTGGAGCCGGATGGTACTTAAATGATAATAATAATATCACTATGCTGTGGGGGAAATGGCAACTGTTTTCCAAACGGAAGTTTTTGCCATCCTCAAAGTAGCCGACTGGATAATCGAGAGGAGATGAAGCGGGACACAGATTGAAGTTTTCGGTGACAGTCAGGCTGCACTGAAGGCTCTGGAGAGTGCGAAGCAAACCTCAAAGATTGTTCAAGAATGTAATAAGAAGCTTACTTCTGTCGCAAGACAAAACAGGCTTGTACTTATATGTGTTCCAGGACACTCCGGTGTTCAAGAAAACGAAATTGCCGATGAAATGGATCAGAGCGAATAATCGGAATCAGTTCCGCAGGAATCATGAAGCGTCATCAGCGATTATTTATGCAATCTATATAAAGAGCAACAACGCTGCAGAACTGCAAAGTGTTTTGTGACAAGTCCGCACCCACCCAAACTGTCAAACTTTTTACTAAAACTTGGAGGAAAATACGTTCGGTTCATGGTCAGTACTATTACAGGACACAACCCATGGAATCATTGAGGGCCCAATGTGCGTGTCGTGCTTGGAGGAGGCGGATAGCATTGAGCACTTTCTCTGCGAGAGGCTGCTTTTGCTAGAGTAAGGCTACGCGTTTTGGCTTCCGATGTCGTGAGAATGAGTAATATTCGTTCTCTAAAACTGGAGGATATTTACAGGTTTACCAAAGAATCTGGAAAGTTCTCAAAGGACTAACTACCTTTGTATCTGCCTCTATTCCATCTTTTTTGTTTCTCTCTGTCATAATTTTGCTTCTTAATAAAAATTTCCTTAAGGGGTTAGGTGGGTTTGAAAATTTCAAAAAATTGATTTTTTTTTTGTCTTATTAAATAGTATAAGATAGACCCTTAAGAAGTTCCGCCCATCAGGCCATGTTATTTCAATTTACAACTTTAAACGCGTTTATCTCAAAACTCGATTTTTTAAGTCGGTGGACACGATTTCTCGAAAAGTTATGAAGCGATTTTGTTCAAATTTTGCACACATCTTTGGAATAACATTATCAAGTTATTGAACGAAGGATTTTTTTTTTTTTTATTACAAATAATTTTTTCGAGCCAACACATGACGAAAATTTGACCAAAAAATGTGTTTTTTTGTTCAAAGTCTGTCAAAAATTCAAATTAAATTTTTTTTTTTCCTTCGTCCAGTAACGAGATTTATCCATGTACTAACGAAATATTTTTGGTTTTTTGATTTTAGATGAACCAATAATGAGTTATGCTGTCCACGGCAAGAGCATTTTTTTGTGAGACGTTAAGGGAGATGAGGTACCAACGGCTGAGTTTTCGGAATTTTTAAATAAAAATTTCACAAAATACTGTTTAAATATGTATCTTTGATATGCTGAACTGTTTAAATAAAATATATGATTGTATATATTAAAAAAAAAATAGTAAAAATACCCTTTACAATACATTTTAATTTAAAAAAGTATTATTTCAAAAAAAAAAATTACAATTCAAGACAATATAAAAATAAAACAAATAAGTAAATAAAAAAGAACTAAAAACTAATAAAATAAAAAAATAAGAATAAAAAACATTAAAATAAAAAGACAAAACAAAAAAAAAAAACAATTAAAACGTTTCTCGTTTTATTCCGACGATAAAATTAACTTAGGATGATCCAATTTATGTAAATTCTTTATTTGTGCTCATATGTCCGACTCGGCGATTTCCATGATTTTATCCTCGTCTTCAACGTCCATATTACTAGGAATAATTAACTTTTGGAGTTTGGGTCTGGCGTACGCGCCGACTGGACGTTAAAAAAACAAGAAAGAAAAAAACAGCAAAAAAAAATCTTTCGCGGGCTGATCCGCCTTTATGGAAGTATTTATCCAATTTTTTCTTTTCTGCCTCGATTCTCAAACACTGTACAATTCGAAAAAAAAAAATTTTAATATATTACAATACAATAATAATGCTGAAAATCCATTTATTTTCTTCAGTACTGTTTAGCATTTTTAGAAAACAAAAACTCAAGCATTCAACTAAGAGCCTTAACCGCTTGGGTACATTTGACACCTGCACTTGTTTGCCCAAGGAACGAATGAAGTGTTTTTAAATTTTTTTTTTTTATTTATTTTATTTATTTTTATTTATTTATTTATTTTTTTTTTTGGTATGCAATTTTAATTACCTGAAGTCATATGAATATTTTATATCACACGAATATTTTTGAAATAAATAAATTCTTACGTAAAATGTTCTGCTTTTACTAAGCCATGCAACTTTTTTTGTTACTCCAAACAACCAAAAATTAAATCCGTTCCACATGTAAATATTTTCTCTCTCTCTCTCTATAAATCCGTACCCAAGAGGTTAATTCTAAGGTGTCCGTATTTCACTGTTCCATCTGTTCTACACCAAAAGTGTTAGATTAAATCCTAGCTTTTTGGACACGAAAAATTAAAAATATCAAAACGTCGCCATTGCAAAAAACAAATAACGAAGAAAAGCTTTAAGAGTTTCTGCCATGAAATATTTCCATACAACATAACATAAATACCACATAAAAGCACACTTGGCCACGAAGCCACCGCATCTTAGTGCAATAAAATCGACATGACAGTTTTAAGTGTGAAAAAACTCGATTCGGAAACCTTTTGCCCATAATTTTTTCATGAAGTAGTGCATATAAATGCGTTATAGCGCAAAAGAAGTGATTTGAAACAAATAGTCAGTTAAAAATAGCACAAAATTATTTAATTTGTTAGCAGTGGAGACTCACGACAGCTTTGCAGTATTAACAGCGCGGTAAAAACTAACCAATCAAAGAGTGAGATGCGTAACAGCAATAGAGACAAAGTGACAAGTTCGAGTACAACAGCGAGGAATTTACGAACAACCTAAATAAATCATTTCCAAGTGATTTTGTTGCTTTCTCTGCTGCACCCAAATGCATCCCGCTTTCGTGTGTACACAGGTAATGTATCTCTTCCACTTGTAAAACCAACACACTAAACACTTCCGGAGGCACCTCTGCTACTGAGGGCGTTAACGACACAAGGTTGTCGACGATTGAAATGCGAGAGCCCTTCGTATATATGGCAAATATGAAAGAGAAAAATGCGCAAAGATAACCAAATTGAAGTGTATGTGAAAAAGACAACAAGAAAAATATAAGGAAGTAACAACTATTAGAAAAATGAACGTTAGGGTTCACAAAATATTTGCAAAACAATGTATTGAATGCAAAAAAAGAAAGGTTTGATTTTGAAAATGTATATTTTTAAATGATAATATTTTTACCTTTTTTTTAAATACATAGATTGATTAAAAAAAACTTTTTCCAACTTATTAAAATACCCTTGTTAATATTTTTCAATTCAAAAATTGCTTTTTTTCTAGAAAATTGTTTTTTTTTCCTGAATTAATTTTTTTGTAATATTTTGATTTTAAAAGATTTTTAAAGAAACTAGCAAATAAAATGTATGTATGAAAGTAACAACTATTAGAAAAACACTTAAGGGTTCAAAATATTTACAAACATATTAATTGCAAAAAAATCAAACTATTTAGATTTCAAAAATATATGTAAAACATGGTAATGGTAAAATTTTTTTTTTGTTTCACATATGTATATATTTATTAAAAATAATAAAAACCTAAAATAGTACATTATTGAAAAAAAGAAAAAATTATCACGAAAAATATTTTTGAAATCTAAATTAAAAAAAAAACTATTTTAGGAAACCAAAAGTTTATTAAAAAATTATTTTTGAAAAAATCATGTAGAAAAAAAATCATAATTTATAAAAAGGTTTTTCAAAAGAATGTACATATAAAAAATATTAAAAAAAATATATATTTTTTTAAAAAACCTTTTTCAAATAAAATAATTTTAATAAAAATTTTTTTCCCCAAAATATTTTTTTTTCGTTTTTTTTCAATATTTTAATTACTAAAATATTTTTCGTCATCACTTTTTTCTTTTGTTTTAAATATTCTTTTTAAATATGTAGTTTATTTAGAAAAAAAATTTTTTATATCACAAAATATTTGTTTTAATATTTTAATTCAAAAATACTCTTTTTTAAATTATAATTTTGGTTTTGTAAAATGATGTTTTCAGAAATAATTTTTTTAGTAAACAATTTTTTGCCTAAAATATTTTTTTTCAATATTTTAATTCCAAAACTATTTTTCGTAATCATTTTTTTTTTCTTTTGCTTTAAATATTGTTTTTAAATTGTTTAATTAGAAAAAAGTGTTTTTTATATGACAAAATACCTTTTTTTAATATTTTTATTTCGAAAATTTGTTTTTGTTATGACATTCTGTTTTTTTCTAAAATAATATTTTCAAAAATAATTTTTTTAATAAAACTTCTTTTTTCCTAAAATAATTTTTTTTAATTTTGATTTCAAAAATATTTTTCGCGATACTTTATTTTTTTTTTGTTTTAACTTTTGTCTTTAACTAGTTTGATCTGAAAAAAAAAAATTATATTACAAAATGCTTTTCTTAATATTTTTATTTCAAAAATATTTTCTTTTTATAACATTCTTTTGTTTCTAAAATGATTTTTTCAAAAATAATTCTTTTAATAAAACTTTTTCCCTATAATAATTTTTTTTTTTAATTTTGCTTTCAAAAATATTTTCCGTGATAGTTTTTTTTCTTTTGTTTTAAACATATTTTTTTTAATAATTTGAGTTGAAACAAGTTTTTTTATATTATATGACAAAACACTTTTTTAAATTTTTTATTTCAAAAATAAGTTTTTTAATAAACTTATTTTTTTCAATATTTTAATTTCAAAAATATTTTTCGTAATAAAATTAAAAAAAAAAACCTTCTTAAATTACAAATTTATTTTTCTGAATGACTTTTTCAAAAATAATTTTTGTAAAAAAAATTTAATATTTTAATTTCAAAAATAGTTCTTGCAGTAAAATTTTTTCTTTTATTTTAAATGTTGTTTTTAAATAGTTTAATTAGAAGCAAAATTTTTTTTAAATGACAAAATACTTTTTTTAATATTTTTATTTCAAAAATATTTTTTTTATTATGACATTCGTTTTTTTTTTAATGATTTTTTGCAAAATAATTTTTTTAATAAAACTTTTTTTCCTAAAATGGTTTTTTTTTATTTCGATTTTAAAAATATTTTTCGTGATAATGTTTTTTCTTTTGTTTTAAATATTTTTTTTAACAGTTTGAATTGAAAAAGGCTTTTTCTTTATATGACAAAATATTTTTTTGTTTCAAATATAAGTTTTTTAATAAAATAATTTTTTTTTTTCAATATTTTGATTACAAAAATATTTTTCGTGTTTTTTTTTTTTTTGTTAGAAATATTGTTTCTAAACATTTGATTTGAAAAAAGTTTCCTTTTGTATAGCAAAATGCTTTTTTTAACATTTCTAGTTAACATTGTTTTTTTTTTAAATAACAAAATTTTTGTTTTCTAACATAATTTTTTTCTTAAATATTTCGAGTTCATAATTATTTTTCGCGAAATCATATCCAAAGTAAATAGTGAGAAAAAAGACTGCAGGAAATGCATATACTAGTACAAAGAAAGCAACAACAATTAATGTACTTGTATCCCTTATAACATAGGCAGATGGTGACGTTAATCGGGATTAACGACTTAATTCGCAATTATCACAGGAATTAAATGCAACTAATGAGGATTGACAACTGGATTTAATTCTCATAATTTGAGTAGATAAGTGGAATTTTTGATGGCAACATTGCCGAAAAATGGCAGTTAATATCTATAGTGAATGAAAAATAATGAAACCTAGAAAGAGAAGAACCAGAAAGTTTAGATGCACTGCTAGTTTGCACTAACACGTTCGAAATTACGTTAATTGTTTTGATATTTGGGAGCAGTTTGAGAAATTGCAATGTAAGAATTTTTTTTAAACAAATAATTATTTTTTAGCATCAGAGCAGCTAATATCCTTATTTAATGCCTACGGTCCATCTTTTACTGATACAACTATCCAATAAACAAATCAGTTGTTCACTAATCCGCGTACCAACAGTCTGTCATATTACAATTTTAATCAGAATTAACTGCGCCGATAATCCCGATTAACGCCAGCGTCTGTCTAGCCTTTTAGGGTTCAAAATATTGATAAATATGGTATACTACTTATAATTGCAAAAAGATTTTTAAACGACAATAAAATTTTTTTTCAAAAAATCTTTTTTAAATATATTTCACTTTTTAATAATAAAAAATATGTAAATATATATTTTTTTTAAATTTCGATATCAATAATATTTAGTAATAATAGAAAGCACCAACAATTAGGAAAACACGTACGTATAAACAAAAACTACAATAAAAAAAACTTTTTTCCAAATTTTCAAAAATTTTCACAGTTAAACTGTATTAAACATGGAAAATAGATACAAAATATTTATTTGCCATCAAGCTGAACTGAAGCAGTATTTTTAAAATAAAAAAAAACACTATTTTTTTCCACGAATTCCACAAATTTCCCACGAAGTTTCTCTTCTTCATCTTTATTTAGGACTAGAACTGGTTTTTGCATCGAAAAAAATTACAATATGTTATTTTTTTTAAATAAAAATATAATTACAAATTCGGATCGGGATTCATACGTCCAACACTCTGGCCAATACTTCGGTGGTTCTCATTTCTGGAAGTCGCGGTCTTTTAAGTCGAGCTTTCATCACAATCTTTGCCAACCGATCGTCTCCCATTCCCTTTACATGCTGATTCCATTATTTTCTTCTCATGCGGCTCTATCTTACTACGTCACATCTCTCTTATCTCCTCGCAACTTTTGCTCGCAGCGTTTTCGCTCGAATGCACGAAATTCAATCAGAACATAAACAAAAGAGATCACTTTGACATTCAAATCAATAAATTGCATGAAAAAACAGACAAATTGGCTGGTTTAGTACTAACACCGAGCATGAATTCTCGCACAAAATCCACTTTATCCTTTCGAAAACACTCTAAATTTTCCTTAGAAAGTCGCATTCGAATGTGTTTTTGTTCCATTGTTAGCGAATGTGGGAATGCGGCCCCCATTGCGCACACTGCTTTCTGAAACCCAATACTTCAGTCAAAATATTGCTTATACTGCCCAATGAGATGCCTAGGACTTCTACTAAATCTTTTTTAATTACTCGCTGATTTTCTAATACGATATCCTGTATTTTTTCTACGATTTCTGGTGTTTTTGCTGCTTTTGGACGTCCTTGACGTGGATCGTCTTCAAGGCTTGTTGGTTGGTTGGCTTGTACGACCACTATTGAATTCAGCAACCCATCTTTCTACTGTATTCATTGATGACGAAAACACTTTCAACATTCGCTCGTAAATTTCCTTTACTGTGACACGTCAATAATGAATAGCTTGTAAACAAAGAATGAATTGACAGATTGAAATGAAAATTCACATACTTTCATATAAGGACATAACAACAGAAACATAACAAAAAATAATCTATGCTACTAACAACGCCCTCTTTTATCGAACCGCAGAACTTATTGAACAACCTGGTATTACCTCCCCTTGTTTTGAAAGATTACCGGAATGGAAAAAACCCGGAAAACAAGGTTATACCGGGTCGCACACCAAAAGTAAGTGTCGCAACAACGAAAAAACTGCTGTCAAGTGCCAAAAACAAGATCAATAACACGAAAATTTGGCAAATCTAGCGTTTCCAAGATTTTGAAGAAAAACAATAAAAAACACACTCGAGCTTGACTTGTTTACAGTAGCACAGAAAACAAACTATGTGACATATCACGCTGAAATTTGCCATGTAAGCTTATAACAGTCCTACCAAAAAACAAAAAATTTATTTTTGCCATATGTCATCCGCGGACCGTTTTATTGATAACGTCTCGTTCATATTTGAGCAGAAGATCTATCGGTCAATGCTTGAAAAAACTGAAGAAATGAAAAAAAAACCATTGAATTGGTTAACTGAGCAAAAAATACCATTTGTGCCAAAAAAGAACAATCCTCCAAACGTGCCACAGGCACATTTAATAGACAATTTCTGGGCAGTTCTCAAGCGGATGGTGTACGAAAAGGGCTGGGAGGCACGAAACGAGCAACAGTTGATCAATCGAATTAAGCGAAAGTTGAAAGAAATCGATTAATTTTAATATATAAATATAACCACCATCTAAAACTTAAATCGGGACATTCGCTCTACTCTACGAAAAATTGAAGACAATGGTCCATTGAGTGTAATCTAAATGTATTTTTGATATGTAATCAATCGACGGAAGTACCAAATAAAAATAATTTTCAATTAATTTTCTTTTTTTTTTCAAATGGCGTATGCCAGAAGTTAGTCTCAATGTTTAGTGGACATATCGCACCCTAAATACAAAAGGGTCACAACTCAAAATACTAAGATTTTCAGGAGAGACGAAAAACGTTTTATGTAAAAATTATTGTAATATTTAAAGAAAATATTGTTCCATCATGAAAATATACAACATTGAAGAAGGTTCTACTATATTTTTTTCAATTTTATATTATGTTTGCGAAAATAAAACAAAATTTTGATTTATGACTCTTTAACTGAAATTTTTTCGATTAACTAGGGATATTATCTTAAGTTGTGCCTTTTTAACTGATAAAATGTTGTAATTTTATAAGTTTCCTAACCTAATTGAACTCACTTTTCACAACTAAAGAGGCACAATGCAAAATAATATACCACGAAATGTATCACTTTTTACAGTTATAGAGGCAGAACTCAAAATAAAACTCTTTATGTGTAATAAAAGTAATCAGCTGTTCTTGAGCCCATTAACGCAACTCAAAATAATGCTCTTTAGTTGATCGTGCAAAAGCAACACACTTGACATAAAAATAGACATAACTGTATTTTTGCAGTTAAAGAAGATAGTTATGTGAACGAAATATTTGCAGCAGTTAGAAATGTGTACTCTGAATTAATTTATGCAAAAAACTCAGTTTTGGAAAATTTTGAGTTGTGACCCTTTTGTATTTAGGGTGCGATATGTTAAGGTGAAAATACAAGCCCGGCCGCTGAAATTGCGAATCGAGATTATGGTGTCGAAGCTGTAACATCTAATGACGTGCAAATTTGGTTTCGTCGAATCGATTCAGGCATTTTTGATGTTAAAAAAATGTCGATGAAGTCACAGAAATAATCGAAGTTGACCCGCATGTTAGTAGTCGTAGGAGCTAAAGATCCACCACAAAACAGTTTTCAATCATTTCCGCATAAAATTTACGCAAAACTAATTGCTTTCTTTTTCCACAAGCTAATGTTTTTCAGCGTACTCTCCGCCTTATTCAATATTTACTTATGTTTGATGGGGGGGAAAAAACAAAAAAAAGCAAAGTTTTGCGTTGGTTGCAGGTCAGTGTAAAGCTGTATCCCAGGCATATTAATGCTGTTGATCGATTAGAACGGCTGCAACTTTTGCGCTAAACTGCTTTACGCGTATTCTTTTGTCTGCACACTTTAATAGACATGGAAAATTTACTACCGAATGCTGGCTACTGGCACTCAAATGCAACACAGTTTTATGGAGTAGAAAGAAAATATTACCATTTAGGCTACATAGTTTTATAATCACATTACTTTTGTGCGAGAAGAATGGTGTAAATATTTAGATGAATGCGTATATGTATATATGTATATGTGTGTGTACGTGTATAACACTTTAATAGTAAAATTCATCCGATGGCGAATGATGATGATAATGGAAAACTTTCTCGCTAAAAATTAATTGGCGAAAAATGTAAGCGACACAATTTAAGCCTCCTGCATAGGAAAAAAACCCAAGCGAGAGAGGCACTCGTCGTACCAATATTAAGCAGTATAGCAACAACAAAAAAAAAAACAAAAAACACAGAAAAAAAAACAAAAAAAAACAGAATAAAAAGTTAAACAAAAAGCAAAGAAAATTCAAGAGTACAAAAAGGCAAAAACCAGATAAGAGCAAAAATAAGCTAAACTGCATATTAAAGTGCGGAAACGTGATGGAACACAAAACATAGAAGAAGAAGCAGTTAGTTGTTGCAGCGGTACATCCAAGCACACATGCACCGAAATCTACACAAGCACAGATATACAATCATAGTTGTTGCACCGATACACAGTTAGAGGCAGACAACATAAATAATAGCGCAAAGCAAAGTAGCCACACAAAAAACAGAACAACAAAGAAAAACACACCGAGACGCGCAGAAATTCGCAATTGTGAACAACAACAAAAGCCGCGACCACGTACAACACACCACACAGTTTGTCGAACTAAACTGAACTGAACTGAGCCAAACTGCGAGCGAACGCCGAACTTGGGGAATGTACCAATAGATGTATGGACGGACGGACGGACGAATAGACCAAAGGACGGACGGGCAGATGGATGAACAGATGGATTGGATAGTTGGTTGGTTGGTTGGTTGGTTGGTTGGCTGGCTGGCAGGCTGGCTGGCTGGCTGGTCGGAACGTCTAAGAGAAATATTGTGCTGAAGGGGGCGGGTGGTGGCGGTAGTATTGTTGCTTCTGATATTGGCGGCAGGTTGATGATGCTGAAGGCTGCTTAAAGTGTGATAGTGATGGCTGCTGCTGATACTGCAGTTACGGGGCTGCTGTGTGCATGGGACACATTATGATGATGGGTGATGGTCATGCGAGTGCAAGAGGTGCAAGAGGCGCAAGAGTGCAGTTTGAACTGGGTAGTGGTGGATGCTGCAAATGCAAGGGCAGCAACGAAAAAGCATACATACATACATGCATACAAGCACTGTACTACCTGGAAGTGAAAATGTGCATATGTATGTATGTGTATATGTATGTATGTATGTATGTACATATGTATGTATGTATGTATGTATATATGTGTGTATGTATGTATGTCATAGATGAGCAATGAAAGTTTATCCATCTACTTACAACTTTTTTGTACTTTGGAGAATATTTAAATTGCAAAAACAAAGTAGCAATCGCGCTACTGTGAAGAGAGTGTAGATTTTTGTTTTTTTGTTTTTGGAGTGCAATCGCCCAACTGGCAGCCATACTTTTTGTGTCTTCTAGCCCATTGCCTCAGCACCTCATATAGTGCCCACCAAACACTGCCCACAAATTTTCAGTGTTTAGTCATTCAGCCATGACATTTTACCGAGTTGCAACTTACAAGTAAGTTGGAAGTCGACACCAACAAATGTTGCATGCTTGCAAGTTTGGCTATTGCAAGCTACAATATAAGCTTACGCACTGAATGTACATATACATACATGTATGTATGTGTATGTATGCAGGTATGTGTATGGACGTATGTGTGTGAAAGTGCGTAGAAACGTGGCAGCAATGTAAAGGCAGAGCGAATGCGACTTGCAATACAAATGTGGCGCCTATTAAAACTAATAGTTGTGTATAAGTGTAGACATACATACATATTTCCACTACATACATACATACATACTTTTGCTCGAATGGCAGCGGGGCTGTTGTGAAGGTGCAGTGGTTTAATTGCAGAAGCTCAACTAAGTAAAATATAGTAGAAAAAGTTTTTTCCAAAGTGCACGCCTTTTAGAAGGCAAAATGAAACCTCCGAGTGGTTGACATGAAAAAAGTTCTCATAAAATCCATGTGCGCACTTTACAAATTGACGAAAAAGCTCCACGGAATGCGCTAATTATACAGTAAGCCCCAAAAATGTTCATTAAAAATTATTTTTTATTATTATTTTTTTTTTAAAGCTTAAATAACAATAAAATTGTTAAATAAAAAAAAAGGACCGCAGCGCAAGCAACAGAGGCTTTCAGCTGGCTGGTGAAGAATTGCGGGTTTATAAAGGGTGGCTAAATTTCAAAGGCCGGTGTTGATTTTGAATAAATTCAATTTTTTTGGAAATTATTGTCATTTCTCTTTACTATGATAATATTGGTATGGCTCAATTGCGTATGGAACAAAATTTCCGATGACGCTGAGGCATAATTGAGGTTCTATGCCGTTAATGTGCCGAATTAACTCATCCTTTAGCTCTTTAATTGTTGCTGGCTTATCGACGTACACCTTTTCTTTCAAATAACCCCAAAGAAAGAAGTCCAACGGTGTCAAATCGCATGATCTTGGCGGCCAATTGACATCGCCGCGACTTGAGATTATTCGGCCATCAAATTTTTCGCCCAAAAGAGCCATTGTTTCGTTAGCTGTGTGACAAGTGGCACCGTCCTGTTGAAACTACATATCGTGCACATCCATATCTTCCAATTCGGGCTATAAAAAGTGCGTTATCATCTCACGATAGCGAACACTATTCACAATAACTGCCTGACCGGCCTCATTTTGGAAAAAATACGGCCCAATGATGCCGCCCAAATGCGGCAATTCTGCTTATTGACGAATCCACTGAGGTGAAAATGTGCCTCATCACTGAAGATGATTTTCTTCGAAAATTGGTCATTCCCTGTTGCAATTTCCTGCCTCCATTCTGACCATTGACGACGCTTGAAATGGTCAAGAGGCTTTAGTTCTTGAGTCAATTGCTCGTTGTAAGCGTGTAAATGCAAGTATTTATGCATAATGTTCATCAACGACGAGCGTGAGAGGTGCAATTGTTGGGCACGACGACGAGTTGAGGTGAACGGATCTTCAACCACACTATCGCGAACAGCAGCAATATTTTCTGCAGTACGAGCTGCACGGACATGCACTGGTGTTTTCACATCTCCTATGTTTTCACATCAAATCGGGTCTGCTCAATCTTTCCGATTGTACGCACATTTGGACGATTAAATTAACCGAAAAAATCACGAAATGTGCGATATGCATTTGATTTGAACACCCGTTTTCATAATAAGCCTGAATAACTTTATCGTGTTGCTCGATTGTGTACCTCTCCATGGTTCAAATTGAGTTAGTTTGAAACTGAACAATGTGAAATTAAATGCAGAAAAAAACTTGACGTTTAGGTGTGGTTCACATTCAATATCGGCCCTTGAAATTTAACCACCCTTCCGAAACAAGGTGAAGTCCAAAATAAACAAGACTGGTGTCATAAAAATGGTTTTGATGGCGCCATTTTTTTAATGAGTTAGTGCGTTAGAAGTTACATCCCTAGCTGACTTCCAGTGAAAGTTTGATGACATTCGGTTCAGTGGAAGCGAATTTATTCCGCCAAAAGTGTCAGTAAGTTTGTGTGATCGGTACAAAAATGAGTTTCAGACAAAGAGCTAATATCAAATTTTGTCTTCAAATCAGTAAAACGTTTACCGCAACATTTGAAATGATGAAAAAAGTTCATGGTGATAATTGTCTATCTCGTGTCAGAGTTCATGAGTGGTTTACACGGTTCCGAGATGTTTGTGCGGACATAAATGGCAAAGAACATACCGACCGCCCAAAATCAGTAATCCTCGAAAACTCCATCGAAATTGTTCGTAAATTTATGAAAAATGTACCGGAATCATCGTTGAAAGTAATATAATAAGTTAATTGAGGACCAAAAATTCCTCAAAATTCAACATTCGAAAAACCTCATTAAAGAGGCGAGAAAAGACCAGAACTTCCTTTACAACATTGTAACTGATGATGAAATGTGGTGTTTCCAACATGAATCTGAAACTAAGCGTCAAAGTGCCGAATGGAAGGCCCCAGACGAGCCACCTCACAAAAAATCGCGTTTGGAGAAGTCAAAAATCAAGTCGATGCTCATTTGCTTTTACGATTCCAAGGGAATTTTCCACAAGAAGTTCGTGCCAATGGGCCAGACCGTCAATGCACTTTTCTATCTTGGCGTTTTGAAGCGTTTGTTGCATCGCATTTGTCGAATTCGCCCTGAATAAAGCGAAGGAGGAAGCTGGCGCTTATGGCATGATAATGCACCATCTCATCGATCCCCTCTTGGGACTGATTTTTTGACTAGAAATCGCACTTTAACCACCAATCACTCCCCATATTCGCTTGATATGTCTTCCTGTGACTGCTACATATTCGAAAAAATACATTTGCCCATGAAAGGAAAACGTTTTGCGTCCGTAGAGGCCATCCAAAAGGCTTATACCGACATCCTGAAGGACA
Organism: Anastrepha obliqua; assembly: GCF_027943255.1. Classification (NCBI taxonomy): domain Eukaryota; kingdom Metazoa; phylum Arthropoda; class Insecta; order Diptera; family Tephritidae; genus Anastrepha; species Anastrepha obliqua. The sequence goes on from NC_072893.1 coordinate 14,439,881, forward strand.
TTCCGCTCACTGAACTGAAACACTCTTTCGAAAAGCTTTTAAATCGCGCAAAACAGTGCATCAAGGCCAGAGGGGACTATTTTGAATAAATAAACTCGAAGTTATCAGAACAAAGCTCCTGTCGTTTCTATTTTAGCTCAGTCTAATTTATTTTGGACTTCACCTTGTATACTCGTACATCGTAGATGATCAGAATCATTTAGAAATCTATAGATTTTGGAATCGGAAGGGTTATTTAGTAGTGATAGTTCATCAAGATCGTCAAAATGCTGATGTCTTTGTAGGTTTAGTCCAAGGCAAAAGGCTAATAGTGCAGTAAACTGACTGGAGTATTACAAGCCGCAGGCTTCGTTGCCTTTATTGAAGTGCAATGAGTAGGCGAGCATAAGACGTACGCGAGTATAGGGAGTAGTATAGTTAGATGGAAGGGATTATAGGCAACTTGGTTTAGTACGATTACGCTTAATCCTGGAGTAGTGATGGCTATAGTAAACTCAGTCAGCTACTAGTTTGGCTTGGCTTTGCTGCTCTATGAGCCAATACACATCATTTTACATATAAGATTTGATGTGGTGGTAGGAGTAACTGCATTATTAGCACTTCAATCAATGTCAAAAAAAGTCTACACCAATAACTGCTGTTATGCGCTGAATGGATTGCGCTATCGAGAGATGATTAACGATTTTTTATGGCCGGAATTGGATGTATCGATCTCGACAATGTTTATTTTCAACAAGATGGCGCTATGTGCCACATAAGCAACGAAACCATTGATCTTTTACGGGAAAAGTTTCCGAACCTTGTTATCTCTCGAAGAGGTGATCACAATTGGCCTCCGCAATCTTGTTAAATCACACCTTATGACTTTTTTCTTTGGGGCCACGTGAAAGAGAAGGTCTACGCCAACAGCCCAGGGTCGTTTTTTCCCACTTTTCTCTTTGTAATGAAATAAACATCCGATCATTTTATTAAAAAATAGCATTTTTCTTTGTTTCTTTATTTCCAAGTTTGGACTATTTATTCATTAATTTTTTAATTTAAACTTTTATTTTATAGAAACACAGTTCATATTACAACAAAGACCATATCAAACAAAGTTCCAAACTTTTCATAAAATTTGGCAAATTTTGGCAAATCTACATCACAATTTCAAATATTTTACTCAGACCTTTTGAAAAAATTTCAAGTATGCAATTTTACAGCTCATTAAATTTTGGTGTCGTATAGTGCAAGTTTAACGGAGGTCAAAACTCACACTGATTTTTGAGAATTTTTTTCGGTCTAGTCTTGTGCCGTTTCTCCATTTCGCGCCTATTCCAGAAGAAAACACTCAACACCGTCAGCAGAAAAAATTGTCAAAAATCAACACGATTTTAGAACCGTTTGAAATTGCTTCTTATTACACCATAAGTAGTCTCGGGAAGTGTGTCTTCCCAGAAAGAGAGGAGGGATTGTTTTAGTAGGCACACCACTCAATGCAGCAGACGAGGGTTGCTGTAAGTGAGAAGGCATTTTGAACCCTATCTCATCCACCAAACAAAGAAAAACAAAAAAATGCAATGATCTATAAAACTGCCTACCTGAAATTTTTCTAAAAATTCAGAGTAATTTTATACAAAGTTCCAAACTTTGCTTTGCAACTTCTTTTTCCCCCAAAAAATGTGGCCTTTTTATTGCCCTCTACTATTTGCGTGCTCGATTCTAAAAAAGGTACAATCCACGAAAGCAACGGACGCGAATTTTGCCCTTTGAGAAGCGGTGTCAGGAGACTTGGTTGCCTTGAAAATCAGCTTACTTCGCAAAACGTTAATATTAATAAGTGTCCGGGTCTGACAAAGATAGATACAGTGTTTTGAGTGCTTTTCTGAGTAAGCAAAAAAAAATCGTTTTTACAGAATTGAGTGCAACACTGAATTTATACAAGCAGAAGGGCAGCATTTCTTATTTGTTTACATTTTTTATTCAAGGTAATGGGAAATGAATTACAGCCACTGCCGAGTTTGGGAAAGTAATTTTTTTTGTATACCCACGTCTTTAGTTCAGACCGAACGAAGCCGACTTTAATTGTAAATGACTGGCGGTCAAACTAAACAAAATCTATGCTAAAACTTCTAAAGACGCAAAAAATGTTGTTCCAAAGCTTCAGCATGGCGACCATCCAGCCTCGGAACGGTTTGGTGACGAATGTCTTGTAAAGGCGTTACATTTCTTCATTTCTGTGAAAAGGAGTTAAGACCGGGGCAAAAGTGTACCACGAGAATGTCTTAGAAGGCGTGGAGAAACAGTTGAGCAGTAGTCTCTTCAATGTAAAGCGCTGGATCTTCCAGCAAGATTCCGCTCCAGGCCATAAGACAAAAACCACAAAGCTGTGACTAAAAAACAATATTCCTACATTCATAGCCGCAGAAGATTGGCCGGCTGGAAGTTCAGATCTGACTCCGTTGGACAACAGTTTGTGGTCACAATTGGAGAACATGGCCTGTCGAAAACCTTTGGTTGGTATAAGGCCAAAAAGGTGTTAGCATCAGTTTTTTAGGATGCGAAAGGAATTTGGTTTGTGGATTATTGTGACCTTTTAGAGCAGATGAAGAAAAAAAATTCGTGCAAAAATACCTAGTTTGCAAAAGAAAAAAATTATTTTTTATCCGAACCGAACATCACAAGAGCATTTGTACAATGGCTTAAGTCCATGAATTAAAGATCGAATTGTTGGAGCATCCACCGTATTCACCAGATTTGGCCCCAAACGACTTCTATCTGTTTCCAGAACTAAAAAAACTCATGCATGGAAAGCGTTTTTCGTTTTTCATCAAACGACGGGATCACAACAGCTGTGGAAGCGTACTTTGCAGCCCTTCCAAATTCTCACTTCAGAGATGGAATTCATAAATTGGAATCTCTTTGGAACAAGTGCCTTGATTTTCAGGGAGACTATACTGAATAACAAAATGTATTTCAAGCCATAAGATCATGTTTTTCATATGGAACCGCAAAACTTTTTAGCCTGAGTGCTCCTTGGCTCGACCTTTTCAAATTTCAATTTCAGAGGGGGTGGAGACCATAATTAAGATTTCCAACACTTAAAACCAATTTTTTTTCGACTTAATATAAAAGTTATTTAAACCCCAAATTGGATAATTATTTTTGTGCCACTTTGCAAAATTCAGTTCCGCCCGAACTTCAACACTTTTTATTTGTGAATTGAATCAATTCCGATTGGATAGCAGTAAATCGAAAATGTACCAATTTTTCTTAACCCTAACTACTGAATATCTCTCTTCAAAATTCGAATAGGTTTAACTGCATGGAATTGTATTTTATTGGATTTTGTCTAATATTTTTGCACGCAAGATGCACAACAGCTAAAAGCAGTGCTCACATGCAAAGATATTACATAAATACAACAACAAGTAATACGGCAATAAATGCAAACGCGAGAAAAAATGCAGAATAATGCGTATAACCGGGAGCAGCAGCAGCAGCTCAACAACGCATACAGAAGATTTTAAGTATGATTTTAGAGAGCGAGAATGCGAAATGATGAGGAGTTGACGTAAACGATAGGAGCATAGTTGGGCCATGTTGCGCCCATGCGCTTCCAATGCCGCATGCAGGAGCCGCCTCATACTGGAAGAGTGGAATTTGAAAGCCCGGAGACAGCGGCCACCAAGGTAGAGCGAGATGTGAAGAGATCGAATTTACCGAAACGAGGCGACTCACGCACTTCAACATACCAACATACCAACAAACCAACAAACCAGTCAGCCAGCCGACCTACCAACCAGCCAACCAACTACTAACACATTTAGTGCACACACACGAAAGATGCAGCAACGGCGAGGTGGCGACCGACCGATATAAAATACAAGTACATATTCGGCATGCGGCATGCGGCGCAGCAGTTAGTAGCCGAGCATTTCATACGCCTACACCTGCAACTGCACAACTGCATCTTCCCATTAGGCCAACTCGCACGCAGTTTAAACCACCTAAGTTCGGAGGCGAGGAGTCGTGAAAACTTTCAGAGTAAACGACTAACAAGCAACAACCAACAACAACAAATCTGCAGCTGGAAGCGATTCAACAACTCAGCAACCCAACAACCCAATAACGCATTGAAATACCAAAAGCGATGAACAATAGACAAACAAGCAAACAAATAAAAATCCAGAGCCATTCGTGTTTTCATCTAATGGACCCCCCAAAGCTACGACGCGTACTCACTCATGCTATGGAAACTTTTCCAATCTACCAACTGAAAGGGAAACAACCGACGAGATTCGATGAAATGGTTGCCAAATTGTGTGCTTCGAAAGCTTTCGCTAAGACTGAATGTGCCAATGTACACACAGCATACATATATACAAATATATACAGACATTTTAGTTTTCTTTTTTTTTTTTTGAGGTTCGATAAGAAGTGTGGTAGTTATTCACAATCCTCCCTCCATCCTACTCAATCGGGCATGTAACGCAAAGCAGGTCTATGCAAACAAAAAATATGAAGCCAAGTGTAAAACTCTGTTAAGAAAAGAATTATGCAGCGTAAGTAAGGAAAGTGGAAAAGAAATAACTGCATCGATTTCATAAAATTAAAACGACAGCACTAAATTCACTAAGAGCCTCTGAAAGTGTGTTTTCTTGATTGGCACGGCAGCCGCCTAAGCGAATTTCGCCGAATCCAAAAGAGGCTCCAAATCTTTACGTCACTTTGGCTGCAAACACAAATGCATCTAGCCTCTCACTCTGCCACCACCAACCATTATCATAACAAATAATTTAAATTGATTAGTACTAGCAAGAGAGATTCTTCAAAGCCCTTGCAATTCTTCTTCTTCTTTTCTTTCATAGCGTTACAACGTGGGGTGCGTCAAAGCTTCCTTCAAAATGCTCATCCAAAGCGGTATATCTTGAGCTGTTGCTTCGTAGTTACGTATTCCCAGCTTCTTAAGATCGTGTTCCACTGCGTCGATCCAACGGTTCCTTGGTCTGCCTTTGGCCTTCACGCCCATTAGCTTTCCTGTCAAGGCTTTCTTCACGGTATAGTCAACAGGAATACGAATCACATGACCTTGCTATTAACGATGGTAATGTTGATCTCCACGTAGAGGAAGTCATCGACTTACCACATGGGAGCACAAAAAGCACTGGTGATTTGAAGGTGTATATGTGAAGTCTCGAACGCAGTAGTTGACATTCGTTTGAGGTGTAAAGGTCTTTTTTTATGTCAAAAATTTCTACGTGCGTCCCGAAAAAATAGCATTTGCGGGAAGTTATCATCATCATTCCTTCGTCTCCGTTGCGTGGCATAGGGCCAAAGTTGAATTTTTCCATTTTGTGCCATTCCCGGATATATTTTTCACATGCTGCCAAGACATTGTTTTGCCCACGGCTTTGTATTCCTCTTCAATGCAACGTCGCCAAGAGCCCCTAGATCTGCCTCTTCAACGCTCTCCTTGGGGGTTCCAGTCCAGCGCTTGTCTGCTGATTTCAGTGCCACCTTTCCGTAGGGTATGGCCAAACCATCTCCATTTACGTTTTCTTATTTCAGTTGCAGTTGGTTTTTGATGGCATCGTCAATGCAATTCGGTGTTAGATATCCAGTTGTCTGGCCACCAGATACGTAGAATGCGTCTCAAACAGCGGTTCACGAACACTTGAAGCTTCTGTACAATTTCCGCAGACAGACACCATGCTTCACAGACGTAGAGCAGAACTGATTTAACATTGGAGGTGAAAATCCGTATTTTTGTTGTAATATGCATTTGCTTGGACTTCCACACCGGACGAAGATTTGCAAATGCACCTTTTGCTTTTTGCAATCTTGTAGATACATCCTTTTTGCATCCGCTTTCCGCAGAGAATTGACTTCCAAGGTATTGAAAAACGTTTATATTTTCAATATTTCAATATTTTTCCTCTTCCTCTTTTTCCTGCATAGTGGATTGATGTAGTTAGTATCTCATCGATGACAACAAGGAAAAGAAGCGGGGACAGAATGCAGCTCTGTCGTACGCCAGCGTCAGTTTGGATGGCATCCGATAAGATTCCATCATGAGAGATTCGGCACTCTAAGGCTTCGTATTGCGCCTCTATTAAGGCGACAATATTGTCAGGAACTCCTTTCGTTGTAAGGCACACCATATCTATTCGTGTTTAAGTCGAATCAACGAAGACTAGGCATCTCGTTTATTTGCTCGATTATGAAGCGCAGAATAGCTATATGATCTATGCATGATTTCTGACCGCGAAATAATGCTTGCTGGCGTCTTAAAGAAGCTTCGATAGCGGAAAGTCATGCCTCATTATTACCGTTTAAAGAAAAGTGCTGCTGAAACGTGTCGTATACTGATCAATATTTATGGTAACTTGTAAAGAGTGGTTTCGACGCTTCCAAAGTGGCAGTTACGAAGTGAGTGATAAAGATCGCGAAGGGGCACCGAAAAAATTTCCAAGATACTCAACTACAAAAATTATTGGATGAAGACGCATGTCGAACCCTAACCCTTGATGATATGTCTAAAGAGTTGGATGTTGACAGATTAACCGTCGGTAAATGTTTACACGCGACGGGAATGGTCCAGAAAGCAGGTAACTGGGTGCCACATCAATCGTAGAAGAGGCATCTCGAGAGACGTTTGGTAACGTGTGAGATGCTTTTTGAACGCCAGAAAAGGAAAGGTTTTCTGCATCGCATCGTCACTGGCGATGAAAAATGGATCTATTATGAAAACCCTAAGTGTCGAAAACGTTGTGCATCTGGTGGGATCAGAAGGGTGTCATCTAATATGAACTCCTTAAAGCATCTGAAATCATCACTGGCGATCGTTCCCGACTGCAACTAGTGCATTTGAGTCGAGCTCTCAAAGTAAAGTTCTCAAAGTAGACATGACAAACTTATTTTGCTGCATGCAACGCCAGGCCGCATGTTGCTAAATCGGTCCAGAAATATTTAGAGGGACTGCATTGGGAAATCTTGCCCTATTCGCCGTATTCCCAAGACATTGCACCTTCGGATTACCATACGTTTCTATCAATGCAGTCATCCCTTATTGGAGAGCGGCTCACTTCTTATCAATCGCATCGCAAACTGGCTCAATGAGTGGATTAAGTCAAAATAACTCGCATTTTTTGTCAGAGGAATCCGTATTTAACTGAGAGATGGAGTGAAGTTGTGGCTTCCAATGGCACATACTTCACATAATTCACGTAATATTTAATTGTTTAAATAATTCGTAACTTTGGCTAAGAAAGGACCGAAACTTATTCCCATACCCAATAAATGAGCAAAAGCGTGAACATTCGATATTATTTATAAGCAGTTTCAATAGATAAAAATTTGTTAATAGAAAAAAAATCGACTACTTTAAAATTGTTCCTTAGAACAGTGATGCTGGTAGAGAGACGGGTATTGGCTGGCAGCTAATCTGCATATTGATTTCGCCTGTTTTTTTTTCTATCTAGTCAATCCTCAGGTCTAGCAGGGCATTTTTCTGAAGCCATTGACTTTTTACTAAAGATCTTTTGTTATATCGCATATACAGGGTTTGATTGAAAAGTAATGAGCCTTATTTTTTTAAGCAGTTTTATTAAACCTTTTGGCTTATACAACTAATATTCTTCAAAATAGGGCCCTTGAGGAAACATTTTTTAAACTCATCCGCCGGAATCGCGTTCAATTCGGCTGTCACAGTTTTTTGGATCGATGGAGTCGAAACGCCTCCCCTTCACCAGAGGTGCAGAGGAAGGCGGTGTGCGCCGGCGCATTGTCGTAATGAAAGGTCCAATTGTTGACGAGGTCGGGCCGAACCCGGGCGACGCGGTTTTTCAGCCGAAGGAGCACTTTTTTGTAAAATGCCGCGTTTACAGTGCTTCCTGGAGATACAAACTCCTTGTGGACGATGCCTTGAGAGTCGAAAAAGATGATCAGCATGCAAAATCCTAACACACTTTTAAAACAGTTTTCACGCGCGGAGCAATGTTGACTGCACCGCTGTAGCCAGCAAACTGGGACCGGTTTCTAGTGGAAGGGGAAGGTCCAACGATCATTTTCCCCCACCAGCCGATTCGATTGATCGCTTGGCAGACGATCCGCGCGGGAAGGCACATTACTTTTCAATCAAACCCTGTATGTGAATGCCCAGGCCGAGCTAGGGCACGACTTCACTCCTTCGGTAAGCCTTTCTTACAGGAAATTAATGAGATCTCAGACATCGAGATACAGAATTTGCTGCTATACTTGGATCTCAGAAAATGGATCTGACTTAGAAGAGGAAATAAAACAAAAAAAGACATCATCACACGAGGACAGTGGTAGTAAAACGGTGCTGGTCACTAATTAGGATTATTTCAGTGGAAATACTCAACCACTTCAACAACAACACCCTTGATAATTATTAAATTTTTATAATAAAGGGCTCAAATAAATCCTTTTGCATGTTTTATTCTTACGTTGTGCTTTTTTTTTTGCTTATGCGGAAAGGTATAAAGATTTAACCACTGTTTAGTTTATTAAAAAAAACGGTTTGGTTTAGTGTCTCATATCGCTATTTCGCTTAGTGAAAAGTACCTCTAAACAACTATCGAGGGACAATCAATCGAGGTACGCCTACTTTTTTTCTCACCTTCAATAAATTCTCACCTCAATAAATCCTTCTTAAGTAACAACAAATTTTCTAAAAATGTATCAAAGTTTGAATTTGTTATTCCTCAACGGAAATGGTTTTACGTTTAATTTACCTTTGGGAGAATGAAAATTTCCATTTATTGATTTATCAAAGCTATAAACGAGCATAAATATTTACATCTAAACAAACATTTTAATAAAAAGGAATATACTCGTGCAAACAATAACCAAATTGAAGTACCAACTAGCCAACTTTATGAAGCAAACGTGGCTTTATTGGTTTACCTGTGTCGGCAACGTCGCGTGTCATGGAAACATTTAAATTTTACGACATATCTCTACACCTTTCGCTGAGGCCACTTTTATTGCTGGCTGGGTACGTGACACATACTCAGTTCGCTGGTCATCAAACACCGCCGCTCATTTGTCCGCAAACACTTAGCAGGTACTGAAAATGGGTGATATATATTTTTATACCCCATGAATTAAATAATAAGGCTATAACTTGCGCTGTGCAACATTTGTTTGTGCGGGTTGAAAGGATACAGAGCATATAGGGTACGAATTTTATTCATTCATAATAAGATTCTACGGAACAACTTGCGACTTGTGTCTCAACTGTCTATGTCTCTTACTAAAATTATGTTAGAGTCACCAAATTCCAAAAATTTTACTTGAAAGGTAGCAAAACGCTTCATTCACAGCCTATCAAAGTTGAATTTTTTATTGTCAGGTTAGAAATACAAATAGCCACCCTCGAACTACAGATTTATATTTTTTATTTGATTTCCATATTAACCGTGAGCGTCAATGTGAATTGGATGTCAAGCATTCACCTCCTCCTGAACTCAGTAAGTAAAGATACTTTCTTGTCACTTTCGCATTAACCAGTTTCAGCCAGCCATGACAATGGCAAACCACTTCATTTCAAATTCATTTACTCACTCCTTCAATTGTTGGTTCAGTAGCTCAGTCAATTACTATCCAACTTAGCAAAACGATTATGCGAATTAGAAGTACAAAAATTTGCATTTGGCATAAAAATAGCTTGAATTTGTTTTGTAAACAGGGTGATGAAACTCTATACCACAAAAAAAAACAGAACAAAAAAACGGTAATCACTTTTTGCTGTGTAGATAAATAATTCGGGTTTTTCCAATTAACAGATTTAACTACAGAAGCTTTTTATTACTTTTTATTATATTATATAAAATATGTAAATAATTATCTGGAGTGCCTGAATTTGAATTGTGTGGTGGGATGAGTGTTGCCAAGTGATACTTGTTTAGAACCACCATCGCAACATAATTCTTGTAATTGTTTGTTAAATTGTTGTGTAGCATCTTGATGAAGTTCCACAAATAGCGACGTTTCCGAGTTCATTCCATTTAAAAAACATTTCATGGATTTCTTATGTGGAAAAAATGGACCACACTGTTAAATAAAAAAATTATAAAAACTCAAGTGAATTTTATACAGAAATTTAAATTTATACTAATTGATCATCTTTTTTTTGGCGGTGTTGCCTATTTTCTCTATGTAAAAAAAAAATTGGACTTTTTAAATTTTAGTGCATTGAAATGAGAGTTTCAAGTAACTCGAAACACTCTTTGATTTTTAATTTTTTTCTCTGGCGGTGTTGCCTATTTTCTCTATAAAAAAAAAAATCTTGAACTTTTTATGTGGAAAAATGCGCAACTGCATCTTGCCGGTGTTGCCTATTTTCTCCATGTAAAAAAAATTTTGGACTTTTTAAATTTTAGTGTATTGAAATGTAAGTTTAAGGTGGCTCGAAACTCTCGTTGAGTTTTAATCTGGTTTTCTGCCGCTGTTGTCTATTTTCTCCATTTAAAACACATTTTGGATTTTTATGTGGAAAAAATGCTCAACACCGTCAAACAAAAAAAAAATATAATATAAAAAAATATAAAAAATTTAAGGTATATTATACGGACATTTAAGTTGTATATTAATTGATAATTTTTTTCTCGGCGATGTTGCCTATATTTTCCATGTAAAAAAAACAAACGTGGACTTTTTAAGTGGAAAAAAGCACAACACCGTTAAAGAAAAAAATTATAAAAAATTAAGGGGATTTTATACAGAAATTTAAATTTTATACTAATTGATAATTTTTTTCTCTGCTGAGATTGCTCGGTCTCACTTTTCTGGACAACATTGCGGATGTTGCAAATCTCAAACTAGCTCAAATCTCAAAAATCTGGCTATACCAGCTTTTTAAGAGCCACACAATGGTTTAGAGAGGATCAAGTAGCGTAAAAATAGGATAGTTCCGGTGGTATAACAAGGGGCCTCCAACTAACCTAGGTGCGTCGAAGGACAGCCGCTTCAGCGAACTATATCGCGAACTTCTTCGTCTCGAGCACGGGGAATAAGTTCACAGCATTTTTATAGTTTCTTTTAGTTTACAACTATTTGTTTGCTTTTTGGCAAAGGGTAAGTATTCATCCGATAGAACTCTTTCTGCTCTACAAAACTATGTTAACTGCATTTTTTAGTTTTTTAATTTTTTATTAGTTGTGAAGCTTAGAAATGGAATACCCAGGAGGCAAAAATGAACATTTTCGACACCTGCTCTTCTTTGATTTTCATCGAGGTCAAAAGCTGTTGAAGGAGTCCGGGGCATTTGCGAGGTGTATGGAGAAGGTGGCAGAGGCGAGTCTAGAGCACGAAAATGGTTTGCCAGGCTCAAAAATGGCGAATTTGACGTCGATGACATGTTCCGCAGCGAAAGGCTTTCTGAATTCGATCAAGAACGTCTCAAATAATTTTTGAAAAAGAACGGAGAACGGCCGCCAAACCAGCCATGAATTGCCAGAAAAAATGAACTAAACCTTCAACCAATGAGATTTACCGAAAAATTGGGAGCCACGAGCTTAAAAAAAAAACAAAGAAAGTCGCCTTTAAATTGTTTCTCGGCATCTCGCCCGCCATCGAGCAACACGCAGTCATAAACATGAGATGAGAAATGGTGCCTATACACCAATATGAAGCAAAGAGAGAAGTGGATGGCTCCAGGAGCTACACCAAAGCCGACGGTCAAGCCGGAACTTCATTCAAAGAAGATCATGACATGTGTTTGGGGGGACTGGGAAGGCATGATGTACTGAGAAATGCTCGAATAGAATGCCACGGTCAACAAGGAGCTCTACATTGCCCAGCTACACCACGTGATTGAGCCTATTTGACTCAAAAGACCTGATCGACATGGTCAAATCATACTCCTTCACCACAACGCCAAGTCCCATTGCGCACAAGTCGTCAAAGCCGCACTCCAACAACTCGAATGGGAGGTTCTTCAGCATCCATCGTATTCTCCGGACCTTACACCGACCGATTACCAACTTTTAAGCTTCCTGTAAAACCATATGAAGCGCGTTAACTTCGATAACAAACAAAGAGGTCCTTAAAAGCTGGCTCAACAACTTTTTTGATATCAGATCAGGCGATTTTTGGCAGAAAGGCATCAAAAAATTGAGCGAGAGGCGGGCAGAGGTTGGAAACAGCAACGACGAAAATATAATTGATTCACTTATTGATACATTTATGGTTTTTTGTTTAAATAAATGTCTTCGGTAAAAACGCTACGAACTTATTCCCGATTTTGGACTTTAGTGGCAATTGCGGTTGTGTGCGCAAAGAAGGAAGGGCAGTGTGTCAAAGGTTACACCCAAAATTGTGGGATTGTTTACAGTCGGAATTGGTGTGTCATCGACTTTTACCTTGGATATGCTGAAAATGAGTTTCTTGCAAAAATATTATGACTTCATTGCACAAATATGTATTATATTAAATTAGCAATTACTCACACACGCAAACTGCAAGAACCGTTGTTTTAAATTTTGGTACTGCTACAACGTCTTTCACAAATATTGCACGATGTTGTGCCAGCAGAGAAATGATAGGAACGAAAGTGTACAATTGGATGTCCAACCAAGCTTGTAACTACTACTGTACTTTCCACCGAAAGAGTAAGAAGAGCAAATGGAGAGATGACTCCTATTTGAGGCATTATAAAGAATACACTTTCATATATATACATACATAGCAAGTAAGTATATAAGAAAGCGCAAAACTGCATTCGTATGAAAATGCAACCAAGATTGGCGACACCCCAGTTCTAAAAGCCCATGTAATATTTTTTTTATATTTCACTTTATTCGCATGTTGGTTTTTTCACAATATAAACATATGTACATACAAACATATATACAAACGCATACATATATTTATATGTGCATGCAAGCTGGCTCTGAAGTGCAAACAAATTTTCCATTAAAATGAATTTACATATATGATTTTTCCACAATAGACTTGTAAGAATACAATTCAATGCATACTTGCCTATGGAGAAGTCGCATGTACCTCGTAGGCCCTGCAGGAAAAGATTGAAGCAATGAGATGCATTTTTCATTTGCAGCTAATGCTTTTTTAGCAAATGCGAACCAATTTGATGGTCATAAGATTTACGCAAGCTGTAGCCTCCAGAGCCGTGTTAGTTTGCGAGTAAATGCAGCTCCATTGGTACGGAGTAGCGCACAACTGTGGATATAGAGGCAAGTCAGTCTTTTTCTAATAGCAATCGTCCCTCGGTGGGTAATGGTAAACCTTCACAGGCATTTCTGCCATGAAAAAGCTTCTCATAAAAACCCCGTTTACCGAAACATTTGAATTAATGAAAAAAGTGCATGGCGATGATTGTCTATCTCGTGCCAGAGTTCATGAGTGGTTTACACGGTTTCGAGATGGTTGAGAGGACATAAATGACAATGAACATACAGGCACCCTCAAATCAGTAATCACCGAAAATTCCATCGAAATTGTTCGTAAATTTATCAAAAAATGAACCGAAATCATAGTTGAAATTCATGGAATCGAAGTTGAATATCTCCTAAACATCGATTTATCGTATTTTAACTGATCACTTGGACTTTCGAAAGGTCTGTGCACGTTTCATTCCGCACAAGTTAACTGAGGACCAAAAATTTGCAGAATTCAACTTTCGAAAGACCTCATTAAAGAGGCGAGAAAAGACGAGAAATTCTTTTACAACATTGTAACTGGTGATGAAACGTTGAATCTGAAACTAAGCGTCAAAGTGACGAATGGAAAGCCCCAGGCCAGTCACCACACAAAAAATCGCGCTTGGAGAAGTCAAAACTCAAGTGGTGGCTCATTTGTTTTTACAATTCCAAGGGAATTGTCTACAAGGAGCTCGTGCCAACTATCTAGCGTGGCGTTTTGAAGCGTTTGTCGCATCGTATTCGTCGAATTCACCCGGAATACCGCGAAGGAAGAAGCTGCCGCTTATTGCTTGATAATGCATCTCATCGATCCACTCTTGTGACTTTTTTTTGACTAGAAATCGGATTTGAAGCATCAACACGCATCGTATTCGCCTGTTATGACTGCCTTGGACTTCTACCTATTTGAAAAATTGCATTTGACCATGAAAGGAAAACGTTTTGCGTCCGTAGATGCCATCCTCAAGGCCTATTTTAATACCTGCATTTGATTTCCACCCCCTAAGTTTCTTAAACCACTTCGCTTCTTTTAAGAAAATTACTAGCCCAATTTTGCAAATTTTCTAGGCCTTCAAAGAAATAATCGCCTATATATTTTACACGGCTTCTTTGAAGTGCAAGACATTCACAGATGAGGTATTGCACCGACTCAATTTCTTCTTCATCTCCACAGCTCCTGCAGAAGTCATTATGAGGTACACTCGTTCTCGACTGGCTTGGGTGTCAATAGCGCCCCGTTGAAACACCTGTGATGACGCTGGTAGTTGATCTGTTACATCCAAGCAGACATTTTGCCCTTTTCAGAATCAGTTTTGGCCAGAGCGCTTTGGAGACCCCACAGTTAGTATTCAGAGACCATATTCTATTGGTTTCTGCGATTAAGCTCAAGTCAATCGCCTCCTGCATTATTTAACACATCTTGATTTAATGCGCGGTAAGGCATCTGCTTTGATTGCTGCTTGAGTATCAACAAACAGTGTAAAGTTTGCTCGAGGTAAGTCCATTAGTCTTATCGTTTTTGGTGCTTTATCTATAGGGTAGATCTCAGCTTGGCGACGCAACACCAGCCTGGGAGTCTAAAGGAACAATTCGAGGATATTGTTCCCAGTTCACTCCCCATCCTGTGTCATTCTCCATCTATGAGCATTCAGTATAAATATAGTGGCCACGCTCAACTGATATGACTTTGGACTGCCAATCCCTTCTGTCGGACATTCGTATTTTATAGTCTGTGTTCAGATCTATTGTGGGAACGAAATAGTCTGTTTTGGATGCATCTTGCTGGTGTTCCACCGCCAGTAGAAATGATACAAGACCGTGCTTATTTTGTTTTAGCACTGTGTCATCCAGGAAGCAGATTTGGCCGCTATCCTTTTAAGAAATATATCAATGGATGGAATTTGTAGGATCACTTCCAGCAGCACTTGAGGCGTCGATCGGAGCGCACCTGTTATTCCTGCATAAGCTATTGGTTGGAGTCTTATGAGATTCTTTAAGTAGGATTGTTCTTACACCGCCTCCCACCACACGAGGCGAGCTTGCCAGGAAGGGGACTGAATTGGCGTCAGAGATCTACTACCCGGTAATCATCCTCCCTCTGACAGTTGTTAAAGGGGAACTGCACAAATTATTTATCAGGAAGGCAAGAAAAGATGGAGCTCGAACTCTTCATGTGCTATTTCGAAAACCCTTTGGCTCCACTACGATATAGGAAGGACTCAGAAAGTCCTTTAGACTCTTCGCCATTCAATTTCCAAACGTGTGGCTGTGTTTACCGGACACTGGACGAGCAAAAAAGCTAGGATTACCATTCAACCCCCATTGCAGAAGCTATGGGGACCTTTCAGAGAAGGAGTCTGTAGAGCATTTTCTCTGTAAATGTCCGGGTATGACAGCTAGATGACTAAGATCACTAAGAGCTCCTTTCTTCGACAGCCTGGGGCAGTGCGCTAACCAAATCCAATCAATCTTCTCCATTATATCAACAGCTCTGGCTGGCTGTATATAGATATCTGCCTGTTGGACTTCTCATAATGATATCAAACGCCGCTTTAGTGCTACTTGAGGAGTGCCAGATTGGTACTTCAACCATTTCACCTACCTACCCTATCTAAAACTTCTCTATGTAGACTGAAATAAATAAATAAATAAAATATCGTGATATGGTATTTCTTTATTTCCAAACTTTTCTTTACTCATTTTTTGGCGAATGCAGCCAACCTTTCCCATGAGATGGTATATAAACTGTACAGCACAGGCGAAATAATCTACTCTGCTTGGCACAAGGATGTTAGATTACCGGCTTAGGCCAGTCGGCTGTGGTGAGAAACAAAATTGTGCGAACTGTCACGTCACCGCGTACTCGGCAGCCGAATTCTGCCCGCTTACTTCACAAGTATTCAGTATTGTTCAGACGCCAACGAAGCAACATGAGTGTGCACTGGGTTGATTATTTTCGTATATTACCAACACCATCTCAGTTTTTTCGTAAACCAACCCCTGTCATGACCCCGCTTATGGCAGCCAATCAACTGATTCTTTCAAAATCACTGAGAGCCGATTAACGGTCTGATCTTGGCCACACCTTGTAAATTATTTTCACATATTTTTTTCTGAATTTACTAAAATTTAGAGCGACAGCAAAGCAAGCATAACCGACAACTATCAACTGGTGCTCTTCAGTTCTATACGATTAGACTTCTCTGCAGGGTATGCACATTTTTATGTAATATATGTGTGTATGTAAATGTTGTTTTCTGTAATCGTGCAAGCAAAGCTTTTCGTGACAGCCCTTATTTGTTAGGGGCAAGATTGCATTTTACTTCATTTTCTCTTCTTCTTATATTCTATAAATACACAATTTTTAATTCACTTGCAAGCCAGTACATACACACACATAACATACGTATTAGCAATGGAACGCCTGTAAAATTTGAAATTGGCAAATCGTTTAAAGAAGTGAAATTTGAAAATCGATTTCAAACATTTCAATGGAGCCCAACAGGGGTCACCACTTAACCTAAACTAAATACTGGTATTCATAAACGCACAGTTCAAAATAAATTACAAACCCACTTTCCGGATATTCACTGCAAATATCGGCACAAAATTCATTCTTCGCATGTTTTAGGTGGACGCAAACTTACCTGAAAAGAGAAAATAAATTTGTAAATTTGATACAGGAAGTTTTTTGTAGCTTAATGGTGAATTTTATTTTAATATTTATAAAAAAACTTGCAAGTCAAATGTTAAAATGAATTCCCAGATTTAATATATTGTAAATAATTGAACAAAAATGAAAAAATAAACTCTCAGTAATATTGGGTTGGCAACGAAGTAATTGCGGATTTTTTTTTAGAAAATCAAAGACAATTTTTTCATCGAACTAAATAACTTTATTCTGTAATGTATTGCTCTTTATGATCAATCAGCTTTTGCCATCTTTCAGGCAGCATCATAATCCCACGTTCATAAAACTTCTGGTTTTTATTAGAAAAAACTGAATCAGGTACGATTTGACATCATTATTGCTGAAATTTTTACTATTCAAGGAGTTTTGTAAAGATCGAAACAAAAAGTAATCAATTGGTGCAAGGTCAGGACTCGATGGTGGATGTGGCAAAATATCCGAACCAACCTCCAATGTGTGTGCGGCCTTGCATTGTCATGATGGAATACAATACTTTTTCGATTTGTCAATGGGCCGCTTTTCTTCAACTGCATTGTTTAATTTCATGAGCTGTTCAATGTGGACATCAGAATTGATCGTTCGGTTGGGTGGTAAGAGTTCAAACTAAATAATTCCTTTGTAATCCCACCAAACTCATAACAAAACCTTCTTTTGATGAATATCAGCTTTTGATGTTGTTCGAGTTGGTTCACCTGGCCCGCTCCACGATCTTTCCCGCTTGATATTCTTGTAAACAACCCCTTGTCATCGCCAGTTATCAGTCGTTTTAAAAATCGATCATTTTCATTACGTTTCTTTGGCAAATCGCAGCTCAGTTCGTGAGGAACCCATGTATCGAGTTTTTGAACATAGCCAAATTGTTTTAAGTGATTTTCAATGCATGTTTGTGATACATGAAGCTTCTCTGCAATCTCTCGTATTGTATTGTGGCGATCTGAGTCGATTATTGCTTCGATTAGGGCGTCGTCAACTTCAACTGGACGACCAGGGCGTTTTTCATCTTTGAGTGAAAAATCACCAGAACGAAATTGGGCTAACCAATTTTGACACTGCCGTTCTTCTAAGGCTTCGTCACCACATCACATAACTTTTTATGAGCTTGCGATGCGGTTTTCCCTTTGCGGAAATAACAACGCAAAATATGACGAAAATGTTCCTTACCCGATTTTCCATTTTTCAACGAACGCCAAACGAAAACTACGCAACCAATCAAAAAACATCTTCCTAAGGGTGTAAAAATCCTAGGATTCACAGACGATATGGCGTTAGTATCAAAATCAACAGGAGAGATTGCCGAAAGAGGCAGGACGACAATATATGAGGTGAAGAAATTGCTACAGAAGGTAGACCTACAATTAGCGGAACACTAAACCGAGGTAGTGCTATTAAGTAGCAAGAAGATAACTGAGCGACTATCCATCATAGTGGGGAAAGCACGCCATTGAATTAAGAGCACACATTAAGTAGCTTGCGATTATCATTGATCTTCTCTGCTTCAAAAAGCATCTCAAGCAGGCAGGATACAGAGCATTCAAAGTGTGTAACCAGCTCGCAGGAATAATGCCGAACATTAGCGGCCCAAGCCAGGCAAAAACTACTTGCGTACGAAATTGTTTTTTTTTTCAAAACTTATCCTTTTAGGAACATTCAGTCAAAAGGATTCATCAAAATTTTAATTATTTCCAGAGGTATAGTCATTTTTGTGACACAACTTCAAAACTGCCTCGGTTCGAGCGGAACGATCAAAAGACGCGGGGGATTATCTGCCTACCCCCCCTTCGATAATAAAACCTTATACACTCTTATACTTTTGTATTATCCTCTTCATTTCATTCTTATTTTGAAAATTACGTTTCTTATGGGAATTATGTTTCTTATGATGAATTGGTCCAGAAGCTCACGCATTCGCCATGAAACGAAATGATGTCCGGATTAATCGTTCAGAAATCCGAACTTCTGACGCCTCAAAGGAAGCTAGAACGGCACGTTTAGAAGAAAGAAGTGCGGAAAATGCTTCTTTTTTTTGAAGTAGAGGAAGGCCCCATGTAAGGAGCAGGAACCGTGGATTGAAGGAATGTAAGTATGAAAAGTCATTTTATGGTTGACACTCGGCGTAATTTTAACCGAAACTTTAAATAAATTTTTCGCGAAACTACATTTTTCAAATCGTTTCACACAATATCTCAAGTTCTACTGAACCGTTTTTTATTTTTAGCACCCGCAAAAATACCTCAAATTCAAGCCTCTACTAGAAGTTAGCAAGTAGATATCCTGTATGCAGCTCCGATATGGGCAGAAGCAACGCTGTGTGGAACATACATACTTTAAGGAACTCGTTTAACCAACCTCAGGGTATATAGAGCATTTCGCAAAGTCCCTTTCTACCCAGAGTTCTTGCAGGAAAGCTCCCTAAAGACCTTGAACCCAAAGCATCCATGACGCGTTACAAGCCAAGTAGAGAGTGGAGCAACAGCACCCGCATGAAATTACAACACCGCGAAATCACTAAGAAGTGCAACTAAAAGTGGAAACAACAGTGAAACACAAGGCAAGGAGGTAGAAGGATGTAAAAACATCTGACCCATGACCTGCACGCCTGGATTAATAGGACAATGATCAGCCTCAGCTTCTCCCTGACTCAGTTGTTGGCTGATCAAGCATGTAAGAGATCTATTTTGTCAGTTCTGTTAAAATAGAGAACCTTGATCATGTAATCTCAGAGTGTTTAAGATTTTCAGGCTTCCGAAATAGGGTTGACCAGCAAATGAATCGCCCAATGAGCGCGAACAAATGCTTTGATCTGTTGAGAAGTGGGGCATAGGAAACAAATTTGTGAAGAAAATAATGATGAGACTCCGACAAGATGAGCAACGGCTGAGAAGCAACTGAGGGGATGAAACGTCCAAATAGCCTGCCTTACGAAAGAGTATCTTAACTGACGGCCCTAAAAGGAACAGCATTACCTACCCCCGCATTCTATCGTGTCCTTTTCTTGTCCACCCTATTACTTTACCTCTGCCAGGTAGGTATAAAATGAGCTTTCTTTCTTTTTTCTTGGTCAAATGTGTAGGTTAAACAAGGATTTATCTGCACAAGGCAACCCATCTTTGGGGAATCCTCCCGTTGAGCAATCGGCGGCTCGGGTATCGGATGTGCAGGACCGAATCCCACATCGCCTTATGACCGGAACTAGCACCCAGGGTTTCGGAGGAAGCACACTAATAGCGATGAAAAATGGCACATTGACTGTGTTAATGGAGAGCCGAATAAGTGCGAGTGATATACCACCGACGTCGAAACCATCCGAAGCAACTGATCAAGCTGTGGAGAAAGTGAAGATGGCGGAAAATCTCTCAATAGACTCAATAGACTGACAACGGTTAAACCCAGTGCGACTCAGGAGAGTACCGTAGAGTTTTTGGCAAAACCTGGAGTCTGAAACCTGCTGTGGTCTGGTGGATATACCCATCACTTATCAGACCAATCATCACTTATGCCTCCCTCTGTGGTTTGGTGGCGCCGAACTATGGTTAAGTCCACACTTCGGGAACTATACTGCCTGCAATGAAGTGTAGGTTTTTGCATTACGGAAGCCATGAGTACAACCTCCGGTGATGCCCTAAATGCCATGCTTGATTTGCTCCCCTTCGATACTAAGATACAACAGCAATAAAAGTAGACTCCATAAATATGGTTTATGGCACGAAGACAGAACTCGGGACACTGTTTCTGACACCTGAGGGCAGCCTTATACCCACAGTTTCTTTTGGAAGGAAATTTGATGTCAAATCAGAGTACATTCAAAGAGACGTTTGACGGGCATTTTCTTTACCGATGGGTCCAAGAATGAAATCGTTTCTGGAGCCGGATGGTACTTGAACGATAGTAATAAGTATCTTTTCGCTATGGGGGAAATGGCCATAGGCGGCGCTCAACCACAGAACAGGCTTATAGTAGCGGTCATAAGTAACTTTAGAAGATTTAGCCTCCTTTAAAAAAATGTATGAATAGTTGGATTTTCAATTAGCAACAAAAAATCTTAGCTTAACACATTTCAAACGCAATCATTAACGTTGACGCTAATTTTGATTACCTCCACATGCATTCGAATATAAAAGCAACTTATCAAACAACACAAAAAAAAAAAAACAAAGACCATTAAAAGAACTATGGAAAAATCAAAATAAACTGGTTTGATTAGTTTTACCTTTTGGCGCTCTGGGGACAAACGTCAACACCAATCGATCGGTGAATGCTACGGCTGATCGTGTTAAATGCGCTTGCAGAATTTTGCAAACTGTACGTCACACACAAATGCATACATACACACACACACACACACACACACACACACACACACACACACACATAAAATGCCTAAGCCCAACTGAAGCACCCAGTTGAATAAGAGCAAAAGCAAAAGAAGAAAATTCAATACATTTCACGGAAAGTCAACGACTGACCAAAGCCAACTTGTTACCGACAGACAGCCAACCAGCCAGCCAACCAGCCAGCACTGGAGTGGCTAAACATTTGTCAGGACTGTTATGGCTATCCTAAGGCTAAGTGGCTGCAAGTGTGCGCTACCCGATTTTTTGTTACACCACATTCGTGCGAGTACCATGCAACATGCGTGAAAGCCCATTAGTTCTTGGCGTCAGTCAATGCACCAGAGGCAGATAGTATTTAGTCAACATATAGGCGGCGGCGTCTTGAAAGCGGGGGGAATGAAAGAGCGGTCACAAATGGCTGCAAGAAATATTTGTATATATGGACACATACATATGTATGTATGTATGTGTATGGACGAGTACTATTTAAGCGCCTTTCCTTTATATCAAATATTCATAAAATGGCACCAAAGTTGTTGCAAGTAAATCAACAACAACAACAAAAACAACAGTCAGTGATACTACACAACTCCAAATGTGAATGCAATGCCACTGCTGAAGACAAACACAAATTACAAATACAACTAGTTGAGTGTTTGTGGTAAACTGCAAGCTTACAACACCAACCACCGACAGCCGATCGACTAGAGCTGCTAATAATGTGTTTGCAAGCCATGTTTAGGCGTCGATCGTTAAAGCGATCTCAACGTGGCTTATTACACAATTCAACGGCAATAATTGCTACAGAGTGGCGTAGTGGTGGCGAGATGGTGATGCCAACACACGTACATATGTATATCTACAATCACTGGTAGTTATAAACATACAAGAAATATATGTACAGGTAACCCTCCTATAACAGGGTAGATAGGTTCCTAGAAAATGCCGTGTTGTGTGCGACCCAGAGCCAGTACAAAAACAGGGGTTATGTTCCACAAACTTATTATATTAAAAACCTTTTTTTTAATTCTACATAAACAACTTAATTTTTATTAAAACTATAAATGTATGTTCAAGACAAAACAAAAAAAAAAAATATACAATGACTCACAGCTTGATGCAGACAAAAAAAAAATTATTATTAAGTGCGCAACTAAGTTCCCACTGTTTGTCAATAGATGCCGCCAGCAGTGTGTGCTAGTCGATTCTAACATAACCTAAACGGCGTAAACCAAGCTTAGACATATGGCAAACAAACTGCTTCGACACGTTAGTGATTTTGTTTTGGTAGCATCTACTTTTGGTTTTGTGAAAGATTCAGAAACATGGGACTTGGGTTCCTTATGAGTTGAAGCCAAGGGATGTTGAACGTCGCCTGTGAACAACTGCTCCAGCGATAAAAAAGGAAGTGTTTTCTTCATCGCATCGTGACGGGTGATGAAAAATGGATTCATTACAGCAATCCAAAGAAAAGAAAGTCATGGGAACTGCCCGGTCATGCTTTTACGTCGTCGCCTTTGCCGAATATTCACGCTGCGAAGGTTATGCTATGCATTTGGTGGAACCAAGATGGTGTTATTTATTATGAACTGTTAAAACAAAGCGAAATCATCACTGGGGATCGGTATCGACTTTAATGGATGCAATTGAGCCGAGCACTGCGCGAGAAGCGGCCGCAATACGCGGAGAGGCATGAACAAGTGATTCTACAACATGACAACGCTCGGCCTCACGTTGCCAAACCCGTTAAAACCTACCTGGAAACACTGAAATGGGAAATCCTACCCTACCCGCCATATTCTCCAGATATTGCGCCGTCCGATTATTACCTGTTCCGATCGATGGCACATGGACTAGCTGGCCAGCAGTTCCATTCATATGAAGACATCAAAAATTGGCTTGATCCGTGGATAGCCTCAAAAGATGAACAGTTTTGCCGCGACGGTATACGAGATCTACCAGAAAGATGGGAAAAAGTAGTAGCCAGCGATGGGCAATACTTTCAATGATTCACTCGTAACCATTTTTTCAGAATAAAGTTGTATTTTCATCAAAGAACTTAGTTGCGCACCAATAAAATATCGATTTCATGATTACAGCTAATACTTAGTGGAGTATCCCTTTTGATTCAGAACAGCTTTTAAACGGGAATTCATAGATTCTGCAAGTTTTGCTGTATAATCGAAACTAATTGTATCCCATTCTTCCGGTAGTGCCCATTTCAGATCAGAAGCCTTAGAAATATTGTACTTTCTTATTTTATTTTCTAGCACTGGCCACAAATTCTCAATAACGTTGAGATCTGGACTCTTTGCAGGTGTCTGTACTACATGTGGGCAGTTCCAGATAAGTCAAATTTTTACAATACCAGACGTATGCTTGGGATCATTGGCTTGGTAGAACCTAATCGAATCCCTAATGCCCATTTTAACCGCACTTTGTACTAAATTATCTTTTAGCAGATCCAGATACAACTCTTTATTTATGTTTCCTTCGATAAATGTTGATTTTGCGACGCGTGAATGTCCTATGCAACCCCATACCATCACATTGCCGATGAATTGGCCAACCGTGGATCAGCAGTTACCCCACAGGAATTCGAGCCAATAATCAGAATATGCAGGAATCGTGAGTTGGATCAGCGATTATGTATGCAATTTACACAAAGAGCGATGGTCCGGTCTAGAACGATGCTTGCAGAACTGCAAAGAGCTTTGTGACATATCCGAACAGAAAACTGCCAAACTTTGTACTAAAACTTGGAAGGAAAGGCGTTTGGTTGTTGGTCGGTATAATTACAGGACACAATCCATGGGTTCAACATATGACCACCATTGGAATCATTGAGAACCCGATGTGCCTGTCGCTCTTGGAGGAGGCGTATAGTACTGAGCACTTTCTCTGTGAGTGTTCTGCCTTTGTTAGAGCACGGCTACGAGTTTTGGCTTCCGATGTCGTGAGAATGAGTAATATTCGTTCTCTAAAACTGGAGGATATTTACAGATTAGCCAAAGAATCTGGAGAATTATCATAGGACTAACTACCTTTATCTCTGTGTCTCTTCTTTCCTATCTCTTTCTCAGATACTTTTCTCCTTCCCTCCTTGACTATCTACTCTCTTTCTGAGTGTTTTAGGAGCCACAAAATCTCTCGGTGCTCCTTGGCTCGACCTATTAAAATTTCAAAAATTTCAGAAAGGGTTGTTTGACGTTGGGATGATTCAAATCTTGTGGGTGACATGTTGTAGCATTATCTAATTGTAATAGCACCTTGAAACTCAAATTTTTCTGCCAATCATCAATCCAAATACTGAGTTCCTTTTCCATTTTCTCCATTAGTGACACCCGGGGCGAGCTGAAGATGTCAATGATCCTGCAGCAAATGCACTTTTTATTTCTTTTTCATTTTCTTGATAGTCCGGACTGTTGCTTCATTCAAATTAATGCTTTTTTCAATATGAGATGCCTTTTCTTTTTTCAAAAGAAGATTTGTCTCTTTACTTCTAATGAAATAAATTTCCTCTTGAACGTTGTTTTTTTTCTGTCCTTCTCGGACACGGCTTGGAAATGAAACTTAATTGTTAAAAAGCCATTCTTTAACACACCGCTGCTCGACGCAGACTGCCGACCAGCAGCGTGAGACATTTTTGTTTTCAGGTGACGGAGATAATAATGAAATAATTTCCTCAACACTCACTGAGATAGAAATGTATACTTACATCTCAGTGACAAAACTGCATCTTTAAGACGGCAAACCTCGCCGCGGCTGTAGCACTACAGTACTTTCGAACAGTTTTTTTTCAATTTTCTTCTTTTTTTTTGGAATGAGGTTGAAATCAAAATGTCAGAAACTTCTCAGAGGTGCGGTCACACCAATGGTATGTGGGGCACGCTCCCACTAATGCTATAACAATCCTCCACCTCGGCTAATTTTACCCTGGGACCACAAAAGTATACCTTCTGGGTAGAGCCGCGGCTATGTCCGAAAACACAACAGGTACTTGCGTCCAGGTTCCTCTCCTGCAGGCATATGATGGCTATACACCGTCGATACTCCCAATAACTCCCACTGTGTTTATAGGTGGTTCCAAAGTAAAGGAGACATCGCAGTAGAGTTATCTTAACTCACTACCATCTTGTCTTCTGTACGATACTGTATTGAGTGTTTCACTCAAACGTCTGTACTTGTTCCGTCCGTTCGTCAGAAACTGTCCCTCTGTTGCTGCATCTGTTGCTGAAACGCTTTGCGTTCCCAATAAATATGACGAAGTTGCATCATGATCTTACCTGCGTTGACTCCCTCCCACTTACCGCTGGTTATGCACATATCTCGTATGAGGGTGCTGGGGGATGGTTAATGACCCAGGGCATGTTCCGGGATAGCTCGTTCCTCACTGAAGCGGTCGCAATAAAACATGACATGCTCTGCGACAGAAAGGGCTGTCTGCCAGCTTAAAACGATACAGGTATTCCTGAAAACAGCCATGTCCAATGAGCAGCTGCGAAAGGTGATAGTCGGTGTCTACCTGTTTTCTCATAAACCACTCATCAACACGCGGTATGAGTTTGTAGGTCCAACGTCCGCTTTGCGACTCATACCACCGCTGCACATAGGGGTATTTGAACAATCTAAGGGGCCAAAAGTATTTTTTGGGTTTAACGTGTGCTAGTGGATGTTTCTGAATAAAACCAACTAAAATAATGAACTTAAAACATTTATTGAATGAAATATAATATGAGAATTAAGAAAGATTTATAAGATCAAACATAAAAAAATATAAACAATTAAAAAAAGCATCCAATCAAATGCTATTATCTAGATTTTCTTCATCGCTACGTGAAGAAAATTTTAGGTTTGGATCGGCAGGCATGAGCATTTCCAATGTTTCTGGCAGAAATGATTGGGACTTTCTTCTTTTTATTTGCCTCCTAGAGCTCATTAAGGGGTCCGAACTTAAAAGGAGGCGGTTAAAAATATCCCTGTTGCAATTTTCTCTAGTAAATTTTCGGTCAAAATCTAGCCGGTAAGAGCGGAAATGCTTATTTCGTAACAAAGCACTCTTTATTATAACAGCTCCATGAATAAGTATTTTGTGCATTGTGGGTGTCATGGGATGCCACGGATAAAGATCCACATATAATCGAGCAGTTTCTGTTGCATAAATATCATATTTTTCAGGATTAATTTTATGACCACTAGAAATTGTTTCTAGAATAACTTTCAGTCTATATATTAATTCGTAGCTGATGCCTGTTGTATCGGATGCTAATTGAGGATTGTCGAAAAATCTTCGACTTGTGTTACCGTCATTGGTATTACCGAAATTCGCCTTTGGCATATCTATTAACAATTCCGTTTCTTGGCGAAACCTGTCCTGGATCTCTTGTTTTCTCTCTTTCTCGAGGCTTTTTTCAGTTTCTCTTTTTCTTGCTCTATATTTTTTTACTGGCAACTTATAAGCCAAATGGAAAATGCTCTCAAATATTCTTATCCTGGCATGTAGTACCGAAAGGCCGAATTGAATAGCCTCGAAATTAACATCTATTGTTTTATCCAAATTGTTGAAATCCTTTGAGGTTGTGCCGCAAATGTAGCAAGGACTGGTTGATGTGGTTCCTGTGGTAGCATTACAGACCTTTCCGTCAACCATTGTCATTATAAATTCGTTTTTCACTGAATAATGTTTGCCACTCAAGTCAAATTCTGTTGCAACCAAACTGTTTATCTGATTATTGACGTGATTAATTTCTTGCTCCGTTACATCAGTAGTCTCTTTGATAAATTTAAATCTTATAGGCCGACAAAATCGAGGAGAAGATGGTGTTGGATTTTGCCATATAGTCTTTTCCATGTTTTGGCCGCATACTAATTTTACAGGAACAAAGCAGCTTTGAAAAATATTCGTATCTGAATCCGTATCATTTTCAATCTTTTGTTTGAACTGGGTCTGTTGGGACCCGTCGCAACCCCATTTACAAATTAATTTAAGGGTCTCACATTCTTGGACCTTCAATGTTGTTAGTACCTCTTCCAGGTAGTCCGATAATCGTCTAACGGTAAGGTTCGACCAAAGGTTGCAATTCGGCTTCCGCACCTGTACTATTTACAGTGCAAGATTCTGGTGGCGGATAACACTTCTTTTTTTCTTTTTGTAAAAGACTATAACAAGGAAAGAATTTCTTATTTGTTCTTCTTATTGTCTCGTATTAGTCACGTGTTAGATCTGCATCGATGAACATTTGCATTGCTTCCTGGACAGATAAGGGGCAAATTTTATCTTTTGATGACTTTGTTCGATAATAGGCCTTTTTATATTTGGTTGCGCGAGTTGGCGAAGTAATGATTTCTTTTAGCACATTCGAAGCATCTCGTTTTCCTGACTTTCTTAATTCTACTTGCGCAGCATGCACGATAAGGTTTTGATCAAAATTAGAGCGCATTTTCTCAGTTTTTCTTTTACTTCTTTCGCTCAGATCTCCAAAAGATTTACTCGGTCGTCCTGTTCGATTTGAAGGACTGTCAGCAACAACGGGAATGGCGAAGGTTCCGTTCAGCCAAGATTCATTACTTTTTAGGAATACCGCTTCTTTATAATGAGCTTTAGTCCATCGATTTTTAAATTCTGATTTGAAATGTGCAAAATTGCTTTTCAACGTCTCAATTTGATTGTCAGAGACTCCTTTAATAGACATAAACTGATATTTCAAGAAATTTAGCCTTGACTCTATGTTGGGTAAATTTTCATTGTTCATGAGGTCAAACAAGTATTTTCTAGTCAAAATCCTCATTCCCGAAGTTCCCATTGAACCTACAACAAATAAATATTTCGCTTAGTCCCTTGTAATGGAAAAGACCTTTTTCATAAAATTTTACCAACAACATTCAAAGTACTAAAATACCATTTATCCGGACTTATCCGGATCAAATTCTTTGATGAATTGTCAAAACAAGGTACACACTAAACAATTACAATCGAATCTTAACCGGATCTATCTCGATAGTATTACTTATTGACTAACAAATATTATTTTAAGAAAAAAAAAGTAGTTTGAGAAGGTGTGTACTTATATGGTTGAAAAGTTAACTTTAATACTTGAAAATTATAAAGATTCTAATTGATTTCATTCATTACTAACCTGATGCTTCAGAATCCATAACTCTTTACTCCACTGTTGAACACAAAAACATAAAATATCACTTTTAAAGTTTGGGTTTTGCAAGAGTGCCGAGAACAGATAACGTACACGAGGTGATACGATCGAATTCCGACTGCCGTTATCGTATGTCAAATGCTTGTAGGGTGCGGGGGAGGGGCTGGATTTTGTTCTCGGAAGGGTCAGGTACCTCAGGAAATCATTTTTGTAAATGTATTTATTGTTTTGTTAAATGGACTTTTGACCCCGTAGATCTTTCAAATACCTGTATGTGCGCTGCTGCCAGCGGCCTATTGTCAGCAGTCGTGCAGCTGCTTTTTCTACTGGTATGGGTCGTGTTCCTTGCCCGGTATAGAGCCGAAACATTTCATCTGCCAAGAGGTTCAGAGGTATCTTTCTAGCTATTACGCAGATTGCATCATCAGACACTGTTTTATACGCGCAAAGCTACACGCGCTGCCTTGGCTTTATGGCTGTGTGACATCCCGTAGATAAGATTTTTTAGTCCACGCCCAGATAGGTGCTGCATAAAGAGTTATAGAGTCAGCAACCAACGAAAGTAGTCGTCTGCGATTTCCCTGGGGCCCTCCCATATTAAGGAGAAGTCGTGTCAGGGCACCATTGACAGAAGTTGCCTTGGAACTTACATTTATTAAGGGGTTAGGGGTAGTCAGAATTTTCAAAAAATCGATTTTTTTTTTGCATTTTCTTAAAGTATAATGTTTTAAAAATATTGTGTAAAAATTTGACGTGAATCCGACAAATACTTTTCAAGTTATTCAACAATTAACAAAGGGCGCTCGGCCGCTCCGGAGCCGATAGCAAAACTTTAAATGCGTTTTTCTCAAAACTATGTTTTTCAAACTGGTGAACACTGTAACTTAAAAACCGCTACGTAGATTTCAATAAAATTTATACAGCTTTTGAAAAACATAAAAAACTTGTGCCTGATCGAAGGATTTTTTTTTTCAAAAATTTCGATTTTTTTTTAACAATTAACTGTTGGTTTTTTTTTCTAAAATCTGGAAAAAATTTTCTGAGGCCGCCATTTTGTTCATTTTGAAAAAAAAAAAAGCTTCGATCAGGCACAAGATTATCTATTAATAAAACTAATTTTTCTTGTCCGATTGGTTTTAGATGAATCTGCAAGGACTTGTGATGTTCACCGCAAGGGACTTCTGGAGAAACGGGCTTCACACAAACAGCGATAACTTTTGCAATTATTAATTTTTTTTTTTTGAAATTTTGGTGAAGTCAAGTTAAAACATGATGTTTTTATGCTATGTTTTTATTTTTGTTAAATAAATTAATTAAGTAGCAAAAAAAAATTCGTGAAAATCATCATTTTTTCGGGCCTCTGACTACCTCTAACCCCTTAAATGCTCCTTGAAACAAAGCCTTGTGTCGATCCAGACCCCAAGATATTTAATCGCCTTTTTCGAGATTATACGGTGAGTACCTACATATGTTCAGCTTAAAGGACTTTCGCCCTCCAGCACTTATTAGAACTGCTTCGGTTTTGTGACCGGCTAAATCTAACTTAGCTTTGTTAAGCCATCGTTGCACTTTTCCTCTTTCAATTCTCTTATCGTCTTGTAGCGAAACTGTATTATAAGATGGCGTGTTAAAGGAGGGCTACCTGTACTTACATACATACATACGCACATATATGCGCATAGATGGATGACAGCAACGGAGCATAGTCGAACAAGGAATTATAGTTGATGGGATTTATATAGGAAAATACAGTAAAGTTCGCTGTGGAGTAAAAGTGGTAGGTAGACAACAAAAGATGTACGAAAGTCGAAAAATGAGAAAATGGCGTATCATAGCATTGCTTTGCGATTTACCTAAACACACAAGTAGGAGGTGTTGCAGCCGGTGCAGTGGTGATCATTTGCGAAATTTTGCAACCACGTTACCCACTTGCGCTTATTAAATACCTATACTTGCAACAATAGCAAATTCAAATGGCACATAAATATGTGAGGCTGCTTGTAGCACAAGTGCATGCATACATACGTACATACATACATACAAATCTACGCAAGTTGTAAATACAAAATAGATCTGCACAAAAGTTTTTCATGGCAAAGAAAAGTCAATACGTGAGCTGGTCACCAGCGCGTCGATCGATCCGCCACTGCATTATAAATGTTTGTATGTATTATATACACACATATATAGTATATAAGTCGGTATGTATTTATGTGCATGAATTGTTAGTCATTGCCCCTCTAACAATAAGCTCTCGAGATATTTTGCTGTCTCGTTGTTTTTCTGTTTGTTTGTTTTTTGTTCACTTTGCTGCCTTTTCTGGTTTTTAGTTCGTTGAACTTTGCTGAGAATTTGAACTCAATAAATGCAATTAAAGCAACAATAGTAATGCGATATTAGTTAGCGGCTCCGTGTGGGTGTTGCATGTAAAATACATTAATTTATGGTTTTGGTTTGACGATCTTCAGATTTTAGCTTAGTAAAATATTTGCGATAGTATTAGGTTTAGTTATATTTTTAGTTATTTCCGGCATAAATAAGTATAGCGGGTATAATATAATTCTTTTCAAAACCACTATTATCCCATTTACCAAAAAAAGTGTTCTAAATATACCCACCCTGGGAATAAATGGAATAGACTTATCTCTAAGAGAAGAGGTTAAATATCTAGGAATTATCTTGGATAAAACAATTCACTTGGGAAGTCCACCTTAACTCAGTAATAAAGAAGGCAATGAAAAACCTTTGGACAACAAAACAACTCTTGGGTAAACCCTGGGGTCTGAACCCTAAAATGACCTCCTGGATCTACACCCAAATGATAAGACCTATTGTGTGTGTGACTACCATTCGGTAGTACCCGGGCATGAAGCACTAAATGATAGAAAAAGTGTTTTTTTCTAATAGCGATCGCCCCGCGGCAGACAGGGCTAAGTTTGAATGACTCAGAAAAAAGTTCGAAACAATACAACAGACGAAGGCACAACTGAAGGGTGGATAAATTTGAAGGGCCGATGTTGAATGTGAACCACACCTAAACGTCAAGTTTTTTTCTGCAATTCATTTGACATTTTTCAATTTCAGACTAACTCAATTTTAACCATGGAAAGATTGTGTATCGAGTAACGCGTTAAAGTTATTCAGGCTTATTATGAAAACGGGCGTTCAAATCAAAGTGCATATCGCAAATGCGCACTTCATCTTCAGCGATGAGGCACATTTTCACCTCAGTGGATTCGTTAATAAGCAGAATTGCCGCATTTGGGCGAATGATAATGCAAGAGTGATTGCCGTAAAACCAATGCACCAACAAAGAGTGACTGTTTGGTGCAGTTTATGGGCCGGCGGCATCAATGGGCCGTATTTTTTCCAAAATGAGGTCGGTCAGGCAGTTACTGTGAAAAGTGTTCGCTATCGTGAGATGGTAACGAACTTTTTATGGCCCGAATTGGAAGATATAGACGTGGACGATATGTGGTTTCAACAGGACGGTGCCACTTGTCACACAGCTAACGAAACAATGGCTCTTTTGCGCGGAAAATTTGATGGCCGAATAATCTCACGTCGCGGCGATGTCAATTGGCCGCCAAGATCATGTGATTTGACACCGTTGGACTTCTTTCTTTGGGGTTATTTGAAAGAAAAGGTGTACGTCGATAAGCCAGCAACAATTCAAGAGATAAAGGATGAGAAAATTCGGCACATTAACGGCATAGAACATCAATTATGTCAGCGTCATCGAAAATTTGGACCATTGGATCGAAGTGTGCCACCGAGGCCATTTGGCCGATATTTTGTTCCATACGTGATTGAGCCATACTAATATTATCATAATAAGGCGAAATGACAATAATTTCCTAAAAAAATTGTATTTTATTCAAAATCAACACCGGCCCTTGAAACTTAACCACCCTTTATAAGAAGACCAAATAAGTGTTAACAGAATTACCCAACACAGGAAAAAAAGAACTATGTAATGATTTAATTGACATGATGGACTTGTTTCTGAAAACGAAAATTGTTCAAGTTTTCTTAAATTTTAGTTCGCAAGCCAGAGCTCTGTAACTGAATTGGCATCCCCACCAGCAACATTTACAAAAAATTATCTACAGGCTGCGGCACTCAAAGTGTAACCAATCAAAATGGCCATAAATTTAGTTTGGAAAATTATTTTCATTCAATTCAAAGTGAAAAATGTGTGAAAATAATACAAAACTAGGAATCAATTTACTTTTGCTCGATATGACCACATTTTAGCTTGACTATGGCCTTGAGACGGTCCAGAAACGAATCGCAAGCTATCCGAATGTGACTTGCAGGTAAATTGGCCCACTCGCGAGCAATGACTTTTTTCAGCGCCTCGAGACTGGGGAAGCTTTTAATTCGGACTTTGCTATCCAAAATGGCCCAAAGAAAATAATCCATTGCATTTGCGTCTGATGAATTTGAGAGCCATTGTGTGGATGTTATAAAGTTCGGAATGTTTCTTTTTTGTGCCATTTTTGGTTCACTCGAGCTTTGTGAGACGGTGCCAAGTGCTGTTGAAACGTCCTTTTCTGCCACCGAAATGTTTGTCTACCCTCAGCTTCAGAGGAACCTCCAGAATACTTTCCCGATAATATTTCGCATTTACCTTGACCAGAGGCTCGATGAAAGCGATTGGAGAACGCCCGTATGTGGTTACAGCGACCTAAACCATTACCTGTGGCGGGTGCTGCCTCCTGGTGGCCAATCAGTGACTCGAAATCTCGTATGAACGCTCGGTCAAGTAAACCCTATCGTATTGGGAGTTTACGAATTGCTCAGTTTGAAAAATTTTCTCGTCAGAAAACACAATGTTCGGAAGTTGACCGCTGTCGGCCAAGCGAAGCAACTCCTTCGCTCTCTAAGGTCTGACTTGTTGCTGCTCTGGGGTGAGAACATGCGCCTTTTGGATCTTGTAAGGCTTGACTTTGAGATCATTTTTCAGTATGCGGCGGATGCTACGGTCAGATATTTTCTTTAGTTTAGTTCTTTCGCCATTTGATTGGCACTTCGTCGGGGATTTCGCTCAAGTCACTTCTTCACTTTTTGAACCAGTCTTTTGATGACCACCTCCATGACGATTCGCAATGCTACCAGTGTCATTGTAACGAGTAATGGTGCGATAAACAAAAACTTTATTTACTTTAAGGTGCTCGAGCTCACGAACAATCGCTGGTTGTGATTTTCCAGACAAATATAATGCAATCAAACTATTATATTCCGCTAGAAATCCATTACTGATTTTCTTTTTTCGCGTTTACTCTCGGCAAAATGCTTCCGGGAGCTTGTAAACAACTAAAAGACAGCTGATGCCCGTGCATCAAAATATTATTCCATCTAACGGTATATCGCAGCAGTAATACTTCAGCAGCGCTCGATTTATTGGTTCACTTGAATAGAGGCAATCACTTTGCCCACATTATTTGCTTGTTTAAGCTGTGAAGAAGGATCGTCAAAAACAAAAATGTTAAAGAAGATGTCTGAAACGTAATGTTACCGTTAAATTGTCGTATGTATTTTATGACCAGAAACGCGTTCCACCCTTTGTGTTTGGTCGATCATCTCCTCCGATTTGCATTGAGTGAATTGATTATTCTTCCACACAAAGAGGGAGCTTCACAGCTTTAACCGAATGGTTCATGACATTCATTTTATCTGGTAGAAATGCACTCGTAGCTTTGCCACATTCAACTGCGGGGCAACTGCTTTAGAAAAATCATCCTCTCATTTTGGGGCACTACCGAATAGTAGTCAGGTACAGATTTACTTCCATATTTTTTTCAGCAAGCAATTCAAATCACGCCAATATACATAAATATTTAGCTGTCTTACATTTCCAGCTTTTATTTGGCAAATATGAGAAATTTGCCTACCCAAATACTAGAAAAATCTTGAAGTGCTGGCAGATAGCATCACTGCGAAGAATTTAGTGTACAGTAAAATTTGATTTAATTTGTTTTGCTTGTTTATGATTTTTTTTTTTTTGTTTGGTATCTTCATTTTGAGAATTTTTCTGTTTATTTATAAAAAAATCTCTGAAGATAAACTTTCACTTCTGGCAACACTAATCACAAGGTTTTTTTCATTCTATATTCCGCACAGGCACATAAAA
This sequence comes from Anastrepha obliqua, assembly GCF_027943255.1. Taxonomy (NCBI): domain Eukaryota; kingdom Metazoa; phylum Arthropoda; class Insecta; order Diptera; family Tephritidae; genus Anastrepha; species Anastrepha obliqua. The sequence continues at coordinate 14,474,359 of NC_072893.1, forward strand.
TTTTGTTTTTATTGAGAATATTAACAAAAAAAAAGGTTCATTTTTCTAACTTTTTGCTTTGGCTTTATTTTTAAAAGCTGACGTTACTTGTAGCCCGCTTGCACGGTGTTCACCGTTTTTCTCCAATACTTGCCAGTTGTGATCAAAATATTAATTGTGACACTAAGTGGCACTAAGTTCAAAATAGATGACCTTAATGGAACACCCTATTTAGTACAAAAAATTCTAATAATTGGCGCGTACACTTCTGTTATGCGTTTGGCCCTCCTTATATTTCTGGTGTGCGTCTTCATGTTGCTCCACAAATGAAGGGACCTACAGTTTTAAGGGGTTAAGGGTAGTCAGAATTTTCAACGAATTGGATGATTTTTTTTTTTGCATTTTCTTAAAGTATAATATCTTAAAAATTTTGTGTGAAAATTTGAAGTGAATCCGACAAATACTTTTCGGGTTATTCAACAATTAACAAAGGGCGCTCGGAGCGTTCGAGAGCAAGTAGCAAAACTTTAAATGATTTTTCTCAAAACTATGTTTTTTGAGCTGGTGATTACTGTAACTTAAGAACTGCTTGATTGATTTCAATAAAATGTATACTGCTTTTGAAAAACATAAAAAAACTCGTGCCTGATCGAAGGATTTTTTTTTCAAAAATGTCGATTTTTTTTTTTAATTAAATGCCGGGTTTTTTCTCGAAAATCTGAAAAATATTTCCTGAAGCCGCCATATTGTTAATTTTGAAAACAAAAAAAAAACATCGATCAAAATTATCTATTAATAAAACTAATTTCTCTTGGCCAATTGATTTTAGATGAATCTCCTAGGACTTGTGTTGATCAACGCAAGGGACTTCTGGAGCAACGGGCTCCACACAAACAGCGATAACTTTTACAATTATAATTTTTTTTGAAATTTTCCTCTTATTTTTTTTATTTGTTTTTTTTTCTTAAATTTTGCTATTAATTTTTTGTTTCAATTTTGTTTTTTTGAAATTTTCCTCTTAATTTTTTTTTGAAATTTTGCTAAAGCCAAGTAGAAACATAATATATTAATGCTATGTTTTTATTTTTATAAAATAAAGCAATTGACTAACAAAAAAAAAAAATGGAAAATCATCATTTTGTGATGTACCGCAAGGGACTTCTAGAGAAACGGCCTCCATACGAACAGCGATAACTTTTACAATTATAATTTGTTTTCCAATTTTTTTGAAATTTTATTCTTCATTTAAAAAATTTTTTTTTTTTAATTTTGCTATTAATTTTTTTTTTAATTTTTAAAAAAAATTTTTTTTTTAATTTTTTTTTTTTAATTTTGCTATTAATTTAAAATTTTTTTTTTTTCTTTTGAAATTTTGCTAAAGTCAAGTCAAAACATGATGTATTAATGTTATGTTTCTATTTTTGTAAAATAAAGCAACTGACTAGTAAAAACAATATTGAAAATCATCATTTTTTCGGGTATCTAACTACTACTAACCCCTTAAGATATTTTTCACGAGGCTCTTTTTTATGACAGAAATACTCTCGGAGGCTTGCCATTGATGCTACGGGGCGACCGCTATTAGAAAAAGCTTTTTCTAATATATAACTTTCCTGTTTCATGCATGGAAATTTGAGCCTACGCACTCACTCCCGAATGGTAGTCACGCTCCCACCCCATTGAAATATGTAGAAATAGAAACATTTTCCAATCGAAAGTATGCAATTGAAGAACCATAATCGTTGTTATTGTTGTTGTTGTAGCAGCAAAAACATTCCACATGCATATACGGGTTACGGGGGACTAGAGTGACAGTCTTTGATCGGCTATAAATCCGAGTCGTTCCGGTAACGTAGAATTGACTGTCGTGAGAACGTATGACAATGGTGTTGCCATTTAGCTTGCACTATCACTGCCACTTGCCACTTGCCCAACGCCATTTGAACACAAATAACTGTTCAAAATTCTGAAAATCTTTCCGAATGCCCACTTAACAGCACAAAAGTTAAGCATATGCCAGCTTAATGTACACATATACGTAAGTATGTAAGTATGTACTTACAAGTTCTCCATTAACAAAAACAATAATTCATAGACTGTTGAAAGGTGGAGAGATCACTAAAAGTCACCAATAAAACACAGCACCAACTACTAAAATAAAGCATAACGCGACTAAGCTAAAATTGCATAGATTGAAGGGAATTGGACCAAAGTACATGCACATGCAGGTATGTAGAAAGTATAATGTATGCCTACTCCTATGTAAATATGAATATATGTATGAGCTTGTGTATGTATATCTGTATGTGACGATAGTGCAAACATTTGTGAGCATTCGCATCTACTCAGGCATATAAACGCAAAGAGTGCATTGAAATGGAATGAAATACAACATATACGTATGTATATTTATATGTGTGTATGTGTGTGTGCATGTCGAAAATATTCAATCTGTTGCAGGTTGCAGGTGCAGTCGAAACCCCAACAACAACAACAACAGCAGCAGCAGCAACAACACCAGTAAGGAAGGCTGCAGTCGATTTGGTTGAAGCCGATGAGCGGAACGCGAAAGGCTGAGTATACGAAATATGCAGATGAATATGAATTGCATGTAAGTAGAAATGAAACAGTACCATCGATAGCGTCGAAATAGTCACGAGACATAACCAACAACCAACAGCCAACAGCCACCAACAATCAGCACCGAACAACCTACAACAACAATGAGAGCAATAAACAATATGCATACATACACACATACATACAAATGTAAGCAGCTAACGCAATGACCAACGCTTTAACCAACGACGTGGCAACAACAAAAATTCGCCAACGATTGCACTTGAGCCGGAGCAATAATCGAAGTAATACAACACAGCACAGCACAACAACAACGACGATGACGACGACGACGACATCGCAGCGGCCAGCACAATCACTGTCCCAGAGCCAGCCAGCCGGCCTGCCAGCCACCACAATAGTGCAGTGGGCAGGCAGCAGAAGCAGCATGGTGAATTCATTGTTAATGTTGTTGTTAGTTGTTTGTGTGCAACATTCGACTCGCTCACACTCATACTCGTACCAAATGCCAAAAATTCTAATTTTCAAATACACACACGCCAAGGTGCGTGCGTATACCAGTGCAGCAGTGCAGTAGTGCAGAGCAGATTGTAAATATATATTTGCGCGTATGTCGGTGTGTAAGTGTGTGCTTGCATGACAACAAAGCCCATGCTTCACAATATTATAAACAGGCTACCCCAACGGCCGGCCAGGGAACTGAAAGGCTAGCCCAGGCGGGCAAATAAGCACCCGGTCGGCCACCTATTTTGTGGCAGCTTTGCCGCAGAGTTTGTGTGTATCTGAGTGAAAAAATTCAAAAATCTAAGCTCTACACAAAATCGTCTAACATAAATACGCATACATATTTACATATCAGAGGAGGGGGGAATCGTTCGGAAAAAGTGCATGGTGGGAAAACGTCTGACAGCTACAGAAAAATTTGTGTTGGATCTACAATAATAAGGGTCGAGAATTTGAGGTCCTAAAAATAACATCATTTAAACCTTAGGGTGCAATCAGACATAGCTAGGAAGAAAGCTGTTTCAATTCACTTTATAGGCAAAAATATTTATTTACCATAAAAGTAGCTTTACACAGTTCTTTACACGCTTCGGCTAGCAATTTCTAAAAAGCCAACTGTCGGAAAGTAAATGAATTTGGAATGTACTTAACACATGGGCTGAAAAGTCCCAGGCCTAACATAGAAAACACTTTTTTTCAAAACTAGCGAATTTCTTATCGACGAGCATTTTTATGAGGTCTGTGAACAGCCAGTAGTCGCTGGGAGCCACATCTGGTGAATACGGTGGATGTGGGAGCAATTCGAAGTTCGATGCATGTGGTTTTGCCTTTGTTTTGATTGACTTGTGACGTTCTTGCTTTTGGTCAACAGTGAGCAAACGCGGTACCTTGAACAGAGTTCACTCTGAACTTTGAACAGAGTTCAATCATAGTCAAATGCTCATGCAATATAAAGCCAACTCCTTCTTTTACTATATTAGCTAACTCACGCAACTTCACTTTTCGATCATTAAAAACAATTTTGTGGATTTTTTTATGTTTTCTGCTGTTACTGCATCATTTGGGCGTCCATTGTGTTGCGCATCATCGGTGTCTCTAGGACCACGCGACCACGTTTGAAGTCAGCAAACCATCATTTTATTCATGTTTCTATTGTAACAGTGTAAGTGTAAAGTGTAACACTTTTCACTTTCAGCCATTGCCTCGCTTCAACGCTATTTTCCCCATCGAGAAGCATGAAAATTTAAGACACGAAATTCTGTTTCATCCTTTGTTTCGCACATAACTCTCGAACTAATGAATAGAATATAATGAAATTTTAACAGTTGTCATTTTAAGGTTAGTACTAACTAAAAAAGAGGTGTATGCAATAAAACTAATGCCATCTATGTGTTAGGCCCGGTACATGGTACAATGTGCCGCCCTTTTTCGTTTTTCTGGAAAGTGCCAGTGTTACCTTGTGACATTATTCACAGATATTTGTGGAAAATTAATAAAGGAGTTGAGTGAAATTTTACTTTCGTATTTAAATTCAGAATGGAGCATTTAGCATAGTCAGATATATTTGTGTAATCTTTGTATTTGTGTAACGTTCTAATCCAGATTCCCAGCGGACATGGAGGCTTTCTTGCATACCTCCACCGTTTTAATCTAGCAGATAATTCGAGCTGCCCTGAATGCCACAGCAAAGTCGAGAGTGCAGTACACGTGACTTTTCACTCCGCTAGAATTTACGAAGAGCGCTCCGAACTCGCAAATGTGCTCAGCGTCGACCCCACGCCAGATAAACTAGTAACACAAATGGTGGACTCGAAAGAGATATTGGAAGCAATAAAAAAGTTTGCAGCAAAGATTGTACTAAAGCTCTGAAACATGAAATGGGAACGCAAAACGGAAGCAAGGCGAATGCGCCCGAGCTAGAACATCCAACAGAGGTAGCCTCAAGACGAGCCCAAACACCCGACAAGTCGACATCGAGCAATGATATTGCAACTTTCCGATACGCCATTGGCCACGAAGTAGTAGTGAAAGCCATTGACAGCGTATAACCCCATACGAAGCTAGGAGAGAAGCCTAGACCCAGCTACCTGTTGTGTTTAAAAAGCACATATGCGGCTCCACCTTGATAAAATATTTTTAGCAGTCCTAGGGTGGACTCAGCCGAGAGGAATGAATGTTATAGTGTTAGTGAGAGCATTCCCCACATACCACTACTGTGACGGCAACTTTGATGATGTTTCTAACATTTTCGATATTATATTTGTGTATGAGTTATGATTATTGTGAAAATGTGCTCTTGCAGCTGCTGGCGCATAAGATATATACGCTCTGATGTTATCGTAATGGAACCCAACACAATGGATCCACACTTTCAATTCAACAGTTCTGTGCGCTTCTTGTCGACCGTTTGCTTCAATCTCAATCAAATCAAACACTAAAGGTCTGAATTGAGTGTTTGGACCGATAAGAGCAGCTCATAGTAAATAATTCCCGTCTAATCCCACCATTCGTGGAACAACATCAAGAATCCCACCACAAATAGGACGAAGAACTAAGCCAAATACCCAAAAAGCGTGTACGCGCCAATTACATATATACTTGTATAAACCCGGGTTCAGCAATCGTTTCGTGTTACTCACAGTAATTTGTATTTTTATATTTCATACGTGACCCATTTTCCATCACCAGCTATCAATGGACTACGCAGGTGTTACTTCATGTGGCACCCTCCATACATCGAGATTCTCCTTAAGACCAGACTTAAGCAAATGGATCTTACGAGTTTTTTGCCAGGCTTGAGTTTGTGGGCAATCGAATCACTGACGATTTCCATCGACATTTTCGACTATTGGCCAACCCCAACGGAACCATTGAAATCGCCGCTTTGGAGTTGCATTCGATGTTGTGTTGGATCTATAAACAGCGCACATTTTTTAGCCGCCCGCTCCCTTTTTTACTTATTTTATCAAATTAAATTATCAAATGTTCTCATTTTTACTTTTATTTTAGAGCGCTGAGATATAATTTTTACTGCACTTGCGCGTTTCACGAATTGAAAGGAAATTTCGATATTTCGCAAGGTTACACGCTGGCGTTTGATAATAATTTTTTATTATACAGCTGTCTATCGCGCCTGCCTCGGATTTTGAAAAATTTAAGTTTGAAGTATTTTAAAAAAATTTGAAATCTAAAAAATAAGAGCGTAAAAAATTTTTTTTTTCAAGTTTACGCCATTTTGGGATTGTTTTTTTTTTTTTTTTTGATTTGGCGTAATCCGATAGCGACATCCTAACTAATGAAGAATTTTTTTAATTTGTTTGTTTTAGATCACTACAAGGGTTGGAATCATGTCAACCATGGAGCACCGTTTTTTATGTAGCCCCCACTCCGCTGGCCTGTAATTCCACGATTTTTTTATTTTTTTTTTTATAAATTTTTTTTTATACTTTTCCAATATTATTGTAATAAAACCCAGGAAAAAATGGGTAGTAAAAATGTTTTTCATTTCTTTTTAATCTTAGTTTTAAAAATACCTAAAATTAAGGCGTCTAGACCAGAATACCCCCTTAAGCTCCTAAAGGAGTGTGGAATAATAATTCCAGTTGTAAATAACCCTCTAGGAAGACCATTTCCGAAAAACACATTCCATAGGGAACTACTAAGCTAAAATCAAGTAAACAATTTACTTATATGAAGGCTCACTTACTGAGCGCTCAACAAAGAGAACTGAATTTCCCAACTCTACACGTCACATCGGCTGAATAGCACTACGCCAAAATTCAAAACTGTAAATTTACTTAGATTTCTAAGAACAAAAAAAAAATATGCACAAATAAAACCCACCTACATATTTACTTTCTTTCATTAAATAAAATGAGTAAACCATTAATGACAAAAAAGTCATATTTACTTCAAACTATTTTTTTTTATTTTCCCCTTTTGGTTAAAAACGCCAACACGAGTTAAAAAAATCGGAAACTTTTAGTTTACTACATAGAAAATATATTTGAAAGACTAGCAAAGCATTCAAAGTAGTCTTCTTACTCGGAACTAAACTTAAAATTAAAACCTGCCGGTGAAAAAACAATTTTCCCTTTTTTCTTCTTTTGGGTGCTGCACATAAAATAATGCACATCGCCAACGACGAGCAAAAGCGGCCAGATGAAGAATACCCGGGACGCATAAGAAATGGAGCATCATATAAAAATTAAACGCTCACACGTACAAACATGCCTCTAACCGTGTGCAAAGATGCAACCAACAGTTGCATGAAAAGTTTTTCGCACACAACATCGTTACCATAAAAATGAGAAAAGCGAAAATATGGCAAAAATCAGAAAAAATACAAGAGAATAACCTCACATACATAAATACATACATACATATGTGCGCATGCATACATAGATGTGCATAACGGAGATCTACAAAAAGAATGGAGTTTTTGTTTGTTTTACGGAAGCAAGAATTTTATTAAACTATATCATCTCCCATAAAAGCGGCAGGTAAGCCAGCAGCCGAGTGGAAAACACTATGGCGTACACGCAACCACAAACTAGCGGTGGCCTCAACGGGTTGTCCAACATACGAATATAATACAATATGGCGTCCAACCCCAATACGCAACGGCAGCACCACCAATAGCATCACAAATGCACAACCCATTAAAGGGCCGTTTGTCGGCAAGCGCATTTGTTGTTTTTTATACACATACATATACATATATTATGTCAGTGTGTGTGTGTGTACATGCATTTATGGCAACTTTATAACGTATGAGCGTACGAGCGTACGAGCAGGCGTGCGGTCGCCCATTGCGAACAAATTATGTCATCCTACTCGCGGGCCCGGATTCCTTTCAACAGACTTTCCCCAATAAGAAAATATATTGTAATATAATATGCATTATGAAATGTTGTGAAGTAATGAGAGAGAGCAACAACAAAGAATGCAACCGAAAATATGTGCGAGCAGGGAGTTTAATATTTTTATTACTGCATATTTATACATTTTTTTTAGTATGGCATATCGGGAAGGCTAGTAGCGGTAGCTTCGATTTCAATTAGGAATTGGTCCGTCCTGAAATGGTTATTTAATGAATTGTTTGAAGTAGAATTCGCCTAGAATAAAATGCATACAGAATGGCATATTTTTCGTAAATTTTAATTTTTAACTTTATGATTTTAAATTATCATTTATCATCATTAGCAGTTGTCGTTCGATGACACCGTACGCGAAAATAAAACTTTTTCCAAAATAACAAGGTTCCGACAATGGGTTTTGGTAGAAGCGAAAAACAAAAACAAATACTCTGTGGGCGAAAAGTAAGGTGAATTTGGTTGTAAAATGAAAAATCTTTATTTATTCTTGTAAATCAATTTCATCCCCTTCAAAATGATCCCTTCTCGATGAAATACACTTATGCCAACGATTTTTCCAATCGCCGCAACATGCCAAATAGTCCATTTCCGGTATAGCCATCAGCACCTTCTTCGATTCAGCTTTTATCTCCTCAATCGACTCGAAACGCGTTCCCCGGAGTGGTCTCTTTAGTTTTGGGAATAGCCAGAAGTCACACGGAGCCAAATCAGGCGAATACGGTGGTTGCGGAACAATATGCGTGGAATTTTTGGAGAAATGGTCACGAAGAACGAGTGCAGTGTGAGACGGTGCATTATCGTGATGCAAAAACCAACAGTTGTTGGCCCATAATTCTGGTCGTTTTAGACGAATTGCTTCACGTAAACGACGCATAACGCTCAAATAATATTCCTTATTAACAGTTTGGCCAGGTGGAATGAATTCGTAGTGCACCACACCACGAAAATCGAAAAAAACTGTCATCATAACCTTTATTTTTGAACGACTTTGACGTGGTCTTTTCGGTCTGGCCTCGCCTTTAGCACGATATTCGCTTAATTGGTCGGTTCTTTCAGGGTCGTAAGCATAAATCCAAGTCTCATCTCCCGTAATGATGCATTTGAGCACATCAACGCGACGACTTTTTTCCAAGAAATTGAGAGTTTTCGGTACCAAACGAGATTTGACTTTTCGTAGGCCCAAATGGTCTTTCAAAATGGTTTTCACAGATCCTTATGATATTCCGATCATATCAGTAAGGTCTTTAACAGTCAACCGACGATTTTTGAGCACTAACTCCTTCACTTTATTGACGTGTTGGTCATCTGTTGACGTCGATGGTCGTCCGGACCGCTCCAAGTCATCAACACGTTCTCGACCCTCTTTGAAGTCTTTGTACCACTTATAAACATTTTTCTGCGACATGGTCGAATCACCAAATGCCTTCTGCAACATGCTAAACGTTTCCGCAGCCGAAATTTCATTCCGCAAACAAAATTTAATGGCACTTCTCTGCTCAATCAAATCAGACATTGTAAAAGTCGAAAAATGCACTCTTGGTCGTTTGGTAAACACAAGCGTAAATAATATATATTACTGATAATGACATTCACATGAAAGTTGGCCCAAATGTTATTAACAGTGCTGCCAACTCATGAAAAAAATAACTAGAGCGAAATTTTAATCCCGCGAAGTTTGACAAATAAATTCACCTTACTTTTTGCCCACAGCAGTATACATGTATCGGCGATTTGAAAGTTTACCTCCGAATTTCATCGTAGGGTGGGTCAAAATGTGTACCCTTTTACATAATTATATGGTAAATAGGCATAGGAAACTATGTAACTACGTCGTCCTGCCATAAGTTCTGTTACAAGTTAAGTCCAAGCCCCCCGCGGGTTAGGGTTTAGAATTTGCCCGAGGTAACGGATGCCTGTCGTAAGAGGCGACTAAAAACCACACCTCAGTCTGTTATTTATGATATAACTCAACGGTAATAGTCTGAGCGAAACAGAAACGGCTGTGTGACGATGGGAACACTGTCGTCATTGGAGCGACCAACCACCTAAAAGTGCAACAGAATATGCTCATGAGTCTGAGATCTAATAATTTTACATTTGCTTGTTGTGCTTTTGTGTCATTCCGCATTTGGAGTTTGGTTCCAAAGTGCAAGTAATTATAACATAACAGAGACTTAATCTGCTTGTATGCATATATTTTTTGGAGCCCAACCAAAACAAGGCTCTGTCGGTCGAGTCAAGGCGGTATAACCTTGTCAGCACTTTAAGCTAAGGTGTTGAGGTACCCGTGCCGAGAGCTGCATGGCTGGTAGTGCCTAAATAACCAGTCGTTAACGGTCGCCTCCGATGCCCATGCAAAGTCGGTTGTAGCAAGTGCCTTACGGCGGTATGCCGACTCTGCCGCGGCGGACCATTTCCTTCCGTGCATACTCGTAGGGCCATAATTTAGATAAATGGAAAACATAACAAAAAACATTACGGAAATAACAAAAACTGAGAGTGTGCTGGGCTCCGAAGACGAGCTGCTGGCTTCTATCCAGGACCCAGTCGTTGGAGCCCGCACGTCGAGTGCTCACCATAGCACTCCACTGCTGAAACCCAGTCGTCTACAGGCAACAACTCAACAAACACAATCCTCTTCTCCGGCGACCTCTGGTAGGGATGCCAAAAAGCAAAAGAAAAAATCCTCTGGCTCTATATGAGAACCAAATTCATTCTGGCTAAGATAGCTAAGAATGAATTGGACGGTAGACCAGATGATGACGATGCAGGAGACAAGGTCAGATATGAGGCCGTAGTTTCGGAGTACGAAACCATGGCCGCGTGAAAACTACCGACCTCCAATCACATACAAATCCTCGAAACCAACAAGCGGCTAAGCGTAACCGATCACAAGATGTGAGCGGCCGCGCTGCCAAGAAAATAAAAAATATCTCGACTCAGGGCGTTGAGGGCCCTACAACAAGTGCGGTGGTTGCGGCTGCGAGAGTTGCTTATAGCGAGGTGGCCAGGGATCACCTCCAAGTTTCCCTAGTAGACACAAGACCCCATAGTGGTAGAGAGGTGCTGGCCAATTGGGGTGCCATTGAGAGACGGCTGTCAGAAATGATCATCGAATACCTCATGGCAAACCAAGGACAGGTACCTTTTTTCGACTCGGGAGCTATCTGCCGTAGCTGTAGGGTGATCAAGTGTACCGATGAGGTTTTATGACTGTCACTTCAGACGCTTGGGAAAAACGATTGATCGTGCGGTAAACAACCATTCTCGAAATATTAACTGTTTCCAGCAATTCGTAAATTTCACTTGCACCTTTGCCATTTTCCTTAGACCTCCACTCCACCAAAATTTGCCACAAAACTGAGTAGATAATGCATATAAACAAAAGCGAAAATAACGGAACTTTTTTCTGCGAATTTTTTCTCGCCGCATGCATTGTAAAATTGTTCACAGAATTTATGGAAAGACTAAGAATATACAAGGTGGCGCAAAATTAATCATCTCATCGATAGATTTCTAATTTTTGCAAATGAATTGCAGATTTCTAATTTTTCTAATTTTTGTTTGACAGCGCGTAAAGAAAAATAAAGATTTCCAATTATTCAAAAACAAAATTATAGCTTATAAACTTTGACACTCGTAAAAATCCAAATCAAATTCGAAAAGAAGTTGAGAATTGAACTGAACAATAAGTTGAGCTGGAGTAGACCTGCATTTGAGAAGAAGTTCCAGGAGTGTGCCCTGCTCTGGTACAAAGATGGCTGGAATACCGCACAAAGATGGCGCTGGAATTTACGGCCCTAGAACCAAACGGTCTGTGCCGATGGGTAGTTTTCCAAGCGGAGATGTATGCCGTCTGTCTATGTGCAGAGATAAACTTAGACAGGAATGCCCGGAATGAGTGAATTGCCATTATGAGCGATAGTCAGTCGGCTCTCATGGCCCTATCGTCATGTGAGATCAAATCTCCACTGGTACTTTAATGTATCGGGAAACTTAATATAGTAGGAATCCACAATTACATCCGGCTATTTGAGGTGCCAGGACACAGGGGAGTATAACTGGGAACGAAGAAGCGGAAGCATTGGCGAGAGAGGCTGCGGCCTCGCCTTTAATAGGATCCGAGTCTACAGAATCAAGGAGAAGCTCAGAAGTGAAGAGCTAGAGCTGGCACCAAACTATGCGGCTATGCCAGGTGAAATCCCTACTGGGACGATACAACCAAAAGAGGTTAAAAAAAAAACTCATAACCCTTCCCAAGGCAACTGCAGTCAAGGCGAAGTCATCTGCACTTGATCGGGATTGGGTCTACGGACTCTTGCCGTTTCTAAGACCAATCCCAGAAGACACTAACGCACCTTCTCACGGAATGCAGCGCTATAGCGCGGAGAAGGTTGAGACATCTTGGGAAACTACAGCCAAAGAAAGGCACAAACGCTCAATTCAACCCATCTCTATCCTGCGTTTAATAGCGAAACTGGGTCTGGATGAGGTACTGCGATGAGTAGAGGGCACAAAAGACCATGAGGTCGAAGTGCAAGCCTCATTCATACATCTACATACAAAAATCAAAATAAAGATTATCATTATGCATCAATCAATACCAAATTTTGTGCGCACACAAATATTGCACACAGTTTGGGCATTATCGCAGATTTTTCTAAAAATTAGTTTAGCTTATACCAAAGCCTTCAAGGCATATGTAATAAGAAATTGAGTGAAAATATTTTGAAATTTGAATGGAAATTAATAATTTTCAAATTAATAATTTTGAAATTAGTTCAATGTCGAAAACTCTTTATTATAGAGTTTTCTAAAGTGAAAAAAGATTTCGGTTATTTCTTAATATTAAAAAAAAAAAAAACAAATTTTATTAGGTTAAAGTTTACTTTAAAAAAAAATTATATAAAAAAATAAATTTTTTAATTCAAAATGTTGTTTTTTTGTTAAAACATTTTTGCGAAAAAAAAACTTTTTTTATTAAAAAAATTATTATTAACAAAAAATATTTCTTTTCATTAAAAATATAAATAAACTTTTAATTGAAAATATTTTTTTCTGTTAAAACATTTTTGCAAAAAAAACTTTTTTTATAAAAAAAATTATTATCATATTAATAAAAAATATAATTTTTTTTCGACTTTTAAAAAATATTGTGAGAAAATTTGAAGTAAATCCAACAAATACTTTTCGAGTTATTCAAAAATTAACAAGGGGTGCTCGGGCGCTCCGGATATCGATAGCAAAACTCTTAATGCGTTTTTCTCAAAACTATGTTTATACTGCTTTTGAAAAACATAAAAAACTCGTGTCTGATCGAAGGATTTTTCTTTTCAATAATCTCGATTTTTTTAAACAATTCATTGTTTCGAAAATCTGAAAAATATTTCCTGAGTCCGTCATATTGTTAACTTTGAAGAAAAAGCTTCGATGAGGCGCAAGATTATCTATTAATAAAACAAATTTCGCTTGTCCGATTGATTTTAGGTGAATCTCCAAGGACTTGTGATGATCACCGCAAGAGACTTCTGGAGAAACGGGCTCCACACAAACAGCGATAACTTTTACAATTAATACTTTTTTTTTTTGAAATTTTGCTATTAATTTTCTTTTTACTTAATTTTTTTTTTTTTGAAAATTTGCCCTTAACAGCTTAGACTGCACTCAGTACTCACTGCAAGTTTCATAAAGGTATTTCTATAGCTTTTCGAGTTATATTCCCTCTTTTTCTGAATCGAGATGTGCTTTAAAAGGAACTAGAGGAACAAGTCCATTGAAGCTGTGTAAGAGAGATAGCGGTAGGATCGGTTGAAAGTATGTGGGAGGAACACATATTAAAGATGATAACAAGTAAAGAAATGTATGAGATAATAAAATAAAGCATTTTACAGTGCCAGTCTCGCTATTCAACAGCCACACCTCGTATACACAAATATTTCAAAAAACATATGAGAGCCAAGATTAGGTTATGGAAAAAATAGCTGGTAGGCTTGGTAAGTCGAGATTAAATGAACACATATACATTACGCATACACACATATACATACACATACACTATTTACCTACATACATAAATACACACTCATATATGTAAACGCAAATGTTCACTTGAGTGCACATGCACCTACAACCATAGCGGCTGGCTGTGTGTGTGTGGTAGGGCTTTTAAGTGCTCGGTCCATATGCCAACACCAACATCAAATACTACAGCTACCAAAGCAGGACGTACTCGTACTCATATGGATGGAAAGCGAAGCCATCGAAAACAAATCTCACAAAATACAGAAATTTCAAGGGGGCAACAGCAGCAGTCGCTGAGCAATAGAGGCGCCATCCAGGCTGAAAAGCAAGAATTCAATATTCGTATATTTGTGTTTACACATACACACGCGCATATGAATGTGTGTAAGCAGCAGCACACGCACAAATGCTCGATAGGAAGTCCTTCCCAACCAATACTGCAGCAGCGCGTAGAAGAGGTATTTCGCAGGGCTTTGCAAAGTTGTTGATATACCAATGCAAATACTCGTATAGACATATTTTTACGAGTTTGTATGCGAGTAGCCCAAGTGTACCTAGAATAAATACATACATACAACATGCATACATACATACACACATACATACATACATGCATACATACATACACACATACATACATACATACATACACACATACATACACACATACATACATATGTACATATCTACAAATATCGCGGTGCAGGCAAGTCTCCATTGGTGCTCTGTGGGATGCGTTCCTCCGACGAGGTGTTTCGATATTTGTGATAAGGTAGAATTGGTGGGAATAGGAATCGAGGCGTATATAGGAATAGGAATACACAACGGGCGTACGCTAAGCGCTGTTAAATATTTGCTTAGATTTCAATAGATTTTTTGGTGTACAGTTTCGCGAAATATCCTTTACGAGCGCAAGTATTGGCGTATACCGAAATTTTGTACATTCGCTTATTAAGTGGATTTTCCGTAATATACATACATACATACAATACGCGCACTGCCTTCATGTACCATACATATGTACAAAGAGTATATTATATACATTATTTAGGTATGGGTGGATGTGTGAAATTGTGTAAGCAAGCATTTCAGGGATATATGAAAATCCGTATCTATTAGAGAAAGCATTAATATGCAAAATAGCGTACAACAGCCTAATGAAGCGCAGTTGGTAGTATTCGCGTATCCAGTTCAATAAGCCCGTGAAAGCTAGCTAAAAAAGAATTTTCTTTTAATAATTTTATCGACATATACATATATTGGATTGGGGAATAACAACATAGACCGCAAGTTGGATCCGTTGTTTTGCCCTAGAGCTCATTATATTGTATGATTTCCCCACCTAACCAAGATTTTTATTATAGATTTTGGTCAAAGATATTAATTCGTTTCGAGAATTTAATGAGAGATTCGATTTTCAGGTCCGAGAGAACTGAAAGATTGTCAATTGTTGGAAAGCCTAGAAGCACGAGTCGACTTCTGGCTAGACCGGGACAACTGCACAGCAAATTCCTGCTCGATACTTCCTCATCTTCGTCCTCCCAGTATCTGCACAGGTCCTTTTGAGGAACCTCGAGCCGACGTGCGTGAGTCCCCAAAAGGCAGTGCCTTAGTTCGTGTTTCGAAAGACTTATAAGGGTTTTTGTCTGTTTGTCAGATTGTAGGATGGCCAGATTTGTCTGGTCGTAACGCAAGTAGTTTCCACTCGCCACCTCCGATCAGCAATGCTGTGAAATTCTCGATCAATGATCATTTTACTTGTTGAGAGCGGAATGTGGATTGTGGGTAAGTTACTAACATTTGATTGCGCAGCTCCAGCTCTTGCGAGCTCATCAGCTTTGCAATTACCTTCGAATCCACTGTGACCCGGTATCCAGTTAACTTGGACAGAATTCTGAATACTTATTTCGTTAAGAGATAAGAGACAGGATCGAACTACATCTGAGTGGGTATAAGAGGTCAGTGAAAAAGCGGATATCCTCTAGTGATATTCTCTTTTCTAAGAGAGTTTTCGCAGCACACCAGATAGCGCATACTTCCGCTTGGAATACGCTACAGTAGTCGGGTAATCTAAATGATAGATTGATGTGAGGGGAATTGGAAAAGATTCCAAATCCCACTTTACCGTCTTGTTTTGAACCATCTGTATATATAATCAGCTCTTCTTTGATTTTCATCGAGGTCAAAAATCTGCCGAGGCAGCCCGGAAGCAGGTGTCATAGGCGAGTATACAGCACGGAAATGGTTTGTAAAGTTCCAAAATGGTGACTTTGACGTCGGTGGCACACCCCGCAGCGAAAGGTCTATGAATTCGATGAAGAACGGTCGCCAAACCAGTCGTGAATTGGCGGAAAAAACGACTCTCAATCACCTTCATTCAATGGGATTTACACAAAAAACTGGGAGCCTGGGTGCCTCACGAGCTCAACCAAAAAAACAAAGAAAGTCGCCTTCAAATTGCTTCTCAGCATCTCGCCCGTCATCGAACAAAACGCGGTCTTAAACAGCGCTTTTTGTACCGAATCGTCACGGAAGATGAGAAATGGTGCCCATACATCAATATGAAGCAAAGAGAAAAGTGGATGGCTCCCGGAGATACCTCAAAGACGAAAGTCAAGCCGGAACTTCATCCGAAGAAGATCATGATACGTGTTTGGTGGGACTGAAAAGGCATGGTGCACTGGTAAACGCTCGAAAAGCATGCTATGGTCAACAAGGAGCTATACATTGCCCAGCTACACCGCATGAATGAGGCTACTCGACTGAGAAGACCTGATCGACATGAGCAATCCATACTCCGTCACGACAACGCCACGTCCCATTGCGCACAAGTCGTCAAAGCCGCACTCCAAGAGGTCGAATGGGAGGTTATTCAGCACCCGTCGTATTCTCCGGACCTTGCACCGACCGATTACCATCTTTTCCGCTCCCTGTCAAACCACATGAAGCGCGTTAACTTTGATAGCAAAACAACAAACAAAGAGGTCCTTAAAAGCTGGCTCAACAACTGCTTTGACACCATACCAGGCGATTTTTGGCGGAGTGGCATCAACAAATTGATCGAGAGGCGGGCAGAGGTTGGAAACAGCAACGACGAATATATAACTGATTAACTTATTGATATAATTATTGTTTTTTGTTTAAATAAAAGTCCTGGGTAAAAACGCTATGAACTTATTCCCCAACCAAATGTTAACTCTTTTATACTCTGTATGCTTTTTTTTCTATCCTCGTTCACTCCGCTCGGGAGCATAAGATAAGACCTTGATAAGACTCTTCCATCGTACACAGTTCTGGGTTGTTGTTTCTGCTCCGTCCCATGTGATGTCGACATCTGTTGGTTTGCGCAACATCGACCTTTGCCAAGCGATCTTTGGCCGACCGCAACCTCTGCTCCCTTTTGGGTTCCAATCCTATTCTATTTGGTGGTTTTCTAAGCGTGTGACCTATCCATCGCCCTTTTCTGCATTTGATTTGCCATAGGATTGGCTCCTCATTCGTTGATCTCCACAACACGTCGTTCCTGATCGTGTTCGGCCAGAGTATTCTACAGATGATGCGGAGGGATTTGTTGGCGAAAGATTGTAGCCTCTGTGTAATGGTATTGGAGACCAGCCATGTTTCACTTCCTTACAACAATACTGACTTCACACATGAGCTGAATATTCGCAGTTTAGTGCGACTGGAGATTTGCGAACTCGCCCATACTGTATTAATTCGACCGAACGCCGTCCTTGTTTAGTTTAGCCTGCAGTTGACATCTTCATCTGCTCCGCCGTCTGCCGTCATAGTGCAGCCGAGCTCGCAGAAGCTTTCGACAAATTCCACCGGACACCCGTCAACCATAATACGTTTTGCTTTATTGTGGTTGACTGTCATAGCCTTTGTCTTGGCGATGTTGACCTCCAGTCCGACAATGTGGGGCACCATGACTGGTATGTCCGCCTTCGCTGGCATGTAAGTGAGTTTATGAGAGAAGAGGCAGCTGTCATCGGCAAAACCCAGTTCCTCAAGATGTCGGGTGAAGCTCCATACGATGCCTCTTTCGTGCAGAATCAATTGACACATGATGTCGTCTAGGACGATGGGGAAAAGAAGATGACAACCTTGGCTTACGCCTGCGTTGGTGATGAATGGATCGCTGATGTTGGCGTTGTGAAGCACTGCCAATTCGGAGTTCTCGTAAAGGCCTGAGGAATTATGACGCAGATTATCTTAGCGGGAACTCTCTTTCTACTCAACGCCAGCCATATTAAGTCGTGCTTGATTGTGTCGAATGCCTTCTTAAAGTCAACGAACAGCATGTTAGGTGGGCAGTGCCACTCAACTGATTGTTCTGCTATGATGCGAAGAGTGTTGGCTTGATCAATACAGCTTCGGTGAGAGCAGGGTTGAGCAGGGTTATTCTACGCCAGTTGCAGCAGCCACGCAAATTGCATTTATTGGGCAGCTTCACGATGATGCCTTTTGTCTCGAACGAAGGCAGCTTTTCATTGACCCAGATGGCGGTGATGTGGAGATGCAGAAATTCCGCTGAAATTTGCGGGTCGGCGATCATTAGTTCTGGCTGTATGCCATCTTCGCCAGCAGCTTTGTTATTCTTACTCGGTTATTTTCTGTACCCTGTATGTAAATAAATCAAAACATGACAATGGCACTGGCGATGACAAATGAAAAGGCTTCTATAATACCAAAAAGAAGTGCCATTCGGAGGCGGTTCCTACTAAACTCCCAACTACACTCCTTAAAATGTAGAAGAAGCTCGACTAAATACATTTAACTGGCAATTACAAAAATGTATAGACAAATTAAGGTCTTTGACTACAACGCAGAAAGCAGAAAATCGAAGTGTTTCAAAACTAAAGCTGAGCAAATCACAAATCTCTAGGAAAAGTTCGCACTTGCTTTCCCACAAATGCTTGCCACTGTATAATTTTATGTAAGCGAGTACTAATTGCTGGCAACTACTTCACTCGGCATGCGTGTGTATGTATGTGTTTTGAGGAGTAAGCTACTGCACAATTCCGAATAAAGAGTGAAAGCGCAAATATTCGTATCTCACCACATCTGCCTATCATAGCCCCAACAAAGCGAAGAAAACGCACGTTTAGTATTCCGCCATTTTATACTAACGATGCGCGATATGCGATGGCTACGTACGGATATACCACCTTGATCAAAAAGTTTTCACAATATATTCAGAAAATTCAAAATAAAGTGATATTATCGCCTTCAAACAACTCCCCATCAACTACAACGCACTTATGCCAGCGTTTGATCCAGCTCTCGAAGTAGAGTTCCATTTTCGGTATAACCATCAAAACCGTCTTCGATTTTTCCATTACTTCCTTTCACCTTTTTTGACGAATTGATTCACGTAGACTCCATCGAACTCATAAGCCCACGTTTCGTCTCCAGTAACGATGTATTTGATAAATCTTGGGTCGGATTCAGCCCTGGAATCCAAGTCTGTGGCGATATCAACGCGGGCGCGAACCCAATTCAATTTAACTAGTACAATATTAATGTTCAAGTTTTTTTTCACAGCTCTGATGGTTCATTTGCTGTTATTGTTCGACTTTTTTTCACTTTTTTAATGTTTTCACCCATTTTCGACGGCACTACGTTCGTCTTCTATGATGGACTCACTATCTCTTCTGCGCTGTGTTCTTTAGAGTATCATTGCCAAAACACTTTCCCAGCATTTTTAAGGTTTTCGCCCCATTGAATCTATTTTTAACGCAAAATTTAATAGAAATTCGTTTTTGCTCAAATCCAAGACGGTAGATTTCCTAATTTTACTTTTGAAAATGTTAAGCTAGGACGATACAATTTTGGTAGGAATGTTAATCACAATTGTGGCAACCTAACAAAAAACACAGAATTCAAATCAGCTGACATAGAGCGTCACCTACCGGTTGTTTCGGGAACTTTTTGATCAAGGCGGTATGTATGTATGTATATCAATCACATTTTGATCTCTGTCATTCTTCTAAGAAAGAGTAGTTATCTAGATTGGGGACGCCGATTTCTTAACTCACCTGGAGCAACGCCTCGTTTCCAGTCACCAAGGTTCAGTATTGGGACAGTAACTCAACCTGTTTTGCAACAACAATGATGACGTATCATCCTGAGTCATTGAGAAGCAACTGCATCGCTGTTCTTTTTCTTCACGTGTCTCAAGCACCAAATGGTAAAAGTGAAGAAAAAATGTTCGGTCACCGTAGCCGAATGGGTTGGTGAGTGACTACCATTCGGAATTCAAAGAGAACGTAGATTCAAATAATAGAAAAACAACAAATAATAGAAAAAGTTGTGTTTAAAAGCGGTCGCCCTCGGCAGGTAAAGGAAAACCTCCGAGTGTATTTCTGCCATGAAAAAGCTCCTCATAAAATATATTTGCCGTTCGGAGTCGGCTTGAAACTGTAGGTCCCTCCATTTGTGGAACAACATCAAGACGCACACCACAAATAGGAGGAGGAGCTCGGCCAAACACCCAAAAGACTGTACGCGCCAATTATATATTAATGTCTTTACACCAAAATGTTTACAACGAAAATTTTTATAGAGGGGTCAGGTACCAATGATGTGCTAAATATGTTCAGGGACATCCAAATTACAAACTGGACAGCGGTAGAAGTTACTTTTTTTAAAGCGCCTTGCATTTAGAATAAGAAGACCTCCCCTGCACGAAAGGTCAAATTTATTGCATAAGCAGACAAGTCGTCACTAAAATAAATAGTTGATGTTTGTAAGTGATCCTGGTTTATCGTAAGATGTAGATTTTTTCGCTGGGTCTAAAAATACCGAGAACTCTTTCACATTTATTGTGTTGTCCGGAAAGAAATTGCCGATTTTTTAAAAGAAAGTAAATACATTTTTATTAAAACTTAGAATGAACTTTAATCAATTATGTATTTTCCATTTTGTTCGATAACCTTTTGCCATCTTTCCGGCATTTTGCGATTTTATAGCCTCGTCATTGCCGAAAGTTTTACCATTTAAGGAGTTCTGCAAAGACCGAAACAAAGGGTTGTCTGACGGTGCAAGGTCAGGGCTATATGGTGGATGCATCAAAAGTTCCCAGCCAAGCTCTCTCAGTTTTTGGCGAGTGACCAAAGATGTATGCGGTCTAGCGTTGTGTCCTAATGAAATGTGACACCTTTACGATTGATCGATTCTGGTCGCTTCTCGTTGATGGCTGTATTTAATTTGTGCAATTGTTGGCAGTAAACATCCGAATTAATCGTTTGGTTCCTCTGAAGCAGCTCAAAATATACCACACCCTTCCTGCCCCACCAAACTGACAGTATAATCTTATTTTGGTGAATATCAGCCTTTGAAGTGGTTTGTGGCGCTTCATCATGCTTGGACCATGATCGTTTTCGATTGACGTTATTGTAAACCATCCATTTTTCATCACCAGTGATAATGCGCTTCAAAAACGGATCGACTTTATTGCGTTTAAGATGCATATCATAAGCGTTGATTCGGTTTGCTAAATGAATTTCTTTCAATTTATGTGGTACCCAAATATCAAGATTTTTTACCAGTCCAAGACTCTTTATATGCTCATGAACGATTGATTTTGGTATATTTATCTTCTATCCAATCTCACGCAAAGTTGCATGACAATCCAATTCGATTAAAGTCTTGATAACGTCTTCATCGACATCACTTGGGCGACCTGAACGTGGCTCATCTTTAAGTGAAAAATCTCCGAAACGGAATTTGACAATTTCGACACTGCCTTTTTGTTAAGGTTTTATCACCATACAAGTCACGCAACTTTTTAGCAACCTTCTCTGCGCTTTTTCCTTTATGGAAATAATAAAGTAAAATATGACGAAAATGCTCTTTTGTGGGCTCCATATTGAAATTTCTGGACAACCCAATAGTTTACACTGTGGAATGGAAGCAGAAAAAAAGACATTAAGAGGTTCCACATTAAAAATTTGCAATAATTCTTTCATTTTTAACCCAAGGGGCACAGTCTTTTAAGCAAGGATATGTAGAAGTCGGTCATTTGGCAGAGAAAAACAGTGCAAAACATAATACATATGAGCTCTGAGAGTATGCAAATATTGTGGAAGCAGATTGGTTTCAATGGCGATAATGTAATTCAGCGTGTTTGCAGGTAAAAAAGATCATTTTTTTTAGTGAAGAAACGAAATAGTCACTCTACTGGCTCATATTTTTCTACACCCCAAACCTGTGCACCATAAAACTTAATTGATCTTAAGTACGCATCAAAAATGTTTAGCTTTTTAGAAATGGAAATCTGACGGTTATTTATATATTTTAGCAATTAGAACCAGCCAGTTTTAAATCCAAATGCTTGGTGTAAGACAGTCTCTATATTTCTATTGCCAAACTTCTAACTGTATGATGCAGGAATTCTGGAATTCATACATTTAGGGTAAAGGGTCGTCGAGGTAAATCCGAACAATTGCACTCAAAAATATGCTGTAATTTATTTATGAAGTGCTTACATGCATTAACTCTTATTTTTTCCATTGCGGTCATCACTTCTACGGCGGTAGCCTTCAGAGCGTCGTTAGTGCTATGAGGCTATGCGTTGATAGTTGCTTCAACAACGCCACACTCATAATAGCCAGGGGGATGGCAGTCCCAACTTGATAGTGACTACAAATCTAGCGATCACTGCTAGAGAAAGTTACTGAGGTGCCAAACAAGTGATTTGTACAATCACAAGATAAAGCATTCTTGCAGTCGGTCTTGCGGAAAGCTTTGTCAAAGACGAAAATCCCACAATTATTTCCTTTGGGTTATTCCAGTAACAGCTTTTCTCTGCCCGCACTCTATACTACTATTAAACAGAAATCAATACACTCGAGTTAATGCCACACTGTGATTATGTTTGACCTTGAACTTGCCTTGAAACTGAGCGCACAAGGACAAACGAACAATGAATTCGGATTCAGCAACCACAAAAATAATCAATTTTTTTAATTTTTCCATGAAAAAAATTGGTTTTAAAGTTTTTAGGTAGTTTAGGGGATGATTTCATCCGCATGAAATGGTTTGGAAATTTGCGTATTTGCTCTCATGTATTACCGTTGATTAGAACTCGTCCCCTTAAAATAGCCTATAAATTTGTTGATGTTTTGAGAAAATGAATTTCAAACTTTTTGTCGAAAGTAACTCTCACTCAAATCTCGTTATGTCTGTATAAAAATAAGTCTATTTTGTTAACTGACCAATTTTTATTATTATGATCATCCTTTTAGTGAACAAAAAAGAGGTGTAAACTACAAATACATCAGATAGGCTATTTTATTTTTTAATGTTTTCTATTAAGTTTCTGATATGTTATTTTATTTTGTATGGTATACACTATTTTATTCAAGAAATACACCAGAATATAAGTAAATTTAATATGAATTTTTATTACTATAAAATTATGTTTTAAATACAGTAAGATCGTAAATTATTGGCATGGTCTTTATTTATTGTCGTCTTCGTCCTCTTCTTCGAATTTGTGTGGTTCATCTAAACAATCGCGATTATTCCCTCCTTGTAAATTAAAAAAAAATGTCTGTGAGCCGGGAGGAATTACATTTTTTTTGCATAAATCTTTGAGATCCTTCAATTTTGTGTCAGAAATTGGTAGTTCTTTTTTATATTTGTGAGTTAATGTAAAATTTGTGAAGATTTTTCAATTTTCCCCTCGAGATTATCCTCCTCTTCATCCGTTTCTGGAATAGTATAATCTGACGATTCTGCTGCAAACTCTTCTCCATCCTCTTCGTCATTTTCCGATATATTTAAATCCACAGATAATCCAACAGAGTTTGGAGCAAGTTTCACACATAGGGCTCCGGTTGATTCCGTCGCAAATTCTGTTGACAATTAATATACCTAAATATTCTTTCCTGCAATTTAAGATAGCAGATACTCACCAGAGCTTGACAAATCCATGATTAAATGAATGATTGGGAACGAATGAACGATGAACGAGCGAATTTCAACAACGAACTGAAATCCTAAGTTGCTCAATTATTTCTATTGCATTTACATACATGATAAAACAACGTAAGCATTGCATAGGCTACTTTTGTTTTTTGTAATTTTAAAACACATGTTAACTGTTCTGAGAATATAACGGCCTCTAAGATTCATACAAATGAAAAAATGAATGGATCGCTGATGTTGGCGTTGTGAAGCACTGCCAATTCGGAGTTCTCGTAAAGGCCTGAGGAATTATGACGCAGATTATCTTAGCGGGAACTCTCTTTCTACTCAACGCCAGCCATATTAAGTCGTGCTTGATTGTGTCGAATGCCTTCTTAAAGTCAACGAACAGCATGTTAGGTGGGCAGTGCCACTCAACTGATTGTTCTGCTATGATGCGAAGAGTGTTGGCTTGATCAATACAGCTTCGGTGAGAGCAGGGTTGAGCAGGGTTATTCTACGCCAGTTGCAGCAGCCACGCAAATTGCATTTATTGGGCAGCTTCACGATGATGCCTTTTGTCTCGAACGAAGGCAGCTTTTCATTGACCCAGATGGCGGTGATGTGGAGATGCAGAAATTCCGCTGAAATTTGCGGGTCGGCGATCATTAGTTCTGGCTGTATGCCATCTTCGCCAGCAGCTTTGTTATTCTTACTCGGTTATTTTCTGTACCCTGTATGTAAATAAATCAAAACATGACAATGGCACTGGCGATGACAAATGAAAAGGCTTCTATAATACCAAAAAGAAGTGCCATTCGGAGGCGGTTCCTACTAAACTCCCAACTACACTCCTTAAAATGTAGAAGAAGCTCGACTAAATACATTTAACTGGCAATTACAAAAATGTATAGACAAATTAAGGTCTTTGACTACAACGCAGAAAGCAGAAAATCGAAGTGTTTCAAAACTAAAGCTGAGCAAATCACAAATCTCTAGGAAAAGTTCGCACTTGCTTTCCCACAAATGCTTGCCACTGTATAATTTTATGTAAGCGAGTACTAATTGCTGGCAACTACTTCACTCGGCATGCGTGTGTATGTATGTGTTTTGAGGAGTAAGCTACTGCACAATTCCGAATAAAGAGTGAAAGCGCAAATATTCGTATCTCACCACATCTGCCTATCATAGCCCCAACAAAGCGAAGAAAACGCACGTTTAGTATTCCGCCATTTTATACTAACGATGCGCGATATGCGATGGCTACGTACGGATATACCACCTTGATCAAAAAGTTTTCACAATATATTCAGAAAATTCAAAATAAAGTGATATTATCGCCTTCAAACAACTCCCCATCAACTACAACGCACTTATGCCAGCGTTTGATCCAGCTCTCGAAGTAGAGTTCCATTTTCGGTATAACCATCAAAACCGTCTTCGATTTTTCCATTACTTCCTTTCACCTTTTTTGACGAATTGATTCACGTAGACTCCATCGAACTCATAAGCCCACGTTTCGTCTCCAGTAACGATGTATTTGATAAATCTTGGGTCGGATTCAGCCCTGGAATCCAAGTCTGTGGCGATATCAACGCGGGCGCGAACCCAATTCAATTTAACTAGTACAATATTAATGTTCAAGTTTTTTTTCACAGCTCTGATGGTTCATTTGCTGTTATTGTTCGACTTTTTTTTCACTTTTTTAATGTTTTCACCCATTTTCGACGGCACTACGTTCGTCTTCTATGATGGACTCACTATCTCTTCTGCGCTGTGTTCTTTAGAGTATCATTGCCAAAACACTTTCCCAGCATTTTTAAGGTTTTCGCCCCATTGAATCTATTTTTAACGCAAAATTTAATAGAAATTCGTTTTTGCTCAAATCCAAGACGGTAGATTTCCTAATTTTACTTTTGAAAATGTTAAGCTAGGACGATACAATTTTGGTAGGAATGTTAATCACAATTGTGGCAACCTAACAAAAAACACAGAATTCAAATCAGCTGACATAGAGCGTCACCTACCGGTTGTTTCGGGAACTTTTTGATCAAGGCGGTATGTATGTATGTATATCAATCACATTTTGATCTCTGTCATTCTTCTAAGAAAGAGTAGTTATCTAGATTGGGGACGCCGATTTCTTAACTCACCTGGAGCAACGCCTCGTTTCCAGTCACCAAGGTTCAGTATTGGGACAGTAACTCAACCTGTTTTGCAACAACAATGATGACGTATCATCCTGAGTCATTGAGAAGCAACTGCATCGCTGTTCTTTTTCTTCACGTGTCTCAAGCACCAAATGGTAAAAGTGAAGAAAAAATGTTCGGTCACCGTAGCCGAATGGGTTGGTGAATGACTACCATTCGGAATTCAAAGAGAACGTAGATTCAAATAATAGAAAAACAACAAATAATAGAAAAAGTTGTGTTTAAAAGCGGTCGCCCTCGGCAGGTAAAGGAAAACCTCCGAGTGTATTTCTGCCATGAAAAAGCTCCTCATAAAATATATTTGCCGTTCGGAGTCGGCTTGAAACTGTAGGTCCCTCCATTTGTGGAACAACATCAAGACGCACACCACAAATAGGAGGAGGAGCTCGGCCAAACACCCAAAAGACTGTACGCGCCAATTATATATTAATGTCTTTACACCAAAATGTTTACAACGAAAATTTTTATAGAGGGGTCAGGTACCAATGATGTGCTAAATATGTTCAGGGACATCCAAATTACAAACTGGACAGCGGTAGAAGTTACTTTTTTTAAAGCGCCTTGCATTTAGAATAAGAAGACCTCCCCTGCACGAAAGGTCAAATTTATTGCATAAGCAGACAAGTCGTCACTAAAATAAATAGTTGATGTTTGTAAGTGATCCTGGTTTATCGTAAGATGTAGATTTTTTCGCTGGGTCTAAAAATACCGAGAACTCTTTCACATTTATTGTGTTGTCCGGAAAGAAATTGCCGATTTTTTAAAAGAAAGTAAATACATTTTTATTAAAACTTAGAATGAACTTTAATCAATTATGTATTTTCCATTTTGTTCGATAACCTTTTGCCATCTTTCCGGCATTTTGCGATTTTATAGCCTCGTCATTGCCGAAAGTTTTACCATTTAAGGAGTTCTGCAAAGACCGAAACAAAGGGTTGTCTGACGGTGCAAGGTCAGGGCTATATGGTGGATGCATCAAAAGTTCCCAGCCAAGCTCTCTCAGTTTTTGGCGAGTGACCAAAGATGTATGCGGTCTAGCGTTGTGTCCTAATGAAATATGACACCTTTACGATTGATCGATTCTGGTCGCTTCTCGTTGATGGCTGTATTTAATTTGTGCAATTGTTGGCAGTAAACATCCGAATTAATCGTTTGGTTCCTCTGAAGCAGCTCAAAATATACCACACCCTTCCTGCCCCACCAAACTGACAGTATAATCTTATTTTGGTGAATATCAGCCTTTGAAGTGGTTTGTGGCGCTTCATCATGCTTGGACCATGATCGTTTTCGATTGACGTTATTGTAAACCATCCATTTTTCATCACCAGTGATAATGCGCTTCAAAAACGGATCGACTTTATTGCGTTTAAGATGCATATCATAAGCGTTGATTCGGTTTGCTAAATGAATTTCTTTCAATTTATGTGGTACCCAAATATCAAGATTTTTTACCAGTCCAAGACTCTTTATATGCTCATGAACGATTGATTTTGGTATATTTATCTTCTATCCAATCTCACGCAAAGTTGCATGACAATCCAATTCGATTAAAGTCTTGATAACGTCTTCATCGACATCACTTGGGCGACCTGAACGTGGCTCATCTTTAAGTGAAAAATCTCCGAAACGGAATTTGACAATTTCGACACTGCCTTTTTGTTAAGGTTTTATCACCATACAAGTCACGCAACTTTTTAGCAACCTTCTCTGCGCTTTTTCCTTTATGGAAATAATAAAGTAAAATATGACGAAAATGCTCTTTTGTGGGCTCCATATTGAAATTTCTGGACAACCCAATAGTTTACACTGTGGAATGGAAGCAGAAAAAAAGACATTAAGAGGTTCCACATTAAAAATTTGCAATAATTCTTTCATTTTTAACCCAAGGGGCACAGTCTTTTAAGCAAGGATATGTAGAAGTCGGTCATTTGGCAGAGAAAAACAGTGCAAAACATAATACATATGAGCTCTGAGAGTATGCAAATATTGTGGAAGCAGATTGGTTTCAATGGCGATAATGTAATTCAGCGTGTTTGCAGGTAAAAAAGATCATTTTTTTTAGTGAAGAAACGAAATAGTCACTCTACTGGCTCATATTTTTCTACACCCCAAACCTGTGCACCATAAAACTTAATTGATCTTAAGTACGCATCAAAAATGTTTAGCTTTTTAGAAATGGAAATCTGACGGTTATTTATATATTTTAGCAATTAGAACCAGCCAGTTTTAAATCCAAATGCTTGGTGTAAGACAGTCTCTATATTTCTATTGCCAAACTTCTAACTGTATGATGCAGGAATTCTGGAATTCATACATTTAGGGTAAAGGGTCGTCGAGGTAAATCCGAACAATTGCACTCAAAAATATGCTGTAATTTATTTATGAAGTGCTTACATGCATTAACTCTTATTTTTTCCATTGCGGTCATCACTTCTACGGCGGTAGCCTTCAGAGCGTCGTTAGTGCTATGAGGCTATGCGTTGATAGTTGCTTCAACAACGCCACACTCATAATAGCCAGGGGGATGGCAGTCCCAACTTGATAGTGACTACAAATCTAGCGATCACTGCTAGAGAAAGTTACTGAGGTGCCAAACAAGTGATTTGTACAATCACAAGATAAAGCATTCTTGCAGTCGGTCTTGCGGAAAGCTTTGTCAAAGACGAAAATCCCACAATTATTTCCTTTGGGTTATTCCAGTAACAGCTTTTCTCTGCCCGCACTCTATACTACTATTAAACAGAAATCAATACACTCGAGTTAATGCCACACTGTGATTATGTTTGACCTTGAACTTGCCTTGAAACTGAGCGCACAAGGACAAACGAACAATGAATTCGGATTCAGCAACCACAAAAATAATCAATTTTTTTAATTTTTCCATGAAAAAAATTGGTTTTAAAGTTTTTAGGTAGTTTAGGGGATGATTTCATCCGCATGAAATGGTTTGGAAATTTGCGTATTTGCTCTCATGTATTACCGTTGATTAGAACTCGTCCCCTTAAAATAGCCTATAAATTTGTTGATGTTTTGAGAATATGAATTTCAAACTTTTTGTCGAAAGTAACTCTCACTCAAATCTCGTTATGTCTGTATAAAAATAAGTCTATTTTGTTAACTGACCAATTTTTATTATTATGATCATCCTTTTAGTGAACAAAAAAGAGGTGTAAACTACAAATACATCAGATAGGCTATTTTATTTTTTAATGTTTTCTATTAAGTTTCTGATATGTTATTTTATTTTGTATGGTATACACTATTTTATTCAAGAAATACACCAGAATATAAGTAAATTTAATATGAATTTTTATTACTATAAAATTATGTTTTAAATACAGTAAGATCGTAAATTATTGGCATGGTCTTTATTTATTGTCGTCTTCGTCCTCTTCTTCGAATTTGTGTGGTTCATCTAAACAATCGCGATTATTCCCTCCTTGTAAATTAAAAAAAAATGTCTGTGAGCCGGGAGGAATTACATTTTTTTTGCATAAATCTTTTTCAATTTTGTGTCAGAAATTGGTAGTTCTTTTTTATATTTGTGAGTTAATGTAAAATTTGTGAAGATTTTTCAATTTTCCCCTCGAGATTATCCTCCTCTTCATCCGTTTCTGGAATAGTATAATCTGACGATTCTGCTGCAAACTCTTCTCCATCCTCTTCGTCATTTTCCGATATATTTAAATCCACAGATAATCCAACAGAGTTTGGAGCAAGTTTCACACATAGGGCTCCGGTTGATTCCGTCGCAAATTCTGTTGACAATTAATATACCTAAATATTCTTTCCTGCAATTTAAGATAGCAGATACTCACCAGAGCTTGACAAATCCATGATTAAATGAATGATTGGGAACGAATGAACGATGAACGAGCGAATTTCAACAACGAACTGAAATCCTAAGTTGCTCAATTATTTCTATTGCATTTACATACATGATAAAACAACGTAAGCATTGCATAGGCTACTTTTGTTTTTTGTAATTTTAAAACACATGTTAACTGTTCTGAGAATATAACGGCCTCTAAGATTCATACAAATGAAAAAATTGAAAATATTTGTTGAACAACAACGTATATCATTATACATCATTTTAGGTGTTTGTGTCATGACAAAATTGATTTTTTTCCTAAAAGTTAAAATAGAGTATGCGAGTGTACATTACTATTCTATTGAATAAACCGAAAATTTAGTTTATGTAAAAATAGCGTATATGCGTTTACATGATTTTTGAGGAAAATAATTTAATACATATTTATACTATATTTTTTTGACTGACGTTTTGACCCACTTTGTGGAACTAGAATTTGACAAAATTTTGACCACATATAAAATCGACGATGGAGAATCCAAAAATTCAATAAAAAAATAATAGCCTATGAGCACATAGGCTATTGTTGTACTAAGGGGACGAACTGTGCAAGCCGAATTTGAATACATATAATTGTTTGTTTTTAAAATTTTGCTGAAGTTTTCATAAAAGTATCGCTATTTTAGATTTAATGAAAAATATTGAAATTCCGACCTAAAAAATCTTTTCCAAAACCATTTATTAGCATTAAAAAAAAAATATTAAAAACGGTATAAAATTGTGTCCTCAAGGATTTTTGAACAAAATCGGTCGAAAAATCCCTCCAAATCATTTATGAGCACTTAAAAAAAAACATTAAAATCGGTCTAAAATTGCCTGCTCTAGGATTTTTAAAGAAAATTGGTCTAAAAATCCCTTCCAAATCAATTATGAGCATTTAAAAAAATATTAAAATCGGTCTAAAATTGCCTCGTCTAGGATTTTTGAACAAAATTGGTCGAAAAATCCCTTCCAAATCATTTATGAGCATTTAAAAAAAAAATTATTAAAATGGTTCTCAAATTGCCTTCTCTAGGCTTTTTGAACAAAATTGGTCGAAAAATTCCTTTCAAATCATTTATGAGCTCTTAAAAAAAAAATATTAAAATCGGTCCAAAATTGCCTTGTCTAGGATTTTTGAAAAAAAATTGGTCGAAAAAAATCATTTATAAGCATTTAAAAAATATATTAAAATCGGTCAAAAATTGCCTCCTCTAGGATTTTTGAGCAAAGTTAGTGGAAAAATGCCCACTGTGCGGCGTAGCGTACTCACACTACAGATGCGAACTTTGGATACCAACTTGGATCCATCATTAAAGATGGAAACGCTTTTCCCTAGGCAAGCAGGAGTTAATCTTTGATTGCACTGCTGCCATGAGAAGGTTGCTTCACAATTTCATTGAGCGCTACCAATCTCCTATTGAAAAGGGTATTTTTATTACATTCTATAGAATTTTTAAAGCTCCGAATCGTTTGAAAGCAACTTTTGCTGAACCAAAAAATAATTATTTTCGTAATACGCACAGCAAATGTGCAGCTGATCGGTGGACGGAAAGGAAAGTGATTGTTTTTGGCACAAACCAGCAACCCTTAATCTAATTTAAAGCACTTTCTCAACTTTTCTCTAATACGCCCAGGAAGCGAACGGGTAAAATAACGGGCGAAATAAAAATTATTAATATATTTATTAATTTTTTAATTACTTACTAAAATTTTTGAAACAAAAAAATACTCACAAGACCGAGAAAAAACCTAACAAAATTACCGGTGTCAAATCGAAATGCTACAAAAAGCATTGGCACTTCGCGAAAACTAAAGAAATACACAGAAATAATGTGCAATGCTTCACCCGCGCACCAGTTCAGTTCAGTTGAGATTTGTACCGTTTTTGCCTTTGCCCTTAATGTGCTCACATTTGCCACCGACACATACAAGAACATATTTATGCACTTACTATTTCGCTCTCTTGAGGGTAGTGCATATATAAGTGTGTGTTTGTGTGTACACAGTCATTTGTTAACCTCTCCTTCGCCAGCTAAAAGCATGCAGAGCATATTGCAAATTCATGCTGAGCCCGATGCATGCCGATGGTTAGTGGATTGGTTAATGGAACTTCTCCACATCGGCCGGGTACCACTACTACCGTAGTCATTGGTGTTTACACGCTGCAGTCGCTCACATGCTGTTGGCTCACTCGCTACGGAGACTTTTGGTTGTACGGCATTCAATTTGCTCCATATACAAAACAAAAAAGGAAATTTTCGCATTTTAGGTCAGGTCAAATTCATGTACGCCAACAACAACAATAGTATGCGAACTTAAATAAGTGTAGCTCCGGGGCAAGTGCAATGAACTCGAGGTGAAATTTGGGATGCTTATTGCGATATTTTTAATTTGCTCGTTGCAGAAAGAAAAAAATAATATTGTCTTTATAAGAGCCTATTTGAACAAAATATAAAAAAAAAAACTAATCAAATTTAATATATTGTCAGAAGTGCAGAAATCTAAATAATACCAAACATTTACATGTAAAACAAAATTAAACATAAAAATTGGATTTGGTTACATCAGTAACGGTATTTGTTATACAGTGAAGCGCTTAAGTCTACATACAACAGCATATTTTCTTATTTCCAAGAAGGTATAAAATAATTGAAAAAACTTTTGTTGTAGTTTTTTTTGACTTCATATTTATTCACAAATTTAAAAAAAATATTATTTCACAAAAAATTAGTAAAACAACAAAAAAGTGGTATGACAAACGTCTACAAACAGTTCAATAAGCTTTAAAAAAAAACAAATTTATTCATATTAAAACTAGCTTTTTTGAATACTTTTAGAATTTTTTTTGTCGGGACAGACTAGCAATTACAGCACTCAAACAACATTAAGTCCATTGTGCTGCACTCGGGTACCCTTTTTAATTTTCTTTAGATTTCCCCGACCTCCGAAGAAATCTGAGTTGATCTTGTGGTGCTAAGGAACCGAGATGGTCGCTTCTTAACACATCAGCGCCAATGACCTCGAGCCTCATGCGAGCGAAGGCCGGGCAGACGCACATGAAATGTGCCGCCGTCTCATCCTCCTCTCCACATGTTGGGC
The DNA here is from genome assembly GCF_027943255.1 of Anastrepha obliqua. Taxonomy (NCBI): domain Eukaryota; kingdom Metazoa; phylum Arthropoda; class Insecta; order Diptera; family Tephritidae; genus Anastrepha; species Anastrepha obliqua. Next base: position 14,507,400 of record NC_072893.1, read on the forward strand.
AGAGTGTACTGTCTGACTGCTTCGCCCATAGAAAGTGGCCGGTCATCAATCCAACCAACTGCCTACAGTCTCTTCTGCTTAATAATAAGAGGATCTGTGACAGTTGGTCGGGCGTGACACGTCACATTAGTTTTATCCATCTGCAACCTCTCTCAACCTTCCAAGCTCGCTTGTGGGTTGAAGTAACCCATTTGCTAACCGTGGATTTGATGGCTACAGAAGAGAGTGGCAGAACGGGCTCCGGACCAAAGAAATAAGCCTCAGAACCCATCCTAGTTAAAGAGTCAGAGGTCTTGTTACCCACGATACCCATGTGTGTCAGGACCCATATTAGCATCAGGATATTATGTCTACCGGCATAGTTCAACCTGGATTTACTGGACTCAACTACCCTATAAGTGGTTGGAGGGCTGTCTAAGGCTATGAACGTATTTTATTAATAATTAGTAGGTGCACCACTGTAGCTATTAATCACTGCTTGAAGCCGTCGTGGCGTTTATCCAACTAGTTGGGTAAGCTCTTCCTGCGTTATTTGGTTTCATGCCTCCATCAGCTCTTCAACGCTTTCTTTAGCGATTTTACGTCAGTTACTGCTAGGTTAGGTTAGGTTGTAATGGTTGCCCAGAGAGTGGGCCCACTTGGACGAAAGAAGTTTGGTTCATCGTTTGTGATACCATTGCAAGAGGGAAAAAAGAGGTGAAGGAAAAAACGATAGGACGAAAAGGAGAGGGGTGAGAGAATTGAGTATTTGTGGACTATGAACGGTTACTAATTTGCGGTTGTGTCAGCCGTTTTATGCTGCTGATGAAGTTCATCAGCTTTTTGATATGTCAGCAGGCGCAGAAAAGAGGTGAGAACCAAGATGCTTAAATCTTAGTTCCGCGAGAGCGGGCCAGCTAAGGAGCAGGTGTTGAGATGATTCCACCTCATCCTCCATACAGCTAACGCAAAAAGGACTCGAAGTAATTAAGTTGCTGTACTTCGTCGAATATTTCTCTCCGACATCGAATTTAAATTCAGACTCTGCGGCTTTCTATTTGGTTGCCTGGTTGCGTAATATAAGAGTCATTCTTTGATAACACTGGATCACAAATTTCAACTTTTTTTCTGCACCAGAGACGCCGTTATGAAATTCCTATGTAAAATCACCGTCTGATTCCGAAAGGTTATTTTTTATTCTATGGTAACGTTTTTGAGATATTTACGAATTACCGTTATTTCAAAAAAACAAAAAATTGGGCCCACTTAATCATATATATCTCGAAAACGAATTGAGCGATTCCAAAACCGTTTAAAGCTTTTAAAAGGTAATAAAATTTCCTATAAACTGTGTGTAAAACACTTTTTGCTAGGCCCTGCAGATTCAAAGATAACGAACTATCATAACGGATTTTTTAAATTTTTTTAGTAAAAATATAAAAAAATTTGTACTTTGAGAGAAAGGATCTCGAAAACTTTTTACTTTTTCGTGTATTTTTTGTTTTCACTCTAAGCTCTGTTTTATTACAAACAAAATAAACTTTGATTAAACAAATTCGATGAACTAATACAAAAGTTACAAGCATTCAAGTAAATATATCCATATAGTAAAACTTAAGTACCCTACAAATAGTAGCATATGTACATATGATTCTGTCATATGTACATATGATTCTTAAACTATCTATTTAGGCGACATATGAAATTTATTACACCAATGAAGAGGAGGGAACCAACTTGCCATTCAACGGACTGCTATATTTGTACTACAAAAGTATTTGGGGTTGGAAAGTCAAGAAAAGTAACCTATGCGAGCGTATCTACAGTGTCATTACCAGAACTAAATTCAACGGAAGCTACATTGCCAGAATCAAATTTAACTTTAGTTTCGGCTCCAGTTTCATTGTCAACAGCAGTATCTGATTACGCGGCATCATGTTGTACTGAATTGCAAACGGAAAACGAAAGAAACCCTTTGTCACAAGCACAACTCAATGATTGGATAAGGGATTTGGAATTGTCAAAAGAAAAGGCCAAACTACACGCCTCTCGTATGCAACAATTTAAATTTGTTTCATCCGGTGTTAAGGTAACATATTATATGACTCGTCACGAACAATTCTCCCAGTACTATACGAAGAAGGACAGTGTTTGTTATTGCAAAAACATTGCTGGTCTATTTAAACAGTTTGGTGAACCATATGATTCAAAAGAGTGGCGATTGTTCATAGACGGCAATTAATTAAGTTTAAAGGCCGTATTATTGCATATTGGCAACCAAAAGCCATCTATCCCGATCGCGCATGCAGTAAATGCGAAGGAAACATATGAGACAATGCAAAAATTGCTTGAATTAATTAAATACGAAGAACATGATTGAAAAATATGTACCGATCTAAAAGTCGTTGGAAAGCTATGTGGTCTACAACCTGGATACACAAAATACTGTTGCTTTCTATGCAAATGAGATAGCCGAGCACGTCAAGACCACTACATCATAAAGGATTGGCCAGAACGAATCGCGTTTCAAGTTGGGGTGGATAACATAAAATACTCATACTCCGCTCCACATCAAGATCGGCCTTATCAAAAACTTTGTCAAGGCTTTGGACAAAGAAGGCGAAGCTTTTCATTATTTGAAAACAATCTTTCCACAGATTTCAGAAGCAAAAATAAAGGAAGGGATTTTTGTGGGGCCGCAAATAAGGAAAATAATGGTCAATACCCATTTCAAAGAACTATTGTCACCAGTGGAGGCAGCGGCGTGGGACTCTTTTGAAAAGGTCGTTACTTCTTTTTTAGGCAAACACAAAAGTCCTTCGAGCTGATAGAGAACGATTTAATCAAAAACAATGCGGAAATGGGTAAATAAAAAACACATATAAGACCGTTATATATACAATATATATATATATGTATATAAGACCGTTTTCTCAGTTAACTTTAAAACTAAACAAAAAATTTTAAAGCAAATTTTTAAATTTACATGAGAATATATAGCTCTTAATCTAAATTTATTGCCCTGCTCCGAACAAACAAGAACGACCAAAATTTGTTCTGAATTGGAAGATTAACCCAGCCTAAGAAAATTATATGCTAATGTGTCACTTACGTATTTATCTAATTCCTTTTTTAATTTTCTTTCAGGAGTAAATATGTCTTTAAAAATTCATTTTATGCACTCCCATTTAAATTTTTTCCCGCAAAATCTTGGCGACGAAAGTGACGAGCATGGCGAAAGGTTTCACCAGCAAATGAAAATGATTGAAAGTCGGTATCAAGGATTCTGGGATGTCGCTATGATGGGTGACTACTGTTGGTTTCTCATAAGAGAAACCGATCCTTATATAAATAAGCGTCAAAACAAGACACATAACTTTTTCAATTATAAAATAAGATCATAGAGTTAAGACAGAATACATACAGTACATATGCTATTATTTGTAGGGTACTTAAGTTTTACTATATGGATATATTTACTTGAATGCTTGTAACTTTTGTATTAGTTCATCGATTTTGTTTAATCAAAGTTTATTTTTTTTGTAATAAAACAGAGCTTAGAGTGAAAACAAAAAATACACGAAAAAGTGAAAAGTTTTCGAGATCCTTTCTCTCAAAGTACAATTTTTTTTATATTTTTACTAAAAAAATTTAAAAAATCCGTTATGATAGTTCGTTATCTTTGAATCTGCAGGGCCTAGCAAAAAGTGTTTTACACACAGTTTATAGGAAATTTCATTACCTTTTAAAAGCTTTAAACGGTTTTGGAATCGCTCAATTCGTTTTCGAGATATATATGATTAAGTGGGCCCAATTTTTTGTTTTTTTGAAATAACGGTAATTCGTAAATATCTCAAAAACGTTACCATAGAATAAAAAATAACCTTGATTTTCGGAATCAGACGGTGATTTTACATAGGAATTTCATAACGGCGTCTCTGGTGCATTTTGGCTGTAAACCAGTGTAATCAGTGCAGTCTGCTTAGAGTCATTGCCTTGTTGGAAAACCTAACTAACCTCGCTCAAGAACCAAACATTCTTCTGATGGGCTCAAATGTTGTTTCTATAAGTTTTTATATTTATATCGGTCCATAGTACCTTCAACAAAGGTCTTCTTTCCAACGCCAGATGTAGCTATAGCTCCCCAAACCATTACGCTCCCACCGTCGTGCTTGCCAGTAGCTATCAAATTTTTCATTTCCATATCCGCATAGCCCGGCCATTACATCCAGATATATTGAACTTCGGTTCGTTAGTAGATACAACTTAGGACCAGAAATCCATTCCCTTACCAATATGTGCCCGTGCAAACTCAAGCCAAAGGCGAGGTTTTTCTCTGAAATCAAGAGGCCTTTTACCTGGTGTCCTGCTGAAATATCTGCTATTATTAAGGGGACCCGGTGGTCTAGAAATTTCCAAACATAGATTTTTTGTTTTTTCGATATTTTGAAGGTATAGTATCTTAAGAATATGCTGTGAAATTTTTATGCGGAAATTCCCAATATTGTAGCTTCTACAGCCTATTGACAAGGTAGAGAGCGGTCCGCGCGCTCCTGTACCTCAAACTTTAAACTCATTTATCTTGAAACAACTTTTTCGGCCTGGTGCTGTCAAAAAAAAAAACTATTCAACCGAATCGTCTGAAATTTTAAAATGTTCACAACATCAATGGTTATCGTCCAAACTAGAATCATTTATTATTTCAATTATTTCGTATTTTTTTTATTAAAAAACTGAAAGAAAAAAATTCAAATTCAAAGCCGCGCCATTTGGTCAAATTTTTATTATTCTAGTACGGGACATAGCTACAGACATACTGATTAATATTTTTTTTTGGCTTTTGTGTTTCAGATAAATAGCAGAGCTAAAATGGACAACACCGTCCAGGTCCAATTTTTCGGGAGGGTCAACTTCAGCGTCATTTTTTAAATTATTAAAATTAAAAAAAAAATTTTTTTTTTATTTTTGCATGTAAAAGAAGTTAAATAGAAAGCCTTAAAAAATCTAAATGTCGTTTTTCATTTGTTTTTTTTTTTTGTTAAAAAAATTCCTGAAAATAGCCTCAATTTTCGAGCTCTAGACCACCAGGACCCCTTAAGATATCTCTGAATAGTTTTTGGCTAACCACTTTTTCCGGATGTCTGAACGCCATGTTGGACTAATTTCGCAGCACTAATTCTCGGATTCTGGTTGATTTCCCCTAAAATGAAGCTTACAGATGTCTTCTGGACAGCTTCTTTGGGCGGCCGGTTCGCTTTTTATTTTCATACGAATTCATTTTCATTATCACAGGTATGTATGTACGAGTATATAATAGCAACAACTGAAATTTTCAAATAACAATACTTTAAAGCTATTTTTTCATTGTTTGTTTTGCTTGAGTGAACCAAAACAGTGGACAGTACAGACGCTTATTTTACTTAAATACAAACACAGAAAAGGAACAACATTCACTTATAAACACTCCTTATTAATTCAAGATTTGATTTAACACGATTTTTACTCAATAATACTACGGATTTTATTAAAATTCTATTATTACAAATGTTCTTTAAAACGTTTGTAATACCGGGACGAACTGTCAAAGGAACGATAATGAGAAAAGAATAAAGCGAAACCGAAAAATCTCAGTCAACCAACAATGAGATTCGATAGAACTTTTGTAGTTTTTTAAAGAGTTAAATTAACCTTTGGCCTTCGATAAATCCTTTTTTTTCAAAAATAGTGAAAGCTTGGACTAAAAAATCGCAACTTTGCACGTGTGTTTGGGGTCGTTGTCTTGCTGGAACGTCCAAACAAGCGGCATTTCGTCTCTGGCATATGGCAGCATGATGCCCTTGAGTATATCAACATATGAAACGCCAGTCATCATTTCCTTAACCCAATGAATGGATCCCACGCCTAGCCAAGAAAAGCATGCCCAGACCATAATGCTAGAACCACCATGCTTTATTGTTTTTGTTGTATACTTTTGCTGGTATTCGGTGTTAGTTGGTCGTCTTACATATTGGCGCGATTCCTTTCCACCATACAAGACAATCTTCGACTCGTCCGACCGACCATGAAATGTTGCGCGATTTGGTCGAAGGCCAATTTATATGTTCTTTGGCGAATCGAAGTCGTCTTTTATATATGCGTTTTTGTCAACAACGGTGCTTTTCTTGGACTGTGGGCACCCAGGTCATGCTCACGCAAACGCCGACGAACAGTCTCAACGCTCGAATACACTTTTAAGGCAACTTTTATCTCAGTAGCAGCCGCAAATGGAAACTGCTTTGAGTATCTGACGATAGACTTAACTTTTCTTGGCGATATTGCTAGCTTTCTTCTACTTGGCTTTTTGCCACTCGGTTTGTACTTGATGGTATTACGTACCATTGTTGGTGAGCAACCAGTGATATTTTGCACTTCCACATACGTTTTTCTATCAGCAATCAATATTTTTATGAGAGCGCGTTTCTGAGGTGTGCAATTTTTCCTTCTAGACATTACTGAATGAGGAATAATAAAAATTTGGCCATTAGCTACAGAATATCAAGTAAATAAACTTATCTCACCGTTTTTTTTTTTTTAATTTTCACAAAGATAGTCGCGATAATATTAATTTTTCACACACTTTTTCATGCACTACTAAGATTTTGACTGTCTAAACAGCCGTTGCAACTAAAATTTCATGCAAAATTAACGAAACTGACAGGTTAAGTTTAACAAGTGATTGCATTAATTGAAGCCGACTTCTTAATCTAACGGATTTTACAGTGAATGGCGAAAAATTGTTGTGATAAAACGTGGCCACTTAAATATAATGAACCACAAGCACTACTAAGATTCTGACAACTGTATATGTTACAAAAAAACAATATTTTTATAAATAGTGAATATTTGGAGTAAAAAATCTAAATTTTCGCCGGCGGCGTTTTTTTTTTGTTTTAAAATATGCATATATTCATGTTATAAAAAACAAAAAACAAACTTGTATAAATTAAAATTTTTACAAAAATAATAAATTTTTCGCCAGAGACACTTATAAATTTTACGATAATAGAATATTTTCATAAATAGTAAAGGGTTTTCCAATAACAGGTGTTATTGGTGAATGGATTGCGCTATCGAGAGATGATTAACGAATTTTCATGGCCGGAATTGGATGGATTTGGATTCATGGTAGGAATCTGGACAACGTTTATTTTCAACAAGATGGCGCTATGTGCCACACTAGCAACAAAACCATTGATCTTTTACGGGAAAAGTTTCCGTACCGTGTTATCTCTCGAAGAGGTTATCCCAATTGGCCTCCGCAATCTTGTTAAATCACACCTTGTGACTTTTTTTCTTTGGCGCCACGTGAAGCAGAAGGTCTATGCCAACAGCCCAGGGTCGATTCAAGACTTCACAGATGGAACTCGCTTATGGAAAATTTCATGAAAAGGATATTGTCCTGTAAGCGTAGTCGTGGTGGTCATTTGCCTGATGTTATTAACACACTTTTATTAGGACGGGTTGTATGTATGTATGCATGTATGTATGTATGTAACGGAATCTTTGAGCTTAATTTTCACTGGCTTCTAAACATCTGATCGACATGAAATTTTGCACACCTATCAAGGACCGATGACAATGCAATAATTTGATAAAAATTTTCCATTATCCTTATTGGGATTGCCAGGATTAATATTTTCTTTTTTTACCTGTGGGCAAAAAGTAAGGTGAATTTGGTTGTAAAATGAAAAATCGTCATTTATTCTTGTAAATCAATTTCATCTCCTTCAAAATAATGCCCTCTCGATGAAATACATTTATGCCAACGAGTTTTCCAATCCCCGAAACATGCCAAATAGTCCATTTCCGATAGTGGTCTCTTGAGTTTTGGGAATAGCCAGAAGTCACACGGAGCCAAATCAGGCGAATACGGTGGTTGCGGAACGATATGCGTGGAATTTTTGGCGAAATAGTCACGAAGAACGAGTGCAGTGTGAGACATGTGAGATAAATTTTCCATTATCCTTATTAGGATTGCCAGGATTAATATTTTATTTTTTTAACACACTTTTATTAGCTCGGGTTGTATGTATGAATGACTGTAACGGAATCTTTGAGCTTAATTTTCACTGGCTTCTAAAAATCTGATCGACTCGGAACACACAACATAGATGACTAGATGGGAAACTCTTTTTCTCGTGAGAGCGCTGAAAAATGTGCATTTTTTATAACATTTGCCAATATTGCCATACCGGTAGAAACATGAATTGGGTATTTTTTTAAACAAAAATTGGGAATTTTTAGTTTCCACACCACCATTGAGGTTAGTATTTAGTGTGCGGTTGTGTAATAGTATATTACTCGTAAACACCTACATATACTAAAAATAAAAAATAGTTAAAAAAAACTAAAAAACACGCTTTTAACTCTAATTTGAATTACTCTATTTGTATCTTAATTTTTGTTATAATTCTGTTCTGAGGTAGTTGACTATGACTGATCCTTCGATTTGCTATTACTTCATTATAGGTCCCTTTGTCATTAAAATTTATTTTCTACTTTTTAGTTCGATTAGCAATAAAAGCGTGTTTTTTAGTTTTTTTAAGCTATATTTTATTTTTCACTATTAACGGCATACCTTCCTCTTTATAATGAAATAAACATCCGATCATTTATATTAAAAAATAGTATTTTTCTTTGAATATCAAAAGAACACCTCTTATTGGAAACCCCTTTATTAATTATAAAACCTAAGTCAAATGCTTGCTGGGTTAACAACCCAACAACAACATTTCTCTTCAACGATATTTGAGTACAAGATGCAAAAAGATCGTAAAAAACATAATTTTTAAGCTTTTCCTGGGGGTTCTATTGGCCGTGGTGGGTAGTGCTACGCCCCCCATCCAAATATATCGTGGTAGTAATGGAAAGTTTACCGAAGCTGATTGCTATATTGTTATGATTATGTTTAGGATACGACACCACTAATTGCAACTTTAACCTTAAAATTTTGTCACTAATTCAATCAAATTTGACAGTTGCTATGAAATAAACAATTGAGTGTGGAGATGTTGAGTAAGGAAAGATTGCACCAATGCATGTGGAATAACTTCATGGTGGATATTGTACCGTTATCCAAAGTCTATTTATACAAGTATAGCCAAATATCCCAAACCAACAATTCACGAGCATGGCTGTGTACCAAGAATGTATGGATGCATGTATGTATACATGTATATCTGTATTTCCATTTGTATTTGGTACTCGCATACCCGAGTAAACGTTCTTTTTCATGGCACTAACCTTGTAACGACTCATTTTTCGTTGCTTAATGAGTGGCATAACGTGTTGTCGGTCGGTCACTGCTCTTCGCTTGCGTTAACCACAAGAGATTGAGCACCTGATCCAACGTTCGATTATAATAGCCAAGAAAATATTGTTGCAACGTTTTTGTTCAACGACACGATGCACTACTGGCGGCGATTTATATTTACGCTGTCGATTTTCTAGTATTATTTTCTTGTGTTTGTAAGCCTTTCTCAACCGATTTATTATGAAAAAAATACATATACACCTACATAAATTCACATTTTCTAACGTTAACGTTTTTATTTAAGCGTTTTTGCTTTTTCAATTTTACTATCGCGTGGTGCTGCTGCTCTACAATGGTCATTGACAACAACAACAACAACAACACTATTCACTCTCGGAAAATTATCTGCCAAAGCGAATCAAGACACAAAGTGTATGAACTAATAGAACCGGCAAATGGCAAACAAACCGCAGCACAGGCAGCGCGTTGCTAAAAGCGTTGCTGCTGCAACAAAACTGAAAATCTCGGCAACAAAACGGCTCGACTATCAGTTGAAAATGCTATCCACAACACTTGGCAATGGAGGCTAGAAGGATGACGATGTACGAGTATGTAGGTGACGGTAGCCAAAGTAACAAGGGAGGAGGCGAACAGCAAGCATATGTATATACTCACGTATAGTAGCGTTTGAGAACAGCAACAAAAGGCAGTGGCAGCAGCAGAAATGTAAAAGCGTTGACAATAACTATGGGAAAAACACATATCGCCAACATGACGTTAACGATTACGGCGACTATGGCATCGGCGGCGTCCATCATACTTACATACATGTCGACGTTGGTAATGTTGGTGGTGGCGGCGACCGCGAAAAAGCATGAAGTAATAAGAAATACCAGTGGAAGGTTGTGAAAATATGAGTGTAGCCACTAGAAAGTGGATGTGAGAATAGTAAAAGGGATTCTAAAATAGGAATATAGGCAATACTTTCTACTAATACGCAACCCTTGCAAAAAAGAGGTTGTCTGTAAAGTCGGTTTACTGACGATAGTTTAACGTGATAACGTCATAAGAAAATATTGATGTAATGGTTGCAATTTTCAAATCAAAATTTTAATTTTATTTGTTTGATAGATATTTTGTATGGATATAGAGAACGAGTCAAAATTAACATAACATAGTATACTTTAACATAACATAACATAACATAACATAACATAATATAACATAACATAATATAACATAACATAACATAACATAACATAACATAACATAACATAACATAACATAACATAACATAACATAACATAACATAACATAACATAACATAACATAACATAACATAACATAACATAACATAACATAACATAACATAACATAACATAACATAACATAACATAACATAACATAACATAACATAACATAACATAACATAACATAACATAACATAACATAACATAACATAACATGCTGTTCAAGCAAGGTAACGACGCATGGGCAAGATAACGACGCATCTTTTGGTGCGTGCAGCCGGCTACATAGAATTATAAGACGTTATCACGTCAAAAAATAATAACATTAAAACAACAGGTATTATTAACAAACTTGGTTTTATTTTAAATTCTTCAAGTAAATCAAATTAATAATAATCAATATGAAGGCATATGCAAATATATTACAAATACGTGAATTTATATAATTATGTACATATGCGCATATACATACATATATACGCTGACTTAAGTAGGAGAGAGCAAGATGTCGAACGTTGCCTTTCGTTTGCTTTGTTTGCTTTGTCGTTCGCTCTGCGCTTTCGCTTGCAGTTCATTCAAGGTAACGGCAATGAGCAAGGTAACGGCAATGAGCAAGGTAACACTAATGAGCAAGGTAACGACACATTTTTTCGTGCGTGCAGCCTGTTAAATCGAATTATAAGACGTTATCACGTCAAAAATGGGGAATATTAACAGTGATAACATCAGAAGATGGGAAGCATAGAAATAAGGCGGATCGATCAGCACAGCCCACAAAGATTACAAATATTACACTTGAACCAACAACAATTAATCCTCATATGTACGTGCCCACAACAGTCGCTTCTACGTAACCGGAACGACCCCGATTTATATTCGGCCAAGGCCTGTCACCTCAGCAGCATTCCCCGTATGTACATATTCGGAATGTTTATGCTGCTACAACAACAATTCGCATATGTACCTATAGCAATCACGTCTACCGCATCGGAAAACATGCTAGGATTTATATTTATTCGTTCAAAGACTGTAACTCCTGCTGCATTCCATACAAATTTACGTATAATGTTCCATTACATCTTTAAGTCGGCGTATTTTTTTGTAAAGGGTGTTTTTTTTTAGAGGTTTGGTTTTCAAGTTGGCCCTACTTTTTTCATAGATGGTCTTTTTGACAGCTGTCCCTTGATTTATGCTCAGTTTGATTTGCCATTTCATAATGAATAGACTTACACCTGAACAACGTTTGCAAATCGTGCAAATTTGGGCCCAAAACGAGATGGCCACCGATCCCGATTTTCACAAGAAAATTTTGTTCAGCGATGAAGCTCACTTTTGGTTGAATGGGTATGTCATTAAGCAAAATTGTCGCATTTGGAGTGAACATAATCCACAAGCCATTGCTGAGACGCCGTTACATCCTCAAAAAGTCACTGTTTGGTGTGCTCTATGGGCAGAGGGACTCATTGGTCCATATTTCTTTAAAAATGAAGCCGGCCATAATGTTACAGTCAATGGAGAGCGCTATAGAGCCATGATTAATGACTTTTTCGTGCCTGAATTGGACGATGTTGATGTGGACGACCTTTGGTTCCAACAAGACGGCGCTACATGCCATACAGCCAACGCAACAATCGATTTATTGAAGGAAACTTTTGGTGAGCGCATTACCTCTCGCCGTGGACCTGTGGCGTGGCCTCCAAGATCGTGCGATATAACACCGCTGGACTATTTCTTGTGGGGCTATGTGAAGTCGCTTGTCTACGCAGATAAGCCCGAGACGATTGACGTCTTGGAAGAGAATATTCGGCGCGTTATTGCTGACATACGGCCCCAATTGCTGCAAAAAGTGGTCGAAAATTGGGCCTCTCGGCTGGAATTTATTCGCGTCAGCCGCGGCGGAAACTTGCCCGAAATCATTTTTGAAATATAATGGCAAAACCTTATCTTTATAATAAAGCTAAATTCTTGGCCATAACATTAAATTATATACGCTTTATTTCATCTTGAAAACCTAACCTCTAAAAAAAACACCCTTTACATAGATAGTTTTTCGAGTTCATGATTGTAACGTTTCCGCCACTCGATTTTATCGCTTATTGCGCAAAATTTTTTCGCAGAATTCTCCTCTCGAAAATCAGTAGCTTCTGTTTATGTGCAATACATACTAAAAATATGTTCAAAATAGCATCCATATGGGAAAAGGTTCAAGCATAGTACTCGGGCATTCTCATTCAACACTTTATTTGCATATCTTTTCACTGTTCCCAATCTACGCGCCAACAATGTTGAAATATCATTCGTCCCTAACCTTGCGGACCATGAAACTTTAATATTTATCGGACCTTAACCGAGATTAGCAACGCTCAAGCGATTCAAAATTTAAATATTTATTCGTTGCCACGGCAATCGGTTGTTCTACGTTACCGGAACGAGCTGAATTCATATTCGGCCAAGGACTCCTGCCACTCCAGCAGCTTTCCCCAAACACTAATTGGGCATATTTATGCTGTTGGTATTGTTGTAATAGTAGAAAACAGTTCCCACTGATTTTTGGGGAATGCTGCTGTTGTCTCACTACTATTGACCGAAGGCAATCGGGTAGCTCCAGTGACAACGGCAAAATGACTGGTAGCTTGGCCGGCAATGTCAGCAGATTTATTTATGTCAATTAAGGAAGTTAACTATTTAGCCCCGAATTTCTTTCACAAATTGCCAGCATCCGTTACACATTTGTTTAATCTCACGCGCTTTTTGTTCTTGTATTACAATAATTAGTTTATTAACGCTTAATTTATAATATAACTCACGTATTTTACAAAGATTTAAATTTTTCGCAAAAACAACACTCATCAGCTGTTTGAAGCCAAACACTTTCAGTGCTCAAACCGAGGCAAAATAAATAATATGCAAGCAATACAGACAAGACCTATTGCAAAAATTAAACAACACTTTCAATATAATTAACGGTAATTATACAGAAGAGCGGCCCTTCAGAAAATCAATATTTTTGTAAAATTTTTTCAATGATATCAATAAAATGTATTGTAAAAGAGTGTTTAAGATCGGGGGAACTATACTTTTATGTAGGATTTACTGTTAATATGAATATCAAATCCGGCGGGCGACACAACAAGAATTACCGCTTGAACATTATATAAGTGTTTTGAAATGTTGTCCAACTCCGGCTACGCAATCCACAGTATTTTTGCGTAAAACTCCTTTTCGCGTGGGCGGCCTTCGGCCGCGCTTCAAAAAAATAACCCTCATCAGTCCAACTCCGACTACGCAATCCACAGTATTTTTGCGTAGAACTGCTTTTCGCGTGGGCGGCCTTCGGCCGCGCTTCAAAAAAATAACCCTCATCAGTCCAACTCCGGCTACGCAATCCACAGTATTTTTGCGTAGAACTCCTTTTCGCGTGGGCGGCCTTCGGCCGCGCTTCAAAAAAATAACCCTCATCAGTCCAACTCCGGCTACGCAATCCACAGTATTTTTGCGTAGAACTCCTTTTCGCGTGGGCGGCCTTCGGCCGCGCTTCAAAAAAATAACCCTCATCAGTCCAACTCCGGCTACGCAATCCACAATATTTTTGCGTAGAACTCCTTAAACACTCTTTTACAATACATTTTATTGATATCATTGAAAAAATTTTACAAAAATATTGATTTTCTGAAGGGCCGCCGGATTTGATATTCATATTAACAGTAAATCCTACATAAAAGTATAGTTCCCCCGATCTTAAACACTCTTTTACAATACATTTTATTGATATCATTGAAAAAATTTTACAAAAATATTGATTTTCTGAAGGGCCGCTCTTCTGTATAATTACCTAATTAACTTTTCTTCTCACAAGTAAAACAAATTTAAAATTCAAAAACTCACCCTGACTCCAAGAAATCGTGCCTCCAGTAGCTCCTGCTTGCGCGGATCCAGTGTCGTCTGAAAATGATCCATGATCTTGCTATTGCGCACTCAATGTATTAGTTTGTATAATATTTAAAAAATATTTCTCACTTTCACTCAATTTTTAGCACAGTGCAGTTTTACAGAAGTATAATTAAGCAAAAATTCGAAAAAGAAAAATACTTCATTCAAGCAAAGCACAAATTACAAAAAGCCACCTTTACTGCTTTACCGACATACAAATTGTTGCCTTCTCCTGCCGCATTAAAATAAATTCAGCTATCGCAATGTGTATTGTCTGGCAGCACTTATACGGCAATCGGTGACAAGCCGCCCAAATAACATAACAAGACGCACACCCACACACACACACACATACACAAACACTATGGTCCGTCGTTACGTCGTAGCGTCTTCAATTACGTTACGTTGGCACATTTTTTATTCTGCTGATAGCAGACCATTCTCTCACCCTTGCACCCGGAATGAAACATTCTAAACTGCAATATTTATGCTCAATTCACGAATTCCACTGTTCACTATACTTTCTGACCGCACAATTTGCTACTTTGTTGTTATAGCATCAAGTAAATTCACTTTTTACAGCGGTTTTGTTGATTTAACGCACAATTTTCGCTTAAAAACCGAATTAACTTTCCATTCAACCCACACAGAGAGGCTACAGAAATTAACGCAAATAAATTTAGCGGAACAGCGGTTGAAACAGAGAGAGAGAGAGAGAGAGAGAGAAATGCACAAAATCACACATGAACACATTTATGGCAGCGTCGAAACAGCTGCGCGCTGTGGTAAGTGCTGCCACTTGATGATATTTTCAAATATAATTTGGTGAAAAACAGGATTAATAATTTAAAACAGGCTTTAATTCATATTACAGTTATATTTTCACATTGCTTTGGTGGAAGTTCAACCTGGCGCCAATAATCGTGGATGGATAACTTTTATTAGTTGTATAACATAGGAAGAGTTTGCATGTTTTCGGAAAATTCAGCTTTGATGTCCGGACAGTTTGTTTTATTACACTGTCCTGCAGACTTCATTTTATCGGTTATGCCGATTAGTTAATCTAGCAAATAATATCTATCAAATGAATGAAAAGTTATGCAGTTAAACTTTAAATTTTTAAGATTAAATTTGCTCTCATGTTTTTATATTCTATGTTCGCCTTATAAGAGATAAGAGACGAATTTGACTTTCATTTCGCATTTTTTTGATTGGCAAACAATTTTTTGAAAGCATACAAATGTCTGGCAATATTGGTTGCTGTGAACAGACGAGAACGTGAATTTTTTTTAATCTCGCGTAGCGCAGGTAGAATAAAAGAGAAAATTAATAGAGGCGAATTCATAGAAGGTGACTTCAGTAGAACAAGAACATTTTGTTTACGGAATTTTATTTCTGCAATGTGAAAGTTTGAATGTCAAAATTTTAATGAAAATCTAAGCAAACAAACAAGGCGACAAAACAAAACCACGACAGTCGTTTCCACATAAATGAATTTACGTCCGGCCAAGGGCTATCACTCCAAACATTTATGCAACAACAAAAAGAATCAGATCACTTTGACATTGAAGCCACCAAATCGCAAGAAAAAACAAATCAGCTTCTATATCGAAGACGCCTTGAACCGAATTGTGAATAATTAAAAAGGTATAAATGACAACCAAGGTGTACTACGTCATGCTAAAGAGACCAACCACCGCCTATTGCAGATGAAGGGCTCCAGTTTCGCCGTGAGACACGCGTAACACTGACATAACTACGTTCTGGACGGAAAATAAACAAATCTTTGCGTGCAAAGTTAGTCGGTACATTTTCTTGCCTTCGTTTGTTTTAATGGCGGGAAAATATTTAGATTCAGGGTTGCTTTTCCGATCACTAGAGGACAATTTGTTTGCTTACAAGCAACAGCAGGCAAATAATATTCGATTTACACAAGGAAACCCGCAAAATATCAATAATTTAAAAAGAAGTTGTTTTTGACGTGATAACGTCTTATAATTCGATTTAACAGGCTGCACGCACGAAAAAAATGTGTCGTTACCTTGCTCATTAGTGTTACCTTGCTCATTGCCGTTACCTTGCTCATTTGTCGTTACCTTGCTCATTGCCGTTACCTTGAATGAACTGCAAGCGAAAGCGTGGAGCGAACGACAAAGCAAACAAAGCAAACGAACGGCAACGTTCTACATCTTGCTCTCTCCTACTTAAGTGAGCGTATATGTGTATGTATATGCGCATATGTACATATATGAATTCACGTATTTGTATTTGCATATGCCTTCTTATTGATTATTATTAATTTGATTTACTTGAAGAATTTAAAATAAAACCAAGTTTGTTAATAATACCTGTTGTTTTAATGTTATTATTATTTTTTGACGTGATAACGTCTTATAATTCTATGTAGCCAGCTGCACGCACCAAAAAATGCGTCGTTATCTTGCTCATGCGTCGATACCTTGCTTGAACAGCGTGTTATGTTATGTTATGTTATGTTATGTTATGTTATGTTATGTTATGTTATGTTAAGTTATGTTATGCTATGTTATGTTATGTTATGTTATGTTATGTTATGTTATGTTATGTTATGTTATGTTATGTTATGTTATGTTATGTTATGTTATGTTATGTTATGTTATGTTATGTTATGTTATGTTATGTTATGTTATGTTATGTTATGTTAAGTTATGTTATGTTATGTTATGTTATGTTATGTTATGTTATGTTATGTTATGTTATGTTATGTTATGTTATGTTATGTTATGTTATGTTATGTTATGTTATGTTATGTTATGTTATGTTATGTTATGTTATGTTATGTTATGTTATGTTATGTTATGTTATGTTATGTTATGTTATGTTATGTTATGTTATGTTATGTTATGTTATGTTATGTTATGTTACGTTATGTTATGTTATGTTATGTTATGTTAATGTTAACTCATTCTCTATATCCATACAAAATATCTATCAAACAAATAAAATTAAAATTTTCTTTTGAAAAATGCAACCATTCAATCAGTATTTTCTTATGACGTTATCACGTTAAACTATCGTCAGTAAACCGACTTTACAGACAACCTCTTTTTTTGCAACGAGTTGCTTCACAAGTATAGCTAACCAAAAGATTTCACTACAAAATTAATTTTATTGTAACCACAAAATATTAGCTGAACGCCGTCCCGTCAAAATGGTGTTTTTCGTTCCTGTCGCATTTATGTTTAACCGACCGAATTTTCCTATGAAATGGATCAACTGTTCACCACCCACCAACTCGTTACCCGCTGTCCGCTCCAATTCTGTTTCGGGCCTAACTAGTGATGGGCGAGTTCGAGTGATTTACACAATCAAGAGCCTTGCTATGATTGCATTGATTCGATATATATTTCGATTGTTTCGAGACGACTAATTTTTATATTATATTATTTATATCATACTGCAGAGTCCGACACATGAGGTGTAACCAACTTCAGACCGCACGCGGAGCTGATGCACGGACACCAGCTGTCTGCTAGTTGGCTAATAGACAGTCCAGAGTATTGTTTACAAGCGCGCGGAGGAAGCATTTTGCCGAGAGTAAACGCGAAAAAAGAAAATCAGTAATGGATTTCAAACGTAATATTGTGATTGCATTATATTTGGCGGGAAAATCACAACCAGCGATTGTTCGTGAGCTCGAGCACCTTAAAGTAAATAAACTTTTTGTTTATCGCACCGTTACCCGTTACAATGATACTGGTAGCATCGCGACACGTCATGGAGGTGGTCATCAAAAGACTGCAACGTCGCGTGAAATGCTTCAAAAAGTGAAGAAGCGACTTGAGCGAAATCCTCGACGAAGTGCCAATCAAATGGCGAAAGAACTAAACTAAAGAAAATATCTGACCGTAGCATCCGCCGCATACTAAAAAATGATTTCAAAGTCAAGCCTTACAAAATCCAAAAGGCGCATGATCTCACACCAAAGCAGCAACAAGTCAGACTTCAGAGAGCGAATGAGTTGCTTCGCTTGGCCGAAAGCGGTAAATTTCCATACATTTCTGACGAGAAAATTTTTGAAATTGAGCAATTCTTAACTTCCAAAGCGATAGAGTTTATTTCACCGACCGATTTGCTTTTGACCAATTATCAACCATGTTTAGTAAATCTTGCATGATTTCACAAAGTGTATTAGGAAATTTCCCCCTTACTACCATTGCAACATCATCGGCACATGTTACGACGAGTTGTCCTCTCTCCTCTAGGCTCTTTAGCAAGAAGTTTATTGCCAGCACGCAGAGGAGAGGGGACAGCACTCCGCCTTGAGGTGTTCCTCTACTGACTCTTTCCCTGATCTTCGTGGCCCCTAGGGCTGCGAACACAAATCTGCTCATGCGCATGTTTTTGATGAACTCAACCAGAGCTTCGGAGATCTCTGTTATCAAACACGGATACTTATTGAAACGCCCTCGTATGCGAAATGATCGACGATTCGTCAGTTCGACACCAGTTCCTGGTAGTGGCGAGTTTATTTACTATTTTCAATATTTTTCTCTTTGAGAGAGATCAGATTGAATTCGCCAGAATTTTGCTACTGGAAATCTCAGCGAATGCAACTAATACATGCATACATACATACATACATACATACATACATATGTACATAAGTACATAAGTACATCGACTAAGTGCGCACGCTGCAACCAACGATAATCTGTAGCGCACGTTTTATTGAGCATCGATTTGTGCTTATTAACTTACGCAGAACAAAACAATACGCGAAATGAGAGAGTAGCATCAGTTGGGAACGATTGCAAGTTGTCATATCTCGCGCTAGTTAAGCCAGACAGTCTTGTATGAAATCAAGCACAGAATATAAATAATTGAAGGTACATTATTTCCGCCGCTGATTCATGGGCTTTCAACTGTAATAAATTTATCGAACTTAACTAAACAATGCAACTGGCAAAATGGCACTC
Source organism: Anastrepha obliqua (assembly GCF_027943255.1). Classification (NCBI taxonomy): domain Eukaryota; kingdom Metazoa; phylum Arthropoda; class Insecta; order Diptera; family Tephritidae; genus Anastrepha; species Anastrepha obliqua. The sequence goes on from NC_072893.1 coordinate 14,526,809, forward strand.
AATGATTTGAAAATTCGCACCAAGGATGGAGAAATACTTGAGACCCGTGAGCTATTATTTGAAAAATCTTCTATAGTTCAAGAAGCGAAAAAGGTTTCGATGGAGAAAGGCTGTATTTTGTTAAATACAATAACATCAAATATTTTGCGTCGCGTCATCATTTGGGCAGAAAAATGCGACAATGATTCGTATGGATTGGAAAGTGGTGAAGTGGAGAAGTGGAAGGAGAATTTCTTAGATGTCGACAATGAGACACTATTCCAAATTATAAACGCCGCTGACGATTTGCAGCAAAAGGACCTGGTCAAAAGAGCTATTGAAAAAGTGGTGAAGGAAATCGAAGACAAAACAGCACCGGAAATAGCAAAATACTTCAATTTGCGTTCGAAAAACGTGCATTTGTAAGTTGTACTTGTAGCTAAAAATGTATGTATGTATGTATGTATGTATTTGTAAACATGTTTGAAATTAAAGTATTAGCAAAAAATGTATAATTGTGTGGAGAAAAATAGTATTATTATTTATAGGAGATATATACAATATAACCCTAAGTTAATCAGCACACTGGAGAAAAATATTATATTAATTTGTGGGAAATCTTATAATATTTTTATTTTTTGACGTGATAACGTCTTATAATTCGATTTAACAGGCTGCACGCACGAAAAAATGTGTCGTTACCTTGCTCATATGTAGTTACCTTACTCATATTAGTGTTACCTTGCTCATATGTAGTTACCTTGCTCATTGCATTGAATGAACTGCAAGCGAAAGCGCGGAACGAACGACAAAGCAAACAAAGTAAACGAACGGCAACGTTCGACATTTTGCTCTCTCCTACTTAAGTGAGCGTATATGTGTATGTATATGCGCATATGTACATATATAAATTCACATATTTGTATTTGCATATGCCTTCTTATTGATTTTTATTAATTTGATTTACTTGAAGAATTTAAAATAAAACCAAGTTTGTTGATAATACCTGTTGTTTTAATGTTATTATTATTTTTTGACGTGATAACGTCTTATAATTCTATGTAGCCGGCTGTACGCACCAAAAGATGCGTCGTTATCTTGCTCATGCGTCGTTACCTTGCTTGAACAGCATGTTATGTTATGTTATATGTTATGTTATATGTTATGTTATGTTATGTTATGTTATGTTATGTTATGTTATGTTATGTTATGTTGTGTTGTGTTATGTTATGTTATGTTATGTTATGTTATGTTATGTTATGTTGTGTTGTGTTGTGTTGTGTTATGTTATGTTATGTTATGTTATGTTATGTTATGTTATGTTATGTTATGTTATGTTATTATATGTTATGTTATGTTATGTTATGTTATGTTGTGTTATGTTATGTTATGTTATTTTATGTTATGTTATGTTATGTTATTTTATGTTATGTTATGTTATGTTATGTTATGTTATGTTATGTTATGTTATGTTATGTTATGTTATGTTATGTTATGTTATGTTATGTTTTGTTATGTTATGTTATGTTATGTTATGTTAAAGTATATTATGTTATGTTAATGTTAACTCATTCTCTATATCTATACAAAATATCTATCAAACAAATAAAATTAAAATTTTCTTTTGAAAAATGCAACCATTCAATCCGTATTTTTTTATGACGTTATCACGTTAAACTATCGTCAGTAAACCGACTTTACAGACAACCTCTTTTTTTTTTTTACTTCGACATAACAAAAATTGTGCATACATTAATAGATGTAAATTTTCTATTTAGAAGGACGAAGAAATATAAAAAAAGGACTGAAAAAATGGTTTGAAAGACAGAAAGGAACACAGAGTAAGCAATAAAAGATTAAAAAATCTAGAAGAAAAACAACAAAAGATTAAACTCGGCAAAAAAAATAAATGAATAAACAGACTGACAAAGCAATTGAAAGCCCATTTTTATATGTTAAGATATAAGTTCTCGTTGTTGTTGTAATAGCCCATTTCTAATATCCAATAATTGTTTGGCAAAATTTCCCGCCGATACCTCCCGTTGTAGTTGTACACGCATGTTAGTTTTCAAAGTCAATTTCTGTAAATGACGCCATGGACTGATGATTTAAGACATGCATTAAGTTCATCAGCGGGTGTTGAACGTGGTATAATGGGCAGTGTTTGTCGAAAATCACCAGACAATAAAATGAGAGCGCCAACGAAGATCCATCTGTTTCCCCTCAAATCTCGCAGTATACGATCAAGCGTTTCAAATGCTTTCTTGTGAGACATTGTATATTCGTCCCATATGATAATTTGACACGTTTGGAGTACTTTTCCCATTCCAAAGATGTTGCATGTTGATGCCTCAGTATTTTGCAAATTCAACGGCAGTTTCAATGCTGAATGCGCTGTTCGGCCACCATCCAAAAGAGTTGCCGCAATTCCAGATGATGCAATAGCCAGTGCAATGTTATTTTGTCATATAGGTTTCCTCTGTGTAAAAATACATGGTCATACTAATTTTTATGACAATTGGTTGAACGGGGCAGAAGTTGCTACTCTGCAGCGCCACCTGGTGGCGAGTGGTATCAATTATCGTATTCTATAAACCTTCTCCGTGGAAAAATACATATACATACCAATTTTTTTTAATAATCGGTCCAGCAGTTTTTGAGTTCATCGATGACATACAGACAAACATTCATTTTTATATATAAAGAAGAAGAAATATTAGTTTGGAGAAAGAATTCTGAATCCACTTGAACCAATTTTCAAAGCAGTTCTGCCACTCTGTAGTGGATACCTCCAAGACTTGCTGTTCGAAGGCTTCAATAACTTCTTCAGGCTTTGAAGATGTCGACCTCGCATTTCATTAGGTGCCAATTTAGGGCTGACGGATGACCCATTAATTCGATGTTTTGTGTGCGTAATTGTGCCAAGATACGCGGGACTCTCGGGGAAGTTGGAGCTCTTCGTTGTTGTTGTGGTTGTAGCAGCATAAACATTCCCCATAGATATATAAGGAATTCTGCTGTAGCGACAGTCCTTGGCCGCTTATAAAACCGGGTCGTTCCGGTAACGTAGAACCGACTGTCGTGGGAACGCGGAGCTCTTCGTCTACAATGAGTGATGGTTGGACTCCGATGACGGCATTCGGGGGTCGGGAGCTTAAGAAGGTAGTGAGAGTATCCCGATGAATGTCGTTAATTGTCTGTCTGTGCACTGTTCGATCCAGTAATTGGTGGTTTGTTTTGTCCTGGATCTCGTCCGCGTAGTTGAAGAGGTGCCTCCTGAAATGCCTGCGAGGCGGCTCAGGCTCAAGCAGGGGTCTACAGGAGTGTAGCCTTCGGCATTATAAGGCCGATATCATTTCGAAGAGTCCAAGGCTTGTAATAACTATGTCTAATGTTATTGTTGTTGTTGCAGCATATATGTACATTTTCCCACCATGTCTAATAATCCTATATGCTTTTAGTATTTGTATTTAGTTGAAAGACTTCGAGGCGTTTTGATGTACCAGCAACAATCGTTAAATCATTCGCCTTTAATTGAATTCGAGAGCCGCTAATTTGAAAAAATGTTGCAATATATGTCCATACAAATGGTATATGAATGCAATTTGGAGCACACTATTACTTACATACGTTGTTGTTGTTGTTTTAGCAGCATAAACATTCCCCATACTTACATACGGTGAATGCTGCTGGAGTGACAGTCCTTGGCCGGATATAAATCCGGGTCGTTTCGGTAACGTAGAACCGTCTGTCGTGGAAACGTCCTACATAGCTGCTGTTAGGATTACCATTGTCATTAAATTTGTCACCAAACAACATTTTTGTTTTCCCTATCCATATTTTATAAGCATTTTTTCTAAAGGTCGATAGCCGCCTGTTATTCGCAAATTAGAATCTGGTAGATTAGCATCAGTTGCCAATGTATGATAGGCCAATACATGTCCGCCTCCTTTTTTTGTGCAAATATAAGTTTGGAATAATAACAAACTTTAAAAAGAGTTTATAACGAAGAATTTTTGGACAAAAGTCATTTCAAAATTGAAATAAATTGTTCGTTATTGTTGTTGTAGCAGCAAAAACATCCCTCATACATGTACGGGAAGTACTGCTGTAGTGATAGCTCTTGGCCGGATATATAGTAAATCCGGGTTGTTTTTGTTATAGCAGTAACTTTGCCCTATCAGTTTAGTGCAAATCACCACCGGTCGTCTTCGTCTAGCTCATCTAACGGTAGGCCCAGGAAACTTGCTGTTTCGACAGGTTGGGTCCAGAGGGAGAGGGGTGTTATATGAGTGGGTTTGATGGGGTATGTGAAAATATGGTTAGTGTCGTGGGGGGTGCCTTCACATGCCGTAGTTGGTCGTTGCGGTAACGTAGAACCGACTGTCGTGTGAACGAAGTAAATCGAAGCAATTATTTACTAAATTTAGGACTCAGAATGCATCCCGAATGCCGAGGCTACGCTCTTAAAAATATGTCTTATTGTTAATGCATGCTGCCGCGATAGAAAAGATATCACCAAAAAATTATAATATTGGGTTTGTTCGTTTATAGTTGCACTGGGCAATAGCAAGCAAGTCGTGTAGAAGCATTTGAATAGAAACAGTGTCTGTACTACGGCAAGTGCAGGTAAATATGCTGCTGTTACGCTCCACCGTAGCCAAAATGTAAGTCACACCACGACGCATAATAAATACTGCGTTTGCGAGCAAGCCAACATTACATTAAATGGCAAGGGATGAGATTACCCAATCGTTAAGGAGGTTCAATTACGTTTTATTGTGATAAATTGTTCAAATCTGGTATGATAATTCGTAAATCAATTTAAGCAATCTAATTTTGATTAAAATTACATACTGATCTTTTGTTGTTTAGTAGTTATTTCGTTTATACATAAGTAAATACAATGAAAGCACGAGTGAGAGCTAAAACGTGCTTCTTCAGTTTTTTATAAAACACTTGGGCAATTTACTTTTCCTCGCACCATTCATTCTCCTTACGCACTTGCTCCTCCTCGGCTGGTGTGAAATCGTTTTTGATATTGAAAGTTTTGCGTATCTCTTCTGGTGTTTTGCCTTTGATCATATTGGCCACAGTTTTGCAGGTCACATCTAGTAATCCCTTTATATCCAAGTAATTTGCGGCTAAAATTAATTCGAATAGTGTACCCTGATCAACTTTTAAAAAGTCTGCATCCCAAGAGGAGATATCATCGGTACGTTTTTCTTTGTTTTCGTCATCTTCGGTTGGTTGTGGATCGTCTTTGTGATAAGTTGCCCAGGTAAGTACTTTACGTAGTATGGCGGAATTGACATTGGGTAGTGGAACAGTGGCGTTTTCGCTATCATCCATGCCACAATCCTCCAACATTGTCTTTATTGTCCCCGAACATTTTGCGATTTGTACGTCGGTCTCGAATTTTTCATCGTCCGATGATTGCAGTGTAATAGGCATCTCGATTTGCTATTTCTGAAAACAAAAAAAAAAACACCCATACAGCACATATAGAATATATATATATGTATATGAAGGAAACATCGATAACCAAAACCCGCTACGGCCTGTAAAAAGCCAACTTACTTTTGTTGACAAATTTTAATTTGTAAATCTTAGCTCGAAATTAATCGCAGTGCCGTAATTGCTAAATATTCTTAAACTTGTATGTTTTTAACAATTTGGAACTAGCCTGGAGTTTTTAAAAAATTATACTTTGATTTTCACAAAAGAATTTTCTGGGGCTACTATTGTAGCTGCTCAAAATAATTTGACGGAAGAAGAAAAAAGCAACGGCGTAATAAAAGGTACGTAGTGCAGAGTTGCATGTATGCGTATTTTTAAAGCCATAAACCAGCGACACCAGCTCACGAAAGAGTGATAGCATAAAATTGCGAGGATTATAGATTTGAAGATTTGATTGTTGCCTATGTGAAAAAAATGAGGTGGTGAAATGGTGAAGGGAACTGCCACGTCATGTATTTGAAATTGAATTTGTTGAAAAAGTGCCTATATCTGAGTGAATTTGAATTGGCTAATAGGCTAACGTCACTTGGGATGTGTATAACAAAATTTTAGCTTGTGTTAGTGTTATACGAAAAAAATCCACAAAATTTAGCTTTTGTTAAGGGATTTTTTTCGTATATCACTAACACAAGCTAAATTTTGTGGATTTGTTTTTTGTATAACACAAGCTTAATTGTATTAAGCGCATCCCACGTGACGTCATTCCATCAGCCGATTCTGTCATATTCACTAAATTTTTCACTAAATTCAATTGCAAATAAGTGATCTGATGGATTTGGTTCATGTTTTCATGCACTAACAAATTGCATTTTGGGGAAAAGCGGCGTCTTCTCATTTATTACTGTTTCCTTTCTGACGAAAGACTTTTTAATCGCAAATTTAATATACATTTATTTTGAAAATGCACAAAATCAAAGATGGCACGTATACAATTTTTCGCAATATCCCAGTATCCGATACCACTAGCAAACTTACGAACCTATCTGGGCAAGCAACGTCATGGCATTTGGTGAAATGTATAGATATGTCTGTTTAGCATGCAAAATGCCAGCCCTTTGCTTCATAGATGTTGGCAATATATGACTTAAAATATTTCATAGCATGGATTGCCAATTTCATTTAATTTGTTGTGTCGATTGGCAATCTCATTAAAATTCAGCATTGAAAGTCGTTAAGTTATGTGCGTGCAACCCTGTGTTGCAAGTGTAGCTAAGGAGATGTTCATACAGGGAAACTTTTGTGCTTCAACTTTGCGAGTTCTTTTTTGGTGTCGCACGTGTCGTTCACATAGGGCAGCTCAAGGTGGATTTATTAAGGTGACAGCATTCACCCAGCTGAATTTTTCGCCGTAGGTATGGCTTACGTCAAAATGATATGCTTTGTTTGTATGTATTGGTATGTTTACATTTGCTTGCTGATTTTGACGTGATGCTTAGACCAAACGCAACAACAAATACATGTAGGGTTTTACTTATATGTGTTTGCTGTCACCTGTAATAAATTCGCCTTGGGGCAGCTCTATTGCTTGCAATTGTTTTAGTTTTTAAACTGCAGCCAACAACAACATTGAGAAGAGGGGAAACGCAAAGCGAGTTGCGCGAGCACAAGCATCCATACAGAGCCATTATACACTCTCAGCTTGTTGTCAAAAAATGCCCACAGCTGAGATCAACTGATACCAAACTGCTTTTTTATGTAAGTTGGTTGCATAAAAATTTATTAAGTTTCATAGAACGTCGTATCAAAAGGTCTAAAAAATTACGTAAAAATTCAGATATTTCTCAATAAGAAACAATAGAGCTAAGAAATATATTCAAAAATATTTGTTGCTTTACACTTTCCAAGTCAAAGATATTATATTAAATTTTTTCTTTTCTTTATATTAAATGTTACCATAAAAATTCAAATTTGGCATAGCAACCCGTTGACGCAAAAATATAAAGCACTCACACCTGACTGCCTGTCAAACTCCTCCACCAAGCGTGCCTGTCAAAAAATAGGAAGCAGAAGAGTGCTTTCACATGTATTTGTGTACAATGTAAGCATCTCAGCGTCGCTCTTCTATTCTCGTCTCCCCATCTTCCACAAGTTACGAGTTGCCTCAACACAAGTTGCCCTGTATGAATTCACTTTGGTCTAAAGGTACTGGACAAGGCGAAGCCTGCCAAGCTGAGCTCGTTATAATAATTAATTTGTTTTCTTTTTTTGTGATTTGATGGTTGGAATCATGGTGGAACGATTTTTAGAGTTGTGGCCAAGACTAAACCGTTAACTGGCTTTCAGCGAATTTGAAAGAATCAGCTGATGTTTTGACGTAACCGGTGTCATAACAACGGTTTGTTTAAGAAAAACTTAGTTGTGTTCTCTGAATACGTGTAAAATGAGCGAGCAAAATTCTGTTGCCGAGTTTCGGTGACGTGGCAGCCGAAGCTACTCGCACGAGTATTTTTTTTCACCATAGCTGATGGCCAAGCCTGGCAATCTATCATCCTTGGTTGGAATCTCAAAGTGTGCCTTTTCTTTGTTTGTTTACATTCTCCTTGAAATTGTGACAATTCAACTACCTAAAAATCTCATTCCTCAACAACAAAAAGGTATCTCTTTTATCCCTACTCCCGCAGAATAGTCAGCGCATTAATTGCAATGTGGCTGCCAAAACAAGCAAAAAAACAAAGAAAAACACACAGTTACACATTGCATCAGTGGCGTCAGCAAGAGAAAGCGGGCAACCGCGGTAATAGCGCAGACACACCAAATTTAGCGAAGTCCTCAACCATCTATGCGATCCTTCTGGCAGAAAAATGTGAAACACAGATGGCGCTCCAAGCAGTGTTCCTAAGCAACGCTAGGTGGACATTCCCACTGTTTAGGACTGGTAGCGGCAGGCTAATCACCCATCCTGTCAGAAATCAAATAGATTAACGAAACCAACCTAGCGAAAGTGAGTGAAAAACGAAAAATATAGAATAAATCGTGTATAGATATATATATGCGTGCCTACATTTGAATAGAAGGGTTGGTTTATTTTCTGTACTTACGTCACTCTGTTGTCGAATTCGCCATAAATAAAATAACGGTTTTCAAAAAATGACACCCACTGTATTTTCGACATCGTTACAAGTGGTGTTAGTAAATCAGCTGATTTGTTCTTTTTTTTCTTTCGCCGTGTCCATGTGGCTGTCAGCTAAGAATGAAGCAAGGCGAATGCATTGTTTGTTTTCTAGTTTCCCATTACTTTTCTTTGACAATTAAACGTACAGAACATTGTTGTTGGTCTAGTGCCACCACCTTTAATGAATGCGCCTTGGAAGAAAGCAACCGGAAACTTTTCTTTTTTTCGAAAATACGAGGAGTGATTTGTTCCAAATTTGGTTTATAATAAAAATGTATGCGATTGTTTCGCATGCTTTAAAATAACAGTTCGCATGGGATAGTTCATCGCAAACAGAGATCTGGAGTTAATTGTTTTACTTGCAAAGCTTCTATGTTCAAATGGTAGCTTTAAACGCTGTCAGAATAATAGGAAAAAGAGAAGCGAGACTTTAAACTGAAATGTTAAGGGGCGACAAAGCATATCAAATAGACCATTGCACTATCCGAAAGTTTAAAACGCTTCATAGCGCTTTCTATGACAGACTTGATGAAAAAAATGACACGCATGGACGAAATAAGCATACGCGATGCCTAGACGTTCGATATATGGGTTTGCCTCACGATGGAAAGAATAATGAGATGGCCTATCGTGGTACCGTTACTTTGCTCTCAAGAAATTTGTCAATAAGTGACGTCGTATTAGCACCAGTACGGCCATTTTAATAACTTGATTTAGTATTTCTTTTGTTAATTAGTCTCGGAGTTTTAGTTCTTTCTTCATAACATTTTTCTAGCCTGTTTTAATTAAAATGTAATGTTTATAACTTTGTAAAATGTAGATTTTTTAAAAATTAGTTCAATAATTCACTCAGTTTTATTTAGCTTTACTTTTTTTAACATCTGCTCGCACTACCCGTGATTGCAGTTGCTGTTGGTGTTCTTCTGCTTTAGCCGTAAATCTCTCTCCCGCTACTGCAGTGTTACCTAGCTTTGGATATAAAAACGCACTAAAATGCCCATTTAAATAAAATAAAATACCAAAATTTTATTGAATTACTTACAAACTTTGTATGCGTGACAAATTGTCTTTAAAATGTGCGTTGATTATGTCGAATTTAATTTATGAGTTTTTTGTTAAGAGCACAACTTTTTGCTATATTTGAGGTTATGTAACAAGATAAGTTATTCTTTTTGTAGAAATGTTGTTATAGTTTCTTCAGTATTTTCTTGTATTTTGTTGCTTATTTTTACTATGACTACACCTCTTGATGCCCTATGTCTCACTAAGGATTCAGTACTGAAAGAAGCGATTACACCTCTATGGTTTTAATTCGCATTCAGTAAATTCAAACGATTTTTAACATGTGTAAAAAGGTTTTCAATGTTTAGAAGAGTTGAGAGAAGAAGATTTGATATTCTAACATAACCTTAAAAGAAGAAAAAAATTAAATTTTCAGAATATCAAATTTTATAAGAACCAACAAATTTTCAACACTAAAATCTTCTCAGAGTGACCTTTTTTAACACTTTTTTGTTCAATAATATCGTTTTTTTTAACTTACAAACACCAAACTTAAAAATTTTTTTACGACGAGCAAATGGTTGGCAACACTACACGACTCAGCTAATGTGACGTCACGCACTCTCTGATGGGCACAATCTTATTTCTATCACTCTTCGGTTTGCCTATGCTGATGATAAGGGCAGCTACCGAAAAACTAAATGGAACTAAAGCCTATGCCAAACAGCAGAGAGATTCTAAGCGAAAATCTATTTACTATGGTTAGAAAATTTTGCACTCCTGCTGCGCCTATTCGTAACATTTTACTACTGGACCTTTTTGAAAGTTACTTCGATGTGGAAAGACAGCGGATTAAGCAATTAAAAAAATGCAGTAATAGAAATCATTTCAATTTGCTGACTTTAATTCGTCTGGAATTGAAAAGCGGGCCCAAATTGGTGGGTTATTATCAAATTTCAGTCGAGTTTTGTTCGTTTAATACACAGGGAACTGCTCCTTCTTTCTCTTTTATATATGTCTTGTTTGCTCACTACTTCGTTCTGCCTCCCCACGTCAGCTGAATCAAATATTATATTACGTATTAAAACTGCATATTTATTTTAAAATTTTTGATATCTTTTTTTTTCTAATTAGACCATCGCATATGCTAACGAGCCACAATGCAGTCATCATATGTCCACAAGAATGTTGAAGTACAACCTCCAGTTCCAAATAATCGCACATGGTTATAGCGCCTGGCCGCCCACAGCGCATAAGTGGCCATCAAAAGTAGTATCGTTAAAATGGACAATATGAATTGGTAGAAAATTGTCATTCTCCGATAGCTGAAAAAGTCTCAGAATAAGCTTTTTAAAAATGACTTATTTATATCCATGCGGGAATATCCCTCACCACTTACATGGATGTTTTGTTTTGGACATTGCGTATACGTGACTGATGGCCGCATTCACAACATTTCACATCATTGAGTGTTCGAAAAAGATCGACCTTTTGCTTCTCCTTATATTTGCAAAATATATTTCGAATATCCTCGGATAATTCCATTACCTCGGACATATTGACAAAGAGATAGACTTTGGGAATCTCCGGTAAAAAAAAAAATTAAGGCAAAATATAGCTGCACAAAAATATAATTACTAATTTATGTCAATTTGCTATTTCCAATTTTAAATGGTTCCTTCGGGTTGGTACATTACATTAATAGTACTATTTTCAACTACTTTAGCAAGTGAAAAAAAAACATTCGAATACACTGAAAATATAGATGTACAGTTCATTTAAATAAGAAAAAAAAATATATTACTAAATAAAAAAATTATTACTAAATAAAAGAAAAAAATGGTTACTAAATAAAAACAAATTATTTCTAAATAAATAAAAAAAATTATGACTAGATAAAAAATTATTACTAAATAAAACAATATATTAAAAAATAAAACAAATATTACTAAAAAAAAAATATTACTAAATAAAAAAAAATTATTACCAAATAAAAAAAAAATTGTTTCTAAATAAAAGAAAAAAATTGTTACTAAATAAAAGGAAAACATGGTTACTAAATAACAAAAGAATTATTTCTAAATAAATAAAAAAAATTATTAATATATTTATTAAATAAAAAAAAAATATTACTAATATAAATAAAAAAAAATATTACTAAATAAAAAAAATTATTACTAAATAAAAAAAAATTGTTACTAGCAAAAGAAAAAAATTGTTACTAAATAAAAAAAATATATTACTAAATAAAAAAAAAATTACTACTAAATAAAAAAATGATTACTAATTAAATAAAAAAAATAATACTAAATAAAATAAATAAAGAAATTATACTAAATAAAAAAAAATATTACTAAATAAAAAAATGATTACTAAATAAGAAAAATATTACTATATTAAATAAAAAAAAAAATTACTAAATAAAAAAAATTATTACCAAAAAAAAACAAATGTTACTAAATAAAAGAAAAACATGGTTACTAAATAACAAAAGAAATATTTCTAAATAAAAACAAATTGTTGCTAAACAAAAGAAAAATATTGTTACTAAATAAACGAAAAAATGCTTATAAATTAAAAAAAATATATAGTTCTAAATAAATAAATAAAAATTATGACTAAATAAAAAAAAAGATTATTAAATAAATAAAAAAATAATACTAAATAAAATAAATAAAGCAATTATACTAAATAAAAAAAAATATTACTAAATAAAAAAAATGATTACTAAATAAAAAAAAATATCTAAATAAAAGAAAAATTATTACTAAATAAAAAAAATCAAATTTTAAGCTATGACTTAAGCCCTTGTTGTTGGAATGATCTTTTATGTATTACGGAAATGGAAATACGGCGGCCGCTGTAGCCAAATGGGTTGGTGCGTGACTAACATTCGGAATTCAAAGAGAACATAGGCTCGAATCTTGGTGTAAGACCAAAATGAAGAAAAAGTTTTTTTCTAATAGCGGTCGCTCCTCGGCAGGCAATGGAAAACCTCCAAGTGTATTTCTCTCGTGAAAAAATTCTTCATAAAAATCATTTGCAGTTCGGAGTCGGCTTAAAATTGTAGGTCCCTCCAATCGTGGAATAACATCAAGACGCCCGTCACAAACACCCAAAATGGGAATATGGGAATAAGTTTCCGTCCTTTCTTAGCCAAAGTTGCGAATTATTTAAACAATTAAATAATACATGATATTATGTGAAGTATGTGCCATTGGAGGCTACAACTTTACTCCATCTTCCAGGCGCATACGGACTCCTCTGACGAAAAATTCGAGTTCGTTTGACTTGATCCATTCATTGTTTGTTGATGCTCTCGTCAAAAGTGAACCGCTCTCCAATAAGGGCTGACTGCATTGATCGGAACAGATGGTAACCCGAAGGTGCAATGTCTGGGGAATACGAATTTTTTCGGTGCTCTTTCGCTATCTTTATCACTCTCGAAGCGTCGGTAGAGGGGGTGTTCTACTTTCTAAAAGTGAAAACCTCACCGGTCGCGGGGTTATAGTTTTTTAGTTATTTGATATCAAAATTAATATTTGATATATATATTATATATATATATATTTATACATATATTTTATTTAAAACAAAAATACTTCATTAATATTTAATATATATATGTTTTAGTTAAAAGAAATAGCGCCGCAGTCGAAAATTTGGAATTATACTGCCAACTACACAGCACATATATATATATTAAATATTTTTGTAAACAGTAATCTCGTATATTCATTTTGTGAGATTGAAACCCCAAATGTGGATCTAATATTAATGACGTTGCAAGATCATCGTTCTCAGATAGTTCTTTAGGCGTCATTCCCGTCGACTGAGAAATTCGACTAACACTATTACTGGCGGTACCATTTGTACCGCCTATAGCATTTCCTAAATGATAGCCATTAGTAAATCCGTTATGATGATGGGAATGACCATTAGAACTGCTACTACCACCACCACTGCCGTGTGAAGACATCGAATGTGATTTACCAGAGATGGTATGAGCTGTGCCGTTGTGTGAGGAATGATGGTAACCGGACGTATTATTGGAGGTGGAGGACGAGACAGTGGTGGTCGAGGAATTTGCGCATCTGTTATTATTACTACTTGTATCACCACCACCACGCCGCTGATGATTCGAACCAACAACCATTATGTTGTCTCTTGCTGTCACTGCCGCCGATGCTACCGCACCCGCTTAACAGTTAACAGTCACTGTAAAATAAAGAAAAATCAGCAAAAAAAATTAATGTCATTAATGCCTCACGCCAAATGTATATCAAAATAAATGGCAATCATTGAGTTATCAATGACCCTGATATAACACAACAACCCAAGGAAAGCACATAAATTACCTTTAATAAAAAAGTCTGTATAACATTATCTATGATTAAAACTGTGTAACATACACTTACGTTTCTAACACTTTTTATTGATATATACCATAAATTAACAATTTAAATTGCAAACTAAAAATATGCCAGCCAAATTAACAATAACTAAAAAGCATCGCTGAAATGGAGTGCTGCCAGAAGTAAAGAAAACAATGTGAACGCGAATTAAAACGAAGCAACAGGAACATAATTTTCACACACTCGTCTGTTAGAATAATGAGGTGATTGTCGGCTGCAGCGCTATTTTTTATATAACTTATATATATCTGAAAAAATAAATCATTTCTAAATAAATAAAAAAAATTACTACTAAATAAAAAAAGTTGTTACTAAATAAAAGAAAAACATGGTTACTAAATAAAAAAAAATTATTAGTAAATAAAAAAAAATATATTACTAAATAAAAAAAATTATTACTAAATAGAAAAAAATTATTACTAAATAAAAAAAATTGTTAATAAATAAACAAAATTACTATTAGATAAAAAAAAATTATTACTATATTAAATAAAAAAAATTGTTAATAAATAAACAAAATTACTACTAGATAAAAAAAAATTATTACTAAATAAAAAAAATATCACTTAATAAAACAAAATATGTAGTTACTAAATAAATAAAAAATTGTTACTAAATAAAAAAAAAATTACTGAATAAAAAAAGTTATTAAAGGAAAAAATTATAAGGAAAAAGCTCCTCATAAAAATCATTTGTCGTTCAGAATCGGCTTAAAACTGTAGGTCTAACATCGAGACACACACCACAAATAGGAACAAGAGCTTGGCCAAACACCCAAAAAGGCTGTAAGCGCAAATTATAATTATATATACATATATAGGGTGCTCAATTAAGAGAAGTTTTTTTATTTGCGTTTTTTTACAGATAGCGCGCGAGTTGTGGCAAACTGTCATCGTGGATTTGTTGAACAGCGTTTGGCATTTCATTATGGAAAGACTCACACCGCAGCAACGTCTACAAATTGTTCAACTGTATTATGAAAATCAGCGTTCTGTGACAAATGGCCGCAACATAACTGTGAATGGTGCTCGCTACCGTACCATGATATCGGACTTTTTGCTACCTGAAAGTGAATCTAATGATCTCTACGACATTTGGTTTCAACAAGACGGTTTCAAGGTCTATGCTGGTTGGTTTCAAGGTCTATGCTGATAAACCAGCTACGATTGAAGCTCTGGAAGCCAACATTACGCGTGTTATTCACGACATACCAGTCGAAATGCTCGAACGAGTGATTGAAAATTGGACCTTCAGAATGGACCACCTTAAGCGTAGTTGCGGCCAACATTTGAATGAAGTCATATTCAAAAAGTAAATGTCAAAGAATGTCCTTTCAAATGTTAAATAAAGGTTTTGAACATAATTTACATTTTTGTTTTTTTTTTTAACTATTGAAAAAAGCACCTCATGATTGATCACCCTATATATGATGTAATGTTACCAAGGTTTTGAAAAATTTGGCTTAATAAATTGGCGTCAGTACTTAACACACTTTGTTATATACAGTTAGAAGATCGAAAAAAGCGAATTTTCCAGAATTTTTCTGAGAAAACTTTTCAATTTATTGATCTAAAAATTTGTACATAATATGTGCTATCTTTTAACTGTTTTTTAAGACTTAGTATAAAAAAATATATTTATTTGTGAAGGAGCTACAGATGATCTCCGGGAGCTCCTCTCAAAAAAGACGCATATATATCACTGAACTGGATCTTCTGAAATTAAAAACCTAAACAGATTTCGTTAAATTAATGTTAAATCTAATAATTATTCGAAGGAATATGCAAAATAATTTTTTGGACAATATGGCGGTTTCTCAAAAACACAAATCGATTTTTGACTTAAATTTCGGCCTTAAATTCAAAATAAAAAAATATATACTTATCGATGAGAAAAGATCTTTGATTAATTACTAAAAAATATATTTAAGAAGCTCGTGTTAAAATTTGAAACTAATCGGTTTAGCCGTTTTCGAGTAATGTTGGACACCGACTTTGAAAACACCATTTTGAGAAAAACGCGTTTAAAGTTTAAAAATCACTTTACAAGCACTCTGAAACGCCTTTTCAAATTTGCGTGTAACTTCGAAAATATTCACCGGAGCGATATTAAATTTTCTGTGTGTTATTTTAAATATAGCAACAAGTGCTTTTAGACTAACTTTTGAACGAGAGAACGACATACCAAAACCGCTACCATAAATACAATATATTTACAATGAAATGGACAACTACATGAGTGCACGAGGTCTTCCATAAAAAAACGAAATCTAACTACATTTAAAGGCTTGATAATAATTTGTGCTTTCACAATTTAACTCGCGGCACTTCCTTTTCATTGCCTAGTTTAAATCTAGCAAATCACAATGTTGTCTCCTGCTTTTGTTTGTTTTGAATTGGTAAAGGACCTGACGTCAGACTTGTCAAAATCGTGAAAAATAAAGTAACTGTTTCGGGAATTCGCATTGAGGTATTACCATACTCGGTAGCGGGGAATCGTGGTCGATTCTAGATAAGTAGGAGTTTAACCTACTACAATAGCCAGAACATAATTGGATGAAAGTTGCACGGATCTCGGGTGGCAGTTCAACGCCGATAACAGCATTCGGAGTCGTTAGTTTAAAAATATGGTGAGAGTTTTCCGATGGATGCTGTTTAATGTCTGTGTATATAATTCGGTAGCATCCCAATAGAAATTGCTTGGTAGTGTTTGGTAACTTCTACAAAACTGGTTGGCTTTCGTCTACTCTTTCTCTTCACAAACAAGTAATTCCCCCCCGTTTTGTTTGTTTATTCTTGGCGCTTGACGACACAGTGAACTCGGGCTGTTGGGAAGAAAATAAGAGGTTAATAAAGTTATTCTTGACTAAGCATATAAAATAATTCTAAGCGCAAAAATATTTTAAATATGGTAAAGCATTTCGCAAATCGTGTGATATTCGTTTCTAACACTCTTTGGTTAGTTATATTTGTTGGCCCAGTCAATCTACTGGATCTACTTTAGTAATAGAGGTCTTTATTAGAGTAATAGATTGCCACTTGTTATGACTAGCGAGCTATGAACCATTGCCTGCTGAGACTAGGGTTACGGTATGAATTTCTTGTGCTGTCGGTACGAGAGTTTATTGTCGTGACGACGAACGAGGAGAACTACAACGAATGCGAAGACGCTGCTAAGAATTTTTGTGGTTTCTGTTTCCTTTTTTATTCGGTGTAAAGTGAACGCAAATCCAAAATTAATTTTTGTTTTTTTATTATTTTTGCGCTGTAATATTCGTGCTTATCTTCATTAAAAGCCAAAATGGCTTATGAAAATTGAACTTCTGGAGAGAGAGCGTAATGTCGTGAGGAAAGTGAAAACAAAGAAGTTGAAACTTCTGCGTGTTTTGTGCGCGAGAGCCTGCTCTGTGTAGTTAGCTAGCACGGTCAGCCAATCAGCCAGACAGCAGTCAGAAAAATTAAAATTGACGGAAAAACTAAACTAGAGCAAAAATCTAAAGAAAACCGTCTGGTTGGGATCCAAGCAACGGAGTATATTAAATACTTTGAAATTCTATGGGAGTTGGATTTCGAGTGACATTTAAATAGGTAAATAATTCCAAAAAGCGATTTATACTTATTGGTTTTTTTTTTTCGTTTTGGAAAATTTTCGTTCTTGATGGTTTGACTTTTCTTGCATTTTCTGAACTTTGCTGTTGACGCTGGCTTGTAATTTTTTCCAGTTATGCTTCAACAAACCATCGGTTTATCTCGCTTACACCAACGCAGCTGGAGTGATTATTCCCTGCAAAAAGTGATTATTCCCTTTGTCTTCACGAGTACACATATTGGCAGTGCTTATTGAAGAAGTAGATCGAACGAATGCCATCGGTAAAATTGGTGCGTTCGGTATAAAGTGATTGAGAGAACAATTAATTGAAGAGTTACATATGTATATAAAAGTAAAAACTCTGCATATAGTGAACGTATTGAAAGTTGGTTGAAATTCTACAAGCGTTCCGTGAAAAATATCTATTCAATATGTTGGTTGTGTGAATGAAGTTAATGACAAAAAAGCATGCGATAGCAATGGTGGCGATGGTCGGCTTCGACAGCTGATGCGAAGTAGCGGCAGCGCTGCCCAAGTATCAACACACTACTGCTCTATGGTATAATTGTCATTTCGCTCACACCTACAGCTGAATACGTGCGTACAAGTTTGGCCCTTTTTGTCGTGCGCTGCCACTAAAGTAGTTGCCGTTGTATTCTGTGTGGCAAAATCAAAACCGGCCTGTTAATGTTCATTGCTTGTAGTTATGATAAAAAAAAAAACAATTCAAATTGAATGTAAACTTCATTATATTAATTATGATAAGCATGCCAGTGTGCATTGAATGCACAATATTGATTAATTAATGCCAAAAGGGTGCGCTGTTCATAACACGAAAGCTAATTTTGTCTCACATTTAAGACGGAATTGACAAGTACGGCAACCCTACCAATCACTTTGGTTTTCAATGAAAACTATTGTAATTCGGAAAAATCAATTGAATTTCCACTCAAAAAAGGCATTTGACAATAGAACTGTGAGAAATAAGAGCAAAGCGTATTTACAGGCTTATTTATTAAAGGTAATTTATGTGCTTTGCTTGGGTGGTTGTATTATATCAGGGTCATTGATAACTCAATGATTGCCATTTATTTTGATTTACATTTGGCGTGAGGCATTAATGACATTCATTTCTTTTTTGCTGATTTTTCTTTATTTTACAGTGACTGCTAACTGTTAAGCGGGTGCGGTAGCATCGGCGGCAGTGACAGCAAGAGACAACATAATGGTTGTTGGTTCGAATCATCAGCGGCGTGGTGGTGGTGATACAAGTAGTAATAATAACAGATACGCAAATTCCTCGACCACCACTGTTTCGTCCTCCACCTCCAATAATACGTCCGGTTACCATCATTCCTCACACAACGGCACAACTCATACCATCTCTGGTAAATCACATTCGATGTCTTCACACGGCAGTGGTGGTGGTAGTAGCAGTTCTAATGGTCATTCCCATCATCATAACGGATTTACTAATGGCTATCATTTAGGAAATGCTATAGGCGGTACAAATGGTACCGCCAGTAATAGTGTTAGTCGAATTTCTCAGTCGACGGGAATGACGCCTAAAGAACTATCTGAGAACGATGATCTAGCAACGTCATTAATATTAGATCCACATTTGGGGTTTCAATCTCACAAAATGAATATACGCTACCGCCCGCTCAAAGTGGATAGTGCTCAGTTAAAGGAAGTGGTTGATGACTTTATTGCAACACAAAATTACGATGTGGCGGTGAAAAAAATCTTCAACGGGCCATGGATTCCGCGTAGTATCAAGAGTAAAAACAAGATAGCCTTTAAGCGGCTGCATGATCATGTAAGTTCGATTATTAAACTAAGGTGCATTCATTAAAGGTGTTGACACTAGACCAACAACAATATTTTGTACGTTTGTCAAAGCAAAGTATTAGCAAAGTAGAAAACAAAGTATGAATTCGCCTTGTTTCATTCTAAGCTGACAGCTACATGGACACAGCCAAGGCGAATTTATTACAGGTGACAGAACCCTACATGTATTTGTTGTTGCGTTTGGTCCAAGCATCACGTCAAAATCAGTAATCAAATGTAAACATGCGAATGTAAACATACCAATACATACAAACAAAGCATATCATTTTGACGTAAGCCATACCTACGGCGAAAAATTCAGCTGGGTGAATGCTGTCACCTTAATAAATCCACCTTGGACACAGCGAAATAAAAACAAAAACAAATCAGTTGTTTACTGTTACCACCTTTAATAGACTCGCCTTGTACTAAACTAAACCGGTTGAGAAATTTATATTTAACGTTATTTACATAATTTTGATTTTGGAAGTTCTTATTCCCCAAAATCATTACATTTTTAAAGTTGTTTATATATCACGTGCAAATAGAATATTTTTAACTCTATATTTTTTTCATATATTTATAGATAATTCGATATCTGCGTGTGTTCGACAAGGACAGTGGCTTTTTAATTGAGGCTTGCTATCGTTACTCGCTCGAAGGACAAAAGGGGGCCAAGATCAGTTCAACAAAGCGTTGGTCAAAGAATGATAAAATTGAATGCTTAGTTGGCTGCATAGCGGAGCTCTCCGAAGCTGAGGAAGCGGCGCTTTTGCACACGGGCAAAAATGATTTCTCTGTAATGTACAGCTGTCGAAAAAACTGTGCCCAATTGTGGCTCGGTCCCGCCGCCTACATAAACCACGACTGTCGTGCGAATTGCAAATTTGTTGCTACTGGTCGTGACACTGCCTGTGTTAAAGTATTGCGAGACATCGAGGTGGGCGAGGAAATCACCTGTTTTTATGGCGAGGACTTCTTTGGCGACGGTAATTGCTACTGTGAATGTGAAACTTGTGAACGCCGTGGTACCGGCGCATTTGCAGGCAAAGTTATAAACACAAATGGTAGCAATGATGCTAGTGCCTTGGCGATGGGTTTGAATGGTAGTTGTGTTATTGGCATGAACTCGCGCGATCCATCTACCAGTGGTGGTTACCGTCTACGCGAAACTGACAATCGCATTAATCGGATTAAAAGTCGCGCGAATTCAACTAATTCGACCCATGTGGACAATAGCGCTTGTACGAGCACACTTACATCATTGACTGAGCACTCAGTCGGTGCTCAAATCAAGAAGGGCGAAAGCGACGCGTTAGGCGTGGATATCGTTAATATAGAGAGCATGAAAAAGCAGCAGCCCACTGTTGTCGTGACACCACTAACAATGAAGGAACTACGCCAAAAGGGTATGACAAAATACGATGCAGAAATGATCATGGCAAATACGTATCAACGTCATCATCACCACCATCACACCCATCATCGTGGGCTACAGCAAGATGATAACGGGAAACAGATGACGGATACAACTGCAGCAATCAAAGCAGCTGAGAGTGGCTTCAATGTGGGCAGAGAGTCACTACGGAAATCAGCACGTGTCAACAGCACCAGCAGCACAATATCTTCTGGTTCTGCCGATGAGCTCCCGTCTAGCGCCATAACTTCGTACCGCAATAGCAACGGTGGTGGCACAGCTACGAAAGCACACACAATGAGCGCTGCCGCGGAGCCAAAGTCAAGTGCTGCTACAAGCGTGTCGCGGCGGCCAGGCAGAAGAGTACCTGGCAATGGTATACAGAAAATTAATGCAGGTAGCAAAACAAGCGGCTACGTGACTCGCAGCAGAGGCAGGAAAACACGCGCTGCCACAGTGGCGCTTTTACACGATGCTGATGAAGTCGATCAAAGGGGCGCAACTGAGTTAAATGCAATGGACGAAGAGTTGGACAACGAGATAGAGCAGCATCAATGCCATGGTGATGCCACAGAAGATACGCACGCTAAGTCGCGGTGCGAGGAGGAGCAGGAAGTGCTCGCAACAGCTGTAACAAAAGGTAACGAACGTCATCGACATGAGAAAACAACGCGCACGCGCAATGGACTGACACTCTTCAACGAGTCTTTGAGTAATAACAGCAGCGGTGGACGCGTACTACGCAATCATCATCACCAGCCGCCAACTACGCATAATAACGAAATAGTCGAATCAGACGCCGGTACCGATGCGAAACCAACTGCCACTGATGCCCAAACGAATCGTAATAATTATAAAAAAAATATTAATAATGGTAGTTTAAGTAGTTACTGTAGTAATAATAGTAGTGGAAATGAAGCAAATCAGTTTGTGGGGGGAATCGGCACAAGAATGTCGGTGTCGGTAAGTGGTCACTATGCAACAACAGCAGCAATGCAAGAACATGCCAACTTGCACACAAACGCCGCAGTTAGCGATGATAGTGAAAGTGTTGACGTTAGCAGCACAGCGAGTGTTCATAATAGAAATAGTATTAGTCCGAGTTTTCGCAAGAACTTAATAGGTTCCTTCGAAGAGGCGTCTCTAGGTTCAACATATACCCAACCGCCAGCTGAGTCGTTTCATCCAAGGGATTGCGCACAAGCCCATATACAGCGTTCAACGCGTCGCAACCAACTACGCGTCGGCAGTATATCGGACGCCGTAACAAAACCAACAAGCGCAGAAGAACTACGGAAGAGGCAATATGATAAGAACAGTTTTAACGGCACTTGTGAATCCGTAAAAGATTTGGGCGCGATGAATGAAACAATCGAGCGAGATTGTGCGCCTGCAATTGCTGCCACTGCCATTGACACGCTGCTGAAGACGCCCGAGCGACGTTTAAAGCTGACGCTACGCATGAAAAGGTCACCCATACTGGACGAAGTAATCGAATCGGGCACTAGTCTAAGCGACGAGAGCAGCAGCTTTAATGGTTCGTTCAGCCGCGCTTCATCACATTCAACCGAACCGGTCGAATATGAGATTTTGCGTATGGAGGGTATTTCGGAGCATGGCGGCGAGTATGACAGTATTCCATTGAAACGCAAGAAACGCCACAAAGCTAAGGAACATCATCATCATCATCGGCACCGTAGTCGACATCGGCAACATCAGCGCTATAATGCCGAAGATGCAACGTTCAATAACACAGAAGTGGCGTTAACGCCACCGGGCGCGCCTGCTGCGCAGTCCAGTCCGCAAGCTGTGCAGCCCGCGTCAACGACAGAAGCTGGTGGTGGATGTGGCGTTCATACGCCGCAAACAAAGCGTCTTCGCTTGATATTCGGCAAGGAGACGCACACAATAGACATTCCTGCGCTTAGTGCGAACGCAACGTTCAACACCAGCGGCAGCAGCACCGAGTGTGATAATGGAAATGACGCGACCGTACTGAGTGAATCGATTGCATCCAATGCCACGCACACCACCCGTTCGACCGCCGAAACGCCGACGACAAGCGCTAATGCCAGCATCAACAGCAGCATCAGCACTCGAGCGAACGCTTCGTTGTTGGCCAACGCCTCACTTTCCACATCTTCAACAGCACCCACTGAGGCAGCCATATCGCCGCAATCCAATACAAATTCCAATTCGAGTGCGTGTTCGTCGACAAATTCAACATTCGCCTCAGCCTGCTCCACCGAGTATGCAACGACATCGATGCCAATGCATGCCAGCCAAGACCGACAGGAACAGAATGCATCAACACCATCGCCTTTCACATCAGCCGCTGCGCTAACTGCGCCAACAACGGCAATAACGCCAGCAGCGATGACGTCAAATACCGTCGTAGCACCGCCATTATTGCAACACACACCGTTTACGCTGCTACAGCAACAACTACAAATATCTGCAACGTCTACGGTCGCAGCGCATCACAACTTTAGCGCTTATCTACAGCATCCGCTGAGTGGAGCAACTAGTAGTATAGCCGGGATTCCAAAGACTGCGGCAGCAAGCGTGCCGGCTGGCGTTAGCGGCAATAGCAGCGGCAACGGCAACGGCTGCGGCAACGTGATGAATGGCGTCACAGCAACACCAACTTTGTTTCTTTCGCAGGCGAGCGTACCGAAGCATACGTTTGGTTCGTGTGCGCTATTGCCACCGCCGACTTTTACGCGCAATCTGAATGTCGGCGCGCATGCGTTGTCGTTGGGCGGCAACTCAACTGCTACCAATAATGCTGTGCCCGCAGTGTCGCTGCGCGCGCTCAATGCACAGACGACCAAAAGCACAACCTTTCCGGTCTGCGCAACAACATCAATGTCAAGCATCGGCCCGATGAGTGGTGTGGGTGGTGTGGTTGGTGGCGGTGTCACCGTATTGGCCAAAAAAGCGACTGATCTCCTCATGAATTGACCTTCATTGTTGGTCATTGCACATTTGTTTGTTGCTTATCGACGTACATTGCCGATGTCGCTGCAGTTGTGGCTTTCTTCTAGGCTAAATTGCCTGCTAGGGACGCCCGCCGCGTTTCTGCGCTGCATTTCATGTAACAATTTGTTGTTGTTCCAATACTCTGTTAAAGATAGTGTATAATTTTTTCTATATCAATGGCTGTGTCTTAAAATTTCTTTTTAGCAGCATTTAGGGTTCAAAGTATAGCAAAATGGCGAGTGGTCCAAAAAAAGAAAAAAAAAAAAAAAATCAAAGATAAAATGTGGTAACAAGGCATGATCCTACATCTAGGTTATTTCGGTATTTAAATATTTAGTGGCATGATTATTATACAACACATAAATTGATGCAACAACAATTGATTAATCATCAATTACATGTTTAAAAATAAGTAAAAAATTTTAAAGTTATGATTTGCATTTCAAATAATTTTTAATCCATAAGAAAAACAATAAAAGTATACCAGAATTAATTAACAAAGTTAAAATATTAAGGAAAAAAGTACGCGAATTCGCCGACTGGATGTTTATTTGAAGTACATTGAACGGCACAAATGTCAGAAAATGCAAAAAAAAAAATGTGTGCAAAACGTTTGTAAAATTAACTAAGTTTTGAACTAAGTTGATTGATTTACGTAGAAAAGATAGACTCGTTTTGCCCATACGGTCTTGGTTGTTATTGTTGTTGTAGCAGCATAAACATGCCCCTTCGACGGGGAATGCTGTTGAAGTGATAGGCCTTGGTCGGGTATACATAAATCCGGGTCGTTTCGGTTATGCAGAACCGACTGTCGTGGGAAGGCACACGGTCTAGGTCCAATCAACTGATATGCTGGCCGCTAGAAAGTATGCGCCACTTGTATACAGTTATAAAATTGTTGCTTTTGGAATTGCGCTTCTGTCGGAGAATTCTGAAAAAGAATTGTGTAGTTTAAAGTGGGAAATTAAGTTTAAATTAGTGGCCGTCCGTGAATTACCACTCGGATAATTCCTACTTCTATGTTCACTGTGGACATTAAACATTAAATGATTGAAATTTATATTTCCGCTGCGGACCAAAATGGTCACTGCGTGGCTTCGTCCAGCCAGTGTGACCTAAACTACGGACCTTAGCACCCATGCAATATAACGGCTTGTAGTAAGAAAATCCTTTTACGAAACACAACAAAAAAAAATGAGTTGGTGCGAAAATGAGTACTTCAAATAAACGCGGTGTTGAGCTTTTTGCAAGTTGCCCATAATGTATTTTGTAAATTAATTAATAAAGTAGTGAATAAAAGTGTTACCACACTTGTTCGCACTATGCTTTAAATTTTAATTAGATAATTACTTTGAATCTTTTTTTAAATCAATATATAATACGTAATTTGATTTTTGATTTGTTTTGTTTAGGGTTTTTTCGATTTTTTATTTTATTTTTTTTTCTCTTTTCTAATTTTTTTCTTCTCTTTTTTTCGTCTTATTTAATTTTTTCCTTTTTTTATTTTTTCCTCTTTTTTAATTTTTTTCCTTTTTTTATTTTTTACTTTTTTTAATTTTTTCCTTTTTCTAATATTTTTTTAAATTTTTTTCTTCAATCTTTTTCTTTTTTTCTTCTTGTTTAATTTTTTCCTTTTTTCCTGTTTTTAATTTTTTCCTTTTTTATTTTTTTTTTACTTTTTTCCTTTCTTTTTAATTTTTTCCTTCTTTTAATTTTTTCTTTTTTTTTCTTTTTTTTAATTTTTTTTTTTTTACTTTTTTTATTTTTTCCTTTTAAAATTTTCACTTTTTTATAAATTTTTCTTTTTTTTTAATTTTCATTTTTTTTTCCTTTTTTTAATTTTTTCCTTTTTTTAATTTTTTCCTTTTTCTAATATTTTTTTAAATTTTTTCTTCTTGTTTAATTTTTTCCTTTTTTCCTTTTTTCCTCTTTTTTAATTTTTTCCTTTTTTTATTTTTTTTTTACTTTTTTCCTTTTTTTATTTTTTTTTTTACTTTTTTCCTTTTAATTTTTTCTTTTTTTTAATTTTTTCCTTTTTTTACTTTTTTTATTTTTTCCTTTTTAAAATTTTCACTTTTTTATAAATTTTTCTTTTTTTTTTAATTTTCATTTTTTTTCCTTTTTTTAATTTTTTCCTTTTTTTCCTTTTTTTTAATTTTTTCCTTTTTTTAATTTTTTCCTTTTTTATACTTGTTTTCTTTTTTCACTTTTTTCCTTTTATTTCTTTTTTATACTTTTTTTGTTGTTGCTAAGTTTGTTTTTCTGATGCTGCCTTAAAATTCATAATCAGTTGGGCTAATCAGTTAGTGAAAATAGCAATGTTTTTTGTATGTCATGCAAATAAATATGTAACATAACGGCATTTAGATAAGAAAAAGTCTCCATTGCGCGCTGCTTAATTTTTCAAATTTCCCATTGCTCTGAACTTACACTATAGATATGCATGTGTGTGTATGTATCTATGGTGTATTTTGTATGAATAATGTTGATTTGTCTTTTTCCCCTCTTTTCTGTTTTTTGTTTTTTTGCAGATGGAAAAGGTATACAAAATTGTAAAGAAAAATATGTGAATAATTTAAAAAATGAATTGACTTGTAGGAGTAATGCTCCGCTTAATTGCTATTTAGATAATAATCAACATGAACAAAAGTGCAACAACAACAAGCAAATCGATTATAGCGAAGACAGAGTGAACAGCCAGAAAGGCCACAAACCGATTTCTAATAGCCTCTTAAATAATCTAAATAATAGTGTTTATAAAATGTATTTGAATACTGAAATGATGCAACAGAATAATAGCCGTACATTAACAAAAACCACTACAACAAATATTGATAGCGAAAATCCTAACAATAATAGTAATGCAAGTAATTTAATGGTTAAGCAGTTAAGAATAAAAATCAAATCGAATGCAAATCATGTATAGATAAAATGCAAAAAAAAAAACTGAAAATGAAAAAACGAAAAAAAAATTAAAACATAAAATTAAAAAAAATAAAACACAAAATAGCAAACACTTCAGTAGGAGTGGTAATTGCCTGAGAAAGCCGAAGAAGTGCGCTGACCGACACTGCAATCGCATATTAAAGAAAAATTGAAAAAAAAAATATGAATATGTAATTAAATGCACTGTAGTTAAAACACTGTAATAAAGTAGGTTGTTAAAGCAGAATTTAATTTGTAAAATTAATAAAATTGAATGTAAAAAAAAATATGAAAAAAAATTATGCCTGCCAAACAGCGCTGATACACAAAGGATTGGCAAAAATGTAAAACAAAACAAATGACTAAAGCATTGTTCTCATAACGGATTCTGAATTATATCATTATTCTTGTTGTTGCTAAAAACGACTTCAAATTGAGAAAAATTGAGACGAATTCATTGGTAAACTCGATTGAAAAAACGTGAAGTGAGCAAATAATGTTCAAATACAACAAGAAAATCTATAATTGTTGTTGCTAAAAACAACTGCAAATTGAGAAAAATTGAGACGAATTCATTGGTAAACTCGCTTGAAAAAAGTTGAAATGAGAAAATACGAGTAATGTTAACATACAACAAAAATTATATACAGCAACAAAGAAATGAATATTTAAAGTGATTGTAAAACAATATTTTCAGTTATTTTAAATCGAAAACTACGCTACGGCAGCAACGGTTTTTGAGAATTTTGTAATTGTTTGATTATGTGTTGATTTTTGATTTTTGTATAGATTTTTGATTTTTCGCGCGAAATGCCGCGTAGCTGCGACCAGTAATCGAATTACATAGGTTGTTACGCATAACTGACTATTAACATTTCAAATGCTATTAGGAAACTCAGTTTCCGCTGAATTCGTGTAGTTATTCGTGCAGCAGCAATGCAGATGCGGTCTCGGATTTCAAAATCTAACATTTTGTTTTTGTTATGCAGAGCAAAATTATCTTGTCTCTACGCGTGGTGTAGAGTATTAAATATTCAAAAATGAATTTAGTAAAATGAAATGTAAAAAGAAAAATGAAACGAGCTGCGTTGTAAATAAAAGAAAAACAAAATGTGTTCTTTATATAAATACTAAAATAAGAAACAGCAAAATAATAATTATATAAAAAAAAAACAAAAACAAATTTAAATAAATCTATTTCGCATAAAAACTTAGAATATTAAAATAATAAATGTAAAATAGTTAAATAAAAAGCTAATGAAAAATTAATGCAAATCACTAATGGTTAAACAAATTCAGAAATGTGAGTGATAAAATCTATAAAAACTAAAAATATTATAAAAAATTGTGCGACTCTTGAATTTGTAAGATTGATTTACAAATGAAGCTATAAATAACAAAATGATTTGAAGCAAATTTAATCAATATGAAAATACTGAAAAATCTGATTTTAGTATGTTTAGTTAAATATTTACGCTTGGGCAACATACACATATATTATATATATATATATGTATATGTATATAGTTTAAGTTAATTTTACAATACTTACGTATGCTTGTAAATGCTTAGATTTGTTTATATTGCTCTAGTAATTTTACTTTAGTTAATTACATACCCAACATATATACATACATACATACAAACATACATAAATGCATTCATCTCATTAATTTTTAATGCAAATTTAAATATGCTTATTTTTAACTGGTATTTTTATGCATTAAATAAAGTTTCATTAAATATTTGTATACATTAAAGAAATAAAAAGGTATAAGAACAAAAAAAAACAACAAATGCATTGTAAATTAAATACATATATTGAAATGAACCTGGATTACCGATACAGTCGCCAAGGAGGATACAGATCAACACTTGAGATCTATGACCAGTTCCACATCAATAATTTGCTGCAAGCGCGTCGGCAGGTAGCGGACTTGATATTCTTTTTCAAAGTTGTGAATGGCCTGATCGATGCCCCAGATATCAATACAAGTAGTTGCTTTGAATGCGCACCTGTTGGACTTCCACTGAGACGCAACCGCCTGCTAAAAACCACAAGGACAACTAAAAACTATGTTTTTAACGATTCACATAACCGAATAGCTAGGATCGTCAACTCTCTGCACAACGAGGTGGACTTTTACAGCGGATCACTCAATACCTTCGTACCAGATATTAAATCACGTCTATTACCATACCCCTAGGTCAAACAACATTTCGAAAATTTTTTTTTGAATCAATTAATTGTTACAAATACCCTATTAATTTACTTAAACCTTTCCCCTCAAAATTCATTTTTCTCTTTTTGGTGTTTCTGTATTAAATAAATAAATAAATAAAAATGTAGGTAGATGCGTCTATAGCATAAACGCGCCCCGTAAATATTTGGGGAATCCTGCTGGAGTGACTGTTGGGGATATAATGAGTTAGTGGGATATAAATTTGAGTCCTGCCGGTAACGCAGAAGCGACTGCACTGTCATCGAGAGCAACTAAGGATTGGCTGGCGCACACAACCGCAATTGCTACTAAAATCCAAAGCCGCAACAAGGTCCTCAATCGCTAGCCGGCAGTACTTGGGGCAAAGACAAAAAAATGTTGCTGGCGACATTTAAGGGGTTCTATACAATTAGAATTGTCAAAAAATCAATTTTTTTTTATTTATTTTTCTTAAAGGATATATATTTAAGACTACATATAGAAAATTTAATATCGTTCCGGTGAATATTTTCGAAGTTACACGCAAATTTGAAAGGAGTTTTGGAGTGCTTGAAAGTACAAGTAAATGCGTTTTCTCAAAATGGTGTTGTTCTTGTTGTTGTAGCAAAATAAACATTCCCCATACTTACATACGGGGAATGCTGCTGGAGTGGCAATCCTTGGCCGGATATAAATCCGGGTCGTTTCGGTAACATAGAACCGACGGTCGTGGAAACGCTCAACGTACCATACACCATACTCAAAATGGTGTCTTCAAAGTGGGTGACCAACATTACTCGAAAATGGCCAATTTAAGGGGTTAGGTGGGTTACAGAGGTTCAAAAAAAGGGTATTTTTACTATTTTTTTTTAATATATACAATCATATATTTTATTTAAACAATTCAGCATATCAAAGATACATATTTAAACAGTATTTTGTGAAATTTTTATTTAAAAATTCCGAAAACTCAGCCGTTGGTACCTCATCTCCCTTGACGTCTCACAAAAAAATGCTCTTGCCGTGGACAGCATAACTCATTATTGGTTCATTTAAAATCAAAAAACCAAAAATATTTCGTTAGTACATGGATAAATCTCGTTACTGGACGAAGGAAAAAAAAATAAAATTTAATTTGAATTTTTGACAGACTTTGAACAAAAAAACACATTTTTTGGTCAAATTTTCGTCATGTGTTGGCTCGAAAAAATTAGTTGTAATAAAAATAAAAAAAAATCCGTCGTTCAATAACTTTATAATGTTATTCCAAAGATGTGTGCAAAATTTGAACAAAATCGCTTCATAACTTTTCGAGAAATCGTGTCCACCGACTTAAAAAATCGAGTTTTGAGATAAACGCGCATACCTGCGAAACGCTGCACTGACATGGCCTGATGGGCGGAACTTCTGAAGGGTCTATCTCGTAGAATTTTACTCGGATCAATTTGAATTTAATAAGACAAAAAAAAAAATCGATTTTTTGAAATTTTCAAACCCCCCTAACACCTTTAAGGCCGAAATTTTGGCTAAAAATCGTTTTGTTTTTGAGAAACCGTCATTTTGTCAAAGGAATGTATTTTACTTTTCCCTTCGATTAATTACTAGATTTAACATTACTTTAACGAAATCTGTTTGGTTTTTGAAGTGAAAACTTCTTTAGAATCGTTGGGAGTGATTTGAGAAAAAGTGAAACGAAAAAAGCGACACTCTTGGCTACGAAGCGTTATATTATATGTTGATATAAACGTAGCGACGAACTAAATAACTTTTAGGCCAGCGCCGACAGCATGGCGCGATAGCCGAGCGGCTAGCAATGTGAGCTTCCGATCCAAAATCCTTGGTTCGAATCACAAGAAAAAAATTTTTTTTATACAGTTATTTTATTTTATTTTATGATATGTTTATGAGGAGCTTTTTTTCATGGCAGAAATGCACTCGGT
Source organism: Anastrepha obliqua (assembly GCF_027943255.1). Classification (NCBI taxonomy): domain Eukaryota; kingdom Metazoa; phylum Arthropoda; class Insecta; order Diptera; family Tephritidae; genus Anastrepha; species Anastrepha obliqua. Next base: position 14,557,720 of record NC_072893.1, read on the forward strand.
GTTTTGCCATTGCCTGCTGAGGGGTGAGCGCTATTAGAAAAATAGTTTTCCTTAATTTTGGTGTTTTCACCGAGATTCGAACTGACGTTCTCTCTGTGAATTCTGAATAGTAGTCACGCACCAACCCATTCGGCTACGGCGTTTGTTTAATTTTACTGATGCAAAAATGAGGAAAAATATATGAATAAAGTTTGCTTACTGTTTACACATTTTCCAAAGGTGACGGAGAACCAAAAAAAAAGTCGATTTTCAAACAAATAAGAGTGCATATGTGTAATTGTGTTAGAGTTTCGGTCACGCCCCAGCAAAACCTGCGTGCATATGTGTTTGTAACATTCAAAAAAATGTAATTGTGTTAGAGTTTCGGTCACGCAGGTTTTGCTGGGGACGCTCATAATAGCAACCGCGAGTGTATTTTTATATTCGTAAATATTTTCATTTTTAAATATTTACCGCAATTATGCCGAAAAATAATGCAGAAAAGTGTCGTGAATATCGACAGAATAAAAATCAATAAATAGCATCACGGAATTCATTCACGAAAATTTAATAAAGTATACACCAGAAGTATCGCGGATACTTAGAAAAGATTACAATAAAGTTCCAATGATTTTAAGTGGCGATTTTAACGTAAATTTTGCATTGGACACAGCGGTTCCTTTAATTGACGTTCTCAATACAAAATTCAATTTAAAAATGTGTAACAATCGCACTGAATCGACAACACGATCAAAAACAACCATTGACGCGGTATTTCAAAGATATGTTGACAACATCGAAACCAAAGCATTTGTATCATATTTTAGCTATCATAAGCCACTCGTATCATTTGTTGAAATTGAAAACATTGAGGATGAATAATAATAAAATGAAGAAAATAAAATATGAACTTTATAGCAATATTATAATGAACCTATAATTATCCCGCTCCTAATGCTGCTTTCGTCTTATTCTCTCTCAGTTTGTTTTACGGAAGGTTTCACTTCTATCGCGTCTAACCGTTAGACTGGTATTTTTTTTTAATTTCAGAGGATCCAGTTCAGAGATATTGTGATCACCGCAAAACGTCTTTTTTGAGAGGAGCTCCCGAAGATCAACTGTAGCTCCTTTCCAAATCAATATTTTAACTAATACTATGTCTTAAAATACAGTTAAAAGATAACATAATATATGTGTACAAATTTTTAGATCAATAAATTTAAAAGTTATCTCAGAAAGCATTCTGGAAAATTCGCTTTTTTCGGTCTTATAATTGTATATAACCCCTTAAAGCAATTGGTCAGCCGGTCCTGCGCCTGTCTGTTTGTCTGGAACTAGTGATTCGCAGTGGACTAATCTCCAGAAATTTCAAAAGACTACAATCAGGACATTCACGTGATGTCACTTGATGTTTCCCCCTATAATACCTACATAACGAGGCACAGATGCACAACAAAATGCTCAGCAAACAGTTTCTACTCGAGTGCTACAGAAGTTTTCACTCCTGTAGACACTTGCTAGAACTTGAGCCGCCTCCCAGGCATGTCAGGAGGTATATCTCCTCAACTATTTTGACGTGTTCCAAGGCAAAACGAACCGAGAGCTACTGTACCGCATAATCTTTAGACCTACGCTAAATGACATTCATCGGGAGACACCACCTTCATAAGTTCCCGTCCAGAGAATGCCGTAATCGGAGTCCAACCATCACCCATAGCAGATGAAGAGTTTCTGCTACCTGGAGAGCCTCGCGTAACTTTGGCACAATTATGTTCTGGATACTGTAGTAGACTGTAGACTCCTACCTGTCTAGAATTGACCCAACATATGTCCAGCATGTGAAGGTACTCCGCACGATACTAACCACCTTTTCACATGCCCCAAACCTACTCACCTAACACCCCTCTTCATCTGAAACCTAAACTGTCGAAATAGCAAGTTTACTGGGTCTACCGGTCGATGAGTCTGAAAAAGATGTCCGGTAACTACATAGCACTGACAACAACAACAACAAATGATTAGCCCAGGCAATAGGAGATTTTGGTTAGTTGGCCCGTTCAAGGTATTTAACAGACGAGGACTTGATGTCAATTGCTACTCGTTGTAACAGTTTTGGACCTATTTGTCACATCATAAAATATTTCGCATAAATTGTTTAGGAATTTTGCTGAAGTGATAGTTCTTGGCTGGATATGGCATTTGGTGTCTATCTTAACTCTCCCCTGGACACCTCTTTTAAAACCTTCGGTTGGACACCCTGGTCTGGCCATTTGTCGTCTTGTTCATGGCTCCCTTTTAAACGATTATATCTCTAAATCGATAGAAAACTAAATTCTAGGGAGCTACCTGGAAGCTCAAAGTCATTAGCAATAATAGAAATATGTTAAATTCAGTCGAAAAAGCCAGTCTGGCCAGACCCGGATGCCCAACGGCTGGATAAATACGGTGTTCTTACTAGTTTCGTCCGGCATTATATTATTTTTGTTGTTATTGTAGTAGGATAAACATTCCCCATGAATGTTTGTGGAATGCTTCTGCTAAGCCTTAGCCGGATATAAATTCGGGTCGTTCCGGTAAACTTGAACCGACTGTCGTCGAAACGATATATTGTCTCTTCGCCCCCAAGTGAAGCTAGCCAATGGCCGTTGATGTATCTCTATTATGTTGCTTATGTTGTTGTTATTGTATGATAGTATCCTTTTTTGCTTTTTATTCCTTGATAAATTATTGTAGTATCCTTTACAAAGTCCAAGGTCCTTTTAAGTGCAGTGAAGCTATCGGTGGTCGTCGTCGCCAATCTCATGTGACGATAGGCCCAATAAATAGCCCATAGGGAGTTTTGTGCTTGGGCTATGATCGCGATTTCCTGTGAAGGCTCGGAGGGGTCATTATTGATGGTAAATTGGATAACGAAATCGTTACTCGTTTTAGTATAATTTTAAAATTAACTAACTTGAGAAAACGGTCAGATTTTTAGGGTTACGTTACCTGAGCTATTTGATTAAGAACTGTGCACCTACCTACATTCGCTGAATGTAAGACACTCGTCCGAGTACTGAATGTATGCAGTCATGCCGCTCAATTTTTATGTTATACCGAGAATTCATAGCGGCAGTATCTCAGTAGATTTAAAATAGCTTTTCTCCATAACTTGGTTTTTCCGAATATGAATATGATCATTGCTTAAATATTTATTGTAAGCTTGACCAACACTTTTCGATAAACTTCACAAAATACTTGGAACCCCTGATCTGCTTGACCAATTTGTATTGGATTATTTAACAGCTATAATTGATTTTCGTATCAAATATTAACTTTCAATACATTAAATATGCAACTATTTATATAAATGAATTTTTTTTTATTTTGAAGATAAATTAGTAGGGGACTTTTTGTACACAAATCCGTTTATTTAGAGGTTCGACCAATTGGCAAACTGGCATTCCTATACAGTAATGTACTTTTTAATTGGAAAATAAGACGATATTTTAGTAGCTAAAACGTTATTAACCTGCATGTACGAAAACACGCTCGCGAATGTAAGTATATAACTACATCTTCTCATTCCAGTCTTTTTTTAATGACCATATTTCTGGAACTCCCATTCTCTGTTATCCAATGGGCACACCTGCCGAGTCTTCAACCAACGAGAGATGCAATGAAAATGAAAAGCGTGATTACAGACACCCCAAGCGACAGTACATTCCTCGCTGGTGGCCGACGCTTGATTTGCTTGACATTCGATACACAAATCCATGATGTGGTTGCGGCAAATGGCACAATTGTCAACGACAATATCTATGAGCGAAATAAAGTTATGAATGTAGTACATTTTGAAATTTGTGCAAGGATTTCATTTCAAGGTTATGTTGCTATGAAGCGAGCGTCGCATGAAGTGCGCTAATTTGATTCACTTACCCCAAGCCCACAACGCCACAGCATTCCACTAAAAAATACACAAACGTTTTTGTTCAATAATCGTAAAATAAGTGTATGAATCTTTTACGCTTACTTTCTTTACATCGAAACGCTTCTTTTCACCCTTGCTGCTTGAGGTTGGTACCTCGAAATCTTCCTCGTCGACTTCCATTGTATTTTGACCGGTCGTTTTGACGGTGAACTATTTATTTATATAAAACAGGAAACTTTAATGTGAAATTGCACTTTCACAGTATAAACTGCAATTATTAAACAGTTTATAATATAAAACGAAATTCCAAATAATTGCAAGCTGTCAAATAATTTAAGACAATGAAATGTAAAATGTCAAATTTTGTACGCAGGATGACTGTTCGCTTAAGTTCAGTGATGCTTCTTCTCACTTAACGTTTGTTTGGGGGATTTTTTTGCATATAGCTTAGGACGGAAATTCCTTTTGCTTGATTATAATAGACATAAAAGAGATAAAAGCTTAGACGACAATACTAACAGATCATTATTTTCAAAAGAAATAGTAAAAGAATTGTACTAAATGCCGTAATTTAAGTGATACTTTAGTATCAATAATCAATACATATAAAACGTGAGATTAACATCACTGTTAGCAGTTGTAGGGGCCCCTGTACTTTGAGAATTGTATGGGCTTCTATTTCATCACACTTTAAAAGTTATAACTAAGCTTTCTCTAGTCTTAATTTAAAGCCGAACAGCTGAATAATAAAGGAATATTTCGAAATTTGGACGCTTTCACTTCTTTATGTGAACTTTAAATGAAATCTTAATGTAGTTATCGAGTATTTTATACACATACTTTTGCGTATGCAATATTTTATGTAATATGTAACACCCTGTGCAAAAGTGATATTTTCATTCGCGCGCTTGTATTTAGTTTTCGCGTAATCTGTTAGTGCTGTTACAAGACGGAAATTATTTTAAAGTGATAAACGATGGAAATAGTAATTATATTCTATAACTGTGTTCTTTTAAGTGAATCTCGTTAAATGTGCTTGATATGAGACGGAAAAAAATTGTGTATAATTTCCTTAATATCTAAATGATTCAATCCGGGGGACAACAGGTGGGTGAGTGGTTTTAAAACATGAACGAACGTGTTGTAACTTGTAATTATACCGGAACCGGAATATAAGTTCATACGCCATATAAGTTCTACGCTCGTACACAATAATTTGCATAACGTTTTTATATTCTTTTACAATTGAAACTTACAAGGAAGGGAAAATTGTGAGTAGCGGCATTCTTTTTGAGGGAATTTCAAATTTTTATTGAATGAATTTTAACTTGCGATAATTTGCCGGTAAGTAAAACACCTGTTTACAACTATATGCTCATACAATACTAAATGGAAAACTAAATTTGAGAATATATGACAATAAAAAAATATTTACATACTTTTATATACATACATACATATGTACATATAAATATATAATATACTATATATTTAGTGTATGGACCACTCTGTGACATTTAATTTTGTGGAAGTGAAAACATAAAGCGTATTTAACTTAACTTACAAAGCATCCTCCGGAAGCGACAATTCCATATAATGCGTTTCCTCTACAGTCGCTTCTATAAAATTGACACAGTCATACAAAATTCAACTCTGCTATGTAATAATAACAAAAACGCTCAAATGCACCTTTTATTGAACCAAGAGATTATTAAATTTAAATATTTGCTACCAGATAATGCGTGCGTCAGTTCGATAATTTCATTTTGATGCCATAAATTATCTAATTTAAATGTAAATAAAGTGTCTAAGAAAAAAAAAATATATCTACATATAAGCCATCCGTTTTTATCTACACTAATATTATAAAGAGGAAAACTTTGTTTGTTTGGTTGTAATGAATAGGCTCAAAAACTACTGGACCGATTTTAAAAACTCTTTCACCATTCGAAAGCTACATCATCCACGAGTAACATGGATTATATTTTATTTTGGAAATAGGGCTCGAGATATAGGTCAAAACGTGGACCTGGGTAACCTTCGGATGTGTATGTACAATATGGGAATCAAATGGAAGCTGTTGGTGAATGCTTTAGTCCAGTGTATTTTTCATGCCGCTCCGTGACTAGGGTCTCGAGATAGAGACCAAAACGTGGACCCTAGAATGTGTTTGTACAATATGGATATCAAATTGAAGCTGTGGGTGAATGCTTTAATACAGAGTATTTTTCATGCCGCTCCGTGACTGGGGTCTCGAGATATAGGTCAAAACGTGGACCCGGGTAACCTTTGGTTGTGTATGCACAATATGGGTATCAAATGAAAGCTGTTGACAAGTGCTTTAATACGGGGTAATTTTCATCCTATTGATGACTAGGGTCTCGAAATATATGCCAAAACGTGGATCCACCGTGTCTTTGCCCAGCGAAGCGGGCCGGGTTTGCTAGTTTTACATGAGTTGTGACCCTTTTGTATTTAGGGTGCGATATGTTTAGTATGTCGAGGTCGATTCTGGATAAGTAGGAGTTTAACCTGCTACAGTATCCAGAACGTAATTGTGCCAAGGCTACGCGGGACTCTCGGGGAAGCTGGAGTTCTTCATCTGCAATAGGTGGTGGTTGCATTCGGGGGTCGGGAGCTTATGAAGGTGGTAAGGGTCTCCCGATGGATTCTCCTTAGAAGTCAATACACTTCTGCATTCGCTTTTTCGCAATTTTCAAAGCACCTTTGCCACTCAGAACTGGATATCTCTAAAATGAGTTGTTTACAGTCTTCAACCACTTCTTCAGGCGTTGAAAAACGTTGAGCTTTTATTTTATTTTTCATTATGTTCGGGAACAAACCGCGACTGAATTTCGACAACATTTCTTTACATCAAGCGTTATTTTTTGGGAAATTTTCATATTATGAGGTATCCAACAAGAAACAATCTTCTTGACTATCAAATGTTCATACAATATTGAATGTATAATGGCTCCACTAATGCACAAATGCACCATGCCTCTATCTCCCGATATGTCACATGGCGATCGTGAATTAACACATAGGATCGATTGTATCTGGCAAAACAACCTTTTTGGACGGCCTTCACGAAACTCATCCTGCAAAGATCGACGGGCACGTTGGAACTAGTTGTACCAGCGTTTCACAGTGACTAAGTGTTGTGCTTCAACGCCAAAAGTCGAAGTAAATTGATCAATGAATTCCTGTCTCGATAATTCACGCCAAAAATCGAAATATATATGATCGCTCACAAATATTTACGAGTTAATTCCATTTTCTAGGTGAGATGATTTTATCAACACACTTAAAAAAGTACAAAAAAAAAAATCGCAAGTGCTATAAGTTTATGCTAAACAATACCAAACTTTTCGATAAAAATATAAAAATATATATATAATATATAACTATACATATATAGTTCTTCCAAGACGCAAAATATAAAAGGCAACCCTCACACGCCCCTATATTTAAAGATAATATGGGTGCCAGATGGGTAAGGAGAACGTTTTCTCGTGGACGGATTACATTTGTTTGGGCTTAAAACGAGAAAGCCCATACAAACATAAGAAAGTGATTATGGATTTTCACTTTTGAACTTGATGTTTCTTTATTTCATTTATTATTTTCATTATTAATTATTTTAATTAATTTTGAATGGTTGACTTGCAAGGGATTTTAGAACTTCAACCACACAGATACCACACGGAGTTTTATATATATCATTGCCGCTTACAACCTTTTTAGGTATATGATGTTGTTCCCCAAATGGAGGAATCTAAAGTTTTAAGTTGTCTTCGAACGGCAGATATTTTTTATGCGGAGGGTTTTCATGGAATAAATACACTCGAGCGGCGACCACTATTAGGAAAAACTTTTTCTTTCATTTTGGTGTTTCATGCTCTTAGGTTTGAACTTACGTAGTTTCGAAACAAACACACACCACACAGCTCTCACCTCAAAATTTAATTTAAATAAAATTTTTGGCTATTTTATTATTTTTCAAATGATTAGCGAATACTTACAATTAATTACACAGAATTTTTTTCGATTACATTACAAAACAAAAATTAACTAAAATAAAACACAAACTGGCGTCTGGTTTGAATATCTAGAGTTTAAATTGTTTTAAGATTCGTGTGTTACCCTGTCCCTAATGGAAAGGGAAATTTATGAATTTTGTCCCGCCGGCTATTTTGTTCGCTTTAAGAGTTGTGTACCGTTTTAAAATTTGTCATGCAGCGAGTAAGCAGAGAGGCGAAATATAATGTAAGATCCTAAATTAATATCGTAATAATTTTATTTGTAGCCTCTTAAACTTCATTGAGGAAATAAAAGTGCATAAAAACGAGCAGTTGCCTCTTTTATTCAAGACTCCCTCAAAGCTGAAGAAAAAAAATAAATAATTGGCGCCAACACTTCTGTTAGGTGTTTGGCCGAACTCCTCCTCCTATTTGTGGTGTGCGTCTTGATGTTTGAAGGGGTTATATACAGCTAGAATTTTCAAAAAATCTATTTTTTATATATTTTTTTCTTAATATACATATATTTAAGAATACATACAGAAAATTTAATATCGTTCCGGTGAATATTTTCGAAGTTACACGCAAATTTGAAAAGGCGTTTCAGAGTGCTTGAAAGTGAAATATATTTTTTAGTAATTAATCGAAGATTTTCTCTTACCGATAAATATTTTTTTTATAAACAATTTAAGGCAGGAATTTTGGTCGAAAATTGATGTTTTTTTTGAGAAACCGCCATTTTGTCAAAAAAATTTATTTTGCTTATTCCTTCGATTAATTACTGGATTTGACATTACTTTAACGAAATCTGTTTGGTTTTTTAATTTCAGAGGATCCAGTTCAGAAATATAGTGGCCACCGCAAAACGTGTTTTTTGAGAGGAGCTCCCGGAGATCAGCTGTAGCTCCTTTCCAAATAAATATTTTTACTAATACTTAGTCTTAAAATACAGCTAAAAGATAACATAATACGTGTACAAATTTTTAGATCAAACTAATTTTTGATCGAACGGTAGATATTTTTTATGAGGAGCTTTTTCATGGCAGAAATATACTCGGAGGTTTGCCATTGCCTGCCGAGGACTGCAACAGCCACTTTTGAAAAGGGTCTTAAAAACACTGTATGTAAATAAAATGAATTCAAGCCTTTATCTAAAGGAGAGCAGTTTTATTTTTAATTCGGTAGAATAGCAGTAAAATTTGAACACTTAATACTTTTTATTAGAAAATATCTATACATTTCGAAACATTTTTAGTTAACATAAAATCTACTTACTTAAGCTTCGAATACAAATTTGTAAATAAAAATTCTGTATTAAGCAACAAATGGGCGACTGTCTATAATACTAAAGTATAATACATATTTTGGTTAATGGTAAAACATAAATATATAAATATTATGAACTAATAGATGTGGTCAGAAGCACAAACCGCTCAAGCCTACTTATGCAAGAGTGGAGTTACGATACTATACACGTAAGGACGATCTTATGCCCATAGTTTCAGTTGTAAGGAAATTTGATGTCAAAATTCCATTGCGTTACTAACGGAGTAATCCAGAGCGCATTCAAAGAAACTTTATGGATATTTTCTTCACCGATGGGTTCAAAAATGAAATAGGTTCTCGAGCCGGATGTTACTTAAACAATAGTAATAAGTATAATTACGCTATGGGAGGAATGGCAACTAATTTTCGAACTGAAATTTTTGTCATTCTGAGAGTAGCAGAATGGATAATTGAGAGGAGATGGAGCTGGAAACGGATTGCAGTCTTTAGTGACAGTCAGGCTGCACTGAAGGCCCTGGAGAACGCGAACTAAACCTGAAAGATTGTTCAAGAATGTAAGATTAATTCTGTTGCTAGGGCACAAACTTGTACTTATAAGGGTTCCCGGACACCGCGGTGTTCAAGGAAATGAAACTACCGATGAGTTGGCCAACTGCGGATCAGCGGTTACCAGCCAATAATCGGAATCAGTTCTGCAGGAATCATGAATTGGATCAGCGATTCCAGTCTAGAACGCTGCAGAACTGCAAAGTGTTTTGTGACAAGCTCATACACGAAAACTATCGAACTATCTTCTAAAACTCGAAGAAAAGACATTCGGTTGAGGGTGGGTATTATCACAGAACACAACCCGTGGGGTCAGCATAGCACCACCATTTGAATCATTGTTTACCCAATTTGTCTGCTTTGCGTAGAGGAGGCGGATATCAGGGAGCAATTTCTCTGTGAGTGTCCTGCCATTTCCAGAGCAAGGCTACGAGTTCCGATCTCACGAGAATGAGGAAAATTCGTTCTCTCAAATTGGCGCATATTTTCAGATTAAACAAAGAATCTGAAAAATTCTCACTGGACTAGTCTCTATCTCTATTCTCTGTCTCTGTCTCTATTCTATCATTTCTCTTTCTCCCTGCCAGTTCTCTTCTTTCCTCCTTGGCTATCAACCCTTTTACTTCCCAGAGCTTCGAATACAATGAGCTTCATAGCCCGAGTGTTTTGAGAGTTACCAGTCTTTCCGTGCTTCTTCTACCAAGCATGTTTTCGACTGAGACGATTTTTGCTTGTGACCACAGTTAACATTTAAGATTAGTAGTTTTTTTAAGGCGAACCTTTTTTCGTATTGGTGAATATGTTGTACAATAACAACAGAAATCCGAAGATTTTCAATGTGCCTTTGCTTTGTAAGTGATTTTCCACACTTCAAAAAGACATATCGTCGAGTGGAAACGATAAAATATCGCCAGCGGCATGGAGATATGTGTAATAATAGTCCAACCCCAGACACCAAAGAACACAAGATTCGTTTCGCGGAAGGCAGCGCGTCCTTTGATTAGAGTATTGATGAACCAAATTCCAATATTCACTACCAGCAGAAATGTGACGATTTCGCGACCAGGCTTACGACGTGCTTGCTTGGAGCCTTTACAGCGGCGATGGCTGGCATGCAATATAAACATGGTCTGCAACGAGGTCTCCACCAAACCAAGGATCTCAGCAACTATGCCTTTGGGTTAAAAGGATGAGTCTGTATTAGAAAATGAGTTCCGTAGAACTGGAAAGCAATTTTAGTTGCATGCATACATACCTTCGATCCGATCCGGCACCGTGTCCCATTTGGAGAAGTAACTGCCAAGTATACTGAACATGCCGTAGAGGTAAACCCCTGTTTGTGCCACAATCAGCAAATGATTATCCAGATCCATTGAATGATGATCGTCGCTAGAGTTTTGCACGTATTTCAAATCACGTATCAAAATCATACCTAAAGAAATTGTTGACGTATGCTTAGCCGTTTCTCTGTACTCTTAAAATGCATGACATCCATACCTGCAATTATCGCCGTGGTGCAAATGAAGTACGTAATCGTCTCCCAAACGGTGACCTCCTGCGTGGCAATCATTTCATAGCCGGGTTGTGTGTACAACACAAAGTACATAATCATTGCTATAATCGTCATTACGATCATCAGTATGCCGAAGAAGAGGCCCTTGTGTGATTGCGAACAATCGACTGAGAAATGATGTGCTGGCTTTTGATGTGCCGGTTTGACGGAGTTCTTGCGTGATCGATCGATATCTGTAATGGAGCGCACCGTCTTCCACATCTCGTACAGTATTACGGCACAGATGAGCGAGTATTCGATGGTGCAAGGGAATAGGAATGGTGCCACTTCTTGCACCAAAGCACCCATTATGTTGGTGCGTGTACAGCCAACAGTCGTCACCTGTGCTGTGGTATTGCTTAGCACATTCTGTATGGTCGTCGAAATGTTCATATTCATGCTGTCCGTGGTGTGATGCGTAATTTGTAGAGATTCATTGACGGCACTCCAATCGACACCGCCATGTGGACCGGACGTGAGTATGGGATCACTTACTTCGTCGTGTTGACCTATATGATAGATTTCGTGTTTAGTCTCCTCCACCAGCACATACAACCACTCGCACAGATTCGTTGCAACCATATGCATGAGGCCAAAACGGCAGGTGACTTTATGTCGTGCCATATCCAAGTATGTTGTGTTGAGAAAAATAAATTGGATTTGTATGATGGCGAGTAGCATGCGGCAAATTGGCGTTATGGCGATGAAGATATCAGCACAACCCGGCTTGCCGTTCAATTCGAAGTACTGACCGAACTCTAGGCCAGAGTAAACCATGGTGCCAATGGCGAACGAGATGGCGCCCACACGTAAATAAAAACTGCCGAAATGTGTGACTTTGTGTTTCAAATGTACATTGTTGTTTTGCTCATCTGGAAAAAGGGGTGGATAAAACACAAAAATAAATCCTACAAAATTACTGCATTTTCGATAGAAAATTGATAATTTAATTATCCCTTAAAAAAAGGATTCTAACATTTAATTAACACTCGGGCAAATTATCATGCAGATGAGCTGCCAGGAAGTCGACTGAATTGGCCTCAGCGACCTCCTCGACGGGCATTGGCATCCCTCTGGCAGTTGTTAAAGGGGAACTTCACAAATTTTGTCTCAAGCACCATCTTGAAGCTCCATTTCTTTACGTGCTATTTCGAAAACCCTTTGGCCCCCAGACGATTATACGAAGGACTCAGAAAGTCCTTGGAACTCCTCGCCATTCAATTTCCAAATTTGTAGCTGTGTTAACCGGTCACTGGACGAGCGGCACACACGCGGAAAAGCTAGTGTTACCATTTAACCCCCATTGCGAAAAGGAGACTGTTGAGCACTTTCTCTGTAAATGTCCGGGTTTGGCAGCTAGACGATTAAGATCACTGGGTGCTCGTTTCTTCGACAGCTTGGGGCAGTGCGCCAACCTAAATCCCATCAACCTTCTCCGTTACATCAAAAGCTCTGGCTGGTTGTAGATATCTCCCAATTGGAGGTCTCATAATGGTATCAAAACGGCGCTTTAGTGCCACTTAAGTAGTGCCAGCTTCAACCATTTCACATACCTACCTACCTACCCACCTATCATGCAGACACTTAGGTTCTTCTTCTTCTTGATTGTAGCGATAACGGCTTACACGATTTTGGACGAGTTTAACAAAGCGCACCAGTTGTTTATTTCTCGTGCTAACCGGCACCAGATCTACACACGAAGTGAAACCAAGTCCTTCTCCACCTGATATTTCCGACGCAGAGGAGGCCTTTCTCTTCCTCTGCTACCACCAGCTGGTACCGCATCGAATACAATATGACCCAGCCAACAAACCCGCTGGATCTTTATTCGCTGCGCTATGTCTATGTCGTCGTAAAGCTCATACAGCTCATTGTTCATCGTCTGAAAATGGTTCATATGTAGAAGTTTACGCAAGTGGAGGAAGTCACTGATTGCCATTCACTTGTGAGTGGCCAGGACGATTTTTCTGCATATGGTACAGGCAGCTCATAACTTCTGGGCTAAGTATCCCAGGTATCCTCTGGGTAGCTTCCGAATACCCGTTCGAGAGCGAGCTAATGTGAGAAGGCGAAGCAAACCAGGATAGCTGGTTGTGCGCTGGGTTGGGGGCTCCCCACGTAAAAATCTCGCCCAATGAAAACGAAAATGAAGCCTCGGAAGGTTAGGTTAAGATGGTTGCTCAGGAGTAAGCCCACTTGGACAAAGTAATCAAATTCATTCTTTGTGCTTCCATTGCATCGCAGCTGAAATATATCAATTTTGTCGAGCTATGGCCACAAAACAGTCTGTTGACAGCGGTCTATACTGACCCCCATTAATGGTAAAGTGACGACACATTCGAACTATGTAAGGTCCGTTGATGCCACCACGCTTTGAATCGCATTGATGCTTGGCAGAATCATTGTGGATTGTGTTCGTATCAATAATGGCAACTTTGCTTGTTGTAGTAACAGAGCCAAGAATTGGTGTCGTCAGAGAATATAGTTTTCTGGACTGGCGTCTCTCTTTTTACTGGCGTCTGTCTTAATGTTGTTCCAAAGCCGATTCCGAGCGGCAGTTGGTTTTTTTTTATGAGGAGCTTTTTCAATGCCAAATTTCATAAGAAGCTCGCAAAATCATTACATAGAGGAAAGTGTTTGGTGACAAAATTAAGTATCTTCAAACCCGACATGTGACACCTCGAAGGGCATGTGGTTTGAACAATTTTTTGTGGGACTTTTTGAAGACATGCAACCAAACCAACTTCCATTGCAACTTTGGAAGCCAACATAAATTGCATCAAATGCTCGAATATAAGCTGGATTACTAATCATTTAGTCATCGGATTAGTACTCATTTATCACTATTATGCAATGTAATGAAACTATCAACGAATTAAAAATCTCATATCCCTAACAGCAGCATTTTTATTCCAATTTATAGTCCTACACAACTTAGAGAACACACTTTATGTTCGGCTTTCTTCCTCCTCTCCCACTGAGACTTAAGTAATTTGACTCTAACTATCTAAACCTCTTGTAAAGCTCAGCTTAAATCGAACCGGTACTACAGGATTCAGGTTCTTCAAAATATTAAGTATTCTCTAATTTTCTTTTTTTTTTTTTTGAAAAATTTACTTACGAAAGTTTTTTAACGCATTGAAGAGCGTCCGATTCCGGAGAGTTGTTGAATAAAGGAAAGCAACAAAAAGTATGCTTCCCGCATACAGGTAAACATAGAATCCTTGGTAAACAAAGGTGGGTATTTGATGTGAGATCACTTCTGTGATGGGCAAGCAGACACCCATAAAGACTAGAATTTTGCAATAAAAAGCCGAGAGTGCCGAGCTCAAATTATCACTGCAAAATAGAAAAAAAAAACAAGATACGTGGAGTCATAGAATCAAGTATAAAATGGAATGTGTCGTACGAAGGTAAAGGCAACGATACAGCAATCGGTAGATGTGGCAGAGCATATTTGGTACACTAAGGAAAGGTAACCGCATTGGAAGAAAAGAAATTTAAAAATCTGTTAAGGCAGACTAAGTTTGAAGTAATTTTAGTAGCTTATTTCAAACTGGGCCTCTCTTAATTCAAGGGGTTAAATACAGTTAGAATCTTCAAAAAATCGATGTTTTTTTTATTTTTTTTTCTTACAATGAAAAGGCGTTTCAGAGTGCTCAAGAACTCGAAAACGGCTAAACGGATTTTTCTCAAATTTTAACACGAGCTTTTTAAATATATTTTTTAATAATTAATGGAAGATGTTTTCTCACCGATAAATTAATATTTTTTTATTTATTTATTTTCAATTTAAGGCCGAAATTTTAGTCAAAAATCGATTTTTTCTTGAGAAACCGCCATTTTGTTAAAACAAATTTTGTTTGCTTATTTCTTCGATTATTTACTAGATTTAACAGTACTTTAACGAAGTCTGTTTGGTTTTTTAATTTCAGAGGATCCCGTTCAGAGATATAGTGATCACCGCAAAATGTCTTTTTTGAGAGGAGCTCCTCGTCAAACAAATTTATTTTGCTTAATCCTTCGATTAATTACTAGATTTACTTTAACGAAATCTGTTCGGTTTTTTAATTTCAGAAGATCCAGCGCAGAGATATAGCGGCCACCGCAAAACGCCTTTTTTGAGAGGAGCTCCGGAGATCAGCTGTAGCACCTTGTCAAACAAATTTATTTTGCTTAATCCTTCGATCAATTACTAGATTTAACATTACCCTAACGAAATCTGTTTGGTTTTTTAATTTCAGAGGATCCAGCTCAGAGATATAGTGGTCACCGCAAAACGTCTTGTTTGAGAGGAGCACCCGGAGATCAGCTGTACCTCCTTTGCAAACAAATATTTTTACTAATACTAAGTCTTACAGTTAAAAGACAAGACAAGACACAGTTTTAGATCAATAAATTTAAAAGTTTTCTCAGAAAACATTCTGGAAAATTCGCGTTTTTTCGGCCTTCTAACTGTATATAACCCCTTAAGGCAGACTAAGTTCGAAGTAATTTTAATAACTTATTTCAAAGTGGGCCTCTCCTATTTTCAAGTAGCTAGATTTGGTACCAAATTTGCACTTGATCAATTCATTTCGCTTACCAACTGCTGTACTGCGCTCCCATTCTTCGACAACTTTTTCACTCATTCATGCAATTCTATACTTACTTTCCCCTGCGACGATTTTTATCTTTCGACTGCTTCGCAGCAAAGTGACGATCCTCTCCATCGCCATGCGTGTTGATGGTGACCATAGAACAGGCGGCGGTATCCGTAAGTGACCGACTGCAGCGTGCATGCAAACCGCGAGAGCACCGCGAATGCATGAAGAAATCATGCAAGCAATGAAAGTAAAGTGAAAATTAAGAGAAATTAATTAGAAGGTCATTAAAAAGATGTGCGGTTGTATTTGAATAGCAAATGAGAATAACAACAAAAACATGCCGCACATGCTTGAACCTGTACCCAAAAGGACTCTTCGATCCGTTGACTTCCTTCTTGCCGCGAAACAGCGCCGATGGCCGACGCGCCAATATATCCTGCAGCAGTAAAGATGGTCGACGTGACACCTGCAAGGTTTGTGAGCTGGTGCTGTTACTATTCAACAATGTCGTGCCATTGTAGGGTTTCTCGTTCTTTTCATTTTTATCACTACAGCCATTGCTCGATTGCGTAATTGTGGGCAGCAAAACTTGTCGCGCATTCCCCGTGCTAACCAACTCCAAATTTGTTTGCGAACGCACTAGCGGCGAGATGGGATGTGCCATAATGGGCACGTTATGGTAGCCGCACTGATCGCAGGGTGTACGTGCAATGCGTTTCGCATGCACAGATTGTTTGTAAGATGGCGTAAGACAGTCTATGCCCCCACTTGCATCAGGGGTACTGTCTGGTGGGGTGAATTGTAGTCTCGGTATGGAAGCTGACCTCGGCTTCGTGTCGATTGTCTTGTAAAAATAATCGGAGTTGTTGGACGATTGGTTTTTGCTACACGTGAAACAGGAAAGAAAATTGAGTTGAGAGTGGAGGATTGAGTGAAAATGCGCTCAGTGAAAGTGTGGTGTGTGCCTGTGCTAGGCGCGTGTGGTTTGAGTTTGTGATATGACGAATAGATTGAACGGCGTAAAATGTATGTATGTGTGTGGATAGAGGAAAGCAGAGGCTTTGATTAGTAGTTAAATAAGAAACACACAAAAAAAAGAGAGTATAAAAAGTTCTTCAAGAGTGTACGTTTTTCATACAAATTGTGGAAATACTAAATTACGTAACTAATTTTTTTTTTATTAATTAATGCTCTCGCTTCATTTGAAATGGTGTTTCTTTAAAAAC
Source organism: Anastrepha obliqua (assembly GCF_027943255.1). Lineage (NCBI taxonomy): Eukaryota > Metazoa > Arthropoda > Insecta > Diptera > Tephritidae > Anastrepha > Anastrepha obliqua. The sequence goes on from NC_072893.1 coordinate 14,574,828, forward strand.
GTGTAAAACGGAAACGAAAGTTTTTTTTATTTTTGGTTTCAGTATTTTATTTCTTAATCTATTCTTAAAAAATAATTTTTTTTTTTGACCATACGAGGTTCGCTCAAAAAGTTGTGTGCCTTCAGAAAAATGGTCTTCACATGAAAAATGGACATAGATATAGGCGGTTCTATTGAACCGATTTTGATGAAATAAACTTTAAATGACATGGAATTGATAGAATTATCGTGTGAACTACGATTATTTGAAACCAAAAAAAAAGAAAATATTTTAGTGTTTTTTTCGGACCTTTAAAGTAAAAAAAGGGATCAAAACGTCCGCTATTTAAAAAAATTTTTTTTTTTAAAGATCGTAGTTCCCACGACAACAGCATTCATACTGAACAAGAATTCTTTCTGTCTTTTTGATTTCAGACACCTGTGAGTCCCGGAATCCGTGTCACCAGCGACACACCTCTGTTTGGAAGACCATTTTTTGCAGGCTGACAACATTTTGAACGAAAATTGTATGGCCAAACAATTTTTTTTATTTTTTAATAATAGATCAAAAAATAAATTACTGTAAACAAAAATAAAAAATCTTTTTTCGTTTCTGTTTTACATGCTTTTAAAGAAACACCCAAAAACCCCATTTCAAATGAGGCGAGGGATTCATTAATTAAATTTTAAAAGGAAAATTGAGTTTTTGAATTAAAATTAAATTAATTTTTATTAATAAAATTTTTTTAAATGTACATTGGTGTATATTTAAACTCCTACAACATAATTGTTTTTTTGTTTTTTTTTACTTTTTATCCACCACTTCAACCCCACAACCGATGGGTCTAAAATTTAAATTCAAACTGACAATGAAAAGTGCGCATATCGCGCAAGGGTCAAGGAATTGCAAAAAAAAAATACATAATTAAAGACCTTCATATATTTTGCTGTTTTGGCTTCGAATCTGTTTACAACTTAATTATCTAGCGCGCAAACTGATAACAAGATTGATGATGTTCCGTCAACAGAGTTGTGATTGATTTCATCAAAATCGAATTCAAATTATGTTCAAATTTATATACCAAGTCAAATTTAATGCATATATGTACATACAATTACGTAACACACATACATATACTCGTACATACATACATGCAGGTGTGGGTCTTCTATACGGACAGCTGTCTAGGGGAGCAAATTATCGTAGGTGGCAAAAATCCGCGCGTTATTCCAGTTAAATAACTGGTACTATTAATTACACTGGTCGCCACCGTAGTCGAATGGGTTAGTGCGTGACTATCACGATGGGTAGTGCCCAGTTTCGAAACCCCGAGCATGAAACACACAAATGATAGAAAGAGTTTTATCTGTAGCGGTCGGCTCTCGGTAGACAATGACAAACCTGCGAGTGTATTTCTGCCATGAAAAAGTTCCTCATGAAAAACCATCTGCCATTCGGAGGCGTCATAATACCTGGGCTGAAAAGGCCCTGCCCTAACACATACATAGATTTCACTAGTTTTGTTGCATTCACCTATTTTTCAGTTAGTATTAACCTTAAAAAGACAGCTGTTATAATTTCATGATATCCTATTCGTAGTGTCGTTTTGTGTCGATATGTGGCAATGGATGAAACGTGGATCCATTACTTTACTCCGAAATCAAAACCATCGTCATGTGAGTGAAAAGCAACTGGTGAACCTCGTCCAAAGCGCCCGAAAGCACAACGATCGGCTGGAAAGGTTATGGCCTCGGTATTTTAGGATGTGTAAATACCATCAACAGTGAATATAAAATAGGGTTATTAGAGCGCTTGAAGGTCGAAATTGCAAAGAATCGTCCGCATATGGCAAAGAAAAAAATATTGTTTTATCAAGACCACACAGCGTGCTACAAGTCAATCAAAACAATGGCAAAACTACATGAATTGAACTTCAAATTGTCTCCCACATTCACCGAATTCGCTGTGGCTCCCAGTGACTACAAAGCTAATTTTGAACAAAAAAGAGTCTTATCTTTATAAGGCCCGAGTCTTTGCAGCCAAAGTGTTACATGTTTCTTTAAAAAATTCATTAAGTGATAATTTGAACTAATTATATAGCGATAAATCAAAAGTACAAGAACTTGAAATCTGTTTAAACTCATTTAAGATCTAATCAAAGGAGCTTTCGAGGCATAAACAGTTCTAACCCGCCCTTGAAAGAATAAACGACGACTTTTTCTAGGTATGTGAAAACAAATGCGCTCTAAAAATTAAAGCGAGTCAACTGTCTCATTCATAATATCGAAAACACAGCAGAGTAAAATTATGCCTCTTTTAAAGGGTTTTGCAATAAGAGGTGTTATTTTGAATAGTCCGCTATTTCGGTAGATGTCACTATTGAAGCTGTCATTTTTTGATATTTGACAAACAGAAACTACGCCATTAGTAAAAATGGAACGAACCATTTGTCCATTCCTCGCCGTTCTTTGGAGTTAGGCATTCCACAAACGTCATTACGTCGATTTTCGCATAAAGATTTGGGTTTTAAGGCTTATAAAGTTCAGTTAACACAATAACTCAAACCGGCCGATCATCAACAACGTCAACAAGCAAAATTTTCGGATCTGGGGCTCAGAAAATCCAAGAGTTATTGGAAAAACCTAAAAGAAAAACCTCTCTATCCTCAACGTGTAACTGTTTGGTGCGGTTTATGGTCCGGTGGATTCATTGGACTTTACTTTTTCGAAAATTAAGCTCGAGCAACGATGGATGGATGGAACGGTGAATGGATTGCGCTATCGAAAGATGATTAATGATTTTTTTATTGGAATTGGATGGTATTGATCTGGACAACGATTATTTTCAACAAGACGGCGCTACGTGCCTCACAAGTATCGAGACCATTGATCTTTTACGGGAAAAGTTTCAGGATAACACCTCTTATTGAAAAACCCTTTACTTTGTAACTATTTTAAATTTAGTAATGCACACCAGTGAAGTTCAAGGATCTGAGGGCAAAACTAAGAAATTTCTTTTGAATGCGTTCAAGTCCATTGATGTAGACTGATGATATGGCCTCCAAATAAAACCGGCTTACTCCAGCTTGGATCGTGCGAGGAAGTATATAGCGACTTCAACGTGTAAAGTTCCGTAAAATCGCAAGCAAAACGACGAATGAAGAAAAGTATAGAATACGATTTGGTGATTACAAAACTTAAATGACTTAGAAACTCAAAACTGGAGTCGAAGATTACACCCAGATCAGTAATTTCATTAAGAGTATTTAGATGCGAGTTCTTTATAAAATATGAGGTAGAGATTAAATGCTTTGCCTTAGGAAATGAAGTTGATGTAGATTCCTATCACACCAGGCCACAATGTTGTTGAGATCTGATTGAAGATTGCACGAAGTCGTCTGCATAGAAAAGAAACTCAGAGTAAAGGAAACATTCAGATATACCATTAATAAAATTTACAAAAAACAAAGACCCCATTTAAGGAAAATAGAGTGAAACCCAAAACATATTAGGGTTGAGATTAATGTTGAGTGGGTACACCTTATCGAAAGCCTTGGAAAAATTCGTATAAACCGACGTACAAAAATCTGAAAAAACAGTAAGAATGGTGACAGTTGACCTACCAGCCACAAAACCTTTTTATGAAGAACCGACCGAAAGATATACAAGAAAGAAATACAAAATGTTCTGTCATGCCACACCGTCAGTCATAGGGTTAAAACGCCAAATTCGCAACGCTTGCTTGCTTTGCTTTTGTATTGGTGATAATGGAAGCAAAATCGCTCACGCAGAATTCATCTTTTGTACATAAGTGTTTGAAGTCGAGCGTGAATTATCTGAGAGGTGGGAGAAAGATAAATATTTTTACATATTATTAGTAAATTGTATTGAGGATTTGACCATAAAAGGGTAACAACAAATAGAATCTGAACAAACCATTTTATGCGCTTTCGATTTGCCAATCCCTTAGCGACTTGCGAATAAAATAACAGGTCGCTTGTTGCAGCAGTTGAAATTGGCAGCACTGAATTATTTCCTTGGCAGTTGGCAAAGAAAGGAATTGTAAGAAAGGCGCAGCGAGCACGAAGAAAGGGCAAAACTAAAAAAATGCAACACTATCAAGGAAAAAAAAGATAATTTAACGTAACAACGTCATAAGAAAATACTGATGGAATGGTTGCAATTTTCAAAACAAAATTTTAATTTTATTTGTTTAATAGATATTTTATATGGATATAGAGGAGGAGGTAAATGGAATCGCAATGGAATAGGTCAAGTTACATTTACACAAACGTGAAAAATTACGAAACATTTATCAAATTCATGAAAGATATGTTCAATTTCGATTGTGCATCAGACGTTAATAAGTCAACAACACTAAGAGGCACCATCATCGATTTGCCTTTTTCAAGACACTTTACACTCGAAACACTCCCTTTCATGTCCTACTTTTTCTATCATCGTCCTATTCTCAACAGAGAAATGGTTCATTACCATGCACACAGGAAGAAGGCATATGCAAATACCAGTATGTGAATTTATATACAAATGCGCATATACATACATATATATGCTCACTCAAGTAGGAGAGAGCCAGATGTCGAAAGTTGCCGAACGTTGTGCTCTTTGTCGTTCGTTCCGCGCTTTCGCTCGCAGTTCATGCAAGGTAACGACGATTGAGCAAGATAACGACCATTGAACAAGATAACGACACATTTTTCGTGCGTGCAGCCGGCTAAATCGAATTATAAGACGTTATCACGTCAAAAAAATATCAAAAATCGACGTGAATCTTTAGCAATTTAAAATTTGGATTTTTATTGTGTAGGGTGTTTTTTTTGCTGCTTGGTTTGATAGCTGAGAATGGCGAACTGTGTTGAAATTTCTGTTAGGTTTGGGGTAATTTCTCCACTTCTGTGGAACTTGACCGTCAATAATCTCATATGCCATAGGATAATTTCATATGCCGATGATATTGTAATAGCAATCTCTGGCAAACACCTTCCAACACTGTGTGATCTTCAACAAAGAGCTCTTAACAAACTATCACTATGGTGCAAAAGTCGAGGACTAGAAGTAAATCCGGAAGAAACGGAACTGATACTGTTCAGTAGAAAACATAAAACACCTGCTCTTCAGCAAATACTTGTAGGGGGAAACCCCTTAAGGTAACAGAAAACGTCAAATATCTAGGACTTGTACTGGATACGAAGCTAAATTGGGGGAAGCTAAAATGGGATTTGAAACCCAGAATTATACAGTGGTTATACTCAGTTGTAATTAGATCAATTCTGGTGGAATGCCCTTGAGAAGGGCGTGAATATTAAAAAGGTTGACAAGATCCAAATACTTGCATCTGTTCTTATAACCGGTGCAATGTGAACCACACCATCGAAAACACTGTATGCGATGCTACAATTCCTTCCGGTAGATCTGCAGGCAAAGTCAATTGCGCGTCGTGCGGCAATAAGGCTGAGCACTATAAATAAGTGGTCAAACACAGACTATGGCCACGGTAAAATCCTGGATGGCACGTTGGAGCTTCCCGGACAGGTGGACTATATAGTCCCGCCTATACTTGTCAGTACAACTTTAGCGACCCTCCTACCCATTGGGAACGGGACGTGGTAAGACAGGGCAAGCCCATCCATGCATATACAGATGGCTCAAAGTTCGATAGCAGGGTGGACGGAGGTGTATATTCCGAGCATATGGGGATCTCCTTCAGTTTTCGACTTCCCGACTACTGTAGTGCCTTTCAGGCTGAACTGGTGGCAATAATGAAAGCCGTGACACTGGTACAGTGTGATGCGATACCTGAAGATGATATCTACATTTTCACAGTTAGCCAGGCGACGATAAAATCCCTCACAAAACAGCCGACCACCTCCAAGGTAGCCATGAAATGCCGCACATCTCTGAACGAGATGGCTCAGACATTGCATCTAAAGGTAACATAGGTTTCTGGCCATTGTGACATCAAGGGAAACTGCACAGCCGATGAACTAGCGAAATTCGGTACCAAATTGGCCGATGAGTACATAGACAATGATATAGGTATACCCTTTCAAACATGTAAACTTCATATCCGAAAGGAAATTGTAAGAGTAGCGCATGAAAGATGGCGTAACGAGGCCACTTGCACGACAGCTGTGGTCGACTCTCAATGCTAAACGCACGGAACTTCTACTAAGAAGAGATAAGCACAGTCTTAATACACTGATTTCAGTTATTACGGGGCAGTGCCTAATCGGTAGACACACCCACCCAATGGGTGTGCAAACACATGACTTCTGTAAAAGTTGTCTAGACGATCCCGCACCTTCTGTGTCACTGTCCTGCTCTATCCAGACGTAGACTCGCCATTTTGTGCGGACAATTCTTGAATGAATTAGAAGATTCCAGCTCTGTCGAAATTAAGGATCTTACGAAATTTTTGAAAAGTACACATTGGTTTCAGGTGGGATAAGGGCTAGTTCGCCAAGCGGCATCACAATGGGCCATGAGCCTGAGTGTGAACAACCGCTTCAACCTAACCTAAGGTTTGACAAGCCGTCATGAATCGCTTAACGCCCAAACAACGCTTGCAAATTGTAAAAATTTACTTTGGAAAAAATAAATCTGTTCGCTAAGCTCATAGGGCACTGGCGGTGGCATCATCGGCTTTATTTCTTTTGAAATGAGGAAAGAGCTGTCGTGAGGCTGAATGCCGAGCGCTATCGATTTAGTGGAAAAAGTAGTCAAAAAGTGAACTGATTGAATTGATGATCCACTAATGTTAACTCGTAGCGGCGGCGGACATGTGCCTGATATCTTATTTAAGAATTAAATGACATAAAATTATCTACCAGTAGATAATAAAAAAATGCATTCCACAAATATTTCTGTTTTGTATTATCATTTTAAGCTTTCAAGCTTCTAGAAAAACACCTGATACTACAATTTAATACGCTATAAGTGTGCAAAGCAAAAATCTTTCTAGAAATTCTGATTAAAAACTGTAGAGTTATGAGGAATTTTTCTAATTTTTTTATAAAATTTAATATTAATTTGGTTTTTGTGTGACAATAAACGGGGTTTTATACAAAATCAATAAATATAATATTAAAAACACAGAAAAATAGCTAAAACGCATCACAATGTGGATGTGCTGTCGTTTTGTCACGGATTGACAAGTGTCTGATATGAGGAAGTTCTACCGACGCTTCGTCTAGACAACCTTAAAAATACGTCAAACACAAATCCAGCATTCTGTGTTTGAGTACGAGTATGTGCCCACATACTTATCTATTAACTGCGTGCATATCTCACTCTGTGCTTGATTTCGATTCTTTATAGATTCAGATAAATTATTGTTTAGCTTTAATTTAAATTTCTTATCAGTCGTTATCTATTTTCAAATGTATGTTTCTATATTTGATAACCCAGATTTTTTTATAATGCGTATATGCGAGTAGGTCAATAAGTCCCTAAAGACTGAAGTAGGGAACTTTCTATTGGGGGGAAAAAATAATATTTACATTTTTGAAGATAGTCTCCTTCAACTTTATAAAGTTTCTTAAAATTTTTTGCTGCCCTGTAAATAATATAATTTATTGAGGCTCCCAAGTGTTTGCAAGGCAGGAAATTGTCGTAGGAGGCTAAAACTATACTTATAGAATATATTTTTTTTTGCGGATGAAATGCTTAATGCATCATCAAAGCTCCCGTTGCAGCAATGACATGCCCAGAGACTAAAAAACTCCCCCTCGTTTGCAACCAACGCCCACCCTGGAACCATCCCGCTGTCCTATTATTTCAGAGTGGCATTCCATTTTTCTCATTACAAAATCTATGCCTGAGTGCCTGCGTCCAGGTCTCGCTTTTTCATCCGGAGAATTCTTTTCGCGGAACCACCAAAGATCTCCCACTCTTCCTTGCTACTTAGCATCTTATCGATTACATTTTCAGTGGCTATGTGACCAATTGCATTCTCCAGCGCTAAACGTTCTTGTTACCAAAACATGCATTGGAAAAAGGTTTGTTCAGCGTCACCTACGGCGGCATCCCCGTATATGCATGTAGATTGTAAAAAAATTGACTTCACCGGAGATCTTGCTGTTCCATGTGGCGATGTCTTTTATTAGCTTAGCCGTTCATCTGCCGTGTGTCATTAATCCAACGCTCTCGGCATAGCCTTAGCGTTTCATACCTTATTTCGCGCACTGCAGGTTTGCGAACTCTTGCTTCCATCGCCTCCGTCTTTAATTCCCACAACTTTTTCCTCTCAAAAGCTAGTAGTCATTCGGCATTGAAGCGCTTATTACTTGAACAGCTGACCCTGATACTGTGCGATAGGCGGCCACAGCTCTCAGGGCTGCCGTTCGTTGTACCGTTGCTAAGAGCTTACGCCGATGCTTTACCTTTTGCCCACAGTTCAGCTCCGTATAAGAAAACGGAGAGCTTGGTAGCCATCATTACTTCTCGTTTTGTTTGGGTTGGACCCCCATGTTTGCCATCAGTCTACTGAGTAGGGATGTCATCTTAGCGGCTTTCTCTGCTGCGTGCTTTATGGGGGCCCATAAGAATGTAATGATAAGCGAGTAATTTGTGATTTTTTTTATGTCATTTTGCCATTGCAATAGCGGACCTGTGTGGTACGGCCTAGTCTTGATGGAAGAGAACTTTTCTCTTCACCAAATGCGATCGTCTTTGTCTCAAATTTTATAAAGAAAGGATTGCTAAAAAGCTACGAAATGAGAACGGAGCGAATCTTGGCAAGCGGCGTTAGAGAAAATCCTACTGCCAGCGGAAATTATAAAACTTTTGTTATTAAAGTTACACCACAAACAAGGTAAGCTCTGTGCTTTCATCAACATTGCTTGACATTTGTAAAAGTTACGCCATCTTGAGCAAATCTACCTCTGCATGAGTTTTCGATTTTTTACAGTTTTAAAAATCGATTTGAATTGCAACAACGAGTTTGTATTGAATTTTGCATTCAAAATAGATGCAATGGTGCGAAGACCTTAGATATGTTGGGAAACTGTTTAGGTAATGATACCCTAAATAAAGTAGCCGTTTACGATTGGCATCAACGCTTCAGAAGAGATCGTGAGTCTATCGAGACTGAGGAAAGGTAGTGGCAGGCCGGCGACACCGGAAACTTATGAAAACATCAATAAGGTGAAAGAAAAGTTGATGAATAAGCTCAAATTAACCATCACAGAGCTGACAGAGGACACGAACATTGCTTATCAATCCGTTGAGGGCGTTGATGATTTGAGTTTGTGCCGTGTTGCTGCCAAGTTGGTCCCAAAGGACCTGAATTTCATGTCAAAAAGGGCTCGCGTTGATATCGCTAAAGGCATGATTTCCATGGAACATTTTGATCAAAGTGGTGTTATTGTTGAATTGTAAATTGTTTTCACTTCTTTTCCAGTTTTTAATAAATACTATTTTTTTTATCTAACATAAGTTTTTTTCTTTACAATACTTTAAAAATATGGAATTATGGCTCAAATTCAATTTATATACAGAATTTCTATACCCAGAATATGATCCCGATATTACATTGACTTTATAGAATTTCGAAAATACAGAAATATATCTGAAGGGAATTGATAGGCGTTTAGAATTTATTTCACATTTTTGCCAGAATTTTTACCCAAACGAATATTTGTAAGGCAGAATTTAGGACCACTCCCATTTTTGCTCATTTCGTTTTATTCCATTTTTCAATACAGAGAAGAAAAAAAAAAACAAATTACATCACAGTTTACTCAACAACAAAAACAAAAGGCCATAAACAATAAATCAGAAATAAGTAGATATGCATACCTTTTCTGTTTCTCACATCTATACTCACAATACATACAGACGCAGAGTTAGTTAGTTATCTAATGATAAACACAAATTCGACATTAATGAATGTTTACTCGGATGTGGATCTTTGTGTGTGCACAGACATGCAGGTTTGTGCGTTTGTGTGAATGTATGGGTTACCCAGTTAGCGAAGTTATCGTAAATGAGTTCGTCATAGAAAATTGAAATACAACTGTAGGTCGCCCCATTTCTTGGCCCACATCAAGACAGCTGCCACAAATTGGAGCAAAAGCCAAACATCTAACAAAGACCGCAAAGTTGGCGCTATTTAATGTCACTTGAAAAGAGAGCAATCAAATTAACGGTAATACAACTCTATTAATCCTTCCTCTTGACACCGAAATCAATTCAGCTGTAAGCCGAACAAAACTATTGTAAATTTGTGATAATAAATAATGGGTGTCTGGGTTACTACCGGACATTTTTTTTGGGTTTACAATCGTGCGACTGATGAGAGTGTCGTTTAGCAGGAAATTGCATGATAATTACAACTGTTTACGTACGGTAATACAAATCCGCGGCATGTCAAATGTCCACACATGTGGAGTTTGTACATACAGTGGCGGGCAATGAAATAAGAATGTAATAATTGCAAACCTTAGCTAAGACAGTACCTTATCAGGACTAAAGGAATTTGGTAATCTTACTATATTAAGGGATTATATACAGCTTGAAAGTTCAAAAAATCCACTTTTTTATTTTTTTTCTTAATGTGCATATGATTAACAATACGCACAGAAATTTTAATATATTCTATATTATTAAATATATTTTTTGTATTTTTTTTCTCACCGATAAATAGCTTTTTTTATAAACAATTTAAGGCCGAAATTTTGTCCAAAAATCGATTTTTATTTTTGAGAAACCGCCATTTTGTCAAAAAATTTTTTTTGCTTATTTATCCGATTAATTACTAGATAGAACATTACTTTAACGAAATCTGTTTGGTTTTTTAATTTCAGAGGATCCAGTTCAGAGATATAGTCGTCACCGCAAAAAGTCTTTTTCGAGAGGAGCTGCCGGAGATCAGCTGTAGCTCCTTTCCAAATAAATATTTTTACTAATACTAAGTCTTAAAATACAGTTAAAGGATAACATAATATTTAGACAAATTTTTAGATCAATAAGTTTAAAAGTTTCTCAGAAAAAATTGTGGAAAATTCGCTTTTTTCGGCCTTCTTACTGTATATAACCCCTTAATATTATATTATTATTTATGGCTACAATAAATATTCTATAGCCATAACCGGCGCATATTGCTACGATCAACGTTTTGTGTTGTTGAATAGCTCGATGCTCGGCCTCGAAAATTTCAATGCAATTGCATTCAGAATTACAGAACTCGCCTGAACAAATGAAATTGCCAGACAATTTCAATGAAGCTTACGCGGTAGTGAGTTACTGAATCTGCCTGACTACTTTTCTCTCTCAATTCTAATAAAAATGGAGTGTGAAATGAAAAATAAGCTGTATGAGCTTCACACTGACATAGACATAGCACAGCAAATTAAGATCTGGATCTTTAACTCTTAGCTGTGGAGCTTAGTTGGCTAGATCATGTCGTCTGAATGGATACAAACGCTCCGGATCTGAAAGTATTCGATGCGGTACCAGCTGATGGTAGTAGAGGAAGAGGAACACCTCCTTTGGCGAGTCATAAGACATAAATGTCAAGAATTGTTCGACACAAAAATAATAAAGATTGCCCAATCAATTTGAATTTTCGTTGTTTTATTTAAATTTAAATCTGATACCTCTAAATTGATCACTTTATTAGACCAGTTTTTTGTTTTATCCCTGTGATTGCCATCCTGCATTTGATAAAAAAAGTGTCTCCTAGCGGGCAAATTTTTACATTTCCTCTATGTAACATACTTTCTGCATTTCAACAAAACATACCAGAAATATGATTTTACGAAATATTTCGATTCGTGTGTAACCTTTTTTTTTGAGACAACATTAAACCCACTGTACTGCACGAGGGGTCCCCTTTTAATTTTCCTTGAGTCTATTCGACCTCCGAAGAAATCTGAGTAGATCTTGTGGGGCCAAGGAGTCAAGGTGGTCGCTTCTTAACACAACACTGCCAAACACCTCAAGCCTGATTCCACCGAAAGCAGGGTAGATGCACAGAAAGTGGTCCGCCGTCTCATTCTTCTCTCCACATGCTGGGCAGGGTGTACTGTCTGAGTGCTACGCCCATAGAAAAAGGCTCGTCATCAATATAACTAGCTGCCTACAGTTCCTTCAGTTTAATGACAGGAGGATCTGCGACAGTCGGTCGGAGATGACAGGCAATACCAGTTTTGTCCATCTGCAGCCTTTCTCAGCCTCAGTCCAGCTCGCTTGTGGGTTGAAGTTACCCGTTTGTTAACCCTGCCGGGTCAGAGAAGTTGGCCTTATAGCCCATTCTAGCTAAAGAGTCAGAGATCTCGTTACCCGCGAAACTCACGTGCCCCAGGACACATGTTAGCATCAGGATATTATGTCTACCGACATAGTTTAGCCTGGATTTACAGAACTCAACTACCCTTGGCGTGGTTGGAGGGCTGTGTAAAGCCATGAGCGCAGCTTTGCTGTCGTTGCAAACACATACAGATCTGTCTATCTACGGGTTTTCCACAACAAAGTTCATTGTTTCTTGAACAGCATACATCTTCCCTTGAAACACAAATGCGTACATTCCAAGAGCAGAGTGTACTCTTGTCCCGCTGAATTCTACGAAGACACCAGCGCGAGAAACGTGCTCGATCTTGGAGTCATCCATGAAAATGCGAAGACTGTGTTTGCCGGCTTTACCTGATTTGGGTGGCAGCCCATAGAAATATAGGAGATAATTGCAAAGCAGATTAGCTTGCAAGGGAAGGTATAACACGAAATATTCGCCCAGAAAATGTACTAATACCGATTATCTTAGCAGATAGACACTCTATCAATGCTGCTAATGACCGTTTTAGACAATCACCTATTTGCCAAATAAGCATACAAAGTAGACTAGAATGGAACCACAGCCGCGCTAAAATCGTTACTAAATCTTAGGAGACAGGATATCAGAAATACGAATGGGGTAGGAAGAGATCCGGGGGTACCACATAATGACTTTTGTTAAAGCTGTCAAGATACTGTAGAAGAGGAAACCGTGGAACGCTTCCTGGGTACATGCATTGCTCTATACAGAAAAATACTTTCCTCGCTCGGATTCGCTTTTCTTCACAGCATTGGAAATGTCATAGGGTTGTCGAAATTAACAAAATTGATTAAATCCACAGTTTGGTTCAGAGAAGATTCACGTGTGCAAAGCACGAGCTCCAGTGGTATCACTATGGGACTATTCAGGGCTAAGAGTCGGATGACAGCCTAACCTAACCTGTGCCGTCCCGTTTGAAAGTGTGCAAAATGTTTTGATCTCGTCGTAGAACGGTCAAAAGACAAGCGTTTAATTTCATTGTTTTTCAAAGCATTACCCCTAAAGTACGCAAAATATAATAAAAAAATATTCCGACTTATACTTGAAAGCACTAGCCTAAGCATATCGCTTATGAGCTAAGCGATTAAAAACAAAATCGCTTGGTCATCGCTAAATTGTTATTCCGTTCACAGTAAAATGATTTGCTTGGCGAGCAGCGGAATTTTTTAGCGAGCAAAGAAGTGGTGAATCGAATGCGGCAAATATTAAATCAAATTTTATAAAGCAAGCGCCCCAAAATAGTCTTGATGACGATAGTCAATGTTTTATTTTATTACTCTGAATGAAAAACGAGTGAATTGATTCCTTTAATCTGGTAGTGTTAAGTTTTTGTATGTAGCGAAATATTATTTTATCGTCCGCCACTGTCAGCGTACATTGTGAATATGCCTTCATGTAAGTCGCGGTTGGATATACATATATACATACTTACATACATACACACACACACATATGCACAGAAGTAAGTTTGTGTAAATGTGCATTATATAACTGTTTCTGGGTGAACGGGGGTGCGCAGCTGACTAAAAGTTAACAAATTATGAGGAAGCGTGCCGAGCGTGTTAACAAATTAAGCGGTCACTTAATTGCTGGATGTTAATTTGGTCGTCTGGTTGGCTAGCTGGATGGGTGAATGGTTGATTGGCTGGGTGGTTGGGTTTAGGATTGCCACAAATAGTAGATATACATATTATATGTATGTAAGTAGCAAGAATATTTGGGCGTATGTGTGAATGTACGTATGTATGTATGTATGGATGTATGTATGTATGTTTGTATATGTACAAACTTTTGTGATTTGTTCTGATTATAGTCCTACGGGCAGTAAGGCCCTTTAAAGTAAAGTAATTTACTACTGGTGACATTAATTTTTTTGAAGATAGTAAAATTTGTATGGCAAAATAATTATATATGCACTCAGTTTACTAACTAAAATTTGAACAAATGTAGACTTACTGCAGTAGACTTAGAATTCATTTAATTTGTGTTGAATTGAAAATAACACTACTGGCTGAATAAAATGAATGAAATAAATGAATGCGCTAAACAGAAATGTAAACATACAAGGTGAAGTCAAAAATAAACAAGATTGGCGTCATAAAAATGAAAAAAAAAAAAGTTTATGGCGATGATTGTCTATCTCGTGCTAGAGTTCATGAGTGGTTTACACGTTTCAGAGATGCTTGTGAGGACATAAATGACAATGAACATGCCGCCTCCATCGAAATTGTTGGTAAATTTATCAAAAATGAATCGAAATCGTCGTTGAAATGAGTCAGCACAGAGTCTACTGTTACACTTAACATATTTCCAGAAAACAGAAATAAAAACAAATGCCATGCGAGCGAAGTCTGTGACTAAACAATTTGTTTACCGAAGAGCGAGTTGTAGCAAGGGAAAGAGAAAACTGCCCATTAAACAGCTGCTGATAGCTGATGCTTGACGCATTCGTTCTTCTTTTATAGTTTAAGTTTTTTGGTAGTTTCAGTTTCATTACTTGGTAGTCACACTTTGTATGCCACATTCGTATTATTGGCTCGTGAAATCATGTATAGCTCAGAGCCGATAACACTAGGAAAGTTACGATATGAGGAAACATATAACAAAGAATTTATACAACACGACTCCGCTAGGGCAGGTGTTGCTCGTTTCCGTAAAACCTATATGACTAGATTAAATAGGCAGTTTCAGCCTACACACGCCACGTAGTCTAGACATTGTTTCTATCCACTTCTATCTGTTGGGGTTGGTGACGAACAACCTGGCTTTAATGCAACTTAGACATTCTTAGAAAGAGGCCAAAACTTCGGCTGATCTGTAGATCTGATCTTAGAAAGAGAGCTGTTAAAATTTCATGATATTCTATTCATTAGTTCGTGAGTTATTGTTATTTTCAAAACAATGGATGAAAAGGAATTTCATGTTTTAGTTTTGCACTGCTTATTGATGCGAAAAAATATCGTTCAAACGAAGGTTAGGTTAGGTTAGCCTGGTTGGCAATAATCCACGCATAGACTTTTTGGTCCCTAGCGATACCAGCTAGAGATCGTTCAAGCGAAACAATGCCTTGAAAAGTGTTATGGGGACTCCGTTCTCAGAAACAACAATAAAACAACGTGGCCGTAGAGACTCCGATGATGCACAATACAGGATAGGTTAGGTTAAATGGCTGCGAGGGACCCGTTTGGACCATACAGGGCGAGGGGAGGGGAACAAGAAAGGAGGAGGCAGCAAACAGAATAAAGGGCTTGGGTTAGAGGATTTGAGGATGTCGACCAACGAGCGGCGATTTACGTTTGTGTTAACCGTTTCAAGCTGCTGATGAATTTCACCAGATTTCTGATATATAAGCCCGCAATATCCGCTGGTGTAGCGAAAAAGTGAAAGCTCAGATCTTTAAACCTTGGCTCGACGAGAGCAAAGTAGCTGAGAAGAAGGTGCTGAGATGATTCCACCTCGTCCTTCAGACAGCTTCTGCAGAAGGGCCTTACCTAATGCCACGCCTCACCGCATAGACACCTAACGGACAGTGTCCAGTAATTCAATAGCTATGGTTTTGTTAGCCTTAGAAGTTTTCTCGAGCGCCCTCGATCTACCCGCAGCCAGAAGGACCTTTCGACTTTGCACGCTTGCGCA
Organism: Anastrepha obliqua; assembly: GCF_027943255.1. Classification (NCBI taxonomy): domain Eukaryota; kingdom Metazoa; phylum Arthropoda; class Insecta; order Diptera; family Tephritidae; genus Anastrepha; species Anastrepha obliqua. The sequence goes on from NC_072893.1 coordinate 14,590,773, forward strand.
CTAGCCCAGCGCTCCCTGAGTTGACACGAGGCCCATCTTTCAATTAGCAGACTACAGGTTCTTAAGGGAACTCCAAGCCTCTCATATTGAAATGAAGACATCTCAAGGATTCCCTGTCTGGCCAAATCATCGACCCAGCAGTTTCCCTCTATGGCGCTGTAACGGGCAACCCAAATGAGCCTAATATCGAAGTATTTCGATGCAATCGAGAGGGAAATCAGGCATTCACCGACAAATTTGGAATGCACAAAGCCCAAGGCTCTAATTGCCGCTTGGCTGTCGGTGTAGATATTTACCTCCTATACTGTAATTACAGAAGCGAGCAGCCAATACACAGCTTCTTTAATTGCGGCGACTTCTGCTGGGAAAACACTACGGTGACACCAGAAACATCAAAAAATCGTTTTGAATTATTGAAAAAAGAAGTTGCGTGAGTTAGATGAGAATTGGCTCCCAGCGACTAGTGGCTAATCGCAGATCGCTAAAACTGGAGCCTACCAAGTAAGTAAAGCTTTATGCCGCCTTCGAATGACAGATGGTTTTTTATGAGGAATGTTTCATAGCAAAAATACACTCGTAGGTTTGCTATTGGCCGCCGAGGAGTGATCACTATTAGGAAATTTCTTTTTCTATATTTTGCTGTTTCATGCCTCGTCGATTTTGAACACGAGCGCTACCGAAAGGTAGTCCCGCAACAACCCATCCGTCTATAGCGGCCAGTAACTAGCGATGGATAATATTTTGTCACAATAAATATTGGAATCTTGAAACAAGCGGCTTAAATGAAATGAAAAATGGAGAGGTTTGCACTTCGATCTTAATGCCTTTTGTGCTCTCTACTCGTCACAGCAGCTCATCCAAATCCAGATCTCTCAAAAAAAAAAAACAAAAGAAAGGACCTGCTTAAATGAAATGAAAAATGAAGGTTTGCACTTCGATCGTAATGCCTTTTGTGCTGTCTACTCATGACAGCCCAAATCTCTCTCAAAAAAAAAAAAAAAAAAATACAAAAACAAAAGCGGCTTAAATGATATGAAAAAGGGGAGGTTTGCTCTGAGACCTTAATGCCTGTTGTGCTCATTACTCATCACAGCTGTCAAAAAAACCAAAAAAAAGGACCTGCTTAAATGAAATGAAAAATGAAGGTTTGCACTGCGACCTTAACGCCTTTTGTACGCTCTACTCATCACAGCAGCTCATCCAAGCCCAGATCTCTCAAAAAAAAAAAGAACAAAAAAAGGACCTGCTTAAATGAAATGAAAAATGGAGAGGTTTGCTCTGCAACTTTAACGCCTTTTGTGCTCTCTACTCAACACAGCACCTCAAACCCTGCTCTCTCAAAAAAAGACAAAAAAAAAACAGCGGCTTACAGAATAAAAGCACTTTAGTTAGACGTTAGATTGGGGAAAAGCATAAGGAATAGCATAGGCAATAAGAAGAAGAGATCGTGTTTAATTAGAATGATCGTGGATGCATATGAATTGTTTCTAACTTTCATCAATGCAAATGAGTTAATTGACAAAGCTTTGTGTATTAATATTACATCAACTTTTTGGCAAACATCACGACTCTGTCTGCACTAATACTTTAAAGTAAAATTTTTAATGTAGATAGTTAATTTAATAGATCACAATGTTTTTCGTTTGTTGGTAAACAATTTACGTAATACTGAAAGTTTCACACAAAAAAAAAAAAAAAATCGCGAGCACAGCACCAAATATTTTGTATTTTCAAATTATATTTTCATAGATTTCTTTTTTCTATTAATAATTTAAACAAACTTTTGCACATATCCTGGCATTTCATTTTCATAGCGAACGCGTTGCTTCGGTTTCGTTACAACAACGCTAGGTGCAACAACAGTGGATACGTTACTGCCCGAACTACTCAGAGAGGATTGACGCGGCCGATAAAGATCGCTCAATGACATGATCCGGTGAAAGCTTAAATCGAACTAAATTCATGCGAAAACAGAGCCAACTGAAACTCATTCACGATGTCATAGTAAATTTTCATGAATGTTTATCTTTTTCACATATCTCCTCCATAAAATCCATCGCTACTACGAATGCTACAGAAACTCACTACATTTGCGCTTTGCGAGCGCGCATTTTGAAGCGAAATTGAAGTCACTAATTTGCACATATTCAGTACTTTTTAATTGCGCGAGTTATTAGCACCTTCAAAATTTTATTATTGGCAATTTTGAAGCAACTATTTGTGTAAAATATTTTTTTCTCTCCTTCTTCGTGGGCCTAAAGAGATTTATGACTGTATATTTTATGTACTTAATTTTGTGTGAAATAATTTTGGTTTGCTTACTGTGTCAGTTGTTGTTGTTTTTGTACGAGTATTGCTACTTTTTAGCGTTTCGCAAATTTGTAAAAACCATTAGTAGTGGCAATTAAGTTTATTAATCGTAAACCCGCGTTTCTGAGACTTTTCACGCGTCACATTATTTGAATTTGCAAATATAAAAATAGGAACACAGGCATGATGAAGTCTTTTATATCATATCAATCAGTGTGCTTTCGTGGGATTGCATAATGCGGGATCTAAGTGGTATTTTTATTAAATTTTATAGATGTTTTTTGGCTAATTGTTTACTGACTTGTCTGAAAAAATGTTATATAGGATTTGTGGTGCGCAGCTAACCAGCCTCTGGCGTTCGCATTTGAATAGCTCAGACTATAGCCACTTGAACTTTCGCTGCCCTCGAATCAAATACGATTTTTCGAAAAATGAATTCTCACGGTCCATTGGTTTGGTGCAAAGCCATTGAGACCAACTACATACCTATATGGCAATAGAGACAGAAGAAGACGACCTTATGGCATGAAAGCTGGCTGCAAATATGATGGACCCAGTTGTGGGTGAATAGAATTGGTCCCTTAGGAATGCCATTCTGGGCCCTCCCGAAGTAATGCAGAAAGTAGTCCCAGGAAGAGTGTCTCTCCAGAAGAAGAAGACGACCTTATGGCATGAAATGCTGGCTGCAAATATTTTGGGGAAAGCTTGGCTGTAGTCCCGAGAAAGTCTTTTTATCCTTCTGGAGAAGAAAGTTGGCTGCAAATATATTGGCCCCAGACGTGGATGAATAGAGTTGTTCCCTTATGGATGCCGTTCTGGGCCGTCCTGAAGGAATGCAGAAAGCAGTCCCGGGAAGGGTGTCTCCCCAGAATGAGAGGGGGGATCGTTTTAGTGGCCACACCACTCGACGCAGTAGACGAAGGTCGCTGTAAGTGCGACAGCATTTTGAACCATACATCACCCATAAAAAAAAAATGAACTATATGGCTGCGGCCGAATGGGTTGGTGCGTGACTACCATTCGGAATCCAGAGAGAATGTAGGTTCGAACCTCGGTGAAACCTCAAAATGAAGAAAAAGTTTTTTCTAATAGCGGTCGCCCCTAAGCATGCAATGGCGAACCCCCGAGAGTATTTCTGCCTTGAAAAAGTTCATCATAAAAAATATTTGCGGTTCAAAGTCGGCTTAAAGCTGTCGGCCCCTCCATTTGTGGAACAACATCAAGACGCACACCACAAATAGGAGAAGGAGCTCGGCCAAACACCCAAAAAGGGTGTACGCGTCAATTATATATATGGCTCAAAATTAATCACCCTATCGGAAGATTTATAATTTTTACAAATGGCGCCGTACGTCAATCATATTTGACAATGTGCGTCGTACAAGCTGCGCAAGCATCCATCACCTCTGGAGTTTGACGAACCTCTGGAATTTGACGAAGCAGGTTCCTGTTCATCTCGATATCGGCGACGTAAATGGAAATTGATTGGGCATCCATGGATTCGAAAGCCTCATGGCGATATTGCGAAAGCAGCCTTAGACTGGTGCTCACAAGGGAGTCGCAGACGCGCGAGGCCATCCAACACGTGGAGACGATTAGTTGAAACAGAAGCGCTGCGAGCAGGCCGTTTATGATGACAAATAATATCTAGCACTGAATTAACTTAACTTTCTTGTTGAGGCCCTTTGTTCTTCCTAGGAACCACTGCAAAATATATATATTTAATGATTACTAACTTTCTCGCGCATCAATTCTTCTTCTTCTTGATTGGCGCGATAACCGCTTAATCGATCTTAGCCGAGTTTAACAAAGCGTTTCTGTCTTCGTTTCTGTTTCACACTAAGTGAAACCAAGTCCTTCTCCACCTGGTCTTTCCAACGCAGAGAAGGTCTTCCTTATCCTATGCTACCACCAGTTGGTACCGCATCGAATACTTTCAGAGCCGGAGCATTTGTATCCATTCGGACAACATGACCCAGCCAACGTAGCCGCTGAATCTTTATTCGCTGCACTATCTCTATGTCGTTGTAAAGTTCATACAGCTCATCGTTCCATCACCTGCAATATTGGCCGTCGCCAACGTACAAAGGTCCAAAAAGTCTTGCGCAGAATCTTTCTCTCAAACACTCCAAGTGACGCCTCATCGGATATTGTCATCGTCCAAGCTTCTGCGCGATAGGATAGGACGAGCATGAAGGGATCCCTATAAAGTGCTAAGTTTTGTTCGTCGGGAGAGGACTTTACTATTCGATTGCCCAATAAGTCCAAAGTAGCACTTGTTGGCAAGAAAGATTCCCCATTGGATTTCAAGGCTGAAATTATTATCGGTGTTAATATTTCTAAATAAATGAAGTCTCTTATAACCTCGAAATCATAACTGTCAACTGTGATTTGGGTGCCGATACGCGAGTGGGTCGTCTGTTTGTTAGATGACAGTAGGTACTTCGTTTTGTCATCATTCACCATCAGACATAGTTTTAGTTTTTTTATCCAGTTTGGAAAAGACAGAACTAACAGCGCGGTTGGTAAGGCTGAAGATGCCAACATAATCGGCATACGCAAATAATTGTACGCTCATATCAAATATTGTCCGTGACCGATTAAGTTTTACGGCTCGTACGGTCTTTTCTGGCATCAGGTTAAAGAAGTCACATGACAGCGAGTCACCCTGTCTGAAACCTCGCTTGGTATCAAACGGTTCGGAGAGGTACTTCCGTATTAGTTGGGGGGATATCAAATTCAGACATCGAGGCATATAGGCAACTTCTTTTCGTATTGTCGTATGCAGCTTTGAAATCGACAAAAAGATTGTGTGTGTCGATTCTCCTTTTATGGGTATTTTCCAGGACTTAGCGTTTTGTGAATATTTGATCGATTGGGGATTTTCCAGGTCTAAAGCCACACTCATAAGTTCCAACCAGTTGGTTGACGGTGGGCTTCAGCCTTTCACAACATAAGCGACCGCTATAACCCTCTAGACGATATTTAGAATACTAATCCAACGGCAATTGGCACCCTTCTTATGGTTTGGGCAGAGCACACTTAAATTCCACTTGGAAGACTTTAATGTTGCAGACATGTGGTTTTAGCAGGATGACGCTACGTGCCACACAGCGCACGATACAATGAATGGAATGTGAAAACATTTGGCGAACCATTCCGCGAAAGGGACTCACGCTTGTGCGATTTGACCCCTTTGGATTATTTTCTTTGTGGATATGTGAAAAATTTAGCACTTTTGAGCCAACATTTGAAGAGTTCTTGCCAAAACATTGTCAGGTTTACTGCGAAGAGTGTCTCTATTGAAGCAATAGTCTCTATCGCATCAGATTTTATAACGAGCTAGAGGAATCCCTACAGGGCGAAAACGTTGTGCGGTTTGTTAAAGCGCAGCGTATCCAATGGCCAGAATGCCAGATGAAGTAATAAATACCTCGAAAATTTTTAGATGCACGCATGTTTGGTGGAAATCGAGAAGAAGGCGATCGCGTAAAAGATGGTTAGACAACATTGAGGATGATCTAAGAAGCGTAGAAGCGACCAACTACCCTAGTATGGCTTTGTACTGAGATGTATGAAGAAAAATTGTGAAGGAAGCTAAGGCTCACATCGAGCTGTACTGCTATGCATGGTGATGATGGCTGCAAAAATGTGAGAAAATTTGCAATTTCAGATTAAGCCAGTCGAGCGAAATCATACCGCGAGGTGTAACGACCTCTACTTCGCAATTATTCTTTTTCTTTTGTTACTTCTCTCTTTTCCTCCTTGACTATCTACCCTCTCCCTTTCCAGAGGTTTAAATACAATTAGCTTTTTAGCCTGAGAGTTTTAGGAGTTACGAAATCTCTCGGTGCTTCTTCGCTCGACTTTTCAAATTTCATTTCAATTTCATACCCCGAGAGTATTGACATAAAGCGATTTGTGAAATACAGTCAATTTCATGAATATTAAAAACAGTTTTTCTATTATTTCCATTTTATCTGCTGCAGCAAAACAATCTCTAGTTACGCAAATATTATTGTACAAAAATTCATTCCATAAAGCCCTCACTCAAACCACTTCCTAAAGCAATAACAATTAGAAAGTAATTAACAGCTCATTAACAATTGCCTTGTGCACGTGTTTGTTGTCCAAAACAACAAAAATGTCTTATTGCATTTTCCCCTCCCAGTACTCCAAGCGCTGCCATTTACACAAAATCTTTTATCACTCTTTGTCATATCGATGTCTCGCAACCAAAGTGGAATTTTTGTAATTGAATTGGCAACTTTTGATAATTCTGCAGAAAAATGATACCGTAAATTTATTATTTGTTACCAATTGACACGTACATGTAAACTTATTTGTTGTTGATTATTTTGAGTTTATATTTTTAGGAGTCTTCACAGTCGAGTGGGTTGGTGCGTGACTACGATTGAGTGGTGCACAGGTTCGAAACCGCGTGCATGAAATACAAATTCAGAGAAAAATGTGTTTTCTAATAGCGGCCGCCCCTTGGCAGGCAATGGCGTATTCTCGAATGTATTTCTGCCATGAAATAACTTTTCATAAAAAATAGCTGCCGTTCGGAGTCGGCTTAAAACTTTAGATCTCTCCATTTGTGAAAAAAAACAACTCGTGCACCATAAAACTGGAGCGGGAGCTCGTCCAAACACTCAATATGGAGTGTAGAGCGCATTATATATATAAATGGTTTTTCAAAAGACGCGCCTAGATGTTGTTTTAAAATAAAAAAATAGGTTCTTTTACGTTTCATCTTTTTTTCCAAAACGCGGCTCTTAACAATTGCGAGGGTTTTTTGAAAAACGCGTGCAAAGTCAGTGAGATGCCACTACTGGCGCGTATCCAGTTTATGTATTCTTAGTAGCATCTCTTGGAAGAACGCACACCAAGTTTCAGCCAGATCGTTCTGTTTCGTTGTCTTTAGTATTCGTTTGAATCGAGGAAGTCGAGTGATTTTCCTTTTTTATCATGAAAAATCACCAGATCGCACCTCAGCAGTTGTAGTCGCAAAATCAGTGAAGCTAGGGTTTCAACTCCTTTCAGATCCTCCTTATTTTGCAGACTTGGTTCACTCGGATTTCACGGAGTACTATTTGTTACCCAATTTGCTGAAATGGCTGGCGGGAAAAAAATTGTATTCAAACGAGGAGGTGATAGTAGAAACAAATCTTTCAGCCAAGTAGTGCCGTCCGCCGTCTTGTTAGAACCAAATGTTGTGAAGATCACGGACTTCAATTGCCGATGCCGGATAAGTCGTGAACAAACTTGGGGTCTCAAAATGCGGATCTTCGGCGAGTTCAAGAGCCCAACAACTGAAGTTGTGACGCTTTGAAGGATCGGCCAACTTCAAATCTTGGACTAGCTGTATTTTATATGCTTTCAAACCAAGATCTTTCCGTAGAATCGGCCAAGTAGTGCCATAAGATAGACCAAGTTGTTGAGATCGGCGCCGGATCGATTCCTCCGCAGTTTCAAGCCCACTCCGAACGGCAGATATTTTTATGAGGAGCTTTTCCATGGCAGAAATACACTCGAAGGTTTGCCATTGCCTGCCGAGGGGCCACCGCTATTAGAAAAATGTTTTTCTTAATTTTGGTGTTTTCACCGAGATTCGAACCGACGTTCTCTCTGTGAGTTCCGAATGATAGTCGCGCACCAACCCATTCGGCTACGGCGGCAGACGCATTATTCTCTTGGCTTCGGGTCCAGTACGTGGTCCAATCGGTCGAGTATCGTGAAATAATGTAAAATTTTTCTAAATTTTGGCGACGACCTACCGAATAGTGCATTCGGTAGGACGGTTATATACACATCAGTTGGCCTGAGCGCGCGATGAACACTTTTCACAGAGCGTCGAGTGGCAGATATTTTTTATGTGAAGCTTTTTCAGGGCAGAATACACTCGGAGGTTTGTCATTGCCTGCCCCACTTTTTTTATCATTTGGTGTTCCATTCACAGAGATTCGAGCCTACACACTTCCAAATGGTTGTCACGCACCAACCCATTCCGCTACGGTGACCGTCGTATGTATTTTTTGTTACAATGGAAGACAATTTGTTGCTTGAGTCATCTCATGAGCAACTAGGAATGACGTGAACGCAGTCGTTTTATTAAAATGTCTTGTTGCCTTTTTTGTTTATTTTTTGTTAGGGGTAATAATAAAATGTTATTACGTTTAATAACAAATGGAGCGCTTTTCTTTTATCTTTGGTGATGTTGATGTTACCTTTAAGATGAAACCAGCCGCAGCCCACAAAAAGCGCCTATAAATCAACAAAATGTAAATCTCGTTGTGCTATTTGCCGCCAGTTGACTTTACCTGACTTGGTTAGGTCTATTTATTAAAAGCGAAATTGGCGTCCCATTCATTGGATAGTCAGGTTCAAGAAGTCAGCGATATTTTTCATTTTTTTTTAAATATAAAATAATTTCAAATTGCATCCTACCTGAACGTCACTGATGGCATTCTGTAGTACTTTGGTAGTGGAATTGTAAGCGGCCGCCTAGGCATTTATTTTACATATAAAAATTAGTTCTTCTCCACTGAAAATATTCAACAACCACTTCTTGTTTATCACACTTTTCACTAACACTCTAATAAATGTTTCGCGCTTTCTTTATTCAGACCGCTCATTTTAACCACTTTTTCCATATATTTTCTAATTTTTTGAATGCTTTCGTATTTGTCACATACAAATTAGTGCGGCTATGTTGCGAAACCGACTGAGTTCGACTGGCACCTTAATTTTTTTTGCCAAATTCATTGTAGTGGCATAGTGTAAATTTTGCTAGTTTGTGCGCGTAAATCGATAAGTAAAAGTACGTAGTCTGTGTGTTTATGTTAAGTAAATACTTGACTAATGCCTGTGACATTTTTATCGCTTGAAATTTATTAATATCTTAATACAGACGTTAAAATATAAGTGGGATGTGTCACGAATTCAATTCTATGCCGCTACTTGCAAAATCGAAGCAATCAATGCCAAGTTGGCCTACCAACTTTGGATGTCAACGTTTCTACTTTGAAAACAAGTTTTGCACAAGAATCTCGGAGAGAAGTGAATGGGAAAACTCTGCGAATTTAGATCCAGGATCTACTGCTATTTTCACCACCTCACAGCTCAAACAATTAGGATGGTAGCAGGATTTAGTCGGAGTAGCTTTCATTGAAGCTTAGTCTGCAGCTTCTTAGCTTAAAAATAAATAAATAAGTGGCGCTTACACCCTTTTTGGGTCTTTGGCCGAGCTCATATGCCTATTTGTGGTGTGCGTCTTGATGTTGTTTCACTAACAGAGGGACCTATCGTTTTAAGCCGACTCCGCACGGCAAATGTTTTTGCGATGAGGAGCTTTTGCCATCGCCTGCTGAGGGGGACCTTTTATTTATCGTTTAGATGTTTCATGCTCGGAGATAAGAACCTATATACGCCCAAATGGGCGGACACTTAGCCTCTTAGCTCGAAGTGATACCAAGTCTTGCAGCGTGGGCACTTAACGTACAATGTCCAAAAAGATCACCCACAAAATTCGATTGCGCCGGTCTACCAGAAAGATTTCCCCTCATGAGCAGAAAGATATCGCGACTTTGCTTGTTTGTGTACTTACCCAGCGCCCGCTGAGTTGACGCGAAGCCTACTTCTCCAGGAGCAGCCCACTGAGATTTAAAAGAACCCCAATCCCTTCATTACGCGGTGAAGCCATCTCGTGGACCCCTAGCTAGCTAGCTCATCCGTATAGCAAGTTTCAGCAAAGCTTCTATGACCAGGATCCGAACTGCGCCTAATATCGAAGAAGGATGCGTTCGAGAGGGAAGTCAGGCATTCTCAGACAAATTTCGAACGCACAAGTAGAAATAAGAGAGGCGACTTCTTGGTTCAAAAAGCCTTCATACCTACACACCCCATCACAATATATTCCAGCAGCCAAAGTACGATAAAACCTGTACAATGTAACGACGCCTCTTTCAAAATAGTGACTAAAAGTAGGACGCCTTTACATGAGCTGGCTGTTCAATGTACGATAAAGGTAATATACGTGCCCAGAGGTATACCGGGAAACAGAGCTGGCAAGGACGGGAACTAAACTGCCAGATTCTATTGTATAAAATCTGTAGAAAGGAGAGCAACTAGAGGATATGAGTTTTCCGATTTCACACTATTCATGAACCCACAATAGAATTTTTTTTAAAGCATTAAAATTAAAAAAGGAAGAAGGACCTCTGGTAGAATACAACCGATTAACGTTGCATATTTTTCTAAAAACGTATTATTGCAATGCTAATAATGGCTGAATTTTGCTTAAGGGCGGCCTTCCTCCCAGCAGATACCGCAAACAAATGTACCAATAAGTAATGAGTAGTCGTCAACTATATAAAGAGCTGAGTAGAAGAAGAAGACTTCTCTCCACAGCTACAGACTCCATCTTGATTTATGCCGCACCAATATGGTCCGAAACTTGAGATATGCACTTGCGCGATGCCAGACAGGTCTATGGGACAGTATCCGAAGACGCAGCGCGTAATATTGCCAAGAAAATTCCCATGGACGTACGTGCATGCGAATTACATAATTTCTTTGACAGACCAAGCGCAAGGTCTTCCAGAAAGCAGAAACGAAGACAACGAAGCTCAACGCTTAATGAATGGCAACGGAAATGAGTCGAAGATGGTCGCTGGGTATCGGAGCTCATCCCGAACCTCGAGACATGGTTGCAATGTAGATTTGAGGTAGAGGTTAACTTTTACCTAACACAGTTGCTGACTGGACATGGATGCTTCAACATTATGTGCATAGATTTGGGATGACAGCTTCACCATATTGCCCCATGTCCTACCTTGAAGAGCTCGAAGACGCCAAGCATCTTCTTTTCCACTGACCTCGGTTCGCGCGAGAAGGCGCGAGGAATTAACCCTGGAGTGTGGTATTAAGCCGAGTGTGTCTGACCAAATAAGCATCATATGCAACTCAAAACACTGCTGGGATGCTAAGCTGGTGATGTGATCTCTGAATGAACTTGATGAAGAAAGGTGAAGAAGGGAACGCCTGAGCCTGTATTCATTTAGAAGCTAAATCCCAGTGGAGGTCGAATAAATATGAACTGACGACAACCACAGACGACTGAGTTTATCACTCACGACTAAATCATAGGTACAGTGACAAGACGGTATTGGTCAGGGCATTGCCACATTTTCGTGTTTCTTTTGATCCTACCTACAGTGGAAGCAATTGGAGACTATCTTTGCAGTATTACCTCCATACGTCCGAGGCAGAGGTCCTGGACGCAGGCTCTTATTGTGGTCAACAGAGACAAACACGGCTTCACCTCGATGTAATACAAACATGCAGCCCCGACTGGAAGTCAGCCGAAGAGGAGAGGTTTACTTTAGTGGGAGCATGCCGCACATAGCATTGGTGCGATGGTACCAATTGAATGTCTTTGACGGTTTTATTCTCACCTCCAAATGTCAAGAGCTGAGTTGTTGTACCGTTGAAGGTGGCTTTATCAAAACACCTTTTCGCTCAAGGCAGATCTTGACTTTGATTATGCAAAGATGATTTTGCACAGCAGTTTCACGAGATTTGCCGCCTGGTGCAATTTCTTTCAAAATTTTTTGTTTTTTTAATATACTCGTATGTATTTGAAAAATATGTTTATAAAAATTATAAATATGAAAATAAAAAGTGTTTTATGAAAAATATGTTTATAAAAATAAAAAATGTGAAAAAATATTTTTATGACAAGTTTTTTATGAGAATTCCTTTATGAAAAATATGTTTATAAAAATAAAAATAACAAATTTGGAAACATTTTTCATAAAAAAAATAAATATGAAAACATATTTTTACTAAAATTTTTTATGAAAACGTCTTTATGAAAACATATATTATTTTTATGAAAAATGTGTCTATAAAAATAAAAAATGTGAAAACATATTTTTATGAACATTTTTTTATGAAAATTTCTTTTATGAAAAATATGTTTATAAAAATAAAAATAACGAATTTGGAAACATTTTTCATAAAAAAAATTAATATGAAAACATATTTTTATGAAAATTTTGTATGAAAATTTCTTTATGAAAAATATGTTTATAAAAATAAAAATATGAAAACATATTTTAATGAACATTTTTTTATGAAAATTTCTTTTATGAAAAATATGTTTATAAAAATAAAAACATTGGAAACATTTTTCATAAAAAAAATTAATATGAAAACATATTTTTAAGAAAATTTTTTATGAAAATGTCTTTATGAAAATATGTTTATAAAAATAAAAATATGAAAACATATTTTTATGAAAAATGTGTCTATAAAAATAAAAAATATAAAAAATTTCAAAATAAAGATATTTTATGAAAAATATGTTTATAAAAATAATAAGTTTGGAAATATTTTTCATAAAAAAATTTTCATAAAAATAATAAATTTGAAAACATATTTTTATGAACATTTTTTAATGAAAATTTCTTTTATGAAAAATAATAAATATGAAAACAAATTTTTATGAAAAATGTTTTATAAAAAATATTTTTATAAAAATAAAAAGTATGAAAACAAATTTTGATGAACATTTTTTTATGAAAAATGTTTATAAAAATAATAAATAAGAAAAATGGTTTATGAATAATATGTTTATAAAAATAATAAATATTAAATCACATTTTATAAATTCATGAATGATAATGACAAAAGCAAAATATTTTGTTTTCCATAAATTGATAAATACTTACATAAAAGTGGTTCCTTAAATACACAAAGCAAAAGTTCTCTATTTTCAAATGCGTCACACTTCAAACATCATTTTCGTAGGCCTTGCTGATTCTTCGAATACGGCTGCAACTTACATAAGTACGTACATACATGCGTCAAAAGTAGTAACTATACTAACATATGTACACACACATACATACATACATACAAATGAGTACATAAATTAGGATTACACAACTTTTAATATTATTTTTATTACTAACAAATGCAAAAAATACGACAAGTGACTCAAAATGTTAGTTACGACGTTAGAGATGACGCTTTGTTTGTTTAAATGTATTCTCCCATTAATTTATATAGTGTTTTTTGTTTTTATTGTATAACTGTTAGAACGCCAAAATAATATTATAATAGTGAGAAGTCAGTGACACCCGCAGATGGCCACGGACACTGAGTGGAAGGTGAGTCGTTTTGAAATGAAATGAAAATTATCAAACGGTCGTTGAAACTGTGACCGAAAGGAAGGCTAAGACATTACGGTAGCTGTCAATTACAAGTGTAATCAATTATTAATTCATAGAATCGACGTACATGTGTACCCCCACATACATACATACATACATCCATATGTGTGTATTATCTATGAGGCTAATGAAGAAGAAATGCTATCTACAGGCGATATTATCGCAAAAATACTTACAAACAAACATTTATTTTTATTTTATCAGTAGTGCACCGCCGCCTATCGACTGGCTGAGAGCTTAAAAAGAAATTAATGAGATATAACGGTACATCGTACGTGCGTGTATATCAGCTACATATTTTAAAGTAGTCGCATAAGTGCGCAAATATTGCTGGTGTTCGCTGCCGGCAGCCGCTTGCAGCTGCCAATGGCGAAGTTGTGTGAAGTTGAGTTGTTTGTTGACTTAAAGATTAGTGTTGGACAATAAGTAAACACATGACATACGCGCACTATTATTACTTTACATTGATTCTGCATGCAAGGTGGCGCAAAGAACAAAGAGGAAGATTTGTAATTTTTAAAAATGGGGTCAATCATATTTGACAAGCAGTGTCGCGCGTAAAGATCTTAATCAAGGTTTTCATTGCTCAAAATTATTTTTTTATTTATTTAACCAGAAGTTATGCGAAACCAAAATTAGATGATTAATTTTGCGCCACCTTGTATTTAAGTTATAATAAAATATTAGACAAAACATTTTAATAAACTATATTAATTTTTTCCGATCATCGATAAAATTGAGCATAACAAATGAATTGTCATTATCATTATCATTAAGGAAATTTTACTGTTTGAAGTTTTTGCATATTTTTAGCTCAAGCAAAAGTAAGAGCGCGCAAAACAAGAGAGAGAGGCTGTTCTACTTATACATACTCGTATAGTGGCGCATTTTGTTGCATATAATTTCAAATATTTGTTATATGGAAGACAATGCTTAATATCACCAATAAAAAGAGTAATCAAAAACCAGCGCGGATTTCAAACCACTTTGAATTAGGAAAATTTGTATAGAAATTTTGACTTAAAAGTTAAGCATTTTTGATAATTATTCCGCAATAAGTTTAAAAACTTAAAGTTATATGTTTTTTTGTCCGTAATTTTTGTTTTTTGTTTTTTTGTTCGTAGCGTGGTACACATAACAGAAACTTTCAGGGCAGACAAAGAAAGAGGGAGAGACCCGAGAGAGAATGAGATAGAGAGAGAGAGAGAGAGAAAGAGAGAGAGAGAGAGAGAGAAAAAGAATATATGTATATCTAAATAAATTCACTGGCAGAGAATACAAATAGGCAAAATTTACAAAAAAACGGAGAAGGGTCGACCGGTGTAGGTAAACGCCGAACACAAATCGTGGCAACAACGCGCACTACTCCGAGCGTTTATCACCCGCACAAACGCAGCAATTCCAGGACCGCAGCAACGGCACAAATTACCGCAAGGCAATGCCAATAAATCCGACGCCGGAATGGATAGCACTTTATAGTACGCACAAGGACTAGCCAGGAAACGGAAATAAGAGCCAACAAGTAGGCACCAAAAAAAAAAAAACGCCAAAAAAATTGCGACCCAAAAACGCCCCAACCAGTAGGCACCGAAAATATATTTCCTACAAGTTTCCACCAACAAAAAAGCGCCAAAAAGTAGGCAGTGTTATTTCTCACTAGAAATTAGCAACCACAAGGAAAAACCCGGGAAAAATAGCCTAAAGTGTATCTAAGATATATATGTATAAGGTATAGCTCTCTCTCTCTTTTTCCTCTACGTCATATCTTTTTTCTCTCTCGCGGAACGAAAATGCCCAAAAAGTTGCATGACCTTGAAATTTTACTCTCCATTATCGCTCATCCATCGACGCCTAAGAAGTTTCGCTTCAAAAATAGTCAAAACCTTGGTATTATTGGGGTCTGTACACAATGCATGCGAGGGTCGCTTGAAAAATCTGTGCGAAAATAAAACCTACTTAATTGTTTGCGGTTAACCTCTTTTTATTTTTCGACATAGTCTGCTTTTAGGTTTATACGAGTACACATCGTCCAACGCTGTGCTAGTTGTTGATCTCTTCCGAATAATAGGATTTTTTTAAGTCTGAGAAATAGACATTCGTTTGTACAATCACCTCCTCGCTTGAATGAAACCTTCTTCCCGCCAGCCATCTCTGCAAATTGGGGATCAAAGAGTAGACCGTGGGATCCGAGTGAGCCAAGTAAGGGTAATAAGAGAGATGTGAAACGAGTTGGAACGCTCCTATTGATTTTGCGCCCACAACTGCTGATATGTGAAATTCCACACCTTTCCTTTTGTTGAAAATCACTAGACTTCCTCGATTCAAATGAGTGCCAAACACAAAGAAATATACCGATTTGGCTGAAACTCTTTTTTATTTATTGTATTTATTTAAATATAAAGTATATGAAGAACAAATTTTTATAGATTACTAACACAAATTAAATATGATTATGTACAAGATATCCGAAGCTTAATGAAGTCAAAATTAGACAAAAAAAAATCAAGCTCGCTAAGAGATGCGATCCGGTTGAATTCATTAAAAGCGCGAGCAATTAGCGCGTTTCGGGCATAATTTACTTAAGGTAGTAGTCTGGTAACTTACATGTTTTTTGAGGCCATGTTTGGGACATTTTTTGGAAGGGAAAATAAAATTCAATCGGTTTGATTTTCTGATATGTTATTAAAAGTATCAGAAGGTGTACAAAAAAAAAATTTTTTTTTTTAATGTTTTGATACTAGTTTTGTACACTGCAGCAAGCGGCAAAAAAAAGAGGTACAGAGGTATAGTGACTGGCCGGCGTGATTTCATCACTTGTGGTCATCTGAAACAGAAAAAACAAATTGCTTATTAATCAGTGTGCTTGTCGTTCTGGCAGGTAGTAAGATCAAATGATTTTGACAAAAAATAACGAAATGGCAGACTTCGTAAGAAAATTGAATTTTTTTAAAGTGGAAATCGGACTAAAAATGGAAAGTTAGGGACGAAATAAATTAAATCTACTACCCGCCAGAACTATTGATGTGTAGAAAAACATATCTAAATTTCAGCTCAATCCGTTAGATAGAAAATTTGTTTTCACGACGGCCATCCGGAAAATCATTGTTTTGAGAAAAACGCGTTTAAAGTTTTGGCAATTGGGCCGCGCAAGTATGAGCCGCTCTCATGTATGTGCTATAATTTCGTCAATATTTCGAATTTCGGTCTAAAATTTGTACAGTATCTACCAATATATCGCACTTTCAAAATATGTAAAAAACCGAAATTCGAAATTTTCAAAATAAGTTACCAGACTACTAACATACCTTAATCATTACATCCATAAAAGGTGTAGGAATTTCAAAGATCTCTTCTTAGAGCAATAAAGTCAATTTTTTTCCTTTCCAGAAGAGCCGCACAGCCAAAATCTTCCTTTATACAATAGTTAAGAAGAGAACAGATCTTCTACTTTCCAAAGGTTGGAGATTTAAAAGAAGTAAACTTGGTGTGGGGTTTTCCAAGAGATGCTACTAACTAAATATACCCTCGATATGCACCAGTAGTGCCATCTCACTGACTTTGCGCGCATTTTTCAAACGACCATTCCAAAGAACAAGTTAGATTGTGGCTTGAAGAAATAATTTTTTTTTTTGTGTAAAAGCAAAAAGTTATATAATATTTAGAATCTCTTCTTGGTGAGATTGAAATACTGTCATTTGCAAAATTCATTTTTTTTTTAACATTTTACTTCGGTTGAAACTTATTTGGGGCTTTTTTTGTAGTTAGCTAATTATTTCCACTATTTTTCTGGTAATATTTTTCTTAACTGTTTTAAATGTTTTCAACAATTTTTCCTAAAATGTACGGAATTGGAAGCACGAAGAGTTTTGGGAAACGAATAGAGTTTACCCTGAGATAAATTAGAGGTATTTATAGCTATTTTACATACGTATGCACGAGCAAAAAAAAAAAAATTCAGTGCATCGTTTTTATGGAATAAAAATTTTTCGAACACCATGAGCCGAAATTACTTAATAGAAATGCTAAGATTTTTGCGTTTTGATGAACCTTTGGAATTGGATAAATTCGCTTTGGTATCAAAAGTATGGTACTCATTCATTGAAAGCAGTCAAAACGGTTATAAGCCAACCACAAATATCATAGTTGACAAACAGCTGTTCCCAACTAAAGCTAGATGTAACATATGAACTAAAAAGTCCCGTGCCTAACAAAGAAAAAACTTTTTTTGTGCTCAAAATCAACTTTATTCATCAACGTAATTTCCAGCAAGAACAACGCAATCATTCCAGCGCCGCACTAACATTCAGGTTCACCCAAAACATATCAAATGAACCAGATAAATTTTGGTTGCCATCTGATGTAAAAGCTTTGGAGCTCATTGAACCATTTACTGGTAGCGGTGGAAATTTTACTACCGACCAATTTTTCACTAGCTCGTCGCTGGCAACAAAACTTTTACAGAAAAAAACTTCTTTAGTAGGAACCAACCGCCAAAATTAGAGGGAACTGGCAAAATCTGCAAAAATACAAAAAGATAAAATGAAAGGCTTTTCAGTGCAACTTTAAACCAAACAAAAAAGTACTTTTACTAGGCGCATAAATTTGTACAAGTAGAAAGTAGCAATAAATGTCTTCCTGAAACAGTTAAATTTTACAACAGCACAAAATTTGGGGTCGATATGACTAACCCAGTGGCAAGAAAATATTGTGTAAAATGTGAGTACCGTAGATGGCCTATGCAGGTATTTTACAATATCCTCGATTGGATCGGAATAATCGCATGTTCTCTATGCAAGGTAAAAATATTTTACGTTAAGATTTTTTATTCCAGTTAGGAGAAGAACTTGCAGCTGAGTATAAAGAACGTCATGAAGCAACAACAAATACGGCGACAGCTTCAACAGCCGCATGTAAGGCCACTTCATTTTCCAAGAGGGGAAAAAAGTGCCAAGTAATGTGTTGCTTCGGTAATAGAGCAACCAGAATTTGTCCTCAGTATAAGAAATATGTATACCTACATGCGGAAGATGCTTGGTTGAGCAACCATTTATATGTACTCGTAAAAACTGTGGTATTGAACAGGAAATATTTTTATTATTATTATTTTTTATAATGAATATTAAATTTCTATATATGAAAACTGAAAGTTTGTTAAGTGTTAAATGTTGAATTATTTCGTTATTTTGTAATTAAATTACAAAAAAAAGTATTTTTTAGTAATTATTTACACAGTTATTTGTTGCAGTCAAGCACAAAGGTGTCAAAAGGCACCTTTTTATCGAAATAGCTACGCATAAAATCGTGGCTAAAAAAGTGTTGATAAAACAGAAATATGTGTTATGGGGTTAGGGTTAGTCAGAATTAAAAAAAGGGTTTTTTTGCACTTTTCTTAAAGTATAATATCTTAAAAATATTGTGTGAAAATTTGAAGTGAATCCGACAAATACTTTTTGAGTTAATCAAGAATTAACAACGAGCACTCGGGCGCTCCAGAGCCGATAGAAAAACTTTAAATGCGTTTTTCTCAAAACTTTTTTTTTCGAACTGGTTATCACTGTAAGTTAAAAACCGCCTGGTAGATTTCAATAAAATGTATACTGCTTTTGAAAAACATAAAAAACTCGTGCCTGATCGAACGAACTTGTTTTTCAAAAATTTCAATTTTTTTTTTAAATTAATTGCTGGTTTTTTTCTCGAAAATCTGAAAAATATTTCCATATTGTTAATTTTGAAAACAAAAAAAAACTTCGATTAGACAAAAGATTATCTATTAATACAACTAATTTCTCTTGTCCGATCGAATTTAGAAGAATCTCCAAGGACTTGTGATGATCACCGCAAGGGACTTCTGGAGAAGCGGGCTCCACACAAACAACGATAACTTTTACAATTATTAATTATTTTTGTTGAAATTTCGTTAAAGTTAAAATCGAAACATGATATATTAATGCTATTTTTGTAAAATAAAGCAAAAAAACAAAAAAAAAAAAATTATTGAAAATAATCGTTTTTTCAAGCCTCTCCTTAAGACGAATTACCACAATATATCAGGTCGTTTACCACGGTTACTTACCTCTATTTCTTTGTTTAGTCTCGCACAGCGAGTACCGTTGTATGTGCAGCCAGTCAAATGCTCCCTGAGATGATATGAGGATTCTAACAAAAACTCCTCTTTAGCCGTTAGTTATCATTCTGTCACCCCATTTAACTCTACTCTAGCTCACAATATTTAAATTTTGCCACTAACTCGTGATTTGAACAGCCTGTGGTTGTACATATAAAGCTACCTTCTCGAATATAAAGTAAACCCTCCCCGAACAACCATTTCTTAGTGCGTAAGAACGCTTTTTGTTTGAAAATTCTGCTCCCAATCTTATTTTCAGAAATCTTTCGTTAAATGTGTTCCTTTCAGCGAGTTTTTTCTTTATTATGCGTTTCATTTATTTTAAAGAAATTCTTGTATATTTTATATGATTTGCGCTAATACCAATTTTATCGAGAAAAAAATGGTTATAAATTCCACGATGTTTCATGTAGGCTGTCTATGACAATATTTACGTTCTGTGATTTCCCGCATTGCTCACTGGCTCTGTTTGCACGCTATTCATAACGTATCGATGGAAATATGGGATTTTTATCCATTACGCTTAATTCTCTTTATTTGTTATATGCACAAACAGTTTTTAACACATGGACTGAAAAGTCCCGGGACTAATAAAGAAAATAGGTTTTTTTTTGTTGAAAATTAGTTTTATTCATCAATGTAATTTTCATCAAGAACAACGCAACCCTTTCAGCGACACTAAAACATTTCAATACCACTTTTGTAGAAGGATTTATCTTTTGCCTCAAAATAGGCCTCAGTTTCAGCGAAACTGTTCAATCGTGCGAAATTTCTACGAGTAGCCAGTAGTCGCTGGGAGCCAAAACTGGCGAATACGAGAAATTCGAAGTTCAATTCATGTAGTTTCGCCATTATTTTGATTGACTTGTGAAACATTCCGTTGTTTTGATTAAACAAAAGATGAGTAAACTCGGCACCCACTTTGAGCAGAGCTTTCTCACAGTCAAATACTCATGCAGTATAAAGCCAACTCGTTCTTTTGATATCTTCACGATGTCAGCTAACTCACGCCACTTCACTTTTCCATAATTCAAAACGATTTTGTGGACTTTTTTGATGTTTTCTGCTGCTACTGCATGATTTGGACCACTGCGTTGTGCATCATCGGAGTCTCTACGACTACGTTTGTTTTTTTATTGTTGTTTCTGATGGAGCGGAGAGCGGAGTCCCCATAACATTTTTCATCCCATTTTTTCGCTTAAACGATATTTTTTCGCATCAAAAAGCTGTGTAAAATTAAAACACGAAATTCATTTTCATCCATAATTCACTCTCTTATGCTTGTTTACGACGTAATTAGTGGTTCTATTAATTGTTCTAAGCCGTTCGGACTGATTAGTTTTAATGGATCCAGCAAAGCCATTCGTTTTCAAAATCAATTTCAACTCAATTTGCTCGCATCTAATTATCCTTCTCATGCGTCTGTAATAAATCGGATTCTGGAGTATGGCAATGTACGGGTTAGGCTAAAGCCTTTAAGCACTGCGACCAGATTGATATATTGTGCGCCACTAATTAATTGTAATTATTTAGTCTATCGAGGAATCGAACTAACTCCTTAGGAGGGAGCAATTCTAGGTCTTCATCCTCCAGTAGGTAAGAGTCCAGGATTCTGTGTCTCTTGTAGCCCAATGCCTCACAGTTGGTTATTAAGTGTTCCATAGACTCCTCTTCATCACAGCAGAACCTGCATAATCTGGTACTGGATAATCCTATTGTGTTAAACTGTGTATTGCAGGCAAAGTGGTCTGTAAGTACTCCACAGAGTAATCTGAGGCCCTTTTTATCTAGGGTCAGAGCAAATTTTGCTCTGTTGGCATTGAAGTTCAAAAACTTTTGGAGTGATTCAGGCCGCTTGTGCCGTTTCAGTGTTCCCTGATTTTAGTTTGGATCCAATTTTTGGTTTCCTGTTTTATACTATTTTTGTTAAAGCCGAAAAATGTTGGGTTGGCCCAGTAAATAGCCCTTCTGCCCATTTTTTGGCATAAAAGTCTGCCTTCGCGTTTCCTTCGTGCCCCTCATGTCCTGGTACCCAAATCAGTGAGACCTGATTATGAGTGTCCAGTTTGTTGAGTGCATTGTTACACTCTATTAGGACTTTTGACTTGAATGTAAAGCTATTCAAGGTTTTTAAAACCGATTGGCTGTCCGAAAATATTTTAATTTTTACTTTCTCGAACTTTCTTTTGGATATGATTTCCACTGTTTCCATTATGACGAAGAGCTCCGCATGGAAAATTGTGATATCTGCACTTAACGTTAGGGATTTGTGTGCTCTAGGTCCCACTATGCCTGCTCCTACTCCTTGGAGCGTTTTGGAACCATCTGCGTACCATTTTTGTGAGTCATCAAGTAGCCATGTTGGGTAAGAAGGCCTTGTATCTCTATTGAGTATGGGCTCCGTGTGGTCATTCGCCTGGGTTATGCATACAGCATGTTCTACCCCGTTCAAGATATTGAGGTGTCTAGTAAGTTCTCCTGATTTAAGTTTTTCTTTCATATGAAAAGAGAGTGCCTGTATTGCTAATTGTAGCGGGTGTAAATTTAAAAGCGTTTACATGCCAGCAGTTGCGGTAGTTCTCATGGCCCCTGTTATGCCTAGGTACGCCAGCCTTTATAGTTTACACAGTTTTGATATGGTAGTAGTTTGATTTGTTTTAACCCACCATACCAAAGCCCCATAAAGTACAATTGGCCTTACCATTGGAGTGTAGATCCAGAAGGTCATTTTAGGGGACCAGAATTTACCCAAGAGTTGTTTTGTTGTCCAAAGGTTTTCCGTTGCCCCTTTTTTATTACTGAGTTAAGGTGGACGTCTACTCCATTTATTCCCAGTTGTTTTGTTGTCCAAAGGTTTTCCGTTGCCTTTTTTATTACTGAGTTAAGGTGGACGTCTACTCCATTTATTCCCTGGTAAATGGGATAATAGTGGTTTTGGAAGGGTTGATTGATAATCCCTCTTTTCTACACCACTCCCAGGCTATTTTTAAGGCATTCTGCAATAAGTCCTTTCTGGTCCTTTCGTGGTTGCCTTTAATTATTACAGAAATATCATCTGCATACCCTATTGCAGTATAATCTCCGAACCAAAAATAAAAATAAAAAATTAATAAATACTGATTTTTCATCTCCAAGATCTGTTTTAAATTTACCGTTTGCGCTCTGCATTGTTAATTTACACATAAAAATTGTATACCTCTATTCTATCAGAAATACCGAGTCAGAGACTTATTAAATCGAAATGAAATGAAAGTAACCATACCTGCTATTATATACAATTTTTTTATTGCACAAGTCTGGAAATTACTGTTATCTTCATTTCCAGTTACTTATTAGTATTTTTTAAATATGACTACCTCCGCTGTAACCTAATCACCACCACGATTCGAGTTCTGCTTATCGACTTTATCTCCTTCCTATGAATATTATAATAGAAAAAATGCTTAAGTATGAGTAAAGATTAATTAATATAGAGGTTTTTAAACTACAAACTTATTTTCTTTGTTAAATTTTTCCTTCCGGGAAACTTACTACAAAAATGGGCTGTAACATTTTGTCCCTTTTATACATATGTATGTCCAGATATATGGCATGTCGGTTTTTGGCCACTTTACGATAATGCAGCAGTCCATGGCAAAGGTAAATCTCTCCATGAGCAGCGAGTGAATACTCACTCAAATTTGTTAACCACATCCTTGCCATCATTTGCTTCAATCTAACCGTTTAACACCTTCGTTTGGCCCTTAACACATATGTTTTTTTATTTTTATCTGAGTAATGCCCATTGAACCCTTTTACACTTTTTAACTAATTCATTTTGGCTTGAATAAGTTGCCGCTGGTTTGATGTTTGTTTTCATTTGAGAGTGTTAATTTTTTTTTAACTTACATACATACATACATCTGTTTGTATGTGTGTACTCTTATTGCTTTTTACGCATTAGACTTAGTTTTCGCTTTAATAAGGTGAATGGAAGCACTTAAATCTTAAGTGATTTGAATGGCGAGAAATCTAATTAGTATTGTGGAATTGCCATTAGTTAAAATGTTTCGAATGCTTTTATACTGAATATGAATAAATTCTATTTCCATAATAATTAAGAATCTGTTTAAAGGAAATCTGACTTGTTTCGAAGCTTCTAGGTTCTACTTCTTAGTAGAGAAAATAAGATTTTCTGAAATTACTATACATTTTCTTATTAAACCCTTTGTCCGATTTTTGTTTCTGTCTCGGGCGCTTGATAACTACGAGTGAAGGTAAGCTCTTCATGGCCTTGTCTTTTCAATGTAGAGGGTATTTCTTTTACTTCTGTACGCATTCTTAAGCTGGTATTTCCAACATGTGACGTGTCACTCATTAGCAACACACAAAACGCCTAATCTTTCCAAAAACCTTTCACTTAAAAGCTCTAAGCCAACTACCACACATCTGGACATTATAACAGGACGGTCATTATGAGGGATACTTCTACTTTTAAAGTGTGGTTTTGGTTCCACGAGAGAAGACTTTATTATGGATGGTCCATATAGTGCTTTATTTTCAAAAATCCAAACCAAATTAACAAAAACTAATTTTCGTTTTATGGATTGAAATATCGGCAAAATATCGGAATGGTACGCCAAAGAGCTGAAACCAAAGATCATTCAAGTTCATGTCCCTAGTCTTCTATGACACCACAAATTATTTATTATACTCATACTTCTGTAGCGCCCACTGTTGGCGTTTCCATTAGCATTTTCAAAGAAGAATGGGCCAATGATGCCACCGCTCCAAAATTCACACCAAACTATCATTCGCTGATGATGATTTTGTTTTCTGATGATTAAGATGAGGCTTTCGATTCCCAGATATGGCAGTTTTGCTGGTTAATATAGTCGCCAATATGAAAATGCGCTTCGTCAGAAACTTTGACTTATTTCCAACAAACGCGCTGTTTGGGCTACATAACATTGACTTTGGATATAAGTTTGCAACCCCAACGTTGTTCAAGTGCAAAACGATTAATTTCATTCCGAGGCTATATGATACTGGTTTCTATCAATAATTACAGCGGAAAAGAGCTACAAAATATAAGTAAAAAAGTGATATGTGGACTACCCTGTGGCCATTTGATGATATGCGAGTTATGTTATTAAAATATCAACTAAGGAGTTGTAAAAACGTGAGCAGTGGGTGAAAAGCATGAAGAACGACGAACGAAAGTTAGGATATCCAACGGAATGTTGGTCGTATTTTTTTTATATTCCCATATATCAGAAAGGGGCGGGTTCCAAACCCAGGGCACAACCAGCTATCCTGGAATGCTTCGCCTTCTCACGTTAGCTCACTCCCGAACGGGTGTTCGGAAGCTACCAAGAAGATACGTGGGCTAATCCCGGACGTTGTGAGCTGCTTGAACCATATGCAGAAGAATCGTCCTGGCCACTCCCAAGTGAATGGCGATCAGTAACTTTCCCCACTTGCGTGGACTTCTATACATGGAACCATCCTCCAATACACAAATAAAAAATCTGAGAGAATACTTTCACAACCAACAACCACAACTACACAAAGCAATAGTGAAGGCAGATGATGATTTCACCCCACTAAACTTAAAGCAGTAAAACATCACCACACAAATAATAACAATTAAGTCAAATAAACAAACGTGGAAACAACAACCAATACATGGAAAACGTATCAATATAATGCTTAACAATAGAATAAACACAGAACTATCTTAAAAATGGTTAACACAAGGCCGTCTGTTTCCGGCAACTGAAGGGTTTCTGTTAGCAATTCAGGACGGGATAATTGCAACGGAGAGCTACAGAAAATATATCCTCAAAGAGAACTTAGATGCCAATCTTTGCAGAAAATGCTATCAGCAAAGAGAGAAAATAGAACATATCAGAAGTGTATGCTTAATACTTGCAGGAACCGATTACACTGAGAGACACAATATAGCAGCCAAAATAATCCACCAACAACTGGCCATCAAATATAAGTTAACAAACAACACCAATGAATCTTACTACAAATATGTACCTCAAAACGTAAAGGAAAACGAAGAAGTAAAGTTTTACTGGGACAGAGCGATCCTTACGGATTTACGAGTTATGAGCAAAAGACCAGACATCACACTTAAAAACAAGAAACATATCTGATTGATGTTGCGGTCCCTAATGATAAAAGTTTAATCCAAAATGGACAAGAAAAAATTTCTAAATATACTAAACAATTATTATTATAATTAGAGTGGCGTGGGATAATAATAATTTAAGTTTCGTGAAATTTGTGATTATTTCTGGATATTTTTAAAACATTTATCATTAAAAGTTTAAATATTAGAAACATAAATTATAAGGCCCAAACTGATAATAAAAATAATATATAAAAAATTTAGTTGGTCTCATTTCTATAAAAAATTTGCGAAAAACATTTAAATGGCATTTGTAGAAAGGAAAACTGAACGCAGACATTTGCCGGCTAGTAAATAAAATAAAGTATAAAAGTTCATACATCCATACATTTGTATCTACGTATGTATGTACTTCAATATTGATAACGGCAATCAATTTGATGTGACTACTTGTTTATGGCAATTAAATCCAAGTATCTATGTATAAGTGCATACAAACAAATATACGCACGCAAATAGAGAACAGCAAAGTGCAACTATCGCGGAATTTGAATAAAGCAACGCTTATGAAATGTAATGCATTAGCAAAATCAGCAACTATTGCCGCTGCCACGCGCTTTTTCGCATTTATGCAACAACATTTATGCAAACGCAGTTATGTGCCCCGGATACGTAAGCACATTCACACACATACATACATGCGTGCGATACATATCACTGTGGGTAGACACACAAGATATACTAAGTACTTCTGCATTTCCATTTAATATTAAACAAATAAATCGTATTGGTGGTGCACATGTGAACCAGCGTATCTTATTTGCCAAAAAGATAAAACAGCACACGCACACACACTCGCATACTTGCACGTAAACACATACATACACACATATATATTCAGTAGTAAGCTGACGACATGGGATTCTCGAAAATCCTACGCCGGCATTCAGCTACAGACACCTTACTGATAGATATTATCTTTGCGTGCCTGTGGCGTTCTTGCTCTGCATTTGCCTTCTAAGAGAAAATATTTATAAATACTAATTTATATACATATACACGTGCATAAGTGTATGCGTATGTATTTACATGAATTTGTTTTTATACATATATTCGTGTGTTGACGCTGAGCGCTCCGCTACTTGTTCATATTCGGATGAGCACAAAAATATATGCACACACACACATAGATGCATCCTTTACTCTATAACATTTTCTCCATTCAGTGGGTGCACTACACACCGCTGATTTAATGCTACTAAGACACTTTTTCAGCACCTGAACGCCTTCTCTCCTTCTCTCTTTCTCCCGAATACTCACCGCCTCCACATTTTATCTTCTTGTATGCAGCGCCGCACTGAGACCGCACTGTTGAAGTGCCGCTGTTGCAATGATTCTAGTGGCTTTTATGCAAATCCCAATTTTCTGCAACACAATCTCAAATGGGATTGTGTTGTTGCTGTAGCATCATCATCATGTAAGCTCTCTATCGAAAAGGTGTACGACGATGGCTATACCTGGAGTGTTGTTCGAGATCCTGTGTGTTGAGATTTGGGTGCCGTGGGTATCAGCTGGCAGTCGTTTAACTTTTTGCATCCGCTGTGCTACTTATACGCGCATACATACAGTAGCGAGCATAACTGAGTGCATGATGATTTTTTTTAAACTTAAAATATTTTGTGATTTAGAATTTTTTTGTTATTGTTTTTTTCTTAATATTGTGCGTTCTTTCAAAAACCCATCTAAATCAAACTTTGAACGAAATTTGGAAAAACTCAAAACATTTCCATCTACATTTTGAACTTTTTGATATGTATTTTTTCAATTACCACCTTGAGCAAAAAGTCCTCGGAATATATTCAGAAAATTCCAAATACAAGTTTTTTTTACTCATCCTTACTCCCAGTAACTGCCACGCACTTTTCAGCGTTTGACCCAGCTCTCGAACGATTTCTGGAACTCTATTTTTAGTCTTCGATTTTTCCATTACTTCTTTTCGGCTGTTAAAATGCGTTCCTCATAGTGGTTTTTTTTTTCACTCGATCAAAGAGAAAAAATCAGGTGAATTCGATGGCTGTTGGATGGTATTTGTTTCGGTCTTGGCAAAAAACCCACCGGTAATGATCGCACTTTGCGACTGCGCGTTATCATGGCGCAAAATCCACGAGCTGCTTGCCCACAATACATTTCTTTTTTGGCGAATTGCTTCAGGCAAACGTCTCGTAATGCCCAAAAAATAGTTCTTATTAACTGTCTGTTCTTCTATCAAAAATTCGTGGTATACAGTATCGTTGTAATCCATAAAAACCATGAGCATCACTTTCTTTTTTGACTGGTGGACGATGTGGCTTTTTGGTCTTGGTTCATTCGGAGTCTCCACTCACTCACCTGATGCCTCGCTTACGTTTTGTACTCATAAACCCATGTATCGTCTCCAGTAAAGATTCGTTTGATGAATGTTGGATCGGATTCAGTCTTGGAAATCATGTCTTTGTCGATATCAACGCGGTCCCTTTTTTGCATGAAATTCAGGTCTTTTGCGACCAACACGCGCAAACCCAAATCATCAACCACAATTCCCTCAACGGATCTATAAGCAATGTTCAAGTCGTGTTTTTTGTCTGTTCATTCGGAGCTCTCCATTCACTCTTGCGTTTTTTACTCATAAACCCACGTTTCGTCTCCAGTAATGATGCATCTGATGAACGTTGTGTCCGATTCAACCTTGGAAATAATTTTTTTGGCGATATCAACGCGGTTCTCCTTTCGCCTGAAATTCAGATCCTTTGAGACCAACTTTGCAGCAACACGGCGCAAACCCAAATCATCAACTATGAACAATGCCCTTAATGGATCCATAAGCAATATTTAAGTCCTCTGCCAGCTCTCTGATGATTAATTTGCGGTTATTGATCAACTATACTTTCACTTTATTGATGTTTTCATCAGTTTTCGATGTCGATGACCGGCCACTTCGTCATCCTGGAAGTACTCACGATTCCTTCTGAGACGTTCGGCAGTTTTCTTTAGAGTGTCATTAGCGAATAGTTTCTTAAGTTTTCTAAGGTTTTCGCACCATTGAATCCATTATAAATGCGAAATTTAGTACAAACTCGTTGTTGAGGATTTATATCCATTAACCATAAATCTGTAAAAGATGGAAAACTCATGCGGAAGTGGATTTACTCAAGACGGCATAACTTTTACAAATTTCAAGCAATGTCAATGCAGTTTTGGTAGGAATGTTAATCACAGATGTGGCAACCTAACAAAGAAGAAAAACTGAACTCAAACCAGTTGACTTAGAGTGCAACCTGGCGGTTGTTCCGAGAACTTTTTTATCAGGGTGGTATGTCGCATATACGGTTTTATAGCCGACTGAATTTTAATAATTTAATCAGTCAAAGAAATGCGTTGGTTTAATAGTCTTTTTTTTTTGGTTGGGATCTTAGCGTTCTTTTCTTCATATGCCAAGTGTAATTTGAACAAAACAACTGGTTTTGATTATTTTTAATTATCTTGAAGAAGGTCTTGTCGATGTGTTTTTGTGGAATAAAGAGGAAGAAGCCGTGAAAAAAAACCCAAGCGATTTTTGAACCCTCAAACCTTTCAGTTATTTACCTAAACATTTTTAGAAAGATCCAAAATAAAAGGTTTTCCAATAACAGGTGTTATTTGGTGTTATCGAGAGATGATTAACGATGTTTTATGGCTGGAATTGGATGGTATTGATCTGGACAACGTTTATTTCCAACAAGACGGTGTTACGTACCACACAGCAACGAAACCATTGATCTTTTTCGGGAAAAGTTTCCGGACTGTGCTATCTCTCGAAGAGGTGATCACAATTGGCCACCGAGATCTTGTGATTTAACAGCTTGTGACTTTTTTCTTTGGAGCCACGTGAAAGAGAAGGTCTACGCCAACAGCCCAGGGTCGATTCAACACTTCAAAGATGGAATTCGTGAGGCTATCGTGGACACAGGGCAGCTACTTTGCAATTCGGTTATGGAAAATTTCATGCAAAGGATATTATCCTGTAAGCCTGGTCGTGGGGGGCATTTGCCTGATGTTATTTTCTACTATTAACGGCATAACTTCCTCGTTATAATGAAATAAACATCCTATCATTTATATTAAAAATAGCATTTTTCTTTGAATATCAAAATAACACCTCTAATTTATAAAATAAATCATTTAGATGAAAATTTCAAATATTTTTATATTTGATATAATTTGAAAATATGACTTATAGTATATGGTCTTAGTTGAAAAATGAACAAATGAACTTTGTCATCATCATCAAGTAGCAATTACAGCTCAGAGTGAGCTTTAGATTCGTACACAATCCTCTTACAATCTGCACGATTCATAGCAATAGACTTCCAGCTTCTAATTCGCAGCTTTTTCGGCTATCGTATTAGGACTAAGATAGGATTTGATGTCTTATGCTCCAAACAGAAGTTAAAGGATCGCATATTTGTATGACTTGGTGAAGCTAGCTTTGGACGTCCTCGGGCCGGGTCATTAGAGAGTTTGTTGTCTTCCATGCGTACAGTGTGTCCTAACCATCGCAGCCTGTGACACTTAATGTGTTTAGCCACATCTTCTCCCCAGCATAAGTTCAGTAACTCATCGAGGTAGCGTATTCGGTAAGTTTCATTGTTGCAGCATGGGGGACCAAATACCTTTCGGAGAACTTTTCGCTCGATTACTCCTAAGCTTCTTTCGTCTCTGCTTATCATTGTCCGGCACCCGCAGCCGTACGACAACATCGGCAGTATTATTGACTGATAGGGGCGGAGTTCACATTCAAGTGTTAGCAGTTTAGACTTCAAAAATTTTGTGTGGCCGTCAAATGCTTTGTTTGCTGCCAATATTCTGTCTTGTATTGCGTCAATACTACGGTTGTAATGTTTTTATTAACACTCCTAAATATATGAAGGGTTGAACTCCCTCAAAGGTGATGACCCGATTTTGATGGTTTGAGGATTTCGTCCCTCTTCGCTGCGCGAAAAAAGATATTTAGTTTTGCCTTCATTTATTCTAAGGCCTAATGCTTTTGCACGACTTTCAATTTTGCAAAATGTTTCAAAGAGATACCTGTTGTTCCTTGCCACTATTGCGATATCGTCCGCATACGTGATTGTTATGCCTGAGCGACTAAGAAGGTTTCAGGATTGTTTCAGCTTTTCAGGAATGTTTCCAACCATAATCACTGAGGTTATGGAACTAGCTCTGGTATTACTCAGCAATTGAGCCACAAACTGTGGGTTTAGTGTAAATCCGAGCAAAACTGAACTGATTTTATTCACTTAGAAAAACTAAGATACCAAACTTTAATCCCCGAAAACTATACGGCGTTAGTCTTACGCTAACAAAACACCTAGGTGTTATCTTAGACCCGAAACTCAGCTGGAAGTCAACGTAGAGTACAGGGTAAAGAAAGGGTAAAAAATGGAACCTCCAACCAAAACTATCCAATTGGTCCTACAGAACCATTGTAAGGCCAATACTAACATATGCAGTACTAGTCTGGAGGCTCGCAATAGAAAAGAAATACAACCAAACCAAGCTGAACAAGATAAAAAGAACAGCGTGTATCTTAACTACAGGAGCGCTTAGCACCAGTCCCACTGAAGCGCGCAATGTACTAACTCATATGCTACCATTAGATTTACACATTAAAACAATAGCAACTTGCAGCGCGGTGAGACTCAGAGACATAGGAAGCTGGGCAACAATATCGTACGGTCATGGTAAGATCCTCCTAGAGGGACATTCGCTGCTTAAAAACAGATCAGACTACACAGTCCCCGACCTTAACTTCAAGAAAGACTTTGCGGTACGTTTTCCACTGAGAGCCAAATGAGTCAAAGGGAAGGTGATTGGGAGACACGATATTGAAATCTACACCGACGGTTCTAAGATGAACTGTGGTGTGGGAGCTGACTTCCATTCGGAGCCACTCAACCTATCTCAGTCAATTCGACTATGCCAGCGTTTTCCTGGCAGAACTTTTAGCAATCAGAGATGCTTGCAAATCACTAAAACTCTACAAGGGAGTTGGTGCAAGAGTAGCTATCTATTCAGACAGTCAGCAGTTATCAAGCCTTAGACTCGAACTCCATTTCATCCAAGCTAGTCTTACAGTGTAGAGAGTAACTAGAATTGCTTAGTCATTGGCTTGAAGTTGCTCTGATATGAGTTCCCGGTCATAGGGACATACGGGTAATGAGATAGCGGATGAGCTAGCAAGACATAGCAGAGGCGGTAGCAGTCTCCACCGCACTGAACACAATAAAAGCATCCATTCCTTCACACTATCATGCTTTAGCCGAAAGAAGATGGAAGCAATTAACTTCAAGCATTACAACAAAAAAAACTGGTCTTCGTACAAAATCCAAAGAACGAATCACCTGTTAGGATGTTCTCGATCAAACATTTCACGCATCACTGCACCCCTTACAGGTCATTGGAAAGTAGGGGATCATGCAGCCAGACACAACCTCCCCTTCAATCCCATCTGCAGAAGCTGTTTAGCGGAAGGGGTGAAGGAAAGTCTTTTCCACTACTTATGAGAATTTCCAGGACTAGATAGGGTACGACTCCGCTCCTTCGGTAAGCCTTTCTTACTGCAAAATAATGAAATCTCAGACATCGAGATAAAAAAATTGCTGCTATATTTGGATCTCACTAAATGGATCTGACTTAGAAGCAAAAAAAAAAGACATCATCACAGGAGGAAAGTGGTAGTGAAACGGTGCTGGTCATTAATTCAGATTATTTCAGTGGAAATACCCAACAACTTCAACAACAACAACAACAAAAAGGTTTCCAAGCTTGGCTTCATTCCTTATCGCATAGTAAAGAAGCAGGTTAAAGAGAGATGTAGAAAACGAATCGCATTGTTTTACGCCACAGGAAATTTCAAAGGGGTTTCACATTGTTTGTTATACAACTAGTAGTGTTAGTCAAATTGTTACTGAAACCAAGCCGTGCACGTCTAGGTTGCATTCATAGCATTTTCCAAGATACTGCTTTTGCATAAAGACTTGGTCTGTTGTTGATCGACCTGGGCGAAAACCGTTTTGGTATACACCCAAGATTTTATTTGCTGCCGCAATTAGAGGCGGGTGAGCGAAGATGCGGGAGAAGATTTTAGATGTGGTGTTTAGAGGTGTGATTCCACGGTAGTTTTCACAGTCCAATTTGTCTCCCTTTTTGTGAATAGGAGGAGTTACCAATCCTACAAGCCACACTCCGGGGTGCAGCTCGGCGTCATATTCTTAGAAATAAGTGTAGTGAAATTGGAGTCCGTTCTCGTCGATTGATTTTAGCAACTCTGTGGGTATACCATCCTTTCCAGGAGTCTTATGGCTACTCATAGGAGTAATAGCTTTATGAAGTTCCATCAAAGTTAGTTCTGGCTCTACCGCATTCTTGTCGAGTGTAAAGTTTATGAGAGATGATGCGTTTGTTGTAATAGGTCCGAAAATAATTTTTTCCAGCGCTCCATAACGAAAAACACTTTAAATATTAAAATAATAAATGTTCATGCACTCATTTATGCTCGGCACTGTACATACGTATTTACATATACCTACATATGCAACCAAGTATGCATTTTTGTGGGTGGCCGTAGAGGTATCTGAGCCGAGTAAACGTACGCTAGAAATACAATGTGCTCTCCTTCCTCAAGCAGTCTAACCCTCGGACGCTCAAGTTTTTTATTTATGAATTTTTCATTTTAAAGTCACGTTTGCAAGCGTGCATTTGTATGTGTGAGTGGATGCATCGGCTTCTTAGGAAGTAATGCTAATGTTTAATGTAAATTTTGCATCTTCAAGTGATATAAAAAGCAACTCTGTTGATTTTTTATGCAACACCGTCTGACAGAGTTGTAGTTGTTTTTTTTAGCTCTCGAATTTATATCTTTTAAAATATATTGCATTTCAAATGGTTTGTAGTATTTGCATGTATTTTCGATAATCTGCTTTTTTGGTTTCAAAAATATGCCATAGGGATAAAACAAACGAGTTGGGTAGGGCTGGTTAGGATTGCTAATAAATTATCTTACTGAACATAAGGGACTGCGTTCATATTTGCATTAAATGGGTATACTCATGGTGAAGAGAATTTATACGGTGTGGCCAACATCAGCCCGTGATTCTGATCGGCTCTCAGCGATTTTGAAGGAATCAGCTGATTTGCTGACGTAACCGGGATATTGGAAATTGGGAATGCGATGTCGGGGTAAAAAAAGATCCTCTTGGTGCCAGTGTTCCCTCATTCTTCTATTTCTCTACTACCTTATGCAAACACACAATCGCAAATATGCGAAAACTATCTCGAACTATGAGTATCCTTGAATATTTTTGATGAAAGTTGTTTCTGCCAATCTTCTATTCCACTTTGTGCTAGGCACCCTGATGCATTAGTTTTGAAGATATTGTCGATCGTATAACGTGTAGGTTAGGTTGAAGCGGCTCATGGCTCAGGCTCATGGCCCATTGTGATGTCGCGTGAGGAATTAGCCCTTATCCCTCCTAAAACCAGTGTATACAGAGCCGAGATCTTCTAATTCATTAAAGGATTGTCTACCCAAAATGGCGAGTCTACGTCTGGATAGAGCAGGACAGTAACACAGAAGGTGCGGGATCGTCTCTTCCTGTATAACGTGTAACTTTATACTTTTTCTGGATGTGCCCAGACACTCAAATGTGTCAATCGAAGACGGTAAATGTTGAAAGGGGCAATATCTGGGTTATAAGCCGGATGGAGTAGGCCTTCACTTTTCAATGTAGTCAGGCTTAAAATCCTGAATAAAATCTGTCCGAGCGTTGTCATAGTGGGAAGTGGTTCTTTTTTTTGGATTTGTTTTGGTTTTTGCGTTTTTTGGCCGGATAAAAATCCGGATCGTTCAAGAAACCGAATGTCGTGGGAGTGTTGACCTATCCTTCTTCATAACGTAATCATTGGACCAGGGGGCCCTAACGACTCAGAACGTGAGTGAAAAATGTCTGGTAGAAGTTTAAAGCCATACTGTATGATGAAGCTTCAGCAGAATCTGGAGTTATATGGTGAGCAAGAGCGTCGAAAGTGTAGACAGGATTCAGTAAAATCTCAGCAGCATCTTAGTCGATATTTTGAGTACTGAACTGCCTTCACAAACCGCTGAAAAGTTGTAGGCAAATATATACTTAGTTCTGGCATAAGTTCTGTTACAAGTTAAGTCTGTTAAAGATACATATGAAATTATAATACTTTTTTTATTGAAGTTAGATTTTTTTAATCATGTAAATATTATATTATATAATATTAAAAATAAAAGTTTTAAATATTCATTCGAAATGGACACAATTTTATTTTATACAGGCCTACAAACGATTAGGCCTTTCAGTTATTGCCGCACGTACGGTTTCCATGGATATTGACGTCGCTGCTCGAACCAAAGATTTTTTGAGACCCTCCAAATATCTATGAGGTCTTCGACAAGCCATACTCTCTAATTCTGACCACGAACTGTAATCTGATGGATTCAGATCTGGATTTCCAGATGGCCACTCTTCTGCGGCTATGAACCTAGGAAAAGTTTTTTTAAGCCACTGCTGGGTGGTTTTTGCCTTATGGGCTGAAGCGGAATCTTGCTGGAAGATCCAATACTTCCTATTGAAGAGAGTACTGCTCAACTGCTTAACCACGCCTTCTAAGACATCCTCCTGGTACACTTATGCTCCGGTCTAAATCCCTTTCATGCAGAAATAAAGCCTTTACAAGACGCTCCCCTCCAAACCATTACGGAGACTGGATGTTGGCCACGCTGACCCCTTGGAACAAAGGTTTTTTGCGTCTTTTAAAGTTTTAGCATTGATTTAGTCGTTTTGCTTATTAAAAACTTCTTTAGCACTGAACATTTTTACCATCTATGAAAATAGTATTTTCATGGCCTTTCACTGCGTGCCACCAAAGAATCTGCTTGCACCTGTAGAGTCTAATTTTCTTCAACCGCATTGTCAAAAGATGACCAGTTAAGCGGCGGAAGGATTTCATGTGGAGATCTTTTTAACTAGTCTTCACATGGATCTGGTCGATACATTTATTTCCTTCGAGATGATTTTCTGCTTTCTCAGTGGAATTTTGCGATTTCTTTCTCGAATGGTTTTTATGGCTGCGCTTGGTCGAACCTCGCGAGGAAGACCACTTCTTTTTCATAGTAGAAATACATTCAGAGGTTTACCATTGCCGGCCGAGAGGTTTCGAGCTCAAGTACTACCGAATGGTAGTGACACATCTCTGTGGTGACGCTTAGTTTAGGCGAAACAATTAAAGAAAAATGACAGGAAAAACTGACTGTTCGTGTGTTACTTCTTCACCACAATGCGCCGGTTCATACAGTGCGAGTTTCGAAGATCGCTGTACGAGATTGTGACTTGGAAGAAATCATAACACAGACGTTTCGCACAGACCTACATAGATCCTGAGGATAACTTCCTGTTTCCAAATTTGAAAAAAGATCTGAGTAGTAAAAAGCTTCTGTCAATGAAAAACTGAAGGCGGCAATAAATGCACATTTGTGGTCAAGGAAGAAATATACTCTTTAGAGGGCATTGCAAAACTAATTTCAAAAAACAAGGTGCGCCATCTTTTATGTCGGTATGAAAACATTGAACAACTTTAAAAAAAAAAAACTGATTTGCATAAGTGAGGCATTTTTATTTGGTTTGGTTATTTACAATTTATTAAAACTATTTTTTTTAATGCAATATCAATCAAGGGGCCACCTTTAGTAGTAATCACAAACTGCGATCTGTTTTCTGCGTTTGTCATCACCTTGTCAAGCATTTCGGGTTTTATAGCGTCGATTTCGGCACGAATGTTTGCCGTAAGCTGGCCAATAGTCGGCGACTTATTGACGTAAACCTTACATTTCAGATAACCCCATAAAAAGAAATCCGGGGGGCTAAGTCAGGTGATCTGGGGGCCAGTCGATGTCGCCTCTTTTTGACACTAGACGTCCCGGGAATTTTGGCTGCAGACATTCAATTGTTGCATTCGTAGTGTGGCATGGCGTACCGTCTTGTTGAAACTAGTAACCGTCTAAACCTAAACCGGGCAGACATATGTAATGAGCCAAAATCAATCAAAATCGGTTTCCATTGACCGTTTTGTTTTTGACGTGATAACGTCTTATAATTTGATTTAACAGGCTGCACGCACGAAAAAATGTGTCGTTACCTTGCTCATTAGTGTTACCTTGCTCATTGCCGTTACCTTGCTCATTGCCGTTACCTTGAATGATCTGCAAGCGAAAGCGCGGAACGAACGACAAAGCAAACAAAGCAAACGAACGGCAACGTTCGACATCTTGCTCTCTCATACTTAAGTGAGCGTATATGTGTATGTACATATATGCGCATATGTACATATATAAATTCACGTATTCGTATTTGCATATGCCTTCTTATTGATTATTATTAATTTGATTTACTTGAAGAATTTAAAATAAAACCAAGTTTGTTAATAATACCTGTTGTTTTAATGTTATTATTATTTTTTGACGTGATAACGTCTTATAATTCTATGTAGCCGGCTGCACGCACCATAAAATGCGTCGTTATCTTGCTCATGCGACGTTACCTTGCTTGAACAGCATGTTATGTTATGTTATGTTATGATATGTTATGTTATGTTATGTTATGTTATGTTATGTTATGTTATGATATGTTATGTTATGTTATGTTATGTTATGTTATGTTATGTTATGTTATGTTCTGTTATGTTATGTTATGTTATGTTATGTTATGTTATGTTATGTTATGTTATGTTATGTTATGTTATGTTATGTTATGTTATGTTATGTTATGTTATGTTATGTTATGTTATGTTATGTTATGTTATGTTATGTTATGTTATGTTATGTTATGTTATGTTATGTTCTGTTATGTTATGTTATGTTATGTTATGTTATGTTATGTTATGTTATGTTATGTTATGTTATGTTATGTTCTGTTATGTTATGTTATGTTATGTTATGTTATGTTATGTTATGTTATGTTATGTTATGTTATGTTATGTTATGTTATGTTATGTTATGTTATGTTATGTTATGTTATGTTATGTTATGTTATGTTATGTTATGTTATGTTATGTTATGTTATGTTATGTTATGTTATGTTATGTTATGTTATGTTATGTTATGTTATGTTATGTTATGTTATGTTATGTTATGTTATGTTATGTTATGTTATGTTATGTTATGTTATGTTATGTTATGTTATGTTATGTTATGTTATGTTATGTTATGTTATGTTATGTTATGTTATGTTATGTTATGTTATGTTATGTTATGTTATGTTATGGCTATATGGTAGTTGCATCAAAACTTCCCAGCCAAGCTCTCCCAGTTTTTGCCGAGTCATCAAAGATGTGTGTGGCCTAGCGTTGTCCTGATGGAAGACGACGCCCTTTCTGCTGATCAGTTCTGGCCGTTTTTTTTGATTGCTTGCTTCAATCTTATCAGTTGTTGACAGTAAAGTGTAGAATCAATCGTTCGAGCAGGCTGGAGCAGCTCATAGTGTTGAGCTTCACCACCCTTGCACCATGATCTTTTCCGCACATTATTGTCGTATTTGATCTACTTTTCGCCTCCTGTTACCATTCGCTTCAGAAGTGGTTCGATTTCATTTCGTTTCAGCAAAGAATGCCCATTAAATTTTTCACAGACAATTTATGTGGTACCCAAACATCGAGCTTCTTTTTGTAACCAGCCTTTTTTAAATGGTTCAAAACCGTTTGATGATGAATGTTTAGTGCTTTGGCGATGTCATGGCAGCTTATGTGACGGTCCTGGTCAATCTTTTCCATAAATTCATCAGCGAGGTGCATCTTTTACATCGAAATTTCCAGAACGGAAGCAAGTGAACCATTGTTGTGCTACACGAACTGATACAGCATCGTCTCCGTAAACTTCACAAATTTCATTGGTGGCTTGCGTGGAATTCATCCCTTTTTTATACAAAAATTTCAAAGTATAGCAAATTTCTTCATTATTTTCACTCATTTTTGAACAGCTATAACTTTTTTTCAACTTCTCCGAATTAAATTTTTTTTTGGTTAAATAAAGCTTAAAATGTCAACTTTCTAACACCATATGATATGACACAATGTGATTGGTAGCACTGGAGATAGATGACTCCAACGACATCTATTGACAAAATACGAAAAGTCTTTTTCGACTACCCAATAATTAAAAATGAAAATATATTGAATTTAATTCAAGTCCTATACAGAGAATGCATTAAACGCCCTCCGTTTATAGTTGAACGCATTCTTTACATATTACGTCATGTTGCGGAGTTTGCATGTATGTGTGCGTGTATATGCAATCATATTTGTGTATCCCATAGTTTGCTTTTTCAAGACTATTTTTGGTTACATTGCGCAACAAAACGTGTTTGCTTGAAGCTTCTCTGTTGCCTCCTTTATTTGCGCCTCCATAGTAATTAAAGCAATAAAAACATCAACAAAAACATATAAAATTCCAATACCAAATGATATTAATAAAATTATGAAAAGTGTGGAAGGAAAATATTTACATGTCAAAGGATTATCGGTGACACCCTTTTCCAATTGTAGCCAATCATGCGCGAAAATACATCGCTTGAGTGGAGTGTTTACTCAAACAAATTTTTTTGTGTAATTTTTCAGAAATTTTGTTTCATTATTTATTTTTTAATATTGTGTCGTGTTCTTGGAACATTTTTCGCAAGCCACGCTGTTAGCTTAAAACGCCTTGTTGCAAAATTCAGTCAATACGAACGCCCCGTAGACAAGTCATTATTTCGCAATTTTTTTATTAAATCTGGTAGCCTTACATGAAAAGGTGTAACATTGCCAAGCATTAATGCAAGGCAATGCAAACAATTGTCCTTTGTTGCACAAATTGAATGGTTTTTTGTGCGCTGTTGTGTTGCAAGGTGATTGGTGCATTTCTGTTTTCCCTTATCGCCTGCCAACAGAGTTTGCTTTGGTTGCCCTGCTCGAGAGTGTCTCTACTTTTTCACAGCCGCCATTCCATGTCGCTTGTAATTATTGGTGTTTCGCAATACCTAGTAGCCGGCCTCAGTGCGTCAATAAATGCATTTTAGTAGTCAAATTTAAGCTTCCAGAGGCGTTTCCTTGACTGTGATTTTTGTCACTGGCAACTTCCATTAAATGACGCGATTACTTTGAAAGTTGCATTCAATTCCAAGTGTGGCAATTAAATTTGGGAAATTTGTTAAGGGGAAGGAGGTAAGGGGTAGAGTATTTGTGGACTACGAACGATAACTGTGCTGCGTTTGCGTTAACCGCTTTGTGCTGCGGATAAAGTTCATCAAATTTTTGATATCAAGGCCTGTTATATCAGCAGGCGTAGCAAGGAAGCGAGAACCAAGATACCTACCAGGGCAGCTAAGGAGCAGGTGCTGAGCTGATTCCACCTCATCCTCCAGCTACAGCTGTCGCAAAAAGGATTCGAAGAAATTCCGAGTCTCACAACATGTATACCTGGCGGATAGTGTCCCATGAGGGCGTCCACGAAATTTGAGAGCTGAGATTGTGTCAACCTAAGAATCAACCTAAGAAGGTCCGTATAGATACAAACGCTCCGGCTCCGAAAGTATTCGATGCGGTACCAGCTGGTGGTAGCAGAGGAAGAGGAAGGCCTCGCTTCGCATTACAAAGATCAGGTGGAGAAGGACTTGGCTTCATTTGGTGTGTCAAACTGGGGCCGGTTAGCACGAATAAAAAAAAGGCTGGCGTGCTTTGCTAAACTCGGCCAAAATCGCGTAAGCTGTTATCGCGCCAATTAAGAAGAAGAAGAATATCCCTGGAATGTCTCCGATACTTACGTGGCCAGAAAGATTTCGCGTCCTTACAAGTTTGTGTACTTGCCCATCGCTCGCTGAGTTGACGCGAAGCTCATCGTTCCAAGGGTAGAGCGTAGGTTTTCAAGGGGATCCCGACCCTCTCCTTTCGCGCGGACACTACCTCACAGGTCCCTTGTCTGGCCAGTTCATCCGCTTGGTAGTTTCCCGCTATATCACTATGACCCGGGTACCCAGATTGGCCTTACGTCAAAGAATTCGGATGCAATCGAAAGTGAAATCAGGCATTCCCTGACCAGTTGAGCCCAGGGCCCTAATTGCTGCTTGGCTATCGGAGTAAATATTTACCTTCTTAACAGTTATTACGCAAGTGAGTAGCCAATCAGCCGCTTCTTTGATTGCGGCTACCTCTACTTGAAACTCACTGCAGGGATCCGGTCTTAGTTGACAATAAAAATTTTATATTTTGGAGCTTTTAATTGAAAAGGTTTTGGAAAGATTAGACACTTTGTGTCTTGCTAATGGGTGATACCTAGTCTGATAAATGAAGAAAAATTTATTCCATAAATAAAAGGAATATTTGCTCTATCGCGAAAAACTGATTTTTGTTCAATTTTTAAACATAAAACAGTTTATGGACCACCCGGTTATTATTTTTCTTGATAGTGCTTTTACCCTCCACTGGACATCTTTTATAAAGTCTTCTGTTGGACACCCGGATCTGGCCTTTTTTCGTCTTGTTGGAGGTTAAAAGGTTATATGTATAAATCTATAGAATCCGTTCGCCCCTATTTTGGCTAGTTGCTATTGACGTAGGTCTGATAATGCTAAATAAGGGTGGGGTTAAGGTAGTAGCATACTCAGATGACTTGGTCCTCATGGTATCGGGACCGTTTCCCTCAGTGATGGCTGAGATTTTGGAAAGGTCACTGGCTGTACTCCGCCGTTGGGCTGCCACTTGCGGCCTCCGAATCAACTCTGACAAAACTGAGCTGGTGCTTTTTACCAGAAAATATAAACCTCCACCCTTTCGACTTCCCAAGTTAGGAATCTTGGAGTGTTACTTGACTCCAAACTCCATTGGAAGCTACACATTGAAAATCGGGTAAGAAGGCCAGTATAGCCTTCTATTCCTGCAAACATATGTTCGGTAAAAAATGGGGACTCAAGCCACAGGTCGTGATGTGGATGTACTACATAGTGGTTTTGCCAATTTTAACATACGATGCCTAGTTTGGTGGGAAGCTCTTCGGAAGGGCTATAATAACACTAAACTGGGGAGGGTGCCAAGGACTGCATGCATTGGCATCACCGGAATATGTAAAACTTGCTCCAGTTCTGCCCTGAATGTCCTTTTGCACTTACTTCCCATCGACTTTTCCATCATGTCCATCACAGCTCAAAGTGCAATCAGGTTAAAGGAGGTTGGCCTCTAGAGGCAATCTCTCAAGGGACATTGTAGCATTTTCGGGCAGTTAACACCATATTTCTCCGAACTTCGAACAGATCTCTCTATCCGCAAACTAAAATTTGAGGGTCGTGCTAAGGCAATCTTTCCAAATAGACACGATTGGATCGAGGGGGAAAATCTGCGCCTTTCCCTTTACTGACGGTTTCAAGATGGAAGCGGGAGTCAGAGCAGGGGTTTCTGTAAATCAGCCAATTTATCTATCTCCTTTAAACTGCCGAATACTGCTAGTGTTTTTCAAGCAGAAGACTTTGCGATGCTGCAGGCATGCAAAATGCTTAGGGAACCCGGGAGCGAGGGAGATATTAACATTTTCTTCGATAATCAAGCCACGATCAAAGCTCTGACGATGCCATGGTGCAGAACGAAATTAGTAAACTCCTGTAAGGAGCAGATCAAATATCTTGGGTGTGCAGGTAACATTTCTCTGATCTGGATTCCAGGTCATAAGAACATAGAGGGAAATGAAATTACTGATGAGCTTGCCAGGAAGGGGACTGAATTGGCCTCAGATACCTCCTATCCGGCCATCGGCATCTATCTGACAGTTGTTAAAGGGGAACTGTACAAATTATTTCTACGGAAAGCGCAGAAAAGATGGAGTCTCATTTCTTCATGTGCTATTTCAAAAACGCTTTGGCCCCAATACGATATATGAATGGCTCAGAAGAACTTTGGACTCCTCGCTATTTAATTTCCAAACTTGTAGCTGTGTTTACCGGTTACTGGACGATCGGCACATACGAAAAGTTAGGGTTTCCATTTAACATCCATTGCAGCAGTTGTGGGGACCTTTCAGAGCAAGAAACTCTAGAGCATTTTCTCTGTAAATGTCCGGGTTTGGCAGCTAGATGATTAAGGTCACTAGGTGCTCCTTTCTTCGACAGCCTGGAGCAGTGCGCCAACCTAAATCCCATCAATATTCTCCATTACATCAAATACTCTGGCTGGCTGTCGATATCTGCCTATCGCAGGTCTCACAATGGTATCAAAAAGTCCCTTCAGTGCTACTTGAGGAATGCTAGACGGGCGCTTCAACCATTTCACCTACCTAAAAATTTAAATCTTAGGAAGCTACCTGATAGCTCAAGTCGTTACCTATAATAGAAATATGTTAAATTCATGCCCAAAGTCGAGGAGAAAAGTCTGGCCAGACGCGGCTGTACAACGGAGGGTTAAAAGTAATCTTCCGCCCAAAACTTCAGTGGGGTCGTTACTTACAGTTCTGGAAGAATCGATGTTTCTTTTAGAAGGAAGAAATTACTCGCTGTTCAAATCATTTTTATTGATTCAGAAGTTGGACAGGAAATTGCTAACACCAATTCAGGCACATCTAAAGGGTTTCAATGGACGCGTAGAATCTTTCTATTAAATAGTCCTTATGCAAAGTCTCTGATGTTCTACTAAGATAACCACAAACGTAGTTAATGTAATAATTTTTTCGCTTTTTTAATGAAAAATGATTATTTTCTTGGCTTAAATTGACAGTTGTTGGTGGTCGCTAATTTGTAGGTGGAACCAAAAACATCTTCAAAGATGAACAAATGATTCGTTTTTCAGAACACCAAAACTAAATTTGCTCTTTTAAGGCTAATCTAGGCTAATATTCATATTCGCGCAAGGGAGTAGAGGTCGCGGTCGACAAAAAAAAAACACTTGGAGAAGGTTGAAGCAGCGCGAACTAGCAGATGCCGACATCTCATGGGATGGTGCAAAAA
Source organism: Anastrepha obliqua (assembly GCF_027943255.1). Taxonomy (NCBI): domain Eukaryota; kingdom Metazoa; phylum Arthropoda; class Insecta; order Diptera; family Tephritidae; genus Anastrepha; species Anastrepha obliqua. The sequence continues at coordinate 14,634,624 of NC_072893.1, forward strand.
CAACAGCACAGAACCGTGTACGATGGAAGAGTCTTGTCGAGGCCCTATGCTGCCGAGAAGAGTAAACAAGAAAAAAAAAATCATATTTACTTTCACTCGGATTCCAGAACCTGCCTAAATAGCTGTTTTTGGCATTATTCTAAGCATCCATCTTGAAATCTGCTTCTGCCCTTGCAAGTGAAAATTTACATGATTAACGTTGGCAACAAGTCTGTTAATATGTCCAGCAATTAAAGTTATTTAATATCTGTGTTTCTTCGAATCGTAATATTATAATTCTCAAATTAATTAAAGTGGATGATTTTCACAATAAGTCCAGTAGAGGAGTAATTATCGCCAGCAGCAACACTTCACACAAAGTGGTGCAAAATTAGTCATCCAATTTTATTTGAAAAGAATTTTTTACTAAATAAAAAAAAAATCTTTATTTTGACTTTTACGCCCTTCTTTAGGTGTCTTTTTGTATACTGCAGCTGTCTAGTTGACAAATGTCAAATAAGATTGACGTTCGCTGCTATTTGCAAAAATTATGAATCTTTTCATAGGATGACTAATTTTGCGCCACCTTGTATTATCCATGCCATTCACAGCATTCTCGGCTTCTACATCATCACCAAATTGAACATTCGCGGTATGACCACTGGGATGGAAATTGCTATTGGCGCGTGCTCTTGCTTTCTTTTTTCAGCATAATTTTTGCCTCGAGTTTCAAATTCAACTACACAGATTATTCCACAACAGCAAAGCGAATTTAGCTGTCAACCGATTAATGAAGTTTGTATATTTTTCGAGTTTTTTGCTGGTATGGCAATGCCATTGCATATTTTTTACTAAAATTTTCCCACATATTCGGTAGCTCTTCACTATGACTTTTGCATTCTTTTTTTTGGTCTGTCCACGAGCTGTCCATCAGCTGTCCGCTTCTATTAGCATCCTATGATTGAATCAAATCTGTTTTGATGTATTTAGTGCCTAAATTATTGCGGCAATATGAAGAAATAAAATCAAATTTTAATTTGTTCACTTGTAATACAAAAAAAATCTGAAATCGTTACTAAAGATGTGCGGCACATCGTAGGCTTGGTGGAACACAACACTTTTCCTATTCGCTTATTCTGGATGCATTTGGGCAATCGATTGCTTTAAACTGCTTAGTTGTTCATTCGAATTGAATATTTGGTGCGATAGAAGCAGTACAAGGTGGCGCAAAATTATCGGAAGATTTTTAATTTTTGGAAATAGCGTCGTAACTGTTGCTCCAGCTTTATTTTCGAAAAAGTAAGGTCCAATGACTCCTCCGGACCATAAACCGCACCAAACAGTCACACGTGGAGGATATAGAGGCTTTTCAACAATAACTTTTGGATTTTCTGAGCCCCAGATCCGAAAATTTTGCTTGTTGACGAAGCCACCGAGGTGGAAATGGGCCTCATCACACAAGATGATTTTTCGATGGAATTAGGATCATCTTCATGCATTTCAACTACCCAATCAGCAAAGACACGACGTTGTTGATGATCGGCCGGTTTGAGTTCTTGTGTTAACTGGACTTTATAAGCCTTAAGACCCAAATCTTTATGCAAAATACGGAGTAATGACGTTTGTGGAATGCCTGCCTACTTCTAAAGAATGACGAGGAATGGACAAACCTGGGGTTTCTTCAACACTTTCGGCTGCAACAGCAATATTTTCGGCTGTTCTTGAGCAATGTGCACGGCTGTTATTCTTCACATCACTAACTTGTCCCAACAGCTCGAATTTTTTTACCAATTTCTGTATTGCGGTCCGACAAGGTGCTTCACGATGACCCAAAAATATTCGAGTTTTACGAATCGTTTGTGCCAAATTTTAATAATTTTGATAGTGAATTTTAATAATTCCAATGCGTTGTTTAAGCGTGTGTCGTTTCATTTTTATTAATGGCTCAGTTTCTAATTGTCAAATATCAAAAAATGACAGCTTCAAAAGTGACATCTACCAAAATAGCGGGCTATTCAAAATAACACCCTTTACTAGATTGTTTTGTTAATAAACTGTTAAATTTAGATTAAGAAACGTTCATGTTAAAATCATTCTAGTTGTATGAGAATATACTAATGTTGAAGTACTATTAAAAGACCTTAGTCTTACTCTCTACTATTGATATAAATAAATAAATAAACAAATAAATAACGATTTTTCCCGTCCAAAATATTTTTCGTGTCTATTCTTTAGTATGACCTACTGTGATATAAGCATCGGGAGATATGATTCACTAAAACCATCTAGCGGCAAATCGAATACTATTTCGCAACTTTTTTCTTGCAAATTAGTTTTTAGCCAGAAATTAAAGCTTTTGTAAACATAAAACTCTTTAATAATTTAATAAAATATGCTTAGCATACAAAAACTCTCTATTTTAATCACACAATTAAGCGTTGATGTTCCCTCTAGGAGCTATCATGAAGATATTAATATTTAATTAAATGCAGCCATTTAAATTCTTGCACGCTAAAGACCCTAAATACGAGTTTACATATGTATGGGTAAATGGCAAATATGTATTAGAGTTAATTTAATAAACCGACACTCGAAGTATTTGCAAAATTTGCATCAAAATTTCAATGCGTGCAAGAAGATCATAAGAACATTCATTTATAACTACGCATGTATGCATGTAAGCATGAAAATATTATATGTACGTACGTACATAAATACTCAACTGTGGTGCTATTTGAAATTTGAGCTGCCCAAACCTTGTAGGGAAATCCACTCGGGCCGAATTGGTTTACTTTGAGTGAATTTAGGACCACAACTAGTTCGCTTTGCTTCTCTTGTTTTATGCCATCAGCAGGTCGATTTTACACAGTAATTTTCGAAATATCAGAAGGGAATGTCAATTGAAGCTTTCCACATTCATTTTTCGATAATTCCAAACAAGTGTAGAAAATATTTGTATACATTCAGCAATATTCGACAAAGTGAAGCGTCTGAAGCGCAAGTTTTCTTTTCTTTTTTTCTTTGAACGGCGAGATTTTGCAAACATAAGTCGATCTTTGAGGTATCTGGGTTTCTGAAGATGGGTCTGGGTAGAAATGATCTTCTGAAGTAACACTAAACATTTAAGTCTAAGCAAATCGTCAAAAGATACCGCTGCAGTTTGTTTCGGATAAACAGAGATTCATTCAAGGATGAAGTTTTAAAAGGACGTTTACAATACCTGTTCGTTCTCGTGTATAAAGAAATTCACATTCATTCAGCCTAAGAATTTAAAATCTTAAAGACTATGGAGAGGGCAAAGTAACTTAAAAGTATTTACATACCTATGATTATCACAAAAACTAAAAATCGGGTTTAAAGATGCTCTTCAAACAGCAAAGCCAAGGAAGTCAGAATGACTAATGACGGGTGCCTTTTATATTTTGGGCATCTGCAACTCTTCGTGCAAAGAGCTATAATTTAACGTTTTTGTATTACAAATTTGATTATTTTCTACCATAAACTCACATATAACGTTTTCTCTTTCGAGCTTTATTTTTTCTCTTTTCAGTGACTTCAAAAATGCAGCTCGTCCAAAAGGGGGAAGGAATTAACTCGTGAAAATTTTCGTGCGATGATTTATTACGATTTTCAACGTGTATTACTGAGATAGGAGTGCTGTGATCAATTTACTTCGACTTTTGATGTTGGAACACCGCACTTAACCGCTGTGAAACGCAGGTACAACAAGTTCTGACATGGTCCTCGATCCTTGCACGATGAACTTCGTAAAGGCCGTACAAAAACGCTTGCTCTGTTAGAAACAATCGATGTTGTGCGCCAATTGATAACGCAAGACCGTAATGGGACATATCACGAGATAGAGGCATTCTTGGACATTTATTGAGACCATTAAAATTTGTCAGTCAAGAAGATTTGTTCTCATCGGATACCTCATAATTTGACAATTGCCCTAAAAAGTACTCGAGTCGATTGAGTTGAAGAAATGGTGTAAAAATTCAAATCGTAACAGGAGGTATTCGACGAATCTTGAAACTATGTATGCATATAAGCCGGAAGCAACACAGTAATCGACAGTACATCTGGTGAATTTGTGAGCCATTGTGTGGACGTTATGAAGTTCGGAACTTTGCTTTTAGCCATTCTTGGTTCACTCGAGCTTTGTGAGACGGTGCCAAGTCCTGTTGAAACGTCCGGGGCTTACCACCGAAATGTCACGGCTTCAAAGCAACCTCCTGAATACTCTCCCGATAATATTTCACATTTATCTTGACGCCAGGCTTGATGAAAATGATTGGAGAGGGCCCATCTGCGGTTACTGGATGCCCAAACCATTACCTGTGGCGGGTGTTGCCTCCTGGTGGTCAATCGAAGACTCAAATACTCGTATAAATGGTCGGTGAAATAAACTCTATCGTTTTGGGAGTTTTAAAAATTGCTAAAAAATTTTCTCGTCAAAAAACACAATGTTCGGAAATCTACCGTATTCGGCCAAGCGAAGCTCTTTCAAGTCTGACTTGTTGTTGGTTTGGTGTGAAATAATGCTCCTCTTGGATCTTGTAAGGCTTGACTTTGAGATGGTTTTTTAGTATGCGGCGTATGCTACGGTGAGATATTTTCTTTAGTTTAGCTCCTTCGCCATTTGATTGGTACTTCGTCGGGGATTTCGCTCAAGTCGCTTATTCACTTTTTGAACCATTCCACTTGACGTTGCAGTCTTTTGATGACCACCTCCATGACGTTTCGCGATGCTACCTGCATTATTGTAACGAGTAATGGAACGCTAAACAAAAACTTTATTTACTTTAAGGTACTCGAGCTCACGAACAATCGCTGCTTGTGATTTGCCAGCCAAATATAATGCAATTACGTTTGAAATTCATTACTCATTTTCTTTTTTCGCGTTTACACTCGGCAAAATGCTTCCGGGCGCTTGTAAACAATACTCTGGATTGTCATTTAGCCAACTAAAAGACAGATGATGGACGTGCATCAGCTGCGCGAGCGGTCGGAAGTTGGTTACGAGTGTCGGTCCTTGTATCGAAGTTCCAAGATGCGCTTAATCGAGCAAAAGTTACTCGCGGAATAAATATCTCAAAATAACTGGTCGCCTGTTTTTTCGAAAAATCTGATCATATCCCTATTTTACTACTAGAGAAACTTAAAACCGTCAATTCTAAATGGTATACAGCCATTTGTTTGCCAGAAGTTTTCGGAGAATTAAGGAAAACCAACTTGGCTCACGCAAGAGGAAACTCTGCCTTACAGCTTTGATTTAGCACCTTTTCCTTCTTGATTTCTTTTTGTTCCCGATCATTAAAAAAATTTCGAAGTCAACGTTTTTCTACGCCTGAAGAAGCTGTTGAAGCCTTTAAACAGCTCGTTTGGAGATATACTATTCTGAGTGGCAGTGAAAATTGGCTCAAGCGAATGCTGAAGTTTATTGGCTTCCAGGAAGAATATTTTGTATAACAATAAAGCCATTTTCATTATTATTTTAGTGTTTTCATTATTAGGCGCCAATTATAAATGGAAACCCTCCTGCATTATTTTACGAATTGATCGAGTTATAAGAGCATTAGATAAATAGTTAGTTATCCGCACGGAAGTCAGTTACGACGAGGACGAGGTTTATGCGTTGAGAAGGACACCTCTTACGTGTTCACTAAAGTTTAAGCAGTGAAGAGAGAATTTAAGAAATACTTCTTGAACATGTTGGTGGCAATCAGATTAGCCGGTCTATTAGCCATATGTAACAGAGTATTTAGAGGCATTGCACCTAGCAAAACATAGTACAGAGTAGGACTTCGGATGTTAACATTTATAACTGGCTTCCCAGCAAAAGATAACCGGTTAACGGTAATTTATGCAAGGTCTTTAATTTCACTAACGCTCTTAAGAACACAATTTGATAAACTCTAACTTGAAGGTCTGGCGAGTTAGGTGGCCATAAGTTCGGTGTTCTCAGGCATTTCAGGGTGTTTAATTATGTTTATGTTGATGGGGTAACTCGCTGTTCTCGTGTTTGCTGCGGTATACACTATCTTCTGCGAGTAATGTAGGACTTATACCAGACATCTACATGGACAACTCGACGGATAAGATCCTCTGGGTCTCTCGTGCTCTCGCAAGTACCCTCATTGATTTTGAAGATCGTTAATGATCGCTTACACTTGTTGAATAAATTCTGCAGATCGGACAGTACAAGAACGCCCTCTGTTTTTGCGTTTTGCAAGAGATTCTGCGTCGCCGCCTGATGCTTTGAATTCACGGCGAACCTTATGAATGAATGAACAGGCGCACTTACGAAAATTAGAGATTTCAAAATTGGTGTGATTTGCACATATAGCGACGAGATTTCGGCAAGTTATAGCCACATATAGGCCATCGGATGCACTCTTTCACTCTTCACTCTTTTACTTCTAAAGATGGCCCTTAGGTTAGGTTAGGTTATGGTGGTAGTCGATCTGCACGACCAACTCACTTAGACCTTACAGGTCCGTTGTGATACCACTGTGCTACACGGGAACATAATTTACCTTCCTTGGTGGAACAATTTTATGGTTCTTATGAAACGTAGTATTGATCCCAACTCCACGTCAGATAGCTCTGTAAGATAATTAAAAAAGTATTTACCTAAACAACCTGCTCTGATGTTAGCTAGGGCTGGACAATTGCAAAGGAAGTGCTCAACTGTTTCTTGCTCTTGCTCATTTCTACAATTTCTGCAATATGCGTGGGAGAAAACTCCTAGTCTCGTGGAATGCCTGCCAAATAGCCAGTGACCGGTTAAACAAGCTACGACCTTCGAGATATTGTTTCCTTGAGAGACTAAGCAATTCTTTTGTCCTTTTCCTGTTTATTTGCGGCCATAGTAGTCTAGCTGTTAGACACGTATCTGCATTTCTCCATGACCTATTGGGCTCTTGGATAATGTTGTTTTTTATTATTAGTTTACTCGTGGTCATGAGTATTCCAATGGTACTTTTATCACTGAACAGTTGAAGAGCAGTACCTCTTCAGACTAGCTCATCAGCTTTAGAGTTTCCCTCAATATATCTATGCCCTGGAGTCCAAATAAGGCTGACCTTGAATACGTCACTAACATCATTTAGGGCCACCCGGCATTGTTGTGTAACCTTGCTGGCTCTTAACCTGCGCTCTTTGTTGTGGGACCATCTCAAAATGATGCAAAGATAGCGGATCCTTAGACGACTGCGATCGAATCGAGCAAGAGAATTCTCCTACTTATTTTAAGCCTCAAATTTGACAAAATAACTCAGAATTAGTGTCCCACGACTGTACCCAGCAAATCGCTGCATGATGTGTAATAAGGGCTATTATCTGCATACACTGTCACACTTTGAATGCTGAGGTCGCTACATGCAACATGAATTGCGAGTGGTTCGCAAACTGCGAAATGCGACTAGTTCTGATATGAGTTTGTTCCTGCGGGTATTATACTGACAAGTTCACACACACACACACACACATCTATGCCAGTGTGTGGTGTTGGTAATACCATAAATGACTTACTAAACTAAATATTGCATTAAAAGCATTGCAACAAGCCAAACGAAGTGGAAGCCATCCGGTGAAATCAACCATCAGCAGCTATTGAAGGACCAGCAAAGGATCTTAGCCTTTGTTCTATAATTCGCACGTTTTGTTGGCAGACAAGTGAACTGCAAATTGCCAAAAGCGCATTTTATGCCAATACACTTGCAAGTATCGTGCGAGTATATGGAGCAGCTCATGTTGAGATGAAGCGTGAAATGCTGGGGTTGTTGTTGGATTTTCTTTGTTTTACTTGTTTTTGTAGTAGAAATCATTGAGATGGTTTTTTTTATTTGTTTGTCTGCCTGATCGGTCTATTCGCAAGTTTTTGAGTGCCGTGTAGAGTATTTGTTGTAATTCGCTAAAGAGTTGGATAGTATTAATAGTGGGGTATTAAATTATTTATGTATTTGCATATATGTATGTGTGTATGTAGTTAAGTGTTGGTGTGTCTGTTAATAATTTTGAAATTAATATCATTGTTAGAGCTTTTAAGCGATTTAGAGAAGAAATATTAAGAAAATAAGTATATTTTAGAAATTTTCGTCACTTATACAAGGTGAAGTCCAAAATAAACAAGACTGGCGTCATAAAAATGTTTTTGATGACGCCATCTTTTTAATGAGTAGGTGCGTTGGAAGTTACACCCCTAGCTGACTGCCAGTGAAAGCTTGGTGACATGCGGTTCAGTGGAAGCGATGTTATTACGTCTAAAGTGTGAGTATTTTTGTGGTTTGTGTCATCGGTACAGAGTTCATGAGTGGTTTACACGTTTCAGAGATTCTTGTGAGGCATAAATGCCAATGAACAGTAATCACCGAAAACTTCATCCAATGGTTCGTAAATTTATCAAAAATGAACCGAAATCATCGTTGAAATTCATGGAATCGGAGTTGAATATATCTAAAACATCGACTTATCGCTTAACTGATAATTTGGGCTTACGAAATGTCTGTGCACGTTTCATTCCGCACAAGTTAACTGAGGACTAAAAATTGCTTAGAATTTAACATTCGAAAGAGGCGAGAAAAGACGAGAACTTCCTCTAGAACATTGTAACTGTTGATGAAACGTGGTGTTTCTAACATAAACCTGAAACTAAGCGTCAAAGTACCGAATGCAAGGCCCTAGACGAGCCACCATCCAAAAAATCGTGTTTTTTTACGATAAAAATGGAATTGTCCACAAGGAGTTCATGCCAACGGGCCAAACCGTCAACGCAATTTTCTATCCTGGCGTTTTGAAGCGTTGATTGCATCGCATTCGTCGAATTCGCCCTCAATACCCCGAAGGAAGAAGCTGGCGCTTATTGCATGACTATGCACCATCTCATCTATCTACTCTTGTGACTGATTTTTGGACTAGAAATCGCATTTTAACCATCAATCACTCACCGTATTCGCCTAATGTGACTCCCTGTGGCTTCTACCTATTGGGAAAATTGCATTTGGCCATGAAAGGAAAACGTTTTGCGTCCATAGAGGCCATCTAAAAGGCTTGTACCGACATCCTGAAGGACATTCCGGATAACGGTCAATCACCTGAAAAACTCTTTCGAAAAGCTTTTAGATCGCGCAAAAGAGTGTATCGGGGCCAGAGGGACTATTTTGAATAAATAAACTCGAAGTCATCAGAACAAAGCTCTCTCAAGGGACAAAGGGCCGTAACACGTTTCTTTCCCTGCGGAAGATAATCCATTTCGCTTTGCAGCTGCCTTTTCCAGGTATAAGCTGGTTTTCCTCTACGTCTGCTGCCTTGTGACTTCGATGTAATGGACTTCAACTTATGTTTCACAATTTTTGCATTGAGCGATTGCTGCTGTTTCAACTGTCACAGGTTGTCATTTGCTATTGTATTGGAGCAGAAGATTTTGATGATTTGGGGAATGCACTTATTGTTAAGCACTTGTACTTTCTGCATCTGTCGCATTCCACGTTTCGCATCCATTCAACATTGTTGATTTTGCGTTCGATTCGAAGATTTTTAGTTTTGTAAGTCGCTAAATGACACGTGAGCTCCACACTGGCGACTTAGGGTTTGTCTAGCTTCTGCAAGCCGATTAAAGACATCTGCCGAGGAGCCGCCACATTTGTCGAGGAGACTAAGTAACAAAAACGGTCTACATTTTTCAACGACTTATTGTAGATGAAAAAGTGCTTTTGTTGTTGTTGTTGTAGGGGTAAAAACATTCCCATACATGTACGAGAAATGCTGCTGAAGTGACTTATTACAGATGAAAAAGTGTTCGCTACATTTGGTGTTAATTTGAAGAGCTTCAGTTTTGTCCGCAGTTCTAATTTCGGTGTTCCTTCTCATGTCTGCAGCGATGCTGCTTAAAAGGCAGATGCCATCAGTGTAGTCTAAATCCTCGCGCCTTTCAGTTAGGCTCCATGGAATGCCTCTTTTCTTTATTTGCCTCAAACAGCATAGTTCCCATCACAGTATTGAAAAGTAGTGCTGATATAATGCAGCATTGGGTCACACCGCATTTAATCGCTATTTTGTCACCAAGTTACTTTTCATCCAGAATGCGGCAAGTTGCTAGAGTATACTCGTATAATGCTTTCAGAAGCGATACCATCTTCTTTGGTATTCTCTTCCATACCAACACTTTCCAAATGGCGTCGGGGTTTAAGGTGTCGAAGGCGTTTTCAAAGTCGATGAATACCATAAATATCATGCAAAGGGGAGATGATGCGTAAGCTGTTGACGTGATCCACACCAGTTTTGTATTCCCGGCACCCGGCTTGCTCTTTCTTACTATTCGGAAATATTACTGCGACGAAACACCTGTTCAGAATATGCGCTATAATTTTGTTGACAATGCTTTTAAGTGCTCTGGAAGTGCCTCTGTTTTCCCAAAAATTGCGATGATTGGTTTTAGTAGTTTCGCGCTTGTCGTGGGGTCAGCGCATAATAGTTCAGGGGCGATATTATCGACTCCAAGTATTTTTTTTATTTTTATTTATTTCCTTGTTCATTCCTCTCAGGAGCATAGGGCCTCAACAAGACATTTGTCTTGCGTTGGTTACGTTAATCTATTTGATTTCGGGTAGGGTAGGTGATTAGCCTGCCGCTACCAGTCCTAAGTAGTGGGAATGCCCACCTGTCGTTGCTTAGGAATAACGACTTCTTACTGCTTGGAGCGCCCTCTGTGTTTTACATTTTTCTGCCAGAGGGATCGCACAGATGGTTGAGGACTTCGCTGAAGTTGATGTGTCTGCAAGTGATTTATTATTATTTTTTTTATTTAGTATAAAATAGAGAAAATTTGAATTGGCTTGAAATTTGCGTTAAATTTTGTATTGTAAACTCCCCAGTCAGTTTTTCTTACATTTCTGAACTGACTAACTTGGGGAGACCTAGTGTCAATTTCAAATTCGATATACCGATGGTCTTAGAACGAATTTTCGTTGGACACTCGCCATCTTTTAATGTGGTTAGAAAACATGTCAGAAACCAGCGTGATGTTCAGAATTTCCTCTCTGTTTATGGTAACAAAAGTCGGCTCCGGGCCTAAATTCAAAACACTAATTTTCTTTTCTAGAATAAAGTCAAGTATTGACTCACCTCTAGCATTAGTGTCGCTGCTTCCCCCCCACAGGATTTTGTGAGCATTTGCGTCGCAGGAGACAACCAAGTCTTTGTTTTTCCGGGCTGCATCTTGCACCAGCGTTCGAACTTCATCCGGCGGGTCATCTCTATCATAGGCCGTATAGGCGGAGGCTAGCCAAAAACTAGTTTTCCCGAGCTCGATGCTTGCCGCCACCATGTCGCCCTTACTAAGCTGTGGAAGCAAAAAAATGTTTACATTATTTTTTGCAAGGATGCAGCTACGAATCTTACCTGTGTGTTGTACGGCAATCAGTTTAGAGCCCTACAGTCCAAGACCGCGGATTTTATTGCCGTGTATCCACGGCTCTTGGAGAGCTGTGTCAAGCCCATCGGCAGCCAAGCGGACCGAAAGGTGCGCGGACGCAAGTTTAGAGTGGTGGGGATTAATTTGGATCAGCTTCATGCGAATCTGTCCGTTTTACCTCTATCATCGTTACCTCGACGTCCTCCTCCGAGATCTCTCCACCTTCAGTGTCAGCGAGGAGATCCTCTTCGTTAAAAAGCGGCCCCACACCGGTCAGCCTCTCCGAGTCGGTTGAGCAGTGGCTGCTGGGCAACCCTTCTGCAGTATCGCTGCGCAAGCTGGCCTTGTCACTCTCCTTGCTTGAGTCCAAGGCTGGCTCGTCGCTGCGATAGATTCGAATGGTTGCGTCAACAAACCCGAACCTCACAACGTTGTTTTTCTGCGCCAGTGGGGCGAGCGATTCTCCATTGAGGATGAGCATCACCTGTCGCTTACCTTCTACTGGCTCTTCTATTCTACCTACCTTCCAATTATGAGTTGGCAGGTCTCTATAGCAAGATTTTAACATCTCCTCAACTTTATTTGGCTCTGCCGGCTTGACCGGAATCCAAACTCGAGCTCGAGGCCTGTTAGGAATTTCATCCTTACTGACCGCTTCGAGTTTGGCTCCCGGCCAAACCTCTCCTACCTTACTTACGACCAACCTGTAGAGCGTGGCTGACCTAGTATCTTCGCAGGCGATGAGTTTAGCTCAAGCAAAAAATTTGCCATTAAGCAGTTTGAAATTCTAATGAACATTTTTTAAATTTTCATTAATCTTGCAAGGCTAGACTGTTGTATTATAGAATTAATTATTATTTTATAAAAAAACACGAATAAATATAATAAATAGTCAAAACTGTGTTGCTTTATAATTTTGATTAATTGTAAAAAAAAAAATTATATTATTTTATAAATTTCATAAAGTAGATTAATAAAAGTAGATTAGAAAAAATAAATTACAGAAGGTTTCAAGACCGGAGCGTTTTCCTGTAAGAACAAAGACGGCGAACTGGTGACTGACGTACAGAGCAATCTTAAATTATGGAGGGAACACTTCTCGAACCTATTGAACAGTGACAGCTGCGCATGTCACCGAGAAAGTGAAGATCCCGATACCCCAATCGTTGACGACGGAATTGTCGTTCCGCTACCCGATCATGACGAGGTGAGAATAGCGATAATGCGGCTAAAAAACAACAAAGCCGCGGGCGCCGACGGACTACCGGGTGAGCTATTCAAACATGGCGGCGAGGAGCTGGTAAGGTGCATGCATCAGCTTCTATGCAAAATATGGTCGGATGAAAACATGCCTGCCGATTGGAATTTAAGTGTGCTCTGCCCAATCCATAAGAAGGGCGATCCTGCAATTTGTGCCAATTACCGCGGGATTAGTCTTCTAAATATCGCCTATAAGGTTCTAGCGAGCGTATTGTGTGAAAGGCTGAAGCCCACCGTCAACCAACTGATTGGACCTTATCAGTGTGGCTTCAGACCTGGAAAGTCTACCATCGATCAAATATTCTCAATACGCCAAATCTTGGAAAAGACCCATGAAAGGAGAATCGACACACACCACCTTTTCGTCGATTTCAAAGCTGCATTCGACAGTACGGAAAGGAGTTACCTGTATGCCGCTATGTCTGAATTTGGTATCCCCGCAAAACTAATACGGCTATGCAAGATGACGTTGCTCAACACCAGTAGCGCCGTCAGAATTGGGAAAGACCTCTCCGAGCCGTTTGATACCAAACGAGGTTTCAGACAGGGTGACTCGCTGTCGTGTGACTTCTTTAATCTGATGTTGGAGAGCATCGTACGAGCCGCAGAACTTAATCGCTCAGGCACAATTTTTTATAAGAGCGTACAATTGTTGGCGTATGCCGATGATATTGACATCATCGGCCTTAACAACCGCGCTGTTAGTTCTGCCTTCTCCAAACTGGATAAAGAGGCAAAGCGAATGGGTTTAGTGGTGAACGAGGACAAAACGAAGTACCTCCTGTCTTCAAACAAACAGTCGGCGCACTCGCGTATCGGCACCCACGTCACTGTAGACAGTTATAATTTCGAGGTTGTAAAAGACTTCGTCTATTTAGGAACCAGCATTAACACCGATAACAATGTCAGCCTTGAAATCCAACGTAGAATCTCTCTTGCCAACAAGTGCTACTTTGGACTAAGTAGGCAACTGAGTAGTAAAGTCCTCTCTCGACGAACAAAACTAACACTCTACAAGACTCTCATCATGCCCGTCCTAACGTATGGCGCAGAAGCTTGGACGATGACAACATCCGATGAAGCGACGCTTGGAGTGTTCGAGAGAAAGATTCTGCGTAAGATTTTTGGACCTTTGCACGTTGGCAACGGCGAATATCGCAGACGATGGAACGATGAGCTGTATGAGCTTTACGACGACATAGACATAGCGCAGCGAATAAAGATCCAGCGGCTACGTTGGCTGGGTCATGTCGTCCGAATGGATACAAACGCTCCGGCTTTGAAAGTATTCGATGCGGTACCAGCTGGTGGTAGCAGAGGAAGAGGGCGGCCTCCTCTGCGTTGGAAAGATCAGGTGGAGAAGGACTTGGCTTCACTTGGTGTGTCCAACTGGCGCCGGTTAGCACGAGAAAGAAACGACTGGCGCGCTTTGTTAAACTCGGCCAAAATCGCGTAAGCGGTTATAGCGCCAATTAAGAAGAAGAAGAAGATTAATAAAAAAATCAAGCTGGCGTAAAATTAATCACCGCTCGGAAAATTTTTTAAATTGTTGTAAATGCCTTCGTCAATCATGAAAAAATAGAATTAATAATTAGAATTTCATAATTTTGATTAATTGTAAAATTAAAAAACAAAATTATAAAATTGATTAATAATAAATCAAGCTGGTGCAAAATTAATCATCCCTCGGAAAATTTTTATTTGTTGTAAATGCCGTTGTCAATAATATTTGAAACTTATAAATTTTTCAACGGTTGGCTTTGGTTTTCTGCTTCGACACAAAATTTTCGAAGCATGTCCAAGTTAACTCCTCTATGTTCTTTTTAGGAATATTCTTTGGTATGGTGGTCACAGCGGTTTTAGTGCCTTTAATCGTTTCACTATGCCTTTTCCTCAGAAAATCCCTCACTTCTCTTGAACCATGGGCCCGTGAATTATAAAGCAAAAGGGATGAACTGGGTATTTCCCGACTCGGACTTAAATGCTCGGCAAAATTCTGATACACAGTTGTCTAAGCAATATCAAATTCCATTTCAATGAACTTCAGAGACGAATTCTTCTTTATAACTTTCAATCGAGTCACAATCAATCAATGTTTCATGCGAATAATCAACTCTGTGATCAATTCATTGGAATAATCTACCTGGTTTTTCATCGTCACCAAGCGTTTCTTTACATAATAGAAACTCCTTGCACCATTTTTTAAACTATCGTACGGGGTAAACCTTTACCAGATCATGTTTTTTGAAGTGTTTGGAGTGGTTTGATAAAAGGGTTAACAAGAAAGCAATTTGTAGCGTTTTATTTGAAATTCATTGGACCGCAGTACAAAATACCTATACTAACAAAGATGACACGATATATTTTCTGTTCAAATATGAACGAGACGGTATCAATAAAACGGTCCGCGGATGACATATGGCAAAAATAAATTTTTTGTTTTTTGGTAGGACTGTTATAAGCTTACATGGCAAATTTCAGCGTGATATGTCACACAGTGTGTTCTTCGAATTCTCTTTTATGACTTCAATTGTCTCAAAATGTTTTCCACGGAGCGGCAACTTGAGCTTGGGAAACAGAAAAAAGTCACATGGAGCCATATAAGGCGAATACGGTGCTTGCGGAACTATATTAACATTATTTTTGATCAAATAATCGCGAACAAGACGTGATGTATGAGCTGGTGCATTATCGTGATGCAAGAACCATGACTTGTTGTCCCACAATTCCTTCCTTTTAAGACGAATGTTCTCGCGCAAATGCTTTAAAACGTCTAAGCAATATTCAGCGTTAACCAATTTTGCGATTTGTGCGATTTTCAAGCACAATTTCCTTTACTTTTCCGATGTTTTCGTCGTTTACTGATGTTGCGTCGTCCAGTTCATGAGGCAAGTTTTCAACCGATGTACGGCCCTCTTTGAACGATTTGTACCCCTGGAAAACACGTGCACGCGATACAGCAGAGTCCCCATAGGTTGTCTGGAACATTTTTAAGGCGTCTGAAGCCGAAATTTTGTTGGAATAACAAAATTTCAAACAAATTCTTTGAATTTCCATCGTTAAATTCGAAGAACACACTCGAGCTTGACTTGTTTACAGTAGCACAGAAAACAAACTATGTGACATATCACGCTAAAATTTGCCATGTAAGCTTATAACAGTCCTACCAAAAAATAAAAAATTTATTTTTGCCATATGGCATCCGCGGACCGTTTTATTGATACCGTCTCGTTCATATTTGAGCAGAAGGTACATAGAAAAAAAATAGCAGATACCCGGTACATTTTGTTTCTTCTTTTTCTTAATTGGCGTGATAAGCGCTTATGCGATTGTGGCCGAGTTTGACCGAGTGCCCCAGTCGTTCTTTTCTAGTGCTAACCGGCGCTAGTTGAGCACACCAAGTGAAACCAAGTCCTTCTCTACCTAATCTTTCCAACACAGAGAGGAGGTCTCGTGGTAGCTGGCACAGATTGCATACTTAAATTCCAATCTGCTTTCAACCGAACATATTTTGCATAGGAGCTGGTGCACGCATCATACCAGGTCCTCATCGCCATGTTTAAATAGCTCAACCGGCGAACTTTCGGCTCTCGCAGCCGCGTTATAACTATTCTCACTTCGTCATGAGCTTGTTTGATTTCCAGGTTGCTATTGTGCATGAGGCTAATGCGGGCTTCTAGGTAGGCAAAGTCTTTTAAAACTTCAGAGTTATAGCTGCCAACCAGGTTGTATGTCCCATTAGATCGCAAATACTCATTTTCATGGTGCATGGAACTACTTTGCCTTGTCCTCAATCACCACTAGATCAACTTCTTTTACTTCCTTCTCTAGTCTTGAGAAAGCCGATGCTAACTTCACAGCAGCTGCGTGCTTTCGTTGTTTATTGCGCCCTGGCGTCTCAAATTGGCCACTAGTATTACAAACAAGTAGATGGGGCATTAATTGGTAGAATTTGATAACAGAATTATTTCCAGTATGCTTTCTAGTAATCATTTGCAGTCTATCAATTCACAGCACATTTAGCAAGTCTTGGATATGCATAAAATTTCGAGTTTTCTTACTCATATTGAAGTCTTTAATTTACTACCTTCAACATTCGAATACTACTAACCTTAAAGAATGAGTTGTCTTTGTTTTATGTTTGCTCATATTTGGTTGCTTTTATGGAAAGGAGATTGCAACACTTCACCAAAGTGTTTGCTTTCGTTGCACTTGTTGCGCTGTTGATTGTGCACTTTCCAATTTCTGGCACCGGATATGAACATCCGTTGGCGTTGATGAACGTTTTCCATTCGATTCGTTTTCGTTTATTCATTGGTTGGCTCTCGTTGGTGAGCTCTTTCGACTCTTAGTTAGTTAGTTGGTTGCTTCGTTGGTCCGGAAAACAGGCTTTGACTCTTCATTTTCATCTCGATTGACTTTTCGGCAAACACCTACAAACGTACACAGTTTGCAAAGTGAATCAATTTCGCCAGTGTACAGGTATTCAGGTAGCACAACTACCTGTATCTATACACTTTTGTATATATATCTGTAGGAATGGCCACGCAGAAGCTTGCATCAACCCTACTGAGCAAGTTTCTTATTACCAAAAATTTCGGAGTCCGACGATTGCCGGTTTACTTGATGGCTATGGGCAATAATTGCTTGTTGTAGGCGGTTGTAGTCGCTGTTGTTCTTGTTGATGTTGTGAGTGAAGTTTACGGTGTTTACATTACGGTTAACAACATGTAACTCACTTATTGAGTTATTTGATTTTGTTGCAAAGTGTGCCCTTTACCTTGGCGGTTGTGGCAGTTGTAGCTTCAGAAGCAGCGTCGGGTCCATTAGTTGAGAGAAATTCGAGGAAAGTGTGAAATTTTTTGGTAAATTTGTTAAGTGCAAGTGGCTTAGGATTTTAAGGATTTTCAGCAAAGCATTCAAAGTGATAGAGAAGTAATTTGAGTGAGTGAAGTGGTGAGAGTGAGAGACAGGGTGGAAAGCTTTGGAGAAGTGTCAAACTTTGCTTGGCGTTAGGCAAAATATTTCAACACATATCTGTCGGAGTGCAGCACATACGAACATATATTTATTACTATTTAGTATGTGTGTGTGGGTGTGTGTGAAATGTTGGCATTTCATGCTTGCTGCTGGTAACTGTTGCTACTGCTCTTGGCATACCGCAATTCTAATGCTCAGTGGTGAATGATGATGGTTTCAGATGTCAACTCACTCTCTTGCTTTGGACGAAAGACAGACTTACAACCATCTACATGCACACCCATACATTTCTACACTCAAATGCTCATATATATATTTACATGCTGGTGCATTGCTTTGCCATTGCTGCTGTCGAAGCCAAATGCGGTTTGAGTCGTTTAGTATATGGCGTTTTTGCTTTGTCGCATGCGTGGTGGGGCGTATGAGTAACGTAACTACACTGATGAGCTGCAAAAGTGCACAAGTGACTTGTTTAACATTGGATTTTTTAAATTGTTATTTTTTCAGTGTTAGTAAACAAGAGAATAAGTTGTAAAAAAATTCTAAGCATAAATTAAAAAAAAAATTATAAAGAACTAAAATTTTATTTTTCATCTTTTTCGTCGCTGGTTTCACTTCTCTTATGCTCTACATCACTGTATGGAAAATTTTGTCGGTTTCAAAAATTTTTCTTTACCCTCATTCAGTGCCAGATGCCATTCGTACTCGTTTTTCTAATGAGCGTCTACAGACATAACTTGGCATTTAGCTACTGTGGTTCCCTTGCTCGTTAGTGTCGTAGCGCTCAAGAACTTTGCTTATTATTGTATAGTTGACCACAAGTACCACCGAACTGCTCCCAACTCTACGTAGCTTTAAAAAGATTTTTAAATGAGAGTAAATGAGGGTTTTGCCGAAGTCCCGGAAGAATCGATTCGGTGCCGATTTCAACAAGTTGGCTTAACTTATGCCACTACTTGGGCGATTTTACGCAAAGGTCTTGATTTGAGAGCTAGTCCAAGATTTGAAGCTGGCCGATCTTCCAACGGATCACAATTTCAGTTATTGGGTTCTTGAAAAACTCGCTGAAGATTCGCATTTTGAGATCCGAATTTTGTTCAGCGGTGGGACCCATTTTTGGCTTAATGGATATGTCAATAAGAAAAATTGCCGTGTTCCGAAGCTGTTCAAGAACAGCTATTACATCCATAGAAAACAACCGTGTTATGCGGCCTATGGTTTGACGAATCAAATATTTCGTCAAAGACGAGACTGCCACCAATGTAACAGTGAATGGTGAACGCTATGACCTCATGATAAAGGACTTTTTGGTGCCAGATGTCTGAAATTGAAGCCCGTGATCTCCACAACAATTAGGTTTAACAAGACGGCGGACGGCGCTACTTGTCATACAGCCCATAAAACAATGGATTTACTGCCTCGTCGTTTCGGTGCACAATTTGCCTCTCATCTCGAACCAATGGATTGACCACCAAGATCGTGTGGTATCATACCTTTGGAAAAGTCTAAATGCTTTGTGTATATACCAGTTGAGTGAGGCATTGAAAGCCAACATTATTAAAGTTATTCACGAGGTACTGACTCAACCTACTTCGTGCTTTACCGCCGCATTCCAGGAGAAAGTGTATTGGAGTCTCTGGCGATTGATCGCAGAAACGACAAGAGACAGTGGACTATATCCCTATTTTCGCAGATTACTGCGCTTCTCTTTGATAGTCTGTTGTCCCATAGCTGGGAAGGGCTCCGGTTTTAAAGGTAACAAGGGCGCAGCCTCTCTAGCCAATGTGTTCGTCACTTTGTTCTCTGTTATACCCCTGTATCCTGGCGCCCACAGGAGCCGGATGCAAAAATTTTATGTAGCTCAGGTTAATCTCAGTTGTACCACAAAGTTCTGACTCCCATTTTAAAAACTCTAGTCGTGCAAAATTTTGTGGTACGGTATTGAGCTTTGTTATAAAAAGTGAAAATATGAAGAAAAAAACAAACAGTGTAAAATAAAAAAGTAGCTTGAGTAAAGTTATCGAATTGTTAACTGTTATCTTTTCTTTGATGGTTCTCATCATTTGTAAAGTTTGAGTCTGTCTTCCAACTGGAGACGTACATCTCTTTTTGTAAGCGATCCAGTTCTTGAAGCAGAAGAAATACCTAACGAATGCTTGAGCAGTATACTGCGAATTACAATTTTTCAAAGAAAATCTCTTTCAGTGATAAGGACCCTGTCCACGAGATAGGTTGTAAAACGGATCCTATGAGCCTATATATAATCGTATGACTTTTTTCTTTTGTTCTGTCAACTTAGTCGGACTATTTATATCGGACAGATCCAAAATCTTCTCAGGCGAAGGGAACCTGTTATAAATATGGTAGCAGCAGCTTTAACCTGGCTAAACTGCACACGCCATACAGTCTTGACTGGACCATATGGGAATATAAGTACTATTATTCACATTCGACAATAATTGGAGCATCTGTTTTTCATTTATATATATATCCAATAACCTCAAACCTGATAGAAAACGTTTTTTCTAAAGCGGTCGCCCCTCGGCAAGCAATGGCAAAGCTTCGAGTGTACTTCCACCCTGAAAAAGCTGCTCGGAGTCGGTCCCCCCGTTTGTGGAATAACATCAAGACGCACCCCACAAATAGGAGCAGGAGCTCAGCCAAACACCTAACCGAAGTGTACGCACCAATTATTTATAATCTCAAACCTTCGCAGACACAAATTTTTTATGAAATGTCATCTCTCTCTTGAGGAATTACCTCCGTCATAAAATAGTAAAAAAATGGGTTCGGCTAATTCAACTAGGAAGAGAGACCAATGAACACAATCCCGCTTCAGTCGCTCAGGGATAGTTGTTGTTTGAGTGGCTTCATTACCTGAATAGGGAGGCACTTAATTAGCTTCTGGTGCCGCTTTAATACCACAATCCTCTGCTCTTTTGGTGATGAAGTTTTCCAGAGTGGTATTTCTTATATCCACTTCGTTGTGTCCAGCAAGAGAAGAAAATACCGAAATTCCAATCTTGAAATTTCTTCAATGTTGTAATTGTCATTTTGAACTCGATGAACTCGAACAATTGCGAAGATAGTAAAAATGAGTTACCTTTTCCTTTACTTCTCCGCAATTACGGCGTATATTTTTGTGTGGTATATTTGGTCTCGCCACAAGCTTTCTACTATTCAGGGGCCTGTGACAACCACGGCTAGTCTTTAAATATCTGGTTGTTTAATCTTTGATGCATTATAATAAAGCCATGTTTTCTTGGACATTGCATAGGTTGGTAGGCACACAACGCTGTAATATTCAGACTCTTCTTGCACGATTTTGGTCGAGTTTAACAAAGCGCGTCAATCGTTCCATCCCGCGCTAAGCGTCGCCAGTTGGAAACACCAAGTGAAGCCAGATCCTTCTGCATCTGATCTTTCCAACATATTGAGACTCTCCCTCCGTCTTAACCCGCCTGAAGTGAACTTTTACTCGTGCTTCGCCTCAACCATGCTAAAGAAGGATCATAGCCTAGTGAGCTCTTCTTACCTCCCTCTACCGCGTTCAGTGATGGTAGTGATCAAAGAAAATTTCCTAAAAGTCGAAAAATCAGTCGAAAAGTTAGTACTCGCCAATTGGTGAATTGCCTTGTGGCAGATAGCAGAAAAATTACAGATTATAAGTAGGAATTGGTGAAATTCTATATAAACATTTGGATATAAAAAATTACTGCGCATTGGGTACCGCGTCACGCAACGACGATTGGAGAGCTGCAAAAATCGGTTTGGGAGTTTCGCGTTAAAAGCTACGGGTATCACAGAAATTTAGCACCCCCTTAAAGTCCGAAACTGGCTCTTAGGTACTTTTCCCTTTTTAAAGTTAAAATAAAAACGCAACTTAATTCGTCTCCATTTTTCTTTACCAAGCCAAACGAAGCAGATCCTCATTGTGACCGGTAAACTCCACTATGACGTGGGCGAAGTGTGGAGAGAGGTAGGCGTATTTTAACCCTTTTCAGAGGGTGCAACCAAAAAGCCGTTTCGCTATGCCAGTTCTGAGGTCAGCTTCTTTGGCCTGGAGCCCATACTGCCACTCCCTTCTGGAGCCATTAAACTCACGGGCTACTTCAACCCACCCGGTAGGCATCGCAGATGGGTATTTCAGACACTGAATTCTGCCCAGCATGTGGAGAGGAGAATAGACGGCGGACCACTTTCGCAGCGTGTGCCCGGCCTTCGCTCGAATCAGGCTTGACGTTTTTGGCACTGATGTGTAAAGAAACGACCATCTTGGCTGCTTGGCACCACAAGATCTACTCAGACTTCCTCGAGGGAAAGAAAATAAAAAAGGGAACCCGAGTGTAGTATGATGGACTTACTGTTCTCTGAGTGCTGTACTTGCTAGTTGTCTCGGCAACAGCAAAAAAAAACAAAAAATGGTAGTTCAGAAAATTCTCCTAATTATGCATCCCAGATGACCTGTTTAGATTGAAGTAATTGAAAATGTGTTCACACTAAAAGTTTCCAAATCGCTCTTAAAACCAAATCAAATGAGTTTTTCCAGAAGTAATAAAAGCACAATTTTTCAAAAGTTTTCAAATTCAATACACTCACTTTTGCTCCGAACTGTAGGTATAACTGCAGACATTCTGCCCACATTGTTGCCTGTGCAACAAATGTGGGCGTCGTTGCATGCAACGGACAGTGCGATGTGCGTTGTGTAATGTGTGGTGACTGCCAGTGAATGCCTTGTGGTGTTTTATTACCAAATGCAACCAGTTGCCGCCGCTTTGTCATCCCTTTGCCTCTTGTGACTTTATTCCCTCAACGCCTCTATCTTTCTATTTCTTCACTATTTCACACCCTTTTTTCCTAAACTCATATGCTGGCCTCCCTTTCCCTCCCCCAACCAACTGTCTACTTTGCTTTTCGCTTCCGGCTGGTGCTTTGGTGAAAGCGGCAAAGCGGAAGTTCGGTTTATCGGTTTGTAAGCACGCACTCAAGGACACACACATTCTCACTCATACACATACGCATGTAAGCTGGTGTAATTGTTGCATGTACATGGCGTGCTTTGGTGTGGTGTGTGCATTGAAATTGCAATTTTGGTTTTATGGCGTGTTAATCGATTTTATTATTGAATTAGAAATGTTGGCACATTTTGGGTGAAAATATTAAACAAACGTAGTCGCAAATTTTTGCTCGCAAGACCTGACATTACAGTAAACATAAATTTAACATTTAACTTTTATATAACCGTACACATGGATCCCAATTCCACTCAAATAATTTCCTCGGCAGGGTTTATAGTAGGCCATTCAGTTAGCTTGCTATTTATTAATATAGCCGTTGAGGTGAAAATGACTTCCATCTGAAAATATGATTTTTCGGTAAAAATACTCACCTTCAACGAAGCGTTTTTCAGTCCAATAGGAGCTTTGTTAAAGTTATAAGTGACCTTTTTTTGAAATGTTTAAATTCATAAAAAATTTCTTTAAAAACATCGCTAGTTGAAGCTCCAAACCCTAGATGAGCCAGCCTATATTTCGTAAAATCAACCTATCTATAAGATTAAGAGTATGTGCGCCAAATTTCATCCAAATTGGAAACGGCAAACAGTCGAGCGGTATTAAAGGGTCTCGGTGGTCTAGAGCTCGAAAATTTAGGGTATTTTCAGAAATTTTTTTTTACAATAAAAAAATGAAAAATGGTATTTAAAATTTATACTCTTTTTATTTAATTTCTTTTTACTCTCAAAAATGAGAAAAATTTTTTTTGAAGAATTTGAACAACTTTTTGAAAATTGTTTTTAAATTTTAATAATTTTAAAAATGGCGCTGATGTTGACCCTCCCGAAGAATTGGGCCTTACCTTCTTTTACTTACAAAATAAAAAAAAATAAAAAAATTTTTTTTTTTCCTTTTTAATTTGAAAATTTTTGGTTTAATTTTTAATTTAGAAAAAAAGTGTTAGGAATTTTGTGTTAGGAAGTGTTGAAGAATTTTTTTTTACAAAAAAAAAATAAAAAATGATATTTAAAATTTTTGGCTTTTTATTTAACTTCTTTTACTTACAGAAATGAAAAAAAAATTGTGAACATATTTTTTTAATTTTTAATTTGAAATTTTGTGTTTTAGTTTTTAATTTAGAAATATTTTTTTTAATTTTAATAATTTAAGAAATGGTTCTAAAGTTGACCCCCGGAGAATTGGACCTTACTTTCTTTTACTTACAAAAAGGAAAAAACATTTTTTGAAATAATCTGTTTGTAATTTTTAACTTGAATGTTTTTTTTTTTTACTTTTTATTAATTTTTTTTTTTTTTTTAATTTTAATAATTTTAAAAATTGCGCTGAAGTTGACCCTCCCGAAAAATTGGACCTGGACGGTGTTGTTGTGCTATCATTGCCCATTCATAGTTCCCATTTGTTTGTTACCCATTTATTCAGAAATGAGCCTCATTACTTAAGTTGATTTCTTCCCAAATGCTAGACGGACAGAGGCCACTGATTTTGATACACGATTTTAACAGTTAAAATGATGAAACTTCAAGGCTAAATAAGTATGATATTATCCACAAAATTTGACAGCAGTTGCTTTGACCGCTATAGACTGTCAGAGCTCGAGCGCACTTATTTGCCTTTTTGTACAATATATTAAAAGTAGATATTGCAAAATTTGGTAGAAATCTTATGAAAAATTTTCAAAGAAAATTTAATTTTTTAGACGGGGGTTAATGGGGTTTTTTCTGATGAAACAAATTTCGTCCATAATTAAAAGGACAATATCCGATGCTAGAGATGGCTATGTTCCAATCCTACAGAGTTTCTGTTGCCATACATACGAAGATTCCAGCCACTGCTATGGTTTTAGGTGTTGTGAGCAACAAGGGACATATCATGTCACCACACTTTTTTACTAAAGGATTTCCAGTGAATTCTGCCGCATACATGACGGTTTTAGAGACAGTAGTGAAAGCCTGGCACTGCTACTTCACACAAAGCGATGGCGACACAAGATTGGATAGCTGAAAATTTCTATGATCACATAACATCGAACTTATGGCCGCCTACAGCTGCAATTTGTGGTGCCGTACCGTGGCCATAACCATAACCATAGCAATCAACTGTTCTGATCAAACATATGGGCATCACTGTAAACGATTATAAGTACCGCATCATAACGCCATAACCATAACCGCAGTCGTATGGATCTATTGAATTTTGGGTTTTCCCCATAGCCGTAAGCAGTTGTGAAATACTTTGCATTTGTTTTGATATTTGAGAAAAAAAATTGAATATTCGAAATTAATGACGAAAAATTAATTGACTTTGTGGAAAACTATTCGTGTTTTATGACAAAATGCAAATATTGGCTTTAATTCTACTTCAGTATCAGCTGTTTATGGTTACGGCGTGACTAATGGACAAATGATGCACTTTTAGGGCTATGGTGTTACGTGAAACGAAAAAGCATTCCCATCACACCATATCTTCCCTGAATGTTGCAATTAATACCGTTATGAATAAGGAGCATTTGATGCGGGCATGCGTTCGTTTTTAGACCCGGATTGAGGAGGTTATTGCAGCTAATGGAACATTTTATTGAAGGATTTTAGTTTAGTTAGTGAAAAAAGTCGTGAAACTTCATTAAATTTTGTTGAAAATAAAAGCTAAATAGTTTTATTCTCAAATTGTCCTCATGCATCATTATTTATCGTTAGCCATACATTAGCCGACTTTATTATTATAAAGCCTACTTTTGGACGAAGTTCTATTACTTTATGAGTGCGAAAAATCTATTACTCAGTACTGCCAAATAAGTGTTTTGGCGTTAACAAAACTTATTGTATACTTTAAACTATTTACTTAATACCTTTGCTAGCTAGGCAATGACCTGTATTTATTGAAGGTAGAGCAGCTAAAGGCACAGAGATTGCACAAGAGGTGCGGTTGCAAAAATATACTGAGGAGTAGCATGCCTTGAGGGCGAAAGTTCTACTGCTACAAACTCAGAAAGAAATATTAAAGCGAAAGTGGTATAACTGCGTTAATTTCTATATCACTTTTATATTTATAACATGGCAGAAATATCTTTATTTCCATATCATTTGCAGCAAGAGTGTCATAATCAAATAAAGGAAATATTTTCGAATCATCAGCATACAGAAGAAACTTAGCAAATGAAAAATAGGTACTAATATCATTAATAAATTGAACGAAAGGAAGAGTCTCTAAAATACTGTCTTGTGTCAACCCTGAAGATGCAATGAAAGGTTAAAATCGTTACCACACATCTATCGGAAAAATAAGATTTCTGCCATTGAATGAAAACATACTGAAAACCAAGCGAGGATAATTTATGTAAAGGGAATGGCGTGAGATTCTCCATCAAATGCCTTAGAAGTTGAAAAGCAATATTCACCAAAAGCAGCTAGGTTGCCACTGAAGACCTACCCGAGAAAAATCCATGTTGATGGGGCGAGATTAAGGGGTTAGATACATACAGAATTTTCAAAAAAAACTATTTTTTTTCGAAAGTATGGTATCTTAAGAATATACTGTGAAATTTTCATGCGGAAATTCCCAATATTATAGTTTCCACTGTCCATTAACGTCAACAACTAAAATAAATTTAAGAAAAATAACTTTAACCATTTTATTGATTTTGTTTAGTTCCAAAAAATTGTCACATTACAAATTTTAGGATACGTGGCAACAGTACGTCTTCACCTTTGAATTTTCCAGTGAAAATTGTTGCCTCGATAACATAGTTCATCATTTTCTTGACTGAGAGTCTGGTTTCGTTGGAAAGTCGTGGTGGATTTATGTTTCGGAATGATGGGTACGCCAATATTCAATGTAAGAACATGCGGCGGCATGTCTGGCAAATCAAGCGAATTCAAGAATTCAGTTGGATAGTTGACAACCTCGTCTTGATTCTCCACAGTATCGATGGACTTATATGTTGTCATTTCGCTGGGTATTCCATACTGAATGGTGAAGTTGATGGTATTGACATGGATGTTTTTGGCTGCTAATAAAGCACGCGTACTGAGCCACTAATGGTTTTTGTAGTTTTGTGCAATGTTTGGGAAAACATTTTGCACCAAGTCGTCGATGCTTTCTGTGATCTTACAGAAGTTTGCTGGCAGGGTGATACATTGTGTAGGTTCATCAATTTCCATTCGCCCATTTTCAATATCCAATAATTGTTTTGCAAAATTTCCAGCCGATGCATCCCGTCGTAGTTGTACACGCATGTTAGTTTTCAAAGTCAATTTCTGTAAATGACGCCATAGAACTGATGATTTAAGACATGCATTAAGTTAATCAGCGGGTGTTGAACGTGGTATAATGTTGAAAATCACCAGAGAATAAAATGAGTGCGCCACCAAAGATCCGTCTGTTTCCTCTTAAATCTCACAGTGTACGGTCAAGCGCTTTCAATGCCGCCTGTTCGTCAGAATCATAGTGTGTTTCTCGTTGCAAAACACGATCGAAAAAGTTGTTTGCAGGTCGGTTTGAAGCAGTCATTCCCAGTTGCACCAGTGCCTTGTTAGCGATTGTCCAACATATATCTTCAATCAAAATCAATGCCTCATTATACACGTTTGGTGTGAATTGAATGTACGGATTTCGATTCGCAGCGCGCAAACGATGTAGAATATCTTTACTCATGTAGTCCTTGTATTTTTCCCAAAGATCTTTTGGACTAGATGGGAAGCAGGTTGCCAATATTATGGCAAATAGCGTGCGTATTTGCTGTGGTCGAGCAGTATTCGATGCATCATCTAGTGCAGTGTCCCAATGTGCATCATTCTCCAGAAGATTTAGTTCCTGGCAAGCTTGGCGATAAGTGGCGCAAAGCTGACCGTTGACTGTTCTTAAATCCGGGAATAATATTGGGGCACGTATATTGATCAACAGCAATCTATGAACATTTCATATTCGTTTCCTCTGTGAAAAAATATATGGTCATACTAACTTTTATGATAATCGGTTGAACGGGGCAGAAGTTGCTACTCTGCAGCGCCATCTGGTGGCGAGTGGCATCAATGAGCATATTCTACAAACCTTCTCCGTGCAAAAATATTGGCATAAATACCATTTTTTATAATAATCGGTCCAGTAGTTTTTGAGTTCATCGATGACATACAGACAAACATTCATTCTTATATATAAGAAGATTAATGTGTGACATTTTTTTTAAATGCTGTCAATTAAATATGTATTTATAATAAATAAAATTTTTCGAAATTTGAAAATCCGGCTCGACGGACTATAACTACAACTTTATTTTAGAAGAATTTTTTTACTTTTTGCAGATCCATCCACATTTCAAGGAGAAATGATGCAGACCGTGGAGTAGTTTTTTTTTCATTGTACTTTGGGTTATGTTATTTTTTATATACTAATTTTTGTAAAGAAAAATTAAAATACATTTTTTTATAATATAAAGTTTAAGTACTAATAAACTATGTATAAAATTTTTTTATATTTATTTCTATTGTTATCCCTTCTAAAAACAGTTTTTCATTTAGCGCTTGTTTGGAGGTGCTGGAGATATATAACTCCTTCAAAAAATATCAGGGATAAGAAGTACAGTTCTCTATATATGTTTTCCTTTAACTTCTTGTTGAGCATAGGGCGTCAAAAGTTGCAGTTCTCTATGACATACTAAATTTAAATTCCATTAATATATATAACCATTATAACCATTCATACCTAAATTGAAAAGCAAATAATTTTTATCATATAATTCGATTTAATTTACATAGTTTTCGTTTAATGTCTCTTCGTTTCATTTTGCTTCTCAGACTTCATTTTATTTCATTACCTGTCGTTGCTAAGGAACAACGTCTTCTTACTGCTTCGAGCGCCATCTGTGTTTCACATTTTACTGGCAGAAGGATCGAACAGATGGTTGAGCACTTCGCTAAATTTGGGGTGTCTGCGCTATTACACAATGTAAATAATGCGCTGACTATTGTGCGGGAGTGAGGATGGAAAGGATTAGTTTTGGTTTGAGAAGTGAGTTTTGAAAATGTTTTTGGAATGGAAAATTATTAGAGAGAGGAAAAGTAGGTAAATTTAGAAAAGTGCGTGGACCGTGCTTCACGTGGGATTCGAACCCACACCTTCTGGGATGGCAGGCTAGTGCACTTACGCTAGACTACAGAGGCCGCTTAATTTCCTTTAGTTTTGTTTAATTTTATTTAATTTCACTTCATTGTACTTCTTTCCATTTCACTCCGTTACAATTAATTTTATTCACTGCTATTTCAATTCGCTTCATTTCAATAAATTTGATCTCATCTGGGTTCTCGATTTCATTTTATTCCATCTTATTTTATTTTGTTAGAACTCATCTTATTTCATTTTATTTTACTTCATTTCAGTTCTTTTCGTTTCATTTCATTTCGATACAATTTATTTTATTTACTGCTGTTGCTATTCGAATTTGTTTACATATGAGTCCATTTCATTCTATTTGATCTTATTTCTACTTATTTTGTTCCTCATTATATTTCATTCCATTTGATCTCATTTGTGCTTATTTCATTCTTCATATATTTCAGTTAAATTCATTAAAATAAAATTTTCATTTCACTTCATTTATTTTTATTTTTTTACAATTTTACATTTTATTTGATTTCACTTCATTTTATTCACTGCTTTTGCTATTGCAATTCATTTCATTTCATCTCATTTTCACGTATTTCATTCCTCAAACATTTCACGTCAATTAATTTAATTTTTTTAATCTCTCTTCATTTTTTTTTATCTCATTTCATTTCACTCTGTTTCATTTATTTTGTTACAATGAATTTTATTTGATTTGATTTGATCTCATTTATTGCCATTTCTATCTCATTTCGTTCCATTTCATCTCATTACAACTCATTTTATTTCTTATAAATCACTTCGTTTTATTTATATATTTTTTTTCATTTCACATCCTTCACGTCCTTCCTTTCATTGAAAAATTTCAAATTGCAGCTTAATTTCAAAGAATTGGTAACACTCAAAATCTAATTTGTAGTCAACGCGACTGATTGTTGCTTTGTCCACACGACATGCAGGTTTCGTCGACAACGAACTCGTTTCAATCGGTTAACAGCCCGCTGCTTACGAAACCCGAGTTCAGTGTGGATTTTCATACAGAATGTGGTTTTTTTCACAACACTAATAAAAGAAAAAATATTAAAGAAAATAAATATAGTTCGGACAAAAAAAATGCGGTAGGCCAATGAGCTTGAACTTAAATAACTAAAGGGCCTATCAGGTATAAAATTCACTGTTTATTAACTTATTTATTATGCACTTTAAGTTGCATTATCACTTCCATAAATGCATTTCCATAGGAATTCTGTGGTGCAATTTTTTTCTTACTGCTCTTGTCATATATTTAATTCTGACACCAAAAAAAATTAAACTCTCACTCGAATTTCAGTGGCTAACTATTAAATATTTTTTATCAGCAAACTTTTGCACATAGTAAAAATTTCGCAGTTTATCAAAAAAACAAACAACAAAGGATGAAGTTCACAAAAACAATGCATACTAAATATTATTATACCGTTTATTGCCATGTTGCACTTCACTTTATATCATTCACTGGCTTCACTTTTTGTCGGCTGCTCTGAAAAGAAGAGCGCAAAATACGAAATGAAATTTACTGTATCATAGTTTTTATGGTATTTTGTTTTGCTGAAAAATTTTTCATTTCTTGTTATAAAATGTAAGCACATAAATTTGAAAAGTAAATAAATGCCAACATTCACACCTTGCCACAAGCGGTTGTGGCGAAAGTAAAAAGGACCAATCGACTAGTTTGCGAGCCAAATATGGTTTCGTACAAACAACGTCTGCGTCAAGGTGTTTATGGCCAAAAACGAACCAAGACAAAAGTTTAATGGCAGAGTGCTAGTATTTGTGCTAATGTTGCTGTGAGCGTATGTGTCCATCTATGAAAACACAAACGCTGATACACGTCTTGTGCACGTTAAGAGGGTCATAAAAATAATTGTCAACCAAGGAGTTGCGTGCTTTGTTAGAAAGGAAAAGAAGATAGAAAGAAAAATTGAAGTGATATTTAAAGATGAGAGGGACCGGGTATACGAAAAAATGTCGCTTGCTCTTCAAATCGTAGTACCCTGTCAGGTATGCCGGTGCGCAGGATTGGCTATATGGACTAATTGTAAGGGATCCCGCAAATGCTATTTTCTTTACTCTAATATTATTTACAGAAAAATGAGGAACTAAGGGTTCGATATTAATTCTCCTGTTAAATATCCCGGTCTTCACTTGGAAAATGATACATACTAGTGTCATGACGGCCGCCGTAGCCGTGACTACCATTCGGGAGTGCGTAGGTTCAAATCTCCGTGCATGAGACACCAAATGATAGAACAAGTTTTTTTTCTGACAGCGGTCCCGAGGGGCGATAATGGTGAATCTCCGTGTGTATTTCTGCCATGAAAAAGCTCCTCATAAAACCCTGTCTATAGATGTCCGGGACACAGTCGCCCAAGATGGAAATGTTTTCTGTGTTTCCGAAAAGATCAAAATCGTCGTCATTTTTCAACAGCTGCTAAGCTTTTATAAAGAAGCGATACCAAAACTGATGCCATTTGTCATAAGTCTTTAAGTTAACTGAATACTTATAAATCCATCCACGAACTGATTGGACTGTTTCAGTGTGGCTTTAGACCTTGAAAATCCCCAATCGTCCAGATATTCACAATACGCCTCATGAAAGGAGAATCGACTCACACCATCTTTTTGTCGACTTCAAAGTTGCACTCGACAGTCCGAGAAGAAGTTGCCTATATGCCGCGATGTCTGAATTTGGTATCCCCGCAAAACTAATACGGCTATGCAAGATGCCGTTGCTCAATACTTGCAGCGCCCTCAGAATTGGGAAGGATTTCTCCAGGCCGTTTGATATCAAATGAGGTTTCGGACAGAGTAACTCTCAGTCGTTAGACTTTTTTAACCTGATACTGGAACCCGATGCCTTAGCCACATAATGCACGGAGCTTTAAACCTGACGAAGAGATGGTGTGCTAAGGAGGGTCTGAACGTAAATCGTCCAAAACAGTTATTATTCCATTCACAAGGGAAGTTGTGCTTCACCAGAAGAAGAGTCGTATCAGGGATGAGGGAAATTAATATGAAAAGGGGTTGTTATTGGAATGGTTGGCGAATTTAAGTACAAAGGCTCTCAGGCTATGAAAAGGCTGGGCAGGAAAAACTTGGGTTTTTAGCCCAAGAATCCTTATATGGATGTACACCGTTGTTAATTAGAGCACTGATAATATATGGAGCGGTCGCACAGCCAGCAAAGACCACAGTCACGACAGTACGGCAGACTAACTAAGCTTCAGCGTCTACCATAGCTTGTGTGTCCATTACCGTAGCGATACGCATCTGCTCCACAGCTGCGATGGATGTGGTGCTCGAGCTGTCACCGCTTCACATAGTTATTTAGCAATCAACCAAGTGCACCCGGTTTAATGTGACTAGACTAGGTTTTGGTAAAGGAAAAGTGATCTCATCCAACAGCATAGGATTTGTCGAACTCTCCAAATACGCCTCTGTTTCAGCGATGACTTTCTCGTTTCAATTGAATTTTTTGCCCTTTTTTCCTTTTTCTAAAAAATCCGCCGTTCGCATTCCCAAAAATCGTCACCATAACCTTTCCGACCGGTGGGCCTGTCTTCGTCTTCTTTGGAGCAGATGGTGTAACGTTTGGTGTAATGATGAATCCAGGAATCCTTCGGATCTCGCTTAAATTGCTCCAAACACTGCTTCGAAATTAACAGGTGCATCTGCTTATTTTTGCTTGTGAGCAATCGCGGCAACCAACCGGCCAAAAATTTTTTCATCACTAACTTATCTTCTAAAATATTAATTGCCTTTCGGTCGACGCATTTATGGCATCTGCAACTTGCCGCACTTTCGTTCGTCGATCAGTGAGAATCATATTGTGGACTTTTTGAATAATTTCTTCGTCAACCGCGTCTGCCGGGCGTCCTGGTCGCTCCTCATCAAAAACGGATGTTCGCTGACGCTTCAATTCGATGAACCAATATCTGACTATGCTCATAGATGGCGAAGCGTCCCCATAGACCGGATCCAACTTTGCTTTTATCTTCTCGCATTTTTTCCCATCCAAAAACAAAAAGCGAATTACCGAATGATGCTGCTCTTTTTCATCTTGGCGAAAATCACGAAACGCGTCGTACTCGGTTAGCTGCCCAATCAATCAGTCTGAAATTGCAATACGGCAAAACAGTCCTTTGATAGATGGCAGCACACGTTGCTAACACCAACCGTTCCTGAGGGAAACGCCTTCTGTCATCAAACACCGGAGCTTGTTCAACCGCACTCGTAGTTCGGACTGCAGTTTCATCATATTTGCAATGAACCCAGAATGCTACCTTGTGATACGCCAAAGGTGGTGAAAAAAGCATCACCTTCGATTCAAATAGGATTTAAGCCATTGCAGAAAAATAGATTTAAAACCCAGGTAAGCGAGCAAGTCGATCAATACCAGAAACTTTGTTAAAGGCTTTAGAGTCTAAGGATATTTCTCTATTAAAAGCAATGGCTAGCCAAGGGAACATCAGCCAAGGGAAGGCATAGCCAACGTGTGTGTGACACTAAAACCTCTTTGGACTGAAGAAAAATAAAAAAGTTTTAAGGGGTTAGGTGTAGTCAGAAGAAAAACAGTATTAATATATCATGTTTCGGCTTCACTGTAGCAAGATTAAAAAAAAATTAATAGTTGTAAAAGTTGTCGCTGTTTGTGTAGAGCCCATTTGTTGAGAAGTCCCTTGTGGTGATCATCACAAGTCCTTGGAGATTCTTCTAAAATCGATCGGACAAGAGAAATTAGTTTTATTAATAGATAATTTTGTGCTTGATCGAAGCTGTTTTTGTAAAATTAACAATTTGATGGCCTCAGGAAATATTTTTCAGATTTTCAAGAAAAAAACCTACCATTAATTGTTTAAAAAAATCGAAATTTTTGAAAAAAGATCCTTCGATCAGGCACGAGTTTTTTATGTTTTTCAAAAGCGGTTTCAATTTTATTGAAATCTACCAAGCATTAAGTTACAGTGATCACCAGTTCAAAAAACATAGTTTTAAGAAAAAGCAATTAAAGTTTTACAGCTGCTCCGGAGCGTCCGAGCGCTCTTTGTTAATTGTTGAATAACTCGAAAAGTATGTGTCGGATTCACTTTATATTTTCACACAACATTTTTAAGATATTATACTTTAAGAAACTGCAAAAACAAAATCTAATTTTTTGAAAATTCTGACTACCTCTAACCCCTTAAACTCTGCTCAACTGAGGTTGACACTGGGACGGATTAAAGCACATAAATACATACACACCCGTGACAAAATTAATGGGAAAAATGTACAAAATGTTTTTAAACTCTATCTTCATAAATTCGTATATAAAATTAATAAAGAACAAATTCAATTTGCTATCGATATCTGTATCAGATATCAACACAATGAATACCTACACACATCCCTTCTGATGTTAATTGGCTTTTACATGCCTGCCTTATAATCAACATCCCATTACTTATAATTATAATTTAATAAAAATTAATACAGTAAACTAAAACGAATTTGTGTGTGTTTGTGTGAAATTTAAGGACTTCACTTTATTGGCTTTTCCGGAACTGCATTCAACGAATTGTTGTTTTTTTTTTTTTGTTGTTTAATTTATAATAAACCATTTGTGAGTGTGAAAAATGGCGAATAATATTTGTTGCTGCATTTCTCACTAAGCCAAGAGCATAATTGTGACAGCGATGGCGTAATCATTTGGTTAGTTATGCCAATATATTTTAAATTTGAGTAGAACATTGTTTTTTTTTTTGCGAATCTCGCTATGCCGTCAGAATACAGCGGTGACCTAGAAAAAAGTGAAAAATAAAACAAAATTAATTGACATAAAAATGTTTTTGTATATTTGCTCGGGCATATCTGTACATACATATTTGTACTGACTATGCTTTGTGCATGTATTGGTGAATGTGCGCGCTTACATATGCCAAATATATTAGCAAATAATTGAAATAATTAAGTAGATTAATTGTGTTAATTTAATAATACTACGCAGTGACAGCCAACAAAACAAAAAAAAATTAACATTCGCACTGCGTGAAATATTTTCGTAAGCTGTATTAATTGGCAGATTGGGTAAAAATACTTGTTGACATTTATTAGTGTTATGGTTTTACGAAAAAATGTGTAATAGAGAAAAAGTTAAGGCTAATAAAAAAAATAATTTTGAAAATATTGAGCATATTTGTGGCCATAAATCTGAAAGTGATCTAAGTCGTATATTGAGTTGGCAACTAAATAATTTTGGATTTTTTCAAATCAAAGGCAATTTTTTCATGGAACTAAATAACTTTATTCTGTAATGTATTGCCCATTTTAATCAATGACCTTTTGCCATCTTTCAGGCAGCATCAGAATCCCGCGTTCATAAAACTTCTGGTTTTTATTCGCAAAAAACTGAATCAGGCACGATTTGACATCATCATCATTACTGAAATTTTTACCAGTCAAGGAGTTTTGGAAAGGTCGAAACAAAAAGTAATCAGATGGTGTAAGGTGAGGACTATATGGTAGATGTGGCAAAACATCCCAATCAAGCTGCAACAATTTTTGCCGAGTGGCCAAAGATGAGTGTGGCCTTGCATTGTCAAGTTGGAATACTTTTTCGATTTGTCCATTCGGGCCGCTTTTCTTTAACTGCATTGATTAACTTCGTTAGATTTCAATGTGGACATCAGAAATGATCATTCGGTTGGGTGGTAAGAGTTCAAAGTAGACAATTTATTTGTAATCCAACCTTCCTTTGATGAATATCAGCTTTTAATGTTGTTTGAGTTGGTTCAGCTGGCCTGTCTCACAATCTTTTCCGCTGGATTTTATTGTAAACAACCCATTTTTCATCGCCAGTTATCAGTCGTTTTAAAATGGATCATTTTCATTACGTTTCTTTAGCAAATCGCAGCTGTTAATGCGTTGCGTTAAATGGGTTCGTGAGAAACTCGAGGAATCCGGTATCAAATTATGTGTGAAAAACGAAATGAAGTGCGCGGATGTATTCCGAATGTTGACTGTGTTATACGGAGAAGCCACTTTGGACCAAAGCAACGTTTATCGGTGGTACAAAATGTTCTCAGAAGGCCAAGAAGATGTGAATGACGAAAAGAGTGCCGGACGCCTGAGCACTTCAACAACAGACGAAAAAATTGATGAAGTGAGGATAATGGTGTTGGCCAATCGTCGAATCACCGTTAGAGAAGTTGCTGAGGTCCTAGACATATCGATTGGCTCGTGTAATTCGATTTTTTTATTGATTTTCTGCGACCCGAAAAATTCGCACCAAAACTGCTCAATTTCGACCAAAAGCAGCATCGCATGAACATTGCCAATGAGATGTTGGACTCTGTCGACCCAACGCGACGACCCAAATTTGCTCCAGAGGGTCATCACTGGTGACGAATCGTGGGTTTATGGTTATGACGTGGAAAACAAAGCTCAATCATCTCAATGGAAGCTGCCGCACGAACCAAGACCGAAAATAGCGCGCCAAGTTCGGTCAAATGTAAAAGTTTTGCTTACCGTTTTCTTCGAGTGCAGGGGCGTTGTGCATCATGAGTTCTTGCCACAGGGTAAAACGGTTAATAAGGAATATTACCTGTAAGTTGTGCGCAATTTGCGTGAAGCAATCCGCCAGAAACGCCCGGATTTGACGAAGAACAAAAATTGGCTCTTGCATCACGATAGCGCCCCTGCTCACTCATCGTTGCTTGTGCGCGACTTTTTGGCTAAATACAACACACTAATGATGCCACAGCCACCGTATTCCCCAGATCTGGCCCCCTCTGACTTTTTCTTGTTCCCGAGACTGAAGAGGCCCGTGAAAGGACGACGCTACGCTACGATTGACGAGATAAAGACGGCATCGAAGGAGGAGCTGAACAAGATAAAAAAAATGATTTTTTGAAGTGGTTCGAAGATTGGAAAAAGCATTGGTACAAGTGCATAATATATCATGAGGATTACTTTGAAGGGGACAAAATAGATATTAATGAATAAATAAATCATTTTTGAAATTCGCGATACCTTTTTTATACATCTCGTATATATATATATGGACCTATTGCTCCTCGCGGGGCAAACGACCATGATAAGTTTCCTCTATTTCCCTCTGTCATGCGGTTTTGAATACGTCAACTGTCAGATTCCTGCTACAGGTTAGTGCTGGTCTGGCTCTACGGCAGCCACCTTCAGGGTTCTAGTCGACTGCGCTGGGGATGATGTCGCTTTGGTCTCTTCTTAACACTTGCCCGAGGCAGCCACATTTCTTTTTCAGGATTTCCAGCCCCACTGGGGTCTGATTACAACGATTCCACCGGTCAGTGTTTGAGATCGTATCGGGCCAGAAAATTCTCAATATTTTGTGAGACAACGAGTGGTGAGAATCTGCAGCACTCAGAGGCCAGAGACTGCAGGTTTCGCAGCCGCATATAAGAGCGTACTTCACGTTGAGGTTAAATATTTTTATTTTTGTGCGCCGTGACTATGCGTTAAAACTTTCCAACCAAGCTCCCGAGTGATTCAGTTGTTGACAGTGGAGTTCTGAATTCAGTGTTTGGCCATACAGAAGCAAATCATAATAAATGACTTCTTTCAAATATACAGTAAAACCTTCCTGGCCGTTAGTCCTGGTTTGGCCACCGTTTAAGCTGCTTCATCAAGCAGTTTTGTGGAGCTCAAGAAAGCAGTGAAACACTTCAATTGAAGGGGAAACGGCAACACTGGCTAAAAATTAGATGAAATCCGTACTGAGTTTGACTTAGTTTTAGGGCACTAGCGACAACTTCTAAGCTGTAGGTTAGGTTAGGTTAGGATAAATGGCTGCACAGACGAGGAACCACTTGGACAAAGAATCAAATTCGTCCAAATTCGTTCGGAAAAATAAAAACTGAAAAAGGGAGGGAAAAAGGAAGAAGGAGGATGATGACCAAACGGCGACTAATTACGTTAACCACTTCAATCTATTGATGAAATTCACCAGGTGCGTAAACCTGCTATATCCGTGGGTGCAACAAAAAAAGTGAGAGCCCAGATATCTGAGTCATAGCCCGACAAGAGCGGAACAGATGAGGAGATGGTATTGAGACGACTCTACCTCGTCCTCCAAACAGCTTCAGCAAAAAGGGCTTGATGCAATCCCAAGTCTCACCGCATGGACACCTAATGAACAACGTCCGGTAAGGACACACACCAACATTCGAGAGCTGTGGCTTTATTAGCCTCTGGAGCTCCCCCTGCCTCTGTCTGTGTCTCTGTCTCTATTCTTTCCTATCTCTTTCTCTGATATTTTTCTCCTTCCCCCTTGACTATTTACCCTCTTTCCAGAGCTCTAAATGCAATGGGCTTTTTAGTCTGAGTGTTTTAGGAGCCACCAAATCTTTTGGTGCTCCTAGGCTCGACCAATTCAAATTCCAATCTTTCCCTCAAGCGCACCCGACAGACGTGTGGCTACAAGGATCTCGTGACATTGCACGTTTGCGCACTAATCCAGCGCTCACTGAGTCTTCCGCTATGCCACTGTGAGCGGGGACCCAAACTAGCCTAATACTGAAGTATTTCGATGTAGTCGAGAGGGAAGTCAGGCATTTCCTCATTAATTTCGAACGCACAACCGAGGAGCCCAAATCTCCGATAGCCGCCTGGCTGTCGGAGTAGAGATTTACCTCTCTTACAGTAATTACAGAGTTAAGCAACTAATCCATTGCTTTTTTAAATGCGGCTACTTTCGGTGGGAAGAGATTCGGTAGCCTAAATGTGAGCTTGATGGCGAACTTCTCGCAGAATACTCCCCCAACAGCCCTCCGTCCAACTTCGAACCATCCGTAAATATGTTTGCTATTCTCTGTCTCTTGTTTGTAAGCTATAGACGGCATCACAAACGTGACCGAGTCTAAGTGAATTCCAATAGAAACGATTGCCTAATCGCACCTAAACTAGCCCCAAACTCTTTTGCGTATAGGTGGGATGCATTCTGCTTTCGAATGAGAAGGTTTTGAGTGTTAGAAGAGCCTTCGGTGATTTGTGTTGACTGGCGAGAGGCGATCGCGCTGAGAAAACAAATTTTTTCAAAATTTTGGATATGGCAAGTCTAGTAACCGTTATTGCTACTCCAAGTACTCTTATCAACTTTTCTCTCACAATGATTGAAATAGGACGAGACTGAAAATATGCACACAGAAAATTTCCAAATTTTTCAATAAATCGAAATTCGCATAAATAGACGCCATTTCAAACTTTACTTATGAGTATACATTAAAATTACTCTTCTCTATGCACACTCGGCGAAGAATAAAAAAAAATAAAATAAAGTTTTAAATTCGCGGCAAGATCTCAGTGTCTCTTAAAGCTGCGGACCACTGACAGTACGGCACGTACGCGATTATCTAATCTAATCTACCAACTGTTTGGCTCAATCCCATCTGCTTGCGATGCCCTCCTTGCACTTCCTGCGTATTCTGCTCATTGCAATTTTCAAATTGTTTGCCGCCATTAAAGCGTAAAATTGACAACAAACAAATTCATCTTGATTATTACTAAACGCCAAGCTGTTGCAAATGTTTAACTTTGCACCACGGCTGAGCAGGCAACAGCCAGCAGCCAACAGCCAACAACCAACAGTTACTACTCACTTTACCTGCCGCAGATCAGCCGCTGGATGCCAATCGGCGAATATGCAACTCACCAGCCAAAACAGCAAACAAAAAAAAAGTAAGTAATGACAGTGGCAAGAAAAAATGCGGCATCAGCTATAGGGGGTAAATTGCAACAGCTCGAGCTGCGTTGAAGAGAGTATAAGAAAAGCAAAAAAATAAACAAAGCTAAGAATAACCGTAAATGTTGCATACCAATTTGCCCGAGCATACACACCTGACATGCAAGCCGGGCGCACACAGTGTAGCGACAGAGCAGCGAGCGAAGATTTCACGGCATGTGGCATGCTTTGATATGTGCACACACACACCTACAAATGTAGAGGCGGTGAAAAAAATGCCGAACCGCCCGCAAAGTCAACCAAATAACCGACAAACAAGGCAACATCATCAGCTCAATGGTCGTCTTTTGGGTCGTCGGCTGCTTGTCTGCGCCGTTGCTAGGAGCACGGAGTTGACGATGTTGTTGTTGTTGTTGCTCTTGGCAGCATGATAAACGATTATTGAGATTTATATCTATAAGCGTCTTTTGGTTGGCGCTTTGTTTTCGTGCTTCAACACCCCTCCAAAACGAATCAGAAACGTCTTGCAGTAGAATGGCGAAGGCAGCTACCTAAGCAGCAGACTTTCAAACTAAGAAATTTAAACTTACAAACTAACTATGGTACAAAAAAAAAAAGAAGGAACGGAGTTACACAAAAAAAAAGTCAAGAAAAATGTTGAAGACGGAAATGAAATTATGGCAGTTGCAGCTGCAACAACAATTTCCATGCTGCTTAGAAGACATGAAGTGGATGCGAGAAAAGGTGGCAGCAGCAGTAGCAGGAGCACCGGCAGCAAAAGCTGAAAAGCTGACACATGCGGTGACTTGGCTGAAAATCAGATACCCACTTCATGGAGGTGTTGCGTGGAATGTTATTGGTGAGAAGGAGTCTTTGTAATTGTAATAAAAGGAGTTTTTGTGCTGGATGCGCCACATGAGCACAATTTAAATATTTCTACGCTGTGAAGGAGGAGCGAGATGAGGGAGTAGAAATAGACTATAAAAAGTTGACACTGAAAAAGGCTGTACATTTTTTGAAAAATTTTGTATTTTGTCGCGTCCTTTCCATTGCTTAAAGGAAAATAGTTTGTAATTTCAAAAATCAAAGTAATTTTAAAAATCTTTTAAATGAATAGATGAAGTTGTAACAAATAAGCCAGTTCTTATTTACTTACTTATATGACCTGATTAAGCATCACAACCCGTTACGGATTAAGCTCGATTGCAATAGGCCTCGCCAGGCGTCTCTGCTTTCGACGCGCCTTCTCCAATCTGATACATGATGTGATGATAGGTCGATTTGGTCTATCCATAGGAGGCATGGTCTTCCCATACGTTCTCTAACTTGCCATCTAAATACCGTCTTTGCTACAGCTTCTGCATCCATACGCTCGACATGGTTCAGCCAGAGCAAGCGCTCAGTATTGATGCATCGTGGTTCATTAGGCGGTCGTAGTTATTGGCAACACAAAGAGGATTGAAATATCTTACTTTCGAATACCCCCTCGATTGCATATCAGGCTCATTTGGGTTCCCGGTCACAGCGGCATAGAGGGAAACTGTTGGGCGGACGGTTTCGTCGCGAAATGAGAGGATTGGGGTTCCCTTAAGAACCTGTGGTCTACTCGTGGAAATATGGGCCTCGAAAGAGATCCGATCCACGGGTAGATCGGGGACGCTCGAGGGAACTCCTATCGCTAACAAAGCCTCAGCTCTCGAATTTGCTGGGTATCCTTACCGGACATTGTTCGTTAGGTGTCCATTCGGTAAGACTTGGGATTGCCTCAAGTCCGTTCAACACCTTCTTCTCAGCTGCCGTGCTCTTATCTGACAAAGATTTCGTCATCTGGGCTCTAATTTTTTCGCTACGCCTGCGGATATAGCGGGTTTAAATATCATACATCTGGTAAAGTTCATCAGTAGCTTTATGCGGCTAGTTACGAACGTTAATCAGCCACCGCTAATCCCAAGGCTCCTTCTTCATTCCTTTCTCCTTTCTCCTATATGGCATCACAACGGACAAATTTTTAATATTTGTCCAAGTGGGCCCCAAGCAAGGGCAACCATTTAACCTAACCTAACCCCAAGAGAGGCTGCATCAGTCTACGAGACGAACAATGCTTTAGCGCCATAGAGTAGCACCAGTTTTAGTTTTCATAAAAACCGCTTCCTGTACTGCTGTTACTATTATCACTGTTGGGGATAGAAAATTGTTACCTTAAGATCGCCTTAAGATCATCCGTTCAAGAATTTAGAGAACGCATTTTAAATATACTTTCGAGAGCAACTTTGGTACGCCCCCTAACTCCTAGGAATTCAATCTTTATAAGAAGGTAATCGAGTAAAATAAATAAATAAACAATTGGGGTGCAGACTTTTATTAGGTGTTTGATCGCGCTCTTCCGGCTATTTGTGGTGTGGGTCCTGATGATATTCCACAAATGGAGAGACCTACAGATTTGAGCCGCATCCGAACGGCAAATGGTTTTTTATAAGAATTTTTTCCATAGTAGAAAAACTCCCGGAGGTACGCCATTGCCTGTCGAGGGTGACCGCTATTAGAGACAACTTTTTCTATTATTTTGCTATTTCATGCACAGAGATTCGAATCTATGCACCAGAATCCATTCGACTACGGCTGCCCCAAAGTTATATCTTGCCTTTGAGCATCTGCATCTGCAGGGCATTCCTCAAGTATGTGCCTTGAAGCTCTGTTTCTTTCCGTGAAGAATCTGCAAATATAACACAAATACTTTTCTAGTTCAAATTATTCAACCGATACTTCAGCCTGCAGTAGCTGTCAGAAGTCTCTTGTTCTAAGAATGTTCTTAGTTGACAAGTTTCAATCTATAAAGTGTTTTCCGTTGCAAGAACCAAAAAGGGCTCTGGCGTACTTCAAACTTGGTATATTGTTCTAGTACGGTTCCCATGTAAGGGTAGGCGCTGAAGATGCTTATGGAAATTCCAGCCGGCATGCACTACTAAGAGTGCCCGAAGACTTGAAGTCTTTAACGGACCGTGGACGATACACGAACACCGTACCTCAATACCATCTGCGAAATAATATAGTAAATGCACATAAATAACTTGTAACAGTGACTGACTTTGGTCACAACATTAACGTTCTCTTTCCCCGTGGAATTGACTGGAAATTTGAATTCTAATCTCTATGGAGGGGTACCAAAGTGGACATAGAAGATCTGGTATCTGCTTCCAGTAGAAGGTAAAAGTGGCAGTCGGCCTCTAAATAAA
Organism: Anastrepha obliqua; assembly: GCF_027943255.1. NCBI lineage: Eukaryota > Metazoa > Arthropoda > Insecta > Diptera > Tephritidae > Anastrepha > Anastrepha obliqua. The sequence goes on from NC_072893.1 coordinate 14,677,338, forward strand.
CTCACTTAGACCGTTGCTGATGCATTACCACTGCTTCTAGTAACTCCTATCGAGAAAAGTTGACGGACTCTCAGGCTACTTTTCGGGCTGAGATCTATGCAATTGACATGACGGCTAAGTTGATCAGCTTAGCAAAGATGAGGGAAAAGACGCACGCATAAAGAAGTAGTCTGAGACCGGACTTGGGGGGCATAGAGTACAAGATGCAAGTCTCTCAAAAAATTCCAGAACAGCCACTGACTACAGGTAGACAAATTTGGGTAAATGCAGAGCATCACATTCAGTTTGGCTTTTTGCTCGGGGAATGAAAAGTATTGAGTTCACTGAAACTTTCTATGTCTGCTCATGGACATTGATAGGCCATTGGGCTCTTGGAGCTCCCGATAACGATAACAATATAAGGTATACCGCTGAGAAATAGGTAAAAGCCACTCAGTACTTTCTATACGAGTGCACTGTACTTCAAAAACTGCCTTTCAGATGTCAGCGGGACAATTTCTTCGCAAACTTTAAAAGACTTAGGCGCAACTTCTTTGAGAGGTTATTTGGATTGAAAAAAAATTGGAATATTTCGAGAGTATGTAAGAACAAGTTGAGGGAAAAGTTTCGTCTGATTATCACAATGTTTATGAACTGGTGGCCCAGCATCATAAGTAACGACGATCTATACGAGAGGTGCTAAAATTAGCCTGTAGCTAAGCTGGTCAAGCTGCGAAAATGAACGTCAAATCGACGCAAATGAAATTTGTCGCGAAGCACTAGATTGGAGTCCACAAGGTGTTTGCAAGGTTGGACGTTCAAAAATATCTTGGAGGAGAACGGTCCAGAAGGAAATTAAAACGTCAGGAACAACTTGGAACGACATTAAGCTTCTTGCAAATAACAGGACCCGGTGGACGTGCTTTACTGAGGCGTTATGCTCCAGTGGGAAAAACAGAATCCGATGATGATGATCACAATGGGCCGTTGTGTCTATCAAGTGGACTCTTGCTTAAAGTAAATCCCTTCTGATCTAGCCTAATCTAAGTGGATCTGTATGTAGTCAGCTCCGTATTACGCTTTGTTGATTTGATCTGGCAGACTACAGCTAGAAAATACACAAAAATCATATTTAAACTCTTTTCAATAACCTGAAATGAGGCTAACAGGTGGCCAAAGTAGGGAGGGTTCGTGCATGACTGCCACTTGGTGGGTTCCGTGTTTGAAACCCATTGTGGACACGCAGAATCAAACAAAAGGTGGACATTAACAAACCTCTGAGTGTTTTCTCTCATGTAAAATTTTCTAATAAGAACCTAACGTTCATTCGGAGACGGCTTAAGGGGTTAGACCACTCTAGGATTTTCAAAATATCGAAATTTTTTTTTTTTGCTTAAAAGATGCTTTAAACTCTTTAGAATATAAAACAAAAAGTTCTATGCGTGAAAAAAATGTTTATCTCTAATATTTCGCACTTTTGCGCGAGCGCCTCTGACGTCTCTGACACGACTATTTCAAATTTCAACCGTGTTTATCTCAAAACGTGATTTTTCAAAACTGCACGCAGCATAACACAAAGAATTTTTAATATTTTCACTTGTAATTGTACAAGGATCTTTAGAACATTATTCCGCACTGAAATACGTACGGATTTTTTTATTAATTAATTAGAAAAATTTTTATAAACAATTAACGGTTCCATTTTAGATGAAAAATTCTACTTTTGACTTCAAACATCTGCAAAATACACAAATTTCAATATTTCTAAAATCCCGTACGTATTTCTACAGCTATACTCACGTCGATTGAGAAGAATTTTTTTAATTTGGTTTAGGTGGACATTTACGTCAGTTGTACTGCGTGCCGTGAAGTGCCTTTTTCGCAGGGCGCGTTCAGAGATTCACTCCAAAGGCGCCATTTTGTAATATTTTTCAATAAAAATATTTGTAATTACACTTAAATACATGCTTAATAGTATACTTAAAAAGTTTTTTCCTAGCACCTTTCTTTCAATGTAAAAAAAATCCTTAAAAAACTGCTTTTTTTACAGTAGCTAGAGTGGCGTAACCCCTTAAACTATAGTTAAACTGTTGCAGTGAGCGAGATTCCGTGCCAAGTAAACCAAGTATTTCGGACGTTAATGTTATTTTTTCTGAAAATCGGTTTACATGTAGACTTGAAAAGAGTAAACTGAAATAATTTTGAAAAAAATTTATAGTTTTGAGATTTGTTCAGTGCTAACAGTTTACTTTTTTTCGGGTTCTTTAATATTTCAAAATGATTATTTTTTCATTATTTTGGATAAAGTGCAATTTAAAAAAATTTTTGTGGAAAAATTTTAATTTTTGTTCCAAGTTTTTGAAAAAAATTGTTCGCTCAAGACTTATAGAATTAAAAATTTGCTGAGAAATAAATAGTGAAAAAATTGATTTGTTTCAAAAAGTTGGTTTTTTGAATTTTTTTGCATGAAGATTTTTTTAGAATTTTTTTTTAATTCTAATGTGTTTTAGAAATTTTTTTTATTTTTTGTTCAACTTTTGCAAAAAAATAATTTTCGCTTAAGACTAAGAAAAAATTCACTTTAATTGAATTGATTTTTCTTGGGTAAAATACGATTAAAAAGTTTGTTTTGGAAACTGTTTAGAAATTTTCTTTAATTTTAATATTTCTTGGAAAAATTTTTTTAAAACATTTTGTTATTTTTTGTCAACAAATTTTCACTCGAGATTAAAAAAAAAATCAAAGTTTCCTGAAAGATGTATGTCAAGGTTTTTAAGATGATCTGTTAGACCACAATATGAGCTCTAGGGTTAAGGTTATCTTGAGAAATTCCTATTTTTTAAATGGGAGCTAATTTAATCCAAAGATCGCTGCAATGAAAAATAAAGGCAAAAAGCTGTAAGATAAGTGTCATAAAAACAAAAGGTGAAAAGATTGATTTGTTTCAAAACGATTGTTTTTTTTTTTAAGTTTCTAAAAATAATTAAAATAATTTTTTTTTCTCCAACTTTTGAAAAAAAAAAAAATCGCTCCAAACTAAGAAAACTATTGAATTGAATTGAACTTTTTTGGATAAAATACAATTAAAAATTTTTTTGTAGATATATTACAATAATATTGTATTTTTTTTTAATTTTTTTTAGAAAGTTTTCTTAATTCTAATTTTTTAGAAAATTTTTATATTTTTGTCCAACTTTCCCAAAAAATTTTCGCTTGAGACTAAAAAAAACTGTAAGTTCCCTGAAAGATGTAAGTGAAGGTTTTTAAATGGTCTGCCAGAACACAATAATCAGAATCTTTGATTTTTTTTAAATGATAGCAACTAATTTTAATCCAAAAACCGTTCACTGCAATGAAAAGCAATGGCTGAAATCATTAGGATAAATGTCATAAAATGTGGAAAATGTATTTGTTGGAGTTAAATGCTTTAAGAAGCATTCCCACTTTAAACGAATTCGCTTATAATTTTTTCTACCTACTGCCAAGCTTCTTGGGTCGCACTTGTTTGCGAAAGTTGATGACGAAAAATTGCAATTCCCAGCGCTGAAGTGGGGAGGAAAATTTGAAACAGGTCGCTAGACGTCAACATCAAGCCCAGTGAAAAAGTAGTAATAATAAAAAGAAATAATAAAACAACAAAGCAAACCTAACAATAACAATAAAAGCAACAGAAATAATGTGCATCCTAAAACAACAAAGGGACACTGGAAGCCAAGCAACCGCGTTAGCCAAAGTAAACAAGGTAAGAGGTGGACTTAGTTGCGTGCAAGTGGACCAGTGTGGGCTGAAGTGAAAAAATACGCACAAATACAAGCATAGAAATATTCACATATAGCTCGAAGTATGCGCTTATAAGTATGTAAATATGTGGCATGCATGCGCACACAAACATACATAAAAAATGCACAGCCAACTTATGTAAAAAATAAATAAAAATAGGCAAACAACTGCTTTGAAGCTTCAAGACGTTACTGCAATGTGTAAAGAAGAACCCAAGAATCCAAGAAAATCAAGTGAAGTGGCCAGAGTGGGGGAAGCCAGTAAAGGAAACCAACTGGCTTCGAGAGCTGCAAGGACCTACGAGTGCACCAGTGCCTAGTTACCACGACAAACGAGCGGGCGTGTCCGAGAGTGCAGCGCATATTATTATGTCTAATATGTAAGCAGATGAAAGGAAGCAAGAAGAGGCTAAGACGGCAGAAATCACTGCGTGTGAGTGTGTGTGCGTGCATGTTTGTCGACGCTTACTTGCAACTTCTTGTTGCACGCGTCTTTGTCGCTACTCAGATTTCAACTTAAGCAGCAGAAAATTGAAAAATGCACTGCAGGCGACGAGACGTCGCATCCTTCGAACGAGTTGGATGGAGGCAAGTAGTGTTGTGGGGGGATTGGTATGCAAGCGATGAGTGAGGCGTGAAAGGCAAACAGCCCGCGGCGGGCAACAGGCGAATATGTACGAACTTGGATGTGTGGAAGAACTCTCACCTACTCACAGTTGCTGTCAGCTGCTGTGACTGTGCGGTCACATGACGCACAAGACAAAGGGAAAATACTGCACCAATAACAACAACAACACCAACAGGAATAATAATAATAGTAATAACAATAAAAATAACAAACAAACAACAAGTGGCGAATGGCAACAATCAGTGAATGGCTGCAAGAGTAAAGCAAAAGTCAAGTATGCAAGTTGCCACATTCAGTAACTGGTAGCAAAATTGCTCCTTGACAGCGGCGTTAGGAGTAGACGCAGTAGAGGTGGTAGAGTTAACCTGTGGATTTGCCAAACGAAGCAGTTGACAGGATGAGCGTAATGTGTTGAGGAAGGGGTTTGTGATTTTTCTGCCAATTCTTTGGAGTTGAGAGTTCAGTAGTGATGAAGTGCGAAATGAGAAGATTTTACATGTGGAATTAGTTAAAATAATAAAATAGTATTTTTGAGTAATTTTGGAATCGTGTTTTTTTTCAAATAAATTTCTAGCTTCCAGTTCTTAAGAATATTGATAAAAAAAAATAGTTTTCAGTATTTAAAAATATTAAAAAAAAGTTTTCAGTTCTTAAAAATATTAACAAAAGAATAGTTTCAGTTCTGAAAAGTATTAATAAAAAAAATAGTTTTCAGCATTAAAAAATATTTATGAAAAAAAAAATATTAAATTTAATAAAAAAATAGTTTTCAGTATTTAAAAAATATTAATAAAAATAATAAAAGGTTTCAGTTCAGGAAAGTAATAATAAAAAAATAGTTTTCAGCATTAAAAAATATTTATGAAAAAAAAATTATATTTACAGTTCTTAAAAATATGAATAAAAAATTTTTTTCAGTACTTAAAAATATTAATAAAAATTTTTTTTCAGTGCTTAAAAATTAGTTTTCAGCATTTAAAAGTATTATTAAAAAAATTAGTAAATTTCAGTTATTAAAAATATCAATAAAAAACAGTTCTATCGACACTATATTTTAAAATTATGGAAGACCCTCTCGGGATAGGTTTTGACAACATTTTTTTTCTATTAATTTAGGTGATTAGGCCTTTCATTGCCTTTTAAAAGCCATATAAATTAAAGTTTTCAACTTTGAGAAAATAAAAAATAAAATATCAACAAATTTTTTTTTTTATAAAAAATTTAAACTTTTTAATATTTTTTTTTCTTAATTTCTAGTACGCAGTTTTATAACTCATTGAATTTTGGTGATTAAAGTGTAAGTAAAAATTGCGGTCATTAACATATGCCGTTTGTCGAATGACCGGTAAACACAGCTTCGATTTCGGAAAGTGAAGGGCAAGGAGTCCTTTCGGCTTTCTGAGTCCTGCATCTATTGCACAGAGGCTAAAGGGTTTTCGAAATAGAACATGAAAAAATTGAGTTCCATCCGTCCTGAGCTTTTCTGAGAAATAAGATGTGAACTTCCATTTAACAATAGTCCGGACGATACCGATATCTGGGTTAGAGGCCCCTGAGACGAATTCAGTTGATCTCTTTCTGGCAAGCTCATCAGTAATTTCATTACCCTCTATTTTTCTATGTCCTGGAAGCCAGATCAGAGAAATGTTACATGCATGCCCAAGGGATTTGATCTCCACCTAACAGGAGTCGACTAGTTTGGGTCTGCACCATGACGACGTCAAAGCCCTGCTCGCGGCTTGACTATCGAAAAAAATGTTAATAGCTCCCTCGCTCCAATGTTCCCTAAGCAGGATCGCAAGGATTTCTGCTTGAAAAACACTAGCAGTATTCGGCAGTTTAAAGGAGATAGATAAATTGGCTGATTTAAAAAATCCCCTGCTCCGACTCCCGATTACATCTTGGAGCCGCCAATGAAGATAGAGCTTCGGTGCAGAATATCCCCTGGTTCCAACTTGCCTATTTGAAAAGATTGCACTGTTACGACCTTCAAATTCCAGTTTGCGGATTGAGAGATCTGTACGAAGTTCGGAGCGCTCTGAGCAGTAATGGATTGAACTTGAAGATCAACGGGAAGTAAGCGCAGAATGACGTTAAGGGCGGCAGTGGACAAGTTCTACACATCCTAGTGATTGGAATACTTGGAATCCTTTGCACCCTCTCCAGTTTAGTGATATTATAGCGCTTCCGAAGAGCTTCCTACCAAACCACAACATTGTAGATCCAAAGCACGAGCTGTGGTTTGAGTCCCCATTTTTTGTCGATTTTTTTACTAGCCTACTTTACCCGATTTTCAATGTGCAGCTTCCAATGAAGTTTGGAGTTGAGTTTCACCACAAGAAACCCAACTTTCAGTGAAAGCATGAATTTAATCTGGGAAGTTTAAAGTGTGGAGGTTGAGGCAAATAACACCAACTCCATTTTATCAGAGTTGACTCTGAGACCGAAACTTTCAGCCAAGCCTTTCGAAAATCTCAGCCATGACTGAGGAAAAACTGTCCCGATATCATTAGCACCAAGTCATTGGCGCATGCTACTACTTTTTTGATTGTTTTTCAAGGGTTCCAAAATATTTCATGAATACGTTTAGATTGAATATATTGCTTACTAACACCACTTCTATCAATGGGAATATAAATAAATCATTGGCGCGTACACTTCTGTTAGGAATTTTGTCGAGTTGCTTCTCCTACTTGTGGCATGCATCTTGATATTGTTCCAGAAAATGAAGGGACCCACAGTTTTAAGCCGACTCCGAACGGCAAGTGGGTTTTTATGAGGAACTGAGAATGCATTACTTTCTTGTTTATCGCACATTGGATTAACTATGTAACCATTTGCTTTAGTCCACTTCTTGGCCTTCTACTACAAGCTTTTAATTTTGTTCAACAAAACGCAGTTCCTGTACGTTTACCGTTACACTACAGTATATTCGAAAATAGGGATTTAACTTAAAGTAACTCAAAATAAAATATATTTATTAAAGAATAAGCCAACAAGCCAACACCAAACTATACTTCTAACGGATGTTGCGTTGCAACAAGTCAACCGCTTAAAGGATTTCCTAGTGAAAGTGCCACAGCTTAAGCCATTGCCATGTGGCAGGATGTACTCCATACATAAATGGAGTGGAAAAGTCACACAAACACACATGCACATCACACACACATACACATAAACACACGTATACATGCACATGTGCAGACTTACTCTCGACTCGCCTTAGCCAGCGCACCTTGAACGGCTACAAATCCTTGAATTTCCTTATGTTTTAGCTGCTACAAAGAGCTTGAGACGCCTTGGCCACTCGAGTAGACTTCTTCAGGTGTATTTGTATTTGGTTTTTTTAGTTTGCTCAAGAAAATTGAAGAAAAAAGTGAAATTGCTGGAAAATTAAACAATGAGGAAATTGCAGGAAATCAAAGCAGGTGGTCGAGGCCCGCAAGAGTGGGGATCAGTCACAAAAATAAAAGAATTGTATGTAATGTTATGCGGCGGGCTGCATGCGTTTACTTATACATACACATGTGTGGCTAAATGTAAGTGAGTAAATATATGCTTGTATGTAAATATATTTCGGATGGAGCCAGTCAGTTGTGCTGCTTGCCTGGGTTGTGTAGCAAATGTGGCGTGACATTGTTGTTTATGTTGATTGCTGCATTTTGTTTAAACTTTCCTGCTGTTTACTTACACGCCTGCCAATCTGAGGATATGTCTACACTCATACTTTTGCATCTGCACTGCACTTTTATTGTAAATTCTGTATAGTTTCAACTCTATTGTAGTTTTTTGGTTGATTCGTTTTACTCTTCGAATCTTCTGTTTTTTTCAGTATTTAAAAAATTTTTCTTTTGTGGTTGAGGGCACAAAGTCTTCTTTTTTATGCTGAAATTGTGCGGAAGCGTCAAGTCAATTTCGGAATGTTGTGGCATATACTTCTGGGTACATATTATTTTATTTTTTTTATACGAAAGATTACTCCAATGGCGATGTTGAAGAAATGAATGAATTCTTTCCAATAAAACTCCCAGAGGAAGATTATGAGTTTAAACTTATTCAGAAGCTTATACCATACGCGATTTCAGTAGTGAGTTTAATTTTTCACTTGCTACTGAATCCGAAGGGCGGAATTGTAGTTTTTCAATAAATTAAGTGCGGTAGGAGAGCACAAGACGAGCCTGAGATTTATTAAGCTTATTATATCACATTTCACCCAAAATGTTTCTCCAGAAACATCTAGAAAAAGGGAATAACGCCGCAATGTCAAGTTTAAACTTCACATGGAGTGACTGTTTTGAAAAGAAGAAAATAAAATTAGGTGTGAAATAGAAAATGTTTCCCACACGTAGAGCAAAGGCTTCATACTACAATTGAAGAGGATGGATGGCACAAAGGTATGTGAAGCCTGGTCGTAGAACTTTTCGTAGTTACACAGACGGCTCTAAAACTTTAGATGGAGTGGGAGCGGGTGTTTACTGTTCAAAGCTAATGATCAAGCCGCCGAACCAGAGCAGTAAAGTGGCTCGAAATTTGTGTTAAATTTTGAATTTTTTGTTGCTGATGGTTTTGAGTGCTTTGTTCCAAATAAAAAAAGTGTCGGGCATTAATTTCATACATTTCATATTTCAATGGTAGTGCATAGGTATTGCGTAAGGATAATGTCTGCTGGCTGATTAGAAGGTTGTTGTTGTTGTAGCAGCATCAAATTTCCCCCACACATGTTGGTATATAAATCCGGGTCGTTTCACTAACGTAAAACCGACTGTCGTGGGCACGTTGATTAGAAGGTGTCAAAGGCTGGTTTTAACTTGAACGGCTCCACACAGTTATGTGGGAGCTCAAGCGTGAGGAAAGGAGGACCATCCAAGAGGAATCCATTTGGCGTCATGAGAACGCTACACTCTCTTTGGCTCCAAAAAACAGGTCAAAGACAGCATATCGGCCACGTATTTTTCTGTAATATCGCAGTGATCTGGTAACCTTAGAAAAAGAGCAATAGCAGTGTATCAGCAGTAATTCCAGGGCTGCCTCCATTTGAAAAAACAGAATGCGTTGAATATTTAAGATTTATAGAAAGCTTTTCGCAGACGTCTTTAAAACTTCAATCCAACTTCGAACGATCTGTAAATAAGTCAGTTGGGCTCTGCTTGTACATAATAAGCCTCGATTTTAAGGTATTGGCTCTGAATGAGAATCTACTGCCGGACTAGAGCAGTATTTTCCAAGCGTAAATTTTTGCTGCTCGGAAAGCCGTCAAGCTGGCCTACACAAAAACAAAAAAGTAACGCAATGATTAGTATTTACGTGGACAGTAAAGCAGCAATAAAAGTAATAACCTCGAAATGCCTGTGAGCCTCACAGTTTGAGTGTCTGTAGGGTATCTCTAAAAGAGGTTTTTCTGCGCTGATTAGGTTTGCTAAAAACATTGACATTCTACGTGATGTCTACTTTAAATCTTAATAGGTCAGTCTTTACCTGGTATCGTGGCTAAGAACCCAAAAGGTCTATGCGTGGCTTAATGCCGGCCGAGTTAGCCTAACCTAATTTTAAGAGATATCGATCACAACAGTCATCTACAGAGAAAATAATGGATTTCTTTTTCCTTGAACTGATATGATCACTACATGACCGGCCGCCGTAGCCGAATGGGTTGGTTCGTGACTACCACTCGGAAGTGATAGGTTCGAATCTTCGTGCATCAAACAGCAAAATTATAGACAAATTTGTATCTAATAGCGGTCGCCTCTCAGCAGACAATAACAAATCTCTGAGTGTATTTCTGCTATGAAAAAGCTTCTCATAAAAAATATCTGCCGTTCAGAGTCGGCTTTAAATTGGCTCCACTTGTGGAAGAACATCAGGAGACATACCACAAATAGGAGGAGACACTCAGACAAGCAACCGAAAAAGGTGTAAGCGCCAATTATTTATTTATTTTACTTGTAAGTTTAAAGTTCAGAACGAATCTTAAATTTTTTACAATATCCAATACGTTAAGGGAACTAGGGCCAATCCTTTGTTTTTCTGTTGTTGTTTTTTTGTCCTTGCCCACTCCTCACGGGAGCATAGGGCCTCGACACGACTTGTCTTGCGTTGGTTTCGTTAATCTATTTCATTGCTGACAGGGCAGGTGATTAGCCTGCCACTAGCAGTCCTAAGTAGTGGAAATGCCCACCTGTCGTTGTTTAGGAACAACGCCTTCTTACTGCTTGGAGCGCCATCTGTGTTTTACGTTTATTCTGCCAGAAGGATCGCACAGATGGTTGAGTGTTTCGCTAAATTTGGTGTGTCTGCGCTTTTACCACTCTCCTCTTGCTGACGTCACTGATGAAATGTGTAACTGTGTGTTTTTCTTTGTTTTTTGTTTGTTTTAGCAGCCACAATGCAAGTAATGCACTGGCGTTTTTGTGCGGGAGTAAGGATGGGAAGGATAAGTTTGTGGTTTTATTTTGTTTTTTAGAAATAGGGAATGTAAGTATATTTGGAAAAGTGCGAGGACCGTGCTTTACGTGGAATTCGAACCCACAACCTCTGGGATGGCAGGCTAGTGCACTTACGCTAGACTACCGAGGCCACTAGTCTTGGCTTTGGAATATTGCCAACAAATACTATACGCAATTTAACGCATTTAAACATAAAGTAGTTACAATTTTATGCCACAGATAAAAAACATCACTAACAAAGTGACTAAATAAAGGCGGACCGAGGACGGATTCCTGTGGCACACCAGTATTCACCGACTTAGGCTGGGATACTTATTTACTTAATTAAATTTTTTTCGTTCAATGCCCAGGATAGCTGGTTAGAATCCTCACTGAACTGTCTTTGCAACCGAAATAGTATTTTACCCTCAAACAAAACAGGTTATGGTTCATGGAATCAAACGCCTTAGCGCATTCAAGTAAAGAGAGAAGTGTTAAGTCGTCATTGTCAAAATTAATGCGAATATCGTGCAATATTTTTAGCATTGTTTTTGAGCAGCTATGATTTGGACTGACGCCAGGGAGTAATGGAGAGGGTAGGCTGTTCGTTTGTATAAATACTGAAAAATACTTTGCCGCCATTAAATTTTCACATGCTTTTGAAAAGGCTGGCAATATACTTATAGGCCACTAGTAACCCGCATACATAAGATTTGCATTTTTTCCAATGCTGGTAGAATAGTTTTTTTCACATTGCTGAAAGACACGAACTTTTAAAGCAGTAATTTCTCATTGGCGTTTATGGGCATAAATGGATTAATAATAAATTTCATTACGACTTTAATACATTTTAGAGAAATGCCCTCATCCTCTATAGTTTTGCATGTGATGTTTAGCAGAGATTGCAGAACATCAGGCTCACGCACTGCCTCTAATTGAAATTCCTCTTTAAGGTTCAATATCAAATGAATAATCTCCTGACAAAGCAAAGCAATTGCTTTTATTATTGGAACTTATAAAATAGCCATTGAGCTCATCAACGTCATTCGCACACTTAGAACTTTACTTGCCATGTATTTTAAAATTTTGTAGAATACGCCATCAATCCGAATACCGGATATTGCTATGCTCAAGCACATGGATTTCGATTTTTCGAAAGTCTTTGATACTATCTGCCCGAAAATTCGTATCCAACAACTGGGTTTAGAGGTATTCCCTGGAATTAATAGAAATCTATCTAACCAGAAGACAACAAAGAGTTGCTTCCAAGCTGTTCAAGATGACTGCCAATAATATCGGGTGTAGGATGGAACTTTATCCTTGATCCAGTTTTATTCTCTTCACACATCAATGCCATTGTTAATAAGCTATGGAAGCAGTCACGGGGTTGATGAAAAATCCAAGAAAAGAGGAGGGATGTTGGAATGCAATGGAATCACCATAAACGTCGTAACGACGGGGAGTAGTATATGGTGCGAAGGCATTTTTAACCTAACCTCAGCCAAAAACAACAAAAAAAAGCTATGACTACCATTTTTTTATATGGAAAAAATAAGTAACACCGACAAGAAAAAAAAAATTACAAAAAATTAATGAGATTTTTGAGCAACTTTAAACTTGCACTTTGTTGTACTAAAACTTAAAAGCTATGAAACTGCACACCGAAAACATTCTTAAAAATTCCAACTAAAACCAAAAACTTAAATCTAAAAAGTACATGAATCTGTAATTTATAATTTTATTTACTTAATTTATTGTTATTATTTCATAATTTTTTTATTATATTTTAATTATTTTATTAATTCTTAAATTTATTAATTAATTCTCATAGTTTTTCCTTGTACTAAAAATAAAATTGTTCCTACATATTAAATATTTATTATTTTTTTTTTAATCTATTTCTTTTCTCTGTAATTACTTTAGCAGCATAAAATTGAGATACTAATGCGTCAGACTGTTATTGTTACCTCACCAGCACAGCCCCACTGCCCCACAGTCCCTACGGCAACTAAGAGAAGTACTAAAGCTCACTGTGCGACACAGTCACGTAATTTGTTAATGATATTTAAATAATCAACAACAACAAACACCAGCTACGCAACGCTTCAACGCATCCAAGTAAGTGCTGTTGTAATTATATACTCGTACAAGTCAAATATCAACAGGTATTTTTGGGGATGGGAGCACATTTAAGTACCGATGCATGCGCAATTATATTTACGCACTCTACCATTGGAGCTTAGCTTCAATTTGCTATTTATTTGCTTAATAATTCGCAGTACGCAGCGCTTATTGCACTCATACTAATAAACTTATACAAATACCTGTGCGTGTTGTAATGCGCAAAACCTCCTGAAGTTCGCTAGGGAACAACATTTGGCAGAACACGGGAGCACTTCGTAATTGAAAGCTGAGTTATTTTCCATCGAAAAGGAAGTCTTTTTTATGAAAATATTTGTGAGCACATACCAAAAAAGCGAATTGTGCCTTTACATTTGATTCCGATTCATTTGCGCACTTCTGGTAGGCTTTTCTGAAAGGTAAAGAAAAAATATGTTAGGGGAAAGATACTAGGCAAATTGAAAAAGTATTGAAAAGGAATTGTAATAAATTTCGAATTAAATTTTTTTTGTATCAAATATCATAAGACCAGTTTTGCCTTTTATCCCATATGGCGACTCTTATGATGAATTTAAATACTTCTTCAGACTTTTATATATATCATATTGAGGGTAGGTTAGGTAGTGCTGCCTGAGAAGATCTCACTTAGACCTCTAGGGTCCTTTGTGTTACTACTGCTATGTACTTGAAGTCGAGTTATTATTTTATGTAATTCTTACAGCACGCCTTCGCGTATTTTAACAAGCCATTCAGCGTTTTGTTAGCTATACCATTCAAGGATGAAAAATATGCTGATCCTAGGCACCATATTGGGGATAGCAATGACAGATTTTTGTTTTTGAAAAGGTTTATATGAGCTGAGATTAATATATTTGTTTATAATAAATGGGATTCTCATCATTTTTGGGTGTTTGGCCGAGCTCCTCTTCTCATTTGTATTGCGCGTCCTAATGTTGTTCCACAGATGGAGGAATCCACAGTTTTAGGCAGACTCCGAACAATAAATGGCATTTATGAGAATCTTTTTCATGGCAGAAATACACTCAGAGGTTTGCCATTGTCAGCCGAGGGGCGACCGCTATTAGAAAAATCTGTATCTATCATTTTTATGTTGCATGCCCGGGAACGGAAGTAAGATTTTTATTATTCATAGCGAGGAATTTATGCCAATTCAGACATAAAAAGAGTTTTGAACTAGCCTACCACTTTCTAAAGGGCTACAAAATACAATTACCGACTGAAGTGGTAGTTTTTTGTTGGATTCGCAATATAAAATAAAAAGCGTTGCGAATCTTAAGGGGAATCGAGGTACTATTTTCTATTTTAGTTTCCTTTACATTCATTGTATGCAAATTTGGTCTGAGAAGGTCCCTACTGAAATTTTCTGGGCAATAATTTATTAGAACATTTTAACCCTCTAGTGACCTTAGAAATACATTTCTTTTCATGCTTCTCCAAAAGTATGGTCCAAATTACCCTATTTCGGGAGAGTTAGTCGGTTAAAATGTTCTACAAAAATATTACTCGTATAATTTTAAAATACATGTCAGAACTAAGTATTCTACTCAGATTAGTACTTAACCCGTTTTTTCTACTTTTTTGATAAACGCTCAGGTACTTCATTTAAAAATTAATTGGGCCGTAAAAAAATTTGCTTGCAAATGCAAAAGGTTTTGGGGGGTTTACTATATAACCTCAGCACTTTTATCATTAAGTGGAACTACTGTGTTCCCAAAAGTAGTTGCTGTTGTATTGTATTATTGAAGGGATACGGGTGGTAATAAATTTCTCCTATCCTAAGTTATGAGCTTAGACTTGTAAGCAGATAGGAGGCTGAACGAAACGACTTCAATATTTTTTTGTAAAAGATATTTCAATTTATAAACGTAAAAATATATATTCACATCGAAAGTCGGTAAATCCGAACAAAACATGTGTGGCACCTTCGCCTGAAGCAGGAAACAAGGCTTAGGGACCTTAGAACTAGGATACGCAAATTTAACTCTATCTGGGGATATGAAGTATCTGGGTGTAGGTTGTTGGGTTATGTTAGGTTATTCAGGTTTCTTATTTAAGACAAGACACTCTGTGGCCCAAAGGCCAATTGTGATACCTGCATTTGATTGTCTTCCTCTAACTAAACCACTTAGATCTTTTTGAGAAGGTTACTAGTCCCTCCAGTGAGACATTTTGCAAATTTCCCAGGTCTTTAAAGAGATAATCGCCAAGATATTTGGCACGGCTTCTTTGAAGTGCAGGACGTTTAAGAGTAATCTGTGACAAAACCCTGACCTGGAAAAATCATTTATCGTGCATCACAAACAAACCGTGCCAAAGGCTTTACGGGTCTGTTTTACATAGGTCTGCGGCCAAAGATGATGGGTTCGTCTTATAAGACAATAATAGTGCTAATGATTATCTACGCCTCTTTTATATGGTGACCAAAAGTAGACCAAATTGAGACTCAGATTATACTTAACAAGGCATACAGAATGTCCTGTCTGAGCATAACGGGAGCAATGTGAACTTGCACCACAACGGCTTTAGAAATGGTCACTGAACTTATTTCACTCCGTCTCGTATCCAAACGGTCGGCAATTGGTGTAGCTTCCTAATCTATTTCATCTTAAAGAAGACAATCTTACAGGGCATGTAAGAAATCTGGGTTCAGTCCTGAACTCTCCATGCCTGACGGTCTTTGCCAAGATGGGAAAAAAATTTGGAGTCTCCAAAAATTTAAAGGGGGTCATCAGTGGTCGCTCAGCGTGGATAAATAATGAAATATCTTTAAGACAGGGCGCACAGGTGTGGTTTACTCACTGGTCCAAAATGGAAGACGGCAGTGCTGGGGCAGGTGTTGTTAGACCATACTTCAAGAAGGTAATTGCCATTGGAAAAACGAATTCCATTTTTCAGGCGGACATCCACGCCTTAGCGTTAAGTGCCAGAGAATATTTCCTCAGAAGCGCGTGGTGCCAATATACGACATTCTTTCTGACAGTCAAGATCAGCTATAAATCGGTAGATAGCCTCTCAATTCAATCAAGGTTGGACTGGAAATGTTCCAAAAATTCTCGCTACTCCAGCATCAAGAAACTTTGTCACATTGATGTGGGTAACGGGACCTGAAGGGCACGAAAGGAATGAAGTTGCGGATACTTTAGCGAAAATGATGCAGCAAGGAAGATAATTGATTTTTAAGTAGTTCGAGATTTCATTAAATTCGCGCATAAGGAACCCAAGTCCTCTGTTTCTGAATCATTCCCAAAGCATGCAATCGCTTAGAAATGGATTGGCGGGTAACTCCTAATACTGAAGGAAGCTATTCTTGCGTTTGACACGCGGACGGTCGTCAACATTAAAATCACCGTCTTTGAAGCGACGGAACCGATCTCGGCACGTTGTTTCACTTAAAGCAGCATTTCCATAAACTTTTTGTAGCTTTCGATGCGTTTTAGCCGCCGTTTTTTTTGAATGAAAGAGGAAAATCAACACTTCCCGCAATTGACGATTATTCGGCACAAAATCAGACATTTTCACAAAACTAAAAGTATTTGATACCAAAACAAAATCACTAATGTGTCGAAGCAGTTTGATTACCATATGTCTAACCTTGGTTTATGATGTTTAGGTTATGTTAGAATCGACTAGCATACACTGCTGGCGGCATCTATCGACAAAAAGCGATAACTTAGTTGCGCACCTAATAGAAATTAGAGTTAAGATAAGTCTTGGCAAAAATTATGATATCGAGTATCGCACAATCGTTCTTTTCGAAAAATATGTAAGCATAAACACTCTTAAAGCACTCAAAGGTTTTTAAATAAATCTTTGATATTCTGCTTCACAAATATTGAGAAATATTGCGAGTTAGCGCAAAAAAAAAAATTAATGCAAAAAATTACTCATACGCCATGTAGCACCGATACGCGTTTTTGCACACCATTTCGCTTGTGGTGAAAAAGGTATAACAAAAATTTTGTGAGCTAAAACGCGTATTTGTAAAAACTGAAATTTGTCCCGTAAAATACCGTTAAAACCACAAATTCACAATCACAAATGACAACGATTTTTCATAATTAAAAAAGCAGCAAATAACTGGCGTAGTTTTATAAAAACAAATTTCTGAAATATTACCAGCAAATATAGTCAATAAAAGTTACACTATAAACCGCTAAATAGTCAACATAAATTATATAAGCCGCATGGAAATATGCAGCACAAACTGTAAACGCCACTCCCGTATAGCAAAACACCCACACAACAACAACAGAAAAACCCACAGGCACTAGCCCCTCTATGCTATAACAATAACAACACCACACACGTACATTGGCTCAACCAATTCACGTTTAATGCAAAAATATTGTCATTATTGTTGCAATGCAACGCGATTTTGTGTGGCACAGCGTTTGCCTCCCATCGCGGCCGAGCGCCGCCATTTTCGGTTTTTGTGGCTTTGCATTTGCTAAATGTCACCAATTAGCCGAAAAATGTCTGCATTTAAATGACATAGCCAACAACAAAAACAATGGCACTAATAGCATGACAACAACAACCACGAAGGTAGGTGCATATGCGTGCGCTCATGCATGTATGTGTGTGTATTCGGGGAACACAACAATTACAATAGCAAACCACACAAACATGCACGCCTGGTGGCCAGCGTACAATAACAACGCGAACAACAGCAAAACAAACAAACAAAAAAAGTAGAAATAAGTGGCTGGTGAATTCGTGAAAAACAAATGGAATGACAAACATGAAACGGATATTGCCACACAAATGTGGCGGCCATGTGTTGCACGTATGTCGCTGTATGCCGCTGTATGTGCAAATACGCAAGTATGTGTGTATGTGTGTGAGTGTATGTTTGCATAACAAGCCTATTGCATGTGTAAAAACCAATGGCAACAAGTGTAACGATACCAGCAGCAAATGCAACTGCAAAAAAGCAGCAATAACAATAACAAACTGTGCAATAACGACGGTGAGCGCTTGCAAAAACATTGTGCTTTCCGCCCCATCGACTCTATTGGATGCAATGAACTGCACAATCTGTTGCATGCACCAAAATCCATGTGCAACATAACTACAATAAAGACATCAGTGATATTGAGCGGCAGCAACTACTGTAGAGGCGAGGCAGGCAAGCATCAGCATTCGAGCTCGACACGGCTGCCTCATAAAATCGAACTGCATTGCTATTTAATGAATTGCAATGATTTTTTATTGTGCCTACGTGTTGCAAGGTGCTGGTGTTGCACTGATGGTTTTGCCTTTTGACCATTGCTGTTTCGTGCGTTGACCGAAAGTAGCGTGATGGCCGCAGTAGAGCGCCCGAAAATATGCTTGCACTTTATAGTCGGTAAATGTGAGATTGTGTGGGTATGCAAATGTAGAGGTGTTTTTGTATTGTATGTGGGAGTACATATGTATATTGGGGTGTGCCATTCTACAGACAAAAAAGACGTTGTTTTTGATTGGAATTGTGAAGTTAATTTTTTTTAAATATTTTATTAAGATTATGTGCGTTGAATTGAATTAAAGTACCTCCAAATTCAAAGTTTTATAAATAAAATTTTTAATTTAAAATTTTTTTAAATATTCTTTTTTTTGTAATTATTTAATTTTTACGGACAAAAAATTTTTAATTTTTAATTTTTTATTATAAATTTTTTACTTTTTAAAAATATTTTACTTTTACAGACGAAGAAAGGCGTTACTGTTTTTCCATTTGAATATTTTATTAAGATTATGTGACTTGTTCCGAGTTGAAGAAATCAATTTTTTAAAAGTAAAATTTTTAATTTTAAGAAATTTTTCGTTGGACCAACTTGAAGTACGTCTAAAATTGAGTTTTTTTACATAAAATTTTTAATTGTATATTAAAAAAAAATTTTATATTAAAAAAATTATTTTAAATTAAAAAATTTATTTTAAAATATTGTCGTTGGATCAAGTTGAAGTACTTCTCAGATCGAGCTTTTATAAAAAAAAATTTATTTCAAATTTTTTATTATAAATTTTTTAATTTAAAAAAAATTTGTCGTTGGACCAAGTTGAAGTACATGTAAAATCAAGTTTTTATAAAAAAATATTTTAATTTTAAATTTTTAATTTTAAATTTTTTAATTTTAAAAATCAATAAAAAAAAAATCATTCATCATCAAAAAATATTTTAATTTTAAATTTTAAATTTTAAATTTTGTATTATACATTTTTTAATTTTCACAAGTTTGTCGTTGGACCAAGTTAAATTACATCTAAAATCAAGTTTTTATAAAAAAATATTTTAATTTTAAATGTTTAATTTTAAATTTTTTAATTTTAAAATCAAACTAAAAAAAATTCATTGGACCGAGTTGAAGTATTCCAAAATAAGTAAAATTTTAAGTTTTTTATTATAATTTTTTGATTTTAAAAAATTTGTCGTTGGACCAAGTTGAAGTACCTCTAAAGTCGAGGTTTTGTAAATATAATTTTTTATTTAAAAGTTTTTATTATAAATTTTGTAATTTAA
Organism: Anastrepha obliqua; assembly: GCF_027943255.1. Classification (NCBI taxonomy): domain Eukaryota; kingdom Metazoa; phylum Arthropoda; class Insecta; order Diptera; family Tephritidae; genus Anastrepha; species Anastrepha obliqua. The sequence continues at coordinate 14,696,790 of NC_072893.1, forward strand.
AAAAATTTGTCGTTGGAACAAAATCGAAGTTTTGTAAAAAAAATTTAATTTTAAATTTTTTATTCTAATTTTTTTTTTTATTTAAAAAATTTGTCGAAGCACCAAGTTGAAGTACCCACAAAATCGAGTTCTCTTAAATACATTTTTTATTATAAATTTGTTAATTTTAAAAACAAATTATTCATAAAAAAAATTCATTGGACCGAGTTGTATTCCAAAATAAGTAAAATTTTACATTTTTTATTATAAATTTTTTAATTTATAAAATTTGTCGTTGGACCAAGTTGAATTACCTCCAAAATCGAGTTTTTATAAGTAAAATTTTTAATTTATTTTATTTATTTAATTATTACAAACTTTTTATTGGCTTGAAGTACTTTCAAGAGTTTTAAATAACATGATTAGTTTTAAAGTTTTTATCATAAATGTGTTAATTAAAAAAAAAATAAAAAACAAAATTCGTCGAATCGAGCTGAAGTACACCAAAATAAATCGAATTTCTAACTTTAAATTTTTTATTAAAATTTTTTTAATTCTTAAAAATTTTAATTTTTAAATGTTTTTCTATTAAAGTTATGAACCAATTGTTTTTTTAGTGTTTTATAAAAATTACTTGAGTGGTCTTAATTGAAGAAAAATTTTAATTTTTAAATGTTTTTCCATTAAAGTTATGAACCAATTGTTTTTTTAGTGTTTTATAAAAATTACTTGAGTGGTCTTAATTGAAGAACCTCCGAAGTTGAGTTTTTATAAATAAAAATTTTTATTATACATTTATTTGTTTAAAAAAAAAGTATTGTATTTAATTTTTAATTTTTAAAATCGTTTAATTTTAAATTAAAAATTCACAAAATTTTCCCCGCGGATAGAAAAATTGAAGTTCGAAAAGAGTGCATAAAAATGTTTAAATTTTCTTAACATAATAAAACCCCGTTTCCCTCGAAAATTTTCTGCTTGTTGAAGAGAAATCGCGTGAAATAATATCACGAATTGCTTACAGTAGCATCTTATGTGAGCGCCCATTAAAACAGTTTTTGTCGGTACTGCAAAACAATGCGCGCAGAAATAAAATCAGCACTTAAAACTATTTTTCGAAAGTCACAAATTAAGGAAAACTTTAGGTCTCTCTCTTTTAAGTGGAGATTCTTCGAAAAGATTTTGTAATCAAAATGAATGGTGGCGTAAAAATAAAAAATGGCAAAATTTGAAACGCGGCTACTTTTTCTTGTTCCCAAAATAGGAAATACCTACGAAAATACGGTTTTCCTACATTTGCAGCGATAATATCCGAATTGTTGGATTGTTGTTTTTGCCATACTAAAGCTTTTTTTGTTCAGAGGCAGTTCGAGAAATGGAAGCCACAGTGACACAAGTGTATTGTATCTGAGTAGAATTACTTTGAAGGGACGAAATAGATGCTGATGAATAAATAAATATTTTCTGAGAAAAGAAAAATTCATATTAATTTTTCAACACACCTGCTATGGCATACTCGTACTATTATCCTTCAAGTAGGTGTAAAATATCGTTTCATTATCTCCAATGATTTCGTAGTTACAATGGTTGCTATTTATATTTCCAATCTTGGACCACTCTTGTAACGCATTTCTTTCAAAAATTTTTTACCATAAATGCACTTAGAACTTTTTGATGTGTGAGCCATATTAGTGTTGTTTATAGTCGTTTAAAAAAAAACATCTAAGCAAAAAATTAAAAGCGACCGTAAGCAATTTCGCGCAATAATTTTTAACAATGCTCGTCGTGAATTAACAAGCCGTTTTCTTTAACAAATTAAAAATATCGACGCTGTGCGTGATATGATTGAACAAGATTGTCATGTCACATACCGTGAGATTGAGACGCAACCGTCAATTCAGCATGATCATTTTGTGGTAAAGAAAGGTATGCTCGCATTACTTGTCGGGGCGTGCGGTATTGCTGGCTACAGAGTAGGGCGCAATGTAGTTGGCATTCTATATGTCTGATATGACTGGCCTGAGCAAACGAGGCTTTGGCTGGCTTTTCATTGGGGGAGGATTTTTAAATGGCGGGTCCTAAAGCAGATCAACCAGTCCAGATATTCTAAGTTTTGGTTTCTTCGCCTTCTCACATCAGTTCGCTCTTGAACGGTTGTTCGAACGCTACCCAAAGGATACTTGGGCGAAGAACGGAAGTTGTGAGCAGCGAACAGGTACTTTTCCTACGTGTGTGGACTTCTACACAAGGAACTATCCTTGAAAAAGGACTTGGCTTCACTTGGTGTGTCGCACTGACGCCGGTTAGCATGAGAAAGAAACGATAGGCGCGCTTTGTTAAACTCGGCCAAATCGCTTTAGCGATTATCGCACCAATCAATAAGAATACCAATTTCTTAATAATTAATTGGCGTAGATTAGGCCAGAGAGGATTCTGCAAAGCAGAGGTCCTGCTTCACTCTATGTGGTAGCAAATACCATAAAGAAGCGATCCAGGATTTGGGTCTAGAGCTAGTTGCGCTGTTAACTGGTTGTATCCAGAACAAACTTCCTTCGGACCTGTGCTTTTCGGGAATAGTGGAAGGGAAAAATAGTGATGTAAATGTCTCCCGGCGGAGGCATCGTTTCAGTCCAACGATCGGAAGATGAATCCGTTTGACAAAAATTACTGGGGGATCTGCAGCAAAATATTTGAAGAAGTGGAGTACCACCGAAGTGAAAACGTTAACGAATTCCCCGAACAGGGTGGGGTCTGTAGTCAGTCACAATAGAAAGATGCCTCCTCCTTGCACCTTGGGCACCTTCAATGTTCGGCAGCAAGCATGTTAGAGTATTTGTAACTACGGCGCCTTTTGTTCTGACTTTCACCGCGTGCTCTTTGAAGGTCATGCGCGAGTCAATCATAGCCCCTAGGTACTGCATAGCCGGTTTAGACTGGATGTTGGCAAATGATGGGAATATTTGGGCCATGGCTTAGCAACAACTCAGCATAGCTTTCCTCAAGAGGAAAACAAATACGGACGGCCAAACTGCTATAAAGGTAAATTCGGCTGATCTGAAGCCAATAACCTGCACAGCTTGGACTTGGGCAGAAATTAACTCAAAGTATGACTCAAAAATTTGCAGCCAGATTAATAATTATTACAGGCCCATACAATGCAGTTTGTTAGAATTGAATTGGTCAAATAGTTTCCTAGTTTTGGCACACTTTCTACACTGACGGATCCAAAACTAGTGATAGTAGCGGATCTGAATGGTACTTAGATGAAGACACTAAGTACTCCTATGCCTCAGTACTCCTATCGCCACGGTATTCTTTACGGAAGTCTATGCCATCTTGAACGTGGCATACTGGATAATTGCGAAAAAGGGGCGGGGTAGCAGTATTGGAATTTGTAGTGAAAGTTAAGCTGCACTAAAAGTCCTTGCTGACCCATGCTGTAATTCGAAAAAATTTGATGAATGCAAGCCAAAACTGAACATCAAAGTTAGTCTTATTTGGGTGGTTGGATATTGGGGCACTACAGGGCACGAGCGATAAATTGGCTAAAGAATGCTTTGCAAGCATACTACTAGGCCCTGAACTCTTCCTAGGTGTCAATTCTGTATCAGTTCAATTATGAACTGACGACTTCATGAGGTCTACCCACAGAGGTCGTTGGTCTGAGTTAAACTCGTGCAGATTAGCCAGGTTCTTTGTGAAAGAACCAAACAGGAAGCTAGCGTCCTTTCTTTCTTAAAACTTAGTGGGAAGGATCTGAGAGTAGTGGTGGGTATAATCACAGGGCACAACGCCTGTTACCAGCGTATGGCTACCATGGGAACCATTGATGACCCAGTATACTTTTCTTACTTTTCTTGCCGTGAGAGTGAGGACAGAGGGCAGAACATTTTCTCTGTAGCTGTGCGGCGTTTTCTAGAATCAGGCTTAGGCTGTTAGGCTGTGATATACTGAGTATCGATAAAGTTTATACTCTTCCTCTTCTGGATCTCTTAAGATTCATCAATGAATGTAAAAGATGCGCGGAAGAGTGACCTCAAACCAAATTTTTCTGTCTTATCATCCGGTCTCTCTATTTCTTCTTCTGTAATCTAGTGTTTAGTGCAATGGTCTTCCTGACTGATTGCTTGGACTTGCCCAAACACCCAAAAATCGAATCTAATCTAATCAAGCTTCTATTAGACAGACTGTAAGATCTGGCGCATATCAATGACCGGATTATGCCTCCCAATAAATCAATTCTGCTGCGTATTAAATGCTCCCCAAAGATATTTATTTAAAGTAGCAGCTCGCACGAAGAGCGCCGGGAGTTATAACTACATTTTTTTATTCTGGACAAAAAGTGATTTTATGTTGAGACACACAAATAAAGGAGTAAAAATAAAAATAAAACTACAAAATATGTAAACTTGAACCGTTTGCCACTGAGCATAAATGCAAAGGAAAAGAAAAATAGAAAAAATGGATGTAAAACCAAAAATAGAATTTGCAAAAAACCAGAAGCAAAAATGAAGATACAATGAAACAGTAAATAATTCACTTAAAATCAAATAAAATTTAATTTACTCGCACAACGGAAATGTGCACAGCAGACCACTTACAAATACAAGCACTACAGTGGCTATAACGCGGTACTATGCACCTCAGTTTCACTCCGCTGTACATGCAGAAATCTCCTTGCAAACCCTCGTACGTGCAGTGGCGCTGCAATGGAGCTTAACCAAGCAAACAAGTAAACCCCGTCGCCCGATCTTCACGCCAGATTACCGCTTTTGACTTGGAGCAAACCCGTCTCATACAAAAGCAAAAAACAGCAAAACTAAAATTACCAGCTGAAGAAAAAAAAGAAACAAAATACGCAAAACAACAGCAGCAATAGAGCAGCACAAATTTGTAGTACACGAAAGGCGGAGTGCGCGGGGGGACTTTTGCCTGAGCACACTTTTAGTTGAAATGTACTGTAAATGCTCCCTGTGGGTTCGTCCGCCTTTTTGCATGTTTATGTCGCTTAGTATTTATTGCGCTATACACCTGAGTTGCATGCCACAAAGACAAACACTAGCAAACACACGCACACATACTCATATAAACAATTTACTTATTTATTTATTTGCGAAATAGAAGTTGTTGCTGTTGTTGCTAGTGGATAGATAGCATAGCTCAGTTTATCCAGTTGAACTAACTCGCCTGCTGTAGTGGCAGTGGCTAAACTTTTCAGAACAATAACATCAATGTCATTTCGGATGTGTCTTTGTGTTTGTGTGGGTGCAACATGCAACGCTGCGACAGCCACAACTTGAGCTTAGGACAACTCGGTTTTACTGAGTGAATTAAGAAAATAAATGAAAAACAATGTGATTGCGTGAGTATGTGTGTGAATGTGTGAGTGGGTGTGCATGCGTGTGTGTGTGTGAATGGAGTTGTGGCGAATAGTAAGTAATAAACAATACGAATGAAAATTGTCATTTAAAACAAAACTTAACCGGGTGCAGGTTGATGGCAGGTGGCAGCAGCAAGTTTCTGCTGGAAGTGCAGTGGCTGGAGTTTGAAAGTAATATCAAAATTAATGTCTGAGAATTTACTATTTTTCATTACTACATATTTTGTTGTTTTGAAAGCTACCCGAAAATACATCCCCACACAGGCACAGTTATAAGAAGCTGCACAAAATATTTGCGTTAAGTCTGAGCAGGTGCTTGGCTCATTGCCGATTGAATTTGTGAGTATTGGAAATATTTACTTTGTTGTTTTTCAACAGCTGCTGTGCCCTTCAGAAACTATTTCTGATAATAATGTCAGAGCAGTTATTGAATGCGCATAAAGTCTCTGCTACTTTTTTTGAGACGAAAGTGCCTGTTGCCCTATGGAATTTCATGGATCCAGATGTGTGTCTGTGTTCAGACTCCTTATCAGTTGTGCTCTCTACGGAGTTCCATGGATCCTTATCAGTTGTGCTTTTGCGGCGCAATGGAATACGTGACTTGGCTATTAAGACTATTGCGACTGATGTTATATATATACATGTATAAATATATATGGCGCGTACACCTTTTTTGGGTCTTTGGTTGAGCTGCTCCTCCTATTTGTGGCGTGCGCCTTGATGTTGTTCCACAAAATGGATATTGTACCGCATTTTATTTTCAATTCATACACTCCTTCAGGTGGCCAAAATAGCCGATGGGGCTCGTGCGTAACTACTATTCGTTAGTGCCCGCTTTCGAAACCCGCTATGGGCACGAAATACCAAAGTGGTGGAAATGATTTTTTCTAAGAACGATCGCACCTCGGCAGGCAATAACAAGCTACCGAGACTACTGATGAATGCAGTGCTACAGAGCAGAGAACATCTCGGCCATTTGTAGCCAGAAGAAAGGCACATACGCTCAGTCCAATCCAGCTCTCTCCTAAGTTTAATAAGGGAACTGGGTTTTGGATGAGGTAATGTGAAGAATATAGGGCAAAAAAGACCACGGGATCGTAGAGCAAACCTCCATTAAATCTAATCTAACTGCCGAGAGTATTTCGGCCACAAAAAAGCTCATCAAAAAAATACCACCTACCGTTCGGAAGCGGCATAAAATTGTTAGCTCTGCTATAAGTTGAAGGATAAGCCAGCGTGGGAGTGTTTAAGCGCCAATTATCTACACTCTTTCAATATATATTTCCATTTCTATAATTCAAAATAGTGCGGGTTGCCTTTTTCTATCAGCTGCTTTCGAGTGTGTGCCGCTTTCCCTTACACAGCTTGAATGAACTGAAATCTTCTTACTTTTAATTGCAGTATTTGATTGAGAAATAGGTAGAACTCGAACGGCGCAAGATCTAGTGACTAATGTAGAAAGTTTCATTTATTAGACCGTGCGACATTAAAGGTTTTCTAGGAAAATTTTCATATGTACGAGGTGTGTTCAAAAAATGAGTTGAATTTTCATTTTTCTCAAAAAATATTTATTTATTCCACAATTTCTATTTTATCTCCTTCAAAGTAGTGCCACTGAGATATAATAAACTTGTACCAGCGTTTTTTCCAATCTTCAAAGCAGTTCTGATATGCACTTTTGCACTCTCTCAGCGATTCGGTTTTCGTCTCCTCAATCGTCGCAAAACGCCGTGCTTTCATGGGTCTCTTGAATCTTGGCAACAAGAAAAGGTCGCAGGGGCCCAAAACGGGTATATACGGTGGCTGAGGCATGATAACGGTGTTGTTTTTGGCCAAATAATCTCTCACAAGCAAAAATGACTGAGAAGGTGGATTATCACGATGCAAAGGCCATGGATTTTTTTCCACAATTCCTAACGTTGTTTTCGTATTGCTTCATGCAAACGGCGCATAACTTCAAGGTGATACTCCTTGTTTAACGTACGACTTTCTGGTAAGATCTTCTGATGCACTATGCCAAGGCAATCGAAGAAAACTGTGAGCAAAACCTTGACATTTGATTGAACTTGGTTTGCTTTTTTTGGTCTTGGATCTCCTGGACTCTTCCATTGGAACGATTGGGCTTTGGTTTCGATGTCTTAACCATAAATCCATGATTCGTCACCAGTTATGACCCTTTGAGGCAAATCTGCGTGATCGTTGACGTCATTCAACAATTCCTGTGCGATGTTCATGCGACGTTGTTTTTGGTCAAAACTCAGTAATTTTAGAACGAACTTCGCTGCCACTCGCTTCATCCCCAAAATTTCCGAAAAGATTGCATGGCATAAGCCAACCGATATGCCGACATCCTCAGAAGCTTCTCTAATTCTGATTCGAAGATTCTCCATAACAATGTTCTTTACTTTCTCAATATTTTCATCGGTTGTTGATGGTTGATGTGCTGGGGCGTCCAAAGCGTGCGTCGTCATTCACATCTTCTCGACCTTCTGTGAAAAGCTTGTACAGGGTGGGCCATGTAAAATTTGTTTTTTGAATCGGCTATAAAAAAAACTAATCAATATTTTTTCAAACTTTTCTTTTTATTTTGAAGATTGAACATTGTCATTTATGAATGAAAAATAATACCGTTCAAATGACTGCTACGACTGGCTTTACAGTAGGCCATTCGATCAACCCAATTTTTAAGCACATTTTCGATTGTTTGGGCTCCAATTTCATGAATGGCAACTTTGATTTCGTGGTTTAAAGCACCAATCGTCTCTGGATGGTTCGCATAGCATTTGTCCTTAACGGCTCCCCACAAAAACTAGTCCAACGGGCTTAAATCACAGCTCCGAGGCGGCCAATTGATATCGGAATTTCGGCTGATTATTCGGTTTTTAAAAACGGTAGCCAAAAGTTCGAGTATAACTTTGGCAGTGTGACAAGTTGCACCGTTCTGTTGAAACCAAATGTCGTCCATGTCAGCCGCTTCAATTTTTGGAAACAAAAACTCGTTGAGCAAAAAAATAGGTGGTTCAAAAAGCAAACGCTATATGGCCCACTCTGTACCACCTTTCTCGACTCAGAGTAATGCCACTGTCAACATTTCAAGTGTTTTTGAGCAATTAATTCCATTTTTTTGCACAAAATTTGATGCAACTTCTTTGACCCATTTTTTTCGATAGCAGAAAATCGAAAGTCGAATGTGTGTAGCCCGTGAAATTTGAAAATATATTTGATGTTTCAGCAACTTCGGCTTTAGTGATGAGGGCATTTTCCACGCTAAAAGGATTCTCAACCCGGGTATAGTGAACCAATTAAAGGTGCCGTTGAACCGAATCAAACTATTTTTCTTCTCACAAAAAAGACAGATACTTGATTTTACTAATCCTTGCTTCCTGAAATGATAACCAATATTCCATTCCTCCGTATCGTATCCAGAAAGATTTCGCAGATAGATTTTGTTTCGAGGTTAGTAAGGCCGCCCCTTCGCGATTTAAGAGCCTATTTGACGCTCCTCTAAAAGTAAAATAAAGTAAAAAGTGCTTTGCCTGCGTCGGCCCTAGACCCTGCAATCCAGCGACGTAGGAATGCCGTGGTAAGTTTTCTTTTAATAGTATTACCCGGTAGCAATACAAAAATACTCAGAAGTGAAAATTTCATTTAAAGCCCAAACAAAATTTTTGCTTTCTCGGAACATGTTCGGGGTTCTTTAATCTTTCAAAGTACATACACAGACACACATTTACAAACAGATTCTATGTGGAAAACATCATTGAGTTGATTTCTATGCTTTCAAATACAAATTGGTTATCTCGTTCGTTTCAATTTAGCAGGAAAAAAACCTGCCATTAACACATAAACATTTAAATCAATTCATCATTTCGCCTTCGCGTTAATTTACGCGATCCCACATCATCCCTTTCACAATTTGAATACAAATCTCCATATATGCATATAAAAGCACAGAGAATTTGTTTTTTCTCCATACGGAATGCTCTGTGGCAGTTGAAATCATTAAAAAAGCAGGAACACCCTGGCGTATGAGTGACCCACGCGAAATTTCCTGCTCGCTCCACCTAACTACAGCATTTGCTACTCAACCATCTACCTTTCATTGCACTAAAAGCAGCGTTTTAGCATTGTTTTCGTTTATCTGCTTTGCTGTTATTTTAATCTACACGAATTTTTTTTTCACAATACAACATTTTTTCTTTCATTGCCCATCAAACCACATACACATTACCATTACCCCCAGCTGGACCACACAGGTCAGCCCCATGCCATGCTTTTAAGCTGTCGTTGCCGCTTTTGCTGTAGCTTTTGCTGCTGCTGTGGCAAGAAAAAAGTGAAAATTGGTGAAGTTAAAGAATTGTAAAAACGGATTTAACTTACGTGCGGGCATAAACGACGCGAAAGGTTGGAAGTGTTGGGTCGAAAGTAATAAAACATTCGGGCAGATTTGAGCCATCAGCCAACAGCTCAACCAGCGCACACCTACATCGCTTGGTGGGTGGAGGGGGAGGGGTTGTGACTGTGTTGAACGATTGCCCACCTTTGCTATTGTGCTTGGCAGTCGCTTTACAGACAGCTCCAAAATAAAATGAAAAAAAAAAAAATGGTGAAGGAAAGCACACAGCGAGCAAACGGATAAGCGCTTAAGCAAACAAACGATGCTAAACAAATTCTTGCCCGGTGATCCTTTTCATATACATATACATGTATATATATATATAATATATACATGGCTTCATATGCTGATACATATCTATAAGTAATTCCTCTTGGCCTGTCTGCCCCTCAGAGCTGGACAATTTAATTCAATTGATACGAAATGATTTAAATATTGTGGTCTCAAAGGTGTTTATATGCGCACACACATATACAGACACATACACATACATACATACATTTATTGAAAAGTGTGTGTGTGGTGGATATAGCGCCCTGGCACGCCTTGTTCCTGCATTTTTTGTGGCACAATTTATTGTTATTGGTCTGCATACTCCCATATCCGAGCATATTGAAATGTGCATATGTGTGTGTGTGTGCTCTTTTACTTTTGTTGTTCGTCTTCTTTCCATTTATTTCTATTAAATGCTCATTTAAATAATCTACTTTAGAGTTAGTAAAAATTTTATTTGATGCGCATCAATGCAATTTAAGGCAGTAAACATTGAATGGAAGTGGCTGAATTTAATGAAAATTTGTTGTTATATGGCGCTAGTAAATTTTATTCTTACTTATATGGGTCTCTAAAAAAGTATTATTGAGAATTTTCAATACTGAGAAATAAATTTAGTTGAAAGTTGAAAATTTTGATTAAAGTTAAGTATCAACCTGCTTGGGGCGGAAAAGATTTAGTGGGCAGAAGTGGTCTTCATAGTCAAAGCAGAAAAATTGGACCACAGCATGGCGATGAAGTTTAGATCCATCACTTTTTCTTAGTTTTCGCTCAAGGTGATGGATGCTGCGGATCCTCATCAGTACCTCTCGAAACTTAAGCAACTCGCCATCATCTCTAATACTCTCGTTTACACCTAAATTCATCCTATAGGGAATCAAAAGGTAGTAAGTGGAACCCAATTTTGAGATAGCAAGACAATTTCGGCTTGCCATCAACAAGAAAAAATCTTGTAATTTCACTCTTATGAGCGGAATGCGCTCTTTTTCGTCATGTGACCGGAAGCATCAACTCAAATGTAAAATCGGTACTTTTGTATGCCTGAGAGGCCTGGCTCATGGGAGACTTTGCGAGCAAGTTTTTTTAACAAATGCTTAAGACTTTTATTGCGGACTTGGTGGCCCAGGACAATCAAGAACAGAGAACTTCGGGCGCATTGTAAGCAGCTACCCATCCAGACTGAAATAAAGCAGAGGAAGTGGAGGTGAATTGGGCATACTCTTCGCAAGGATCCCACAGAAATATGCAGGCAAGCACTCGATTGGAACCCGTAAGGCAGTCCAAAAAAAGGACGGACGCCTAGGTGCACTTGGAATATATAAATATATATTTTAGCGGAACTTAGTACTGATGTTACAAGAAAAATTTGAGATGTTTTTGGGCAATTCAGCAGGGACACTTACCTCAGTAAAGGCAGGTTGGTATTGAAAATGGGTGAGGCCGGTAGATAACCAGATTCATCCGTTATGTAACGTTAATTTCTGGAAAAGAAAAAAAAATCTTAATTGAAGCAAAATTAGACAAAGTTTGTAAAAGTGATAAACCCTAAAAAAGGCAATTCGATGAAACAAAAATTTTGCAAAATGAGCGGTACCACACCCATGTTTGGGTAACTGCGGGTATCTCGATAAAGACTATTTAAATTTTACCAAAATGTGTGCGGTTATATAAAGTTCGCACTGAATCACAAAATTAGCACTTTTTTACTTGTTAACAACGCGAAATTGAGTAATTCTTCTTTTTGATTGGCTCGATAACCACTTACGCGATTTTGGCCGAGTTTAACAATGTGCAGCAGTCGTTTTTTCTCATGCTAACCAATGTTAATCGGACACAATAAGTGAAACCGAGTCTTGATCCCACTGATCTTTCCGATACAGAGGAGGCCTTCATCTTCCTCTGCCACCACCAGCTGAAGCCGCATCGAATACTTTCAGAGCCGGAGTGGATACAAAGCGAATACATTCAGAGGATATGACCCCTTAAACGAAGCCGCTGTATCTTTATTCGCTACACTACCTCTATGCCATTGTAAAGCTCATACAGCCCATTCTTCCATCTTCTGCGATAGTAGCGTCACCAATGTGCAAGGATCCAAAAATCTTGCGCAGAATCTTTCTCTCAAATACTCTAAGTGACGCCTCATGTTGTCATCGTCCATGCTTCTGCACCATACGTTAGGACGGGCATGATGAGAGTCTTGTAGAGTATTAGCTTTGTTCGTCGAGAGAGGACTTTGCTACTCAGTTGTCTACTTAGTCCGAAGTAGCTTTTGTTGACAAGAGAGATTCTTCGTTGGATTTCAAGGTTGATATAGAGGCTCCGGCACTCGAAGTGTAACCAACTTCAGACCACTCGCGCAGCTGATGCACGGGTATCCCCTCTGTGTTAGTTGGCTAATAGACAGTCCAGAGTATTGCTTACAAGCGCATGGAAGCGCGAGAGTAAACGTGAAAGAAAAAAATCAGTAATGGATTTCAAACGTAAAAGCGTAATTGCATTATATTTCGCTGGAAAATCACAAGCAACGATTGCTCGTGAGCTCGAGCACCTTAAAGTAAATAAAGTTTCTGTTTATCGCACCACTACTCGTTACAATGATACTGGCATCATCGCGACACCTCATGGAGGTGGTCATTAGAAGACTGCTACGTCTCGTAAAATGCTTCAAAAAGTGAAGAAGCGACTTGAGCGAAATCCCCTACGAAGTGCCAATCAAATGGCGAAAGAACTAAACTAAAGAAAATATCTGACCGCAGCATCCACCGCATACTTAAAAATGATCTCAAAGTCAAGCCTTACAAGATCTTAAAGGCGCATGGTCTCACAACAAAGCAGCAAAAAGTCAGACTTGAGAGAGTGAAGGAGTTGCTTTGCTTGGCCGAAAGCGGTAAATTTTCGAACATTGTGTTTTCTCACGAGAAAATTTTTCAAATTGAGTAATTCCTAACTTCCAAAATGATAGGGTTTATTTGACTGACCGTTCATACGAGAATTTTAGTCATCGATTGACCACCAGGACACAGCACCCGCCACAGGTAATAGTTTGGGCCGCTGTAACCGCAAATGGGCGCTCTTCACCTGTCTGGTGTTTCATCGAGCCTGCATTGAAGCCGTGGGCAGACAAACATTTCGGTGGCAGACTATGGACGTTTCAACAGGACTCGGCACCGCCTCACAAAGCTCGAGTGATCCAAGAATGGCTAAAATACAACATTCCGAGCTTTAGAACGTCCACACAATGGCTCTCAAATTCACCAGGCGCGAGTCCGATGGATTATTCTCTTTGGGCCATATGTGGAGAGCAAAGTCTGAACTAAATATTCACCAGTCTCGAAGCGTTTAATGAAGCCATTGTCCGCGAGTGTGTCAAAATACCGGCAAGCCACATTCGGGCAGCTTGCGATTCATTTCTGGAGCATCTCAAGGCCATAGTCAAGGCAAAAGGTGGTCATATCGAGCAAAAGTAAATTTATTCTTAATTTCGTATTATTTTCACACATTTTGTACTTTGAGTTGAATAAAAGTAATTTTCCAAACCTTGACATATGAGCTTTTTAATTGGTTACAGCAGCATCTCCATAAACTTTTTGTGGTTCTCGATGCGCTTGAGCCGCCGTGTTTTTCGAATGAAAGAGAAAAACAACACTTCCCGCAAATTACGATTATTCGGCACAAAATCAGACATTTTCACAAAACTAAAAGTATTTGATACCAAAACAAAATCACTAATGTGTCGAAGCAGTTTGATTACCCTATGTCTAAGCTTGGTTTATGGCCTTTAGGTTATGTTACAATCGACTAGCACACACTGCTGGCGGCATCTATTGACAAAGAGGGGGAACTTAGTTGCGCACCTAATAAAGACTATTACAACCTCGCAATCATAACTGCCAACAATGACTTGGGTGCTGACTCTTTGTTTGATGACAGGCTGTACTTCGTTCATTCACCAACAGACCCAAAATTGAGTCTTTGGCTTCTTTAAATATAAAATTTCATAACGGAAGCCTACACAACTTTAAGCGCCATTATTTGGTAATAATCTTTAAACACTCATTTTTCGACGCATATTTAATGAGTTAAGTCACCTACATACAAGAAATTACATTTATCTTAAACAAAATTGCTCCTGCCTACTTTAAAAAGCAACGCTCAGAACTGCCATTTTCACTTGTATGCCTGACTCACGTTCGTGCATGGAGAATTCAATGCGGCTAATAATCAAATTAGAAGCCACTAATCAACAGCCACGAACCGAAACGGCACCGCAAATCGATTGTCAAACATGCGTACATTGGAGGGTATTTCTGCATGTGTATGTGTATGTATATGTGTGTGTATGTGTATGCATGTATGTGCATGCTCATGTAAATGGATTTGTGCCATTGTCTTTAGCGACAAATACAATTACAGTTAACATTGCAGCACGCTGACAGCAACCTGTCCCTTTTGGCGCCTTACCAAACTCATTGAGATGTCAAAACGCTGTAAACGGCTGCCTTAGGTCTATGGGGAGGCGAGTACTTAAGACAAGCAAGGTGATGCTTGGAGCCAAAGTGGATGCTCAATGGCACAACCACATCGTTGTAAAATCAATTCACGCACACAATTAGTTCAAAGTGATGTGTCGCGCACTGTACATACACTGGAGCTGGCAAACGTACATATCTGCGGACAGACATATATTCACTTGTGTGTGTGTGTGGGAGTGTGTGTATAAGAACTTGCAGCTGAAAGCTCCTAAATGTAGGCAAATGTGCCTTAAAGGCGCGCCATGGCTGCTAAGACGTAAGCAATGAGCTGATAAGAGTAAAAAATAAGAGAGCAAAAATGCATGAGATTTTCGTGGAATAAAATAAAGGCAAAGTGTTTGTATGCAAAGAATAAAGTACCGGTAATACGTTTTAATTACTTTTTCTGTATCAGTAACGCCTATTTAACTGGCTGGCGGAAGTTCAAAAATCAGCGCTCGTTAAAAGCAAAATGAGGCACACACACACTCGCATACATACATACATACATACATGTAAATTTAGTATATATTTATGTAGATATGCACCAGTTTCCACTTAAGCAAGTCACCATATGTTGTCGGCGCACAACTTTACGCTACTTAACTGAATTCTTATTTAATCTTCTCCTTACGTGCACATTCCATCTCTTTTAACTTCAACGTCTGCCTTCCTGCCTTTCTTCTGCCTTCCCTTTGAGTCGGTGACTTTTATCTAGCATTTCGTGCTTGCGTGACGTGGCATCGACAGAGACTTATATGAAAGCGTAAATAATAATTACCACGCTCGCAGACACAGTATTGTGTCAACAACAACAGCAACAACAACAATTACGGAAACGCTAATATTTACAGCGCACACATCAAAATGACTTAATTATCCTGCGCGTCAAAGCTTTGTAAACGAAATCCTTCCAAATTTATTGCGTGTTATAACAAGCAAGTGGAGGTGGAAAGAGAAACGAAAAGAAGTCAAGCAGGAAGGATAGGAAGAAAAGTAGGAAGATGTAATGGGTGGCACGACAAGGCATTACTCGTAAAAATTAGTACCCCACTTTTTGTAGACGGAAAAACAGATGAAAAGCGTAGGAGAACAAGCAAGCAAAATTTGCTTAAGTTGAAGCGAAAAAATGCGTATGAAGTTAATTCTCAATTAATTTCTGTTTAATTATGATTTTAATTTATTGTTTTTTGAACTGTATGACTTAATTCGTACGTGTACGCAAATGAAAAAGTTATGTGGCAGTCTTATGCAAATCTATGATTTAAAGTAGGTGTGATAAAAAAAGAAGAAAGACATGAGTGAACATAGGAGTAGAAGAATATGAAGAGTAGGAAAAGAATATGAAGAGTAGGAGAAGGATATGAAGAGGGTAGCAGAATAATATGGCAAACAAAGGAATATTCAAATGGGGAGGTTTTTAATTGAAGCGGATGAGCACTAAGCAGACCAAAAGGGGAGGATGACGAGATCCAGAACAAAACGAATAGACATCTACTCGGTCAGACAGTGTTTAAACGACATTCATCGGTAGACCATCACCACCTTCTTAAGCTCCCGACCACCGAATGCCATAATCGGAGTTCAACCCCCACCCACAGCAGATGAAGAGCTCCAACTTCCCCCTGATACCAGCGTAGCACTGGCACAATTACGTTCTGGTTATTCTAGCAGGTTAAACTTCTACCTATCCACAATCGACCCTTTTTAGTAGGTTTAGTATATATGTCCCACTACTACACTAACCATCTTTTTACATGCCCCACTAAACCCACTCATCTAACACCCCTTTCTCTCTGGATCCAACCTGTCGAAACAGCGAGTCTCCTGCGCCTACCTTTAGATTAGCTAGACGACCGGTGATATACACTACATTGACGGCACTTGTATTGCTGCTACAACAACAACAGCAACAGAGGACGGCTTTGTTTCCCTCAGAGGCCTAGAGTTCTATAAAGCGCATGATTTTTTACGATACTTGTGAAATAAAAAAAATAATGCTTTTAATATACGAAATTTTTAAATTTGGGAAATTGATATTATTTTCAATTTTCTTTTTTTATAACCTTTGAAAATATTCTTATAAATTTGTGTTAAGTGTACGTAGCGTATTAGAACAAAAATAAAAAATAAAAAAATTACCTGAAGTGTTAATTTTACCTACACAAATGTAATAAAAAAATGACATACATTCCTTATTACAAGAAAATCCGCACACTGTCAATGAAAGAAATTAACAAAAATTAACGAGCATTTGCAGGCGCTTCAAGCTTCCACAATAAAAAAAAAAACTAAATAAATTATTGGCGCATACACCTCTGTTGGGTATTTGGGTGAGCTGATTTGCAGATTTTTCATGGCAGAATTACATCCGGAGGTTTACCATTCCCCTATTGCCAATTGCCGCTATTAGAAAATGTTTTCTCTATTACTTGATGTTCATGCACGCAGACTCGAACCTACGCACTCCTGAATACCAGTCACGCACCAACCCATCCGGCTACGACAGCCGTTTCGCTTAATTAGAATAATAAAAATTATCTCAAGCACCAATTTTAGCTACACAAAAGTAATAAAAAATGCAGTACATTTGTTTTGGGGGGAAAATCCGCAACACTGTCTAGGAAAAAAAATATCAAAAATAAACGAGAGTTTTCAGCCACTTCAATCTTCCACTTTATTATACTAAAATTTAATGGGCTATAAAACTGCGTAAGTAAATTTTGTTGAATTCTGATTAAAAGTTTGAAATTTATCTGCTCACTCTTGCCAATTGAAGAAAGTGCCATTGAATTCCGATTATACCTCCACATAATCTCGGTACCTCTACTACAACCGAATGAATAGAGTTTACTTAGATACTGAGCCTCATTCATTTTGCTTTTCTTTACTACATTATTAGTCGCCAAGTTCCTGGGAGTAAATCTTCACCCCCAATACCGTGTGCCATTTTGGGGATGCTTATCGACGATTTCAATTCACTTCTAGTAAAAATATACCAATTTTTCTATGTGGACGTGAACCATACCTGAAAATTCATGTCATAATCCAGATTGGCTACCATGAGACCCATGATTTTGCCTGCCGTCTGTACATTATTTGTGATCGAGCTTGTCCAAAGTCCTCAGCTCATTACAATCTTGATTTCTTGACCTTACTGACACTTCTTTCATGTATGAATAGCAATAGGCTACGTTTAGTATTTCTTTTGGGCAAGATTTTGTTACGCCTCTTCTTTGTGCTATTTCTATTGGTCTTTCGAAATAGAAAATCAAGTTTACGTAAGTGTAGGCAAGAAGAAAGTATAAGTAACGGAGGTGCCTTGGAGTTTAAGATCGTTGTGAGCAATATTCCCTCGATTTTAATGGAACATCTGCTTACGTGAGTGAATTAAAAAAGCACTAGGGGGCCATCCTTTTGAAAATCGTTTTAAAAAAGAAATCAGTCAGAAAATCAATTTGGAAGAGATGTAGTTGTACAAAGTCAAAAAAGCGTCCTGAGGTTAAGTCATTCCCATTCCTCTGTTAAAAGTTGGGTTTCAATATTAATCTTATTTCCTACACTTTGCCTTTAAAAAGGGAAAAACTTTGTACTCAAAAATGCTGAGTATTTGATTCTGAGTGATCTTATAAGGCACCAGCTAATCGAATCTTGTTTTTTTATTATAGCTCAGCCAAAGAAAAAACTTTTCAAAAGGATTCCTACAAAATAATTATAAAGTATAAGAAAAAAATAACTGAAATTGTTAATAGTTACTGCTTCCTACGTGTGTTTAGCTATCTCTAAAGCGACTGACGAAAGACGAACGAAGTGTAGTGCAGATGTGGCGATTGCCCCCTTGCATGTATTTAGCTATTTCTGAAACGACTGACGAAAGACGGGCGAAATATAGTGACGAAGTGATGATTGTCTCCTACTTAAATTTATAAGTTGCTATTTCCGAATCGACTGACAAAAGACGGGCGAAATGTAGTGCAGAGGTGGCGATTGTCTTCCTACATGCATTTCTCTATCTATTTGTACTATAGATTGAGCTAGGAGTATTGGTTGACGATTTGTCAGTCCAAGACCGGTCCTTGGTACAGGTGGGTAGTGTTCATACATGATTAAACATTTCATTTATTGCGCAATTGGGAAAAAGATAAATATTCTGAATCTATGAAAGGGGCACAAAAGATATTTCATGTCGCAGTACTGCATCCTCTCATACAATAATAAATATAATAATAAACATTTTCAACCTATAGCGTGCTTAACGCTATTAGACAGTATGACCTAAGTGCCAGAATACAGGTCACTAAAACGGTAACGATATAAAGCTCTTGCCAGTTGATAGTAAAATTTGCTGATATTCGAGATTTGGAAAAGTTCCAAGTGTTTCTTAAAAAAAATTATTTAAAAAAACATTATTAATTATTTAAAAACAAACATTTTTTTCTTTATTTCTTTTCTTTTATGGAAAAATTCTGAGTTTATCTGTAAAAAACAAAAATTATTAAAAAAAAAACATTAAAAAAAATAATAATTTTGTAATTTAAATAATTAAAAAATTTTTTAGAGTATTTTTTTTTAAGTTTTTTCTTCAAAGTATGCATTTTTCAAATAATTAATAAACCTTTTTTAAATAATTTTTTTTAAATTTGGTTTTTCTTAAAAAAAAAAATTATTTAGAAAAGATTTATTAATTATTTAAATATTTTAAAGAAAAAAAAATTTATTTTTTCATATATATTTATATATTTATTTATATATTTCGTTCTGTAAAAAAGTACTTTTTTCTGTAAAAAAATTCTTTTTGTGTAAAAAAATCCTTTTTTAATTTTTTTCTTTAAAAAATTACTTTTTTTCTTTTTTTAATTTGCATATCTTTTTTGCATATAAATGGATTCACATTTATTTAAAAAAAAAATATTTTTTCTTAATTAAAAAAAAAATTATTTTTTCTTAATTTTTTTCTGTAAAAAAAGTACTTTTTCAATTTTTTTTCTGTAAAAAAAATCGTTTTTTTTTGTAAAAAATTCTTTTCGTGTAAAAAAAAATCTTTCTTTTTAAGTTTTTTCTGTAAAAAAATAATTTTTTTCTGCATTTTTTTTCTGTAAAACAGATACTTTTTTTCTTCATTTTTTTTCTGTAGAAAAATTACTTTGATTCTTCATTTATTTCTGTAAAAAAATGACTTTTTTTCTTAATTTTTTTCTGTTAAAAAATTACTTTTTTTCATTTTTTTCTGTAAAAAAGATAATTTTTTTCTGTAGAAAAATTACTTTTTTTCTTCATTTATTTCTGTAAAAAAATTACTTTTTTCTTAATTTTTTTCTTTAAAAATTACTTTTTTTCTTCATTTTTTTCTGTAAAAGAATTACTTTTTTTCTTTATTTTTTGTTTTTTGTTTGTTTTTAATTCACATACCGTTTTTGTATAATATATGAAAGGATTCTCATTTAATATTAATGTTTTCACAGTACTGAATAAATTTTCTGACCTTGCGCATTTCTACTCTCCCTAACCTTCGCCTAAGCCACACTAATCTCCAATTATTTGTATATATAAATCAGCAAGTCAGTAATTCACAATTAAAATTCATTAAATAATAATCTTCAAAAGCCATTTGCAAGCAACAACATTTAAATGCGAAAATGGCTTCATGACATGAGAATCAAATTACAATAAATAAGTACGACTGAGAACGCTGAACAATGCAATCAATATTTTGTCTAACTAAATATTATTGGCTCATATACTTTAAACAGATATTAAACGGCGACTAGCAGTCACATTTGAATGCAACGGCACGTGTGTGTGAGTGACTGGGTTTGTGACTGAGAATACAAAAGGACATAGCACATCACGTGTCAAAATGGGCGACTTTTCGGGTGGAGTTAGAATTTAGTTAAGCACATGAACTGCATTGATCCATATTATTCACACACACACACACACACTCACACAAACACAAGCGCATATTCGAATGTCACACAAGCCAACAGGCTACGCGATGAATGATGCCACATATCTCCACAGCGTACAGCGAGTATACACATACATACATAGATACATTTTAGTAGTTATGTGTGTGTGCGAGTATAACTAACCCGCTTATCCATTGAACAATTCCAGCATTGTACTGTACTATTTGCGGTCGTATGTGTGCGATGCGTGGGTGTATTGCATGTGAGTTTGTGTGTGTGCGCGCATATTAATCAGATTACGGCTAAATTAATTCATGATGTTGTCTGCATTTATTTGCGATAATTATATTAGTCGCTGTGTCGTCTTGCTATGACAATGCGCAAAGCCACCAGCAGGGGTTCCTATCCCCCGGCTACCGAGTTTAGCTGTCGTCCGTATGAGTTCCCCCTTCTCTTTATGTGCTCATCTGTCATCATTTCGCAAATGGTCTCCCTAAATATTTGTACCCTGGCATGCGGTATGTGTGTGTGTGTAGTTGTCTTGTTGCGCTGCTCTGTTCTGCCTTGGTGGCGCTGTAGGCGTCTATTGTGTGCCACTTTGATATGCGTGACATAAAATCAGCTGCTATTGCGATTGCGACACTCTTTAGACTTAATTGCTGTATGACAAAAATAAATATAATAATAATAATAATAAAAAAAAAATGTATAAAAAAATAAAAAATTATATAAATAATATGAAACCTTTGACTCTGTGAAAGAGGGATAATATTCTTTAGCCCGGCGATCAAGTAATTTAGAAATGATTTATGGGTCACAGCTTCGTGCTTTCACTGCGTATATCCGCTGCATTTTTCTTCGTTTATCCGTCAATTTGTGGGGTCTGGCCTCAAGCGTCGTCTCGCATTGTTAAGCAAATTACTATGAATAAGAATAATAAATAATACTTAGATGTGTGCATTAGGGTGGACCAGCCTTCAAAAAAAAAAAAAAAGAAAAAATAAATAAATAAATATAAAAAAAAATAAATAAAAAAAATGAAATAAAAAAATCGGTACTGGTTTTCCATCAAAATTCTAAAATTAACGATATTTTAAGCCTTCCCCCAAAAAAGGTGAAATGGTTGAAGTGTCGGTCTAGCACTCCTCAAGTAGCACTAAAGCCCGTTTTGATAAAAAACAAAAAAAAAATTGGTACTGGTTTTCTATCGAAATTCTACAATTTATGATATTTTATTTATGAAATTTTAAATCAGTAGATACTGCTTTTCAATCGAAATTCTAAAATTTACGATATTTTAAGCCTTCCGCCAAGCAAAATAAAAAAAAAACTAAGAAAAAAGTCGGTACTGGTTTTCAATTCAAAATAAAACAAAAGGGGAAAAATTAATTAAATTAAAAAAAATCTGTGCTGGATTTCCATCGAAATTCTAAAATTGACGACGCTTTAAACCTTCCGCCAAGCAAAATAAAAAAAGTTAAGAAAAATGTCGGTACTAGAACAAAAGGAAAAAAAATAAATTAAATAAAAAAATCGGTACTAGTTTTTTATCAAAGTTCTACAATTAATTACATTTTAAGCCTTTCGCCAAACAAAACAAAAAAAAAAAACAATTATTAAAAAAATCGGTACTGGTTTTCCATCGAAATTCTAAGATTTATGACATTTTAAACCTTCCACCAAACAAAATAAAAAAACTTAAAAAAATCGGTACTGGCTTTCCATCGAAATTCTAAGTTTTATGATATTTTAAAACTTCCGCCAAAAAATATAATAAAATTAAAAAAAATCTGTAGATACTGCTTTTCCATCGAAATTCTAAAATTTACGATATTTTAAGCCTTCCGCCACAAAAAAAAGCGAAAATAAAAAAATCGGTACGGCTTTTCCATCAAAGTCATGCTAAACAAAAAACAAAATACACAGGAAATGAATAAAATCGGTACTGGTTTTCCACCAAAATTCTAAATTTATGATATCTTAAGCCTTTCGCCAAATTATTCTGGAAAAATATTAAGATTTACGTGAGCTGAACCGATTTGAAAGTACCCCAAAAAATCTCATTATTTTCATTCCGTTGCTGTATTTTTTAAAATTTGTATGCAGATCTTGTAAGCTTCAATTTTTCTATCATCTGAGCCAGTAATTTGGAAAAACAATTTTAAAAACCAATTTTATTCACCAAAAGCTCCATTTTTCTGGTAATTTCAAATCGGCCTGATAAATCTGAATGTTCACATAAATCTGAAAAATTCTCGGAAATAGTCTATCATTTCGTTGCCATAATTTTTAAAAATTATGCTTAAATTTTTCTGTCATCTGATGCAATTTTGTGTATATACCTATGAAATGAGACTTTAGTCCATAGATGTCGCTAGGAGTATTTTTAAACCGTCCCAAATGTCTTGTTTTTTTCGTTTGTCATCTGTCAACAATATTCAGTTCATTGTTTGTTACGTTTCATACAGCAATGCATTTTTGTCGCTCTTAAAAATATCGAATTTCGTGCCTTCAAACTACGATTTGCAGACATCGTTGATTTTCTGTTATCAATTGAAGCAAAACGCTTCTCAAGCTCATCAAATGTTTATAACTAGAAGCTCTGAGTAGAACGCAGTCCTTCGGGTGGTTTGAAAAATTCCGAAGTGGTGATTTTAGCGTGGAGAACGAGGACCGTGGCCGGCCACCGAAAAAGTGTGAGGACGCCGAATTGCAAGCATTGTTGGTCAAACGCAGGAAATGATGGCAGAGCAGTTGGGAGTGACCCAAGAAACCATTTCCAAACGTTTCAAAGACATGGGCATGATTTAAAGGTCGGGTGATGGGTGCCGCATGAACTGACAATGCACCGCCACATCGAACAAGAGCGACCCGGGAATTGGTGGAGACGTACGATTGGGAACC
This sequence comes from Anastrepha obliqua, assembly GCF_027943255.1. Classification (NCBI taxonomy): domain Eukaryota; kingdom Metazoa; phylum Arthropoda; class Insecta; order Diptera; family Tephritidae; genus Anastrepha; species Anastrepha obliqua. The sequence continues at coordinate 14,720,142 of NC_072893.1, forward strand.
GCTGGTGCATGCGGCTTACTCATCAGACTGGGCGCCTTCCGATTATCATTTGTTTGCATCGATGGGCCACGCAATTTCCGAGCAGCGCTTAAATTCTCACGAAGAAGCCAAAAAATGGCTCGACGATTGGTTTGCGGCCAAAGACGGCCAATTTTTTTGGCGCGGCATCCACAAATTGCCTGAGAGATGGGAAAAATGTGTCGTTAGTGATGGCTATTATTTTGAAGATTAAATTCGTAACCATTTTTTGTTAATAAACGTTTGAAATTGAAAAAAAGTCTCATTTCATAGGTATATAAAAAACCCTTGTTTTTGTGGTATTTTTAAATCGCTCGATAAATCTGAATGTTCACGTAAATCTGAGTCATAAAATAATATAATAATAATATAATAAATAATCCGGAAATATTTTACCGGAAGTCTCGGAATACAAAAATTATGTGGTTTCTATAGAAAACTCCCAACATTTTTTTTTGATGAGCCACCCTAATGTACAATATGCATCCATGTATGTGCTGTTATTTGCTTAGCAAACGAAGCATTTGTTGTGCTTTTCATTATTTGTGCTGCTTTTCCAGGGCCTTTTGTGGCTAAAGGTCTTCCTTTTGTAGTCCTGTGTGAGGCCATAAACTCGCCTTTAATTTAATTTGTAGTTACACGCCTTGGCTTACTTATTGTCATAAGTAAATTAATGTAATTGTTTTTTTTTACAATATGGAATTTTGTAGATTTATATAAAAGAAAATTCGGCATATATCGAGGACAATTTTAGTTTACGTGATTTATGTTTGCATTATTAAATTAATAACGCATTGGTTGAAAGTTAAGAAAGCAAAAATAAAAGAAAAAAAATTGAATAAAAAGTAAATAATAATAATAAAACATATTATAAATAAAATCAGTTTTTTTTCCTTCCTTCCATAGTTCCATGCCAACTATGTAAAGATTTTCCAGAAACTCTAAAAAATACTGTCCTACAATTTTTTGTTGAATTCTTCACTTTTCGAAGGGCTTTTCCATACTTAATTGTTCATCTAAAATTTCTAGTACTTGCTGATTAGAGATGCTTATGGTACGTGCAATTTTATGCTTAGTCATATTTGGAGCTTCACAAACAACGTCAAACACTTGCTCAATGGTTACTGGTATTCTCATCTTCAGCGCTTTTACAACCAAGTTTCTAGTATAAAACCTATTGATGCATAGTTAGAAATAAAGTAGTGGCTACATTTAACAATTTCAGAAGTTTTTGTTTTTGAATTTCCGTAGTTCATAAACTTTCAAAAACAAAGTGTTTTATTACTGCACGATAAATAAATAAATAAATAAATAAATAAATGCATAAAGTGGCATGAAAATCTAGATTACCCTACTGCTTAGTGGGTGCCACTTTCAATGAATTTCAACCAAAATTTATAAGTTTTTTAATTCCCCACAGCTTTCTTTCTATCCATCAAATATCTTCAGATTTTATATCGCTAGTTAATTTTCTGGAAAAATCAGGCGATCCAGGCTAATTAGTAAAGCCAAGAATGTTTAGTATAAGACACTCGCTCATCCTAAGACGTTACCTGCAGAAATCTGAGCGATTTAATAGACTCTTGCAATTAATTAAATTTTTCGATTAACATTGCTGCGCTTGATATTGAAGTCTGTACTCTATGCTATGACACAGATCCTACGCTGAAATCTAAGGTGTCATAGGCGAGTCTACAGAACGGAAATGGTTTGCAAAGTTCAAAAATGGCGACTTTCACGTCGATGACACGTCTCGCAGCGAAAGGGGTTCTGAATTCGATGAAGAACGGTCACCAAACCAGTCGTGAATTGGCGGAAAAAATGAACTACGATCATAAAACGACTCTCAATCACCTTCATTCAATGGGATTTACCAAAAAATTGGGAGTCTCTATGCCTACCGAGCTCACCGAAAAAAAACAAAGAGAGTCGCCTTCAAATTGCTTCTCAGCATCTCGCCGGCCATCGAGCTACACCCAGTCATAAACAGCGAACCGAATCGATTTTGTACCAAATCGTCATGGGAGATGAGAAATGATGCCGATACATCAACATCAAGCAAAGAAAGGAGGGGGTGGCTCCAGGAGATGCACCAAAGCCGTGAGTCAAGCCGGAACTTCATCCAAAGAAGATAATGAAATGTGTTTGGTGGGACTGGTAGGGCATGGTGCACTGCGAAATGCTCGAAGAGAATGTCACGGCCAGCAAGAAGCTCTACGTTGCCTAGCTACACCGCATGAATGAGGCTACTCGACTGAAAAGACCTGATCGACATGGACAAACCATATTCCTTCACGACAACGTCATGCCCAATGTTGCACAAGTCAACAAAGCCGTACTCCAAGAGCTCAAATGGGAAGTCCTTCAGCATTCGCCGTATTCTCCGTACCTTGTACCGACCGATTACCATCTTTTCGCTCCCTGTGAAGCCATATGAAGGGCGTTAACTTCAATAACAAACAAAGATATCCTTAAAAACAGGTTCAACAACTTCTTTGACAAGTTGGTGAAAAAATTTGAAGAAACTGGTGCTGCAAGGATAGAAAAAGGCAGGTAGGCTGGTGGACCAAAAACTTGGCATTGTGTTGAAAATATTGTTGCTGTAACGCAAAGTGTTGCCTTACCACCTTCAACATCGATATCTCGACCTTCTCAATAATTAGGCATTCATGAATCGATCACGATTTATTTTTTCACGGATTTTATACTGTAGGCGGGCACATTTTTCACATATAATTGCGAAATCCGTATTTTGAGTAAAAATAGTGCATCCTGAAAGATTTTAAATTGTTACATGTTTTATTTTAAGGTGTTAGTAGTAGTGGGTAGAGGCCCGAAAAAATGATGATTTTCGATCATTTCTTTTTGTCTTATTTTACAAAAATAAAAACATAGCATTAATACATCATGTTTCGACTTGACTTTAGCAAAATTAAAAAAAAAAAATAAAACAAAAAACTAAAAAAAAAAATAATAAAAATTAAAAAAAAAATTAATAGCAAAATTAAAAAAAAATTAATGGCAAAATTTAAAAAAAATTAATAATAGTAAAAGTTATCGCTGTTTGTGTGGAGCCCGTTTCTCCAGAAGTCCCTTGCGGTGATTTTCAAAAGTCCTTGGAGATTCATCTAAAATCAATCGGACAAGAGAAATTAGTTTTATTAATAGATAATCTTGTGCCTGATCGAAGCTTTTTGTTTCAAAAATTAACAATATGGCGGCTTCAAGAAATATTTTTCAGACTTTCGAGAAAAAACCGACAATTAGTTGTTAAAAAAAGTCTAAATTCTTGAAAAAAAAAATCCTTCAGGCTCGAGTTTCTTATGTTTTCCAAAAGCAATATAAATTTTATTGAAATCTACCAAGCCGCTTTTAAGTTACAGTGATCACCAGTTAGAAAACATAGTTGTGAGAAAAAACGCAAGTTTGCGAACGCTGCAGAGCCCTTTGTTAATTGTTCAATAACTCGAAAAGTATTTGTCGGATTCGCTTAAAATTTTCACATAACATTTTGAAGTTATTACATAATTTTAATAAAATGCAATAAAAGAAACAAATTCTGACTATCTCTAACCCCTTAAAACAACATCCAGGCGCGCCTTTTGAAAGGCTCTTTATAAAAGAGTTCAAATTGAAAGTGACTCAAAATTCTCGTAGATTCTTCCCCATTTGTTTCTTGAAGATATTCTCCATATACGAGTAAAAACAATTTTTTGCATTCATATATTGATTTCAGAGAATGTTTCACTTATTTGCTGCTATGTACTGTAAAATATTTGCTGCAAAATACAAAGTAATGACAAAATTTAACTCTATTCTAATACTTAAATTGATTGTAAAAAGATGGGACTTTGTCAAACTCTTTATTGCATAAGTGGTTAGACACAAATGAATATCACTCGCCACTCGGATGTTTGCACAGAGAAAAGAAGGTTAATAATAAGCAAAGTAAATGACGTTTTGAAGCTACAGAGGGTGAACAACAAACACACATATGTAATGTACCCAATAGTCAAACGTATCTACTTTTACAAGCTGCAAACTACTTCACAACTACATAGTATGAGACGCAGATCCAATTAGTAAGGCAGCTGTCGTTGTTCCACACAAGTGTCTATTGCTACATTCCGGTCAGAAATGTACGAGTCTCATACTACCTGGTATATTTTAGCGGCATGAGAACTAACGATATCGATAGCTTGCCGCTATAGGTATCGATGACCATTGCCATAACTGCTGAGAATGGCAAACTGTATTTACATTCCTATGCAGTAAAGTTTAGCAAGTTATCATCATGAATCGTTTGCTTCCAAATTGTGCAAATTTATTTTGAAAAATAATAAAATAAGTCTGCCCGCGAATTTTATAGAGCACTTCGCCTATTTTACGGTTAACAGAATCGGCTAAGTGAGCAAGCAATTCGTGCAGTTATTGACCGTTTTCGGAGTAATATTACTCTTCTCGTTTGAAAACCATCAACAAGTCAAAGAAATGTGGGTTCTAAAGAAAATATTGCTGCTGTGGCGCGAAGTGTTGAAGAAGACGCCGAGATGTCGATTGGCTGTCGTTCTCAACTTGTACGCCTTTGTCCTTCGGCTACATGGAAAATTTTACATAAAGGCCTTGGTTTATATATCTACATATATACTTGGCGCGTACACCTCTTTTGGGTGTTTGGCCGAGCTTCTCCTCCTTTTTGTGGGGTGTGTCTTGATGTTGTTCCACAAATGAAGGGACCTACATTTTCAAGCCGACTCCGAATGGCGGACATTTTTTTATCATTGCCTGTCGAGGGGCGACCGTTATTAGAAAAATGTTTTTCTTCATTTTCGTCTTTCACCGAGATCCGAACCTACGTTCTTTCTGAATTCTGTATGGTAGTCACGCCTCCATCCATTCGGCTACGGCCGTTTTGGTTTACGTGCCTATAAAATACAGCTCGTGCAAGAATTGAAGCCAAATGACCACCGTTTGCTTCGCTTTTTTGCGTATTGACCGCATTTAGATTTCTTATTCAGATTTATTGGAAAAAGTAGTCAAAAATTGGATTGATTGAATGGACTATGTAACTCGCAGCCGCGGAAGACAGAAATTATCTACAAGATTATAATAGAACAAAATTTATTTCAAGAATATTATTGTTTTTTATTATCATTTTGAGACTTACGCTTTTAAAAAACACTGGATAATTAAAAATTGGCAAAAAAGTGCTAGTTCAATAATGGACCAAAACCAAAAAATTGAAATGAGGTCTTACAAGCTTTGAATACGATCCACGTCAAGGGTGTCCAAAAACAGCAACAATAGCAGAAATCGTAGAAAAAATACAAAATATCTTATTGGAACATTGTCGAGTGACTGAAGGAGATTTAAAATAAGTCCTAGGCATCTGTATCCTAGGCAGCAATATTTTGACTGAATTGGGTTTCAGAAAGCTGTGTACACAACAGGTGCCGCATTCGCTAAGAATGGAACAAAGACACATTCGAAAGCGACTTTCTAAGCAAGATTTAAAGCGTTTTCGAAAGGATGAAGTGAATTTAGTGCATCGAGTCATCACTATGGATAAGACGTAGGTCTATCATAATGATCCTAAACCAAAACAAGAGCCTAAAGAGTGGTGTTAACCTGGTTCTTCGGCTCCGAAACGAGTTCCTGCCCAGAAATTGGCCAAGAAGGTGTTGAATCAGGTTTTTGGGAAAGGACTTTTGCCTTATGGCTTACTTGCAAACTTGTAGAAAAATAAATTCTGAAAATTTTATACCAGCTGAAGGAGAATATTCGTGAAAAAAGACCCAGCATTCAAAAGAAAAAAAATCACTTTTTATCAGGACAATGCGCCGTGTCACAAAACATTTTGACAATGGCTAAAATGCATGAATTAGAATTCGAATTGTTGGAGCATCCACCGTATTCAGCAGATTTGGCCCCTAGCGACTTCCATCTGTTTCCAGATCTGAAAAGAATTATTCGTGGAAAGCGTTTTTCATGAAGTGATGAGGCCATAAGAACTGCGAAAGCGTATTTTGCAGACCTTCTAGATTCTCACTTCTGGGATGGAATTCATAAATTGGAGTCTCTTTATAACAAGCATATTGATGTTCAGGGAGACTATACTGAATAACAAAGTGTATGTTAACCCATAAAATTGTGTTTTTTATCGAACCGCAAAACTTATGAAGGACCTAGTATGTATATACGAGTGTAATTGAAGATGTACTCACTTTAAAGCTTTACAACATGACAAACTAACATGAAAAGGTTGAAGTCAAGTAGGCAGAAACAAATCGTTTTGCAATCGGTACTAAACTGGACCATTTTGGACTAGTTTGATTTGGGTCAGGAAATTCCAGTATTTTGTCTACCAGTTCGACATTTCATTGCACGGTAAATATATATGTTTGCATGTGCATTTACTTAACCTCACAGGACGCTACTTAAGTCCGTGGTAACCAGTTCGTTTGTAAATAAGTTCATCCGTATGTGCATTCAAGTCGCCAGCAACACTTTCATAAACAAATTAGTACATTCATGGACACATTCGGTTCCAGCAAATTTTAAGGCAATGGAGGTTGGAAAAACATGTGTCGCAACATGCGTATGTATGAGTGTGTTTACATTAAATATGCAACAAATGTGCAATGAAAGGTGGCTAACAAGGCGGCACTGGAGCCACGGCGGTTGAGCAAAGAAGCAACATAACTTGCATGGCATATATGCATGTATGTGTTTATGTATGTGTGCTAAGAGCCACTGCTGCAGCAAATATCCGATTCTGCCTGCTTCTTGCCACTAAAAAGAACACGCAAACATTTTGTTTTGTTGCTGTTTGTTTGCCTTTTGTTTGGTAGTTGGCAGCTTGCACGTGACACCGGTACTTTGCATGTTTTGGTCGCTTGTGCGTTTGTGTGTGTGTGTGTGTGTGAGTGCGTGTGCTGGTTGAATTCAATTCATTTGCAGTCCTTTGCTTTTGCTTGTCGAAATATTGCGTTTGGATATATTCATTTGTACATTAGGATGTAACTCGAAAAAAGTTGCGGTTTTGCACCGAAATTATGAAATTTTTTATATTTTAAGAACTCCACCAAAATATTTCAGAAAAATATAATGGGTAAAGAGATGGACTGATTTAAATGTACCGCCAAAAATCGATTTTTTTTTATAAAAAATTAGTGTTTAAAAATTGTTTCTCCAAAAAATGAACTCATTCGATGATGATCAGCAAAGTTTAAGCCTAAAAGTCAGACTCTTCCTGAGTCAATGAGCCCCCACAACCCTAGTTACCTCATGAAAGAGGACGGCAATTAGACAACTAATAGTGAAGAAACACTGGAATTATTAATGCAGACACACTTTCACGCCTGTCTATGCAATGAAAACGGTAGAACTCATCCTATAGTTCACAATGAAGGTCCCCCAATAGATTTAATAACGGAGGAAAATATAAAATTTGCCATCGGTCCCATCACGGGGACCAGAAGGAATTATCTCCGCTGACCTGCAACACACAATAAGTATGATTGCACCTAGACTCGCCACAATTTTTGAGGCAGCAGTACGATTTAATTATTTCCCCAAGAGATGGGCTGAAGTAAAAATGGTCTTCATTCCCAAAGCAGAAAAATTCACACATACGAAACCGAAGGACTACAGGCCGATTAGCCTATCATCCTTCCTGTAGCAACAAGCTATCACCTTCTCAACATGCATGCAGCAAAGGCAAATCAGTAGAGACAGCGCTTCACTCGCTAGTCGACTTGATTGAGAATTCACTTCACTATAAGGAATACACTCTTGCTGTCTTTCTGGACATCGAGGGTGCTTTCAATAACATACACCCCGAAGGAATTACCAAATCGCTAACGGAAATGGGAGTTAACAGAGCGCTCGTCTCGCTCATAGAACGAATGCTAGTAAAACATCCATTCAGAAATTTCCGATCAGGGGCGCACCTCAGGGTGGGGTAATTTCTCCACTTCTGTGGAACCTGACCGTCATTAATCTCCTATTGTAATAGCAATCTCTGGCAAACACCTTCCAACACTGTATGATTTTTCAACAAAGAGCTCTCAACAGACTATCACTATAGTGCAAAAGTCGAGGACTAGAAGTAGATCCGGAGAAAAAGGAACTGATACTGTTCAGCAGCATAAAACACTTGCTCTTCAACAAATACTTTTCGGGGGAAAACCCCATAAGGTAACAGAGAGAGCTAAATATCTAGGACTTGTGTTGGATAGGAAGCTAAATTGGGGACTCACAGTCGCAGATAGAGTGCGCAAAGGTACGACGGCGCTATACACCTGCGGAAGGCTCATTGGGGAAAAATGGGGTTGTACACAGCTGTAATTAGACCGATTCTCTACTACGGTATTGTAATATGATGGAATGCCCTTGAGAAGGGCGTGAACATTAAAAAGGTTGACAAGGTCCAAAGACATGCATCTGTTCTTATAACCCGAGCAATGTGAACCACACCATCGAATGAAGCACTGTATGCGATGTTACACTTCCTTCCGGTAGATCTGCAGGCAAAGTACATTACACGCATAAGACTGAGCACTTTAAGTAAGTGGTCAAACACAGACTATGGCCACGGTAAAATCCTGGATGATAAGTTGGTGCTTCCCGGACAGGTGGACTATACAGTCCCGCTTATACTTGCCATTACAGTGTTTACGACCCTCCTATACTCAAGGGAAGAGTGGGAACGGGACGATGTAAGCCAGGGCGAATCCATCCATGTATGCACAGATGGCTCAAAGCTCGATAGCAGGGTGAGCGGATGTGTATATTCCGAGCATCTGGGGATCTCCTTCAGTTTTCGGCTTCCCGACTACTGTAGTGTCTTTCAGGCTGAACTGACGGCAATAATGAAAGCCGTGACACTGGTACAGTGTGTTGCGATACCTTCCTGGAGATGATATCTATATTTTCACTGATAGCCAGGCGGCAATAAAATCACAAAATAGTCGACCACCTCCAAGGTAGCCATGAAATGCCGCGCATCTCTTAACGAGACGAGATGGCTGAGACATTGCATCTAATGATAATATGGTTTCCTGGCCATTCTGACATTGAGAGGAACTGCAGAGCCGGTACCAAATTGGCTGATGAGTACATAGACACTGAAAGAGTTGCGAATGAAAGACGGCATAATGAAGCCACTTGCAAAATCGCCCGACAGCTGTGGCCAACTTTCAATGATAAACGCACGGAACTCTTACTAAGAAGAGATAATCCCAGAGAATGGGTGTGCAAACACATGACTTCTGCAGAAGTTGTCTAGACGAGGAAGAGAAAGAGATGATCCGGCACCTTCTGTGCCACTGTTCTGCTCTATCCAGAGGTAGACTCGCCCTTTGGATGGACATTTCTTTAATGAATTAGAAGATCTCGGATCTGTCGAAATTAAGATTCTTATGAAATTTTTGAAAAGTACACATTGGTTTTAGGAGAGATAGGGACAAGCTCCCCACGCGACATCACAATAGGCTTTGAGCCTGAGTGTGTCCTGAAGTGGACAACCGCTTCAACCTAACCTAACCTAACCTATGTTTAGGTAGGCTGGTGAAATGGTTGAAGAACCACTCCGGCACTTGCAAATGAATTAAATAAGTGAATAAAAAAAAAATAATAAATAAATATTTAAATAAATAAATTGAATAAGTAAATAAATATATTAAATACATTAAAAAATAATAAACTGAACTAAAAAAATAAATAAATAAATTAATTAATCAAATAAATGAATAAATAAATAATAAAATAAACGAAAATAAAATAAATAAATAAAATAAATTATTAAATAAATAAAAAAATGAATTAAATAAATGAATTAAAAAAAGTACAAGAATAAAAAAAGTAAATAATCAAATAAATAAATAAATAAATAATAAAGTTAACTGAAATAAAATAAATAAATAAAATAAATTGTTAAATAAATAAAAAAAGTGAATTAAATAAATGAATTAAAGAAAGTACAAGAATAAAAAAAAGTAAATAATCAAATAAATGAATAAATAAATAATAAAATAAACTAAAATAAAATAAATATATAAAATAAATTGTTAAATAAATAAAAAAACTGAATTAAATAAATGAATTAAAAAAAGTACAAGAATAAAAAAAAGTAAATAATCAAATAAATGAATAAATAAATAATAAAGATAACTGAAATAAAATAAATAAATAAAATAAATTATTAAATAAATAAAAAAAGTGAATTAAATAAATGAATTAAAAAAAGTACAAGAATAAAAAAAGTAAATAATCAAATAAATGAATAAATAAATAATAAAATAAACTAAAAGAAAATGAATAAATAAAATAATATAATAAATAAATGAAAAAAATGAATTAAAAAAAGTACAAGAAAAAAAGATAAATAAATAATTAAATAAATAAATAATTGAAGAACTAAATAAATACCGCCCTTCTGAAAAATTCACCCATACATATACATAAAAAATAAAAGAAATGGCAACTAGTCATGGTTCCAAATTCACTAGTAACGCCCGAATTCGATACAGTTGCATTCCCCTATTGGGTTCTCGTCTGCGATTCGTATCAAAATTAAAACCGCACTAAAACCGAAAGTTAATATTTGTCTTTTACATTGTAAGCCACAATTAATTTGGCATTTTGGCATAAACTTTTGCCACAAACACAAAAACAAAGGCGCACATATGAGTAGGTATGTATGTATGCGTGCTCACGTGCGCTGTAAACTGAATTCAAATAAATTCATAGCTTTTTATGCAAATTCCCTACGCTCACCCACAAAATATGCACACACACACGCACACATACTCGCATAAATATGCCAGCAAATATCTGCGTTTGTATGTTTGGCTGCTCTTGCATGCAACTGACGTTGTGTCACTGCCATTGCTGCCACAACTGTTTCTGATTTTTGTCATTGTTTTCATTGTTAGTTTTGTTGTTATTCTCATATTACATTTGTACTTTTCATCATTAGCATGCGCGTATGTGTGTGTGTGAGTATGTGTGCATATGTGCAGCAATTATCCGTTCATTGTACTTGTTGTCTTTGCCCTGTTGTTACTTTCATTGCGCACACACACACACATGCACACATTTATTTATTGTTGACTCTAATTTGGTTTGGTTGTTTTGCTTGTGTGTCTGGTGTTTTTGCTAATAATAATGTCCATTGTTTAATATTACAATTATTGCATAAAGTTTGGTTGCACAGCTGGCCGACAGGTTGTTGAGGTTAATTTTTAGTAGATTAGTGAAATCTACAGTGGCTGCTGTGCATACATGCATAGGAATATGTGTGTGTGTGCTCGCAACTGCATGATTGGTGAAGCCATCGTAGCTAAATATTTACTTGCACACACACACTAACATAGTTGCACGAGTGATTATTAAGTGCTGTTTTTAAATCTGTTAACATTTTTTATAACCAGGTTTTCTAAAATTTATGGAGTAGGCGAATTCATAGTCACTGAGTGCCAAATAGGTTTGAAGCTGCAAAGAAAATGCATTACGGGTCGGAAGCTTCTCAGAAGTGGTGACATTCTTTTCCATCTTTTCGAAACTCGTCTCAAAAATAATTTAGGTTTTCGCATAATTTAGATTTTCAAGTTACTTACCATTCGCTGCTTGGGCGGGCGATGTTTTATTATCATTATTTCCTGCCTGCAATGAAAGAAAAATCAATTTTAAGTGAGAAATATTTATATTTGTACGTAGATATATATTTCATTCATATTTACGTTTGACTATTACAAATACTTAAAATCAAATTCATATGTATCGGGTGTTTTTTACGAGCTAGAGAACTTAAAAGGATAATACAAAATAGAAAAATTGGGTATGGGCCTAAGTTTCCGCCCTGGTAAAAAAGATGTCGCTATTCATACTAAATATTTTTGTATTTGCTTTAGTAATAGACTGGTGACTTGAAGGTGTATATGTGAGGTCTCGATCAGAGTAGTTGACATTCGTTTGAAGCGTAAAGATCCTCTTTTATCTGACGTCAAAGCATGTCTACGTTCGTCCCGAAAAAACAGCAGTTGCTTCGGTCAGACTTCAGTATTACCTTTTAAAGAAAAGTGCAGCTGAAACCTGTCGTTTATTGATCAATATTTACGGTAATCACGCTCCAACAAATACAACTTGGTTTCGACGCTTCAAAAGTGACAATTTCGACGTGAGTTATAAACATCGCGAAGGGGCACCGAAAGAATTCAAAGATACTCAACTTCAACAATTATTGGATGAAGACGAATGTCGAACGTCGAACGTCGAACCCTTGATCATATGTCTTAAGATTTGGATATGGATAGATCAACCCTCAGTAAACATTTGCACACGATGGCAATAGTTCAGAAAGCAGGTAACTGGGTGTCACATCAATTGAAGGAGAGGGATATCTAGAGTTGGTGATGTGTGAGATGCTTCGTGAACGACAGAAAAGAAAAAGGTTTTCTGCACCGCATTGTGACTGGCGATCTATTATGATAAGCCTAAGCGTCGAAAAAGTTAAAGCCTTCCAGGTGAATCAGTTCCATCGACAGCGAAAAAAAATATTCCTGCTTCAAAAGTTACGTTGTGCATCTGGTGGTATCAGAAGGATGCCATCTACTATGAACTCCTTAAACCATCTGAAACCATCACTGGCGATCGTTACCGACTGCAGCTAATGCATTTGAATCGAGCTCTCAAAGAAAAGCGGCCGGAATGGGACAGTAGACATGACAAACTGATTTTGCTGCATGACAACACCAGGCCACACGTTGCTAAATCGGTCCTGAAATATTTAGAAAAACTGAATTGGGTAATCATGCCCCACTCGCCGTATTCCCCTGACATTACACCTTTGGATTACCACCTATTCCGATCAATGCAGTCAGCCCTTATTGGAGAGCGGCTCACTTCTTACGAGAGCATCGCAAATTGGCCCAATGAATGGATCAAGTCAAAAGAACACGAATTTTTCATCAGAGGAATCCGTATGCTGTCTATGAGACGGAGTAAAGTCATAGCTTATAATGGCACATAATTCGTAACCTTTAGAAGAAATTGAAACCGCTATGTAAAGCATGAAGTCTGAAAAATCGAGAGAGGTCAATAACATAATAGCAGAGATGCCAAAAGTGGACCGCAAAACCTCAGCATAAATACTGGTGCCCCTTTTTTAGTCTATAAAGGAGTCGGAAGCACTGCCAGACGATTGGATGCAGGGGATACTTGTGAAAGTCTCAAAAACAGAAGCCACAACCGAGTGCGGTAATTGGAGGGTATCACGCTGCTCTGTGCTGTCCTTGAAGTCCAATACAAAGTTTTTCTAACAGCGGTCCCCCTTGGCAGGCAATGGAAAGCCTTCGAGTGTATTTCTGTCATGAAAAAGCTTCTCATAAAAAATATCTGCCTTCCGGAGTCGGGTAGAACTGTAGGTCCCTTCATTTGTGGAACAACATCAAGACGCACACCACAAATAGGAGGAAGAGCATGGCCAAACACCCAAAAAGGGTGTAAGCGCCAAAACAAGATCGGCCGCACATTTCGTAAGTAACAGGTTTCAGGCCTGGGAAATCATATATAGACCGAATAGCTGTTCTCTGAGTCATTGCAGAGCAAGTTAATGAATAGTCGCGTGTGGAGTTGCCTGATCTTCAATCGGGCACATCCCAGGTGGTGGATAGGGAAGCCCTGACCTTCCCAGATGGGTTAGGCTCCAACACTCGAGTGATGACTCAAAGTTGGCGTAGAATCAGAGTGCCATCTGTGAGCCACACAGGTTAGGGAGGAATCGCGAATTAAAATCATCATCGGGTAATGGACAAGGAAAGGATGATTACTCCAAGTGGAACCCACACAGCTGTCAATCCACCCGCTCCGGCAGCAGAAGCATGGAGTCTGAATTCCCAACCATTACCAAAGTCTCTCAGCTATATGAGCGGGAGCACATCCTGGAGGAGACGGGGGTTGCTATCGCAATCTTATCTTCTTCAGAGACAGAGAATCGTTTCCCAGTTTCGGAAGGCTTGCATTGTGAAGTCACTGCCGTGGCGGCACGACCCCTCAACGAAGCCGAGAAATCGAAAAGCGTGGCAAGGAGGAAAAGGAGGAAGCGGTTACCGAGGCTCATGAGGGAGAAATCTTCATGTGACTCTGCCAATCCTTCTGCGTCTGTGTCTTCCTAAAGACCTCGTTCGGCGGAAGTGACACCCACAGAAACCACCGAACCCTCGGTGGGCACGGGCGCTCCCAAACTGTCTCGCTCTCGAGGTAAGCGGTGGAAGACGATGGCTGAAAGCAGTACACCTCCCTGCCCTACAGCTGCCGCTAATTGGCGCGCCATGACCCCCCATGGTACGAGCGCGATCTTGGCGCCAGTCAATATGGCGGGTAAAGGTTCTGCTCAACCTCAACAAAAAGTCCAACACAGCTGTTTTGGACGAAAATTTCGTCAGTGGAGGATGACTAGCTGGACATTTACCCGAGCACATTCAAGGGTGTTTACAAGCCATCTTATATCGAGAAGGCTGCTGGTCCACGACCTGTGGCTGTGATCGGTGAACTGGAGCCTGACCATCAGCTGACTGATGCAGAAATCAGATGCTGTAAAAGTTTTCAGTCAGCCTGTCTAACTGGGCCTCTCCTTGACCGGACTCCCGTTCCTTGGTGGAATCGAGAGCTCCAGGAGAGTTGAGACAACCTCTAAACTGGGCCCTCAAGACCAATCTTGATAAGGATTGGAAGCGATACCGTAACGTAAGAAAAACTACAACAGTTATTCGGGAGTCGAAAAAAGCTTCTTATAGGGAGTTCTGCAGCGGCATTGAATCTCTGAGTGACACGGCGAAATTGGTTAGGATCTTAAAAAGCGATCCAACCGCAAAGCTGGGGCCACTTAGGAAATCTGATGTCTCCTTCACGGAGAGGCAAAGTGAGACACTAAGCTTGCTGATGCAATCTCACTTTCCAGGTAATTAAATTAAGCAATTTTATTAATTTCTTTATTATTATGCAAAATTATTATAATGCAAAAATGGGACAATTTAACTTAATATCTCATTGCTGGTATTTTTCATATTTTCTTCCGGATCAGGCCTTGGCTAAAATATCTGATATGAAATGTGTCAACTTCAAGCGTTTCTTTGCTGCGTACTTTTAATTTTATAAAAAAATGGGGTCTGAGCTTTGTTAAGGGATAAATTACCTTTCCAATAATACCAAAGACGTCTATATTTGAGAGGACAAGTTTTTTTTTTATTTTCCCGCTGAGAAAGCACTGTGCGACGAGTCCAGATCAAATTATGGTAATATATTTCTTTATTTTCAAGGGACTGCAGGTCTTTATTTGTTTCATTGGGATTTGGATTTTTGTTTTGTAACAGAAATGTGTTTCCAGTCTTAGTATTAATTTTTTGTAAACATTGAGAGACTTTTATGCGAAAGCTTTCGGAAAAAGCAATCTGCTCAAACCACCTCAGTAAACTTTAAACAGTAAACTAAATTTTTGTTTTTCGAGAGACATTGCAACCACGCCGTGCATTAGCTGGTAAATAAGGCTAGAATCAAATCGTTTGAAAGCTTATGTAATCTTGAAGAACATTTCCATGAAAGTAGTAAACTAAAGTACCTGGAAGCAAATAAAACTTATAAAGAAGTTTGCAAATGAAGCAATGAAGTATGGTATACGGTCTTTTAGAAAAAAACAACACGATTAACGATAGTGCCTATTGCAGGAAACTAGTAAAAGAGAAAAAAGCTTAAGTTTTCGAAATTAGTGCAAGGCTCGCGATGTCTGTCGTTCTGAGCGATAAGATACGCATAGGTATAGTAAAAGAGTCACGTTTTCATTCAAAGACATTAGGGGCCATTAGCGATGAAGTCTTATTTTCCTTATAATGTAAACTTACGATGTGAGATGACGGTAGAGTCAGAACGAACTGAAAGTTACTCGATTTAGTCTCCCAGTGACGAATATTACTTTGAATCTGATAAGGACCTTCGGAATTGCTTCGTCAAATGGAAGTGAAATCCGTGCAATAAAGAATTCATTCAGGCATTTCAACATTAGCAGTGATAGCAGTTTGTTTATAATTATTTTTTGATTTTATGAACATTTTTTTTTGCGTTAAATAAATCCTTAGTTTTTATAACTTTAAACGTATTTCTTTTCTTTGCTGCGCACTCCAATACCTCTTGCTTGCTTAAATTGCTTCCACTTAATTTTGTCTTTATGTCGAGTTTGTATGTGAAGACGATTTCCACTTTTCTTTCACTTTTCCTAGTTCTTCAATATTTCCATTTACTTTTCAACAAACAAGCAAGGTGGCGCAAAATTAATCATCCAATTTTGTTTTTGAATAACTCTATTATTAAAAAAAAAATTAATAGTGGCACACAATTAATCATCCAATTTGTTTTTAGATAATTTTTTTTACTAAATAAGAAACAAATTACTTTGAGTGATCAAAATCTTTATGCTCCCCACTGCTTGGCTGTTTGTATACCGCAACTGTCTAGTTCACAATTGCCAAATATGACTGACATACAATGCCATTTGCCAAAATTAACAATCTTTCGATAGGCTGATTAATTTTGCGCCACCCTGTATTTACCTAAACTTCCATTAATCTCTTATTTCATCATCCGCCTGTTATGCCCTTAGGGCTTCTCCGTGAGGAAACTGGCAAAAATAACAGTAATTAAGTTGTCTAATAGCTGGGCAAAACAACTTAAAAAAATGTATGTGTGTGAATGCACGAGTACATTAAGCACACAAACAGGCTCATTGAGTACACAAACAATATAAACTGTTATCATTGTCATAAGCGTTAGGCAATCTGTGGCAAAAAAAACAACAAGAAATTCTTAAACGTAAAATAATAAATTAAAAAAAAAAATTTAAAATAAAAGTGAAGAAAAGGTGAAAGAAGAACGTTAAAATCAGTAAACAAGCGCAATGTCGCAACGAAAGTGACGGTGTGGGTAGGAAAATGAAATTATAAAATAATAAACGGAAAAAATTGATAATAAATGAGGGCGCAAATGGCAACTAAATAATGTGAAAAAGGACGCGCGTAAACGCAGGCCAGTGCTACGAGGGTGACAAAGCATGAGGCTGAAGACATTATAAAGTCTTCAATGCTTTTTTGTGCAGTTATTTTTTGTGTTAAAATGTGATGGCATACAACTTAAATTCCTCCTTGCGCTATTTCTTGAATACCTGCTGATATTTGCAAGGTAAGAGTTAGACGCTTTTCGGTCGTATTCGGCAGACAGTAATGAATATTTTAGGAAAGCACAAGAATACAATGCCGATTACAAGTCAAATCCTTGTTTGTGCTGTCCTTTTTAAGAAGATAAAAGCGGTATTACTATGAAAAAAAAATGTATACAAAAATTTTAAAGATGTTTGACCGAAATACTTGAATATTTAGCTAATCAAATTGCCACCCATCTTTAATCTACTACAACTTTTTAGGATTTCTACAAACTCACACCTTCAACAAAGGCGCCTCTGATCTCCCAAACATAGTTTAAATATTGGTGCTTGCATGACTTGCCGACTTCAAGTATTCCCCAGCACTTCTTTTCACTTGCAATTTTTTCTTTGGTTTCATATTACTTTCATGTTGTCGTCGCCCGCCCACTTGTTTACACTTGCAACCACTGCTTTCATGCCTAGCCTCTGCCTCCAAAGCTACCTTCCACCCAGACGAGTCATCTCATTATAAATACTTTGCCTTCCAATTTATTTCATTGCTTCCGCCTACTACATAATTCGGTTTTCTTCCGTCAATTTTTGTTTTGTATACCTTTTTATACTCCACTTGTTTTTGTCGCTGCCACTTGTAAAGATTTTGTGGGTTTTCCCTTTTTTCTTCTTAGAATTTTCCTAGTCATTTCCACACACTAATTTTATGCTTATCTGCCCTGAGGGCGGGAAAAAGAGCGTAAAGCCAAGCTAGAATGGAAGCCAAGTGCTAAATATGGGTAGAGAGAGGGAGAGGGAGGGAGAGAGGGACGGCCGCCGAAAACAAATAAACAAGTCTACAAATGAGGTGGGCTACCCGCTTGTTGCACAAACAACAAGAACAGCAATACCGAAGTAAATAATAAAATTTTCCTATGCACACACGCACATACATATGCACACACACATACATATGCACATATGTTTGCCTCCTGTGGTTGCTTTAGTACTTGTTGCTTGTGTCAGCAGCCGCTTATGCCACCTCGTTTGCTCCGTGCGCTATTTGGTATTACTAATCTTTTTTTTTGTGTTGCTATTGTGGAACCTTCAGTGGCACTTGTGCGCTGCCACAAGCCAGGATGAAATGTTATCACTTTACAAAATTGCTCATTAGCACGTGCTAATATGGCACTTGCCACGCAGCTTACACGCATATGCCACCGTACGCATACATACATACATACATGCACACATATGAGTACTTCGGGAAAAGTCAGCGAGTTGAGGGTACACCTTTGCCAAATCTGTGGGCAGCTTGTAGGCGAAAGTTTCCCTAAAGTAGAGAGTATGCATGTATTAGGGATGCCAGTATTTTTTAAAGTCCCGGTGTGTGCGTCTTGATGTTGTTCCACAATTGGAGGGACCTACGGTTTCAAGCCGACTATTAGAAAAATTTTTTTTCTTCATTTTAAGCTTTCACCGAGATTCGAACATACATCTACAATTCCATTGTATTATCTGGTTTTGTTTCACCTCAATGGAAAGCAGCTCTAGTAAAAATGATCCTCAAACCAGGAAAATAACCGGGGTAATATTGTAGGGGAGTTTCTCGAACAATAATGATGCAATTTGCCTCGAGTTAAGTTTTTGCAAAATAATAAATATCTAAACTCCAGAACAAATCCCGAGATTCTGAAATTTTAATAACGAATACCCGAAAATTGCGGGATCGTAAAAATCGAAAAAAAATTACATCCCTATTAATCATGTATGTATGCATGCATTTATGTAAAGGCTTGTATTCTTACAAAAATATGGGTTGTTTGAAATTTGTGTCTGCCCGCCGCAAAGGGAACAAGCAAAGGTCACCACAAAAATTGAAATAATCAAAAAAATTCCTACACTACCGAGATTTTTATTGGATGGATTTTGCTGTAGCAGGCAGGCACTTGATTTCTTATTCAAGCTGAAATTCTCACATAGTTGGGATATGAGGTAAGTGATTATTTTCATTATTATCAGTTACAGTGTGTTGAAACCGGTTAACTGAAAAACTAAAATGCAAACTTTTTTACTATTTCAACTTTATTAAGCCTGGTCATATGCCTCCATTTGTCTCGGTTTCGTGTCTGTGTCCTCCACGCCCGAAATCCCAATAAGCCTGCGTCTTCTTCTACACCGTAAATTCATCTAAGCGGTGAGCGGCCCCTTCTTCTCGGTCTGTGGCATTTACCGAAGAGTATTTGTTGAGGTGGGTAGTCCGTGTTAGCCCGCAATATGTGACCTGCCCATCTGAATCTGTTGGGGGTTATTACAGATGGGTGCGCATACAGTTTTTCGAGTTCATGGTTGTAGCGTTTCCGTCATTCGGCTTTATCGCATATCGCGCCAAAATTTTTTCGCAGAACTCTCGTTTCGAAAGTCAGCAGTTTCTGTTTATCTGAATCTCTGAGTGTCCACGTTACACTACTGTATAGCGCTAAACAAATTATAATTGAGCGATACAGTAAAATCTTTATTTTTCTGTCTAGGAGGCGACTTTTTAGATGTTGACACAGCGAAAAATAGCAGCGGTTGGCCAAAAGGATTCTGTGGCCGATTTCTGCAGTAATTTTCTTGTCATGATTAATGATTACTCCAAGGTATTTAAATTGCTTCACTACTTCAAAACCATAGTATTTGTCCCACATTGTGTCTGACAGATAATGTAGCTGAAACTATCGCTTTAGTTTTGGCTTCGATTATTTCTAAACCCATGCATTTTGCTGACCTTTCAATACTTGCGAAGGCTTCTTTCAAACTCGGCAGCGAGAATGTGATTATGTCTATGTCGTCCCCGTAAGCCCGCAATTGAACCGATTTAAAAAAAAAAAAGTTCCATTTGTGTTTATGGCAGAGTCCCTGATAACCTTTTCATTCATTAAAATTAGTTCTGATTATTTATGGAATTTAGCTTTATTTAAATGGGTGCTTCGGCTGAGCTTGCAGTAGCTCTTATTGTTCTGGAATTATCTCTGAATCGTTCTTCAATCATCGTCATAATAATAGGCTTTATCGGCATATCTCAAAAAAAGTTGAAACGAAGTCAGTTTGTAGCTCCGCGAAGGCGTGACAAAAATCACTGATTAGAATATTATAGAGCTTAGTGCGGAAAAGATAGGTCGTTGGAAGGCGTGTGTCGCTCTTAGTAAGCTGAGATCACTCACCAATGAACTTTTCTAAGGACTATGCCGGAGTCTAAGGGCGTAGTACGCTGTTTACTGCTGTTGTTTAGGGGTTAAGTTCTTGCCACGTATGCTAAGATGGCCCAAAAATAAATGTTTTTAATTTAAAAAAAAATTCCATAAGCTACCGCTTAAACTTAAACTATGGTTAAAAAATTTGGATACAATTTTAGGAATAGTTTTATTGAATTCCTAAGACAAAAATGCATTTTTCCGCAAATTTGGGATAAAATATTGACAGAAAAATATTTCATCTCATGCAGCGGCCTTGGTAGTCTAGCGTGTCAGTGGCGCAGACACACGAAATTTAGCGAAATCCTCAACCATCTGTGTGATCTTTCTGGTAGAAAAATGTGACACACAGATGGCGCTCCAAGCAGTAAGAAGTCGTTGTTCCTAAGCAACGACAGGTGGACATTCCCATTACTTGGACTGGTAGCGACAGGCTAATCACCTACCCTGTCAGAAGTCAAAATAGATTAACGAAACCAACGCAAGACTGAGACTTGTCGAGGGTCGAGGCCCTATGCTTCCAAAAGGAGTGAAAAAGGAAAAAAATGCATCTCCTCTTTTAATTTCCCTTCACAAATGCCAAAAAAATGCTTCATTGAAAAAGTAATAATTTTAACTATAATTCAAAAAATTTTATTTTGGTTTTTTTTTTTTCAATTTGATTTTTTTCTTCTGATTTTTCCCGGGGTCCAGGGTTCCTATATAAATTCAAAATTTTATTTTTTATATAAATAGGGCATCACGACATGGCGCGGAATGAGTAATTATTTAATAAAAAAGAAATTAAAAATATGTAGGTATCTCATTTTTTTGGTCATTCAGCACATTTAGGCGATACCATCACTTTAATGTTCACACGTCGCTATTGGGAGTTAATCCTCCTAGCCTAGTATTGACTAACTGATATTGTAGAAAACTTAGTCCTCGGCGTCTGATATTTTACAAGAAATTTCTAAAACCGAGGACGAGAGTGTAAACACAGAGCGGAGTGATGTGCCACTATAGAGCCAGTAGACCACAGCCTCTCCTTATCCAAAACTCTCAAAATAGTTCGTATTTAATTTTTTCTTTTTCTGCCAGAAATATATTATAAAAAAAATTAACCGGAAGTTTTTAATAATTTCAATAAAAACTTACTTTTCATTCTCTTTTCCCCACTTACAGGGTGGCTGATGAAAGCCGCTACCAAAAAAAAATTGAATAACTTTTTTTCTTTTTAAGTTATCTGTTCCATTTTTGTTTTAATTTGCAGATTGATCTTTAAAATTTATTAAAATGGATAACTGGGACACGCAAACAAGAGTTTGGATAGTCCGCCGCTATCACGCACTGGAGTCCGTAGTTTTGGTACAGAGAGAGTACAGGCGGATGTTTGGCGGCGATCCCCCGAGCAGATGGACCATAATGAGACTGGTGAATAATTTTGCTGAGCAAGGAACAGTCGCAAGAAGGCCCTATCATCGAAACCCACCAGTTCGGACGGAGGAAACGATCGCTGCTGTAGCTGCAGCTATACAAAGCAATCCAAGGGTTTCAACAAGAAGCTTATCTGCTCAACTTGGTGTCAGCCGACAGTCTTCGCAAACAATAATGCACAAAGATTTAGACTTATTTCCCTACAAAATTCAAATGGTTAACAAACTGAATGCAGCAGACTTGCCGATTCGCTTGGAATTTTGCCAGAAGATCCTGCAAATGGTGGAAGAAGACCAAAACATGTTAAACTGCCTTTTCATGTCTGATGAGGCCCATTTCGATTTAAACGGCAATGTGAACAAACAAAATTGTCGAATATGGAGTACTTCTAACCCACAGATACTCCACGAGACGGAATTGCATCCTCTTCGCGTGACAGTGTGGTGTGCGGTTTCTTCACGCTGTATTGTCGGGCCTTATTTTTTTGAAGAAAATGGTCACACTGTTACGGTTACTGGAGACCGTTATTTGAAAATGCTGAAAGAATTTTTCTATCCAGAACTACGCCGAAAGAGAATTCCTTTCAACTCTGTGTGGTTTCAACAAGATGAGGCAACGTCTCACATAGCCCAGACTGTTATGACAGAGTTGGGACGAAAATTTCCCAATAAACTGATTTCAAGAAACTCCGAATTTCGTTGGCCCCCCAGGTCGCCTGACCTTACTGCACCTGACTTTTTCTTGTGGGGTTTATGTAAACAAGAAGTTTATAAAACAAAGCCAACAAATTTGGATGAACTAAAACAATCCATTCGGGCAACAATTGCGGCTATTCCTGTCGCAACTCTCAAAGCAGCAATGAACAAGTTTTTACTAAGATGCCGCACTTGTGTCAACGAGCATGGGGGGCATTTAAATTCAATTATTTTTAAAACTATTATAGTTAAGCTACATTTAATAAAATTTAATGACCTTCAACTTGAAAAAAAAATAAATGAATTCCATACACTAAAAAAAAAAGTTATTTGAGTTTCTTAATGTAGCAAAATTCATCAGCCACCCTGTATTTTAGGTTATGAAAATTCTAACACCACCTAACGAACATCTGCCTTTATATCCCTCAGAAACTGCGCTGCTTATGTGTACATTTGTATGTATATGTAGGCATAATCATTTAACATTTTCATATTCTGCGCCATGAAGCGTAGCTGTTGTTTTTAGCCTTAGGCTGTCATTCCCCTAGATCGCACACGCACTACCTACCAACGCATCTCATTTGCCATTCCATAAACACTTAAGGAAATCTTAGGAAATATGCAAAAATACAAATTCAACTTAAAAAGCAGCTCAAGTACAGTCATAAATGGCGCCGAGCTATTTCGAGCTATTTATGTTTATAAAGCATACTTCAAGGCGCTACGAGAGAAATATATACATGCACATATACAAATAATGGCATATCTCCTGCTCTACGTAAAAACGTTTATATGTGCATATATCTGTATCTGCTGCTTGCTACATATCAGGGTGGCTGTTGGTGCTGGTACAAGCTTGAAAGGCTTTTATGCGTTTTAAATTGGGTCCTAAAGTGCTGTCGAGAGACTTAGCTGGTGGAGTGGGTTAACGGCGAGAAATCACAGACAGGCGCTCATTTTTCGGTAATTTAGCTAAGCGGTTGGCATCAGCACGGGCACATAAAAGGATGTCTAAGAAAACTGGAGCAATTGAGAGCGTGACGAATGCTGACAGCCATTGAATAGATAATGTCAGCATCTTACACAGCTGGAGACAAAAGCTGCGTATAGGAATCAAGTACTGCTGGTTGAAAATCTACAGATGACTTATGCTCCTAAGTATTCATAAATGTTTTTCTTTCAATGGCATTTCGCCTTGCCTCCCAATTTGCTTCACTTCTATCTCCAGCGCTTCTGTGCGTAGTCAGGGAACAAAAACCCCCTTTGTAATTCTACCTTTCGCATGAACGAGTGCCGCGTAAGTAGGTAAGCAGATAGACTGCTTGCTGAAAGGCACACAGGCACAGCGCAGACGTTCATAAATAATGAAGGGCATTAAGCTGTTATCATTTTAATTATTAATATGGCTGTATCGTATCGTTGCGCACCAAGCACCAAACACAGGAAACAACAAACAGCACAAATAGCACTAACAACTCAAACCACTGCTGCAATATACTCGCATTCTTTTAGCACCATATGTGGCAAGACAGGTGAGTTGTTGGCAACAATTTGTTGGCGCTGCTATATCTTCTCCTTTGGCTTGTGTTTGAGTCGCTTGACAGCCTGAAGTGTAAATAAGCAGATTTAATTAAGTTGTGTTTTATAAAAAATTAATATGGCAATCGACTTAGGTATGTGTTTGAGTGTGACTTGCTGCCATATGTGATTGATTGGTGGGTGGGAGAGGCAGTGCTTTTCAATTTCACACTGTAAAGTGGATAACATCGGCTAATTTATAGTAAGTTGAGTGATTTTTTCCGTAATGAATGGTCTTTTTTAATATATTTATTTTATGTGATTATTCGATGAAAGGCTCTTTCATGTTATTGTTACTATTTTACCACTACGACTCAACTCCATACTTATGCTCTTATGCTCTTATCGTAGTATGAATCGGGTTATAACATTCGTCTGCGATCGCACGAGTCCTGTATATGAATAGGAACAACAATTATAACATCAATGCTAATGCAATGTTGGAACACTACTCACGTTCAACAGCTAACTCTGTTGAAGCGCTCTGTTGGAGAATTCTGTTGAATAATGGGTTGATGAATGTTACCAACAACAAACAGTATAAGTACATAGAGTACATTGTTGGGTGTTGTAATGCAGCTGGAACTGTATTGTGAGATTGTGTATTGTGTGATTTATGTAAACTGTAAAAGAATGTCATCCCGTTAACAGTCGATATTGCATAGGTAGCTAACATTTATTTTAAGTTCTATATGCTGATGCTAGCTAACTTCAGAGATGAGATGATCTATTCTCTTACAGGTGGTAGGAATAGAAAATTAGCGATCTAGATCAGAGTGAAAGGGATCTAACGAAAAACAGACATTCAGTACAGATCGGCTCGTTTAAGAAATATACAATTAAAGTTGGCAGGTATAAATAAAAAATAAATGGTCTAGATCAGCGAACAAGGGACCCAACGAAACAGACAATTCGTACAGACCGGCTCGCTTAAGAAATGTTCTATTAAAGTTGGCAGGAATGAACTCAACGGCAAATAGACCGGCTCGTTTAAGAAATGCTCTAATTAAGTTGGCAGGGAGGAATTTAAAAGAAATTTGAAGAGTGGCTGCAGCTTCTGTGTGAATCTTCAGAACTATTTGCCTGACCCAAATGAGCATATTTGTGTTTTTTTGTATCTAAAAATGTTAAAACCCAAGCTTAATTTCAAACTAAAACAAAACTAATAAGCTATCGTTTTTCAGCTTGTCGTTTTTCGAAATTTCATGGAGTTATGACAATAAAATATAGAACAAGTTTTTTCTAATACGAGGTGTGTTCAAAAAGCAAGGTTACTTTTCAAATTTTGATTTTCGATTTTTTTGGTTTTGCTGTGTTGGTATGTAATTAGATATATGTAGATATGAAATTATATTATTTTTTTGAACGAAGCTGATGTTGACGAAGGAAGGCCCAAATCTTTCGAGGACACTGTATTGGAGGCATTGCTTAATGAGGATCCGTGTCAAACGCAAGAAGAGCTTGCTTCAGTATTAGGAATTACCCGCCAATCCATTTCCAAGCGATTGCATGCTTTGGGAATGATTCAGAAACAGGGGACTTGGGTTGAAGTTGAGTTAAAACCAAGGGATGTTGAACGTCGTTTTTTCGCCTGTGAACAACTGCTCCAGCGACAAAAAAGGAAGGGTTTCTTTCTTCGCATCGTGACGAGTGATGAAAAATGGATTCATTACAGCAATCCAAAGAAAAGAAATGATTCAATAATTCACTTGCAACCATTTTTTCAGAATAAATTTGTATTTTCATCAAAAAATAGTGAGAACTTAATATAAAAAATTGTATTTTCATCCGGAATGTTCACCATTTGCATTTAGGTAAGCCTACAAACGATTACGCCATTCAGCTATTGCAGCACGCATGGTTTCCATGGATATTGCTCTCGCTGCTCGAACCAAAGATTGTTTGGGGCTCTCCAAATTCCTGTGAGTTCTTCGACAAGCCGTACTCTTCAATTCTGACCACTTTATGCCAATGAATTCAGATCTGGGCTTAGGCGCTATGAACACAGGAATATTGTTTTTTAACCACAGCTGTGTGGTTTTTGCTTTATGGGCTGGAGCGGAATCTTGCTGAATGATTCAAAGCTCTGCAAGAGAGTAGAGAAGAGAGAGAGGAAGTCAGAGGAGAAGAAAGTACTGCTCAACTGCTTCACCACGCCTTCTAAGACATTCTCCTGGTAGACTTTTGCCTCGAAATGTCTATGGTGTTGGTTGGTACAGAAATACAAGCAAAAATACTCTTCTTTTTTTGACAGGTATGTTTGACAGGTATGTGAGTGCTTGGCCTTTTTGGTTAAGCGGATTGGCGGGGCTACTATGCCAAATTTTTATGGTAATATTAAAAATAATACAATATCAACAAAAAGAAAAAAAAAAAAAATACAAAACAATGCAAAATAATAAAATAACACAAAAAAAAAAAACACAAAAAAATTAAAAATGAAAAGTAATACAAAAAAATACGAGATAATAATAATAAATATATAAAAAATTAAAAAAAAAAATAATTTATTATAAATTAAATAAATAAAAATAAAAAATAATACAAAAAAAAATAATAAAATTAAAAAAAAAAAATAATAATAATAAAATACAACAAAACAAAAAACCAAATAGTAAAATACAAAAAAAAAATAAAAATAAGAAAATGCAAAATAAATAAATAGTGTTGTATTTGACTTGGAGAATTTACAATAACAAATATTTTTAAAATATTTCTTAGCTTAATACACTTTTTGATTGCGAAATATCTAAATTTGTCCGACATTTTTTAAACTCGTTGAGATATGATTAAAACACGACAAAAAAATTCCAAATAGTAAAATAACAAAAAATTAATAAATAGAATATAATAATAAATACAAAATAATAAAATTAAAAAAATATATATATTAATTAATAAATAAAACATAATAAAATTAAAAAAGTAAATAAAAACATAAAAAATAATGTAATTACGCAAAAAAAAAATACAAAATAATAAAATCAAAACAAATTAATAGGTCTATGAATAAGTTCGTGCGGTTTTTTTTCGAAATTAGAATTTCGGATCATTTCCATGGCTTTTAAACGTTTGGAAATGGTTGATTGATCAACTCCCAAAGTTTTTGCAACCTCTTCTTGCGTTTGAGCCGGATCTTGATCGAGCAATTCCTCCAATTCGGTATCCATGAACTTTGGCGGCGCGGCCAAAATCACCACTTTTAAAGCGTGCAAACCACTTCTGGCACGTTCGCTCAGCTAGAGCATGCTCACCATAAACTTCCACCAAGATACGATGACTTTCGGCTGCTTTTTTCTTCATATTAAAGAATTCCCCGCAAAAACACATTATTTGGCACGAAACTCGACATTTTCAAGTGTGGTAAAAATATTGTTGTTTACGCTTCAAATAAAAAACTTATACTGACGTTTGTGCCTTACGACAGTAGCTCTCCAATGAATGTTTGGAAATGTGGATCGATGGAATAATAATCAAGTTACGCCATCTGTTGTAAAACCGCACGAACTTATCCATAGACCTATTAAATAAATAGATAATATTTGACTTGGAAAATTTACAATAACAAATATTTTTAAAATATTTCTCAGCTTAACACACTTTTTTATTGAGAAATATCTAAGTTTGTACGACATTTTTTAGACTCGTTGAGATACTATTAAAACACGACAAAACAATTCAAAATAGTAAAATAACAAACAAATAATACAAAAAAATTAAAAATTAAAAGTAATACAAAAAAAATAATACAAAATAATAAAATTAAATTTAAAAAAATAAATAAAAGAATTATAATAATAAATAAATAAAACATAATAAAATAAAAAAATAAAAATAAAAATAATATAATTATAAAAACAAAAACAAAAAAAAAATACAAAATAATAAAATCAAAACAAGCAAAATAAATAGATAATATTTGACTTGGAAAATTTACAATAACAAATATTTTAAAAATATTTCTCAGCCTAATGGCAATTTTTATTGAGAAATATCTAAATTGGTATGACATTTTTTAGACTCGTTGATACGATTTTTTATAATTTTTTATGCAGTCATGTTACACATAAGAGCGTTTGGGAATTATGTGATCTCAGCTGTGGGCGTTTTTCGACGACCAGCTGAGAATGTTTTTACTTATGGATCTGTGCAATGCATATGTCTTAAAAAATATATTTACAGTCTCAACAAAATATGGCATGCTTAGTTTGTTTTTGATAGCTATAAAGGCTAGACGTGTTTTCGTGTGCTTGGCGATTCTCAGCTTATGAAAAAAATGCATCAAAAATCTAAATTTTCTGATCAAACATAACACCATAGACTAGTCTCAACTACCGTACTCTTTGAGGCATGACCTCAAAGCTGAGCTGATGCCATAGTCAAGCACTTTTTGTTCAGAGGTAGTTCGAGGATCGGAAAAAGCGTTTGCACAAAATTTGAATTATTTTGAAAGGGAAAAATAGATTTTGATATAAATCTAAATAAATAAACAAATATTTTCAAGAAAAATGAAAAACTAACCTTACTTTTTGACCACTTCTCCTACATCGTGTAAGTACACCTCATCGACAAATATTCCTACTTCAAACAAATTAATTAAAAAATAATAATGTAATGAACGAATTCTGTGTTAAACAAATCCAATTAGGTACACTTACAAATAAGCATACAAACGCACCCACACCACAACAAAATTTACTTAGTCAGTACTCTCTTGTAATTTAATTTCACTATAAACAAATTATAAAGTTTTACCATAAGTAATGTGGCATGTGTTGCAAGCACTTTGGGCTAACTAATTGAGTCTAGAGGTAGAAATAAAGTGGCAGCAAACAATAACGCAGCACAAAGAAAGCAGTCACCTACACATGTACATATATGTGCGTACATACATATATAACTTTGCATATGTATGTGTGTGAGTAAAATCTACTAGTAGAACCGCCATTTAGGGACATTGATCAATTGTCGTACGCCACAAAGCTTGTCACTAACAGGGCAACAATCACAATTACTCACTAACACAGCGAAGTTTGGTAATAGCGCACAACTACAACAATAACATAACAGCCATATTGAATGCACGAGAAAGGGGACCAGTAGGTGCACGAAACTGCAAACGGCGGCCAAGCGTAGATTTTTATGCGGAGTTTTAAGTTAAGTGCCACCCTGAAAGTTGGCTAGTCAATCAAGCGACTGAACTGGTTACAACAAAAACAATAGGTAACAACAAGTCCATATTGAACGCACGACTGTACGCTACGAAGGAGCATCCCGCCACCTGCCACCTGACACTCGCCACTGTTCAGCTACAATTGAGTGGCTGTGGTCTGTTTGTTGTTGCTTTAGTTGTTGGTCGAGTCGAGCCTGCCTGCCAGTGCATCACTTTTAATGCAATTAGAACGTAAATTACTTTATTTTTCGGTGCATTTCATTAAACGCACACTCTGCCAAATCTAAGTGTATGTATGTTTGTATGTAGGCGCACAAGCACTGGCACAAAGGCGCCGCTTTGTGTGGCCAGCGTGAGCCATTACTTGATGCGGTGGCTGCACGTTGTTGCACGCCGTTGACAAGTGACGGTAGTTTTTGTTGTGCATTACACTTGATTTTTGTAGTTGTTTGTGTGAAATAGCAGCAATTAGATTAGCAGTGGCTGCAGCCGAAAGAAGAGCGAACGAGTCACCATCCATCATCCACTGATTGTTCTCAATTACTGTTGCCGCCACTGTCAGTGCCAATGCTACTGTTACCACTACGCAGTCGATCTGTCGCTCTCTCTCTCACTGTCTATGCTCTGCTGCCGAGCCTATTTACATAAATGTGTATTGCGGTTGTTTTGCACATTAATTTCTTGCAAATTTACTGTTGGCTACCAGAGCGAAAAAATAAATAAACAACAACAAACATGGCAAATTATAGAGATCCTGAAATGTGCAGCTGTGTGAATTTGTTCGATACTACTTATTTTTATACATACAAACATTGCGTGTATGGGCGTGTTGTGGCTATCGCCACATGCCTTTGCAGGCTTGCTGCTGCTTAATTGAGTTTAAAATGACAAAATGCTGCTAATATGCAAGCGCTCGTATGTGAAAGTATACTCATATATGTAAGTAAATATGTGCATATGAGTATGTATTAGTGTGTAAGTGCATAGTCTTAATTTTTTAGTCAAAGCTGATGCCTTTTAAGCCAAAGTCCTGACTTTTTATGAAATCTCAAGCGGGTTTATAATGGCTGCTTTACCCTAAAACTAATCTGCGCCTAAAATAAATACCCTCAGCTTCCTGAATATTCATAAAATTCTGATACTTCGAATCCTGTCACAATGGAGATCTTCAAGTTTTCTAACTAAGTGTACCAGAGATTCGAGCTTATCGACTAGATAGTCCTGGACAGTGACAGAGAAGTTGCTGTATATTCTGCTCCGTCTGTTTTTTTGCCTTATTCACTCTGCTCGGAAGCATAGGGCTTCAACCAGACTCTTTCATCGTACACGGCTCTGGGCTGTTGTTTTTGCGCCGTCCCGCGCGATATCGGCATCTGCTAGTTCGCACAACATCGACCTTCTCCAAGTCTGTTTTGGTCGTTCGCGACCTCTTCTTTCTTGAAAGCTCCAGTCCAGTGCCATTTTCGAGATGCCATCTGGTGGTTTTCTCAAAGTGCGACCTATCCATCGCCACTTTCTGTGTTTGATTTGTCTAAGTATGGGTTCTTCATTCGTTGATTTCCACAGCGCGTCGTAGCTGCTAATGTTCGGCCAGAATATTCTGCAGATGATGCGGAGGCATTTGTCGACGAAAGATCGTAGCCTCTGTGTGATGGTCTCGGCGAACAACCATGTTTCACTACCAAATAACAATACTGACTCCCCACATGAGCTGAATCTTCGCTGTTTAGATCGCCTGGAGATTTGCGAACTCGCCCATACTGCTCGCATTCGCACGAACGCCGCCCGTGCTTTGTTTAGCCTGCATTTGACATCTTCATCTGCTCCGCCGTCTGTCGTGATAATACAGCCGAGGTAGCAGAACCCTCGACAAATTCCATGGGGCACACGTCAACCATTACAGGACTCGCTTATTGTGGTTGACTCCCTTTAGGCCTTATTTTCGGCCAAAGTTGTCGAGAAAGTTGGCTGCTGAATCTCGTTCGGGACTTTTGCTCCACAGTTACAGAAAAGCTTCAGAAATTCATGAATTGGAATGAAGAGTAGTTGGTTTTCGTAGGGAGCTTAGTGAGTTCAGTTACAATTGCATGATTCCATATTTTTACTGCGTTAAATTTAATGGGGTTCTTAATTACATGAAAAGCAGTGGAATAACGATCTGTCGGAATTAGATCTAATAACGTGTATCGTACTATAGTGACCGTATTTCACAACACGCCAGTTATTAACACGACCTAACCCATTTGCTTGGATGGTTGTCTTTTTGTTGAGAGAACCCTGAATCCTATAAGATTGGTTAAGATAAAAGTTCTAAACATTTTTGTTCTATGTTTCAACAATGATTAGGAACTTTTGTTCCTGTTCCAGGAACTCTAGGAATTTATGATCGTGATAAAGAAGTGCTCAACACTATCGGTAAAAAAATTTGACCTGCTCATTTTCACAGGCCTCTCTTGAGGCCACTTTTTTACTTTTAATATAATTTTGCAAATAATTGAAAAGAAGATAACCGCTTGGACTCAGATCTGAGCTTTACAGTGGATGAGGTGTAACTTTCCTTCCCAACTTTCGGAGCTTCTACTTACCTTTAAAGATGTGCGTGGTCTGCTGTTATCTTAGTGCAAAGCCTACTTCCATCTGATCAGTTGTTAACAGTACAGTTTTCAATACTTGGTTTTATAAGAGCGGTCCATATTGGCAGTTTATCCGAGTCTTGTAGTCAACATCGACATCGGATTTTCATGACTTTAGCAACATTTCACCGAATATTCGCCATGCCTCATCTTCCACGTTAGAACTTGCTGAGGAGCGTAATGTCCGCTTTAAATCGCTGTATACAGGATGGATACGGTAATTCAGGAAGTGCAGAAATGTGGCTATAACTTATTAAAATCATTATTTTTCTATTTGCTCTTTTTCAGATAAGACATGAAGGACTAATACTTAACTCAAGAAATGAAGAGACATGCGATTTAGAAATCTCTAATTTCTTACGTGCGTCCGTTCGTTTGTTCATAAGGTTCGCTCTGAATCGGAAGCAACAGACGACGACGCGGAATTTGTTGTAAAACGCAAAAAACACGGCAAACGTTTCGGTACTGTCGGATATGCAGAATTTATTCAACAAATTCAAGGAATCATTGAGGGTTTATTTCGAGAATGTTGGTTTACCGCACAATCAATCGTTTTTCCCAAACTTCTAAAGTCACAGACAAAAAAAGAAGTGGCCGTCCTCGTTTGGTTCGAACCAGTGCAGCTATAAAAGCCGTTCGGAGAATTCGCAGAAATCCCCTTAAAAAGCAGAAAATCATGTCCAGGGAAATGAATGTATCGACCAGCTCCATGTCAAGACTAATTAGAGATGATCTTCACATGAAGGCTTGCCATCGCTCAACTGATCAGTGGTCGTTTGAAGAAAAAGAGACTCGACAAGTGCAAGCAGAGTCTTCGGTGGCACGCAGTCCACGGCCACGAAAATACTCCTTTCACAGATGAGAAAATTTCCACTGGTGAAGAAGTTTTTAATAAACAAAAAAGTGTTGTTCCAATGGTTCAGCGTGGCCACCATCCAGCCTCCGTAATGGTTTGGTGGGGAGTGTCTCGTAAAAGCGTTCCATCTTTTCATTTCTGCGAAAAGGAGGTTAAGACCGGGGAAAAAGTGTACCAGGGGGATGCCTTAGAAGGCGTGGTGAAGCATACGAGCAGTACTCTCTTCAATGGAGGGAGTTGGATCTTCCAGCAAGATTACGCTCCAGCCCATAAGGCAACAACAACACCGCTGTGACTAAAAACCATTATTCCTCTGAGGAGCTCCCCATCAAGCTCAAATACAGGCCTCCGGAACACTGTAGTGTTTTCCAAGCGGAGGGAACTGCAATTAAGGAAACACTGGATTGGTTGCTCACATCGGTAATTACCGTTAGGGAATTAAATATTTATTTCGACTGCCAAGCGGCATTTAAGACCTTGGGCTCATTGTTTGTGTCTTCGAGATTGGTCGGGGAATGTCTGGCTTCTCTCTCGATTGCATCCGAATACTTCGATATCAGGGTCTGGGTTCCCGTTCCCGGTCACAGCGGCATAGAGGGAAACTGCTAGGCTGATGAGTTGGCTAGGCAGGGATCTTTGGAGATGGTTTCGTCGCGAAATGAGAGGATTGGGGTTCCCTTAAGAACCTGTGGTCTGCTCCTATAAAGACGGGCCTCGAGTGAACTCAGCGAGCGCTGGTCTAGTACGCAAACAAAGCCGCAGCTCTCGAGTTTGGTGGGTATCCTTACCGGAGATAGTCCGTTACGTGTAAATGCGGTGAGACTTGGGATTGCCTCAAGTCCGTTCTGCAGCAGCTGTCTTGAGGACGAGGTGGAATCATCTGAACACCTTCTTCTCAGCTACTCTGCTCTCGTCGAGCAAATGCTTACACATCTGGGCTCTCACTTTTTGGTTACACCTGTGGATATGGCGGGCTTAAATATCATACATCGGGTTAAGTTCATCAATAGCTTGATGCGGGTAATTACGAACGTAAATCAGCCACCGTCGGTGTCATCGTAAGTGCATGGTCATCATACACTAATCCCAAGAATCCTTCTTCCCTCCCTTCTCCTTTCTCCTTTCCCCTGTATAACATCAAAACGGACAAATTTTGAATGAATATTTGCCCTAGTCGGCTCCAAGCAAGGGCAGCCATTTAACCTAACCTAACCTAATGTTTAAGGATAGTGCTGCCAGACGCGTCAAAACAGAACGAAGTCTGTGTGCAGGTAGAATTTTACTGATATTACTAGAAGGCTGTTTGTAAAGTTTTAGGTATTTTTCCTAGAACTTTTTTCGTTCGCTCTTCAAAAAAATAGCCATCATTAGTCCAACTGCGGCTACGCTATCCACAGTATTTTTGCATAAAATTTCTTGCCGCGTAGCTGTTCATTAATTTTCAAAAATTTTATTAGGCTCGAGCTACCTGAAAATGTTATCCTAAGAAGGTAATATTTTGTGATGCTCATGAACTCTTATAAACGCCACTTTTTATTGCTGCTAAGTACAAAAAAAAAATTAAAAATTTCCTGCTAATATCCCACCCTAATGTACATACATCCACTTATTTATGCTCAAATCTCTACTCAATATTGTGCCTATCAACGGCGTGTCTTTTTTACTGTATTTAGCCAAACAATTTAATTACTGCATAATTTATGGGCATATTTAATTAAATCAAATACTAAATTCATTTGCAATTAATCCTGAAGTTGCTAGAAGCCCGGACGACTACTGGTCTCTATAATACAGCATACATATTTACAAATATATAAAGTGAAATAAATATATATACCTTATGACCGCTTGAGTTGCAGCATACAAAAATTCACACACAAACACACATACATGTATTATTTTACACACACATAAGCACACATATAAGGCGTGTCTTGAAGTTTCCTTAAACTCTGGCGCTGGCTGTGGTCACTTTCCCTTATTGGCCACCTCAAGGCAATGCCGCCTTTATTTACTCTCAAAAATCATTTATTCAATAAAGAAAACACCTTAAGTTTCATCATATTTGCCTTTTGGCAGACGTCTGCGTATAAATCAATTTTCTTTGCCCACATTTACAAGCACAACAACTCCGTACTTATGCAAATATGTGCAGAAATGTGTCTTAAGAGTAGTGAAGTGCTAAACACAGGAGAATAAATTCACGCACATACATATTTACAGCCATGTACTCACACTACTTATATTTATATTTGTATGTATGTATATTTGTCCAAAACACACCTAAAATTCGTCTAAGCAGATTTATGGTCATAATCCGGCAAGAAAGTTACTTGAATATTTTGCCAGCAAAGCGCCATAAATCACTCGAGATTTTATCGATACAAATACAAAGCTGCTTACACACATTCATCTATCAAGGAAGTGCACCAACAAAGCATAAGCCTGCATTTACACAAAAACATATTTATTATTTATGTATGTGGCTGTGTATGCTGAGTGCAGGTATGAAGAATAAATACAACAAAATTTGGCATGATTGCGCCTGTGACGATTTTATGCTGCTCGTATTTTGCCAACATTAATTTGAACATTGAATGTGAATGTAATTTTTTGAAATTATTTCTTTTACGAATACTGCCCATCAGACTCAAATTCAGGTTATCGAGCCACTGCAGTTCTTTCTAAGCAGAGGTAGCCGCAATCAAAGAAGCAGCTGACTGTCAAGAAAGCAAATATTTACTCCGATAGACAAGCGGCAATTCGGGTCCTCGGCTCAATGTTGATGTATGTATTCGAAACTGGTCAGGAAATACCTGGCTTCACTTTCAATTGCATTCCAATGCTTTGACATACGGATCATCTGAGTATCTGTAAGGCGGATGAGCTGGTTAGATTAGATTAGATTAAATTTGTGGGGGGTTGGACAAGTCCAAGCTTTCAGTCAGGAAACCATTGTACTACACCGGATAGATTTCAGTAGAAAGAATAGAGATAGGAAGGATAAAAAGTGGGTGGTAAGACGGATAAATTAGTTTGAGGTCACTCTTCCACAAATCTCTTGGATTCATTGATGAATCTTAAGAGATCCGGAAGAGGAAGAGTATGAACTTTAACCACACTCAGTATATCGCAATCCAATATCCTAAGTCTGATTCTGGAAAATACCGATCAGCTGCAGAGAAAATGGTCTGCAGTGTCGTCACCCTCAAATCACGTTGTGCCCTGTGATTACACCCACAAGTACTCTCAGGCCCTTCCTGCTGAGTTTTAGAAGAAATGTCGCTATTTTCCTGTTTGGTTCTTTCACAAAGCACTTGGCTACTCTGCACGAAAGGAGAGAAGTAACAGAGGGAAAATATAGGATAGACTAGAGACATAGAAGTGTTAGACAGATTCTTTGATAAATCCGAAAATATCTTCCAATTTGTGAGAACGAATATTACTCGTTCTCATGACATCGGAATTTAAAATTTGCAACCTTGCTCTAGCAAATGCAGGACACTTTCAGAGAAAATGATCAGTGCTATTCGCCTACTCTAAGCAAGACAGGAAAATCGGATCTCCTATTGGACCCTCTCCTCCTGCTTCTGGAAAGATGAACTGAATTGACGCAATCCGCGATTGCTAGACAAGTACACAAATTTATGAGGTCGCGAAATCTTTCTGGGCACATGTGGATCGAAGGCGTTTGAGGAATCTTCGAAGGTTGACAAAATCTCAGCTCATGAATTTAGTGGATGTTCTCACAGAACACAATCTTCGTGGTATGCATTCTGTAAGACTTGAAATCGCCGCGACTACTTTTTGCGTCAACTGTATGAAGAATGAGGTGAAATCATTTCAGCACCTCCTCCTTAGCTGATCTGCTTTTGTATCTCTTTGAACGCCTGCTGTTATATCAGGCCTTGATATTAAAAATCTGATGAACTTCCTCAGCAGCATAAAGCGGCTAACATAACGGCAAATTACTCACCGTTCGTAGTCTACAGATACAGACAAAGAAGGAAATTTAAGAACGTTTTTTTTTCATAATTATCCTTTTTAAAACGTATAGAAAATGTCCTTTGAAATTATTGTTTTTCAATATCCGTGAAGATTGTTATTAAACCTACTTTACAAAAAATAAAAATAAAATAAAATATTTGTCAGAAAGTCCATTGTTTTAACCTATTTTCATTAAAACCTGCACGACACTTCCATTTAAGTGGAGCAAATGCGCAATAGCGTCAAAGGAAAAAATTATCAAAAATGCACGAGAATTTTACACTGTTCACACTAAAATTTGATGAGCTGTAAAACTGCGTATTGATTTTTTTTAAATTCTGATTAAAAGTTTTTTTAAACTGCTGATTTTTTAATATAATTTTAAATTTCTATGAAGTTTTGTCGATTTTGTTGATTTTGTTTTAATGTTGTTGGACGTTTGAAACTTTTATTTATATGATATTTTTTGTGGAATGGACTATATTTTTATAAAAATGAACGAAATTAAGATAAAGAGAGTAAAAATAGTGTAAATTGATCAAAATAACTCCTAGCTAATTAAGTGCACGCAAATTATATATTTTTCATTAGTAGTCAATAGTGAGTTTTGTGGCAATCGTCTCGCTGGTAAATATCGAGTTGTGTCGGAGCAGAAGACCAGTCCTAAGCATGCTTCTTTCATCAGATATCACAGCAAATAAAGTTGAATTGCTTTCTTTAGAGCTGTCCGCGTAAATAAACTTCCAGCCTTTGGCATCCGAATAGTTCTTGATGTCTAAGATTAGCTTTTGGTAAATAAGTTTAGAGGTTTTGGTTTTGGATGCATTAGTGGGCTAGTGATGCAATCGAATGGAGGAAGTTCCCAGGATGGGAATTGTAATAGTAAAGTTAACATCTGTATTATGGAAATGTGGGATTTCGTGGTTTCTGCCATTGCTCTATATATAGCTGATGCACGCTTCAATCTTGTGGTTCTTCTGATGACTTTTTTAAGTAATTATTAGTATTATTTTTAATATATTTTTACTAGCGGCTGAATGGAAGACTGAATGGCTGATACGTTCACCAGTGTACTTTTTGAACATCAAACCTTTTCAAGATGCATTTTGATAACCTTTTAGTAGAAGATATACTTAATGATTTTGTAAGATTCATTAAATAATTTTGGGGAACATTACGATTCATTAGGTTGTTCAATAAGTTTTGCCATCCGATAAGAGAGGGCGTTGCTACTAGCTCAATTGTTTTTTTGTTATGTTGGTACACTTCTCATATGAACGTATTTGAAGTTTCATTTCAACAACGACGTTCAAAAACAGCAACAACACCAGAAATCGTAGAAAAAATGCAGGAAATCGTTTTGGAAAATCTTCGAGGGTAGAAGCCCTGGGCATCTTATTGGGCAGTATAAGCAATTTTTTCACTGAAGTATTGGGTTTCAGAAAGCTGTGTGCACAACAGGTGCCGCATTCGCTAACAATGGAACAAAAAACATTCGAGAACGACCTTCTCAGCAACATTTCGAAAGGATAAAGTGGATTTTGTGCATCGATTCATCTCCATCAATGAGACTTGAGTCTATCACCATGATTCTAAATCAAAACGAGAGGCTAAAGAGTGGTGTGAACATGGTTCTTCGGCTCCGGAACGAGTTCGTGTGCAGAAATTGGCCAAGGAGGTGTCACCATCAGTTTTTTGGGATACGAAAGGAATTTCGTTTGTGGATTACTTCCAAACTGGTAAAACAATAAATTCTGAATTGAGAAAACAATTCGTGAAAAAGACCAAGTTTGCAAATGAAAAAAATTCTTTTTCATCACACCGTATTCTCCAAATTGGGCCCCTAGTGACTTTTATCTGTTTCCAGACCTAAAAAAATTCATGCCACGAAAGCTTTTTTCATCAAATGATGAGGTCGTAACAGCTGCGGAAGTGTATTTTGCCAGTCCGGAATCTGAAGTCAAGCATCGAATCCATAAATTGAAATCTCGTTGCAATAAGTGTATTGATGTTCAAGGAAACTATACTGAATAATAAAATGCATTTCAAACCATAAAATTGTGGTTTTCTTATCGAGCCGAACCGAACGTATTAAGCGAGATGTTCGCCACTGAGCAATTGAACCATCTCGAGATGGCGGTCAGAATATTTGAAAATTTCTTATTGACTAAGTTTAGGCTGCTTATTTTAGAGAATATAAATATGAATATATGTTCTTGAATTTAAAAATAAATGGCTGATTTCACCGAAGTCCTTGAGGTATCCCATTCTGGAGATAGTGCAAATTTGAAAGTAAGTACTTCAAAACTGCATGTCTCTAGTTGGCGAAAAAAAGTTCCATTATCAGTGCTATCAGTTAAGAAGCTGGAAACGGTTCAAAGGTGCCATCAGTGTGATGATTTGGGCCACTCCTATTCTAGCGCTTCATGCTATGCTGAAATTGGTACCCGTGGTCATCGCAAGGAAAAGATGCTCAGGCCGTAAACTAGACTTAAGCTGCGGACATTCTAGTATTCTTAAAATTTCTTTTGGTGGCTCCGAGCGGTACTTTTTCCATTCATATTTGAAGACAGGGCATGGCAAATATGTTTTCGAAAGGCTCGAAGTTCTACGGAAGAGTTGGTGGGAGGGTATGCTCCGATGAGCTCCGCATCAAGTTCATATTTAGGCTTCCGGATCACTGTAGTGTTTTTCAAGCCGAGGTAGTCGCAATGAAAGAAGCAGTGGATTGGTTGCTTATTCCTATAATTACTGTAAGAGACGTAAATATTTACCCCGACAGCCAAGCGGCAGTTAGGGACTTGGGCTCGTTGTTTGTGCATTCGAAATTAGTCTGTCTTCTCTCTCGACTGCATCCGAATACTTCTACTATCTAGGCTCATTTGGGTTTCCGGTCACAACGGCATAGAGGGAAACTGCTGGGCTGATGAGGTGGCTAAATAGGGAATTATGGAGACGGTTTCATCGCAAAATGAGGGGATTGGAGTTACTTTGAGAAGCTGGAAAGTTGACCCTTTCGTCAACTCAGCGAGCCCTGGAATAGTGCGCAAATGTGCAAAGTCGCGAGATTATTCTGACCACGGATAGATCGCTTGC
Source organism: Anastrepha obliqua (assembly GCF_027943255.1). Classification (NCBI taxonomy): domain Eukaryota; kingdom Metazoa; phylum Arthropoda; class Insecta; order Diptera; family Tephritidae; genus Anastrepha; species Anastrepha obliqua. The sequence goes on from NC_072893.1 coordinate 14,760,012, forward strand.
GCTGAAGGGAACTTCTAAGGGTAAACAAGCCGTAGATCTCGAGTTTGTTAGGTATCCTTCCTCAAGATTTTGTTCGTCATGTGTCCATGCGGTTCGACTTGGGATTATATATTGGCGCGTACACCCTGTTTGGATGTTTGGCCGAGCTCCTCCTCCTATTTGAGGCGTGCGTCTTGATGTTGTTCCACAAATGGAGGGACCTACATTTTTAAGCCGACTCCGAACGGCAGATATTTTTATGAGGAGCTTTTTCATGACAGAAATATACTCGCAGGGTTGCCATTGCCTGCCGAGGGGCGACCGCTATTATAAAAATATTTTTCTTAATTTTAGTGTTTCACCGAGATTCGAATTCCGAATGGTAGTCACACACCAAGCCATTCGGCTACGGCGGCCTGCATTGCATTGAGTATTTTCAGCATAAGGTGGGGAATGAAGTAAAACCATCTCAGCGCCTTCCTCTCAACTGCTTTGTCCTCGTCGGGCAAAGGCTTACACATCTGGGCGCACACTTTTCGGCTACACCGAAAATATCGCACAACTGGTGAAATCCATCAGTAGCTTGAAGCTGTTAATACGAACGTAAGTAGTCACTGTTGGGCGTGATTCTCTAAACTAGAGCCTCTTGATCGTTTTCCCATCTGTTTGGTGCTTTACGTTCTGTTCTTTTTGCGTTTATCCTCAAAAGGGTATCACATCCAACGACTTTTGATTATTTGTGTAAGTCGGCCTTTGACATGGTCAGCTAGCTCAGTGAACTAAGGTACCTAACCATCTTACTTACTACAACGTTGAGAGGTTCATTATCCGAGGCTATTGCGGTCTTCACTGGTTGTTTTTTGTTTTCCGTGGCGGGTCCTAAACCCAGCGCACAACCCAATTTTAATGTCCTGGGGGGACATTCGTCTCACACATTCGTTCACTGCCCGGCGGGTACTCAGCAGCTATCCAGGATGGCCAAGGAAAAGCCAGGATCAAATTCAGGGGGCTGTGTGTCGACTTGGATAAAGCAAGTGACAAGGATAGATCCCTGGAGTTTGCCATGTTAAACCCAGTCAAGGCCGTTGGCTTGTATTGCTAAATCCCATACATCCCACCTAACCATCAACCATTAGAATTTCTAACAAACTTTTGGTGATTAAATCTTTTGCATCAACGAAATCGAATATTAAGACAGTTTGGTTTTGCAAAAAATGCCAACACTTGAGTCTTGAAATTGAAGAACCTTGAACCAACATTCAATAAGCTTTATGAATTCATCACTTAAACTCTCAACTCACACACACGCTCGCAAATCAGACTGAAAATATAGGAGAAGAAGGAAAAAAGCACCGAAAACGAAACAACAACAGCAAAGTAATCACAAGAGCATAACAAAAGCGCATAACAGCGTTGACAATTGTGTTAATAATAAATATAAACAAACACTAACACCGCTACTTCGCTGCATAATCGCTCAGTTTGCGACGTTGGGCGCCTCAAGGTATGCAAAAGTTATAACGCAGATATGCATTTCGCTATCAAACGGAAATATCAATCGTACTTCAACAAAACAATAAAGCGAAACACACACACACACGTACAACTGTAAAAACAATTGTGTGTGTGTGTGGGGCTCACTTGTGGTGCAGCGCGTTATGAAAGCGCATACGTGCCTGTGGCATACGTGGCAGTAGCTGTACGAGCAGTTCTGAAGTGCGACTGGCTGTGTGTGTGTGTTTGCGAGTGTGTGTGTGTGCTACTCACTATTTGACAACAAAGGCGTGAGCGAACGGAAGGAAATTGAGATATCAATTTATGTCTGTATGTCTGTTTAACTGGATTTCTACTCACACACATACAAAAACACACGCACACACACGTGCACATGAGCAAAAAGCGGAAACCATACAGTTGACAGTGAGTATAGTTACATATACATGTACATATGTATGTATGTGTGCAGAAATACACTTGAAACAGTGGCGCTGTAACTAAGTGCACAACAAGGCTACCAACAACAACAACAGCAATACTCCGAGTGGCAGTAACAATGCCATAACATATCCTGTAGCTGCTGTCGCCGTCGCCGCCACCGCCATTGCTTGTTGCGTCTACCAAGTCGGCTGCATGTGCGCTTTTATGCATGCCACATGCATGTGGCAGCAACAGAAACAGACTTTTGAGTGTCGCTATTGTCGCTGAGATGCTGACATTTATAGTCAAAACAATCAGGCAAAGACAATTGGCAACTGTAGCAACAAGAGCAACAGCCAAAACAACAACAACAACAAGAACAAAATACGTTTTTGCCTTTCTGCCAGCAAAACGAGCAACAGCACGTGCAACATCCAGCAGACAGACAGATTCGTTCAAAAAACTACCGCAAACTCGATGGTGGGGCGGGAGGTACTCGTAGGAAATGTTGCGCACACACGCGGTGGCATACGCACATAAACTCAACTGATGAAGTGCGCAATGGAACAGCAGCAGCAACGAGGAGTGACGACTCGAGACATAAGTAACCAAAACGGAGCAGTGATGAAACAAGTGGCATAACTGTGTGGCAACAATAAAAGGGTTTAACAACAATAGCAGACAACAACAACAACAACACAAACGTAAATGCAAACTAACTTTTAGCAGCAGCAAATCGAGCAAATAAGCGCACAAGCACATTTGCTGCCGCTCCGGTGAAGTAACAATTCGAGATTCGTGCAACTGAGTTCTCGTATGCCCCACCAGCAGTTGTGGTTGTGTGGTGGCTGTTGTTATGTATTGTTTTTGTGCATTGTTGTTGGAACATTTCTGTTCAGCATTGGGTTTTTTAACGCTTGTACTTGCAACGCTTTATTACCTTCGGCATGAAAGCGGAAAATGTTGCACCTACGCGCACTTCCGCTGTCTGTCTTTTCAACTGTCTGCCAATCTAACTGTGCATATTTGTGACTGCTGCTCGCTTGTAACTTTGCGCTGCCTTTCTAACCTGCCACCACTCAGGGACAACAGCTTCTTATCAGTTATGTGGATGTGTGAAAACACACACACACACACATGGACAGAGTCTTCCTCTTGCGCGCCACTTCATCAGCTTAACAAAACATTTCACACTTCAAACTCTTAGAGGTTGAAAGTGTTTTTGATAGCTTTGAATGTATGTAAGTAAATGTGTGTGTGTTAGTGCCACTGCACATTCACACATTTGCGCTTTTTCTTTCATTTATTTGGTTGCCTTTTTTCACTTCATCTATCATTCGTAATTTTCCATTTTTTTTTTGTATTTTCCGCTAGCCAGTTTTGTAGTCAATTTTCTGTTATTTTTAAGTTCTGAAATTTCTGCTTGAATTGTTGTTATTCAAATACATTTCGCATTCGTCGCAGTTGTCAATCAAACTTTATCGTTGTGTTTATTTTGAACACAAATGAAATTCATACGCGCAGCTCAAGTCAAACAAGAAACAAGAAAAAAAGTAGAAAAGGAAAAAAAAGAATAAAAACCATTGATAAGCTCCACATACTTGTGGCGAGAATGCGAGTTTAAGCGAGTTGAATCTTTCGCAAATCTATTAGAATTTTAAAACATACAGCCGGTGTATTATATCCATCCGGTTGTCTGAAAGGCTCAGTAACAAATTTGAACAAAATGTAAACACTTCTTTTATTGATTGAAGCATTTTATTGAAATCAACACGTGGCGAGGCCAGAAATGAGGAGTAGGGGAGGAAGAGTCGATTTTTTTTCCTAACACTACTTTGTGACTCAATACAACTATAAGCAGGTAGATGAAATGGTTGAAGTACCAGTTGGGCACTCATCGAGTAGCACTAAAGCACGGTTTTGATACCATTTTGAGACCTCCAGCAGGCAAATATCTTTAGACAGTTAGAGTTTTTGATGTAACGGAGAAGGTTGATGGAATTTAGGTTGGCGTCTTGTCCCAGGCTGTCGATGAACGGAGCAGCAACCTTAATCATCTCTCATGTCGGACCCGGACATTTACAGAGAACTCAACAGTCTCCTTCTCTGAAAGATCCCCACAGCTTCTGTAATGGAGATTAAATAGAAACCTAGCTTTTCTGCGTGACTGCCGATCGTCCTACCGATGCATCTCAGACAGTGCACTCTGCCCAGCAAATGGAAGGGAGAATGAGACAGCGGACTACTTTCTGTATATCTGTCCGGCCTTCGCTCGAATCAACTTTGGCACTGATGTGTTCAGAAGCGACCACCTTGGCTCCTTGGCACCACAAGATCTACTCAGATTCAGTCGAAGGTCGAGTAGATTTAAAGAAAGTTAAAGACGGCACCCGAGTGCAGTACAATGGACTTAATGTTGTACGAGTGCTGTACTTACTAGTTGCTAAAAAAACACATTGCTACGAGTTTGGGAATTGAATGGCGAGGAGTCAACAGAACTTTTTGCTTCCTGCGTCTATTATTCTGAGGCCAAAGGGTTTGTGAAATAGCACACGAGAAATCGGACTCCATCTGTCCTAAGCTTTTCTGCCATATAAGTTGTGTGATTCCCCTAGTTGTGCAATTCAATAATTCATAGAGAAATTTTATCTGCACATCTAAGAGATTTGACCTCCTCCTTACAGGAGTTGACCAATTTGGATCTGCACCATGGCGTCGCCAGTGCCTTGATCGCGGCTTGACTGTCGAAAAAAATGTTAACATCTCCCTCGCTCCCACGCTCCCTAAGCCATTTGCTGGATCACAAAGTCTTCTGCTTGCAAAAACTCTGGCAGTACTTGGCAGTTGTAAGGAAAAAGATAAATTGGCTGATTTAGAGAAAACTCCTTCTTCGACCCTCGATTACATCTTGTAGCCGTCAGTGAAGACAGAGGTGCCAGTTTCGGTGCAGATTTCCCCCCCGTTCCAATCGTGCCTACTTTCAAAGATTGCCCTGCCACAAGCCCGAACTACAGTTTGCGGATAGAGAGATCCGTACGAAGTTTGGATTTACTTCCAGAGGTCAACCTCCTTTAACCTGATTTCTTTTTGAGTAGCGATGGATATACCTTCAATCCGACTATACAGTAGGGGATTTTTTTATGTGAATAAAATAGACGCCACCGTTAGGTGGAAAAATAATCAAAAAGCAACAAGAATTTGGAGCCTTCTTCAAAGTTTGTCTTTATTATACTCAAATGTAATGGGTTATAAAAGTGACTTCCAAAATTGTTTTTTTGTTATAATTCTGACTAAAAATTCTTGAATTTTGATAAAAATTTGTCGAAGTTTGTTTGATCGATCGATTAACGAATTCTCAATTTACCTTTATTTGGCAATATCTCGCAAACTATATTAACTATCAGAAGAAAAAAAATTGTATAGTTTCAAACTCAGCGAAAGATTTTGCATGGGATGGTCTTGCATTTTTTGGCTGTAAACTATAGCAGTTTGGAATGCTTCCACTGGAAGAAGCAGAATTGCACATCCTGGAACAGGAATTAAAAAAAAAATGTATATTATTTTTAATTTTTAAAATTTTTATTTTTTTGTCCCCCTAAAAAGCTCCAGAAAACATATTAACACGTTAAAAAAACTGAAAATATTTCACTTTAAACATCTAAATACCAAAATGTTCAACATTGAAAAAATGAAAACTAAAAAAAAATTTGTATATATAAAAATACCAAAAATAAGTTTGTTTAAAAAACTGTAAGCCAAAATATTCAACCTTGAAAAAATTTCAAATTAAAAACTTTTTTTAATTTTTCACCCACTGTGCGACTACGGCTTCTCGAAGTTCTGATACTGAGCGTGGCATCAATTAATAATGAACAAAATAAGATACAAATCTGGGTGGGCGTGGCTAACAAAACTGACAACAAAATTTTTTTTCAAAAATTTGGATTAAAAACTACAAACATTAAAAAAAGTTTTTTTAAGTATATTTTGCCATAAAAGACAAAAAAAAAATGTCACATGTTAAAAAAACCGAAAATATTCAGTTTAAAAAACCTATATATAAAAAATATGCGTACACATAAAATAAGTGAAACTTTCAAGGCAGAAAAAGAAAGAGGGAGAGACCCGAGAGAGAATGAGAGAGAGAGAGAGAGAAAGAATATATATCTAAATAAATTCACAACATTTGCAGAGAATACAAATAGACAAAATTTACAAAAAACGGAGAAGGGTCGACCGGTGTAGGTAAATGCCGGACACAAACCGTCGTAACAGCGCGCACTACTCCGAGCGTTTATCGACCGCACAAACGCAGCGATTCCAGGACCGCAGCAACGACACAAATTACCGCAAGGCAATACCAATAAATCCGACGCCGCAATGGATAGCACTTTATAGTACACACAAGCACTAGCCAGAAAATGGGAAAGAAGCGCCAAAGCGCAGGCACCAAAAAAAGCGCCAAAAAAATAGGGACCGAAAACCGCCCCAAACAGTAGGCACCATGGAAATATAACGCCAAAAAGTAGGCACCAAAAATATATTTCCTACAAGTTTCCACCAACAAACAAGCGCCAAAAAGTAGGCAGTGTTATTTATTAGCAAGCACATGGATAAACTCAGGAAAAATAGCCTAAAGTGTATCTAAGATATATATAAGGTATAGCTCTCTCTTTCCTTTTCCTCTACACTATATCTTTTTTCTCTATCGCGGAACGAAAATGCCCAAAACGTTGCATGGCCTTGAAATTTTACTCTACATTCTTGCTCGTCCATCGACGCCTAAGAAGTTTCACTTCAAAAATGTTTAAAAAAAAACATTTAATATAGAATTTTTCTACATTGAATAATTTTAAAATCACTTTTTTTTCTAAAATTTTTTCAGTTTACTTCTCATTGCACTTACAATAGAACAAATAAACCAATTTTCAAAAATATTTACGACGAAGTCTAAAATGCTTGGATCAGTTGAAACGAAGTCGCTCATTTGTTACAAACAAATTGTAGACCCTCTGCTACCAGTGTCAGTAATGAAATAATGAATTTCCATTCAAATTTATATGTCGTTTAAAGTTTGAAATTGTGTCCTGCCTTTCGCAGAAGAGTTAATTTTAATATCTCCAGTAGAAATCTATGACGCTTGGATATTTTTAGCATATAGAAGTTGCTGAGTTAAATACCTTCATTAATTTCTTAGACGTAGATTTTCATATTCAAAGTCTGCTGAATTAAGTATTATGGACCTCAATGTTTTATCTCTCTGATAATTCTAATTAGTTTAACTGCTTTTATACTCATTATAATTTATTCCTATGATACGTTTGTTTGTATTTTACTGAATAGAATAAATAAAATAAGTAAAAATTGAATAAATAAATATTAACCCTAAGAGCGTTGGGAGGCAGAGACTTCCCCGATTGGGATATGTTGCACAGTTGTGAGTCTCAGGATGGTAGTTTTTTAGTGTATACAGATCCAAAATATTTAAGACATTCACTTACTTGGACAGTTGCTTTGGCAGATAACCCCATTGAAATTCCCATGCATCAAAAAAAAAAAAACATGCAGTGCTTGCATGCCAAAAGTTTAACAATTCGATTTAAACTCAAAGTGAATTTCTTAAGCCAAATGAAGCGCAACATTGCTTCAGTTAAACTTCGTGTGTTTGTTTCTATGTGTAGTACATATGCCCACATTAACAACAACAACTGCACAATAGCATTGTTTGCCAAAAGTATTTAAGCAAAAGTGGTCCCTTGTGTGATTCGCTTTTTCAGATCTAACAAATTGAGCACTTAAGGTGCGCTTGCAGGAGAAGAGAGTGGGGTAAAAAAAGTTTGATAGCAGGTAAGCTCGCGTAGTTACCATAGGCAAATATAACATCACATGTAGACATGCGTGCATGAGTGGGTGTGCGAATGTTTAGGGAACAATAAGAAAGCTGCTGAGAGACTGAAATTAAGGCCATTAGCCATTTGAGAGACAATCAATAAAATTAAGATAGACATGTGGCGGTGAAGTTGCCAAGTGCACTCGGACAATGCGAAGTGGGGAATGGGGGAAAAGAGAAATATAAAATAGCAGCGCATGCGAAGCAATTCACATTTGGCGAGTGAAAACAGGACGTGGGTAATTTTCATTTCTAATTTTCGGAAAGTATTTGAATGAATGTGGAAGAATGGGGAATCGTGTTGGGGAGAGATTGACTTTTTTTAAGGGATTATGACTTTTAAGTAGAAAAAATTATATAATGGCGAGTAGGAAATCGTATTAGTGTGAAAAATAGAAAAAATAAAAAACAATTTATAAAAACACAAAAAAGAAAAAAGGAAAAAAGAAAAAACGAAAAAAAGAAAAAAAGAAAAAAAAATTTAAACAACTTTTATGTTCCCCAGTACCCAATACATACATTTTGTTTTTAATTAAAAAATAAGAACTTGCAAAATTTATAAAGCTCTTTTTTAATTTTCAGAAGCAAAAAGAAAAAATGTTTTGTAGGCCCCTAATATAACAACTTATTGCTAAAAATATTATATACACATACATTTTTTTTATTAAAAAATAATTAGTTGTAAAATTTAAAAAATTTGTTTTGTTTTTTAATTTTCAAAAACAAAAAAATAAATATTTTTCTATTACTTTTTTTTTTACTTTGTAGTGTGCCCCTAATGTAAAAATCTATTGCTAAAATATTATATATACTTAAACTTTTTTTTTAAATAAAAACTGATAACTCATACAATTTATAAAGTTTTGTTTAATAATTTACAAAAACAGAAAAAAATTTGTTTCAATTATTTTGGTTCTCACTTTGCAGCACTAGGCCCCTAATGTAGCAACTTTTTGCTAAAATATTATATATACACCCATTTTTTTAAATTAAAAAATAAGAACTTATAAAGTTGATAAAATTTTTTTTAATTTTCAAAAACAAAAAAAATTTTAGGCCTCTAATGTAACAACTTATTACTCAAAATATTGTATATACATATATTTTTTTTATTAAAAAATAGAACTTATACAATTTTTAAAGTTTTTGATTTTTTAAAAAAAAAAAATCTTATTTTTAATATACTTTGAACAGCAGGCCCCTAATATGACAGCCTATTGTTAAAAATGTTATATACACATACATTTGTTGTAATAAAAAATAATTAGTTAAATTTTATAACTAAGTATTTTTTTTAATTTTCAAAAACAAGAAAAAAAAATTCTTTCAATTTTTTTAATTTCACTTTGCAACAATAGGCCCCTAATGTAACAATCTTTTTCTAAAAATATTATATATAAAAAATGTTTTAAACTAAAAAATAAGAACTTATAATATTTATAAAGCTTTTTTTAATTTTCAAAAACAAGAAAAAATTTCTATTAATTTTTTTTATTTTTACTTGCTACAGTAGGTCCCTAATATAAGAGCCTATTGATGGAAATATTATATATATATACATTTTTTTTAAATTAATAATTTATAAAATTTATAATGTTTTTGTTTGTTTTTGTAATTTCCAAAACCCAAAACCCATTTTTGTTTTTACTCTATAGCAGTAATCCCTCAATATAACAATTTCTTGCTAAAAATGTTATATATAAATAAATTAAAAAAAAAAAATAGGAACTTATAAAATTTATAAAGCTTTTTTCTTAATTTTCAAAAACAAAAAAATATCTTTCATTATACTTTTGTTTTTAATTTGCTAAAAATACATACAATAAATACATATTTTTTTAAATAAAAATTAATTAATTACAAAAATTGTAATTTGAATTAAACAAATTTTTAATTTAATTTAATTGAAAAAAACTTATATATATAAGTATATTTTAATTAAAAAAATTTATTGTATTTTTATAAATTTTATAAATGTTTTTTGCTTTTTATTTGCAGCGATAAGTCTCCAATATATCAATTTATTTCTAACAATGTATAAATAATTTTTCTCAATTGAATTTTTTTTTGTGTTTTTGTTTTTATTTTGCAGCAGTAGGTGCCTAATATAATAATCTATTGCTAAAAAAATGTATATAAATTTTTTATAAATTATAATTTTTTTAATAAAATAAATTTAAAAAAATTATACAATATTTAAAAAATATAAAAAAAAATATAATTTTTTTAAATTAAAGTAAATTAATGAAAAAAAAATTTTTATTTCTTGTTCTTTTCTAAATTTTCTTTCTCTCTCTTTTTCTAAATTTTATAATTGTTTTTTGCCTTTACTTTGCAGCGATAAGTGTCCAATATACAAATCTATGTAATGGTGGAGCGTCAGAAGATAATTGCTCAAAATGTCAAAAGAAAAAAAAACACAAAAATTATATTTTTTTTAATAAAATAAATTTAAATTTTATTTTACTAAATTAAATTAAAATTATAAAATTATTATTTTTTTAAATAAAATAAATAATGAAAGAAAAACTTTAGAACTTAAAAACAAAATTTTAAACTAGGATTGTATACGTATTTTTTTTCTAAATTTCATAAACTTTTTTTTTTGCTTTTACTTTGCAGCAATAACTCCGCAATACAGGAATCTCTGCATTCATGGAGCGTCAGGAGATAATTGCGCAAAATGTAAAAAAACAAAAAAAAAAGTGGAAGCTACTCTCGCTCCCATGAAATCATTAGTGGACGATATTTACGTACCACTTCATGGCCCTGCCGTCACTTCGATTTGCTTTTGGATATCAAATAGCCATGGAAGTTTAGTTTACGTGGCGCGCAGCACAATTAAACGCCACGTCATGCCACAAAGCATGTACTCGCACACACACACACACACACACGCACACAAACCAGTATGTACTTACGAGTATAAACAAATCTCTGGCGCAAATAAAATTATATGCAAATGCTTCTCTGCCTATATGCCTGTATGAGTGCTTGAGTGTGTGTGTGTATGCACTACTGGTATTTATCACATTGAAACGCACCCATTTAACATTGTTGCTCACTCATACGTTCCGGTCTATTGCAGACGGAATTCGATATCGCATCGCTGCGCAGCACAGCAGCGAACGGCCAACGGCAGCAATAGCAAAAAATTCAAAATACAAATAGAAAATAGGGAAAAATCGCTAAAGCGTAATAAAATACGTTTGTATGCGTGTGTGTGTGTGTTCTAGTGGAGTTAAGCTAAGCACTGAACCAGACCATTGTCAATGATTCGATAATTAAATGGATGAGGCTCAGTAAACTTAGCGCTGGTGAAATTTCTATGCGATGCCAGTAGCGATGCCATTTAAATCAATGTCGCTTATTTCTTTCCATGAATCGGTATTGTTCCACTTTTTTGAAATTTAAATTAAACATTAATTTTGAATGGGAATTAATTATTTCATTACTGACACAGGTAGCAGAGGGTCTGCAATCTATGCATAACAAATGAGCGGCTTCGTGTCCAGTAATCGAAGCATTTTGGACTTCGTCGTAAAATTTTCTGAAAATCAGTGGTTCTAAGTGCAGTAAGAAGGAAGCTGAACAAATTTTGAAAAAAAAAATTTAATTTTGAAACTTATTCAATGCTGAAAATTTTGGCTTACAGTGTTTTAAAGTGAAATATTTTCGGGTTTTCTTATATAAAACATGTTTTTGGCGATTTTTAGGGCAAAATATAGTTTTTGAAAAGTTAAAAAAAAGAATGTTCAATGTTGAAAATGTTGGCTCACAGTTTGTTTTTGAATTTTCTGCTTTTTCAACATGTAAACATTTTTTTTGATTTTTTTTAGGGAAAAACACTTGTTATTTAATTTCTATAATTTTTTGTCCAAATGTTTTAGAAACTTTTTTCTGACAATTTTTGTTAGCCAGACTTTCTTCAAATTTTGTGCATTATTTTTTGCCGCTTCAGTAACAGAACTTCGAGAATGCATAGCCGAACCTTGGGCCAAAAATTTAAAAAAAGTATTTTGACTTACAGTTTTTCAAAGTAAATTATTTTTGGTATTTTTATATCTACAAATTTTTGTTTGAGATATAATTTTTTCAATGTTCAAAATTTTGGTATTTAGATATTTAAATTGAAATATTTTCAGTTTTTTTTACGTTTTAACATTTTTTTGCAGTTTTTTAGGGTAAAAAAAAAACTAAAAATTTTAAAAATTAAAAACAAAATAATTGGTTTTTTGAAACAAAAATTTTAAAAATTAAAAATAAAATAATTTGTTATTTTAAACAAAAATTTTAAAAATTAAAAATAAAATAATTTGTTTTTTTAAACAAAAATTTTAAAAATTAAAAATTAAATACATTTTTTGTTTTTAATTCCTTAAAATTTTAAACTAATTTTTTTTTTAGTTCCTGTACTTTTTGTCCGAATTTTCGAGAAAATTACTTGTTGTAATTTTTGTTAGCTACGCCCACCCAAATTTTGTTCTTATTTTTTTCGTTATTAACGGATTTCACACTCAGTATCGGAACTTCGAGAAGCCATAGCCGCACAGTAGGCCAATAGACCTTTCTAAGTGACCACATTTCATAACTCACAAAATAGGAAGAATTTATAGAAGTATTCATATGGCATTGCATTAAATTTTTCTGAAAATTGGCTTATTTGGCGTTCTAAGTACAATAAGAAATTAATTGAAAAAATTTTGAAAAAAAATTAACTTTTTAATTTAATTTTAAAATTTTGAAATATTTTCTGTGTTTTAAACATGGCAATATTTTTTTCAGTTTTTATATTAAAATACACTTCGTTGAGAAAAAATTTTGTAGAACATTTTTTGTTGAAATTTTGTTTTAGAAATTTTTGTTTTGAAATATTTGAAAAAGTTTTGTTTTCATATTGGAAGAAATATTAACCCCTGGTATTTTTATAATTAGGATAAAATAAATCTTTTAATAAAATTACAGAAACATTTTTTTAAATTTAATTTTAAAACTTATTCAATGCAGACAATTTTGACTTACGGTTTTTTAAAAGTGAAATATTTTGCGTGCTTTTAACATGCCAATATTTTTTTGAGCTTTTCATGTTGAAATATAATATTTTGAAAAGAAATTTTTAGAAAAAATTTTTTCGAATTTTTTTTAGAATCTTTTGTTTCCAAGTTTAAATTGAAAACATTTTTTTAAATTTTTAACTTATTAATTTAATTTTAAAATTAATTCTATGTAGAAAATTTTGGTTTACAGTTTTTTAAAAGTGAAATATTTTCTGCTCTTTTAATATGCCAATATTTTTTTTTGTTTTGAGTTTTTTATGTTAAAATATCCTTTTTTCAGAAAAATTTTTGTCAACATTTTTTTAGAAATTTTTGTTTCCAAATGTTTCAGAAATGTTTGTTTTCCATATTTGATAAATATTAACCCTAGGTATTTTTATAATTAGGGTAAAATAAATCTTTTAATAAAATTAAAAATTTTTTGTTTAATTGTTTAATAAATTCTTTTTTGTAAATTTTTTAATAAAATTAAAAAAAAAATGTTTTTGGCCAAAATTTTGAGAAATGTTTTTTTTTCATTTTTGAAAAATATTCGCCTCAGAATTTTTTATTTTTATTTTTTTCATTAATAGTTGAGACGATGCTCAGTAATCTCTGAAAGTTTGACAGTGGAATTCCATTAACTTTTCGTGTTATATTCAAATACCTCCAGCGTAACAGTGAAAATATCTCACATCTGTGCAGACGGACCTAATATACGAGTACGTTTGCAAACGCTTCGCTAGAGCAGTATCTTAAAAAAAAAGAAAAAGGAATCCTCACTTAAATTTGTCGGCAAAATTATCAGAGATTTCATTTTCCTTTATGCTTCATCAAGTTATTACAGTTACGGAGAGCAGATATCAAAGAAGCTCGGACGCAAATATGATGACAGAGCACTGCTACACGCTGAAGAGAGATGAGCACAAGCGATATTTAACAGGATTTTTGAGAGAAGTTGAAAAATATACTATTCTGATTCAAAGGGCAGCATCCAAGCTTATCACAGGAGCGCTGCCTTCTACCTCAAAAAAGGCTCTTGGTACTCTATTAGATCTTCTCGCCATTTATATGCATTCAGACCGAAACACATAGGAGGCTAGATTAAATTCCTCGCGAATCTGTTTTGAAACTGATTTTTCCACACAAATTCCAGAAAAATATAAATGTATCCCTTTAACGACATTGACGTTAAAGAGTTTGACCCAGGGTCAGTGGCAATCTTTATTGATGGCTCAATACTAAATACAATAATAAGGGCGCAAGTGACATCCACTCAGAAGTGCTGCAGCTGAGCTTAAGTCTACGACTACCTGACTATTGCAGCGTCTTTCAAGCTGAGTTAATAGCTATAAAAGGGGCTGCCTTGTGGGTTACGCACTCGTCGGTTGCAGCACAATCGATCAGAGTCAAGCTGCCGGAAAATCTCTGCAGTGATTTAATACTTCCTCCAAAATAGCAATTGAATGCTAAGCTATGCTTAATGAGCTGACCACGCGGTGCATCATGAATGTTTTCCGGGTTCCTGAACTGATAGATATGTCCAGAAATTGCATCGCAGATAAGCTCGTTAGGAGAGGCACTGACTTTAAATCAGTCAATTCTGTCCAATATGTGGGCATGTCTTTATCTTCAAGCAAGCTCGGAATCAGCCGCCGTAGCCAAATGGGTTGGTGCGTGAAGAGCACTCGGAGTACGTAGGTTCAAACCTCTGTGAATTAAACATCAATATGAAGAAACGGTTTTTTTCAAATAGCGGTCGCCTCTCGGCAGGCAATGGCAAACCTCCGAGTGTATCTGAAATAATTTGTATAGTTCCCTTTTAACACCTGCCGGGGGATGCCGATGATCGGGTAGGAGGTCTTTGAGGTCAATTCAGTCCCCTTCCTAGCAAGCTCAACAGCAATTTCATTTCACTCTATGTGTTCTTATGTCCTGGAACTTAGATTAGAGAAATGTTACCTGCATACCCAAGAGATTTGATCTCCTCCTTACAGGAGTTTACTAATTTCGTACTGCACCGTGGCGTCGTCAGAGCCTTAATCGCGGCTTCACTACCGGAGAAAATATTAATATCTCCCTCGCTCCCGCGTTACCTAAGCATTTTGCATGCCCGCAGGATCGCAAAGACTTCTTCTTGAAAAACACAAGCAGTATTCGGCAGTTTGAAAGAAATAGATAAATTGGCCGATTTAGAGAAAACCCCTGCTCCGACTTCCGATTCCATCTTGGAACCGTCAGTGAAGACAGAGGTGCAAGCTTCGGTGCAGATTTTTCCCTCGATCCATTCCTGCCTATTTGGAAAGATTGCTCTAGCACGACCCTCAAACTCTAGTTTGCGGAGAGATCTGTTCGAAGTTCGGAGGAATACGGTGTTAACTGCCCGAAAATGTTACCTTGTGCCTTGAAAAATTGCCTCCTGAGGCCAACCGCCTTTGACCTGATTGCACTTTGAGCTGCGATGGAAATTACGTAAAAGTCCATGAGCAGTAAGTGCAAAGGGACCTTCAGAGCAACACTGGGGCAAGTTCTGCATGCTTCGGTGATGTCAATGCATGCAGTCCTTTGCACCCTCCCTAGTTTAGTGATATTATAGCCCTTCCGAAGAGCTTCCCACCAAACTAGGCACCCGTATGTTAAAATTGGCAAAACCACTGCGTTATACATCCACAGCACGACCTGTTGCTTGAGTCCCCATTTTTTACCGAACATAGATTAGCAGGAGTAGAAAGCTATACTGGCCTTCTTACCCGATTTTCAATGCATAGCTTCCAATGGAGTTTGGAGTCAAGTATCCCTTCAAGATACCTAACTTCCGAGCAGAGCGGGAGAACGTGGTTTTTTAGTTTGGGAAGTCGAAAGGGTGGAGATTTGTATTTCTGGTAAATAGCACCGTTCCGCTCCGTTAAGTCAGAGTTGACTCGGAGGCCGCAAGTGGCAGCCCAGCGACTGAGTACTGCCAGATCTCAGCTCATGACTGAGGAAAACGGTCCCAATACCATCAATCCCAATTATTTATTATTTTTTATAGCAACAGAAGTTACTTTACCACAGATTTTAGTTAAAAAATTTACTACTAAGTCTATAAAAGTATTTTCATTTCCTGTGTGACTTACCTTTATTTCAATCACGGTTTCTTTTTTTATTTTTTTTTTTCATTTGCTCAAATTACACCCACAATTTTTTGAATTGTTGATATTGATTTTGAGAAAAAATCCACGATTTTCTAAAACTTTTCTGTTCATAGTCCAATTCACTGCCTAGAAACTGCCTCAATTTGTGTCACGTTTTTCATTCAACAAATACACATTAAAGCAAATTATTGTTGTTGTAATCGAAACGTTCACCAACGCAACCAAACGAAATAGGCTTGAGCATCGTTCAGCGCCCTTCATTCCACACGCGACAATCGGAGACAGTGGCGGCTACGACCAGTCAATCAATCAGCGGACCATGCAGTCAATCAGTTGGCGCACAAGCACACACATACCCACAGCTATGTACTATAATATACTTATATGTGTATGCGCTGACTGTAATACGATACATTTGCCGGTCGAGAGCAAAAACAACAACAAAATATGTTTGCTCTGAACGCGAAAAGTGGATTAAGTCATCGGGTGCGCGCGCTTCGCACTGAATTCTCAATGGAGTGATGCGTTGCGATCGGTGAGTTGGAGACTTCTAACTGAGTTCGCTTACGCGGTTGTGTTTTGTGCTTGTTTTGGGGGCGTTGTGTGTTGCAACAACGTGGCTATGGGCGATGCGGCATTGAAGCGCGACGCGATAATTGAGCGCTGAGCTAAGTAGTAAATAAAAAAAATTGAGAAAAAAAATTAAAAAAAAAATTTATAAAAAATAAAAAAGAGATAAAAAAACATAAAAAAAAAAAAAATAAAATAAAATGAAACGCAAAAAAAAGAAAACAATTTGCTGTTTGTAAACGCTTTTTTGTAAATGAGTGCGACTGTAAAGGTGTCCAAAAAGCGGCAGCGGCCAACGGTCAGCGGCCAGTGGGTAGCGCTAAACGACGCTGTTGCTGTGGTGCGGATGAAGTGTTGCGCGTCATTTGGTGGGTGGTTGTCGTGACGTTTTTTTCATAGCTGCTGTTGTTATTGTATTTTTCTGTAGTTGCCGTTTTTGCTGATTATTTTGCCATTTCGTTTTTTTGTTTTTTTTGCTGCATTTGCTTTCAGGTTAGACAAAATTTTGTGGTAATTTTATTTTGTTGTAATTTTATTTTATTGTATAATTTATTTTATATTTACATATATTTTACTCTTGTTAGTTTCTTTTTCATTTTGTTCGTTGTTGAAAACCGTTTTTTAATTTCGCTGATTTTTTTCGCGTAGTTTTTGTTGGACCTTTCGCGCTTTTATTACGTTCGTATATTTCCATGTGGCAACAACAACTTTGTTAATAGCAGCTGATGATTGAACAAATTGCGCTTTTTATTGTAGTCACTTCTTTTAGTTTGCTCTTTGTTTTATTTAATTTTCTGTCCGGCGTTAATTGGCGCGAGAAAAGTGCAAAGGCAAAGACACAACGGAGAATTTAAAATAGAAAATTATGCACAATGAATTACAAATTACAATTAAATTGCTTAGATGTTGGCATTTCTGGTGTTGGAATAGCATTAATGCAATGTGACTCACTTGTTACCTATAAAAGGTGGCGCAAAATTAATCACCCAATTTTGTGTATGAATAACTTTTTTAGTCAATTCAAATAAAACAAGAATTTCAGATTAATGACAATATGAAAATATTTATTTTGACCTTAAGACTTACCTCCTTACATGCGGTTGCGAGGTATGGACCCTTAAAGCATCAGACGTAGGACAAATATTAACTTTTGAAAGGAAAAATATTCAGAAAAATGCTATCTATGGTCCACTCTGCATGGCAGATGGCGCTTAACGACTAAGAAATAACGTAGTGCTCGATTTACTTATAAAAAGAGAAACTGCAGACAGATAAATAAACAGTCAACGAATAAAATGGCTAGGTCAAACTAGAAGAAGGCACAAAAATAGAGCTACCAGCGTAGCATATCACAGAGCACCGGTGGCGAAATGAAGCAGAGGAACACCGCAGGAAAGGTGGCTGGATTCTGTCACAAATGACCTAAGGACAATCAGCGTTGGAAGGCACTAACTAGTGCTCGAGTTAAGTGGAGGAATTTAGCTGCGGAACCTAAGCTCTGCTAAAGACTGTGAAACTAGTGATGATGCCATGGATCGAACCGGTCTGTGCGTGACTGCAAGTCAAGCAGTTCAAACTTTAAGCGCTTCTTTGCTTGCCTGCTTTTACACTGCAGCTGTCTAATTCAAAAGTCTCAAATATAATTGCTGTCCGACGCCATTTGCAAAAATAACAAATCTGCCGATAGGGTGATTGATTTTGCGCCACCTTGCATTTGCGATTATTTTTTATGTTCACAGATATGTAATAAAATGTGCTGCCTCTACAAAGCACTCAATGAAAGAAATTTGTTGTTCACTCGATCGAGGAGTTTAAAAATTTACAGATAAAATTCGCTTACATGCATTTTTTTGAATGAAATAAAATTTGTAGAAAAAAAAATATTTTTTTTTTAACTCGCAAAAAAATATATAATAAAAAAATTTGGAAATATTTCTTTTTTCAAATCTTAAAATTAAAATAATAATTTCTAATAAAAAAACGCCAAAAATTTTTTTTGAACTCAAAATTAAAAACAATTTTTATAATAAAAAAGTACTTACACAAATCTTTACGAAAAATGCAAAGTAGACGAGGCTTTTAGAGCCAGCGTAGTTTTCCTTATCTTCAAAAAAGGGGATACTGCCCTAATAGGAAACTACAGAGGAATCGCATTCATGAACTGCATTGCTAAAGTTATGATGGGCATAATTAACGAAAGAATAACCTCTTGGGCTGAAAGGCACAGTATTTTAAACGATTGTTACTCGCTGGCTTTAGAAAGAATTACTCCACAGTCGACAATATATTCAATTTAGCCACTATTGTCCATTTAAAATTCGAAGAAAAGAAGAATGTTTACGCGTATTTTGTCGACTTTAAAGCGGCATTTTATAGCGTATCAAGAAACGCCTTGATATATAAGCTGCAACATATTGGTCTTGCAACGAAGCTAGTGAAGTTCATAGATAATATATACAGCGATACAAAGACAGTTGTATGGAATGGCTCAGACATTTCAGATACATTCAAAACAAACTCAGGCGTCAAACAGGGATGCTTATTGTCGGCAATACTATTTGCTCTTTACATAAATGACTTACATGAAAGCTTAGAAGGAGAATTAAACATAGAAGGGAAAATATTAGACTTTTAATATATGCAGATGAAATGGTTTTTTTAGCGGATCACCCAGGCAAACTACGCGAGATGTTTAATAACCTTGAAAGTTACTGCAACTTGTGGAGCCTTGCAGTAAACCGCTCAAAGTCACCAATAATCGGAAAGGATGGAAATCTTAAAAAAGAGGAGAAATGGTATTATAGTAAAGAAGAAATACAGATCGATGTGCTTACTAAGCAGTGGAAATAACACCTCTGAAGAATTTTTTAAAACATGTTGAAAAACAAGTTGAACAGTTCCAGCAAAAATGGTATTAATGCTTCGTGCACTTGTCTTTAAAAAATGAAAGAGATTTCAATTGAAGCTAAACGTGTGGGGTTTTGGGTAGTTTGAACAATTTGATATATTGCAAAAGTATTTTGTAAAGCGAATTCTCAAGCTACCATCTCGCATGCCTACATACATACTTCTTTTTGGAAACTGGCATGCAAGAAAATCATTTGTTCACTTTAGAACTGTTCCTTAAGTATATGAACAGAATTTTGTTGATGTACTCAGAAAATCGGCTGCCACATTATCTATCCCAAATTTTTATAAAGAAATAAGTCTCCTGGATTAGAGATTTATAATAATAAAAGCGATGTCATTTGGCGTATAAGTAACATACATTCAGAAAGCTGAAGAGAAGATGCAAAATTGTTTTTAACCAACCACAACCAGACAAGGATTTTTTTTACTTAGGAAAAAATAAAAATGAAATTCGAATTTTCACTAAATAAGAAATACAAAACTTTTACAAAACTTTTTTATATTACCAAAACTATAAATGGTTTTTATAAAAGAGCGACTCTGCCACGCATACTTTCAATAATTTCGTATACATGAAATGTAATGTTTTCTAAACCCAAGGTTAAAATATTTTTTTCAATTATTAAAATTTAAAAAATTTAATTTATCAAAATATTGTTGTATAAATCCGGTTCATGCGGGCCTTAAAAAAATAGAATTTTTATATTTATTTAAAAGTGAATGCGTGAAAATTTAATTACAAATTAAACTATTAAAATTAATCTTAGAATATTTTTTAAACACAAAAGTAAAATCAACTTTCGCCGTCAAAATTGACAAAATTTCTGTGGTTTTTACTTAAGTGAATTCTACGAAGGTCTTTGATAAAAAACTGTGACTCTTAATGAAAGTAAAATACACTAAATTAAATTTTGTTTTGCTCTAAACAACAAAAATGCTTTTCAAGAAGAAAAAATAGAAACATTTAGATGTTTTTTTTGTTTGAAAGTGTAAACGATGCTTGTGATTGCTTAGTTCAGCATGGATATCTAATTTAAAAAAATTTTCTAGACAAAAAACTGAAAGGTAAACTTTCCAAGTGAAAGAATGCTAGAAATTAGTTGATTTTAAACAAACGTCATTTAAAGCATTTTGTTAAGTGTCTTGTCTGAGACAAGCAAACTGGTTAACCTATCCTAAAGAAATGTAGCGGCTACCGTAACCAAATGAGTTCCTGCATGATTACGATTCGGAAATGCATAGGTTTAAAACCCCGGGCACGAAACATCACAAGAAAAAAATACATTTTCCTCTAGCGGTCGGCACTCGGCAGGCAATAGCAAGTCTTCGAGTGTATTTCTGCTATTAAAAAGCTGCTCATAAGACCAGCTGCTGTTCGGGGGCGACATAAAATAGATGCTTCCATGAATAGAAAAATTTCAGGTCGCACACAACAAGTGGTTGAAGCAGCTTGATCAAATGGTATAAATTATGGAAATTGAAAAATAAAACAAGAAGAAAGAATAAAAAAAATTACAACAAAATACATAAAAAACTCACGCATGCTTTTCATCCAAGGATATGAGTTTTTATTCATTAAAAAAATTAAAAGTTGACATTTTTATTGACTTACCGAGCGAGAAAGATTTAAAAGTTCCAATTAATTTTGCGTAAGCTGTCTGTCGAAAAATAATCCAGTTTTTAGTAATTTTTTTCAATCTAAGTTTTTCGTCAATACACATTCTATGCAATTATTTACAAGCTTGCATGAAATACTCGTATATGAGGAGTTAGTCTACTTAGGATTTTTTAGTGCTATAACAAAAACCTGAGTAACATCGTTAAAAAAATTTAACTGCGTTTTTTAGTTTGAAGCAAAAGTGTTTTTTTATTGGTTTCTTCATTGTTCTTTGCTGTTTTACTGTAGAGATTTCTAAGTTATTTAAATGCAGACCCATAAGTGAAACTAATTTTTAATGACGAGACAAAAATTTTAAAAATTGTAAAGGTAAAACAAAAAAAAAAAAATAAAATAAAGAAATAAAGAACCTGCAAATAATTTTTAAAATTAAAAAAGGCAAAGAAGTTTGAGAAAGAAAATTAAAAAAACGAAAATGAAAAAATTGGAAAAAATCTCCATAAAGAAAAATCTTAAATGCGAGACAAAGACTTATAAATTTAAAAAGTTAAAAAAAAAAATAAAAATAAACTCTATAATGAAAATTTAAAAAATAAAAAAAATTGTTTGCTTAGCTAAAAGTAAGCAACAAAAAAAATTAAAAGGGCTCGATATGGGCTAAAATTCCAAGTGTCAAAATACTAAAAATAACATTATTACAACGTGGCGCAAAGTTAATCAGCCTATCGAAAGATTTATAATTGTTGCAAATGGCATCGTACTTCACTCCTATTTGACACTTGAGAATTGGACAGCTGCAGTATGTAAACAGACAAGCAATGGAGCGCATAAGGGTGAAAATAAAGATTTTCACCACTCAAAATAGTGTTGTTTTGTATTTAATAGAGTAGGCTAGGTAGGTGAAATTGTTGAAGTGACAGTTTGGCACTCCTCAAGTAGCACTAAATCGCCGTTTTGATATAATTATATATATAAAACAAGTTATTAAAAAAAAAATTGGGCGATTAATATTGCGCCACCTTGTATATTCAAAAACAGAATAGCAATAAAGCATTGGAGCGCGTAAAGGTCTAAATAAAGATTTCAGTCACTCAAAATTATTTGTTTTGTAATTAATAAAATAGGTTATAAACATAAATTGGATGATTAATTTTGTGCCACTTTGTATATTTAAAAAATGAATACCAATAAAGCATTGGAGAGCGTAACGGTTAAAATAAATATTTTCACCACTCAAAAGTATTATTTTTTTGCATTTAATAGAAAAAAGTTATTAAAAAGAAGTTGAATGATTAATTTTGCGCCACTTGGTATATACAAAAAAAGTATAGCAATGAAGCATTGAGGCGCGCAAAGGTCTAAATAAATTTTAAAATACTTTCCATCACTCAAAAAAAATTTGATGATTAATTTTGCGCCACCTTGTATATTCAAAAAAAAGTATAGCAATAAAGCATTTGGGCGCATAACGGCTCCATCACTCAAAATTATTATTTTTTGTCTTTAATAAAACAGGTTATTAAAACAAAATTGGATGATTAATTTTGCGCAAAAACAGAATAGCAATAAAGCCTTGGAATGCGTGAAGGTCTAAATAAATATTTCCATCACAGAAAATAATTTGTTTGTATTTATTAAAGCAAGTTATTCGAGAAAAATTGGATGATTATTTTGTGTCACCTTGTATATTCAAAAAAAAAAGTATAGCAATAAGGTATTGGGCGCGTAACGGTCTAAATAAATATTTTCACCACTCAAAATTATTATTTTTTTGCATTTCATAAAAAAAAACTTATTAAAAAGAAGTTGGATGATTAATTTTGTACCACCTTGTATATTCAAAAAAAGATTCCCATCACTCAAAATAAGTTGTTTTGTTGTTTATTAAAATAATTATTCGAAAAAAACATAGATGATTAATTTTGCGCCATCTTGCATGTTAAAAAAAATATAGAAATAAAGCATTGTAGCGCGCAAAGGTTTAAATAAATATTTTCGCCACTCAAATTATTATTATTTATTATTTTATTGCATTTCATAAAAAAAAGTTATTAAAAAGAAGTTGCATGATTAATTTTGCCCACCTTTGAAAAACAAATAAATTATATATTTAAAACAAAGGCGAGAATAGCAAAAAAATAGAAAATATACAAAAATACGCAACGAAAAATATGACTTTTATAGTCACGCACATATTTTATGCCCTAATTTTAAGTGAAATATTATATTTTATAAGATTTCTGAACACTGCGAAGCTGTTTTTTTTTTAATTAATTATGAGGAACCCGATTAAAGTTTCAAAAATAAAGTCCGCTTTAATTTTATGAAAGCGATTTTAGCCACTTTAGTGGCCTCAAAACCTGGAGTTTTCGTACTTTTATAACTGTTTAGGTAGGCGTATATACAGTTATTTATAAATACAAAATTTTCAAAATTATTTAAACTACGCCATTAATATTATTCCAGTTCTAACACTTTGCCTTATTTCTAGTTCTTTGGCACATTTGCAGCTGCTCTCCTCAATACTAAACAAAAAAAAAACTTCCTCCAAATGCAAAGTCTAACCACTTCAGCTTTTTGTTTTTCCTTTTTTTCGTTAGCACCAAATGTTTTACAATTTCATCATTGAATCTCTGTATCAAAGACGCGCGCTAAATTTCACACAATCATCGCACTGAATGACTTTAGTTAGTGTCGTTTAATGCCGCGCGTTGTTGCCACACGTGTACTTCCGCGTTGAACGTTGCGAAACGAATGACAAACCGTTCGTTTTTCCGTAACAATGAAAACAACAAGTGACTGTGAGACTGACACAGCACAGCGACGTCGACGCTAACAGCGGCAGCGTTTTCCCCTCACCCCCAAAAAACGCAGAGATAGCGGCAACAACAAAGCGCAAAGCTACAGAGCAGATGAAAATAGGAAAAGTGTTTAAAAGCATTTTCCAACCCCCAAAAATCTTCGTACGCAGCCGATAACATTGACGAAGATGGTTATGGTGATGATGATGATGATGCAGATGCTGATGATGATGATGTTGTTGTTGTTGTGTGTGTGTGTGTGCAAGCGTACTTACGAAAAAGCAGCGTGGCAACAAATGCCTGCGGACACATTTTTGGAGGCGAACAACCCCCAAATGCAATAAATGAGATATTTACCAAAACAGCAGTGCTATAAAAATAGACGGATGTGAGTGTTCGTGGCAGTGTTGCACACGCGCAACAGTAGCTGTAGCAGCAACACAGACAAGTTATTTTGGAAAAGCACGTGGCGGCGGATGCGTCGGCGCTCATTTCAGGTCGACTGTGCGGCTCAGCAGCGCTGCGGTTCAGTGAGCCGGTCAGTTAGTGCACCGGCTAGTGTTAGATGTGGCAAAAGCATAAAAAAAAATAAAATCCAATTGAACCGTAAAAGTACGCTTGGATATTCATCATTTTTATCATTCGAGCATAAGCAAATAAAAGTTGGACTATTCGATTTTCTAATACAGTTCAAAAGGCTTGCAAGTGAAAGAGATGGTTACAAAAAAGCTGTAGTGCGGGGCGCAGTAAGCACTTGTGGCCAATGAAAGAGAGGGCAGGCACATAAACAAAGCTGCGGGCATGCAGCAGTGCTAAGTATGAAATTTAGAATTTATTGTCTTCGGCGAGTGAGTGACTGAAAAGTCCCACAACTCGCTGGCGGCACTCATTTCGTGGTCCGTTTTTAGTGGCTAGTTCAGCAGTTGGACTTGGCCGCAAGTGTAGCAGCTTGTGACAACTGACTATGTGCAATATTTTCTAACTATACAGGGCTATTAGTAATGAGGCTTGCCTAATATCGGAAAGTAGAGCAGGCAGAGTGAGTTTTTTTCTCGTTAAGCGAGCAGAGCCCAAACATAGCGAGCTGGGAAGTGACGAATCGAAGACGGTAATTGTTTCCTTGTTCTCCTTATCCCCAATATTTTTCCAACATTCGGCTATTATTTGCTTCTTTTCCTGAGCCCAAAAATTTTCTGGCATTCAGCTATTATTTGCTTCCTTTCCATATCCCCAATAATGTTATCATATTTCTTTAATTCCCTTATTTACATATATCACAGTTTTCATCCCCATGCCACTCACCACATTTTCAAAAAACTTTTTTCATAAATTTCCCATATGAATATATTTTTTTTCAACTCGGTCAAGTATCTCCTGCCAATACACAACTCACCCACCTTGGCTTAGGCCATAGAGGCTACTTACTACTTCTACTCTTATTTTCTGCAGAAACAAGCCCTGAAGGACTCAATTAAGCTGGTAGA
The DNA here is from genome assembly GCF_027943255.1 of Anastrepha obliqua. Lineage (NCBI taxonomy): Eukaryota > Metazoa > Arthropoda > Insecta > Diptera > Tephritidae > Anastrepha > Anastrepha obliqua. The sequence goes on from NC_072893.1 coordinate 14,785,351, forward strand.
TAAAATTTTAATCATAAAACTTAAAACTAACTCATTTTCTTTTGCTTGTTAAAAAGTAGTATACAATTGAGAAGTTGAATAAGTTTAGCGCGTGTTGTTTTTATTTTGATATCAAAACGTGTAATAGTGCTCTAGACTGGGTTAAAAAAAAAAATTGACAAAAATCCATCCCTATATTTAAAGCTTATGTCGAGAGGGTTTCGGCACCATCAATTAATTTGGTTTTATACTTCTAAAAACCTCAAATCTTTTTTTTTTAACTTGGTTATTTTAAATCTGATTTTTAAATAAAAAAGGGCATTATTCCGATTATTCCTCTTCGAAACTTTTCGAATTTCGAAGGCATTTTCCTAAGTTGGGATACCCATCGGACGCGAAACAACCAATTTATAACAAAAAAGCGTAAGGCTGTTGGAAAAAAAAAATGTAAAAGTGGAAATAACTCCAGGCTTTGACCTCTCATCTGACCGTTCTCCAATATTATTAAGCTATGACACCAGTCGTATCTTAAACTACAAGACACATACATTTACAATAATTATACGAACTGGGTCTATTTCTATGAAATTATGGAGAAAAGCCTTACCATTAAAGTCCCCCTAAAGAGGGGGAAAGAAATAGACTCCGCAATCGCTTACTTCAATGACAATATGGTGAATGCAACAACAAACTCCACACCTGTAATCAAATGAGTAACAAGAAATACAAATGACCCCATAAAATCTTGGAAAAAATCAGAGAAAACTAAGGCAACCATGGCAATCTACACGTGTACCAGATGTTTAAAAAGAAAGGCTGAATATAGCAACAAAAGAAATTAAAGATATATTAAAAGTGGACAAGGACGAAAAATTTGAAAAATATATTGCATCACTGGCAGCTACTAGAGGTACAAACTATACACTATGGAAGGCCTGCAAAAAAATCGACAACGCAGTTATGCACCAATCCCCTCCAAGGACAAGGACAAATTCTTGGGCGAAAACACCAAAAGAAAAAGCAATTAAAAAAAAAAACATTTACAAATCAAATAACCAAGACATTGAGAACTCTGAATTTCATGCTCACCTCACAAATAACATAAATATACCAATTAAGAAAATAATTTCGAAAGAAATACGAATAACAATTGAGATAAAAATTGGCTTAAATAAATCCCCAGGATATGACGGAATCACAGGAGGGATTCTAAAGGAGTTACCTGACAAAACCACTCTCTACTTAAGAAATATATTTAACTCAGCATTACGAATGAAGTATTTTCCACTGCCTTGGAAGGTTGCTGAAATCATGGCAATACCCAAACATAGTAAAGACGCCTCTGAACCTTCTTCATATAGACCAATTGGTTTATTACCATCTTTATTCAAACTTTTTGAGAAGCTTATACTAGACCGTCTTGACCCCATACTACAGGCGCGAAACTTATTTCCTTCACATCAGTTCGGATTTCGTAGAAAACATTCAACAATAGAACTGGTACGTAGATTAATAAATAAAATATTGTCAGTTTTACTCTAACAAAAAAGTAGGTCATAAGAATCTGGCAATAAACAGTTCACAAATCCCGATAGACATCAAAGCAAGATACCTTGGAATGATTATTGACTTCAAACTTTTCTGGAAAGAACATACCACGTTTAAAAGAAATGAGGTAAGAAACAGATTCCGAAAGCTATATTGGCTACTTGGCAGGGGCTCGAAACTGTCATTGCTGAATAAAACACTTATATACAAAACTGTGATTGTGCCAATCTGTGCATACGGTATAGAAATCTGCGGAACTGCAAGTAAAAGTAACATCAACATTACTCAATGACTACAATCGCAAATACTCAGAACCAATACCAATGCACCTTGGTACGTCGTAAATGAAGATATTCATTGCGACCTCAACATCGATACAGTAGCAGAAATCATCCGCAAACGCAGCACAAATCATATTGCCCGTTTAAGGAACCATACGAATACTGACATGCGACAACTTCCATCAGCAGAAAGGGCAAACTCCAGGCGACTCAAAGGACCAGTCCTAACTCAGCAGATAACTATATTAGAATAATTTAAAGCTATGCACATACACTTGTAAACTCACACAAAAACTTAACCAAAATGTAATATTGATAATGATTATGTTATGAAATCCAAGCTGTAGAAAGAATTACTTTGTGTCATACGACAGATGTAATTAATAGGGGATGTAAAAAAAAATGTATCCGAAATCACCTTTTTTCGTATGATAAACGAACAGGTTTATTATGCTCTATAGGTGATCCGCAATGACATTGTATGAACAGGCATTTGCAACAAAAGTACGATACTTCTAGTGAACGCAGACTTTCTACCAGGAATGTAAGTGCATATTTTTCTAGTAGAAAAAAAGAGACAAAAAGAGATTGGTCTAGGAGTGATCATATACTAATGTGGGCATTTATAATATCGAAGTTGTTAACTTCAGGGCCAGAGTTCGATGCGTGAGCCAGTAATTAAGCAGGAAGCCACAACACGCGAAACTAAAGAAATAAAGGAATAATAGGGACTTAATGGACGGCACGAAGATCTTGATTACGCTGACCATATTTGTCAAATAGCTCACACTTTTGCAGACATGTCAAAAAAATTAAAGCTAGTAGCAAAAACTGCCGCAGAAGTAGGCCTAAAAATAAACATTACCAAATAAAAGGGGTAAACACTAACTACGCGCATAAATTCCAAATTAGTAACGTTGATCTCGAACCCGTGGACTCCTTTCGCCCGCCATTTGGGGAGTAATTGCTGACTTGGAGGAGGAATCTGGAAACTGACGTATTCAAAATAACAAACAAGAGATTGGCACATGACAGAGGGAAATGGAGTAACCTTGTCGCGGCCCTCTGCTACCCCGCGGAGCCATAGGACCATATATATGTATATGTATATTCTTGCTGTTGGTATCAGAGGTAGAGGAAGTTTGCCTTTGCTTTGGATAGATCAAGTGAAGAAGAACTTGGCTTCATTTGGTTTGTTCTCCTGGCGCCGATGAGCATGAGAAGGAGAAAACTGGCATACTTTATTAAACTCGGCCAAAATCACTCATGGCCTTATCGCACCATTCGGGAAGGAAGTTCATTCGAGCCCCTTACTCGCAATATTCAATAGATCTTTTCAGCGATAATGTAGGTCTTTCTATGCTTAGGAGCCAACAATATAAGATTTGATGTCAGGCGAGGTGGTATTGTATTTTGGGTTAAATTACTAAATTCAAAGCAGTGTTTTCTGCTAACGCACAACAACCACAAGCCTAAGTCCAAAATTTCATCATACCTGTGGATTAGCTGAGGGAGAGTGTTCCGCGGATAATAGAGTGAGGACCAGAATGAGTCTTTGAGATTTATGACTTTGAGTTTTATGACTTCTCGGCCTGTGAATGTATATCTTTGAGGTGTGGCTGCGCAAGTCCAAGTCAAGGCTGTCATCATACCGCTGAGAGAGAGTGCAGAACCTGGGATAGAATGGGCAGCAGAAGGAGTGTTTGATGTCGTATGATTTGGAGCTTTATGACTATGAGCTTTGTGGTGCGGCTGACTACTATTTCCATATTTATTGCACTTATATTAGTTAACTCTCGAGAAGAGTTTTGCCCAAAGTTCCTTGCATTCAGATTGTCGTAGTTCACAGTGTCATCCTACTATTACATAAACCCCTTGAGCGGTGCAGACATTAGTTAAATTAGTTAAATGAATTACATGAAAATTCTATAGGACTTGCTATTTCATCTTCCCCAAATAATAGCCGTTCAAAACTTTCCAATCATCTCACTCTATCAAGTTGCAGACAAATGCTGGGAATAATATCTATAATTAAACTTCTCGTAGAGTGGATTTCCAGCCCAATATCAATTAACTTTAGGCTTCTTTCTTAAATCTATGCAACACAAATTACCAACTTAATGAATCATTTCGATTCTTAAGCCAAAATTTTAATTCTCGTTGCAGCACTTTTGATATGGCGCACCTTTCTTTACTAGCAAGGAAATGTTACTACCTTCTCTTAATAAAAAATTGACGATAGTATCTCACTTTTATTCAGTTGATGGCTTTATTTTCCATACTTAGCTGAACATCTTTAGGTCTCGATGCTAAACAAGCTACTGCCTTTCCTGCTGCAGGGTCAAAACTAAAATGATCGGTACGTCCCTCATGTCGGTTATGCGGGAGGAAGGTAATCATTGGGTTTAAGGATTATAAAAAAAATGAGCAAAAAAATTGCTGGTGCATTATTATTATTAATATAATTATTATTACATATGAGGGAGATTTCACGCAAGGTGGAGAGAAGGCAGCCAGAAGACATGGTAATTGGCGCTTAGCGCTTCAAGGGCGCCTAAGTATCTGAGTGTCACGATACAAACCGACAATAGCTCACACGACACAACAGAAAGCAGAAATGCGCATATTTCGCTCATACCAAACTACTAAAATCTAAACTTCTTACGAGAGATTGCAAACTAATATACGTCTATGCTAGTCAATAACACGGCCAGTTCTTGCATGCGGCTGTGAATGCTGAACGATGACTTCGTAAGATGAATCGTGTCTAAGAGTATTCAAGCGAAAACTGCTGCGACGGAATTTGGTCGACTGCGACTGCAAGATGGTATCTACCGGATACACTACAATGAAGAATTGATGCAACTATGTAATCGCGAGGACATCGTGAAATACGTCAAGACTGCGAGGGTTGGCTTATATAATATAACGCGCAAGAGAGATGAGCGGCTTCAGAAATCAATCGTGTCTTACCACCCCGTAGCGAGGACGTCCAAGACTAACAAGTTTTAATGTTGACGAGGATCATGGAAGTCATGAGCTGTAAAGCTGCCCGATGATGATGATTATGAAGGGATTCATCACTGCGACCTGAAAGATCTATTGTGCGCACTTTATGGATTCAGAGTGTTTCTCCGAGCCCAACTTCCTCAGGATTACATATAACACGATTGAAATTTCTATAGAAATGTGAGCTGAAATAATACTTAAATTTGAAATTTTGAAATATGAAAAATATAAATTTATCTGAAACTATCTTTAAATCCACTTATTTTCGTTAGCCTTGAGAAGTGGATAAAAAATCTACTTAAACTAGTTCTGAACTAGTTGCTGAGTAACTAGTTGCAAAGTATATTTCTTGTAGCCATATTTTGGAACACCGAGAAAATGTTTGGAAATGCTGCCATTGACTTATAAAAGCCGCTACTGATTTTGCATTTTATGTGACTAGTTGGGAACTAATTAGAAAATATATGAATGCGAATGGCTTGGAGATTATTTTCAACAAAAAAATTTTGCATATTAGCTTAAAAGTGGTTTTCTAATATGTTATATATCTGAATCTGAATCTAATTTCCAAAATGAAGACTAAAACCAGGCTTTGGGCTTAAAAACGCAATCAACTTAAGTTAAAATCTGCACGCAATCCCTTTTATAGCAGTAGTTAAAGAATTAGACTTACATTTATTATTTTATTTATTGCAAAGCTAATATTATAATCAACAGCTCAAACGATTTCCTTTACCTACACGGCAACCACTAACCTACCCACTGCATTAAATATTATCTCTGTGCTCACTGGATGCCCTTTCAATTGTTCTCGCTTTAGTTTTTATGTTTGTCCGCCTGCTTCCCTTTCTACTCCTGAACCAACCTCTAACTTCGTCTGACTTTCGCCATTCCGCCTAGCTAGTCATTGTTCAGTGCGGTATGTCTGTTGGCGCATATCTTTATGATGGATTAGACATAAGGTTTAGCTCAGTTGGTGGTCATGGATGACAAGCGATTTTCCTTTTTCTGTTTTTTTTTTTGTTTACCTAAGTTTTTGATTGAATGCCAGCCCTTGCAATGTGAAGCGCACGAATGTACGCATGTAAATAAAAATTTTTGACTGCCATTGTGGTTTTCCGGGGCAAAGAGGAAGTAAAGGATGAACCAAGGGCACGAGCAAATATTGTGAAAATTTGGCAAAAGTCATGTGCTGTATTGGGGAGCGTTTTTATGCACCTGAAGCTATTGAGTATTAAAGCTCTTTACAGAAAGAAGTTTAATATTACCTATGCAGTTAAAAGCACTGAAGGAAGTCATTAGCTTGTGACCGGAGATATAGCTGATGTTTGTACGAAAAAGATCACTTAAAGTAAAAATTTTGCAAATTAAAAAATTACTAAATTTGTCCTCAATATAGCAATTCATTCAAGGAACTCTCTTCGAGCTCAAGGCAGTATTAGATGCCTTTGATTTTTTCTCGTGCTAACCGGCGCCAGTTGGACACACCAAGTGAAATCAAGACGTTCTTCACCTGATCTTTCCAACGCAGAGGAGGCCTTCCTCTTCCTCTGCTACCACCAGCTGGTACCGCATTGAATACTTTTAGAGTCGGGGCGTTTGTTTTCATTCGGACGGCATGACCCAGCCACCATAGCCGCTGGATCTTTATTCGCTGCACTATGTCTATGTCGTCGTAAAGCTCATACAGCTCGTACTCGCTGTCAGCAACGTGCAAAGGTCGAAGAATCTTCCATATAATTTTCCTCTCAAACACTCCAAGTGACGCTTCATCGGATGTTGTCATCGTCCACGCTTCTGCACCATACGTTAGGATGGGCATGAGATCCTTGTAGAGTGTTAGTGTTGTTCGTCGAGAGAGGAGTTTACTACTCATTTGCCTACTTAGTCCAAAGTAGCACTTGTTGGCAAGAGATATTGTACGTTGGATTTCCAGGCTGACATTATTATCGGTGTTAACCCCTTGCTGTGCTTTAACGAGTCTGACGCGTAAAGAAAATTTTAGCCCAAACATGAATATGACGAGCCAGGCTCGTGAATAGATCGTCGGGCCAAAGGTAGACATCAATAGCCGAGGTCGTGTACAGATAGTCGGATCAAACATAAACATCATGAGCCTAGGTCATGATTGAATGTTAGTTTCTATCTGCATGCCACCAGAGTTAGACACGAGTCTCATAATTGCAGTTAGATCATCTCGCGCATCAGTCTGAGCTGTTTACCACACGTTGACGCGTAACACTCGGGCCCGAGTTTCGTCGAGCTAAATGGCACGGTAAGGGATTAATGCTAGTTTCTAAATAAACGTAGTCTTTTACAACCTCGCAATCATAATTGCCAACAGTGTATCACAGAACATCGATGGGAACAAGAAGCAGAGGAACACCGCGAAAGAGGTGGATGGACTCTGTCGTAAATGATCTAAGAGCGCTAAGCGTTGCCAATTGGAAGGTGCTGACTAATGATCGAGTTAAATGGAGGAATGGAGCTGTGGAAGCTGAGGTCTGCTAAAGATTGTGAAGCTAATGATGATGATGATTGCATAATTAGTGTGTGAAATTAAAAAAAGTAGTATAGGTATAAGTATAAGTATAAGTATAAGTATAAGTATAAGTATAAGTATAAGTATAAGTATAAGTATAAGTATAAGTATAAGTATAAGTATAAGTATAAGTATAAGTATAAGTATAAGTATAAGTATAAGTATAAGTATAAGTATAAGTATAAGTATAAGTATAAGTATAAGTATAAGTATAAGTATAAGTATAAGTATAAGTATAAGTATAAGTATAAGTATAAGTATAAGTATAAGTATAAGTATAAGTATAAGTATAAGTATAAGTATAAGTATAAGTATAAGTATAAGTATAAGTATAAGTATAAGTATAAGTATAAGTATAAGTATAAGTATAAGTATAAGTATAAGTATAAGTATAAGTATAAGTATAAGTATAAGTATAAGTATAAGTATAAGTATAAGTATAAGTATAAGTATAAGTATAAGTATAAGTATAAGTATAAGTATAAGTATAAGTATAAGTATAAGTATAAGTATAAGTATAAGTATAAGTATAAGTATAAGTATAAGTATAAGTATAAGTATAAGTATAAGTATAAGTATAAGTATAAGTATAAGTATAAGTATAAGTATAAGTATAAGTATAAGTATAAGTATAAGTATAAGTATAAGTATAAGTATATTATAAGTATAAGTATAAGTATAAGTATAAGTATAAGTATAAGTATAAGTATAAGTATAAGAAACACAATTTTTTCATCTCGAAAGAGCTTAAGTTTTGGACATCATGTCACATAACCTATTTAATTAGAAATAATCTATCATATTTATTGTATTAATGTACTTAACTATCTGGCACGACTTTCCCGGTAACCCTGGATATATAAGGTGCGTTTCATAATCATAAGACACCACTAATTTTTTATTTATAGATTTCAGAGGAAAATAAAAATTACAGAATTTAGAAATTTTTTTAAAACATAAATAAATTTTTTAGCAAAAACATATTTCCAGGCGTTTCGAAATGATAAGACATTATTTAATTAAAGTGATCGTTTAACAAAAGTATACTTTTTTTGATTTTTTTTCTGTCGTCTAGAATACTTTAGTATTCTATTGAGGCACTATTTGCTTTTGCGACACAAAATAACCTCTTTTTCTTCGATTCTGCTAACTTTCTAAGTAAATTTACATCTAGAGAAGCCCATTCTGCCTTTAATTGCCGCTTTAAGCTCGTTGGTATTGTCAAATTGGCGTAAACTCTTCTGACTAATATACCCCAAATGTTTTCTATTGCGTTTAGATCCTGAGAACACGTCGGCCAGTTCATAGCTTCTATGGAACAATCGGTCAAATACTGCCTCGTTTCCCTTCATACGTGAATTCGAGCGTTGTTTTTCAGAAAAACGAAGGGCACTTCCCGATTTTCCTGAATAAAAGGAAGGAGACTATTTTTCGAAACGGTTTCGTAGTCCCCACTATTCATTCCCCAAACAATAACAGAACCTCCACCGAAGTTGTGCTTGGGAAATATGAGGGAGGCTCTTGCGCAAATATCTCTAATAATTTAAAAAACCATCGGGTCCACAAGGTTTTTTTTTTCATCCGAAAAAATAACCTTTAAAAAAAAATAACGTGAAATTGGGCAACATTAAAAATATTCCAAATATCTTGTTGTGTCCCAGTTGGTGTCTAGGTGTTTTTATGCAAACTAAAGACGCGCCAGCATGTCCCGTGGCAAAAGATGGAGTCCTTTTCTTATTTTTGATAGTTTTAAATGAACAACAGGGGCCAAGTTAGCGCAAAACTTAGTCGCGTTAGAAGCTTTTCTTATGATTGCTCGCTGTTCTCGACTTAATAGTGATAATTTCCTTCCAACTGCCTTCAAAATGTTGTAATTCTCAGGGCTCCCTAAAAAATTCCAGATAACACAACGAATTCTGCCTGTTTTTGTTTTTTTTTGCAATTAATTTGATTGACAAGTCTGAATCCTTGTACTCCAAATTTTTCCACGCTCCTCTTGTGATAATTTTGAACTCCTCGGTATTTAAGGTTAAATTGATTAAAATTATAATTAAAGTCATACAAAACAACAATCAGCACCTGCTATCTCTTCAAATACCGAAAATACTAGTAAAAGTGCGGCAGCTTAAAAAAAGATAACGGTGCTGTATCTTTTGACAGAGACGTCAGATCGCTTAATGACATACCGCGTTGGAAGCGTCAGTCCAAGCAGATTTTTACCATGGAACAGGATATGCCACGCGAGTGCTCCCAAAGTGTTGAAATTTACATTCAACAAAAGAAGTCAATTGTGAAAACTCAACGTGCGTATAAAAAATTAAATAATGTGAAAAGTGCGCCTTCTAAGAACACCGTTAAACGTTTGCACGAAAGGTTTTCGACTGGTTATGCTCTTCCTAATCCAAAGAGGCTCAATCAAAATCGACCAAGGCGATCGGATGGGAATATTGCTCTTGTACGGGCCAGTGTTGAGACGTCGCCAAGGACATCCCAAATTCGCCGTTCTCAGCAGTTGGGCATTGCTCGGATCACTTTACAACGAATTATTCGCATTGATTTGCATTTACTCCCGTATAAGTTTCAATTGACGCAAAGATTGTTGCCTGCGGACAAGCCTCGTCGATTGGAATGGGCCCAAAGAGTCATCGAAATGGCTGAAGATGGCGAGCAATTTTGGAACAAAATCTTCATCAGGACCGATGAGGCTCATTTCTTATTGAATGGGACGGTAAACAAGCAAAATTGCCGTATTTAAGCCACTGAAAATCCTCACGAAATTCAAGAGGTATCTCTTTACGACGAAAAAGTCACTGTTTGGTGCGGCGTTAGTGCGAAAACGATTATTGGGCCGTTTTTCTTCGAAAATGAAGATGGTCAAGCTATTACCGTCAATCAGGAGCGTTATCGCGATATGATAACTACTTTTGTGATGCCAATTATTCGTCGAAAGCGTATGAGGCAGTTCTGGTTTCAACAAGACGGCGCTCCACCACACACAGCGCCCACAATCGATTTTTTGAAGAAATTGTTTCCTCGTCGTTTGATGTCAAAAAATGGCGATTTTGACTGGCTACCGCGTTCGCCCGATTTAACGCCACCTGACTGCTTCTTGAGGGGATATTTAAAATCAAATGTTTATATTAATAAGCCAAAGTCCATAGAAGAGCTCAAGAACAACATCCGTGAGGAAATAGCCGCTATTTCAGACGAAATGTTAGCTAAAACTATGGAAAATGCTGCAAAGCGGGGACAATACGCCATACAGGCTCAAGGCAGCCATTTGAGAGATCTCATATTCAAAAAGTGATGTCAACAAATATACTTGAACCAAATAAAATGATTATTATCGTCAACATCAAAAAAATTGTGTTTTTCTTTGATTTAAAAAAAAAACACATGGGTCCGTCGAATATGGGCAATCCAGTCGTTCAAAAATAGTATACCAAAAGTGTCTTATGATTATGAAACGCGCTTTATAATTGGCGCTTACACCCTTTGTTGGGCGTTTGACCAAGCTGCTCCATTAATTTGTGGTGTGCGTATTGATGTTCCACAAATGGGTGTATACACCCGCATTGATGGTTAGAAATATTATATGTATGAGAGAATTGTGTCAAATTAAAGAAGAAGCTCAAAGTTAAATTTAGCCAAGTTATTAGATGCCCAATTATTTCATTCGATTAGCACGAACCATTAGCTTCAACATAAAATTTTACTCAAAATAGTAATTTTTGAAATTTATTTTCAGATCAAAGCCAATGCTAGTAATCATTTCATACGAAAATATTTGTGCACATCAAGTTTTTCACTCTATTACACCCAACTTGTTGCCGTATGAACCAAATTTTACTCTCCACTGACCAGCTGGAAATAGTCAAAGTATTTACATACCAAATTGACGAGTGCCCAGATGCCTAATTTAAAATAAAACCAAATTAATAAAACACAAAGTGCTGCTTACAAAGCAAAAAATAAAAAAAAAATCTCTGCCGAAAAGGTTGTCACACCAACTCATACATATGCATTACACACATACATATGTAGTTCTTTATATTTATAACCAACGCTGCGCATCAAATCAAATGAGTTTGGGGCTTAAACTTCCGGTTCGTGGCACAATGAAATCAGTAACGACAGCAACAAAGAAATCAGCAAAAAATACAGAAAAAAACACAAACAATATAAAAAACAATAACGGCTAAAATAAAAATAAATGCAAACTGAACGACATTAATGACAACACGACAACACGATTGAGTGAGCACAAAGCACAGCTCCACCTCGACATGAAGTTCCAGGGGGATTTTTCGACTCTACGAATCTCTGGTATATCGTATTAGCCAAATGGGTTAGGCACAGCGCGCTGCATACAACAATAATAACTGCACACATGCACAAATTTACTTCCGGTTAATAAATTTAAATAGCAGCGCGTGCTGGTGGTGGTGGTATTGGACGCTGCTGTTGCTGCTGCTGCTGCTGCTGCTGCTGGGTTTTTGGTATTTATGGCCTAACGTGAATCAGTAATATGCATATCTATGGTTATATGTACGTACAGATGTAACTCAACTCACTCTCATTTCTGCTTACCTTTGCACTTCGGTGAGTTACGCTTTTTCGTCTATGTGGCGGCAGGTAAGTTTGCGTTTATTCTATTCTATATTTCACTTGCGGTTGTGTGTGGTTGTAGCTTCTCTTTTGTCCAATATGTTGTAAGAGTTATTTACTTTGATCTAGCTGCAATGCTTTGGAAATTTTCCAGTAAACGATCTCAGTTGAATGCGCATAGATGTGTGTATGTATGTCTGTATGTAGTGGTGGTTATTCACCTGAAATCGAGCAAAAAGTGGAAAATTGGTATTATTTTTAGAAGGTGAATGAATACATATTAAGTAGGGCACTTACTATGCACACACGTGGGTGTGTGTGTGTGTATGTATGTACAAAAATATTACAATACACAAAATAAACATTTATAATATATAGATAATAGCCGATATTCAGTAGAGGCCGGTGCTCTAAAGTACACTCATGGAGTCGATGTAGATATGCCTGAATATGCCGGTTCTGAATGAAAGCCTTCAATAGGCACTATTAAGGATCATTAATTTCTGACATCCATTGGTTATTATTATTTAATATTCGCCGAAAGTAATTAGTATTCAATCATTTTATATAAGTACATATACAAGGTGGCGCACAATTAATCACCCTATTGAAAGATTTATAATTTTGGCAAATGGCGTCGTTTTTGTGTCACCTAGCATTTCGGTATATACCTATGAAATGAGACTTTTTTTCAATTTCAAACGTTTATTAACAAAAAATGGTTAGAAATTTAATCTTCATAATAATAGCCATCGCTAGCAACGTATTCTTCCCATCTCTCAGGCAATTTGTGGATGCCGCACCAAAAAAAATTGGCCAATTATCGTTGGTAGCGTGCACCGTCAACGGTTTCACCTGGTTTTAATAGCTCGTTTGCAAATCATACCACTCTGATCCCAGAAAACACACAGCATTGCCTTGCGGTCGATGCGATTTGGCTTGGCAGTTGTTTCTGGCTTATGGCCGGGCGGACCATACGATCGTTTACGTTTGGGATTGGAGAAATACACCAATTTTTCATCACCCGTAACGATTCGATGCAAAAAAGACTTCCTTTTGAACCGGAAGAGCAGCATTTCACAAGTGGTTTTTCGGTTCTTAACGATGTCCGCAAATCGTAGTTTGAAGGCATGAAATTCAACATTTTTAAAAGCGACAAAAATGCATTGTTGTATAGGGTTTTTCAATAGGTGCGCTTCAACTTTTTTCCGATAGGGAGGGCGAACGACGCAATATTTTTTATTTTTCGCTTGTCATTTGTTAACTTCATTAGTATACATTTCATCATGGAACGCTACACACTTGAGCAACGATTGCAAATCGTGCAAATTTTTTATGAAAATAATCGTTCTGTTGCTGCTATTTTAAGAGCATTACGGCCATTTTACGGTCCATTTAACAAGCCGTCCCGTTTTGGGGTTATGTGAAGTCATTGGTCTACAGTAACAAGCCGGCGACGATTTGTGAGCTCAGAGCCAATATTGAACGCGAAATTGCTGGAATTTCGGCCGATTTATGCAAAAGAGTGGTCGAAAATTGGGTTCAACGATTGGACTTCGTAAAACATGCACGCGGTGGCCATGCAAAAGAAATCGAATTTCATACTTAAATGTATATGTTCAAACTCGATAATAAAAAAAAAAATTAGTTAAAAAAGTCAAACCGTTTGTGTTTTATTCAAAAAAGTTCAAAAGTTGAAGCGCTCTTACTGAAAAACCCTATATGAAACGTAACAAACAATGAACTGAATATTGTTGACAGATGAAAGACGAAAAAAGAAGATATTTGGGGAGGTTTAAAGCACTCCTAGCGACATCTATGGACTCATTTCATACTTATACACTACCTTTCTACAGGCTACCTTTCTGGATAGCTAAAAAATGTATCAGTATTAAAAATAATTTGCAGAATAGTTTTCACACCAAAGTAATTTTTTTAATGCAGTTAAATAAGAAAAACTGGAAAAATTTGTGAAAAATTGTAAATCCAAAGTTTTATGAAGCAGGAATTTTTAACTGTTAGTGCTTGGTTGAAATTATGTATATTGATGATTTTTATTAATTGACATTCCCTTTATCTAAAAACTGAGAAAAAAAATCGAACCTGTGAACTGGCATTCTGTCAAACAAATGGAAATGGTTCATTTATAAAGCGCGCGTCTACATTTTTTTTTCTGGAATGTTGAAACAACTATCCTCTATTCGAAAAGTTGAGTCGAAAAGTTTGTGCGTTTATAATTATTTAATTATATCAGTCACTCTGCTCTGCGATTTTCACTATGGATAAAAATATTGAACAAAGAATTTCTTTTAAATTTTGTGATTTGAATGGGATTTCGTGTGCGGAATCGTTGAAAATGTTGCAGAACGCCTATGGCGAGTGTGCTTTATAAAAAACACGGGTCTACGAGTGGTATATTAAGGCTTTTGTGCAAAATTGCTCCGATCTGGTCGCCTATCAACAACTTCAACGTCGACAAAGTGAGGGAAGTGGTACTAGGAAATCATCATTTAACTTTGAGGGAGGTAGCTCGTGACCTTAGCGCATCTACCGAATCAATTCGTAACATTTTACACCATCAATTGGACATGAGAAGCGTGGCCGCTCCACTCGTTCCAAGAGAGTTGAATTTCTTTCAAAAAATTCATTGGAAGAAGGTGGTTGAAGACATGCTTGAGCAAGTGAATTTGGACCCAATGTTTATACAGCGCATCATAACAGGTGATGAGACGTATATGTATGAGTTTGACATGCAAACCAGTCAACAGGCGGCTGATGTGGCTGAATGGCTCTGTTCACATGAGTCGAAAAAAAAAACACGTCAGAGTCGGTCAAAAGTGAAAGTCGTGCTACTCATTTTCTTTGATTATCCTAGTGTTGTGCACTCGGAATTCGTTCCAAATGGTCTACGGTAAATGAGAAATATGATTTGGAAGTTATGCGACGTTTGGGAGAGAATGTGTGTAGGAAACGGCCCAATTTGTGGAAACAAAACTCAGAGATCTTGCGCCATGACAACGCACCGTCTTCAAAGGCTCATATTACGAAAACTTTTTTTACCAAAAACTCGACAAATATCATCGGACAATCACCGTATTCACCGCATTTAGCCCCCTGTGACTTTTTCCTTTTCCCAATACTTAAATTGTCACTCCACGGACGGAGGAGCTGAAGAAGATCGCTTAAAAGGTGTTTAAAGGGTGCTTTGGTGACTGGACTTATCCTTGGCATGTGAGTAGTACTTCGAATGGAGCCTATATTGAAGGCGGCGAACTTCTGATCGTCTAATGTCTGGTAGGCGCCGCACAGTAGTCTCAAACGGAGTTGCGAGGGACATATCTAATTTCCGCCTCTTAGAGAAGAGCTACGGATATGTTTGATATATCATTTGAAAGGTAATTAACTTTTTGGAAAATTATAGAATTTTTTGTTTCTAATAAAGAAACAGTTAAAAAATTCTCCCAAAGTGACGATTTATTAGCCCTTTTTTCTTTTTTTAAGAAAAGTATTAGTGAAATGGAAATTCTGGAAAAAAATGATGACATTTTCTTAAAGTTCAGTTAAAAAGCTTTAATTTGATAGTTTTTTCATGTCTGTAGGTGTAACAGACCCAAAGTTATAATTATTTGTTTTTCGTTATTATCCAAAACTGAACCACAACGCTTAATATGCGATCAAAATATCAACAAAATTCTTATAAATACTTCAAAATTTTTGTTATGACTAATCTTCTAAATCCCCTATATTGCTGGTACTACTGAAAAAAATATTAAAAATATACATAAAATTGAATTTTCTCTCAAAACTATCCTATATAATTCTTTAGAAGTTATAATCTTTGAAAAAATTACATTCTTAAGCTTAGGTATGTTACCTTAAAATGTACTCCTCCAGATCATTAGGGATTTCCATTAACTTTTGAAATTTTAATCGATTATTCAGGAACGTTAGCGATATTTTTGGGTCAGAATAGTATATTGCGTAATTAAAGACATCGGTAATTCTGTTTACGCAGCTGCTTTGTCGAGCATGATCTCGCATGTTTCTACGGTTGTGTTTATGCCATGAAGAAGAAAAAAATGTAAGAAAACAAAAAATTCAAAGCACTCTTTTCGATAATTTCGGAGTAAAAGTCGATCTGTGTCTGCAAGGTCACGGTACAAGCAATACAGGAAATGTTGCTCGAAAATGTCTAAGACAACCCGAAAAATTTGGGAAATGTTTGGAGCTCGGTGGAGAATATGTCAAAAAATTAACAAGTATTTTACTGTGCTTTAAAACCAAAAAAAATTGACTTGGATAAATTAGAAAAACTTTGTTTTAAAACGTATGAAGACCACTACACAATATATCCATGGGCCAGACTAAGTCCAACAGTACATAAACTTTTAAGGCATGGATGTGAAATTGCCCGTCAATTTAGTCTTCCTATTTTATATTATTCGGAGGATTCAAGCGAGGTGGCATAAACACAACCGTAGAAACATGCGAGATCATGCTCGACAAAGCAGCTGCGTAAACAGAATTACCGATGTCTTTAATTACGCAATATACTATTCTGACCCAAAAATATCGCTAACGTTCCTGAATAATCGATTAAAATTTCAAAAGTTAATGGAAATCCCTAATGATCTGGAGGAGTACATTTTAAGGTAACATACCTAAGCTTAAGAATGTAATTTTTTCAAAGATTATAACTTCTAAAGAATTATATAAGATAGTTTTGAGAGAAAATTCAATTTTATGTATATTTTTAATATTTTTTTCAGTAGTACCAGCAATATAGGGGATTTAGAAGATTAGTCATAACAAAAATTTTGAAGTATTTATAAGAATTTTGTTGATATTTTGATCGCATATTAAGCGTTGTGGTTCAGTTTTGGATAATAACGAAAAACAAATAATTATAACTTTGGGTCTGTTACACCTACAGACATGAAAAAACTATCAAATTAAAGCTTTTTAACTGAACTTTAAGAAAATGTCATCATTTTTTTCCAGAATTTCCATTTCACTAATACTTTTCTTAAAAAAAGAAAAAAGGGCTAATAAATCGTCACTTTGGGAGAATTTTTTAACTGTTTCTTTATTAGAAACAAAAAATTCTATAATTTTCCATAAAAGTACATTTAATTACCTTTCAAATGATAATATATATCAAACATATCCGTAGCTCTTCTCTAAGAGGCGGAAATTAGATATGTCCCTCGCAACCCCGTTTGAGACTACTGTGCGCCGCTACAAGTTTGGAAATTTAATGGCGTGGAGTCCCAAGAACTTTGAGTCTTCCTTCTATTGTTCTGGTGCCCAAGGGTTTTTCGAAATAGCACACGATAAAGTGGAGCTGCATCTGATCTGCGATTTCCTGAGCAGTAAGTTGTAAAATTTCCCTTAAACAACAGTCCGGGTGGGAGACTTCTGACCCCTTCCTTGCCAACTCTTCAGCAATTTAATTTCCTTCTATGTTCCTATGTGCTGGAGTCAGATCAGAGTGGATGGTGACTGGCCATGAAAAAAAATTCATTTGCGACAACGTCAATCGAAAATGGTTGTGGTCGAAATACGGTGAGCCTGCGCAAAACGGTGTCCAAACAGAGATTGACGGTGGGTAAAGACTAGCTGTGTCTTCGGTAGCATAGGTATTTACAGAATTTAAGAAAGTTGTGACAAGACCTGTGAGCACAGGACCACCTTAAAAGTGTACCGAAATTCGGTACGTCAATCATCAATTACCGCTTGTAATGACTTGCCTCTAATTGCATATTTAAGCATATCGGAATCTGAAATATATCTACTGTGCCCACATGAAATACGAGGGTCGCGGTATGACCTATCAACGTGGCCAGAATGCTCTGAGCACTATTGCACAGTTAAGTGGCATCACCTACCACAATTTTTAGTTTTGCAAACATCACCTCTATGCTACATTTTACCTTACTTTATAACAAATTTGGCAGAAAAATGTGAAACACAGATGGCGCTCCAAAAAAATAACAAAGTTGGACACTTTGATTTTGGCTTTCACGCCGTGAACTACAGAACATCTGCATATAATTTTTTTTTGTTTTTTGTTGTTAGTCTTCGCTATTTGATCGAGTGTAAAATTTCTAGCGCGCCGACTACGGTCTTCTGTTAGGCTTGAACACTTCATCCAACGCTGTTCTAGTTGGCTGATTCCTGATAGGATTTATGCAAGTCTGAAAAATAGTTACTCGTTTCTGCAAGGACCCGCTTGGATGAATAAAATCGTTATCCACTAGCCATTTCTCTAAATTGGGGAAGAAATAGTAGTCCGAGGGAGTCAAGTCTGGAGTATAGGAGGGACGTGAAACGAGATGGAACCCTATTTCCATTGAGTCTGCGACCGCAACTGCTGAGTCTTGAGATTCCACACACGAAATTCTTTTGCGCATAGTTTTTGAAAATCACTCGACCTCCTCGATTCAAACGCATGGCAAGCACAAAGAAATATACCTATCTGGCTGAAATTTGTAGTGTGCTCTTCCAAGAGAAGCTACTAACTGAACCTAGCCTCGATATGCGCCCGTAGTGCCATCCCTCTTAGTTTGCACGTACTTTTCTAACGTCCCCTGTAAAATTTTTGCATTTCCTTGGGTTACCTGCTTTTGGAGTCTCTGCCCAATTTAGCAGGAATACCAACATATCTTTACAATAATAAATAAACATTGCATAACAACCTGGATGAAAATTGAAAATCTCATTTTCCACTATTTCACTTTCAGTTGATTCGTAATTCATCATTGTTGTGGAAAATTTGTTTGCGCTCATAATAACCAATAAAAGCTGGCGCATCAGAGGAGTTGCATGGTAGGTGAAGGTTTTATATGCATTTTTTTCTGCATTTATTTTCCTGCTCAAAAGTGGACTAATAGTAAATAAAGCAGATAACAATAATAACAACGAAATTAAGTGCAAATATAAAAAAAGTAAATACTTGGCACAACAACAAAGGTAAGCTTCACGTTGCAAGCTCTGTATGTACTATAGGTATGAGTAAGCATTCCTCCTGCAGCCAGCCGAGCGGCCGGTCAGTCAGTCATTCTCATTCATTCATTTATCCAGCTACTGTTACTTTTGTTATTTGCTACCAATAGCTGCTGTTGTTGTTGTTGTGTTAACAATAGCATAAATCTCTTGAAATGTCCACTTCAATCCGTTCCAGCTGTGTGCATTTGTATAGATAGTTGTGTGCTTGTGTATGTGTGTGTGGGTGAGTGTGTATATGGTTTGGTGTGCTGCTACGTGTGTGTGTGAGTGTCTGCAGCGAAAGAGATTCATAGGAGTACCTTTGTATGTGTAGCTGCGGGTTCATTCGATGAGGTCAACCATTGAGTGGCACTGCCTCTATAGATGTTGTTGCAACACCATGACAACGCGCAAACAATAACAACTACAATAACAAATCAAATAACAAGTGTACCGAATGACAATAAGAATGGTGAAAAATGACCGAAAAAAAAGTGCCGCCAGCAGTCTGAATCCGTTGTTGACCAGGTCCAACATCTGCCATCGCTGCGCACCCGTTTGCTCGCTTGAAATAGTAACAACTCGTACAATTCGCACAATTCGTACAACCAACGGCAACAGTAATAGTAGCAGCAACAACAACAGAAAAAGCACCAGCAACAGTAATAGTAATAGTAGCGGCAGCAGCAGCAGCGGTGGCAGGCTTGCGGCGACTAAGTGGAGATTCACGGCTACACCGTAGCTTTCCCATCGAATCTCTTCGCTTTCATTGCAAGAACGGCGGAAAAAATCCGCAAATTCTTGTGTCCACTTGCCATACTCGGCGTTACATGGCTTTGTGTGTGTATGTATGCTGACATGTATGTGTGTAACTCGTTGCGTGTTATTGTCATTTGCTTGGTTGCCGCCATCGATATGCAATCGATTTGCTGGAGTTTGAGTTGATTGGATAGCCGTTTGCGCGCATAAATATATTTGTAGCATGTAAATGTGCCTTTTATTTTGTTTTTCCTGCTAGAAAGCAACAAGAAATTTCTTACTTCTCCGTCTCCTCCTACTTCTTTGTGCATTTCTACTGTGCGCTGTGCCATTTAATTCGTTTCATTACAGTTCACTGGGTATTTGGGTGCTACGAGTGTAGAGGCGAAAAATGCGGAAAGAAATTTTAAAGAAAATTTGGAGGCATATTGACCTAAGTTAACAGATCGTATTAACAGGTGCGTTTTATGTAAAAAATCCCATTTCATTATTCTGAAAATGTGTTTTAGGCAGAGGTTAGAGGTGAAGTAGGGGATAAAAGAATGCCTACTAAGGGTGGTAACCTCCGGTGCAAATCTGTCATTGCCAATGAGATCTGGAAAAGAGAAGTGGAAATATGTATCATTAAGTGCCACAGCGGGAATATAAAAAGTGAAATTCCAGCTTGAGTTGTATTTTCAGCCCCATCCTTTTGGTATGAGGGAGTTCGAGATCTTTGATTATTTTTCTCCTTCAATTTCCGGAAGCTCCGTCAGAGATGAATATATTCGTGTCTCCAGAAATTGTTAGAATAACAACTGAAATTGTAAGCTCTGGCCGAATTTTTTCTGTGTTCTCAAAGCAAATTCTGTATTTACCGGTAATTGGACGATCGGCACACTCGCAGAAAGGATATGTTTACTATTTAATCCCCCTTGCTGTAGAAGTTGTAGAAACCTCTTAGAGAAGGGGACTGTTGAGCTCTGTGAATGTCCGGGTTCGGCAGCTAGACGATTAAGATCACTGGGCGCTCCCTTCTTCGACAGCCTCGTACCCAAATCCCACCAATCTTCTCCATTATATCGCCATCTCCACATTAAAGGTCTCAAAATGGTATCAAAACGGCGCTTTAATGCTACTTGAGGAGTGGCAGATTAACCGTTCATCCCACCAACCTCATTTCATCATACCAACTTATCCACAGAAAAGGCCAACGCTGGGAAGATATTCTGACAGGTTTTTCTTGAAAGTGGACACAAAGCAGCACACAGTGTCGAAATATGATATATTTATCAGACATTTCCTGGGGAATATTCTTCAAATAACGCTACTATATTTTGGATAGGGTATTTTGTTTCCTCCAATGATCAAATTGAGGAGCCCGCCAAGGAATGCGGAAAGTAAGGAATTTCGAGATTTTTAGAGTGCAATACTTTTCTAGATGTGGAGCCTCTATTTGAAGGCGGTTTCCTTGCCAACTGTGCAGCCAGAAATTGCAAATACCGTAACTGCTACTGAATCATCTTAGCCGAGATTTTAGTTAAAAATTTCCATACGTCAGGTACATATGTACCACCTTGAGCAAAAAGTTCTCGGAATATGTTCAGAAAATTCAAAATGCAAGTTTATTCTTCAAAAGTGATATTATCGCCTTCAAAGTGCTCCCCATCAAGTGCAATGCACTCATGCCAGCGTTTGATCCAGCTCTCGAAACATTGAACTCTCGAAACGGGAACTCGATTTGCGGTATAGCCATCAGAACCGTCTTCGATTTTTTCTTTACTTCTTTTCGGCTGTTAAAACGCGTGCCTCATAGTAGTTTTCTGACTCGATCAAACCGCAGGGAGCCATATCAGGTGAATTCGATGGCTTTTGAATGGAATTAGTTTCGTTCTTAGCAAAAATTCATGAATAATGATGGCACTGAGTGACGGCGCGTTATCATGGCGCAAAATCCACGAGTTATTTTCCCACAATTCCTGTCTTTTTTGGCGAATTGAGCACGTGAACAGCGTTAGAAAATTTATAAGAGAACTTTCCCGGGCTTTTCCACAGGCCATTGCAAATTGCGCGGGCAGTCTTGGGTTATAGTCCACTGACCCGGATACTCCAATACATCTTATCTTTGAGTGTAGCGTTATAGCGCGGAGAAGGCTGAGACAACTCGTAAAATTATAGCTAGAAGAAAGGCACATACGCTCAGTATAACCCATCTCTGTCTTAAGTTTAATAAGGGAAATGTGTTGGTATGAGGCACTGTGATGAGTAGAGGGCACAAAATGCCAGGAAGTGGAAAACTCTAATCTAATCTAAATTCTCATAACGCCCAAATAATACCAAAGTCCTTATTAACAGTCTGACTTTCTGGAAAAAATTCGTGGTGTACAACACAAAAACCGTGAGCATCGTTTCGTTTATAAACAGAAAACGACGCATTTTTCGTGTCGTACTCACATTTGCGTGTCGTACTCATAAATCTACGCCTCGTAGCCTAGTGGGAGCACAGGCCAAGCGTATGAGGTTTCCGTCTAAAGACATCTTTCGCGGCTGCAGAAAAGAGGAGGAAGGGGAGAGAGTAGAACATTTTCTCTATTTCTCTAACGGAAGTGTACGCGCCACCGTAGCCGAATGGGTTGGTGCGTGATTACCATTCGGAATTCACAGTGAGGTCGTTGGTTCGAATCTCGGTGAAATCAAAATTAATAAAAACATTTTTCTAATAGCGGTCGCCCCTCGGCAGGCAATGGGAAACCTCCGAGTGTATTTCTGCCATGAAAAAGCTCCTCATAAAAATATCTGCCGTTCGGAGTCGGCTTGAAACTGTAGGTCCCTCCATTTGTGGAACAACATCAAGACGCACACCACAAATAGGAGGAGGAGCTCGGCCAAACACCTAACAGAAGTGTACGCGCCAATTATTTATTTATTTTTTTATAAGTGGTTTCACGATATTAAGAATTGAGCGTAAACAAGTGATATCATAATGGACCAGATACCTCGTTGAGAGTGGCGATCATGGTGCCCAAACCTAGCTTACGTAACCGTCTATTTGATGTTGTTGTAAGTCTGCGGGTGCCGGACAAGGACAAGCAAAGACGAAATAAGCTTAGGAGTGATCGAGCGAAATGTGCTCCGAAGGGTATTTGACCCCATACGCTGCAACGATGGAATGTACCGAATACGCTACCACGGTGAGTTACTGAACTTTTGCTGGCGAGAAGATGTGGCTAAACACATTAAGTGTCAAAGACTGTGATGGTTAGGACACACTGTGCGCAAGCCGCATGACAGCCGCCCTCAAAAATTCTTTTTAACAACAATCTCTCTAACAACCCGAGCCCGCGGATGTCCAAGGTTAACCTGGCTTGCCCAAGGTCATACAAATATGCGGTCCTTTAACTTCTGTTTGAAGCATAGGACGTCCTATCCTATCTTAGTCCTAATACGACGGTCGTCAATGATGGGTTTGATTTTGTTACCCGAGGCAGTGAATTTGACAATTCGTTAGCATACAAATTTAAGACAAGTTTGTTGCTAGCCCGCCTGCCCTAGCTTAGTGATAGAAATGCTATCTACACCCCTAAGCAGGTGCTTGCTTGTTTTTGGGTTCGCGAGTGGTATTTTATTTCCCACCTATCAGATATATCTACCGAGGTTTCCCCTATCCACCACTTGGGAACGCGTCCGATGGGAGACATGTAACCTCTGTAGGGGCCAAGTCATAGCCGACCTGAAAAAGCTACGCGTTAGGAGCTAGAAGTCTATTGGTTTGAATCGTGCATATAGGAAGAGAATTGTGGACAAGGCTAAAGCTCACCCTGAGCTGTAATCGCTACATGATGATGATGATTATGCGAAACATCAACTAGCGCCTCAGGCTTGCCAAGAAATAGAAAATGCAATAGAAATAATGAGCCTCGTATAAATTTTTTGTTTGTGTACAATTTTTTCGTCGATGTGTTTCATTTTTAATTTACTTTATTTTATTTTATTTGTTTATATTTAATGAGTTATGCCTTAATATACTCGTGACGCATATTTTTTAGACTAAGGCATTTTGGGCATCCCAAAGTGTGGATCTGCTGCTTGTTCCAGAGCCCACTTCGATTTTTTTATCGTACATTTTTTACTGTAATTCCACTATTTTTTCGGCAAAATTTTTTCTTCTCGTACTGAAATATTTTTTGCTTTTGCTGTGAGTTCAAAATGCTCTTATAAATAAGTTGAAATTTACTGTTATGCGTATTCAATAGCTCCCGTCGTCCCAATTCATCTATCAGCTGCCTGCTTCAATTGTTTGGTATTGTCCAGCTACCCATTACGTAGGTATTCTAGTTCCACTCCAGCCATTTCGAGCCATTTTGCCAGTTGTAATCCACCTGAATTCCTTGTGCAATTGCACGTAAGAAATCGCAGACGGACAGTTAGTTATCATCCTTCGTTTCTGCATACCTTCGCATTGCTAGCCGGTCGTTTTTGCACATGCAAATGTATGTATGTATGTGTATGTGTGTGTGAATATGTGAATTTATTTCCTTGCCTTCCTTTGTTCTTTCACATTTCGTTTGGCAAATTTTACAGGTGATTTGCTTATTTACTAGTCGACCTGGCAAACATATAGACAAACCAGACCTGTTTGGGAGAGTAGGTGTGTAATGTATGTGTGTATGTGTATGTATGTATGTAAATATTTCTGCAAATCGATTGGAATAGTTTTTGCGTGGTGTTGCATCGGAGATTGAGATCTATTGGTTTTGCTTAAGGCTGATCCATGTGGTCTTTTGTGTTGTTTATGATGTCTGCTATTGGCGTGAAATTTTTTGTATTGCGTTTTGTTTTTCATTTTTTTTTGTAAAGCATAAAGCGATAAAAAGGTGTGTTTTACATTAGAAATGTTTGGGCTGGATGTTGGGTGTAAAGGTGTATTTTGTATGCAAATGACAGAAGTATTGATATGATTTTGCTTCGCATGATAAGTAAGAAAAATAAAACATTTTGACTTGTACGGAGATTCCACTACTGGCCTGAAGCTCCTGAGTTCAAAAGGTATAGGTTTATAACTGTGTACCTAAAACTTATGTGACTTTAACAGGTTTTGCTTTAAGGTCAATAAATTTTGATCTACCATTGAAAAATTTGGTATTCTTTTCAACCTTAATTAAGATGATTACTTAAGTTACGGTTACGAATGACAATATTATTAAAGCGTTTTTCAGTAAAAGCGCTTCAACTTTTGTACTTTTTTGAATAAAACACAAACGGTTTGACTTTTTTAACTAATTTTTTTTTTATTATCGAGTTTGAACATATACATTTAAGTATGAAATTCGATTTCTTTTGCATGATCACCGCGTGCACGTTTTACGAAGTCCAATCGTTGAACCCAATTTTCGACCACTCTTTTGCATAATTCGGCCGAAATTCCAGCAATTTCCCGTTCAATATTGGCTCTGAGCTCACAAATCGTCGCCGGCTTGTTACTGTAGACCAATGACTTCACATAACCCCAAAGAAAATAGTCTAGAGGCGTCAAATCACACGAGCGCGGCGGCCATTCGACCGGTCCATTTCTGGAAATAATGCGCTCATCGAACTTACTCTTCAACAAATCAATTGTAGCGTGTGCTGTGTGGCTTGTGGCCCCGTCCTGTTGAAACCACATGTCGTCTAAGTCCATACCATTCAATTGTGGCCAAAAATAAAGATATGGGCCAATTACGCCACCGGTATGTAAGCCGCACCAAACAGTGATTTTTTCGGGATGCAACGGTGCCTCATGAATCACCTGTGGATTGCTTTCTGCCCAGTAACGCATATTTTGCTTGTTGACAAAGCCATTGAGCCAAAAGTGAGCTTCATCACTGAAGATGATTTTTTGGAAAAAATCTGGATCATTTTCGAGTTGATCTTCAGCCCAATTTACGAATCGACGTCGCTTCAAATGGTCAAACGGCTTCAGTTCTTGTGTCAGCTTGATCTTGTACGGATGTGGGCCAAGATCTTTTCGCAAAATTCGCCACAATGACGACACAGAATCACGGATGAAACCATTTTTTGATGTCTTCATATGAATGGAACTGCTGGTCAGCTAGACCATGTATCATCGATCGGAGCAGGTGATAATCGGACGGCGCAATATCTGGAGAATATGGTGGGTGGAGTAGGGGTTTCCCATTTCAGTGTTTCCAGGTAGGTTTTAACGGGTTTGGCAACGTGAGACCGACCGTTGTCATGCTGTAGAATCACTTTTTCATGCCTCTCCGCGTATTGCGGCCGCTTCTCGCGCAGTGCTCGGCTCAATGGCATCAACTTAAGTCGATACCGATACCCAGTGATGGTTTCGTTTTCGCTTGGCTTTAACAGTTCATAAAAAATAACACCAACTTGGTCCCACCAAATACATAGCATAACCTTCGCAGCGTAAATATTCGGCTGAGGCGACGACATAGAAGTATGACCGGGCAGCCCCCTTGACTTTCATTTCTTTGGATTGCTGTAATGAATCCTTTTCCTTTTTTGCCGCTGGAGCTGTTGTTCACAGGCGAAAAAGCGACGTTCAACATCCCTTGGTTTTAACTCATAAGGAACCCAAGTCCCCTTTTTTCTTCTCTTTATGGGGTGCCGTTGGTCTAGAGCTCGATAGTTGAGGGTTAGGTTAGGTTTTAAATATTATACAAAGATGAAAAAAAAACTGGCGTGTGCGCATTTTGGCTGCAACAAGGGAATGATCCGAGTCGATGTTGGATCCTCGGATCGTACGTACATCTAATACACTAGAAGCGTGTCTTCCATCTATCACAACATCATCGATCTGGTTTTGCGTTTTTCGATCAGGAGACAGCCAGGTAGCTTGGTGTATCTTTTTATGCTGGAATCTGGTACTGTAGACTACCACGTTTCGGGCTCCGGCGAAGTCGATCAGCCTCTGTCCGTTACCGCATTTTTCCTTTTGCAGGCTGAATTTTCCGATTGTGGGACCAAAAATTCCCTCATTGCCCACTTTGGCATTCAAGTCGTAAAACACGATTTTCATGTCGTGGCGAGGGCAGCGCTCATAGGAACGTTCCAAGTACTCAAGTCTTTGGTCGCATCGTCGACACGCATCGGCATGGACACAAATGAGCGAGGACCAGACATTCCAGGTGCATGCCAGCAAATCGTAGTCTTAGTTTGTTTGCAGTGGTCATCATCAGTGTAGGAAGTGCTTATCCTAGGCTTTTTTAATGTTTTCATTGGGGGGGATTTTAAGTGGAGGGTCTCAAACCCAGCGCACAACCAACTATTCCGGAATGCTTCGCTTTCTCACTTTGGCTCACTCCCGAACGGGTTTTCGGAAGCTACCCAGAGGATACTTGGGTTAATGCCGGAAGTTGTGAGTTCTTCAACCATACGCAAAATAATCGTCTTGGCCACTCCCAAGTGAATGACGGTCAGTAACTTTCCCATCTTACGTGGACTTCTACATATGGAACCGTCCTCCTTCTTAAGATACTATACCTTTGAAATACCGAAATAAGAAAAAATCGATTTTTTGAAATTTCCAGACCACAGGGTCCCCTTACTAATCATTTTTGAATGCTTTTTTTTTCTTGATCCGCGAGTAAATTTTGACGAGCTTCCTTCTTTCTTTCGTTAGATATTTTACATTCAAAGTTTTTCTTACATATATAGTTTGTTTATATTCAATTGACAATGTCATATAAATGTATAATTTTTCCATATGTCTCACTTTTTTAACTGATTTGCAACGCTTGTCTTAACCATTTTAATCACTCATCTTCTCAAAACTGCGCTACTTTGAAAGCGCTCCGCAAGCATAGTCTGTGAAAAGAATTCCCTCATAAGACTTATATCTCCAATTTCTTCCACTCCAAAATGCTCACCTCTATACCTTCACATATACACTCAAATACATAGCAAACCATAACCATCAACCTATCGCAACTCAACGCCAACCTTTTGCTCCAAAAACGACTTTGTTCGCCACTCGTCCACGAACTCACATAGTTGGCGATGATGTGTCAACAGATTGATATTTGACAATTTAACAAAGTCACTTTTAATCTCATTTTATCGCCTCCGCTATGACGACAACAACATCGTTGAACTTCGCGGACGTGACGCGTCGTGCAAATAATACCACGATGAGCTGCGACAGCGAAAGTAGGGGTAACCATAGCGAAGGAGTAGGCGAAGAGCAGAGCACCACCCGCAGATGTAAAGGAAACATGGGTGTACCGGAAGTATTTGGGAGCGCCGGTATTGTCATTGTCGCCAACAAAAAATAATAATAATAAAAATAAAAATTAAAAAAGAAAAAATAAAAACAAAAAAAAAAAATTGAAAAAAATGTAAAAAAATAAAAAAGGAAGATCTCAACATCTACTCACTATTACCAACTTTATTGCTGCAGTAACCGTAAGCGCAAGAACAACAAAATTATTCTGCTGTCAAACTGTAAGCGCTGCAACGAAAGTGTTGATATGAGTTGTGTCTGCTGTTGTGGCAATCAAACCGACACCAAAAGTACCAAAAAATACAAAAAAACAGCGCAAAATATGGCTGCTGTTGTTTTTGTTGCTGTTACCACACTGAGTTCACCCTTTTGCATGGCGTGCGGGCGTGTATAGGGACAGCTTATCAACACATCTACTTGCCGTTGTTGTTGATGTTGCTATTGCTGCTACTATTGTTGTTGTTGTGATATTGTTGATGATGTTGACGTGACGCTGTTAGCTCATTGCGGTTCTCTCGGTTAGCCGCAAATGTGTTGCACATGGGGCAGATGACGTCGGGGTGCTCTAAACACATATACACCCATACACGCACACATGCACATATGCTCACATACACCGACATTAACCAGTACTTATACCTGCATACTCGCTCAAATATTTCGCACACCTTTCGGCGTCCATCGACGCGTGATGTATCAATCATTTTTGGTCAACACCTCTGCATCGAGAAACGCTATCGCCTTTTTGATGAACGATAGTGGCTGTTCATTGTTACTGTTGTTGATATGTCCATATTATTGGCTGGTGTTGCAAAATGATTCGTGTTGCGCTTGGTTCCACTACTGCGGTGGCTTGCGGCTGTCAGCTGTTGGGTGCTTCACATCTCTTTGATTTTTAGTTCCCTATTAAGTTTTCTAAGCACTCTTTCTATTTTGCAAACTGATTTTTTACGGGGTATCAAATTTAACCGTTTTATGTGCTCTATGAGCAATTTGAGCTAGCCATTTGACTAAGATGTGGGAAATTTTTGCAGGGAATATCGGGATTAGTTTAACTGAAATCAGCATTTATTATTATTATTATTTATAGGGGATATATACAATATAACCCTAACTTAATTAGCACACAGCAAGACTGGAAAGAGGAGAGAGTCGGTACGGATGTAGATGCCTCTGTTTTCACTGACGGATCCAAAATGGAATCTAGAGTGGGAGCGGGGGTTTTCTGTAAATCAGCCAGCATTTTGTTCTCCTTTGAACTGCCGGAAACGAGCTGTGTTTTTCAAGCAGAGGTCTTTGCGATCCTGCAGGCATGCAAAATGCTTCAAGATAGCTATTGGGAGGAAGACATTAATATTTTTTACGATAGCCAAACTGCAATCAAGGCACTATCCTCGCCATATTGCCGCTCTCTGCTGGTGAACTCCTGTAAGGAGGAACTCAAACATCTCGATCGAGCGGGAAACATCTCCCTTATCTGAGTTCCTGGGCACAGGAATATAGAGGGAAATGAAATTGCCGACGAGCTTGCCAGGAAGTGGTCGACAAAACCGGTTTCAGTTAGGAACTTTGAAAGCCTTTCTATCACCTACAATCACCTCAAAAATGGTACATGACTGCCTGAATCTTACTAACTTGCTAGGGAACGTCTACACATTATTATTGGGTTGGGTTCCCCGACATCAGCTAAAAAAGGAGCAAACATGGCCTTTTTATGGCCTTACAAAGGCACTATCAACGAACCTCTTAGGAGGAGGGAGGAGAAGAAGTTCAATGAACACTGGCGAAATTCTATCGGTCAGCGACAAACGAAACAATTTCTATCGGCGGACAGAGGAAGCTGATAAGTTAATTTCACTCAGCAAATGACTTAGGACTTTTAACTCTCAGGACTTAAGACTTTTAACTGGTTAGGTTATAGGCCACTGTAACATGAGATATCACATTAACAAAATTGGTCTGTCTGAGACCATCATCTGCCGATTCTGTAAAAGAGGGGTGTTAGATGAGTGGGTTTGGTGTGGTATGTGAAAAGGTGGTTATTGTCGTGTGGGGTGCCTTCACATGCAGGACATATGTTGGGTCAACTCTAGACAGGTAAGAGTTTAGTCTACTACAGTGGCCAGAACGTTATTGTGCCAAAGTTATGCGAGGCTCTCAAGGTAGCTGAAACTCTTCATCTGCTATGGGTCGACGGCGTATAGCCTTTATAAGCCTACAAGTGAATAACCTGTTGCGTCTTCGGACATAAGCCCGGCTCTAACCAGCTGTTATAATTTAGTGGTATGACGGAACCGCTTAGATGTTTCTGACATTTCCTTTTCAACCTCCTTCACAAAACAAAAAAAAAAAAACAAAAACAATTTAGGTGGTTTTGATTGTAACCACAGGTGGTTTTGATTGTAACCACACATACTCTTGCCCTACTTTTTTTGAGTCCACAATTAGTTTCACTCAATTGAATTAAGTCTGCCTTTGCTTTCGAATTGTGTCCATTAAAAACTTTCGTTTAGCATAATTCAAGGCGTCTCAATTTGACATTCGTACCTATGTGCATATCTCTACAACTTCCATTAGACACAAACACTACCCGGTGTTATTTCACAAACAAGAGATTTATTATTGTTTGTGTCTACAAATTGAATTTGTAGATACTTTTTGCCGCTTTTGATTGCTACTAATAACCTTTGACAAAACTTAGCCCTACCAAACTTTAAAAACTAACCACCCTCCCCACCCTTACTCAAAACTATAAGTACCTACACGAACATCTCTCATAATTCTCTAACTCACACAGCAAACGCGGCAATCTTAGCAGAAAAGCAGTAACAAAAACTGTATGCAACAAAAGTGATGTTCACCTTTGGCCCGGCGAGTGCCTCCGAAAGCAAGTCGTCAAACAGCCAACCACATCTGCGCCTTTGCTCTACTGCTACTGGCACCTTCCGTGCATTGCATCCAATGCTGCCCCAACCCCAAATAAGCCTTGTAAATAAAGTTTCATAGGCATTTGATGTTGGTTGGCTTGTAAGCATTACACAAACAAATATTTTTGGGTGTTATGCAGCAAAACTTTTCGGTTAAAAGGTGTTTTCGAACACAATATATTCACTCTTACATATAAATTTGTGTAGTGGCAGGAGCAGCTAAGGGTGGCTAATGTGTAAGAAGCCCAACAGCGTCCACCGAAATATTGTTGAGGCAAAACTTTTAGCTTCTTGACCTAACAAGCCAACAACAGGTCAATGCGAAAAAGTTTGCCAAGCCACTTAGTTTTACTATATATTCGGGTGTAATAAGAAAAACGAAAACAAAAACAAAAATAACACTTCATGTTTTTATATCGTTTGTTGTTATTGCTATTTATGTAAAATTTGTGCGTACTTTCTTGTTGTTGTTATTGCCTTTGCTTGTCTCCATTTGTTGCAGGTTTCTTGTGGTTTCTCGAAGAGGCCAAAAAGTTTGCACCTCTCCTCCTTTGGTATTTTACGCTTTATTGTTTGTTGTTTTTGATGAAGGAAATTTAATTTACTTGCATTTTATTTGAGAAAGCATTTTGTTGTTGTTGTTGTCTTTATTTTTTACGAATATTGCTTTCGGTGTTTAAATTGACTGCTGTCTGGCTTTTTGTTGGGATTTATTTGGTTTCTTCTTCAATAGCCTAAGTAGAATTTATTGATTGTCGTACAGCACGGCGGGTTTTCTTGCATAAACTGTGGGGGAGCGGGGGAGAGTTGCAATATTTTTGTAAGTTTAAATATTTTGAATCAATTACACTTTTGTGTTTGTGTAGTGCGCATACACATGGCGGTTAATACCTAAAGATATGAAGCTAAGTAGGAAAAAAAAATTATCGATGTTTTTCTGGGAAAATGTGCCCAAAGAAATATAGATGAGATTCTCTACCGCTCCCCGCTGTATTGGCATAAAAGTGGAGTGACGCATAAGAGACCAGATAGGTAAATTGATACATAGATACATACATACATCTACATTGACACATAGATAAAAAAATTCAAAAGTGACGCGTAGTTCTCAGTAGTGAATAATCCCTAGATAGTGCCTTTTTCTTGTCGTCTCTGTAATTTTTCAACTAGCAGATGCATAATTATACACGATAGAACAAAAACAAAAATTAAAAATTAAAATTATTGTTACTTATCATGAAAATATTCCTTCCTAGTTTGGCTGCAAAAAGGTAATGATCTAAGTCGATCTTGGGTTCTCGGATCATACGTACATCTGAAAAACTAGAAGCGTGTTCGTTACCGGATATTTCATTGTGTAGGCTGAATTTCCCAACTGTGAGATCAAAGATTCCTTCCTTGCCACCTTGGCATTCAAGTCGTAAAACACGATTTTTATGTCGTGGCGGGAGCAGCGCTCATAGCAACGTTCCAGGCGCTCATAGAAGGAATCTTTGGTCGCATCTCCCTTCTCTTCCATCGGGGCATGGGCGCAAATTAGCGGGATGTTAAAAAAAACGGGCTTTGATGCGGATTATTGCGAGGCACTCGTCCACGAAAGTACTTGGCGACGAAGTCGCTCTCCCACAACAAATCCAACACCGAATTTGCGCTCCTTTGCATGGCAACTGACGTCGTAAGGTCTTATGTTTTTCTTGCCTTTCCCCGTCCATCGCATCTCTTGAATAGCAGTGATGTCAGACTTTTCTCTTACGATGGCATCAACCAGCCGGGAAGAGGCACCTTCCCCAATAAGTGATTGGATATTACAGGTGCATGTGCTCAAGTCGAGTCTACAAATGAAACCATCCTAATGGTGATTAGGATATTTACCTAAATAGGAGGATTTGTGCAACCTCCGGTATTTTCAAGATTCTGCTTTGCAAAATTCTGTACTAAAAATTGTATGAACCGAACGGATAATGAAAATAAGTGCACACTTCATTATCATTTTCAGCCCTCAAAATTTTTTATACACTGATGACAAGTGAGGTGAAGTGATAACGAAAGGACGTACGGAGTTTCGCTCCGATTTTACTCGCCCCAGAATCGAAATCTTCACAGTGAATAACAATAAACAGTGCGATATCACACCCCTAATCGTATCATCTGTCGATCAGAGGCTAAACGCTAGCGTATTCGGCACTCGTGGGTGTTAAACTTTCTTGCTTTTTTCTTGGGCTATTTAGCGCGCTCAAGTGAGCTACTTTGCAAATAGCAATAATTTCAAAGAAGCGGTAAAATTTAGCACAGGGAGTAAAAAAGTGAGATAGAAGTGGAGTAACAACAATTTCCAACAAAGTCCACAATCCAGCTTAGCTGGTCCTGTTAGTGAGAATCAGTGTTGAGTACAGACAAGAACAATAGTGCCAGTTTTCTTCCTTTGTTTCTAACATTTAGTGAGATTACGAACCTCTCACTCGATGTGGTGAATTTGTGTATGATCCGCGCCGTGAACAGTAAGATAATTAGCTTACGATCTGCCACTCATGCACAGGAACAAGACCAATTGTCCTCATCCCCATTGGCTTCCACATGCTTTTTGGAAAAAGTGCACTCACCCCACGATCCCCGGTGCGCGGCCAATCAAACCCTGGCAACGGTCAACCGGTTACTGTCAATGAGATCGACACCAATGAAGAAACCGTGTGCTATAGCGAAGTGAAAGCGGTGGAGTCACCAGCATCATGTAGAGAAGTTTTGAGCACAGCACCCACTCATACTAACCAATCGGCAGAAATCTATTCTCTCGGCTACAATGAAGCACTCAAAGCCATGGGTAGAAAACACGGAGAGCTAAAAAAGATGATGGATGGGAAACAGCATGTCAATCAGCAAATGAAGAGCATGCTCTCAGATATATGTAAACTCTCCGAGACAGTTGAGAGCAAATATAGAGCAACGAACGGCACCAAAACAACAGTGCCCAAAGCTACACAAACAACAGCACCGACCGTTGCGATTGACAAGGCGAAAAGAGCTAGGTCGCTAACTGACAGCGATCGAGCTACAAACACGATCACTGACCCAATAGGAAAACGTTCACGAATTTTTTCCCCACCCACCAAATCAATTGTGAAGGATAACTTGTTAAAGGCCCTGCGACTAATCAGGCAGGAGAATGGACAAAAGTTGTGAAGTAGAAACGTGCGAAAAGCAAGCCTGCACGGCCCGACACTATAGTTGTTAAGAAATCAGGTGATCTTTTTTATGCAGATATTCTTAAAATTGTGAAAAATGAAGAAACTCTAAAAGGCATGAGTTCAATGGCACGAAAAATCTAAAAAACGGCTCAGGGAGATCTGCTATTTCAACTTAGCGAGTCTTCTGAGGAAAATACCTCTAAACTTCAAGCTGCAGTGGGGCAAGTATTAGGTCGAAAAGCAGAGGTGAAAAAACTCACAGATATCATACAGTTCTAAATCCTGAGGTTACAACTCATGACGAAATCTGTCAAGCCGTGAATGACGTCCTCGCTAATGTTAACTTGGAGTCGTCAAACATTCGATCCTTGCGTAAAGCATACGGTGGCACCCAAACAGCTTCTCTGACACTACCTACGGACTGGGCGATGAAACTAAACTTATTAGCATCGGGAAAATACCGCAACGATGCTTCAAATGCCTTGGACTGGGTCACATTTCCAGATATTGTACGAGCAATGACGATTTCAACGACGCTTGTTTTAAGTGCGGTGGAAAAAGTCACCTTTCTAAAAAGTGCACCAATTCAGCAAAATGCATATTATGCATTAAAAATAATGCTAGCCAAATTGGTCATTACACTGGGAGTAGCAAAGGCCCTATTTATCTCGTAGCCCTATTTACAAAATCTTAGGAAATAATGAGAGTTTTACAACTCAACTTAAATCACCTCAAGACCTCCTAAGCCAAACCGTCTTGGAATTTAACGCTGATGTAGAGGTACTCAGCGAGCCTTACAAGCCAAAGGCATCAAACTGGCTGCAAGACACCTGTGGAAAATCAGCTATTTGGTGTTGCAAAAACCAGGCAAATACCAAGACGTACGAGATTAGGGGATCGGGATTTATCTGCGCCAAAGTAAACGTCCTATATATTTATAGTGTCTATAAACTACCTAGCGCTCCGATTGATACCTATACGCAGACTGTTTTGAAAATGGTTATCGACGCTGAGAGTAGGAATAAATTCTTTATTGCTGGCGACTTCAATGCCTGAGCTCTGGTGAATCACTGTACAGGTGATGGAGAGAAACAGGCCCATCCTGGTTTCAGAAAGCCACTTGAGGGTAGCGCATTACCACAACGTCTAATGAAAAAAAAAAAAAAATCTCTCACCGATGTACCCTATGATCAAAAAGTGCCGGGAATGTTTAAATAAAACAAAACGAAGTTAAATTTGAAGTAAATTTATTTTATCTCCTTCAAAATATGACTCGTCTGAGGCAATACAAATTTGACCACGTTTAACCCAGTTTTCCATGCAGCCCTGGTAGGCTGACAAAGGGATTGCCTTCAGCTCCTTCGTCGCACTCTCTTTGGTCTCCTCTATCGACTGAAATCTCCTTCCACTTGGGAAACAAAAAGAAGACGCACGGGGACATATCAGGTGAATACGATGATTGCACGGTGGTCTGACCAGATAATCCAGCACAATTTGAGCTCGGTGCGATGGCGCGTTATCATCATGCAAGATCCAAAAATTGTTTGCCCATATTTCAACCCAGTCAACACAGGCAAAACACAACTCATATTGTTCACTAGGAAACTCAGAATCCCTCAGCTAAGTCCAATTATGCTCAAGGGGGAAGCTCTTGTGATTTCGGAAGAAACCAAGTACTTGGGACTAAACATAGATAGAAAACTGACTTGGAAGTCAAACGTCTTTGAAAGAGTCAGGAAAGCGAACCTAGCCTTTTATGCCTATAAGAGAGCTTTAGATAAGACCTGGGGAATTAAACCTAAGGCTGTTCATTGGCGTTACACTGCTATCGTCAGACCCGTTCTTCTATGAGGAAATGTTGTCTGGTGGTGTGCTATGCAGAAAAAAACCTATTCTAATTTATTGAATAAGGTGCAGAGATCAGCGGAATTAGTAATATGTGGCGCATTGAATATCACGCCATCCATGGCTGTGGATATCATATTACATCTGCCACCCCTAGATCTCTTCTGCAAATACTCAGCGGCCTGCTCCGCTTTAAGGGTCAAAGCGAGCTCACAATGGAAGACTGTCACACATCGACATTTAACCATCTTAGACTCCTATACGGATATACCCAGTGATTGTGATTATCACGCTCCCATTCTCTGCTCCGAAAGGAATTCCTTATTGAAAATCTCTTCTAGACTGGAATGGCTTGAAGAAGATCCATCACCCAACACAGTCGTTAAGATCTACACGGACGGATCTAAAATGGACACCGGTGTATAATCAGGGTGAATCCTTTAAACTACCGGATCACTGTGGTGTTTTTGAAGCGGAAATGAACGCTATTCATGAAGCCTTAAAATGGTTAGAGATAAACAGAATATCTGCATTCTATCAGACAGCCAAGCTGCCCTACGAGCCCTGGATGCATTCCAAATACGTTGTCACCAATCTCTTAATCAGATGACCGAGCAATATCGTATAATCTTATGCTGGGTTCCAGGCGACAGAGATATACTAGGGAACTGTAGGGCAGACCAACTTGCAAGAGAAGGTACCTGTATGCCAGACATAAGTAATTTTATGGAGATACCTCTCGCAACTTGTAAGCTTCTCATTAAGGACGCACTAATCAGTTCTGTAAATCAAAAACGAATTAGTGCCAATATGCAGGAATGAGAAGGAGTTGGAAAGAATTCAACACCTTTTTTTGCACATGCCCAGCTCTAGCCAGAAGCAGGAACCGATATTTAAGGTCCCACTTCTTAATGAATATATATAATCTATACACTTAAGGTATTAACAACCTTTTACGCTTTGCCAAAAGCTCAGGATGGTTCAATATGGAGAGGGAAATGTAGCCCAGCCCCCGCTGCTCACAACGGACCCATTTCGTAGTCTAAGTGGCATCATTGTCTCCATGTGCCCACATTTCCGGCCGTTTGCGACGTACAGCATATCTCAAACGCTTCAAAATGGATAAATTCTATTCTTTATTGACTGTTTGGCCCGATGGAAGGTACTCATGGTGCGCTACGCCTTGGCGATCGGAGAAAACCATTAACCCGATACTTTTTTCCTCATAGGGTATAATAGAAAGAAAGCCAAAGAGTCCTCAAAAGAGTCCCCAATTTTCTAGATGCAAAGCAATACAAATTTCGATTTTTATGCAAACATGTTTCATGAGCTCTCAGTTGCATGAAAATTAAAATGCAAATTCGTTAAAATAAAATTAAATTTTAATGCAACTTAATAACTACTTTACAAAATTAAAGATCCCCTACCGAATAAGCCTCAAGCGATGACCTCATAAAACTTACGTAATTAATATTTAATTCATTCTAAAAAATTATAGCGAAATTAATAGCAAGTGCCATTGCCAGGCCTGACGAAAAACGAAAGTAAAACGTGGTATAATTTACACGAACCAACCTTTATAAACAAAACCTACTAATTAATATGTTAATCGTTAATGTTATTAAAAACTTTGTAAATAAACCGCGAATTGAAGTCAGTAGGCGCAAGGATACTTAGGGCGGCTTGCCACATACCCACAAGTGGCAAGTGGCAAGTGAGTGACAAGTGAGCGGCTCATGGCCACTGGCACTGACACCGCCGCTGACACTGACACTGACGCCAACTCACAAATAGATAGGCAAATCAGAGGGTGGGCATTCGGTGTGCGTGCATACATACATAAATTAATGAAATTGAAATTCTTGACGAGTGTGAGTGAAAAATTCAATTTTGTAACAATTAGCAGAGATTTTTGTGGTAAGAAATTCAATTAAAATTAAGGCGAGCAGAAAATGCGGACAATTAAAATTAAAGTCAAGTCTATAGGAGAGATGGGATTTGTTGTTGTTGTTGTTGTCGTTGGTGCTTCAAAGTTTAAGGTAGAGAAGTACATATTTTATGCGAATCATAAAATAAAGTGTAGATAAGAAAATTAAAAATTTGACCACGAACTTTGTTGAAACTCAAATCATAATTAATTTTTCTGTGGCAAACACAAATTCACAAGTACATTCAAACATATGCGCATACATTCGTATACGATAAAGTATGCCTGTAGTGAAAAGCAAAATTACCTGGCTAACATTCATGAACTGGTATTCGATGGAAGAACTTACACTAGTACGAAAGTAACTAGTATTGGATCGGTTGCAGTTAGAAATTACGGTTGTCGTTCCATAGGGCCCGGCTTTCGAGCCATTGCTGTGGAATATAATGTACCACGGTGTTCTTCATGTTGGGATTCCAGAGGTATAGATTAGATTAGATTTGTGGGAGGTTGGACAAATCAAATCACTCAATCAGGAAGACCATTGCACTACATCCAGATAGACTACAGTGGAAGGAATAGAGAGACAGAATACGAGTAGATACAGAAGGGATGGTAAGACTATAAAATTTGGTGTAAGGTCACTCTTGCGCGAATATTTTGGATTCATTGATGAGATCCGGAAGAGAAGGAGTAGGAACTTTATCGATTTAAGACTCATTGATGAATCTTAAGAGATCCGGAAGAGGAAGACTATGAACCTTGTACATACTCAGCACATCCCAGGCTAATAGCCTGATTCTAGAAAACGCCGGACAGCTACAGAGAAAATGCTCTGCAGAGTCTTCACTCTCACGGCAGGAAAGGCACATTGGGTCGTCAATGCTTCCCATGGTAGCCAAATGCTGACCACAGGCGTTGTGCCCTGTGGTGTAATCAGTACTCTCCAGTACTCTTAGCTTCTTCCTACCAAGTTTTAGGAGAAAGGTCGCTAGTTTCCTTTTTGGTTCTTTCACAAAGCACTTGGCTACTCTGCAGGGGCCCAACTCAGACCAACATCTTCTATGGGTAGACCTGATGAAGTTGTCAGTTCATAGTTGAACTGATACAAAATTGACACCTAGAAAGAGATGATGGCCTAATGGTATGCCTGCAGAGCCTTCTTTAGCCAGTTTATTAGCCAACTCGTTCCCTGTAGTGCCGCAATGTCTAGACACCTAAATAAAACTAACTTTGTTGTTCAGTTTTGGCTTGCATTCATCGACTAATTTCGAAGAGCAGCGTGGGTTAGCAAGGTCTCTTAGACTCTAGAAGGAACAATGATAATTGGGTTCGCCGACAACGGTTCGCGGTTGTGGTGTCGGCTACATATTTAAACGATATCTGCCATAATGCGATCCATGCAATCTTGGCTAGTACAAAATAACTATAAACAAAATAAGTTAGTTCAAAGAATTAGCACAACAAGCGACAAGGCCGTCCTTATATGTAGCGGAAAAAGCCAGAAGAAGTCACTTTAGAATTGAGGATTTCACTTTAACGACCGTTCCAGCAATAAATCACCTGGGAATATTGACAGATAAAGGCTTTCTTTGAAGGCAGTGACCTTAATCGGCTGGCTGCCAAGCCGGGACAATTACAGAGAAAATTCTCAACAGTTTCCTTCGCTGAAAGGTCTCTACAGCTTCTGCAATGGGTATTAAATGGTAAACCTAGCTTTTCCGCATGTGTGCCTATCGTCCAATGACCGGTAAACACACAGCTATGACGGAGGTAATAGAATGGCGTGGAGTCTCCAGAACTTTTTGCGTCCTGCCTCCATTGTAGAGGGGCCAAAGGGGTTTCGAAAAGCACATGTATATATATATACATATATACATATAATTAACGCGTACAACCTCTTTGTGCGTTTGGCCGAGCTCCCCTCCTATTTGTGGTATGCGCCTTGATGTTGTTCCACAAGTGGAGGGACCTACAGTTTCAAGCCGACTCCGAACGGCAGATATTTTTTATGAGGAGCTTTTTCATGGCAGAAATACACTCGGAGGTTTGCCATTGAATGCAAAGGGACGACCGCTATTAGAAAAAACTTTTTCTTAATTTGATCTTTTACCGAGATTTGAACCAACGTTCTCTCTCTGAACTCCGAATGGTAGTCACGCACCACTTCATTCGGCCACGGCGGCCGCCAAGAAGAAGAAATAGAGTTCCATATTTTCTAAAAAATAAATTGTGCAATTCTCCCTTTAACAACAGTCAAGAGGAAACCAATGTCTGCGTGGGGGATCTCTCAGACTAATTCAATCGATGCTTTTCTGGCAAGCTCATCAGAAATTTCATTTCCCTCTACTTTCCTATGTCCTGGAACCCATATTAGAGAAATGTTACCTTCCCACGCAAGAGATTTCATCTCCTTCTTACAGAAGTCGTCAGAGCCTTGATCGCGGCTTGTCTATCGGAGAAAATGTTAATACTTCCTTCGCTCCCACGTTCCTTAAGCATTTTGCAAGCTTGCGGGATCGTAAAGACTTCTATCTGGAAAATCCTAGTAGTATGCGGCAGTTTTAAGGAAATAGATAAATTGGCTGATATAGAGAAGACACCTACTCCGACTCTTACTTCCATCTTGGAGCCGTCGGTGAAGGTAGGGTACCAGCATCGGTACAGATTTTCCCCTCGTTCCAATTCTGCCTACTTGGAAATATTGCCTAAGCACGATCCTTAACCTCCAGTTTATGGATAGAGATATCTGCCCGAAGTTCAGAGAATTCCGGTGTTAACTGCCTAAAAATCCTACCCTGTCCCGTGAGAGATTGCCTCCAGAGGCGAACTTCCTTTAACCTAATTGCACTTTGAGCAGCAATGGAAAAAACGTAAAAATAGATGCGAAGTAAACTAGGGAAGGATAGGTTTCTCGGGTTGCTGTTCTAAGACAAGATACTCGGTGGCCCTAAGGCGCATTGTGATACCTCCATTTGATTTCCTTCACCGTACTAAGTTGCTTAAACCACTTAGATGTTTTTAAAAAGGTGCCCGGTTCCTCCAGTGAAACATTTTGCAAGGGTGCGAATAGTGGGGTGATCCGTTATAACACCTATGAGGACGCTGGCAGTTGATCTGTTGATTCAAAGCAGACATTTGGTCCTTTTAAAATTCAGTTTTGCCCAGAGCGCTTTGGAGACCCTGCAGTTAGTAGTCAGGGACCACCTTCTTCTTCAAAGCGACATTTCGTTTTATTTTATTTTATTTTATTTACTTCTTCAACTTGTCCTAAATTTCTTGATTTTGACCACAAATTGGACTAGAATTTTTAGTATCCATCAAGAACTATTTCACTAACCTGTATTATGCAGGTGAAAGCAATTAACGTTTTGTAGCAGATCATCATTATAGAAATCCCAGTTGCTAGTTTTGAAAAAAAGAAAATCCAAAGGCGAACTACTTCAGTTGTCAAGCGAACTACAGTTGTTCAGAGCTTTTCAACTTGATTGCAGGGCTATAGCGTACGTTGTATGTGGAAGTTTGTATGTGTGGCACTAATGCATTGGCTGCTTGAGCTAAGTAAGTATTCAGCTCTTCGAGTTCCAACAACTGCACCAGCGAAAGCCAAGAATACACCATCACTGCTGGTGTGAGTGCAAAGCTGATGAATTGCTGTAAAAATGCTTTGGCCACAAAAGCGCATTAAATTAATTTCCTCCAGGTAAATTTCACCACAAACAATTCGTGGCGCATTGCGGGCCGGGTGAGGCAACGCATCTATCAGCTAGCGAAGGTGGTGCATACTCGTACACTTGGCTATTCGCTAGCCATTGGTCGTTGGTCACTTGTTGTCCGCGCGTGTTTGCTTTGTGGCGCGTCGCTGTCGGAGGTCAATAACGGCCAAGCATGGCTTTGTTGATATTGTGAAACAGCATTTTGCTGCTTCATAGCGCATCCTTTTAGCAGTTTCCTCGTCATCTTT
This sequence comes from Anastrepha obliqua, assembly GCF_027943255.1. NCBI lineage: Eukaryota > Metazoa > Arthropoda > Insecta > Diptera > Tephritidae > Anastrepha > Anastrepha obliqua. Next base: position 14,827,124 of record NC_072893.1, read on the forward strand.
GTACTTGGTACGACAAATGCCGGCTGCATTGGGAAGCGCTGCAGATTGTGGCGCTGTCTGCTGAGTTGGCGAGCTGCTGGAAGGGTTTGCAGTACGGAGGGGCGCGTAGTCGTGTCGAAGGTAACAGCGCGTGTTGTGGCAAGAAAAATATTATTTCAACGCTTTTTTTCGCAGTATAACGGTATTTTTATTGTGATTCGGTTTTTATTTTCAGTTTTGCTGATTACTTTCTTTTTCATTCAATTCAGGTTGAGAGGAGTTTAATTTTATCTGCGTGATTGTGTTAGGGTGTGTGGGTGTGTGGGTGTGTGGGTGCGTTTGGCGCCACATTAATCGACTTTTCTGGTATTTTTCATTAACGTCGTCATAGTATTAGTGACTGTAGTATAATTACTATTACCCCATGGCAATGCTAGTCTCATCCTTGAGTGCCAGTGGTTACCCAGTGAATAAAACACGGAGAATATTTTTTTGTTGAATCTTTTCAAAGTTTTGAAAGCCAAAATGTGAAAGTAGTTCGAAACACTCTTTTGAATGGTAAATAGATTTTTTTTATATATGCCTTTGCTTACAGATTTCTAATATTTTAATTGGGGAGTGGGGATGGGGAACATTGGGGCGTTCCTTAAAGTATTTGTGAAAAGATTCTACGGAAGATTTTTCGACCTTTGCACGTTGGCAACGGCGAATATCGTAGGCGGTGGACCGAAAAACTGTGTGAGCTTTACGGCAACATGGACATAGCGCAGCGAATAAAGATCCAGTGACTACGCTGGCTGGGTCATATCGTCCGAATAGATACAAACGATCCGAGAAACGAAGCCAAGAGAAGGCAGGTCGTCAGCAGTTTGATCCTTCCAACGGACACGAGGACATACCTTTTGCCGTCACGTTCGCCAATTACCGTCACAAACACCGTCTTCCACACGGACGGCATGACCCAGCCACTTTAGTCGCTTCAGGGTGACTCGTTTAACTATGTCAATATCTCAGTAAAGCTCATATAGCTCGTGGTTCATTCCAATGCGGTAACCGTCATCTATGCGAGCAGGATCACCTACGCAAGGAGCTGTAGACTTTAATAGAAAACAGTTCCGTTTCGTTCTACACCCGCTCTGCGAATCAGACTTTCCATAATAAAGTTGAAGATATCCCATGACAATGGGTCACCTTGTCTGAAAGCTCGAACGGTATCGAAAGGTGCGGAGATGCCTTTTCCTATCTTAACAGAGCTTTGTGTGCTGCTCAACGTCATTTTGCAGAGTCATATGAGCTTAGCGGGCTACCGAATTCAGATATTATGCGATATAGTTGGTCGCGAATCGGGCTGTTCAAGGCTGCCTTGTAGTCGAGGAACGGGTGGTGCGTGTCAACTTGGTGCTCATGTGTCTTCTCCATGATCTGCCCCAGTGTGAATATTTGGCCGACGTGGAGGGACCAGGTTCTCATCATGCGCGTCCTAACGTATGGCGCAGAAGCGGGGACGATGACAAAATCCGATAAAGCGACGCTTGAAGGGTTTGAGAGAAAGATTCTGCGCAAAATTTTTGGACCTTTGCATGTTGGCAACGGCGAATATCGCAGGCGATGCAAGAATGAGCTGATTGAGCTTTATGACGACATAGACATAGTACAGCGCATAAAGATCCAGCGGCTACGGTGGCTGGGTCATGTTGTCCGAGTGGATACAAACGCTCTAAAAGTATTCGAGTAGCAGAGTAAGACGAAGGCCTCCTCTGCGTTGGAAAGATCAGATGGAGCAGGACTTGGCTTCACTTGGTGTATCCAACTGGCGCCGGTTCGCACGAGAAAGAAACGACTGGCGCGCTTTGTTAAACTCGTCCAAGATCGCGTAGGTGGGTATCGCGCCAATTAAGAAGAAGAAGAGGGGTCTGAAACTACACTGGTGTGGCTCAATTAGGGAGTGGGCATAGGGTTTCAGTTTATTACATAGCTGGGGGGATAGAATTGTAAATGCGGTAACGATAAGGCTGATTCCTCGATGGTTGGCGCAGTTCGTGTGGCCGTTTTTTTTAGGATAAGGCAAAGGATACTAAGACTCCGATCTCCGAGTAAAAATTTCTGCTAGAACCATAGCTTCCTATACATTCTCAGTTTTATGAAGTGAGCTGGACTATAACCGCAAAAGGGCGCTTAGTTGCTGAAAACTTAAAAGTGGACTACCCTTTAAATCCAATGGTTTTCTTGTCAGGGCTAATCTGTCACAATGACGTGAAACTTTTATTAACTAATAATTTTGAAAATATTAATCACACAACTTGATACCTGGTGCTTCTTTCTTTGGTTCTTTCATGCTGACTTATCCTCACATACTATGACCTTAGTTGTGCCCTCACTCATAAGTATTACTCAGAGTTGAAGGGGTCTTCGATGGACTTATAAATATTATAATCTCAGTATGCGTTCTTATTGTTTTTTTCCTTGCGCTCTGAGTACCTATTTTTTCCTGTGTGTCCACTTACTTACCTACTTTCTATGTATGTAAGGTATGCATGTATGTGTTTTTCGAGAAGTGCTCGCACATCCCCATTCACAAACATATGCTGACCGCCATCATGCATTCAAGTGGACGCCACAAAATATGTTATGTTATTTGTTTTTCGATTTTGCTTCTCTTTTTTCCATTTCATTATGGATGCCATTGGAGATGTTTGCTAGCTGTTATTGAATTCTCCGTTGTTGCTGTGGTTTTAGGTTGGCTATTTGCTCTAAACCCACCCCAAACTCAAAGCTATTGGATTCTTTTTTGCTGCTATTTGTTTTAGTTATTGGCATTTTCAATGGTTCAATGTTTGCTTAATGGAGTTTTTTCTGCTTTGCTGTAAGTTTATGAGTTAATTGATGTTCAATTTGGCAAACCAAGGTGCTTGTGCGGAATCGTTTGAGTTATATGGAGGCGTGAGGGTGTAGAGCGTTGAGTTATTACGAAGAGCAAATTAAGTTGAAGTTGGGTTAATTAACTTTCAATGAATGTGGTATTAAAGTGCTTGAGCAGGGAATTGCGGACGAAGTATTTGCAAAAGATTATTGTGGTTTAGATAAACAAAATCGATGGCAAATAAAAAAGTTTCTGCTTGCCGCGGAATGTGAGTTAAATATTTTCAATCGTGAACATAAAATTTTTGTATGTAATTTGGTACAAAAAATTGAACGAAATTAATGGAAATAAAATGGACTAAAACCCGATGAATACCCCTAGGATAGGATGAACGGCTGCCCATGCGAGGAGCCCACTTGGGCAAATAATCAAAACTCGTCCTCTGTGATACCATACAGGGGGAGAGGGAGGGGTGGGAGAGTTGATGGAACAGAAGAAAAATAACCAAACAAATGGAAAAAGGAACAAAGGGATTTGGATAAGCGGATGACGAATAATAGTGGCTAATTCCACTTCTTCTTGTTGATTGGTGTGTTAAGCGTTTACGTGACTTTGACCGAGTTTAACAAAATGCGTCAGTCGTTTCTTTCTCGTGCTAACCGGCGCCAGTCGGAAACACCAAGTGAAGCCAAATCCTTACCCACCTGATCTTTCCTATTCCTCTGCTACCATCAGCTGTCAACGCATCGAATACTTACAGAGCCGGAGCGTTTGTGTCCATTTGGACGACATAACCCCGCCAGCGGAGCCATCTTTAGATCTAAAGATGCATCTTTATTCGCTGCGCTGTGTCTACGTTGCCGTAAAGCTCATACAGCTCATTCTTCCATGGCCTGCGATACTCGCCATTACCAACGCGCAAAGATCCAAAAATCTTGCGCAGCATCTTTCTCTTAAATACTCCAAGTGACGCCCCATCGGGTGCTGTCATCGTCCACGCTTCTGCGCCATACATTAGGACGGGCATGATGAGAGCCTTGTAGAGTGTTAGACTTGTTCGTCGAGAGAGGACTTTATTATTCAGTTGCCTACTTAGTGCTTTTTACGTTCGAATGAACCGAATCAAACTACTGATGAATTCAACCAGGTGTGCTATATTTAAATCCGCAATATCCGCAGGTGTAGCAAAAAAGTGAGAGCTCAGATGTCTAAATCTTTGCCGAAAGAGAGATGAGCAGCTGAGAAGAAAGTGCTGAAATGGGCTCCAGACAGTTTCTGTAGAACGGGCTTGAAACAAATCCAAGTCTCACCGCAGGGCCATCTAACGGACAATTTCCGGTAATAACACCTACCAAATTCCGGAGTTGCGGCGTGCTAACTCCCAATCTACTCGTGGCCAGAAGGTTCTCGTGACTTTGCACGTTTGATGCAAGGATCATCTTTCCACAAGCATACAGCAGGTTTTCAAAGTGACTTCTATCCTTCCGTTGTGCGATAAAACCGTCTCCATTGTCCTCTGTCTAGTCAGCTCATGAGTCCAGCAGACTCTCTCTATGCCGCTGTGACCGGGAACCCAAATGAGCCTAATATCGAAGTATTCGGATGCAATAGAGGCACCAGGCATTTCCCGACAACGAGGTTAAGATCGTAATTGCAGCATGGCTGCCGGAGTAGAATCCTTTACAGTAATGACAGAGGTAAGCTACCAGCCCACTGCTTCAGTAATTGCGGCTAACTCCGCTTGGAAAACACTACTACGATCCGGGAGCTTAAATTTGAGCTTGATGGCGAGCTCCTTGCAGAATAGTCCATTTACTTCGATTACTGGGGTTTTCTCTATATCAAGAAATTTATGTATTTCCTTAAAATTGCCGAACCCTGCTAGGGTTTTCCAGGCGGAGTCTATGCGATCCGGCAAAATGCTTAGGAAACGTAACAGCGAGAGAGATATTAAGATTTTTTTTCGATAATCAAGCCGCATTTAAGGCACTGACGACGCCATGGTGCAGATCCAAGCTGGTCTACTCCTATAAGGAGGGGATCAAATATATTGGTTGTCCAGGTAACATTTCTCTTATCTGGGTTCCAAGACATAGAAGCATAGAGGGATATGAAATTCCTGACGAGCTTGCCAGGAAGGGGATCGACTGAATTGGTTGTTGTTGTTGTTATAGCACCATATAAATTCGCGATGTATGCATACGGGGGATGTTGCTGAAATGAATGACCTTGGCCGGATGTAAATCCGGTCGTACCGGTTACGTAGAACCGAATGTCGTGGGCTCAGGTGTCTTCTACCCGGTCAGCGGCATCACCCTGATTGTTGTTAAGGGGAAATTGCACCACTTATTTCTCAGAAAAGCGGAGAAAATATCGAACTCCATTTCTTCATGTACTATTTCGCAAATCCTGTAGCCCCAGTTCAATTTAAGGAATACTCAGAAAGTTCTGGGCACTCCACGCCATTCAATTTCCAAACTTGTAGCTGTGCTTACCGGTCATTGGATGATCGGCCCTCACGCAGAAAAGCTTGGCCCATTTACCATTTTATCCCCTTTGCAGAAGTTGTGGGAACCTTTCAGAGAAAGCTTTCTCTGTAAATACCCGGGCTAAGCAGCTAGACAATTAAGATCACTATGTTCTCGTTTCATTGACAGCCTGGATCAGTGTGCTAACCTAAATCCAATCAAATCCAATACTCATAAGGGTATCAAAACGGCGCTTTAGTGCTACTTGGGGGTGCCAGAGTGGTACTTGGGCTATTTCACTTACCTGCCTATATCAGAGTTTGTTCATTTCAAAGCAAAAAAGAGAGAAATAATGACAATAAAATAAAAGTGTTTTAAATGAGCGTCTATGTCTTATCGCCTAAATTCTAAAGCAATTGTCTACCTTTTTTATTCGCCACCAGCTAATAAAATCTCGTCTGCCATAATTACAAATAACATAAAAACTTGTCCTTTTCCCTTTGGCATTTGATTTTTCGCTAAAGTTCATTTTCATTTTCTTCATTATGGCCAACCACTTCCTGTTGGTGGCTAAAAGTTTACACAAAGGCCGCTAAAATTTCTCGGGCTTGCGAGTAGCACCAAGAAAGGAATGGACCCGAAAATCAGCGCTGTGTGGCAAAACAAACAAACAAATAGAAACAAACAGAAGGTATAAGACCGGGGGTGATGCGTAAGACGAAATTGCCACAAAATGTTGATATAACACAAAGAAATTAAGAGTAAAACAAGATGAAGCAGCCCAGTAAACGAAAAACAAAAACCAACAGCGACAGCGACAGCGAAGTGGCGTAGGTTAATTTCCTTATGGAGGTTTGACTTGGCACTCGGAAAGGGTGGCATGAAGTTGGGCTGCAGGCAGTCGAGAGCGGGTTAGCGGCATTTATTTAGCACAGCTGCAAGCGAAGCAGTTGTGGGACAGTTGGAAAATGAATTACGCGGCAACCAGTTGGCTGGCGGAATAGAAAATTACCTTGGCGACTGCAAAGTAAACTTTTTGGTTTTTCTTGTCTTCAATTTCTGCCTCTCCGTTATTTCTCCTTGCCAACGTTTAAACCAATGCTTTTATTAGTTTAGGCCCCAGCCATAAAATGCGCACCGGCTCAGCTGCTGCTGCTTCAGAGATTTTCACATCCTCAGCGCACACGGCGCAGCGTCGGACGTGCACGTGGGCGTTTCAGCGCCGGCCGACTGTTGCATGGCCAGCTGCTGGGCAGCGGGGAGTAGAAAAAAAATGAAATGTGGTGCGCAATTAAGCTAGTGAAATTGCTAAATTATTGCATGTGAGTGTGTGTGTGTGTGTGCAACTATTGTTGCCGCTGTCGTTCATTTTTCTGTCTGCCTCAAGAGCAGCGGCTGCTAGGAATATTTAATGTTGCAAAACAGCGGAAAGGACAATAAAAACAGCCGCAAGGTGTGGTGAAGGTATATCAATTGTAAGCTGCTTCATGTATTGTATGCATGTGTGTGTGTGTGAAAATTTTCTAGCGCTTGTGGCAAGTAGAGACTGCCAAGCTGCCGAGTTAATGAGCCGTTAAAATGGAAGCTGTTGTTGCACGTAGTGACGCGTCTGAGCTGCAACGGCCGGTTAAGTATACTTTTTGCCTCATGCCTCAAGTTGTTGCACACAACTTTCACATGCAACACGCGCATTCGTGCACCTGTGACTTGGCCAACATGGGCCTGTGCGCCATTTGGGAACACACCAAGAAACCGCCGCCTCATTTAATGATGAAATTATTATTAATATGCGTGAGATAATCGCGTTGTGTGCTGCGCGGTCGGCTAGGAAATGATTTCGTGAAGCTCATTTCATTTGCTTTGCTCGGTGGCAAACGAGTTATCTATGTAGTTATGTAGCCTATCTGACTGCTATGTATGTGTGTGTGCCCGTGAGTAGCCGCCCCGGCCAATTCCAGCTCTTACGTCTTGCATCCCCCGTCATCGCTTGTGTTGAATGTCTAAACTCATTGCTTTGTTGTTTTTGTTTGTTTGCATTTGTTTACTTTTTCTTTGCTCGCTTTTTGTTCGCTATAAAAACAAGGCCGTAAAATTAAATCGCTATAAATTCAGCAGGATTTTATTTCTGGTTTTTTGCTTTTGAATTTTCACTCGTGAGGCTGATATCCTCCGCGCTGTTTGCTTTTCCATAAAATGCTTCACGTGATGTATTTGTTAATTTTATGTAAATTGCTGTGGCAACAGCTGCGCCAAATTAACCATGGCAAACAGACCAAACCTGCAAGTGGATGCAAAAAGCTTCGCCTTATCATTTTGCTTTTTGTGCTGTTAGGATTTGGTTTTTATTTCTGTTGTTTCACAAATTCTCCGCAGCAGTTATAAAGTAGTTAATTCACAAATAAAAATTTTACCTAAATTTATTGGCGTTAATATGTTTATGTCTGTAGAATCAACTTCCGCGTAAATAAATATATAATTTGCATATTGGAAATGAAGAAGGGCGACGCAGGATATTTCCACTAAGAAAATTTCTTGATTTTTTGTGTGATACTCAGCTTTAAAATGGCGGCATAAGATAGCTAAATAAACACTTCTAAAATATATTAGAATACGTAATGTAAAATATGTACCAGGGGAACTCTGAAAACTGGCACAATGGAGCGGTTGGAGAAAGTAAAGTAAAACAACTTAGACTAGAATTTTTTTTTAACTTCATTTATTGGATTGGGGAATAAGTTCATAGCGTTTTTATAAAGGGTTTTCCAATAAGAGGTGTTATTTTGATATACAAAGAAAAATGCAATTTTTTAATATAAATGATCGGATGTTGATTTCATTATAAAGAGGAAGATATGCCGTTAATAGTGGCAAATAACATCAGGCAAATAACCATCACGACCACGCTTACAGGACAATATCCTTTTCATGAAATTTTCCATAACCGAATTGCAAAGTGGCTGCGCTATGTCCTCAATAGCCACACGAATTCCATCTTTGAGCTCTTGAATCGACCCTGGGCTGTTGGCGTAGACCTTCTCCTTCACGTGGCCCTAAAGAAAAAAGTCACACCTAAAGGTGTTAAATCACAAGTTCTCGGTGGCCAATTGTGATCACCTCATCGAGAGATAACACGGTCCGGAAACTTTTCCCGTAATAGATCAATGGTTTCGTTGCTTGTGTGGCACGTAGCGCGGTCTTGCTGAAAATAAACGTTGTCCAGATCAATACCATCCAATTCCGTCCGAATTTCGATAGAATTCTTTTTGCTCTACAAAACTATATTATGTGAATTGTATTTTTGAGTTATTTTTTTTTGTTAGTTTTAAGGCTTAGAAATGAAATACCCAGTAGGCAAAAATCAACATTTTCGACATCTGCTCTTCTTTGCATTTAATCGAGGTCAAAAAGCTGCCGAAGTAGGCCGGGATATTTGCGACGTGTATGGAAAAGGTGTCATAGTTGAGCACGAAAATAGTTTTCAAAGTTCAAAACTGGCGAATGGCGACTTTGACGTCAATGACATGTACCGCAGCGAAGGGCCCTCTGAATTTGATGAAGAATGTCTCGAATCACTTTTGAAGGAGAACGGCCAGCAAAACAGTCACGAATTGGTGGAAAAAATTAACTGCGATCACAAAACGATTCGCAATCACCTTCATTCAATGGGATTTACCGAAAAACTGAGAGTCTGGGTGCCTCACGAGCTCAACGAGAAAAACATAGAAAGTCGCCTTTAAATTGCTTCTCAGCATCTCGTGCGCCAACGAGCAACACGCGGTCATAAATAGCGAACCGAAACGATTTTGTACCGAATCATCACGGGGGATAAGAAATGTGGCCTATACATCAACAACGAAGCAAAAAAGGAGTGGCTGGCTCCAAGAGACACGCCAAAACCGATAGTCAAGCCGGATCTTCATCCAAAGAAGTGTGTTTAGGGTGACTGGAAGGGCATGGTGCATTGGGAAATGCTCGAAAATAATGCCATGGCCAACAAAAAGCTCTACTTTAGCCAGCTACACCGCGTGAATGAGGCTGTACGACAGAAAAGACCTGATCGAGATGGACAAACCGTATTTCTACACGACAGCGCCAGGCTCCATGTTGCACAAGTCGTCGAATCCACACTCCAAGAGCTTGAATGAGTGGTCCTTCAGCATATGCCATATTCTTCGGACCTTGCACCGATCGATTTCCATCTTTTCCGCTCCATGTTAAACTATATGAAGGGCGTTACCTTCGATAACAATGAGGTTCTTTAAAACTGACTCAAGAACTGCTTTGACACCAGAGCAGCCGGTTTTTTGGCGGAGCGGCATCAGCAAATGGATCGAGAGGTGGGAAGAGGTTGTAAATAGCAACGGCGAGCGTATAGTTTTGTTGTTTACATGAAAGACTTTCGGTTACAAACTTGTTCCCAAACTTAATATAATATCGAGCAATAAGCAGAGTGAAAGTATACTTCTTCTATTTTGTAACGATTTTCAATTTAGTAACACACATCTTTCGTTGGATGGAGGATTGCGATCAGTAAAGTTTAAAGATCTGAGTGCAAAACGAAGAAACTTCTTTTGAATGAGTTCAAGTCTACTGATGTGGCACTGATGATATGGACTCCAAATAAAGTCGACATACTACAGCTAAGATTGTACGAGTGAAGCAAATAGTGTCTTTAAAGTGGATGGAGCTATAAAATTGGAAGTACACATTGAATGAAGGCAAACCTAGAATACGATTTGACGATGACAAAATTTAATAGACTAAGAAACTGAAAAGTGGAGTCAAATATCACTCCCAAATCAGTAATTTAATTAAGAGTAATTAGGCGCGAGTTTTTTATAAAATAGAAAATACTTAGACTTTGAAGATGACAATGAGAGCATTTCTTAATATTTATCTGAATTAGATAAAGCCTTAATCCGCGCCGTGCTTACCTAAGGTTGCAATATAATGATATTTGAAACAAAAATATTGCGAAAAATATATGGACCTGTAATACAGCAAGACGGTACCTACCATGAGCTGGAAGTATTAGCAAAACATGAAACTGTGATAAGAATTATAAAGTTTCAGAGGATAAGATGGCTCGAACACGTGTTTAGGATGCCCGAAAGGCAGTTGAACTATGCTCTGTCGGAGGCCCCAGAAAGAGATGGCTCGATAACGTGGAAGTTGACCTTGAAAAGCTAAGCGTGTGGCGGTGGAGGGAGGTAGCCTTAGATAGAGACAGATGGTGCAAGGTTGTGAATGAAGCTATAGTTCATCAGGGACTGTGATGCTAAGAAGAAGAAAATTCCCATGCCACGACATTGTTGAGGTCTGACTGAATATTGGACTTCAGACAAGCTTATATATATGCGATCCGTTAACTCCTACTTGGAGCATAGGGCATAAGATATGTCATTAATACAAATTACAAAGAACAAAGGGAAGAAGAAGATACGGAAGAAGATACGTTATCGACAACAACTACACATACAAAATTGAAAAGGTGCGACTTAATCCAATTAAGGAAAGTAGAGGGAAACCCAAAACTTATTAGTTTGGAGATTAAAGTTGAGTAGCAGACTTTATCGAAAGCCTTGGAAAAATCCATTTAAACAGCATCAACTTGAAGACTATTATGGAAAGCGAAGAACAAAATTCTAAAAAAAAAATCAGCAAGATTAGAGAGAGTTGACCTACCAGCCGTAAAAGCATGCTGATTAGTTGATATATAACGTTTTACAGCGAAGTATCCTTTTTGTCTTATAATATACGAAAAGAGCTTTGAAACCGTGGAATGATTGGAAACAGACCCGTAGTTCGCGATGCCGTCTTTATTTACAGCTTTGAGTATAGTAAATTTCCAAGCATCTATGAATTTTCTTTTAACTGACGACTTACTAAAGACTAGCAGAAGTTGATAGGTGAGAGTCCAACACTTGCCATGAACTTTTGATGTGCTGAATACCATCCCAAATTTTATCAGCAGTTGACTGTAGAGAACCAAAATTAACAGGGGAATTAGTATTCTCTCTATAATATCTAATTGATTCTAACACAAAAGTCAACAGTCCCCTTGGTAGAGGAAACGTAGTTTTTATTGAAGAACACATCCGAGGGAATGCAAGTGCAGGACTTTCTGCATTTTACATAATTTTTTTTGGATTCGTTTTAATTTTATCCCTAAATCTTCATAGATAATTACACTGTAAAAGAATAGAGAAGAGAGGACAGCACATCGCAGCCTATGCGGATAGTGTTGTGACTGTAGTAAGAAGGAAATTTTCCAATACACTTTGTCAAATCGTACAAGATTTACAAAACATGGTTGAAAGCTGATCAAACGCAAATTGCTTAAGAGTCAGCTTTTATAACTGAACTCATCTTATTTACTAGGAAACATAGAATTCCAGAAATAACTCCTCCGTTGCTAGGTAGCACTGCACTGCCATTTAGTGATGAAACCCGCTAGTAAGGTCTAATTAAACTCAGAGGGAAGTCATGCAATAGTACTCTACTCTTGCAAAAAGTCAGGAACTAAAGACTATGGAAGTTGTACAATGGATGGCCTGTCTTTGCATCTAGGAGGTCCTTAGAATTACACCTACAGAGGCACAAACATTATGCTTACCCCGTTACCTATAAGGCAATTCTGCAAACAAATAACTGCCAATCAGCTCTTATTAATAGAAATCGATCTACTCAGAACGAATCGCAATTTTAGCAAAATTCTCCTGCATTCCTGTTACTATGGATTTCTGTAAGACCAAAGACATAAACTTAAATAAATCCTCCAGCACGGCGTTTCCTTCGAAAGAGGGGGAATAGTGGCCACTCCTAAGTGAAAGGTGGTCAGTAACTTTCCCCACTTGTGTGGACTTCTACATATGGAGCCAACCTCCATCATTTATGATCTGTTGGCTCAATATTAGATAGCAAAGTAGGTGGAGGGGTTTTCTCTGTTAAACTTGGGGCCATCCAATCATTTCGTCTGCCCGATCATTGTAGTGTATTTCAAGCGGAAGCCTTATAGCCGTGGCTAGAGAGAAAGAGGATCTTACAGTGATAAAAATTAGAGAATTATCCACAAATGAAGTCTTCATTTAGTTAGACAGTAAAGCAGCTGTAAAAGCGCTAGAATTCAGAACACACTCGTCAAAAGCAGTCATAGAATGTTTTAAATTTCTAAATAACGTACCTCCAAACTACAAAGTACACCTTATTTAGGTGGCAGGTCAGATGAACTTGCTAGAATTGGTACAACTCTTGATATCCAATTGCATAAAACGTTGTAAATTACTAAAATATAGGGAAATCATCAACATGGTAAATGCAGTTCGTCAAAACGTCACTACATTCGAACTACGCAAACAGACATAGCCCAATTGTAACAACGGTCGCACAAAAAGCCTATTAAGATTTAATAGAGAAGTTACAAGAAACACGATAGATTTATTAACTTATCATTGTTTAATAGGTAACCACGCAATATGAATTGAATATCGAAATAACACCTCTCATTGGATAACCCTTTATATATACCAGATAACTTAGAAGCATATGAAGTTGAATTTTTATTTTACAGCGAGATACAAATATATTTATGATACTAATATTATAGTCCGTTGTCTCCTTCAGAAGCTTAGATGGTTTGATATTTTTAAACACCGATGATCTCATATTTTGGACTCCTGAACACATATTCATGAAGTGAGATACGATGAATTCGCTGAATCCATAAAACATGCACGGGGGTTTCGGCAAACTATTTAGCAAATATGAGTGGGTTGAAATTGTATGGCCCATTCTCAGACGAACAACAGTCTTAATATTCCGGCATGATAAATTTAACGGGTATTGATTTTTCGATCTCGAGAAATTGAAGGATTTGTAGTGATGTTGGTACTGGTTCAATTTGTTCAGGGGACTTTCGTAATTCGTACGCCTTATCGGCCGCCGTAACCGAATGGGTTTGTGCGTGAGTACCATTCGGAATTCAGAGAGAGAACGTAGGTTGGAATCTCGGTGAAACACCAAAATTAAGAAAAACATTTTTCTAATGCCACTGTGACCCGGAAGCCATTTACATAAGTTTGATTGCACCTTTTTGTTGTGTGAGCATGTGGCGTATTTTTGTGATTATTGGAGAGTTATTAGCTGGGTTCAGAATAGCCTCGATTGTTGATTTACTGTCGCTGCATATTATACATTTATGGTTTTTTTGGGAAGCGAAGTGTGCCGCTTCAAGTACTACAGCAGCTTCGCTGTTGAAATTGAGCAGCAACTTGGTAAAAATCCAACGGTTATAGTATCACCTATTTCGTTTGTTACCGCAAATGAAGTACATGTATCGGTTTTAGATCCGTCAGTAAATCATAGTTCCCAGTCTGTTTTCAAGGGAGTAACAGTTTCTAGATACGAGTATAATTGTTTGAATTCAGCGGGGCCAGTAGTATTTTTTTGATGGTGCAGTAAATTATTTATGACTAAATTAGCTTGGTACGACCCATTCAGGAAGGGACGGGTTTTCTACGAGAATAGGTGATATAAATATGTTCAGTTCTTTGGCTTGATATAAAATTTCTGAAATCATTGATTTTCGGTCATTTTTACTTGTTTTGTGTTGACATGGAGAAACGCATTCAAAGAAAAGCTTGTGTCTGCAATATAAAACTCTAGGTGATACACATCAGAGTGTTGTTTGATACCTTTTCCACAAGGGTAGGTAAATCAGCTTCCGCTAAGATGGCATATATAGGAGAAGTAGGAGAGGCTCTAATGCTCCGAAATTCTTTTTGATCCATTGTTTTGAAAAAATTAGCATCACTCTGAGCACAATAACTCACGAACTAATAAGTAGAATATCCTGAAACTTTAACAGCTGTGTTTTTAAGGTTAGCACTAACTGAAAAAGAGGTGATTGCAATAAAACTCCATCTATGTGTGAAGTCCTGTGTGTTATATGAGGTTGCATCAAAATTCAAAACAGAAGTATTGTCGCATTTTTCCCACTTTAATACTCTGGGTATGCCAATCTTAGGTTATTCGCGTATATTTTGAGCAAAAATAAAGTCTATTTATATTTGAAGCCTCTACAAACCAAATTCGAAAAGCTTAGAATCTGATAAAATCAGTGTTTCTGCAACGTACCCAAGTCGCCCCTACTGCACTGGGAATCAGCCAGCTAAACACTTACACCTCATAATCATTAAACCAATGCAAATCTAATTACTTGCAGCACCCCAACTTTAGCTGCTCACAAAAGCGCTCACCACTCGCACACAAAAATCGCAATGATCCTCAAATTAAGTGTTGATTATCATCCCCACACATTAAAATCTCTGTGAAAACTTTAATTTTTGATACTCCCCAACGATGGCGAGCAACAACTGATGTTAATATTGGCAAATTAACACAATGCACTTGCAACAAGCACGAACGCGTGGCGCCAGCAAAACAACAAAAACAAACAAACCGAAAGTTGGTGTGGAAAAAATTTATATAAGCAGTAAAATAAAACTAAACTTGCAACTTACGGCTAGAGTTGGGTTTCGGGAATTTCCCGACGGGAATTCTCGAGAAATTCTCGATATTTTTCCATCCCGAATCTCGAGAATTGAAATTTTTAGCATTTCGGGAAATCCCGAATCTCGAGAATTTTTCAAGATTTCTCGAGAAATCCATTTTTTTTTTTTTAATTTTTGTTGTCAAATATTAAGAGAAAAAACAATTCTTTCAAAAGTAAAAGAATACACATACATATGATTAATACCTGGAAACACCAAACTGTAACGGCCATTATGTTACAAAGAATCGCGCACTACATACTGTTTCGCAGAATCGCATACAATTCACACCATAGTTTCAATTGCTATGCGAAAAGCCACAACAGTATAACTGTTCCATTTGTTTGTTTGTTTGTTTTTTTTTGTTTTAGGGTGACTACAGAGTAAATGCTAGATGCGTTGCTATGCTATGTCGAGGGAAAGCACTGTAACATCAAGCTAATGAAGTTTAGTTTTATGTGTTTCTTATATATAGCAGCAGTTAAGCAATTAGAAATGCTTTGAAAATAGTCAAGCAATTTCAATTTGTTCGCAGACTGCACAGACGACGTTTGTAAATTTATTTTTTATAGTGAGCGGGTGCATTTCATTTTGTGGTACCTGATTAAGTATAAATTATACACCGTATAATAAAATATTTTGTGGTCCAAATATTACTTATTTTTAAGTTTTGAAACGACGTATCGTTGACTGTGAGTACCGATTAGTTACTTCCTTTAAAAAACAAAATTTAAAACAAATTTTGAATTTTTAGCATTAAAAATCATGAGTTCAGAATACGAATACGACCAAGTGTGGCATCTTTTCAAGCGATTTGACGACGAAGCAACATGTTTGAAATGCAATAAAATCATTAAATGCAAGTCATCGTCAACATCTGGACTTCACCGTCACATGGAGAGGGTACACAACATGAAGCGAAGGGAACATGAGGCTCCAAAAGAACAGCCACCAGCCAAGAAGACCCGAACTCTTCACAACTTTTTCAATACTTCTTCCTCGCCTGAATCGCTTGAACAAATTGTTGCAAAATTGGCTGCAAAAGATGGAATTCCAATAAATGCGATAACAAAAAGTGAGTTCATTCGTAATAGTATCAGCCGCTTAGGATTTCATCTTCCAAAGTGTCACAAAGCTGTTCTGGGTTTGGTTATGAAGTACTGCACGAAAATAAAAAGCGATTTGAAGATCAAAATTGAAAATTTTAAATCTGCACAGCATAAGTTCAGCTTGAGCATCGACGAGTGGACAAGCGTGCGAAACCGACGTTACATGAACATCCATATATGTTATATTATGACGATGGACAATCTGACAACCTTGGCCTGGTTCGCATTCAGGAATCATGTCCCGCTGAAAAAGTATATAAGCTCGTAAATGCAAAGCTTTCAGACTTCAATATAAAACTACAGTCCGACATCGTGGCTATTACAAGTGATGGTGCCAGTGTCATGATCAAATTTGGGAGACTATCACCAGCGCATCAACAGATTTGCTACAATCACGGCATACATTTGGCGGTCATGGAGGTAATGTACCAGAAACGAAAAGTAGCAAACAGGATATACGATAGTGACGTAAGCGATGGAGAAGATTTGGATGATAGAGGCTCCGATGAAAATGAAAACAATGCAGACAGTACTTAATTTTCGACATTAATGCGGAAAACGCTTCCGATGACGAGGACGACAATATCGTATTTGTTGCTGACAAGACGGTCACTATAAAGTCTGCATTTGAAATCGTAAAAAAGGTTCGCAAGATAGTTTTGAAATTCAAGAACTCGCCTGTACGGAATGCCATCTTGCAGGATTATGTTAAAGAGGTCGAGAAGAAAGAGCTTTTCTTGCTGTTGGATTGCAAAACACGTTGGAATAGCCTAGAAACTATGCTGGCCAGATACATTTGCATCAGCAAGCATGTTCGTAAGGCGCTCGACACTCTTAATTTAAATTTTATGGCCACTACTGACGCAGAAGAAAAGTATTGCGAGGATATCATAAATGCTCTTAAACCTATACGTGTTGCTGTAGAAGCACTTAGTCGCCAAAATGTGAACTTACTTGCTGCGGATTCTATTCTCAAATTTTTGTTCACAAAATTGGAGAATCAGCACACCGAATTGGGCAATGAGGGTTAAGCCAACATCGACTCAAAATGAGAGGAATTTTTCTACAGCGGGTAATTTTGTGTCCAAAAAGCGTACGCGATGGTCAGACGAAGCCATTGACAGTCTGTGTTTTTTAAAACACAATTTTGGGAAATAATATTTACAATCACTTTTTCCCCCTATTTTAATAAGTATAATCTTGAATTATTTTTGTTTTGAATTTTTTTGTAATTATTTTTGTTTCACTTTTTTGTTTGCAATAATTGAAATAGTAATATTTTCAAATATTTTTTTATGTAATTTATACTTTAATAAAAATAAATAAAAATAATATTTTATGAAATTCATTGCTCTTACACTGGTTTTAGATTTTTTTTTAATTTTTTTGGAAAGTTTCCCGAATTTTCGAGAATTCTCGAGAAATCTCAAAAATTATTTTCGGGAAATCCCGCATCTCGAGAATTGAAATTTTCGTTATTTCGGGAAATCCCGATTCTCGAGATTGGGATTTTCTCGGGAAATACCCAACTCTACTTACGGCAGCAGCAAGCAGAGGACAATGGAACAAAAAGCAACACGAAAATTCAAGTGAGAAGTGGCGAGGCGAGGGAAGCAGGAATCAGCTATCTCGATAGGGCTGCCTCACAAGAAAAGTTAGAGGAAGAGCAGCACCAGCGCCAACTAGTCAACAATCAAGCAAAAGACTTTTGGTAGAATTTTATTAAGTGTTACGAGGGTTACGAGGGGGAATAGTGATTCGAGAGGTTTTACTAGTGTTGAAAGTTTAGGAATGTTTGCGAAAATTCCAACGGTTTCAGACGAGTTGGTGGAATGTGTGGGTGTGTGTGTGCTGGTATGTGTACACAAGGAGCCTGTTGCTTCAGCGCTGGACGAGTTAGTGCGGCATTTGGTGAGCTGGAGCTTGGATGCCAGTAAATGATGGCATATGTGGGAGGTTCTGTTGGAGCTCAAGAGGCGAAGTGGTTTGTGTATATATAGAAAAGTGTATGCACCTATATTTATCTCCATATATGTGTGTGTGTGTGCGTGTAAGCGTCATGTTTTTGACGGCCAATGCGGTTGTTTTGACTGTGGCGAAACGGCTAAAGTTGCTCGACGGCTGAGTGTTGGCAGTGAAAGTGGTGTTGTTGGCTTGGAAATTAGACTACATAAAGTTGAACGAAAGTGGTAGAAGAAGACAAGCTCTGTTCGTAGGACGGCATGTGCATGTGTGTGTGCGCGCATTGAGTGTAAATTTGAGTGCAGGCAAAGCATAAAAGTGGCGGAAGTAAGTGCAAAAGTTTTCTACTAAAAAATTAGTTAAAACACCAATGAAAGCAAGCAATGTGCAGCGCAGGAGGCGGAAATGCGCTGAAATTGAAGACACAACCTCGTTGAAAGCTCGCAAAGTTGGCGATGATGTTAGTGTTGATATTAAAAGAAAAGTACGAATATATTTAGTAGTAGCAGTGCAACAACTAAGTGACTGAGATTCAACTGAGCGCATAAAAGCGTTTTAGTGCCTCACTCGCGTTGGGAGAATGAAGTGTGCAAGTAATAGAGCTCGACTTGATGTGGTGAAAATTAAGAAAATTGCCCGCAATACTGTTTGTAGTTTTATAGTCAGAGTTGGAGGGAGAATTTGGGTGTCAAACGAATTGTGCCACATTTGGGAGTGAGCATTTCGGGTTAGTTGGATTTAGTGCTGCCACATTTGGGAGTGAGCGTTTGGGTTAGTTGGGATTAGTGCTGTTGTGTCATGTAAAAAGTTTTTATGTCGCACACAATGAAGTTACTTAACTTAGTAGGTGGGGAGGCTTGTTAACAAGATTGCTTGCCGGCGAAATTGCCGCTGGGCAACGCTCATTAAATGTTATTAACGAAATGGCGCTGTTTCATATTTGTAGGAAACTATGGGTGTATGTACACCTGTGTTCAAATTAATAGCAGTGCGACATATTGCAAAGTATTGACTATTGATTTATTTAATTTATGTTATTTTTTTTTATAAAAATATAGTTCATACTACAATAAAAACCATAAAACTCGAAAATTCAAACCATGTAGGAAATTAAAAAATTCTACGCATTTTCATAAATTTTTTAAAAATTTTCGTTAGACTTTTTGAAAATTTTTTGAAACAAAAACCATAAAATTCAGATATTCAAGTCTTGTAGAAAATTAAAAAACAAAATTCAACGTATTTTCATAAAATTTTTAAACATTTTAGTCAGAGTTTTTGAAAATTTTTTTAGACAAAAACCATGAAATTTAGATATTCAAACCATATAGGAAATTAAACAAAACAAAAAAGTTCCTGTAGCGTAGTACACAGACAGAATTGAAACTTTCAGGGCAGACAAAGAAAGAGGGAGAGACCCGAGAGAGAATGAGAGAGAATGAGAGAGATAGAAAGAGAGAAAGAATATATATCTAAATAAATTCACAACATTTTCAGAGAATACAAATATACAAAATTTGTAAAAAAACGGAGAAGGGTCGACCGGTATAGGTAAACGCGGGACACAAACCGTGGCAACAACGCGCACTACTCCGAGCGTTTATCACCCGCACGAACGCAGCGATTCCAGGACCGCAGCAACCGCACAAATTACCGCAAGGCAATACCAATAAATCCGACGCCGGAATGGATAGCACTTTATAGTACGCACAAGCACTAGCCAGGAAACGGAGATAAGCGCCAAAAAATAGGCACAAAAAAAAAATGCCAAAAAAATTGGGACCAATAAAGCATCAAAACAGTAGGTACCAAGGATTGAAGCGCCAAAAAGTATCCACCAAAAATATATTTCCTACAAGTTTGCACCAACAAATAAGCGCCAAAAAGTAGGCAGTGTTATTTCTCACTAGAAATTAGCAAGCACAAGGAAAAGCTCAGGAAAAATTGCCCAAAGTGTATCTAAGATATATATAAAGTATAGCTCTCTCTCTCCGTTTCCTCTACGTTATATCTTTTTTCTCTCTCGCGGAAGGACAATGCCCAAAACGTTGCATGGCCTTGAAATTTTACTCTCCTTTCTCGCTCGCCCATCGACGCTTTAGAAGTTTCACTTCAAAAAAATTAACGAATTTTCATAAAGTTTTTAAAAATTTCAGTCAGAATTTTTTGAAAATTTTTGGAAAAAATGAAAACATTTGTATTCTCGTACACATCCAAAAAAACTTAAAAAACTAGTGATTCGGTTTGATTCCCTATACCAGAGATATGCTGAAATTGTCCTCTCGGACTACATATGTCTCTTTTTACGGCTACTATATTATATTTTTTTTTTATTAGTAACAAAGTAAAATATTAGTTTGGGGAAAAAGAAATCAATTATTTTTGCTTACATTTTTAATCGTTATTGGCGAAAAACTTTGGTAATAGATTTTCACAATCTTCTCTGATGCCAATTTCTTAACACTCAGGAAGTGTTGCAATGAGAGAAAAACGTAGTAATCGCTTGGTGCCAGGTCCGAACTATATATATATATAGCTACGCGGGAGACCAAAGGGTCACGACTCCATTTCCCTTTGTCATGGCCCACCTCTTGTTTGTGGTTTAGAATACATCAGCTTCCAGACTCTTCCTCCAAATCAGTGCTAGTCTACCACTACGATGGCTGCCTTGAGGGTTGCAGTCGATTGCGTTGCAGGTGATGTCGGTTTGGTCTCTTCTTAACACGTGCCCAAGCCAGCTCATTTCTTTTTCAGGATTTCCAGGCGCATTGGTGTCTGGTCAGTGTTTGAGATCGTGTCGGGCCAGAAATTTCTCAATATTTTGCGGAGAGAACGATTCATCACGCTTTACGCACGATCGACTTCGCACAGTATTGTCGTATGTGACATATTTCTCATCGCCAAAAACCATCCGTTAAGGAATGGGTCGATTTTACTCCATTTGGCCAAGGCTTTGCAGACGGAAATTGGATTCATCATGTTTTTTGTATTAATTGGAGTTTCACCCAAACATCGGGCTTCTTTTTGAATCCAGTTTTGCGCAAATAGTTTAAAACTGTTCTATGGTCGATCTTTAGTTCCTGGACGATGCTATGACTACTAACAGGCGGGTCAACTTCCATTATTTCTGTGTTGTATAGACATTTTCGGCGACGCTCCTGCCTGTGCGAGGTGCATTTTTAACGGAATCGATGAAAACCAAATTGCACGAAATTTGCTGCTACCGTATCGGCACCAGAAGCACCATTTACATTTTCAATGGCCTTTCTCAAAGAAAAACTATAAAGTGTACCGAATTTTCTCTTTGTTGACTTCCATTGTTAACACCCTGTAACTCATAATTAAATTAACAAAAAACAAAATTTAATTTGTTAAGTTAAGTTAAGTGGATTTCTTAAATTTATGCTATGACTATAAGGAATACGGAAACTAAGGACCTCTTAGTCTTTATTGGAGTGGCTAAACGTGTCTTGCGTGTCGGGTCTTACATACAGACGTGATATTGGGATATGACAGATTACATCATCATTATCTGTTGGCACTACAGCTCTTTGTGAGCTTTGGTCTGCTGCACATGGGACCTCCATACATCTCAATGGCTTCCGACTTTTTTCCGATTCCTCATTTCAAGTTTAATGATGTCCTCCTTTAGTTCGTCGAGCCATCTTGTACTCAGTCTTCCTCTTGCACTAGTGTTGAACCGTCTGGCTTCTAATATTTTCTTCTGCGTCCTCGTAACGTCCATTCTTTTTATATGACCCAGCCATTTCTACCGGTGCGCTTTGATGAAACGTATAACATTTTCATCATTTATAAGCTGGTCTCGCTCGTCGCACTCCTTATATGCTCCACACCGTGATCTTTGAGTGCTGTAAAAAATTCCTGAGCATTTTTTGTTCGAAGGTTTGTAATTTTGCTTTATGCCTCAATTAGATCTCCATATCATAAGACTGGTCTAAGGGTGGTTTTGTATAGAATAAATTTGCATTGTGTGTTTGGTAGTTTCGATTTCAAGAGTTTCGTTGTTAACGCGTACGACATATTTTTTTCATATCCTTGTTCACTCCGCTCGGGAGCATCGAGCCTCGATAAAACCCTTCCATTGTAAACAGTTCTGGGCTGTTGTTTTGCGCCGTCCCATGTGATATCGGCATTTGCTAGCTCGCGGAACATCAACCTTCTCCAAGTAATCTTTGACTGACAGTGACCTCTGCTCTCTTGCGGGTTCCAGTCCAGTGCCATTCTCGTGATGCTATATGGTAGTTTTCTAAGCGTGTGACCTATCCATCACCACTTTCTGCGTTTGATTTGCCATACGATGGGGTCGTCATTCGTTGATCTCCACAGCGCGTCGTTACTGATAGTGTTCGGCCAGAATATTATACAGTTGATGCGGACGCATTTGTTGACGAAAGATTGTGGTTTGTGTGTGATGGTGTTGGAGACCAACTATGTTTCACTTCCGTACAACAATACCGACTTCACACAGAAGCTGAATATTCGCAATTTAGAGCGTCTGGAGATCTGTAAACTCGCCCAAACTACATACATTCGCCCGAACTCTTCCCTGCTCTGTTTGGCCTGCGGTTGACATCTTCATCCGCTCCGTCGTCTGTTGTGATAGTGCAGCCGAGGTAGCCGAAACAAAAGCAATATATGTTGAGCTGCTTGAATTCTCCCATCGATGTTGAATTGACTCTACTCAGTTTGAAGCCTTAGTAGGTAAAAGATCCCACGATTTCAAAAGAATTTCCGTTTGTTTGATGGTGGCTAATTTTGCCTAGACATCATCATATTAGGTGCGCGAACTAAGTTCTCGCTGTTTTTTTCATGAAAATACAACTTTAGTTTGAAAAAATAGGTACAAGTCAATCATTGAAAGTATTGCCCATTGCTGACTACTACTTTTTCCCACCTTTATGGTAAATTTCGTACACCGTCGCCGGTTGAGGCTATCTATGGCTCAAGCGATTTTTTGACGTCTTCATGTGAATGGAGCTGCTGGTCAGCTAGACCGTGTGCCATCGATCGTAACAAGTGATAATCCGACCGTCCGACGGCGCAAAATCTGGAGAATGTAGCGGATGGGGCAGCATTTCCCATTTCAGAGTTTCCAGGTAGGTTTTAACGGGTTTGGCAACGTGAGACCGAGCGTTGTCATGCTGTAGAATCACTTTTTCATGCCTCTCCGCGTATTGCGGCCGCTTCTCGCGCAGTGCTCGGCTCAATCGATATCGATTCCCAGTGATGGTTTCGTTTGGTTTTAATAGTTCATAATAAATAACACCAACTTGGTCCCACCAAATACATAGCATAACCTTCGCAGCGTGAGTATTCGGCCGAGGCAACGACGTTGAAGCATAACCGGGCAGTCCCCATGTGTTTCTTTTCTTTAGATTACTGTAATGAGACCATTTTTCATCACCCGTCACGCTGCGATGAAGAAAACCCTTCCTTTTTTGCCGCTGGAGCAGTTGTTTACAGGCGAAGAAACGACATTCAATATCCCTTGGTTTTAACTCATAAGGAACCCAAGTCCCCTGTTTCTGAATAATTTTCAAAGCGTGCAATCGTTTGGAAATTGATTGGCGGGTAACTCCTAATACTGAAGCAAGCTCTTTTTTCATTTGACACGGGTCCTCATTGACCAATGCCTCCAATTCAGCGTCTTCGAAGGTTTTTGGCCTTCCTTCACGCGGACGGTCGTCAATATCAAAATTACTGTCTTTGAGGCGACGGAGCCAATCTCGGCACGTTGTTTTACTTGAAGCAGCATCTCCATAAACTGTTTGTAGCTCTCGATGCGCTTCAACCGCAGTTTTTTCGAATAAAAGAGGAGAATCAACACTTCCCGCAAATGACGATTATTCGGCACAAAATCAGATATCTTCACAAAACCAAAAGTATTTGATACCAAAACAAGAGCACTAATGTGTCGAAGCAGCTTGTTTACCATATGTCTAAGCTTGATTTATGACGTTTAGGTTATGTTAGAATCGACTAGCACACACTGTTGGCGGCATCTATTGACACTTAGTTGCGCGTTTCGTCTAATCTTCGTTGATTTTAAGGTCAATTCTATCAGCTGGAATTTGAATGTCTGCGATGGTTTTGGATAGGGCGGGATGTTTTAGCCGAAAAATTTACTACGAAAGATTCACTAAGTCACAATGTATCCTTTTTTCTGTTCCTGCATCTGTCGCTGCTCTGCTCTACTTTACTCTCGAATTCCTAAACTTTCAAAAACTATTTGAAACATCTAACTTTAATATTTTTTTCAATATTTTTCATAATTTATACTATTTTTTCGATTCTACGCCTGCCTGCTGCTATTAATAACCACAAAGGGACCAACAAAGCAGACATTTTAATGGCCATTTTGCTTGTTTGCGTTGTGTTTAAATAAAGTGCAATTTTAACACTATAAAGTGCACAAATAAAAACAATCTACCTACCAACGAGAATGCCATTTCATGGGCCACATTTTTGTCGTGCACACAAAATGTATATTTTTATTGTTTTTGCGAAAGGTGCTCCGTTCGCTATTTTGTTTTAGTTTTTCGTCCTTGTTGCTTAACACAACAAATTTTATGGCGGATTAAAGTTGGCACAACAGGATTAACAAGCAGCAAGCGCTGAAGTGGAGGAACGGAGGAACGCAGCAGTTGCCAAAGTCGCAGATAGCAGTTTTGTAGTGTTGCGCCGGCAGTCCTCTCCCTCTCTATGCCTTGCTATGCACGCCTATTCTTATGCGTACACTCACATGTGTGTTCGTCGATATTTTCCCCATTTACGCAGTGTGTCGATACGTTGATTCAGCCCACATGTTCGACAAATTTAAGCGCATATCAGCATAGTTTCCACAAATGCCTTCGGCATAAGTCGAGCATGTGTGTATGTGAGTGTGTTTGTGAGGAAGTTTGTAGGGGGATAGGTGTGTGCGAGTGAGTGTGCCAAATAAGTAAAGAGATTTACAGCTGAATTACGCATAAGCATAACAACAGCAACAACAACAATAAACTAAAGCAACACTACACTGGAATATCGGCTGCATGTCTGTCTGCTTGCATGTTTGACGAAGTAGTTAAAATTTTTCGTTGATGATTAAAAAGTTTGAACACAGTTTATTAAAATCAGATTAACATGACAGCCGCAATCACTGAGCGGAGTTGAGTTGGGAAAGAAAGCGAGCGCTTGGAAATGAGTAAACGAGTAAAACGGCTTGAAAGCTGGTAGTTCATTAAAAAGTTCTGTATGCCTCCAGGTAAGCGCGGTGGCGTTGTGTTGTGGTTTTTGTTTTTCGGTTAAAAATAGTGCTTGGCAATTTACATATTCGAATTTGTTAAGTAGCAGCAGTGTTTAAAACACTATTTTGCATAAATTCATATGATTTTTGTTTTAGATTTTACATCTACTAGTTAAGCCTAGACGCAGTTTTCACTGAGTTAAACAGCAGCGTACCACAGCTGCGGGGCGATTTCATGTATTTAATTGTGCTATGGCGCTCATTAACATTAAATACATTTTTGTGGGGCATCCACTCCAATAGAAACCAAATTAAAATTAATACGAGGGTTGCCTTTTAGATTAGGGTCGCCTTTGAAACACTACGCGTGATGAGCTGTAATTCGATATTTTTATCGAAAACTTTAGTACTTTTTAGAAGAAACTTATATTTAACAATTTCACTTGCACAGAAGTGTCCCCTCTATGATTTAAAAATGTTCTGGATGTCAGTCACCAGATTGCCGTCTTTATTCTTACAGGAAAACGCCCCGGTCTTGAAACCTTCTCTAAGCCGCGAAATTTCTGGTAGAATTTTCGGGCCTTGTTCCTATTGGCCAGCATCACAAGCTCCTCACACTCACGTATTTCGGCCTCTCGTTTCTTCTGTCGGATAATACGTCTCTCTTCCTTTTTCAGCTCTCTGTAGCGATCCCACATGGCTCGCGTTGCGCCCGATCGCAGCGTGGCTCTATAGGCAGCATCTTTTCTTTCGGCAGCAGCATTACATTCCTCGTCGTACCAAATGTTTTTTCGGGCTCGCCGGAATCCGATTTCTTCTTCGGCGGCGGTACGTAGCGAACGAGAAATGTTGCTCCATTGCTAGTGCATACCGGTTTCTTAGGCAGTACTCTCTGAGAGCAGGAGTGAGAGTCGAGTGGCGAATCTTCTGGCTGTCTGTTGTGATTGCAGCTTTTCGATGTCGAACATTCTTTGTTTAGTTAGATGGAAGCTTTTCGCTGCGCAGAGGCGTGTCCGTAGTTTGGCTGCAACAAGGTAATGATCCGAGTCATTGTTGGGTCCTCGGATTGTACGTACATCTAAAACACAAGAAGCGTGTCTACCATCTATCACAACATGATCTATTTGGTTTCGCGTTTTCCGATCAGGAGACAGCCACGTTGCTTGGTGCATTTTCTTATGCTGGAATCTGGTGCTGCAGACTACCATGTTTCGGGCCCCGGCGAAGTCGATCAGCCTCTGTCCGTTACCCGAAAATTCCTTCCTTGCCCACCCTGGCGTTGAAGTCGCCAAGCACGATGTTTATGTCGTGGCGGGAGCAGCGCTCGTAGGAACGTTCCAAGCGCTCATAGAAGGAATCTTTGGTCGCATCGTCCTTCTCTCCCGTCGGGGCTTGGGCGCAAATTAGCGGTATGTTAAAGGAACCGGTCTTGATGCGGATTGTTGCGAGACGCTCGTCCACCGGAGTGTACGACAGTACTTGGCGACGAAGTCTCTCTCCCACAACAAATCCGACACCGAATTTGCGCTCCTTTATAAGGCAGCTGTAGTAGACGTCGGAAGGTCCTATGGTTTTCTTTCCTTGCCCCGTCCATCGCATCTCTTGGATGGCAGTGATGTCTGCCCTTACTCTCACGAGGACATCAACCAGCCGGGTAGAGGTACCTTCAACATTAAGGGACCGGACAGGTGCATGCCCTGAAATCGTATTCCTTAGTTCGTTTGCAGGGGTCGTTATCAGTGTTGGGAGTTCTCATCCGAGGCTTTGTGTATGTTTTCATTGTGGGGGGTTTTAAGTGGCGGGTCCCAAATCCAGTGCACAACCAGCTATCCTGAAATGTTTCGCCTTATTAGTTTAGCTCAGTCCCGAACGGGTGTTCGGAAGCTACGCAGAGGATACTTGGGCTAATCCCGGGAGTTGTGAGCTGCTTGAACCATATGCAGAAGAATCGCCCTGGTCACTCCCAAGTGAATGGCGATCAGTAACTTTCCCCACTTGCGTGGACATCTACATATGGAACCTACTCCGAGATTATTCCTAACCAAGTTACCCATCATTCCTCCCATCTAACTATTGTACGCCCTAGACTCACCTATGCATTGGACCCAGCTTCATAAGGGTGGCAACCAAGCCTGTGCGCATTGTGTAATGCTATACTCAGTTCAGTTCACTGCTATATCAGTTTACCGCTTTTATTAGCCTTTTGTCCTGGACTCTACCTATAAAGACATCAGCATTTTGACGCTCACGTTGAATTATCCCTACTAATTAGCACTTCCGATCATCCATCATTTCCAAAATCTATAATTTTCTGAAGGTTCTACGACGCATATAAACCAGCAATTCTTCCCCAGTCAGCTGAAGGCATCCGAAGCAAGCGTTTATTTAACAATTTAGTTATTATTTAAGCTTTTAAAAAATAGGAAATAAAAAATAAAAAAAGAGTTTCAATGATTATATAAGTTTGGGAGAAAATAATTCCATTATTTTCTCGGTAGTTGACTGTCGTGATAGATAACTCGTAAAGTATCAATCAACCAATTTAAGGTTTATGTTCGTCGTCAAGGCGACATTTCACACTAAAAAAAACGTTTGCTGTTTTCTGCTTGTTCCATTCATTTGTGAGTTAGAGGGTATTAACCATGAGATTCAATGAGTCAACAAAGAGAAGATTCCATACATTTTACAGTTTTTCTTTAATGGAGGCGAGAAGGCGAAAAGGCAAGCCAGGCGCTTGAAACGGTGAATGGTGTTTATGGGGCCCATACTGTAACAGAAATTACTTACAACTTTGGTTTCGTTGATTCCTTTTAGGCTTTTTAGATGTTAAAGAAAATGTCGAAAATGTTCATTAAATCACAGAAAGCGAAGTGGGCCGGCATTTTAGTAGCATCGCCCAAGTGCTTAAGATCGACCAGAAAACAATTTTGAATCATTTTCGCAAAAGCTTTACGCAACAATAATGGATTTTTCATTCTCCAAACTAATATTAAACAGGGGCATACAAGAAGTCCTAAGCAACTTCTAGGCGATAACTATTGCTGTAATTACACAAATCCCGTCGAACAATTGGGTACTGCATCACAAAAAAAAAAAAAAAAAATTTGCGTTGAATTATCACCAACATTTCACCAGCCAGTCCTCACTTACATCAAAAACCCTAAACTGAATTATTTGATATGCAAATATTTTCCAACTCAAATTTATGCAACTAATGAATGAAATTAATTGCGCTTTGTACGATATTTTTGTACGTATTTTCGGTTAAAAATAAAGTCATTGGTGCTTGGCATAAAACGGGGCAAGCAAAAAGTCGAATGCGAATGTGCGGTCAGGATTTCATTGTGAGCATTTAAAATTTGCCAATGAACACAAATCCGACAAGCCATTCACATTAGACAGCATTTTTGCTTTGCTGATGCTGATTTGACTTTTCACTGGCGCGCTGTCTGTCGCATACACTAACACACACACACATACAAGTGCATATGTATAGGAAGTGCGCAACTATTCCACCTTCCATGTGGTGGGAAGTGATTTTTGGAGTTTTTGAAATTGCTTTATTGCCAGCAACAGCAACTACATAAATATTTTGACACACCCACCCACCCACGCTAACTCACCTGTGTTGGCGACCCAAAAAATTCCACAAAAATTATTCAATTCATGTCCAACATGCGCCGCAGCCATCAGCTATCAGCTCTAGTGAGTTGCCAAAAATATGGCCAGTAGGCAATGGCCAGCCAACGGAACGTGCCACATATCAGCAAAAAAAAAAACGTTAAAGTTGATGGATGACTGGTTGAGCCAATGTAGCATGGCATGGCATTCATGCAACACAAATGCAGCCAGCAACCAGCATCCAACATTCAAATCTCATGCTTACATACGAACATAAATTCCGTCAAAAATAAAGCATAATTGGCAGTAGGCAACACCCACAGCCACAACTCCAACAACATGCAACATGAACACCGACAGCATCCTTGTCGGTATGTCGGCATGTGGCGTGGTGGCTCGTCGCATCACTGTACCAACAGTCAATTCAGTTATCACCAGTGGCAACCTGACAATGATACTCACCGAAGCCAGACTGCGCTGAGGTGGGCATCGCAGCTCCCGCATACCAAACATATGTAGGCGCATACATATAAAAGTACTCGCATATTCACACAGATTTACAGTTAGTCGTGCCGCATGGAGTGGTGATGCCGCGCACGTGGTTGCAACACGATTTGTTGGACTATCATTTCGTGCTAAAATGTTTTCATTACTTTCATTTCGGTTGGTTGTAGCATTTGACCGGTTGGTTGTGGTTGCTGTTGTTGTCAATAGTAGTGATGTCGCTTTCGTTGAGTATCATTGTGATAGCATTCATTGGTGTAACCACTGGAGATTTTTCAATGGCAACACTAACAATAACAAATGCTCGCTTGGTTAGGCAGCATCTCTGTGCCGTTGCCGGTGCCTGTAACTGTGCTGGAGGTGTTGATACCATTCGACAGGTATTAGCCATGCATAACTACATACATACGAACATACATAGGCACATATTCATATACACACATAAGTATATGTGTAGATATATGACAGTCGTGTTCTCCTCTGCACAGACACCTAAATCAAATCACAAACATTTGTTCATAATCGTTTTGTGCACTGGAATCGAATCGTTTTAGTTTTTATTTATTGGTACTCGTAGCAATTGGTTCGATAGGTTGCTGGACTTTTTAGTTTTTGCTAGGGATTTGTAAGAATAGAGTTACCATCTCATTATTATAAATTTTGAAAGAATAAGACGCCTCATAAATCTTTCCAACACCGCGGCCTCTCCCTGTAAAGACGAACACGGAAATCTATTAACGGACGTACAGGGCATGCTGATTATATGTGGAGGAATCACTTCTCAAAAATAACTAAATGGTGATGACATGAACACCCACTACTAATGGAGAACTTGATCCGAGTAGCGCAGTTCTGATAACAGTGTCGACGCTGCACCGCCCGACTATGACGAGGTCTCCAGAGCTATTACCCGGCTTGAGAAACACAAATCTGCGAGTGCGGATGACCTGCCGGCGGAGTTCTTCAAGACCGGAAGGGGTAAGCTACCGAAAAGCATGCAAATACTCATAAGCAAAATGCGGTCGGATGAAAGCATGCCCACCGACTGGCATCTCTCTGTCCAATTCATAAGAAAAGTGACGCCGCGAACTGCGCCAACTACTATGGGAAAATCATCCTCAGTGTCGCATACAAGGTACTATCAAGCGTACTCTGTGAAGGGGTAAATCCCTCGTCAACAAAACGATCGGGTCTTATCAGTGTGGTTTCAGTCCTGGTAAATCTACCATCGATTAGATTTTCACATTATACCAAATCTTAGAGAAGACTCAAAAGAAGTAGATCAACATCCATCACCTTTTCAGCAATAGAACGATGTCGCCGTATGTCCGAATTTGACATTCACGCAAAGCTCATCCGGCATTGCAGGGGGACCCTCACATACACCACCAGCGCAGTGAGAATTGGCAAAGATCCTTCTGATCCATATGAAACGAAGAGGGGTTTCAGACAAGGCGATCTCTTATCATTCGATTTTTTCAATTTGATGATGGAGAAAATTATTCGCGTCACTAACATCGACACCTCTCGCTCTATCTTCTATATCATGCTGTTCGCTTACGCTGATGATATCGACATAGTTGGCATTAGTCTGCGGATAGTCAATGTAATTTTCTCCAGTCTTGAAAAGAAATTCCGTCAAGTGGGTGTTGCGGTAAACGAGAGCACGACAAAGCACCTTGCGTCAACAACCAAAAAGTCTCGCGTATTGGACAGCAGGCTGGAATTGACAATTAGAAGCTCGACGGAGTCAAGGACTTTGTCCACCTAGAATCCAGCCAAGGGATCCAACGAAGAATAACTCTTGTCAACAGTTGCTACTTTGGGCTGTGTAGGTAATTGAAAAGCTGAGTCCCATCTCGATGTATGAAAGAGAAGCATTATCAATCATGTATCTTCCCGGTCTTACTGCGTGGCTTAGACGGACGGTTATTAGGAGCTTTCGAGAGAAAAAATCTTCGCCAGATCTATGATCCGATTTGCGTGAATGATGCATATCGGATAAGACGGAACCACGAGCTGTACGAGCTGTATGGCGACATCGACGTAGTGAAGGTCATTAAAATTCAGCGGCTGCGCTCGAGCAAAGAAGGTATATATATTTATTTTCTCATAGTTTCTAGATGAAACATAGGGCTTCAAACTCATCATCTGATATTGAGGGAGCTCATTCTCCAATATTCAAGATGAGCAAATGGGGATGATGATGCAAAAACCTAGCTTCTCCTTCCCAAATGTTAACCTCTCCTTCACGTGACATTCCCTGTTTAAAACGAACGAGGCCCTGGCCACCGAGTAAAGGCGGGATAACCTTTCTACAAGCGAGGGGGGAATGTCAACGCCATGCCAGCCTGGAGGCAGTCCCGTAGCCCCGGATCCTGGATAGGATGCAGAAGTCCAATCCCATACTCATGTTCAAATAACGGATTATAAAAACAAGCAAAGAAGGTGCTTTTTTCGAAATGCGATGGGGGAACTCGCAGTAAAGGACGACCTCATCTACGTTGGAAAGACCAAGTCGACGACGACCTGACCGCTCTTGGCGTTTCTAACTGGCGTTAACGGGCGCAATGCAGAAGCGATTTGTGCAATATTTTGGGAGAGCCCTAGACGGACCACCGGGTTGTAGTTGTCAGCTAAGTAAGTAAGTAAGTACGTACAACAAAACGTAGTATTGCTCGAAATACCAGTGATTTGTGTACGGGAAATCTTAAAGTGTCCAAAGACTATTATCTATCATCCCCCATTTTCAAAGCCTTCAACTGAGTTTGAGAGGTTTTAATTTGACGTCTTCTTAGAATGAACTGGCATACTAAATTACAAGAAATACAATTTACGTAAAGAGCGATGGTCGGGATTAGGACGCTGCAGAACCGCTAAGTGCTTTGTGATAAGTCCGAACAGAAAACTGTTAAACTTTCTACTAAAACTTGGAAGGAAAGACGTTCGATTAATGGTCAGTACTATTACAGGACACAACCCATGGGGGTCAGCATATGACCGCTATTGGAATCATTGTGTCTGTCTTGCTTGGAGGCGGCAGATAGCACTGAGCACTTTCTCTGTGAGTGTCCTGCCTTTGCTAGAGCAAGACTACGAGCTTTGGGTTCCGATGTAGTGAGAATGAGTAATATTCTTTTTCTAAAACTGGAGGATATTTACAGATTTACCAAAGAATCTTGAAAGTTCTCACAGGACTAGCTACCTCTGTTGCTGTCTCTGCCTCTATTCTTTCCTCTCTCTTTCTGCGATATTTTTCTCCTTTCCTCCTTGACTATCTACCCTCTTTCCAGAGCTTTAAATACAATGGGCTTTTTAGCCTGAGTGTTTTAGGAGCCACCAAATCTCTAGGTGCTCCTTGGCTCGACCAATTTATGTTTCAAATTTCAAAAAATTACAAGAACTTTAAATCTGCGACATGAAATATATTGAAAAATTTTATGTCGAAAGCCTGCTTGTTTCAATATGTGAGAAGTTAGGTGGTTAGGTTAGGTGAAGTGGCTGTCCTTCCATGCGCTTAGACCAGTTGGAGGTCTCTTGCGATACCATCGGAACTGTCCTATCCTTACTCTACTTGGTCTTCTTTAAACTGTAGTGTGATCTGTAAAAAGCTGGCTATATTAGCTAGATTGAGATTCGCAACATCCGCAAAGTTGTCCAGAAAGCGAGACCGAGCCACTTCAACCGTCTTCTTCACAGAGCCCCGCACCCGAATAGCAGGTGTTCGACTGTCGCTTACTCTTCCATTTCATGACAGTGATGGGATGGTGCCCCGAGTCTACTGGCATGTCTTCGCACTGTCTTTGTGCGATCCATTTTGATTTATTATAGAAATATGGCATCCCTATGCAGTTTGTTTAAACTAAGTGGCATCCGATTGGAGTGGGTAGTGGGGCTCTCCAAAGTTCGTACCCGCTTCATATTTTTCCCATAACCTGTTACTTACATCTCCAGAAGAGAATTTCCTTTTCCAAGCTCTACATGTGAACGCATAGACAAACATTACAATTTTATGTAAACAAAATTTTCCAAACGAATGCATCTCCATATGAGTATTGGCTACACGCCCTTCTAGTCATACATTCATACATATATACATACATACATATATACATATGTACATCTATGTTGCATGCAATTGCGTTTGTACAAATGGTTTGTATGTAAATGCACGAGTTTCTCTTTAACTATTTGTTGCCTTGGCAGCTGCTGGCTGTAAAGTTGCAAATTCATTGCTTCTGTTATGGATATTCGGTGCTAATACTCGCATTCATGTTCTAACACCTTCAATCGGCTAGACCCAGCGGATAATACCATAATTTGGTGAACTTTGAAAAATGCACCGAAATACCTTTGACGATATTTAGGGGTTTGGAGTGTGTTGAAGCAAATAAATGCGAAAAATATGGTTGCAAATATTTATTTTATTGGAATTGATTATTAAAATATTGATGGTAGTTGATGCAGACGCAATTGAAGTGATGTTGTGTATGAAAATAAAAATATTAAAAAAATATAAAATATAAAAATATGGACTGGCAAACCTTGCCACAAAATATTTAACCACTCAAAAGTATGTTATTTTATAATTATACTCAAATATTGGGTTTACTTAGCATGCAACAAATGTTCATATTCACTCCAATTTACAAAAGCGACAATAAGCGCGATACTGCGAATTACACACCAATTTCGAAATTAACTGCTGCCTCTAAACTTTTTCAATGTCTTGTCGAAGACAAGTTGTATTGTAGCGTAAAACGTGTGATTCGTCCTAGATAGCTGGCTGTTCTAATTGCAATATCTACATATTCTAGCTAATCACTCTTTCCTGAATATTGCCAAACATACTTTCAAAATGGATACCAAATTGACGTGATGTACACAGACTTCCCTAAGCCTTGGATAAGATCTCCCATACGATTTTATCAACTGAATTTACATTACTTCCTTTTCATTTGACTTAATACATAAATATTACTTTACTATACACGCAAGTTTCGCCGTAAATAGCAGAAGAGTTGAAACAAACTCGACAAAAAAAAAACATGTTAACAAACTTAAAAAACAACTAAAAGAATTCTGATTTTAACGAGTGCTTATCAAATTGGTCACCAACGCAACCTACGGACTACAAATTGTGGAAGGCGAAAAATATCACAGCCACATCCTACATTGCATCTATAAAAACATCCCACAGATTATGGGGAAAAACCTATAAGAAAAGAGCTCTTGAGTGCGCCAAACATCTTTAAATGTTTTCGCACCTTTTTCCAGTCAAAAAACGGATACTAAAGCACACATTTTTATCGGCCTCATTCCAAATGGATTTAACGATATATAGGAATTGTCTTGGATAAAAAACTCACTTGGGAGGCCCGCCTCAACTCAGTAATAAAAAAGGCAACGAAAAACCTTTGGACTACAAAACAACTCTTGGGTAAATCCTATGGTCTGAACCCGAAAATGACCTTCTGGATCCACACTCCAATGGTAAGACCAATTGTACTATATGGGGCTTTGGTATGGTGGGTTAAAACAAATGAAACTACTGCTATATCAAAACTGTGTAAACTACAAAGGCTGGCGTGTCTAAGCATATCAGGGGCCACAAGAACTACCCAACAGCTGGATTGGAAGCGCTTTCAAATTTATCACCGCTACATTTAGCAATACAGGGGGAAGCTACTGCGCAAGCATTCTCCTTTTCATATGAAAGAAAAAATTAAACCAGGAGATCTTACTGGACACCTCAATATCTTGAACGTTCAACATGCAGTACCATGTATAACTCAGGCGAATGACCATACGGAACCCTTACTCAATTTTATAAAGAGATACAAGGTTATCTTCCAGTCTAGGGAAGAGTGGAACACTAACTCAACATGACCACTTGATGACTCACAAAATGGTACGCAGATGGTTCCAAAACGCTCCAAGGAGTAGGAGCAGGAAAAGTGGTCCCTAAAGCATACAAATCCCTAACACTAAGTACAGATACCACGATTTACCATGCGGAGCTTTTCGCCATAATCGAAACAGTGGAAATCATATCCAAAAGAGGGTTCGAGACAGTAAACATTAAAATATTTTCGGACAGCCAATCGGTTTTAAAAACCTTGAATAGCTTTACATTCAGTCAAAAGTCCTAATAGAGTGTAACAATGCACTCAACAAACTGGACACTCATAATCAGGTCTCACTGATTTGGGTACCAGAACATGAGGGGCACGAAGGAAACGCGAAGGCAGACTTTTATGCCAAAAAATGGGCAGAAGGGCTATTTACTGGGCCAATCCAACATTTCTCGGCTTTAACAAAAATAGTATAAAACAGGAAACCAAAAATTGGATCCAAACTAAAATCAGGGAACACTGCAAAAAGTTTTGAACTTCAATGCCAACAGATCAAAATCTGCTCTAACCCTGGATGAAAAGGGCCTCAGACTACTCTGTGGAGTACTTACAGGTCACTTTGTATAAACCCCCTTTTGGTATCAAACAGCTCGGAGAGGTCCTTCTCGTATTGAGCAACGTCATTTTACATTGCAGTATTAGTTTTGCAGGGATACCAAATTCAGATATCTTTTTTCATTGCTTTACCTTCACTCAACGTACATCTCGCTAAAAAATCACACCTGATAATTATGCACTGGGTTCCTACGGCATGAAGTACTCCAATATTAGAGTCAGTCCAGTATTTTTGGGCTTCCATTTTTACAGCAACGTGCGAATAAGCTTTCAACACTTGCTCACTTCGCATGTCTGCTGAGAATATATTTCACTGATTAAGTGCTCTTCAACTACTCAATTGCCTAATGGACTATTAGTACTTGACATAGCAGTAAATGAGTAATTTTTTTCCTGTAAAACTAAGCAGCGTAAACTCAGTAATGGGTTACAAGCAAATTTTAAGAGGAGTTAGCCACCCTTTTGGGAGTAAAAATTGTGCAGGTGCTTACTTTTAGGTGCAAGTGTTGCTCAGTAGAGTGTTTTTCGAACATTTTATGACAGGGAAGAGCTTAAATTTGGAGGTGTTTAAATTTTTTACTATTGCATCCATGGCATGGGGAACATTTGTAGTCGCGTATACTTTTTTGCCTAATCAAATTATCATTTAAGTGGCTTCTCTTTTAGCCACCGCCACTACCGGACCACATATTAACCCTCAGGCGACCTTGTGATCCTTTAATTCATATCCACCTCCAATTGATTGAAATTAATCAGTCACAAAGTAGCCGCTGAATAAGTGCTTACAACAACTGCTGAATTATGATATTGCCGACGATACTTTTGCACTTGTAAGGTTACACAAAGGATAAGAACATGAAATAATATTTTTAAAGCTCTCAATACAATACGAGTGAGTACTCAATTATTTGTACAAGATAGGTACTTTTATATCCTCTAAAAAGGCAAGAGGGAAAGCTCTAAATGAATGAGCGAATGAATGAAATCTCAGTGCCGCGCTGAATAAGCCATTGTTGCGCTTTTTGTGGCAGAGTGCGTAAATGCCGCATTCATTGAGTTGCGTTTTGTGCAAATGGTTGAGTGAATAAATGGATAAATGCTTAGTTTAGTGAATGAATGAATGGTTCGAAGGTTGTCAGAGATTGGTTGGTGTTGACTGGTTGGCAATTTAGTTGGTTGGTGGTGCGTCTGTGGCTGCTGGAATAAGCTGAAGTGAATGGCAAAAACACATTATAAAATCTTCAAATTGGCCCTTTGTGCAAAATAAGTCCTGCAACATTCGCGATTGCTTGCTGACTACAACACTGCTTGTTATTATTGTTGTTGCTGTTGCTTATGCTGAAGTGTCTGTGTCTTCGTATTGTATCTCTTTTGTGAATGTATGCGGATTGCGCCACAATATCTGCATCATTGAAAAAAAAAACAAATTTTTTCCCATTCCATCAACCGGGAGTTGAAACCTTCCTCACGCCGGCTAATGCAACACAATTATGAACCAAAGCAATAAGAGAAAAAACCAACAACAACACACACACAGTCACAACAACAATTGTAGCGCATCAAAACAGAAATTGCTTGGATTAAGCTAAAGAAGATTTAAGCAACTGAGCCAGCCAAATCGTTTGTTCATATTGTACCACATTCAGTCAGCTTCTATGTATGTATGATTGTGTGTGTAAGCAGAATCGATGGGACGCAACGTGCACATACAGACCAATACTTATTCAATGATGTTCTTACATATCGAATACACGCCACATGCAGCGCAATAAAACGGAAATGACAGCTTACGCAACTTTCTAAAGAGACTGCGACTGAGGGAGTGAGAGGTGTAGACTTTATGGTGCAGTACTGCTCAAAAGATTTGCTGTCATTTGTTTGGTGTAAGCAAGCGTAGTTTGGTAAATCCTGGTCGTTTGCCGTGAATTCATCTCAGCTGAATTACGCTGAATGGAGCTGAATGATATTGATTTGCGCTGAAATATGCAAAATGCCGTGCGTTTGTGTTTTTTGGTAAGCGTTAGTTAAGGGAGCTGCTAGATTTAGAAGGCATTAAAGTGGAATTGTCGTGTATTTTTAGGTGCAGGGAACATTTGCATGAGTCTTAGATATTTGCGCGCAGATAGAAATTAAAATAAAGAAATTTTTACTCATAAAGCCAGAAAATAAAAAATAAGGAAAATGTTTGCTCATATTTTTTTTACTAATTTTTAGAAAAATCTTTAGTACTTATAAAAGTGAAATGTATTATTATTGGAGGTAAATGCGCTGAATTGAGTATTTTTGAAATTAAAATGAATGTAATTTTTAATTAATAGTCCTAGTATCCATGCTTTTATTTATAGAGAATGAACTTTACATATATTAAATTTTACTGTTATTTTAAAATGCAAACTTGTACATAAATTGCCGCTGAATTTCATTAAGTTTAATATATTTAGCTTAGAAAAGCATTGCCAGATTACGTTCAATATGGTGACTCCTCTCACAAGCTTAGAGAAATTGCCCTGTATTAGAAGTAAATCAAAATGTTTTTTTTTTAGTTATATTTAAAGTAAAAAAGATATTAAAAAAAAACAAAAATAGTAATAATAAAAAAATGGATGATTAATTTTGCGCCACCTGGACTTAGCGCAGAAAAGTTACACTGAATTTTCTTAATAAATTTCCAAACTCCTTCAAATACGCATTTTTCATAAATCGTGGCATTTCCACATTTCAGCACACATACCTAGGTGCCGAATTTCGCGCTGAATTAGCCTTTCCCTATCCTGAATTGAATAAAACCCGTGACTTACAAGAGATAATGTTATCTAGTGTCGAAATATGTGTATTCAGCTTAGAAAACTGGTGCTGAATCAACCTAGGAAATTAATGAAGTCTCTAAAATGCATATCACATTGAAGAAACTTTATTAATAGCCGTGAATAGTTCAAAGAAATAACAAAATTTCGGTCGAAAAATGTATATTCAGCTCATAAAAGTTATGCTGAATTCTAATTAACACCAATTTCATATAATTTTTACGTCAAATATATAATAAATTACTTTAATGCAAACTACAAATTCAATGATTGAAAAATTTATATTCAGCTCAGAAAAAATACGCTGAATTGGAACTAAAACTAATTTCATATAATTTTGCGTTTAAAATAATTTACTTTAATACTAACTACAGATACTACGATCAAAGAAATTATATTCAGCTCATAAAATTTACGCTGAACTAACATTGAAACTAATTATATACAATTTTGGGCTACATATAAGCTGCTTTCATACCAACTGTAGATATTACGGCCAAAAAATGTATATTCAGCTCATAGGACTTGCGCTGATTTAAAATTGAAACTAGTTTCATTTAATTTTGCACTAAATATAACTTACTTTAATATTAACACCAGATGTTGTAGTCTGAAAATTTACATTCAGCTCATAAAAGCAACGCTGAATTGGAATTAATACAAATTTTATATAATGCTGCTCTGAATATAAGCTACTTCAATACGAACTACAGACACTATTGTACAAAAAATTTAAACTGAACCAGTAAAACTTGCGCTGAATTAGAATTGAAACTATTTTCATATAATTTTGCGCAGAATATGAAATATTCTAATACTAACTACAGCTACTACGGTCGAATAATATTATATTCAGCTAATAAAATTTGCGCTGAATTAACATTGAAACTATTTTCATACAATTTTGGGCTGCATATAAGCTACTTTAATACCAGCTTCAGCTTTTACGGCCAAAAAATGTATATTCAGCTCATAGGACTTCCGCTGATTTAGAATTGAAACTAGTTTCATTTAATTTTGCACTAAATGTAACTTACTTTAATATTAACTCCAGATGTCGTAGTCTGAAAATTTACATTGAGCTAATAAAAGCTGCGCTAAATTAGAATTGAAATTAATTTCGTATAATTTTGCGCAGAATATGAGATATTTTAATACTAACTACAGGCACCATGATACAAAAAATTTATATTGAGCCAATAAAATTTGCGCTGTATTAGAATGAAACTATCCCATTTAATTGAAAACTAATTTCATACAATTTTGTGCTTCATATAAGCTACTTTAATACTAACTATCGATCTTATGGCCAAAAAATTTATATTCAGCTTATACGACTCGCGCTGAATTAGTTCCATTTAATTTTGCACTAAATGTAAATTACTTTAATATTAACTCCAGACATCGCAATCTGAAATTGTATATTCAGCTCATAAAAGCTGCGCTGAATTAGAATTAAAACTATCATATCATATAATTTAACGCAGATTATAAGATAAAAGATAGATGAGATAGACACTATGGTACAAAAAATGAATATTGAGCTAATAAAAGTTGCGCTGAATTAAAATTAAAACTAGTTTTATATAATTTTACACATTATATACGATATTGTAATACTAACTACAGATTGATGCTAATTTCATAGATTTTCGCGTTGAATATAAGATATACTAATGTTAGCCACAGCTACTACGGTGGAGGAAATTGTATTCAGCTCATGAGACGTGCGCTGAATTGGGATCAAAACTAATTTGATATAATCTTACACTGAGTGTAAGTTACTTCAATACTAACAACAGACACTATGGTCGAAAAATGTATATTCAGCTCATAAAAGTTACGCTGAATTCGAACTGACGCTTATTTCATATAATTTTACCCGGTATATAAGTTACTTTAATACTAACTGCATATAATACGAACACAAAATGTATATTCCGCTCACTACAGATGCCACGGTGGAAGAAACCATATTCAGCTCATAAAACTTGTCCTGAAGTAGGATTGAAACTAATTTCATATAATCTCGCACTGAGTATAAGTTACTTCAATACTAACAACAGACACTATGGTCGAAAAATTTATATTCAGCTCATAAAAGTAACGCTGAATTAGAATTGAAACTAATTTCATATATTTTGGCGCTCGATATAAGTTACTCTAATGCTAACTGCATATAATATGAACAAAAAATGTATATTCAGTTCATACGAGTTACGCTGAATTCGAATTGAAACAAATTTTTTAGAATTTTGCGCTGAATATAAGATACTTTAATGCCAACTACAAATATATTGGTCTAAAAAATTATATTCAGCTCATAAAACTTGCGCTGAATTAGGTAAAGAAAGGGTAAAAACTCTTGAAATTTGAAAATTTTTCCATGCGGTGGAAAAATTCCATTTATAACTGACGGCTTACAAATTTGCGCTGAATTGAATAAACTTTCGTGAAATTTCAAAACTTTCCACTATTCAGTGCAGAAAGCTTGCTTTAAATTAGGTTCAGAAAACTTCAAATCTGCTGAAATTGTACTTTAACTTTTTTACTTTTTTGCAATAAAAGTACAATTTCAGCAGTTTTGAGGCACACTGTGCCATATTAAGTTTCATTTAAAACTTTCGGCTTAAAAATTTGCGCTAACTTTTAATACCTTAATTGCTATCTCAAAAAATATCAAAAAATAAATAGCGCTGATTTACTGTAAAGTAATTTCAAAACTTTTTTCTATCACTGCGAATGAGTGACATAAAAATTCAAACTCTATAAACTTAAACAGCCAATTATCCGCACCACATCAAACACTTCTTTTTTTTAATATTTATACAGTTAATCCTCGCATGTCTGACTTTTTCCAGCGCTGCGTGCGTGTCTACTAATAATAAAGAGATCAACCAAATTGAAAATGTCAAAAAATTACAAAAGTGACGAAATAATCAATGAATAAATTCCTCTCAACTTCCTTCTCCTTGAAGTTTCATTGCTGCCAAAATGCCTCAGAAGAAAGGGAGAAAAAAAACTCATATACGCACACATTCGCAAGCACGAGCATATCTTTTCTTTGGTAGTCGGTAAGTAGCCGGCATGACAGCAACTTCCTGCGCAAATATAATCTTTTTCGCATTTTTAAAGGCGTTCCCTGGCGTTTCTTTGATTTTCTTTTCGCTTTCATTGGCTTCGCTTACAATGAATGAATGCTCGCCAATTGTTTGCTCAATTTCTTTCGTATTGGCCCTTGTCCACCGCCATATGCGCTGAGCCACACACAAGCAGGTGGACATATTGGATACGCTGTGACTTCGTTTCGTGGAGGGTTTTTACGGACGAACTGACCAAATTGAAAAACAGGCGCCTGGCGCTCAGATTTCACACTCAACTGGGGGAACTTGGTTCAAATGCCTGTCTGCTTTCGGTGCTTTTCCGTTCGGCCGAGTGGCTGACTTGTCACTTTATTTATGCTGCGGCCTTTCTTGGGTGCCGCCTGTCCACCTCATTCACTTGTTTTTTGCCGCACATACCTATCATACAAGCATTCTTCTATGCCACATACGACACAAATGCTTGCCATGTCGTTTGTTATCTTGTTAACGTCTTTCTCTGTACTTGCCGGACATGGCAATTGTGTTGAGTTTTATAACTAAGTATGTGCAACTTTGTGTGTGAGTGTGTGTGTGCATATGCCAACGCTGTCAGCTCGTTTGCAACAAGTTTCCTTTGAGTGTTTTGAAAATTGAAACATATCAACAACAGTAGCAATAACAAGCATTACCTAACAACTACATATCCGTTTGTTGCGCAATTTGATAAAGATACCGTTTGGCACGCAGCCTCTCACATTACGACACACTTGAATGCACATACACACACACATACGCACATTTGCTGCTTTCAATTTGTGGACAGTCCACTTTTGGCTAGTCGAACCTCCGCAACACACACACATTCATACACAACCAATAATGTACTTCCCTGCTTACTGGTATTGGTAGGAAATTTTGATTTCTGCCGGAAATACTGTCGCAGTGAGATTGTCCGTTTCTACTTAAAAGAATATCGAGCGTATGTGAGTGTTTGTGGTGAATGTATGTTGGCATGCCAGTCTGTATGTGTTCAGGCCGGCTCAGGCTTGTAATTTCGATGTCCGTAAAAACTTTACTGCAACAATTTATTTGAAAGCAAATTTCTTGATATAATTTCATATGAAAGGACGATCACAATGACTCTGCTGAATATTATTGAAAAGTAAGGAATTTAGAATGCAGAGAGTTTCAGATTTAGAGAGGGATTGAAAATGAGCTCGTAATATAATATATTTCAAGGAAGCGAGAAAAACGAAAGAAAAAAAGGTAGAGTCATAGTTATGGCGGTATTTGAAATACCATAATTTGTGCTCTTATTATAACCGCGCACTAGTACCCAAGGGTATTTTCATTTGGTAGTATGTGACAGCATGGAAGAGTTGAGATAGATATAGAAATGCATACTTCTATTTGTTTTATTTTGCAGTACAAACTAGCAATCAAAGCACTCAGGCAACATTAAGTCCACTGCAGTGCGTTCGGGTTCCCTTTTTAATTTTCTTTAAATCTACTCGACCTCCGAAGAAATCTTAGTAGATCTAGTGGTGCCAAGAAGCCAAGGTGGTCGCTTCTTAATGCATCGGCGGCAAAGACCTCAATCCTGATTCGAGCGAAGGCTGGGCCAAGGCGCCCAGAAAGTGGGCCGCTGTCTCATCCTCCTCTCCACAAGCTGGGCAGAGTGCACTGTCTGCGATGCTTACCTTTTCCATGTGCTTCGTCATAGAAAGTGGCTCGTCATCAGTCCAACCAGCTACCTTCTACTTAATGACAGAAGGATTCGCGACAGTCGGTCTGACATGACAGGTAACATCAGTTTTGTTCATCTGCAGTCTCTCTCAGCTTGCCAAGCTCGCTTGCGTGTTGAAGTAACCCATTTGCTAACCGTGGCTTTGGTGGCTGCAGAAGGGAATGGCAGAACGGGCTGTGGGCAAAAGAAGATCGCCAAAGGAGTTAACCTCCGAGTCTATCCCAGCTAAAGAATTAGAGATCTCGTTACCCGCGATATCCACGTATCCCGGGACCTATGTTAGCTTCAGGATATTATGTCTACCGACATAGTTCAGTTTAGATTTACGGGGCTCAACTAATCTTGAACTGGTTATTGGGCTCCCTGAAGACACATTTGAAGACAAATCTTCCTGTCCATCTGTTTTCTATAGTTCCAAAGTTCATAGCTTCTTGAACAGCATACACCTCCGCTTGAAACACAGATGCATGCATTCCAAGAGCAAAGTGCAGTTTTGTCGTGCTCAATTCTATGTAGACACCAGAGCTGGAGCTGTGCTCGGTCCTGGAGCTATTCGTGAAAACGCGAAAACAGTGTTTGCCGGGCTTATTTTCAGAGTTTGACCACAATTGAGCCTCTGGCAGAACCAGACTGTAAATCTTGTCAAGTAGAACTCCTGATGGCATGAAGTCAAGGGGCATGTAAGGGATCGTTGGATCGAAATCTATGCCTTCTCTATTGCCCAATACCGGATGGGAACCGTACCAATACCCATTGTGTTTTAGACTGCAGATGGACTTCAAGACCTCTCCTTGGATGAAAGGCACTACTTGAGGTAGATTAACCAAAGCTTCTAATGCCGGACCTGAAGTAGTCCGAAAAGCTGCGGTACCACAAATGGCCAAAGTGCGTTGTAGCCTCGGTAAGGTCCTCCTGACTCCCACCAGAGTCGGCTCATCCGGACCACTGATGCATAGGCGATAATAGGTCTTATCATATCCATGTAGATCTATAGAATCTTGCTAGGTGAAAGACCCCATGCTTTCCCAAAAACACCTTTGCACTGCCAGAAGGCTGACAGAGCTTTGAATGTCTTTGTTTCAACGTTTGACTTTAGATAGCTGCATTCCGACTCCTTTTAGCTTAGACACTAAGCACGAGTCCATCAAGCTTCCTCCTTCTGGTAAAGAGGACAATACCAGTCTTTGTACGGTTTCCGATAGCCAATTCGCATATCACCAAACGCCAATCATATACAGAGTTTTCTGCGCTTTTCGACAGATATTTACAAGCGAAAGGCCTATTAATAAACAGGCAGCGTCGTTCGCATATCCTTGTGTGTGGACTCCAGCATCATTTAAGGTGGTGAGTAGAGGATCGATCACCATGCACCAGAGTAATGGAGACAGCACTCTATCTTGGGAGCAGCCTCTATTAACCCCGAAC
This sequence comes from Anastrepha obliqua, assembly GCF_027943255.1. Classification (NCBI taxonomy): domain Eukaryota; kingdom Metazoa; phylum Arthropoda; class Insecta; order Diptera; family Tephritidae; genus Anastrepha; species Anastrepha obliqua. The sequence goes on from NC_072893.1 coordinate 14,871,953, forward strand.
GACACCAGCAGATCTTCCTCCGCCCGCACCGTGACGATTCTTTGGGTTAGCATTGAACGAATCCAATTCACCAGCATCCGATCTACACCATGTCTGCTGGCAGACATGGTACTATCGAAAGTGGCATTATCAAACGCCCCCTCTATGTCCAAAAATATGCCCATAGCTTAGTTCCTCCTATCGATGGCCAGTTCTATCCTAGTAACTAGGTTTTGCTTTGCCGGCTCGCAGGATTTTCCACTTTGATAGGTATGCTGAAATGGAGAAAGGGGGTGAACTTTCAGCGACTTCTGACGTATGCGCAATTCGAATAGTCATTCGAGACTTTCCAGCATGAAATAAGTCATACGGATGGATCTAAAAATTTTGTGGCTGGTGTAGTCATCTCTTCTAACCTTAGGAATGAAGGCGACCCTCACCATCCTCCAAGAGCGTGGTATATAGGCCAGTGCCAGGCATGTAGTGAAGATTTTCTTCAAGGCTGCAGTCGTGCATGTACCAAAATGCTCAGAATGATGATTGAGTTAATGTTGTGTAAAAAAATCGTGAAGTTTCATTAAATATTGTTCAAACAAAAAAAGCTAAATAGTGTTACTCTCAAGTTGTCCGTAAATACCGTATGTATCTTTTACTCTTATAAATAATTAAAAAAGAAAAAGAGTTAACAAAAAAAAATGTAGCGAATATTGTAAAAAGATAAGTTGACTGAATTGTGTCAGCGTAAGTCAAGAGTTCCTCGTTGTACGATTTTTCGAAGTTTTGATAAATTTTCTATTTTATTTATATGTTTGATCAATTTTCTACTTTATTTATATGTTTGCTCAGTAAGGCTGAACGTAAATAGTATATTTTTATATATTGTGTATTTCGTATTTTTTATATATAATATACATATTTTTTTTTAAATATATGTTTTTTATTTTTTATATATTCTTTTTTTGGTTTTTGTGTTTTCCTTATATTTTCATTTTCTACTCACTAGCAATCTTCGAGCTTCTGCAATTGCTTCAGGGTTATTACGGTTAATTAGAGTGGTGTCTAAAACATTTTATGCATATGTAGAGGCACCTAATAAGTACTGAGCTCCGCTATACACCCGCAAATGCGTGTGTATTAGTTATATTATAGCACGTGAGCCTGCAAGTAAAAAAAAAGATTTAAAAATCAGCGAATTACTGTACAAAGTTAATTAGAGTTTCAGGAATTTTATATAAATGTAAATACGAATTAATGGCATGACGTGCAGAATTACCGTTAAATTGATGTTTGTATGTTTGCTGCTTTCGAGAAAAAGGTAAAAGAGAATATTTCACAGAAGTAAACGAGGCAGTTGGATGCAAAGTTAAAGCTTTTTAATAATTGCATTTATCGAGAATTAAGAAGTTATAACGAATTTTTCCCAAGAAATTATCCTTAACTCCCATCATTCTTTTGACTGTAATTCGCTCAATTCTCTTCGACATTTCCAGTCGGATCCTTTGGCACGATATAAGCAGTATTCTTCTTATGATTTTTTTTTTCATTATTTACAGAATAATGGGGAATATTTTTAAACCTTCCCAAATGTCTTGTTTTTTTCGTCTGTCATCTGTCAACAATATTCAGTTCATTGTTTGTTACGTTTCATACAACAATGCATTTTTGTCGCTCTTAAAAATGTCGAATTTCGTACCTTCAAACTACGATTTGCGGACATCGTTGATTTTCTGTTATCAATTGAAGAAAAACGCTTCTCAAGCTCATCAAATGCTTATAGAAGCTTATAGTGGACATGCTCTAAGTAGAGCACAGTGCTTCAGGTGGTTTGAAAAATTCTGAAGTGGTGATTTTAACGTGGAGAATGAGGACCGTGGCCGGCCATCGAAAAAGTTTGAGGTCGCCGAATCGCAAGCATTGTTGGGTGAAGATGATGGTCAAACGCAAGAAATGAAGGCAGAGTAGTTGGGAGTGACCCAAAAAACCATTTCTAAACATTCGAAAGACATGGACATGATTTTAAAGGTCGGAAGATGGGTGCCGCGTGAACTGACAATATGACAATGCACCGCCACATCGAACAAGAGCGGCCCGGGAATTGGTGGAGACGTACGATTGGGAACCGCTGGTGCATGCGGCTTACTCACCAGACTTGGCGCCTTCTGATTATCATTTGTTTGCAACGATGGGTTGCAACGAATGGCTCGATGATTGGTTTGCGGCCAAAGACTGTCAATTTTTTTGGCGCGGCATCCACAAATTAATTGAGTGATTGAAGAAATGTGTCGCTAGCGATGGCTATTATTTTGAAGATTAAATTTGTAACAATTTTTTGTTAATAAACGTTTGAAAGTGAAAAAAGTCTCATTTCTTAGGTATATACATGACAGTTCTATATAATTTATATTAGTAAAACAATATCAAGCGAGAGTCTGATCCTTTAAAGTATTAGAAATTCTTGTGTTCATTTTTTTTTCCTTGGAATTTCGTGTCCGATCGGGCGCGAATTGCTTGCTTAGACTTTTATGGATACGCAAAGGGGACATCATAGAGCTAGAGAAGGTAGATGAATCTGCTTTATTCGATATTTCATTGTCAAATGAATATAAATGCGATTTCTGTTCTTCATGCACACGCAGAGTCACACGCACGTAAATATGCTTGGATTTATAGTTCTTGCAGAGATATGAATTAATATGAATTTTTGGTGGAAACGTAAGCGAATATCTAAAACGAATGAATTCATAAAAAGTAGCACATGGCTGAATGTATATGTATGTATGTATGGATGTATGTGTGTATGTATGTATGTGTGACTGTATGTATGTATGCATGTATATGTAGATATGTGCGCATATGTGTGTTTGCATTCCCATATGAACGCTTTGGTGTGTGTGTGACCAAGTAATATTCATAGTAGAAATTTGGTTGAAATCACAACCATTGTCACACACAAATGTACATATATTGCACACACACATACATATGCACTGATATATCTAAGCAATTGCGCAGACATGCACCATCAGCCTACCACCGGCATCCGCCCAAAAGCTGATAAGCCTATCCAAAATACGTATTGGCTGGGTCTACTGCCGCATTAGGGAAAAGGCAGCTATAACAAGGTGCTACAAATGTCACGATTTTGGCCACCTGGCAAGGAACTGCAAGAGCGAAGATGACCGCACTACTCAGTGCTTCAGATGTGGAGGGCAAGACCATAAGGTTAAAAACTGCGTAAATACGCCGAGGTGTGCGCTATGTCTACAGCACGGTGAAAGTGACACTAACCATGTGTCGGGAGGGCGAACATGCCCCGCATTCCAGAGAGCAGCCCAACAGAAGAAAGTATGAAGGTCTTGCAACTTAACCTCAACCACTGCGAAGCAGCGCAAAGCCTGCTTACCCAAACAGTATACGAACTGGGCATCGATGTTGCTATACTTAGCGAGCAATATAGAAACAGGCACGAGGCGTCATGGGCCAGCAACGTAAATGGCAAGTGTGCCATATGGAGCTGCGGGAGTAACCCAACCCATCTGGGGAAACCAGTTGCAACAACCGGCTATGTGCGTGCCAAAATAGGTAATATACACATATACAGCTGTTACATACCACCCAGTACAGATTTGTGTACCTTTGCCAGTATCATGGACGAACTGGTTAATGACGCTAAGCAAAGAAGCGCGGCACTCATAGCAGGTGACTTCAATGCGTGGGCAGCAGAGTGGGGATGTAAGAGAACAAACCCGAAAGGCAGGGAGCTTTTAAATGCACTAGCAGCGCTTGATTTTGTTCTACTCAACAGTGGTACGGAGAACACATTTAGCAAAAATGGTACTGGTTCCATCATAGACCTTTCTTTCATAAGCAGGGGACTAAGTAGAGCTACAAGATGGTACCTCAGCGACTGCTACACACATAGCGATCATAAGGCAATAGTCATTGCCATCGAAAAAGCTCAAGTAGGCACGATACCCTACAAACGGCAAAATGGGTGGAAAGCGAAAAGCTTCGACGAGAAGCTCTTTGAGATAGCCTTCGACAACACCGAGGTAATATGCACGGTCGAAACTGCAGCGTCGGAGATAAGGGCAGCCATCACCAAAGCATGCGATACCGCTATGGTCCGACAAGGAAGACACCAAACACGTAAGCCAGCATACTGGTGGAACGACGAGATTGCGGAGTTGCGAGCACAATGCAATCGGGCCAGAAGGCTATGTCAGCGCTCACGGAATGCAACCAACACTGTAGAACTCAGGCTCAACTACAAAAATAAGCGTAAAGCGCTTAAACTGGCCATTCGCGATAGCAAGCGCAATATGTTCAAAGAGCTATGTGACGACGTCAATAATAACCCATGGGGCTCAGCCTATAAAATAGTGCGGAACAAGATGAAACAGACGGTACAACCAACATGCCCAATTCTCTTGGACCAGATTGTACGAGAACTCTTCCCTCCGCAGCCTGACTTTGTGAGAAAGATAGATAGCGAACCAGCCACCAACATCCCGGCGGTAAATGTAGCCGAAGTGCTCAAACTAAGTAGCAAACTATCGTCTCGAAAAGCGCCTGGGCCAGATGGAATTCCAAACATTGCGTTGAAAAAAGCCGTGCTGCAAAAACCGTGCTTGTTTGCGAGAATTTTTAATGTGTACCTGCAAGAAGGCGTCTTCCCAAATATCTGGAAACTACAAAAATTGGTACTTGTACCAAAAAAACCAGGTGCTTGCGCTCCAAATGAATACCGTCCACTGTGTATGCTGGACTCCATTGGTAAGTTGTTTGAGCTTGTGATTAAAAACCGGCTGGAAATATATGTAGACGGACAGCTGTCAAGCTACCAGTTTGGCTTTAGGAGGAAGCGATCTACCACAGACGCGATAGAGGCCGTAAAAGTAATTGCGGAAAAGGCAATTGAAGGCAAGCGATGGTTAGGTGGTGCAAAAGAATATTGCCTAGTAATAACATTAGATGTCAAAAATGCGTTCAACAGTGCCAGATGGATAGACATACTACACGCCCTCCGCGCGATGCAAGTGCCTACCTATCTACAGCGTATCATATCCAGCTACCTGTCTGATAGGGTGTTACGTTACGACAGCGACAGCGGAATTGTTGACTACCAGGTCACAGCTGGTGTGCCACAAGGATCTGTACTAGGGCCCCTCCTGTGGAACATTATGTACGACGGCATTTTGCGACTAAAGGTACACAAGAGAGCAACATTCGTTGGCTTCGCGGACGATATATCAATCGTTGTAACCGCGAAAACGCTCGCGGAAATTGTAAATATCGCGCAACAAGCTATAGGCGCGGCTCAAAGATGGCTAGGCGCGAATGGTTTAAAGCTAGCTACGCATAAAACAGAAGCCGTACTCATCAGCAGCCGAAAGAGAGTTGAAAAGGTCAAGATTAGAGTTGGGGACAGCATTATCGAGTCAAAGCCATACATAAAATACTTAGGCGTCTTGGTAGACCACCGAATTAGCTTCCGATACCACTTGGAATACGCTAGCAACAAAGCTGCGACTGCGACAGCAGCCCTGGCTAGAATGATGGCGAACATTGGAGGACCAAGACAGCAGGCAAGACAGGTCCTGGCTGGAGTAGTGAGGTCTATCCTTTTATATGGCGCGACAGTTTGGCGCGAAGCATTCCAACACGCTTCATACGTACGAAGTAGTAACTCCACGTACCGCTTGTGTGCTCTTAGAGTCTGCTCTGCCTTCAGGACAGTCTCAGAGGATGCGGCGCTCATCATAGCCGGTCTATGCCCACTCGACTTGATAGCGCAGGAGATGTATGAAATGAGACGTATGAGGAACAACCAAGCCCAATGCGATCAGTTGGCACTGAGAAAATCCATAAACCACCGCTGCGTGGACCAATGGCAGACGCGATGGGACAGTGCAAATAAAGGCAGGTGGACCCACCGTCTCATCCCCAACGTTGAAGCTTGGCTCCAGAGAAAGCACGGAGAAGTAGACTTCTATGTCTGCCAAATCCTAAGTGGCCATGGTTGCTTTAAAGCGTACCTTCACCGCTTTGGACACGAAGAAAGTCCATACTGTGAGCAGTGCACACCAGCAGTTGAGGAGGACGCAGAACATGTGCTTCTCACGTGTCCCCGCTTCAGAAGAGTAAGGGCTAAACTAGAAGGCGACCTTGGCAGCAGCATCACGCCCGAGAATTTAGTGCCACTGATGTTGATGAGCCAGGACAATTGGAGCAAAGTCCAAAACATGGCTGCTGAAATAATGCAGCAACTTCGAAATAGCGAGCAGGCAAGGAGGATGCGCGAACGTCAAATAAGAACGTGAAGCAGCACACCTATCCAGAGATGGAAACACAGGTAAACTGACGATACCACTATTAGAAACTAGCTTTTCTATGGTAACGAACAGGGACATGGGGGGAGGGGGCGTATAGATCCGACAGGGGTGGTTGTCTTCTGATATGACCTAACAGTGGTGGTAATAGGCAGATGCAGCTTGTGACATATTGCATCAGAACAGTAACTGACGTTGAGTGCAACGCTCAAACCGCCTCCCGACGAATTACTTGACGGTAGTACCGGGGGGATCGGTACTTTGACGGTAGGAGGTTTAGTTCGGGTTAAAGTCCCACACTGACGGGGTAAGGCTTTCGATGCTTCCTCCTCATAAAAAAAAAAAAAAAAAAAAAAAAAGATATATCTAAGCAATTGCGTGTGATTCTGTCTGACGTGGTTTTTTTCTCCACTACTGTCCGTCTGCACTGAGCATTGCGTCTAAATCTTCGAACTGAGTTTTTTCTCTTTTGAACAGCTGCGTGCCTTTTTCTATCTTTATTTTTTGTTTGGCTGTCACTTCAGCTCCCTTTGCTAATGTTGCTGTTGTTGTTGATGGCTCAGTGTCACTGCTGCTGCAGCATCTTCTCTATTCAACAAATTCAATTTATATTCATATTCAGGCACATCATTCGAGTCTATTATATGTAGATTTACATAATTCTGCCAACTCCAACTTCACGTCTGAGGGGGGAAAGGCCGCCGCGGCCTTAATACGAGTATCGCTTTTATCTCGTAACTGTGTGTGGTTGTATGTGGAGCAGAAAGTGCTTTATATGTGCGTTTGTGCTATTTGCTATTTGCTATTCCTTTTTCTGTTACTATTCCTGTTTTTTCTGTATATTTGCTTTTGTATTTGCACGCCATCTGATTGAGTTTGGTAGTGGATATGTTTTCGAATGCTAAATTTATTTATTTGTAGGTTATACTTCACGATATCCGTATTAATATCGGGCACTTTTGCGGAAGAATATTTTTATTTTAATATTTTTTCGCTATTAAAGTATTAAAAATAAGAAATTAATACATTTTTTCTGGGACGTAATTCTCTTTACTAATAGACGTTATGCTCTCGCTTTCGTCCAAGTACCGTACATTGCACCAGCCATTATTTCACATTTGCATGAGAGATGAGGAACGAATTCTACAATTATTCCCAATCCTATTTTCCCTACATAAAACGGGCCTTATCTTTATTTAGTTGCCATTATCGGGCACATATTGGATGGCCATTCTATTGACAGTAGGGGCGCTGATACTGGTAGCATTGCGAAAAGTCATTGAAGTGGGCATCAAAAGATTGCAACGTCACGTGAAATGGTTCAAAAAGTGAAGAAGTGACTTGAGTGAAATCCCCGACGAAGTGTTAATAAAATGGCGAATGAACTAAACTAAAGAAAATATCTGACCGCCACATACTGAGGCGGTGAGAAAAATTTTCAAATTAAGCTTCGTTGTCATCGAGCCGGGCATCAAGGCAAATTCGAGATATTATGGGCAAGACAAACATTTGGTTGCAGGCCATGGACGTTTCAACATGACTCGGCACCGTCTTGTTCGAGTGAACCAATAATGGCTAAAAAACAACGTTCCGAACTTCATAACGCCCAAACAATGGCTCCCAAATTCAGACGCGAATCCGATGGATTATTCTCTTTGGGCTATTTTGGAGAGAAAAGTTCGAACTAGAGATTCACCAGTCTCGAGGCGCTGAAAAAAGCAAAAGTCCCCGAGTAAGCCAAAATACCTGCGAGTCACATTCGGGCAGCTTGCGATTCGTTTCTGGACCGCCTCAAGGCCTTAGTTAAAGCAAAAGGTGGTCATATCGAGCAAAAGTAAATTGATTCTTAATTTTGTATTATTTTCACAGAATTTACTTTGATTTTAATAAAAGTAATGTTCCAAACTAAATTTATGGCACTTTTTGGACCTTTTATATACCTCATCGGTTTTCAAAAAAGTGGGAAAAACGATTAAATTACTTATTTGAGTGTAATACCATACCTAATTTGGAAACATACAGTCGAAATTCACGAGGAATATTTTCGTAGACCATTTTAACCCCCAAACTCTTTCAAAATATGGGCACTTCAACCCTCTCCAGGAGAAGTATGAAAAATAATACATTTCTAAGGTCGCTAGAGGGTTAAAATGTTCTAAGAAATTATTTCTCAAAAAATTACATTCGAGGTCTTCTCAGACAAAATCTGCATAAAAACAACCCAAGAACCTGCAGAAACTAAAATAGAAAATAGTGCCGCAGCTCGCCTTAAGATATGCAACACTTTGTGCTCTAACTTTGGTAGCCATTGTGCGTGGCACATGCAAAAAGCCGCTGACGAGTGTAGGTGTTTGCTTTTTTCAGTACGTTAAAAAAGCTTTGCTTGTCTTTCACTCCTTGTTAAGAATTTCCTTTCTATCCGAATTCGCAAAACTATCTGGCTATGGGCAATGAATATTTTTGCAAAAATGTATTTGCCAGAAAAATCAGCATCTCTTCGAGCTCTAAAGTTGTAGTTCAGAAACGGTTTAATTTAATTTAATTTATATAGCTGTCATTCTGATATTTTCCAATATGCTCTCATTTGAGTGAAAAAATGGTTATGTTTTCGAAAGTCAACTGGCCTTACCGAAAAATAAAGAGTAAGCAGTAAAGTTATATTTCTTCCTGATGGCCTTAAGCTAGTGCTGTTTTTTTCCTGCTGTTTTCTTTATATTTACCAGGAAACAGAGAATTCCAAATATAAGTCCCCCGACTCGAGTTGGAACGGCACTGTCATTCAGTGATGAGGCCCGCTACTTAGGTCTAATACTAGACAGAAAATTAAGTTGTAAGGCAAATATCGAAGATAGAATAAAAAAGGCGACAATAGCACTATATTCTTGTAAACAGCTGATAGGACTAAGTTGGGGTCTCTCCCCATCTATCGTATACTGGCTTTACACGGCAATTGTCAGACCAATCCTAACATACGGCATATTAGTATGGTGGCCAGCTTTAGATAAATTGTACATTAAAAGAACCATAGCACATGTACAACAAATGAGGCACTAAATAGTATGCTTAACCTTTTACCAATAGAGCAATTCTATAAGCAAACAGCTGCCAAAGCTGCTCTCAGATTAAGAGAAATCGGCCTACTCAGAACGAACGAAAGAGGACACTCTTCAATTTTAGAAAAATTCCCCTTCATTCCTGGCACAACGGATTTCTGTAAGACCAAGGATATCAACTTAAATAAATCCTTCGTCTCAGTATTTCCTTCCAAAGAGGAATGGGATAACGGGCTTATTGTTAAGGAAAATGATATAAACATCTATACAAATGGCTCAAAACTAGACAAGAAAGTAGGTGGAGGGGTTTACTCTGATAAACTCGGAGTATGCCAATCATTTCGCCTACCTGATCATTGCACTGTATTTCAGACGGAAGTCACTGCCATAAAAGAGGGACTTATGGTAATAAAAACGAGAGTATTAGCCACAAATGAAGTCTTCATATACTCAGACAGTCAAACGGCAATAAAAGTGCTAGAATCAAAAACGCTCTCGTCAAAAACAGTTCTAGAATGTTTTAAACTTCTAAATGACGTATGTTAGTCCTACAAAGTGCACCTTATCTGGGTGCCAGGCCACATAAATATAGCAGGGAACTGTAAGGCAGATGAACTTGCTCGAGCCGGTACATCGCTCGATCTCCAACCGGATAAGACGCTGATACCCATGCCTATAGCCACTTGTAAATTACAAATAGATAGGGAAACCATCAAAAAGGTAAATACAAGCTGGAAAAACCTCACAACATGCGAACCAAGCAGACATGGAATAGCGGTCGATCGAAAATCTTGTTAAGATTTAACAGAGAATCTATAAGAAACCTGATAAGGTATTAACTGGTTATTGTTTAATAGGCAGCCACGCTAGAAGGTTCGGACTCCCGTACTTGGATTTCAGAAGAAGAGAAAACAGTCGGGCAACTTTTACGTGAGTGTGAAAGCTTAGCTATGAGGAGACTGCTCACTCTTGATACATCATTTTTAACTAGCGAAGCTCTGCTTGTTTATTAAAGCTACCGGATGGTTTGAAAAGGAACACGTAGGGTAAGGATAAGCTCCGGTGGTATCACAATAGACCTGCAAAAGGTGTAAGTGTGTCGCTACGGCCATCACCTAACCTACCTTCTGTATATTCATCTACTTAAAATGAAACATGATTTTGATTCTTCCTCCTTGCCAAAGGTACAGTCATCCAATTAGAAACTCAGATAACATGGTTATTGAGGGAAGTCATATTTCCAATTCTTTAGGTAAAACTAAATAAGTAATTATATAGCGATAGACATCACTTTCCTATATCTAAAGCGTGATCAATTTAGAGGTACCGGATTTTAAATTGAAATAAAGCAACGAAAACTCAATTTGATTTGGCAATCTTTATTTTTTTTATGAAATTTACGTTTTAAAGTTAATCCCTTCAAATGCTCGCCGCAACTGCGCCATAATTCGACCATTTATGAACTCCAATTTTGAATAACTCGCTTGAAACTGAAAGACTCCCATCGGTATCTTATGAATAACTTTAGTAAAGTTGCCTTCCAATACCTCAATCAAAGCTGGTTTATCCACAAAGCATTTAGACTTTACATACCCCCACAAAAAAAGTCCAAAGGTGTGATATCACACGATCTTGGTGACCAATCCAATAGTCCGAGACGAGAGATAAATCGCTCACCGAAACGACGACGCAGTAAATCTATTGTTGCACGGGCTGCATGGCAAGTAGCGCCGTTTTGTCGGAACCAAATGTTGTGTAGGCTTCAATTTCTGGCATCAGAAAGTCGTGTATCATGGCGCGATAGCGTTCGCCATTCACTGTTACATTGGTGCCGGGCTCGCCTTTAAAGAAATATGGGCCAATATGGGACGTATCGCCTGTTCTTGAATGACTTAGAGAATTCGGGTTACTCTTCAGCCCAAATATGGCAATTTTGCTTATTTACGCCAGATCGGTTTTTCGTGGTGCTGCTAGGTCGATGGGAAAATATAAATTGTGCCAAGTCTTCGGTGCCAAGTAAAGTGCTGCTATCTAAATTTTTGCCTGCTTGCTTATTAAACTGCTGCAGTATCTCAAGGCGTTGACGACACGGGTAAAAAAAAAATAAAAAAAATAAAAAATAAAAGATATGTATAATTTATTAGTGCATAGAATAAGTGTAATAGTATCCAGAAAATTTTTTTCTTCATTTGGGCCATACTAATGCAGATATATGGACATGAATCTAGTTTTCCTTGCCTTTTCCCTCACTTACGCTTTTTTTTGATTTTTTCAATTTTTTCGCTTTTCCTTGTTTTGCTTTTTCGCTTTTTCGCTTTTTCATTTTTCTACTTTTCTGTTTTCCTATTTTCCTTTTTTCCTTTTGAATTTGTCACGTGAGCAAAATGTGAAGTGCAACAAACATAACTGGGAAGCACGCATGGAAAAAAATGTTAGGACATACGAGTAAGCGCACAGATGCACACATCAGCGGCACAATCCAATAACTGTTGGTGCTCTATCTGCAAATCTGTATCAGCGTATTTCAGTAGCTTTAACTTTGGCACATTGATGTCGGTGTTGTTGTTGCAGCTATTTCACTGACTACGCTCAACAGGCAGCAACAAGGATTCACCTGCTAACCCAGCGGAACTTTCGATGGCACTCCGCCAGCCACCAACCAGCGCTTCAACTGAACAGACAAATAATGGAAGCAGCGCCAACCAGTTTGAGTTGCGCCATCGTGCCACAGTTTAACACGTTGCACTTTAATACTCCACTTACAGGCAAATCAAATGAAATCACAGCGGAAGTGTAACCAAAGGTAAAATCCTATAAGCGTCAGCATCAACACTCCAAGCACGCATACATCGACACGTATGGAAATGTAGATATGTATGCGCGAGTATTTGTCTGTATTTGCATGCAACCAGGCTACCATTTGCGCACACACACACACAAGCAGGTAATACAATACACACACATGTATGTTTGTGTGCATTGTTGTACGGTTATGAGCTTGTGAAATTGCAAAAATAAAATCATGAATTCTTTTATAATATTTTTATGAGCGTAAATGGAAGTGCAAATGCTGTCAAAAAAAAAGAGAAAAAAAAAAACAATTGTATACGTGTATGTGTGTATGTAGGTACACTCATAAGTAGTTCTGTGAGCATGCAGCTGTTTAATACAGATCTCGCATTAAAGGCTTGTGGTTGTTGTTGCCTTTGGTGACTGTGACCTGACATTTATTTGAATGTTTCATAAGTTCGTGTGAGGTTAAGTGCATAAAGGCATTAAAAGTGTAGTGTGTATGTGTGTGTGGGGTACAATAAAAAAATGTCAGAAATTATAATGGCAGTCAGACAAGCAGCTATTGTTGAGCATCTATGACAATGCCACAACGAGCAAAAAAGCAAAACGAAAAAGAAAGAAAAAAAAATACATAATTTCAAGCGCTGCCGCTTAGCAAGTACCCATCGCCAGTCATATTATGCAGTTTTCGCTCTGGTGATGCTGATGATTCTAAATTATATGCACTGTGGGATTTTTTAGATTTAATGTATGTGGAATAATTGGAGTTTGGGTGGAGAAATTGCCATGATTTTATGTAACTTTCCGTGCGTTGGCGTTGGTTATACAGAGGTAAGAATGTATTTCACATGAGGCGTCGAATAAGCAGAATTGCGCGCGAGTTTTGTTATAGAAATAATTTCCGCTCTGTTAATAAGCATGAGCATTTTTCTTAAATGAATAAAGTGGTACAAAGAAGTAGGCTTTTTTGTATATGACCGAACTCCTCCCCTCTTAAGCCATTTGTGATTTATGTATTGATTTTTTCCACAAATGGAGAGATTTTTTCCACAGTTTTATGGCGTCTCCGAACGACAGGTGGTTTCTTATGTGGAGCTTTTTCATGGCAGAAATATAATCAGAGGTTCCATTGTTAGGCGAGGAGCGACCACTATTAGAAAACACCCGAGGTTACGAACCTGATCACTTTCGGATGGTAGTCACACACCAACCCATATGTTCTTCAATTTAAATATAAAAATTAGCGAAGGAATGATAAGTTATATTTTGCTATGTTATGTTCTGCTATGCAATCTTATTTTAAGTTGAGTTATGTTCGTTATGTTCGTTATGTGATGCTATGTTAAATTATGTTTGTTATGCTATGTTCTGTTATGTAATCTTATTTCATGTTGTGTTATGATTGTTATGTTATGCTATGTTAAATTATGTTTGTTATGCTATGTTCTGTTATGTAATCTATTTTTATGTTGCGTTATGATATTTATGTTATTTTATGTTAATTCCTATATGTTAAGTTATGTTTGTTATGTTATGCTATGTTCAGTTTTTCCAATATTTAATAATCAGAATATATATGTAGTTCTTAATGTAATGTAATCACGTTATGTTATCTTATGTTTGTAATCTGATTTCATGTTGTGTTATGTTCGTTATGTTATGCTATGTTAAATTATGTTTGTTCTGCTATGTTTTGCCTCGCAATATTATGTTCGTTTGTTATGCTATGTTGAATTATGTTTGTTATATTATATAATCTTATGCATATGTTGGGTCGTGATTGTTATGTTATGCTATGTTAATTCTATTATGTAAGTTATGTTTGTTATGCTAAGCTATGTTATGTTTTTCTAATATTTAATATTCGAAATATATATGTAGTTCTTACCCAAAATGTAATTATGTTATGATATCTTATGTTTGTTATGCTATGCTATGTTATGCAATCTTATGTTATGTTGTGTTGTGTTATGTTAAATTAATTATATTATGTTAACCTATGTGCGATCTTATTTAAGACATGTTATGTTCGTTACATTATGCTATATTAAATTGTGTATGTTATGCTATGTTCTGTTATGCAATCTCATTTTAGGTTGTGTTATGTTCGTTATGTTAAGCTATGTTAAATTACGTTTGTTATGTTATGTAATCTTATTATATGTTGTGTTATGATTATTTATTTTATGTTAAGTTATGTTTGTTATGCTATGCTATGTTATGCTTTTCCTATATTGAATGTCCAGAATATATATAGTTCTTACCCAAAATGTAATTATTATATGTTATGCTATCTTATGATTGTTATGCTGTGCTATGTTATGTATTGTTATAAATTATATAATTAAAAATTAATTTTATTATGTTAACCTATGTCAGTTATGCCTTGTTTGACGACTTTTCTCGAAACCTCTTTAGAAGTTAAAAAAAATTTTTCTTTACCGGGTTAGCGCGACTTAAGTATTTCCTTTACTCTTTACTAAATCTTATTAGCAATAACTCATTTCTTTTCATGCTTCCAAAGCAACTAAAGAGTTTTTGGCCACTGAACAATCGCCAACTTTAGAATGGTCTCTCTGCAGTTCTGACCTTAGCCCAATCGAAAATGTATGGGCAATACTTTCTCAATCGGTTTCCAAAAATGCAAGACAGTTAGATAGCGCTAAAATCCTTAAAAGTGCGGTTATTGTTGGATAGTCAAAAATTGATGAAAATATAATATTATATATTAGAAAACTTAGTCAAATCGACATTCAGCTACAAGTACAACATTCAGCTACAATTAAATCCATTGTACTGCACCCGGGTTCCCTTTTTAATTTTCTTTAAATCTACTCGGCCTCCGAAGAAATCTAAGTAGATGTTGTGGCTCCATGGAGTCGAGGTGGTCGCTTAAGCAAAGACCTCAATCCTGATTCGAGGGAAGGCTGGGCAGATGCACAGGAAGTGGTCCGCCGTCTTTTCCAAATGTTGGTGCTTCGCCCATAGAAAGTGGGCCGTCATCAGTCCAACCAGCTGCCTACAGTCTCTTCTGCTTAATGACAACTTCTTCGGCCCAGATCTCATCCTAGCTAAAGAGTTAGCGTCAGGATATTATGTCTACCGACATAGTTCAGCCTAGATTTACAGGTTTCAACTACTCTTGAAGTGATTGAAGGGCTGTCTAAGGCCATGAGCGCAGCTTTGCTGTCGCTGCAGACATATACAGATCTGCCTTTCCTCCTGTGTTCCACAACAAAGTTCATTGCTCATTAAATATCATACACCTCCGCTTGGAACACAGATGCACGCAAAGAGTAGTTTTTTCCCGCTCAATTCCATGTAGACACCAGAGTCGGAACCGTGCTCGGTCCTGGAGCCAACCGTGAAAACGCGAAAACAGTGTTTGCCGGGCTCTATTTCAGAGTTTGACAACAATTGAGTCTTGGAAGCACCACACTGTATCTGTTTTCAAGTACGAAATGGCGAGGATCGTTGGATGGAAGCCCATGCCTACTCTGTGGCCCAATGCCGGACAGGGGCCGTACCAATTCCTATTCTGTTTCAGACTGCAGATGGCCTTCTAGGCCCATAAGGCCCCTTTGTTCAAAGTCAAGTGGTGGTAAACCAATCAGAGCATCTTATGCCGGGCCTGAAGTAATCGGAAAAGCTTCGGTGCAACATATGTCCACAATGCGTTGTAGTCTTGATAAGGCCCTCCTGACTCCCACGAGAGAGAGCCTACTCATCCACCCCACTGATGTATAGGTGATAATAGGTCTTATCACAGCCGTGTAGATCCATAGCACCTTGCTAGGACAAAGACCACACGTTTTCTCAAAAACACCCTTGCACTACCAGAGGGCTGTCAGAGCTTTGGATGTCTTCGTTTCAACGTGTGACTTTACTCTCGAGGATTACTCCTAGATATTTGATTTCTTTGGATAACTGAATTGTGACACCTTTTAGGTTAGGCAGAACGAGCCCATCAAGCTTCCTTCTTCTGGAAAAGAGGACAATACCAGTCTTGGTAGGGTTTGCCGAGATCCAATTCAGATAGCACCGAGTGTCAATCATATCTAAAGTTTTCTGCACTTCTCTACATATGTTCATAAGCGAAGGTCCGGTTACCAAACTGGTCGTCCGCATACATCATAGATGCGCGAGGACTCCCGCCTCATTTAAGGTGGTGACTAGAGATTTAGTATTCCCAATTATAAGAAGTGAGATACTATTTGAGCCGCATGGTTTCAGCCATGAAAGGGAAATCGAGCGAGAGCCTAGATTTCAAAGTTTTCAGGGAAGAATTTCGTGCGAGACCGTATCAAATGCCTTCGAAAAATGTATATGGTTTCAAGTTGAGAACTACTCTTAAATTCAGAGGCATAAAACTAAGATAAAACTGCTAAACTTTTAACAGTTTCAATAAGAATTCTAAAGATGAAATACCATTAATCATATTTTGCTCAGCTAACGACAACGACCCAAAGTCTAAGGTTTTGGGTGCATCAACACAGTTGGTGTTTTCTAAGTCAGCGACATAATTTGATTTGAAAAAGTCAGTAAAAACATTTACGGAGCCCCTCAAACTCTCTGAAGAAGTGCCATTAAATTTCACTTTAGTTGGAATACCGGAACATTCCTTTTTCGAATTGATGTATTTCCGACAATTTTTGGGTTTGGTTTTAACTCTATTTTACCTACAGGGTATGCATAAAGTATCGAATTTAGCAGCACACAAGCCAAGTGATGAGCGAAAATCGAATAATTGCATTTGTACGAGTTTATTATGGACGTGGTAACATCGCGATAAAATTGTCATTTGAAATCATACGAAAAAGAAAGAAACACAAACAAAAAAAAAAAAACAAACAAACCAAAAAAAAAAAAGCAGAAGAAAGCAAAATCATATAAGACCGGCAATACCAGAATAACGTCTGAAGCGCACAGCCGTGGGTGTAGTGAGATTAATACTAATAGCCAAACAGCAACTCGCACTCCTACACACACATACATTTACATATACACGAGTATATGTGCACATTTGTGTTCGTGTGTGTGTGCGTATTTGCACAGTTATTGAAACATAATTTTGCGATGAATAGAGACAAACACACCGGCTTGGGTGAAACATATCAGCCAGACATGTAAGAAAATCCTCGCGTTACCACCAGCAACAACAAATGACATCTTCAGCTGTTGCTTGTTATTCATAACTGCGCGCTTTCTCTATTGCATAGACTGATATTTTCTTTCTCTTTGCTCAAATTTTATACATTTTTTCATTCTGTGGGTTTGTCGCTTTCAAATATGTTTTGTTTTTTTTTTGTGCCACTCCTCGTGTTCACATTTTTATAATTCTATTTTTTTGCTGCCTTTTTGGACGTGTCAATGTGCGGAAGTAATTTCTGCTTTCATTAGCACCGCTTCCTAGTTTGGGAGTGTGTGGGCGTGTATCAATATGTGAGCTCATATGCCGCTGCTACCATGAATACGTCGAATTCCTTGCTCTAGTGAAGGGGGGAGTGGGGTAGATATGCGTGTGGGTA
This sequence comes from Anastrepha obliqua, assembly GCF_027943255.1. Classification (NCBI taxonomy): domain Eukaryota; kingdom Metazoa; phylum Arthropoda; class Insecta; order Diptera; family Tephritidae; genus Anastrepha; species Anastrepha obliqua. The sequence continues at coordinate 14,889,638 of NC_072893.1, forward strand.
CGTGCCACATTGGCACTTCAAGTGCCACATGTTTTCTTTCTTCGTATTTGTTGTTTGTATATTAGTTAGCAGTCGGTTGCTTTTTTTCGTTTGCCTAGAAAATGTAAATAAATTAATGAGGAAGTGAAGATGTTGGCAAATAAACACCATCCAGCACCAGCGTCACCACCATTCAAGGGCATTCACACAAGCCACGGAGTGTTGGCTGATGTGAGGATGTTTCCCAAGGATGTAATGGGTAGCTAAGTGCAAATCTGTTTATGCCTGGGTAGATACACTGGTGGCGTTCATATGTATGCATGTATGTATGTATGTATGTATGTATGTATGCCTGTTTGCCTCTTTGCGACGGATATGAATGCTGAGTGCATTGGAATGAATTGAAATTAAGCGACTTCCGTTACAATTTGCCAAGCTGTCTAGCCGTCTAGATGATGCGCCCAATAACGCTATGACCAAATAATATGTTGCTGCTGCAAACATTTCTACACATCCTCGTATGTTGGTGCGCGCATTCGTATTTGGTATTTGCCGTATTTGCTTTGCCTGCCAAGGGTGGCAATCGAAGGCGGTAAGTCAATGAAATTATTTTCGGCATGTCAGTGCTATTTTGAGGAAGAATTTTATTAAATTATTGTCACTTACATGCACACACACATACATACGTAGGTACGTTTGTTAGCACACTTGCTTTTGTTGGTGTGCAGCTCATTGTATTTGGTGGCTGGAGAACAAATTACCAATTTTGTTTAAATTTAATTGATTTGCTGTCGTTTTCAATCAGTGGGGACGGATTTCGATGACCTGGAACTATCAAATGAAGAGAGATGAAAAATACCTCGGATTATGTAAAAAAAAATAACGAAGAATTTATATTATTTTTTAAAAATTGCTACGAAAAAGTAGGAGAAACAAAAAAAAGTGTGTGTAGCCTAGTACACATAACAGAAGTGAAATTTTCAAGGCAGACAAAGGGGGAGAGAATGAGAGAAGAGAAAAAATATATATCTAAATAAATTCACAACATTTGCAGAGAATACAAATGGACAAAATTAAGAAAAATCGGAGAAGGGTCGACCGGTGTAGGTAAACGTCGGACACAAACCGTGGCAATAACGCGCACTAATCCGAGCGTTTATCACCCGCATAAATGCAGCGATTCCAGGACCGCAACAACGGCACAAATTACCGAAAGGCAACTCCAATAAATCCGATGCCGGAATGGATAGCACTTTATAGTACGCACAAGCACTAGCCAGGAAACGGAGATAAGCGCCAAAAAGTAGGCACAAAAAAAAAAATGCCGAAAAAATTGGGACCAAAAAAGCATCAAACAGTAGGCACCAATGAAATATAACGCCTGCATCATCACGGCAGACGGCGGAGCAAATGAAGATGTCAACTGCCGGTTAAACAAAGCTAGGACAGCGATCACGTGAATGCATTCAGTATGGGCGAGTTAGCAAATCTCCAGGCGCACTAAACTGCGAAAATTCAGCTCATGTGTGAACTCAGTACTGTTGTGCGAACTGGAGCATGGGTGGTCTGTAATCACATGTCTGTCTGTCCATCACACAGAGGCTACAATCTTTCATCAGCAAATGCTGACATGCTGCGGAGATCAATGAGAGAGGAGAATCATCATGACAATGGCCACTGGTCTCGAACCCGCAAGGGAGGAGAGGTCGCTGTCGGTCAAATATTACTAGAAGAAGATCGATGTTGCGCAAGATGCCGAAATCATATGGAACAGCGCAGAAACAGCCGCCCACAATCGAGGCCCTAAGATCCCGAGCGGATTGAATAAGGATATAAAAAAAATCTGCAGCACTAATTATCTTACGGAGTGGACAAAAGTGTAAAGAAAAATAGACAAAATTCAATATAAACTAACTAAATTTGAAATGCTCACAAACTTAGATTTAGATGAAGTGAAATCAAGCACGCTGGAATTGGATAATAAATTAAAGTCTTTAAGTGCGCGAGCAATGGGTGCATTACTCGCAAATTTAGTCTTAAAAGTAAAAGTAAAAATTGCGAAGACTTCTTTGTGAAACATTGTAGCTTATCCGCTTAAGTAGGACTGGACAGCAGACGATGCCAATAGCAACACGGAATATAAACGAAAGAGTGAAAGGACTGTCCTTCCCTTTTCTGGAGATTCTAGATTAACTAGCTTTAGCTGGGAATTGTAGGATGGAACAAAGCCTAAAATCAAAATGAAGCCTAAAAGCGATTACGATTTTGAAAGAATAAATTAATGTGCCCACTGAAGGAAAATTTCATAACGAGTAAAACTCCAGGAGCCCTAATCTCTGTTAGACTTTTTAGAGCATTATTAAAAATTATTATTATATGATGAAGGATGTGTTAAAAATGTTAAATAAAAATACTTTTTACTCATCTTATCAAAAGTCAGAGTCATTCACCATTGATGAAGACTGTTCACGCCGAGTTGAAGCTTCTGAGCATCCACTGAGACCTTAACAGATGAGACAATTTTTAAATCATCAGCGAAGAGCAAGAAGTTAGGAAAGCGAAAACTTTTGCTTATGCCATTGATAAAAATAACAAAAAGAAGAGGTCCTGAGATGGTCCTTTATGGACACCCGAAGTAGTAATACTCCACCGATTTTTCTTACGCCCCGTTTGTCCGTCAAATACGACTTATACCACTGCATAGTTAATGGGTATGATGTCCAACGGGAAGTGAAGTACATGGTTTCACAAAATTATTCTTCCAATTTATTTATTTTTTAATAGCTAATAAAAAATTAATACATACAAATGATTTTGGGTGATGGAAAACTTTATTTTGATCTTAACGCGCTCCATAGCTTGTCTGGTTTTATACTGCAGCTGTTTAGTCGACAAGTGTTAAATATCATTGACGTACGACGTCATTTGCAAAAATTTTAAATCTTCCGATAGGGTGGTTAACTTTGCGCCACCGTGAATTTATCTGCTCTGATACTAAATGAGACCCATTTCAGGTTAAATTTCGAAAATACTTTTTGGCGGAAGATTCACAAAGTCCCTGAATAGAGAATCCCTATTAAAAAAAAAACTCCCGATATGAAATACCAAAACTTAAATTCCTTCAAATCATTAGCCTCATGAAATTCTCATTATTTGGTATATAAAATATTGATAAGCCATAGCGCATTCTACCACATCGGACTTAGATCTGTGTCTCTTTAATGCCTCTTATTAGTTGATTTTCTTGTTATTTTTCAATTTGCGTTTTTTCTTAAAGTAAATTTGTGGTTTCGTATTGAAATTTTAAATAGATTAAAAATGAATTAAAAAAAAAATACTAAATTTGAGATTTATTCAGTGTTTTAAGTTTTTTTTTTTTGATTTCTGAAATTTGAAAATTTTTTTTGTTTTTGGTTTTTTAGAATAAAACCATAAATGTAATAGTTCTATTTTGCATGTACCCACAAAATACGTCTGATAAAATTTGAGTGGCGCTATATTATAAACGAAAACAAATAAATAAAAAAATACTCCAAATGAAACAATCTTTTATGTGCACAAATCTATGATGACTTATTATTATTATTGAACTATTTCTTAAAACTATTCAATCTTCATCTTGTTTTTGGACCTGCATGAGTCAGGCATATAAATGCCAAATTCAGTATTTTTATATCGCGGAGCTTCATATTTCAAACAGTTACAAAAAAAAAAAAAAAAAATAAAAAAACAAAAAATAAAAAAAAAACAAAAAACAAAAACAAAAAAACAAAAAATTAAAAATCTTTAAAAAAGCACACATATTCTAAAGGGTGATTTTTTAAGAGCTATAGGAAAGGATATCCAAAAAACATACGTAAAGTTCAGAAAAATGCATGAAATTTTTATTTAAATCGATAGTACAGTCCATATAATTTAATGTTTGAAGATTATTTTATGCAAATGTTGACCGCGACTGCGTTTCAAATGGTCCATCCGCTTAGTCCAATTTTGGCATACTCTTTCCAATGTTTCGGCCGGTATCTCACATATACCTAAATGCTTTAATGTTGTCTTCCAGTGCGTTAATTGAAGTAGGCTTCTCTGAATAGGCATGAGCTTTAACATAGCCCCACAAAAAATAATCTAAAGGCGTTATATCGCACGATCTGGGGAGCCAATTGACAGGTCCCGAACGTGAAATAAAATGTTCACCGAACTCGCCTCTCAACAAGTCCATTGTTACGCGTGCTATGTGGCATGTTGCACCGTCTTGCAAGTCAAGCTTTTGCATTCTGGGCAAAACAAAGTTGGATATCATTTCACGGTAGCGCTCACCATTCACAGTTACGATACGATTCGCTGTATCTTTGAAGAAGTACGGTCCAATGATACCTCCAGCCCATAAACCGCACCAAATTGTGACCTTTTCTGGATGTATTGGTAGCTCTTGCAATTCTTCTGGCTGATCTTCACTCCAAAATCGACAATTCTGCTTATTTACATGCCCATTGCTCCAAAAATGAGCTTCGTCGCTAAACACAATTTTTCGACTTTAAACTTTCTTAACAGAACACGCATTTTTATTTTAAAATTCAATGATTTGCAAACGTTGTTCGTTTGTAAGACGATTCATGGTTAAGCTATTGACCAAACTGAATTTGTTTGACAATGAAACAAAACACGAAACGTGTGTCAGCTGTTTAAACCAACTGTTTAAAAAGATAATAGCTAAAAAATCACCCGTTATTTATCACGCGAAATTTTCGGCTAATTAAAAAAGATTTATTAATTTGTTCATTTATCAAATTTTTACTTATTTATTGCTTGATTTATGCTTTTTGCTCATAGTTTTTCTGGGTTTGAATCAGAGTTAGACTTCCGTGCCAGACTCAAAGGAGTTTCATAACAATAAAGGGTCACAAAATATTTTAAAAAGATATTTCATGCAAAATTGTTTGTACTGCGAATATACGAAAAAGTCATGAAAAAACAAAACTCCATTGCGGACTAGTTTTCATATAGTTTGACAGCTCGCTATTTCTTCATACGGCTAAAAAATATAACATATAAAACCTCTTTCCATATATTCCATTTGATTTTATATTAAATCACTCACACACTCACATTTAATAATGTCAGCTCTCATCCACGCAAAAACATAATTGGCGTATACGTAACATTTCATACTCGCCAACGCTTCTCGTAACCAGACACCAAATAATAGCAAGCAAATATTAACAATGAATTCAAAAAAATAAACATTTGCAAAAAACGCAATCATAAAATTATAAAATCGATTATTTTTGATACCGTCCTAGTCGCTAGAGACACGGCGCAACCAGCAACTGGCAACCGGCAAGCAGTCACCAACTACCCTCACACCAACAACCGAATAACTTTTGGGCCACAATGCGAGTGCAATGCGACGCGCTACAAATAACTGTTACGTGTCATTACTATGGTAATAATTGCATTTATAGACGCATAAGCCAATAAAACGTTGCGAATTACAAATAGCACAAAAAAAAACAGAAAAAAAACAAAGATTGGAAAAAAGAAAATAGAGGAGAGGAGCACCGTGAGCAAACATTTCGAAGTGAACTGTAAAAAAGTTCAATTGCAAAGCGTCACTTCACTTTCAAATGCTGCCGCTCACAGCCAATCGCCGCTTCCCCCATTCAAAGCCATCACTCGACCTAACTCGCGCTCACAGCCCCATCCATTCCCCTTCCTCCTGCCGCCATCGGAGTGAGCGTCAACAAATGCCAATGCAATTTGCTGGCAAATACATCAACGCCGCCGCATCAGTTATCCACGTCTCGATTTGTGTTTGTTTGTTTTGCTTGCTGGTCGTCTGCCTGGACGAGGAGCGGGCACAATGAGTTGCCCTGCATGCTGCATGCTTTTAGGCGTGTGAGAGTGAAGTGAAAGTGATGTGAAGTGAAGTGAAGTGGGCAGGGAAGTGTGATAGAAATAATTTGTTTGTATGTATAATCAGTGTGTACGTGTGTAATATAACCTTCAAAGTGCACATTTATTCATTTGATTTGTTGTACTCCTTACAAACACACACATATATACATACATCGTCTCAGCGTCCACAAACTGACTGTCTACAAGCAGAAGACTGCTATGACGACATTGATGTGCTTGTCCGCAAACCTGCAGTATGTAAGTTTGTTTTTCTTTTTTGTTTTTTTGTAGTTTTTTCTTTGACTGTTGCTGTTTTTGTTGTCATGTCAATTTCATAACGGTTTATTTATGAGTTCTTCTTTCCGTTTGTATTTATTACATTGATTTATATTCGATCGTCACGCGTCACTTTCTGGTACACTTTGCTGTCCCTGTCCACCCGCAACCAAGCAATTATTTGTCGTTTAACAATTGTGAGGAACGAACAATAGGAGGTCGTTGACTTAGAAAGCGTGTAGCGAAAAAATTATAATTTTTTTGAGGTTCTCTTTTTATTTTTCTGGAAATGAGATTTTAAGATGCCACGCGGGTTCAAAGTAATAAGCGTTAGCTTGGGCTGAAGTTTAACTCTTAACGCTCTGGAGGTATGATCAGTTTACTTGCCACCAGATCCAAGCTATTCTTCATACTAAGGGAAATTGCGCACTTAATATTTCTTTAAAAGTGGGGAAAAAATTATTTAAATCTCTGTGAAGGTAGGAGGGTAGCTTAGATGGCAAGAGCAGTATGGGCACACTAAAAGTAGCTCCATAATGTAGATCCACTACCTGCGAAAAATTACAAAACTTACAGGAACAAAACCGATTTACAACCATCCAGTGCTCTTGATGTGGTGGAGTTGAGCAGATACCTAGAAAACTGCCTCAGGCTATCCCCAAAAGGCACACTAATGAATCTCAAGCGTTTAGCCGCCAGACCCGAACATTCGCGAAGAAAGTTTTCAACAGTCTCTTTCTCTGCAGAATCCCCACAGCTTCTGCAATGAGGGTTGTACGGAAGTCTAAGCTGCTCCGCGTGCGCTCCGATCACCCAGTGTCCGGTGAACACCGCTATGAATTCGGAATTTGATTGGCGGGGGATCTCCAGCACTTGAAGCGTCCTGCTTCTGTCATACTGAAGCAAAAGTGTTTTTGAGTGGCACCAGTTAAGATAGAACTCCATCTGCCTTTTTCAAGTTTTTGCAAGAAAGAAATTGTGTAGTTTACCTTTAACAACGGTCAAGTGGACACGAATGTCTGAAATGAAAATAACTGAAACCGCTTCTGTCGAGGCTTTCCTGGCAAGCTCATCTGCAATTTCTTTTCTCTCTATGTTCCTATGCCCTGGAACCCAGATAAGAGAAATATTTCTTTCAACGAGATGTTGGATCTCCTGCTTACAGCTGTTGATTAGTTTGGATCTGCATCATGGCAATGACAGCGCCTTGATCGTAGTTTGACTGTCGGAAAAGTTATTTATGTCTCCCTCCCAACAGTGATCGCTACGCATTTTGCATGTCTGCAGGATCGCGAAGACCTCTGCTTGAAAAACACCAATAGTCTTCGGCAGTTTAAGGGAGACTGAAATATTGGCTGATTTAGAGAAATCCCCCGCTCCAACTTCAGATTCTATCTAGGATTCGTCGGTGAAAACAGAGGTACCTACGTCCGTGCAGACTCTCCTCTCCTTTTAATCCAACCTGCTTGGAACTGTAGCCATAGTACTGCCCTCAAAAACTCAGTTTAAGGATGGAGAGATCTGTGCGAAAAAGTGAGAAGGAAGAAGAAATGTGCCTCAAAATGCTACCATGTCCTATATGGTATTGCTTCTAGAGCCCAACCTCCTTCAACCTCTTCGCAGTAATGGATTTAACTTGAAGATCAACGGAAGTTAGTGCAGAATGACATTAAGGGCGGCAATGCTCTCTGAGAGGCTGCTAACCGCTGGTGAGAACACTGACGAACTAATCACCGTCAGGCCCAAGCAGGGATGTCCTCAAGGAGGTTTTATTTCTCCACTGCTGTGGTGCTTGGTCGTAGACTCTCTACTAGCACAGATGCAGGAACTCGGTTTTCATGTCCAAGCATATGCGGACGATGTCTGTGCGCTAACATCGGATAAATACCTAAGAAGGCTTTGCATGAAAGTGCAGAAGATTCTGGACAAAATCGATGACTGGTGCATGAGACAAGGTCTTTCCGTTAATCCGAACAAAATAACCATAGTCTTATTTACGAGAAAACGGAAATTGGTTGGACTCAGTCTTCCAACACTGAAAGGTGTGACACTTGGTCTTTCCGATGAAGTTAAATATCTAGGAGTAATCTTGGATAAGAAGCTGATTTGGGAGACACATGTTTCACTGAAGGTGAATCGCGCATTAAAGATATTTCAGCAATGTCGCAGAGCCTTTGGAAAAACCTGGGATCTGAAACCTGCTGTGGTCCTATGGATATACACAGCACTTATCAGACCAATCATCACTTACGCTTCTGTGGTCTGGTGGCGACGGAGCATGGATAAGTCCACAGTCCGGGAACTATGCAGGCTGCAAAGAAGTCGTCTATGTTTATGCATTCCGGGTGCCACCTCTGGTGATGCCGTAAATGCTATGCTTGATTTGCTCCCCTTAGATCTTAAGATTCAACAGGAAGCAATAAAAGCAATGTGTAGACTCCATAAATATGGTTTTGAAAATATGGCACGTAGACGGAACTTTGGAAACAAGACAAATCTTTAAGATGCTATCTTAGTAGTATTCACTGTTTCTACCACCTGATACCCATAGTTTCATTTGGAAGGAAATTTGATGTTAGATTTCTATTCCGTGAGCAATGGAGCAATCCAGAAGGCATACAGAGAGGTTTGGCGGATATTTTCTTAACCGATGGGTCCAAGAATGAAATAAGGTCTGGAGTCGGATGGTATTAAGTATCAATAGGCTATGGAGAAATGGCAACTGTTTTCCAAACTGAAGTTTTTGCCATCCTGAAAGTAGCCGAATGGATAATCTAGAGGAGATGAAGGGGCAAACAGATTGGAGTTTTCAGCGACAGTCAGGCTACACTGAAGGCCCTGGAGAACGCGAAGCAAACTTCAATTCTGTCGCAAAACAAAACAGGCTTTAACTTCTACGCGTTCCAGGACACTCCGGTGTTCAGGGAAACGAAATTGCCGATGAATTGGCCAACTGTAGATCAGCGGATCCCCCACAAGGACCAGAACCAATAATCGGAATCAGTTCCACAGGACTCATGAATTAGATCAGCGACTATGTATGCAATTTATATAAAGAGCGATGGGCCGGTCTAGAGCGCTACAGAACTACAAAGTGTTTTGTGAAAACTGTCAAGCTTTCTAATAAAACATGGAAGAAAAGACGTTCGATTGATTGTCGGTATTATTACCCGATGTACCTGTCTTGTTTGGAGGATAGCGCAGAGCACTTTATCTGTGGGTTTCCTGCTTTTGCTAGAGCACGGCTACGAGTTTTGGGTTCCGATGACGTGAGAATGAGTAATATTCATTCTCTAAAACTGGAGGATATTTACAGATTTACCAAAGAATCTGGAAAATTCTCACTGGACTAGCTATCTCTGTCTCTGTCTCTATTCTTTCCTGTCTCTTTCTCTGATACTTTTATCCTTCCCTCCTTGACTATCCACCCCCTTTTCAGAGCTTTAAATACAATGGGCGTTTAGCCTGAGTGTTTTAGGAGCCACGAAATCTGCTGGTGCTCCTTGGCTACACCTTTTCAAATTTCAAATTTAAATTTCAATTTAATATAAAAAAATAATCAAAATAAAAAATTCACTTCGAAATGAAAATTTCAAATTTACGATATATTCATATTACTGAAGTGGTGGTAAAAAAAATATATCAAATTCACACACATACACATACATATGCCACTTAAAATATGCACTTATGCATGCCGTTTTTAATGTCATATTGAAAAGTTACGTATACGCAGCGCCGCGCCGCGCCGCATAAGTGCACCACAACTGAATATTAAAAGCAATAAAGGCATTTCATCCAATACTTCGGTAGTAATAAGCGCATAATAGTGTGCCTGAATGGCAATTTACAGTACACATATGAGTTTTATATAACTAAATATATGACATCAACAGCCACATACAGATACAAGCGTACACTCGACTCCGCACGTAACCTCTGAGATGTCGTGCGGTTATGAAAATGCGTTATAAAAATCTTATTATCACACCATTATGCCACTCAGTACAGTTGCTTATTATTATTGTTATTGCTCTTACTGGTGACTGTGATGAAGATAAAGATGTTCAACTTTTAAGACAGAAGCGCGGCTAAGAGACAAAGGGAAAAGCCAAAAAAAAGAAAAGAAAAAAAAAACTTGCAGTTAGATGTAAAACTTATATGAGCTCAAAGAAAGAAGGTGGCAGCTGTGTATAATCAAAAGAAATGCCGCATAGCAAGACAGAGCAGGAGAGTTGAGAGAAATTTTAAAGAAAATTCTGTGCCCGTCTTCCAAAGGAAGTCAATTTGCCGCTTTCGTTGCGTTTTCCTTTTTATGATTTGTTAGTGAAAAAGCCACCACTGTCTGTTTAGAAGAGCTTTTTTTATGTAACATGGGGTTTTTCATAAATTCGGGGGTTTTCGGCAGAGAAATGAAATTAAATGCAGAAGAGTAAGGGCAGCATGATTTTTTTAATGATAAGCTAACTTCTTGGCAAGACTAAGTATAGTTGAATTGGCCTAACAATTTCAATAGGAATCATAACTGCCTCTTTATGATAATACATGGATTTTAAAACCCCGGCTTTTGGGTCCAATTGTGCATAGCACCTCCCATGTTTTAAGTCCTGCAGCTGTATGTATTTCACTTTAAAACGCCGTACTCAAATGTGCAGAGAAATTGCTTGTTCAGTTTGAAGATTGTCTGCTTTTCGTCGTCATGACACCTTCCACTGAAGTGTATATTGGAATTAATCGGAGGTTTAGTGGCGCATGTAATGTTTACTTGTGATATTTATTCCATGCTAGTTTTAGTATTCCATGTATTCTATTTTGGTATAGAGTGTTTAAGGGGTTTATTAAAAAGTTTATTTTTAACTTTTGTTTTTTTAGTGTTTTTATTCATAAAAAAATAGTTTTTGTCATATTTGAAAATCGTCGTACTCAAATTTTTTTTATTTTTTAATAAAAGCGGAGATTATGCTCAATAATGGAATGGACTTTTCTAGCGTCTCAACGGGTATACGAGTATACCGGTTGCACGCTAAGGCTTCTCTATTGGTCTTTTTCACTAATTTGTTGCACTTATTTGAATATAACTCAAAAACCTCTGAGCGGTGCTTTATGAAACTTGCAGAGATTACTCACCATAACCTCATCTATTAATAACAAAAAAAAATTAGAAAAAAATCTGAGGGAGTGGCTTTTCCAGAAAGGACAAAAAAAAAGTTTTTCACTCAAGTTTATAACAAAAAAAGGATAATCTTTTTTTCTAATTTTTTTTTTAAAGCAATTTTATCAGAAAGAATTAAAATAAATGAAAATGTTATGAGAATATTAAAAGAAACCTGTAGTATTTCAAATATTTATCTTATAAGTCTCAAAATTATTAAAATTTGTGAAAAAAATTGTATTTTTTGAAAACCATCTTCCCCTTCTTTTCTTAATTTTTTATATCCCACTTTAAAAGAACCTATACCAAAATTTTCAGCATTGGGTACAACAAAAATTAAAAAAAAAAATATTTATTGCTACATTTTTCCAGTTTACTTATTTTATTTTATTTTTAAGAATAAATCTGAAAATTATTTTCAGTGTATCTCTTGTTATACTCAAACCAAGGCGAATCTACTAAAGGTGGTGTTGGTAAATCAGATGAGTTGTTTTTCTTCTTTCGCCGTGTCCATGTGGCTGTCAGCTGAGAATGAAACAAGGCGAATTCATTATTTTTTTCTAGTTTCCGAATACTTTGCTTTGACAATCAAACGAACAGAACATCGTTGTTGGTCTAGTGCCACAACCTTTAATGAATACGCCTTGACTCAAACCTAGAAATAAATTGATTTTCAAAAAAATTAATGATAATGTCCAAAATATTTGGATCACTTGATATGGAATCTCTCTAATCCGTGAATGGTCAGAATAGTTTGATAATCCTTGGAATGAAAGATCGAGGCGAGTACTTTCGGCAATAAGTTCACACGCATGCAAAGACCATTTTCGATTGTAAATATCTGTTTTAAACTGTCTGTCCCATAGTAGATGGATTAACCAGGCTGCTTGTCTGGCCCTAAGGCTCATTGTGATACCTGAATTTGATTTCCATTCCCTAAACAAAGTTGCTTCGATCCTTTTAAAAAGGTACCTGGTTCCACCTATGAGATATTTTGCAAATTCCCCATGTCTTCAAACAAATAATCGCTAAAATATTTGGCACGGCTTCTTGAGAGCTTCTTCTAGAGTGCAGGACAGAGGAGATGTTGCACCGACTCAATTTTAGCTTCTTATCCACAACTTTTGCAGAAGTTATTTCGAGACACATCCATTCTACTGAGGTCGCCGGGAACGCAGTGTGGTGTTGTGTTGTTGGATAAGTGAGAGAGACCTCCTGTATCGAAATGCAATAATTGGTTATATTACGCCTTCTGGGTTGCCCATATTCGACGGACCCATGTGTTTTTTTTAAATCAAAGAAAAACACAATTTTTTTGATATTGACGATAATAATCATTTTATTTGGTTCAAGTAGATTTGTTCACATCACTTTTTGAATTTGTTATCTCTCAAATGGCCGCCTTGAGCCTGTATGGCGTATTGTGCCCGTTTTGCAGCATTTTCCATAGTTTTAGCTAACATTTCGCCTGGAATAGCGACTATTTCCTCACGGATGTTGTTCTTGAGCTCTTCTATGGTCTTTGGCTTATTAGTATAACCCTTTGATTTTAAATATCCCCACAAGAAGCAGTCAGGTGGCGTTAAATCAAGCGAACGCAGTGGCCAGTCAAAATCGCCATTTTTCGACATCAAATGACGAGGAAACAATTTCTGCCACAAATCGATTGTGGTTCGAACTATGTGTAATGGAGCGCCGTCTTCTTGAAACCAGAACTGCCTCATATGCTTTTGACGAATAATTGGCATCACAAAAGTGGTTATCATATCGCGATAACGCTTCTGATTGACGGTAACAGCTTGACCATTTTCATTTTCGAAGAAAAACGGCCCAATAATCGTTTTCGCACTAACGCCGCATCAAACAGTGACTTTTTCGTCGTAAAGAGGTACCTCTTGAATTACGTGGGGATTTTCAGTGGCGTAACTACGGCAATTTTGCTTGTTTACCGTCCGATTCAATAAGAAATGAGCCTCATTGGACATGATGATTTTTTTCCAAAATTGCTCGTCATCTGCAGCCATTTCGATGACACTTTGGGCCGATTCCAATCGTCCGCAGGTAACAATCTTTGCGTCAATTGAATCTTATACGGGAATAAATGCAAATCAATGCGAATAATTCGTTGTAAAGTGGTCCGAGCAATACCCAACTGCTGAGAACGACGATTTTGGGATGTCCTTGGCGACGTCTCAACACTGGCCCGTACAAGAGCAATATTCTCATCCGATCGCCTTGGTCGATTTTGATTTGGCGTCTTTGGATTAGAAAGAGCATCACCAGTCGAAAACCTTTTGGTACAAACGTTTAATGGTGTTCTTAGAAGGCGCACTTTTCACATTATTTAATTTTTTATACGCACGTTGAGTTTTTACAATTGACTTTTTTTGTTGAATGTAAATTTCAACAATTCGGGAAAAATCTGCTTGGACTGCCGGTCCCAACTTGGTATGTCATTAAGCGATCTGACGTCTCTGTCAAAAGATACAAGGTTGTCTGATGGGTCCGTTGAATATGGGCAACCCTGTATATTGCAGCTGCATATGTGAGGTCTCGATCGCAGTAGTTAATCGCAGTAGTTAATCGAACATCTATGTTCGGCCCGAAAGAACAACACTTGCGTGAAGTCATGCTTCATTTTAATTTTTTAAAGAAAAGTGCAGCTGAAACGATGAACAATATTTACGGTAATCACGCCCCATCAAATACAACTTATAAAGAGTGGAAAAAGAAAAGGTTTTCTGGATCGCATCGTCACTGGCGATGAAAAATGGATCTATTTTTATAACCCTGAGCGTCGAAAGTGTTGGAGCCTGCCAGGTGAACCAGGTCTACCGACAGCGAAAAAAAAATATTCATACTTCAAAAGTTATGTTGTGCATTTGGTGGGATCAGAAGGGTGCCATCCATTATGGACTCCTTAAACTATCTAAAATCACCACTAGCTATCGTTACTGACCGAAGCTAAGGCGTTTTAATCTGGATCTCAAACAAAAGCGGCCGGAATGGGACGGTTGACATGACAAACTGATGCTGCATGACAACGCCAGGCCACACGTTGCTAAATTGGTGCAGAAATCTTTAGACGGACTGTATTGGAAAATCTTGCTTCATCTGCCCTATTCATTGCACCTTCGGATTATCATCTGTTCCGATCAATGCAGTCAGCTCTTATTAGAGAGCAGTTCACTTTTTGCGAGAGCATCGCAAACTGGCTCAATGAGAGGATCAAGTCAAAAGAACTTGAATTTATCGTCAGAGGAATCCGTTTGCTGCTTGAAAGATAGAGTAAAGTTGTGGCTTCCAATGGCACATACTTCATATGAATTCATGTATTATTTAATTGATTAAATAATTTCGTAATTTTGGCTAAGAAGAGATGGAAACTTATTCTCATACCCGTCCCGATTGAGACCCATTTACGGTTTGTGCGTAAAACCTTTGAAACAATCAGAGATACTGGATTACATTTCCACAGTTGGTAAACTTTGACTGGCGTTGTAAAATGCCAGATAATACTGAATAAACCGGCGACGTTATTTGTCAAATTATTTGCCAGTATACCAGAGTTTCTCGTTACAGAAAAAAGCTCTTTAAACCGCACACTGCATAAATTGCTTCCACCCGCTTTTTATATGATGAAACTGGTTATGCGATTGAATTTTTTTTTCCAATAATTTTCATACTACCCATGTTTTCTCTTCATTTCTACTTGAACATATGCTAAGTAAGTCAACGGCATATCTACATTTATGTCTGTACTTTCATGTAAGTCTGCATAAGTGCTTACGCTTCGTGTCTGCAAATGCCATATTCTGGTTGTCTATCCACACCTCGCTTCGCTGCTCCATCAATGCCTTACATACAATTTTATGATGTCGCATTTACATTTGCCAAATGAATATTCAAATGCAGACAAATGTTCGTACATTTCGGGCAGACAGACGAAAATTGTTATAAATTTATGTGGCATTTAGTGGTGCTGTCTAACGCGACACATAAACGTACAGACGAGTGTTGAATAATTGCAAATAAAAATGTAAGTGTATTAAAGCGCAGCCACTCCAGTGCCAATGGCAATCACATTTGTTCTGTTGTAAGAACCACTCCACTTATTATTTTCCCCATATCAATGGCTTTCAGATATCACTTGACAAGGTAATTGATATGATTATTGGCTCACTGGCTATTTATATGTAGTATTTGCTGGCACTTGAAAAATTTTATTAAATCATATTTATGCTGAATTTAAATATCCGTAAGTATGAAAGAATTGAGGCGTATTTGTATTGTTACGCTCAATTAAGCTGGTTACTCGCCACCTTCAACGTCCGTCAATGGCCAATTGCATTCGGCTCGGCCTGGTATCGATTACGGCCGCCAGTTTAAATATTTTAATTCAATTAAATTACCTTTTACAAGTGTCATTAAACATGTGCAACATGCTGTGGCAGGCGATGTAAGTTAAATGCTGTTGTACAGCATACAGATGCAGTTACTCGGCAAATTTTGAGTAAATATATGCATAAAGTATTTTGTGTATTTCGCATACAGATGAACGCAGGAATGAATTTAAAGCATACAGCGGCGGGCATAAGAATTCGTGGGGCAAAAAATTGCATTTTTCTCAGGCAAATGTTTTAGTATTTTTTTTAAATATTTTTTTATGGTTTTTAATATTTTTTTATGTTTTTTTCAAGGCTAGGTTTCTCAATGGATAGATACTCTCTTTGTTTCGAAAGTGTTATGCAATTTACATATATTGGCCGCGAAGTTGTGGGTTTTGATGGTGTGGATTAAGATGTCAAATTTCCTGCATTTTTCCGTTTCAACCGGAATACAAAAAAACATTTCCTTTTTTTTTTTTAATTTTAAAAAGAATCAAAGCTATTTCAGTCAGAAAAACTATACTAAAACTATATATTGGGAGGGGAATAGGTTCTTCTTTGCACGTTAGCGACGGCGAATATCGCAGGCGATGGAACGATGAGCTGAGCGCAGCTAAGAAAGATCCAGCGGCTACGCTGGCTGGGTCATGTCGTCCGAATGAATACAAACGCTCCGGCTCTGAAAGTATTTCGTGCCGTACCAGCTGGTGGTAGTAGAGGAAGAGGAAGGCCTCCTTTGCGTTGGAAAGATCAGGTGGAAAAGGACTTGGCTTCACTTGGTGTGTCCAACTGGCGCCGGTTAGCAAGGGAAAGAAACGACTGGCGCTCTTTGTTAAACTCGGCCAAAATCGCGTAAGCGGTTATCGCGCCAATTAAGAAGAAGAAGAGAGTAAATTCTTAGCGTTTTTATATTTCCTTTTATTTTACAACGATTTGTTTGCTGTTTGGCAAAGCGTAAGTACTCATTCGATAGAACACTTTCTACTCTACAAAACTATGTTGATTATATTATATTTCTAAGCTATTTAATTTTTTATTAGTTTTGAGGCTTAGAAATGGAACACCCATTAGGCAAAAAGCAACATTTTCGGCACCTGCTCTTCTTTGCTTTTCATCGAGGACAAAAAGTTACAGAAGGAGCCCGGGACAATTGAGACGAGTATCGAGAAGGTGACATATGTGAGCCTACAGCACGGAAATGGTTAAAAAGACGACTTTGACGACAATGACGGGAGACCTTCTGAATTCGATGAAGAACGTCTTGAATCACTTTTGAAGGAGAACGGAGAACGGTCGCCAAGCCAGTCGTGAATTGGCAAAAAAAATTTACTGCGATCATAAAACGATCCTTAATCACCTCTTTTCAATGGGATTTACCGAAAAATTGGGAGCCTGGGTGTCTCACGAGCTCAATGAAAAAAACAAGTCGCCTCCAAATTCCTTCTCAGCATCTCGCCGGCCATTGAGTTACGCCCAGTCATAAACAGAGAACCGAATCGATTTTGTACCGAATCGTCACTGGAAATGAGAAATGATGCCTCTACATTAACAGAAAGCAAGAAAGGAGTGGGTAGCTCCAGGAAATGTACCAAAGCCGAGAGTCAAGCCGGATATTCATCCAAAGAAGATCATGATATGTGTTTTCTTATACGAGGTGTGTTCAAAAAGTATCGTGATTTTGTGTTTTTTCAAAAATTATTTATTATTCATTAATGTCTATTTTGTCCCCTTCAAAGTAATCCCCATGAGATATTATGCACTTGTGCCGTTTCAACGTTTTTCCAATCTTTGAGGCACTTCAAAAAATCATTTTTTTTTTCAACTTATTCAGCCCCTCCTTCGATGCCGTCTTTATCTCGTCAATCGTGGCGTAGCGTCGTCCTTTCATGGGCCTTTTCAGTTTCGGGAACAAGAAAAAGTCAGAGGGGGCCAGATCTGGGGAGTACGGTGGCTGTGGCATCATTAGTGTGTTGTTTTTGGCCAAAAAGTCACGCACAAGCACCGATGTGGGAGCAGGGGCGTTATCGTGATGCAAGAGCCAATTTTTGTTCTTCCACAAATTCGGGCGTTTCTGGCGGATTGCTTCGCGCAAATTGCGCATAACTTGCGCAACCGCTTTATTGACCGTTTTGTCGTGTGGCAAGAAATCATGATGCACAACGCCCCTGCAATCGAAGAAAACGGTAAGCAAAACTTTTACATTTGACCGAACTTGGCGCGCTTTTTCCGGTATTGGTTCGTGCAGCAGCTTCCGTTGAGATGATTCAGCTTTGGTTTCCACGTCATAACCATAAACCCACGATTTGTCACCAGTTATGACCCTCTGGAGCAAATTTTGGTCGTCGTGGACAGAGTCCAACATCTCATTAGGAATGTTCATGCGATTCTACTTTTGGTCGAAATTGAGCAGTTTTGGCACGAATTTTTCGGCGGCACGTCTCATGCCCAAATCATTGAAAAAAATCGAATGGCACGAGCTAATCGATATGTGTAGGTCCCCAGCAACTTCTCTAACGGTGATACGCCAATTGGCCAATACTATTTTCTTTACTTCATCAATTTTTTCGTCTGTTGTTGAAGTGCTCAGGCGTTCGGCACGCTTTTCTTCGTTCACATCTTCTCAGCCTTCTGAGAACATTTTGTATCACCGATAAACCTTGTTTTGGTCCAAAGTAGCTTTTCCGTATGACACAGTCCACACTCGGAATGCATCCGCGCACTTAATTTCGTTGTTCACACAAAATTTTATACAGGTTCTTTGATCCATCTTTTTGAATAGGTAAAAATCGAACACGAGCCGAAACACGTGCAAGTAAAGCAGCTGTCCACAATTAACTGAACATTCGAAATGGCCGAACTCGACGGCGTGAGTGAGAGACATGAGTACCAACATATATATATATATATATATATATATATATATATATATATATAATTGGCGCGTAGACCCTTTTTTTTTGGGACGCTATTAGACAAATTTTTTTATTAATTTTGGTTTCACCGAGATTTGAACCGACGTTCTCTATCGCCACAAAAAAATCGAAATTCGAATACGGAACCTACGAAAATTCAAAATTTACAATACTTTTTGAACACACCTCGTATGTATTTACATATTAGATCTCCAGATGCCTGTGTATTGAGTGAAGAGTAGCGAGTAGCTTTATTTTCGCTCAAATTGTATTCATAGCTCCACTGTTCAAAATTTCGTACGAATTTCTCGAGCTTTTGAAAAATTTCAGCAACGCAAAACAAATTGTCAATTTTATTTGTTAGCATTTCTTGAGCTCTCCACTAAGTAAGGATAATTTGAAAAACTTAAAGAAAAGTTTAAAAAAAGACAACGGCAATGAATCTAGGCCCGATTTCATAACAAGCAGTTGGGTCTATTGCAAGAAGAGTTGGCCTGCTGTGGTAGGAAAAGTTAGAAAAGGACGAGAACGAAAATCTTTCTTTTCGTTCTAAAAAAAGAACAACCGAGAATTGAAAGATGGTTTTCTGTTTTCAAGTTGAGCGACAATTATTTTACAATGAGTGAATAGAAGCTAACTAAAGTGTTTACATTGAGAGCATTTTCAGTCTCTCCTCATGATAATGGAGCCAGCTGTGCACCCACTTTTATGCACACAAATGCGTATTTCGTATTTCGCTCTACTCACACATACAATCACAAAGTTATGCAAGTTGAAATATTCATTTTACCAACTGTTTACAATTATTTCAGAAATTTATTGCAGCTACAAACACTTGTTAACACTCACTACCACATATGCATGCGTTTAACACACACATACACAATTCAATAATAATGTCATTGAAGAAGTTAGGGCCGCATGCAGGTTTGGGTATTTGACCTCATCTACGCTTGCTTGCATTGTCCTGGTTGTTTATTAAAAACCACAAGCCCAGTTAATTATGAAGTTTATAGTCAAATTACAACCGAATGGATGAGAGTTAACTATGTATCAGTAGGGTATAGTTATGAATGTCGTTGTTTAAAATGTCATAAGAGAATTCAGAAGGTTAGAAGAGAAGGGTAGAAAAGTTAAAGTAAAAGTAAAGGTGGACCAGTTTAGTTTGCAACACAGGGCGTAGATGAGAGAGTCTAAAGTTGAGATCAGAATTTCGGGCTGACCCCAGACTTTTTTTTTAATTCTTTTAAATATTTTCATATCATATAGACAATTTTTTTCGTTCGTTGTAGTCAACTGAGTTGTGCGTGACTCTTACTCGATTTCAATTCATTCATTTGGGGTCCAATGTTTCACCTAAAAACCAACCCACAGTTGGCATGAATAACTAAATGATACAAAAAGGTGTTTTCTAATACTGGTTGTTTTTCGGCATACAATGGAAAATCTCCTGGTATATCTATGCCGTTCGATTTTTTGATTTTTCCCAATTTCCTTGGTAATGGTGCTTTCTTCCCTTTGAAAACATGTTGTGCATTCGTTGTATGGAGCAAATGCACAAACCCGCCAGAAAAAAAAAAAAAAACAAAAAAGAAAACAAATAATTGGCAAAAATCAACGCGAAAATCAAGATAACACTTTATTGTACTAAAAGTCAATGGGCTATAAATTACTTGCATGTTGGATATTCAGCGCACTAAAAAAAAACTATCCGACTGGAGTATCAGAAGCAAATTATCGCCTGATTTATTTTAAATGCTTCCACATTTTTTTCCCCTGTTCACCCCTCTCGGGAGCATAGGGCCCCGACAAGACTCAGTCTTCGGTTGGTTTTGTTAATCTGTTTTTGATTTCTGGCAGGGTAGGTGATTAGTCTAGATCCTGAGTAGCGGGAATGCCCACCTGTCGTTGCTTAGGAACAATGCCTTCTTACTGCTTGGAGCGACATCTGTGTTTCACATTTTTTTGCCAGAAGGATCGCTCAGATGGTTGAGGACTTCGCTACGTTTCGTGTGTCTGCGCTATTACCGCGTTCGCCTGCTTTCTTTTACTTCCACATAACCTTCGCTAAAATTCTGAATACAAGTGAATAGTGTTGTTTCTAACTCAGATTTATCCTTTGTTATTTCTATAAGTTTTAGTATTTCTAAGGCGTATTCTTATTTCGGCTTCATGCAGTGATATGGACGAAACTTTAAGGGTCCTTGTACTGGAAAAACGATTTTTAATACTCCAGTTAGATGAAACTTTGGTAACGCTTCAGTAATTTGGGGTCACATTTACTCCATTTTTCCCCAAAGAATTGAAAGGGCTCAGCGTTACTTTTTTGATGTCATCCCTATGGTGCTGGATCATTGTATGTCCGTGTTAGGTCCGAGCGGAACTTTTTCCATTCATATTCCCTCAAGGAATGAGTGAGCGGAGTGGAACATTTGGTGGCAAGGCATGTCAAACATATTCGCGGATGGCTCGAAGTTGAATGGAAGAGCTGGCGGGGTAGTATTCTGCGAGGAGCTCCCCATCAAGCTCAAATTCAGGCTTCCGGACCACTTTAGTGTTTCCTACGCAGAGGTAGCCGCAATTATGGAAGCAATGGATTGTTTGCTCACTTCGGTAATTGCTGTAAACCACGTAAATGTCTACTCTGACAGCCAAGCGGCAGTTAGGAACTTGGGCTCGTTATTTATGAGTTCGAAATTAGTCGGGGAATGTCTGATTTCTCTCTCGATTGGATCCGAATATTTCAATTTTAAGCTCATTTGGGTTTCCGGTCACAGCGGCATAGAGGGAAACTGCTGGGCTGATGAGCTGGCTAGACAGGGAATCCTGGAGATGGTTTCATCGCAAAATGAAAAGGTTGGAGTTCACTTGAGCATCTGAGATCTATTCCTGCAAAGATGCACCTGGCGTCAACTCAGCGAGTGCTGGGTTTGTGCGCAAACGTGCAAAGACGGGAGATCCTTTTGGTCACGAGGGAACTTCTAAGGTTAACAAAGCCGCAGCACTCGAATTTGTTGGTGGTTGTCGTTACTAGATATTGTCCGATAGGTCTCCGTCGTCTCAGCACCTTCCTCTCAGGTGCTCTGCTCTCGGCGGGGAAAGTTTTAGACATCAGACTCTCCCTTTTTTGTGACTCCTGCGGATATTGCGGGTCTAAATATCATACATCTTGTGAAGTTCATCAGTAGCTTGCTGTGGCTAATTATGAACGGCGTTGCCCTAAGCACAAGTTATGATCCCCTAATCCCAAGGCCACTTCTCCCCTCCCTTCTCCTCTCTGTTCTGGGACCCATATGATCCAGATGCAAATGCGCTTTCCTAACAAGTTCAATAGCGACTTAGCCATATTGAGTGGGAACGCAAAGCGTTTCAGCAACAGTTGCAGCAACAGAGAAGGCGTACAGTTTCCGACGAACCGACAACAAGCACAGACGTTTGAGTGAAACACTCAATACAGTATCGTACAGAAAAGACGGTAGTGAGTTAATGTAACCCTACTGCAAGTTTTCCGATGTCTCCTTTACTTTGAAACCACCTATAAATACAGTGGGAGTAATTGGGACCATTGACGGTGTATAGCCTTCATATGCCTGCAGGAGAGGAACCTGGACGCAGGTACCTGTTGTGTCTTCGGACATACACGAGACTCTACCCAGAAGTTATAGTTTTATGGTCCCAGGGTAGAATAAGCCGAGGTGGAGGATTGTTATAGTATTAGTGGAAGTGTGCCTCACATAGCATTGGTGTGATGCATCTCTGCGATGTTTCTGACATTTTGATTTCAATCTCCTTCCAAAAAAACAAGTTCAACTTCTCGATGCATTATTTAATTATCCGCGATAGTAATGAGTGAGTAGACAATTCATTTAGTGAATATTTATTTTGTTTTGCCTTGATCTTGATTTAGTCATTCCTAAAACCTTGATTCTTATATTGGATGGAATAAAATTACTTTAAAGTCTTATGAGTACGTAATTTTGCTTGTCTAGTCTGTGAGTTTTTGTGATCATAGACTAAATAAATGAAATGAAATGAAATCATCGCTATACCGCCCAAGAAGCTTCAACAACTGGTGGAAAGCGCAGCGACAAGCACGCAGTTTCCTTCAGCCAATAGCGGCGCCCACTTGTTGGACTTTTATTTAAAAACCAGTCGAAATAAATTAGGAAAAATCATATTCAAAAAAATAGCTCACAGCTTGAAAATCTGCTTTTTCCAAGTTATTCCATATTCGCGTATTGACATAAAATATGACGCACGCTGTACTTTTCAAAATCCGCCAGTATTTGTTTCTAAAGAACGCACGAATTCTTCAGTGAATTATAATTCATATTTATTCCCCGAAATCCCTATTAAATTGCGTTTATTTTCTATTGCCAATTCTCTCCAAACACTTCAACTCACTTTACTTTCACTTTAGAAAGTGAAATATTTTATTTTAAAATATACGCAAAAACTTTCCACCAAAAAAAAAAATCTGTGATGGATTTGCATGTTAGCAGCCGAAAGCTTCGATTTCCTTAAAATATTTCAAAATATGCAAAAGAAGAATGGTGAAAAACCCAAATTTACTTTTGCAACCAAATAACAACATCTGTAACAAGGCTTACAAGAAAGGAGTAAATCGAGGGCATAAATAAAATTAGAGCAATGCCGCCATGTGTTAGCTGCCAGCAAAATATACAGCGAAAATATTTGTATTATGCGCCACAGAAAAAAGTAACTGAAGCGAGCCTAAAGTGAAGGTAAGCTGGGAAGCGAAGGCAGGAAAACATACAAAGGAAAATTTTAGCATCACAGGAAAACGGAAGCAATCGCGTGCGTTGCGTTTAGCCTCAAAAGCGCGTAGGAACTCAGTCCAAAAGGAAGGGAAAACACATATGCATGTATGAATGTATGTATGTAAGTATGTATGTGTGTACACGCATATGTGCAAAAAGTGCGTTCGCGTTCCACTGCAAAGCGTTAAAAATTTATTTTAAGAAGATGTTTTCTTTTTAAAATAACTTAGTTTTAAAGAAATAAGAGGGAAAATATATAAGTAAGTTATTTGAATGAAGATGATTCGAAATTACGGACGAAAAAATGCGATTATTCCCCAGGCGGCTATATTATTCTAAGTCCGAATTAAAATTAAAATTAAAGTAATTAAAAGAGTGAAGTAGAAATCAACACGCTTCCCAAAGTGGGAATTCATGTGAACCAGCCTTACACGATCTTGTTAGCACGATTAAGGCCAGGCTGGAAGCTGACGAGTACACAATGGACGTGTTCGTGGACATTGAGGGGGCTTTTGATAATGCCACTTTCGGCTCAATATGTTCTTCTGCCGAACGACACGGAGTTAATCAAACCATTTTAAAATGGATATATTCCATGCTCTCTGAGAGGCTGTTAACCGCTGGTGGGAGCAGTGACGAACAAATCAGAGTCAGGGCCAAGCAAGAATGTCCCAAAGGGGGTGTTCTTTCTCCGCTGCTGTGGTGCTTCGTCGTAGACTCTCTATTAGTGGGGATGCAGGAACTCGGTTTTCATGTCCAAGCATATGCGGGCGATGTCTGTGACAAAATTCTGGACAAAATCGATGACTGGTGCATGAGGCAAGGTCTTTCCGTTAATCCGAACAAAACAACCATAGTCTTGCTTACGAGAAAACGGAAATTGGAAGGACTTTGTCTTCCAACACTGAAAGGTGTGACACTTGGTCTTTCCGATGAAGTTAGACATCTAGCAGTAATCTTGGATAAGAAACCGACTTGGGAGACACACCTTTCACTGAAGGTGAATCGCGCATTAAGGACTTTCAGCAATGCCGCAAAGCCTTCGGTAAAACATGGGGTCTGAAACCTGCTGTGGTCCTATGGATATACACAGCACTTATCAGACCAATCATCACTTACGCCTCGGTGGTCTGGTGGCGACGGAGCATGGTTAAGTCCACAATCCGGGAAGGCTACAAAAAAGTGTATGTTTATGCATCACGGGTGCCAGGAGTACAACCTCTGGTGGTGCCCTAAATGCAATGCTTGATTTGCTCTCCCTGGATCTTAAGATACAACAGGAAGCAATAAAAGCAATGTGTAGACTCCATAAATATGGTTTCTGGCACGAAGACGGAACCTCGGGACACAGAGAAATCTTTAGGTTTCTATCTGAGCAGTATCCTCTGTTTTTGGCACCTAAAGATGACCTGATACCCACAGTCTCATTTGGAAATTTGATGTCAGATTTTCATTGCGTGAACAATGGAGCAATCCAGAATGCTTTACCGATGAGCCCAAGAATGAAATAGGGTCTGGAGCCGGATAGTACTTAAACGATAGTAATAAGTATCACTATGCTATAAGGGAAGTGGCAACTGTTTTCCAAACGAAAATTTTTGCCATTCTGAGAGTAGCAGAATGGATAATCGAAAAGAGATGGAGCGAAAAACAGATTAGAGTCTTTAGTGATAGTCAGGCTGTACTAAAGGAGAATGCAAGGAAAACCTCGAAGATTGTTCAAGAAATAAGAAGAAGCTTAGTTCTGTTGCAAGACGGCATAAATTTGTATTTGTATGGGTTTTCGGACACCGCGGAGTTCAAGGAAACGAAATTGCCGATGAATTGGCCAATCGTGGATCAGCGGTGCCCCCACAGGGGCCAGAGCCAATAA
Source organism: Anastrepha obliqua (assembly GCF_027943255.1). Classification (NCBI taxonomy): domain Eukaryota; kingdom Metazoa; phylum Arthropoda; class Insecta; order Diptera; family Tephritidae; genus Anastrepha; species Anastrepha obliqua. The sequence goes on from NC_072893.1 coordinate 14,914,894, forward strand.
TCGGAATCATTCCCGCAGGAATCAAGAATTGGATCAGCGATTCTGTATGGAATTTACATAAGGAACGATGGTGCGGTCTAGAAGGCTGCAGAACTGCAAAGTGTTTTGCGACAAGTCCGAATAGAAAACTGTCAAACTTTCTACTAAAACTTGGAAGAAAAGACTATCAAGCGGTCGGTATCATTACTGGACACAACCCATGAGGTTAGCATATGAGCATCATTGGAATCATTGAGGACCCGATGTACCTGTCTTGCTTGGAGGAGTCGGATATCACTGAGCACTTTCTTTGTGAGTGCCTGCCTTTGCTAGAGCAAAGCTACGAGTTTTGGGTTGCGACGTCTTGAGAATGAGTAATATTCATTCTCTAAAACTGGAGGATATTTACAGATTTTCCAAAGAATCTGAAAAATTCTCACAGGTCTAACTACTTTTGTACCTGTCTCTATTCTTTCCTTTCTCTTTCTCTGATACTTTTCTCCTTTCCTCTTTGACTAACTACCCTCTTTCAAGAGCTCTTAATACAATGGGCTTTTTAGCCTGAGTGTTTTAGGAACCACCAAATCTCTTGGTGCTCCTTGGCTCGACTTATTCAAATTTCAATTTTAAGAGTGAAGAGAAATGTAAGGAAAATTCTTATGTGTGTAAAATTATTAAAGGAAAAAGGTATATATTGTATTTTTTTCGTACGCCGGGCAGCAGGTTATTGTATTTGGTATTTTGACAGGGCTTCAAGTAATCTACTCACTTTAACGAACAGACTAAAGTAAACTGATACATTTCTTATGGTTAGTTTAAAATTTGGAGTTTAGTAATTTGAGTTGGATCCGCCATTGCTTTGCTGCCCTTGTTGCTTTAGAAGCATGACCGGCTGCATGGTCATGCTGGAAAATTCGCTCCTCATGGAAACTTACATCAAAAAAAGTAATAAGTACTTCGTCTAGGAGTTTCATATATGTACTTGACAGTATTCATTTTTGGTGGAAAAAAATCCACGTATTCCTTGCGTTTATATTAATTTTGGTCACTAATTCTATTAATTTAATTTTGACTAATTTTTAATAAAAACATTGTTCTGTAGCAAAAGCATTGGAAATTATCTGTACAGAATCCAGAAAAATTCATTGAAGACTCTGGAAAATTTGCAATTTTTTAATCGGAATTCTGTGAAAACTTTGCTTCGTATCCATTAATTTCCAGGATTATATATTAGTGTTTAAAGTCCCTCAAAAATCGATTTACTTTTCTTCCACATGAAACATATGTTTTATAAGGAGCAAAAAAAAAAAAGCATTTGCCCAAAATTAATATGAATTTTTGAATAATTTAACTGAATTTAGTATAAGGTTTTTTGTTAAAGAATAACCTATATTTTTATAGAAAATTAGTGAAAATTAAATGAAAATAATTAAATGTCAAATTGTATAAGGGGTTAGAATTTAAAAAAAGATGAATATTTTTTTTTTGCCTTAAAGTATAACATTTTAAAAATATTGTGTGAAAATTTGAAGTGAATCCGACAAATACTATTCGAGTTATTCAACAATTACCAAAAGGTGCTCGGGCGCTCCTGGCTTTTACCAGCTGGCTTTTACCAGCTGTTTTTTTTTATTTCATATCCGTTGGGATTTTCCAGAATTTAAATCAGCTGAAAAGCTATTCCACTATTCTGAAGAGCTGTTTACGACATTGGAAGATGTATTGGTATCACGGAGTAAAACGAAGCAACTGGTTTCTGCCGAAGTTCTCACTGTTTTAGTTGCGTTTGCGCGGATCTTGAAGCTTGAAAAGTAGACAATTATGTTCGATGTCAAGTTGAGAACCTGACTGCTAGTGAATACTAGGTTAGAGAATGATAGTATAGGGTTTTTCAATAGGTGCGCTTCAACTTTTTTCCGATAGGGAGGGCGAACGACGCAATATTTTTTATTTTTCGCTTGTCATTTGTAAACTTCATTAGTATACATTTCATCATGGAACGCTACACACTTGAGCAACGATTGCAAATCGTGCAAATTTTTTATGAAAATAATCGTTCTGTTGCTGCTACTTTACGAGCATTACGGCCATTTTACGGTCCATTTAACAAGCCGTCCCGTTTTGGGGTTATGTGAAGTCATTGGTCTACAGTAACAAGCCGGCGACGATTTGTGAGCTCAGAGCCAATATTGAATGCGAAATTGCTGGAATTTCGGCCGATTTATGCAAAAGAGTGGTCGAAAATTGGGTTCAACGATTGGACTTCGTAAAACGTGCACGCGGTGGTCATGCAAAAGAAATCGAATTTCATACTTAAATGTATGTGTTCAAACTCGATAATAAAAAAAAAAATAGTTTAAAAGTCAAACCGTTTGTGTTTTATTCAAAAAAGTTCAAAAGTTGAAGCGCTCTTACTGAAAAACCCTTTAGAAATCAACTAAAAATTCAAAATTTTTCAAATATTTGGAAGTGGGATAACTCCAGTGGAAATTGAAGCTAAAAGTTTATGTAGGAATTATACATTTTTCAATGGTGATGTTATACGCTATGATAAGTTATACGTTATACCCGGGAATGTTTAATTTTAACGAACCGCGCACGTGGGAACCGGTCCATATTTTTTTGCTTATGTTGGTAGGACTGTAAGACACCCATCTGTCACTTTTTAGCGCCATCGGATCACTAGTCTCTGTCTGGCCGGCCTGATTCTTGGATTTGGCATGATGATAACGCGTCATCGCACCGATCCCTAATTGTGCTGCATTATTTGACCAAACACCAAGTAAATACCATCGTGCAAGCACCAGATATGGCCCCGTGCGACTTCTTTTTGTTTCCTAAGTTGAAGTTACCACTTTGTGGAAGAAGATTTCAGTCGATGGAGGAGACCAAAGAGAATGCGACGAAGGAGCTAAAGGCCGTCCCTTAGTCAGCCTACCAGGGGTGCATGGAGGACGGGGTAAAACGTTGGCACATGTGTGTTGCGTCAGACGGGCCATATTTTGAAGGAGATAAAATAAATTTGCTTGAAATTTTACTCTGTTTTATTTTATTTAAACATTTCCGGTACTTTTAGATTATTGGGTATGAACATATGAACTTGAGGATTAAAAAAATATATATATAAATTTAAGGAAAGAGTTTTTGATGTTGCTTGGTCTTTTAAAGATATTATTGAAACAGGGAGTTCTTGGGGTTAGTTTGAGTTAGTCAGGAAAAACTAATGTTTTGAAAATTTAAAAGATTAAATGAACATTAAAAAGAGAAGTATGCACTTTTTTAAGTATTTATTTATTTAATTTATTAGACTTTCTTAACATTCTTTTTATTAGTTTAGGGAAGAAGAACTCAATAACTTCTCGGTAGTTGGCTGTAGTGATGGATATCCCGTAAAGTATCGATCAACCAATTAAAGGCCTACGCTCGTTGTCAAGGCGACAACTTAGGCTTTTTAAAAATTTTAGCACAATTTTAGGTTTGTTGTTCCAAAGATTGCATGGAGATACTACGATACCACCAAGGTGATGAAGTCTCTGTCTGCCCAACGCAGGACATTCACAAAGCACATGTTCTGAGCTTTCTATGTCCATTTCGCAAAAGCGGCAGACATTGGTCTCAGATAGACCAATATTATTTAGATGATACCTCACGCTGCAGTGACCGGTAAGATATCCTGTTAAAAGACGCAGATCTATTCTGCTTAGTGAGAGTTTGTTGCTTGTTGCTAACCAGCCCAGTTTAGCCAGTGTGCAGCAAATTTCCTTTCTTCCCATTTCCTAAGGAATTCATTTATGTGGGTTTTTGTGAGTCCACAGAAAGGCTCAGGACCAGTAAGTTGCATATTTGCTCCTTGTTTTGCAAGGCCATCAGCCATTTCATTTCCCTCAAGTCCTTCGTGTCCCGGAATCCAGCCTATTGTTACTATGTTGAGGTTTCCTAACGTGTTGAGAAGGTTTAGGCAATCATTTACCATTTCACACTAAAAAAATCCTTTCCATTTTTTGTCTGTTCCATTCAATTGTGAGTTACAGGGTGTTAACAATGAGAGTCAATGAGTCAGCAAAGAGAAAGTTCGCTACATTTTACAGTTTTTCTTTGATGCAGGCGAAAATCTTAGCAAAGCCGTTGAAATTGTGAATGGGGCCGATACTGGAACAGCTAATTTCGTGCAATTTTGGTTTCACCTATTCCGTTCAGGCATTTTTGAAGCCAAAGAAGATGTTGATAATGTCAAAAAAGTCGATAAAATCATCGAAACAATTGAAGATGACCGGCATCTTAGTAGTCGTAGCATCGTCCAGGACTTAAAAATTGACCATAAAACACATTTAAATTATTTGAGCAAGAATAATGGATTTCTTTTTCCCAAGTCATATATACAAAAAAATGTTTAAATAAAGTTTTTATATTTTTATATATAAAAAAAATATTTAAGTAAAGTTTTTGTATTTTTTTTTTATATAATTTTATTTTAATTATAATTTCTTGAAATTCCTTATATTTCACCTTGCCACCGAAATGACCTGAAATTTTTTATTTTTTTTTTTGCTGTTTGATTTCAGTGGAATGTGCCACGTATGAATGTGTGTGTATGTGTTTAGATGCGTACACACACACATTTGTTACATAGCTGTGTGTGTATGGAGTCTTTCTGGGCTTCATATCTCTGACTATGATTTATGTGAATACAATGTAAGCTTTGTGTGTACCGTTTTGTTGTTATTGCTGCTGCCATTATCACACACAGACATAACAGCCGCAGCTTCTGAGGCTCTAACTAACCGTCATTCAGCCAAAAGCCACGCACACACACATACAGGAGTACATACACGACTATGTGTGTGCCCATCTCTCAAAATGCAATAAACAGATGTGGGCCACGGGCATTACAATAAAAAAACAACACAAGGATGATGGCAAAAGGATGCGCAGAAAATCTAAATAAATCGATTTGCTCTAAGTGTAGGGGGAGGGGGTCATGCAGGCACGCATGGGTATGCAAGGGTGGTGTGGAAGCGGCAGCAAAATATGCTTTTACCAGCACTTGTGGCGGCGTTTTTGGCTGCTGCTATTTTTGGCGCTTAAAATGGCTTAGTAAAAGTAAAAGGCAGAAACAAAAGAGAGAAATTGAAAAAAAAATCAACAAATTTGGAAAATTTGGCAAATGGCAACTACAAATCCCTAAAAATGCGTTGTCGAGCGCTAAACGAAAGCAATTTTCGGTCGCAATTGAAAAAAAAAAAATTAAAAAAAAAAATCATTTCTTGTTGCTTTTGCACGAATAAAACTTTAAAGCCGAAAATGTTGGCAAAAATCCGCAACAAATTGATTGCGATCAAAGGTTTAATGTTTGTATAGGACTTTTTAAGATTTATAGAGCTGCAAGCGGTATATGGCACGCCAGCTGCCACAACAACTGCTTTAGCTGGAGCACAAGCGACTGATTTCTACACACACACGCACACAGAGCCATGCAAGTAACCAAGTGTAAGCCTACCAAAAATACACACACACACACATACACATTCACAGATGTGCGCCAATTTACTCCGGTTGTCGATAATGGCAGTGAAAATGGTTATTTGCATATGTGAAATTAGACATTGAATTTGGGCAGATCTGCCGGAGAAGCAGCGCTAAAATTCACAGTAAATAAATACAAATCGGGTGCAAAAGATAGGGAAAGTGAGTGGCACACAGCTGTACATACTTTTATATGTGTGTTTGTATGCGTGTGCTTATATTTGCATATGAAGGAAGCAGTGCAACTAAAAAGCCGCCACAACGGAAGCGGCGTTTGAGGAAAAAAGGATTCAAAGCTTTGTAGTAGCTTAAGGCTGATTTGCGTAATGAGTTTCCTGTACAAATACATCTACAGCAAATACAACAAATGGGCACTAAGATGTGGGTAATCTGTTTTGCCTGGCAGCCAGCAGTGCAAGGCCTAAGCATGTGAATATTTTTGCTGTGAAATGGTAACTTCACATGGTCTCTAAATCAGTGATTGCATGTACTTTATTTTTATGAACTTCTGCCCAGGCTTTTATAATTTTTCACCACTACTCTATTAGAGTGGTTCATATCTTACGCTTTTTTCAATTTTTTTTTTGACTAATGCAAATTCGATCTTTTGAGTTAATAGGTCTATGGATAAGTTCGTGCGGTTTTACAACAGATGGCGTAACTTGATTATTATTCCATCGATCCACATTTCCAAACATTCATTGGAGAGCTACTGTCGTAAGGCACAAACGTCAGTATAAGTTTTTTATTTGAAGCGTAAACAACAATATTTTTACCACACTTGAAAATGTCGAATTTCGTGCCAAATAATGTGTTTTTGCGGGAAATTCTTCTTCATTATTTTAATATGAAGAAAAAAGCAGCCGAAAGTCATCGTATCTTGGTGGAAGCTTATGGTGAGCATGCTCTAGCTGAGCGAACGTGCCAGAAGTGGTTTGCACGCTTTAAAAGTGGTGATTTTGGCTTGGAAGACGAAGAACGCGAGGGTGCGCCGCCAAAGTTCATGGATACCGAATTGGAGGAATTGCTCGATCAAGATCCGGCTCAAACGCAAGAAGAGGTTGCAAAAACTTTGGGAGTTGATCAATCAACCATTTCCAAACGTTTAAAAGCCATGGGAATGATCCGAAAGGTAGGCCATTGGGTGCCGTATGAATTGAAGCCAAGAGACGTTGAACGCCGTTTTATGGCATGCGAACAACTGCTTCAACGGCACAAAAGAAAGGGTTTTTTGCATCGAATTGTGACTGGCGATGAAAAGTGGGTCCATTACGACAATCCAAAACGTCGGGCAACGTATGGATACCTTGGCCATGCTTCAACATCGACGTCGGCGCAGAATATTCATGGCCTGAAGGTTATGCTGTGTATCTGGTGGGACCAGCTGGGTGTTGTGTATTATGAGCTACTGAAACCGAATGAAACGATTACGGGGGATGTCTACCGACGACAATTGATGCGTTTGAGCCGAGCACTGCGAGAAAAACGGCCGCAATACGCCGATAGACACGACAAAGTTATTTTGCAACATGACAATGCTCGGCCACATGTTGCACAAGTGGTCAAAACATACTTAGAAACGCTCAAATGGGATGTCCTACCCCACCCGCCGTATAGTCCAGACCTTGCGCCATCCGATTACTATCTCTTTCGATCGATGCAACATGGCCTGGCTGACCAGCACTTCCGTAATTACGATGAAGTCAAAAAATGGATCGATTCGTGGATTGCGGCAAAACCGACCGAATTTTTCACAAAGGGAATCCGTGAATTGCCAGAAAGATGGGAAAAAGTAGTAGTAAGCGATGGTCAATACTTTGAATATTAAATTTGTAACCATTTTACGTCAATAAAGTTTCAAATTTCGAAAAAAACCGCACGAACTTATTTCATAACCGCACTAATATTCAATATTTGAATTGAGTTCATCAAATAAATAAATTGGGTTGGCAACTAAGTAATTGCAGATTTCACTCATAGATGGCTCCAGTTGAATTTTTAGGTTTGCAGACGTTGTACATATGTAAAACACATTTTGTTATTTGATAGTTGGCAATTCAGCCGTCAATCAGTAAAAAAAGTTTTTTGATCGATTGCGTAGTTGTCGTTTGGCGTTCGTTGAAAAATGGAAAATCAAAAGTAACATTTTCGTTATGTGCTGTTTATGGTAACGAAGCCTTAAAAGAACGGCAGTGTCAAAATTGGTTTGCCAAATTTCGTTCTGGTGATTTTTCACTCAAAGATGAAAAACGTTCTGGTCGTCCAGTTGAAATTGATGACACCCTAATCAAAGCAATAATCGACTCGCGTCGCCACAGTACAACATGTGAGATTGCAGAGAAGCTTCATGCATTGAAAATCACTTAAAACACTTGGCTATGTTCAAAAACTCGCTACATGGGTTCCTCGTGAACTAAAAGAAACGCATTAACAGGTGCGATATGCTAAAGAAACGTAATGAAAAGGATCCATTTTTCAAAACGACTTATAACTGGCGATGAAAAATGGGCTGTTTACAAGAATATCAAGCGGAAAAGATCATGGAGTAGGCCAGGTGACCAACTCAAACAACATCAAATGCTGATATTCATTAATAAAAGGTTTTGTTATGAGTTTGGTGGAATAACAAAGGAATTGTTTTTTTGAACTATTGCCACCCAACAGAACGATGAATTCTGATGTCTACATTGAACAACTAACGGAAATAAATAACGCAGTTGAAGAAAACCGGCCCGAATTGACAAATCGAAAAAGTATTGTACTCCATGATGACAATGCAAGGTCACACACATCTTTGGCCACTCGTAAAAAATTATTGGAGCTTGGTTGGGATGTTTTGCCACATCTACCATATACAGGGTGAACGATATGAAGTGTTACCAACTTCACACTGCTTGTATCTGTAAAACAGCTCATGACATCAACGTCAAAATTATTCTAATGACAGTTCAACATATTGTTTATAAGCCATCAAAAGCATTTGCGTCTCAGTTTTGTTGATTTTTTTTTCTGTGATGGAATTCGTAATATTGTGATTGCGTTATATTTGGCTGGAAAATCACAACCACCCATTGTTCGAGAGCTCAGTCACCTCAAAGTGAATAAAGTGTTTGTGTATCGCACTATAAAACGTTACAATGATACTGGTAGCATTGCAAAACGCTATGGAGGTGGACCAAAAAAAACGGCACCAACGCCAGAAATGGTTCGGAAAGTGAAGGCTCGACTTGAACGAAATCCACGTCGATGTGGAAGAAAAATGGGCAAAGAACTGAAAATATCGCAAGACAGCATTCGGCGCATATTGAAAAATGAGCTCAAGGTCAAGGCTTATAAGTTCCAAAAAGCACACGATCTTTCACCCCAGCAAAAAACAAGTTCGGTGCGAAAGAGCAAAGGAGTTGTTGCGCTTTCACGAACGTGGCGAATTTCCTAACATTGTGTTTGATGTCTGATGAAAAAAATTTTCCAATTGAGCAGTTCATAAACACTCAAAACGATCGTGCTTACTTGACCGAACGCTCATACAAGAATTTGAGCCTACGTATGGCCACTCGAAGCAATTTCCCTTGGCAAGTAATGGTTTGGGCCGCAGTGACCGCTGATGGACGCTCTCCAATCGTTTTTATCGAGCCTGGTGTCAAAGTGAATGCGACTTATTATCGGGAAAATGTTTTAGAAGCTGCTTTAGACCATGGACGTTCCAACAGGACTCGGCACCGTCTCATAAAGCTCGTGTGAATCAAGAATGGTTAAAAAATCATGTTCCACAGTTCATTTCGTCCACACAATGGCTTTCGAATTCGCCAGACGCAAATCCGATTGATGATTGCATCCAGTCCATTTTGGAGAGCAAGGTAAGGACTAAAAAATATACCAGTATGGATGCGCTGAAAAAAGCGATTATACGAGAATGGGCCAAAATACCTCAAGATCACCTCGTGCAGCATGCAACTAATTTTTTGACCGTTTGAAGGCTATAGTCAAGGCAAAAGGTGGTCATATCGAGCTAAAGTGAATATATGTTAAAATTGTAATCATTTTTGAACAATTTTGTCTTTGAAATCAATAAAAACTAATTTCGCACAAAAAAGTTACGGTGTTTTGAATAGGTAACACTTCATATCGTTCACCCAAAAATATAATTTTTCATCAGCGGTCAGTAGGTCGTAAAGGAAATTCGTATTGAACTACCTATTATAACTATTAACTTAAGGGGGCATTCTGGTCTGGAAATTTGAAAAAATCGATTTTTTTTGTTACATATTTTCAAAGTTTGGGCCTTCAAAAATATGCCCTTCAAAGGATTTTTCAAAATTCGAATTATTTTCGGAGATACAGCGGATTTTGTGACGTGGCGTCTAAGCCGGCCGAGTGGAGCGAAACGCAGATGTTACAGGACGACCTGAGGATTCGTTCTTTACAGAAAATCTTTTGTATCCCACACAACCTTTTTTTTATTCTATACATATATAAAGGGTGGTTAAATTTCAAGGGCCAATGTTGAATGTGAACCACACCTAAACGTCAACACCGTTGGACTTCTTTCTTTGGGGTTATTTGAAAGAAAAGGTGTACGTCGATAAGCCAGTAACAATTCAAGAGCTAAAGGATTAGATAATTCGGCACATTAACGGCATAGAAACTCAGTTATGCCTCAGCGTCATCGAAAATTTGGACCATCGGATGGAGGTGTGCCGCCGAGGCCGCGTAAAATTATATTTTACTCAGAGTCAACACCGGCCCTTGAAACTTAACCACCCTTTATATACCTTATACTTCTATAATATATACCTGAAAATATATCGCCCATTAATCTAGAGTGAGTAGTGAATATTATGATCCAAGTTATTTTATTGGAATTGTTGCTCAAACTTCAAACGCGATTTTCTCAAAACACTTTTTTTGAGATGGTCGTCATGATATCTCAGGTTCTACTTGACCGATTGCTTTGAAGTTTGATAAGAATTTTTATTATACATCAGTCTATCGCGCCTGCTTCGGATTTCGAAAAATGTAAGTTTGAAGTATTTTTAAAAAATTGGAAAAGGTAAAAAAAGAGGGTAAAAGAATTTTTTTTCCAGTTGACGCCATTTTGTGAATTTTTTTTTCTTGATTTGGCGTAATCTGATAGCGACACCCTAAGTAATGAAGAATATTTTTTAATTTGTTTGTTTTAGGTCACTACAAGGGGTGGAATCAGTTCAACCATGGGGTACCGTTTTTTAAATAGCCTACACTCCGCCGGCCTGTAATTCCACGATTTGTTTTTTTTTTTTTTATACTTTTCCAATATTCATAAAAGCCATAAAAAAGGGATAGTAAAAACGGTTTTCATTAGTTCTTAGCCTCAAGAATACCTAAAACTAAGGCGTCTAGACCAGAATACCCCCTTAAGGTGCACAGCTTATGTGCACGCTTTTAGGTAGCTGAAATATTTGAGCAGATTTACTTTAATTTTTTCTGAATTCACGCAGATTTGTGGTGAAGTTTAAAGGGTTCATCGATTTCTGTTGGTCAGAATGTTGCCACCATCTTTGCTGGCATTGTCTTTGCATTATAGCGTAAATCACTCAAAAATGTTCCCTGAATTTTTCTGTAAATTTTAACTTAAAGTCTTGGTAAAATTTGTCCAACGCTTAGACGTTGAGTAAGTCTATATAGAAAAAAAGGTGAACTATCCCCTTGTTCATTCACCTCCCCAAAGGCTGTTTGCTTGCGGCAGAGCTACTTTGATTGGGAAATTGCAGCCACACTCCCATACAAGTCAAATTAGTACACGCACTACCACGCTTTAAAACGCTTTAAAAAAATATGCCAAGTGGGTACATACATACCTATGCACATTTGCCTGTTTGCCTTTGGCGCACTCTCATTTTACGCGTAAAGCAACTGCTTAATGATCATTTATTTTATTTACCAGCGCTACTCGCAAGAGTATATTAATTGTTGCGTTGATTGAAATTGAATACAGTCATACGTATATAGACATGAAATTGTCATGCAATGCGCTTCTATGAAATATTACGTATACGCACTGTACGACTGTGTGCGCTCCCTTAGTAGTCGTATTACATTTATGTATTTAATTAACAAATATTTATTGTCGATAATCGATTATTTGTCATTTCTTTCATCTACTGCATAGCAGCAGAAGGCAAACATTACTGTGTCAATTAATAACCTCGCCATGTGGAGTGCGTGAGAGTTGTAGTGCAAAAAAGATTGATAGATTTCACATACTCGTGCATTCTTTTTTCACAAGGCCTGCTCTTACATTGATTTGCATACTTGCATTTTTTTTTTATTTAATATATAAATGTGCATTGTTGCCCTTCATTCATTTGTTGTGGTTAATTATCACAAATTGATTGATGCACAGAAATTAATCATATTTCATAATTTATATCTGCCTTTTGTGAAGAATTAAATACTTATGGGCATAAGTGCTTGCAAGTGTTCGAATATTTCAATTTTATAGTAGTTATTAATTATGGTGCACAATTGAGTAGACGGAAATATGAACTCTTCGAAGGTATGTTTGTGGTATGAATGGTATGTTTTTTTTTACTTAAGAGAGTTATGTTTCAAGTAAAGTAAGATTTTTGGGAAAGTAATAACGTTTTTATATTACATTTTCAAAATTAAACAATCTGAAGTCCGCATTTTTTAGTTTTTTTGCTTCACATAAAATATTATATATTTAAATTCCAATCTTTTGAATACTCACTGCATATTTTATATATATATATATATATTTTGCTTTTGTGCCACATTCAAAATTTCACCAAAAGTGTTTTGGACCTGTGCGTGGATCGCAGGCCGTGTGTTTACAATGCGCCAAATACGCGGTTCACCAAACCAAGTGCCTACCAGGTATATACCTATGAAGTGAGACTTTCAGCTATTAGTCCATAGATGTCGCTAGGAGTATTTTTAAACCTTTCCAAATGTCTTGTTTTTTTCGTCTACCATCTGTCAACAATATTTAGTTCATTTTTTGTCATTTTTTTAGTTTCATTTTTGTCGCTCTTAAATGTGTCGAATTTCGTGCCTTGAAACTACGTTTTGCGGATATCGTTGAGAACCGAATGACCACTGAAATGTTGCTGTCCCGGTTCAAAAGGAATCGGTTACATCGAATCGTTAGGGGTGATGAAAAATGGGTGTATTTCTCCAATCCCGAGTGTAAACGATCGTATGGTCCGCCCGGCCACAAGCCAAAAACAACGACCAAACCAAATCTCTTTGGCCGCAAGGCAATGCTGTGTGCTTTCTAGGATCAGCGTGCTATTAAAACCAGGTGAAACAGTTGACGGTGCACGCTACCAACAACAATTGGCCGATTTGAACTGCGCTATACACCGAAGACGCCCAGAATATGCTGATCGGCGTCACAAAGTAATTTTTCTTGATAACAATGCACCGCCACATCGAACAAGAGCGACCCGGAAATTGGTGGAGACGTACGATTGGGAACCGCTGGACGCACGATTGAGAACCACTGGTGCATTATTTACTCATTTAATAGGTATACATCTGGTATATAATACTTCCCCAAAAATATTCTAAAAATGCTGAAATCTCGACACTGAAAGTTAATGATATAAACCAGCTATTGCGATTTGAAAGAACCATAATGAGAAAATGAGCAGACTTAAAAGCTAGGAACGTTTGTAAGAGAGAGAGAGAGAGAGAGTGTGTGTGAGAGAGAGAGTGTGTGTGTGAGAGAGAGAGAGAGAGAGTGTCTGAGAAAGAGAGAGAGAGAGTTAGAGTGAGAGAGAGAGAGACAGCAGAGCAAAAAAACAGTCTTGCCTGTGAAAGAAAAATTATACAATTGCACAAAATTCACTATTTATGTTTTGATATGACACTGGTTTCTCAGGTAATTTTGTGCACTAAATACGATTCTTGTGTTCAAGAGTGCCCATCATGTCATAGTTCTGAGAAAATTGAGGGTAAGCGCGACCAAAAATATTTTGAAGGCGGGGCTCTTATAAAACAAAAAAAATAATGAAGGAAGGCGCAGCTTTTGTGCAAGTTGTGTTATGAGAAAATTTTACTGATAGTGAAAATACATTGAGGAGCAAGTTCTTGTCAAAAATAAAAAAACACTTCTAGATCATTGTTATTAACCTTTTGGGACGGAGTCGATCGACGGGTTAGCATCGCTGAGGACGAGGGGTAGTGGAGTGCGTACTAAAGAAAATAAATACGTTGAACGTTGTAAAAATTGAGGCTTTATTTAACACTAGAAATAATTTTCATAAAATCAAAAAATAGTTATAAACAAACTGCTAGCTATGCTAATGCTGAAATGCCTGAGTGGATTCCTTATTGCATGGATGTCACTTCCACTTGACGAAGTAGTGCCGCCATATTCCGTCTTATCAGATTCAAAGTGATATTCGTTAGAAGAGTCACTATCTAACGTATCATCTCTAGATCGCTTAACAATCGTCCATAGGATAAAATATAATATACCTATACAAAAAGTCTGCTGGTTCCTCTGGCAGTGACACTGAGAGACTGAATCGAAGAACTGAAATTCGTTCTGACTCCACCGTCGTCTCACATCGTAAGTTTACATTATAAGGACGATAAAACTTTATTGTTAGTGGCCCCTAATGTAAACGTGACTTTTTTATTATACCTATGTATTTCTTATAATTCAGAACAACTCACGTCGGAAGCCGACACTCGTCCCTAAAAGGGGTAATCCACGCATTGTGCGAGATCTTGATTGCAGCTAGCCTGGAAGGGAACCCGCAGCGATTCTACGCGTCTTGCTATGAAACATCGATCTCTTTTTAAAATTGAGAGGATATCCAGCCATATTTCAGTCACAGTTCTTACGTCTTCCTTTGGAATCCAGCAAGTCTATGATTTGACTCCATCTTTCTCTACCTCTTTCAAAGGCATTATATCTAATTCGAAATGCCCGAATTTTATTTAAAATTATTTAAATTTATTAAGCTGAATAGGTAAGAGTTGTTGGCTGTCGAAAATTTTGCACCAAATTTTTCGAAAAATTCCTATTTTGCGGCCTCAAGGCAAGCGCTAGAAAAACTGAAGAACTGCATCTCAGTGGGGTCATATCAGAGCCAGTTGCAGTGTGAAAGTGTAGAAAAATATCGCTGCCTTGGCTGCATGGTAAACGAAGCATACTCACCGAAGAAAATCTTACTGGGTACGTGCAGAAGAAATAGAGGCAAAGGAGCACCAAAATTTCGACGGTTGGATGGCGTAGATCAGGACGATGAGCTACTTAGCTTACGTTGATGGAAAACTAAAGTGAGGGATGAATCGAACTGAAGACAAATGTTACATCAAGCTAAGACCCGGACTGGGTTGTTGAGCTAATAATGATGATGAAGATGAAGATGACGGTGGTATGGTCGACCTCGAAAACGGCTTTGAGGCAGATGTTGAATGAAGAATTAGCAAAGCTATTTCATCTTTTGGTATCTTCATTACTTGCACTACATGGAAAATAACCGCGGCAATTACGAGAAGCTTGCACACCATATTTGCTGCTTGCGCCATATTTTGGGAATTTTTGGCCATGCACAATATCCAACTCGGACCTACTAGAAAAAGCTACGCAGCTTGTCCTGGCGACTAAAATCAGAAAAAGGAAGCGGTAGTGGATAGAACCTATGCTAAGAAATAATGAAGTGAATGTCAATGTTGCTAGGAATGCTGGAACTAACTCCTTCCAATAAGCTGGCCAAGAAGGGAAAGGCCACGTATCATCTGGAGACGTGGGAGTCAAGAGGACCATATAGAGACTACAACGCACTGTGGCCACCTGTTGTGTCGGAGCATTCCCGACTGCTTCAGGCCCAGCACTAGCTGCTCTAATTAGTCTACCACCACTTGATGTTTTCATCCAAGGAGAGGCCTTGATTTCCATCTGTAGGCTGAAGCACAATTGGAATTGGTTCGGCCTCTCTGACTCCTTAGTCAGAATGAGGTCTCAGGCCAACTACGTTTGGCCGGAACCCGAAGTTGAGTAGAGTGCAATGGACTTAATTGCGTGTGAGTGCTATAATTGCTAGTCTATTCCAACAAAAAAAAAATCTGGAGACGCTTAATAGAAGCTGAAATGAACTCTCTTGGTCTTACGTGGAACAAATGGGGATATATATCTCAAAATCGTGTCGAATGGCGAAAAGGCGCTGGTGAAACCCTATGCTCGAATGGAAGTTGAAGGAGGGAAAATTGCACAATATTTGCCGCAAAGTATCTATTGCTTTCGGTATAGAATTAAAAAAAAACATTTTTGCCAACTTAAAATTTTTGAGTCAGAAAATCTTCGGTTGTAAAAGAATGCCCTGGAGGTATACAAATTGATTAAATTCATCAGCAATGATACACAAAACTAACAACGTGAACACCAACACCATTTACAGTATTTTTTGTCAAAAGCGGTTGCTCAATGGAGCTAGTTGCTCTTGTCTCTGAGGATATTAAGACACTCTGCTACAATACCACAAATCGTTTATCAGCATCAACAATAAATTTGTTTGTCAAACAAAGTTTAACAAAAGAAAACAATTTTCATGCGTCAAAGCAAGGCGAATAATTGAAAAAGAAAATCGAAAAAAGTGAAAAAAATGCGGCAAAGAGAATTTGCATCCTAGCAGCCTGAATTTTGGCGAGCGTCTGCGAACAGTGGAAATGAAATAAAGTCGAGATTTGCTTGCGCATGAAAATCTTTACATTTGTATGTATTTTTTTTTAAGTTGAAGTAGCATTGCATTGTAAACGCACACTTTCTGCATTTTTTTCCATGTTCGCTTGTATGTGGCTGAGCATGTTTTTATGCATGTGTGTGTGTGTGTGTGTCTGCATGTGCACTTCCACAATCTTGAAAGTTTCCGCTCAACTAACTTAAACGATACTTTTCGTAATAAAGCGATAAAGTTGTTGCGCTTATGGTGCGCCCCACAAACACACCAACCCTAGGACAGGCTGCAGTTGCAAATAAAGGGTGGTTAAGTTTGAAGGGCCGATGTTGATTTTGAATAAAATACAATTTTTTTTACGAAATTATTCTCATTTCTTTTTATTATGACAATATTGGTATGGCTGAATTATGCGTGGAACAAAATAACGGCCAACTGGCCGCCGCGGCCTCGGCGGCACATCTCCGTCCGGTGGTCCAAATTTTCGATGACGCTGAGGCATAATTGAGGTTCTATGCCGTTAACGGGCTCAATTATCTCATCCTTTAGCTCTTGAATTGTTGCTGACTTATCGACGTACACCTTTTCTTTCAAATAACTCCAAAGAAAGAAGTCCAACGGTGTCAAATCGCATGATCTTGGCGCCCAATTGACATCGCCGCGACGTGAGATTATTCGGCCATCAAATTTTTCGCGTAAAAGAGCCATTGTTTCGTTAGCTGTGTGACAAGTGGTATCGTCCTGTTGAAATCACACATCGTCCACATCCATATCTTCCTATTCGAGCCATGAAAAGTTCGTTATCATCTCACGATAGCGAACACTATTCACAGTAACTACCTGACCGGCCTCATTTTGGAAAAAATACGGCCCAATGATATCTTTCCTTGGTTCAAATTGAGTTAGTCTGAAATTAAAAAATGTCAAATGGAATGCAGAAAACGCTTGACTTTTAGGTGTGGTTCGCATTCAACATCGGCCCTTGAAATTTAACCACCCTTTAAATATGCTTTGTCAACATTCATTCACAAATACTTACACACAATTGCGTGTGTTAATCAAGTTTTTTAAAGTTCGCCTCCTCATCTACTTTTTGCTTCACTAGCTTTTTTTTCCTAATTTTTCTACAAAAACAAGTTTCTTTTTCTATATTTTTTCTTTTTTTCATTCGCACGCTTCATTATTTTTATTGCTACTGTCTCGCGTACTTTTTACAACATTTTGTTTTTGTTGTAATTTTTCTTATTAGTTATTGTTAGAAAAAAGTTTTGCTGCATTCAAGCATAAATGAGAAATCATAACTTCTTCGCGTCAACTTCTTCAGGTTAACGCAAAAAATGTATTTTGTGCTCGTGCACCTACAAATTGGAAAGTTTTGAAGACAGTAGAGGAGATGTGGGTTTGTTGACAAGAAAAAAAGGTATAGAAATTTGTAATCACACAGTTTAATTAGCATTAAGAACTAGTTCGTTTGACTTTTTAATTGGAAATTTTGCATTTTTTCTTAGATTAGAAAGTACGATAATGGCACTAGCGACATTTGGATTAAAATTGCGATGGTGTTAAAGTATATTAATAAAAGTTTTCTTCTCGATTATGAAATTAGCATAGGCAGGATTATCCGATTTGTGCGATCAATTACTCGTCATTTCATTGCGTAGTTTCAGTTCATTTTAAAGAGTGTCCAGTTCTACTAATCGACAATGCGCCTATCAGAATGGTGAACAGCTTTAAATACTTGGGTTCACGTGTTAGTGAAGCTGGTACTTTCGAACGAGAAATTGCACACGGAATTCAATGCGGGTGGCAAAGCAGGTTGAGAGCAGTTTTTTGTGTCCAGTGCGACAAGAAAATACCACAAAAGCTAAAAGGCCAAATTTACTAAAGGAAGATCAGACCAACAAAGACACCGTCTCATCCTCCTCTCTGAATGCTGGGCTAATACCAGCACTGCACGTGGCAGAAATGCGGATGCTGAGGCGAGCCAGCGGCGTAAAACTGTTGGACAAGCCATAGAACAACTTTATACTTGGTAGCAACAAAGTCGCTCCAATTAGAGCAAAACATCAAGAAACTCGACCTCGCTGATGCAGTCATATTATGAGAAGATCAGAGTACTATGCAGTGAGGCAAGTATTGCAGATGGCCTGGTTAAAAACATAATAATAAAAAATACTCGAAAAAACGATATGAGACGCAGAAATGTCTCAGGACGGTTAGGTTAGCCCAACCCTAACCTACAGGGTTTGATTGAAAAGTAATGAGCCTTCCCGCTCGGAGCGTTTCCCAATCGATCAACCGAATCGGCTGGTGGGGGAAAATGATCGTTGGACCTTCTCCTTCCACTAGAAAACGGTCTAAGTTCGCTGGCAGCGGTGCAGTCAACATCGGTCCGCGCATGAAAGCTGTTTTAAAAGTGTGTTAGGATTTTGCAGTGGCGAAAATGCAGCGATCGTTGGAGTAACGTTACTCGATCAAATTTTGCGTAAAGCTAAACAAAACGAGTACCGAAACCATTGGGCTACTCAAGGAGGCTTACGGGGACCAATCTCTGTCCAGTGCCCAGGTAAAACGGTGGCACAAGTCGTTCAAGGAAGGCCGGGAGGACGTCGAAGGCGAACAGCGATCTGGAAGGCCTTCGACGATGCAAACAGACGAAGATGTGAACCGCACACCGCCTTCCTCTGCATCTCTGCATTGGCCAAGATGGGGGTTCCGGTGCTTCCCCACCCTCCCTACTGCACAGACCTGTCCCCTCCGGACTTCTTCTTGTTCCCGTGCCTGAAAAGAAAGCTGAAGAGGAGGCGTTTCGACTCCATCGAGGCGATCCAAGAACTTGTGACAGCAGAATTAAACGCGATTTCGGCGGATGAGTTTAAAAAATGTTTCCTGCAATGGAAGGACCGCTACCAGCGGTGTATTGACGCTCAAGGGTCCTATTTTGAAGAATATTAGTTGTATAAGCCAAAAGGTTTAATAATACTGCTTAAAAAAATAAGTCTCATTACTTTTGAATTAAACCCTTTAGGGCACACTTGGACAAATATTCAAAAAATCGTCCGTTGTGATGCCATACAGGGGAGAGGAGAAAGAAGAATGGAAGGAAGAAGGAGCTTTGGGACTAGAGACGATGATAACCATGCATTTACAACGACGCCGACGGTGAGCAGGGCAGCTGAGAAGAAGGTGTTGAAATGATTCCACCTCATCCTCAAGACAGCTTCTGCAGAACAGACTTGAGGCATTCCCAAGTCTCACCACATCAACACGTAATGGATAATGTCCGGTAAGGATACCCACCAAGCTTAAGAGCTGGGGCTTTGTTGGCCTTAGGAGTTCCCTCGAGCGTCCCCGATCTACCCGTGGCCAGAAGGATCTCACGACCTTGCACGTTTGCGCATTACCCCAGCGCTCGCTGAGTTGACTCGAAGCCCATCTTTCCAGGAGTAGACCTCAGGTTCTTAAGGGAATTCCAATCCTCTCATTTCGCAACGAAAAAGTCTCCTAAGTTCCCCGTCTAGCCAGCTAGCATAGCAGTTTCCTTCAATTCCGCTGTGACCGGGAACCCAAATGAGCCTAAGTACATAGTAGAAGTATTCGGATGCACTCAGGACCGCGTGATCTGAAGACATCGCACAAGGAGAGACGACCCGAAATCGGATAAGGGTAGGCAAAAGAAGAAGATTTTTACTACTAGATTCTGTTATGCGTCGGTAAAGAATCACAAGGTGTAAATCTAAAGTCCTAAAGGCTCTTTTTCGCCAATTTCTGTAGCTCCCACTATCAAAATTATTCTTATGATAAGCCTTTT
This sequence comes from Anastrepha obliqua, assembly GCF_027943255.1. NCBI lineage: Eukaryota > Metazoa > Arthropoda > Insecta > Diptera > Tephritidae > Anastrepha > Anastrepha obliqua. Next base: position 14,934,898 of record NC_072893.1, read on the forward strand.
GATCACGGTTCCATTAGTATTTCTGATGAATCTTCTGCTACTGCGTAATAAAATAAGTGCTCACATGTCGGTCAAACTTCCTAATTTCGCAATTTCGATGATGTTGTCGCCATTTTCAACTATCGGCGTTCCATATGGAATCATAAGAACCAGCGAGGCTTGCCTTTTATATTTTGCGTCTTTGCAATACTATGTGTGATGAGCTGTAATTCTATATTTTTATTGAAAAGTTTTTATTAATTTTTCGCATAAACTTACATATAGCCTTTTCAGTTAGATTTCAACTTTTTTCAGTGAGTTAAAAAACTAATCTTACCCAAAAGAGCAAATTGACTCCTGAACATTTTCGTGCGATAATTTATTACGATTTTCCACGTAGGTTATCGAGACAGGAGTTCATTGATCAACTTACTTCGATTTTTGATTTTGAAGCATTGAAGCGCCACACTTAGCTACTGCGAAGTTTTGGTGCAATGAGTTCCAACGTGTCTGTCGATCTTTGCAAGATGAATTTGATGAAGGACGTCCCAAAGCGGTTGTTGTGCCAGAAGCAGTCGATGCTGTGCGTCAATTCATAATGCAACATCGTCATGTGACATACGAGTACCGCGATGTAGAGGGATCCTTGGGCATTTCCTGAGACCAATGATACATGAACATTTGTTATTCAAGAAGATTTGCTCTAGTTGGATAGCTCATAATGTGAAATTGCCTAAAAGACGACTTGTCTCAATTGGTGTAAAAAAGTGTTGAAGAACTTCAGCCACTGTGGTTCAGAACACGTTTATGACTTGATAACAGGGGACCAACCTTAGATCTTTGCATATGAGCCGCAAAGAAAACAGCAACTGACCGTCTGGCTGCTCTAAAGCGAGCTTAGTCCAACAAAAGTTGCTTGTGAAAGAATCACCACACAGCTAATGATCGCCATTTTTTTTGAAATTCTGGTCATGTCGCAACTGTGGCACCAGAGAAACTAAAAACTGTCAATTCTTAGTGCAAGAAATTTTGAAAGAATTAAGGAAATTTAACCGCCGAAGACGAATCATTTTTCACTAAGACAATGCAAGCTATCACGAATCGGCTCACACAAGAGAGTTTTTGAGCACTCAAAATATCGAACTAATAGGTCACCCACCTCATAGCCCTGATTTGGGTAATACTGATTTCTTTTTGTTTGAAAACATCAAAAATAAACGCGAGGTTAACGATTTTCAAAGCCTGAGCAAGCTCTTGTAGTCTTTAGATAGTTCGTGTTGGAAAAAAGTATTGATTTCTTAGACGAATATGAAAATAAGAAATAGAGCCAATAAAGAGCTGGAAGCTTTACCTTGCTTAATACTTTCATGAACGATGTGACACAATACAAATATACTATGAAGAAGCTTTTAGAGCTCGAAGTCTTTAAAGAGCTCGTTTTGGTGGTAAGTGACAAAAGTGCTCTGAAAATTGGTTCAAGCAAATCCTGACGTGAATTGGCTTGCAAGAAGAATATTGTGAGCAATTTTTATAATTATTTCTCTGTGTTTTGGTACGGACATAATGTGCTCTAGTCTTACTCAACAAAAATGAACGCTTTTCTGTTCCAATGAGGTAATAATTTTTTTTCGGCACTGTTTTGAAGTATCTTTTTTCACTCAACAATAAGGTTTATGCATATTTATCGCTAGCCCTATGAAATGCTGTCCTGTTGCTATTAAAAAATTTTAAATTTATTTATAAACCCTTGAAATTGTAACAACACTGATAAAATATCAGTGTAAAAAAGTAAATGTCGATCATTCTTTAATGAACTAATTATAAAGAATAGGTGAATTGAAGTAAAAGTCAGAGAGAGTGTAGGATATCCTATGTGGCAGTAGATAAGCTGGGGTTGATGCGATATCGGAATTATAAATACACGCAGACTTCTGCGGGAGGTTCAACTAAAAAAGTAAGCAGAAATCAAGTCGACTTTAATACTGGCAAAGATAGCTAAGAAAGGCGCTGAAAGCGAGGTGACTGGTCCCGCTGCTACCTCAGAAAAGTGAGGAAATCGGCGACGTTGACATGGAGCTCGAGGCGTTGCCTTGCCATAGGAAACTCCAATGGAGTATAGCTGCCAGAAATCGATGAGATGAAGACAGTAGATCAAAGTAAAGCGGTGAAATAGTAGCAGGAACGATGAGCAACAAAAAAATTATGCACTATGTCACAGCTACTTCGGCGTTAATCGCAAATGGAATTCTCAAGCATAAACTAAATATTGGGCTGGTCCAATAACTATGACCTTCAGTGGATAGATTAGAGGTTTGGATCCAACAGACACGCAGGTGAAATTGGACATCACAAATTTTTTCAGAATTTCTGTCCACAGCCCTAGTAGTGGTAGAAATACCCATTAGCATCAGAGCATATCAACGAATTGTTTGTGGTGGCATCAAAGTATTCTCCAGGCACTACCTGACTTAGACCGCAAACTGGCAGAAGACTGCGAGAAGAGGAGGCTGCCTAAATACTTGGATGCGATGCCAATGCACATAATCAGGCATGAGGAGGCATGGACACCACTACCAAGAGGTGTGAATACTTTCTTGAGTTTATTCTTGCTAATGAATTGGGAGTATTTAGTGGGTGCAATATATCAACACTTGTAATCAGCAAAATTTAACTATTTTAAAGCTGTGAAATGAGCTGAGAGTAGAGAGCTGCCTGCACTGTTTCGAACATTGGAGGACTTCATTTAAGGATAGAGGATACGAGTAAAATAAAAATAAAATCAGTTTTCTTATTTAATAGCCACAACTCGTATAGAGACAATATGAAAAAAAAGTTAGCGTAATATTCGCAGTTTTGTCAGTAACCCCGTTTACTATCTCCTTCAACTTTCAGTGCCCCATTTCGCAAAAAACCATAAACGTATGTGTATGTGTATGTAGTAAGTACTACAAATGCATGCACATCAACTTTACTGTGTGAGCTATTTATAAAAAATTTAAATAATTTTACAAAGCCTGCCACCAAATTCAATTTTGCCACCACCAACAGCCATCAAAGCGCACGCAATCAAAGTAAATTCGATTTTAAAGCATAAATTAGGGCACTCAGAATTTTATGAAAAAATATAAATGCAAAAAAGCAATAAAGCAAAAAAAAAAGGGCGAAAGGGCGCGCTGAAAAGTTGCGTCAAACTCATACACCGAAAGTCAGTCACCACTCACAGCCGCTTTGATGCGTAAATATCAGTTTGCGATGGGCGTTGCTGGCCGCTAACTTTTCCATTTATTTAAAATTCTTCTTTTTTTTGCTCTGCGCTACCTTTTTTAGCAGCGCTTGCATAGGCCGCGATTTGCCAAGTTTATTTCGCATAAAATTTGTGTGTTTTATTATTTAAAAAAAATGCTTTTGTTTTTGTTATTTAAAAAAAAAATGCTTTTGTTTTTGCTTTCGCACTTTATTGTTGTGTGGAGCTAATGGGGAGACATCATTACAGGTGTAGCAGCTACGCATTATTACCAAAATCATCATCATCAGCCTCATCAGCGTCGTGATCATTCGCCTGCGGCAGTGTGTGGCGCCTCTAAACCACTGCTTCAGTAGCCTCTGCGCTATAATCAGCTGCATTCGCTGCCACTCCAACTAATTTAGTATCAAAAGTTTGCGAGAGTTGATATGAATCCACAGAATGTGAACGAAAAAATGCAAACTGGAAAAAAATCAATTGAGTGAAGGGCGGCTGGTTGGGCAGCTGGTTGGATGGCTGGTTGGATAGCTGGTTGGATGGCTGGCTGGATGGCTGGTTGGATGGCTGGTTGACTGGTTGACTGGCTGGCTGGCTGGCTGGCTGGCTGGCCGGATGGTTGGCTGGCTGGTTAGCCGGCTGCCTTTCCCAGCCTCACCTTTGCGCAAATAATTTTCGTTGCCGTTGCTAGCCTGTTGCTTCAATGCATCAACGCCAGCCAAACTTTTACCTTTCCTTGCACATTTCGAGCCGCTTCTGTTAAAAACAAACAACCTTTTGCATTTCCTTCTTTTTTGCTTGCTTTATTTTTCCCCCCTTTGCGTTTGCTTTGCTTGCTGTCATCTGTTTGTTTATTGGTTGTTATGCTTGTTGTACACCTTAACGCTTTCATGCCGTCGGAATTAAGCACAAAAATGAAAAGTAGAAAGACACAGCGTCATCAAAAAGAAATTAAAAAAAAGAAGAAAAAAATCACTTTTCTACTGTATCCTCTGCCAACTCCGTGCTCGGCCAGTCAGTCGGCCACCTGATGCTGCCGAACCTCTGCCGGATTGAGCTGATTTGTGCATCAAGCAAAACAACTTTGGTCAGAAATCAAAACGTAGACCAAGCGAAAATAAAATTGAGTAAAGTTGAGGCAAATACGCAGCGGGGTTGAGGAAGAGGGGTCAAGTGCATGGAGAAAAAGTGTCGCTGTGCGTTTAATGGAAAAAGTGTAAATAAAATTTGCAAAAAACCGAAAAGGAAAGACGAAGGTGCCAGATATGTGGCAACATCTCACAGCCGACCGAACGAGCGACCGACCACCTGCTGCACCTGTAGATTTGGATTTGAGGAAGATATTCTGCTGCTTAACGGGTAGCTTCAGTCTGCGTCTCTAGCTCGCCGTGGCGCTTGAGTTTGAGCGGTTTTAAGCGAAAACTAATTAAAAGTTCTGAGACATAGTTGTTGTTATGTTATGTTTGTTGATTTTGCTGCTTTCAATTTTGCGCTTGTTTGTGCTGGTGCTGTTGTTGTTGTTGTTGTTGCTGTTTTCGGTTTTATTTGCTACTTTTTTTTTCATTGTGACGCGTGCACTCCATCATTTTTTGTCACAACAGCAACTGCGCCAACCGGTTTTGCTCACACGCCCGGCACTTCGAGTTCCAGCCGTTTTTCCATTTTATTTCTTACTTTGGTAAATTTCGCTTTTTTCTCTTCTTGCTTGCTGCTTATTTGTGATTTCACTTTGACACAAACGTTGCTTATGTGGCATGCCACCTACTCGCATGCAATCAAACTGGCATTTATGTAGCTTTGGTTGTTTTGTTGGTTGGTTGAGTGTGGCTGGGAATTTGCATTTGCAACTGAAACTGAAACCGAAACTCAAAAGCACACGTAAATAACATTTTACACTTACTTAGCTGGTGTTGGCCAGCGTCGCTTTTCATGCATTTATTTTGCTTTCTTTCGGTATTTGCTGCCGCGCTGCTAAATCGCTGGCCGCACCCATCATCTTAGCTCTGCTAAGTCGCAGCGGGCAGTTGAAATTGAAAAATTTTTATTTTGCAAGTTATCATAGTGCCGTTATTTTGCCAACACTTTGTGTGTAGGTATGTGTGAGCGAGCGAGCGGCTGTGTGTATGCAATTCTGATTAATTATTGCTTTTGTCTTTGCTTATCTTTGGTTGAGCCAGTTTTTTTACACAGTTTTTTACCCAGCTTTCGCATCTCGTTTTTGCTTGTTTCCCCTGTTTTTATGTTCAAGTTGCGAAGGAGCTCAAAAAGTTCGCGCAATAAAGGACATATTTGAAGAGAGGAGTGGGGTATTTCTTTACTTAATGCTACTTAGCGAATCAGTACAATTTCAAATTCAAGTTTTAGTCAAATTAGTTGAATAACTTTTGAGAAATAGCCGAATAAGCAACTCAAATCAATCGTTAAAAACCACAACTATGAAAAAAATTCAGTTCCTTGTTTTGATTAAGTTACCCTCTAAGCCAGATATATTATATTTGTCTGATCTACGTAACACCCTCGAGTGCAAAGGGGTCTCATCCAAATTGATTCAACTCATCGAGGCATTTTACACGGACGGAAGTTGTTGGATAATCCATGACAAACTTCTAAGCGACAAAATCAAAATATTAGCAAGTGTACGACAGGGATGTGTTCTGTCGCCACTTCTCTTAAACATCGTTTTGGATGTTGTCATCAGGCCTCAAATGCCTCGCCATCTGGGGGTGGTATTACCTGGGGACTGCAAGGGCGTCTAGCGGCTCTTGCCTAAGCAGACGATATCTGTCTTCTGCCCCACAACTAACTTGACATGGCAGCGAAGATTCAAGCAGAGTGAGCAAACAGCTGTGTACTAGTAGCAGCTGAGAAAGCCGGCCTGAATATCAGTATTCGGAAAACCAAAGTCATGCGTATGAGCACAAGAAATATGCAAAATTTCTCTACTGATGGTATCGAACTCGGAGATGTACACTCTCTGCTATTTAGGCAGCGTTACATTGGTCTCTGGAGGTTCGAGCGTTGATATGAAAAGCCGAATAAAGAAAGTTGTCTCGGCCTTTGGCTCTCTGCAAGCAATTTGGAACGCATCACACATTTAAAGGAGCACAAAAGTGCGAATTTTTTGCTCAATGTAAAGTCGGATTTTTTTATCGTTGTGAAAGGTGGAATGCGCGCTTCAGCTGAGACAAGCTCACTACAAGTTTTTGTAAACAGATGTCTTCGAAAAATTTTCAAAATATTCTGAAAAAATATTATCTCGAATGCTGACTTATGGGCTAAAACCCAGTAGAAGCCAATACTATTAGAGATCCTAAAAAGAAAATGGAGCTGGATTGCTCATGTTCTACGCAAAATAAATGGTGACTTAACGAGAGCTCCCATTGACTGGAACCCGCAAGGAAGCCGCAGACGTCAGACGTGGAAGACTAGCGAAAGCCTGGAGACGACTGCTGGATTCAGAAACCCGCGCCATGCCGCTTAGCTGGGATGAAGATCATCTGGCTGACCTGAATAGATTTCTCTACAGATGTTTGCCTAACCAGACAGTGGCTTCATTAATGGCTAGAACTTCAGCCTGAGAAATGCTGCAGTTCACGAAGGAAGACAAGCTGAAACACTTACTTGTGGCTCCTTGCTGTAGATGCCAAAGCCAACTTTATCGTGAAGCTTTGAGTCATCAGTGAAAAACCGTGCGTAAATATGTTTCATCCAAACACTAGTCAACAGGATTAGCTGTACCGAAACTGAGTGTTATGGGCGAGTGTCCGAACCTAAATCGCACCATTTATTAGCTGGTAATTCCACGCATAGGTTTCTATGTAGTTGAATATACTAGGACGAAGGGATATCTACTGACTAAACTTGAAGTGGGCTCTACGCAATGCTCGAGACTGATCATCTTGCAAACTGCGCCAACTATATGAATAACTTATTCCCATCGCCAGTAAACTGATTAGTTATGATCAGTGTTGCTTAGGATCAAGTAAGACAGGCACTTCAAATTCTGAAGGGACTTTTAAGAATAGAATCGGCGAACTTCACACCTCGGTCGATTTTAATCTCAAGAGGAAATTATTATTTAGAAGCTATACTCGACAAAAAAGGGGGTTCAAAAAGTGATTTCAAGGGCTGATGTTGAATGTAAACCACACCTAACCGTCACGTTTTTTTCTGCATTTCATTTGACATTTCTCAATTTCAGACTAACTCAATTTGAAACATGGAAAGACGCATAATCGAGCAACGCGTTAAAGTTATTCAGGCTTATTATGAAAACGGGCGTTCGAATCAAAATGCATATCGCGCACTTCGTGATTTTTGTGATGAGGCACATTTTTACCTCAATGGATTCGTCAATAAGCAGAATTGCCGCATTTGGGCAAATGATAATCCAAGAGTGATTGCCGAAAAACCAATGCACCCACAAAGAGTGACTGTTTGGTGCGGTTTATGGGCCGGCGGCATCATTGGGCCGTATTTTTTCCAAAATGAGGCCGGTTAGGCAGTTACTGTGAATAGTGTTCGCTATCGTGAGATGATAACGAACTTTTTAAGGCCCGAATTGGAAGTTATGGATGTGGACGATATATGGTTTCAACAGGACGGTGCCACCTGGCACACAGCTAACGAAACAATGGCTCTTTTGTGCGAAAAATTTGATGGCCAAATAATTTCACGTCGCGGTGATGTCAATTGGCCGCCAAGATCATGTGATTTGACACCGTTGGAGTTATTTGATAGAAAAGGGGTACGTCGATAAGCCGGCTACAATCCAAGAGCTAAAGGATGAGATAATTCGGCACATTAACGGCATAGGAGCTCAATTATGCTTCAGCGTCATCGAAAATTTGGACCATCGGATGGAGGTATACCGCCGAGACCGTAGCGGCCATTTGGTCGATACTTTGTTCCATACGTAATTGAGCCATACCAATATTATAATAGTAAAGAGAAATGAGAATAATTGCCTAAAAAATTTTTTTTTATTCAAAATCAACACCGGCCCTTGAGACTTAACCATCCTTTAGAATCGGAGTGCTTCATACCTCGGTCGAGTTTCACCTCAAGAGGAAATTATTATTTGGAAGCTGTACTCGATCTGATCTCTGCAGATCTAAACATTCGCTTCAGAAGCCGCTAGATAATTTTGGCTGAAGCTTTTGGCATATTCGCTAATAAGGCGCAATTAATACAGCTCTTCTGTATGAGTTTTAAAGTAGCTGGAGAATTTAAATGCTAACAAGCAAAAATGGAGCTCTGAAAACCCCGGAGTTTATGTGTAGTTATAACGAAACCAATGCATCTCCAACGTGTAACCGTTTAAAGAGCAGCGGCACATTTGGTTCATTGATTTTAAAAAACGAAAATGCACTGCCAACAGAGGTCGCTAAAGAGACACTAATAATTAAATGCGGACGTCTTAGAATTTCAGCATTTCAAATTAAGCTGCGTGCCACACAAATCGTCCAGTAATCGCCAGTTAAAATTAAAGCGCGTGTAGTTATAAGATATCCAAGTACAGTATCTGTCTAATCCGCTTGCGCTTGTAATCCCCCTCTCATCCGATTACGCCTATGCACATTTCGCTCCACTGATTAAAGGTAGGTGTTGCATAACCATAGGCGTTTTGCGTCTTAATTAATTAATAGGGCAACATGAGATCTTGCGGTTGTGAGTGGCGCGATTGGATATAAAAAGTATTACGTAGCTTTATGCGCATTTCATAGCATAATTACAGATATGCGTTTGTGTATTCATGGGAAATAGCGGCATACTGCAAAACTATAATTCTGGTTTAAGGGGGAAATGAATTGCCGAAAATTTGGCAAGTCACGATTTAGAATTCAAATTAATTTGTCAACCTACGATGTGGCGTTTACTTTAACTTGTTAAAGAGGTGTGTAAGTAGTCAGTTTCGGTGCTCGCTCGTTGAGCTTTCTTGGCTTGCCAAATGCCTAATAACTAAAAAATATGTGAGACGTTAACAGCGATTGGACAGAACAGAAGAACAATGTTCTTCATAATACGAGTTTAGTTAACATGATAATAAATTGGAAATTGAAAAAAAAAAAAAATACAAAATTATACATAGTGAAGAAAAATCAGAAAAAAATCTTCAATGGCCCTACAGTTCCAACTGCATATTCTGCATAGTCTGCAAATCATTTCCAGATGACATCAGAAAATAATACAAAAATCAATGAAAACATGGTACGACACTAGGGCGGGTCGATTTAAAAATCGCTCATTGCTCTGTGAAAATCGTATTCTAGGGATCAAAACAAGAAACTTTGCCGAAGGAACCATACCTCTAAAACAAATTCTGATGTCCCTCAATTTGGGTCAAACGAAAAATCCCACTTTGACCCATTTAGAGTGCCCCAATCGAGTCCAAATGTATGACCGACCCCCACTAACTTTGAACGGCCGATCCACCCATGCCAGTGGCACACCCCCTGGAACTCCCCTGGGGGGTTCCCCATACAATCATTTCAAAATATCACCATTTTTTGGCCTTTACATGAGAAAAGAAACTAGAAAGTTCGACCCAAATTGGGGGACATCAGAATTCGTTTTAGAGGTATGGTTCCTTCGGCAAAGTTTCTTATTTTGATCCCTAGAATATGATTTTCATAGAGCAATGGGCGATTTTTTTGCCTCCCCATATACGACACTGAGAAATGCCACGGAAGTGATGCTATTTCCCTTCTACAGTCTGTGTCAGAAAAAAATAACCGGTTTTTTTTCTTATAACTTCAGGATATATTTCGTACTGCTTTTTCCTGCGTAATAGTCCCACTCAAGGGCTACGACGCCAGTGCTAACTCAGGTTAGTGTTGTTCGAAACTTTCCCGTAAACGCAACCAAACAAAAATGAGTGAGAAATACGCGAAGCACTTCGAAGCGGTATTTTTATGCACGCCTTCGAAAGGGCCGAAATTATCTTTCGCCGCGGCTGCAAAAGTAATTAAAAAATCAAAAAAGCTTGTTGTGATGTGGCATCAGCGGTATAAGGTGTACAAAAATGTGGATGACTTTTCCGCGCCCAGCTTGAAGCGAGTGACGACAAAAAAGCAGGATAAATGGATCGTCCAACTTTTTAGCGGGACCCTTCTTTGTGACCACGCCAAGCACAATTAGTTCTTGCTAAAAAGGGAATAGATGTGAGTATCAATACCATCGAACGACGACTGAAGGAGGAGGCGAACGTATCTTACCGTCTCACATCATCAAAACCACTGCTCTCAGAAAAACACACTGAGAAACAACAAAACTAGAAAAAGGTGTCATAGAATTGGACTGGTCTTCTCAGTTCCCAGACGCCAACCCTATTGAAAATGTGTGGGGAACTATGAAAACGCATCTTGCCGGACGGCCAGCCTATGTTTTAAAGCAACTCGTGCGTCAAGTTTGCGAAATCTTGTCCTGTTTGTCGACGAGCTACGCAGAAAAGCTGGTTCAAAGCGTGCCGAGAAGATGCCAGGAAGATGCCGGGCTATATTCGACAACAATGAAGACTGCACGGCTTATTGAGTAATTGCGACTCGTAGTTTTGTATATACTTTTATTTGAAAAAAAATTTTAAATATATATCTTTTATACTTCATGAATAATCGCGATTCCTTTTTTCTGACACAGACTCTATGTTTCGTCTAGGAAAATAGGAACTGAAATATCAGTCGCTTTTCAATTTCCTACCAGCCCTATTATTATTATTGTTGAGCTACTGGGCTGGTCTCGAGAAGCATTACGCAGAAATTGCAAAGCTGTACAAACAAATGCCTTTGGATTAATGTAAAGTTTTTTGTCCTAACACTGCCTGAAAAGCGAACTTGTTGCAGATTACCGAGCAAGAATCAATCCAAAAGCTGATAAGAGGTCGTAAATGGCGCACTCTCAGAAAGAACAGGGAAAGCAGAAGTAGAACAGCATTAGAATGGAACCCTCAAGGGCACAGATGATTACGAAATACCTGCAGGCGTTCTAACCTTTTTGGTTTGGAAGTAGTTAACCAAACATGGGATACCGCAAAGATCACAGCTGTTAATCCAACCAGAACTGGAACTGTTCAACTTGTTTTTTTGAACATGTTTTATAAAATTTTTCGGAGGTGTTATTTCCACTCCTTAGTAAGTACATCCACACCAGAGTGCGTAGAGCGCTCAAATTTCGCTCCTACTCTTTCAAGATATCACCAAAAGCAATAAAACTCATCAAAATATTCTCTGAGTAAATCATTGAGAGGATCTATTTTGCGTAAACTCCTCAAACACTTTTATTACTTATTTGTTTGTATACAAAGAGTGCTGGTCGTTCTGTGAGCATTCGCTTTGTTTTCATCCTCCGAGTTTTGTAAATGATGCGCTCTTTATTTGAGCTCAAGTTTATATGAATTTATCAATGATAAGTAATTTGATATTCAATATTGCCCCTTTTTGCATTGCTCAGTTATAAATATGCATTTCGAGCATACCCTAACCAATTTCTGCTTTATTTAATGAAAGTAATACTTTGCGAGAATAGTGAAGTTTATTCCATTTATTTTTTTTAAATATAAATAATAAATAAAACGTATGAAAATAAAAATTTCAAAGAATTTCAAAGAAAGAAAGTAAAAGAAAATTCATTAAAGTTGAATTTAATGAAAGTCGATTAAATATATTATTTAAGACTGATCGTCGTTCGGTTCGTCAAAATCTGTACTTTTGAATAAACTTTCATTCAATTTGATAAACAGCTAGAAAATCTGCCCATTTTTTACACTTTTTACACACGCGAAACACTTGCAAACGCAAACTAGCCACAAAAATGCTTTAATAAAAACAAACGGCGATAGAAATTCAAGTAGGAAAATGTGTCAATATAAAAGAGTGATAAAAAATGATGGTTTCAAAGAAAACTCACTGAGCATACAAAATGATTGCTACTGTTGAAGAGAGTTTATCATTTTTAAATAATCTGAGAGAAGAGAATAAGCTAGCGAACACTCAATTCGGTTGATGCTTTCAAAGAGCGCATGTTAAAAGAATGTCGAAAGAGGAATGTTAATAAATGATTTTTTCGCTCTTTCAAAAAATAACTGATGCTCTCTTGTTTGGTTTTAAGCAGAAATGAAAAACTCAAAACAAAACGCATTGATTTGAGTTTTTATCAGCTGAATGAGGGATATTTTACTCATCAATGATAAGTATTTACGAACTCTGATCCACACATAGACTGTATTTCTTCCTTACTATAATACATTCTCTTTATTAAGGTTCGCATCCTTCTCATCCGACTATTTGTGACTTTGAGCGGTTTACTTCAAGGCTCCGTAAGTTAGAGTTACTTTCAAGGTTATTAATCATCTCGCGTAGTCTGACTGGGTGATCCGCTAACAAAATCATTTCATCTGCATATATTTATAGTCTAGTATTTTTCCCTTCTTTGTTGAATCCTCCTTCTAAGCTTTCATGTAAGTCATGAAATTCCTTGTTTGAAACCTGAGTTTATTTTGAATGTGTCTGAAATTTCTGAGTCATTCCATATGATTGGCTTTGTGTCACCGAATGTATTTTCTATGAAATTCACTAATTTAATTGTAAGAACAATACATAGTGGGTTATATCTCAAGACGCTTCTTGATACTCTTTCAAACGCTGATTTAAAGTCGACAAAATACGCGTAAACTTTCTTTGTATAAATCTATCAATTTTGAAAATTTTACTTACTTTTAGCAAATTTCCTTCCTTAATTTCTCCAGGTGTGGAAATTGATTTCGTATCTGAAAGTAAATGCAAAGAATGGCATTAAAAGTTATATGCAGGGGTCAGAGGAGGAGATATTTTATATTTTAATTTAATTTTTTTTTTAATTTAATATAATTGTTTTTATTTTTTTATTTTTGGTGTGACGAGGAGTAGCAGATAAACTGCTATTGGGTTTTCAACTGTCTGGTTTAGCAAATGTCTCAGTGAGTTTAGAGACCGACTGCCACTTCTGCCTACCTACCTATCCCATTAAAAAAAAAATACCAGTCTAACGGTTAGACGCGATAGAAGTGAAACCTTCCGTAAAACAAACTGAGAGAGAATAAGACGAAAGTAGCATTAGGAGCGGGATAATTATAGGTTCATTATAATATAATATTGCTATAAAGTTCATATTTTATTTTCTTCATTTTATTATTATTCATCCTCAATGTTTTCAATTTCAACAGTGGCTTATGATAGCTAAAATATGATACAAATACTTTGGTTTCGATGTTGTCAACATATCTTTGAAATACCGCGTCAATGGTTGTTTTTGATCGTGTTGTCGATTCAGTGCGATTGTTACACATTTTTAAATTGAATGTTGTATTGAGAAAGTCAATTGAAGGAACCGCTGTGTCCAAAGCAAAATTTACGTTAAAATCGCCACTTAAAATCATTGGAACTTTATCGTAATCTTTTCTAAGTATCCGCGATACTTCTGGTGTATACTTTATTAAATTTTCGTGAATGAATTCCGTGATGCTATTTATTGATTTTTTTTTCTGTCGATATTCACGACACTTTTCTGCATTATTTTTCGGCATAATTGCGGTAAATATTTAAAAATGAAAATATTTACGAATATAAAAATACACACGCGGGGTGCTATTATGAGCGTCCCCAGCAAAACCTGCGTGACCGAAACTCTAACGCAATTACATTTTTTTGAATGTTACAAACACATACACAATTACACATATGCACTCGTATTTGTTTGAAAATCGATTTTTTTTTTTTGGTTCTCCGTCACCTTTGGAAAATGTGTAAACAGTAAGCAAACTTTATTCAAATATTTTCCCTCATTTTTGCATCAGTAAAATTAAACAAACGCCGTAGCCGAATGGGTTGGTGCGTGACTACTATTCAGAATTCACAGAGAGAACGTCAGTTCGAATCTCGGTGAAAATACCAAAATTAAGGAAAACTATTTTTCTCCTCAGCAGGCAATGGCAAAACACCGAGTGTATTTCTGCCATGAAAAAAAGCTCCTCATAAACATATCATAAAATAAAATAAAATAACTGTATAAAAAAAATTTTTTTCTTGTGATTCGAACCAAGGATTTTGGATCGGAAGCTCACATTGCTAGTCGCTCGGCTACCGCGCCATGCTGTCGGCGCTGGCCTAAAAGTTATTTAGTTCGTCGCTACGTTTATATGTAATATTCGTAGCCAAGAGTGTCGCTTTTTTCGTTTCACTTTTTCTCAAATCACTCTCAACGATTCTAAAGAAGTTTTTACTTCAAAAGTGTATGGAAGGTTTTTAATTTTTGGGCAGATGTGGCATTTCTCCTCTTACTATAGCACCTGCCATATAAGTTTGCACAAAAAAGAATAATATATAAATGTATGCAATCATTTGTTGGTAGTTTTGGCCAACATCGCAAATTTCAGAAAGACCTTGGCCAAACAAAAAAAGTTATATACGATTAAAATGAGAAGAAAAGGCACACAAGTCCCCATGTTTTACTTTTTTTCAGACATACAATTATTAAAAATAATTTTTTACCAAACATCCAATTTCAAACATCGAAGACTCATATCTTGATTTCAAAGATTAACTTCAAAACACGGAAACATAATTTTTTTATATACGACTCAATCTCTTAAAAAAATGAGTTCGGTTTAATACCCAGTCGAGTGCTGTGCGATGAATTAGTATAACAACTGACTCATAATTCTTTGAGAGTTATGTAGGCTAAGCTACTTTTCAACTTTGTAGTACTCGCCTTGAAGTTGCTTACAAATGGAGCATCCTGCATTTATGCACCTGAGAATACCAGATGGTTTTTAAACAGCAAAGTTTTTATGTCACGTGGATGTACTACCACGAGCCTTTTTCCAACTAAGCACAAAACAAAACAAATAAATTGAATAAATGAAATTGAATTGAACATTGAAGGCTTTGCCATCAGCTACCGAGAAGTGGCGCTGTTGGTGAAAAAGCGTTTCCTTCTTTTAAGTTCGTAGTCGGGGTCGAATCCTCGGCCTACGGTTGGAATATCTGTCACAAATGCACTTGACTCTGACATCAGCATAAATCATTTTGCGATATGTATTTTCTTCTACCAAAGTTCTTAAGAAAATGTTCTCTTTTGGCTTTTATGTATTCCGAAAACACAATGTCACTCATACGCTGTGGTGCCCAATGCAATATGCTTTAATAGCCAAGTGAATGCTAAAAAAATGCCTCGGCACAAAGTAAATGGTGTAATAAAAATAAAATTATTTACTACACCACGCATTGCCACTTTGTATTATATGGCTGTTTTGTGGTTTTCCTTTTATATTTATTAGCATGCTTTGATTTTTTCGCGCACTCACACACAAAAATGCCCAACTCAAAGAAGAAGTTACGGCATTGAAACAAAACGAGCTGAACGATGATGGAGAGCGAGTATTTGTTGTTTGTTGTTTGGCGATTTCTGAGAATTTTAAAAAGGTCCTTATGGAATACTTAAATATTGAATGGAGACTTTAAATTTATATGTTTACAGTATTGTGAATTAAATCGCCTGAAGCGGGCACGGACATCCTCAAAAATATTAATATCATAATATTTCAAGCTATGCTCATATAAATGCCCAAGAATTATGCAAAAATTTCTTTAAATTGATCTAAAATTAGAAGACAGCTAAAAAATCATAGATTTGTATGCATTTTTCTAAAACTAAATATCACCTATGCGAAACATTAAAAGTGAGACAGCCCTTCAATACAAATGGTTGTGATTATTTTCTAAAAAACTGGTCATGAGACAGTAGGTGACCACTACTGTAAAGTACATAACCACTTGTTTGCCAAAAGTGCTCCGAAGAAGAAAGAAACTCAGCTCAAAAAACGAAAAAAAAACAGCAATGCGAGCTTTCATACATCGGCTCAAGGAAGTGACTAACTGCGCGCTCAAAGTATGGTATTATTTGGCTATTCTACATGAAGTCCTGATTTGACACTTAAAGATGACACTTGGGTAAGATAAGCACATAAAAAACAAACAGCTTGGCCAACAGTCGAAGTCCTTGATGTCTTGAAGAACCCCCTTTTGCTTGTGTTTCCGACAGAGTAGAAAATAAGCTTTGGAATTTGGTTTAAACGCATGGAAAATGATGGAGATCTTGAAGAAATATATTTTAGGATATCTTAAAATCGTTCTCAATGAAAAGTTTCTTTTTTTTTATACTAAGGTGACCATATAGATAATGAGCGTGGTCTTCATTTTCCATGACATAATTTTAAATCATTAGTCTCTTAAAAAAAACAATAGTTACCCTCGCATACAAATAATGTTTTGGAGGAATACAAATCTTGTATGAAACAAAATCTTTTTAACAAAAAATTGCTGTTTTTTCATTAGGTTCAAAACATAATAGCTACCCTCGTATAATATTAATTATAAAGTTAACCATATTTACACTAATGACCCTTACTTCCAAATTCTAAAATATATCGGAAAACAATAACATAAACATCAGTATCAGGAAAAAAAATAGTTATCCTCGTATAATTTTAATTTTTATAAAATACATAAATTTTGGATTAATAAATTTTTTTTCTATGACAAATTGTTGTTTTTCATCATTAGTCTCAAAACATACATAAATAGTCACCCTCGTAAAGATTTTTTTTACATATTTATGAAGTACATAAATTTTACATAAATAAAAATGTTTCCTCTGACAAATTGCTGTTATTTACCATTAGGCTAAAAATATAAATGGCTACCCACGTGTACTATTGATTATAAAGCTAAACAATTTCACATTAATAACATTTATTTTCAAATCCTAAAATATTACGAACAATAAAAACATAATCATTACAACTGCGCAATAAATAGCTACCCTCGTATAGTTTTTATTCTATTTTTATTAACTTTATACATTTTGCTTAATAAAAATATTTTCGAGACAAATTGCTGTTGCAAAAAAAAATAGTTACCCTCGTAAAGTTTTTATTATATTTTTAAAAAGTACATACATATTTCATCCATAAAAATATTTTCAATAATAAATTCCGTTTTGTTATCATTAGGCCCAAAACATTAATAGTTACCCTCGTAGAATAATAATTATGAAGTTAAAAAAGTTAAAAAGATTTACATTAGCAACATTTCCTTCCAAATTCTAAAATATTTCGAACAATGATTAATTAATTTGGATTCATCAGGGTCACAAAAGAAAATAGTTACCCTCGTATTGTTTTTATTTTGTATTTATAAAGTATAGAAATTTTGCAACCATAAAAATATTTTCAATAACACATTCCGTGTTTTTTATCATTAGGCCCAAAACATAAATAGTCACCCTCGTGGAATAGTAATTATAGAGTTAAAAAATTTCACATTAACAACATTTACCTCCAAATTCTAAAGTATTTCGAAGGTGCAGAGCATAGTTCTGAATTATCAGTCTCAGTAAAAGTAAAAAAATAGTTACCCTCGTGTATAATTTATTTTTCTAAGGTATGGAAATGTTCCATTAATAACTAAATATTATCTTACATTCCACATTTCAATTTCCTCTTTGATTTGGCCTCGCAAACTCACCCTTCCCTTATGATGAGAAGCCATTAAAATAGCTGCGATTTAATGAATTTGCATTTAATATGCCAACGCGACAATTTCCTCAAAGGTAACAAATCATTATTAACGAATTTATTACGCATATTTTAATTTCCAATTAACTGCTCGGGTGGTGTTAGCTGCTTAATTGCATTGCAAATAAATTGACATCCACCCCACTGCATACATCAGCGATGCGAACAACAACAACAACCATATACCTCCTGCCTCTTTCGCAGCTCGACTGGAATGCCTATATGCCATGAACCAGTTTTGAATTTCCTATAATAATTCGCATAATCAAAGCTCCATTAAGTAATTTTCTCAAAGATATTAAATCTGCAAACATAAACAACATACCTATGAAGGAATAAATTTACAACCAGTCTAAAGATAACGTGGCGTCCCTATTTTATTCTGGTAGGAAGCTTTACTCTGTGTGCTTAGTTCAACTCTTTTATTGCACAAGCGTGTCGGTAGCTTTATTGTTGGCATTTGCGAGCGCCGACGCGTGTCACGCACAAAATTAAACAAACATCATTACAAGGACACCGACACTGCCACAGTTGGCTGATGAAGTCAACACGAGCAAGGCAGGGCACTAGCGCCCACTAACTCTTCTACTCGTTCTTCTGTTTTCGCTGTATTCGCACATCTTAGCCGTCGTTCGCCTGTTAGCACTCGTGTCTTGTGAGACAGCAGCCCGTTATTTAATCATCAGCTTCGTTGACGCCATCCGAAATGAAGACAGCAATAATAACAGCAACATTTCTGTGAGCAAACTATTGTTGTAGTGCTCGACTAGAAACTGTTTCGTGGTAATGGTAATCATTCTTACAACTTGCCAATAGCCAGCGTCAGAAGAAACCAACGTGATAAGTCAATCCTATTGCCTTAGCAGCCAAGCTGATTCATACATAAGTTTTTGGAGTGAGTAAATACGAATGGTATAAAGGGTGGCTGATAACTTTTGATACATAAAGCGGTTGGTTTAAAGAAAATTTTTGTTATTGGCTTAAAGCAGGCTTCTAAAATATTCTTGGTTTGAACGCATGGAAAAGGATGGAGATCATCAAAAAAATATATTTTAGGATACGTTAAAGTCGTTCTCAATGAAAAGTTTCGTTTCTATTATACTAAAGTGGCAGTATATATAATGAGCGTCGTATTCATTTTCCTTAAAGTGTACAAATTTTACATTATGTATCATGGGGCTCCTGATGTCAATACTTACTCTCCTCGAATATCCATAACATAATTTTAAATCACCAGATTACCAAAAAAAAAAAAAGAAAAAAAAAAACAATAGTCCCCCTCGCATACAAATAATTTTTTGAAGTCATACAAATTTTGCATTATTAAAAATGTTTTTAACGAAATATTGCTGTTTTTTATCATTAGGTTCAAAACATAAATAGCTACAATCTTATAATCCCTACTATAATATTATAAATGTGAATGTAAGTTTGTTTGTTACGCTTTCACGCCAAAACTACTTAACCGATTATTATGAAACTTTGTACACATGTTTTTGGAGGTGTTAGAAGTAAAATAGGATACTTCTTATTAAAAAAAAGGGTCTCGAGCTATAGGTCAAAACGTGGACCCGGGTAACCTTCGGGTGTGTTTATACAATATGGGTATCAAATGGAAGCTGTTGGTGAATGCTGTAGTTCAGAGTATTTTTCATGCCGCTCCGTGACTAGGGTCTCGAGATAGAGACCAAAACGTGGACCCTAGAATGTGTTTGTACAATATGGATATCAACTGGAAGCTGTTGGTGAATGCTTTAGTACAGAGTATTTTTCATGCCGCTCCGTGACTGGGGCCTCGAGATATAGGTCAAAACGTGGACGCGGGTAACCTTTGGTTGTATATGTACAATATGAGTATCAAATGGAAGCTGTTGGTGACTGCTGTAGTTCAGAGTATTTTTCATGCCGCTCCGTGACTAGGGTCTCGAGATAGAGACAAAAACGTGGACCATAGAATGTGTTTGTACAATATGAATATCAAATTGAAGCTGTTGGTGAATGCTTTAGTACAGAGTATTTTTCATGCCGCTCCGTGACTGGGGCCTCGAGATATAGGTCAAAACGTGGACGCGGGTAACCTTTGGTTGTGTATGTACAATATCGGCATCAAATGGAAGCTGTTGGTGAATGCTGTAGTTCAGAGTATTTTTCATGCCGCTCCGTGACTAGGGTCTCGAGATAGAGACCAAAACGTGGACCCTAGAATGTGTTTGTACAATATGGATATCAAATTGAAGCTGTTGGTGCATGCTTTAGTACAGAGTATTTTTCATGCCGCTCCGTGACTGGGGTCTCGAGATATAGGTCAAAACGTGGACTCGGGTAACCTTTGGTTGTATATGTACAATATGGGTATCAAATGAAAGCTGTTGATAAGTGCTTTAATACGGGGTAATTTTCATACCTATTGATGACTAGGGTCTCGAAATATATGCCAAAACGTGGACCCGCCGTGTCTTTGCCCAGCGAAGCGGGCCGGGTTTGCTAGTATTAATTATAAAGTTAAACCATTTTATATTAATATCATTTACTTGAAAATTTCAAAATATATCGGAAAACAAAAACATAATCATCAGTATCAGGAAAAAAATAGTTACCCTTGTATAATTTTAATTCCTATTAAAAACATAAATTTTACAGTAATAAATATATTTTGAATGACAAATTGTTGTTTTTTATCATTAGGCACAAAACATAAATAGCCACCCCCGTAAAGATTTTATTACATTTTTACAAAGTACATACATTTTACATTGATAAAAATGTTTTAATTGACAAATTGCTGTTGTTTATCATTATGCTCAATACACAAATAGCTACCCTCGTATGATATTAATTATAAAGTTAACCAATTTTACATTAATGACCTTTACTTCCAAATTCATAAATAATCGTTAGAACTAAGAAAAAAATAGCCACCCTCGTATGATATTAATTATAAAGTTAACCAATTTTATATTAATGACCTCTAGATACTTCCAAATTCTAAAATATTGCGAACAACAAACACATAATCATTAGAAATAAGGAAATAAAAATAGTTTAAAAAAACTAAAAAACACGCTTTTATTGCTGATCGAACTAAAAAGTAGAAAATAAATTTTAATGACAAAGGGACCTATAATGAAGTAATAGCAAATCGAAGGATCAGTCATAGTCAACTACCTCAGAACAGAATTATAACAAAAATTAAGATACAAATAGAATAATTCAAATTAGAGTTAAAAGCGTGGGATGCTTGATATAGTAAATATTACAATCATTCTATTGGCAACTACCTATGTACAGAGGGTTATGAAAGTGAAGCAAAATGCATCCCACGCTTTTAACTCTAATTTGAATTATTCTATTGGTATCTTAATTTTTGTTATAATTCTGTTCTGGGGTAGTTGACTATGACTGATCCTTCGATTTGCTATTACTTCATTATAGGTCCCTTTGTCATTAAAATTTATTTTCTACTTTTTAGTTCGATTAGCAATAAAAGCGTGTTTTTTATATTAGTTTTTTTAAGCTATATTTTATTTTCTACTTTTTAGTTCGATTAGCAATAAAAGCGTGTTTTTTAGTTTTTTTTTAACTATTTTTAATTTTTAGTAAATATATGTAGGTGTTTACGAGTAATATAATAGGACTATGAATAAGTTCGTGCGGTTTTACAACAGATGGCGTAACTTGATTATTATTCCATCGATCCACATTTCCAAACATTCATTGGAGAGCTACTGTCGTAAGGCACAAACGTCAGTATAAGTTTTTTATTTGAAGCGTAAACAACAATATTTTTACCACACTTGAAAATGTCGAATTTCGGGCCAAATAATGTGTTTTTGCGGGGAATTCTTCTTCATTATTTTAATATGAAGAAAAAACCAGCCGAAAGTCATCGTATCTTGGTGGAAGTTTATGGTGAGCATGCTCTAGCTGAGCGAACGTGCCAGAAGTGGTTTGCACGCTTTAAAAGTGGTGATTTTGGCTTGGAAGACGAAGAACGCGAGGGTGCGCCGCCAAAGTTCATGGATACCGAATTGGAGGAATTGCTCGATCAAGATCCGGCTCAAACGCAAGAAGAGGTTGCAAAAACTTTGGGAGTTGATCAATCAACCATTTCCAAACGTTTAAAAGCCATAGGAATGATCCGAAAGGTAGGCCATTGGGTGCCGTATGAATTGAAGCCAAGAGACGTTGAACGCCGTTTTATGGCATGCGAACAACTGCTTCAACGGCACAAAAGAAAGGGTTTTTTGCATCGAATTGTGACTGGCGATGAAAAGTGGGTCCATTACGACAATCCAAAACGTCGGGCAACGTATGGATACCCTGGCCATGCTTCAACATCGACGTCGGCGCAGAATATTCATGGCCTGAAGGTTATGCTGTGTATCTGGTGGGACCAGCTGGGTGTTGTGTATTATGAGCTACTGAGACCGAATGAAACGATTACGGGGGATGTCTACCGACGACAATTGATGCGTTTGAGCCGAGCACTGCGAGAAAAACGGCCGCAATACGCCGATAGACACGACAAAGTTATTTTGCAACATGACAATGCTCGGCCACATGTTGCACAAGTGGTCAAAACATACTTAGAAACGCTCAAATGGGATGTCCTACCCCACCCGCCGTATAGTCCAGACCTTGCGCCATCCGATTACTATCTCTTCCGATCGATGCAACATGGCCTGGCTGACCAGCACTTCCGTAATTACGATGAAGTCAAAAAATGGATCGATTCGTGGATTGCGGCAAAACCGACCGAATTTTTCACAAAGGGAATCCGTGAATTGCCAGAAAGATGGGAAAAAGTAGTAGCAAGCGATGGACAATACTATGAATATTAAATTTGCAACCATTTTACGTCAATAAAGTTTCAAATTTCGAAAAAAAACCGCACGAACTTATTCATAGTCCTATTACTATTACACAACCGCACACTAAATACTAACCTCAATGGTGGTGTGGAAACTAAAAATTCCCAATTTTTGTTTAAAAAAATACCCAATTCATGTTTCTACCGGTATGGCAATATTGGCAAATGTTATAAAAAATGCACATTTTTCAGCGCTCTCACGAGAAAAAGAGTTTCCCATCTAGTCATCTATGTTGTGTTCGGAGTCGATCAGATTTTTAGAAGCCAGTGAAAATTAAGCTCAAAGATTCCGTTACAGTCATTCATACATACAACCCGAGCTAATAAAAGTGTGTTAAAAAATAAAATATTAATCCTGGCAATCCTAATAAGGATAATGGAAAATTTATCTCACATGTCTCACACTGCACTTGTTCTTCGTGACTATTTCGCCAAAAATTCCACGCATATCGTTCCGCAACCACCGTATTCGCCTGATTTGGCTCCGTGTGACTTCTGGCTATTCCCAAAACTCAAGAGACCAGACCTACCGGAAATGGACTATTTGGCATGTTTCGGGGAATGGAAAACTCGTTGGCATAAGTGTATTTCATCGAGAGGGCATTATTTTGAAGGGGATGAAATTGATTTACAAGAATAAGTGACGATTTTTCATTTTACAACCAAATTCACCTTACTTTTTGCCCACAGGTAAAAAAAGAAAATATTAATCCTGGCAATCCCAATAAGGATAATGGAAATTTTTTATCAAATTATTGCATTGTCATCGGTCCTTGATAGGTGTGCAAAATTTTAAGTCGATCAGATGTTTAGAAGCCAGTGAAAATTAAGCTCAAAGATTCCGTTACATACATACATACCTACATATATACATACATACATACATACATACATACAACCCGTCCTAATAAAAGTGTGTTAAAAATAGGTACCCTCATATAGTTTTTATTATATTTTTGTAAAGTATAATAGTAATTTTGTCCTATTAAAAATACTTTCAATAACAGTTTGCTATTTTTATTATTAGGCTCAAAACATAAATAGCTACCCTCGTATGATATTAATTATAAACTTAAGTAATTTTACATTAATAACATTTACCTCCAAATTCGAATATCTTTCGAACAAAAAAAACATAACCATCAGAATCACAACAATATAGTTACCCTCGTTTATATCTTACGATATTTTTATAAAGTACATAATTATATTACTTTTCGAAAAATGTGCTTTTTTACAAAATTTCTTTTAAATAATTAAAATTGGTTTTTTTTAGCAACTTTCATCAGCCATCCAACCCTGTATTGTGTAAGTGTGCGCTTGTTTGTTCGTCACCTGCTCGCTAGGCAGGGTCAAACAAACGTAATCATAGTGTCGCTAACAATTTTGAAGTTTTTGCAATTTATATCGTTGTTGTGGTTGTTTTTGTCATCCCTTTCCGCCTCGACGTTTGAATGTAATTAACATTTTCCGCGTGAGGTGCAAATGAGGCCAGCGGCTGACTTGACGACTTTCCGCCTGGCTTTTGCATCAATGCTTCAGCCCGCAATTTCGCTGTCAGCACTCAAACTCGTTTTCTACTCGCCCATTTAATACTTCATCTTCTAATAGAACCCTTTCCACGCTGCCTTAGTTTCCCTTCCTTTTGAAATCAGTTTCACTTGGATTGGATTTCCTAGAAACATCGTTGACATTGCAAAGTTTTGTGCAAATACGTGAGTGGTGTTGTAGTGTCACAAAATTAAAGGGAACTTAACTTAAATTTAACCATAAGCTACCATCCGCATCCACTTACAAGCGCAGGTTTTGCTTACACTTTCATTTCACCTGCCTAAGAGGAGTTGCTGCTGAAGTTTTCATATTTGACTTGCCGCTTAGTTGAGATGTAAAAGAAGTCTAGAATTTTTTGCCAAGAAATGACTTTCAAAGTGAACTGTTAGAGATTTTGACAAATGTAGCTTTTATGAATCTCCTGCCTCCAATTTCACAAGCACAACTTTGGGCCATGTTTTGTGGCTTGTTATTTACAATATTCATACCTAGAGCGGGTGGGCGTATTAATTTATGTTGTCAAGTAAACTTTTTGATTTGAATTCTTTTTAATATTTTCATGTGTTTGATCAGTTTGAATTAGTGCACGAAATCTGTGTCAGATATCAAAGATTTTTTTGTCTATGTAGCTTTTGCTGATACCCCAAGATGTAGGCTTTACGAACTGATATAAAGCATCGGTTCGTAAACTAGGAACATCTCACTTTATAACGTTTGGAATCAGAAAAGAGTGAAGTTGATATGAATTAAGAGGAATTAAGAGCACCGGGCACTGTTGGAGCACAAAAATGAACAAAAATGCAAAAATAAAAAGTCTTGGAAGTTAGACTTTTTGGCATCATTTGAAAGCCAAAAGTTCAATTAACATATTTTTTAACTCGGTTTTTTTGTAAATTGGTTAACGTAAACTTGGTATGTAAACTTAGTGTGATACAATATAATGCTTTTAGTGGTGCAGCTTCAACAAATTGCGGCCGACTCTTTACATGCTCTTCCATTATTTGTATAGAATCGGAGCACTGTGCTCTAGGTCGATGTTGAAAAGCCATGCCTCCCTTGTAGCGTTCTCAGCCTTTGTAAAGTCTGTTGTTTAGTATTTAGTACTGATGACACTGAAAGTGATGGAAAATGCAACGATCGAGCTTTGTTATTGAAATGGGAGTTCCTTGGTTAAAAAGTAGCGCGCATCGTGACCATTTTACGGCCGACGAGGTGGTACTTCGGAACTGACTCTCCAACTGTTTTGATGTAGAAACAGCTCAGACTTGTACGTCCAAAAAGAGCGCCAAATCTGCTAAAAGCATTATAACATCCGCAGTCTGTAGAATTGTCTGGAAGAATCAGAGCGCTACATTTTTTACTATACAAAAGAATTCTAGCAGAAAGTTTGGCGGCTTACAGAAGGTTTTAAGACCGGAGCGTTTTCCTGTAAGAACGAAGACGGCATACTTAAACTATGGAGGGCAAACTTCTCGAACCTGTTAAATAGTGATAGCTGCGCATGTCACAGAGAATGTGAAGATCCCGATACCCCAATCGTTCACGACAGAATACTCGTTTCGCTAACCGACCATGACGAGGTAGGAATAGCGGTGATATACTGTTCACTAGACAGGGCTAGTTTACCGCAGGGTTGTATCCTTTCACCCTTGCTCTTCAACTTCTGCATCTCGAAGCTCCCTCAACCATCAGAGGGGTCTCCCTGGTCTCATACGCTGATGACTGCACGATAATGGCGTCGGGCAATGACATCGATGGACTGTGCTCCAAAGTGAACAACTTTTTCGCTTTTTCACTCCGAGGAATCTCCAACTTTCTCCCGCTAAATCCACGGCGAATTGTTTTAACACCTGGACAAAGGAGGTCAAACTGTCCCTCAAGGTAAAAGTCGACGACACACCAATTTCGACGGTAAACAATCCCAAAATTTTGGGTGTAACCTTTGACAGTTTGCTCTCCTTCTCAGCGCACACAACTGCAATTGCCACTAAGGTCCAAAATCGCAACAAGGTCCTCAAATGCCTTGCCCGCAGCTCTTGGGGTAGTAGTAGTACAGACCTCTCTCGATGAACAGAACTCACAATTTATAAGGCTCTCATCATTCTCTCCCTTTTGTATGGCGCAGAAATGTGGAGGACGACGTTGAATTCCGAATGGTACTCACGCACCAAGACATTCGGCTACGGTGGCCGCAATGTACCTGTGTGCAAATACTATGATGATCTTAATATTATATCTAAGAATTCAGTTGTGATGAAAAGACAAGCCGAGCATTTCGCGACCCGTCTGGAGCGCACCCATTGTCCATCTTGGAGCTCTAATTTGCTGATGTTGTCCGAGTAAATTTTTAGTTCCCTTGCAGTAATTGCAGAAATAGGTATGCAGTCAATCAGCTGCTTCCTTGATTGCGACTATCTCCACTGGGAGCATACTACAGGGTTGCCCATATGTGATGGACCCATGTGTTTTTTGGGCCAATTCCAATCGACAGGGTTGTCTGCAGACAACAATCTTTACGTCAATTGAATTTTATGCGGGAATAAATGCAAATCAATGCGGATAATTCGATGTAAAGTGGTCCGAGCAATGCCCAACTGCTGAGAACGGCGGTTTTGGGATGCCCTTGGCGACGTCTCAATACTGGCCCGTACAAGAGCAATATTCTCATCCGATCGCCTTGGTCGCATCACCAGTCGAAAACCTTTCATACAACGTTTAATGGTGTTCTTAAGAGGTTAGGTGGGTTACAGAGGTTCAAAAAAAGGGTATTTTTACTTTTTTTTTTCAATATATACAATCATACATTTTATTTAAACAATTCAGCATATCAAAGATACATATTTAAACAGTATTTGGTGAAATTTTTATTTAAAAATTCCGAAAACTCAGCCGTTGGTACCTCATCTCCCTTAACGTCTCACAAAAAAATGCTCTTGCCGTGGACAGCATAACTCATTATTGATTCATTTAAAATCAAAAAACCAAAAATATTTCGTTAGTACATGGATAAATCTCGTTACTGGACGAAGGAAAAAAAAATTTAATTTGAATTTTTGACAGACTTTGAACAAAAAAACACATTTTTTGGACAAATTTTCGTCATGTGTTGGCTCGAAAAAATTAGTTGTAATAAAAAAAAAATCCTTCGTTCAATAACTTGATTATGTTATTCCAAAGATGTGTGCAAAATTTGAACAAAATCGCTTCATAACTTTTCGAGAAATCGTGTCCACCGACTTAAAAAATCGAGTTTTGAGATAAACGCGTTTAAAAACGAAACGCTGCACTGACATGACCTGATGGGCGGAACTTCTGAAGGGTCTATCTCGTAGAATTTTACTCGGATCAATTTGAAATTTTAGGAGAATATTTTAAACATATTATACTATTTAATAAGACAAAAAAAAAATCGATTTTTTGAAATTTTCAAACCCACCTAACCCCTTAAAAGGCGCACTTTTCACATTATTTAATTTTTTATACGCACGTTGAGTTTTCACAGTTGACTTCTTTTGTTGAATGTAAATTTCAACAATTTGGGAGCGTTTGCGTGGCATGTACTGTGCTATGGTAAAAATCTGCTTAGGCTGACGCTTCCAACGCGGTATGTCATTAAGCGATCTGACGTCTCTGTCAAAAGATACAGGGTTGCTAGATGGGAATATTGGCTACCCGTTACAGTGGTCCGATAGCCTAAATTTAAGATTGATGGGGATCTTTTTGTACAATACTACTTTCCTTACACTTCGAGTCATCCGTGAATAGGTTCAAGGGAGGTTAAGCTCAGGGTAATTTATACTTCCTCGTGAATAGGTTGAGCTCCCTCTAAACTATCATTGCTAGTTCAAGTATCTGGTCACTTATTATTTGAGAAAAATAATGGCATATTTTCACATGTGCCGAAGCTTATTTCTCAACTCTGATCATAAGAGATTTCTCATCCTAGAAGCAGTGCGCTATCCATAGTATGAAACTTTCAATTAAATTTCTATTATGAAATGCATCTCTTATTACTTTTTCTGTGATTGCTGCCTGAAAGTTGCACTGCGCTACACTTTTTTTGAACGTAGCGACGTAATAACTTCTTTGTTGTTTTAATCAGTACTGCGTTTGCCACTTTGTTGCTGCTCCTGGCTGTTACGAATACTCACACACACACGCGCAAGAGTATCGTAGGAAGGCAGACAAATTGCACCACTTGTTGCTGGTTGCTAACTACCAGCGGCTGGTTGGCAACATTTTAATCAGCAACATGACAAATTTTTTCAGCAACACACACACACACATCGCACAAACCTCACACATGCATGCTGCTTTTAATTAATTTTCCATTTTTCCTTTCGTCATTCACAAAAATGTTCAACACCAACCAATACTACTACATATGAGCACACACACACGCACACAACACAATGAATACAATAAAAGTAGCTCACACTGGCAACGCTGCCCTTTCAAGTAGAACATACGCAACGTATTATCCTTATCGCCTGCAACCGGCTATGGAGCTGCGCTTGAATGACGCCATTAAAAAGCGCAAACTTCTTTGGCTGAACGATGTGTTGAGCAGCGGGGATGAGTACTTTTTTAGATAGCTGCCAGCGCGGTAGCGAACAAAACACACAAAAAGCAAGGAAAATACACATTTAAGATGTACACAAAAGGCAGCTTAAAGCGTAAACTGCAATGGGCACACAGGCGCACACACACAGATGCAACAGCATGCAAAGTTGAGAATGCATTGATGATTATACAGGCACCTATGAGCAGCTGCTGAGTGCCTTTTGATACGCGCACTACACCAATACACACACATACGTGCATACAGCGTTTGTATGTGTGAGTGCAAACACTTGCCTTCATGACAATATGCCACAGCTACTTCATTTATCCCCCTCTCATTTGCTGCGTTCTTAGCGCCGATGTATAAACAACTGAATGATTGAGCGATTGCTGCGCCTTGAGCGCCGCACAATACGGGAGTCACGTTGCATGGTCGCTGAGGCGCCACACATACTACTTATGCTTCCACGTACGCGTGTAGCACAAAGCCACGCACTGAACTCGTAAATATGAGCAGTGGAAACTCCTCCGCTGAGGCATTTGAGCTTTTGTGCGAAAGTCAATTTGTGTAGGATGATGGCGCTCGGCGGGCTAAGCGACCCATCGCACACATGCACTCATATATGTATTTGTACCTATATATATTTGTGGGCTAGTGGCTGGTGTGCATGTGTGTGTGTGCGTGCGTGTGGTTTGCGGGGCCTGAGTGTTGAATGACACGCTGCATGATTGCGGTAGCTACCATGCGACCGCCACTTCAGCTTCATTTTACCGCTGCGAGCTGCTGACTGACTACTGACTGCCGACTACTGCCTGCTGCCTGCTGCCTGTTGACTGCCGTTCGTCTGCCACATTGGCATTTTATGAGCATTTTACACTGCATTTAATTTAATGAGCTCTTTCAAATTTTATTACTGCGAAAAAATGATGGCTGGAAAAATATATGAATTTATGTGTGGAGTGTAAGCGGCAACGCAAACGTCAATGCCATTGACAGTTTCACGCGTAAGTACTCAATATAAGCTCGATTATATAAATATCTGTGTATGTGCGGGTATAAGGACTTCATCAATTTTTAGCTTCTTGCTTAGATTAGTCAAATGCGTAAGTGACTTGAACGGAACGCTGTTATGTGATGATTTTGTTATGTGCATTAGGGATGTCCTTACTATAGACGCGCACTTGTGCCCATAACGATTGTTCACATAACAGTTGCATGTAACAGTAAAAAGGAAATGAGGTAGATAAGGACATCTCCTTCTTCTTGATTGGCGCGATAACCGCTTATGCGATTTTGGCCGAGTTTAACACTTTCTCGTGTTAACTGAAGCCAGTTGGAAACACCAAGTGAAACCAAGTCCTTCTCCACCTAATATTTGTAACGCAGAGGAGGCCTTCCTATTCCTCTGCTAACACCAGCTGCTACCGCAACGAATACTTTCAAAGCCGAAGCGTTTGTATCCATTCCAAATCTTACTTACTTACTTAGGTGGCCATAACAACCCGTTACCGAGTTACGGCCGACCTCACTAGTTCTCTCCTGGCACCTCTGCTCCGCGCGCGCCTTCTCCAATTCTGTACACCAAGCGAACATAGGGTTTCCTCCTCCTGGTCTTTCCACAGAAGCAATGGTCTTCCTCTGCGTCGGCTCCCTTGGACTTCGCCTTCGAACACCTTCTTTGCTGGAGCTTCTTCATCCATACGCACGACATACCCTAGCCAACGCAGGCGTTGGATGGCGATGCGTTGAACTACGTCAATGTCGGCGTAGAGCTCATACAGCTCGTGGTTCATTCGTGTACGGTAGTCTTCGCCAGCGCGCACAGGACCGAAGATCTTACGAAGAATTTTTTTCTCGAACACCTCAAGAGCGGCTGCATCGCTTTGTGACACTACCCATGCCTCTGCGCCATAAAGCAACACGGGTATGATGAGCATCTTGTAAAGTGTCATTTTGGTCATGCGAGAGAGGGCTCGACTACTCAATTGCTTACTTAGCCCATAGTAACACCTATTAGCAAGAGTGATTCTCCGTTTGATCTCCAGGCTGATATCGTTGTTGCTGTTAGCGGCGGTGCCAAGATAAATAAATTCTGGCACAACTTCGAAGGTATAGTTGTCCGCAATGACGTGCGTTCCTACACGCCATGTGTTTCGCGTTGTAGACAGCATATACTTCATTTTACTCTCGTTCACCGCCAGACCCACTCGTGATGATTCCTTTTCGATAGCAGAAAACGCAGCGGTGACATCTCGCTTACAGCGGCCGATAATGTCAATGTCATCGGCGTACGCAAGGAGCTGGACACATTTGTAGAAAATAGTGCCATTACGATGAACATCTGCTTTTCGGAGCACCCCTTCCATCACGAAGTTGAAGAGGTTGCATGACAGTGGATCGCCTTGTCTGAAACCTCGAACGGTATTGAATGGCTCGGAGAGGTTATTTCCTACCCTGACGGAGCTGGTTGTGTTGCTCAACGTCATTCTGAGCTTCGCTGGTATACCGAACTCGTACAGGCGTACAGGCAATCCCTTATCGGGCTATCGAACGCAGCTTTATAGTCGACAAAGAGTTTTTTCCAGGATTTGGCGTAATGTGAAGATCTGGTCGATGGTGGACTTACCACGTCTGAAGCCGCACTGATAAGGCCCGATCAGTGTGTTGGCAAACGGCGTAAGTCTTCCACATAGGGCGATAGGCAGGACCTTGTAAGCGATGGTTAGAAGACTGATGCCCCGGTAGTTGGTGCAGATCGTCGGGCCATCCTTCTTCAGTACAGGACAAAGAACACTGAGATTCCAATCGTGGGGCATGCTTTCTGCTAGCCATATTTTGCAGATGAGCTGATGCATGGTCCCTATCAGCACATCGCCGCCAGTCTTGAACAATTCAGCGGGCAAGTCGTCAGCGCCAGCCGCTTTGTTATTCTTGAGCCGCTGAATGGCAACTCTGACTTCGTCATGACTAGGTGGTGGAACGTCCAAATTATCGTCGATGGGTAGTATCGGGTCATCTTCTACTGGGGCGGAATTGTGTGCGTCATCGCCAGCAAGTAAATTGCAGAATTGTTCCCTCCATCCATTCCAAATAGTTCTTCTCAAATACTCCAAGTGACGCCTCATTGGATGTGGTCATCGTCCAAGTTTCTGCGCCATAAATAGGCAGGGAATGATGAGAGCCTTATAAAATGTGAGTTTTGTTCGTCGAGAGAGAAATTTACTACTCAGTTGCCTACTTAGTCCAAAAACTACTTACTTAGTTGTAATATCAAAAATTAATTCTTGAAATGAAAGTAGGCACAAAATCAGCAGCAGTTGCCCGGAAGAGTGACACATTTTACTATAAAAAGTAGCAGTTGACACACTCATTCCATTAAGTACCAGTTTGCTAAGAATGAGAGTATAAAATTTCATAAAATTATTGGCCACCAAAGATAATGAAGAGTGAGCTGAAAATCTCGAGCAAAACGAAAGAAAAAAAATTGGAAAATCCTTACATGAAATGCCTTAAACCGTAAGTTGCAGAGGCGAATAAATCTGTTTTTGTTTGCTCAATGACATAATGACAAGACTTTGGAGACAGTTGAATAGCAAAGAGCAAATTATTATAATCTTCTTTTCGTCGGTATTTGGGGGGGATTGTTGAAATTTTGACACCCTGCGCTGACGGGGCATGACAATGTCAAACTCGAAGAGCGGAAGTAGGTGTGAGAAAATAAAAACCCAACTGCAATGCATACACACATACATACATACATACATACATACATACATAACGTATATCTTTGGCATAGCACAAAAAAAGTCAAATAATTTTGCCGACTTTTTAATTTCTTTGTAAATTACTGGCGACCCACGGCCTCCATAAATGCGAAGGAATAATTTTGTACAAATAGGTAAGTATGTAAATATGTATGTGTGTGTGCATGTAAGTTGGATGGCATTATGCGGCTGTTGCTGCTCGTAAAGTACGCATAAATAGCTTATGAAACATAATACCATTGTTGTTTTTGTTACTTTTGTTGCTTTCGTATTATAATGCCTGTCTTTCATTGTATGTGTGGGTCAGTTGTCTATCGACGCTTGCCGCTGGGCTGGCTGATGGTTTTGTAAGGATGATAGGTAGGCGAAATGTTCATTTCACTTTTACTGTAGATGCAGAGCTTTTGTACGGACATAAGTGTGTTTCTGTGTGTGTGTGGGTGCTGAATAGAAGAATTATTGCAAATAAGTACTTTTACATAGAAATATGTAGTGTGTTTTTAGGCTGACATAAGTAATGCTGACTTTTGAACTTAACTTTGTTTCTGCCTTTGAGCTTTCTTTTTGTTGGTGATAATGATGTGAATTTAATTTTGTACGAAAAAAAAACGTGATTTATGGGAAGAAAAGTTTTTTATTGCACTATTGTTAGCACTCAAATGGAAAGTAAGAACTGGTATATAAAATTTGAGATGGTAAATTACTTTAAAACTGCTTGAAGTAAATTTTCGTACATTTTTATAGTATTAAGGGGTTAGGGGTAGTCAGAAAGCCGAAAAAATTACGATTTTCAATAATTTGGTTTTGCTAGTCAGCTGCTTTTTTACAAAACTAAAAACATAGTATTAAGGGGGGAGCCTGGTTTATAAGGTCAAAAAAATACCAATTTTTTTTTTCGTTTTAAGCGATTCCTAATATATTTCAAAGTTACAGAGCCTAATTCTCAATATTTCCGTAGATACGAGTACTCGTACAAAGCCAAAGGTAGGCGAGCGTTAGGTAGTTACGCTGTGACCGAACAGCTATAGTACAAACTTTATCTTCTTTTCTCGACTTTTCATTTTTATGATTTCTTTGAATTGGCGTACATGAATGAAAAAAAACTAATGAACCTCTTGAAATGAATCATAACTTGTTCCCTCCAGTATTAAATTCTCTTCTATTTGAACTAACATAATAGATAAAAAAAAATTTTTCAAGATTTTTATACCAAGTTGAAGTGATTTTTTTTTTATAGAAAGGCATTTTTTTCTTTAAAACCTCCAAAAAGTTGAAATATTGGAATTTCTCTCAGTTTTCTTAGTTTATCTAGAATAAAAAATCATGATAATTAGAAATCCATTTGAATTTTTTGCTTTAGATAATAATTACGAGCTGTATCTTGTACGCCAGTTGGAAACTCCAGCGTTGCAGCGCTCAACTAATTTCTATGTTAAACATTTTTTTCAACTTATTTTAACCAGTACAACATTTTTTTATACTTTTTAAATGTTCATTAAAAGATAGAAAAAACTTTGCAGTGCTAAATTAATTTTTTCCTTAAAAAAAAAATCGGAATGAGATGCAATTTTTAGACCTCATAAACCAGGCTCCCCCCTTAATATCTCATGTTTCGACTTGACTTTGGCAAAATTTCAAAAAACAAAAATCAATAATAGTAAAAGTAATCGCTGTTTGTGTGGAGCCCGTTTATCCCCAAGTCCCTTGCGGTGATCATCACAAGCACTTGAAGATTCATCTAAAATCAAAAGCAATTAGTTTTATTAATAGATAATCTTGGGTCTGATCGAAGCTTTTTTTCAAAATTAACAATATGGCGGCCTCAGGAAATATTTTTCAGATTTTCGAGAAAAACACCGACAATTAATTGTTAAAAAAAATTTAAATTTTCGAAAAAAAACCTTTGATCAAAGCCAGTATACATTTTTTGAAATCTACCAAGCGGTTTTTAAGTTAAGGTGGTCACCAGTTCAAAAAACATAGTTTTGAGAAAAAATCATTTAAAGTTTTGCTATCGATTACCAGAGCGCCCGAGCGTCCTTTGTTAATTGTTGAATATCTCGAAAAGCATTTGTCGGATTCACTTCAAATTTTCACTCAACATTTTTAAGATATTGCACTTTAAGAAAATACAAAACAAAAATAATCCAATTTTATGGAAATTCACCAGAATGACTGAATTGTAGAATGACAAAGCAGGGCGCAGGTTGCTATGATAACGATTTTTGCTCACTAAGTAGGTCATTACTTATTAAAAATCTATTGAAGTTTCAGCTTTATCGTTCACACGGTTTTATTTGTATTGTCAATTGCAGCAAGAAACGTTTGCTAATTAGAGGAATGGGAAAAATTGGTATTCAGATGGTGATTGAGAACGATTTTTGATTCCAGCTCTTTTCGATGCTTTCAGTTTCCCTTTCAACTGTTCGCCTTCAAGTTTCCCTTGGTCTACCAGGCGTACGACCAATACTCGTGAGAGGGTTCCACCCCTTATTGCACTGACAAACGTTATTCCGATAGAACTGAATATCAAGAAGATCGAAACTATGAGGGCATTAGGTTAAATGAAGCGAGTAGCTGAAACGAAAAAGCTTATGGTCATGCCAGTCTATTATTGGGAGAAACTCAGTACATCTCGGAGAGAACTGACTACATCACCCCAATTCTCTTTCACATTCTGCAATTCTCTTTTCATCTAAGGAGGAATGGAATAAGGGATTCTCATTAAATAATGTCAACATTCCAGTCTAAACAGATGGCTCTAAAATGGATTGTGGTGTTGAAACAGGCTGTGAATTAAAAAATCTGTGCATCTTCCTAATGCCTGCAGTGTCTTCCATTGTCTTCTACTAATCCTGGGCTTATCTTTTAAGAGCAATATCGCTATTATTTCGGAGCACTGGATTCGGCTGCAAAAATCTCTAAACTGGTGGTAGAAAGCAGAAATAGCCTTACGACATTGAGCACAAACCACAAAGTTACCTTAATCTGGGTTGTGGGACATCGGAACATTGAAGGGGTCTGCCATGAACACCGCACTTGTAGTATCGGTATTCACACCATTAGGTGCAGTTAAGAATATAGTTTCCCTTAAATACTTTCGAATCGCTGATCATAGATGGAGAGGTCAAACGACATGCAAAATAAGCAAAATGTTATGGCCCACCTACAACCACAAAAAATCTTCAGCATCGATAAACATGAAACAATGGGACGCCTGACGATTCATGCAGTCATACC
Source organism: Anastrepha obliqua (assembly GCF_027943255.1). Classification (NCBI taxonomy): domain Eukaryota; kingdom Metazoa; phylum Arthropoda; class Insecta; order Diptera; family Tephritidae; genus Anastrepha; species Anastrepha obliqua. The sequence continues at coordinate 14,970,715 of NC_072893.1, forward strand.
TGGCTTTTGGTCAATCGAAGAACAAGCAGCCAAAATCGACAACCCTCATAACACACACTGTAAGCAACCAGAAAAAAAGATACGATTTTCTATTTCCTCTGTGAAGGCCCTGCCCTATGGAAGGATAGAATGTCAACCCTGAGCAAACCACTGTTCGAGAGTCTTGAGCAACTGCCTGGCTTAGACGTCAATAACCTATTAAAGTTCTGAATATAGTCATGTTGTAAATAACCGTTGAAAAAGTTGGTAACGAGGATGTGCCAACAAAATGGTGCGGAAGCGCTAGTTGGATTCTAGATGAGTTACCACTTCAACCAACCATTCACAGTATTTAATGGATTTGGTAAATTGTGACTTATTTATTTTCAGACTAAAAAAACAAAAAAAAAAAAGGTTTATTGGTGAGGATGTAATCGCTTAAGCTGATACTTATTTTGAGGACCTTCCGATATCTTGCTCTTTAAATGGTTGACAAAAGTTATGTTGAAAAATAATAAGAAAAATATAAAATAATTTCATTTTCTAAGGACTTATTGAACGACCCTCGTAGTAAAGTCTATCTCAAATGCCAATATCGGTGGCTAAGGCTCTAGAAAATGTCTTCGATTGATTCCTATGTTTACGCCGTAGCAGAAATTGTGTGCTATGCTCCTTGACCGTGAGGATTGAAGGTGTTGCTGGGGAAAAACCAGGAAGCATCCCGTATCTGTCTTGATAGCAATATTCTGGCTGCTGACTCTAACTCACGAATTAAAGATTTTGGATTTTTCGCATAATACCAGTATTACAACAAAATACCGACCAGAAATAGGAGGTCCGGCGTGGCAACCAATAGGCTCGCTAGAAACACTATCACTGAACTCAGGCCACAAAGTATCGTTTATATGTTGGGTCATGTGATATTAAGCGCCATTTTGTTTAAACCGAAGTTTATCTGAGTTCCAATTTTCCATTAAGTAATCCTGAATCTGTAGCGCTCATTTCAACACAAACATCGGTTCTCCTACATGGTACTCACACCCGATTTGTGTCTGATCCCATAAGTCGACGTCTTGCAACGTTTGTTAACAAATGCTTCAGAATTATATGTCATATTTTTGGCCGAGAACAATCTCCAATATGGACCTACTTCTGCTTGCTAAAAGCTACCGAATCGATTCCGAAATAAAAAGACCAAAATGGAATTAGATTGGACATACATTCCGTAGAGAAGACGATAATGTTGCCAAAAAGGCTTTTCAATTGAATCCGCCGAGAAAGCAATGCATTAAATAATCTTCAATCTTGGGTGTGTCTGGTTGATACATAAAATTAAGCTGCACACGCATAGGATACCCAAAAATTACTGCCGAAAGGCTTCAAACTCTAATAAAAAATATTGGAGAAGGAGTCGATTTCTGTGTTGCTACTGGCAGATATTATTTAAAAGAAATAGGTAAGCAAAAGGCAGAAATCCAAGTTCAGAAAAGCGGTAAAAAACGATTAAAAAAGTGCGTACTATGCTAACACATAACATAAGTGAAACTTTCAAGGCAGACAAAGAAAAAGGGGGAGAGAGAATGAGAGAGAGAGAGAAAAAGAATATTTATCTAAATAAATTCACAACATTTGCAGAGAATACAAAAAGACAAAATTTACAAAAAACGGAGAAGGGTCGACCGGTGTAGGTAAACGACGGACATAAGCCGTGGCAACAACGCGCACTATCACCTGAACAAACGCAGCGATTCCAGGACCGCAGCAACGGCACAAATTACCGCAAGGCAATACCAATAAATCCGACACCGGAATGGATAGCACTTTATAGTACGCACAAGCATTAGCCAGGAAAAGGAAATATGCGCCAAAAAGTAGGCACCAAAAAAAAAAACGCCCTAAACAGTATATTTCCTTGATATAACGCAAAAAAGTAGGTATTTTTAGGCACCAAAAATATATATCCTACAAATTTGCACAACAAACAAGCGCCAAAAAGTAGGCAGTGTTATTTCTCACTAGACATTAGCAGCTACAAAGAAAAACTCAGAAAAAATAGCCTAAAGTGTATCTAAGATAGATATAAGGTATAGCTCTCTCACTCCTTTTTCTCTACGCTATATCTTTTTTCTCTCTCGCGGAACGAAAATGCCCAAAACGTTGCATGGCCTCGAAATTCTACTCCTCATTCTCGCTAATCCATCGACGACTAAGAAGTTTCACTTCAATATAAAAATAAAATAAATAGCATAAATAAAATAAATAAATAATTAATAAAATTAAAAAAAAATAAGTAATTAAGTATCGAATAAATAGAGAACAAAAAATAAATAAAAAATATATTTTGAACTTGGATGACCCTTTATTTTGTTACTTGCTTCAAAGTGCAGCGACAATGTATCGTTTGCTGTCAATATAAAAATATACATAACGGCGCGTACACACACACAAAGCGTCGCATGCCCCACTACTAATATATGCGTCACTACTCGAAGTCAGGAAAGAACGCTGACCTCAGCCACACCCCATAAAAATTAAAGCGATTGCTACTCCGAGTTCAGTGTAGCAAATTGTGGCTTTAGTAAAATGAGTAGACCACTAAATAAGAGCTAAAGTCAAATTTGTATGTAATACCTAAAGCAGTCGTGGATTGGTGTGCGTTACTTATTAAGGCATTAAGGATATGCCCGCTGAGTGTTAGTAGCTGCTGTTGCGGGATCTACGCTGCACGTCGAGACGCAGCTGGTGGTTGCCACCGAGACGATACGTCACTCGATAGTAGTGAATGAATGCGATGACTGTCGTTGACACTGATAGGAGCGACACAATTATGTGCACGTACACATATACAAACATACACATATAGAGAATTTATACATAAGTACTATATATAAGGATGTATCCATGTATGTATGTATGTGTGTATGCATGTCTGTATATGCGCAGAGCAAGAAGAGTAGCAAAGTGATGGTTGCTGGCGGTCTATTGACTTATTCCGCGCTGTAAGTGTTTGCCCCAGCATTCTTGTTGTATGTAGGGGTGTGTGTGCGTGTGTGTGCCCTTTCGTCTTTGCCGCTACAAATTCATAAAATTCAATGTCGACACATCCACCTAATTTCATTTCGTGTTCCTGTTCTCATTTCATTATATGTCAGCGCGTTGTAATACTCAATTCTCCTACTTTGGCATACCAACTTTTCATTCCTCGCCCTCCTTGCTGCTCTTCATTTCTTCATTTCTGCCTTCTTTGCCTTTCTACTTGCATTCAATTTTTTATTTTCGTTTTCGCCTGTTGCTGCCATGTCATCTTGGCCAATTTTTTTTTCTTGTGGTTCTCGTTTGTTATTTCGCTTGTTTCTGTCAAGCGTAGTTGTTGTTTTTACTATCGTTATCATTGACATGTTTCGCATAGGTTTTTGTTTTTTGTTTTTTTTTTGCTCCACTTCTTGTCTCTGCTCGCTGCTGCTCGATAGTCGCTACTATCAGCGGGTGGCCCTGTCGAATTCTCTGCATAAATTGATGCGGCTTTCGCGGCATTGCACGGAATTCGCTGTACTTAACTGTATGTAATTCATGAGCTGTAGTGTGGCTGTGTGTGTGGGTATCTTGCGTAAATGTGTGTGCCACGTTTTGTGTTATGTCCTGCGCGCGTATGTTCTGCTATTTTATGTAAGATAATGTTGCTGTATGTTCTTGGTTGTAACGGTTATTTCTACATGTTCAAGCTAATTTGATGTCGCTGCAGTCCGAGGATAATTTAAGTATATCAAGCGATTTCCCGTGACTTTGTGCAATGCCATGGAGCGGCTTTAAGAGCTAAATGAGTCAGTACATACACACATGCGTTTGTATGTATGGCAGTTATACTTATATATGCGTCAGTACAAGTTGTTAGCTCATGCAAGGAGTATAGTTTGTTGAACGAATTAAATTATTATATGATTTAAGGCTTCCGCCAGATATAGAAAAAGGGAGTGGCTTTCGTTGAAATCAGTTAGTAAATTTAGATTTAGATTTATTGGAGGTTTGCACGTCTTTTGTGCTCTCTGCTCATCACAGTACCTCATCACTTATAAAAAATTTATTGCGCAATTAGAAATCTGATATTGAAACCATTCGAATTATGATAGGCTCCAACGGGTCAAGAAATATTACATTTATTTAAAACTTCATTTCAATTTCTTCCCAGAAAATATAGGAGACTTAAATTATGAGGATGGCGAAGGATTTCAACAAGCCGTAATGTAGATAGGATAAGTTTATCCGGACAAAAATAAGGAAGGCAAGGAGGGAAGTAGATCACTGTCGGCATTCAAAAAGAAAAACATCTGAAGACGAAAATAAAGAAAAAGCCAAAACACATTTTCAATGTACTTTTTTAATATTTGGTAACATAAATTAAAGTAAACAAAAAACTAAAAATAAAAAAGAAAATTTGAGGTTATGAAGAAGAAGTTGTGCTTAAAAAACAAAAACTATTAAGCAAATGCAATTTCAAAGGCTCAAATTCAAAGTGAAGGTGAAGGAGGCAACACAAAAATAAGATTTATAAATATTTAGATTTATTAGGTTTGGGAATAAGTTCGTATCGTATTTACCGAAGACTTTTATTTTAACAAAAAACACTAATTATTTTAATAAGTTCATCAATTTTACATTCGCCGTTGCTGTTCACAACCTCTTCGCACCTCCGGACTAATTTTTTGAAGCCGTCCCGCTAGAACTCACCTGGTCTGGTGTCATGGAAGCTGTTGAGCCAGTCTTTAAGGGCCTCTTTCGGCAGCCGTAGCCGAATGGGTTGGTGCGCGACTACCATTCGGTATTCACAGAGAGAACGTTGGTTCTAATATCGGTGAAAACACCAAAATTAAGAAAAACATGTTTCTAATAGCGGTCGCCCCTCGGCAGGCTATGTCAAACCTCCGAGTGTATTTCTGCCATGAAAAAACTCTTCATAAAGAAAAATATCTGCCATACGGAGTCGGCATGAAACTGTAGGGCCCTCCATTTGTGGAACAACATCAAGACGCACACCACAAATACGAGGGGGAGCTCGGCCAAACACCCAAAAAGGGTGTACGCTCTAATTATATATGTATATATATATAATATAATATATATATATATATTCTTACCGCAGGTAATGCGCTTAATATGGTTTGACAAGGAGCAGAAAAAATGGTAATCGGTCGTTGCAAGGTCCGGAGAATATAACGGATGCTGAAGAACCTCTCATTCGAGCTCTTGGAGTGCGGCTTTGACGACTCGTGTAACATGGGGCCTAGCGTTATCGTGTATGAGTACGGTTTGCCCATGTTGATAGGTCCTTCAGCCTCATTCACGCGGTATAGCTGCGCAATGTGGAGCTCCTTGCTGACCGTGGCATTCTTTTCGAGCATTTCTCATTGCACCATGCCCTCTCAGTCCCACCAAACACATATATTGACCTTCGTTGGATGAAGATCCGGCTTGACTCCCGGCTTTGGTGTATCTTTTGGAGCCACCCACTCTTTTCCTGGCTTCATATTGATGTCTGATACCATTTCTCGTCTCCCGTGGCGATTCGATAAAAAGAGCGCTGTTTATGACTGCGTATCGCTCGATGGCGGGCGAGATGCAGCGAAGCAGTTTGAAGGCGACTTTCTTTGTTTTGGGTTGAGCTCGTGAGCCTCTATACTCTCAATTTTTTGGTAAATTCTATTGAATGAAGGTGATTGAGAATCGTTTTATGATCGCTGTTCATTTTTTCCGCCAATTCAATACTGGTTTGGCCATCTTTCTCCTTCAAAAGTGATTCGAGACGTTCTTCATCGCATTCAGAAGGTCTTTCGCTGCGGGACATGTCATCGACGTCAAAGTCGCCATTCGCCATTCCCCATTTTTGAACTGTCCAAACAATTTCCGCGCTGTAGACTCGCATGAGACACCTTACCCATACACATCACAAATGTTCCGGTCTGCTTCGGCAGCTTTTTGACCTCGATGAAAAGCAAAGAACAGCAGGTGTCGAAGATGTTGATTTTCGCCTCTTGGATATTCCATTTCTAAGCCTCAAAAGTAATAAGACATTAAATAACTCAAAAATACCATTAAAGAAGTTCTGTAGAGCAGAAAGAGGTCTATCGAATGAGTACTTACGCTTTGACAAACAGCGAATAAATCGTTGTAAATTTAAAGAAAATATGAAAACGTTATGAACTTATTCCCCAATGCAATATTTATTTGTTTAGTCTAAGCACACAAGTTTTAGCAAACTATTTACAATGAAAAGTACAGCAGGTTAAGTTAGGCTAACTTGAGTGTCTGTCATCCGCCAAAACACGAGCTCATCCTTTACACTGCTGTGTTTCCTTTGAACCCACCTGTGGATTTAATAAATCTTCTTTATTTTGGTATCCCTATTGGAAAGACCTCCTCAATGCTGTAAAGAAAGACGATTCTCAGCAAGGAGAATATTTTGCTGTATAGAGCAATGCATGTACACAGGAGGTGTTGCACACTTTACTTTTCTTCAATATCTTTACAGCTTCGACAAAGGGCATTTTGTGGAACCCCCAGTCTATTTGCATGCCTTCCAAATAGGCAATGTCCTATAAGTACCCCTATCTTATTTTTCACATCCGATTTTGTGCGGCCGTGGTTCCACTCTTGTCAAGTTTGCTTGCTTAATTGGAAAAAAGGTGATTGCCACCAACGGAAATTAGCAGCATTGATAGAGTGTCTATTTGTTAATAGTCAATATAGTTTATATCTGTGTAATAGCCAAGGGTCGATGTTAGTGAATTATCTTGGTGAATATTTGGTGTTGTACCTTTCCTTGTAAGGTCATCTTTTTTGCATATTACTTTCAATATTTTTAGGGACTGGCACCCAGTTCAGGTTTATTTTAAATATTGCAATACTTCGCATAATAATTTGTGGCACTCAGCTACTATTTTTCCGGAGTATTTTGCTGTCTCTAATGATTTCAAAGCTTCTTGACTATCCGAGTAGGTATATACATACTTCCCCTATACTTAAGGGTAGAGTATCTATCGACTCGAATTAAACTCTTAAAGAATATAAAATAAAGCAATTAAAAATACACTTTCCAGAGATGAAAAATAGAAGAGAACTCGCGATTAAATTGACTTCACTTAAGACTTGAACAAGAGCACCACTAAGCGAATACTCTGTTTTCCCTTTGGCTCCATAGCAAGATAAAAAGTTACGAAGATTAAGCAGATCTAATTGTATAAAAAAATTAAATTTAGTTACTTAATATTGTATTTATATTGATTGCTTGTATTATAGTTGCCAATTTTGGCTTGCTTTTGTTTACATTTGTGTCTAATCTGTAAGGTAATTTTTTCCATAAATTATTAAAATAAATCACTTATTTTTTTTTAACAGCCGAAAGCCTCTGCTTATATGCTTTAGTTGCCTTAATAATTTATTATACGCTAAGCTTTACAGAATAAAAATAAAATAAAGTAAATTGTTTGCAAATGAAACGAACAGTCAATATTGCCACTGACGAAGTTATAAACAAATGGAAGCGAAAGGACTTATCTACTCGCATCCAAAAACTTTAGATTAATCAAAAGTAAACGAAATGAATATACAAGAAGTGGCTTACTCTAGGTTAGGTTTGAATTTGAATTTGAAAAGGTCGAGCCAAGGAGCACCAGGAGATTTGGTGGCTCCCAAAACACTCAGGCTAAAAAGCCCATTGTATTTAAAGCTCTGGAAAGGGGGTAGATAGTCAAGGAGGGAGGGAGAAAAGTATCAGAGAAAGAGATAGGAAAGAATAGAGACAGAGATAGAGATAGTTAGTCCTGTGAGAATTTTCCAGATTCTTTGACAAATCTGTAAATATCCTCCAGTTTTAGAGAACGAATATTACCCATTCCCATGACATCGGAACCCAATACCCGTAGTCGCGCTCTAGCAAAGGCAGGACACTCACAGAGAAAGTGCTCAGTGCTATCCGCCTCCTCCAAGCATGACAGGCATACCGGGTCCTCGATGATTCCAATGGTGGTCATATGCTGACCCCATGGGTTGTGTCCTGTAATGATGCCGACCATCAACCGAATGTCTTTCCTTCTAAGTTTTAGTAGAAAGTTTGACAGTTTTCTGTTCGGACTTGTCACAAAACACTTTGCAGTTCTGCAGCGTTCTAGACCGGACCATCGCTCTTTATGTAGATTGCCTACATAATCGTTGATCCAGTTCTTGATTCCTGCGGGACTGATTCCGATTATTGGCTCTGGCCCCTGTGGGGGCACCGCTGATCCACGGTTGGCCAATTCGTCGGCAATTTCGTTTCCTTGAACACCGGAGTGTCCCGGAACCCATATAAGTACAAGCCTGTTTTGTCTTGCGACAGAATTAAGCTTCTTCTTACATTCTTGAACAATCTTTGAGGTTTGCTTCGCGTTCTCCAGGGCCTTCAATGCAGCCTGACTGTCACTGAAGACTCCAATCTGTTTCCCGCTCCATCTCCTCTCGATTATCCATTCGGCTACTTTTAGGATGGCAAAAACTTCTGTTTGGAAAACAGTTGCCATTCCCCCCATAGCGTAGTGATACTTATTACTATCGTTTAAGTACCATCCGGCTCCAGACCCTATTTCAGTCTTGGACCCATCGGTAAAGAAAATATCCGTCAAACCTCCCTGCATGCCTCCTGGATTGCTCCATTGCTCACGCAATGGAAATCTGACATCAAATTTCCTTCCGAATGAAACTGTGGGTATCAGGTCATCTTTAGGTGCCAAAAACAGTGGACACTGCTCCGACAGCAACTTAAAGATTTCTCTGTGTCCCGAAGTTCCATCTTCGTGCCAGAGACCATATTTATGGAGTCTGCACATTGCTTTTATTGCTTCCTGTTGTATCTTAAGATCCAGGGGGAGCAAATCGAGCATAGCATTTAGGGCATCTCCAGAGGTTGTACTCATGGCACCCGTGATGCATAAACATACACTTCTTTGCAGCCTGTATAGTTCCCGGATTGTGGACTTAACCATGCTCCGTCGCCACCAGACCACAGAAGCGTAAGTGATGATTGGTCTGATAAGTGCCGTGTATATCCATAGGACCACAGCAGGTTTCAGACCCCAAGTTTTGCCAAAGGCTCTACGGCATTGCTGAAAAATCTTCAATGCACGATTCACCTTCAGTGAAACGTGTGTCTCCCAAGTCAGCTTCTTATCCAAAATTACTCCTAGATATTTAACTTCGTTGGAAAGACCAAGTGTCACACCTTTCAGTGTTGGAAGACTGAGTCCATCCAATTTCCGTTTTCTCGTAAACAAGACTATGGTTGTTTTGTTCGGATTAACGGAAAGACCTTGTCTCATGCACCAATCATCGATTTTGTCAAGAATCCTCTGCACTTTCGTGCAAAGCCTCCTTAAGGATTTATCCGATGTTAGCGCACAGACGTCGTCCGCATATGCTTGGACATGAAAGCCGAGTTCCTGCATCTCCACTAATAGGGAGTCTACGACGAAGCACCACAGCAGCGGAGAAAGAACACCCCCTTGGGGACATCCTTGCTTGGCCCTGACTGTGATTTGCTCGTCATCGCTCCCACCAGCGGTTAACAGCCTCTCAGAGAGCATGGAGTATATCCATTTTATAATGGCTTGATTAACTCCGTGTCGTTCGGCAGAAGAACATATCGAGCCGAAAGTGGCATTATCAAAAGCCCCCTCAATGTCCACGAACACGCCCATTGTGTATTCGTCAGCTTCCAGCCCAGCTTCAATCTTGCTAACAAGATCGTGTAAGGCTGATTCACATGATTTTCCACTCTGGTAAGCGTGTTGATTTCTACTAAGTGGACTTCTCGGCAATACCCCCACTCGAATATGTTTCTCCACCACTCGTTCCAGACTTTTCAACATGAACGATGTCAAACTGATTGGTCTAAAACTTTTTGCTAGGGAATAGTCATCTTTTCCTGGTTTCGGAATAAATACTACTCTTACGCGTCGCCATAGGGATGGTATATAACCAAATGCAAGACAGGCTGTAAAGATCCTTTTCAGGGCCTCAATTAGCCTGTCTCCTCCTTTTTTAAGCATTGCTGGATATATTCCGTCAGGTCCAGGGGACTTAAAGTTTTCAAAGGAAGATAAGGAAAACCTTATCGATTCCCTTGTCACTATCCGACTAGCAATATACCAGCTGTACCTAGAGGTTCCACCATTGCCACCGTTGTTGTTCATGCCACTCTCACCTTCAGAGAGAGTTCTACTACCCGGAAAGTGGGTTTCGAGTAAAGCATTAAACGTTTCCGATTTGGAAATGGTGTATGAACCATCAGGTTTTCGAATGGAATCCAGCCTTACTGAGCGGTCTAAATGAAGGACCTTACAAAGTCTCGCTGTTTCCCTCATTTCTTCGACGTTACTGCAGAAATTTCTATAGGATTCAAGTTTGGCTTGCCGTACTTTCTTCTTATATTCTCTCTGTGTAAGTCGATGATTGGCCCAGTCCTCTTCTGTTTTGGTCTTCAAGGCCTTATTAAGAAGTTTCCTGGACCGTACACGAAGCTTCGACAGTTCAGGGTTCCACCAAGGAACCGCTTTCCCCTGTCTGCTTTGCCTGAGTGGACACAGTTCCTCGAAGCAATTGATTAAAGTACCTTCTAATTTCTTAGTCGCATCTTCAATCATTTCTGCTGATTTGAGTTTTTTCAGGTTTGGTAATCGCTCTGTTACAAGCTCACCATACCTGTCCCAGTCCACATTTCGAGGATTCCTACCGGAAGGTATTGATATTGTGTCAATTCCCAGTCGGAATTCGATAAGACGATGATCAGAAAGAGAGTCCTCTTCCAAAACTCGCCATCGGTTGATTTGATTTCCAACTGACCTATTGGTAAGTGTTAAATCAATCACCTCTTGTCTCCTTCTGGTCACAAAAGTTGGTTTGTTACCAGTGTTTTGAATGACCAAATCGGATGACAGGATAAAATCCAGTAACTTGAGACCTCTGGGGTTGCATTTGCTGCTTCCCCACACAATGTTCTGTGAATTTGCGTCACAGCCCACTATTAGCCCCAGATTATTGGATTCTGCGTACTTGACCACTTCTCTTAGCTCCCTCGAAGGAGGTGGCTGTACAGAGTCATAGGGTAGGTAGGCCGAAACTATGATAGCTTCGACACTGTTCCCACTTTTCCAGTACTTTATTTTTGCAGCAACGATATCTCCAGAGCATAGCTCTTTTAACATCGTGTGTTCGATCAACCTCGGCATGATAATACATGCTCGCGGTCTCACATTCCCTTCACAATGAAGTATTTGTCCCCACGACATAGCACTTAGACCACAGATACGCTTGTGACATACCCATGGTTCTTGTATAAGTATTATGTGTGGGTTTGTTTGCAGTTTTGCATGCCTACGGCACAAGAGAGCCGTAGACGCTTTGCTATGCTGCAGATTAATCTGTGTAAATATTACTTCAGTCATGAGACTGAGTATATTTACGCTTTGTCCTCCACCTTATCCTGGACGCGGAACTGGATCCGCCCCAGATGTAGGTGAGGACGGCAACCGTACTTCGACTTAAGCACCTTGAGGGACCCAAGATCGATACCCAGTACCAGGTGGGAACCCGTCTCCGAAGTGGTGGCGGATTTCTGCCTGGTGCAGGAGTATACTCTCCAGAGAGTCGTGTCAAGATCCTTGTTCTGAACACGGATGCGTTTGAGGAGTTCTGCTGAATTACAGGAAGGACCCGGAATCCAGACACTCGCTCGTACCAGCCTTTCTTTGCTACTCTCAACAAGAATAAACTTGCTGTTTTCGCAGGCTGGAATCTTTGCTATAGCTTTTTCTAGCCATTCTCGGGAAAAAGCATTGGAACAGTGCACCTTTACGATGCCGTCCACCACGCTTTTCCCCTCGAACGTCGGCGCGTCTTTCGACTCACCGATAGCTTTCCAAAGATAGCTATCAAGATAGTCTTGTTGCCCTTTGGACAGTAGACCATCTTGTTTGTCGGTATGTATCTCCACCGTCATTGCCTTTGCTGCCATTCTCGCGAATGATTCGCCAGACGTTGACGGAAGAGTGTCATTCGACATTTGAGGTCCCTTAGCCTCTGCCTTGTCAGGCAAAGGTTTGTCTGCCTTGGATTGGGTCGAGGATGCAGGCATTTCCGAATTCCGTCTCTCGACTTTCCTCTTCTTTGCCTTTCTCCTCTTCCCTGTCGTTGGCACAGACCCCGTTTCGTTTCCGGAGGAGCGCAGCGCTACAGAGGAATCCTCTGTTCTGCCACGCTTTCCCGTTTCCGTTACAGGTGTCGAAGTTGACGGAGCTTGAGTCCTTGCCTTAGCTAGTGCTTCGGCTTGCCTCGCCTTCTGTCTCCTTCGTTTGATCTGCCTTGCGGTTAGACCAACACCTGCGTTCGAATCTCCAATAACTTCGGTCTTTTTACCGGTACTTACCTGATTCGCACCAGGTTTAACCGTTATCAAAGACTTACTCGGTACCAGAGATCCGTCTGAGTCTACTGAGAGATTGTCCGCCATCTCCACATCCTCCACAACTTGTTCAGTTGCTTCAGATCGTTTCGACGGCGGTGTATCACTCACACTCACTCGGCTCTCCATTGGCATAGCCAATGTGCCATGTTTCACCACTAGTAGTTTGCTTCCTCCGGAACCCTGGGTGTCAGTTCCGGTCATAGGGGAATGTGGGGTTCGGGCCTGCACATCCGATGCCCGAGCCGTCGATTGCTCGACGGGAGGATTTCCCAGAAGTGGGTTACCTCGTGCAGAGAGATCCTTGTTGAGCCTCCACATTGTAGAAAAATGCATTTTATACCTCCTGCCAGGTTGTCGGTACGGTACTCTCCACATAGTACTTGGGTGGCCACCAATTCCGCCGTTCCGCGGTTGAGTGGATACCCAATTCCTATGTGGAGCTGTCCTCTTAGTTCGTGGTAAGTTAATCTCCATAGAATGGGGTTAACTCCCCACTTAAGCCTCATCCCCGCGGCAAGGAGACCGACATGACAAGGTTAGGTTAGGTTGTAGCGGTTTCTCACTATGGCACACACTCAGGTTCATAGGCCATTGGGACGCCAAATGGGGAATTTGCCCTTATCTCTACCTAGACCAGTGTGTACTTTTCAAAAAATGTAGAAGATCTCTGATTTCCATAGTATTGAGATCATTCAAATCATTAAAAAATGTCTGTTTAAGTGGTGAATCTACCTTTGGAATATAGAAAAATAATAACATAGAAAGCGCGAGGCCATCTTTTCCTCTTCTTCGACAGCTTCTGCAGAAATCATAGCTCTCCACGTCCATGCTCTGGCGGTTTCTGCCTATTAGGGTGGCATAAAATGAATTAACATAAAAACAAAAAAAGTTAATGATTCATTTTGCCGAGTTGATGGCTTAACCAGGCTGAAGGCAGAAGAAGAACAAAATCATCATGTCAGACGAGGCTCATTTCTTATTGAATGGGACGGTAAACAAGCAAAATTGCCGTATTTACGCCACTGAAAATCCTCACGAAACTCAAGAGGTACCTCTTCACGACGAAAAAGTCACTGTTTGGTGCGGCGTTGGTGCGAAAACGATTATTGGGCCGTTTTTCTTCGAAAATGAAGATGGTCAAGCTGTTACCGTCAATCAGGAGCGGTATCGCGATATTCCACTTTTGTGATGCCAATTATTCGTCAAAAGCATATGAGGCAGTTCTGGTTTCAACAAGACGGCGCTCCACCACACACAGCTCGAACCACAATCGATTTGTGGCAGAAATTGTTTCCTCGTCATTTGATGTCGAAAAATGGCGATTTGACTTGCCACCGCATTCGCTTGATTTAACGCCACCTGACTGCTTCTTGTGAAGATATTTAAAATAAAAGGTTTATATTAATAAGCCAAAGACCATAGAAGAGCTCAAGAACAACATCGGTGAGGAAATAGCCGCTATTCCAGCCGAAATGTTAGCTAAAACTGTGGAAAGTGCTGCAAAACGGGCACAATACGCCGTACAGGCTCAAGGCGGCCATTTGAGAGATATCATATTCAAAAAATGATGTCAACAAATCTACTTAAACCAAATAAAATGATTATTATCGTCAACATCAAAAAAATTGTGTTTTTCTTTGATTTAAAAAAAAAAAACACATGGGTCCGTCGAATATGGGCAACCCTGCATGCAGGAAGCTTCAAAAATGTTTTCATAAATAGCGATTCTTGCCGAGATTTCAAGAGCTCACTAGCTACGATGTAAAAGACAAAATAAATCAAACGCCATAATACACCGGTGTATACTAACATACCTCAGGAGCTATCAAGCTCAACTATGCAAAGCCGTAAACGAGCTCGCTCAGAAGTAGCGATGCGCTATTCACGGTTCTACCTCTCTCTTTAAGCTAAACACTTCTAGTTCTCCTTCATTCTTCTATATACACCAATGAGCTATGTGTTGTGAGTTGTTTGCTTCCATTCGGATGGTGATGGCGGGATGAGGCTTATCCTTCTATACGAACTTCATCAAAGTAAGTAGAGTAGTAAGTAAAGTATTCCCTCCCACTAATCAGATGGAATTATAGATTCATGTATATTTTTCCCCTATCTCTGTGAGGATAGTAGGTAATAAGTAAAAGCATAACCCTGAATGTTGGAGTCGCTTCTACTGCAGCCCAGTGCCCTTTGTATTGGGAGTTAGGAATAGATTTCCGATTTTCATTATCTTGAAAACTTATACGACAACATTTGTGTATCAGCTCATTGGAAAAGTGAAGTGGTATCACCAGTATGGAGTAGTATTTATATGATAATAGATAGGAGAGTAAATGTGTCTTTAAAGCGAGTTTGGAAAAAATGTGAGAAAATTCCCTCCTAGACACTTGGCTCATAATTTGATCGTAAAGCAAATTTATGTTATCTACTACATGTGAGAAAATATTTGGTGGTGTGCATAGTGAATGTATCGATAAGCAAAAAAATGAGTGAGCCATTTGAGATGCGGCAATATTGCTTTTGCCGGCAATGGCATCAACCATGCGTTATTAAAAAAATGTACCAAAAATAATAATACAAATAAAAGTGCGAGGGAATAGCTGAAAAAAATGAGGAATAATAGGCAATGAATGAAGAAGAGGCAGCTAAAGAGGAATGAAGAAAAAAGTAGATGAAACAAACTAAAAGATAGCAAAAGTCAGCAGGGCAGGCAGACTGGGATTTAACGTCTGGCTTGCGTATATTCACAGCTACACATACATAGGTACACATACACACACATCTATGCAGGCGCAACAATAGATTGGGCGCTACCAACAAAGTAGCCTTGGCATTGCTGCTGACAGGTGAACGGCAGCCATGAACACAACAGAGAATAATAAGAAAAGTCACAGCGAGTCAAATGTGGTCCAAAAGCGGCTGAAAGGTGTGTGAGAATACTGTAGCATACTGCTAGGCGCAAAGAAAAAAACTGCTGACTGCGCTGCTGGCGACGGCAGCAAAATAACGAAATAAGCATTACGTAAGCCCATGTACATTGGTATGTGTGTGTGTGTGCGCGGTTGTGTGTCTGATATTTATTCCACTCCTCCAACTCAACCTTTCGCATGGCATTATTAAGATTGTTAAAAGCCAAAGATATTGATTTATGCAGATAAGCTCCATTATGCCAAAGTGGCAGGTAACAACGAAGTAGGCAACGAAGCAACAAGCAGTAAGCGCGCCGCTAGCAGGCTGCAGCAAGCCAGGGAGATCCAGCTGCTTAATACATATCAAAAAATATCTGACAAGCACAATGACTAACCGAAGCAGCGCAAGGTGGAAAGTGTGATTGAGCCTCTGTGAGCCACCTGCGCGGTGCAGGGCTTTGTATTTGACACAGTGTGGAAGTCAGTTATTGCGAGACCTAGGCTGCGTTGTTGCTGTTTTTGTTGTGCTGTTTGAGCACGCCAAATTGAATAAAATTGAAAGCAGCGTTCGGTGTTTTTTAAGCATTTTTATTTTAATTTTCCTTCCCGTCCCACTCATCCCACAGAACTTTGCACTTGTCTTAGGCTTTTTTATTTGTTCTTCATTATTTTGTTGCTTCTCTTTTCGCACAATTTTTTCGTACGCAGATATTGGAACAGGAAAATTTGTTTTGGCATGTCGATAAATGAAAAAATCCAAAATACAATTGGGGCTCTGGCCTTAGAAGGTGTAAATGGCAGCTATTGCAGCTTGAGTGGAGTGAGTGCTTGATGTAAGTACGGTGAGCTTGTTGTTGTTTTTCGCTTTTTTTTGTGTTATTAAGATGAGAGGGTCTTTAAAGAGGCAACTGGTATTGGCATTGGCAGCGAAGTTAATCAAAGGAAAACATTAATGCAAAACTCGTTAACGAGCAATAAAAGCAATACAGCAGGGCAATGGATGTAAGGAGTAAAAAGCCACGCGTTCGAAAAAAAAAATTCAAAAAATAAAAAAAATAACAAAAATAACCTTTTGTGTTCAACAAGTTGTTTTCTTTTAGGTGAAATATGATTCGACAAGCAATTATTAGAGAAGGAAAAATGTAAACTTTTTTAATGTGAAAAAAATTAAAAAAAAAAATTATTCCCATATCGAACAAGAACACAATCGGCTAGTCCAAAAATTATTTAAGTATGAGAATTCTTATATTTAGTACGCCAAGATAAAAAGTGGCTATCCTGGGACAACACAACAACACGAAAACTAGGCATAACCACTGTGCATTGTTGGGGCTCGGTGTGGAATGACTTCAGATTGCGTTTTGAGTGTAAAGTTCGCGCTTCTTTTGCTAATAAGTAAATTAGTCCTTAAGAACATTTTCTGTGTACTGAAGTAAATAAACAAAATAAATAATAAAAATAGAAAAAACGTAGTTGTTCTCTATTGAGTCATTCATCTTTAGCCGGGACCATCAGAGTATCGAATCATATCTTGACTCTCTTTGCCCTATAGACAAACTGATGCCCTGGGTAAAACTATCTGAAGTTCAGACTGAAATTACACGCATAAAACGCTTAAAGCCCCAGGTCACGACAATATTGATGCCTGGGCAATTAATAAACTTCCCAAGAAATGTTTATTATTTTTAGTTTAGCTTATCAATAGCAGCTGAGTCATTTTCCGACCAGTGGAAATGTGGTGAAATAGTAAAGATACCTAAGCAAAAAAGCCTAAAAATGAGTTATCTTCATATAGGTCGATTAGCTTGCTGACAATAATCTCGAAAATATTATTATATTTCTTCCAAGACAACTACCAGTACTGGAAACTCAATCAATCAATCCTGATCATCAATGTGGTTGGATAAGTCCAAGCCCTTAGTCAGGAGACGATTGTACTGAACCTGGATAGATTTCAATAGAAAGAATAGAGAGATAGGAAAGATAAAATGTTGGTGGTAAGACAGAAAAATTAGTTTGATGTCACTCTTCCGCAAATCTCTGGATTCATTGATGAATCTTAAGAGATCCGGAAGAGGAAGAGTATGAACTTTATTCATACTTAGCACATAGCAACCCCTAAGTCTGATTCTGGAAAACGCTGGATAGCTACAGAGAAAATGCTCAGCAGTGTCGTCATCCTCAAGACATGATAGGCATATCGGGCTGTCTATGACCCCCATGGTAGTCATATGCTGACCACAGACGTTGTGCCCTGTGATTATACCCACCAGTACTCTCCGGTCCTTTCTGCTGAGTTTTAGGAGAAAGGTCGCTGGTTTCCTCTTGGTTCTTCCACAAAGCACTTGGTTACTCTGCAGAAGCCCAACTCAGACCAATGCCTTCTATGGGTAGGCCTCATGAAGTCGTCAATCCATAGTTGAATCGATGGAGAATTGACAGCTAGAAAGAGATCAGGGCCTAGTGGTATGCTTGCAGAGCCTTCATTAGCCAGTTTGTTAGCCAGCTCGTTCCCTATAACACCCAATGTCCAGGCACCCAAATCAGAGAAACTTTGCTGTGTTTTGCAACACTGTTCAGTTTTATCTTACACTCACCGACTAATTTCGAAGAGCAGCGTGGGTTAGCAAGGGTTTTCAGTGCAGCTTGACTGTCATTACGAATTCCAATACTGTTGCCCCGCCACTTTTTCTCAATTAGCTAGTACGCCACATTCAAGTTGGCATAGACTTCCGTAAGCAGTACCGTGACCATCTGTCCTGTGGCATAGGAGTACTTAGTGTCTTCGTCTAAGTACCATCCAGATCCGTTTTCATCACTGGTTTTGCATCCGTCGGTGTAGAAAGTGTGCTGATATCCCGTTAATAGGTTCTCTGGACTCAACCATTGATCTCTATCTGGGATCAAAACATCATACTTCCTACGGAAGCTGAGATTAATACGCTGACATCGTCCGCGTATGCTTGGATGTGTCCAAATCCCTGATGGACGGTGTGCCGAAACAATGCCATCGGGTTTTTAAAACCATAACCGAGTGTCTGGAGGAGAAAAATATTGTGTCTCAATATTTTTGGACATACAAAAAGCGTTTGACAAAGTATGGCACTCAGGACTGTTATGTAAACTAAAAAAGAAATACCAGTCTAACGGTTAGACTTGATAGAAGTGAAACCTTCCGTAAAACAAACTGAGAGAGAATAAGACGAAAGCAGCATTAGGAGCGGGATAATTATAGGTTCATTATAACATTGCTATAAAGTTCATATTTTATTTTCTTCATTTTATCATTATTCATCCTCAATGTTTTCAATTTCAACAAATGATACGAGTGGCTTATGATAGATAAAATATGATACAAATGCTTTGGTTTCGATGTTGTCAAAAAAAATACCCAAACGGACCGAAGAAACAGACTTACAAATTTCTTCCATTTTCGTCTACTTGTATTCATATAAAAATTTATGTCTCTTCCCACCAAAGCTAAATGTATTAGTATATTTTTTCTTGTATTTATTCAAGGCTGAAATCCCGGCGGTACTGCAATACCGGGCCAACCCGTGGCAGAGGTGGAGAGCAAGCTCCTAAAACACTCCGCGCATTTCCAAAAATTAGTTTAACATTTGTTGTCCTCCGATGGAGGATCTATCAGATGTTAAGCTGATAACCACACTACCTAGTCAATACATTTTAAATAATAAACCTAATAAACCTTTTGAGAATTACACGCTCACAAAAAAAAAAATAATGTACGAAATATTTATACCGATTCACTTAAACTGACTTTCAGTATCTAAACCAAAAATAGAAAAGCCAAAAAACTGTTTTCAATAAATAATCAGAAATGTCCTACAATGCAAATTTCAAAAAAAAAAATTCCATTTTCGTCTACATGTATTCATATAAAAATTTATGGCTCTTCCCACCAAAGCTAAATGTATTAGTATATTTTTTCTTGTATTTATTCAAAGCCGAAATCCCGGCGGTAATACAATACCGGGTCAACCCGTGGCAGAGAAGGAGCAAGCCGCCCCTAAAACACTCCGCCCATTTCCAAAAATCAGTTTAACATTTGTTGTCCTCCGATGGAGGATCTATCAGATGTTAAGCTGATAACCACACCACCTAGTCAATACATTTTAAATAATAAACCTAATAAAACTTTTGAGAATTACACGCTCACAAAAATTATTTATATCAACATATAATATAACGCTTCGTAACTAAATAACTTTTAGGCCAGCGACGACAGCATGGCGCGGTAGCCGAGCGACTAGCAATGTGAGCTTCCGATCCAAAATCCTTGGTTCGAATCACAAGAAAAAATAAAAGTTATTTTTATTTAGTTCGTCGCTACTTTTATATCAACATATAATATAACGCTTCGTAGCCAAGTTGGTCGCTTTTTTCGTTTCACTTTTCCTCAAATCACTCCCAACGATTCTAAAGAAGTTTTCACTTCAAAAAGATACTGTCCATTCCTCTATATCTCTTCTGAGATCATATATAAGGCAGAGGTATTTGTATGTTAATATACAGTTCGAAACTTCCAATGTTTACCAAATAAAGGCCGGAGCTCCACAAAGCAGGCACAATTTTCACTGCTGACCTGGAACTATTAGATAATAATAACTTAATAGTTGCCACCTATGCGGATGACACTGCCATTCTTTCTTCTTCCCACTCGGCTAATGAAGCTAAATTGCTTAAACGCAGTTAAACGTTTTAGAAACTTGGCTTCGGAATGGAATATCTTGGTAAATGACTCAAAATGTGCTCATGCCACATTCACACTGGGGAAAGTGTCAGTGTTAACCAAACTATTATTCCAAAATTTAGTAGTGCTAAGTATTTCGGACTACAATTAAATAGAAGACTAACATGGCGACAACACATCTTTGCAAAAGATCTCAACTGAAAACAAAAACTGGCTGCTTGTCTGAATCTAAACTACGTCTTAAGAAAAAAATTCTTCTTTACAAGATTATGTTAACACTTGTTCAGTCATATAGTCTAGGGTACTAAGAGCAAATCGAATGTAGATGTAATCTAAAGATATCATTCAAAAACACTCCGACTAATGCTCCCTTTTTGGGTGTTTGGCCGAGTTACTCCTTCTATTTGTGGCGTGCGTCTTGACGTTGTTACACACATGGAGGGACCTACAGCTTTAAGCCGACTCCGAACGGCAGATATTTTTTATGAGGAGCTTTTTCAATGCAGAAGCTCGGAGGTGTGCCATTGCCTGCCGAGGGGGACCGCTGCAGAGAAAAAACTTTTTCTTCATTCAACTTTTTCTTGTTTCACTGAGAGTCTAACGTACGTTCTCTCTCCGAATTCCGAATACTACTCACTCACCAACTCATTCGGCTACGCCGGCCATCTAGACTTAATTAAAAGGAATTAGCAGCGCTTACTAATACGTCAATGTTTTTATATATTCTATAACACCGTGCGACAAAAATCGTTTTTTTTTTGCTATCCAGAGAAAATTGCGTATGTATAGGAAACAATAGAGTATATAGAGTAATCGGGCATACCCAGTTTTTTTATATTCTCATAGGAGGAAAGTTAATAGTTTTTTTACCAGACGGGAATATCCTTTTCGTATGATATTTATGTCAAAGAGTTTCATTTTTATATCATAGAGTGGGTATAAGTACTAAAAACTGTTTATTGAAAATTTAGACCTTTGAAAATTTAAAATTCTTAAAAATTTTATTTGCGACAGAAATATCGTTTAATATCGTTTAGTTTTTTTTTAATTAAAACATAGTATATTGCTAGGAAAATGTAAACTGCTATTTTGAAATGAAAATCAGGTTTAAAAGTGTATTTTTGACCAATCGACACAATGGACGAATTTACATACCTCGGCAGCAAAGTTCCCCGGGCGGTGGTTTGGATATAGACATACGCTCCCGAATAGAAAAAGCCAGAGGGGCATTCGGGAATTTGTACTCTGCGTGACGAAACAACAACCTGAGTACCCGTTCAAAGGTAAGGCTATTCAAATCGAATGTGCTCTACCTAAAAAATTGCCTCCGCTATAACCAGTGGCATTTTGATTTTTAGGAACTTTTGAAAAGGGTTTGTTTGCTTCTAATTATGGCAGAGACATAATTTAATATTATTCGTATATGCTCGCTTGTTGCTCGGAATATAATCACAGTTTTTTTTAACTCCCTTCAAGTCTATCCTCCGATAAGTGGTGTATGTCTTAATGTTGTCCCAAAAATTCTGAGAATTCAGAACGGCTGCATGTTGAGAGAATTCTCCGGCAAAGAAATTTTACTTTTTATTCATTTTTTACTTTTACTTTTTATCAAATTTACATCCAGTGTCCCCCATGGCTGTGAAACTCAATTGCAGCGAGACTCGCTTGAACGCACAAAAATACTACGCCACTGGCCCACAAAAACCAACGCGACGAATTTGGCCTAAATCTGTCTGTCTTTATACCAAAACTACTCATTTGACATGATTTGGTACTAAGTAAAGAAGAAGATAACATTTCAAGTTATAAATAAATGAAAATCACTTGAGCGCCTAATGAAATAAACAAAACTCAGGGTTTCACAAATGAATTCACTTAAGTATGTACATATGTACGCACATGTGCCAACATAATGACATCTTAGCTTGCACTCACCAACTTCGTTTTGGGAACGATTAATCAAAATCGAAATCCTATTTGTCCAAAAATCAATGAAAACAAATCCAATAAGCTGGCAATAATGTGAATGAATGTGGCGCCGGCACAGAGTTACGCAAGGAGATCCGAAACAAATAAACGCACATACTCACATGTTATACATATATGTGTATATGTGTGTGTGCGAGTATGTGGTTATGTGCACGAATGTGCTAGCACATCCAGTCACGTGCCTACATACAAAAGTTGCATAAGTGATTGTGCTTGTGACGTTGGCGCTGTTGGTGCTCAACTTCAGGAATGGAAAGTCAAAGTTTTCCATCATTAGGCGCATACTTAGTAATTATTATCGATTTAGGCTCAAGTCAAGTTCAGTGCGGATGATGCCAAATCAATTCGAATGGTAGTCCGAGCACCAAATGGAGCTGTGAATTGTGGTAAAATGATGCGAGCAGGCGAAGGAAAAGGAAAAGAGGAAAAGTGGATGATGAAAGGGAATACAATTTTATGTAGTTTTATTGCCTCATTGACTTTGGTAGAGTGAAGAGAGAATGAATTTGCGTATATGCGTGTACTACTCGTAAAAGTGAATGTGGAAAGTTATAAAAGCACGACTGATTGGTAAGATTTGGGAATTTAAGTGTTTCATTTTTAATTTAAATTTGTTAATATAAAAATATTGTTCATTTTTTATCAAATACACTATTAGTTCAAGTTTCAAACTTCGTATACGATTTAAAAAAAATCGTCCATTTTTATAAAAATTTCCAACTTTTCATTCAGAATTAAAACATAAAATTCGGTAAGCAATTTGATAGCCCAATAAGTTAGACAGACGAGACAGAAACAGATTGAATGCAAAACTAGTTTGAGAAATTCAAATTTAAGGTTTAGATCCTGTGGATCCTAATGGTAGACCATCAGCTTCACTTGCTGACAAACAACGGAATCCGCTGTCAGGGATAGGCGGATTTCGTTATAATTATAGCGAGGGGCAGGTTCGAGAACACTCTTTGCGATATACTGCAAAGAGCTTTAAACCTGACAAAAGGATGGTATGCTGGGGTGGGTTTGTATATAAAGCCATCATTCCTTTCACCAGGAAAAGAGTTCTGCCAAGAATGAAAGAGATCAGCATGGACGGGGTTGTTATTGGTTTGGAAAGTGAAGTTAAGTACCTTGGCCTTGTATTGGGCGCCAAGCTTAGCTGGAATAGGCATGGTGACGCAACCTTGTCCAACTACTAGCGCAACTAAAGCTCTCATGATCTGCAAACGTCTAGCAGGGACATCATGAGGCGGTAACCAACGAATCCTGAAGTGATTCTTTATCATGATAATAAGACGAATGGCGACATATGGAGCGGTCGCTTGGAGAGACGTTCCCTTGACAGTGCGGGTAGCACTAACCAAGCTTCAGCTCTTAGTATGCGTGTGCATTACAGGAGCGATGCGGACCTGCCCTACAGCTGCGATGGAAGTGATGCTTGAGCTTCACATAGTTTTTCAGAAATCAGCCAAGCGTACGCTGCTACATATTTCCAGGGAAGGCTTAGGGAGAGGAAAAGTGATGCCATCTCAAAACATAGATGTGCGGAGGCCACAGCTTCCACTTACCCAGCTACCCAGAGATGTGAGATCACAAAGTCATCAAATTCGAAAATAAGTTCAGATATGAGATGGACGAAAAGTTAAATTGGAGTAGACCTGCATTTGAAAAGAAAGTCCAGGAATTTACCCTACACTGGTACGCAGAAGGCTCGAAAACCCCAAGCGTTCTGTGCCGATGGGTTTCTTTCAAGCAACTTCCAAGCGGAGATGTATGCTATCTGTTTAGATAAACTTAAAAAGAAATTTCCGGAATGAGCGAATTACCATTTTGAGCGATAGTCAGGCGGCATTCAAGGCCCTATCGTCCTGTGGGATCAAATCCTAATTGTTCCTTAAGTATATCGAGAAACTCAATCTACTAGTAACGCACAATCGCATCTGGTTAATTTGGGTCCTAAGACACAGGGACATAACTGGGAACGAAACTATGGGGCTACGCCAGGCGAAGTCCTTACTGGGAAAACCATCCCAAAACAAAAACTGAGAATGCTCACAGGCATTCTCACAGACCACTACAGACTGTCTTCCGCACATAATCGGGATTTGATCTACTGACTCTTGTCGTCTCCCAGGAGACTCCTATGCACTTTCTTCTTGCATGCAGCACTATAGCGTGGAGAAGTTTGAAACATCCCGGGCATTTACAACCAGAATAACGGGGCTTACGCTCAGTACAACCCAGCTTTATCCTGAGTTTCATACGGGAACTGGGTTTGGACGAGGTACTGTGATGAGTTGAGGGCACAAAAGACCATGAGGTCGAAGTACAAACCTCAAAGAATTTATCTTTTCTAGATCGGTACGTTACGTTAATAGATGGTTGATTTTCGATAATTTCCTTGACTTGCGGTTTTGCGCATTTTCTATAGTGCTTAGACCCAACATTTTTTTTAATTGATATAAAGTATAAGGTTTTGATGCAAATTTAATGAATTTTTGCAAAGTATGAAATTTGAATTTATGAGGTGTTTTTTATAGCATGAAATATAGTAAATAAAATTATTTTGAAAACTAACTTACGGTAAAATACTTCGCTACAAGCAAATGCCAAAACCCATTTGGACCTTTAGGAACTAACAATGGGGTTGCTCAAGCTCCAGCAACATATTCGTGCGCAACTAAGTTCCCGCTGTTTGTCAATAGATGCCGCCAGCAGTGTGTGCTAGTCGATTCTAACATAACCTAAACGTCATACACCAAGCTTAGACATTTGGTAAACAAACTGCTTCGACCCATTAGTGATTTTGCTTTGGTATTAAATACTTTTGGTTTTGTGAAAATGTCTGATTTTGTGCCGAATAATCGTCATTGTGTCAGTGTTGATTTTCCTCTCTAAATCGAAAAAACGGCGGCTGAAGCACATCGAGAGCTACAAAAAGTTTATGGAGATACTGCCTTAAGTGAAGCAAATTGCCGAGATTGGTTCCGTCGCTTCAAAGACGGTGATTTTAATGTTGACGACCGTCCGCGTGAAGTAAGGTCAAAAACCTTCGAAGACGCTGAATTGGACGCATTACTCAATGAGCATCCCTGTCAAACGAACAGAAAGCTTGCTTCAGTATTAGGATTTACCCGCCAATCCATTTCCAAGCGATTGCATGCTTTGAGTCAGAAGCAAGGGACTTGGATTCCTGATGAGTATTAAAACCAAGGGATGTTGAACGTCGTTTTTCCGCCTGTAAACAACTACTCCAGTGGCAAAAAAGGAAAGGTTTTCTTCATCGCTTCGTGACGTGGTGTTATTTATTATGAACTGTTAAAAGCAAGCGAAACCATCACTGGGGGACACTTCAATTGATGCGGTTGAGCTGAACACTGCTCGAGAGGCGGCCGCAATACGCGGGGAGGCTTGAAAAAGTGATTCTACAGCATGACAACGCTCGGCCTCGCGTTGTCAAACCCGTTAAAACCTATCTGGAAACACTGAAATGGGAAATCCTACCCCCTACCCCACCCGCCATATTCTCCAGATATTGCGCCGTCCGATTATCACCTGTTCCGAGCGATGGCACATGGTCTAGCTGACCAGCAGCTCCATTAATGTGAAAACATCAAAAATGGTTTGATCCGTGAATAGCCTCAAAATATGAAAAGTTTTACCGCGACGGTATACGGGATCTACCAGAAAGATGGGAAAAAGTAGCAGCCAGCGATGGGCAATAATTTCAATGATTCACTTGTAACCAGTTTTTCAGAATAAAGTTGTGTTTTCATCAAAAAAACAGCGAGAACTTAGTTGCACACCTAACTTCAAATCCAAGGGTTACAAAATAAAGGCGCATTATGGGCTACTAATGCGCCCTGGGACTGACTAACTGATGGGTACCTATCTCCCACCTTAAGTTCGTTCGTATAAAGGTTTAATATTTATGTGTGTAAAAGACAACGGCGAATGGCGTAGTAAATGGAATAATGAACTGAACCAACTTTTAAGAGGATACAATTTTTTACGTTTCATCAAAGCTCAAAGACAAAGATGGCTAGGCCATACCATGAGAATGGACCCCACGAGAGCTCAACGAAAAATAATTGACGCTAAAACATTTGCAGCGAAAGTAAGTGCCAAACCAAGATCAAGACGGATTGACGAACTAGAAGACGCCATGAGGAAAAATGTCAAGGTCAACAACTGGAAGGAATTAGCCAAGGAGCAAGTCAAATGGACACCTTTTAGGCAGTAAGCCAAAGTGCACCCAGAGCTGTAGCGCCAAGCGATGATATTTATTTGTGGCATGCCATTAACTGTTCTAGCGAAAAGCATGAGAGTAATTTTTAAAAATATTTGAAGCAAATATTTGAACTAAAATGAGGTGAACAAAAAACAAAAGAAAAAAACCGTTCAATACCTCCAAAAATTATTCCAAAAATAGTACTTGAAAATTCAAAGAATTTTAAAATGGATGCGCTGAAATTGAATCGAATTGCCAAGTTGTCGGCGCTCCAGTAACATGAAATCTGTGCACACAAAGACACAAACAAATGGTAACACGCGCACTTTTTCTTGTAATACTTACGTGTATATATATAATATATTTATATATGGCAGTTTGTGTATGCGCACCTCTGATAACAAAGTGTGCTTGTATATGCCACACTCCATTTGCGGCATTCTTTTCAGTTCACCGAAGTTCTTTCACTTGAGTCACTTCCACTCATTTCCACGAAAGCGATGGCACTTTCTTATGGCAAAGCTTTTCTGAATTGTTATTGTTGTAAGCGGTTCTTTTGCCACTTATCTGTTGCGCGCGCTATGGCAAAAGCAATCTGTTTTCTTCGGCAAGTCAAACACACTCACACACACACACATTCACCTTCACATTTTGAACCAAAGCTGCGCACTCATGTGTGTACAAATCCACATTTAAACGAATTTGCTGGTGTACACCGATGGTTGTATGTGTGTATGTGTGTGAACGTGTATGTTCGCTTGCTTGTTGCTTTGCCTTGGCTTTGGTGGCATGACAAATTGTTGCAAATTTTAGTTATGTATGGGGATTATAGTGAATGCGATTCGTCTTGCTACCAACTTGTTGAATGGTGGAAATATCGAAAAAAATGTACAGCAAAAAGCAAACAAAAAAAAAAAAGAAATTTAACAAAAGCATAGAAAAACATGCGCCCAAAGACAGTCTTAGATATTTGAGTTGCGAATTGTTGCAGCAGCGGGTTAAAATAGTTTATTCGGCCAAGTGAAGCAGCTGGGTGTAGTGCTTGAATGTGGTTACTCTGGGAGACAATGGAGCGATAAAAGTTGTCAAAGTGCTTAGAAAGAGCAAATGCACTGCGAAAATTTATATCTACTATGACAAAAGACATTTTTTGATTGGATAAACAACTAAAGAAAGCTTTCTTGTTTAGAACAAGAAAATTAACTTAGAATACAGTTCCTAAGCGGAGTTGGGTTAATGAAGACTTGAAATAATTAGTTAAGCTCCGACGTAAGCGTCAATCGAGCAACTTTCATCTAAAGCGCACTGTTTTCCTCGAACGCAGAGTGGGTAAATAAAACAAAAATAAATAAAATTAGCAAAAGTCAGTTTCGTATGTTCAATAATTATTTAGACATGAGGGTGACCACAAAAAAATATTTTTCTCGATACTGCCCCATAAAGTACTGTGAAAAAACACAATGTTGAGGAAAGAGTGAAAAAGGCCAGTAATGCGCTGTAAGCATGTAAAAGAATGCTGGGCGTTACTTGGGATTTATCACCCTCTCTGATGCGTATTGCTGTATGGGGCCTTAGTATGGTGGACTGCGACAAGAAAACTGACATACTTAATGCCACTAGAAAGCATTCAGCGACTCGCTGCTCTCTGGATAACAGAAACGATAAAAATGGAAATGATACTCAGCATGCCACCTATTGACCTTATGGCGGAAAACCTGGCAGCGAAATCCGCGAGGAGGCTAGTGGCTGCTGGGGTATTCACCTGCAGAACCTTCGGACACAGCTAAATATAATATGAAAGTGGAGCTCAGGTTGCATAGACTACATGGCTCCGTACTTTATTTGGGATAGAAGGTTTCGCACTACAATTGAAGAGGAGGGATGACACAAAGGGATGAAGCCTGGCTTTTCACATCTACACAGACGGCTCTAAAACTTTAGACGGAGTGGGAGCGGGCATTTACTGCTAAAAACTAGGGATAAGCAGCATATCAAGCTGCCAGACCACAGCAATATTTTCCAGTTTTTGCTGTGGGGAAATCCGCAAAGCTAGCCTACACAAGAACAGGAATGAACTTAAGAATTAATATATACGTGGACAGTCAAGCAGCAATAAAAGCAATAAGCTCATATTGTGTTAAGTACAAAAATGTTCGACGGAGCAGGGAGGCCATAGAAAGGCTAGCCACAAACAGAAGACTGCATATCTATTGGGTACCTGGTCACAAAGGCATTATGGGGAACGAAATAGTAGATGAGATAGCAAAAAGTGCTGTCAGACTACCATTTGAACAAGAGAACGACATACCAAAACCGCTAAACACAATATACAATGAAATGGACGATCACATGAAAAGGCGAGTGGAAGCTAGGTGGCCTAACCTTACCACATGCAAAACAGCAAAAGTTATGTGTAGAACTAACGACGAAAAACTGACTCAATTCGTAGTTACGATCTCGCAAAAGGACTGCAGAACTATAGTAGGTATGCTGGAAGATCATAATCTATGGACTGCACATGCGTCCAAGATAGGGATTGCTAGCAACGACAAATGCAGGAAGTACAGAGAGGATATAAAGGAAATATTGGGGCATATTCTGTGTCTTTGTTCGGCAGTATCAAAAACGCACTCGAAATGCCTGGCAGCCCCACTGTTTGAGGGTCTGGAAGACGTCTCAAAAGGGGATTTCCCAGCACTGTTTAGATTCGTCAAAAGCGCTGACATCCTACATGATGTCTACTTTCAGTATTCATAGGGGTCGGTCTCCATCTAGTATCGCCAGGGACCAACCGGTCTATGCGTGGCTAACCTAACCTAACCACATAAATTGGTTGTATAAACTATGAACCCTACGTACATTTTAAATTTTTTTTTTAATTTACCTCGAGGTTGTTCAGTAAGGTAAGCGGTTCGATAAGAAAAAACACCATTTAAAGGTTTGAAACACACTTTATTATTCAGTATAGTCTCCCTGAACATCAATAGACTTGTTCTAACAAGATTCCAATTAATGAAATTGTATCCCAGAGGTGACCGTTTGGAAGGGTTGCAAAATACGCTTCCACAGCTGTTATGACTTCATCATTTCATGAAAGACGCCTTTCGTGCATCAATTTTTTAGGTCTCGATACAAACGGAAGTCGCTAGGAGCCAAATCTGGCGATTCGGGTGGATGCTCCAACAATTCGAAGGTTCATTCATGGACTTTAGCTATTGTCAAAATGATATTATGATACAATGCATTGTCCTGCTGAAAAATAATTTTTCCATTTGCAAACTGGGCCTTTTTCATGATTTTTCCCCCTCAGCTGACTTAAAAGTTTGCAATAATATTCAGAATTTATTGTTTTATTAGTTTGCAAGTAATCAACAAACAAAATTCCTTTCGCATCCCAAAAACTGGTACAAATACCTTCTTGTCCGATTTCTGGACACGAACTGATTTCGGAGCTGAAGAGCTGGGTTCACACTACCCTTTAGCCTCTTGTTTTGATTTAGGATAGCGGTCATTGCTCGGCAGGCTATGGTAAGCTTCCGGGGATATTTCCATCATGAAAAATCTTGTCATATGAAATCATCTGTCGTTCGAAGGCGGCCCAAAAGCGTATGATCACCACAACTGCAAGACAATCAACACAAATTAGAAGTGGGGCCGAGCTCCTAAAGAAGGGCGTATGTGCGTCCCAAATATATTCAAATATAGAGTTTTCCAAAAAGAGGTGTTATTTTGATATTTAAAGAAAAATGCTATTTTTTAATATATGGGATCGGATGTTTATTTCATTATAAAGAGGAAGGTATGCCGTTAATAGTGGGAAATAAGATCAGGCAAATGCCCACCACGACCACGCTTATAGGACAATATCCTTTTCATGAAATTTTCCACAACCGAATTGCAAAGTGGCTGCCCTATGTCCTCGATAGCCTCACGAATTCCATCTTTGTGGTCTTGAATCGACCCTGAGCTGTTGGCGTAGACCTTCTCTTTCACGGGGCCCTAAAGAAAAAAGTCACAAGGTGGCCAATTTAGATCACCTCTTCGAGAGATAACACGGTCCGGAAACTTTTTCCGTAAAAGATCAATGGTTTCGTTGCCTGTGTGGCACGTAGAGCCGTCTTGTTGAAAATAAACGTTGTCCAGATCAATACCATCCAATTCCGGCCATAAAAAATCGTTAATCATCTCTCGATAGCCTTTTATACTATATTTGAATAACACCTGTTATTGAAAACCCCTTTATGGAGTCGATTATTCTAGGGGTTGCATCTCATGCGACCACTTAGTTACATCTCCTCGTGAATATGATGAGTGCCGTTCCCCTCAGGGCCGGAATTCGTGGCTCACTTGTCAGGTATGTTTAGTTATTCCTATAGATTACGTGGGTTATCTACAATCTGGTTAGAATACAGGTGTGGGTGCTTCTGATGTGTGCTGGAGAATATTTTTAAGGAAGTTTTAAGTCAAGTTTTTGGCTTTTAATTTTGACACTTAAACTTATCTTCTTGCTGAACATTGGGTGTATCAATCCAGTATCTAGATTCTAGACTAGAGATTCTCTTGAACATGTACCGGTAATACCTGAGCTCTGCACTCTAGAATGATTCTTGACTTCGCTTGCTAAATTATAAAAAAATTTCGTAGTTCAATAGGTCGTAGTTTCATTAGTTTTCGAGCATCCAATAGAGCTCTCCAAGAATAATATGTTTTCATACATCAGCAGCCTGCTAAACTTATAGTAATATATATCGGGAATCATAACAAACTCTACCATATGAATTTGGTCAACTCATAACATAGAAACTGAAATTTGTAAAAAGGTTAATCGAGAAGCGCCGAGCGATTGGTAACTCCTAAAACACTCAGGCTGAAAAACCCATTGTGTTGAAAGATCTGGGAAGTAAAATAGTAGATAGTCAAAGAGGAAGGGAGAGAAGTTACAGAGAGAAAGAGATAGAGAATAGGGACAGAGATAGCTAGTCCTGTGCGAATTTTCCAGATTCTTTGGCAAATCTGAAAATATCCTCCTTTGGGAATCTGAGCTACGATGAGATGCTGAGTCTAGAAATGCCAGAAGATACATATCTCGTGGGATACGCGGACGATATAGCGGCAATCATATCAGCGCGAGATACCGAGGATGCCAGACGGACGCCAAACCCAGTCATGCTAAAGACCCAATTTTGGCTTGGAGCTCGTCAAACATATTCCCGTCCATATACCACTCGAGGTCAGCTTGCAACTAAACGACATATCCTTAGTAACCCAAAAAAGGTAAAATATCTGGGAATTCAACTCGATTGCAGGCTTACGTTTTAGGCTCAGATACCATACTTGGCTTCTAAAGCAGCGAAGACCACGAAAATACTGAACAGACTAATGGCGATCATCGGTGGACCAATTCAGAGTAAAAGATGGTTGATTATAGGCACCACAAACGCAAAACTCTTGTACGGCAGCGAAATATGGGGAGATGTGCTAAACTGCAAAACCAAGCGAAAAGCACTGGAGGCTGTGCAACGAACAGCGGCACTCACGGTTACTTCAGCCTGCCGCACTGTCTCAGGCGTAGCAGTTTTTGTGATCAGCGGGGAGCTACCTATCGACCTCATGGCGCGGGAACGAGTGAATGTCTGGGATTCTAGGAAAAAGCACGCCACTACTAACACCACAGAACGGAGATGTCGAACCATTCAGCGTTGGCTAAGCCGATGAGACGCTAAATCGAATGGCAGATGAACGGCGAAACTGATTCCTATAATAGGTAAATGGGTTCAAAGAAACTTCGGAGAAATGGGCTATTTCATGGCTTAGTTCTTCTCGGGCTACGGATACTTCCAAACATATCTATACCGCTTGGGTAAGGTAAGTGACCCCACGTGCATATTTTGCGAAGCACCGAACGATGACGCTGAACACATGTTATTTAATTGGACCAGATGGCTCGTGGAAAGAGATGCTTTGAAGAAGCAGATTAGCGTCATCGCGTCGACCAATTTGATCGGTCAGATATTTGAAAGCGGGGGTAACTGGAAGGCGGGTTGAGGACGTATAATGAAGAAAAAATATAGACCCGACGCAGTACAACAAAGTGAAGCCTAACAGACAGCAGACATAAGAAGACGAGCCTATGGCACAAAGCTGGCTACAAGCATGGTGGATTTAGACGTGGGCGAATAGAACTGGTCTCTTTCATGGACGTCGTTCTGGGCTCTCCCGAAGTAATGCAGAAAGTAATATAGTACCGGGAAGGGAGTCTCCCAGAAGATGAGGAAGGAATGTTTTAGCGGCCACACCACACGACGCAGTAGGCGACGGTCGCTGGAAGTGCGAAGGCATTTTCAACCCTATCTCACCCACCAAAAAAAAATGTCATGGGAACACAAAATTTGTAGCCTTGCTTTAGACCAGCAGACCATCCACCAAATGTTCTAAGTTTCAGAGCAACTTATAATATTAATATACAATTGAATTTCACTTCCGTGTATCTGAAGTAAATACTTACTTAACTTACAAACAAATAGAATTAGTAATTTACTGCGAGTTGCTGAATAACGAAATTGAGAGGCTAACACAAAAACCCCCACCATTCTACGCAGCGATACCAATTCCACAACAATTTTATGTAAGAAAATCAAGCGCGAAAGTGAGCCTTAATAAACTCATGCAGAGGCGGACAAGGATGGCTGGCAGACGATGATGGGAAATGGTTAAGAAATGCCGACATCATCGAATGAAAATTCATCTTCGTTTTCAACATCAGCAACAAAACAACAGCACACAACCACAGTAGGCAACAACAACAACAACAACAGAAAAAGTGGCAGCTGTGACCAAGTTTAGCTGAAAGCCGGCCAAGGCAAACAAAGCCATGACATGACCGAGCGATAACAGGAGCCGTCAGTTGGGCAGCCTGTAGGCATTTATCTACTAGTATTTGATTTGATGTTTAGAACTTTTGTGACAAAGGGTGGAGAAAGGTTCAAAATATACTTACAAGCGTGAGTATACACACACATATATATACACATATACATATACATACATATAGAGATACCAATACACACAAATTATTATTCATTTCGTGCGTTTTGCGTTGACGTTGTCGTTGAGTTGCTTTGCTGACAACTACTAAGGGTCTCAAGTTGTTTTGTTGCTTTTGTTGCTTGAGTATGCATTACAGAAGTATTGTCTTGTGTGCTACTGCTTGCTCTATATAAGCAAACTCGTACACAGCTACACACACACACACATACGCATATACGATTCGTGTGTACAGCTGATTGCGAATTTAGTGATTTTTGCGTTCAAAAGCCCATTAGATCATCCTGTGCCATGAAGAGGGTTCCGGTATTTAGGTGGATTTATTTCATTCGGTAATTGTGCCGAAAAATCTCGATACGTATGAGTACACACAACAAGTAGGGGTAGCGGGGGTGTGGAGACGATTGAATAAGGATAAAGCATGAAGGATGGAAAAGTTTAAGTAGTAGCAAAAGAAGCACGGGAAATGATGTTGTGCATATGAATGTGTTTATACAGAGAGAGAAGATGCTGCCGGTTGCTGATAAGTTCGCTATGAATACCAGTTTTTGTCTTTGCTTGCTGTTTCGTTGTTGTTGCTGTTCTCGTTTTTGTTGCTCACCACAACGTTTGTTGTTTTCCCTGGTAGAGGGTGCGTAAATTTCAATTACTGTCAGCTCTTAAGGCATTCATTCTAATGCGTTTTTAATCATAATTTAAGTCCAAAGTCGTTTCATCAAAATATGTATTGTGTCGCTGTGGCAGCGGATAGCGAAGCAGTAAAGCAGAAAAGCTTAAAAAATCATACCATAACGCGCTTGCTTTCCATTTAATTGTGTTGTTGCGCAATTTGTACAAAAATTTGATAGCTCAAATACGCGGCGCGCACTTAGTGGCAAGCACGAAGCAATCAAACACATTCAATTCAATTGTCTGGTAATTAAATTTTAAGGCAACTAAAAGTAAAGTGGGGAGCACAAACGCACATACACACACACTTACACACTTACACTTACACATACACTTATATAAGTATACTAAATGCCACTTAAAATAGCCATAAAAAAGTCTAGCAAGCGTCGCTAAATGTAAAGAAAGTTGGCTTGCTAAGGGTGGCTCATAGAGTGTAATGGAAAGAGAGAGAGAGAGAGAGCGCGAGTGCGATACTCAACGTGGGCGCACAAAACACTTGAGTAGTGTCACTGTCATCACGCTACTTAAAACTTTGCTGAAGTTGACATTTAAACGCATTTATACTTTTTTTGACATATCGCCTTGGGGAATACGAAAGGTGTTAGGCAGCTACTTTTGGCAACTTGCTGACAGCAACAGTCAATTGACATGGATTTACATTTGAGTTGGGGGGGGGGGGGGGGGGGGGGGGGGGCGAATAAAGTTGCGAACAGAAAATATGTCTACTTTTGGGCGTTTAACACGTAATTGCCAAAGTTTTGCTGCATCTTAAAGTATGACAGAGGCTGTGCACTGGAGTGAGTTCACTTTGTAATACTTGGTTTATTATATTTTTTTTTATTTTTTCATCGGTAGCAGCAAGACAATTGGTTGACAGACTTCGCAATTTGATTTGCACTAAAAGTAATTCCCTTAGTTAGACGAAATGGTCAAGTAGCATGAATGATAGAGGTCCATAGAATTCACTCTTATTTTTTGTTTTTGGATTCTTGGTAGGCGCTTACACCCTTTATTGGGTCGTGGCTTAGCTCCTTCTCCTATTTGTGGCTTGTGTCTTGATGTTGTTCCATAAATGGAGGAGCCTATAGTTTTATGCCGCCTCCGAACGGTAAACTTATATTTTGTGAGGGGCTTTTGCATGGCAGAAATACTCTCCGTCAAGGGACAGCCGCTATATGAGAGACTGATTTTCGATATAATACGATTCTGAGGTCCAAGAAAGTTTTCAGAAAGGCGGAGGTAACTTCCAATAACAACGTGATTTGTGGTGTTTTTATCGCCATTATTCTCAAAAACTTCGCGTATTATAACCTAGACAGATGGCGGCCTTAATTGGGATTACTGCGGATTAGCGAACAGCTGATTTGTTTATTGGGTAGTTTTCTCAGTACAAAATGGACCACAGGCAACAAATACGGCTATTAGTTGCCCTGATACTAAAAAATAAATATTTAATAAAAAAATTATAATTGCAATTTCTCAAACTGTTCCAAAATATCAAAATAATTAATGTAATTTCGCACGTGTTAGTGCAAACTAGCATTGCATCAGTATTTCTTGTTCTTCTCTTTAAAAGTTGCATTATTTTTCATTCACAATAGATATTAACTGCCATTTTTCGACAGTGTGACCATCGAAAATTCCCCAAATCCGCTTAAATTATGAGAATTATGTCCAGCTGTCAATCCGCATTAGTTGCACTTAATTGCTTAGATAATTTCGAATTCAGTCGCTAACTCCGAATATTAGCACTTCATTAGCACCTGGGGACTTCAACTTATTCTGAAGTCAAAGCATGAATAAATGAATATATAAGCTTTCAAAAAAACAAAAAAAAAAGTTTAATAATAATAATGAAAACTGTTTTGCAATTAAATAGGGTTAACCCTTTGAGGTCCAGTGACTTCTATCGTATTGCAAAGTACTAATTTAAGTGAGCTCCGATTTAAAATCCGATGACGGGGTTTCAATCTGGCGGACAAACATTCACGAATTTAAGCTAAGATCCTGAAACTAATGCGCTTGGTTGCTTTTAGGTGGCTATCAGTACCTCTTAAGTTCAGGTTTGAGAAATGTGGTGGTAGAAACTGTAAAAAACGAGGCTTTAGGGTGTGTTACGACTAGTTTTCTTTAACAGCAGACGTACTAAATACTTTATATAAAGGGTGGTTAAATTTCAAGGGTCGATATTGAATGTGAACCATACCTAAACGTCAAGTTTTTTTCTGCATCCCACTAGACATTTTTCAATTTCAGACTAATTCAATTTGAACCATGGAAAGATACATAATCGAGCAACGCGTTAAAATTATTCAGACTTATTATGAAAACGGGCGTTCAAATCAAAATGCATATCGCGCACTTCGTGAAGAAAATCATCTTCAGTGATGAGGCACATTTTCACCTCAGTGGATTTGTCAACAGCAGAATTGCCGCATTCGGGCGAATGATAATCTAAGAGCGATTGCCAAAAAACCAATGCACCACAAAGAGTTACTGTTTGGTGCGGTTTATGAGCCGGCGTCATCATTTGGCCGTATTTTTTCCAAAATGAGGCCGGTCAGGCAGTTACTGTGAATCGTGTTCGCATCGTGAGATGATAACGAACTTTTTATGGCCCGAATTGGAAGATATGGATGTGGACGATATGTGGTTTCAACAGGACGGTGCCACTTGTCACATAGCTAACGAAACAATGACTGTTTAGCGCAAAAAATTTGATGGCCGAATAATCTCACGTCGCGGCGATGTCAATTGGCCGCCAAGATCATGCGATTTGACACCGTTGGACTTCTTTATTTGGGATCATTTGAAAGAAAAGGTGTACTTCAATAAGCCAGCAACAATTCAAGAGCTAAAGAATGAGATAATTCGGCACATTAACGGCATAGAACCTCAATTATGCCTTAGCGTCATCGAAAATTTCTACCATCGGATGGAGGTGTGCCGCCGAGGCCACGGCGGCTATTTGGCCGATATTTTATTTTATGCTTAATTGAGCCGTACCAGTATTCTCATAATAAAGAGAAATGATAATAATTTCTAAAAAGAATTGTATTTTATTCAAAATCAACATCGGCCCTTAAAACTTAACCACCCTTTATAATTGGCGCGTACATCCTTTTTGGGTGTTTGGCCGAGTTCCTTCGCCTATTTATGGCGTAAGTCTTGATGTTGTTCTTGAAAACGAGGAACCTACAATTTTAAGCCGACTCCGAATGTCAGATATTTTTTTATGAGGAGCTTTTTCATGGCAGAAATACACTCGTAGGTTTGCCAATGCCTGCCGAGGGGCGACCGCTATTAGAAAAATGTTTTTATTAATTTTGGTGTTTTCAACGAGATTCGAACCAAAGTTCTCTCTGTGAATTCCGAATGGTAATCATGCACCAACCCATTCGGCTACGGTGGCCGCTTATATTTAATTCAAATCTTGGGTTCAGTCTATGTAATAGAAACTATTCATAATTTTGCATTCGCCCAAATTTTCTTCAAAAGACTTAAAGGCTATTTCTTACTAAAGAGGAATTATACCATATGCATAGTATTGACTGCAGGCTTAGGAGTTTTTCGTTCGCATTTCGTCGAGATGAGTGTAAGATGACCAGACTAAGCGAACGTATTTCGATGTCTTTATCATGTGGGAGTTTTAAAAGCATGTCCTATTCTCGAAATGCCACGTACATGGAATCACAATCTTTTCAGATAGTTAGACAGTTATAAAGGTTAACGGCTTTGTATAATGGCAGCTAACGTTTTAAATCAGAGTGAACTTCGGCCTAGCTTTATCTGGTTGGATGAAAATTTTGTTGAGCTGGCTTTAAAGGACAGATGCCTAGATATTATAAAGGTAAAAAGGGTACAAGACGTGAGTTTCTTTGAACCACTTAACACTGGCAAAACTTGGTGAAAAGACCTACATTATAAAAAACGTCATTTATCATGGTAATTTATCAATTAATAGCTTAGTGATCAACATATAGTTTGAGGGGGAAAAAATCTATTATTTTCTCTGAATATGGTTGTAGTTTTACGCAAAGAATATCGTATTTCTTTTTCACTAAACTAATATAAGTGCATAGTTCTTAGGTTTGCGTGTCCATATTTTGAACTTACTATTTTGCCTTCATTATAGGCATTCCTGACTCTGCAGTTCAATTGAGAAGGAGTCCTGTATGGGAGCTCTGTGCTTACTTGATAAACGTCGTATCAAGAGCGTCAATTCTTGAAACCATATGGAATACTTCAAATCATCCCTCAGTGCACCTGTTAGCAAATGCCCCTGAATCGTGGCACTGTAATATCATCATTCGAGGAGGAGTTTTAAGTTTTGTATACTCATGGAGTATTTGCTATATTTGGGTGAAGGTTGGGCAATGGTTGTTAAGAAGCCATGTTTAAGGCGGAGACTTTTGCAAACGGAATGTTGATCCACAATCGTTTTCATAAAGGGTAAAATGTGATCAAAGCACATTTCACTACGGTTAATCCGGCTGTTCTAAATAATTCAGGCTTACGTAAAATGATATTGTTCAAGATACAGTTGGCGTGGGTTCCAATGAGTGAGGGGCAATCATCCAGTGAACAATAGTAAGCAGTAAGCAATAAAAGACGGTCTCGCAAAATTTGAAGCCCTAAGACTGCATGGCTGCCTGGCGAAGAAGTCCAGTTAGAGCACTCACCACAGTTGATAGTTATAGCTTTTATAGTTCTAGTCCATAGATCCACGCTTGGCAAAAAGGATCTAGCAAATTTGTATTTTTTCTTGGCACTCGCCGAGTTTAACCGTAGCTTATCTGTAAACGAGCATAATACTTATACTTAGAGCCAAGAGACATTTATCCTCTATTTGCAAGAGGAATCCATTTCACAAGGCACTTACACAGCTAGCTCATCACTCATGCAGCTTCCTGCAATGTTTCTATGTTCTCGTACCAAAGTGATGATCCTGATTGCCTTGCCTGCCTTTGGTACTTTGAATACATTGCAGTGATCCGGTAGCCTAAATTTGAGCTTGCTCGGAGCTCTCGGAAAAATACTCCTCCACTAACTCTGCCATCTCGATGGTCGATTGTCGTGACCATTTCTCCCTTTAGGGAATGTGGATGGAGAAGCTAAATTTGAGCTTAAAAGATACCCACGAGTACGTCAGTTGTGATAGAGGACACCTATCCCACTAAGATATTTTAGGTTGCTCTCGAGTCGGGAGCAGAAGTATGATAAGATAATATCGGAGGATATAAAAGTTATTTTGTAAGGTCAAATAAGTCTCGGAACTAATCAAATTAATTCCACTAGATGAAGAGCTGCCAGTATGCGTTCTATAGACAACCAATTGGATGGAGGCCAAATAAACCGAATGAGACCAAACAAACGCTGGGTTAATGAGGCAACAGCCGACCTGCGGAAAATGGGGCTCACAAACTGGAAAGGCCCAGTAGAGAATTGAGCCGAGAGAAGAACCGTAGCTGGGAAAGTAGTGGTTGACACAAGACTGTAGTGCTAATGATGATGAATGATCACCAAACGAAATTCAAACTGATACAGTCGTAATAACGCACTTAGTGATTTGGCCGAGCTCTTCTTGTTATTTTTGATGTGCGTCTTGA
This sequence comes from Anastrepha obliqua, assembly GCF_027943255.1. Classification (NCBI taxonomy): domain Eukaryota; kingdom Metazoa; phylum Arthropoda; class Insecta; order Diptera; family Tephritidae; genus Anastrepha; species Anastrepha obliqua. Next base: position 15,010,343 of record NC_072893.1, read on the forward strand.
TGTTTTTCCAGAAATGGAAGCCGACTTCGAAGGGCAGATGGTTTTTAGTAAGGCGATTTTTTTAGCAGAACTCGGAGCTGACTGTCTGTCGAGTGGCAAAAGAAAAAAGAAAGTGCACCAAACCTTGGCACTTCCGAATGGTAGTCACGCACTAACTCACTCGGTTACGGTGTTCGCCTGAAATTAAAAATTAAATTGAAAACAAAGCCATAAGGTATTAAAAGTACACAAAATTCAAGACTGCTGAGAAAGTAAAGGAAAAGAAAACCCACTTAGCGCCAAAGAGTTCACTCCTCGCTTCATTGCCTTCGCACATTCCATAGCATTGACCTGCCAAACACAACAAAAAGGCTGCGGGCAGACACACGACCGGACGGACACATATTCCTAAGCAGTGAACAAGGCAAGCAGGCCAAGCCAAGCCCTTATGAGAAGAAAAGGATAGTGTAGGTATTATTTACAGGCAGGCAACTCAGTCACGTTTCGGGCAATAAGTCAACAAGTTGCAAGTTGACGTTGCAAGCGAACTCTTTCGTTTATTTGCCGCAACTTTTACAACATATTCGTTGAAATTCCAACGCTAAAGCGACGAGCGACGTCACTCCATGCTACATATTCCAATATACTGGCTCTTTAACCATTCCTTCTTCTTAGGCAGACTGGGCAGGGAGTCTGATTCGTTTCGCCTCTTTAGTCTTACTCTTACTTTTGCTATGTTGAGCACTACTGAATCACCCTGAGTCGAAAGCTTCGCGTAATTAGTTAGTTTCGGGATAAATGAGCTAAATGAAGTTATAAAGTAATGTAGCCGTCGTTAGTGTTGCTTACAGTTAGTTACAGTTATTGTTGTTGCAGTGGCGTCAAAGCGACTCGAATGCGTTCGCATGTGCGTTTGTAGTAGTGTAGGTGTGCTTACCGTTTTAATAAACCTGCCACACTGTCGGTACTGTCAGCTCCATTGAAATGTTTTCGATTCACAAAACGTTAGCTGGGTGGGAAGCGCTGCTGGTTCGTTAAATTTATGAAGTCAGTTGAAAACCGTTTTAATTAACTGGGGTATAATTTTGTGGTACGCCGTTGTATTTTGAGTTGGCTAGCCCGAAAACACAGGTAAATAAATTTGGAAGCAACTCGCTGCAGCTGGTTACAGTCGCCACTATTTCGATATGCCATAGCCACATATACATACAAACACACATACAAACATACAATTACATATTTTATGAGAAATGTAGATTGTGTGGTTGTAAATAAGTTTAACTAACTGGGAGTTTTCGGAGCTGGGTATAAGTAATTTGAAATTTGATTGTGTGGAATAAATATTATTGTTTTCGCAATGAAATGGCAATTTCCACAAGCAGGAGGAGGGAGAGGATATAAGTGAAATAAAGGTAATGAATTTCGCATTAAAATTGAATTTTCCGAATTCATTTAATAGTCTGCGTGAAGTACGTTTGTATGTATGTGCGTTAAATTAAACAGCAGAAAACTGGTTTCTTTTTAAGATATCCTAAAAAGGGCTTATAGGGTTTGAATAAGAAAAGTTCGCTAAAAATTTGAATCGAATGATATGGAAAGACTTTTGCATATCCTGATAATGCCACGTCGCGTGTAGGTTCCAGTTTCAGTAAACACAACTGTGATTTGATGGAATGGAAAGCAGAAGAGATACTTCGATACGGCTGAAGCATCAACTCGAGTAGAGATTTTTTTTTCTTGTTCACTCCTCCTGGGAGCATAGGGCCACGTCAAGACTTTAGTCTTGCTTTGGTGTCGTTAATCTCCATTTTGCTTTCTGACAGGGTAGGTGATTAGCCTGCCGCTACCAGTCCTAAATAGTGGGAATGCCTATCTGTCGTTGCTTAGAAACAACAACTTCTTACTGCTTGGAGAGCCATCTGTGCGTCAAATTTTTCTGGCAGAAGGGTCGCACAGATGGTTGAGGACTTTGCTAAATTTCGTGTGTCTGCACTATTACCGCGGTTGGCCGCTTTCTCTTGCTGGCGCCGCTGATGCAATGTGTAACTGTGTCTTCTTCTTTGTTTTTTTGCTTGCAGCCACAATACAAATAATGCGCTGACTATTGTGTGGGAGTAAAGGTGGATAAGTCTTTGGGTTTGAGGAATGGGATTCTTTTTTTTTAGAAAGAGGGGAAGTAGGTAAGGTAGGTGGGATTCGAACCCACAAACTCTGGGATGGCAGGCTAGTACAGAGTAGAGATACGACGAGGTAAAAAATGCTATCGGAAACTCTGCCAGTCCGATAAACTTTCATAAATAAAACTTGACTTTTGCGCATTTTTCTAGAAGAGAAGCTGAGCTTATATGAAAATATTAGGTAAAGTAGAGGGATGTGTATTACACAGATGTGCTATCATCTTCATTATTAGAGTGACGATCCGGGTAGAACCTTGGCTTTCGTTATTTTCCAAGTTCCGAATTGTAAGTCCTTATTCCATTTCCAGGGACCATCTACTAGTTCTGTTTTCTATCCGAGGTATTTTGAAGGGTCTCAAAACATGGTCTTTTTTTTGCGTGGTAGGTTGTTAGCCTTACGTCCAACTTCCTTTTTATGGAAAGAAAGACACTCGTCCCGCTTCGTTAACGCTGCTCCCTACTTCCACCGGGGCTGGATACCCAATTCCCGCACGGTTGGCTCAGGTTTCCAGAGGGTACCACGTGAAGGCGAAGCTGGAATGAGGTAGGAGAGGCTATGCGAACTGAGCATTAGTCAAAAGTGAAATTTTCAATCGGAGGTTTGGATCTATAACCCCGCTTCCTAGGTATTAGGTGCGCAACTAAGTTCCCTGTCAATAGATGCCGCCAACAGTGTGTGCTGGTCGATTCTCACATAACCTAAACGTCATAAACCAAGCTTAGACATATGGTAAACAAACTGCTTCGACACATTAGTGATTTCGTTTTGGTATCAAATACTTTTAGTTTTGTGAAAATGTCTGATTTTGTGCCGAATAATCGTCAATTGCGGGAAGTGTTGATTTTCCTCTTTCATTCGAAAAAAAAACGGCGGCTGAAGCGCATCGAGAGCTACAAAAAGTTTATGAAGATGCTGCTTTAAGTGAAACAACATGCCGAGATGGGCTCCGTCGCTTCAAAAACGGTGATTTTAATATTGACGACCGTCCGCGCGAAGGAAGGCCAAAAACCTTCGAAGACGCTGAGTTGGAGACATTGCTAAATGAGGATCCATGTCAAACGCAAGAAGAGCTTGCTTCAGTATTATGAGTTACCCGCCAATCCTTATGAGTTAAAAGTGGTTATATAGCATGATAACGCTCGGCCTCATGTTGCCAAACCCGTAAAAATCTACCTGGAAACACCCGCCATTTCTCCAGATATTGCGCCGTCCGATTACCTCCTGTTCCGATCGATGGCACATGGTCTAGGTGACCAGCAGTTTCATTCATATGAAGACATCAAAAAATGACTGCATGCCTGTTTCGACTCTCAGGACTCGATTACCCCCGTTGTTCCTGCTCTCGCAAAAAGGATCTTTTTTTTACCCCGCAGCAAAGTTCAGGACCAATGAAGGTAGTGTTTGCACCATTTGTTTTAAAGTGTCCGCAATTTAATTCCCTTCGTGCCCCACATATCCCGGTACCCACATCAGATTGACTAAGTTTGTTGACGCTGGAGATTCAAGAATTTTAAAACATTCCTAGATCAACCTTGATTGAAATGAGAAGCTATCTACCGATCTGAGCGCTGCTTCACTGTCAGAGAGAATGCTGACATTGACACCACGCGTGCATTTACAAAGACATTCCCGGCCACATAGCTCTAAGACGTAAACTTCCGTTTGGGAAATGGAAGTCGTCTAACGTTGCTTTTTTTTATTTTACGTTCTCTCACAAACAATTTTTAGCTGTGCCTCCTTTAGAAAACATACGTAATATATTTTATATTGGCCTTCGCTCGCTTTCGCCTCCATCAATAAAACAAATTCTTTTCCATTTAAATTAAATAAAAAGCCATTAACGCCTCGTTCGCGCGAGCAACTCATCAAGCAATTACGATTTCTTAATTATATTATAAACGCAGCTGTCTGATGGCACGTGCCACCAATACACTTTTTGCTTAAATTTTTCTTCGAATTTATTTATTGAGATTTTTTTGTTACCATTCCTCAAATCGCTGCCACCAAATGTGCTTAACGCCAAATTGAATTCCGAATTTGTATTTCTTTTCATTTCCTGCATTTCAGTTTGCCTGCGATTGCGTTTTTCCGTTGATGTATTTTTCGCGTTTTTTTTCCACTTTTTTCCTTTAACTTGCCGGTTATTTACTTTTACCCAGTTTAATGTTGCATTATTCTGGCCTCTTCAAGTTCACTCGCACACACACAAACACACGAAATGTGCGAAAGTGTAAAACGAATTACTTTTCTGTACACGGAAAAGTTTTTTCTTTACCCCACAACAAGAGGTTTATGGTGCCGGAGCAGGGGCGGAGGTTTGGCAGTGGAAAATTCAAATTCAAATCGAATGAAAAATGTGTTAGTGAGCGGAAACGCATTGAATGGCTGCTGTCAGAGTAGGTGTGGCGTTGTTGGCAGGACGTGCAACTCAGGCGGCAGACAGTGGCCACGACATATCTTCGACATTCGAGCGCAAATGCGCCACGGCTGGTTGTCGTTTTCTTTAAGCCAGCAGATAAATTCCCTAGCATGTACTGGGCACATACACGCATACATAGAGCGGCCTCTTGTTGTGTATGGAAGTGTGTGTGTGCGGATTTCCCGCTCCTATTCGGTGTAGTTACGCACTCGCCTCTCTCTCTCTCTCTCTCATGAAAAAAATTTATCAGGCGCCTTCTCACATTTTTACATTTTGCCAGCGCCATTCATATTTCATGTGTATTTTGCACCCATTGGCATGCCATGTGGTTTCCCTCACATACGCGCCCACCCCACTGTGGTGCAGCGCCTCCGCATTCTACACTCACAGCTCAGTTTCTTGCCTGCCGGCTGTCGGCCGTGACAGCTTGTCAGCTGCGCTCTGAATTATGATAGTTCAGCTTAGCTGTCAGTCCGAGTACAAAGGTCTCCCTCGACCCCCTGTGTCGTAATCGGTACGCAATGCGCAGCGTTTCTGCACAAAATGGGGCTGCCTGAAAAGCGGAAATCGTCAGACAAATCAAGTTTCATCTTTCGTTTGCTTCCTGCTTCTTCTTTTCCTACTTCTTCTTCTACTGCTGGTGCTGCTACTACTCTTTTCACTGTTGTTGTTTTCGTCTTCTCTATTTCCGCCGCATTTAAGTTTTTTTGTTTGCATTATTTCCTTTTCGCTCAACTATTGATGATTTCTTAGATTTGCTGTAAGGTCAGCGTTTATGGGGTCACAAACAAACATATCTGCATACGCCTTCAAGTGGATATTGACATTTGATGTGAGCCGGCCAGCACTTTTGTGCCCTTGGAAAGGTTCCACGAAAAGCCTCTATCCATTAGTGTTTATAACTGTAAATGTGTGTGTATGTATTTTTTGATTCAATTTTTTATGAGTCACTACCTTCTGCCATACATTCCTTAGCATGGGATTACTTTCATTATATGTGTGAGTGTGTGTGTGTGTGCATTTATTTTCTTGTTATAAAATGTATTTGTTTGCTTTTCCTGTTATTTGTCTGCTGGCATGCATCGATTATTAAAAAAAAATGTTTTGTTTACTTGTGATATTTTCTTTTTGTCCTCAGTTTATTTATACCAGTCCCTTCCCTCTCCTTGCGCTAATATTTCCTTTACCACACCACATCCTTCGTTTTGTTGAGATGCCTCCAGTTTTGTGTTGATGCCTCGAGTGATGAGCCAACTTTTGTGGCCGAAAATAAACAACTCATAGCCGCCAGCCTTTAATAATAAATTCCAAGCCTTTTGGTCGCCAAAACTATTTAACAACAACAAAATTTATAAATTAAGCCTAAGGTCGAAAACATCAGTAAACCTTTTACCGCTTTAGGCCGCCATTAAAAATTTCATTAAGACTTTCTCTTTTCCTTTTTTTCTTTTTCTTTATTGTCACTGTATCTAATGGTGTTTTCTTTCTTTTATTCTGTCCAGCGCTAGAGCTGCAACATTTTCTTGTTCTTTTCTCAGCATATTCCTAGGGTTGCGTGTTCTTTTCTCAAACTGTTGCACTCTGACTAGGCAAAAGTTCAGGTTTTTCTACTCTCTACAAAAAATGTGGAGAAACGTTGTTCATTGAAATTAGAGAGATCTATACTCTCTCTGCGTAGAAAAGGGTCCCCGCTAAGATAATCGGCCACGCTGCGATCGGGCGCAACGAGAGCCATGTGGGATCGTTACAGAGAGCTGAAAAAGGAAGAGAGACGTATTATCCGACAGAAGAAACGAGAGGCCGAAATACGTGAGTGCGAGGAGCTTGAGATGGTGGCCAATAGGAACAACGCCCGAAAATTTTACCAGAAAGTTCGGCGGCTTACAGAAGGTTTTAAGACCGGGGCGTTGTCCTGTAAGAACAAAGACGGCGATCTGGTGACTGACGTACAGAGCAATCTTAAATTATGGAGGGAACACTTCTCGAACCTGTTAAACGGTGACAGCTGCACATGTCATAGAGAATGTGAAGATCCCGATACCCCAATCGTTGACGACGAAATTGTCGTTCCGTTACCCGACCATGACGAGGTGAGAATAGCAATATCACGGCTAAAGAACAACAAAGCCGCGGGCGCCGACGGACTGCCGGCTGAGCTATTCAAACATGGCGGCGAGGAGTTGGTAAGGTGCATGCATCAGCTCCTATGCAAAATATGGTCGGATGAAAGTATGCCTGCCGATTGGAATTTAAGTGTGCTCTGCCCAATCCATAAGAAAGGCGATCCTGCAATTTTTTCCAATTACCGCGGGATTAGTCTTCTAAATATCGCCTATAAGGTTCTAGCGAGCGTATTGTGTGAAAGGCTGAAGCCCACCGTCAACCAACTGATTGGACCTTATCAGTGTGGCTTCAGACCTGGAAAGTCTACCATCGACCAAATATTCACAATACGCCAAATCTTGGAAAAGACCCATGAAAGGAGAATCGACACACACCATCTTTTTGTCGACTTCAAAGCTGCATTCGACAGTACGGAAAGGAGTTACCTGTATGCCGCTATGTCTGAATTTGGTATCGCCGCAAAACTAATACGGCTATGTAAGATGACGTTGCTCAACACCAGCAGCGCCGTCAGAATTGGGAAGGACCTCTCCGAGCCGTTTGATACCAAACGAGGTTTCAGACAGGGTGACTCGCTGTCGTGTGACTTCTTTAACCTGATGTTGGAGAGCATCGTACGAGCCGCAGAACTTAATCGCTCAGGCACAATTTTTTATAAGAGCGTACAATTGCTGGCGTATGCCGATGATATTGACATCATCGGCCTTAACAACCGCGCTGTTAGTTCTGCCTTCTCCAAACTGGATAAAGAGGCAAAGCGAATGGGTTTGGTGGTGAACGAGGACAAAACGAAGTACCTCCTGTCTTCAAACAAACAGTCGGCGCACTCGCGTATCGGCACCCACGTCACTGTTGACAGTTATAATTTTGAGGTTGTAAAAGACTTCGTGTATTTAGGAACCAGCATTAACACCGATAACAATGTCAGCCTTGAAATCCAACGTAGAATCTCTCTTGTAAACAAGTGCTACTTTGGACTAAGTAGGAAATTGAGCAGTAAAGTCCTCTATCGTCGAACAAAACTAACACTCTACAAGACTCTCATCATGCCCGTCCCAACGCATGGCGCAGAAGCTTGGACGATGACAACATCCGATGATGCGACGCTTGGAGTGTTCGAGAGAAAGATTCTGCGTAAGATTTTTGGACCTTTGCACGTTGGCAACGGCGAATATCGTAGACGATGGAACGATGAGATGTATGAGCTTTACGACGACATAGACATAGCGCAGCGAATAAAGATCCAGCGGCTTCGTTGGCTGGGTCATGTCGTCCGAATGGATACAAACGCTCCGGCTTTGAAAGTATTCGATGCGGTACCAGCTGGTGGTAGCAGAGGAAGAGGAAGGCCTCCTCTGCGTTGGAAAGATCAGGTGGAGAAGGACTTGGCCTCACTTCTTGTGTCCAACTAGCGCCGGTTAGCACGAGAAAGAAACGACTGGCGCGCTTTGTTAATCTCGGCCAAAATCGCGTAAGCGGTTATCGCGCCAATTAAGAAGAAGAAAAAATGTGGAGAAACGTTGTTCATTGAAATTAGAGAGATTTATACTCTCTCTGCGTAGAAAAGGGTCCCCGCTAAGATAATCGGCCTCATTAGAGCCCTTTACAAGAAATCCGAACTGACAGCGCTTCACAGTGCCAACATGAGCGAGCCATGCACCACCACAACAGGCGTAAGGCAAGGTTGTCACCTGTCGCCCCTTCTCAGTCATTTATGAGCTGATTGACTCTGCAAAAAGAGGCATCGTATGGAGTTTCACCAGACATCTGGAGGACCTGGACTTCGCCGATGACAGCTGCCTCATCTCTCACAAACTCACTGATACACAAGTGAAGGCGGACAGACTATTTATGTTGACACGCACTGTCGGACTGGCGGGTGTCCGGTGGAGTTTGTCGGATGCTTTTGCTACCTCGGCTGCATCATCACGGCAGACGGCGGAGCAGATGAAGATGTCAACTGCCGGTTAAATAAAGCAAGGACGGCGATCAGGCGAATATATAAAGTATGGGCGAGTCCGCAAATCTCTACGCGCTCTAAACTGCTCATGTGTGAAGTCAGTATTGTTGATCGGAAGTAAAACAAGGTTGGTCTCCAACACCATCACACAGAGGCTACAATCCTTCATCAACAAATGCCTCCGCTTCATCTGGCCCACCACCATTAGCAACGACGCGCTGTGGAGATCAACAAATGTGGCAAACCCAGCGCAGAAAGTGGCGATGGATAGGTCACAAGCTTAGAAAATCATCAGATAGCACCGCGAGAATGGCACTGAACCGTAACTCGCAAGGGAGCAGAGGTCGCGGTCGGTTAAAGGTCAATGCACTTGACGATACTGACGAGCTAGCAGATGGGTCAGTGACATCACTAGGGATGGCGCAAAAACAACAGCCGTGTACGATGGAAGAGTCTTAACAAGGCCCTCGATGCGCTCAAGCGGAGTGAATAAAGATATAAGGAGGCCATATGCTCTCTGAGGCCCTATGCGCTCGACCGGAGTGAACACAGATTGAAAAAAATAATTAAAGCTACCTATCATTCATTTTGGTTGCGATAAACTCGTTAGAGTGGTCCTACGTAGTATAATCTTGTTTGTCTTTCTCTGCTTTCTGAATAAAAGAAGAGAAGCGACCCCTTTCTAAGTCACAAAATAGCTCTGACCCCATAAATGTGGCAGTCGGCTCTATATAATGAAGTATAGAATGAGCTATTTTGGCCAAGCTCCACTCGTTAGTCGATTCTTATTCATACGAAACACAAATTCAAAATTCATTTTTGCCTGGATCTTTTGAACGCGGCGGACGCTTTCTCTTTCCTCGGCCACCAGATGCCAGCAGGCAGTGCTTTATGAAATATTGAATGCTGTCAAGACTAGAATGACTTTATCCACTTTATCCGGCTTTCATCTTCGCCAATGTCTAAATATCTATAAAATTTTCTCATAGTTTTTCTCATCGGATGCTGTCATCGTCCAAACTTTTGCGTCATGCAATAGAAGGGATGTAATGAGAGACTTATAAAGTGCTTGGTTTTACGTCGTGGGACGATTTGACTACTCAATTTTCTATTTCCTCTTTTTCTTCTTAGTGTCACAGTCCTTGGTAAACCATTGCTTACTTCACAGCTTGTTGCCATCGATTTCAATTTACAGCCACTTCCCTCCAACATTGATCGCCCATCTTCCTAAGATCAGTTTCCACATCTTCTAGCCACCTTTTCCTCGAGCGTCCCCTTTTTCTTTCTCCAATTGGGCGAAGATCTAGTGCCGTTCTTGTTGATTGCTCTCTTGGCATTCTTGCCAAATGTCCCAGCCATCTAAGTCGTTGAGACTTAATGAATCTTATTATAGTTTCTTTCTTAACTCTGTCATTGTGCCTAATGCGACAAGTGCCATGTGCCAGTCTAAGCGGATCTCCTACTTAGTTCAAAGTATAACTTCCTCGCGAAGCAGATATGCGGCTGGATTGCAAATATGCCATAAACTGATCCGAATCTAATTAATCCGATGATAGGAGTGATTCCCCAATTAAAATTGGTGCACTCTCTTTCACGCGCCCTCACGTGGTTGACGGCATTTTGCATATGAAATCCTCACCCCAAACTGATGTGTGAATGGTTTATCTGATGTGATCTTTTGAAACTAAGATAGCAACTAAAATTTACTCAGCTCTTCATTGTATTCACTTAAAGTATCTCGTGCACACTTGTTGGTTCAAACTAAACTACTTCTCTATGCCAGCCAAGTGGTAACTAAATTTTGTTTTCATTAAAAAAAAAATCACAATCCTGCCAGCTTTTGCAGCAATAAACTTCGGCTAAGCGGCGCTTTAATTCAATGGAAAAATACATTGCCTGCTTTTGGGCGTGTTAGCGCGTTAATAACGCAATTCCAAGAAAATTCCACGCATTCTCAGTTGTCGCGTCCACTGAGGTATTTACGCTGTTTTCATTTATTTTCCACGTATTCGCTTCATATCCTCCTTCGCTCCGCCGCATTAGCGCCACTATTCCGTTGCCATTCCTAGCAAATAAGCAGCTGCTTTCGCCTAAAGCTCACTTCGGCTGAAATACCTCCCCCAGTTTAGCCCTAATACAGTTTTCTAATTATTATAGCATCTCTATGCCTTTATTTTGTTTAACTCCCATCTACTTTGTCAATTTTCTTTACGCATTATTCTCTACTCCATATTTTACTTTTGTACCTAAGACATTTTTGGTGCTTCTATTTACTAAGGAGGATATTTAAAACTCGGCTAGTTGACCCGTTGTCAGGCAATTAAAATTAATGAATGGCTTTTGTAATTTATAATAATGCCAACGCTGGCGACAACAACAAATGCTAGTTAAACCACGGCCACAATGAATGTGTGTTAATAAGCAAATTGTGGTTGTTTAGCTGTCATTGGCTTAGGTAAATTAGCTGAGGGCGTTGGTGGGAGTTAGGCTTTAAAGGCTGTTCTATAGACGGCTTTAAAAAAACTGAACAAAATTGTATTATTGTATTTGTTTTGGGTTTATCAGTGGTCAAATAATATTGTTTTTCATTAGTTTTTGAAGAGCTAAGCCCACTTGGTCATTTTTATTAACCAAATGAATACGAAAATGGGGAACTATTTTTCTAAGTCTTATGTGGGAATAATAATAAATGCATCTATTCTTTCACACGGTGCATGCATTCCTTAAAAAGCGTGAAAAAAAGACATAAAGAAAGTGCGTGTAGCGTAGACACATAACAGAAGTGACACTTTCAAGGCAGACAAAGAATGAGAGAGAGACCCGAGAGAGAATGAGAGAGAGAGAGATCGAGAGAAAGAATATATATCTAAATACATTCACAACATTTGCAGAGAATACAAATAGACAAAATTTACAAAAACCCAGAAGGGTCAACCGGTGTAGGTAAACGACGGACACAAATAGTGGCAACAACGCGCACTACTCCGATCGTTTATCACGCGCACAAACGCAGCGATTGCAGGACCGCAGCAACGGCACGAATTACCGCAAGGCAATACCAATAAACCCGATGCCGGAAGCACCTTATAGTACGCACAAGCACTAGGAAACGGAAGTAAGCGCCAAAAAGTAGGCACCAAAAAAACAACGCCAAAAAATTCAGACCAAAAAACGTCCCAAGCAGTAAGCACCAAAAATATATTTCCTACAAGTTTGCACCAACAAGCAAGCGCCAAAAAGTAGGCAGTGTTTTTTCTCACTAGAAAATAGCAATCACAAGAAAAAACTCAGGAAAAATAGCCTAAAGTGTATCTGAGATATAACAAAGGTATAACTATCTCACTTCTTTTCCTCTACGTTATATCTTTTTTCTCTCTCGCGGAACGTAAGTACCCAAAACGTTGCATGGCCTTGAAATTTTACTCTCGCTCGTCCATCGACGTTTAAGGAATTTCACTTCAAAAAAAAAAATTTTTTTTTAACAAACATTAAAAATTTATTTACATTTCCAAAAATATAATGATAGTGCTAAAATAATCTTGTGCATCGATGTGTTTTAAAGTAGTCGTACAAGCGTTGAAGATGAATCTCGCAGTGGAAAAATTAAGCACCACTAGCTTAAACTTTACATCTTGAAAATGGGGTACTATTTTGAGGACTCTTTGAGTTTCTACATCAGGGTTGGGAATTGGGTACAAAATGTTATGGTAAAATATTCTGTAAAATCCTCAGCGCTAAAATTCTGTTGTACAATTCTACTTCATATTATTTTTAGTTTATTATTTACTTATTTTTATATTTTTTCGGAAGTTATGTTTGTTAAGATTATGTAAAAATATTCTGCAAAAAGGCTGCTTTACAAGATTCTGTATTAAAAATTTTGTTTAAGGAAAACGATAATGATGTTAGCACTTCTTTTCATTAGCCGTTCAGTTCTTGCAATTTTTAGTACTGAGTTTTGCAAAGCAGAATCTTGACAATACCGAAGGTTACACAAATCCTCCTATTTAAATACCCTACGCACCACTAGGATGGTTCCATTTGTAGAAGTCCACGCAAGTTGGGAAAGTCCTTGATCGTCAGTCACTTGGAAGTGGGCAGGACGAGTATTTGTTAGTGGGCCAAGCAGCTAACAATTTCCGGGTTTAGCCCAAGTATCCTCTGAGTAGCTCCCAAACACCCGTTCGGGAGTGTGCCAACGTGAGAAGGCGAAGCATCCCAGGATAGCTGGTTGTGCGCTGGGTTTGGTACGCGCCACTTAAAAATCCAACACTATGAAAAGTTGTACAAAGCCTCGGATGTGAACTTCTTATATCGATGATGACCCCTGCGAACGAACTAAGGATTACGATTTGGGGGCATGCACCTGTCATATCCGATTACTTATTGGGAAAGGTGCCTTTGGCCGACTGGTTGATGCCTTCGTAATAGAAAAGGCTGACATCACTGCTAATCAAGAGATGCGAGGGACGGGGCCAGGCAAGAAAAACATAAAGCCTTGCGACGTCTACTACAGCTGCCATTAAAAAAAGCCAAATTCGGTGTTGGATTTGTTGTGGGAGAGCGACTTCGTCGCCAACTACTTTCGTGGACGAGCGTCTCGCAAAAATCTGTATCAAAGAGGATACTTTAACCTCTCGCTCATTTGCGCCCACGCCCCGATGGAAGAGAAAGACGATGCGAACAAAGAATCATTCTGTGAATGCCATGAACGCTGCAGTGAGCGCTGCCACCGCCACGGCTTAAAAATCGTGCTTTACAACTTGAATGACAAGGTGCGCAAGGAAAGAGTTTTTAGTCCCACAGTCAGGAAATTCAGCCTGCACAATGGAACATCCGGTAACAAACACGCTTCTGGTGCTTCAGATGTACGTACGATCCGAGGACCCAACAGCGAATCAGTTCATTCATTACCTTGTTGCAGCCAAACTGCGCACACGCCTCTGTGCAGCAAAAAACGTTCATCTACCTACGCAAAGAATGTTGGACATAGGAAAGCTGCAATCGCAACAGACAGTCAAAAAACTCGCTACTCGACTCTGAATCCTGCTCCCAGAGAGTTCTGCCCAATAATCCGGCATACGCGAGCAATGGAGCAACATTTCTCGTTCCCTACGTACCGCCGCCGAAGAAGAGATCGGATTCCGGCGAGCCCGAATCGGAATGTCATGCTGCCGCAGAAAAAAAGATGCTGCCTATAGAGCCACGCTGCGATCGGGCGCAACGCGAGGCAACGTGATGTCTCGAAAACGTCTGGAATATCATTAACAAACATAAGAACAATAGTGGCCCAAGATGGCTACCTTGAGGTAGGCCTGAGATAACCTTGATGGCATCAGATTTTATGTCATTTATATGAACGAATTGTGTTGCATCTGTTAGATAAGATGCAAGCCACTTAAGTAAGCTAGGATGAAGATCAATTGAGCCCAGCTTTTTAGGTAGGATACTATAGCTGACTCTAGCGAACACTTTCGAAAAATCGGTGAATATGACATTGCATTGTTGGCCTGATTCAAATTGGTGTAAGACAAAATTTGCGAATAACCCGAAATTCGTAACAGTAGATCTAACCTTAACAAAGCTATGCTGATTTGGCGATATGAGATCTGAAATTTGAAAAGAAATGAAATCATGAACGTTTTCCAATTCTGTAAAAGTGGCTCTGGAGGCTAGGTGCTTGAGATTCCTTAACGTGCCTTTTGGGGATGACTTGAATAAGTTCTCCAGCCTAGATCCCTAGATCAACAGCACTGGATGGCTGTAGACGGTAATTTTCTTCCCTAAATTTTTTCGCAGGTAGTGGTCCACATTATGGTATCAAAACGGCACGTAGGTACTACTTGTAGTGTACCTAGGGTACTCTTGCCATTTAACCTACCAACCTATGTAAAAATTCACCAGAAGCTAGAGATTTATTGAAGATAATTGTTAATGGTTTTGCTAATGATTTAGCACAGTTTTTTAATAATACAAGAGGGAAGCCATCCCCTCCAGGAGTTGGGTCATTTGCCAAAGCCGAAAGGCTCCTGAGTACATCATTAAATGAGAGTTGGAAACCTTTATGTGTTCGTGAACTCTTAAAATAAGTAACTTCTATTCCGGTGTCAGATTGACAAACTAATTTTTTGAATGTCCGACAACGTTTCCCCCAAATAATGCATTTTATCCGGAATTCCAGTGGGTTTTTTTTACCGTTAATGAACTGCCAAAAATATAATAGGTCTATGGATAAGATCGTGCGGTTTTACAACAGATGGCGTAACTTGATTATTATTCCATCGATCCACATTTCCAAACATTCATTGGAGAGCTACTGTCGTAAGGCACAAACGTCAGTATAAGTTTTTTATTTGAAGCGTAAACAACAATATTTTTACCACACTTGAAAATGTCGAATTTCGTGCCAAATAATGTGTTTTTGCGGGGAATTCTTTAATATGAAGAAAAAAGCAGCCGAAAGTCATCGTATCTTGGTGGAAGTTTATGGTGAGCATGCTCTAGCTGAGCGAACGTGCCAGAAGTGGTTTGCACGCTTTAAAAGTGGTGATTTTGGCCGCGCCGCCAAAGTTCATGGATACCGAATTGGAGAAATTGCTCGATCAAGATCCGGCTCAAACGCAAGAAGAGGTTGCAAAAACTTTGGGAGTTGATCAATCAACCATTTCCAAACGCTTAAAAGCCATGGGAATGATCCGAAATTCAAATTTCGAAAAAAAAAACCGCATGAACTTATTCATAGACCTATTAATATTTAAAATTTTTTATAACAAAGCTTTGCGAATTTTACTTCGAACAAATTTGGTTTTCAATGTCAATTTTATTGTATCTTTCCGACAGACTACCATTAGGGTCATTGTCGTATATTTTTCTATAAATAGTTTATGTATATTTCTATTATATAATAAAGAAAATAATCTGTCTACTTATCTTTTCAAGCATGGACCAAAAGTGAGGCTACGTGAACGTAAATCGAATAAAAAAAAACCCCTCGTGATTTTTGAAATTGTAATCTGGAATATCACCAAATCACTTCTGCACACATCTCTATTAGTAACCCGGTTAAGTTCAAATCATAAAGGGTTTTCCAATAACAGGTGTTATTTTGAATAGCCCGGTATTTCGGTAAATGCCACTTTTGCAGCTGTCATTTTGCGATATTTGACAAGTAGAAACTACGTCATTAATAAAAATGGAACGATAGACGCTTAAACAACGCATTGAAATTATTAAAATTCGCTATAAAAATGGTGAAATGAATTTGGCAGACACGGTTCGTAAAATTCGAACATTTTTGGGTCATCATGAAGCACCTCGCCGGACCGCAATACAGAAATTGGTGAAAAAATTCGAGCTGTTGGGACAAATTAGTGATGTGAAGAATAAAACCCGTGCACGTCGCTCAAGAACAGCCGAAAATATTGCTGTTGTAGCCGAAATTGTTGAAGAAAATACAGGTTTATCCCTCGTCCATTCCTCGTCGTTCTTTGGAATTAGGAATTAGGCATTCCACGAACAACATTACACCATATTTTGCATGAAGATTTAGTTCTTAAGACTTATAAAGTCCAGTCAACACAAGAACTCAAGCCGGCCGATCATCAACAACGTCGACTCTTTGCTGATTGGGTCGTTCAAATGCATGAAAATGGTACGGAATTCCATCGAAAAGAATCTTGAGTGATGAGGCCCATTCCCACCTCGGTGACTTCGGCAACAAGCAAAATTGTCGGATCTGGGGCTCAGAACATCCAAGAGTTATTGTTGGAAAGCCTCTCTATCTGCAACTTGTGACTTGCGGTTTATGGTCCGGCGGAGTCATTGGACCTTACTTTTTCGAAAATGAAGCTGGAGCAACAGTTACGGCGAATGGATTGCACTATCGAGATATGAGTAACGATTTTTGTGGCCGCAATCGGATGGTATTGATCTGCACAACGTTTTTTTCATCAAAACGGCGCTGCGTGGCACACAAGCAATGAAACCATTGATCTTTAACGGGAATAACACCTCTTATTGGAAAACCCTTTATAGTATTATGTAATATTAACCAGGCAGGCACCTGACTCATGTTTTGGATACTTCATGAGAAAAAATAGCTGCACTCAACACTCAAGTCCGCTTATACAATTTGTATAGAAAAAATCACCTGTTTTGGTCCATCCAATTTATAATTTTTTCTCTTTTAATTGAAGTAATTAACAAAAACCTCTCAAAGGGGTTTCGCCCCATTTTCGTTCAAATTTTCTTACAACTTCAGCCCCACCATTTTACTCGCAGCGCAAATGTCAAAAATATGTTGGAATAATTAAATATTTCCATGAACCAAATGCATCTGCATAATTTAACAATTCTGTGAAAAGAAAAGAAAAAAAAAATTTGCGAAGAGGAAAAAAAAGAAATCGCACAACGACAAGTAAAAACAAATCTCTACAAGAATTTTTACCTCTGCACCTTGAGCGGTCAGTGTTGCCGTTGTGGGTAGATAGAATTTGTCATTGTCCTGGCGATCTATTCAACCACACACACATTTATGAACGGACACACGAACGTGTGTGTGTGTGTGTGTGAGTGAACGTGTGCCTGAGTATATCACAGCATTTGGCTTATTGTCGTTAGCTGCAATCTGCTGTGTAGAGGCAACACAGTAACAGTAGACCAACGAAGTCAATGGTAGGAGGTAGAGGGGCAACAAGCTGAAAAGCGCAACAAGCGCCAAATGAATAAATCCATTTAAATTGCAACATTCATGACCTGCGGCTCCATTCATCCTTGCAAGAATATCAAAATGGGCAGCAGCAAGAAATAAAAAAACCAAAAAAAAAAAAATTGTGATAAAAGTGCGAGACTCAAAAGAGAGGCGAGGGATAAAAACGAAGGGAATATGCAGAAAATTGGAAGCAGCTGGTAAAAGGCGAATTGTATAAGTGATTCGCTTACGCTTTGAATAAAAACGCACGAGAGGCGGGATCCGAGTGGGTGGGTGTCATGCGCTGCGGTAATGCTGGGCAAAGGTTGTGAATGGCATCTTGCATAGTGGAGTCACATAAAATCGCATTGCCATGGCTAACAAGCGCTAAAGCGCCGAACTTAAAAGGACGACAATCTGCGTTAAGCGAAATAATATTCGACGCGTAAAACGATGCGACGTAGTGGTCAGCACTTGGAAAGTGGGGTGGAGGTGCGAAGAAGAAATTTGAGCGCACATTTGGCTGTGGTGAATGCACTGAAAATTATTTTGGTTTCATAAATTTGGCACAAAAGGCAGATGCACGGCAGGTTTTTTTTTTTTTTTTTGTTTTTAGATGGAGAAAATGCGCAGCAGCATCAAAGAAAAAAATTAAAAAAAGTCAATGGGATTTTTCGGTTACTTAAAACTTGATACTTGTAATGCACTAAAATTTAGTGAACTAAAAAAATATTAATGTATTAATAAAGAAAAATGTTTGAAAAATCGAATTAAAAAAACAAAATACAAAAAAAAAAATTTCAAAACTGGCCCAGTTTTGTCACGGGGTAAGTGTTCTACGTAAGCCTATGTCAATACTCCTTCCTGTGGCTATTATTGTCAATGGTTATGATTCTTCAGTATTTTGAAAACTATAGCTATACGACGGCACTAGCAAATGTTTGGTAAGTCTATGGCATTCTGTATTTTTTGAGAAGTTTTAAAATGCCATTAGTTTTATTATAGTCTTCCGCTGTTTCATATAAAACCTCAGAAAAATCGATTTGAATAGAGACAAGAAAGCGTAAAATAAGTAATGCAATGTCAGTAGAATTCCACCACCGGAGTAGCAGGAAATTCGTTACTCAACACTTTCGACGTCAACTCATGCCTATGGATCTTCGATCTCGTTAATGGACTAATTGACTGCCCGTTTCTTCTAGAAAGAATACATTTTAATGTTCCTTGCAGGAACTTTCGCCGTGTCAAAATTTTTCATGTTGGCGTTAGGAGGACATTATATAGTTCCAAAGCGCCTCTTGTTAGAACGCTGTCTGACATTAACTATCTCGCCTCCCTTTTGGATCTAGACTTTTCCAGGGCGAAACATGTATTTAAATCCCAATTAAAAAATTTTTTTCTTTGTAAGAATTCTAAATAATTACCAAGTATATTTTGTTAATTTAGTTTTCTAAGCTTTGATTTTGTTAATTATTTCTATTTATATATAATATAAATAGTCTTAGTTCTATGTAGTCTGTAAGAAACTTTGTATTTTCTTGTTTTAGTAAAATGAATAATCCTCCTCTTTAAGTTATAAGAAAGTTTATATTTTTCTTTTACTCATTACAATTGAAGCTAGTTAATTATAAGTTTAATTTTACTTTGATTAATGATTTAGCATTAATCTTTTTTCATAGTCTGTAAGAAATTCTGTATCTTTTAGACTATTGATTGAATTAAATGAATAAATTTAATTATGTCCATTATGTATTTAAAAAAATGTTAAATGAGTTCCAAACTGCATATAAAACGAACACGTCATTCTTTAAGTCTATTTGTAAACGGTATCAAAGCTTCCACACTGGATATTTTTCTGTGGAGGACGGCCAAAATTGTCCACTGACGAGATAAATGTGGCTTTGGTGAAGCCAAAAATTGGTGGAGATGAATGACACAGGAATTGATATGCAGTGAGTTGGGCCTGAATGCTACGGCAGTAATGCGAGTATTGCATAATGATTTGCAATGCACAAAGAAGTCTGCTGGATGGGTTCCACAAATAAGAAAAAGAAGAAGAATACGAGCCAAAAAGAAGTGAGATAAATTTTGCTTAATATTTTCTAAGAAAACTCGAAAACAGAGAGTCCAGCAACTTTAATACGATCGTAATAGGTGACGCGGCTAGCATTTCTTCGTGGGGCCAAAGGGTCAGAAATAAATTGTGCAATTTTTTTTTAACAGCTCTATGATTCTATGTCCTGGAACACAGATCCGAGAAATGTTACCTGCACACTCAAGAGATTTGATCGCAGCTTGACTATCAAAAAAAAAGTTAATATCTCCCTCGCTCCGCGTTCTCTAAGCATTCTGCATCCCTGCAAGATTGCAAAGACTACTGTCCGAAAAACATTAGCAGTATTAAAGAAATAGATAAATTGGCTGTTTTGGGGAAAACCCCATCTCCGATTTCTGATTCCATCTTGGAGCCGTCAGTGAAGACAGAGGAAAGGACTATCAAAGTATAGAGTGTGAAGAGCAAAATGTACAAACTTGCGTTGAACCTCTTTCAATTCTAAGAGAATGTGAGGAATACATTGGATTCCAGAAGACGGAAATGGTCTAAATTGAGTGCTGTGAAATCCCACCAAATAACCTTTTAAGACTTCATGAAAGTTTATCTGGGCTCGTGTCGTTTGGGCTGAACCACCGCAATTTTACCACGAAACCTAGTATATTATGAGAATCTCGCTTATGATTTAGTTTCCATTTCCTATCCATTAGTATCCACTTCAAAACTGAACCACCTTCTGTAGGCTTCAGTAGGCGTCCATTCGGTCCAAAACGTTCGCCTGTGTGAATTCATGTGTCTCTTTTGCATGGATCCTTTTGGTGAGGCTAACCTTGAATTAAAATTAAGTTTGCACTTCGACCTGCCCAAGACTAGCCTTATATTTATATCCTGAGAAATCGATAAAATGCGGCTTGGACTTGGCGGTTGGACTTCAATATTTCCTTGTTTTTACTAATATTTTCAGCGAATGGATGAACAGAGCGTTTCTCATCTTTGGCGCCCATATGGAACCACTGGAATCGCATTCGGTACTATATTGGTTCGATAAATAACACAATTTTTTCTTGACCACTTACTCCCACTTCTACTTTGGTCGTAGTGGTACTGAAAATTGCATAAAATTTCCTTTTTCCTCAAACTCATTTCGTAGAGTTACAACTTGGAGCTGGTTTCAAAAAAGCACCCAACTTTTAACGAATTTTTTTCGAAGATTTAATTTTTGTATTATATAAGATGATACTTAAATTTTCACTAACTGACTATAAAGTTCCTCACAAATCAGTGGATAACCTTAAAGGTAGCCATGGGATGCCGCATATCTCTTAACTAGAAGGCTGAGTTATGTCACCTAAAGATAACGTTGAGGGCAGAGCCGATGAACTAGTGAGACTCGGCATCAACTTGACTGAGTACACAGACAATGATAGAGGTATATCCTTACAGACTTTTAGGCTACTTATTTTTGAAGAAATTGTAAGAGCTGCGAATGAAAGATGATGTAATGAAACCACATGCAGGATCGCCCGAAAATTGTGGCCGAGTCTCAACGCTAAACGCAAAAATCTCTGTTAAGCATAAGCACAGTTTTATCACACTGATTCCAGTTATGATGTGCCACTGCCTAACATGCAGTCATGCCCTGAAGATGAATGTGCAAACACATGACTTCTGCAGCAGCTGTCTAGCTGAGGAAGTGGAAGAGACAATCTCGCACCTTCTGTGCCACTGCCTTGCTCTATGCAGACATAGACTCATTACTTCAATTCTTTACTGAATTGGGAGATCTCAGTACTATAGAAATCAGGAATCTTTTAAAATTTTTGAAAAGTACGCACTGGTTTTAGGCGAGCTAAGAAGAAGTTCGCCATGCGGTATGTGCACGATGTGCTATGAGCCTAAGTGTGTTCCACAGTGGCCAACCGCTTCAACGTAACCTAACCAATCTAACTTATGAGACTTATTGCATTCCCATGGTAGCCGGTTCTACGTTACCTTAATGTCTCGGGTTTTTTCCCCGTCAAAGAGCTACCGCCAAAGTAAACTAGTCCTGTCTAGTGTATCGTATCCCACCTCCAATTAACCGTCAGAATTCCTTAACAAACATATCGACAGTGTACAGACAGACAATCAACGACATTGATCGGGAGATTCTTATCACTTTTTTAAGCTCCCGACCCCCGAATGCCGTCATCGGAGAACAACCACCACCCATCGCAGACGAAGAGCTCCAAGTTCCTCGAGAGTCCGCGTAACCTTGGCACAACTACGTTCTGGATACTGTAGCAGGTTAAACTCCTACTTATCCAGAATCGACACCGACATACTAAACATATCTCCGGCATATGACGGCACCCCGCACGACACTAACCACCTTTTCATATGCCCCATCAAACCCACTCATTAACACCCCTCTCCTTCTGGACGCAACCTGTCGAAATAGCTAGTTTCATGGGTCTACCGTTAGATGAGCTAGACGAAGACGACCGGTGATTACACTACACTGGCAGGACAAAGTTACTGCTACAGCAACAACAATAACAGCAACAACATGAGACCTATTGAACTCTTTACATCCTGGGATATGGCTAAACAAAGCTAACATCTAGTGGAAAATGGCTAGAATTTCTTGAAATGAAAATGAAAACGGGGCAGGTTTGCACTTCGTCCTTACACTATTTTGTCAGAACTTCTTATCCCACCTGATAATCAAAATTAGGTCGCATTTTTTTCCAGTAGGGGGCGTATGTTCTGAATGTTCTTCCAAAGGTGAAGCTTTGTCTTTCTGCCTCGAAGCATTTTGAAGCGATTGTCGAATTCGCCGTGAATACAGCGAAGGAGAAAACTGGCGCTTATTGCATGATGATGCACCATCTCATCGATCCACTCTTGTGTCTCAGTTTTTTACTAGAAATCACATTTTAGCCATCAATTGCTCCCATATTTTTGCCTAATATGGCTCCCTGTGACTTCCACCTTTTCAAAAAATTGCATTTGTCCATGAAAGGGAAAAATTTTGCGTTCGTAGAGGCCATCCAAAAGACTTGTACCAACATCCGTCAATGACCTGAAACACTTTTTCGAAAAGCTTCTAGATCGCGCAAGGCGAGGCAAGAAGGGACTATTTGAAATAAATAAACTCGAAGTTATCAGAACAAAGCTCCTGTCGTTTCTATTTTAGCTCAGTCTTGTTTATTTTGGACTTCACCTTGTAGAACAAAGACTAAAATGTTGTCAGTAAATTGGGCGCAGCGAAATACTCTGAATCGGTTTTGACAATTGCCATCTCCAATATATGCTTCATAATTTCCAAAATATATTATACAATAAAATATGACCTAACTTTTAAACTGAGTAACTTTATAACAGAGCTAAACTTACCTCATTTTTTCAGTGCATTCTTCATAGTACTGGCTAGTGTAGCAGAACACTTCCGAAGGTGCCACATCCTGCAAGTCAATGAAAACATTCATACGTAAATTTTAAGCATCAGTAGACAGAACGAATGAAATTCTCAAAGGAAAAAAGTCGCATGCCAATAAAAAGATGAGAAATAAGTGTAAAAATAAATGTTATCCAAAGCAAAGAAAGAAGTATTGGGGCAATCACAACGCAAGGGCGGTAAAAATAATGACAAAAAAGCGAAAATGGAAAAGTGGCTAAAACCAAAACTATGCTTTACGCGTTAAATCATGAGCTCGCAGGATGGTCAACTACCAACAAAAATGTATAATTGCATTGGGCAATGACAGCCAGTTTACGAAGGAGAAGAAAGTTGCTGGCGGTGTAGGGAATCCAAAGGCAGACGACGATGGTCGATGGCAGTGACGGTGTTGTGATGGTAGGACGTGGAGATCTGAAGGGTGAGTGCTTGTTTTTACATGCAAAACCATTTGAATTTATAAGTTTATGCGCTGAGGTCACCGAGGTGGCAGCTAAGAAGGAAATTGCAATTGCAACTATGAAATGCTTTTAAATGTAAAATCGTTAGGACATCGACTAGTCGAAACGGAGGTACGCTTATACACATGGACGGCACGGCACATGGAGGCAACTGTGGTGCATGAATAAAAAATTTAATATAGATATGATAGTTGCGTGCAAGTAATTGGAAATGCGAGATTTTGGTAAGTTTTGACTACTTTTATTTTTTTTAATTTTTATTAATTTTTTTTATAAAATTTTAAAATTGAATTTTTATTAAGTTTTTTTATAGTTCGTTCCACAACAAGTGTTAGATGAATCAAAGTTCTAAACTCTGTATAAGATTCATAAAAACTCGATAAATTTTTAACAAAATTTCAAACTTTTAATGATAATTTCAAATAGAAATTTGTGAGATGTATTCTCTCCCCCCAAACTAATATTTCTTAAATTTTATATTAATATTTGTATAGCCCATTGAAGTGCATTTTTTCTGTGGCTTCAAATTCCCATTAATTTCTAACAATTTTTTCTCCAACAATTCGGCGTATTTTCTTCAACAAACAAATGCACGACGTTCACATCGCGTTTCTGATTCTCTGCACGCAACTGTACAAGTTTTATATAATCTAGGAAGAGGGCTATTGTGAGTGAGAGGCAGATAGTGCAATAATAACTGGACTTACGTAGCACATGGCTTGTGAAACTGTATGACAATATGGCAATTTTCTGTAACAGGAAATAGTTTTTGCACCTCTTCGGCAACCGCCAATTAGACGTGAGTCTGTATAGGTTCACTGTATCAAATAGCAGGAAAATGTCAATACTACATGCAACAACAATGTATGTGTTGCACGCTACAATTATTGCAAGAGTATATGTAAAATTGCTGGGGTGATGTGTGTGAGCTGGAGATAGGAAAATATGCGCTGTGTGAATAGAAAGAGAAGTCACTGGTAAATTCATATATGAAAATGTCTCAAGCATATACAGTCCAGTTCACTTGATTAGAGACAATAATTTTTATGGAAAAAAATGGTTACGAAAGCTGGTAATCCAAGATTTTTTAATGATTCAAGTGAAGACTGTGATAATAAACATGTATCAAAGTATTATTCCTTGGGTTAGCCAAGTGAAACTTCAGCAGTTGCAAAATTGTGCTTGATTTACTGGTTCACTTGAATAGAGCGCTCACTTAGCTTACATTATTTGCGCATTAAAGCTGTGAAAAGTGAAGGTTTTTCTAAGAATTCATTGTGTTTGCTCGGGAACTTCTTAATTCTAATAAATTGGGAAAGCAGAAAGGTTTAATGGATCACAAAAAAGGAACAATTGATATCTCAGCATCAGAGGGACTTTCAGATCGCCAAATTGCCAAAAAGATTGGTCGATGTCCAAACATTGTGGATTCTAGCGTCAAACAAGGTGCCTTCTATGATAAGAACTTAAAGGGCAGAACTGCGATTGCCTTGACACCGAAGCAAATCCTTAGGATTGTGTTAAGGTCCACCCTTTTAAAAGAAAAAATTAAAGAAATGACAAATATTTCATCTAGCAAAACCACCGTTGGAAGAGGTGTTCTAAATGCGTCAATCTGAAGCATAAAAAAACCACAAAAAAGAAAGGACTTTTGAATAAATTTCGCAACGAACGCCGTCTCGATTTTACAAAGGACCACATGGCTAGAAGTTCTGTTACAAATAACGATCACGAGGAATGCAAAAAGTGGTATTTAGTGACGAAAAGAATCTGGATGAGCCGGATGGATACAATTACTATTTCCATGACTTGAGAAAGAGTCGACATCACAGCCGTCGAGGTGGTATTATGATAGGGGGCATAATAACGTACTCTGGTGCGTTCGAATTGAAAATTGTGGACTACGAAATGACGGGAAACACCTAAAAAACTCTGGTGGAATCATCTTTTCCCGGGATCCGTGAAACATTTGGACCTATTAATTGGATCTTTCAACAGGCTACCTGTACGCACTTGAAGTCTGGTCTAAACTTGGATTTAGCTCCAAAACGTTGAAACTTTAGCATGTCAACCATATCCCCCAGATCTGAGCATTATTAAAAATCGATGGGGATGGCTTGCTCGTACGGTTTCTGAGACTGGGCAACAACTTGAAGGCAAAAATACTTCAATTCGAGTAATTAAAACGGCCTGGTCTGAAATTTCATTAGGTTATCTGGAGAATTTCAGTAAATCCATTCATCGTCGTATTTGCGAGGTTATTTATAAACAAGGTGGCAGCATAAACTATTGCAGGGTCCGACACTCAAAGTGTAACCTACTTCAGACTGCTCGCGCAGCTTACGTACGGGCATCAGCTCTCTGTTAGTTGGCTAAATGATAGTCCAGAGTGTTGTTTATAACCGCGCGGAAGCACTTTGCCGAGAGTAAACGCGAAAAAAGAAAATCAGTAATCAACTTCAAACGTAAAAGTGTGATTGCATTATATTTAGCTGGATAATCCCAACCAGCGGTTGTTCGTGAGGTCGAGCACCTTAAAGTAAATAAAGTTTTTGTTCATCGCACGATTACTCGTTACAACGATACTGGTAGCATCGCGAAACGTCATGGAGGTGGTCATCAAAAGACTGCAACATCACGTGACACGGTTTGATAAATCAAGAAGCGACTTGAGCGAAATCCCCAAAGTAGTGCGAATCAAATGACGAAAGAACTAAACGAAAGCAAATATCTGACCGTAGCATCCGCCTCATACTGAAAAAGTCAAGCCTTACAAGATCCAAAAGGTGAATGATCTCACAGCAAACAGCAACAAGTCAGACTTCAGAGAGCGAAGGAGTTGCTTCGCTTACCCGAAAGCGGTCAATTTCCGAATATTGTGTTTTCTGATGAGACAATTTTTCAAATTGAGGAATTCGGAAACTCCCAAAACGACAGGATTTATTTTACCGATCCTTCATACGAGAATTTGAGTCATTGATTGGCCACCGGGAGGCAGCACTCGCCACAAGTAATGGTTTGGGCCGCTGTATCCGCAGATGGGCACTGTCCAATCGTTATATTATCGGGAAAGTATTCTAGAGGTTGGTTTGAAGACATGGGCAGACAAACATTTTGGTGGCAGACCATGGACGTTTCAACAGGACTCACTAAGTTCGAGTGATCCAAGAATGGCTAAGAAACAATGTTCCGAACTTCATAACGTTCACACAATGGCTCTGAAATTCACCAGACGCGAATTCGATGGATTATTAACTTTGGGCCATTTTGGAGGGCAAAGTCCGAACTAAAAGATTCACCAGCCCGGAGGCTCTGAAAAAAGCTATTGTCCGCGAGTGGGGCAAAATATCTGTAAATCGCATTCGGGCAGCTTTCATTTCGTTTCTGGAGCGTCTCAAGGTCACAGTCAAGGCAAAAAGTGGTCACATCGAGCAAAAGTAAATTTATTCTTAATTTTGTTTTCTTTTGATATATTTTTTACTTTGAATGTATTAAAAGTAATTTTACCAAGCTGAATTTATGGTCTTTTTAATTTGTTACCCTTTGAGTGCCAGACCCTGCAGAAAATTTGCCTGTCCCATTCTTGCTTATGTTATCAATTTCCTTTCCTCTCTTAGAATTTCATTATTTTGGTATAAAAGCACATCTGATTGTATAAGAAAAACCATATCA
Organism: Anastrepha obliqua; assembly: GCF_027943255.1. Taxonomy (NCBI): domain Eukaryota; kingdom Metazoa; phylum Arthropoda; class Insecta; order Diptera; family Tephritidae; genus Anastrepha; species Anastrepha obliqua. The sequence goes on from NC_072893.1 coordinate 15,037,317, forward strand.
GTCTAGGTTGCAAGCTTTTAGGTAGCGAGAATGCGCAATAACGTCAGAGAATAAAATTATAGAAACACAATCGGAGTTATTAGCAAATTTAAACTTGCTCTTTGTTGTACTAAAATTTAATGGGCTATAAATCTGCATACCAAAAAATCTTTACAGAGTTTTTTATTAAAGGCCTTGGAATTGGGTGAAAAGTTTGTAGAATTTTTCCAATTTTTGTATAAAATGTGAATATTGGTTTTCTATATTTCTTTTGGATAATAAGCTTTACATGTTCAGTATTAATAATAAAAAAAAAAAAACGCAAAACAAAGAAAAAAAAAAAAATAGCCAAAATTGGTAAAACTTTTGATGTGTGATGTTTTCTCTTCTTGCTTTGGAAAATTGCTGAAAAACTAATTTCTTTAGTGTTCTATGTGTTATTTTTATATCTACAGTTCTTTTAAGTTCCAAAATATGTCTCAAATGAAGATAATTACATGGGTGTTCTAAAACATCGAAGACCTGCCTATTGAGATGTAGGAATTTTAATCAGAGAAATTCAATTTGCTCAGGCTGTGTAACGTTTGGGAGTCCTCAGCCAAATGGGTTTGGGCCAGACAACCTCGAATTAGATACACCCAATAAGCTTGAAAAATCTCATGATAGATACAATTTTGCTTAATAGCAGTCGCCCTTCGGTAGGCAATGAAAAACTTCCGAGTGGTTTTCGCCTTCTCATAAGAACCATCTGCTCGGAGGTGGTATAAAACTGCAAGTCCTTGAATTTCTTAAAAAACATCGAGATGCACAAAACAAATTGGAGGAGGAGCTTGGCCAAACACTTAACAAAGGTTGCATCTTTTGCGCCAAAATAAAATGAAAGTTCATAAGTTTTCATTAGGAGAATACGGAAGATCTTGAAGATCAGACCGTTTATTGGTTCTATGGCATCCACAATTATCTCGAAGTACTTGTGCATGTGTTGTATATATGTGTGTATGTGCAGTTAAGTGTGCGTAAGTGCTTTGCTTTATGGATTGACTCGTTAACTTGGGAGCTTTCCTATGTTGTACTATTCATTGTTGTTGTAATGTTTCACTTTTTTGGTGCGCGATTTTCGCATTTACCGACCACTACAAAGCGCCACAGTAACCAAAAAAATTCCAAAAAAAACACACACAAAAACTATACACTCAAATGGCGGTCGGACAAAGCAAAGGTGACATAAAAGGCAGTGAAGTGACTTAAAAAGGAAGCGAATGTTATTGTAGCGATTAAAATGCGAAAAAGATGGGGGAGCGCACCAGTGGAAAGCAGCACAAAAAAGCCAACAAAAATCTGTACGAAATAGAAGGTAGTGCGCGACAATAATGAAGTGGCAAGCATAAGGCCAGAGAGAGGGAGAAAGTGTACGCAGCTGTACGTCTGTTTGAATGTAGCATTTGGCCATCAGTGCACACGTTGCAACACAATGTGGCGCGGCGCTTATTGAAACTGCCATCTGAAGCGATGGAAAATGAGCAGGCGTTTCTTTGTGACACCCACAATATGAGCTACGCTGCTGTGCGCTATGCTTTTCATCGAACAGCCAACTACTAAATTGCGAGGAGGTGCCATCCGCTGCAGCGCTGCCCGCATCGGAATTGAGTCACGTGTCGGCATTTAAGTGCCGACGTGCAAAATGTTGCATGTAGCCCCATGCACTCAGCCCGCATTGTCGAGCATTGAAATTCTTTTAATGTTCCAACTTGCCACACGAAGCGCGGAGTATGTAGCACAATTTTTTCCATTTGCCACATTTTTCTTACCACATTTCGCTATTTTTATGTCAATTTTTTCCCTGGTCTTTCGCTTGGTAACTGCCTTCATTTTAGTGTCATTTTGCAACGAAAAAATAACCGGAAAGTAGCCATTATAGGTGTCACTTTACGCGTTGCTGTAGCTGCCGCTGTGGCTGCTGCTGTGGCACTCTTGGCTCTACTACAATATGTTGCAAGCTGTTGCTGTTGTAGTGCGTTGCGATTGCCTTGGATAAAAGTGCGTTGTGTGTTGTTTTTGTGGTGTTGCCATTTGAGCACATAATTGCTTCATTTTTATTTAGTGCGAAATTGGCAATTTATGTGGCACATTTATTGGCAAAAATGGGACCATTCGAAAGATGAGAGTGAATCGTCTGGCAGACGAAGTGGAGTAAAGCAAAAGGATGGATTGGATGGATGATAGTTTGTGCCCCACACTGATTTCGGTATTGTGCAGGTATTTGAAGTATCGGAAGGAATGTTAAAGCACCTTCATCACACCATGCGATGATGTCATTCAAATAGAGTCGAAAGAAGATTTCGAAATTTAAAAACGAAAGTGTAACCTGAATAAGAAAGCCAAGCCGCAATGTATTGAGAAACTAGAAAACAAATAATAAATTCGCCTTGTTTCATTCTGAGCTGAAAGCCGCCGGCGAAAAACAACTCAGCTGATTTACCAACACCACCTTTAATAGATTCGCCTTGTGACAAGCTTAAAATATTTGAAGTTTTTGTATACTGTGGGCAAAAAGTAAGGTGAATTTGGTTGTAAAATGAAAAATCTTTATTTATTCTTGTAAATCAATTTCATCCCCTTCAAAATAATCCCCTCTCAATGAAATACAATTATGCCACCGATTTTTCCAATCCCCGAAGCATGCCAAATAGTCCATTTTCGGTATAGCCATCAGCACCTTCTTCGATGCAGCTTTTATCTCCTCAATCGACTCGAAACGCGTTCCCCGGAGTGGTCTCTTGAGTTTTGGGAATAGCCAGAAGTCACACGGAGCCAAATCAGGCGAATACGGTGGTTGCGGAACGATATGCGTGGAATTTTTGGCGAAATGGTCACGAAGAACGAGTGCAGTGTTAGACGGTGCATTATGACGTGATGCAAAAACCAAGAGTTGTTGGCCCATAATTCTGGTCTTTTTGAACGAATTGCTTCACGTTAACCACGCATAACACTCAAATAATATTCCTAATTAACAGTTTGGCCAGGTGGAAGGACTTCATAGTGCACTACACGACGAAAATCGAAAAAAACTGTCGTCATGACCTTTATTTTTGAACGACTTTGACGTGCTCTTTACGGTCTGGCCTTGTCTTTAGCACGGTTGTTTCAGGATCGTAAGCATAAATCCAAGTCTCATCTCCCGTAATGATGCATTTGAGCTTGTCCTGATAGTCTGAAAGCATTGTTTCACACACATCAACGCGACGACTTTTTCCAAGAAATTGAGAGTTTTCGGTACCAAACGAGATTTGACTTTTCGTAGGCCCAAATGGTCTTTCAAAATGGTTTTCACAGATCCTTCTGATATTCCGATCATATCAGTAAGGTCTTTAACAGTCAACAGACGATTTTTGAGCACTAACTCCTTCACTTTATTGACGTGTTGGTCATCTGTTGACGTCGATGGTCGTCCGGAGCGCTCCAAGTCATCAACACGTTCTCGATCCTCTTTGAAGTCTTTATACCACTTATAAACATTTTTCTGCGACATGGTCGAATCACCAAATGCCTTCTGCAACATGCTAAACGTTTCCGTAGCCGAAATTTCATTCCGCAAACAAAATTTGATGGCACTTCTCTGCTCAAACAAATCAGACATTGTAAAAATCGAAAAATGCACTCTTGGTCGTTTGGTAAACACAAGCGTAAATATATTACTGATAAAGAAATTCACATGAAAGTTGGCCCAGATGTTATTAACAGTGCTGCCAACTCATGAAAAAAATAACTAGAGTGAAATTTTAATCCCGCGAAGTTTGACAAATAAATTCACCTTACTTTTTGCTCACAGTATATTTATGTCTCATAAGCGGTTGAATGGGGCAGCCATCTTCATGCCTTATCTAACTTTATTTATTTTTTACTTATTTATTTAATTTATTTATTTAATTTAATTTATTTTGTTTATTTTATTTAAATTATTTTATTTATTTTATTCATTTTTTTTAGCTTAATCCATCTCGGCTATTGCCGGAGATAGCACATCGCGGATAAAATTTTTAAGGGACTGTGCCCTGGTGGAGCGTAGTCCAAGTTCTACGCCCATGCGATTGCTAATGCTTAAATATTTAAAAATCTTCGAACTATTGCACTTGTGTCCAGTATGGTCGACTTCTGCATGACTTCTAAAAGGTGTTGGCAGTCATACTTCTTCAAGTTTTTTATTAGATGCTTAAGCCCTAATCCAGTGGACGATATAATTATTGGTATTCTATTCACTTCCCTCGTTTTGTACATCTGTTTAAGTTCTATGGCCAAAGCTGCATGCTTCGATATTTTGGTGGAGTATGTGCTTTGGATGTTGTGATTAAGGAGCACCGATATATCCATTACTTCGATTGTTTTATTTGCCGTGTCGAACAAGATAATGTCAGGTTTGTTGGTAGCTGCTGTTTGGCTTGTGGATATAGATTTGTCCCAGTACAGCCTCTAGTTCATATTAAAATTACAAGACTTCTTCTTGTAAGCGACCGTGTTTTATGACTAGTTGTTGGTGGAATATTTTTGCTATATTGTTATGTCTCATGACATATGCATTCACGTGGGGCAAGTAAGGTACAGCCAGCGATTACATAGTCAATTGTTTCACCATAAATGCCGCACCTTTGGCACCTATCTTCTATTACCTCGCCATATATCGACCTTCGGGAATTCCTGGATTGCGAAACCTTCTGTTTCAGAAAATAGTTTTCCTCTTTTCAACCATAAATTGGATGATTGTGCGCCTATCCATTCCATTTCAAGATCATGATCCCCATGCCGTGTACTGTTTTTGCCTACCATGCTGCGATCATTTTTGCTGGGGACTTAACTCCCTCAGGTACTGTGAAGTCCTGCTCCATCAAACTGAGCGGGTTAAAGCCATTATCTGCCATAGCGATAGCTTTAAATAGATGGGAGTCGCTGCTTAGAAAATATGTACGTAGCTTCAAAGTTCGCAAAAATTGTAGACACGCTATATTAACCTTTTCGAAGAAGCGATATTCTTTTAACAGCACTTTGAGGGTAATGGCTTGGGAACTTAGTAAAAGTGGTGCGTATCAGCGTTTCAATCCGAAGGATATCTGTTTGAGACCATTTTATTGCCCCAAACGAGTAAGTCAAAAGAGGTATTAATTGCTTTGCATTCATTTCCACTATTCAGACTCGTTTTTAATACAGCTTTCAAACGTGCCTCAAATTTGTTAATGATGCTTTGCTTTACTAGCGTGTGGGTGATTCCTTTCAGTTGCAGATATCCCAAATATTTATAAGATTCGCTGCTATGCAAGTTGTCTATAATAATATTTTGATCTACTGCATAGTTTTCTTTGGTCTCATCTTGTCGGCTAAGCAAATGAGTGCAAAGTACTACTCTAGCGAAGGGCTAGCATAAGTACTAATTTTTAGTATGGTATTACATTCGTACACAAATCGATCGAAGCGTCCCTACGTTCATTACAACGCAGATACGAGGTATACATTTTTTATTGATTCGCTTTACGTATTTGAATGTAACTCGAAATGTGAATAAGATTCTATTATGAAATTCAAAAATATATACAATAATTAAAATCATTTCTCCACAAATTTTGACCCAGAAAATATATTTTTTGTAAAATTTTTTTTTGCTGAAAATTTGTGGAAAATTTGCTTGCCAAATTTTTTAAATACTTTCCTAGATTTTTGTCATTAACAGCTGAGCTCATCCTCAGTAATCCTTGAATTTCATAATAGAATCTCATTCACTTTTCGAGTTACATTCAAATACGTAAATACACATTTTTTTTATTGTTTTTCTGTTTTTTTCAAAATTCGTGTGTTTTCTTTTTACCATAAGTTGGTAGGTAGGCTGATCTGAATAGACCTCGCATAGACCACAAGGGTCCGCAGTGTTTACAGCGTTATTGGAGTCGTGTTAAGCATAGTTCGTCATACATGCCTTGGCGAGTTTTAATGAACAGTTTAAACTATTGTGAGCAATATTTTACGATCCCAGATAATTGTAACGAGTTTTGTGTAGAGCAGGTATCTAATCCACCCTTTCTTCTTCGCATAAATTATAAGCGTCGTTCTGAACCAATCCCATTTTAGCTGTGTGATATCCAGTGAAAACATTTCACGTCAGTACTCCAACCAATATTTTACATTCCTCCCTTGGGAGTGATAAAATAAAGTTGGTTGTTTTCGTGTTGCAAGTTCGTGGCACTATTTTGGCAATCTTGTGGGAGGTTGAGGTTTTCTCCCAGAATTAGTTCCTCGTCTATTTCTGTCTTCAAACCTGAGAGAGTGAGGGACATATGTGCGACGCACTCATCTTTGGCGAACGGGTGCCTGCCTAACCTCCTCTGAGGTTAATCATTAACTACTTTATGCTCTCTGCTTCTTATTCTTTTTGCCTTATAAATGTTACTCGTATTACTACTTGCATTGTTTTTGCTGACTGACTTCACTGACTTTGAAACATTTTCTGGCTGAAAAACTAATGACGAGGTAAAACTTCAGGTTGAAATTAATAATGCCTTTCTTCGGCGCACTAAAAATTTCTGATTAAAATGTTATAGTTTAAAATTCAAATTTACTTACTGGGTGTCCAAAAAACTTTCCTCATTTACAGACAAAAATCTTTTTCTCAATTACTGGGGCTCAAGACTTTTTAAGCCTTTAATTGCAAGCTTAAAGGTATGCAAATTTTTTCGAATACCGGTAGGGTTAAAGTTACTTTTACTAACAAAACACAGAAAAAAAGAGTAAAAAGAAAATACAAAGGAAATTAAGAACCAAAACAATTGAAAAGACAAAATTGAAGAAAAAGTAAGTCAAACAAATTGTTTTGCAAATTTTTGTCACTTTGATCATTTAGCGGTTTTCAATGCTGCCGGTCTCAGCCTAACAGGCCGCCAATGGCAGTCAACCGGAACAAGCGACAACTAAAATTATGCAAGGACCAAAAAAAACACAAGAAAAAAGAGCAAGTAAAGAAACTTGATAACAAGGCGGCATAGAGACAGGAAAAAGTTCAAAGATACTTGCCACATAGTTAGTAAGAGGAAAGAAAAAATACAGTCATAACTTGCGGCGTTGAACAACACATAAAAATAACAATTGAAATAAATGAGCCAAAAAGGAAGCAGTTGACATAAAAGCCCCAAATAAGAAGAAGAAGAGTAGAGTGAGAGTGAGAATGCAATGAAAAGCATTGGCAAATTGCTGGCATTTTGCGCTACATTCGCTCATCTTAGCGCAATACAGATGCGCATATATACTGTGTAGGAATGCCACTATCTCCGGGAATTGTTGCCCACGAGATTTTGGAATATTTTTATTGTAATCCCGAAATTTTGGGACTGGTCCCGGAACATATTTTTTAATTTTGGTAAAATTTCAATAATATTTTTTATAATCCAAAATTTCGGGACTGGTCCTGGGACACATTTTTTCAATTTTGGTAAAATTTCAATAACATTTACTCGCAATTTGCGCAATACAGATGCAAATATAGATGCTCTATATAGAATAACGATGCGTCTATCACCGGAACATATTTTTTAATTTTGGTAAAACTTTTATAAGCCTAGTCCACAAATGTATTTGTTGCTGACGACCGAACGATGACTGAGTTACGGTGATGTTAGCTGCTTCGTACTGCTGATGAAGTATCAGGTTTTACAAAACGAGGCCTGCTGTATCAGCAGGCGTAGCAAAGAGATGAGAGCCAAGGTACTTAAATCTTAGCCCCTCGAAAGCTGGCAGATGATTTCACCTCATCCTCCATACAACTAATGTAAAAAGGACTCGAAGTGACGCCGACTCTCACAAGCATGTATACCTCGCGCCAATGTCCTGTAAGGGCACCCAAGATTTCGCTACTTTACAAATTTGCGTACTTGCCCAGCGCTCGCTGCGTTGACGCGAAGCCCAGCTCACCCGGAGCAGACCGCAGGGGACAGGCCAGTTCATCCTTCCTGAAATGACGCTGTGAAGATTTCGGATGAGAGCGAAAGTGAAGTCAGACACTTTCGAGTGCCACCATCGAGCACAGGGCCCTGATTGCCGCTTGGCTGCCGCAGTAGATATTAACTTCCGTGACAGTTATTACACAAGTGAGCAGCCTTGCGCAACCAGCTGATTATTTAACTTACTTTACCTCTACTTGGAATACACTGCTGTAGTCCGGTAACCTGAACTTGATTCTGACGGCGAGCTCCTCGCAGAATATTTATCCGTCAACCCCTCCAACCTACTTCGAGCCATCCGTGAACAGGTTCACCTCCACCTGCCTCCAAATACAGCCACCCGCCCACTCTTCCGTTGAAGGAATGTGAGGGGAGAATGTTGCGCTTGGACTAAGCAGAAATGCGCATTTATCAGTCGCCAAAGGGATGAGCCGAAAGTTCCTACGGATACTCGAGTGTCTGTAATTGAGGTGAAGTCTGTAGCCTGAGCTGCTCGTGGAGCGGCAGCTTAGCCCGCAATGTCTACAGGTACCACATTGAACATTGCAATAAGCGCTAGAGTAGGAGTACTTCAAAGCGGCAGACTGATTACAATGGAAGTAGACATTTGGACTATCTCCAGCTTATTCACTGATGTCATCATATCCAGTGAGTTCCACCAGACGACTGCATACAACAGAATTGGCTTTATGATAGTATTATAGAGCCAAAATACAACTTTAGGCAAGAAGCGCCCTTGCATTCATACGAGGCGATTGCTGTTTTCCGTATCTCTCCTCAATGTTGTGTTCCACGCTAGGCCTCTGTCGAGGATAAGTCTCAGGTACTACATCCTGTCAGAGAGCACCAACGGAGTATCCCCTATTGAGCGGAGCAGAGCTTTGGGTATTTTATATTTCCTCGTAAATAAGATGAGTTCCATCCTGAGAGAATTTAACTATAGGCCACAGGCCGGACCAAGATCAGCTAGTATATTCAAATGAATATATAAATATATGGAGATTGTAGCAGCTCGCAAAGAGTAGCTGGATGCAGTCGTCTAATATTCGGCCCAAAAGTAGATTATTTCATTATTTTCGAATATGGCTCATATTTCAATATGTTCGATTGGACCAAATTCGCATTGACCCGTCACACTTATAGTCTTTCCTGCAAGACCAGCTGGAAATTCTATGGTATTCAAAAGAAATAATCGAACTACGGGTTGGCATAAGGGAAATACCTGAATTTAATGATTTTCCTTGCTAAATTTGATTATTTATTTTCACAGTTTCCCCCCAGCTTATTCTCAAAACACCGAGGGTTGTTTCATAAATTGTTGAGTTTTCATATATCCGATTTGGTTGTATTTCATAAAGCTGCCACCGCTGAACACCGCATGGCCTACATTTTATTTTAACTTTGGAGTTGCCAGCAATACAGTCCAGTTCGAAATTTGAACGATAAAAATTTCCATTGTAAGAATCTTTATTTGATTTTACTTTTACTCTTTTAATTCTTAAGTACTAAAACGGGGTCAAGACCCGTGGGGTAAACAACAATTTTTTTCTTGAGGAAAAGCATCAATACATCACTCGACTGTAAGTGTTGATTAAAAAGAATAGCACATTTTGTCGAATTGACTTGAGAAAATTCTTTAGATTGATGGGTGTATGCCGACCCTTTCTTTATTGTAAGGTGGTACGCTCCAGTGTATACGATTCGAATTTGCGTTCTTGTATTCTCGTACTGGTTTATTTGAATATTTAGGTTAGGCTAGTTTAGCTGAAGTGGCTGTTTTTCGGGGCCAGTTAGAGGCCTCTGGTGATGTTACAGGTACTATCTTATTCTTACTATACTTGGTGCTCTCCAAACTATTGTGTGGCCTTTAAAAAGCTGGCTATACCAAATAGTTTGAGATTCGCAACATCCACAATGTTGTCCATAAAAGGGAGATCGAACAATCTCAGCCGGTTTATACATAGAGCCATGCAGTCGTATAGAAGGTGTTCCACTGTCTCTTCCTCTTCGATTTCCCGACAGCTTCTGCAATAGTGATTGAATGGTGCCCCTAATCTACTGTCTTCCTATTAGATAGTGCCCAGTTAAGACACCTACAAAGATTCTTAGATCCTTTCTACTTAATTTAAGTATACTCTTAGTGCGATCCATGTTCCATTCGGGCCATGTTTGTCTACTGATAGCGAAGGTGTTTAAGTGTTTCCAGTTGGAATTTGGAACAGTAATGGTGTGTCTGTCTATTAAAAATCTAATTTGGAGCGAGGAGACCAATCTGGCTAACTTATCTGCCTTACAATTACCTTTAATCTTACTTCGCTCTGGCACCCAGAGTAAATTAATAGAAAGATACTGTGCAAGCATTTTTAATAATTTGAAATCCTCTTTTACTGTCTCAGACGACTGTTAGGATAAAATCGGAGTGATTTCAGAGCTGCCTAACTATTGGAGTAAATGAAAATGTCTCTATCTGTGACTACACTTTTTTTAGCAATAAAAGGATTTCCCTGATTGCTAAGATTTTGTCTTTAAATACGCTCAAATGATCAGGCAAGTGAAAAGATATATTGGTCGCTATAGTTTAATTATTTATTAGACAATTTTCTCAGTCCTCTTTGGATGGAAAATGATCGTATACGGCCTGTCTAGGTATGCATTCACCGGGTCACAAAAGTCAGTGTTCTTAGGAATACCAGGAAATATCCCTACTTTGCTTGAGTGTCCCTAGTTGTTTGTCTTGGGCATCGATGATTCCCTCAATGTAAGCACCACTTTGGTGGATAGTTCCTACAATACGAGTATAGGTCAATTGGCAATAAATGCAGCATAACAGCAGGCGAAGTTGGCGTTCCTTTGAGCGCCCCAGTAATACTGAGACTATCCGCCCTTTCAACACTATCTGGCCTATTGATCGACTTTTTTCATCAAGCCTTGGCTACCAGACCAGAATTCCATAGGTCATAATTGGTTTGACAATAGTTGATTATATTCAGTGAACTATTTTGGAGGCTAAGCTCCATTTTTAGTTTACCATTTTTTAACATGAGTAGAGCACCTTAGCACCTCTCTTTACCCTGTACTGAACATTCAGCTCCCACGAAAGTTTCCTGTCAAGGGTTAAACCGTTGCCTTGTCACCGACCTGCGGAATAGTTTCGTTGAGTGTCGGAAGACGAGGTCCGGATTCTATATTTCCTTTAAACAACACTAGTTCTTGGCCGCATTGAGGCTTAAACAACACGTTTGGCCTTAGTATCAATGTATTTTAAGATTCTTTGCATTAGACTACAGAGAGTGTCTGGAAACTTCCCCTTTAGTAGCATAGCTCCATCTTTCCTGTAGGTCACAATCTTAATTCTCCTCTCTCTCTTGGGTCTAACAACAACTTATTCATCGCTAGATTCCACAGAAGTGAGGAAAGTACACGTCCTGCATTACTCCCTCTTCTGACAGATCTGCACATCACCCAATATCCTAACTTACGAATGAATGATCCTTCACGAGCCGCTTGCAAGCAACTGCTTGATAAATTTCACAAAGGTTTCGTGCATGCGCAGGCCTTACAGTGTGTCTGTTACGACCTTAGGTAGAATATTGCTAAAACCTCCTTAGATACTTAAGAAGTCTGCCAATGTGTAATCTTTTATTTCACGTTCACTGTCAATTGATGTGACAAGGATATCAAAAAAAGAGATTTTTTTTTAATTTTGCATTAACTCGAACTTTCTTTCAATACGACTCTATTCAAAATCTTTCCTACACTTCTTCTTTCACAGCATTTCAACGCGGAGTGCATCAAAGCTTCCTTCACAAAGCTCCTCTAAAGCAGTCGATCTTGAACTTTTGCTTCGTAGTTACGTATTCCCAAGTCCCTGAGATCGTTTTCCACTGTGTTTATCCATCGCTTCCTCGGTCTACCTTTGGCCTTTGCGCCGATTAGCTTTCCTGTCATGGCTTTCTTTACGGCACAGTCAGCAGGCCTAGCATTCTTATGCACTGCGCTTTAAAAAAACGCACAGCTGTCTTGTTCTGAGCGAAAGTCGGATTTTATAGGTACCATCATCCAATTTTTTTGGGCCAAAAATCTTTCGTAACATTTTTCTTTCTCTGCTAGCAATCAGCGCAGTCAGCAACTTTAAGAGTACATACCTAACATCCAAAGGTTAAGATCGGTCGGTATATACTTCTTTTGTAGTTTTATACAAGAGTCGGAACTTGAACAAGGTGGGCATAGTACGTTTTGTTGGCGGCGTTTATGCGATTCCTAACTACAGAAGTTAAATCACCGCTGCATGGAACTTAACTCCCAAATACTTAAAACGTTGCACTGTTTCAAAAGTTTAAGCTCCCACATGAAAATTTTGCGCCTGTGTAGGCCGCCTCGACTTCAGCAAATAGTTGGTTTTGCTCTCGTTTACAAGCAGACCAACATATATATATAATTGGCGCGTACACCCTTTTTTGGGTGTTTGGCCGAGCTCCTTCTCCTATTTGTGGGGTGCGTCTTGATGTTGTTCCACAAATGGAGGGATCTTCAGTTTCAAGCCGACTCCGAACAGCACATATTTTTATGAGGAGCTTTTTCATGGCAGAAATACACTCAGAGGTTTGCCATTGCCTGCCGAGGGGCGACCGCTGTTAGAAAAATGTTTTTCTTAATTTTTTTTTTTGGTGTTTCGCCGAGATTCGTTCTCTCTGTAAATTCCGAATGGTAGTCACGCACCAACCCATTTGGCTACGGCGGCCACCACCATTCGCAATTTTGTTGTTTTTTAACAAGGCTGCTTTTGAAAAGGTTGTTTCCTACACTGCACAACTTGAAAAATATGGAAATCGGTACCCCATTATTCCGGTATTGACATCTCTAAAATATTCCTACGCATATATTTTGTAAAGCAAGCAGCGCTAAGTGAGCATGCAAAGAGTCTTGCATACATTTAGGCGCCACAAGCGTATAAAAGACAATTTTTCGGATTGGGAAATTTTGTTTTTTTTTTATTAATTTTTTTCTGTCTTTTTTCGTAATTTTTTCGGCTTTTTTTCCTATCTGTTTTTCGGTCTTTTTTTGTAATTTTTTTTCTCGTTTTTTTTACTCTCATTTGTGCTTTGCAGGCTCAGACGGTCGCAGAAATCCGAGATTTGAAATGCTTAATTGTTTACGACTGTGTTGACGACCGCACTGATGGTTGAATTTTTGTGGTCTCGGCGGTGGCAAAGCTTTTGCCTTTTTATCGCTGGTAGCGCAGCAAATGACAAAAACAAAGAAAAAAGGATCAACATTTGTTTGCGGCCTACTCTGCTTCCAATTTCATTTGCCCCGGTTGGTTTCAACAGCAATTTTTGGCACTTGCGGCAATTCCGTAATGATTGCAGGCTGCTTGATTGTTTATTTTCGTGTTCTGGCACACCCAGGAAAACATGCGCGTTTTGAATTATTCAAACACATTTCGTTTTTTTTACTTTTTTTTGTTTTTTGTTTTCAAATACACATAACGGCACACACTATGGACCCCTCTAACCATATGAGCGCAGAAGTGGCACTTAATTGAAAGTTACACTTGACCGAAGCTAAATAGCGCGGCATTGATACTGTTTTTGGTATGTCATTTATTGATCTTTTTTTGATGTTACTGCGGCTCCACTTTTTATTTTTGCTGCGTTGCTGTGTATTTATAAAGAAAATTCTACAAACCTCGCCGCTATCAAATTTATTTTTTTTTTGCCATAAAAAATAAGTAGAAAAAGAATTAGCTAAAAAATAAAAAAAAGTTCAATCAAAAAATTAAAAAGAAAAAAATTCCCTCATTTTATTTGCTTAAAAATATCTCCAAAAATGCACGAAAAAATTGTAAAAGCAGATACTCCTCATTTGGTTTGTTTATACGGAAATCGTTTTATTGCGCCCTGGGCTGATTGATTGTTCGAACGTCAACTGTTGAACTAGTTAGTGGCTGGTTGTTTGTTTGCTTGTTTGCTCGTCACTGATTGCATGTCGGTGTACTCGCATAAAGTGCAATCGAGACGTGTTGAACGCTTTTGCTTCGGGGTTTATGTCAATCAGTTTTCAAGCGAATTTCAATTTCATTTACGCATCAACACCGCAATGATAAATTACTTTTTCCGAGTTTTTTTGCCGACCAAATATTCAAACTGCATCCCTTTTTGTTATTGGGATGCACATAAATTTTTAGCTGGACTTGGATGCAAATTTCCATGTGCTTATGAATGTAAACGTACATCTGTACAGTAAAAATGTCCGGCTTAATAAGTGCAAATAAATAAATATTGGCTTCTCTTGGCTTTAGACAATTTTTGAGCTTTAAGTCCAGATAAATTAAAAAATTTTCTCTTAATTTTTCAAAACGTTCCAACATCTTTTCAATTAAACTCGCTTTTACGAGTAAAATTTTGTGCGCTGCATGCGAATTAATGTCGCCAGTACACAAATGATGCATCTATACGTCCACCATAGGTCTGCAATGAATAGCTTGCCACGTGCATTTCGTTGCACTTAACCGCAAAAGAGCAAAAAAAACACACGCACACAAAAAATAGAAAAACAGATCAGCTACTTGCTTGCCCACATACTTACAAACATACCTTCAAATATGTGCCGCGAAGCAATTTTTCAATGCACAAAAGCTATCCACAATGCGGTGAAATCAAATTAACGTATTTTTTCCGGCCGAAAATGGCATTGATGAAGGCAGCAAATCAAATTTACGCACAGCAAATGCGATATTGGCTTCCTGCATGGGTGGCAAGCAGAGCAATAGCAGCACTACACTACTAGGAGAGATAAGTGGAGTGGGAAGCGGACAGGTAGAGACGGCTGACAAAATGAGGTTCAGATGAGGTTCAGAAGAGCTTCATGAAAATGTAGATTGCCTGGAGTTGTTTCAGGTGAATGATTTAGCGGTTCGAGTGCGGAATAGTCTGCCTGCATACAGTTCGCATGCATCTACAGATGCTAATATTTATGGGTAATGTTTGAGAATACTGGTATGGTTGTGTCATTCAAAATTAATGCAAATAGTGTCTGAAAATTTTTTGGTAACAAATTTTGTGTCCCCCATCTTTGATGTTATTGGAAATTTATGCTTTAGAAGCTATCATATGTTACTATTCGGCTCTCTCATTTTAAATCTAAAACAAGATTTTGTTAAGAAACTTAGGACCGAAATTATTTCACTATATATACAGAAATTCCCTAAATGAGCGATTTGCCATTGTGAGCGACAGTCAGTTGGCTCTCAAGGTATTTTCATCCCGTGAGGTTAAGTCCTCACTGCTCCTTGAGTGTAACGAGAAACTGAATTTATCAGGAGCGCACAATCGCATCCGGCTAATTAGGGTCCCAAAATGCAGGAGTATAATTGGGAAGGAAGTGGCGGAAGCTTCGGCAAGAGAGACTCTGGCCCCGCTAGCCAATAGGATCCTAGTCCTTCCTTGCTATGGGGCATCACTCAATCAAGTAGCAACTTAGGAGTGAAGAACTAAGGCTAAGCGAGGTTAGCTGGTACTAAACTATGAGGCTATGCCAGGCAAAGTACTTACTGGGGTAGAAGAAAGTACTGAGCAAAAGTCCAAAACGTTTGATGCATTAGATTTTGAATTACTGTGCCCAAGGTCTTCATAAATAACAAGTCTCAGAAAATGCCTTAGGCAAGTATAGACACCCGCATTATGCATTAATCTAAACAAACAAAAGAAAAAACTAGTCCCAAACATTTTTTTTTAAATATTGATTAGTTAATATTTTTTGCTAAATTATTGCTGAACAGGAGAATAATCCAATCTTTGTCTTTTGTTTTTGATTAAATTAGTGTTGACTATAAGGTGCTTTTTGAGAGGATTTTCTTTGGCTAGAGCTCTTCGTAATTCAGATGTTTTCTATGTTGGTTTCTCAAAATTTCTAATAATTGGCACTTACACCCCTTTTGGGTATTTGGCCGAGCTCCTCCTCCTATTTGTGGTGTGCGTCTTCATGTTGTTTTACAAATGGAGGGACTTACAGTTTCAAGCCGACTCCGAACGGCAGATATTTTAGAAGTGAAAACTTCTTTAGAATCGTTGGGAGTGATTTGAGACTCGATGAAACGAAAAAGCGACACTACGAAGCGTTATCTGTTGATATACGTATATGTGTGTGGCTGCGTACTGCTGAGCCACGCTAGTATAGTGAGTATTGTAGTATGTATACTTCACTGCCTATTACTTGCTTTGGTGTTTAGTTCAAGCGTCATACGTATGTATGTTTGTATGTATGCTAGTACGTATTTGTGCGAGCCTGCGTATTACGGAGCCACGGTGAGCGAGAAGGCATTATGTATACCTATACTGCACTACCTAATACTTGCTTAGACCAAGCGTCCTACGAATGTTTGTGTGTATGTTAGTACGTCTGTGTAATATACGCGTTACGACGCTCATAATAGCAACCGCGTGTGCTGTATTGCGTCCGTATTTTTATATTCCTAAATATTTTCATTTTTAAATATTTACCGCAATTGCAGGCGGTGTTGCAATATACCACAATCAAAATGACGGTGATCGTATTGTAACTCCACAGATAGATCTGAATACACGGAAACTAGAATCACTGTCTGTTCAGCTCTCTAAAGTGGGAGAAATATGTGCATGCGAAACCAGATTGAGCAATGGAAAAACAGTTTTAATTGTGGCAATTTATATTTCACCGAATCAATCAATAAATAGCATCACGGAATTCATTCACGAAAATTTAATAAAGTATGCACCAGAAGTATCGCGGATACTTAGAAAAGATTACGATAAAGTTCCAATGATTTTAAGTGGCGATTTTAACGTAAATTTTGCATTGGACACAACGGTTCCTTTAATTGACTTTCTCAATAAAACATTCAATTTAAAAATGTGTAACAATCGCACTGAATCGACAACACGATCAAAAACAACAATTGACGCGGTATTTCAAAGATATGTTGACAACATCGAAACCAAAGCATTTGTATCATATTTTAGCTATCATAAGCTACTCGTATCATTTGTTGAAATTGAAAACATTGAGGATGAATAATAATAAAATGAAGGAAATAAAATATGAACTTTATAGCAGTATTATAATGAACCTATAATTATCCCGCTCCTAATGCTGCTTTCGTCTCATTCTCTCTCAGTTTGTTTTACGGAAGGTTTCACTTCTATCGCGTCTAACCGTTAGACTGGTATTTTTTTTTATGAAGAGCTTCTTCATGGCAGAAATACTATCGGAGGAGGGTGAAATCCTCATTTAGGGGCGAAAGATTTCCTACATTTTTCTGTTAATTTTTGTTTTTACAGACGGAATAACTTTGCAGTAATAAAAGACGACCGCTACACCCTTTTAACATCCACCTTTCTCTCTTGCAAATTCTTCTACACTAAATCTGTTATTTGTTTTTTATTTGCTATTTAAGGTTTAACGAAAAAATGGTTACATTGTAAAATATTAATTTAATTTAAATTTTCCACAAATATCCATAAGAATTAAGCACAATTAATGCCAGAAGCCTTTAGTCCTTAAATTCACACTTTAAATGCCTAATAATAAATTGAAATTACCTATTGAACTTCACCGTATTTACTTGCATAAAAAGCTATAAATTTTGGCAAAAAATTACTGCGCGCCAGCTAAAATGATATTCAATCAATGGAAGAGCAAACAAACAGCAACTGCCTAATGCTGAAACAAAAGCAAATCACAACAACCGTTAACCACAATCTGTGGCGCATATTAATTTACTAATTGTATATTAATGATTAGTTCGCTGTTAAATGTGGCGCAAAACATAATATTTGGGCACTTGGCTGTGCGTTGGTAGGCGAAAAATCATTGAGCAACGAAGTAAAACGGAAAATGTTGATTTGATTGGCATTTCATGCGTCAATTACTTTAAAATACTGCATCAATCATCAGCGTATGGCGAATATGAATGAATATAAACACAAACAATATTTGCACATGCACACACACACAAACATCCATACATACATACATCCATGTTTATGTCCATCTGAATTACTTATATGAATTTCATGTTGGCGCGATTGTGTGACTGCGCGCTGAAATTTTCCACTCAATCACGCCACAACGGCGCTGCAACCGCGACAACAACATTGACATTGACCAGCAGGACAACAGGCTATGGTTAGCCAGCAAAAATTATGCATCAGTAAATAAAGTTGCGGCCATAAAAATTCGAACACCAAAAGAATTGCGATTTTTGCTGAATTACTTTATTTTAGTTGCGAATATTTTGATTACAATATATTTTTTGTGCTTTAATAACTAAACTGCGTTAAGTAACTAAAGCTCAGGGACTCTATGAAAAGTTTTGACAATTTATTTGTTTTTTATTTAATTTTAATAATTTTTTTAATGAAAATATAGTAAACTTTGCGAAAAAACCATATAAATTTAAGCTTCTAAAAATTCAACAATAAAATTCAACAAAACTTCATCAAAAACTTAAACTTTATAGGCGTAGGTTTGAGACAAATTTCGGGTAAACAGTTTTATAGGGATCGCTACCGAAAGCTAAGAAAGAAAGAGAGACGTATTATCCGAAACAAGAAACGAGAGGCCGAAATACATATGTGAGTGCGAGGAGCTTGAGATATTGGCCAATAAGAACAACGCCCGAAAATTCTACCAGAAAGTTCAGCGGCTTACAGAAGGTTTCAAGACTGGAGCATTTTCCTGAATGAAAACGACGGCGATCTGGTGACTGACATCCAGAGCAATCTTAAATTTTGGAGGGAACACTTCTCGATCCTGCTAAATAGTGATAGCTGCGCATGTCATAGAGAATATGAAGATCCTGGCAACCCAATAGTTGACGACGGAATTGTCGTTCCGTTACCTGACCATGACGAGGTGAGAATAGCGATAACGCGGCTAAAGAACAATAAAGCCGCGGACGCTGACGGATTGCCGGCTCAGCTATTCAAACATGGCGGCGAGGAGCTGGAAAGGTGCATCAGCTTCTATGGAAAATGTGGTCGGACGAAAGCATACCTGTGGATTGGAGTTTAAGTGTGCTCTGCCCAATCCATAAGACAGCCGATCCTGCAATCTGTGCCAATTACCAGGGGACTAGTCTTCTATATATCGCGTATAAGGTTCTAGCGAGCGTATTGTGTGAAAGGCTAAAACCCACCGTGAACCAACTGATTGAATCTTATCAGTGTGGCTTTAGACCTGGAAAGTCTCCCATCGACCAAATATTCACAATACGCCAAATCTTGGAAAATACCCATGAAAGGAGAATCGACACACACCATCTTTTTGTCGACTTCGAAGCTGCATTCGACAGTACGAAAAGTTTCCTGTCTGCCGTGATATCTGAATTTGGTATCCACGCAAACTAATACGGCTATGCAAGATAACGTTGCTCATTACGAGCAGCGCCGTCAGAATTGTGAAGGAGCTCTCCGAGCCGTTTGATACCAAATGAGGTTTCAGACAGGGTGACTCGCTGTCGTGTGAATTCTTTAACCTGATGCTGGAGAGCATCGTACGAGACGCAGAACTTAATCGCTCAGGCACAATTTTTTATAAGAGCGTACAATTGCTGGCGTATGCCGATGATATTGACATCATCGGCCTTAACAACCGCGCTGTTAGTTCTGCCTTCTCCAAACTGGATAAAGAGGCAAAGCGAAGGGGTTTGGTGGTGAACGAGGACAAAACGAAGTACCTCCTGTCTTCGAACAAACAGTCGGCGCACTCGCGTATCGGCATTCACGTCATTGTAGACAGTTATAATTTCGAGGTTGTAAAAGACTTCGTTTATTTAGGAACCAGCATTAACACCGATAACAATGTCAGCCTTGAAATCCAACGTAGTATCAATCTTGCTAACAAGTGCTACTTTGGACTAAGTAGGCAACTGAGCAGTAAAGTCCTCTCTCGACGAACAAACCTAACCCTCTACAAGACTCTCATCATGCCCGTCCTAACGTATGGCGCAGAAACTTGGACGATGACAACATCCGATGAAGCGACGCCTGGAATATTTGAGAGACAGAAACTGCGTAAGATTTTTGGACCTTTGCGCGTTGGCAACGGTGAATATCGCAGGCGATGGAACGATGAGATGTATGAACTTTACGACGACATAGACATAGCGCAGCGAATAAAGATCCAGCGACTACGTTGGCTGGGTCATGTCGTCCGAATGGGTACAAATGCTCCGATTCTGAAAGTATTCGATGCGGTATCAACTGGTGGTAGCAGAGGAAGAGGAACGCCTACTTTGCATTGGAAAGATCAGGTGGAGAAGGACTTAGCTTCACTTGGTGTGTCCAACTGGCGCCGGTTAGCACGAGAAAGAAACGACTGGCGCGCTTTGTTAAGCTCGGCCAAAATCGCGTAAGCGGTTATCGCGTTAATTAAGAAGAAGAAGAAGTTTTATAGTCCATTGAATTAGGTATTATGAAGTGCAAATTTGAAATGGTGCAAAATTTCCATTGATTTTTGAGTTTTTTTTTTTTTGCTAATGATCTTACGCTTCTTGGAAGTGAGTATGGGGTATTTCGCCTTCTATCGTATATTGGCTTTACACACCGATAGTAAGACAAATCCTAACATACGGCATACTACATCCTCCGAAAATAAGCCCGTTCGTGATTTTCTGAACTTTTTGTAAAATAAGATATCCTCCGAAAATAGTCCCCAGTTAAAAGAATGTGACAAAAAGATTTCGTTAAAAATGAGTGCAAAACGAAAGAGCTATTCCGTCGTGTACAAAAAGAGAATCGTGGGAGACTCTTGTATCATTCTCTAAAGAGAAGATGCTGAATCTGCGTAAATGGTGTGCAGACTACGATTATCTGTGTCAACTGGTAATCCAAGGAAATGAGAAAAATTAAGTGTTGGATCAGGTCGGCAGCCGTTATTTTCTGAGTTGGAAGATTGCATCTGGGAATGGATTACAGGCAAAGGAGAGCAATGGCTTTGGTTGTCCGCAGGGCTGATATTCAAAAATTTGCCCTTGAAACAGCAATTGAATTTAAAGCATCGTCACACTGGTTGAACAACTTCCTTAAACGATATGAACTGCCTCTAAGGAGATCAACAACATTGTTTAAGCTGGAAGACAATGCAGTTGTTAAGCGTGCTTTTACGTTTAAGCTTTTTGTTGATGACATTGATTTTTCGAAATACCACCTCTCCAACATGATTGCTATGGGTGAGACCGCGATATTCCTAGACCAAGAAGCTCAAACGACAGTTCACCACAAGGCTTCTTCATCAATTTACGTTCGATCTGCCAGTTACGATTGTACCTGTATTTTGGCGGTTCGTCTAGATGGCAAGAAAGTATCGCCATTTTAAATAAATAAAAAATAAATAATTGGCGCGTACACTTCTGTTAGGTGCTTGGCCGAGCTCCTCCTCCTATTTGTGGTGTGCGTGTTGATGTTGTTCCACAAATGGAGGGACCTACAGTTACAAGCCGACTCCGAACGGCAGATATTTTTTATGAGGAGCTTTTTCATGGCAGAAATACACTCGGAGGTTTGCCATTGCCTGCCGAGGGGCGACAGCTATTAGAAAAATGTTTTTTTTTTTTTATTAATTTTGCTTTCACCGAGATTCGAACCAATGATCCCTCTGTGAATTCCGAATGGTAATCAGGCACCAACCCATTCGGCTACGGCGGCCGCCCGCCATTTTAAATTACTAAAGGCAAAAAAAAAAAAACAGATTCAACGTATCATTGAAATTGAAAAAGCCTGGTGCACCCAAACAGTTATAAGAAAGTGGGTAGATTTTATGCTGCCACCACTGTTGAGGGGTCAGAGTAGAGGTTTACTAGTTTGGGATTCGGTCAGTACTCACCGCGCTAAAGACATGAAAAACTTTCTGGTTGAGAGGAAGATTGATCAAATAATGAATCCGGCAGGAATGAGTGGTTACCTCCGGACACTTGGTATTGCAATAAACCAGCCATTCAAGGATAATTTGCGGAGGGAAATCAATGAATATATTGAAAACAGAATGGAGAGAAATCATCGAGGTAATTTTGTAAAATCAGGCTTACAAAAAGTTGTGAATTGGGTAAAAAGTTTATGGGGCAAAATAACTAATACTGATGTTTCCAATACAGGCTACTGAGACAGGACGTATTCATTAAACGCTAGCTACATCGCAAGACATGGGAGATTCGGACCAATGATTAAACAGGAATTAAATTTGGAAGAAAATCCGAATATAATTCTGAATTTTATATATGACGATGTTCCAGAAGAAGATGACATGACTGTAATTGAATAAATTTAAATTTCTGCATTCTGTGTAAAATAAATATTAAATAAAAATATATAAATATACTTTTATTTATGGCCTCGCCCGAATATAAACCCTAGCGCGTATTTTGGACCAAACAAGAAAGTAAGACAGTGCCTTATTTTCAGAAAAAGACGGTAGTATGGTGGCCGGCATGGAGATGAACTGTTTTTGGACTGGACGACGACGAACGCATTTGATATTTGAGCCAATCACTCACAAAAATATCAGACAGTAGACAGAACGATAGTTCGCAAATTCTCCAAAGTTCCACTTCCACTTCCATAAAACATTGCGAGGAATGGATACTATCGCTGGCGTAAGATCTCCATACGTCTACCAGAGATGGACCAGAGGCAGATACCTGGTTGTGTCAATAGACATAAACGCGGCTCCACCTGGATGAAATGTTTATAGCGATCCCAGGTTGGAAATCAGTCGAGGAGGACAAATGGTATAGTGTTAGTGGGAGCATGCCTCTCATACCACTGGTGTGACGGCGCCTTTGATGATGTTTCAGAAATTTTGATTTTAACCTCCAACCACAAAAAACAAAAAAAAAGTATGGGGGTCGGCTTAAATCAGAAATATATCAAAATGACTATGGAACATGTAAAAAGGTCTTCGCATCTGCGGGGACTACACCTACAGATCCACTAAACATTATGCTCCACCTACTACCTATAAAGCAATTGAGCAAGCAAACAACTGCCATATCAGTTGTCAGATTAAGAGAAATCGATCTACTCAAAACGAACCGTAGAGGGCACTCGTCAATTTTAGAAAGAATCTCCTGTATTCTTGGTACAACGGATTTCTAACAGCGTCTCCTTCGAAAGAGGAATGTGATAACGGACTTATTGTTAACGAAAATGATATAATCAACTATGATCTTCTTCTTCTTAATTGGAGCGATAACCGCTTACGCGATTTTGGCCGAGTTTAACAAAGCGCGCCAGTTGTTTCTTTCTAGTGCTAACCGGCGCCAATTGGACACACCAAATGAAGCCAAGTCCTTCTCCACCTGATCTTTCGAAGGGAGGTCTTCCTCTTCCTACTTTCAGAGCCGGAGCGTTTGTATCGAACGACATTGTCCAGCCAACGTAGCCGCTGGATCTTTATTTCACGTTGGCTTCCCTCCGAACGGGTGTTCAGAAGCTACCCAGAGGATACTTGGGCTAATCCCGGAAGTTGTGAGCTGCTTGAACCATATGTAGAAGAATCGTCCTTGCCTCTCCCAAGTGAATGGCGATCAGTAACTTTCCGCACTTGCATGGACTTCTACATATGGAACCATCCTCCATAATCTATGATCAGATGACTCACTATTAGATAGCAAAGTAGGTGGAGGGTTTACTATGTTAAACTTAAGTCAACCAATCCTTTGGCCTACCTGTTCATTGCAGTGTATTTCAAGGGAGACTTGAAAAGGGGCTTACAGCGATAAAAAGGAGAATATTATCCACAAATGAAGTCTTCATTTACTCAGACGGTCAAGCAGTTATGAAAGCGCTAGAATCCTGAATACACTTGCCAAAAGCAGTCATAGAATCTTTTAAACTTCTAACTTACGTATCCAAATACTACAAAGTACACCTTATTAGGGTATCAGGATACAGAAAACTGCACCATGAAACTGCAAAGCAGATGAATTTGCTTGAATTAGTACAACTCTTGATATCCAATTTTAGATTACTAGTAGATCGGGAAACCATCGATATGGTAAATGCAAAATGTCACTACAAGGGACAGCGATCGATCAAAGAGCTGTTAAGATTTATTAGAGAAGTTACAAGAAAAATGATAGGGGCATTTACTGATCATTGCTTAAAAGCCAGATGTTTGAGACTTTCATGCTATGATTTTTGAAGCTGTCTTTACACGGAAGAAGAGGAAATAATCAGACACCTCATATGTGCTAAGTTCCAATGGTATCATAATAGATCTACGACAATCACTCTACCTGCCAAGTAAGTGCGACTCTGGTAGCTGAATGATTAGATGCATGATAACTACTTGGCAGTGCCCGGGCTCGAAACTCGGTTATAAGACTTGGAGGACTACAATTTAACTCAACAAATGAAGAGACTTGCAGTTATCGTCGCTAGATGACCAAATCACACCGACTTAGAAATCTCTAATTTTCTTAAGTGCGCCCGTTCATTCGTCTATAGGTTTTGCCGTGAATTCGAAGCAACAGGCGATGCAGAATTTGTTGCAAAACACAACAAATATGAGGAACATTTTGACTTTTTCCGATCTGCAGAATTTATTCAAGAAGTGCACGCGATCATTGACGAGAACCTTTTAAAAGCAATAAGGGCTCTTGTGAGTGATCTTAATGCTTCTGAGAGTCCTATTTGTAGAGCTGTCCATGAAGATCTCAAGTATAAATCCTATGTTTTGCACAAAAGAGTGTTTATGGCGGAGCAAGCACGAGAGAATCGAGTTATCCGACCAAACGTCTTCCATGTAAAATTAACTACTCTGAAGCGCCTGAGATATTTCAGTATTTTTCTGACGAAAAAAATTTTGAACAAGACCAAAAAACTAACTGCAGATATTACAAATGGCTATGTTAAAATCTTTTTGGGAATCCTGTTGCCATGCACAGAAAGTTTTCAGCCACTCTTACGGTTTAGGTTGAGGCTGCAGCCGCCATTTACCATCTATCCAGAGCTGATGTCACTAAAGTCATCAATTCGAAAAGAAGTTTAGAATTGAACTGGAATATGAGTTAAACTGGAGTAGACCTGCATTTAAAAGGAAACTCCGGGGGTGTACCCGGTACTGGTGCACAGATGGCTCGAATACCCCAGAAGACACAGGCGCTGGAATTTGTGGTACCAGAACCAAGTGTTCTGTGCCGATGGGTAGTTTTCCAAGCAACTTCCAATCAGAGGCGTATGCCATTTATCTAAATGGAGAGGTAAACTTAAACAGAAAATTCCGGGATGAACGGATTGCCATTCTGAGAGACAGGCGGCACTCAACACCCTATCGTATGATGAAATCAAGTCCTCACTTGTACTTGAGTGTACCGAGAAATTGAAACTGTTAGGAACGCACAATCGCATTCGGCTAATTTGGATCCCAGTACACAGAGGTATAACTGCGAACAAAATAGCGAATGCATTGGTAAGAGAAGCTGCGACCTCGCCTTCAATTGGACGCGAGCCTTTCCTTGCTATGGAACAGCACACCAGCAAGCAGAAGCTTTGGAATGAAGAGCTGAGGCTAAGGGAGGTTTGCTGGCACGAAGCTTTGGGGTTGCGCCAGGCGAAATCCTTACTTGGAGGGCAAAACCAAAAGAGGTTTAGAAAACTTAAAACCCTGTCGAAGAATAAACTGACTGCGTAGTCATCTGCTCATGATCTAGATATGGTCCATTGACTCCTGTCATCTCTGTGACCAATCCTAGGGAACTCCAATGCAGCTTCTCCCGAAATGTAGCTCCACAACGCCAGGAAGTTTTAGACATCTCGGCCAATTGCAGCCCGAAGAAAGGCACATACACTCAGTCCAACCCAGCTCTATCCTGAGTTTAATAAGGGAACTGTGTCTGGATGAGGTACTTTGATGAGTAGATGGTACAAAAGACCACAATCTAATCTATGGTTTTAGGTGATGTGAGCCACAAAGGATATGCCATGTCACCACATTTCTACACTCAAGAATTTCGAGTGAATTCTGCTAGACTAATCGCTTTTACTTATTTCACTAGTGGGATAGGTTATCAGTATAGTAGTCTATGGCCACTTTCGGCTGTTTACTTAAAACTCGGCATACCTTATTTTTTGCCACAACTACGTAAACACTTTTTCAAAGCACAAGGATTTTACGATTTAAAAAGGTACATTTTGTGGAATTTATATACAAAAATTAACTTAATGACCGAATCTGATACCTGCTAGACACCTCAACTCTCCATTCAACCTTTTAACTGCCGCTTACTACCTGTGCATATTTTTATGCCAGGAGCTGTATATTCAATAGATTCGGCGTATGCGCCATGCTGACTGATAGTCGGCATATTTTTGTGTAAAACACGTCACGCATATTTTTATGCAAATAACCAATAATCAAATGAATGACGAGGAGCTTGGGAATGAATGAGTTTCCATATAATGAGTTGAACAAGAGTGAAAGGACGTGCAAATGCTAGAGGGATGACCGCCAAGTATCGTGTTACAGGCGCCTGTTTTTATGCAATGCAAACAAGCTGTAATACATTCACGCACACAGCCACATAGGCGCACTTGCATAAGAGTGCGTAGAGCAAATGCAACTGCATGCACACATACATATGCAGGTATTTATGTATGTGTGTATTTGTATGCACTTATGCACAGTTATTTGTGGCATGCGGCATTGTAGCAATGCAAAAAAAATGAAACAAAAACGAGAAATTCGTCAAAAATTTCCAACGAAATTGATACTCGCAACCACTCCGTGGGCGACTGAGCATTGTGGCAAATGACAGCAATGAAATCAATGCGGTTACGCTACTTTGTCCAAAAACATGCATGCATACATGCTTATGTGTATGTGTATGTGTGTAGATATGTAGATATATATTTCGAATTTTTGTTTTTCTTTCGCTTTTCTCGTGTGACATGTCGCATGTTGATGAGTAGTCACAGGCGTCACAGTTTTATATGTTGACTGATGAGTTGCGGGTGAAAATCATGAAAACGTGCTTTTCCGTCAATTCGGCCGCAAAAGCTTTTCATTTTTGGTGGGTACTCTATATGTATATGCGAGGCTCCCACTAACGGTTGTACAATTTTTGGCATAATAATGAAAATTTTTATGCAGAAAAAAAAAATTAAAATAAATAAATATGCGTATATTTGCATGCGCTTAATAATTTTGTGTTGATGAGTGTTGATTGTATGGAAGCCTGTTTGGTCATAAATATACTTTCATACATATATAGACAAATGTTTGGATGTATTCGCATGTTTTTGATTTGTGTACATTTTTAGAGTTGTACAAATAAAATAAATCGATTGAACCTCTTTTTCCTAATTGGAGTGCGCTTAAGGGTGCGTGAAGTTGGCTCTCCCTTTGTGTTATTGTGTTTTTGGAAAATTGTGTCTGACATCAGCGCTTCACAATGGATGATATGGACAGGTGGTAATCGTACCAGCATATTTGACTTAGTGACATTTTCTAGCGCTCAGCGATGAATCCGTTGTAAAACATGGATGAATCTTTACTGTGAATTCACATTAGCAAGTATTAACAAAAATTTAAAACTAGACCTTCCGGGAATTAGATAATCTAAGATGAATATATGCTTCTTGTATGCACCATCTTTTATGTCGGTATGAAAACATTGAATAACTTTGAAAAAAAAAACAACTGATTTGCATAAGTGAGGTATTTTTATTTGGTTTGGTTATTTACAATTTATTAAAACTATTTTTTTTAATACAATATCAATCAAGTGGCCACCTTTACTTGCAATCACAAACTGTGATCTTTTTTCTGCGTTTGTCATTACCTTGTCAAGCATTTCGGGTTTTATAGCGTCGGTTTCAGCACGAATGTTTGCCTTAAGCTGGTCAATAGTCTGCGGCTTGTGGGCGAAAACCTTACATTTCAGATAACTCCACAAAAACAAGTCCGGGGGAGTTTAAGTCAGGTGATCTGGGGAGCCAGTCGATGTCGCCTCTTTTTGAGACTAGACGCCCTGGGAATTTCTGGTCAAAAATTCAATTGTTGCATGCGCAGTGTGGCATGACGTACCGTCTTGTTGAAACCAGTAACCGTCTAAACCTTTCTCACGCATTTGCGGGCAGAGATAATGAGCCAACATCCATCGATATCAGTTTCTATCAACAATTTCGTTTTCTCGTTAAAAATATGGCCCAGAGATGGCTTTGGCGCAAATGCCGGCCCAAACAGTTACTTTCTGGTCATGCAATGGCGTGTCATGGATCTCGTGTCTCAGTTCCTCAAATGCGGCAATTTTGTTTATTCACGCTGCCAGAGAAGTTAAGATATGCCTCGTCAGTCATTTAAATTTGCTTTCGAAAATTGGGTTCAGTGTCAACCATTCGAGCGAATGTTTGGCCGTATTCCAAGCGACGTGAATGGTCTGTCCTCAATATTCTTTGTGTCAATTGCCCTTTATATGGAAACAAATTTAAATAATCCTTTAAAATGCGCCGCATTGTGGTTTCACTGATACCAAAATGCTTATCGCGAAGACGATACGACACTGTTGGCTCCTGGGCAACGATCACCCTCACTGCTTCAACAAGTTCATTGGAAGGTCTTGGTCATTGATGAGCGGCATGTTGACGATCTCCTACTGTCCCGTGCTCAAAAAAATTCGACACCAAACAACAAATAGTATTGTCAGACGGTGCCGGTTTGCCGCGATACTTTCTGTTATGCGCGTTGCGTCACTATTTCAGCACGTTGTTTCGTTGTTCTGGTGTATAGCGATCCATGGTTAAAATTGTATTGAATTGACGTATCGAAAAAATGTATGTTGAAGTCGATCGGTTGGTAAATGACAAAGTTTTTCAACGATTACATATCGACATAAAAGATGGCGCACTCTGTATATAAATGGAATGGAGAAAAATAAATCCATTATTTTCTCGTTAGATGGCTGTAGTGATCGATATCTCGTGAAGTAGCGATCGAACAATTTAAAATTTATTTTAATTTCGCACTAAATAAATTCGTTTACTGGTTTTATTTGTTCCATTAAGTTGCAAGTTACAGGGTGTAAATAATGGAAGTTAATGAAGAAAAATTGTGCCGATACTGTAACCGCTAATTACGTGCAATTTGGGTTTCATCGATTCCGTTCAGGTATTTTTGATGTTAAAGATGCATCTCGCACAGGCAGGTTCGTTGTTGAAAATGATAACATCATCATCATCAAAAAATCACAGAAATTATCGAAGTTGCCCGCCATGTTTGTAATCGTAGCATCGCCCAGGAGCTAAAAATCGACCATAAAATAGTTTTAAATGGATTCAAAATGAAGCTCGATGTATGGGTGTCACAGTCAATGACATAAAAAACATGATGAATCGAATTTCCAACTGCGAAGCCTTGGGAATGCGGAATGAAATCGACGCATTTCTTAAAACGATTGTGGTCAAGGTGTGGTGAAGCAGCTGAAACGGGGCAAAACCTGGACCAACGGCCAGGAAGGTTATACTGTGTATTTGGTGGAACTTGAAAGAAATCATTTATTATGAGTTGCCTCCATATGGCCAAATTCACATTAAATTCAGACTTCTACTGTCGACAACTTGACCCTTTGAAGCTAGCGATTGACCAGAAATGGCCAGAATTGGCCAACATAAGAGGTCCGGAGCCAAGCGATTGCCACGTTTTTGTCTCATTGCAAACTTCCTGAGTGATAAGAAATTTGTGTGAAGAGAAGGTTATGAAAATCGATTGTAAAACGTTTTTTGCCAATAAAGACCAAGACTTCTATGAGAGAGGCATTCCGAAGTTAGCTTTAATATTTGACCCAAATAGGACAATACGAAGCATCTTAAATAATGTTTTGAATTTTACGCCAAAAAAATGGATTTCTTTTCCGTGGTTTCAAGAAGGAACAATAGTTTTTTGACTCGATCAAAGAGAAAAAATTTGCAGCGAGCCGTATCAGGAAAATTGGATGGCTGTTGGATGGTATTCTTTTCGTTCTTGGTCACAAATTCACGGATAATGATAGCACTGAGCGGCGGTGCGACGCTGAGTTATCATGATGCAAAACCCGCGAATCGTTTTCACACAAATCCTTTCTTTTTTCGCGAACAAAATAATATTTTCAATACGTACCCTCAGGTGTTATTTTTTTGTTTTTGGTTGGACAGAGCTAAATACAAATAATTAAAATTTAAGAACTTACAATTTTAAATCAATTTTTGAGAATAAAATATACTTACAAAAAAAAAAAAACATTTTTTTGGGAAAAATTTAGTATCAAATCTGAAAAAAAAATTTTCAAAAAGTATAAACTTTTCAAAGAAGTATAAAAAGCAATTTTAAAGTTTTCGAAAAAAAAAATTCTTATAACTTCCGAAAAATTTGTTTCAGATTTCATCTTAAATTTGTCAAAAATTTTTTGTTTTAAATTTTCGAAAAAAAATTTTTTTTTAAATTTACGAAAGTAATTTGTTTTTAGAAGTTTTGAAAAATTTGTTCCAGATTTTATGTTAAGTTTTTCCAAAAACAAATTTTTTCTTAGAACTTTTTAAAAGTTTGTTAAATTTTTCCAAATTTATTTCGAATTTTTTCTTCCAAAATTTTGAATTTTTTCGAAAAAAAATTTTTCATGTAATTTTTGAAAAATGTGCTTCAGATTTTATGTTAAATTTTTCCAAACAAAAATTTTTTCTTAGAATTTTTAAAAATTTGTTTCAGATTTTATGTTAAGTTTTTCTGAGTTTATTTCGAATTTTTGGTTCCAAAATTTTAAAATTTTCTGAAAAAAAAAATTTTTCTTGCAAATTTTGAAAAATTGTTTTTACACTTTACGTTAAATTTTTCCAAAGCTTTTTAGAAATTGTTTTTCCAAAATTTTAAAATTTTTCTTATAATTTTTGAAAATTTGTTTCAGATTTTATGTTAAATTTTTCCGAACAAAAATTTTTTTCAGATTTTATGTTGACTTTTTCTTAATTTATTTCGATTTTTTTGTTCCAAAATTTTAAAACTTATAGAAAAAAAAATTTGCTTGTAATTTTTGAAAAATTTGTTTCAGATTTTATGCAAAATTTTTCCAAATAAAAATTTTTTCTTAGAATTTTTTAAAAATTTGTTTCAGATTTTGTATTAAGTTTTTCTTAACTTATTTCGAATTTTTTGTTCCAAAATTTTAAAATTTTTTGAAAAAAATTTTTTTATTGTAAATTTTGAAAAATTTACGTTAAATTTTTGCGAAACTTTTTCGAAATTGTTTTTCCAAAATTTTAAAACTTTTCTTATAATTTTATTTCAAGATTTTATTTCAGATTTTATGTTAAGTTTTTCCTAATTTATTTCGAAAATTTTAAAATTTTTCGAATCAAAATTGAAATTGAATCCAATATTTTAAAATTTTTTGAAAAAATTTGTTTCTTATAATTTTTGAAAATTTTTTTTGAAAATTTTTTTATTAATTTTTTGGGGTTTCTGAATCAGAATGATTCCTTGTCAAGTGATCCAAAAATCGGCATTGCAATAAAGGTTTCTGCTAATTGGTTTATTTGTAGGTGAGAGTAAGAAGGAAATTGAAAAAGTTTAATAATTTTGAGATCTTTTTAATACTTAAAATTTTGGTGTAAAGATTTTTTCACTTAAAATATCCTCGGTTCATTTCAACTTTAATATTAATTTTTTTGTTAGTTTTTGAGGCTAAAATGTAGTTTTAAAAAACGGTTTTTTTGAAAAAAATTTTATATTCTTGTTAAAAATTTTTAGGGAAAAATTGTTTGATTCCAGTAATAAAAATTATTTTTTGAAAAAATATATATTTGCTGGCAAAAAATTTTTGGGAAGAGTTGCGTCTCTTAAGTCACATATTTTCGGTTGATTTTGACATTTAAAACATTTTTTTATTTTTTGTGGAATTTTTTTATTTTTATGCGTGAAATGTACTTTTTGAAAATGATTTTTTCGGAAAAAATGCATATTATTGTTAAATATTTTTGGAAAGAAAATTTTTTCATATAGTTTTTATCTTGGGAGATTTCCTTCTAATTTTTTCATTCATAGCTGAAGCTTTGCTCAGAAAAGGAAAGAAAAAGTGGGGATTTAAAAAAGAAAGTTTTTTCAATTAACTTCTGAGTGTATGTTTCATAATGAGGTCTCCATAGATTTTCAAGCTATACTCAAATACGTGTAGAGAATTGTAATCTAAAAAATTATTACGTGGGAAGAAAACCGAAAAAATTTCTCTTGAAAAAATTATATATCAAAATTTTCAACATTGAATAAATCTCAAAACTACTACAGTTTTTTCAAAAATTTTTCAGTTCTCCTCAAGCCTAGAAATAAGCGAATTTTTAGAAAAATTTACGACAATGTCCATAATACTTGGAACACTTGACAAGGAATCTGTTAAAGCAAAAAACACACTCTCCTGTTAGAAAAAATGGGTTCTTCGGACTTCAAGTACAATAAAAAGTATTAAATTTACCGAGTCCTAAGTAAAAATTGTATTCTGGTCGTAGCAGAATTTTTCATTTCCCATTTTCATACACAATTTTTATCTCGTACTCGAGTTTCTACTCACGCCCTTCACTCTCATGAGAGCTGCCCAAATTGGTACTGATCCTCATTGAATTTTCCGCACCTCATTTTCCAACATCGCTTAACTAATCGCTTTGGAGCAAATCTTAAATCTTTACTTAGGATGCGCCGCGGAGCAAGTCGGAAAAAGCTGGTTTTAAATAAAAATGAAAATTTTTACCTGAGCACACTTTTACCTGAGTACTCGTAATG
The DNA here is from genome assembly GCF_027943255.1 of Anastrepha obliqua. NCBI lineage: Eukaryota > Metazoa > Arthropoda > Insecta > Diptera > Tephritidae > Anastrepha > Anastrepha obliqua. The sequence continues at coordinate 15,070,046 of NC_072893.1, forward strand.
ATGTACAACTTTTTCAATCGAATACTTTATTTAAGAATTCACAAATTGAAATGAAAAACTTCAAAGTACATTAAATCGGCTCAAATATGCTTTTGGCAAAGGTTTACTCAATTCATTTTGCCATTTTCCCCCAACCAGCTTCAGTGAGTATTTTAAAATACTCTAACGTTTAGGGAAGAATTGGCCTTCAATTGAGTTTTAGTGCTGTAAAAAGCCGCGCTAATCCACCACCAAACCTACACAAGTCGCGGTACTTAAATCTGGTGCAGTCAGCCGGCGACTTCATCAAAAGACTGCCCGAACAAGTGAAATGTTCTGCGTGTTGCAAGCCAATATTCTGAAAATATTTGCTGATGGTTAGGTGGTTAGACTGGCTGACCGGGAGGTCATTGGGTTGGACTTAGCGAGGTGTGGCATTACGCGCTCAGTTGTGGACATTGCGCATTTTTCAGCTATGACTGCAAAACAAAAGAAAAAATGGAAGGTAACATTTTGAAGAAACAAAAACCAAAAAAAAATCGAAAAAAAAATAGAAAAAAGCAAAGTTATTTGAGCAGCAGAAAATGCCAGCAGGCAGCTGTGTCTGAGTCTACGCCGAAGAGAAATGACTACAAATAAAAAAGAATTGCTGCAGCAACGCAATTCATAGTAAGCAACGAAGTTGGCGATGCGGAATGGCGCGTATAAAAATTTCACTGGTAATGAATCAAAACAATTTTCATATTTTTCTTAATTAATCTTCTTGACGGTGTTTTTCCTTTCACGACGCCCACAGCCGGCAGAAAACGAAGGTAGACGCATATTTTGAAGCGGCGTTGCCAGAGTTTAAATATATTCATAGTAGTGGTGGAATTTGAAATATATGTAAACGTATATGGGTATTGAATAGTGAGACAAAATGTTGTTATGGAATTTGCTTATCACCTTCAATATATACCTGGTCCCTCTCCATGCCATTCTTCTATTGTTCAAAGCAGTGCTGGGAATCTTCTTCCGGACGTTGGAAGTCTTTTCCGTCAGTCGTTAAAGGGTGCGTGTCACTTTGCCTTTTACAACTTCAACAAACTCAAATCTTATCCTTTTAACTACCGATTACTTCTTGAGAAAGAGATCGAAATCGTGTGGGGTATAATCTGGCGAAATAGGTGTATAGGTTATCCCCGATAAATACACTACCTAGCGAAAAGAACAATTTCTACCTAATCTGTGTGGCGGACCTAAGAGCCTCTAAGTCATTTATCAAGCAGAGGATAAACCGAAAAACTAAGAATTTTTTTTGTTTAATTTTCAACACTTGCAAGACGCGTCGAGAACAGACTATTTGGTTCCCAAGATAGATCTGAACAAAGACTATAAAATACGAATACCCGACAGAAAGAATTGGCAGACCAGAGTCATATGAGATGGTCACCATATTTATATTGACGAATCAAAGATGGACAATATCAGTGGATCAAGAGTGTATTCAGAGCAGTTATCCTTAAATTGCGTCTTCAGACTCAAAGTTCAGCGTCTTCCCAGCCGAGATCTACGCTGTAGAAAAAGCAGCAAAAAAGATAAGATTAATGGACTTAACTCTGGTAAACCTTAAAATTTTTGTTGATAGTCAACCACCGATCAAATCACTGGCCTTAACGCGCATGAATTCAAGATGTGTTAAAGAATGTAGGAGATCGCTCTCGCTTATCTAACAATACAACACCACACTTTGTTGGAAGTGGAGGGAAATGAAAGAACGGATGCGTGTCCAAGGAGAGGCTCTGAGCTTGATCTTCAGCGAGTGATAGAGGAACATAACCATTCCTCTAAACGAACTCTACATTGCGACTAACTTGAGCGTAATCGCGAACACTAATAGAAGGTGGTCTCTGATTACTAACTCTTGCCAAAAATGAGTCTTAAAAGGACAAAATGTCTTCAGTTTCTCTCCGGGGGCACAAATACACCGAAGGTTTGCTGTTGCCTGCTGATGAGCGACCGCTGTTAGAAGCTATCATTTGGTGTTTCGTGCCCGGGTCTTCGAATCTTCGCACTTCCAAATGGTAGTCACGTACCAACTCTTTCGGCTACGGCGGTCATCGTACCATGCGGCTAATACCTCATTAGTGCTCCGTATATTCGGTTTGAGAGGCTCAGGAATTTATTAGCTCTTACTTCATCGAATAAAGCAAAATGATACTCAGGCTACATCCAGTTTTATTAGTTCACCTGCTTTTAATAGCTGCAGTACGGAAAATATAAGCCCAGCGAGGCTTATGCTGTTAAACTCTATTTTGCAAGATCAGTTTCATGTTTTTCATCGGCGTGTATTTCTGTCATGAAAAAGCTTCTCATTCGGAGTCGGCTTGAAACTGTAGGTCCCTCCATTTGTGCAAAAACAGCAAGATGCACAACACAAATAGGAGGCGGAGCTCAGCCAAACACCTAACAGATGTTTAGGCGCCAATTATTTATTTTATTTTCCATTTCTTCCCCTTTACATACATTGAAATTTGAAATTTGAATAGCTCGAGCCAAGGAGCACCAAGAAATTTGGTGGCTCCTAAATCACTCAGGCTAAAATCCCATTGGATTTAGAGCTCTGGAAAGATAGTCAAGGAGGGAAGGAGAAAAGTATCAAAGAAAGAGATAGGAAAGAATAGAGACAGAGATAAAAGTAATAGGACTATGAATAAGTTCGTGCGGTTTTACAACAGATGGCGTAACTTGATTATTATTCCATCGATCCACATTTCCAAACATTCATTGGAGAGCTACTGTCGTAAGGCACAAACGTCATTATAAGTTTTTTATTTGAAGCGTAAACAACAATATTTTTACCACACTTGAAAATGTCGAATTTCGTGCCAAATAATGTGTTTTTGCGGGGAATTCTTCTTCATTATTTTAATATGAAGAAAAAAGCAGCCGAAAGTCATCGTATCTTGGTGGAAGTTTATGGTGAGCATGCTCTAGCTGAGCGAACGTGCCAGAAGTGGTTTGCACGCTTTAAAAGTGGTGATTTTGGCTTGGAAGACGAAGAACGCGAGGGTGCGCCGCCAAAGTTCATGGATACCGAATTGGAGGAATTGCTCGATCAAGATCCGGCTCAAACGCAAGAAGAGGTTGCAAAAACTTTGGGAGTTGATCAATCAACCATTTCCAAACGTTTAAAAGCCATGGGAATGATCCGAAAGGTAGGCCATTGGGTGCCGTATGAATTGAAGCCAAGAGACGTTGAACGCCGTTTTATGGCATGCGAACAACTGCTTCAACGGCACAAAAGAAAGGGTTTTTTGCATCGAATTGTGACTGGCGATGAAAAGTGGGTCCATTACGACAATCCAAAACGTCGGGCAACGTATGGATACCCTGGCCATGCTTCAACATCGACGTCGGCGCAGAATATTCATGGCCTGAAGGTTATGCTGTGTATCTGGTGGGACCAGCTGGGTGTTGTGTATTATGAGCTACTGAAACCGAATGAAACGATTACGGGGGATGTCTACCGACGACAATTGATGCGTTTGAGCCGAGCACTGCGAGAAAAACGGCCGCAATACGCCGATAGACACGACAAAGTTATTTTGCAACATGACAATGCTCGGCCACATGTTGCACAAGTGGTCAAAACATACTTAGAAACGCTCAAATGGGATGTCCTACCCCACCCGCCGTATAGTCCAGACCTTGCGCCATCCGATTACTATCTCTTCCGATCGATGCAACATGGCCTGGCTGACCAGCACTTCCGTAATTACGATGAAGTCAAAAAATGGATCGATTCGTGGATTGCGGCAAAACCGACCGAATTTTTCACAAAGGGAATCCGTGAATTGCCAGAAAGATGGGAAAAAGTAGTAGTAAGCGATGGACAATACTTTGAATATTAAATTTGTAACCATTTTAGTTTATTAGTTATTGCAGAGAATTCAACAAATATGGCAACGCTGCTTAGACGTTATATATGTCCCAGTATATGCACTGATAATTCTTTGCTCAATAAGTAACAACGTTCTTCGCTTTCATTTGTTGCTCCTTCCCTCCATTTTTTCTGCAAGCGTTGCGTAAAAGTTAACCAACTCTGACTCTCTTGTAGGGGTGGTGGCTGGTGGGTTAATTCCACAGAAAAAGTAAGCAGTAAGCAGTTGTTCTACACTATGTCCAGAAAGTGGAAAAGGGAAAGGGGTGCTCTAAGTAGATTGTCCAGCGCTTAAATTAGCTTGAAAGGAAGCTGTTAGTTAAAAGCCAAAGTCAAAGTGAACTGAATATTAGACTGATGAGGGGCATAAAGCGCGAAAGGGTATGGTTTGTAATACCGATGTCGTCGGATATTTGGCAGCTAAGAAGCATTTCGCGGTAACTAAAAGGAAATAAGTCGGCATGAATGAGCACCTGAATGACTGAGTGAATGCGTGCGGCGCGAGTGGGCGCAAGATGGAATGAATGATTTTCAGCGTCATCAGGTGTTGTTTGTGGAAAAACAAGACGTAAACTGACATTGCTACAAATACAAATAGAGCGTAAGCGAAAATTCGCAGAAGGAGAGGAAGAAGAAGAAATTGTATTGAATATGCGGACGCACTACCGGATGTCGACTCCCACGCTAACAATCAAACAGACATCCACGTTACATACATCTACGTACGTACGTGTGATGGCACCACCACTTTTGCATTCAACTTTTTCGTTTCGCTGCGAGGAAATGAGTCGCTGCGGTAATGAAGATAACATTTCCTGTAGTCAGCAGCTTGTCGTCTCAATTGTAATTTCGTTTCGATTGTTAAAGGTGTGAGTTATGACAGTTACGTCGACGTTTCATAAAAGCCAAAAAGCAAAACAACAACAAAAAAATGCATAAGCAAGGGTAAAAGGGGTGAAAAAACTTAGCAAAGTTGCTTGGAAAGTGGCTTCGCGCTAATGAAAATGCTGAAAAAGTGCCAAATGCGCGCATTTGGCAAAACAATCAGCTGATTAAAGTCACTCCTTCATTCGCATAATTTGTGATTGTGTATGTTTTTTGTTGTTTTCAGCATCATTTTTATACAACAGCACTTGACTTGATTTATTTTTTTCCAATTTTTCCAAAGAAATGTGTAAGTATTTGTGAGCTCATTTGCTGAGGTGCGCTATTAAAATCTGAAGAAAATGCAGCGATTACAAAAAGGTTCATCACAATTAGCAGAGTCTTAAGAAAGCCTGAAGACATTTTCTAAAATGTAATAACTTCCTAGCATTGGATAGATTAAAAAAATATAAAATCTCATTAAAAATATAACATCCCATTAAAAATTTAATTCCCATTAAAAAAATTATATCCAACAAAGTATAAGAGTTTGCTTGTTATTTTTAATAAATAATTTTTAATTGTTCAATTTTTGTTTTAATTTTGATTTACACTTCTTTATTTTATTTTTCATTTTTAATTAGATTTAATCCCATTGAAAAAATTCCTACATACAGCAGTTTTTTTTGTTTTTTTATTTTTTATTATTAATTTCTCATTTTTCATTTTCAATTTTTTATTTCTAAATTTTCCTTTTTTAGTTTTTATTTTTTATTTTTCATTTTGAAGTTTTTTATTAATTTCAAATTTAATTTGAATTTTTTATCTTTTATTTTTAATTTTCCTTATTTTTTTTATTTTTTATTTTTCGTTTTTCATTTTTCATTTTCCATTTCTCATTTTTAATTTTTTATTTTTCGTTTTATATTTTTTTTATTTCTAATTAATTCAAAAATTTACTAGGTATTAAGAACTACAGACGTTCGGTTTTTTATTTTTTATTTTTAATTTTTGACTTTTCATGTTTAATTTTTCATTTCTACTTTTTAATCCCTTCATATTTTATCCCATTTCAAATGTTACTGGAGTTTTGTTTTTTTATTTTAAATTTTTTCCTTTTCATTATTAAATTTTAAATTTTTATTTTTGTTTTTAATTTTTCACTTATCTTCTAATTTTTTATTTTTCATTTTTCATTTTCAATTTCTCATTTTTAATTTTTTATTTTTAATTAATTATAATATTTTTCGTTTTATATTTTTCTCTCTTCATTTTTATTTCCTGCAGATGTAATCCGATTTAAACAAATGCTAAGCTATTAAAAGCTACAGAGTTTTTTTATTTTTCATGGTTTACATTTAAATTCTCATTTTTCCAATTTGAAAAATTACGAACTATTAAAATTACAGGAGTTTTGCGGTTTTAGTTTTTATTAATAAATTTTCATTTTTAATTTTTTATTTCTAAATTTTTATTTATTAGCTTCTCTTTTTCATATTTCGTGTTCGATTTCTTATTTTTCATTTCTCAATTCTTATTATTCATTATTTTTTTTATTTTTAATTTTTTACAATTAAATTCTCATTTTTTAGGTTTCATTTTTAATTCCTTTGGGTTTAAACCCATTTAAAACATTACTGGCAAGTTTTGTCTTTTTATTATTAATTTTTTCCTTTTCATTATTAATTTTGAATTTTTATCTTTTACTCTTCATGTTTCTTCTTATTTTTTATTTTTCATTTTTCATTTCTCATTTTTAACTTTTAACTTTTAATTTTTTTTTTTTTATTATATTAATTTTTCGTTTTAAATTTTTATTTTTTTATTTTTAATTCCTTCAGTTTTATTTTTAATTCCTTCAGTTTTAGTTTTTAATATTAAATTTTCATTTTAATTTTTTATTTCAAAATTTTTATTTTTTACTTTCTCTTTTTCATATTTGATTTTTGAGTTTTAATTTTTTATTATTTATTTTTCATTTTTTACTTTTTACTTTTCGATTTTTTGTTTTTCATTTCTCAATTATTATTATTCATTATTTTTAATGTTTTGTTATTTATTTTTTGTTTTAAATTTTTAAATTTTTATTTTCTATTTTGTGTAAATGCTTTAAGCAATAAATTAGTTAGTGCTCGAAATGTGCAAAAATAGCTATCATAAGCAAGCAAGATCCCCTGAAGATGCTGCAAACCTGAATAGCTGACTACTTTGCTTTCACTTTATCGCGAATTCTGATCTTTTTACTGGTGGTTGTTCCATCTCTGAATTGGTGCTCGCTTAAAGATCCCTCATTTTATTTAATGCAGATGAGTCTCTTCAAATCAAAGCTGTTTAATAGACCATGCAAAATTACGATGCATAAATCAGTTCTCCGACCAATTTTGTGTTACGGATTAGAGTCGTGGACATTAAGTGAAAAAGACAAAGCCTAACTTCAAATATTATATATGAAAGAAAAATGTTGAGAAAAATCTTCGGAGCAGTCAAAGACAATAACAGTAAAATGGAACTGTGAAATGGACCGTCTAATAATAGGAGAGAATGTTGTGCGCTTCGCCAAAGCGCTAAGAATCAGAAGAATCAGGTCGTGTTACGAGAATGAACCTAACGAGAGCTCAATGAAAAGTAACTGACAAAACCGTAATTGATTAAAACATTTACTTCGAAAGCAAAAGGTAGATTCAGATCAAGAGGCTGGCGTGAGGAAACTCAAAGGAAACAACTTGAAAGAATCAACCAAAGATCGGGTCAAATGCAGACATTTTTTTCAGCAGGTCAAGCCCCACACAGAGCTCTTGCGCCAAACGCTGATGATGAGATGAGACATTGAGTACTTAAAATCATCTAAAAATGGTATTTTAGCTATTATTTTTAAGGGGTTACATGGGTTTCGTCGGGTAAAAAATGGCCTATTTTCAATAGAAAGAATAATTTCTGAAATTTAAAAAAAAAAAATAAGTAAAACTCCTTTATTGTGACGTCATTTCCGGTGACCCCTCAAAAAAAGGTACGGCCGCGTTGTCAGCATAACTCCTGACAGGATCATCAAAAATGAAAAAAACAAAATTAAGTGTTTAAATTAAGACCATAAACTCGAGCTTGAATGAAGGAAAGAAAAAAAGTAAAAATTGGAGTTTTGGCAGACATTTTTCCAAAAAAATGAAAATTTCGGTCAAATTTGCTTGACATTTTGTTTTTTTTTAAATAGTTATAATTGAAAACAAAAATCCTTCGTCCAAGCACGAGTAAATTGTATCTCGAAAACTTGTGTAAAATTTCATCAAGAGCGGTTGAGTAGTTTTCGAGAACATTTGACAACCGACTTTGAAAACACGGTTCAGAGAAAACCGCGTTTAAAGTTTTGACTAACAATAAAAGTGGCTTGGAGCGCACACCTTCCAAAGTCTGTATCTCCGAAACTATTATTCGGATTGACTTGAAAATTTAGGATAATATTCTTGAGATGTTGTAGAAATTAATAAACCAAAACAAAAAATCGATTTTTTGAACCCACGAAACCCATGTAACCCCTAAAATGATGTCCTTCGCTTGTTGAACTTTTAACCATCACTTTCATTAAGTTATTATTATCCCATGAGCTTATTGCTGATGGAAAAAGGCTTCCATTACACCGATTTTCAAACGCGCTAATACGAATGACGTTGTCTTTTGTAAGCCGTAATACAGAATGTCTCCAAGTCGATACAATTTGTACTGACTTCTTGGAAGCACTCAGTAGAGTCTCAGATAAGATTTGAATAGCTAAATTGAAAAATTTTCACTTCCATTCTATTTTTCTGGTTTCAAAATGCATTACACTTTATCAGAGCAATAATTGTAGTAAGTGAAAAAAAATTGGAAAAATTATGCTCATATCTACGGAGTTTTCTCTAAATAGTGGCACTGAAGTGAAGGATTTAAGAGTCAATTATGGGACATATTTGAGGCTGTATACAAGTGAGTCTACATTTGATAGCAGTAAATACCGATGGAAAATTTTAAATTTATACGTAATATTGCACACACATAAATTTATCACTTGTTTTGTTGCAATTTATTTTATATATTAAGTGGATTAAGAGGCCCCTTACACTTCTCAATAATCGCTACGTAAACCCCAAATTAAAGCATAACCATCAAGTGTACGCTCAAGCCCATAAGAATTTCTCATTTCATTTTTAACATCTTAATTATTTTTCCAATTTGCCTGCGTTCTAGTATCCTTTCCACAACTTCATGTGCGTACTTGTTCCTTTGGTCATCAAAAATGTTTAAGGAGCTAATTTTTAATACACATTTTGTAAAATGTGTCAGCTAACTTTGCTGCATTGCCACTCGTTCATCATCTTTCTCGCGTAGTTAGTTGGGCAAAAAGGAAGAAGTGATAAATGACTACACGATGTGGAAGGCGGCCCAGCGAAGTCTAATAAAAATGATGTTAGGGCAAGTTGAAAACAATTTTTTTCGCGAAGCAGATAAGTTGCAGGAAAAATTTAGATTGAAAGCGAAATTGCGAATGTCAAAGTGTAGGGCAGCCGGTGGCTAGGGCGAAAAAGTAGTAGTGGAATTCGCAGAATTATAAGTAACGAAGTTAATGAGTTGCGAGTGCAAGCTGAAGTTGCAATGAGCAGATAGAGGAAGAAAAAAAAAAAAAATTTTAATCATTAACTTAGAATTTTTCAAGCTCTTTATTTATAGATGCGCGTGTACAATCTTGAAAGGTGCTTAGACCTGAATTTCTCATCCAATTTGTGGTGCGCGTCTTTGTGGGTTGCTGAAGATGGAAAGACATATACTTTCGCACGATATATTATTTTTAAGAGAAGTTTTTTTATGGCAGAATTACGTTCGAAGGCTTGCCACTACCTGCCGCGAGCGCCGGATGGGCTACGTTAGGTAAGATTAGCTTACAGCGGCTGGCTTCCCTCATATCCAGGATGGAGGCACACATTAACGTAATGGCACGCATTTTTTGTTTGAAAATCGATTATACTGCATGCGTCTCTATTAGACATTGAGCACTGAATATTTGTTCATATGACATAGAAGGATGAACGCCTAGCAAAGCAGGAAGTTGTATGATATTTTTCTACTTGAAGCTAAGACGAATCCACACATCGGTTCTGAAATCTATAGTTTTTGTTGCTCGAGTAAATTTTCATGAGATCCGAGTTTACAGAATCATATTGATATTATAAATGGATGATCTAAAAGATGATCACCCGCACCACACTGGGGTGAACTAGCAACCTTACAAGCCATCAAGCTCAAGTAAGTAAAGTCATACATTGGCTCATCCAGAGTCTTAGGTAACGCTGATACCCAGGCTATCGTCGGTTTCCTACTTTCCCTAAGAAAAGTATTCTTTTCCAATATCGTTGCCATATCAATGTTGATTACAATTTGTGTACTTTTTTGCATATGTGGAGGTAAAGATTTGAAAGTAAAGATTTCTGAAAGTCTTCTAGACTTTCATTTCATGTAAAAAATTAAAAATACTATTTTTTGAGTGGGCATCAAATATTGTAGATAAGGGCAGAGTTAATCTAAAGAGATACACAAAATATAAAAAAAAACCTGGGAACACCAACAGAACTTTTTAAAGAGTTATGATTTTTTATTAATATTATGAAAAATATGCTAGCTTTCTTAAAATATAACAAACTTATAATTAATTTTGCATTTTAATTAAATTTAGTATTTAGTTTTTTATAATGTAGTCTTGTTTAGATTTTCTTTTAATGTAGTGTTTACCAAAAATCTGGTAAAATCCATACATTTTTTTGAACGAGCTATGGTTTAAATTAAAATTCCTGCTTCAAACTTACAACTAATTTTGAATCCTAACAAAATTTAAGTGTATATACTATTTACGAAAAATCTGGCAATGCCATCCTTAAAAAAATTTGAAATAGCTATGTTAGTTTTTGAAAATTGTTTCAGGGGCCGTTCAAGTATTACGTAAGCACTATGCGGGGGTGGGGGGGGGGGGGGGGTCTTTGTTTTGCTTATTTTGGATGACATGGGGGGTAGGGGAGTCTAGATGATGATTATGTCATCGGTAGTTATTTACTTTTTTACACGAATGGCAACCCTCACATTGTCTATGATTGAAAACGAAACGCATTTTCGGGGATTCCCGCAAATATACACGCATACGTTTAGGCACTCGCTTTAGGGTACGTTTATAGTGAGCCAGGTTGTCGACACTGCAGTATACTGCAGTACACGTACTGGTAGCCGTACATAATGAGTCAGGTGAATCTGGCTGTTGTGACAACAATTTTTTTTTTTATTTGGACTTTTCGTTTTTTATAATCGGGTGATATAGCCAAAAATTCTGATGGGGTCCGATAATAATAGAGTCTCCGAGAAACCGGTAATACGTTAAATCAAGAAATCAAGCTGGCGACCGAGCGAGACTATCGAATCCGGGATTGCAGGCCCTAGGCGCGATGAAATGATTTCTTTATCCGGAACAGACAGACACCCTAGACACCCTAGACACCCAAGATGATAAAGCTCGAGTCCCTATTGGCGTAACTGCGGCAAATAAGCAAGCACCTCTTCTAATGCACATGGAATATGGAATCAAATTATCTGACCACAATTAGGTAATCGCTGCGCGTCATAAATTAGTACCATCTGTTTATGCTGTTATCAAAATCACTTCCAGTATGCTAGGACAACCGGAAGCCGTTGGATATTCTGGACCAACATACATCGCTATTCGAAGTGAAAAGCATAGTTCATCTACTGCTAATACTCATGCTCAGGATTTCGAGACGCTTCTCGAACTTGAAGAGTTTCGACCATTAGCTAAAACTGACCATGGACTAATTAGTAAAACCAGTGGTAATCATGACGATTGATGGAGGGCCAGATGAAAATCCGCGTTATGAAAAAGTCATAGGGTTTGCTATACAACACTTTAAGCGATATGATCTCGATGCATTGTTTTTAGCTACCAATGCTCCTGGAAGAAGTGCGTACAACAGAGTAGAGCGCAGAATGGCTCCTCTTAGTCGGGAACTGGCTGGTTTAATATTGCCTCATACCATTTTGGGTCTCATTTGGATGAACGTGGGGTTACAATTGATGAACATTTAGAAAGATCTAATTTCGAATTTGCAAGAAATGTATTTGCTGAAGTATGGAGTTCAATGGAAATTACTGCAAAATATGTTGGGGCAGGTCAACAAGATGTTCCTGATTTTCCAGACATTAAATGGTATTCAGAACATCTGCGTGAAAGCCAATACTTGCTTCAAATTGTGAAATGTAGAAATACAGAATGCTGTCGTCCAAGAAGTGGCCTTCAGATTACTAGGTAACAGGTTTCTTCCACCACCTATAAAAGTAAAGCAAACAGTTGATGACTTGGTTTTGGATGAAGGAGAGCAATTTCTTGATCTTCCAGTCAATTTAGCTCTACGCTTAAGTGCTTCACTCAAAGATTTCCTGCAAATGTCCTACGATTATTTTTGTCATGGTAAAATTGAGGCTATGAAGTCGAACATGCAAAACGTGTGGTCTTTATCATGCTTCCATCAAGTCACTAAATCGTCACATCGAGAAGATCCATAAAAAAGTAAACACGCACACTGATAGGAATGTTAGACCTGTAAGAGTCGCTGCTCGTCGTGCTAATGAACTGATGTGCATTATTCAAAATTTAGAGCACCATGGTGTTGAATGGCTCGATGAGAACGACGTAGACATTCCAAAATCGGATGAAAGTGAGCAGACTCACAACACGGAGCAGCAATCGAAGCAATCCAATGTCATCGAAAACTTAGAATCATGGATTCGGGTTTCATGGACTGAAGACTGTCAATTTGAATTTAATATGTGTACCAAAAATTTTAAATAAGCTTGTTATGTTCGTAAGATTATAATATTTTTGTCCCTTACTCCATGTTGAATACTGCATCAGTAAAATCTAATCTCTATTCTAAATCTATTTTTTTATTTTTAAAATTATAGTTATAACATTATAATTATAATATAAAAAATACATTTTTAATTGAAAAATGTTTACGTAAGCATGGGGGGAGGGGGTAAAAGCTTTGCTTACTTTTGCTGACAAGGGGGATGGGGGGGTAAATAATTGTAATAAATCTGCTTACGTAATACTTGAATGGCCCCTCACATCAATTTTCAGAAAATTAATTTTGGATGCTAACAAAATTTGTTGGTAATGTAACATTTACCACAAATCTGACCACTCCAACCGAACAATTTTTTTAAGAGCTATGGTTTTATTAATATTATGAAAAATTTGCTTGATTTATTAAGATATGACAAGCAAGAAATTAATTTTGCATTCTAAAAAAAGTAGTATTTTTCTGGCAATCTGGCAACTCTTTAAATTTTTTTTTGGAGGAACAATGGTTTTAAATTAAAATTAATATGACTAACATAAAACTAATTTTTAATTGTAACAAAATTTGATTATAATGCATTATTTACGATAAATCTGGCAATACCATCCCTACAAAAAGCTTAAAGGAGCTATGTTATTTTATGAAAATAAATATGACAACTCTGAAATAAATTAATTTTTTGGATGCTAACAAAATTTATTTGTAATGTTATGGCGAAATTCTGGCCACAATCTGGCAACCCCAATCGAATACATTTTTTAAAGAGCTAGGGCTTTTATTAATATTCTGAAAAAATTGCTTGATTTATTAAGATAAGACAAGAACAAAACTAATTTTGCATTCTAACAGAATGTAGTATGCTCCAAAAATCTGGCAACTCTATAAATTTTTTTGGTGGAACTATGATTTTAAATTAAAATTTATATGACTATCGTTATACTAATTTTTAATTTTAATTCGATTGTTGTGTAATATTTACGAAAAATCTGGCAATACCATCCATAAAAAAACGTTTAAGGAGCTCTGTTATTTAATGAAAATAAATATGGCAACTGTAAAATAAATTATTCTTAACAAAATTCATTTGTAATGTAATATTTACCAAAAAACTGGCAATCCCATTCATTAAAAATTTGTAAGTAGCTACATATAATATATTGTTTTTTGAAAATTGAATTGATAAATATAAAATTAATTTAAAATTTTATTATAACAAAATTTATTTAAAATGTAAAAATGTATTAAAAAGTACAAAATTTATTTATAAAAAATCTGGCAACCCGATTCATTAAAAATTGTAAGCAGCTATTTTGTTTTTGAAAATTGATGTGGCAAATATCAAGTTAATTTTGAATTCTAACACAATTTACTTAAAATATAATATTTATCAAAAATCTGGCAATACCATCCATAAAAAAGTTTGTAAGTAGCTACGTTAGTTTATGAAAATTCATATGACAAATATAAAATTAATTTTGAATTCTAACAAAATTTATTTAAAATGTAATATTTACGTAAAATCTGGCAACCCCATTCATTATAAAATTATAAATAGTTATATTGTTTTGTGAAAATGGATGTGGCAAATGGCAAATTAATTTTGAGTTCAAACAAAATTTACTTAAAATATGATATTTACCAAAAATCTGGCAACCCCATCTATAAAAAGTTTGTAAGTAGCTATGTTATTTTATGAAAATTCATATGACAAATATAAAATTAATTTTGAATTCTAACAAAATTTATTTGTAATGATAAATATACCAAATATGTGGCAACCCCACCCATTAAAAATTAACGAGTAGCTAGCTATGTTATTCTATGAAAATTGATGGGACGATTGTCAAAACAATTTTCGAATTCTAACAAAATTTATTTCTAATGTAATATTTACGAAAAATCTGGCAACCTATTTCAATAAAAAATTGTGAGGAAATATAGCTCCTGATGAATTGATATGGCAAATCTCAAATTCATTTTGAAATCTAACAAAATTTACTTAAAATGTAATACATGTATATGAAAAATCTGGCAACCCAATCCATTGCAAATTTGTAAGCAGCTATGTTATTGTAGTTCATGATGTGAAAAATTCAAAATAATTGTGTTTTATGATGTATGATGTTTATTTATGATGTAATATTTACCAAAAATCTGGCAACCCCATCTATATAAAATTTTTTAAAATCTCGTTATTTTTTGTAAATAATTTTGAGTTCTAACAAAAAATTTTAGTAATGTAATACTTACTCAAATCTGGCAACCCTATACATATAAATTTTTATAAACATTTTTCTAATATACTGTATCAGCTGAGCTGAGTCACATTAAAGGCAACTTTCACACGTTTTATATTATATTATAAAAGGAATCGAGTGACCTTCAAGTTGATATACCTATGCAAAGAGAGAGGAACTAACTTCTGTTATATGTGTTTCTTACATTCAAGCAGAATTTCATGGAATTAAAGCTTGCTTGAGCTTCTTTATAAAAGTTTCTTTCGATTGTTTTTAAAATTACCAGCTATGCGAAGCATACACTCGGCTCTCCTTTAAATTATTGATTTTAAAAACCCGTAAAATGTTGAGCCTTCTCTTTTGAAAATCGTCCCCAATCAAAGCTGCATACGCTGGTGAAGAATTGCGTTTTCTTCCACAAAATTTAGGGCAGTAATTTGTAGAAAATATACCAAAACTATTTTGTGAATTTTTTTAAATTAGTTACTAAGAAGTATAGTAAATATCTTTACCAAGCATTTGCTTCAGTATACAACCTCGTAAATACTGAGATGCCGCATCTCTTATTCACTTTCGCCCCAACTTTCTTTTAACCAACTCCATGGCTGGCAGACAACTCCATCAGGCTAAGTGGCAAGCAGCAAGCAATAAGTTGTGAGTAAAGCGATGCCAATTTACTTTACAAGTGGATTTAGTTGATGAATTTTTTACGTAAAAGCGCCAATTTCGTTGGACATTTCTGCCAGCAGTCAAATTTGAAAAACTGCGCTTCCTTCCATTACCAACGTCCATTACTCAACAACTTCAATTTTCAATTGTCACTTGCTGTACTCTGCTGCACTCTCTTTGCTACGCTGCCATCACTACCACTGCAGCTGATAATTTTCTTTTGCACTTCTTTTGTGCTCTCCATCCATCTCTCAAAGCGCACTTTAGTTTCACTTGACTTTGACTTAGCTCGACTGACTGCGGCTGCTTACTTTTCATGTTAAACTATGGATATGGGCGTTAGTCTTGTCCTTTTACAATTTTTTTTTTTGTTCTGGCTGTCGAGTTTTTCACTGCTTCATTTTTTTTTAGTGCTGCTTTTTGTTCGCTCACATTTTTTTCTCTACTTATTATAAATACTCGCAGTCTTTGCAGTTGTTTTGTATTTAGTTTGCTTTGGATTTTTAATTTGCGCGCCAACACGAATTCGCGCTGTCCGCGTTGGTCAGGGGGCGACCGCGCGTATGGAAGTGGTGGCGGTGCTTGAAGGGCGTGTGCGACGCGTATAGTCATTTATCCTGCAATTAATCATGATTACGAGAGTTGTTCTTGCTGTTGTTTGTTTTTACGCAGCTTTAGTTGTTTTTCTTGTACTTTTTTTCGCTAGCTGTTGCTCCCATTGAGTTTATCGCATTGCTTCTCTCGCCCACTCTATTAAGTTTTACTTAGTTGAGGCTGTGTTGGGTTTGGCTTATTTTTATTTTTTGATTTCTATTTTTATTTTTTATTTAATTTTTTTAAATTCGTTTTTCTGTCTCTGATCCTTCCGGGCTTTTATTTTTCGAACAGTCATCGCCATCTCCATAGCTTTTAAATACACGTCTGTTTGTGTGCGTTGCTTTGCCAACGGTGTGAAAGTGTGGGTGTGGCGACTGCGTTGGTTTGCTGTTATTTGGGCTCGTGGTTTCTTATTTATTACTTGATTTACCTTAAGTTGGTGTGGACTTCAGCAAGGCTTTATACGTTTTAATATTTATCTAACATATTTTCTTCCGAAGACGTTGTTGTTGTTACTTTTACACAACCGTTTTGCTTTGTTGTTGTTCGAAATAATCCGAAGAAATATTTGTCAATATGAATTGATAAGAAATTTATTTTTGCGGTTCCATTTTTTTTCTCTGATTTTATTTTTTTTCTCTCTTATTAGGAAACACAACAAAATTTTCAGATCTGCAATTGGCAGTGGCGACTATATTTTTTATTTTCGATATATCTTCAAATGAAGAAATATTATAAAAAAATTAATTTTGTCTGTTGTTGCTGAAACAAAAATTTTCCGAAGATGAAAAATTTATTCACGCTGCTGAACCACCCAAGCGAATTTGAGTGAGGCTAACAAATTGCAGCAGTATTTTTTTCATTCTCTAGCCGGTTGATGCTAATAATAGAAGAAGCATGTAAAGCCTAGTTCTCTATTTGATATTTGAAAAGTGGAGAAACTTTCATCTCCCTCATCTATGGCAACGAGTTTTATGGGCCGAAACATTAATTTCCATTTCCTGTTTAAGGAAATTTCTACGTACGGTAATACAAAGTTTATTTACAACCTGCAGCAATTTAGGGCCATTATCTGTGCCGGAATTAAATAAATTTAAGTTGAAACTGCTAGTGTCAAGTGGTAATAATTCGAAAGCATTTTGCATTTTTTTATAGCCGATTTTATTTTTGAATTATGTATCTGAACGCTTTTCGGAAAAATGGAAAAAATGGCTAAAATACTTATCTAAGTGACACACCTAGTTTGGCTATGCTTAGAAAAATTTCACAACGAATATTTTCGTAGAATATTTCAGCCATTATTTCCATCCAAAAGTGTCCAAAAAGTGCTTCATAAATAGTGTCCTTTTAACCATTTTTAAAAAAATTTTAAAAACAATGCATTTGCAAGGTCACTTGCCGAAGATTCGTGCTCGGACCACAGATATATTGAGTTTCAGTATGGCGAGGAGGCAGAAATGCCACTGCCCTTCAGAAACCCCAGGAAAACAGACTCGCAGAAGGGGGGCGTTGCGGGGCTTTGACGTGACGCCATCAAGACCTCGGAAAGAACAGGGGATTGAGGTGGCAGTTCAGAAACTCAGCGTTGCCTTAGTTAAATGTTTTGAGTCAGCCTGTCCAATTCGACCTCTCCTTGATAGGACCCCCGTTCCGTGGTGGAAACGAGAGCTCCAAACATTGAAGCGTGAGTCGAGAAAACTTCTAAACCGGGCCCTCAAGACTAATCTTGTTGAGAGATGGGGCGATACCGTCATATTCAGAGGAACTACAAGAAGCTAATTCGTGAGTCGAAAAGGGCTTCTTTTAGGAAATTCTACGACGGTATTGAATCTCTGAGTGACACGGCGAAATTGGTTAGGATTCTGAAAAGGGATCCAACCACAAAGCTGGGGTTAGTTAGGAAATCTGAGGGCTTCTTCACGGAGAAGCAAAGTGAGACATTCAGCTCGCTGATGGACTCTTACTTTCCAGGAAATCAGATAAGCATTGGCCGGCAACAGACCTTAATGAAAGAGGCTACTGTTGTGGTTGCCAGATCTGCGATAAATGAAACCTCTATTCGATTTGCCATCGAATCTCTTGGCGGCTACAAGTCTCTCAGACCAGATGCCATTAATCCCGCCATGCTGAAGGAAGGCATAAAGTCAGTGACTGCAGCCCTGAAGAAAATCTTCACTGAATGCCTGGCACTAACTTACACACCATGTGCGTAGAGGATGGTGATGGTCGCTTTCATCTCTAAGGTTGGGAGAGAAGACTACACCAATAGTAGGCTTCTTTGGAAGTCACACGTTGAAACAAAGACACTCAAAGTTCTGTCAGCCTTCTGAGAGTGCAAAGGTGTATTTGGGAAAGCGTGGGCTCTTTCTGCAAGCAAGATTCTATACATAGATCTATACGGCTATGATAAGACCTATTATCACCTGTGCATCAGTGGTTTGGATGAGTAGACTCCCTCTCGTGGGAGTCAGCAGGACCTTATCGAGACTAAAGCGGACTGTGGCCATCTGTTGCACCGGAGCTTTTCCGTTTACTTCAGGCCCGGCATTAGATGCTATGATTGGTTTGTCACCACTTGATGCTTTCATCCAAGGAGAGACTTTGAAGACCATCTACAGACTGAAACACAATGGAAACTGGTACGACCCCTGTCCGGCATTGGAAAATAGAGAAGGCATGGACTTCGATCCAACGATTGTCTCCATGCCCCTCGACTCCATGCCATCAAGAGTCGTACTTGAAAAGAGATGCAGTTTAGCTGTGTGTAGCCAGAGGCTCAGTCGTGGTGAAACTCTGAAAATGAGCCCGACAAACACTGTTTTTGCATTTTCACGGATGGCTCCAGGGCCGAACATGGCTCCGGTTCTGGGGTCTACATGGAATCCAGCGGGACAAAACTGCACTTTGCTCTTGGAATGCATGCATCTGTGTTCCAAAGCAATGAACTTTGGAACTGTGGAAAACAGATGGAGAGACAGACTTGTACTCGTATGAGTCTGCAGCGACAGCAAAGCTGCGCGCATCGCTTCAGAGAGCCCTCCTATCACTTCAAGGGAAGTTGAGTCCTGTAAATTTAGGCTAAACTATGTCGCTAAGCATAATATCCTGATGTTAACATGGGTCCCGGGCCTCGTGGGTATCACGCGTAAAGAGATATCTGACTCTTTAGCTAGGATGGGCTCTGATGGGCCCACATCCCATTCTGCTATTGCCTTCTGCAGCCATCAAAGTCATGATTAGCAAATGGGTTACTTCAACTCAGAAGCGAATTTGGCAGGCTGGGAGAGCCTGCAGATGGACAAAACTGATGTTACCTGTCAGGTCCGACAGACTGTCGCAAATCCTCCTGTCATTAAGCAGAAGCGACTGAAGGCAGCTGGTTGGACTGATGACGAGCCACTTTCTATGGGCAAAGCACATAGAAAAGGTGGGCATCTCAGACAGTGTACCATGCCCAGCATGTGGAGAGAAGGATGAGACGGCGGACCACTTTCTGTGCGCATGCCCAGCTTTCAATCGAATCAGGCTTGAGGTATTTGTCACTGATGTGTTAAGAAGCGACCACCTTGGCTCCTTGGCGCCTTGGAGGTCGAGTAGATTTAGAGAAGAAAAAAAAGTTCACAAGTGTCAAATATGATGCCATTTTCAAAAATTATAAATCTTCCGATAGAGTGACTAAGTTTGCGCCACCTTCTATAATAAAAATAAGCGCAAATCGTTCGATAAAATTTGCTCTGGTTTAAATACATTTGAAATAATAAGAATATATAATAATACAGTCAATGGAAGCGGTATGTATTTTCCAAAATGAAATTAGTTTCAAACTAGTTCCCTGCGGCGTACTTACACGGCAATATTCTCCAGCATTAAGGGGCTGCACTTTCTTTCGTTCAGATACACACACACACACACCTAGAAAACAATTAATCACAACGTGTCTTGCATATTCAATTGCGTAAACGTGATTTTTGTGTTTATTTTTTTCGTATAGTTCTTAGGAACACATACATGTGAGCATTGCACACACACATACACGCATGCATGCTGTAGAAAGCGCTCATAAGAAGTTATATTATATGTAAGCTTCTGAGCAATATGTTATTTTATGTTGAGATTTTTGCCTCCTAATGTCGGCAGAGTGAGGCAGGCGTTTAGGTGAAAGCAGCATAGACTAAATTGAAGCAAATTGTTTGGCCTTTTTAGTTGACTTTTTTCCAATTCTTGCTCTGCCATCTCCATGTTTTGCGCTTCTTACTTGTTTGTAGGTGTGTGTGTATGCGTAAGTGTGAAGGTATGCATGTACGTGTAACATATGTATGTGGGTTTACTGTAGGTTGGTCACATTGAATTCACGTAACCTGACAACAAAGGATAATTGGATTATAAGACTGCAAGTGGGAGGTACCGGAGTAGAAAGCGATTTTCAATAATTGTTTGGAGTGAAAAAATTTCACAATTTTTAATGAGTTTATCATTAATGTTGGCATTCGCCGCATATGTTGCAATAAGCTGGTAATTTTTTTAATACATTTTCTTTTTGAGCAAATTCCTGCAGTAAAAGGTAAAAGTCAGTGCTTTTAACTAATATTTTAGCTTTTGAAATTTAATTACGTTTAATTTTTATATTGTCTGTGGAAATAATAACCTTGTTTTTGTAGTGGGGAAAACGTTTTCTTTGAGTGCTGAAGAGGAAATTTTTAATTGGAAATGCAAAGCTTATAATAACTCATATATATGTATTTTTATATTAAAGTCTGTGATACAGAAATATTTTTGAATGGTGTTAACATCTAATTTTAATGGCAAAATAGAACTTTTTCAAAAAAAAAATGTTATTAAATATTAGGAAATTAGTCACAAAATGTTGAAAAGAAAGAAGTAAGCCTCAACTGAAAAATGTTTTGTATGGTGTTGCCACTTAATTTCAATGAAAAAGTGTAATTTATTATGCTGTTGCATTAATTATTAGCATAGTATGCTGATTAAAACGCTTAAATAAAGGCAAATTTTTAATGGTGTTGCCACTTAGTTTTTATATTAGAAATTCAAGGAATTGCTTTTTAATATAAAGAATGAATATGTCTGGAATTCCAGTGCAATGAAAACTTTCTTGCAAAAGTATTTTTGAATAGTGTTACCACTTAATTTAAAAGCAAAACAGATATGTATCACAAAATTTTAATTAAATATTAGGAAACAAGTTTCAAAATGTTCACAAATGTAAAGACAACTTCAACTAAAAAATATGTTTTATGGTGTTGCTACTTAACTTTCAATGCAAAAGTGTAATATATTATGTAGTTGAAATAATTATTAGAATTGGAGTAAATATGATGATAAAAAACGCTTTAATGAAAGAAAAATGTTTAATGGTGTTGCCATTTAGTTTTTGTTTCAGAAATTCAAGGAACTGCTTTCTAATATAAAGCATATCAATGCCATATAAACAAATATTGCAATGTAAATTATGGCAACTGAAATAAGATTTACAATCTGACTTTCGTTTCAAAAGTATAATTTGGTAGTTTATTTAATGCATTAAGTTTTACAACCGAGGTAATTTACATTACAATGTCCACATTTGTTTATAAGGCATAGCTACATTTGCTTTACATTCGAAAGCAATTCCTTGAATTTCTAAAATAAAAACTAAGTGGCAACTCCTTTAAAAATTTCACTTTCACTGAAGCGTTTTTCATCATCAAATTTACTCCTATAATAATAATTATTTCAACTACATAATAAATTACACTTTTGCATTGAAAGTTAAGTGGCAACACCATAGAACATATTTTTTAGTTGAAGTTTTCTTCACTATTTTGAACATTTTGATAATCATTTCCTCATATAGAGTTAAATTTTTGTGATCATTTCTGTTTTGCTTTTAAATTAGGTGGTAACACTATTTAGAAATATTTTTGCAACAAATATCTCATTGCACAGGAAATCTACCAATATTCATATGAACTTATTTTACACTTAATCCGAAGCTGCGTTAGTCTAGTAAAAACACAAAACAAAGAAAACTATTTTTTAGTAGTTCATTAAGCATACAATAGCAGATGAATAGTGAAGAAAATCTAAAGGATGTTATTTAGTTATTTATTTTAATTAATGCCAGTTATTTTTATTAATTAAGTATTTAGTTAAGTTTTGCATGCAACTCATATCTTTTCCTTTAAATTATGTGGCAACACTATCCGAAAATTTCTTTTATTAAACTTTTCTTAAACTTTATCCATTTGATACCTGCACGTATTTTAACAATTAATTTGACTGTGTCACATGTTTTTACATTTGCGATAAAAATGAGATGGCAACTCTGTCAAAATAATTACTTTTGTTTATTACATTTTTAAATACTTCTGCTTAGATAGCCTTCTTTTACTAATCAGTTTATTTAGTTTACATTAAATGTCTAAATATTTTCTTTAAAAATTTACTGAATTGGTCTTAGAGGTCTCCTAACCGGTCATTGGCATCCTCCTGACTGTTGTTAAATGGGAATTGCACAACTTATTTCTCAGGAAAGCGCAGAATAGAAAAAGCTCCAATTGACCTAGTACAATAGACGCAGGACGCAGAAAGTTCTGGGAACTCTACACCATTCACTTTCCATGCCGTTTAAGTGTTCTGGAATCGAAAACGTTCCTCCAAGTCACTTGTTTAAAAAAAACTCTTAAGAAATAACGTTTTTGGCCATGTTTGGAAACTTTTAGAGCTTAAACCTAACTTGCTATAATATTTGTTTTATATAATGAAATTAATCGACTACTCCTAGTACACTTTCTCTCCGTCTGTTCCGCTTTGTGTGCTACACTGCGTATACGTAATCGGCCCATTGCCGCAGTACTGCCTGTTGTTTTAACGGAGAAAAATGCGTATACTTTATGATTCAATTATTAAAAGTGTGCTAAGTTATGTCATTAGAATTCTGACACTCTCTACAAAAGGTCGCATTTAAGAAGGCAGAAGAAACTGCAAAAAATTAAACATCTTTTTGTTAAAAATGGGAGCAAAAATGTTTGTTTTTACTTAAATCGTAAATGATACAAACGGAAATTCCCAGGGACCCTCACTGCTTTAAATCAAATCAGACTATACAGTCCCCGACCTTAACTTTAAGAAAGTCTTTACAGTACCTTTTTCATCGAGAGCCGAATGGAGGAAAGGAAAAGCGATTAGTACATTCGACGTTGAAATCTACACCGATGGTTCTAAGATGAATTGTGTTGTTGGAGCTGGCCTCTGTTCGGAGCCGCTCAACATATCCAAACCAATCCGACTTCCTCACTATGCCAGCATGTTCCGGGCAGAACTACTAGCAATCACGAAAGCATGCAATTCACTAAAATATTACAACGAAATTGGTGCAAGAGTAGCTATCTTTTCAGACAGTCAAGCAGCTATTAAGGCCTTAGATTACAATTCCATTTCATACAAGTTAGTTTTACAGTGCAGAAAAGAATCAGAACTAGAGGGTAATGAGATGGCAGATGAGCTAGACTTAACAGAGGCGGTGGCAGTTGCTACCCCTTTTGACACAATAAAAACATCCATTGCCTCACACTACTATGTTTTAGCCGAAAGAAGGTGGAAGCAGATAAAAAAAAATTTCCATCGCACAACATCCAGAGGACGAATTATCTATTAGGATGCTCTCGGCCTAATATTTATACATATAACTACAACCTTTACAGGTCACTGGAAAGTAAGGGATCAGGCAGCCAGACTTAGCCTCCCTTCCAATCCCATCTGCAGAAACTGTGAAGGGGAAGGGGTGAAAGAAAGTCGGGCTCAAATTGTCAAAACGTCCATCTTTCACGTTCATTGAAATCCTGATTTAAGCTGAATGCCAGGATGTTTTGCATATCGTTTTGGTTATGGACATACCGAGCAAGTTCTCGTGCTTACACACCCTTTCTAAAACAAAATGTTTTACTACAAATTTTAATTTTCTTCCACTTTTGCTAAAAATTTCTAGAGTTAGCAACCCAGTGTCTTGCTAAAAGAGCCGATTTGTTAAGGGGAAATGACACTCGCAGGCTTGTTCACTGGGCAAACCTTTTATTATTCAATTATGCTTATGCTTTAATTTGAATTTTTATTATTTTTAAAATTATTCAGATCTTTGATCGAATTAGATGTTCAGCTTGTGATTTCTATTAACTTCCGCCTTCTTCGCCAAACCCATAATTATGTATTTTATAATGATAAAAATTAAGTTGTAAGAAAATGGCAAAGACATGTTAATTTCATAATATACTTCAGTTGTATTTTACTGTTTAGGATAATTTTTCAAACTTTCATGTGTTCGTCTGAGCCAGTCGAAGGCTGAGTAGCATAAAGGCTATAAATTTGAGGGTTATGACTTTGATCTCAATTTGTTGACAAAAAAAAAAAAACACTCTGCATTCTTGTTATAAAAAACCGTACCTTAAAGTAACATAATTGGTTAAAATGTTGGGAAAGAACTGACACTCAAATCACAAATTAGGTGGGCAGATAAGCCGAAGCTGCTCCAGGTTGTATGCGCCGTTCAATTATTACTATTTCGAATGAATGTTTGAGGACCATTTAAATAGAATATTCAGAATCGATTCTTATAATAAAATAGCTGTTTGTGCACTAAGATCTAAAAAGATATATTGCGCAGCCAGGTAGCCTACTCAAACAGTTTGTGCTCACGTAAAAAGACTCTTTTGGAGTTGTTGTTTACCCCTCAGAAAGGTTCAGAACCAATGAAGGGAGTGTTTGTACCCTTTTTCGCTAAAGTGTCCGCAATTTCATTCCTTTCGTGCCCCTCATTTCTCGGTACCCACTTCAGAGTGACAAAGTTTCTTGATGCTAGAGTTTCGACAATTTTAAAACACTCCAAGACCAACTTTGATTTGAATGAGAAGCTGTCTAGCGATCAGATCAGTCAGAGAAAATGTTGACATTGGCACCACGCGCCTCTACAAAGACATTCTCTGGCACATAGCTCTAAGGAGTGAACCTCCACCTGAAAAATGGAGTAATTTTTCTCATTACAATTGCCTTTTTGATGAGTGCTGTGACAATTCCAGCCTCGGCACTGCCGTCTTCCATTTTGACCCCCTCAGCAAACTGCGCCCTGTTTGAAAGATATTTCATTATTTCTTCACGCTAAGCGATCACTGATGACCATTGATGAAATTCTTAGTGAATTCTAGTTTTCTTTCCATCTTTTCGGAGACCATCAGGCACGAAGAGTTCAGGATTAAACACAGAATTCCTGCATGCCCTGTAAAATTGCCTTCATTAAGATGAAGAATAAATTAAGGGAGAACTAGGAAAATAAAAGAAAGTTACATATTTTCTTTTGTCGAATATTAATTTTTTTTTTTCGAAAAAAAGCGACCTTATAAACAGATATGCATGAAGCTCTTTAATGAAAGTATTTTCGCACACACTAATTGGCATGTAATTTAAGGTCCTATTCAATGTTTTTTTTGCAAATGTTCGGAGTGTATTTTTAAATTTAAGGGAGTCACTTTTAAATATAAAATTCGTTTAAGTTCCTTGTACAAAAATTTCAGTTTTCTAGGCAGTTAAGTGAACCTAAAGATTAACTAAACCAATACCCAGAATACTAAGTATACGTCTCAAGGGAAAATTTCGATGTAAATAAGATTTAGTTCGGTAGATTTTTAATAAATCTACAACATATAATATTTTCCGATTTATACTATCAGCGAATTCATAAAATTTGAGAAATATTTCAAAATTCTTAGATTTTAGGCATACCTATTTCAAAAAATGGATTCAAGTATAATTTTTTGAAGTTAGAATTTTATAGCAGTTAAGTGAATAAGACACTAAAACTTGAGGCACTGAATCGTGAGACAAGTAGGGGGTAATTTTTTATGAGATAAGATTTTGCTAAAAGTGGTTATTGAGAGAGTCGGATTTTAATTTATTTATTTAAATTAGTAAAGCAAAGGGTAAAATTATTACAGAAATATAATAAAGAAAGGCTAAATAGGAAATCAATAAAGAGAAAAAGTATTACAAAAAAACAATTTAAAAATTGTTTACTAAATTTTTTAAAAATTTAATTTAAAATTTTACTAAAATTTTTTTATTAAGAATTAAGGTTTTTAAACACTAAAAATATTGTTTTTTTTTTGAAATTTCAATTACAATTTTTTTTTTATTGAAAAAAAATTTTTTTTTTTTTGAAATTGTGTTATTTTAACCTAACAAATTAAATTAAAAGAAAAGTCTGAAAAGTTTTATAAAATTAAAAAACAAATTTTAAAAATTAAAAGTTTTTTAAACTTTAAATATTTTGTTACTAATTTTTTTAAAATTATTCTTTAAAAAGGTCTGGAATTTTGTTTTTTAATTAAAATTTTTTAAATAAAAAAAAAAATTTTTTATAAATTAAAAATTTTTAAAATTAAAAACTTTTACTAAATTTTTTAAAAGCAATTTTTTTATTAAAAAGCAAGGTTTTTTTTTAAATTAAAAATATTTTCTTTTTGAAATTAAAAATTTTTAAATATTAAAAAAATGTTTTTTTTGAAATTGTGTTTTTTTTAACTAATAAATTATACAATATTAAAAAAAACAAGTCTTCAAAAAATTTTTTTGTTAAATTAAAAATTTTGTGAAATAAAAAAAATAGTAAAAATTTAAATTTTTTTTAAATTAAAAACATTTTTAATTTTTAAAAATTAAAAAACTTCACTAAACTTTTTAAAAATTGAATTTAAAATTTTACTAAAACTTTTTGATTAAAAATTAAGGTATTTTAAAAACCAAAAATATTTTTTTTAAATTGAAATTAAACAATTTTAAAAATTATAAAAAATTGTTTTTGTTTTTTTTTTTTAATTGGGTTTTTGTACACTAATAAATTAAAATAAATTAAAACAAAAAGTCTGAAAAAAATTTTTTTTTAATTAAAAATTCTTAAAATGAAAAAAAAAAATTTTTAATTAAAAAAAAGGAGAATACAATGAATTAGAAAAAGGAAATAAAAGTAATTCAAGTTCGACATGGACGGCTGTAGGGAGAGAATGAGAACCGTTTGAGTTTTTTATCTAATCTTGAGAAGCACTTCGTTCATCTTACAAAATCAAATATTTTTATTGTATGGTAAAATTTTTATAAAATTACTTAATGAAAAAAATATGATAGTTAAAATTGTTGATAATTTTAATTTGTTTGCTATTATAATAACAAAGACTAAAAATTTATATTTTGTAAAAAAACGACCACGCAACGCTTGATTTTTAGTCATAACTGCCTACTTTCACAGGCAGAAACGGTTTACTCTGTTTATGTCGAGTGCACTCGCCTTCGTTGGAAAATAAATAAACAGCAAGAAAACGTTTTGCGAAACAAAATTAAACAGTTAAATTACTGGAGTACAAGATACTAAACAACAAGCAAATGTGGGAGATCATCAGCGGTTGGAATGAATGGAAAAGCGCGACCTGGACGCAGACACATAGGCATAGACCTTTGTAATGAAAAAGATGGAACGCCACTCTGAAGTGACGCAAAAGCGGTTCCAGGATGGGTGACGGTTCGAAATGAGTATGAGTTTTTTACTTTCCGGATATACCATTGCTGCGATGGCAGCTATAATGATACATTAGGCATTTTAAACCACTCATCCGCAAAAAAGCAAAAAAAATCGGTTGATCGGTTGCGTAGTTTTCGTTTGGCGATCATTGAAAAATGGAAAATCAAAAGGAACGTTTTCGTCACATTTTGCTTTTTTATTTCCGCAAAAGGAAAACCGCATCGCAAACTCATAAAAAATTCTGTGTTGCTTATGGTGACGAAGTCTTAAAAGAACGGCAGTGTCCAAATTGGTTTGCCAAATTTCGTTCTGGTGATTTTTCACTCAAAGATGAAAAACGCTCTGGTCATCCAATTAAAGTTGATGACGCCCTAATCAAAGCAATAATCGATTCGGATCGTCACAGAACAACACGTGAGATTGCAGAGAAATTTCATGCATTGAAAATCACTTAAAACAATTTGGCTATGTTTAAAAACTCGATAGATGGGTTCCTCACGAACTGAATGAAGCGCATTTAACGCAACGCATTAACAGCTGCGATTTGCTAAAGAAAAGGAATGAAAATGATCCATTTTTAAAACGACTCATAACTGGCGATGAAAAATGGGTTGTTTACAACAATATCAAGCGGAAAAGATCGTGGAGCAGGCCAAGTGAACCAACTCAAACCACATCAAAAGCTGATATTCATCAAAAGAAGGTTTTGTTATCAGTTTGGTGGGATTACAAAGGAATTGTCTACTTTGAACTCTTACCAGCCAACCAAACGATCAATTTTGATGTCTACATTGAACAACTAACGAAATTAAACAATTCAGTTGAAGAAAAGCGGCCCGAATTGACAAATCGAAAAAGTATTGGACTCCATTATGACAATGCAAGGCCTCACACACATTGAAGCTTGGTTGGAATGTTTTGCCACATCTACTAGTCCTCACCTTGCACCATCTGATTACTTTTTGTTTCGATCTTTACAGAACTCCTTGAATGGTAAAAATTTCAATAATGATGGTGAAGTCAAATCGTACCTGATTCGTTTTTTGCTAATAAAAAACCAGAAGTTTTATGAATGTGGGATACTGATGCTGCCCGAAAGATGACAAAAGGTCATTGATCAAAATGGGCAATACAATACAGAATAAAGTTATTTAGTTCCATGAAAAAATTGTCTTTGATTTTCTGAAAAAAATCCGCGATTACTTAGTTGTTAACCCAATAGTTTTAATTGTTTTTTATTAGGGACTTTATTATTATAAATTTTTAAATTCTATTTTTTATTTTATTTATTTTGTGAGAAATTTTCTGTACTATTTTTTTGTCAAAAATTTTGAGTGTAATTTTTTTGGCTTTGTTTTGCATTAGAAATTTTAGTACATAATTGCTTTACTGTTTTCGGTATTACTTTCATTAGAAATTTGTATGGCAAATATATTTTACTATTTTTTTTATATTAAATTTTTATATTTTTTATATTAATTTTTTATTATAAATTTGTAGTGTAAATCATTTCAAAATTTAAAACATTAATTTTCAAAATTAGGAAACTTATACTGGAAGGAATGAATTCTCGTATATGATCACTGATCACTAACTTCAAAGTTTTCATAAAAATAAAAAATAAAAAAAAATATATTTTTTTATAATATATTCAGTACGTTTAGATTTTAATTAGTTTTTGTTATGGATTTTATTATTATGATTTTAAAGTTCTTTTTTTTTGGTTATTTACTTTTTTGGAAATGAATAGTGCATTTTTCTGTAATAGTTTTTTTTTGTCAAAAATTTTAAGGGGATATTTTTTATTATTTTTTGTATTAAAAAATTTAGTATACATTTCCTCACTCTTTTTTGTTTGAAAATTTTAGGGTAAATATAAAAAAAAAAATTTTGAGTTTATAAATTTTTAGTGTAAATTGTTTCAAAATTAAAAATATTTATTTTGAAAATTTGGAAACTCATTCTGGAAGGGATGCATACTTGTGTATGATAACTTCAAGGCTTTCATAAAAATAAAAATTTTCATAAAAAAAATATTTTTTTTGTATTAAATATTTTAAGTATGTTTTGTTTTATTATATTTTTTTATTAGGAATTTTATTATTTTAAATTCGTAAATGATGGTGTTTTTTTGTTATTTGTTTTGTTAGAAATTTTCTGTACTTTTTTTTCAAAAATTTTGAGTGAACTTTTTTTGTTATTATTTTGTTTTCAGTATTACTTTCATTCGAATTTTTTATGGTAAATATTTTTTTGTTTTTTAATTATAAATTTGTAGTGTACATTTTTTCAAAATTAAAAATATTTTATTTTAAAATTTGATTTTGTATTTAGCTTTACTATATTTTTTCATCAGGCTTTTTATTATTATATGTTTTTAAATTATATTTTTTTGGTATTTATTTCGTTAGAAATTTATAGTGCATTTTTCTTTATTGTTTTCTTGTAAAAAATGTTTCTGAAATTTTTTTTATTTTTTGTATTGAAAATTCTAGTATATATTTCTTTTGTGCTTTTCATCAGAAAATTTTAGGGTAAATATCATTAACAATTTTTTTTAATTATAAATTTGTAAATTTCTTCAAAATTAAAAATATTTATTTTCAAAATTTAGAAGTTTATAGATACTGGAAGTGATGAATACTCGTATATGATCACTGGCCTAACTTCAAAGCTTTCATAAAAATAAAAAATTTTATAAAAAAAAAGTTTTTTTGGTATTAAATATTATCAGTATGTTTAGTTTTAATATATTTTTTATTAAGAATTTTGTTATTGTTAAATTATATTTTTTTGTTATTTGTTTTAGTAGAATTTTATAGTGCATTTTTCTGTACTATTTTTTTGTCAAACATTTTGAGTGGATAGTGTTTATTATTTTTTTGTATGAAAATTGTAGTATATTTTTTTTATTGTTTTAATTTTTAGGCTAAAAAGTTTTTGCTATATCTTTTAATCATAATTTTTAGTGTAAATTTGTTTGTAAATATTTTTTACTATTTTTTTTAATTATAAATTTGTTGTTTTTATTTTTTTATTAGGAATTTTATTATTACAAATTTTTAAATAAGTTTTTTTTACTGGTTTGTTAGAATTTTATAATTCTTATTTATTTATTATTATTATATATATTTATTTTATTTATTTTTCTTTAAACGGATTTAAATGGATATCATTTATTTATTAATTTATTTTTTGTATTACAATTGTGTCTTTATTGTCTTTCATTTGAAATTTTTAGGGTAAATATTTTTACTATTTTTTTAAATTATAATTTTTTGTTTTTTAATTTTTAATGTGCATTTTTTCAAAATTAAAAATATTTCCTTTTAAAATTTCAAAACTTATACTGGAAGGGATGTATATCTATAAAATACGATCACTGGCTTAACTTCAAATATGTCATAGAAATATTTTAGCAAAAGGTGGTTTTATTAAAAAAATATAACTCATGCGCTTTTTTCAAAAAGTATTAAAGTATTTAAATTTCATATTACCTTGAGTCTTTAAAGTTGTTCGCCAATTTTGCAAATCTGCCGATTTTTTTCACACATTTTTCAAAACATATGTTGCTGTGCGCCGCTTGAGGCGGCGTGTTTGCATTTGTTTGGCACACAAATGCACTTTAGTTTTAAAATTCTTAAATAAATTTAATATAAATTCACTTTCACCAAAATGCATAAATTAAAGTATTGTTTTTACCCATCAATTGCATAACTTACAGAAAATAAATTTTTTTGCAAACACTTTTCAACGAAGACTTTCACAGTTCATAGGAAAAATGTTTTGTTTTCTTGTTTGTTTGTTTGTTTAATTCATCTTTATGCTATTTACTTCTCTTAAATGAAATGCCTGCTGGCAGTAATTAAAAGTTATTTACTAGCCCAAAGCTATCACTATTTCGAGTTGGAGCAACACTAAACTGTCGTTGAACGCGTCAACTAACCAACTGAGTCAAGCAATATTGCAGTATTTGAAATGTGCACGGACCAGCCTGAAATGCCAGCAATGCCAGCAATACCAACAGCAACAGGCGGTAATAACCGGCGGGAGGTGCTGCAGTCGGCGCCGACAAGAGGAGCCACCACAAGCAACGGCGAGCAACAGGCTACTACGCACACACACACACACCAACCACACAGAGGCCGGGCAGCGAGCAGTGAGCAGCGAGCAGCAGGCAGCAGGCAGCGAGCAACAGGCGACAAGCGCAACAGTTATGCGGATGTGCTGAGTGGAGCCGAAAGGCGAAAAAGCGGTGGCAGGTGGGAGATAGGGAGGGTCACAGCGCATTCGACATAGAAAAATGCTGAAGAAAAACAGGCAATAAAAGTACATAAAAAGCAATAAAAAAAGTTAAGTGAAAAAAAAACAACAAAACATGAACAGCTACAGGCGCAGTAAGCAAAACTGAGAATGAAAAGCAAAGCGAAACCAGGCGAAATTAGGGGAAAGCAGAAATGAAATGCGTGGGAAAATATAGCAATAAAAACCCGATAGGAGAAAAGTCAACAAAAACGTATGTAAGGCACGAAAAAGAAAGAAAGAAAAGTAAAAAAAAAAAACAATCACCTCAAATGCGAACGAATTTGTGAGCGCAAAACAGCTACCGACGGCTCCTAACGATGACGCCGCGACAATAACAAAAGGCAGTAACGAACCGAGTACACAAATTGTCGACGAGCCGACGTTGCAGGCAAGCCGCCGAACCGGCAACCCAGCAATGCTCCCACGAACGAGCCTTACTACTCAACAACGAACGAATGTGCGCAAACATTTTCCCACCTGCGGTCTGCCCTCAAGCGCCTAAAAGCATGCAATCAAATTATTTGTGTTGCAACTGCAGCCACCACCATTGCGGAATGCTCAGGAAGGCATAGACGATGCAAACGAATAACGCAACACGACACACCAAGTCAAGCTGGTGACTGCTGTGTTCGACATATCCGGTTTCCTGCCGCATACACACACACACACAAACTCACATGTACACGGCTGACTGGCTGGCTGGCCCCACAGCATCTGTGTCGGCTTGCAACATGCAACAGGCAGGCGCTCCCCTGCAGCTAAATGAGCGCAGAGTTACTAAGGTGCAACGCACGAAACTGTTGCATCACACGAGCGTAGTTGGAGAAGTAAATCGCATTCGGCTAGAGTCAGCAGCTAATTGGTAAAATGAAAACAACGCAAAGCTTTATATGAAATTCTATGCCGAACTTGAATGCGGTCCCTCTACCAAAGTCGTCGGTTGTCGGTGTTTCGTTACTTCGCTGACTGGTTGCTCGTGTACGCGCAAGTAGGGGACAAAAACAAAAATAACAGCAATCGTAACGTCATAATCATCATCTTCAGCTTCGTCTTCGCCTCGTGATGAAGCAGAGGAGCAGCGAAACAACAAAAATGCAATATTTTCCAATTAGTGTTTGTTGTTGTGATTGCCGTTGGCTATGTGTCTGTGCTGTTGCTCGCATACCGGCGAGCAAAGTAGGGAGAGTTATGAGTTGCGCAAGAGCTTTGTTTGTAGGGAGTGGCACTCACAGTGATTTTTTGCTGTTTAGTGTTGGTAAACGACCTCTTCGTGTGTAAAACTCAAACAGGCTTTCTGACACTGACTTTCATTCGCTGGTCTCTGATCAGGATTTTGTGATATGTAGTGGTAAGTGAAAAAATTTTCGCTGGACTGCGAGTTCATGGCGTTAATATATTAATCAGTATCACGATGTCTCCTACTCAGATCTATCTATATATATCTGAGATTTTTGGAAATGGTGCCGGAGAAATATATTCTTGCAAGCTAAACGGCGATGGAACTATGAGCTGTAACAGACATTGCAAAGCGATTAGAGATCCAGCGGCTTCGTTGGCTGAGTCATGTCGTCCGGCTGTGAAAGTATTCGATGAGGTACCAGTTGGTGATAGCAGAGGAAAAAGAAGGTCTCGTCTGCGTTGGAAAGATCAGGTGGAGAAGGACTTGACAAGAGAAAGACACGACTGACGCGCTTTGTCAAACACGGTCAAAATAGCGCAAGCTGTTGTTGTACTAAGCAAGAAGAAGAAGGAGAAGATAATTTATTACTTATAGTCAGATCCTTATGCAAATTCGCATGCCAAAAATAAAAATATTCTGTGTACTATAGCGACAGGTAGCGGCTTTGTGCTGGCCTCTGCATTCGCCTCTGAAAGAAGGATTAAAAAGTGTTACGTTCTTTTTGAAACTTCCTCAAAAATGGGTCCAAACGACCCCACTTTGAGTGAGCGAATATCTCAAAATTATCAAGAGAAAAGACTCCTCGGGTAATTCTATATCAACATTTGGGGACAGGACATGGCAAACATCTTTACGGATGGCTCGAAGTCGGACGGAAAAGTTGGTGGGGGATTATTTTGCGAGGAGCTCCCCATCAAGCTGAAATATAGGCTTCCCGATCACTGTAGTGCTTTCCAAGCGGAGGTAGTCGCAATTAAGGAAGCAGTGGATTGGTTGTTTACTTCTGTAATTACAGTACAGGACGAAAATATCTACTCCGAAAGCCATGCGGCAATTAGAGCCTTGGGCTCGCTGTTTGTGCGTTCGAAATTATTCGGGGAATGCCTGACTTCTCTCTCGATTGCATCCGAATACTTCGATGTTAGGCGCATTGGCGTTCCCAGTCACAGCGGCATAGAGGAGAACTACTAGGATGATGAGCTGACTAGACAGGGGATCCTTGAGACGGTTTCATTGCAAAATGTCAGGAGTGGAGTTCCCAGGTGATTTGATGACTGGACTAATCGTTGGCATGCGTGAATTGCTTCGAATGGAGCCTATTTTGAAGGGACCTTAATAAATTTTGATGATTAAACAACTATTTTGCGTTTTATTGAAAACATGATGGAAAGAATAATGAGATGGCGCCTATCGTGGCACCTTTGTTTTGCGCGCAGCGAATTTGACAATGAGTTACGTGGTTTTAGCGCCAGTATGGCCAGATTACCATTTTCGTAACTTGATTTAGCATTTTTTTTTTGTTATTTAGTCTCGGAGTTTTAGTTCTTTCTTCATGACATTTTTCTAGCATGTCCTAATTAAAATGCAATGGTTATAATTTTGTAAAATATACATTTTTAAAAAATTAGTCCATTAATTCATACACCATCCCATACGATCGGTCCAATTTTTCAACATATTTTCGATTGTATGCGGCTGTATTTCAGCTATGACATCGCGTATGTTGGTCTTCAGTGCATCAATTGTTGCTGACTTGTTGGCATAACACTGGTCTTTGACGGAACCCCAAAGATAATAATCCAACGGCGTCAAATCGCAGCTCCGAGGCGGCCAAACGATATCAGAATTTCGGCTGATAATGCGATCTTCGAAGACAGTGCGCAAAAGATTGATCGTACCATTCGCTGTGTGGCAACTAGCGCCATCTTGTTGGAACCAAATGCCACCCATATCCTCCTCTTCAATTTTTCGGAACAAAAATTCGTTCAACATGGCCCGGTAACGCTCTCCATTGACGCTTACGGCCACTCCTCGCTCATTTTCGAAGAAAAATGGACCAATGATGCTTCTCGACCAAAATCCGCACCAAACAGTGACTCGTTGTGAATGCATCGGATTTTCTTCGAGTGCGTGCGGGTTTTCTGAGCCCCAAATGCGGCAATTTAACTTGTTAACATACCCACCGAGATGCAACCCAGTTTCTCTTACTTTTTTCGCAAAGTAACGCACATACGCTTCTTTCGGTGCCTTTCTTCTTCCCATTGCCGTACGTAATTTTCGTACACATTCTGCAACATTACCATGATTTTCAAAGTAATGTCGCAATATTTCCCAGCGTTCTTTGAGCGTATACACAACCATTTTCGTTCAGCGGAAGAATAAAACTAATTTTCTGTCAAATCAGATGACAGCTAAGTGTTACCATTCTTCAAATAATACCTAGTTCAAATCCGTAACGATAGATGGCGGGCCCTGTAGTTGTTGTTGGTGTTCTTATGCTTTCAGCAGTCAAATCTCTCTCTCGCTACTGCAGTGTTGCCTAGCTTTGGATACAAAAACGCACTAAAATGCCCATTTAAATAAAGTAAAATACCCAATTTCTATTGAACTACTTAAAGAACTTTGTATGCGTGACAAATTGTCTTTAGAATGTGGGTTTTTTTAAATAAATGTGTTATGCTTATGTACAATTTAATTTACGAGTTTTTTTTGCTAAGCGAGGCTTTTTTGTTAAAGGAACGACTTTTTTGCTATATTTGAGTTTATGTAAGAAGATTTTTGTAAAAATGCCAGTATGGTTTCTTCAGTATTTTCTGGTATTATGTGGCTTATTTTTACAATGAATACACCTCTTGATGCCCTATGTCCCACTAAGGATTGATGGCCTGAAGAAACGATTACACCTTTATGGTTTTAATTCGCATTCAGTAAATTCAAAAGCTGTTTAAAATGTGTAAAAGGGTTTTCAGTCTTAAGAGAGAAGAAGATTTAATATTCTTGCATAACCTTAAATGGAGCCAAAAATTAAATTTGCACTTTCAAATTTTCAAATTTTATAAGAGTCAACAAATTTTCATTAGCACTAAAATCTTCTCAGAGTGACCTTTTTTGACCTCTTTTTGTTTAATAATATAGTTTTTTTAACTTAAAGTTTCGGTAGCTTTTAATTTAAAAAAAATTTAAAAAAGAAACAAACACGAAACTTAAAAATTTTCGCATTTTGGGTATAAAAAAGCACTAATTTATTGTGAAGAGCAAATGGTTGGCAACACTGCACAACTCGGAAAACGTGACGTCACGTACGCTCGGATGGGCGCAATCTTCTTTCTATCATTCTTGATTGAACAATTCCCGGTACTTTTTCTGACAGAATATATGATGAATTTAAAAAAAATATCTTAGCTTACTCCTGAAACTATTTTGAAATACATATTGACAGTTTTTGACTAGTTGCCTAATTATTTTTATTTCGATACTTAAAAAATACTTACAATGAACTATCTATATAATCCCATAACAATCCGAATTTCAAAGTTTGTGTAAGTTTTGTAAAAATTTTACCCACTGCAATGGCCTCTCTCCACACTCCTCCTCACATACACACACAGCTTAAATGCAGCCCAAATTCAACTAAACACCAACTGTTGCTCACACCAGTGCAGCAACAGGTAAGCCAGTTCATGCAGTCGTTTACCAAAGCAGAGCACATAATGAAGTTGTTATTTTTTCACACCAACAAAAAAAAAACTTAAGAGAAAAGAATCGTTATTTTTGAACGCTTATTTCCTTTCGCCTCTTGTCTTATAATACTTGTTGCTTTTACCGTACTTATACATGCATACACACACACATACATATATAACGGCGTACGCCAGATATGCACGCATACACATACCCACAACTAGGGGCTGACGTCGCCACTCCGCTCGCGGACGTTTTCGCATTATCCGGTCATGCGCAAACAGTTGACCTTTCAACTGGAGCGGAGTCGTGTTACGACTATTGTGGCAGGTTCTCAATGAATATTAGGGTTAGTGGAGCTGGTACAAAAAAGAATTTCATACTTCTTTTATTTTTTTTTTTAAATATATTTATATATTCTTCCTTATTAGTTTGAATCGGCGCCTTAAATTTCATGTCAGCTAAATTCAGTAAAAGTTTGAAGCATATTTCTAACCCTCCCAAATTCCTTTGCGCGACACCACTGCTTTAAGGACGTTAGTATGCGTGCAGCCCCTCCTTAATTTGCATGCGTATTTGTCTCTATCCGTTTGTGTATTTTCGCCAGCATAGCCTACACCTATTGCAGCACTCCATCCCCAAAATGTGATTTGCTAGTATTGGTGTCGCATTCTCTCTTAGCTGTCCTTATCACTGCAGGTTGTTTCACATTCTTGTGTTGCGTGGTTGTAGGAGAATTTCTGTGTTGTGCAATTTCCCCTCTTTATCCGAATATCGTAATTTGGTAATCGCACAATTTCTTTATCGTTTTTTTGTAGGGCGATATATTTTCATTTTTATTTTTATTTTTATTTGATTTTCCTCATTTTTTATGGGTCTGTTTTTTGCTGGTCTTTACTTTCATTTCATTACTATTAAATTTACTTTGGCTGCAATACAGCGCCAATTTATCGCTTGAAAGTTTCCTAATTCTTGTTATGAAATCATTCGAAGTCAATATAGGACTTTCTCGGATTTTCTAGTGTGGGATTTCAACTTGCTTTTTTTTTGTTTCCTTTTTAAAGCAGCTCAGGTTGTGAGTCGATAAAAGTTGATGAACTTACATGATTGATGCTTTCATTGTTTTCATTATCAGAGTTATGGCACGTTCTCCCTGATTGGCTCCTTATGCGCCCAAATGATCTGGTCAATTCTAACGAGGCTCACTTCCTCATTGCTGCTTCTTTCTTGTGATGTTTAGCTGAAACAGAGAAAGCCGTCTTCTCATTATACTCTCACCAGCTACTGCCGTCTTGACTACTTCCAGGGCTGAGAGTGCCCTCTTTCTCATAATTCGTTGTACTATACCGATGCCTTGGTAAAAATCATGCGATCCATTATGCGCGCTTGTGTGTAGTCAAAGGTAGGTGAATCCACGTCAGACTCTCTCAGACGAAGGCCTCAAGATTTGCTTCAAATGATGTCGTTGACCAAAACTCTGCTGCTTACATTAGGATGCTGTGGAATTTGTTCCAAGAGACAGAATTTTTTTTGTTCAGTTTTCTGCTCAGTCCAAAGTCGGCAGGATTAAATTTAGTACCTGGTTACATTTTTTTGATGGCAAGCTTGTCTGAAATCAAAGCATTGAATACCATTCCAAGAAAGCCATCACCGCCGTAAAGGAATCCAAAGCAGAGGTAGAGCAAATATGGGATCTGAAGCCATAGTACACTGGCTGCACAAAAATCTGTTATTCAGCCAATCTTTTCCTGCAGTGTCACCGGTTTTTGCTCAGCATTAGAAAATACAATTGTATCTAGGAACAAAACGGAAGGGGTACAACGAACAACATACAAACCTGTAACGGGTGCTTGCCAATCGACCTCCACTTAAAAATCTAGAATAGAATACAAATAAAACACAATGAGAAGGAGGTCAACACTTTTCGTTTGTGCCCTCTACTCATCATAATACCTCAACCAAACCCACTTCCTTCTGTAAACCTAAGATGCCGCTGGGGCGAGCTGACCGTATGTGCCTTGCTTTTAGCAGTGCCATACCGATATATCTTCTCCTTTATCAGGCTATAGTACCTCATTCGAGAAGAAGGTATATTGGAGTTTCAGCGGATCGGTAGTAGAAACGACAGGAGCCTGTAGACTATATTCCGAGTCTATGCAAATGCCTAGACAATCTTTAGTTACCTGCTAGATAGGTAGGTGAAACCTGTTAGATAGGTATAGGTGACCTGGCACTTCTCAAGTATCACTAAAGCGCAGTTTTTATACCATTTTGAGGCCTCCAAGGGAATATATCTATGTAGAGCCAGTCAGAGCTATTGATTTAAGGGAGAATGTTGATGCTGGCTGCCAAACCCGGACATTTACAGATAAAGTGCTCAACAGTCTCCTGCTCTTAACGGTGCCTACAGCTTCTGCAAAGAGGGTTAAATAGTAAACCGCTTGTGTGCCGATCGTCCAATGACCGGAAAGCACAGCTACGAGTTTGGAAATTGATATTATATTGGCGTGATATATGAAGAGCTTCCCACCAAACCAGACATGCATACGTTAAAATGGCAGAACCACTATGTTGTACATCTAGCGCACTGCCTGTGGCTTGAGTCCCCATTTTTTGCCGAACATAGATTTGCAGGAGTAGAAAGCTATGCTGGCCTTCTTTACCCGATTTTCAAGGTGTAGCTTCCAAGGAAGTTTGGAGTCAAGTATCGCTCCAAGATACCTAACATTCGATGAAAGTACGAGAACGTGGTTATTTACTTATAATTTGGGTAGTCTAAAGTGTGGAGATTTA
Organism: Anastrepha obliqua; assembly: GCF_027943255.1. Lineage (NCBI taxonomy): Eukaryota > Metazoa > Arthropoda > Insecta > Diptera > Tephritidae > Anastrepha > Anastrepha obliqua. The sequence continues at coordinate 15,109,716 of NC_072893.1, forward strand.
TATTTTCTGGTAAATAGCCCCAGCTCCATTTTGAACTGCTGGTATTTTCAGTTTGTTCGTAGGAAGTCTTATGAGATGCTTAAAACTCTTTTGATTGTGCCGCTCAGTAAGAACTGTACCTAGCGTAGCCGCAGGTTGGCAATGCATCCACTGGTTAATTCCCAGGTAATTCCCGTGTGACCTGGGACCCATATGAGCTGGATGCGAGCATGGGCTTCTGGTAAATTTGATTCTTCTTTCCACTCAAGCGCTAGCCTCAAAGAATGGCAAAGCCTTGAGTGTAACATATTTGCCGCTCAGAATCTCAATGTATGGAGGTGTCTTGCTAAAATTATATCTGCAACTTCTACTACATTTTTTACGGACCGATTTGTATATAAGCTAACACAAATTATACCCGTATGCACTCGAAAGATGATCCCTTTTTCGACCCTTGCACTCCGCTACCCATGCTCTGAAAATAAGTTCACTGTGAGCTGGGAATGGAATATCCTTACGGGGCTAGATCTAAAGTTTGCTGCAAACTTCATCGCTAGCTCAGACCTTAATAATAACGTTATCAGTGGAGTTTACTACGAAGTGGTCTTTTAGTGCTCCTATCTCAACTCAGTCGGAAGCACTGGTCAATTCTTAAAGAGTTAGTAACTAAATACAAGAAGCTTTTGACATGAATTTTGCCAGGGTTGCCTGGGAGATTCTTAAGAATAACGTGTCAGAGAAAACTATCTATTTTACAGTCAGTAAACTCTGCCCATAAGAGGGACGTCCTATATTTTTTTCTATATTTGTAAGTAAACTTGGGCTTATATATACATATAATTGACGCGTATACCCTTTTTGGGTATTTGGCCGAGCTCCTCCTCTTATTTGTGGTGTGCGTCTTGATGTTGTTCCACAAATGGAGGGACCTACAGTTTTAATCCGACTCCGAGCGGCAGATATTTTTATGATGAACTTTTTCCATGACAGAAATACACTCGGAGGTTTGCCATTGCCTGCCGAGGGGCGACCGCTATTAGAAAAATGTTTTTATTAATAGCTTAGATTGGCCTTTACTTAAAACGGTGTAGTAAATAAAGGGTGGTTAAATTTCAAGGGCCGATGTTGAATATGAACCACACCTAAACGTCAAGTTTTTCTTGCATTTTATTTCCCATTTTGCAATTTCAGACTAATTCAATTTGAACCATGGAAAGATACACAATCGAGCAACGCGTTAAAGTTATTCGGGCTTATTATGAAAACGGGCGTTCAAATCAAAATGCATATCGCGCACTTCGTAATTTTTTCAGTCAATTGAATCGTCCAAATGTGCGTACAATCGGAAAATTTGTGCAAAAGTTTGAGCAAACCGGGTCTGTAGAAGATGTGAAAACACCAGTGCATGCTCGTACAGCTCGTACTGCAGAAAATATTGCTGCCGTTCGCGATAGAGTGGTTGAAGAGCCGTCCACCTCAATTCGTCGTCGTGGCCAACAATTGCACCTCTCACGCTCATCGTTGATGAACATTATGTATAAAGCTTGCATTTACACGCTTACAAGCTGCACTTGACTCAAGAACTAAAGCCTCTTGACCATTTCAAGTGTCGTCAATTGTCAGAATGGTGGCAGGAAATGGCAACAGTGAATGACCAATTTTCGAAGAAAATCATCTTGAGGGATGAGGCACATTTTCACCGTTAATAAGCAGAATTGCCACATTGGGCGAATGATAATCCAAGAGTGATTGCCGAAAAACCAAAGCACCCACAAAGAGTGACTATTTGGTGCAGTTTATGGGCCGGCGGCATCATTGGGCCGTATTTTTTCCAAAATGAGGCCGGTCAGGCAGTTAATGTGAATAGTGTTCGCTATCGTGAGATGATAACGAACTTTTTATGGCCCGAATTGGAAGATATGGATGTGGACGATATGTGGCTTCAACAGGACGGTGCCACTTGTCACACAGCTAAAGAACCAATTGCTCTTTTGCGCGAAAAATTTGATGGCCGAATAATCTCACGTCGCGGGAATGTCAATTGGCTGCCAAGATCATGTGATTTGACACCGTTGGACTTCTTTCTTTGGGACTATTTGAAAGAAAATGTGTACGTCGATAAGCCAGCAACAATTCAAAAGCTAAAGGATGAGATAATTCGGCAAATTAACGGCATAGATCCTCATTATGTTTATTTTATTCAAAATCAACACCGGCCCTTGAAACTTAACCACCCTTTACAAATTAATAACACCCTTTACAAAAAAATAATTGTAAGTAGATTTCATTGAAATTTGTAATACACTGGATCTGATAGTTCCCATACTGATCGGCATTGTCCAATTTTTTTTTTACTAGCCATGTATGTTCTGCAAGAATACCAAAAATTAAAACGGAGTGGCGTGAGAGTTACTTCAGTTTGTGGCATTGTTAATCGAATATATTCAAAATGCTGTAATGTGACGCCGATTTCGTCACAAAATGTTGAGAGCTCAGGTTATAAATCTAGTCACTGGATTTCACTGCTGTCACTTTAGAGCTGAGATTTTCGGTGCAAATTTTTGGGCTCGGCTGCAATGCAAAGAAGAGGCAAATGCAGTGGCTCTGCGCTTTGCGTTTGTAATGTCTAGACAGTTTATTCTTGTAAGAGTTTCCCCTCTCGGCTACCCTTGAACTAGTGAAATTCAAATGAACTTAGCAGGTGCTGAGAAGATGCTAATGGTATTAAGAGACAAAATTCAGTTAAGAATCATAGTATCGTGAGCTTCTAAAGCTAACCAAGCAATAATCTTCCTCAACTGTGGAACTTACCTGTAGAAATACTGCTTATTCTTCTGCGATAACCGCTTATGCGACTTGGATCGAGTTTCATAAAGCGCGTGAGTCTTTTCTTTCTCGGGCTAACAGGCGCTAGTTAGATACACCAGGTGAATTCAAGTCCTTTTCCACCTGATCTTTCCAACGCAAAGGAGGCCTTCCTCTTCCTCTGCTACCACCAGCTGTTAGCGCATCGAATACTTTCAGAGCCGGAACGTTTGTATCCATTCGGACGACATGACCCAGCCAACGTAGCCGCTGGATCTTTATTCGCTGCGCTACGTCTGTGTCGTCGTAAAGCTCATACAGCTCATCGTTCCATCGCCTGCGATACTCGCCGTTGCCAACGTGCAAAGGTCCAAAAATCTTACGTAGAATCTTTCTCTAAAGCACTCCAAGTGACACCTCATCGGATGTTGTGATCGTCCAAGTTTCTGCGCCATACAAAAGGAAGAGAATGAGTAGAGCCTTATAAAATGTGAGTTTTGTTCGTCGAGAGAATACTTTATTATTCAATTGCCTACTTAGTCCAAAGTTGTAGCAGAAATATCGCTAGCATAACTAAATACCTTAGAAGAGGACGGGGTGTAGTCAACCAAAATTTTGTAGTGAAATTGGGATTTGAATGTCGTGATTTCTACTTCGGAAATCTGTCGTTTATAAAAGTCACTCGAGCGCACATTGACCGTGGCATCCGCGGTACAGTATATTGAATAGACCGTGAAATTTTTGTAATAGTTGATAGAGCATCAAAACTGCCTCAGGTTCATGTACAAACACCAGGTCGATGCTTCCTGCACACAATTAGTATATAGCTGTAATCAACCGGAGAAAAAGGAAACTACCTTCCACTTCCTCAGAAAGTTGGCCGGCATAGACGTAATAAACCTTATAAGTTTGGGAAACAAAATAATGTGGAAGCACTAATTGGACTCTTGGTGAATCTCCACTTCAAGCAACCAACCAGAGTCCGGGTTCAAAATCCCTTATGGGTATAAAGCAACAAATGATAGACAAATGTTTTTTCTAATAGCAATCGTCCTTCGGTAGGCACTGGCAGAACTTCGAGTGTATTTCCCTCCATTTGTAGAACTACTTCGAGGCGAATTTCGGTGAAACACCCAATAAACCGTGTACGCGCCAGCTATGTATGTATGTATGTGTGCCCATACTCGTAGTAAATATGTACGTAACTAACATCAACACTTTTTTTGTAATAAGTTAAGGGAATCTAAGTATAGAAACGCAGAAACTAAATCTGTTTAGCAATTCGTATTTGCAAGTCAATACAATTTGCTGATATCTACATTGAAAATAAAAATCTTTCATATTCTAAATTCGAGTTGACCCAGATTACTGCCTCAAAGTATTTGCCGATGTTTCCGCTGTCATTACTAGGATTGACAATAAATTGAAAAAGTTCCAACTCATACAAAATGAATAACAAAAGTAAAAAGCGTCAAAATCATTGTCAGTCAGCATCTTTTGTTGCCAAATCTAAGCTAATACACAAAGCGTTTCAAAATTGGTGGACAAGGGGAGCAGATTCAGAAGAGAGTATTCAATATGATTTAACTCGTGTGCGAATTGTATTTAATTGGGTGTGAATTAAATTTAGGGCGTTACAAGAACATGAAGGTATTTATTAAAGTCAAAGACATTTTCAAAACCTACCACTTAAATGTAGTTTTAGTGAAAAAAAAAGTTAGTTGTCCATCGAATTATCATATTCGCCCAATCTGGGTCCCTGGCTCACGGGGAAAAAATTTTGTTCAACCGAGCAAGTCATCGCCGAGACAGAGGCGTATTTTGGAGAGTTTGACAAATTCTATTTTTTGAGTATTGATTGATTTCAAACAACGGTAATTATTGAACCCCACTCGTACTTCAACTGGGTCCAACTCACGTAATCTTAATGAAATATTAGAGCGCAACTATGTTCTTCCTGTTTTTTTTTATGAAAATACAACTTTATTATGAAAAAATGGTTACAAGTGAATCATTGAAAGTATTTCCCATCGCTGGCTACTACTTTTTCCCATCTTTCTGGTAGATCTCATATACCGTCGCGGTAAAACTGTTCATCTTTTGAGGCTATCCACGGATCAAGCCATTTTTTGATGTCTTCATATGAATGGAACTGCTGGTCAGATCGACCATGTGCCATCGATCGGAACTGCTGATAATCGGCGGGTCGGATGGCGCAATATCTGGAGATCTAGAGAATCCGGCGGGTGGGGTAGAATTTCCCATTTCAGTGTTTCCAAATAGGTTTTAACGGGTTTGGCAACGTGAGGCCGAGCGTTGTCGTGCTGTCACTTTTTCATGCCTCTCCGCTTCTCGCGCAGTGCTCGACTCAATCGCATCAATTGAAGCCGATACCGATAACACCAACTGGGTCCGACCAAATACATAGCATAACCTTCGTAGCGTGAATATTCGGCTGAGGCGACGACGTAGAAGAATGACCGGGCAGTCCGTATGACTTTCTTTTCTTTGGATTGCTGTAATGAATCCATTTTTCATCACCCGTCACGAGGCGATAAAGAAAACCCTTCCTTTTTGCCGCTGGAGCAGTTGTTCGCAGGCGAAAAAACAACGTTCAACATCCCTTGGTTTTAATTCAGAAGGAACCCAAGTCCCTGTTTCTGAATCATTCGCAAAGCATAAAATCACTTGGAAATAGATTGGCGGGTAACTCCTGATACTAAAGGAAGCTCTTCTTGCGTTTGACAGGGATCCTCATTGAGCAATGTCTCCGATTCAGCGTCTTCGAAGGCTTTTGGCCTTCCTTCGCGCGGACGGCGGGCGGTTGTCAACATTAAAATCACCGTCTTTGAAGGGACGGAACCAATCTCGGTACGTTGTTTCACTTAAAGCAGCATCTCCTTAAACTTTTTGTAGCTCTCGATGCGCTTCAGCCGCCGTTTTTTTTTTCTTCGAATGATAGAGGAAAATCAACACTTCCCGCAAATGACGATTATTCGGCACAAAATCAGACATTTTCACAAAACCAAAAGCAGATGATACCAAAACAAAATCACTAATGTGTCGAAGCAGTTTGCTTACCTTATGTTTAAGCTTGGTTTATGACGTTAAGGTTATGTTAGAATCGACTAGCACACACTGCTGGCGGCATCTATTGACAAACAGCGGGAACTTAGTTGCGCACCTAATAATAAAGAAAAATGAATTTAATTTCATAATTCTAATGGAAAACAGCAACGCCTTTTTGTAAAAGCAAACAATTTTAAAAAATAAAAGATTTATAATAAAAAAAAAATTAAAAAAAAATACTAAAATCTAAAATATGTGCACGCACAAAAAAACTCTAAATCATTAAAGAATCCGTGAGTAGTTAGCGTTGGCTGCAACATTTTAAAGAAACCAACCGATGCTTCTAATTTCAAGCAGCTGCCTGCCAGCCTACCTAGTTGCCGTCCAGCTGTGCGCTAGTAATTAGACAAAATTACGTATCCAACGGTGCAAAAACAACAGAAACAAATGCTTGTTTTTTTCACACACAGCACATATGCGATGCAGAGTTTCTTGTGTGCCGTATTGATGGAAGAAAGTTTATTGGCAAAGTACGTGTGACTGGCAGACTTTTGTGAAAACTGAGCAGATGAGTTGTGAGCGAAAGGAAAGTGTGAACGAATATCCGCAGGTGGCCACTCATTAGTAGGTAAATCGATTTGCAGCACACAATTTCATGGCGACAAAGCAAAGGCGAAACAGGTAACTATGAGGTGCTGGGGCAAGGCTAATGAATGAAATGTGGCAACTGGAAAATAGAGAACGAGCGAGCTGTATTTGAAGGCAGAATTAACTAGAGCTAAGGTGTATGAGCCGAAGAGTGGTGGTGCGTTTAAAGGTACTAGTCAGGGTTTTAAATTCAAATAGAGGACAACTTGTTTTCAAGTACACACAAAAAACAAGTATGCGAAAACATATGCCTTTACGTGCAACATAATTAAGATTTTAAATTAGAGCAGCATTGGCGTGGTTAGCGTGTGCCGGCATACAGCCCTGACCACTGCAAGGGTTGAAGCATATAAATAGCATCACGCCAAGCATAAGTTGTAGAAAAACTTGAGGTGCTGCATGCGAGTGGCACGCATTTCAAAACCGGTTTTCTATCTGGTTATGAGCAGCATGGAATAAGTAAAGCACACGTCATGGCATTTATGAATCCACATACAGGCACTTTTCTCTTTATGCCTATCAACGCACCGTTATATGTAACTACCCCTTTATCCTTGTTTGTTTTATGTTTACAGCTTTTGTGTCAACAAAGCGTTTTCCAACTGAAAACACAGCACTTACCCACACACACACACACCCATGCATGTGCGCCTCAATACACTTTGAGTCGATTTATGAAATTTCTTTTTAAACAAAAATATTTTAGTTACTGGCTGTAATCTATTTTGTTAAAATAACAAATTGATAGGTAGGTTTGTGTGTGTGTGTTGGTAAACCATTTAGTTGGAAAATGCATGCGCTTAATTAATTACTCAATATGCTGTGGTGAGGTACAAAAGGGGGGATAGCAGAGTAGTTGTGGCGGTAGCGATTGTGGCACGCTTGCAAGATCAAAAGGATTTGCTGAAGTGGTCACGTTGGCACCTTTTCTGGAAACCAGCCATCTTTACCCTTCCGGGTAATTGAAACGGTGTATGTATATGTGTATGTATATATGTTATGTACATGTGAGTTTATAGATGTGTGGATTTTGGGATGTGTGCGCGAGTGTGAACACTCAGGGACAGTTTTAGCATGAAAGGGGCGGTCTTATTCGTAGATTTAAGACGTGAGTTATAGTTATTGGTTTATGGCTTACCTGAGAGATTCTTGAGCTTAATACCATACTTACCGGGTCCGGCACTCGAAGTGTAGCCCATTAAAAAGGCCATAAATTTAGTTTGCAAAATTACTTTTATTACATTAAAAGTAAAAAATGTGTGAAAATACCATAAAATTCAGAACCAATTTACTTTTGCTCGATGTAACCACCTTTTGCCTTGACTATGGCCTTGATACCGTCCAGAAACGAATCGCAAGCTACCCAAATGTGACTTACAAGTATTTTGGCCCACACGCGAACAATGGCCTTTTTCAGCGCCTCGAGACTGGTGAATCTTTTGGTTCGGACTTTGCCCTCAAAAATGCCATAAAGAGAATAATTCATCGGATTTGCGTCTGGTGAATTTGAGAGCCATTGTGTGGACGTTATGAAGTCCAGAACGTTGTTTTTTAGCCATTCTTGGTTCACTTGAGCTTTGTGAGCTAGTGCCGAGTCCTGCTGAAGCATCCATGGTCTATCACCGAAATGTTTGTCTGCCCGCGGCTTCAAAGCAAATCCCAGAATACTTTCCCGATAATATTTCGTATTTACCTTGACGCCAGGCTCGATGAAAACGATTGGAGGGCGCTCATCTGCGGTTATAGCGGCCCAAACCATTTCTTTTGGAGGGTGCTGCCTTCTGCTGGCCAATCGATGACTCAAATTCTCGTATGAACGCTCGGTTAAATAAACCCTTTCCTTATGGGAGTTAACGAATTGCTCAATTTGAAAGATTTTATCGTCAGAAAACACCATGTTCGGAAATTGACTGCTTTCCGCCAAGCGAAGCAACTCCTTCGCTCTCTCAAGTTTTACTTGTTGCTGCTTTGGTGTGAGATCAACCGTCTTTTGGATCTTGTAAGGCTTGCCATTGAGCTCACTTTTCAGTATGCGGCGCACGCTATGGTCAGATTATTTTCAGTTCTTTCGCCATTTGATTGGCACTTCGTTGGGGTTTGCGCTCAAGTCGCTTCTTCACTTTTTGAACCATTTCACGCGACGTTGCAGTCTCTTGATCACCACCTCCATGACGTTTGGCGATGCTAACAGGAACATTGTAAAAAGTAATGGTGCGATGAACAGAAATTTTATTTACTTTAAGGTACTCGAGCTCACAAAAAATCGCTGGTGCCTATGCATCAGCTGCGCGAGTGGTCTGAAATTGGTTACACTTCGAGGGCCGGACCCTGTAGATAATTGAAAGGAGATGGAGCGGGAATACGATTGGAATCTTTAGTGAGAGTCAGGCTACACTCAAGGCTCTGGAGAACGCAAAGCAAACCTGAAAGGTTGTTCAAGAATGTAAGAAGAAGCTTGAGTCTGCTGCAAGACAGAATAAGCTTGTACTTATATGGGTTCCAGGACACTGCGGTGCTCAAGGGAATGAAACTGTCTATGAATTAGTCAAATAGAGCCAATAATCGGAATCAGTTTCGCAGTAATCATGAATTAGATCAGCGATTGTGTATGCCATTTATATAAAGAACGACGGTCCGGTCTAGAACAGAAAACTGTCGAGTTTTCTTCTAAAGCTTGGAAGGAGTGACGTTGGGTTGATGGTGGATATTATTACAGGACACAACCCGGGGTCATCATCTGACCAGTACTGGAATCATTGAGAACCCGAGTTGCCTGTTTTGCTTAGACAAACCAAACTTTCTAGAGCAAAGTTACGAATTTTGGGTTCCGATGTCATCAGAATGAGTAAAATTCGTTATCTCAGACGGGAGGATATTTTCAGCTTTTCCAAAAAATCTGGAAAATTCTTACGCGACTAGCTATCTCCGTCTTTGTCTCTATTCTACCCCGTCTCTTTCTTTTTGTCACTTCTCTCCTTTCCTTTTTGAGTACCAATTATTTTACTTTCCAAAGCTTCGAATGGAATGAGCTATTTAGCCTGAGTGTTTTAGGAGTTACTAAATGTCTCAGGCCTTCTTGGCTTGAGTCTTCAAATTTCATTTTACTTACTTACTGCTGTCTGGATCTCATCGTGGAGCATAGCGCCTGTGACGTTTCTGCATAAATTTTGTACCTGCATATTTATTGTGTAGGCTGCATTTTGTGCAAAGGAATTTCCGTGAATTAACCGACTATGCCATGGAGATATATTTCCATTAGGATTTGGATCCATGCCTAAGCATCGGTATTGGATAAGCAGTCAATGTTTGATGAGTTCAAAAACCTTTAAGCACATTTATGTAGCGAGCCAATTGAATCAAGGCCGACACGCGCTCCATCCGCACCTAACATAGTGAACCCCCGATGAGGGTTAGAATGTTTTTTAACAAAGTTTTCCTTCTTCGCGCTTGTTTTGCTCGGGGGAGATATTTCATTTCTCTCCTACCACCCTTATCTGGAAGCATTTGCTGTCTGGGACCTCCGACGCGCTCTCTAGGGGTTACACGCATCCTCCGAGTGAGTCTCCGCTTCCTAACAACTACATGTGACAAATTACATCATTTAAATGTCCGGCATGAGCGCGTCTACAGGTAAAATCCACCAGTCGCAGTTTATTCATGAATGCCTAATTGGTGAGAACGTCGAGATATCGGTGCTGAATGTTTTTTAATAGCTCTTTGCGCTACAGCAGCAGAATGTTCCGTGTTTTGCTGTTTCCAATAGAATCAGTTTCTTGAAATTTTTCCAACAAAAATTTCTTTAATTGTCATGCATAGAGGAAAATAAAATTACTTACTGCCAGTAAGGGGACTGTATTTGTGTCAGAGACTTTTTACCGTGTCATCGGCTCCCCCACTCAGGAACGCGCAGAACCTTTTGGTCTCAGTACAATAGCCTCAAGACTCAGAAAGTCCTAAATGCTCCACGTCAATCAATTTCCCACCTTGTAGATGTATACACTGGTCATTGTATGTTCGGCACACTTGCAGAAAAGATATGTTCACTATTTAACCTCCATTGCAGAATCTGTGGGGGCCTTTCAGAGAAAGAGACTGTTGAGAACTTTCTCTGTAAATGTTTCGGCTCGGCAGCTAGACGGTTAAGGCCACTGGGTGCTTCTTTCTTCGACTTCCATGGCAGTGCGCCAATCGAAATACCATCAATCTTCTCCACTACATCAACAGCTCTGGGTGACTGTAGATATCTGCTTGTTGGAGGTTTCGTTGTGCTACAAACACGGCGTTTTAATGCCTCCCTGCCTTGAATCGTCGACTCGTTAAGATATTTATTTCCACCAATTTTGCGATAAGTAGCTCTTAAGGAGGGAAACCAGTTTAGACTTATCAAAAAATCGACTTTTTTTATTGCATAAATTGTTAGTATAACTACTTAAGAATATGTGGTAAAAATTTTAAAGCGAAATTCGCATTATTTCCGATTCTATTAGCACTTAAGTGACTGCCAGTCGGTTCCGCACCGTAGCGCGCGTTAGTTAGAATGACGTTTTTCTCGAAACTACTTTTTTTCAACTAGTGGGCACTCTAGCTCAAAAAGTTATCGACTAATCGTTATACATTTTTTTCGGAGTATTCTTTATTCAATCCTAATTCATATGAACCTAATTCTGGGATTATATTATTATTTAAAATATGATTTTTTAAGCAAAACGAATGAAAAAATATGGTATAAAAAAATTACATTGTGTTCAAGCGCCTCAAAGATATGCAATTTTCAATATTATTTTGTTACAATGAGGTTCATATTCTTAGGAAACATGTTGTTAACGAAAAAAAAAAATTATTGTTGATTACGGGGAAAAATCGCAACTTCAGGAATGCCCACCAGAAAGATTCTCGGATGGCGATCGTCCATGGACAAGACGCTGTAACGCCACTATTTCCGGCGGAAATGGCTTGAAAGAATTTTAAAGTGTACTTAAAGATATAAGTAAAATACCCTCCATGTTTAAAAAATTTCTGATTATTCCTTCCTTGTTCAAAAAATTTTCGAAAAACACCAAAATTCCGGCCTCCTAAACCGGTTTCTGCCCTTAAAGTTCTACCATTTTCGTAAGAAGTTTCAGTAATCTGTCTGCTTGAAAAAAGTTCAAAGATGACATCAAATGAAAAGGTGCCCTCTAGAAATTATTCACTAATAACATCTCTCAGCCTCACTTTTGAAAGACGCTTTATATACAAAAAAGTTTTTTGTAGGTAATTTATGTTTTATGCTGTTTGTTTTAACAATCTTCAAATTTATGGGTTTCTTATAGGGACGCTTCGATGTTGACAGGCTGTGCCGGCCGGATTGTTTTGGCGGCCTGTGTTAAATCTATTTCTTATTATTCAGACCCCGAGTCCAAGTTTGGAAATACATATACATAAACATATATGTGGGAGTGAAACGACAAAACTGCTGTGACTTGACTTCACCAGAGGAGTAAAATGAGAGTTAGGGCTAGTCGAAGAGTAACGCGCACTAAGCTAGGGCGTGTTTAAGTTTTGTTTTATCATTTTTTTCAAATATTCATCAATTATAATAATAAACGAATTAAGAGGTTCTAGATATTTCAAACTGATTTGTATTAGCTCCATTAACGGTTCCATATCGCGTAAGTAAAGCCGATTAAAACAGCAACCTACATATATACGGGGGTGGTTCATATACAGGGTTGGCCATATTAAACTGACCCATTGAGTAACCCTATAACTTTTTACTGTAATTTCAGATCAGCTAATGACATACCGCGTTGGAAGCGTCAGTCGAAGGAGATTTATACCATGAAACAGTACACCCCAATAGAACGCGCTGAAATTGTTCAGCTGTACATTCAAAATTCCTTCTCGATTGTAAAAACGCAACGTGCGTGGAGAAAAAAAAATAAAGTGAAAAGTGCGCCGTCAAAGAACGCAATCAAGCAAATGCACAAAAGATTTTTGTCTTCCAGCGATCTAACGAAAATATCGCGGCCGTACGAGCCAGTATCGAGTCATCGCCGCGAACGTCAGGTAATCGTCGTTCTGCTCAGTTGGACATCCCTCGGACCACTCTACGACGTATCATTCGTTTGGATTTGGGGATATTCCCGTACAAAATACAACTAAATCAACAACTGTTGCCGGCCGATAAGCCTCGTCGCTTGGAATATGCCAATTTTGTCGTCCGAATGGCCCAAACTGATGAGGATTTTTGGCATCAAATCATTATGAGTGATGAGGCTCATTTCTCCTTGAACGGAACCGTAAATAAGCAAAATTGCCGTTTCTACGCCACTGAAAACCCTCAAATTATTGAAGAGGTACCTCTCCACGACCAAAAAGTTACAGTCTGGTGTGGCATTTGCGCTGATATGGTCATTGGGCCGTTCTTCTTTGAAAATGGTCAACACCAACCATTGACCGTCAATCAAGAGCGTTATCGGGCCATGATAACCGATTTTGTGATGCCGATTGTTCGTGAAAATGGTATGGAGCACTTCTGGTTTCAGCAAGATGGCGCACCACCACACACAGCACGAGCCACCGTCAACTTATTGAAGACTTTGTTCCCTGGCCGTTTGATATCAAAAAGCGGCCGCCACGATCACCGGATTTGACGCCACCGGACTTTTTTCTTTGGGGCTATTTGAAATCTAAGGTTTACGTCAACAAGCCGAGACGCTGGCCAAAACTATGGAAAACGCCGAAAAACGGGCACATTACGCTATACGAGCTAAGGGCGACCACTTGCGCGATATCATATTCAAAAAGTGATGTAAACGGATCTCCTTGAACTAAATTAAATGTTTTTCACAATGAAACACAAAAAAATGTTTGTTTTTCCATATTTTTTAATAATTACATGGGTCAGTTTAATATGGCCAACCCTGTATTTCAGCCAAGTTCCATAAATTGCTGTTTTCAGGTCTTCAATTTTTAAGCTGAAGTAATTTTTGACGTGATAACGTCTTATAATTTGATTTAGCCGGCTGCACGCACGAAAAAATGTGTCGTTATCTTGCTCAATCGTCGTTATCTTGCTCATTTGTCGTTACCTTGCTCATTCGTCGTTACCTTGCTCATGGTCGTTACCTTGCATGAACTGGAAGCGAAAGTGCAGAACGAACGACAAAGAGCACAACGTTCGGCAACGTTCGACATCTTATTATTAATTTGATTTACTTGAAGAGTTTAAAATAAAACCAAGTGTATCATCATCATCCTTAGCGAATTTATAATTAGTGACGACTAGTTATTAATAAAACCTGTTGTTTTAATGTTTGAAAATTGTAACCATAACATCAGTATTTTCTTATGACGTTGTCACGTTAAACTATCGTCAGTAAATCGACTTTACAGACAACCTCTTTTTTTTATATGACAGTTTGGAATGTAAAAAGACTCCAAAGGTGTGATATCAAACGATCTTCGTGTCCAATCTACTGGTCCGAGACGAGAGATAAATTGCTCACCGAAACGACGATGCAGTAAATCCATTGTTTCACGGGCTGTATGCCAAGTAGCGCCGCCTTTCTGTCTTGTTGGAATTAAATGTTGTGGAGATCACGGGCTTCAATTTCCGGCATCAAAATTCTATTATCATAGCGCCATTCACTGTTACATTGGCGCCAGCCTCGCCTTTGAAAAAATATTGACGAATAAATTCTCCAGTCCATAGTCCAGCCGCACCAAACGATTGTATTCATTTGATCTAATGGCTGTTCTTGAGTGGTTTGGGGCTTCGCTTTAGTCCAAATCTAGCAATTTTGCTTATTGACGTAGCCATTTATCGAAAAATGGGCTTCATCCACTTTTCACAGAGCGTCGGTTTTCATAATGTAACTGTGGGATGCATAAACGTTGTTGAGGTATATGCCTTTCGATGATGAAGTGTCTATGAATACTAAAAAAAATATGTATCATATTTAGTTTCACAGGAGTCATGTGTGATTTGTCAAAAACACCCTATTTGAAATAGTACCACCAATCTGATCACCAATTATATGGGTCTGGTATACATATCATATTATATGAGAGACTGAAACTTTGTGAGCACGTCTTATTCTTCTTCTTAATTGGCGCGATAACCGCTTACGCGATTTTGGCCGAGTTTAACAAAGCACGCCAGTGGTTTCTTTCTCGTGCTTACCGGCGGCAGTTGAACACACCAAATGAAGCCAAGTCCTTCTCCATCCGATCTTTCCAACACAGAGAAGGCTTTCCTCTTCCTTTGCTACCACCAGCTGGTACCGCATCAAATACTTTCAGAGCCGGAGCGTTTGTATCCATTCGGACAACATGACCCAGCCAATGTAGCCACTGGATCTTTATTCGCTGCGCTATGTCTATTTCGTCGTAAAGCTCATACTGCTCATTGTTCCATCGCCTGCGATATTCGCCGTTGCCAACGTTCAAAGATCCAAAAATCTTGCGTAGAATCTTTCTCTCAAACAGTCCAAGCGTCGCTCCATCGGATGTTGTCATCGTCTCCGCTTCTGCGCTATACGTTAGAACGGGCATGACGAGAGCCTTGTAGAGTGTTAGTTTTGTTCGTCGGGAGGGAGCTTTACTACTCAATTGCCTACTTAATCCAAAGTAGCTGTTGTTGGCGATAGAGATTCTACGTTGGATTTCTAGGCTGACATTGTTATCGGTGTTAATGCTGGTTCCACGTCTTCAGATCTGATAAATCAGCCATCGAGCTCATCGTCAACGTAGTCTGCTGAGGTGGAAAAAATTCAGCTTTGCCCATTCTTGAACAACTTTTTTGATGTCAAATCCGCACCTGTTGCAAACATGGTCGATTACCTCTTGATGCATATGAGTAGAAATAATCCATTTAAGCACAATTCATTAAGCTTCGAATTTAGCCTCAAGTGGAAGGCAAAAGCTGCTTTGAGCAAAAGTTCTAAGAATAAAACTAAACACATCACATGAACGTACGTGGATGAAATTAAATTTTGTTTGAATGTCATGCAAATTTGTATATAAAGTTTTCTACTAAATAATTTCAAGAATATGCCTACGAAAATCATAATAGCTAACCAACTTAAATCGAGGCGCAAAAGGTGGGTGGTTGAAGTGCATCGCTGAAGATAAAATTTACAGTTAATTTAGTTATCTAGTTTTGCCGCAGCAAATTCAATTTGTACCACTTACTCGTATATCGAGTTTATGCGAGCAGAAAATTTAGTTTCCAACAGCAACTGCAACAACAACGCACATATTAGTCGCAGCAAATTATGATAGTGAAAGCCACAAAGGTGTGCACGCCGTTGCTGTTTTTGTTGGTTTTGATGCTGAGAGGCAGCACGCGCCCGTCATCGGCGTGATTTCGAAGGTAAACCGTTTGTGCCTGTTGCAACCTTTTTGCTCCATACAAACACACACACACACACATATGACGCGGGTTGTACAAACGGTCGAAGCCGATACCGATACTCGCACTTTGTGGCATTTTAAATGAATTGTGTGGCAGCGCACAATCAAATGATGCTTGCAACAACAATGTAAAGCGCAATAAATGCAGTGGTAAAAGGCACTAGCGCATGTTGGCAAACAACACCAATAACGACAACAAAAACAACAACAGCGGCGGCAGCCTCATGAAGCAAAGGCAATCACGAGGAGCAAGAAGAAAGCGGACGGCAGTAAGCGAGCGTAGCATAGCGTTGATGGACTCTCATCAAACGCGCGATTTTTGTTTGACGATGGAAGTGCAAACACACGCACATGCTCACACATACGCACACACACACTCATATGTACACTGTTATTCTGTGAAAGCCTGTGAAAGGTGTAACCGCATATAAACAATGGAAGCGAACAAGCAATCAAATCACCTGGGTGCGTGTGTGTGTGTGTGCGTGCGAGCTTGTCAATGTGGGAGCATAGCACAAAGGATGCGACTGGCCTGCTGCTGGGGAGGGGTGACTGGACAGAGGTTGAGGGTGCACTATGGCACACAGATTTTATTGCTTGTTACACTTTTTGGGCGTAAGGGCAATGCTATGTCGAAGGTGAGATTGGCCAAATATGGGCGTGGTTGGCGAGAATGCGTTCGTTATTGTAGGCGATTGCTGTAAGCAAACAATGTTGGCAATGCTACTACGACTGCGAAGGTATTCTACACTGAAAGAAATTTAAATTAAGTGCGTTTATATGAAACTACTTTAAAAAGATGGTGTCCTGTTGTCTCTTCTTTATATTTTTATATATTTTCCCGTGGTGGCGGCCGCCGTAGCCAAATGGGTTGGTGCGTGACTACCATTCGGAGCAGAGAGAACGTATGTTCGAATCTCTGTGAAACACCAAAATGAAGAAAAAGTTTTTTCTAATAGCGGGCGACCCTCGGCAGGCAATGGCAAACCTCTGAGTGTGTTTCAGCCATCAAAAAGCTCCTCATAAAAAATATCTGCCGTAAGGAGTCGGTTTGAAGATGTAGGTCCCTTCAATTGAGGAACAACATCAAGACCCACACCACAAATAGGAGGACGAGCTCGGCCAACCATCCAGAAAGGGTGTACGCGCTAATTATATATATATATATTTAGTGGTATCGTGATCGTTTCCCTCAGTCATAACTGAGATTTTGGAAAGGTCACTGGCTGTACTCAGTCGTTTGGCTGCCAGTTGCGGTCAGAGTCAACTGCTATAAAACGGAGCTGAGGCTATTTACCAGAAGATATAAACGTCAACATTTTACGCTTCCGAGAATAAATAATTATGATCTCAAGCTTTCAGCGGAAATTAAGAATCTGGGAGTGATACTTGCCTGCAAAATCCGATTGGAAGCTCCACATTGAAAATCAGTTAGAGAAAGCCAACGAACGTATCATAGCTTTTGACTTCTGTAAATTTATATTCGGAAAAAAATGGGGACTCAAGCCAGAAGTCGTTCTTTGGATGTACAACGCAACCACTGCCAATTTTGACAAAAGAGGGACTATAATACCACTAAATTAGAGAGAGTGCTGAAGACTACATGCATTGGTATCACTGAGGTGTGTAGAACTTGTCCCACTGCTGCTCTGAATGTCGTTTTGTGCTTAGATTAGGTTAGGTTATGATGGCAGTCGGTCTACACGACCAACTCACTTAGACCTTACAGGTCCGTTGTGATACCATTGTGCTGCGTGGGAACCCCATTTACCCTCCTTCGTGGAACCATTTTTGGCTCTTATGAAACGTAGAATTGGTCCCAACCCCAAGCTGTCTGGCAACTCTGTAAGAAAATTAAAAAAGTATTTACCTGGACAACCTGCTCTGATTTTAGCTAGGGCTGGGCAATTGCAAAGGAAGTGCTCAAGTGTTTCTTCCTCGTTTTGTACTTACTTTCCCTCGACTTTTGCGTTATTTCCATCCCTGTTCAAAATGCAATCAGGCTGAAGGAGGTTCGCCTCTAGAGGCAAACTCTCAAGGGACATGGTAGCATTTTCAGGCATTTAACACTTCATTTCTCTGAACTTCATACAGTTCTCTATGTCCGCAAACTGAAGTTGGGCAGGATTGTAAAAATGGGAAAATCTGCACCGGAGTTGATACCTCTGTCTTCACTGACGCTTCCAAGATTCAGTCAGAAGTCAGAGTAGGGAATTTCTCTATCCGCCTTATCTATCTCCTTTGAACTGCCGAATACTGCGAGTGTCTTTCAGGCAGAACTCTTTGCGATCTTGCAGGTATACAGAATGCTTATTGAACCCGGGAACAGGGGAGATATTAGCATTTTTTCTGACTGTTAGGCTGCAATCAAGGCTCTGACGACACCATTGTGTTAATCAAAAATAGTCAACTCCTGTAAGAAGGAAATCAAATCACTTGTGGGTGCAGGTAACATTTCTCTGATCTGGGTTCCGTGACATAGGAACATAGAAGCAGATTACATTACTGATGAGCTTGCAAGAAAGAAGTCGACTAAATTGGCATCAGAGGTCTCCTACCCGGTCATCCGCACCCCCCTGACTGCTGTTGAAGGGAAATTGCACAAGCCCATTTCTCCGGAAAGGGCACAAGAGATGGAATTCCATTTCTTCGTGTGATTTTTTGAAACCCCTGTTGAACCAGGACAATATACGGAGGGCTCATAACACACGGAAGACTCCATACGGAGGACTCCATGCCATTTAATTAAATCCAACTTGCTGACCGCGTGGAATCTTTCAGAGAAGCAGTTTGTTGAAGACTTTCTTCAGTTAGACAATTAAGGTCACAGATAGACTCCTTCAGTCAAAGTAGTGATTCCACGCTATTTACTCGATCGAACAGAAACAAAAATCGCTGGGAGCCATATCGGGTGAATCCGATGTCTGTTGGATGGTATTTGTTTCATTCTTGGTCAAAAATTCACGGATAATGATAGCTCTGAGCGGCGTTTTGACGCTGCGTTATCCTGTTGCAAAATTCGCAAGTTGTTTTCTTTCTTTTCAATGCCCAAATAATACCTTATGAACTGTTTAATCTTTTGGCAGAGATTCGTATTGTACAATACCGTTGAATCCATAAAAAACGTAGAGCTTCGCTTTCTTTTTTTGAATGAAAACGACATGGTTTTTAGTGGTTTTGGTGCCCTCGAAGCTCTTCCCTCAATCTCCCGACGTCGTGCTTGCGTGTCGTACTCATATGCCCACGTTTCGTCTTCAGTAGTGATGCTTGTGATAAATGTTGGGTCGAATTCAGCATTGGAAATCATATTTTTGGTGATATAGAAGCGGTCTCTTTTTTGCATGAAACTTAGGTCCTTTACAGCCAACTTTGCAGCAACTCGGCGTAAGCCCAATGTTGCGAAATTTATTCATTTTATAATTTTGCATTCACGCTTGTTGCGAAAGGTGCGATGGCAACCCATCGCACTCATCTGTTTGCCATTTTCTCATTTTCTCATTCTCTCATAAAAATGTCAACTCATTCTTTTTGATTTCTACATTGTTCGAGCACAGGCGCCGCAAGCGAACAAAATGTAAGTTTTATATTGTACATTCTTATTATTAAATTTGAACTAATTGTAAAATAAAGATTTCAGCCTACAGCTACAAGGACTTGAATATTGTTTAATTTGCGGGCCGCCTATTGTTGGGACAACATTCTGAAATATTTTGTTTCGGAAACAAATATTTTTTCTTTGGATTCTGAAGTCCCTTGGCCATCGAAGTTCGGAAATGGAAGACTCCGAACATATTAGCGTACTTATGGAAGGCAGTGAAATACCACCGGCGGCGACCATTGGTGAGGCTGACAAGCCTAGCAACGACACAGCAACTGGAATTGGATCGACATTCACAGCTGGTAGTGCACCGTATTGTCACGCATCAACGCCCACTACTCACCCTTCCACATTTACAGTACCGGGCGTGAACAACGCATCCATGATAACATCAGTTCATGGAACTCAACCGCACTACATGGTATATAGCACCAGTGCACCGCTGTTTCAAACCGCGGCAGTCAATGCATTTACAAGCACGTGTGGGCCCGGCATTGCTAATGGTGCCATACCTAACCTCACTTCGGCTGTTATGCCTTGTAGCGCGCTAACCTATCCAACGTTCGGCAATACATTTCGGCCATTTTGTTCACAGACGAATATGCATAGCCGCGTGGCACCACCACCGAACACTTCTGTTTTCATGCAGCCGAACATTATGCCATCGTGTAACCAAACGCGCGACCCCTCTTATAACGTTTTCAGCCAATATAGCACATCCGACGTCAATTTAACACCAACGCAGATTTCCAGCAGGCAAGTGATAACCAAGGATTTACCGACCTTTTCCGGCAGGCCTGAGGACTGGCCCCTATTCATCACGAATTACGAGCAGTCTACCGAGCGATGTGGCTTCACCGATCAAGAAAACCTGATCAGACTACAAAAGTGTTTAAAGGGACCAGCTCTCGAAGCGGTGCGTGGTAGGTTAATGATGCCAGCAACAGTAGGTCTGGCAATCAACACATTGAGAATGCTTTATGGTAGGCCTGACATTATTCATCAAACAATGCAGATGAAATTGAGACAAGAGCCAGCAGTTAGGGCCGATAAATTGGAAACGCTCATAGCATTTTCACTTGCAGTGCAAAACTATCGCGCTACGATCCAGGCGGTAGGCCTGGCCGATTATTTAAACGATCCTGTGTTGCTTAATGACTTGATAGCCAAATTGCCAAGCGATCTAAGGCTCAATTGGGGCGGCTATCGTATGTCGCTCGGTCGCGTCGACATTGCGGTGTTTGACGATTGGCTTTTCGGACTTGCTACATGCGCGAGTCAAGTAACAAGATGTGAGCCACCCACAACCACAGCTGCCTTTGAAAATATTGAAGTAAAGAAAGGCCGCAATTCCCACAAGGCGAGAATTTTAGTTCATGAAGTTATCGGAAGAAATGTAGAAGTAAACGCGAAGGTGACTATATGCCCAAAGTGTGGCGCCAACCATAAGCTGTCAGACTGTGCAGAATTTACTGCGCTCTCGCGAAGTGATCGATGGCTGTTTGTACGAGAGAAAAAACTTTGCTTACGCTGTTTCAATTCTCATTATGTTCGCCGATGCAATCTGAAGAATAGGTGTGGGGTTGACGGCTGCCAGATGGCACACAACGCTCTTCTGCATACGCCTGTTCCCGTTAAGAGCAACGTCGGTCATGAGCAAACAGCGCTATACCACGAACGTCATTCAGGCTCACCAAAGGAGAAGCAGAACTCGCTATTTAGGTACGTCGCCGTTACTGTTCGTAACGCATCCAAATCTGTTGACACATATGCACTCATCGACGAAGGCGCGTCTTGCACTTTAATTGAGAACGAGCTTGCAGATTACCTTGAATTAGACGGGCCGTCCGAGGCGTTGTGTCTGCGATGGACTAACGAAATTACTCAAAGCGAAAATAACTCCAAGTTTGTAAGTTTTGAGATCGCATCGACACAGTTGGGCTCTCCAAACTACTTGTTAAGAGGCGTACGCACTATTGCTCGTTTAGGCCTGCCTGTTCAAACATTGGACCGCGATACCATGGAGAAGCATGCCCATCTCAGAGGTCTACCTATATTGCCATATAACGGTGCAAGGGCTCGAATTCTTATCGGAGTCGACAACGCGAAAGTCTGTGTGCCAATTGAAGTTAAGGAGAGTAGCACCTCCAACCTGATTGCTGCTAGATGCCGGCTGGGATGGACCGTTTACGGTCGAGACACATCTGAACACGCAGTGATGCCCCGCGTGCTCCACATCTGCAGCTGCGATCCTACGAGCAGGGACCGAATGGACGAACAGATGAAGGCGTATTTTGCTATCGACGCTATCGGTGTCTATGCGCCAGCTAAACCGCTTCGGTCAAAGGATGATGAACGTGCTTTACAATTGATGGAAAAATTCACCAAGTTTTTGCCAACAGAGAAGAGATGGGAAACAAGATTGCTATGGAAACAAGACGTCGTCGATTTACCCGATTCACTTCCTATGGCGCGCCGTCGACTAATGTGCTTGGAAGCCAAGATGAAGCGGGATCCTGAACTCCACCGTTTTATCGTCGACAAAATTGACGATTACAAGAAAAAGGGTTACATACGCAAATTGGAGTCACTTGAAACATCGATAGGTGGCAGATCGTGGTACCTTCCCATATTCACGGTGCTCAACGTTAACAAAAACAAAACTAGATTGGTATGGGACGCTGCAGCTAAAGCTGGAAATACTGCACTTAACCACATGCTGTTAAAAGGACCTGATCAGCTAAATTCGATGATGGGCATTCTTCTTCGATTCCGCGAAAAGCCTTTTGCAATATGCGGGGATTTACGCGAGATGTTTCACCAAATTAAGGTAGCCAAAGAGGACCAAGTGGCGCAGAAGTTTTTATGGCGCGACGGTGAGTCTAATCGACAGCCAGATGTATATGCCATGTGTGTGTTGACTTTCGGCGCTTCGTGTTCTCCTTCGCTAGCGAACTACGTAAAAAACCAAAATGCACAACGTTTTTCCGAAAACTATCCCGAAGCTGTACAAGCCATTATAAATAACACTTTCGTCGATGATTGGCTTCAGAGTGCAGACAATGAGGAAGAGTTATCGCGTTTGGCTACTGTTGTTCGCTGGATCCATAACGAAGGAGGTTTCGAGATGCGAAACTGGGTATCCAATTCCAAGAAAACTTTGACTGCACTCTCTGCTAACAGCACGCTGCTGTCCAGATGTTTTGAGGAACCTGAAGCTACTATCGAAAAGGTGCTTGGAATGTGGTGGTTACCAGCGTCGGATGAGCTCACCTTTGTGGAAAAGTTTCCTAAAGAAGTTTTTGATGAGCACACATTCCCATCGAAGCGACAAGTTTTGCGTACGATCATGAAAATATTCGATCCCCTTGGACTGCTCGGGTATGTCATCATACAAGCAAAAATCATCCTACAGGACATTTGGCGTTCAGGTGTTAATTGGGACGAGCCTATCAGAGAGGATGATCGCAGTAACTGGTGGAACTGGTTGAAAAGAATTTCTTCGATAAACAACGTCAAAATTCCTCGGTGCTACTTACTTTCCAGCTGTAGCCAGAGTAACCAGTTGCACATTTTCGTGGATGCAAGTATCAACGCTTATGCTGCTGTGGCGTATTTGCGTGCTGAAGTTGGTAACGCGGTGAACTGTTCATTGCTGGCTTCGAAGACAAGGGTCACACCATTGAAGCCCATTTCAATACCGAGGTTGGAGTTAATGGCAGCAGTTCTGGGTCTGCGGTTGGCAATTTTTATAGGCAAGCAACTTTCTGTTCAGGTAAGCCGTAGAATTTTTTGGACAGATTCGAAAAACGTGATATGCTGGGTGCGTTCAGATGCAAGAAAGTTCCACCAATCTGTTGCGTTACGTGTCGGCGAAATTCTTGAGGGTTCCAGCGCTAAAGAGTGGAGGTGGTTGCCATCTTCTGAAAACATCGCTGATGAGGGCACAAAATGGTCCGACGTTCGCAATTTTGACGACAATGCACGCTGGTTTCGAGGGCCAAAGTTCTTAGCCCAGCCCGAATCTAGTTGGCCTGTAGGGGAGCTAGTAGGCGCTACATCAGAGCTGCACCACATAAGTACAAGTACACCATTGTTCCCCACCCTGTCAGTAATTTCTCCAGACGTACGAAGGTTTAGCACATGGGAGAGACTGCTTTCCACACAACAAATTGTTTTGCGTTTCCTGCGCCGAATCTTGAAGTTTACGCCACGTTCGCTACTAAGACTTTTCGAATTGCGCGATATTCAAGCAGCAGAGCAAATTCTTATTTCCGTAAGCCAGGAAAATGCGTTTAGCGAAGAAGTCAAAAGCCTACAACACGGTCAAAATATTCAACGGCAGTCTGCTATATATAAATGGTCGCCGTATCTGGACGAGGTTGGGATTCTTCGCGTGAAAGGTCGAATCGACTTCTTAGAAGGAGTAGCAGTCGATGTTAAGCGACCTATAATACTACCGAAAAATCATACAGTAACGCGTTTGATAATTGATTTTTACCATAGAAAATTTCACCACCATCATAATGAGATTATTGTCAATGAGATGCGCCAGCGATACTGCGTCGGTGCTTTGCGATCGATGGTAAAGGAGTGCGCCAAAAGATGCCAAATATGTCGCAATCGTAAAGCTAAGCCGCAACCGCCTCAAATGGGAAGTCTACCTGTAGAACGACTGTCACCATTTACAAGGCCATTTACGTTTACAGGAGTGGACTATTTTGGCCCTATCGACGTAGCTGTTGGCCGGCGGCGTGAAAAACGTTGGGGCGTGTTATTTACGTGCCTGACGAGTCGTGCCGTTCACATCGAGATCGCCGCGTCGTTGTCGACGGAGACATTCCTGCTAATGTTGAAGTTGTTCGTGTGCCGCAGAGGAGTCCCGAAGCGCATTGTGTCAGACAACGGCACAAATTTTCGTGGTGCCAGCCGAGCACTTATCAGCGAGATAGAAAGGGTGTCATCCGATGACCTAGAGAGAAGACATCCCCAAATCGAGTGGTCCTTCATTCCGCCCTCGGCTCCTCACATGGGTGGGGCATGGGAGCGAATGATACAGTCAACAAAATCAATTTTAATGGATATTACGCACGAAGCAATACTACGTGAAGAAGTTCTAAGGGCCACTTTAGCGGACATTGAAAATATTCTTAATTCAAGACCTCTGACATATGTGCCCTTGGAGACTGCAGACGACGACGCACTTACGCCCAATCACTTTTTGTTAGGAAACTCAAGCGGAATTCGCGAATCAGGTTGTGATGACGACAGTGGGCTAGCTCTCCGTCGATGCTTTCGAATTTCAAACCAGCTAGCTAACCAATTCTGGAAGCGTTGGATCCAAGAATACCTTCCGTGCCTTACTAGACGTTCTAAGTGGTTCCACCCGCCGATTCGACCTATCGAAATAAACGACGTCGTGGTCATCGTTGACAACAATGCGAAAAGGAACTCATGGCCGAAAGGAATAGTTATAGATCTCCACCGTGGAAAGGACGGAGAGGCTCGTAGCGCTGTGGTGAAACTAGCAAACGGTCTGTGCACCCGACCCGTAATTAAATTAGCAAAACTCGATGTCACTAGTCATAATTGAATTGGTAAATTTCATACTAGAATTCGTAGGAAATTTACGAGAGGGGGTATGTTGCGAAATTTATTCATTTTATAATTTTGCATTCACGCTTGTTGCGAAAGGTGCGATGGCAACCCATCGCACTCATCTGTTTGCCATTTTCTCATTTTCTCATTCTCTCATAAAAATGTCAACTCATTCTTTTTGATTTCTACATTGTTCGAGCACAGGCGCCGCAAGCGAACAAAATGTAAGTTTTATATTGTACATTCTTATTATTAAATTTGAACTAATTGTAAAATAAAGATTTCAGCCTACAGCTACAAGGACTTGAATATTGTTTAATTTGCGGGCCGCCTATTGTTGGGACAACACCCAAATCATTATCTACAATGTCCTGGATGGATCCATAAGCAATGTTCAAATCCTCTGTCAGCTCTCTCTATTTTTTACCCAGTAGCGACGAACGCCGGGTTAATTTGCGGTTATTGACCTACTTTTCTTTCACTTTATTGATGCTTTCATCAAGTTTCGATTTTCATCATCATCCTCGTTGGTCTCATCATCTCTTGTGAAACATTCGTGCCACTCGTAAACGGCTGTTTCCTTTAGAGTATCATTACCAAAACACCGAAACAGTTTTCAAATATGACAAAGGTTTTCGCTGCATTGAATTAATTTGTAATGCAAAATTTAATGTGAACTCATTGTTGCAAAATCAGATCCATTTTTTAAATTCTAAAAACTCGAAAATAAGTGCCGAGGTAGACTTACTCAAGACGGCGTAACTTTTACAAAAGTCAAGTCATGGGCGATAAAATTATGCTAGCAATATTAATCACTGATCTGGGAACCTAACAAAAACAAAAAAAAAAAAGCAACACAGATTTCAAAGCTGCTGACTTAAAACGTCAGCTGGTGGTGATTCTGGGAACTTTATGAACAAGATGGTATTTATAGTAGGCCAGATTGTTAACTTGAATTTTATTTCTAATATTTCGAATCCTCCTTGACCAGATATAACAAAACTTAATCCGACAAAAACAAAACATTCTAAATTTTACCTTTATAGAACGAAAGAAACTTATCACCACCCAAACATGGTGTCGCAAAGTGTAAATTACCCACAAAATTCAATTTTTATTATATGACAGGATTCTTTAGTTTTGTTTATTTTTGTAGCGCTTCTCTGCGCGTGTCCTACAGCAGTCAGAGCAAAGTATTTGCGTATTACGAACGTTGACTAAGTTACCACAACCCACTTTATGCATCTGGTGAAGCCCATAAAATTTTTAAACCTGCTATATCAGCAGGCGTAGTAAAGAAGTAAGAATCAAGATGCCCAAATCTTAGCCCCGCGATAGCAGCGCAGCTAAGGAGAAGGTGCTGAGATGATTCTGCCTCATCCTCATTGCAGCCGACGCAAAAAGGATCGAAGTATTTCGAAGTCTTACAACCAGTGTAGGTAGGCGAAGTAGGTGAAATGGTTAAAGTACCAGTCTAGTACTCCTGAAGGAGCACTAAAGCGCCGTTTTGATACCATTATGAGGCCTCCAACAGGCAGATACCTACAGGCAGCCAGAGCTATTGATGTAATGGAGGAAATTGATTGGATTTAGGTCGGCGCACTACCCCAGGCTGTCATAGAAAGGAGCGCCCAGTGACCTTAGCCATCTGGCTGCTAAACCCAGACATTTACAAAGAAAATGATCTACAGTCTCCTTCTCTGAAAGGTTCTCACAGCTTCTGCAATGGGGGTTAAATGGGAGCCCTGCTACGAGTTTGGCAATTGAATGGCGAGGAGTCCAAAGGACTTTCTGAGGCCTAATGTATATCGTATTGAAGCCAAAGGGTTTTCGAAATAGCACATTAAGAAATGGAGCTCCATCTTTTCTGCGCTTTCCTGAGAAATAATTTGTGCAGTTCCACTTTAACAACTGTCAGGGGTAACCAGCGGCTAGTGGATAGTGGCCTATAGGGGCACCCACGAAAATCAAGAGCAGTGATTTTGTCAACCTCAGAAGATCCCTGGAACTCCTCCGATCTACATGTGGACACAAGGATTTTGCGCTATAGATTGTGTAGTTGCTCGGCGCTCGCTGAGGTGATGCCAAGCCCATATTTCCTGGAGCAGACCACAGGTGGTATACGGGATCCCAACCAGCGTAACCAGCGGCTAGTTGATAGTGGCCTATAGAGGCACCCACGAAAATCAAGAGCAGTGATTTTGTCAACCTCAGAAGAACCCTGGAACTCCTCCGATCTACATGTGGACACAAGGATTTTGCGCTATAGATTGTGTAGTTGCTCGGCGCCCGCTGAGGTGATGCCAAGCCCATATTTCCTGGAGCAGACCACAGGTGGTATACGGGATCCCAATCGATGCTTTGTCGGAAAAGCTACTTCACAGGTACCTTGTGTGACCAGTTCATCCGCCTCGCAGTTTTCCGCAATGTCGCTACGACCGGGTACCCAGATGAGTCTTATGTCAAAGAATTCGGTTGCGATGCAAAGTAAAGCCAGGCATTACCTGACCAGTTTCGAACGCCCCATCATTGTGCCAAGGGTCCTAACTGCCGCTTGGCTGTCGGAGTAAATATTTGCTGTCTTGAGAGTCATTAGCCAATGAACTGCTCCTTTAAATTCCGCTACCTCTGCTTGGAACAGACGGCAGTGGTCCCTTAACCTGATCTTGAGACTTATGGGAGCTCATCGCAGATCACTCCTCCAGCAATCCTTCCTTCAAACTTCGAGCCATCCGTGAACAGTTTCACGAGCCAACTGTTATCCAAGGGTTGCACCCCGTCCACTCCTCCCTTGATGAAATGTGAGTGGATAATGTTCCGCTCGGACTTTATACGAGATTATGAACTTGTACGAGATAAAAGATGGGCTAGATAAAGTGCTGCTGGTGTTTCTAATGTTTTTTTTTTTTTTAAAGAAATCCTATGAAAGTAGTTCAACCTCTTATTTCGTAAATAAATTAAATTAAAGCATTTGGTTGGTTGGTTGGTTTAAGGGTGACCCCGCATCGGAGTGCCACATAGACCGCAAGTATTTTATATATATATTGTATGATTTCCCCACCTAACCGAGATTTTTATTATAGATTTTGGTCCAAAATATTAATTCGTTTCGAGAATTTGATGAGAGATACGATTTTCAGGTCCGAGAGTACTGAAAGATCGTCAATTGTTGGAGAGCCTAGAAGAGCGAGTCGACTTCTGGCTAGACCGGGACAACTGCACAGCAAATGTCTGCTCGATACTTCCTCATCTTCGCCCTCGCAGTATCTGCACAGGTCGTTTTGAGGAACCCCGAGCCGACGTGCGTGAGTGCCCAAAAGGCAGTGGCCGGTGATAAGAGATATTATATGCCTTAGTTCGTGTTTCGATAGACTTATAAGGGTTTTTGTCTGTTTCAGATTGTAGGATGGCCAGATTTGTCTGGTCGTAACGCAAGTAGTTTCCACTCGCCACCTCCGATCAGCAATGCTGTGAAATTCTCGATCAATGAGCATTTTACATGTTGAGAGCGGAATGTGGATTGTGGGTAAGTTACTAACATTTCATTGCGCAGCTCCAGCTCTTGCGAGCTCATCAGCTTTGCAGTTACCTTCGAATCAACTGTGACCCGGTATCCAGATAACTTGGACAGAACCACATCTGAGTGGGCATAAGAGGAGCTGAGTGCTCGAACGGCCGCTTGACTGTCCGTGAAAAAGCGGAAAATTAAAGCATTAAAAAAAATAATAATAATAAAAAATAAAAATGAAAACAATCTTGCCACTGTATGAAAATTAAAGCAGGCGAGGCGGTCTCAGAGATAAAAAAGATACTAAATTTATTTATTTGTATGGTAGATATCACGCCATACTATTTTCACTCTCTTACTGAACTATTCGGTGTTGGCATAAGACCTATCCTATTCTTTATAAGAGAGTCTAACTGGCTACATGAAAACTAACAGTAAGGTGCCCGTGTTACACAGTGGTACCACAACGGATCTACCTGGTCTAAGTGTGTTTGGCTACTCTAAGCTGACTGTCACAAAAACCCAACCTAACCTAACCTAGGTGCCACACCCCATTTTTCAATACTTTTCTACTTTTCATCATTAGTTACGGCACTTGCAAATATATTTCTTACTACTTTTCTACCTTAGAACTTTAGATTTTTCAGTGCCTTTGCGGTGTACATTGTCGTGTGGCATGGTTGCTGCACTTACAACATGTAATAACATGCAACTACCATGGCATTGGAGGCATGCAACCGGATGCAAGCAAGCAGCGACATTTTGCCTCTACAAAAATGACATTATGACCCGCTACTTTCCGGTTTGATTACACGCGTTGCCTTTTGTTTATAGGTATGCATGTAAATATGTTTGCATGTATGTATGCATGTATGTATGTATGTATGTATGTATGTATGTATCAATACATATACATACCTATGCATACTGAGCTGTGTGCGTCAGCGTGTGCAGCCGCACAGAAAGGAGGCGGCATTGTGTTGCAAGGGAAAAATTAAATTTTGTTACCTTTATTTGCAGTAGTTGTTGTTGTTTGCATTACGCCGGTACATTTTTATTACCTTGTAGCGCAAAAATAAACAACAAACAATAACGCTTTGAGCTGCAGGTCAGCGATACGCCTACTTTTAACCTTCGTCCCACCCCGTACGCCCTTCGTTTCCACACACGCCAGATACACACATACACAAACGCGCGCAAACAAAGCTTTAAATTAACTGAAGCGAGAGGGCGACAAGATAATTGAATTTTGTTGCACATTTTCATTAGAATACAGCGACACATAAAAAAGAAGAAGAAAAAAAAACAACGAACATCCCACAATTTTAATGCAACTAAAGGTCTATAAATGCATATCAATGCCAAACAACTTGCCACTGAGTGCAGCAGATGTGTGTGTGTGTGCGTGTGTGTGATATTGGAAAATTATGCTTGAGAGTCGAGTACCGTTGTTTATTAGTTTATTTAAAGCCGGAAATTCTATTAAAGCTGCGCTCCATTTGCTTTTAGTCCAAATTATCTGACAAAGTGCGGCTGCCAATCAGAAGTCCAACACTCACCTGTGCAAGGCAGTAAATTATGAAAATACTATAACGAACCTCATACACTCTAACCTCATCGCAATATTATATGCGGGTGGCATCTAATTCTCATGAATGCGATTGAATTCATTCAATAGATCTCCTGGCACAACTCTGCCGTATAACGAAGTAGTTTTGAATGAACGCAGAACCAGTTCATTCGATGACGGTGCTGGTTCTCATACTCTTCTTCTTCTTTAACGTAGCCTTATCCTTATCTTTTACTCAGCCTTCGGTCGGCTCTCCTTGTGCGAAATCTCCAGCTTACGCGGTCCTGAGTCGTCACTTCACTGACGCTTCTGCATCCCATGTCGTTTTCAATGGTATTTTTTATGTTTTTAATGGTTTGGCGCTCTTTTCGCTACCTCCACCTTTAACACTTGCCTCACTGCGTGATCCTCTGGATTTCTCATTACATGATCGTTTCAGCACAGCCATTTTTTCTGAAGCTTAGTGCTGATTGGAGCAACTTTATTGTCCAGCAGTGTAACGCTACTGGCCCAATTCAGCATCCGCATTTCTGCCGCGTGCAGTTTCAGGCCTGATCATGCTTTTGTAGAACAACAGAAGTTACTTCCCAGTTTTACCATCAGCCTTGAATTTGGTGAGCACTTTCTCGTTCGAAGGTGCCATGTTTTTCTTCTTCTTCTTTAACCTAGCCTTATCCTTATCTTTAACCTTAGGATCGGCTCTCCTTGTAAGAAATCTTCAGCTCACGGGGTCGCAGGTTTTTGGTGATTTGCCTGGCCTCTTTTCGCTTCCCTCATCTGCAACACTTGCCTCACTGCGTGATCCTCTGGTCCTCTCTACCAGCAAATTTATTGCTACCAAGAATAAAGGTCCAACAGTATAACGCCGCTGGCTTACCTCAGCATACGCATTTCTGCCGCGTGCAGTTTCTGTTCTAATTTGGGGGATATAGCCGAGCACTCGGAGGCGTATGTCATTGCCGGCCTGATCAAGCTTTTTTATTCCATTAATTTTTATGGAATTTTCTTGTCGCACATAACACCAGAAGCTGCTCTCCAGCTTTGTCATTCACATTGAATTCGGTGACCAATTTCTCGTTCGAACGACATGCGAGCCCAGGTATTCAAAGCTATCAACTATTTTGAGGGGGGGCAAACTTTTTGGTAAGAGCTGGACTCTCACAACTCGCTGTGGAAAAATGAAACTCGATTGCTTTGATCTTTATGCGGCTTACTCGTAGCCCATTCGATTCAATGGCGGCAAAACACCGATTCAGATTTTTTTGGGGGATGACTTTATCGTATGAAAGAAGACCTACATCGTCAGCATATGGCAGTGTCTAAGGCAGGTTGCCTTAGATTCCACGCGTAACGAAGTCCATCAGCAGATTAAAGAGAAAAGGGCTTAAGACGGAGCCTTGATGTACTCGTGCACCTACATTAACGTTGAAGCTTTGGGTCAGCCCACTCGTTTGAGTACCTGAGTAGTACCTGACTAGTTACGTGATGGTAGGTGTCAATGACGTGTTTAATGATGGTTTGCGGTATCAGATGCTTTCCTAATGCCGTGCGAGCGAGATCTCTAGACACGCAGCGGAACGCCTTTCCGAGGTCAATAAACACTCCAAGCAAATTTTCTTTGTTTAGTAGATCTTTTTCTCTGACCATACGAATAATGTGGATAGCATCAACAGTCCCCTTCCCACTCAGGAAACCGAACTGGTTTTTGGTGATCTTAGCGATACTTCTAATGCGTGCGTCGAGGACTCGGTCCCATATATTTAGGCAGTGTGACATACGTTTTATTCCGCGGTAGTTGGAACAGCACCTGACATCGTCTTTGGTTTTGTTAAAAGGGATAAGATATCTACAAGGTGAAGTTCAAAATAAACAAGACTGAGCTAAAATAGAAACGGCAGGAACTTTGTTCTAATAACTTCGAGTTCATTTATTCAAAATAGTCCCGTCTGGCCTCGATACACTTTTTTGTGCGATCTTAGAGCTTTTTCTTTGACCGGAATGTCCTTCAGGATGTCGGTACAAGCCATTTGGATGGCCTCTACGGACGCAAAACGTTTTCCTTTCAAATGCAATTTTCCGAATAGGTGGACGTCACAGTGAGCCATATCAGGCGAATACGCTGAGTTATTGTCGTCGCCTTTTTAATGAGGCCTTTTGAATGTTGAATTCTGAGCAATTTTTGATCCTCAGTTAACTAGGTCGGAATGAAACGTGTAAAGACTTTTCGTAAGTCCAAATGATCAGTTAAAATGCGATAAATCGATGTTTTGGAGATACTCAACTCCGATTCCGTGAATTTCAACGATGAATTCTATTCATTTTTGATAAATTTGTGAACAATTTCGACGGAGTATTCGGTGATTACTGATTTTGGGTGGCCCGGGCAGTATGTTCAATGTCATTTATGTCCTCACAACCATCTCTGAAAAGTATAAACCGCTCATGAATTCTGGCGCGAGATGGACAATCATTGCCATAAACTTTTTTCATCAATTCAAATGTTTTAGTAAACATTTTACCAATTTTAAAAGAAAATTTCATTTAGCTCTTTGTTCGAAACTCATTTTTGTATCGATGACGCAAACACTCGAACACTTTAGACGCAATAACTTCGCGTCCACTAAATCAATGTCACCAAGCTTTCTCTAGAAGTCAGCTAGGGATGTAACTTCCAACGCACGAAATCACTAAAAAGATGGCGCCATCGAAAACATTTTTATGACGCCAGTCTTGTTTTTTTGAACTTCACCTTGTAGAATCTAGTAAGCCTTTTTCCATGAGAAGTAAACAATTATTTAAAAATTAATTAATTAATTGAGTTAGTAAGCAATACCTGTGGCAGTTGAAGGTCTGTGTAGCTATAACTTGTAACTTGCTATTTGAATTATAAGTTAACCATCAATAAATAAATTACTTTTATAAAAATATTATTTTATAAACCGCAGAAATCCTTCAAATTACATTTTCCTGTACTAAATAGAATTTAATGGGCTATAAAAATGCGTACTCAGAAGTTTTCTAAGAATTCTGATGAAAAAAATACGTATCTCCCAAGCTGTTGCTTACAAACCGCTGACCGCAAAGGCAGAGTTTGAATTTTCATAGAAAAATATTTGGAAGTAAGTTAAGATTTACTTTTATAAACTGAAAAACGTGGGCTCTTGTTGTTGTTGTAGGGGTATTAAGATTCCCATACATGATTAGAGAATTCTTCTTGAGTGACAATCCTTGGTTGGATGTAAATTCGGGTCGTTCTGGTGACGTAGACTATCATGGAAACGCAACAAAAAGGTAAAAGTGGTTCGAGCCAAAGGCGCCTTTTAATATCTATATAATGCCTTACGTTACTACTTCAACGTTAACCATTCTGCAAAATGTTTGCGCCAGTTCGGAGCTATTTAGGCCTTGTATGGCAAATAACCAACCTTACAACAGACCATCGCCAATTTTTGCTGCATACTCTGCGTTTGCGTTCCCACTTAGCATTGCTGAGTGGCTTCGATTGTTTGCGAGTGATGTGTGTGTGTATGTGTATGTTTTCTACTGATATGAATATTGAGTATTCGCCAACATAAAAGTTGTTTAATTAAATTTCTGAAATTAAAATGTTTTGTTGATATAAATTGAAAAATCCTATAAAATAATCATAGTTTTGCAAAACAGACAGCAATGCACTAACGTGAAAAGGTAATGTGATGTAGGAGAGTGTTTGTAGTATTAGCCCTGTTGGAAAATTTGTTGTGTTAATATTTTTCATCTCCTTCTTGTAGTCCCTTAATGCATGATACGCCGGAACCCCTGCACAACTTCGCTGTTATTTTGGGTGTTAGTTTCGGCATCTTGAACTATATTTGTGTGCCTCAGGAGGCTTTTGGAGTAGGTTTTCAGCCTTTTTGTGCCGATTAGTCATGCGAGTGTCACAAGTAGTAGACCTCCAGATACCCGTTGATTGAGCACTGTGAGTAGACCGATACCAGCTTGCATCTCTTTCATTTCATTGCTCAACTGCTAAAACGTTTGTTCAAAATTTTCGAGGTTTTGGACAATTTGACCAGCTAAACAAAAATTGTCAATATTATTTATCAGGATGCTTTTGGTGTGCCTGCCGAGGGGCGACGGCTATTGGGAAACATTTTTCCTATCACCTGGTTTTCGTGCCCGAAACCTATAATCTGTCCACTTTCGAATACTATTCGACGAATAGTAGTCACGCACCAGCCCATTCGGCTACGGCGGTCGGCTTAATGATCACAGCTGAAATTTAATATACCCTATGATCAAAAAGCACCGGGAATGTTTAATTGATTGTTTTGTTCGACAGCCAAGGCGTAGTGCACCATGAGTACCTTCCATCGGATCAGACAGTCAATAAAGAATATCATTTATCCGTTTCAAGCGTTTGAGAGATGCTCTACGTCGCAAATGACCGGAAATGTTGGCAAACATATCTTGGATTTTGCATGATGATAACGCGCCATCGCACTGAGCCTAAATTGTGCTGGATTATTTGACCAAACACTAATTAAATACCATCGTGCAAGCACCGTATTCACCTAATATGGCCCCGTGCGACTTTTTTTTGTTTCCCAACTTGAAGTTACCACTTCGTGGAAGGAGATTTCAGTCGTTAGAGGAGATCAAAGAGAATACGACGAAGAAGCTGAAGACCATCCCTTCGCCGGCCTACCAGGGGTGCATGGAGGACTGGGTTAAACGTTGGCAGATGTGTGTTGCTTCAGACGGATCATATTTTGAAGGAGATAAAATAAATTTGTCTGAAATTTAACTCTGTTTTGTTTTATGTAGACGTTCCCGGCACTCCGTTTCGTACGGAAGTGAAATATAGTTGGTCGGAAACAACATCACACAGAGACTCCAGACCTTTATAAAGAAATGCTTGCGCATCATTTTCAGAGTATTCTGGCCAAAAACAATCAGCAATGCTGGAATTTCTCACTTGGGTACTGATGAGATAGATAAAACGCAGTAAATGACCATGCATAGGCCACATTCTCAGAAGACCGCCAGATCTACGTTTACGAAACATTTATTGTAGGACAGTTACCAGCCTAGCTCGAATTTCACGGCAGAAATTGTAATCATCTATGAATTCCAGCCACAGTCGATGTAAATTTGCAATCGCCACAGAGCCACTTTCATCTCTGGAAACCCTAAAAGGCCATCAAAATAATAACATTAATGCAGACAGCATAAAAAATAAAAATAAAATAAAGCTTTTCTGGGTATCAAGAAACATACAAATTAGAGATAACAAACTAGCCGATCTAACTGCGAAAGAGACCTTGAAACACCCCATTATTGTGTCCAATAATCACTTAACCAGCGCCATAAAAAGCTTTATCAAGACAATTTTTACACTTAAACAAAATAGTTCATGTGAAAAAACTATTACTTGGTGTAAAAAAATAAATGCGGAAAAATTAAATATGACCGAAATCTCCAGAATCCACTTTCAGAGTTGTGGTAACAAGAAAAGACCTAGTAAAACTTGCAAGAATAGGCTTAGGACACAGCACTTTGAAAAACCAATATTTGGTAGATAAAAGAGTTACCAATATATCATATATTCTGTCAAAAAAGTATCGGGAATTGTTCAATAAAACGCAAAATAATTGTTTTATCATCAAAATGTATTTTGCCGCCTTCAACGTAGGCTCCAGTCGAAGCAATACACATCTGCCAACGATTAGTCCAGTCTTCAAAGCACCTATGTAATGGGTTAGAAGATATGTTCTTTAGCTCCTCAAAATTCTCCTTAAAGGCCTCAATCGACTGAAAGCAGCGTCCAGGGAGTGGCAATTTAAGTTTTGAGAAAATGCAAAAGTAACAAGGGGCTAATTCCAATGCGATGAATATGGTGGTTGTTCTGTGATACTTGTCGAGTTTTTGGTCAAAAAAGTTTTCACAATTTGAGCCTTGTGAGTCGTTGCGTTATCATGGTTCAAAATCCATGAGTTTTCTTTCCACAAATTGGGCCGTTTCCTACGCATATTCTCTCTCGAACGTTGCATAACTTCTAAATATTATTCTCTGTTTACCCGAATGAATCATATGGAATGAATTCCGAGTGCACAACACCAGGGTAATCAAAAGTCATGCTACTACTTTCACTTTTGACCGATTTTGACGTGGTTTCTTGGGTTTCGGCTCATGTGGCTCATGTAGCTCCATTCAGCTCCTGTGGCCTGGTTTGCATGTCCACTCATATACCCACGTCTCATCACCTGTTATGATGCACTGGATAAACGTTGGGTCTGATTTCACTTGCTCAAGTAAGTCTTCAGCCACCTTCTTCCGATGAAGACGCGCTTTTCAAATGAACAATTTCCTATATTTTTCTGACAGAATGTATGTAAATACTGTATGTAGATACTGCAATAGATCCTTAACAAAATAGAACACATTTTAGAAAAACTTATATTTTTCAAACAATATAAGCAATACAAAGCCTATCGACCTCCTTGCAAACCCAACGCTAGGTAACCTCAACACTGTTTTAAGCTATTTATAATATTAAATTAATAATTAAAAACCATTACTACATCCAACTAATTAAGTTTTAACTATAAGCCCAACTTTCTTAATATAAAAAGTAAAAATAAAAAATAAAATATCTCCGTTGCAAAATTGTAGGCCCACCACAGAGTGACAAATGTTTGACTACATACTTATTTTACTTATCTCCTGTTTTAATTTATTTTTGTTTTTTGAAAATATAGTTCGCAAAAACCAGATACATAAAGCCCAAGTTCCAAACTTTGTAGAAATTAAAAAAAAAGTTAAAACATATAAACTTTTCTATTATTGAAATTTCACATTTTTTTGGGTTTTGGTACGAAATTATTTTCCAAGTTTATCCTATGGTTAAAAAATGGTCCATTCATGATGTACTTTCAATGTTACATAGTCGCTTCTCAACTTCATTAAAAAAATTCAAATATATTGTTTCAAATTTCGCAGGTTATGTACATTCGATTTTCGATTCTTTTTTTTTATGTTGGTACACTCGTCTCGAAGATATGTTTATCGTTTTAGCAATATAGCCTGGGGTGGCTTTCTGTAATTCGATATCGAGCAAGAACGAGAGTCGAAGTATCGTTTTTGCTTTCTCTAACAAAAAATGTCGTAGCGTCACATCGAACGTTCGATAGATACAGCTCGACATCACTTCTGCTCTCGTTTTCATTTTCTCAGCTGGTTATTTCTTCAAAATGTAAGTTAAAAATTAAAATTTTTTTTTTAATTTTAAGTTTTATATAGTTGTTTGCATAGGTCTTAACAAACAAACGCTGCTCAACTAAAAATAATGGTGGAATATATGGAGAAGCACGACACATTAGCTAAAAATAGCTTACAGAGTGCAGCTAATGGCCGTTCGAAAAGGAAAGAGTTATGGGATAAGCTGACGGAACTGTTAAACAGTAACGGACCTCCCATGAAGCCAACAAAAGCATGGCAGAAAGTTTGTATTAACACTTACCATTACTTTTAAACATTTTCATTTGTGGTAATACATTCTTGTAATACCCCTAGGTATGGACTGACTACAAATATAATGCAAAACGCAAGCTTACCCAGCGCATGAAAAGTATAACAAAAACGGGTGGTGGTCCATATGATGCGGTTTCATTGAACCATATGGAGGAACGAATAGTTGCCGCAGCCAAAATAGGCGAGCACGTATCGGGAGTACCAGGCGCAACATCATATGGTTGCCATACAAATGGACCCAGCTGTTCTACTGCGGCTCCTCAGGCAGACGATAATTTCGTTTGTGAATATTTGGCCCAAATCTCGAGCGCCGATAATACTTCTAGTGACGACGAAGGCAAAACATAAAGGAAGTCTGAGCCCCCAAAAATTAGTATACGCCAGGAAGGGGAAATCGACGAGGTACAACCTGCTAAAACAAAAAGATGTTCAGACCCCAAAATCCAAATCATTGAAAAAGAGATTGAAAAGCAAGAAAAATTTCAAAATGAAGTGCTGAGGCTTTTCGAAGAGAGCAATGAAATTGCAAAGAGGAAACTGCAACTAAAGGAGACACAAATTGCAACTGAAGTGCAATATAAAAAAATGAAGATTCAAGTCTTAGAGCTAGACTTGGAAAAACTGAAATGTGAAATCGCATTGCTAAAACGTAAAATGAATAATTAATGAGTTACTTTATGTATGTGATAACTTTAAGCTTAGTTATTTACCTTTTATAAAAAGAAAGACTGATACCTGAGAAATGAAGTACAATTTTTTGTTATACTTAAGAAATTTTATTTAATTTATCAAATGAAGAAATGAAGTACAATTTTTAGTTTTACTTAAGAAATTATATTTAATTTACCAGTAATAAAATGAAATATTTACATTGCTGATTGAGAAAGATGGTCTTTTATTCTACTTCTTATCCTCTTTGATAATCGATTGTTTATGTCCAATGGTGTACATTCTAACAGTCCTTCTTGTCTTTGAGTTAGATTTTCGTTGCTGAATTGATATGGAATATTCCTATCGATGCATACATTGTGAAGAGCGGCGCACACGTTTGCAATTTTTGCAACCAATGTTGGGTTGTACCTTGGCTTTCTATCGTCCGATAATATTCTCCAGCGGCCTAAAGTGAACAATGCAATTAATGTTAGTGTATTTACATTGGATTCAATGAATGCAGGAACCTTTGTATACGCCAATGCTTCTTTCGACAATGCTTCTAGCCTTACTGTGAATGTCGTTGAAAATACATTTGCCTACGTCGGTCTCATTTTCGCGTAATTGATACGGGGTCATAAGCCATGGCTCAAGAGGGTATCCAGAATCCCCTAAAAATATACATATTTATTCCCGTATCTTAATTTTTTCCTATTTAATCACTCACCTAATAGCCACGAACTTGTATCTCCATTATAATAGCGCCGCTCCATTACCTTTCTCTCATTGGAGGCTTTCCAAACAAAGGAATCGTGCGCAGCTCCTCCGTACTGTGGGCATATGGCTTTTATTCTTAATTTATGGTCACATATCTGCAATAAAAAATGTAGAGTACGATAACTCCAAGAAAAAAGGATTAAGAGCTAGTGTAAGTATATATTTACAATCATCGCGTTTATGCTATGCTTTCCTTTCCTGTTGAAGTATATATGCTCGTTCTCAATAGGCCTCAACAGCATTAAATGAGTACCATCTACGGCACCAACAACTGCAATGAATTAAAATAGTACAAAATTTAAATTTCGTTAATATTGCACTACTTACTTCCCGGAAAGTTATATTTTTCATGGAACCACTCTTTGCACGGCTGGAAGTTTTTTTCGAAAGATATCCATTGGTTGCATAGAGTTTCTTCCATCGACGATAATGTGCTGCGAAATATCTTCGACAGAGTACTATGCCCCATTGCTGCTGTGTGTGCGCCACCAGTTTGCCACTGGTAACCGCCACCTGCTAATATCTCCAGCGTTGCAGCTAGCCTCAAAATTGGAGGTATATATGTACTCCTAAGTCCTTCTCTAAGGTTTATTTCACAAAGGACGTACATAAAAACCTCCTTGGTCAGTCGGTATTTTGTTTGGAAGCTGTGCAAAAGAAATACTTTGATATTTACTTTATGAAATTTGTATTCTTCTTACTATAAATCGGGCAATTCCATTGGATTCGACGCATCGCGTATTCTCCTTCTATTTATTGAAGAGTTTTCTTCATTAAAATCTTCCAATATTAAAAAATAGCGCCAATTGTACATATTTACTTTTAATTTTTATTGCTTTCGTGCACTTTTTGACAACTATAAACCACTTTCCAAACACTTCCGAAAATATGAAAACGATAGTACAAGTATCGAAATACGGGAACCAAAATGGGATCGTCGCGCATTCGATATCGAATTAAAGTGTCGAGCAAACGAGTGTCGACTATCGAATTACAGAAAGCCACCCCTGGTTAGTTTGCTTGTGAGCGGCATAAATAAGACAAGTTTTTTGCGGGTTCTGCGATTTTCTGCTGTCGAAAAAAATTGATCAAAGAAGTTGCATCAAATTTTGTGTTAAGAATGGAGTTAAGTGCTCAAAAACATTTAAAAAGTTGATAGTGGCATACGGTGAGAACACTCTGAGTCACAAAAATGTTTACAAGTGGTGCAAGCTTTTCACAGAAGGTCCAGAAGATGTGAATGACGACGCTTGCTCTGGACGCCCCAGCAAATCAAACATCAACAACCGATAAAAATGTTGAGAAAGTGAAGAAAAATGTTATGGAGAATCGTCGCATCACAATTAGAGAAGTGACTAAGGATGTCGGCATATCGATTGGTTTATGACATGCAATCTTTTCGGAAATTTCGGGCATGAAGCGTGTGGCAGCGTAGTTCGTTTCAAAAGTGCTGAATTTTTATCAAAAACAACGACGCATGAGCAACGCTTAGGAATTGTTGAATGA
The DNA here is from genome assembly GCF_027943255.1 of Anastrepha obliqua. Classification (NCBI taxonomy): domain Eukaryota; kingdom Metazoa; phylum Arthropoda; class Insecta; order Diptera; family Tephritidae; genus Anastrepha; species Anastrepha obliqua. Next base: position 15,150,336 of record NC_072893.1, read on the forward strand.
CGTCAATGATGATGCGGATTTGCTTAAAAGGTTCATAACTGGTGACGAATTATGGGTCGCTTTTATACTCTTGGTTAAGACATCGGAAGCCCAATCGTCCCAATGGAAGAGTTCAGAAGAACAAAGACCAAAAAAAGCAAAATGGCAAGGTTTCACTCACTGTTTTCTTCGATTATCATGGCGTAGTGCATCAGGAGTTCTTACCAAAAGGTCATATGGTAAATAAGGAGTATTACGTTGAGTAATGAGGAGTATTACGCCGTTTGCGTGAAGCAATACAAAAAAAAAAAACGCCGGGAGTTGTGGAAAATAAATTCATGGCTTTTGCATCATGACAATCCACCTACTCACTTTTGCTTGTGAAAGATTATTTGGCCACCGTTTTCATGCCTCAGCCACCGTATTCACCAGATTTGGTCCCCAGCGACTTTTTTCTGTTCCCAAGATTGAAGAAACCCATGAAAGCAGGGCGTTTTGCTACAATTGAGGAAATAAAAACCGAATCGCTGAGCGAGCTTAAGGACATACCAAAAAGTGCTTCGAGGGTTGGAAAAAACGCTAGCACAAGTGCATTATATCTGAAGGGGACTACTTTGAAGGAGATAAAATAGAAATTGATGAATAAATAAAAATTTTTTTCCGAAAAATGAACACGTCCCGTATATGAATGTATAATAGATATATAAAAAATAATAGAATCGCATTTTTCGCATTACTTTATTTTAGGATCTTTAAATTTATATAAATTATACTCAAATTAACGCATCCGTAACCCACAATTCCTGCAAGACCTGTCGCAGCTACGTACCTCGACAATATGAAATATGGAAAAATTACGAAAATGGTAAAAAATCAGAACTAGATGCATACCGTTACACGTACATACATACTTATATTTACACAATGCAAACCACATGTCGAACACATACGAACAGACATCATTCCATCAGTTCCAATGCGAATAGCTTCAATGATGACGAGCCATTGTTCTTCGAAATACCCATTCGGGCACATCGCGTCGACGGTGACAGACTGATGATGTGTCGAACATCAATGTATTCGAAATGGTTTCCCTCATTCCTGCTACAAGCGGGCTTGTTATCATTTCAGCATTCGCTGCATTGGCACTGTCCAATTGTCTGCAATTCGTGTAAATTTGTATGACTTTTCTGAATTTTTACATTTTCATGAACTTTTTTTTTTTTGGTTTTTCTTGCAGCCAGCAGGGAATGGATTTTTGGTAGATGTTGAAATATGCATTCCGTATGCGAAAGAAAAATTGAATTCGAGGGAGATTGTGGCTAAGGCAAAGTGATGGGTAGAATTTTTTTGGTGGGAAGTGAGATTTTTAACGCTTTTACTTAGTTTTGGAACTTAAATGGAAAAAATTGTGTTGTATTGTTTTTGTGTTTAATTTTTTTTATAAAATTCTTGCATTTTCTTGATGCCAGAAAATCAACTGCTTTTACTAAATTTAAGGTTTTTTTAGGTGGCTCAAAATTAATCACCCTATCGGAAAATGTTATAATTTTTGTACATGACGTCGTACGTCAACTTGTAAACTAGACAGCTGCAGTATACAAATATAAATGCAATGGAGCTCTATACTCCGCAAGAACGTCTATATTTTTGACCAATGATCAGTCGATGGAGTTGGCGTAACGTGAATATCAACGTCGATTTCCTAATCGTTTCGCGCCAACTAAGTCAACATTCTTTTTGGGCTTTGAGGCCAACATCTTTGGCCCGGAGCCCGTTTTGCCACTCCCTTATGCAGCCAATAGCTTACTACAAGCCACAAGCGAGCTTGGCAGACTGAGAGAGGCTGCAGATGGACAAAACTGATGTTACCCGTCTTGTCCGACCGACTGTCGCAAATCCTTCTGTCATTAAGCAGAAGGGACTGCAGACAGCTGGTTGGATTGGTGATGGGCCACTTTCTGTGGGCGAAGCATACGGAAAGGGTAGGCATCTCAGACAGTGTACTCTGCCCACCTTCTGAAGAGGAGGATGAGACAGCGGTCCACTTTCTGGGCGCCTTGGCCCAGCCTTCGCTCGAATCAGGATTGAGGTCTTTGCCGCCGATGTATCAAGAAGCGACCACCTTGGCTCCTTGGTGGCACAAGATCTACTCATATTTCTTCGGAGGTCGAGTAGATTTAAAGAAAATTAAAAGGGAATCACAGTGCAGTACAACGGATTTCATTGTGTCTGAGTGTGTTACTTGTTAGTGGTCCAAAAAAAAAAAAAGTAAGCATTCTGCACTTAGCTGCTCAACTGGCACAAACTGGAACCACACAATACTTTGTAGGACGTGGTCACTACTGAGCTGATCGTTAGGCAGAGAATATAGCGGCTGCGGCTGCCAATGTCGCTGAGAACGAAGAAACATCAACCAGACGATGGGCAGCACTAGACGGACCCTTCAGCGAATTTTAATGACAAACTTATTTATTTTTCCGTACAAAGTGCAAACAGTGCATCAGTTAATGCCTGCCGGTCATCGGTGGCTTGTGATATTATTTTCAATCTCAACAATGAAGTGGACGATTTTGTGTCGAAAACCATCATAAGTGGCGAGACAAATTTCCATTTAAGCGGTTAAGTTAATAATCAAAATCTAGGTTTTTCTGGCACTGAAGATGTTTGCGTGCGATGCTCGAAGAGTTATGTCACGAAATCTCCTGTTTTGGCGATTTCGCATGGTCAGCAAGTTCGAGCACAAGAGCATAACCGATACATTCTTCAGTATCTTTGCTACCAAGATGAAAAGTCAGAGCTGGCGGCTGAAAAAATTTTCGCTCTCTGTGGATCCATTACACTATTGAGTGTAATAGAAAAGCAAAACAGATATTTTAATAATTCAGCTCTGGTAAAGGAAAATGTTGATAAAATCAAAGAAATCGTAGAGACAAACCAACATGTGAGCACTTATTCCTTTGTCTAAGACCTAATGATTAGTGAAAATACTGCGTAAAATCATTTTCTGGTCTCACGGAACAGCTGGACGCGGAAGTATCTTTCAACCGCCATTGATACTAGACTGAGATAACGGGGGATGAAAAATGAGTCACATACAAAAACAGTGGCCGAAAAAGCCGTGATCATACCTCAGAGAGTCGGCTAAGCTGATCGTCTTGCCAAGATTAAATGACAAGAATGTTTTGCTCTGTGTTTGGGAGAATTGGAAGAGGATCAAATTTCTGCTTTCTAAAACTAACCAGCTTGAAGCAGGCGATTAACTAGAAGTGACTCGAATTGGCGATTGTCATTATGTTTCATCAGAACAATTTTAGCTCACACACATCTTGAACGGCGTTATCAGAAGCTGCGAGTGCTTGGATGGAAGACTATTTGGCATCAGTCGTTTAATTTAAACCTGGCACCAGAAGCTGATCAAACTTTCAAGTAATTGCAAAATTTTTTTGATGGTGTAAAATTGATCTTCATCAGAGAGGTGTTTCCAAATTCACTGGCAAAGTTTTTTGCCAATAGAGCCGAGTACTTTCCTAACTGCGAAATTATGAAAGTTCGTTCAAAACTAACAAAAGCTAGCGAGCATGAAATCGTTTTCCCAGCTATGGAAATTTTATTGACTGATTTTATTGATAAATAATAAATAAATATAAATATTAAAATTTTTCTCAAAATAAAATCTAATTAGTTTTACTCCTAGGTTGGGATGAGGATAAATGGCTGCCCTTGCGAGGGGCCCACTTGCAGCCCCAAAGGAGAAGGAAAGAAACCAGATAGGAAGAAGGGACTTTAGATTATAGGGTGACAGCCAACGACGGCGATATACGATGTTGTTGTTGTTGTTGTTGTTGTTGTTGTTGTAGCAGTAACTTTACGATTTACGATCGTATGAACCGCTTAAAGCTACTTATGATATTTACACCCGCAATGTGCCTAGGTGTAGCGAAAATGTGAGAGCTTAGATGTTTAAACTTTTGCTCGACGAGGTCAGTGTAGCTTAGAGGAAGGTGCTGAGGTGATTCCAATTCCAAGCCTCATCGCGTGAACAATCTCCAATCACATCTAATGGACAATCTCCGATAAGGATACCTACCAAATTCGAGAGCTGCAGCTTTGTTAGCCTTAGAAGTTCCCTTGAGCACCTCCGATCTGCCCGTGGCTAGAAGAATCTCGCTGCTCTGCACGTTTGCGCACCAGCCCAGCGTTCGCTGAGTTGCCGCAAGGCCCATCTTTCCAGGAGCAGACCACAGGTTCTCAAGGGTCAATCCTCAGGGTTCCCCAATCCTCTCATGTCTGCGATGAAATGGTCTCAAAGATCCCCTGTGTAGCCAGCTGTTCAGCTCAGCAGTTTCCCTCTATGCCGCTGTGACCGAGAACCCAAATGAGCCTAATATCGAAGTATTCGGATGCAATCGAGAGAGAAGTCAGGCATTTCCCGACTTATTTCGAACGCACAAACAACGAGCCCAAGTCCATCATTGCCGCTTGACTTTCGGAGTTGATATTTTCGTTCTTTATAACAATTACAGAAGTGAGCAACCAGTTCACTGCTTCCTTAATTGCGGCCACCTCCGCTTGGAAAACACTACAGTGGTCCGGAGGCCTAAATTTGAGCTTGATGGGGAGCTTCTCGCAGAATACTCTCCCACCAAATCTTCTGTCCAACTTTGAGCCATCCGTAAACATGTTTGCCTGTTAATTGCCCTGCCTCCAAAGTTGTCCTCATATACTGTGCGCCTGGTCTCACATTTGTGGCACATCGTTTTGCCTTGTCGCCTCCACGATCTCGATTGGTTTAATTGAAATTCATAGCAAGACAAGTGATTTAATTTTTAGCCCATACAATTCTATTCATTATTCGGCGCTCTGGTGTCAAGCGAATTTTATTTTTTATTTTATTTTAATTTTCAACATTATTCATGATCACTCAACCTCCGTGAGGTAATGTGTGGCATGCAACAGCGTACTGCATGTATGTATGTATGGGTGTGTGTGTGAATGCACATATCGATTTAAAAAGCAATTAATGTTTAACCGGCCAGCGCAATTGTTTCGGCCCGGCCAATACTGTCAACAATAACGCAACAACAAAGAAGCACAAATGCATTCGACAGTGAATGCAAAGTGTTGAGTGGCACGTATGTAGACACTTGTAGGTACAATATGTACATACGTATGTGTGTGTGTATGCAACACGTATAGGTGTTGCAAGCAAAATATTGCTCTTATCAGCATCAACCTGCTAGCGTTGATTGAAACTATTTGCACGACAACTGGCAATTGTTGTTGCTGTTATCTTTTTGGGTACATTTTACACACATACACATGCATTCATACAAACACACATACATTCACATATGCATACATTCGTACATAAATATCCATTGTGCGCCACAACAATTGCGAACTATTCGATGCTCTGGATTAGTCAATGTTCTTTTTTTCCTCAAATTTATGTCATGTATGGAGGTGCTTAGATCAGCTGTTAGACACACATACACACTTACATATTTATGGAAGTTCTTTGTTGCGATTTCGATTATCCTCGACTGACATGTTGCATGCAGCAGTGTAATTACTGCTGGCTATTTGGTCAGTGAGTTTATGACAGGGGGAGTGAGCGAGTGACTGTTGAGATTTGATGTTCGAGGTGCTGGCAATTGTTGTTTTTAATTGCCTTCATCGATTGGAGTATAGGGTTAAGTATTTGATGGAATCACATTCGAAAATGAGGATTAAAAAAAATTATCAGCCGTATTCATGCTGAGCCAAAAACTGCTGCCTGAGTGACTTGATATTTCGCCATAGGTTTCTGTGAGAGAATGGGAACAGAAACACATTTTACCACACAAAATTTCTTAATTGAAATGCGACTTGAATAAGTTTGTTACTTTTTTATTGAAATTTAAGGCATTGGAGAAATTATTTTAATGTACTTATTAATTCAATTTTATTTCTAAGAGGTTAGGGGCAGAGGTTAGAGGCCCTAAAAAATTATGATTTTCAATATATTTTTTTTTGCTAGTCAATTGCTTTATTTTACAAAAATAATAACACAGTATTAATAGATCATGTCTCAACTTAACTTAAGCAAAATTTTAAAATAAAAAATTAATAATTTTAAAAGTTCTCGCTGTTTGTGTGGAGCCCGTTTCTCCATAAGTCCCTTGCGGTGATCATCAAAAGTCCTTGGAGGTTCCACTAAAATCAATTAGAAATTAGTTTTATTAGTGGATAATCTTCTGCCTGCGTGAGCTGCTAGAGGAGTGCAGGGGCAGGAATGATGCTCGAAAATTCTATCAACAAGTCAAGCGTCTGACACAAGGTTTCAAGACCGGAGTATCAGCCTGCAGAGATAAAAAACGGAAATCTGGTTATGGTTGCACAGTCCACACTGGGCATATAGAGGGAACACTTCTGCAATTTACTTGCTGGCGTTGACGCACACAATTCCGCCCCAGTAGAAGATGACCCGATACCACCAATCGACGATAATTTGGACGTTCCACCACCTAGTCATGACGAAGTCAGAGTTGCCATTCAGCGGCTCAAGAATAACAAAGCGGCTGGCGCTGACGGCTTGCCCGCTGAATTGTTCAAGACTGGCGGCGATGTGCTGATAGGGAGCATGCATCAGCTCATCTGCAAAATAAGGCTAACAGAAAGCATGCCCCACGATTGGAATCTTAGTGTTCTTTGTCCTGTACTGAAAAAAGGTGACCCGACGATCTGCACCAACTACCCGGGCATCAGTCTTCTAACCATCGCTTACAAGGTCCTGTCTAACGTCCTATGTGGAAGACTTAAGCCGTTTGCCAAGACACTGATCGGGCCTTATCAGTGCGGCTTCAGACGGTGTAAGTCCACCATTGACCAGATCTTCACATTACGCCAAATTCTGGAAAAGACCCATGAAAAGCAAATCGACACCCATCATCTCTTTGTCGACTATAAAGCTGCCCGATAAAGGATTACCTGTACGCCACCATGTCTGAGTTCGGTATACCAGCGAAGCTCATACGGCTTTGCAGAATGACGTTGAGCAACACAACCAGCTCCGTCAAGGTAGGAAATAACCTCTCCGAGCCATTCAATACCGTTCGAGGTTTCAGACAAGGCGATCCACTGTCATGCAACCTCTTCAACTTCGTGATGGAAAGGGTGCTCCGAAAAGCAGGTGTGCATCGTAATGGCACTATTTTCTACAAATGTGTCCAGCTCCTTGCGTACGCCGATGACATTGACATTATAGGCCGATGTAAGCGAGATGTGACAGCTGCGTTTTCTGCTATCGAGAAGGAATCATCACGAGTGGGTCTGGCGGTGAGCGAGGGTAAAACGAAGTATATGCTGTCTACAACGCGGAATACACGGCGTGTAGGAACGCACGTCATTGCGGACAACTATACCTTCGAAGTTGTGCCAGAATTTATTTATCTGGGCACCGCCGTTAACAGCAACAACGATATCAGCCTGGAGATCAAACGGAGAATCACTCTTGCTAATATGTAGGTGTTACTATGGGCTAAGTAAGCAATTGAGTAGTCGAGCCCTCTCTCGCATGACCAAATTGACACTTTACAAGACGCTCATCATACCCGTGTTGCTTTATGGCGCAGAGGCATGGGTAGTGTCACAAAGCGATGCAGTCGCTCTTGGGGTGTTAGAGATCTTCGGTCCTGTGCGCGTTGGCGAAGACTACCGTTCAAGAATGAACCCCGAGCTGTATGAGCTCTACGCCGACATTGGCGTAGTTCCATGCATCGCCATCCAACATCTGCGTTGGCTAGGGCATGTCGTGTGTATGGATGAAGAAGCTCCAGCAAAGAAGGTGTTCGAGGGCGAAGTCCAAGGGAGCCGACGCAGAGGAAGACCATTGCGCCGGTGGAAAGACCAGGTGGAGGAAACCCTATGCTCGCTTGGTGTACAGAATTGGAGAAGGCGTGCGCGGAGCAGAGGCGCCTGGAGAGAGCTAGTAAGGTCGGCCGTAACTCGGTAACGAGTTGTTATGGCCACCTAAGTAAGTAAGTAATCTTCTGTCTGATCCAAGATTTTTTTTAAAAGCTACAATATGGCAGCCTCAGGATATATTCTTCAGATTTTCGAGCAAAAAAAAACGAAAATTAATTGTTAAAAAAATCGAAATTTTTGAAAAAATAAATTTTTCGATCAGGCACGAGTTTCTTATGTTTTCCAAAAGCAGTATACATTTTATTGAAATCTACCAAGCGGTTTTTAAGTTACAAAAAGTTACAAAAGTTCAAAAAACATAGTTTTGAGAAAAAAGCATTTAAAGTTTTGCTATGTTGTAACAACTCATAGGACCACGCATAATAAAACCAAAATATGTGGCTTTCGCCCCTTTATCAGTAATAACAACTCGCTATCCTTTCTAAGTTTCGTTAAGACTTCTTTGTAACTAACTTTGCCCGTTCACGAAATTTTCATCGTCATTTATTCATACTCGTAATCTTGTATGCCCATGACTTGAGACCGTGCATCAAAACAGGCCAAACGTAACATTTAAGGTACCGAAGACGTAATTTCATGTAACAGCATTTATTGGAATGAACTCTTCTGTAATTGTACAGGGTCCGACGTTCGAAGTGTAACCAATTAAAAAGGCAATAAATATAGTTTGGAAAATTACCTTTATTCAATTTAAAGTAAAAGATGTAGGAAAAAGAAATAAAATTAAGAATCAGTTTACTTTTGCTCGATATGACCACCTTTTGCCTTGAAAGTGGCCTTGAGACGGTCCAGAAACGCATCGCAAGCTACCCGAATGTGACTTGTAGGTATTTTGGCCCACTCGCGGACAATGGCTCTCTTCAGCGCTTCGAGACTGGTGATTCTTTTAGATCGAACCTTGCTCTCCAAAATGGCCCAATCCATCGGATTCGCGTCTGTAGAATTTGTGAGCCATTTGAGAGAGTGTGGACGTTATGAAGTTCGGAAAGTTGTTTTTTAGCCATTCTTGGTTCACTTGAGCTTTGTGAGACGGTGCCGAGTCCTGTTGAAACGTCCATGGTCCGCCTTCGAAATGTTAATGTAATGGTGCGATAAGCAAAAACTTTATTTACTTTAAGGGGCTCAAGCTCACGAACAATCGCTGGTTGTGATTTCCCAGCCAAATATAATGCAATCACACTTTTACGTTTGAAATCCATTACTGATTTTCTTTTGTCGTGTTTACTTTCGGAAAAATGCTTCTTCGCGCTTGTAAACAATACTCTGGACTGTCATTCAGCCAACTAACAGGCAGTTGTTGCCCGTGCATCAGTCTCACCAAACAGAACCAGCCGGTGCCGATGCGCACGTAATAGATTATGATTGGTTAGATAAACTCAAGACAAGTTTAAGTCAACCCTCCGCAATCGAGTTCCCTTTTTACTACCCAAGGCAATGGTATTCCTGACTGAGTGCTTGGACTTATCCAACCCCAACATATATGTAATCTAATCTAATCTGCCAAAGGATGATTCCAAAGAAACAACGCTTATGAGAAAGCTATCTCCAGATGGCTTCCCACATTTGGTAACTTGAAAGAAGGTTTCAGCAATGATTGATCGAAATACCAACAAGTTTTCTTTTTATAATTTTGTATCGTAACCGTTGCATGAATTACTTGCAAATATTTCGGGGTCCAAGAAATAGTACAGTGGACTACTTGTAGTGACGTGAAGTCAAGGTCTTGTTGAAAGATTTTTGAGATGTGCGTAGTGCCATTCTCATTGATTACCTTAAAAAGGACGCCACGGCCACAATATGATACAGAGTTATCTGAACTGGATTCGAAAAATAATTTAAAGCAAAAATAACCACATTTAGCGGGGAAAAAGTTTCTCTACGACCAGGAACACAAGTCCGTGCATCGGAACACAAGTCCGGATTTATAATTGCGAAAATGCATGGAATGCAATGCAACTTTTAGAAATTGATTGCTCATCAACAGTCTATTTGGCTACAGAAATTTAATGCTAAATAAAAATTTTTTTAATGGAAATCTTTTTGGTGCTTAAACGCCTAAAAATTGCATGCATGTCTTCTTAACATAAAGCAAGTTAGCAGATGATGACCTCTCATTTCTTCTCCACTAAACAGTTATAGCTGAAGTAGTGATGGTTGTATTCAAGTTCTAGGCGCTCATCCTCTTTTATACTTGATTTCCATATTTCAGAAAGCATGCGGACTCCGCATCGAAAAAAAACTCCGATTTTGAGTTCTTTGTGTATCATTCAATTTTCTGGCAATGGAGTAGATGGAAATGGATTGGAGCCATTACAGCCACAGCTCATATCTAGCGACCTAAGCAACATTTGACTGAGCGTTGATGAACCCAAAATAACTTTTTAGTGCCTTTATTCTGCCCATTACTTTCTCAATAGTCGGCTTAAAAGCCACAGTTGACCACATGTACTCCACCTTCAGCCACTCAAGTAGCGCCCAAGAAAAATATTCTGCTCCAGCCTGTTACACTTGTCTTCGAAATAATTTACTGACCGCGCAGACTTCTCATTCAGCTTCCGCTTTTTTAGTAAATTGTCCCATAGCATTGCAACAATCATCATAAATGTCACTGCTAATGTTACCAATTATGTGTTCATATCATAATAGGAGCGGATCATTAGTGTTGCGGATGCATGTCCGTATCTATAGACAAGTGTTGCTAATATTGCTGCCGCCTCCCTTGTCAGCTGCAATTGACCAAAGGCGAACTGCTGCAATGTTGGTAAACGGTGTGAGCAGCTAGAAAATGTAATTCTAAGTGTTAGAAGAAATGTTTATGTGTAGCCCCGTGCACCCCATGCCTCATGCAGAGGCTTGAGTGTGCGAACATTGCATTCGTAATTGTTGCATACTTGCCTTGGTTGGTTGCGGCCAAATTGTCTGTTAGCTCCTCAGCTAAGCAATTTGCGCCATCATTTAATGTGCCACATGTACTAACGATTATTAGTTAACTGACGACTGATTTGTAGCCCAGTGAGAAAGCTGTTCGTAGACCTACATAATATAGAAAAAATAGGAACCCATTAAAAGATAGGTTAATAATTAAAATGATATTTTTTTTTTCTCTTTAATTTTTTTAAATGTTTTTGTCTCTGTCGGCCGCCGTAGCCGAATGGGTTGGTGCGTGATTACCATTCGGAATTCACAGAGAGGTCGTTGGTTCGAATCTCGGTGAAAGCAAAATTAATAAAAACATTTTTCTAATAGCGGTCGCCCCTCGGCAGGCAATGGAAAACCTCCGAGTGTATTTCTGCCATGAAAAAGCTCCTCATAAAAATATCTGCCGTTCGGAGTCGGCTTGAAGCTGTAGGTCCCTCCATTTGTGGAACAACATCAAAACGCACACCACAAATAGGAGGAAGAGCTCGGCCAAACACCTAACAGAAGTGTACGCGTCAATTATTTATTTTTTTTATTTTTTGTCTCTGTTTGCGTATAATTTTACACGAAACGTCCTTTTTTCTAGCAGTCAGAAATTCCATTTTTCAGATGATTTCAGCTAGGAAACAAAACATTTTTTACGCTTTGGAGTCTACTCTAGGAGGATGGTTCCATATGTAGAGGTCCACGCAAGTGGGGAAAGTTACTGATCGCCATTCACTTGGGAGTGACCAGGACGATTATTCTGCATATAGTTCAAGCGGCTCACACCTTCCGGGATTAGCCCAAGTATCCTCTGGGTAGCTCCCGAACACCCTTTCGGGAGTGAGCTAACGTGAGAAGGCGAAGCATTCCATGATAGCTGGTTGTGCCCGCCACTTAAAAATCTCCCCAATGAAAAACTTCGCAAAGCCTCGGATGAGAACTTCTTACTCTGATGGCAACCCCTGCAAACGAACTAAGGAATACGATTTGAGGGCGTGCACCTGGAATGTCCGGTCCCTTAATGAGGAAGATGCCGCTGCCCGACCGGTTTATGTCCTCAGAAGAGTAAAGGCTGACATCACTGCCATCCAAGAGATGCGATGGTCGGGATAAGTCAAGAAAAACGTAGGACCATCCGACGACTAGTAGAGCTGCCATGTAAAGGAGCGCAAATTCGGTGTCGGATTTGTTGTGGTAGAGAAACTTCATCGCTAAGTACTGTCGTTCACACCGGTGGACGAGCGTCTCATAATAATCCGCATCAAAGTGAGATTTTTCAACATCTGGTTCATTTGCGCCCACGCGCCGACGTGGAACGAAGAGAAGGACTATGTGACGTTGACGTTCCTATAAGCGCTGCTACCGCCACGACACAAAAATCGTGCTTGGTAACTTCAACGCCAGGGTGGGCAAGGAGGGAATTTTTGATTCCACAGTCGGAAAAATCAGCCTGCACAACGAAACATCTGGTAACGAACAGAGGCTGAAGGACTTCGTCGAGACCCAAAACATGGTAGTCTGCAGCACGAGATTCCACAATAAAAAATACACCAAGTAACGTGGTTCTCTCCTGAGCGAAAAAAGTGAAACCAGATCAATCATGCTGTGATGGATGGAAAACACACTTCTAGTGTATTAGATGTACGTACGATCCGAGGACCCAACATCGACTCGGATTATTAACTTGTTGCAGCCAATATACGCACAGGAATCATCTAACTACTGTAATCGCAACAGACCACCAGAAGATTCGCCACTCGACTCTCGGAGAGTACTTCCCGCCAATTCGGTATTCAAAAACAGTGAAACAGCATTTCCCGTTCTTTGCGTACCCCCGCCGTAGAAGAAATTGGATTTCGGCGGGCACCAAAAAACAATTTGTTCGTCAAGGAATGCCATGCTGCCGCAGAAAAAAAGATGCTGCCTATAGGACCACACTGTGACTGAGCGCAACTCTAGCCATCTGGGGTTGCTACTGGGAGATGAAAAAGGAAGAGAGGCGTATTGTCTTAGAGTAGGTTTCAAGACCGGGGCGTTTTCCCGTAAGAACAAAGACGGCGATCTGGTGATTGACTTCCAGAGCAATCTTAAATTATGGAGGGAACACTTCTCGAACCTGTTAAACAGTGATAGCTGCACATGTCACAGAGAATGTGAAGATCCCGATATTTCAATCGTTGACGATGGGACAGTCATTCCGCTACCCGATCTTGAAGAAGTGAGGATAACGATAATGCGACTAAAGGACAACAAAGCCGCGGGCGCCGACGGACTGCCGGCTGAGCTATTCAAACATGGTGGCGAGGAGCTGGTAAGGTGCATGCATCAGTGCATGCAATCATCCCTGCCGATTGGAATTTAAGTGTGCTCCGCCCAATCCATAAGAAGGGCGATCCTGCAATCTGTGCCAATTACCGCGGGATTAGTCTTCTAAATATCGCCTATAAGGTTTTTGCATCTTTTATTAAGAAATAAGCGAGGTTGAAGTCCACCGTTAACCAATTGATTGGACCTTATCACTGTGGTTTTAAACCTGGAAAGTCCACCATCGACCGGATATTCACAATAAACGAAGTCTTGAAAAGACCCATGAAAGGAGGATCGATACACATCATCCTTTGTCGATTTCAAAGCTGCATTCGACAGTACGACTAGGAGTTTCCTGTATGCCGCGATGTCTGAATTTGGTATCGCCGCAAAACTAATACGGCTGAGCAAGATGACGTTGCTCAACACCAGCAGCGCCGTCAGAATTGGGAAGGACCTCTCCGAGCCGTTTGATACCAAGCGAGGTTTCAGACAGGGTGACTCGCTGTCGTGTGACTTCTTTAACCTGATGTTGGAGAGGATCATACGAGCCGCAGAACTTAATCGCTTAGACACAATTTTTTATAAGTGTGTACAATTCTTGGCATATGCCAATGATATTGACATCATCGGCCTTAACAACCGCGCTGTTAGTTCTGCCCTCTCCAAACTGGATAAAGAGGCAAAGCGAATGGGTTTGGTGGTGAACGAGGACAAAACGAAGTACCTCCTGTCACCAAACAAACAGTCGGCGCACTCGCGTATCAGCACCCACGTCACTGTAGACAGTTATAATTTCAAGATTGAAAGAGACTTCGTTTATCTAGGAAATAGTCAGCCTTAAAATCCAGTCACAAGGCCTTTGTTTGCCATTTTCCACCAGGCCACCTACTTGGAGTTTTCTCAAGTTTACAGCAAATAAGTCAGATATGCAGGTGTGTCAGCTGGAATTTGCAACGCATCAATGCCATAACAAGCAATCAGGTAACAGCAACAAACATACTAGCTAAAATTGTTGCCAAGATAATGGCAATAAACAGAGGCAAAATATGGGCTGCAAGCGTGTAAATGCAACATGGCAGACTCGATTATCAACAATGACAAAGCAGAGAGAGTGGCAAGCAAAAGGAAATATTGCTATTTTCGTGCATGCCACGAGGCAGTACAACTACATACATACACACTATACATCTAAACTACTATATATATGCATTCATAGAAATGTAAGGGTAAGGGAAACGCACACGTGTGGCAAGTTCTAAGTGGCAATTTTTATCGAAGAAGCTTCGTAACATCCACATATTGGGTGAAACACCATTTTTTAAGCTAACAACACTCGACTTGCCAAACAATGCGGAAGAATGTGCCTTGCCATTGCAATATACTCGTGCAACAGTGCGCTTTGAGTCTGAGCATAAGTTGCAAGTGGGTGCATTCAATGTTGAGAACAGCAAACAAATTTGTTAAGGTCGAATTGCAGACGACTCCAAAATGTCATTTAGCAAATACGTAGAGATGTGAACACACACAAAATCACACCTACACATACACATATACACGCATGAATATTTGCGTAAATGCTGCTTTCGTGTGTTGAAATCTGAGCTGAGGTTGCAACACTACACTCGACTCGAGTTGCTCAACGCTGTGCTAACTAACGAATGAGTTTGAGGAAGGACTCATCTTCTGGACAGAACGCAAGCGCATTCACGAAGCGCCAAGCATATTTGCTGCGTCAATGTAAAGGCATGTTGCAAGTGGTTACTTGCTAACTTCTAATCCAATAAAGTTCAAGCGGCTCAACCGGCAAGCAACTCCAGGACGGCCTTACGTTGCGCGTCATCTCTAAGCTTCTACGAGTGCTTTGGCAGGTGTAATGTCGGCCAGTCTACTCTTATGTGTGGTGGCTTATGTACGTGCCACGCATCCTCAGTATTTTTGTAATACTTGTAGCTGCCTCTTTCTTGCCTCCATTGTCTCTATTCTCTATTCTATTCTTCGGCATGGCATCGATGGTGCAAAAACTAAAATAAATTTATGGCCAAATAAATCAAAGGCAATATTGTCACATTCTGCCAGTAACTGTAACTTGCAACAGTGGTGTAGCATGGCAAACGTTTGCAACCGCTAGGCTGGCAGTGCAGTTGCGGTTCGAAAGTCGACGCGTATTCTTTCTGTGTACATAAGGCAGTATGTGTGACTTTGTGCTGGCGTATGTGTTCGTGTGCCACATGATGCGCCTATATTGCCATGTGGACGGTGCCCTATGACATGGGATGGCGGTGCTAGTAAGATGGGTAACAGTACTTGCCACAACACAAATACTGCGCTGCTCGTTGTTTGTGCTGACCTTTGACTGTTGATTGCTACCTTCTCAAACTTTCTTCACACTTGAAGTGCTTTGTGCTTTGTTTTTTGCTTTTTTTTTTCTTTTGCACAGCAGAACTCTCGAACGGGCAGAACGATTTGTCGCTGCCTTTCGGTCATGCCACATTTTTCTTAATCACCAGCATGTGGCAGCAATTGCAAACGCTGTCTGAATTGATCGAAATAAAACAGCAGTAGAACGCAATGCATTTAGGCTGGGCTGCTGCTGGTCGAAAGGCCGGATACATACACGGTTTGGTCTCTTTCGGCCACATTAGACTTAGATGTATTTTCCCAGAAGAGTGCATGACAAAGACGGCGAATAATGGAAAACTATTCATGCAAAAAGTATTATCTTGAATTAGAAGTATTGATAATGACCCAGAAAGAATTTAATGCACAAAAAATAAATCTTATTAATTTTAAAATAATTTCCGATATTGCTTTCCCCATCAACGGCATTTTCTTCTCTGCATGGAAAACCTTTTCATTGCTTTATTTCGATAAGTACAGGGTTGCCAATATTCGACGGACCCATCTACCAACCCTGTATCTTTTGACAGAGACATCAGATCGCTTAATGACATGCCGGGTTGGGAGCGTCAGTCCAAGCAGATTTTTGCCATAGAACAGTACACGCCACGCGAACGCTCCCAAATTGTTGAAAGTTACATTCAACAAAAGAAGACAATTGTGAAAACTCAACGTGCGTATAAAAAATTAAATAATGTGAAAAGCGCGCCTTCTAAGAATACCATTAAACGTTTGTCCTAAAGGTTTTCGACTGGTGATGCTCTTTCTAATCCAAAGAGAGCAAATCAAAACCGACCAAGACGTCGCCAAGGACATACCAAAATCGCCGTTCTCAGCAGTTGGGCATTGCTCGGACCACTTTACAACGAATTATCCGCATTGATTTGCATTTATTCCCGTATAAGATTCAATGGACGCAAAGATTGTTGCCTGCGGACAAGCCTCGTCGATTGGAATGGGCCCAAAGAGACATCGAAATCCGTCGGGTCCGTCGAATATGGGCAACCCTGTAAATAAATATTGAGTTGGAGAATACATTTTACAACGGTTTGTTTGCTGTTTGGCAAAGGGTGAGTATTCATTCGATAGAACTCGTCCTGCCCTACAAAACTATTTATGTTAATTGTATTTCTGAGTTATTTCATTTTTTATTAGTTTTGAGGCTTAGAAATGGAATACCTAAGATGCAAAAATCAACATTTTCGACACTTGATCTTCTTTTCTGATTTTCATTGAGGTCAAAAAGCTACCAGGGACATTAGCGACGTGTATAGAGAAGGTGTCCTGGGTGAGTCTAAAACAGGAAAATGGTTTACAAAGTTCAAAAATGGCGACTTTGAGGTCGGTGATATGTCTCGCAGCGAGTACCTTCTGAATTCGATGCAGAACGTATCAAGTCACCTTCGAAGGAGATTGGTCGTCAAACGGACTTACCGAAAAATTGGGAGCCTGGATGCGTCATGAGCTTCCTGAAAAAAAAAATAAAGAAAGTCGCCTTCAAATTGCTTATCAGCATCTCGCCCGCTATCGAGCAACTCGCAGTCATAAGCAGCGTGTTTTGTATCGAATCGTCACGGGAGATGAGAAGTGTGCCCTATACATCAACACGAAGCAAAGAAAGGAGAGCGGTAGCCGAGAGTCAAGCCGGATCTTCATTCGAAGAAGGTCATAATATGTGTTTGGTGTGACTGAGAGGGCATGGTGCACTGCGAAATGCGCGAAAAGAATGCCACGCTCAACAAGGAGCTCAACATTGCCCAGCTACACCGCGTGAATGAAGCTATTCGACTGAAAAGACCTGATTGACATGGTTAAAACGTACTCCTTCTCACGCCAGGCCCCACCTTGCACAAGTCGTCAAAGCCGCACCCCAAGAGCTCGAAAGGGAGGTCTTTGAGCATTTGCCGTATTCTCCGGACTTTGCACCGACCGATTACCATCTTTTCCGCTCCCTGTCAAACAAAATGAAAGACGTTACCTGCGACAACAAGAGGTCTGTAAGAACTGGCTCAACAACTTTTTTAACACCAGACCAGGCGATTTTTGGTGGAACGGCATCAAAAAATTTGTAGAAAGGTGGGAAGAGGTTATTAACATGAGTATGGGAATAAGTTTCCGCTCTCGTAAAAGAGGTGTCGCTGCTGATACTATTTTTGTGTTCACTCTATTAATATACTGGTGATTTGAAGATGTATATGTGAGGTCTCGATCGAAGTAGTTGACATTCATTTGAAGCGTAAAGATCCCTCTTTATCTGACCTCAAAAATGTCTACGCTCATTCCACAAAACCAGTATTTGCGGGAAGTCACGCTTTATTATTACCTTTTACAGTAGAAAAGTGAAAAGTGGAGTTGCAGTGTCGTACATTGATCAATATTTACAGTAATCACGCCCCATCAAATACAATTTGTAAAGAGTGGTTTCGGCGCTTCCAAAGTAACAATTTTGACGTGAGTGATAAAGATCGCGAAGGGGCATCGAAAAAACCGAAAATTCGGAGATACTCAGCTACAACAATTATTGGATGAAGACACATGTCGAGCCCTAAAGAGTTGGATGTTGACAGATCAACCGTCGGTAAAGGTTTGCACGCGATGAGAGTCGTCGAGAAAGCAGGTAACTGGATGCCACATCAATTGAAGAAGAGGGATATGAGAGACATTTGGTGACGCGTGAGATGCTTCTTGAACGGCAGAAAATAAAAAATTTCTGTATCGCATCATCACTGGCGATGAACAATGGATCTATTATGATAACCCTAAGCGTCGGAAATGTTGGATCCTGCCAGGTGAATCAAGTCCATTAACAGTGAGAAAAAATACTCATGCATCAAAGCTTATGTTGTGCATCTGGTGGGATCAGAAGGGTGTCATCTATTATGGACTCCTTAAACCATCTAAAACCATCACTGGCGATCGTTATCGACTGCAGCTAATGCGCTGGAATCGAGCTCTCAAAGAAAAGTGGCCGGAAAGGGGCAACAAACTGATTTTGCTGCATGACAACGCCAGGCCACACGTTGCTAAATCGGTCCAGAAATATTTTAAAAGACTGAATTGGTCCACTCTCTGCATTCCCCAGTCATTGCACCTTCGGATTACCATCTGTCTCGATCAATACAGTCAGTTCTTATTGGAGAGTGGTTCACTTCTTACGAGCGCACCGCAAGCTGACTCAGTGAATGGATCAAGCCAAAAGAACTCGAATTTTTCGTCAGAGGAATCCGTTTGCTGCTTGAAAGATAGAGTAAAGTTGTGGCTTCCAATATAATTGATTAACTTATTGATATAATTAATTGCTTTTGTTTAAATAAGAGTCTTCGGTAAAAACGGTGTCGAAGTTACTCTCCAACCTAACAAATCAAAAATTTGCAATCCAGAATTCAGACTCTTTTTGAGAGGCAGCAACTTTGTAACGTTCCTGGAAGACTATGAAAAAAAAGACTGAAAACTGAAAGACGTTTATTTTAACCACTTCGCACTACTCATGACATTCATCAGTTGGTCATTATCTACCATAAACCTGCAATACTAGTAGGTGTAGCGAAAAGGTGAGAAACAAGTTGACTAAGCCTTAGCACCACGAGGAGCACTTTAGCTAAGGAGCAGATTCTGAGATTATTCTATTTCATTCTCCATACAGTTACTGCTAGTGGAATTGAATTAAGGTAAAGCCTCACCGCGTGGATGCCCAATGAAGCTCCTAAGGTTTGCAATACGAGAAGAAGTTTTCTTGACCGCCTATAATCGACCCGCAGTCAGAAGGATATCATGATTTTTCAAGTTGCTGTTTCTTCCCCGAGCTCACTGAATTGATGCAAATCTCTCCTTTCCAGTAGTAAATTAAAGTTAGTTAAGAGGATTCTCTCATAATGTGGGGAAGCCGCCTCGAGGGTCCCCTGTCTAGCTAGGTACCCTTACGATATAACTTCAGGGCAATCGGGAATGTAAATGAAGAATGGTCGGCACGATCCGAGCGAGGGTTTTTATTTTTACAATTCATATGCGTTGTGGTAGCGCTTTACCCTCAAGTGGCCTTCTGAAGCCAGGCCGAGCCTGTTCATTTCCAGTACTTCTCGCCGCGGGACGTCAAGTATTGCTTCGCGGAGATGGAAGGCGATCATCCGTCGCTGCTGTGCCGCAGTCTTTCCAGACCCCTCATCTCTTTCGTAATCTCGGCCACTAAGTCGCATGCCGCATTCTATTTTTCCTTCGAGCCTAACACATGATGCTCGAATGTTTCCGCCGAAGCACGTTTTCCAAAGGCGTCCCAAGCGAGGGTGTACATTGGTATAGACACGCTGGGGCAAGTAGAGCTAAGTGCTTTAGAAGGCCTGATGAAATTCAATTTGATTACTTGTAGATTCATTTAAAGGGCGCATACCTATGCTAATACTCTAAATTGTGCAAGTGATAGCCACTTGAATCTAACTTAACTTATTATAAACTAAAAAGGCGGCTGCCATAGCCGAACGGGTGGGTGTATGACTAACATTCGAAAGTGTAAGGGTCCGAAAGCAACAAATGGCTGTGTTCGTAAATGCGACATGACTTGCAGCATAAACATCAGTGGCAACACTGCAAGTTTGACAATTGATACTTCTTATACAATTTTTGACAATTTGCAAATACGTTTGTTTGCATTTTTGAACGCGTATAATACTGAAATGGAAATTTTGCTGAATCTAACACAAGACGAAATTTTTAAGCAAAGAAAAGATAGATTTTCTTTAAATTTAAGAAAAAGAAGGCTATTGAAGTCAAAGAGAAAAATGTTTAGGTACAAATGTTGGTATTTAAAAAAAAAATACCTAAAAACAAATCGTTTATTAAAACAATAAAGTCGTTTCCCGAGGACATTTTCTATTCCCATTTCCGAATGAATTGGGCCACTTTTAAAGTAAGGTTTTATAAGTTTTATGAAAATTAATAATTTATAGTTTCACTTTAATTAGGCTTTGGAAAAGGCTTTGACTCCACACTGGGTAACTGCAAGGCTTGGCAGTACCAATTCCAAAGAGGCTTGCAAATTTGCTGCTGGAGGAGTCCTTGAGTGCCTTGTACCATAAACTTCGTCGAAGTCCTCAAAATACCTCCAGGATGTAGCTTCTCTACCGGAAGAATTATTTCTTTTCTTAATTCGCTTGTACGTTACCAAGAGATTTAAGAATTTTCTTTTTCTTTTTGAACGCTTGATTATTGCAGTGCTGCCATATTGGCATTTCTGAACGTTCTGTTTGTTATGCAATTGTAGTTTGCGCGTCATGTTGCATTTACGAACACAGCCTATTTCCGCCATGGGAAAGCTTCTCATAAAGAACCATGCCGTTGAGATACAACTTTAGGATATCTTTAGTTTCTCTTACCCATTTTGGGAAAAGGAAAAAGACGGCTGCTCAATTAAGAGCTAAAGGGGAATTTATTTCCTTTCCCATGATAATCAATTCCATACTCTCGGAACGAATTAGATTTATATCCAGCCAAAGATTGACGTTTCAGCAGCATGATTTATACATTTACGAGGAATAAGCTGCTATGACAACAACAATATCAGATGGAGAGAGTCGTCACTAGTTTTTTATTACTTTTTCTTTATTTAAGTCGATGCTATCAACCTGACTATATTAAGAGGATTACATTACAAAAACTATGAACTACTACATAAGATTAAACAATAATAGGACTAAATAACCGAATTAAACAGAGGCCCTGACATAGCAAAATTAAGATCAAGACTTCTAGGAAATCGATGAAACTTTTCAACTCCTCTTGTAAGAGCGGGAAATTAAGATAATTCGATCTGGGAGCTTCAACCTAAAATGGATTATAAGAACGAAGTATTAAGAACGTTGAAAGATCGGGTAGATCTGATCAGTCCATGCTGTCGGATATTATATCCTAAATAAGCATTAAGATTTAAACAAGTCGTCGGATCTCAAGTGATAAAACATCGATTAGCATAGCCAGCACTAAAGGATAACAAGATTGATAGTCCTTTGAAGTGTAGAGGTTGAAGGGCAAAACGTGAAAACTTGCATTAAACTCTTTCAATTTTAAGAGAATGGGAGGAATACATCGGATTCCAGATGACGGAGGTATTGAAATTGAAATTGAAATTTGAATAGGTCGAGCCAAGGAGCACCAGGAGATTTGGTGGCTCCTAAAACACTCAGGCTAAAAAGCCTATTGTATTTAAAGTTCTGAAAAGAGGGTAGATAGTCAAGGATGGAAGGAGAAAAGTATCAGAGGGAGAGGTAGGAAAGAATAGAGGCAGAGCCAAAGGTATTTAGTCCTGTGAGAATTTTCCAGATTCTTTGGCATATCTGTAAATATCCTCCAGTTTTAGAGAACAAATTTCACTCATTCTCACGACATTGGAACCGAAAACTCGTAACCGTGCTCTAGCAAAGGCTCGGCACTCATAGAGAAAGTGCTCAGTGCTATCCGCCTCATCCAAGCCAGGCAGGCACATTGGGTCCTCAATGATTCCAATGGTGGTCCTATGCCGACCTCATGGGTTGTGTCCCGTAACAATACCGACCATCAACCGAAAGTCTCTCCTTCCAAGTTTTAGTAAAAATTTTGACAGTTTTATGTTCGGTCTTGTCACAAAACACTTTGCAGTTCTGCAGCTTTCTAGACCGGATTATGGTTCTTTACGTATATTGCCTACATAAGCGCTGATCCAATTCATGATTCCTGCGGAACTGATTCCAATTATTGGCTCTGGCCCTTGTGTGGGAACCGTTGATCCACGGTTGGCCAATTCATCGGGAATTTCGTTTCCTTGAACACCGGAGTGTCCCTATGGGTATCAGGTTGTCTTTAGGTGCCAAAAACAGAATGTGCTGCTCAGATAGCATCTTAGAGATTTGCTGTGCCCCGAAGTTCCGTATTTGTGCCAGAAACCATATTTATGGAGTCTTTTGGATGCTTTTATTGCCTCCTGTTGTATCTTAAGATCCAAGTGGAGCAAATCAAGCATAGAGCATCGCCGGAGTTTGTACTCATGGCACCCGTAATGCATAAACATAGACTTCTTTGCAGCCTGTATAGTTTCTGGAGTATGGACTTCACCATGTTCCGTCGCCACCAGACCACAGAGGCGTAAGTGATGATTGGTCTTAAAAGTGCTGCATATATCCATATGACCACAGTAGGTTTCAGACCCCAGGTTTTACCAAAGGTTTTGTGGCATTGCTGAAAAATCCTAAACGCGCGATTCACATTCAGTGAAACTTTTGTCTCCCAAGTCAGCTTCCTTCTTATCCAAGATTACTGCTAGATATTTAACTTCATCGGAAAGACCAAGTGCCACACCTTTCAGTGTTAAAAAACTAAGTCCTTCCAATATCCGTTTTCTCGTGAACAGGACTAAGGTAGTTTTGTTCGACGAAAAGACCCTGTCCCATGCACCAGTTATACCTTCTTAGGTATTTATCCGATGTTAGCGCACAGACATCATCCGCATATGCTAGGACACGAAAACCGAGTTCCTGAATGGCAGAGACTTACTCGAACTTTGAAGGAACCTAAAGCATTATATAAGATTTAAGATTAAGATCTTATAAAAATGTATCCAATGGAAAGGAGATTCTGCAAAAAAGTTTCAAATCATCTGCGTAGAGTAAATATTTCGAATACTTCCAACAACGACCAGCGTCATTAATGAAAAGTATAAGCAAGATAGGACCAAGAATGCTAATTTGTGCTACTCTAGAAGTTGACACAAATGTATCTGATTTAGTACTCTCAATTTGAACAAATGAAATTCTATTTCTCAGGTATGATTTGAGCTTAAAAGGAAAGTTGAGTGGACGCCTAGATTTTCAAATGTCCAGATAAGACCAACGGCTAAATTTGTAAGAGAAGATCGTCCACGTCTACATTGGAAAGGAATAATTAATCCTTTGATAGGACATGCTAGCATTGACTACTTTTTCAATAATTTTAGAACACGATAGTCACTTAGATATAGGTCTATATAGTGGAATATTAAAGATATAGCTTAAGGGGTTAGGGGTAGTCAGAGGCCTGAAAAAATTATGATTTGCAATCATTTTTGAAGTGAAACTTCTTAGGCGTCGATGGACGAGTGAGAATGCAGAGTAAAATTTCTAGGCCATGCAACGTTTTGGGCATTTTCATTCCGCGAGAGAGAAAAAAAATATGACGAAGAGAGAGAGGAGAGAGAGAGCTATACCTTATATATGATATATCTTAGATACACTTTAGGGCATTCACGTCTTCCTTTTGTGGGGTGCATCGTCTTTCCTCCCACTCCTCCGCTTAGGCTCTAGCCTAAGTTGTCCGACGTTACTCGTATTGTAGGAGCAAGAGAGAACCATGTATACATTCTATACAAGGCGTTAGACTATTTTTTCTCGTAATATCGATAATGTACAATCAAAAACAAATATATGATATATTAGTTATCATAAACCAATCGTAACATTAGTACATATTGAAGCATCTAACGACAACAATATAAATTAAATAGAATATTTCATATATTAAATTAGTACTTACTATTATATTTTCTAAAAATGTTGTAAAATTTAGTGAGTGACGACGTAAATATAAAATAAACGGATTTTTTTTGTAAATTTTGTCTATTTGTATTCCCTGCAAATGTTGTGAATTTATTTAGATACATATTCTTTCTCTCTCTCTCTTTCTCTCTCTCTCTCTCTCTCTCTCTCTCTCTCTCATTCTCTCTCGGGTCTCTCCCTCTTTCTTTGTCTGCCTTGAAAATTTCACTTCCGTTATGTGTACTACGCAACACGAACTTTGGTTTTGCTCGTCTATTGCTTTATTTTACAAAAATAAAAACATAGCATTCATACCTCATGTTTCGACTTGACTGTAGCAAAATTTCAAAAAAAAATGTATGATTGTAAAAGTTATCGCTGTTTGTGTGGAGCTCGTTTCTCCAGAAGTCCCTTGCGGTGATCATCAAAAGAGAAATTAGTTTCATTAATATATAATCTTGTGCCTGATCGAAGCTTTGTTTTATCCAAATTAACAATATGGCGCCCTCAGGAAATATTTTTCAGATTTTCGAAAAAAAACCGAGAATTAATTGTTTAAAAAAATCGAAATTTTGAAAAAAAATCCTTCGATCAGGCACGAGTTTTTTATGTTTTTCAAAAGCAGTATAAATTTTATGTAAATCTATCAAGCGGTTTTTAAGTTGCAGTGATCACCAGTTCAAAAAACATAGTTTTGAGAAAAACGCATTTAATGAGCGCCTTTTGTTAATTGTTGAATAACTCGAAAGGTATTTGTCGGATTCACTTCAAATTTTCACACAATATTTTTAAGGTTTTATACTTTAGGAAAATGCAAAAAAAAAATTTAATTTTTTGAAAATTCTGACTACCCCTAACCCCTTAAAGGTCAACAAAGTGAATTTCTACAGTTTTTAAGTAAAAAAAAAAGATATTCCCTCAATGCCTCTTTTCAGGGAGGAAAAGCAACAACTTCAATATTTTTTATTTTACTTCTCTATTGAGTTTTTATTTAACACAAAAATTAATAAAGTGGCTTAGCCGTCTCCTTGAACTGAATCTGAATGGACTATCAACAAAGTCAATTGACGTTAATCGGAAAATGTGGAAATAAATTAGATTTGCACATGAAAAGAATATTTTTGGAAAAAGGACGCTTCCTCAAACGGGCAGGCAAAGGAAAAATGCACAGGCACACAAACAGCCATAAATATAATTTTTTTGTATTACTACGAAGCTGTCAGCTTAGGTGATTGTGAGGCACAGGCTGAGCAACGAAATTAGCAAAATCCAAAAACACGTTTCTAATTGTGTTTAAAGGAGCGGAAATGAGCAGCACATGCCACATAGCTTAAGTGTGAACACGAGCCGATAGAGCAGAATTTCGGATGGCACGCCACAAATGAGCAAATAATGAAGCAGCGTTCACATGTAATTCAGTTCAGCCAGGATGAGTGGATACTATTTAGGGTAATCAAGCGAGTTGGCAAACAGAAACAACCCTTTCGACAGCAGTAGCAAACAAATCAAAGCGTGTTCCATATATCCAAAAGGACGCAAATAAGAAGAACTACAAGTATGCAAATATGTGTGCGAGTGTGTGTGTGTGTGTGTGTAGAGCTGTGTATTGACATACATTCACTTACATATGTACTCACATTCATCGGTTGTCGTGTGATGATCAGTGGACAGCAATGAAACGGAAACTCAAAAAGTTTCCCAAGCAATTGAACACGCTTTCATGTCAACTACAATGATGATGAAAAACCGGACTAACCAGCCGTATGAGCCATATAAGCTATATAAGCAAGCAACCAATCGCACAACCAGCTAACCATTGCACTAAACCAATGAAGCAATCAACCAACTAACGGAGGCCAACACAACTAACTAGACAAGGCGTTGAGTGTGAGAAGAATTTAGCTCAGCTCTGCGGTTTGCCACTTTTCGGCATTTGAGTAAGCTAATGTTCGTTCTAACTGAAAGGGCGGGCGGGTGGTTGTGGAAGTGATTGAATCCGTTGGACATGTGTCAAAGCTTTGGGTTGTTTGTAACGATGAATGAAGCAAATTTCGCAGTTCAATGAAAATTTCCATATGCTTTGACAAAGGAGCGGATGAAGAGGTGGTCGCAGGATGCACATGACACAGCCAGTGGTTGAGCGCGGCAGAGGTGGTGTCAATGTGTTGCTTAAAAGATACTTTTTGACAAGTATTCGGCATTGGCAAGCGGCGGATGCTCGAATTGACGAGGGTCGTGCCATGAGTGTTTACACAGATTTCATGAGTAACAATTACTTTGACTATCCACTTGAGTGAGAATTGTTGCTGGAGGAGTGTACCACTTCTTTTATTCTTTCATAGGAATTATTATTTCTTTTTTGCAAATAATCGGTGACAGCCACTTCAAACAAAGCTAATACTTTTATCAAAAAAAGTCAACTACATATTACTGTTGCATATAAGATTTTATGCTATTTGTAGAACCAGCAAATAGCTATGAATTATCACAGCTAATAAGTGAGGCTGGCTGCATATGTAGAATGAGCCTTCCCGCGCGGAGCGTCTGCCAAGCGATCAACCGAATAGGCTGGTGGGGGAAAATGATCGTTGGACCTTCCCTTTCCACTAGAAACCGGTCCCAGTTTGCTGGCAACAGCGGTGCAGTCAACATCGCTCCGCGCGTGAAAGCTGTTTTAAAAGTGTGTTAGGATTTTGCAGTGGCGAAAATGCAGCGATCGTTGGAGCAACGTTACTCGATCAAATTTTGTGTAAAGCTAAACAAAACGAGAACCGAAACCATTGGGCCACTCAGGGAGGCTTACGGGGACCAATCTCTGTCCAGTGTCCAGGTAAAACGGTAGCACAAGTCGCTCAAGGAAGGCCGGGACAACGTCGAAGACGAACAGCGATCTGGTAATCTTTTTCGACTCTCGAGGCATCGTCCACAAGGAGTTTGTGCCTCCAGGAAGCACTTTAAACGCGGCATTTTACAAAGAAGTGCTCCTTCGGCTGAAAACCCGCGTCGCCCGGGTTCGGCCCGATCTCGTCAACAATTGGACTCTTCATCACGACATTGCGCCGGCGCACACCGCCTTCCTCTGCATCTCTGCATTGGCCAAGATGGGGGTTCCGGTGCTTGTCCACCCTCCCTACAGTCCAGACCTGTCCCCTCCGGACTTCTTCTTGTTCCCGCGCCTGAAAAGAAAGCTGAAGAGGAGGTGTTTCGACTCCATCGAGGCGATCCAAAAAAACTGTGACAGCCGAATTGAACGCCATTCCGGCAGATGAGTTTAAAAAATGTTTCCTGCAGTGGAAGGACCGCTACCAGCGGTGTATTGCCGCTCAAGGGTCCTATTTTGAAGAATATTAGTTGTATAAGCCAAAAGGTTTAATAAAACTGCTTAGAAAAATAAGGCTCATTACTTTTCAATCAAACCCTGTATGCTCCAAGCAGCTCACAACTTCCGGGCTTCGCCTAAGTATAATCTGTATATCTTTTGAACACCCATTCGAAAGCGAGCTGAGCTATGTCAGAAGATGAAGCAACCTCGGATAGTTGGTTGAGTGGTTTGGGACCCGTCACGTAAAAATTCTGCCCAATTAAAACTAAAATGAAGCCTCGGTCGTCGCATTCAGGTTCTGTCTTTTCCATGCTGGATAAAGAAGCAAAGCGAATGGGTCTGGTGGTGAACGAAGACAAAACGAAGTACCACCTGAAGAAGCGTGGACGATGACAGTATCTGATGAGGTGTCTGTTAAAGTGTTTGAGAGAAAGATTTTGTTGGAAAGTACCGTAGGCGATGGGGCAATAAGCTGTATGAGCTTTACGACGACATAGACATAGCGCAGCGAAAAAAGACCCTTCGGCTTCGTTGGCTGGGTCATGTCGTCCGTATGAATACAAACGCTGTGCTTCTGAAAGAACTGAATGCGGTGTCCGCTGGTGGTACAGAGGAAGAGAAAGGCCTCGTCTGCGTTGGAAAGATCAGGTGGATCAGAACTTGGAATCACTTGGTGTTTCCCATTGGTGTTCATAGTGTTTTTCAAACATTCGGCTAAGAACAAAACTTTGGTCGATTGTAGACTTGCCTCTACGAATTTCGCATTGGTAGTCTTCAATTATTCTTTCGGCATATTCGTTGATTCATTCATAGAGAAAATTTGTGAAGAGCTTGTAGGTAGTGAGATACCACGATACTTATCGCATTCTCTCTTATCACCTTTCTTGTGGAAAGATTATACAGCCTAGAGATGCAGCCTCAGATGGTACGGATTCTTTTTCCCATACGTCGATTATTAAATGTAACTCCTCACCACCTTTTTTCAGGAGTTCAGCCGTTATAGAGTCTTCGCCGCTTGCCTTCAGATTTCGGAGCTTATTTTGTCAAATTCTGGGGGAAGGATAATATTTTCAGCTGTAGTTAGAGGACCCCAAGGTGAATGCTCGTTTTGATGCTTATTATTTAAAAGGTTGTCAAAATGTTGTCGCCATCTTTCTAAGTTTTCCTGGTCTGTTTGTAATATATCACCGTGTGCAGATAAGCAAATATTTATTTTAGGCTGAAATATTTTCGTCTAGTTTTTAATTTTCCGATAAAACTAAGCCACATTACACTTTGCATTTATCTCTCTTTTCTTTTTATTTGTAACTTTTCTATATAGCTGCCGTTCTTTTTGAAACATATTCCGCTCGTACTCTGCTGGTGCCGCAGTCTATAAAGTTGCGCCAGCTTTCATTTTTGGCACTAGTGAGCTCTTTACATATTCATCATCAAAACATTCATTTTTGGATCGCTTCGGTAAGTACCCAAGAACCTCCTTGAACGAGCTGTATATGCTCTTTGCTCCGGTATTCCGCCCTCTTGCATTCAACGTAGATTGGAAGCTGATTTTAATAACTTATCTGAATAAAGGGTTTCTAAGTTATATTTTTCTCTTTTGAAGTTGTTTTTAGACGCAACAACTGTCACCCGCTGCACAGTGTGACTTTTTTCACTTTTAGGATGCCAAAATTAATAACAGCCAAACCAATAGAGCAATTCATTTCAACTTTTGCAGTGTGGTTCTTCTTCTTAATTGGCGCTATAACCGCTTACGCGATTTTGGCCGAGTTTAACAAAGCGCGCCAGTCGTTTCTTTCTCGTGCTAATCGGCGCCAGTTGGACACACCAAGTGAAGCCAAGTCCTTCTCCACCTGATCTTTCCAACGCAGTGGAGGCCGCCCTCTTCCTCTGCTACCACCAGCTGGTACCGCATCGAATACTTTCAAAAACGGAGCGTTTGTATCCATTCGGACGACATGACCCAGCCAACGTAGCCGCTGGATCTGTATTCGCTGCGCTATGTCTATGCCGTCGTAAAGCTCATACAGCTCATCGTTCCATCGTCTGCGATATTCGCTGTTGCCAACGTGCAAAGGTTCAAAAATCTTACGCAGAATCTTTCTCTCGAACACTCCAAGCGTCGCTTCATCGGATGTTGTCATCGTCCAAGCTTCTGCGCCATACGTTAGGACGTATGGCATATTGCAGTGTGGTTGCAGATACCTAAATCTGATTTGAGAATAAAAATGGGCGTGATACGCCCACTTTTTCTCCTTGCCCACATATAAGGTAAAATTTCACTTAATCATATTTTCTACTTTAAAAGCATTTTCCAGTGCCAATTTAAATACAAATTGTTTAGATTTCTTAACTTTAGCTTAGAGGCTTATGACTAATATTTAAAAGATTTCATTTAGCCCCTGGGTACCTTTTTATACTAAATTATACTGCTCAATGAAGGAGATAATCACAAATTGTTTCAATGATAAATA
Organism: Anastrepha obliqua; assembly: GCF_027943255.1. Lineage (NCBI taxonomy): Eukaryota > Metazoa > Arthropoda > Insecta > Diptera > Tephritidae > Anastrepha > Anastrepha obliqua. Next base: position 15,180,221 of record NC_072893.1, read on the forward strand.
TGCCACTAATCTTTATTTTATTAATAGTAAGCCAATAAACAGTTTCTAAAGATTAAACATAACAAAACATAAACACTTATTCGAAAGCAATTATTCATAATACTTCTTCCTGGGCCAGCAATGCAATTACATCTTGAGGCAAAGTCCCGCGCTTGGTTTTCGATGGCTTGCGTAAGCTACAAATGTAGGGATCGGATGATATTAGAAGCCTGTGCAATAAATACTCATTGGTTTGAGTTCGTGAACTTGTATACCATTCGCGATAATTTCTGACATCTTTATTTCTCGATTCTTGCGCTTCTTCGGAAAGCTGACCAATAGGAACCATGCATGAGGATATTATATGTCTTGAATGGAACAGTATTTTATGCAGACTGACTGGCATATTGTACCACTCATATTCCCTCAAATAAACGTGTGTCTTTCATGTGTACCTCGCGTGTGTCTCTCACGTGTACCTCAAAGGCCTCAGCATTTATCTGAAATTCACACCCTAAGCAAGACAATATGGTGAAAAGCCTTTTTAAGAGACATAAGTTAATGCCTGTAATGTCTGCAGTAACTTCTGCATTACTAAAAAAACGTCGTGCTGTGTTCCCGTCATTTGTATTGTTTTTCTCTTTTGGCATATCAATTAAAAGCCCAGTTTCGTTTCTAAATCTGCTTTGAATGCTTTCCTTCCTCTGTTTCAGTTTTTCCTTATTTTCGGCGCCTCTTACACACCATGTCCTTAGTTCCAACCGATATGCAATGTGCAACATACACTCCATGCACCGTATCCATGAGTGAAGTGGTGAAATGCCGAATCTTAGCATGTTTGCGTCAACTTTCCGTTCCGACAAAGCGCTAAAATTATTCATATCCTTCGCTGAAGCACCACATATATAACACGCTTGAGATGAGGTATATGCTGAAAGTGCATTACATACTTTACCGTCAATCATACACAAAATTAGTGTACTAGTAACTTTAAAGTTCAAATTTTCCATCTTAATTATTGTAGGAAGAAGATCAGAAATTTGGTCTTCCACAATCTTTACTTCTCTCACAATAGCATCTCGCGTTTCTTTTTCAAACAAAAATTTAATGGGACGGCAATATCTGGTTGATTATGGAACAGGGTTCCTCCATATAACAACTCTACGTTCATTAACTAGAGTATACATTTGGAGAAGTACGAGTGAAACAAAAAACATGCTGCTATCAGATTGATTTTCTTCGCTGAACTTTTGCTTATACCGTTTTTGCTCCGAGCCATCGCAACGACAGCAGTACTTCTTTTTGTGCGTTACACAACCTTTTTATACTATGATCAATAAGCGCTTGCAACTCAATTTCGGCATACGTTTCGGTTACTGTGATTTTTTCTGTGTAACATAAAGCTTTGGACTTTTTTATGCAGTTATACGACGGATATAATTTGGGATTTATTTCTGCTGCATGCTGTCTATGCATATTATAGTCATGTGTTGAATCATTTGCATCTATTATCAGCGCAAGTGCTTGGTCTGGCGATAAACTTTTGTTGCGCTCTTTCGAAAGTCGAGATTTTTTCAACACGGTACCTCTTGACGGTGAAGACAAACACAGCTCTTTAAATAATATTGCGTAATTTCTCTTACCGTTTGATCTAAGTCCCATTTCTGCCGCCATTAACACTTGTTCGCTATTTGATACTGCTAAAAGACTCTTTGCTTTTCTTTTCTTTGTGCGAAGAGAGAAATCGGAAAACGCCACATGTGGTCTACCTACATTGGGTCTAATAGAGGATGAAGTTGATGGCCCAACATCAAGACGATATTTTCCAAAGTCTTCACTCTTGGAAAACCAACTATAATTACGGGCTAGAACACGGGCCTTAACTCGGCAAGACCCCTCCCACTTTGAAGAAAATTGGTAGCACAGTTTTTTAAATATGAAATATCAAAAATAATATTAAGCTATGGCTGTTTTAGTGATATTTTACTGAGCGGATTTGTATCGATAGTAAAAACTTTATAATCCTCTTACTTACCCCTGAAGTACAAAATTGTGGAAATTTAATCAGCAAATACTCCATTTTATGAAATTGATACTTATTCGTATTATATCTTTTGACAAACTTCACAGCGATGTTCGGATAATAAATAAAAAGTATTCAATTGACGCACCGGCTTGTGTTTGTAAACGGTTATCTTTCTTAAAACTATTGTTTTGATAAATTTTGAGTACACTGTCGTAAAATTTGGTCATTTTTACACAACATACCGAAAGAAAATCATTTTCGCACAACTTATTTTTTTTTAATTTTGGCATCCTAAAACGATAAAAAGTCACAGTGTGCGCTGCCTTAATCTAATGTTTATCAAATAATGATCAGAGTCGCAGCAAGCTCATCGGAGCGAACGGACGTTAAGTACTGTACACCTTCTATCTACCAGCACATGATCTCTCTGGTTAACTTTTTGGCTTCCAGGGACTTACCACGTTTGTTTGTAGATTAGAATTGTGCAGAAAGTGCATACCAGAAACCTCTTTCACAAAGTCTTCCTGGCCAATTTTAGCGTTAAAGTCACCCAGTAATACTAACATACTGGTGCTAGCGATTTTATTGCTCTCTTTAGAAAGCAAATCGTAAAAGGTATATTTTTCTTCATTTTTTGCACCTTCGGTTAGAGCGTAAATTGAAAATATTATCACCTCTTGGAATTTGCCTCTTAATTTGAGGATACATAGTATATCAGTCACGGGCTGAAATATGATCAGACTCTTTGTTATTTTCTTCCTGACATAACACTCAACTCCGTTTGCTCCATTTCCATTTCAAACTTGCGCATGAACAATTTATGTAATGCTATAAACGGCGTTTTGCGGCGAGAAGCTGAGAAGCAATTTGAAGACGACTTTCTTTGTTGTTTACGTTGAGCTCTTCAGACACCCAGGCCTCCAATTTTTCGGTAAGTCCCATTGAATGAAGGTGACTGAAAATCGTTTTATGATTGCAATTCTTTTTTTTTTTGGCAATTCACGACTGGTTTGGCGGCTTTTCTCTTTCAAAAGTGATCTGAGACGTTCTTCATCAAATTCAGAAGACCTTCCGCTGCAAGACGTGTCATTGACGTCAAAGCCTCCTTTTTGAACTTTTCCAACCATTTCCGTGATGTAGACTCATCTATGACACTTTCTTCTTACACATCGCAAATGTGCCGAGCTGCTTAGGCAGCTTTTTTGATCTCAATGAAAATCAAGCAAGGTCTGGTGTCGAAAATGTTAATTTTTGCGTCCTGGGTATTCCATTTCTAAGCCTCAAAACTAATAAAAAATCAAATAACTCAGAAATACAGTTAATATATAATAGTTTTGTAGGGCAGGACGCGTTCTATCGAATGAATAAGTATTCATTGCCAAACAGCAAACAACTCGTTTTAAAATAAAATAAAATATAAAAACTATGAACTACTATGAACTTATTCCGCAAACCAATCTCTCGGCACCCACACTACTTCGTGGAGATTACGTGCACTTCATTCGCAGTTGACGGTAAGGTCGATATAGCCTTAGCTTGTGAAGATAAAAAAAATCTTTGGCGCTTATAAAACCAAACAAGAAAAAGATCACTTACAGAAACGCATTAATAATCAGGTGTACCAGTTAAATTTTCCCCTCATAACTGATATTATTTCTCAATAAATGCCTTGCTTTCTTACACGACTATTGAACTCATTACATTTCCATTGCCATCCGGTGGCTCACCACACACACAAGCACAATAAAAAACTTTACATGTGTAAGTACATTTGTACGAACACAAAATGCGTAAATTTGATGTGATGTGATATGAGTGAACGGTTGGTGAAGAGGACCTGTCAGTTAGCGTACGTCACGAAACATCAACGATAAGCGTTAACTGTGTTACCGACATGACAGCTGGCTGCGAAACGACAAACACCAGCAAGAAGATACTACAAATAAGCGCACTAACGGAGCTAGCGACGAGACTGCATGCGAAGATGTACCTACGGCGGGACAATTGGTTCGGCGGGAGACAGCTGCACATCGCAACAGAACACATCACTCATTAATTTCTTCATTCACTTCACTCGCAGTTGATTTGGACGTGGCGTTGCAATGGCGCGGCGGATGGATGGATGAACAGATGAATGTAATGCTGGCTCGAATGCATTAGTAAATGCTGTGTGGTTTTGTTTGAGTGCAAGTTTTACTTGCGTATAAATAATTTGGACGTATGAAGTTATGGAATGGGAGGTATTTATGTAAGTCACCAAATAAAAGAGAGCAAATTAGCAACGAGTATCTATGAACGACCTAAAACGAGCAACTAAGTTATGAATTCGAAATATTTTGATTTTAAATACATTTTTATGCGATTTTAAAGAAACGTTTCATATATTCAGTATGTCAATCTAAAAGAATGAGCTTAATAGTAAAGCATATCGGCCGCCTTATGGGGTTAGGGGGTCCGAAAAATTGATAATTTTCAATAACTTTTTTTGCTAGTCAATTGCTTTATTTTACAAAAATAAAAGCATAGCATCAATATATCTTGTTTCGTTTTGACTTTATCAAAATATCAAAAAAATTGTAATTGTAAAAGTTATCGCTGTTTCTCCAGAAGTCCCTTGCGGTGATCATCACAAGTCCTTGGGAATTCATCTAAAATCAATCGGACAAGAGAAATTAGTTTTATTAATGGATAATCTTGTGCCTGATCGAAGCTTTGTTTTCAAAATTAACAATATGGCGGCCTCAGGAAATATTTTTCGGTTTCCAAAAAAAAAAAACCGACAACTAATTGTTTAAAAAAATCGAAATCTTTGGTGAAAAAAATCTTTCGATCAGGCACGAGTTTTTTATGTTATTCAAAAGCAGTATAAATTTTTTTGAAATCTACCAAGCGGTGTTTTGAGAAAAACGAATTTAAAGTTTTGCTATCTGCTCCGGAGCCCCGAGTGCCCTTTGTTAATTTTTGTATAAATGGAAAAGTATTTGTAGGATTCACTTTAAATTTTCACACAATAATTTTAGGATATTCTACTTTAAGAAAATGCAAACACAAAAATCAAAGTTTTTGAAAATTCTGGCTACCCCTAACCCCTTACGCCAAAAATATGAATGTGGAAATTTTCCAATTTTGGCAAAATGTTTAAATGTCCTTATACCCTTTGGCTGTTCTACAGGGTTTGATTGAAAAGTAATGAGCCTTATTTTTTTAAGCAGTTTTATTAAACCTTTTGGCTTATACAACTAATATTCTTCGAAATAGGACCCTTGAGCGTCAACACACCGCTGGTAGCGGTCCTTCCACTGCAGGAAACATTTTTTAAACTCATCCGCCGGAATCGCGTTCAATTCGGCGGTCACAGTTTTTTGGATCGCCTCGATGGAGTCGAAACGCCTCCTCTTCAGCTTTCTTTTCAGGCGCGGGAACAAGAAGAAGTCCGAAAGAGACAGGTCTGGGCTGTAGGGAGGGTGGGGAAGCACCGGAGCCTCCATCTTGGCCAATGCATAGGTGTAGAGGAAGGCGGTGTGCGCCGGCGCACTGTCGTGATGAAGGGTCCAATTGTTGACGAGGTCGGGCCGAACCCGGGCGACGCGGGTTTTCAGCCGAAGGAGGACTTCTTTGTAAAATGCCGCGTTTACAGTGCTTCCTGGAGGTACAAAATGTTTAGCTTACTCAAAATGTGATCGAGTAACGTTGCTCCAACGATCGCTGCATTTTCGCCATTGCAAAATCCTAACACACTTTTAAAACAGCTTTCACGCGCGAAGCGATGTTGACTGCACCGCTGTTTCCAGCGAACTGGTACCGGTTTCTAGTGGAAGGGGAAGGTCCAAAGATCATTTTCCCCCACCAGCCGATTCGGTTGATCGCTTGGCAGACGCTCCGGCCCGCAGACGCGGGAAGGCTCATTATTTTTCAATCAAACCCTGTATGTTACAGTAAAATCACTAGGAAACTACAAGTTATTTGTCTTTTATCAAAAATTACACCTTCTAATTTTCATACTGCAAAAAACTTTTCTACCTGATTTTCCAAAATTTTGTTGTCTTCACATTCATGTTTCTATTATAAGGTAGACGGTATACTATTCGTTATATTTTTTTGTGTAGAACAAATTACGAAATTTATTTTTAAAGATAATACCTTTGTAATATTCAGACCGTTTCAAATGTTCTCGTACGAGATGAGAGGGATAAGTTGCTCACCGAAAAGATGACGCAGTAAATCCATTGTTTTACGGGCTACATTGGGAGTAGCGCCGTCTTGTAGGAACCAAATTTTGTGGGGATCAAAGGCTTCGATTGTCGGCATCAAAAAGTCTTTTAGTGTTAGTCGATAGTGTTCACCATTCACTGTCATATTGGCGCCCGGCTCGTCTTTGCAGAAATGTAGACCGATGATTCCTCCAGGCCATAGGCTGCACCAAACGATTCTTTTCAATGGAGGTAATGGCTGCTCTTGAATGGCTTCAGGTTTCCCTTTAGCCCAAATATGGCGATTTTGCTTATTTACGTATCCGTTAAGCCGGAAATGAGCCTCACCGCTTTACACCATAAGTTGACCTGAGCGGCCGACGAACACTTTTCAAAGAGCGTAAGTTTTCGTAATACAGTTGAATGATTCGTAAACTTTGTTGAGGCATAATTCTTTCCATGATGAAATATCAATGAATACTGAACAAAATATGTATTTAGTTTGGCAGTACTCACGCGTGATCTGTCGAAAAATTTCAATTGGAAAAATAACCTCCAGTCTGATCGCCCTTTCCAAGTTAAAGTAAAATTGCTGTAAAGTGTATGTATATTAATATAAGGATTGCATTTTAGATTTCAAGCCCAATATTCCAAGTTTCAAAATAATCCCCTTGGCAGTCAATATACTTGCACTTGCTTGAACCAATTTTCGATGCACTTTTGTCACTCAGAAGTGGATACTTCCAAAACGAGATGTATGAAGACTTCAAGAGTTCTCTCAGGCGTTGAAAAACGTTGTCCTAGCACTACATTTTTGATGTTCCGGCACAAAAAGAAACAATTAGGTGTCAAATCAGGCTGTAAGGCAGATGACCTATTACTTCGATCTTTTGAGTGCTCAAAAACTTTCATGTGTGAGTCGATACGTGAGAGCTCGCATTGCCTTGGTGAAGGATGATTTGTCTTTGGCGGTTGGTTTTCCTTAACTCTCCAAAAAACGTCTGCCACACAAATGGTTGTGCACCACTCAGAGTTGACCATTTTAAGTTTTAAGCCAGCTTTAAGTCAATTCCAAACGGCAAATACTTTTTATGAAGAGCTTTTTCACTCGGAGGTTTGCCAACGTCTGTCGAGGTGCGACCGCTATTAGAAACAACTTTTTCTTCATTTTGGTGTTTGGCGGAGTTTCGAACCTACGTATTCCGAATGGTAGTCATGTATCAACCCATTGGGCTTAGTCGGCCGTAGTCTCGCTTGCTTTTGATTAACCTAAAGTCTTTGGAAGTAAGACGATCAGTCCTCCCGATCTAATTTGTTTATAACAATTTCAATGGCAGTAGCTCATTTCATATGGAAAGAATAAATTTTAATAAAACACAGTGTTCTTTACTTTTTCTATGGTGCTAAATGTTAAAGGGAGTATTCGCTTAATTCTTTTCTTGTTCGAGCTTTGAATGAATTTAATTCGAATGTCGGATTCTATCCAACTAATAGGTCTATGAATAAGTTCGTGCGGTTTTTTTTCGAAATTTGAATTTCGGATCATTCCCATGGCTTTTAAACGTTTGGAAATGGTTGATTGATCAACTCCCAAAGTTTTTGCAACCTCTTCTTGCGTTTGAGCCGGATCTTGATCGAGCAATTCCTCCAATTCGGTATCCATGAACTTTGGCGGCGCACCCTCGCGTTCTTCGTCTTCCAAGCCAAAATCACCACTTTTAAAGCGTGCAAACCACTTCTGGCACGTTCGCTCAGCTAGAGCATGCTCACCATAAACTTCCACCAAGATACGATGACTTTCGGCTGCTTTTTTCTTCATATTAAAATAATGAAGAAGAATTCCCCGCAAAAACACATTATTTGGCACGAAATTCGACATTTTCAAGTGTGGTAAAAATATTGTTGTTTACGCTTCAAATAAAAAACTTATACTGACGTTTGTGCCTTACGACAGTAGCTCTCCAATGAATGTTTGGAAATGTGGATCGATGGAATAATAATCAAGTTACGCCATCTGTTGTAAAACCGCACGAACTTATCCATAGACCATCCATATTAAATCTTTCTTCTCCGAAAAGTCTATTCTTAATTACGTTACATTCTTTTTCTTAGGTATTCAAATAATGACTGGGTTAGCTTAAGTTAGCCAGATTGCCTGTCTAATACAAGACACTCACTCGGTGGCCTAAGGCCCATTGTGATACCTGCATTTGATTTTCATCCCCTAACTAAGTTGCTTAAACCCCTTAGATCTGTTTAAGAAGGTAAATAAACCTAGACATAGACTAAAAAATAAATAAAAAATGAATGTATGCGGTTCCCACTAATGCCCAATTATGCCTCTAGCTCGCGATACTCGTATGCCACATGACGATCTTGCGTTGTAAATTCACCCACAGCCTCGATAAATTAACGCATGAAACTTTTGATAAATTAATTCTATATTTCGGGGAAAGCAGACTTTTATGCCAGTAAAAGGGGCCGAAGGGCCATTTATTGGATCAACCCCATTTTGCGACCTTAAACAAAAACAACCTAAAACCGGAAACTAAAAAAATGGATCCGGATAAAAGCCAAGGAATATTAAAATGACACAGACGGCCTTAATCACTAAAAAAGTTACTGAACTTTAAACCAACAGAATAAAATCTACTCTAACCTTAGATAAAAATGGTCTTAGACAAGATCTCTGTGGAACACTTACAGGCCACTTTGCCTGCAATACGATAGGATCTATCACTAGTTTTTGCAGCTTCTGCTATAATAAGGAGGTGTCCATGGAACACTTGATCACCAACTGTGAAGCATCAGGTCACCGGAGACACAAAATCCTAGGATGAATCCTTTCAGAGGATGAATACTTACAAATACTCCCTCCCAAGAAGCTATTTTCACTCCCTGCAATACTAAAACAATAAAATTAAGCACTCAGGGGCGCACAAGAGATCAATTTGGTTGCAGTGCATAATGAATTATGGGCCATTACACGTAGTGTTGCGAGGGTGCAATATATAAGAGGCCACCCTGGTATATATTTTAAAGTGCGCGTTGATGTATACTTCGAACTATGCGTTAAAGTACGATAACCGGTGTGCTTTTAGTGGCATGAGCACAATCGATATCGATAACTATAGTTCGTCAGCTGAGAATCGCAAACTGTGTTAAAATTTCTGTTCGATAAGATTTGGCGAGTCCTCATGAATCGTTTAACACCAAAACAACGCTTCCAAATTATGGAAGTTTACTTAAAAAAAAAATCTGTGGGGAAGGTTCATAGGGCGAAGTGTTGAAGAAGACCCCGAAATGTTGACTCGTCGCCGTTCTCAACTGTCCTTGGCCAAGTGACCAAGTGAAAAATTCTACGTACAAGGCTTGTCATCTTCTTCTTCTTACACGATTTTGATCGAGTTTAACAAAGCGCGCCAGTTCTTTCTTTGTTGTGCTTATCAGCGTTAGACGGACTACCAAGTGAAGCCAAGTTCTTCTCCAAAGCCTTACTCCTCCTCTGCTACCACCAGCTGGTACCACATCGAATACTTTCAGAGCCGGAGCGTTTGTATCTATTCGGACGAAATGACTCAGCCAGTGGAGCCACTGGATCTTTATTCGGTGCGGTATGTCTATGTCGTCGTAAAACCCATGCAGCTCATCGTTCCATCGCCTGCGATACTCGCCTTCGCTAATCAATTCACTCAAAGGGACGCTTCATTGGATGTTGTCAACGTCCACGCTTCTGCACCATACGTTAGGACGGGCATGATGAGAGCCTTGCAGAGAGTTAGTTTTGTTTACTACTCATTTGCCTACTTAGTCCAAAGTAGCACTTGTTGGCAGGAGAGATTCTTCGTTGGATTTCAAGGCTTACATTGTTTTTGGTGCTAAAACTAGTTCCTAGATAAATGATGTTTCTTCCAACCTCGAACTCATAACTGTTAACAGTGACGTGGGTGACGATACGCGAGCGACTGTTTTTATTATGATAATATTGGTATAGCGAAATTACGTATGGAACAAAATATCGGCCAAATGGCCGCCGCGGTCTCGGCGGCACACCTCCATCCGATGGTCCAAATTTTCGATAACGCTGAGGCATAATTCAGGTTCTATGCCATTAATGTGCCGAATTATCTCATTCTTTATCTCTTGAATTGCTGCGGGGTTATCGACGTACGCCTTTTCTTTCAAATAACCCCAAAGAAAGAAGTCCAACGGTGTCAAATCACATGATGTTGGCGGCCAATTGACATCGCCGCGACGTGAGATTATTCGGCCATAAAATTTTTCGCGCAAAATAGCCATTGTTTCGTTAGCTGTGTGACAAGTGGCATCGTCCTATTTAAACCACTTATCCTCCACATCCATATCTTCCAATTCGGGCTATAAAAAGTTCGTTATGATCTCACGAACACTATTCACAGTAACTGCCTGACCGGCCTCATTTTGGAAAAAATGCGGCCCATTGGTGCCGCCAGTCCATAAACCGCACCAAATAGTCGCTCTTTGTGAGTGCATTGGTTTTTCGGCAATCACTCTTGGATTATCATTCGCCCAAATGCGGCAATTCTGCTTATTGACGAATCCACTGAGGTCAAAATGTGCCTCATCACTGAAGATGAAGTGCGCGATATGCATTTTGATTTGAACGCCCGTTTTCATAATAAGCCTGAATAGCTTTAACGCGTTGCTCGATTTTGTATCTTTCCACATTCCAAATTGAGTTAGTCTGAAATTGAAAAATGGCAAATGGAATGTAAAAACAAACTTGACGTTTGGGTGTGGTTCGCATTCATCATCGGCCCTTGAAATTGAACCACCCCTTATAAGAAGTTTGCAAATGGCGGTCGAAATTTTTCGTGAAGAACGAAATCCTACCCCCTATAAATGATATGTAGCCCGAACTGTGCCAAGAACTCATGAGCATTTCGATATACGCATTCTGTGCTGTCTATGTGGCAGGCCTGTAACGCTCATTGTGTTTCATACGTAAATGCCATAAGTTGAAAAGAAATTTTGTTCATTTATTGATAAAATAAAATCTGCGGTGCTAATGAATCACCCTGTACAGGAAAATTCAAATACATTGCATTCTTCGCCGCTGCTCTTTCTTGATATAACTGCTACCCTTCAGTACTCCAATTTCAGTAATTCGTACAAAGGAATTTCCTGTTTAGTTGTCGCCTTTTCCCTCCAGTTGAAAAGTCCACTTTTCTCCAAATATTTCGGCCTCCTCAAATGTGGCCGGTTACGATAGAATTCTATGAGCTTCTTCACCGAACGCAAATGGCCAATACCCTTAAATAACTTGGAGCAGGAGAGTATATCATCGGGGAAAACGGTGGTTATAGGTTGATCACGATCCATTGGTACCCAAGGCCGCTCTTCGTAGGGAACTGTACGCCCAAAAGCGACAGTTATCACCTTCTTTGGCACATCCCACAACAATTCCTGAATGTAATCCTCATACTTCAACTCGATAGCCATCTGTTGGTGAAACAGTGTAATTTAGAATTTCAGCAAAAACAACTTTCAACATCGGCTGCATAGCTGTTGCACGCACCTCTGGCAAGTTCCACTTGTCCGCTACAGCTTTGGCGATGGCTTTTACTTCCTTTGGCTCGATTTGTATGGAGGCTAAAAGCCGACGGTCACCCTCAATGGAGAAGAGAGATTTCAATTGGGCATTTGTTATATCCGCCTCACGATTGCTACCCAGCGAATTCAGCCATTCAGTGAAACGCTCCGCTGACTGCAAACGGAAGTAAACTCAAATTTGTAAATAGGTATGTATTCAAAAGCTTTAACGAAGCTTCGCTACTTACCGCGTCCATTAAATACTCCGCCTGTTCATCGAGTGTTTTTTCTGCTAAACTGCGTTCTAGATGGTAAATTTTCGACTCCCATTTAACGCGTTCCCTGCGTGGTTTACAAATGTAGCCCGACGTCCAGTTGACTGGTTTCTTCGCTTTTGCTTTACGTTGCACTTCTGTGTCGAGTTTCACTTCGAACTTGACAAACTCATTTTCGAGGCGTTCGATTTCAGAGCAGGTGCTTTCATTGAAAACCGCCTGTGGGGTAGAGGTAGCGCTTATCACATCCACTAGCCTTACTTCTACTAGCTAACCAATTCACGTTTTCTCTTTACCTTTTTGTTCTCTTCTCTCCGCTCAGCCTCTTCATCTGTGCCAAATGATTTTGGTGTTTCCACCGCAGATTCGTCAATATACACCAGGCGGTCGTATTCGTCGAACTCGTAGGGCATAATTTTCTTGATGCGCTCTCGCAAATCATCTGGTAGCGTCACGGAGAGGTCATAGTTCTTGATTAGATCTTTGGCTGTTTTTTGGTGTGCTGCATCCTCAATTTCATGTATCACTGCCTTCCAATATTCTTTGTTCAACAGCATTTTTAATAAAATTATTAGTTAAAAAAGTGTTTAGTAAAAAAATATATATATTGCAATTGATGGAATATGATTTCAAATAGAAAATTTTGTTAAGGGGTGGAAAAAGCTATCGTGTCATTTGGTTGTCGCTCGAGCGTCATGGTCGCTAGGGCGACTTTGAAAATTGTTTACTTGGCAGCTTTTTTGCGCATGCGCATGTGAAGGTCGATATGCCTCCAAAGCTTTATCGCTTATTTAAGCTTTTTTGCTCGACTTGGAGCTTGTGCGGTTCGTGGCTAGGAAAAACTGTTATACATGCCAGCTTTCATTCACAATAGTCTAATATTCTCAAGTTCTGAAAGTAGTAGTTAGTAGAAAACGACCGAAGTCGACTTTTACTGCAAACCATATCGCGTACATGCAAATCTGAAAGGCTGTTTTGAATTTTTTCTTAAGGAATAAAATTTAAGAAATATTCTGCTAAAAATCGGTTTGTCTTTTGACAAAGCAGACCTGAAACCAAACAGAACTTTTGTGGTCGAACATGGCCATAGCCGAAGACCAAGTTCGGTTGTTCTCTAGCATTACAATAAAAAATTAGGTTCCCGTAGACCATTTAAATTTTAAGCGGTTGAAAATTTTCTGAAAAAGCTCTCAAAATATTCTGAAAAAATCTGCTTATGGTCACATTTGCCTTTTTTCCTAGTTCACTCCAGTCCGGAGCATAGGGTTCCGACCAAACGCTTTCATCGTAAACGGTTCTGAACCGTTAGTTTTACGCCATAAAATGTGTTGTAGGCATCTGCTAGCTGCCGCAGCATCAACCTTCTCCAAATATTCTTTGGGCAACCGCGACCTCTGCTCTCTTATCCAGTGTCATTCTCGTGATGCTATCTGGTGGTTTCCTTAACGTGTGACTTGTCCATCGCCATTCTCTATATTTAATTTGTTGTAGGATGGGCTTCTCTTGGCGTACATCTCCACAGCGCCTTGTTGTTGATGGTGTGCGGCCAGAATGATGCGGGCTGCTACAACGGGCCGATTTGGTTTAGGAGATATTACTTCGTCTTGCCAGAAATTTTGTGAAACATTTTACAATGCATACGGCGAGAACAAATAAGCAGAAAAAGTTCCGTTATTTTTTCTTTTGTTCGTCTCATAAATTAGACTCAGTTTCGTGGTAAATTTCGCTAGTTAACAATGGAGTGAGGAGCTAGGGAAAATCGCATTGCAGCGATTTCATTACAAAAAGGTGGTAAAAGTGCAAGTGAGCTTTACGAATTGCTAAAAAAACTTAATATTTCGAGAGTGTTTGCCGACCCCACGATCAATCGTTTTTCCCTAACGACTGAGGTCACAGACAGAAATGGAAGTGGGCATCCGCGCGTGGTTCAAACCAGTGCAGTCATAAAAGGCGTTCGAGAAAGAAACTGCTGAAATCCCCTTAGAAAGCAGAAAATCATGTCTAAGGAAAGGAATGTATTGACCCAATGCATGTCAAGACTAATTAGAGATGATCTCCACATAAAATCCTACCATCGCTCAACTGATCATCTTTTGACAACGGGCGTGAAGCAAATTAGACTCGATAGATGCAAGCAGCTTGTTCGGTGGCACGCGGTCAGCGGCTATGAAAATAGTCTTTCTACAAATGAGAAAATGTTCATTATTGAGGAAGTTTTTACTAAGCAAAACTGCAAAATCTATGCTAAAACTTCTAAAGACGCAAAAACTGTTGCTCCAAGGGTTCATCGTGGCCATCATAATTTTTCTGCGAAAAGCGGGAACAAAAGTGTATCAGAAGGATGTCTTAGAAGGCGTGGTTAAGCAATTGAGCAGTACTCTCTTCAATCGGGAGCGTTGAAACTTCCAAAAAGATTCCGCTCCAGTCCATAAGGCAAAAACCCCCCAGCAGTGGCTAAAAAAAACATTCCTGGGTCCATAGCCGCAGAAGCTGGGCCGTGTGGAAGACCAGATCTGAATCCATTGGACTACAGTTTGTGGTCAGAATTGACAGCATTGCCTGTCGAAGACCTCATAGAAATTTGGAGAGCCTCTAACAATTTTTGATTCGAGCATCGACGTCAATGCCTATAGAAACCGTGCGTGCTGCAATAGCTGAATGGCCTCGTCGTTGGAAGGTTTGTGTAAAAGCGTCTCCATTTGCTTTTTCATTTCGAATTAAAATTTGAAATTTTTTTCTTGATATTTACGGTATTAAATAATACTAACTCCATTAAAAAAGTATTATAATTTCACGTCTATAAAGGACTCAACTTTTAACCAAACTTATGGCAGGACTAAGTATAGTCCAGATAATTTCGTATAGGCTGCCAAAAAACTGCAACACTGCGATTTCGTTCTGTCTTGGACGTGTGATGAGGGATCAAGGAAATATCACAGAGATGCTGAATGAGTAGTACCTCCTATACCTCGTAGGGCATACCAACTTCATTATAATGACTTTAGGCAGAGCCTCATCGATAATGCTCAGAAGTACAAAAGTTCAAAATCCATTTCAATCTCAATATCAATGGACTCCTTCTTTTTACAAGGACATATAAAAAGGATATATAAACATGGAATTACGAACGTTGTCATGGTAATTTTGATAATTTTCGGAATTGCATGGATATAGTCTTGGTGGCTGTAGCGTAAAAATATTTCACCAGTTTTATAGGTTCTTTACCCCTAAAACAAGGCAAACTTAAATACGTAGTAGGAAAGGGACACTACGCTAAATTCTTCTAGTTATAAGGAATCGCATTTTAGTTATTATACTGATTATTTAAGCATTCAAAATAAGGCCAAAAATTAAGCTGTTCCTCCCTAGAGATTTGGTAAGAAAACAAGATTACATATACCAGCTGAGAAAAAGTATTGAGTTCGTGTCGTTTTAGGACATAAAGAAATTTAAGTAGACAAAGAATTTGTTGGATCCTATTGCGATATGCTAAATGAGAAGCCCTGGGCAATGTCAGGTTTATTACGAGTATACTTGAAATTTGAAATTTGAAAAGGTCGAGCTAAGAAGCACCAAGAGATTTGGTGGCTCCTAAACACTCAGGCCAAAAAAAACCCATTGTATTTAAAGCTCTGGAAAGGGGGTGAATAGTCAAGGAGGGAAGGAGAAAAGTTTTAGAGAAAGAGATAGGAAAGAATAGAGACAGAGATAGAAAAAGTTAGACCTGTGAGAATTTTCCAGATTCTTTGGCAAATCTGTAAATATCCTCCAGTTTGAGAGAACGAATATTACTCATTCTCACGACATCGGAACCCAAAACTCGTAGCCGTGCTCTAGCAAAGGCAGGACACTCACTGAGGAAGTGCTCAGTGCTATCCGCCTCTTCCAAGCAAGACAGGCACACTCGGTCCTCAATGATTCCAATGGTGGTCACATGCTGACCCCATGGGTTGTGTACTGAAAAAATACCGACCATCAACCGAACGTCTTTTCTTCCAAGTTTTAGTAGAAAGTTTGACAGTTTTCTGTTCGGTTTTGTCACAAAACACTTTTCAGTTCTTTAGCGTTCTAGACCGGACCATCGCTCTTGCCTACATAATCGCTGCTCCAATTCATGATTCCTGTGGAACTGATTCCGATTATTGGCTATGGCCCCTGTGGGGGCACTGCTGATCCACGATTGACCAATTCGTCGGCTATTTCGTTCCTTGAACAGCGGAGTGTTTTAGAACCCGTATAAGTACAAGCTTGTTTTGCGACAGAATTGAACTTCTTCTTACATTCTTGAACAATCATTGAGGTTTGCTTCGCGTTCTCCAGGGCCTTCAGTGCAGCCTGTCTGTCACTGAAGACCCCAATCTGTGTCCCGCTCCATCTCCTCTCGATTATCCATTCGGCTACTTTCAGGATGGCAAAAACTTCTGTTTGGAAAACAATTGCGATTTCCCCCTTAGCATAGTTATACTTTAGTATCACCTGGCCATAGACCCTATTTCATTCTTGGACCCATCGGTAAAGAAAATATCCATCAAACCTCCCTGCATGCATTCTGAATTGTTCCATTGTTCACGCAATGGCAACATGACATCAAATTTCCCTCCATATGAAACTGTGGGTATCAGGTCATCTTTAGGTGTCAAAAATAGAGGATACTGCTTAGCAACTTAAAGATTTTGCTGTGTCCCGAAGTTCCGTCTTCGCGCCAGAAACCATATTTATGGAGTCTATCTTAAGATCTAGGGGGAGCAAATCAACCATAGCATTTAGCGCATCACCAGAGCTTGTACTCATGGCACCCGTGATGCATAAACATAGACGACTTCTTTGTAGCCTGTATAGTACCCGGATTGTGGACTTAACCATGCTCCGTCGCCACCAGACCACCGAGGCGTAAGTGATGATTGGTCTGATAAGTGCAGTGTATTTCCATAGGACCACAGCTTGGTTTTACCAAAGGCTCTGCGACATTGCTGAAAAATCCTTAAGGCGCGTTTCATCTTCAGTGAGACATGTGTCTCCCAAGTCAGCTTCTTATCCAAGATTAGTCCTAGGTATTTAACTTTATCGGAAAGACCAAGTGTCACACCTTTCAGTGTTGGAAGACTGAGTCCATCCAATTTCCGTTTTCTCGTAAAAAAAACTATAGTGGTTTTGTTCGGATTAATGGAAATGCACCAGTCATCGATTTTGTTCAGAATCTTCTCCAATTTCGTGCAAAGCCGCCTTAAGGATTTATCCGATGTTAGCGCACAGACATCGTCCGCATATGCTTGGACATGAAAACCGAGTTCCTGCATCTCCGCTAGTAGAGGGTCTACGACGAAGTACCACAGCAGCGGAGAAAGAACACCCCCTTGGGGACATCCTTGCCTTGCCCTGTGATTTGTTCGTCGCCGCTCCGACCAGCGATTAACAGCCTCTCAGAGAGCATGGAATATATCCATTTTACAATGGTTTGATTAACTCCGTGTCGTTCGGCAGAAGAACATATCGAGCCGAGAGTGGCATTATCAGAAGCCCCATTCAATGTCCACGAACACGCCCATTGAGTATTCGGCAGCTTCCAGCCCGGCTTCAATCTTGCTAACAAGATCGTGTAAGACTGATTCACATGATTTTCCACTCTGGTAAGCGTGCTGATTTCTACTAAGTGGACTTCTCGGCAATACCCCCACTCGAATATGTTTCTCCACCACTCGTTCCAGACTTTTCAACATGAACGATGTCAAACTGATTGGTCTAAAACTTTTTGCTAGGGAATAGTCATCTTTTTCTGGTTTCGGAATAAATACTACTCTTACGCGTAGCCATTGGGATGGTATATAACCAAATGCAAGTCAAGCTGTGAAGATCCTTTTCAGGGCCTCAATCAGCCTGTCTCCTCCTTTTTTAAGCATTGCTGGATATATTCCGTCAGGTCCAGGGGACTTAAAGTTCTCAAAGGAAGACAAGAAAAACCTTATCGATTATTTTGTCACTATCCGACTAGCAATATACCAGCTGTACCTAGAGGTTCCACCTTTGCTACCGTTATTGTTCACGAGCACACTTACGCTCAGGAACTAAACTTTAAATACAACACTTATAGAGCCTTTTCTAATTATAGGAAATGAACTTATCTCATTTTAGTAGGTTTTTATGGAAGTACTCGTATAGTTCCTTCTTCTACAAAAATTAAATAAGTTCCAGTTTTTAATACGAATTTTTAGAAAATTTTTGGGTTTACAGTTTTATAGCTCAATCTATTTTGGGTGCTCATCTTGGGTATTTTTTTGAAAGAACAAGTTCTCGAAAAATTGGAACAGGCATCCACTTTCGCTGCACTTTACTATCCAAAAACACAAAAAGCTGTGAAACTTAATACTCGAAAGTTTTCTATTTGCTTCAAATAAGTATCTATTAGGTGCGCAACTAAGTTCCCGGTGTTTGTCAATAGATGCCGCCAGCAGTGTTTGGTGGTCGATTCGAACATTACCTAAACGTCGTATACCAAGCTTAGACATATGGTAAGCAAACTGCTCCGACGCATTAGTTATTTTGTTTTGGTTTTGTGAAAATGTCTGATTTTGTGCCGAATAATCGTCATTTGCGGGAAGTGCTGATTTTCCTCCCCCATTCGAAAAAAACGGCGGCAGAAGCGCATCGAGAGCTACAAAAAGTTTATGGAGATGCCGCTTTAAGTAAAACAACGTGCCGAAATTGGTTCCGTTACTTCAAAGATGGTGGTTTTAATGTTGATGACCGTCCGCGTGAAGGAATCCCAAAGACCTTCGAAGACGCTGAATTGGAGGCTTTGCTCAATGAAGATCCGTATCAAACGCAAGAAGAGCTTGCTTCAGTATTAGGAGTTACCCGCCAATCCATTTACAAGCGATTGCATGCTTTGGGAATGATTCAGGAACAGGGGACTTTGGTTCATTATGAGTTAAAATCAAGGGATGTTGACTGCCCAGTCATGCTTTTACGTCGTCGTCTTGGCCGAATATTCACGCTACGATGGTTATGCTATGTATTTAGTGGGACGCAGTTGGTGTTATTCATTATAAACTGTTAAAGCCAAGCGAAAGCATCACTAGGGCTCGGTATCCACTTCAATTGATGCGATTGAGCCGAGCACTCCGCGAGAAGCGGCCGCAATACGCGGAGAGGCATGAAAAAGTGATTCTACAACATGACATCACTCGGCTTTAAGAATGATAGAAAGAAGATTGCGCCCATCAGAGAGTGCGTGACGTAACGCTTTTCCGAGTTGTGCAGTATTCCCAACCATTTGCTCTTCAGAATAAATTTAGTGCTTTTTTATACCCAAAATGCCAAAATTTTGAAGTTTCGGGTTTATTTATTTTTTTTTTAATTTAAGCTAAACTTTAAGCTAAAAAAAACTATGTTATTAAACAAAAAAAGGCGAAAAAAGGTCACTCTGAGAAGATTTTAGTGCTAATGAAAATTTTTTGACTCTTATAAAATTTGATAATGATTGAAAGTGCAAATTAAATTTTTGGCTCCATTTAAGGTTATGCAAGTATATTACATCTTCTTCTCTCAACTCTTCTTAAGACTGAAAACCCTTTTACACATTTTAAAAAGCTTTTGAATTTACTGAATGCGAATTAAAACCAAAGAGGTGTAATCGTTTCGTCCGGTTCTCAATCCTTAGTGGGACAAAGGGCATCAAGAGGTGTATTCATTGTAAAAATAAGAAAAAAATACCAGAAAATACTAAAGAATCGACATTTCTACAAAAATAGTACTTTATCTTGTTACATGACCTCAAATATAGCAAAAAAATCAAAAGAGTTTCTCTTAACAACAAACTCATAAATTAAATTTATTTAAAAAAAACTCACATTTTAAAGACAATTTGTCACGCATGCAAAGTTCTTTAAGTAATTGACTAAAAATTTCGGATTTTATTTTAGAGATTTGACTGCTGAAAGCAGAAGAGTACCAACAACAACTGCAATCGCGGGCAATGCGACCATATATTAAAAAAAGTAAAGCTAAATAAAACTGAATGAATTATTGAACTAATTTTTAAAAAATCTATATTTTACGAAATTATAAACATTACTTTTAGTTAGAACAGGCTAGAAAAATGTTATGAAGAAAGAACAAAAATTCCGAGACTAAATAACAAACAAAAGAATGCTAACTCAACTTACGAAAATGGTAATCTGGCCATACTGGCGTTAAAACCACGTAACTCATTGTCAAATTCTCTGAGAGCAAAGTAACGGGACCACGATAGGCGCCATCTCATTATTCTTTCCATCATGGCTCGGCCTCACGTTGCCAAACCCCTTAAAACATATCTGAAAACACTGAAATGGGAAATCCTACCCCACCCGCCATATCCTCCAGATATTGCGTCGTCCGATTATCACTTGTTCCGATCGATGGCACATGGTATACGAGATCTACCAGAAAGATGGGAAAAGGTAGTAGCCAGCGATGGGCAATTCTTTGAATGATTCACTGTAACCATTTTTTCAGAATAAAGTTGTATTTTCATCAATAAAACAACGAGAATTTAGTTGCACACCTAATATGTTTTGGACCTTTAAAGTTAAAAAAGGGCCAAAGAATGGTTTTTTCTTTGAATGTTTGAACATTTTGTCTAAAACTAAAAAAATAATAGTTCACACTATAACGTCATTCATACTAAACAAGAACCTTTTTGTCTTTTTGATTTGAGACACCTATGAGTCGCGGAATTCGTATCGCCAGAGTTATTCTTATTTTTGGTAAATCATTTTTGAAGGAGTTTCCATAATAATCATTACGCTCACAAGGCTAAATTGATCAATATCATGCAATGGCGATCCTTACTGAATATTTTGACCGCTTCTGTAACATAACATTAGGAAGAATTATCAATTCATGGTGAAAACATTTTTAGAGGTGTGCTCTTTGACAAACCGTTAATCGGCCTTGAGCGAATTTGATATACAACAAAAAACCAATAACACTTCGTTGCTCTCTGAACAACAGCTGATTGGACAAGTGTGTGAATATGTGAGAAATAATTGCTCAAATTTCGGCTGACAAATCTGTGAAGTGATGTGACAGCTGAAGTTCCCCTCACAATTGACCTTTTCACCATAATCAAAGAACAAATCTTGTGATGATATATATCATCCTTGCTATCAATCCTATCTGGCTACCTTTTATATATTTAGGTATCAAATCCCATACTTATATATAAGACTTATGCTGTGCGAGCAGGTGATGTATAATCTAAAAGGGATTTTTTTTTTTTGCATATTGAAATAAATTAATTATAATTTCTTACATTTCTTCAAAGAGTACACAAGGCATACAGATACCATCCAGCCACCTTTCTTAACTAGTAATTCCATTTGTAATTCTGAAAGTATTTCAGAAATGAAGCAGAAATCTCACCTCAAATGTAGAGTATAATTTTCTCAGAACTACATTATTTCGTGTCCCAAATACATTCGTACGATAGTTCACAGTAAACAAACGCTCGCAAATACAACATTTTACACACAAGGACACCCAAGCATTGAAAGCAAAACATGACCACACACACAGGTTTACTTATTTATAATCTAAAACAAATCTTAAAATCAAATCAACTTCTTAACTGTTTCAATAAACGTGTCTTGCATACGTAAACAGGGCAAATCGTACATTCATTTCCACTCAAAGCTCACTCACTACTACTCACAGCTGCCAATAGCAACACATCCACACACAGGTATGAATAGTGCTTGTGAATGTAGGGAGAGCACTGCTCCGGCCATCTACTTGCACATGTGTATGTGTGGATGTGTGTACTCGCATTGTAGTGCAGTAAATGCATGGAAATCTATAGACGAATACTTTCCCTTCACTTTCGACACTTCCATTGTTTACTATTGGTTGTGTGTGTGTGTGGGACTGTAGGTGTTTGCATTTGTTACGTTTGCTAATATAATATTATTCTATTGTTGTTAGTTTTTCCTGTTGAAGTTGTTTGTATTTGCAGGTGGTATGTTGACACTAAATGTCACCACAACAATACTGTTTACTATTTATTCATTTCTTTTTTTTTTGTTTTTTTTTTGCGTCTCTTGTTTTTTCCACCCATCACCTTTTTTGCTTCGTTCAGTAGTTCAGTGCTTGTTTGCATGCATTTTTTATTTGCGGTTTTTACACGTTTGATTTTGTTATTGTTTTTCATTGGTAGACCTAGAGAAATACCTGCATGTGCATGCATATGAAGAGGCCCTTTTTCAGTGGCTTACGTGTCAGTCGGAAAAATTGCGTTTGTTGTTTGAGGGACTGAGTTAAATGTCCTTTGAAATTAAGGTTACGGAAAATTATAAATAATTTGTGATAAATTTGGAAAAGTAATTAGCTTATGTTACTCTACGTTAAAGTTCCCAAACGCCCTCTTTGAGAATCTGCAGAACCTGTCGAAATACCCTATAATCAAAAATTACCGGGAATGTTGTTTTCTTCGATTGCCAAGGCAGAGTACACTATGAATACCTTCCATCGGGTCGTGGAAGCAGATTTAAGTCGATAGAGGAGATCAAAGAGAATGCGACGAAACAGCTGAAGGCCATCTCTTTGTCGGCCTACCAGGGGTGCATGCAGGACTGGGTTAAACGTTGGCCCATGTGTATTGCCTCAGACGGGTCATATTTTAAAGGAGATAAAATAAATTTGCCTGAAATTTAACTCTGTTTTGTTTTATTTAAACATTCCTGGTACTTCCTGATCATAGGGTATGAGTAAGGTAAAATACCCTCAAGATAATAATTGTCATCAGATCTAAGGACTTGCCAGCTTAGTCTAGTGAAATACGGTTGGATACAGGGAAAAATTCAGCTAGTTGTCTATAGCCTCCGGCTATTTATCTTTTTTTTAATGGACCTGAGTAGTGAACAACAATTCGAACTTCGGTTTGAAAAACAATTTGACACTCACCTGTATAATCCTTTCAAGAAATACCTAATGCACATGGCTACACTCTTTTGGTGATCCTACTATACTTAAGTACTATGTTGTTGTTGTATATATAAGGCGCTTACACCTTTTTGGGTATTAGCTGAGCTCCTCCTCTTATTTGCAGCGTGCGTCTTGATGTTGTTGACTGAAATACACTGAAAAGACTGATGTTTCCTCTTTCCTGCCGAGGGGCGACCGCTATTAGAAACAACTTTTCATCATTTTGTTGTTTTTTGCACGAAGATTCGAAACCTACGCACCCCCTAAAAGTGGTTACACACCAATCTATTTGACTACCGTGTTGACAGTTGTTGGCCAAATATAAATTTGAGTCATTTCGGTAACGTAGAACCGACTGTCGTGGGAACGTCTTAAGTACCAGATAAAAAATTTCTCTGGTAAATATCTCGCGCGTCTTATTTAGCTCCATTTTACTACATTTCATTCAATTTCATTTCCACTTTTTTCGTAAGGAACAGGCTGAATTAGGAATTAATTTCCAATAATCATTATCAGCGATAAGAGTTTAGTGAGGACTTATTTTTTTAAAGTGGCCTCCGTGCTCATGTCATTAACCTCTCGAACGATATTCTCTTTTAGTCCTGAGATGGTCGTTTACAGAGCGAGGCGAGCAATGTGGGTTTGCGGTGAATGAAAACAAAACGCAGTATCTCCTGCCAACACACAAGTAGTCTTCGCCTCTTGGACAATATGTTAGTATTAGCAACCAACAATTCGAAGTTGTGAAGGGCTTTGCCTACCTTGGAACCATCATTAACAACAGAAATGACGTCAGCTTCGAAATCAAACGGAAAATAATTCTTGCCAAGAAGTGTTACTTTGGGTTCAGTAGGCAACTGAGAAGTAGGCCTCTCTCTCTATCGAAGGACCAAGCTGACAATCTACAAAACTCTCATCACTCCCGTAATGCTATATGGCGCAGAGGAGATGGACGATGTCAACAGCAGTTGAAAAAATTTTGGGAGCTTTGGAGGAAAAAATTGTACGTAAGATCTTTTGCCACCTCTGCGTAAGTGAAGAGTACCGCGTACGGTGGAACAGCGAGCTGTATGAGTTATATCGGGATATGAATATAGTTCATTGTGTAAAACTACGTCTGCTACGCTGGCTTGGTCATGCCATCCGCATGGAAGAAAACGCTCCAGCAAGGTGAATTGACGACACGGTACCCCAAAAAGGGAGACGTGGAAGAGAGTAGAGAGGAAGATCACATCTCCGTTGGAAGATCAATGCTAGAGGACTTAAGATTTCAAACTGGCATCAGCGAGCGCAGAACAGAAACAGCTGGCGTGCTATTTTGGATTCGTATACAGTATCGCTATGACGTCTCTGATCGTATGCGGCAGGGCGGCATCTTGCTGGAACTATATATATGTGAAGGAAGGCTGTTCTCTCATTATTGGCCGTCCACCGAAATTGCTTGCTCTCAACGACCTAAACGTCATATTGCGAGTCTGAAGTGGCTAAACATATTTTAATAGTGGATTCTATGCTTTAGGTGCCCAATAACAACAATTTTGCTTATTTACACTTCCATTTAAGAAGGTGGGTTTCATCACTTCAAAAACATAGTGTTAACCTTAGGAAACCGCTCCAACATTGTCTCGCAGAAATTTTTAAGCAATTTGTAATCGTTAGGCTTATGCGCTTGCCCGTTTTGAATGTTCAAGTGGTGAAGATCTTAAGATCCTCCCTCAATATTTCATGCACCAGGACAGCCGTTCTCTTGCGCAAAACTGACGCAGGTTGTCGTGGAAACTTGTAGCGTCGGTCCCAATATTTTCATTTGTTCTGGATGTTTGGCAAGGCCTCGGCCTTGGCACCGCCCAGTCTGTATCGTTTTTCTCAAGCAAGTTGTGAATTAGGTAACTCTACATCGCGTAGATCAACAATATATTACTCCGGAGCTCATTTGTGGGGAAACTAGACAGGTCTGGTCTCTAATGAAAGAAACAAGAACCAGAGTCCTCGAAAATCTCAACTGACCATCCATTAGCGCAGCGGATAGTTGTTATGATCACCGGCCCTGCCGAATGGGAGCACATGAGAAGCTGTGACTGCTGGCACAGCTGCAGAAATAAGGAGGAAGTGGAGAATGTAGAACAATTTCTCTGCAAATGTGCCACGCTTACCAAAACGCGACATCGCAGTATAACTCTTACTCCAGCAGACTTAGAATTACCAGATACCTACAATACTTTATTGCTTATTAGCGAGACAAAGTAGGGGGAACTTGAGTCCAAAAAATTCGTACCATAATGATCCTCCAAGCCGAAGTGGATTCTCTCTACAGCCTTTTAGAAAGTGACAACTCGCATAACCTAACCTAAGGTTCCAATATCTAGGCAATTTTTACTGGGCATTCATTTGAAGGACGTAAAGTGAAAGCCTAACCTACACAATTTCCTACAGGGAAGATTCTGCAAAGTATATCCGTATATATGTTTAAAATATGGTAGCCTTCTAGTTTTTATAAAGAGTTTCACAATATCGTTTAGGGGGTAGCCCTTATAGCAGCTGACAGCTGTTTGTCTAACCGCAGTACGACTTTTTTTATCCAAGCAATCGAATTTTGATTGTTGTTTGTTCTTCTCTCGGTGGCACCTGTCTCGTTGACGCCGCTGTTGTTTACTTTGTGTGCTTAAATATGGGTGGGTGTATGTAATACTACAGTTTGTGGTTGAACGAGTTTCTTGCTGAATGATTTGATATGCCTACGCAATTGAAGTTTCGTTATTCTTACCAGACTTTCAATACCCATGCGAGCTTCTGCGTAAGGGTATACTAATTTTCCCAACACTACGCTCGTTTTTAGCAAAACTATGTACTACGAGGATACGTATAACTGAATGTTCAGTATTTTAAAGAAAGTAAAGTTTAAAGAAACGTGCTAATTAATAACAAAATTTTATTAGAGATAAAAATATAGGGATTACACAAATTTTGATTGAAAACTTTTTAATTAAAAAGTATTTTTGGAATAGTATTTCCATTTATTTTTTAATTCAAAAATATTGCAATTGCCTTACAATTTAAGAATATACGAGGTGTGCTCAAAAAGTTTGACCAAAGAACCTGTATCAAATTTTGTGTGAAAAACGAAATTAAGTGCGCGGATGCATTTCGAATGTTGACTGCGTCATACGGAGAAGCTACTTTGGACCAAAGCAACGTTCATCGGTGGTATAAATGTTCTCAGAAGGCCGAGAAGGTGTGAACGATGAGAAGTGTGTTGGACGCCCGAGCACTTCAACAACAGAAGAAAAAGTTTATGAAGTAAAGAGTCACCGTTAGAGAAGTTGCTGAGGACTTAGACATATCGATTGGCTCGTGCCATTCGATTTTTTTCAATGATTTGGACATGAGACGGGTCGCCGCAACTGGTGACAAATCGGGTTTATGGTCAATTATCTCAATGTAAGCTGCTGCACGAACCAAAACCGAAAAAAGCGCGCCAAGTTCGGTCGAATGTAAAAGTTTTGCTTACCGTTTGTGCATCATGAGTTCCTCCCACATGATAAAACGGCCAATAAGGAATATTACCTGCAAGTTATGGGCAATTTGCGCAAAGCAATCCGCCAGAAACGAGAGACGCCCGGATTTGTGGAAGAACAAAAATTGGTTCTTCCATCACGATAACGCCCCTGCATCGTTGCTTGTGTGCGACTTTTTGGCCGAAAACAACCCACTAATGATGCTATAGCCTCCGTATTCCCCAGATCTGGCCCCCTGTGACTTTTTCCCCTTCCCGAAACTGAAGAGGCGAATGAAAGGACGACGATTGACGAGCTAAAGACGGTGGCATCGAAGGAAGGGCTGAACAAGATAAAAAAACAATGATGTTTTGAAGTACTTCGAAGATTGGAAAAAGAAAAAACGTTGGCGCAAGTGCATAATATCTCATGGGGATTACTTTGAAGGGGACAAAAAAGATATTAATGAATAAATAAATCATTTTTGAAAAAACACAAAATTCGCGATACTTTTTGAACACACCTCGTATATTAAACTAAAAATGTGTTTATCTGAGAATTGTTTGCGTTTTTGTTAAAAAAGTTTGGTTTTGTTAAACCTCCGTTGGGTACCCGGGTATAGTCAGACCTTTTTCGACTTTGGACGTGAATTTCACATATTTCTGTAATATTATAGCTAACGACATAAGCTTCCTGGTAGCTTCCTCAAATTTAATTTCTTATCGATTTAAGGATATAACTTTTTAAAAAGAATCCCTGAACAGGACGAAAAAAAGGATTTAAAAGTTATGCATTTTGACTATTCCTTTTTTTTCTACTATGGCCTTCAGCTCCTTTGTCGCCTTCTCTTTGATCGCCTCTATCGACAGAAATCTCCTTCCACGAAGTGGTATTCCAACTTGGAAAACAAAAAGAAGTCGCACGGGGCCATATCAGGTTAATACGGTGCTTGCACGATGGTATTCACTTGGTGTTTGGTCAAATAATCCAGCACAATTTGGGCTCTGTGCGATGGCCCGTTATCATCATGCAAAATCCAAGAATTGTTTGCCCACATTTCCGACCGGCCAGGCAGACACTAATAATCCGATGGCGCTAAAAAGTGACAGATGTGTGTCTTACAGTCCTACCAACATAAGAAAAAACTATGGGAACTCTGCGGCAGTGTTGAATCTCTGAGTGGCACTGCGAAATTGGTTAGGATCCTGAAAAGGGATCCAACCGTAAAGCTAGGGTCACTTACTAAATCTGATGGCTCCTTCACCGAGGAGCAAAGTGAGGCATTCAGCTTGCTGATGGACTCTCACTTTCCAGGAAATCAGATAAGTATTGGCTGGCAACAGCCCTTAACAAAAGAGGCTGCTGTCAGAGCTGCCACATTCTCGGCGTGACTAGTACGTTGCCAGATCTGTGGTGAATGAAGCCGCCATTCGATTTGCCATCCAGTCGTTTTGGCGGCTACAAGTGCCACAGACCAGATGGCATTTATCCTGCCATGCTGAAGGAAGCCATAGAGTCTGTAACTGTAGCCCCGAAGAAAATCTTCACTGCATGCCTGGCACTGGCTTATATACCACACTTGTGGAGCATGGAGAGGGTCGCTTTCATCCTTAAGGTTAGGAGAGATTACTACACCAGCCCCAAAACCTTTAGACATATAAGCACAACCTCTTTCATGCTGAACAGTCTCGAACGGCTAGTGGAGTTAACCCACTCTCTCTATTTCAGCATGCCTATTAAAGCGAAAAATCCGGCACTGCAAAACCTTGTTGCTAAGGTAGAGCTGGCTATCGACAGGAGGGAATACACCATGGGTATCTTTTTAGACATAGAGGGGCGTTTGATAATGCCACTTTCGACAGTATGAGCAGCTCTGCTAGTAGGCACGGCGTAGACTGGGTGTTTGTGAATTGGATTCGTTCAATGCTAGCCCAAAGACTCGTCACGGTGCGGACGCAGGAGGATCTGCTGGTGTCGTCCGGAGTAAATAGAGGCTGCCCCCAAGGCGGTGTGCTGTCTCCATTGCTCTGGTGTATGGTGATCGACCCTCTACTCACCACCTTAAATGATGTTGGAGTCTACACACAAGCATATGCGGATAACGTTGCCTGTTTGTTAAAGGGTCCTTCGCTTACGAACATCTGTAGAAAAGTGCAGAAAACTCTGGATCTGATTGACACTTGGTGCTGTGCGAATGGGCTAGCGGCAAACTCCATCAAAACTGGTAAGCTTGATGGGCTCGTTCTGGAGGAAGCTTGATGGGCTCGTTCTGCTAAAAGGAGTCACAATCCAGCCATCCAAAGAAATCAAATATCTTGGAGCAATCCTTAAACGGAAACTTCTTTGGAAGGCACACGTCTAAACAAAGACATCCAAAGCACTGACAGCTTTCTGGTAGTGCAAAAGTGTCTTTGGGAAAACGTGGGGTCTTTCTCTAAGTAGGGTCTATAGATCTATAAAGCTATGATAATACCTAATATCACTTATGCATCAGTGGTTTGGATGAGTATACCCATTCTGAGGTCATCTGTTGTACCGGAGATTTTTCGACTACCTCAGGCCGGGCATTAGATGTTCTGTTTAGTCTATCACCACTTAATGTATTCAACTACGGAGAAGCCTTGAACGCCATCTGTAGGCTAAAACACCATGGAAACTGGTACAGCCCCTGTCCGGCATTGGAAAACAGAGAAGGCATGGACTTCGATCCAATGATTTTCTCCATGCCCCTTGACTCCCCTCCAGCAGGAGTCGTACTTGAAAAGAGATACAGTGTAGTGCTTCCAGAGGCACAGTTGTGGTCAAACTCAGAAAATGAGCCCTGCAAATACTGTTTTCGCATTTTTACGGATGGCTCCAGGACCAAGCATGGCTCCGGCTCAGGGGTCTACGTGGAATCAAGCGGGACAAAACTACACTTCGCTGTAGGAATGCAGGCATCTTTGTTTCAGTCGAAGGTATAAGCTGTTCAAGAAGCGATGAACTTTGTTGTGGAAAACAGATGGAGCCGCAGATCTATATGTGTCTGCAGCGACAACAAAGCTGCGCTCATGGCCTTAAGCAGCTCCCCAACCACTTCAAGGGTTGTCGAGTTCTGTAAATCCGGGCTGAACTATGTCGGTAGACATAATAGCCTGATGCTAACATGGGTCCCGGGACACGTGGGTATCGTGGGTAACGAGCCCTCTGACTCCTTAGCTAGGAAGGGCTCTGAGGCCAACTTCTTCAAACTTTGTGCATGAAAATTATAAAAAATTTGCAAATTTTCACATTGATCAGAATTTTTGGAATAATTTTTGGCATGCAGTGTGCAAGTTGCAAGTGGCTAGGAAATACCTCTTATTAAGCACAATTGTAAAAATAATCACCTGTGTAAATGCATTGAATCTATCGGCATATGTTAATGCGCCGAAAACTATGCTTTCAATATGAAACTTGCGTTGCATTCTTCATATAGCTTCTTACTAATTCCACCACTACCTTCTGCTGCAGCTACAAGCCCCTGAAGCCTGCGCGTATTTTAGCGAGTGCTATCCCACCATCTTAAAAATACTTTAGTAACATGCAAAGTGCAAGTAAGAACAAGCATATCGTGGAGGGCAACGTGAAGAACGATGTCATTTGGCAGAATTACGTATGCATAAGTGTGTGTGTGTGTGCGCTGAACAGAATATTAAAATTCCTGGTAAAAAGCTTTTGACATAAATTAAAAGTTTTGTCAACGAAAGTGCATAAAAGGGGCTCTGTGGCATAAGCACACGCACGCACACAAACACATACAAGCTGGAGCACCCACATACAAACAATCGCTTGGTACAAAAAAAATAAAACCCATTCGAAAATGTTGTACTTAGCATTTGGGCATCTTGCAGCTGCAACAAATTTGCGCAGTGTACGTGAGTGGGTGCAAAGGAAACGGAAGGGGCGGATATGGGGAAGAAACGCCAAGTTGGGTCGAAGGCGAAAAGGTTAATGTATGTTTGGCATTTGTTATGTCATGTAAAATGCGAAATGGCAAAAGCTCTGCGCAAAGTTTTCTCAAAAAATAGAAGAAAAAAAATTAGATGAAAAAAAACAGATGAAAAAAAAACAATTGGTTGCAGTTGCAAATTGAAAGATGCCAAGTAGCAGTTTGTTACTTTGTTGGCCAACAGCGCGCGGGCGGGGTAGTCTTCATCAGTGCACGTTCCTTAGTTATGTGCGCTGCTTTTTTCCTGCGGAGCTTTTGCCAAATTAATAGCAAAGTTTAATGGCAAGTTTATTGATAGTTAATGACATGTTCGGCGAAAATTGCCTTTAGTTAACTTCCAAGGATGCTGCTCATAGCTCACGGGTAACTACTTGCTGCGTCGCACATAAATATGTGCAAAGGACATGAGTCGACTGTCAAAAATGCCATGCAATTTCGCAACTAACAGACACTAATTCTCAACATTTTTCGCATGTGAATGGTACATTTTTTGATATACTGCGAATTTGTTAAAAAAGTTTTTTAATTAATTCTTTTGCTTAATATTTTCAGCCTTTAGTTGCAAAAGTTTGCTTTGTAGTCGTTGATTGGCGCTTGCCTAAATTTGCCGTTTTGCTCTTTTTCATTCATCTGAACATCGATCGCCTGCTGCCTGCCTGCTTGCTTGCACTGGTTTAACTATTCTGCTGCCATCTATCGCCCCTCACACCGCCTTCATTTATGTATTCTTCTAACTTAAGCTCTTTGTTGCCGAAAATTGTTTCCTTCCTTCTTTCTTTCCTCTGCGATATATCCATTCCATTGAAAGCTACTAAACTTTGTTCTCTAATAAATCCTTGAATTCTCCCCGTCCAGGTTGCGGATAATCAATACAAAACCATTGTATTTGTGGTTCTTTGAGCGAATTCATCGCATTTGCTATTCCAAGCACTTTCCAGCGTAAGTCTACGCTAGCACTCAGGTAGAGAGGGAGCGGAGTGCGGCTGCTTTGAGCTATCAAAAATTAATTTTACTTCATAGATGTGACGGATTTGCATGCGAAATAATTTATGAGGTGCGTCGCTGAACTTTGGTTTAGTGTGGGCGAAGTGTCTGTACGTACTCTTATACGAGTGTGTGAGTGTGGGTGCTGTAACGCAGTGGCGTGTGGGATAAGAAATGCGAGAGGGAGTGCTCAAGCACATGCGATGAAATGAGTGAATGAAAGTTGAGTTTAGCTATTCGATCTTAATTCGATATTTTGCGCCGCTTACTCTTAACAATACCTCATCAAGAACCAGTTATTTTAATAAACCTGCACTTCAGTTCTGAGACTGCGTCTGTCTGAGACTCTCTTCCGGCCGTAATAAACCTCGCTGCTCACTTCTTCTTCTCGATATGGCATCGCATTCGTGAGACCGCTGTGATGGTGTTTCTGGGCATCAGTTACAGAGTCGACAGTAGTTATTAGGTCATATACTAAGACTGGGTCTGCAGTGGCCAGTGGAAATATTTGTGAGTAATCTTAATTTGTTTTTAGTGAGTTTTTTTAAGATGTTACTTTTATAATTGTAAGGCCCCAATAAGCGCTTTGCCTGCCATAGCTCCACAGTGTGATGTAAGCTTCCTTAGTCTTGGGACTTATCTCTTCACCTCTGAGCTTTCCGTGATAGTGCTTGTCTTATCCTCAGAAAATATTCAGATCCGATTAGTTTCATGTCTGCTGTGTCTTTAGCCAATGCATAAGTTACCTCGTTACCAGATACGAGGTGTGTTTAAAAAGTATCGCGAATTTTGAATTTTGAATTTTCGAATTTCGATTTTTTTGTGGCGATATGTTGGTACTCATGTCTCTCACTCATGCCGACGAGTTCGGTCATTTTGAATGTTCAGTTAATTGTTGACAGCTGCTTTGCTTGCACGTGTTTCGGCTCGTCTTCGATTTTTACCTATTCAAAAAGATGGATCAAAGAACCTGTATCAAATTTTGTGTGAAAAATGAAATTATGTGCGCGGATGCATTCCGAATGTTGACTGTGACATACGGAGAAGCTACTTTGGACCAAAGCAACGTTTATCGGTGGTATAAAATGTTCTCAGAAGGCCGAGAAGGTGTGAACGACGAAAAGCGTGCCGGACGCCCGAGCACTTCAACAACAGACGAAAAAATCGTCGAATCACCGTTAGAGTAGTTGCTGACGACCTAGACGTACCGATTGGCTCGTGCCATTCGATTTTTTTCAATGATTTCGGCATGAGACGGGTCGCCGCAAAATTCGTACCAAAACTGCTCAATTTCGACCAAAAGCAGCATCGCATGAATATTGCCAATGAGATGTTGGACGCTGTCCGCGACGACCAAAATTTGCATAGGGTCATAACAGGTGACGAATCGTGGGTTTATGGTTATGACGTGGAAACCGAAGCTCAGTCATCTCAATGACTTTGTGAAGTGCCACGAAGATTAGAAAAAGAAAAAACGTTGGCGCAAGTGCATAATATCTCATGGGGATTACTTTGAAGGGGACAAAATAGATATTAATGAATAAATAAATAATTTTTGAAAAAAAGACAAAATTCGCGATACTTTTTGAACACACCTCGTATGCCCTTGTGGTCCTAGAACCCGTATAATTTTAATCCCCCTAATTTAAATCCCCCTTTCGACACATTAAGTACTTAACTTCAAAGCATCAAACTTTTGGTGCAGGCTGACTGTTGCTTACAGACACCGATAATGACTATCTACTCATTGCGGAAGCTGCTCTGAAGATTTCTTGGCTTTCACTTTCACTTGGGTGATGCTCAAAAAAATGCCTATCGGCATCCTACAACTTTGTTTTGTAGGCAAATATTCCAGAATCTATGCGTTTGTGTGTTTATCGGGCCTTTCATGTACCAGTGGATGATATACTCCTGGAGTTTCCTTACAATGGCAGAAGTGCTCTAGTTTGCTTTGTTTCCTGTTCAATATTGAACCTTTTTTCAAAACAGACGGCCTTTATGAAAACATCTCCATAGTTTAGTAAGGTACGCTTGACTGACTGTGATTAACTCTGTGTAGTGGTATCAGCATGAGTGCTCATGGTGCGCATTTCTTCCATAATGTACCCATACGATATCCTAAGAGATGAAACTTGGTCCAGGCTACCTGCATTGTCGATAGGGCACTTTCTGAGACAGATACAAGGGTTCAACAGTCTAATTGTAATGATGTGTATCCAATAGATCTTTTGAGACCACTGGTCAGTTCTTCTCCAAGTTAAGTAACGAGTCGGTACTGGGGTATTGAACTCTGCGGTAGATTCATCTTACAAAACTCAGGCCAGGCTGAATAGGGAGCACAGGTTTGAGAGATCCTTTCCCGATTTTCTCTCCTTAGTGTGGCGAATGAATCATGTCGAAGTCATATTCCTGGCCAATCAGTACTCTAAGAATAATGGAGCTAGCCATGAAATTACTTTGTGGCGTGCATGACCGATGGGTATATGTAATTCTTGCAAAACCTCTGAACGCATTAAAGAACTTTTAGGTCAGGAAAGAAACACCTCAACTTTCTCTCTCTTCTCGTCAGAGTATCATAAATGACTTTTCTTACAAGTTCCGGCACTCGAAGTGTAACCAACTTTCAACCGCTCGCGCAGCTGATGCGCGAGTATCAGCTGTCTGTTAGTTGGCTAAATGACAGTCCAAAGTATTGTTTATAAGCGCGCGGAAGCATTTTGCCGAGAGTAATCGCGAAAACAGAAAATCGGTAATGGATTGCAAACGTAGAAGTGTGATTGCATTATATTTGGCTGGAAAATCACAAACAGCGATTGTTCGTGAGCTCGAGCACCTTAAAGTAAATAAAGTTCTTGTTTATCGCACGATTACTCGTTACAACGATACTGGTAGCATCGCGAAACGTCGCGTGAAATGGTTCAAAAAGTGAGGAAGCGACTTGAGCGAAATCCGCGACGAAGTGGCAATCAAATAGCGAAAGAACTGAAAATATCTGAGCGTAACATCCGCCGCATAGTGAAAAATGATCTCCAAGTCAAACCGTACAATATTCAAACGGCGCATAACCTCACACCGAAGCAGCAATAAGTCAGACTTCAGAGAGTGAAGGAGTTCCGTCGCTTGGCCGAAAGCGGTCAATTTCCGAACATTGTGTTTTGGGTCAAGAAAATCTTTGAAATTGAGCAATTCGTAAACTCCTAAAACGATAGGGTTTATTTGACCCACCGTTCATACGAGAATTCGAGTAATCAATTGGCCACCAGGAGACAGCACCCTCCACAGGTAATAGTTTGGGCCGCTGTAACCGCAGATGGGCGATCTCCGATCATTTTCATAGAGCCTAGCGTCAAGATAATTGCAAAATATTATCGCAAAAGTATTCTGAAGGTTGCTTTGAAGCCGTGAGCAGACAAACATTTCGGTGGCAGACCATGTACGTTTCAACAGGACTCGACACCGTCTCACAAAGGTCGAATAACCAAGAATGACTAAAAAACAGCGTTCCGAACTTCATAACGTCCACACAATGGCTCCCAAATTCACCAGACGCAAATGCCATGGATTCTTTTTGAGCCATTTTGGAGAGCAAAGTCCAAGCTAAAAGATTCACCATTCTCGAGGCGCTGAAAAAGCCATTGCCCGCAAGTAATACCTGCAAGAATACCTGCAAGTCACATTCGGGCAGCTTGCGATTCGTTTCTGGACCGTCTCAAGGACATAGTTGAGGCAAAAGGTGGTCATGTCGAGCAAAAGTAAATTGATTCTTAATTTTGTATTATTTCCACACATTTTCTACTTTGAATTGAATAAAAGTAATTTTCCAAACTACACTTTGAGTGCCGAACCCTGTATGTGACGACTGCCCACGAGTCCTCAAATATGAACATCTTCTATGGAACACATTTTATACTCACAGGTAGTTATCTACTAATATAAAATTTTTAAAAAATTTAAGGGACTACGACAATTATAACTGAGCAAAAGGTTTAACAAAATTTTGAAGATGATTTCGATGGCTGTAGTAGTTTGTGTTATAACCAGTTGAAGATCTAAAAATGCCTATTTAGAGCTCTCATTGGATAAAATTGTGGGCCTCTCACTTCCATTTAAATATTTTTGTGAGTTTTGGCAGTAGAAATAATAAAGGTTTGCTAGATTAAAATGCAAATCTTGCGTGGTAACTTGCTTGTTGCTTTCGCAAGCAATTTTTGTGTCAAAGGGAGCCGAGCCCAATTACCATATAGCGGGCAGAGAGGTAGTGAATCGAAAGCGTTTGTAAAAGTCTATCTTGTCTTGTCAGCTCAAAGTGTTTTTCTATTAACGCTTTGTGTTAATTAGAAGTTATTCTCAATAGACTTACATTTTACTAATTTGAAGGTTGAAGCAAAACAGAATGAGTAAGCAATTCAAATTTAATCAAATATGCGTCAAGTAATGCGCCTCTTTGTTCATGCCTTTATTTTGCTGTAAATAATTTACTTATGTTCAGTGTTCAATAATAATTTTTTAATATTGAAAAACTACAATTTTTTCGATTTCCAAGAAATTTTAATAGTTTCACAGCGTAACATCTACCATGTGACAGCCATCATAGAGATGAAATGCCTTTTCTAAAAATTTTACTTTGGAGCACAGCCTGGGTACTTTTGGTAGGTTTTTATGCCGATTTGTTGTATGTGTCCTGGATGTTTTCCTGCAATTGCGGTCCCGACAGATATGAGAAATTCTTATTACTTCTAAGCCATAGTCAAAATTTTAATGTTTAATGAAGAAAAAATTGATTGAAAATTGAAAAATGAAAATTCATTAATGGAGACATGAAAATTTTTTCCTAGAAAAAAATACTTTAAAATCAAATGAGGGCTCAATAAAGCAATTTGCTAAGCAAAGTGCTCCCTCATATATTTTATTCGACTACGCCTTTTATTTTTTTATATTCTTTTTTCATAGAATCACAGAAGTATTGTTTAGAGCACCTCAAAAAGATAATAATAAAAGAACTCAGTGTCAATGGCAATCAGGCGCAAACTAAACGCTCCGGAGTCACATATTGTAATACAGAAAATACTCCATACAGGTACGAATAAGACACGTACGTA
Organism: Anastrepha obliqua; assembly: GCF_027943255.1. Taxonomy (NCBI): domain Eukaryota; kingdom Metazoa; phylum Arthropoda; class Insecta; order Diptera; family Tephritidae; genus Anastrepha; species Anastrepha obliqua. The sequence goes on from NC_072893.1 coordinate 15,216,768, forward strand.
TACTCCGTACATATATATGGACATTAGGATGGCCCTAAAAAAAATTTTGTTTGGTGCTACCCAATAAATATTTTCTACAACTAAATAAATTAGTCAACTAAACGAAAAAAATGAGAACAATTTTTTTTTTAATTTTTTTAATTTGAAATATTTTGAACTGAAAATTAATTGATTATAATTAAATTTAACCAAGAATCCTGAGATGGATTTACATCATGATAATAAGGCTAATGATAACACATGGATCTTTTGTTCGGGTATCGATAGCCGCTTTCTCGACAGTGCGGGCGTCACAAACTAAACTTCAGCACTTAACATGCGTCTGCATCACGGGTGTGATGTGAACCTTGTCTGCAGCTGCGATGGAGGAGTTTCTCGAGCTGATATCACTTCACATAGTTATTCAGCAATCAGCCCCACGTGCCCTGTTGAATATTGCCAGGGAAGAATTCGGTAAGGAAAAAGTGGTGTCATCTAAAAATATGGAGTTGCTGAGTCTGCAGCTCCCACTTGCCCAGCTACCCAAGAATGATATCACTAAAGTCATTCAATTTTAAAAGAGGTTCAGATCCGAACTAAACGTCAAGGTAAACTGGAGTGAACCTGCATTTGAAAGGAAACTCCAAGAGTTTACCCTGCACTGATATACAGATGTCTCGAAGACACCACAAGTCACAGACGCTGAAATATTTAAAACCAAGCGTTCTGTGCGAAAGGATAACTTTCCAAGAAACTTCCAAGCGGAGGTGTATGCCATATGTCTGTACGCAGAGATACACTTAGACAGAAATTTCCATAATGGGCAAATTGCCATTCTGACCGACTGTTAAGCGGCCAACCTGTGAGGTTGAGTCCTCACTGGTCCTTGGAAACTGAATCTGTTACAAACTCACAATCGCATCCAGCTAATTGGGGTCCCAAGACAAAGGGCTATAATTCAGAACGAAGTAGCGGACGCATTAACAAGAGAAGCTGCGGCATCGTTAATAATAAAGCACGATCTCTTCATTGCTTTGGGACAACACACCATCAAGGAGAAACTTAGAAGTGAAGAACTAGGGAGGTTAGCTGGCAGACAAATATGGGGCTAAGCCAGGCGAAGTCCTTGCTGGGTGGCACAATAAAAAAGAGTTTAAGGAATCTAACTACCCTCTTTTAGGATGAACTGAGAATGCTCGAGGGCTTTCTCACAGGCCAATGTATACTGCGTAATCATCTCTACATAATCAGAATATGGTCCACTGACTCTTGTCGTTTCTGCGACCAATCGCCGGAGACTCCAATACACCTCATCCTTGAACGCAATGCTATAGTGCGGAAGTGCTCGGGACATCTCGGTAATTTTAAAACAGGAAGGTACATACGCCCAACCAAACCCAGCTCTATTTTAAACTGGGTCTGGACTCCGATGAGTAAAGGGTACACGCGAATGAAGTCGAAGTGCAAACCTCAAATCAAATCTATCTTAAACTAATTTATTGCTTATTCGCCCGTTACAAGGGCTGTTTTTGATCTACATTTTCTAACTAATGCGGGGCGATCTGTTTGTCATATACGTAATATACCGATTATGTTCACGAGAGCAGGGATTTAAGGGTCACCATAAAAAGTAGTTAAATTAAATATCGCTAAAACATAAATTTTTTAATGTTTGTGAAGGGAAATTAAAAGAGGGCATGCAACAATATCGATCTGTAAAAAAAAAATAATAAAATAATATAAAAATTAAAATAAACACAAAAAAAAATTTTTAAAACATTTTAAAAATAATTAAATGAAATAAAAATGCAAATTAAAATATAAATATAAATAGAAATATAGATGACTAATTTTTTTGGTCACGTAACAATTTGGAGTAGCATTTGAAAAAAAAAATTGTTTTTTGGGCCACCCTAATTTACATACGTTTATATATTACATACATTCATATTCACATGTGTGCACTTGTAGCGAAACTTTTTTAATAATAAATAAATCAAAATGTCATAATAGCGCTCCTTACTCACAGCTGACTAACTGGCTGATGTTTTGTCTACCTGACTTTTGTAGCTGTACGTAAATTTGTGAGCGGGATTACAAGAAGACTACAGATAATTTTGCAAACTATTGTTTTTATTGGATTCGTTTCAGATTTTCTTTATATTTCTGATGTTTGTCATTTAGAGTTGTTTGTAATTCCTTTCCTCGAAAAAAATCATAAAATTTGTTTATTTGACATCTGCAAGACAAAACAAAAATTCGTATGGTTGTAAATTTGTATTGCATGAAATGTGCCGAGATTTTTGTATTACCCAAATTCAAATTGCATAGAAGAAAAAGTTAACGTGCTTTTAATGACAATATTAATAACTCTCTAATGTAAAAAAAACTTAGCTCAAAGCAAATCAAATAAACAGTTAAATCGACTTATGGAATGACATTCTTATTCGCGACTTGGATGTATTCACCTCTACTATATAATTATTAAACAAATTTGGTTATATTAGTGGATAAACGGTAAAAAATAAATATTTATGATAAGTAGTGATTGAAAAAAGTTTATATAATATATAAAACAAATCCAAATGTCCTAACTAAAAAAAATTAAATGTCAAAAATCAAAAGTTCCTAACAGTTCGCGGCCAAGGGCTGTCCCTTCAGCAGTACATTTATAAGGAACCTTTATGTTGCTAGATCAACAATATAGTTCACATATCTGATGACTTTTTGGTCAAAATATGCAGAGACAGTCGCGATTGGGAAGATTATCGCCTATTAAGGGATTTTATTGTTTTTTAGGCAATTTTTCTGAGAAATCGAAAAAATCTACGACCCCTAACCCTTTACCATGTGCTTGCTACTATTTAGAGAGCATGGATGGCAAATCATCTCAAATCGAAAAACGAAAAAGAATTTTAATCAGTGAAGTATTAGCCAAAAGTTGGCTGACCAAAAGTCCATGAAAAAATATTGAATGCTGAATTTTTGAGATGTTGTTTCGTGACTTCTTTTTCCGCTTATTTTCTAATGAATAAATTTTTATTAACCTGGTTCATCTAGTGCCAATAAATTTGAAAGTAAGTAAGGAATATATCAAACATAGAGATACCTTTCGAATAGAAGTTTAGCACAAGCACAGCTGCTCTTCGCAGGCCTTCTATCAATTCCTTTCACCTACTTTGTATCTTTCTTTATTTCTTAGTCCTTCACTCGAAAATACTTTGCACGCGCATCTAAATACTTTCATAATCGAATATTTAATATTTCTCAGATAAATATCCATAACCATTTAAGCGCATTTGCTCTTAACGCAAAGTTCAAAGCGAGAATTTCGGAATTTCACTTTTGTTTTGAAACACAAAATGAAAACAACAACAACAAGCATGTCGAATGTTTCGCAGTTTAATGTCATTTTGGTCAATCAACTCAGCTAAAGTGCCATTGGAGGCAAGCAAATATTCAAAGCAAAATGTTGCGGCAGCTGGCTGCTAAAACTCTGTTGTGCCACTTTCACGGATATGCTTTGCCAAAAAGGAATTTTTAATATCCCCAAATCAGCACTCAATGGGAATGTGTTTAAGTTGCTTTTCTTGCGGTTATTAAATTTTAAAAATAAATTTACAGCGACATGGAAATTTAAACAAGAAGAGGAGAGAATCTTTTGATACAAATACCTCTTACACAAATTTTAGCTTTAAGTTTAAGGATTTGGGTAGCTGAAGATTTAAAATATTTAACCAACAGTCACTAGGACTAACCGCTTAAGTCGAAAATCAGGTTTTGAGAAAAAAAGTCAAAATATTAGCCCAGCGCCTTTTTATTATCAATTTTTTGAAAAGTATTCTTATCCAGATAGAAGTTTCACGTAAATATTAAATATTAAATAGAACTCGAAAACCTTATTGAATCGAAACCATTAACTTAAAATTTTTTATTCTCTATATTTCATAGAGACAAATATACCAGCTCCGCAGGAGAAATGGCAAATCGTTTTGCGGAACTTTTTAGTGCAAATTTCGTAAACCAACCTGAATGGTTGTCTTTTGACGCAGTCATCTGTCTCAGAAGACGACGTTTGAGAAGCGTTTATAACTCTGAAACGCTCATTCATAACCGATGCTGATGGTCTTTCGCCCAAAAACTGCTCTTCACATACAACAACATCAATGTTAATTTTTAATAAATCGCTCTCCACTGGACTGCTTCTACAGGATTGGAAAAGAGCTCGCATAACTCCAATCCTTGAAAATGGAAGTAAGAGTAACATTATAATTTATAGACCCATTGCGAAATTTATAACAGTTTCGAAATAATTTTTATAATTTATAATTTGAGACTATATATAAGACAAAGCTGATTTTCTCTGTGCTTAGCCTTCGGCCGCGGTAGCCGAATGGGTTGATGCATGACTAACATTCGGAAGGTCGCAAAACACCAAATGATAGAAAAAGTGTTTTCTAATGGAGATCATTCTACGGCAGAATTTGGTAAACCCCTAAATGTATTTCTACCATCAAAAAGCTCCTCATAAAAAGCTATGCGCCACTCAAAGCAGGCGTAAAATTGTAGTTTCTCCCATTTTTTGGACACATTGAAATGCTCACCACAAATACGACGAGGAGCTCGGCCAAACACCCAAAAAGGGTATAAGCGCCAATTTTATATGTAAAAGTTGATCAGATTCAAGGTACTTTTCCAATAGGGTTTTTAGATAAACTAAATGTCTACCATCGACCAACTATTCACAATACGCCAAATCTTGGAAAAGACCCATGAAAGGAGAATCGACACACACCATCTTTTCGTCGACTTCAAAGCTGCATTCGACAGTACGGAAAGGAGTTACCTGTATGCCGCTATGTCTGAATTTGGTATCCCCGCAAAACTAATACGGCTATGTAAGATGACGTTGCTCAACACCAGCAGCGCCGTCAGAATTGGGAAGGACCTCTCCGAGCCGTTTGATACCAAACGAGGTTTCAGACAGAGTGACTCGCTGTCGTGAGACTTCTTCAACCTGATGTTGCAAAGGCTCGTGCGAGCCGCAGAACTTAATTGCTCAGGCACAATATTTTATAAAAGCGTCCAATTGTTGGCGTATGCCGATGATATCGACATCATCGGTCTTAACAACCGCGCGGTTAGTTCTACCTTCTCCAAACTGGATAACGAGGAAAAGCGAATGGGTCTGGTGGTGAACGAGGACAAAACGAAGTACCTCTTGCCTTCAAACAAACAGTCGGAGCACTCGCGTATCGGCATCTCCGATACTGTTGATAGTTATAATTTCGAGGTTGTAAAAGACTTCGTGTATTTAGGAACCAGCATTAACACCGATAACAATGTCAGCCTTGAAATCCAACGTAGAATCTCTCTTGCCAACAAGTGCTACTTTGGACTAAGTAGGCAACTGAGCAGTAAAGTCCTCTCTCGACGAACAAAACTAACACTCTACATGTCCGTCCTAACGTATGGCGCAGAAGCGTGGACGATGAAAACATCCGATGAGGCGACGCTTGGAGTGTTTGAGAGAAAGATTCTGGGCAATATTTTTGGTGTGTCCAATTGGCGCCGGTTAGCACGAGAAAGAAACGACTGGCGCGCTTTGTTAAACTCGGCCAAAATCGCGTAAGCGGTTATCGCGCCAATTAAGAAGAGAAGAAATGTTAAACTATTTCCATCCTTGGGATGAAGTGCAACCCAAAGTCATTCAAGAGCAGCCATTACATCCATTAAAAACAACCGCTTGGAGCGGCCTATGGGCTAGAGAAAACCCATGTTTCTTCAAAGACGAGGCCTGCGGAAATTTTTTCCCGTGATCTCTACAACATTTGGTTGCTGGTTCCAAAAAGACGGCGCTACTTGCCACACAGCCCACCGAACAATGGATTTACTGCTTCGTGGTTCGGTGACCATTTTATCTCTCGTCTCGGACCAGTGGATTTGCCAACAAGATCATGTGATATCACACCTTTGGACTTATATAATATTTGTTGAGGTGTGTAAACTCTTAATGCTTTGTAGACACCAGCTTAAATTGAAGCATTGGACGCCAACACTACTAAAGTTATTTATGAAATACCGACCGGAATCCTCCAGCGAGTCACTGAAACTTGGTGCTTACGGATGGCCGAATTACGGCGCAGTTGCGGCCGATAATTGGAAGAGATTATCTTTAAAAATAAATATTGCCACAAAAATAATAAAGATTGCCCAATCAATTTGAATTTTCGTTGTTTTATTTCAATTTAAAATCCCATACCTCTAAATTGATCACCATTTATTAAAAAATAAATAAAAATTTTAGAAGTTAAAAGTAAAATCAACCGAATAGACTGGAAGTGATTTAATGTTCATCCACATAAATAATAGATCCTCCAAAACAATTTCCTCTTACAATTGCAATTTTTTTTATAGATCCCCGAATTCCTCCGCTCTGCCATTGCTCAACTGCTTATTTGAGTTTCTTTGGCCTGGACGTTCAAAATTATGAAACATGCGCTGACGTTAGCTGTGAATTTATGTTGCAAATTAAATTGTTAACCAAACAATTTATGGCCACATTTCATTTCGGCTGACTTGTTGAGTTGTATGGAAGTGAGTAATTTTAGGCAAATTACTCTAGCACTAAAACGGTTGAGTTACCGAGTAAATGAAGTAGTCAAAGTTAAGGTGCTAACATAAACAGGCATACGTGAGTTCAAATATGACTATATATATGAGTACAGGAGCCGCTCATTTAAGCGAACTAATTCAGACAGAATTTTTAATTAAAATTCAAGCCTTGATATCAAAACAAAAATATGGAAAAAATGGCTGTTCCTTTTATTTAAAAAAGTATTCTCAGTTATATACGTGGTTGCAAAATACGAGATTTGTATTTTGTTGTCATTTTTTTCTCATTGGGAAGCTGTTGCGGTTTTCCTTTCTGCCGAAGCTTTTGAAAAGCATACTTATGATTTAAGTATAAATGAGTTGTATAATACCCAAATGATGCCTTAAAAATTGAGCACTGCTAAATTTGCACACAAATTGTCCTCTTCAATTCGAAGTCACGATCGTATCACTTTACTTTCCCTTCTTCGATGTATTGTATTGGCGACTGTTTTAAATATTTGTTAAGATTACAATTAATTTGAGAAACGACATTTTCTTTGGTATATCTTTTTAATAATTAACTAAACAAAATTTCTGTTAACGATTGTTTTTGGTAATTATTTTATTTATTTTCTAAGACGAGGAAAACCAATACAATTATTTTTACACGAAATAAAGAGCACTGGATCTCAGAACCTTCAGCTTTTGATAATTAACAAAACGAAAATTTCTCTATTAATTGAAAAAATATATAACTGTTTTAAATATTTGTTAAGATTACAATTAATTTGAGAAACGACATTTTCTTTGGTATATCTTTTTAATAATTAACTAAACAAAATTTCTGTTAACGATTGTTTTTGGTAATTATTTTATTTATTTTTAAGACGAGGAAAACCAATACAATTATTTTTACACGAAATAAAGAGCACTGGATCTCAGGACCTTCAGCTTTTGATAATTAACAAAACGAAAATTTCTCTATTAATTGAAAAAATATATAAGATATAATTGTAAATATAAATATAAAAAAAATGTATTTAAAAATTTGGCATGGAAAAGTTTGGTTTTTTAACACTCTCAAAAAATACTTAAACAAAATATTAAAAAGATTAATTGAAAGAAGGTATTATATTTTTTTAATATTTTGACGATACAGTTAGTTTACTCAGTCAAATTCCATATAATAACACAATATTTGAGAAATAGTTTGTTAAATTTTCATTCCAAAATATTGCAAATTGGTAAATGCTCCTCTTAAAGGAGATGTTTGCCCCAAAATTTATTTTTTTTTTTAAGCATTTTATTCCGCGATTTTATTTCCATCTATTGCTAATTCATATATAAATCATGACATTAATAAAAAAATTTTCACTGACGCCGATGCTATAACGCCCGTCGATGGAGAAGCCCCGCTGCGGCCTTCCTGGAAGAATTGAGTGTTAATCCGCCATTTTAAATTATTAAAAAAAAAATTGTATATTATTTTAATGTATAAATAAAATGCATGCCAATTTTGAAAAAAATATATTGACTTCTTCATTTTAAGTAAAATGAAAATCAGGGAAAATATGGCCGTTTACAGGTATCTGTCCCCTTAATGTTAAAAGAATAAAAGCAGAGCAGTAAATTAAGGTCATTGGGCCGTTTTGCCGACTAAAAGAACTAACATTACAGCCTACTAACTGTTTAGTTCCATTTATTAAAGAAACTTTCATATTACTTTATAAATATCCTTTTATGAATAAGTTCCCGGAATATACTCAGAAACATCAAAATACAATTTTATTGCTCAAAAGTAATTTCATCGCCTTCAAAGTATTCCCCATCAACTGCAACCCACTTATGCCAGCGTTTGATCCAGCTCTCGAAGCATTTTTGGAACTCTACTTTGGGTATAGCCATCAGAGTCGTCTTAGATTTTTCTATGATTTCTAGATGTCTAGATTTTTCTGCAGCATACGAACAAATAAGCAATGGAGCTCATAATGGTCAAAATAAAGATTGGCGTCACTCAAACTTTTTTATTGATTTTTTATTTAGTAAAAAGGTTACTCAAAAAAAATTAATAATTAATTTTACACCACCTTTATTTATTTATTGTATTGAGCAAACAAAAGTGCTAATAATGTTTACACTTATAACAAAATTCAGCTAAGTTACTAATTAATAGTAAAAGTGCGGCAGTTTCGGAACTTAAAAATCTGTGTTCTAGCACTTTTGGAAACGAGAAGAGTTGGAGGTGGCTTTTAAGTTAGAAATAGTGCATACTTAATGGGATACTTACTGAGTTATATGACCTGGTCAAGAATCACAACCCGTTACCAGATTAAGGCCTCCTGCCAAAGACGTCTCTGCTTTGGATGCGCCTTCTAAAATTTGATACACCTAGCGATGACAGCGCGCCCTCGATTTGGTCCATCCATAGGAGGCATTGTCCTCCCATTCGTCGTTGTTCTTTAACTTGCCGTCTGAACACCTTTTTTGATGTAGCTTCTGCATCCATACGCTCAACGTGGCTCAGCCAGCACAAGCGCTGAATATTGATGCGCTTCATCATGTCCACATCGTTGTAGAGCTCATACAGCTCCTCGTACATTCAACGGTAGTAGTTATCGCCAACACGAAGAGGACCGAAGATTTTCGGACACAACCTATGCACGGGCTACCATAGAGTAGGACGGGTTAGAAGAACGTCTTGTAGAGTATTAGTTTTGTCGAGCGGGAGAGGTCTCTGCAACACATTTGCTTACTGACACACCTATGAGCAGTCGTGATTCGTCGATTTATCTCTAGGCTGACAGCGTTTGTTGTTGTGACGGCTATGCCAAGATACATATATTCCTTAACAATTTCAAAAGCATAGTTGTTCGCTGCAATGTTGGATCCAAAACGCCTTTTATTTGTTCTAGTGGTCAGCATATACTTAGCCTTGCCCTCGTTAACCGTCAAACTCACTCTAGTTGACTCTTTTTCGACAGCGGAAAATGCTGCGGCAACATCTCACTTGCAGCGCCCTATGATGTTAATGTCACCATCAAATGCTAGGAGCTGGACTCTTTTGTTTAAAATAGCGCAATTTCGATGAGCACAGGCTCTCCACAGTACCTATTCCATGAGGAAATTGAAGAGGTTGCATGATAGTGGATCACCTTGTCCGAAATTTCACTCGGTATTGAAAGATTTGACGTGGCTCAGACATTGAGGTTACTAATGCATATAATATTCACAATAAATAAATATATAAATAAAGCAATAAATAAATAAAATAATAAATAAATAAATAAAAAATAAATAATTGGCGCGTACACTTATATTAGGTTTTTGGCCGATCTCCTCTTCCTAGGTTGGGTGTGGGTCCTGATGTTGTTCCACAAATGGAAGGAACTACAGATTTCAACCGACTCCGAACGGCAGATATTTTTTTATGAGGAGCTTTTTCGTGGCAGAAATATAGGGTTTTCCAATAACAGGTGTCATTTTGAATAGCCCGCTATTTATTATGTTGAATATTTGGCACAGATGGTTCGTAAAACTCGAACATTTTTGGGTCATCGCGACCGCAGTACAGAAATTGGTAACAAAATTCGAGCTGTTGGGACAAGTTAGTGATGTGAAGAATAAAACCCGTGCACGTCGCTCAAGAACAGCCGAATAGCCGAAAATATTGCTGTTGTAGCCGAAAGTGATGAAAAAAACCCAGGTTTGCCCCTTCCTCGTCGTTCTTTGGAATTAGGCATTCCACAAACGTCATTACACCGCATTTTGCATTAAGATTTGGATCTTAAGGCTTATAAAGTCCAGTTAACACAAGAACTCAAGCCGGTCGATCATCAACAACGTCGTGTCTTTGCTGATTGGGTCGTTGAAATGCATGAAAATGATCCACAATTCCATCGAAAAATCATCTTGAGTAATGGGGCCCATTTCCACCTCGGTGGCTTCGTCAACAAGCATCGAGCAAAATTGTCGGATCTGGGGCTCAGAAAATCCAAGAGTTATTGTTGAAAAGCCTCTCTATCCTCAACGTGTGACTGTTTGGTGCGGTTTATAGTCCAGCGGAGTCATTGAATCTTACTTTTCCGAAAATGAAGCTGGAGCAACAGTTACGGTGAATGGATTGCGCTATCGAGAGATGAGTAACGATTTTTTATGGCCGGAATTGGATGATATTGATCTGGACAACGTTTATTTTCAACAAGACGGCGCCGCGTGCCACACAAGCAACGAAATCATTGATTGAGTATCAAAATAACACCTATTGGAAAACCCTTTACTTGCACCCTCGGAGGATTGCCATTGTGCTGAGGGGCGACCGCTATTAGAAAATACCTCTTCTTCATTTTGATGTTTCACGGAGATTCGAACCTGCGTTCTCTCTAAATTTCCAATGGTAGTCACGTACCAACCCATTCGGCTACGGCAGCCAACAAATGTTTGTTCAACATTTACTCTTTCCTTAGAACCTCGTCTCATAATTTGGCTTTGCTATTTTTGTTCACTCTTTTTGAAGTTTACATGCTGGAGTGGTATAATCGAGGGGAGACTGTAGATATTTCACTTTGTGTTTGTATGTATACTCAAGTAGGTGAATGGCATTCACATTTTGACCATATTTGATTATTTTTCTTTCTTTTATTCTTCTATGTTCTTCTCTTTTTTTTGAGTATTCTTTATTTATATAAAAATGTAGCTTATTGTTTTATAAAAATCATATCAATCCTCATTTCGAAAAAATTAAATTTTTAATTTCGATGATTTTTTATATGCAGAAAATGCGCAATATCGTCAAGCGAAAAATCAATGGCATTTTTGATTAATTAATAAGCTATGATTTAATAAGCTATAAAACTGCATACCAAGAATCTTTTTAGAAATTCCAACTAAAAAACTTTCATTGAAAAGTTTGATGATTATTTTTTAAATTTTTTCATAAAAACCGTAGAATAAAAAATTTTCGCATTGTTTTGAATTTTTGCACAAAAACCGTGGAATGAATAGTTTGGAGATTTTTTTAAATTTTTGCGTAGCTTTTCAAAATTGGATTTCTATGGTTTTTGCTAAACAAAGCTGATTTTTATACAAAAATAATAAGGAATCAAAAGCGAGAAAAAAGTAGTACAAAATGGTCAAAATGTTGATGCGCTATCGCTTTGACGCGGGCTGTAGATGTATTATGTATTAACATATGCGTAAATTTGCTAAAACCATAAATCATTTATACTCATGCAGCGTCAGAAGTGGCTATTAAGTAATACACACGCACACACACACAAATCAGAGGTATGAAAGAAGGTAAGATAAATAACTTCTCTTCAAATTTAGCTCCTCTTTACTCGACAACCTAATGAAGTCATTATCGCAACAGACAGTTATAAATCAACAGTTATATATTGCATTGGCTTGCCACGTACGTGTGTATGTATGCGTGTGGGTGTGACAACATGACTACGCGAAGTAATGCAACGAATCGCTGCAAGTGTAAGCGGAAATTACCGTAATCGCCAGCCGCTACTGGTACCTTTAGTGCGCGATTTTTGTTTTTGGTATTTTTTTTTCCATCCAAATGTAATAAATTTGCTGCAAGCTAATTGCGTTGCAATTGCATTAATCGCATGGAATTCGTTGTAAGCTGCTCAAATTGCGTTTTCTTCGTTGCGTTTTTTTTTTTGGTTTTAGTGTTTTTGATTACTGTGAAAAAAAATTCTCAGTCAGCGTAGATATGAATGTCGCCACGCGCTCTCGCAAATTAAATTAAAAATGAATCAAGCGTCGGCGACTTTTTGGCGCATTCAGTTACAATCACTGCTCATTTCCGTGGCGACACAGCAGGCGACAGTTGAGCCAGTTAGAGTCATCTGAAAAACACAAACAGGAAGCTATAGCAAATCCAGAGCTATGTGTGTGTGCAGACACACACAGGTGTTGCTGAATTCCTTTGCTGCTCGCTTGCTTGCTTGTTTGCCAAAGTGTGAAATAAAAACTAAATAAATCTTCAGCCGCTCACTCCTCGCTCGCTCGTGTGCTTCCTTGTGCGTTGATGCTGGGCTTCTTTTATTTTTCCGTTCGTATATTTGTTGCTTTTCCACGCTCGATCTTTCTTTCTTTCGCCCTTCCCTTTAATTTACCTTTTACAGCGCGCGCATAAAAGTGTCATCGCGCACACTTGTCTAAGCGATTTTTGATTACACTTCCGTCGGAAATTATCATACATCCTTCAGCTTGAATAATTTTTATAGAATTTCCATGCGAGCGACACCATACGAGAGCGTTCGCAGAGCAGACAGACTAACTCACGCTCCTCCTACACGGAGTCAATGCTTGCCTTCCTGCCTGCTCGTCTATCTGTATTCGGTCTGTGCGACTGCCTGTCAACCTGTTCGTGGCACGCGCACCCGCCTCTTGCCAACACTAAGCTCCGACACTCAGTCATTTATACATTCATTTATTTATTCACGCACACATACATAGTACATCAGTCATATAGCACTTTGGATGCCCACCCTTATTGTCGCACGTACCACCTGCTTATACCAAGCGTGTATTTCCTCGTAACCAACTCCTCCGCCGCAACTTCTTTAAAATGCAATAAAAAATTGTCATTGTTACTGTTATTTTTCGTTTTTGCACTCTTTAATTTCTTTTTCTTTTTTTCTGTCTCTATTTTTTTTTTTTTTTTTTTTGTTTTTATTATTCACCCATCATTGTGCCGTTAGGTAATTGCGTGTATTGAACACATTTCAATTTTAAGTTCTTCTTTGCGTGCTCTCTTTTAGTAGCGATTCCATTCCACTTCATTTAATTCATTCGGCATAATCGTAAATTTTCTTCATATCCTCGAACAGTTAAAAGTTAGATTTTTTTAATACACATAGCGAAATTTTGTAAAAATATTACTCTTCGATGAATCAGAAAACGAAACTCTGATAAGATTTATAAAATCTCTGAGGATAAAATGGCTCGGACATGTGTTTAGAATGCCCAATGAGAGAAGAACTCGATCGGCAGTTGAATTACGTCCTGTTGGAGGCCGAAGGAGAAAAAGCCCTAGAAAGAGATGGCTCGAGGACGTGGAAGTTGAATCTTGAAAAGCTAAGCGTGTGACGGAGAACGAGGTAGTTTTAGATAGAGACAGATAGCGCAGGGTTGTAAATGAAGCAACAGTGATGCTAAGAATAAGAAGAAGAAGTAAGTTCACATTTCTTCGTCATATTTCATTTATTTCGTTCGTTACTCTACCGACCGCCGTAGTCGAATGCGTTGGTGCGTGACTATCCCTTACGCCGTGTCCAAGTTCGAAACTCCAGGCATGAAATATCAAATGACAGAAACAGTTTTTCTAACAGCGGCCGCCCCTCGTCAGACTTCTGAGTATATTTTTGCCATCAAAGAACTCCTATACATCCAACGGTTATTCGGAAACGGCGTAAAGCCGTCGATCCCTGCTTTGTAGAACAACATCAAGACGTAGCTTAAAGTAAGAGGAGAAGATCGGCCAAACACCTAAGAAAGGGTGTAAGCGACACTTATACGTTTTTCTACAAGGTTGTCAAAAGCTCAAGGGAGCCCGTCCTGAAAAGAAACTGGCACCGCAAAACATTTCATTTCGATTCACGTATTTCGATTACTTATTCTTCTTCTTCTTTTGTACGATTTTTGCATACAAAAAATTATTCGCGGAACATAGCGGAACTACTAGTATAATCTTTGATATATTTTGCATTCAACAAGTGATTTTAATCGCGGATAGAAGCACGTGTTGTTAAAAAATAAAATGGAATCTGGCATATTTTGTATTTTTTTTTATAAAAGTGGTAAAAATGCAACAACTGCTGCTGCAGAAATAAACACTGTTCACGGAAAGGATACCGTTTTTGTAAGGCTGCGCAAAAGTGGTTTTCTAAATTCCGAAGTGGTAACTGCGACGTGGACGATGCCCCGCGCTGGTCGTCCTGAAGTTTTTAACTTCGACGCCTTGCTCGAGCTCGTGGAAGCTGAGCCAAATTTGACAGTTGATATGGTAGCTCCGAGGTTAAATCATCGCATTGAACAGTTCAGAGGCACCTGGTTCAGTTGGGAAAGGTTTCAAAGCTGGGAAAATGGGTTCCGCATAGACTTTCCGTCACCAACCTTCAGCTGAGAGTGAATGTGTGTACTCAGCTGCTGCAACGGCTTGAAAATGATCGTTTTTTGAACCGTATCGGTACTGGTGATGAAAAATGGGTCCTTTACAATAATCTTGTTCGCAAACGCCAATGGTTAGATAAAGATGAAACACCAGAACCGACCCCTAGAGATGACCTGCACCCCAAGAAGATTCTTCTGTCTATTTGGTGGGATATGGCCGGTATTTTTTATTATGAACTTCTGGAACCAAACCAGACGATAACTGCTGATTATTATTCCCATCAGCTATCAAACCTGAATGAGGCACTTAAAAAAAATCGACCATCTTTCGTGAATAGGCGCAAAGTTTTGTTTCATCACGACAACGCAAGACCGCATACCGCAAGGCAAGCTGAACGAGCTCGGATGGGAGCTAATGCCGCATCCACCATACTCTCCGGATATTGCACCCTGTATTTATCACCTTTTCTGTGGACTTCAATCCCATATGAGCAACAAGAACTACTCCTCAAAAGAAGCTTTAAAAAAGGATTTCGAAGCGTATTTTGACTCCAAGGACAAACAATTTTCTGAGCAGGGAATTAAAAATTTGCCTAAACGTTGGGAAAACATTTTAAACAATGAAGGAAAATATATTATTGATTAATAAGTACTTTAAACATCTTTTTTATTAATTTTAAACCACATTTAAAAAACGCACGAACTTATGGACTGACCTGTACATGTTACATTTGATCAGTCCTACTTTTTCAATGCTTTTTACTACTTTTTCCAATAAACTGGTCCAATGGCGGCTTAAATATGGCAATAAATCGACTGTTCAGCGCGCTGTGTGGCAAGTCCTGTTGGCACCAAAATCCTTCGATATTTAGCTGATTAATTTTTGGAAACAAAAATTCAGTCAGCATAGTTCGATAGGGCACGCCATTCACCGTAACGACAGCTCCTGCTTCATTTATTTATTTTTTTTTTTTCATTTGAAAAGAAATAAGAACCAATGATGCTGCCAGTGTTCTATGAACACGAGCAGATTGTTTTATTTTTTTCAAAGTAAATTTCCACAATTTGAAAGCATTGGTCTGGCGTTAAATGATTAAGAATGACGTGAAAAGCTATACTGAACAGGAATGTCAGCACAGTTTGCCATTCTCATTCTTACAACATAGTTCTCATGCAGGTCAAAGAACACTCGATACCAACAACGAAACAATTTCTCGGCGACACTAGGACTAATGCAGAAAATGTCTTAAAAAGGGGCAGTCCAAACTAACTAAAATGTGTACTTTTAGAAGCCCATTTCTCAACAGCTGACTGTTTATTGATTAAATTGCTCTACTCTCATACCCAGAAAATACCTTTCATGCCTCTGCCAGTGACTACCAATTTTTACACCCACAAAATATTTTTTCATTTTATTATTATTTCATCTTAATTTGAAATTTGCATAAAATTTACGAATTTCGCATTAATAATTTCTCTCAGTGTACTTTTTTCCTTCCTTTAAGCATTTCAATTATAAAACACTCCACCTTGTCTTCCAATGCCAAGCAATGACGACTTTGTTGTAACCGAAATTACCAACTAATTAAAGGTATTTGTAGCTTTTCATTCAATTAATTATTTGGACTATCAACGCTGTCGATCAGCTTATCAACAATCTGGCCTAAAACAATAAAAACAAGTATCATATGGCCGGAGCTTCCTTTCTTTGTCCAATTCACTGGGTGGTTGATGAAGCGGTTAAATGGGCTAAATGTGTGCGTGTGTGGTTCGTGCGCTTGGAGTTTGAAGTCTGTCAGTCCAGCGTTGCTATTTGCCATTGTTTGGTTTTCACCAAAGTTCTGTTGTCTGCATCTGAGTAGCAGACAGACTAATAGACGCGATGCGAGAGCTTTGGAGAATAGATGGGGCAAGAGTGTTGAAGCTGGTTATTGAATAGACCTGTGTCGCTATTGAAATGATGTTGTTGCTGTAAATCTTGTTGTTCATGTTGAGGTTACTATTTGTACCAATATCGGAGCAAAGTTGTAGTTGATTTTGCACGATAGAAATTATATGGGTACAGCTGCTGCCGTCGCTAACACTTGGATTCTGGACTTTTCTTCTTCTCTGCTTTTCTTCTTTGTTCTCCTGGCTTAGTAGAAAAAAAAGTAGTGGTAAACTATTCATGGAGGCATTTTTAAAAGTACATTTAGAGACGAATTGTGATGATTTATTACTTGATTCAAGAAAAGGAAAATAAAAAATTTTAATAATAATAATTTTATCGCTGATACTTTAAATTTCTTATAAGCCTAAGAATCTGTTTGTCAAAGAAGAAACACCTCCAGTTTAACAAATCAATAAAATTTCTGAAGTTCGTTTGAAAGTAATGCTTTTAGAAAGCTTTAGATTAAATGGAGTATTTTGTGCGTAAGATATGCATTGCAGAATTTGTTTGCTCTGTCGATAACTTATTCCGGGTGTGAAAAAATCCTGTGCAGAGCGATAGCATTTGGCGAGTATATCAAACAATTCTCAAAGAGTTCGATACATGGAGGTACATTTTTTTTTTGTGGTCAAATTATGTTTTCATATCTGCGACCAAGGTAGTTCAGAAAAACGATAAATATCGTTTAGAATATCAATCTAACCTGAGTATAATGTTCAGGCACTTGAAAAACAATTTGAAGAGAAATTTTTTCTCGGAACATTTTGACCCTTTATTTGATAAGTATCTAAAATGTCCTGTTGAAAAAGGAGTTAAAAGATTAATATTTTCCACAAATACATTCGCAGTGAAGTTTCACTATAAGTCGTCTATCACAGAAACTCCATGGGATGAATATAAATCATCAAAAATTAAAATGGGCTGGTGCAAAAAACAGCAAAATTATCGAAAAAGTTTTTTTCTAATAGTGGTCGCCCCTCGACAGGCAAAGGAAAACCTCTGAGCGTATTTCTACCATGAAAAGGGGCCTCATAAAAATCAATTGTCGTTCGGAGTAAGCTTGAAACTGTAGCTCCCTCCATTTGCGGAACATCGTCAAGACGCACACCACAAATAGGAGATGGTGCTCTACAATGCCCCAAAATTCGAAAACTAGTCATAAACAGTGCATTTAAAGTTGTTTGGTTGGGAGTTAAAGATGTTATCCTAGGACTGTTGCATAAACATAGTTCATAGAACTATACTGATGGAAATATGTCCCTGAAAATTTATTTAACATCTATTTTTTATGTCAGCATCTAGATTAGCTTACTCCGCAATTGAGCTCTGAGTTCGAAGAGCATTGAGAAATACTTCGCCAGGTCGATTTGCACCTGGAAAGATGGTACAACTAAACGCTTACTTGTGTTTTGAATTTATATCAACTACAGATACAAAAGAAAATGTAGACATATTTATGGAAATGAATAAATAAATAAATAAAATCTGATGGAAACGTAGCTGGCGCTTTCTTCGACATTTTCTCGCTACCACTAAAGGCTTAGTGATGTTAGAATTCCTTTTTCTCACTACCATTACCTCATCAGTGATAATGAAAATCATATTTTAATTACCACTGAAGAAAAAGTGAAAGTTTGAATGTGAAATGCTTATTGCATAATCAATGCATTATGGGCAATTTTGACTTTTCAGAAAGAAAGAAATTTTTGTTTTCTTTAAAAGTAAAAGATGATTACCTTAGAAATGATTTGTCGTGACAAAAGCAAAAGATTTTCTTAATATAATATTTAGTTCTATTGTGGATTTCATTGCAAACCATCTGTCTATTCGCAATTACATGAAAGTATAGTAAAAAAAATTTTTTTAACAAATTTTATAACAAATTATTTTTCATCAAAGAATTTTTTTTTTTATTTCTTTTTCAATTCCATCAACTTTTGCATACATTTTTGCGAAAAATTCAAACTTAAAAAACAAAAATTGAGTTTTACATTTTTTTGAATTTTTTTTTATAGAAATTAAATGTTTCTTTTTCAAAAAATAAAATTTTTTTGATAAATGTTTTTTTATTTCTCTACTTGAATCTAAAATTGAGTTCTACATAAATTTTTTTTCTCAAACATTTTTTGAATTTTTTGGAAAAAATTTAATTTTCAAAAAGTACATTTTTGTTTATTTAATTTTATGCTTTTTTTCGAAAACTAAAATTTTGTTAAATTTTTTTTTACATCTCCAATTGAATCTAACATTGAGTTTTACATAATTAAAAAAAAAATAAAATTTTGTTCTGAAATTATTGCAATGATTTTTCAAAAAATTAAATTTTTTTTTTTCAAAAAGTAAAATTTTGTTCTTAATCTCTTTTTTCAGAAATTCTATTTTTTTAATTTCCGCAATTATTCCACCGATTTTTGGAAAAAAGTGAAAAGAATAAAATTTTTTTGATTGAATTTTATGTTTTTTTTTCTCAAATACTAAAATTTTTTTTATATCCCCAATTGAATCTAACATTGAGTTTTAAAAATAAAATTTGTTTGAAAAAATGAAATTTTGTTCTGAGTTTTTTTTGCAATGATTTGGCAAAAAAATTAAATTTAATTCGGAAAAAATTGAATTTAAATTTTTTTTTTTCAAAAACAAAATTTTTTTATTCATATTAAATTTTTGTTTTCTTTCAAAAAATAATTTCTTTAAATTTGTTCTTTTTTTATTTCCAATTGAATCTAAAATTGAGTTTAACATAATTTTTTTTTCAAAATTGAATTAAATTTTTTTGTTTTAAATTAAATTTTTTTATTGAATTCTTTGTTTTTAAAAAAAAAATTTTGTTGCTTATTGTTATATCTCTAATTTAATGTAACATTGAGTATACATTTTTTATTGAAATAATTTGGTTTTTTTATTAAACACATTTTTTATTTTTTTACATATGTAAAAATTCCACTTCCTTAGATATTTGCGTGCATATTCTTACAATTTGCAAGAATAGCTTTCATTCAAATATTTTTTTTTTCAATGTTGTGAAGTAGGAAACCCTTTGTGAAAAGTCGTGAATTTTATCAGGCAGACAGTTTAACCTGTGTGGGTTGTAGACTGTATGGGAACAAAGTTTAGAAAACCCTTCCTTGTATTGAAAACTTATGTCAAGAGGATTTCTTTAAAGAAGGGTCGAAGACACTTTTTCTATATATTTGAAGTTTTGTAACAAGATAAGGTACTCCTTTTTCTAAAAGGTCATCATCTCTCAGTATTATTTGGTAGGTTTTTTTTTTGTGTGTGTGTTTTTTTTTTGCTACAAATACACCTCTATTGCTTTACTTCGTATTCAGTAATTTCAGAGGTCTTTTAAATTTATAAAAATGTTTTAAATGTTAAGAAGAGTTGAGAGAAGAATATCAAATATTCTTGCACTAACTTAAAAGGAGCAAAAAATCAGTTTTGCACTTTCAAATTATCAAATTTTATAAAAGTCAACAAATTTTCAATAGCACTGACATCTTCTCAGGATAAGCTTTAAACGCAAGAATAGCCCTTTATTGCCTTTTTAGCCTTTATGGCAATCATACAATTTTTTTTCAACTTACAGTTTTGGTAGCTTTAAATTAAAGAATGAAATATTCGCATTCCGGGTATAAAAGAGCACTAAATTTATTGCGAAGAGCAAAGGGTTGGCAACGCTGCACATCTTCACCAATGTGACGTCATGCACTCTCTGATGTGCACAATCTAGTTTCTATCATTCCTGGGCAGCATCATCGCATTAGGACCTTATGGTTCAGATCCGCAAGAAAAGCAAACATTCTGCCATTTTTATCGACGCCTGAGTCACTAGTGGCTTTGGTTCTTCTTAGGAAACTTGCCCGGTAAACCTGTATTATTAACAAATAGTAATAATAACCTTTGAATTTCATGACTATATAAAAAATCTTTTTCGAATTTGCCGCAGCAATGCCTTAGTCCTTAAAATTTCTGAGGATAAAAGTAGTAAGAGCAAACCCATTTGAGAACTGAAAGCAGCCATTAGCATTTGTATGCTTTATAAAAATCTCCAAGGGGGAGAGATCCACACATTTCAATGATCCTCTGCAATTGCAGCTCTGAATAATATATCAGAAAAAAAACCTATATTTTTCAAATTTCAAAAACAAAAAAAAAAAATAAAAAACACTTTGAAATTTCATGAGAGAATTACGCACAAAAATATTATTACTTCTGTAAGTCTAAAATTTTTTAGCGTTTCATCGCTTCCGGCAACTGGTGTGTCAGCGGTAATTTCCGAACCTCCATTTTTTCAATGCAGCTGCTTCCTTTCCTTCTCTTGCGCTGTTGCGTATAATTGACACTGCTTTAGTTGATGCCACAGTAAATCTCAACCAACTGCCAATAGCGACAACCTGCTAATGCCATTCACATTTTGCTAGTCACGTACGCAAGTAAATCAATTAAGTTTGTCATAAATTGGAGTATCAACAGTGCATTTATTCAATTCACTTCGCTCCACTCATTTCACTAATATTTTATTCATTCGCACTTTTATTGAATTTATGTTATTTCAATACGCATAAATTTATTCAATTTGCTTTCGATAGATGAATAAATGGCTGGTGATTTTTCTCGCATTTTCTTAGTTGGTATTGATTTAGGGACAGTCGCTGTGAGTGGTGAGAAGAGCTGGCAATTACGTTCTATTGTGTAAGAAAAATGTTGCATTTCTGTTTGAGGAGTTTAGGATGCCTTACATCTTAAATTTGCACGTATTACTGCTTTGTTTTCGAAATTTTCCCTATCAAAGTTGCTTGGCTCCGACTAAATTGTAGGATGTCACGCTGAAAGATAAAATAATGGCACCGAATACTCGTGAAATGTCTGCAGAATGCCTGATTGAACAAGGGTAATATCCTCTTCCTATTTGTGGGATGCGTGTAGATTTTGTTCCAATAATCGAGGGACCTACATACAGACTCCGAACGCCAAATGGTTTTTTTTGAGCAGCTTTTTCATGACAGAAATACACTCGGAGGTTTGCCATTGGCTGCCGAGGAGCGAACGTTATGAAAAAACACTTTTTCTTCATTTTGGATATTCGAACCTGCACACTCGCAAAGGTATTCACATACCAACCCATGCGGCTACGGCGCCCGCCTTAGCTTAGATCGGGTTGGTTAAAATTAGACAAATAAACAACAAATTAGACAGAAACGATTTCAAAACTTTGTGCGTTTCATGTCTACTTTCATCTTACGTTATGTTTCATATTGCGTGAAAAGTTTAATAAATAACAAATAACGAAAACTCTAAAAGCTCAAGCTGCGTCTTAACAGACACAATGCCGAAGTAACCACCTAAGTGGCATTGGTTGAGTTCATAAAAGTGCCAATCGTTCCTTCCTCGTGCTAACTAACAACAATTAGACAGACCAGTAATACGAAGTCCTCCTCCGTTTTACTTTTCCAATGGTCTACCACTCCAAGGACTACCTAAGCAAAAGTGCGAAAAGAAATCATCATATGAAACTTATAAAGTTTGGTTTTCATACGCCCAAAAAAGGATTTATTACTCAATTAGTCCAAAGCTGCATTTGCTAACATTGATATAAATTCTCTAATTACTACTTTTGTTCTTTCTTCTCTAAATCCTTCTTTTCTTTTCTATTGCTTCTTTTCTTCTTCTTATTATAGTTAAGTTAAATATATTGGATTAATTCGTAAATGAACTGGTGTAAAATTTAGATTAAGAAACTTGTATGTTAAAAATATTCCAGTTGCTTATAATATTGTTGAAGTACTATTAAAAGACGTTAGTCTTACTATGTACTATATATATAAACAAATAAAATAAATAAATAAATAAATAAAATAAATACAGATAGATAGGCGATGCCTCCTACTACCTTGAAATTTTAACAATCTACAGGGAGTTGAGAGTTTTTGTTTTTTGTTTATTCAAGATAAGTGCTCAACCGCCATGCGTTCCATTTTGTTAGCTTCTTTATCCAGCTGGGAAAATACGGAACTAACAACGTCAATGATGTTGATATTATCGGCATACGACAGCAGTTGTACCCCTGAACGCTTAAGTTCTGCGGGTTCAACAATCATTCCAACACCATGGTAAAGAAGTCACACGTAAGGAGGCCACCTTATGCTGTTTGATATCACTCAACTCGGAGCGTTTCTGGGAGAGTAATACTCAATGTAATTTTACCCAGCGGGGATATCAAAATCAGCCAACTTCTTTTCATAAGCGAAAACGATTTTAAACAAGGGCTTTAAATTGGCACAGAGATGCTATGTGTCTATTCTCCTTTGACACGTCTTGTCCAAGATTTGACATATAGTGTGTATCTGTGGTCTGTGGTGGATTTTCCAGCAAAGGAAAGCAAATTGATAAGATCCAGTTGGTTGGTTGATGTTGGGCTTCAGGCTTTTACACAATACCCTCGATAGGATCCCGTATGCGATTTCAA
Source organism: Anastrepha obliqua (assembly GCF_027943255.1). Classification (NCBI taxonomy): domain Eukaryota; kingdom Metazoa; phylum Arthropoda; class Insecta; order Diptera; family Tephritidae; genus Anastrepha; species Anastrepha obliqua. The sequence continues at coordinate 15,239,867 of NC_072893.1, forward strand.
GAAAACTACTCATGATAGTTCGCGTAGACTACAGAAGCAGTCTTCTTAAGACCATACTTAAACTTCATATATGCATATAGCCGACGCTCGTTGCTCAGCCGGTGATCAATCGGCTCCAAGCTTTATTGTATTTAGGGTGTTATTTGCTATTCGCACCTTCTCATTGTCAGGCAACGAAATCAGAGTTCCGTCGTGAACAATTGGGGGATCAGACTCTTCACCTTCTCTTTGACATTCCCTACTGTAGCTACTCAGAACGCAAGGTTTGTACTTACCTTAAAAACCACTTACTTTGAAATCTTCCGCTAGCCGCCGAAGTTTTTGACAAAATATCCAGTCGTTTTTCCTTTCGGTTAGCATGCCAAGCTTTTCGCACTCTCGTATTTCGGCCACTCGTTCCTTATTTCGAATAATACGTCTCTCTTCTTTTATTAATACCCGCCGCCGATCCCACATGACTTCATTGCACCCTATACCAGAGTATATCCGTGGCTTCTTTTCTTTCTATCCCAGTCATAGACATTTTTTTTTTTTCGGGATCACCAAAATCCAATTTCTTATTTGGCGTCAGTACCCAGGGAAAGGAAGAAATGTGTTTACATTCTTTATGCGTGCCAGTTTGTTGAGAAGCAATTTCTGCGAGTGGTTGTCTCGTGCAAATTCAACTTTTCGAAATTTCCTAGTGAAGTAAGATGCATGTGCTTTGCTACATAAAGGAGTGTGCAGATCTTGGCGGCAACAAAATATTGATCCGAGCCGATCGTTAGCCCTCAGATCGTACATGCACTTCAAATACTGCAAGCGTTTCTTACATTTATTGCAATAGAATTGATTTAATTTGCTTTTTTCCCATTAGTAAAGAGCGTCGTAGCTTGAATAATCTTGTTGAGCAATAATCTCATGTCCCAATTTGCGTCTTTGTTTTTATTTTCATTGAAAAGAAGTTTTACGTAGCGATCCACTTCCGCCAAGATAGATTGTACCCTGCAGTCGTACCTCCTCGTGGCTAGACGCTGAATCCCCATACGTACACATTGGAATGACCTTACGAAAAATCCACACGGGTTGGCTACTGCATCTCGTACATAGGATCCTCATGTTGCTGAATAAACCTTAGAACTGGCAAACCGTGAAGCTGTTCTTTTTATGTTTATTCCGAGCTTCCTAAGTAAAGTTAACCGTGGCATTCATTTTTTATGCAGTACAAACTGTTAGAAACAAAATATAACTTTGCTTTAGTCGCATAGTAGTGCTTTTGAATAATATTTATAAATAAATCATTCTTAATTAAAACTCAGATTCAAAAGATATAAATCTGGGCAAATAAGAGGAAACAAGCCAGTTTCGATCATCAGCAAATAAAGCTCACAGCAGACAGTCTAGCGCGAACTAATCCCCCGTAACTGTACGAGGGTCGACCGCTAAGTACCCGTGCTAGTAGGAAGATACATTTTACTTTGCCATTTCTTAGTAGTTTTTTCATGAAAATAATTTTTTTACATTATTTTATATTATTTTTCCTTCTAAAACCACACGTTTTTCTAATTTTTCACAATTTTTTTTATCATTTTTTCTCTAAAGAAGGTACAATTTTTATTTGATATTTCTCTCTAAAACCACACATTTTTTCATTCTTCACCATTTTTTTCCTTAAACAATTTTTTTTTTCATTTTGTTATTATTTTTTATCTAAATCCACATGTTTATCCAATTTTTAATTTTTGCATAAAAGCATAATTTTTCCTATTCTTTTATTTTTCTTTTTCTCTGTTAAACCACACGTTTTGTAATTTTATTTATTTAAAGTTTTTTTTTTTAAGGAAAACCCCATTTTCACCATTTTATTACTATTTTTGTTCTAAATCCACATGCTTTTAAAATTTTTAATTATTATTTTTTACTCCCAAACACAACTTTTTCTATGTTTGATTACTTTTTTTCTCTAACGCTACAAATTTTTCTAATTTTTAATTTTTTTTAATGAAATGACAATTTCTCCATTTTTTTATTATTATTTTTTTACTTTTTTTTTCTCTACAGCCTCTACATTTTTGTAACTTTTGTTTATTTTTTTAATGGAAACACAATTTTTTCCATGCTTTTTTTTCTCTAAAGTCACAAATTTTGTCAATTTTTAATTATTGTTTTCCATTTTTTTAACTTTTTTTGCTGTAAAGCCGGACATATTTTAATTTTAATTTTTGTTTATTTTTGTCATATTTTTTAATCTTTACAATTTTTCCATTTTTCATTAATTTCTAATATGTTTGATTAAAGCCAGACATTTTTCTAATATTAAGTTTTTTTTTAATGAAAACACAGTTTTTTCCATTTTGTTATTATTGTTTTTCTCAAAAGTCACAAAGTTTTCTAATTTTTCAATATTTTGTTCCGTTTTTTTTTTAAATTAGGGTTTTGTTTTTGTTGTAGAGCCGGACATTTTTTTATTTTAAATTTTTTCACTTTGTTTAAATCTTCACAATTTTTTCCCTTTTTTATTAATTTTTAATATTTTTGACTAAAGCCAGGCATTTTTCTAATTTTAAGTTTTTTTTAATGAAAACGGAATTTTTTAAATTTTGTATTATTTTTTTCTCTAAAGTCACACATTTTTTTTAGTTTTTCGTTATTGTTTTTTATGAAATTTGTTTCCATATTTTTTAAATTTGGGTTTTGTTTTTGTTTCAAAGCCGAAAATTTTTCTAATTTTAAAGTTTTTTAAAGTTTTTCATCTTTTTTTTAATTTTCTCACTTTTTTCCTTTTTTTATTAATTTTTAATATTTCTTTCTTCAAAGTCACACATTTTTTAACTTTGCTTCCATGAAAATTTTTTAAATTCTTTTATAAATTTTTTTTTTTTTGTAAAGGACATTTGTCTAATTTTTCATTATTTTTTTTATGCAGACACATCTTTTTTTGTTTGAATTTCTCCTTCAAAAACATTCTATCGGGCTTTAATTGATCAACCCTCGTAAGCAACATGCGGAATGGTGCCGCATGAATAACTGTAAGTAGAAATGAAAGAATGAATTAGTAGCCCGACGGGATAGTCGAATTATGGTTTGTTGTCCTCTGAGCTGGTTTGCGGCGCTTAACGAAATTATACGCTATTAGTGAAAATTGTTATTGAATCTTTCCCTTTTTTTGTTTTTCGCTTGTGCTGCTTTGTCCCAAATATCAACGAACAATATTTAGTGGCCATTTATATGAAACGTCTGGGGGTGGAGGCGACTGTAAATAATCCGGCTCTTCTAAATGAATGAAGCAATGAATGGACGTAGAAGCAGTTAGATGAACGAGGCGCCTGGTGAGGGTAGTAAATCCTTTGCTCGAAGTTCTAAACGATGTTGACGGCACTGGTGCTGGCAATGGCGATGACGGTGGCGATGGTAATGGCAATGGCGATGACGATGACGATGACGATGACGATGACGATGGTGATGACTCCTTAAACGCCGCCAAATTATACAGAAATAGCAAGGAAGTGGCCACGAACGGTTTGCAATGTGATGTTGGGCAGCTTAACTTATTTACGTGGCATAGCATCGCCTCAGCGGTTGGTCTGCAACACCACATACATACTTACTTGCCTACTCGTATACAATGCAAAAACACAACTATGTCATACTGTAATTCGTTTTGTGCCACAAAATTTATAACTCGCTATATTAAATGCTTTTTCCGTCGCCCTCCACTTATCATTTCATGGGCATATTTTCATGGCTGGGTGTTTGGCGGCCACTCGCTTTTGCTATGTTATTGCTTTCAGTGCTGTTGTTGTTTTTGTTGTTGATGCCCAATAATTTTTATGCGTTCTTGCCAAAATCTCACCATCACTCCACCGGCTCTGCTACTAACTGCTCTACTTTGTTTATGCGGATTTTTATTAAAAGTGGCTAAGGTTTATTTTGTTTAGCTACTCAGCTCTAAAAGCATAAAAACTGTTGCCATTTAGAAAGCGCAATTTGGTTACTTGGTTTAGCTAAGAAGAAATACGTCTTTTTGAGCTTTTAATATTCCACTTTCACTTAGTGGCAAATGGAAGACATTTTATGTGGACATGGATAAGTGGCTGGCTTTAAGATTCATACACTTTATGGATGCTGGTAGAACATTTTAAATATATTTTTAAAATAAAGTTGCTTATATTGAATAATATTTGGTTGAAAATGCCAGTAAAGTTATATTATATATTATTTTTAAAAAGTTGATTAAGATGAGGCGAGAATAATAGTAATGCAGCTTAAACATAATGAAGCGCTTGAGGGCGATGATTTATCGGCCAAGCTGTTCAAAGATGGAGGAGAAGAGATGGTAAAGCACATGAGATGGCCTAGATAGCGTACTTTCAGATCGGGCACATTCACTATAGTTAATATTACGAAGTTTAATATTTTTGCTAAACTAGCGACCGAAATCTCAATGCCATGGGATATGATACTGCCGATGTTCAGTTTTGTCAAGACTGAACTTAAATACTGAGCTCGGCTATAAAAAGACTTGGGGAGGCATCCAAATCAACAAGATAAACCAGAATATAATAATATATACGAACACGAACGGATCTCTCACTATACTTACATAGGTAGGTATCTGCGGACAGGGGAACTAACTCGGAAGCGGCTGGCAAAAGCACACATTTTTTTCAATCAGAAGGCAGTTGAAGATGGGTTTACTTGAAACTTAAACGCAACTATAACACCAGAAGGATACTTTAATAACTTGTGTATATCAGCATATATTAAAACTGGTGCTGGAATATTTTGAAAAATGGATTATTTTAAGCCAGAATAATCGGGTATGTATCCAATATTTTCCAGGGCACGGGGGAACTACTAGAAATCAAATGGGAGATAAATTAACCAGGAAAGGACCAATCTCCTTATTTATAAGCCCATTGCCATTTTTTGGCCTAGAAAAGAACATCCCGAAATCAGTATGTTGCTGTCACTGTGCTTGATTATTATTTCTTTTTCGTAAACCTTGGTGAGAACTCTTCTCTTTTAGAACGTCTGACATTTCCCTACCAGCATTCCCAAATAAATTTATTTTTGTTTCCCCGCTAAGAAGTATGTTATACCATGTTTTTATAACTTCTGACCCACATTATGAAAACTTTTCCTCCTCTATAAATTTGCTTGTTTCAACTAAGGAACTTCATGAGCAATTCTGTCTGGTCGGTTCATGTTGTGTAGTCGGCGGCGTGCAGTTCTCGCTAATACTACGTTATTGATTCCGCTTATGGGGCAAGAGCCACAACGAAATTATAAGAGTGCAGGTCGTTTTCTCTTTGCCACCACGTCGTCCTCTGGATTTTTGGGCTTTGGGGACGTTTGACTTGCTTTCGAAGATTGACAACAAGTCTTCGTTCCTCGACTGTGCAGTGCTGAAAATGTCTATATATCCTGAGGTAATACTGAAATAAATGTCATTAACTAAAAATTAAATATTGCCAATATTTCCAGCCTGTAACTTATAGACGGAGAGCTCATGACCAAAAAACCCAACATATTTTATACTTCTTGAAATTTTGTGTGAGATTAGTTGTTTAATACTAGAATCGATATCCGGCGGGCTGGCTGCTCAATAGCGGTCTGAATTATGCGTTTTTATTTTTTAAAATTGTTAATAAAAAACATTTACTCAACATATTTTATACCACTTGAAATTTTAACAGAATTTCATTTACGGTCTGTATAAAGTGAAACGATGGTTGCCAGCCCATTCTCATGGTCCCAAAGTACTGCCAGCCCATGTTGAAAGTGCCTTGATGGAAGCACAAGTCAACATATTTTATACCGGCTGTCTTTTTTACACGACATTGGCAATACAATAAATTGATGAAATGTGTAGAGCCAGCCCATTCTGATGGTCCCATCACATGGAAAATTTGGAAAATTTCATTCCTGTGAGTGCGAGCGAGACCGACTTACCTGAATGTGGGCGCGCGAGAGAGAGCGTATATTGTTCATATTCTGTCTCTCCGTACAGTCTTACAAAAATGGGAAGGATGGAAGGTTTGTTCATCAAAAAATTAGAGAATGGGATTTTTTTTCTTTTTCTTAAAAAAGTTTTTATTTCTAATTTATTATTCCTTTATTTATTTATTTAATTTATTAAATGAATAGAAAAAAAAAACAAAATTAAATTTTTAATTTTCTATAGCAGAAATAGATTCCGAGTCTGAACTGAAATAGTAATTTTCTATTTCTTCAGCTTCAGCATCTGAAAGAAAATCATACAATCAATTAAAAGAAAGAAATTCTCCATTTCTCACTCAGCCATTCGATTCTGGGAGATAACAAGTTGGAAATTTCAAATAAGCGTTTCGCCATGTATTTCCGATATATTGAGCTCGGAGAAGGTGCTGATGTAACTCGGTTTTACATGGCGGTAAAGACGATGCGTCGAAATTTTCAGCTGTTTCTGGAATGCTTCGTTTACATTTGACGCTTTATATGTCTCCCAGAATTTAGAAAAGCGGCCGCTGTTCACGTCATTTATGTTTCTTAAATTGTACATTTCGCATACAAATTTTTCCCGGTTTTTTTTTTATTTTTTTTGCGATGGAGTTTATATTCCCCAGTTCAATAAAAGCATTTTGGTATTCCGGTGATTTTTTTAATATCTGGAAAGGTCTTTTCTTGCCTTTTCTGTAAATGGCGGGACTGTAATCACAGCCGGGCAGGGCATGAAAGATCATTGATATCAATGCAACGTTTGTTATTGCCAGTTCCTAATTCCATAAATATGTGCAATTCGTCATGCGAAAGATGGTCCATGTTACCCAGCATGATGATCAGCATGTCAGTATCGGAACATTTTATTAAAACATTCTCGCAGACCGCTTTACACACATGATACACAATTTTTGTATCTGCTTCCTCCTGAAGTTCGCATGACATTTCCTCATCGACGATTTTCGATATAGAGGCGCCGTCACTTGTAAATGTATAGCACACATCGTAATTCAATTTTATGGTTGAATTGCTAATAAATGGCGCCATTTCCACTGTTCCCCAATGCTCTATGAGAAATCTGACCAGTGCGTCCTTGAATTTGCTATTTCTTAATTCTTTATTGAAATCGTTAGGTCGAGTTTGTTCGGGTCCTGTGAAGTTATAATCGATACTGCTGACATTTCCTCTTTGTATTCGTTCATAATCTTTAATGGATGGAGTAAAATATTGGTCGAATATGATGTTCAATCGTTTGGCCGGTGTCTTCGCATGAATGAGATAATTTTTTTTTGATAAATTTCCAAAAGTGTTTGGAATTTCTTTCATTAGGTGGAGCAGGAAAAATCCATCGATTATGACTATGTCGAATATTTGCGGTATGTTAGCAGTTATATTTATTTGTAAAACCTGAGTGATTGCAGATTTTTCAGTCCTACAAATTGTTCCATCAGAATGACATAGAGATAACGGAATTGGTGTTATTGGATAAAACAATATTTTTTCGACGCCGATATTGAAATCCATCGATAATGCCACAATTCGTGCAAATAGATCCCGTTGTAAGCATATTTCGTAGACCTGGTTGGCAACTTTTGCTTTATTATTTACTGTATTGGCTGAAAAATTACAAATTTTAACCCTTGTGATGGCTTTCTCAAATCGCTGTGGGTCTATGGAGCACTGAGCAATGAATTCTTTCCTTAACTGGCTCCCTGATTGTTCAAATGTCAATAAATAATTTTCAACCTGCAATGATGCAGCCTTTCCCGTAGCGATGTTGAAGAGAAAATTCTTGTCAATGCTGTCATCGAAGGGGTTCATAAATTTATCAAAAGTTTTTATGAAATTTCGGAGTTGATTAGAATCTCTTTTGATGATATGCGGTTACAGTTGCGTTATGATATCGGGACGTTTCTTCAAACCTGCAGTTTCATATACATGAGAAATGATGGCAGCACGAATATCATGACTTTTTGCCCAACGTTGCCGGGCAGAAATGGAATTTGTGAAATCGATTATTCCCGTCAATCGTTTTGCTGCATCGGCATTAATTGTTTGTTCTAAGGTTATATCAATCGGTTGTCTTGAAAAAACTTTGTCGGTTCGTTTTATGCCAAAGAAGCCTTCTTTTATGGCAACATGTAACGATGGGTGCGTTTCCTCAATCTTATTCAAATTGTCGATATATCTGACTAGCCAACGTGCATAATTCGGCTGGTTGGATACAAAGAAAATGTTTGCTATTTTCGGTAATATGTATTTGAAAAAAATATAAACGATATACGCTCTCTCTCGCGCGCCCACATTCAGGTAAGTCGGTCTCGCTCGCACTCACAGGAATGAAATTTTCCAAATTTTCCATGTGATGGGACCATCAGAATGGGCTGGCTCTACACATTTCATCAATTTATTGTATTGCCAATGTCGTGTAAAAAAGACAGCCGGTATAAAATATGTTGACTTGTGCTTCCATCAAGGCACTTTCAACATGGGCTGGCAGTACTTTGGGACCATGAGAATGGGCTGGCAACCATCGTTTCACTTTATACAGACCGTAAATGAAATTCTGTTAAAATTTCAAGTGGTATAAAATATGTTGAGTAAATGTTTTTTATTAACAATTTTAAAAAATAAAAACGCATAATTCAGACCGCTATTGAGCAGCCAGCCCGCCGGATATCGATTCTAGTATTAAACAACTAATCTCACACAAAATTTCAAGAAGTATAAAATATGTTGGGTTTTTTGGTCATGAGCTCTTAGACTATTAACCTAACATCTGTGGATGGCTATGAAGCGTAGGTAAATTTATAATCTAGAAAAATCTTCAGTACAGCCATTGCAGTTAAATGGGGTTTTTATGACTGTCATCCATGACTTGGTGACGGCATCGGAATACACTGACAGAAAAAGTATTCTCAGAGTACATGTCTGCTATAAAAAACTTCTCATGTAAACTATTTGTAAGCCCTTCCTACGGAACTTGTTGCTGCTGCGACGGAACTAAGGTATTTTCCTTGCTGCTTAATAATACGTACCTAACCCTTATGTTAACCATTCGGAATTCACAGAGAGAGCGTTGGTTCGAATCTCGGTGAAACACCAAAATTAAGAAAAACATTTTTCTAATAGCGGTCGACTCTCTGTAGGCAATGGCAAACCTCCGAGTGTATTTCTGCCATGAAAAAAAGCTCCTCATAAAAATATCTGCCGTTCGGGGTCGGCTTAAAACTGTAGGTCCCTCCATTTGTGGAACAACATCAAGACGCACACCACAAATTGGAGGAGGAGGTCGGCCAAACACCCAAAAAGGGTGTAAGCGCCAATTATATATATATATATGTTAATTGGCCTACAACCTTTAGTCTAAGCGCCACCTTTTCCCATTTTTGCAACTAAGTCTATCGGATGGCGGTTCAATATGTTCTTGGTGTAAGTGTGGAAGTAATGCGTACTGCCATAGTTTTTCACAGAATCGCATTTCTCTAGATCGTTTTTTATTGGAGTGTACTATTTTTGAGTTATGCCGAGCTTTGCACGTTGGTGACGGCGAGTATCGCAAGTGATTAAACGAAGAGCTGTATAAGCTTTACGGCGACATGGACATAGCGCAGTGAATAAAGATCCAGCGGCTACGTTGGCTGGGCCATATCGACCGAATGGATACAAATGTCCGAACTCTGAAATTATTCAATGCGGTACCAACTGGGGGAAGCAAAGAGGAAGGAAGGCCTCATTTGGGTTCGAAATACTAGGTGGAGAAGGAGTTGGCTTCACTTGGTGTATCCAACTGGCACCGGATAGCAATAGAAAGAAACGACTGCCGCACTTTGTTAAACTCGGCCAAAGTCGCTTAAGTGGTAATGCGCCAATCAAGAAGAAGAATATGAAGAGTGTTAAGATTTTCTTGTCTGGATTCACTTCTAGTTCCCGCTTTGTGCCTTTATGTAGATCTACCAGCTCTCATTTTTAGCAGAACTATATGGGTGAGACTGTATTTACCTCCCTTGAGATAGCTTTCCTGTGGTGACGTACCCCAATCAGCCTTCACAGTCCGGAATTTGAAGAGTTTACTAATTCTGTGGGATTTGGTTTGTTCTAGGCCGATTAAAGAAAATCCTTCCAGCATGTCCTCCACAGAGGCATTGTTGAAGGTTTGCGATATGTCTAGGAAGGCACTTTTTCATGTTTGATGTAATGCCTTTGTAAAGGAAAGACTGCACTATAATAAGCAGCCTCCGTGTACTTTCCTCTAGTATGGGCCTGTTGATTGATTGATATTAGATTAGGTACAGTTCTCTCTTTAGTAAAGGAGTCTACCGACTTTTCAAAGATTTGGGATATAGATAAACCTCAAAGAGTTCTAGAGGTAACATTGCTTTAAGTCTCAGAACCAAAGCAGTATTTCCCTTTATGCGGTAGCATTAGAAAGATGCCTTTAAGATCCGTGGACTTGAATGGGCCGAGTGATCTTAAAACCCATTTTTAGCTGGCTTGCCGTTTTCTTTTTCGCCATATTGATAGGGCTAATTATGGTAATATTTCTTATTCATTTCATATTTCATAGGTATTGTGGTAGCGCGCTACCCTCATGTGGCCCTTTGAAGCTAGGCTGAGACTGTTTATTTCCATCATCTCTCGCCACGAAACTTCCGTCAAGTGTTACTTCATTGGGAGGTAAGACAGTCTCGGCACCTAAGTCGCATGCCCCATTCCACTTTTTCTTAGAGCGCAACATATGCTGCAGGAATGTTTAAGGCGAAGGAGGTGCTCCAAATTTAGTAATATTATGTTAACTAAATTTACTCCCTCTTACAAGTAGGATGTAGCCAGACGTGAGTGAATATGATCGGTCCTTGATGGATACCGTTCTGGGCCCTCCCAAAGTAATGCAGAAAGTAGTCCCGAAAGGGTATCTCCAGGCCAAGCTACTTCAAAGCCAGGCCCAGCTACTTCAAGCAGTAGACGATGATCACTGTTAGGGCGGAGGCATTTTGAACCCAATCTCACCCACAAAAAAAATTGTGCTCTTCGCTTTCATATTACAACAACATTTCGTAAATATAACAGTTTCACGTGCATCGATTTGGGTATTCCGAGCTCCATTACAACTCTGAAACATTTTCCACACAATTAAATTTTAAGTAGGCAACAGTGAGAGTACTAATAATAATAACAACAAGAACAAAAGCAACATCAACAAACTTCAGCGTATAATAATAAACAAATTTGAGGCATGCCAACAAGCACGTGCCACAAAGTGAGCTGCGCAATTTGCACCCCGCTGCGGTGATGCTAATGAAATAATTGACTACAAATGCCAGCCACGCATACACACACCCACACACACGCACATAGTTAGATACTGTGTTATGTGGCGCATATGATTTCATAAACAATAACAGCGATAGCAACAACAAAAACACACTTTAGGAATGTATGTAGGTAGCGCATGTTTGTATGTGTAATAGAGTATTGTGACTTTCCAGCTGACACTCATGGAGCTGCTACAATGCATGACACCACCAATCACACCGGCGCTCAATGAGGCAGAGGCAGCCAATATGTATGTGTGTTCGTATTTGCATACTGAAATATTTGTGTGGCTCTGGTTTTGTGCTATCCATCACTTTCAGCGCAGCCAAACACTTTAGGACTTGAATGTGACAAGTGTGCATGTGTGAGTGTTGGTGTTTGTGTGGGGATTATGATGTGTTACCAAGTGTTTGGCTACAGTTCAACGACTAACGTTTGTGTGCTGCAGCTTTTGTTGTTCTTTTGGTACTTTAGCCACTAGACGCTAGGCCGGTGGTGCTGCTGATGAAGCTAATCATGACTTTATTACACCAGCCATTGGGCTGAGTGCTTGCAGGTGATGAAACATGCATTCGTATTTTATTGCATGCAGTGCCTGTGCTGATACAACAATAGTTGGAAAATATACACACAAACAACTAAAATGCATATTGGCTCTACTGGGCGTATGATTAACGTGAATTTGACATAAATTGCGGTTGTTGATTTGAAGGAAATGAAAATTTCATGATTTGTTGCACCTATGGGAGCACAAATGAAAAAAGAGCAACGTCAACTGCTGTGATGCAGGCAGATGCGAAGTTGAGTTTCCACAACACAGGTGAATGGACACAACACAGGTGACACAGGTAGATGGGCGACAATAGAGCTGCGGGCTTCAAATCTGCTGGACAGCGCTAATCAAACGCGTTTCAATACGTGAAAACAAAAACAACAAATCTAAGCCACATAGGTAGCATAAACATCATATGCGCGCTTTCATGTGATTTTGATAGCTTGCAAAGGAAATTTCACTGCTTGTTTGTTGCAAAAATTGTACTTAGTTGCTGGTCATATCTGGTTCGCGTAGGAAATTGAATTTTCGTTTGTAGAGCAACGCATTCGCTTTCAAATTTGTTTACAAAATAGATCGCATAAACGCTAGATGTTGCGCTGCTTAAATTGCGAATTGAATTAGGGTGGATAAGTGGCGGGGTAAATTTATTTATGCCACAAGCCACAAAATTTATTATGCGCCAAAAATATGTATAGGGTTTTTCGAAAAGAACTGTTAGTTGTGTATATTACTACTCTTGATTCCGTTCGTCCATACGGGCGAACAGCACGGACGTATGAGTAACAAGTACCTGTTCGGTATTCATTACTCGAAAAATTGAATTTTTTCAAGCGATGCAAGAAATACTTTACAGTATTTTAATTTTTTGTAAGCACCTTTTTTAAAGTTTCGCAAGTTGTTTTTACAGGAACGTCGCAGGAAAACTAAAAAAAAGACAAATAAAACTAAAAATGTTTCTTAGTCCATCAAATTGTTCAAAAGCTCGAAGATTTCGAACAAACTTTTTAGCAGTTCAGAACGAAATTTTAGTAGATATAGAGTTTATTAAACTGCTCCAAATCCAGGTATCTATAGCTCTAGTTTATGTCACTTTCGCCATAATTTAAATCATATTTATCTGTAGAAGCAGTCTTCATTCAAGTTTTTTAGTTTTTGATATTAAAAAATGTTGTTTTTCTTTCGGCTAAAAATTTTCCTATAATAAAAAACACTATTTTCTTATAAAGCAGGGGTCAATGAAAGATTTTGTAGTGCCCAATCGTTGAAGTTTTGATGCTCAAAATGTTTCAAGGATCCCTACAAGACAGTGCTGAGCACTTTCGACAAAAAATCCAACACGCCACAAATATTTTATTAGTCTCTAATATATGCCATCAGCGACCTCTCGACATTTCCTGTTGAATAAAAAAGTTTGCGTTTAGTTTCTTATTGAAACACGAAATATTGAATAACCCCATTATTTGTATTCACTTTCTTTTCATTGGCTATAAATTCCAGCTTTATCTGTCAGCGCAAATAATGTATATGAACGACTGAAAAAACTTCATGGGATAACCATTTGCCCATACAATTTTCACTCCGCAACCCAAAGTCAATCAACAAACCAACTAATTCGTGTTAGCATTAGCCACTGATCATACTCACACTCCAACAACTCACACACACACATATATATACATTCGTTAGTAAATCTACATTCTATTTATATATGCACTTACACACACACGCACATACATTTGTGATAGTGAATTTGACTCATCCATTTCATCTTCATATTTTCAGCGCTTGCCAGCATTGCATTCGAATTTGTTGTCTTCAGTTTTCTCTTCAGTTGCTCGGCTCGTACTTCAATTGAGGAGATTGCATTAGGAAATTTGCCGGAAATTAAAATACACTTGTGAGTGAAAAATAAATCGCCCAGCGAAATGCAGTTGTGCGAGAGAAGGCAGTCGCTGCTCGCCGCTGGCCGTTGGAAAGTGTGGAAAGTAGTGGGAGGTGAGGAAGGGTCAAAACGGAGGCAAAACGCTGAATTCGCATTTGTTAGCTGCTACCCAGTTTGTGCTCGCATTTGCTGTCAACTTTATTTGTTCGCTTACACAGTGGTAAGTTTAAGAATTTTATTATTTGTGCTTCTTTACTTAAATTATATTTTGCTATATAACAAAATTCAGAAGGGGCTTATGTTGCCTGGTGGTCTATAATGCGTTTTATTTTTATTTTTTTGGATGAAAAAAATTTTACAGGAAATATGAAGAGGATATCAATTTTGTAACTTTACTTAACGTGAAATCGGTATAACTCAAAATTTTAGATATTTTCACAAATAAGGTATATTTTGTTGTGCAATATGACACATTAAAAAAACAAAAAAAAAAACATACGAAAAAACTTGCAGAAATTCTTGTTATTTCAAACAGCACCAGAAGTACTGAAGAAACGTTTATGCTTTCTCTTCAAGGTTATGGCTTCGGCAGCAGAGAGGTATACCAATCTTCTGTGAGTTTTCCTGTCAGGCAAAATAAGCGTTTTCTATTGGCAATAGATATATCCTCACTTTTGTTCCTCGCGAAAGCCGTTTTGCTAACGTTAACCTTCCTTGAGATTCCACAATCCATGCTTGGCCACAAACTTTTTTACTTTTTACCGAAAGGTAAATACCTCAGTAAAAACTTCACAACTGAAAAAACAAAACAAAAAATACAAGAAAAACACAAAAATTATCTGAATAAGGATAAGAAAATTTTTGAATAAAAAATAAAAAGTATTCCAAAAAGTTTTTAATATTTTATAAAGGGTGGTAAAATTTCAAGGGCCGATGTTGAATGTGAACCACACCTAAACGTCAACGACACCATTGGACTTCTTTCTTTGGGGTTATTTGAGAGAAAAGGTGTACGTCGATAAGCCAGCAATAATTTGAGAGCTAAAGATTGAGATAATTCGGCACATTAACGGCATAAAACCGCAATTATGCCTCAGCGTCATCGAAAACTCGGACCATCGGATGGAGGTGTGACGCCGAGGCCGCGGCGGCTAGTTGGCCGATATTTTGCGTAATTGAATTATACCAATATTATCATAATAAAGAGAAATGACAATAATTTCCTATAAAAATTTTATTCAAAATCAACACCGGACTTAAAACTTAACCACCCTTTATATCCCAAAAATGTCTAATAAAAATAGAGTTTGTTTTGGCAGTAAGTCGAAGAACTTTTTAAGAAAAAACTGCCAAAAAAAAATCTGAGAAGAAGATACTTTTCTCAAATGATAAAAAAAAAAAAATTTCCTAATAATTTTGAAACAAAAATATCAGCACTTAATGAAAAACAAAAAAAAAAAACAAAACAAATTCATTGCAGGCGGACAAACCAAAAAAATTTCTCCAAAAAGTTTGTATAAAAACAAACAATAACAAACTGTTTACCAAATATAATTTTTTTTCGAAAAAATTCTAATAAAAACTTTTTTTTTTTAAATCAAAAAATTTTTTATTTTTAAATCAAAAAATAATTTTTCTTGAAAAAGGTAATATTTTTATATAATTTTTTTTTCTTTAATATCTACCAAAACATTCTTTTGGTAGTAACTCGGAAAGATTGTAATGAAAAATATACAAAAAAAAAAAATTTAAACGGGGGATGTTTTTCACAAATGACAAAAACAACTTTGTCCCATAATTTTTTTTTTCTCCAAATTAAGAAAAAAACATTCCTAAAATTTCTAAGAAAAAAGTATTTGTTTTTAAGTAACTCGAAAAGTTTTTAATGAAAAAGAAATAAAAATAAATAAAAAAAAAACATTGAAGGAATGGTGCTTTTCAAACCAACAAAAGTTCTCCAAATATTTTGAGTAAAAAAAATTCCAACAAAATTTTAACGGAATATTTTTTCGGAAAATTTCTAACAAACAAATTTATATTCCATAACTTTTAAATAAAAAATAAAATATGTTTAAGAAATATAAAGAAAAAATAAAATATGTTTAAAATATGTTTTTCAAAAATTTCTACCAAAACATGGTTTTTGACAGTAGCTCGAAAAGATTGTAATGAAAAAACAAAAACAAAAATAGAAAAAAATTAAGAAGGGATGTTTTCCCCAAATGACAAAAACAACTTTCTCTCATACATTTTTTGCATCCAAATTAAAAACAAGTCACAAAACTTTCTAAGAACATGTTATTTTTATTTTAAGTAGCTCGAAAAGTTTATAATGCAAAGAATACAAAAAAATCTGAAGAGGTGATGTTTAACTTTTTTTTTATAAATTTTTAATCAAAAATAAACTTTTTTTCGGAAAAAATTTTTTAACATCTATATTTATCTATACACTTGTATTAAACATAGAAAAGGCGTTAGAATATAAGGAGCATGCTAGGGAGTATTTCTAGATATATCAGAGGCCTTTAACAACGTGACGAAAGATGCTATTTTCAATAGCATAGAGTCACTTAATATGCAACCCGCGGTTTATCTATGGATAAGGCCGCTAGCAGAAAGATAAGAGCGGAGTGGAACGATGCGAGCGTCACCAAGCATGCATGCAGAGGTACTCCGCAAGGTGGGGTGCTATCACCGCTATTATGGTTACTTGTAGCAAATAAAATGCTCAAGAAACTTAATGGAGAGGCACCACAACTAGTGGCATATACCGATGGCATAGCTATAGTAGTTACGGGAAAGTACCTGGACACCATCAGTAATGTGATGAATAACAGGGCTAGGGATAAACGCGGGAAAAACGGACATGGTACTTTTTACCAGGAAGTACGAACTACTTCTCAAAGATCATACGCGGTACCTCGGAGTAATCCTAAACAGTAAATTGCTGTGGAAACACAATGTTGAGGAAAGGGTGAAAGAGGCCAGTAATGCGCTGTATGCATGTAACAGAATGCTGGGTGTTACTTGGGGTATATCACCTTCTCTGATGCATTGGTGCTACACGGCAATAGTTAGACCGATATTGCTGTATGGGGCCTTAGTACGGTGGACTGCAACAAGAAAATTGGCATACTTAATTCCACTGGAAAGGTTTTAACGACTTGCTGCTCTGTGCATAATAGGAGCGATGAAAACAATTCCAACTATTGGCGGAAAACCTGGCAGCGAAATCCGCGAGGAGGCTAGTGGCTACGGGGGTATTCACCGGCAGAACCTTCGGTCACAGCTCACTAGGAAAGTGGAGCTTAGGTTGCACAGACTACTTGACTCCGTACTTTAGTTGGGAGAGAAGGTTTCGCACTACAATTGAAGAGGAGGGATGGCACAAAGGCATGAGGCCTGGCCATAGAACTTTTCACATCTATACAGACGGCTCTAAAACTTTAGATGGAGTGGAAGCGGGTATTTACTGCTCAAAACTAGCGAGAACTATTAAGCTACCAGACCACAGCAGTATTTTCCAAGCTTAAGTTTTTGCTGTGGGGAAAGCTGCGGAGCTAGCCTACACTAGAACAAGAAAGAACTCAACAATTAATATATGCGCGGATAGTCAAGCAGCAATAAAAGCAATAAGCTCATATTGTATTAAGTCCAAAAATGTTCGACGGAGCAGGGAGGTCATAGAAAGGCTAGCCGGAAACAGTAGGCTGCATATCTACTGGGTACCTGGTCACAAAGGCATTATAGGGAACGAAATAGTAGATAAGATAGCAAAAAGTGCTGTTAGACTACCTTTTGAACAAAAGAACGACAAACCAAAACCGCTAAACACAATATACATGAAATGGGCGGCCACATGAAAAGGCGAGTGGAAGCTAGGTGGACTAATCTGACCACAGCAAAAGTTATGTGTTAAACTAACGACAAAAACTGACTCAATTCGTACTTACGCTCTCGCGAAAGGAATGCAGAACTATCATAGGTATGCTAACAGGTCATAATCTATTGGCTCCACATGCGTACAAGATAGGGATTGCTAACATGGACAAATGCATAAAATGCAGAGAGGATGTTGAGGAAACTTTAGAACACTTTCTGTGCGTTTGTCCGGCATTATCAAAAACGCGACTAAGATACTTGGGAGCCCCACTGTTTGAGGGTCTGGAAGACGTCTCAAAAGCGGAGCTCCCAGCCCTAATTAGATTCGCCAAAAGCGCTGACATCCTACATGATGTCTACTTTAGGTATTCATAGAGGTCTGTCTCCTTCTTGTATCGCTAGGGACCAAAAGGTCTATGCGTGGCTTATTGTCAACCAGGCTAGCCTAACCTAACCTATGTTCTCGAAAAACTTCTAATAAAGAATTTTATTCGAAAAGTTTTTAATAAAAAAAATAAAAAAAAATCTGAGGTGGTGTTTTTCACAAATGACATAAATAAATTTTTTTCTGAAAATGTTTAATCAAAAATAAACTTTTTTCGCAAAACATTTTTAACAACAATATTTATAAACAAATAAATATATAAAATTCTAACAAAAAATAATATTTGTTTAAAGTAACTCGAAGAGCTTTTAATAAAAAAAATTTCATACATCTTGAGTATAAAATAAGCATTTTTTTAACAAGTATATATTTTTTCCTCCCCCCCAAAAAAAAAAAAAACATGTTTGTTATAACAAAAGCCAATTTTCGTTATAGGAAAAAACAAAAAATAATTTTTGTTATAACCAAAACTTTATTTTGCTTCTTAAGTATGTTTTACCCCCAAAAAATGTGTAAGAAACTGAGAAGAACCGGAGATATTTGAAAAAGGGATTTGATAACAAAATTTTCAACAATGAATAAAACTGAAAATAATTTAAATAAAAAAAAAACAACAGTTCTCTTCTTATGATACCCAAGACTATAAAAAAAAAAAAAATTTAAGAGAGATTGAAACCACTTCCAAAAGGCTTGTACCACTTGACTTGCAATCACTCGTGGGCAGATTTCCAAGGGGACAAAATTTTTAGAAAATATTTCGGACTGCGTTAAATTAAATTCTCGCTCTCTCCTGCTGTTCTCCACCAGGTGTCGGGACTTATAGCGATTATGACAAATGAATTAGCAAATGGACAAAAGTAGCTTAATTAAATATTTTCTAATATTAGCAGTGTTTAACGATTTGTTTCTTTATTTGGTCCACAAATCTCGCATCTGTGCGAGGTCTTTCACTGCGCGAGCAATACGATTTATAAAAAAAGCTTATCATCCATCTCATTGACGTTTTTATTTTCGGGTAGAACTATTTTTCCATCCATCGTGATTGACCCACTGTGGCATGCATAGCACTCGTTTATGTATATTTTACAATTCGCCCAAAAGTATGCCACGTATTTTAAGCACTACTTACAGTTCGTGCTATTTTTGGCACTTTGCTATTTATAAACTCTGATTCACTGCAACAGCTGACATATGCACGGAAGTGGCCAATGTGTTCACACCCACACAGACAGTGGCATGCATGTATGCATTCGCATTTATAAAATATAATTTTCACGCTTTGTTTGCGCGTGCAACGACAATCCCATTATTTTATTTCTGGCGCATTAAAGTTGTGCTACCATTTCCAGGCGATTTTTGCTTGGAAGCTCAACATTTTGTGCAACTTTCTGAGCAGTCATACACCCAATGGCGATTTCAAAGTGTGGTACTATTCTAGACGATTTTGTAACTCTACTGTGAATATGTAAATACGTGTATTTGAATGTGTGTGTGTGTGCACTGTAAATTACGAGCAAGTACAATCCAATCCAATCGCAAATAGTTCGTCCATTCTTTACTCATACTGAAGTTGAACTTTGCTCATTTCGGCACCAACGCACTCCCATACATGCATACATACACACGTGTTGACTCATATAACTACAAATGTATTTGTGTACTTGTGTCCGGCGCTAATGGAGTGACAGTTGGAAAAAGAGTTATTAGATTTGTACATGCACGCCGAATGCTGAATTTTAATCGCTTAGCCGAAAAGTATTTCAACGTGCACTTGCTTATAATGTTGGTATATGTGTGTGTGTGTGTAGAATAAAAGGGTGGTATATATATCTAAAAATACATGCACACTAGGGTGGGTCAATTTGTATCGAACGATTTTCTCGCCATGTATGCCAAGAATGTTCGGTAAGGATACCTACCAGTTTCGAGAGCTGCGGCTTTTTTAGCCTTAGAAATTCCCCCGACCTACCCGGGGCCAGAAAGATCTCGCCACATTGCGCATTTGCGCACTAGCACAGCACTCGCTGAGTTGATGCGTGGCCCATCTTTCCAGTATAACATCACAGGTTCTCAAGGGAACCCCAAATCTTTCATTTTGCGATGAGACCATCTCCAGGATCCGCCGTCTATTCAGCTCATCGGTGTAGCAGTTTCCCTCTATGCCGCTGTGACCGGGAACCCAAATGAGCCTAATATCGAAGTATTCTGATGCAACCGAGAAGGAAGTCAGACATTCCCCGACTAATTTCGAACACACAAACAGCAAACCCAAGGCTCTAATTGTCGCTTGGCTGTCGGAGTAGATATTTACCTCCTTTGCTGTAATTACAGAAGCGAGCAGCCAATCCACAGCTTCCTTAATTGCGGCTACTTCTGCTTGGAAAACACTAAAGTGATCCGGAAGCCTAAATTTGAGCTTGATGGGGAGCTGCTCGCAGAATACTGCCCCAACTCTTCCGACCAACTTCGAGTCATCCGTAAATATGTTTGTCTTGCCCACTCTCCAAATTGTTGCACCCCCCTCACTCTTACCTTGAGGGAATATGAATGGAAAAAGTTCCGTTCGGAACTAGTTTAGAATGCTAGAGTGTTCGTAGCGTAAGTCTCGCTTATGGTCCGACCACCTCAATCTGATTGCGGTGCGTACAGTAGCAGTTATTCCTGCAATGTACACGGGTGTCACACTCAACACAGCAATAAGTGGTAAAGTAGGAGTGGTCCGCAGCGCCCCACTGATTCCAATTAAGGCAGACCCTTGGACCCTCTACAGATTCTGAACTGATGTCATCTTTCCAGCGACTTCCACCGGACAAGGACTCCGTACAGCAGAATTGGCTTTGTAATGGTATATTACAGATTCAATTCTACAACTCTAGGTGAGAGGCCTCATGAATTGAAAATAGCGCTTTTGCATCCATGGAAAACGATTGTTGCCTTCCTAATTCTCTCCTCAATGTTGGGCTTCCACGTTGGCCCTCTGCCAAGGATGAGTCCTAGGTACTCCACCCTGTTAGAGGGCACCAACGGGGCGCCTGTTATTGTCCATTTCAGTTGACAATATCTCTTTTGCTATATTTAAACTAAAACATTCCTCTAAGGCAGATGTTGACGATATATCAACCTTTTTGTTAAAAGGCATTCATGCACTGGTTGTACCTCTAGGAATACTATTTAATATGTCACTCCGCAGTGGTGAGTTTATCGATGCCTGGAAAGTTGCTGCGATAACTCCTATTTACAAGAGTGGAAATAAGAGGAACGTTTGTAATAACAAGCCTATATCGAACCTCTTTAATATTCGAGTGGATAGTTAAGGATAAGATTTATTTCTTCGTTAAACCAACAAGGTTTTGTCACAGGACGTTCTACAATTTCGTAGTATGCAGCATTTAGTGAATACTCATCTCACATCTCAGTGTTTTCTTCTTTCTCCAAAGCATTAGATAAAGTCTCTCTTAAGTTACTGATTTATAAACTAGCTTGCCTAATCTTCCACTAAATTTTTTTTTTTTTGCAATGTCTTAAGCCGTATTTTAGTAATAGTTTGTTGTTGTCTCTATTGACAGCGTGTCATCTCAGCCCTTCCGTGCAATGTCCGGCTTCCCTCAGGGCAGTATTCTAGGTTCGCTCCTTTTCGTATTGTTTGTTAATGGAATAAGTTCTTGCTTTTCATTTGCTCAGTCTCTATTATACGCTGATGACTTGAAAATTTGCTTGCTAATAAATAATAAATAAGTAAAAAATTGATATCAAAAATAAATTCTTCGTACCAAAAAATTCAAAGGTACATATTTCTATTAAAAAAAAATAGGCTAAAAAAATAAAATAAAAATCACAACACTTTGGTGAATATTAATCGTCATATTTATTTCGTACGCATTAAAGACGGCTTCTTTTATTGTAAATTGATTTGTTTTGACCGCTCAAAATTCCCTTGAGAGCTATGAACTACTGAACATTATTTCTTCAAATTTCATGCATCCGAATCTGCGATGGAATGATGGCGAGAAAAAATCCTTCCCTACAAATTGACCTACCTTAGTGCGCAGTCAGAAACAATAAATAAAAAATTACCCAACCTAATGCACGCATGCATAATTCCAAACGTTTTTTGCTTTTGCACTTCTCTCCACTGCATTGCTGTGAGCTCTGTAAACATTGTACGTGATTCCAAATTTTTCGTCTGCTACTTAATTCTACTCCTATTCCATTACTCATAGAAATAAGCTACTCATACGCCATGTCGACGGGCGCAGTCTGCCAATTGCAACAATTTCTTCGAGAGGATCATATATTTTTAGGAGCGCAAACACATTTAGGTGGTTTAACGCGAAAATTTTTGCAGAGCTTTTGGAAGAATGCAAATTGCGTAGGGCGTAAATGTTTAAGTGTCTTGCGTGGAAATTGATCACTTAATTGCTTCGTAAATATCAACGTAATTAGTGAAATATTTAAATTTAAAAGTACCGAAAATGCATATAATAAAGATTACTTCTGAGTGGAGAAAGTGAAATAAAGCATTAAGTGGGAAAAAAGTGTTTAACAATGAAAAGCAAATTAGGTACGGGCATCATATAACCCAAGGGGCGTACTGCATGTATGAGTGAATGTAGAATTGTATGTTAAAGTAGCCGAGGTAGATGTTTTTAAGAATTAGATTTTTTATAATTATACTTAATTGCGTGGTAAATATTTATTAGCAAATATCTACTTTTGTAGAAGAAGCTAGTAGAACTCATCCTAACGCGTAGTTCACTACTTTGCTTTTGAAGCGTCCATGGTTTTGTACTACTTTTACTCTCTATTGAATAAGTGCAATAATTCGCTGTCCATCTTGACCACTAGTTGGATGCCTATGAAGCATAATAACATTACTATTGACTGCAAACATTAGTGAGGGAGCTGCAGTGGTTCTTACTGCAGCTCCTAGAGCTGGGAATTACAGATGAAGCTGTCAATAATCTAGTAACTCGATTTTACTTTATTCGGTTATCTGAAAATATAGGAGGATAGGTAAAGCTGTTAATTGTTAATGTTGGTCTGAATTCACAAGTAACTTTAATTTATGAAAATTAATGATGTGAATGAATATGTTTTTGTTCTGTTTTGACTACTGTTTGGAATATTTTATCCGATAGTTAAAACTTAAAACAAAAAAAGAATAAATAAATAATTTTATCGTACACTTCTGTTAGATGTATGGTCGAGCTCCTCCTCCCATTTGGGACGTGCTTTCTGATGTTGTTCCACTAGTGGAAGGACCTATAATTATAAGCCAACTGCGAACGGCAGATATTTTTTATGAGAAAATTTTTTCATGGCAGGAATACACTCAGAGGAGTGGCACTGCCTGTTAAGGGGCGACCGCTATTAATATAGCAAACACTTTTTCTATTATTGGGTTGGGGAAAAAGTTCATAGCGCTTTCATATTTTCTTTTACAATGATTTGTTTACTGACTGGCAAAGAGTATCATGCTATAGAACTCTTTCTGCTCTACAAAACTATTTTAATTGTATTTTTCAGTTATTTCATTTTTTATTAGTTTTGAGGCTTAGAAACGGAATACCCAGGGGGCAAAAATCACCATTTTCGACAGCTGATCTTCTTTAATTTTCATGCTCGTATTGTTCGAAATGCTCGAAGAGAATGCCACGGTCAATAACGAGCCTTACATTACCCAGCTACCCGGCGTGAATGAGACTATTCGTTTGAAAAGACCTGTTGTCCTCCTTCATGACAACGCTAGGCTCCATGTTACAACAAGTCGTCAAAGTCTTCAGCATTCGCGTATTCTTCAGGCTTTGAACCGACCGATTACCTTCTTTTCTGTTCCCTGTCAAACCATATGAAGGGAGTTACGTTCGGTAATAAAGAGGTCCTTAAAACTGGTTCAACAAGTTCTTTGACACCAGACCAGGCAGTTTTTAGCGGAAAGGCATCAATAAATTGATCAAGAGGTGGAAAGAGGTTGTA
Source organism: Anastrepha obliqua (assembly GCF_027943255.1). NCBI lineage: Eukaryota > Metazoa > Arthropoda > Insecta > Diptera > Tephritidae > Anastrepha > Anastrepha obliqua. The sequence continues at coordinate 15,263,825 of NC_072893.1, forward strand.
AATTGTAATATATACGGTTGTCTGAGGGATGAGATGAAATCATCCCAGTTTCATTCCGCAGCTATCCTGCTTTTGCGTTTCTAAATTAGAGGCATTTGGGCTTTCACTGTTTACGAATGATTGAATAAAGCTAGAGTCTTCACTTCGGGTTCACATTTCCTTGTACTCTCTACTCATTACAGTTCCTCATCCAAACACAGTTTTCTTTATAAATCTAGAGTGGAGCTAAGTAGAGCAGAGCGTGCCTTTCTTACGAAGATATGTTATCCTTCTTCTCGCTTTAGCATATCATTCGAAAGTAGGGTGTGCTAGAGTCTCCGGGGATTGGTCACAGTAACGACAGAAGTCAGTGGACCAAATCCCAATCCTGTGCAGATGGCTACACAATCTGCACAAACCTGTGAGAATGGATGTAAGCATTCTCAGTGTATGTTTCGTGAGGATTATGAGTTGCCTGAATTTCCTTTCATTATAACTCCCCAGTTAGGACTTTGCCTCATAAGTTGGTGCGAGCTCACGTCCCTTAGACTTAGCTCTTCGTTTCTTAGCTCATCCTTGATGATGTGCTCCCATTGCAAGTAAAAGCTCGGGACCAATTAAGGACGAAGCCGTATTCACTTTGGCCAATACATGCGCAACTTCCTTTCCAGATATATTCCTATATCGTGGGGCTCAATTGAGCCGGATTCATTGTACTTGCCTAGAAAATTCAATTTCTTGATGCACTTAAGGACAATTGGGGATGCATTCGTGGAGTTTCGAGAGCAGGTATACTACGACTCCAATTCAAATCTTGATTTCTTCTCAAATTCAATAACTTCATTGTCACCCTTGGGGAGCTGCTGGCTCAACGATTTCATCCTTTTGGATGAGATCACGTGTTCTTCACCAAAACTTTCTCTAACCATATTCAACAGGGTGCGCTTGGCTGGTTGATGTCTCACTGTTTAACTACGCCGCCTGATATTAGACGCCTTTTAAATTCTAATCATCAATACTAAACCTTTTCCACAGATGTAACTTATCATCGTCCACCATGAAAAACAAAACAATAATTGGCGAGTGCACTTCTGTCAGATATTTGGCCGCGTTCTTCCTCCTATTTTATAATTTGCGTCTTCATTCTTTTTTCTAAATGGTTTTTCAATTGGCGCGGGTCGATTTTGGCGCCCTGTGGCAGCCATTTTGTTTTGGTGACATCTGTCAAATCTTTTGTTTATTATTCAGTTGTTTATGCCAAATCATCATGGCAAGTTACGCGATTGAACAGCACGTTCAAATGATAAAACTTTATTATCAAAATGAGTGTTCATTAACGCAAATGAGTGTTCATTAACGCGCCCATTATTCGGTAGACGTGGTGGCCCTTCCAATTTCTTATGGCCCATGAACCATATGGACCTAGACGACATGTGGTTCCAGTAGGACGGCGCTACGTGCCACACAGCAAACGCCATTTTATTTCATTTCAACATCTACCCGCCCTTATTGAAAAACCCTTTATAAATGGAGGGACCTACAGTTTCAAGCCGACTCCGAACGGCAGATGGTTTTTATGAGGAACTTTTTCTCGTATCATATTTACACTCGAAGACTTGCCATTGCGTGCTGAGGGGCGATCGCTATTAGACAACATTTTTCTAGATGCGCACCTTTAGACGTCCATTCCACCACTCAGATGTCCACCTTACCTATGCTTTTTGCCGACTTCTCTCCCTTATTTAATTGTATCACAACGAACGAGTTTAAGTTTCACATTCCAGTGAGCGCAATCTAACCTTACGAACCTACTAATCTACAAAAAAGTGAAATAAATGATACCGAAATTTATGAAAGAGAAACCAAAAATATAAAGTACTTTACACAAAATTCACCAGCTAGACAAAAACTATGCACACAAATTATATACAGAAGTAAGAAATTGTTTTATCGGAACTCGATGAGGCGCTATAAAGTAGAGATTTGCGCAGAGATATTTCGCTATTTAGCAAACTTTTACATATTTGATACATTCGAAATAAGTGTGGATCATTTTAAAAGTTTAGCAGCAAGGCATAATTTTAGCAGTACTTTACAAATAGCTGCTTTGGGTTTCAAGGATTTATTTTCGACTGAGCTAGTTGAGAATTGTGGGTAAATTTACCAAGCGAATGAAACTATAACCGTTTAACGCTACCCGCTTAAGCAATTTGATAAAAAAAATCATTTTTTCCTTACTTAACTTTATTTTTTATATATTTTTTTATGTATTCTACTTTACTAAAATTTTCTCTGATTTACTCCTTAAAGTTTCGACTACGTCAATCGCTTTGAGTTGAAGAATGCATGACACTCAAATTAGGCTTTCCTTCCTTCCTTATTGAATTCAGAACAATGTGAACTAATGGCACGTAACAGCGATACAGATAGGCAGACACACCGAAATTCGCAATTCTTCCGCATCATTCATTCCTGAAAACTTACATTACGAGTACAAGGTGGCACAAAATTAATCAACCAATTTTGTCTTTGAATCACTTTTTTACTAAAGAACGCAGGTATTACTAGACTAGAAAATAGAGTTACCAGGGAAACTCCACATGGAAGGTTATCCCACCATTACTGTGGAACCTTGTCTTAAATGAAGTGCTTATTAACTTGAGCAAGGACCGGGATCAATACAGTTGCTTATGCGGACGATGTAGACATCGTGCTGCCAGGGAAGTTTCTTTCGACTATCAGCGGGATCATGCAGGCAGCGTTACAGGAACTCTCTAACTAGGCGCGAACCCAAACTGACTAATGGTTTACACAGCCAAGACCGAACTAGTTTTGTTCACCAGAAGATTCAGATACCGTCTATAGATGGAGTAGCACTAAGAATCCCACCACAAACCCTCTCACCACAACCAACAATAATCCTACCAAGTGAAGCTAAGTACCTTGGAATAATTCTGGACTCAAGGTTTTCTTGAAAAATGAACACCGAGTAGAGGATGAAGAAAGCATGTAATGCCCTCTTTATCTGTGAGACGACATTTGACAAAAAATGGGGTATGAAATCACATGTAAACCACTGGGCGTTCAGTACGATCATCAGACCCATTTTGGCTTAGGGAACTTTCGTGGGATTAGAGGCGTTGCGGACACAAACCTACCTAAAGAATCTCATGAAAGTTCAACCATGTGCTAGCGTAGGAATAACAGGTGCGCGCCGATCGACGAGGTAGTCCTACGTATTCCACCCATTCATAAATAACCGGTAAAGTGATAGCGGTGAAATCTGCTTCCTGGACTAAAACAGCAGGAATGCTAAAAGAATGCACGCTCGGTCATACATGAGTTTTGCTCTCTGTGGAACATTTGCAAGACGCATCGAAAACAGACAATTTGGTTCCCAAGAAAGATCTGAAGACTATAAAATACGAATATCTGACAGAAAGCGAAAGTGGAGATTAACGAACGAGGAACCCATCCTTAGGCAAATCAAAAGGAGAAAGTGGCGATGAATAAGTGACAGAATGATAAAAACACCAGAAAGCATCACGAGAACGGCATTGGATTGGAACCCGCAAAGGAGCAGAGGTCGCGGTCAACCAAAAACATTTGGAGAAGGTCAATGCGGCGCGAACTAGCAGATGTCGACATCTCATGGGACGGTCCAAAAACAACAAAAGGAACCGTGTACAATGGAAGAGTCTTGTCGAGGCCTATGCTCCCGAGGGGAGTGAAAAAGTTAAAGAAATCGGACAGAAAGGATTGGCAGTCAAGAGTCATATCAGTTGAGAGTGGCCACCACATTTATACTGAAAGCTCAAAGACGGACAATGACACTGGATCGGAAGTGAACTGGGGACAATTATCCTCAGATTGCTTCTTTAGACTCCCAAACCGATGTACCAACTTCCAAGCTGAGATCTATGCTAAAGACAAAGCTACGATAAGACAAAGACTGGACTTAGCTACGGGAAAACTCCCACTTTTTGTTGAGAGTCAAGCAGCGATCATAGCGCTGGCCTGAACGCGCATGAGTTCAAGATGTGTTAAGGAATTTAGGAGATCGCTCTCGCTTATCCAACAACACAACATCTCACTTTTTTGGGTTCCCGGGCACTGTCGAGTGGAGGGAAATATAAGAGCGGATGAGAGTGCATGGAAAGGCTCTGAGCGTGGCTTACAGCGATTGGTAGGTGACATAAGCATTTCTCTAAACAAACTGTTCACTACGCTTAGCTTGAGTATAAACGCGGAAACCAATAGAAGATGGCATCTGACTACTAACTGCGGGGACTTAAAAGTGCTTTGGCAAAAACTGAATCTTATAAGGACAAAATCTGCTTAGATTCAACAGATCAAGTACCAGCATACAGACCTGTGAGGATCTTATAACGAGTCCCTGCACTATTGCCTCCCTACCCAGTAGAATGGGTGTACCTCACAATGACTTCTGCAGAAGCTGTGGAGATGAAAAAGAAATTGAGTCTGTACAACAACTTCTCTGGGAATGTCCTGTACTTCAAAGAAGCCGTGCGAAAAATCTTGGCGATTAGATATTTGTTTGAAGACCTGGGAAATATACAAAATAGCTCACTGGAGGGACGAATTGCCTTCTTTAAAAGATTTAAGTGGATTAAGCAACTTAGTTAGGAGATGGAAAACAAATGCTGATGTCACAATGGGCGTTAGGGGCACTGAGTGTCTTCTCCCTCTCTTCGACAAGCAAACTGTCTAACCTAACCTAAGCTTTACTTAAGGCACCTTTCTGGTCTAGAGACGTGAAAATTGAAGAAGGCGTTGAAAATTGAAGAAAACCAATCGGTATCAATTGAAAACCGTTTTTATTTATTAGATCAATTCTTTATATACAGAAAAAAAACAATATTGTTTTTTTCAATGACAATAATAAAAAAATTGCTTACCCTGCTCAAATTCAGTCGATTATTTATCAGGAGATATGTGGATATGGTGGGCAGCAGATTTACAAAAAAAAAAATTTTCTAGATATTTTATCTGTTTATTGGAAAAACAACAAAAAAATGATTTTTTTCACGTTCTCGCCCTTAAAAAAAAGATGAATTAATTATAAAATTATAATTCTGCTACCCGCGAGAGCGGCAAGTCTACTCAAGAATATATAATATTAAAAATTCAAATCAATCGGTTCAGTACTTTTTGAGAAATTACTAACGCCAACTCGGAAAAAATAGTTTCGAGAAAAACATGATTAAAATTTCAAGTGCAAAATTATAGTAAATAATCACTACTTACACTCAATCTGCGATTCCAACTTGATATAATATTCCCTCAGCTATCTCGAATGCATCATTGTCAGAATCCTTGGCTTCTTTTTTCGCCATCCTTGCCTCTTTTGAGTGTTCTGAGGCACTAACGTCAGCTTGGGCTACGCGCATGGCATCGCATTTGTTGGTCAATTCTTCTGCTTACGGGCATATAGACACTCTCATTGTGCCCATAATTTTCAAGAGAGTCTTGAAACCCTCATTAAATGTGCACACAGCAGAATATGTAGCGATGGCCACAATTTTTCGTCCACAGAAGGCATGTTTCGGAGCCAATTGCCACACACACGACTTAAAATTCTCGTTATTATTTTATGCATTTGCTCCTGAACATCTTTTAAGAAGATCATCGCTGGTTAGGTCTTAATAAATTGGTTTGATAATCATCTGGACGTCCTCATCTAATGCAGGTGAATCGACAAAATCTTTGCCCTTGGCTTGGGCTGGCAGCCATTTACACCATGACTCAGATCCGGCTGGGCAATAGTCGTGTTGTGGATGATCGTCAGTTGATGCCTTATGATAAAACATTGCCCACCCTTCGCTTCTCATAGCTTCAACTGAATCTGTATTTCGTTGTATTGCCAGACCATAATACAACAAGAGATCAGCCATTAACTTATTCGTTAATTGTGCATATTTTATTTTTGGAAGTGACTTTGATTTTCCCATACTCCATGATTAAATGTCTGTCTTTCCCGTTGCTTCAGCCTTCAATATTTTCCTCCATTGCGAAAGCGTCTTCTTCGCATCTTCGCATACATGCATTTTTTAACATGAAGTACGCACTCATTCTTTGTCGCAATCAAGTCGTGACCATACGAATTGAGTTCCAATATCGATTTGAAGGTCTTGGTATCACCATCGCCGATGTATGGAGTATATTTTACTGCGTACCAGGCCTGCGACCTCTGAAACATCTCAATCACCCCGTCGACCTCCTTTTCTCCAACACTTCTAGTGTGGTTTGCATCACAAATCTCTTTGTGTTCTTCGTACCAGGCGTCGTACTCAACAGTATATTTTTTATTTTTCCACGATTCACAGGCCTTGCATCTACTGCATTTCACGACGACATCAAGAATTTTATTCGTATTTTTCCCAATTAGTGAAACAACGCCCACAAGAGATGAAAAACCTTGTTTCTGCCATGATCCATCGCCGGAAACAGTAAAAAGATTTTCTTCTTTTCCACATTCCACATTTGCTGAATTTTCCTCATCCACAGCTTTCCTCACGGCCATCTCTGCTACTGTCTTAGCAGTCATACGTATGTTTTCCACAATACCGTAATACGTGGAATTACTGAAACCTTGGCAAAGATCCATCAGTTCACAAAAATTTTTAAACGGAGAAGAGTTCATCAAAGTCTCTTTGCACGAACATTTCATTTGGAGTTTAAAACCAAGACCACGTTGTCCATATTTTAACAAGTAATGTTACCGTCCGACGGCCGCCATAGCCGAATGGGTAGGTGCGCGACTACCAATCGGATTTCACAGAGAGAGCGTCGGTTCGAATCTCGGTGAAACACCAAAATAAGGAAAAACATTTTTCTAATAGCGGTCGCGGTGTATTTCTGCCATGAAAAAGCTCCTCACAAAAATATCTGCCGTTCGGAGTCGGCTTGAAACTGCAGGTCCCACCATTTGTGAAACAACATCAAGGCGCACACCACAAATACGAGGAGGAGCTCGGCCAAACACCCAAAAAAGGGTGTACGCGCCAATTATATATATATAATGTTACCGTCACAATCACTGCACTTCATCAATAAACTTTGCAGTCCACTGAACACAGAAAAAAAATTCAAAATGCAAGATTTAGTCGTTGGATTGATACCAACATTAAACTCCGCACTATTCTTCAATTTTTCCTCTATGTACTCACGAATTCAGTGCTACTTTCATGAGTATGCAGATTGCCACGAAATCTTCATTTTATCGATCGCTGAGAAGGTCTTTGCGAACTTGCTTTATTTAATTTTCGATCCATTTCTCAATGCTTCACGATGTAACTGCCTTGAAGACGAAACAGAAATGAGGTACTAGAGCGTTGGAAATGATGCACGGACAGAACGAATGAGGACACCGTCGTTTATTTTCGGGTCTATTATATGACACTGAATATCTGAGGAGAAGTTACAATAAATCAAACACAATATGGATTAACTAAATGTCCACAATAATCTTCCAGGAATTCGACTGCCAGAAGTACCAATGTTAACGACCCTGCGCCCTTATACCTGGGCGTCGTACTCCAAACCGGTCTCGTTTTAAAGGACTGTAACGTCTAAACTACAAGTCAATATAAAAATTTGCAAGTATATTTTTGAAAGTATAAACTATCATAACATGAAAAAAATCAATTTTTTTGAAATGTTTTACCAGAAAGGTGATTTAAGAGAAACCAAAAGTTATTTAGAGCGAGGAAAATTTTATTTTGATCTTTGCTGACCTCTGCTGACCATTTGGACTCCATTGCTTATCTGCTTGTACACTGCAGCTGTCTGGTTAAAAAGTATCAAATTTGATTGGCGTACGATGCCATTTGCGAAAAGTAGAGATTTTCCGAAAGGGTGATTAATTTTGCGCCACCTTGTATGCGTGTGCATGCTGAATGAATTACAGCAATCGTTTGTTACCAATTGTCGCTCTGTGCACCCTTTTTTAGAATGTGCTTTAATTATTACTTTTTTTTCGGTCTCGGCGGCTCAGCAAGTCAATGAAATTATATGAGTGTGGCTGAGCAATGAATTCAAAGTGCCAATTGAGTAGAGTAACACAGACACATGCACACATAGACTGGCAATTGTGAAAGGAGTGCAAAGCAGGAAAAATCAATGGACAAATCGCTTTTTCAAGTATCAAGGAGCAAAGACTAACCCAATGATTTTTGTTTTTGCTAGTCTGCAAATTTTTTTATTCTTTTATTATTTTTTTTTTTAAACAAAAAAAGGAGGGAGCCCTTTTTGCCAGCCACATGTAGACTCACAGTTAAATACAACTAGCAGCAAACGGAAATCAGTAAACGAGTATCTTTTGCTGGATAAAATAAATTTAAGAATTTGTCTTTATTTTTGTCAGCAAATTCTATTCCATCGCAAATGCTCTTACAACCGAGGATCACAAAGAAAGTAGTTAATAAAAAATTCGTATTGTTGGCAAACAACTCATACAAAATTATGCAAAGCGAGCTCTTACATACAACACAAACAACACGACGGCTTCTATTTTTCACGTGTTTCTATACGTATATTTGTATATGTATTTGCGTGCATGTGTGTGTGTGTGTGTGTGTGTGTGTGTGTGTGTGTGTGTGTGATGGAGCGTGCGTTCGCACACAAATCCTTTTAATTGAAAACGCATTAGCGACGTTCGTGCCATTTGAGGCGAGACGCGGTGCCTACTACCACCACCACCACCACCGCCACCAACACGAACGCCCTTATTGCCTTGCTGCCGCCAATCACCAATCGTACATCTACAACCACACACACACACAAACTTCCACACAAATTCCCATACTCGGTGTCACTCAAAAAAGCATTTTCATTATGCCATTCACTCTGTGATTTTCCGCGTCTGCACCGAGCAGTTTTTTTGTGCGAAAGAAATTTTTTTTTGCGTTTGCTTTCGTTTTTCACCGCCAGTTTTTGCCTGCTGGTGTATCCCTCGCTTCTATCAATGCATGACTTTTTTTCGAGCGCCCTAAGCCAAACTATCAAATGCGCTAAGCCAGGCACTCAACACTCGGCGGCTCGTCGCCATTTATTCATAGCAGTCTGGTGTTGCTGCTGTGCTGCTTTGTTGCCATAGATGGTGTTTGTGCTGCCGAAAGTGGGGTGGTGGTGGTGGTGTAGTTGGCAGTTGATCCTAGCGACCGCACTGTTGCCAATATCTACGCAAAATAAAAAAACAAAAACAGAAAATACCCCACCCTACGAAGCCTACAACTGGCGGCATGCAGCTGGAGTTTGCTGTACAAAAAAAGGCAGCAATGGTCTCTAGAGAATTACGAAATAACAAAAAAAAAAAAAAAACAAGTGCTAGGGCCACAATAAAAACAACTATTACTCTAGCAATACGTACAACAACAACAAATGGCAATCAAGCGACAGCAAATGAAAATCAATTGAAAATCTTTATTGGCAGTGATTGAACTTTGTGCTGTGACGCGGCAAGCTGATGCTTTTTCTGCCAACACCAACAAAAACAACAATGCGCTATATTTTCTTACATCACTTTTAGGCCTCTCACTTTGCCGGCTTTATCTTTAAAAGTAGTTTCGTCTTTTTTGTTTTGTCTGTCTAGTTAGAGATTTTTATACCCTCAATGGAGCAAAATAACTATTAACGAAAATGTGTAATGATTAAGAGACTTCTAAGATTTCTATAGACGTACAACGCGTTTGCTGGAAGAACAGCATAACTAAAATAATCATGAATTCGGGAAAGCCGGATTCGAAATTTTCAATTAATTATGTCTCCCTTAGCAAAGACAAATGATCATCTAATAATGATAACCTATTGTATAATCAAAATAAAAATAAGTTTTAAACTCCTAGATAAATACAAATGTATGTTAGGATAATGCTAAATAATCTAATTTTATCATAACTTTGTAAACTCCTATGTTAAAATGATTTTGGGCAATAAATGAAATGAAATGAAAATGAAATGATCATCTAATGAGATGCTGTTATATCGCCATGAAATTTGTACCCAGCTTAAACAAAACTTACGCACCAATGAAAAATGTGTTTTATGTGAAAATTATATTAACTCAACAAATTGTACCGCCTCGTCTGTGACAGTATAACAGGAGCAAGTAAAACATATCGAACTAACCTCTTATGCCTATGATCTCATTTTAATTGAAAAAGAAGCTCGTTGGAGCTCTTTCAAATCAAAACGCATCTCCGATCTAAAAAGTCTTGATTTGAAAGGAGATTTGAAGATCTTAGAAAAAACGACAATTAATTGTTTACTTTTAGAAAAAAAGTCATTCGATCAGGTACGAGCTTTTTATGTTTTTCAAAAGCAGTATAAATTTTATTCAAATCTACCAAGTGCCTTTTAAGTTACAGTGATCACCAGTTCAAAAGCCATAGTTTTGCGAAAAACGCATTTGAAGTTTTACTATCGGTTACCGAAGCACCCAAGCGCCCTTTGTTAATTGTTGAATAACTCGAAAAGTGTTTATCGGATTCAATTAAATTTTTCACATAATATATTTAAGATATTATATTTTAATAAAATGTAAACAAAATTCAAATTTTTTGAAAATTCTGTCTACCCCTAACCCCTTAATGGACGTTAGGCCAGGAGAAATAATTCTGTCTACTTCAAAACTGGCTTCCAGATATGGTAAATATGGATCGAAATTAGAAGGTGGTAGAATAGAGGCCGAAATCAATGAGCTTTAATTTAAAAAATCGATTCCAATAAGTGAGATCAATACTTTCAGATAGTCAGACGGCTTGGAAAGCCTTACCTATCAACTATAATCACCTCAAAAAAGGTAAAAGACTGCCTGAATCTTGTTAAAACATTAGAGAACTTCGACATAGTACAATTGTGTTACTTTGCTAGACATGAGGTGTATGACAAGGCTAAAACAAGGGCCAAACATGCATATAATTGATCCTAAACCTTTCTGTGAATTTACAAGAGCCCACATTAAAGAATTTCTCAGAAGTTGGGAAGAGAAAAAATCCGTTGAACACTGCCGAAACCCACTATCGACCAGCGCAAAGCGAAACACTTCATAACGCCGGGCAGAGGAATTTCTTTACAGAAATTTCGTTAAACAGAGTAAATTTGAGACTTTTAATTGGTTACTTAACAGGCCTCTGTAGCCTGAGATATCACTTCAACAAAATTGGTCTCTCTAAACCATCATCGGTCGATACTGTGAAACGGACACTGAAAATTCAGAACTCATTCTTTGTGAATGTCCTGTACTAGACAGAAAAAGGCTACACCATCTTGAAAGGCTATACAAATTATGAAACAATAAACCTTAGAATGTTTTAAAATTTTTAAAATGCGCTAAAACATAAGGGACTTCAGTAGGCTTTGCACAATAGATATATTTTGGTCGCAGTGCATGTACCCTAATAATATTAATGGTAATATTTTATAGTAAGTTCACAATACTACTAACAATTAAAGATCAACGCGATTTTGCAGACACTTTAGACCATACAACAAAGTGTATTTGACAGAGCTCCTCCTCCTATTTGCGGCGTGCGTCTTGATATTGTTCCACAAATGGAGGGACCACAGTTTCAAGCCGACTTCGAACGGCAAAAAATTGTTTATGAGGGACTTTTTCATAGCAAAAATACACTCGGAGGTTTGCCATGGCCTGCCGAGGGGCCACCGCTATTAGAAAAATTGTTTTCTTAATTTTGGTGTTTCACCTAGATTCGAACCTACGTTCTCTCTGTGAATTCCGAATGGTAGTCACGCACCAACCCATTCGGCTACGGTGGCCACCGTAACTAAAAAACTATATATGTATGTATATACATATTTTGTGAAATTTAAAAGTGATTTTAAATGTTAAAAAAATTTATAAACAGCTTCAGTCTGTCTGCTTGAAAAGTAGTGCATTAAATTTATAGGCGAGTTAATTATCTTTAGATTCTGAAAAAATGTAATTGTAAATGGACTAAGTGACAGGTTAAGGTTAAGTTAAAAGTTATTCACTAGCAAAATCTGATGATTAATTTTGCACCGACAAATAGAGACATTTAGCTTTATTTATTTAAGGGCTAATGCGGCCTCGGCAATCTAGCGTAAGTGCACTAGTCTGCCATCCAAGAGGTAGTGGGCTCAAGTCCCACGTAAAGCACGGTCCCCCCACTGTTACAAATTTACCTACTTTCCCTGTTTCTAAAAACAAAAAAATCTCATTTCTCAAACCCAAAATTTATCTTTTCCTTCGTTTACATCCTTACTCCCGCACAATAGTCAGCGCATTATTTGCATTGTGGCTGCTAAATCAAGCAAAAACAAAGAAAAACACACAGTTTCACATTGCATCAGTGGCGCCAGCAAGGGGAAGCGGGCAACCGCGTAATAGCGCAGAGACACCAAATTTAGCGAAGTCCTCAACCACCTGTGCGATCTTTCTGCCAGAAAAATGTGAAACACAGATGGCGCTCAAAGCAGTAAGAAAGCGTTGTTCCTAAGTAACGACAGGTGGACATTCCCTAAGGACTGGTAGCGGCAGACTAATCACCTACTCTGTCAGAAATCAAATATATTAACGAAACCAACACAAGACAAGTCTTGTCGCGGTCCTATGCTCCCGAGAGGAGTGAACAAGGAAAAAAAATTAATTTAAGGGCTAAAGCAAGGGCAAAGATTTCTAATTATGAGCGAACAAGCTTTAAGTTTAGCTACATATCAGAGACTGTTAAATTTCCCATTCAATTCAAAAATTTTGCATCAGTGGTCCCGGTGCTCTAGAGCTCGAAAATTTTGAGTGTTTTCAGTATTTTTTTACCATAAATATTCAAATTTTTTGGGATTTTTATTTAACTTCCTTAACATATAATAAAAAAATGAAAAAAAATATTTTTAACTTTAATAATTTAAAAAATGGCTTTAAAGTTGGCCTTCCCAAAAAATTGGACCTGGACGGTGTTGTCCAGTTTACCTCCACTATTCCGTGAGGAGAGATAAATTGCTCAAATTACATTAGTAAACGTAGTTGAGGCGTTAGTCTTTCCATGATGAAATCCCAATGAATACTGAAAAAAGTATGTATTTAATTTGACAGTAGTCACACATCATCTGTCAAAAAACCCCTATTGGAGAAAGTAGCTCCAGTCTGATCACCCGTTATTTTATTTTTCATTCAAAATTTTTGGAAAATTTTTGGAAAATTTTTTTTTTTGTCATTAGTTAAAAATTGCCACTCTTTAATTTTTTTTCAATTCCTGTCATTAATATCTCCCCCTTTTGCTGTTTCGTTTTTTTTTTTTTTTGTTTTTCTTCATAAAAGGCTCTTCGAATTGGTTAAAAAAAAAAATATTTTTTGTTACAAGTTTTTAGTAAACAATAAAATACTTATGTATTATACTTGTAAAAACAATTTTGTTGGAAAAAAATTATCTTGTCTTAGCTGGTTTCTTATGAATCTGAGAAGTTTGCCGAGTTTGATCATTCGAACCAAAATGCATCTTTTAAGTGTATCGAAAGCCGGCCAAATATAGGCAAAGTACACTAAAGTTTTACTCTCTTACAGAGAACTGTGGATTATGCTCCGTGATCACTCCAACCCGCAGTTGTACTTTTGGAAATGAATTCTTACCACCTCAACTTAGGTTAGGTTAGGATGAGGCGACAGCCGCGGGAATACCTAACGCACAGGTGAAGGTATCTGTGATAACACATTTGGCTAAACTATTTCGCCTTGAACCATGAAGTTTCAGCAGCATCTTCAAAAAGGTACGCACTATAGAGCTTGTTAAAGTGCTTCAATTTTATTTATGAACCAAATGAGTTTTAAAGAAAGCGTGAAAAATCGTTTGCATATTTTTTTTTTACATTTTGTAGACTTTTAACTTATTTGTATAAACATTTTGTCTGAGAATACCCCTGGTGGAATTTTCCGGCCAATAATTCTCTAGAACATTTTAACCCTTTTGCGACCTTTAAAATGCCATTTTATTTAAACCTCCCATAAAAAGGGCCTAAAAGACCGTTTCGTGGTATAACTAAAGGGTAGAAATGTTCTACAAAATTATTCCTCATACAATTTTACTATAAATATCCAAATTATATATTTCGCTCTGATATGAATTTTAATCCTTTTTCAACTATTCCACAAACTCTCCGGCAAAAAAGTGGAAATTAAATATGACCCTAAACCAGAAGTTTGTTCTGAGAATGCAAAAAGATTTGGAGGATTTCTATTTACTGTTTTCAGGTCTGGAGATTTCGTCCTAAGTTGAAATCATCCCCCCCCCCCCCCCTCCCTTCCTTTAACCTTGAAATATTTGCGCAGTAACTTGGGGTCCATATACCATAATTTTTTTTAAGTATTTTCTCGCATTGAATTGCAAATCGCATTACCCTTTGACAAGTCAGTTTTTCAGGGCAATAATTCCAACTGCCACCCAATACGAACCCATTGAGTTGCATGGTATTTTGTGAGAAAATCTCAGATTGCCCCATAATCCGCACAGCTAAATTTTTTCGGTATTCAAACCCCACGCTTTATCACTTTTACGTAAAGGGAATCAGGAGACCAGCTGCTATCGATCACCTTTTGCCAACTGCTCGCTTGGCAGTGGCCAAAATTTGTCACTAAAACGAGAAATAGAAAAATAAATACAAAATTGTGCACGCCATATATCCTGTGGTACGTGTGGCTGTTTGCATTTCTTCACTAGGCTGGCAACTCAGCCATGCAGCTGGCAGTGAAATTTGGCACAATTCAGTCAAAAAATGCAGCAAATCAACAAATCCACTATGGAAGTGAAGTGAAATGTCTCTAGTGTCCATCCGAATACATACACATACACGTAGATACAAACTGGTTATGCACTGCCATTCTATTGGTGGCCGTTAGAGTGCAGTTGATGTTGATATGCCTGTCATTCAGCCACTTCACCACTCCACCACTTCAACCTCATCTTCATATCCGCCTATCGATGCTCGAATTGGATTTGCCGCCAATTGCTATCCACATAAATTTCGATGTGTGTGAATGCCATTTGCTGTGCAGCGTGTTGCATGTTGGCGCAATGCCTGCCGTTTGGTACGTTTAGGAAATATTGAATTTCAGTTTTTTTGCCATTTTTTTCGCAATTTTTTGTTTGTTTTTGGTTCATTCATTTTTTTTCTTTTTTTTTCTTAAATAGTTTTGAAATCATTTTTATATCAGTAGTTGAGGTAAAAACTGTGATTTGCTTTCTTTGTTGAGTAGCTGACGTTTGCATTCAATGCGAGTGACAAAACTTAATGGTCATTGCTGAATAGTTGCCAAATTGATGCAACATGTGGCTGAAATGGAGCGCATTTAGTTGAAGATTTAGTCGTATGAAAACTGGTAGATTAAGAGTAAAACATAATCGTTTATGAAAGCTTGAGATGCTTGCAAGTCCAATGGATTTAAAATGAATCTTCAGCTTCTGTGACATATTTCTTGATATTTTCGCCCTAGGTTTACTCCAGCGCCATGTGATTTTTTGATTTCAGGTAGAGCATACAAAAAGAATTCAATTTACTTAAATTTTGGCTTTACGAGCTCACAAGTTTTATAATATCGGCATATGGCAACCTGGAGTGCAACATTTAAAAACCGGCTGCTCCAATTTTATACAACTCCTTCCTGCATAACTGCCGTTATCTCGCTGGTAAGTGCCAAATGTTGACTTCCGATTTGTTGCTATTGTTGTGATAGCTATTTACTAATCACTATTCAAAGCATTTAGATCGTGAATTGTAGTCCTAATAGATGCATTTACCAGCAGGATCAGAAAAATAGCTACAAATTCACGAAATTTTTTTATAAATGAAGAAAATGCACAAAACCACCAGGGAAAAAAATTATAAAAAATCAATGGGGACTTTGAACCACTTTAAACGTGCACTTTGTTATACTAAAATTGAGTGAACTAAAAAACTGCGTACCCATTTTTTTGTTTTTGTTTTTTTTATTTCTGATGAAATTTTTATGAAAATTTGAGTAATTTTTGAAAAAGTTTGAAACTTGAATTTATATGGTTTTTAATATAGAATGAACTAAATTTTTATAAAAAATTAATTTTACTTAATTAAAATTCAAGTAAATAATTAGTCAGAAATGTCAAAACATTCAAATCCAAAATTTTTTTCCTTTGCTGTATATGGGCGGTCCACCTCTATCTAAAAAGGTGTTAAATGAGTTGATGGAAATGAGTTGAAATATCGATGAATGTTGGCCAAAATCTATGTATTTGTTTTTGGCCATAGTAGCTTCCAAGTTTGGTTTGGTCTGGTTTGTCAGCGAAGACCAGATTATTTGATAAAGCTTCACCAAAAGTAGTCAAGAAGAGTCCAATTGCATAAACTAGACCATCAGAGCTTACGTTCGGTTTAAATATAACTCTAACAAAAAATTAAAAAAATAGACCCGGTGGTTGCAATTGGAGGTGATATTCGACTAAGCTTGAAAATGTAAGTAATGCGTACCTTCTAGTCGAGGTGAGAGATAGGAAAATGGGTAGAATTTATGAACACCTAGTATCGTCCAAGTGAATCGAAAAACAATTGTTGACCTTCTGTTAATTAATGTGCAGTTTTACCGAATATAGAAGAAGGAGTTAACAACTTGCAGGGAGCGAAATAAATAGCGAATTGATAAGGCTACGGCAAAATCGGTGGAGAAACAAAACACTCGGCAGGTGGACGGCTACGTTAATAAAAGACGTTGCTACATGATACAGCAGGAACTTCAGTGAGGTAAATTTTTGGGAACAAGAACGTCGACCACTGAAAATGTAATCGACAAGATGCTAAGTAGCGAGGAAACGGGGGTGATCATCAGTCGTTTCGCGGAAAAAATCTCCGGACATACCATTGCTGACGATGGTAACTCTGATGATGCATTGGGCATTCAAAAAAAAAAAACAAAATAAAAAAAAGGCTACCAAATATTGTATGTTATACTCGTATATTTGGAGATTGGAAGCGACTCGCAATGCTTGTATATAGTGCCTCTGCAAAGTAGCCCCCTCTTATCAAGGAAAATTCCTTAGTAACACAGGATTCACATAAATAACCAACCTCTAATCCTAAAAAATTTAAAGTCCCTGTAGCTCGAAACGAAACTTGGTTTTTATAAAAGGAAGCAGATCCCTTAGATTAAGCTCAATGGGATTTGAAAAAAGATTTGGACACACATTTACATTATCCGAGCGAAGGCTGACCACTCCCATATGTAATAGAATGCAGTCATTTCATCTCCTGTTCATATTTCACGTAAAGCCGAGTTTACAGGGTTTGATTGAAAAGTAATGAGCCTTCGTGCGCGGAGCGTCTGCCAAGCGATTAACCGAATCGGCTGGTGGGGGTCCCAGTTCGCTGGCAACAGCGGTGCAGTCAACATCGTTCCGCGCGTGAAAGCTGTTTTAAAAGTGTGTTAGGATTTTGCAGTGGCGAAAATGCAGCGATCGTTGGAGCAACGAGTACCGAAACCATTGGGCTACTCAAAGAGCCTTACGGGGACCAAACTCTGTCCAGTGCCCTGGTAAAACGGTGGCACAAGTCGTTCAAGGAAGGCCGGAAGGACGTTGAAGACGAACAGCGATCTGGAAGGCCTTCAACGACGCACACCGCCTTCTTCTGCACCTCTGCATTGGCCAAGATGGGGATTCCGGTGCTTCTCCATCCTCCCTACAGCCCGGACCTGTCCCCTCCGGATTTCTTCTTGTTTGCGCGCCTGAAAATAAAACTGAAGGAGAGGCGCTTCGACTCCATCGAGGCGATCCAAAAAACTATGACAGCCGAATTGAACGCGATTCCGGCAGATGAGTTTAAAAAATGTTTCGTGCAGTGAAAGGACCGCTACCAGCGGTGCATTGACGCTCAAGGGTCCTATTTCGAAGAATATTAGTTGTATAAGCCAAAAGGTTTAATAAAACTGCTTAAAAAAAATAAGGCTCATTACTTTTCAATCAAACCCTGTAAGTCCTGCCGCTGTATGGGGCCTCAAATTACATTTTAGACTGCCAGTAGTTGTTGACACTTTGCGAGTAATTAAAGTGTATCTTCAACAAATATCGGCTGATTACGACCTGGCGCGTTGTTCAGCTGGATGCTAGACCGGAGCGATCTCCTGCAAGAACAAGACTGATGATCCAGTGACCGACCTTTTCTCAGAATAGAGATAAAGCTGCGATCATAGAGACAATGAAGACTGCAGTCACGGATGACAGTTCAACGAGTGTTCGAATCGCGGTAATCTGACCCAAATGATCACCAAGCCGCGATTATTAATTAATTAACTCGGTGAATTGATGCCAAAGAACTTTTGGATGAATAGATTGGACCAGCGACTATTTATAAAGGGTGTTTTTTTTAGTGGTTAGGTTGTCAAGATGAAATAAAACGTATATAATTTAATGTTATGGCCAAGAATTTAGCTTTATTATAAAGATAAGGGTTTGCCAGCCGCGGCTGGCTCGAATAAATTCCAGCCGAGAGGCCCAATTTTCGACCACTTTTTGCAGCAATTGGGGCCGTATGTCAGCAATAACGCGCCGAATATTCTCTTCCAAGACGTCAATCGTCTCGGGCTTATCTGCGTAGACAAGCGACTTCACATAGCCCCACAAGAAATAGTCCAGCGGTGTTATATCGCACGATCTTGGAGGCCACGCCACAGGTCCACGGCGCCAGATAATGCGCTCACCAAAAGTTTCCTTCAATAAATCGATTGTTGCGTTGGCTGTATGGCATGTAGCGCCGTCTTGTTGGAACCAAAGGTCGTCCACATCAACATCGTCCAAGTCGGGCACGAAAAAGTCATTAATCATGGCTCTGTAGCGCTCTCCATTGACTGTAACATTATGGCCGGCTTCATTTTTAAAGAAATATGGACCAATGATTCCCTCTGCCCATAGAACACACCAAACAGTGACTTTTTGAGGATGTAACGGCGTCTCAGCAATGGCTTGTGGATTATGTTCACTCCAAATGCGACAATTTTGCTTATTGACATACCCATTCAACCAAAAGTGAGCTTCATCGCTGAACAAAATTTTCTTCGATGCGTCGCGCGAACCGAACCATTATTTTCGTAATAAATTTGCACGATTTGCAAACGTTGTTCAGGTGTATTCATTTTGAAAATGCAAACCAAACTGAGCATAAATCAAGTGACAGCTGTCAAAAAGACCATCTACGAAAAAAGTAGTGGCAACTTCAAAACCTAACCTCTAAAAAAAACACCCTTTAATATATATTTCTAAGCCGACTCCGAACGGCAGATATTTTATTTTTACACCTTAAGAGCTTTTTCACGGCAGATATACACTCCAAGGTTTGCTATTGCCTGCCGAGGGGGACCGCTATTAGAAAAACTTTTGTTGTCCTTTTGGAAACCTTTTGGTTTCATGGAGATTAGAACCTACGTACTCCGAACTCCGAAGGATGGTCACGTATTCGGCTACAGGAGTCGCTTTGACTGATTATTTACTGATGGTAACTTTCGTTTCTCAACCAGATGATAACTGGCGATGAGGAATAGGTCTCGCACGAGATAAACAGATAGTAAACATGGTGATTAAATTTGTTTTGAGCCAGCAAGAGTTAACGACCAAGAAGGTTCGGTCGGATGGGAAAGTAATTATACACTATGATATACTCCCGCTAGACCAAACACTCAATTCGGCCCTCTAATACCAACAACTGACATTAACGTATTGAAGCGCATGACGTAACAGAAGTGGCCAGAATATGCGAATCGAAGGTGTACTCTCTTAAATCAAGACCACCAACTAATTCTATCACTTTCAAACCTGGCTCTCAGCTATGGTTTACTGATGGGTCCAAATTGGAAAATGATAGAACAGGGGCGGGAATCAATGGGCCTAAATTCAAAAATCGATTCCGATGGGACTCTACCCAACAATATTCCAGGCTGACATACATGCCATTGAAATATGTGTGAGAGGCAGGAAAATGAGAGGTACTCACATCTACATACTTTCAGATAGCCAAGCGGCTCTAAAAGCCCTTCTATCAACAACTATCACCTCTAAATTGGTAAATGATTGTCTAAACCTTCTCAACACGTTAGGAAACCTCAACATAGTAACACTAGGCTGGATTCCGGGATGTGAACGACATGAGGGAAATGAAACAAGGAGCAAATATGCAAATTACTGGTCCTGAGCCTTTGTGTGGACAAAGGAATATCTGACAAGCTACTCTCACTAAGCAGAGCAGATCTGCGTCTTCTAACAGGATATCTTACAGGTCACTGGAGGTATCATCTAAAAAATGAGACCAATGTCTGCCTCTTTTACGAAATGGACATAGAAAGCTCAGAACATGTGCTTTGTGAATGTCCTGCGTTGGGCAGACAGAGACTTCATCACCTTGGTGGTATCGTAGTATCTCCATGCAATCTTTGGAACAACAAACCTAAAATTGTGCTAAAATTTTTAAAAAGCCTAAAACTCTAGGGTTACAAAAATAGGCCTTTCAAAATAGATCAGCTCTGATTGCAGTGCGTAATGGCCATCTAATAATAATAAAAAGTATAAATCAAGACCACGCCAGGTCACATATAGGGATAATGGATTACAAGGTTTGGACAGATGAAGAAAATATGTGGGAATAATTTCGCCACGTCAGCGGGTATTCAGCAGCGGAATTCTGTCCCTCGTTTCACATAAACGGTCATTTTTCAAACGGCAACGAAGGTAAATGGGTA
The DNA here is from genome assembly GCF_027943255.1 of Anastrepha obliqua. Lineage (NCBI taxonomy): Eukaryota > Metazoa > Arthropoda > Insecta > Diptera > Tephritidae > Anastrepha > Anastrepha obliqua. The sequence continues at coordinate 15,284,547 of NC_072893.1, forward strand.
GAGGGTGCGCTGATTTTTCTTATATAACCTACACAATCCCAGTTTTGTCGAAACCGGTTACTTTGCAGACCGCTGTAGCCTGAGATACCACTTAAACAAAATTGGTTTCTCTGAGACCAGCTCGCAACTAAGCTGTCGCCGTTTTTGGGATGCAATAAATAGAAAAAAAAAATAAAATAATAATATAGTATATTCCATATATGGGTGATATTTCAAAATAGAATTTAATCGGCATCAAACGGTTTTTAGTAAATCCTTAAGTTATTTTCCCTATTTCAAATTTAATTTACTGATTTCAATTATCATCATCGTTTGGGACTTTGCCAACATTGTTGATAATCGGCCGGCAGCTAGCAATTATTGAAGTAAAATTACTTCCAACGATTCATTTGGCACATTAACGCATACCAATGCACAGTTACAAATTGCTGCAGCTGCGTATGTGTATGTGTGTGTATGTGACCGAAAAGCTGTGCGACGTTTAACATTTTATCGGATTCAAAACGAATGTGACTGTTTAGACACTAATAATTACAAGCAAGTACAACCTGTTGCGCCATAACTGGCATACGAATGCCTGTACATTTATGAATGCCAGCATGCACTCACACATACACGCACACATTTTCGAATAGCACCGGCGATATGATGATATTTTAGGCAGAAAATTCAAGAATTGCTTTTATGCTACAACTCTGTGTGTATGTGTATATGCACACACATACATATATATATATGGGATAAATGGTAGTTTGTTTACTCGTACACAAGCTGTTGCATGCCACATGCAAATTATGCCAATAGCTGCTGAATAATTGCCCCCTGTCCTCGCCCATTCGTATGTTTATTCATATATAAATGCAATAACTATAAAATATTTATAAATGTGGGCAACAACAAATTGAGGTTTATGCGACGACAACAGGTAAGAGGACATTTATGATATACAGTGCTTCGCAAAAGTATCCGGAAGTCTAATTTTCCTAGTAGAAAGTCTAACAAAGGATTTTTTTATATTAAAAATTAATTTTTTATCACAAATTATTATTTTTGGGCAGTAAGTCGAAAAAGTTTGAACGTAAAAAATACAAAAAAAAACTTTCTTTCCTAAATCTAAAAAAAATTTTTTTTTTTAATTTCTAACAAAGAACAATTTTTTAAAAGTTGTTTGAAAGAGCGTAACTGAAGAGGGGATTTTTTAACAAATGACAAAACAACAAAAATTATTTTAATAAAAAATATATTTTTTTTTAGTAAAACATAAAAATGTGTTCAAGGAATTTTTTTTTTACAATTATATTTTTTCTCACAAATTTCTAATCAAAAAAGTTTTTCATTAAACAAATTATAAAAAACATAATAGTGAGTGTTTTCCACATATGGCAAAAAACATGTTTTCAATTTTCTTGAAAAAAATTTTTTCTTTTCTTTTTTTTCTCTCTTTTAAAATTTTTTTTTTCAAACTTTTTTTCTTAAAACCTTATATTTTCTTGTTATTCGGCTAAAATTTAATTCTTTTGAATAATTATATTTTTTTTCAAATATTTCTAATCAAAAAATCTTTCCATTAAAAAAATTATAAACGAACATAAAATGTGAGATGGGAGTATTTTCCACATGTGGCAGAAACAATTTTTTCCTAAAACAGTTTTTCAATTTTCTTCAAAAGTGTATTTTTCCTCTTTTTTCTTCAAAATTTTTTTTCAATTTTTTTTTCTTCAAACATTTTTTTAAATTTTTTTTGTTCAAAAATTTTTTTTTAATTTTTTTTTTCAAATATTTTTTTTCAAATTTATTTTCTTAAAATTCTTTTCATTCTTTAGTTTTACTCAAACATTTATGGCCAAAATTTAATTCTGTTTTAAGTAACTCGAAAAGATTTGGTACAAAATTGAAAAAAATTGCAAAAGCTGAGGTGGCGGAGTTTTCGACAAATGACAAAAAAAAATTTTTTTTTTTAAATTTTTGAATAAAACATAAATTATGTTTCCAAAAAATTAGTTTAACGAATATACTTTATTTTTCCTCAAAAATTTTCAATCAAACAAACCTTTCATAAAAAAAATTATAAACAAACGAAAAACGTGAGAAGGGAGTGTTTTCTTCAAAAAATATTTTTTTAATTTTCTTAAAAAATTTTTTTTTCTCTTTTTTTTTTCTTAAACATTTTTTTCTCAAAACCTTTTTCAAAATTTTTTTTTTGTTTTGTTTTCTTCGAAAATTTTTCATCAAAATATTTTTCTAAATTTTTTTTTTATTTCCAATATTTCCCCAAAAATTTCTAGCTAAAATTTTATTATGTTTTTACAGTAACTGGAAAAGATTTTGTACAAAATTGAAAAAAGTTGCAAAAAAACTTTCTGTTTTCCACAAATGGCAAAAAATAATTTTTTCAACAAATTTCCAATCAAAAATAAATTGTGTTTCCAAAAAAATTAGTTTAAAAAGTATATTTTATTTTTTCTCAAACATTTCTAATCGAAAAAGCTTTTCATGAAAAAAATTAAAAGCAAAAACAAAAAGTTAGAAGGAGGTGTTTTCCACATATGTCAAAAAAAAGTTCTTCAAAAATTTTTCTTCAAAATGTTTTTCTTAAATTTTTTTTTTTAATTTCTTATTTCTCCATAAAAATTTCAGGCTAAAATTTAATTCTGTTTTTACAGTCACTTGAAAAGATTTTGTACAAAATTGGCAAAAATCTGAGGAGGCGGTGTTTTCCACAAATACCAAAAAAAAAAACATTTTTTCAATAAATTTTGGATCAAAAATAAATCATGTTTATTTTTTGGGGACTTCTTTGACAAATCAAAGCCATAACATAATGCGAAACAAATTCTCCAAATAAAAAAAATAAAAAATTGCAAAAAAAATTTTAACAAATACCTACTTTTATATTCTACGAAATCAACTCCCTTGCAATTTGTCGAGATTCGAGCTATGGCTATAAAATAAAGATAATGATGACTGCTGTTGTTACTAGCAATCGCACGTATGCATCAAAACCTGTCTGCTGTTTACCATACTGTAAAACCTTCTCTTTCGAATTCGTGGATGAACTGGCTAAGAGAGGAACTGAGTTCAAAATAGTCAATTCTGCCCAATACGTAAGCATCCCTTTATACGCAAGCCAGATCTGGATCAGATGGGTCTACATCACGCAAGCCAACAGTAGATGGATTAGGAAGTCCACCTAACATCTTTTTTGTGATTTTTTTTTCATCGAAAGCCTTACTCCGTCAGTCTGAGACTTTGATCCGAATTAAACCTCCAACCGTCAAAGTACCGATCCTCCCTGGTACTACTGTTACATTTTTTGTTGGAAGGCGGTTTGAGTAACCTTAGTATCCTGATACAATGCATCAAAAGTAGAATCTGTTTGTTACCGCCTACTATTTAGATCACTTGATGAAAGAGCCGCCCCTGTCGTCTTAGTATTTCTTCTCAGTTTGCCTTTCGTGTGTGATGGCTTATACGGTTTCTTGTCGTTTGCGTCTTCGACTTGTCTGCTCGCTGTACCGAAGTTACCGCATTATTTCGGCAGTCCCATGAAGCACGTCGTTCAATGCGTCGTTGCTCTTCAGCATCAGTGGCACTCAGAGGGTTCTCGGGCGCTATACTACAGCTGAGTTTTTCTTCTAGTTTGTTTCTAAGGTTTCTGAAACGACGCCATACGCAAAGCGCATGTTCAGTATCTTCCTCGATTCCTGGCTTGCACTGTTGACAGTATGTAGTCTCCTTATGCCCAAACCGATGAAGGTATGCTTTATACATCCATGACCACTAATTTAGCTAAGGTAGTAATCGACCTCCTCGTGCATTCTTTAAAGACATTCCTCCACTCTAGTGATGAGATGGTGAGTTCACCTGCTTGTTGTTCCGCTCTCCCATCATGTCTGTTTTACCATTTTTAAGTGTTCATTGTGATCTCATTGGTTTTATTTGCGCCTTATTTCTTTAGCTGCACACCTCTCCTGCACTATCAGGTCAAACGAACATAGGCCAGCTATGGTGGGCGCTGCATTTTCAGAGACAAGTTTGCCCTAAGAGGAATGAGCACAGAAGGGTTCTTTATCAATCTAGACTGGCCTTCCACTAGTACGATGATTGGTATGATCACTTTCGGGCTTTCTTCTAAAACTTGAAAGAAAATACGTTCGATTGATGGTTGGTATTATTATAGGACACAGTCCATGGGATTAACATATGAGCACCATTGGAATCATTGAGGACCTGGTTTGCCTGTCTTGCTTAGGGGAACCACATATCATTACGCATTTTCTCTGTGAGTGTCCGGTCTTTGCTAGAGCAAGGCTGCAATCTCTAAGTTCCAATGTCACGAAAATTTGTAGTATTCGTTCTTCCAAACTGAAGAATATTTTTAGATTTTACCAAATAATCTCTATGTCTCAGTCTCTATTCTATTTTATATTATAATTTTCCTTCTGTTACTTTTCTCCTTTTTTCCTTGACTATCTACCCTTTTATTTTGCAGAGCTTTAAATATAATGGGCTTTTTAGCCTGAGAGTTTTAGGAGTTGCCAAATCCCTCGGTGCTTCTTGACTCGACTTTTTATTTCAATTTCAATTGAATGATCACCTGGCACTACCTTCCGTTAAGTATGAAAAGCGTAAGGGTTTCCCTAAAATGACTTGTGTTGCATCTCCGAAAAGGTCCGGGATGTGGAGAGTATTGAATACTTCCTTTGTCACTGCCTCGCTCTCGCCCGAACGCGATGTCGCTGCCTAACCACTTACCCTTTTGGATTCCTAATAGACTTTCGAATTGGTAGACATCTACAATATTTTATCGTTTATCCGAGGGATGAAGTGCTTTCACAACATATTGGGAATTTAAGATTGAACTGGAGTCTAAAGTAGTGCTTTCACTCACTAGTCCTCTAGACCTAAGTCAGTTGACTCTGAATCTTTATGAGAGTGAGAATCTGTTGTAAATGTGAACGAGACTTAATTGTAAATGTGAACGAGACTTAATCACCACACATTAGACGTGTTTAATAAGCATATGTTAACCGCAGCCAACTTTGAGTGTTGTAATAAAAAATGCGTCCTTCTTTGTTTTGGACAGCTCTACGGGTAACAAGTGTTTTACTTCACTCTCATTATATTCCACTTATAAATCAGAAATCATCAGAATCACCGTAATCTAAATAACCTAAATACTTCGACTTTTCATCATGGTCGTACTGAATGTAACGAACTTTTGTTATTTACTTCCACTCCGAAACGCTGATAAGAGCATTTGATATATATACCTATGAAATGAGACTTTCAGCTATTAGGCCAACCCAAATATCTTGTTTCTTCGCCTGTCATCTGTCAACAATATTTAGTTCATTGTTCGTTACGTTTCATACAACAATGCATTTTTGTCGCTCTTAAAAATATCGTATTTAGTGCCTGCAAACTACGATTTGCGGACATCGTTGAGAACCGAAAAACAACTCGTGAAATGCTGCTCTACCGGTTCAAAAGGAAGTCTGTTTTGCATCGAATCGTTAGGGGTGATGAAAAATGGGTGTATTTCTCCAACTCCAAGCGTAAACGATCGTATGGTCCGCCCGGCCACAAGCCAAAAACAACGGCCAAACCAAATCGCTTCGGCCGCAAGGCAATGCTGTGTGCTTTCTGGGATCCGCGTGTTATGATTTGGTACGAGCTATTAAAACCAGGTGAAACAGTTGACGGTGCACGCCACCAACGACAATTGGCCGATTTGAACAGCGCTATACACAAAAAACGCCCAGAATATGCCGATCGGCATCACAAGGTAATTTTTCTTGATGACAACGCAACGCCACATCGAACAAGAGCGACCAGGGAATTGATGGAGATGTACGATTGGCAACCGCTGGACATACGATTGGGAAGCGCTGGTGCATGCGGCTTACTCGCCAGACTTGGCGCCTTCAAATTATCATTTGTTTGCATCGATGGGCCACGCACTTTCCGAGCAGCGCTTCAATTCTCACGAAGAAGCCAAAAAATGGCTCGATGATTGGTTTGCGGCCAAAGACGGCCAATTTTTTTGGCGCGGCATCCACAAATTGCCTGGGAGATGGGAAAAATATGTTGCTAGCGATGGCTATTATTTTGAAGATTAAATTTGTAACCATTTTTTGTTACTAAACGTTTGAAATTGAAAAAAAGTCTCATTTCATAGGTATATGCTTAGGTATACTTCACCTGGTATATTTGTCACTTTTCGAGTTATTACTAAGTCCTCAAACTTGTCAAATTTTGTGCTGGTATTCATTAAACTTTTCATTCATTTTCATTAAACTTTTTTGCTAAGTATTTTTGCGCACAATTTACGCTGAAAAAATTTAATGAGCTGCCTCTTTCCAAACAAAAAAAAAAAATAAAAATAGAAAATGCAATTCATACCAAATCATTGAAAAAATTACGAAAATTTTGCCAAACAAACGATTTGGGCGCCACGCATAAAAAGTGCAGAAAACTTTAAATGCGCAGTGCCTTTGTAATGTAACTTCATTAAAAGTAGTACTTTGAAAAAATGAGCCCAAAAACATAAAACACAACAAGCAGGCGCATTTCACTGCTGCTTCAGCTGTTATAACTTACTTAGGCACTTTACTTTTCGGCCGCCGCATTTTCACTTCATCATTATTTACGGCATTTTCAGTCCGATAACTTTGGTAATAACTCATTGGTTTTTCAACTCTGCTCACACCTCATTCTCCCCGTTTTGTTGAGTAAATGTACAAAATATTTTTGCTCAATTGTCTAACAGTACTTCAGTGCCTGCACTCTTCCGTCCATGCATCCCGCATCCGCACACTTCTTCTCGCCGGTATTTGTAGTCTCGCCGTTTATTCGCCCACGCTCATTTGTCAGTCTTGGCGGTGCACATTCGCTTAAGTCAGGAAATTCGAGCACTTTTCGTTGCTCCTGTCAAAATATGAAATTCTGCCATAAGTTGAGAGGAAGTTCCTCCTCGACATATTCTTGCCAGTGCCGCCTTTGGCGTTTTCCTATCATTTTTGTCGATTTTCGTTTATTGTTCACAAATTTCGTGCCGTTGTTATTATTTTGTTGTTGCTGTTGCATTGTATCACTGCTGCTGAGTTTTCATTTTCGTTTTCGTTTTTTGTTTTTGTTTTTCTTGAGTTATTTTGCCGTTCGGCATGACTGCACAATAGACAATGTGGCGCCACACTGCACGTTGCAACGTTTCTCATATTGTAGTTGTATTTATTTCAATTATTGTTGTTGTTATTGTTGTCATAAGCTATTGTTGTTCAATTTTTCTGCTAAACTTAGCAAGCGCCGGCAAACAGATTGTTCGCTATCGCAGGCTTCTTCAGCCGGTACTACGGGGCGTATGATGAACACTGTTGTGGAGCGCGCGCTGTTGCTCTTCCTGCCTGCCATTGGTGCAGTTTTCCGCACGTTTTATCGAAAGTTGTCGGCAACATTTGCTACTCAATTCCTGCTGTTGCTATTGCTGCTACTTCAGCTGCTGACGGTGTAAATTTCTTGTGAAATTTCCCCTACCTTAAAATTTAATAGTAAAATTTTAGCTTGTTGCAATTTGCCTTTTTGCTGTTGTAAGTGCATTTTGCCGCTATTCACTGTTATCTACTTGCCTACACTTATTCTTTTTGTGGCATTTTTCTGCAGCTATCCTTACGTACGTACGTTCAAAAGTTCAAAGTTTTTAGCGCTCACTTCCTGTTGGGATATTCTGCAGTTTTTGTGTTGCCTATCGCTAGCCGCAAATTGGTGTTCGTCCTGATTTATGTGAAAAGGGGTGCGAGAGCCTAAGTGTTTGCTTCTCTTGAACTATTTTTAGTTTGTCTAGAAGAAAAACATAATAAAAATTAGTTAATAAATCAGCGATAAGACAATTAACCCACAAAAGTTTTTGGAAGTTGAGTAAAACTCAAAATGGAAAATGGTGTGAAAAATACAAATTATCAAGTTCGTAAGTTTGTGAAATGCTGACTAGCTGCAATTTTGCACCTCATTTAAGAATACAAGCAGAATAATAGCTTAAGTAATGGACTACGCGAGACATCTTAGCTAGACGCCTTATCAGATCAGGACCTTATAAAATTGCTGAAAGTAGTATCCCGAGCAGTCTGCTTAGACTTGCACTGTCTCCGACCCACGTTCGGTTAACCTAAAATGAAGATATAACTCATTGCGATGGTATCTATATCGACAGCCCAGTTTTGGTTAAGGTTAGGCTAATTGGTTGCCCGAAGTAAGAGCCCACTTGGAGGGGAAAAATCAAGTTCGTCCTTTGTGATGCCATTGCAGAGGAAAAAGAAAAGAGAAAGAACAAAGCAAGGAGGATAGAAGACGGACATCTGTACTCTAACAAGTCTAGGCTTTCACTTACCAAACACAATGTGGCGCAAATAACATTTCATTATTTCTGTTGCTGCCTTTCGTTATCCGCCTTGCACATTCTTTAAGGCTCGCATTTTTGTATAGTCCACTAATCGCTTTACTCACCTCCTACCTGTCCAAGGAATCGAATGTAATGCTTTGAGGGTCCCTAGACCTGGCTACCGCACGACATAATAGGGCTGGGAATATACTTATTTCTATGATGCCCCCAAACGGCAAATGATTTTTATTAGAAATTTGCTCATGGCAGAAATGTATTCGGAGGATTTTCAATTATCCATGGAAGGGCGATGGCCCAGAGAAAATATATTTATTAATAATTTGATGCTTCATTGTCCCAATGAGCTTCGAGCCTGGGCCCATGGGATGATAGTGAAGGACAATCCCTCTCGATTATGATGGACTTATTTTCTTTACCTTCCTGCAATCAATAAAGTATTATAGTAATGCAAATAAGACTGCAATATCCTATCCAGTCCACTCCCCTCTTTCTTTCTTCCTCTGGTGCTGTGGCTAAAAAAATGATTTGCTGCAAAGCCCAAGCTCATTCAGTGCCGAACTGGCAAACAGAATTTGAGATTAACACATGTTACTTAGAGACACGCATGAGTGCTTCGGTCACATTCTTTGCATTGTCTTTGAATATCTGAGAGGTAGTGATAGCGCTTGTGCTACGCCTCGTGGGAAGTTTGTTCAGAGAATTGCCAACTACCAACTTCAGAAAGGCACAACTAAAATTTTATAGATTTGAATATAGCTTGATTGCCGGAGTAATTTTTAAATGATTTTATTGCTATCAATGAACCTCTGAGTCAATGAATGGGTTTCTTCATTGGTGTTTGGTCAACCTTAAAGGTCCAGTAAGGGAGAGCTCCTGTTTAGTGAAAGTCTTTCAAGTGTATCCCAAATGTTCATTCCATTAATAAGCTTTAAGCTATTTGTATATGGAACCATAGACCTCAGCCTGAAATATTGATTCACTCGTTCTCCAAGTCTACTAAGTACCTGCTTCCATTTGTTAATGAGATTTAGAAAGTTGAAGTTTTAAGAACATTTTCATCTTGCATAATAGGGGATTATTGAGTCGTTCTAGCTACTTCTCTTTTGATAGTCGTATAAAACAGAATCTCTCCAAATTCAGGGCGTCTAATAGGCTGCGAATGACAAATAAATGCAGTTCTTTAATCTTAGATAAAACAAAAAAGTTGTAATCGTCAAATCCGAGATTTCGAATTTATCTACGGCTTCTATGGCAGACAGAAGTGACTCCAAGTCTGAACACCCTTTCTGGGTGTTTGGCCGAGCTCCTCCTCCAATTTGTGGTGTGCGTCTCGATGTTGTTCCACAAATAGATATATTTGGAATAGACTTGAGAATTAGGGATAGCTAGAGATGGACATTGTATTAGAATCTAACATCTTCTGTCAAGAAATTTAACTGAGAGCGGCTTACAAAACTGCAGACCACTGTGGAGTTTTTAAGGGCACCGGAATGACAAGAATGCAATAATTTTTATTATTAATTTTTTTCATTATTTAAACAGAAAAGCGGGCGAAGATTTTTAGGTGGGCCATTTTTTTTTAAATAGATCTATATTTTTAGTTTATTTTTAACAATAGGAGCTTATGAAAATAATTTTTTTAATGTTTTTTTTTAATAATAATAAAATTTTCTTATTCAAATAGGTTAGAAGTTATGACTCAAACGTTTCATTTATTTTTAAAAATAATTTTTTTTTTTTAATTTTTTTTCTATTTTCGCTGAGAAAAAATATAAGAAAAAGAATTTTTGTATTTTTTAATTGTAAATTTGTTATAATTTTTCTAACCATTTTTTTAGTTCCAATGGGATATCTTAAAATTTTAATTAATTTTGAAAAATAATTTTTTGTAATAAATATTTTTAAATCAAAGAATTTTTTCCTACAAATCGTGTATTTTCTTAGCCTCAAAATGTATTTAAAAAATTTCTAATTCTAACGGAATCGAAGTTATGACTTAAAATTTGAATTTAATTTAAAAAATTTAAATTTGTTTCCATTTTTATTAAAATAATTTTTTTCTAATAATTAAAATTTTTTTAATTTTTTAGTTCAAGTGGGATGGGAGTTATAACTTAAGTGGTTTTTCTTAAAAGAAAGTTTCTCATTTCGATAGGTTAGAAGTTATGACTTAAACTTTTAATTTATTTTAAAAATAAGTTGTTTTTTCAAAAATTAATAGCTGGAAAAAAGGGGTTTTTTAGCCTAAAAAAAATGTTCTATTTCCAATGGCATCGAAGTTATTATTTATACTTTAAATTTATTTATAATTCTAAATTTCTTAAATAATTTTTCAATAAATAAATTTTTTCTAAAAATCTAAACATTTTTTTAAATCTAATTTCTTATATTCAAAATATATTAAAAATATTTCTAATTCGAACGCAATCGATGTTACGACTTAAGGTTTCAATTTCTTTAAAAAAACTGAAATTTCTTTTAATATTTTACTAAAATAATTTTTTCTTAATAATTTAAATTTTTTTCATTTTGTGGTTCGAATGGGAGTTATGACTCAAGTTCTTTTTTTTTGCTATAAAAAAATGTGTAGTTCCGATAGGTTAGAAGTAGTGAGTTAATCGGTTAGATTATTTTTAAAGTATTTTTTTTTTTTTTAATTTATTCTATCTTAGCTAGGAAAAAATATTTTCCTTAGCCTAAAAAAAGAATTTTCTATTTCCAATCGAATCGAAAATATAACTTAAACCTTAGATTTATTTATATACTATATAATGTAAATTTGCTAAAACTTGCATTAAAATCATTTTTTTTTGACATTTTTTTTTTTCGAAAACAAGTTTCTAGTTCCAATTTTTCATTAAAAATTTCTAGTCCCAGTGTGACCAAAATTATAAAATACATTTGAAAACTAGTTTTTAAAAGCTAGGTTTTTCCTTTTACTAAAAATATATCTTTTTTCTTAGCTCCATAATTAAATAGAGGAAGTGGTTAGCGCCAATGGGATCGAAGTTATGATTTAAACTTTTATTTTTTGTTTTATAATGAAAGTTTGTTTAAATTGTTTTATTATTTTCTTTCTTAGCCTCTAAATGAAAAAAAATATATATCTCCGGTTCCAATGGAATCGAAGGTGCGATTTCAGCTTTTATTTTATTTTTGATAATAGAGGTTTGGTTGGTTGGTTGGTTTAAGGGTGACCCCGCATCGGAGTGCCACATAGACCGCAAGTTGGGTCCGTTGTGTTGCCCTAGAGCTCATTATTTTAAATGATTTCCCCACCTAACCGAGATTTTTATTGTAGATTTTGGTCAAAGATATTAATTCGTTTCGAAAATTTGATGAGAGATTCGATTTTCAGGTCCGAGAGTACTGAAAGATTGTCAATTGTTGGAGAGCCTAGAAGAGCGAGTCGACTTCTGGCTAGACCCGGACAACTGCACAGCAAATGTCTGCTCGATACTTCCTCATCTTCGTCCTCGCAGTATCTGCACAGGTCGTGTTGAGGAACCCCGAGCCGACGCGCGTGAGTGCCCAAAAGGCAGTGGCCGGTGATAAGAGATGTTATATGCCTTAGTTCGTGTTTCGAAAGACTTATAAGGGTTTTTGTCTGTTTCAGATTGTAGGATGGCCAGATTTGTCTGGTCGTAACGCAAGTAGTTTCCACTCGCCACCTCCGATCAGCAATGCTGTGAAATTCTCGATCGATGAGCATTTTACATGTTGAGAGCGGAATGTGGATTGTGGGTAAGTTACTAACATATGATTGCGCAGCTCCAGCTCTTGCGAGCTCATCAGCTTTGCAGTTACCTTCGAATCCACTGTGACCCGGTATCCAGATAACTTGGACAGAATTCTGAACACTTATCTCGTTAAGAGATAAGAGACAGGATCGAACCACATCTGAGTGGGTATAAGAGGAGCTGAGTGCTCGAACGGCCGCTTGACTGTCGGTGAAAAAGCGGATATCCTCTAGTGATATTCTATTTTCTAAGAGAGTTTTCGCAGCATACCAGATAGCGCATACTTCCGCTTGGAATACGCTACAGTAGTCGGGTAATCTAAATGATAGATTGATGTGAGGGGAATTGGAAAAGATTCCAAATCCCACTTTGCCGTCTTGTTTTGAACCATCTGTATATATAGTCAGAGGGCCATCGATTTCGGTAAGATTTGTCTTCCATTCTTCCCTAGTTGGGAGTGAACAGGAGAATAGCAAGGGTGGTGATGGAAGACTTACATGATAGTCTATGTCGGAAGAGATAACAGTGTTCCTGTTCAGTATGGCCGAATGGCCAAGATACTTATTCCATTTCGATATAGCATTCATGCGTGTCGCTGCTTTCGCTGCAATCGCTTTGCCAGCCAGATCGATAGGGAACAAGTGAAGCAACGTGTTTAGAGCCTTAGTAGGTGTTGTACTTAAGCATCCTGTTATCAGAAGGCAGGCTGTTCTTTGAACTCGATCAATTGTGGCTACTCTACACCGTTTTTCGAGTGCTGTCCACCATACAACCACACCGTAGAAGAGTATCGGTTTGATGATCGAGGTATATATCCAATAAATGATCCGAGGTGAAAAACCCCAGGTTTTGCCTATAGCTTTCTTACAAGTATAGAGAGCTATGAAAGCTTTTTTACATCTGTTTTCGATGTTCAATTTCCAACTCAACTTCCTATCTAGAATAACTCCTAGATATTTAGCTGAATCAGATAGAAGTAATGATTCCCCTTTTAAAGTTATTGTTTGCAGTGGAGGAGATTGTTGTTTCCTATTGAAGAGAACAAGATCTGTCTTTGCTGGATTCGCATTTAGTCCGCATTCGGTGCACCATTTTGACAGAATATTGATTGAGCGTTGCATGAGCTCAGTGAGGGTATTCAGGTGTTTGCCTGACACGCAGAGAGCAATGTCATCTGCATAGGCTACAACCTTGCAGCCTGCTTTTTCGAGATTTCGAAGCAAACTGTTTACAGCGAGATTCCAGAGAAGGGGTGAAAGTACTCCGCCTTGAGGGGTGCCTTTGACGGCGTACATTCTCATGCGGCTTACCCCAAGCTCTGAAGTGATTATTCTATTTTGGAGCATTTGTTCGATCATCTTTCGGATGGAGTAATTGATACCCAATTTGGCAATTTCAGACAAAATAGCGTTGGGTTCAATATTATTAAAAGCACCTTCTATGTCCATAAATGCGACAAGAGAGTACTCTTTATTGTGAAGGGAAGTTTCCACTGTTTGCACCAGTGAATGAAGTGCCGTTTCAGTCGATTTCCCTTTAGTGTAGGCATGTTGTGCCTCAGAGATCAACTTAGTATCAAGTTGGGTTTTGATTTGCTCATCTAAGACTTTTTCAAAAGCCTTTAAGCAAAAAGAGGTTAGGCTAATGGGCCTGAAGTCGTTTGGTTTGCAGTGTGAAGGCTTTCCCGTTTTCGGAATGAATACTACCTTCGATCTCTTCCAAATTTTCGGAAGGTAAGAGAGATTTAAACACTTGTTAAAGATCCTTGTTAACCAAGGCAGTAGAATTTCCAGTCCTTCTTGAAGTTCTGCTGGAATGATGTTGTCAGGACCTGGTGATTTAAATTTTTTAAAGCTTAGTATTGCTGTGGAGATGCTATTAGAGCTGATTAGATCTGATCTATTCCCATAATTACTCTGAAGAGTGCTGGGAAGTGCAGGTAAGTTGGCAACACAGCCTGGAAAGTGAGATTCTAGAAGTATTCTAAGAGTGTGGTCAGTTGAAGTAGTCCAAGTTCCATCTTGAGTCATGATAAAACTGGGAGAGACTGGGTTTGATGCAAGAATCTTGCGTAGTCTGCTTACTTCTGAAGTGTTCTCTAATTCTTGAGTGTATGATCGCCAGGATGTGCGTTTTGCACTTCTGACAGCTTTCTTAAAGTCTTTGAGACTTTGTCGATATTCTTCCCATTCGTCTGTTATTTTAGATTGGTTAAAGAGTTTCCGAGTTCGATTGCGAAGTTCTGAGATTTCTGGAGTCCACCAAAAAGGTTTATGCTTACCTCCTGTTTTTGTCAGGGGGCAAGATTGTCGTGCTGCGCTTTGACACGTCTTCGTTATCATGTTGACAGCGTTTTCGATATCGTTTTTATTTGCCATTTCAAACTGCCTGATATCAGGAAGTCCATTGGCAAGATGTTCTTTATATTTGATCCAATTCATACGTTTTTTGTTAAGGTACTTCATGGGTTTTGCCGTTTCGGCTTTTAAAGTGAATGTTATATATTGGTGGTCGGAAAAAGAGTGCTGTTTATCAACGCTCCAGTCCTGCACCAGTTGTGTACATGATTCGCTAGCAAGAGTAATATCGAGTACCTCTCTTCTAGACGAGTTAAGAAACGTAGGGACATCACCTCTATTACATATATCAAGCTTATTCGCTAGAATATAATCAAAAAGTTGCTCACCTCGTGTGTTGTTGTTTGTACTGCCCCAAACAGTATTATGTGCATTAGCGTCTGCTCCAATAATGACGCGTTTCTGGATCAGAAGCGCCGTATTGACGAGCCTCCTCACTGCTTCAGGAGGAGGCGCTTCCGCTGCGTCGTAAGGCATGTAAGCCGACACAATCCAAATCGGGCCGTGGACTGCTTCAACCTCAATGGCAGTGGTGTCAGCATTGCTAAAGGGAAGAAGAAAAGCATTAATATGTTTTCGAATGAGAATACAAGAGCGCGATCTAACGTTAGCCTCACCTTGAAACAAGGTGTAGTGCGTATCTTTCAGGCCGCATATCTTGTTGTTTGATATCCAAGGTTCTTGGATGAGAATGATGTCTTCTCTGAGATCAGAGAGACGAAGAATGAGGGCTGCCGAGGCAGCCTTAGAGTGGTGCAGGTTAATCTGCAGCACTTTTAGACGGACATTCAACGACTGTGGCGTTCGCGTCATCACCGCTATCTAAAAGACTATCCTCGTCCTCGAGTTGAATGTTAAATAAGTTTCCCACAAGTTCGCTGTTTGATTCCGAGTCGGACTCAATCGTCGAAGCTTGTGAGAGAGGCTTATCGACATCCATCTTGGGGGCCGCCGTACTCTCTTCGCTGGGTGCGAGGAGGTTTTTCGGCTGATAGGTCCAGATGGTAGCTGTAGTGAACCCGAATGCCACAATCCCCTTGCGGTCGTCCAGTGCTTTAACGCTTTCCTGGTCCAGGAGCAGCGTGACATGTCTGGAGTTTCCTGAAGGCTCTTCCACCTTAACTACCCTCCAGTTTTCGGTGGGTAGGTTCGGGTTTCCGACCTTCAGTAGCTCCAGGATGGTTTCCGGATCGGATGGCTCTACAGGTATTCTTGCTCTGCCGCGAGGTTTGTTGGGAATTTCGCTCTTCTTGATTAGTTGGAGCTTCGCTCCGGGCCACACCTCGCCGAGTCGGTCGAGGGCCTTGCCGTACAGGCTGACAGAGCGTTGATCTGAGCAAGCGATCAACTTGACCCTTGCTTGGAACCAACCCGCGTCAGAGCAGAAAGGAGGGGGTCCTGGGTTCTGCTTCAGAACGTCCAGGTAGCCCAACTGAAGTTTTCTCTCCACAATCTTCCAGTTTGATGGAGAGATGAAACCGTCAGGGTGGCTCTTATCCACCACCGCCATGACCAGACTATCTCTGGCAACTTCGCAGAACTTGCGTAGTTTGACCTCAGAGGAAACTTTATGCTTCTTGGGGTCGTTGGAGCTATGAGGATCCTCTGAAGACCGCTGCCGCTTAGCTGCACTCGGTTTATCTTTGGACGCCTCATAATTCCGAAGGAACTCCCGGGCCCAATCGAGAGTTGACTTTTGCTGGTCGGACAGCTCCTCCTCAGGGGTTTTGCCGAACTTTTCCATAAGGAAAGTGGCGCGTCTTCGATCTCTGTATCGACGGAGATGAGGAGGGATGGGTTTTCTGGAGACTTCTGTCCGACTTGTTTTCCCAGTTTCTGGCAAAACAGATTTGGTGATCACTAAGTTTTCCGCAACCGAGTCGGTTTTGGAGGAAGTAGAAGCCTCAAGGGAATGCGGTGGTGTCTCTGTGACGGTTTTGCTCTTAGCGAGCACTTTCGCCACCGAAGGGGTGGTTTTTGACCCCGCCATGAGTTTGGTGGAGCCAAGGGGTCTTCCGCGTCGGGAAGGAGTTTGTTGTGTTGTTTGTTTTTTGTTTGTTAATTTGTTCATAATTTTGCGGTGCGGTCACTCAGCCGACGTGTCAGCAGTCGTAACCTGGGATTTAGATAGGGAAATAATGGGGTCCGCCACGCCAGAGCCCTATGCCGTGGTAAGTCGAATTGAAACTGGGGTGCGACAGGTGCCCCAGAGTCCGCATACTAGCGACTTAGCTCACCCTAAGCCATGCATCCCTCGGCGTATGCTGTTCCACCTTGGATTGGTAGCCTTTGATATAAGGGAGTGGCCTTCTCCCCGTGAGTCCATGTTTATTCCATTCGTATTAGCAGAGACATGACCTACTAATACGAGTGGCTTCTCGCCATCCACCGAAGTGGATATGGGTCACTGCCAGCAATTATGGCAGTTACGGCACGCGTGCAGTAACACTGCACTACATGTTGTTCCCCCTACCATAGTTGTTGGTTGACGAGAACTAGGCTGGTTCGCGAGTAGGCTTTTACCGAGGCTATGACCTACTTAACCACAGAAGATAACTGTGGCGTACCCTATCCACCACCTGGGACGCGCCGCAATAGGTGCCCAACCAAAGGGATAATAGAGGTTTACTAATACTTTTTTTATTAAAATAATTTTTTTCTAAAATTGTTTTTTCAAAAATTTTATTTTATTTTATTTTATTTTATTTTATAAAGGTTTATATAACAATAAAATTATTATACAAACTGAAAGTAGTGCAGCGCTGGCATCGGAGGCTTTCGGCTGGCAGGTTGATTATGGCTCGATTAGATCCGACGAAGTAGATCAGTATCTTTGAGATAGTTATATAATATAGATATGTTGGCTTCGGTTGGGTCCTTTAATATTTCAAGAGGGTCAATGTTGCGAAAGTAATGATGTTTAGTCGATGCAAGGTTAGGGCATGAAGACAGAAGGTGATTTATACTCAGGATAGAGTTGCAAAACGGGCATAGATTGGGTGGAATGCCTTGAAGTATATGGGCGTGGGTAAGTATTGTGTGGCCTAGTCGAAGGCGTATGTATGGTGTGACCATATTTCTAGTTCCAATGGAATCGGCGTTATACATTTTTAAAAATAAATATCCAAGCCAAAAACTATGAAAGCTATGAAATTTTGATTCTCTCTATTTTCTGAAAAACAAAACACATCCTCTATTATTCATATTTTTCGGCCTGCTACTTTTTAACTTAATCAAAAATGGAACGGTCGAAAAGTTAATCGGCTTGTAAAATATTTTCCCTAAGCGAGAAATGGATCGGATCCAGGATTTGGAGAATCAAGTCAAAACATGCTAATCTCTCGGGGTTTCCTCTATTTACAAAGGCATAGATAAACTGATTTGAATAGACATGTATCTACTATATTCTCTACGAAAGGACGAAATATATTGACCTTAAAAGTAAAAATGACTTACAGATATCTAAGGCTAGGATGAACCTCCTACATACTCTTTAATCAAGAATTCTTGGATATATTTGTGGATTTGAGAGATTTCTAGTTTATAAATGAATTTTTAAAACTGCGTATGCGAGAATAGAGTATAAGCTAGGATTGGGAGAAATGAGTGAAAAATGTTAGGCTAGGTTTTTAATATTTATAAGTTAAAGAAACGGTTAGTGAACTAATTTACTAGGACATGCGATTGAAAGGGCTGACCAGAAAAAAGGAAAACACTTGAAAACATTACAGTAATTTATGGACGCAAAGGGCGAAACACCTTTGTTATCTTTAAGCACCACAATGTACATTTGTGTAGGCCTTATTTAATTTTTAAAAACAGCTTTTCTAACCTTACCTTATCTAGCAGAACTTCAATGCCAAAATCGACAATCCTGAGTGCTTCCTCGCACACATTGCTTTCTTACCCTCTTCCTTTACCCTCAACCGCATAGCAGCATATTTCAGTTTCCATTCACGTTAGTCGGGCGCTCACGTTTGTTCTATTCAAATATAAATTTGTCATTCTATTGTATATTTTATGATGGCTCAGTGCTTTCATCTTCACAGCTGCAAACAAAAAAAATTGAAATGGTATTCTTAGTCGCGACGTAGGGAAAGCACAAAGAAGTGCCTTAATTCGCATGGATTTTGCCACAAATTGCGCGGAAAAAAGCATTAGAAGTAATTGAACTTCGCCTTTTCGTTTAGGCTCTCTGCTTTCCTTATACATATATGAGTGTGTGTATTTGTGAGTGTAGTGTACGCGCCTCAATATCTTTTTCCGCATTTACTAATTTTTTTTTTTCTGCTGGCTTCAAGCAATGCTTTGTTCGATTGATTTGTTGTTTGTATTTGTATTTGTTGGCGTTTTTAGATACATTTATTTCCGTTACAATTGTGAAGTTTTCGAGAACAGCACAACAAATACAATGAGATTGAAAAACAGAGCACAGCAATGCGTCACGTTTTATTGTGGAAGCGTGAAAGTAATACAAATTTTTATAAATTTTGACAGAAAAACAAATGAGGAATATAAAAAACTTTAGCGTATTGAAAAACTTTAGCCGCCATGTCAACAGACGTTATTTTTCCGTTACAGATTTTATTTTGCTAGATTTTTTTATTTGTCACACAGCCGCTAAATCGATAGCACTCGAGTCAAAACAAAAATTTATCTACAGTCTGTCAAATTCATGTGTTTTGTAGACAGCGACAGCGACAGCGAAATCTCAATTAAGTGCCTTGCAACAAATTCACCGCTGGGGGGGAGCAAAAGTTAATGGGTCTACTCTGCTGCGTAACGTAAATATTACACAGAATACTATGTAGTGCATTTATAGAGGCATACGTACATACATACATAAGCAAATACATACATACATACATAGTTACATATGTATTTGCTATTACTGCTTGCATTTGATTTCGGCCTGCTGCAGTGGCTAATTTTAAAATTATGGGATGCAAATTAATGAAATCAAAATTCCACAGGTTCATTTCGACTATTTTTTTCTTCTCATTTTTCTACCTTTTAAATACTAAAATCTTTTAATGAATATATGGGGCAACTAGTCAATAAAGACAAGAAGGGGGTATACCATTTATGAAAAAGGAATGTTGGACCTGTTTGTCAATAGATGCCACCAGCAGTGTGTGCTAGTCGATTGTAACATAAACTAAAGGTTATAAACTAAGCTTAGACATATGGTAAACAAACTGCTTCGACACATTAGTGATTTTGTTTTGGTTTTGTGAAAATGCGTAATTTTGTGCCGAATAATCGTCATTTGCGGGAAGAGTTGATTTTCTTTCATTCGAAAAAAAACGGCGGCTGAAGCGCATCGAGTGCTACAAAAAGTTTATGGAGATGCTGCTTTAAGTGAAACAACGCCGAGATTGGTTCCGTCGCTTCAAAGATGGTGATTTTAATGTTGACGACCGTCCGCGTGAAGGAAAGCGCTCGAAGACGCTGAATTGGAAGCAATGCTCAATGAGGATCCGTGTCAAACGCAAGATGAGCTTGCTTCAGTATTAGAAGTTACCCGCCAATCCATTTCCAACGATTGGATGCTTTGGAAATGATTCAGAAACAGGGGAGTTGGGTTCCTTATAAGTTAAAACCAAGGGATGTTGAAGTCCTTTTTTCGCCTGTGAACAACTGCTCCAGCGACAGAAAAGGAAGGAAACATCAATCCAAAGAAAAGAAAGTCACGGGGATTGTCCGGTCATGCTTCTCCGTCGTCGCCTCGGCCGAATATTCACGGTGCGGAGGTTATGCTATATATAATATTTGGTGGGACCAAGTTAGTGTTATTTATAATGAACTGTTAAAACCAAGCGAAACCATCTCTGGGGATCGGCATCGACTTCAATTGATGCGATTGAGCCGATTGAGCCGACCACTGCGCGAAAAACGGCCCAATACGCACGGAGGCACGAAAAAGTGATTCTACAGCATGACAACGCTCGGTCTCACGTTGCCAAACCCGTTAAAACCTAACTGGAAACACTGAAATGGGAAATGCTACCCCACACGCCATATTCTCCAGATATTGCGCCGTCCGATTATCACCTGCTCCGATCGATGGCACATGGTCTAACTGACCAGCAGTTCCATTCATATGAAGACATAAAAAATGGCTTGATCCCTGGATAGCCTCAAAAGATGAAGAGTTTTACCGCGACGGTATAAGAGATCTACCAGAAAGATGGGAAAAGGTAGTAGCCAGCGATGGGCAATACTTTCAATGATTGACTTGCAACCATTTTTTCAGAATAAAGTTGTATTTTTATCAAAAAAACAGTGAGGCCTTAGTTGCGCACCTAATACATATTCACTTATGATCCGAGTATAAATTAATTAAATCGACCCCAGCATAAAAATTCACATGGGGGCCAAAAATTTTCCGCTTGGGAACTTCTTGAAGTTAATCTAAATTGAAGTTAATCTGATTGATATTTCATATCTGCAGGGGAAACTAAGCCTATTACCAACCGAGTATGGGAAATTGGCCCAGCACCCTTTGGCTGCGATGCTCACATTGAATAGCCTTGCAATATTTTTAATTAAAAGAATTCCGTGCTTGCCCCATTGTGCAACTCCAAAATACGTCATGCCTACACTCGTAGCAGCTCACAATTACGATGGCAATACCTTCTAACGATAGGCATTCACACTCGCATTCGTATGCGTCCATCGACAGGCCTATACCTGGAAGCCAACAAACTAAATATGTTCATATATTTTTACAATTTTTTTTTTACTTTTCGCGTTGTTTTTGTGCATTGCACTATGCCGTGTTGCATTTTCATTTCGCATTCTGCCTGAGGTGTTGTGCGTTTTCATTTTTGCACTCGTTTTTTTGTTTTTTTTTTTTGCTTGTTTGTTGCCCACTGTTTGAGGCATATTTTCCGTTTGTTGGGCTGTTTGTTTGCGTATTTGCGGCATGCAGCAGCAATCTCGCCTTAACTCATTTGTCCGTTGTCTGTTTTCTGTTATGTACACACACACACATTCAAATAGCAACGTGCTTGCATTTATTTGTCTGTATTTTTATTTGGTTTTTTTTTGTTGATTTTTAATAACTTTTTTCCCATAGGCTGCATAGACTGCAGCGCAGGTGCAACGCGGTTGACTTCTCTCGGCACGGTTGGTTGGGTCGGCCGGCTTTTGTACCGTTTTTAATTTTCCTGTTTTATTTCCGGCTTTACGATTCACAACTCAACTTGATTGCATCGCTACAGTAGCAGTTGTTGTTGTTGTTGTTGCTCTTGTTGTTCTTGTTTAATTTTTTCCCTCACCACCAAAACCCCAGTTGCCGGTTGCTGTCGATATACTTTCCACATCCCAGCCAGCCAGCCGCTTTGATAAATATGGAAGTTTATGCATTTTCTCTCTTCTTTGTTGCTTGGCTTACATCATTCCTCTTCTGCCTTTGTTCTACTTTATATTCTAATAAACGTTTTTAATTTCTCCACACAAATTGTTTAAATGTTTTCCCTTTTTTCCGCAACATTCAACACATTCAAGAGGGCCAACGCAAATGCTGCAGGTTAACCTCAAATGTGCCCTCAACTGAAATATGCAATAAAAAAATACAAAAAAAAAAATAAAACTACAAAAAAAAGAAAAACAAATTTGCCTTCTGACTTAAATACTTGGCTTCTCGTGTATTAGCTGAAGTTGTTGCTATTTTACTTTTCTCTCTAAACATCCTATTTGCCAATGTGTCTCGTGTCTTGTTTGTCTGGAACAAAAAAAATATGCGGCTTCCTTCCCACTTGCTGCCCCCCACTGCGATAAGCGCGGTGTCACCCTGCAAGCTGTTATGTTGGCAATGGGGAAGGGGAAGAAAAGTCCACCCTATTCAGTGATTGTAAAAATTCGCATGCTTCTTTCGCTTTATGTTTACTGCGACATAACAGCAGGTGGGGCAGCATCTTTGGCAAATATTTACATAAAAAGGTCAGTAGCACCTTTGAATGGGCCTACGCTGAGTGCTGAGTATTCGCCATAGACGGGCATCCCTTGCTAGCCTTTCTTTACTGCTGTCACTTAGATTGGCTTCGCGTTGTGTGAGAGCTGTGCCTTCGCCACTAGGCATTTATCGCATATGCGTGTTTTTTTGCTGATATTGAGTTGTCTAAAATTTAGTGCCAATATTTAAGCAAAATTTCAAAATTTTTTTCATGAGCAGTCATCATCATCAGCCTGATAATTTCCTACAATTCCAATGTCCAACATAGGGCCACAATGGATGTCTTCCATTCGGGTCTGTTTTGCGCCAATCTCTTAACTTCACTCCAAGAAGCTGCATAACGCGGGTTTCTGACCCCAGCAGTCATATCTAGGTAATCGCTGGCCGACGGCTTCCTTGGCGGTTCCAGTCAATGTCGGCCCTTGTTAAGTCACCAGCACCTCTAGAACAGCCCACCCAGACCTATTTTCTCTTTCGGATCTCTAATTGTATTGGCTTCTGCTGGGTGTTGGCCTATAAGTCAGCATTCGAGATAATGTTTGTCCAGAATATTTTGAGAATTTTTCGAAGGCATCTGTTCACAAAAACTTGTAATGAGTTTGTGTCAGCTGACGCGCGCGTTCCACGTTTCACATGAAGTAAAGTCGTCTTTACATTGGATTTAAAAATTACCAGTTTTGGTGCGCCTTGAAATGTGTGATGTGTTCCAAATTGCTTGCAGAGAGCCAAATGCCGTCGGAACTTTCTTTACTCGGTTTTCATATCAACGCTCGAACCTCCAGAGACCGATATAGCGCCGACTAAATAACAAAAAGATTGTACATCTTTGAGTTCGATACCAGCAATTGAGAAATTTTGTATATTTTCTGCGCTCATACGCATGACTTTGGTTTTCTCGATATTGATTTTCAGGCCGGTTTTCTCAGCTGCTTCTCGTACTGCTTGAATCTTCGCTTCAAGATAGTTGTGGGACAGAAGGCAGATATCGGCTGCATAGTCAAGATACGCTATGCACCCTTGCAGTCTCCAGATGGCGACGCGTTTTTCATGACAACGTCCTAAACGATGTTTAAGGAAGTGGCGACAGAACACATCCCTGACGTACATCTGCTAATATTTTGATTTTGTCTCGCAGAAGTTTCCCATGCATTATACGACAGCTCTTGGTAAAGTACCTAGACGAGTTGAATCAATTTCGATGGGACCGCTTTGCTCTTGAGGGCGTTATGAATAGCGTCGTGATGTAAATTATCGAACGCTTGAAAGGCTATAAAGACAAGGTAGAGCGGGTTCTTCCAGTGAGCTGACTATTCAGCAATAACTCGGAGATTATTAATGTGGGCGATGCATGAACGGTTCGTTCTCAAGCTCGCCTGTTCCTGCCTGACGTCTGCTTGCAACATCGCTGAAAGTCTTTTGTTTATGATTTGTGTGATTATTCTGTTAGCCATACTGAGCATGGCAATTCCCCTCGAGTTCCTACATTCCATCACATTGCCTTTCTTATGGAATTTCATAAACTTTATTAGCTCAAATATATACCACATTGAGCGTTGATAGTCTATGACAAATTTAAAATGCAAATGCCAAGTGGATTTTCGGGCACTTTCCTCATAAAATTCAAATTCTTTTTTAGCAAGGCGATTTAACAAATCGGGTATAAAGATTTTATCGATTAAGTCACTTTTTAACTTAGTATTTTTACTCCCCCTTTTCTCAGCAAGTTTACGTGGTAGTCTATTGGACGGCAAGCCTAGAAAACGCAAAACAAATAGCATTTGAGCAGGGAGTAGACCTTCAGGCAGCCCTAAATATCTTAATTATTTTGTAAATACAAATACACCTGCGTTCATATATTTTGCTTTCTTCATGACTTAAAATTTTTAAGCTCAAGCTCTTTTTATATGAAAGTTTGAAATGTAAAAGAATTCCCAAGTATTTCTGTTCATTTACAACTCCAACAGGCTCATTCTCATACATCCAACTATAGAAACGTAGCTTCACGTCTCTATGTATTAATTAAACTCTATTCAACTTAGCTTAACCTATAAGAAATTAACAGAAAAATTATGCAGAGAAAAAAATAAAAAAATCGTAGGTATAGGACCGTAAGTTCTGAAGCAACCGCTTGCAATTGGTTCGCATGTCCAGCTCTCCGCATTGGTACTGAAGAAGAAATTGGATTTTACCAACCTTCAATAAATGCTAGTAGAAGTTCGACTTCCATGCGGGCGCAGAAATAAAAAGACTGCCAACCTAGCTAGGCTACGAATTGAGAGTTGTATTTTATGAAGAAATATGAAAGATGGCAAACTTGGAAATATGAAATAATGAGCTAATGAATTTTACGACGCCAAAAAGTGAAGAAAATAAAGATCCAGCGGCTACGTTGGCTGGGGCATGTCGTTCGACTGGATACAAACGCTCCGGCTCTAAAATTATTCGATGCG
Organism: Anastrepha obliqua; assembly: GCF_027943255.1. Lineage (NCBI taxonomy): Eukaryota > Metazoa > Arthropoda > Insecta > Diptera > Tephritidae > Anastrepha > Anastrepha obliqua. Next base: position 15,309,452 of record NC_072893.1, read on the forward strand.
GTACCAGCTGTTGGTAGCAGAGGAAGAGGAAGGCCTCCTCTGCATTGAATAGATCAAGTGGAGAAGGCTTTGGCTTCACTTGGTGTGTCCAACGGGCGCCGGCGGACAGAAAAGTTGCTGAGGGATTCTGCCAGAACCTTCGTTAACTTATAGAATGCTTTAGAAACAGGTGTCATAAAGAGGGGGACGAACTGATGATTAGTCTTTTTATTTTTTTGTTTTATTCCCTCATAATTTATTCTTTGATATAGATGACATTTTTAAGTAGAACTAAGGATATGTTAGATAGTACTGGCTGATCTGTAAACAGATCTTACTTAGACCTCTAGAGTCCACTAGGTTATCAGTGATATGTGTTTGGTGTCAAAGACAATACTTTTTTAATTCCTAATGTCTGGTCTCTAACACTATCATACTGAGGCTACAATCCTTCATCAACAAATGCCTCAGCATCATCTGCAGAATATTCTGCCCAAACACCATCAACAATGACGCGCTATGAAGATCAACGAATGAGGAGCCTAACCTATGGCAAATGAAACACAGAAAGTGGCGATGGATAGGTCACACATTGAGAAAACAACCAAATAACATCAATAGAATGGCACTGGACTGCAACCCGCAAGGGATCACAGAACCGTGCACGGTGGAAGAGTCTTGTCGACGCCCTATGCTCCCAAGAAAAGGAAAAAAAATAAGTTGATCCTAGACACGTTCGTCGAGCTCTACAAAGGGCAGGTCAAGTAAGTGTTCCAAAGTACTCCTAGCATTCGCTTTGTTGTATGTTGACACGCATCGTTCTGGACGAACCTCATTTTGGCTGTGAGATGTGTGATGAGACAGCGTCCCGTCAGTATTCCAGCCAAAGCTAGTTTCTCATTTAGTTCCGTTTTCAGAAAGTACAATGATGAGTATATGTCTGACGTGTTCAATCTCAGCAAGCAAGCAAGCTACCTTAGCGAGCTCATCGGCTATCTCATTACTTTATCTTCCTTTGTGACTTGATATCCAGTAAATAATGATCTGCCCATTACCGCAAAGATTATCCGTGTACTTCAAGTGTTTCTTTGCTATCTAATGCAGTCTTGTCTATATCGCCACAGAAACTCTACCATAACCTTTTCCTGGCTCTCCTAATTTCCTTCTTGTAGATGGACAGTAAAACCCTGTACTCTCTCCAGTATTCATCGCAATTGCGACCTGAGCTATGTAGATTAAAGAATTCATTTAAAATCTTCTTTGTCGACCAATGACCTTGTTCCACCATGGCAGTTTTGGCTTTCGCTTCCGTCTTGAAGGCGAACAAGATTTATGATAGGCTAGGAGAGTTTTACAGATAAGAAGCTTCATTGTCGTCTGCAGATCTTCGCTAGTAGAAATACCGGATGACGGGTTCAGGTAGATATCGAACCCAATTTGTGTTTTATGGGTTTCTTAAAGCTCCGTTTTTGTGTGGTGGCTTAAAAGACACTGTAAGGCTTATGTATTATAGCTATTTTCAGAGAATTAGTTTTGCTTAAGGACCCGCCAATTTAAGCCTTCTAGGTTATTAACGTAACAGAGACTAATATCTAATAGTTGGACTTATGTAAGTCGGGATATTTCTTCTGTTTGCTATATTTACGTTGTTCTGTGATTTATAAATAGTACCAAAGCGCCGTTTTGATACCATTGTGTGACCTCCAACAGGAAGATATCTACAGCCAACCAGAGCTGTGGATATAATGGAGAAGATTGATGGGATTTCGGTTGGTGCACTGCCCCAGGCTGTCAAAGAAAGTAGCACCCAGTGACCTTGATCGTCTAGCTGCCAAATCCTGACATTTACAGAGAAAATGCTCCACAGTCTCCTTCTCTGAAAAGTCCCCATAGCTTCTGCAATGGGGGTTAAATGCTGACCCTAGGTTTTTCGCGTTTATGCCGCTCGTCCAGTGACCGGTTAACACAGCTACGAGTTTGGAAATTGAATGGCGAGGAGTCCAAAGGACTTTCTGAATCCTTCGTATATTGACATGGGGCCAAAGGGTTTTCGAAATAGCACATGAATAAATGGAGCTCCATCTTTTCTGCGTTTTCCTGAGAAATAATTTGTGCAGTTCCCCTTTAACAACTGTCAGTAGGAGGTCTCTGGGAAGGAGGTCTCTGGAGCCAATTCAATACCTTTCCTGGCAAGCTCATCAGTAATTTCATTTCCCTCTATGTTCCTATGTCCTGGAACCCATATCAGAGAAATGTCACCTGCACACCTAAGAGATTTGATCTCCCTCTTACAAGAGTTTACTACTTTCATTCGCCCTCGTTCCCGCGTTCCCTAAGCATTTTGCATGCCTGCAGGATCGCAAAGATTTCTGCTTGAAAAACACTAGCAGTATTTGGCAGTTTAAAGGAGATAGATAAATTGGCTGATTTAGAGAATACCCCTGCTGCGACTCCCGATTCCATATTGGAACCGTCAGTGAAGACAGAGGTGCCTACCTACCTGGTAAATAATTTTATTGAATTTATTTTTTTAATATGACATCCGGCATATATCCGCCGCAATTAGGAGTTATATGGTTCATTCAATCAGTCCAATTTTTGGCTATTTTTTCCAATAAACAATGACGCCATACGGCCAGTCAATGATGGCTTGAATATTGGCTGCAAACGCTTCAAGAGTTTCCGATTTGACGCCATGATCGAACGACTTAGCACATCGCCATAAAAAGTAATCCAGATGCGCTAATTCATACGAACGAGTGGGTCAGTGAAACGGGACCATTTATAGAAAGGAAGTTGTTAGCAAACTGATTTTGAAATAAATCGATTGTTAAGTCATAACTCCCAGTCCATTCGAACTAAAAAATTAAAAAAATTAAAATTATTAGGAAAAAGTTAATTTATAATAATAAAAAATGAAAACAAATTTAATTTTTTTTAAATAAATTGAAACCTTAAGTCATAACTTTGATTCCGTTCGAATTAAAATTTTTTTTAATACATTTTGAGGATAAGAGAATATACAATTTTTAGAAAAGAAACTAGTTATTAGAAAAAACTATTTTTGAAAATTGATTAAAACTTTAAGGCATCTCTGTGATTGGAACTAAAAAATTATTTTCAAGAAAATATTGTTTAGAAAAAATTATTTTAGTGAAAAATTTTAACAAATTTACAATTATAAATAAATTTAAAGTTAAAATCACAACTTCGATTCCATTGGAAATTGAAAATTCTTTTTCTAGGCTAAAAAAAATCCTTATTTCCAACTAAGAAAAAAAATTCTTTTTTGAAAAAAACTTAGCGTTTAAGTCATAACTTCTAACATATTGAAATTAGAAAATTAGAAAAAAAAATCTATATTAAATAAAAATTCTTTTATTGGCTGTACAACTTCAATGAGCATTTTCGCAATTTCGTATTTTTCTGGTTAAAAACCTATTTATTTAAGAATAAAAGTGAAATAATATTTTATTCACAATATTGTCCATCGGAAGCGGCAATTTTTTCCCATCTTTCAGGCAATTTATGGATTCCATCCCTAAAAAACTTCTCATCTTTTGCGCCGAGAACGTCCCATCTTCCCATCTTTCAGGCAATTTATGGATTCCATCCCAAAAAAACTTCTCATCTTTGGCGCCAAGACAGTCATCAAGCCATTTTTTAATACCTTTAATATTGGTGAAGCTTATTCCAGAAAGGTGATTCTGCATCGACTGAAACAAGTGGTAATCACAAGGAGCTATGTCTGGGCTATAAGGCGGGTGAGGAAGAATTTCCCATCCGACATTTCCCAAATAATTTTTGACCGGTACTGCAACATGTGGCCAAGCATTGTCATGATGGAAAATCAATATCTCGTGACTGGTCGCCCATTCTGGCCATTTTTCGGCTATTGCTTGCGTCAAACGTATCAATTGTTGGCTGTATAGCTCTCCCGTGATCGTCTGGTCCGATTTTAACAGCTCATAGTACAGCAGACCCTTCTGGTCCCATTAAATACAGAGCATTACCTTCAAGCCATGAATACTCGGCTTTGGTGTCGATTTGGCTGGTTGGCCTAGCTTCACATATGATCTTTTACGCATTGGGTTGTCGTAATGAATCCACTTTTCATCGCCAGTGACAATACGATGCAAAAACGATTTCTTTTTGTGGCGATTAAGCAATATTTCAGACATGCAAAATCATCTCTCAACGCCTCTCGGCTTCAATTCGTGTGGCACCCAATTCCCTTGTTTGTGAATGTATCCGGCTGCTTTTAAACGTTTAGAAATGGCTTGTTGAGTGACTTCCAATCTTTTTTTAAGTTCTTCTTGAGTCTGACGTAGTAATGCCTCCAATTTTTCGCCTTCAAACTTTTTTGATGGACCTGATCGCTCTTTGTCTTCTGTGTAAAAATCACCATTTTTAAATCGTGCAAACCACTGCTGACATACTCTTACCTCTGGACCATATTCAGGATAAGCTTCTGCGAGTAAACGATGTGCTTCTGTTGCACTTTTCTTTAAATTGAAGAACAAAGGCAAACCTCCCCGCAAATGCGGTTTTTTTGTTGGAACGTAATTTGACATTTTGACTGTAACAAAAAAAATTTGTGTGTTTACTAATATTCACTGTGACATATCAAATTTACTTGATTTTTTGGCGTGCTTTAACACAGAATAGCTGTCACTGTCTAATCATTGACTACATAAATAGATATGAGGTTAGTAACAAATACGAAATTAATTAGTTGTTCACCCGATAGTAATGATCTCTAAATTCCTATTGTTAAAAAAATAGATATATTCTTGAGCAATGGCACCACCTCAAACTCCTGGCCCAATTTTCTGTTTAAGCGCCCTGTATGGCAAGTTGCGTCAGCTTTTCGGAATCAAATGCCCTCTTTGCTTTTGCCTTTAGCTGATTAAATTTTGGAAACAAAAACTCAGTCAGCATGGCTCGATAGTGCTCGCTATTCACCGTAACGTTAGCTTTTTCTTCATTGCGAAAGAAATCAGAACCGAAGATGCCGCCAGTGCTCTATGAAGGTAGCTAACAGTTTTTTTTTTCTTTTTTCAAAGAAAATTTCCAATTCATAGTGTCAACACAGTTGCCCATTCTCAGCTGTCATCGATATGTTGTTGTTATAACAGCATAAACATTTCCCATACATATACGGAGAATGCTGCTGGAATGACAGTCCTCGGCCGGATATAAATCCCCGTCGTTCCGGTAATGTAGAACCGACTTTCGTGAGAACGATAGTTATCCATATCGATAGTTCTCATTCAGCTAAAAAAACGCGATAGAATAAATTGCGTTTTTATAAAAAAAATAATTAAAAGAAAAATTAAATAAATAAATATTCAAAACTTGTTAAAATGTTGAGATGCTATAATTTATAGTGCCAAGTTAAATTAACAAATCAGAATTTCAAATATTAATATACTTTACAAAATCTCAAACACCTATTTTTTTTGTAGCTGCAGCAATGCACTCACCTATATATATGCACACATTTACAGTCTCATTCATATTTCAATATTTATTTTGAATTACCAATTCATTAAAAGCTTATATTCGAACAGTTTCACTTATCCAATATCCACCTAATTGATACTTTATTATCATTCTATTACGAGAAATCATCCATTAAATGCATCTAAACTTACTTCAGGCAAAAAAATTGTGTAAATATAATACAGCCAAACACATCAATCGTACTGACTATTGACTCCCATGCTTGTTTATCTATCGACCAACACCAAAAGTAATCCACAAAAATTAAAATCGAAATTAGCACGAAAAACCGCGGCGAATGAATATAATTGCAAATAATTGTGCGGTCAATGGAATTGCTGAACTGATTTGATTTGTTTGCTCTGGTTTGTGTATTCGTATTCCCCTATGATGCTCTGAAACGTTTAGAAAATTGCAAATTTATTATATATATTATACAAATGCATATAAAACCCTGCCGGAAAATCCACTAGTAGCGAACTGGAGCACGTTTAGTGAATTTGGAGCAGAGACAACTCTTCACTTTTTCATATACAATGTGGAGCAAAATTGATCACCCTATCGGGAGGCGTTATAATTTTTGCAAAACGCGTCGTGCTTCAATCATATTTGACTCTTTTAAGGATAAGGCAGCTTTAGTATACAAATGTACAAGCAAATGATTGCTATACCCTACAAGAGCATTATATATTTAATTGTGGTATTTTTTTTACCAACAATCGACCAGTGATGTTGTTGCTGTGCAGTGCAGAATATCGACGTCGATTTCCTAATCGTGTCGCGCCAGCTGAACGCACATTTCGACATTTAGCAACCTGACTCAAACAGACTGGAGCAACACAAGGCCTAACGCCTGTGGCTACCGATGTCGCTGAGAACGAAGCTACACAATTGGATATCACCAGATATTTGGACCTTACAACGTATATTAGTGAAAGATTTCTGGTACGCATTTTCCCGTACAAAGTGCAAAGAGTGCATCAGGTAATGCCTGCTGACCATCCCGAGAGAATGACTCTCAAGCCACCTTTTGAACCTGATACTAAATTAAATTTTGTAAATGTGAGCCACTATTAGGCCAGTACTTTAATCAGTTATCATAAAGTGATGTCACTAAAGCCGGGATCGAATCCGTCGATATGCAATAATATGTTCAACGGCCGTTTGTTAAATTGTTCTATCTCTCTTGCCAGTTTCACATGCTAGCTTCTCTTGCCACAGAACTCTTCAGCTAGATTTTACTCTCGAAAAGCTTTCCTGCCTCTTCAACACATCGATTGGATAGATTCCGGCGGCAAAAAATTCTGCATCGTTGTGTAAAATATTTGCCCGAATCGGTTGGTGTTGGACCACCCTTCGATAAGCCTTGGGTTCGAACCCACTTTGGACATGAACACCAAATGAAGCAAATGTCTTTTTCGGCGGATTAGCAGACGTTCTTCGACAGGCAATGGCAAATCTCCGAATGTATTTCTGCAAAGCTACTAATAAGAAATCACTTACCGCTCGGAATAAATCTCTCACGCCTCCATTTGTGGAAACCATCAAGGTAAGTAGGTGAAATGGTTGAAGTACCACTTTGGTACTCCGAAGGTAGCACTAAAGCACCGTTTTGTTACCATTGTAAGACCTCCAACAGGAAGATATCTTCAGCCAGCCAAAGCTGTTGATATAACGCAGAAGATGATTGGAATTTAGGTTGGTGCACTGCCGCAGTCGGTTGAAGAAAGGAGCACCCAGTGACTTTAGTCGTTCAACTTCCAAGCCCGGACATCTAAAGAGAAAGTGCTCAATAGTCTCCTTCTCTGAAAGCTTCTGCGATGAGGATTAAATGGTAAACCTAGTCCTTCCGCGTGTGTGCCGATTATCCAATGACCAGTGAGCAAAGCTACGAGATTGAAAAATGAATGGCATGGAGTTCCCGGAACTTTCTGATTACTCCTTCGTACTGAAGCCAAAGGGTTTTCGAAATAGCACTCGAAGTAATGGAGCTCTTTTTAGCGCGCTCATCTTTTCTGCGCTTTCCAGAGAAATATATTTTGCAATTTTCCTTTAACAACAGTCAGGGAGAGTAAGGAGGTCTCTGAGACGAGCTCATCCTTGCAAGCTCATCAGCAATTTCATTTCCCTCTATGTTCCTATGTCCAGGAAGAGAGATCAGGGAGCTTTTACCTGCGCACCCTAAAAATTTGAACTTCTCCTTACAGGAGTTGACTAGTTTGGATTTGCACCAAAACATCGTCAGAGCCTGCGGGTTGGCTATCGCGGAAAATGTAAGTATCCCCTTCGCTCCCATATTCCCTTGGTATTTTGCATGCCTGCAGGCTTTAAAAGACTTCTACCTGAAAAACACTGGCACTTTTCGGCAACTTTAATATATAAATTAGCTTATTTAGGGAACCCCCTGCCACGGCAATCGATTTCGCTATGGAGCCGTCAGTGAAGACAGAGGTGCCAGCGTCGGGGCAGATTTTCCCCTCATTCTAATTCCGCCTACCAACATCAGAACTCACACCACAAATAGGGGCGGAGCTCATCCAAATCGCGAAAAGATTGTAGGCGCCAATCATTTTTATATAAAGAAGTTATCCTCTGGAAATTCTAGAAATAATCAATGAACATTTTTTATACCTCAGACGCAATGATCTTATGATTTTGCGTATCATTAGATCCTAAGAAGAACTAAACTTTGTATTGCCGAAACATTCACACGTCAACTTTAAAACCGGACAAATATCACCTGTAACCACCCTTTACCACATTCTGTTGGCGGGAGTTTGTTATTAAAAAACAAAAAGCTGGATTCTTTGCTTGTTCTTATCTGTTAGTAAAAAAAGAGTGTACCACAGAAAGTCCCAAAACATCTATCAAGCGTACCAAAAACATGAAACTAAACATTCTCACAAACTTCTTGAAAAAAAAAAACCAAAAAATTTGGAAAAGTAGCTAAATCAAGGGAAGAAAAAAAAACACCAGTTAACCAAGGAAAGTTAACTCAAACGACCCATTCGAGTGAGAGCTTAGCGCTGAAATCTTTATTCATTGATTATTTAACGACTTCTTAAGTGGTTCCTTAAGTACACAAAAACTTGCTCCTTATATGCGATTAACTGACGAGGATAAGAAATAAAGAAAAGTGAAACTCAAAGGCGCTGCATGAAAAACAAAACACAAAAAAGGGAAACACAGAAAGTGAATGCAAAAAGCAACAGAAAAAAAAACATTGAAGTGAAACAAAAATTCTGAAGTGAAACAAAAACCAAAGCAAAGACTAAGCGCTGACGAATTGCTTTTGCAGAAAAAATGTGGCTTCACCTCGAATGAGGTTGAGGGGGTATTTGTGGCTCGCATGCAAACATTTAAGAAAGTAAAAGCCACTAAGATTTGCCGGCATTTGCTGCCCTTTACATCCACTTGAATGAGCAGTCAGCTGGCGGACAAAGAGTAATCATGACAACGTAGGAAGGAAGGAAGGAAGGAAGGAATACAAAACAGCAGCACAAGACATAATGGCCTCGAATGCAAAGGCGCAAAGAAAGAAAGAGGAATGGATGCTCAGAAAAAAAAGAGTCAAAGGATTTTAGGACAGCTGTGCGCTTATGTGAATGTACATTTTTCCTGATTGTACTTATATGTGTGTATGTATCCGTGTGTGTATGTATGCTAAATGCGTGGCACACTTCTGACGTATGCACGCAAACAGCCGCATCGCTTCGCTTAAGTAACTTAAAAGTTAAAGTTCCGTGCAAGTGCGATTATGCTTTCAACAGCTGCTTCACCAACAAACATCTGTCAAAGTGATGCCACGCAATTACGTTTTCTTTTTGTTTTTGCTTTTCAAGTGGATTTGGTTATGCTGAATTTAACTGTTTGCTGATTTGTTTTTTTTTGGTCACAAAAATTTAGTCATTTAAAGGTTAAATTGAGCTTGCGGAAGAGTTGGCATACCTTTCAGCAGGAGTCATGAAACACCTACACTTATACAATTATCCCTGAAACCCCTTCTTAATTGGCGCTATAACCGCTTACGCGATTTTGGCCGAGTTTAACAAAGCGCGCCAGTCGTTTCTTTCTCGTGCTAACCGGCGCCAGTTGAACACACCAAGTGAAGCCAAGTCCTTCTCCACCTGATCTTTCCAACGCAGTGGAGGCCGCCCTCTTCCTCTGCTACGACCAGCTGGTACCGCATCGAATACTTTCAAAGCCGGAGCGTTTGTATCCATTCGGACGACATGACCCAGCCAACGTAGCCGCTGGATCTTTATTCGCTGCGCTATGTCTATGTCGTCGTAAAGCTCATACAGCTCATCGTTCCATCGTCTGCGATATTCGCCGTTGCCAACGTGCAAAGGTCCAAAAATCTTACGCAGAATCTTTCTCTCGAACACTCCAAGCGTCGCTTCATCGGATGTTGTCATCGTCCAAGCTTCTGCGCCATACGTTAGGACGGGCATGATGAGAGTCTTGTAGAGTGTTAGTTTTGTTCGTCGAGAGAGGACTTTACTACTCAATTGCCTACTTAGTCCAAAGTAGCACTTGTTGGCAAGAGAGATTCTACGTTGGATTTCAAGGCTGACATTGTTATCGGTGTTAATGCTGGTTCCTAAATAGACGAAGTCTTTTACAACCTCGAAATTATAACTGTCTACAGTGACGTGGGTGCCGATACGCGAGTGCGCCCACTGTTTGTTTGAAGACAGGAGGTACTTCGTTTTGTCCTCGTTCACCACCAGACCCATTCGCTTTGCCTCTTTATCCAGTTTGGAGAAGGCAGAACTAACAGCGCGGTTGTTAAGGCCGATGATGTCAATATCATCGGCATACGCCAGCAATTGTACGCTCTTATAAAAAATTGTGCTCGAGCGATTAAGTTCTGCGGCTCGTACGATGCTCTCCAACATCAGGTTAAAGAAGTCACGCGACAGCGAGTCACCCTGTCTGAAACCTCGTTTGGTATCAAACGGCTCGGAGAGGTCCTTCCCAATTCTGACGGCGCTACTGGTGTTGAGCAACGTCATCTTACATAGCCGTATTAGTTTTGCGGGGATACCAAATTCAGACATCGCGGCATACAGGTAACTCCTTTCCGTACTGTCGAATGCAGCTTTGAAGTCGACGAAAAGATGGTGTGTGTCGATTCTCCTTTCACGGGTCTTTTCCAAGATTTGGCGTATTGAGAATATTTGGTCGATGGTAGACTTTCCAGGTCTGAAGCCACACTGATAAGGTCCAATCAGTTGGTTGACGGTGGGCTTCAGCCTTTCACACAATACGCTCGCTAGAACCTTATAGGCGATATTTAGAAGACTAATCCCGCGGTAATTGGCACAAATTGCAGGATCGCCCTTCTTATGGATTGGGCAGAGCACACTTAAATTCCAATCGGCAGGCATGCTTTCATCCGACCATATTTTGCATAGGAGCTGATGCATGCACCTTACCAGCTCCTCGCCGCCATGTTTGAATAGCTCAGCCGGCAGTCCGTCGGCGCCCGCGGCTTTGTTGTTCTTTAGCCGCGTTATCGCTATTCTCACCTCGTTATGATCGGGTAGCGGAACGACAATTCCGTCGTCAACGATTGGGGTATCGGGATCTTCACTTTCTCGGTGACATGCGCAGCTGTCACTGTTTAATAGGTTCGAGAAGTGTTCCCTGAAACCCCTTAGAGTAACGAAAAAGGCTAAATATCTAAGCCTTGTACTGGTTAGGATGCAAAATTGGGGACTCACAGTCGGAGTACGCAAAGCAGTGATGGCTTTGTACTTCTGCGGTAAGCTAATTGGGAAAAGATGAGGGTAGGAACTCAGACTCATACACTGGCTCTGCACAGCGGTAGTTGCGCCAATTATTTACTATGGCATTGTAGTATGGCGGACAACCCTCGAGAAGGGTGTGAACATTACAAGGTTCAAACACTCGCATCTGTTGTCATAACCGATTCAATGTCTACCACGCCATCAAAAGCATTAAACTTCCTTCAGTAGATCTACAGGCAAGATATATGGCTAGCAGTGCGACAGTAAGGTTGAGCAGTACGGCCGCGGTAAGATCCTTGTTGGCATTCCAGCAGTCGCATTTAAAACGTTCACGACTCTCCTACCCTCAAGGAAAGAGTGGAAACTGGACGATGTAAGACGGACAAGTCCGTCCATGTATTCACAGATCGCGCAAAGCTCGAGAGCAGAACGGGTGGAGGTGAACAGGGATCTCCTTTAGTTTTCGGCTTTCCGACCACTGCAATATTGTTCAGGCTGAACTGATGCCAATAATATAAGTCGTGAACCTAGTACAGTGTGCTGCAATACCAGGAGATGATATCCAGCTTTTCACTGATAACCAGGTGGCGATAAAGTTCTCACAAAGCAGTGGACAACCCCCAAATTAACCAGAAAGAACGCACATCTCTTAACGGGATAGCTGTGTCATTTCACCCATAGATAACTTGGGTCCATGGCCTTTGCGACACTGAGAACAACTGCTGGGCCGATAACCCAGCGAGACGTTGCACTAAGTTGGCCAATGAGTACATAGACAACGAGATAGGTACAGCAATATAGAGCACAGGAGATGGGTATACCATCATTACCATTTTAGACGCGGGAACAAGAAGAAGTCCGGAGGAGGCAGATCTGGGCTGTAGGGAGGGTGGGAAAGCACCGGAACCCCCATCTTGGCCAATGCAGAGGTGCAGAGGAAGGCGGTGTGCGCCGGCGCATTGTCGTGATGAAGGGTCCAATTGTTGACGAGGTCGGGCCGAACCCGGGCGACGCGGATTTTCAGCCGAAGGTGCACTTCTTTGTAAAATGCCGCGTTTACAGTGCTTCCTGGAGGTACAAACTCCTTGTGGACGATGCCTCGAGAGTCGAAAAAGATGATCAGCTGCATTTTCGCCACTGCTAAATCCTAACACACTTTTAAAACAGCTTTCGCGCGCGGAACGATGTTAACTGCACCGGTGGTGCCAGCAAACTGGGACCGGTTTCTAGTGGAAGGGGAAGGTCCAACGATCATTTTCCCCCACCAGTCGATTCGGTTGATCGCTTGGCAGACGCTCCGCGCGGGAAGGCTCCTTAATTTTCAATCAAACCCTGTAGAAGTCAATCTAAAATTTTTGAAAAGCTTGCACAGGTTTGAGGAAAGGTAAGGACAAATTCGCCAAGCAGCATCACAATAGGCTTAACCCGTAAGTAATAAATTTGGATTTTCTAGAATATTTTGCTTCAAGAAAGGTTATGCCGTTCCACTATCGGGTAAACGTCTATACAATATTTGGGCTTCTGGGCACATCACTAGGCCGCACGCATATTTTGAAAACATCCATTAAGTTACTTGCCATTATCGGATCTTCTGATAGTGCGGCTAAATCATATCAGCTACCCACAAATGGGCAAAGAAAAAGCGCATGCCTTGCAGCCTTCCCTTCAGAACATATTAGACAGAGGCATATCACACGCGCTCGCAAATAATACTCCTTTGGAAAGTTGAAAATCTAGGTTTGGTTTGGAGGGAAGCTCTTCAAAAAGGCTATAATATCATCAAACTGGGGAGGGTGCAAAGGATTTGCATGCATTGGCATCACCGGAGTATGTAGAACTTGCCCGAGTGCTGCTCTGAATGTAGTTTTGTACTTACTTCCTATAGACTAGAATAATTCTATCTATTGCTCAAGGCGCAATAAGGTTAAAGGAGGCTGGTCTCTGGAGGCGAATTCTCAAGGGACATGCCATCATTTTTGGCCAGTTAACACCGTATTTCTCCGAACTTTGCACAAATCTCTCTATCCACAAACTGGAGTTTGATAGTCGTGCTAGGGCAATCTTTCTAAATAGGTAGGATTTGATCGATGGGAAAATCTACACCGAAACTTGCCCATCTGTCTTTACTGATGGCTCCAAGATGGAATCGAGCAGGGGTTTTATCTATGCCTTAAAATGGCCGAATATTGATTGCGTTTTTCAAACAGAAGTCTTTGCGATCCTGCAGGCATGCAAAATGCTCAGGGAACGTGACAGAAATGGAGATATTAACATTTTCTCAGATAGTCAAGCTGTGATCAAGGCTCTGACGACGCTATGGCGCAGATCCAAACTAGTCAACTTTTGTAAGGAGGAGATCAAATTTCTTGGGTGTTGAGGTGAAATTCCATTTATATCTATTCCTGGACATAGGAGCTTAGAGGCAAATGAAATTGCTGATGAGCTTTCCAGGAAGGGGACTGAGTTCGTCTCAGAGTCCTCCTACCCAGTCATCAACTTAACCCTGACTGTTGTTAAAGGAAAATTGCACAAATTATTTCTCAGTAAAGCGCAGAAAAGATAGAGCTCCGTTTATTCATATGCTATTTCGAAAACCCTTTGGCCCCAATACAATATACGAAGGACTCAGAAAGTCGTTTAGACTCCTCGCCATTCAGTTTCCAATCTCGTAGCTATGCTCACTGGTCATTGGACAATCGGCACACACGCGGAAAAACTAGGTTTAGCATTTAGTCCTCCTTGCAGTCATACGGACCTTTCGGAGAAGGAGACTGTTGAGCACTTTCTCTGTAAATGTCCGGAATTGGAAGCTAGACCATTAAGGTCACTGTATGCTTCGTTCTTCGACAGCCTGTGGCTGTGTTGCAACCTAAGTCCCATCAACCTTTTCCCTTACATCAACAGCTCTGGCTGGCTGTAGATATCTGCCTGTTGGAGGTCTCATAATGGCCTCAAAACGGCGCTTTAGTGGGGAGTGTCAGAGTGCTACTTAAACCATTTCACCTGCCTGCCTAGGCTTTCATACCTCTCATTTAGAATCATATTTGCTGAAATTGGCCCTGTCTTGTATGTACTTATCATTCATGATGTTGTTCGTTATCTAAAATTTTCTAAATATTTACACCATGTAGACGATTTAAAACGTTTCCATAGAATCTCTTGTCTATCGGTTGGTATTACAGGAAAACTTAAATGCTCCGATTGATTGGGCTCTGCAAAACAACTATGTCTTAATACTAGTAATTGTTACGATACGATGATTTCCAAGTCGATGAGTCCCCTTTCCTCAGTTTATTTTATTTCAAATGTAACTTTGGTCTCAGTCAAGGAAATTTGTGGTCTTGGCAATATTTTTGATTCGCCTTTCTGTGGCAGAAGGCGGATACCTGCCGAGGAGCGACCGCTAATAGAAAAAACCTTTTTCTATTATTTAGTGTTCCGTGTTAAGGCCTAATCTTCTTCTTTCTTAGCATGACAGTCCTGGGTGGAACACTGATTCCTCTTTTGTAATCATTGGCTTTTGACTTTTGCGTTGGTCTGTATTGTTGGGTTCGATTATCAATCCGAGGCTGGTGTTTCGGTTTCGGATAGGAGGTTTTGGCTTCGCGACTCTAGTCCATCTCCAGATGGTGTTCACCTTGCTTTGCTTGTTTCCTTACTCTCCACTGGGATTTTCCATGCGATGCTGGCCTTTCTTGTCTCGACTAACGGTTAACAGTGCCATCAAAGTGAAGGAAAAGCCAGGAGATTGATAGTGAGGCCTAATGTGTCTAACAAATTTTCTAAAAAAAAAAAATTGGAAGGTTTGCCATTTCCTAACGATCGTGGAAATTTATGAGAACTGGGTGACCTTTAGAGGTTTTACTCTTTTTAATAGAGCATTCATTCATCAGCAGAAAGTATTGTTCGGTGATTTTTCATAACATTTGTACACAGAGCGTGATATACTTATATTTATATTTGGCTTAAACCTAATGCACTGATTTCCTTGCATCTCATCTTGTTTCAGTTGACGCATTCCCACTTTGATTGCATTCATGCAAATCTACGAAAATTACAATCACTTTTTATACACACATTTTAATTCATTTTTTAAACTTTTAAACCAGGCTTTTTTTTACTTTTTGAAAAAAAAAATCCCTTATGCATTATGATTGTTCACCCGATAATCATAATGCATAAGGGATTTTTTTTTTCAAAAAGTAAAAAAAAGCCTGGTTTAAAAGTCACATGGAATACTTTTTAAGCACTGTTTACTCTACCATTTTTATGCGCGTATGAATGCTTCCAATCCCACAGCCCGACATATTTTTTGGTGCTGTAGCTTCACCTAAAATGCATAACTACCTCGAAAAAGAACTCATCAAAATTCGGCATATAAATTTATCGCACAGATGAGAAAAGGCATGCGCATACTTATATACATAAATTCAGTAAATATTTTTAGCATTAAACTGAAAATTTCGACTGACATAGGTACATATGTATATCCATCCATATATAAGTATCTATAAAAAGGCTTTGGCGAGTTTGGCATGAATCATGAGGTGGCAATGCGATGGGATATTTAAGTTTCACACTTGCCATAATACACTTGCAACTTTTGGCATTTTCATGTAAATATTTTCACTGTCATTTGTTATTGTTGTATTAATTTTGAATTGTTATTCCGAAAACAACAAAGCTTATTGACAGTCTACTGCACTTGTTAGGGGCACACACACACACTAATGCACATATGATTTCCTGGTGTACAGCGAAAAGCTAAACTGCAATTAAGTTCATAAACTGGTATATGTTGGAAGAAGTCGAACTGGTTCGAAATGGACTAGACTTGTACTAGTTGCAAAAAAACTAGTTAAAGCTGCAAGGATTACAAATATGCATCTCTTTAATAAGAATGATTCAAACGAAGTCCAACTGGTTTGAAATGGACTAGGCTTGTACTAGTTGCAAAATAGCCAGGTAATGATGCAAGTATAACAGATATGCTTCTCTTTAATAAGAATGATTCAACGAAGTCGAACAGGTTCGAAATGGACTAGACCTGTACTAGTTGCAAAATAACCAGTTAAATCTGCAAGTATAACAAATATGCTTCTTTTTCATAAGAATAATTCAACGAAGTCTAACTGGTTCGAAATGGACTAGACTTGTACTAGTTGCAAAAAACCTAGTTAAAGCTGCAATTTTAACAAATGTGCTTCTTTTTAATAAGAACGATTCAAGTTTAAAGGTTGCATGCAATGTAGATTAATCGAATATAAATTTACATAAAGTCGAGCATCTGCGTAGTGAACGATAAAAATCCAATTTATCAATACTTTCTATTATCTGTCAAAGGCCACATTATAAAATAATTTATATTATTTAAATTTAAATTATTTATAATTCATTCAATAATTTAAATAAAAGCCAATTTGTGGTTAAGTAACTGAACTGAAACGTACTAATCATGAAAGGTTTAATTATAAAAAAGTAATTTCAAATTAAGTCGAACAATTAATTTGAGTTGGTAGGTTACAAAGTACCACGGACACGGTTACAAGAGTACCACGGACACAGTACAAGTAACACTAGAGTGCCGTTGAGAGACCATAATGTAGACCACTACCTGCGAAATATAACAAAATTTAAAGGAAGAAAAACCATCTACAGCCATCCAGTGCAGTTGATGTAGTGGAGCAGAGAAAGCGGCTTCCGAACTGCCTCAGACTATCTCCAAAATCCGCACTAAGGAGCCTCAAACGCCTAACCGCCAGACCCAAACATTTGCAAAGAAAGTGTTCAACAGCTGCTTTCTCAGCAGGATCCCCACAGTTTTTGTAATGGGAGTTGTACGAAAGCTTAAGCTTTTCCGCATGCGCTCCGATCACGCAGTGACCGGTGAACATCGCTATGAATTTGGAAATTTTAAGAGTCCTGCTTCTGTCGTATTGAGGCCAAAGTGTTTTGGAGATGGAACTCCATCTTTCTTGCTTTTTTCTCTTAATATACCAAAGCTCAAAACTCAACCCAAGTGCCAAAAATAAGGCAAATTGAGGAATAAATGCGGTAACTTACAAATATTGAATAGAATTTTTTTATGCACGCTCATGATTTGAACTCTAAATGGCATTTTTGTGTAGTATTTTAATTCTTAATAAAATATTTTCGAAATTTTCAACGAAATTTTCACTTTCAACTCATTCGAAAATGGTGATTTTAGTAACAAAATTGGACTACACTTTCTCCCATGCATGAAGGACTACTTATTTAACTAGTTACCGATGCGTAGAGTGGCAATTATCATTTCGGAAAACAATGAAAAATGTAGTAGGCGAACTTATTTCGGTGTAAAGCAAACCGGTTTACGGTAACTAAGAACTTTACGTTTACATTTTTCTTGTTTTAATTTTTTCCTGACTGTATTTTGACTAATTTCTATAAAGATTTTTTTATCCAGATTTATAGTTTGTTAAATTTTAGTATAAAAAATTGCATGTTTGAAATCACTAATAAATCCCATTGATAAAAAAAATTCCTGACGCTATTGCGCATTTGCTCCATACAAAAAATGCCTTCGTGGGTGCCTTCGTTAAATGTAGAAATTTATAATAAATAATATATTAAAAATCATTTGGATTTTTTACTAACCTCAAACATTCACTCTAACATTTAGCAAGCTATATATAATAGTAAATTGTAGCAATTTTAATTCAAAATCGTGAAATTTTTCTCATTTTTGTATGAAACACAAAAGAAACTTAACTAAGTACTTAACATTCGACTGCTGGGTGATTACTATGACAATATTATGTGTGTGCAGTTGTATGAGTGTAAACATACACACATACATATAACGACTCAAATGCATGTCGCACTCATAACTTTGGTTGCTGCAGCTGCTGTCACTGTAACTCATAGTTTTGCTACTAAATTCGACCAATAACAAATGGTTGTCAATGTTGCTTTATATTCCGTATTTGTTGTTGTTGCTGCAAGTGCAGCAATTCCTGCTACTGCTGTGGCTTATCGCTGCTGCGCGTACGTGTCCACAACGCATAGGATTAGATTTTTAGTAAAAATTCACTTTAGTCTCATTTCACTTGGTTTGTTTGCTCGCTCGATAGTTGGTTTGTTTGTTGCTGTGATTACTTTGAGTTGAAGCTTACGTGTCGCTGGCTATTTGTAATTAATAGATATGCCATTTTTGTGGGTGAAAAACCAATTTAGATTTTTGGATTAAATATAGTTGACAAATTTTCAAAAAAAAAAAAAAAACACCCAAGTATGCAAGTTTTTAGATAAAACATATTTGGGAAGTGAAAAAATTGAAAATTTGTATGGCAAATTGTGGCTTAAATTAATTGCTTACTTATGATGTGAAATTCTCATGATGAAAGGATTTAGCAAAGTTTATACTATGGGACATTTTATCTAATCTACCCATTGCAATCGCCATAGTACCACTGGTAAAATTTGCCTGAAATCTGAGAAAAAACATCATAGCGCTACTCAAGGTGTGCCATGCTAGGTTTGCCATATTTTGCTATCTGCCATATTGCATATCTCTGAAGGTTCTATTAACCATTTCTAGTGCTCATCGATTAGCCATAGTGCACATGTCCCATTTATAGTATCGAGCTGTAATCGTTCAGAAGCTTGGTTTATCACTGCACCCGGAGCTACTGTATTCCGGGTGATTACTCATATGCAAATCTATGGAGGTTTTAAGTAACAACGACCCTTGCCGCAATAGCGGAAGTGGCAATCAGCGTAGAACGCGCTCAATGCAGACACTACTATACGAAGCATATCACGCCTTTAGCAGCTTACGTTAGGCAGTCATTATAAAAGCACTGCGAGAAAGGTTCCGAATACTCGCTTACCTGCTAAAAATCCTCCTGAGCTATCTGAGCAAGCGTGAACTTCTGTACGACACACCAGATGGTGCGGAAAACTAAAGTGATAATGTCTGTCGCAGTTCAAGGATCTATTTTCGGCCACGATCTCTGGAATCTGAGCTACGACGAGATCTTGAGCATGGAAATGCCAGAATACTCATATCCGATAGAATACACAGGCGACATAGCAGCGTTCATATTAGCGCGTAACACCGAGAGTGGCAGGAGGAAGTTGAACCAAGTCATATTAAGAGAGATATAGCTTGAGGGCTATGACCTGGAACTCACCAACCCCAAGACCGAAGTCATCCTGATGACACGAGCTCACATACTACACGAGGTCAACATGCAAATAGGCGATACGTGACTCAAAAAGCAGTGAAATACCTAGGCATCTAACTTGATTGCAAGCATACCATCTGGGCCCAGATACGGCACACGGTTACCAAAGCAGCGAAGGTCAAATGCCGAATAGATGCGTCAGAATCCAGAATAAACGCGCCATCACTAGCGTCACGGTACGATGATGTCAAACTCTGCAGCGGTGCCAAAGCCGATAGGACGCTAAATAGAGTGGCAGACGGATAATGAAACTATTTCCAACAATAGGCAAATAACTCAAAGGAACTTCGGGGAAGTGAAATATTTCACACTCAGATCCGGGCCACGAATACATCCGGAAACACCAATAGCGCATGGGTAAGGTAAGCGATCCCAGGTGCATATATAGGTACTGCGAGTGGCCATTTTTTAGTTGCGACAGATGGCTCCTAGAAAGAGATCCTCTGAAGGAACAGATTGGCGACATAGCGCCAATCAATATAATCAGCAAAGTGCTTGAACGCGAGGACAGCTGGAATGCGGTTAAAAGATACATTGAAGACATATTACGAAAAAAATATAGACCTCGACACTGTACAAGAAAGCGAGATATGTTTTTTTCTTTTGTTTAAAAAAAAACCCAATGTTTGATTTTGAACCAAAACGAATTAGAGATGTAGTTTTTTAAAGATTTCGGTCCGATCACTATTTACTTACCCTTTTTTCTGGCAAATCGTGTTTTGCAAAACTTATTTGAATGTGAACCGAATCGCAACTCAAGTCTAGTCGTAAATAAGATTTTTCAGAATACTTCGACGTCAGCTCCTCTCAAGTGAAATGATTTGACAAGAAAAGCAGCCTATGATCTGATCATAAAATTTCGCTACCTATCAGTGTAAATTAATTGTTTTGAGCTCCGAAAATTTATTTTTGTCAGGTAAGATATATTTTATTCCACAATGTATTTTTCCAATTAATTTACATGAGTTGAGTATGGGTTTTATATAAAATTTATGGTCGAAATGCTTATGTCTGGAACGTAAAATCCGTCTTACCACGATGGAGAATGGCTACTTGTAGCTCCAGCGGTGAGTTTAAGCTTGAATATGGTTTCATCCGCTTGCTCTCAGATGCCTGCTTGTCGTCGGATCTCTGCCTTTTTGAGGATGTGGGTGCCGTTTTCCTTGCCAAAGCTGAAACTTTTAAAGGTGAAGTTCCCAAATCGAGGGCAGTCTACGTTTCCGAAAGCTTTGTTCCATCCGAGGCATTCGACTTTGAAGACTGTTCCGGCGTGCGCAGGGGAGGTGCAGTTTGGCTCGTTTTTTTCAGACTGGCTTGTTTGGAATCCTCGCGTTCAACTACCATCGCAGGCGGCTTCTCGTATTTGCGGACGTCGTATCCATGGTTCTTTCTCAGTGTTTTATCCCGTGTGAAAAGAGAATTTGTCCACCGCAGACCTTTGTGAGAGGGTATCATCCTATTTAGTCTTTGGATCAACAGGAGGCTTTGCAGTCTGATCCTTGGCACCTGCGGATACGCAAGAGATATTCTCTTCGTCCGTACACTGCGTTGTCGATCACTGTTCGATCAAATAAACTGCTTTCGGAATCACTCCTAATTCCGGTCAGCCTTAAGATAGGTTGCATTTTATACCTACTGCCACGTGTGGATAAAACTGCCGCCCCACTGGGAATAGACGCATACCTGGGAACGGCTCATTATGAGACAGACGCTTCTAGATTTACGAACGTTAATTATAAACCTGGTAGAACCTGGGACTTGCTCAGATAGTGAGGCAATTCTTCTGGTTTCAGAAGGTAGGCGAACTTGTACCTGTCTTTGTCTGACATTTCCAGGCTGGCTTCATCAACATGGGTGACCTTTCAGGTGTACCTAAACCTTTCGTTGGCACAGCTTAACCTTTCGCAGATGTCGCAAACCCAACTACCATCATTAAGGTCCAAGTACGAGGAAGGGGTCATAACATTAGGGCTTTTCGAAAATTAGAGATCACATGAGTTAAGTAGTCACAAGCGATGAAACCTGGGTATGTCAGTGGCTGGGCAGATGAATAAGTGTTGGCATTCTGGAGCAGTTGCCAGTATGTATTATCCGTACGAGACCCAATATGATGGGGAATGGAATTTTTTGGTCGAAAACAGGCTCTGGAACCTTGCAGCACCAGTCCCTTCCTAAATTCTAAGTATAGGCCTTCGAGTTTTTTCTCATTCCCTAAGTTGAAGTTGCGTCTCAGGAAATTCGTTAAGGTGGTGAATAGGAGAGTAAAAAAGTTGCGGCGCTAAACTGGTCAGTTTTGATGGATTATCAAGGATATTTGCAATATTTGAATCATTGAATAGACTTAAAGAAAATACATTGTGAAAATCGAAAATAAAATTTTGCTTGTAACTTAATGTCTTTATGTTATGTAGATAACTTCCTGAGACTTAATTGCCGAACTTCGTCTACTTACTTCATTCACTTTTCCACTAAAGTAGCTCCACAAGTTTAGCCAAGATTTTTTCCCTATTCCGGATTGTTTGTCTTCCAACCAGAATTCAATTACCCATATTACGTTTTTTAGTAAAATTTTTCTTGTTTTGCAAACTGAATACTTCATTAGGTCACCTTCAACTGTAGAAGCGCTCCATATCTTCTAACAATATCATGAATTCTAAACAAAATGGAAAACAAACAAGCAACTAATTGCTTGCTAATACTAGAATTTTTTCACCCAACCCACTGCACCACCAGAAAAATATATTCCTGCACATTCTCACAGTCGGTATCTGCATGAATTGTTTCATTTTAGCATTTTTAATCTAATTTTCATTACGACACATAAATACCATCATAAATGTCGAGAGTGTGTCAGGGACAACAGCCGTGCAATCAATGAGTGAGCCCTGCCAAGAATGACGGAGGCGACAGAGGCGAGCAGTCAGCAGAAAGAAGCACTTTGCAGGAACGTGCGAATTAGCTGAAGCAAAAGTAGAGAAAAAATGCAGAGAAGTACATCAGTGATGACGGTGTAGTTGTTGTTGTTGTTGTTGTTTATATAACTCAAGTACTTACCCCGTGTTTGTTTGCTTATTTGCATTTGTATTTGTGTGCACTCGAGCGGAGTTGCTACGCGGAATCGTGAAACTGTGACGTTCCCCATGCGCCATTGTCCTTCGGACTGTCTGCTGCGTAGCTGCAGCTTCATTGCCAGCAATTGTCAGTTGCTACGACTCCTTGCATGCTCGCACTCACGCACACATGTTAGCATTCGAGCATACCAACGTAGTGACTGGCTAATGGACTCAAACTGTGCTGCTGGCGTTTGGCGTTGCCGGGGCATATAGAGAAATGCGGCAAAAAAGCTAAATTGTGCAAACGGAAAGCTGCAGCAACGTGCAACATTTAGTGGCATGTCTCCATTTGTTGTGATTTGCGCTGTGCTTGTTTCCCACTATTTTTTGTTACTTCAATTTTGCTTTATTAATTTGCATTTGGTCTGAGTTTTTTTCTTCTGGTTTTCATTTCAGTCTTTGGCTTGAGCGTTAGCGACACGCTCGTTTTAGTAGAGCTCAAATATTGGAAGTGCACATGGCAGTAGAGTCAAAAAAAAAAAAAACATTTAAATAAGAGCACAGAAATTGTATTTCTTTACGTGATCTCAAAGGCGCAGCGCATAGCACAGCTGCCACTGATGGCCTTCCCAGTTACTTGATTGCGTTGATTGTGCGCTGCTTTGCTTTAGCCTTCATTTGAGTCCACTCGGACAGCTGGACATGCAACCACATTCGAGGACATTCGAGGACACAAAAACACACGCACACACACACATTAGTGCTAATACATGTATGCACCTAGCTGCATGAATATAAATACATATCTAGGTATATATGATACAAGGTGGCACAAAATTAATCATCCATTTTGAGCTTTGAATAACTTTTTTACTTAATAATCTACCTGCGGCTTGCTCAGCAAGAGAGGCAAAGTTTCTGGTTTCAAAACGCGGACGGACACGTACCTGTCTTTGTCTTATATTTCCAGACAGGCAACTCCAACATGGGTAACCCTTCTGGAGTACCTAAGCACTTCGTTGGCACAGCTTAGTTTGAGGTCAAGGTTATAACATTAGGGTTTCTTAGAGCGATAAGTGTTGGCATTCTAGAACAGTTGCCAGTCTGCATTATCTGTACGCGGCCCGATATGGCGGCGAATGAAATTTTTTGGCGGAAAGAGGCTCTGGAACGTTGCTATACCAGTCCCTTCCTAAAGTATTTATATAGGCCTTTGAGATTTTTCTTATTCCCTAGGACGAAGTTGCGTCTCAGAGAATTTCGTTAAGGTGGCAAACAGGAAATTAAAAAGTTGCGGTGCTAAACTGGTTAGTTTCGAAGGATTATCATGGATGTTGGCAATATTTGAATCATTGAATAGACTTAAAGAAAGATCTCGTATACCGCCGCGGTAAAACTGTTCATCTTTTGAGACTATCCACGGATCAAACCATTTTTTGATGTCTTCATATGAATGGAACTGCTGGTCAGGTAGACCGTGTGCCATCGTTCAGAACAGGTGATAATCGGATAATCAGTCGACGCAATATCTGGAGAATGAGGCGGCTGGGGTAAGGGGTAGGGTTTCCCATTTCAGTGTTTCCAGGTAGGTTTTAACGGGTTTGGCAACGTAAGACCGAGCGTTGTCATGCTGTAGAATCACTTTTTCATGCCACTCCGCGGCCGCTTCTCGCGCAGTGCTCGGCTCAATCGCATCAATTGAAGTCGATACCGATCCCCAGTGATGGTTTCGCTTGGTTTTAACAATTCATAAAAATTAACACTAACTTGGTCCCGCCAAATACATAGCATAACCTTCGCAGCGTGAATATTCGGCCGAGGCGGCGACGTAGAAGCATGACCGAGTGACCGGGCAGTCCCCATGACTTTCTTTTCTTTCATGCATTTTCTTAAAGAATCCATTTTTCATCCCCGTCACGATGCAATGAAGGAAACCCTTCCTAGGGGTCGGCTCTGGTGTTTAATCTTTATCTAACCATTGTCGTTTGCGAACAGGATTATTGTAAAGGACATATTTTTCATCAGTTTCATTTTCAAGCCGCTGCAGCAGCTGAGAACACTCATTGACTCTCTGCTGAAGGTTGGCGACGGAAAGTCTATGCGGAACCCATTTTCCCAGCTTTGATACCTTTCCGAACTGAACCAGGTGCCTATGAACTGTTCCATGCGATGAATTTAAGCTCTGAGCTATCATATATGTCTGACTGTCAAGTTTAGCTCACCTTCCACGAGTTCAAGCAAGGCGGCGGAGTTAAAGGCTTGCGGACGA
Organism: Anastrepha obliqua; assembly: GCF_027943255.1. NCBI lineage: Eukaryota > Metazoa > Arthropoda > Insecta > Diptera > Tephritidae > Anastrepha > Anastrepha obliqua. Next base: position 15,334,242 of record NC_072893.1, read on the forward strand.
CCAGCGCGCGGGGCATCCTCCACGTCGCAGTTACCACTTCGGAATTTTCAAACCACTTTTGCGCAGTTCTTACACGCTTTCAAATATGCCGACGCACGTTGCCATTTGAAAAAATTATAAACCTTTCGATTAACTTTGCGCCACCTTGAATATACCCTATTATCAAAAAGTACCGGGAATGTTAAACTTAAACGAACCGCGCACGTGGGAACCGGTCTATATTATTTTCTTATGTTGGTAGGACTGTGAGACAGACATCTGCCACTTTTTAGCGCCCTCGGATCAGTAGTGGCTGCCCGGCCGGCCGGAAACGTGAGCAAACAAATATTATATTGGTGATTGATTGCATGATGATAACGCGCCATCGCACCGAGCCTGAATTGTGCTGGATTATTTGACCAAACACTAAGTAAATACCATTGCACAAGCACCGTATTCACCTGATATGGCCCCGTGCGACTTCTTTTTGTTTCCCAAGTTGAAGTTACCACTTCGTGGAAGGAGATTTCAGTCGGTAGAGGAGATCGAAGAGAATGCGACGAAGGAGCTGAAAGCCATCCCTTCGTCGACCTACAGGGCTGCATGGAGGACTGGGTTAAACGTTGGCACATGTGTGTTGCCTCAGACGGGTCATAGTATTTTGAAGGAGGTAAAATAAATTTGCCTGAAATTTAAGTATGTTGCCTTTTATTTGAACATTCTCGGTAAGTTCTGATCATAGGGTATGTAAATTGTGATCAGATAGGCAGTACTTTTTCTAATAGGGCTTTTTTGACAGATCGCGCGTGACTACTGTCAAACTGAAGCTCAAAATGAGAGTTTTGCAGAAGATCCGGATCGATTCGGTGCCGAGCTCAACAGCTTGGCCTACCTTATGACATTACTTGGACGATTTTACGCAAAGATTTTAATTTGAAAGCATACAAAGTACAGCTAGTCCAAGATTTGAAGCCGGCCGATTTTCCAAAGCATCATAATTTCAGTCGTTGGTCTCTTGAAAAACTCGCCGAAGATCCGTATTTTGGCAATCGAATTTTGTTCAGCGATGAGGCCCATTTTTGGCTTGTTGGCTACGTCAATAAGCAAAATTGTCGTATTTACGCTGAAGAGCAAGCCGAAGTCATTCAAGAACATTGATCCATTACATCCATTAAAAACAACCGTTTGGATCTGTTTGGTGCGGTCTATTGGCTGGATGATGATTCCCATAGGTCTATATTTCTTCAAAGACGAGATTGCCACCAATGTAACAGTGCTTGTCGAATGCTATCGCGCCATGATAAGCGAGTTTTGATAACAGAAATTAAAGCCCGTTGTAGAGATACATTCGCTTGCTAGTTCAAAAAAGACAGCGCTACTTGCCATACAGCCCGTGAAACAATAGATTTACTGCGTCGTCGTTTCGGTGAGCAAATTATCTCTCGTCTAGGACCAGTGGGTTGGCCACCATGATACAAGATCGTGTGATATCACACCTTTGGACTTTTATTTGTGGGGGTAAAGTCTAAATGCCTTGTTGATAAACCAGTCTCGATTGAGGCATTGGAAGCCAACATTACTAAAGTTATGCACGCGATACCGACCGAAGTCCTCCAGCGAGTCATTCAAAATTGCTATTTACGCATGAACGAATTACGGTGCAATTGTGGCCAACATTTAAAAGAGATTAACTTTAAAAAATAAATGTTATGAATGCTTCCATACAGAAACAAAAAATGTAGATTGCCCAATCAATTTGAATCTTAGTTTTCTATTTCAATTTAAAATCAGATACCTCTAAATTGAGCACCCTTTATTTATTTGTGTGTCACACCACCCATGTACATATGTATGTCTCCCTCTACCTATCTCTATCTCTCTCTGCATGCCACCTTGTGCATTTTTTTGTTTGTTGTTTTTTTGCATTGTTCCTATTCTCCTTTTACTTTTGCGGTGAGGTGCTGGTCACTTTTTGCTGCAACAACAACTGCTTTCTCCACTTTTATTGTCTTATTGTTTGAAAAGCTCCTGATGCCGCTTTAGCTGCCGATGCAACTGCGGTTGATGTTTTTATGATTGCTTAAATGTCACCAACAGTCAGTCCACATCAACTTTTCTGCCACAACATGGCCACAAATGGCAACCACATCTGTCACGCACACGGCCATGATGTCCATCGGGCAACGTATGGGATTTGAATTTTCTAATTTATTTAGTGGACGATTACGGTGAATGCAGTTGGTATAGACGAGCTGAATTAGCCATGAATTGAGCTACAGTTGTATGTATTACAAAAGTAAGCCAAGGTAAGCCGTAAGGGCACAACTTTATTTATTTGCTTCGAAATGAATAAAACTGTTAAAATTAATCACAAAAAAGAAGAGGACAAAAATGTTCAAATTTTACTTTAAAATTATTAGCTTTTTCAAGGCGTCGACATGATTTCAATTGGACAGTTACAGGTCACTAATGTAGATGCCGCTTTATGTTTACGATCTTTATTGAAAAAGATTTGCGACAACTCTTTATTCAACGAAATCTTCACCGTCAGTCCGGACCATACTTCTGTGGAAGTAAATATTACAAACTTAATGGTGCTTACTTCTTGGGAAAACAATTAAAGTCCTCAAAGTGAATTTGATATGAGCAAGTCGCAAGAAAAAGCGAGACAATTTTAACAAGGTTGGGTTACCACTAAACCAGCAGAGGCTGGATTTCGCTACCTAATAAATGATATTTATAACATAACACGCCGTTGCAATATTTCCAACAATAGGCAAATGGCTCCAAAGGAACTTTGAGGACATAAACTAATTCATGACTCAGTTCCTCTCGGGCCACGGATACTTTCGGAGCGACCTATAACGCATGGGAAAGGTAAGCGACCCCAGGTGCATATATGTATGTACTGCGAAGCGCCGGGCGATGACGCTGAAGACACATTTTTTAGTTGTAACAGGTGGCTTGCGAAAAGAGATGCTCTGAGAAAACAGATTGGCGACGTGTCGCCGAACAACATAATCAGCAGAATGCTCGAACGCGAGGACAGTTAGAACGCGGTAAAGAGATACATTGAATACGTGTTATGAAAAAAAGTCAGACCTGGACACAGTACAGCAAAGAGAAACCGCACAGATAGAGACACAAGAAGACGAGTCTATGGTATAGGCTCGTCTTCAAATACGGTGAACCCTGCCGTGGTTGAATACAATTGGTCCTTTATAGATGCCGTTCTGGGCCGTCCCAAAGTATTGCAGACATTAGTCCCGGGAGGGTACCTCTCCATAGGGAGAGGAGGGATGGTTTAGTCGACACACCAATCGTAGACGTCGGCTGTTGGAAGTTTTGAACCCTCTCGCACCCACCAAAATAAAAAAAATATCTAACACTGAGTTAAAAATATTTCGTCATGCGGACGATGCAGTACTCATGACGAATTCAGAAGACGCTCTTCAACGCTTACTATACTCTTTTGAAAAATCTTCTCAAAAATGGATAAGCAAATATCCACATCAAAGTCGAAATCGCTAAAAACTTCAAAGGACCCATGTTTCTTGTGTCTCTTTGCAGAGTCTGCAGGAATCGTTTTCTATCACACCTATCTTTTGCATGTGATAATTAAGTTTACAGTGTCCTGTTAGTCGTTCAGTGTAAAGTTTTATGTGTAAAATTTTATGACTTTTAAGGATAGCTTCTGCCTTTATTCGTTCTGGATCTATGAGTCTTTTCGACTACCGCATGCCCGATTGGGCTCTCCAGTAATCGAGTAGGCCTCGTTGTTCCTGCTCACGTAAAAAAGGCAGTTTTGAAGCTATTATTTACCCCGCAGAAAGGTTCAGGATCAATGAAGAGAGTGTTTACCCAATTTTCGCTAAAGTGTCCTGGAATCCGCATGTCCCGGAATCCACATCAAGGTAACAAAGTTTTATGATGCTAGAGTGTTGAGGACTTTAAAACATTCCCAGACCGACCTTAATTGGAATGAGAAACCAGTTATTTTAGAGTTGCTTGACTGTCAGAGAGAATGTTAGTATTTACCTGAGCGCAAAAAACTACAAATGTCGTCGATGACGGGCAAAACCAATCTGAAAAAGCCCCAAGCGTGTCCGGCTGTTTACGCGATATTATATGGAAAAACAAATCAATGAGCACCAAGAGCAAAATTCGCTTGTATAAGACCAATTTTGACATGCGGAATTGAAACTCAAACGGATACAACTATAACAGAGCGAATGATTTCCACCGTTGAGATGCAAACGCTGCGAACAATAGCTGCCTACACAAGTCACGATCTTAAAGAAAATGAGGAGATGCGGGAGATGTCCAAAATCACTGACGAAGTAAGATTAAGCCGTAAAAGAAGGAAAGCATGCAGGCATGGTGAAAATATTTTTAGTGGTGTGGCCAATATTAGACCATTAGCCGGCTCTCAGCGAATTTGACAGGATCAGCTAATGATCTGACGTAAATAATAATAAATCGATTTTTTAACAAAAAAACTAGGAATGGGTTAGTGATATACGGAAAAAACTAACACAATGTCACTTCGTTGCAGTCTGAACAACGACTGATTGGACGAGTGTGTGAATACATGCGAAAAGATCATGCAGAATTAGGCTGGCGAATCACCTCCATTATGTGGTAGCCTCCAGGAGGACCACCAAAGCGTTGACACGAGTGTTGAACGTTTGGATCTCGATCCAAATGATGGAATAATTATATATTTCTTTAAAAAACAATAACATATTGTTAGTTTTTTAGCGAAAAAACAGGACTTAGTCCTACAATTCAGATGAAAAAGAAAAAGAGAAAAATGAATCCGTACTTCAAAATACTCTATCAAATCAAGAGTTTAAGATGTTGTGACACCCACAGTTGGGAATATAGCATTACTATTAGCCTCGTTTGAATTTTAAACACGCTTAGGATTTTTTTTAATAACACAAATATAAGGTGGACCAAATTAATAATCTAAATTTGGTTTTTGAATGAGTTTATTACTAAATTCAACAAAGAAAATGATTTTGTGTGATGAAAATATTTCTTTTTACCTTTTCGCGTTCCATTGCTTGTCGGTTTGTATACGGCCGCTGTCTAATTCACAAGTGTCAAATATGATTGACGTACGACTTCATTTACAAAAGTTATAAATTTCGGATAGGGTGATTACTTTTGTGCAATATTGTATTAGAAATATATTTGACATGTGGAAAATATATACGTAGTTTCAGCAGAATCCCCACGTAAATAGGTACAGGTGATGTACTTTTCGCAGAAGCTTGGACGATGGCAACATCCGGTGGCAAATCACATTTGTATTACGATAACTTATAAGGCTACTGAATTTCACCAGATGTGCGATATTTAACCCCGCAATATTTGCAAGTGTAGCAAAAATGTGAGATCCTAGATGTCTAAATCTTTGCCCAACGAGGGCAGGGTAGCTGAGGAGAAGATGCTGAGATAATTCCACCACATCTTTGAGACAACTTCTGCAGAAAGGACTTGAAGCTTTGCATGCCTTAGAAGTTCCACATAAATAAAACGAAAAACTTTCAAGCGTAAAGCCCTTTAGAGTAAATTGACGGTTACAGTGCCATTAGTAATGGGTCGACTCAAAAGCCTCTACATAACGAAGTGCGGTACGTTGATTGTATATTGTCACTCTAGTTTCACTAGTCACACTGAGTTTTCCAGTAAAGCGCGAGTCGATTTGTCTACACGAAAAGACTACAAATATTTTTCGAGGCCCAACATTCTGCACCGCACTATATCTTTGAGGATTTGACAACTGAAGAGGAATCTATTTATAGTTTTATTCAAACTGAGCACAAATAAATAAAATTGCATCTATTTTTGGGCCAATAGAAAACGTTTTATGATGTAGTCGTTAATAGAAAATAGAACAGTGTTCATTTTTTTATTGATTGAAAAGGTTTTCTCTAACAGCGGTTGCCCCCCGCCGGTTGTCAAGCCTCCGAGTGAATATCTGCTATGAAAAGCTTCGGGGTCAACTTAGAATTTTAGCTCGCGGGATTTGTTTAAAAACATCAAGACTTCAGGACGAGAAAGTCGACCAGATACTCGTTTTGGGTGTATATATGTAATCAAATAAAATGGTAAAAGTTGGTCAAAATGTCTCCCATCTATTTTATTGTTCAAGAGTATTTCTCGACGATCACTCAATACAAGGTGAAGTCCAAAATTAACAAGACTAAGCTAAAATAGAAACGACAGGAGTTTTGTTCTGATAACTTCAAGTTTATTTATTCAAAATAGTCCCCTATGGCCTCGATACACTGTTTGGCGCGATGTAAAATCTTTTCGAAAGAGCGTTTCAGGTTATTGACTCCGGAATCTCCTTCAGAATGTCGGTACAAGCCTTTTGGATGGCCTCGACGGACGCAAAACGTTTTCCTTTCATGGCCAAATGCGATTTTCCGAATAGTCAAAAAATCAGTCACAAGAGTGGTTCGATGATATGGTGCATTATCATGCAATAAGCGCCAACTTCTTCCTTTGCGGTATTCAGGGTGAATTCGACGAATGCGATGCAACAATCGCTTCAAAAAGCCAAGATAGAAAATTGCATTGACGGTTTGACTCGTTGGCATGAACTCCTTGTGGACAATTTCCTTGGAATCGTAAAAGTAAATAAGCATCGACTTGATTTTTGACTTCTCCAAACGCGATTTTTTGGGGTCGAGGAAGCTAGCACCGCCACAACGTCAAAATCAAAAACTTTTTGTGCCCAATTTATGGGCTATTTATGGGCTAATTTTGGGCCGCAACAAAAATTTTTGGGCTCTTCTCAATCTAGAATCATTGACACTTCAAAGTGGCGGTGCCAGCTGTAAAATAGCCAGCACCGCCACAATGATAACTCGAGAACGGTTGGTCGTAGAAAAATCTCAAGCATATCAAAATTTTGGGCTATTTATGGGCTTTCAAATGCATACAAACAAAACAAAAAAAAACCACCCCCTCTGTGTACACTAACACCCACACTCAATTTTCGCGTAAATAATAATGAAAATGGCAAACTAAATAATTTTTACAGCAGTAATAGTATTCAGCTGCAAAATAATTTTTAATAAATTTTTTAAATTTTTTATAAATGAAGGTTGAGTGAACGATCAACCGTTCTCGAGTTATCGCTGTACCAATGTTGGCTATTTCACAGCTGATATGCAAAACTGAAAATTAATCGAAAACTATACAAGTCCAAAAAATTTTGTTGCAGCGCATAAAGTAGACAATATTGTATGGAGAAGTAATTTTTTTAGTGTCCTATTTAATAGAGTTAATATTTGATGATTGAACCTTTTTTGTAGGCAAACTAACAGATGTGTCATATAGTGATAAGAAAAAAATCGCAATCACACGAAAATATATAGTTTTTTTTATTGATTTTGAGATCCAAAAAAAAATTAAATATCTTTAATTAAACTATATTATCATATAGGTTTTATAATTTCATACAGTAAATATAAAAACAAACTATTCATTAAAATAAATATTTATTTTTTAAGCTTATAGATGGCTACATGTGGCTGAAGCCACGTACAGTCTTTTATTTTTTTTGGCTTTTGTTGGGGATTAAAATCATCAAACTCTATCCATGAGTTATCTCCACACAAAACAAGACCCGTGTAATGGCCATTTACCGGAACTGAAAAAGAATCATAATTTTTAATACTTTCATGGCAATTTTTGGTGTTAGCGATTCATTACCTTCGTTTTTTGAAAGAATATTTTCTTTATTCTCAATGGCGGTTTTTAATTTTTTCATTTCTTGATTTCTTGTATTTTTTCGAGAAATAAATTCTCTAAATTTGACGACACCAAGTAGCTGCAGTTTATTTTTATTCTTAAATTCAATACATTTTTGAATATCCTTCAGTTGTATATTGCAGTTATTATCGTCTACAGGGTATATCTCGACTATTGCAAAGGGCCCTAAAATAAAATTTTTTTAATTAAATAAAGTAAAATATTACAAATATAAGAAAATAAATTTATAAATTGATACACACCAATTCGAAAATCAATATTTGTTGTTATTTTGCAGTTTCGACATGGCTTTGCATGTCTAATAAATACAGATTCCTCCAAATACTGAGGAATTTGTTTTATTTCGTTGAGTGGCACTAAAACTGTTGGCCAATCCTTTTCTATGGGAGCGCAGCCAGTACTACAAGTTTTGATCGTTGTAAAGCTGGGAATTTTTGAAAACAGTTTTGCGCATATTTCTCCAGCGTTAATTTGGCATTTCACTGCGTCGATTTTTTCTCCTTCTTGAAATGGCATCAACGATTTTAATAATTTTGCTCGCGTAATGTACATGCCGTAATTCAGTTGGTGGGTACTCATGCTTGCAATAAGATCGAAGAAAATCAGTTTTGATTTTTTGCAGCACTCCATAAAATCGGCATCGTCAAAACATGCAACCGTGAAGATCTGAAATAAAATGTAACGATTGCATAACAATACAATAACAAAATTATCATATTAATTGTTTTTATTGGAAACTTGGCTATGATGCGTGTATATATTACCTGAGCAATGGAATCAAATGCACAAGTGTTTGATAAAACTGTGGCTTTTCCATCGACTGGTACAGGTGCAGTGCAACTATTTCCATTTTTTAATACTGGAAAGCGTTTAAGTGATTGATGCAGTAAAAGCTGATTTTCGGTAAAATTCGGCTGCAAGTATAGTGATTGTGTTTCAACTTTTCGTTTTTTTTCTACGGCTATTTTCTTTTTTTCCTCTTTTGCCACTAGCCCGTACCAATTTTCATAAGTTCTGGAGGCCAGAATGTTCTCAATTTCCTCTTTTGACATCCGCAGACACAATTGACACAGATGCTTGTCCAGTGGCTCATCTTCAGGAATCGTTGCAGCAAACGAGGACGTGCAAATTTTGCAAGTAACTGAGGAATCACGATGAAGTGGTTCCTTGCAGAACGATCGTGGAGAATTCACATCTGTTGGCGATTGTTGTGAAGACATCGTCGGTGTCGTATCTATTCCACTCATATGCATTTTCCCATCAATGATGTCTGTATGCTTTACAATAAAATCATCCACACGAATTGGAAATGTCATGTTTCCAAAATATCGGTTCCTGATGTTATTGAACATTGACTCACTGCAGCTGCTCGTCGCCGGAACTCTGCCATAATTGAAAGTATCACGACAAACACACGACCATAACGGAAATGTTTTAGATTTCCTTAAAATATGATTAGTGATGTCCGGGCAATAATGGGCATTATCTGAATCTGTATTGTCTTCGTCATTGGTGATGCACCGTGGAACAATTTCATCGTGGATGGTTTGGGCAAACATCAAACATTTACTTTGTTTTCCGGAATCGTTGATGTCGACATCGTCACCTCGACGTGTTTCGTTCCATATATCATCTGAAATGCACAATTACGAATTATATCATTTATATGTACGTGTGTGTAAATATCTTGTACTCACCAGTTTCCTCGGTTAACGCCTCTTCAGAAAGCAAATCGCCTGGAATTTTGGTGATCATCTGAAGCAATTTGTTTTTATAAAATTTGCACATAGTCGGCTGATTTGATGACGTAACATTACCGTCTTTCTCACACATACTGACAATCATCATAGATCGCAAGATTTCACGAAAGTCTTCAAGACTGCGACTCATAATGAGAAGGCCAAATACTGCCATGTAAAATTTTTTTACGCTTGGCAATAAGCGCATTTTTGAATTTGCGAGTATATCCCTCCAATTTTTTATAACATGGGCGACATCCATCCTTATGTAGCATGTTGGAGGATGTAAATTCTCTCGTGTACTCGTTAGGCATATGTCAGCATACTCGTTAACATTTTGATGTGAAGTAAAACTTCGAATCGCCGCATTGAGTAATGCCAATCCGCCATCAGTGACTATCTCTTTTGGCAACGGAACGCCATAGCTTTTAAATTCCAAAAGCCAATAATGAATAATGTTGGTGTTATGAGTCGCTGAGAACATTTGATTTACTTCAAATGCGCTACCATCGGATCTCCGGGCAACCATCTGGTAGAGGAATACTGGGCCTGATTGATTCCCATTTGGAAATTTGATGCGTGGTACATATTTTCCACTGCCATCAAAAGATATTTGTGGGTGAGCTTCATGCATTGCAAAGACTTTATACCTTTGGATTTGGTAGGACGTCGAGTAATGCACGAAAAATGGCTCTATCGAGAGAAATTTAATAGTCCCCCTCAATTTCTCAGCCTGCAAGATGTTAAGTGCAGTGATTACATCTTTATGAACATAGAGTTTTTGAGTTTTTTCACTTTTTATTCTTCTCAATACCGATGCACTGTAAAGAGTGCCCGGTTCAGGATCACTGCATTTTACCATTTTTTCCTTCGCACGGAGAGCTCGAAATGTTGACGGAGCAATATTTTTTGCATGTAACTCATTCCCAATATCTAGAAACGAAACATAAAAAGTTAGCGATCACCTGCGACCTTTTGATTTTCATTTTTTATTTTGAAATTATACTTTATGATTCGATCAACTCAGTCATTTGACGTCTTATGGTTTTTCATAATTTTTTTAAAAATGATTTCAAATCTCTCAAAGATATTTATTATTCATCAATTCTTGGTGAAATAGTGTGTCAACTACTTTGACTAGAATTGATACAATAAAGGGTTTATGCTTCAAAAATTCATTGAAATAGTTTTTATTCGTCTATTTTAATTTGTTAAAAAAAAAATTTAACATCAAGTGTCAGATAACAGGTCGAATCTTAAAAAAAATTTAAATGATATTTACCTTCTCGCTCAGGGGCGCGACAATATCGTTTGCCACATTTACCAGTACCCCGCGTTATCAGACAGCTCACATTAACTGTACTTTTCCCGATATCACTTATTATTCCCTCGATTTCACTGCCACACTTACAATACCCCGAGAACGAGCCGGCTCCTCGTTCTGATGACAGGTGGTGTTTCCTGAAGTGAAATCCACATGAAATTTTGTACATCGCATACAGGCGATCATTCACTGCAACCTCCCATACACCGGGTTTGAAGTGCAGCACTTCTCGCTTCTTGTTGCGTCGTCTTGCGTCTTTTGAAGAATATGTATTTCTCTCCGTCATTTGGTTAAATTCATCCGGTCCGAAGCAAATTAATAAATTGTTGCTTCTATCAGGGCAAGATGAATTAACCGAGTCAATTGTATCGTCAATAGGGTGGTCGTCCTCATGTTTTTCGTCTGATAATCCGAAGAGTTCGTCTCGGATGCCATACCGATTACAGATCACTCGGCTATAAAGGGCCGATGCGGATAACCCTGTTTGAGCGGATAATGTTTGCCACACATTGTTCGATTTAGATGCAACTGAATCACCGCAAACTATATCATCCTTAAATGATAATATACATGTGTTAATTTTTTGACATTTGTCAAGATCACGAGGCCTACCGCGTTTGACACTCATTGTCTATAAAAATTACGTCCACGTGAAAAATTGTCAAAAATTTTATGTGTCTACGTATAATATTATATTATGATATATATACACACTTAAATAATATATATACACACTAAAATAATATATATACACTTTAATAACATATACACACACGATGAAAAATGGATTGTTACTTTAGTTAGAAACAATGCAAGATGTATCGAAGGAGCCTAGAACATTGATACTTTCGCTGACAATTTCTCTAACTCAACTGACTGTTCAAATTGTGTGTACGTCTTTCTGTTATTAAAGAACGATATGATTGGTTATCCGACACGCCGTATTGTCTGTGTTTACATCGTTTACTGTGTTTACTTTCGTGTTATATTATCCATGTAATCTCTGGGCGTTGACGTCATAACAACAACGAAAAAAATTTTTTTCTAGTATTCTCGGAACAATCGTTCAAACAACAAAAAAAAATGAATGCGTTACTGAATGATACAGTTAGTATACTTTGGTCGAGAAGTATAAGAAAATTTCGTAAAAATACTGTTTTATACAAAAAACAATTTCACAATTTGCTTGATAAAATTAAAAAATTGCAAGTTCAAAAATAATTTGAGACTGACACCTAATAATCATGAATGCTTGTGACAATGGAAACATGGTCGTTGAACACCCCTGGCGCCTTGCGCTTACACAATGTGTATGAGAGAGAGGGAGAGAGAGAGAGAGAGAGAGAGAGAGAGAGAGAGAGTGAGAGAAAGATAATATTGCTATCTCTTTCGCTCTCTCAATCTTTCCTTGCCACTCTCTAAATTCTCAAAAAAATGTAAGAAAAAATTTTTATATCGTTCGATTCAGCATGCAAAAATCTGTGAATGATGAAAGGTTATGCCAGAGCAAAATCGAAGTATGGCCTTTTAACTGAATTATGTATATATCATTTAGTTTACCCATAAAAAAATTTTATGTTTAAATATTTGATACATTAAAGGTATTGAAGAAATTATCGTATTTATTCAATATTGTCTGCATTATAGGCTGATGATGGGATACAACAAAATTTTTTAGACTCGTTTAGCTCTCAAGTAATTGCCAGTTTTGCAAATCAGCTGTAAAACAACCAGCACCGCCACAATGATAACTCGAGAACGATTGGTCGTAGAAAAATCTCAAGCATATCAAAATTTTGGGCTATTTATGGGCTTTCAAATGCATACAAACAAAACAAAAAAAAACCACCCTTTCTGTGTACACTAACAACCCCCTCCTCAACTTGCGTGAATAAAAATGACAAAAAAATATAAAAATTTTTTTTTTGCAACTGAATAGTGTTGAGTAGCAAGTAACTTTGATAATAGTGCTGTGAAAAAATTTTAGTTTGTCGTTTTCATTATTATTTACAGGACATATGCATGTGGGGGTGTCAGTTTATGCAGAGAGGGTGACTTTTTAAAAATTTGTTTATATGGATTTGAAAGCCCATAAATAGCCCAAAATTTTGATATCCTTGAGATTTTTCTACGACCAACCGTTCTCGAGTTATCATTGTGGCGGTGCTGGCTATTTTACAGCTGGCACCGCCACTTTGAAGTGTCAATGATTCTAGATTGAGAAGAGCCCAAAAATTTTTGTCGCGGCCCAAAATTAGCCCATAAATAGCCCATAAATTGGGCACAAAAAGTTTTTGATTTTGACGTTGTGGCGGTGCTAGCTTCCTCGACCCGATTTTTTGGGTGGTGGCTCGTCTGGCCTTCCATTCGGCACTTTGACGCTTAGTTTCATATTCATGTTGGAAACATCACGTTTCAGCACCAGTTACAATGTTGTAAAGGAAGTTCTCGTCTTTTCTCGCCTCTTTAATGAGGTCTTGCGATTGGTGAATTCTAAGCAATTTTTGGTCCTCAGTTAACTTGTACAGAATGAAATGAGCACAGACCTTTGAATCAAAGTTACTTCGCGAATGCGCAAATTATAAACACCATTATTCGGACAGGAGCAAACAGAATAAAAACCTGCCTATTCATCATCGGTATCGCAAAGTTTGACATTTTTTGGCTTTTACGTACTCAGAACGTTTTGAAATACCAGCGCTATTTGTGTTGTTTACAGTAACTTAAAAGATTCATCTCGGCCCAAAAATGGAATCAAATCGTGAATATTTTCGTGGGATTATTTTTTATCTCTTTCACCCTGGATTAACTCAGCAACATTGCATGGATGAACTTAATTCATTTTTGGCGATGAAGCTCCATCAAGGACCAATGTTTATCGATGGTAAGGTGAATTCAATCGTGGTCGTAGTTCACTCCAAGACGAATTTCGTGAAGGTGGTCCAAAATCAGTTGTTGTTCCGAAAATCATTGATGCTGTGCGCGAACTGATATTGCAAGATCGTCATGTGACCTATCGTGAGATTGAGACAATCTTAGGCATTAGTGGGACCAGCATACATTCAATATTGCATAAACATTTGACTGTCAAAAAAATTTGTTCACGTTGGATCCCACACAATTTGTCAATCGCTCAAAAAAAGGCTCGTGTCGATTGGTCGAAGGAAATGCTCAAAAAATACGATCGAGGGGCTTCGAAGCACGTCTATGACATCGTGACAGGTGATGAATCATAAATTTACGCGTATGAGCCCGAAAGTAAATAGCAGTCGACTGTATGGGTGTTTCAAGACGAGCCAAATCCAACAAAAGTTGTTCGCGCACGAAGCACTTCCAAGCAAATGGTACTTCATCAACCAGCCGAAAGCCTTTGCTGCTAACACTGTGTTGGCTTCAGTTTACCTAAAAATGTAAGTTATTTAAAATAAAATATAAAAATAAATAAATAAAAGATCCCTCCCCTCTTTTGTACAATACATTCTACTCGATAGTAGAACACGATGAGACGATGAAGTTATTAGAATGGTACATTTGGCATATTTTTACTAATTATATGGATCAATAAACATATAACTGAAGCAGCAAACACTTTCAAACAGTTAATTCAGTGATAAACCAAATAATTATTAACATAAGGTGGTTAAGAATTGCAGGCATAATAGCGGGCGCCTCTCGGCAGGCAATGGCAAGCCTCCGAGTGTATTTCTGCCATGAAAAAGCTCCTCATAAAAAATATCTGCCGTTCGGAGTGGGCTTTAAGTTGTAGGTTCCTCCATTTGTGGAACAACACCAAGACGCACGCCACAAATTGGAGGAGGAGCTCGGCCAAACACCCAAAAAGGGTGTACGCGGCATTTATATATACATATATAGGTATACCTAAATATCGCTTTGTATTGCTTTTTGGCATTGTTTTAAAGAAACTAAGAATTTAATAAAATAAATATGAACAGCAAAACCCTACTCGGCGCATTATGAAAATATCGTCATAACAAAAGTTTATTGTTTTAAACCATAACATAATAAAACTATGTTTGAAGTCCCGCTAGCAAAGCATAATAAAGCGAAAAGTTGATTAAAGTTTCGTTACTAGCTTCAATTATTCATTGTAAACTGAAGTTGGCTCTGCGAAAACATGTGCGCCATATGATGCGGTGCGTCGGTAAGACAATGTGCGCAGAGCGTTGACTTATCCGTATGTAGAAATAGCTGTTTATAAATTAAAAGCGTTTTGCGTCTTTGGTAGAAGTTAACAATTTTTGCCAGCATCATAAATGCGAGAGCTTACACAACCACAAACACACAAACTGGCTTATTCATAAATGTAATAATACGGCGAGCGTTTGAGGTATTTGAATACAAGTATATGTAAAGTATATACAGGGTGGTGCATGGGTGTGAGCACATAGAGGAGTTCTTTGTGTAATTGTTCTCAGTAACTGTCATTGGCTTTGTGCTGAAGTTGGTTGTTGTCTTCAAAGTAACTGCCCTTTCCATAGCCGCCAACTCTTTATTGCTCAATTTTGCTAGATGATCCGGCTTCTTTTCAATCGGGATGTCAATCCCGTGACTCCGCTACCTTTTATTTGCCTACAAACCCGGGCTTTTCGGGATTTGCGATATTCTATGAAGGTGACGGAGATTGACTAGTATATGTAATCCTCACCATTTGCTGTTATACATTATTGAAGGACAACCAACCACGGTTTTGTGGGGGGACAAAAACTCCTCATCCATAGCATCAGATAGATCAGGGTATTCCTCCATGGTGTTATCTAAGGTAAACTTTTTCAAGAGGTCGTCCCCATACCGGAATTGGATGCCACGTCGTCGGCTTGACGGTTGTCTATCGCATCCTCCGTCGCCTCCGCGAATGAAGTCGTAATCCTGCGGCGAGTTTTATGGCTACATCCTGTCAGTGCTTGGAAGTCGCAATCTATTTTCCACTTATGGCTGGCAAATGGGTCCAATCATTTATTGTTTACGATTATCGCGGCTGGTCTCCTCTTGCCATCCACTTCACACTGCCCCCATTTTTATGTATTTGGCTACATCCTCATCCTACACAGCATAAGAGTGATACGAGTATTTCTACACCATGTCCTCTAAGCTAACCCTTTTAATAAGTTCGATTACAATAGCGGAGTAGGATGTCACTTCGCCGTCTTGAGGGTTGTCTATCAGCGCAGATGAAGTCGGAGGTGTTCTTGTTGGCTAGATCCTGTCTGTAGACATGGTGAGTCAGTAATTTATTTTCCGCTTCTAGCTGGCGAGTGGGTCCCGTGATTCCTCCGCTAGGATTATCGCGGCTGGACTCCTCTTGCCATCCACTTCGTCAATCTTCGCTACCTTCCCGTCGCTAGTAGGTCGGTCCTTTCACGGATGGCTCCAGGACCGAGCACGGTTCAGGCTCTGGTGTCTACATGGAAACTACAGAACTTCACTTTGCTCTTGGAATGCACACATCTTTGTTTCAAGCGGAAGAGCATGCCGTTCAAGAAGTGATGAACTTTCTTGTGGAAAACAGTGGAGAGGCAAATCTTATGTGCCTGTAGCGACAGCAAAGCTGCGCTCATGTCCAATGACAGCCTTTGAACCACTTCAAGGGTAGTTGAATCCTCTAAATTCAGGTTGAACTATGTCGGCAGAGTTAATATCCAGATGGTAACATAGGTCGCGGGACGCTGGGGTATCGGAAGTAACGAGATCTTTAGCTATAATGTGATTTGCGACCAACCGGAGCCCATTCTGCCACTCGCCTCTGCAGCCATCAAAGCCACGGTTAGCAAACGGGTTACTCTAACCCACAAGCGAGCTTTGCAGGCTGATAGATGCTGAAAATGGGCAAATGATGTTACCTGTCACGTCCGATCGGCTGTCGCAAGCCCTCCTGTCATTAAGCAGAAGGGACTACAGACAGCTGGTTGGACTGATGATGGGCCACTTTCTGTGCGCGAAGCACATGGAAAAGGTAGGCATCTCAGACAGTGCACTCTGCCCAGCATGCGGAGAGGGGGGTGAGATGGTGGACCGCTTTCTGTGCATCTGTCCGGCCGTTGCTCGAATCAAGCTTGAGGTTGTTGGCACTGATGTGTTAAGAAGCGGCCACCTTGGCTCCTTGACACCGCAAGATTCACACAGATTTCTTCGGAGGTCGAGTAGATTTTTAGAAAATTAAAAAGGGAACCCGAGTGCAGTATAAGGGAATTAATGTTGACTGAGTGCTGTACTTTCTAGTCTATCCCGGCAAAAAAAGGGTAGTTCAGAATACCCAGTTTGACCAGTTTCAGCACTTCCTCTGGATCAGTGTGATGTCTGGTAGCCAGGATCTGGCTATTGGCCGGTCGAGGATGTCTTCTCGGCGGATGTCTTCTCAGGAGTTGTCTTTTCGGGGCCTCTGGCTAAAGCTTCTCTATGCGGTTGATTGCCAGGGATGCGCTTAAAGGTCTACGGATCGTTGATCAACAAGTCTTATTTGATCGACGCGTGATTGAAACCATCCCGCATACCAGCAACTGGGTTGAGGTCGTGGATTTTCTTCAACTGTCAATATTTGCTATGATATATTTGTCTAATTTAAACTTGGAAGATTGTGCAAAGTGACGCAAAATCAATCACCTTATCGGAACAATACTCGAAAATATGCGACCAAAATTCAGAGCTTTGTTCTTTCAATTACAAAATACTTTAGAAGACTTTTTAAGTTTTTTTGCATCGAACTTTTTCGGTATGCCTCATGTGTCCTACTAGAACGAAATGATTTTCAATATAAAAAAAAACGAAAAAAACATTTTTTAATATATTTTTAAATATGGCAGGAAAGCTCCTCAGGCTGTATTGATAATACATAAACAAATAATGAATATCCAAACTACGGCACTAATCCTGAGCTCCTGGGATTGTAATATTGAGATCGCGACTATCCCGAATTCGTAATAATCGAGAAAATTTTACATCGCTAATCTTCACAGTTTATGAGAATAAATGGCATTTGTATTGCACTACCAACAAAGTTGCACCAAAGTCATTCTTACATGCAAGCGCCGCTTAGCAGTTCACCGCAAAAACAATACAAACGAACAACAGCATGCAGCAGTTGCAGCTGTTAATTCATACAAACCACACAAATCCTTTCTTGCCGGCTGTTATGCGTTTTGTAAATGGCGTTGCATGCCGCAGTTTGGCGTTGTGTCTTCATTGTCATGCCCCGCATGGCTGCTGCTCAACTGACAATTGCTCCCTCGTTGCGCATTTCCCAGCGAGTTTTGCAACGCTTTTATGCATTTATAATTTGTAATTTTAAAACTTAAGTCAAACTGGATTTGGCACCAGCAAACAGCAAACAGCATTAAAGCTTCGTACACACACACACATACACATCTACATATGAAATAAATATCTTCACCGGCTGCATAGAACTCCACCTCTTTATTATTTATGCTCACGTGAATACATATTGTGCAAAAGTACTTGTGTGTCTGTGTATGTGTGTGTGAATGCATTTGTGTCATAATACCATTTATGTTGGTGGTGTCGGTGGTGAGTGCATTTGGCAAATTTATAATATTTTATGACTATTTTTTTTCTCATATGACAATGAAAAGTTTTGCGGTTGAATTTGTCCACGAAAATAAATAGGTAGGTACCCACCTATGTGACTATCAAAAGTTGTTCTTTAGTGCCTTCAATAAATAAAAGCACAAATGTGTATATGTATGTGTGAATTAATGGGAAATGATAGGAGCGGGCACATGTAAACTTTAACTGGCAAAAATTAGTGTAAGAAAATTATTGCCTTAAATAATGAAATCTCGCCACATATAGGCAGAAGGAAGAAATGAAGCATCGGAACTCAAATCTTAAGGGCTTAGGTTTATGAACCACTACAAAATCAGCACTTTTTAAGGGCACAATAGATCTTAAACTCGAAGTGCATAGCTCCATTTTCATTCTAATCAAAACTTGGATAATTTTATCTCTCGAGACATTTTTTTTTATTTTCAAAGTCACAAGAGATTCGACTATTTATTTACGACACTGATGTAGTTAATATTTTAGTTTGATTTTATTTATTTATTTATTTATTTCAGTCTACAGAGACATATCTTACAAACTACTACAATTGATCAAATTTTACAAAAAGATTAAGTTTAAGTTTAAATTTCTTAACACAATTTTTTTTTTTTGTCGGGACAACTAGCAAGTGCAGCACTCAGACATTAATTAAGTCCATTGTACTACACTTGGATTCTCTTTTCATTTTCTTTAAATCTATTCGACCTCCGAAGAAGTCTGAGTAGATCTTGTGGTGCCAAGGAGCCAAGGTGGTCGCTTCTTAACACATCAGTGCCAAATGTCTCAAGCGTGATTCGAGCGACGGCCGGACAGACGCACAGAAAGTGGTCTGCTGTCTCATCCTCTTCTTCGCACTATGGGCAGAGTGCACTGTCTGAGATGTCCACCTTTTCCATGTGCTTTGCCCATAGAAAGTGGCCGGTCATCAGTCCAACCAGCGTCCTACAATCCCCTCTGCTTAGTGACAGGAGGAACTGCGACAGACGGTCAGACATGACAGGTAACATCAGCTTTGTCAGTCTACAGTATCTATCAGCGTGTCAAGCTCTCTTGTCGGTTAGAGTAACCCGTTTGCTAACCATGGTTTTCATGGTTGCGGAAGGGAGTGGCAGAACGAGCTCCGGGCGAAGGAAATTGGCCTTACAACCCATCCAAGCTAAACAGTCAAAGATCTCGTTACCCGCGATATGCACGCGTCTCGGGTCCCATGTTTGTATCAGGATATTATATCTGCCGGCATAGTTTAATCTGAATTTACAATACTCGACTACTCTTGAAGAGATTCAAGGGCTGTTTAAAGCCATGAGCGCAGCTTTGCTGTTGCTGCAGACAGATACAGATCTGCCTCTCCATCTGTTTTCCGCAACAAAGTTCATCGCTTCTTGAACAGCTTATACCTCCGCCTGAAACAAAGGTGCCTGCATTCTAAGAGCAAAGTGGAGTTTTGTCCCGCTTGATTTCACGTAGCCGAAGCTGTGCTCGGTCCTGGAGCCATCCCATCATCCTCATTTTCTGAGTTTGACCACACTTGAGTCTGAGAGAGCACCACACTGTATCTTTTGTCAAGCAGGACTCTGGATGGCATGGATTCAAGGCGCATGGCGGGGGTCGTTGGATCGAAGTCCATGCCTACTCTGTTGTCCAATGCCGGACAGAAGCCGTACCAGTTCCCATTGTGTTTCAGCCTGCAGATGGCCTTCAAGGCATCTCCTTGGATGAAAACATCAAGGGGCGGCAAACCAATCAGAGCATCTAATGCCGGGCATGAAGTAGTCGGAAAAGCTCCGGTGCAACAGATGGCCACAGTGCCTTGTAGAGGTCCTCCTCCCACGAGACAGAGTCTACTCTTTCAAACTACTGATGCAAAGGTGATAATAGGTCTTATCATACCCTTATAGATCTATAGACCCTACTTGGAGAAAGATCCCACGTTTTTCCAAAGACACCTTTGCACTGCCAGAAGGCTTTCAGTGCTTGGATGTCTTTGTTTCAATGTGTGATTTCCATAGGAGCTTACTATCGAGGATTACTCCAAGATATTAAAGTTCTTTGGAAAGCTGGGTTATGACACCTTTAAGCTTAAGTCAAACGAGTCCATCAAGCTTCATCCTTCTGGTAAAGAGGACAATACCAGTTTTGGTGGGGTTTGCCGATAGCCCCTTCGCCCACGTCTCTGTTTTCTGCACTTTCCTGCAGATGTTCATAAGCGAAGTGCCTGTTACCAAACAAGCAACAACGTCCGCATATGCTTATGCGTAGACTCCCGAATTGTTTAAGGTGGTGAGCAGAGGATTGATCACCTTGCACCAGAGCAATGAAGACAGCACACCACCTTAGGGGCAGCCTCTATTAACCCCGGATGACACCCGCAGATTTTCCTCTGCTCGCACCGTAACGATTCTTTGTGCCAGCATTGAACGGATCCAATTCACAAGCACCCGGTTTACGCCGTGTCTACTAGCAGTGCTGCACATACTGTCGAAAGTGGCATTATCAAACGCCCCCTTTGTGTCTAAAAAGATGCCCATAGCGTAGTATCTCCTGTTGATGGCCGGCTCTACCTTAGCAACAAGGTTTTGCAGTGCCGACTCGCAGGATTTTCCACTTTGATATCATGCTGAAATGAAGAAAGAGGGTGAACCTTCAGCGACCGCAGACGCATATGCAACTCCACTAGCCGTTCGAGACTTTTCAGCATGAAAGAGGCCATGCCTCAGGAAATATTTTTCAGATTTTCGAGAGAAAAAGCTGGCAATTATTTCTTAAAAAAAACGAAGTTTTTGAAAAAAAAATCCTTCGATCAGTCGCAATTTTTTTATGTTTTTCAAAAGCAGTATGCATTTTACTGAAATCTACGAAGCGGTTTTTAAGTTAAGGTGATCACCAGTTCAAAAAACATAGTTTTGACTACCGCGGCCGCCTAGCTTTTTTGTGCAATTACTAAGTACAAAATCTTGGCTGTAAGACGGATGATCGAATTAATAGATCTTTTGAGTGCTCAAAAACTTTCTTGTCTGAGCCCCTACGTCAGGGCCCGCATTGTTGCGGTGGAGGATGATTCATACTGCGGCGGTTGGTGGTGTACCAGAATATACTGTTTTAGGTTTCTCTAGTAGTACAGTTACGACCAGATGATCCGAAAAGCCAGGCGAGCTGGACTAAGCTCGTCTTGGAGCACCCATGTGGTCGATTTGATTTTGATTCCAGCTCATATGCATAGATCCAAAATTCGTCACCTATTGTATTGTCGTAGACCTACATTGAAGCACTGCGGCTGAATTTGTTCAACATTTTCTTACACCTAACGGCACGAGTCTTTTTTGGATAATTGTCAAAATTTGACTAAATGTTGCGCAGGTCACGAGGCAGTGGAAGCTCTTCATGTGCGGTGGCAACGAAGGTTCGATATACCGAAATTACTCCGGTATTTCCCGACCATGGGCTGCCACCCCAGTAAACTGGCCCTATCTAGCGCGCTAAGTCTCATCCTTTCATTTCCCTTCTAAAGTTTTGGTTAGAGTAAAATAAAACAATTACTTTTGTTTATTTAACTCCTTTCCATTTTGTGGAAACTCATTCGCTTTAGAATTAAATGCTTTCGAGTTGCACCATAATTTTCACACACTAATGAATGGTTTTATGGTTTAGCAGCTAAGCATAGAAACACCAAGAAATGCATTTTATTTGTGCGCACTTATACGCATATGAAAGTAATACTCACACACACACACACACACCTACCTATTTACATAGCCACCTCTGCTTATGACCGGTGGTACAATTACACAGTTTTCAGTTGTTGTAGTTGTTAGTTTTGCTGCTGGTGGCAGCAAGTGGTTTCAGTTCAAGTGTCAAAAACTGCATTGTTGCATCTAAGGCAGCCCAGCTCACGCCTCTGCAGCTCACGCGATTATAAAGTCGGTCAGGCAGCATATTTTTCATCCAAGTATTATTTTATTGTTTTCGCGGCGCTTTTGTTTCGCAAAGTTGCTGTTGGCGAATGAGTGCTGCTGCTGGCAACTGAAAGTTGTTAAATGTGTTGTTGTTGTTGCTGTAAATGAGGTTTTTCGTTGGTCGCTTAACTACTGCTGGTGGTGTTCTTTTAATGAATGTATTATGAGAATTCTATGGACATTTGCGAGTCTAAAAGGTTTAGCTGAGTTTAGAGTTTTTCTTTTCTACTGTTTTTTTTTTGCTGTTTTTTGTATTTCAAGTGACAAAAATATTTTGTTAGCGTTTTATGGCTGAAGTGCTTAGTGCTGGTGCTGAAACAACAGTTGATGGTAAGTGAGTTGGAGAGAGTTGATTTTTTTTTAATTTAGAAATAATAATTCTTTATAAAGCCAAAATTAACTAATCTCAGAGATGTGCGCTCGTGTCGCTGTTGGGTGCAAAAACATGGAGAGCTAAATAGGTTTTTCATGTCAACAGCCCGTTATATACCCATAGTAAGAGCTCTAATAATACTGATTTATTTTAACGACACTTTATCTACGTACACCCCCAGAAATGCACAAATGGTTCTTCTTTTATATAGAGAAAATTCGAAAGATCATCAGGAAACAATTATCAAAAATCAGCGAAAATTTCCAGCGACTTCACACTTGTACTTTGAATTGAATAAACTAAAAAACTATGTACTCAAGCAAAAAAAAAATCTGTTTAAAAATCTTAAAATTCTTATGAAAATTGGTCGAATTTTTATAAACATTTTTTTACAAAGACATAAAAAAATAAATAAGTAAATAATTAATAATAATAATAATTTTTGTATTTATAGTACACCCAATGGCTGTAGGTTCGGCATTAGATGCTCTGATTGGTCTACCACCACTTCATGCTTTCATCCAAGGATAGGCATTGAAGGTCATCTGTAGGCTGAAACACAATGGGAACTGGTACGGCTCTTGTCCGGCATTCGAAAACAGAGAAGGCATGGACTCCGATCCAATGATTCTCTCCATGCCCCTTGACTCTCTTTCAGCAGGATTCGTACTTGAAAAGAGATACACTGTGGAGCTGCAAAAGGCTTAGTTGTGGTCAAACTCAGAAAATGAGTCCGACAAACACTGTTTTCGCATTTTCACGGATGGCTCCAGAACCGAGCACGGTTCCGGCTCTGTTGTCTACGTGGAATCCAGCAAGACAAAACTACACTCTGCTCTTGCAATGCATGTATCTTTGTTTTGGGCGGAGATATAAGCTGTTCAAGAAGCGATGAACTTTGTTGTGGAAAACAGAGGGAGAGGCAGATCTTTATGTGTCAGCAGCGACAGCAAAGCTGTGCTCATGGTCTTAGATAGCTTTTGAACCACTTCAAGTGTAGTTGCGTCCTGTAAATTGACGTTGGACTATGTCGGTAGACATAATAGCCTGATGCTAACATAGGCCCCGGGATATGTGGGTATCGCGGGTAACGAGATCTCTGACTCTTTAGCCAGACTGGGCCCTGAGGCCAACTTCCCTGGCCCGGATCCCGTTCTGCCACTCTCTTCTGCAGCCATCAAAGCCACGGTTAGCAGGCTGGACAGGCTGAGAAAGCCTGGAGATAGACAAACCTGATATTACCCGCCATGTCCGACGGACTGTCACAGTTCCTCCCGTCACTAAGCAGAGAGGACTGCAGACGGCTGGTTCGACTGATGACGACTTTCTATTGGCAAAGCACTAGAAAAGATGGGCATCTCAGACAGTGCACTCTGTTCCGCTTGTGGAGAGAAGGATGAGACGGCGGACTACTTTCTGTGTGTCTGCCCCGCCTTCCCCTGAATCGGGTTTGAGATCTTTGGCACTGATGTGATGTGACCACCTTACCTCCTTAGCACCACAAGATCTACTCAGATTTCTTCGGAGGTCCGGTAGATTTAAGGAAAATTCAAAAGGAAACCCGAATACAGTGCAATAGAAATAATGTTGACTGAGTGCTGTACTTGCTAGTTTATCCCGACAAAAAAAAATACAAGAAAAAAAACGCCCAATGATCGATACTTCTATCTTAAAGATCTTATGTGTACTACTACATATTGTTTTTTTATTAAGGAGGTTAAAATCAAAATGCCAGAAACATAATGCAAGGTGCCGTCGCGCCAGTGGTGTGTGGGGCATGTTCCCACTCACACTAAAACCATACTCTTTCTTAGCTGAATTCCATTCTGGGATCGTGATAACATTTCATCAAGGAGGAGCCGCGTTTATGTCTAATGAAGCAACCAGGTACCTGCGTCCAAGTTCCTCTCACATACTGTAGACGTATGGAGGTTATACGTAATCCGTCCAATAATAAATGGTTCAGCAGCAAATGAAACATCGGAAAAAAAATTTTGTAGGAATTACTGACATTCGCGCTCTGATACCGTCGATAACATTTGGCTCAAGCGTCTGTGATTTATCGGCAGTTCGTAGGAAGTCCACCTACAGTTGGAAGCAGTTTTTGATTTCTTCGCGACATGTTGCATTGTCGCTCTGTGCGTTGCACTACTATAGTTGCAAAATCTTAACGCCATTTTAACAAGCACTTGATGCGATTATCTTGGTGATTAGATTTCCCGGGTAAAGCTGTCCCCCCAGAAGTGATTCGTGCATTAAGTGCTCATTTCTCAGACGATCGCAGTAGCAGGAGTCGCACCTTCAATCGCATTGTTGCAGTTCGGTTTGCAGAACGAAGTGTCTTTCAGATTAAACTGATGAAGGTACTCAGAAAATACAACCGTGACCACACAGTATTTGAGTGAGATAATAGTCAACGACTCCGTGTTTTTTGCTCACGCAATGACTGATATTTGAGATAAGGCCATAAGTCTAGCGCCCTATCTACTTTGTCATCTTTCTATCGAATGCAGTCACTCTGCAGCTTTTTCTTTTCCCAAAGCAAAATATTTTCAGTAAATTTAAAATTTCAGAATCCTTTTGATCTCGCTGAAAGATGTGCATGCAGTCTTGGCTTTGTCAAGGCAGTGGGTTGGTTGATTAGAGTGGTGATTCATCCAGAATCCAACTAGCGCTTCCGCACAATTTTGTTGCCACATCCTCGTTACCAACTGTTTAGCAGTTATTTACAGCTTGACTGTGCGGTTTAAAAACCTTACCTGGTTGTTGACGTCTAAGGCAGACAGTTGCTCGAGACTCTTGAGCAGCGGTTTGCCCAGGATTAGCATCCTGTCCTTCCATAGGGCAGGGCAGAGGAAATGGAAAATTGTTTCCTTTTCGCCGGTTGTTTACCCATTTTGGCTGCTTGTTCGCCGATAGACCAAAAGCCAGTTATGACTGCCGTTAGTCACCAGGCGTCCCGTCGTTATGCTTATCAATGTTGTCGATTGCTTGAGGTTCTAGGTGGGCCATAACGTTCTGCTAATTTTGCATTTCGTCTGGTATTTCTATCTACAATCCACGTTTCGTAGGTATTTTTGGGAAATTATCTCGACAGCACCTAATGGTGTGAATACCGGCACTGGAAGAACGTTATTCATGGCAGATCCCCCTCTTGCCATTTCATTGGCTTTTTCGTTACCTTCTATGTTCCGGTGTCCCGGGACCCAAATTAAGGTTACTCTATGGTTTTCACTCAAGTTGATGAGGCTATTCCTACTTTGCTCCACCACTTTAGAGGTTGTTGTGGTCTGGCTATCCTGGCTATCCGAAAGAATAGCGATATTGCCCTTAAAAGAGGGATCTGCGATTAGTAGCTTTCAATCTCCCCCAATTGCAAGTACTTCCCCCTGGAAGACACTGCAGGCATTAGGGAGATGCACAGATTTTTCAATTTAAGTCTATGAGAATATATGCCAGCTCCAACACCACAATCCATTTTACTGCCATCTGTATTGACTGTAGTGTCGAAGTGGTTTAGAGAGAATCCCTTATTCCATTCTTCCTTAGATGGAAAGAGAGTGGCAAAATTACTTGCCAAGGCAGTCCAGTGCACAAAAAAGGTTCTGTGATTTCGTCATCCTTCAGACAGAGTCTGTACACTCTAAAGTTAAAAAGTATAAATTAGAGAGCATGGCTTCTGTTTAAAAGAACAATTTCTTAAGATTCCTTGCAACTTTAGAAATTTCATTTGAATTAAATAATAGGGTTCACTTTACATCGTACTGAGGTCACGCTAAAGATTTTTAGTCACAGACTACAACTTTGTAACCAAATTTAAAAAGTAATGCCTCCCCGACCTATCTCACTATATATATATATATATATATATATAAATGGCGCGTTCACTCTTTTTGGGTGTTTGACCGAGCTCCTCCTCCTATTTGTGGTGTGCGGATTGATGTTGTTCCACAAATGGAGGGACCTACAGTTTCAAGCCGACTCTGAACGGCAAATATTTTTTATGAGGAACTTTCTCATGGCAGAAATAGACTCGGAGGTTTGCCATTGCCTGCCGAGGGGCGACCGCTATTAGAAAAATGGTTTTGTTTTTAATTTTGGTGTTTTCACCGAGATTCGAACCGACGTTCTTTCACTATCTCACTATAGCCCACTCTATAAAAAATTGTGGAGAACTTCGTAATCAAACGAATTAATACAAGAATTCAAAAAGAAAATATAATTCCTGGGCACCAATTTGGATTCCGCACGAAACATTTTGATATATAGAAATAGATAATAGAAAATTCAGGTATTTGCTTTAAGTTCGGAATTTTTGAGGATATTTCTTTTCGAAGTGCAGAGGTGCAAATCATCCTTACAAACGGTGCATGTTTCTATGCATCGAGCAGCGAACAAGCTCTGAACAGCAGTTGAATCTTTAGATATTTACGGAGACTTAAGTGACAATAGCTTTCCATTGCAATTCTCTACTCATAGAATCCCTTGCCATAGATATTTTGTTTTCTGAGTTAGTGCAGATAGCCAAGTATCGGAATTCATTCACCATTTTAAGATACAACGATAAGTGTCGAAAATTCCTTGCCCAATGGCAACTCTAACCACATTCGCACGTGTTTCTTCGCAACTTCAACCCCTGAACATCACTGCACACAAAACACAAACAATTACTAAGCAGAAGAAAAAAAGAAAAACTAGAAAATAAACAACAATAAAGTGCCGCTATTTACGAGCACAGCCTTCAGTTGTGGCAGCAATCGCTTGCTGCAAACCACGTGTTGCACACACCGAGTAATAACAACAATTCCCCATGTGCGATGTAAACAAACCGGCAACACAAAGCAAAGCATTTACATGGCGTGAGCTCTCTCCATCGCCCTTTCGCTCTCTCTCTCTCCCACGCGCTCTTGAGCAATGCTTTGACGCGTACATCGAGAATGAGCGCTCAATGCGATGGAAAAAAGCTTTCAGTTGGCTGCAAAGCTGCCGGCAAAAGAATTTTCCGCTACAACAAATCAGCGCAGCCAACGAAGTGATGAAAATGCCGCCGAAGATGTTGACCAGTCAGTGTTTGGCAAAGCGTGCGCGTGAACAGTTCGCAATTTGTGAATGCGGCGCGTGAAAATGTGGAAAAACTATTTTTAATGCTTGAATCGAAGGTGAAGAAAAATCGTGGGCGCGCACAAGATATTTATTCTTCTGAATTTCAAGTTTTCAGTTTAAAAAACATTTGGCGTAAATTGTAAGTGTGCGTTTTGAGAATCGAATTTTTTTGAATTGATGAGCGATCAGTGAAGAATTGTGTGGTCAAGTGAGAAATAAATAAATTAAAAATGCAGCGCGCGCGCGGAGTTAATAGAGTTGCGTATACGCCGTGTGCGGCGCGAAATTGCGAAGAATAAACAAAATTTGTTTATAATTAAAAATAAATTTAAATACACAAAAATTAAATAAATAAAATGTAAATAAAATTTTTAAGTTTAATTGAAAAAATTGAAAAAAAATTATAAAAACTCTGAAATATTTTAAATTAAATTTAAACTTTTAAATTAATAAAAACTAATAAAAAAATTTTAAATTTTAAATTTTAAAATAAAAGAAATTAAATTAAAAAAAATAATTTAAGTAAATAATCAGAAATTTTAATATTTTTAAAAAATTAAATTTAAATAAATAATCAAAAATTTTAATTAAAAAAAGATTGAATTAAAAAAAATAATTAAAAATTTTAAATTAAAAAAAATTAAACTTTAAAAAACAATTAAAAATTTTAAATTAAAAAAAAAATAAATAAAATTTAAAAAAATAATCAATAATTTTATTTTTTTTTTAATTTATTTTTTTTTTTTTTTATTTAATATAAAAAAATTTATTAATTTTTAATTCAATTTTTTCCCTCCTTCACGCATTTGGCGCTATATAGTTATTGTTGTTGCTCTACTTGGTCGCATTTAGCACCATTTCACGCACAATTAAATCAGTGCAATTGCTGTCATCAGCACGTTTGCGTTTGTACCCTGCCAGCCGGACGGACACTGGCGAGCCGAACAACCGGTGCCGGCCATCAGCCGCATCTCTGCTCTACGCCAAATTTCCGCGTTTAATTGATTGGAAAATCACATAATTTGGTGCACAATAGTGAACTCACAACTGCTGCATTCCACAAATCCTTTTGCCGCCGATGCAGTGCATTTTTACGCTTGCAACATATTGCATGATGTTGCTGTAAACCCATCAAAAAGGCTATACAATCACGTGGCATGCGCTACACTTTTTTCACACCAATATTTTTGCGCTATTTTACATCCTTTTAACAAAAATTTATTTTTTGTTTTTATTTTTTGTTTTCAATTTTTATTTTCCGCTCACCTTTTGTTTGATTGTTAATTTATCTGCGCGTCTGTTTATTCAACTCTCGAGGCCCGATTGTTTACTCACTCATCAATTAATTAATTATTAATTTGTGCGGAAAACGCAGCGAGTCGACAATGAGTCAACTGCACTCGCGACTGATGTCTGACGTGCCCATTTACAGATGTGTGTGTATGTACGTGCGTGATCAGTGTTTATGGCTGCATGCATCGTTGAGTACAATTAATATGTGGCAATAACGTGCGTGCATTACGAAGGCTTCAGTGAATTTGAAGCAAAATTTCAAAAAAAAAAAACAAAAAATATATTTATGTGATTTAATAAAAAACGAAAAATACTTGCAAAAAACGTTTAAAATATCGCATTACATTCAATAAGAGTAAAGCATTTAAAATAAATAAATATCGCCTTTGCTTCTGTAGCTGCTTTTTCTCGCTCATAGTGCATCATCAGCGTTCTTTTTGTCCGGTCTTTGGCTTTCTTTGCCATGGTGAATGACACTATCGACATTGGTTCGCACATTTTAGATTTTGATTTAGACGCGTCAGCGTCACAACAGCAACAAACGTTGCAGCATTCCGCCAGCAATAATACGCTTCAAATATCCACTGCCAAAATTCAACAAAAAGTGAAAAATGAAAAACTGGCAAAGGCGGATAAACAGGACAAACAGGAACAGCGAAATTCTGTGAATCTACAAATTCTGCCAAGCAGCGCTGAGAATTTAAGTTGGACATTTTTCGAAGAAGTCTCTACATTAGACAATCAATTGCGCGGCAATGAAGAGGTGAGTGCCCAAATTAAGTTTAAAAAAAGTTTTTTTTTTTTTGAATAATTTTCTAAATGTCGGCCACTTAGCTATCTGAAAAGTATTTCACATTTGGCGCAAACCAACCGCAGCTAACAAATTTAAGCCTTACTCCAAACTTATAAATACCTAACTATTTTTTGGTTATTTTTATTTTACTTTACTTTTACAAAACATCTTAAAAACAAAGCAACGAAAAAAATCTAGGTTTCAAATGAAATATAGGGGTTTTCAAACAGAGGTGTTATTTTGATATTCAAAGAAAAATGCTATTTTTTAATATATGTAAATGATCGGATGTTTATTTCACTATAAAGAGGAAGGTGTGCCATTAATACTGGAAAATAACATCAAGCAAATGACCACCACGACCACGCTTACAGGACAATATCCTCTTCATGAAATTTTCCATAACCGAATTGCAAAGTGGCTGCCCTATGTCTCCGATAGCCTCACGAATTCCATCTTTGAGGTCTTGAATCGACACTGGGCTGTTGGCTGTTGGCGTAGACCTTCTCTTTCACGTGGCCCCAAAGAAAAAAGTCACAAGGTTTTAAATCACTAAATCTCGGTGGCCAATTGTGATCACCTCATCGAGAGATAACACGGTCCGAAAAATTGTGCCGTAAAACATCAATGGTTTCGTTGCTTGTGTGGCACGTAGCGCCGTCTTATTGAAAATAAGTGCTGTCCAGATCAATACCATCCAATTCTGGCCATAAAAAATCGTTAATCATCTCTCGATAGCGCAATCCATTCACCAATAACACCTGTTATTGGAAAACCCTTTATTAGGCGAGGAAAAAGAAATACATTATTTTTGTGGCAGCTGGCTTTCAAGCATTTTCTACCATTTTGTGTTTCATGCCAACAGTAGGTGTCGAAGCCAAGCCCTGCCTAGTCACGTTTTTTATGCATATACAAGGTGGCGCAAAATTAATCATCCATTTTTTTTTCAATACCTATTTTACTAACATAAAAATAAACATTTTGAGTGATGGAGTGATTGGAGGAGTAAAATCCATTATTTTCTCTGTAGATGGCCCCGATTAGGTTAGGTTAGGTTATGGTGGCAGTCGGTCCGTATGACCAACTCACTTAGACTTTACAGGTCCGTTGTAACACCACTGTGTGACACGGAATCTTGTTTATTTACTTTCATGAAACCATTTTGAGGCTCTTATGAAGCGCACGACTGGTCTGATCCCTGCGCCTGAAGTTCTGTAAGATAATTGAAAAAGGGTTCACCTAGACAACCTGCTCTGATTTTAGCTAAGGCTGGACAATTGCAAAGGAAATGCTCAACCGTTTCTTCCTCTTCCGCATCTCTACAGCTTCTACAATATTCATGGGAGAATACTCCTAGTCTCAAGGCCTTTCAAATAGCCAGTGGCCGGTGACACAAGCCACGACCTTCGAGATATCTTCTCTTGAGAGGCTAAGCAATTCCTTTGTCCTTTTCTTGTTTATTTGCGGCCATAGTAGCCTGGCTGTTACGCATGTATCTTCTTCTTCCCATGACCTATTGGCCTCTTGGATAATGTTGTTTTTTACTATTAATTTACTCGTGGCCAAAGGTATTCTAATGGTACTTTTATCACTGAACAGTTGAAGAGCAGTACCTTTTCTGTCTAGCTCATCAGCTCTACATTTCTTCAATATCTGTTTGTCCCGGAACCCAAATAAGGCTACTAAGGTACTTAGTATAGCCGCATTCATAGATGGCCTCAGTGATCAATACCCCGTAAAGTATCCATCATAGAATTTAAAGTTTACGCTCGTTGTCAAAGTGACATTCCTGACACTTGATAAAGGCGAAAAGGCGAAAATGTAACCCAGGCTACGGAATTGTGAATGGTATTTGCGGTAGTGATACTGTAACAGCCAATTACGTGCAATTGTGGTTTCGTCGATTCCTTTCAGGCTTTTTTGATGTTAAAGGAAATTTCGATAAAATCACAGAAATAATCGAGGTTGACCGGAATGTTGGTAGTCGCAGCATCGCTGAAAAGCTAAAAATCGACCATAAAACAATTACCACAAAAATAACTTATTTATTTTTCCTCAAACTAATATTTTTCACAATCAATCACTTTTTTCCTAAGCAAATAATTGAACTTCTTCCTGGACTAAAAATATTTTCTAAAACTACAACTCAAAATATTTCACACAAAATCGGAAATATCTCCAAATGCGATATTTAGACTGAAGATATTATGGCAAAACAGTGCAGAAATATACTTTATACTACAAGGTGGCGCAAAATTAATCATCCAATTTTGTTTTTGAATTACTTTTTGTTATGAATATAAATTGAGTGATAGAAATTTTGATTTTGATCTTCTATTTTTGTTTTTGAATAACTCGTTTACTAAATAAAAAATGAAAGGATTTTGTGAATACCTTTTTGATAAATAAGAAAAATGATTTTGACTGATTGACTGATTTTGCTCTTTCATTTTTGTTTTTGAATAACTTTGTTACTACGGAAAAAATCAAATGATTTTAAGTGATGGAAATCTTTTTTTTTTACCTTTACCGCTTCCATTTTTTTCTAATTGTACACTGCAGCTCTCTAGTTCGCAAGTGGCAAATATGTTTGGCGTACCCTATCCCTAGCAAAAATTATGAATCTTCTTATTGGGGGACTAATTTCGCGCCACCCTCTCAGTAAAAACTATTTATTTATAATATTATATAAAATATCAAACTTAGTTAAATTTAAAGTTTTTCAAAATTGTATCAAAAGTTTCCAATTTTTAACAAGAATTTGTAGAATTTTTGTGGGCATGCAGCTTTGTAGCTCCTTCAATTTTAAAACAATAGTCTGCAAGTTTCAAGTGAATGATATTTTTGATTTTTATCAATTTTTTTTCGCTGACGCGTCAAGCTTTTACACCAAAATTATTTTTAATAAAACATAGACCATTACTTTTTTTAGTAAAAAATGTATTTCATAACAAAAAGTGGCGCCAAATTAATTTATTATTGAAATTTTGTTTCTGAATCATTTTTTACTAAATAAAAAACAAAACGATTTTAAGTGATGAAAATTTTTATTTTAACTTTACACGAGAGTCCTACAGTTTTTTGTATAATACATTTGAGCAACTAAGGTTGTTAGTGCAAAAATAATCTATGGTTCTGGAAAAAAATTTTATTTGACGCCCCTTAAACAAACATCTTGTGCAACAAAAATTAAATAACGCCAAGTTTCAAGCTTGCACAAAGCTTTTTAAAATTTTTTTAAATTCCGTCAAAACTATCAACTTTCTAAGGAAATTTTTGGAAACTTTTTTGTACATGTGGTTTATTATAGCTAATTAAATTTTAGTTTAAGAAACTGCAAATTTCAAGTACCAAAAAAATACTTTTTATTTTTGGCAATTTTTAACTTTAATTTTCTTAGATGGACGCAAAAACCTGGCACTTAGTAGAGGATATATGACTAGAATAAGTAAACAAAACAAAAAGTCTGTAAAATAAGTAAAGTTTTACTCGACCATCCCAAATCGTTTGACTCTGTAGACCACGAACTTTTAACCTTCAAGCTTAAGGGTTTAGGGGTTGTCAGAGGCCCGAAAAAAGTATGATTTTCAATCATTTGTTTTTTTTTTGCTTGTCACTTGCTTTATTTTACAAAAATAAA
Organism: Anastrepha obliqua; assembly: GCF_027943255.1. Classification (NCBI taxonomy): domain Eukaryota; kingdom Metazoa; phylum Arthropoda; class Insecta; order Diptera; family Tephritidae; genus Anastrepha; species Anastrepha obliqua. Next base: position 15,367,808 of record NC_072893.1, read on the forward strand.
AACATAGCATTAATACATCATGTTTCGACTTGACTTAAGCAAAATTTCCAAAAAAAAAAAAAATAATTGTAAAAGTAATCGCTGTTTGTGTGGAGCCCGTTTCTCCAAAAGTTCCTTACGGTGATTCATATAAAATCAATCGGACAAGAGATATAAGTTTTATTTATTGATCCAATGATCCAACCTTTTCTTTCAAAATTAACAATACGTCGGCCTAAGGAATATTTTCCAGATTTTCGAGAAAAAAAACCGACCATTAATTGTTAAAAAAAATCAAAATTTTTGAGAAACAACTTCGATCAGGCACGAGTTTCTTATGTTTTTCAAAAGCAATATAAATTTATTGAAATCTGTCAATCGATGTTTAAGTTATCAGCAGTTCGAAAAACATAGTTTTGAGAAAAACTCATTTAAAGTTTTGCGAACGCTCCGGAGCGCCCGAACGCCCTTTGTTAACTCGAAAAGTATTTGTCGGAGCACTTCAAATTTTCACACAATATTTTTAAGAAATTATGCATTAAGAAAATGCAAAAAAAAATTCAATTTTTTTTTAATTCTGACTACTTCTATCTCTTTATTTCAATGCTTACTGCGTCTGTTCTTTTCTAAGTAAAATTATGATATATGTGACAGCACGGGAAAAACGTGCTCTTCTACATTTTATTACTGATGCACTTTCAAGAACCACGTTACTATTTTATTCACCGATTTCGAAAAAGCTTTCGACCGTATCGGAGCTCATGTCGTTTTAGAGCAATTATCTACCTGGTGTATAGGACCAAAGGTATATAATCTTATAAAATCCTTTTTAACCGGACGTAAATTTCAATTCAAAGTTAATGGCGAATTTTCTTACCCCTTTTGGGGGCGTCCATAAATTACGTGAGATGTTTAAGGGGGGAGGGGGTCGAGTCAAATCTCATCTAATCTTACTTTGGAGAGAGGGGGGGTCTCGGCAAATATCACGCAATTTTTTTTCTGATTGAAACAAAAAAAATTATACTATTTATATATCAGTCCGAATTTCAATTGTCCACTTAGAAATAATTCTCCTATAAATAATTTTAATAATAAAACTTTTTATGAGCTTACGATGCGGTTTTCCCTTTGCGGAAATAAAAAACAAAATATGACGAAAATGTTCCTTTTGATTTTCCATTTTTCAACGAACGCCAACCAAAAACTACGCAACTGAACTAAAAACTTTTCTTACTGAATGACAGCTGAATTGCCAACAATTAAATAACAAAATGTGTTTTACATTTGTACTACGTCTGCAAACCTAAAAATTCAACTGTAGCCATCTATGAGTGCAATTCGCAATTACTTAGTTGTCAACCCAATATCTATACTATAAAGGAGAATGTCTGCACGTTGTCCGCGCATCACTACGAAACGACAACACCAAATGACGTACAAATTTCTATACATTCATATTTTCACTCAATGAAGGTTATAGGCATGCCCCCAGTCCGCGCCACTACTCTCATTCGTCACTAATAATCGATATTTGCTTAAATTTAATCTAAAAAATCTTAGATTTTCCTATTTACCGCTATTTATAGCACACTCTAGACTTCATAATCCGCATAAGCTGTTCAACTATAACTCAAATGCAAAGTTCAAAAACGGTTTTATATAAAAAATTAAAAAAAAAAAAAATTTTGCTTGATATTTTTCTGATTGGTTGTTTTGATTTGTATTGTAATATTATGGTTATTAATAAAAAATTATTTTCTATGAAATTATTGTTCGTAATTCTTTTATATACATACATACATATCCTAAATCCCTCTAAACTACTCCTACGCGAGCGGGGCCGCGGGTTGAAGCTAGTTTATCATAAAAAATAAAAACAAAACGCAGGAAGAATAGTCAAAATGCATCATATTTGCATACATTTGTATAGGGTTACAGCCAGACGCGAGGTGCCCTGCAGAAAGTGTAACTTTTAAAATATTTTTTTTGTGCTTTTCAAGAAACCTTTTCAAAAGGGTTATATCCATAAACGGATAGAAATTTATTAGGTGCTCAACCAAGTTCTCGCTGTTTGTCAATAAATGTCCCCAGCAGTGTGTGCTAGTCGACATAACATAACATAACATAATCTAAACGTCATAAACCAAGCTTAGACATATGGTAAACAAACTCCTTCGGCACATTAGTGATTTTGTTTTGGTATCATAAACTTTTGGTTTTGTGAAAATGTCTGATTTTGTGCCGAATAATCGTCATTTGCGAGAAATGTTGATTTTCCTCTTTCATCCGAAAAAAAACGGCGGCTGAAGCGCATCGAGAGCTACAAAAAGTTTATGGAGATGCTGCTTTAAGTGAAACAACCTGCCGACCTGCAAAGACGGTGATTTTAATGCTGACGACCGTCCGCGTAAGGGAAGACCAAAAACCGTCGAAGTCGCTGAATTGGAGGCATTGGTCAATGAGGATCCGTGTCAAACGCAGAGCAACGAAGAGCTTGCTTCAGTATTAGGAGTTACCCACCAATCCATTTTCGAGCGATTGTATGCTTTGGGAATGATTCAGAAACAGGGGACTTGGGTTCCTTGTGAGTTGGAACCAAGGGATGCTGAACGTCGTTTTTTCGCGCCTATGAACAAATGCTCCAGCAGCAAAAAAGGAAAAGTTTTCTTCATTGCATCGTGACGGGTGATGAAAAATGGTCTCATTACAGCAATCCAAAGAAAAGAAAGTCATGGAGACTGCCCGGTCATGCTTCTGCGTCGTCACCTCAGCCGCATATTCACGCTGCGAAGGTTATGCTATGTATTTGGTGGAAACAAGTTCTTGTTATTTATTATGAACTGTTAAAGCCAAGCGAAACCATCACTGGGGATCGGTATCCACTTCAGTTGATGCGATTGAGCCGAGCACTGCGCGCGAAGAGGTCGCAATACGCGGCATGACAACGCTCGTTCTCCCGTTGCCAAACCCGTCAAAACCCACCTGGAAACACTGAAATGGGAAATCCTACCCCACCCGCCATATACTCCAGATATTTCGCTGTCCGATTATCACCTATTCCGATCGATGGCACATGGTCTAGCTGACCAGCAGTTCCATTTATATGAAGACATCCAAAAATGACTTGATCCGTGGATAGGGTCAAAAGATGAACAGTTTTACCGCGACGGTATACGAGATCTACCAGAAAGATGGGAAAAAGTAGTAGCCAGCGATGGGCAATACTTTCAATGATTCACTTGTAACCATTATTTCAGAATAAGGTTGTACTTTCATCAAAAAAACAGCGAGAACTTAGTTGCACACCTACTCAATTTTTGGAAGCTACCTAGAAGCTCAAGTCGTTAGCTATGATACAAATAATCAAAAAATGTCTGGCCAGACCCGGGTGCCGAATGGAAGACTAGAACTTCTTAATTATACTCATAAATAATTGATTTACAAGTAAAGGGTTTTACAATAAGGGCGGGTAGATGTTGAAATAGAATGTCGTGGCGTTTGCTGTGTAGCACGTAGCACCGTCCTGCTGAAACCAGGTCCATATGGCTCAATATGGGCCATACGAAATTGCAAGCGCCACCACGTCTACCGAAAAATGGTTGTTGATAAAATTTTATCATTTGAACGTGCGTCGCGTAACTTGCCATGATGATTTGGCATAAACAACTGAATAATAAACAAAGACAGATGTCACCAAAACAAAATGGCTGCCACAGGGCGCCAAAATCGGCCCGCGCCAATTGAAAACCCCTTTATAATATTTGCTATATTTTCTTCTCAATCAACAAAATTTATTATTACATTTTTTGTTCAAACATCTGTATTAGTCTGAAATTGGTTTTGTTGACTAATTTTTGCTTCAATAAATAAATAAAAATATTTCATTCCCATATACCATATGACCCTTCATAAGTCTTACTCTACTATGACACCTCAAAAAAGATTAAATTTCCTAAGCTAATTTTATGAAACCCAAAACTCACCTGGCCCCAAAAAGTAGACTACATCAAACATCTTCCCAATTAATCCCACTCGCACTTTGTGGCAATTCGCAAGCAGATAGAATCGGCTGTTCCCACAATTTAAAACAATTTGAGTTTCCATGAAATCACAAAATTTGCAAATTGAAGCCAACATCTACACACGCCACTAAGCATGTATGTGTATGTGTGTGTGTACAACTACATGGCTTATACTATGAGCACCTCTCGTTTGGGTAGAGAATGAAAATGTTATTCATTTTATAGGGCGACCGCAATTACATCAATTTTATGTAGAATGACAACAATAATAAATTTTTAAAGGCGGACACATGTTGTTTTGAAGTTTTTGTTGTTATTGTAAACTTGTTGTTGCTACTATCGTTTGCACGCTTATTTTGTAATAGGGAAAACACTTGGCATACTCGATTAGGGAATTGTGAAAAGCCTAAAGATGCCAAGGAAGTCATTCACACACGTGCATGCCTACTTACTTACACACATACATACATACATAGATAGACAGATAGTTGTGTAGTAGTGAGCAGATATGAAGTGATTGCAACCGCACGCACAATATGCCACAGATAGGAACTAATGCGATGACAACAACTGTGTCGTCGACAGACAAACTACTCAGACAACAGAGTCTACTAAAATGCAAAGGTTAGTTGGTGGAATATTAATCGGGCATGAATGGGAATGGGGATGCGAAAGTTAAGGGTAGAGGAGAATGGCAGACCGGTATGCTTGACAGTGTGGTCGGCACAACATAAACGACAATAGAGTAGCAACATTAAATTACACACATCCGGTCAGGATATGTAGTTTGCTAAACACAGTCAAACAGATACTAATACACAGCCACACACACACATCTATGCAACACACATTGGGATAGTAATTTTTCGGCGGTGCCACATGTGTGCGACGTACGATTGCGAAGAGCAGATCGCGTAGAAGTACTTGTATGTCCGCATACTCATTTTATGCCTAGAATACATACACATCTGCACACATACATGCATGCACACACACATACAGGTATGTAAAAAAGTACTCAAGTTGTTAGTCGGCCGTTTCGCTTTACTGTTGCTGTTAGCACTTGTTGTATATTGCATTGTTCTTGTTGTTATCTTAGCGGCATTGCATTGCAACTGAGCAACAGCTTTTTCATATACTCACTTTGCTCTTGTTTTTGTTATTGTTAATGTTGCAACTCTAGTACGATTGTGGCAATAAATGTGGTAACATCACAGCCGGCATTGCAACCAGACTACTTTTGAAAACATTTGTGATTTGAGTGTTCATTCTCCTCCAAGGAATTACTAGAATACCTTAAATTTACCCACTGTCAAGGGCATTATTTGAACAACTTCATTGCGCTGGCCATGTGCAACTCCGAGTATGCCCAACTCTTTTATTCTGAAGTACATTTTACTTCAGTAGTTTATTGTTTCAAATCACATCTAAAAAATTCTCCCTTGCCAATTGGATAGCTGACAAATCATTCATATTACACCCACCACCACTTCCTTGTGTTGTGCAGAGAGTCAAGGTAAGCAGCGTCTTTTAATTAGTTGGTTAAATCACAGGGTCACAGAAACCTGCCACGTCGAAATATTGAAAGAAAAACGCGTCTGATGCCCAGATTCGATTACAGCATGGAGATCTTAGACGGCGCAAATAAGCCTATTGTGAAAATAAATAACTCCATTTCTTACGAACCCAGCCTCAACAGTGAAAAGTGTATTGGCAAGAAGGCGAGGATTTTCAGCATAATTGCACAGAAAGCATCGGCAAAGATCCAAACGTGCCTGCCGATCAAGCTCTTAATAATCTTGATCTCCTGACCGTAGGATTAGACTTCAGTGGTAGATTAGCAGCCTCCTCGTGCGAACTAATCCACTACAAAATGAGAGCGAAGCTTCATATAGGGATTGGTTGGCTATATAGCCGCGGAACGGTGGAATTGGTGACCATTAAACATATCAGCTTGGGGAAAAATAAATCCATTATTATCTCGGTAGCTGGTGGCTGGAGTGGTCCATGTCTCGTAAAGTATCGATCAAACAATTTAAATTTTATGCTCGTTTAAGGGTAATATTTTACGGAAATTCTTCTGTTTTTTGTTTGTTTCATTCAATTGTGAGTTTCAGGATGTGAACAATGGAAGTTCACAAAGGAAAATTCGGCACATTTTACAGTTTTTCTTTTATAATGACGAAAATGGAAGACAGGCCGCTGAAATTCTAAATGCTTTTATGGCGCCGATACTGCAACAGCTATGCAATTTTGATTTCGTCGACTACGATCAGGTATTTTCGATGTTAAAGAAAATGTCGATAAAATCACAAAAATAAGTAAAGTAGGCCGGTAGGTTAGTAGTCGTCGTATTGCCCAGAATGGATTTATTTTTCTCCAAACTAATATGTGTATACCAAACTAATATAGCGGCCGCCGTAGCCGAATGGGTTGGTGCGTGACTACCATTCAGAATTCAGAGAGAGAACGTCGGTTCGAATGTCGGTGAAAACACCAAAATTAAGAAAAACATTTTTCTAATAGCGGTCACCCCTCGGCAGGCAATGGCAAACCTCCGAGTGTATTTCTGCCTTGAAAACGCTCCTCTTAAAAAATATCTGCCGTTCGGAGTCGGCTTGAAACTGTAGGTCCCTCCATTTGTAGAACAACATCAAGATGCACACCACAAATAGGAGGAGGAGCTCGGCCAAACACCCAAAAAGGGTGTACGCGCCAATTATATTTATATATATTTTATATGTGGATATAGTATTTCCTTTTATTCCTTACCTTGGTATCTCATCATGTCCTATCCTTGCCCCTACCCTGATCCGAGGAGTTATGCGACACCTCGTCCACTAGATGGTTTTAAGCCAGGGATAACCTGTTGTATTATAATGGCGCTCTGCTGCTGACACTGGGTCACCTCAGGAGGTAGAATGAGATTGCCATGGTAGAGCGGACTGCCATGGTTGACGTTTCCTCTTTCCCACTTAATTATCTAGTTCGTTACACTCGTCACGTTCAGTAGCGATTATGAGAATGAAATATAAACATAAAAACACCTTACTTCGAATATCCAAAGTATTATAAAACTAAATCACAATGCCTCGAGAAGATCAGCTCTTTCCACAGGAAAAACCATAAATACGAGCGGCTATAAATACGGGCAGTCTGTGGCCAAGACAAAGGATAATGTCCGCCCCGCCTCTTCAGGGACCACCTGCTTGGCAGCGAGGCCCTTACTGGCCACCAAATCAATAATCTCCAGTCTGGCACAAGATAAGATTTTTTCTTTTTTTTACATCCCCTTTATTGATTACAATCAGTTATATATTAACAAATGCAATCTTTTTACGATTAGACCAAAAAGACAAGTTGATGATGATACTCCATCCACGTCTGGTACGTCAATAATAGATCCTTCTTTGTAATTAGACACTTGGAAGACAAGAACTGCCCTACCGAAAGACAAGCTGATCCTGCCGCTTCATCACTCTAGATGACACAAGAACTCCGGAAGGAGTAGCACTCAAAATACATGTTAGCGGCGTCATACTACATGGTTCAGCCAATGGTTTCGGGTGCTCGTCTTTTCGACATCACCACTTCCTCGGATAGTATCACCAAGGTAAGGAAATAAGTGCTTTACAAGGGTACTATCGTACCAAATGATCAGACTTCAGAATCCTTGATACACTGAATGATATACGAGTAGAGGACCTGGCCAATGAACAGTCAGACTCCAAAGTGTCCAAACACCGGATGAAGGTATTGGCGGAGTCCAAAAGATCTAAGGTGTAAGCAACCAAGGTTGCCAATATTGTAACAAAAGAATCGTGTACGGAAATAGCAAAATAATGTTTTATTATAGCGATGACTGAGACGTTCCCGAAGATGGTGCGATACGGCTAGCAAACTGAACAAACTGTACAAGACCTCCACCCAGTTGCTGGGATGCGGGATGGTTCGTGTGAAATTAGTAATTTGCGGTGTTGTTGTTAAGGTGGTTGAACATTTCTGAGCTGAAATGCACCTACTTAGTGACCAGCACCGTTTTACTACCACTATCTCGTGTGATTATGATTTTTTTTTTTTTTTTTGCGGTGGATCCGTGGTACGTTTTTTTACAGATGGAGGGACGTTTGCTTCCTCCAAAAGGTAGATGGTTTTTCATGAGGAGCTTTTTTTATGGAAGAAATACACTCGGAGATCTGTCATCACTGCCGAGGGACCACCGCTATTTAAAAGCATGTTTGTGTCATTTGGGGATTCAAACCACTGTACCACCGAACGGTAGTCACACACCAACTCAATCGGCCACGGCGACCGCCAAATATACCTATTTACTTAAGCCATTAATCGCGTAGGGGAGCTTTTCCGGGAACCCGCACTTAATGTGGTCTTAGGGGGAAGACATCACCAACAAGCCAGAGTAAGAAAACATACCAGTTTTAAAAATAAAGCGCAGAAAAGATTCCATACAAGAGTAGACGTTTGAACTAAGAATTAAAAAAAGTGGATGCACGGGCAAAAAAAAATGTTTTTTTTTTTTTTAATTTTGGGCATATCTTAATATAACCAATTATTACATAAATAATAGCACCCTTAAGTGTCTAGGACGATTTCATATTATTTATTTATATTATATAAAATCATTAAATAAAATTTACATTAGCTGCAAGAACCTCCTTGATCCGGATCCGGAAACGATTTCTTGGTCGCAGCAAATGCTTCTAATACATATAGACCATAACGGTATAAACTGCAGAGTTCAGAAAAGAAATGATGTTATAATGAAGCTTATTGATTTCCCACTCCATTACGCCATATACTACGTAGTCATCCAAGGTAAGAAGGTCTGGGGAGTTAGCCGCTGGTGTTATAAGACCGTCAAAAATCAACCCGACTTTTGTGACACTTGAAACATGAACTTTATTACAGCAAAATTTCTTCTTTATTTGCAAATTTTTAATACAGAATCTAAAGGATCACAGTAATAAATTGTTCATTAATTTTAATACAAATGTAATAAATAATTCTTTCTTCTTTTTTACATTTAACAAAACTATAAAATATTGTATAAAAATATGGTAATTGTCTCTGCTTCGGGCTGCTTCAACCACTCCCAATATGTTCACTCTCTTATGTTACGTCGTCAAGACATTTGCTTCCTTTAAATTCCTCGTTTTCCTTCGATTTTACTTTGCCCGATCAGTTGCAACAACTCATATTTAGGAACAAAATATGCGGTTTTGCGTCGCTTTATCGTTAATAACAGCTCTCTATCCTTTCTAAGTTTCGTTAAGACTTCTTTGTTACTGACTTTGTCTGTCCACGATATTTTCATCATTCGCTGATAGCACCACATCTCAAACGCCTCTAATTTATTCATACTTGTAACCTTTAGTGTCCATGCTTCCACACCGTACAACAAAACAGGCTAAACGTAACATTTACGGTACCAAATACCCAATTTTATGTTCAAACTTTTAATGGAAAGACCTTTCCTGTAATTGAAGAGATCCTGCCTCGCTGCTTCAATCCGACAGCAAATTTCTCTGTCATTTGTCCATGTTTCGCTAAGACAACATCCGAGGTACTTAAATCGCGACACTTTTTCGATCGGATTGTCATATACATAAATGTTTGAATTGGTGATTGGTTGAAAGTTTTTTGAAACAACCAAGAATTTGGTTTTTTGGGTGTTAGTACTCAGGCCGTATTGCGAACTTTTTCCTTAAAGAAAGGAGATATTGCAGGTCATTAATTTTGTCAGCCAATATTGTGATGTCATCGGCAAATCGTATGTTATTTATTATTTCGCCGTTGACTTTTATTCCTAAGTTGATTGATGCCAAAGCTTCTTCAAATATATATTCTCGGAATAAAAGCATTGGTGATAAAACACATCTTTGGTGAACTCCTCTTTTGATTGAAATATCACTCGTCACATCATTTTGTAGTCTCACGTTCGCAGATTGGCCCCAATACAAGTTGGAAAATCATTTTATTTATTTTTCATTAATGTCCAATTGCCTTAGAATGTCAAATATTCAATCTGTGATTGTTCTAGGGAATTGGTAAAGTAGTGGTTTCCTTTCTTGCCTTCTACTTCGCTTTTTAAGTGCCGTCCTATGAGATACCCAAACGCCATTTAAGGGGGGAAACCGTTTCAGATGGATCAAAAAATCGATTTTTTTTATTGCATAAATCGTTAGTATAACTACTCAGGAGTATGTGGTAAAAATTTTAAAGCGAAATTCGCATTATTCCCGTTTCTATGAGCACTTAAGGTAGGATTCTACTGTAAAAATCAAATTTTCATGGATTTTGTTTTCATACTTGTATTAATTTAATTAGTAAAAAAAAGTTTAGGGTTACATAAACACAGGTCTTGAGTGTACAAAAAAATTTTTTAAATTTATTTTCATTTCAAAATGGCAGCTGTACAGCCGCTCCCCCGAAACGCCTTTTGAAATCTGCCCACACTGTCGCGCATTTAAAAAAAATCTGAAATGAAAAAAACCAAATTTTTTTTATTATATATCATTATTTTTAGTTGTTAAGCCTATTACTTGCAAAAAAAAATTTTTTTGTAAAATTTTTGAAGTTTTTTAAAAAATCGACATTTTTTTGTTGTCATTTTGTTATTAAAAAAGGGGTTATAAATAATAAATTTTTTCCCACCATAGCTTTAAAAACTAGTAAATATTGTTAAAAATATACTATCAATGTTTGAGCTTGATATGTTAATTTTTCACGGAGCTGTGATGTTGTCAATTTTGAAAACGTGGTTTCGAGAAAAACACGCTTAAACAATTTTTCATACTTACAGCTTAATCAGCTATTCCTGCCCCATATAACATTTCGTCTGCTCTTAATATTTCATTATCCTCTTCAAGAAGAGCCTCTGTACGAGCTTTTCGGGCTTCGTGGGTGGATTCAGAGCGACGTTTAACCTTTTTCTTCTCACGACGATTGTGGACGAAAATCGCATATTCATAGCATATGACCGTAAACCGCTCGAGCGCTCAGTTTATACCTGCTTTGCTAAAACTTTTATAACTTGAAAACTATTCAAGATTTCTTTTTAAGATTTTCATGGAACATTCTGGAGTTTTTTCTGAGTATGTTTCAACAAAAAGTAAAAAATCGATTTTTTTTTAGTTTTACAGTAGAGGCCCCCCTTAAGTGAATGCGCATTGGTTCAGCACCGTAGCGCGCGTTAGTTATAACGACGTTGTTCTCGAAACTACTTTTTTCAACTGGTGGGAATTCTAGCTTAAAAAGTTATCTCCCAATCGTTCTAAAATTTTTCGGGATTTTTTCTTTATTCAATTCTAATCTATATGAACCTAATTCTGGGATTATATTATTATTTAAAATATGTATTCAAGCGCCTCAAAGATACTCAATTTTCAATATTTTTTTACCACAATTAGGTTTATATTCTTAGGAAGTACGTTATTAATACAAAAAAATTGCTGTTGATTTCAGAGAAAAACTGCAACTTCAGGAATTTCCACCAGGAAGACACTCGGATGGTGATCGCCGATGGACAGCACGCTCTAACGCCACTATCTCCCGCGGAAATAGCTTCAAAAAAATTTAAAAGTGTACCTAAAAACATAAATAAAATATCATCTAAACTTAAACAATTTCTGATTATTCTGTCTTTGTTCAAAATATTCTCGAAAAACACCAAAATTTTGGCCTCCTAAACCGGTTTGCCCCCTTAATTGCGTGATGCCTAGGGTGGTTAAATTTCAAGGGCCGATATTGAATGTGAACCACACCCAAACGTTAAGTTGTTTTTTGCGTTTCATTTGACATTTTTCAATTTCAGACTAACTCAATTTGAATTATGGAAAGAGACACAATCGAGCAACGCGTTAAAGTTATTCAGGCTTATTATGAAAGCAGGCGTTCAAATCAAAATGCATATCGCGCACTTCGCGTACAATCGGAAAAATTGTGCAAAAGTTTGAGCAAACCGGGTCTGTAGGAGACGTGAAAACACCAGTGCCGAAAAACCAATGCACTCACAAAGAGTGACTGTTTGGTGTGGTTTATGGGCCGGCGTCATCATTGGGCTGTATTTTTTCCAAAATGAGGCCGGTCAGGCAGTTACTGTGAATAGTGTACAGCTAACGAAACAATGGCCATTTTGCGCGAAAAATTTGATGGCCGAATAATCTCACGTCGTGGCAACGTGACAACCTGATCCTGGCAAGCAGCGCTCTCGATACCAGCTCTGGAATCCTATTAGTATGAAGTATTTAGAAGATCTTGACTACACCGTGGACATCGCACTTTTATCATGGAATGGCGGACACATACAAAGCAAACTTAGCCACCTAAGCTCCCAAGCCAAAAACGTTGGACTGGAAAGCAATGTCGGGAAAACTAAAATCAGTGCATGGAAATCAACACCTTGCTACAAAACAGGTTCACAATTTATGGGGGAGCCACTAAGGGACAGCTTCAGCTATCTAGAAAGCCAAATTATCCTGGACGGTGGAGCAAAAGGCGATATCGATGCGAGAATCAAAAAAGCCAAAGCTACTTTTGCAAGCCTCAAAAAGTTTCCTACTGAACTACGAATTTTTAATTCGAATGTTAAATCCGTCCTACTAAATGGCTGTGAAACGTGGTTGATGTCTGTATGTGCAACGCAGAAGCTGCAGACATTTGTAAACCGATGTCTAAGAACAACTCTTCGTACCTGGTGACCCCACAATGGGATTTCAAACGAGCAACTTTTCAGTCGAAGCAGACAAAAACCAATTGACATTGAAATACGAGAGCGCAAATGGAACTGGATTGGTCATAGTGACCGACAAAAGTAGAATGGCACTGGACAGGAACCCGCAAGGGACGCTCTAAGGAACCTGCCGATGTAGCAGTAATCAAGAATTTTTACAAATTGACGAATCTGGACCCAAATTAAGACGAGAGCGAGAAGTAAACAACATTGGAAAGCATTTATTTCGGCACTATGCGGCCAAAGACGGCGCGATAGCAGCTAATAATAATAATAATTCAAGTTATTGTTTGCTCTACTAGTCACCTTTCTGTTAATTTAATATTTTTCAATTCGACTTTACAGATTTTTTCAGTCAAATACTTGTCGAATACTTCCTTTTATGTCTCTTAGAGCCTTGCTACAAATATTCATGTTTTTTACATACACACAAATACAGAAATATTACTTTCGTAAGTGCCTAAGTGTGTATTTCCTATGCATTGCCGAAAAATTTCCGTATGTTACCCAAGCGTTGGCGTGCACTTTTAAGTTTAAATAAATGAAGGTATGTATGTGTATATGTACATGCATAGACCCTCATACACATACTCATACAAATACATATTTTCCAGCATGCAATTAACGTGCGTACGTGCGTGCTTGTGTGCGTGCAGCGAGACACCAGACGACATTTTATGAGTGCACGTCTCCAACGTGTAATGGCTATAGAGTCAATTGTAGCTTCGCATGGGTATACACTTGCACATACACATACATACACACATGTGTATGTATGAGTGTACGAATGTGAGCTTACGACGGCGTGCGTGTAATAACCGCTTGTCTGCAGATACTAAATCAACTCAATCGCATTTGCATTCATTTCATTACATGCAGAAAACCTCGAAAAAGGCGAGAAGAAGGGGTAGGCAGATTTTGTAGGGCGGCCAACTGGTGTTCCAACGCACAGAACAAATAGAGTTACAGCTTCTTGATAGAGATATGAGGGGTTTGCTCCAAACGCATGCGGTGCTCCTGCTTGCCAGCTGTCGAAAATACATCTAGTATTACTATTTTGGAGCAACTACTTCACACACACACACCACACACAGTTATTTACTTAGTATGTGCACATACTTTCACACACATTTGTGTCTCTTTCTGCGCCACACACCCAAGCACCCGCACACTCCCCAACTCACATTTCACTCTCAACAAGCGGATTATGGGTTACATTCATAATAATAAAAGCGTTTTCATTTAGTCGCCGTACAAAATATCCTTGTACAATATCCTTGTGAGCGCTTACAATTTTCCATGTTTTCATTTCATTGCTACACCAATGGCAACCGCACACACACATGTACGCATACCTGTAAATATATTCCAACAAACAAATGCGCAAATATGAGGACAAGCACCTCTACTGCATAGCTAACATGCAAAGATACCCGTAAGTTCTAGCAGTAGTCAGTGGGAGTGCCAAATATTGCTGCATGGACAGCCGGCGCATTTTACCGCGCAATTGTAATACCAAATGAATGAGAATTTTCGCCGGTAACAAGTTAACTTTACAGTCCCTGAGGCTTCAACTCCTACACAGCCACACATAAGCACATACAAACTCACGTGAAAGTCAAATTTTCTAACATCCCAGCTGGAATTTGGGTTCTACATATATTCAACTAGGGATGCTATTTTTAGGAGTGAACGTCTCCTTTGTCTGTGAATACTTTTATTGCCTTCGCCTTGTATAGAAAGTTATATTAGTTTGGGCAAAAGGAAATCTAGTACTTTTTAGTAAGATTTTTGCGCAAATGGTTTAAAACTGGTTCATGATCGACCTGCAGCTCCTGAGCAATGCTATGACTACTAGCATACCGGTCAGTTTCGATTATTTTTATGATTTTATCTGCAATTTCTTTAAGAGACTAGGGGTGGTCAGAGGCCCGAAAAAAATCTGATTTTCAATAATTTTTTTTTTTTGCTAGTCAATTCCTTTATTTTACAAAAATAAAAACATAGCATTAATACTTCATGTTTCGACTTGACTTAAGCAAAATTTCAAAAAAAAAAATTCATAACTGTAAAAGTTATCGCTGTTTGGGTACAGCCCGTTTCTCCAGAAGTCCCTTCCGGTAATCATCACAAGTCTTTGGAAATTCTTCTAAAATCAATCGGACAAAAGAAATTAGTTTTATTAATAGATAATTTTGTGCCTGATCGAAGCTTTTTTTCAAAACTAATAATACGCGGCCTAGGGCTCAGGAAATATTTTTCAGATTTTCAAGAAGAAAACCGACAATTAATTGTTTAAAAAAATTGAAAATTTTGAAAAAAAGATCCTTTGATGATATACGAGTTTTTCATGTTTTTCAAAAGCAGTATAAATTTAACTAAGATCTACCAAGTGGTTTTTAAGTTACAGGGATCACCAGTTCAAAAAACATAGTTTTGAGAAAAACGCATTTAAAGTTATGCTATCGATTTATGTGGAGTTATACGAATTATTTAATAACTTACACTGTATCATCAATTCCTGGGGCATATAATAGTTCCTCAGCCGTCATAGCAGCTTCCAAAATTATCTTGAAACCTTTTGAAAATCACGTCCTATGGTAAACTACTTAAAAAATAATTTCTTTTAACACACAACTATCGACTGTTCAGAGCAACGACTACAGGCATACAGACAACAAAAAAATATTTTTCAGCAGAAAATTGTAAATATATATAGTAGGGTATGTATAGGGAATATATGTATATATATTTAGGTATACTTATATATACATCAAAATGGACATTCATAACAATAAAACCTAAGAAATCGGTTGCTTGCAGCTATTGCTAGCTACTTGCTCTCGAACACTCCGGAGCGCCCGAGCGACCTTTGTTAATTGTTGAATAACTCGAAAAGTATTTGTCGGACTCACTTTAAATTTTCGCACAATATTTTTGAGCTACTATTACTCAAGGAAATGGAAAACCCAAAATCCAATTTTTTGAAAATTTTGACTTCCCCTAAACCCTTAACATCAAAAATTCCTGAACGAAATCGAAGAAACCAAAAGTAGTTGTTCCAGTATCGGCATCATAAAGACCATTCACAATTTCAGCGGCCTGGCTTGCATTATCGCCTTTATCTAAGAAAAATTGTAACATGTACCGCAAGATTCGGCCAGACTCAGCAGGGTCCTCTCCAAGGACCACTCTTGTAAAACTCTTGTCAAAAGAGAGAATGGGGACTGGGCTGCATTTACAGGCGAATCTTTAAAAATCCTTGTTGATGCCCATTTCCCGGCAAATGCTATTGCTCCAGTCAATAGCGAAGGCGCAAATCGGCAGGAGGGGTTACCTGCGATTTCCCTGACAGCTGTCCTGTCCGTCAACAGAATAAACTGGACAATCGATAGCTTTCCCATTTCAAATTACCAGGTATCGATGGTATCATGCGAATAATGCTTCAGAAGACTAAAACCTTGGTGGTGCCCGTTCTTCAAAATATCTTTATGGCGTGTATCTCGTTAAAGGGGTTAGGGGTAGAAAGACCTATCTACCTTTGGATCTCATCCCTGCTTGGGGGTAGGGAAATAAATGCTGTGGCAGGAGGGGCTAGAATCACTAGGTTCGTACATAGGGGTACACCGCAAGGCGGCGTTCTCTCGCCCCTCCTTTGGCTAGTAGCTGTGGATGAAGCTTTAACTCTCTTAAACAGTGGTGGGGTAAGGGTTATAGCATATGCCGATGACTTGGTATTAATGGTCTCAGGTCCCTTCCTATCAGTAATGGCTGAAATTTTGGAATTTGCACTGGCTACACTCAGAAGTTGGACTACCAGTTGCGATCTGAGAGTCAACTCTGACTAAACGGAGTTGATGCTATTCAAAATGAATGATGCTATTCAACTCCGTTTTGTCAGAGTTGACTATGAGACCGCAACTTTTAAGCTTGCAAGACTTAACAACTACAGTCTTACTCTCTCATGGGAAGTCAAGCATCTTGGTGTAATACTTGACTTCAAGCTCCACTGGAAGCTGCACATAGAAAATCGAGTTAAGAAGGCCAATATAGCCTTCTACGCCTGTAAATCTATGTTCGGCAAAAAATGAGATCTTAAGCCACGTGTCGTACTGGATGTGCAACATAGTGGTTCTGCCAATTTTGACATATGGTTGCCTAGTTCAGTGGGTAGCTCCAGAGAACTGTAGGTGTGGGCATCACTGGTGCTTGTCGAACATGTGCCTCTGCTGCGCTCAACGTTATTCTGCAGTTACTTCCCGTGGATCTGCAAGTTAAATCCATTGCTGCTGAAAGCGCTACTAGGTTGAAGGAGATTGGACTCCGGAGGCAGCTTCCTGTAGGACATAGTAGCATCTTGAAGCAGATCTCCCCTTCCTTCTCTGTTCTTCGCACTGATCTCTGCATCCGCAAACTGGGTTTTGAGGGTTGTGGTAGGGCCCCCTTTCCGAGCAGGGAAGATTGGAAAGAGGCGAGAGTCGGCTCAGATATGGGTATCTCTGTTTTTACTGACTGATCCAAGATGGAATCTGGAGTGGGAGTGGAGGTTTTCTTTAAATCAGCCAGCATTTCGGATTCCTTTAAACTGCCGGAAACGAGCAGCATTTCTCAAGGAGAGGTCTTCGCGATCGTGCAAGCATGGAAAACGCTTCGGAATCGCTGTTGGGAGGAAGACATTAATATTTTTTCCGATGGCCAAACTGGAATCAAGGCCCTGTCGCGCCATATTGCAGCTCTCTTCTGGTTAACTCCTGTAAGGGGGAACTCAAACGTCTCGAAAGATTTCCCTTATCTATGTTCCTGGACACAGGAATATAGAGGGAAATGAAATTGCCGATGAGTTTGCCAGGAAGGGGTCGACAGAACCAGTTTCAGCTGTCCCCCTCGCAGACATCGGTGTCCCTTTGTCGGTTGTTGAAGGGAAACTACACAATTTCTTTCTAAAAAAAGCGCACGACAGATGGAGGTCTGTCTCTTCGTGTGCTATTTCGAAAACACTATGGCCTCAATACGATTAAAGCAGAACGCTAAGGTGATGGAAATCTCCCGCCATTCAATGTTCAAACTCATTGTCAAAACTTGACAACAAGCTTAAATTTTAAATTGTTTAATCGATATTTAGCGAGAAAAAATTATGGCTTTGTTTCCCTCCAACCTAAAGTTAACCATTCCAGGCTTCGTTATTGAGTTGGGAATAAGTTCTTAGCGTTTTTACCGAAGATTTTTATTTGAACAAAAAACAAACAGTGTACTAATTAAGTTAGGGTTATATTGTATATATCTCCGATAAATAATAATAATAATAATATGCACCTTTGCCATTTACAACCTCTTCCCATCTCTCGGCCAATTTGTTGATGCCGTTCTGCCAAAAATTGCCTGGTCTGGTTTCAAAGAAGTTGTCCAGCCATTTTTAAGGGCCTCTTTGTTATCGAAGGTAACACCTTCATATGGTTTGACAGGGAACAGAAAAGATCGTCATCGGTTCGTGCAAGGTCCGGGGAATACGGCGTATGCTGAGGAGCCCCATTCGAGTTCTTGGAGTGCGGCTTCGACGACTGCAACACGGGGGCCTGGCGTTGTCGTGAAGGACACTTAGTGTGTCCAATTGGCGAGAACACGAGAAAGAAACGACTGGCGCGCTTTCTTAAACTCGATCAAAATCGTATATTGTCATGATACTTGTTTTGAAAATAACCAGAAGTACATAAGCACACGTAGAAACGTAGAGAACGTAGGTTCGAATCTCGGTGAAACACAAAAATTAAGAAAAACATTTTTCTAATAGCGGTCGCCCCTCGGCAGGCCATGAAAAACCTCATCATAAAAAATATCCGTCATTCGGATAAAACTGTAGCTACCTCCATTTGTTGAACAGCATCAAGAAAAACGCCATAAATTTTTGGAATTATTTTGTTAACTTCTGCCTAATCTCTCGTCCCAGCTTCATATTGTATGCCTTCCTGATCAGTCAAAAATTGTTGTTGTTTATTTTTTTCCAGTGGACGAGATGTTCAGGCTTCATTTGTTGTTTTTGATAGCCTTGATTCGTGCGTGTTTTAGCCAAGCTTCGAATGATTGAAAACAACTTACCCTTAGTTTCATAAACCTTAGCATATCGACCCTACACATACCCTCATAATGTTTTATAGATGTCTCTATACATATTTTATAATAACGAAAGAACTGACAGGCTGAAAAGCTCTAAAAGTAACGGCCAGCTGCCTCAAACGAACAACAGCTACCTGTGCGCATCAAACTCTCCTCGTTCAGTTACATTTTCTACTATAACTTGGTATTTTTGGAAAATTTTTCAATCGACTTGCACAAAAATGCGTCTAAAACTATAAGAAATAATAATCTGTAAAAAAGAATTGATTTTTTGAAAATTCTGGACGTATGGAACCCCTTAAAATGTAACAATTTTGCTCAATTTGACCTTGTAGTATATTTCATTTTACACTTTGTTAAATTCGTTTGTAATACCTATTTTATTGTTTTTGTTTTGTAGGCAGACAAAACTATTTCTTTTATTTTCTTTTTTTTTTGTTTTGCACACGAAACCATTCCTGACGAATTAAAAAAACTGTTTTAATGATTTCGGTGCATTTTTATCAAGCTAAGCATCCATTTATTTCTCCAATTAACTACAATATTTTGAAGCAAAAAGAAGACTTTCTCCTATTTTAGCTTCTACAATCAGCTCCGGTCAGCTATTGGCTTTTGTGCTTACCCTTAGAGCAAAAAATATTTTAATTGAGTAAATACAAATTAATCTATTTGTATTTTAACAGCAATAAATAATCTTGACTGCAAAAAAATGACTGCTTCGAAGGAAGTTGCCCGTGTACGATCGTTTTTTATTCAAAATAAACACTCATTTATATTCATTAATGTACTAGAAATACATTCGTTTTATATACATAAAATTATGGATATTTTACTCAGAAGTTTTAATTTTTCACATTTTCGATTCCTTATTTACCAAAATAGCTCTGACGTTTTTATCGATTTTCTCACAAATAAAATTGGGTTATAACCAAGGCGAATCTCTTAAAGGTGGTGCTGGTAAATCAGCTGATTTGTTTTTTTTTTCTTTCGCCGTGCCCATGTGGTAAAAGTGGTTGCTAAATATTTCTTTAAAAAATGAAACAAACAAGAATTTTATTTTTAGGAAGGATAAAAACAGTTTGCAAACATTTCGGAAATAAACAAAATTTGATTTGAATCAAAATCAGTTACCTATTTATAGGCGGCGAAGGCACAATCCTACTTAAAGAACCTCATTAAAGTCCATCCATTAGCTTGTTTAGGAATGACAGGTGCACTCCGATCGATGCTTCAAGCGGCGCTAGAAATGACCCTACGTAATAAACAAAACTGACGTCAAAAACATATTTTTGATGGCGCCATCTTTTTAATGAGTTAGTGCCTTGGTGACATTCAATTTAGTGGAAGCGATGTTATTGCGTCTGAAGTGTCAGCTTGTTTGTGTCATCGGTACGAAAATGAGTTTCGAACAAAGAGCTAATCAAATTTTTTTTTTAATCGGTAAGACGTTGACCGAAATATCTGAATTGATGAAAAAAGTTTATGGCGATGATTGTCTATCCTGTGCCAGAGTTCATGAGTGGCTTACACATTTCAGAGATGGTTGTGAGAACATAAATGACTATGCACACACGGGCCGCCCAAAATCAGTAATCACGAAAAACTCCATCAAATTCTTCGTAAATTTATCAAAAATTAACCGAAATCATCGTTGAAATTTATGGAATAGAAGTTGAAAATCTCCAAAACATCGATTTATCGCATTTGAACTGATCATCTGGGATTACGAAACGTCTGTGCACGTTTCATTCCGCACAAGTCAACAGAGGACCAAAAATTGCTCAGAATTCAACATTCGCAAGACCTCATTAAAGATGCGAGAAAAGACGAGAACTTCCTTTACAACATTGTAACTGGTGATGAAACCTGATGTTTCCAACAAATACCTGAAAATAAACGTCAGAGTGCCGAATGGAAGGTCCCAGTCGGGTCACCACTCAAAAACTCGCGTTTGGAGATGTCAAAAATCAAGTCGATGCTCATTTGTTTTTACAGTTCCAAGGGAATTGTCCACAAGGAGTTCGTGCCAACGGGACAAACCGTAAATGCAATTCTTCTGTCTCTATTTTAGCATTTTGAAGCGTTTGTTGCATCCCATTCGTCGATGATTACCCCGCAGAAGGAAGCTGGCGCTTATTGCATGAAAATTCACCATCTCATCGACCCACTTTTGGGGCTGATTTTTTGACTATAAATCGCATTTTAACCATCTATAACTCACCTTATTCGCCTGATGTGGCTCCCTGTGACTTCTACCTATTCAGAAAATTGCATTTGGCCATGAAAGGAAACATTTAGCGTCCGTAGAGGTCATCCAAAAGGCTTGTACCGACATCCTGACGGGCATTCCCTTCAATGACCTGAAACGAAAAGCTTTTCGATGCAAAAGGCCAGAGGGGACTATTTAAATAAATAAATTTCATGTAATCAGAACAAAGTTCCTGTCGTTTCTAATTTAGCGCAGTCTTCTTTATTTTGAACTTTACCTTGTACGCTAAAGGGATAGCGACAAATCTGATTCATGCACGGTCACGGTGGAACACTTGCAGGACGCATAAAAAACAGACTATCTGTTTTCCAAAATAGATCTGAACAAAGACTGTAAAATACGAATATCGGACAGAAAGGATTGGCAGTCCAGAGTCATATCAACTGAGAGTGGCCACCATATTTATACTGAAAGCTTAAAGATGGACAATGCCACTGGATTGGGAGTGAACTGGGAAGAATTATCCTAAAATTGCTTCTTTAGGCTCCCAAACCCGTGTAGCGTCTTCCAAGCTGAGATCTACGCTATAGACAAAGCTACGATAAGACTAAGACTTAGCTACGGCAAATCTCACACTTTTTGTTGATAGTCAAGCAGGGATCAAGGGACTGGCCTCAACGAGCATCATTTCAAGATATACTTAAGAATGCAGAAGGTCACGCTAGCTCATCGAACAACACAACACCGCACTTTTTTGGGATTCCCGGCCACTCTGGTGTAGAGGGAAATATAAGAGCGGATGAGTGTGCCAGGAAAGGCTCTGAGCTGGGCCTGCAGCGAGTGGTAGGTGACATAAGCATTTCTCAAAACGAACTATACTTTGCGGTTGGCTTAAGTGTAATCGCAAAACCAATAGAAGGTAGTCGCTGCCTACTAACAGTAAGGTCTCCAAAGTGCTCTGGCCTAAACGGAATCTTAAAGGGACAAAATGTCTATTTGGATTCAACAGATCAACTACGAGCGTCCTCACAGGTGTTATAAGGGGTCACTGCGCTATTGGTACCGTAGCCAGTAGACTGGGTGCACCTCACAATGACTTTTGTAGGAGTTGTGGATTTGAAGAAGAAATTAAGTCGGTACAACACCCCCTCTGTGAACGTACTGCGCTTCAAAGAAGTGGTGCCAAATATCTTTGCGATTATTTCTTCCAAGAAGTTTGCAAAATCTCTAACTGGAATAACTAGTTACCTTCTTAAAGGAATCTAAGTGGATTAAGCAACTTAGTTATTGGATGGAAAATAAATACAGATATCAGTACCGGCAGATAGAGCAAAATAATATTAACGCCCTGTGCCGCGTCTGATCCCACCGAACTTCCCGACAAATGCTAAAGCTATCATGAAACAGTGTTCCAGAGGAGATCGACTCAGTCATACCGAGAACAATTACGGATGCTTGAGTTAACGACTCATGACAATATCATACGCAGACAAGACGGCAATGCACACGACATTACACTTTCGAAGTTCCATTTACTTCTTAATGGAGTAATGGAGACTATCACCGACGTATAACCTCCATACGTCATGGGTAGAGAGCCTGAAAGCAAGTTTCTTTTGTGATTGTTATCCACAATCACGGCTCCACCCTTGATGTAGAGCAAATGTGGTCCCGGGTGGAAGTCAGCCGAAGAGGGGAAATCTATTCTAGTGGGAGCGTGCCCCACACATCTGCGCGACCGCATCAATTGAATGTTTCTGACATTTTTATATCCTCCTCTCCCACAAAACAATACAAAAAAATACAAAAATGCAGATATCACAATGAGCCCCGGGGCTCATCTAACCTAACCTACATATTTCTATGAATTTCATCTCCTACTTTTCATTCCACCATCTCCGCATCAACTCTCGAAATTTCGCGGTTACTGACTAATGAAGCAACTAAATTTCCATTGTGCAAAATAAATGCAAAATTTTTGCGTTGCCATAAAAGTTATATTGACCATTAATTTAAGTTTTTCCGCATATTTCTGTTGTTTATAATTTTTTCTTTGAGCTGACTAATAATTGAAAAATAACACAAAATTTAAAGTGCCCACTTGGAAGAATATTAACAGAGAATTTTTCAATTAACAATCCACACAACTGTGAGCAAAGCAACAGGTAGCAACAGGCCAATATCAGCGATTCCGATGAAACGCTGGCCATAAAAACAATTAGTACCTGCTTCCTGCTGGGTGTGTGTTACATACTGCATTACCTCATACCTCACACGTGAAACCAGCTTTCGCACCGCCTAGTACTGCTTGTCCATTTCCATTTTCTTCTCAATCCATTCCATTTGATTTCTTTGTCTCACTGCTTGTAGTTGAGTATTCATTGGCCGCCTGCTGCCTGTTGTCAGCATGCAACTCTTTCAGTTATCATTTACCCCTCACTCTTCTTCTCACTCCCTCCCGTTCTCATCTTGCAGCTTTCATTCACATCTGTGCACTTTGTTGGTAAAATTTTAAAATCCTTAAATACGATATAATTTTCACCAAAAATGTGTGCACCTCTTCGTATGTGTGGAAGGTTAAGCGAAGATGGAGGAGAAATGAAATTTTTGGTGTTGTTGCTTTATATTGCAGTCACAAGTGCAGCTGTGGAAAATAACTCTCTTTGTACTTATTTTCTGTTTTTTTTTTTGTTTAATTTCTGTTAACTTTACGCAGAGCTTCATACATGTCTGAGCTGGTGATTTAATTTTAACAGATTTTAATTGCCGAATTTCATTTAAATATTCCCATAAATAAAGCAGCTCAAGTTGCATAAAATAAATTGTAAAAGGGAGAAAAAATGTATGGAGAGAAACTTCTTATTTGATTTTATAAAAAAGGTACCCAAAGTTAAATGAAAACTGTTGTGGCAGTAAATATGTAATCTCGGTTGAAATGAATGCATCTTAAGCCCACTTTCACCAAGAACTTAACCACAGTTAAGTATTCTCTTAAGAGTTAACTTAAAGAGAAAATTCTTTTCTACATTTAACATTTACTGGCAAGGGATGGCTATCAGATAGATGTGGGTAACTTATTGAGTTGACCTCCATAAGTGAATCGGTAACTAAAATTCCTTTGCAAAAAAATAGTTTCTCCGTAACTCTGTTGATGTTGTGTAACTCATTCTTTAATAGATTTATGAATTAAAAAAAATTATTGAATTAATAATAAAAAAGGTTTTGTGTTGAATTAGTCCCAGTGCAGTGCCGTGCCGGTTTGCACCTACTTCTCATCGACTTTCACAAGATTTTCATCTCTTCTCATAGTGCAAGCAGGTGAAAGAATGTTGGCCTCTAGAGGCAATCTCTCAAAGGACATGGTATCATTTTGAAACAGTTAACACCGCATTTTTCTAAACTTCGTACAGAGTTTGAGGGTTATGCCAGGGTAATCTTTTCAAGCAGGCAGGATCGGAACGAGAGTAAAATCTGTAAAGAAGCTAGTCGCTCTGTCTTCACTGACGGCTCCAACATAGATTTGGGATATCAATGATAATTGAAAATCGTTCATAAATCCTTTTATAGGTCTGCTATCTCCTTCGTAGTTCAGAGTCAATTTTATTTCGAATAGTACGAAAGGTAGTCCCTTTCCAATCAGCACAACCTGATGAGTTAAATTCTTTCACTTAAGATTCGTCTTAAGACTTAAAGACTTAACCTTTCTAATTCTCGAAACATCTCATCTCATCTCATCTCATCTCATCTCAAATTTTTAAGGTTTCCCCATGTGCCATTTTCTTAAATTTCGAGTATCTTCAATATATAAGGCACGACGAAATGTAGTCTGCATAGTGAAAACCCTGAATCTATGGCAAATTTATTTAGTAAAAATATAATTTTGTTCTTTCCTTTTTAACAGTTTAACTCAAGTTTATTTCTACGTATCATTAATTGATGATATTCATATTTGATTATCAAATCTGGCTTGGAAGACCTGTAAAGTTCTCCAAAGTCTTATCTGACCGTAAATAAAATTTTTCTACGCATTAAACGAAACTTAATTTAAGACCTAAAATTTTAAAGTTTAATAGAAATATTCTACAGTTGCGCGAAAAATGTAAATTTTTCAATAGAAATTCGAGCAAAGCAAAAAGCGACAAACGAGAAACGCTAGCAATCCAAACAAGTCAAAAGTGCTTGACATAAGTTATGTCAAAACATCTGATATAATATAAAATTATATTCGCCTTCTACTTCCTGCCTTTTAACCATTGCAGCAGCAACACCAGTACCAACAACAGCAGCAACAACAACACCTTAGACGTGCTGACAGACAGATTTGCAGGTGTGACACGTATGCAAATGCAGTGCCGCTGCTGCACGTTGCCGATGCGGCCAAAGTAAAGTAGAAAGCAACAATCTACGTGACATGTCGTGAAAGTGAAGATGAATGTCAACTCTCAACAAACATATCAAAAGGCTATGAAGTGCACGTGAAGGAGGAAATAAAGTTAAGAAACTATCAGCCTTAAATTGCCGGCACACTACAGAGATTTTCCTTCTAATCCAGCGTAAGCGAATGCAATGCGTTGCACTGTGTAATGTGGGGCTAGAATTTCGTAAATTAAAAAAAAAAAAAATACCAGTCTAACGGTTAGACGCGATAGAAGTGAAACCTTCCGTAAAACAAACTCATAGGAAGTGAGGACTATCTTGCTTCGTCCTTTCCCATATATGTACAGGAATCTATTTATCATAAATTTACATTTAGAACCAGATGCCCACCAAAATTGTATTCCAAACTGGCCGAGTTTGTTGGCCGTGCATTCCTTGAGGCGGCATCTCGCTTTGGTAGGGAATAATTGTTCATCGATAGTGATGTTTTGTCCCAGTGGGTCGCAATTCTGGCGACTATGTTTTCGATGAAAGAGTTCCAAGCATATGATATCAAAGCAAATTTATTCTTTTGCAATCGTAAAATTGGTTTATTTCTTTTCTTGAATCAGATAAATTGTAAAATGTCCATAAACTCTTTTCTGTGTGCATTTCAAATATGCAAGAATTCGCAAAAAGAAAATAAAAACGCATCACAAGGTGCAAAATTTTTAACATTTTTGGGGAAAACTGTAATGACATTTTCTGGGAATTTTGATTGGCCGTTGCCGTAGTGGTGGCTTGGATGTAGTTCCTGAGACAGTGCAATTTCTGTACAAAAAGGGCGAGAAATTTGTTATAAGATTAAGAATATAAAATTTTTAATTTGTGCATACAAGTCACTACATACAAAACACTTCTGCATATACATATATATGTACGTATATATGTAAGATCTTATTTTTAATGGCGTGCAGCTACCTGATGGAATATACCAAAACTCGACTCGCAGATCATAAATATAATTTTGTTCGTGATTTCAAGGAAATACAATTTTCACCTCAAACACGAACATCAACCAAGATATATTTTGCTTTTCTCATTTTTTATAATTCAATTATGCAAAAATGTAAAAGTATTTACAATAAGCTTAGAAAATTTAATTTCAAAATTCTCATCGCATCAGCCGTTAGTCTGCCATTTGATTTATGACTTTCGGAGTACCGCAGCAGCAGCAGCTGCCGTACGAAGGCCACTTGCCAAGATTTTTTTTCAAATCAAATTATATTTAGTTGAATGCTGTCGGCTGGCCATTATAAATGTGGTACGTGGGAGATACCTAATTTTCATTTCTATCTCATGGCTAACTAATAAAAATATTTAATCTTTTTTCACAGCTGTGCTTTTGGTTGATTTGTTTAATTTTTAGCTATTCTTGGTTTTTGTGGACTTGGCGAAAAATGTACTACATACTTAGAATTGGTTAAAAGTCAAGTGGTTTCTATTGCGCCAAGACTTAGCTAATATTTATAGGATTTCACATATCTGCATGACAATTCGTAGTTTTGTACTTATACGTCAGCTTTTTGGTGATTTTTGTGGCGCAATTGATGGACAGGCATACCTACATGCATACTTGTATGTGTACTGACAGCGTCAAAAGAAGGCGACATTAACTTCAAGAAAGATTTTACGTTAAGTTTTCCACTAAGAGATGAATTGAGGAAAGAGAAAGTTATTGATAGATTTAACACTGAAACCTACACTTACGGTTCTAAGATGCACTGTTGTGTAGGAAGGAGGCCTATATTCGGAACCGCTCAAACTATCGACTCTCTGATTATGCCAGCGTATTCACGGCAGAACTACTAATAATCAGAGAAGTGTGCAGATCACTAAAGCATCATCATCATCATAGCATCACTGTTTGGGGTGAACTATTTTTTCCGCTACAATTCGCGTCACGTCACTCGGTCATCAGCTTTTTGTTTGATAACAGATATGCCCATAGCTCCAAAGTCACCTTCAAAGTTATCCCTCCATCGCTTTCTCATTAAAACACTACAAAGAAATTGGTGCAGGAGTAGCTACTTTTTAGACAATCAAGCAGCTGGTAAGGCATTAGATTCCAATTCTATTTCATCCAAACTAGTCTTACAGTGAAGGGAGGAACTAGAATTGATTGGTCACTGACTTGAAATTACTCTGATATTTGTTTCCCGTAATAAGAAAAGAATATAGAAAGTAATGAGATAGCAGATGAACTAGCAAGATAAGGTTCAGCACTAGGCATGACAGAGGCGGTGGCATTTGCTACCTCATTGAACCCAGTGAAATCTCCATTGTGTTTCACTACTATGCTTTTGCTGAAAGAAGGTGAAAGCAATTAACTACATGCGCTATAACAAGAAAAACATGGCCGTGTACAACATCTAGAAGACGAATTACCTGCTATAATACTCTCGCCCAAACATCGCACATATCACTGCAACCCTTACACATCACTGGAAGGTGAAGAAGAAGCTATCAAGAGGAGGGTATGAAAGAAAATCTCTCCACTATTTATGCGAATGCCCAGGTTTAGCTAGAACAATACTTCGCTATTACGGTGAGCCTTTCTTACGGCAAACTAATGACATCACAGATCTAGAGATAAAAAGTTTGTTACTATACTTGGATCGCACGAAATGGATCTGAATGGAAAAAAACAACAAAAAAAGACATCACGCTAGAAAAGTAGTAGTAAAACGGTGCTTGTAACTAATTTTAATTATTTCAACAGAAATACTCAACTAAAATAATTCCCAAAAAACCATTGGCATTCTGTGATCACTTGCAACTTGACTATTGTTCTACTAAAATGTCATGGGTTATAGAACTTCATACCCAGAAAAATTCTAGAAATTCTGGTTAAAATTTTTTAAAGTATTCATGGAATTTAGAATTCATGGAATTTTTAACGTCTTTTTACAAAGTTTGAAATGGTGCATTATATGGTTTTTGTTGCAGTATTTATGTTGTTTTAGTATAAAAAAATAGTGACGTTATTATATGAACGCGTAATACGCTCTCCAGATAGCAGCAGCGTATTCCAATTAAGACCGAACAAAAGAAAAGTAAAGAATCTTGAGCTGGGCAGAAAATTTTGAAGAATGACGTCTAACGAAGCATCACAAGTGATTTTGAAGTAATATAATTTACATGCAAAGTAAAATTGAACTTTATATCAAAAACACTCTAAGTCCATATTATTGTCGACCGATTTAAGAATGGTATTATATAAATGCTACGATGTAATAAGTGGTGCGGACTGCTTAGAAAGTATCAGCTTAAAGCATGCATGCCAAGAAACTTTTGATGTTAAGAAAAAGGCGATTCATCACGCACCAGTTATAAAGCTTATTGAGTTCTGACTGTAAAACAATTGAGTCACTAAGACAACTAACCTCAGAGTAAACTTTCAAGTCATCGGCATGAAGAGGAATGCTCGTCGAAAAGAAAAACGATAAAATGGCGTTTATGAAGAGAATAAGAAACACAGTCAAAAACAATGTTGGCTTTGTAATCTCAACACTTAAGCATACGAAAAATTGTTAATAAAATAAATTTGTCAGTATTTTTCTTCAAAAATATGCGAAGACCTGATCTTTAAAACCTAGAGCTGATCCCGGACGCCCAAATGAAGTCAGCCTTCAAAATAACCTTCACATTAAACAGATTAGCATTCAAGATGTGTTCAAAACAGTTGAAGACATCAGGAGTGAACGTCAACACATAAATGGAGTCGAGGCCAGCAAGCGAACTGTAAGGCAGTCTCTCCTAGCACTTAGACTAGGACAGTTAAATTGCGGCAAAAATGTCTCCTGTGGACTAAACTGCACAAGACATAGACTAAGGAGGATGCGACAAAAGTAAATCCAAAATGTGTCTTTTTGGATCACACGGAATGTCGTACTTCGCAAAAGATCCGGCGAACATTTCAATAATGAGTGTGTCAGGCGAACCATGAGACAAGGGGCTCGGATGATTTGGTTGTTCTTTTCCCATCATGGGGTTACAAAACTGCCTTGTGAACTGGAAATGTGAACACAGTTCATTAATTAATTAACACAAAAATCTGATTTCTTCAATTAAAGACCATTTTTCCCATATGAGCTATGATTGGCTTAATTTTTCAGGAATGGATTGGCGTGAAAAATCTCAGGCTAGCTGTCCATAAGACAGAGGTTGTACTCATCAGCAGACGTAAGAGGGAGGACAAAATGCAGCTCAGAGTTAGCGGCATCCTGGTAAATTATCGCCTTAATTTCTGATAGAGCAAAGTATCTGTAACTATAGTCAGAATAATGGCAAGTATCAGCTAAAGCAGCAGGCAAAACAAGTCCTAGCCTAGTGGTAAGGCTTACCCTTCTCTATGGGGCATCTATACGAAGCTGAGCTAAATATGCACAAATTTAACGTACCGATTGTGCGCTTTTAGAATCTGCTCTGCTTTCAGAACGGTCTGGGAAGTTCCAAGACATAAGGCGAAAATGGTAAAACTGCGCTACGTAGACCAGTTGGGATAGTGCAACAAAAGGCAGGTGAACCCAGCACCTCATCCCTAGAGTGGAAGAATGGCTTGATAGAAAGCAAGGAAAGGTCGATTACTACCCTATCCAAATCTTTAGTTGGATACTTTAAAGCATAAATTAATCGTTTTGAACATTGAGTCTTATACTGCTAGCATTGCAAGCCAGGAATCGAATCTCTCATCAAATGTCACTTTCGACGCATTGAATCAGGACAAAAACGAATGTAGAGTCTAGTGCTCGAACCGCCTCCCAACGAAATATTTAACGATAGTACAACAGGAGATCAGTTCTTTGACTGTAGAAGGTTTTGTTCGGTTTAAAGTCCTACTTATGTGAGCATCATAAAAATCTCTGTCTCAATTTGAAAATGCAATTAACGAAGAAGCAATCACGAACTTTATCAGACATTGACCAGAGACTTGAAGATACCAACAACGGTTTATCGGTTCAACTTTTACGATTCCTAGCTGATTCCATCTCCAAACGAATAAAAGGCATATTAAAAAGTTTTTATATGAGGCACTTTTTCATGGCAAAAACACACTCGGAGATTTGCCATTGCCCGCTGAGGGGCGACCGCTATTAGAAAAAAAATCTTCCTTTGGTGTCCTCTTTTTCGGTCTGATACTGTGCCTCTGGACGAAATTTCTTAACCAAATATTGCAAATGTCAACCTGCCAACTTTGCAGGTGTTTCAATTGAGTGCGCCTTACATGTCCCGAGCACGGATTCTCTTTTAATTTTCTTTATACCTTTCCGACCTCCGAAGAAATCTGATTAGATCTTGTGGTGCCAAGGAGCCAAGATGGTCGCTTCTTAACACATCAGTGCCAAAGACCTCAAACCTAATTCGAACGAAGGCAGACGCACAAGAAGTGGTTCGCCGTCTCATCCTCCTCTTCCCAAGCTGGGCAGAGTACACCGTCTGAGATGCCTACCTTTTCCATGTGCTTCACCCACAGAAAGTGGCCCGTCCTCAGTCCAACAAGCTGTATGCAGTCCCTTCTGCTTAATGACAGCCTCTCTCAGTCTGCCAAGTTCGCTTGTGTGTTGTAGTAACCCATTTGCCAACTGTGGATTTGATGGCTGCTGAGCCAACCACTTACTTTGCTATAAATCATGGGCCGCCTTCTGACTTACACTGCCAATTCTTAAATCGGATGGAAAATATGAGAAATTCTGCCAATGAATAATCCGTCTGCTCTCTGAGATATAGAAAAACGTCATAGCTAATGATGGGTGGAACTTTCTACAAAATGTATTGGACTAATTTCTCTGAAAGAAAAAACCTTAAAAAATATTTCAACATCCAAGAAATTGGCCTATAAAATATCTGTTTCCACAATGTCTATCGAAATTTTGTAATCGCATTAGCAAAGGTCAACACTTTTCATGCCTCATTAACAACTACACCGCAACTGAATTTTACCTCACTTTGAATGCAGAAAATGTTGAAATGCATGTAATTCCTTGAATTATTACCCAATCACCCATAAAGTTAATGAACATTTTTATTCTTGCTAAACACCTTTAAAACTTGTGCAAAAGCAAACATAAATAATTAAAGCATAGGTCACGTCGCCCATTAATTCAAATAAAGTAAATACCAACGCAAATAGTTTTTGAAGTCTTCGAATATTTACATTGGCTGTTGAGCGAAATTCACCGAGAGCAAAATTTAAAATCAATTATGCTTTGCAATCAGCTGTGAAAACAAACAAAACTAAATTAATTCTATTTTTGTTTCTCTGATGCTTAAATCTTCCAAGTTCGCAGGCAAAGGTGCAAATAGTTTTGATCTTTCTGGTCTCTGAACAATTTTGAAATCTTCGAAACAGAAATAAAAATGGAAATACTGACGTCACACACTTTAGTAGCTGGCAATGCGCATTTGCGCAATCAGTTGTCAATTTTAAACTTGAAAATCAAATTTAATGAGTTCTAATTTTTTCCACCTCTACTATTGACAAGAAAATAAATGGAAAAGCTGCCAAGCTAAATAAATGACGAACTGAAAACTGACTGTAAATATTAACAGTTGCCAGTCATTTTGAGAGGTGAACGCCCTATTTCTTATAAGAATTTACCATTTATCACTATTTGGAAGCTATTTCGCTAGAATTAGTGAATAATTAATAAAACATGCATACAAACATGACAGTTTTTTTGTTTATTTTTTATTATTATTGTTTTTTTTTTCTTTAAATAACCAAAATTATTATAGTTTTATTAAATTTATTATTATTATGGTATTTTTTTTTCAAATAGCGAAAAAAAAAACAGAGACGACTTTTTAATGACGTTTTCTTACCTCTTTTCTGGCTTGACACATTTTCTATGCCTTATTTTTTTCTTTTATTTTAACTTCGCGCATTTTATATAAAGCGTCCATGGCCTGCTATGCTTTATTACGCCTCAGATGTGAAAGACTTTCAATTTCATTTTAATGTGATTCGATAAATAATGCTGAAGGTTGAATTTCATCACACTTAGAACAAAAATTTAAATTTAAATTATTTTTAATTCCATGGCCTACACACAGTGAGCGTCACTAAAAATCGTGCAACTATTGTTGGGAAGTGTTTAATTTTTTTTTTTGTTTACATAAATTATGGTTTCTCTATTGAAAAACTAAATAAAATTATATTTTTTTAAAAGCAGAAGCTTCTTTATTTACTCAAAGCAACTTAATAGCTAAACTAAAATATGTTTCTTACTTCTCCTTATTCTACGAAGTCACTTTGGTTGACAGGTGACTTCTGTTGGTTCCCAAGAATGATAATGCACGGTCAGCTATTGAATAGTTGCGCATGTGGTGTCGTATGCCCGTGGGACAGCGACCTATTTGTTGGTCGCATGCTTTCGCAGCATTTAGTATTGCTGTCGTATGAATATTTACGTATTTATACGTGGGCAGTTTTGGAGCCCAATTTCAGAGTATGTGCCATTAACTCATATAAATAGCATACAAAAATATTCCAGAAAAATAATATTCCAAAAAAAATGGGTGTGAATTTAATTACCAAACTTTTTAAAGAACTTACATAAAAATAACAAATTTCATAAAAATTTTCAAAAAATATATAAAATTTGGCTTTGCTCATATTTAATAAATTTTTTGGAATTACTTAGGTTATATACTTTGTAGCTCATTAAATTTTTTTCCTAAAAAGACATGAACCATGTTTTAACCAGCTGCTATTAACTATTTAAAAGTTATAGAATTTTCGGCCTGATGCTTATAAAGTTATATCAGTGAACCAAAAATTACTTCGATGGTAAGCCATTTCAAACTTTTTGGGTTTTTTCGGGATGCCAGGAATAGAAGTAAAAAATAAAAAGGTGCCCTATTAGGTTTTGAAAATTCTGAATGCTTGAGTATAATAAGAGTGGAAAGTTTGAACAGAAACGCATTCGGATCTTTTTAATATTATTAAAATTTTTTTAACTCTTTAGCAGAAAATTTGCTTATCAAACAACTTTTTTTTTAATAATGACAAAAAGAAAACTTGATAAACAAAATTTTGAAAGAAAAAAAAATATTTTAAACAAAAAAAATTTTAAACAAAAAAAATTTTTAACAAAAAAAAATTGTTTCCTAATAATTTTGAATATAAAAAATGTTTTCCTAAAAATAAAAAAAAAAATTCTTTCCCCAAAATTTTTTTTAATTTTTAATTTTTCTAAATCAAAATTTGTTTCGTCACAATCGCAAATATAAAAAATGTGTTCCTGAAAATTAAAATAAAAATTCTTTTCCTCAAATTTTGTTTCCACAAAATTTTTTTTCCTCAAAAATGTTTACAAAAAAGAATTTGTTTCCCAAATTTTTAGTATAGTGAAAATTATTATGATTTTTTAGCAAATAATATACTTTTGAAACGCATTTAAAAAAAACTAAAAAAAAAAAATGTTTGTATTGTGGAACTAAAAAGAATTTGCATGTAGTAGCTGATTGTTTTTTTGTTTTTTTGTCACTTAAGCACTCAATTCTCACAAATCGTTATTGAGTGGCACACGCTTCGACTAGGAGTAAGAGCGTGTGGAGATATATTTTTTATAGCAGTTCGGTAGTTCTTCTTGAAAATGTCTTAAAGCAAAATATCATCAAGGAATACAAAAAACTAAACAAAAATGGCATTCTACTTTATGTGCAACTTAACATTTATAGTAAGTACCTCGTACTAGCTTCGGTCTTAATACTTTTTGGATCAGAAGAAAAGCAGAAAGAACCTTTCTTGACGCCTTTCATAAAAAAAAAATATTAATTTGCGCATACATTTCTGCTAGGTGCTTTTCCAAGCTCCTCTTCGAGCTCTGGTGTGCGTCTTGATGTTGTTCCATGAATGATGCCTTTTATACTGCACTTTCATTAAAAAAAATGAGTTTAGCTTATTATCATTTCAATACAGAAGTTTGCTACTCAATTTCAGGAATTACTTCTGCGGCAAGTAATTTAAATAAGCCCACTTAATTAATGAAAATTTTAATATTTATACCATACCAGCGAAATTCACAAAAAAAAGTGAAATAATAGAATAATAAAAAACTAAAAAAAAAATGATAATTTCTGATTTATAAATATTAAATGTTAAAAAGCCACCACGAAAACCGCAGTTAAGCAGACAGCCACATACGAATAACTATGTGCAGTTATGTAGGTGCACAGGGCCGGATTTACTCGTGCACAATTCGTGGTTAAGTAAAAAGTAAGTAAGTAAAAACTAAGTTGCCTTCCAATGCACAGCCTGATAAAATTTTATTACACTGCAGAAACAAGAAGCAGACGGCACTTTAACGAAGATTTCTTATGTCTAATGTACTTAGCATAGTGACAATGCCCCAGACTTTTTGGCTATTCCAACTTAAACGTGCAAAACGAAAAAAAGGTTTCGATTATATTAGAGGGTACTTCACCTCTCATGAGTCTTTTTTTTAAGACGTCCCTTATTTTAAAATGTCTCAAAGTGCAAGATTTTTTCTTTTAACCCAATTTTAATTTTCACTGTACGGTTTTCTTGATCTAATGCATCGAACACTGTGCAGAGTCGATATCCTCAAACAAATAAAAAAGAACAAGAGACACAGTAATAACCATTAAAAGATATTTACACAGAGTTAGAGCACCATAGATACGTAAGACATAAATATTTAGGTAATTTCTGATAAATTTGGTTATGTGACGTGATGTTCTCACCTTAAGCAGTTTCGAGACATTCGATTTTAAATATAAAATTATTTAAAAAAATATCGCTTATTTGCATAAG
Source organism: Anastrepha obliqua (assembly GCF_027943255.1). NCBI lineage: Eukaryota > Metazoa > Arthropoda > Insecta > Diptera > Tephritidae > Anastrepha > Anastrepha obliqua. The sequence continues at coordinate 15,403,075 of NC_072893.1, forward strand.
TGTCCCCTTTTTAATGTTAGTTCAAGAGCCCGTTTTTTTATCTTTTTTGTTAAATGGTGTGTCAATTAATAACAACCATCAAACAAATTTGAATCAAACCCTGACAGTTAAAAATTGCTGCTGATAAAATTTATAATTTACGTTTTTTCTCTATAAGACTCCCACTTCTCATGAATAATAAAAAATGTATGGGAATAATTCTGAAAATTATTTTAAAAACTAGTACGTCTCTTTGTTTTCCGTTTTGGGTAACATCGGATTTTAATAAAAGTGTTGAAGTTGATGCGGTTCATATGGATTTTTCCAAGGCTTCCGTTACAGTCTGTCACTCAACCTTAGTCTCCAAACCAATAAGTTTTGGGTTTCACTCTATTTCCCTTAAATGGATATGGTCGTACCTTTTCAGTTGTGAATGTTTAGTCGCTGTCGTGTATCTTCTTATTCTTTTATTGGTGTCTTCCGCTGTCCCTTAAGACAGTATTTTGCGTCCTTTGTTCTTCGTAATTTTTATTAATGACATATTTCAATGTTTCTATTTCTCTGAGTATCTGTTATATGCATACGACTTACATATTTTTGAACTGTGTTAAGCCTGTCTGATTCATATAATCTTCAATCGAGTCTCAACAACGTCGTGGCATGGTGTGATAGGACTCTACTTCAACAAAATATCAAGAAATGTTATCAACTGTCGTATTAGATTTAGATTTAGATTTAGATTTATTAGAGGTTTGCACTTCGTCTTTTGTGCCCTCTACCCATCACAGTATTGGATAAGGTCCAGTTCCCTTATTAAACTTAAGATAGAGCTGTGTTGTACTGAGCGTATGGGTCTTTCTTCTGGAGAAGATTCATTGGAGTCTTCTGAGGCTGGTCATAATGCCCATACGATCATGTGCAAATGACTATGCAGTCAGCAACGGCTTGTGAAAATGCTCGTGAGCAGTCAGCGTTTTATCTTTCTTTCAATTTTAAGCCACAACACCTTGAGAAGCTAGAGCTTTTCTATGTCGATACTCGGATTCAGTACATCAAAAACCTTCGAAAGAGGATAATCTAATACTTGGTCCAAAAATTATTTTCCTCTGTGTTATTTTTTTTTGGGCAATAAATGAAGACCGATTGCAGAGAAGTCCGGACTTGGCAGTTAGACAATTAAGGTTACTAAGTGCTCCAACCTAGATTCCATCAACCTTTTCCATCTGCCCATTGGGGGTCTCAAAATGGTATCAAAACGGCGTTTTGTGATGCTCGTGCTTTGTCAACACCGTGTTTGTGTTCTCGCTCTTCTTAATGTTGTTGTTAACTGTGGACTAAGACTAATATTTTTAAGATGTGTGAATACTACGGGCAACATTACAAGAGAACTTGCAATGTTGAAACAACAGAAGTCTCGCTGTATGAACCGGGTCTAATGAAACTCAGTTCAAATGGAGTTGGCAGCATTGAAAGTAGTGGATTATACCAGTTTCATGAGGTATAACTATACCCACTAGCGGTGAAACTCTCTCGATAGCTTCATTGTTGCTTTCATATTAATAATTTTGCGTAATGTGAGAAGAGCCCAAACATAGCGAGCAGAGGAGTTGCGAATTGGTGGTGCCTTTTATAAACATATACACTTGTGCATCTCTGAGATTTTCAAACCTTTCATTTCTCGTAGATTTCGTATTCTTCGCGTGTATCAGTGCTGAATTTGATAAGCCAATGTAAAGCAAAGCATGGCAGATATGAAATAATAAATTTTATTCAATACTTGGCTGCTAGCATTAAATCCCCACAATTTGGCGCCCCCCAAAAATAAGCTGTCCCTTCCACTACCGCCTAGTACGCAAAGTATGAATCCAGCACTGTGTTTACGTATACTCTGTTGCATAGAAATGCAGGCAATGAAAGAGCAGACTGATAATTATTTTTGTGATTTTGTGGCCTGCCATTCATACAGCCATACAGCCAACGATCGTCCCCTCGAACCTAAAAAAAATAATAGAATAGTCGCAAAAAAATGCAGCGGACACAAATAAAAGCTGAAAGCTGGCAGTTAGAAATGGAAAAAATTCGCGATAGGGATAAGCTAACGAAAAAGCTATCAATTTAGAGCGCATTTGGTTTGTGCTGCAATGGGAAGCTAACTGGTGTGAATGAATTTGCGGAACTCTCTCGCAGATGCTCGTGCATGCCAGAGTGTGCGCCTTTGGCCAGATAGCAAACCGAGGCAAACAAGCTGCAGATAAAATGACATGCGATTGACATGCGATAAAAGCACAAACCAATTCGATTCGAATTAAGTGGAATACGGAAGAAATATTTGTATGCAAGTTAAGTGAATGATTTGGCAGCAGTGATTAAAATAATAAATCAAGGGTGAGGAATGCCAGATGTAAAAAACAACACTGATTTTACTAATTAAAGATTACAATGTCTATGGGAAAGCTATGGAAATGAGGTGAATATTAATAGAAAGAGGCTGGTAAATAAGTAAATATTTAATAATGAATAATCTAGTACTAATTCGTTTGGCGGTTATCTTGCTTCAAGTTTCTAGAAGTATTGCAAAAATATAATAAACAAATTTATTCTAACAGCTGTCATTTCCCATATGCAAAGGCAACCCTCTTAATGCACGATTGTCATAAATATATATATATATATATATATATATATATATATATAAATAATTGGTTTGTACACCCTTTTTGGGTGTTTGGCCGAGCTCCTTCTCGTATTTTGTGGTGTGCGTCTTGATGCTTTTCCACAAATGGAGGGGCCTACAGTTTCAAGCCGACTCCGAACGACAGATATTTTTATGAGGAGCTTTTTCATGGCAGAAATTTACTTGGAGGTTTGCCATTGCCTGCCCAGGGCGCTATTAGAAAAATGTTTTTCTTAATTTTGGTGTTTTCACCAAGATTCGAACCTACGTTCTCTCTGTGAATTCCGAATGGTAATCACGCATCAACCTATTCGGCTATGGCGGCCGCCGTCATAAAAATGATTATCATAAAAAATGTCTATCATTTGATTAGCTTAGCGGCAAAGACTGTACTGTTTCACTAAAGATAAAGATTTGATGAATAAATTACCAATTGTAACGTTAATTGATGTTGAAGCTTAGCCGCAATACATGACAAGAGTGAATCTAGCATTCAATTATTATTCGTATTTTAAGTGGTGGGCCTTAGTAGCTACTACTCGTATCCATTCCATTGAGTTTCAGTATTGTATATTAAAGATAATGTTTAAAAGTAATAATAATCTCCTGGGGTTTCTATATAAACACCTTAATATTATAAACTGCCTTTAACCAAACCTACAACTGTAATCCAGCCTCGATGATCTCAGCTGACATACCCTTAATTGCTTTTAATTAATTAATTAAGGCCGCTGAGGGTTTCGACACCCAGAACCTTAAGTGCAAAGCGGAATAACTTACTTTAAGGTGTTGGGGGTAATTTTTTTTGCTAGTCAATTCCTTTGTTTCGTATTGACTTTGGCAAAATTTAAAAAAAAAAAAAAATTACTGTAAAAGTTATCGCTGTTTGTGTGGAGAGCGTTTCTCGTCCTTGGAGATTCATCTAAAATCAATATTTTCAAAATGAACAATATGGCGGCCTCAGGAAACGTTTTCAGATTTTCGAGAAAAAAATCGACAATTAAAAAACATCGAAATTAAAAAAAAAAAGATCCTTCAATCAGGCATGAGTTTTTTATGTTTTTCAAAAGCAGTGTGAATTTTACTGAAATCTACGTAGCGGTTTTTACGTTACACTGATCACCAATTCATAAAACATCGTTTTGAGAAAAACGCATTTAAAGTTTTGCTATCGGCTCCGGAGCGCCCGAGGGCCCTTTGCTAATTGTGGAATAACTCGAAAAGTATTTGTTGGATTCACTTCAAATTTGTACACAATATTTTTAAGATATTCTATTAAGCAAATCTAAAAGAAAAAATCCAATTTTATTTTAAATTCTGACTAACCCTGACCCTTAATGAAAAATTTTTGTCTGGCTGATTGCAGTTGATTACAAGAGACTTTACATTCCACGGCGCAAATTAAAGCAGCCACGTTTGAGCAGCTGTAGTGCCGCCATTTTTTTTATTTCAAAAAATTGCTTGAATTCTCATTTAAGTATGAATTTTAATATGTTATTTATTTTAAAATAATAAAAGCTCCCATTTTTTCGCAAAAACTTATTGAAAAACTCGTTGTCTGGAGGAGCTGCCCCCCCTTAAATAATTTTATATATCAGATAATCTTCCCAAAAATACACATCGACTAACTCGAGAAAAAAGAAACAAGCGACTGCTGATTTGTTATGATGAACGTAGCCAAAGCGCTTAGGCGATTACTGCACCAATCAAACCAAAAACTGAAATTAAAAAAAATTAAAGTACACATTTTTATGATTGTGGAGCGCCACAAGCCGCAAGAAGAGCATTAATAAAAAAAAACAATGAAACCTAAATATTAAAAGAGTAATAGCAATAAATAATAAAAATAAAAAAACAGCAACGAAAACATAAACACAGTAGCACAACAGATATGAGAAGCGGTGAACTTGTGGCTGCTGTGGATATTCAACGTCGTTCTAACAAATATCCACAGCCACATGCGTGTGTGTGATGTTGTGCATTCGTAAATATTTCGCTATTTTTAGAGCTACGCTTTGTTGTTGCTTTCAGTATGCTGTGACTATTGTTTTGTTCGCTTTTCTTTTACTTTCCGGTGTTGCTTTTTGCTGTTTTTCTTTTTTTTTTTTGCAATGTTTTTCATTCTCCATTTCGACTGCCCCCTCGGCTGTTGCACGCGCTCAAATTTAGCACAAAAATATGTAAAAATATTAATTTTTAATTTTCTTCTCAATGCACACACGCCGCCACCCTGGCTACACCCGCCGCACTTGTCTGCTGCTCGGGTGTATGGCAAAAATTCCAACACAAAAAATTTGTCCGTTTCGCCTTTTACTCAGCTATTTTTTGTTTTTCATGTTTACAGTAATTGAGTGTGAATTTCGACACGCCCACTCAGTGGCTGGCACATTTGACGTGCAACAATTTCGAGTAAGTGCAGATGTTTGCATGAACATACATTCGCATGTCTATGTGCATGTGTGTGTGTGTGTGTGTGGGTTCGACATGGTGTTGGCGACGTTGGCTACCCGACGCGGTGAGATGTTGAATACATTTGCATCTGTAACTTTGTGCCAACTGTGAGGTGTTGCATGCCACCGGCAACATGCAACACTAGTACTGTATCAATTTGTATGTATTTGTGCATATATTATACAATTAAATGCATGCCATTGACATGCCACATCTGCAGCGCACTCACCTACACACGGACGCACGCACGCGTCAATTTGCATAAAAAACTAGAAAGTTCACACGTGCAACAAAAACAGCTGCAGGCAGTAAAGCGAGCGCAAAAAAATCTGAACTTGCATCAACGAAATTCAATTATACACTTGGAAACTACAGACAAGCTGTGAAAAACTACAAACAACAACAAATATTTGGAACAGTTGAAATTTTTATTCATTCGAAAAAAAGAATTTGTAAAGGAAATACCTGTGAAAAAAAACAAACGAATGCAAAAGCATTTCTCAATTCCTCCATACTGTTGCATGCGGTATTTATTCATTTGCCGTAATATATTCATGCTTCTGGTGCATCTGCATCCCAGCATAAAATGATGTGATTAAGGGATCACAAGTGAATATGGATTTATATGAGCGCTGCCTTGTAAAAGCGTCGCCTTTGCAACACTGCAAGTGACGAGTTCTAATTCGATTTTTTCGGGCGAGCTTCTGAGGTTGACAAAATATCAGCTCTCGAATCTCGTGGGTTTTCTCAAAGGTCACTATGCGCGAGGAAAGCATGCTGTGAGACTTGGAATCACTTCAAGTCCTTTTTGCGCTGGATGTATGGCTAAAGGAGCGCAAATTCGGTGTCGGATTTGTTGTGGGAGAGAGACTTCGTCGCCAAGTACTGTCGTTCACTCCGGTGGACGAGCGTCTCGCAACAATCCGCATCAAAGCCCGTTTCTTCAACATATCGCTAATTTGCGCCCACGCCCCGACGGAAGAGAAGGACGATGCGACCAAAGATTCCTTCTATGAGCGCCTGGAACGTTCCTATGAGCGCTGCCCCCGCCACGACATAAAAATCGTGCTTGGCGACTTCAACGCCAGGGTGGGCAAGGAGGGAATTTTTGGTCCCACAGTCGGAAAATTCAGCCTGCACAACGAAACATCCGGTAACGGACAGAGGCTGATCGACTTCGCCGGGGCCCGAAACATGGTAGTCTGCAGCACCAGATTCCAGCATAAGAAGATTCACCAAGCCACCTGGCTGTCTCCTGATCGAAAAACGCGAAACCAGATCGATCATGTTGTGATAGATGGAAGACACGCTTCTAGTGTATTAGATGTACGTACGATCTGAGGACCCAACATCGACTCGGATCATTACCTTGTTGCAGCCAAACTGCGCACCCGCCTCTGTGCAGCAAAAAACGTACATCTACCTACGCAAAGAATGTTCGACATCGAAAAGCTGCAATCACAACAGACAGCCAGAAGATTCGCCACTCGACTCTCACTCCTGCTCTCGGAGAGCACTGCCCAACAACCCGGCATGCGCGAGCAATGGAGCAACATTTCTCGTTCCCTACGTACCGCCGCCGAAGAAGAAATCGGATTCCGGCGAGCCCGAAAAAACAATTGGTACGACGAGGAATGTCATGCTGCCGCAGAAAGAAAGGATGCCGCCTATAGAGCCACGCTGCGATCGGGCGCAACGCGAGCCATGTGGGATCGCTACAGAGAGCTGAAAAAGGAAGAGAGACGTATTATCCGAAAGAAGAAACGAGAGGCCGAAATACGTGAGTGCGAAGAGCTTGAGATGCTGGCCAACAGGAACAACGCCCGAAAATTCTACCAGAAAGTTCGGCGGCTTACAGAAGGTTTCAAGACCGGGGCGTTTTCCTGTAAGAACAAAGACGGCGAACTGGTGACTGACGTACAGAGCAATCTTAGATTATGGAGGGAACACTTCTCGAACCTATTAAACAGTGACAGCTGCGCATGTCACCGAGAAAGTGAAGATCCCGATACCCCAATCATTGACGACGGAATTGTCGTTCCGCTACCCGATCATGACGAGGTGAGAATAGCGATAACGCGGCTAAAGAACAACAAAGCCGCGGGCGCCGACGGACTGCCGGCTGAGCTATTCAAACATGGCGGCGAGGAGCTGGTAAGGTGCATGCATCAGCTCCTATGCAAAATATGGTCGGATGAAAGCATGCCTGCCGATTGGAATTTAAGTGTGCTCTGCCCAATCCATAAGAAGGGCGATCCTGCAATTTGTGCCAATTACCGCGGGATTAGTCTTCTAAATATCGCCTATAAGGTTCTAGCGAGCGTATTGTGTGAAAGGCTGAAGCCCACCGTCAACCAACTGATTGGACCTTATCAGTGTGGCTTCAGACCTGGAAAGTCTACCATCGACCAAATATTCACAATACGCCAAATCTTGGAAAAGACCCATGAAAGAAGAATCGACACGCACCATCTTTTCGTCGACTTCAAAGCTGCATTCGACAGTACGGAAAGGAGTTACCTGTATGCCGCGATGTCTGAATTTGGTATCCCCGCAAAACTAATACGGCTATGTAGGATGACGTTGCTCAACACCAGCAGCGCCGTCAGAATTGGGAAGGACCTCTCCGAGCCGTTTGATACCAAACGAGGTTTCAGACAGGGTGACTCGCTGTCGTGTGACTTCTTTAACTTGATGTTGGAGAGCATCGTACGAGCCGCAGAACTTAATCGCTCAGGCACAATTTTCTATAAGAGCGTACAATTGTTGGCGTATGCCGATGATATTGACATCATCGGCCTTAACAACCGCGCTGTTAGTTCTGCCTTCTCCAAACTGGATAAAGAGGCAAAGCGAATGGGTTTGGTGGTGAACGAGGACAAAACGAAGTACCTCCTGTCTTCAAACAAACAGTCGGCGCACTCGCGTATCGGCACCCACGTCACTGTAGACAGTTATAATTTCGAGGTTGTAAAAGACTTCGTCTATTTAGGAACCAGCATTAACACCGATAACAATGTCAGCCTTGAAATCCAACGTAGAATCTCTCTTGCCAACAAGTGCTACTTTGGACTAAGTAGGCAACTGAGCAGTAAAGTCCTCTCTCGTCGAACAAAACTAACACTCTACAAGACTCTCATCATGCCCGTCCTTACGTATGGCGCAGAAGCTTGGACGATGACAACATCCGATGAAGCGACGCTTGGAGTGTTTGAGAGAAAGATTCTGCGCAAGATTTTTGGACCTTTGCACGTTGGCAACGGCGAATATCGCAGACGATGGAACGATGAGCTGTATGAGCTTTACGACGACATAGACATAGCACAGCGAATAAAGATCCAGCGGCTACGTTGGCTGGGTCATGTCGTCCGAATGGATACAAACGCTCCGGCACTGAAAGTATTCGATGCGGTACCAGCTGGTGGTAGTAGAGGAAGAGGAAGGCCTCCTCTGCGTTGGAAAGATCAGGTGGAGAAGGACTTGGCTTCACTTGGTGTGTCCAATTGGCGCCGGTTAGCACGAGAAAGAAACGACTGGCGCGCTTTGTTAAACTCGGCCAAAATCGCGTAAGCGGTTATCGCGCCAATTAAGAAGAAGAAGTATGGCTGTTGACTCCTGTCAAAATTTGAACGTGCTGCGTCAGTTAGTTTGTGTTTTACAGCTACCTTTATCAGACTACCCAGTAATTTGAGGAGAAAATGGAAAAAACAGAATTTCGTGTGCTTATTAAGCCGATTCACCATTAGAAAGCCACTGTTTCGACTGGTGTTTGGTCTCTGGTGTATGGTGGTGGATCCATGTTTCGTCCACGGTTACAAAACGGCGCAAAAACTCCTCCATATTGCGATTAAACAACGCCAAACCTTCCTGTGAAGTTGTTACACGATTGCGTTTGTGGTCGACTGTGAATTACTGGGTAGTCTGATAAAGGTAGCTGTAAAACACAAACTAACTGACGCAGCACGTTCAAATTTTCACAGGAGTCAACTCACAGATGCCTGTTGACAGGAGCAGCATTTCTTTTTCACTAAAGAGGTCGGAAATACAAAAAGTCACGGACTTATTGACCCGCCCTCGTATCGATTGTCCCATTGGTATGTTGAAATCTTTGCCAACTCCGTGTTGATAGCCGCCCTTCGCAAGAAACCGTAAAACAGAGGTTAGTCGGAGAACTGGAGTTATGTCCGACGACCTTGCTGCAGCTTTATTGAACCGGTAATTTGTGATAAACCTATTTTAAACTGAATTTAAGTAAACTTTTCCTCTAACAAAAAGACAACACTTACATTGGTCCGTCCATATCGAGAGGGTTGCTGGCATCTCTCAATATTTTTCGCTCAATTTTGAGACTCCGTTTACTTCTCTCCTCTTTCAATAGTCGTAGTAGACAGTCATATTCGTAGGTTTTCTACGACGGATTCTATGATAGGACTGAATATCGTTAACAATATCACTTCTCCAGTGAGTGGCACGGCGTCTAGAAAGTTTGCTGAGGAGTAATTAATCCCAACCGCGCACATGCTTTGAATGCAATAGGCAATAGTGCCTGAGTGCTTAGAAAAACTTCCAGCCATTCAGAATTCCGTTTCATTGCATTCCAATAGCTTGATAATTTTTTTTTTTAAATGTCTCTATTAGCCAGCTGATTGCACTAGAGCGTTTTTAGTATGCATTAACCGTAATATGTATGTATGTATGAAATTAGAACAAATCAGATGACAGAGAATTTATCCATTGCAGGAGGTTACTTACGTGGAGCACAACCATGTGTCGGCTTTGGCTGAATCCAAAATGACGCGTCAGCTGTTTCTGTTCTGCGCTCGTTGGTGCCAGTTGGAAATCTCAAGTGAAGACAGGTCCTTTATCTTTCCAAAGGAAGTTTGGTCTTCCTCTTCCTTTTTGGGGTACCGTGTCGTAAATTAGCCTTGCTGGAGCGTCTTCTTTCATACGGGTGACAGGACCAAGCCAGCGTAGCCTCTGTATTTTTACACGCTTAACTATGTACATATCCGTATATAACTCATACAACTCTCTGTTCCACCGTACGCGGTACTCCTCACTAACGCAAAGGTGGCAAAAGAACTTACGTAGAATTTTTCTCTCGAGGACTCTCAAAACTTTTTCATCCCCTATTGACAACGCCTATACTTTTGCGCCATATATTAGGACGGAAATGATGAGCATTTTGTAGAGTGTCAGTCATTCGAGAGAGAGAGCTCTATTTCTCAGTTGCCTACTGAACCCCAAAGTAACACTTGTTGGCAAGAATTATTCTGCATTTGATATCTAGGCGGACGTTATTTCTGTTATTAATACTGGTCCCAAGGTAGACAAAGTCCCTCACAACTAGTCCCTCACAACACTCACAACTCCCTGTGTGTTGACAGCAGGTGCTTTATTTTGCCCTAATTCATCACAAGTCCCACATTGCTCGCCTCTTTCCTTAAACTGGAATATACCGAGCATACAGCGCGGTTGGTTTCGCCGAGGATGTCGATGTCGTCGGCATAATTATAGGAGGTTGCAATGCCTAAAATAAGTCAAATGAGATAATAAATTCTTAAGCAATGCCTTCTAAAACCCGTTACCATTCCAAACAACTGCGAATTTTTCGCTGGGTATATTTCTACACAGCCATATCCAGACTTACATACACTTACATTTATGTACTCGTATTTGTGTACAGGCTTAAGTTATTTTTTCCAATTCTGGCTCCATACATCCATAATTACACTCAATTAAAATTAGCGTTTTTCAATAATTCTTCAAAATCATTTGACTGTAAATTGCTAAATAATTTTACGAGGGCTACCCTTTCTATTGTGAACCTTGACAGCTCTCAGTATTGTTAGGTGGTAGCAAACATTCAATCAATTGTGCACTCTGCCATGGCATATTACAAAGGTATTTGTACTGCAGTAAGAAACGCAACAATGGCATGTCGCACCACTTTTCAATAGCGTGACAGATTTTTTATACATACAGTCTGTGTCCGAAAAAAGGAACCGCGATTATTCATGAAGTATAGGTAAAAGATATATATTTAGAATTTTTTTACATGAAAGGATGTACACAACTACGAGTCGCAATTACTCAATAAGCCGTGTCGTCTTCGTCGTTGTCGAGTAAAGCCTGGCATCTTCCTTGAATCTTCTTGGCACGCTTTGAACCAGCTTTTCTGCGTAGCTCGTCGACAAACAGGACCAGATTTTGTGAACTTGACGCACGAGTTGCTTTTAATCATGGACTGGCCGTCCGGTAAGATGCGTTTTCATAGTTCCCCACACATTTTTAATGGGGTTGGCGTCTGGGGACTAGGAAGGCCAGTCCAATGCTGTGACGCCATTATTTTGTTTTGTTGTTTCTCAATGTGTTTTTCTGAGAGCAGTGGTTTTGATGATGTGGGACGGTAGGATATGTTCGCCTCCTTCAGTCGACGTTCGATGGTGTTGATACTCACATTTATCTATTCCCTTTTTAGCAAGAACTGATTGTGCTTGGTGTAGTCACAAAAAAGGGTACCGCTTAAAAAGTTGAAAGTGAGCGTCCAACTTCTGCTTTTTTGTCGTCACTCGCTTCAAGCCGCGCTCGGAAAAGTCATCAACATTTCTGTACACTTTATACCGCTGATTCCACATCGCAACAAACTTTTTTGATTTTTAATCACTTTTGCAGCCGCGGCGTAAGATAATTTCGGTACGAAGTTCACAAAAATTTAACAAATTTCACAAAGCTGTCATCATAAATTGCAAATTGAAATAAGAATTTATAGAAAATTTGTGGGTATTCAGTTTTACAGTCCTTTCAATTTTAGAATTTTCTTCCATCGGGTAAAGAAGGCTAGCATAGCGTTCTTCTCCTACAAATCTATGTTCGGCAAAAAATGGTGACTCAAGCCGCAAGCCATTCCCTGGATGTACAACGTAGCGGTTCTGCCAATTTTCACGTACGGATGCCTGGTTTGGTGGGAAGCTCTTGAGAAGGGCTATAATATCATTAAACTATGAAAGGTGCAAAGTACTGCATGTATTCGCATCACCAGAGCATATAGAACTTGTCCCAGTACTCCTCTCGCACTCACTTCGCATCGACTTTCACGTCATTGCCATCAGGTTAAAAGAAGTTGGCTTCTGGAGGCGATCTCTCAAGGGACATGGTAGCATTTTTATATATATAAAATACATACCGAGACTAGTAACCCTGTCTTCACTGATGGCTCCAAGATGGAATCAGGAGTCGGAGTGGAGGAGTCTGGAGGAGTCTGGCTTTCAGGCAGTAGTCTTTGCGATCCTGCATGGACGTAGAATGATCGCAGGAGCGAGGGAAATATTAACGTTTTTTCCGATAGTGAAGTTACAATTAAGACTCTCATGACGCCATGGTGTAGATCCATTTCAGAAAAAGATCAAATATCTTGGGGGTGCAGGTAACAGTTCTCTAATCCGGGTTCCTGGACATAAGGACGTAGAGTGAAATGAAATATCTCATGAACTTGCCAGGAAAGACTCGACTGAATTGGCCCGGTTATCGGCATCCCCCCTATTAAAGGGGAACTGCACTACTTATTTCTCAGGAAAACGCAGATCGGATGGAGCTCCATTTCTTCGCGTGGTATTTCGAAAATCTTCAGAAAATGCTTCGTCAAAGAAAGAACGTTGCCGGGTTTTCTTAAAAAAAACAACATTGACTTCTATAATTTCTGACTGAAACGAAATTTTTCTGAAAGTTTTTGTTTATTTCATTAACATTTTGCCCACGGAAAAAATATTAAATTTTACTTATTTTTTTCCACCACTGCAGTGGCCTAATCCTTTATGGAATTGAAGAAAAAAAGTGCGTTACTCATTAATTAATATTTTTGGATTGTTAAGCTAATATAAATGAAACGAAGAACACATTGATGCGTCCAAAATCCACTGTGGGCAAAAAGTAAGATGAATTTAGTTGTAAAATGAAAAATCTTTATTTATTCTCGTAAATCAATTTCATCCCCTTTAAAATAATCCCCTCTCGATGAAATACACTTATGCCAACGATTTTTCCAATCCCCGAAACATGCCAAATAGTCCATTTCCGGAATAGCACCTTTTTCGATTCAGAATAGCCAGAAGTCGCTCCAAATCAGGCGAATACGGTGGTTGCGGAACGATATGCGTGGAATTTTTGGCGAAATGGTCACGAAGAACGAGTGCAGTGTGAGACGGTGCATTATCGTGATGCAAAAAGCAAGAGTTGTTGGCCCATAATTCTGGTCTTTTTAGACGAATTGCTTCACGTAAACGAAGCATAACGCTCAAATAATATTCCTTATTAACAGTTTGGCCAGGTGGAAGGAATTCATAGTGCACCACACCACGAATATCGAAAAAAACTGTCATCATGACCTTTATTTTTGAACGACTTTGACGTGCTCTTTTCGGTCTGGCCTCGCCTTTAGCACGATATTCGCTTGATCGGTCGGTTGTTTCAGGGTCGTAAGCATAAATCCGAGCTTCATCTCCCGTAATGATGCATTTGAGCTTGTCCTGATAGTCTGAAAGCATTGTTTCACACACATCAACGCGACGACTTTTTTCCAAGGAATTGAGAGTTTTCGGTACAAAACGAGATTTGACTTTTCGTAGGCCCAAATGGTCTTTCAAAATGGTTTTCACAGACCCTTATGATTTTCCGATCATATCAGTAAGGTCTTTAACAGTCAACCGACGATTTTTGAGCACTAACTCCTTCACTTTATTGACGTATTGGCCATCTGTTGACGTCGCTGGTCGTCCCGAGCACTCCAAGTCATCTACACGTTCTCGACCCTCTTTGAACTCTTTGTACCACTTATAAAAATTTTTCTGCGACATGGTCGAATCACCAAATGTCTTCTGCAACATGCTAAACGTTTCCGCAGCCGAAATTTCATTCCGCAAACAAAATTTGATGGCACTTCTCTGCTCAATCAAATCAGACACTGTAAAAATCGAAAAATGCACTCTTGGTCGTTTGGTAAACACAAGCGTAAATATATTACTGATAATGGCATTCACATGAAAGTCGGCCCAGATGTTATTAACCGTACTGCCAACTCATGAAATTTTAATCCCGCGAAGTTTGACAAATAAATTCACCTTACTTTTTGACCACAGTAGTACTTTCGTATAGGTCAAAGCGAATCTAACGGGTGGTTACGTTTTCAGGGCCGGTGTTGATTTTGAATAAAATACAATTTTTTTAGAAAATTAATGTCATTTCTCTTTATTATGATAATATTGGTATGGCTCAATTACGTATGGAACAAAATATCGGGCACGTGGCCGCCGCGGCCGATGGTCGATGACGCTGAGGCGTAATTGAGGTTCTATGCCGTTAATGTGCCGAATTATCTCATCTTTTAGCTCTTGAATTATTGCTAGCTTATCGACGTACACCTTTTCTTTTAAATAAACCCTAAGAAAGAAGTCCAATGGTGTCGTTGACGTTTAGGTGTGGTTAAATTGAAATTGAAATTTAACCACCCTTTATTAAAGGAGTGTTGGTAAATCAGCTAATTTGTTGTTTCTTTTTTTTCTTTCGCTATGTCCATGTGGCTGTCAGCTCAGAATAAAACAAGGCTAATAAAATATCTTAGTAAGCAGTGAAGCTAATCGCAAAGTTAAATTTCCTATTTTTTATAATTTCATTTACCATTTTCATTATATTGTTGGCCTATATGACTACAGCTTATAAGGTAAAGACAAAAATAAGCTAAAAACCGAGCACGGAATCTTCTGTATTATGATGGGTTTTTTTGCAATTGAAAGCTAATTTCTTTTGGAAGGTGTAGGTAGGTAGGTTAGATGGCAAAAATACCACAGATGCACTTCAAGTAGCACTTACGTGCCATTTTGATACCATAATGTGGACCACTACCTGCGAAAAAAATTTAAAGAAGATAGAAGCATCTACAGCTGACCAACTCAGTGACCAGTGAACACCGCAATGAGTTTGGAAATTGAATGGCGTCCAATTCCCATCACCTTAAACGTCCTGTTTCTATCATATTGAAGCCATAGTGTTTTTCAATTAGCACACGAAGAGACAGACCTCCATCTGTCTTGCGCTTTTTCTAACAAGAAATTGTGTAGTTTCCCTTTAGAGACGGTAAAGTGGACACCGATGTCTGAGAAGAGGACAGCTGGAGCCGGTTCTGCCGACCCCTTCCTAGCAAGCTCATCGGCAATTTCATGTCCTGTGCTGAGGAACTCTGGTAAGGGAAATGTTTCCTGCACGTTCGAGACGTCTGAGTTCCTCCTTACAGCAGTTCACCAGAAGAGGGCTGCAATACGGCGACGAAGGGGCCTTGATCGCAGCTTAACTATCGGAGAAACTATTAACGTCTCCCTTCCAAAAGCGATGCCTAAGCATTTTGCAAGAAAAACGCTGCTCGTTTCCGGCAGTTTAAAGGAGACGGAAATATTGGCTGATTCAGAAAAAACCCCCGATTCCATCTTGGATCCATCAGTCAAAACAGAGGTACCTATCCGTGCCGACTCTCCCCTCTTTCCAATCTTGGCTGCTCGGAAAGTTAGACCTAGTCCAACCCTCAAAACCCAGTTTGCGGATGGAAAGATTAGTACGGAGTACAGAGAAGAAAGGGCAGATCTGCTTCAAGATGCTACTATGTCCTACAGGAAGCTGCCTCCGGAGTCCAATCTCCTTCAACCTAATAGCGCTCTGAGCAGCAAAGGATTTAACATAATAAAAAATTCTGTAATGTTTTCTATCACACTGCATTATCCAAATTTATCAATTATTTTCTATTAGCACTAAAAATTTGTAAAACAAATGGAACAACTTTCAAACAAATTGCCCTTTACGGTTATATTCCATATGAGCCAAACTCCCCTAAGCGGAAAAAGGAAGGCAAAGTAATGATGAAAAAATATTCCCTCATTTCTAAATCTGCTGATTTGTTATTTGTCTGCTCACTACTCTCCCGTACGTACTTTGCTCAACAGCAGAGCAGTGCTTGGTGGGTATATGCTGGTATATTTTTTGTATATATCTGCGTCATCTGCAGAATATTCTGGCCAAACCCCATCAGTAACGACGCACTGTGGAGATTACCGAACGAGGAACCCATCCATAGGCATATCAAACGCAGAAAGTGGCGATGAATTGGTCACACATTGAGAAAACAACCAGATAGCATCACGAGGATGGCACTTGACTGGAACCAGGAAGGGAGCAGTGGTCGCGGTCGACCAAAAAACACTTGGAGAAGGTCGATGTTGAGCGAACTAACAGTTACCAACATCTCATTGGACGGTGCAAAAACAACAGCACAGAACCGTGTACGATGGAATAGTCTTGTCGAAGCCCTATACTCCTGACACGAGTGAACAAGAAAAAAAAATTAGTAATATAATATATTATGATCTCTATAGACACCCTCGTAAGCATCTGCAGCGAAAGTGATAATTTTCACCCAAAAAAAAAACAAAAAATCATGTGAAAATTAACACTCAAAAAAAGCTGACAAATTAATATAAAGGCATACCTACATACACACATACTTTCACACACGAAGCAAAAAAACCATGTTGTGGTCAAAGTTAGTTTTCACAATATATCCATTAGTATCGCAATACCTGTTTGCTCTTTAATAATCTGCATACCTTTAAGCGAGTAGATATAATTGATTATGAATAAAAAGTGTGGCCAAGTAACTTTTTCAACTACTGTGAAATCGATTATTTTCAATCAAATGGAAAGTTTTTATAACTTTTTCATTTTGCCAATGAAACATTACTATTAAAACTCCATACTTTCATTTTCATTGTTTTAAATTAAAAATTAAAATCATCGATGCAATGCTTGTACAAATTGAAGAATAAAGAGTTGCAGCAAAAACAAAATAAATCTGTCAAAGGAAAAAATTAATTTGTAAGCACTCAAAGAGTAAAGGAATTTCTGTTGGCAGAAGCTTAGGCACACCATTGCACTTTTCAGGATAGTGCGAAACGATTTTTCGTGCTCGTGAAATTCTGTAGTATGGAGCTTACCTTTGCTAACCGAGTCGCACTACCGAATCAAGTACGTTCCTACGACAGTCGGTTTTACGTAACCGGAACGACCAGGATTTATACACGGCCAAGCACTGTCACCTCAGCAGCATTCCCCGTGTATGTATGGGGCATGTCTATGGTACTGCAACAACAACAACAACCGAATCAAGTACTGCATTTACATTGTAGAATATTTAGCGTCAAAACTGATTCTGAATCGGAATTGGTTGTCTAGTATATCGAAGATAATAAGAATAGGCTTTAACTTTCTTTCAGAAGTATGCCTCGATGAATATACTAGAGGGAAATGAAATTGCCGATGAGCTTGCCAGGAAGGGGTCAACAAAACCGGTTTCAGCAGTCCCCTTCTCAGTCATCGGTGCCCCTTTGATACAACTACATAATTTCTTTCTTAAAAAAGCGCAAGACAGATTGACGTCTGTCTCATCTGTGCTATTTCGAAAACACTATGGCTTCAATACGATAGGAGCAGAACGCTTAAGGTGATGGGAATTCGACGCTATTCAATTTCCAAACTCATTGCAGTGTTCACTGGTCACTGGGAGATCGGCTCTCATGCGGAGAAGCTTAGATTTCCGTACAACTCCAATTGCAGAAGCTGTGAGGATCCTGCAGAGAAAGAGGCTACAAATGACCGGCTCTGTCGGCTAGGCGCTTGAGATTCCTTAGCGTGCCCTTTGGGGATGACTTGAAGAAATTCATTCTCCAGCCTATATCCCTTTTCTCTCCTCCACTACATCAACAGTACTGAAGGGCTGTAGATGGTTTTCTCTTCCCTAATTTTTTCGCAGGTAGTGGTCCACACTATGGTATCAAAACGGTAGGTAAGTGCTATTTGAAGTGTTCCTTTGGTACTCGTACCATCTAACCTACCTACCTACCATGCCTCGTTAAGCATAGGATACGATTTTTGCACAATAGATCTCTCTTGGTAGCAGAGTGCCATAGTCTAATGATTAGAATGGGCGAATGGTAGAGAGTTTGTGGGCTGGCAGTGTCCGCAAAGCTACATTTAAAGCATCATTGAGTATTTACTTCAAAAACTATGATATAATAAGACCGGTTCGCAGAGACTGGGTTCTCACCCACGGCTATGAAACATGCGTCCTTAAAGTTAATTACGTGAATTTATTGATGCGATTTGAAAGAAAAATTCTTACAAGAATATTCGGCCCCATACGATTAGAAGAAGGTTCATACATACATACGGTATAACCACGAGCTCAGTGTTTTAATCGGAGGAAATGTAACGTGGTTTATAAAGTCACAACGATTACGGGGGTATGGACACGTTTTAAGGATGAACAGCGAAAGAACGACCAAGAAAGTGTTTGAAGCAAACCTTGAAGTAGCAAAAAGGAGAGGCCGACCAAGGAGACGATGGTTGCAAGACGTAAAAGACGATATACGAAAGATGATAATCTCACAACAAAGGGCAGTCGAGAAGAATGAAGGCGTATTGTAGAGGAGGTAAAGTCCCCCCCGGACGGTAATGCCAAGATGATGATGAGTCTTTTACTTGTGCACTTCAAAACTAATTCGGGAAGATAAGTTATTGTCAAACTGGGTTGGTCACCAGAACATATCGTCTTTTCGAGGCTCTTACGAGACTTTTATTGGCTCACAAATAGATTTAATGCTTATACAAGACAACTAACTCCATTGATATATAAATGCCTTGAGCAGGATGAGACTACGGAACACAATTTTTCTTTTTTTTAAATCAGACCCACTTGTGATATTCAAAGAAATTTGATAGTTATTATACTTAGCCCTTATTTTTAATGATACCAGGTAGTATCGCATCGAATACTTTCACAGCCGGATTGTTTATTTCCTTTCGGACGGCATGGCCTACCAACGAAGTCGCTGGATCTTTATTCACTGCGTTATGTCTATGCCGTCGTAAAGTTCATACAGTTAATTGCTTCATTGCTCCTCCGTCTGCGATATTCGCTATCACCAACGTACAAAGAATGGTTACATATGTAGAAGTCCATGCAAGTACGCAAGTACTGAACGTCATTCACAGTGGCCAGGACGACTATTCTGCATATGGCCCAAGCAAATCACCCAACTATCCTCTGGTTAGGTGCCGAATATCCGCGCTAATGTGAGAAGGCGAATCAGTACATGATATCTGATTTTGCGCTGTATTTGGGAACCGCCAAGTACAAATATCTCTGAATGAAAACGAGCAAGAAAAACAATGTTACCGTCAGAAGTCCTCGATATACTTATTTATAGCTGACTATGTATATTTTATATATATACCGAGGTCTTCTTCCTATTTATGGTATGAGGTTTGTTGTGGTTTTATAAATGAAGGACTTACAATTTTATTCCGCCTTCGAAAGGTATATGGCTTTTTCGGATGAGAGGCTTTTCCAGAGCACAAATATCTACACTCGGAGATTTGCCATGAATTTGGTGTTTCGAACGCAGACACTACCGAATGCTGCCATCACGCAGAAGGCGATTCGCTTATAGGTTTAAGAAAACATCGCATACTTCTCACCCGATTATTTCTATTTTATTATTTTATATATAATTTATAAGATATCTGCTTACTCTGTTTTTTTACTATCACTATCCATTTTCCACTATTGAAATACAGAATGCTTTATAAAAAAATTATATTTGTATCAAATAAAGTTGGAGTGACGGTATACGGTTTTTGAAAGAGACTTCCCTTCCCACACATTTTTATTCCATTTTATAAAGAGTGGTTAAATTTCAAGGGCCGATGTTGAATGTGAACCACACCTAAACGTCATCGACACCGTTGGACTTCTTTCTTTAGGGTTATTTGAAAGAAAAGGTGTACGTTGATAAGACAGCAACAATTCAAGAGCTAAAGGATGAGATAATTCGGCATATTAACGACGTGGAACCTGAATTATGAATCAGTGTCATCGAAAATTTGTACCATCGGATGGAGGTGTGCCGCCGAGGCAGCGGGGGCTATTTGACCGATATTTTGTTACATACGTAATTGAGCCATACCAGTATTATCATAACAAGAAGAAACGGTAATAATTTCCTAAAAAAATTATATTTTATTTAAAATCAACACCGGCCCTTGAAACTTAACCACCCTTTATATGCACTTTATATTCAACCTGCCCTAGAAGAATTTAAAAAATTTGCTCTGATAAGAATATGAATATATTTGTTTATTATAATTTTCCACACTATTCATCGAATCCGTTTAAATTTTTACACTTTCAGCTGAGTGCGCCACCTGCAAACAGTTGTCACTTAATGACTACCTCGCCCAAACAGGTTTATGCGACACAAGAGGCCATTGAAGCAGAGCTGGTGAAGAGTCGCTTGGATGCACCACAGGAGATAATTGCGCGGTGAATATTTTTTACTACTTACAAGCATTTTTTATTTATTTAAATATGTAGAGACATATAAAAATTACATAGAATTATAAAATTACAGTAGGTCAGCCTCGAATTTATCATGTACTGTAACTTTAGTAGCCAAAGAGTAGAAATTTCTTACAGAATATGATGGGTAAAATTTGTTCATTATTTTAAAAATTATATCAAATGATGTTAGTCATGTTTTCAAGTCAGATATACCTCTATGTATGGTGCATTCTTCAATTGTTCATGATATAGAAATAGCCTTCTGTGCTTTTATTAAAATTTAGGTGCATTCGATAACGCGAACTTTCAAGCCATAGAACTGGCACTCTTTAGTAGGGAAGTCGATCCAGAAACTATCAAAGCGCTAAACAATATACTAAACCAAAGGAGTTACTTGGGGCAAGCTACCTTAAGTGTAACAGTCGTGAAATTATGTCCACAAGGTAGGTATTATCGCCACTGATTTGGCCCATCCTGGCTGATAACTTAGTATAAACCCTTAGCAATAAAGGGTACAAGACAATGGGATGTGCCAATGAGATTTCGTGTAAACCACGAATGGACCAGAATGAACTTAATGCAAGACAACTTAAATAAAACTTGGGAATGGTGTAGGAAAGAGGAACTATCAGTAAAACCTTCCAAAACCACTAGTATCCATCCCCTTTACCTGGAAAAGAGTTTTAAATATACCCACTGTGGAAATAAATGCGAAAGGGTTATATATTTAGGAATTATATATATATATATAATTGGCGCGTACACCCCTTTTGGGTGTTTGACCGAGCTCCTCCTCATATTTGTGGTGTGCGTCTTGATGTTGTTCCACCAATGGAGGGACCTAAAGTTTCAAGCCGACTCCGAACGGCAGATATTTTTTTTATGAGGAGCTTTTCCATGGCAGAAATACACTCGGAGGTTTGCCATTGCCTGCCGAGGGACGACCGCTATTCTAAAAAACTTAATTTTTGATCTTTCACCGAGGTTCGAACCGACGTTCTCTCTCTGAATTCTGAATGGTAGTGACGTACCAACCCATTCGGCCACGGCGGCCGCTAGAGAAATAACTCACTTGGCTGGCCCATCTCACCTCAGTAATAAAAAAAATCAACTGAAAACCTTTGGACAACAAAACAAAATTTGGATAAATCCTGAGTTCAGGACTGACCTTCTGGATCTACACCCCAATGGTAAGGCCAATCTTATTATATAGGGCATTCGTATGGTGGACAAAATCAAATTAAATTGCAACTACATCAAAACTGGTGGGCTATAAAGGCTGGTGGACTGGTGGACTAAACTACCTCAACTGCTGCTGGCCACCTCTATATCCTTAACAGGTCCGAACATGCAGCATGCATGACCCGAACGAATGACCACACGGAATCCGTGCTCAATTTTACTAAGAGATACAAGGTCATCTTCCCGTCTAGGATGGAGGGTTCGAAAAAGTAAATATTAAAATACATCCGACAGTCAATCAGTCCTCAAAGCTTTAAATAGTTTTGCGTTTAATTCTAAAGTCCTTATAGAGTGTAAAAATGCACTCAATAAACTGTCGACTCTTAATCAGGTCTCCCTGATTTAGGTTACAGGACATGAGGGACACGAAGGAAGCGAGAAGGCAAACTTTTATGACAAAAAAGGGTAGGAAGGGCCAACTCAATTTTTTAACATTCACTTAAAACAATAGGAAATCAAAAAATGTGCACAAATAAAATCCAAGAAATACTGGAACGGCACAAATGGCCTTAATTACTCTCAAAACTTCCTGAGCTTTAAAGCCAACAAAGTAAAATCTGCTCTAACCCTAGAGAAAAAGGGCCTCAGATTCCTCTGTGGCGCACTTACAGGCAACTTTGCCTGCAATAAACATTTCAATTGGATTATCTAGCATTAGTTTATTCAGGTTCTGCTGTAATGAAGAGGAGTCCATGGAATACTTAGTCACCAACTGGGAAGCATCAAGTCACTAGAGACTGAAGAATTCTGAGCTAATAGAGAATGAAGACTTACAAATGCGCCCTCCCAAGGAGCTGGTTCGAGTCCTTGCAATGCTAAATAATTAAAATTAAGCACTTAGGGCCGCAATCAGGTCACAGTGCATAAAGGCCTTAGCCTAACCCGTACAGCCTTTGCCATTACTAAATACTCGCTTAGAATTGGGGCTAATCCGTCCTCTGGATTCCAAAAAACTATATCATATTCAAGAATTGGTGGCATATAAAAAAAATTATTTTGCAATTAAGCAATCAAGTTCTCTTTCTCCCTTTCTAATACCTGCCTGTGCCAAATTTCAGCAGTCGAGGCACTTCTTTTTTATTACTGAAAGCAAAAATGTTGTATGTAAATGTGTCGCGACATGTAAGAATTTCGCCAAATTAATGGAGACATAATTATGTGGAATGCTAATGCCAAAAAAAATATTCTATTTATGATTTTGTGCTTTTTTCGCGTCTGCTTTTCTTTGCATTTCATCACTCAACACAAATTTTTAATAGCTTACATATTTCATAGCTAATTAAGCATCAAGCCGAATTGCCAAAAATCATAAAAGTTCCATAAAAATGCAGCAAATACAATTCCGTGTCACTTTCATAGTTGAGAACTTAATAAAAACTGCCATGAAATGGCAAATACTTCAGCTAAACTTTTATAAATAGTCGAGAGAAGTTAAAAATTTGTCTCAAGGTAAAAGCATGTCGCCTGCAGCAAGCAGCTGAAAAGGCACAATTTTTTTTTTTTAACGTAAAGATGAAAGCGCTTAATTTAATTTAATGACTTAATTAACAAACAAAAAATCGAAATTATTTTCTCTAGATTTTTTACTATTTATATCTGCGCTTATACTGCATTAATACTGAAGCAACGTGGAAAATTAAGGCCCTTCCAGTAAGGGCGGGTAGATGTTGAAATGGTATAAAGGAATCCGTATTTGAGGGTAGGCACAATTTATTTTATTTGAAAGGACCATATGCTGTCATCTGGTTCAGATATCTCAAGTGGAGGCGGTGCTTATAAATGCAGAGAAGCAGAAAAGGGCAATGAGGATTACGGTTGGTGGAGGTATAAAATACATTCACAGGAGACGGTGAAATATCTCGGAAACATGCGCGACACAAGGCTAAGCTTCAAACGACATCTGGCAGTACTGGGTTGCCCATACTCGATGGACTCGATGACTCTTTGGGCCCATTCCAATCGACGAGACTTGTCCGCAGGCAACAATATTTGCGTCAATTGAATCTTATATGGGCATAAATGCAAATCAATGCGGATAATTCGTTGTAAAGTTGATTTTGGGATGTCTTTGGCGACGTCTCAACACTGGCCCATACAAGAGCAATATTCTCATCCGATCGCCTTGGTCGGTTTTGATTTGGCCTCTTTGGATTAGAAAGAGCATCACCAGTCGAAAACCTTTCGTACAAACGTTTAATGGTCTTCTTAGAAGGCGCGCTTTTTACATTATTTAGTTTTTTATAAGCACGTTGAGTTTTCACAATTGACTTCTTTTGTTGAATGTAAATTTCAACAATTTGGGAGAGCTTGCGTGGCGTGTACTGTTCCGTGGTAAAAATTTGCTTGGACTGACGCTTCCAACGCGGTATGTCATTAAGCGATCTGACGTCTCTGTCAAAAGATACAGGGTTGCCAGATGGGTCCGTCGAATATTGGCAACACTGTAGTTAATTGTAAAGCAGCAGCTATCATTGGCGTACTCACAAGAATTCTGCCTAACATATGTTGGTGGCCCGCAAGGAGAAAGGAGGCAACTCATATCAACTCTGGTGGACTCTATGGTGTTCGACGCAGCGCCCATATAAGCTGAGAGCAAACATAGCCATATATGTGACACCGTACCCATAGACACAGCGCACTTGCATGCACTTATAGAACAGTATCAGGCGACGAAATATCCATTGTTGTCAGAAAGATACCATATTGACATCCATACGATGGAGCCGTATCGCCTATACAGCGTTAAAAAGAGTGAAATGGACGGAAGCTGAAAAAAAAACACAGAAAGAGGGTGATCTATGTCTGAAAGGCAAGGATGATGGAGAGAGTCAACCATAGACCGGTAAACATACAAACATATATCAGATTTCGAAAGCTGGATGAATAGGAAACATGGCGATATCGAGTACTACCTAACTCAGATACACATCACACATGGCTGCCTCTTGGAATACCTATGCACACCGTTTCCAACTAGCTGACAACTCTTTTCGTCCCATTTGCTCGCATACAGTTGAAAGCGCAGAACACGCGGTTTTTCACTGCAATCGTTTTAGTGAAGAACATCTACCATCCCACACAACATTTGTCTCGGATATGTGCTCGTACATAGCTAAATGATACACCGTAAAAACATTCGCGTCTTTAGTCTTGATGAGGCTCAGGTAGAGGAAAGTCCAGAAGAGATTCAACAGCAACAACAACGCCAGCTGCAGTAGAAGCAGTTTGGTAGTGGAGATGAACTGTTTTAGGCAGGCCAACGACTGATACAGATGCTTGAGTCAATCACTTACTATCAAGCAGAAGACAAGACAATAGTGTTTAAGTATCGGACTCTTGCTTATTTTCCGATTTCATTTCATTTCCTACACAAACGAGTTTGAGCGCATTAGGAGGAGTGGATACTATCGATGGCATAAAGTCTTCATATGCCCGCGGAAGTAGAACCAGGATGCCGGAACCCGTTATATCAATATACATGAACGCGCGGCTCTACCTTGAAGAGAAACTCTAAAGCGATTCCAAGGTGGAAAACAGCCGAGAAGGAAGAATAGTATAGAGTTAGTGGGAGTATGTTCTACACACCACTGGTGTTATGGGACCTTTGATAATGTTTCTGGCATTTTGATTACAACCGTTTTACCAAAAACAAAATACAAAAAAAAAATAGAAAACATAAAAACATGATGCCTCAAGTTGCAACTAGTTAAAAAAATGAATGAACCTACGGAAGAAATTCTTTCGAAACTTCGAAAAAACCAGAGTTACAAAATTTTATTTTTAAAAGTTCAGATAGCATTCTAAAAAAATAACTGTCTAGCTGTATTTTTTTACATAATGACTATATTTTTAATTAAGAAGCCAACATAAAAAAACAATCCAAAAAATTTTTGGAGCTTCATAAAATCTACAAGTAAAACACCTACTCTACCTTATTTTTCAATAATAAAAGTGTGAATACTACGACTGAAGCGGCTAACGTTTTCGCCAACTTTTTTAAATTCAATTTTATTCCTGCGTCTGTAGGTTAAGTTGGAATGGTTACCCAAGGAATGGGCACAATTGGACGAAGTTAAACGGATTCGCCCTTTGTGATATCATTGTGAAGGAGGTAAGGCTTTCTTGACTGTTAATACGAATGTGAGTAGCGAATCACCTGCCTCCTTGATTACGGCTACCTCTGTCTGGAACACACTGCATTGGTCCGGTAACCTGAATTTGAGTCTGAAGGAGAACTTCTCGCAAAAAACTCTTCCACCAACTTTTCCTTCCAACTTCGATCCATCCGTGAACAAGTTCACCAGGCCCTGTCCCCAAATGTAGCCCGCCGTCCACTCTTCCCTAAGCCCTCAGTCTGATTGCGGTACGTGCAGCAGCAATTCTGCCTGCGATGTCTGCGCATACCACATTTAACATTGCGTGCGTTAAGCGACAGAGTAGGAGTCGTTCGAAGCGCCGCTCTGATTCCAATGATTTACAATGGTATTATACAGCCAAAAAACAACTCTAGGTGAAAGGCGCCATCTTTTGCCAATTGCGCCCTTGCAGCAATACCAGGCGATCCTTTCTGTCAAGGATAATACCTAGGTACTTCACCTTGTGAGAAAGCATCAACGGAGCGTCCCCTATTGAGGAAAGTTGAGCTATGGGTGTTGAATATTTTTTCCTAAACATTTTTCGCTAGCGCTTCCTATGGTGCTTACGACTCTGTGTATTTGTTCGAACGTTGATGATGTGAGTAATTATAGACAGATCTCCAAGCTTTCCACTTCCTCTAAGTCATTTGAATACATTGTAAAATAGAAAAAGTATTTCGCAGTCAAACTAGCCCGGCTTCACCTCAAGTAAATCGACCGTTTCAAACTTGGTTGTTTTCTCAAGAGATTGAATAGCAGCTTTTTCGAAAGGTTTCCAGGTCAGTGTTGTATATACGGATTTCTCTAGGGCATATGACGGATATTATATGCAAGCAAATAAATGTCATGAAATTTTATACCATTTTAGAATCGTTTAAAGTTTCCAAGCTCTTAAAAAAACCCCAATATAAAAAGAAATTCACTTGTGACCCACTGCAGCTGCTTATTTACGTGATGACTGAAGTGTACAAATTTTTCCAGGCTTACTCCTAAATATTTCAATGTTCTCTGGACTGAAATTTTGAATCGTGTATGTTTGACTTTATTCCAAAATGTGCTCTATATAACCATTCAATATTTTTACGGGGGCCCTCGACAATTTTGTTTCTTAATTCGTTCGCTCTGTGTAAACTTTTTTATGCCAGTTTCAGTTGAGCAGCCGAGGTAGCTGAAGCTTTCGACGAATTTCACCGGACATCCGTCAACCATTCTTGCTCTATTGTCACTCTCACTCTCATAGCCTTGTTATTGGCGATGTTGTGAGAGAGGAGACAGATGTCATCGACGAAGTCCAGGTCCTCAAGATGTCTGGTGAAACTCCACTCGATGCCTTTTTTGTGCAGGGTCAGTTGGTTCATGACGTCATCAAGTACGATGGCGAGGACAAGGGGCGGCAGGGGACAACCTTGTCTTACGCCTGCGTTGGTAGTGAATGGATCGCTGATATCGCTTTTGTAAAACACTGCCAGTTCGGAATTCTCATGAAGGGCTCTGATGAGGCAAATTATCATGGCGAGAACTCCCTTTCTACTCATCGTCTCGTTTGATAGTGTCGAACGCCTTCTTAAAGTCTACGTACAGTATGTAAAGCGGGAAGCGCCACTCGACTAATTGTTCTACTATAATCCGAAGTGTTTTAGCTTGGTCCGATAGCCACGCGGCAATTAGGGCCGTAGGCTCTATTATGGTGCATTCGAAACTGGTCAGGGAATGCCTGGTCACTCTCGCGATTGCATCAGAATTCTTTGACATAAGGATAGTTTGGGTACCTGATCATAGTGACATTGCTGGAAACTGCGAAGCCGACGAGTTGGCCAGACAAGGGACCTGTGAGGTAGTGTGCCCGCGAAAGGAGAGGATCGGGATCCCCTTGACAACCCGCGCTCTCCTCCTGGGAGGATGGGGCTTTGCACCAACTCAGCGAGCGCTGGGCAAATACACGAACGTGTAAGGTCGCGAAGTCCTTCTGGCCACGTTTGGATCGGAGGCGTTCGAGGAATATTCTGAGGATAAAGAAAACTCATCTTTCAAATTTCGTTGGCAGCCTCACGGGGCACTATCCGCGGGGTATATACGCCGTGAGACTCGGAATTACTTCGATTCCGTTTTGCGTCAGCTGTATGGAGGATGAGGTGGAATCATCTCAGCACCTGCTCCTTAGCTGCCAGCTCTAGCCTCTTGGTTCTCACTTCATTTCTGCGCCTACTGATATAGCAGGTCTTGATATCAAAAATCTGATGAACTTCATCAGCAGTATAAAGAGGTTAACACAACCGCAAATTAGTCACCGTTCATAGTCCACAAATACTCAACCCCCGCCCTCTCCTTTTCGTGCTATCGTTTTTTCCCTTTCACCTCTTTTTCCCCTCTTGCAATGGTATCACAAAGGATTAACCAAACTTATTTCGTCCAAGTGGGCCCACTCTCTGGGCAATCATTACTACCTAACCTAACCTAAGTTTTAGACTTGAAATAAACGAAATGGAATAAAATATAATTAGTAAAGATAGTAAACATATAAATGCATTTTAAAAGATTACTTAAAACAGTATAAAGTCTATAGAATTAACATTTTGAACTAATCACTTTTAGCTTTCCGCTCACAGTCACTTTTTTAACCTCAAACTTTTATTCTCGCATGCAATATTTTCGGATCATTCGACATCTTACCATCACCTTCATCGACCAAATCCACATCGCAATTACTGCAACACTGCCATGGCCCCCCTCCAATGTCATTGGCTTTCACTAACAAAATAACTTCAACGCATTTAACACCACATCCCGAGCATGCAACATCAACCTGCTACACGCACAACATCTTGCCTCATCATTTTTCATGTTCACTCAAACGCAGCAAACAAAATGGTTTTACGCCAATGACCAACGCACTGCCCATAGCCAACGACAATACTAAAATATGTGACCACATTCTTTCGCAGCAATCACCAGATGTAATACAAAAACAACAGCAGGACTACAAAGTGGCAATTGATCTGCAATTGGACACAGCAAAAACAGCAACAACAGCAACTTTTCAATTCACATCGCCCACTGCAACATTTAAGCGCAAAAAGCAGCAACAACAAAAACAATTCGAACATCAACTCCACAACAACAATAACTGTTACAACAATCAAACAGCGGTAATTAATAATTCACTACCAATAGAACAACAACAACAATTGAATTCAAAATCACCTAGCCGCATTAGCGTTCAGGGTGGCAATGTGCAACATGCACCAGCAACGAACATTTCGGTTGTGTTGAATGGTATTGGGGCGCCAAAAGCAACGAAAGCGACAAATCCGGCGATTGTTGACGATATTTTAGGTCTTCGTGCAGGTGCCAGTGGTGGCACTGGTGGGTGTCACATTGACAACCTAACAACAACAGCGACAAACATACGCACGCCACACCACCACCACACGTTACCACGTTTTGTCACAACAACAACAACAACAACAACAGCAACAAAACCATTGCCACGTGCTGCTGCTTATGCCGCTGACAAACTCGATTTAGTGGGCAGCCACACAAGCAAATCGCCGCTGGTGGCGTTCACAAACTCACAACTAAACGGCCACAATAAGCGGCAACGTGCCACTCCCAAGGTGAAACCGGCTCAACGACAACATCAACAGCAATCACGGCTACAACAGCAGGCGTTGCCAAAGAGAATGCCCACAGGCGCTGCTGGTGGCAGTGGCAGTGCGAATGGTAGCGGTAGTGGCAATAGCAGCAATTACAGCAACAACAATAACAACAATACACTGCACAAAGGTAACAGCGCATTCATGGACAGTTTGGGCGCACACTTAGAGTTGGTGGGGTGGCGTAAGAAGTGCCTGTATGGCTTGCTAGTGCTGCTGATGCTGCTCATCATCACGAATTTGGTGTTGACGCTGTGGATACTGAAGGTGATGGAATTCACAACGGTGAGTAGCACAAGCATGCAACATCAAAGCGGCACTTACCTTGCCACACATACACACACACATATATATTAAACAATCGTTGGTTGGTTGTTGTCACCCGGCCGATCTGGCGCAATCCATTTTGACCAGTTGACATCAACCATACCAAAGTAGGCACCTCAATACATACAGGTATTTGCCTCATTACTTGCCACAATTGTTGTTAATTGACCTTCAATGGTTTTTGTCTTATCATCGTCATCACGTCTATACATTGCAGGATGGCATGGGGCAGCTGAAGATAGTGCCAGGCGGCATACAACTAACCGGTCAAGCGCTCATAATGGATATGCTGCGTGCATCGACAATACGCTCCAGGCACGGCCAGCCGATAGCGATAGGTGAGTACAGGCGACACATGCACGCCACGATAAATATACGAATAATCACATAAATTTTATTGCTTTCTATGTGTGTGTGATATATTTCACACATTGCAGGAACGTATAAGTAGGCCTGTGTGTGTGCGGATGATATGCAAATTTCTTTGCCTGTGATTTGCAGCAATTTGTACGCCGCCAGCATGCCAAATAATCACATACACACATGCAAACGTGCATTAACACGCAAATGAATAAATCTACGTGTGTGTGTGTGTGTGTGGGCATGCAAATATGTATTTAGTCGGATAATGTTTGTCCGATAACGTCACGGCTAGATAAGATATTTGTGCACGTAATTTATTATGATTATGTCCCTATTAATATTCATTTTGCGTAAATTTACTAATGTTAAGATTATGCTGCTAAATGCCTATTGCCACTACCATTTACGCACATACATACATACACACAGACACACAGTCAGCGTCAAAGTAAGGTGCACACCTCATATGATATTAATAAGCCTTGACTATTTAATTCTTTACTTTTAAATCTAATTAGAAGTGTAAAAACTACTGCGAAATATCGCGTCCCAATACAGCGTATACTAGGTTGCTCAAAAAGTTCTGCGGTTCGATAAGAAAAAGACAATTTTATCTGAAATGCACTTTATTATTTAGTATAGTCTCCCTACACCGAGAGATCAATGCATTTCTTCCAACGCGATTCCTATTAATAAATTCCATCCCTGAAGTGAGAGTCTGGAAGGGCTGCAAAACACGATCCACAGCTGTTAAGACCTCATCATTTGATGAAAATACTTTTCAAGCATAAATTATTTTTTAGATGTGGAAGCAGATGGAAGTTGCTAGTGGCTTAACCTGTGAAACCTTAACCTATATTTAAAGCTGGGAATAAAAATTACATCGCGAACAACAGACCTATTTCCGAACATTCAACGGTTTCAAGGCTCTTTGAGTGTGTTGTAAAACAAAAATTATACTTCGCTGTAAAACGTAATATATCAAGTAATCAGCATGGTTTTATGGATGGTGGTCAACTGTCACTAATCTTGCTGTTTTCTCAGACTTTTGTACGTTGGATTTCAATAATAGCCTTCAAGCTGATGTAGTTTATATGAATTTTTCCCAGACATTCGATAAAGTCTACCACTCAACCTTAATCTCTAAACTTATGAATTTTGGGTTTCACTCTACTTTGCTTAAATGGATAAAGTCATACCTTTTCAATTGTGAATGTGTAATTGTTACCGATAATGTATATTCTTATTCTTTTATAGCCTCTTCTGGTGTCCCTCAGGGCAGCATTTTGGGCCCTTTGTTCTTTGTAATTTTTATTAATAACATGTCTGAATGTTTTCAATTCTCCAAGTTAGGTTAGGTTGGTATGGTTGCCCAGGGAGTGAGCACACTTGGACAAAGAAAGATTCGTCCTTTGTGATACCATTGTGAAGGAGGTGAGGTGAAAGGGAAAGACCGATGGGATGCAGGGAGAGGGCGGGGAGAGGTGGTGATGGGATGGTTAGGAGCGTGTGGATTACGAACGATGACTATGTTTGCGTCAACCGCTTTATGCTGCTGATGAAATTCATCAGATTTTTAATGTCAGCGCCAGCTATATCAGCAGGCGTGTCAAAGAAGTAAGAGCCAAGATGCCTGGATCTTAGCTCCGCCAGAGAAGGGGCAGCTAAGGAGAAGGTGCTGAGATGACTCCACCTCATCCTCCATTCATCCAGCGCAAAAAGGACTCGAAATGATTCCAAGTTTCACAGCATGCATTTCTCGCGCATTGTGTCCTGTAAGAGAACCCACTAGATTGGAGAGCTGATATTTTATCAGCCTCAGAAGCTCGCCCGAGCGCCTCCGGTCCACACGTGGTCAGAAGGATTTCGCGACCTCACACGTTTGTGTATTTGCCCAGCGCTCGCTGAGTTTGCGCGATGCCCATCTTTCCAGGAGCAAACCGCAGGTAGTCAGGGGGATCCCAATTCTCTCCCTTCGCGGGGAAATCACCTCACATGTCCCTTGTCTGGCCAGCTCATCTGCCTCACAGTTTCCCACAATGTCGCTGTGGCCGGGAAGCCAGATGAGGCTGATGTCAAAGAATTCGGACGCAGTCGAAAGTGAGGTCAAGCATTCATTGACCAATTCCGAATGCACCGTCATAGACCCGAGGGCCCTTATTGCTTTACTTTCTTGACTGTTAGTACGCATTTGAGCAGCCATTCAGCTGCCTCCTTGATTGCGGCTACCTCTGCCTGGAACACACTGCAGTAGTCCGGTAACCTGAATTTGAGTCTGATGGGGAGCCCCTCGCAAAAGACTCCTCCGCCAACCTTTCCATCCAACTTCGATACATCCAAGTGTAGCCCTCCATCCACTCTTCCCTTGACGGGATGTGAGTGGAGAATGTTCCGGTTGGACTAATCGAGGGTATACACTGGTCTGTTGACAGACGGATGAACTCGAAGTTTCTAAGGATCCTCATAAGTGAGGTTGAGCTTATAGCTCCATTCGGTAAACCTTTCCTGCAGCAAATTAATGAAATCGCAGGCATAGAGATACAAAATTTGCTGTTATATCGGGAACTCAGGAAATAAATCTGACCTAAGAAAAAAAACCAAAAAAAAAGAACATCACACGAGAACAGTGGTAATAAAACGGCGCTAGTCACTAATTAAAACTACTAAATTAGTACAAGTACTCAACCACCTCAACAACAACAACGACAACACTTCTTCGTTAGGTATTTTGCCGAGCTTCTCCTCGTATTTGCGGCGTGCGTCTTGGTGTTGTTCCACAAC
The DNA here is from genome assembly GCF_027943255.1 of Anastrepha obliqua. NCBI lineage: Eukaryota > Metazoa > Arthropoda > Insecta > Diptera > Tephritidae > Anastrepha > Anastrepha obliqua. The sequence goes on from NC_072893.1 coordinate 15,436,117, forward strand.
CAGCGCGACCTAAAGTTTCAAGCCCCGAATGGCAAATGTTTTCTTTTAAGGAGATTCGAACAATCGTGGGTTTGCCATTGCCTGCCGAGGGGCGACCGCTATTAGAAAAACTTTTTGTTCATTCTAGTATTTCATGCACGGAGACTCGAACGTACGTACTCGGAATGCAGTCACGTACCAACCCATTCTTCTACGGCGACCGCCATAGTTAAAAAAAAATTATTGAAATTAAAAAAAAAAAAAATAAATAATTTAATAAGGAAATAAATAACTTGTCAATATGTGGTGCACACTTTATTTTGCCGCTGACTGTATTTGAATGAATACATTATAACAGATGAAGGTACCATACATACACATTTCTTGTAAACGTCAGACGTCCCTCAATACCACAGGTTTTTTGTCATTTTCCAGTTATTGTTTGTTTGTTTCATTGTTGTTCTTCTACATCTAAAATTCTACACCTACGCTTAGCAAATCTGTGATTGTGTATTCAATATTTTATTAAGTCATCACATGAAAGGTTGCATATTTGCCGTCCGAGGCTTGAAAAAAGTCACTTAATGTACGTGAAAAGCTGTGTAATTTATTTATTTCATCTATTGCAGTTTTGTCTTAGAACAATACAAAAAAATGGCGGACATAGATGATTTCTCCGACATTTATCATCTTCGCCTTAAATATCAGTATTTTTTAAAAGAACTCCATTGCCCAAATAAACTTCTTCATTGTAATTTAATTCTTCGTACTGAGAATAATATTAAGTCATATCCGAAAGCGTTTTGGCACTTCATAATTTTAATAATTTTAAAAATGGCGCTGAAGGAAGTAGTCTGGTCAAATACTCATTTTTTATAGATATTTTTTAGGAATATTTTTTTAAGCAACTAAAATGCGATCGTTTTGATTTTATAGTATGTTATTATTGACATCAAGTAGTATACAAAAACAAATTTTTTTTGTTTGTTTGGCAGATTTTTTTGTAGTAGTGTGGCACCAAAGTAAGCGTCTTAAAAAAAAGATAGGTGGCTTGTCAACAGGATTTTGGCTCTTCAGGGCATCTGAAACGAAAAAGTGAAACTGATTATTATTCTGTAGAATTGTCATGCTGGCAGGTGCTAGTTCCATTTCTTTTCAGCCTTAACTTCCAATACTAACTACAGTCATACTACAGTCTGATTGATTTCCATACCTTTTTTTTCAAAAGTCCGCCACTTTGTTGTTTTTCAAAACAGTGTTGCCCCTTTTAGCTCTTCTATTTATCTGAAACACAAAAACCAAAAAAAATATTTATCGGTATGACTGTAGCTACGTCCAGTGCTATAATTAAAAATAAAAAAAATTGACAAAATGAAATTTGAATTTCACACTCTAAAAATCGGGTTTTTTTCATAAAAAAATACGATATAATTGAAATAACAACATGATTCTAATACGAGCGATAGTCAACATATTCAAATTTCAGACAACTCGGTTGAATAGTTTTCTTTTTTTTTTGACAACACCAGGCCGAAAAAAGTAGTTTTGAGATGAATGAGTTTAAAGTTTTGAGAGTGGCCGCGTGACGAATCTGCCTCTACCTGCTAAAACGTCTGTAGAATATCGAAAATACAGAGAATATCCTTCCAAAACTTTAACAGTATATTCTTAAAAGCCTTATCTTTCAAAATATCAAACAAAAAAAATCGATTTTTTGAAAATTCTAGGCTGCCAGGACCCCCTAAGATCGCCAATTAGATGAGATTAGGTTGAACTGGTTGACTTGCAGTTACGCTTAGTGCTACCGGATGGTGTTCATTAATTATAGGTTTTGTGGCTTGAAGAATTCCATCTGCATGCTACCTGTTTCTAATGCGAAGTTAAGAGGCCTTTTTCAACCCACTGCTGAAATATCTTCCGATCCGTCAAACTGTGATGCCTCCAGATATTTTAAGCGTGTTTTGAATAACGCACGACAACCGCAAAGGAGATGCCTTACAGATCCTCTTGAGTCCTGCTCCCTGCATTTCCTGCACTCCTCGCTGTCTGAGATTCATATCTTATAATTTATTTGCCCAGATTTTTCAATCAAATTTCATCCATGACAATGATGGTGAGTTTTCATCCTTAAATTTTGGTAATTTGGATCTCTCTACCGGGACCATTTTAGATGGAATTTTAGCTTTTTATCACTCACTACAGACTGATGTGCACGGTCTTTCGGTAGTTCTCTTTAAGAAGTCCCCCATCGTTGCAACTCCACTAAAATTATCTTTACTATATCACTTGCAGCCGAAATATTCATTAATGATTGGAAAGTGGCAACAGTTGTTGTTGGTGTTGTTCTCGAAGTGGTTGAGTATTTATACTAAAAACAAACTAAATAGCGGCTACTCTTGTGTTAAGTATTGTTCTTTTTTTTGTGTTTTGATCACATCCATTTTGTGAGGTCCAAGTATAGCAGCAAACTTTTTATCTGTAAGTCTGAGATGTCATTAGTTTGAGAAAGGCTCACTGTAAGAGCGAAGTCTTGCTCTAGCTAAACCGGGACATTCGCATAAATAGTGGAGGCGATTTTCTTTCACACCCACCTCTTGATAGCTTCTTCAGAAGGGACTGAAAGCAAAGTTAAGACTGGCTGCATGATTCCTACGTGAGATCTTTGAGCGACAGTATCCTAGCAGGTAATTCGTCCTCTAGATGTTGTAAGACAGCTATGTTTTTCTTGTTGTAGCGCATGTAGTTAATTGCTTTCACCTTCTTTCGGCTGAAGCATAGTATTGTGAAGCAATGGATGTTTTCGCTGGGTTGAATGGAGTAGCAACTGCCACCGCCTCTGTCATGTCTAGTGCCTTTTCTTGCTAGCTCATCTGCTATCTCATTACTTTCTATATTCTTATTACGGTGAACGCATATCGGAGTAATTGAAGCCAATGATCAAGTAATTCTAGTTCTATAATTGTCTCTACACTATAAAACTAGTTTGGAAGAAATGGAATTCGAATGTAAGGCATTGATAGCTGCTTGACTGTCTGAAAAGATACCTACTCTCGCATTAGTTTCTCTGTAGTGTTTGTTGAGTTGCACGCTTCTCTGATTGCTAGTAGTTCTGCCTGGAAAACGCTGGTATAGTCAGGAAGTCGAATAGATTTGGATAATTTGTGCAGCCGCGAATAAAGACCAGCTCCCACACCACAGTTCATCTTAGAATCGGCAATATATTAGTGATGTATGTAATATATAGACCAATTTCAAACTTGTTACTACTTTCAAAGTATTCGCAGCTATTATTGTGAAAAAATTACACTTTACCCCAGAATCACTTTCATCTGGACTTCAAAGTGATTGCATGTACAGTGATTTCTCCAAGGCCTTTGACTCTCTGTATCACATATAATTATTTTGTGTAAACTGAACTCTTAAGCCTTTCGCTTGGTTGTCTTATAACAATTGGGCGAGAATTTTCTGCACTCTTCATTGCCTCTGCTGGAGTACCCCAATGTAGGGATTTTGGCCCCTACCTTTTGTCTTATTTATATATTAAATGAGATCAGCGGATGCATTTCCTTTACCAAGTATCTCTGATATACAGACAACTTAAAAATTGTTGCCTCAATAAAAAGCACAGAGGATATGCTTAGGCTCCTGGCTGACCTTAGTGAACTCGCTTCTTCGTGTATATATTCATGTAGATATATAACTCTTCATTTAAAAAATGTCAATCGTCATATATAATAAGTTAAACAGCCAAACCCTGTTTCAGGTTCCCCCAAAATCTATACTAACTGAATGCTTAACAGTTCGTTGAAATTGTTGCTTATCAGTAGTACCAGGACCGACGTGTGCAACTATCCGTCGAAAGGGAAGAGTTATTATTTTGTTCTGCATTTGCCTTAGCACATGAAATTCTTTTTTCAAGTGCTTCGGCATTTGAGGTATTCCGCAGGTAAGCGTCCTCACTGTTCCAAATCGCTTTTCATACGCGGCACTCATTTTGTAAAAGCAACATATGCTTTTTAAATTTCTCACAAAACTAACAAATTGCTCATCACGTATTGCGAAAAGGATACACCTATTTAACAGCATTTAAGTTTTTTTTTTAACCGAATTCTAAATTTGAATTTTGCGGGTCAAGCTTCCAGCTTTTCAGCATCCATATAGACATGACTCTTAGATGAATGACTCTCTCTCTCTATGCCAGACCAATCCCAATGTGTCTGATAAGCCTTGCTGTCTACGGTTTCCAATCAGCCTTTTTCCATACCGCCTTAAATTATCCTCACCCAGCATACGAAATTACTTCTTATAAAAGTTGTATCTCACCATTTTTATTACTATCAGCCAACACACCGAATTCTGTCAAACAGATAAATATTACCCAGAGTGAAACTCAAAGCACGAAAATTTAAAAGTCAAAAAGTAATATTGCAGCTGCTTTAACCTTCGCCACAAGCTGCATATTTCATTCGCACAAAAATCTGACCCCAAAAAAATTACAAGACTTCTAAAAAATAAAGATGAAATTGTGATACTGCAAGAAAAAATTACAACTCGCCACAAATAAATCTTTGTGCACTCAACGCAATGCAAAGGACGCCGAAAGTATGTGAATAAGAATAAGAATCGAAATGATGCTTTCGACCGCAACGCACGAATACACTTTCACCACAACTATATACAAGTTTCCATGTACATATTTGAGAGTGTATTTGTGAGTGAATTGTGAGTATTACGAAGGTATGTGCGACGATGACTGCGATGCACAATTACAGATAAAAGCAGGGAAAGACAGATGGGATTTTCACCTAATGACAACGTTAAGGTATGAAAAGTCGACGACGGCAAAGTAAACCAACCTTTACGCAGATAAGATGACTGAAGTGGGTGCATGTCGGCAAAGCGACACTTCCAGCTGAGTGGCCTGACTGCGTTCTCTAAATTTGTTCATCGTTTTACATGTCCACAACGGGGCAGGGGGCTGTTGAGGAGTTACTACTATGAATACTAGATAGATGGTGGAGCGAATTTCCTACGCTCGCTGTGCTAACTGCGTGCAATATCGTGCAGCCATAGTTGGCTGCCCGTGACTTGCAGAAACGTGCTGGCAAAAATTTTATTTCCGTTTCCGCTATCATGTCACACTAATCTTGCGGTCTGCCTGCATATTTGTAAGAAAAAAGATATCTTCCTAACATTTTCTTCTACACGCGTATGTTTTTGGCTTTGTGCGCGAACAGATTGTGGCTGAGCCTTATTGTGCGACATTTGTTATGTGGTGTTTTTGGACGTACGTGCACCTACTCACCTTTTATTTATTGCCATTTATATTACATATTTAGCTGACATTTGTTTATTTGCTTTCACTATCTGCACTTACAAATCTCACTCATATTTACCTTGTAATATTTCTTTATAATTTTCCTGCGCCCGCGTGGATGTCATCGCCCCAATGCCGTAATTCAACAACGAAACAACGGAATCAAAAAAACAAATAACCGAAAAAAAAACAAAAATTTCACAAAAAACTACACGACCAAACATCAAACATTGGCATCATACCGCACATGCACACACACACACCTACAACCCCATTGGGAATTGGAAATTGTGACTGCCGCTCCACGGTTTGCTGCGGTTAAAACATGCGCGCGTTCCTCACCTTGCGGCAATCGAATATCATCAACAGAATCATCACGTAATTTTTCAATCAATACACGTGACGCGAATGGCATGCTGGAGAATCATTTATTTCTTGGGCACGACAAGCTCGAATGCCTGGCGAAGGAAATTCGCATCAATGACACCAATGGACGAAATTTATTTTCTGTAAATCAAAATGAAGTCACAATCGGTGCACACGCGTTGCGAATTGACGGCGAAGGTGGCGCCATATTTCGGGAATCCATACAAACGCCACATGTACGCGCCGAACCGGGGCGCGAGTTGAGGTGAGTATGCGAAAGCAAAAGAAACAAAAACAAAAAAATATTAAAAAAGTTGAAAAATCGGACAGAAAATGTAGTGGAAAGGAATTTGTGTGTATATGAAAACAGCAAAGATATATTTTTCCTCCAAATCCGAAGAGATTCACAAGTTTTTGTAAGATTTAAGAGCGATTCAATGACCGATGGTCCAGACAGTTTAAGCATTGCTATCAATTTTGTTTAATATTTAAATATTTTTAGGCTGGAATATAATAAGAAGTAAACTGGAAAACTTAAAAAAAAAATGTTGGTAAATTAAGATTTTTTCAATGTTAAATTATGGTAACAACTGTTTAAAAAAATATCTTGGGTTCCGTTTAGGATTTTTATAAATTATATTTTTTTTATTTATACCTTTTTAATTTTTGTTTTTAATTTTTGAAATTTGGTTTTTTTTGGGATTTTGGTAAGGAGTTTTTAAAGTGAAATAAATATCTTCAGTTATTTTTATGATTTTCATCAATTTTTTTTAAGATAAAATATACACTGAAAAAAGTTATTGGAAAAAATTTATAGTTCTTTGTTCTGAATTTTTGGGAATGTTTTTTTATATATTTTTATTTTTTCTACAATATATATTTTTTTCTCTGCAGTTCTTTGTTCAGAACTTTTGGAAAATTTGGTTTTTTCTTTTGTGATTTTGGTAATGACTTTTAAACTAAAATATCTTCGGTTCCGTTTAGGAGTTTTAGAAATTATCTTTTTTTTAATAAAATATATGTACTTTAAAAAAATCTTGTCTTGAAGAAGTATAATTCTTTGTTAAGAATTTTCGGCAAATTTTTTTAAATTTTTTTTTTTTTTTTTTTGTGAATTTGAGAACGACATTTTTATTTTTTTTTCTCTGTAGTTCTTTATTCGGAATTTTCGGTAAGTTTGGTTTTTTTGTAATTTTGCTTACGACTTTTTAAAGTGAAGTACCTTCGGTTATTTTTATGATTTTTAATATATAATTTTTTTTTTTTCATAAAATATATGTATGTACATTGGAAAAATTTATTTTAGAAAAAAATTTATATTTCTTTGTTCAGAATTCAAATTTTTTTTATATATTTTTATTTTTTCTATATATTTTTCCCCTGTAGTTCTTTGTTTAGAATTTTTGGGAATTTTTGTTTTTTTCTGTTGCGATTTTAATAACGACTGTTTTAAACTGAAATATTTCCGCTCCGTTTTAGGATTTTTATAAATTTGCCATTTTTTAATACATAAAATATACCCTTAATATATTTTTTTTCTTTGAAAAATATTATTTAAAAAAAAATTATATTTCTTTGTTCAGGATTTTTAGGAAATGTTTTTAAATTGTTTTCTTTTTATGTATTTTTATGTTTTTTTTTCTCTGTAGTTCTTTCTTCTGAATTTTCGGAAATTTTTTTATCTTTTTCTTTTTATATATTTTTTTCTCTGTAGTTTTTTGTTAAGAATTTTTGTAACATTTGGTTTTTCTTTGTGATTTTGGTGACGACTTCTTAAAGTGAAACATCCTCGGTTAGTTTTATGATTTTTATAAATTTTAATTTTTTTTTAGATAAACTATAAATTGAAAAAAATTATTTTTGAACAAAAATTATATTTCTTTGCTCAGAATTTATGCGAATTTTTTTTAATTTTTTTATTTTATTTTTATTTTTTCTCTGTAGTTCTTTGTTCAGAAAATTTTATTTTTTCTTTAGTGATTTTGGTAACGACTTTTTTAAAGGATCTTTATTACTTTTAGGGTCCTTATAAATTCATTTTTTTTTTAATACATAAAATATACATTTAAATTTTTTTTTTTCGAAAAATACTTCTGTAAAAAGCTATTTCTGTGTTCAGAATTTTTCGAAAATTTTGTTTTTTATAGTTTTTGAATAATAGTTTTTTGTTTTGAGAATTGCAGCAGCAGTATTTTTCACTGATTTTCTGTACGTATTTAAATAAAAAAGCTTCTCATAAAAAAATCTATGGTTCGGAGAGAAACTCTAAACCTTATGGGGATTCCATTATGAATCGATAGATTACATTGATTACGGAGCACAGTCTCAGCTATTAACCCAATTTTTTTTAGTTGTGTATTCTGCAGAGGTATATTTTTCAAAAACAACAAAGAAAAATTTTTTCTGATAAATTTCTAACAAAAACATAATTTTTTTCCAAAAAAATTTTTTCGAGAGATATATTTTGTTAAAAAAAAAATATAAAAAAATTAACGAAATGACTCAACATTTTTCTTTAATTTGAAGAGGAAGGTTTTTCAAAAGCAGCAAAGAAAAAATGTGTTCCAAGATTTTATTGAAGGTATATTTTATCCTAAAAAACACAAAAACATTATCTTGAAAAATTCTATACCAAAATTGACATCGGTTATTCATATTATATTATCTGAAAATTAGTATTATTATTACTCCATACTCCTTTAGGAGCATAAGGATTCAACAAAAGTTTTCGAAACATTTCTATTTCTAGACATAAATCTCAGTTCATTAAATGTTTTTCCAATTTCAGGATAGTCCTTTGCTTATCTCAAAATAACAAAATTTTTTTTTTTTTTTCAATTTACTTCTTATTATATTCCAGCCTAAAATAATTCAATTTTAAGCAGAATTGATGATAATTTCCAAAATACTTGAATCACTTGACATGGAATCCCCCTAAGTCAGAGATTCAATAAGAGCATTGCTTCATAAAGGCATTCGATGTTCGTTCAAAAACACAGGTGACGTTCGAGTCATACATCAAAAAGTTTTCAATATTGGGTTGATAAGATAAACCACTGCGAAGACAGTCGAGACAGTCACTTAAATGAAACCATCCTGCATAAATAAATACAAATGTAAACCTTTCTAAAAAATCCATAAAAGTGACTTGAGTTTTGCTCGAGCTATCTCATTTTAAAAACAGGCATATTTCCGCATTTGGCTCATCCCGAGTAAAATTACTTATAATAAATGAATCAAGAAATGTGGACCCTTCCTTTGAAGAATAAGCAAAAAACCAATGAAAGCAAACAGACGGCGAATAGCTTTGCATGGCGCATTTGCATCCCAGCCAAGCTTTAAATATGCAGCTGTTTGCAGTAGTCGATCTTTCTGTGCATGAATAACGACGTGCAACATATGCATGCCACACGACATACACATTGGGGCAGCCAACAATGCATTGGTCGATGTCCAAGCAAAACCCACCCGCCAAGTGTTGACTATATTAAAAAACGCTTAAAGTTGGACAGACAAATAGCCTCAACGCACACCCACGCATCATCACACACATATGCGCCAATGCACAGGTGCACATACACTAGTATAGGTGTACGTCGCGTAGATGCATGCAAATGCGCGCGAGTGTGCAAAATAAATTGTCGGCCTGCAATGGCCAGTTGTGAATTGCAGTGACTGGAAATATTGACTTGTTGACGGCTGAACCTGCGTCTGAATTGATTCACAGGTACACAAATGTGTGCGTGAGATTGCTTGCGGGCGAGAACGCGTTTTGGGTGCTCGAGTGCAGCAGCTGGACAATTCAATAACGCGCTGAGTTATTTATTTTCCTTCAAATCAAATGGGTGAAATATGGGCAAAATAGTCGAAGGCACAACTGCACAGAAATTCTGATGCTAAGACAAATACAAATAAAATCGTAAACCAATTCAAAGAAATGAATTGCAGATAGCCTTAGCTCCAATGCCCAAATTATATGTAACTCCTTCTGATGCAAGTAAATGAAAACATGGAGAAAATATTGATATGCAAAATTTTTGGTTTTTTCATGTTAAACCATTCGTGACCCATATTGGATGACAAGAAACACCAAATATGTGCCTTTTCAGGTGGCACCTGCTGGAGTAGTAAACGAAATAAAGTAAAAGAGAGGCTGCTGCAGCCAAAGTGCTTGGTGCGTGACTACCCTGGCTTGAAAATCTTGAGCAGATAACACGAATTGATAGAAAAGTTTTTTCTAATATAAGTCGCCCCTCGGTAGGCAATGGCAAACCTCCGAGTGTATTTCTGAAATGAAGAAGCTCTTAACAAAAATCCATATGCCGAACTGTAGGTTACCCCATTTGTGGAAAAAAATCGGAACGCAAACCACAAATATTGGGTAGTCGAAAAAGTCTTTTCGTATTTCTAATCAAACTTCAACTCATTTTATATTTATAATGAACTTTATTAAACCAAATATGTACCATTTTGGTCGACCACCTTTTGCCATTTTTCTTCTAGATACATTATTCCATCAGTGTAAAACTTTTGTGGTTTCTCGGCAAAAAACTGCGACAAGTAATTTTCACTGGCTTCTCTTGAAGCCAAGTTTACTCCATTAAGGGAGTTCTGCATTGACTGAAACAAATGGTAGTCCGATGGTGCAAGGTCAGGGCTATATGGTGGATGCATCAAAACTTCCCAGCCAAGCTCTCCCAGTTTTTGCCGAGTCATCAAAGATGTGTGTGGCCTAGCGTTGTCCTGATTGCCGCTTTTTTCGATTGCATGCTTCAATCTCATCAGTTGTTGACAGTAAAGTGTAGAGTCAATCGTTCGGGCAGGCTGGAGCAACTCATAGTGGATGATTCCTTCCCAATCCCACCAAACAGCATAACCTTTCGAGGCGTCAATCCTGGCTTTGCGACCATTTGTTGAGCTTCACCACCCTTGCTCCATGATCTTTTTCGCACATTATTGTCGTATTGAGCCACGCTGCGATCGGGCGCAACGCGAGCCATGTGGGATCGCTACAGAGAGCTGAAAAAGGAAGAGAGACGTATTATCCGAAAGAAGAAACGAGAGGCCGAAATACGTGAGTGCGAAGAGCTTGAGATGCTGGCCAACAGGAACAACGCCCGAAAATTCTACCAGAAAGTTCGGCGGCTTACAGAAGGTTTCAAGACCGGGGCGTTTTCCTGTAAGAACAAAGACGGCGAACTGGTGACTGACGTACAGAGCAATCTTAGATTATGGAGGGAACACTTCTCGAACCTATTAAACAGTGACAGCTGCGCATGTCACCGAGAAAGTGAAGATCCCGATACCCCAATCGTTGACGACGGAATTGTCGTTCCGCTACCCGATCATGACGAGGTGAGAATAGCGATAACGCGGCTAAAGAACAACAAAGCCGCGGGCGCCGACGGACTGCCGGCTGAGCTATTCAAACATGGCGGCGAGGAGCTGGTAAGGTGCATGCATCAGCTCCTATGCAAAATATGGTCGGATGAAAGCATGCCTGCCGATTGGAATTTAAGTGTGCTCTGCCCAATCCATAAGAAGGGCGATCCTGCAATTTGTGCCAATTACCGCGGGATTAGTCTTCTAAATATCGCCTATAAGGTTCTAGCGAGCGTATTGTGTGAAAGGCTGAAGCCCACCGTCAACCAACTGATTGGACCTTATCAGTGTGGCTTCAGACCTGGAAAGTCTACCATCGACCAAATATTCACAATACGCCAAATCTTAGAAAAGACCCATGAAAGAAGAATCGACACGCACCATCTTTTCGTCGACTTCAAAGCTGCATTCGACAGTACGGAAAGGAGTTACCTGTATGCCGCGATGTCTGAATTTGGTATCCCCGCAAAACTAATACGGCTATGTAGGATGACGTTGCTCAACACCAGCAGCGCCGTCAGAATTGGGAAGGACCTCTCCGAGCCGTTTGATACCAAACGAGGTTTCAGACAGGGTGACTCGCTGTCGTGTGACTTCTTTAACCTGATGTTGGAGAGCATCGTACGAGCCGCAGAACTTAATCGCTCAGGCACAATTTTTTATAAGAGCGTACAATTGTTGGCGTATGCCGATGATATTGACATCATCGGCCTTAACAGCCGCGCTGTTAGTTCTGCCTTCTCCAAACTGGATAAAGAGGCAAAGCGAATGGGTTTGGTGGTGAACGAGGACAAAACGAAGTACCTCCTGTCTTCAAACAAACAGTCGGCGCACTCGCGTATCGGCACCCACGTCACTGTAGACAGTTATAATTTCGAGGTTGTAAAAGACTTCGTCTATTTAGGAACCAGCATTAACACCGATAACAATGTCAGCCTTGAAATCCAACGTAGAATCTCTCTTGCCAACAAGTGCTACTTTGGACTAAGTAGGCAACTGAGCAGTAAAGTCCTCTCTCGTCGAACAAAACTAACACTCTACAAGACTCTCATCATGCCCGTCCTTACGTATGGCGCAGAAGCTTGGACGATGACAACATCCGATGAAGCGACGCTTGGAGTGTTTGAGAGAAAGATTCTGCGCAAGATTTTTGGACCTTTGCACGTTGGCAACGGCGAATATCGCAGACGATGGAACGATGAGCTGTATGAGCTTTACGACGACATAGACATAGCACAGCGAATAAAGATCCAGCGGCTACGTTGGCTGGGTCATGTCGTCCGAATGGATACAAACGCTCCGGCTTTGAAAGTATTCGATGCGGTACCAGCTGGTGGTAGTAGAGGAAGAGGAAGGCCTCCTCTGCGTTGGAAAGATCAGGTGGAGAAGGACTTGGCTTCACTTGGTGTGTCCAATTGGCGCCGGTTAGCACGAGAAAGAAACGACTGGCGCGCTTTGTTAAACTCGGCTAAAATCGCGTAAGCGGTTATCGCGCCAATTAAGAAGAAGAAGATTGTCGTATTTGATCCACTTTTCGTCTCCTGTTACCATTCGCTTCAGAAATGGTTCGATTTCATTTCGTTTCAGCAAAGAATCGCAGATGTTAATTCGGTCCATTAAATTTTTCACAGACAATTCATGTGGTACCCAAACATCGAGGTTCTTTTTGTAACCAACCATTCTTAAATGGTTCAAAACCGTCTGATGATGAATGTTTAGTGCCTTGGCGATGTCATGGCAGCTTATGTGACGGTCCTGGTCAATCTTTTCCATAATTTCATCGACTTTTTCAACGATAGGTCGACCGGAGCGAGGTGCATCTTTCACATCGAAATTTCCAGGTCGGAAGCGAGCGAACCATTGTTGTACTACACGAACTGATACAGCATCGTCTCCGTAAACTTCACAAATTTTATTGGTGGCTTGCGTGGCATTCTTCCCTTTTTTATACAAAAATTTCAAAATATAGCGAATTTCTTCATTATTTTCACTCATTTTTGAACAGCTATAACTTTTTTTCAACTTCTCCGAATTTAATTTTTTTTTTGGTTAAATGAAGCTTAAAATGTCACCTTTCTAACACCATATGATATGACACAATGTGATTAGTAGCACTAGAGATAGATGACTCCAACGACATCTATTGACAAAATACGAAAAGACTTTTTCGACTACCCAATAGCAGTAGGAAGAACTCAGCCAAATACGCAATAAAGAGTCAATTATATATAATTTGCTAAAAAAAGTAATATTCTAAGACCTTTTTTTGCGATGCAGGTGGTGTTAGTATATTTAGTTATTATAATGCCATATGTGAACAATCACTCCCCAAATATTCCTTGTGCAATATTGAAAAGTGAGCGATAGATAGTGAACGTCTGGAAGCGCCCCCAAAAATAAAGTTGTTTTGCGGCGTACATCATAACTGGCAACAGAATTATCTGAAATACAAAAATTAGAATGCCTTTGTTCAAGAAGATATTTCTCGGAATATACTTGACAGAATTTTTTTTTTTTGTTTTTGTTTTACAATTTTTCTTAGCACTTGGAAGCCTAAGAGCGTTTGCTAACAAAACAGTCTAATACTTATCATCTCCGATCAGCTTGATATTTTGACATAATATTATTTTAAATATTCAAGTAAATTAGAACTAAATAATTAAAAAGTTTAAACGGTGATAGCCAACATGGTGAAGAGAACTCATCTGCATTTTTGTTATCCATTTTTAATCTATCAGCATAGAATCACATATAAGCTCAGCTATCTTTATACGAACCTTGTGTTTCAGCTCTGGAATCGTTGTTCACATAAACTTTACTTTTCCAAAATGATTTTTCTGAAATAATTCGAAGGTTTTCTCCTCATCAGATGCGTCAATTTTATTTGTTGAAAAATGTCAAAGATGACATAAAAATGTGTACCGCTTAAGAAATGTTCACTACATTTCGTTATTTTTGAAAGACGCTTTAGAATTCTTCATTACTTTTTTCCGTAAAATACCAAATTTTCTAATTTTTTTTTTCATTTCTACTTTATTTGTTTGCTGTAGACTGGAATCACCAACACGTCAGCTGGAGCTGACAGCAGCAAAGGACATAAATTTGCAATCACGTGCCGGAGCAATCGAAGTGACTGCGCTAAAAGATGTGCGACTGAGTGCGCTTGATGGAAGTGTAAGTGGCATTTAAAAAAACATTCAATTATCTTATTATAAACTTGTAAAAATGTTACTAAAATAAAATTTTTGTTAATATCTTCGAAAGCGAAAATTATCTTTAATTAATGACTAATAATTGAATAGTACAAATATTAAGAAAAATAAGTGAATCAATGAAACTGCTACTCGTAATTCGTCAAAAAAACGCAGAATTTATATGTAAATATTGTATGTACTTACCGTTCGTCAATCATTTATTGGCGCCCAATTTCACCTTAGTGTATTAACCGAATGTTCACTTCTAATTTAACGTGAGTTCCGTTAGTGTAGAAATATATTGATTTTAAGACACAAAACTAGTGCCAAATTATTTTAAGAAACTTATTAAGAGAAAAGTATTATATCGAAAAAGAGAAAATAGGGTTTTAAGACTAACCTGGGGTCGCCGAATACGAAAATTAGTTTTGCTTATTTTTTAATTATGTAATCAAAAAACTATAATATTTCCGAAATTTTTTTGCAGTTATTGTATCTATAAGTACTATAGATTACAAATAAATTACATATGCGCCAATAATTATGAAAGTAGTCTGAGTTTGATACCTTTTTTAACACCTTCGATGGCGCACCCGGATCTGGGCTCTTTTCATCTTGTTCGAGGATCCTTTTTAAAAGGTTATATCCATGAACCGATAGTAAATTAAATTTTAGGAAGCTACCTGGAAGCTCAAGTTATCAACTAAAATAGAAATATGTTAAATTCACGTCCAAAGTCGAAAAAGTCAGACCCCATTTGCATTTTAATAAACTAAACAAATTGATTAAGCGAAATTTATTATGAATGGGAAATTATGTGTGAATTGTTCTGATAACTGCGAGTTTAGTTAGTCAAAATAGTCCACTCTGGCCTTAATACACTGTTTGCGCGATCTAAAAGCTTTTCGAAAGAGTGTTTCAGGTCCTTGACCGGAATGCCCTTCACGATGTCGGTAGAAGCCTTTTGGATGACCACTACGGACGCAAAACGTTTTCCTTTCATGAAATTTTCCGAAAAGTAGAATTCACAGGGAGCGATATCAGGTAAATACGTTGAGTGATTTATGGTTAAATGCGATTTATAGTCAAAAGATTAGTCACAAGAGTGGATCGATGAGATGGTGCATTTTCATGCAATAAACCGCAGCTTCCTCCTTGGGGATAATCAGGGTAAAATCGACAAATGGGATGCAACAAACGCTTCAAAATGCCAAGATAGGAAATTGCATTGCCGGTTTGGCCCATTAGCACGAACTCCTTGTAGGCGATTCCCTTGGAATCGTAAAAACAAATGACTTGATTTTTGACTTCTCTAAAGGCGATTTGTTGGGTGGTGGCTCACATGTGGCCTTCCATTCGGCACTTTCACGCTTAGTTTCAGGTTCATGTTGGTGAGACCTCATATCATCACCAGTTACAATGTTGTAAAGGAAGTTCTCGTCTTTTCTCGCCTCTTTAATGAAGTCTTTCGAATGTTGAATTCCTTGCAATTTTTGGTCCTCAGTTAACTTGAGCGGAAAGAAACGTGCACGTGTAAACCACTCATGGACTCTGGAACGAGATAGACAATCATCGCCATAAGCTTTTTCCATCAATTCAAATGTTTCGGTTAACTTTTTACCGATTTTAAAATACAAATTTGATATTAGCTCTTTGTTCGAAACTCATTTTTGTACCGATGACGCAAAATACTGACACTTTAGACGCAATAACTTCGCTTCCACTGAACCGAATATCTTCAGGCTTTCACTGGAAGTCAGATAGAGATAAGCGTGACTGTTAGCTATTATATATATTTGAGTAGTTATATCCTCCTGGTTAAATAAATACGAATGATTTGTTGATCCTGTTACTACTTGATTTCTGTTTATCGGCTTATTATGTACGAGTAGTTCAAAAGGGCCACGCGTCATTTTCAAGTTATGTTACATAATTTCATAATTTTTTTTTGCTTTGGCTATTCCCATAATTAACATTAAATGAATTCCATATAATTTTAAAATTGCAACCACCATCTGATGGTATCCTTTTTGATGGTATCGTAAAAATTACATTTTATAAATTTAGTTTACAATAAGGCCGTGTGAAATAACTGATAAACTCACGATTTTTTTACCTAGACGATTTTCATACGTGATGTCTTAATAGAGGTCAGTCTTCATCTTGTATCGCTTCTTCTGGTTCCCAAAGGTCGTATGTCAGCCGGGTTAACCTAACGTAATCTAGTCCACTTTCATAGTTATTGCCACATATGAATGAATAAAAAAATAAGTAGATAGATATTGAATTTCTGGTAGAAGTTTGACTGAATGTACATTTAAACCATCTCATATCGCAATATCTTTTTCCTCTTCTTCTCTTCCCACACATTTCACACAAAAAAAAATCGCATACTACAGCTGCGCTTGGAATCCTCCAAAATCCTTATGCCGAATCTGCGTACAGCGCAACCGCCTTCGTTGGGAGCGCCACAAAGTCGTGACCATTTGCATCGTGTCTTCCAGCTGTGCGCCTGTTCGAATGGCAAACTCTTTCTTGCTGCGCCGCACTCGATATGCGCCGGAGATGATAGTACCGTTTGCAGATGATTGCCCGAACGTAGACAATAAAATGAGGACGAAGTGCTCTCCGGAGACCGGATGTTGAGAAAATAAAGAAAGAAGGAGGAATTAATAACAATTAAATAGTAAATAGATATGTATGTATGTGTAGGCACTAAGACTAAGTATAGGTAAAATCAAGCAGGGGCTAAAGTAGTATTCATATTGATGTAAATGTTGAAAGTGATGCATGTGAAATATTATATAGAAAAAGCATATACAGCGGTGGCCAGGTAATTATGGAACGCTGGAAGCTTGAGGAAAGAAATATTGCACACACTACGAAGACATAAAAAGTACTCTAAAATACAGTTTTGTGTGGAATTATGAGTAAAAATTTTTGAACCTTCAAAGGTACACTCATGGGCAGTAAAATAGGTGTGCGGGGTTATGGACACATTTGGCTATGTTAATTTTTGTATATTTAGCGTGCATTAATTTTTTATAATTTTTTTAATTTTATCAAAAAAAACAGTGTGAATCGGTTCTTTAAACTTCGTGCAAAAATTATAAAAATAATGAAAATCGTTTTTTTAGACTTTGGGCAAAAATTATGAGAATTACGAAGATTTTGGAAACTTTGACCAAAAATTTCAAATTTTTAATCAAAATTCTTAGAATAATTTTTAGTATGCTATTTTGCACGATAGCTAAATAAAATAAAAAGATGTAAATACAACAAAAACCATATAAATCGATGTTTTTTCAAACTTTGCGCAAAAATTATGAAGATTTTGCAAACTTTCACCAAATGTCTAACCTTTTAATAAGAAATTTTAGAACAATTTTTGGTGTGCAATTTTCTACAGGCGGCGCAACATTAATCATCCATTTTCTTTTTTTAATAACTCTTTTACTAAATACAAAAAAAGTATTACTAACTAAAAAAAACGACAATGTACAACAAAAACAACATAAATCAATTTTTTTCAAATTCTTCGCAAAAATTATGAGAATTACGAAGATTTTGCAAAATTTCACCAAAACTTTAAATTTTTTATAAGAATTTTTAGAATAATTTTTGGTAGGCAGTGACAAGGTGTTGCAAAATTAATCATCCACGTTTTTTGTTTTGAATAACTTTTTACTAAATACAAAAAAAGTTTATCAAATATAAGAAATGTACAACAAAACACAATAAATCGTATTTTTCTTTTTTTATTGTAACTTTGCGCAAAAATTATAAAAAGTTATTTAAAATGCGAAGATTTTGCACACTTTCACCAATACTTTAAACTTTTTGATAAGAATCTTGAGAATAATTTTCGTAAAGGTGGCGCAAAATTAATCATCCACCTTTTTTTTAATAAATTTTTACTAAATACAAAAATATGATAGCTAAATAAAAAAACCATATAAATCGTTTTTTTCAATAATTTTTAGTTTGCAATTTTACACAAGGTGGCGCAAAATTAATCATGCAATTTTTTTTTTTAACTTTTTTACTAAATCCAAAAAAAATTGCTATAAAATAAAAAACAATGCACATATAAATCTTTTTTTTTTCAAAACTATACGGAATAAAAATTACGAAGATTTTCGAAAATTTCACCAAAATTTCAAACTTATTGATCAATTTTATACAATGTGGCGCACAATTAATCATCCTTTTTTGGTTTTAATAACTTTTTTACCAAATACAAAAAAATATTATTAAATATACAAAATGTACAACAAAACCCATTAAATCGTATTTTTCTTTTTTATTGTAACTTTGCGCAAAAATTATAAAAGTTATTAAAATTATGAAGATTCTACAAATTTTCATGAAATTTACTTTTTAATCATAATTCTTAGAAAAATTTTTGGCATGAAATTTTATACAAGGTGGCGCAAAATTAATCATCCAACTTTTTTTACTAAATACTTTGCATACTGCAGCTGTTCTGTTAGGTTAGTTTAAATGGCTGCCCTAGCTTAGGGCACACTTGGACAAATATTGAAAATTTGTCCGTTTTGATGCCATACATGGGAGAGGAGAAAGGAGAAGGAAAGGAAGAAGGAGCCTTGGGATTAGAGACGATGATGACAATGAATTTTACGACGATGTCGACGGGGGCTGATTTTCGTTCGTAATTAGCCGCAACAAGCTACTGATGAACTTCACCAAATTTATGATATTTAGACCTGCTATATCCGCAGGCGTAGCAAAAAAATGAGAGCCTAGATGTCTAAATCTTTGCCAGACGAGAGCAGGGCAGCTGACAAGAAAGTGTTGAGATGATTCCACCTCGTCCTCAAGGCAGCTTCTGCAGAACGGACTTTAGGCAATCTCAAGTCTCACGGCATGAACACCTAGCGGATAGTGTCCGGTAAGGATACCCACCAAATGCGAGAGCGGGGGCTTTGTTAGCCTTAGAAGATCCGTTGAGCGTCCCCGATCTACCCGTGGCCAGAAAGATCTCGCGACTTTGCATGTTTGCGTACTAGCCCAGCGCTCGCTGAATTAACTCGAGGCCCATCTTTCCAGGAGCAGACCACAGGTTCGTCTCATTTCGCAACTAAACCGTCTGTAAAGTTCCCTGTCTAGCCAGCTCATCAGCCCAGCAGTTTTTCTATATGCTGCTGTGACCGGGAACCCAAATGAGCCTGATGTCGAAGTATTCGGATGCAATCGAGAGAGAAGCCAGACATTCCCCCACCAATCTCGAACGCAGAAACAGCGAGCCCAAGGCCCTA
This sequence comes from Anastrepha obliqua, assembly GCF_027943255.1. Classification (NCBI taxonomy): domain Eukaryota; kingdom Metazoa; phylum Arthropoda; class Insecta; order Diptera; family Tephritidae; genus Anastrepha; species Anastrepha obliqua. The sequence goes on from NC_072893.1 coordinate 15,455,634, forward strand.
ATTGCCGATTGGCTATCGGAGTAAATATTTACTTCCTTAACGGAAATTACCGAATTAAGCAACCAGTCCACCGCTTCCTTAATTGCGGATATCTCCGCTTGGAAAACACTACACTGGTCCGGAAGCCTAAATTTAAGTTTGATGGGAGGCTCCTTACCGAATACTCCCCCACCAACCCTGCCGTCCAACTTCGAGCCATCCGTGAACATGTTTCCATGCCTTGCCGCCAAATGTTGCACTCCGCCCACTCCTCCCGTGAAGGAATATGAGTAGAAAACGGGCCGCTCGGACCTAGCGTGGGTGTACAGTGATCCAGCACCATGAGGAGCTGTTCAGTTCACAAGAGTCAAATATTTATGGTACACGACGCCATTTGCAAAAATTATAAATCTTCCGGTAGGGTGATTAATTTTGCGCCACCTTGTACTTCATACAATTTTAGTACGTTGGAAGTAAGTTATAAGTTGCAAGTGGGAGCAAATAGCAAAATAATTTTCGAAATTTTTTGCATACAAAATAGGCTCGAATATGTTTTGTATGGTGGGAAATGACTAGCACCGTCAGCAAAAAAAAATTTCAAAATTTAACTTTATTTTGTAGACACTGGCAGCTTGCACTTTCTTAGACTAAAATTTAATAGTCCATATAACTGCATATCAAAAATTTTTCTAAAAGTTTTAACTAAAATGTTTGAAAATTTGTTCAAAATTCCCATAAATTTGTCATTAAGCTTGGAAAAACGATTTATACTGTTTTTGTTGTGTAATAAGTCGCACTTTAACAAAAAATTAATAGATTCTAAATAAGCCAAAGTAAAATTGCCAAAACTGGCCAAAGTGTCGCACACCTATTTTATTGGCCATGAGTGTATGCGAATTAGTTGACCACCGCCGTACATACCGACATATAAACTTGCATAAACAAATGTATAAATACAGATAATATATAAATAATCATGAAAGTAAGTCAAATCTGTTAGATGCTAGCAGCGTTGAATGTATCAGTAAATAGCCTTTAATACATATATAGATACACATAGATACATGTATAACATAGAGTAAAAAAAATATAGAAAATTACTTGATTGCTAGAAATTAAGTGAAAAAGTGGGTGGAAACCACCGAATTAATTATGTTAATAGAAAATCAACATTTATTTAGAATTAACGCGTGCATTAAATAGTTATACTGAATTATAGGAATAAGTAAATAAGTGTACACACGCACACATGCGTATGTATGTATGTATGTATGCAGATTGTTTGTCTGACTGGTAAGTAAAGCGTTAAAAAATAGAATTTTTAAAAATACAAATATGAAAATATTACACGAACACGCACACCTAAGTAGCAGATGCATTACAAATGAACAGTAGATTATTTTTTTTTTGTTTTCGTGCTTACATTCTTTGAAAATTTTTATCATTCATGAGTTTGTTAAATTAGTCTTTGGCCACAGTCGCAATTAAGCATTTAGCGCTAATGCAACAGAGGTCATGAAATATTAATATTAAAAAACACAAAAAAGCCAAGTACAGATGTGCCATGCAGGAAAACTCATCAGTACCAACGCAGTGCATTTTTACTGAATTTAAAGGTTCACGACTAGACTACAGCGTCGGGCACTCGCAGTGTAACCAATTAAAAAGGCCATAAATTTAGATCGGAAAATTACTTTTATTCTATTCGAAGTAAAAAAAATTGTGAAAATAATACAATATTAAGAACCAATTTACTTTTGTTCGATATGACCACCTTTTGCCTTGACTATGGCCTTGAGATGGTCCAGAAACTAATCTCCAGCTGCACAACTGTGACTTGCAGGTATTTTGGCACACTCGCGGATAATGGCTTTTTGGCTGATAAATTATCGACAAAAAAACCTAATCTCGGCCTTAAACTCGGGCAAGATCACGTAGGCCGAAGACAGAAGAAGATGAGACGAAATCTTCGAATTTTATATAATTTTGAGTAGGTTGTACATAATGTTTTCGGGCCCTCTTTAAGCCTATTTTCGCATGCTAATTTTTGCCAAAAAATTTTAAAAATATAGAAAGAGTTAACAGGTAGAACATTTCCTCTATCACTTGCAGTATGTTCGTATCAGGTATTTGTGACCCTAGAGCTTGTAAAATTTGGCTACTTCCAGGATTTCTATTATTTTCAAATTTCTGTTGTGAATCAGTTTTCATGCAATTGCGTGAATCTTTCTTTTGAGAAGCAAACGTCGTAAGAGGCAAACCTTCAGAAGTGGAGTCAGACGCCAGTTGATTACTACTTATTCCATTGGTGGAAGGCGATTATTATTTATGTTCACTTTTAAACTTTGCCACTATCACACTCTGAAATTATATGCCGCTACTCCCTATAAAAGGCATAGCAAAGTGGCTCCCAAGTGATAAAATCGGTCAAGTTTGAACTAGAAATTTATTCCACTAGTCCAAGGTTTCCCTAAAGGGTATTTTTAATTTGTGCATTCACGCTTATCAATTTCACAGCAAATATTGTTTGTGGAAAAATATGATTGCAACTTATTATAAATAAATATCAACACAGGTATTTAGTTATAATTACTACAATACAAAAAATAAACAAGATATAATGACATTAATCAGAGGCCTATAAGTGGGAGCAGCTTTTTACACTCATCTAGTTTAAACTGCTGAAAATCAATTGGGAAATTAAGGTGCGGTCAAAGACGACGTTATTTTTAATTTTTCGGGAATTAATTTGGAAAAGCAAAGTTTAGACGGATATCATTTAATGGAAAGCAAATAGATTTTAAAAGTTATTTTTAACTTTCCAGCACTGCATGGGCAAATTTCTAATCGTCTAGAACAAGGAGAATAACACCCGAATTTTGCTACTAATATTAATGGCGAATTGGCGTAATTTGGAAATAATATCAAAAGTGTTGTAAATGATATTTTCAAAAAAGAAAAATTTGAAATACAGGAACATTCTTCTGTACAGCACAACCAAGGTGAAAAGTCGGAGGAGAACGCAAACAAAAAATTCCTGATTATGATCAAAATAATTGAGCCAGAATACAAGGTCCAAAATAAACAAGACTCGCTCTAATAACTTTCAGTTATTTTTTCAAAATAGTCCCCTCTGGTCTCGATACACTGTTTTGTGGGATCTAAAAGCTTTTCGAAAGAGTGTTTCAGGTCATTGACCGGAATGCCCTTCAAGATGTCGGTGCAAGCCTTTTGGATGGCCTCTACGGATGCAAAACGTTTTCCTTTCAAGGTCAAATGCAATTTTCCGAATAGAACTTTCCGGTAGAAGTCACAGGGAGCCATATCAGGTGAATACGGTGAGTGATTGATGGTTGAAATGCGATTTCTAGTCCAAAAATCAGTCACAAGAGTGGATGGCGCATTATCATGCAATAAGCGCCAACTTCCTCCTTTGCGGTATTCAGAGCGAATGCGACAAATGGGATGCAACAAACGCTTCAAAACGCCAAGACAGAAAATTGCATTGACGGTTTGACTGGTTGACACGAACTCCTTGTGCACAATTCCCTTGGAATCGTAATAACAAATGAGCATCGACTTGAGTTTTGACTTCTCAAAAGGCAATTTTTTGGATGGTGGCTCGTCTGGGGCCTTCCATTCTGCACCTGGGCGCTTAGTGTCAGGTTTATGTTGGAAACATCAGGTTTCATCATCAGTTTCAATATTGTAAAGGAAGTTCTCGTCTCTTTTCGCCTCGTTACTGAGGTCTTTCGAATGTTGAATTCTGAACAATTTTTGGTCCTCAGTTAACTTGTGCGGAATGAAACGAGCACAGACCTTTCGAAAGCCCAAATGATCAGTTAAAATGCGATAAATCGATGTTTTGGAGATATTAAACTCCGATTCCATGAATTCCAATGATGATTTCGGTTCATTTTTGATAAATTTACGAACAATTTCGATGGAGTTTTCGGTGATTACTGGTGAAAATTTAAACGTTTGTGAACGGCTGTTTTGCGCCGAATTCTCCGTATCTGATGGCCTGAAAAATATTGAGTTTCAAGAGAGAAAATGGCTCTGGATAGGACATACACTGGGCAAATCAGCACCCGAAGTCAGCAAATCTGCTTTAGACTGGAATCCACAAGGAGCACGAAATAGAAGACGTCCAAGGGGCTCATGGAGACGTAGCAACATAGATAACCTTACAAGTATAGATGAAAATCTGCTATGGACAGGTTAAGGCAGAAGTTGAATAACGAAATCAAATTAGGCACACTCTGAAAGGCTAATCGACGAGAATGTCAATAAAGTAATGATAATCTCTCGTCTAATTCAGATGACACTATCAAACACTAATGCCAAGGTTATGATAAATGGAGATGTTACCAACGAATTCAGCATTTCATCAGGTGTAAAACAAGGCGATTCACTATCAGCGACAATTTTTAATTTATTACTACATGAGGTAGTATGCAAACTGAAATGTGGCAATTCGATTTTTAATTGCAGCTCGCAAGTGTTAGCTTATGCCGATGACATTGTCGTGATTGCACAGAATGAACATGAGGTTAAGAAAATTTATATGCGATTGAAAAACACAGCCTTAGAAGTGGGTCTACGGGTAAACATAGATAAAACGAAATATATGCACTTCGCAAAGAAACCGAGTGAAGATGCACACATTGAAATAGATGGTGAATGCATACAGAAGGTCGACAAATTTAAATACTTAGGTTTTTTCATCAGCAGTAATTCTGACACTTCCGCGGCAATAAATGACCGAGTAAGTGCGGCAAACAAAGCATTATTTGCTCACATAAAATTATTCAAGTCCCGATTGCTATCAAGAGATCAAAAGATGGCAATGTATAAAGCGCTTATAAGACCCATACTAACATACAGCAGTGAGGTATGGGTACTTAAAACAAAAGACATGGACCAAATACTAAGGTTTGAAAGAAAGATACTGCGAACAATATATGGTCCTTCCCGGCGAGATGACGGAACGTATCGGATAAGATACAATCATGAGCTAGACACATTGATACGTAATGGAAACGCAATACGCTTTATAAAAAGTCAACGAATCAGATGGCTGGGGCACATGTACCGAATGCCCAAATGGAGAGCTGCCAATATAGCGTTCCATAGACAACCAATTGGACGGAGATGTCGAGGGAGACCAAACAAACGCTGGGTAGATGAGGTCACAGCCGACCTGCAGAAAATGGGTATCACAAACTGGAAAGGAGTAGTAGAGAATCGATCGGAGTGGAGAACCGTAGTTGTGGACGCAATGGTCTGCACAAGACTGTAATGCTAATGATGATGATGAATCTCTCGTTGGACCAACAAGTGAGTTATCAAATTATCGCGATTCTAACTACTCGCTATGGAAATGCATTAAGCAACTGAAGCAACCAGACATACAGTATTCACCAATCAAAAACCCAGCAGCGCATGGCCTACAACAAGTTTTGAAAAAGGCAAAATTTTTTTGTGAACATCTTACTGATACTTTCTCGCCTTACAATGCGCCACAAGAAGCAAACATTAATCGCATTATAACGAGGTTGATGAGGTATATTTAATAACAGACAAGGAAATAGGCAACGAAAAAAATAATGAAGCCAAAAAGATCACCAGGATTCGATCTAATCACTGCAGAAATTCTGTTTCATGGATCACTGCGGCATATTCTAAAGAAGATCGATCGAAAATGCAGTAAATAACAAATTAAGACTATAAGGATTCCCAAATTTAGAACTATTCCTTCTTATAAAACAAAGAGTAGAGTACGCTTTAGTTAGAGTAAAGTCTATGTGATTAAGAAATCATCAAAAGCAACGCCTAGATCATTGACTTTTCAACAGAATGCAGTACATAACTCATTTTCTTATAAAAATCGTATAAATACAAGTTTCAAAGAAAGTAAATTAAAAAGAAACTCAACTCTCAAAGAATTTTGCTGAAAAATATCGGGAATGCAGTTTGATATGTAGATGAGTCAATTCAAGTACAGCAGCAAATTCTTTATCTCGATGTCTGAGATCTCATTAATTTGCTGCAAGAAAGGCTTACCCAGTTAGCGGAGTCGTACCCTAGCTTGCCCTGGATACTCACATAAGTAGTGGAAAATGCTTTCCTTCACCCCTTCCACTTGACAGCTTCTTCAGATGGGATGAAAAGAGAAGTTGAGTCTGGCTGCATGCTTCCCTACTTTCCAGTGACCTGTAAGGGTTGCAGTGATGCGTGAGATGTTTTTGCTTTTGTCTTTTATGTTTGTAGACATCATCTGTTTCTTACGGTTGCTTCACCTGACTGCGTCACGCTCCACAACCTACGAGTTTCGAGGGAAAGTAATGGGGTCCCCCGCGGCAGCGCCCCTTCCGCGGTAGATGTCAATACTAGGCGGTACTTTTTTCATGCCATCTCTGAAATATTTCATACAGACAAATTTATAGCTTTAGACGATAGAACAAGGCGTTAAAAATATTGAAACTTATTTTGAAAATGGTCGAACTTTAAGAACAACACAAATTCGTAATTATTTTCTCGGTACATGGCTGTAGCAATCGATATCACGTAAAGTATCGATCAAACAGCTTAAAGTTTATGCTCGTTGTCAAGCTAATTTTTCTAGCTAAAAATTATTTTGCTGTTTGTTCCATTTTGCTCAACTAAAAGAAAATTCGGTACACTTTAAAATTTTCTTTTGATAAAGCCGAAAATGTAAGCCAGGCCGCTGAAATTGTGAATGGTGCTTTGGTGCCGCTACTGCAATAGCTAATTAAGTGCAGTTTTGGTTTCGTCGATTCCGTTCAAGGATTTTTGATGTTAAAGAAAATGTCGGTAATGCCGATAAAATAACAGAAATAATCGAAGTTGACCGGTAGTCGTAGCATCGCCCAGGAGCTAAAAAACGACTACAAAACAGTTTTAAAATAATAAAAAATCAAAACTAATGGATTTCTTTTTCCTCAACTAATGTAACGGGTTTTCCAATAAGAGGTTATTTCGATATTTCATCAATGGTGACACGTAGCGCCTTCTTGTTGAAAATAAACGTTGTCCAGATCAATACCATCCAATTCCGGCCGTAAAAAATCGTTGATCATCTCTCGATAACGCAATCCATTCACCGTAACTGTTGCTCCAGCTTCATTTTCGAAAAAGTAAGGTCCAATGACTCCGCCGGGTCATAAACCACACCAAACAGTCACACGTCGAGGATAGAGAGGCTTTTCAACAATAACTCTTGAATTTTCTGAGCCCCAGATCGGACAATTTTGCTTGTTGACGAAGCCACCGAAGTAGATCATCACTCAAGATGATTTTTCGATGGAATTCCAGATCATTTTCATTTATGTCAACGACCCAATCAGCAAAGACACGACGTTGTTGATGATCGGCCGGCTTGAGTTCTTGTGTTAACTGGACTTTGTAAGCCTTAAGACTCAAATATTTATGCAAAATGAGGTGTAATGACGTTTGTTGAATGCCTAATTCTTAATTCCAAAGAATGACGAGGAATGGACGAGGGACAAACCTGGGTTTTCTTCAACACTTTCGGCTACAACAGCAATATTTTCCGCTGTTCTTGAGCGACGTGCGCGGCTTTTATTCTTCACATTACTAACTTGTCCCAACAGCTCGAATTTTTTTCACCAATTTCTGTTTTGCGGTCCGACGAGCTGCTTCACGATGACCCAAAAATGTTCCAGTTTTACGAACCATCTCTGCCAAGTCTTCCCCATTTTTATAGTGAATTTCGATCATTTCAGTGCGTTGTTTAAGGGTGTATCGGCCCATTTTTATTAATGGCGTAGTTTCTACTTGTCAAATATCAAAAAATTACAGCTTGAAAAGTGACATCTACCGAAATAGCGGGCTATTCAAAAAAACACCTGTTATTGTAAAACTCTTTATTATTTGGAAAATTTCGATATGGGTGTTCTCTCACAGAACCTTCATGCGACCAATAAAAGTCTGCCGAAAACTTGTAGCAGAATAACTATTTGAATAATATGGTATTTGTTTTTTTTGTAAAAAAAATGTACTTCAATTTTTTAAACCTTTAACTGATTCTATATACTCACCGGACCCCATTGCTCTGCAAAGGAATCTCTCACCTCCGAAAAATGGAGGCGCACAGTGTGGTCAAAAGTCTACAGCAACAAACAAAAACATAATTGCATACATACTTACAAATAACTATGTAAATAGCTCATATCCATTATACTGAGTTGGAACGAAACCAAAACCAAAGAAAGAATAAAAAACTTAAGAAAATTTACTTTTTTAGTTTCGCAGCAAATTCTTATCAACTTATGGAATAAAAATTATAAAAGTAGAAAAATTATTAAAATATTAATTTAATTGTAATGTTTGTTACAAAATTGCGAGAAAATAAAATAGACTAAGAAAATAAGCAACACAAAATAAAATTACAATGATTAGAGCAACAAGAAATTCTGCTGAATGGAATATAAAATATTATACAGTGTAGCAAAAGTTATATGTTATTGCATAAATATCGAGAAAGGAACGAAATAAATCAATTAGCAAAGAGAAACATTTGTAAAATATAAGAATAGAACGCAATGAAATATAAAAAAAAAAATATATATATACACATACACATATAAAAAAATATATACATTTAAACAAAAGCAAGTGTTTTAATTTATTGCTCAAATTCGTGTACGCCGGATGTTAGATAAATAATTCATTTGATTAGCAGAGCGCCAGGCGGGGAGGAGCGTATGATTTTGCGCATTTTTTGCGCAACCAAAAGAAGCAAGAAGTCGAACAGAAAGTTTACGCCTTCTATGGCTCTACCAAAACACACACACATACGTACGTATATACCAAATATACCGGCTTTATATAATATTAATAAAAGAGTATTAGTATTAGTATTAGCAGTTATGCGTTTGCTTGAGTGTGTGCGTGCACTCTGAGCATTCGTCCGTCATGGCATGTCTTAGGCAACGCTGTGTGCCGACAAGTGCCCTATGGTGCTGCTGGTGGGTGTTGACAAAAGCATTTTGAGTGGCTGTCTGTCGATGACAGCCTACAACTACACACCGAGTGCTTGCCCGCTTGCTTTAGCAGCGCTGAGGCGCCCACTTCTTGTTAGGGAGTTAGCCCGAATGGTCGTTGTCTAGACCCGACGAATCCACCACAACCCACACGCACTCAGGCAATAACCTCGTTTACTCCTGTGTGTGTGTGTGTGTGTATGTAGAGTGTGGGTGTATTTGTGTGTGCAGGCAGGTTAGCAGAACTTTCCTTACCAGACAGACACTTTGTGTAGCGAGTGAAATTTTGGTCATAAATTGAGTTACTTTTGCTGCCAGCCGGTTGATCTTACTTTGAGTGCTTGTTTGGCCGTCAGTTGGCGCTGCTTGTCTGCTACTCCGAAGATAATGGGTTGGATGTGGGCGTTGTGGCTGCCATTGTGAGGCCGGTAGACTGAAGTTTGCTGCATGCCGAAAGCTCTTTTATTCTTGCGTGTCTGCAATGCTACCTAAATTCAATTTAATTGAAGTTTAGTTGCTTGGTGTGCGGTTTGCGGCGAGGTTCTACGCTAGTCGGTGAATGCCTTCATAAACTTTTTCTAACCACATTTAGTTTTATTGTTAGTTAAAAGCGTTCACTTTTTTTAATAAATTTTATTGTAATAAAAGAGGGAATACGATTTTTTGTTAATTGAAATATTTAGAAAAGTTATTTTCTCTGCGTTATTAAATTTTGTATATAAATAAAGCGTTTTTCAGTAAGAGCGCTTCAACTTTTGAACTTTTTTGAATAAAACACAAACGGTTTGACTTTTTTAACTAATTTTTTTTTTATTATCGAGGTTGAACATATACATTTAAGTATGAAATTCGATTTCTTTTGCATGACCACCGCGTGCACGTTTTACCAAGTCCAATCGTTGAACCCAATTTTCGACCACTCTTTTGCATAAATCGGCTGAAATTCCAGCAATTTCGCGTTCAATATTGGCTCTAAGCTCACAAATCGTCGCCGGCTTGTTACTGTAGACCAATGACTTCACATAACTCCAAAGAAAATAGTCTAGAGGCGTCAAATCACACGAGCGCGGCGGCCATTCGACCGGTCCATTTCTGGAAATAATGCGCTCATCGAACTTACTCTTCAACAAATCAATTGTAGCGTGTGCTGTGTGGCTTGTGGCCCCGTCCTGTTGAAACCACATGTCGTCTAAGTCCATACCATTCAATTGCGGCCAAAAATAATCGTTTATCATGTCGCGGTATCGATTTCCATTCACAGTAACGTGGCGATCGTTCTCGTCAACGAAAAAATATGGGCCAATTACGCCGCCGGCATGTAAACCGCACCAAACAATGATTTTTTCGGGATGCAACGGTGCCTCATGAATCACGTGTGGATTGCTTTCTGCCCAGTAATGCATATTTTGCTTGTTGACAAAGCCATTGAGCCAAAAGTGAGCTTCATCACTGAAGATGATTTTTCGACTTTAAACTTTCTTAACAGAACACGCATTTTTATAATAAAATTCAATGATTTGCAAGCGTTGCTCAAGTGTGTAGCGTTCCATGATGAAATGTATACTAATAAAGTTTACAAATGACAAGCGAAAAATAAAAAATATTGCGTCGTTCGCCCTCCCTATCGGGAAAAAAGTTGAAGCGCACCTATTGAAAAACGCTGTATTTTAAGGGATTACGGGTAGTTAGAATTTTCAAAAAAATGGATTTCGGCTTTCTGCATTTTCTTAAAGTATAGCATATTAAAAATATTGTGTGAAAATTTGAAGTGAATTCCATAAATACTTTTCGAGCTATTCAACAATTAACAAAGGGCGCTCGGGCGCACCAGAGCTCCATAGCAAAACTTTAATTGCGTTTTTCTCAAAAATGTTAAATGTTTTTTTGAACTGGTGATCACTGTACTTTAAGCACCGCTTAGATTTCAATAAAATTTATATTGCTTTTGAAAAACATAAAAAATTCGTGCCTAATCGAAGGATTTTTTTCAAAAATTTCGATTTTTTTAAACAATTAATATGCCGGTTTTTTTCTCGCAAATCTGGAAAACATTTCCTGAGGCCGCCATATTGTTAATTTTGAAAAAAAAGCTTCGCTCAGGCACAAGATTATCTATTAATAAAACTAATTTCTTTGTCCGATTGATTTGAGATGAATCTCCAAAGACTTGTGATAATCACCGCAAGGAACTTCTGGAGAAACGGCCTCCATACGAACAGCGAAACAAGTCGAAATATGATGTATTAATGCTATGTTTTTATTTGTGTAATATAAAATAAATCAATTGACCAGCAAATAAAAATTATTGAAAATCATAATTTTTTCGGGCCTCTGACTACCCCTAACCTCTTAAGAGTGTAGAGATTTTACTGAAGTACTATTTTCTTCTTCTTGATTTGAGCGATAACCACCTAAGCGATTTTGGCCGAGTTTAACAACGCCTGGCAGTCATTTCTAACCGGCACCGACTAGGCACACCAAATGAAACCAAGTCCTTCTACAACAGAACTTTCCAATGCTAAGGAGGCTATCCTTTCTTTCTCTACTACCACCAGCAGGTACCGGATGGAATACCCTCAGAAGTAAATCAATTGAAATAACGAAAATAATATATCCTATAACATTTATATTAAAATGCATGGGGCGCAAATTTAATCATCCGGTTTTTTCTTTAATAATTTTTTTACTTAATAAGAAAGAAATAATTTTGATGGAAATCTTTATTTTGATCTTTGCTGAGCTCTGCTGACCTTTTCGACTTGTCTGTTTGTATTCCGCAGCTGTCTAGTTGACTGGTGCCAAATATGGTTGACGTAGGACGTCGTTTGCAAAATTTATAATAAAAATCCTCCAATAGAGTGATACATTTTGCACCACCTTGTATAATTGAAGCGATAAATTAATTACAATTTCCTTTATACTATACCCATGTCGTGTGCAGTCAGCGCGTAAGGTACGCCACCGCCTCATTGTATTGACACACTTAGTTGAAGGACTGTGAGGACTTTCCATAATTTGTATCAAAGTATGATCACTTATTCCCCAACCCCGCATGCTGCTACCTCATACCTGCTGCTCGTACCTCACATTGATATCACTCACATACCAGGACGTTCAATAATGTGTGTGACTGACACATTAATGGCGGCACTAGTACTAAATAAATACTTTTTTCGAAAGTTGGCAACCTTTTTAGGCTTACTGTCAAAATCATATGTTAATCCGACCATTTGTTTACAAGTTACAGTGCTTTAAGTGACGCTACTTTTGAGTTAAAAAAAAAAAATGAATTCAAAGCAATTCCGTGTGCTGATTTATCATTGTTTTTTAATGAAAAAAAAATACTGTTCAATGCCAGGAATGGCTTGAAAAACATTGTTAGGACTCTGCTCCATCCATTATTGGTATGCCGAATTCAAACGTGGTCGTACAGACACCGATGACATTCCATCTACTGGAAGGCCAAATGACGCTGTTATTCCGGAAAACGTTGAAAAAACACTGAAAATCATTATGTCCGACCGTAAAGTGAAAGTGAGGGAGATTGCTGACATTCTAAAGATATCAACAGGCAGTGTACATACCATAATGCACGAACATTTGGGTACGAAAAAGGTGTTTTCCAAATGGGTGCCGCGTTTGCTCACACCGGAGCAAAAACAACAACGAATCGATGATTCAAAGAGCTGTTTGGGCATGTTTACGCGCAATAAGTCGGAGTTTTTGCGTCGGTACATCACAATGGATGAAACATGGATCCACCATTTCACTCCAGTGTCAAATCGGCAGTCTGCTGAGTGGCCGCCCAAAGCGACCAAAGACGCAGCAGTCGGCTGGCAAGATTATGGCGTCTGTATTTTGGGATGCGCATGGAATAACATTCATCGACTATCTCCAGAAGGGGCAGACCATCAACAGCGACTATTATATAGCGTTATTGGAGCGTTTGAAAGACGAAATCGCAAAGAAACGGCCTCATATGGCGAAGAAAAAAGTGTTGTTCCACCAAGACAATGCACCGTATCACAAATCAATGAAAACGATGGAAAAATTGAACGAATTGGGCTTCGAATTGCTTCCCCATCCACCGTATTCTCCAGATTTGGCCCCCAGCGACTACTGGCTCTTCGTAGACCTCAAAAAGATGCTCCGTGGTAAGAGATTTGGCTCAAATGATAAAGTAATCGCCGAAACTGAGGCCTATTTTGAAGGCAAAGAAAAATCGTTTTACAAAGGCGGTATCGAAAGATTGGAAAAGCGTTGGAATGATTGTATCTCCCTAAAAGGAAATTATGTTGATGAATAAAAACGAATTTTGGCAAAAAAATGTGTTTTAATTAATTAGTCGCACACATTATAATCTGACCTCACCAAATGTACACCACTCACTTGGCTAATTCATCATGTGGAGGTCATTGACCAGCACCCATTCACTCTGAAAGTGGTTCTAATATCCTGCAGAATGTCTGGGTACCCTGTGAACCATATCGAGGATGAGGTATTTGCATCTAAGCCTATGAGAACAGCATTGCTACTCTCAAGTCTCCAGAGCTTCGCACTTTGTCACTAATGACAAAGACCTGTAAAGATCCTACAGCTTAGAGGAAAGTCTCTAATCACGCCATGCATGGAGTAGGGCTATTCGATCAAAGCAAGGTATTATCTTTCCTGTAACTTACACTCACGTACCCCATATATTGCAACATAATACCTAATGCCTCAACAATTCAATCCATATATTTCGACCAACAATGTCGGTCGAGCGCACAAGCAACAAAGCAACTTGGACAAACAGTCGACATCAGCAGATAAACAATTAACTTTCCCTTGAACGAAGAATTCCGTCAATACGCGACATAATTTGCACTCCGGTGCACTCTCTGCGTCTGCGGTAGACACCTTGTTTCACCCTACACCCTGCCATAAAATGGTCAAACCCCATACACCTAAAATAGTTAGACACTAGGAGCGGACTGCATTTGGAATGAGAACCACTTGACGTAACAGCATCCTGCCAACAAAAAGGCGGACATTAACTTGTGTGTAACCTCGAGTACTACATTAGTTGTTCCATCTGGACTGAGCATTCAGGTTCGGCTGACTATCCTGAAGTCAATCGCAAGTCATTTTCATAATAAGTTGTAATAATTTTAACGCGTTGTTCAATGATGTAAAATTGTACATCTGTCTATTTGACAAATGTCAAAGATGAGTTAAAAAAAAATGCTATCGTTTAGGAATTATTCACTCGTCACATCTAGGCATCACTTTTGAAAAACCCTTTACAAAATAAATCAAATCAGTGCAAGTTATCCAAACATTTTTTGCCACAATATTTAATTTCACTCAAATAGTTTTCTTTTCGCCAGCTGATGGATCCTCATCATGTTGGTCTCATTGCCGCGGGAATGAGACTTAAGTGGTGATTTAACGGCCATATCATGAGGGCTAGCTAACCACGAACTAAGAGGGAAGCTCCATATGGGGATTGGCTAGCCATTCATCAGCCGAACGGCGGAATTAGCAATCCAATCCCCATGAGGAGATCACCGTACCGACAATACGGGGAACATTATTCCTTATCCTGACATCCCATCATATCCTTCCCGTACTCCCACCTAAACCAGGATGTTATGCATTACCGTTACCACTGGATGGTTTGCAGCCAGGGGTGCCCGGCTGTATTTTTACGATGCTCTCCTGAAACCGGGTCACTTTAGGAGGTAGAATGATCTTCCCATGGTAGAGAGGACTGCCATGGTCGACGTTTCTCCTTTCCCCCATAAAAAGTTGAGTCCGCATCTCGAGCAGCGCGGACGATTATGAAATGGTGATGCACAAACAAACGTAGCGTCAGATAAAGGCAGAAACAAAACAAGATCCAATCCTACGGGAAGGTCAGGCCTTTCGACAGGAAAAACCACACACACGAGTGGTGCCAAGCCTGTGGCTAAGCCAGGGCCCGGCTCTCATTCCGTCCCTTCGGGGACTGCTTCCACGGCAGCGAGGCCTATTACTGGCCACCATCTCAACCCTGTCTCAAGACAAGTTGGTGAAGACATTCCATCAACGTCTAGTGCCAGAAGTGGACCCCTCCTCGCAACTAAGCCCTCGGGAAGTAAGGACGGCCCTGTCCCAAGACAAGCCGAGCTTGCTGTCTCCGTCGCTCCAGGGGACACGGGAACTCCAGAAGCAGTAAAACCCCTGACAACGTCGACGCCATCGGACCACACGATTCAGCCAATTGTTTCTACAGCTCGCTCTTCTGACACAATCACTGCCCCGGGTAGTACCCACCCCCGAAAGCAAATTAGTGTTTCAGAAAGGTACTACCGTACCAAGCGTTCAGCCTTCAGGATCCTGGAGAGACTGAAAAATACCAAACTAGAGGTTCTGACGGAGGAACAGTCAGACTCCAAGGCGTGGGCTGAAGCCTTCATAGCCGGGCACCGAGAGTTTGTTCAATACTACGATTTTTCTCCTGTTTTTAGTAAAATTTGAGCCAAGCTCCGACCGTTAAAAATGGTTGAAAAATATTATCCACATAAATGATTTCTTACCAAGTGTTTCATATTTCACGTAATGCACAAAAAAAAATTTTATGGAACCTAACCTATATTAATGAAATATGAGTTTCCCGATAACCAAGAATCAATTAGAGCTTTCGCACCACTTTGCTACCACATACACCAAAAAGTTATATGGTTATTCCTTCAAGAATATATCCAGTCTGTGCTATCGAAAACCCTCATAAGGTTCTTTATGTCTATGCCGGGCAGCTCTTCGAGCTTTTCCAAAAGCCGTTTGCCAAGGGTCAACATCCTCGCCTTCCGTAGGGCAGGACATTCGCAAGGGAAGATAGTTTCAATTTTCTTCAGTTACGGATACCCATTTTAGCTGTTCGCTCACCTGTGGGCCAGAAGCCAGTTACCACTTCCATGAGTCTGCAGTCATCCCTTCGTTTCATATTTGTCACTGTTGACGTTTGTTTGGGGTTGTAAGTGGGCCATAACGTGTTGCTCATTTTGCATGTTGTCTGATTTTTTTTATCTACAATCGAGGTTCGGAAGTATATTTAGGAAATTATATTCTTCATTTCATCCACTGGTGTGAATACTGATTCTGCAAGAACGTTATTCATGGCTGATCCCGGTCCTGTCAGTTCATCTGCTTTTTCGTTACCTTCAATGTTCCGATGTCCCGGCACCCAGATTAAGGTTACCTTAGGGTTTTCACTTAAGGTGGTAAGCCTATTCCTACTTTGTTGTACCAGTTTAGAGGCTGTTCCACCCGAATCCAGTGCCTAGATTGCAGCTTGGCTATCCGAAGAAAAAGCGATATTGCCCTTAAAAAACTACAAACTATCACTAAAGTTGTTATTGAGGTATGTATTTCTGTATGCCTCTTTTTCTACCTGGAACGCTTTATTTTGTTTCTCCCACCTTCATATGGGTTTGTTTAATGAAACAGGATATTCGTTGCAATAAAAAACCTAAGTTTCACCCTACCAATTCCTTGCACTCAGGCGTAAATCAAGTGATAGGCTCTGTCTTATTTCTTCACGAAAATCTTTTTCCCAAAACCCTCTAGTCAAGAATAATTACTACTGGCTATGAAACCCCTGCGCGTAGTAATACTTTCCACCCCAGCAATTATACCCTAGTAAATCCCATTTTGCATCCTTTTTGTCGCTTTCGTTACCCTCGATTAATATGCTGGCGCACACAAAGGCACAAATATGTGAATGTTTTTATTCATGCAAATAAATATTATACAGGGTGATCCAAGGGCAAGTACACGTATTGGCGTGTACACCCTTTTTGTATGTTTGGCCGAGCTCCTCCTCCTATTTGTGAGGTGCGTCTTGATATTGTTCCCCATATGGAGGGACCTACAGTTTCAAGTCGACTTCGAGCGGCAGATATTTTTATGAGAAGCTTTTTCATGGCAGAGATACACTCGAAGGCTTGCCGTTGCCTGCCGAGGGGCGACCGCCATTAGAAAAACTTTTTCTTCATTTTGGAGTTCCACCGAGATTCGAACCAACGTTCTCTCTGTGAATTCCGCATGGCAGTCACGCATCAATCCATTCTTCTACGGCGGCTATAATGCAGGGTGGCGCAAAATTAAACATCCAATTTTTCAATAACATTTTCACTAAATAGACAAAAATTATTTAGAGTGAAGGAAATCTTTATTTTGGGCTTTATGCTCCATGGCAAGTCTTTTTATATTTTATATACTGCCGCTGTCTAGTTCACAAGTATTAAATATGAATGACGTACGACGCCATTTGCAAAAATTATAAATCTTTCGATGGGATGATTTATTTTGTGCCACATTGTAGTATTTTGAAAATTTGTTCTAAACTTAAGCGACTCATTTCATTTCGCGGAGATTTGTATGAGAAAAGATTTTGTTTTTATTTTTTTTTTTATATTTTTTATTTCTATGAAAAGTTCTCAGTGCAAAAATAACATATCCTTTGAATAGTTACTTCTATTTGCGCCACCTTTTTCAACTGTATATAGGCAACTCTGATTATAGGCAATCCTGTGTGTCTGGGGTGGCCACTGTGTAACTGGAAATCGAAAACACATGCTTGCGTAAATTCCACTTGTATGACCCGCTCTCCGGCGGACAGCCTTTGCGAGAGGTCGTGCACACACACACACTAATATATATTCATATATACCAGTATGTGCCTTTGCAATCGAGCGAAGGATTTTGTTGTTTCCCTTTTATCCTTCACAGCAATTGCCCGTCCGCTTTTGGAGGAAAACATATGCATTGAAGTCCTTTCCGTTGCTTTCCTTTGCAGTGCCTTTACTTTGATTTCACATTGTTGTTGCTTCTATTGTTGTTTTTCCTTTTTTGTACAGCCGTAAAATATGCAACATTCTATTAATATTCTAAAAGGACACTTTTGTGCTTTATTTCATGTCATTGGCGCTGTATTGTGGGTACTCGGCAACGTACGAGTACTCGTTGGTGTTGTAGGAATATGGTATATGTATATATATGTTAACTGTATGTTATGTTAACTGTAAGCCTCCCAAGAAATATGTATGAATGTGCATATGTATATGTATATGTATGCATTTACACGGATGAAGGCATACGTGGAGTTTCTTACAGTCCGGTTCACTTGATCGGATTGTTCTTCTAAACATTCATTGTGTTTGGCTGAAAACTTTTTAATTCTAATGAAATGGGAGGGTAGAAAGGTTTAACAGATTGCGAAAATAGACTAGTCGATACCTTTACCTCAGAGGGGCTTTCAAATCGCCAAATCGACAAAAAGTCGATGCCGAAACGTTGTGGATCCTAGCGTGAATCAAGGTGTCTTCTATGATAAGAACTACAAAAGATGAACTGCGATGGCTTTAACACCGAAAAAAACCCACAAAATCCATAAAATCCATAAACATTAAGGAAATGGCAAATATTGCAGCCAGCAAATCCCCGGTTCGAAAGGCTATTCTATGACCACACCTGAAGTACTAAAAAATGTAAAACAAACTTCCTTTGAATAAATTTCTTTTTTGGCTTTGCAACGTGTATGGGGAAGGTGAGTCTACAGCACGGAAATGGTTTGCAAAGTTCAAAAATCTCGAATGGTGACTATGACGTCGATGACACGTCCCAAAGCGGAAGGCCTTCTGAGTTCGATGATGATCCCCACAAGTCATTTTTGAACGAGAACGGTCGCCAAACCCGTTGTGAATTGGCGAAAAAATGAACTGCGATCATAAAACGAGTTTCAACGAGATGCTTCTCAGTATCTCGCCCGCCATCAGCAACACGCGGTCATAAGCATTTTGTACCGAATCGTCACGGTAAATGATAAATGGGGCCTATTCGTCAATATGAAGCAAAGAAAGGAGTGGGTGGCTTCAAATCTTTATCCAAAGAAGGTTATGATATGTATTTGGTGTGGGAGGACGTGGTGCACTGGAAAATGCAAAGCCACGGTAAACAAGATGCTTTACATTTCCTAGCTACATCGCGTGAATGAGGCTATTTGACTGAAAATACCTGATCGACAATGCTCCTTCTCGACAAGGCCAGGCCTCAAGTTGCACAAGTCATCAAAGGTGCACCCCAAAAGCTTGAATGGAAGGTCTTTCAACATCCGCCGTATCCGATCTCGATCAAACCTTATGAAGGGCGTTACCTTCGATAACAAAGAGGTCCTGAAAAACTAGCTCTACTACTTCTTTGACACCAGACCAGACGATTATTGGGGTACGGCGTCAACACATTGGTCATTTGGTTAGGGCCTCTATTTAAATGAACCAGTAAATCAAGCAGATAATAGCAGCTGCTGAAGTTCTACTGCTGCAAAATACCGTTAGACGGACTAATATTTTGATGAATGTTTATTTTCGAAGAAAGTAACTGTACTTGAATTATCAGAATCCCTTGGATTATTTCTTTCTTCCATAAAAATGATTGCCTCCAATCAATTGAACCGGACTGTATGTATGGCGCTATTTATGTTAGATGTGTGATTTTGCCTTACCACTTCCGTTGTGCGGTAGCTGGTTGTTTTTGTTGCTGTTATTACGTGTGTTTAACAAGGAAATGTTGAGGCTGTCATAAAATTTTCTAATTACCCAACTTTCGTAAGCAACTTCAGCGCTGGGATGAGCTTATTAAACGTAAAGTAGTAGTGAGTGAAAGTGTTTCCAGGTGCCTGCGGGGCATCTGACAACCAACAACAGCGGCGGAATTGACACCAACAAAAAAACTATTGTTTAGAGCGCATCAACTGAAGAAGGTTTTCACTTTTACTCGAAACTATATTTTACGAGGCAGTGGATGAGCATAAAAACATGCCTATATACAATCATACACTTCCACACATACATGCATACATATACATATCTAATCATGTGTATGCACGTATATGTAAATTTTTTAGTAATTGCGGCTAATGAAGTGAAATTGAGCCAAAGATAAAGGCAAGGCAAAATCCAAGTAGTTGTAGAAGTAATGGAATTTCTCTTACTTTCCATCTCACGTCAATTACTTGCCCCTACATGTGTTTATGTATGTATGTATGTTAGTGTGTGTTTATCCATGAATATTTAGTTGTATATTATACACATTTTTATGCATATGTTGTAGTGCAAATTTCCATGTGTTGGCATTAAATTAAGTGGCATAATCCTTGGAAATTGAGATCTGAATAATTAAAACGCATGACAAAGGTGCCGCATACAGACAGCTCCTGCGAGTTTGTTTTTGTGCCAATGGGACAATCAAGCGACATTGAGGCTCTAGAGAAATATCATTAATGGATACAAATTGCGTTTATAATATAAACGGAAATAGAACGTAAAAGAAGCAGTAAGACAACACCATTGATAGGCAGCTGCAAGTGGAGTCTGAGCAGATTCGGAAAGTGCTCGAGTACCTCAAAAAACTGTGCTTCAAAATCAAAGATTACTTTAAATGACTTTTTTTCTTACTTTGAGTCTTTGAGTATTAAAAAAATGGTAGAACATATTCACAGTGCAGCTCACGAAAAAGTTATAGTACCACAACATTTTGACCATTTTTTCCCAATTTTCTTTTCGTTTTTTAAGTTGCATTAAATTTGTATAATATACAAAAATAGTCCATCCTACCATAAATATTGTTTAAATATGGGTTTCAAACTTTATACAAATTTGTTAAATTTCGACAAATATTCATCTAAATTCTAAAACTTTGAAATCAAAATCTTGAAAAAAAAATTTGGTATTAGTTTGAGTAGGCTCGGCATTCTCACTGACTTTTGATAAACCCTCCCTGATGGTGTTGTGAATTATCTCCGCATAAAAAAAATGTTCGTGCATTTGTTATACGGATAACACCGTCACCACCATCAAGGAAACAAATTGTAGGCTATTTCTCACAGTTAACGCAATATGTAGCCGAACATTATTCTTCTTTTTGAAAGCCGAGAAAACAGCTTACACGATTTGACCGAGTTTAACAAAGCGCGGCAGTTATTTCTTTCTGGTGCTTACCTACACCAGTGGGATACACCAAGTGAAACGAAGTACTTTTCCAGCTGATCTTTTTAACGCAGAGGAGACCTTCGTCTTCCTCTACTACGACCAGCTAATACCGCATCAAATACTTTCTTAGCCGGTGTGTTTGTATCCATTCGGATGATATAACCCAGCCAACGAAGCCGCTGGATCTTAATTCGGTGCTCTAAGTCTACGTTGCCGTAAAGCTCATACAGTTCATTGCTCATTCGCCTACGATAATCGCCGTCACTAGCGTGTAAAAGTCCAAAACGCTTCCGCAGAATCTGTCCCTCAAACGCTTAAGGCACGCCTCATCAGATATTGTCATCATCCAAGCTTCAGCGCCATACGTTAGAACGGGCATGATGAGCACCTTATAGAGTATTGGAACAGCTTTTAAAGATTCAGCAAACTTGCGTTTTGATCTTAGCCTACCAAAGCCTCCTATTCAGTATCTTCAAAGTCTCCATTCTAGATTCTTACTAGCTTTTCCTCACAGTCTTTCTTTCTTATATAAAAATCATCAGTTCTGAACGATCTAAACGAAAATTTGCATGTTGAATATGATGAAGCATATTCTCCATTAGTCTAAAAAATTATACAATAGCTTTGCTGCATTTTTCTTCAGACGAAAGCAAAAGAGTTAAGCTTCTCACGCATGGGATTTTGAGAGTTCAGTAAAAGCTATTGCTTGCACTTTGAAAGAGTGGTGGTACACACTGATTTCAGTAGCCTCAAATTAAAAAAAAAACAAATGTTTTGAAAATTGAATTTTTGAAATTAATTTTTGTTTTGTGGATTATGTTATTAAAAATTAATTTTATTATACATACATTTTTTTTATAGTTTTTAAATGTTTATTGAAAATCTGTATTTAAGTTAGTTATTTTTTTCCTTAAATTTTAAATTTTTTTTTTTTTTTGTTAAAATTTTTTGAGAAAACATTCTTGTTTGTCTTGTTTTGTTAAAAACCACACTCTATCAAACTAAAAAAAAAAACAATTTTAATTTTTTTCTAAAAGTATGTTTTTGAAATTATTTTTGTTGAAAACGTTATTAAAAAATTAATTTGACACAAGAATACAAATTTTTAAACTTTTTTTGGTAAAACATTCTCTTTTGCCGTGTTTGAAAAACACACCCTTTCAAATTAAAAACAACAAAAACAGATTTAACTTTTTTTTTGAAAATTTGTTTTTGAAATTATTTTTTATATTGTTGAAAATGTTATCAAAAATAAAATTTTACATAAAAAAAACTTTTAAACTTTTTTTAAAAAATTGTATTTTACTTTTTTTTGTTCTTTCAATTTTTGGGAAAACATTCTTTTTTAAAACACCGCCCCCCCCCCCCCCCACACTTTTTTAATAATAATTTAATAAGAAAAGTTATTAAACTTTTTTGGAAAATGTGTATCTCTTTGTTTTTTTTTTTAATTGCTTCATTTTTGTGGGAAAATATTCTTTTTTGAAAAACTCAATCTCACAGATTTTTTTCTTATTTTTCCATTATTAGTTAGACTATACTCAGTAGTCCCTGAAAGCTGCACAGTGGGTATTGGGATTAGCATAATATTAAGAGTCATGCTTAAACGTGTACAGCAAACCAGTGAAAAATATCGCTTCACTCGATGGTTTGCAAATGTTTTTATTACAACATTATTTAAAAAAAAATGTTTAATTTGTTTTATCATAAAAACTCGGAATAAGGCATTTTAAAAATGATAAAAAGAACCCAAGATGGTTCACCTTGAAAAACTCTATAACTCTATAAAAATAATCAATAAATAAATAATATTATTTAAAAGTCAAAATTATAATTTTTTCTACAAAATTTGTTCTGTTGACTTTTATGAATTTAAGCCTACAAATATGTGCATATATCGATTTTTGGAAAAATTTGCCACAATGTAGAAATTTTTTGGATCACTTCACATGGCATCTCTGTTTTCTTAAAGCAATTTGGGTTCAACGCATGAACTCTAAAACTTTTGCATTAACTTATCTTATTGATCTGAGTTTTTGGTAATCGTTTTTTTGCTTATTAAACTGCATTTGCGAGGAAATATCGAAATGTTTTAAGTCACTTAGCGCATATGTAGGGTGACCAGATAGCAATGATAGCTTTTCTTAATTGTTATGTTTGAGCAGCTATCAACTAACAATGCCATCCAGCTGCAAAATTATTCAGTAGGGCTTACCACTGCATCAAACGGCACATATTGCCATTATTGAAACAAACACTATTGACAATATCTTCTGGTAACTTTTATGACATTATGGAACCATATTTCTTTCGAAATGAATGTCGTTTACATTATCGCTTATGGTCCTCGCTGTAAAGCGACAGTAACCGACTTTCCGTAGCCAAAGGCCAACAAAACCAATATATTGCGTTGTTCGGAAAATAATTTCATTTTTTTGTGGTGAAAATGAAAGGCGATCTTCGTATAATGAATAAATATCTAATTAAATTAGATATTGGTCATTCTAATCCAACACCTTTTGCCATCTTTCTGGTAGTAGCATGATTCCACACTCTTTGGTCTTTGCTGGCAAAAAACTGATCCACGTGATTTCTAACTTGCGCATTTGAGGTAAAGGTTTTACCGACCAGTGACCGGAACAACTACACCTTGGTGGAAGACTACACCTTTTCTATTGATTAATTCTGGCCTTTTCTGTTGAACTACATCATTCAGTTTATCCAGCTGATGACAGTAGACTTCCGAATTAATTGTTGTGTTATCCAGTAGAAGCTCAAAAAAAGGGGCGCCTTTAAAATCCCACCAAACAGACAGCATCACCTTTTTTTGATGGATATCAGCTTTTGAAATGCTTTGAGCCGGTTCATCTTTTCTGCTCCATGATATCTTGCATTTGACATTGTTATATAAGTCAAAGTAACAGAGGCGCAGAATTAAAGTTGTTGTCCAAATTCTGCTTTGGCACTCAATTTTGTGCTCAAACTTAATTTTGTCTTGATCGTACGTTTGCGTTATGATCATAGCATTGCAATAAGAATTCAGCAACAACATACCTATGTACGCGCTTAGCGGCACCTTCGAACACATACCTGAACACCCAACCGAACACGCGTTTATCGACACAGTTAATTTGCCAACAATAACTTCAGTTGCTGATCTTGCACATCGAAGCGTCCCGCATTACAAAAAGAAAATAGCTTCGATATGCCTTTGCATTTGCCCAACGACAAAAATAACGCCTCTTGTTATCCCGCCTGTTATCCCGCCAAAAGCAACGGAATGCGTTTGCACATAAAGGGTTTTTCAGTAAGAGCGCTTCAACTTTTGAACTTTTTTGAATAAAACACAAACGGTTTGACTTTTTTAACTAATTTTTTTTTTTATTATCGAGTTTGAACATATACATTTAAGTATGAAATTCGCTTTCTTTTGCATGACCACCGCGTGCACGTTTTACGAAGTCTTAAAAAAATTTGCACGATTTGCAATCGTTGCTCAAGTGTGTAGCGTTCCATGATGATACATTCACAAATTAATGAAGTTTACAAATGACAAGCGAAAAATAAAAAATATTGCGTCGTTCGCCCTCCCTATCGGAAGAAAGTTGAAGCGCACCTATTGAAAAACCCTATACATACCTATCAGAGGTCTCCCAAAACGCACTCGAGTGATAGTAGGGCATTATAAGATTTGTCATAGAGCGAGTAACATCGCTGTGAACTTTTGATAAATAGAAAAAGTAATACGATACTAAAAAATGTCAAAAAAGGTGTCTTGTATTAATTTATACAATCCTTTTTTCAATCCCAGTAATGATGCGCTTCAAAAATTGATCATTTTCGAAACGTTTGAGCAGTGAAGCAACGACACAAATTTCTCCACGTGCGGACATGTGCAACCCATATATCGAGCTTTGAGGTTACACCCAGGCCTTTCAGGTGGTCATAAACAGTTGAATTCCATAAATTTAACATCTCAACTGTGAACTTATTCACACACGAGCATTCCTATATCAGCTGCCAAAACATATAATGACAATGCGACTTAAATGTGAAGTTAGCTGTAAAAAAATACAATTAAATCCTCTGTCGGGAAAAAACGAAATTACTTTCCGAACAACCCATATTTATCTTAGCAGTAGTTTCAACAAGTCAGCGTTACATGTCCTACAAGCAACGCAACAGTCAAATTTGTGAAGGAGAAATCTGACAACTGACAGCCTATGGGCTGAAGGAATCATTGGCCCATATTTGTTCAAGGACGAGACTGGCGCCAATGTAACAGTGAATGACGAATGCTATCGTGTGATAATAAACGACTTTTTGAGACCTGAAATTGAAGTCCATAATCCCCACAACATTTGGTTTCAACAAGACCAACAAGACGGCGTTGCTTCCCAAACAGCCCGTGAAACAAAGGATTTACTGCGTCGTTGTTTCGTTGAGCTATTTATCTCTCGTCTCGGACCAGTGGATTGGTCACCGAGAGCGTGTACAATCACACCGTCGGACTTTTATTTGTGTGCGTATGTAAGGTAGGCAGGTAAGATGACAAGAGTACCACAGGCACACCTCAAGTAGTACTTACGTGCCGTTTTGATACCATAATGTGGACCAATACCTGTGAAAGGATTTAGAGAAGAGAAAAAAAACGTCTACAGCCATCTAGTGCTGTTGATGTAGCGGAGGAAAGAAAAGGGATCTGGGCTGGAGAATTTCTTCAAGTCATCCCCAAAGGGCGCGCTAAGGAATCTCAAGCGCCTAGCCGCCAGAGCCGGACATTTGCAGATAAAGTGTTCCACAGTCTCTTTCTCTGCAGGATCCCCACAGCTTCTGCAATAGGGGTTGTACGGAATTCTAAGCTTCTCCGCATGAGTACCAATCACCTAGTGACCAGTGAACACCGCAATGGGTTTGGAAATTGAATGGCGGGGGATTCCCATCACCTTAAGCGTTCTGTTTCTATCGTATTGGGGCCATAGTGTTTTCGAAATAGCACACGATGAGACAGACCTCCATCTGGCTTGCGCTTTTTTAGAAAGAAATTTTGTAATTTCCCTTTAGCAACGGTCGAAAGGACACCGGTGTCTGAGAGGGGGACAGCTGAAACCGGTTATGTCGACCCCTTCCTGGCAAGCTCGTCAGCAATTTCATTTCCCTCTATATTCCTGTGCCCA
This sequence comes from Anastrepha obliqua, assembly GCF_027943255.1. NCBI lineage: Eukaryota > Metazoa > Arthropoda > Insecta > Diptera > Tephritidae > Anastrepha > Anastrepha obliqua. Next base: position 15,481,830 of record NC_072893.1, read on the forward strand.
GGAACCCAGATAAGGGAGATGTTTCCTGCTCGATCGAGATGTTTGAGTCCCTCCTTACAGGAGGTCACCAGAAGAGAGCTGCAATACGGCGACGACAGTGCGTTGATTGCAGCTTGGCTATCGGAAAAAATATTAATGTCTCTCTCCCAACAGCGACCCCGAAGCGTTTTGCATGCTTGCACGATCGTGAAGACCTCTGCTTGAAAAATGCTGCTCGTTTCCGGTAGTTTAAAGGAGACCGAAATGATGGCTTATTTAGAGAAAACCCCAGCTCCCACTCCAGATTCCATTTTGGATCCGTCAGTGGAAACAGAGGTATCTATATTCGTACCGACTCTCCCCTCTCTTCAATCTTGCCTGCTCGGAAAGATAACCCTAGCTCAACCTTCAAAGCACAGTTTGCGGACGGATAGGTCAGTGCGAATAACAGAGAAGGAAGGGGAGATCTGATTCAAGATGATACTGTGTCCTACAGGAAGTTGCCTCCAAAGGCCAATCTCCTTCAGCCTAATAGCATTCTGAGCAGCAATGGATTATGTCAAGTCTAAGTCATAGGAAGCGACAAACTAAAGAGAGTCACACAAAATTGGCGTTTACGGCCAACATTTGAAAGTGATTGTCTTTAAAAAATATTTATGACATACCTACATCTATTTATATGATCATAATTTGTATGAAGTCTATCCCATATTGCAGACTTCTTCCTATCAATTTTTGTAGTTAGCAAGAAAAATGCACTACTTGCCCCAACGAGTGTGAACCTTGCATTGCAAAGCGACTAAAAACAGCCATATAACGTCCTGCATTCATGTTGTTCGTTCACCTATGTTAAACTGCTTCTTTAAACTGCTGATTTTCAATTTTTTGCGCCTTTTCTTGTGCCTCTACTTTTGTACGTCGTGAACCTTTTTCGCCAATTTCTGCACTTTGCTACTAAAGTGCATAAATTGTTTTTGTTGAGTTGATACTTACAGCTGTTGGAATTTGCACTTGCGGCGCTATTGCAAAACAAGGAAAAAAATCGCAGCCCCCATTCACACACACATACGCAGCGCTCACTCGCTCGTGCTCAGTGGCGCAGTGACTGACTGAATTGCACCGCCCGAGTGCGCACAAAGCGAGTACTTATGCGAGTGTGGGTGTGTGTGTGTGCACTACCTACGAAGTGTACGAGACAAATGCAATGAAAGGAATGGCTATGCTGCGTACTTGTATGTGTGTGTGTATGTGTGAGTACACGCACATATGTTTGTATTAGCAACACTGTTGCTGCTGTTCTTGTGCTGAATGATACTGCATGCTTAATTGCCCACTTAAAAGTCAAGTTGGCTTAAATAACTCACTTTTAAATTATGCGCGCACGTCGCACAAACACCTGCACAAACCCCAGCCCACACCAATACACTCGCAAATGGGCTGGCATACACGCAATGGTAGATGGGCTCTTGCTGCCAGCCAACTCCTCGACCTTTGCACTGCAATGATAATTTACGTGTGTATGTGTGTGTGGGTATGTTACAAGTCCTTGAATACTTACAAGGTTCTAAGTGTGGCAGTGGCACTTGCCACAAAACGGTTGTCGGTGTGAAATTGTGAAATGTGAGCACTCACTACTAAACATTTTCGCTTTGCCAATGCTGGGTTTTTGTCACATTGCCATCGCCAACTGCCTGTCGAGAAGGTGAAGGTGAAGTGCGCGCCAAACGTCGTTTATCGTCAACCAACATTCATTTGCATGCATATTTTACAGCAACTACTAAAAGCGTGTAAACCGTTAAATTAGATTTTCATGTGTGTATGGAAAACAATTTAAGCGCGTTTAATTTTATCTAAACCGCGTGAAGGAGAGCTATGAAAGGGCGGCTAAGCGACGCTATTTCTTGGTAGTTCTACAGTTTATGTCTTGAAAGGTTTTTCATACTACTGAGCAAGAGAAAAGGTTAAGTGATACAATGAAGTTGCTGAATTTTCGTTTATGCTATTTCAAGGCATGCATTTACAGGTTGATTGCAAAGTAAAAGCGCAAAAATAGAGGGATTCGAATTTTTAGTTGACATTAGTTTTCGCTTGATTGTTCACGAATGCGTTACTAACTTTCCGCATAACTTTTTCATGTGTAACTCTTCATGCAAAATATGGAGTACTCGCTCATTTGTGATGTCTTTGGTGTCAAGCAGCAGATCAATTCTCGTTACGTATTAACGTGAAGTGAAACAAAAGTTTTCATTTTCGTTTTCACAGACACTTTTCACTCACTTAATTTGCGATTCTCGCTTGTGCCATGGTAAAAGTGTGCCGTTTCCACTGTAGCCATGAAACTTTTGTAAATTTGAAAACAAATGTCAAGCTAAAACAAAATTAAGGGGTTACATACATCCCAAAGGGGTAACAATAGAAATAAAAAGAAAAATAAAAATATATACATAGTTTATTAGTACTTCAACTTTATAAAAAAAATTATTTAAATTTTTCTTAACAAAAATTAGTAAATAAAAAATCACGCGACCCAAAGTACAATTAAAAAAAGTTGCTCCTAGGTATGCATTATTTCTCTTTGAAATGATGATGTATGTAACTCCTTAAAGAAAGTATGCCGCGAATAATTATTTTGCTGAATTTGGAGCAAAGAGTTCGTGATGAGGAAAGTTAAGATAATGATTTTTAATCCAATGTGGTTTGAAGTTAACTTAATATTTGGAGGAATTTCTTAATAGTGCTGAGACGTTCACTACGCGATGGACAAAATTCCTTTCAAATGACCAGCAATGCTGAAGTTTATTTAGAGGACTTTGAAGAACCTGAAGTATATGTTAGTTCTCCTACAAATATTTCCATTCCAAAGACAACTTTTGCAAACAATGGATTGGAATGAAAGATTTCATTCCATAATGAAAATCATATAAGTCCTATTTTAAAACTTTGTGCAAGTTACAAAAATATCTTAACTTTTCATGAAATTTAAAATTTTTTAATCAAAATATTCATATAATATGAAAATATTTTGGTCATGGAAACAAAATTTTTGATAGAAGAAACAAAATTTTCATAAAAAAATATAATAATAAAATAAAAGTTTGATATGAAAATATTTTGTTAGTAGAGAGAAGATTTCCATATGAAAAAATATTTTGGTTGTGAAAAAAAAAAATTTAATATTAAAATATTTTGGTAGTTAACTTTAACACGCAACAAAAAACGAGTGTTAAATGAAAAAGTGAAAAGATCTAATTTCGTCCCCTCCATTATTTTCATGTGAAAACATTTTATTATACTGTTATAGCCTCAAAAAAACTATCGCCGGAGGGGAGAGTCTCACAATGTTTCGGGTAAGGGAAATCGTTCTCTGCACGTCCTCACACACAAGGGAAATTTTTCTGGTCAACCCCCCTATAATGCGGTACGTGCGTACCGCGATAAATATGTAGAAACCGCGTTATAAGAAACTCAGATTTTAATACAAATCACATCATTCGTATCGCGTTATATGGAGACCAATAAATACAAAAGACAAGATAAATTATAAATTATTTTTATTGATCTGAATAGAGTTGAAGAGTTCATATAAGAAAAATGATTAAAAACATTAAACAAAAACTAAACTAAAAAACTATTTCCCAACAAAAACAAGACAAACTTTTGTAAAGTTATGTAATCTTTCAACACTCATCTTCACTGTCAGATATGAGCCGCCTAACTCGTCTCAATCGCTCAGGCACAATGTTTTATAAGAGCGTACAATTGTTGGCGTATGCCGATGATATCGACATCATCGGCCTTAACAACCGCGCTGTTAGTTCTGCCTTCTCCAAACTGGATAAAGAGGCAAAGCCAATGGGTCTGGTGGTGAACGAGGACAAAACGAAATACCTCCTGTCATCAAACAAACAGTCGGCGCACTAGCATATCGGCACCCACGTCACTGTTGACAGTTATGATTTCGAGGTTGTAAAAGACTTCGTCTATTTAGGAACCAGCATTAACACCGATAAAAAGGTCAGCCTTGAAATCCAACGTAGAATCTCTCTTGCCAACAAGTGCTACTTTGGACTAAGTAGGCAACTGAGCAGTAAAGTCCTCTCTCGTCGAACAAAACTAACACTCTACAAGACTCTCATCATGCCCGTTCTAACGTATGGCGCAGAAGCTTGGACGATGACAACATCCGATGAAGCGACGCTTGGAGTGCTTGAGAGAAAGATTCTGCGTAAGATTTTTGGACCTTTGCACGTTGGCAGACGATGGAACGATAAGCTGTATGAGCTTTACGACAACGTAGACATAGCGCAGCGAATAAAGATCCAGCGGCTACGTTGGCTGGGTCATGTCGTCCGAATGGATACAAACTCTCCGGCTCCGAAAGTATTTGATGCGGCACCAGCTGGTGGCAGCATAGGAAAAGGAAGGCCTGCTCTGCCTTGGAAAGATCAAGTGGAGAAGGACTTGGCTTCACTTGGTGTGTGCAGTTGGCGCCGATTAGCACGAGAAAGAAACGACTGGCGCGTTTTGTTAAACTCGGCCAAAATCGCGTAAGCGGTTATCGCGCCAATTAAGAAGAAGATGAAGAACTCGTCTTCTTTTAATGGATACAATGTCTTCCTCACTTGGTTCATCTTCACATTGGTTTTCGAATGTAGCTTCTCTTTCTAACTGCACTAAAGCCTCTCTATAGGGAGCTAAGCAATTTCTTAACTCTCTTTTGAACTTTGCGCTACGCGCCGTTGACTGGTCAGTTTGAATGAAGTGAAGTTCTAATTCTTTAGCCAAATTTAGCGCTCTTTCACATCTTGTAAATCGAGATTTGGCACCCATTTGTTTTCATTATTTTCGTTTACCAATGCATTTGAAGTGGGTGCATCAATTAATTTCATCAGTTCGTCTTCATCTAAAGTTTCTTCCCTGAACGCTAGTTCTCTTACATCCTGATGCAAAAAAAGTATTTGTAAAAAGATATTGACACTTAACTTTCGCAGTGATGCGAGCGTGATAATATATCAGCAAAAATTGCCAATCTTCGGAACGATGTGCACACAAAACATTTTTTGTAAAATCCTTAGTGGGCTTCCGGCGAATAAGTTCGCCCTCGGTTAGTGGGGTATCAAGCTCTTTGCTTTTAGTTAATTTCCTTAGGTCAGGACCACTAAGAACGCGTAAGAGTTAAAATTAAGTTCACATAAATATAAGGGTGGGGCAATAAAGCATATGGCTTAGTATTTTCAATTTCAACATTTGGATGTAGGTAATTCTATTTCAAAGATGCGAACTAATCTAGCATGAGAGTACTGACCGTAACCATATCAGCTTATGCAATATTTTTTGAGAAACAGTCTTAAAGGACTTCGCGAAAAAAGGCCTTTGTAAATAATGTTGGCTGTTGCACGAGCGCAGACAAAACAATGCTGACGCGGGTGTATAATTTTGTAATAGCAAAAAATTATTTTTCTTTACTATTTTTCCGAAAAGTTTTGAACAATTAGTAAGCTTAGAGATAGGTATTTAAAATAATTTGATTTGATGGACTGGATTTATTTTGTATACAGAATTTGGTTTCAGTTATTTCATACTTAGTTAGTGTATGCCCAACACAATTTAAGCAATTTGGAAAAATAATAAAATATTAAATTGTTGGAAATAATAACAAAAATAATAATCAAATAATTAAAAATAAGCAAATAACTATTGGATTTTTTTAAATTATTTAATCTAATTCCTACCGCGCGCGATCAAATTGACCGTTAATTAAAAATGTTATCGATTTTATAATTCAATGCAGATAATGGTTATTTTGTTGCTAAATGTATATAAAATAAAGAATTTTCATGAAGTTTCGTTCAAATTTATTTTTATATAATTTCTAAAAGTCTTTATAAAAAAACAAATACAATTTAAGTTTTATACAGAATGTTATGCATACATAATATACTTTATACGGCTTCCTCACATTGCTCACAAATTATTTTAGTTTGAAATGTGCATTTGCCGCAAACATATTTTTCGCACCTCGAACAGATTTTTGTTGTTTTATAACCTTTACAAAATTTTATTTGACAAGTTTTTCGTACGCTCAAATCGGAACTTGTGGAAGGTGTTGGTAAAATCTTTTTTTCTTGAGATATTGTATATGCCTCGCCAAGTTCTGAAGCTAACTGGCAGAGAAATTCCTGCCTGGAAATATTTTCACCTGTCGTTTCTTTATACAAAATCCAGGCATTTATTCCAGCTAGGTCCAAAATGTTGAAAAATATCTAAAGTGGACACCTACAACTTTTTGACTTCGCGCTGTATTTCCTTGCCATCTGGTCTGCCACATCTACACCAAATTTTGTATTATTATAAAATCTAATAGTTTCCAGTATACGTTTGCTGCTTTTTTTTATTTCTATTGAGCTATGTTTGGAACTTAGGACAAGCCGGCTTACTTTTATACACTGTAAGAGTAATGTTATTTGATTTATACAATTTGCTTGAAAATCTATCCATTTTATCTTTTCTTCCTTTGGCGAACTTTGGCAACTCTCTTTTGTTTCCTCGAATTGTTCCAACAATTGTAGTTTTTTTTTGACTAATGAAACACTCGTGAAAAAATTATCTGTTGTTACATTCCCTCCGCATCCTGAAAAAGGATCCATCAGCTTTAGAACAACGAACTGCCCAAGTGGAATTGAACAATCTCTACTTTCATCCTTTCCCAAATAGGGAAACCCATTTGTTATATACTTACTATTGACGTCACACGCCAACCAGAACTTTATTCCAAATTTGTCTGGTTTGTTTGGCATACCTACATTGTGTAAGTCTACACCTAGCCTTCGACAGAAACAATTGCTCATCAACAGCAATATATGCACTTTCAATAAATCGATCCCATATTGTATATATCATAGAAAATGTATTGGTTTGTAAACGCTGGCTTCTTTCGCTCTTCTTATCAAATCGTATGTACTTCATAATTCCAGTAAAGTCGTTTCGGCTCATTGCTTTCGAAAAAAAGGCGGGTCCCCAATTTTTATTCCACAAATATGAGATATCCAAATTTTTTGCCTCATATAGCAAAGAAATAAATGAGTCTAGTTTTGTTGCATTTAGCTCCCACTTAGTCCCCAATACCCTAAATGCTTCCTCCTCTGTACATTTTATAATATGATGCATTATGCTTTGATCAATGATAAGAATAAATGCCGTCTTCATTTGTCCTTTAGTGTATTCTGTTGGTCCTGACATATCCCTAAAAATATTATGTATTGGTAACCTGCCACGTTTGGGTCTTTTGTTTATTTCTTCCCAGACTGTTCCATCAGCAGCAGTTTCGATGCGTTGATCCTCTAAATCTGTCTCACTTTCGGATGTCAATGAAACCCTCTTTCTTTTCTGCTTTGAACGCTTATTTATAATATTCTCCTCTTCACTATCGCTTGCTGATTCCAATTCACTTGTGAATAGCTCTTGATCTATTTCCATGTTTTTTTCAATTCCAGAGGTTTCTTGTTCATCATATGCTGAGAATTCTTCTTCCATGTCCGTTATATATATTTCTTAGGTAATTTGTAATTTTCAAATGCTTCGACATTTTTAGCGTAAATATCTACAACAGACTATTACACTATTGTAAGGAATAAAAAATTTAATTTTTAATTTTTTTAAGCTGATGGCCTAGCCGCTAATGCTTTTTAATTCATTGTAATTGTAATTCATTACTTTTCCAATTTTTAAATAAAAAAAAAAATGTACATCCATGTTTTGATACTTTGCATAAGAAAATCTTTAGAAGTGTACTACTTGAGATTGTAATCGATACTATTGTTATCTACTCTTTTCAATTGAAAGCTACTCTGAAATAACTGTAAGATAACTGTACAACATTTTTTCCCACCGGTCATATTAACCGACCGCGGCAGTTAGGACACATAACAAATTTTTCTTGGAAATTGAAAACATAACTAAAAGCAAATATTATATGCTTATTCTAAGAATTGTCATATAGTTGGATAACAGTATTATAACGTTTAAAAATGTGTAAGTTTTACAAAAAGTTTGAAAACGGTCAATTTTACCGGTACTGGTAGGTTTAGTGTTAATGATTAATAATCGTATTCCACGCTCGGGTATCGGCGATTTCACGCTATCACACATTTACTCAATGATTTGTTCGAGTTGTTTCATTATTTGCGCGTCCCCCACGTGATTCAACTTCCCCGCCTGCACTTTAAAACCCATCGTGCTAAATTTATACTCGCATGTTATACGTCTTGGCTTTTTATTGAACTTCTTTTACATACAAAAATTAAAAAAAAAAAATTTTGTATGAAAAACAAAAATGAAAAAACTTTTTTTTTAATGAAAAACGCAAATAAAAAAAAAATGTTTAATGAAAAACACAAATAAAGAAAAATTTTTTAATGGTAAACAAATATAAAAACAAAAAACATTTTTTTAATTAAAAATACAAATAAAAAATTTTTTTTTTTTATGAAAACCAAACATGAAAAAAAAATTTTTTAATGAAAACCAAAAATGAAAAACAAATACGAAAAGAAACATTTTTTTTAATATTAATAATTTTAAAAATGGCACAGAAGTTGACACCCCCGAAAAGTTGGATCTGGACGCCATTTTGGCTCTTCTATTTATCTGAAATACAGAAACCAAAAAAATTATTAATCAGTATGACTGTAAGTATGTAGAATAGAAAAAAATAAAAAATTGACAAAATGGCGGGGTTTTGAATTTGACACTCTAAAAATCGGGTTTTTTTCAATTTTTTAATCAAGCAAATGGGAAATAATAATATGATTCTACTACGGATAATAGCCATTGATGTTGTAAACAACATACAAACAACATATTCATTTCAAATCATTTTAACAGAAGAGTTTACAAAGTTATGATAAAATTAGATTGTTTAGCATTATCCTAACATACCTTTGTATGATATATAATGGGTTTTTCAATAAGGGCGGGTAGATGTTGAAATGGAATAAAATGGCGTTTGCTGCGTAGCACGTAGCGCCGTCCTGCAGGAACCACATGTCGTCTAGGTCCATATGGTTCAATAAGGGCCATAAGAAATTGGAAAGGCCACCACGTTTACCGAAAAATGGGCGCAATGCACGCAACGTTTGCGTTAATGAACACTCATTTTGATAATAAAGTTTTATCATTTGAACGTGCTGTTCAATCGTGTAGCTTGCCGTGATGATTTGGCATAAACAACTGAATAATAAACAAAGATTTGACAGATGTCACCAAAACAAAATGGCTGCCACAGGGCGGTAAAATCGACCCGCGCCAATTGAAAAACCCTTTACAATAGGTTTTGACTGTTAGTTTGTATGTCTTTGGCATAACTTTAAAACTTATTTATAGGGCTTAAAAAGGAGATAACATACATATATTAAACTTCTATAATTTATTTGGCTATAAATTGATCAATGTTATAAACTAAATTTTCATCCTTGAAGTTGTAAGCATTGTATGATAATATATTGCTTTACTATTTTTATGTAACATATTATTATTTTGAGTTGAGCGGTTGAGACCGCTACAAATTCTTAAAACATATCGTTCAAATCGTCTTATACTCTCCATTTGGTTCGACGAAATGTTGAACCATATTGGATGAGCATAAGATATGATTGGTCTAATTATTTGTTGGTAAATATTTATTTTAATGCAGTTCGATAGTCCACCCTGCCTTCTTACTAAATTACAATATCTAAAGAACATTTTTTTTGCTTTTGTTAAAATGAAATCTACATGTCTTACAAAGGTAAATTTGCTATCCAAAATTACTCCCAAGTATTTAATTCGTTCTTTGTGTTTTATGTTGAGTCCATTCATTTTAATTTGGGGCTCATATTTACGAGCATTTGGATATAAGTTTTTACGTATTCCTTTAACAATAGTTGTTTCGCTTTTATTAAAGTTTATTTTTATCTTCCATTTGTGAAAGTATGTATTTAATTCATTTAAGTGTGAGTTAATGGCTTCGTTGGCTTTGGTTATGCGTTGGTGAGATCCCAATATAATTCTATCATTTGCGTATATGAGCACTTTAATATCGCAATTATTAATTTTGGAACTTAATGGTGGGTCAGGGAAATCGGCTAAGAAGATGTTATAGAGAATTGGCTCCAACAAAGAACCTTGTAGCACACCTGAGCTAACGTCTCTTGTCAAAGAATTAAATATACCTTCATTAACATAAAATGATCGCTCTTTTAAATAACTATACAACATTATGCAAAGATTTTTTTCGAAGTTGAACTTCCTGTACATTTTAAATAAGATTCCTTCCACCCAAGCAGTATCGAATGCTTTTTCCAAATCTAGACTGACTAATATCGTCGCCTGTCGTCGATTTAAATTACTACAAATAGAATCAGAGAGTCAAGTTAGTGCGTGGCATGTTGAATGATGTGGCCGGAACCCAAATTGATAGTATTTTAAGATATGTCGCTCTTCAATATGTTGTTTTCTTTTTCAAGCTAAAAATCTGCCAATAATTTATTAATATTCGAAAGAAGAGATATTGGGCGGTAATTAACAAGAGAACTAAGGTCAGTGTTAGGTTTTGGAATGCATTTTATTTTTGCTGACAAACAACATATTCAAATGTCAGACGATTTGAATAGTTTTTTTTTTTTGTTTGTTTTTGACAACACCAGGCCGAAAAAAGTCGTTCCTAGATAATTAAGATAATATGCAGCAACATATAACGTTATTCTGTTCGCATGTGTGTAATAGCGAAACTGGCTGCAAAAAATTGCAATCGTTTCAGAGCAAATAATACCGAGCAACTGCCAACAAGCCACCAAATCTTTTACCCCTATTGCATAAAGTCATTTGGCGCGCGTCGTTTACAGGATGATATCCATCTTTCAATAAAATTGTCACTGGTACGCATACACACATACACATATATATTGCGAAAAGAGTGGGTCACAAGTAAAATACAAATTTTATTTGCTGATTACGAGCTGCAGCGCATGGGGTCAGTAATGAGATTGAAAGATAGCAATCACCCACAAAACACATTATATTACAGATGAGTAAGTAAGTATGTACACATATATCTATTTAACGTATTATTGAACGAAGAAAAAAGCTCGCAACCCTAATACCAACCAACGTCTGGTCACGGTAAATTGGCAAATTGTTTATGTGAACTAATAAACGTGGCCATTTTCGGTCAGCAAAAAAAGAGAAGTTACCCTTGGAAGGAGCGAGTGAGGTTTTATTTTACTATGCTGAGCTCGAATGTGTGCAGATATGTAATACGAGCATATATTCTATTCAAAAAGTGCCCGAAGTACAATACTATATATCAGCAAATCAGTCATTTCACTCATTCATATTTATTTTATTCAATATACCTACTTGTTAAGCATTGGCACGGCACCGAGGAAGCCAGGTCGACCACAACATGCATGGACGAATCAAATAGAAACTGATATGAAACGTGCAAACTTAAACACCGAGATGAGCCAAGATCGAAGAATCGGGAGATTGCGTACTAGGAGAGCTGATAAAAAATGAAATGGGATAAAAGCAAGGAAGAAGGAGCAGAAATAATGCCGTATTCATAGTAATCCTCTATGTAGATACAATAGAATTAATTGATTCAATTCATACGTAGTATGTATGCTTTCCTTCGAAGAACCTAAATCTATGTTACAGATTTTTGACTTTATTTCATGAAGTGTTTTCGTGAGATGGACAAATGCCTGATCGTGGTAATAGTAGCCAATACACAAATTCGATACCCCCAAACTGTTTAATTGAGTTGGGCAATTCAGTTGCGGCCGATGAGCCGATTGTGATGCGCGAGTAACATTCGGGAGGACGTAGGTTCGAATCTCCGTGCATGAAAGAGCAAAATGAAAAAGTTGTTGTCTAATAGAGGTCGCCCCTTGGCAGGCAATGGCAAACCTCCGAGTGTATTTCTACCATTAAACAGTTTCTCATAAAAAATATCTGACGTTCGGAGTCGGCTTAAAACTGAAAGACATACGCGAAGCGTTTCGAGGCAGTGTTTTTAAAGAGAGGGAATTTGATCGAACCAAAAGCAAAATATTTAAATGATTTATAGCTTAAGTGAGGTAGTGATAACTGATCTGTAAAAGAACCTAACTTAGACCTCTAGGTTTCATTGTGTTGCTAGTAGTCTGCATCTATAGTCGAACAAGTTCTTAATGCAAGTTGCAGCAAGTCGTTTAGCCTTTTGTCAGCAATATCCTTCAAGAATGGAAAATATGTTGATCCTAAGCACATTTATCGAGTTCTGTAAAAGCAAAGTGCCACTACTCCAATTTTGCTTGCGTGATGTGGGATGAGACGGTGTCCCGTCAGTACTCGAATCAATACTTTCCAGTCCTTCCTAGCCAGTGATAAAATAAATTTTTTAGTTTTCTGAGTCCTTAGCATAATTTTGGCAATTTTTTATCAGATTGAGGGTGCCTATATCGACTTAGTTTCCAGAGCTAGCTCCTCATTTAGTTCCTTTTCAGTAAGGAGAGTAATGGGTAGTGTTTGACGTTCTAAATCTGGGCAATCGAAAACCTACCTTAGCGAGCTCATCAACTCTCATAGCCTTCTATTCCTTTGTGTCCTGGTATCCAGTAAATAGTGTCCTGCATATTTCCGCAGAGTTCATCCGTTTTCGATATGTACTGTTGAACACATTCCAAGTTAGTCCAAGGAGCAATAATAGCTTTAACAGCTGCTTGAATATCAGTGAAAAAGTTTGTCCTAGTATTGAGAGGAGTTAATTCCAAAGCTCATTTAGCTGCATATTCTGCGGCATAGATTTTAGTTGGAAATATACAACAGTAATTAGGGAGTCTGCAGAACAAATTGCTGATAAAAGACAGCCGCTCCTACGCCTTCCGCCATTTTGTACCCATCTTTAATTCTCACTTAGTTTTTGAGAGGCGAAAAATACAAGTAAGCGATTTATTTTCATAATAAAAATAAGAATAAAGAATAAAAACCACAACTTATTCCACTTACTTTTATTTATCGAGTAAGATGATTGGGTGTTTTTTATGAGCTTGAGAACTTTGAGAACTTAAAATGACAACACAAAACAGAAATATTGTTAGAATGAATTTTTTTAAATTATACTCTGGTAGATAATTTCATGGTATTGATTTTTTGAATATGATACCTGGCATTTGTCTGCCATGAAGAAGCCCCTTTGCCAGCAGTGGGAAAAAGCTCCTTATAAAGGGTGGTTAAATTTCAAGGGCCGATGTTGAATGTGAACCACACCTAAACGTCAACGACCCCGTTGGTCTTCTTCCTTTGGGGTTCTTTGAAAGAAAAGGTGTACGTCGATAAGCCAGTAACTATTCAAGAGCTAAAGGATGAGATAATTCGGCACATTAACGGTATAGAACCTTAATTATGCCTCAGCGGCATCGAAAATTTGGACCATCGGATGGAGGTGTGCCGCCGAGGCTGCGGCAGCCATTTGGCCAATATTTTGTTCCATACGTAATTGAGTTATACCAATATTATCATAATAAGGAGAAATGACAATAATTTCTTAAACAAATTGTATTTTATTCAAAGTCAACACCGGCCCTTAAAACTTAACCACCCTTTAAAAAAACTTTGCCGCCCGGAGTCGGCTCAAAACTGTGGGTGGCTCCATGATGGCTGTAGATTCTTCCAATGGTGGCTTGAATATTGAAATAAATCAATTTTTAAGCGCGCTGTATGACTAGTGGCGCCGTCTTGTTGGAACCAAATGCCGTCGTTGCTTAGCTGATTAATTTTTAGAAACCAAAAGTCAGTCAGTATGGCTCGTTAGCGCTCACTATTCACCGGAACGGCAGCTCCTTCTTCATCTCGAAAGATTTTCAAAGCTTCGATGTTGATTCCACTTCTCGATGAACTTTGCGTACAGATTTATTTGTTTATTATTATGTTTTTTTTTTTTTTCAAAGTAAATCTCCGCAATTTGGAAGCGTTGTTCTGACGCCAAATGATTCATGATGACTTGGCAAACTTTACTGATAAGAAATGTCAACACAGTTTGCCATTTTCAGCTATCGAAGCATAGCTATCGATATCGATATTTCTCATGCAGCTAAAAACACCCGATATAAGTAAAGTTGGAAGTGACATTTTAATGAATAGGAGGCAGGAAAAGCCATTGCCAGAGAGAGAATTATGACATTTTTGTAAAAATCTTGAGGAATTTTATGCTGTTTTTCTTATGTCGGTGAAGCGAATATAGTCTCAAAATTGCCAAGACTTCAGAAAGGGTCTAATTCAAAGATAGTTCCGCAAAATCAACTTCAACATGCTTACCTACAATCTTTTGGTATTCACCCTCCGTAAAAAGATCTCAATGGAAGGAAACGCAATAGTTTTCTTATATCATATAATAAATATTCAAAAGCCTCTTTGGGCTGTAATATCGCAAAGTGGATGCAGTAACGATAAATTTTAACATGCAGTTTAGGCATTCCAAGGGATAAAAATTATCTCCAGTATCGTGTCTGACATTCTACATTTTCTTCTTCCGCTCATTGCAATTGAACGACTTTACTTAACAATTTTCAACTTGTCATGTAGCCATCAGAGTTGATATTTTTAAGTTCGAATAATTCAAAGGGAAATTTATTTCGGGCGAACTCATGATAAGGCATACTGTCACAGTTGTAAACAACCGGCGAAAAGGAAACAATTTTCCATTTCCTCCGCCCTACCCTATGGAAGGACAGAATGTTAGCCCTGGGCAAACCGCTGTTCGAGAGTCTCGAGCGACTATCTGGCTTAGATGTCAACAACCTGGTAAGGTTCCTGAACCGCACAGACTGGATATAGTCTTGCTGTAAATAACTGTTAAGCAAATTGACAACGAGAATGTGGCTACAAAAATGGTACGGAAGCGCTAGTTGGATTCTGGATGAATCACCACTCTAACCAACCAACCATGATAAGGCTTAATGACTACTTTGTTATCCCATTTTTCATACTTGATCAGTTGCGACTCAAATAACAGTTGTACCAACCTAGAAAAAAATGTATTTTATAGTAGCCTCAATTCATTTGTTTGACAAATTCCGGATACTTTTTGAACAGAAATCTGCATTTACGTAGCTATGCAAGTATAAAAACATTCACTTTGTGGCAGCAATTTAACGCATTAGCGTGGTATGTGGCATGACACAATACTAACTTTTGCGCGCTATCGAACAAAAATATTGCAACATAACTGAAACTGAGACTGGTGATGGCAAAAGGACGCCAGCAGACGTCAGGTGGTGGGTGAACATCCGGCCACACAAAGGACGAACGTCCCAGCTGAGCATTGCAGCAAAATTGTTTATTTTGCATTTAAGCTGATTAAATGTTGATGCCACACAAGCTGCGTGTGTATGTGTGTGTGTGTGTGTATACGCTAGCACTTAGTTCCTCACTTACTTACTACTTAATGTTGCCAATAATTAACTGATACGCACTACACTGGCAGTATCAACCACAGGCTGTAGCGGACGCAATGAGCTGCGAGCGCGTAAATTTTAATTAATGCCACCGAAAGCATATCAAATTACGAGCAGGCAACTAGAGAATGCCAATGAAGCGGAAAAGGTTGCGAGCTCCAAGTCAGCACGCCTTCGGAAGCCACCAAAAACATAAGAACCAAAAACAACAAAGCAAAAACTAACTGGCACACAATTTACATAGTTCGGTCGAAATTAGCTCATGGCCAACGTTACAACAGATATTTTTCGCTTATTACCGTCAAGCAAAATTAGTTTGAGCAGCCAACGACTATAAACAAGTATTAGTTGCTTTTGTAATTGTGTTTTCTGTTCTATTATTTGTTCAACTTTTTAATTCTGTTTTTTTTTGTGTTTCTGTAAGACCAAAAAATTAGTTTCACGAATATGTCGTTAATTAGATGCAATCACCGCTGGCAGCGCAACCACAAAATTCTGCAAATGGCAGCGCATAAAAAGGAGTTTACATAAACTAGGTATTTGTTTTAGAATTTGTTGTTTTTATTCAGTCACTCTGTACTTTTCCTTTGCACTATCTCTAAGATATGGGCATACAATTTCGCTGCATGGAACTTAAAAACTATTATTTTTAATTAGAGCGCGAAAACAATGGGAATGCACGAGGCTGTGGGACACGGCGTATGCGTAACATTCAATTATGTGCCAAATGGTTCCTTAATGTGGGTATCGAAGAATTAAGAGGAAGAATAAAGTCCATCAAGGCCAGAAGAGGTTGCCTGCAAGGGAGAGTGAAATTGAAATTGAAATTTAAATAGGTCGAGCCAAGGAGCACCAAGAGATTTGGTGGCACCTAAAACACTCAGGCTAAAAAGCCCATTGTATTTAGAGCTCTGGAAAGAGGCTAGATAGTCAAGGAGGGAAGGAGAAAAGTATCAGAAAAAGAGATAGGAAAGAAAGAGACATAGACACAGGTAGTAAGTGCTGTGAGAATTTTCCTGATTCTACAGAAAAACTGTAAATATCCTCCAGTTTTAGAGACGAATATTACTCATTCTCCCTACATCGGAACCCAAAATTCGTAGCCTTGTTCTAACAAATGCAGAACACTCACAGAGAAAGTGCTCAGTGCTATCCGCTTCCTCCAAGCATGACAGGCACACTGGGTCTTCAATGATTCCAATGGTGGTCATATGCTGACCCCTTGGGTTGTGTCCTGTAATAATACCGACCATCAACCGAACGTCTTTACTGCCAAGTTTTAGTAGAACGCTTGACAGTTTTCTGTTCGGACTTGTCAGAAAACACTTTGCAGTTCTGCAGCGCTCCAAACCGGACCATCGCTCTTTATGTAAATTACATACATAATCGCTTATCCCATTCATAATTTCTGCGGAACTGATTCTGTTTATCGGCTCTGGTCCTTGTGGCGCAACCGCTAATCCACGGTTGGCCAATTCATCGGCAATCCCATTTCCTTGAACACCGGAGTGTCCTGCAACCCAACTGGAACCCATATAAGTGCAAGCCTGTTCTGTTTTGCGACAGAATTAACCTTCTTCCTACATTCTTACACAATCTTTGAGAGACCTCAGTGCAGCCTGATTGTCACTGAAAACTCCAATATGTTCCCCGCTTCATCTCCTCTCGATTATCCACTCGGCTACTTTCAGCATGGCAAAAATTTTCGTTTGGAAAACAGTTGCCATCTACCCCATTTTTCCTCTTCTCTGGACCCCACTAAAAGTTTAAAGAGAATACTAAAAAGTCTATGATTTCGCACGCAAGGTTTTTCTGTTGACCTGACAGTTTAGCCAGCTTACTGTTGCCTAAGGAGAACATTTCTAACCGCATACAACAAGCCCTCAACATAAATAAACAAAACTTTTCTTTCACTTTATTGATGCTTTCAGCAGATGTCCACGGACTACCACTCATGATCGAACCACGGACTCATGATCTTTTCTGAAGCGTTCATGCCACCCGTAAACGGATGTCAGCTGTTTTCTTTATAATAGCATTACCCAAGCAGTCTCCCAACATTTCTAAGGTTTTCACACCACTAAATCTATTTCTAACGTAAAATTTAATACAAACTCGTTGTTGCAAATTCAAATAAATTTTTGATTCTGAAAAAAAAATCGAGAACACGTGCAGAGGTAGATTAACTCAAGAAAGTGTAACTTTTACAAATGTCAAGCAATGGCAATACAATTATAGTAATCACGTTAGTCAAAGATGTGGCAACCTAACAGAGAAACAGAACTCAAATCAGTTGACCTCACGTGGCACCTGGCGGTAGTTCCGGGAATTCCTTTTCTTATATCAGTTGACCTGCAAGCTGCGTATTTTTAGCCATACAGTGTCGTCGATCATGGTTTTTGCTGAGATGCTGTTTTGATTTTCTTTTTTCTTAGTAAGCACCGAACTTCGAACAGATCTCTCTATCCGCAATGAGGGTCGTGCTAGGGCAGTCTTTCTAAATAGACAGGATTGGATCGAGGGGAAATCTGCACCGAAGCTTACACCTCTGTCTTCACTGACGGTTCAAAGATGGAATCTGGAGTCGAAGAAGGGGTTTTCTCTAAATCAGCCAATTTCTCTGTCTCCTTTAAACTGCCGAACACTGCTAATGTTTTCAAGCAGAAGGCAGGCAAAATGATTATGGAACGCGCGAGCGAGGGAGATATTTAAGGGGGCAGATACCTGTAAACGGCCATATTTTCCCTGATTTTCATTAAAATTATTTAAAATCAAGAAGTCAATATATTTTTTATTTTTTTTTCAAAATGGGCATACAGTTTATTTATACGTAAAAAAAAAATAAATCCTTCCAGGAAGTCGCAGCGGGGCTTCTCAATCGGCGGGCATTGTAGCATCGTCAGTGACCTGAATACAAAAAACCAAACATTTTTTTTTGTATACTAATGTCGTAATTTCTATATGAATTAAAAACAAATAGAAAAAACAATTCGCGGAATAAAATGCTTAAAAAAATGAATTTTGTGCCGAGTTTTCCTATTACTTTTCCTTCGAAAAAATTATTTTTTCGAAAAATTTTTGAATTGTAAATTCACATAAAAAGTAAAAGTAATATCATAAAAAAGATGTGTGCAAAATTCCAGGAAGATCGGTCCATAATTTTTCGAGTTATCGTGTACGCCAATTCGAAAAATATATTATATTTTTGAGAAAAATGCGTCTAAAGTCGGCAACGTAACTATACCTCTCCCCTTTCTGATTCCAATTCAGTCCCTTTCCCGGCAAACTCATGAGCAATTTCATTTCCCTCTATGTTCCTATGTCATGAAATCCAGTTCAGAGAAATGTTACCAACACACCCAAGAGATTTGATCTCCTCCTTACAGAAGTTTACTAATTTCGTACTGCACCATGGCGCCGTTATTGCCTTGATCGAGGTTTGACTATCGGAGAAAATGTTAAGGGGACAGATACCTGTCAGTTGTTAAAGGGGAACTGCAGAAATTATTTCTTCATGTGCTATTTCAAAAATCCTTTGGCCCCAGTACAATATACGAAGGACTTAGAAAGTCGCTTGGACTCCTCGCCATTCAATTTCCAAACTCGTAGCTGTGTTAACCGATCACTGAATGATTGGCACACACGCGGTAAAGCGAGGCTTACCATTTAATACTCATTGCAGAAGATGTGGGACCATTCAGAGAAGGAGACTGTTAAGCACTTTCTATGTAAATGTCTGGGTCTGGCAGCTAGACGATTAAGCTCACTGGGTGTTTCTTTATTCGACGGTCTGGGGCAGTTCGACAAAATATATCCCATCAATCTTCTCTATTATTATCAACAGTTCTGGCTGACTGTAGATATCTTCCTGTTTGAGGTCTCATAATGATATCCAAACGGCGCTTTAGTGCTACTTGAGGAGTGCCAGACTAGCTTTTCAACCATTTCAGCTGCCTACCTAACTAACCACCGGAGTGGCGGTAAAGTTGATATAGAGTATCTTGATTGCGAAGTATTTTCAAAGAAGTTACGACTTGAACTATCCGTTCAACTAGCAGACTTCTGCAGCATCTATCAGGCAGAAGTTGTAGCTATAAAAGAAGTGGCATGCCGTCACACAATAAATATATTCTTGAATAGCCAAGTGGTCATTAAAGCAATGAATGCGGTTACTCTAAGATCAAAGGTTGCACAGGAATCTCCAGTCTTAAATGATATCAGTGTCGTATACAAAGACAGCCTTATTTGAACTGCGCGGTACAAAGATATTGAAGGAAATTGTAAAGCCGATGAGCTAGCCACGAAATGGACTACTATTCAACTGCTCAGTGATAGAATTAATTGGGATACCTATCGCAGTAGGCAACTAATAATTAAGAATAACATTATCCAACGGGTCATTAGGCCATGGAGAAATCAAGGCACATGCGTGAAAGCTATACTACTGTGGCCGCAAATAAATAAGGCACAGGCAAAGGAACTGCTTAGTATTCCCAGAGAGGTAGTGGCTTGTATAACCGATAATGGACTAGTAGTAGTGATTCTTGATTTATTTATAAATATTGCATCTTACGTTTCAATAATTTATACAATAATTTATTTAAATATATGTATAAATAAAACATAAAAGAAATAATATATTTGTGGCAATAACAATGTGGTCTGTCACAGCTCAAAAATCAATCAAAAACTAAACTCAGAAATAAAAAATTCTCTATAGCGTAAGGCTGAGTTTATAAAACAAGTTAGTCTTTTCCAATTGTGGCTTTTAAGTACAGTAGGTTCTGTTTTTATGCGGCTTTTTTTATGCGGTTTTGAAATAGTGCGGTTTTTTTTTAATTACAAAATGCATGTCGACCTATCGGGAATTGTACATATAAACAAGATTATAAGCCAGCTAAGCAAAAACTCATCACAGATTACATCAGAAATGCTAACCCTAGAAGTATGGAACCGCCTGCATAACTATCTAGATCAGACGTGTACATTTCCTCAAGTGACGAAAGTGATTTTACGCCAAATCCTAAACGAACGCGCAACATGTGGGTATTGTCTGATTCTATTTCTGACTTAAATTTATTTTTCGATTCTGACGTTTCTTAAATAAAGATATAATTTTCAAAAATACAATATTTTGTTTATGCGATTTTATTTAATTATTTCAGATTTATGCGGTTTTAGCATTTGAAACGTATCTATAGTTTTACTATAGAACTAGTAGCTTTTTTTATGCTGTTTTTTTAAGCTGTTTCTTGCGGAACGTATCTACCGCATAAAAACAGAACCTACTGTATAGCTATTACTTCTGCTTCATTCAGCTTCGCTGCGTTTAGGTATCTTGTTCTGATCTCCTTCTGTACCGGGCATCTTCTTAAGAAACGCTGCATATCTTCTTCCTCGTTTAAATTGCAGAGGGTGCAAATTTTCTGGGTTTGTTCTACACGTGGTTGCATTTAGCTTTGGTAAACCATATCCTGCTCTAAAAATTGTCGTAATGTCAGCAGTCGCATATCTTCTTTAATATATGATTCCCCTTTTGAGTAGTCTAAATGTTTATAAATTCGCGTCGCACTTGAATGTGCCTTTTGCCTTGCCATGTTGAGATTTTTGATTTTTTTTTTTTTTGCCAGTCTATAACGGTGATGTTTTCTTCAAACCTTAGACCGAACTCCATTCCCGTGTCATGCAGATTCTTAAGCCAAAACAAATTTTTACTTAATATAAGATGCCTTGTGTTAGTTTGTGTGGGAGTCTGTTGCAATTGTATTTATAAATGGTTTTCCAGATATGATTCATGTGTAGTTCTAAAGAATAAATGTGGCCATCTTCTGAATTAGTTTCTAGTGATATTGCATAATTCGGAGTGAACTCGGGTAGTTCGAGGATTCTTTTAATGAAGTAACGTTGAAGTTTATTTACTTCATCAAATAAGGCATAATCCCAAACTTTCGCTGCGTAAGTTTGTATCACTCTGCATGCCACTTATAATAATATAATGAAATGAATGGCTTCGCTCAGAAATCGCTCCTTGTGCAATTAATACTAGCTTTTGCTGAAGTATTTCTGGCTTCTAAGTGCTTGCCGAATGCCATTTTGGATGTGAGAATGACACAAAAGAAATTCTTATTCCGTCAGCAATTTAATTTCTTCACCTTGGTACCACCCTTTTTCTGCCTGGGAAAGTCGTCCATCTTTTCTAAACGCCATAATTTCCGATTTATTTGGGTCATTGGCTATTTGGCAGGCATTCCTTGAGACTTAGAGTTTTCTCCCATGAATAGTGTAGCAGTTATAGAAATGAGGAAGAGGCAGTTGAGCACTTCCTTTGCAATTGTCCGTCCGTCATCAGCTGAAATCCGAGTAGGTTTTCTAGGTAAATACTTTTTCAATTATCTTACGGAGCTGTGCGGTGTGGGGATGGGACGAATCCTGCGCTTGAAAAGAGACACAAAATGGTTGCATGAAGAAAAGTATATGAGCTTCCCGTGTCGCACAGTGGTATCACAAAGGATCTGTGATCTTAATGGGTTGGTCTCAGAGACCGACCACCACCATAACCTAAACTGACTTAAGGGGCCCGAAAAAATTATAATTTCCAATAATCTTTTTTCTGCTAGTCAATTGATTTATTTTACAAAAATAAAAACACAGCATTAGTACATCATGTTTCTACTTGGCTTTAGCAGAATTTCAAAAAAAAAAAAAATATTAATAATTGTAAAAGTTATCGCTGTTTGTGTGGAGCCCGTTTCTCCAGAAGTCCCTTGCGGTGCTCATCACAAGTCCTTGGAGGTTCATGTAAAATCAATCGGAGAAGAGAAATAAATTTTATTAATAGATAATCTTCTGCTTGGCCGAAGTTTTTTTTCAAAATTAACAATATGATGGCCTCAGGAAATATTTTTCAGATTTTTCAAAAAAATAGGCCTGTTAATTGTTTAAAAAAATTGAAATTAAAAAAAAAAATCCTTCGATCAGGCACGAATTTTTGTATGTTTTTCAAAAGCAGTATAAATTATATTGAAACCTACCAAGCGGTTTTCAAGTTACAGTGATCAGCAGTTCAAAAAACATAGTTTTGAGAAAAACGCATTTAAAGTTTTGCTATCTGCTCCGGAGCGCCCAAGCGCACTTTGTTAGTTTTTGCATAACTCAAAAAGCATTTGTCGGCTTCACCTCTCATTTTCACACAATATTTTGTTTTTAGATATTATACTTTAAGAAAATGCAAAAAAAATCAAATTTTTTGAAAATTCTGCCTACCTCTAACCCATTAAACACCGGAACTAACTAACCAAAAAGACTTTTTGACTTTGATTCTCTCCGAATATTCAAGAGATCAATGGGCTTTACCCATTTCCAACCTCTCTATCTATAATTTAATGCATCTTTAAACACTGTGTCCAACTTACTGCTTTTTTGCTCAACCTCAACCCACTCCCCTCTCTATTTTGACAGCAGCAGTTGCTGCTGCGGTTTGTCGCCGAGCAGAGTATTGTTTGAACTTCAGCCTTTTACGCTGCATTTACGAAAGCAAACAAGCAACCAGCTACGCACCCAGTACTGCCGAGGAAGTGTCAGTATGTGGCTGGCAGCAAAAGTTGCTCCTTTGCACAGCCAGCAGCAAAACAACAAAGCGAAAACATGGTTACTGATAAAAACGAAAAAATCGCAAACTATTGCAAACAAAAGGCGCAACTTTCGCATAACCCCTTGATGGTGTGCGCGTATGTATAAGTATACACACATACATATGCAGGGATATATGAAAAGTATTTCTGCAATGGACATTTGACGGCAGTTGCCGCACTAGTCATTGTTGCTATTACTGCCACCAGCATAGCGTCAGCTACAAGCAAATCGGCCTGCCCGCAACGACGAAGAGCTTTGATTCGATTTCTATTATTTTATTTAAATGTATGTGTGTGTGTGTACAATATACATGCATGTATGTGTAAAACTGAGCGAAAGGTCTAAATATTTTGCATGTATTGGTACATATGTGTACAGTGTGTCACAAAAGTATTAAGTTGATGTCATTTGAGGCGCCCCGCGTACTTATTGTTCGTGTTGCCACTATTGTGCCATAAAAGCACTCGAATGCCATGTATGCCATGTGCATATCTATGTATGTGTGCGCGTGTGTGTGTGTGCACTTTGTGAGTATTTTTTGTTATGCAAAATGACTTCATTTGCGTTTGGTAATGATGCTGCGACTCCTTTGCGATGCGACTCACAGTTCCTTAGTCATTGTGAACCATTTTTGCCATTTCACATTTCCCATATTTGTTTTCGCCCTTGTCGCTTGTCCAACCGATTGCTGCTGCTATGTTAGTTTACAAATTTCTATTTTTGTTGTTGTGCTGTTTTTGCCACAAACGTGCATGATTTTTTTGCTTTAACCAAATATTCAATTGTTTTGCAACTTTTTGCGGTTTATTGAAAGTAAACAAAAGCTTGTGGCGAGTGTTGGGTATGAAGCAACCGCACAGGATTCCATTTGTGTTAATCTGCAATTTGGTATTTCCTATTAATTTCGTCTCTAGCTTTTGTTGTGATAAAAGTTGCAAATTAGAGGTTGAGAAAAATTAAATAAAAAAGTGTTGGAAAACATCATTAGGGCCTTAATGCTGATTAAAAACGAGGGTCTCGTTATGTGATAATCGTATTTTTAAAGTAATTCACTCATACACTCATTCATAGTCAAATTAAGATGGTGGGACTAATAAAAGCTAGTGGTTCTGCAAGTGGTGTATCAAAATGGCATCTTTTGTGATAATTGAGTCTGGGCTGTGTCACTCAGAGAACACCTCCACCAACCAATCAACCAAAGTCACTCACAAAGTTTAGTACTGGCAATAAATTGGAGGCAAGTTTTCCTAATTATAAGCAGGGCATCACGTATTGAAGGGTTAACCAAATGTGAATAGCTATTAAAAGTAGCAGAAGTAAAAATGATCCTCATCAAACCAGACAAAAACGTTGAGCACGTCGAACCATATCGGCCCTTCATAAGTAATGGCATCCCTTTTCCTCAAAAGAATGTCGCCTATAATTGAGGGTCGAAATATAATCCCAAATCACCAATTCCCGTATTCCACGGGTTTACTAGCCATTACTTTCCCGGAAACTTTTCTATGTAGTTTCTCATCTCCAGGTATAGTTACAATTTCTCCAAATAAATAACGCCTTTTTATTTTGGCATTGAAGTCTACAAAAATTTCACGAAGAGGTGCAAATTTATGCTCCGCCCGCCGTGCTATACGTGTATGCATGTCATCAAAACATAAACATTTCAATACAAAATGAAATCTTTGACGCGACACCAGACGCTATACACCAGTCACAGCTGCTGCCACCTGTTGCCCACTAGTCTTTAATGTTCAGATGAGAATTTCGCATTCTGTCACAAAAGTATAGCAATCCAAATAGAGCGCGCAGTTCAATTATATCCGTGTCTCTACAGTCTCAATTCCTTGAATAATTATGCCTCAATTGTTCCTATAATAAACTATTTTTTGTAAAAATCAAATTCCAAGCTTGCAAAATGTTAGTACATTCTCGCGCCGCTCCTACTGGTCCACGCAAAAAGGGAATAATATTATTAGACCTTGTACGCACATTTTGCGGTGGTTGTTGCAGAAGTCATTGAGTATTTTTATTTCGACTAATGAATTTTCGTCGCCTGATATAATATATTTCAGTGGTACATCCTGCAAATAGTCTGCACTCAATTGTATCGGTGTAATTTGGTCTTCATCATCGTTTTGCACTGTAAAGTCAGTAACATCGTCCAAGTTCCCTTCTTGTTCCGTATCACTGTTACGGTCGCTGTACCCTTCAAGATCCTCTATTTCAGAAACAATTTGTTCCTCACTATCTCCGCTACAGAGTATTTTTCACCCACACTCACTTCACGCGTCCGCTGTGTTCGAGTGCGCGGTGCGAACTGGCAGCCGCGCAGGGAGCGCGTCTTTTGTTTCTATGCAGAAAGGGACTTGAAGCGGCAGGTCACGATATTTTGTAGAAAAAAAGTCTGAAGTGGTTTTATTACCTCTTGTGTATTTTTTACCCAGTAGCGACGAGCGCCGGTTCTATCTTAAAATCCGATATTTCTTTGTCAAACAATGCGAAGAACAGTCTGAACTATGTGAAAGTTCTGGTGGTGTACCCCAAGGCAATATTGAAGTTGTTCCCTAAAGTAAAAGCGAGCTTATGGTAGTTCAAAAATTGTATACCAAAGGTGTCTTATGATTATGAAACACACCTTATATTTTTTTTCTAGTTTAGTTTTTGTTATGACATCATTTTTAATCAAAAATAAGCACCGTTAATCACAAAACACAAAATTCAACAAAATTGCAAAATAAGGAATAGCTTAAATGTCTTAATCGGTTAGTGCAACGAAATGTCACCGTATTTCATTCAATTAGCAGAGTTATCAGCTATTCATCATTAGCCATTAGCCAAAATCTATCGTACCCAATTCACAATGATATAATTTCATGCAACTCATTTAATTCGCTTGAGGTCATCAGAATGTGGCCATTTTATGTGTTTTCCCTCGCTGCGTCTGCCTACTCACTTAGCCAATCGCCTTACGCTTATCTCCTTAAACTGATCTACCCCAAAACAATGACGAAGGCAGTAAGGCAGTAACGGAAGCGCATAAATCTTCATTCGGCAGCAATTAAAAATTATCGCTAATTACCACATGCGCATTCACTTAGCCAACAAACTTTGCTTGCTGCGAAGTATTTCTGGCTCTATGGAGGGGTACTTTCAGAGGTACAGGAAAAGAGCAGAAAACACTTTTTTATGGAATGTGGCAAATGCTGAAATAATTTGGCACGCACACTTAGCGCGGCAAAGTAGTGCGAGCAGGCGAAGGTGGGAGGGTGTTAAGCGTACGGAAGTAATAGCAATAAAGTACACCTGCAGTTGCTGCAACAACTACGAGAAAAAAGGTAGCGACGTTCAATGATAACAAAAATTTGGTGGAAATGGAATAAAACCAAGCAAAGTCAACGCGTTGAAAACTTTACAGCACTGAATTCCTCGCACACACACACACACAAACGCGCGTCTCACACTCCATTTGCAAACGCTCGCATTTACACAAATTACGGAAGATAGGAATGAAAAAATGTAATTCGTATTTAATTGCTTGTTAACACGCACGCAACCAGTGCAACGCCAAACTGAAGTTGGCTGCAATGAGCAAACATAAAAAACACGAAAAGAACAAAAATCTAGAAGTCTAAACAATGCTCGAAAAGGTGCCATAGCGGAAGCTCAAAAAGGAAGTGAGCAGCAATTGCAACATTTAAAAGTGAGCAAAGTTGGAGTGCTGTAAGTTTGTATATACCCACTAGGGATGTCAATCTCGGCAAACCGAGTGTATTTTTGTCATAAAAAAGCTGCTCCTAAAAACCCCTCTGCCGCTCGGAGTCGGCTTAAAATGTTTTTTTATTTTTGTTTTATTCATTTTCATTTTTTTCGTTCTCTCGGAAACCAAGACAAGCCTGGTATTTTGTCGAATTCGCCAGGCGCCAGACATTACATCGTGGGGTGAGGAAAAGCGGATTAATCACAGCACCTACGCCGTAGTCTTTCCAGGGTCTTTAGTTTCTTCATCATCTCTGCTATGACAGCGCATGCTACCGTACTTTATAGTACGGATTGCACGAATGGCTCAGGATCGTAATTTCCACCAAAAATCCAGCGAAGCGTCAATCTAGAGCCTGAATCGCCTACATTCGAAGGTGGATATCTTCTAACTTGTTTTCCAAACTGGATCCGCTTTGTGTTTGAACCGACTAAAGTATCCTATGATCAAAAAATACCGGGAATGTTTAAGTGAAACGAACCGCACACGTGGGAACCGGTCCATATTTTTTTCTTATGTTGGTAGGACTGTAAGGCACACATCTATCACTTTTTAGCCTCATCGGATCATTAGGGTATGCCTGGCTGGCCGCAAATGTGGGCAAACAATTCTTGAATTTTGCATGATGATAACGCGCATCGCACCGAGCCCAAATTGTGCTGGATTATTAAACCAAACACCAAGTTGAAGTTACCACTTCATGGAAGTTCATGGAAGGAGATTTCAGTCGGTAGAGGAGATCGAAGAGAATGCGGCGAAGGAGCTGAAGGCCATCTCTTCGTCGGCCTGCCAGGGGCGGCCACTGGGTTAAACGTTGGCACCTGTGTGTGCTTCATACGGGCCTTATTTTGAAGGAGATAAAATAAATTTGCCTGAAATTTAACTCTATTTTGTTTTATTTCAACACTCCCGGTACTTTCTGGTCATAGGATATGTTTTGAAGCATCCATGCCCGGTTAAAAACTGAGTCAGGTAAAAATCCAATTCTTCGTGTTTTCAGCTTCCAAATCTGGAATACAGCGATATGTCCCGCGACCCTTCCTTGGATTGTTCCATTTATCGTGCCAAGTTTAGGTACTAGTTTCCCGCGTTACGAAGCGACGCGCTTCATTTCCAGCTAACATTGCCATTCGGTTTGCCAGTATGTCCACTGGATGTATTCCAGCGTTAACTAACGCTGCTTCTTCCTACACAGTTCTAAAGGTGGAGCATACTCGAAACGCACATAAACGATGCACTGCCTTCATTCCGCGGTGATAAGATTAATATTAGCCGGACGCCAGACGGGAGCACCTTATAATAGGTATTTGGTTCTTCGCAGCGCCTGCTAGAAGTAGGCATCGCAGGTGATGTGGCCCGCGCGAGTTACGTCACTCAACCATTCCACTCCAAAAGAAAATACAATTGAAGTGGACTGGTCATCGTAACTCGATACTCAACCAAATAAGTGCCATTGCACTAACGCATTTCACAAGCGACACAATTAGCTTGTAAAGAAATGAGTGCAACGAGACTTATGCAAATAATTTACGAAATTTAGAATAAGCAATATTTCGTTGATTCACCAAATATTGTATTGTAGGTGAATCAACTATTAGCAATAGGTATAATAAGAAACCAGAAAATATTATAAATATCAGCTGTAAGCATATCAAGATTGTATTTGAAAATATCATTAAATCAATAAAGACGCGTTTCGGCGCCACTTGATTTTTTTTAAGCCACGTCTTTCGCTTTGGCATTTTTCGCGCGCTATGAATTACCCCCGCTAATGCTGCCACAGTCGCTGATGCTTTTTCGGTCCCGTATTCCAGGTGTATTTTGAATGATAGCTTCCAGTCTATCATCATTCCCAGGTATTTTACTGCTGGTAGTGTTGTGATGCTGTGATTCCTAACTTGTATAGTTACCACCTCCACCTTTTCCCATTTTTTTCTAGACATAGGAACGGACTCCGCTTTTTGCTCGGCGAGTTGAAGACTGTTTTGCACCAGCTATGAATTAGCGGTCGCTTTGGTCTGATTCACTTTTTCGCAGATGTCGATTAGTATCTTAGCAGGAAAGGCCCCTGCATTTGTGGAAAAACGTCAAGGTGAATACCACAAATAGGAAGATCAGCTCGACCAAGTACCCAATAAAGTGCCCTAAAATTAGAAATTAACTACTGCCTTTCGTTTTGTTACTAATGAAATACTTTTGACTTTAAATAAAAGAGGATGCTTTCCATTTCAATTCAACCGGGCTATTCGGGTCATGCTCTTCGATTTCGATGTAACTGAAATATGTTGCTCTCTGGTCAAAATAATGAGACACGTATTTTTTTGTTCGCCCGAAAAAAAATTTTTTCAAGAGTTATTGGCAATTTTGTTTTTCGGCTCAAAATCGATTTTTTTTAATTATATAAATTTTTTTTTTTTAATGCCCATAACTTAGTCAAAAATGAACCGATTTTAATAATTCTGGGTTTAAAATGATCGTAATTTCTTACACGAGCGACTTCATGTAGAAACAATTGCAAAAAAGTAGTTGAAATTTTTTTATTTAGCAAAAAAAAAAATTGAAATTTTTTCGAAATTCAATATTTCAAAAAGTGTATTTTTGTTTTTTTTATAACTTTTTCTAAATCAAGAGGACACCTCAGACTCCAATTAAGCTTAATGCCTAGTAGCTAAAATGAGTTGTTTTTGAGTAATGAATTTTTGAGTAAAAAACCTGTTTCGGACTTTTTGTGTTTTGCAAAATAAAAAATTTTCAACTACTTTTTTGGCACTGTTTCTACATGAAATCGCGTGTGTAAGTAATGGCAATCATTTTGAACCCAAAATTATTAAAATCGGTTCATTTTTGACTAAGTTATGAGCATTTAAAAAAAATTTTTCTTATATTATTAAAAAAAATCGATTTTGAGCCGAAAAACAAAATTGCCGATGAAGCTTGAAAAAATATTTTTTCGGGCGAACAAAAAAATACGTGTCTCATTATTTTGACCAAAGAGCAACATATTTGAGTTACATCGAAATCGAAGAACATGTCCCAAATAGCCCTTTTGAATTGAAATGGAGAGAATCTATACAAGAAATTTTTTTTTAATTACTCATAACTTAGTCAAAACTAAGCCGATTTGAATGATTCTGGGTTCAAAATAATCGTTATTACTTACACGAGCGACTTCATGCAGAAATAATGGCAAAAAAGTAGTTGCAAATGTTTTATTTTGCAAAAAACAAAAAGTCCGAAACAGGGTTTTTACTCAAAAATTCATTACTCAAAAACAACTTATTTTAGCTACTAGGCATTCAGCTCAATTAAAGCTTGGAATGTCCTTTTGATTTGGAAAAAATATAAAAAAAAAAGAAAATACACTTTTTGAAATATTGAATTTCGAAAAAATTGCAATTTTTTTTTTTGCTAAATAAAAAAATTTCAACTACTTTTTTGCAATTGTTTCTACATGAAGTCGCTCGTGTAAGAAATTACGATCATTTTAAACCCAGAATTATTAAAATCGGTTCATTTTTGACTAAGTTATGGGCATTAAAAAAAAAAAATTTTATATAATTAAAAAAAATCGAGTTTGAGCCGAAAAACAAAATTGCCGATAACTCTTGAAAAAAATTTTTTTCGGGCGAACAAAAAAATACGTGTCTCATTATTTTGACCAGAGAGCAACATATTTTAGTTACATCGAAATCGAAGAGCATGACCCGAATAGCCCGGTTGAATTGAAATGGAAAGCATCAGAGTCTATTTAAAAGCTATTTCCTTCTTATTTAATATATGGCATAGATAGAATTTTTCCCAGTTCATTTAATCCAAAATAATGAATATCTAAATCCTGGGACTCGGTATCTCGGAATCTCGGTATTGTAATAACGTCAACCCCAAAATCCCGGGATTGCAAAAATTCAAAAAATTGGCATCCCTAATATATGCATACATATATACCGATGCCTGCATCAACATTTTCGGGGTGACTTAAGTGAATCAGTTAAGGAAGGAAGGAACAGCACTCAGTTGTTGTACTCTTTCACCTTTGTTTGGGCTGTAATTTTTTTTTTTTTTTTTTGTAGTTTGGCGCTTGTTTTGCTGAGAGTGGTAAAAATGCATAACTCCAACTTTGCGCCCTGTCTTCAGCAATCTGGGAAAATGATAAACGCGCTATTTACCTGTTAACTTGCACTAACTTAACTTTGCCAGGAGTTTCCTTTTTTTGGTTTTGATTTTGATTTGCTTATCGAAAACAAGACTAAGCAAAATTTATTTTGCAAGAGAGGTTAAGGGGTTAGATGCAATTTTCATGAAGCAAAATAATGAATTCAGATACCTTTGGTTTCCAAAGTGTGGTATGGGAGAGCCAACGATATTTTTCCTTCTTAAATGGTACTGCGCCAAACTGATTTCTAACCACTTTGAAAATGCACCCAAGTCCTTATTTTCCACTCACGCAAGCAGTTGCAACTCAGCCAGCGGATAGTCAAGTTAAGATTGATGTTGCGTTGAACCAAACCATTCGCCGACTTGTAAAATCAATGTTTATAATATATTTAAACTCATTATAAATTTATTGTCCGTGCGCTTTGTATAAAATCATTTTCCGTAAAAGCTAAGCTCTAAACCTAACTACACCCACAGTAACTTCTACTGATAAGACCCATCATCACCTATGCATCAGTGGTCTGGATGAGCAGACTATCCCTAGTGGGAGTCAGGAGGACCTTATCGAGACTACAACGCACTGCGGCCATCTGTTGCACCGGAGCTTTTCCGACTACTTCAGGCCCGGCATTAGATGCTCTGATTGGTTTACCACCACTTGATGCTTTCATCCGAGGAGAGGCCTTGAAGGCCATCTGCAGACTGAAACACAGTGGGAACTGGTACGGCCCTTGTCCGGCATTGGAACACAGAGAAGGCATGGACATCGATCCAACGATTCTCTCCATGCCCCTTGACTCAATGCCATCAAGAGTCGTACTTGAGAAGAGATACAGTGTAGTGCTACCAGAGGCTCAGTTGTGGGGAGACTCAGAAAATGAGCCCGGCAAACACTGTTTTCGCATTTTTACGGATGGCTCCAGGACCGAGCATGGCTCCGGCTCTGGGGTCTACGTGGAATCCAGCGGGACAAAACTGCACTTTGCTCTTGGAATGCATGCATCTGTGTTTCAAGCGGAGGTGTATGCAGTTCAAGAAGCGATGAACTTTGTTGTGGAAAAACGATGGAGAGGCAGATCTATATGTGTCTGCAGCGACAGCCAAGCAGCGCTTATGGCCTTAGACAGCCCTCAAACCACATCAGGGGTAGTGAAGTCCTGTAAATCCA
This sequence comes from Anastrepha obliqua, assembly GCF_027943255.1. NCBI lineage: Eukaryota > Metazoa > Arthropoda > Insecta > Diptera > Tephritidae > Anastrepha > Anastrepha obliqua. The sequence goes on from NC_072893.1 coordinate 15,513,994, forward strand.
GGCTGAACTATGTCGGTAGACATAATAGCCTGATGCTAACATGGGTCCCGGGACACGTGGGTATCGCGGGTAACGAGACCTCTGACTCCTTAGCTAAGATGGGCTCTGAAGCCAACTTCTTTGGCCCAGAGCCCGCTTTGCCACTCCCCTCTGCGGCCATCACGGCCACGGTTAGCAAATGGGTAACTACTACCCACAAGCGAGCTTGGCAGGCTGAGAGAGGCTGCAGATGGACAAAACTGATGTTACCTGTCATGTCCGATCGACTGTCGCAAACCCTTCTGTCATTAAGCAGAGGGGAGTGCAGACGGCTGGTTGGACTGATGACGGGCCACTTTCTGTGGGCGAAGCACATGGAAAGGTTGGGCATCTCAGACAGTGTACTCTGCCCAGCTTGTGAAGAGGAGGATGAGACGGCGGACCACTTCCTGTGTGTCTGCCCCGCCTTCGCTCGAATCAGGTTTGAGGTCTTTGGCACTGATGTGTTAAGAAGCGACCATCTTGGCTCCTTGGCACCACAAGATCTTCTCAGATTTCTTCGGAGATCGGGTAGATTTAAAGAAAATTAAAAGGGAATCCAAGTGTAGTACAATGGACTCAATTAATGTCTGAGTGCTGCACTTGCTAGTTGTCCCGACAAAAAAAAAAAAAAAAAAAAAAAAAAAAAAAAAAAAAACTTCTACAACTCCAACTCTGCTGGCGGTTCTGGTTAATATTGTCGCACCGGATGATCGAAATGGAATACGATCGACTCTCTGGTAGCGTGAAAGAGTATTGAAACCGTGGAATAACCTGCGATAATTTACTACACTATACTTTAACTACATATTATTACTATACTTTTGAGGTCCAGTAAGAGGAGGCGTTGTTACTAGCCTACATTTTTTTGCAATGTTGCTATGCTGATACACTCTTCATATGGACGTATGTGAAGTTTGATTTCAATCTGTCCATTCATTCTTCGTTTACAAGCCAATTAGTAGCGACGTGTCAAAGTACTCTCTACAATGGAAAAAGCCAGGCAATGATTGAATTTTTATTTTCGGAAGGTTTAAAAGCAAAGGAATTTCATGGAAGTGTGTTAGAATAAGATAGAAGGATGTCTTTCAAAGCACACTTCGAATACAACAACGAAAAAGCATCCACCACTACGGCGGCTCTGTCGAGGCTGATGTTAAACATACGAGGACCAAAACAAAATCGCCGTCAGCTGCTTCAATTTGGGCGCATAAAACGCATCATGTATCACACTCTCAAGATCTACAGTATACCTACCGGTTGAACACACCGCGGGTATATAGCGCATAAAAAACCATTTCCGATGATACAGCCTTAGTAATATCTGACGTACACGGCTATGACAAGACCTATTATCACCTATGCATCAGTGGTCTGGATGAGTAGACTCCCTCTCGTGGGAGTCAGGAGGACCTTATCGAGACTGCAACGCACTGTGGCTATCTGTTGTGCCGGAGCTTTTCCGACTATCTCACGCCCGGCATTAGATGCTCTGATTGGTTAGCCACCACTTCATGTTTTCATCCAAGCAGAGGCTTTGAAGGCCAACTGAAGGCTGAAGCGCAATGGAAATTGGACAACAGAGTAGGCATAGTCTTCGATCGAACGATTCTCGCCTTTGACTCAATGCCATCCAGAGTAGTGCTTGACAAGAAATACAGTGTGGTGCTGCCAGAGGCTCAATTGTAGTCAAACTCAGAAAATGAGCCTGGCAAACACTGTTTTTGCATTTTCACGGATGGCTCCAGGACCGAGCACGACTCCGGCTCTGGGGTATACGTGGAAACCAGAGGGACAAAACTTCACTTTGCTCATGGAAAGCACGCACCTTTTTTTTCAGGCAGAGGTGTAGCGATGAACTTTGTTGTGAAAAACAGGTGGAGAGGCAGATATGTATGTGTCTGCAGCGACAGCCAAGCTGCACTCATGACCTTAGATAGCCCCCACCCACTTCAAGGGTAGTTAAGTACTATAAATTCAGGTTGAACTATTGTCGGTAGACATAATATCCTGATGCTAACATGGGCCCCGGGAAACGTTGGAATCGCGGGGTAACGACATTTCTGACTCTTTAGCCAGACTGGACCCTGAGGCCAACTTCCCTGGTGCCGAGCCCGTTCTGCCACTCTCTTCTGCAGCCATCAAAGCCACGGTTAGCAAACGGGTTACTCTAACCCACAAGCGAGCTTTCCACTTTCTATGGCATTGTGGAGAGGAGGATGAGACGGTGGACCACTTCCTGTGCGTCTGCCCTGCCTTCGCTCGAATCAAGCTTGAGGTCTTTGGCACTGATGTGTTATGAAGCGACCTCCTTGGCTCCTTGGCACAACAAGATCTACTCAGATTTCTTCGGAGGTCGAGTAAATTAAAAAAAAATTAAAAAGGGAATCCGATTGTAGTGCAATGGACTTAATTGTGTCTCAGTACTATACTGGCTAGTCCGTTCCGACAAAAAAAAAATATCTGACATGTACACGCACGACATACATATTAGCAATGGAAGCTACCATAGTGGATTATGACAGAGATGAGGCGTCTGGAAAGACTGCGATACAGCAGCGGTGGCTAATTGCCTTCCCTCTCCACGAAGTTCTACTTGTCGATGGTGCCACGGCGAGAGGCAATGGAATAAACAGTCTCAGCCTGGTTTCAGAAGGCCACTTGAGGGAAGTGCGGTACCACAACGCCTATGAACATAAAAAAAAAATCAGTCGAATGCGACTTTCTCAGCAACATGCACAGAGTTTTCGAAAGGATAAAGTGGATTTTGAACATGGATTCATCACTTTGGTTCAGACTTGGGTCTATCATCATGATCCTAAATCAAAACAAGAGGCTAAAGAGTGGTGTGAACCTAGTTCTTCGGCTCTGAAACGAGTTCGAGTAGAGAAATCAGCCAAGAAGGTGTTTCTTGTGGTGTGAAAAGAACTTTTTTTGTGGAACAATAAATTCAAAATGTTATTGTAATCTTTTAGACCAGCTGAAGGAAAAAATTCGTGAAAAATTACCCAGTTTGCAAAAAAAAAATTGTTTTTCTCATCAGAAGAATGTACTGTGTCTCCAGAGCATTATGAAAATTGGCGTAGATCCAAGTTCGAATTGTTGGAACATCCTCCATATTCACCAGACTTGACCTCTAGCGACTTTAATCTGTTTTCAAACCAAAAAAAATACATGCACGATTTATAATGTTTTCCTTAAAATGATGAGGTCATAACAGAATTGTTCTTTTTCACAAATATTTGAAGATGTAAAAAGTGCTTAGTTTTGAATTTCACCAAATGCGTTCGAAAAATTCACTTGCTAAATTTTAAAATCATATTTACTCTGCTAAGAGACCAGTCAATGAACTTTAAGGAATACGGGCGTAAGCTACTTTATTCTTTTTCGTTAAGATTTAAAGTATTCCAAATACTTTTACACATCGAAACACGCATACTTGCACACCTTTTGTAACAAAAAGGCCAATTGTGAAAATTTCACCTCCTACATCAGGCTGGCCACAACTTCCTGTTGCTGGTGTTAGATTTATTAACTTATTAAACATTAAACGCGCACATAATTACGAAAAACAACCCCACGAGCGCACGAGTCTAAAGGAAAGACCCATTAACACACATAGAAACATATGCAGGCATATGAACAGGCCAAGCATATTTACACCATCAACAATTTATTTGCATACTAACGCAAAGTTGTCCAATTGTCGGTTGTTATCGGTGGCAAGGATCTCATTTCAGCGCACCACCGTGAATAGCGGGCAAAAAAGTTATGGATAATACTTCGTCAAGCTGGAAATAGACAATAACAGGGAATCGGAAGTGGCGCATTTGAGCCGCTAGAGCCAAGCACAGACGCACACATATGCGCACACAAAAAGCAACAAATACGCATATATTCAAAAACAAAAAAAAACGGGAGAAGAGGAATTCGTGAAAAACTAAGGTACTTTCGCTGCTAGTCAAAATGGAAGCTTGCCTAGCCGCAATGGTGTGTGGCAAGCTGCATGGTGCACTCGCTCGCAATCAACGGCGTGGTAATAAAATACGCCGGACATGCATGTTGAGCAAATTTATTGCCTAGCAGCAAGTGAAAAAGCGTCACTATCAGACGTCAGTTCGTTAGTTCGTCAGCAGCGAGGCAGTTGAAAAGGTTCCATATGTACTGTACACATATGCGTACATACAGCATGCGGCAGAAATATAGCACCTCAATATTTTGACAAATTTTGACTATTTACTGATTCATTTTTTAATATATTAGGAGGTTGAATTAGTTTTAAAGGTGACACACAGATGGCGCTATTTATCACTTTATCGCGTTGGCAATACTGAATATATATTCATGACAAAGCCTCATCCCTAGGCTTTGTTTATCAGTATCTCTCATTTCGCTGAAGTATAAACAACGCAGTGTTTTCGTGCTCCGAGTATGTCAACTTTCGTGCCGTCGAAACGCAATTTGCGGGAAGCTTTGCTTTTCTGCTTCAATTTGAAAAAAATACAGCCCAAGCCCGTGAATTGCTGCAGGAGGCCTACCCAGACCATACTCCGTCGATTTCAACATGTGAGTACTGGTTTCGACGATTCAAAAGTGGTGATTTTCACACCGAAGACAAAGAGCGTCTTGGCCAGCCCAAAAAGTTCGAGGACGCGGAATTGGGGGAATTGGTAAACGAGGACTCGTGCCAAACCCAAGAAGAGCTTGCTGAATCATTGGGCGTTGATAAATCAACCGTTTGCAAGCGTCTAAAAGCGATGGGAATGATCCAAAAGCAAGGACATTGGGTCCCGTATGAGTTGAAGCTGCGCGACGTCGAACGGCGATTTTTCACGTGCGAATTGCTGATCGAGCGACAAAATCGGAAGGGTTTTTTGCATCGGGTGGTGACTGGCGACGAAAAATAGATCCACTACGATAACCCAAAACGCAAAAAATCATGGGGTTTGCCCGGCCACGCATCAACGTCGACGGCCAAGCAGAATATTCACGGCAAGAAAATCATGCTCTGCATTTGGTGGGATCAGGTCGGCGTCGTATATTTTGAGCTTCTCCAACCGGGCGAAACAATCACGGGGGATCGTTACCGACTGCAATTGATGCGTTTAAGCCGGGCATTGAAAGAAAAACGGCCGGAAACGGTAAAAAGGCACGACAAGGTTATTTTGCAACATGACAACGCTCGGCCGCATGTTGCTCAACCTGTCAAAAAATACCTTGGAACGCTTGGCTGGGAAGTGTTACCCCACCCGCCGTATAGTCCAGACATAGCTCCCTCCGATTATCATTTGTTCCGGCATATGAGTCTCGATTTGGCGGACCAGCGGTTCTCCTCGTACGAGGCTACCAAAATATGGCTTGAGTCATGGATAGCCAAGCAGCGGCCAGAATTTTGGAGAAACGGCATCCGGAAATTGCCCGAAAGATGGGCGAAAGTTGTAGCTAGCGATGGCCAATACTTCGAATAAAATATTTTGTACCGTTTTTTCACAATAAAGCCCCAAATCTTCGAAAAAAACCTTTAAAACTAATTCAAGCTCCAATATTTTTTTTTATTTTTATAAAAATAAAGTCCAAGTGTGCTTGGAATAAATGATGTTCAGTTGATGGTCGGTATTTTTATAGGACACAATCTATGGAGTCAGCACATGACAACCATTAGCATCCGATTTGCCTCTCTTGCTTAGAGGAGACGGATACTACTGAGCATTTTCTCTGTGAGCGTTCTGCATTTGCTAGAGCCAGGCTGCGAATTTTGGGTTCCGAAGACATGAGAACGACTAAAGTTCTTTCTCTCAAACTGGAGGATATTTTCAGATTAATCAATTGGAAAATTCTCACAGGTCCAGCTACCTGCATTCCTCTATACTCCCCTATCTTTTTCCTTCTGTTACTTCTCTCTTTTCCTCCTTGAATATTTACCCCTTCACCATCAATAGCTGTAAATATTAGGTCACTCCATGAGTTCGTGCGTATTTTACCCATAATTTCACTTTTGTCCGATTTTTGTTTACAAAAATTATTCGCGGAATATAACGGAACCATTTATATTTTCTTAAAAAAGCCGGCCGCCGTAGCCGAATGCGTCGGTGCGTGATTACCATTCGGAATTCACAGAGAGGTCGTTGGTTCGAATCTCGGTGAAAGCAAAATTAATAAAAACATTTTTCTAATAGCGGTCGCCCCTCGGCAAGCAATGGCACACCTCCGAGTGTATTTCTGCCATGAAAAAGTTCCTCATAAAAATATCTGCCGTTCGGAGTCGGCTTGAAACTGTAGGTCCCTCCATTTGTGGAACAACATCAAGACGCACACCACAAATAGGAGGAGGAGCTCGGCCAAATACCTAAGAGAAGTGTACGCGCCAATTATTTATTTTTATTTTTTATTTATATTTTCTTTGATATAAATATTGTGGATTTGCATTCAACAAGTGATTTTAATCGCGGATAGAAGAACATGATGTTAAAAAAAAAATGGAGTCTTCGAACACGTATAAGAAGCATATTTTGTATTTTTTTTATAAAATTGGTAAAAATGCAACAACTGCTGCTGCAGAAATAAACATTGTTCACGGAGAGGATACCGTGAGTGCAAGGACTGCGCAAAAGTGGTTTTCAAAACTCCGAAGTGGTAACTCCGACGTGGAGGATGCCCCGCGCGCTGGTCGTCCTGAAGTCTCTAACTCCGACGCCTTGCTCGAACTCGTGGAAGCTGAGCCAAATTCGATAGTCGATATGATAGCTTAGAGGTTAAATTCATCACATGGAACAGTCCGCGGGCATCTGGTTTAGTTGAGAAAGGTTTCAACGCTGGAAAAATGGGTTCCGCATAGACTTTCCGTCGCCAACCTTCAGCAGAGAGTGAATGTGTGTTCTCAGCTGCTGCAACGGCTTAAAATGAAAGTTTTTTGAATTGTATCGTTACTGGTGATGAAAAATGGATCCTTTGCAATATTCTGTTCGCAAACGCCAATGGTTAGAAAAATATGAGACACCAGAACCGACACCTAGAGATGACCTTCACCCCAAGAAGATTCTCCTGTCTATTTGGTGGGATAACGCCGGTATTGTTTATTATGAACTTCTGGAACCTAACCAGACGATAACTGCTAATTATTATTCCCATCAGCTATCAAACCTGAATGAGGCACTTAAAAAAAATCGACTGTCTTTAGTGAATAGACGCAAAGTTTTCTTTCACCATGACAACACACGACCTCATACCGCAGGGCAAACATTAGGCAAGCTGAACGAGCTGGGATGGGAGCTAATGCCGCATCCACTATAGTCTCCGGATATTGCACCTTGTGACTATCACCTTTTCCGTGGACTTCACTCCCATATGAGTAACAAGAACTACTCCGCAAAAGAAGCTATAAAAAGGGATATCGAGGAGTATTTTGGTTCCAAGGACAAACAATTTTTTGAGCAGGGAATTAAAAACTTGCCTAAATGTTGGGAAGACATTGTTAATAATGAAGGAAATATATTATTGATTAAACATCTTTTTTATTAATTTTAAAACCACCTTTAAAAAACGCACGAACTTATGGACTGACCTGATATAATAGGTTTTTTAACCTTTTTTTCAAATTTTAAAAATTAAACAAATTTCCATCAACATTTCTAAGTTTAAGTTAAGTTAACCACAATTTCGAAAAAAAGTTCTGGTATGCAGTTTTATAGCCCATTTATTTTAGTATAATAAAATGTAAGTTTAAAGTGGATCGAAGTTCCCATTGATTTTTAATAGTTTTTCCCCCCAACGGTGTTTTTTGGACTCGGTATTTGGAGAAAATACGCAAAACTGTGAAGGAAAAAAATTATAAAAAATCAACGAGATTTTCTAGCAACTTTACATTTGCACCTCATGAGACTAAAACTAAATGAGCTATAAAACTAAGTACCCAAATTATTTTTTTAAATTCTGATACAAAATTTTTTTTTAATTTCAATGAAAATTTGTAAAATTTTTTATACATGCTGTGCAAAGTGCAAAATTTATATTAATATGTGAAATGAATTACATTTCTATAAAAAATAAATTTAAATAAAAAAAATGAATATTTACAACTTGCCAAAATGTATGCTGAGGTTCTATATTTTTTTCTCGCGCTGTACATATTTGTATTGTTATTTTCTCTATATTTTTGCTTTTTTTTTTACTATGTTGATTCACCTTTCTTTGGCAGTTAGAAGTTTCGCTGCAAGCGCTTTAGCTGTATTTTTTTGGCACTCAACATTACCTCCGCCAGCAATTGCCGCAACATATCGTCTATCGTCTCGTCGATCTATGCGATTTGTGCGTGTCAGCACTTTTTCCAAAGTACATTTCGACGATGATGTTGGCCGACTTTTTTTCGTCTGTGTTAAATTTGTTATTCGAACAACTTTTAACGGTGTTGTTATTATTGCTTAAGTTACTAGGTTTTGCTCCCATGGGTCAACTTGTTGTCGGTCGATTTGTAATGCATTTACAGATGTGTATGTGTGTATAGGTGTGTGATGCTTGCTGCAAGTTATGCATATTAGAGCGTGTTAAGTACAGGCGAAGAAGTGTGAAGCAGAAGGACAACGAGAAGGAAAAGAGGTGTTAAGCGTAAACACAAACTGTGGCTATGTTTGGGAATTGTGAAACTTTTTCCAAAAGATTACCAAAACGGCAGTAAACAGTTTGAGCTAAAAGTTGCATGACTTACAATAACTTTTACCCGCAAGTCCTGCATATAAACATTGACAGAAATTTCCAGAATGAACGAATTACTATTCTGAACGAGAGTCAGGCGGCACTCAAAGCTCCGTCATCCAGTGAGAATAAGTTCTCACTGGTTCTTGAATGTATCGAGAAACTGAATCTACTAGAAACTTACAATCGCTTCCACAAATTTGATTACCAGGATACAGGTATATAACTGGTATATAACATTGGCGAGAGAGGCTGCGACCTCGCCATTAATAGGACCCAAGCTCTCCCTTGCCAACACATGATAGGATAACACACCATCAAGGAGAAGCTTAGGAGTGAAAGGAAGGGCTAAGTTAGTTTGCTGGCACCAAACTATGAGGCTATGCCAGGCGAAGCCCATATTGGGAGGGTACAATCAAAAAAAGATTAGCAAAATCATGAACCTCCCTTGGGATAAACTGAGAATGCTTACGGGCATTATCGCAGGCCACTGCAGAATGCGCAGTCATCTGCACATGATCGGGATATGCTTAACTGATTCTTGTCGTTTTAACGACCAATTCCAGGGACTCCAATGCACCTTGACTTTGAATGTGATGCAATAGCGCGGAGAGGGTTGAGGCATTTCGGCCAACTGCAACTGGAGGAAAGTCACATACGCCATACAGTTTGTTTTTCTTGTTTTTCCAGCGTAATTATGAAATGTATCATATGTTAAGACTTCTGCCAAAATATTTTGGTAAAATTTGAGGCTTACGTGAGTTGGATTAAATTGAAGGTACTCTCCAGAATCTCATTTCTCTATTTCCGATTAAAAAATTCTTAAACATTTTTATACAGACCTTTAAATCTTAATTTATTCAATCATCTCAGGTGCTAATAAAAACAAACGGAGAAGATTGGCGGGATTTAGGTTAGAATACTGCCCAAGACTGCCGAAGAAAGAAGCATCCAATGATTAATCGTATGGCTGCCAAACCCGGTCATTACAGAGAAAGTGTTCAACAGTCTTCTGCTTGGGGACTGAATGGTAAACTTAGCTTTTCTGCGTGTATGCCGAACGCGTATTGACCACAGCTACGAATTTTGAAATTGAGTGGCGGACATTCTGGGTTCTACTTCTATTATACTGGGGCCAAAGGCTTTTCGAAATACCATACGAAGAAATAGAGCACTATCCGTTTTAACTTTTCTTGAAAAATAAGAAAGAAGAGAAATAAGAATAATATGAAAAACTATCATAGGAAAACCACAACTTGTTTTGATGAGACACCTTAATGTATATAAGTGCATGCATTGGTTAACTAACATTGATGGCCAGATTGCAATAATCGAACACTGCGGTATCACAACCTAAAACTGTCTTCTTCACATATCTAATTGTGTTTACTCTGAGTATCCAATTTTTATTAGCAACTCAGTGAAGAGAAAAATAAATTTTTCATTAACTTTTTAAATGCATGCAGAGTAAAAAATCTCAAAATTGATTATATATATATATATAGGTATAATTGGCGCGTACACCCTTTCTGGATATTTGGCCGAGCTCCTCCTCCTATTTGCGGTGTGCGTCTTGATGTTGTTCCACAAATGGAGGAACCTTTCAGTTTCAAGCCGACTCCGAACGGCAGATATTTTTTATGAGGGGCTTTTTCATGGCAGAAATACACTCGGAGCCTTGTTATTGCCTGCCGGGGGGCGACCGCTATTAGAAAAAACTTTTTCTTAATTTTGATGTTTCACCGAGATTCGAACCAACGATCTCTCTGACATCCGACTGGTAGTCACGCACTAACCCATTCGGCTACGGCTGGCGCCGTATAGAGTATAGTTCCTCAAAAAATCCAAAAAGTTTATTTAGGTGAGGTTAGGTTAGGATGCAGCGTCTGTCCACTACAGGACACACTTAAGTTGATACCCCTTGGTAATACCATGTGGAGAACTTGTACTTATCTCTCCTAAAACCAGTGTAAACTTTTAAACAAATTTTAGAAGATCCCTCTTTTCCACAGTACTGAGATCTTCCAACTCATTAAAAAACTGTATGCCTCAAGTGATGAATGTAAGTCTGGACAGAGCAGGACAGTGAACTCTCTAATCTTCTCTATATTTTCCTCATTTAGGCAGCTACTGCAGAAGTCATGCATTTACATGCCCCTCCACTAGGCATGTTTGTCTATTAGCTAGTGCCCCGTTATAACGGAAATCAGTGGGCTAAGAATATGCTTATTTTGACTCAGCAGAGATTTTGTGCGTTTAACATTGAGAGTCGGCCACATTGTAGGTAGATTCGACAGGTTGGATTCGTTCGACATCTTTCATTTCCTGTTCTTACAATTTTCACCGAAAAATAGATTAGGTTAGGTTAAACCAGTACTAACTAGACTTGTAGTCATGCATAGACCGGTTCCATCTGGTATTACTATGAACCTCACCCGTCTATGCGTGACTACATCAACCAGTTCAACCTAACAAAACCCAATTTACTGGGCTGGTAGCGTTTGATTAGGAAAAAAACGAGTCCTTTCGATATGTAGATTCGGATGCCATGGGAGGTAATATATTTCTGTAATTCCGTTTGTATTTTTTTATTTATTTATTTATTTACAGAAGTGGAATAATAATACAATTATTCTTAGACGTGAAAAAGGAGCACTGGCTGCCAGGACCTTCCGCTCGCTGATGTAGAAGTAACAGATAGTTAGCTTAAGGTAGTAGTCTGGTAACTTATTTTGAAAATTTCGAATTTCGGTTTTTTACATATTTTGAAAGTGCGATATATTGGTAATTTACTGTACAAATTTTAGACCGAAATTCGAAATATTGACGAAATTATAGCACATACATGAGAGCGGCTCGTACTTGCGCGCGCTAAGCCGCTAAAACTTTAAACGCGTTTTTCTCAAAACAACGTTTTTCCGGATGGCCGTCGTGAAAACAAATTTTCTATCTAACGGATTGAGTTGAAATTTAGATATATTTTCCTACACATCAATAGTTCTGGCGGGTAGTAGATTTAATTTGTTTCGTCCCTAACTTTCCATTTTTTAGTCCGATTTCCACTTTAAAAAAAGGCAATTTTCTTACGAAGTCCGCCATTTTGTTATTTTTTTATCAAAATCATTTGATCTTACTACCCGCCAGAACGACAGGCACACTGATTAATAAGCAATTTGTTTTTCCTGTTTCAGATGACCACAAGTGACGTAATCACGCCGGCCAGCCACTGTACCTCTTTTTTTTGCCGCTTGCTGCAGTGTACAAAAATAGTATCAAAACATTAAAAAAAAAAAATGTTTGTACACCTTCTGATACGTTTAATAACATATCAGAAAATCAAACCGATTGAACTTTATTTTCCCTTCCAAAAAATGTCCCAAACATGGCCTCAAAAAACGTATAAGTTACCAGACTACTACCTTAAAGGTCTTATATGTAAAAGAAGACTAGAAAACTTAATTAATTAGGACTATGGTAAAAATATAGTAACTATGTTAGAGGAGCAAACATCAAATCAATTTCTTCAATCCTGATTTAATTAGAAATTCTGACATTTTTGATATATTTTCTGAGGAAGTAGTTCTTAACAGTGTAGAAGGTCTTTGATTTCGGAAGATACTTTTCCTGATTTGTTCAAAATGTGGGCAGTCGTCGAGTAGGTGGCAGACCGTTAAGGATGGTGTGTGACAGTGTTGGCAGCATGGAAGGCTGGAAGGCTGGAACCATTGAAAACGTATGAGTGTGTGACGATTGTGTGCCCTAGACGAAGGCGGACAAATGATTTGATATCGTTGCAACGGCAATTTAGTGGGTAGTTTGGTTTTATCCTGTTTGGATTATTTAGGATATAATGATGGGAAGAGGATCCCCAATTGGCCATTTTTGTATTATAGTGCCTCTGATGTATAAATTTGTATACGTCTCTTTTCGAAATATAGTCGAAAGTTATTGGTGGTTCTTTCCCAGCGAGTTTAGCTCGCTCGTCCGCTAGATTGTTCCCTTATATGCCTGCATGGCCTGGAATCCACCTAAGTTTTATGCGGTCGCTATTTTTAATAATTTGCTCCGGATACAGGAGTCTGATATGCGTCTTGTTCATTGTGTTCATTATCGAGTAAATGACTGATTTGCTATCCGTGCTTTCAATAAAGAGTTTTCAGCGAAGGTAATACCATGAAGGATCGCTGCAGCTTCGGCTGTATAAACGGAGGCATAGCTAGGGAGAATGCCGGCCGTGATTGTTTCTCCTTTCGAGTTGACAACTGCAAACGAGGTGTTAGTGTCAGTTTTTGACCCAGCAGTGAAAATTAAGCTCCATTCGGGAAGTAGAGGAGTTGTGACTTCTGTAAAAAGACGTTGGTAAACAGTAGCATTGGTGTGGTTTTTACCATATTTCGCTAGGTTTAATATAAAATTAGGCTCTTTCATCAACCATGGGGGAAACAGTACATTTTGGTGAAGTGAAGCGGAAGTTATACCAATCTCTCTGGCGTAATTGATGCACAGTGCAATTGTCGATTTGCGACGTAGAGTCTTACTTCTTCCGTTTGTATTATTTTTTCATACTCTAAAAGCCATTAATAAATGTAATGAAATTAAAAATTAATAAAATTAAAATTAATAAATAAATTATTTCAAGCTTTGTTATTGCAATTGTCCAACATTATTATTTGAGTTTTTTTAATTTAATAGAAGGTTTAAAAATTAGATTTTTTGTGGTTGGTTTAGATGGAGCTAAGTAAATCTTCTAAAGAACGGTTTGACCCACTGACTCTCAAAATTTAAGTGTCTCAGTACTTTCTTCTCATTTTTTGTTTCGAAATATTCAGAGAAATTTCAAATTTTGTAAACAATGTAAGTGCGCTTAATTTTGAGCTAGGAAAAGTAATTAATTTGATGAAAATGTTGAGACACACCTCAAGCACTTCGTCAGCTGATATTCTACGCCTCCCTCCCATAGCATTTCGTCGCAACTTGATTGAGTTAAGCGACAACGACAATCAAAATGTGCGACTGGCAAAAGCATAACTCACCAAATAGAATTTAATTAAAAAAGCTTAAACAAACAAAGTAAAGCCAAATGGCAGCTAAATTACTTGTCGCAGTAAACGCCCCGCGCGCGCTCTTCAAAAGCTACCTATACTACTTTAATAGCAGTAGATGTAGGTGCTTGTAGAAGTAGTGGCATTGCTAAATATCAGTAGGAAAGTAATTAAAACCACGACAACGACTACAACAACAAATACGATGATGACTATATGGCTATAGTGAAGCTGATGCTAAGACAACCAAATGGTGGGGCAATTGAAAAAGAAGCGGGAGCGGCCAAAGATAAGCAAGCGTTTTACTGCTACGAAGAACTAAAACGTGGAGCGGATACGCTGCTGAAGTGATGATGGGGGTGGCAATTATATGCCACCTGCTACCAGCAAAACGCCATCAAAGCCACAAACAACGACACGCGCACCGAAAATGCCGCCCACTTAACTCAAATTAAACGGCGCTTAGTCTGCTTATAGGCGTTGGCATTGGTGTGAGGCGGTGTGCGTTAAGCGCGCGCGAATAAGAAAAAGTTGCAGGAGAAGCAGCTACAACAGCTAAAGCAGCTGTCATTGCAGCAATTTCAGCATGTCATGTCAATTCTAATAACGCGAAATTATACGATTCATTAGCGTGAAGCAGCACAAACAACGAATGGGTGGAGGGCAGCAGGATAACGCAGGGAAAAGGAGGAAAATTGCAAAAATGCCACGAAAAAAAGAGGTTTAACACTACTATTAATGCTAAGCAAATCAAGTGGGGCGTGAGTGGTGCAGAGCAGTACTTACAAGGAAATTTATCTACTACCCAGAAATTCCAATGGGAATATGCAACTTAAGCGCGCGGCACCGCTGCCGCTCCCAGCAACCCCGCATAGCTGAACTTACATCTTTAGCGCATTAATTGCTTCGCTAAACCTTTGTGTATGAGGACTAGCGGAATGCCTTTTCTTTTAATTTCCCTGCTAGTTCGCTCAATGGCTTCTTTTCTTTTTCTTAATGAGCCCTTTAAAAATATTTTTCCCTCGGCATCCTTAAAAAGTATTTAAAAAGAAAGTGAGTGTGAGTATTTTGCAGTGGCTATGTGTGTGCGTGATTGTGTGTGTGTATGTGATAAGAAGTGGCGCATATCACGCTTTTAATTAATCGTCCCGTGTCATTTAATCGACGCGTAATTAAAGTGCCATCAAAATAAAAAGTAAAAGAAAAAATAAAACGAAGTGGCAGCAGCGAAAGTAAGTCAAGTCAAACAAAGTCAGTTCAAATCATCTAAGTTGCAGATATCTGAAGCAAAAGTTGCGTTGACTCTTTTGTTATTTCTTCTTCCATGTACCGATTTGCTCTGCATCTATAGCTGTGCACTTCAACCATCTCAACCAATGACAGGCGTTTCGGGTTGAGACAGTTGTCCGTAGAAGAAGATAGACAGCTTGGCAGCCGTGAATATTTTTGAATTTAAATTGAATGAAAGATTAAAATATGAAAATTGAGCAAGTTTTCGATCGAATGCAAATGGATATGGATTTACATATCTACATCTAAATATGGATTAGGTTAGGATGTGGCAGACACACTCAGGCTCATAGCCAGAGTTGAGCATTTTGCACTTCCACTAAATTGCACTACAACTAATTTTTAGTGCTTGGTTGGTTGGTTGGTTGAAGTGGTGATTCATCCAGAATCCCACTAGCGCTTCCGCACCATTTTGTTGCCACATCCTCGTTACCAACTTCTTTAACGGTTATTTACAGCATGACTATATCCAGTCTGTATTAGGTTGTTGACGTATAAGCCAGACAGTGGTTCGAGACTCTCGAACAGTTTTTAGTGCTGGTTGAAATAAGAGCTTCATTATCACTATATCTTCAGTTGTTCAGTTATACGCTTATTGTTTTAATTATTTAGTGCACTGTGCCCAACCCTGCCCATAGCCTATCACGATGCCGAGAGGGAATCTTGTACTTATCTCTCCTAAAACCAGTATCAAGTTTTCAAAAATTTTGGAGGAACCCTCATTTGCACAGTACTGAGAGTTTCCCACTAATTAAAAAGTTGTCTGCCTAAAGTCATGACCTGATATCCATAGTTTCATTTGGAAGGAAATTTGATGTCAGATTTCCATTGCGTGAGTAATGAAGCAATCCAGAATGCATTCAGGGAGGTTTGACGGATTTTTTCTTTACCGATCGGTTCAAGAATGAAATAGGGTCTGGAGCCAGATGGTACTTAAACGATAGTAATAAGTATCACCATGCTATGGGGGAAATGGCAACTGTTTTCCAAATGGAAATTTTTTCCCACCTGAAAGTAGCCGAATGGATAATCGAGAGGAGATGGAGCGCGAAACAAATTGGAGTTTTCAGTGACAGTCAGGCTGCTCTGAAGGCCCTGGAGAACGCAAAGCAAACCTCAAAGATTGTTCAAGAATTTTGTCGCAAGACAGAACAGGCTTGAACTTATATGGGTTCCACGACACTCGTGAATCAGCGGTTCCCCCACAAGCGCCGGAACCAGTTCCGCAGGAATCATGAATTGGATCAGCGATTAAGTATACAATTTACATAAAGAGCGATGACGCGGTCTAGTACGCTGCAGAACTGCAAAGTGTTCTGCGACAAGCCCGAACAGAAATCTGTCGAACTTTCTTCTAAAACTTGTAAGGAAAGACGTTTTCCTTTTCCTTACCTCCTAGACTATCTACCGTCTTTTCAGAGCTCTAAATACAATGGGCTTTTTAGCTTGAGTGTTTTAGGAGCCACCAAATCTCTTGGTGTTCCTTGGCTCGACCTATTCAAAGTTCAATTTCAAAGTCATGAATCTTTTCGTCTAGATAGAACAGGACAATGTCCCAATGCAAGATGGTCTCTTCCTTTTCCTCAGTTATACAGCAATTGCAGAAGTTATATATCAGCACGCCCATCCTCTGGACGTGTCTGGCTATTATTTGGGCAGTGCCCCGTTATAACGGAAATCAGTATACTTATATAAAAGCCTGCAGAATTTCTCCGAAACTGCATCACGGAAAAACTACTTTCTGAATTTGAAATTTGTTTAGCCCGTTTGAAAGTCTAGCTAGTTCACTCTCACTTTAGCAACGTGTTACCTGTTTGTATTAAAAAAGAGATATAAGTATTGCAATACAAATATTTTTTAAAAAAGTATACTCCAAAAAATTTATTTTGATAGCGTTGCCACCTGAATTTTATTCAAAAATATCAGCTCATCACAAATTTCACTTGAATTATAAAATATAAATATCAAATGTAAGGTGTTTTCATAAAAAAAGTGTATCGAGTGTTGCCACATAATTTTTATTGCAAAAGGATTAGCTTATGAAACATTTCATTTCACTAAAAATATATGAGTATCATAAGGAAGGTGTTTAAAAAACTGAAACGTATTATTCACTAGGGTTGCCACCTATTTATATTAAAAAAAGTAATTTATTAAAAAATACAAATAGGTAACATTGTATTCCAGGATATCAAGACAACTATTTAAAAATAAAAATATGCTCAAACAATTTATTTTTCATAGTGTTGCCACCTGAATTTTACTGCAAAAATATCAACTCATGACAAATTACATCTGAATTATAAAATATAAATAGCAAATGTAAGGTGTTTTAATATAAAAAAGTGTATCCAGTGTTGCCACATAATTTTTATTGCGAGAGCAGTAATTTATAAAATATTTCATTTCAATACTAAAATATAAGTAGCAGATGAATGGTGTTTAAAAACACTTAAAAATATTTTAAGCTAGTGTTGCCACCTGGCAAATCGATTACAAAAATATGTTATTTAAAAAAATGTATATAAAATACAAACAATTAAAAAAATGTATAGGAAAAAACTTTATTTGTGAAAAAATATGTAAAGTGAGACGTTTAACCTGTTATAAAAAATTGAACGGTTGGACAAAACACAAAAATTAAAAAAATAAATAGTTGTAAGTATCTCAGGTCATTAAAGCAAATATTTTGTCTTTTCAATCATAAAAAAACATTTTTTTTTCATAGCGTTGCCACCTGAATTTTATTGCAAAAAATATTATCACATATCAACAACAAATTTCACTTCAATTATTATATAAGGTATAAATATCGAACGTTAAGTGCTTTAATAAAAAATAAAATATCCAGTGGTGCCACATAATTTTTCCTGCAAAAATTTGAAACTTACCTATGAAATATTTCAATCAATACTAAAATATGAGTGTAAGGTGTTCAAACCCACAGAAAAATATTTTTACCAGTGTTGCCACCGGAAAAATCGATAACAAACACATATTATTTGATGAAATTTAATTTAATCCAAAATATGTAAACAATAAAACAATTAAAAAAATATATGTTGTAGGTATATTGATAGATGTTTAAGTCGCTATACATATTTAAATAGTTGGTCAAAACACAAAAATTAAAAAATCGGCAGATATTTTTTTTTTAATATGTGAAAAAAAAAGTTTGATAGTGTTGCCACCTGAATTTTATTGCAAAACATATTAAGTTGTACAAACAACACATTTCACTTGAATTATGATGTAAGTTATTTAATAAAAAAAATATATATATTATCAGTGTTGCCACATAATTTTACCGACATAACCTACGAAACGATTAATTTCAACACTAAAATATAAGTACGAGATAAAGGTGTTCGAAAACACTTAAAAATATTTTCAGTGTTGCCACCTGAAAAAATTATAACAAAAATATATTATTTAAAAAAGTATATAAATTAAAGCATTTAAAAAATATATTCAGTGAGAGGTTTAAGGTGTTAGTCAGATTTCAATAAATGGTCCAAAAACCAAGATTTTTTAAATTCCATTAGGAATAAACCGCCAGAAAGCAAAATAGATTAACGAGGCCAACGCAAGAGTTAGTCTTGTCGAGGCCTTATACTCCCGAGTGGAGTGAACAAGGAAAAACAAAACAAAAAAAATAAAAAGCAAAGCAAAAAATAAAAATAAACCGCCAATGGTATAAGCCGAGCCAGCGAATCATGCCGTTGATTGCTAATTTTTTTTAAACGCAATTAAAGAAGTCAGCAATAACATCAAAAATAAATCCACAGTCTCAAAACTACTATTTACCTGTTAATGCGCACCCAATTCAATGTTTGAAGGAAACAGGCTGTTACTGTAGTTATACCGACAGCGACAATTGTGGCGCCAGAATTTTGAGCCAGAAATGCATCGAAAGAACTTTTTCAACCAAACTAGGCTTGAAAACAAAATTGAATTAACACATTGATCAAGCAGAATCATTTAGTTTATGGTTATAGCAATGGAAGAATGTAATGCTTTTAATGACCGCAAACAAAAACACTTTAGTAACAAGAAATCTGTTCACTTTTTCGAAAAAATTAAAAAGTTGTTGGATTGTTATTATAAAAAGCAATGCAATAAGTTAGTATTCCGTGGTTCAAATGAGGAGCCAGGGGTCTAGTATTAGTTAGTACGTAGAGAACCTTCATCAAAATGCCGCTGTTTTTGGGAAAAATTACTAAGTAAA
Source organism: Anastrepha obliqua (assembly GCF_027943255.1). Lineage (NCBI taxonomy): Eukaryota > Metazoa > Arthropoda > Insecta > Diptera > Tephritidae > Anastrepha > Anastrepha obliqua. The sequence continues at coordinate 15,533,260 of NC_072893.1, forward strand.
TGGAGCTTCTCTATGCTCGCTGTTGGAGTCTCATGTGTAACCTTATATGCAAGCTAAGCCAGTGGACGTGGCTAGTTTAAAATACAATTAAATTAAAGCGAAGAAATGCTCAGCACTTTTTACGTATCTAATTAAATCAAGCCGTACTTTACTTGATTACTTCCATTAACAGCAGCGCAGTCATTTCCACTGACACAAATATCGTCTGCTACTCAAACCACCTAATGAATAATTAACCCATTTTCCATACACCTGTGCACGTGAGCAGCCTTGAGAGAAGCCTTTAATATTAACATTAATTCATTATCCCACCACCTGCTGTGATGAATTGGGGACTGCGAAATTTGCCGTTCTTGTAAGTGTGTCACGGCGGATATTCGCCTAATATTTTTCTCAAGGACGCCATGCGATTTCTTGCACCCGCAAACCGCAATCCGTAGTACACAAGACTTAATCCGCAATGCTACTCATATTTTGCAATTATTCCATACTAAATATATTCCTGCACTCTTTATTCGCCTCCAGTACGCGGCGATTGTTGTGCTGACTACGAGTATTTGTTGTAATGAGCAGCGTGAAAGCATTATTGTTATTATTATTTTTATGATTATTACGGTAAGTTTTGGTTTTTGTTTTTGTTATTGCTATTGTTGTTGCTTGCGCCTTTAAGCTTGGCACTCATTAATAAACCAAAATCCGACGCTCATTAACGCAAGGCATCAAGTACAAGGAACGGAGTGAATGAAGGTGAGTAAAGAATGCTGAGTTCGGTTGGCTGGTTTGTTGGTTGGCGGCTGAATGTTTGTGAAAGTTTAAGGGGCGTACGCCCAGCGCGTGGAGTATACACAAGCGTTCACGATAATAGTAGCGCTGCATATCGCATGTTGGTGATTATTTATTTTTTATATAATTAATGATTTTTTTATATAAAAATACGGTTCATACTACAGCAAAAGCCATATAACTCAAAGTTTCAGATTTTGTATCAGATTTTTTTTTTTTAACTTGAGAACTTAAAATGATGATACAAAATGGAAATATTCTAGGAAAGAATTTTTTTTAAGGGGTTATAGGTTATACGGCTAGAATTTTCAAACAATCAATTTTTTTTTCCTAATGTAACACACATATATTTCAGAATACACACAGAAACTTTAATAACGTTCCGGCGAATATTTTGGAAGTTACACGCAAATTTTAAAAGGCGCTTCAGAGTGCTTGAAAGTACAAGGCCGAAGCGGCAGCGCATTTTTCTCAAAATGGTGTTTTTAAAGTCGGTGACCAATATTATTCGATAACGGCAAACCCGATTTGTCTCAAATTTGAACACGAGCTTCTTAAATATATTTTTTAGTAATTAATCGAAAATTTTTTCTCATCGCTGAATATTTTTTTTTTATAAACAATTTCAAGCCGAAATTTGGGTTTTTTTGAGAAACCGCCTTTTTGTCAAAAAAAAAAAAAAATTATTTTGCTTATTCTTTCGATTAGTAGATTTAAAATTACTTTAGCGAAATCTGTTTAGTTTTTTAATTTCAGAGGATCCATTTCAGAAATATTGTGGTCACCGCAAAACGTCTTATTTGAGAGGAGCTCCCGGAGATCAGCTGTAGCTCCATTCCAAATAAATGTTTTTACTAATACTAAGTCTTAAAATACAGTTAAATGAAAACATAATATATGTAAAAATTTTTGGATGAATAAATTTAAAAGTTTTCTCAGAAAAAATTCTCTAAAGTTCACCTTTTTTCGGCTTTCCGACTGTATATAACCCGTTAAGAAAACTCAAAAAAATGTTCATCAATACATCAAAATTTTTTTTCTTTTAGAGTCTTTAGAATATTTTTGGATATGCAGCTTTAACACTAGATTGCCCAAAGAAGTCGTTTTGACTGCCTTTTTAGTTTCAATTAGAAAAACACTTACGTATATAATGCCACAATTTCTTAGAATTTTGTGACTTTTTGTACAACATATAAATGCGTTTATTAATAATTGTAGTTACCACCCCCTCCTTCATTTCCGTGTTATACCTATATTGCCCAAAAGCAGTCATTTTGACTAGTTAGGAAATTTTAAATAATCAAATGACTCTTATTGAATTAAGTAAATTTCTTATATGACCAGTCCGGGCTCTGTACTGAAATAACAGTTTTCATTTTACCGTTAGAGCATTTTTCGGTTGCCGCCACAAGATAATTTGTCGATTTGGCAGTATACTTGATAAGTTGCAGTTGCTCAATAAGCTAAAGTAGTACTTCTTATTCGAATCTTTATACAGTGATACTTGTTCTAAGAAATTGTTTACTTTATTTCTTTTGTTCCCTAAATTCATGAAAGAAATGTCGAATAGAAGTGAGTTATTGGAAAAGCTAACGAACATAAGTGAAGAGCGCTCCGATATAGAGTCAGATGCAACAAATTCTGAACTATCATCTGAAGATGAAGCGGATTATATTCAAAGTGAAACATCTGACACTGAAGATAGTGATAAAGATTCGATCACCAATGATGAAAATAAAAGTGTCATCAATATGCCCAGGAAAAGGTGTAGGGTACTAAATAGTGCAGACTCTGATGAAGAAACTGAAAATATCTTTCAGGAGACCAGAACAGCTGCCGATGGTACTGTATGGTCAAAATTTGACGAAGGTGGTATTCCTGGAAGGTTACCCAACAGGTTACGTAAAAAGGAGCATTATGGCAGATAATCCTATCAGTACATTCTCGTTGATAATAGATAACTATATTATCAAACATATAAAAAAGTGCACAGAAGAAGAAGGCCGCCGAAATTCGAGGAACGATTGGACAACATCATTACCGGAAATACGTGCATTTATTGGGATTTTATATGCTCGTGGAGCTTACGAAGCAAAAAATTTAAAACTGAGTTATTTATGGTCAGCAAAGTGGGGTCCCGAATTTTTTAGAAAAACTATGGCCCGAGAAAAGTTCAAGCAAATCGTACGATTTATTCGGTTTGGCAGAAGAAGCGAAAGAAGTAGACGCCTACAAACAAATAAATTTGCCTTGGTTTCGGAAATATGGGACAAGTTCATTGAAAATATTCAAGCTTGCTATCAACCAGGGCAAAATATAACAGTTGACGAGCAATTATTTCCGTCAAGAGCCAAGTGCAGGTTTACCCAGTATATGCCTAATAAACCCAACAAATATAGCATGAAATTCGGGCTTGCATCAGATGTTAGTAGCAAATACAGTAGGTTCTGTTTTTATGCGGCTTTTTTTGAAATAATGCGGTTTTTTTTTTTAAATTACAAAATGCATGTCGAGCTATCGGGAATTGTACATATAAACAAGATTCTAAACCAGCTAAGCAAAAACTCATCACAGATTACATCAGAAATGCTAACCCTACAAGTATGGAACCGCCTGCATAACTATCTAGAACAGACGTGTACATTTCCTCAAGTAACGAAAGTGATTTTACGCCAAATCCTAAACAAACGCGCAACATGTGGGTATTGTCTGATTCTATTTCTGACGTAAATTTATTTTTCGATTCTGACGTTTCTTAAATAAAGGTATAATTTTCAAAAACACAATATTTTGTTCATGCGATTTTATTTAATTATTTCGGATTTATGCGGTTCTTAGCACTTTTGAAACGTATCTATAGTTTTACTATAGAACTATAATAGTAGCTTTTTTTATGCTGTTTTTTTATGCTGTTTCTTGCGGAACGTATCTACCGCATAAAAACAGAATCTACTGTATATTTTAAATGGTTTTCCTTATTTGGGGAAAGATGAACAACGACCATCGTCAATGCTTCTCAGTGAACACGTTGTTCTGAAACTTGTCGGGCCACATACAAACTGTGGAAGAAATATCACGACCGATAACTTTTTCACTAGCTTGTCACTCGCGACAAAATTATTGGCCAAAAAAAACAACTCTAGTTGGAACTATTAGAGCAAACAAAAGAGAACTACCCAAAGCAGCCAAACAAAGGAAGGATGCCTCGTTTTTTCACTCAGCTATATAAATCAGAGAATTGTGTTCTTACACTATATAAAAGCAAACTAAATAAAAGAGTAGCTGTTCTAAGTTCTAAGCATAAATTTGTGAAAATTGATAAAAGTAATAAAAAAATGGAATCTATACAATCTTATAACAGCACAAAATGTGGAGTTGCTATGACGGATCAAATGGCCAGAAAATACATAGTAGAATCTAGTTCTCGTAGATGGCCCCTACAAATATTTTTCAATATTTTAGACTTGGCTGCAATAAATGCTTGGATCCTTTACAAAGAAACGACAGGAATACAAATACAACGAAAATAGTTCTTGTTTCAATTGGCAGAACAGTTTTCCACTAAATACAGAGCTGCAAGACAGAAAAATTCATCAGAACATGAAGACCCAAAAAGATCAACTACAACATCATCAAAAGCAACCCATTCTAACAAACGCAAAACTTGTCAAATACGACTTTGCCACAAAAACAAAACAATGTTTCCGGAAGATGTACACATAAAAAGATGTCCACCTTAATTTGCATAAAAGGTACAAATAAAAATGAATAAATTATTTTTTCCAAGTGAAGTAAATTTTTTTTTATTTCTAATATGTACTAATAACTGTAAATAATATAAAAAATATTAAAAATTAACTTTAAACAAATTTCTTTTCACATTAGTTATTCTTTCATAATGCAGTCAATTTGACTGCATTTGGGCAATATAGGTATATACTAACTTTCAGTATTTCTAGTGTTAAAGTCGATAGTATTTAATTCAAGTATGATAAGGCGCCAGTTCAAACGGCTAAAAATTAGTGTTAATTTTTGATAATTTTTTTTTTTGATTTGGATATTTTGTTAATGAATATTTTTCCATATTTTTTTAAGTTTTTTATGTGGAGAAAATTCACCAGGCAGGCAGAAAGAAAACAATTTTCAAAAATCAAAGCGATTCTTGAGCCACTTTGTTATACCAAAAATGATTATAGCTCATTCTTCTGATTTTCTAAAAATTCTGATTAAAAAGTTTGAAATGCTGATGAAAATTTTTGGAATTTTTGGAATTTTGCACAAAGTGTAGCATTGTTGTATGTGGTTTTTGTGTTAGAATTTGTTATGCATTTTGTTCCATATACCGAATGTTCGAATTTTCTTTATAAGGAGAAAATGCACCAGACCGCCAGCAAAAAAAAAACTCCCAAAAATCAACGCGATTTTTGAAATAATATACTTTCAACTCGCACTTTATTTTTAAATTTTCTAAAAATTTTGATTGAAAGGTTTGAAATTTTGATGAATTTTTTTTTTTTAATTTTCTTAATCGTTTTTTTTGAATTTTTGAAATTTTGCACAAAGTATGAAATTTTGTTGTATATGGTTTTTGCAGTAGTATGAACTATAGTTTAAAAGAAAAAACTAAAGTACAAAAATAAATAAATAAAAATTGCAAAAAGTAGTCAAAACTATGCAACGTCACGCTGCTATTATTGTGAGCCCAGGTGTACATCTGTAAATGTCCCTTTGTATGATTGAGTTTGTGTTTGTGTTTGTCTATGTGTTAGCGGTGGTAGAGCGCATTGCTGCATGCAAAGGGCGCGTGAAAAAACCTAACAGTCACAGCATTGTTCTCCACTCGATGCCTCCTCCGCCCTGAGCGCGCGCGCGCTGTGCTAATAAAAGTTTATTATAAAATGCGCTTTTGCACGCTCAGCTTGCGGGGCACAACAACGCGCAGGATATCATTATAAAATATCCCATGGCTATTTTTGTTGACTTTGCATTAAACTCACGAACGAAGCAGCTTTCTTTTCGGGCAGCCGCTGTGCATCAGCAAAGCCAAAGGAGTTGCTGGCAGCTGCAATGCGTTGCGCAGGCGGCAATTCATTTCATTTGTGATTGTGACTTATGACAACGGTGGCGACTTGACTTTCCACTGGCTTGGCGCTCACTGTGAAATTAATACACAACATGAGTGGTAATGGAGTCCCAGCGTCGTCGTCGTCGTCTGCTGTTCAGTGTCAACTCAAGCTCATTCGGTGGAAGCGGTTGGCAGTTAGCAGTTGGCAGTTGATGACAGATTTTTAAAATGCTGCCTTCATTAATGCAAACAGCAGGTGATACTCAGAAATGCACCTGTGATTTCTTTTTTGTCATTTGCCATTTGTAATTTTAATTCATATTTTTCCAACTCACTCGCAGCGCAACACTTCACCAGCAACACTTCACCAGCCTTTGCCCAAAACACAACAATACTTACGAAATATATATGGAAACGAATATTTATATTTAAATAACAGGAAAGCAAAAGAAAAGGTGCATATTTCAACTACCTTGGCGCTTGGTCTAGCAGCAGCATTCGGTATTTCTTTGCCACTGAATTGTTGTGTGTCCCAATTTTATTTGCTTTATTCTTAATTTGTTTTCCGTTGCGGCAGCGCGGGAAAAAATTAAAATGAAAAAGGCAACAGCGTAACAGCGCAACCGGAAAGGCGTTGAAATGTGAAAGGGCATAGGGAGCGGGGAGTAAAGGATGCGAAAAGAAACAACGCAATGAATGAAATACCTGAGCGTGAAGAACACCAGCAGCTAAAAGCAACTTTAAGGTACAACAAACACACACACACGCATGCGATTGTAAATTACTCGCATGAACCTGCCGCAGTTGGCATAAGCGACGACGTGTGAAACTCACTGCGCTGTATGATTTTGATTAAGAAAGCGTTGTGTGCTTTTAGGCGTTAACCAATACATGCATGCGTGCCATATGCGCTGAATAGGGCAAAGTTGAGCATAAATAACCAAAAGCAGAAGTAAACATTTCTTCGCACAGAGCAAGGGGAAGTTTAATCAAAAGCACAAAAAGTATGCAGTCAAGTTCTAGATTAGAAAGCCTTTCATTTGGGATTTTTAAATTAAATTAATACAAATTCACGACGCCACTAAGCATTCATAAAAATATAAGTAAGTGATTATTTTAAGACACAATAGCAAGCGCAGTCATTTTATTGCCCACACGTGGAAAAGATCATGGTCACTAAAGGCGAGTGGGTATGTGCGTGTCAGCCTTTTAAGCATCTACCATTCGAAATTTACTATGGGATGAAATATTAACTGATAAAATAAAAGTTGTTCTTAAAGCGTTAAATGCTATCCTCCTATCTACAGAACAACATCTTACGACCTCAAAAGTATGATACTAATTTTATGATATGTGGAAGCCACGAAAACAGCTGATTCGAAGTTGCTGAATGTATGCCGATGAAATAAAGGTACATACATTCCAGTACTGACAGGTGCAGTCCATTCCTATGGTTTGGGCTGCCTTTTTGAACGATGACCAAGTTCTGCCAATCGGAGAAGCAAACCTCTTGGGTTGGATCAAGGTGTAATACGACCCGTGTTGAGATTCAGCCTGGCTGGGGACCCAGATTAAAAAATACCCCAGTCGCGAACGTAGTGCTCCGGATACCTAGCGACCTCGGATTGTATCTAGTCTTACCTGTGTGCAAGGATCTCTGTGCAGATGGATCTCCTTTGTCCAACACTCGTGGAACTAAAAATGAGGGGATTTAAAAAAAAACAATGAAGTAGTCGGAGGGCTAGAGAGAGCACCTGCTTTAAGGGGTTATATACAGTTGGAATTTTCAAAAAAATCGATTTTTTTATTTTATTTTCTTAATGTACATATATTTAAGAATACACACAGAAAATATAATATCGTTCCGGTGAATATCTTCGAAGTTACACACAAATTTGAAAAGGCGTTTCAGAGTGCTTGCAGAGATCAAGCGGCTCAAAACAGGTTGCAAATATAGACAATGAGGGAGGTCCTAAGCACGTCCGCACCAGGCCTATTTCGAAAAGAAGACGACCATCAGGGTATTTTCTAAGTTAATAGATCTGCCAGCAGATCAGTTGACAAAAGAACAGGATACTTTGAATGGAAAAAGGGTATGGTATCCAGCTTGAAAAACACGGCGGATATTGCTCCAAAAAGGCACAGATCGGCTGAGCACACACAGGAGCAGGAATCGCCAAGAAATGAATAACAGGTTGCCATAAATACCCGTTGTTTTGCGAAGTAGTGAAGGGTGAAGGTAAGGTACTGGCCATCGATGACAGAGCAGAGGAGAAAAGGACTACCTCCTAGGAGAAATGGAGATGGATTGGGGAAGCCATTTCTGAAGTCTACCTCTAAATTTTAGAAGCGGGGTTCTCTTCTAGAACCTAGAGGTAGACTGCACCTTGCCATGGCAAGGGCTGGTACCAAGGTAGGGCAAAACTCATCGCTTGTGAGGACAATAGGTCAGCTCAGCTCTACAGACTGGTCGTGTAAAATCGGTGATATTTGGCCTGGAGCCAAAATTCGAAACGGTCAGCAAGGAAGAAATCCCAAGCAGATACAGAGCTGGAGTGTAGACTCCAACCAAGCAGGCAGAGCCGAAAAAAATAGAGCAGATATTTACACCATGCAACGATGACCTGCCAACACATAATTGGGAGGTAGGGAAAGTTGAGGAGCCAGTAGAAGGTAGAAGGCAGGTGTTATTACTCCTCAACGCCAAAACACTCGCCTTACTGGCCCAAAAAAGTTTGAAAGGTCCGATTTAGTGTACGAGCCAGCTCTAGAACATGGTGAAAAGGGCGATAGAGCTGATAGATTTTTATTTTCACAGAAGTCTTAAAAACATCTGTTACAAATACCCTCACCGCCTTCCGACGAATTACTTGGCGATAGTGTCTGGAGGATCGTTACTGCGACGAGTGGAGACTTCGTTCGGGTCAAAGTCACACGCTGACAGTGTTAGGCTTTTGACGCTTATATTTATTATATTATATATAATATATGGATCCTATACAATTATTGGGTGTTTGGCCGACCTCCTCCTTCCATTTACGTATGCGTCTTGATATCGTTACACAAATGAAGCGAATAACAGCTTGATGCCGTCTCCGAACGGCAGATATCCTTTTTTATGCTAAGCTTTTTTGCTGCAGAAATACTCTCCAAGGTTTTTCATTGCTTGCCAAAGAGCAACCGCTATTAGAAAAAAATGTTCTAGCACTTTGGCGTTTCATAATCGAAGTTCTAAAGCCCGACATTTCCGAATGGTAGTCATGCACCTAGACATTCGGCTGCGGTGGTCGCTTCCTATTCATAAAAAAACCAAACCACACATTTAACTATTATTTCAAAAAGGAAAAAACTGCCAATTTCGCAAATATCCCAAAACTAAAATCTCGAGGCACAGCCAATTCCACGTTCTCCGTGCGCTACATAGTCACATATTAAATCAATTGACAGCTAATAAAAGTGTCAATTTGCAATAGCAAAAAAATCTATATTTTCCTAACCAAAAGGAACCCGAAAAAACAATGTAATAACTTCATCATATTTAAAGGCACTTCAGCCGCCCGCATTAGGAAAGCACTGACGCCTCCCAAAGCACAGCCAACATAAACTGCCATACTTTGTCAATAAACATAAACAAGCACATGTGGAAATCAACAAACTCGATCTAAAACACATAACAGCCCAAACGATAAAAAGGAAATATTGAAAATAAAAAGGTTGGCAACAAAAAGTGCTTCAAAGCCAAGTTGCCAGACGCAACGCACACACAACACACGCACGACATCATTTCTGCTGTACTTTGGGTTTTAGTGAATGCGTGGCTGGGTGTATCCCTTTTTCTTGTATTTGGATGTGTGTTTGTGTGTGTGCACACAGTGGAAAATAAAAAAATATGGACATATTATCTGCGTGTTTACATCGACAATTTGATCCCCAAATGATTTTTTGCGTGCGTGCGTGCGTTGAGGATTGTCGCCGAACACACGCCGACAACTCACATTCTTCCACATCTTCTTCCATCCTTGGTATCTTCTCTTGACCTCACATTAAGCTTTTCTGTGCTGGTGCAAATAAAAAAGGAAAAATTGTGACAATCTTGAGTTTTGAATTTGCACACTGACGATTTCCTATTCGATATCCGTTTGCCCTGATTTCACAAATACAAATCTATACGTTTGTATGTATTTTCATATATTGCAATAAACATTCGGCCAGTGATATCACCCTTCCCAGTATACTGGCATGGTCTAGTATTAAGGTGTGTTGCTTCATACATACTTATGAACTTGCAATTTCGGCGCCTTACATCAAATTCTGGCAGTCTTAAAATATTAAAAATCCATTTGCCATGCCACAAGCACATTTATTGCCACACACCGACTGAGTCTCGTATGAATGCAATATTTGCTTTGCCTCATTGTTGCTCCATTTTCTTGTGCGCTCATTTTCTTCAGCTTGACTTCACCCACCCGCCAACGCTAATAACGGAATAACTGAAGTGAATAACTGCTGAATGCGCTTTTCGACGAAGGCATTGATATGTGCCGTACTATAACAGTACTAAGTATGTTGCTCGTGTGCAATTCGCCCTCATCCAATAGTCAGACGTCGTGCAATAAGCAATTCTACTCACTTCTGTGTTATCTACACATACATATGCACTGTGTGTTTCGCCATTTGCCAGCCAATTTCCCGAGGGGCCCGCACACGCGTGCTCGCCCTAGCACTCATAAATGTCTTTCAATCAATGATGTTTCAATAAGTCAAAATCGATTACGAAGTTTATAAGAAATTTATGAGCATTGCCACACAACAGCAACGCGTCTCATGAGCCTGTCAGCCCATGTGGTCCTGGCTGTACAAATATGACATTGACTGCTTAACCGAGTACGCCTGCCTTACGGCAACCCTTGAAAGTTTATTTAGTTTTTGCGGGTGTCCGAAAATCACCCTCACTTAGTTCACTTTGTTTACGTGGCCTGCTTTAACTCCTTTGCCCACCAGCGCCGCTAGTGTGAGGCCAACGCGTGCAAGATTGCGATAGTGTAGTACGTGGGGTCAAAGCTTGTATGTGGTATGTTGTTTAAATGTCTACTGATTTTTTTATTTCACTTCCTTAAATTGCTAGATGAGATTTTATGTAAAATATAACTACAATTTATAGGCTAAAAGCGCATTTCAAACTCCAAAAGTTATATTAACTCATGGAGAAAAAGTGAGTACGAAAAGCTAAGGCAATTTTATAATTTCGCTTTTCAAAGAGTACTCATCCCTACTGTTAAAACGAACTTTGCTCGATCATTTTTACAAACCTCTGTTAAGGCCAGATTTATGCCAATAACAAAATTCTGTAAATTCTTGAAAAGGTGATAGTCACTTGATATTGGATCTAAAACAGTGTTGATGCTACGAATCTCCTATGGAAGCACTCGATACTTCTGGCGCTTTGTTAAGATCTGCGAGACCTGCATCTACCCCAGCGGAACTCAATACCACTTCTTTTTGCCAATCTTGATTGCTTCTACAGGGTCAGACACTCGAAGTGTAATCAATTAAAAATACCATAAATTTAATTTGGAAAATTACTTTTCAAAGTAAAAAATGTAAGTAAAACATAAAATTATGAACCAATTTTCTTTCGCTCAACAAGATCACCTTTCAACTTGACTATGACCTTGAGATGGCCCAAAAACGAATTGCAAGCTTCCCGAATGTGACTTGCAGGTATTTTAGACCACTCGTGGACAATGGCTTTTTTCAGCGCCTCGAGACTAGTGGAGCTTTTAGTTCGGACCTTGATCTCCAAAATAGCCCTAAAAGAATAACCCATCGGATTCGCGTCTGATGAATTTGAGAGCCCATGTTTGGACGTTCTGTTCACTCGAGCTTTGTGAGACTGTAGCGGAGTCCTATTGAACTTCGATGGTCTTCCACCCATATGTTTGTCTGCCCACGGCTGCAAAGCCACCTCCAGAATACTTTCCCAAAAATATTTCGCATTTATCTTGACGGCAGTCTCGATGGGAATTTAGGACTTGCTCAATTTGAAACGCTTTCTCTTTAGAAAACACAATATTCGGAATTCGACAGCTTTCGGTCAAGCAAAACAACTCCTTCGATCTCTCAAGTCTGAATTGTTGCTGCTTTGGTGTGAGATCAAGCGTCTTTGGATCTTGTAAAGCTTGACTTTGAGACCATTTTTCAGTATGCGGCGGATCCTACGGTCAGATATTTTCAGCTCTTTCGCCATTTGAATGGCACTTCGTCGGGGATTTCGTTCAAGTCGAGCGATGGTTCACTTTTTGAATAATTGACGTTGAAGTCTTTTGATGGCCACCTTCATGCCATTTCGCGATGCTACTAGTATCGTTGCAACGAGTAATGGTGCGATAAACAAAAACTTGATTTATTTTAAAGTGCGCGAGCTCACGCACAATCGCAGGTTGTGATTTTCCTACCAAATACAGGGTGGGCCATATAGCGTTTGCTTTTTGAACCACCTATTTTTTTGAGAATGGTAACACAAATGACTTGTCAAATGTATTCATAATTTACTTAAAGGTTTGACATTTACGAAATGGGACGCTATACGCTTGAACAAAATTGGGAAATATTGAAAACCTATTTCCAAAGTGGTGAGTCTTCTTCTTCTTTTCTGATTTTCACATCGATGGCTACGTCAACAAGCAAAATTGTCGGATTTGGGGCTCAGAAAATCCACACGTTACTGTAGAGAAGCAAATGCATCCACAACAAGTCACTGTTTGGGCGGTTTTTGGTCTGGCGGCATCATAGGGCCATTTTTTTTTTCGAAAATGAGCGAGGAGCCGCGGTTACAGTAAATGGCGAGCGTTACCGTGACATGCTCAACCGAATAATCAGCCGAAATTCCGATATCAATTGGCCGCCTCGGAGCTGTGATTTAAGCCCGTTGGACTACTTTTTGTGAGGAGCCGTTAAGGACAAATGCTATGCGAACCATCCAGAGACGATTGATGCTTTAAAACACGAAATCGAAGTTGCCATTCATGAAATTGGAGCCCAAACAATCGAAAATGTGCTTAAAAATTGGGTTGATCGAATGGCCTACTGTAAAGCCAGTCGTGGCAGTCATTTGAACGATATTATTTTTCATTCATAAATGACAATGTTCAATCTCCCAAATAAAAAAAAAGTTTGAAAAAATATTGATTAGTTTTTTTTTATAGCCGATTCAAAGAGCAAATTTTACATGGCCGCGCACTTGTAAACAATACTATGACTGCCACTTAGCCAACTAAGAGACAGCTGATGCCCGTACATGAGCTGCGTTAGCGGACTGAAGTTAGTTACACTTCGAGTGCCACACCCTGTAAGTTCAACTCATTTTTAATTTGTATGGCTAATTTCAGGTAATTCTCCTTGGAGCAACTTACAATTCTAATTCATCCTCTTTTTCCGGATTTTCCACACATATCAGCTAAACAAAAAAAAATATTTTGTATTTCTATGTAAGATCTTCCGACGGCTTATAATTTCAGAATCTACTTTGGTTGTTCTGTGGTGCAGTGTTTCGCAGTGCCGTATTGCACAGGTGCATGATAAGATTGCATTAGAATAATAAATGAATTTCAGGCTGGCTTCCGCAAAGACACAACAAGCATAGTTCACTTGAACTTTCAAGCGAAAATGAAAACTCCCGCCTTCTTTGTAGATTTCTCTTGCGCTTTTTATAAATTTGCACCACATAGTATGTCAAGTCATATAGTTAGCGGCTTACAATTGTTATATGCAGAGACTTCAAACCAAGTGCAGCATAATGAGGAGCTTTAAGAATCCTTCGTGGTAGATCAAGGTCTAAGACATGGCTGTTTATTAAGGGGGAAGTCTACTGTGACAAGGGAAAAACAGGCTTATTTTCCGGATTTTATTTCTAACAAAATATTGCTCGTACATAAAATCTATTTAAACTCTTATCTTTATTATATATTTAAGTTTTTGAAAAAAAAATTTTAGGTCAAAATATTCAAAATGGCCGCTGTGGCACTTCTGCAAGCGCAGGTCCGCTTTTCTTAGGTGCCTAAACGGTGTACATGAAATCTTACGTTTCGGTGATCTAAAACAAAAAAACAAAATATTGTTAACATATACATAGTATTGACTCTCGTCTGACGTAGGATTATGTCGATAAAAAATTTTGGCGTTGAAAAAAAAATTCTTGAAATTTTTTTCTTTTTTTTTGCCTAAAATTGATGTTACTATTGTTTATAACAATTTAACATATAACGATATCAAAAAAATCCTATGTCAGACGAGAGACACTATTACAGAGAATATATAATTAAATTTTTAAGCTGATTCATTTATCAGAACTCGAGATATCGTGTACACCGTATACAAAAACTTAGTTTCGAGAAAAATGCATTTAAAGTAGGAATGTGCCGCAGGTACGCGCTTTGGAGCGCTTCGGGAAAAGGTCGAAATTTCAACGAAGAAAAATTTAGCCAGCTGTAACACATATTGTACCTTATTTAAGAGGGTTCAAAGTATTTTTTAAGCTAATAAAAAAAAAATCGATTTTTTGAAAAATTCACAGTAGACTTCCCCCTTAAGTCCTACACTTTTCTCTTTATATCTAAATGACCTAAATTATGTCAAAAATAAGTTCTTAGCCCTTTATAGATACGAGGCGTGTTTTTAAAGTAAGTACCGTATTTCAATTACGCTGTCGCAGCGCTGCGGTTGCCGTTTAGTGCATTCGCGTCATGTAGCTACATCTTTTGGGAAGCCACAGATGCCATTACGGAACCATCCGATCGAGTCTATATCTGTTTGTGTGACTTTAAAATGCCTCCACCTATTGAGAATCCCACCGACTGTTAAGTGCGTGCTGTAATACGGTTTCTCTGTGCTCAAGGCTTCAAATCAGTTGACATTCATCACCAAATCAGTGAAGCGTATGGTGAGAACTTTATGAGTGATGACATGGTGTGAAAATGCGTTAGATCCTTAAAGATGGCCGCACAAACATTCATGATGAGGAACGAAATAGAAGACCTTCAGTCATTACCGATGAACTGATTCAAAAAGGGGACTGTAATGTGAACAGACGATTCACGATTTCGTCCTTAGCTGAAAAGTTTCCTGCTATCTCAAGAAGTTTTCTTTACGAAATTGTGTCCGAACATTTGAATTATCGGAAATTTCGTTCACGCTGGGGGCCAAAAATGTTGACTGATGAGCACAAAACCAAAAGAATCGAAGCAGCAATCAATGGGATGGCGGCATTCATCAAACAATTAGGACAGAAAGGGTGTGTGGCTGATCCATCTTTTGACTCGCGGCAACACATCTTTGCAACACCGTACTGTGCGGCTTTTCAAAAACTGCGCTGCGCAATTCAAAACAAAAGGCGTGGCATGCTGAGCGCAGGGATCGTTTTGCTCTACTATAATGCCCGTCCACATACAGTAAATCGAATACAAGACCTTATCACTTATTTTGGCTCGGAACATTTGGACCATACAGTCCCGATCTAGCGCCGGGCGACTACCATTTGTTTATGCACTTGAAGAAGCATCTGGCGGGGCAGTACCATTCCGATGATGACAAAGTAAAAACGACTATGCAGCAGTGGTTGTCTTATAAAGCAGCAATCTTCTTTGACGATGGCATACAAAAGGTGGTCCCAAGATACGACAAATGCCTCAAGAGTAATGGGAATTATATAGAAAAGTAGAGTAAAGTATGGCCTTTCAAGTGAATAAATTGTTTTTGGAAAAAATTTACTTGTTATTTTTTTATGCAAAAACGGTACTTACTTTAAAAACACACCTCGTATTTGGTATTGACATTTTCCATTCTTCGATTTATAGGAAAAAAATAAATGACTTAATATTTCCATTATTAACCCCAACTTAAAAGTGCCTCCTTCTGGCTTTGTCATGTCCGGTATTATCATAGTACTATTTTGAAGAAACCCACAATAAACATGTTTGTTAATAGTCCATTTCGAGTTATTTAGCCATTCAACGTAAATAAAAAAAAATTAGATCCTTTCATATTCAACCTCTAATTAACGAAGGAAACCAACAGAAGCTCCCAACCACTACAGAATTGCGTAAGCATTCATACTTACGAAGTGATTAGTTGCTTATTTACACTCACAAACATTTTGACACTTATTATTTGACTGTCAAATAAGTCAAACTTCCTTGTTGTTAGTTGTTATTGTAAATAATAATGCCCCAAAGGCGCTAAACTTCACATCATAATTTTCCTCTCAAACTCTCATAAACACACAAACACGCACATACACACTCGTACATAAGTTGAAGTATTGTGTGCTTATGTGAATGCGAGGATTTATACTTGCCAACGAATGTATGGATATTTGCTCTGCACCGCAACACCAACAATAGCAACGACAACAAATCAAACAATGCGGCTGCAAAACGAGCTCAAATCACACATTTGCCGAGTCAACAAATGACACAATACCGAATGTCACAATGTCAACTTGTACATTTATTTATTCTAACACAAATGTGTTTACGCACTCACACACACAAACATATGTACATACACGCATATGACTGCAAAATATGTGCTCATGTGTGTATGTTGGTTTGTGGAGGAATGTGTCATATGAAAATGTGTGTGTGTTTGTGTGCATGATGGCATTCTGTTTCTTTCTCATGTATGTACGAGTATGTGTGTGTGTGATTTATATCAGTGTATGTTTGTGCCACTTTCTGTGTGCCAACTGCAGGTTGGTGATCTGTTTGTGTGATTGTTCTTTCATTTCAAATGGTTATACCGTTATTTATTTATATTTACACGCACACTTTGATAAACAAATTGTCACGTTTGATTGCTCAATTTGTGGAGGGCTCGAATGAAATCAAATGCGCAATGCCAGTTGCTGTTAGAAGTGTCAAATATAAATTCACGCTTGCATGTGAATGTGCGTTGAGCCGCTGGCAATTTGTATCATACAGTAAAACTTTGTTCAGTTGAAAGAACTTAAATTGGTAACTAATTTGAAAATGAGACAAGTTCCACACTATACAAGGTGGCGGTGGCCAAAAGCGGCACGAATAACATCTAACAGCCACAGAATTCACTTCTTATGGCTCCCTCCAACTTTTTTCTGTTTGATCGATTCAAAACACTACTACGAGGAACGCCGAAAGGAAGTAATGGAAAAATCGCAGGAGGTCCTGATGCGCTATACTAAAAATGGAGTTCCAGAAATGTTTCGGGAGCTGGATCAAACGCTGCTTTATGTGCGTAGCATTTGATGGGGAGTACTTTAAATGCGATAAAATCACTTATGAAGAATAAACTTTTAGAATTATCTGAATATAATTTAGAAAATTTTTGATCACGGTGGAATTTACATTGCGTTGTATTTATAAAAATAGCTACAAGGTGGATCAAAGGCTGTCGCTCTATTTGAAGGCGCTAAAACTTTCTCATTTGGCAATTAAAATATTTTTTTCTTAACATTTGACTCTCAGCAAATTAAAATTTGACAGTGTTTCAAAATGGGCAGTTTAAATTATTAGGTGCCGAACTAAGTTCTCGCTGTTTTTTTGATGAAAGTACAACTTTATTTTGAACAAATGGTTACAAGAGAATCATTGGAAGTCTTGCCCATCGCTGGCTACTACTTTTCCCCATCTTTCTGGTAGATCTCGCATATCGTCGCGGTAAAACAGTTCATCTTTTGAGGCTATCCACGGATCAGGCGATTTTTTGATGTCTTCATATGAATGGAACTGCTGGTCAGCTAGACCATGTGCCATCGATCGGAACAGATGATACTCGGATGGCGAAATATCTGGAGAATATGCCGGGTGGGGTAGGGGGTACGATTTCCCATTCAGTGTTTCCAGATAGGTTTTTACGGATTTGGCAACTTGCGGCCGAGAGATGTCATGCTGTAGACTCATTTTTTCATGCCTCTTCGCGTATTGCGGCCTCTTCTCGCGCTGTTCTCGGCTCAATAGCATCAACTGGAGTCGATACCGATCCCCAGTGATGGTTTCGCTTGGTTTTAACAGTTCATAATAAATAACACCAACTTGGTCCCACTAAATCAATAGCATAACCTTCGCAGCGTGAATATTCGGCCGAGGCAACGGCGTAACTAGAAGCATGACCGGGCAGTCCACATGACTTTCTTTTCTTTGGATTGCTGTAATGAATCCATTTTTCATCACCCGTCACGATGTGATGAAGAAAACCTCTTCTTTTTTGCCGCTTCAGCAGTTGTTCACAGACGAAAAAACGACGTTCAACATCCCTTGGTTTTAACTCATAAGGAGCCGAAGTCCTCTCTTTCTGAATAATTTTCAAAGCAAGCAATTGCTTGGAAATAAATTGGCCGGTAACTCCTAATACTGAAGCCAGCTTTTCTTGCGTTTGGCACGGATCCTCATTGAGCAATGCCTCCAATTCAGCGTCTTCGAAGGTTTTTGGCCTTCATTCACGTGGACGGTCGTCAACATTAAAATCACTGCGGCGGAACCAATCTCGGCACGTTGTTTCACTAAAAGCAGCATCTCCATAAACTTTTTGTAGCTCCCGATGCTCCGTTTTTTTAATGAAAGAGAAAGATCAACTCTTCGATTATTCGGCAAAAAATCAGACATTTTCACAAAACCAAAAGTTTATGATACCAAAACAAAATCACTAATGTGTCGAAGCAGTTTGCTTACCATATGTCTAAGCTTGGTTTATGAAGTTTAGGTTATGTTAGAATCGACTAGTACACACTCCTGGCGGCACTTATTGACAAACAGCGGGACTTAGTTGCGCACCTAATATTAAAATATTTCTTTTTGTGAAATAATTTAGATGTTCAATGGGAATTTTTAAACGTGGGATATTACCACCTTTCTGGATATTTAAACAGAAAAAATACTCGGTTTGAGTAACCGATTATCTTCATATTATAATTCATCTAAAAAATGACCTTATGGTGCACTGTTTATTTAGAATATATGGTTGAGTCATCCGACAATTGAAAAGCTTTAACCATTAACACAGGTAGTAGGCAACGTTACTAGAAACTCTCGTAAAACTAGGGTCGTGTTGGGACCACTTTTAACGAATTTAGTGTATAACGGTGTTCTAAGACTGGATGTGCCCCCTAGAACTAAAGCCATTAGATTCGTGGACAGCAAAGCGTTGGTATTGGTGGCAAAACATATACACGAAAGTGAGAGGATCGCCAGCGAAACAGTTAGCAGCAACAGGTGATTGAGGTCTATGAAGCTGGAATTATCTGAGTATAAGACCGATGTAATCCTAATAAGCAGCAAAAAGACAGTAGAAATTATGAATGTAAATTTTGGGACTGTCACTATAAGCTCGAAACCCACTATTAAATATCTAGCAGTGGTGATTGGCAGTCGTTTAAATTTCAAAACGCACATGGAATCTGCTGCGAAGAAGGCATCAAGTGTGCAATCCGGTCTGTCGCGAATAATGCCAAGCAGCGGTAGCCTTAGTCGTAGCAAAAGAATATTATATAGTCGGGCTGTCAGCTTGGTCCGACACCGATCTGGGCTGATAGATTGAATATAGGTTAGGTTCGGTTAGCCTGGTTGGCAATAAGCCACGTATAGACATTTTGGTCCCTAACGATACCAGATGGATACCGACCTCTATGAATACTAAAAGTAGACATCATGTAGAATGTCAGCGCTTTTGGCGAATCTAAGCAGAGCTGGGAGATCCCTCAAACAGTGGGGCTTCCAGGCATTTTAAACGCGTTTTTAATAATGCCGAACTAACGCACAGAAGGTATTCTGAAGTTTCCTCAACATAGATTAAACATAAATAGCTACGCAAAAAAAACTACTAACCGTCTATCGGCTTAGCGCTTTGCGAACTATCTGCGGCTTCCGTACAATTTCCGATACCACATCCGTTGTCATTACAGGACTAGTCACGGTAGACATTCTGCCAAAAGAAATTAAGTCAGTATATATAAGGTTATCTGAAGAAAACGGTAGAGCAAGGCGTAAAGAAATTGCAGGAGAGGAAAGATTTCGTTCGATCGCCCACTGGCAAGGCCGATGGAAGAGATCATCGAAAGGTAGATGGACGGAAGCATACCCATTCTTGCGTCGTGGTCAGAAAAGAACTATAGGGAAACAAACTTTTCCTTAGATTCGCCCATGACAGTTCCTCAAACTGCCCAATCTGCACAGAGAGGGAGAAGACGCATAACTTGACTTGTTCCAGTGCACACGCTATGCTCCCGACACCTGCAACATATTAAACGGAGAAAATACTATAAATTGTATGCTGAAATCGGGTGTTAATGGGAAGCGCATCTGCGCGCATGCAGAACAGATTCGCAATGATTTAAGACGCGCGGAGCTTCGTAGACGTAATAACTAGCAGCCTATGAGCTAACCAGCTACGTGAGGTAATATCTTCTTGGCTGTTACACGGAGAGAGTGATATAGTGTATTGTGGCTAGGTGTTTAGTACGTAGGTATCGCTGTGAGGCTACAAGTCGTGCATACTGCTATGCCTGTATAGCAGTACTCATAAGGGTTTCCTCTTCACGGCCATCATACTGAATAAAAACCATCACCGTTAAACAGTACCGCATCATAAAGTGAAAATATATGAATTAAAATTGAAGGTTGTGTAGTTGCAGCAAGATGGTTCCAATGTCTACACACCGTTTAATTATTCTCCAGGCGGTTCGACTCCTTGATTTGGGATCTTTTTGTTGGCTTGTAAGATCACCAGATCTGGCAACTCCAGACTACTTTCTAAGACTTAGTCCAAAAGGCTGGTCTACGTAAGCACGCCACAGATCATCGAAGCCTTCAGCAACAACATTTGTAAAAAATCGATCATTTATCGTCGAAAATCTTGACGAACGTAATGGAAAAGTCCATAAAAGTATTCGAAATTTCCATCAATTCTTTCGGCGACTTCCTACTAAGTAATGCAATCAGCTGAATAAGACGTGTTTTTGTTTTTGCTTTAAGTGTTAATGTGTTTTTGATAAATTTACCAGGTGATGCTATTCTGCCGATGTAAGTGTTCTCACAGTTGTTGCTGATATATCTATGTGTTGATTCACCTGACCATGTCAGTGCTTCTTTGTCACAAATATTTTAAAAGGTTCATACATTTGTCATCAACGAGAAGAAATTCAACAAGAAAATCTGCATTCTCCCTGAAAACCCCTGTCACGCCTGCATGAACTCTGCTACTTTGCGAGTTCGAGTCCAGTGCTATTCTCGTGATGCTATCTGGTGGTTTTCCAAGCGTGTGACCTATCCATCGCCACTTTCCGCGTTTGATTTGGTATAGAATAGGCGCTTCATTCGTTGATCTTCACAGCGCATCGTTGCTGATGTTGTTCGGCCAGAATATTTTGTAGATGATGCAAAGACATTTGTTGATGGAAGATTGTAGCCTCGGGGTGTTGGTGTTAGAGACCAGCCATGTTTCCTTTCCGTACAGCAAACTGACTTCACGCATGAGTCGAATATTCGTAGTTTAGTGCGCCTGGAGATTCGCGAGCTCCCTCATACTGTTTGCATTCGCCCGAGTGCCGCCCTTGCTTTGTTTAGCCTGCAGTTGACATCTTCATCTGCTCCACCATCTGCCGTGCTGATGCAGCCGAGGTAACAGAAGCTTTCGACAAACTCCACCGGACATCCGTCAACCAATATCTGCCTTGCGTTATTGTGGTTAACTCTCATAGCCTTGGTCTTGGCGATGTTGATCTCCAGTTCGACAGTGCGTGCCAGCGCGACTAGTTTGTCCGTCTTCGCTTGCATGTCAGAAAGTTTGTGAGAGAGGAGGCGGATGTCATCGCCGCAGTCCAAGTTCTCAAGATGTCTGGTAAAACTCTATACGATGCCTTTTTTGTGCAGGGTCAGCTGGCTCATGACGTCATCAAGGCGGATGGCGGCGAGAAGGGGCGACAGAGGACAACCTTGCCTTACGCCTGCGTTGGTAGTGAATGGATCGCTGATATCGCTTTTGTGAAGCACTGCCAGATCAAAGTTCTCGAAGAGGGGTTTGATGATAATGAGGACTTCAATGGTAATAAAATTGCTCTTCCAGAACTTTCGGAAATCAAGTTCATTTACCGTACAGTCGGTTAATATACATATGATTCATGATTTTCAAAGTTATTGTGAAACGAAACAAAAATTTCAAACTCAGCAGAATTCTAGTATATATCTCTTTTAATGTTTTTCGATTTCGTCAATTTTTTCCTTTTTTTTCAGAGGTATTCTCTTATGCCAATGTTCGTTTAGATAAAGCGATTTTACGATAGCAATCACCACAATTTCGCACACACTTTCGACACTGATTATATGAAGCGGCAGTGTACGAGTACATACACACAATACATATGAATGTGGGCAGATATAAACCCTGTAGAGAAAAGCTGAGGTAAAGAGATCATATTCTTTTAAGAAACTGGTGAAGAACTTGTACTATTTAAGTTTGAGATATAACCTTAGCTATGTGATCAAATAACTTCATTGGTATTATGTGATTGAATAACTTTGCAATACTGCTTTGCTTCGCAATAGGGCTATAGTTACAGGCACCATTCCGATCACCTGATTGATAGACTGGTTCAATCGAGCAAAGTTTCCATAAATCGATGAAAGTTCCACTTTCAAAACACATTTCTAAAACCAATAATAAAGAATGTAGTAGTTTTTCTTAGAGGGAATTTTTGCGCCCATATTCCACACACACACGCACATTGTGGCAATATTGTTTTGCTGCAAATCGGTGTTTTATTGCGATAACATGCCAATGCTGCAGCTTAAATATTTGAACACCAAACGAATCGCAATGGAATTTCTAGCCAACAGCACAACAACAATAGCAACAAAACCAACTGCAAACGCAACTGTACGCAACGCGAAAGCCAAAATGGAAACAAAAATATTTATTGAGTAGTGATATATTCGGTAAAGTGAACGCGAGTGGCCTCAAAAGCCAGCGATCTGCTGGACTGACTGACTCACTGACTGACTGAATGATAGTGATTTCTATTTTCAGCTCAGCGAATTTGTCCATACGAATGTAGTTGTGCATATGCATGTGAGTGGGTGTGCATTTGTGTGTGTGATCGTGTGTGTGTTTTGGCTTGGAATTTAAATTAAATCAATTTGAATGCAACAAACGAACCAAAGAACCAAATGACCAACCAACCAACTGACCAGCCATTTAGTGGAGCGAACCGTCAGCGAACAAGACCGGCCGCCAACCAACGATGCGAGCGCGCTAAGTGATAGATAACCAAATGAATGGGCAACAAGAGAGTGGACGCATGCAAAGCGAGGACAGGGGCAAAAAACAAAAAAAAAACATCAGCGCAATGGAATGCAATGTAACGGCAAAAACAGCAACAACAACAACAAATAATGCAGTTGCAGTGAAAAAATTGGCGCGGCGCACAATGCGTGTGGCATGTGGCACCATGAGTGAGTGAGTATTGGATGGCGGCGAGTGGATTAAGTGATTGAAGCATGTGCTACATGCAACAACAAGGCAACAAGGCAGCAATGCAACATGCGAGTGATGTGATTATTCGACTTTGGCGTGGGATAAAAATGCCAAACAATGCGTTGATAAACCAGAAGAATCGTACTTCGCTGGCAGACTTGTTTGAGGCAGCTTTGCATGCTGTTATTTATTTTGTTTTTTTTTTTTACTTTTCAGTTTGCATTTTGATAAATTTTTTTTTTTTTTTTGTTATTTCATGGGCCATTATTGTGAAAAATATTTTATTCACTGAAGTGTGACATCTGTTGTGCACTCAAGGCGCGCGCGAACTGTTTTTATATAAATTTTTCATTGACTTTTTTTCCTAGCGCATTTTTTCAATTTTCGGTTTTTCTGCTCTGCTCTCATCAAAAAGGTGGACTGCATTGATTTCGTTGTAACATTTTAATTGATTTTTCATTTGACCTTTGACTATTTGGTGTATTTGACTAAAAGCGAGCAGCAGTCAATGGAGTTTTTGCGTGCTTTTTTTCTTGTATTTTTCTTTTTTTTACTTTTCACTTAACATTGAGTATGTCCACACGTCACTTTTAACTGACCCTCTTTGCTTACTGTTTGGTTCACTAAAATGTTGGCTTAAATACAAGTGCACTGAAGATACATAAAATAACCAAAAACGTTCGTAGTTTCGCTGCTCAATTTCGATGTCCAACTGTTGATTGCTGCTGTGCGTGCATTGATGTATGCGGCGTTTACTTTTTGCTCCTTTGACCGAATATGCGAGGCGAGCTTAAAATGTTAAATATACAATTTTTTTTTTTTTCATTTTGATAAACTCTGCTTTAAGTCTAATTCACTTCTCAGATATTTCATGAAATTAAATTGTCTCACGAGTGAAATAGTATCGTCTGTTCGTACCGCTAATTTTCATGTCAAGTTCGACAGGATGACCAATTTGAAAATCCTCAGCCTCATAGGAACACAGAAGGAAATGGGAAAGCTGATGAACTGGCAAAACAGGCGGCGAGTTCGAATCGGTTTAAATAGAATATCCCCAAAGCGTGCGCAAAAGGGAGATCTTCTCGCTATTTCAGAAGCAGGTAGTTGGCAGATGGACTTAAGGGGGCAGATACTTGTAAATGGCCATATTTTCCCTGATTTTCATTAAAATTATTTAAAATTAAGAAATCAATAAATTTTTTTGAAAATTGGCAAACAGTTTATTTATACACTAGCTGGCCCGGCGAACTTTGTTCCGCCCTAGAGGCTTTTTTATTGCCTTTTTTATTGCAGATTTTTGATTTTATTAAGTTAATTTTTTTATTATTATAATCAAGTATTTCAATGGAGCTTTAATAGATTGCACTATTCAGTTAAGCACCTTGTGATACATGACATTTTTTGTTTTATTATCAGGTGCAAGAACAAACAACGCAAATTGTTTTCCAACCCGTGAACATGCCACATATAATTGACCATGTGAGAAACTATGACTTTCTAGATTCAGATTGCATGCGTTCCAAAGCACTCTTGAACAGCCTGACCAACGCATGATGTTCATGAAGTAGTTGCTGCAAATCTTTAAGAATTGCTCTTTTCATTGCTGCATTGATGCCTTGACGTCGATCAAGTTGTTCTTCCATGTTGCCCATGAAGTATATTTATAAAAATTTATGCTGTGCATCTTTGAGAGGTTGCAATGATCCAATTCGATGGTGAATCTGTCCTTGTATCTAATTATAAAAAGCAAAGTCAGTATTTTTTATTTATAAACTCTTTTTTTATAATCAGCAAACATAATACGTATTAATAATTATAGTAAGTCCAGAAACAAATCAATAAATACCTTGAATGTCGGATTAAATCCTCGTTCTTCGATAATGTCTGCCCCAAATGAGGTCATTTGGAAACCATTGTATTTTTGAGTGTTTGCAAGAAAATGCCGGATTCTGGTGTTTCGCCACAAAGCAATGAAGGCAATGGCTCAGGTCGCGGAGGCAATACTGGCAATTTCACTCTTCCACTAAGGCATCACAATCCGGGCGTTTCTTCGGTAAACTTCAATGCGCTACAATACTCGCAAACAACCTTCATTGGCCCAATGCAAACGCTAGGATGCAAGAAGTAATCAGTGTTGCAATCATATCGAAATGCTGCTCGATTCAAATCAGCTCTTGATAATTCTCTTCTTGTGCGTCGAAAATGATCTGCTTGTTGATCTCTGTTATTCGCTCGACGATTTCGCATTGCCAACCGAGCCGTTTCACGGGCTGCCTCGCTTTGCTCTTGTAATTGCGAAGCACGAAGTCGAGCCATGCTAACGCGGCGCTCTTCGCGGGCAATTCCTTGTGCTTCTTCAGTCGTTTCATTCGCAATGTTTCGTATCCTTCTTGCATTACGGCTTTGTCGGGAAAGATTCGATCGTCTTGGTCGCGACATTGATAGTGATGATTCAAAGAGAATACAAATTACTGTGATTATATATTTCTGACAAAATTTATATTATGAAATTTTCTACTTAACCATAGATAAAATTATGTTTAGCTGTCATTTGCGTTTTGTTATTCCACATTTTATAGTGACTTCACGTAAACGCGATCGAATAGGATAAAAAGTATCCTATGTCCGTCTCCTGGTTGGTTGGTTGGTTAGAGTGGTGATTCATCCAGAATCCAACTAGCGCTTCCGCACCATTTTGTTGCCACATCCTCGTTACCAAATTGTTTAACAGTTATTTGCAGCAGGACTATATCCAGTCTGTGCGGTTTAGGAACCTTATTAGGTTGTTGACGTCTACGCCAGACAGTTGCTCGAGACTCTCGAACAGCGGTTTGCCCAGGGTTAACATTCTGTCCTTCCATAGGGCAGAGCATTCACAGAGGAAATGGAAGATTGTTTCTTTTTCCTCCGGTTGTTTACAACTATGACAGTATGTGTTGTGAGGGATACCCATTTTGGCGGCTTGTTCTCCGATAGACCAGAAGCCAGTTATGACTGCCGTAAGTCTGCAGGTGTCCCGTCGTTTCATGTTTATTAATGTCAACGATTGCTTGAGGTTGTAGGTGGGCCATAACGTTCTGCTGATTTTGCATTTCGTCTGGTCTCTCCATCTACAATCTGCAATTCGAAGGTATTTTAGGGAAATTGCATTCTTGACCGCACCTAGTGGAGTGAGTACTGGTACTGCAAGAGCGCTATTCATGGCAGATCCCCCTCTTGCCAGTTCATCAGCTTTTTCGTTACCTTCTATGTTCCGGTGTCCCGGGACCCAAATCAAGGTTACTCTATGGTTTTCACTCAAGTTGGTGAGGCTATTCCTACTTTGCTCCACCACTTTAGAGGTTGTTATAGTCGCGTCCAGCGCCTGGATTGCGGCTTGGCTATCCGAAAGAATAGCGATATTGCCCTTAAAAGAAAAATCTGCGATTAGTAACCTACAGGCTTCCCCAATTGCTAGTACTTCCGCTTGGAAGACGCTGCTGGTATTAGGGAGACGCACAGATTTTTCAATTCCAAGTCTATGAGAATATATACCAGCTCCAACACCACAATCCATTTTACTGCCATCTGTATAGACTGTGGTATCGAAGTTGTTTAGAGAGAGTCCCTTATTCCATTCTTTTTTAGATGGAAAGAGTGTGGCAAAATTCCTATTGAACTTTACCATCGGGACGATGTAGTCAGTCCTCACCGAGGTTAACTGAGTTTGTCGCAATAATAGACTAGCGTGACCATAAGTTTTTTCTTTCCAGCGACCCGCTTCATTTAACCTAAATGCACTCATGGTTGCCGTCTTCTTTATATGTAGGTCTATGGGAATAACGTGTGTCAGAGCATTGAGAGCCTCTCACATGATCTGATTGCACCGACCGTTATTGCACAGGCTGATCTTTGTATTCTGCCGAGTAATTTGGTATTGTACTCTCTCCCTAGAGCTTTCCACCAAACGTCTCCTGGTTCTCTTCACCAATTTTCAGCCAAATCGGTTCAGCCGTTCTCGAGTTATAAATAGTGTAACTAACATGACTTTCTTTTATATATCTAGATTAAAGATTAAAATAATCTAAATTTTTTTTTTTTTTATTTTAATCATTTAAAATGGCGGATGTACACTCAATTATTCCAGGCAGGTCGCAGCGGGGCTTCTCAATCGGCGGGCATTGTAGCATCGGCGTCAGTGACCTGAATACAAAAAAACAAAATTTTTTTTGTTTATTAATGTCGTAATTTTTATATGAATTAAAAACAAATGGAAAAAAAATCGCGGAATAAAATGCTTAAAAAAAATGAATTTTGGGGCGAATTTTCCTACTATTTTTGCTTCAAAAAAATTATTATATTTTTTCGAAAAATGTTCTAAAACTTATAAATTCACATAGAAAATAATATCATAAAAAAGATGCGTGCAAAATTTCAGGGAGATCGATCAATAACTTTTCGAGTTATCGTGTACGCCAATTCGAAAAATATAGTTTTGAGAAAAACGCGTGTAAAGTTTGAATACAACGTAACTATACCTCTCCCAGCGCTCGAACGCAAAGAATAGGGTCGTCACGGTTGACGATCTATAATATTATATAAGAAATACGTAAATTTAAGTTCTAACATTTTTTTACATATTCTTAAAGGAGCATATTAACATTTTATGAAATTCTTTTTTTTTTCGAAGCCTTACAAGTGTCTGTCGCCTTAAACAGCTACCTGCAAAATAACTAAACAAACGTGGCCTAATTTCAACAAATCCAAAACTGACGAGTTGTTAAGACAACCATGAACAGTCAGCTTTAAAATTTTTCCTCTCCTTCTTCTCCTTCTTCTTGCTCTTCGTCTTCTTCTTCTCCTAGCGTCACAGTCCTTGGTGAATCATTGCTTCCTTCACAGCTTCTTGCCATCGATCTCGATTTACAACCACTTCCCTCTGACACTGCATGCGCATTTTCCTAAGACCAGCTTCCACATATTCTAGCCACATTTTCCTCGGGCGTCCCCTTCCTCTTTCTCCGAATCTTGTACCTTTCTCGTTAATCGCTCCCTTCGCATTCTAACCACATGTCCCTAATCCATGTTCCCATCTAAGTCGTTGAGTCTTAGTACATCTTATAATAATTTCTTTCTTAACTCTGTCTTCCAGTTCGGCATTGTGCCTAATGCGACAAGTGCCATCTGCCAGTCCAAGCGGACCATAGATCTTTCGGAGCACTCTTCTTTCAAGGCATCTTAGCTGTTTTGTCTCGTTAGCTTTCAGCGTCCATAGTTCACAGCCATATGTAACCACAGGTTGTATCATTAGATGTGGAAACTGCAATCAAGAAGAATCTAACGAAACAGTCCTTCAGTATCTGTGTGAGTGCTCAAGTTTGGGTGCTCTACGACATAGAATGCTGGGGTAGTTCTTGAATATAAACTTGAAAGAAATTGCAGAAAAGAAAATAGATGATATAGACAGATTCAAAATCAAATCAAGATTGTTAGTTCGAGTATTAAATAGCAGTGGTTCTACAAGGTGAAATCCAAAATACACAAGACTGGTGTCATAAAAATGTTTTTGATGGCGCCATCTTTTTAATGAGTTAGTGGGTTGGAAGTTACATCCTTAGCTGACTTTCAGTGAAAGCTTGGTGACGTTATTGCGTCTAAAGTGTCAGTATGTTTGTGTCATCGGTACAAAAATGAGTTTCGAACAAAGAGCTAATATAAAATTTTGTTTTAAAATCAATAAAACATTTACCGAGACATTTGAATTGATGAAAAAAGTTTATGGCGATGATTGTCTATCTTGTGCCAGAGTTCGTGAGTGGTTTACACTTTTCAGAGATTGTTGTGAGGACATAAATGACAACGAACATACGGGCCGGGCCGCCCATAATCAATAATCACCGAAAACTCCATCGAAATTGTTCGTAAACTTATCAAAAATGAACCAAAATCATCGTTGAAACTCATGGAATCGGAGTTGAATATCCCCCAAACATCGGTTTATCGAATTTTCACTGATCATTTGGGCTTACGAAGGGTCTGTGAACATTTCATTCCGCACACGTGAACTGAGGACCGAAAATTGCTCAGAATTCAACATTCGAAAGACCTCATTAAAGAGGCAAGAAAACACGAGCATTTCCTTTGTAGCATTGTACATGGTGATAAAACCAGATGTTTCCAACATGAAGTGCCGAATGGGAGGCCCCAGACGGGCCAGCTCGCAAAAATCGCCTTTGGAGAAGTCAAAAATCAAGTCGATGTTCACTTGTTTTTACGATTCCAAGGGAATTGTCCAGAAGTAGTTCAGGCCTATGGGCCAAACCGTCAATGCAATTTTCTATCTTGGCGTTTTGAAGCGTTTGTTGAATGGCATTCGTCGAAGTCGTACTGAATGCCGCGAAGGAGGAAGCTGGCGCTTATTGCATGATAATGCACCATCTCATCGATCCACTCTTGTGACTGATTTTTTGACTAGAAATCGCATTTAAACCATCAATCACTCATCATATTCACCTGATATGGCTCCCTGAGACTATTCAGAAAGTTGCATTTGGTCATGAAAGGAAAACGTTTTGCGTCTGTAGAGGTCATCTAAAAAGTTTGTGCCGACATCCTGAATGACATCCCGATCAATGACTTGAAACACTCTTTTGAAAAGCTTTAAGATCGCGCAAAAGGCCAGAGGGGACAATTTTTATTAAATAAACTCGAAGTTATCAGAACAATTTTCATTGTGAATTGTCAATTGTCGTTTCTATTTTAGCGCAGTCTTGTTTATTTTGGAATTCACCTTGTACAGGTGGTGTATCAAAATTAATGTGCTATTGTGCTAATTGGGTCTGAGTTGTGTCACTCAGGCAACATCTCTCAACCAAGCTAGAAATAGCAAACGTATTTCTGTGTATTTGGTCGAATTAGAAGGGAGTCATCTACTCAGCTAAAGTCTTACTTCGGACCTGAGCTGTCAATAATTGTCCCATCTAAAGAAAGTAACCGCCAAAAAATGCCCAGCTTTGGCCAGTGTGAGATGAACGGGATGACGCCAGATCACACACATCGATAAGAACTAGCTAGACAAGCCGGGAGTTTAATTGGGAAGTTCATGTTCATCTCTCTTTTACCCTGGATTTGGTATCAATTTCGTCCTACATCTTCCTGATTGAGCTGTGTCTATTGTGTGCTCTTTTATAATATTCAGCTTGGCTTCTCTCTCGATTGCATCCGAATACTTCGTCATCAGGCTCATTTGGGCTCCCGGGCACAGCGGCATAGAGGGAAGCTGCTGGGCTGATGAGCTGGCTAGACAGGGAACTTTGGAGACGGTTTCGTCGCGAAATGAGAGAATTGGGGTTCCCCTGAGAACCTGTGGTCTGCTCCTGGAAAGATGGGCCTCGAGTCAACTCAGCGAGCTCTGGGCTAGTACGCAAACGTGCAAGGTCGCGAGATCCTTCTGGCTACGGGTAGATCGGGGACGATCAAGGGAACTCCTTAGGCTAACAAAGCCCCAGCTCTCGAATTTGGTGGTCATCCTTACCGGACATTGTCCGTTAGGTGTTCATGCCGTGAGACTTGGGATTGCCTCAAGTCCGTTCTGCAGAAACTGTCTGGAGGACGAGGTGGAATCATCTCAACACCTTCTTCTCAGCTGCCCTGCTCTCGTCTGGCAAAGACTTTGACATTTGGGCTCTCACTTTTTCACTACGCCTGCGGATATAGCCGGTGTAAAAATCATAAATTTGGTGAAGTTCATCAGTAGCTTGTTACGGCTAACTGCGAACACAAATCAGCCACCGTCGGCGTCGTCGTATAATGTATTGTCATCATAGTCTCTAATCCCAAGACTCCCTCTTCCTTCCCTTCTCCCTGGCACCACAACGGACGAATTTTTTAATATTTGTCCAACTGAGCCCTTAGCTAGGGCAGCCATTTAATCTAACCTAACCTATAATATTCTGCTTCGCCTAAGGATCATAGAATCTAGCTTAGTTTTCAGTAAGAATCCATTTTGAGCGCATGAATAACTAGAATGCAGTTAAAAGATATGTTGAAGGCGTATTACAGAGAAACAAGATAGACCT
Source organism: Anastrepha obliqua (assembly GCF_027943255.1). NCBI lineage: Eukaryota > Metazoa > Arthropoda > Insecta > Diptera > Tephritidae > Anastrepha > Anastrepha obliqua. The sequence continues at coordinate 15,564,661 of NC_072893.1, forward strand.
CGACGCAGTCCAACAAATCGCAACCTCGCAGACAGGCGTATAAGAAGACGAGCCAAAAGCATGTTGGACCCCGATGTGGGTGAATAAAAGTTGTCCACTTCATGGACGTCGTTCTGGACCCTCCCGAAGAAATGCAGAAAGTAATTGCGGGAAGAGAAGAAAGAGAAGGAATTGTTTTAGTGGCCACACACACGACGCACTAGACGACGGTCGCTGTAAGTGTGAAGGCATTTTGAACCCTAGCTCACCCGTCAAAATAAAATATCCTCGTACGCAGTAAAAAAGTGGCTAGCAGGATGAATGAACCTTCAGCTCTTGACACCCAATGAGCTCACTGCACTTCATCATCCTCCAGTGAGTATTTGCTAGCATCTAATGAATCTAAGACTCATTTAGCTTTAATTTAGTTAACCAGCACACAAAATTATTAAAAGAAATCATAAATCCAATTTAAAGCAAAATTCTAATCTCATTATTTCATTGAATTTAAGCCACAGCCACGTGCAAATCCCACATAAATGCCCACAATTAAGACTAAATCATGAATGCGGGAATGAGCCTAAGCAAGAATCGCAATTTAATTCCACTTATTGAACAATCAAATCGAATGCCAGCAACGGCAATTCACTCCACTCAACACCCAACCAAGGAGGCCGCCTGCTCATTTCGCTTCCACCGCTCCCAATTGTCCGCTCATTTGTGGGGGCCTACGCAGTTTGCTTGCAAAAAAACCGAAAATAAAATGAAAAAAGAAAAAAATCAAAAATACTCCAATGTCACCAAAAGGCAAATAAAGGACAGGCAGCGAAGGCAATACGGGCGTGCAAAGCAGAGTAAGCAAAGAAAGTAATATCATTAATAGGATTCATAAAAAGGATAACACGCCGTAAATAATGGCTACAGTCTCAGCGCACAACTCAGAAATACAAAGCAACAACTTGGCAGCAACAGACGAGAGTCTACCAACCACCCCCCCGCCAAACATCTCCCTGTCAATACGCCACAATTTGGTTGCTTCGACATTTTCATTTTCATTCATTTCATTTTCAGTTATTGCGATATTGCCATTGAAAATCCAGGCACGTACGTATTCAATTACTTGTTGAACTTGTTGCGGCCACATTGCGGTGTATGCTCGCATTACGCCGCAGAAGAAGTGAATGGTTCGAGCGCTGGAATTGGCGAGCGCGGTGGCAAATTTCGGCTTTTAAAAGTGGGAAATCATATTTTCTGTTATTGCTGCTGAATGAGATTATTAAATTGATGCGCTGTGTGAGTGTGAGTGTAGGAATATGGCTGAGATTACCACATGCACACCTCACCACATCCATACATACATACACTCGATTCGAGCAGTGAGTCCTTTGGTGGCACAGAAGCACCAGTGGCAGTAGCAGCAGCAGCCAAACAATGAAATAAACAGATACAAACAGATAAATGTAGCAAACAGATGTTTGCAGAGACAATGAAGTCGACAGCTCAGTATGTCTGGCTGACAGCCTAGCAAGCAGACTACGGCGAGGAATTTAAAAACATTTTGTTGCCGGCGAGCAGCTGAAATCGAACTGGCCGTGCATTGGTTGACTATGAAGTATATTAAGGCGTATTGTGGTGCATTTTGGCGCAAATATTCGATAATTCCAGTAGTCTGTGAAAGTTGCATTAAAGGGGTTAAGCAACTCTCTTTCTTCAATAAATATTTTTTTGTTTGTTAATGGATAGAATTTCAAAAAAGATGGGCCAACAGTTTATGTTCACAAAAGATTTCGAAGTGCTCAATTTTTTCACATTTTTTGCAGATGCCACGGAAATATTCGAATTGTTCAAGTGTATCTTTTTGAGTTTCTCGATCTGCCGTAAAAACTGCCGTATAACTCAGAAACTAATTTCGATTCTGCGCGAAAAAACAACGCTCAAGAAATAAAGGAAAATAATGTGAATTACTTGTAGTATCAGGTATTAGGGCGGTCATGTCGCGAACGAGTTATGATAAAGAAAAAAATTAAATTATTTTTGGAAGTGAAACTTCTTAGTCATCGATGGACGAGCGAGAACGGAGAGTAAAATTTCAAGAACATGCAACGTTTTGTTCCGCGAGATAGAAAAAAGATATAATGTAGAGAAAAAGGAGAGAGAGAGCTATACCTTATATATACAGTTAGTAACAGAAGTAAGTATACGCCGGACACGTTTTCGATTTTCCTCCAATCGATTCCTTCAAACAACCTAAGTTATAACAAAATTGTGTTTTATTTACATGAATGATATACAAAAATCAAATTTAATCCAACTAATGACAAAATTTTAAAAAGGAACAAAATTATAGCTTTTTATATTAAACTTTATAAAAATTCATGTCTCAAAAGTAAGTATACAGTTCATTATATTATTAATTTGTGACATCAAAAACATAATTAAAATCAAATCCTAGTATTTGGTAGGATGATCATTAGACTTAACAATCGCTTTAAATCGTGATGGCATTGATTTCACCAAGTTTTCAGTTACAGGTATTTTATTCCATTCCTCTTGAAGGACGTTTTTCAATTGTTCCTCATGACGTATTTGCCGCATTAAATGTTCCTATAAATGTTCGATTGGGTAGGTATCCGGGGACTGTGGCAGTGTTTTCAGCTGTTTTCGCACATTGTATAACAGCCACTCTCGTACAATGCTGGATGTGTGCTTGGGGTCATTATCCGGCTGGAAGATCAACGTTCCTCCAAGGCCCAATTTCGTAGCCCTTTCCTTTAAATTATTTTTCAAAATATTTAAATAATATTTTCGATAAATAACAAATTTCCAACCCCGTTTGCAGCCATACATTCAAAAACCATCACAGACCCCCTCCATGCTTCACAGCGCCGGTCATATTGTTTAGATCCAATTACGCGTTAATTTTTCTCCAAACTTTTTCACAGCCATCTGATCCACGATACTGAACTTACACTCATCAGAAAATATGACTTGGTTCCAAAACGTTTGGTCATATTTTTCAAGATCTTTTGCGAATAAAATCCGTTTACACGACACTACTCACGAACGGCTTTTTCCTAACATTGCACCCATGATAATCAGCTCTATGCAAAACCCGGCGAATAGTTTGGTTGCTGAATTGTTTTCTAGTCGGTATCTAAAATGTACAGCAAAATTAAGGTGCATATGAAAGCTTATCCCAGTACACAATTACCATGTGTAAAATATTTTGATTGCATATTAAGGAAAGCGTTAGCGTCAAACAATTCCATAAATCAGGCTCCTGTATACTTATTTATGTTACTAACTGTATCTTACATACACTTTAGGCTATTTTTCCTGAGTTTTCTCCATGCGTTGCTAATTTCTAGTAAGAAATAACACTGCCTACTTTTTGGCGCTTGTTTGTTGGTGCAAACTTGTGGAAAATATATTTTTGGTGCCTACTGTTTGGGGCGTTTTTTGGTCCCAATTTTATTGGCGTTCTTTTGGTGCCTAATTTTTTACGCTTATTTCCGTTTCCCGGCTAGTGCTTGTGCGTACGTTAAAGTGCTATCGTTTGTGCGGGTGATAAACGTTAGGAGTAGTGCGCGTTGTTGCCACGATTTGTGTTCGGCGTTTACCTACACCGGTCGACCCTTCTCCGTATTTTGTCCATTTTGTCTATTTGTATTCTCTGCAAATGTTGTGAATTTAATTAGATATAAATTCTCTCTCTCTCTCTCTCTCTCATTCTGTCTCGGGGCTCTCCCTCTTTCTTTGTCTGCCTTGAAAGTTTCACTTCTTTTATGTGTACTACGCTACACGCACTTTTTTTATTTCAGTCACTTATTTCTGAATTTTTTTTCTTTATATGAAATTTGACCCTCCATCAGTTAAGCCCGCAATATGCCCACCGGTTACTTCTTCAATGGAAGAATTATATAATACCTTTTTGAATAGCTAAAAAACCTAGAATTTTTAAAATACTTTGTAGAAAAGCTTTCAAATAAATTTACTTTTTTTAATGATGTGGATTAGGAAACATTAAGTGAAAAATTGGAAGTCCAACACTTAAATTTTTCTAGATATTTTGCAGGTTTGTACTTCGAAGTCATGTCATTTTTTGCGCTCTACTCATCACTCTACCTCATCTAGACCCAGTTCTCGTATTAAACTTAAGATAGACCTGGATTGAACTCAGCGTATGTACCTTTCTTCCGGCTGCAAGTACCCGAAAAGTCTCAACCTTTTCCCACTATGGCGCTGCATGCAAGGAAAACGTGCATTAGAGTCCCCGGGTATTGGTCACAGAAATGACAAGGCTCAGTTGGCTGTATACCGATCATGTGCAGATGATTGCAGTCTGCAATGACCAGTGAGAATGCCCGCGATTATTCTCAGTTTATCCTAAAGGAGGGTTATTAGTTTCGCAAACATCTTATTATTGTTGCCCGCCACAGTAAGGATTTGCTTGGCGTAACACTGTAATTTGGTGCCAGCTAACCTTTTTTAGCCTCAGCTCTTCACTCCCAAGCTTCTCCTTGGCTAGAGACAATTCGTCCGCTACTTCGTTCCCAGTTATTCACCTGCATCCTGAGGCCCAAATTAGCCTGATGCGATTGTGCGTTCTTAACAAATTCTGTTTCTCGATACACTCAAGAACCAGTAAGGACTTAATCTGAAAGGATGGCAAAGCCTTGAATTCCGTCTGCCAGTCGCTCAGAATAACAATTCGCTCATTCCGGAAGTTCCTATCTCAGTTTATCTCTGCTTGGAAGATGCCTATCCAACAGTTTATCAAGCATCTATTTTTAACTGTCATGTATGGGTTAAAATTTTGTGGATGATTTTTTTTACTTTTAACCAAGAGTAGAAGAAAACCAATTCAAGCCTCGAAGAAAATAATGCTTTTTGACATCATCACATCTAAGCAAATCAATCAGAAATTACCGAAATAGTAATACCACTGTTTTGCGACCAGTTTTCGGTTGTTGTTGCTTATCTGTGAGAAAAATTGTTTGCCGGTGTGTGCTCATTTTCTTGGTTACGGGGGTGTCAATTAGTATAGGGTAGGCCATGTAAAATGTACTTTTTGAATCGGCTATAAAAAAAATTAACCAATATTTTTTCAAACTTTTTTTTATTTTGAAGATTGAACATTGTCATTTATGGATGAAAAATTATATCCTTCAAATGACTGTCACGACTGGCTTTACAGTAGGCCATTCGATCAACCCAATTTTTAAGCACATTTTCGATTGTTTGGGCTCCAATTTCATGAATGGCAACTTCGATTTCGTGTTTTAAAGCATGAATCGTCTCTGGATGGTTTGCATAGCATTTGTCCTTAACGGCTCCCCACAAAAAAAAATCCAACGGACTTAAATCACAGCCCCGAGGCGGCCAATTGATATCGGAATTCAAAAACGGTAGCCAAAAGTTCGAGTGTAACTTTGGCAGTGTGACAAGTTGCATCGTCCTGTTGAAAGCAAATGTCGTCCATGTCATCGTTTTCAATTTTTGGAAACAACTCGTTGAGCATGTCACGATAACGCTCGCCATTTACTGTAACCGCGGAAGAAGAAGAAGACTCACCACTTTGGAAATAGGTTTTCAATATTTCCCAATTTTGTTCAAGCGTATAGCGTCCGATTTCGTAAATGTCAAACCTTTAAGTAAATTTTGAACACATTTGACATGTATTTTGTGTTAATATACTATTCTCAAAAAAATAGGTGGTTCAAAAAGCAAACGCTATATGGCCCCCCCTGTACATTAACATCTACAATAAAACCATTTTTCTTGCTTGAATTTCTTTCATACATTTTTAGAAGAAAAAAATTCCGAAAGCTTTCATCAGCCTCTAGAGTGGCCTACATCTTTAGTTGATAAACAGATTCGCGTGTCTACAGGAGATAGGAGTTCCGCAAGTTATTTATATAAGCTCTGGGTTCTATATACCTCGCTCCAAACTGGTACAAATTTGACCAGTTTTGGGCTACTTTCCATTTTTTAATGTTCACTTCATTTATTCATTAGTTTTTCTTTTTTTGTTTTTTGCAATATAGCTCCTTTATTAACAAATGCCTCCGCCTCATCATCATCATCAGCAAGAACGCACTGTGGAGATTAACGAACAAGGTAAATCAAACGCAGAAAGTGGCGCTGGGTTGATCACACATTGAGAAAACTACCAAATCGCATCACAAGAATGGCACTGGACTGGAACCCGCAAGGGAGTAGAGGTCGACGTCGACCAAAAACACTTGGAGAAGGTTTATGTCATGGGCGGTGCAAAAACAAAAGCGCAGAACCGTGTACGATGGAAGAGTCTAGTCGAGGCCCTATGCTTCCGAGCGGAGTGAACAAGGAAGAAAAAAAAACTGTCTAATAAAAACCATATTTGCACTAAACGCATATCAGGTGTCCAAAATTGAGCCTCACATTATTGCTTTCAAAAACTTGGGATAAAGAGCCATAAAAACGTGGTTCAGCGCAAAAAAAAAAAAAATACATCACTAACTAATCTCATACATTTCAATATCAAATACAGATTTAAAGGCATTGAAACTCCCTCAAAAAATTCATAGATGGCTCAAAGTAGTAATTTTAGTGAGCTAAATGGAGTGTGTAATGAACTTAAATTTATGTGAAAGTCGAAGCACTGTGGTGTTGGATACACACGCAGAAAAGCTAAGTTTACCATTCAGTCCCCATTGCAGAAGCTGTGGGGATCTTTCAGAGAAATAGACTGTTGAGCACTTCTCTGTAAATGTTCGGGTTTCGGAGTTAAATTAAGATGTCTGGATGCTCCTTTCTTCAACAGCTCTGGCTGGCTGTAGATATCTGCCCAGTGGAGGTCTCATAATGCTACCAAAACGGCGCTTTAGTGCTACTTGGGATGTACCAGAGTGTTATTTTAACCATTTTTCCAACCTAACAAACTGGGCAGAGAAAATATTATAAAAAATTAAAGAAACTTGAAACTTAAAACTTGCTCCTTATTATACCAAAATGTAATAAACTGCATACCAAAAATCTGTTTAGAAATTTTAATTAAAAAAAAGGAATTTTCGTGAAAAGTTTGTAAATTTTTTTAAACTCTTTTATACAGCTTCGAGCTTGAATTTATATGTATAGGGTCCGCCATATAACTTTACGGAATTAAAAATGCTATAAAAAAGAAACTACTCAATATTTTTCCAAACTGTTTCTTTATTTTGAAGTACAATCCTTCCGGTTAATGATGGAACACAACTTCATTCATATGGCTGCCATATGGCGTCATACCAAGGTCTTTAGGCAAAATTCGTCTCAATGATGTCTCCGAAATGTCCAATTGTTGAGAACGGCGGTGAACTGATGTTCCTGGTGATTCACGAACACTCTCGGCCACAGCAGCAATATTTTCGGGTGTACGCACGGTGTTTGGTCGGTCACGCGTTGGTTTGTCAATAAGCAACCCAGTTTCTCTTACCTTTTTCGCAAAGTAACGCACATGCGTTTCATTCGGTACTTTTCTTCTTCCCATTACCGTACGGAATTTTCGTACACATTCTGCAACATTACCATGATTTTCAAAGAAATGTCGCAATATTTCCCAGCGTTCTTTGAGCGTATGCACAACCATTTTCGTTCAGCGGAAGAATAAAACTAATTTTCTGTCAAATCAGATGACAGCTAAGTGTTATCATTCTTCAAATAATCTCTTCTTCTGGTGGCGCTATAACCGCTTACGCGATTTTGGCCGAGTTTAACAAAGCGCGCCAGTCGTTTCTTTCTCCTGCTAACCGGCGCCAGTTGGATCAAGTGAAGCCAAGTCCTTCTCCACCTGATCTTTCCAACGCAGAGGAGGCCGCCCTCTTCCTCTGCTACCACCAGCTGGTAACGCATCGAATACTTTCAAAGCCGGAGCGTTTGTATCCATTCGGACGACATGACCCAGCCAACGTAGCCGCTGGATCTTTATTCGCTGCGCTATGTCTATGTCGTCGTAAAGCTCATACAGTTCATTGTTCCATCGTCTGCGATATTCGCCGTTGCCAACGTGCAAAGGTCCAAAAATCTTACGCAGAATCTTTCTCTCGAACACTCCAAGCGTCGCTTCATCGGATGTTGTCATCGTCCAAGCTTCTGCGCCATGCGTGCGGACGGGCATAATGAGAACCTTGTAGAGTGTTAGTTTTGTTCGTCGAGAGAGGACTTTACTGCTCAGTTGCCTACTTAGTCCAAAGTAGCACTTGTTGGCATGATAGATTCTACGTTGGATTTCAAGGCTGACATTGTTATCGGTGTTAATGCTGGTTCCTAAATACACGAAGTCTTTTACAACCTCAAAATTATAACTGTCAACAGTGACGTGGGTGCCGATACGCGAGTGCGCCGACTGTTTGTTTGAAGACAGGAGGACCATTCGCTTTGCCTCTTTATCCAGTTTGGAGAAGGCAGAACTAACAGCGCGGTTGTTAAGGCCGATGATGTCGATATCATCGGCATACGCCAGCAATTGTACGCTCTTATAAAATATTGTGCCTGAGCGATTAAGTTCTGCGGTTCGTTAGATGCTCTCCAACATCAGGTTAAAGAAGTCACACGACAGCGAGTCACCCTGTCTGAAACCTCGTTTGGTATCAAACGGCTCGGAGAGGTCCTTCCCAATGCTGACGGCGCTGCTGGTGTTGAGCAACGTCATCTTACATAGCCGTATTAGTTTTACGGGGATACCAAATTTAGACATCGCGGCATACAGGTAACTCCTTTCCGTACTGTCGAATGCAGCTTTGAAGTCGACGAAAAGATGGTGTGTGTCGATTCTCCTTTCATGGGTATTTTCCAAGATTTAGCGTATTGTGAATATTTGGTCGATGGTAGACTTTCCAGGTCTGAAGCCACACTGATAAGGTCCAATCAGTTGGTTGACGGTGGGCTTCAGCCTTTCACACAATACACTCGCTAGAACCTTATAGGCGATATTTAGTAGACTAATCCCGCGGTAGTTGGCACAAATTGCAGGACCGCCCTTCTTATGGATTGGGCAGAGCACACTTAAATTCCAATCGGCAGGCATGCTTTCATCCGACCATATTTTGAATAGGAGCTGATGCATACACCTTTCCACCTCCTCGCCGCTATGTTTGAATAGCTCAGCCGGCAGTCCGTCGGCGCCCGCGGCTTTGTTGTTCTTTAGCCGCGTTATCGCTATTCTCACCTCGTCATGATCGGGTAGCGGAACGATAATTCCGTCGTCAACGATTGGGGTATCGGGATCTTCACTTTCTCGGTGACACTCTTTAATAGGTTCGAGAAGTGTTCCCTCCATAATTCAAGATTGCTCTGTACGTCAGTCACCAGTTCGCCGTCTTTGTTCTTACAGGAAAACGCCCCGGTGTTAAAACCTTCTGTAAGCCGCCGAACTTTCTGGTAGAATTTTCGGGCGTTGTTCCTGTTGGCCAGCATTTCAAGCTCTTCGCACTCACGTATTTCGGTCTCCTATTTCTTCTTTCGGATAATACGTCTCTCTTCCTTTTTCAGCTCTCTGTAGCGATCCCACATGGCTCGCGTTGCGCCCGATCGCAGCGTGGCTCTATAGGCGTCATCCTTTCTTTCTGCGGCAGCATGACATTCCTCGTCGTACCAATTGTTTTTTCGGGCTCGCCGGAATCCGATTTCTTCTTCGGCGGCGGTACGTAGAGAACGAGAAATGTTGCTCCATTGCTCGTGCATGCCGGTTTGTTTGGCGGTACTCTCTGAGATCAGGAGTGAGAGTCGAGTGGCGAATCTTCTGGCTGTCTGTTGTGATTGCAGCTTTTCGATGTCGAACATTCTTAGCGATATGTCAAATTAGCGATATGTTAAAAACACGGGCTTTGATGCGGATTGTTGCGAGACGCTCGTCCACCGGAGTGAACGACAGTACTGGGCGACGAAGTCTCTCTCCCACAACAAATCCGACACCGAATTTGCGCTCCTTTACATGGCAGCTGTAGTAGACGTCGCAAGGCCCTATGGTTTTCTTTCCTTGCCCCGTCCATCGCATCTCTTGGATGGCAGTGATGTCAGCCTTTACTCTCACGAGGACATCAACCAGCCGGGCAGAGGCACCTTCCCCATTAAGGGACCGGACATTCCAGGCGCATGCCCTCAAATCATAGTCCTTAGTTCGTTTGCAGGGGTCGTCATCAGTATAGGGAGGTCTCATCCGAGGCTTTTTTAAACTTTTCATTGGGGGGGATTTTTAAGTGGCGGGTCCCAAACCCAACGCACAACCAGTTATCCTGGAATGTTTCGCCTTCTCACGGATGTTCGGAAGCTACTCAGAGGATACGTGGGCTAATCCCGGCCGTTGTGAGCTGCTTGAATCATATGCAGAAAAATCGTCCTGGCCATTCCCAAGTGAATGGCGATCAGTAACTTTCCCCACTTGCGTGGCCTTCTACACATGGAACCATCCACCAAAATTTTTTTAAAAATAATAATGGGCTTTAAAAAAGTTTGGAGAACCGTTCAAAATGTTGATGCACTGTCGTTAGTCACGGAGCGTAGTACGTTTTTTACGTACTCGTATTACCTTTTCACCTAATTTGAACAATATTTTTGCATCAGAGTGGTCATCGACGACATTGCGCTGGTCCATTTTACTCAACCAAGTATGAATGCGAGTCTGTTTGGAGCGAACATTACCTCAAACGGAGAACAACGCTAGAGGGCCTTTTTTGCGGCCATAACTGCATTCCATATTGCATTACTGCTTCTCGTCCCTATTCGCCAAGTTATTTAACGCTATTTCATATGTCTATCTTGTACAGGGTGGCACAAAATGAATCATCCAATTTTATTTTTCAATAAATTTTTTACGCGTTCCATTACTTGTCTGTTCGTACACTGCATCTGTCTGGTCAAATATGATTGACGTACATCAGTTTACCCAAAGCATGAATGCTCTCTGGCACGAACCTTTCCGCTTTTTGTGCGGACTTCATTCAAATGGTAGATGAAAACACTCGGAGCCAGCCTCACCTTAATTAATAACTACACACACATACATATGTATGTAGGTGTGAATGCTTATTTTTAATTTTCATTCCGCATGCGAGATTTAGGCTGTATTTATGATTAATTTTCCACAGTTTCTGCGGAGTGGGAGCCAAAATGAAGCGATTTCATTATTTATATTTTTTCGTAAGGCTTTCACCTGCTGACGGCTTTTAAGCTTTTTAACCAAGTTTAAATACAATTAAAGGCAAATATAAACAGAACTCTTTCATTAAATGTTAATTGTATTTAACAAAAGTTGAAATATGCAAGCGCGTACTTACGTACATACAATAACACTCATACAAATACAGGCATGCACTTCCAGTTGTATGTGCAGATATTTGTAATGAAGAAAAAAAATGCAATAAATGTTTGTGAATTATAACAAAGTATAAACTTTTGAACTTTTTATGCATTTTTGGGGATTTCTTTTTATTTTTGAGATTTTAGCACAAATGCGTTAGCTTAAGCGTGGAGCTGCAATATATTTTCATTTGATATTAACATAGTGATAACAGTGGCACAGACTTACTCTAAATTACAAAAGTGGAGAACGGAAAAACAATTTTAGAGAGTTATTTTCTTATTTTTTATTTAAGGGGTTACATAGGATTAGAAATTTCAAAAATTCGGTTTTTTTGTGTTTTCGATATTTCGAAAGAATAGTCTTAAGAATGTACTGTTAACGTTTCATGCGGAAATTTCCAATATTATAGCTTCTACCGCCCATTAACTAGGTAGAGAGCATCCCGCGCGCTTCTGTACCACAAACTTTAAACTCGTTTTTCTTGAAACTACTTTCTCCGGCACGGTCCGCATATAACTCATATAGTTTTTAATATTTTTTGATGCGGTTTTTTGAAGTGAAACTTCTTAGGCGTCGATGGACGAGCGAGAACGGAGAGTAAAATTTCAAGGCAATGCAACGTTTTGGGCATTTTTGTTCCGCGAGAGAGAAAAAAGGTATGACGTAGAGGAAAAGGAGAGAGAGAGAGCTGTACCTTATATACTTTATAGTATTGTAATTTACCGTCACAAATCCATCCATTTTCGGTTGATTATTTGCTGTTAACCGTCTGATATTTGACAGTTAATATCAGGTCAGTCCATAAGACATTTTTTGAAGATGGTTTTAAAATTAATAAAAAAAATGTTTAAAGTATTTATTAATCAATAATATATTTTCCTTTATTATTTACAATGTGTTCCCACCGTTTAGGCAAATTTTTAATTCCCTGCTGAAAAAATTGTTTATCCTTGGGGCCAAAATACGCTTTGAGATCCCTTTTTATTGCTTCTTTTGAGGAGTAGTTGTTGTTACTCATATGGGAGTGAAGTCCACGGAAAAGGTGATATTCACAAGGTACAATATCGGGAGAGTATGGTGGATGCGGCATTAGCTCCCATCCCAGCTCGTTCAGCTTGCCTAATGTTTGCCTTGCGGTATAAGGTCTTGCGTAGTCGTGGTAAAACAAAACTTTGCGTCTATTCACTAAAGACAGTCGATTTGTTTTAAGTGCCTCATTCAGGTTTGATAGCTAATGGGAATAATAATCAGCAGTTATCGTCTGGTTAGGTTCCAGAAGTTCATAATAAACAATACCGGCCATATCCCACCAAATAGACAGGAGAATCTTCTTGGGGTGAAGGTCATCTCTAGGTGTCGGTTCTGGTGTCTCATCTTTATCTAACCATTGGCGTTTGCAAACAGGATTATTGTGAAGAACCCATTATTCACCACCAGTAACGATACGGTTCAAAAAACTTTCATTGTCAAGCCGTTGCAGCAGCTGCGAACACACATTCACTCTCTGCTGAAGGTTGGCGAGGGAAAGTCTGTGCGGAACCCATTTTCCCAGCTTTGAAACTTTTCCCAACTGAACCAGGTGCCTGTGAACTGTTCCATGCGATGAATTTCACCTCAGAGCTATCATAGTTATAGTTGTTGTTGTTGAAGGGGTTCAGTATTGCTGTACAAATAATCACAATTAGCGATTAGTGCCGTTTTAGTACTACTGCTCGCGTGAGATGTTTTATTGTTGTTGTTGTTTTTTTATAATTTTTCTCATCAGATCCATTTCATGAGGTCCAAGTATAACACTAAACTTTGCATTTCCACTCCTGAGGTCTCATTAATTTGCTCTAAGAAACTCGTCCTCTAGATGTTGTAAGACGGCTATGTTTTCATTGTTGTAGCGCACGTAGTTATGTTTAGTGCCGAATTTTTTTTTGCTAGCTCATCTGTTATCTCATTGCCCTCTATATTCCTATGATTGGAAACCCGGAATCAGAGTAGTTTGAAGCCAAAGACCAAGCAATTTTACAAGGTATGTGTAGTTTGGATGAAATGGATTTGAAATCTAAGGCCTTGATAACTGTTTTTTTATTGCTCTATAACCGACCATAGCATGCCTTCGGGTTCCCAAAACCGTTATATATTATATTTTCAGCCTATTTTTTCCTCACATATTCAAAAACGTCTTGGAGCTTAGGATGAGCTTTATGGCAAAGCGGAAATGATTGAAACTCGCCATCCGCAACAGCAAACGCAAAATGTTCATAGAGTTCTGCGATGACCTGAGTACTAACCCATAGGGCTTGCTTGTCAAATAGTGCGTAATGAAGCGTAATAGCAGCCAACATGTTTCAACTCTCTTGGCCCAAATTGTGCAAGAACTCTTCCCTGCGCAAGCTGACTTCACTAGGAACCTCGCAACCAATCACTAACATACCAAAGCTAAATGTGGACGAAGTACTCGAAGTACTTGACAAATTGTAAATTTTCCAAACATCGCGCTGAAGAAAGCGATGTCACTAAATTCACATATAAATGCGAGCATTTTCAATATGTACCTGCAAGGCGGCATATTCCCAAATAGCTAGAAACTGCAAAAATTGGTACTTAAACCAAAAACAAAACTTATTTCAAGCACACAGTTTGAAGCACTATACTCCGAAGGGATACACAGGAACTGATGATGATGGTGAAGCACACAGTGCCAAGTACTATTTTTGCTGTTTACAGGTACTTGGAATATTCAGCTGGATAAAAAAATGGAATAGACGCCTAAACCATTTCTTGAGTTGATTTTTTCTATGTTTTTGGACTTGGTTTGGACCAACAACTGTTTGCGGATTAAGTCGCCTAAGCCTAAAAAACATGAGTTATCGTACGCACCGAAGCTTTGAACATCGTGCGATGTTTTTAACGTGAGTACCTGCCATTCCAGAGGTTGTGGGTTCGAATCCCACCTGAAGCATGGTCCTCGGACTTTTCCAAATTTAGCTTCTTTCCCCCTTTCTAATAATTTTCCATTCCAAAAGCATTTTCAAAACTCACTTCTCAAACCCAAACTTATCCTTTCCATCCTCACTCTTGCACAATAGTCAGTGCATCATTTGGATAGTGGCTAGTAAAATAAGGAAAAAACACACAATTACACATTGCATCAGTGGCGCCAACAGGAAGAAGAAGGGGGCAATCGCGGTAATAGTGAAGTCCTCAACCATCTGTGCGATCCTTCTGCCAGAAAAATGTGAGCCACAGATGGCGCTCCAAGCAGTAAGAAGGCGTCGTTCCTAAGCAGCGAAAGGTGGGCATTTCCACTACTTAGGACTGATAGCGGCAGGTTAATCACCTACCCTGTCAGAAATCAAAACAGATTAATGAAACCAACGCAAGACTGAGAAAAAAAGAAGCCTCCCGGCAACGGTTCAACACCACGGTGCTCAAAAGCACAACGCATCAAATCAAAGCGCTGATCAGAGTCCCAAAAACGCAAAAGCATTTAAGGACACCAATTAGCAGTGTGATATGGACACACTAACCACCTTGGTGGGGTTCGAGGCCTATCTGAACCTCTGCCGTACTATGGGTTCGGCACCCGGCTCCCGAAGCCTCGAACAACCAAATGCACCGTTAAATTCGTTCAAGCAGTTAAATGTGTGAAAGTTTGTTTTTTCCAATGGTTAAGTGGTTGCACGCAAGCGCGCACACACATTTATATGACGTTGCACTCAAATGTTGCAGAGTGTGTGGTAAATGGAAAAAGAGAAAACAAAAAAATGAAAATAATAATTGGAAAAAAGCTTAAAGCTGGTAAATCAGTGCAAAAATCTGAAAAACCTGCTGCTAATGAGTCGCAGAAGTCATCAAGCCAACTTTGCCGCGGTGTAGCGTAGCGAGTAGCCAAACCATTTGTAGGAGTTGAAGGCATTTGCTTTAATTGTTTTTTTTTCTTTGTTTTTGTTTTTTGTTTTTTTCCTGTTTTTTTTTTTTTTTGTTCTTTGATTATTTTCACTTAACAGAGAGGTAATAAAAATGGCAATAAATTAAAATCCATTTAAAATGTGGGTATTAAATGTAAGAGATAATAAAATTTCTGAACTGCAAATGGAATTAAATGGAAAGCGTTTTGAGAAATTTTACATTAAGTTAGCTAATAGCGCTTATACTCATATATATGGATACAAATGTGTGTGTGAGTGTGTGTGCAACTAAGTGGCTATGTGAGCATTCATTTAAGCTTGTTTTTTCGTTTTTTGCTTATTTGTTCTATGTCCAGCGCGCACTGCGCATTAAATGTATTTTCTTGCACAGCCACACAGCCACACGCAAATGCGCAATGAAATAAAAATACGCTGAGCGCACACAAACATGCACGCAAACAAGCAAACAAAAAATGCTAGCCAGGCATATCTACACAATTGGGCCACTTAAAATTTCATATGCTGCTCACACACACACACACATACATACACAAACACATAAACATACATACATAGTTATGCAAACAAACCCATTTAAGCTTCTCATGAGCCGCACACAGTAGCCACTGGCGCCTGCATATTCACGCGCTTACATTAATCCGGCTAAATTAAATTTTCACTTAATTTGTAATAAAAATTAACATATTTTCAGCATTTGCGCAAAATACCAGGATTAGCATATTTTCTCGTTTCTCTGGTCCTCCCCTTCTCCTTGCCCTCCTCGTACTCAACAACAGCCGCAAATGACGGTTGAGTTTGATGACGAAAATGTGGCTACGTGGCTTCACTGAATAGCGATCTTAATGCATTTAACAGTGTATTAGAGGTGAGGATGAGGTGGTATCCGGTGGGTTGTGGCATTCGCTGGGCTGTGGCATTCGGTGAGCTGTGCTGCTGGTTTCGGCTTTCGTTGCTTGATGCTTTGCTTGATTTGCCCAACTATATTACATTCACGGCGTCACAAAGCGTAACCACAAACAAAAAGCTATTTAAATTCACCCATCATTGGGTAAGCTAAATTTCAATGCCCAGCTCTCGTCGGTTTCCTCTAGAGAAATGCAATGCAGCCCTTATCGGAGGCGTAAAAAATTGCGCTTTTATATTTAACATTTTCATTATTTTATAATATATTCGAATGTAGTACATCTGCCATGCCACAAGCAGCACTCACAGTTTACACCTGCTGTGGCTTTTTTTTATATTGAATAGAAGAGGCACTTAATATGTTTTATTGCACCAGTTTACGGAGAAAAAGGCCAAGAACAAGAACATCCAATTCGTATGTAAAATCGGCAAGGGGGTTGGGAAGGAAGTAGCGGTCTAACGGCCAAAAAAATTCAAGAACCAGACCATAAAATTCCTTTATGAAATCGGTCAAAGGAACCAAAAATATAGAGAAATGGCTCTCGAACTATTGCCAAATAACAGCGAAGGAAACGATAGAAAGTACACATTTCTACTTTGATAAAGCACTTTGATCGGTTGACGGATTCTCCAGAAAATGATAGAAATAGCAATAAAAACTGATTGGTCAATTTTGCTATATGCCATGGAAATATGGACCATAAAACTCTCCGACATGAATAGACTGGAAGAATTTGAAATGTGGCTTATCCGGAGATTGCTCAAGATACCATGGACCGACCACGTTTCAAATGAAGAAGTGCTGCGAAGAGTTCACGTCGGTAGACAACTAATCACGTGCATCAAACGACGAAAAACTTGATATTTGGGGAAAATTCTACGAAACTCGCAATATGAACTGCTGCCACTCTCATATTGCAGGACAAGATTGAAAGAAGAAATTGGTTGAGGAATATAAGGCAGTGGTATACGGTATACAACGTGTTGGTACCCTCTTGGAAGCAGCTAGAGACCGCGAATTATTTTCAAATATAGTTCAAATTTTAAATTAAAAAAAAAAAAACAAAATTGTTATTACTTTTAAATTGTATAATCGCTTACATTCGATTACGAAGAGCAAATAAAGAAGAAGAAAACTGATTTTTGGACTCACCGAGGCACAATGGGGATTTTTCCACCAATTTTGTTCAAAAATCCGAAAGAAAGCAATTTTTGGACAGATTTTGTTATTTTTTTTAAATGCTCGTCAACGATTTTAAAAGAGGCTGTCTAGAACAGAATTTCATTTTTTTATTGGCAACGAATTCTGACTTAGCAATAACAAAAAGTCAAAGATCAATTTTTTTCTTAAATTTTTCCGGTGAATATTCTAGGCTTCTCCATTAAGGGGACAGATACCTGTAAAATTTCGAAAAAAACATTTTTTTCTCTCATAAAATGTTAACATAATTCTTTAAGAATATGTCAACCACTTTTTAGAACGTAAATTTAAGTATTTCTTAGATTATAGATCGTCAACCCTGACGACTCCATTCTTTGCGTTCGAGCGTTGGGAGAGGTACACGATAACTCGAAAAGTTATTGACCGATCTCCCTGAAATTTTGCTCACATCTTTTCTATGGCATTACTTTCTGTGTGAATTTACAATTTTTTTAAATTTATTTATTTATTTATTTATTAGAATTTACAAATTTTTAAATTTATTCGAAAAAAAAATTTTTTCGAAGCAAAAATGTTAAGAAAATTAGCCCCAAAATTCATTTTTTTCTTGAAGCATTTTAATCCGCGATTTTTTTCTTTTTTCTATTTTTGTTTAATTCATATAGAAATTATGACATTAATAAACAAAAACATGTTCGTTTTTTTGTATTCATGTCACTGACGCCGATGCTGCAATGTCCGTCAATTGAGAAACCCCGCTGCGACCTTCCTGGAAGAATTGTACACTCAATACACGCCATTTTAAATGATTAAAATAAAAAAAAAAATTAAATTGTTTTAATGTATTAATAAACTGTATGCCAATTTTGGATTTATTAAATAATTTTAATGAAAATCAGGGAAAATATGGACGTTTACAGGTATCTGTCCCCTTAAAAAAATAAGCTTTTAAGTTCTTAGCAGCAATTACATTTTACACAGAACAGTTATTTTAGCATAAAAGAATTCATATTTAATTTAGCAGGTGAATTGGTCGGTTTCTCTTCATACGTCGAAAAGTTCTTTTTTAAAATTGTTAGAGTGTATTGACGTCCTTGTTTTTGTTTGCATCCAGATTGGTTTAATGACCGCCTTGAACACTAAAAGCTTATTGGAAATATTGAGCTTAGAATTTCTCCCTGCTTGCCAATGCAATTGTCGAAATTTTTCCTTTATTTGTTTTATTTCCTTTTTGATGTGATCTTTCCAAGTTAATTTTGAGTCCAGATGGATTCCAGGATATTCTGCAGATGTTTCAATTTTTATATTTTTATTGTTGAGCTTAAACGACATAGGAGCAACCTCTGTTCTTGTCGTAAATATTACTTGTACAGATTTGTCCTCATTTACTTTTAAGCTCCATTTGTCAAACCACTTCTATACATTGTTGGTATACATCTGAGATTTTGTTGTTGCGGTTGAAAGATTTTTGTCAGATGACAACAAAATTGTGTCTTCTGCAAATGAGTTAGTTTTGAGTTAGTTTCGTTTGAGAGTGGTATATCAGAGGTAAATGAGACATATGGCTGTGATCCTAGAACACTGCCTTGATGAACTCCTGCTTCTATTGGATGTATATGTGAGTATTTAATGATCACTAAGGTAGCTCTTGATAATTAAATAATAGTCCAGTGGTAATATTGTTCTAATTTTATGCAATAGACCTTTGGCGCCAAACTTTGTCAAAAGCTTCTGGAAGTTTTGATGCATAATATCACTTCTCGTGTGCTTGTCTTCCTTATTTTTGTGATGATATCAGCATTAGCATTATTAATTGTGTAAATTTGTTTATGTTCCTCGTTCGATAGGACCTTTTCAAAATAATTTCCCATAATAAAAACCCATGTGTTGTCATCTTTTTTTAGTGGAGGTTGATGCTTTATCTGGTTTTTAAGTTTTTTTTGTACATTTCCACAAGGAATAATTTCTGTCATGTGTAGAAGTTAAATTTTTTAAATATTCTTCAATATCCTTACCAAATTCAACCGAAAGGGAATTAAAGTAGTGGCGTACGCGGACGACAGAGTGCTCATGATTTCAAAAATGTTTTCACACATCGTGAGATTATAGAAGGAGCTCTGGTATTACTCAGCTTTTGGGCCACAGATTTCGGCTTAAGTGTAAAACCGAGCAAAACTGAACTGATGCTATTCACTAAGAAAACCAAGATACCAAACTTTAATCCCCCAAAACTAAACGGCGTTAGTTTTACGTTAACCCAACAGGCAAAATACCTAGGTGTTATCTTAGATCCCAAGCTCAGTGGGTGGTTCAAGGTACAATACAGGGTAAAGAAAGCGAATATAGCACTTTCCAAAATAATACACCCAAACCAAGATACAAAGAACAGAGTGTATCTTAACTACAGGAGTGCTCAGCACCAGGAAGCGCCCAACGTACTGACTCATCTATTATGATATCACTAAACTTACATATAAAAACAATCGCTACTTTCAGCGCAGTAAGACTCAGAGACATAGGAAACTGGACAACGAGATCCCTACAGGGACCCTCACTGCTCAAAAATAAATCAGAATACACAGTCCCCCGACCTTGACTTCAAAAAAGACTTTACGGTACATTTTTCCACCGAGAGCAGAATAGAGCAAAGGGAAGGTGATTGGAGAATACGATATTGAAATCTACACTGACGTTTCTATACTGAGAAGCATGTAAATCACTAAAACTCTGCAAGGAAGTTGGTGCAAGAGTAGCTATCTTCTCAGACAGTCAAGCAGCTATCAAGGCCTTAGACTTCAACTCCATTTCATCCAAGCTAGTCTTACAGTGTAGAGAGGAGCTGGAATTACTTAGTCATTGGCTTGAAATCACTCTGATATAGGTTCCCGGTCATAGGAACATAAGAGGTAATGAGATAGCGGATGAGCTAGCAAGAAGAGATTCGACACTAGACATAGCAGAGGCGGTGGCAGTTTCCACCCCACTGAACACAATAAAAACATCCCTTGCTTCACATTACAATGCTTTAGCCAAAAGAAGATGGAAGCAATTAACTACATGTATTACAACAAAAAACACATGGCAGTCGTACAAGACCAAAAGGACGAATCACTTGTTAGGATATTCTCTACCACACATTTCACGCATCACTGCAACCCTCACAGGTCATTGGAAAGTAGGGGATCATGCAGATGGACTGACTTCATCTTCAATCCCATCTGCAAAAGCTGTCAAGCGGAAGAAGTGAAAGAAAGTCTTTTGCGCTACTTATGTGAATCTCTAAGGCTAGCCAGGGTACGACTTCGCTCCTTCGGTAAGCCTTTCTTACGGCAAATTAATGAGATCTGAGACATCCAGATAAAAAATTTGCTGCTATTTTAGGACCTCATGAAATGGATCTGACTTAGAAGAAAACAAAAACAAAAAAGACATCATCACACGAGGACGGTGCTGGTCACAAATTAGGATTATTTCAGTGAAAATACTGAACCACTGCAACAACAACAATAACAACAAATTTTTCGATGACAAGAAACAATTGACTCAATTGACTCAAAGCAAAACCTCTTAAAGTCGCATAAAAGTCAACAGATATATAGTTCTACATACACAAGTATATAACATTTTACCAACACTTTATCGGAGTTAAATTAGAGTACAAAAAAAAACTTTGAAAAAGTTCACAATATTCCAAAAAAAGCGGAAGAAAATACCCAAAAAACTGGGAGAAAAATTTTGTTTGCTCTTTGTAAAGAAACATTTTTTTGTTAACATTCACATTTAAATGCTTAACAAAGCCTAAAAAGTCAATATCACACGCAATTGTCCAAGTGTTCCTATGCAAGCAATTTGTATCAATTAGGCGCTAACACAAATTTTGTTCATTGCCAGCGTAATAATCTGCAACAACATTGCCACCATTTCCCCTACATTTGCCTTCAATGATTGAGGCGTCCTCCAATACAGTGCTTGCTTTGCTCTCCGTTAATGAGATTGCAGTGCTCACCAAAATTGGCCTAAATTTCCATTTCAACTGGGCTGTTATAACTGCTACTACTTAGACTGCAAATACTAGCAACGACTCTAATTACAAGCGAAAGTACAACGTGGCGTATGAGTAATTTTAATTATTGTTGGAGGAAGTGGGGCATTTATAAAAGGGGGCAGGTATCTAAAAAGTCACAATTTTTGGGAAAAAAAGATCTCGCCAGCTGCCACAGTCAGATTTGGTGATCGTCGAGTGAAGATCCTAGGTTGTATATTTCATTTTCAGTTCAAGCTTCACAAATACAATACAAAGCGAAACATACACACTACAGAAAAAAAACAAAAACAGTTCACACTATTCCTAAAACAGATGAAGAAAAAACCCAAAAAACTGATAGAAAAATTTTGTTTGCTCCTTTATAGAAATATTTTTTTTTTTACATTCACTTTTAAATGTTTCCCAAGTTTTTGGAATATTAATTTTTAGTGTTTTAAGTAATCAACTTTTTATTTGCCCACAGTCTGTAAAGAGCTTCTGTTTTCATAGGCTATATTTATAAAGGAATAAATACTTTCTCACTCTTTGGACAATGGACTATAAACCTGGTAAAACTGATTCATTTATTTTAAGTACCAACGGATCGGTTGGCCGAAACTTGATAAACTAAAAGGGCAAAGAAATTATCCAGAATCCTCAAGCTTTATTTTCTCCAATGCCACTAGGCCCTGAACACTTTCTAGGTGTCAATTCTGCATCGATTCAACTATAGAGTGACGCCTCATGAAGACGCCCCATAGAGGTCGTTGGTCTGGGTTAAACTCGTGCAGAGTAGCCAAGTGCTTTGTGAAAGAACCAAACAGGAAAACAGCGACCTTTCTCCTAAAACTGAGCAGCAAGAACCTAAGAGTACTGGTGGGTGTAGTCACATGGCACAACGCCTGTGGTCAGCATATGGCTGCCATGGGGGCCGTCGGCAGCCCGATATGCCTATCCTGTCTTGAGGATGACGTCACTGCAGAGCATTTTCTCTGTAGCTGTCCGGCGTTTTCCGGAATCCGACCTAGGATATTGGGTTGCGATATACTGAGTATATATAAAGTTGATACTCTTCCTCTTGCGGATCTCTTAAGATTCATCAATGAATCCAAGATATTTGTGGAAGAATGACCTCAAACTAATTTTTCCATCTTACCACCAATATTTTATTTTTCCTAGCCCTCTATACATTCTTCTGAATTCTATCCGGGTGTAGTACAATGGTCTCCTGACTGAGTGTTTGGACTTGTCTAACCTCCCACAAATCCATTCTTATCGAATAACAATTAGTCTCCAGTAGAGCAATGAGATCTCCGGGAAGTAAAAAATGTATAACTTTTATTTGTATTTATTTTATTTTTTTTTTAACTGTTTTTTAACTTAACTTTTATTTGTATTTGTTTTATTTTTTTTTTTAATTTCATCAAAATTTTAAACTTTATGAGAGTATTTAGAAAAATTTTAGGTTTGACTTTTGTAGTCCATACAATTTTCGTAAAGAAAAAATGCAAATGTATTAACTTAGCCTTGATTTTTGGTTATTTATTTTTTATTTTTTGTTTTCTTGCGGGAGCTGGTGCATTTTCTCCACAGTCTCGAGCACTCATTATATGAAAACAGAAATGCAGAACACCACCAATAAAGAAAATTATAAAAAATCAACGCAAATATTGAGATACTTTACTATAAAGACGAACTAGTTTTTCAAATATTTTGCAGACTAGTCTACATACAAATTGTTTTTTGGGTATTGGGTAAAATTAGAAAACTTTTGGTGAAAAATCGTAAACTCAACACTTTATCAAGCAGGTATTTCTAATGGTAGGGCTTGGTTCAAATTTTATTGCTGATTTTCATTACTAGTATACGTTTTAACTAAAAACATGGCCGCTTGAATCAACATTGAAAAAAAAGTGGGAGTACCAGCAACCAAAAATATTTTTAAAAATAATTTTTCACATCCAATAACCCAAAATCGGTTAAGTTTTTGCCATCATGTGGCATACGCACATTAATGAGAAATGGCCCAAATGTTAATATCCTTACATATCTAGGACGAATTTTCTGGTAACCTTGTGTATTAAAATAAATTTCCAGCAAGTGCATTGCCGAATTGATCATTAACCCTTTGGGGATGAGTGTCGGCATATAGCCTCCCAAGCCGTTTTACCGTTCCGGACACGTGTCGGCATATAGCCGCCCAAATTAGTTCGTAGCTGCATGGCTCGCGACGTCTGTCGTTCTGAGCGATAAGACACGCACAGATATAATAAAAGGGTCACGTTTTCATTCAAAGATATTAGGAGACATAACGCGATGAATATCACTTTGAATCTGATAAGACGGAAGGTGACGGCATTACTTTGTCAAGTGGAAGTGAAATCCGTGCAATAAGGAATGCACTCAGGCATTTCAACATTAGCAGTGATATTATAATTATTTTTTGATTTTATGGAAAATTTATCTCAGCCTTAGTTTTTATAACGCGCAACTTATTTCTTTTCTTTACTGCGCACTCCAATACATCTCGTCCTCAGCGACGCTCGCCCGTCGAGCGGCTCTGTCTCCAAAGGGTTAATATATTAAAAAAATTATTTTAACCCTTGAACTCAAATAGTTAAAAAATTGGAAAACAAAAATTCCGAAATTTATTGCTCTCAAAAATTCTATCAAAAAATGCTCAAATTTCATTTTAAATACTTTTTCTTCTTAATTGGCGCGATAACCGATAACAGTTTCTTTCACCAAATGGACGCAACAGGTGAAGCCAAGTCCCTCTCCACCTGATTTGTTGTAGGTAGAAGAGGCCGTCCCCCTTCCTCTGATACTACCAGCTGGTACCACACCAGCCGAATCACTTGTTTCTATTCGGACGATATAACCCAGCCAACGTAGCCGTTAGATCTTTATTCGCTGCGCTACGTCTGTGTCCTCGTAAGGCTCAACAGCTTATCGTTCCATCGCCTGCGACACGCGGCGTCGCCAACGTGCAAAGGTCCAAAAATCTTACGCAGAATCTTTCTCTCAAATACTGCAAGCGTCGCTTCATCGAATGTTGTCATCGTCCACGCTTCTGCGCCATACGTTAGGACGGGCATGATGAGAGTCTTGTAGAGTGTTAGTTTTGTTCGACGATAGAGGACTTTACTACTCATTTGCCTACTTAGTCCAAAGTAGCACTTGTTGGCAAGATAGATTCTACCTTGTATTTCAAGGCTGACATTGTTATCGGTGTTAATGCTGGTTCCTAAATACACGAAGTCCTTTACAACCTCGAAATCATAACTGTAAACAGTGACGTGGGTGCCGATAAGCGAGGGTGCCAACTGTTTGCTTGATGACAGGAGGCACTTTGCTTTGTCCTCGTTTATCACCAGACACATTTGCTTTGCCCAGTGCAGTTGTTAAGGCCGATGATGTCAATATCATCGGCATACGCCAGTATTTGTACGCTCTTATAAAAAAATCAAGTTAAAGAAGTCACCGCCATTCAATTTCCAAGCTCATAACTGGGGGTTCGGCACGTCTGCAGAAAAGTTTGGACTTCCTTAAAACTCCCATTGCAGAAGCTATGGAGATACTGCAGAGCAAGAGACTGTCGAACACTTTCTTTTTAAATGTTCGGGTTTGACGGCTAGGCGCTTGAGGTTACTTAGTGTACCTTTTTGGGATAGCCTGAGGCAATTCTCCAGCCTAAATCTCTTTCCTCTCCCCCACTACATCAATAGCACTGGGTGGCTGTACATTAGGCCGGGCCGATTTGTGGGGAGGCAAAAATATCGCCCATTGCTCTGTGAAAATTATATTCTAGGGATCAAAATAAGAAACTTTGCTGAAGGAACCATACCTCTAAAACGAATTCTGATGTCCTCCAATTTGGGTCGAACTTTTTATGATATTTTGAAATGATTGTATGGGGAACCCCCCAGGGGAGTTTCAGGGGGTGTGCCACTGGCATGGGTGGATCGGCCGTCCAAAGTTAGTGGGGGTCGGTCATACATTTGGACTCGATGGGAGCACTCTAAATGGGTCAAAGTGGAATTTTTCGTTCGACCCAAATTGGGGGACATCAGAATTCGTTTTAGAGGTATGGTTCCTTCGGCAAAGTTTCTTATTTTGATCCTAGAATACGATTTTCACAGAGCAATGAGCGATTTTTAAATCGACCCACCCTACTGTACATGGTTTTTCTTCTTTTAAAGCGGCACTCTAGTGCTACTTGTAATGTACCCGTGTTTCTGTTGCTATCTAACCTACCAACCTACCTAAGTGTTCTTATGGTTTTCCACTCTTCAATTAATCATAGCGCTTGTCATAGTTTGGCTTGCTTTTGTGCAATGAAATTATGCCAAAAGCTAAAAAAATTGATTTTACTTTTATTTTCTACCAAGTTTAAGCAGGAATTCACCAACAACTATTATTGATAACAGTAAGGTAAAAAATGCACGTTCAATTGGTTATTGTCAGTTGTCTCTTCACTTCCAATATCGCCTGTATGACTGTTCATTTTAACTGCATCTCAACGGGTGCTGCACCATTGCCACGCGTTTTGCTTAAAATGGCATGAAAGTGAAAGTATCATTTCTTCGCTTTTAAATGTGGCATACACTGTTTTCACGCACAAGTCTGTGGCATGCCACATATGCTACAAAATAAGACACATCTTTTTTCGTGCTTCCACAAAAGCACGAAATTATACTCCGTTTGTAATTTAATGCGTTGTACAGCAGGAAATATTCAATTTAAATTAAACCAGCCGTTTAACCATCGAATAAAAAAAAACCAGGAACCACAAAAACGCAAGTCAACAAAATATTTATAATGAATAAACAGTTGGCCGAGAAAACAAATATAAAAGTAAAAACAAAAAAAAAATGAAAAACGCAAAAGCAGGTCAACAAAAGCACTTTTCATCGATTTTCGCTTAAACGATGAGGATTGCACCGCAAAAATTGTCACATTCAGCAACTGAAATAAAATGAAAATAACAACAAACACACTACAGTACTATAATGCTGCTGACCGTGGCACCTGCAGCAATGACCGTTTGTTTTTAAATAAGCGAACGACTGAAGATTTAAATATTCCGCTTTTACAACTTTGCATACATACAAATACACATTAATGCATTCCTATATACACGAACATCGAACACACATACACACATCTGTACATAAATGTATTTACACCTACACAAGTACATGCATATAGTCACTCGCCTCTGGCGGACTTTACTCATTACTGATGTTTTCCCACGTAAATGCCATTGTATGTGTACAGTCGGCGTCAAAAGTAGGAGTACACCGCATATTGATCAGTTTTGACTACTTATTTGTTTACTTTTTAATTTCAATTATTCAGCTATAGAAACACGGTTCATACTACAACAAAATTCATATAAAGCGAAGTTTCGAACTTTGTATAAAATTAAAAGTTAATGGGAAAGTTTTCATAAAAATATTATTATAAAACTTTTACTTAGAATTTTTGGAAAAATTTTGGGTAAGCAGTTTTATAGCTCATTCAATTTTGGAGTAATAAAAAGCAAGTTTCCAAATTTAAACTCAAAATTTTTATAACAGAATTCAATGAAAATTCAATGAGTTTTTCCCCCGTAATTTTCTTCTCCTTTTTGAGTATGCAGTTTTATAGCCCATTAAATTTTGTTCTAACAAAGTGCAAGTTTTAAGTAATTCAGAAATTGCGTTGATTTTTGACAATTTTTTCTGCTTGCGGTGTTGGTTATTTTCTTCCATATAAAAAAAATGTGGCGTAGGCTTTAAATGGAGAAAACCGATTTCCACGGTTTTGCATTCGTTGGAAAGGTCTCGGGCTCCGTGAGGTTTATAGCATGTACTCTGCTCAATTAATTTCATGTGAGATTTATTACACGCACGTTCTTTCAAACGCTAACTTAAAATCGGTATTGTGTTCTCTGTGAAATTGTGAAATTGAGATTAAAGTTATTCGTTTCCTAACAGTTCAATTAGAAACCATCAAATCAATCACGCATATCGTGCAAATTTTTATTCAACTTCAACAGGAGGCATTTGTCTTTAAGGTGATAAGTTGAACTGTGTAAATTATATGGATCGTGCATTTGAGGCTAAATTCATCAGTCTTTCCATAGTCCAAAATGCCGAGAGGACGACGTGCGAACATCGGCCGCCGCACAAGACATGCAAGCCAGCAACAAGTGTGTTCACAGAACTTAAGCGAAGAAAGAAAAAATATAATAAGAGACAAGGCGTGAGCACACGAACGGAGTTTTTGAACTCTCTGAAGTTACCAGGATTTCCACCACATAACTATCAACTCAAAGTTGGTTCAGATATTATGATATTGCATAGTTTGAATCCACCGCGACTTTGCAACGGTACTCGACTTGCGGTGAAAAGACTTATGTCGAATTTGATTGAGGCAACCATTATTAACGGAAAGCACGCAGGTGAATATATATGTATTCCTCGAATACCAATGATTCCGACTGATCTTCCGTTTGACTTCAAACGATTGCAATTTCCGGTTCGCCTTGCGTTCGCAATGACAATTAACAAGTCGCAAGGACAATCGTTTAGTGTTTGCGGGATAAATTTAGATAATCATTGTTTGCGTTCACGAGTTGGGAAACCATCCGCTTTGTTTGTGTTAACGTCAGACCAAAGAACAAAAAATGTGGTTTACCAAAGAGCACTTCAATGAAACGGATAATTTGCGGAGAGGTATAACGCTTCGATCCAGTATTTGTTTTGGATTCCCTTTCATTTTTTACTTAGAGAAGTTCAACTAAATTACACTTCATTTTTGTAATCGAAATGAATTCGTTACTGTTATTAAATTAAATAAAATTGTTCCTTTTCAAATATAAAAAAAAAACATTATTTTTCTTCATTTTTTAATCCCCAAACGAAATGTTACAAAAAACGAAACCATCTGGTGGCGAAACGGAACGCCTGGTTTGCTAGTTTTGTATAAACTTTGAATCTATGCTTTATACTCGTATAGTTTTGTTGTAGTATGAAAGGAATTTTAATAAAATATATATATATATATATATATATATATATAAGGGCGGGCCGATTTAAAAATCGCTCATTGCTCTGTGAAAATCGTATTGTAGGGATCAAAATAACAAACTTTGCCGAGGAATCATACCTCTAAAACGAATTCTGGTGTCCCCCAATTTGGGTCGAACGAAAAATCCCACTTTGACCCATTTAAAGTGCTCCAATCGAGTCCAAATGTATGACCGACCCCCACTAACTTTGGACGGTCGATGCACCCATGCCAGTGGCACACTCACTCGAACTCCCCTGGGGGCCTTTTTGGCCTTTACATGAGAAAAGAAACTAAAAAGTTCGACCCAAATTGGGGGGCATCAGAATTCGTTTTAGAGGTATGGTTCCTTCGGCAAAGTTTCTTATTTTGATCCCTAGAATATGATTTCCTAATATATATATCTATCATATCCATATCCATATCATATGATACTATGGCTCCGCGGGGGCGCAAAGGACCGTGATAAAGTTCCTCCATTTCCCTTTGTCATGTGCCAACCTCTTGCTTTCGCTCCAAGTTTTGCTGGTTTCGAATTACTCTTTCAGGTAAGTCTACCTCTGAGACCGCTGCCGTGAGGATTCCAATCGTTTGCACTGCGGGTTTCTTCTTAACACGTGCCCATACCAGCCCCATTTCCTCTTCCGGATTTCCAGGCGGATTGGTTTCAGGTTACAACGAATACACAGGTCGGTTTTTGAGATCGTATCGAGCCAGAAAATTCTCTATACTTTGCGGAGACAACGATTAGTGAAAACTTGCAGTGTTTGGAGGTCAGAGGCTGCAAGATTCCAGGTTTCGCAGCCATACATAAGAGCGAGCTTCACGTTGCAGTTAAATATTTTTATTTTTGTGTGCAATTTTTATACAGTTTTCGATGTCTTCCCCTGAGCCACCATTGGCAGATATAATACCCCCAAATAGCAAAAGGAGTCCAAATCTTCGAGCACAGCGTTACTGATTTTGAATTTTTGTGTATAGTTAGTGTGTGCAC
The DNA here is from genome assembly GCF_027943255.1 of Anastrepha obliqua. NCBI lineage: Eukaryota > Metazoa > Arthropoda > Insecta > Diptera > Tephritidae > Anastrepha > Anastrepha obliqua. The sequence continues at coordinate 15,594,022 of NC_072893.1, forward strand.
GCATCATCTTTTATTTGGCAATCTTTAGTTTTAGGCCTACTTTTGACGTGTCTGCAAAAGTGTGAGCATTAAGATAAATACCGTCAGCCTAGTCAGGATCTTCTCACCATCCATTTAGTCGCCATGTGAATAATTTAGTTTTCCCAGTAGCTTTGCTCATTACGACCTCCGAAACAATGTTAAAGAGTAGAGGGACGCAGCCTTATCGGCTTCTTATAGTGACTAGTAAACGACCACGCAGTTCCTTTCTATGCAAGGTCAGACATTTAGCTAGGATTAACTCGATTATAAGTTTTAGTTCACCTTTATTTGCTAGTGCATTTCAAATCGAGTGATGGTGGAGAGTATCGAATGCTTTTGTGAAATTGATAAAGATAAAATAGAGAGGACATCTCCAGTCTAGCGACTGCTCTACAATTACTTTGAGGCCGTTGACGGGATCAACGTAGATGCGTCCAGTTCGAAAGCCTTCGCAAAGTCTAGAACACAACATCGTAGTTTTGTCTTCAGAGCGCTCGATAAGCGAATGTTAATTGTTTGAGGAATTATTTTGTTCACCATGCTCAGAAACGTTATTCCTCGGCAGTTCTTACATTCTGACAGATCACCTTTCTTAGGAAGTTTCATGATGGTACCTTCTTTCAACTCTACAGGCAGCTCTCATTTATCCCAAAAGTCCTTAGTTATCTGGATAATTAGGCGTGTACTGGTTTTGTAGTCTAAATTTAAGAATTCAGATGTAATATTTTCAAGTTCTGCTGACTTGTCGTTTTCATTCCATCTATTATTTCCTGCATGTTTGGATTACTAGTTGGGATTGAGTTGTTTTTATGGCGTCAGAAAAAATCGCAAATATTTTGCCTGGCTGGTGAAACTGAGAAGAGCCGAAGTGTGTAGTATTCCTCCCACAGTTCAAGCAATTCACCCGATGAGTTTCTAAGCGGTTGTTGTTGTTGCAGCAGTACACCTATCACTGTCAGTGTTACGTAAATCACGGGTCGTCTTCGCTCATCTAACGGTAGGCTCAGGAAACTTGCTGTTTTGACAGGTTGGGTCCACAGGGAGAGGTGTGTTAGATGAGTTGGTTTGATAGGAGATGTGAAAAGGTGATTAGGGCCGTGCGGAGTGCCTTTAGTTTAGCATGTCAGGCTCAATTCTGGATTAGTAGAAGGTTAACCTATACAGTATCCAGAACGTAATTGTGCCAAGGTTACGCGGGTTTCTCGGGGTAGCTGCAGCTCTTCATCTGCAATGGTTGGTGGTTGGACTCTGATAACAGCATTCGGGGATCAGGAGCTTAAGAAGGATGTAGTGATGAATGTCGTTTATAGTCTTCCTAAACACTGTCCGGTCTAGGAGTCGTCGATTTTTTTTGTCCTGGATCTCGTCGGCATAGGTGAAGAAGTGTCTCCTGACGTGCCTGTGAGGCGGCTCAGGTTCAAGCAGGTGTCTGCATGGGTGAGACCGGCTGTAGCACCCTATCAGAAATTGCTTACTGCGCCGTTTGTTGTGCTCCTTCACAAGCAGCATCAGTGCCTCGTTGTGTGGGTGTTGTAGTGGGGGCATCACAAGACATCCCGTCGCTGTCCGAATGACAGTGGTTTGTCATGTCTGAAACTTCGTCCACTGCGGTCCGCCAATTACTTTAAATGTCGCCAAAAACATTTATTTGTCTTTGCCTCAAGTACTGCCAGCCTGCGATTTGAGGACCTTGCTACGGTTTTGGACTTAAGTAGCAATTGCGGTTATGTACGCAGAGAAGCAGAGCAAACTGTAGAAGATAGCTCCCAAAAATTTGGGGTTATTGACAGTCGATATTGGTTTTTCGTCGAATTTGACCTTAAGTTGTAGTTTGCTGACCTTTGTCCTTACCACCTGGAGGGTCGCCGTGAACTTAGTGGACGAAAGTAGTAGATTCCTCGTAGTGAAGAAGCGAGAAAGGCAGGTGAGGCAGTCGTTTACTTTGGCGCACAGACCAACAATACCATTGCCCGACGCCATTATCGTACAGCCATCGGCGTAGGAGACCAGTTGTTGTTGTTGTTGTAGTAGCATAAACATTTCCCGTGCATGCTGCTGCAGTGACAGTCCTTGGCCGGATATAAATCCGAGTCGTTCCGGTAACGTAGAACCGACTGTCGTGGGAACTGGACTAGTCTATCTTCTTGGTGATTATTGCAGCCATTTTCGCTGTCTTATGCAGATCCGTGCTGCGGTGGGTTTCTGTAGCTGACTATGCCTCTGATACGAACGCTGGCTTTTACTTCTTCGTCCAGAGAACTGTAAAAAGATTGCCTTTGAGGATTTTCTCGCCGCGTTCTAGCTGTATTCAGTTCCACTTTCGCTGGATTTCCTCACAATATGAGACTCCATGTTGTATCCCATAACCAGCGGGATCGGAAGCCGCTACGGATACCCAACGTGCCGCTTAGCAGACTCGCAGAAGATCCTTTTGATTATCGCCCAGTAGTTCGGTGTTAATTGAAATTAAAAATTAAATAAATAGTCGAAATTTGTCAATCTTTGATGTGCACTTTTTTCTGACGCTGACTGTATATAAAGGGTGGTTAAATTTCAAGGGCCGATGTTGAATGTGAACCACACCTTAAACGTCAACGACCCCGTTGGACTTCTTTCTTTGAGGTTATTTGAAAGAAAAGGTGTACGTCGATAAGACAGCAACAATTCAAAAGTTAAAGGTTGAGATAATTCGGCACTTTAACGGTATAGAACCTCAATTATGCATCAGCGTCATCGAAAATTTGGACCATCAGATGGAGGTGTGCCGCCGAGGCCGCGGCGGCCATTTGGCCGATATTTTGTTTCATACTTAATTGAGTTATAACAGTATTATCACAATAAAGAGAAATGACAATAACTTAAAAAAAATTGTATTTTATTTAAAATCAACACCGGCCCTTAAAACTTAACCACCCTTTATATGAGCGAGACTGTATACGCTTTTGTCTATATGTATTCGCTCGAGTGTAGCTGCTTGTTGCTATTCCCGTCCAGGTAAACACATTAACCGATTCGCACGCAGCCGCAACGCATTTACGTAAATATTAAGCCAACATTTACACAAAAACAATGTCAATATTTTACGCAATGAAATGTACGTGGAGTTGACTTCTTCCTATGTGTGGATGTAGATGTAATGAAATATGTATGTATGTAAGTGTAATGAAATATACTGAAATTCTGTGAAATACAGAAATTTTAACTCTTACTATTTTTTCTGACCTTTTAAGTCATGGCGGATTTCATAGAAGCCGCATTAAAAACGTAATGCATTAAATTGTAAGATTTTACACATAAATTCAGTGAAGGTGTCACAATTACATTAATATGCGTAAACGAAGTAAATGTCGACTGGTCCAAGATGAACTGCGCTATCGGGGTAGAACTCTACAGTGACATGACAGGTAATATGAGTTTTGTTCAGCTGCAGCCTCTTTCATTCTACCAAGTTTGCTTGTGGGTTAAAGTAACCCGTTTGCTAACCCTGGGTTTGATGGCTGCAGAAGAGAGTAGCATAACGGGCTGCGAGCCAAAGAAGTTGGCCTCTGAGCCCATCGTAGCTAAGGAGTCAAAGGTCTCGTTACCCAAGATATCCACGTGCCCCGGGACCCATGTTAGCATTAGGCTATTACGTCTACCGACATAGTTTAACCTGGATTTACAGTACTCTACTGCCATTAAAGTGGTTAAAGGGCAGTACAAGGGACACATACAGATCTGCCTCTCCACCTGTTTTCCACAACAAAGTTCATCGCTTCTTGAACAGCATCCACCTCCGCCTGAAACACAGATGCGTGCATTCCAAGAGCAAAGTATACTTTTGTGACGCTAGACCCCAGAGCCAGAGCCGTGCTTGGTACTGGAGCCATCCATGAAAATTCGAAAACCGTGTTTACCGGGCTGATGTTCAGAGTTTGACCACAATTGCGCCTTGGCAGCACAACACTGTATCTCTTTTCAAGTACGACTGCTGATGGCATGGAGCCAAGGCACGTAGGGAGGCGAGAATCGTTCGATCGAAGTTTATGCCTTCTCTGTTGTCCAATACCGTACAGGGGCTGTACCAATTCCCATTGTGTTTCAGCCTTCAGATGGCCTTCAACGCCTCACCTTAGATGAAAGCATCAAGTGGTGGTGGACTAACCTGAGTATTTAATGCCGAGCCTAAAGTAATCGGAAAAGCTCCGGTGCAATAGATACCTACAGTGTGTTTTAATCTGAATAAGGTCCTTAGATACGCATTAAAGAATATTTTTGTTTCAGTTTTTTTTCCCCCTTTTGCACACCTCTCGGGAGCATAGGGCCTCGACAAGACTCTTCCATCTTACACGGTGCTGTGTTGTTGTTCTTGCACTCTCGTATGAGATGTTGGCATCTGCTATTTCGCGCAACATCGGCCTTCTCCAAGTGTTTTGGTCGACCGCGACCCCTGCTCCCTTGCGGGGGCCAGTCCAATGCCATTCACTCTCCAATGCCATTTATCTGGTAGTTTTCTCAACGCTACTTTCTGCGTTTGATTTGCCTAAGGATGCGTTTTTCCTTCGGTTATCTCCACAGTGCGTCGTTACTGATGGTGTTTCGCTAGAATATTCTGCAGATGATGCGGAGGCATTTGTTGACGAAAGATTGTAGCCTTTGTTTAAATATAGAAGATTAAAATTTTTAAAATTCTGTGATTTTGGCTTGAAGACTCATTTTCAAACATACAGGAACTCGATTCTATTAGAACTGTTCAGAGACCTCTCTGTTATTTAATTTTGCAGCTAAAGCAATACGTTAAGGTGTTACATGGGTTTCGTTGGTTCAAAAAATCGATTTATTTTTTTTTTTTGCTTATTAATTTCTACAGCTTCTCAGGAATATTATTCTAAATTTTCAAGTCGATCCGAATAATAAATTCGGAGATACAGCCTTTGGAATGTGTGCGCTCCAAGCGCTCAAAGTCGGTTGTCAAATGCTCTCGAAAACTACTTAACCGATTTTGATGAAATTTTACACAGGTGTTTGAAATACAATTTACTCGTGCTTGAATGAAGGATTTTGTTTTTTTTTCAATTACAACTATTTAAAAAAAAAACAAAATATCAAGCAAATTTGACCGAAATTTTAATTTCTTTGGAAAAATGCCTGCCAAAACTCCAATTTTTACTTTTTTTCTTTCCTTCGTTCAAGCACGAGTTTTTCTTAACTAAAGCACTTATTTTTGTTTTTTCATTTATGATGAGCCTGTCAGGAGTTATGCTGACAACGCGGACGCACCTTTTTTTCGAGGGGTCACCGAAAATGACGTCACAATAGAGGAGTTTTAATTTTTTTTTTTTTTAAATTTCAGAAATTATTCTTTAAATATGTATCTATAAGACAGAAAAAAGTTTGAATTAAATAAATAATTTTTTAAATAGAAAAAAAAATATTGAAAATAGGCCTTTTTTTACCCGACGAAACCCATGTAACCCCTTAAAAAAAATAACTTTGATAAAAATTTAAGATATAGAGGGATGAACTGAGCATGAGCTTCTCTACAACATCGATCCATTGCCATTTTAATGCTCAGTCTAATTTATTTTCATTAAAATCAAGCTTGACCGTACTGAGAAGGTGGTTAGCTAATGACTGGACTTTGAAGATGAGTTTAATATGAAAAATAAATAAATCGCGGCATAGGTTCTAACCCTACAAAAGGGCAACTCCAAAATAAAAAACGTTACACTTAATCACTGCCTCAAAAAGAATTAATTATGCTGTATTTGTCATTGTATTTATTCAATATTAAAAGGATACAATTTTCCTGCTTTTTTTATTCTTTCAATCAGGGGATGTGCCAAATAACTATTGCAGAAAATTTCTGGCTGAACATCAGCAGCAGAGGATCAAGCAGGTAACAAGGTTGAAATATTGCGGTGATTATTGCGTGGTGTCAATGTGCACTATTCGATGTCATTGAAGTGGTTTTTCTACCTCTTTTATTCCTCTAAAAGAATCCACTATTGAAGTGAAAAATCAGATCTGCATCAATCTAGCTTAGAAACTCTCTATACTAAACACGCAACGCAATCAGTGTGGGCAATTGATTTACTTATATTTTTTTTTTTTTTTGTAGCAAAAATATAATTCAGCTTATTTGCATACCCATATTTGATAAATTCTTTCCATTTTCGCCCTGCCTTGCTTATTTTGATACTATTTGGCCCATTACACTTGAGAGCAGAAAATATTTTAAAAACTTCAACCATCCACCCCAACAACCGACACCAACACCCGCACCTGTTTGCAAATAAAGCCGTTAATTCACTTCCCATAACCTATTGGCGTCAGCTAACATTGTTTCAACATCGTTGTTGTGGCTTTCAGTCACACAAGCTGCTTTTAGCACAGATTCTTTTCACTAGTCCACGCTCAGCTTTCATTTTGGGTTGCTCTGTAGCTTTTGACGTTTTTCAGCTTTTCAAGTTGTTATTGTTTGATGATGTCATTCTTTTGGTTGTTGGTTTTGGCTGTCGTTGTCATTCATCAGAATGAAGCCTTAAATAATTAAAACCAGTCTCTGATTACCAACGCCATAAAATGGCCAATAGTCCAGCAGCTGGCATGAGGATACACGTAAACACCAGCAGCTTACACCAACACCGGTCAATTTTGTGCGAAAGTGTGAGCTTACACGGCAACAATAACAACAAAATCAGCAAAAGTACTATAGGATTTCAGCGCACTGAACACACACACTTACACATATACGGAGTTCGACTGCATCGTGCGCCAGCCAAGCGCAGTGAAGAAATCTGTGTTGATGCTCAAAAATGCCCTGTTGATGATATTTCACCAATGTTGAGTTGATGTTTGTTGAACGGCGAACAGGCGTAGAGTGGCTACTGCTGCTGTGGTACGGCGGAATTTTACTGAGTGGTTACGCAAAGTAGACTTGTCTCTAATTAAACGACAAATAACAATGCAAAGGTGGCGCGTGGAGTAGTGAACAGCAGGTAATGACAAACAGTTGTGTTCCCCTAAACAGGGGGGGTGGATGCAGTAAGGGCGCATATAACTCACTTTACTGACCAAATGACAGCTATTTTATGTGGCATTGTAACGTGATGGAGTTGCAACGACCATTTATGGTTGCTACCTGAAGGGATACAAGTCTGCTGAATGGCAAGATGTGACGGCGTTGACCTTTTGTTGTGGCTGTTTTGACGGGCACCAGGAATGTATCTTTTTTTTATTTTATTTTTTTTTTCTTTTTTTTTGTAATTTTTCTAATTGGCGTTTAAGTATAATATAAGCTAAAAAATGGCAAAGGCAACAGCGTGGCAAGGCAGTGTCTTTAAAGAACTTATTTTAGATATTTATTATTATTTACGAAACTGTATTTTTTTTTGCAAATTATTAAAAAACAACCATCCACCTAACAATAAAAAAGGTAGAAAATTATATTGCAAAAAACTATTTTAAAAACATTTTCTTAAAGCATTTGTTTAATTTAATTTTTTTTTATAATTTTTATTTTTTTATTTTTTTTCTATACTAATATTATAAAGAGGAAAACTTTGTTTGTTACGAATAGGCTCAAAAACTACTGGACCGATTTTAAAAATTCTTTCACCATTCGAAAGCTACATCATCCACGAGTAACATGGATTATATTTTATTTTGGAAATAGGGCTCGAGATATAGGTCAAAACGTGGACCCGGGTAACCTTCGGATGTGTATGTACAATATGGGTATCAAATGGAAGCTGTTGGTGAATGCTTTAGTCCAGAGTATTTTTCATGCCGCTCTGTGACTGGGGTCTCGAGATATAGGTCAAAACGTGGACCCGAGTAACCTTTGGTTGTGTATGTACAATATGGGTATCAAATGGAAGCTGTTGGTGAATGCTTTAGTCCAGAGTATTTTTCATGCCGCTCTGTGACTGGGGTCTCGAGATATAGGTCAAAACGTGGACCCGGGTAACCTTTGGTTGTATATGTACAATATGGGTATCAAATGAAAGCTGTTGATAAGTGCTTTAATACGGGGTAATTTTCATACCTATTGATGACTAGGGTCTCGAAATATATGCCAAAACGTGGACTCGCCGTGTCTTTGAACCGAATTAAACCAAACTTACACACATTGTTAAGTAGGTATTGAAGATGATTTCCGTATAGTTTGAATACCTATTGGTAGATAGGGTCCCGAGATATAGGTCAAAACGTGGACCCGGGTAACCTTCGGACGTGTATGTACAATATGGGTATCAAATGAAAGCTGTTGGTGACTACTTTAGTACAAAGTATTTTTCATGCCGCTACGTGACTGGGGTCTCGAGATATAGGTCAAAACGTGGACCCGGGTAACCTTTGGTTGTGTATGTACAATATGGGTATCAAATGAAAGCTGTTGATAAGTGCTTTAATACGGGGTAATTTTCATACCTATTGATGACTAGGGTCTCGAAATATATGCCAAAACGTGGACTCGCCGTGTCTTTGAACCGAATTAAACCAAACTTACACACATTGTTAAGTAGGTATTGAAGATGATTTCCGTATAGTTTGAATACCTATTGGTAGATAGGGTCCCAAGATATAGGTCAAAACGTGGACCCGGGTAACCTTCGGACGTGTATGTACAATATGGGTATCAAATGAAAGCTGTTGGTGACTACTTTAGTACAAAGTATTTTTCATGCCGCTACGTGACTGGGGTCTCGGGATATAGGTCGAAACGTGGACCCGGGTAACCTTTGGTTGTGTATGTACAATATGGGTATCAAATGAAAGCTGTTGATAAGTGCTTTAATACGGGGTAATTTTCATACCTATTGATGACTAGGGTCTCGAAATATATGCCAAAACGTGGACCCGCCGTGTCTTTGCACCGAATTAAACCAAACTTACGCACATTGTTAAGTAAGTATTGAAAATGGGTTTCGTAAAATGTGGTTGTAATTCGGAGCACTGGCAACGGGTACATCGTTCTTTTGAACCAGCCATAATGTCGCTTACTTTTTTAACGCTTGGGGCGGAACTGAACTGTCAAATTGACAGTGTGAGTTACAATGTGTCAATATTTCTTTCTGATTTGGATGCCATAAGGAAAAAGTAAGTGCAACATGTAAAAATTGTTTGTGAATTTTTTTGGAGTGGATTTTGGAACAGTGAATAATTTCTTACGAAATTTGAGAATTTAATGTGAAATCCGAATGAAATTATGTGTTCGTGGAAAAAAAATTTTTTTCGTTTTTTTTTTTGAAAAATATAAATGGATAATGGTTAAAAAAGCTCCAATGCTTAATAAAACATATAAATTGAAACGAAAAATTCATGGATGATCAGGAAAAAAGACGATTGTTTATTCATATGCGTTGATTTGAAATTTAAAAACAATCTTCTTTTTTCCTGATTTTCAATTTATATTTTATATTTACTCAAAAACAAATAGAAAAACAAAAAATATTGTTAATGCCAAAGCGCTTGAATAAAGAATAAAGAAATAAATAATATGAAAAGCATATATTTTCTGTTCTAAACCATATCTATTCTATTTTAGTGTGCCCAGCGAAGGGGGCCGGGTTTGCTAGTCTTATATATAATAAAAATAAAAAAACACATATTTGGAAAAAGTTTAAATAAAGATTTTTAAAAACTAAAACGTGCTTTAAAACGAAAATATTTAACAAAACGAAGGAAATATTTTAGAGGAAATATTTAAAAAGAAATGTTTCAAACACTAAAAAAAGTATTTGAAAAGTTACTTAGAAGAAAAAATGTTTAGAAAATATTCGAGAACAGCTTTAAGAAAATATATTTAGAAAAAAATGTTTTACTGCGCAAATACATAACAATGCATTTAAAAACTATTATTGAAAGTCTTGAAAAAATATATATTAATAAATATTTAGGAGGAAAAGCATTCAGAGAGTATTATTCAAAACTTTTTGAAAGAAATATTTAGAAGAAAACATATTTACAAAATTATAATACAATTGGAAAAGGTTTTGTAAATATGTAAATAAATACATACAGTAGAATACGTTTATAATGACATCGAAGGGAATCGACAAACACGTCATAATAAGCGGACGTCATACAAAGCATTTTGTGAAAAAAAAAAAATTTTTGCGTAAATATATATGTACATATTTTAATAGAAAAACATAGTATGTAACTAATAAAATCAAAATTGCACGTTTATTATGTATATATAATATACAATATATATATTTTGTTTAATGAATATAATCTGTAATTTTTCTTTGCTTTTGGTTTTTCATTTCATTGTAAAAATAATCTCTAAAACTATTGTGTATAGACATCGCCATGGTCAAATGATCGTTTTTAATATTGCTGGTAACAAATCGGGATAATAATTCTGCAGCTTTTAATGCCTCTTCTGCGGTAGTTAATGGTTCTTCCTCGACTTCCTCTTCACCGTCACTTTCAAGTTGTTCCTTAGGATTAATGTTCTGTACCATATTGTCAAATGGTGGGTTCTTCGGATGTGAGGAGAGCGCCGTCGATGTCAACATAATCGTTCCACATTGCTGGTGCTGCTCAAGAATCTGAATTTAGATTTCGTGCAAACAAAGATAAAGGGGCATCATCTTCTTCATCAAATTCATGTTCTGATATTTCATTAGGTAAACCGTCGTGTCTTTCAATGAATCCTTCATGTCTGAAACAGTTGTGAATGGTACTTTGTGACGTTTTATTCCAGGCATCATTAACCATAAGAATTGCATCTAGCATCGTTATTTTTGTAGAAGGGTTGTTGTCATTAGCAGCAAGACTATTAATCATTTTAAGCACAAGGTTTTTTCTAAAATTTGTTTTGAGTGCTCGTATTATTCCCTGATCCATTGGCTGTAGTACTGGTGTTGTATTCGGCGAAAGGAAAGCAAGTGTTATAGGCTTTAAATCAGTAACATTCGGCAATTATCAACCAGCAACAAAATCTTTTTCTTCTTCTTCACCAGATCACGATCCCAATCTCGAAGCCATTTTTTCAAAAAGTTCCGATGTCATCCAAGCTTTACGATTGTTAGCATAATCGACAGGTAATGATTTGACGCCGGCCGCCGTAGCCGAATGGGTTGGTGCGTGATCACCATTCGGAATTCACTGAGAAGTCGTTGGTTCGAATCTCGGTGAAAGCAAAATTAATAAAAACATTTTTCTAATAGCCGTCGCCCCTCGGCAGGCAATGGCAAATCTCCGAGTGTATTTCTGCCATGAAAAAGCTCCTCATAAAAATATCTGCCGTTCGGAGTCGGCTTGAAACTGTTGGTCCCTCCATTTGTGGAACAACACCAAGACGCAGACCACAAATAGGAGGAGGAGCTCGGCCAAACAGCTAACAGAAGTGTACGCGCCAATTATTAATTAATGATTTGACCCCTTTAAACCATCTGGGTGACTTTCCAATAGTGAGCAATTCCTTTTTTTTTTGGGCGACTCATATTAGCTGCTACCATGACAGTTATTCTATCTTTCGATAATTTGCCTCCTCTCAACTTTAAATTTTATCATTTTGTCCGGCATTAATTTGTAAAACAGTCCAGCTTCATCAGCCTTAAATATCTCATCACCAGAAAACTGTCTTCGTAGATTCGGCCAGTTGTTCGACACAGTTGTTAACCAGTTTGTTGTTGAACTTTGATCAACAGACGAAGATTCGCCAACAATTTTTCCCGCCACAATGTCATGTCGAACTTTAAAATGACTGATCCAAGTTGCAGAACAAATGAAATCGAGAATACCAAAAGGCGCGGCAAAACCGTCTGCCTTTCTTATAGCATAGGACCGCTGATAGGTATTCTTTTGTTTCTCATGGTTTTACACCACTGAATTAATGCTTCGTCAACATGTCTTGATTTCCTTGTCGCGATTTTCGAAGTCTCTTCGGTTTCAAAACACTTGAATTGAACGATTGCTTAATGCGGTTCTTGTTTTTAAAAATTATTGTGATTGTCAAATGACCAACGCCAAATTCCTTTGCAAGGCTGAGCTCGATTCTCCATTTTCTAATCTGCATATTATTGCACCTTTCTCCTCAATCGTAAATGCTTTACGGCGTTGAAATGACATTCTTTTCACAGTGTAAACACAAACGGCAATCGAAAAATAATGCGTAACCTTCAAGCGTCAATTACTCACTGAGATTCAAAACAAAAACGAGCCACGTGCCGAACGTCGTCGGGAATCAACGAACATTACCGAAGGTGTAAACATTATAAGTACTTTGCTATGTACAGTACTATGTCGGTCATTATAACCGCATATATTTTATTAAAAATGGGTCATAATAAGCGACATGTCACTATAAGAGAAGTTATTATAACTGACTTTCTACTTTATTTCAAAATAAAAAAAAATTCAATAAAGTTTTAAAGAAAATTTCAAAAGAAAATTTATTTAGAAAATATATAGAAAAACTTTTTCAAAGGAAATGCTTCAAACTACTTCTTAACAATATTCAAAAATAAATATAATTTAAAAAACTTTCAATACAATATTTGTGAAAACTATTTAAAACAAAAAATATTTCCAAAAACTGTTGAAATGAAATGTTTGAAAACACCTTTTAAAAAATAGCAAAACACACTATCAGAAAAAATATTTTCAAAAAAACATGTATCGAAAATATTGTAATTTCAGAAAAAAATATTTTAAAATGCTTTTCATAACAACTAAGAAAACCATATTCTAAAAATATTTAGAAAATACTGGACAGAAATTGCTAGAAAAGTTTTTAACTGCCCAAATACATACAAATGTATTTAAAAGAATTATCAAAAAAAAATTAAAATAAAATACATTAGGTGCCCAACTAAGTTCCCGCTGTTTGTCAATAGATGCCGCACACTGCTGTGCTAGTCGATTCTAACATAACCTAAGCGTCATAAACCAAGCTTAGACATATGGTAAACAAACTGCTTCGACACATTAGTGATTTTGTTTTGGTATCATAAACTTTTGGTTTTGTGAAAATGTCTGATTTTGTGCCGAATAATCGTCATTTGCGGGAAGTGTTGATTTTCCTCTATCATTCGAAGAAAAAAAAACGGCGGCTGAAGCGCATCGACAGCTACAAAAAGTTCAAGGAGATGCTGCTTTAAGTGAAACAACGTACCGAGATTGGTTCCGTCCCTTCAAAGACGGTGATTTTAATGTTGACGACCGCCCGCCGTCCGCGCGAAGGAAGGCCAAAAGCCTTCGAAGACGCTGAATTGAAGGCATTCCTCAATGAGTATCCATGTCAAACGCAAGAAGAGCTTGCTTCAGTATCAGGAGTTACCCGCCAATCTATTTCCAAGTGATTTTATGCTTTGGGAATGATTCAGAAACAGGGGACTTGGGTTCATTATGAGTTAAAACCAAGGGATGTTGATCGTCGTTTTTTCGCCTGTGAGCAACTGCTCTAGTGGCAAAAACGAAAAAACTTTCTTCATCGCATCGTGACGGGTGATGAAAAATAGATTCATTAGAGCAATCCAAAGAAAATAAAATCATGGGGACTGCCCGGTCATGCTTCTACGTCGTCGCCTCGGCCGAATATTCACGCTGCGAAGGTTATGCTATGTATTTGGTATGACCAAGTTGGTGTTATTTATTATGAACTGTTAAAACCAAGCGAAACCATCACTGGAGATTGGTATCGACTTCAATTGATGCGATTGAGCCAAGCACTGCACAAGAAGCGGCCGCAATACGCGGAGAGGCATGAAAAAGTGATTCTACAGCATGACAACGCTCGGCCTAATGTTCCAAACCCGTTACAACCTACCTGGAAACACTGAAATGGGAAATCCTACCCCACGCGCTATATTCTACAGATATTGCGCCGTCCGATTATCACCTGTTCCGATCGATGGCACTTGGTCTAGCTGACCAGCAGTCCCATTCGTATGAAGACATGAAAAAATGGCTTGATCCGTGGATAGCCTCAAAAGATGAGCAGTTTTACGGTGACGGTATACGAGATTCACCAGAAAGATGGAAAAAGTAGTAGCCAGCGATGGGCAATGCTTTCAATGAGTCACTTGTAACCAATAAAGTTTTATTTTCATCAAAAAAACGCCGAGATCTACATAAAATACATAAAAAAATAAATATGTTTGGAAAATATTGGGCAAAAAATAAAATGATATATGAAAAAATAGATTTAAAAAAATATTTGATACAACTTAAAAAAATATTTGGTAAAAACGTAAGACAAAATTTTTTTGAAAATTTTTTAATTTTTTTTTTGTTTTTTTCGATATTTGAAACCATTTTTAAATAACCATTGAAAAATAATCAAAAATTTGCCAAATTTTTTTAGAAAACATATGTGGAAAAAGATTTTTAAATGCATATATCCTCGTGCTTTAATACATACGTACGCAAAAAACAATTATTTCAAAAAATTAAAAAAAAATTATTTAAAAAACTATTTAAATTGAAAAATATTTGATAGAAACTTTTTAGAAAATATATTTGAGAAAACTTAGAAACAAATTTTAATAAAATTACTTACAAAAAGTTTTACGAAAAAAAAAATTGTCATAATTATTTGAAAAAAAAAAATGCTTACAATTGTTTTTTTTTTCATTTTGAAAATACTTTTATAAACTAAATATTTAGATATCATTTTTCAAAAAGAATTTTTAAAAATTTCTAAAAAGCCCCGATAAATTTAATTCATAATTTCTATTTTAAAGGCTGCTAGCAACTTAAACATTTAAATGTATATAAGACATAACACACATACATACATCAAAAGAATTTTCCAAAGTTCAAACACAAACAGCTTTGTTCTAATTAATACAAATGGTTTGTTGCACAACAATCGGCAATTTCAGCAGCCAACTGCATGCGTCCGCAGATAAAAAAAATAAAAGCAAAAGAATTGCAAAAGTTTTCCCATTAGAAAGTTTTGCCTTGCCACACACACATACATACACAGCCTCATTCGAAGTAGTTTTTCATACGCGAATTTTTCTTTTTCCGATTTGTTTATATACTTTTTTTTTTGTTATTTTGCTTTAATTCTCTTGCCTTATTTAGGTTTTGCAAAAAAACATACAAAAATTTGTTTCAAGCAGCTTTAATTTTCTAAGCAAACCGCTTTTTCTCTTACAAAAAAATCATAGAACTTTAAAGTTTGCAACTTTTTCACCACGAACCTCGCTTTCCAATTTGTTTGCCATTAACCAGTCGCTTACGTTCGTATTTTGCTTGTGGTCACTTTGCTTAGTTAACAACCAGCAATTGCACTTACTTTTTTTTACTTTTAGTTTTGTTATTCTATGCAAAATACTCGCCCGCACTGCGCATTGCAAGGCGTACGAAATTTCTCGTTTCCACTACGGCATTTGCTTTGTGGCTAATTTGTTATTATTTATGTTGTTATTATTGAAAATTATGTCGAAAGTTTACTTCATTTGCAGTAAATTTCCAGATTCTCTGACAGATTTTTTTTTTTTGTTTTGCAAGGAGAATTATATTCTTCCCTTATGGAAAATAGTTGATTATAAGTAGCGATGCGCTGGCGTATGAGTAACCTTTGAATTGTAACAAAGGGAGAGCGAATAGTTAACTGAGTTTGCGTTAATGGATATATCTGAGAAACAATGTATATTGTTAATGAATGGAAAACTTATTTACTTGAAAATCAGAACTAGCGGCTGGAACGATACATTTTCCTGGTCATCAGTGGGGCTAATCGCTGTAAATTAAGGACAAGGAATATACCTGAGACTTTATTTAAAGCCAATAAACTACACTAATTTCAAGAAAATTCAAATATTTCACTAAAAAACCTTTATAAAATGTCAGTATAAAACTTTTGTGCAGTAAATTAAATTAAGCCAAAAAATTCTTTACAAAACTGTAATATAGAATGAGGTTGGCGGGTGGCGAGTTTACATTTTGCTGAAGGTAATAGAAAATTCGAACTTTTTTACGTCAGTGGGCAATATTTTGAGAAAACTGTAAAAGATTAGAGAGCTTTAAAATTGCGAAGGAAGGAAGATGAAGGTAGGTGAAATGGTTGCAGTACCAGACTTGCACTCGTCAAGCAGCACTAAAGCGCCGTTTCGAAACCATTATGAGAGCTCCAAAGGGCAGATATCTGCAGCGAGCCAGAGTTGTTAATGTAATGGAAAAGCTTGACGGGATTTAGGCTAGCGTACTGCAGCAGACTATGGAAGAAAGGAGCACCCAATGGCTTTAATTGTCTACCAAACCAAGACATTTACAGAGAAAGTGCGCGAAATTGTTGATTGTCCAGGTGATTCTGTCAACAGACAGGGAAATTTCATGGAAAAATCGAGTAACCCTACTTGTCGATCATGTCACATTTCTATTATTATTAGTTGTTATCGCCCGTCTTTGGACGCATAGTGCCTTGCAAATGCTTTCAAATGCCCTTTACATCTCGGTATCGTCGGTAAAGCTTCTTCATCAAGGCTACGTCGCCAGGATCCTTTAAGGTGTCCTTTGCGGCGTGATCCTTGTGGGTTTCAGGCCAGTGCCGTTCTACTTATGTCGGTGGCTGTCGTGCGCACCAATTTCATTTGTGCTCTCGTATTTCAATTGGGAAGTTGCTCATTTGAAATCTAATTGCCGGCCCACCAGATACGAATAATTTTTCTTAGACATCGGTTCACAAATGTCTGCAGCTTTCAGTTATACAGACACTAACCATGTTTCATAGGCATATAAATGGGCAGATTTACCATTGGAATTAAAAATTCGTAGTTTGGTACGCGTTTTCTGCCGTTTGGGAAACCAGATCGTTTTGAGACTTTCAAAATCTGCTTTGGCTTTTTTGGTTCTCACTTCGATATCGCCTTTTGCTCCGCTATGCAAGGTAGTTTGACTTCCTAGATAGGTGAAACTTTTTACATTATGAATGGGTTCCCTATAAATTGTAAACTTGTTTGTACCAAAATGTTGATTTTTATGGACTTGGTTTCCCCAACATTGATTCGCAGGAGCTTAGATAGCTTAGAAGCTTAGATAATTAAGTTTGCGCTGCATGTATCCGCCATGCCGTGGTAAGAATGGGATGTCATCGGCATAGTCAAGCTCATCTAAGTGCTCCATAGGACTCCAGAGAATCCCCCTGCCTGACTATTAAAAATAGAAGAGCAGATAGTATACACCCTTGTTTGACCCCAGCCACAGGTCCAATAGACTCAAAGAGGCACTGTCGTGTAACACTCGGCATTTGAAGTTTAAGTATTAGGCTTGAATAATACTAGAGATTTTACCTGCTGCTTACGAATTATGCGATCGATCTTAACGCTTAAATGATTTAGAATTACTTTCTATAGGACCTTAAGGGCTACCCAGAGCAGTGAAATATCCCTCCAATTGCCACACTCGGTTAGTGCTCCTCTTTTTTGGGACTTTCACAAGTATCCCCTACATCCAATCGCTATCGATCTCGATTTACCAAACTTTATGCTATTTATAGCGGTTTATATTTCATCCATAAATGGGAAGCTAATGTGAGAGATTCTTTGATTGCGGTACCCGGGTTTGTCCAGCGATAGCACAGGGTCTGCAGGTGTTGATGTCATAAAAATTTCTTTGAAATGCTCTTTCCATCGCTGGAGTTTGCTTGAGAATCTGTTTAGAGACTCCCGTTTTTATCTTTGATAGACATTCTCGAGAATTTATTTGTAACCGTTAGGCGGCGTGAGCAATTTGATATTGCCAGTGGCTGGAGCCATTTTAGCCGTTGTCGTTTGTCCCGTCTGGAAAATGCTTCACTGACTTATTCATCTCGGCAAATCGTCGTCGAGTATTTTAGCAGATCGAGTTTTAGCACTATTTATGTATCCTTGTGCCACACGCCTCTCGTTTCTTCCGATATCCAGTTATGACACATGGGTCAATAGAATTTTCCGGAAAAGACGTACATATTTACCAAGATAATCAAAGATTGTTTTGCAGATTTAGCCCGCTCCTCTTCATTCTTCCTTTTTTACAAGAGTTCTACGGGAATGGTCCCTCGAAAGGATCTTACTTAGCGTGGCAGAATACTTCACGGATTCAAAGGATTCGCAGTACTCCTTCCAGGAGTTGCGTTTCGCATATTTAATGGCTTTTTTGTATTCATTGAAAATTACACGGTGAGTTCAAAAGTTTTTAATTTTCATTAAAAACCCTCCTCACCTTCTCTTTCTAGTCGGTGACGGTCTTGCTCGACCTGAGCAGAAAGTTATTCTTGCTAAACGATACTGGACAAACCACATTGAGGATAGTCTGATAGGACCGCTCTACGTGTTCCACTTGCTTGTCCAGTTTATCAGTGGATGAGTAGGAAAATGTTTGCCTGTCCAACTTATTATTGAAAGCCATATGGAACAAAGACCAGTCGGTTATTTTAGGATTCCTGTGGGACGATGTGGTTTCCCGTGCGAAATTAATTTCTTAGAGGATCAACTTTTGATCCGAAAAGGAATTCCTCTGAGAACTCTTCCAATCACCCATCATTATTGCAGACGAATTAGTGGAAAGAGTGAAGAGTTAAGAACCTCCTCCCAACCGCTTGATGTTTGCTATGTTGGGTATACAAACGTGAGGGTGTTGCCCTTGTTCCAAAGAAGCAGATTACGGCTAATAATGAAATCAAAAAGCGGCTCACCTCGATGCTCAAAAAACAACAGGAAAGTTTTGCAGTATAGCATAATGAAAATTCGAGAATATTGTTTAGAGAATTAAGACCTATCAAATGTTAAGGAATGCAGATGGAGATTAAAGGCAATATTTATAATTATTATTTACTTCCAAAAAAAAAAAATTGTCTTAATTTTTTTGTTTGTGTTCATTTTTTTTTACTCCAAAGCCACATTCGATACCTACTATTAAAAAAATAAAAATAAAAACTATCCAAAAATTCCTATTATACATTATTCATTCCCTTAAGCGAAATTCTCTAAACAGCATTTTTTAAAGATACCTTCCTCAAAAAATATCCACACATTTCCACTACAAATTTTTTCTCTCTTCTGCTGTCGCTTTTCCATTCCAAGTGATATTTTAAATATTCTCACACTCATCGAATGCGCATCGGCACCTTTAAATAATTCAAATCCTCAACCAACAACCTCAAATGCCTCGCATTATCCCAACTAAACCACAGACTAAAATTATAGACTCAACTTGCCTGAGCCGCTTAAGCGATGCTTAAGCACTCACTATCACCGACTTTTGCAAACCCTAACGCACGCACACAAACGAACCATAGCGAGGCGGAGGTGTTTTCATAGCAGACACCTTAAAATAAATTTCTTTTGTGTGACTTTGTGCATCTTCAGTTGCAGCTTTTTTCTTGCTGCTCTATTTGCGCCACTTCACCGGTTTCTTGGCTGCACACAACGAACGAACCGCCAAACCCTTAGCTTGCATAGCGGAAGACTTTGCTGCCTTCTTCTGCTCCGCTCCAGTTATGTTGCCTGCCGGTGGCAACTTCGTCGTTTGCATAATGCGCAGGTGTGGCTATACAAAGTCCATGTGTTTGGGTGTGTGTGTGTGCACTTCGCTTGCCGGTACTTGCGGTTATTTGTGTCTGTATTTACAGGTGTTTGTGTGCAGTTTTTGGCATAGAGCCAAAGTCGAATGCATCAAATGCAAAAGCAAAAAGTCCAATGAAAATTCCAGCAGATTACACCGGCGAAAGGAGCATCTTCCGAAGTGATTGTTGTTATTTGCATTGTTGCTGTACACACTTACACATTATTATTATTGCTTGCTTTGCTGGCATTCGCGCGCGTGCTTTTTTTGTTTTTTTGCTTTCTTTTGTTGCTCGGGTGATTTTGTAGACCAACGCAGTCAACATTGTTTGGCGCTTGTCTGCTTTGGTTACGCTTTGCTTAACCTCGATTTTTATATTCAACGGCGAGTGGATATGAAGAACTCTTTGCTTTGTTGATCGGTATAATTTTGGCAGGACTTGTTTTTCTTTTTATTATTTTTTGGCTCTCAAGCTGGTATCTGGTGCTACTTGGTCACAAACAAGAGCAAATAGAATTCTATTTGGCAGAGCTTAATATAATTTTAAAGAAAATTTCGCAAAATAGCGTTTTTGGTATAAAAATTCAATTTGATTCCGAAGTAACATCAATTTTTTATTGGGTGCAATATTCAAAACTGAAAATAATGATAAAAAAGTAAATAACACAAAACACAAATACAGGGTGACAAAAATAAGTGTATACAACATTTTTTAATCAAAAAAATGTACTCGTATCATTTCATTGATAGTAGCTCAAAACAAATTGTAAAATTTTAATAGAGAATGAGTTGAGTAACATTATATTCAGCCAGTTTCGAAGTGGCCACCTTTAGCACGAATACACAAGCTCAAACGTTTCAAACATTTTGGGATATAGGCCGTAGTTCGTCTACCGTTATGCGATCTCACTCTCGACGCAACGCTTTCTTCAGGGGCTCCAAAGTTTTGTGGCGTTTTGCATAGGCCCTTGCTTCCAGAATCGACCATATCTGTAATCTAGCGGATCCGGTGAGTAGGATGGCCATTCTTGGAAAGTAATGAAAGAGAGGAAATTGGCTTTGCACCTCTCTTGGGTTGTTTTTGTTCTGTGGGCTGGTACCGAATCCTCTTGAAACGTCCACTCATCGTCATCAAAGTGCTGCTGCAACTAGAGAAGAACAACTGCTTCTAATATGTCTTCATGGTAAACTTGTTTATTGATTTTGACTCCTTGGTCTATGAAAATCAGAGGAGTCTTGTCACTGGCGCAAATTCCACCCCATACCATGACAGATCGCGGATTTTGACGATGTTCAACAATGGACGAAGGTCCAAGGGCTTCTGTAGACCAATTTCTGTCATTTTGATGATTGTGAGCTTGTTCAACGGTAAACAGCTTCTCATCCGTAAAGACGATTTTTTCTTAGAAGCGAGCGACATCTTTCGAGTCTTACTTTCTTGTTTTCATCCGTGAGCCGCTGGCATTTTTGTAGTTTATAAGGCTTAAGTCTAAGTTCTTTTTTTGCTATAAGGCGACCTGATTCACGATTGATGCCTGTCTCACGAGCAATTTTCCTCATCGATACCATAGGACTTCGTTGAACTCTTTTTTGATGATTTTTCGGATGTTGGAAGTGTTAACAGTTGTTCGTTTTCTTCCTGTTCCAGGACGGTCACCTTCATTACCAAGCTCCTTAAATCGTTTGATTGCACGAGAAACCAATGAACGTGCAATTCCAAGCTTCCGTACTATCTCGCAGTTGCGTGCTCCTAGCTGATGCATGGCTATAATATCTGAGCGACTATTTGATATCGTTACAAAAAGTATTTAAAAAGACCTGGACCAGAAACGAATACTTTTTTTTGTACTTAAGAACACACACAAAAATCACAAAATAAGAGCACTCGCTAAAAATTTTACATTCATCTAATTGCGCAGAGAAGTTTGTTTACAGTTATTTTTTGTCACCCTGTACTTCGAAAAACACAACCAGAACAACAACAACAGTGAATATTATTTTCTAGTATTTTGTGCCAGAAGCCGATTTTGTGAGTTCTGGAGTGGAGATAGAAATAACTGCACGGCAGGCATGAAAAATTAAATGATAGTGTAAATACTAGTTTACTTCTGGGTTATCTGAACCACCCTTTGTTTGCATAAGTAAGTAAATTTTAAGATATATCTCTTGTCCTTTTTGTCTGGCAGTCGGGTAAGCATAGAACAAGAATAAACTAAATCGATTTTTATTTGAAAAATCCCTTCGTAAATAAGCCCGATTACGATAGGAGAAGCTTTGTATTGCTCTGAGTGTATTTTTGCCATGAAAAAGCAGCCCATAAAAACTATTAACCATTTGAAGGAGGCATAAAACTTCATTCGCAGGAAAACATTCAGCGCCCTTCACAAATTAGGTGAGAAGCTGGACCTAATATTCATATGTTTGAGGTTTGCATTTCAACCTTATGGTCTTTGGTACCCTATACTTATTACAGAACCCCATGCAAGCCCAGTTCTCTTACCAAACTCGAGATAGAGCTGGGTTGGGCTCAACGTATGTGCATTTCTTCTGGCAGTAATTGGTCGAGATCTCCCAACCTTTTCCGTGCAAAAGCGCTGCGTTGAAGAATCGCCCCAATGATGCACACGCATGCTATGCGCTGCAGCTTAGTTAGTGCTACCCGCACTTTTAAAAGAGCGAATACCTGGGCAACCGCTCTATATGTTACCAATGGCCTTCTTATCATGATGTACATCTATCTCAGTATTCTTGGGCTACAGCCCCAAGATTTCGCTGTTAAACGTTTACAGATCATGAGACTCTTTGTTGCTTTGTCCGATAGTAACGTCGACTAGATTCCATTTATTATGCGCCTGCGAAACTTCTTGAATAATGGTCCACCCATCTGAGAGTTACAGCTCAGACTCTGCCCAAAATTCCATCATACCATCTACCTGACCCTAATCCAGGGTGTTACGTGTCACTAATCCCTCGGGTAAGTCAGGCCTTCGGAACGACCACACATACGAGCGGTGTAAAGTCTGTGGCTAAGCCATGGCTCAGCTCCCACTCCGTTTCTTCAGTGTCCACTCCTACGGTAGTGAGGCCTATTACGGGCTACCAAATTAATAATCTCAACCCTGTTTCAAAACAAGTTAATCTTGACACTCCCTCCACGTCAGGTGCCAGCCGTAGACCCCTAGAAAAGCAAGGGCTGCCCTGTCAAAAGAAGCGTATTAGTGCTTCAGAAAGGTACTATCGTACCAAACGATCAGCCTTCAGAATCCTGGAAAGACTGAAGGACAATAAATTAGAGGATCTGACGGAGGAAAATTCAGACTCAAAGGCATGCGCTGAAACCTTCATTGCCGAACATCGGGAGAAGGATAAAATAGATTCTGCACAAAGGATCGAGTGAAAGGATGTCGGCTGAAGCCAAAAGAAAGAAAATGTTTACCACTCAGACGACTAAAATGACGAAAAAACAATCTATATTACATAAGGGCGGTGTTTGATTGCAGTTCCTACGACGGTGCGATCCCGGAAGCAAACCGGGTCCTGATAAACAGGTGTCTTAGGAAAGTATGCAGGAATATCCTGAAAGAAAATCCAGAGCCTCCATTCAGTTGCTCGGATGCGTGTTGGTTCTAATCAGGCGTCAGATTAAGAAGGTGCGCTGATCAACGACGCATCAAGACGCACTAACAAGTAGGAGTGTCAGTGCCAATCATACATAAACATAAAAACTAAACGAATGGAGGGTTATTATTCGGTATCGCTCTCTCAAATTTAAATACATATGTAATTAAATATAAGAAGAAACTTACAAAAATTTACTACAGCTCTACTGACTGATGAATGATTTCTGCCCTAGGAAGCCGACGAGCTGGCCAGACAAGGGGCCTGTGAGGTGGTGTGCTTGCGAAAGGAGAGGATCGGGATCCCCTTGACAGCCTGCGCTCTACTTCTGGAAGGATGGGCTTTGCACCAAGTTCGCGAGCGCTGGGCAAATACTCGAACGTGTAAGGTCGCGATGTCCTTCTGTCCCCGTTTGGATAGGAGGCGTTCGAGGGATATTATGAGGATGAGAAAATTTCATCTCTCAAATTTCGTGGGCATCCTCACGGGGCACTATCCGCGGGGTATACATGCCGTGAAACTAGGATTTATTTCGAGTCCTTTTTGCGTCAGCTGTATGGAGGATGAGGTGGAATCATCTCAGCACCTGCTCTCTCGCGGGGCTAAGATTCAAGCATCTCGGTTCTCACTTCTTTTCTGCACCTGCTGATACAACAGGTCTTGATAACAAAAATCTGATGAGCTTCATCAGCAGCATAAAGAGGTTAACACAACCGCAAATTAGTCACTTTCATAGTCCACAAATACTCAACCCTCCTCACCCCTCTCCTTTTCGTCCTACCGTTTTTTCCTTCACCTTTTCTCCCCCCTCTTGCAATGATATCACAAACGATGAACCAAAGTTTTTCGTCCAAGTGGGCCCACTCCCTGGGCAACTATTACTACCTAACCTACCCTAACCTGCCTAGCAAGACCGCTATGACTCCAGATATCTAAAGTCGATTTGACAATATATTCTCTTATGACTCTCTTAAACTCTTCACTTTTGTTTTGGTAAAATAAACTGCCGTAAGAGTGTAAAAAATGATGCCAGAAGAAGGGAAGAGTCTTCTAACAAAACAAAATTTAAGCAAAACTCGAATACTAATACCCAAAAACTCTTTGAAATGAATTGCTCATTAAATTACTTGGCTATAAATATTTTAAATTGCTGCTTACTTCTTCAATTTCCCATCATTCCTCGCAAAAGTCAATCTTTTTCGACCCCACACACACAAAGCACTGGTTGAATCGTTGATCATAGAAATGCAAATATATTCAAATCCTTGCAGCCGTAATGCGTCTAAGGACTTAACAAACGCCTCCACTGCATTCATGAGAGTCGTGCGCACACAACCTGCTACTAAATTCGCACAGCAAATGCATATCTGCTAGCAATCACTGTTATAGTATAGTTGTTACGCCTTAAAGTAGACTTTCGATTTCCTGCAATATTTTCCTAAGAAACTCACCACACCCAAACCATGAACGGCAGCACTAAGAAACTACTATACATAAATCGCTTACGAGGTACTCTGGCGTTTGAGTATCTTTCTTTGGATTACACTAAAATACAAACAAAGATGCGCCACATTTTCGCATACTATTTTTGCAAAGGCCACAGAAATACGCTGCATAACATCTTCTGCGCGCAAGTGTGATTGCCTGCATTATAACAACAGGCGAAGCAGCGCATCTTTGCAATACTCACGTACACCCACGCACACATACATGCATGTACAAGGGACTCTCGCCTGTGCGTCTTTCTTCAAATGCAAAGATACTGCAAAGTAGCTTAATACTTTATGTTCGCAATGAAATCCTTTTTATGATGCCATTATCCTTGTTGTTATGCCTGCTATACACAGGCTTTATGGTTGTATGCCGGTTGGGCGACTATGCACGCACACACACACATATGCACACATGTACATAAATATTAAATATTTGTGTGTGCAGCGTACACAAGTGATATCGCTTTTGAATAAACTTGGCAATAAACACATTTATAGCACTCACGCGTCCCATACTCACGCATACAGCCACACACGGGCGGGAGGAAATGATTGGCACGCATGCAGTTAAAGCCGTTTGTTGATTCAATTAAAGTGTTTATCGCCAATGAGCTAAGCGCTGGTATGATTTGGTAAGGAAAATATTATTATTATTAACAAACATTACGGGCTTACTTATTAAAAGAGCGCTTACTTGATATTAAAGTTAGTTTGAGATTGTTTTAGAATCTAAGCAATGACGAACCAATAACTATTGGCATGGCAAAAAAGTACTTTCGGTAGGGTCAGATTTATCTTCAAGGACCTTTTCGCTGTTTTTATTCGTTGCATTTTGACAGGCAGCATAAAGAATGGCTGCTTCTTCAAATGCTGTTGCTTACTTTGAATCTTTAAGCTTCGAACGAAACGCAGTTGGTTGCGGATAACTTCAAGATATTAAACGAAATTTACACAGTTCTGAAGCGACTTTCAAATGATGAAGAAAAATGCATTATATTTGCCGCAGCCCAGTGAGTTTGTGCATGGCTGTCACAGTTGACATGAATCATGAAGAAACAGAATAAGATTTTTCTAAAACCGATTGCCCTCGGCGGGTTATGACCAAATTCCGAATGTATTTCTACCACAATAAAGATGCTCATAAAAATCAACTGTTATTCGGAGTCGGCACAGAACTGCAGGTCTTTTCATTTACACGGCAACATCGAGGCGCACAGTAAATTTATAAAAGGAAGAGCTCCCTATAAGTATATACATATGAAAACATTAAAACAAAAGTTGTGCAAGCTACACCGAAAATTTGATTGTATCAAAACAACAAAATTCACCTGAGAAGAAAATTAAGTTACACACTTCTTAATTTTCCTTTTACTTTAATAGTCATGTAATGCCATATGAGCGATTCCTTGTAAAGTGATCACAGTGCTTTGGACATTGTCTCAATTCTTCTAAAAAGCCTTGAGTCTAAAAAGATTATGAAGAGATAGATGAGTATAAAAAGATGTAAACTCAAAAAATCTTGAAAAAAGTTTTATTTTATTTTAATTTTATTCAATCTTTAAAATGTTGGTATATATGTTGATAGCATTTTTATATCTTAATTTTTAAATTTTTTTAACACAAAACATACCTACAAAAATTACAAAATTATAATTTTAAGAAAAAAATAATTAAAAATAAAAATTTTCGAAAAAAAATTTTGAAAAAACCAAATTTGCAAAAGAATTTTGAAAAACAAAAAAAAAATCGAAAACAATTTTGGAAAAAAAATTTTGAAAAACAAAAAAAAATTGAAAAAAAAAATGTTCCCCTTTATATTTTATTTTGGTCATTCTTAGCATTTTAATTTATTTAATTTTTTACAATAAAATATACGTAAAAATATTTTTGGGTAAAATATATAATTTTTTGCTAATTTCCGAAAAAAAAAATTTTGGAAAAAAAAATTCTGGAAAAAACAGTTTTGGAACTTTCTTGTCATTTTTATATTTTAATCTTTTTATTAAAAAAAAATATTTGGAAAAAAACATACTTTTTAACCAAACTTTTGGCGAACTCCTTTGTTCTGTTTTTAGCATTTTTAGCATTATTGTATTTAAGTTTTTTTAATTGTTTACTATAAAATGTCCCAAAAAATTTTTGGACAAAACAAGTTATTAAAATTGTATTGTTTTGAATTATTTTCAATGTTTAAAGTTTTGGTAGTTGGTATATTTAGCATTTTTATACCTAAAAAAGTTTTTTGGAAAAAAAATTATTTTGGAATACAAAATTATTTTTGCTCAAATTTTTGAGAAATATTTGGAAAAAAACATACTTTTTAACCAAACTTTTGGCGAACTCCTTTGTTCTGTTTTTAGCATTTTTAGCATTATTGTATTTAAGTTTTTTTAATTGTTTACTATAAAATGTCCCAAAAAATTTTTGGACAAAACAAGTTATTAAAATTGTATTGTTTTGAATTATTTTCAATGTTTAAAGTTTTGGTAGTTGGTATATTTAGCATTTTTATACCTAAAAAAGTTTTTTGGAAAAAAAATTATTTTGGAATACAAAATTATTTTTGCTCAAATTTTTGAGAATTTCTTTTATATTTAAGTCATTTTTAGCATTTTTTCTTTTAATTTTTTACTAATATATTCCTTAAACAAAGATTGAGAAAAAATTAATTTTTTTTCCTGAAATTTTTGGGAACTGTTCTGTTTTTTGTTGTCATTTGAGTATTTCTATATTTTAAGTCTTTTAAATAATAAAAAAATGTTAGCAAAATTTTTTTCGCTGACATTCTGAGGAGATTTCTTCGTTTGTCAGTTGTAGAATTTTTATAATTTAATTTTTTGCAATAAATTAAACATAAAAAACTGTTTGGAAAAAAATATGTTTGCTCATATTTTCTGGGGAATTTCTTATTTTTGGACACTTTTTGCAGTTTTATAAATATTTAATTTTTTAGATTAAAATGTACGTAACATTTTTTTGGAAAAATCAAATTTTTGGAAAGAAAATATTTTTTCCTCAAACTTTTTGTAAATTTTGTTTTGTTAATTTTAGCATTTTTATGTTTTAAAATTAAAAAAAAAATTCTTTTTCATGAAACTTTTAACGAAATTGTATGCCTTTTCTTTGCAATTTTTGGCACTTTTATATATTAATTTTTTTAATTTTAACACTTTTTTAATATAAAATATGCTTAAAAATTGGGAAAAATGGTTTTTGGTCAATAAAAAAAGTTTTGGAGAAAAACATAATTTTTAACCAAACTTTTTCAGAATTATTATATTTAAGTTTTTTGCTACAATAATAAAAAATATGTTTTGCTCAAATTTTTGGGAAGCTTGTTTATTAGCCTGTAAGATTTGTTTTCTTATTTTTTACTTAATAGTTGAGTTCATACTCAGTAATCCTTGCAAGTGGAGTTCTCATAATTATTCGAGTTATATTCAAAGACGTAAAGTGACGTTTCGATGGATTTGCAAATGGCTTCGATAGAGCAGAATTTTTCACTGCAGCCTAGAGTCCCATTACGATTATGAAAAAATAACTAAGCATAGTCTCAGCTATTAACAAAAAAAATTAGAACACAATTTGACGAGTGTTTTTGAAAAACGGCATGGAAAAATTTTTCTCCCACACTTTAAAAAAAAATTGTATTTTTTTCCAGAAAATTTTTTAAAAAACGCTATGATCTTAAAAAAAAATTTTTTTTTTTTTCAGAAATAATTAATGATATTAAAAAACATCCTATACAAAATTTTTAAACATCCTATAAAAAATTTTTGAACACCCAAATAGAAATAACATCGTTAAATAATAATAATTGATATAATACATTTTTTTCAAAGCATTTCTATTGATTGAGAGGACGGTTTCCCATTTCGTATATAAGAAATCGAACGGCAGCTGTAGTTTTTTAAGTGGCCTTCACGTCTTCATACAAAACAGCACCCTGTAGCTCAATACGAGTTAAAAGAAAAAACTATATAAAGGGTGAGCAGATTGAAGGCACCGTTTCTAATAGGTTTGTTTTCACAGATCACGCATGACTACTGTCAAGCTAAATGCATATATATATTTTTTCAACATTCATTTACATTTCATCATGGAACGACTTTCGCCTCAACAACGTTTACAAATCGTTCTATTGTATTACGAAACTCGACGCTGAAAAGTGTTAATTGCGCGCTCAAGTCATCTTATGACGTACTTAACAATTCAGCGATGAGGCCCATTTTTTGCTTAATGATTCCATAAATAAGCAAACGGGTGATTTTTCAGCTATTATCTTTTTAAACAGTTGGTTTACTTTTTTATCGAAAAATTGTGTTCAGCGACGATGCTTATTTTTGGATCAATGGGTACGTAAATAATCAGAATTGTCGATTTTGGAATGAAGATCAGCCAGAAGAATTGCAAGAGCTACCAATGTATCCAGAAAAGGTCACAGTTTGGTGCGGTTTATGGGCTGGAGGTATCACTGGACCGTACTTCTTCAAAGATGCTGCGAATCGTAAAGTAACTGTGAATGGTGAGCGCTACCGTGAAATGATATCCAACTTTTTTTTGCCCATAATGCAAGAGCTTGACTTGCATGACATGTGGTTTCAGCAAGACGGTGCCGCATGCCACACAGCACGCGTAACAATGGACTTGTTGAAAGGTGAGTTCGGTGAACGTTTTTTTGAAAAACTTTCCTATAGCTCTTAAAAAATCACCCTTTAATTGCCATACTTGGGCAACCCGAAGTCATTCAAGAACACCCATTGAAAACAACTGTGCAGCCTATTTGCTGGAGGAATCATCGACATAGTCAAATAATGAGGTACAGCTCGTGAATCGTAACATTCTTCAAAAATATTTTGACATAAGTCTTAGAACATAATAAATTTTATAATTCTGATTTTCAGCACCAATATTTTTTTTGCATGAAGTGTAGTACACCCTAAAACACATGGATTGAATTCAAAGAGTGCGGCAATTACACAAAAAAACATAATTGAGTAAATAATTGTGGGCGAGCACACTTGTACAACTTCTGCATGAATATCTAATGGACTTAGTGTTATCAACCAGGTAAGTGAGCTAGGTAACTTGCAGCAATGAAATGAAATGGCTCAATAACCATAAATATGGAAGTATGCAGGCAGATAGAATAAATATATTTCCACCTTCTTGCAGGCACACACCTGTACACGTATGTATATGTGTGTGTACATAGCAAAGTGTATAATAATTTTGGTCATAGAATTGTTTGTTAAAGAGGCTTAAGTTAAATGGGAAAACTTCCGAATCAATGAACCGCAAATTGCATGCGAAATCGAAAACGAAATCGAAACCGGGCACGGCCACTGCCACTGCCGGAGTAAGCCGGACTCCAACATGGAGTTGCTGTACAAATAAAACATATTGGAGGAGCAAAAACAGCTGGTACGAGTAGTTTATGTCATTTGTGTTTATTTGTTGTCGCAAAGTAACCGAAAATCTCTCAGGACTGGCATTAACAAACCGCAGACCAACTCAAACGCACACACAAAATACAAATGCAAGCAAGTCGAAAACCGGACCAGTTGTACACAATGAACAACAACAACATTGGTTTACGATACAATAACAATAACAACGTACAATATGATTGCCGTGTTAGCGGCAATGCATTGAAAATCGGAAGGAAAAGCGTTAAAGCAGCACTGACTTTGGTCTGCTGACATACGGGGCGTATGAGTAATGTATTGCGTGCATGCTCCCGAAAGCACAGACATTGCGCTAGGGCTGGCAAATTTTTGCGAATTTTACGATACCGGGATTTTCGGGATCTCCAAGTTGCTGCCCCGGGATTCCGGAATCAGTGCTGAGGTTTAAATATTGCAACAATTTAACTCGAAATAATTACATCCAAATTGTTTGAGAAGTTTTTTATCATTACAATAAATTAATGGATTTTGAATATTCCGGAAATTTTCGGGATTGTATGAAAATAATCCCGAATTATTCGAGTCTAAAAAATACCTCAATCCAGGTATTCAGGAATTCCAAAATTTCCACCCCTAATATGCACACACATAAGTATGTAGAGCTCACGGCCAGCGACTTATTTACGTACAAATGTTTACGCATTCATTTCCATTTATTTATTGTGGTTATGTTTGTTGTTGCTTATATGCGCAAATTTATTTAGTTATTTATTACTTTATTTACTTATTTAAACTTAATCAAATTTCACTGCAAATACGCAAGTGCTCTTTACTCTTCCCTCTCTTGTGCCGACCACGTACGTGTGTGAGTGTGTGAAATTCAATTTCCTTTGACACCCGTTTACTTGCATTATTTGCGCTCCAACGAAATCTATGGATTCGTATGTATGTGGTCGTGTGGACGGCAGCGTCGTAAATGTCACACAAATCTATAGAAGTACGAAAAAGAAAGAAATCCGGCGTAAGTAGCAGTAAATGCACTCGTAAATATGACGACAAAACAATATTAGCGCTCATATCCGGTCGATTTTTGTCGGTCATGTGAAGTAGTTGCTCATATTTCTTACTCCTTTAAATGCAAGCGGATGAATGGATGGGTGGAGGAATTCATTTCTGTGAAAATTATGTGAAGTTTGCGGAGCGAAAGCGGTATTTTTCCTTTGGCAGTA
Source organism: Anastrepha obliqua (assembly GCF_027943255.1). Lineage (NCBI taxonomy): Eukaryota > Metazoa > Arthropoda > Insecta > Diptera > Tephritidae > Anastrepha > Anastrepha obliqua. Next base: position 15,625,282 of record NC_072893.1, read on the forward strand.
CGGCATGGATAGTTCTGGGAAAAATGTTTAATGGGATGTGTCTATTTGATGTGAATATGTTTATGTTCGTTTATTTCATATCAGTGGAAGTGGGTTTCATAAATCAATGGAGTCTTAAAAGTATTGGTAAATGCGAAGGATATGAGAAGGATGGGTGTATATACAGTCTGTGTGAAGACTACAGACTGAAGACAAGACTGCAATATTTAAGTGTAACACTCAAAAATTTCCGTTGGAGGAAAAATTTTCAACAACACATTTGTATGGTATATAAAGGCTGATCAATTTAGAGGTATCGGATTTTAAATTGAAAAAAAAAACAACGAAAATTATATTCGCATTGATTCAGTAATCTTCATTATTTTTATATAAAACCATTCATTACATTTATTTTTTAAGGCTAATCCCTTTCACTGTAACTCGTAATTCGGCCATCCGTAAAAACAAATTTTGAATGACTCGCTGGCGAGCTTTGGTCGGTATCTCGCGAATTACTTTATAAATGTTGGCTTCCAATGCCTTAATTGCAGCTGGTCTATCCACAAAGTATTTAGACTTTACATACATATATATATATATACTACTGTGTCCAAAAAATAAGGTGACATTGTATTTATTTTGAAAATTCTTTATTTATTCTTCCAAATCAATTTCATCCCCTTCAAAGTAATCCCCTCCCGACACAATGCACTTATGCCAACGTTTTTTCCAATTTTCGAAACACTGGTTGTAGTCACTTTCCGGGATGGCCTTCAGTTCCGTCTTCGTTGCGGCTTGAATCTCCTCTATCGTGTCAAAACGGTGTCCCCGGAGCGGTCTTTTGAGCCTGCTGAACAGCCAGAAGTCGCACGGTGCCAGATCAGGTGAATACGGTGGTTGCGGAACGATATGGGTTGAGTTTTTGATGAAATGATCACGAATTACGAGTCCAAAAAATTCAATGTTTTCGGTACCAGTCGAGATTTGACGCGCTTGAGGCCCAAAACATCCTTCAAAATGGTATTGACTGAGCCTTTCGATATGCCAACATCATCAGCAAGGTCTCTAATCGTTAATCGACGGTTTTTCAACACCAAATCTTTGATTTGTTGGACGTGAGCTTCGTCAGTTGAGGTTGATGGTCGCCCAGGACGCTCTTCGTCTTCGACACGTTCACGACCGGCTTGGAACTCACTATACCACTTGTAAACATTTTTTTTAGACATAGCCTCATCACCAAAGGCTTTCTGCACCATCCTCAACGTATCCGAAAATTGATTCCGCAAACAAAATTTAATGCAAATTCTTTGCTCAACAAATTTCGACATTGCAAAAAACGAGAAACTCACTTTTAGCAGCTCACAAAACGACGCGTATCTCAAACAGTAAATGAATATTTCACATGAAATTTGACATAGATGTCACTCACAGTACTACCAACCTAAAAAAAAAAAGAATTCCCCTAATCCTTCAAAGCGCGCAGTTTAAAATCAAATGTCACCTTATTTTTTGGACACAGTAGTATGTATATTAGGGTGGTCCAAAAAAAATTTGTATGCTGCCGCCCCCCATAATGGTAAAGAATGAAAAATAAAAAGACCCGTATTTTTTTTTTTTTAATCAGACCATATTTAATGGTGCCGCCGGGGCTTTGAAATATCCCATGTATTTTGCATGGGAAAAAAATACTTTTTCGTAGATTTCATGTAAAAACCTGGAAAATGAATATATTTTAACCGGATACCTCAGTTTCTCTTCATAATTGGTCAGGGAATAACAACCAATTATGAAATAATTAATTTTTTTTGTATTAACTATTTTCATAAAAGTAATATAAAATATTGTTTTTCGATTTTTTCTTAGATTTTCGTTTTATGGGGGCTTTTTGGGGTTCTAGGACTATGAATAAGTTCGTGCGGTTTTACAACAGATGGCGTAACTTGATTATTATTCCATCGATCCACATTTCCAAACATTCATTGGAGAGCTACTGTCGTAAGGCACAAACGTCAGTATAAGTTTTTTATTTGAAGCGTAAACAACAATATTTTTACCACACTTGAAAATGTCGAATTTCGTGCCAAATAATGTGTTTTTGCGGGGAATTCTTCTTCATTATTTTAATATGAAGAAAAAAGCAGCCGAAAGTCATCGTATCTTGGTGGAAGTTTATGGTGAGCATGCTCTAGCTGAGCGAACGTGCCAGAAGTGGTTTGCACGCTTTAAAAGTGGTGATTTTGGCTTGGAAGACGAAGAACGCGAGGGTGCGCCGCCAAAGTTCATGGATACCGAATTGGAGGAATTGCTCGATCAAGATCCGGCTCAAACGCAAGAAGAGGTTGCAAAAACTTTGGGAGTTGATCAATCAACCATTTCCAAACGTTTAAAAGCCATGGGAATGATCCGAAAGGTAGGCCATTGGGTGCCGTATGAATTGAAGCCAAGAGACGTTGAACGCCGTTTTATGGCATGCGAACAACTGCTTCAACGGCACAAAAGAAAGGGTTTTTTGCATCGAATGGTAACTGGCGATGAAAAGTGGGTCCATTACGACAATCCAAAACGTCGGGCAACGTATGGATACCCTGGCCATGCTTCAACATCGACGTCGGCGCAGAATATTCATGGCCTGAAGGTTATGCTGTGTATCTGGTGGGACCAGCTGGGTGTTGTGTATTATGAGCTACTGAAACCGAATGAAACGATTACGGGGGATGTCTACCGACGACAATTGATGCGTTTGAGCCGAGCACTGCGAGAAAAACGGCCGCAATACGCCGATAGACACGACAAAGTTATTTTGCAACATGACAATGCTCGGCCACATGTTGCACAAGTGGTCAAAACATACTTAGAAACGCTCAAATGGGATGTCCTACCCCACCCGCCGTATAGTCCAGACCTTGCGCCATCCGATTACTATCTCTTCCGATCGATGCAACATGGCCTGGCTGACCAGCACTTCCGTAATTACGATGAAGTCAAAAAATGGATCGATTCGTGGATTGCGGCAAAACCGACCGAATTTTTCACAAAGGGAATCCGTGAATTGCCAGAAAGATGGGAAAAAGTAGTAGTAAGCGATGGACAATACTTTGAATATTAAATTTGTAACCATTTTACGTCAATAAAGTTTCAAATTTCGAAAAAAACCGCACGATATAAAAAATAATTAATACAAAAAAATTAATTATTTCATAATTGGTTGTTATTCCCTGACCAATTATGAAGAGAAACTGAGGTATCCGGTTAAAATATATTCATTTTCCAGGTTTTTACATGAAATCTACGAAAAAGTATTTTTTTCCCATGCAAAATACATGGGATATTTCAAAGCCCCGGCGGCACCATTAAATATGGTCTGATTAAAAAAAAAAAAATACGGGTCTTTTTATTTTTCATTCTTTACCATTATGGGGGGCGGCAGCATAAAAATTTTAATATAAATTTTTTCCCATGCATTTTTGGACCACCCTAATGTATATATAATTGGCGCGTACACCCGTTTTGCGTATTTGGCCGAGCTCCTCCTCCTATTTGCGGCGAGCGTCTTGATGTTATTGCCAAAATGGAGGGACCTACAGTTTCAAGCTGATCCTGAACGGCAGTATTTTTATGAGGAGCTTTTTCATGGCAGAAATACACTCGGAGGCTTGCCATTGCCTGCCGAGGGGCGACCGCTACCAGAAAAATGTTTTTCTTAATTTTTGTGTTTCACCGAGATTCGAACCAACGTTCTCTCTTGGTTTCGGATGGTAGTCACATACCAACCCATTCGGCTACGGCGGCTTTACATACCTCACACAAATAAAAGTCCAAAGGTGTGATATCACACGATCTTGGTTGTACATCCACTGGTCCGAGACGAGAGATAAACTGCTCACTGAAACGACGACGCAGTAAATAAATTGTTTCACTGGCTGTATGGCAAGTAGCGCTGTCTTTTGTTGTGGAGATCATGTGCCTGAATTTCCAGCATTAAAATCACATTTATTATAGCGCAATAGCGTTCGCCATTCACTGTGATATTGGCGCCAGCCTCACCTTTGAAGAAATATGGACCGATGGTTCCTCCAGGAATGGGTGTAATGGCTGTTCTTGAATGGCTTCGGGTTGCTCTTTAGCCCGATTTTGCTTATTGACGTAGCCATTAAGCTAAAAATGGGCCTCATCGCTGAACATCACGCCTAAGGTGGCCTGAGCGCGTGATGAACACTTTTCACAGAGCGTCGAGTTTCGTAATACAATAGAACTATTTGTAAACGTTGTTGAGGCGTAAGTCTTTCCATGATGAAATTACTATGAATACTGAAAAAAATTATGTATTTAGTTTGACAGTAGTCATGCGGGATCTGTCAAGAGAACCCTATACGAAAAACTACCTCCAATCTGATCACACTTTTCAATTATATACCTACAATATATTAATTGGTGTTATAGCCCTTGGCGCAGTTCCGTAACATCGAAGATCCTTGCTGCCATTGAGTTTTTGGTGGTCAGAAAATTAAGCTAAGTAGGTGCCTCGGGAGACCATTAGTAAGAATCTGATTAGACCAAGCAATCAGAGTACGCCTTCAAACAATTATTCCATAAACAAGTGGAAAATTCCAGACATAACACATGGGCTGAAAAGTCCCGGGCCTAACAAAGAAAACACGTTATTTCTGTTCAAAGTTAGCTTTATTCATCAATGTAATTTACATCAAGAACAACGCAATCCTTCTAGCGCTGCTCTAACATTTCAATATCACTTTTATTGAACGATTAATCTTTTGCCTCATTTGAGCGAAATTTCTTACCTGCAAGCATTTTTTTAAGGACTGCGAAAAATCCATAGTCACTGGGAGCCAAATCTAGCGAATACGGCGGATGGGATGTGGGAGTCATTCAAAGTTCAATTCATGTAATTTCGCCATTGTTTTGATTGACTTATGAAGTTCTTGGTTTTGGTCAACAGTAGGCAAAGGCGGCACGCACTTTCAACAGAGCCTTCACATAGTCAAATGAAATAAATTAAATAAAAATGTATTGAAAAAAAATTCATATCTAATTTTGCAATTTATTCAATGTTGAGAAGTTTAGTAGGGAGTCCACTAATAGTCAATTATCTTCGATTATTGCTACCATTTTTATAACTCTTTAAAAAATTTGGGAATGAAACTTTAAAAACAGTTTTTTGGAAAACCAATTTTATTTATTTTAAAATTTTTTGCGTAAAAAAAAAAACAATTTTGTTAAAATAACTTTTATGGAAATAAAAAGCTTACTATTTTTAAAACATTTTGCCTTCAAAAATAATTTTTTTTCGCTATTTGCTAGATTTTTTACAAATCACAAAAGAAAACTTTATCAAAAAAATTGTAATAAAAATATTAAACTTTTTCGAAAAAATTTTTTGAAAAAAAAAATAACTTTTTTTAAATATTTTTGGAAATTTTTTTTTTTTTGATATTTACTAAAATTTTACACAAAAAGAAAGTTTTACTCAAAAATTTGTAATAAAAAAGTTTTATATTATTGAAAAATATTTTTTTTTTATTGACATAGATATTTACCATAAAATAGCATTTGTGTGAATGTTAAAAGGATCGAAGGTATTTAACTTAAAAACAATCTCCATACCAAAATTTTCAGTATTGAAAAATTTTTTGAAAACTATTGCATTTTTTCAAAATATTTCCAGTTTACTTCTTATTAAACCTCAAATAAGCCAATTTTCAGAAAAGTGTACGGTCATGTCGAAAATACTTGGATCACTTGGAATGAAATCCCTCAGGTGAAAGAAATAATGAGCAAAAAGAATAAGGCGCATGAACTTACTTATTTGTGGAACTTTGAAAAAAAATTAAAGAATTGTTTTTATTTCAGTAGAAATGATCTGGCAACTGTCCGTCATACAAGAAAGCAGCCGCTAGCCCTGGCGGTTAGTGCTCAATAAAATTCAACTGTAATTAATCTTATTAATAAAATAAAATAATATAAATGCAAAATAGGTAATAAAAAAATAATATAAATGAATACAATACAGAAAAGCGTGCATTTATTTTTAACACCTTCAGCTCATCAGACATTCCTGCAACTTTCTGAATTTGTTGATGCATACCATTCACGGCATTCGTCACACCACTACATCAAATCGGACTAATTTAAGTTTATTTGCCCTACAGATTTGCATTTTGGAAGATCCCAGCTTTAAACCAATTGAGGCGTCTAAAGAGGCTAGACTTTAATATCCTTGGATTTTGATTATGAATTTCGAACCATTTCCCTTACTATATAAAATAATCAAACGCTTTTAATAAATTACTTTTCATGAAGTTCAGCAATAATTCCCAGTCAATCCCTCTCACTTCATAAAATCACATCAAAGTGGCGCATATTTCAAGGCTGCTCAAATGGCTTCTCAATCACTCCCAACACTTAGCAGTTCATTCACAGTATATGTGTGTATGTGTGGATGTATGTGCGTAAGTTAAAGTAAGTAAAGGCGCATAAACAACGCATTACGCAACGAATCAATGTCACTCCCACCATGGCTATCATCCCCAACTACCACCGCCACCGCCACCGCCATTGCCAAATAATCTGCTTTAATGCCACCTCATTACTGTTAATTGATTTCAATTAAATCAGACACACAACGAGCTGCAATACAAGCTGGCCAACAGTCGGAAATACGCAGACCAGCAGACGAACGCTAACAGGGCAGACAGAAAGCCCAACAACAGTAATAATGCTAACATTTAAAGCTACAGTAACCATTAACAACAACAAGAAAAGAGCAGGAAGAAAAAAATGCTTGAAAAACAACACGAACAGGAAACAGGAAATGTTTATAAATAAACCAAACAAGCTGTGAGAGTGCGGCCAGCGGAGTGAGTGAGCATGGCGTAAATTGTGAAGCGAGCTGGACAGTCGGCTACTGTATTGAAATAACGACAAGGAAATGTGTGTGAACCGCAGAAACAACAAACATGAAAGGGGCAAAGCAAACAGTAGAAGGAGCAAAAACAAAAACGAAACAAAAGCAATCGCATTTCGCATTAAAACAACAGACTTTTTGTCCCTATAGTCAAACTTACTAGTTCTGAACTACCGCCAGTCACTTTTGCAGCTGAAGTAGTTATTTCGTCTTTTATTTTTCTTTTCAACTCTTGCAACTGGTAATATTTTCAAGCCGATGACCTATGAAATGTCAATTGTCAAGTTAAGCAGCAGAGTTAATGAACTAGTCAGTCACCATATCAGGGATGCATACGCCAGAGCACTAAAGATATAGTCGTCTATTTACAATAAAACCCAAAAGGTTCAGCTTGCGAGCGAGCTGGTGAAGACCTAGCTTTCAGCTGGTCTTTGCTCGGAATAGGTCCTGATTTTTTAAATTTTCTCTAACTCACTTGTTGACGTTCAGCTCAGCAGCAAACTTTAAAAGAAATTTTATTTTTACACCTCTGTGTTAATTTTCTGCACTTTCAACGCACTTCGACACAACATTTAAAAAAATTTGTTTTCCTACATAATATTTTATAGCCCTGGTAGATCACATAAGCATTCCTCTAAACGAACTGACTTGAGTATAATCGCAGAAACCAATAGAAGTTGATCTCTGACTACTAACTGCAGGGTCTCCAAGGCGCTCTGTCTGCTTGGATTCAACAGATCAGCGTCCTCACAGGTGTTACTACGGGTTATTGCACCCTGGCTAGTAGAATGGGTGTACCCCACAATGCCTTCTGAAGCAGTTGCAAATATGAAAAAGAAATTGAGTCGGTACAACACCTCCTTTGTGAATGCCCTGCACTTCGAAGAAGTTGTGCCAAGTTTTTTGGCCATTATTTCTTCGAAGACCTGGGAAATTTGGAAAATGGTGCACTGGAGGGACCAGTTGCCTTCTTACAAAAATCTAAATAGTTAAAGCAAATGAAAATCAAATGCACCGAGTTTTTTGTCGTAGACAAACAACCTGGCTAACTAAACCTCAGTAAACCCTAGTTCTACTCTCCAGCCGTATGTGTATATATAGATATATATAAACCTAGCTTGTCTTTTTTACACATTCCTCCTCCATACAAATATATTTTTTACCCTCCCAAATCCATGCATTCTTAGCATTTGAAGCATTTATATTTATAGCAGGTTAGGTTTTTCTTCTTCTTTTCCTTCTTCTCGAATGGCGCGATAACCGCTAACGCAATTTGGGCCGAGATTAACAAAAAGCGTCAGTTTTTTTTTCTCGTGCTAACCGCCATTAGTTGGAAACACCAAGTGAAGCCAAGTCCTTCTCCACCTGATCTTTCCAATGCCCAGATGGCCTTCCTCTTCCTCTCCTACCACCAGCTGGTACCGTATCGAATACTTTCAAGGCCGCTAGATCTTTATTCGCTGGGCTATGTTTGTGTCGTTGTAAAGCTCACTACAGCTCATCGTTCCATCGCCTGCGATACTCGTCGTCACCAACGTACATAGGTCCAAAAATCTACCGCAGAATCTTCCTCTCAAACACTCCAAGGGACGCCTCATCGAATATTGTCATCGTGCAAGCTTTGTGCCATACGTTAGGACAGACATGGTGAGAGCCTTGCAATGTGTTAGTTTTGTTCGTCGAAAGATGACTTTACTACTCAATTGCCTACTTAGTCCAAAGTAGCACTTTTTGGCAAGAGAGATTCTCCGTTGGATTTCAAGGCCGATACTATTATGGGTGTTAATGCTGGTTCATAGGTAAACGAAGTCTCTTACTACCTCAAAATCACAACTTTCAACAGTGCCATGGATGCCGATACGTGAGTGCGCCAACAGTTTGTTTGAGGTTAGGTTGGGTTCGGTTGAAGCGATGTCGACCATAGGAGACACTATTTCAAAGCCCATTATGATTCCGCGTGGCGAACTTGTCATTACCTCTCCTAATACTACTGTGAATCGTTCAGAAGCTGTAGAAGATCACTGATTTCTACCGAGCTACGATCTTCCAACTCATTGAAAAATTGTCAATTTATAACGGTGAATCTATGTCTGAATGGGTTATGTCTGAGAGTAACAGAGAAGATGCAAAATCGTCGTCCTCGTCCAGACAACTTCCACAGAAGCCGTGTGTTTGCGTGCCCATTCCCTGGCTTGTCTGGTTGTTAGACAGCGCCCGTTCTAACGGAAATCAGTGTGCTAAAACTATGCTTATTTCATCCTAACCGAGATTCTGTGCGTTTAGCATTGAGAGTCGGCCACAATTGTTGGGCTATCCCGCACGTGGACTCGTTACGGCATCTTTCATTCCAAATTTCCAAGAGTGGCTTACACATTTTTAAAGGTAGATCTTTGTTACTGTCTATGTACTTGTCAGTCAGTTTGGGGCCGAGTCTCGCTATTTCATCTGCTCTACATTTCTTCTAGATATCGCAATGGATAGGAGCCCACATAAGATTTGGGTGTAATGAGATGTGCGGCATTTCCTGACTACCTTGAAGATTGTCGACGGTTTTGTTAGGGGTTTCATCAGCACCTGGCTATCAGTGTAAGTGTAAATATCATCTTCAAAACAAAGCTCCTCTTAAAAAATGTATCTTCCCTTCGGAGTCGCTTAAAACGGCCCCTCCGTTTGAGGAACAACATCAAGACGCACGCCACAAATAGGAGGAGGAGCTCAGCCAAACACCCAAAACGGATGTAAGCGCCAATTGCATATATTTTTTCTATATATAAATATAACTCCAGGTCTCGCATCACAGTCTGAATTATTGCCACCAGTTCAGTCTGAAAAACACTGTAGTTGCTGAGAAGCTGAAAGTTGAAAAAGGTCCCCAATTCTCCGGAGTACAAACCTTCACCCCTCACTTCATACGCTCGGATTTTGAGTCACTTCTGCGCACATGGATGAACGCAACCTATTTTACAACGTCCGTTCGTACTTTTTCCTTGCCAGTTGGGCGCAAGAATGCATAGTCCACAGGTCGCCGAGAAGCTCAGAAATACCGATTAAGATCTAGTTACGCCCGAAACTCATGTTTCACCGCTTACTTAAAGTGTACAGTCTATATTTGTGGTAACTTAATCCTATTTTTTTGCTTTAGCATGCACCCCTAACTGGTAATTTTGCAACTGGTGCAATTCTAGTTTACACTAGTATGACTTCTGCCGTAAAATACCAGTTCATGAACTAATATAACTAACCAAATAGTTTAGCTTTTCAATGCAGGGATTTTGTTACTGTATGTTACCATGTGTTACACTGCGTTTTTTCTCCGCTTAAGTGGTCAGCAACTTCTTTTCTACACCAGTCCAACTGTCATTTTCCCTCCTTCCTTAAGTGTGCCGGCAACTCATTCAATGTTCTATAATCACCCTCGGCAACTTCCCTCGTTGCTTTTTTATCGCTTTCTGTTTGCGTGCCGCGCTCATAAATTAGCGCATCCTTGCCCAGCAAGCCGATGAGTTCTTATTGCTTTGAGCTACTTAACTAAATAAAAAGATTCCCCTTCTGTGCTTTTTCTTTCTTTTGTCTTTTGATATTTCTCACTTCCAACTCCTTCGGAGTCAGCCAACTTGGTTGTTTTTGTGCACTCGTTCATGTTTCTTTTCCCACATCCGTTGGCGGAAGAGTTGTTTTAGTGGTGGCTGGAATTACTGCTAAAGTCAAGTCGCTTGCAGCTGCTGCTTGCAACTTATTCAACTTCCACTTCAACTACATTTTAACGGGGTTTCTTATAACTTGCCATTATTTCATTGCATTCGCCTTTGCCTCTACATCTAAGTGCTGCGGCAAGATTTTTCGGATAAAAGTTAATTACAACTCATTGGCTTAATTTTTTGGGTAAGTTTTTTTCTGTGTTTTTTTCTCCAAAGGACTACATAACGCGGAACCACGTACTAAGAGTAGTAGATGTAATAACAATAACAACCATGTTTGTATGTATTAGCTGTGGAACTTATATACATTTGTAATTAGCTGAAGTGCAATATACTCCCAATGCAGTTATGATTGCAGTTATAATAGTTTGGCCGTAAAAATAAAGGATGGTTAAGTTTCAAGGGCCGGTCTTGATTTTGAATAAAAACAATGTTTTTAGGAAATTATGCTCACTTCTCTTTATTATGATAATATTGGTATGGCTCTATTATGTATAGAACAAAATATTGGCCAAATGGTCACGGCGACCTCGGCGGCACACCTCCATCCGATGGTCCAAGTTTTCGATGACGCTGAGGCATAATTGAGGTTCTATGCCGTTAATGTGCCGAATTATCTCATCCTTTAGCTCTTCAATTGTTGCTGGCTTATCGACGTACACTTTTTATTTCAAATAACCCCAAAGAAAGAAGTCCAACGGTGTCAAATCACATGATCTTGGCGGCCAATTGACATCGCCGCGACGTGAGATTATTCGGCCATCAAATTTTTCGCACAAAAGAGCCATTGTTTCGTTGGCTGTGTGACAAGTGGCACCGTCCTGTTGGAACCACATATCGTCCACATCCATATCTTCCAATTCGTGCCATAAAAAGTTCGTTATCATCTCACGATAGCGAACACTATTCACAGTAACTACCTGACCGGTCTCATTTTGGAAAAAATACGGCCCAATGATGCCGCCGGCCCATAAACCGCACCAAACAGTCACTCTGCTTATTGACGAATCCACTGAGGTGAAAAGGTGCCTCATCACTGAAGATGATTTTCTTCACGAAGTGCGCGATATGCATTTTGATTTGAAGGCCCGTTTTCATAACAAGCCTGAATAACTTTAACGCGTTGTTCGATTATGTATCTTTCTACAAGCAAATTGAATTAATCTGAAATTGAAAAAATGTCAAATGAAATGCAGAAAAAGCTTGGCGTTTAGGTGTGGTTCACATTCAATATCGGCCCTTAAAATTTAACCACTCTTTATAATGGCTTTGTTTAATTTTGTTTTTTTGGTTCTTTTTATAAAACAAAAGCTTTGGAAAAAATTGTATGCTGAAGAACTCCAAAAATCTTTGTGGCGTAAAAGTGAATTTTGTGATGGTTTCCACATACTATAGGCCGTTTATAGTATTCGATCGGCTGGTGGAATGTTATAATTTATTTCCCGTTAACTGCGTGAAACAATCATAAAGTCTAAGCACCAAATTTTAGCTTAAGCTCCATCTCACAGTTGCGAGCATCAAAATTTGATATGCATGAAATACTTTCGGGCTCAGAATTTTAAGCTTCAAAATATTATATGCCGACTGAGCCATCTTTTCTACGTAGACGAATTGAAGTTTTATGAACAGATTTGCAACGTCCTTTTAGTGTATTTACACCTGAAGAAATTATGGACAAAATGATGATAGACGAATGAAAATGGAATGCCGTCGCAAATTTCGTGGAGGATATCATCTGAGAAAAGAAGCGTGAAATGGAAACTTATGCTAAATAGCATTGAATGTAGGTTTCTCAAAACAGGCGACCATGGACGAAGGGTGAGGAAGTAAGTGTTTTTCTTAGGACGCCGCCTAGGCCCTCTACCTCGAAGCAATGCGGAAGAAGTCCCGGGGTGGAGGGAAAAAGCCAAGAGAAGAGGAGGAATACTTTTAGTGGAATCACCATACACGTCGTAGCGACGGTTACTAAAGGATGATTTTTTAAGAGCTATAGGAAACTTTTTCAAAAAAACACAATAAAATTTAGAAAAATTTTAAAATGTAATTTTTATTTAAATCGATGGTACAGTCCATATAATTTAATGTTTGAAGATTATTTCATGCAAATATTGACCGCGACTGCGCTTCAAATGGTCCATCCGCTTAGTCCATTTTTGGCATACTCTTTCCAATGTTTCGGCCGGTATCTCACATATAAATGCGTTAATTGAAGCAGGCTTGTCTGAATAGACATGAGCCTTAACATAGCCTCACAAAAAATAATCTAAAGACCTTATATCGCACGATCTGGGTGGCCAATTGACAGGTCCCGAACGTGAAATAAAATGTTCACCGAACTCGCCTCTCAACAAGTCCATTTTTACGCGTGCTGCGTGGCATGTGGCTTGCGGCACCGTCTTGCTAAAACCACATGTCATGCAAGTCAAGCTCTTGCATTTTAAGGCAAAAAAACCGCATTTTGGGAAAAAAACCACACCAAACTGTGACCTTTTCTGGATACATTGGTAGCTCTTGCAATTCTTCTGGCTGATCTTCACTCTAAAATCGACAATTCTGCTTATTTACGTACCCATTGATCCAAAAATGAGCTTTGTCGCTGAACACAATTTTTCGACTTTAAACTTTCTTAACAGAACACGCATTTTTATAATAAAATTCAATGATTTGCAATCGTTGTTCGTTTGTAAGACGATTCATTGTTAAATTATAGACCAAACTGAAGATGTTTGACAAAGAAACAAAACACGAAACGTGCGTCAGCTGTTTAAACCAACTGTTTAAAAAATTAATAGCTAAAAAATCACCCGTTATATGTGCAATCAGAGATCAGTATTGATTTGGCAAGTCTAGAAAGCAAGTTATCAAAAAATTGTGTATTATTTGCATTGATATCATAAAGAAAAATGTAAGTAAAATAGGTTACTTCTTTGAATAAAGAAGAATTTAATTATTGATGGGTTAATCTGTAGAATGCTACGTGGAAGATATTTATCCGATGAAGAGCGTGGTCTGATTAAAGGGCTAAGCGAAAGTGGCAAAAGTATTCACGAAATAGCTGCTAGAGTAAATCGGCATAGGAATACTATCAGCAACTTTCTTAAAAATCCAGAAACATATGGTCAACTCAAACGAAGCGGCTGGCCAACTAACATCACCAGCAGATGCAAACGAGAAATTCGTCGCCTAGCTGCTCAAAAAGAAATGTCTTGCACGGAAATCAAACACCATTTAAGTCTCAAGATGACCGATAGACGAATACATCAAATTTTAGTCGAGGACGGAACACTTAAATATTGTTTGCGGGAGCCGGTACCAACACTATTAGCACGCCATATTAAGGCTCGTTTAGCATTTGCCGGAAAATATAAATTTTCGACTAACGAATTCCGAAACGTTGTATTTTCGGACGAAAAAAAGTTCAACTTAGATGGGCCAGATGGTTGCCAGAAATATTGGCTGGACCTTAGGCAACCACGGCCAACGCGCCATAAGCGGAACTGCGGTGATGGGTCTTTGATGATTTGGGCCCCTTTCGGTTATGGTGGAAAGTCTCCAATTTGTTTTATTCCGACCAGAAACAACGCAGAATTCTATGCTGAAATATTAGAGGATATTCTCATTGAGTTTGCGGGAAACATATACGGAGGCGACTCGGTTTTCCAGCAAGACAACGCCACAATCCATACGGCTTGCCTAACTAGGCCTTCCTATCACCAAGAAAAAGTTCAGTTCTGGATTGGCCAGCACTAAGTCCCGATTTAAACCCAGTTGAGGACCTCTGGGGAATATTGTCGGCCCGTATTTATAAAAATGGTCGGCAGTTGGAGACAATCAAAGACCTGAAAGCTACTTTAGTGGAAGATTGGGATAAGATAGGTGATTTCACTCCTCAAAACTTGACTCATAGAGTCTGACTAAACGTATAAATCATGTCCTTTTTCAAAATAGAAAACATATGAATTATTAGAAAATCGAAAGTTAAAGGAACGTTGAAAAAAGTGTAAAGAAAGGCCAATGCACATATACTCATTCATATGAAGTTATTTTAATTTCTTTTTTAATTTAATAAGTTTAGTCAAGTTGCATTTTTATTGTATACTTTTTTGTTCCTATGTTTCCTAAATATATGTGACCTGGTCTATGAAAAGGTACCTTACGTGTCAAAAAATCATTTTTCACTTTTTTGATGATTCGAATAGTGTGTGAAAGGCTCTTTAAAATGGTGAAAACCAGAAAGTCATAAATTGTTTAAAAGTTTGTTAACAGTAAAAAAAAGAAAAGTACAAATAAGAAAAAGACTAATTTTTTTGTCATGATACAAATGACAATAACGAAGACAATAATTTGTGCAAATTAAAAACTGAACCATTTCTGGACAGTCTGAGGTGTAATGAATACGATACTCAAGTCTGTTTTCAAAAAATTTGTTACAAAAAATGTATTCATAACTTTAGAAATGGTGGTTTTTAAGGATTTGTCAAAATTTTTGTCACGAATTGTCGCATTGTTTCAACATCAAAAGTTAATTAAAATATTTAAAAACTGTTGTTCGGGGGTTTGCGAGGTCGCTGAATATGAATATGAAGTGAGATTATTTAAAATCAAAATGACGGATCCAATATGTCGGAGATGCTTTTTAAAATTTAACGGATCCTCTTAAGATTCAATACACGGGGGTTTTTAGCGTTGCTGATTACGAATCCGATATCCGATGAATTTTGGAAGCCGTCCCGGCAAGGGAAGTGCCAATAGATCGGCCGTATACTCGATAAATTTGACAGCTTTTTGAATGTCAGCTGACTTCAACGCCTTCGGATTTGTAGATGGGTTATTTGCTAGTCCATGCACTCGTAATGTTGCACCGTGTATTCGAAACTGATTCACTAAGTTTTTGTAACGTCTTATCCCAAATGCATGCAGAAAAAGGAAAAACGAACGACAAACAGGTACGTTGTAAAAGGCAAATTCGATCTTATGTCTCCTTACTTCTACATTTGAATCCAGAGTTATTAAAATCGGTTCATTTTTGACTAAGTTATGTGCATTTAAAAAAAAATGTTCTTATATTATATAATAAAAAAAAATCGATTTTGAACCGAAGAACAAAATTGCCAATAACTCTTGAAAAAAATTTTTTTCGGGCGAACAAAAAAATACGTGTCTCATTATTTTGACCAGAGAGCAACATATTTGAGTTACATCGAAATCGAAGAACATGACCCGAATAGCCCGGTTGAATTGAAATGGAAAGCATTAGCTGTCAACTGTAAAATTGTCAATTTGACATCATATTCGTAGTCAGTGGCTTTAAAAACCTTTACAAACATGTGTCACTTATTTATAGTTATTGTTGCTATTTGGAAAACTTAAATTATATTTTCTATGTTTGGAGCGCCATCTTGGATATGCCATTTAAAATTTTTCAAATTTCACACCAGAATCGTATTCAGTACTTCGAAAAAATTTTGTCACCGGGTCTTATAAGTTTTTTTGGCATGGATGTCGGTACAAAAGCTAACTTATTTTTTAAAACGATTTGTGCTATTTGCATTAAGTTTTTCTAAATTATTTATATATAAAAAAATGTTTTTCACTGCTTCTGTGATTTTATTGATACTGTGATCTATGCTGAAGAAAATAAGCCAAACCGGATTGAAAAATATTAATATTTAAAAAAGTTACAAGGGTTTTTAGAAGTTTAAACTTTAACTGCTGTTTTCTCGAAAACTTGTTTTCGCACGTAAGGTACCTTTTCGTAGATCAGGCCACATGTATTAAAATTATTGGTTGAAACCTTATTCTGCTTCTTTATAATTTTTCATTTGAAAATACCCTTGCACATATTCTTATTTCTGTGAGGTACTTATAAATGTCAATGGTTAAAAATTATAAATATCAATGATTTTCTTCATACCAATTTTTTTAATAATGTTACTTAGATGAAAAATTTAATTTTTAATTTCAACTTCTTAACAGCAGAATGCGTGCGAACACAAAGACATATTTTCCAATCTGTTCCAACACATACCAACAAGCAAAAACAAAATTTTCAAGCAGCAATAATAACAATAAAATTTCTATTAAAACTTGTAAAAAGCAACTAAAGTGTTAGAAGCAAAACAACGAAAGTAGAAGTTTGTTGAGAAAAAATTGTCACACAAATAATTTATAATCTCTGCACAATTACCAAACCGACAGCAATGGCCAGGGAGGTAAAGTTGGGAATTTGGCTAGCAAACTGCTTTGTAGTACTCCAGAGTTGCTTAGCGCATTTTGCTTGTCGTTGCTTCGTATGTACCAAGGCACTGATTGCCACAATAAAAGTTGTCGAAAAAATAAGTGCGAAAAAATAGTGAAAAAAATGTAAGCAGTTAACATTCAAGCGCCAAAATCGTCTTGGTAGCTGGCCATTGTTGTAAGTGGCGAGACTATTTGTATTAATTTGTTTTTGTTATTTGTGGTTATTGTGTCGGAGAAAAGTCTTTAAAACTTGCAAAAATAGGAAAAAATGCCTTTTATAGAAATAAAAAAAGTTCTGCGAAAAGAATGAAAAGACAGAAAACAACAAAAATGCCGCTACTAACCCTACCAGTAGCTAACCAAAGGATAAAGGCCGGTAGCCAAGCGAGCAACGGCTATCGAGCGATTCGTGTGAATTCTTCAGCATCATTGGGCGACTTAAATCGATGCGAATGGATGTTGCCGGTGAAATTGGCTTTCATGGCTTTTGGATGCATGTACAAGTGGATCTATGCATAAGGAGCAGGGAAGTTTGAAGGGACGAGGATGTAGGCAAGTAAGCGATATGCAGCGCAGATAAGAAAGTAGTGGCACTAGCAAAGTAGCAAACATAAACAGGAGAAGACATTTCGAACCGATTTTTTTAGATTTTTTTATTTAGTTTTTGTTTGTGTACTTGGCATTCAGTTACTCTGCTTTTTCCCTCTTTTTATGTCTACTGTGCATTGGAGCATTGGAAGCTGCTAACAAAATTGGCACCATTTTTCTTCATTCTTTTGCCCATACTTCTTTATTCATCACTTTTTGTTTGCCTGCCTTCCCAAAACCCAAATGTGTTGAGCCAGCTAATCTGGCAGCATCGAAAAAAATAGTGAGTTTTTCTGAACTCTAGCGATTAACTAACAAATGAAAAAATGAAAAAACGAAAAAACTTTACAAAAGGCAATAGCATATAAAATTGGCTGGGCGACTCTTGTGGCTTCTCTCGCCGATGTTCCCTCATGTGTGGCTGCGATTGTTGTTGCGCGCGCTCAATCAAAACCAAACGGAAAAATGCCATTTAAAAAATGCAATTCAATCAATATTAAAAACATATGTACGCTCAACAAGCCTTTAATTTTGACTGATCAACCAGCCAACCAGCCAACCAACGAACCAACCAGCCAACCAGTGGAGCGGCGACCAACCAATCAACCAACTAAAAGCGCATTTTTTTCCTACTATCAGCCTTTGTTGGTATTGTTGTTTTCATTTAATTTAAAAATATTTTAACGTTACTGTAGCGGTAAACTTCATTTTTTCTTCCTGGTTTTTCATTGCATTTTTGCTTTTTGTTTGATTGATTACGCTTTGGTTTGGTTTGCCGATCGCTTTTGGTGTTGATTTAACTTTGACCTCAGTTATTTTTGCAATTAAATACTATTGCCTTTGTGTGTGTACACACACACATATACAGCGTACATCTATGAATGTGTTGTGTTCTGAAGAAAAAAAGGGAATTTTTTTTTCAAATTCTTCAAATTAAGTTTTTCCTATTTGCCATGCAAATTGCTTTGATATTATCTGTTATTTTTGCGCAATCGAATTTTTATACATCAATTCCAGTTTAAGGTTAAAAAAAAAGTACTACGAAAAGTTCTTATATTAAGTTTTAAATTAACAAAATTGAAAATGATCCTTAATTATTTATTTTCAATGAGCCCACACGTAGTCTACGCTGAACTAATGTTAAATAACACCGCGTATTTCCCTTACAACAGAGCTCACTAACTATTTCCAGGCGTAGCCAGTGCCGTGATTGGCCAAACATAAGCGATAAGTGGCAGAGCATTTCTATAGAAAAATACTTTTTCAGTATTTTTAGCTCAAACACACATTTCCTGTAATAAACTATGATGGAAAGAATATCGTGGTACCGTTACTTTGCGAATTTGACAATGAGTGACGTCATATTAGCACAATTGGTGACCAGTATGGCCAGATTACCATTTTCGTAACTTGATTAAGCATTTCTTTTGTTATTTAGTCTCGGAGTTTTATTTCTTTCTTCATGACATTTTTCTAGCCTACTCTAATTAAAATGTAATGTTTATAATTTTGTAATATATACTTTTTTTAATAATTATTTTAATAATTCACTCAGTTTTATTTAGCTTTACTTTTTTTTAACAACTGGCGGCATTGCCCGCGATTGCAGGTATTGTTGGTGTTCTTCTGTTTTCGGCAGTCAAATCTCTCTCTCGCTACTGCAGTGTTGCCCAGCTTTCGATATAAAAACGCACTAAAATGCCCATTTAAAGAAAATAAAACACCAAATTTTTATTGAATTACTTAAAGAACTTTGTATGCGTGACAAATTGTCTTTAGAATGTGCGTCTTTTTAAATGAAAGTGTTAAGCTTATGTACAATTTAATTTATGAGTTTTTTTGTTAAGCGAGACTCTTTTGTTAAGGGAACGACTTTTTTGATATATTGGAGGTTATGTAACTAGATAAGGTACACTTTTTGTGAAAATGCCAGTATGGTTTCCTTAGTATTTCCTGGCATTTGTTTGCTTATTTTTACTATGAATACACCTCTTGATGCCCTATGTCCCACTAAGGATTGATGGCCGGAAGAAACGATTACACCTCTATGGTTTTAATCCGCATTCAGTAAGTTCAAACGCCTTTTTAAATATGTAAAAAGGTTTTCAGTCTTACGAAGAGTTGACAGAGGGGCATTTAATATTCTTGTATAACCTTAAAAGGAGCAACAAATTAAATTCACTCTTTCAAAATATCAAATTTTATAAGAACCAACTAATTTTCATTAGCACTAAAATCTTCTCAGAGTGGCCTTTTTTAACCTTCTTTTGTATAACAATACAGTTTTTTTTAACTTAAAGTCTCGGTAGTTTTAAATTCAAAAAAAAAAACTTCGAAATTTTCGCATTTTCGGTATAAAAAATCACTAAATTTATTGCGAAGAGCAAATGGTTGGCAATACTGCACAACTTGGAAAAACGTGACGTCACGTACTCTCTGATGGGCGCAATCTTCTTTCTATCATTCTTGCGTACAACTGTTCAGAACAGAGCTCACTCAGCTAATGTTAATAAGAAATGTTATCTTAACAGTGAATGTAAGTTTTCTCGCGTTCCACTTCCAGGCGTAGCCAGAGCCGTGATTGGCACAACATAAGCGGTAAGTTAGAAGAAAATTTTTATAGAAAAATACTTTTTCAATATTTTTAGCTCAAACTAAGTAAATACTCATATTCTTTGGCTATAATAAATGCTGAAAAAATAAACAGAGACAAGTAAAACATATGCCGACAATAAGTATATTTACTAAGAAACCCGATTTGAGGACTGAAAGAGTCTGGACGCCAATGGTACAAGCGTGTTGATGAAAAATTCTTTCAACTTAATAAATTGAGTCTTGTATTGCATTTTGAATCAGTATTGCCTTGATATCGAATTTTTGCAGCAAACGGGATCGACGACTATCTCCTTGTCTCAATCGAAGTATATTAGGCCGGGTCGATTTGTGAGGAGGCAAAAAAATCGCCCATTGCTCTGTGAAAATCGTATTCTAGGGATCAAAATAAGAAACTTTGCCGAAGAAACCATACCTCTAAAACGAATTCTGATGTCCCCCAATTTAGGTCGAACTTTTTAGTTTCTTTTCTATAACTCACTTAAATTAATTTTTTCATTTACATGTGTTCTGACTAAATAAATTTCTTAAGAGATAAAATAGATATTATTATAAATAAATAAAAATAAAGAAAAAACATAGTCATTTAGCTGATTTTTTCATGTTAAGGCCAAAAATGGTGATATTTTTAAATTGGGGGACATCAGAATTCGTTTTAGATAATTAAAAAAAAATTTTAAAAACTTAAAATATAGAAATGCTACAAATGACAACTAAAAAAACAAAGTTCCCAAAAATTTCAGCAAAAAATTAAATCTTTTTTCCGAAATGGTTTTTTATGAATATCTTAATTAGAAAAAACTAAAAAAAAATTAAACGACATAAACGCTCAAAATGACTCAAATAAACAGAAATTCCCAAAAATTTGGGCAAAAATAATTGTTTCCAAAATATTTTTTTTTTCAGCCAAAAATATTTTTTAGAAATAAAAATACTAAATATACCGACTACCAAAACTTTAAACATTGAAGAAAATTTGTATAATTTTTTTTCCAAAAATTTGAATTGAAATTCCCTAATATTGGGGTAAAAATTATGTTTTTTTCCAAATATTTTTTTTTTAATAATTTTTTGAAAACATTTCGTTTTTTTAATTCACAAACTTAAAAAAATGACAGAAAAAAACCCCAAAACTTTTAGCAAAAAATTAATTCTTTTTCCCAAAAATTCGTTTAGGTATATTTTATTGTAAACAATTAAATTAATTAAAATGCCTAAGATGAGAAAAATAATATATAAATTCCCCACAAATGTGAACAAAAACATTTTTTTTTTTTAATTTTTTTTTCAAAATATTTTTTCGTAAAATAATTTTTTTTTTAATATTTGTAGGTATATTTTATTGTAACATATTAAAAAAAATTAAGATAAAAATGTTAAAAAGGCCTTCAATCAAACATCTTTTAGAAGAATTGACGACAATGTCCAAAGTACTTGGATAACTTTAGAAGGAATCGCTCATATGGCATTGCATGACTATTAAAGTGAAAGGAAAATTAACAAGTGTGTAACTTAGTTTTCTTCTCCGGTGAATTTTGTTGTTTTGATACTATCAAATTTTCGGTGTATCTTCCACAAATTTTTTATTCATGTTTTCATATATACTTATAGAGTGCTCTTCATTCTATAAATCATCCCCTTAGTATTAAAATAGCCTATAAATTTTTTGATGTTTTGCGAAAATGAATTTCAAACTTTTTGTCGAAAGTAGCTCTCACTCAAATCTCGTTATGTCTGTAAATATTTATTATTTTTTGACTGACGTTTTGACCCACTTTGTGGAACTAGAACAAAATTTTGACCACATCTTAAATCGACGATGAAGATTCCAAAAATTCAATAAAAAAATAATAGCCTCTGAGCACATAGGCTATTGTTATACTAAGGGGACGAAATATAGTGCACGCCCCGATGTTGCCCTGTATTTTTCTAAGTAAATGGGAATTACCTGATTAATTGGGTAAACAACTTAAATTATATGTTTTAAAGCAGGCAACACTTAAATCATAAACACACTAACAAGCAGGTGCATACGTGTGTGAATACATAATACGAGTGTGTGAGTGCATATTCGGCATTACAATGCAATTCTACAATAGATTTCCGAATGTTGTATAATTTGTTGCCAGGGTTTTGTGTAAACACCCAAGCGCATTCAATAAGCAAATAAATAAATAAAAGACAATATTATGCATGAAAGGGAGCAAAAAGCATTAACAATAACAACAACAACAAAGTCAATGTAAATAAACACCCAACTAATTTTAATTGTCGAAGCAGAATCTAAGTTATACGAGCATTGAATAGAATGAAAGACTTTGAAAATCTGATTGTGCATAAGGGGAGAGTATTGATTGAAAATAAGTGGCGAAGGAAATTCATCGGAAACCTCAAACTTTGGATACTCATCGACAGCAGATAGACAAATGCATTCAGCAAAACTGTGCGTACAAGACACAGCTAACTTTTCAAAGAATGAAAAGATAATCCACTCCAAATGTTCTAAACTTAAAATAATTATTGGTTCTGGGAATAAGTTTCCGCCCTCGAAAAAGAAAGCGAGAGCTGATACTATTTTTGTGTTCGCTCTAGTAATATACTGGTGATGTGAAGGTGTATACGTGAGGTCTCGATCGCAGTAGTGGATATTCGTTTGAAGAGTAAAGATTCTTATTTTATCTGACGTCAAAAATGTCTACGTTCGTCCCGGAAAAACAGCATTTGTAGGAAGTCATGCTTCATTATTACCATTTAAAGTAGAAAAGTGAAAAGTACAGCTGAAACATGCCACATATTGATCAATATTTACTCATAATATTATTACTGGAGTAATTGATTGTCCCTACTTGTTGGAAAGGATTCGATTTAATGTTCCCCAGCGATCTCTTAGGAACTTCTACCCTTACTATGGGGGAAACTTTAAAACTACGTATGCCAGCAATGCTCCCATTACTCGTGCTTTACGGGAATTAAATGCCGTTCATAATGATGTTCTTCTTAATTTCTCGCTTTCAAGAACAGCACTTTTAAATCTTTTGAATTCTATATTATAGTTAATATAGTTAGTAGCTAGTATAGTTTTTAAATACATATAATATATTTGTTGCGTAATCTAAGCAACTTTTGTATCATTGTCTGTAAGGATTGTAATTCATAGACTTAAATAAATAAATAAATAATGTGAATAATCACGCTCCATCAAATACAACTTGTAAATAGTGGTTTCGATGCTTCCAAGATGACAATTTCGACGTGAGTGATAAAGATCGCAAAGGGGCACCGAAAAATTCGACGTTTCTCAACTACAAAAATTATTGGATGAAGACGCATGTGAAACCCTTGATGATATGTCTAAAGGGTTGGATGTTGACAGATCAACCATCGGTTAACGTTTGCACGCGATAGGCGCAAATGGTCCAGAAAGCAGGTAACTGGGTGTCACATCAATTGAAGGAGAGGAATATCGAGAGACGTTTAGTGACGTGTGAGGTGCTTCTTTAACGGCAGAAAAGAAAAGGTTTTCTGCATCGCATCGTCACTGGTGGAGAAAAATGGATCTAATAATGGATACCCCTAAGCGTCGAAAATGTCCGAGCCTGCCAGGTGGATCAGGTCCTCAAACATTGCACCTTTAGATTACCATCTGTTCTGATCAGTGCAGTCAGCCCTTATTGGAGAGTAGTTCACTTCTTACGAGAGCATCGCAAACTGGCTCAGTGAATGGATCAACTCTAGAGAACTCGAATTTTTCGTCAGATGAATCTGTATGCTGCATGAAAGATGGAGTAAAGTTGTAGCTTCCAATGGCCCATACTTCACATAATGTCATGTATTATTAAGGGATACGCTATATAGTTTTGAGCTAAGTAAATTTCAATGCATAATCCCAATCTGCAAATCTTCTACACTGAAGCAAATACTAATATTAATGGATCCAATAGTCAAAAATTCCGTTTATAAAATAATGTAAGAGGTTTTCTAATCCGCTCCTCTTTCTTCATATAAACTTGGTTCTAGATCGGCTTTCGTTGAACAGGTAAATTGCAGATGGGCCTAGAACCCTCATGCCGGATGCTAAAACAGACCAAACTTAAATCCAATGGAAGAAGATATAAGCGCCAATCTCTGTTGACCGTTCCTCTATTCGCACTGTGACGGCTACCATTAGTGGGCCCTATAAGCACTGGTACGCTGATTTTGCAGTAGCCAATACAATTCGAAAATACAACGAGAGGCCGAATACGTGAGTGCGAGGAGCTTGGGATGCTGGTCAATAGGAATAATGCACGAAAATTCTACCAGAAAGCTTGGCGCCTTACAGAAGATTTCAAGAACAGAACGTTTTCCTGTAAGAGCAAAACCGCCGATCCGAAGACTGACATCCAGAGCATACTTAAATTATGGAGGGAACACTTCTTGAACCTGTTAAGTAGTGACACCTGCATGTCACAGAGAAGTCAAGAATTCAGTTAGATAGTTGACAACCTCGTTTTGATTCTTATTCCATGGTGAATGGTGAAGTTGATGGTATTGACATCGATGTTTTTGGCTGCTAATATAGCACGCGTACTGAGCCACTGATGGTTTTCGTAGTTTTGTGCAATGTTTGGGACAACTTTTTGCACCAATTCGCCCATGCTTTCTGTGATCTTGCAGAAATTTCCTGGCAGGGAGATACATTGTGTAGATTCATCAATTTCCATTCGTCCATTTCCAATATCCAATAATTGTTTTGCAAAATTTCCAGCCGATGCATCCCGTTGTAGTTGTACAGTTGCATGTTAGTTTTCAAAGTCAATTTCTGTAAATGACGCCAGAGAACTGATTATTTAAGACATGCATTAAGTTCAACAGCGGGTGTTGAACGTGGTATAATGGGCAGTGTTTGTCGTAAATCACCA
Source organism: Anastrepha obliqua (assembly GCF_027943255.1). Taxonomy (NCBI): domain Eukaryota; kingdom Metazoa; phylum Arthropoda; class Insecta; order Diptera; family Tephritidae; genus Anastrepha; species Anastrepha obliqua. The sequence goes on from NC_072893.1 coordinate 15,650,223, forward strand.
GACAATAAAATGAGTGCGCCACCGAAGATCCGTCTGTTTCCTCTCAAATTTCACAGGGTACGGTCAAGCGCTTCCAAAGCTTTCTTGTGAGACATTGTACATTCGTCCCATATGATAATTTGATACGTTTGGAGTACTTTTCCCATTCCAGAGTTTTTGCTGATGTTGCATGTTGGTGCCTCAGTGTTTTGGAAATTCAACGGCAGTTTTAATGCTGAATGCGCTGTTCTGCCACCATCCAAAAGAGTTGCCGCAACTCCAGATGATGCAATAGCCAGTGTAATATTATTTTGTGATCGTATGGTTGACAAAATTAGTGAAAGAAGAAAAGTCTTGCCTGTACCACCGGGCGCATCTATGAAAAACAGTCCACCGCTTTGTTCTGTGATTGCACGCATAATTCTGTCAAACGCAATGCGTTGTTCTGGAATCAGCTGCGGAAGATTTGTTCTAACGAATGTCCCCAGTTCGTCAGAATCATAATGTGTTTCTCGCATGAGCATACTCTACAAACCTTCTCCGTGGAAAATTACATATACATATATACCAATTTTTATAATAATCGATCCAGTAGTTTTTGAGTTCATCGAGGACATACAGACAAACATTCATTTTTATATATAACGATAAAAAATATGAATTTACTTACTTTGAACCAGCAAATTTTGAAACATTATTTTTTTGCATTTGAGGTTGGGCAACAGTGATTTCAAATACCCAAGAGCCCACCTGATACTTTCTATGATCGCCTGAATAATACGAGTAAAATATTATATCTCATTTCTGTCTTAACTCGACTTAAGCTTCTCTTCCGTACAAATGAAAAAGATAATTTATAAACACAAACAAAGCAAGTTCATTACATCAGGCACACACACACACACAAACAACGTAATAATCTATGGCAATCGTAGTACAACTACACTAAAATGCTTTAGCTGAACTTGAATTGCTGTTCCAGGGGTTGTTTGGCATATTGGCAAGTAAAGTGCGGCATTGATTGTTGTTGTTGTTGTTTTGTAAGCTGGCTGAGCGTTTATTATTTGGAATTTACACATGCATAATTAATTATGATCAAAAATTTAATACTTGCACACAAACACACACACGCACACGCACACTTGAATATATCAAAATTAATGTGAGGCTATGCGCTTATTTGTGTGTGTGTGTGTGTGAGTGTGCATTTTAGGCAGACTTTGCCAGTTGTTTTTGGTTAAATATTTACAATTCGTGCCAAATTTGTATGCAAATCGCTTATGGCTGCCACAAACATATAAAGCAACATAAAACAAATGACAACATCCGCAGATATACATATATACATTCACACTCATGCATACATACACATTTACACTTTACCTATGTGGCGAAAAATTAAAACGAAAATATGAGGCCGAGTAGCTCAGATTTCCCTTTTAACACTTTTTGCGTTGCTCATGCGAGTGTGTGTGTGTGTGTTGGTGCGCAAAGTATGCTTAATGTATGGGAAAGAAGAACAAGAACAACAGCTCAAATGTATTATTTTCCTATAAAAGCATTTAGTGAGCTCCTGGAATAAAATGACGACCACAAAATCGACATTCGAATGAAGGACTAACAGAAGGCATAATCGAAAGCAATTAAGTATGCGTTTTAATAAATTTCAACAATCAGCGTCTTTTCACGCCATACGTATTTTAAATACCGTTTCCAACTCAAGCAGCAAATTCATATACTCGAAATAATACCGAAAATTACTATTTTACCTACGATGCGGTGGCGTTCACGCTGGAGCAGTGATTGCGGTGTATTTTTTAGAGGACGTCATCGGCTTAATGGCCACTGATTACTGGCGAACCCTACAGGGCCATAATAAAAGACTTCTTGCTGCAAGAATAGGATGCTCAGGGGTGGCATGTGATTTCAACAAGGCGAGGGATATTGTGAAAGAAGCGTTGCTGGTCGTTTTAGCGATTTTGCTTGGCCAGCACTTGGGTTGGTACTTACAGCCCGCGAAAAAATGATAGTAACTCAATATATTGACTAGATTAGACTATTTTGCGTTTGTTTGTTTGAAGGTACGTAATTTTTTTTATAAAGGTATAATTCGTTGTCTCACAAAAACAGTATTAATCCAAATCTCAAACCTTATTCAAAAATTAGAAAAGCTTTCTTTAAAAATTCTGATGAAATTTTTTTGGATTTTTTTTTTGTTTATTTTTTTTTTACCAGTAAGAAGAATCTGTTATTATTATTATTGCTTTTTTTTTTGTTTTTCTTTTATTTGTAATTACACTGTAAATCTTATAGTTAGATCAGTCGGTGTGAGTCGCTTTAATCTTCCTTTGATATTTTCTGCCGGTATTATTTTACGCATTTGTTCATTTTGGTGGACTGACAGCCGCTGTATATGCTTAGTGCTACATTTTTCGATTGTTTCTTGGATCACGATGTATGGCTTCATTGGAAATAAACCAACCAGGATTTGTTATATTTCGTAATATTTTGGATTGTGTTCGCTGTATGAGCTGAAGATTTATGTTTTTAGCCGTTCCCCATATTTCTATTCCGTATTTCCAGATAGGAGTAATAATTGTTTTGTATATAGTCACCTTATTATAAAGTGATAGTTGTGATGCTCGTCCGATTAGCCAACTTAATTACCGGTACTTTCTCTTAATTTGATTTCTTTTGCTGTTTCAATGTTAGTTTTTCGTCAATAGTTATTCCACGATATTTTGCTGCTGGGAAGATTTTTATTTTGTTGTTTTTTAAGGTAAGATTATATTTTGATGTTTTTTTGTTTGTAAATACAACTTGTATAGTTTTGTCTTTATTAATTTCTATACCCCATTCGTCAAACCAATTTACTGCATTGTTTATTAATTTTTGAAGTGTAAAGGTCGCCAGTTTTTCGTCATTGTTTGATGCCATTAATACAGTATCATCCGTGAACGTTGCTATCATTGTATTATCTGTTGTCGGAGTTGGCACATATGCGGTGTATATTAGATATAAAAGAGGACCTAATACACTGCCTTGCGGTACTCCAACTGTCATTGGTAGAATATCGGAATATTCGTCTTCATATCTTATATAAAATTTTCGATCAGTTATGTAAATAGCTCTTCACAAGTTCAAAGTAGTTTTGTGGAAAGTTTGAGCTTATGCAAAAGCTCTTTATGCCAAACTTTATCAAAGGCTTTTGCAATGTCCAGGTATACAGCTACACATTATTTTTTGTCATTCATATCCTTAAGTATTTTGTTAGCAACCCTGTGGATTTGTTGGACTGTAGAGTGTTGCCGTCTAAATCCGAATTGACGGCTTGGTATCACTTTTTTTGCTGTCAAAATTGGTTGTTGTCGGTCGAACAATATTTTTTCAAACACTTTTGAAAGTATTGGCAATAAACTGATGAGTCGATATGAGGCAGTTTTGGTGGTGTCGTTTTCTGGTATGGGTATGGCGGTAATTTGAGCAATTTTCCATAGTCGTGAGAAATATTTAGTCTCTAACATGCAATTAAATATATTTCTTATGAATTTCAATGATATTTCAGGTAACTTTTTTAAATATTTTCCATTTATTAGATTATATCCTGGAGCTTTTTTATCATTTACCTGTCTTATTTGATTTTTAATTTCGCTTACGGTGGTCTTTCTTGTTTTGATTTGCGCAACGTTTATTATGTTATCAGATTTAATATTAATGTTTTGATTATCCATTTCGCTTGTTAATGTGTCTAAGAAGTCTCTGGCTAGGGTGTCGGCTTTTTCTTTGCTTGCTTTTGCCCATGTGCCGGCTCCTGTTTTGGTGGGAGGTTTATGTATTACAGCGCCATTAATGTGTTTTGTTGCTTTCCATAAGGAGTAATTTGGAGATGCTGCTGTTCCCAGGTTTTCCATATAATTTCGAGGTTTACTCTCCTTGTGTTTTATAAGTAATGCTTTTAACTCATTTGTCGCTTTATTAAGTTTGGTTTTATCTGCTGGATGTCTGGTGGTTTGCCATGTTTTGCAGAGTTTTCTTTTTTCGCCGATTTTCTCTTTAATGCAAGTTGGGATATTTTCTTTATTTGTCATGTTGTTTATTTAATTTTCATTAGGTTTGAAATTTGCATTAATTTTATTGCTCCAGCTTCATTTTCGAAAAATTAAGGTCCAATGACTCCGCCGGGTCATAAACCACATCAAACAGTCACACCTTGAGAATAGAGTGGCTTTTCAACAATAACTCTTGCATTTTCTGAGCCCCAGATTCGACAATTTTGCTTGTTGACGAAGCCACCGAGGTGGAAATGGGCCTCATCACTCAAGATGATTTTTCGATGGAATTCCGGATCATTTTCATGCATTTTCAACGACCCAATCAGCAAAGACACGACGTTGTTGATGATCGGCCGGCTTGAGCTCTTGTGTTGACTGGACTTTGTAAGCCTTAAGACTCAAATCTCTATGCAAAATACGGTTTAATGACGTTTGTTGAATGCCTAATTCCTAATTCCAAAGAACGAGGAGGAATGGACGAGGGACAAACCTGAGTTTTCTTCAACACTTTCGGCTACAACAACAATATTTTCGGCTGTTCGGCTGCTCTTGAGCGACGTGCACGGGTTTTATTCTTCACATAACTGCTCGAATTTCTTCACCCATTTCTGTATTGCGGTCCGACAAGGTGCTTTACGATGACCCAAAAATGTTCGAGTTTTACGAACCATCTCTGCCAAATTTTCACCATTTTTATAGTGAATTTTAATAATTAAATTGAGGGGCATCAGAATTCATTTTAGAGGTATAGTTCCTTCGAAAAAGTTTCTAATTTTGATCCCTAGAATACGATTTTCACAGAGCAATGATCGATTTTTAAATCGACCCGCCCTAATATATACAGGGTTTTTCAGTAAGAGCGCTTCAACTTTTGAACTTTTTTGAATAAAACACAAATGGTTTGACTTTTTTAACTAATTTTTTTTTTTATTATCGAGTTTGAACATATACATTTAAGTATGAAATTCGATTTCTTTTGCATGACCACCGCGTGCACGTTTTACGAAGTCCAATCGTTGAACCCAATTTTCGACCACTCTTTTGCATAAATCGGCCGAAATTCCAGCAATTTCGCGTTCAATATTGGCTCTGAGCTCACAAATCGTCGCCGGCTTGTTACTGTAGACCAATGACTTCACATAACCCCAAAACAGGACGGCTTGTTAAATGGACCGTAAAATGGCCGTAATGCTCTTAAAGTAGCAGCAACAGAACGATTATTTTCATAAAAAATTTGCACGATTTGCAATCGTTGCTCAAGTGTGTAGCATTCCATGATGAAATGTGTACTAATGAAGTTTACAAATGACAAGCGAAAAATAAAAAATATTGCGTCGTTCGCCCTCCCTATCGGAAAAAAGTTGAAGCGCACCTATTGAACAACCCTATATATATAATTGGGGCGTACACCATTTTTGGGTGTTTGGCCGAGCTCCTACTCCTATTTGTAGTGTGCGTCTTTATGTTGTTCCACAAATGGAAGGATACAGTTTTAAGCTGACTCCGAACGGCAGATATTTTTATGAGGAGCTTTTTTATGGCAGAAATACACTCGCAGATTTACCATTGCCTGACAAGGGTTACCGCTTTAGAAAAAACTTTTTCTTCATTTTGGTGTTCCGCTGAGATGCGAACCTACGTTCTCTCTGAATTCCGTATGGTAGTCACGTACCAACACATTCGGTTACGGCTCCCGCGTTACCTTCGATAAAAACGGGTGCTTAAAAACTGGCTCAACAACTTCTTTGACAACAGACCAGGCGATTTTTGGCGGAACGGCATCAACAAATTGGTCGAGAGGTGGGAAGAGGGAAGAAATAAAACCAAATGGGACATGCCATGATTGCAAACGTTGCCAGTTCTCCGAATTTAACAAGTCCGTGAAACGTCTATTCAGAAGAGACAAACGTAACTTCATTAACTCCGACGCTGGGAATGCGGAGAAAACTGCACCTACTGGCAATATCAAACTTCTCTACGTGTGCTCAAGCAAAGTGGCTACTAAAGTTCAGACACACAAGGCAATTAAAGATATGAACGGGAGCTTAATCGGCGACATGAACAATTTCTGGAAATCTCCAATATCTCGGATTGTGAGTACGAGCAACTAGAGGTCAGCAGCGGAAAATGAACGAATGAGCCAGGATAGCTCCTCTTCACCAACAATACCCGAAATAGTTTTGGCAATTAAGGCTATGAAATCCAGAAAACCAGCTGGTGTTGGAAATATTTCTGCCGAAATGCTTACACCTGATCCTGAGGTGCTCAGGGCAGCTATAGACAATAAGCCTGGAGGATGTCATCCAAGACGCTAGCAACACTTGGAAGATCTAGCCTATGTGGTCGACATAAAGCTTCTCTCTATCCAAAAAAATATCTGTACTCTTTAGCATCCCATGCTGTAGGCATTGGCCAGAAATAAAAGTTGATAAAAAGAGACCTATAAACTTAGAAAATTCCTCTGCATCTTTCAAAGTTTATAAAAAACCCATTGAAGAGGTGGACGAGTTCGCCTAATTGGGTAGCCTAAAGCGCAATACGCCGAATTTTGGAAAAGACCCATGAAAGGAGAATCGACACACACCATCTTTTCATCGACTTTAAAGCTGTATTCGACAGTAGGAAAAAGAGTTATCTGTATGCCGCGATGTATGAATTTGGTATCCGCGTAAAACTAATATGGCTATACAAGACGACGTTGCTCAATACTAGCAGCGCCGTCAGAATTGGGAAGGACCTCTCCGTGCCGTTTGATACCAAACGAGGTTTCAGACAGGGTGACTCGCTGTCGTGTGACTTCTTAACCTGATGTTGGAAAGCATCGTACGAGCCGCAGAACTTAATCGCTCAGGCACAATATTTTATAAGAGCGTACAATTGCTGGCGAATGGCGATGATATCGACATCATCGGCCTTAACAACCGCGCTGTTAGTTCTGCCTTCTCCAAACTGGATAAAGAGGCAAAGCGAATGGGTCTGGTGGTGAAGGAGGACAAAACGAAGTACCTCCTGTCTTCATTCAAACAGTCGGCGCACTCGCGTATCGGCACCCAAGTCACTGTAGACAGTTATAAGTTCGAGGTTGTAAAAGACTTCGTTTATTTAGGAACCAGCATTAACACCAATAACAATGTCAGCCTTGAAATCCAACGTAGAATCTCTCTTGCCAACAAGTGCTACTTTGGACTAAGTAGACAATTGAGTAGTAAAGTCCTCTCTCGGCGAACAAAACTAACAATCTACAAGGCTCTCATCATATCCTAGAAAGCGTAGAAACTTGGACAATGACAACATCTGCTGAGGCGTCCCTTGGAGTGTTTAAAAGAAAGATTCTGGGGAAAATTTTTTGACCCTTGCACGTTGGTGACGCCGAGTATCGTAAGCCATGGAACAATGGGTTGTGTGAGCTTTACAATGACATAGACATAGCGAAGCGAATAAAGGTAGCGGCTTCGTATGTTGGGTCATGCCATCCCATTGGATTCAAACGTTCTGGCTTTGAAAGTATTCGATGCGGTACCAGCTGGTGGTAGCAGAGGAAGAGGAAGGCCTCCTCTGCATTGGAAAGATTAGGTGGAGAAGGACTTGGCTTTACTTGGTGTGTCCAACTGGCACCCATTAGCACGAAAAGAAACAACTGGTCCTGAAACTAAGTGTCAAAGTGCCGAATGGAAGGCCACAGACGAGCCAGCACTCAAAAAAAGTAAAAATTCAAATCGATCCACATTTGTTTTTTCAATTCCATGGGAATAGTTCACAAGTAGTTCGTTCCAACGGGCCAAACCGTCTATGCAACCATCAATCGCTCTCCGTATAAGCTTGATATGGCACTCTGTGACTTCTACCTATTCGGAAAATTGCATTTGGTCATGAAAGGCCGTAAAGGCCAACCAAAAGGTTTGTACGGACATCGTGAAGGATATTCCGGTCAATGACCAGAAACACACTCTCGAAAAGCTTTTAGATCGCGCAAAACAGTGTGTCGAGACCAGAGGGGAATTATTTTGAATAAATAAACTCGAAGTTATCAGAATAAAGCTCCTGTCGTTTCTATTTTAGCTCAGTCTTGTTTATTTTGGACTTCACCTTGTAGTTTCACCGAATAAACAAGAAATAAAATAAGTGTAGCAATATCCCTTAAACTGTAGTGTTTTATTTAATTTAAAAATTCGAACGCCCCAAATGAAAACCCCTATACTCGGAAATCCATAACAAAGTAAGTACGCTTGGAACAATTAAATAAACTATGATTGATAAATGAAAACAATGAATTTTGAAACAAAGAAAATTAGCAGCTTCAACGAAGCGCGCTGAGGCAATTATGCAACAAACTTAATTGGCAATAAACGCGCAGGGAGTTTCAGTTTAAGATACAGGGTGGCTGATGAATTTTGCTACATTAAGAAACCCAAATAACTTTTTTTTTAGTGTATGGAATTCATTTATTTTTTTTTTCAAGTTGAAGGCCATTAAATTTTATTAAATGTAGCTTAACTAGTTTTAAAAATAATTGAATTTAAATGCCCCCCATGCTCGTTGACACAAGTGCGGCATCTTAGTGAAAAGTTGTTCATTGCTGCTTTGAGAGTTGCGACAGGAATAGCCGCAATTGTTGCCCGAATGGATTGTTTTAGTTCATCCAAATTTGTTGGCTTTGTTTTATAAACTTCTTGTTTACATAAACCCCACAAGAAAAAGTCAGGTGCAGTAAGGTCAGGCGACCTGGGGGGCCAACGAAATTCGGAGTTTCTTGAAATCAGTTTATTGGGAAATTTCGTCGCAACTCTGTCATAACAGTCTGGGCTATGTGAGACGTTGCCCCATCTTGTTGAAACCATACAGAGTTGAAAAGAACTCTCTTTCGGCGTAGTTCTGGATAGAAAAATTCTTTCAGCATTTTCAAATAACGGTCTCCAGTAACCGTAACGGTGTGACCATTTTCTTCAAAAAATAAGGCCCGACAATACAGCGTGAAGAAACCGCACACCACACTGTCACGCGAAGAGGAAGCAATTCCGTCTCGTGGAGTATCTGTGGGTTAGAAGTACTCCATATTCGACAATTTTGTTTGTTCACATTGCCGTTTAAATCGAAATGGGCCTCATCAGACATGAAAAGGCAGTTTAACATGTTTTGGTCTTCTTCCACCATTTGCAGGATCTTCTGGCAAAATTCCAAGCGAATCGGCAAGTCTGCTGCATTCAGTTTGTTAACCATTTGAATTTTGTAGGGAAATAAGTCTAAATCTTTGTGCATTATTGTTTGCAAAGACTGTCGGCTGACACCAAGTTGAGCAGATAAGCTTCTTGTTGAAACCCTTGGATTGCTTTGTATAGCTGCAGCTACAGCAGCGATCGTTTCCTCCGTCCGAGCTGGTGGGTTTCGATGATAAGGCCTTCTTGCGACTGTTCCTTGCTCAGCAAAATTATTCACCAGTCTCATTATGGTCCATCTGCTCGGGGGATCGCCGCCAAACATCCGCCTGTACTCTCTCTGTACCAAAACTACGGACTCCAGTGCGTGATAGCGGCGGACTATCCAAATTCTTGTTTGCGTGCCCCAGTTATCCATTTTAATAAATAAATTTTAAAGATCAATCTACAAATTAAAACAAAAATGGAACAGATAACTTAAAAAGAAAAAAAGTTATTCAATTTTTTTTGGTAACGGCTTTCATTAGCCACCCTGTACATATGGATTAGTATATAGAGGTGCATGTGCATGTGTGTTGGTGTGTATGTAAAAAAACACTCACTTAGGTAAATATCGCGGCTTAAGCAGATTGGTAATATTCATAGAAAAACGGGTAACCCAAGCAGACTTGCCACACCGTATTACTCAACTTAGCGTACAACGCGTATATGAATGTATGTGTGTGCGTATGTACGGTACGTAATAGACTGAGTTAGGGCCAAAGCATTTCGCTGGCCAGCGAATTAGGCGCGTATGGTAACACCGGATAGAAAGCCACAAATTGCAATCGGATACCAAATTCTAATTGGTGACGGTTATTGTAAGCATTTTTTTTTCTTTTTGCTTACTTTCTACTAACGCAATTGTTTCTGTTGCCGCTGCTATCTACCTACCCACCTGCAATGATTTTATTACAGCTATACGTATATAGCTGGTGTTGTTGTTGCATTTAGTCAGTTCGGTTATCGGCATTGTTAGTGGCAAGTATTGGTGTTGTTTTGCGGCTGCCTGCCATTGTCACTGTTATTTTTGCGGTCTGCAAAACATGCATTTACAAGGGAGTGTGAAAATGTGTATGCGTATATGAGTGAGTGCGTGTGTGTGTATGTATGAGTGCATGTATGTGTGTGGTAAGTTCCATATACTCATATCGGTAAGTGTTCGTGTACTTGTTTATTTATTCATTGACCACAGCTTGCGGCTCCTATTACAGCTACACTGCACTCTGCTGCTGTTATTCTTCTTGCTTTGGTTTTTGTTGCTATTGTTGTTGCTCTATCTATTTTTCTTGGATGGCATAACAGTAGCGATACTGTTTTGTTTAGGACTCTATTTTGTACGTGGGCTGGTGTTACGAAATGTGATGCCATCATCAACGGTTGTTGTATGAGCAGTCATCCTAAAAGAATGCTACAAAAATTTTTATTATTCTTGCACTAATCCGCTTTGGTTGTGTATGTATAAGTAACAAATTGGTTCTCTCGCAAGTGTTTTGCACCAGTATTTTTTCATATTTTTCATTCACTTTCAAATGAATGGCTGCGATTTGAGTTGTAGCATAAAAGTTAATAAATAACATACAGTACTGGGACGAATTATGAACTCATCGATTTTTTTTTTTTTTTACTCTTGAGGTACAGCTGCTGTCAGCTAATTAGAAACGCTCCCTTTTGATAAACGCTTGATGAGCATAATATTAAACTGTTTAAATTTACCGTTATTTTTTCTCTTAAAATCATTTGCATTGCTTTTGTTACTCTATTTACTACCCAATGCGCCTAGTTTTGTAGTTGTGAAATTGATGTACCGTTAATATTATCCAACGCTGTGCATGGGTTACTTAGTTCAAGGTAAATAAACTGAGACGAGTAATTAGAAACAGTTGTTCAATAGAAGCATATTCGGCAAGTTGTGTTATTTTAATAGTAATATAATCGACTTTTTGGTATTTATATATTTTAAATTGGTTGTTTAAAAGCAACTAAAATGTTCGTCTTCAAGATGTGTAATGGGAAAAAGTTGCAGCTGTACACCTGCTTTTTAAGACTGTTGACAATGTTCCACGTAAGAAAAGGCCCCGGAAAACTTCAGCAGAAATTGACCGCAAGATAGCAATCATCTCCAAAAGAGACCCAAAAAAGACTTCCACTGACATCCAACGGGAAATTCAGGATTAATATAATTTTGAAATATCCAAGAGGACAATTGCTCGGCGTCTGGTCGAATCTGGACTGCATGGCAGAGCAGCACGCAAGAAGCCCCTTCTAACCAAGATACAAAGGAGACGGCGAGTAGTCTTTGCGAGATCCCATTGGTCATGGACTTCAAATCAATGGACATATATCGTTTGGAGCGATGAAACCAAGATAAATCGCATAGGCCCAGATGGTAAAAGGTATGTTCGACGGCCAATCAACCAAGAATTCAATCCTCGCTACGTTTCACGGGTAGTGAAGCATTGTGGAGGATCAATCATGGTGTGGGAATGTTTCTGGTGGAATAGTGTTGGCCCAATCCATAGGATTGATGGAATTTTAAATAAGGAGAAATACGTCGATATACTAAAAAATGTAATGTTGCCGTGGGCTGAGGAAAATTTGCCTGTTATATGGAAGTTTCAACAGGATAATGATCCAAAGCACACGGCAAAGTTGACGAAACAGTTTTTCGACGAAAATTCCATCAATGTTTTGGAATGACCATCATCCAGTCCGGACTTAAACCCCATAGAGCATCTCTGGGGTGACGTTAAAAAAGCCGTGAGTGCCAAAAATATTCCAAATATGCCGAAGTAAAAGCGGCATGGCAAGCAATACCTGTGGCGCGCTGTCAGAATCTCATTACATCAATGCGCAATCGATGTGAGGCAGTCTTGAAGCAAAAGGGTTATGGAACCAAATACTAACATAATCTTTATGTTGATCTGATAATACATTACTGTTTCTAATTAGTTGCCCTATCCAAATCTTGCATTTCACATGCTTTAAAAAAATATATATCTATTTAATAAAGAATTGCGATTAAATTGTTTTCCACTAGTTATCATATGTTTATCATATGTTTAAATAAAATTGGCAAAAAGTTATGAAAATACGTGTTTAAAAGGAAAATTGAATATTTATTTTGAAATAAGTGTCGTTTCTAATTAGCTGTTAACAGCTGTATATACCTATGAAATGAGACTTTGAGCTATTAGTCCATAGATGTTTTATTATTTACTTTTACTATTAGTATTTTTAAACCTTCCCAAATATCTTGTCTTTTTCGTCTGTCCTCTGTCAACAAGTCTCAGTTCATTGTTTATTACGTTTCATACAAGAATGCATTTTTTTCGCTCTTAAAAATGTCGAATTTCGTGCCTTCAAACTACGATATGCGGACATCGTTGAGAACCGAAAAACCACTTGTGAAATGGTGCTCTCCCGTTTCAAAAGGAAGTCTTTTTTGCATCGAATCGTTACGGGTGATGAAAAATGGGTGTATTTCTCCAATCCCAAGCGTAAACGATCGTATGGTCCGCCCGGCCACAAGCCAAAAACAACGGCCAAACCAAATCGCTTCGGCCGCAAGGCAATGCTGTGTGTGTTTCTGGGATCAGCGTGGTATGATTTGGTAAGAGCTATTAAATTCAGGTGAAACAGCTGACGGTACACGCTACCAACGACAATTGGCCGATTTGAACAGCGCTATACACCGAAAACGCCCAGAATATGCCTATCGGCGTCACAAAGTAATTTTTCTTGATGACAATGCACCGCCACATCGAACAAGAGCGGCCGGGAATTGTTGGAGACGTACGATTGGGAACCGCTGGTGCGTGCGGCTTACTCACCAGACTTGGCGCCTTCCGATTATCATTTGTTTGCATCGATGGGACACGCACTTTCCGAGCAGCGCCTCAATTCTCACGAAGAAGCCAAAAAATGGTTCGATGATGGGTCTGCGGCCAAAGACGGCCTTTTTTTTATCGCGGCATCCACAAATTGCTTAAGAGATGGGAAAAATGTGTTGCTAGCGATGGCAATTATTTTGAAGATTAAATTTGTAAACATTTTTTGTTAATAAACGTTTGAAATTAAAAAAAAGTCTCATTTCATAGGTATATAGGTATTTGTATAACTTACTGTAAGAAAATAATAATCTCGTTGAGAAGTTATAACACAATCACAGTTTTCCGTTATTTAAGTAAAACAGTGAATTTGTGCTTTTGAATCCTGCGATTGATTATAAACTCAAGCAGTAACTGAACTTATTAAGGTTAAATTTTAGTTTTTGTGACATGACTTTTCGGAAAGTTTTACATGGAGCACTCATTTTAACCCTCCGTTCGGCCCCAGGGTCTGTTCTGACTTTTTGGACTTTGGATATGAGCTTAACATATTTCTATTATAGCTAACGATTTGAGCTTCCAGGTAGCTTCCTATAATTTAATTTCCTATCGATTTATGGATACAACCTTTTAAAAAGGATCCTTGAACAGGACGATAAAAGGCCAAACCCGGGTGATCAACCGAAGGTTATAAAAAAGGTATCCAACGGAGGCTTAAACTTATTAACAGTTTCACTCCGATTTTATTGTGAGCACGATTGACTAAAACGCATCCTGTCACGTGGAAAACAATTCAATGAATTCAAAAAATAAAGAATTTAAGCCCCAGAAGCTTTGGAAAAATACAAAATTAAGCCTCTTGTAAAATTGGTATTGCATTCTCACAGCTTCTTTGCGGCTTGGATGTGAAATTTATGCCTTACGCAAGCTCCCCCGGTGTGCTTCCATGGTTTCCACGGTCACAAAACGTACTGTGCTTTGGAAAAAACCTATCACTGGCGATTTTGCATCTATAAATTGGCGCAAAATTAATCACTCTATCGGAAAATTTATAAGTTTTGCAAATAGCGTCGTACCTAAGTCATATCTGACACCTGTGAAATAGACAAGTATACAAATAGAAAAGCAATGAAGTGCATCATACAAGGTGAAGTGCAAAATAAACAAGACTGAGCTAAAATATTTAGATACGAGAGGAGGTTTTTTCTGATAACTTCCAGTTTATTTATTCAAAATAGTCCCCTCTGGTCTCGATGTACTGTTTTGTGGGATCTAAAAACTTTTCGAAAAAGTGTTTCAGGTCATTGACCGGAATGTCCTTCAGGATGTCGGTACAAGCTTTTGGATGACCTCTGCGGACGCAAAACATTTTCCTTTCAGAGCCAAATGCAATTTTCCAAAGAGGTAGAAGTCACAAGGAGCCATATCCGGCGAATAAGGTGAGTGATTGATGGTTAAAATGCGATTTCTAGTCAACCAATCAGTCCCAAGGGTGGATCGATGGGATGGTGCATTATCATGCAATAAGCGCCAACTTCCTTCTTCGCGGTATTCAGGGCGAATTCGACGAATGCGATGCAACAAATGCTTCAAAACGACAAGATAGAAAATTACATTGACGGTTTGGCCCATTGGCACGAACTCCTTGTGGACAATTCTCCTGGAATCATAAAAACAAATGAGGATCGACTTGATTTTTGACTTCTCCAAATGCGATTTTTTGGGTGGCGGCTCGTCTGGGGCTTTCCATTCGGCATTTTGACGCTTAGTTTCAGGTTCATGTTGGTGAGACCTCATATCATCACCAGTTACAATGTTGTAAAGGAATTTCTCGTCTTTTCTCGCTTGTTTAATGAGGTCTTTCGAATGTTGAATTCTGAGCAATTTTTGGTCCTCAGTTAACTTGGAAATTTACGAACAATTTCGATGCTCGTGCTACTCACGTTCCTACTACTCGTGAGCAATGTAATGCAATGCAAGTGAGATATTTGCTCATTGCTGTGCACTCTTCAACTTGTTCCAATTTCACTAGACCTTTCAAGATATGTAATTGTAAAAAAACGTATCACTTCAAAAAATGATTTCTTCATGTAAAATCAATTGTGTAATTGAAAGTCTTCAATGCCGGTTTTATTTAACATTTTCTCGTCTATCTTTTTGTATGTTTTTTCGCTGCAGCTACTCCTTCACAATGTTTGCGGGCTTGTCAAGACCGGAAAAGGAAAGCCCGCTTTTAATTTATTCAGCAGCGCACACAACCATACCGAAGACGTCCAGTTGCCGAAGAATATTGAGCTGTCTAAACTTATGGACAACGAAACTGGATATACGATGCTCGTCGCTGGCGGCTATCGACCTGAAAAGATTAACCTCATCAAGCACGTAGTCTCCATACGCACCTCTAGAGCGACGGCATATTTTGGCGATAATCACTTTTGTGTGGGCTCAATCATTTCCGCGCGTTTGGTGCTCACCGCAGCGCATTGTGTGGTTGAGTGGGTATTTTAATTTGTTTATGTTTTTCGAACATTGATTATATTTTTATTTCTGCTAATATTATCCAGCCGTCGCAAGATCGTGACCCGTCCGCATCGTCTTGTCGTCGTAGCTGGCACACCAAACCGTTTGCAAAAAACGCTCACAACTGTTGAGCTTAAGGTTGAGGAGGTGCTGCCACACAATAAATTTGTACGAAAAGGAGTGCACGATATCGCAATACTGGTACTCGCCACGCACTTTCCGGACGACAATGACAACGTCAAAGTAATCCCCTTGGCTAATAAATTAGTTGACCCGGGCACCGTATGCGTAATTGTTGGTTGGGGGCAATTGTTTTTTGTGAGTAAGCATATTGACTTATTGCATACTTACACGCCTACATATTATATAATATTTGTGGTAGCCAATACTCTGCGTGCGTTCCTTTGCCGCTAAGGGGACCCAGAGGTCTAGAGTACGAAAGTTTCACCTACTAGGTGGCTTCGAGACTTCAACTCAACTGAAACACAAGATTTAAGAAGATTCTTTATCAGAAATAGAGCAGTTATGTTCAGGACTAAAAGAAATCGAAAAAATTAAAAATTGATAAAATTGCGCGCTTTTGAAAAAAAGGTCGTAAAATCGATTCTTTTTTCACTAGTTTTTTAGGAAATTATTTAAATAAAATTATGATTCTAGATTCGACCATAGCCATACATATTGTGAGCAACATATTCAAATTTCAAGTGATTGGGTTTAATTTTTTTTTTCATTCCCGCCGAGCCGAAAAAAGTCGTTTCGACGTAAATGAGTTTAAATTTGAGGTTCAGATGCGCGCGGATCGCTCTCTACCTAGTTAATGGGCGGTAGAAGCTATAATACTGGGACTTTCCGCATGAAAATTTCACAGTATATTATTAAGATACTATACTTTCGTAATATCGAAAAAAAGAATCGATTTTTTTTAATTTCTAGACCACAGGGTCCCCTTAAGGGAAAGTTTACTACTTCTTCTTCATCGCTTACTTAGGATTTGATCCTCTTTACACTAATAGTTATGGGCTAGTTCTGTAGCATACGTGAGAATTGGTCGAATCCATTAATGCATGTCTTATAGATTCGTACTTCCTTTCGCTTGAGCCTTTTTTCTCTTTACTTGTCTTTTCCTTATGTGCCTGTTTCTCCGTACAGCAGTTCTCAAGCAGCCAGATAGCGATTCTTCGATCTCTATTGGTGGGGATTATTGATCCGTGATTTTTTGAGAAGAGAAGTCAGAAATACTTTGCTTGCTACCATCGCACCAATGATCTGTAGCGCATGCTTCCACTTAAATAAACCTCCCCTCTTCAGCTGACTTCCACCCCGGGATCGCATTTACACTATATCGAAGGTGGAGTCGTGATTGTATCTATCAACCACAAAAAAAATCTACGTCCAGGCTCTCTACCTATGATGTCGCTGATTACTTTCGTTACGAAGTAGAAACTTTATAAGGGTGCAATAATGTCATGTGCATTACCGTCTTCTCGGCAGTACGTCTGAGTCGGCCTCCTCAAGAACACTGTTTAATGTTTAATTCAGCGCTTGTACAATTCAACGAAAAGTACAGTGTGATCAGACGCGGCCTAGGTTATTGGTATTACTTAGCCCTAGCTGCCGCTGCTGAAACAATTCTCACCTTTCTTTGTCCTGCTTACATAGCGTACGCAATACTTGCTTGGAAAACTTGCATGTGGCATCCCAGAAATATTTTGAATTGCACATATTGCCAGTTAAATTGGTATTCTTGGATGTCTTCCAAAGATGGTGTCTATTTCCTCACGTTCGCTAATCTGAAATAAGCATAGTATATTCAAGAACCTGCTCTATCCGCTTGTTGCTGACTGCCAATTTGCATCTTATGGGTTCTTTGAACACATCGCGAGCTTGCTCAAATTGGAACATAAGTCTTTGTAGGCCGACTTCATTATCAGCAATCAGAATTGCGTCGTCTGCGTAACTTGAACCCGGCGGTGGTTATTCGGAATTCAGGTGCAGCCCTTTTGATCTGGATCTGTTATTTAGTCCATTATAATATAAAATAATGTTGGACTCAGCCTGTCACCTTGCTTTATTCCTGATGTTATTGGCAATATACGAGTGCTTGGTAAATTTTGGTTTTCTTGTTTGACTCGCAGAATATTTCCCAGATATTTTGTTGCCTGAGGATATGCATTTAGTGAGATACGCAGATAACATTGCAGCTGAATAATCGCTCGAAGCACTGACGGAGCCAAAAGGAATGTAAATCAAGTGATGATCCGAGTTCGGGCATGGCCATGGATTAAAGCTGGCCACAGAGAAAACAGAGCTAATCCTTCCAACCAACAGACGTATCCAATTAGAAGTAGATATAGAAGTACTCGATGCCACTTTATCGACAAAAAGAGTAGTCACATACTTAGGAGTGAATTTAGACACAAGGATAACTTACTGGGCGCACTAAATCATGCTGCCACAAGAGCTGCCAAAGTAAGCGGCATGTTAAGTAAGCTCATGGCAAACCTTGGAGGTCCAATGCAGAACAAGCGACAACTTTTAATGGACGCGACGAACTCGATTCTTTTATACGGATGTGAAATATGGGCAGATTCGCCAAGGATGCAGTGCCGGCGAAAAACTTTGCAATCTGTGCAACGCACCTGCGCTCTCAGAGTGGTCTTAGTTATAAGCGGAACCATCGCTATAGATATTCAAGCACAAGAGCGCAAACGGAGATGAGAGGTAAAAATCACAGGAATCCCAGAACCTCACTTCTCCGATATTAGAACTCAAACGCTCATACTTTGCCAGGCAAAATGGAACTCTGAACGGTACGGTAGTTGGACAGCGAGGTTTGCCATTGCCTGCCGAGGGGCGAGACTAATACCCGATCTAAAAAAAGTGGGTAGAAAGAAAGCACGATGAGGTTAACTATTACCTCACACAGTTTTTGCTCGGGCATGAGTCCTTTTGCAAGTATTTGTGGCGAATGGAAAAAGTTAGCCTACCAAAAGCATATATGGAGATACTGAGTATGATGATGCGGAGCACACCTTCTATAAATGCGAGAGGTGTAACATAGAGGGAACAGCTCTGCAACGAGCTACTGGTGTATTTACACCTGAAGAAATAATCGAGAAAAGGATGATAGACGAAGAAAAATGGAATGCCGTCGCAAATTTCGTGAAGAAAAGAAGCGTGAAAGGGAAACATAGGCTAAATAGCATTGAGCGTAGGTTTCTCAAAACAGGCGACTCTGGACGCAGGGTGAGTAAGTAAGTGTTCTTCTTAGGACACCGTCTTGGCCCTCTACCTCGAAGCAATGCGGAAGCAGTCCCGCGGTGGAAGGAAAAATCCAAGAAAAGAGGAGGGATATTTTTAGTGAAATCACCAAACACGTACAGGGTTGCCCATATTCGACGGATCCGATGGATTTCGATGATTCTTTGGGCCCATTCCAATCGACGAGGCTTGTCCGCAGGCAACAATCTTTGCGTCAATTGAATCTTATACGGGAATAAATGCAAATCAATGCGGATAATTTATTGTAAAGTGGTCCGAGCAATGCTCAATTGCTGAGAACGGCGATTTTGGGATGTCCTTGGCGACGCCTTGGTCGGTTTCGGTTTGGCCTCTTTGGATTAGAAAGATCATCACCAGTCGAAAACCTTTCGTACAAACGTTTAATGGTGTTCTTAGAAGGCGCACTTTTCACATTATTTAATTTTTTATACGCACATTGAGTTTTCACAATTGACTTCTTTTGTTGAATGTAAATTCAATTTGAGGGCACTCGCGTGGCGTGTACTGTTCCATGGTAAGAATCTGCTTGGACAGACGCTTCCAACGCGGTATGTCATTAAGCGATCTGACGTCTCTGTCAAAAGATACAGGGTTGCCAGATGGGTCCTTCGAATATTGGCAACCCTGTAGTAGCGACGGTTACTATGTATATTGTGCGAAGGCATTTTTAACCCAACCCCACCTCCAAAAAAAAAAAAAAAAGATATTTTTTGTAAAATTTTTTTCGCTGAGCAGCTCTATCACGTCTTTTGGTCTGACCCTGTCTAAAGCTTTAGTAAGATCTACTGTAGCACAGATAGACTCATATATTGTATTCCACAGATTTTTCTACGATTTGTCTCATGGATTTAAGTAGCATCTACTCACACATACATATTTACCATATACAATACATACATGCAACACACACATACTTATACCAGAATGTATCTATGTTTGCAAGTAAGTAATATCACTAATATTTATTTCCCTTTTCATACATTTACATCCAGCGCGGCCCGTATGCAGCAGTTGCTTTACATGCCAATCTTACAGTCTTTTCTTATGAATATTGCCACAAATTCTATCCGCATAATTTCCATGAGTCAATGATATGCGCCGGCAGGAAAAGTGAGTGGGATGTCGATGCTTGTCGTGGTGACTCGGGTGGTCCAATGGTTTGTGATGGTCAGGTCGCCGCCATTGTTTCGTGGAGCTCGCGCTGTGGCGAGAAAGGAAAACCCACTGTTTTTACCAGTGTCTATCATCATCGTGATTGGATTAATTTTGCAAGTGATGGAGAGACCTACAAAGCGCTAAGTTTGATCCAATTGTTAATGATAACATTTGTGGCTTTGTGTTTTTTAAATCAATAAAAATGGAAATATGAGGAATATAACTTAATAAATACAGGATCCGGCACCACTCGAAGTGTAACCAATTAAAGGGGCCATAAATTTAGTTTGGAAAATTACTTTTATTCAATTCAAAGTAAAAAATGAGTAAAAATAATACAAATATGAAAATCAATTTACCTTCGCACGATCTGACCAGCTTTTGCGTTGATTATGGCCTTGAGACGGCCCAAAAACGAATCGTAAGCAGTCCGAATGCGACAGGTATTTTGACCCAGACGCGGACAATGGAGACTGGGGAATCTTTTAGTTCGGATCTTGCGCTCCAAAATGGCTGAAAGAGAATAATCCATCGGACTCGCGTCTGATGAATTTGAGAGCCATTGTGTGGATCCGAACTTCATGAACGTTTTTTAAGCATTCTCTGTCACTCGAGCTTTGTGAGCCTCCAGAATACTTTCCCGGTAATATTTCGCATTTACCTTGACGCCAAACTCAATGAAACCGATTGGAGAGCGCCCATATGCGGTTACAGTGGCCCAAACCATTACCTTTGGCGGGTGCTGCCTCCTGGTGGCCAATCGATAACTCAAATTCTCGTATGAACGTCGGTCAAATAAACCCTATCGTTCTGGGAGTTTACGAATTGCTCTATTTAAAAAATTTTCTCGTCAAAGAACACAATGTTCGGAAAGTGACCGACCAAGCGAAGCAACCCCTTCGCCCTCTCAAGTCTGATTTGTTGCTGCTTTGGTGTGAGATCATGCGCCTTTTGGATCTTGTAAGACTTGACTTTGGGATCATATTTCAGTATACAGCGGATGCTATGGTCAGATATTTTCAGTTCTTTCGCCATTTGATTGGCACTTGGTCGGGGATTTCCATTACTGATTTTTTTCGCGTTAACTCTCGGCAAAATGCTTCCTCGCACTTGTAAACAATACTCTGGACTGCCACTTAGCCAATTAATAGACAGCTGATGCACAGGCATCGGCATTTTGATCCCACGAGTATGCACGAAATGATTCGCCGCGGCGAAGCCGGCATACCGCGGTAAGGCGTTTGCTACAACCGATCTTGCCTGGGCATCGAAATGGACCGTTAACGACTGATACTGACTTTACCAGTCATGCAGCTCTGGGCGCGGGTACCTCAACACCTTAGCTTAAAGTGCTAACAAGGTTATACCGTCTTGACTCGGTCGACAGAGCCTTGTTTTGGTTAGGCTCCAAAAGAATATGCATAAGAGCAGATTGAATCTCTGTTACAATCACTTGCACGTGGGACAAAACATCAAATACGGAACGACACACAAGCACGACAAGCAAGTGTAAAATTATGCACTATTAGCTGGTTGAACGCTCCAATAATGGCAGTGTTCCCATCGCCACCAAGCCGTTTCTGTTTCGCTCAGCCTCCTTTCGGTGAGTTAACTCATAAATAACAGAACCACACCTCCGGTTTTTAGTCGCCACTTACGACAGCCGTCCCTAACAAGGGGCAAATTCTAACCCCCTAACCCGCGGGGGACGGTAGAAAAAATATGCCTAGGGGTCAAGTACTATGTATTGAGTATCAAGCCCACTCAGCGATATTTAGCGATAAGGCCCATTTTTTGGCTTAATGGATACGTCAATAAGCAAACTTTCAGTATTTGGGCTAAAGAGCAATCCGAAGTCATTCAAGAACAGCCATTGCAACCATTGAAAATAACAGTTTGGTGCGGCCTATGGGCTAGAGGAATCACATGACGGGGCTGCCACTTTTAAACGCAGTGAGATGAGTGGATACTATCGATGTCGTAAAGTCTCCATATGCCCACAGGAGCGGAACCTGGATGCAGGAACCTGTTGTGTCAATAGACAGAAAGGCGGTTCCACTTTGAAGAAATGCTAACGCGATTCCTGAGTAGAACTGAGCCGAGGAGGAGTAATGTAACAGTAT
Organism: Anastrepha obliqua; assembly: GCF_027943255.1. Lineage (NCBI taxonomy): Eukaryota > Metazoa > Arthropoda > Insecta > Diptera > Tephritidae > Anastrepha > Anastrepha obliqua. Next base: position 15,672,356 of record NC_072893.1, read on the forward strand.
TATAATGCGAGCATACCTCAGATGCCATTGGTGTGACGGCGCCTTTGATAATGTTATAATTTTTCTGAAATCAGAGGGATGACCAAAGGGTGAGTAATAACGTTAACCATTTCAGTCTGCTGATAAAATTCACCAGTGGCAGGTGTAACAAAAAAGAAAGAGCCTAGATGTACGAATTTCAGTCCGACGAGGGCAGAGTAGATGAGGTGCGGGTGCGGAGATCAGAGTTGATTCGACCTTGTCCTTCAAACAGCTTCTGCGGCTTTGTTAGTCCCGAGAGTTCCCTCGAGCGCCCCCGATCTTCCCGTGACCAGAAGGATCCAGTCACATTGTACGTCTGTGTACGTACCAAGCGCTCTCTAAGTAGATGCGAGACCTTTATTTTCAGGATTAGACCACAGGTTATCAAGGCTCTCATTTTGCGGTGAAACCGTTTCGAGGATCCCATCATCCCATCGTCAGCAGCAAATCGGAAACATCGGAAGCATCGGAAACCGAAGCTATTTGGGAGAAAAGATATATAATAGCCGAGTGCCGAGAAAAACACCATTCATAAGTGAAATTAATAAAACGAAACGTATTAAATTCGCATAACAGTACGCCGAATGTCACGAGCATCTTTCGTGAATTATTTTCTATGTATTGGGTTGGGGAATAAGTTCGTAGCGAATTTATATTTTTTTTTATTTTACAACGATTTGTTTACAGTTTGGCAATGGCTCAGTATTCATTCAATAGAACTCTTTCTGCTCTACAAAACTATTCTAATTGTATTTTCGAGTTATTTATTTTTTTATTAGTTTTGAGGCTTAGAAATGGAAAACCGAGAGGGCAAAAATCAGCATTTCCAACACCTGCTCTTCTTTGCTTTTCATCGAGATCAAAAAGCGAAGCAGCCCGGAACATTTGCGATGTTTATGGAGAAGGTCTCATAGGTGAGCCTACAGCTCGGAGATGATTTGCGAAGCTCAAAAATGGCGACTTTGACGACGACGACATGTTCGGCAATGGAAGGTCTTCTGAATTCGATGAAGAACGCCTTAAATCACTTATGAAGTAGAAAAGTCGTCAAACCAGTCGTAAATTGGCAGAAAAAAGGAACTGCGATCCCAAAACGCTTCTCACTCACCTTCGTTCAATGGGATTTACCGAAAATTTCCGAGCCTGGCGCCTCACGAGCTCGCCCGCCATCGAGCAACACGCGGTCATAAACAGCGCTTTTTGTACCGAATCGTCAGGGGAGATGAGAAATAGTGCCTATACGTCAATATGAAGCAAAAAAGCAAGAAGTGGATAAATCCAGGAGATACACCAAAGCCGAGAGTCAAGCCGAATCTTCATTCAAAGAAGATCATGATATGTGTTTGGTGTGACTAGGGGGACATGGTGCACTGGGAAAAGTTCGCAAAGAAAGCCACGCTCAACAAGGAGTTTTACATTACCTAGCTACACCGCGTGAATGAGGCTACGCGACTGAAAAGACCTCATCGACATGGTCAAGCGATACTCCTTTACGACAACGCCAGGCTCCATGTTGAACAAGTCGTCAAAGCCACACTCCGAGCGCTCGAATGGGAGGTCCTTCAGCATCTGCCCTATTCTACGGACCTTGCGCTGACCAACTTCTATCTTTTCCGCTCTCTGTCAAACCATATAAAAAGCGTTACCTTCGATAACATAGAAGCGCTTAAAAACTGGCTCAACAACTTTTTTGACACCAGATCAGGCGATTTTTGGCGGGACAGCAGCAACAAATAGGACGAGAGGTGGGAAGAGGTAGTAAACAGCAACGGCGAATATATAATAGATTAACTTATTGATATAATTATTGTTTTTTGTCTTCGGTAAGAACGCTCCGAACTTATTCCCGAACATAAAATAAAAAAATTGTTTGAGTCTCCTACAACAGATACACGTAGTGACTTTTTATAGAAATACCTACTCAAAGTGTACGACAAATCGTAACGTCTGAGAGCTATGTTGTGCTCTAAAGTATTGACAATTCAAAAACTTCATAAATAAACTATATTTTCCGTAATTATATTTTGAATTATTTGCTTATCTACCGCGCTATGTCTAACGCGATTAAATTTTGTCTCTCAACATTCCTAGTTCAACTAATGTCATGCAGCGTAACAAGTGATAATTTCACAAATCAAACGGAAAATGTGAATGAAACGGAAGATGAGATATATGACACGTAATTATATTTTTATATATGCATATATTAATTTTAATTATATTTATATTTTTTTTTTTTAATTTATTTATTATATATTTTTTCAACTAATGTCATGCAGCGAAATAGATGATAGTTTCACAAATCAAACGGAATATGAGATATCTGTCAAGTAATTATATTTTGAAATATTTGCTTATCTACCGCGCTATGTCTAACGCGATTAAATTTTGTCTCTCAACATTCCTCCTTCAACTAATGTCATGCAGCACAACAAGTGGTAATTTCACAAATCAAACGGAATATGTGACATCTACAACAGAGCGCACTCTCCAGCTGGAGGATACAACTCACTATACCCGTTATATGGTTTCTTTGCGTTTCCGCACGGCCACGCGTTATTTTGGTGATAACCATTATTGTGCCGGCGTCATTATCGGCCTTCGATGGATCGTAACAGCAGCACAATGCGTAGCCAAGTTCGTATATTTCTCTGTGTATCTGTATCAAATAACAAATTTTTTGTATGATCTTCTTGGCGATTTTCTTTCAGCCAAGAGAAAGTTCCTGTGCCTCCGCGCTTAATTATAATTGTGAGTGGCACTCCGAATCGCATAAAAAAGAGCCCAACCACACGTCTCATGGCCGTCGACCAAGTAATTTCGAATCCGAATTTCACTTTTCATACTACCAACGATATCGCATTACTTCATTTAAAAGGAAATATTATACTAAATGCACACGTACAAATTATGCCACTACCCACAAAACCACCGCCGCATGGTGCGCGTTGCATTGTCCTCGGATGGGGAAGACTTTACTTTGTAAATATGTTGTTATCTTAATTAAATTGTTGTTGCTAATTGTTGCATATATTTTTGAACGTCTGTACTCTTTTCTCACTAAGGGCGGCCCGTATGGTTCGATAGCGTCGTATCAGTACGTAAGACTCTACACGGAGGAGCAATGTAAAACAGATTATCCGCATTACATGCCTGGTGATTTGTGCGCTGGCAGTACCACAAATTACGATAGCAGTCCTTGCGCGGGTTCTGCGGGCGGTCCGCTTATTTGTCATAAAAAATTAGTGGGCGTGATTTCGTGGACTTTTGGCTGCAGTAAATATTCATATCCAGGTGTTTATTCAGATGTGTATTATAATTTACGCTGGATTAAAATGATGATATCAAGGGGCGCTCGTTGGTGGGCGTGCTCGGTTGTGTGTGATCCGATTAATTTGTTGTTAGTAGATCTGCTAATATGGCATGTTTTGTAAGAAATAAATGTAGAGTGGCCCATTGGGACCCCCAAATTATGATGCACATTTATCGAGTTGTAGTGTTTTTATTGGCTACGTTGGCTGGGTCATGTCGTCCGAATGGATACAAATGCTCCGGCTCTGAAAGTATTCGATGCAGTACCAGCTGGTGGTATCAGAGGGAGCGAAAGTCCTCCACTGCTTTGGAAAGATCAGTTGGAGAAGGACTTAACTTCACTTGATGTGTCCAACTGGCGTCGGTTAGCGCGAGAAAGAAACGACTGGCGCGCTTTGTTAAACTCGGCCACGGTTATCGCGCCAATTAAGAAGAAGAATATTGTTTTAATTCGAATAAATAGTGTAGATATGGACGTTATATTAGATTGGGGAATAAGTTCGTGGCGTTTTTACCGCAGACTTTTATTTAAACAAAAAAATAAGTTAATCAATTATATATTCGCCGTTGGAGTTTACCACCTCTTCCCACCTATCGTCCAATTTGTGGATGCTATTCCGCCAAAAATCGCCTCATCTGGTGTCAAAGAAGTTGTTGAGCCAGTTTTTAAGGGCTTCTTTGTTATCGAAGGTAACGCCCTTCATGTGGTTTGACACAAAGCGGAAAAGATGGTAATCAGTCGGTGCAAGGTCCGGAGAATACGGCGGATGCTGAAGAACCTCCCATTCGAGCGCTTGGAGTGCGGCTTTGACGACTTGTGCAACTTGAGGCCTGGCGTTGTCGTGAAGGAGTATGGTTTGACCATGCCGGTCCGGTATTTTCAGTCGCAAAGCCTCTTTCACGCGGTGCAGCTGGGCAATGTAAAGCTCCTTGTTGAGCGTGGCATTCTTTTCGAACTTTTCCCAGTGCACCATGTCCTCCTAGTCACACCAAACTCATATCACGGCCTTCTTTGGATGAAGATCCGGCTTGACTCTCGGCTTTGGTGTATCTCCTGGAGCCACCCACTCCTTTCCTTGCTTCAGCCTCCTTTGTCGCATAGGCCCCCTTTCTCATCTCCTGTGACGATTCGGTGCAAAATGCGCTGTTTATGACCGCGTGTTGCTCGATGGCGGACAAGATGCTGAGAAGAAATTTGAAAGCGACGTTCTTCGTTTTTTTCGTTGAGTTCGTGAGGCGCCGGGCTCTCAAATTTTCGGTAAATCCCATTGAACGTTGGTGATTGGGAATCATTTCCCGCCAATTCACGACTGGTTTGGCGACCGTTCTCCGTTCTCCTTCGAAAGTGATTTGTGGCAATCTTCATCGAATCCAGAAGGTCTTCCACTGCCGGGCGTGTCATCGACATCAAAGTCGTAATTTTTTGAACTTTGCAACCCTTTTCCGGGCTGTAGACTCACCTATGACACCTTCTCCATACCGTCGCACGGACGGTGCTACTTGTCATACAGCTAACGAAACAATCGCTCTTTTGCGCGAAAATTTGATGGCCGAATATTGTCAAGTCGCGACGATGTCAATTGGCCGCCAAGATCGCGTGATTTGACACCGTTGGACATCTTTCTTTGAAGTTATTTGAAAGAAAAGGTGTACGTCGATCAGCGAGCAACAATTCAAGAGCTAAAGGATGAGATAATTCGGCACATTAACGGCATAGAACCCCTATTATGCCTCAGCGTCATCGAAAATTTGAACCATCGGATGGAGGTGTGCCGCCGAGACCGCGGCGACTATTTGGCCAATTTTTTGTTTTGCGCGTAATTGAGCTATACCAATATTATCATAATAAAGAGAAATTACAATAATTTCTTAAAAAAATTGTATTTTATTCAAAATCAACATCGGCCTTTGAAACTTAACCACCATTTAAAAGAAAATATAAAAACGCTACGAACTTATTCTTCGAACCAATAAAATTTTTTTTCTTGTAAAATTAACTGTGGTTAAATAAAGTTAGTTAAAATTAAATAAAAAATAAAAAAAGAGTCAGAACTTACGCCTTATGTCACGTTGCTATTTTTTTGTCAGCCACTGTATGAGAAATAAAATGAACTGTGGTTAAATAAAATGAGTTAAAATTAAATAAAAAATAAAAAAAGAGTCAGAGTTTACGCCTAATGTCACGTTGCTAGTTTTTTGCCCGCCACTGTATGAGGAATAAAATGAACTGTGGCTAAATAAAATTAGTTAAAATTAAATAAAAAATAAAGAAAAGTCAGAATTTACGCCTTATGTCACGCTGCTATTTTTTTTTTTTTGCCAGCCACTGTATGAGGAATAAAATGAACTGTGGCTAAATAAAATTAGTTAAAATTAAATAAAAAATAAAAAAAGAGTCAGAATTTACGCCTTATGTCACGTTGCTATTTTTTGCCAGCCACTGTATGAGGAATAAAGTGAACTGTGGTTAAATAAAATTAGTTAAAATTAAATAAAAGATAAAGAAAGAGTCAGAATTTTCGAAAAATTATATCAAAAAATATCACCGGGACATAATTTTTTGCCCGCCACTGTATGAGGAATAAAATGAACTAAAATAGTTAAAATTAAATAAAAAATAAAAAAAGTCAGAATTTACACCTTATGTCACGCTGCTATTTTTTTGCCCGCCACTGTATGCAATAATATGAACTATGGTTAAATATAATTAGTTAAAATTAAATAAAAAATATAAAAAAAAATCAGAATTTTTGAATTATGTCACGATGCTATTTTATTGCCCGCCGCTGTATGAGAAATAAAATGAACTATGGTTAAATAAAATTAGTTAAAATAATAAAAAATAAAAAAAGAATCAGCATTTTTGAATTATGCCACGTTGCTTATTTCTTGCCCGACACTGTATGAGAAATATTTACATATATATATCTACATTTATGCATTCAATCGTTTGGAAAAGCGCTTCAGCAAAACCTCATAATTGCTTTAACACTCTGCTCTACAATAAAGCTTGAAAGTGTCCTTGCAACATCACAGCAAGCACGCCATATGCATACGTGTGTATGTGTTTGTGTGCTTGTTTTTTAGTGCAACATTTTCTGACAGTTTATGCAAAACTCGCCCCCAAAATGGCAATTTGCAAATTTAATGGTGTAAACAAATTCAATCAATGCATGTAAACAATGACAGACAACAGCAACAGCAAAAACAACTGCAAGTAAGGCAACGGCAGCAATAACGTCAACAATAAACAACAACTGACAGTGGTCGATAGATAACAATAGCAACAGCAGGAGTAGCCAGCAATAAAAGCAAACCGGAAACGGAAGTGCAAGTGCAAGGCAAGAAACCGCAATGATGCCAGTGCGACCAACTTCCACACACACACATGAAAGTATGCAACTCCAGATTCACTGTAGCCAACAAAGCGTTTGCTTTGCCACATAGCACACATACATACATACACACATACACATGCAAATATCTGCATATGCATTTAAGTATATTTCGAAATCTTTACTCTGCTGGCACCTCCGCCATCAATGTTGGTTACTGGGTATGGGGCAACAATCAGTGTTGTGGCATCAGTCCATGTGGCAGTAGCTAAATGGTCGATCAATCGTTATTGTTATTGTTATTCACCGCCTGTGCATCTTCCAACTCCTGCTGCACCTTTGCGCATGTGAAACTGTCCAGCTGTTGGGTACTGAGACTTTAGTGCCCTTTATTTTCTTGCTGTTTATTGTTTATCTGGTTGGGCCGAGACAAGCCGATTTGTGAGGGCTGAACGGAAGTGGTGGTAAGCAGTAAAGGTGCATATGTAATTGCATATGCAATATGTTGTGAATGCTTGGCATGCCCGGTAACTTGCATACAATGCGACAAAATGATATACACCCCACCCACCCACACATGCATGAAAGCTTGAAAGTGTGCGTCTATACTTAAGTAAGTACGGATTTTCCACACTGTACTTGGCACTATTTTTTGCTGAAGTTGGTTAACATACTCAGAAAATTTCAAGTAATATATATATTTAGAATATTCCAAGTACTAAGTGTCTTTAAAAGAATTTCCAAAGAACTTGGAGATGCTCGATAGCAAATGCATGAGGGAATATTCTGAATGAATTTACCACATTATTTCCAATAGTAGTTTCGTATTTAAATTACCCTACATATACAAGGTAAGGTCCGAAATAAACAAGACTGAGCTAAAATAGAAACGACAGGAGCTTGTTCTCTGGCCTCGATACACTGTTCTGGTAGAAGTCACAGGGAGTCATATCAGGCGAATACGGTGAGTGATTGGCGGTTAAAATGCGATTTCTAGTCAACCAATCAGTCCCAAGGGTGGATCGATGGGATGGTGCATTATCATGCAATAAGCGCCAACTTCCTTCTTCGCGGTATTCAGGGCGAATTCGACGAATGCGATGCAACAAACGCTGCAAAACGACAAGATAGAAAATTGCGTTGACGGCTTGACCCGTTGGCACGAACTCCTTCTGGACAATTCCCTTGGAATCGTAAAAACAAATGAGCATCGACTTGATTTTTGACTTCTTCAAACGCGAGTTTTGGGTGGTGGCTCGTCTAGGGCCTCCCATTCGGCACTTCATGTTGGAAATATCTGGTTTCTTCACCAGCTACAATGTTGTAAAGGAAATTCTCGTCTTTTCTCGCCTCTTTAATGAGGTCTTTCGAATGTTGAGTTCTGAGCAATTTTTGGACCTCAGTTAACTTGTGCGGAATGAAACGTGCACAGACCCTTCGTAAGCCCAAATGATCAGTTAAAATGCGATAAATCGATGTTTTGGAAATTCGGATCAAATCCGATTCCATGAATTTCAAAGATGATTTCGGTTCCTTTTTGATAAATTTACAAAAAATATCGATGGAGTTTTCGGTGATCACTGATTTTGGGCGCCTCGTATGTTCATTGTCATTTATGTCCTCACAACCATCTCTGAAACGTGTAAACCACTCATGAACTCTGGCGCGAGATGAACAATCATCGCCATAAACTTTTTTAATCAATTCAAATGTTTCACTAAACGTTTTACCGATTTTAAAACAAAATTTGATATTAGCTCTTTGTCTGAAACTCATTTATGTACCGATAACTCAAATATACTGACACTTTAGACACAGTAACTTCGCTTCCACTCAACCGAATATCACCAAGCTGTCACTGGAAGTCAGCTAGGGATGTAACTTCAAACGCACTAACTCAATAAAAAGATGGCACTATCAAAAACATTTTTATGACGCCAGTCTTGTTTTTTTTTTTTTGGACTTCATCTTGTATACCATCATCGAGCAGGTTTACACCGTCGAATATAGGTTTGGTATTCTCAAACATCCCCATGCCCTTAACTCAGCCAATAGGACTTAATGCATTTGGTTCGGATCAGTTGCCAGTTAAATTTGTTTAAAATTTGAATGTTACACACTCTAAAAATCTTTAAATGGATTATAAATAGTAAAACAATTCGGAATATCTATCGTCGCTCTATAAAAATTGGTCTGATTAATTTATCTACAAATTTTGAAAATATTAACTTTCCTGACGGCCCATAATGGCACCATTTGTGCTAACTGAGTCAGAAGTGTGTCACTCAGACAGCACCTCTACCAACTCTCGGTAAAAATAAATAAGTATGTTAGCATCTCTCCACCGTTTTCTCGGCTGGCCTCTTCTTCTGTTGCCTTATGGACATGTTTCGAAGATCTTTTTTATAGCTCTATCGTTGCTCATAGCCGCAGCTATATTCCTCATTTTAGCTCGATCATTAGTCAGCACCTTCTACTTAGCAATACTTATTGTACCTAGATCATTTTCTATACGACAGAGTCCAAGCACCTTTTTCGTTACCTTTCTCTGCTTCTTTTCCTTACCGGTGGTCAGTGATACGGTATGCTAGTAGCTCTATTTTTGGCCGCTGATATGACCCAGTCATCTTATTCGCTGGCTCTTGACAGTTCATACTACAACAAAAAATATATAACTCAAAGTTTCAAATTGGGCAGAAAGTTTTAAAAAATTAGGGAGAATTTTTTGAAGAATTCCGAATATGCATTTTTATGGTCCATTGATTTTTAGTAGAATTATATTAAGTATGATACTAAAAGACGCATGCAAGAAAATCTTCTTCCCGTCATCGATTTCTTGAACTGCTCAAGAAATTTTACGGAGGGGCACCAAAACTGGTGGCATATGCAGATGACATAGCTATAGTAGTCAAGGGAAAGTACCCGGACACCATCAGTAATGTGGGGCTATTGGTAAACGCGGGAAAAACGGACATAGTACTTTTTACCAGGAAGTACAAGGTAGCGGCGTGGACTTCTCAAAGATCATGCGAGGTACCTCGGAGTAATACTGGACAGCAAATTGCTGTGGAAGCAAAATGTTGAGGAGAGGGTGAAAAAGGCCAGTAATGCGTTGTACGCATGTAGAAGAATGCTGGGCGTTACTTGGGGTCTATCACCCTCTCTGATGCATTGGTGCTACACGGCAGTAGTTAGACCGATATTACTGTATGAGGCCTTAGCATGGTGGACTGCGACAAGAAAGCTGACATACTTAACGGCACTAGAAAGGATTCAACGACTCGCTGCTCTGTTCATAACAGGAGCGATGAAAACCACTCCAATAGCGGCGCTGGAAATGATACTCAGCATGCCACCTATTGACCTTATGGTGGAAAACCTGGCAGCGAAATCCGCGAGGAGGCTGCTGGAGTATTCACCTGTAGAACCTTCGGCCACAGCTCAATAGGAAAATGGAGCTCAGGTTGCACAGACTACATGACTTCGTACTTTAGTTGGGAGAAAAGGTTTCGCACTACAATTGAAGAGGAGGGATGGCACAAAGGCATGAAGCCTGACCATAGAACTTTTCACATCTATACAGACGGCTCTAAAACTTTAGATGGAGTGGGAGCGAGTATTTACTGCTCAAAACTTGAGAGAACTATTAAGCTGCCAGACCACAGCAGTATTTTCCAAGCGGAAGTTTTTGCTGTGGGGAAAGCCGCGGAGCTAGCCTACACTAGAACAAGAAAGAACTCAACAATAAATATATACGTGGCCAATCAAGCGGCAATAAAAGCAATCATATTGTATTAAGTCCAAAAATGTTCAACGGAGCAGGGAGGCCATAGAAAGACTAGCCGCAAACAGAATACTTCATATCTGGTCACAAAGGCATTGGAAAACGAAATAGTAGATGAGATAGCAAAAAGTGCTGGTAGACTACCTTTTGAACAAGAGAACGACATACAAAAACCGCCAAATAAAATAACAACGAAATGTACGACTACATGAAATAGGGATTGGAAGCTAGATGGACTAATCTAACCACATGCAAAACAGCAAAAGTAATGTGCAGAACTAACGACAAAAAAACTGACTCAATTCGTACTTACGCTCTCACGAAAGGACTGCAAAACTATCATAGGTATGCTAAGAGGTCACAATCTATTGGCTGCATATGCGTACAAGATAGGGATTGCTAACACGGACAAATGCAGGAAATGCAGAGAGGATGTTGAGGAAACGTTAGATCACTTTCTGTGTCTTTGTTCGGCATTATTAAAAACGCGTATTAAAAGTCTGGGAGCCCCACTGTTTGAGGGTCTGGAGAACGTCTCAAAAACGGATCTCCCAGCTCTGCTTAGATTTGCCAAAAGCGCTGACATCCTACATGATGTCTACTTTCGGTATTCGTAGAGGTCGGTCTTCATCTGGTATCGCAAGGAACCAAAAGGTCTATGCGTGGCTTATTGCCAAGCAGGCTAACCTAACCTAACCATCGATTTATTCAAAAGTAAGTAAAAGTGGATGTATGTACATCAGCAAAAATATCATCGTTGCCACAGTGTTGCCAGATTTAAACAGAAAATACAATGTTTGAAGTGGCTCCAAATTGATGTTGATTTTTTATAATTACATCAAAATCCAATGGATTCTAAAGCTGGACACAGGAAATTCTTCTAAAATTTCAGATCAAAAAGTTTGATATTGAGAAAATGCGCAAGATCGCCAGCAAAAATTAACGCATATGAAATTTGGTTTGTTTTTGAAATTTGGCTTAAATTTTTTAAATTTTGTGCAGGGCTTAAACTTTAATTTGTACGGTTTTTGCTGTAGTTGGGACTATACTTTTACAAGATTTTATTTATTTTACGTAGTTTTATTTTACGAAGCTTACTCAAGAATGATAGAAACAAGACTGCGTCCATCAGAGAGTGTGTGACATCACACTAGTCTAGTACTGCAGTGTTGCCAACCATTTGCTCTTCGCAATAAATTTAGTGTTTTTTATACCCAAAATGAAACTCAAAAGTTTTTTTTTTATTTTTCATTTCTTTTTTTTTTAATTTGAAACTATTTACCAAAACTGGAAGTTAAAAAAAAATATATATAATTATTTAAAAAAGAACTAAAAACTAGAAAAGAACTCTTGCATTTAAAGTTTACGCTGAGAAAATTTCATTGCTATTGAAAATTTGTTGACTTTTATAAAATTTGATGTTTTGAATGTGCAAATCCCATTTTTAGCTCCTTTTGAGGTTATGCAAAAATATTGGGTCGTCTTCTCTCAACCCTTTTTAGCATTTGAAACCTTTTTATAAATTTTAAAAAGCCTTTGAATATACTGAACACGAATTAAAGCCATAGAGGTGTATTCACAGCAAAAAAATAAAAGAAAAATACCTGATTATACTGAAGAAATCATAACGACCTTTTTCAAAAACTTGCACCTTATCTTATTACATAACCTCAAATTTAGCAAAAAAGTATTTTTTGACCTTTTTTTTAAGAAATTATAAAAACAAAAATGTTCTAAATACAAGGATAGATTTTTAAAACTATGTTTTTTCAATAAATCTATTGGGCAAAACCATAACTCATTTATTAAAAAAAACGCGCACAGTAAAGAAAATAAGTCACGCACACAAAGTTCTTTAAGCAATTAAATAAAAAGTTGATATTTTCCTTTCTTTAAATAGTGTTTTTTTATATCCAAAACTAAGCAACACTTCATTTGCGAGAGACAGAGATTTGACTGCTCAAAGGAAAAGAAGAAAAAAAATTTGGAAAAAATGTAAATAAAGCGAAGAAATGTCACTTACAAATAAACACCAACATCTCCAATAATAGCGGTCGCCCCTCGCCAGGCAAGGGCAAACCTCCGAATGTACATATTTCTGCCATGAAAAACCCTCGAACCCTCCTTTGGATATGATTTCTACTGTTTCCATTATGGCGAAGAGCTCCGCATGGCAAATTGTGGTAACTGTACTTAGTGTTAGTGATTTGTGTCCTCTATGCCCCACTATTCCTGCTCCTACTCCTTCGAACCATCGATGTGCCGTTTTTGTGAGTCATAATTTAGCCATGTTCGGTTAGTGTTCCACTCTTCCCTAGACGGGAAGATAACCTTGTATCTCTTTATAAAATTGAGTATGGGTTCCGTGTGGTCATTACCCTGGGCTATGCATACTGCATATTGCACCCTGTTCAACATATTGAGGTATCCAGTAAGATCTCCTGGTTTAAATTTTTCTTTCATATGAAAAGAGAGTGCTTGCATCGTAGCTTCCTCTTGTATTGCTAAATGTAGGGGTGGTAAATTTAAAAGTGCTTCCATGCCAGCAGTTGGGGTAGTTCTCATGGCCCCTGTTATGCTTAACCACGCCAGCCTTTCTAGTTTACACAGTTTTGATATAGCAGTAGCTTGATTTGTTTTAACCCACCAAACCAAGGCCACATATGGTACAGTAGGTCTTACCATTTGGGAATAGATCCAGAAGGTCATTTTCGGGTTCAGACCACAGTATTTACCCAAGAGCTGTTTTGTTGTCCAAAGGTTTTTCTTTGCCTTTTTTATTACTGAGTTGACATGGGTCTCCGAAATTAGTTTTCTAACCAAAATAATTCCTAGATATTTAACCTCTTCCTTTAGAGGTACGTCTATTCCGTTTATTCCCAGGATGGGTATATTATATTTAGAACCCTTTTCCTGGTAAATGGGATAATAGTGGTTTTGAAAGGATTTATTGATAATCCCTCTTTTATACACCACTCTCAGCTTATATTTAAGGAATCCTGCATTAAGTCCTTTATGGTCCTCTCGTGGTTGCCTTTAATTATTACAGAAATGTCATCTGCATACCCTATTGTTTTAAACCCTTTATTGTTAATGGCTTGTACCAAATCGTCAGCCAGGATAGACCAGAGCAATGGCGATAGTACCCCCCCTTGTGGACATTCTTTCACGGCTGTAACACTTAGCTGTAACACTTAGGGTAACTTACCCCAGAGAGGCTGTGATTATCCTTTGGTTTAGCATGTTGCTTACCCATTTAACAATTGCTGTATGGGCTCCCCTATTGGAGAGTACCAGTCATGTTATCAAATGCACCCTCAATGTCCATAAAACACATAGGGATATTTCCTTTAGGTCAAAGACCTTTTCTATATCGCGAACAATTGTGTGTAGTGCTGTAGCTGTGGAATTCCTTTTTTGATATGCAAATTGCAGTTTATAGAGTGGGACTATTTCTTGGGTAACAGTCCAGGTAACAGTCCAGTAGCTTTCCGATGGTTTTCAACATGAAATACGTATGACTGATTGGCATATATTGGGTTGGGGAAAAAGTAATGTCGTATTTTGTCAATTGAGCGCGACATTTAAACATATCTTGCGTTGTACTTATTGCATCGGGTCACACTTAACGGCGATTTGAAGACGACAATCTGTACTACAAGTGTCTCTTTGACAGTGCTGTGGTCGTACGTTGCAGTCTTAAGTTATAGAGCGTCAAAGATGGAGCCCATCAAGCAAGAAATTCGTCATATTTTACGTTTTTACTACCTTAGAGGTAAAAATGCAACGAGGACGGCGGCAAAAATTTGTTAAGTTTATGGGCCTGATACTGTAACGATTCGCATAGCACAGCCTTGGTTCCATCGATTTCGTTCTGGTGTAGTAGATGTCGAAGATGCACCCCGTACTGGTAGGACAATCGTCGTAGAGACTGATAAAATCGTTGAAATTATCCAAAGAGACCGGCATGTGAGCATTCGCTCGATTAGTCAGGAACTAGGAGTAGACCACAAAACCGTTTGAAACTATTTGCAGAAGATTGGATTCCAAAAAAAGCTGGATGTTTGGGTGCCACACGTGTTGACGCAAAAAAATCTCTTGGACCGCATCAACGCTTGCGATTCTCTGCTAAAACGGAACAAACTTGACCCATTTTTGAAGCGGATGGTGACTGGCGATGAAAAGTGGATCACGTACGACAATGCCAAGCGAAAAAGATCGTGGTCGAGAAGCGGCGAGCCGGCCCAAACCATCGCCAAGCCCGGATTGACCGCCAGTAAGGTTTTGCTGTGTGTTTGGTGGGATTGGAAAGGAATTATCCACTATGACCTGCTCAACTATGGCCAGGCCTTAATTCGGTCCTCTACTGTGAGCAACTTGACCGTTTAAAGCAGGCGATTGACCAGAAGCGGCCAGAATTGGTCAAGAGGAATGGTGTTGTGTTCCACCAGGGCAACGCTCGTTCTCACACATCCTTGATGAGCCACCAGAAGCTACGGGAGCTCGGATGAGATGTCCTATCGTACCCACCATAGAGTCCGGACCTGGCACGAAGTGACTATCATGCAGTCCATGCAAAACGCCCTTGGTGATACCAAGTTGGCCTCGAAAGAGGCTTGCAAAACTGGTTGTCTGAGTTTTTTGCAAATAATGAGGGGGGGTTTTATAAAGGGGGGATAATGAAGTTGCCTTCTAAATGGCAACAAGTTTGCGAACAAAACGGGGCATATTTGACTTAAATCGGATAATTCTAAGTACGTTAAATAAGGCGTCAAATTTCGATCACAAATACGACATTTCTTTTTCCCCAACCCAATATGATTTGGGAGATTCAGAGAGCTTATTGCATCCCTTTGGTAGGGCTTATGCCTTGACCTCCCGCCAAATATTAGGGGCATAACGCAAACTAGGACTTGATCTGAATATTTGTACCAGAATTTCATACCATATTAATTTCACAGCGCCTTTGGAGAGCAGGGCTGGAAAAATACCATCTGGTCCGGTTTGTAGAGGATAAATGAGCTGATTGCCCATTCTAGCCATTTGTAGTTTACTGTTCTGTAGATAGTAGGATTTTTTGACCTGAACAGAGTATGCGCTGGCACTCCTTGATCAGTGTCACAGGTTGCGTTAAGCCTACTGTCATGAAAGTGAGTTCTGAGAAGAAGCTCTAGTGTTCCGTCAAAACTGCTTGTAAAAGTACTATCCGATGCCTTTTGTGTGTCAATTGGATATGTCACTGTCAGTGATTTTTGTATATTATTATATACACCCAATTACAAAAGGGTGACGCTAAGAGCAAAGTAACGGCACCCCGTTTGACGCCACCTCATTATGCTCTCCGTCGTGAAGCTCACATAATAATTAATTATTAAATACACGAAGGCAAATGCAGCGCTAGCAGCAGAAGCCTTCGGCTGGTTTGTAAAAATTATAAAACAAATTAAATAGGAAATAAAAAAACATTTCAAACCTTTACAATATGACGCGCTGCTATTATTGTGAACACAGTTGTAAATATACTCTTAAATACCTCTTCACACCCAACGTATTTACTTATACCCACATACATGCTCAGACGCACAGCCACACACACGCATGCATTTACACAAAATATGACTTCATTCGCCCCATTCGAAGTGTCAAAGTAAAAAATTATATTAAATAAAGTAAGCACAAATTTTGTTAGAAAAATTGCATTCCATCTACGCCAAAATAGTACAAGAAATGTAGAAAACATGTAAAAAATAAGTACATATATCTCACGGCACACACATATCTCATGAGCAGCTAAGCTTCGAAAGGAAAGCAAGAAAAAAATCATAAATAAATTTTCTCGCCAGTGTCTGCACTTGCAGTGATCAGCGATATGAAGTATGAAAAAGTTCAGGTCATAAATAATGTCGACGTCTGGAAGCGGGTCACACTCAACCAAGTCAGCAGCACTTGTTTTGGAGCTTTGAACTGTCACTTTTCTTTCTTTTTTTATTTCGTACGCCCATCCTATTGGCGAAGGCATTTGAAGTTGTCTTCAATTTGCTACAAAACTTGTAAGTAGAGAAGAAGAACTTGTGTACATACATGCATACATACATATATGCATAGATTTTCTTAGTCGAAGTTATTAGGGCGCACTGAAAAATGTTCTAAGTTTGCAAATTGGCATATTGGATATGGAAATTCAATTGAGTTGGTTCGGAAAATATGCTCATATATCGAGATTGGTTTTACATTTTTGATTTCCCGTTAGGTTAGGTGAAATGGCTGCCCTAGCTTAGGACACACTTGGACAAATATTGAAAATTCGTCCGTTGTGATGCCATACATGGGAGAGGAGAAAGGAGAAGGGAAGGAAGAAGGAAGGAGGAAGAAGCATTTACGACGACGCCGACGGTGGCTGATTTGCGTCCGTAGTTAGCCGCAACAAGCTACTGATGAACTTCAACAAGTGTATGATATTTAGACGCGCTATATCCGCAGGCGTAGCGAAAAAATGAGAGCCCAGATTTCTAAATCTTTGCCAGAAGAGAGCAGGGAAGCTGAGAAGAAGGTGTTCAGATGATTCCACCTCGTCCTCCAGACAGCTTCTGCAGAACGGTCTTGAGGCAATCCTAAGTCTCACGGCATGAACACCTAACGGACAATGTCCGGTAAGGATACCCACCAAATTCGAGAGGTGGGGATTTGTTAGCCTTAGGAGTTCTCTCAAGCGTCCCCGATCTACCCGTGGCCAGAAGGATCCCGCGACCTTGCCCAGCGCTCGCTGAGTTGACTCGAGGGCCCACTTTCCAGGAGTAGACCACAGGTTCTTAAGGGAAACCCAATCCTCTCATTTCGCGACAAAACCGTCTCCAAAGTTCCCTGTCTAGCCAGCACATCAGCCCAACAGTTTTCCTCTATGCCGCTGTGACCGGGAACCCAAATGAGCCTGATGTCAAAGTATTCGGATGTAATCGAGAGAGAAGCCAGACATTCCCCGACCAATCTCGAACGCACAAATAACGAGCCCAAGGCCCTAATTGCCGCTTGGCTATCGGAGTAAATATTTACTGCCTTAACGGAAATTACCGAGGTAAGCAACCAGTCCACCGCTTCCTTAATTGCGGATACCTCCGCTTGGAAAACACTACAGTGGTCCGGAAGTCTAAATTTAAGTTTGATGGGAGGTTCCTTACAGAATACTGCCCCACCAACTCTTCCGTCCAATTTCGAGCCATCCGTGAACATGTCCCTTAAGGGAATATGAGTAGAAAACGGTCCGCTCGGACTTAGCGTGGTTGTACAGTGATCCAGCACCATGGGGATGAACTCAACATTTTTAAGGATGCTAGAGTGTCCGTAACTTAAGTCTAACCTATGGCCCGAACACCTTAGTCTGATTGCGGCACGTGCAGCGGTAGTTTTTCCTACGATGTCCACGGGTTCCACATTCAGCATAGTGTTAAGCCCTAGAATAGGAGTGGTACGGAGCGCCCCACTGATTCCAATGAGGGCAGACCTTTGTACCCTCTCCAGCTTCTTAACTGATACCAACCTTTCTAGCGAGTTCAAGATTGGTTTTATAATCGTATTATAAAGCCAAAAAGTGACTTTAGGCGAGAGGCCCAATCTTTTGTCGATAACGCCCCTGCAACTATACAAGGCGACTGTTGCCTTCCTAATTCTCTGCTGAATGTTTGGCTTCCAAGTAAGACCTCTGTCAAGGATGAGTCCCAGGTATGCATTGCAAACTTTCTTGTAATGCAATTTTGTCGCACCCTAACAAATGAGTCTACAAAAATATCTCATTGCACTTACGCCGCCTTTCTCAGTACTACTTAAGTAAACTTGCCACATTTACCAACTGCACACAGGCATCTATTCTATCTGCGAACAATTTTGGGCGCTGTTTTTAGGCTCGACAAGTCGTTCACAAACGCATACACTTGCAATTAAACGACACATTTTGTTGAAACCGGCTGTGCAGAAAACTCGCATAGAGTAGAATTTTCCAAGGGGTGAAATGTTGACAACAAAAGTGGAGGAACAAAATTAAGTAGTGTTGCTGCTATCAGAGCCCTGCAACATGTGTAAAAAGTTAAAGGCGCTTGTAGGGCAGAAACTCGAGAAACAGCTTTGGGATGCATGAAAGTGGCATAAGAAATATTTGCTTGTGTATGTGAGTACATATGAATGTGTATTGTAGGCATAGATTTACTTTCTTGTTATCATTAATTTGCAGGCCGGACTGTGGCGACACATGCACGAATGCATACTGAGGTATGTAAGGTAGTCTCTTTATAGGTGTACTTAGAGGCAACAAAACAAAAGCAATACTTTTCATGTGGGGAACACACAAGAAAGAAGAGAGAAGTTACATTTTGTTGAGTTCTGTCAAAATCGTTGTAATGTTTAAGGCGCCGATAAAAATAACTAAAAAATTCGATGCGTTCGCGAGGCTTTTTACTCGTTTCTTGGAAGTATAGAGTGATTCGAGTACCTAATCCGATTAAATTATTTTCTTACAAATGTGTTTTCTGGCTTTGTAACGCTTCAAAAGGTAAATGAAATCAATGAAGAAAAATATATTCCATTATATACGAGGGGTGCCCTTTATATGTCGGGATTTGGCAACCCTGGTGTTGCAATCTGGCAACTGACAGCTGTATCGCAAAGTTTGACATTTTTTGGCTTTTACGTACTCAGAACGTTTTGAAATACCAGCGCTATTTGTGTTGTTTACAGTAACTTAAAAGATTCATCTCGGTCCAAAAATGGAATTAAATCGTGAACATTTTCGTGCGATTATTTTTTACAACTTTCGACGTGGATTAACTCAGCAACATTGCATGGATGAACTTAATTCATTTTTTGGCGATCAAGCTCCATCAAGGGCCAGTGTTTATGGATGGTACGGTGAATTCAGTCGTGGTCGTAGTTCACTCCAAGACGAATTTCGTGAAGGTCGTCCAAAATCAGTTGTTGTTCCGAAAATCATTGATGCTGTGCGCGAACTGATATTGCAAGATCGTCATGTGACCTATCATGAGATTGAGACAATCTTAGGCATTAGTGGGACCAGCATACATTCAATATTGCATAAACATTTGTTCGCGTTGGATCCCACACAATTTGTCAATCGCTCAAAAAAAGGCTCGTGTCGATTGGTCGAAGGAAATGCTCAAAAAATACGATCGCGGGGCTTCGAAACACGTCTATGACATCGTGACAGGTAATGAATCATGGATTTACGCGTATAAGCCCGAAAGTAAACAGCAGTCGACTGTATGGGTGTTTCAAGATGAGCCAAATCCAACAAAAGTTGTTCGCGCACGAAGCACTTCCAAGCAAATGGTCGCCTGTTTTTTCGGAAAAACTGGACATGTCGCAACCGTACCACTAGAACAACACAGAACAGTAAATTCTGAATGGTACACAACCATTTGTTTGCCAGTTGTCTTCCAAGAAATTAGGAAAACCAATCGCCAAAGACGGATCACTCTTCACCAGGACAATGCGAGTTCTCACACATCGGCTTAAACAACTGCATTTTTGAGCACCCAAAACATCGAATTAATGGGTCATCCGCCGTGTAGTCCTGACTTGGCACCAAATGACTTCTTTTTATTCCCGTACGTAAAAAACAAACTAAGATGTCAACGTTTTTCGACACCTGAAGAAGCGGTTGCGGCATTCAGAATGCATGTTTTGGAGGTACCTCATTCAGAGTGGCAAAAGTGCTTCGACAATGGTTCAAACGCATGCAAAAGTGTATAGATCTTCATGGAGAATATTTTGAAAAACTATAGAGTGATTTTCGAAGATTAAAATTTGTTTTTGTTCTCTAACCCCGACATATAAAAGGCACCCCTCGTATCAGGGAAAGATCGCTATAAGAAAACCTTATTTTAAATATCTTTAATACCGCATATTTGAGTCATAAGTAGCTGTCCTAGTTACCCTATCCCAGTGTAATGTATTTTGGTTGCAAGCCATCCAGAAACTTCATGTTTAGCTTAAAGAGAGAGTGAGAAAGTGGGAGCCAAGGTAAAGACACAGTGGAAAGAATACAGAATCTGACGACATTTTGTTAGGTTTTATCGAATCGGTTTAAAGCCAAGGAGCACAGATTTCAAGATTTGACTATACGAAGCAAAGAGAGTGAGAGTAACTTCAGCTGTAACGTCATAGAAGATTCGCGGCAGAGTTGCGCACGCTCATTTAATACGTTCAATTAGTCGTTGTTCAGGTGACAATGAAGTAACATGAGCCGAGGCTGCGTTGACGTTTCGGGTATAACCCACCCAATCTCAGTTTTGTCGTAAACAAACCGCTGTCACATCTCCTGTTACGTCAGCAAATCAGCTGCATCCTTCAAAATCATTGAGAGCAGCTTAACGGTCTGATTTTGGCCGCTACTTTCTAAATTCTCTCCACCAGCCTTGAGAGAGATTGAGAAGTATTAAAATTATGTTAATTAATATTCAAGAGTTGCGCGTCACGGCTCGTAGCTCGGCAAATCTGAAAGTTTAACTTATTTTAAGTGCGCAACTAAGTTCTTGCTGTTTTTATGATGAAAATAAAACTTTATTCGGAAAAAATGATTACAAGTGAATCATTGAAAGTATTGCCCATCGCTGGCTACTACTTTTTCCCATCTTTCTGGTAGATCTCGCATACCGCCGCGGTAAAACTGTCCATCTTTTCAGGCTATTCACTGATCAAGCCATTTTTTGATGTCTTCATATGAATGAAACTGCTGGTCAGCTAGACCATGTGCCGTTGATCGGAACAGGTGATAATTGGAGGGCGCAATATCTGGAGAATATGGCGGATGGGTAGGATTTCCCATTTCAGTGTTTCCAGCCATGCTGTAGAATCACTTTTTCATGCCTCTCCGCGTATTGTGGCTGCTTCTCGCGCAGTGCTTGGCTCAATCGCTTTTATTCAATCAAGTCGATACCGATCCCCAGTGATGGTTTCACAGTTCATAATAAATAACACCAACTTGTTCCCACCAAATACATAGCATAACCTTCGCAGCGTGAATATTCGGCCGATGTGGCGATGTAGAAGCATGATCGAGCAGTCCACATGACTTTCTTTTCTTTGGATTGCTGTAATGAATCCATTTTTCATCACCCGTCACGATGCGATGAAGAGGACCCTTCAGTTTTTGCCGCTGGAGCAGTTGTTCACGAGCGAGAAAACGATGTTCAACATACCTTGGTTTTAACCCAAATACCCTGTTTCTGAATCATACCCAAAGCATGCAATTGTTGGAAATAGACTCCTAGCAGGTAACTCCTAATACTGAAGCAAGCTCTCTTTGCGTTTGCGTTTGACACGGATCCTCATTGAGCAATGCCTCCAGTTCAGCGTCTTCGAAGGTTTTTGGCCTTCCTTCACGCGAACGGTCGTCAAAGTTAAAATTACCGTCTTTGAAGCCACGGAACCAATCTCGGCACCTTGTTTCACTTAAAGCAGCTCCATAAACTTTTTGTAACTCTCGATGCGCTACAGCCGCCGTTTTTTTCGAAGAGGAAAATCAACACTTCCCGCAAATGACGATTATTCGGCACAAAGTCAGACGTTTTCACAAAACCAAAAAAAAATCACTTATGTGTCGAAGCATCGTTTACCATATGTCAAAGCTTGGTTTATGACGTTTAGGTTATGTTTGAATCGACTAGAACCCACTGCTGGCGG
This sequence comes from Anastrepha obliqua, assembly GCF_027943255.1. Taxonomy (NCBI): domain Eukaryota; kingdom Metazoa; phylum Arthropoda; class Insecta; order Diptera; family Tephritidae; genus Anastrepha; species Anastrepha obliqua. Next base: position 15,694,496 of record NC_072893.1, read on the forward strand.
CATATATTGACCAACTGCGGGAACTTAGTTGCGCACCTAATAATTAATTTTGCGTTAATTAAAATCTTTGGAAAATATTTTGGCAATGACAAAAACATTATTTTGCTTATCTTTTTTTTTTTTTTGTAATTGTAAATTTTGTAGATTTTGACAACATCTGACAGCACTGCATATAATTTGTAGGCAAACATTAACACAGCCACGGCGATTCCAGACAACAAGAATTGACTAGAACAGCTGATTTGTTTTTTCAACGATTAGTTGGTTGGAATGTAAAAGAGCCCTGCTTTTTTTTTGGTTGCTTTATTTATTCGTTTGAGATTGTGTTGGCGATATACGAAAAAAATTAGCACAATGCCACATCGTTATCATCTGAACAACGACTGATTGGACGACATGCGAAATAATCGTGGAGAATTACAAAAAAAAAAAACAAAGAATAAGTACATATAAATGCTGTTGTTGCTGTAGTCAACTTATTTTCTAAGGATTCGCCTTGAACACAGTTATGAGTTTCACAAGTCTGCTGACGCAGCGACTCGTTTATGCTTAGTTAATTGGAGACTATTGCTTGTTTGGGGCTTCCTAGAAGAAAACTTGCTTTTGCTAATATTCCGAATTTTGTTTGAGAAAAAGTTGTTTCGATACATTTTCTGACGCAAAATTTTGGCGACACAGTTGTCGCTGACTGCATAACTTCTCTTCAAACATTAAACTGAGTACGCAGGAATAGGTAAAAGGTCGTGTTGATTTGGTTCTATTATTGGTGAGACAACGGCATAACCAATACTTTGTCTCGATTTTTCAGAAAACCCCTTTAGGTGGCGGCTTATAACAGGTGGCGCTAAAGTAATCCTCCTATCAGAAAATGCTATAAATTTTGCGATTGGCCCCTAATGTCAGTTCTGTTTTGACATTTGTGTAGTAAACAAATGCGAAATACGCGTTAATGAACAATGTTACGCTACACTGCCCCAGAACGCGAAATATTGCTGACTATTTATTTGACCAATAATCGGTCGGTGACTTTGGCACAACGTGAATTTCGTCGCAGATTTCCTCGCCGTCCAACGCCTACTGGTGAAACACTGCGACGTTTAGCCGCTCGCCCCGAAGAGACTGGCACAACACGAGATGCTGCCAGGCGTGGCAGACCCCGGAGTAGCCGTTCTGCAGAGAATATTGCTGCTGTAGCCGAGGATGTCATGGAAGCGCCGTCGACATCGACCAGACGACGTACCACGCAAATGGGTATCAGTCGACGGTCTCTACAGCGAATTTTGGTACAAGATTTTAAGATGTTTCCGAAAAAAGTCCAGACGGTGCATCAGCTGTTAGCTGCTGACGCCAATCGCGTCTAACATACACTCAAGCCATCCTTAATCACCACCAGGAGGAAGATGATTTTTCATCAAAAATAATCATGAGTGGTGAGGCCCATTTCCATCTTAGCGGGTACGTAAATAAGCAAAATTTGCGCTTCTGGGGCACTGAAAATTCGCTTGTAACCCACGAAGAGCCATTACACCCGCTCAAAGTCACTGGTGTGCTGTTTTCGCTGGAGGAGTTATCGGGCCTTTTTTCTTCGAAGGCGTGGCGGGCCAAACAGTTACTGTGAATGGTGAGCGCTACAGAGCAATGATCAACGAGTTCTTTTCGCCGCAACTTGATGAATTGGAATTGGAAAACATGTGGTTCCAACAGGACGGTGCAACGGCACACACTGCACGAGCCACAACCGATATGCTGAAGGATGCATTTGCCGGGCGACTAATCTCCCGGTTTGGCGATTTGCACTGGCCAGCAAGATCGCCTGATTTGACCGCTCCAGACTTCTTTTTGAGGGGCTTTTTGAAGTCACAGGTTTATGTCAACCAGCCTCAGACTCTTGCAGCTCTTAAAGACAATATCCGTTAAGAATGTGAGGACCTATCGCCGGAAGTTTTGGCCAAAGTGATGGGAAATGCTATAAAAAGGGCTCAAATGGCAATCAACTGTAGCGGCAGCCATTTACATGATATCATATTCTCTACTTGATGTAAAAAAAATTAAAAGACCAAATAAAATAATGCACAAGAAGAACCAATGTTTTTCATTTTTTTTTTTAAATTACAGCCAAAAAACATCGCAAGGTTACTTTTGCGCCACCTTGTACCATTCGGCGTTTATACCAAATGGCATATACAAAAATTTTGTTTTTGGGCAAACTGTTTAAATTTCTATAATAACCTAAACATCTCACTATATATATATTTTTTTAATTCCAGTTTTTTAATAGTTTACATTTCACATATATATATATTTCTTTAATAATATATTTTTGTTATCGATTTCTCAGATGGCAACACCAGATAAAAATTTGTTTAAGTGTTTTTAAGCACATTTCTTTGCAATAAAATTATATGGCAACACTGGATACATATTTTTTTTTATTAAAGCATCTTTAATTTGACTAATCCCATGATTCAAGTGAAATTTGTTGATATTAATTAATATATTGTGCAATAAAATTTAGGTGACAACACTACCAAAAAAATTTTGTTTTAACAAATTAAAAAAACCATATTTGCCTGACAAACTATATATTGTTTTAATTGTTTATATTTCATATATATTTTTTTTAATAAACATTTTTGTTATCGATTTCTCAGGTGGCAACACCAGCTAAAAATTATTTTCAGTTTTTTTAAACACCTCTCATCTGACATTAATATTTTAGTATTAAATTGCAATATTTCTTAAGTTACTACTTAATTCAAGTAAAATTTATTCCTGATATGAATTAATGTATTTTGCAATAAAATTCAGGTGGCAATGCTACTAAAAAAATTTTGCCTGGCACGTTATATATTTTTTATTGGTTTATATTTCATATATATTTTTTAATAATAAATTGTTGTTATCGTTTTTTCAGGTGGCAACACTAGCTAAAAGTGTTTTCCAGATTTTCTAAACACTTTTCTACAGATACTCATATTTTAGTATTAAATTGAAATATTTCTTAATTTACTATTATTGCAATAAAAATTATGTGGCAACACTCAATAAATTTTTTTTTTTGAAAGCTGCTTACATTTGATATTTATACCTTATAATTCAGGTAAAATTTGTTGCTGATATGAAATAATATTTTTTGCAATAAAATTTAGGTGGCAACGCTATCAAAAAAACTTTTTTTTAAAAGATTAAAAAATATATATTTGCCTGGCACGCTGCAATATTATAAAAATTTTTTAATTTTTATTTTTGTATTCGGTATTCTGTAAATACCGTCAAACTTTTTCCTTTCAATTTTGGGAATCTCCATAAACGAACCGTTTAAATTATCCTGGTACTTTTTTGATAGAATATCCTAAACACTCTACTCTTGCTAACATTCCAATGCCTACACTATTTACTGTTTTCTTCTTTATTCTTAAAAAAAAACAAATCAGCCTCTTAGTTAAAAGTGTCCGTCCTATTTAGATAAGTACATTTGTTAAGCGACTCGACCTTTTATGGTCCAACAACTTTCAAGCCCAATCTGCTACACTTATCCACACTTCACTTCTATTCATTTGCATTGTACTATTTGAAATGCTATTCTTTCTCCTCTCTCCCTCTCTCTCTCTCTTCCCCAGCTTACTCAATGCTTTCAGTCGCGGGCCGACCACTCTCCCGCCAGCATCCGTTTGGCCCTCTGTCAACGCGCAGCATATTAATGGCTTAAACATGCATAAACTCTGCTTAAGCCGCCTCGCACCGTTACGCCTTACAACCAAAACCAACAACAAATAACCACAGTAAAAGAAAACTTCTACCCATTCTCATTCTTTTTCGTTTGCTACATCCTCGCGCAACTGTTAAAAAATTTTGCATAAAAAAGCTGTACGCAAAGAAAAATAAAGTGAATGTGAGTGAGTGGTGGGAATAAGCGAAGAAAAATTGAAATTATTTGTCCTGCGGGATTTTTTGCGGGTGTCGACTTGTTTTCATACATTCAATGCCCTTCGCTCCACTCCAGCCCAAGCAGAAAGCAGAAACACTTGATGAGCGGCGAGTGAACTCGGAGTTCTAGGAGGTAGCGCGGGAATAAGTTGACTTTTTCAACGTCACTCACTCACATTTACGAGTATTTATTTGTTTGTCCCACTTGTGTGTGTGTGTGTATGTGTTTTTTTTTTACCGCCATTTATTCGGTTGGTTGGCTGACTGTTTATTTGACTGGTGGTTTGGTTGACTGTTTGTTGGTTTACCGGGTTATTTGTCGGTTTGTCAAGCCATTTGGGATTTCAGCGGAAGAAAAACTGGCGAGCAAAAATACCGCAAAAAAAATATGTTAAATAAATTCCCGAAATAATAAAGAAGTGCTTTTCATTTTTTCTACGTACTTGCATGTTGACAGTGAATATTAATTTAACTCTATTAAAATAATACATATTATATTATTTCACTATTGCGCTCTTTATTTGACGTATTATATGTATGTGTATGTGCATATATGTGTTTGTGTATTTTAGTAGCAGATTTCATTTTTTTTTCCTTAAGTTCTTCAGTCTACCCAAAGAGCGAGTTTTTTACAGACTACGATTATGGATAATACTAAAAAATTATTCATTTAATTTAATGGACTCTTGGCTGATAGGCAGTCTGGTTTTCGGCTAAAGAGAGGCTGTGCTAAGACACTTTTAGATGTTACTGAGTGCATTACGTCACAAAAATTTAGTAAAATAACATCGACTGCTAAACATTACTAATGCCTTCGGTATAGTTGACCACAACGTATGAGCTGAAATTGATAATTTTATCGAAACGTTTGGTATCTTTTAGCACAAACTTACACGCAATTTACACGCAGAGCTTTATTTGTTCTTTTTTCACTGAGTTAAAAAACTAGTCTCGCCCAAAAGATGGAAACAACAACGTCCAAGGACATACAAATTCTTACATATATGGAAGAAAAGCTATGAGAAGTGGCTCTCTTCTACATAATCGGCATGCATTCAGTTGTGTCCACGCCACCTTATAAGACGCGTTTTCTCTACCACCTAGCCAGACGTAAGTAAAGTTATAAAAGCCATTGGAGCACTAAAACTCAATAAAGCGCAGGCCAGATAAGGGGCCTAACCCTTTCGAAGGCTCGAAAAAATGATGATTTTCAATAATTTTTTTTTTTACTAGTCAATTGTTTTATTTTACAAAAACAAAAACATAGTATTAATACATCATGTTTCGACTTGACTTCAGCAAAATTAAAAAAAAAAATAAAAAAATAATAATTGTAAAAGTTATCGCTGTTTGTGGGGAGCCCGTTTCTCCAGAAGTCCCTTGCGGTGATCATCACAAGTCCTTGGAGATTCATCTAAAATGAATCGGACAAGAGAAATAAGTTTTCTTAATAGATAATCTTGTGCCTAATTGAAGCTTTTTCTTTCAAAATTAACAGTATGGCGGCCTCAGGAAATAGTTTTCAGATTTTCGAGAAAAATCGAAATTAAAAAAAAAACTCCTTCCAAGTTTTTTATGTAGCAGTATAAGTTTTATTGAAATCTACTAAGCGGTTTTTACGTTACAGTTTAGTTAAGTTCAAAAAACATAGTTTGGATAAAAAGGATTTTAAAATTTTCTGAACACTCCGGAGCGCCCGAGCGCCCTTTGTTAATTGTTGAATAACTCAAAAAGTATTTGTCGGATTCTCTTCAAATTTTCACTCAATATTTTTAAGGTATTGTTATTTAAGAAAATGCAAAAAAAAATTCTGACTACGCCTAACCGCATAACATCAATCTGGAACCTTTCAAGCTTAGACATCCTGAGCAATGGTGTTCAAGTAGAAACATGACTAACACAGAGAGTCGTGTTATCCCCGCTTGTATTCTACTTCATGTTGGACCTCGTAATGCAGCAAGCTACAGCAACTGATAATGGTATATCTTGAAGTCTGAACGGTAACCTGGAATACTTAGACTACGCTGACGACATCTGTCTGTTGTCATACACATTCACACATATACAGTCAAAAATGGAAGCTGTAAGCAAAACCAGGCTTGAAGATTAACATTGCAAAAACAAAGACGATGTGCCTAAACGTCACGGAACCGCGAATCTTCCAGACACGTGGCATTAACATCGAAGAAAAGCACGAATTCTGATATCTCGTTAACATCATCAACAGTACTGGCGGGTCGGTAGCTGACATACGCAATCGAATAACGAACGGTTGCGCTGTATTTGGTATGTTAGACAAAGTCGTAAACAACCAGAGCTGTGTGGCCGTTGTCATTTATATACAGCAGTGAAACAGTTAAAGTTACTATGCAAATATCAACCAGCTCTAGTACCATTTTAAATCTCAAGCCTCTGATATAGAAAGTTTTTATCCAGCTCCCCATGATAGTATCTAGATATCTCTATTGCATTCTTGGAGAAGAGCTATTAACCTAATTCGTATCGATAACAAATATCGAAGCCGCGGGAGCCAATGGCAAGCTATTCAAACATGGCGGCGAGCAGCAAAATATGGTCGGATGAAAGCTCTGCTCTGCCCAATCCACAAGAAGGGTGATACTGCAATCTGTACCAATTACCGCGGGATTAGTCCTCTAAATATCGCCTATACGGTTCTAGCGAAAGTATTGTGTGAAAGGCTGAAGCCCACCGTCAACCAAGTGATTGGACCTTATCAGTGTGACTTTAGACTTGAAAAATCTCCAATCGATTCGACATTCCAATATGCCAAGTCTTGGAAAAGACCCGTGAAAGGAGAATCGACACACACCATCTTTTTGTTAAATTTAAAGCTGCATTTGACAGCACGAAGAGGAGTTGCCTATATGCCTCGATATCTAGGAAAGGCCTGTCCGAGCCGTTTGATACCAAACGAAGTTTCAAAGTGACTCTTCGCCGTGTGACTTCTTTAAACTGATGCTGGAAAAGATCTTACGAGCCGCAGAACTTAATCGCTCAGGCACATTTTTTATAAGAGCATACAATTGTTGGTGTATATCGATGATATTGACATCATCGGCGCTGTTAGTTCTGCCTTTTCCAAACTGGATAACGACGCAAAGCGAATGGGTCTGGTGGTGAATGAGGACAAACGAAGTACCTCCTGTCATCAAACAAACAGTCGGCGCACTCGCGTATCGGCACGTCACTGTTGATAGTCGTATTTACGAACCAGCATTAACACCTATAACAAAGTCAACCTAGAAATCCAACGTAGAATCTTTCTTGCCAACAAGTGCTACTTTGGACTACAGGGTTTGATTGAAAAGTAATGAGCCTTATTTTTTTTAAGCAGTTTTATTTAACCTTTTGGCTTATACAACTAATATTCTTCAAAACAGGACCCTTGAGTGTCAATACACCGCTGGTAGCGGTCCTTCCACTGCAGGAAACATTTTTTAAACTCATCCGCCGGAATCGCGTTCAATTCGGCTGTCACAGTTTTTTGGATCGCCTCGATGGAGTCGAAACGCCTCCCCTTCAGCTTTCTTTTCAGGCACGGGAACAAGAAGAAGTCCGGAGGGGACAGGTCTGGGCTGTAGGGAGGGTGGGGAAGCACCGGAACCCCCATCTTGGCTAATGCAGAGGTACAGAGGAAGGCGGTGTGCACCGGCGCATTGTCGTGATGAAGGGTCCAATTGTTGACGAGGTCGAGGGCCGAAGCCGGGCGACGCAAACCCTGTAAGTGGCATTTGAGTAGGAAAGTCCTCTCTCGACGATCAAAAGTAACACTTTACAAAGCTCTCACCATGCCCGTCCTAACATATGGCGCAGAAGCTTGCACGAGTAGTATTCTATGCGGCACCAGCTGCGTTGAAAAGATCGGGATGAGAAGGACTTGGATTCGTTTCGTGTGTCCACATGGTGCCGGTTAGCTCCGCTAAAATCCCTTAATTGGATATAGCGGTAATCAAGAGGAAGTAGAAGCTCAGCTGAAAATTTCTTAGAGCAAATATCTGGCTTAAAAGACTTTTTAAACTTCTTTACAAATTTTTTCAAATATACCCAAAAAAATTTAAACAAAAGGTTAAGATGTTCCACAAAAATAATCCTCGAGTAATTCTATACAGTGCAGACAAAAACTAGAAAAGTTTAAGCCATTTAGAAAGAGGGCAATAACTTTCTTCCTCAAAAGTGTTCGCTTTTCTGTTCTAATCAAAAGAATTTAAATTTGTTGTACAGTTATTTGTGGAGTGGCAGCAAAAGAAATTCTGATGACAGTTAGTTCAGTGTTGTTGTTATTGTAACAGCATAAATTTCCTCTACCTTCCTAATTGGCCGTAACAACCCGTTATCAAGTTACAGCCTGCCGAATAATGTCTCGCCAGGTGTCTCTGTTTCCCGCACACCATTTACAGTTTCTTCTTCCAAGAGAAGCCAGGTCATCTATAATTTGGTCCTTCCACCGAATATTAGGACGTCCTCTTCGCTGTCGACCGTCAATTACCGTCTCAAACACCTTCTTCGCCGGAGCAATTCGATCCATACGGACGGCATGACTGAGCCACCTTAGTCGCTGCAGGGTGACTCGTTTGCTGTGTCAATATCTCCGTAAAGCTCATACAGCTCGTGGTCCCTTCGAATGCGGTAATCGTCATCGACGCTAGCAGAGTCAAAGATCTTTCGAAGTACTTTCCTCTCGAAGACTCCAAGAGCAGCAGGATCTGATTGTTTGACTGTTCAGTGCCATAAGAGGTGCGATAGGGAAGATGAGCGTCTTATGGGGTGTTGTTTTCGTTCGTCAAAAGAGAGCGTAGTAAACGCAATGGCGCACTTAGCCCACTTAGTAACGCCTTAGGAAGTTCCAAGAGGAGAAAATTCCGTGAAAGATGATTCTGTGTTTAGAAGCCCACACAAGTGGGGAAAGCCTCTGATCGCCATTCACTTACAAGTGACCAGACACAAGCAACCCGCAACTTCCGGGCTTCGCTCAAGTATCCTCTGGGTAGCTTCCGAACATTCGTTTGAAAGCGATCCAATGTGAGAAGGCGAAGCAACCCAAGATATCTGGTTGTATGTTGGGCTTGGGATCCGCCAACACCAACAAAACACTAACAGTGAAAAGACTAGAAGCATAAACATCTCCCAAAAATGTGAGAAATGCTGCTGGAGCGACAGGCCTTGGCCGTATATGAATTCGGGATGTTGCGGTGATGTAGAACCGACTGTCTTGTGTATGGAACTGACTGGATACGCTTAGCTCAGCACTGCGTCATGCATATCCTCGTTTATTTAAAATTATTCTGAAGTCTTTAAATGCTTTATTATATCTTTGCACTGAAGGACATTTGCACGTGTTCCCCTGGAATCAATGTAAACATGGCAAACAACGTATTTCGCAATCCCAGTAGCTCTGCGTACAAATTCATAATAAAATCCTACAATAACACTTACGCGCATACTCTTGCATTTTCAATAAAGCAATTTACAACAGCTTTGCAAAGCTTGAATCTGAGGCGGTAACAGCAGCATTTATTGAAATATGAAACAAGTGGCTGCTGCGAGGTCAGCAAAACAAAATTACCATTGACCTTCGCTTTTGCCAATTGTACGCCTCGATTCGATGAAATTGAAATGTGCAAATGCCATTTCACTGGCAATTCATACATTTTTCTCTCTCTTTTTTTTTGTACTCTTCGGGTGCGCACAGAAAAACTTTTATCATAAATTTCGAAATAACAGCCAAAAAAGTGTCTGTTCACGCAAAAGTAAAAGTGAGAAGGCAGGCGACTGCAATCAGATTTTTTTCGGTTTTCATTTCTTTTGCTACATATCAGCTAGCAGATATCCGAGTTGCGTTTGCGGCTAAGGTCGCCAATGATAGCAGCAACAGATATTCATACGACAAGGATGTACTCCAAATATCGCAAAAAGCAAACACTAAATCGATTTGGACAAGCGAAATACGTTATTGCACTGCTGAATGCGTAGTAATTTCACTTTTTTCACAGGCAGGCAGGAGTGTGGCGTTGAAAATGCAGAGGCAACAGAAGGATTTGTAGTAGAGTATGAAGATTTTTTTTAATGTTTTTGGTTAAAAATTTGTATCCGACAATTTAACGCAGATGTGCGTTCTGAAGATACAAATACAGATGAAAGGTGTGGCGTGGTGGAGATGCTTAAAAGAGTATTAAAATATGTGATTTTCTTGCGCGTATTTGAAGCTGCAGCAAAACCACCAATAAGACCTGAAGTATTCTTCATACTGGGACTGCATCTTAGCAAAGAAGATTTAAGCGAAGGAGAGCAACCACTAAGAGATTGCATGGGAGCCAAAAAACCGGACTATGCAAGGAAAAAAGTTCCCATGGCAGCCGGTTCTACGTTACCGGAAAAACTCGGGATTTTTCCCGACCAAGGGCTACCGATAGTGTACCGTATACCTCATCCCCAGGAAAAAAGTCAGGATCATAAAATAAGAAGAGGTTTAAAAAACTTAAAAGGTTTGCTGACAGGTGTTTTGGCAGTTCAAATTCGTCCAGAAAGTAATCTATTTAGACTCGGAATGCGATCTTATGACTGATGCTGCTTCGAAGACTCCAGAATATTTGTTTCTACTTATAGAAAATGGTACCTTACCAAGGAGCCGGAATAAGTATCTTGGCTCACAAAGCCTTGAATTAAAACTATCAACGAACACCCTTCCACCCTTCTACGAGGAGTTACCGATTAGTTCTAAACCTATCTAGGAAATTAGTGATTCTTCTTCTTCCTAATTGGCATGATAACCACTTACGCGATTTTAGCCGAGTCTAACAAAGTCACAAAGCGCACCTGTCATTTATTTCTCATGCTAACCAACACCAGTTGGACACACCAAGTGAAAACAAATCCTTCTCCACCTGATCTTTCCAACGCAGGGGAGGTCTTCCTCTTCATCTGCTACCACCAAATGCTGCCGCTTCGAATACTTTCAGAGCCGGATCGTTTGTATCCGTTCGTAAGACATAACCCATCCGAAGTAACCGCTGGATCTTTATTCGCTCATCGTTCCAACGCCTGCAATACTCGTCGTCACCAAAGTGCAAAGGTCCAAAAATCATCCGCAGATTCTTTCTCTCAAACACTCGAAGTGACGTCTCATCGGATGTTGTCATCGTCCAAGCTTTGCGCCATACAATAGGATGGGTACGATGAGAACCTTAGCGATTATACTTAGGAAATTAGTGGATCAACTTCAAGGCTTGTACGACCACGTTTAAATTCATCAATCCATCTTTCTGCTGTACTAATTAATGACGTATGCCGATGATATTGACATCATCGGCCTTAAGAACCGCGCTGTTAGTTCTGCCTTCTCCAAACTGGATAAAGAGGCAAAGCGAATGGGTCTGGTGGTGAAAGAGGGCAAAGCAAAGTGCCTCCTGTCATCAAGCAAACAGTTGGCACCCTCGCTTATCGGCACCCACCTCACTATAGAGAGTTATAATTTCGAGGTTGTAAAAGACTTCGTTTACTTAGGAATCAGCATTAGCACCGATTATAATAACAACCTTGAAATCCAACGTAGAATCTCTCTTACCAACAAGTACTACTTTGGACTAAGTACGCAATTGAGTAGTAAAGTCCTCTCTCGACGAACAAAACTAACACTCTACAAGACTCTCATCATGCCCGTTCTAACGTATGGGGCAGAAGCTTGGACGATGACAACATCCGATGAAGCGACGCTTGGAGTATTTGAGAGAAAGATTCGGCGCAAGATTTTTGGACCTTTGCACGTTGGCAACGGCGAATATCGCAGGCGATGGAACGATGAGCTGTATGAGCTTTACGACGACATAGACATAGCGCAGCGAATAAAGATCCAGCGACTACGTTGGCTGGGTCATGTCGTCCAAATGGGTACAAACGCCTCGGTTCTGAAAGTATTCGACGCGGTACCAGCTGGTGGTAGCAGAGTAAGCGGAAGGCCTCCTTTGCGTTGGAAAGATCAGGTAGAGAAGGACTCGACTTCACTTGGTGTGTCCAACTGGCGTCGGTTAGCACGAGAAAGAAACGACTGGTGCGCTTTGTTAAACTCGGTCAAAAACGCGTAAGCGGTTATCGCGCCAATTAGAAAGAACTACGAAGCAAAAGCTCTAGATCGACCGCTTTGGGGGAGCAGGAGGAGGAAGTTTTGATGCACCCCGCGTTGTAGTGCTGTTAAAGAAGAAGAAGTTTTTACATATGAATAAAGGGTCGCGCCTAAATGTTGTTTTAAAATAAAATATGTAAAAATGTTGTTTCTTTTAGGTTTTACTACTTTTATTAAAAAAAAAAACCTCTTAACAATTATTATATATGTGAAAAATTACATCATTTAAGTATCCACATGAAAGTAGCCGAATGGATAATCGAGAGGAGATAAAGCGGGAAACAGATTGGAGTTTTCAGTGACAATCAGGCCGCACTGAAAGCTCTGGAGATCGCGAAGCAAACCCCAAAAATTGTTTAGGAATGGAAGAAGAAGCTTAATTCTGTCGCAAGACAAAACAGGCTTGTACGTATATGGGTTCCATGACACTCCGGGGCCAGAGCCAATAATCGGAATCAGTTCCGCAGGAGTCATAAATTGGTTTAGGCAATTATTTAGGCAATCTACATAAAGAACGATGGCCCGATCCAGAACGCTGCAGAACTGCAAAGTGTTTTGTGATAAGTCCGAACAGAAAACTGTCAAACTTTCTACTAAAACTTGGAAGGAAAGACATTCGGTTGATGGTCGGTATTATTATAGGACACAACCCGTGGGGTCAGCATATGACCACCATTGGAATCATTGAGGAGCCGATGTCTTGACCTGCCTTCTTGGAGGAGGCGGATAGTACTAAGCACATTCTCTGTGAGTGTCCTGCCTTTGCAAGAGCACGGCTACGAATGTTGGGTTCCGATGCCATGAGAATGAGTACTATTCGTTCTCTAAAAGTGGAGGATAACTACAGATTTGCCAAAGAATCTGGAAAATTCTCACAGGGCTAACTATCTCTATCTCTGTCTCTATTTTTACCTATCTCTTTCTCTGATACTTTTCTCCTTCCCTCCTTGACTATCTACCCCCTTTATAGAGCTTTAAATACAATGGGCTTTTTAGCCTGAGTGTTTTAGGAGCCACCAAATCTCCTGGAGCTCTTCGGCTCGACCTTTTCAAATTTCAATTTCAAGTGTCCACCAGGTAAAATACTCCAAACAGCCGATTCATGAATGCCTAACTGTTGAAGATGACCAAGTATCGATGTTGAAAGTTATGTAGCAACACTTTGCGCTACAGCAGCAATATTACCAATAGAAAGGCAAGTTTTTGGTCTGCCAGTTCTTTTTCTAACTTCGACCGAACCAGTATCGAGAAATTTTTTAACCAACCTTTGAACTGTCGACTAATTTGGAAGATTATTTCCACCAAAATATCACGAATTTCGCGAAATGTTCTTCTTAAATATCAACCATTTTTATAATTAGTTTCAATAATTTTATCCAGGGTTAAAATTGAGCACCTGTCTACTTTGCAAATGCCAAAGATTACATAAAAAAAAGGTGCCGCCCAGGAATTATTCATTTTAACTAGGAACTTTAATAACCGATTTTAAAGCACTGGCAAGTACATACTTTCACATGCTGACTTACTTCCATTAATATTTATATGTATGTATGTCTGTATTTATATATGTACTTGTTTGCAAATGGTAAGACTTTCCGTAATACTTAAGCTCCAGCAAAACAATTCTTCCTATCACATTTTGTCCCTTTTTAGTGCGCCGGTATGTAAAAAGTTTAATTGACTTCATGCCTGTTGTTTGATATAAGTAAATATGTATGAGTATGTGTGTGTGTGTACGCGAAGGTAAGGTTGTACTTCATATTTCTACATTTGTAAATATTTTCGTGCAGGCTTAAGGGACGTGTTATTAGGGTTTAAAACGAGTATAGCCTCAAATTACGAAACACCATCTTACGCCCTCATCTTTGGACGGTGCATTCATTTTGATTTCAATGCCATGGTTCTTGGCGCTTCGCTGAAACGTGACTACGAATCGGGTATGCCGCTCAAGCGTGTGAGAATATGGTTTAAAAAACGTGTCATTTCCACTCCTTAGACACTTTAATATATCGACCTCCTTGTATGTATATATGAAATTAAATTAAGTGAGCTAATTTTGGAACATATTTTAAACCTTAGGAGAATAATTTTAGTGGAATTATCTTTAAGAATACAAACAACTTTCGGGAAAGCAAATATTTTCATTTCTTCCTCTTGCCATGGTTGGTTGGTTGGTTGAAGTGGTGATTCTTCCAGAATCCAACTAGCGCTTCCGCACCTTTTCGTTGCGACATCCTAGTTACCAACGAGTTTAAGTTAAAGTTGCTTGTTCTCCCACAGACCAAAAGCCAGTTATGACTGCCGTTAGTCTCCAGGCGTTCCGTCGTTTCATGTTTAACAATATTGAGGATTGTTTGAGGTTGTAGGTGGGCCATAACGTTCTGCTAATTTTGCATTTTGTCTGGTCCCTCCATCTACAATCTGCGATTCGGAGGTATTTTAGGGAAATTGCACTCTTGACTGCACCTAGTGGTGTGAGTACCGATTTTGCTAGAGCGTTATTCATGGTAGATCCCCTTCTTGCCAGTTCATCCGCTTTTTCATTACCTTCGTTGCTCCGATGTCCCGGAACCCAGATTAAGGTAACTTTATGGTTTTCGATCAAAGTGGTGTGGCTATTCCTGCTTTGCTCCACCACTTTAGAGGTTTTTGTAGCTGAACCCAGTGCCTGGATTGCAGCTTGGCTATCCGAAAAAATAGCGATATTTCCCTTAAAAAAGAGATCTGCGATTGGTAGCCTACAAGCTTACCCAATTGCCAGTACTTCCGCCTGAAAGGCACTGCAAGCATCAGGGAGACGCACAGATCTTTCGATTTTAAGTTTATGAGAATATATACCAGCTCCAACATCACAATCCATTTTACTCACATCTGTATAGGCTGTAGTGCCGAACTTATTTAATGAGAATCTCTTATTCCATTCTTTCCGAGATGGAAAGAGATTGACAAAATTTCTACTGAATGTCACCGTCGGGACGATGTAGTCAGTCCTCTTCGAGGTATACTGGGTTTGTCGCAGTAATAGACTGGCATGATCATTAGGGTGGTTCGAATTCCAACAAATTTTTCAAATCAAATTCTAATAGTGCGGAAAAGTTGCTATGGAGTAACACAAGTATTTTGGTAAAAAAAAATTGAAATCGGTTAATATCTTCTGTTCGCGCAACTCACTTAAAGTTTTGAAAATTTTGTCGAAAATAGTGCATTTTCTGAACTTTTTGAAAGTAAGATTTAATTGTTATTTTTTATTAATATTTTGTTACTTATGCTGTCAGATTGTTAGTTTTTTCATAATAATTAACTTTATGTTGTTTGAGACAATTATTTTTTAAGATCCAGTGGAGGTGAAAGAGTGAGACTGTGACTCTTGTACGCGATATTCAAAAGTCAAATAATATTGACTTTTACTGGCACTATTTACAAATTATTATCAAGCTATATCACTTTCTTTAATTGTTATTCAGTAGTTGTAGTATATTTACTTTTGCTTAAAATGAGTGAAAAAACAAAAAAACCCCGGTTTCATATTTCTCGGAAAGATCATGTTAGTCCAATATTTGGCGCTCCTAAGGATTTTTCTTTAAGAAATCTGCCCTCTTATGCTGACGTTATTCTTTGTTGTTTTGAACAAAGATACGTAATGTCATCATCAACAGAATTACCTTCACAGAAAATTGCTTTTTCAGAAATAGCGAATGTGGTAGCTCAGAAAATTAAGATGCTTTATATGACAGCATCTATCCCTACAGTTTCTCAAACCAGGGTTGAACAAATGATCACTGCATATCATGCAAAATATTGGAAAAAAAGAAAGTCTTACAAAAGAGATAAAGAAAATCCTAAGTTTCAGAAAGCTCATGAAATATTCAAGACCGAAGCAGAGAAAATTTTTGACATTTCTTCATGCAAATGTCAAATGTCAAATGACTGTAACTGCGGTAAACCTTTGTCATTATGTATTTGTCCAAACCCTATTTCTATTGACTGTGGATGTGAAAAAGATCGTAAAATTCCTGTCATAGAACGTAAATTTCTTTTCGATCAAAGAACTGCCAGAGTCGGAAAGATTGGTTCTATAGATGTACTTGAAACTGCAAAACTTACTCGTCGAGCTGAAAGAAATGAAAAAACGAAACATAAAATGACATCCTCTAGTACTTACACTTCTTCTGTTGACAATGCCAAAAGTTTTTCAGATGATTTGGATGACAACATTGAAGAGTTCGTTGAGAATCGTTCGCCTGAAGTACAAGAACATGTCAAAGATCCAACATTCGCTCTCAGCCCATCAACATCATACCTTCAAAAGCCTTCTACCTCACAAATGCGCATTAATCTTCCTGAAACTGCAGTAATTAGTGACCGATTTGGTGTTTCGGAAAGAGCAACCGCTGCAATTGCGACGTCAGTTCTGAAAGACCTACAAATCGTTACTGATATAGACTTGACTTTTGTTGTAGATAAAAATAAAATCAGAAGGGAGAAATCTAAAATCAGAAAAGCCTTGCAACAGGAACCTAAAACTATGTCCGAAGCCCTTACATCCCTTTATTTTGATGGGAGAAAAGATGAGACCTTATACCAGGAGGAAGTAGGCTCCAAGCGTTATCGCAAAACACGCAAGGAAGAACATGTCTCTATTATAATGGAACCTGGTTCTCAATATATAACTCATGTAACGCCTATTTCTGGTACAAGCAAAGGTATCACTGAAAGTATGATATCTCACTTAAATGAAATGGAATTTGATTTTAGTGAACTTCTCCTAGTTGGTTGTGATGGCACAGCAACTAATACAGGCTGGAGAGGTGGTATTATTAGGCGTATTGAATTATACTTGAACAGACCAATTCAGTGGAATATATGCTTGCTTCATGCAAATGAATTACCTTTGCGACACGTATTTCAACATTTTGATGGAAAAACAAGTGGACCGAATTCATTTTCAGGTACAATCGGAAAACAACTTCAGGGCGTTGAACACTTGCCTCTTGTTAATTTCAATAAAATTGAGTGTGATTTAGTACAAGTCACATGCAGAGACAATTTGAGTAAAGATCAAAAATATCTTTACGACATTGGGCAAGCTATTCATTTAGGTAATTGTTCATCTGATCTGTCTCTGCGAGATCCAGGAAAACTCTCCCACGCGCGTTGGCTCACTCTAGGAAACAGAACGTTGAGATTATACATATCAAGTGAAGACCCTTCTGAAAACTTAGTTCACATAGTTACATTTATAATGAAAGTGTATTTACCTATGTGGTTTCAAATAAAACTGAACGATTCAATTGCAGATGGCGCGAGACATGTCTTCACTATGATTAAAAATTCTCGGTACTTACCAGAACATCTTCTGAGAGTAGTTGATCCTGTGATACAACACAATGCTTATTTCGCGCATCCTGAAAATTTGCTTTTATCTATGGTCACAGATGAAAATCGGAATGTACGTAAGATTGGGGTACAAAGGATTTTAAAAGCCAGAGAGACAACTTCTACTGCGAAGAATTCGGTGCGCTCATTCATTTTGCCAAAACTGAACTTTAATGCCACTAATTTCTATGAAATGATCGACTGGTCTTCTACAATACTATCACCTCCTCCAGTACTAAGAAATGTCTTAAATGCAGATCTGTTATCTTCCATTGATAACCAACCATCTATCTCTCAATGGAACTTGTCAAGCTTTCCATGCCACACTCAAGCGGTAGAGCGAACTGTTAAGCTTGTCACTGAAGCGTCGAACAAGGTATGTGGTTATCAAAATAGGGATGGTCACGTACGGTCAACTTTATTTTCTCCTTCTAGTTTGCCTAAATTTGATCACAAATCCCAGTTTGTAATTAACGCATAAAGAGAGTTCACTGTACAAATCTTCACGATCGTAAATTTTTTTAATGATAGTAGCAAACAAAAAATTTAAAAAACAAAAACAAAATATTTAAAAAAACAAAAAAAACATAAAATATTAAAAAAAAACAAAAAAAAATTATAAAATATATTATAAAAAAAAACAAAAAAAAAGTGGGATCAGATTTTTCACCACGTCCTCGTCGTTGATCCTGGGGAAAGCTAAGCGTGAAAAGCCTTATAGAATGCATGAATAAACTGTTTAAATACAAACTAATCCTTATAAATAATTAAATTTAAACATAATAATAAGTAAAACTTTGGAAAACGACATTTAAAACATAATTCTAAAAAAATTAGGAAATATGCATTTTTCGACAAAATTTTCAAAACTTTAAATGAGTTGCGCGAACAGAAGATATTGACCGATTTCAATTTTTTTTTACCAAAATACTTGTGTTACTCCATAGCAACTTTTCCGCACTATTAGAATTTGATTTGAAAAATTTGTTGGAATTCGAACCACCCTAATGATCATGAGCTTTTTCCTTCCAGCGACCTGCTTCATTTAACCTAAATGCACTCATTGTTGCCATCTTCTTGATAGGTAGATCTACCGGGATAACGTGTGTCAGAGCGTTCAGGGCCCCCTAGGACATGGTCTGATCGCACCGACTGTTATTGCACAGGCTGAGCTTTGTATTCTGCTAAGTAATTTGATGTTGTATTCTCTTCCTAGAGCTTTCCACCAAACTACCGAGCCATACGTTAAAATTGGTCGTATAACCGCCTTATATATACATCCCGTTCTTCAATGTTTAATTTCCAGCTAAGTTTGGAGTCCAGAATTACCCTAAAATACTTTGCACCGGGTGAAAGTGAGAGGGTTTGTCCGTTAGTGCTTGGTAGAGTAAAAACTGGTACCTTATATCTGGTCATAAATAGCATGAGTTCTGTTTTACGCGCATTTAAACATAGACCACAGCCTGTAGCCCAAGAGTTAAGCTCACCTAGCGCCCTTTGAATGATCCCACTGATCGTATTGGGACACAGTCCTGATGTCATTAACACCACATCATCACCACCTTTACCCCACCTCCATTAAGTTTTATTAAGATTTTACTAATAGCACATAACCAGAGGAGTGGAGATAATACTCCCCCCTGTGGAGTGCCCCTGTGGACTCTTTTAGTTATGTTGATATTACCCATATTAGCTCTTGCCATAAATATTCTAAACTTTTTCATTATATTTACATATACTCGTATTTATATAAATCGTATATCAGTGCTCTGTGGACAGGCTGTCGACTTCACAGGTGTCAAATGTGATTGACGTACCATTTACAAAAGTTATAAGTCTCCCGATAGCAGTTACTGGCTTGGCTTGCATTTTCATCTCTATCAAAGAAAAACTGTAAAATGTACCAACATTTCTCTTTACTGGCTTTCATTGTTAACACCCTGTAACTCACAATGGAACAAACAACGGCAAACATTTTTTTAGTGTGAAATGTCATCTTGACAACGAGCATACACTTTAAACTGTTTGATCGATACTTTGCGAGATATCTGTCACTGAGAAATCAACGAGAAATAATGGATTTCTTTTTCCACAAACAACGATCCAAGGCATTGCGAAACTTAAAATTTATTGTGAATTGAAAATAAATTACAATCCGTTTTTATTTGTTGGTTTCAATGCGATTGCGTTTGGTGTATTACTTAATTTTCTTTCGTATGGTTGTTGATCGGCGCACGGATGTGATGGTTCGACCCCAGATCATTTTCACCAAATTCTAATTTCGCAAAGTAAATTGTATGTGTAAAGGATTACCAATCTCAATGACGCTTTAAATTGTCTTTAACTGTCTCAGCTCAGGTCTATCTAAACATAGTCTAAGTTTCATTTTCATATTCACAAAATGGGCCGTTGATGCTATCCTACTCGTATGAATATAAAAAGGTTGACTAGCCACTATTCCTTACTTTTCACAGGTCTTTTATGGTCAGAAAAGTAACAGTTCTCTGTAAGGTATGTCTGCGTCCTCACTTAGAAATACTTGCACGTCGTACATTTTGCGTTGAGTAGGATTTGTATGACAAGCAGGCGATTATGCGTCAGCTTTCGGTCTACCAAGTGACAGCTGTGAACGTGACTCAATTAAATTGCCTGTTTCGTCAGCACATACATATTTACACTTACGTACTCCAGATAGATAGATTGTTTATTAGAAAGCATTTAAAGCAACTTAAGACAATTATTTACATATTTGTAGATATTATATATAACAAAAAATTGGCGGAATTGTTAAAGGTAGAGTATTAAATATTAAGTATGTTAAGTTAAGTATTCGAATTGCATAAAATGAGTAAACAGCGCATCACTCCCACTACAATTTGAGGAGGAAGTTTTCATTTGGTTTACCTATGATCTGAAAGTACCTGTGATATGACCCGTCTGAAGCAACACACATGTGCCAACGTTTAACCCAGTCCCCCATGCAGCCCTGGTAGGCCGACGAAAGGATGGCCTTCAGCTTCTTCGTCGCATTCTCTTTGATCTCTTCTATCGACTGAAATTTCCTTCCACGATGTCGTAACTTGAACTTGCGAAACAAAAAGAAGCCGCACGAGTCCATATCAGGTGAATACGGTGCTTGCGCGATGGTATTTACTTGGTATTTTGTCAAATAATCCAGCAAAATTGGGGCTCGGTGTGATGGCGCTTTATCATCTAACTAATTATCACAATTTGTCGTTGTTTTCAGCGGTAAGAAATCGAGGCACGGACGGAAAAACTTTTGATTGAAACCAGGCTCCGAAATGATCCCGACTTTGTTTTGAAGAAGAAAAAAAGAAGCGTTCTGTGGAAAAACTACATCGCAAATCAAAGAAGTTGACGCTATTTTCACATTTCCTGCGACACCATTACGTGAAAAGTTCTGAACTTTATGAGCCTATGA
Organism: Anastrepha obliqua; assembly: GCF_027943255.1. Taxonomy (NCBI): domain Eukaryota; kingdom Metazoa; phylum Arthropoda; class Insecta; order Diptera; family Tephritidae; genus Anastrepha; species Anastrepha obliqua. The sequence continues at coordinate 15,715,378 of NC_072893.1, forward strand.
ACTACGCCCGCCGCTTGTCTTAGACGCGGGCAAATTTTCCAAGCACTTGTTTTTTTTTTTGTTTGTCGGGACAACTAGCAAGTCCAGCACTCAGACATTAATTAAGTCCATTGTACTACATTTGGATTCCCTTTAAATTTTCTTTAAATCCACCCGATCTCCGATGAAATCTGAGTAGATCTTGTGGTGCCAAGGAGACAAGGTGTTTCGCTTCTTAACACATTAGTGCCAAAGACCTCAAGGCTGATTCGAACGAAGGCGGGGCAGACGCCCAGAAAGTGGTCCGCCGTCTCATCCTCCTCTTCACAAGCTTGGCAGAGTACACTGTCTACCTTTTCCATTAGCTTCGCCCACAGAAAGTGCCCTCTCATCAGTCCAACCAGCCGTCTGTACTCCCTTCTGCTTAATGACAGAAGCATTTGCGACGGTCGATAGGACATGGCAGGTAACATCATTTAGTCCATCTGCAGCCTCTCTCAGCCTGCCAAGGTAGCTTGGGGGTTGTAGTAACCCATATGCTAACGGTGGCTTTGATGGCTGCAGGGAGTAGCAAAACGGGCTCTGAGCCCAAAGAAGTTGGCCTCAGAGCCCATCCTAGATAAGGAGTCAGAGGTCTCGTTAGCCGAGATACCCACGTGTCCCGGGTCCTATGTTAGCATCAGGCTATTATGTCTACCGACATAGTTCAGCCTGGATTTACAGGACTCAACTATCCTAGAAGTGGTTGGAGGGCTGCCTAAGGCCATGAGTGCTGCTTTGCTGCCGCTGCAGACACATACCGACCTGCCTCTCCACCTGATACCCACAACGAAGTTCATTGCTTCTTGATGTGTATTGAAACACCTCCAATAGTAAAGTGTAGTTTAGTCCCGCTGGTTTCCACGCAGGCTCCTGACGCATATGCAACTCCACTAGCGGTTCAGGGCTTTTCAGCATGGAAGAGGTCATGCTGATAGGTAGGTCTAAAGCTTTTGGGAGTCGAATTGGTCCGGTCGACTCAAGACATTCAACTAAGGCAGCGCTGAGTTTCTCAACTGCCACCTCAATCCCCTATTCTTTCCGAAGCCTTCGTGGCGTCACGTCAAAGCCCCAGTCCTGCAAGCACGCAGTCGTGCAAGTAAACCAATTTTCAGAGACATGTAAGAAGAGACGGTTAACTTTGTTTTGAACTCTAGTTCCTCACTGGATGTGCTTCTGCGTCTGCTTATTCTAACTGATATCTTTTAATGACATGTCTAATAAACAATTTAAAGCAATTCATGTTGCATTAGTAGTAAAATCTAATTTTTCCACAAGCATAGAAAATGTGTAGCCTACGCGAAAGACATGTCCATATGTGTGTGTGTGGTCAAAGGATGCAGCAGTCCAGCCAAATACGAAAGTAGTTGTGCGCTATTCTCAAATGCAATTAAAATTGCAATCATATTGCAAATGACAGAGAAAAAGTACTAATTACGAGCAAACAACGAATTGAAAAAAAATAAAAAATGGACGTACGCGGCATCATTTCTTCCCGCAATTATTCTCTTCGTCCATCCACTTATTACTTTGTACTCAAAATTACCTTATTATCTTCTTCAGTACAGCGAAAATCCTCATTGCATTCAGCTACGTATGCCAAGTGGAAAAGTAATTTTCTCTGCGAGCTAACGAACAACTGACAAAAAGGCAATGGCAGAAAAATAATCGCTATGACTTTATATGATTTTCTATGAAAATGAATTAGTAAATGCATATGGCTTGGTGGCCACTGTGGCCTGATGTGTTGTGTGAGTGGCAAACAATTAGAAGGTACCGGGTTCGGTCGCACACTGCGAACATTAAATAGGAAAAAAGCGTCCAAAAACGTTGTATTTCTGGCATGAAAAACTTTATCTTAAAATAAAAGTAATAAAATAAAATATCTGCCGTTAGAAGATGACATGAATGTGGCACAAAATCAAGGCGCTCTGGTATTTTACCCATAATTTCACTTTTGTACGATTTTTTCATACAAAAAATTATTCACGGAATATAACGGAACTATTTATATTTGCTTTGATATATTGTGCATTCAACAAGTGATTTTAATCGCGGATAGAAGTACGTGTTGTTAAAAAATAGTATGGAATCTTCGAACGCGTATAAGGGGCATATTTTGTATTTTTTTATAAAAGTGATAAAAATGCAACAACTGCTGCTCGAGAAATAAACACTGTCCACGGAGAGGATACTGTGAGTGTAAAGACTGCGCAAAAGTGGTTTAAAAATTCCGAAGTGGTAACTGCGACGTGGAGGATGCCCCGCGCGCTGGTCGTCCTGAAGTCTTTATCTCCAACGCCTTGCTCCAACTCGTGGAAGCTGAGCCAAATTTGACAGTCGATATGATAGCTCAGAGGTTAAATTCATTGCATGGAACAGTTCACAGGCACCTGGTTCAGTTGGGAAAGGTTTCAAAGCTGGGAAAATGGGTTCCGCATAGACTTTTCGTCGCCAACCTTCAGCAGAGAGTGAAGCTGAGAACAGCTGCTGTAACGGCTTGAAAATGAAAGTTTTTTGAACCGTTTCGTTACTGGTGATAAAAAATGGGTCCTTTACAATAATCCTGTTTGCAAACGCCAATGGTTAGATAAAGATGAAACACCAGAACCGACCCCTAGAGATGGACTTTACCCCAAGAAGATTCCTTTGTCTATTTGGTGGGATATGGCCGGTATTTTTTATTATTAACTTCTGGAACCAAACCAGACGATAACTGCCGATTATTATTCCCATCAGCTTTCAAACCTGAATGAGGCACTTAAAAAAATTAGGCACTTAGACGCAAAGTTTAGTTTCACAACGACAACGCAACACCTCATACCGCAAGGCAAACATTAGGCAAGCTGAACGAGCTCGGATGGAAGCTAATGCCGCATCCACTATAGTCTCCGGATATTGCACCTTGTGATTATCACCTTTTCCGTGGACTTCACTCCCATATGAGTAAGAAGAACTACTCCTCAAAAGAAGCTATAAAAAGGGATATCGAAGCGTATTTTGGGGCCAAGGACAAACAATTTTTTGAGCAGGGAATTAAAAATTTTCCCAAACGTTGGGAAGACATTTGTAAAGAATGAAGGAAAATATATTATTGATTAAACATCTTTTTTATTAATTTTAAAACCACCTTTAAAAACGCACGAACTTATGGACTGGCCTGATATAAGTAAATGTGTCTAGAAATATCCAGTCAGCTCATGGACAATACTTTTTTTTTGTTATTTTTCGTGCCGCACAGCCTAGCACAGGCAGTGCAGTAAGCTGCTCGATGTACAAAGAAAGCCATACATCAAAAGATTTTATTTTTCATGCGTGTTTGTACACAGATATGTCAACTGGTTATTTTACAGTCTGTCAAACAAATATCGGGAATTGTTCATGTAAAAAGCGCGCATTACACATACAAGTATGTCTAAATTTTTTTTGCTGGAATGTTGGCACAAGTGTCCTCTATAGTATCGCAAAGTTTCAGCGAGATCTGTAAATTGACTTGTTTTTGGCATTTGATTATATGAGTCAACCGCAGGTGAGCTCTGCGATTGTCACTATGAATAAAAATATCGAACAAAGAATTTGTCTTACATTTTTGAACGTTAAGTTTTGAATGGGATTTCGTGTGCCGATTCGTTGAAAATGTTGTAAAAAGCCTATGGCGAGTGTGCTTTATCAAAACCGTGGGTCTACGAGTGGTATAAGGTTTTTGCAGAGGGCCGAGGCCCGAGGCCCGAGAAGTCGTGAAAGATTTGCCCCGATCTGATCGCCCATCAACGTCTTCAACGGATGAAAACGTCAACAAAGTCAAGGAATTGTTGCTGGAAAACCATCAAACCATCATTTAAGTTTCAGGGAGGTAGCTCGTGACCTTAGCGTGTTTCGCGAATCAATTCGCAACATTTTTACACCATCAATCGGGCATGAGACGCGTGGCGGCTCGACTCGTTCCAAGGGAGTTGAATTCCTTTCAAAGAATTCATCGGAAGAAGTTGACTGAAGACATGGTTGAGCAAATAAATTCGGACCAAACGTTTATCCAGCTCATCTGAAAAGGTGATGAGACGTGGGTATATGAGTTTGACATGCAAACCAGTCAACAGGCGTCTGAATGGCGCTATACCGTGGTTATACGAGTTCTGCATATAAAAAAGCGCAGGAAAAAATATACAAGAAAAAAAAACAACTTCATATGTGAACGTACTTTCAGAATATAATAAATATAATTACTAGCACTAGTGGCAACTGTGCGCATTCGCAACGTAATTAGAAACTATTTACTATTTTAGTTTCCGTAGACTTTGCTTTATTCATATTTTGTCGGAGAAGACCCTTAATGAAATTTTCCCAGCTACAATTTTCTAGAACATTTTAACCCTCTAGCAACCTTAGAAATAAATTTTTGCTTATAAGCAGAATTGTACCTATATGGTTCTTGTAGGAGAATAGCCTACAAAGTGGCGCAAAATTAATCACCCGATCTAAAAATTTATAATTTTTCCAAACGGAGTTTTACGTGAATCACTTTTGACATTCGAGAACTAAACCGCTGCAGTATTCAAACGATGGAACGCGTAAAGATTAAAATAAAGTTTTCCGTCACTCAAAATAGTTTTCTTTTATCTAGTAAAAAAAAATTTAACAATCGGATGACTAATTTTGCGTCACTTTGTACATTTTTCTTACAAAAATATTAAAATTAAATATGAAAAAAATTTAAAAACATGACAATAAGTAATGGGATGATTAATTTTGCGCCACCTTGTATATTTTAATTTCAAAAATACAAAAATTAAATATGAAAAAAATTTAAAAACTTGTCAATAAGTAATGGGATGAATAATTTTGCGCCACCTTGTACATTTTCAATTCAAAAATGTTAAAATTAAATATGAAAAAAAAAATGTAAAACCTTGTCAATAAGTTATGGGATGAATAATTTTGCGCCACCTTGTATATTTTCATTTCAAAAATATTAAAATTAAATATGAAAAAAAAAATGTCAAAATTTGTGAATTAGTCCCTGCGCTTTGGCTTTTTAATGTAATTGAAAGTGGATAATTAATTTTGCGCCACCTTGTATATTCTCATTTCAAAAATATTAAAATTGAATATGAAAAAAAAGTCAAAACTTGTCAATAAGTCGCTGCGCTTTAGTTATTTGATGCAATTAAAAATGGATGATTAATTTTGCGCCACCTTGTATATTTTCATTTCAAAAAGTTAAAACTAAAAATGAAAAAATGTAAAAACTTGTCAATAAGCCGCTGGGCTATAGTTATTTAATGCAACTGAAAATGAATGATTAATTTTGTGCCACTTTGTACACTTTCCTTACAAAAATATTAAAATTAAATATGAAAAAAAATGCCAAAACTTGTCAATAAGTCGCTATGCTTTAGTTATTTAATGCAATGAGTAGGAAGTGAAGAGTACTGAAAATCAAAAGGATTTCAATACTGAATTCTGATAAGCATTGAAATGATTTAACAATCTTTCTAATTAAAAATTTATATCGGAATGTCATTAGCAACGTAATTTAAATTTTTATCAATAAATGCATCTGCTCTTCAATTATAAATTTTCCAGCGTCCCCTTAGAGTGCTGAATTGTCACACCTCATGAAATCGGTCATTTACGAAAGCTATACGAATCCATCTGAATCAATGGCACTTTAAAGTGTTAAACCAACTAAGAGGTGGAGAAGTTGATGAATTTTTAAACTCTTCGGTATAAATTTTAATTGATATTTATAAATCAACCAAGTTTCCTTTGTGGCGCAACCATAGCAATTTATTCCTGCAGCGCAATTTAATAATTACTCAGTTTCACTTTTTCACATAATTTAAATAATCTATACCGGGTGCCTCAAATGCAAGTATTTTTTCTCTTTTGTTTTAGTTATATAGTTTAGTTACGGTTCTGCCAAAGAGATCTTCCTTGCCCACTCTGGCACTAAACTCGCCACGTACGATTTTGATATCGCGGATTGGGGCAGTGGTCGTAGGCTTCTTCCAGACTTTCGTATAAGCGTTTTTTGATCTCGTCGTCCTTCTCGTTCGTCGGGGCATGCACGCAAATTAGGCTCAGGTGGTGTAGTCTAACTTTTACCTGGAGTATGACAAGCCTTTCGTTCGCTGGGTGGAACTGGGAGACAAGGTGGCGAGCTCTCCTACCACAAAGCCTACTCCGAACTCATGCTTCGTTTTATGGCAGCTGTTGTAGATGTCGCTGAAAGGCTTTTTAGAGCATCCCTGCCCAGTCTAGACACTTTTTCACGAATAGAGAGACTTACAGTTTCAAGCCGACTCTGAAAGGCAGATAGTTTTTATGAGAAGCTTTTTCGTGGCAGAGATACACTCGGAGGCTTAACATTGCCTTCCGAAGGGCGACCGCTATTAAAAAAAACTTTTTCTTAATTTTGGTGTTTCACGGAAATTCGATCCTACGTTCTCCCTGAGTTTCGAATGGTAGTCACGTACCAGCCCATTCGGCTACGGCGGCCGAATTCAAATAGAAAAATCTATTTTGGTGGGTGTTTTAGAACGTTTATAATGCATCGAAACTGTATTTAAGAGTTTTTAGTTTTTTTTCATATATTTATAGTATGTGGCGCAAACTTAATCATCCAATTACTTATTGCCAAGTTTTGATTTTTTTCATATTTAATTTTAATATTTTTTGTAAGGAAAAAGTACAAAGTGGCGCAAAAATAATCATCCACTTACTTATTGCCAAGTTTTGATTTTTTTTTTCATATTTAATTTTAATATTTTTGTAAGGAAAGAGTACAAAGTGGCGCAAAAATAATCATCCAATTACTTATTGACAAGTTTTAATTTTTTTTTTATTATTAATTTTAATATTTTTGTAAGGAAAATATAAAGGGTGTTTTTTTAGAGGTTAGGTTTTCAAGTTGGCACTACTTTTTTCGTAGATGGTATTTTTGACAGCTGTCACTTGATTTATGCTCAGTTTGGTTTGCCATTTCATAATGAATAGACTTACACCTGAACAACGTTTGCAAATCGTGCAAATTTATTACGAAAATAATGGTTCGGTTCGCGCGACGCATCGCAAGAAAATTTTGTTCAGCGATGAAGCTCACTTTTGGTTGAATGGGTATGTCAATAAGCAAAATTGTCCCATTTGGAGTGAACATAATCCACAAGCCATTGCTGAGACGCCGTTACATCCTCAAAAAGTCACTGTTTGGTGTGCTCTATGGGCAGAGGGAATCATTGGTCCATATTTCTTTAAAAATGAAGCCGGCCATAATGTTACAGTCAATGGAGAGCTCTATAGAGCCATGATTAATGACTTTTTTGTGCCTGAATTGGACGATGTTGATGTGGACGACCTTTGGTTCCAACAAGACGGCGCTACATGCCATACAGCCAACGCAACAATCGATTTATTGAAGGAAACTTTTGGTGAGCGCATTATCTCGCGCCGTGGACCTGTGGCGTGGCCTCCAAGATCGTGCGATATAACACCGCTGGACTATTTCTTGTGGGGCTATGTGAAGTCGCTTGTCTACGCAGATAAGCCCGAGACGATTGACGTCTTGGAAGAGAATATTCGGCGCGTTATTGCTGATATACGGCCCCAATTGCTGCAAAAAGTGGTCGAAAATTAGGCCTCTCGGCTGGAATTTATTCGAGCCAGCCGCGGCGGCCACTTGCCCGAAATCATTTTTAAAACATAATGGCAAACCCTTGTCTTTATAATAAAGCTAAATTCTTGGCCATAACGTTAAATTATATACGTTTTATTTCATCTTGAAAACCTAACCTCTAAAAAAAACACCCTTTACAAAGTGGCGCAAAATTAATCATCCAATTACTTATTGCCAAGTTTTGATTTTTTTTTTCATATTTAATTTTAATATTTTTGTAAGGAAAAAGTACAAAGTGGCGCAAAAATAATCATCCAATTACTTATTCCCAAGTTTTGATTTTTTTTCATATTTCATTTGAATATTTTTGTAATAGAAATGTACAAAGTGGCGCAAAATTAATCATCCAATTACTTATCGACAAGTTTTGATTTAGATTTTCATATTTAATTTTAATATTTTTGTAAGCGAAAAGTACAAAGTGGCGCAAAATTAATCATCCAATTTTGTTTTTGAATAACTTTTTTACTAAATAAAAAAAATTATTTTCGGTGATGAAAATCTTTATTTTGACCTTCGTTGCTTCTCTTTGAATACAGCAGCTATCTAATATAGTTCGGAAATGTCAAAGCAGATTGATCAACAACGCCATTTGCAAAAATTATAAATCTTCCGTTAGGGTGATTAATTTTGCGCCACCTTGCATAATGCGAATTTTGCATCGAAAAAAAGTTTCAGAGTACCTAAATAGCTTTCCCTTCAAAAAGGTACTCCTTTGTGGCTCACCCGGTAGGAGTATTTCATTCGCACAAACTCATTCATTCACACAAACACATTCACACACACAAATACATAATACAACGCCATCATTAATCATTAAACCAACAAAAACATGTGTAACTTCATATTGTTTATTTACAAATACTTCATATGAATTGGCAGTCAATTAAAAATCAGTTAATCAAATTAAGTCCATAACACAACACAGAGCTGCGCAAAATAACTCACTTGTTGCCTTTTTGAACTCTTCAAAATGATTGAACTACATCGTCTCACAACTTACTGGCTGATCTGTATATTTAACAATATTTTTTGTTTTTTTTTTTTAACTATTTAAGCATTTTTTAATTGATTGACGTATTTTTTTTTTTTTTTCAATTATATTCAGTGAAGTGAATTGTGTGCACACCTTGGCATGTATGCATGTGTTGGTGCGTAGATAAATTGCATGCGGCACACCTGCAAATGAATGCCAATAATTATTGAATAATGTGAAATTTTTATATGGAACGCCGCTTCTGATTTTATTTATATGATTTTTTTCCTATTTTTTTCTTTTTTTCTTGTTCCGCAAATTGGCAAAAAATTCACTCAAAGTGATTGACATTAAATGTTTCGTGTAACCGCATATATTTTCTCGGTAAAATGCAGTAATTTGCTGCAGGCAATATTTACATTTCTGCTACATAAAAAGGCATTAAAAAATGTTTAAATATATAATGCAATAATTACTTGTTGATTTAATGTTTTCCGTTTTTTTTCTTGATTTTACAAATTAACTCCGCTAGTGTTTATTGCTAACCTCGTATGAATCAGTGCATGAGGGTACAAGTACTTTTTTCACATAACGGTTGTTTATAACAGCCTAACATTAGGTTCAAATTTAAGTATGTAGATAACCTACTTTTCCCAGCTTAATTCCCAATGCGTAATTAAAAAGCAAAATTACCCATACAAAATTTCTCTCACGAAATCCGAGATTATAAAATACAAGATGAAGTCCAAAATAAATAAGACTGGCTTCATAAAAATGTTTTTGATGGCGCCATCTTTTTAGTGAGTTGCAAGTTGCCACCCTAATTGATTTCCAGAGAAAGCTTGGTGACATTCGGTTCAGTGGAAGCGAAATTATTGTGTCTAAAGTGTCAGTATGTTTGTGTCATCGGTAGAAAAATGAGTTTCGAGCAAAGAGCTAATATCAAATTTTGTTTTCAAATCGGTAAAACGTTTACCGAAACATTTGAATTGATGAAAAAATTTTATGGTCATGATTGTCCATCTCGCGCCAGAGTTCATGAGTGGTTTGCACGTTTCAGAGATGGTTGTGAGGACATAAACGGCCATGAACATACGGGCCGCCCAAAATCAGTAATCACGAAAAACTCCATCGAAATTGCTCGTAAGTTTATCAAAAATGAACCAAAATCATTGTTGAAATTCATGGAATCGAAGTTAAATATCTCCAAAGCATCGATTTATCACATCTTAACTGATAATTTGGGCCTACGAAAGGTCTGTGCACGTTTCATTCCGCACAAGTTAACTGAGGACCAAAAATTGCTCAGAATTCAACATTCGAAAGACCTCATTAAAGAGGCGAGAAAAGACGAAAACTTCCCTTACAACATTGAAACTGGTGACGAAATGTGGGGTGTGCAACATGAACCTGAAACTAAGCATGAAAGTGCTGGATAGGGGGCCGCAGACCATCACCCAACAACTCGCGTTCGGGGAAGTCAAAAATCAAGTCGATGCTCATTTGTTTTTACGATTCCAAAGGAATTGTCCACAAGGAGTTCGTGCCAGTGGGCCAAACCGTAAATGCAATTTTCTGTCTTGTCGTTTTGAATCACTCACCGTATTCGCCTGATACGGCTCTCTGTGACTTCCACCTGTTCAAAACATTACATTTGGCCCTGAAAGGAAAACGTTTTGCGTTCGTAGAAGCCATCCAAAAGGCTTGTACTGACATCCTGAAGGACATTGCGGTCAATGACCTGAAACACTATTTCGAAAAGCTTTTAGATCCCGCAAAACAGTGTATCGAGGCCAGAGGCGACTATTTTGAATAAATAAACTGGAAGTTATCAGAAAAAAGCTCCTGTCGTTTCTATTTTAGCTCAGTCTTGTTTATTTTGGATTTCACCTTGTATAGTATATATTAAAATTACACTTCAAAAAACTAACGCATTCCCAAAATTCGTGATACTAGAAAACAAAAACAGCGACATACCCTTAAAAGATTTCAACATATTCCTTATTGGCAAGCCCTTAGATGGTATAAGCAGCGAAAAACCTCTAAAAATTATTTTCACCAAAGATGGCAAACTTCTCATTCTAAAAAAATGATTATCAAGCAAATCCTTTCCTAAAAGCAAATAAACTATCTAACCGATGTGGTCTCACTTCATCCAACGCTCAACACAATTAAAGGTGTATTATAATCTCCCACCCACACAAACCTAAGTGAAAAGAGATAGTAGAAGGCCTACGTAACCAGGAGATAACAGAATGTAAAAAACTAACAAAAATTAGAGACGGAAAAATATTAAACACACCGCTGCATATAAATTATAAAATATTTATTTCTTAACAAAAGAATTTACAATAATCTTATTATCTTAGCAAAGCTAGCTATCGTAGTTATCTCCAAGCTGGTCCATTTGAAAAAAACTCCCTATAACCAATTCTAATCGATAGAAGGTGAACTTCACACTTAATTGCTCTTTAGTGTTAACTACGCTGCTCGCTCTCACAGCAGTCGACTCCCACTTGCATAGCAAGGCATGCATATGATCTTTGGTGTTAGCTGCACTGGTTCTCACAGCAGCCGACTCACACTTGCATTGTAACTGTATGGCATGCTTTAGAGTCGTATGTGTATGATGTTCGCTAGTTGGACAGCAGAGAGCATGTTCGTTTACGTAGGTGACCAACAGTTATTTTTGCTTAACTTATACTCTCATTCAATCATGACTCTCTCATATACTCTCTACTCATGAGCGTATCGTTTACAACAAAGTGGAACGCATCAACCATAAGCAGCATCACTGCTCAAACAACAAAAACTGCCCTACATACAAAAACGACAAGAGATAATAAAACACAAGATAATATTCAAAATTACCTTTCGTGAGGCTATTGAAGCTGTTAGCAAATCCTTCAACTTGGAATGCGCATAAAATATACCGATAGAAACCGTGGACGAAGAAACAAAAGTAATTAATATGACTTATAAACCACAACCTACGACCACTACAACAAATAATGCAAGTAGTAACCCAACATAGTAGCTACCCAATCAAATGAACAACAACTTTGAAAACCCAGCCTCTCCCAAAAACTCTCCCTCATTGCCTCTTTCTTTCATTTCTTTTTCATCACACATCAATATCCCAAAGGGGTGAGCCCTCACAACCAGCAGCAGAAAAATATATTTACAAACTACTTTATCAATAAAGAATACTAAAAGTTCAGGAAAATCCACCACTAACAATACTATCAACGATTATGACATACTTATAGAGCCTAGCCAATTTAACACTCAATTTTCCATTAAGTTTTCTAAACATAGTTTGAAAACTTTTTTTTCGCCTTTTTCACTCCTCTCGGGAGCATAGGGCCTCGACAAGACTCTTCCATCATACACGGTTCTGTGCTGTTGTTTTTGCACCGTCCCATGGGATGTCGACATCTGCTAGTTCTGCGCGACCTTTTGCTATACAAAAATGCAATTGCAGTGCCTCCCCTAATGCAAAAGGAGAGTATCCTTACTTATATCAAAGAATATTCAACACTCCATCATTAATCTTAACACTAACTTTCAAGCTATAGCCGCTGAAATCCATTCAAGAATTCCATTTCAGATTATACGTATATCCATCCCTCCAAATCAAAATTTCTCAGAAAATAAAAAAGTCTTATTAAGCAACATTAATTAACCTTAATAATAATAAACATGAATACTTGGAGCCAAATATGGGAGTCAAAAACCAAAAACAAAAAAGTAGAATCATACCGAACTTTACTCAAAATAGGAACCTATTGATTCTGAATAATCATTCTCCTACAAAATTTCTCGACTCACAAATCTTTTATTATGTATATACCACTTGATCAAAAAGTTCCCGGGATATATTCAGAAAATTCAAACTAAAAGTCTATAAAAGCGATATTATCGCCTTCACGCATTAACACCAGCCTTTCATCCAGCTCTCGAAATATTTCCGGAACTATATTTTCGGTATTGCCATCAGATCTGTCTTCGAGTTTTCTATTACTTCCTTGCGACTGTTGAAACACGTAATGGTTTTTTACACGATCCAGCAAAAAAAAATCGTAGGGAGCCATATCAGATGAATTCCATGGCTGTTCGGACGTATTCGTTTCGTTTTTTGGTAAAAAATTCACGGATAATGATGGCACTGTACTGCGGAGCGTAGTTTTCCTTCAAATCCTTTATTTTTTGGCGAATCGCTTCACGTAAATGTCTCACAATGCCTAAGTAATAGCTCCTATTAACTGTTTGATCTTCTGGCAACAATTCGTGGAATAAAAAATCGTTGTAATCCATAAAAATCGTGAGCATCGGTTACTTTTTTGACTGAAAACGACGTGGTTTTTCTTTGGTCTTTGTTCATTCGGGGATCTCAACTCACTCGTTTGAGAGCTGAATTGCGTGTCGTACTCGAAAGCCTACGTCTTGTCACCAGTGATAATACATTTGATGAATGTTGAGTTGGAAATCATGTCTTTATGGATATTAACACAATCCCCTTTTTTGTATGAAATCCAGGTCCTTTGAGACAAATTTTGCAGCAACACGGCGCAAACCAAATCATCAACTGCAATATCCTGAACTGATCAATAACCAATGTTCAAGTCCTCTGCCAGATCTCTGATGGTTAGTTTGCGGTTATTGCTCAACTTTTCTTTCATTTTATTGATTTCTTCATCACTTTTCGATGTCGACAGCTTGCTGCGACACTACGCAGGCTGCTCCTCATTCTCGATGGACTCACGATCTTTTCTGAAGCGTTCGTGCAAACTCATTGTTGTAAATTCGAATCTATTTTTAAAGGAAAAGCAGAGCTGAGGCGGTTGTTTCCGCAACTTTTTGATCAAGGTGGTATATATATAATTGGCGCATACCCCCTTTTTTGGGTATTTGGCCGAGCTCCTCTCTGTATTTATGGTGTGCGTCTTCATGTTGTTCCACAAATGAAGGAACCTACAATTTGAAACCAACTCCGAATGGCAGATATTTTTATGAGGAGCTTTTTCATGGCAGAAATACACTCGAAGATTTGCCATGACCTCTCGAGAGGCGACCACTATTAAAAAAATTTTTTAATTACGCATGCATTTTCAAAAATTTCAATTTTTTTTAACAATTAATTGTCGGTGTTTTTTCTTGAAAATCTTAAAAATATTTCCTGAGGCCGCTATAAAGCTTCGATGAGGCACACGATTATCTATTAATAAAACTAATTTCTCTTGTCCGATTGATTTTAGATGAATCCCCAAGGTCTTGTGATGATCACCTCAAGGGACTTCTGAAGAAATGGGATCCACACAAACTGGAATAACTTTTACAATTATTAATTTTTTTTTTTGAAATTTTGATAAGGACGAGTCGATGATATGATGTATTAATGCTATGTTTTTATTTTTGTGAAATAAAGCAGTTGACTAGAAAAAAAAATTATTGAAAGCCATCATTTTTTAAGGCCTCTGACTACCGCTAATCCCTTGATGCCCTCCTCTCGTTCATCGGCCCATCTGGTTCTAGGGTTTCCTTTTTCTTTAGTATTGGACGCTTCGGCTTCTACAATTTTCTTCTGCGCCGTCGTACCGTCCATTCTTGTCACCTGGCCCAGCTATCTTACCTGCTGGTCTTTTATGAAGCGTATAACCTTTTCGCCATATATCAGCTGGTCTGGCTCGTCGCTGGTTTCACCTTATATGCCACACGCTGGGATCTTTAATTGATCCGAGGTGTGAAAATTTTTAGTTTTACCTTCACTGGTCTCTGCTGATCTTTCTGACTCCATTCCTTATTTGTTTGTCTACTGCAGCTGCCTCGTTCAGAAGTGTGAAATATGACTGATGTACAGCAAGGTGATTAATTTTGCGCCACCACCCAGCAAAATGCCTTGCTACCAGAACATTAAATTCAATCTTAGCTTCACTAACTTCTCAGGCACTTGTCATAAATTTTAAACACTTTAAGTTGAATATTCCGAAATCTTTAAAATTCCTTTTAAGCAAAATTTAATTAAATTCACTTCACATAAATTCAGACGCAACTGGCCACATTACCCAAAATCGACGACAAATGGGAAAACTTTTAATTTTAATTACACACACATTAAACTAGATGAAATACCAACAACAACAGCTGCTGGCACTTCGCTTGCAGCAGTAGCAAATTGATCAATAAAAATTTCGACACTCATCAGCATGTGGGGAAGTGATTCACATACACATACCTATACTTTTAAGTGTGTTTGTATAATATGCATGTGTATGTGGCGAGCATTTTACTGCTATTTTACTATGTGCATTTAACCAAGCGACTACTATCCTAAATACTCCTAACCTCAAGCAACGGTGTGAACAAATTGTAATGGCATACACACACAAACTCTTCACACACACACACACATGCACATCAGTAGATGTATAATTGCATCAAAAATGACACTCATTAGATTTGACCTTCTTAAAAGTAATTTAGAGTAGCCCTCAAATATCTAATATTATATCTACTTGTATGTGTGTGTGTATGTTAAGTGTAAGTGGAAATATTTTTGTAGTAATTTCTCAATTTTTCTAAATGCCAGCAACGGCATAAATGTGCGTGTACCCAAAGTGTGTATGTATGTATGCGTAATTGTGCAAACCAAATCACAAACTTTCTTGCAACATTAGTTAAAATGTATGTATGTATGTTTGTATGCACGTGTGGTTGTATGCATGTAAAGTTGCGGCGAGTGGAACCTGGCTAGCTGTGGCTCGTAAATTTGTGCAGCCTTACACGCCCCATTGTGTATCAACAATTAACTATTTTCCTTTCGGTCATACCTTTCTTGCTTTACATTCACTCCGCATAGTTGCTCATACGCCCCGTTGTGCCAAAGTGACTTATATTACCTACGGTCAACTAGTTAGACTTTTAATCTGTCCATTGGTATTTAAACTACGGCTAAGTCTCATCTCAACTGACATTTATGGTTTTCGGCCAAGTGTCAAAATGTTGTCAGAAGTTACACTACAATTGTTGTTGCTATTGTTGTTATTCAACTTCGTATTCAGCAGCAGCCGGACCATCTGATTGTTACTCTTCCTCCACTATTTATGCTCTTGTTATAGCTGTTGTTGCTGTTGCTTGCCATGCCATCGCATAAGCGTTGGTAATTTATTTTCACACTAGCAGACGGGATGTAGAAAAATTACCCTTGCTTTTGCGACAAGAGTAAGTGTAACGGTATTGGCACGTATGTGCATACATACACTTGTGTCCGTGCATAACTATTTTGGTCTGCTAACGTCAAAATTCAAACCCCTTAAATGACCAAAACAAACACATAGATCAACCGAACCATTCTCACTTGTTTCGCCCGGCGTCCTTTACTTTGGCAGCGCCTTTTGCTTCACTGCTGGTGTTGCCTTTCCTACAAAGCTGCATATGTCATGCCGGCGGAAGTGCTACTGTGATCAACACTGTGATACACAATTAGTTGAAAAGGCATGTTTGAGTCAATGGATGGGTACTTGGGATGTAAATACTTGCATCCCTTTGGGAAATGAAATAATGAAAGTGGGCAAAAAGTTCGTATGAAACAACGAACAACCTTTGAAGACCAACAGCAGAAGAAATAACAAACAAAAAAATTGTATTCAATATAAGTTAATAAATAAACCGTGATTTAATAAGCTGCGTTATTTTTTATAAATACTAAACCAAGCCAGAAAGGATACTATGACAACTTGCAAATTAAGGATAAAAAATAATATTCCCCAAGAAGCCAATAGGTTAAGGAGAGAAGAAACTACTTGTGTTACAACCAGGCTACTTTGGCGGGAAATATTTAAGAAAAGATCAGGAGAATTGCTCAATTTCTCAAGAGAGACCATCTCGAAGGTCGTGGCTGGTGTCATCGGTCATTGGTTGTTAGGTAAGCACTCAGGTAGGTTAGGAGTATTTTCTCATGAACACTGCAGAAGTTGTAGAGACAAGGAAGAAGCAGTAGAACTCTACCTCTGTAATTTCCCAGCCTTAGCTAGGAGAAGAGTAAGGTTCTTAGGAAAACAGATACTTTATGACGTAACTATCCGGTATTAGAATAAAACCTATCCTACGCTACCTCGGTATCCAAATCACAAAAGATGATGGCGCAGTTGCAGATGTAGCAGCACGCATTTGTAAAGCACGAACTGCGTTTCATAAACTAAACAGACTGTGGCGATCGCGCACCCCGTCACAAAAAACCTAACTTAAAATCTTCAACGCCAGCGTTTAATCGGTCATCCTATATAGTTCTAAGACCTGGCTTGTGTCTGACCACTAAGTCAACGTCTTCAAACGTTTGTCAACAATTGCTTCAGAATCATTTGCCGTATCTTTTGGCCGAGAACAATCTCCAATATGGACCTTCTTCTGCTTACTAAAAGCTGCCCAATTAATTCCGAAATAAAAAGAGGAAAGTGGAATTGGATTGGACATACTCTCCGCAGATAAGACGATAATATTGCCAAAATGGCTTTTTAATCCACAAAGAAGTCGACACAGAGGTCGCTCACGTCAAACTTGAATGCGCACAATCTCGAACGGGAGTCCTTCAACCACCACCTGCAACCAAATCAGACACATAGCGACTGACGTCTTTGTAAAATATGTTTACGGTCGATAATACTGTATAGGTAAGGCTAGGTTGAAGCGGTTGACTACTGTGGGACACACTCAAGCTCATTGCTGATTGGGATGCCGCGTACAGAGCTTGTCCTTATCTCTCTTAAAACTAGTGTGAACTCTTCAAAAGTTTAAGAAGATCCCTCATTTCCACAGTACTGAAAGCTTCCCACTCATTAAAAAATTGTATACCTAAAGTGGTGATTCAACTTGTAATCTGGTGAATCTAACCTACATCTAATCAGAACAATGGTATAGAAGCTGTGAGATCGTCTCTTCCTCTTCCTCATCTAGACAACTTCGGCAGAGTTCACGTGTTCGTACGCCCATCGTCTGATCATGTCTGTTTCTTAGACTGTGCCTCGTTGTAACGAAAATCAGTGTGCGAAGTTGATGCTTATTTTGGTTTAGCAGACATTTCTTGCGTTTAGCATTGGGAGTCGGCCACAATTGTCGGGCAATTCTGCAGATGATATTATTACGCCATATTTCATGCGATGCTCATACAATTTCTTCAAAAATGAATAGCTTACACGTCTGTAAGGAGGCATACCCTTGGGTATTAGCTGTGTGGGTATTAGCATGGGTATTATCTGTGTACTCATCAGTCAACTTAGTACCAAGTCTCGCTTATCGGGCTTGCAGTTACCCTCAATGTCACAATCACTGGGAACCCATGTTACCTTTGGGTAATATAGCGCAGCGATCTTGTTAGAATACGTCCAGTTCTTCATGGAGTTTGTCGACTGATTTGTGGTGGACTTTATTGTCGCCTGGCTTTCAGTGAAAATCTAGATGTCATTTCCAAATATCACATTACTCTATACCAGTGTCTCGGCTGTTGTTATTGCTATCAGCTCAGCATGAAAGACACTGCAATAGTTGAAAAAGAAATTACGCACGTTAAAAACACCAAGACCGGTCCGGTCGTCGCCGATTTGGTTTTTCGAACGTAGATTAGGACGTCGTTTTTTGCGACTCCCCTAGCACATTTTGAAAAGAGCACCTTCTTTGCTGGAGCGTTATTTTCCATTTGTTCAACGTTCCGTCTTATTCGATATGCATCATTCACGCAAATTGGACCATAGATCTTATGAAGAATTTTTCTCTCGAGAGCTCCTAATAACCACCTATCGGTGTTCGTCAATGTGCAGGACTCAGCGCCATACAGTAAGAGCGGGAGAATGAGTTATTGAAAGAGCGCTTTTTTCTTGCATCGAGAGAGGGCTCTGCTTTTCAATTGCCCCAAAAGTAGCAACTGTTGGCAAGAGTTATTCTTTGCCGGATCTCTTGGCTGACGTAGTTGTTAGTGTATATACTGGATCCTAGATAGATAAAGCTCTTGACTGCGCCGAACTCGTTATTATCGCGTCCAATACGCGTAGACTTTTTTATACTTTGTCTCATTTACCGCAAGACCCACTCGACGGGATTCGTTTTCAAGACTAGAAAGTTGCACTGACTTACCGCTTACTAATGCCCACAATGTCGATATCATCAGCGTGAGCGAGAAGCTTGAAACTTTTCTAGAAAATAGTGCCGGAGATGTCAATATTGGCGGCGTGAATAATTTTCTCCATCATCAAATTGAAAAGTCACATGATAAGGAATCACTTTCTCTGAAACCCCGCTTCGTTTCTAATGGCGCAAAAAGATTTTTGCAAATTCTCACTGCATTGGTTGTGTTCGTTAGGGTCATCTTGTAAAGTCGGATGAGATCTGCGCGAATACCAAATTCAGACAAGGCGACGTGCAGGTGACCCCTTTTCGTACTGCCGAATGCAACTTTGTAATCAACGAAAATTTGGTGGGTGTCGATCTGTTTCTCTTGGGTTTTTCTCCAGCTGAATGGGTTATTGTTTAAATATCATAGACATTTTTACCCGATTTAAAAAAAATACCTTGGTCTATGATACAAAGTAAGCCGAATACCCTCATATTATCATTGAAAGCCGTTGGAAGTTCTAAGGAGTATAATTTTTTTTTAGAAAAAATTGTGATCCCCAAAATTACAGAAGAATACCGTTGCTTCAGTTCACTCAAAAATTCTTCTCTTAAACATTACTGCACAAACTTACACCATATCTGAGCATTTAAGAAGAGCTGCAAGGTTTCAGAAAGTACAGATTGAGAGTAAATTCTAAAGCTTGAACACGTTTTAGAAATACTGACAGGAAACTCAGTCCCGATGCAAATTTTGAATGAAATCAAAAACCGTAACACTGGATAGAATACAAAATTTAGATCAAATGGAAAATATACCGATGAAATACAGGGCAAGTCTGGAATTCACCAGAGCGAGTCTCTTAGCTCCGTCCTTTTCAATGTTGTGATGGACTAGGTAATAAATGAAGTCAAGCAATTAGAAGATTACCTAATGCTACAATCAAGCATCCCCATAATATGTTACGCGACTGAGGCTGTTTTAATAGCCAAGTCAGAGAATGACCTACAACGTCTATTACACAAATTTTTAGGCACTGCAAAAATATTTAATATGGAGGTATCCACTGAAAAGACAAGGAGTTTAGTTCCTAACAAAAAATCAAATAAGGTGCAAACGGGAAATAAGTCGAACTGTTATTGAACAAGTGATGAAGTTTAAATACCTCGGGGTGGAGAGCTCCGACGAGTGCAGCATTATTAAGGAAGTGTGTAAAATATGTGCCCAGGAATGCAAGCTATTAGGATGTCCTAGAGACGTACTATGGAAGGAGACGTACTATGGAAGGAATAAGTAAATACTTAAGAACGAAAGGTAAAACCCGAATATACAAATCTGAGGTAAGACCCATTCTGACGTATAGTGCAGATGCGTGAGCTGAAAATGGAAAAACAAAAGAAAGGCTACGCACTACGGAAATGCAAATTTTACGATCCATTGCAGGAGAAACTCGCTTAGATTGAGTACGAAATGAAGCAATAAGGGGGGAAATGAAAGTTACTGATATTGTTAAACAAGGAGTAAGGTTTAGAAGACGAGCTTTGAATGACCATTGAACATGGACACCCAGTGATCGAATATCGAATAATAAGGAATGCTAGAGATTATAAACCAAACGGAAGACGTGCACCGGAAACACCTCCAAAACGAGGAAAGGTGAGCAGGAATCTGTGTGAATTGAAGGCACATAAAAGTATTTTCATTATATTTTATTATTTTTGAAGTGAAACTTCTTAGGCGTCGATGAACGAGTAAGAATGGAGAGTAAAATTTCAAGGCCATGCAACGTTTTGGGCATTTTCGTTTCGCGAGAGAGAAAAAAGATATAGCGTAGAGGAAAAGGAGAGAGAGAGAGATATGCCTTATATATATATATATATCTTAGATACACTTTAGGCAATTTTTCCTGAGTTTTTCCTTGTGGTTGCTAATTTCTACTGAGAAATAACTCTGCCTACTTTTTGGCGCTTGTTTGTTGGTACAAACTTGTAGGAAATATATTTTTGGTGCCTACTTTTTGGCGTTATATTTCTTTGGTGCCTACTGTTTGGGGCGTTTTTTGTCCAAAAAGTTCGACCCAAATTGGGGGACATCAGAATTCGTTTTCGGGGTATGGTTCCTTCGGCAAAGTTTCTTATTTTGACCGCTAGAATATGATTTTCACAGAGCAATGGGCGATTTTTTTGCCTCCCCACAAATCGGCCCGGCCTAGTGTCCCTACTACGCTACAAGCACTCTTTTTAATTTATTGAATTTGTCATTTTATTGAATTTTATGTTTCCTCGTTTAATAAAATGTTATTTATTTGCGTAAAGAAAAACAGGCCGAATAATAAATATCAAAAAAGAAGAATAAAAAAAATTGTTAATCAAGTTGTTGCTTGATGACCCGATGTGTATGTCTTGCTTGGAGTGGGGGGATAGCACTAAGCACTTTCTCTGTGAGTGCCTTGCCTTTGCTAGAGCAAGACTACGAGTTTTTGGTTCCAATGTCGTGAGAATGAGTAATATTCGTGTTCTAAAAGTGGAGGATATTTACAGATTTCCCAAAGGATCTCGAAAATTCACACAGGACTAACTACCTTGGTCTCTGTCTCTATTCTTTCCTAAATCTCTTTCTGATACTTTTCTCCTTTCCTCCTTCATAATCTACCCTCATTCCAAAGCTCTAAATACAATGGCCTGAGTGTTTTAGGAGCCACGAAATCTCTTGGTGCTCCTTGGCTCGACCTATTAAAATTTCAATTTCAAGTTGTGGCTTGAAAAGCACTGAAACCCTAAAACAAATCAAAAACGAGTACTAATACTAGTTTTTAGTATTTTCGCTTCACCGGTTAACTTTCCTCAACCACTTTGAAGCATCAGGGATTTCTAATTACAATTTCCTCTTATATTTATTTTAATATAATATTTCCGTTATTTTTCATAAATAAATTTTCCACTTTCGCTTTCCTACTTGGTGACTTCAACTACTCACTGCATTACTGCTTTGTACCCTCATTATCGCCTGCGGGTGGTCAATTACACACATCGCTATACACACACACATATACATGGGCATATGTATGTGCTTGTATACTCATGTGCCTGCGTGCATATGACGTTTGAGCAACCAAGTAGCCAAGTAGACCAGCAGGTATCCCGCACAAATGAAATCCTCTAATCATTTTCCTTTCGCTCAGTACTCACACTGCCGACTACCCAACTACCAGCTAACTAACCAGTTCAACAGACGAACAAGCACCTTTGTGTGCGCGACACACACCCGACTCAACGAGCGATTACTTTTGTTTTCACGCCACTTTCTTTTCGCACGACTTTTAGTATTCGGGGTGGAATATGGCGTGGCCAAGCGACAATTTGCTGGTGGGTATGTAAGTTTGACGCCACTTTAATTTTTTTGTTTGTTTTTTGTACACTTTCCGCTTTGTGTCATTGCGTAAGGTTTAATTGACCCCAGATTCATAACTGCCTGTTCAACGATGCTGAAAACATTGTGTTGACCCTGATTTCATGAGTCAGCAGCAAATGACGCCGAAAGTCACAGCAGCAACATCAGTCAGTTGGCAAAGTAAGCAGGCATTCAAGCAGCCATCACGAAGGCAATCTGTAAGGCAACCAACCAGCTAGTCAGTCAGTCCGTTAACGCGACAAAGGCGTTGAAGCATGTTAAACGTTTCCTTGTTTGCCGGTTATGGGGACGTTATTTCTGTTTGCCTTTACGTCGTGACTTGGCGTATAAAGCATTGCTTGCGAATGTTTATGCTAAACTTACTGCCTTCTTTTCCCCGTTTACACTGCTTTGCTTAAAGAGCTGTCAGTAGCCTTTGTTTATTGGTGGGAGAAAAAACAAACAAGGTTTCTTAGGTGCATAGTTTTCATCTTGCCTACTGCTAGGCTCATAAAGTGTTGAAGCTCGACACATTAAGAGTAGCTGCTAATGACTTTAATCCACGCCCAGGCATCTTTAGCAAAGCGCAAGAAAACAATTAAAAAATTCTTCAAGTTTGTGCCATCTAAGATGGTCCATTTATCCCCGCTTTGCGTCAAGGTGAAGAGTTGAGAATGTAATAAAATTTTGCTTAAATTTATGCAACCACGCATACTAAATCTTACTCAGAATGTGATGCTGAATTTTGAACATAAACCAACACAAAGTCGTTTTAAAGTAATTTTGCTCTTGAAAAAATTACTTTAAAAAATCTTTACATTGCTTCTCAAGAACACGCACACATAACGGGTGATCAATTAAGAGGAGTTTTTTTCATTTGCGTTTTTTTACAGATCGCGCGCGAGTTGTGGCAAACTGTCATCGTGGATTTGTTGAACAGCGTTTGGCATTTCATCATGGAAAGACTCACACCGCAACAACGTCTACAAATTGTTCAACTGTATTATGAAAATCAGCGTTCTGTGACAAATGTTTTTCGTGCGCTTAGACCGCATTATGGTCAACATAATCGGCCTGCCTTAAACACTATTCGACATACCATCAACAAATTTGAATCCGAATATTCATTGGTGGATAATTCTCGACCGAATAGACCACGTCCAGCAAGAAGCATTGAGAATATAGCGGCAGTAGCAGAGAGTGTACGTGAAAACCGCGATGAATCGATTCGGCACCGTTCTCAGCAACTTGGACTGTCGTATGGAACAACTTGGTCAATTTTACGGAAGGATCTTCATTTAAAAGCATACAAAATACAGCTCGTACAAGAACTAAAGCCAAATGACCATCCTGCACGTCACCGTTTTGCTGATTGGGCTCTTGAAAAGATTGAAGAAGGTCCGCTGTTTTCGAGCAAAATTTTGTTCAGCGATGAGGCGCATTTCTGGCTCAATGGTTACGTCAATAAGCAAAATTGCCGTATTTGGGATGAAGAGCAACCAGAACAGGTTCAAGAGCTACCTTTACACCCAGAGAAAACAACGGTCTGGTGTGGTTTATGGGCTGGTGGAATCATCGGTCCATATTTTTTCAAAAATGATGATGGCCGCAACGTAACTGTGAGTGGTGCTCGCTACCGTACCATGATATCGGACTTTTTGCTACCTGAAATTGAATCTAATGATCTCTACGACATTTGGTTTCAACAAGACGGAGCCACTTGCCATACAGCTCGTGAAACAATGACTTTATTAAGAAGTCATTTCGGAGAGCAGCTGATTTCACGTTTAGGACCTGTGAGTTGGCCACCAAGATCTTGTGATATCACACCTTTGGACTTTTTTCTTTGGGGATTCGTGAAGTCCAAGGTCTATGCTGATAAACCAGCTACGATTGAAGCTCTGGAAGCCAACATTACGCGTGTTATTCACGACATACCAGTCGAAATGCTCGAACGAGTGATTGAAAATTGGACCTTCAGAATGGACCACCTTAAGCGTAGTTGCGGCCAACATTTGAATGAAGTCATATTCAAAAAGTAAATGTCAAAGAATGTCCTTTCAAATGATAAATAAAGGTTTTGAACATAATTTACATTTTTGTTTTTTTTTTAACTATTGAAAAAAGCACCTCATGATTGATCACCCGTTACAAATATATACATGCAGGTGGTAGAATTGTAGGCATTTATGCCCGCACTTCCTTTAAGTGTTGAACTTTAAATTTTTTCGGCCTTATTCCTCATATTATTCCTTTTAGATTATTTTTAGCCTACCGCATATCTCAGTTGGCGGCGCCAAAAGTTAAGATGCTAATATCAACAACGTTCGGTGGCTACTCTAATAAAATTGCTCCCAATTTACCAGCCACTGGTCGACTACAATGGAGTACAAAGGTGTATTTACCGCTCTGGTTCCTCAGACTGGCAGTTATCCTAAGCGATAACGATCCATCTTCCGGCCACGAACTATTCAGCTCAGCCTTCACTGAGGACGGCCGTCTAATACTTGCAGGAAAATTAAACATCACGAGCAGAAAATTTATGATACCAGCCGGCGGAAGGTGAGAGACGCGCCCACTGAATTGTTCGTGCGAATAGGAAAACACCGTTTGGCAGGAAACGGCTGCTAGAGGATGCATAGAGGTTGGAGATGGTTGGCGGTGGGAGTGTGGATTGTGAATTGTGAATTGCACAGCAAAAATTAAAGCGGCTTAGAGGGAACAGTGGGTTAGAGTTTTCAATTGAATGAAAAAGAAAACGGATTAATCGAAGAAGAAAATGAAGATGGAGATGAAATGAAGATGAAGATGAAGATGAAGATGAAATGAAGATGAAGATGAAAATGAAGATGAAGATGAGGATGAGGATGAGGATGAGGATGAGGATGAGGATGAGGATGAGGATGAGGATGAGGATGAGGATGAGGATGAGGATGAGGATGAGGATGAGGATGAGGATGAGGATGAGGATGAGGATGAGGATGAGGATGAGGATGAGGATGAGGATGAGGATGAGGATGAGGATGAGGATGAGGATGAGGATGAGGATGAGGATGAGGATGAGGATGAGGATGAGGATGAGGATGAGGATGAGGATGAGGATGAGGATGAGGATGAGGATTAAGATGAGGATGAGGATGAAGATGAAGATGAAGGTAAAGTTGAAGATGAAGATGAAGATGAAGATAAAGTTGAAGATGAAGATGAAGATGAAGATGAAGATGAAGATGAAGATGAAGATGAAGATGAAGATGAAGATGAAGATGAAGATGAAGATGAAGATGAAGATGAAGATGAAGATGAAGATGAAGATGAAGATGAAGATGAAGATGAAGATGAAGATGAAGATGAAGATGAAGATGAAGATGAAGATGAAGATGAAGATGAAGATGAAGATGAAGATGAAGATGAAGATGAAGAAGAAGATGAGGATGGAAATGAAGATGAAGATGAAGATGAAGATGAAGATGAAGATGAAGATGAAGATGAAGATGAAGATGAAGATGAGGATGGAAATGAAGATGAAGATGAAGATGAAAATGAAGATGAAGATGAATATGAAGATGAAGATGAAGATGAAGATGAAGATGAAGATGAAGATGAAGATAAAGATGAAGATGAAGATGAAGATGAAGATGAAGATGAAGATGAAGATGAAGATGAAGATGAAGATGAAGATGAAGATGAAGATGAAGATGAAGATGAAGATGAAGATGAAGATGAAGATGAAGATGAAGATGAAGATGAAGATGAAGATGAAGATGAAGATGAATATGAAGATGAAGATGAAGATGAAGATGAAGATGAAGATGAAGATGAAGATGAAGATGAAGATGAAGATGAAGATGAAGATGAAGATGAAGATGAAGATGAAGATGAAGATGAAGATGAAGATGAAGATGAAGATGAAGATGAAGATGAAGATGAAGATGAAGATGAAGATGAAGATGAAGATGAAGATGAAGATGAAGATGAAGATGAAGATGAAGATGAAGATGAAGATGAAGATGAAGATGAAGATGAAGATGAAGATGAAGATGAAGATGAAGATGAAGATGAAGATGAAGATGAAGATGAATATGAAGATGATTATGAAGATGAATATGAAGATGAAGATGAAGATGAAGATGAGGATGAAGATGAAGATGAAGATGAAGAAGAAGAAGAAGATGAAGATGAAGATGAAGATGAAGATGAAGATGAAGATGAAGATGAAGATGAAGATGAAGATGAAGATGGAGATGAAGATGAAGATGAAGATGAAGATGAAGATGAAGATGAAGATGAAGATGAAGATGAAGATGAAGATGAAGATGAAGATGAAGATGAAGATAAAGATGAAGATGAAGATGAAGATGAAGATGAAGATGAAGATGAAGATGAAGATGAAGATGAAGATGAAGATGAAGATGAAGATGAAGATGAAGATGAAGATGAAGATGAAGATGAAGATGAAGATGAAGATGAAGATGAAGATGAAGGTGAAGATGAAGATGAAGATGAAGATGAAGATGAAGATGAAGATGAAGATGAAGATGAAGATGAAGATGAAGATGAAGATGAAGATGAAGATGAAGATGAAGATGAAGATGAAGATGAAGATGAAGATAAAGTTGAGATATATACATATATATAATTGGCGCGTACACCCTTTTTTGGGTATTTGGCCGAGCTCCTCCTCCTATTTGTGGTGTGCGTCTTGATGTTGTTCCACAAATGGAGGAACCTACAGTTTCAAGCTGACTCCGGACGGCAGATATTTTTATGAGGAGGTTTTTCATGGCAGAAATACACTCGGAGGTTTGCCATTGCCTGCCGAGAGGCGACCGCTATTAGAAAAATGTTTTTCTTAATTTTGGTGTTTCACCGAGACTCGAAACAACGTTCTCTCTGTGAATTTCGAACCCATTCGCCTACGGCGGCCGCCCACTAAAAACAGACATCTCCTCTTGAGCTGACTTCCACCTCAGGACCCAATTTGCACTACATCGAGTGAGAAGCCGTGATTATGCTTATCAACGACCAAAGAAACCTGTGCCCAGGCTCTCTACCTATGACGTGTAGAAGTTATACGTCACTGATAGTCTCCATTACTTTCGTTATGAATCAGATGGAACTTCGAAAGGTTGCGATAATGTTATTTGCGTTACCGTTTTTGTATGACATGGTCGTGAGTCGTTAGCTCAAGCGTCTGTAATTATCGTCGGCGCGCCTGTCTGTGGAACATTATTTCATGTTCAATTCAGCAGTGTGATCAGACGCGGTCCAGGGCTTTGATATCTTTCAGCACTAGCTGGTGCTGCTGAAGGAACTCTAATGTTCCCCTTTCTTCGTCCTGCGTGCGTTGCGTGCGCAATACTTGCTTGGCAAACTTGCATGTAGCATCCCAGCAGTGTTTTGAATTGCACATATTCCCAGTTAAATCGGTCTCACTTGGATGTCTTCCAAAGATCGAACTCCTCGCGTTCTCTAGCGAACATTGGACAGCAAATGCTTACGTATGACGCGTCTTCAAACTGCTCTGGGCAGATAAAACAGTGTGGTGAAGCGGACAAGCCAAACCTATGAAGATAATATTGGAAGCACTCTTGTCCAATCAGGATCTGAGGAAGGGAGTAATTCATGTCTTTGACGTAGCCTCGTAGCACGGTTAGGAATGAGTCCAGCAGCTCTGAAATCGCTGGATAGCTTCTGATTCCAATGAAGGTTGGGCTGGGATTATTTTAAAATCCTCAACACCATAGCATCAAGAAACTTTGTAACCTTTATGTGGGTTCCGGAACATGAGGGGCATGCAAGCAATGAAATTGGGGACACTTTAGCGAGCACTTTCTGCAGGGTAAATAACAGCTTCAAAAGTGCCTTTTTACGTGAGCAGGAACAACGAGGCCTTATCGATTACTGGAGAGCCCAAACGGGCATGCGACAATCGAAAAGACTCATAGATCCAGAACGGATAAAGGCAGAGGCAATCTTTAACCTAAGCAAGAAGGACATAAAACCTTAGACTGAACTACTAACAGGACACTATAAACTTAATTATCACATAAAAAAGACAGGTGCGATAGAAAACGATTACTGTAGACTCTGCTCAACATTATTCTCCACTTAATTCCTGTGGATCTGCAGGTTAAATCCATTGCTGTTCAGAGTGCTATTAGACTGAAGGAGTTTGGCCTCTGGAGACAACTTCCTGTAGGACATAGCAGCATCTTGAAGCAGATCTCCCCTTCCTTCTCTGATATTCGCACCGACCTCTCCATCCGCAAACTGTGCTTTGAGGGTTGTGCTAGGGCTATCTTTCCGAGCAGGCAAGATTGAAAAGAGGGGAGAGTTGGTGCGGATATAGATGCCTCTGTTTTCACTGACGGATCCAAAATGGAATCTGGAGTGGGAGCGGCGGTCTACTCAAAATCAACCAGCATTTCGGTCTCCTATAAACTGCCGGAGACAAGCAACATCTTTCAAGCAGAGGTCTTCGCAATCCTGCAGGCATGCAAAATGCTTCGGGATCGCTGTTGGGAGGGAGACATTAATATTTTTTCCGATAGCCAAGCTGCAATCAAGGCACTGTCGTCGCCATATTGCAGCTCTCTTCTCGTGAACTCCTGTAAGGAGAAACTTAAACGCCTCGAACGTGCAGGAAAGATTTCCCTCATCTGGGTTCCTGGGCACAGGAATATAGATGGGAAATGAAATTGCCGATGAGCTTGCCACGAAGGGGGCGGCAGAACCAGCTGCCCTCTTCTCAGACATCGGTATCCCCTTGGCCGTCGTTAAAGGGAAACTACACAACTTCTTTCTAAGAAAAGCGCAAGACAGATGGAGGTCTGTCTCATCGTGTGCCATTTCAAAAGCACTATGGCCTCAATACGATATAAACAGAACGCTTAAGGTGACGGGAACCCCCGCCATTCAATTTCCAAACTCATTGCGGTGATCACTGGCCACTGGGTGATCGGCACTCATGCGGAGAAGCTTGGAATTCCGTACAACCCCAATTGCAGAAGCTGTGGGAATCCTGCAGAGAAAGAGACTGTGGAACACTTTCTCTGCAAATGTCCGGCTTTGGCGACTAAGCGCTTGAGATTCCTCAGCGTCCCCTTTGGGGATGACTTGATGAAATTCTCCAGCCTAGATCCCTTTTCTCTCCTTCGCTACATCAACAGCACTGGATGGCTGTAGACGATTTTATCTCCTCCCTTAATCCTTTCACAGGTAGTGGTCCACTTTATGGTATCAAAACGGCACGTAAGTGCTACTTGTAGTGTACCTGGGGTACTCTTGCCATTTTACCTACCTACCTATCTGTAAAGTGTCTACCTGGGAAATGGGGCTATAAATCCGAACCTCCTGGTAGAGATTAAGCCTACAGCAGTTTTAGGATTTATTAACAGCCTAGAACTGTTTGAGGACTCTACATGGCTGCACAATAGATCTTTTCAGGTCGCAGTGCACAAACAGCCAATCATAATAATAACTCCAATGAGTTCGTGTCTCCAGCGGCCGTAAGAAGAGAGATCCCATTTTCGCTGTTATTCGTAAAGTGACGCAATTCGCTGTTCCAACTATTGCTCCCTTGTTGGTTTTGCACCTTGAATAAGATAGAAATGGTTTAGTTCGCGTACGCGGATATCCAGTGGGATTTGTCCCGCAGTCACACTAATTGCATCCTGAAAAACTGCCCGGGCTTCTCGCAAAGCACTTAGCCTATAAACCTGCCTAGTCACTCGTAAGTGTGTTTATCGGGCTTGGAACCAAATGAGAGCGGCATATAGCAGGATGGAGTCTGTCACAGTAGATGGAAGTGTCCTCATTGTACCTTGGGTTCCCCAATTTTCGGCAACAACCGGGTTAGAGCATTTATAACTACGGCGCCGGTGATCTCTGAAGGTCCTGCGCGAGTCAAAGGGATTAGAAATGTTCTTATTACAGGGTTTGATTGAAAAGTAATGAGCCTTATATTTTTTAAGCAGTTTTATTAAACCTTTTGGCTTATACAACTTATATTCTTCAAAATAGGACCCTTGTGCGTCAAAACACCACTGGTAGCGGTCCTTCCACTGCAGGGAACATTTTTTAAACTCATCCGCCGAAATCGCGTTCAATTCTGCTGTCACAGTTTTTTGGATCGCCTCGATGGAGTCGAAACGCCTCTCCTTCAGCTTTCTTTTCAGGCGCGGGAACAAGAAAAAGTCCGGAGGGGACAGGTCTGGGCTGTAGGGAGAGTGGAGAAGCACCGGAACCCCCATCTTGGCCAATGCAGAGGTGCATGGGAAGGCGGTGTGCGCTGGCGCATTGTCGTGATGAAGTTTTCCGGTCACGATTTCCCGCACATTGTAATAAGTTAAATTTAACTCTTCACTGATCTCACGTAGACTAGCACGACGGTCAATGTTCAAAAATTCACGAACCCGGTTCACATCTTCATCTGTTTGCGTCGTCGAAGGCCTTCCAGATCGCTGTTCGTCTTCGACGTCCTCCCGGCCTAGCTTGAACGACTTGTGCCACCGTTTTACCTGGGCACTGAACAGAGATTGGTCCCCGTAAGCCTCCTATAGTAGCCCAATGGTTTCGGTACTCCTTTTGTGTAGCTTTACGCAAAATTTGATCGAGTATCGTTGCTCCAACGATCGCTGCATTTTCGCCACTGCAAAATCCTAACACATTTTTAAAACAGATTTCTCGCGCGGAGCGATGTTGACTGCACCGCTGTTGCCAGCGAACTGGGACCGGTTTCTAGTGGAAGGGTGAGGTCCAACGATCATTTTCCCCCACCAGCCGATTCGGTTGATCGCTTGGCGGGCGCTCCGCGCAAGAAGGCTCATTACTTTTCAATCAAACCCTGTATAATTTTTAGTCCGTTTTAAAAACATTGTTAAAAAAATTTGTCTGCCCATTTTTTGAAGTAATCAACAGAATAGAAAGACCGTAACCCAAAATCGACCACACCCGCTTGAACTCCGTCGCATATTATCTACGCTTGTCCTAATAAACCGCCCTAGACTGAAGTATTTTTATTTTTTATTTTTTTTTATTTTTTTCTTTTTTAATTCCGCCAATTTATTTCTTTAGTTATATTATCATTTCAGAAAAGCTTAGTTTCCTTCAATATTTTGCTTGTGCGTGCCACTGTCCAGAATATCTCAGACAAATACAGCCCCGCAAATGAGACTTTTATGAAGACAGGTAAATTTGCTAAATTTTGTTTGCCATAAGAATTATAGAATTAAATATATCTTAGCGCTGCCAGCAAATAACGACAAGCCAAAAACAAATAACAACAAAAAAGTGCAGGAACCGAAAATTTCTAGTTCTAACGCGCAGTGAGGAAATCCTTAAGGAATTATGGCACACAGACAAGACTGCGAAAAGGCATCGACTAGGCTGAAAGTACAGGAGTATATAGCTGCACACTCGCATGTTTTACATGGCAAGCGAGTGCGAGTGTTTGGGTGCGCCTGTACTTAGTGACGGCAGAGTCGCTTACTTAAAGTAGGTAATTGCAATTAGTTTCCATGTGCTGGTATTTTTAAGTAGAGTTGAAAATTTTGTAATTGTGGGTGAGAAATTAAGCATTTAAGAAGGGAACAGGAAGGAAGGGAGAAGAAATTTAGCAGAGAGAAGAGAATTTAAGCGAAAGCATACCGGCTACCAGAAAGTTTATGGCCGAACTAAAAACATGTCTCAAAAGTCTCCAAAATTTAAGTTATCAAAACTGTGAGGCCACTTGTAATTGTAACATACATATTTACATATGCATGCATATATAAATACACATACATACCTGAAATGCTATGACACAAACTAGCAAAGTCACTGGCCTAAAAGTCTGTTTAAACTCCGCGACATAGAACCGAAAGCTTCGCGATTGTCATCGATAAGAAAGAGCGAAAAGCAAAAGAGGCGGCCTGAAAGTAGCATGAAAGTCGCGAAAGCCTCGACTTATTAGCGACGTCGCAAATGAACTCGACGACACTAAACTTGACACGATTCGTCCGCCAAAAGAAGCAGAAAGTACGCAGGAAGTGCCACACAGCGAAGTGTGCATAAAAAAGGACTGGAATTGTGTTGGCCAAACGGAGTTTAAAATGAAACCGAAGTAAACAAAGCAATGTGAACGCATACAGTTGTTGTCTTGAGAAAGTGGTCACAATGACTGTAGATCCACACATACATATGGATATATATATGTATGTGTGCACACAGTGAGAACGACCAAAAATAAAATAGACAAAATTTAAAACCAAAAAGACAAAAGAAATTACGACTTTCAATTTAGAGTTAAAATTTATTATATCCATTAAGCAAATGGGTTTTGGAAAACTTGTCGTTCGACCCGGCCTAGCAGCGCGCATCTTCACAAACTGTCGCCGCTCGTTACACACTCAGAGCGATGATTTTGTTTGGCTCCATTCGAGTGTCTACAAGTAGTATGTATGTATGCATGTATGTGTGTGTGTGTTTCATTGTGGACATGGCAGCTGCCTATTTGCTTGTTTTCTGATTTCAACGCTTGGTCTTGCCTTTGCCTGCTTAGACTTCGCTGAGTGGGTGAAAGAGATTGCCAGTTCGCTTGTTTGCGGTTTGTGTCGAGTAAACATGCGTCAGCTTGTCCGCAATTGCAATGGCAACAACAACAATAACAACAAGAACGAGAAACTGAAAGATGAAATAAGCAAAACATAAATGTTTGGGAGTTGTAGAAAATAAGAGTATGAAGAAAGTTAGAACTAAATTTTAGCAAAGCACGACAGAGAAAAAATGCAACGCCAACCCAGTATACTCTGTAGTCTGGTGGAAGGTTACTATGGTTATTTGCAGAGTAAAACCCCTAACCTCAACTTGATGTTTTCATCCAAAGGATGACACAATGGGAATTGGTACGGCCCCTGTCCGGCATTGGACAACAGTGAAGGCATGAACTTCGATCCAATGATTCTCTCCATGCTCCTTGACTCCATGCCATCAGGAGTCGTACTTGAAAAGAGATAGAGTGTGGCGCTGCCAAAGGCTCACTTGTGGTCAAACTCTGAAAATGAGCCCTGCAAACACTGTTTTCGCATTGTCACGGTAGCTCTAGGACCAAGCACGGTTCACGGACAAAACAACGCTTTGCTCTTGGACGTGTTTCAAAATACCTCAAGAAGCCATGCACTCTATTGTGGAAAACAGGGGAGAGGTAGATTTGTTTGTGTCCGCAGCGACAGCAAAGCTGCGCTCATTGCCTTAGACAGCTCTCCAACCACTTCCAGGGTAGTTCAATACTGTAAGTCTAGGCTGAACTATGTCGGTAGACATAATATCCTGATGCTAATATGGGTCCCGGGATACGTGCGTATCGCGGGTAAAGAGACCTCTGACTCTTCAACTTGGATGGGCTCTGAGGCCTACCGCTCCCTTCCACAGCCATCAAAGCAACGGTTAGCAAAAGAGTTACTTCAAGCCACAAGCGAGCTTGGCAGATTGAAAGAGGCTACAAATGGACAAAACTGCTGTTACCTGTCATGTCGAACGACTTTCGTAGATCCTCCTGTCACTAAGCAGAGGGAACTGTAGGCAGCTGGTTGGACTGATGACGGGCCACTTTCTATAGGCAAAACACATGGAAAAGGTGGTCTCAGACAGTGCACCCTGCCCAGCATGTGGAGAGCAGGAAGATACGGCGGACGACTTTCTGTGTGTCCGCCGGGCTTCGCTCGAATCAAGTTTGAAATCTGTGGCACTGAAGTGCTGGCTGATCGGCCACAAGATCTATTCAGATTTCTTCGGAGGTCGGCTAGATTTAAAGAAAATTGAAAAGGAAACTCAAGTGCAGTACAATTCAGTACAGGTTTTATGAGTACGACATCTGCCGATGCCCTTAATGTAATCCTGAACTTGCAGCATTTAGATCTTGAAGATCGAAAGGAAGAGATGAAGGTGGAGTACAGGCTCAAGTTAAACGGAGCAGGGGAAACGAGAAGAGAACTGGTCACTTTCAGATACGCCACCAGGTGTCGGAGCGATGCGCATTGTTCTCGATGCCAGTAGTCAATCCATCCAGATAGAAATCATTGGCTAAGTCCAGAGATCCATCCCTTTCTGAGGTGTCCTCTTCTTCGGCCTTCAACAATGCGTCATTCAACTGCCTTTCGAGTTGTTCTCTCCTTGAGCATTCTAAACACGTGTGCGAGTCATCTTATCTCTTGAGATTTTAAAAATCTTATCACAGTTTCGTTTTTTGCTAATAATTCCATATGTTACCGGTCCATATATATGTCGGAATATTTTTCTTTCACATACCATTAGCCGATTAGGAGCCCTTACTAACCGCCCCCCTCGAAATTTGTCAGTGAATGTAAGACAAAACTGAACAATGGTGCAAAACACAACAAAGTTAGTCTTATTTGGGGGCCTGGACATTGTGGTATTGCAGAGAACGAGTTGGATGACAAACTGGCTAATGAAGACTCTGCAAGCATACCACTAAGCCCTGAACCCTCTCCAGCTGTCAATTTTGCATCAGCTAAACTATGGATTGACGACTTCATCAGGTTACCCATAGAAGTCGTTGGTCTGAGTTCAGCTTCCGCAGAGTAGCCAAGTGCTTTGTGAAAGAACCAAACAGTAAATTAGCAACCTTCCTCTTAAAACTTAGTTGGAAGGACCTAAGAGTACAGGTGCGTGAAATCTCAGGGACCAGTGTATGTGGTCTCAGCATATAGCTACCATGAGAATCATTGGCACCCAATATGCCTATCGTGCCTTGAGAATGAGGACACTGCAGAGCATTTTCTCTGTAGCTGCCCGGCGTTTTCTAGAATCAAACTTAGGCCATTGGGTTACGATGTACTGAGTATAGCTAAGGTTCATTCTCTACCCCTTCCAGATCTCCTAAGAGTCATCAATGAATCCAAAAAATTTGCCGAAGAGTGACCTGATATCAGTTTTTCCGTTCCATTCATATAGTATCTCTCCTGTCTCTCTATTCTTTCTAATGTTAGCTATCGAGGGTATAGTGCAATGGTCTTCCTGACCGAGTGCGTGGACGTGTACAACCCCCTACAAATGTAATCTAATCTAATCTAGGCCCAGAAAAAGCTACTTCAGTCAGCTACTTCAAAAGCTAGTCGTGAGTCTTCTGAACTGCAACTTCAGTGAATGCGTGTTAACTGGGGCTCAGCTCGAAACCGAATTTTTAGGAAAAGAATTTTTCATGACTAGTAATAGCCCGGTTGCAGTTAGAGCTGTGTGCTACTTTACGATTAGTAACAAACTTATGCTAGATTAAAGCCGATTCCTGCAAATGCTGACCAAATAGTGCAGACTCCAGCTCGCTGGTGCAACTCAGTTCAATAGGAGATAAGAGGAGAGAGGAATGGAGGAAAAAGGATTTTGTACTTCCGTTTTTTGTATGGCACCGTAGCGAAGATATCTTTCTTTAGTACAGCCAAAAAATGGATCCAGTTCTCATTCAGCTAAGAACATGTACTCAATCACAAAGCACCCTACATATCGTCCCTTTAGTATTAAAATAGCCTATAAATTTTTTGATGTTTTGAGAAAATGAATTTCAAAATTTTTGTCGAAAGTAGCTCTCACTCAAATCTCGTTATGTCTGTAAATATTTATTATTTTTTGACTGACGTGGAACTAGTGGAACTAGAATTTGACAAAATTTTGACCACATATAAAATCGACGATGGAGAATCCAAAAATTCAATAAAAAAATAATAGCCTATGAGCACATAGGCTATTGTTATACTAAGGGGACGATATATGTAAGAGTATAGCTTGGGATTTAGTATTCGGAATTGGCCTCGATATGCTCATTATATGTTTGCCAGCATACGAAGCTATTCCGCATGACACTAACCACCTCACCATCTACATATTTAAATCTATTCATTGAACAAGTGTCATCCTTTGCCCCAGTCTAACGAGAAACCCAGAATCCTCGGCCTACAGTCAGATGCGATTGTCGAAGACCACGACAACGACTAATAACTTCAGCGAACTAAGCAGACATTTTTACACTGCTTAACAATAGGCTAGGTTAGTTGAGCCAGGTTGCCTGTCTAAGATAAGACGTTCGGTGGCCCTAAGGCTCACTGTGATGTCTGCATTTGATTTCTAGCCTCTAACTAAATTACTTAGACGACTTAGATCTTTTTAAGAAGGTAACTAATCCTTCAGTGAGGCACTTTGCAAATTTTCCAGGTCTTCAAAGAAGTAATCGCCAAGATATTTGGCACGGCTGCTTTGAAGTGCAGCACATTCACAGAGGAGGTGTTATACCGACGCGATTTCTTCTTCATCCTCACAACTTCTGCAGAAGGCCTTGTTAGGTACACCCATTCTACTGGCTGGAGTATCAATAATGCAATGACCCATTATAACGCATATGAGGACGCTGGTAGTTGATTTGTTCTGATCCAAGCAGGCATTTTGTCCTTTTAAGATTCAGCTTTGGCCAGAATGCTTCGGAGACCCTACAGTTAGTAGTCTGAGGCCACTTTCTATTCGCTTCCGCGATTACGCTCAAGTCAATCGCAGTGTACAGTTCGTTTAGTGGAATGCTTAAGTCCTCTAACACTCGCTGAAGGCCAAGCTCAGAGCCTTTCCTTGCACACTCATCCACTCTCGCATTTCCCTCCATTCCAGAATGGCCGCGGACCCAACAAAGTGTGGGGTTGTGTTGTTGGATAAGTGAGTGCGACCTCCTGCATTCCTTAACGCATCTTGAAATGATGCGCCTTGAGACATTGATTTGCTGGGCGTAAGTCAGTTATTCTTTTGACTTTGACAATGGCGTAGATCTCAACTTGGAAAACGCAGCAACAGTCTGGGAGCCTAAAGGAGCAACTTAAGATCTGCACTCCGATCCCGTGTCATTGCCCAAATTTGAGCCGTCAGTATAAATATCTGATGTAAGTCTGGTAGGAAAATGTTTTCTTTCGGTTATTTGTATTTGAGAGTCTTTGTTCAAATCTAAGTATCTTGGGAACCAGATAGTCTCTTTCCGATGCGTCTTGCAATTGTTCCGCAGATAGTAGAACAGATGCATGACCGTGCGTGTTTTCTTTCAGCAGAGCTTCTGTTTTATTTCTGGAAGAAGATTTGGCCGCTTTCACTTTAACATATATTCAATGGGTGGAATATGTAGGATCACTTCCAGCGCCGCCTGAGGCATCGATCGGGGCGCACCTGTTATTCTTACACAAGTTAATCGTTGGACTTTTATGAGATTCTTTAGGTAGGATTGTGTCTGCACCGCCTCCGATCACACGAAAGCTCCATAAATCAAAATGGGTATGATGATCGTATGGTACGCCCATTGGTTTATGTACTATTTCAGTCCCGATTCTTTTATAAATGGCAAAGTTGTTCTATCATTTGATTCGGAGATTCCAGCCAGGGTACTTACGCGCCAACCCATTCGGCTATGGCGGCCGCGATCATTATACCCTGTCGCAAGAAAGTTGTGCTCACGTTGGGTCTCATACAATTTAGAAATCACCCTTAGCCCAAACGACGGCAAAGATGTATGGAACATCTGGGAGAATATTTCGAAAAACATTAAAACCTTTTTCAACCACCTCTGTTCACTTTTTTATTGTTAAACCAGAAGCATAAATAGTAACCCTCGTATGGTGATATGACAAGACATTTTGTGGACGAAAATTATCAAATGTTATTCTCCAAAAGCGCTCGTTTTAATTATAACCAAAGTCAATTTCCTCTCATCCCTCCTAAAAAATAGAGAAGACACTTTTCACCAGCTGGCACACAATTTAAAAGCACAATGAAAACAATAGAAAAAACAGCAACAAAAAGAGCAAACACTACAGAGTAGCTCTGTTTGTGGTTTTTTGATGGCAATAATACTGTCAGCCTGACATGCACGTGCTGGCGGCAAAAGCTCGAGGTGCTCCACTTACACTTACAAATCCCTTCATTCGCTTCTGCTGAGCTGGCAGCGTCCAGCCCTCCGCTAAGCAATTGTCATCAAGAAATGGTTTAATTTTCAATTTTTTAAAAAGCTTTCTCTGTGGTCTCATGTCCAGCTTTATCACTGGCACATTTGTACTGGCAAAACATATTTTGACAGTTGTATGGCAGGCGCACACATGTAAGCGAGGCCAACGAAATGAATTACGAATTTTATTATGGGACAGTGTAATTGAAAATGTTGCATTTGTTGCGGTTGGGCGCTTACGGATGAAGTGGACAGCTGTCGCATGGTGTAATAGAGAGGTACTACATGTTGGAAGTGGTACGAGCTCTGTCTAGAAGACAGTTTTATGATTTTGACACGAGTAACACGAATTGGCAAGATTAATTTCGGAATATTTTTCATTATCTAGCAGAAATTAGCTAAATGTTTTGTTTGGCCTTGTTTTGTGTTCTTGAGCGAAACGTGCCGGTGGTAGATATTGGAGATTGAGGTCCATGTTCAATAAATATTAAACAGATTTCATTTGCAGCCATTAACAAACATTGGAATGTTTTTCAATCAAGAAGAAGTTACTCATAAAAACCATCTACCATTTCAGGAGGAAATATAAGTACGAAAGGCACTAAAAACTGCGAAAAAGAAAAGGTTGCATGCCAAAGAAGAACTTCCATATATAGGCGATATTCATAGGACTGACTGCCAATGTTAATGGTAATGATTGCACAGATTAGGCTAAGACCTTTATGCGACCAGATTGATCTGTTTTGCACCCTTAAGTGCTAATTTTAATTATTTAATATTACGAAGAATCAAACCAGCTTGTTAGGAGGGAGCATTTGCAAGTTTTCATCCTCTAGTAGGTGAGAGCCCAGGATTCTGTGTATCCTGTGACCTAATGTTTCTTTTTCTTTATTTTCAATTCGTTACCGAATGTAAGCGATCATGTATAAAATATAATGTAACTATAAAATTCTATGCATACAAAATTAAATGAATACAATAAAGCTTAACAAATATGCTCACAAAAATAAAAACCTTTTTATAAATTTTTTATAATACATATTTGAAAAAGCGTCTCTGTTTCGGGCTAATTCCACAAGATGACCGATATTTTAGACTCCGATCCATTGACGTATATTTCGCAACCAGGATAATTTTTTTCTTCCGATGGCTCGTCTTCCTTCAATTTTTCCTTGCAGTATAAGATTATACTTATGATTTTGGCATATATGACCCAGGTAGGTTTTTTCTGCGTTTAATGCACCGTAGAAGCTCTCTTTCGCTATTTACTCTTCGAAGCACTTCAGAGTGTGAGACACGGTCGGTCCACGGAATTTTAAGTATTCTTCTTAGTATCCACATTTCGAATGCTTCTATGCGATTCAGACATCTAACAAAACGTATTTTGACGTGATAACGTCTTATAATTCGATTTAACAGGCTGCACGCACGAAAAAATGTGTCGTTACCTTGCTCATTAGTGTTACCTTGCTCATTCCCGTTACCTTGAATGAACTGCAAGCGAAAGCGCGGAACGAACGACAAAGCAAACGAACGGCAACGTTCGACATCTTGCTCTCTCCTACTTAAGTGAGCGTATATATGTATGTATATGCGCATATGTACATATATAAATTCACGTATTTGTATTTACATATGCCTTCTTATTGATTATTATTCATTTGATTTACTTGAAGAATTTAAAATAAAACCAAGTTTGTTAATAATATCTGTTGTTTTAATGTTATTATTATTTTTTGACGTGATAACGTCTTATAATTCTATGTAGCCAGCTGCACGCACCAAAAAATGCGTCGTTACCTTGCTTGAACAGCATGTTATGTTATGTTATGATATGTTAGGTTATGTTATGTTATGTTATGTTATGTTATGTTATGTTATGTTATGTTGTATTATGTTATGTTATGTTATGTTATGTTATGTTATGTTATCTTATGTTATGTTATGTTATGTTATGTTATGTTATGTTATGTTATGTTATGTTATGTTATGTTATGTTATGTTATGTTATGTTATGTTATGTTATGTTATGTTATGTTATGTTATGTTATGTTATGTTATGTTATGTTATGTTATGTTATGTTATGTTATGTTATGTTATGTTATGTTATGTTATGTTATGTTATGTTATGTTATGTTATGTTATGTTATGTTATGTTATGTTATGTTATGTTATGTTATGTTATGTTATGTTATGTTATGTTATGTTATGTTATGTTATGTTATGTTATGTTATGTTATGTTATGTTATGTTATGTTATGTTATGTTATGTTAAAGTATATTATGTTATGTTAATGTTACCTCATTCTCTATATCCATACAAAATATCTATCAAACAAATAAAATTAAAATTTTCTTTTGAAAAATGCAACCATCAATGCAATCAGTATTTTCTTATGACGTTATCACGTTAAACTATCGTCAGTAAACCGACTTAACAGACAGCCTCTTTTTTAAGTTTAAATTAAAATTATGGTTTTTTAGAACGCCGCTGTATTTGTAAAAAGCAGCTCTAGCCATTTCTATGCGGCATTTAATTTCCATTGAATCATCGCATATATCATTAATATATCGGCCAAGGTACTTAAATTTATTAATTCGTTCAATCGCCATGTTATTACTTGTCAGTGTGACATTCTTCAGACATTCTTCAGACATTCTTACGACTGATTGACATAAATTTTGTCTTATTGACATTGATTTTCAAACCATATATTTGGCTTTCTCTTGTCACACTATCGATCAATCCTTGGAGTCCTTCCATGCTGTCCGATATTAAAGTTGTGTCATCAGCGTATCTTATGTTGTTTATATACAGGGTTGGCCATATTAAACTGACCCATTGAGTAACCCTATAACTTTTTACTGTAATTTGAAATCTAAGGTTTACGTCAACAAGCCAAAGACACTAGGCGCACTTAAGGCCAATATCCGACGGGAAATAGCCGCCATATCGGCCGAGACGCTGGCCAAAACTATGGAAAACGCCGAAAAACGGGCACATTACGCTATACGAGCTAAGGGCGACCACTTGCGCGATATCATATTCAAAAAGTGATGTAAACGAATCTCCTTGAACTAAATTAAATGTTTTTCACAATGAAACACAAAAAAATGTTTCTTTTTCCATATTTTTTTAATAATCACATGGGTCAGTTTAAGATGGCCAACCCTGTATACGCCATTAACTTTAATACCGTCTTCAGTGTTTTCTAAGGCTTCTTGGAAAATTGCTTCTGAATAGATGTTAAATAGAAGTGGAGAAAGAATACATCCTTGCCGTACTCCCTTGGAAATGGGTACATCATTCGTTTTTTCACCGTCAATAACAATGTGTGCAGTTTGATTCCAATATAAGTTTTGTATCACTTGTATGTCCTTTTCTTTAAGATGTAATGCCCTCAAAGTGTTGAAGGGCTTTTCATGCTGCACATTATCAAATGCCTTTTCGTAATCAATAAAACATAAGAAAACGTCTTTTTGCACGTCCATGCAATTTTCTACTAGCAAATGAACACAAAATAATGCTTCTCTTGTACCCATGCCATTTCTGAAGCCAAATTGTGATTATCCCATTACTTTCTCACAAGTTTGATATATTCTATTATAAATCACTTTCAGAAATATTTTTAGCGAATGACTCATAAGACTTATATATATGACTATATTCGCTGCAGTGTTTTGCGTGATTCTTTTTTGGAAGAGTAATAAATGTTGATTTAAGCCAGTCTTGCGGGTAGTTACCAGTATCATAGACATGATTGAAGAGTTGCACCAGAAGTTGAATATTGTCACCATCGATTAGTTTTAAGATTTCAACCGGCACTTCATCTGGTCCTGCCGCTTTTCTTTCTTTCATGCTGTTGAGCGCAGACACTACTTCATCTCTACTTATCGGTGTCCCGGATATTGTTTGTGGCAGTGGTATCTCGTTTGGTCTGCTGCTGTCACTAAAGGCATCGGATATATATCTTACCCAAATCCTCTTTTTCACATTTGTGTCAAATAGTTC
Organism: Anastrepha obliqua; assembly: GCF_027943255.1. Lineage (NCBI taxonomy): Eukaryota > Metazoa > Arthropoda > Insecta > Diptera > Tephritidae > Anastrepha > Anastrepha obliqua. The sequence continues at coordinate 15,757,510 of NC_072893.1, forward strand.
TTCATTATTCTCGTTAACAAGAATCTGGTTTTTTGTAAATGCCTGAGGTTTCTTTTAATTTTTTGTGGAGATTAAAATTATCGTGTAGATTTTGCAGCATTTCAATTTCTTGGCATTGACCATTAAGCCATTCAACTTTAGCAATCAAATTTTTGAATGGATTTCATTTTGCAGAATACGATAACGATCATTATTTCGGTTTTTTAATTTACGTCACTCGTCCATGAGATGTAGAATTTATTCTGTCATACAGCCGTTGTTTGTTTGCCTTTTAAATGTGCCTAGTATCCTTCTCGTCAGTGAGTTCAAATTTTCTTTAAGTGGGTCCCAATGACGAGTAAAGCGTGTAGTTTCGTATTAATAACACAGTCCTGCGAGGGTGAGTTTCTAGAATGGCTGTACTTGTTTCTTGTATTAACAGTTTCAGTTACGCCAATAGACGTTATACCCAACGTATACGTAACTGAAACTGTTAATTTCAAAATGTCATAACTTTTTTTTTAAAAATCGTACAATAATTTAAAAAAATGGGTTTTAAAGCTAAAGAGTTGTACTATGCCACCTTTTCGTCGAAAATTGAAAAAAAAAATTTTCTATCCCAAAAAAAATTATCAAAAATGGCTAAAACGGCCATTTTTTGACCTTTTAGGCTTCATTTACCAAAAATCCTGACGTGATGGAGCATTTTGAAGGTCAGATTCGTTTTCAGCGCATAAAAAACTACAAGAAACAAGTACAGCCATTCTAGAAACTGAAAAAAGTTAAATTTCGCAGGTCTGTGTAATTGATGTTAATTTATTTATATTATCCAGCCGAAAGCCTCCGATGCTAGCGCTGCACTACTTTCAGTTTGTATAATAATTTTATTGTTATGTAAACCTTTATAAAATACAAAAAAAAAAAATATTTATATTATCTGCAACTTTGAGTTTTTCGATATCTGGCTTTGGATTTCTGATTATTTTCTTTTTTACTGAAGTCAATTTTAAACGCAGCTGAGCTAACAAAATGTTATGGTCGGATGGGACGCCTGCTCCTAGAAAAGTAGGCACTCTGCTTATAGTTGAGGCAAATCATTTGTTTATAATAAGATAATCTATTTGATTTCTTATAATGTTTTGGCTATTATCCATGGGATATTTCCATGTATAAAGTCTTCGGGGTGGGAGACAGAAGCATGTGTTTGTAATATTCATCTGATGTTTTTGGCAGAACTCTATCAGCCTGTCACCTCTGTCATTCCGTTCTCCTAATCCAAATTTTCCCACAATTGAATTATGTTAATATTAAGCGGTTTGGCACTGATTTTTAGTAGGAGCGTTCTATCAGATTTTGGAATCCATCCAGTTACACAATTAGCAATATCTTTGTTAACTATTATTCTTACTCCATTTCTATGGCTTTTGTTTTGATTTCCTGAGTAATAAACGGTTATATTATTCGTTTTAAATTCACCAATGTTTCACAATTGGTGATTAAGTGCTCCATGGACTCCTCTTCATTACAGCAGAACCTGCATTAACTAACCTTTAAGGCCTCCACAGAGTTATTCAAGGTTTTTTTTGTCCAGAGCTAGAGTAGATTTTGGTCTGTTGGTTTAAAGTTCAGGAACTTTTTTGGCCGTTTGTGCCGTTCCAGTATTCCCTCTGATTTTTATTTGGATTCATTTTTTCCTGTTGCCTGGTTTACGTTACTTTTGTTAATGAGTCCAATAAATGGCCCTTCCGCCCTTTTTCGGCATAAAAGTTTGCATTTTCGTTTCCTTCGTGTCCTTCATGCCCTTATGGAAAAAATTGACAAGACCGCCACATAAAAAAATACAACTCTAAAATTTTCCAAAAACTTATTTGAATTTGAATTTATTCACTACTTTAAAATTTTGCACAAAGTCTGAAACTTAAAGCGAAATATATCTTTATAAAAGAAATGTATTAAATAATAAAAAAAATGAAAAAAAATTAACTGAAAATTAAACAAATGCGGATTCAAAGCTAAGCGTAAAGCTATTTCAGGCTTTGAGGATAAATTGACTGTCCGAAAGTATTTTAATTTTTACTCTTTCGAACCCTCTTTTTTCACCTATTTCCATTATGGCGAAAAGCTCCCCATGGAATATTATGGTATCTGCACTCAGTTGTAAAGATTTGTGTGCTCTAAGCCCCACTACTCCTGCTCCTCCCCCTGGAACGTTTTAAATCCATCTATGTACCATTTTAGCGAGTCATCATGTAGCCATGTTGGGCTAGTGTTCCACTCTTCCCTAGATGGAACGTTAACCTTATATCTCTTAGTAAAATAGAGGACGGCTTCCGTGTGGTCATTCGTCTGGATCATGCATGCTGGATGTTCAAACTTGTTTAGGTTATTAAGGTATGCAATAAAATCTCCTGGTTTAATTTTTTCTATCATGTGAAAAGAAAGTGCTTGCATAGCAGCTTCTTCTTGTATTACTAATTGTAGTGGTGGTATATTTAAAGGCGCTTCCGTCCCAGCTATTGGGGTAGTTCTCATAACCCCTATTATGCTTAGACACGCCAGCCTTTGTAGTCTACACAGTTTTGATACAGCTGTAATTTAATTGGTTTTTGTTCACGATACTAAGGCCTTATATATAGATAGGCCTTACCATTTAGGTATAAATCCAGAAGTCATTTTACGGCTTAGGTCACTGGATTTACACAAAAGTTGTTTTGTTTTTCAAAGGCTTTTCGTTGCTTTTTTTATTACTGAGTTAGGGTCGAGTTTTTTAACCAAGGTAATTCCTATAAAACGAAAATGGTACTGAATACTACTTTTCCTTGTTTGAAAGCACCACCAGCTGACTTTTAACGTATATAACAGCTTCAGCCATTAGAACCAGTTGTAACCCACAAAGTTATTACCTGTTTCAAAGCAGGTATGAAATAGTGATATAAACGAAGGCTTAAATATATTACAAATATATATAGAGGCTTAAAATAATTACAAAAGGACAATCCGTACTCACCTTATATGCCCTTCTTTACCATATATAGAAATGTCTGAATTCAAATAACTTTTTAAAATACTCGAAAATGGAATTTATGTGCCTAAAAACTGAATGAAAATTTACGCATTCCACATATTTTAGTTTTACTCGGTATAAAAATGCTATTCCGCTCCATCTCCCATTCACCACAGTCACAATCAGCACCTCTAGCATTAAAAACCAAGCATCATAACGCACGAATGCCTGCGTACGCCACGCCGTATACGCAACCCTCCAAGCCTGTGAAATGTACAATAAGAGCAATGATACCATTAAAGGCCAACGACAGACAATTCATTGAAGAAAGTGTTGAAGGAAGAAAAGTCGGGCGATTTGATGTTTTCTAAGTAAGATAAGTGCGAAAGTATGAGTGCAAGTAAAGAAGTAAGACTGAGCGAATATGCAAATGAGTCGTGGTGCCGCAGAGCTATCGATAGCGAGAGTGTGTGGTAACTCGAAATTTCAAATGAAAATTGAAAATCTAAAGAGCAATATGCTAAACTAGAAATAAAAAACGAGTGTGATGATGCGTTTGCATTACCGACTTTTCATCACTCCGCGACAAATACGCGTACAGCCAACTTTCCAGCTCAATGTAGACATAATGAATGTTTCGACAGCTGGGGCTGATGAATTTAAGCAGAAGGAAATATCGACTATGCATCTCTCACCTGCTGCACATTTGTCGGCATTAACATACGCGAAAGATGGTATAACAGCAGAAATTTTGTGGCTTTCTACAGCCGCAGCTGGCAAAGTGCGAATGCATATGGTTGTATTAGAAAAGGTAATAACAGGGTGATGCAAATACCGGCATTATAGTGAATCATATGCGGGCAGCTTTTTCTCATTCAGACTTTCGACCACAAAGCAATATTATTTCTAAAGTCCCTGATATAAGGCCACGATCGGAAAAATCCGAGTATGTGTTTGGAGTGAGTTGGTGTAGTTTGATGGGATTTTTGGTGTAGTTGTGCTATTTTAGTAAACACCCGCACTTGGTTTTTGTAGTCATCAAAGGACTGAAGTATACCTATCCAACTGATGATATTTGTTCTCAACACAAGTGGCTGACGTAGCAGAATGTGTTGCTAAGTAACAAGTATACGAAGGTGTTTAGGTTCGAATCTCCTAATTATACATGAAACATCAAAATGATAGCAACGTTTTTTCTAATGGCGGTCGCCCCTCGGTAGGCATTGGCAAAACTGCGAGTGTATTTCTGCCATTAAAAAGCTTCTCATAAAAAACTATCTGCCGTTCGGAGTTGGACGGATACTGCAGGTCACTCTGTTTGTGGAACAACATTAAGACGCGCATCCCAAACTGGGCGAAGAACTTGGCACCTATTATATGTATACAAGGTGAAGCTCAAAATAAACAAGACTGAGCTGAAATAGAAACGACAGAAGCTTTGTTCTTAGAACTTCGAGTTTATTTATTTAAAATAATCCCCTCTGGCCTCGATACACTGTTTTGCGTGATCTTAAAACTTTTCGGAAGAGTGTTGCAGGTCATTGACCGGAATCTGGAATGTGCTTCAGGATGTCGGCACATGCCTTTTGGATGGCCTCTACGGACGCAAAACGTTTTCCTTCCATCCCAAAGTTTCAGGGAGCCATATCAGGTGAATACGAATACGAAAATGCGATTTTTAGTCAAAAAATCAGTCACAAGAGTGGATCGATGAGATGGTGTATTATCATGCAATAATCGCCAGCTTCCTCCTTCGCGGTATTCCGGGCGAATTCGACGAATGAGATGCAATAAACTTCAAAATGACAAGATAGAAATTTGCATTGACGGTTTGGCTAATTGGCATGAACTGCTTGTGGAAAATTCCCTTGGAATCGTAAAAACAAATGAGCATCGACTTGATTTTTGACTTCTCCAAACGCGATTTTTTGGGTGGTGGCTCATCTGGGGCCCTCCATTCGGCACTTTGACGCTTAATTCATGTCGCACACCCGACGCTTGAAGAGTGTCCATTTACGAAGCCATATGAGGATCTTCAAGATATTGTTTAATCTAATAGTCGGGATCATGCTTCCAAAATTATATTTCAATAAACCAAAGAAGGTAATAATTCCGGAAAAGGTCAGCTATGGGCAATAATACTATTTATCGGTGAAGCATCATAAGTTTGGTACATTAATAGAATTAGTTTGGAAGTTGTGAGTACAGGTACCAAAAAGCCTGTTTCTTTAACCATATTCTAGGTGGAAGGTTACGAGATGTAATCCGTGCGCGCAAATGTATTTTTACCCGGCTGTACCCGGCGCGCGTTGCTACGCCAACAACTAAAATAAATTTAAGAAAAATAACTTTGAAGAAAAATCAGTACACAAATATTCAATTCATTCTAAACCATTTTATTTATTTTGTTTATTTCGAAAAAATCGGTTGAACGGGGCAGAAGTTGCTACTCTGCAGCGCCATCTGGTAGTGGTGCCACCAATGAGAATATTCTACAAACTTTCTACATAAATACACATATATACCAATTTTTATAATAATCGGTCCAGTAGTTTTTGAGTTCATCGAGGACATACAGACAAATATTCATTTTTATATATAAAGAAGAAGATGTTGGATCAGACTACCACGTCAAATAGTCATACTGCCAAATACTGTATATACTTACATATATACCAATGGAAATTTCTTTTTTGTTCATATCACTGCGCTTTTCAAGCTGTTTGCACCACCCTGTATATTATCGGCGGTTAGAAAGGCGATAGGGGCTAAGGTGTCTTCTCGAAGTGTTCGCTGTCGCGCATATTAATGAAAAGATTAAACAGATGCACTTCACCTTCACTGTGCAACCCTTTCAACTCCTGCTTAGTGCGTAAATACAGGCATAAATGCATACATACATATATGCACACCTATACATCTAAATAGTGAGTATGTGTAGGACACAAGAAATTGCAGCGGTGTAATAACTTCAACACTGTGCGAATGCGCTTGTGGAAATATAGTCGTAAAACGCAATATGCAGTTCTATGAATTTATAGTCTCGAAATTGTTGGGTTTCTTACTAATTTTCGAAATAGTCTTAAAGCTTTCAAGCATCTTCATAGAGTAAACTGTTAGTGTTGACAAATTTAACCCCATTGGGAAAATTTGGGCCATACTTTGCTGTAATTTTTATTTAAATCAATGACAAAACTCATTTTTGAAGTTAGTAAAAAATATGTCTGTAAATATGTCTATGCTAAAATTAAGTTGATGAGTATATACGATGTTAAAACCCGGACATTTACAGAGAAATTGCTCAACAGCCTCCTTCTCTAAGAGGACCCACAGCTTCTGTAATGGCGGTTAAATGGTAACCCTAGCTTTTCGGCGTATGTGCCGATTGTCCAGTGAGACCAGTAAACACAGTTTGGAAATTGAATGGCGAGGAGTCCAAAGAACTTTCTGAGTCCTTCGTGTATCGTATTGGGGCCAAAGGATTTTCGAAGTAGCACATGGAGAAATGGAGCTCCGACTTTTCTGCGCTTAAGAGATTTTATTTCCTCCTTACAGAAGTTTATTAATTTCGTTCTGCACCATCGCGTCGTCAGAGCCTTAATCACGGCTTGACTATCGAAGAAAATGTTAATATCTTCGTCGCTCCCGCGTTCCCTAAGCATTTTCCGTACCTGCGGGATCGCAAAGACTTCTGCTTGAAAAACACGAGCAGTGTTCGGTAGTTTAAAGGAGATAAATTGGCTGATTTGGAGAAAACCCCTGCCCATTTGGAAAGATTGCCCTAGCACGACCCTCAAACTCTAGTTTGCGGATAGAGAGATTTGTTCGAAGTTCGGAGAAATACGGTGCTAACCGCCCGAAAATGCTACCACGTCTCTGGAGAGATTGCCTCCAGAGGTCATTCTCCTTTAGCCTGATTGCACTTTGAGCTGCGATGGAAATGACGGAAAATTCGATAAGAAGTAAGTGCAAAAGGACATTCAGGATAGCACTGAGGCAAATTTTACATGCTCCGGTGATACCAATGCATGCAGTCCTTTGCACCGTCCCCAGTTTAGTGATATTATAGCCCTTCCGAAGAGCATCCATACGTTAAAATTGGTAGAACCACTGCGTTGTAAATCCACAGCACGACTTGTGGCTTGAGTCCCGGTATTTTACTGTACATAGATTTGTAGGAGTAGAAGGCTTTACTGTTCAATTTAATCGTCCAAATGTGCATACAATGGGAAAAATTGTGCAAACCGGGTCTGTAGGACATGTGAAAACACCAGTGCATACTTGTACAGCTCGGACTGCACAAAATATTGCTGCTGTTCGCGATAGTGTGGTTGAAGAGCCGTCCACATCAACTCGTCGTCGTGCCCAACAATTTCACCTCTTTATGCATAAGACTTGCATTTACACGCTTACAAGGTGCATTTGACTCAACAACTAAATCCTCTTGACCATTTCAAGAGTCGTCAATGGTCAAAATGGTGGCAAGAAATGGCAACAGTGAATGACCA